>NW_027362764.1:313564447-319141389 GCF_046119375.1 Phyllobates terribilis | reverse complement strand
ATGCTGCACGGGGCACTATATGGGGGGCGGAAAGGGACATGCTGCACGGGGCACTATATGGGGGGCGGAAAGGGACATGCTGCACGGGGCACTATATGGGGGGCGGAAAGGGACATGCTGCACGGGGCACTATATGGGGGGCGGAAAGGGACATGCTGCACGGGGCACTATATGGGGGGCGGAAAGGGACATGCTGCACGGGGCACTATATGGGGGGCGGAAAGGGACATGCTGCACGGGGCACTATATGGGGGGCGGAAAGGGACATGCTGCACGGGGCACTATATGGGGGGCGGAAAGGGACATGCTGCACGGGGCACTATATGGGGGGCGGAAAGGGACATGCTGCACGGGGCACTATATGGGGGGCGGAAAGGGACATGCTGCACGGGGCACTATATGGGGGGCGGAAAGGGACATGCTGCACGGGGCACTATATGGGGGGCGGAAAGGGACATGCTGCACGGGGCACTATATGGGGGGCGGAAAGGGACATGCTGCACGGGGCACTATATGGGGGGCGGAAAGGGACATGCTGCACGGGGCACTATATGGGGGGCGGAAAGGGACATGCTGCACGGGGCACTATATGGGGGGCGGAAAGGGACATGCTGCACGGGGCACTATATGGGGGGCGGAAAGGGACATGCTGCACGGGGCACTATATGGGGGGCGGAAAGGGACATGCTGCACGGGGCACTATATGGGGGGCGGAAAGGGACATGCTGCACGGGGCACTATATGGGGGGCGGAAAGGGACATGCTGCACGGGGCACTATATGGGGGGCGGAAAGGGACATGCTGCACGGGGCACTATATGGGGGGCGGAAAGGGACATGCTGCACGGGGCACTATATGGGGGGCGGAAAGGGACATGCTGCACGGGGCACTATATGGGGGGCGGAAAGGGACATGCTGCACGGGGCACTATATGGGGGGCGGAAAGGGACATGCTGCACGGGGCACTATATGGGGGGCGGAAAGGGACATGCTGCACGGGGCACTATATGGGGGGCGGAAAGGGACATGCTGCACGGGGCACTATATGGGGGGCGGAAAGGGACATGCTGCACGGGGCACTATATGGGGGGCGGAAAGGGACATGCTGCACGGGGCACTATATGGGGGGCGGAAAGGGACATGCTGCACGGGGCACTATATGGGGGGCGGAAAGGGACATGCTGCACGGGGCACTATATGGGGGGCGGAAAGGGACATGCTGCACGGGGCACTATATGGGGGGCGGAAAGGGACATGCTGCACGGGGCACTATATGGGGGGCGGAAAGGGACATGCTGCACGGGGCACTATATGGGGGGCGGAAAGGGACATGCTGCACGGGGCACTATATGGGGGGCGGAAAGGGACATGCTGCACGGGGCACTATATGGGGGGCGGAAAGGGACATGCTGCACGGGGCACTATATGGGGGGCGGAAAGGGACATGCTGCACGGGGCACTATATGGGGGGCGGAAAGGGACATGCTGCACGGGGCACTATATGGGGGGCGGAAAGGGACATGCTGCACGGGGCACTATATGGGGGGCGGAAAGGGACATGCTGCACGGGGCACTATATGGGGGGCGGAAAGGGACATGCTGCACGGGGCACTATATGGGGGGCGGAAAGGGACATGCTGCACGGGGCACTATATGGGGGGCGGAAAGGGACATGCTGCACGGGGCACTATATGGGGGGCGGAAAGGGACATGCTGCACGGGGCACTATATGGGGGGCGGAAAGGGACATGCTGCACGGGGCACTATATGGGGGGCGGAAAGGGACATGCTGCACGGGGCACTATATGGGGGGCGGAAAGGGACATGCTGCACGGGGCACTATATGGGGGGCGGAAAGGGACATGCTGCACGGGGCACTATATGGGGGGCGGAAAGGGACATGCTGCACGGGGCACTATATGGGGGGCGGAAAGGGACATGCTGCACGGGGCACTATATGGGGGGCGGAAAGGGACATGCTGCACGGGGCACTATATGGGGGGCGGAAAGGGACATGCTGCACGGGGCACTATATGGGGGGCGGAAAGGGACATGCTGCACGGGGCACTATATGGGGGGCGGAAAGGGACATGCTGCACGGGGCACTATATGGGGGGCGGAAAGGGACATGCTGCACGGGGCACTATATGGGGGGCGGAAAGGGACATGCTGCACGGGGCACTATATGGGGGGCGGAAAGGGACATGCTGCACGGGGCACTATATGGGGGGCGGAAAGGGACATGCTGCACGGGGCACTATATGGGGGGCGGAAAGGGACATGCTGCACGGGGCACTATATGGGGGGCGGAAAGGGACATGCTGCACGGGGCACTATATGGGGGGCGGAAAGGGACATGCTGCACGGGGCACTATATGGGGGGCGGAAAGGGACATGCTGCACGGGGCACTATATGGGGGGCGGAAAGGGACATGCTGCACGGGGCACTATATGGGGGGCGGAAAGGGACATGCTGCACGGGGCACTATATGGGGGGCGGAAAGGGACATGCTGCACGGGGCACTATATGGGGGGCGGAAAGGGACATGCTGCACGGGGCACTATATGGGGGGCGGAAAGGGACATGCTGCACGGGGCACTATATGGGGGGCGGAAAGGGACATGCTGCACGGGGCACTATATGGGGGGCGGAAAGGGACATGCTGCACGGGGCACTATATGGGGGGCGGAAAGGGACATGCTGCACGGGGCACTATATGGGGGGCGGAAAGGGACATGCTGCACGGGGCACTATATGGGGGGCGGAAAGGGACATGCTGCACGGGGCACTATATGGGGGGCGGAAAGGGACATGCTGCACGGGGCACTATATGGGGGGCGGAAAGGGACATGCTGCACGGGGCACTATATGGGGGGCGGAAAGGGACATGCTGCACGGGGCACTATATGGGGGGCGGAAAGGGACATGCTGCACGGGGCACTATATGGGGGGCGGAAAGGGACATGCTGCACGGGGCACTATATGGGGGGCGGAAAGGGACATGCTGCACGGGGCACTATATGGGGGGCGGAAAGGGACATGCTGCACGGGGCACTATATGGGGGGCGGAAAGGGACATGCTGCACGGGGCACTATATGGGGGGGGGAAAGGGACATGCTGCACGGGGCACTATATGGGGGGGGGAAAGGGACATGCTGCACGGGGCACTATATGGGGGGGGAAAGGGACATGCTGCACGGGGCACTATATGGGGGGGGAAAGGGACATGCTGCACGGGGCATTATATGGGGGGGGAAAGGGACATGCTGCACGGGGCATTATATGGGGGGGGAAAGGGACATGCTGCACGGGGCATTATAAGGGGTGGAACAGCCTGCATGGGGCATTATATGGGGGGGGGGGTGACATTCTGCATGGGGCATTATAAGGGGTGGAACAGCCTGCATGGGGCATTATAAGGGGGGAAAGGGGACATGCTGCATGGGGCATTATAAGGGGTGGAAGAGCCTGCCTATTGGGAACATTTTCCTGCCCATTGAGGACCTATGCTGCCTATTGGGTACAGTTACCTGCCTATTGGGGACCTATGCTGCCTATTGGGTACAGTTACCTGCCTATTGAAATACCGGTTGATTTAGCTTTACTTGTTCTTCATTTTAAATATTGTATTTGTTCCTGTATTGTTTTTTTACTACAAAATAAGATATGTGCAGTGTGCATAGGAATTTGTTCATAGTTTTTTTTTTAAAACTATATTCCGGCCCTCCAATGGTCTGAGGGACCATGAACTGGCCCCCTGTTTAAAAAGTTTGAGGACCCCTGTTCTATAGTCTCCATAGGAGACTAGAAGCAGCACTTGTCTGATCGCCTCTGCTACACAGAGGTGATCAGCAGATCACCTCTGTGTAGCTGAAATGGTCCTGTGCTATGAGCGCCGACCACTAGGTGGCGCACATAGCGATCAGCTCATGACAACCACTGGAGTCTGCTGCAGACCCAGGGTTGTCATGCCCACCCATCGGTGACCCGCGATCACGTTACGGGGTCACTGATGGGCGGGGTAAGTGACGCGCTTCCGGCGTTGCGATGTTATATGCCGCTGCCAGAGATTGACAGCGGCATTTAACATGTTAACAGCCGCGTGTGGATCTCGATTCCACCCGCGGCTGTTGCGGGCACTTGTCAGCTGTAATAATCAGCTGATATGTGCCCGGTTCAGTGCGGGCTCAGCGCCGGAGCCCTCACTGAACCGGGGTTTACAGCCTGTTGCATACTGATACTGCACAGGCTGTAAAGTGGTTAACGACCGCCGATACGCCTTTTAACGGCGGTCGTTAAGGGTACTTCTTCCTCAGCACCGCTTTTTAACGGCGCTGAGGAATGATAGTGTAGCGTCGGCCCGCGGCTGAATTTCCAGCGGGTGTCAGCTGTATATAAACTACTCACTTATGAGGCAGATGGAGTCACTTTGGACTGGTCTCTGTTCCAGCGGTGTGCCATCATTTTAAGCGTCTTTAGTGCACAAGTGTGGACGACCACAGATCTGTGTACTTCTAACAAGATGGATACCACAGGAGCAGATGTCAAACCGACTCCAAAGTGTCTCCATCTGCCTCATTATGGTGGGTGGTTCTGTTGAGGGGTTTCGTCTGAATCGTATTTTTGTGGGATTTACACAAACCCCGACGTAAGTGCTCAGCGTAGAACACAAGAAGGTAATCTAGTTGTATTCTGGAAGCTGCTAAAAATATTATGTACCCCAAAATGTTACCAATAAAAACCCTAATTGATCCCACACAAAACCAGCCCCTACTCTGATCCATCATCTGTCACTGGAAATATAGGGGGTGCCATGTTAGTGGTAGAGCAAAGACTCTGGAAAAGCGACATGGCCCCTGCCCCCTCAAAAAAATCCATTGAAGATATATACCCCACCGTGCCTAAATCGCAGTAAGCAGCCACATGTTTGGTATTATTGTAGTGGGAGAGTGCACTTTAATTTATGGGGTGTGTGTCTCCAGAAGCACAAGCTGGGCACAATGTATGGGGGCAGTACACTGTACGGGGGCAGAATGTATGGGAACTAAACTGGCATATTTGCAATTCTCCAGGAAAAAAAAGCCTGGCGTGGATGTAAAAATTTAGTCACTGCAGCCGTAGATGAATTCATTAATCGTAAAGTGCTGCGGAATATGTTGGCGCTATATAAATATAAATTATTATTAAGCGGTGTAATTTCTACAAAGGGGTCACTTTTGGGGTTTTTCTGCTATTCTGACACCTCAGGGGCTCAGTTAATGGAACCCACAATCTATTAAAACGAAATCTGCACTCTAAAAGCCAAGTAGCGCTGATTTCCATCCGACCCCTGATGTGTGCTCAAACAGTAGTGATCTAACATTGAAACAACCCCTTAAAATCTTACTTTATTTGATGTACATTAAAAATCAGAACAAGGACCCAAGAACGTGAGCTACACCAAAACGGACCCCTTTTCTGACACACTGTATTAGTCTGTATACAGATTTCCCAATTGTTTTCAAGCGGGATCCCCCATACATTACCCACAAAGATGGAAAAGAGTTAGTGCTACTATATCCCTCCAAACTGGCACCCACCTGCTAGCGGAGGTTGGCACCCACCTTGATTAACGAGAATGGCGCCCCAGCCCCTTGGCGTCTCTCCCTCCGTAACCCTTGATGCCCCTAATGTTATGGTGGGATGGCAGTGTGCTCAGAGTATTATAGCAAGATCCTAAAAAATACAGGTATCAGAAAAAAGTGCAGATAGAAAGTGACTGACTGTGCCCAAAAAAAACTATATATACAAAGCAAAAAACATCCTCAACTCATTAATCAGTCCTGATAATGGCCATATCCATCTTGACTTTAACCAGAAAAAGAACTGCCCCTCCAACAGATGCTACTACAATGACGTCCTTGATACTATACCTTAGCTATACCCAATAGTCAATCATAGCAACTTAAAAATGGAGGGGGTAGAATCTATGCATGGCAGTCAAATGAAGTACAGGATGCTTGGCTTGATGGGAAGCTTTACTGCTCTTCAGAAGAAGCCTCAATGCGTTTCCCCATTTTAAGGTTCCTCAGGAGGCTGATATAAATTGATGAGGAGGTGAATCCAGCATGTTCAACCACATATGGGGTATCTCTGTGTTTGGTAAAAATTTCATAACAAATTATGGGGTCCATTTTCTCCTATTACCCCTCGTGTAAATTTATAAATTTGGTGCTAAAACAGTATTTTAGTGAGAAAAATTAAATTTTTTTCTTCTCACATCTAAATGTTATAAAGTTTTGTGAATTACCTGTAGGTTAAAATTCTCAGTACACCCCTAGATGAATTCCTTGAGGGGTCTAGCTTCCATAATGGGGTCACTTGTGGGAGGCTTCCACTATTTAGGCACATTAAGGGCTCTCCAAACACGACATGACGCCCTTAGACCATTCCATTAAAGTCTGTGTTCCAAAAACATTACTCCTTCCCTTCTGAGCCCTGCCGTGTGCCAAAACAGTAGTTTCACCCCACAAATGGGGTATCGGCGGACTCAGGAGATATTTCACAATAAATTTTGGGTTCTACTTTTTCCTGTTACCCTTGTGAAAATAAAAAAATTGGGGATAAAATAAAATTTTAATGGAAAAAAAAATCTTTTTTTTCCTTCCACATTGCTTTAGTTCCTGGGAAGCACCTGAAGGGTTAATGTGGTTTTGAGGGGTGCAGCGTTTAGAATGGTGTGACTTTTGGGTATTTTCTGTTATATAGGCTCCCCGAAGTTACTTTAAATGTGATGTGGTCCCTGAAAAAACTTGTTGAATTTAAAAAAAATAAATAAAAAAATACTGTATCCATAAATATTCTGAAAACAAAAACAATAAAAGTACACATTTTGGTATTGCTGCGTCCGGAACGACCTGATCTATAAAACTGTCCCACTAGTTAACCCCTTTAGTGAACTCTGTAAAAATAAATAAATAAAAAACAAAGGAAAAAAGTATGCTTGAGCATCATACCGACAAACAAAAAATGTAATAAAACGCGATCAAAAAGGCGAATTTAAATAGAAATGGTACTGCTGAAAACTTCATCTTGTCCCGCAAAAAACAAGTCGCCATGCTGCTCCATCAGCCGAAAAATAAGTTATAGCTCTCAGAATAAAGCGACACAATTTATTTATTTTTTTTATAAAATAGTTTTTATGTAAAAGCTCCAAAACATAAAAAGAAAAAACTAAATGTAGTATCGCTGTAAACGTACTGACCCGAAGAATAAAACTGCCTTATCAATTTTACCACACGTGGAATGGCATAAAAAGAAAAAAAATCCTGATTTCTTGGGTTTTGTTTATTCTGCCTCCCAAAAATCGTAATAGAAGGCGATCGAAAATACCGAAAATGGTACCAATAAAAACGTTATCTTGTGCCGCAAAAAACAAGCTCTTACATGACTATCGGCCGAAATATGAAATAATTATTGCAAAAACTAGTCTTTGCAAAAAAAAAAGTGTCTTTTAGTGTGTGAGAGCTGCCATACGTATGAATCTTGCATCACTGTAATCGCACCGAACTGAAGAATAAAGTCGTCTAATCACTTATACTGCACGAGTAACAGCGTAAAAAATAAAATCTAGGGTTAGGGTTGAGCGCAAGTGCTCGCTACTTGAGTTTGGCTCGGGTATGCACCGAGTAACAAGTCTCTACCCCATATGCTTTGCGGCCAAAAAAACCTCGCGGGGATTGGCTGCCATGCATGAGCGATCCCCCTCATGTTTTTTTTGGGGTGTCTAACAACTGTGAAACATGCGGGCGGGGACTCGAGCATGTCACTCGAGCACCCGTTATACATGGTGCATACCCGAGTACCCGATGCAAACTCAAGTAGCGAGCACTTGAACTCAAGACTAATGACAACTTATTCAATACGATGACCTAATGTTATCGAATTCTGTGTCGTTCAAAATGTTCACTATACCCCTTGATAAAATCCTTGAGGGGTCTTGTTTCCAAAATGGTGTCACTTGTGGGGGGTTTCCACTGTTTAGGCACATCAGGAGCTCTCCAAACGCGACATGGCGTCCGCTAATTATTCAAACAAATTTTACATTCAAAAAGTCAAATAGCGCTCCGTCCCTTCCTTGCGCCCAAACAGTGGTTTTCCCTCACATATGGGGTATCAGCGTGTTCAACAGAAATTGCACTACAAATTGTGTATTCCATTTTTTTTCTGTTACCCTTGTGGAAATAAAAAAAAATTGGGGTCTAAAGTAACATTTTTGTGAAAAAAAGTTAAATGTTTTCTTCCACATTCCAAAAATTCCCATGAAGCACCTAAAGGGTTAATAAACTTCTTGATTGTGGTTTTGAGCACCTTAAGGGGTGAAGTTTTTAGAATGGCGTCACTCTTGGGTATTTTCTGTCATAATGGCCCCTCAAAGTCACTTCAAATAAGACGTCCCTAAAAAAAAAATGGTTTTGTAAATTTTGTTGGAAAAATGAGAAATCGCTGGTCAACTTTTAACCCTTATAGCTCCCTAACAAAAAAAAATTTTGTCTCCAAAATTGTGCTGATGTTAAGTAGACATGTGGGAAATGTTATTTATTAACTATTTTGTGTGACATATCTCTCTGATTTAAGGGCATGAAATTCAAAGTTTGAAAATTGCAAAATTTTCGCCAAATTGCCTTTTTTTTTTCCACAAATAAACGCAAATGATATAGAAGAAATTTTACCACAATCATGAAGTACAAGATGTCACAAAAAGCAGTCTCAAAATCAGTGGAATCCGTTGAAGCGTTCCAGAGCTATTACCTCATAAAGTGACAGTGGTCAGAATTGAAAAAATTGGCCTGGTCACAAAGGCGATTGTAGGGATTTTAAATTTTTCTCTGAGAAAGTATATTACAAGTAAAAGATTAGATTATGACATTAGAAATTTACTATTAAACCAAACTTTTAAAGGAGTTGTGCGGTACTTTAGATTACCCACCCATGTATCTCTTCCCCCCCCCCCCCCCCCCAGGTACCTAAGGCTTATTGTAAACACCTTCCACTGTTGATAATGCCTGTGAGCGGCGCAACCGGTGGCCGCTCACAGGCATCACGTGACCCCCGGGGGACACGATCTTCCTGGTTCCAGGTGGATGCCAGGCTGTGGGCGGGGTTACCCCCGCGTCACACCCGGCTTCCATCGCGCGCTCTGCCTCTCCCCATTCATTGGGAAAGCGCGCTGTGGATGCCGGGTGTGACGCGGAGGGTAACCCCGCCCACAACCCTACAGCCACCGCGGGGACCCCAGTGCTGAGTTACGCCTTACTTGTCGTGACATCGGCGCTGGGGTCACGTGATGTCTGTGAGCGGCCACCGATAGCGCCGCTCACAGGCATTATCAACAGTGGAAAGTATTTACAAAAAGTCTTAGGGACATGGGGGTGGATACATTGGGGAGTGGGGTAATTAAAGTACCGCACAACCCCTTTAATTTCGGATTACCCCTTTAATGCTTGTACTTACAGTGAATGACCACTCTGAAGTCCGTGTACATTTGATGCAACCCTCCACAAGGTTGTAGCATTATAAAAATTACCCAGGAACCAGGGCACCAACCTGGTGCCCTGGTCCCAGGATACATTTTCCACTCCTTTAGTGCTACTCAATATTAATTTTTAGAGCTTTTAAAAAAGTCAGTTATAAGCTTTCATTAGGTACGAGTTGTGATAATGTGCGGATTGGCGGCTTCTGGCACGTGACACAACAGGGTCACTTAACCCACAAGAATAAGCTGCACCAAATCACAAGAACAGCACTGGTACCAGAGGTATCCATTACCTTTATTTTAAATGGGGCCGTGAAGGGATATACCAATTGTGGTCAATCCTTTCAAAGCCAAGGGGTACCAGACTGTTCATTATCAAAGAGTATAACAAGCTAAATATAGGTTTATCTAGCTAATATTAGATTTTTAATAATAGATTTTTTGAGGCCCTCATTCCAGCAACTACTAGCTAGTCTCCTCAGCAGTGAAGCGTCTAGATCGGAGGTGATTTTTTTGAGCTCCTCACTTCAGCCACTCCGATCTAGATGCTTCACTGCTGAGGTTCTGCACCTATTCCTGTGTGGCTTTCTCCTGATGTTTTATTTTATGTTTTTACCAGACAGTTACAGGTAGAGTTGAAGAATGAAACAGTATCTTGCCTGATCTATCAATCTAATTGTCTAAAATTCCTGGTCCTGTGAAGCGAAAGCTTCCCCACATACTTTACTGGAGGGATAGATTTTGCTGTGCTATTTCAAAGTGCTCGATATGTGTAACTTGTACATCTTGTCTGACTACTGAATTCTGTAGCTTTTCCGAAGGTATTGTTGGGCTGTATGCTGAATCTCTTGGTAGTCACCTCCTCGCTCTGAGGTGTGCCTTCGTGTGTTGCCTACAGGCATTCTGTGCTTGTGGTTTCTGGGCCAGTGCAGGAGAGGTTGCACCCATGGAGCAGTGATGTGGGTACATCCCCAGTACCTGAATGCAGAGTGACAGCTGAAGTGAAGAGTTATGTCAATCAAAAATTGGTCAACCTCTTTAAGGTTCATTACTGTGGATGCTGCACATCAATATCGACTTTTTTTTTTCTCTCTGATCCTAATGTATTTTTGTAATTTGTTGCTTTCTATATCTTCTAGACACACAACACCTGAGAAATTTTTTGTGGAAGCCTGTGACAATGGTGTTGATGATGTTCTTGCCATTGACAGAGTGTCCACAGAAGTTGCTCTTACAGGTAGTAATAACATTTTTGATGTTTACATCTAATAACATTGTGCGACTTTTTGGAATATAAACCTGTCTGAAGAAATCCACTAATTTTGTATTTTAACATAACTTGTCTCCAGAACTTGGGACTTAATTGGAACTTTTCATTGTTTTCTTATTTTACAGGCTTAGGGTATTTGCACAGTCTTTCTTTTTTTTTTAAGCAGATCCCTCTTGAAAATGCACAACATAAAAAAGAATGAACATATGCACAGCAATGTCAAAACAACTTGCTGTGCATAGTCTGTCTTTTGTCCCTTCTTTTAATTGTACCGAAATAGTGCAGAATAGAAATTGAACATTTTGTGTTAAAGATGTGCAAGGATAGAGGCGATAGTTAGATATGAGTTAAATATATATCCGTGAGATATACAATTAGTGCTTTGTGTGTGTTGCTTACTGTACATGTATTAACCAAATAAATAAATGAAAAAAATGACATGTGTTCCCTCCCATTTATGGTAACCAGCAAAGGTTAAAGCAGATAACTGTGATCTGATGCCAGCATGCAGCTGCCCCATAAGTGGAGCATCACATTAGATTCTCCAAGGCGCTTCGCCTTCTCTCTTCCCAATTGCTCTGGTGCATTGATAATTGGGGTAATGGGGCTTGTGGTTGATGTCAGCTGTGAATTGTCCAAAAGCACAGCTGACTTGAAGCCCTGGTGTTAGTAATGGAGAGATGTCTTATCTTACCCCCACCCATCAGCCCCCTCCCTGCCCCTGCTTACTAACCCAGCGCAAAAAAAACCAAAAACAAAACATACTCAAAAATACTTTATTTAAAAAATCATCCCAAAGTTTATTAAAAAAAATAAATAAAATCCCACTCAGGTCCGACATAGAGCACAAATGGAAACCTGAAAAAGATAAAATAAGACGTTAAAAACAAGACACTGTCCCTCGTTTGCTTTCTCATAAATTGGTAAAGTTTCCATTCAGATCCCCACAATGTTCCCAGACTCCGTAGTCCAAAGCCTATGGAGACTTGTTCTGAGGCTCCCTATGCTTTAGCAGCAGCCACTCCAGGCTCACGCTGCTTTCCACGAGACCCGGTGACTATGAAGAGCATGAACGTTACTGACGTCAACATTCGTCACAGTCCGGCGACTAACGAGTGGTGACTAGTGTTGAGCGAGTATGTTCTGTTCCGAGCATGCTCGGCCGAGCTCCGAGTATTTATAGCTGCTCGGTGATATGTTTGAATCACTCCCGTGTGCATGATTTGCAACTGTTTGGCAGCTTTATTACATGTGAGGAATGTGTAAGAAATAGACATTCCTCACATGTAATAAAGCTGTCAAGCAGTCGCAAATCATGCACACGGGAGCGATTCAACCATATCACCGAGCAGCTGTAAATACTCAGAGCTCGGCCCGAGCATACTTGGCGAATGGGTTAATAGAACATACTCGCTCAACACTAGTGGTGACATTAGTATCGTTACTGCTTTTCAGTCAAGGCTCGCAGAGCGCTGAATGAACCGGGAGTGGCTGCTGCTCCATAGGCTTTGGACAACTGAGTATGGGAACATCATGGGAAGCGCTGGACTGTCAAACATACATGGCATTTTTTTTTAAATAAATTGGTGGACAAAGGTAAGTGTGTGTGGGGTTTTTTTTTTTCATATAAACTGTATGTATAAGCAGGAACCCCCCCCCCCCAAAAAAAAAATTTAAGTCTGGTCCCCCCTCCCTATTTTTTTTTATGACCAGCGAAGGCTTAGCAGACAGCTGTGGGCTGATATTAATAGGCTGGGAAGGTACAAGGTTATTGGGCCCTTCTCAGACTATTAACACCTACTCACAGCTGTCTGCTTTCCCTTAGCTGGTTATTAAAAATAAAGGGGACCCCACTCAATTTTTTTTGTTTATTTGGTTAATACACGTATAGTAAGCAAAACACTTAAGGTATATCTATCTATCATATACTTATCTTTCAATGTCTTCACGTCCTGTTCTGTCCAGATGTGTCTGGATCCCAGAATTCCAAGCGGTGGAAGTTCGTTGACCGCCATATTGAGACACCCAAGTGATGGGTGTCTCAATATGTAAACTGCTGGTGGTACCAGCCTCTTGCGCGGTGCCACCAGCGGAGCACCGTTGCGAACACGACGCCGCCGGGATCAGCCGAAAGATTAACTGACAGCTGATAGATAGGTAGATAGATATCTACTATATAATTGGCTTATCCCATCTGTCTGTCCGTCCAGGAAATCCTGCGTCGCGGATTGGTCCGGCCACGGCCAATCAGCGTCGTGGGATTTCAGAACAAGATGGCGGCCGTTAGCGGCTCATCTGCCGACTGAGGTCAGCGGCGACGCAGCCGGGAGATGACCGGCGCTAGCCGGTCATCTCCTGGATGCTCGCAGCGGAAGTACCCGCACAGGCAGCGCCGCTCCCCGGTCCTCACTAACACGGTTCGCTGATTGGTCGCAGCCGCCGGCCGCAACCTATCAGCGATATTGGCGCGAAATTTAAAACACCGCTGGGGGAATCACGTGCTGGCTGTGCGTGGTCAGCGATGTTGTCACAAGCAGTATTGACAGCATGACGTAATTACAAAGTAATAGATAGATAGATGTCCATGAGATTAATATAATATTATATATATTTCCCTCATATGTATCTATCTTTGTACTTCTTTAACACAAAATCTTTCATTTCTATACTGAAATCTATACCAGTATGTGTCACACTTATGGCATCTGAGTGCGTGTGTGGTACGTATTGTCATTCCTGCTATGAAAATAAACCAGCTGTGCACAGACCCATAGATTATGAGTGTGTACGTGTGAATACAGACTGCACACGTACCAGAAACATGGACTTGTAATGGGGGCCTCATGCAGAGCCAGGTGATATTCAGACCTGTGGAGTCAGTCAGAACTCATTTTGGGAGGCGTGGGAGTAGAAATTTACCAACTCCAGATACAGTTTAAAATAAAATCTGTTACATTTTATAGTGTAATTTATGAAAATTAATAAATTATATTTTAGAAATGTTAATTACTGTATTTTGCGGATTATAAGAAGCCGGACCATAAGTCGCAGCTCATATTTTGGTAAGGAAAATAGGGAATTTTTTTTTTTTTTTTTTTATAAATTGGTGGTGGATCTTATAGTCTGCTTTATACAGTAGCTAGCTTTTTGGGGACGGGGCAGGGGCAACTCCGGTGGAGCGGGGTCTCTGGAGACAGGATCACTGCTGCAGGAGTGGGGCAATGCTGCGGGCCCCAGGCTGGGATAAGGGTATGCTCGGCTGTGCGAGGATGCGGCAGGTCCCGGGCTTTCACAAAATGACGCCGGAGCCCCTGAACTTCCCATGGTTTTCAATGTGGCGGATCCCCTTCTCCCAGCCTGGGGCTCACAGCATTGTCCCACTCCTGCCAACGCCAGCTTTCTGCAGCAGGGACCCCGCTTCACTGCAGCTGCGCCCAACCCTCCTTCCCTCCCAACTTCCCCAGTAAGCTACAGTCAGATTGTAAGATGCTCCCCCTCCCAAAAAAAATTTAGGGGGGAAAAAGTGCGTCTTCTAAAATGAAAAATATGGTATATAGATGAGGTGGGGTCAGGATTTAACTTTGCTACTCTACAGCCCTGGTTATATTTCAGAATGACAGCTTATTAATTTTAATTTCAGGGATATTTTGGTTGTGGAATCATGTCATTATACTATTTAAATAAAATACAAATTATATCTTGCAGCAAAAAAGGACATTCCACCATCAGCTATTACAAGACCCATATGTGGCATTTTGGGTACAGTAAGATTAGTAGCAGGTAAGTAAATTATGCAAGAGGGTGTAGATGGCAAATTACTAAGCAGGGTTGAAGTCTGTTTGGGAATTCCGTTTTTTTTTCGGTTTTACTAACATACAAATGAAACAAGAAAGAAAAACTCATTGTCTGAGTCTTAAAATTCAGCTTCAGCTTCCTGTGATGCAGGAGAACGCTGACAATGCGTCCTTTCCGATCAGAGAGAGCTGCTCTTTCGCCTGCTCCACACTGATCTATATGATTGGTGCAGAGCAGGAGAGGAAGCTTACTGGCACCTGAACAGAGGCTGTATGAGCTGAGCAGCTGAAAGACCTTCCACACAAGTAACTCAAGTACCTTTTAGGTCATAGGACTGATCACATGACCTGAAAGGTCCTTGAGTTACTTGTGTGGAAGGTCTTTCAGCTGCTCTTGTCCCTATCAGGAACTGTAAGATGTGGAATGTATAGTGCATGTGTGTGTGTCAGAGCTGTGTGTTTATAATGTAGGGAAAGGAAAGAGGGAATTGGTGTAGGATTTAAAAATACTCTATTTAATAAAAAAAAAAAAAGTGCTTAGAATTATTAAAATGTATATTAAGGCTCACTGTTGTATGTTGATGAATTTGATTATTTGCAATGCGACTGTGAGACTATAAACTCTAGCCAAGGTCCCTTATCTGTAATATAACCAGGGATGTGTCCTTCTGTCCAAAGCCTCTATAGACTGCACATGCACTACGGCCATAGACAGAAGGATACATCCAGACAGGGAGGAGTGTTGCGCCGGAGATCACGGTATGCATAGGCACTGACCGCATACTGCGATGTCCGGCGCCATGAGGACATGCCGTGATCTCCGAAGAGGCAGGAGGAGTGTGGCGCCTGAGTTGGCACCTGCTCATTGAATACAAATTTGCACAATGTCTTCAACCAGATAGTGCAGTATGCACATGCACTGACACCGGTTCCATTTTGTTGATGACGCTGCAAATTTGTCTTCAATAAAATTGCGCCAGAGATCGCGCTGACACCAGCACCACATGAATAGCGCGGTATGCACACGCGCTGCTGGGGAAAGGTGAGTAGGAGTGTGGGGTTTTCTTTTTGATTAATGAAACAATAGCAGCGCGGGCAGGATGGGGGAGCATATGCCAGGAATGAGGGACCAGGATGGGGAGCATATAATAGGATGGGGGAGCATTTGGCTTCAGTCATGGGATCGGATTGTCGCGGACTCCGGCACCATTTTATTGAAGTAATGTACTACAACGTAAACATAGCAGTGCGCATGCACCGCCCATCACCATTATCTCTATGGCTGGCTTGTGCGCACTGCTATGTTGACGTTGTAGTATGTTACTTCAATAAAATGGCGCCGGAGTCAGCGTGTTCGCATACCGCAATCTCTGGCTCCATTTTATTGAAGTTGCTGTATATGCGAATTCACAGACAGTGTCTTAAAAAAAAGAAAAAAAAAAAAAGTTGTAGGAAATATACCAATAAAAATGCTCGCCACTCGGCCGTAGAACGGATTCAGTAGCTAGTATATAATTGGCCTGAGCTAGGAGTTCTTGTTAATGATTTTCAGCTATAATAAAAGTGAGGCAATAGTTGCTACAGAGAACTTTATTATTAGACAGTGATGCAGCTCATTGTTTAATACACACTGCAGAGAGATTCTAACACTAAATTACCGCCCTATTCTACCTTGGTACATTAAAATTAGTGATAATGACCCCTTCCTTTTACACCACCAGGAAAGTTTTAATTAATAGGAAAAATATTTTTCCTATTTCTGCTGTCTAAACCTGGGGTGCTTATGGTAAAGTGTCTTTATAGTCCGAAAAATACGGTAAAATATTTTTAAAACACAAAAAAATATAAAGTGTTAATCACTCGGTATTTCCACAAATGAAAATGAGGAAAAGTAAAAAATAACATAATTGGTTTTGCTGTGTGTCTGTATCTTGCCTGAAATAAATAAAATTATAAAATAGACCATTATTTTTCCCATATAGTGAATGTTGTATACAATACACAAGATGGGGTCGGAGTCTGAGCCTTATGGCTATATACTATTAGGTCCAGAAATATTTGTACAGTGACGCAAGCTTTTGCGGTTTACCAAAACGTATTAAAGATAGTTATATTATCAATATGGGCTTAAAGTGCAGGCTCTCAGCTTTAATTTGAGGGTATTCACATGCTAATTGGGGTAAGGGTTTAGGAATTATAGCTTTAAAGTGACCAAAAGTAATTGGACATTTTAACTCAAAAGCTCTTTATTGGCATTAATCATCATTAATTAAGCAGGTAAAAGGTGTGAAACTGATTCCAGTTGTGGCTTTTGTATTTGGAAGCTGTTGCTGTGAACCCACAACATGCGGCCAAAGGAGCTTTCAGTGGAACAGAAACAGGCCATCATTAGACTGAAAAAAAATAAGCAATCCACCATAGAGGCACCAGTAATGTTAGGAGTGGCCAAATCAACAGTTAGGTGCATTCCACCAAAAAAAAAAAAAAAAAACACGCATTGGTGGGCTGGGGAACTCAAAAAGGCCTGGACATCCACAGGAGACAAAGGTAGAGGATGATTTCAGAATCCTTTCCATGGTGAAGAAAAACCCCTAAACAACATCCACCCAAGTGAAGAACACTCTTCAGGAAGTAGGTGTTTCAGGATCTATGTCTACCATAAAGAGAGGACTTCATGAGACCAAATACACAAGGTGCCAACCATAATCATCCTTAAAAATAAACAGGACAGATTAGACTTTGCCAAAAAGCATCTAGTATTAAAAATGAATATCTAATTTATAGAAAAGTTAATTTGTCCAATGACCTTTGAGCCTCTGAAATGAGGAGGCTTTGTAGAAAAATGGTTGCAATTCCTTAAAGTTTCACAGGATATTTTTGTTCAACCCATTAAATTAATTAAACTTGAAAGTCTACACTTCAATTGCATCTTAGTTGTTTCATTTTTAAAAAATAAGGCATGCAGAGTCCAAATCATGAATATTCGGTTACTGTCCATATATTTCTGGACCTAGTTGTACATTTGTTTGTTTGAAACAGTAGAAAGTTAGTCTAAAGAAGACTTTTAGTCTATGTAAATCAGACGGCCCACGAATGACATTCGTGTGCAGTCTGTGAGTAACATTGCTAAGGATGGCAGAAGCTTTGTAATTTATCCATACGTGAAAATCACTGATGGAACGTACGGACCCTGATCAAACACTCATAAAACTCTGATCCAAAACACTGATGACACTCGACCATTTTTTTGCATACATGAACAAACAGTGTCGTGTAAATGAGGCTTTAAGAAGAGATTATGTTCTTGCCTAATGTTTTTCTCCAATCTCAAAGGAATGTATCTGATTGTGATTACCCGTAAGAAGAAAGTGGGCGATCTTCTTAACCATTCCATTTGGAAAGCGACTGATTTTGATATAATCTCCTATAAGAAGACCATTTTACATTTAACTGATACTCAGGTGAGTTTTGACAACTGTGACAAACTCACTGGCAAAGTATTGGAGGAGAGATATTTAGCACTGAGATTGTTAGCTTCATTAATATAAACATAGTGATGAGAGGTTAATCAGCCATCTTTACTGCTAGGGTCATTAAACACATGTAGAGAGGGAGGAGGTCAGAGGATAAAATCCCAGCCTTTGGTGTGGGGTGGGCCTGCAAATGAAAGCTCTGAGCTGTTTTTGTCATGTGAAGGAAAGCTAAACCTTGGGTTGTTTGTTCCTGAAGCGGGTGTAGCAACAAGGACTGCCATACGCTATATTTTGTTTTTCCTGTTAGGCCGGGAAGGCCGTGTTTGTTTTTGCTAACATTGCTGTGGTTTATGCAGCACTCGTGATAAACCCAGCAGAAGATTTAAAGAGACAGTGTTACTGTGTACCTCTCCGTGCAACCAAGTGAGCCGATCTACCAAACCACATATTGCTTTTTTATGTAATCTAATTAAGGTTAATTTAACTTTATAAATGAAAGAGTGGGGTGACTTGCCCCTTCCTATTCACACCTGGAGAACCCTTGGTCTTGTTGTATTGTGTTAGTTTTATTTTTGCATTCAGTTGCTCTTATTACTTTGCCTTCGGTATACTTTTTTTTTTTTTTTGCCACCTTATTATGTATACATCTTTAGGGGTTCCCATTCTTCTTATCAGTTTAGGTAGGCTGGCACTTATCTGGGTATAGTCGCATGTGTATCATTGTATCCCCCTTTTTTGTGTTTGAATGTTTTATGTACTATTTGTGGGGTTTTAATCATGCTTATTTCTGTTGTATGTATCTGGTAGATTGTGTGGTATATTCTTTTTACACGTGCCCTTATCTCACACTCTTTTCTCTTGTTTGCTCTGTAATAATCACAACAAAGAAATGCAATCATTGCAGGAAATGTATATATCCCTCAAACATGTATATCTTCATATCAGGGGTTAATAGTTAACACCAACTGTCACTCACATGCCCTATTGGTAGTTCTAGACACTGATAGGGGTATAGGGCAGGTGCCATATAGTACAGTATATTTGTCCTTTTTATGGTTTCACATGTTTGTTTGAGACATGTTTAGACTCCCTGCAATGAAAACACTTTTGTTTAGATGATCACACTTTTCACATTTGACAATGTACACAAATATACTTTGACTGAAATAGTAGTAGCCACTGTACATGTTTTTTGACCATGATATACAGTACAGACCAAAAGTTTGGACACACCTTCTCATTTAAAGGTTTTTCTGTATTTTCATGACTATGAAAATTGTACATTCACACTGAAGGCATCAAAACTATGAATTAACACATGTGGAATTATATACTTAACAAAAAAGTGTGAAACAACTGAAAATGTCTTATATTCTAGGTTCTTCAAAGTAGCCACCTTTTGCTTTGATGACTGCTTTGCACACTCTTGGCATTCTCTTGATGAGCTTCAAGAGGTAGTCATTGGAAATGGTTTTTCACTTCACATGTGTGCCCTGTCAGGTTTAATAAGTGGGATTTCTTGCCTTATAAATGGGGTTGGGACCATCAGTTGTGTTGTGCAGAAGTCTGGTGGATACACAGCTGATAGTCCTACTGAATAGACTGTTAGCTGCTTTTTTCTTGCCATAATACAAATTCTAAGTAAAGAAAAACGAGTGGCCGTCATTACTTTTAAGAAATTAATGTCGGTCAGTGCGGAAAATTGGGCAAACTTTGAAAGTGTCCCCAAGTGCAGTTGCAAAAACCATCAAGCGCTACAAAGAAACTGGCTCACATGAGGACTGCCCCAGAAAAGGAAGACCAAGAGTCACCTCTGCTTCTGAGGATGTTTATCCGAGTCACCAGCCTCAGAAATCCCAGGTTAACAGCAGCTCAGATTAGAGACCAGGTCAATGCCACAGAGTTCTAGCAGCAGACACATCTCTTCAACAACTGTTAAGAGGAGACTTTGTGCAGCAGGCCTTCATGGTAAAATAGCTGCTAGGAAACCACTGCTAAGGACAGGCAACAAGCAGAAGAGACTTGTTTGGGCTAAAGAACACAAGGAATGGACATTAGACCAGTGGAAATCTGTACTGAACTACTGCTTGTTGCCTGTCCTTAGCAGTGGTTTCCTAGCAGCTATTTTACCATGAAGGCCTGCTGCACAAAGTCTCCTCTTAACAGTTGTTGAAGAGATGTGTCTGCTGCTAGAACTCTGTGGCATTGACCTGGTCTCTAATCTGAGCTGCTGTTAACCTGGGATTTCTGAGGCTGGTGACTCGGATAAACTTATCCTCAGAAGCAGAGGTGACTCTTGGTCTTCCTTTCCTGGGGCGGTCCTCATGTGAGCCAGTTTCTTTGTAGTGCTTGATGGTTTTTGCAACTGCACTTGGGGTCACTTTCAAAGTTTGCCCAATTTTTCGCACTGACTGACCTTCATTTCTTAAAGTAATGATGGCCACTCGTTTTTCTTTACTCAGCTGCTTTTTTCTTGCCATAATACAAATTCTAACAGTCTATTCAGTAGGACTATCAGCTGTGTATCCACCAGACTAATGCACAACACAACTGATGGTCCCAACCCCATTTATAAGGCAAGAAATCCCACTTATTAAACCTGACAGGGCACACCTGTGAAGTGAAGACCATTTCCGGTGACTACTTCTTGAAGCTCATCAAGAGAATACCAAGAGTGTGCAAAGCAGTCATCAAAGCAAAAGGTGGCTACTTTGAAGAACCTAGAATATAAGACATATTTTCAGTTGTTTCACACTTTTTTGTTAAGTATATAATTCCACATGTGTTAATTCATAGTTTTGATGCCTTCAGTGTGAATGTACAATTTTCATAGTCATGAAAATACAGAAAAATCTTTAAAGGAGAAGGTGTGTCCAAACTTTTGGTCTGTACTGTATGTATGTGCGTGTGCAGAATTGTTATCAAGTTTCTAGTGCGTGTATATGTCATAAAACATGTACTGTGTGTGTATGTATATATATATATATATATATATATATATATATATATATATATATATATATATAATATACACACACACACACACACACACACACACACACACACACACACACACACACACACACACACACACACACACACACACACACACACACACAATGGCTTGCAAAAGTATTAACCCACCCCCCCCCTCTTTCCCTGCTTTATTTTTGTATCCAATTTGTGTGTGCTCAGCTCTAAATAGTCTATTAGTAAAGTGAGATAAATATAGGCATAAATTAAATTTGTCTTCAAATTGGCATGTGCATATGTATTCATCCCTTTTGCTATGAATCCCCTAAAAATTCTGGTGCAAGTAATTGCCTTCATAAGTCACATGCTTAAAGACAGGCCACCTGTGTGCAATTTAAGTGTCTCATGGTCTGTCAGTATATACATACCTTTTCTGAAACACAACAGAAGTTGCAACACCGTTCAGCAAGAGGCACCACTAACCAAACATTAACAAGACCAAGGAGATCTCCAAACAAGTCTGGGACAAAGTTCTTGAGAAGTACAAGCGTTGGGTTTTTAAAAAAAAAAAAAAATATCCCAATCTCTGATGAACCCCTAGAGCATCATCATTAAATGGAAAGAACATGGTATTACAACAAACCTGCAAAGAGGGGGTCACCCACCAAAACAATAAGCCTGGGCAAGGAGGGCATTAATCAGATAGGTAGCACCAAAGAAAACCCTGAAGGAGCTACAGAATTCCCAAGCATAGACTGGAGTATCTGTCATTATGACCCACAATAAGCCATATGCTCCATAGAGGTGGCCTTTATGGAAGAATTGGCAGAAAAAAAGCCTTTACTTACAATTTTTGTGTGTAGGGCACGTTTTGAGTTTGCCAAAAGACATGTGGGTGACTCCTCAAATGTATGGAGGAAGGTGCTGTGGTTGGATGATACCAAAATTGAACTTTTTGGCCACCAAGGTAAATGCTTTGTCTGGCGCCAAATCAACACAGCTTATCACCCTAAGAACTCCATTCCCCCAGTAAAACATGGCGGTGGCAGCATCATGATGTGGGTATGTTTTCAACATCAGGGACAGGGAGAATTGTGCGAGTTGAGGGGAAGATGGATGGTGCGAAATACAGGGATATTCTTGAGCAAAACCTATTTCAGTCTGTCAGCGTTTTGATGACTCAAAGCATACTGCTGAAGCAACACTCGAGTGGTTACAGGGAAACATGTACATTTTTTGGAGTGGCCTGGTTGAGAATGTGTGGTCAGACTTGCAAGGTTGCTGTTCACCAGAGGACACCATCTAACTTAAAGGGGTTGGAGAAATTTTGCCTTGAGAAATGGCAAAAATCCCAGTGGCAAGATGTGGAAAGCTCTTGGAGACTTACCGCAGCTGCTAGACTGCCAATAGAAACACGTAGATCAGTCTGCAGTTATCATTGCACTTGAGACAAAAGCGGACAGTTTTACTAACTTTATTTGACTGTACTACCACCAGCTTAATATTTGCTATATTTGTGTTTATTATAAGGTACTATACAGCTCTTCAGTACAGGTAATTGTATACTGGTCCAATATTCTCATATTCCTTTTGTATTGTAAATGTACCAATGGGTCAGGCTTGCTTGGTTGCCACAATGCAGATCACTTTTTGATTAACTACTATACTTCTTTTTTTTTTATTTATTTTTTTTTATTCGTTTTATCTTCATTATGTTTATACAATCATGTTCCCAACGTCATGTTTACAGAAACGTGAGGTCTTTCCTCTGGTGATGTTGCTTTTTCCCCACCACGTTATCAATTTTTAATAGTATTTTTAAGTCTGTGTTCTGTGTTTGTATAATAGTTTATTACAATAATATTTTGGAACTATTGCTTTAGTCTGTTGATGGGTATAAATTAAATATCCTACCCATCCTCTAGCATGAGAGGATCGCAGCACAGCTGTGATGGAGACTGAGAATAGCACTGCACTTGGGTGATATCCGAGTGCAGTGTGAGATTTCACACGCACCCATGGACTGATTGCGGATGCAGTCGCAGCATGCTGCGATTATTTTCGCATGCAGGAATCAGCATGAGAAAATAATCACAGATGTTAGCTGCATTGTAGGCTAACATTGGGTAACATATTTTATTTTTTTTTTAATCAGATTGCACTTGTTTGATTGCATTGCAAGTGGGAGTGAGCCCTTAAATGGAACCCTTGTGGAATATCGTTAGAGAACGATGTAATAAGTATCCGGCTATTCAATAAATGATCAATAGGAAAAAGGGCTTCCTCTTAATTGCAACTTATGCACTTGTTGCCATTGCTTGTGTTTGCAAGCTGTTTAGTCCCTCTTGGGGTGTTATAGCGTTCTTTATCAATTTGCATAGATTTTATTTTTTTTTTAAATTTGAATTGCACTTGGTTATCGCATGAACGATGTCTGTAATACACATTAGAAAGCCCCCCTGAGCATAAATAAATGACTGGTTTTAGTTCCATCAAAATATTATAAAATCTGTATTATTTTTTTTATTGTACTTGAAACAATACTGCTAGTTTTATTAAAATTGTCTTGACAGGTTCTCTTTAAGGCACAGTCACTTTTTATCAACATGTTTTGTTGGTGTTTTTACTTTTATATAGGGGAGAAAAATGTTAACTTGAATTTCCTTCTACAGTTACAGGATAACAAAGGGTTCCTGTCCATGATCAACCATGTTCTCAGTGTTGATGGATTATACTTCTCCACTTCTTATGACCTTACCCATACCCTACAAAGATTGTCCAACACAAGTCCAGAATTTCAAGAAATGAGCCTACTAGAAAGGGTGAGAAAAAAATTTGAAATATTTTATGTATTTTTTTCTTAGTTATGTACAATGTTGAGATTAACCTAGATGTGTTTAATTGCCACTTTTGTGCCAGTAGAAGCTGTCATATTTTACTTTTTTTTTAATATACTAACAACATGGGAATTTAAAAAAATATATATATATATAAATAAAAATATATAAAGACATGTTTAAAATTTGAAAAAAAGTAGAGACCTGTCAATCATGTGGTACTCAGCAGGGAGAAGCTGTCAAGGGCCTCTTTGTGACTAGTCATCTTAGTTACCTTTTTTTTTTGTTCTAGCACATTTTCTGTAAATGCCAGACCATTTCATAGTAAAATATGGGTGTTTGTGATAATCTGTTCCTGATTCATGCTGCCCTTGGTTTCTGGGAATATGTATCAGATGGTAGTTTCCCTTTATCGTAAGCATAGAGAGAACAATACCCACCCCTGTATTTTCTTCACTGCTTGAGGTATGTTGGATTTGTGTTTTGGGCACCCTATCTTGTTTCACATATATCTATGGAGTTGAAGCAGTTCTGTACATTTAGTAGTTACGTTACTGGATGAATGCCCACATTGCCTAACTCTCCTAGAAAAATGTCCCTGGGGCTCTTTCAACTCATAACATACCATACATTTACAGCCCAATTCATTAAAACCAGTGTTTTGCTGCTGGCCAGTTTTAATGAACAGACAGTCTAAATCATTAAATCTCCTGTCACTTCATGAATTTGGCTCATCAGGCAAGTGCTGTGCATCTCCACCAGAATTTCTGGCAGCATTTTTAGCACAGCAGTACCATAACTTTTGATGCGTTAGACAGGCGAGCTCAGCCACGCGATCGGCCGATTTTAACAGATGTGGCCAGGACTGATGTGAAAATGACAAGTCACTACATTTTTGTGGTTTCCTTTTTTGATCTTCGTACTAACTGTATACTGTTTTTTTTTTGTTTGTTTTTTTCATTTTACCAATAAAATCTTCAAAAGGGAGTGTCTAGTTAAGAAAACCCATTTTTCCAATACTTTGCAAGGACATTCTAGTTGCTGGGGGAAATCGCTCATATGGTATCTGAGTTTAATATTCTACTATGTTATTGTTCTATCTGGCAGTGTGTATTCTAATCAATATTTCCATATCAAAAAGGAAAAGAAACCTTGCCTTATTTACATTAATCTTCAAGCCAATAAGACACAGCCAGAAACAGTATAAAGAAAAATGTGCAGCTCTTCAGTGTTAAAAGGCACCACATTGTGAGATAATGGCTCTCAAGCGGTGCCATCTTGTGATTGGCTGATCAGTCTCCTATGTCCATGTAGGAGATGTCCTTGGCTTCTATGCTCTGCTGTTTGAGCATATTTACAGCCGCTGCGGTCTTGTTATTGAGATGCATGAATGCATCTAATTCCATGATAATTATGATAGGCTCAGATATACTAGGTAAATACCACTGTCAAGTGTGATGCTTGCTTCTGAGTTGTCATTGCAGCTTTATTCTGTTCTGCTGTACGAGGTTCCTCTACACAGGTCACCAAATTAGACTCTGTCCTGGGGTACAACAAAAATATGGGGGGAGTTGATCTCTCTGATCAAATCCTCCAGCCCTACAGTTCCATTTGAAAAGCTAAGGTGTAGGACAAGAAGCTGGCCGTGCACATCGCACAGATGGCATTATATAATGTTTTAGTGTTATCACTCTGTGCAGGCCAAATCAGTATTTTCCTTCAGTTCCAGGAGGTTGTGGTCAAGGCCCTAATATTTGGATATACAGAAGGAGCGGGCCCCATTGCTTCTGGAACTAAAGGTGCTCGTATCGTACCAGGCTGACATTTCGCCGGTGAGGTTCCTCAAATCTTGAAAGGAAGGTTACAAAAAAGTGTTAGGCTGTGTTCCCACTATGCGTTTTTTAAGCGTTTCCGCAGCGGCAATTCCGCTCCAGAAATGCTAAAAAAAACACTTGGTAGAAGGTCTGCTATGTTCCCCAATGATGATCCGCATGTGCTTTGCACATGCTGCTGAAATTTCCGCTGCAGATTATCATTGTGGAAAAATCCGCAGCACTACCAATTATTTTGCGTAATCGCGGCGTTTTCGCCGCCATTGACTTGCATTGAATCGCTTAATATCTGCATGACTACATGTGCACATGCGAATATTAAGCGATTCAATGTGCAGATGGTACCTGGGTTTGGAGAAGAGGAGACTCTCATCCAGACCCGGGTACCATAGTACCTGTAAAAAAAAAATTTAAATAAAAAAAATATACATTATACTTACCTTCTGATGGCCCCCGTCTCCATAGCGATGCGTCCTAGCTTCCCGGCAGCTCACGATGGTCTAAAAGGACCTGCCATGACGTCATTTAGTAGTGACTGCTGACGTCGGCGGTCGCGTGACTCGTCACATGACTAAATTACGTCATGGCTGATCCTTTTACACAACCGCGAGACACCGGGAAGACCGGACGCTTCGGATAAGGAGACCGGGGGCCATCAGAAGGTTAAGTATAATGTTTTTTATTTTTTACCATTTTTATTCTTTTTTTTTTTTTTTTAACTAACTTGGTCACACTATATAAATCCATGCCGTTTGCATGGATTTATATAGTGTGACCAAGTTGTAAAACACTTTCCAAGTGATGCTAAAATCGCTTGGAAAGCGCTTGACAAACCCGCATGCGAAATCGCATGATCAAAACGCTTCAATTACGCATGTCCCTGGCAGGAAAAACGCATGTACACTCTGCATGCGTTTTTTCTGCCAGGGAGATGCAGAAACGTTCAGGAAAAATCCGGAGCATTTCTGCATCGTGGGCACATAGCCTTACAGAAGGGGGGATAAGAAAAGAAACCACTCAGTGTAACACCTGCTCTGACAAACCTGGCCTGTCTATAAAAGAATGCTTCAGACTGTACCACACATCCATCGACTACTAAATTCATTTCTGACCTACACAACTCGTGTATGCCATCCTGATGCACTCTACACAACTCGTGTATGCCATCCTGATGCACTCTACACAACTCGTGTATGCCATCCTGACGCACTCTACACAACTCGTGTATGCCATCCTGACGCACTCTACACAACTCGTGTATGCCATCCTGACGCACTCTACACAACTCGTGTATGCCATCCTGACGCACTCTACACAACTCGTGTATGCCATCCTGACGCACTCTACACAACTCGTGTATGCCATCCTGACGCACTCTACACAACTCGTGTATGCCATCCTGACGCACTCTACACAACTCGTGTATGCCATCCTGACGCACTCTACACAACTCGTGTATGCCATCCTGACGCACTCTACACAACTCGTGTATGCCATCCTGACGCACTCTACACAACTCGTGTATGCCATCCTGACGCACTCTACACAACTCGTGTATGCCATCCTGACGCACTCTACACAACTTGCGTATGCCACTTCATTGTAAAATTCTCTTACCAGGAAAACACTGCACTCTATACAACTCGTGTATGCCACTTCATTGTAAAATTCTCTTACCAGGAAAACACTGCACTCTATACAACTCGTGTATGCCACCACATTATAAAATTCACTTACCAGAAAAGCACTAGAGCACTTCCACTTCATGTTAAGGTTCATTTTTTCCTTGTGTCCAAAAAAGTAAAATGTTCATTTTTTTTTTTTTCCCAAAAAATTTAGAAAACCATTTTTTTTGGGGACCACATCACATTTGAAGTGACTTTGAGGGGCCTAGAAAGGGAAGAAGCGCCATATTGGGGTTCAGATTTTGCTGGAATAGTTTGTGTACCATGTTACATTGGAAGAGCCCTTGATGTGCCAAAACAGCAGAATCCCTCTATATGTGACCTCCTTTTACAAACTACAGCCACCTATGAATTCATTTGGGGTGCAGTAATTATATTGACACCACATGTGCCTCACAGAAATTTATACCATTGGGTGGTGAAGAAAGAATTAGTTTTACCACTAAAATATTGTTTTAGCTCCCAAATTTGTAATTATTGTAAGTGCTAATAGGAAAAAATGGACCTCAGTTTGTTGTGCAATGTCTACTGATTGTGCCAATAACCTACATGTAATCGGGAACTACTTTTCAGGCACAGTGGAAAGCGCAGAAGGGAAGGCGCGCCATGTTATAGTGTAGATATTACTGTTAAGGTTTGCGGGTGACTTGACCCACTGAGGACCCCTGAGGTGCCAGAACAGCAGAACCCCTCATAAGTGACCCCATTTTACAAACTACACCTCTCAATTAATTAATCTGGGTGCAGTGATCATATTGACACCACAGGTGTGTCACAGAAGTTTATACCATTGAGCAGTGAAGAAAAAATTAATTACCTTTTTACCACCCAAATTTAGTTTTAGCCCCAGATTTTACAATGTCACACATGGAAATGGGTAAAAATGGCACCAAAATTATCCCACAATTTCTGCTGAAAATGGAAATACCCCATATGTGGCTGTAAAGTACTTCTTAGCCATACGTCGAGACTTATGAGATTTTCCTTGAACAGTTTGCGTACTCCATATACAGAGACCCTAAGTGATAGAAGCGCAGAATCCCCTTTTCAAGTCATCCAATTTGTGAAATTATAACCCTTTGGGAATTTATTTACAAGCGTAGCGATGATTTTGACTCCATGGGTGTCTTCCAGAAATAAGCTGCAGTGATTGTTGCTGAGTGGGGGGACGAGGAGCCTTTTCACGTTTCCAGAGCCTTTACCAGAGTGGGGACTTGCTTTTTTGTGGATTGATTTGAAGCTTTTGTTAGGATAATTTTACATAACTTTTTGGATCACGTTTATTGGGTCCTCTACGTTGAGCACTTGTATCGGGTTTCCGTCTAAGGCCGGAGACCCAGTAGCGTATCACATCCGATGCGAGAGCATTGGAAGCGATATGGAAATGACACTTAGCTCCTGCTTTGTGCTCTGACCCTCTCGCATGAGAGGATCGCAGAACTGCTGCGGAGAGAGAGACTGAGAAATTAATTTCTCCATCTCCTACATTGCCAGCGTCCGCGGGAATCTCACTGCCTTCAGGTGATATCTGAGTGCAATGCGATGTTTCACACCCACCTAGACTTGTATGGGTGTGTGCAGTCTGATTCACAGATGCAATCACAGCATGCTGTGATTGTGTTCACATGCCGAATCGACATGAGAAAATAATCGCAGATGTGCGATGCACCATAGGTTGACATGAGGTCGAGTGCAATCCAATTTTTTTTTATCGGATTGCACTCTTCCGATTACATCGCAATTAGGATCGAGCCCTAAATCTAAGAGTGACGTGATTCAGATGAAACCTTATAGGAATCCTTTCACTATAATGAGGCAGCAGAGTTATTCTGGACTCCGTTTGGCCTCTGTTCAGCCTTGTCTTTCCTTTCAGAAGGCAGATGCACTTTAATGCACGCCTAAAAGGACGGACACTGCCGGATCACAGGTCAGATGGCGTTCACAGTGCATCCATTTGCATCAGTATAGGGAATCGTCTGTTAGGGGTTCCGTCTAAATCATGTACTTCAAGATTTACATGGAAACCCCGGTTTAAGCTCAGCCTAGCGCACAGGAGAAATGTAAGCCGAGCCATAATGCGATCTTTGGGAGGCAGAATGAACAAATCAACAGAATTTGGTTTTATTTATGCCATTCCTCATGCGGTTATAAGTGATTAGATGACTTTATTCTGCTGATTACAGCGATACCAGATTTATGATTTTTTATGTTTGTTGCCACACACTAAAAGCCTTTTTTTTAAAAAAAAAAACCAAACAAACAAAAAAAAATAATGCTAAAACTATCTTATTTTGATAGCTGTAGGTTTTCCATACTTCTGCTGATAGTCATGTGAGGGCTTGTTTTTTGCAGGACAAGTTAACATTTTTATTGGTACCATTTTTGGGCACATGACGCTTTTTGATCGCTTTCTTTTCCGTTTTTTGGGAGGCAGAATGAGAAAAAACCAACAATTCAGGAATTAGGTTTTTTTTTTGTATTCCTTTTCGCATGTGGTAAAATTGATAAGGCAACATCATTATTCTTTGGGTCAGTACGATTACAGCGATACCTCATTTTTTATGTTTTGCCACAATAAAAATTATTTTATAGTTAACATTTTTGTATCACTTTATTCTGAGAACTATAACTTTTATTTTTCCGCTGATGGATCTGTATTGTGGCTTGTTTTTTTGTGGGACAAGATGATGTTTTCAGCGATTCCATTTATATTTACGTTCATTTTTTATTCCACTTGTTGTTCAGTGGTATGATAAAGGATGGGGATCAGGGGTGCCATGCATACCGGGATGGGGATCAGGGGTGCCATGCATACCGGGATGGGGGATCAGGGGTGCCATGCATACCGGGATGGGGGATCAGGGGTGCCATGCATACCGGGATGGGGGATATTAACTGAATTGGGGGACATCTATAATATAATCAGGGATGTGTCTTTCTGTCTGAAGCCTCTATAGACTGCACATACGCTACGTGCCTGCGCAGTCTGGCTCAAGACAGAACGCATCCAGCCGTTACAGGTAAGAGAAGTATATGGCGCCGGAGATCACGGTATGCGTAGACATAGAAGGCATATCGCAAGCTCTGGCGCTATAAGTACATACCTGACCCAATGGAATGTTGCCGTGGCACCTCTGTTTTGGCCGGTTGTCTGGGGGAGTAGTGCAGCGTCTGAATCAGCGCATGCGCATAACGCGCTGTCCGGCACCATTTTAGTGAAGACAAATTTGTGCCGGACAGCGCTGTATAGGCACACGCATACTCTGGCACCACGCTCCTCCCCCGGCTTCCGAATGGGAGCAGCACATAACAGGATGGGGGCGCAGGATGGGGCTGCACGTAGCAAGATGGGGGAGCATATACCAATAAAAGTGCTCGCCACCCGGGCATAGAATGGGTTCAGTAGCTAGTAACTTATAACATGTTAATGTGGTTACTGGCATCCAGTAAAAAGTTACATGGAACCTTACAGCCTACACCCACACACTCCCCTGTCACTCCATGGACAAGTGACCGTGGTCCCTACATTCCTAAAAATACCCAATATAGACAAAAATGTAGTGCCCAGCCAAGCACAGTATAATTAAAATGGCTAAGAGACAATGCCATACACAAGAAAGCAATAAAAGTTCTCTGCATTAGATCATATACAAGTAACTCAAAGGAGAAAGTGAGTTTCCCACTCAATACAAAATAGTTAGTGCCTGTCTAACCCTAGTCTGGTCTTGCACAGTGTCCCTGCCTTGCCGCGGAGATTGGCATCTTAGCTTGTATGCAAAATGGCGCCCCCGCTCAATGATGGCTGGCTTTTGGAGGCCCTTATAAATCCCTGGTCTTAAATATTATAACAATAAAGGGATATGGTAAAACATGATTAGGCTGCAAAAGGTTTTAAGACCTGTCTTGCGGTTTGCTAGGCATGAGAAGAGCTGGAGATGAGCAGTATATCTAAATCTGTCTCCCCAGTCACCTACAAAAACATGTCTGTGGTTATCTTTATATATGTTCTGTCTTTATATGGCGTTTTCTCTTAGCCATTTTGGTTATATTGTGCTTGTTTGGGCACTAAATAAATTTTTTTTGTCTAATATTGGGTATTTTTAAGAATTGAAATAAAGGTTAAATTTTAACTGGTACTCCTTTTTGATAAGCCGATCTTTCCAGTCTCACTAGTCTCTTCTGTGGCTCTGTCCCTGGCAGCTGACTATATTTTCTTAGAAACTCCGCATGGTTTCAGAGTTAAACATATGGCTGAAATCATGTAGCTAGTGTCTGATACATGCTGCCCATGAATCGGGCAGCATATATCAGCTGCCAAGTTCCCTTAACATTTTCAGTTAATATTCATTTTTTTAACTCTATAGGCAACAATGATATTACCGTATGTCTTTTGTGTTATTTCCGTATTTCTTAGTAAACTATTTTTTAAGGGGTTTTCTTGACAAAATGAAAAGTTCATCCATAAGGGAAAAAAAAAAAATAACCAAGTGATACAGTCCTACCGTCACCCACTTGGATATAATGGAGGCTGTTGCAACCAATCACAGGCCAGATCAGTCCTGCTGCTAGTGGAACAGTGAAGGTACAGGTATAGTTATACAAGTTGAATAAAAGACAGTAGCTCTGACCGTGACATTTAACACATGGCTGCTGGGAGCGTGTCATTCCTCCCGCTCTTCTGCACGCCCGTCCTGTGATCTTGGGAAGCCGATGGGTTGTCATAACAACCGGGGATCTGCTGATGACCCCCGAGACAGTCATTATGATCCGCCTGTGAAAGTTGGGCCGCGGCTGGCGATCATAGGAGATCTTGACTTCAGCTTTTTTTCATATTTTTATAAACTTTTCTTTCTCACTTTTTATTTTATTTAAAAAGTCCTCCATTTGGGGACTTGAACCTGCGATCGTCTGATCGCTTCTGGTATACATAGCAGTCAGTACTGCTATTTATAGTTAAAATTATGATCTCCTGTGAAGCGACCTAACAAAAAAGAATCAAAACGCCAGTATTACGGGGTTTTTAGCAGTAAAATGCAATAAAATGCAATCAAAGCATTGTAAATACCCCAAAATGCTATCCGTAATATCGTCTGCTCTCACCACCCAATATTACGAAAAATTAAAACGTTACGGGTCTCTGAAAATGACGACATGAAAGAAAAAAAAATTCTTAGAAATTTCTGAATTATTTTTTCATCACTTTAAATAAAATGAAAACGATAAAGGTTTGGCATGTGCGTAGTTGTACTGACCTGGAGAATCGTATTACCTAGTCAGTTTTACCATCTAGTGAACATGGTAAATAAAAAAAAGCAATTGTGAAATTGCACTATTTTTTTGCAATTTCAATGCACTTGGATTTTTTTCCTCGCTTTCCAGTGCATCACATGATCAAATGAATACTTTCATTCAAAAGCTACTTCTCACTCAAAAAACAAGCCCTCATAAGGCTGTGTGGTCAGGAAAATTTAAGTTATGGCTTTTGGAAGAAGGGGAGGAAAAAAATGGAAAAATGTGAAATCACAAGGTTAAGAAGGGGTTAAACTTGTCCGCCATGTGTTTGCCCATTCAGATGATTTTTAATTTATACTTTTGAGCTCGGTTTTTATTATCATACAGTGTTGTGTAATGAACAAAGACTGACACTTTCCCTTCAACGCCATCCACAAGGTCATTAATAAAATAATTAGTCCTAATAGATCCCTGTGGTTCCCATTGCTGACTTTAGGCCAGTTAAAGAATGCACCATTTACAACCACTTTGTTTCCTGACCCTTAATCAGTCCTTTTACCCCCATATGCATACAGTCTCCCGTAGTCTCTGCATCTGAAGCTTCAGTACAAGGCTGTTGTGTAGCAAACTGGCAATCCCTGCTTGTGTCACAGGTGTTTAACAGCCATGACACATGCAGCAGCAGCACTAACATACAGTAAATGCCGAGCACGCTGCAAATACTCGACGAGCACCCATTTGTGCTCGCTGAAAAGGGGTTAACAACATACACTCGCTCAACGCAGGTAGTATCACTTAGTTTTTTGTATTTTAACTTCCGTAAGCCACCGGTGAACTTTACATATTTGCTCAGACAGCCCCTGTAACATTTGGTATGTGCAGATTGAGACGTGGGTGTAATTTCCATCTTGTGATCTATTAGCATTTAACGTATACCTTCAGACAGGAACCACTGCTCCCTTTTGCATTTTATTTCTCTGCTGCACCCATACACAAGCCTGCATAGAAGAGGGAATGTTGGCAAACTGGTGGAGCTGAATGTATAGTAGCCAATGAACATAGTCACATAACCTGCTGACCCTACATATGTGGGCAACTCGGGGTTCAGGAATTAGCCCGAGACTTGGAACAAGATAAGCCAGGTGCTTGTGAGCCAAAATAAAAACCATGGAGCCAGACAAGCTGCAGATAGTTCCCAGCAGTTCTGGTCATACCCCCACTTGTGTATGATAGGAAGAAGCTAAGAGGGAACCTTTGGGGAATTTACACAGTATCTAAATAACAATGTGATAATTGAATGAGTTATTTGATATGGGTTGCAGAATTGAGATGCCATATATAAATGAAGTGGCCATGAACTCTGTTAACTAAGTCATGTTCAGTGAGACATGTAATTGGGAACGGATTCTATTTGAGATGAAACTGCTCTAAGGGTGCAGTTTTGTAACTTGGGTCTGAGGTTTATTTGATAGGTTTAAAATTAGACAATATGCAGCGTATTGTTGGAAAAATGCTAAAGCAAGAGTATGAGCCTTTATTTTTAGCGATCAGTCTTTTAACGGCGGCCACTAGGGGCCCTTAATCCTCAATGCCGCTTTTTCACGTCACTGAGAAATAAGGTTATAATACCCCCCCTCAGCAGGTGAAAATGCCGATGGTGACAGATGTATATAACAGCTGACACCCTGCAGCATCGGCCCTGACCGGTTTTGGAAATGATCAGGGCGATTGACCCCTTCAACACCTAAGGGGGTTAAAAGACCGTATTTGACACATCGGCCCGATGGTTGCCATGGTACCCAAGGTCATCTAATGACACCAGGGTATGGTGGCCTGTTAATTATTTATTGTGCTTAAGCTTGTATAGTGCCATCATATTCTGCAGCACATTAGACATGATGTTCCCTGTCCCCTTTGGGGCTCTCAATCTACATTCCCTATCAGTATGTCTTTTGGAGTGTGAGAGGAAATCCTCACAAACATGGGGAGATCATACAAACTCCTCGCAGATGGACCACAGAGCTGCTAAGCAACTGTGCTAACCACTGAGCCACCTTGCTGCTCCTGCTATAAATAAGGTCACTGGCTGGTGTGAGGCACTGCAGTGCACTAGTACTGCAATGCGTGGGACCAGCAATCAAACTAAAAAATATCAATGTCCCATAATGTGACTGAGTGAAAAGGTAAAAAAAGTGAAATAAAATATGTAAGAAAAAAAGTATTAATCAAAACCGCTCATACCCCTTCTATTTTTTTTGCTCCTTCGGTATCCTGGTATAAAGACTATCTACGTCTATTGACCCTAATGAGACGTTATCCTGCCAGGTGAATTCCCGGAGAGCATTCAAGAACTCTCCAGTTTCCTTGATGTAGGAAGGGATACTTTTTAATTGAGGTCACAATAATCAGTCCACATACGGAGACAGCGGCTCGGTTAAAGAACTCGGGGGACAGAGTTTAGAATTTTTGGATGTGTAAATCCAGGTTTGTGTTAATAATTGATACCTACAGTAAACCCTCTTCCACCAATTCTCTTCTACACTATAGAAATGACCAACCTATTCATACCAACAGATCTCTCCCGTTTAGCCAATTCCTGAGGCTCCGGAAAATTAACAGTACTAACAGCCTAACTACGTAAAAAAAAAAAAAAAAAGTTTGTCCAAAGGGGCTATCTGGAGCCACTTTAGGTTTGTCCAAAGGGGCTATCTGGAGCCACTTTAGGTTTGTCCAAAGGGGCTATCTGGAGCCACTTTAGGTTTGTCCAAAGGGGCTATCTGGAGCCACTTTAGGTTTGTCCAAAGGGGCTATCTGGAGCCACTTTAGGTTTGTCCAAAGGGGCTATCTGGAGCCACTTTAGGTTTGTCCAAAGGGGCTATCTGGAGCCACTTTAGGTTTGTCCAAAGGGGCTATCTGGAGCCACTTTAGGTTTGTCCAAAGGGGCTATCTGGAGCCACTTTAGGTTTGTCCAAAGGGGCTATCTGGAGCCACTTTAGGTTTGTCCAAAGGGGCTATCTGGAGCCACTTTAGGTTTGTCCAAAGGGGCTATCTGGAGCCACTTTAGGTTTGTCCAAAGGGGCTATCTGGAGCCACTTTAGGTTTGTCCAAAGGGGCTATCTGGAGCCACTTTAGGTTTGTCCAAAGGGGCTATCTGGAGCCACTTTAGGTTTGTCCAAAGGGGCTATCTGGAGCCACTTTAGGTTTGTCCAAAGGGGCTATCTGGAGCCACTTTAGGTTTGTCCAAAGGGGCTATCTGGAGCCACTTTAGGTTTGTCCAAAGGGGCTATCTGGAGCCACTTTAGGTTTGTCCAAAGGGGCTATCTGGAGCCACTTTAGGTTTGTCCAAAGGGGCTATCTGGAGCCACTTTAGGTTTGTCCAAAGGGGCTATCTGGAGCCACTTTAGGTTTGTCCAAAGGGGCTATCTGGAGCCACTTTAGGTTTGTCCAAAGGGGCTATCTGGAGCCACTTTAGGTTTGTCCAAAGGGGCTATCTGGAGCCACTTTAGGTTTGTCCAAAGGGGCTATCTGGAGCCACTTTAGGTTTGTCCAAAGGGGCTATCTGGAGCCACTTTAGGTTTGTCCAAAGGGGCTATCTGGAGCCACTTTAGGTTTGTCCAAAGGGGCTATCTGGAGCCACTTTAGGTTTGTCCAAAGGGGCTATCTGGAGCCACTTTAGGTTTGTCCAAAGGGGCTATCTGGAGCCACTTTAGGTTTGTCCAAAGGGGCTATCTGGAGCCACTTTAGGTTTGTCCAAAGGGGCTATCTGGAGCCACTTTAGGTTTGTCCAAAGGGGCTATCTGGAGCCACTTTAGGTTTGTCCAAAGGGGCTATCTGGAGCCACTTTTAGATACGGCTCTGGACAGAGCCAATTCTTTATCCCAAATTACTCTATTAAAAGGTAATCAACAAACGGAACAAAAGAGGACAATGATATTCCTATTTAGTTTTAAATATGGTCCAATGGACAGACATATTCACACAGCCTTTAATAAAAAGAAAAATAGCACATCCTGGAAAAAGATAGTGACATTGCTGAGGTGGGTGGCATGTAAACCTTTGGTTTTATATAGGAGAAGTACTAACTTTAAGGACATGCTGGTCCATGAACCGTCTCCAAAATGGAATTCAAAATTAGTTTGGTCATTCAAGACCAACAGGTAATGAATTATGAATGCGGTATCAGTTCCTTCTGCAGATTCCATCTCTCCTCTAATTCTTTGCCAATAGAGGATGTCACTCATCAAGTGCAGGAATTTATCTCCTGTAAAACCCGCTATATGGTATATATCTTTTGTCCTTGTGTTTTTTACTACATCGTAAAAACATTTCAGCGGCTTTCTGTCTGTTTTCGGAAACTTATTGAATCCATTTATACAGGTAACTCTGAGGTGTTAGGCTTTGCGGGACTAGAAAGGTTAAACTTACCATCTCAGGGGAGCGATCTCCATAAATTCCTGTTAAGGAGGGAGGACAGGTGGATTGTGCGTACACAGGCACAGGATCCAACAGGTTTTAATGAAAAATTTCATATGACTGTATTCTTATGAAATATTAAATGTTGGTTTTAAATTGCACACATTGGGGATGATGGAATCTTTTTTTAAAATTTTTAATCTTTTTGAAGCATTTATGATAAAGGGGGATAGTTGGTTCAATGTGTTGACATACGTAATTGTCGGGGAGGAGCTAGGATTTCAGGTGGATCCTTGTCACTCCCCCCCAACTGCAGGACCCGTTGAAGTGCAGGAAGGCGTGAAACGGCCATCATTCGCTGTGTTCAAAACTATCCTGCATCCAGGAAATATAGGGGTTCCCATGGTACTGATAGAACAAAGACTGTTGAATAGCGACATGGTCTCCCCTTCAAATCAAGTTCAGTGAAAATCTGCGTTCCTGACAGAGAGGGATTAAAAATCCATAAGACCTCTCTAGGGAGGGCACATTAACCCCTCCCCTCCCTGTCACAGAGACAATCAGGGACTTAGAGTGGACACTCTGGACATATGGGAAGAGGGGAGAGTAGTGTAGCTAGGGGTGAGAGAAGCTCATTAAAACACCCATTGAAGCTAGGACCTCCTGGTATGTACAGGTAATCAAGATTAGTATAGTTGCTGGAAATGGACAAAGCCTGGGGTTTATTAAATAAAAGGTGAAAGATTATTTCTCCACCTTTAATAAGAACCAGCTTGTTCAGTTCACAAGACTTTTTTTCAGACACTTAGGCATCGGTGGTAAGTTATGAATATTTAGTATCGATCCGATATTGATGGCATATATATTTTCAACTTCGGGGACTAAGAGGGGATGAACATGCATGTCTTTTCATAACTGAGACATGCTGATCAGCTCCAAATTAATAGTGGACAGATAGCTGACAAAAGCCATACCATGTTTCCTATCTATGAACAAATAAAATTGTGTTAGGAAAGATGACGATAATATCTCCCGCCTCTGACCCCCAGGGGACTAAGATAACCTGGAAGTTGAGGATCTCATATTTTTCTGCAACTGAAGCCACATCCCATGATCCCTTTTATGAGTCACTAGAGGGGAGGTGTGTGAGTGGAACTTGTGCTGATAAAAAGCCAAGGCAAATTATGATGTGTTCCATACCAGAAGATACTTTACTGTGTAGGATTGATCCACTTCTTAGGATGTTTATACTAGAAGTACTTCTCGCCATAAATCTTCGCCATTTCTGTGACCAGATTTAGAAAGTTTCTTTAGTTGTTTTTTTATTTTATGTAATTTTATATGCTGTACGGCTTTTTTTTCCCTTTGTAAAATCTTTTGTACATTTTGTATAAACACTGCCTATCTTTGTGGATTAAGTATAAAAATGTATTCTTCCTCTTGCTCTGTAAACCGCACCCCAAAGCCATACTGCCACCTGTAACAGGTGTCCAGTCTGCCTGTAAAACTATTGTTGGTGGCATCTAATAGTCTTTCTTTGGTTATTGTTTGAATCCTCTGTGGCACCAGGCCTCACACTCCATAACGTCCAGGTGAAATTCCTGTTGTATGCAGATGCCCTACTGCTGCTGTCACTAACCGAGAAGGGTCTCCAAGACCACCTGAAAATCTTAGAGAAATTCAGCTCCACATGGGCATTACCAATCAACCCAAACAAAACTAACGTCATGGTGTTCCAGAAGAGAAAGACCAGATTGGACCAGCACCCTTCATTTGTGCTAAACAACTGCTCTCTCACAGAAGCAGACAAGTTCACCTACCTGGGCCTGGAAATTCACCGCTCAGGGAGCTTCAAACAAGCAGTAGAGACCCTGAATGACAAGGCTTGCAAAACCTATGCAATCCATAGGAAACTCTACTATCTGAAGCCACCAATGAGGGTCTGGCTAAAAATCTTCGATGCCATCATCACTTTAATCCTCCTGTACGGCAGCGAAGTCTGGGGTCCTCACACATACCCTGACCGGTCAACTTGGGATTCCAGCCCAATAGAAATATTACACTTGGAATTCTTTAAGCACCTTCTCCAGGTCCATCGGAACACCACCATGTCGGGCTGAGCTGGGCAGATTCCCACTGTACCTAGTGGTCCTGAAGAGGGCGCTGTCCTTCCAGGCTCACCTACATAGCAGCAATCCAAGCTCCCATCACTAAAAAAACCCTGCTAAATGTAAAAGGGTCAAACCAACCAGGACTCACGGAAAGCCCACTCAAATCCACCCTGACCGAAACAACAACCACAGTAGCCTAACAAAAGCTAGAATCAGGAAGATGGTAGATGAGGGCCAGGAGAGATACGTCAGTGACTAGAGGAACGATATCAATGCCTCACAGAAACTGACCATGTACCGGCGTCAACAGAGAGACTACAGACTGGCTCCATATCTGGAGAAACTACCAGACCCCAGAGACCGCCAGATCCTGAGCTGCTACAGACTCTGCCCACAATCTGGCCATTCAGGTCGGCCGGCACAGACAGAGCTAAAAGCCGAGAGAGGAAAGACTGTGCCCACACTGCGACTTGGAGGCTCTGGAGGATGAGACCCACTTCCTGCTACACTGCATGAAATGCTCAGCAGTGAGGGGCACTCAATTCACGAGACTCTCTGATCTGTTCCCGAGCTTCAGATCCATGAAGGAGAAAGAGAAAACATATATCCGCTGGGGGAAGAAGAGAGCGCAGTGGAGATAGCAACTCAGTATGTGAACGCATGCCATAGGCTGCGATAAAGCGAGCTATGATATGCCATGGACTTCCAAACCCCCCCCTCCCATCGTTCCCACAGTCCCCATCCATCATCCCCACAGTCCCAATCCCTATCCCCTACTGTACACTTGCTTTGGCAAAACTAATGTTTAATTGGTCCTGTCAATAAAGCTTATTTGAATTTAATATTTATATTCAATTAGAGATGTAGAGATATAGAGAGAGAGAGAGAGAGAGAGAGAGAGAGAGAGAGAGATAATATATCTGTGTCCCAGAGATGATCGTGCTTTTGTCCGACATGTACATATCAACCCAAGACCTTGTGAAGATGATGGCGGAAGCTGGTAAGATTGTGTCAATATCCACAGTGAAACGAGTACTGTCTCAATATGGGCTTTCTGCCAGGAAGAAGCCTTTAGTCCAAAATAAACATAAAAAAGTCAGATTAATGTTTGCAAGTGCACACAGGAACAAACGCCTTAATTTTTGGAGACATGACCTATGGTCTGATGAATCTCTAATATTGAACTTTTTGGGCATAATGACCATCGTTGCGTTCGGAGGAAAAAGGGAGAAGCTTAAGAAGAAAATCCCAACTGTGAACCACGGGGGTGGCAGCATCATGTTGTGTAGTTGTTTTGCTGCAGGAGGGACTGGTGCACTAAACAAAATAGATGGCATCATGAGAAAAGAAGATTATGTGGCAATACTGAAGCAACATCTCAAGACATCAGCCAGGAAGTTAAAGCTGGGCGGAAATGGGACTTCCAAATGGACAATGACCCGAAGCATACTGACAAAATGGTAACAAAATGTCTTAAGGATAACAAAGTCAATGTTTGGAGTGGCCATCACAAAGCCCTGATCTCAGTCCAATTGAAAATTTATGGGCAAAGCTGAAGAGGCAGGTGCGAGCAAGGCGACCTACAAACCTGGATCAGTTACACCAGTTGTCAAGTGGAATCGGCCCAAATTCCTACCAGCTATTGTGAGAAGCTTGTGGAAGGATATGCCAAACATTTGACCCAAGTCATTCAGTTTAAGGGCAACGGTACCAAATACTAATGAAATGTATATAAACACTTGATTTTGTAGTAAGTAATAAAAATGCCTTAAAACATTCTCTTTTTTTCTCTCATTATTCTGGCGTTTGGCAAATATTAAAAATTATGGTAATCTTAATTGACCTAAAATGGGAAAGGTTTGTTCTGATTTCATGTCAGATGTTGAGATGTCTCTTTTATATAGTGTATGTAAACTTCTGGTTTCAACTATGGATGTATGTATGTACAGTGCTAGCCAAAAGTATTGGCACCCCTGCAATTCAGTCAGATAATTCTCAGTTTCTTCCTGAAAATGATTACAATCACAAATTCTTTGGTATTATGTTCATTTAATTTGCTTGCAAGGAAAAAACACAAAAGAGAATGAAGCAAAAATCAAATCTTTGATCATTTCACACAAAACTCCAAAAAAGGGCCGGACAAAAGTATTGGCACCCTCAGCCAAATAGTTGGTTGCACAACCTTTAGCCAAAATAACTGCGAATAACCGCTTCCGGTAACCATCAATGAGTTTCTTACAATGCTCTGCTGGAATTGTAGACCATTCTTCTTTGGCAAACTGCTCCAGGTCCCTGATATTTGAAGGGTGCCTTCTCCAAACTGCCATTTTGAGATCTCTCCACAGGTGTTCTATGGGATTCAGGTCTGGACTCATTGCTGGCCACCTTAGAAGTCTCCAGTGCTTTCTCTCAAACCATTTTATAGTGCTTTTGGAAGTGTGTTTTGGGTCATTGTCCTGCTGGAAGACCCATGACCTCTGAGGGAGACCCAGATTTCTCACACTGGGCCCTACATTATGCTGCAAAATTTGTTGGTAGTCTTCAGACTTCATAATGCCATGCACACGGTCAAGCAGTCCAGTGCCAGAGGCAGCAAAACAACCCCATAACATCAGGGAACCTCCGCCATGTTTGACTGTAGGGACCGTGTTCTTTTCTTTGAATGCCTCTTTTTTTTTTTTTTTCCTGTACACTATATGTTGATGCTTTTTCCCAAAAAGCTCTACTTTTGTCTCATCTGACCAGAGAACATTCTTCCAAAACGTTTTAGGCTTTCTCAGGTAAGTTTTGGCAAACTCCAGCCTGGCTTTTTTATGTCTCGGGGTAAGAAGTGGGGTTTTCCTGGGTATCCTACCATACAGTCCCTTTTCATTCAGACGCCGACGGATAGTACGGGTTGACACTGTTGTACCCTCGGACTGCAGGGCAGCTTGAACTTGTTTGGATGTTAGTTGAGGTTCTTTATCCACCATCCGCAAAATCTTGCGTTGAAATCTCTCGTCAATTTTTCTTTTCCGTCCACATCTAGGGAGGTTAGCCACAGTGCCATGGGCTTTAAACTTCTTGATGACACTGCGCACGGAAGACACAGGAACATTCAGGTCTTTGGAGATGGAATTGTAGCCCTGAGATTGCTCATGCTTCCTCACAATTTGGTTTCTCAAGTCCTCAGACAGTTCTTTGGTCTTCTTTCTTTTCTCCATGCTCAATGTGGTACACACAGGACAGAGGTTGGGTCAACTTTAATCCATGTTAACTGGCTGCAAGTGTGATTTAGTTATTGCCAACACCTGTTAGGTGCCACAGGTAAGTTACAGGTGCTGTAAATTACACGAATTAGAGAAGCATCACATGATTTTTCAAAGGGTGCCAATACTTTTGTCCAGCCCCTTTTTTAGGTTTGGTGTGGAATTATATCCAATTTGGCTTTAGGACAATTCTTTTTGTGTTTTTTCATTGAAGACAAATTAAATGAAGATAATAATACCAAAGAATTTGTGATTGCAATCATTTTCAGGAAGAAACTGAATATTATCTGACAGAATTGCAGGGGTGCAAATACTTTTGGCCAGCTATGTATGTATAAGTGCTTCTCACTAAATTAGAATATCATCAAAAAGTTACTTTATTTCAGTTCTTCAATACAAAAAGTAAAGCTCGTATATCATAGTCATTATAAACAGTGATCTACAGTACAGACCAAAAGTTTGGACACACCTTCTCATTTAAAGATTTTTCTGTATCTTCATGACTATGAAAATTGTACATTCACACTGAAGGCATCAAAACTATGAATTAACATGTGGAATTATATACTTAACAAAAAAGTGTGAAACAACTGAAAATGTCTTATATTCTAGGTTCTTCAAAGTAGCCACCTTTTGTTTTGATGACTGCTTTGCACACTCTTGGCATTCTCTTGATGAGCTTCAAGAGGTAGTCACCGGAAATGGTTTTCACTTCACAGGTGTGTCCTGTCAGGTTTAATAAGTGGGATTTCTTGCCTTATAAATGGGGTTGGGACCATCAGTTGTGTTGTGCAGAAGTCAGGTGGATACACAGCTGATAGTCCTACTGAATAGACTGTTAGAATTTGTATTATGGCAAGAAAAAGGCAGCTAAATAAAGAAAAACGAGTGGCCATCATTACTTTAAGAAATGAAGGTCAGTCAGTCTGAAAAATTGGGCAAACTTTGAAAGTGTCCCCAAGTGCAGTTGCAAAAACCATCAAGCACTACAAAGAAACTGGCTCACATGAGGACCGCCCCAGGAAAGGAAGACCAAGAGTCACCTCTGCTTCTGAGGATAAGTTAATCCGAGTCACCAGCCTCAGAAATCGCAGGTTAACAGCAGCTCAGATTAGAGACCAGGTCAATGCCACACAGAGTTCTAGCAGCAGACACATCTCTACAACAACTGTTAAGAGGAGACTTTGTACAGCAGGCCTTTATGGTAAAATAGCTGGTAGGAAACCACTGCTAAGGACAGGCAACAAGCAGAAGAGACTTGTTTGGGATAAAGAACACAAGGAATGGACATTAGACCAGTGGAAATCTTTGCTTTGGTCTAATGAGTCCAAATTTGAGATCTTTGGTTCCAACCACTGTGTCTTTGTGTGACGCAGAAAAGGTGAACGGATGGACTCTACATGCCTGGTTCCCACCGTGAAGCATGGAGTAGGAGGTGTGATGGTGTGGGGATGCTTTGCTGGTGACACTGTTGGGGATTTATTCAAAATTGAAGGCATACTGAACCAGCATGGCTACCACAGCATCTTGCAGCAGCATGCTATTCCATCCGGTTAGCGTTTAGTTGGACCATCAGTTATTTTTCAACAGGACAATGACCCCAAACACACCTCCAGGCTGTGTAAGGGCTATTTGACCAAGAAGGAGAGTGATGGGGTGCTACGCCAGATGACCTGGCGTCCAGTCACCAGACCTGAACCCAATCGAGATGGTTTGGGTTGAGCTGGACCGCAGAGTGAAAGCAAAAGGGCAAACAAGTGCTAAGCATCTCTGGGATTTCTTTCAAGAATGCTGGAAGACCGTTTCCGGTGACTACCTCTTGAAGCTTATCAAGAGAATGCCAAGAGTGTGCAAAGCAGTCATGAAAGCAAAAGGTGGCTACTTTGAAGAACCTAGAATATAAGACATATTTTCAGTTGTTTCACACTTTTTTGTTAAGTATATAATTCCACATGTTAATTCATAGTTTTGATGCCTTCAGTGTGAATGTACAATTTTCATAGTCTTGAAAATACAGAAAAATCTTTAAATGAAAAGATGTGTCCAACCTTTTGGTCTGTACTGTATTTCAAGTGTTTTCTGTTAATGTTGATGAGTATGGCTTACAGCCAATGAAAACAGAAAGTCATCTCAGTAAATTAGAATACTTTATAACACCATCTTGAAATTTTTTTTTAAATCTGAAATGTTGGCCTACTGAAATGTATGTTCAGTAAATGCACTCAATACTTGGTTGGGGCTCCTTTTGGCATCAATTACTACATCAATGCAGCGTGGCATGGATGCGATCAGGCTGTGGGACTGGTGTTAGGAAAGCCCAGGTTGCTTTGATGGCAGCCTTCAGCTCTTCTGCATTATTGGGTCTGGTGTCTCTCCTCTTCCTCTTGACAATACCCCATAGATTCTCTATTGGGTTAAGGTCAGGCGAGTTTGCTGGCCAATCAAGCACATTGATACGGTTGATACTGTTGTTTTTAAACCAGGTATTGGTACTTTTGGCAGTGTGGACAGGTGCTAAGTCCTGCTGGAGAATGACATTTCTATCTCCAAAAAGCTTGTGGGCAGAGGGAAGCATGAAGTGCTCTAAAATTTCCTGGTAGATGGCTGCGATGACTTTGGTCTTGATAAAACACAGTGGACCTAAACCAGCAGATGGCATGGCCAAACCATCACTGATTGTGGAAATTTCACACTAGACCTCAAGCAGCTTGGGTTGTGTGCCTATCCACTCTTCCTTTAGACTCTGGGAACTTGATTTCCAAATGAAATGCAAAATTTACTTTCATTTGAAAACAACAACTTGGACCACTGAGCGACAGTCCAGGTCTTTTTCTCCTTGGCCCCGGTAAGACGCTTCTGGCGTCTATTGGTCATGAGTGGCTTGACACAAAGACTGCAACCCTTGTAGCCTATGTCCTAGATAGTCTGTGTGCGGTGGCTCTTGAAGCAATGACTCCAGCATCAGTCCACTCCTCGCCCGCCCCAACCCACCCCTCTCCCACCCCAAACTTTTTGAATGGCCTTTTCTTAACAATCCTTTCAAGGCTGCGGTTATCCCGGTTGCTTGTGCACCTTTTTTCTACCACACTTTTTCCTTCCACTCAACTTTCCATTAATATGCTTGGATAACGCACTCTGTGAACATCCAGCTTCTTTAGCAATGACCTTTTGTGGCTTACCCTCCTTGTGGAGTGTGTCAGTGACTGCTTTCTGGACATCTGTCAAGTCAGTAGTCTTCCCCATGATTGTGGAGCCTACTGAAACAGACCAAGGGACCTTTTAAACGCATCGGAAGCCTAAAGCCTGCTATAAAGTATTCTAATTTACTGAGATAATGACTTGTGTTTTCATTGGCTGTAAGCCATAGTCATCAACATAAACAGAAATAAACACTTGAAATAGATCCCTCTGTTTGTAATGACTCTATATAATATTAGTTTCACTTTTTGTATTGAAGAGCTGAAATAAATTACATTTTTGATGATATTCTAATTTAGGGAGATGCATCTTACTTGCAGATACACGCCCGGCACTAGAGGATCCTCACAGGGAGTGCAGACTTGCAGCCTAAGGCTGGACAACCCCTATTTTGTGTGTATATACTTTTCTTTTCTTTTTTTTTTTTTTTTTTTTTTTTTTTTTTTTTTCTTATGATATTTTTCTAAAGTCTGGGAGTGGAGAAAATGTATAAATTTACAATTTTGGTCCTCTAAACCTTGTTATAAAACCAGATCTCAATTATGATATTCTGGTTTGGCTAACACTTTATTAAAAGGGTTACTACTAAAATTATATTTTTTTTTTAACAAAGCACAGTAAAAGACATGCATGTTGTTAATGTACAGACTAATTCTAAAAATAAAATTTTTTTTTGGGTGGTCCTGTTCTTACACTTCTAAAATTACGTTTCCCAACAGCACCCTGCTTCTCTTCAGTGCTTTAGACCCTTCCCTCTGGTGTGTGCCTGACTATAACTCCACCTCTGAGTTACCATTAAGCTAATCTAAGTATGGAACTCAACTTTTATGCTTCTGTGTACTGTATGCTCTTGTATCATTATTATATCCTATTGTGTATATATTTTTTTTCAATCCTCTATAACAAAGCTTATAAAAGCTGGGCAGTGTAGAGCTTAGTTGTTTAACTCTTGCTGCTGAGAGATCAGTTCTATGTAACCGCAAATTGTACTGTATTGATGGATAAGGCTGAGGTTTATCTTCTGTAATATGCATCAACAGAGCAGCATATGCAATTTCTCATCACTGATTTGTCAGCAGCAGGCAACAAGCAAAGCTCGGCTCTCCATTGTTGTGGAAGAGTATAGTAGAGTTGAAAACTTACAGAAACCAGCTAAGGTTATGTGCACATAATGTCTTTTTCTGGTGAATACCTGGAAACCGCCTGAAAAAGTTAAAAAAGGATGAACATATACACAGCAATGCTGAACATCTGTCTTTTAACCACCTCGAAAGCTGTGAAGTGACTAAAAGAAGTTACCTGGCTATTCAAGTGGCTTCCATTTGGAATCTGCCACTATCTTACAAATTACAAGAAAAGCAACAAGACCTATGCAAAAGGTGTCAAATAAGACTCTTCAGGAAAAACACCACTGATGTTTTCCTGAAGCATCTTCTGCTTCAAGAATGATGCGTGTACACACAGACTTTCCCATTAGTGAGATAGGAGATGGCAGTTGCTTTTGATGAGATTCTATCTTGATTGAAGGGAGAGGAGGAAGGAGCTCTCTCTAGTTCCTCCCAAATAAATAGAATCTTATCAGTAGCAGCTGCCATCTCCTATCTCCGTAATGGGAAAGTCTGTCTTAACTGAATACTGGTTTTACCTCAGAATTGAGAATTTTGATAATGAATTGTCAATTTTGGCATAGGAAGAAGCTAATTTTTCTGATAATAAATATCACAAAGTTGCGTATTTTCTTGGATAGTGTTCATTTATGAAATAAAGATTAAAATGACTGTTACTCTTTAAACTCTGAAAAAAACTGACACTCTGACCAAACACTCATGAAAGTCTCAGTTTTTTCACCTACAAGAAAAATCACTTGACATCTGAATTGGCCCTTACACTAAGAGGCTACAAAAATTAGGTTTACTCAGATCTGGAAAAAAAACTCCTCAGATCTTCTAAGCATAAATACATGTTTGGTCAATATAAAGATATCGCATATTATCAGGTCTTTCTGGGAAGTGTACAATTCTCTGGGGGGGCATTCATTACATGTACAGCAATGGCGGTTCAGACATCAAAATTTGAAAGGGATCTTTACAGACTTTGTAACTGAATTATAGACTGTTTGACCTCAAAGGTAGTGTTGGCAGAGGCAATTCCAGCATGGAAAAAAAGCTAGATGACATGTATGTTATGTATCTAATGACCAGTGTTGGTGAGGGGTCCACCTAATTTGGAATTAAATTACACATTATTTATCTCCCACATTTCTTTAGAAGGTACATTCACTTTCTTTTGATGCTATTTCCACTGTTAAATGGGGTGTCCACTACTTGGACAACCCCTTCTTATTCCCCATGTTTAACCCATTAAAATAAAAACCCCTATACTTGCCTCCGTTTCTAGCGCCATTCCTGCATTGTCAGCGCCTGACTTCCCGGGGCTCACGTGAGGTTGTTACGTCACACAAACCATGCAGTTCATCAGCACTGGTGTCACTGCCCCCGCTTTTGAACAAATAAAACATCAAAAGGAAGTCAGGGTGTGGCCGCAGCCTTGCTTCCTGTTGTTCAATACGTCCTAAGGTGGGGACAATGACGCCAGCGCTGATTGGGCGCACTGCTCTTGTGACGTAACACACCACACGTGAGCCCTGGGAACGCGAGTGTCGGCACCACTGGAATAACGCCGACACGGGAGGGGAGTCTAACTGTTTTTATTATAATGGAGCTAATCATGATGAAGGAGAAGTGGTTGTCCTAGTAGTGGACCACCCCCTTTAAATGTAATCTGTCACCAGGTTTTGCTTTGTAATGAGATTGCCAAAATGTAGGAGCAGAGACCCTGATGAGTGATGTCACTTAGCTGTTTTTTGCGGTTTCAATACATCAATGTTTTATCAGCCGATTATCAGTACAGGACTACTGGCCTCTTGCCTGATAGTCCAACCAGTCTGCATCACTGATTAGCAGCTATGTCATTATACTATGTACACAGAAAGCTGTGGTGGAGGTAACACAGCTGAATATCTGAGCTCTATTAAATCTGCAGCAGAGAAAACTGTGATTTTATAATAGCTGCAGCACCCAGGAAGTTAAGTGATACATAGTTGAAAGCAGGGTTTCTTTTCCTATCTCTTGCTGCTGCCAGATTGCATAGCCACATAAACAGAACATAAAGAACCCTAACCTCTTTACTTTCATCTTTATGATGATATAAGTATGTGGATAAGTTAGTTGAATTGACATTAAAAGTTTTGTTTCTTAACCTTTTGAATTGACTTTCTTGTGCTTGTAATATTCATATTCTCTTGTGTTCCTTTTGTATTCCTTTTTTTATTCTTTAGGCTGATCAAAGATTTGTATGGAATGGTCATTTACTACGAGAATTTTCAGCCCAACCTGAGGTAAAAGATGTTAATTTTTCAGTAGTGTTACATTTTTGCTTTCATGGATGCCTCCAATTGTATCTCTTATTTCACAATTCTCCTAGTTGCATATAAATATAACTAGTGAGCATTACTAGTAGTAGCATACAACTGTTGCATATCTAATAAGGTTTGTAACTTGAAATAGTTTTGCTAAAGCCTCTGAAATCCAATTATAACTTCTGCTATGGGGTCCCATGATTTCTATGTACGCCCTTGCCCCGAAGCTTATATCTAACTGTCTTGCAGCCAGCAATTAACTAACCATACAATGCAAGGTAAACAGTGTAGCATTTTTAATGAAAATGAATTGCTAAAATACGAGAATTAACAAAAAAAAAAGAAAAAATGTCCCTATTGATGTTAATATCTTTTAAGATGCATCAGTGTACAGAAGTGGCCATATGCCTGAGTCGTCTATAGGATCTCAATATGTAGATCAGACCAGTGTATCTAATCCCATCTTGCATGATACTCCCCAGACCCCTATATCTAATCCCATAATTTTAACCCCTTAAGGACCCTGGGATTTTCCGTTTCTGCATTTTCGTTTTTTGCTTCCCTTGTTCCCAGAGCCATAACGTTTTTATTTTTTGGTTAATATGGTCTTATGAGGTCTTATTTTTTGCGGGACGAGTTGTACTTTTGAACGACATTACTGGTTTTACCATATCGTGTATGGGAAAACGGGGAAAAAAATTCCAAGCGCGGTGAAATTGCAAAAAAAAGTGCAATACCACATATGTTTTTTTTTTTATTTATTTTTTTACCACATTCACTGAATTCTAAAACTGACCTGCCCTTATGATTCTCCGGGTCATTACGAGTTTGTAGATACCAAACGTGTAGGTTCTTTTTTATTTAAGTGGTGAAAAAAAATCCAAAGTTTGCAAAAAAAAAAAAAAATGGCACCATTTTCCAAGACCCGTAGCTTCTCCATTTTTCGGGATCTGGGGCCAGGTGAGGGCTTATTTTCTGCGCGCCAAGCTGAAGTTTTTGATACCATTTTGGGGTAGATCCGATGTTTTGATCGCCCATTATTGCATTTTATTGCAATGTTGCGGCAACCAAAAAATTAAATACTGGCGTTTAGAATTTTTTTCTCGTTACACCATTTACCGATCGGATTAATTCTTTTTTTATATTGATAGATGGGGCGATTCTGAACACGGCGATCCCAAATATGTATGTGTTTTTTTATTTTATTTCGAATGGGGCGAAAGGGGGGTGATTTTAACTTTTTATATATATTTTTTTAAATATTTTTAAACATTTTTTTACACTTTTTTTACCTGCTTCTATAGTCTCCATAGGAGACTAGAAGCAGCAACTGTCCGATCGCCTCTGCTACATAAAGGTGATGAGCAGATCACCTCTATGTAGCCGAAATGCTCCTGTGCTATGCGCACCGATCACTAGGTGGCGCTCATAGCGATCAGCACATGAGAGCCACTGGGGTCTGCTGCCGATCCAGGGTTGTCATGCCCACCCATAAGTGACCCGCGATCACGTGACTGGGTCACCAATGGGCGGGGTAAGTGACGCGCTTCCGGTGCGGCGCAGTTGAATGCCGCTGTCAGAGATTGACAGCGGCATTTAACATGTTAACAGCCACGGGTGGATCGCGATTCCACCCGTGGCTGTTGCGGGCACTTGTCAGCTGTAATAATCAGCTGACATGTGTCTGGTTCAGTGTGGGCTCACTGCTGGAGCCCGCGCTGAACAGGGGGTGACAGCCTGGTGCTTACTATTACGCCCCAGGCTGTAAAGGGGTTAGTAAAATATATATATATATATATATATATATATATATATATATATATATATATATATATATATATATATATATAATATAATATATAATATAATATATAATATATAATATATATTTATTATTAAAAATACAAAAAAAATCACAAAATGAAGAGCAAAAAAAAAAATAAAAAATGAATCCAATAAATACATTTATGCAAAAATAAATAAAAGTACATATATTTGGTATATCCGCCTCTGGAATGACCCGAACTATAAAACTGTCCCACTAGTTAACCCATTAAGTGAACACCGTAAAAAAAAAAAAAAAAAAACTATTCATCATAGCGCCGAACAAAAAATAGAATAAAACGCAATCAAAAAGACTACTGAAAAAAAAAAAATGGTATCTCTGAAAACATCTTGTCCTGCAAAAAACAAAAAACAAGCCACCATGCAGCTCCGTCAGCGGAAAAATAAAAAAGCTATAGCTCTCAAAATAAAGCAATTAAAAATAATCATTTTTTTCTATATAATAGTTTGTGTAAAAGCGCCAAAACAAAAAAAAATATAAATGTGGTATCACTGTAATAGTACTGATCCGAAGAATAAAGCTGCCTTATCAATTTAACCACATGTGGAACGGAAATAAGCAAGTAATTGGGGATTTTTTTTTTTTTAATGTTTATTCTGCCACCAATAAATCAGATTAGAAATTGATCAAAAAATGTCATGTGCCGAAAATGATACCAATAAAAATGTCAACTCGTCTTGCAAAAAACAAGGCCTCAAATGATTATCGGCCGAAATATGGACAAATTATAGCTCTCAAAATATGGGGATGCGAAAACCTTGTTTTTGAAAAAAGTGGCTTTTAGTGTGAGATAGCAGTCAAACCTAAAAAAAATATATAAATCTGGTATCTCTGTAATTGCACCAACCCGAAGAATAAGGTCGTCATATCACTCATACTGCAAGAGGAACGGCTTAAAAAAATAAAATAAAACCAATTTTTCACCTGCTGTTGATTTAATTCTGCCTCCCAAAGATCGTGGTAAGGCTTAGCTCACATTTCTCCTGTGCTCTATGCTGAGCGCTTACACCCGGGTTTCCATGTAAATCTCTGAATTACGTGATTCAGATGGAACTGCCGGTGGAAGATTACCTATAATAAGGTAGATGGATACACTGTGTACGCTGTCTGACCGGTGATCCGGCAGTGTCCATCTTTTTAGGCATACATAAATGTGTTGTCCGCCACAGTTTTGTGCACTTATGAATAGTTCAGCGCTGAACAGAGGCCAGACTGGGTCCAGAGTAGCTCTGCTGCCTCATTATAGTAAATGGATCCCTTTGGAGTTTCATCTGGATCACGTCACTTGGAGATTTAGATGGACACCCTGATATAAGTGCTTAGCGTAGAGCGCCGGATAAGTGTGATCCCAAATGCTTTGTAAAATGTTCCCAATAAAAGCTCCGACTCACTCCACAAAAAAAAGCCAAGTCCCCACTCAGGTCAGTCATTTGTTAACAGAAATGTAGGGAGCTTTCACGTTACTGGTAGTACAAAGGCTCTGGAAAAGTGCTATGGCTCCTTTCCCCCTGTGAAGGTTAGGGGTATGAAATGGCAGCTTAGGTTAAGTTCACACGTAGCGTTTTTGCTGCGTTTTTCCGGCCGCGAAAACGCTTGTTAATCGGTCTGCCATGCATAGCAATACAAATTCGGATGTGCTGTGCACATGATGCATTAATTAACGCGCTGAATTTGCATTGTGTTGCAAAACGCAGCATGGCCTTTTCTAGTCTGATCACACAGCGAATTCACTGCCATTGATTTACATTTAAACGCAGGAAACCCACAGGTAAATGTGGATTTTCTGCGTTTCAATTAAATTCAGTGGTAGCGAATTTGCGGCGTGATTGCGGTGCGTGTGGTACCCGGGATGAAGAGGAGACTACAACTCCTCTCATCCCGACCGCCGCTCCCGCTGATGACAGTGGGAGCGGCGTAGATAGGAGGAGAAGTAGCCTTCCCAGACAAGCCTGCTACCACGCGTAGTTAAAAAAAAAAAAAATAAATAAATAAGTTAAAAATAAAAAATAAAACTCTATACTCACCTGTCTGGTGGCCACTGGCGGTGATCTTCTCCTCCCGGCGGTACTTACAGGACCCGCTCAGCTGATGGTCACGCGACCGCTCAGCTGATGGTCACGCGACCGCTCAGCTGATGGTCACGCGACCGCTCAGCTGATGGTCACGCGACCGCTCAGCTGATGGTCACGCGACCGCTCAGCTGATGGTCACGCGACCGCTCAGCTGATGGTCACGCGACCGCTCAGCTGATGGTCACGCGACCGCTCAGCTGATGGTCACGCGACCGCTCAGCTGATGGTCACGCGACCGCTCAGCTGATGGTCACGCGACCGCTCAGCTGATGGTCACGCGACCGCTCAGCTGATGGTCACGCGACCGCTCAGCTGATGGTCACGCGACCGCTCAGCTGATGGTCACGCGACCGCTCAGCTGATGGTCACGCGACCGCTCAGCTGATGGTCACGCGACCGCTCAGCTGATGGTCACGCGACCGCTCAGCTGATGGTCACGCGACCGCTCAGCTGATGGTCACGCGACCGCTCAGCTGATGGTCACGCGACCGCTCAGCTGATGGCCGCGGTGCCAAAAGTATTGGCACCCCTGCAATTCTTTGGTATTATTATCTTTATTTAATTTGGTTGCAAGGAAAAAACGCAAAAGAGAATGAAGCAAAAATCAAATCATTGATCATTTCATACAAAACTCCAAAAATGGGCCAGACAAAAGTATTGGCACCCTTAGCCTAATACTTGGTTGCACAACCTTTAGCCAAAATAACTGCGAACAACCGCTTCCGGTAACCATCAATGAGTTTCTTACAATGCTCTGCTGGAATTGTAGACCATTCTTCTTTGCCAAACTGCTCCAGGTCCCTGATATTTGAAGGGTGCCTTCTCCAAACTGCCATTTTGAGATCTCTCCACAGGTGTTTTATGGGATTCAGGTCTGGACTCATTGCTGGCCACCTTAGAAGTCTCCAGTGCTTTCTCTCAAACCATTTTATAGTGCTTTTGGAAGTGTGTTTTGGGTCATTGTCCTGCTGGAAGACCCATGACCTCTGAGGGAGACCCAGCTTTCTCACACTGGACCCTACATTATGCTGCAAAATTTGTTGGTAGTCTTCAGACTTCATAATGCCATTCACACGGTCAAGCAGTCCAGTGCCAGAGGCAGCAAAGCAACCTCAAAACATCAGGGAACCTGCGCCATGTTTGACTGTAGGGACCGTGTTCTTTTCTTTGAATGCCTCTTTTTTTTTTTTTTTTTTTTTCCTGTACACTATATGTTGATGCTTTTTCCCAAAAAGCTCTACTTTTGTCTCATCTGACCAGAGAACATTCTTCCAAAACGTTTTAGGCTTTCTCAGGTAAGTTTTGGCAAACTCCAGCCTGGCTTTTTTATGTCTCGGGGTAAGAAGTGGGGTCTTCCTGGGTATCCTACCATACAGTCCCTTTTCATTCAGACGCCGACGGATAGTACGGGTTGACACTGTTGTACCCTCGGACTGCAGGGCAGCTTGAACTTGTTTGGATGTTAGTCGAGGTTCTTTGGTCTTCTTTCTTTTCTCCATGCTCAATGTGGTACACACAAGGACACAGGACAGAGTTTGTGTCAACTTTAATCCATGTTAACTGGCTGCAAGTGTGATTTAGTTATTGCCAACACCTGTTAGGTGCCACAGGTAAGTTACAGGTGCTGTAAATTACACTAATTAGAGAAGAATCACATGATTTTTCAAAGGGTGCCAATACTTTTGTCCACCCCCTTTTTTAGGTTTGGTGTGGAATTATATCCAATTTGGCTTTAGGACAATTCTTTTTGTGTTTTTTCATTGAAGACAAATTAAATGAAGATAATAATACCAAAGAATTTGTGATTGCAATCATTTTCAGGAAGAAACTGAATATTATCTGACAGAATTGCAGGGGTGCAAATACTTTTGGCCACCACTGTATTTCATTAAAATACTTTATTCTGGCCATGTTTTTTATTGAAAAAGCGGCGACCATTTTACTACGCAGTTAGTAATGGCCTCCATTACTAACCTGGGCTTCACATCAGCCGCCAATACAAGGCTGACATGAACCCTAACCCCATTACCCCACTTGCCAGCACTACAGGGCAGTGGGAAGAGCGAGGCTAAGTGCCAGATTTGGCGCATCTTTTGGATGCGCCATTTCTGGGACTGCTGAGGAGTGATATTAATAGCCGTGGAGGGGGTTAGTATCCATGGCACCTTCCCTGGCTATTAATAACAGCCCACAGCTGTCTCTTTAGCCTTTGCTGGTTAGATTTTATAGGGGGACCCTACGTCAATTTTTTTCTGGGGTCCCCATGTAATATAGCCAGTAAAGGCTAAACAAACACCTGTGGACTGATATGAATAGCCAGGGAACATTGTTGGCTAATAGCCCCTTCCTCGGCTACTAATATCAGCCCCCAGCTGTCGGCTTTCCCTCTGCTGATTATAAAAATGATGCCATATTTTTTTTTTTTTTTTTTTTTACATTTTCGGCTCTGTGCCCACGATCCGGACGTAGCAGCGCTTTAAACGCATATTTTTTGCTGCATCCAAAATGTTGCATTCTATTGAATGTAGGTAAATCCACATGTGTTCACTGAGCCATGCTAATTTACCACACTCAATACTTTCTAGTGGTCAAATTTCTGTTGCGGAGACTAGCGACTCTGCATGAGAATTTGACATGCGGCGGTCCTGAAAAAACGTGCCCTATGTCATTGTCCACGGGTGATTCACAGCCTCTGATGCACGCATAGTGGACATGGGATTTCTAGAGATCCCATCCATTATGCTGTAACATCTGGACGCTGCGAGTTTGATGCTATATAAACACGCAGCGTCAGACCTGCAGTGGTTCCTGATCGTGGCCACGTACCCAAACTCACACGCAGCATGTTAATTTATGTAGCGGACACGCCAGTCTTCGCTGCAGATTTTGACCGATTGAAGTATCATTATATGCGGTGGATTCACATTTACCAACAAAAAAAGTGCGGCATTAGAACACCGCATTTTGGATGCAGCAAAAATAAGCTGTGTCCAAAGCGCTGTTGAGTGCTGATCGGGGGGACATAGCGGCTAACGAACCAGCTGTAAGATGTTATTAATGGCCACGGACCATATTTGCCTAATGGCACCTTCCCAGGCTAAAAATAGCAGCTCACAGCAGCCGCATAAATTACGTGAATAGAAATGCTAATGAAGATTGGGTGCATGGGACTAGCTGGCACCTAGCTCTTTTTTGTTTGGTTGTAACAATCAGACATTTTCATGACCAAACTTAATTAAAGTAAAGAGTTAAGTAAACACACAGACACAGAGCAAACACTTTATTTGAATTACAACAGATACATTCTTTAATCATTCAAATTAACCAATATACTCACACCAATTCTGATGGTAATCCAAGGTTTAAGTAATGTCCCACCAAATAACTATATTTGTCTCCAAAAATCATTCATTGATGTGCAAAAACGCTTCAAAAAAGTGTCAAAAACGCATGCTTTTTCCCTGCCAAAAAGAAACAGAAACGCACAGAAAGTTTCTGCTTCAAATACGCATCGTGCGCACATAGCCTTAAAATCATACTGTAAGCATGTGTAGTTGTAACAAGACACCTGGTCAGCTCCAAGCAAAGGATTTACACCCCCACCAGCTGGCTAGTAAGCTACTACAGGAAGACCCCCTGTGGATCCAAGCCATGCGGTCTCCTTTGTTCAGACAGATATAGTACTTTCATAACGTGATATGAAATTCCTAAGTACTAGCCGTACATCAAATATATTTCCGAGATGCCCAAGACATGGTGAATGTCCGACTGGGTCTTGACCAAGTCTAGCACATATGGATAGGGAGATACATAGAACAGGTATTAGGAAGCAGTACAACTGTGTTTAGTCTCCATGCGTAGCAGGGCCCCAGCTCCCTAGGACCGTCCATAAGAGTTATGATCTTTCATAGGTTTTGGGAGATTTTGCTACAAACCTTGTGTTAAGGGGACTTGGGTTCAGCCCAGGGGGGGGCAGGAGGGGAGTGACACCAAAGGAGTTAAATGCTTGTGTAAAGCAGGGCCTAGTGCTTTTCCCCCTAGGACGTCGCTACAACATATCGGGGGGGAGTGCGGGGAGTCCAGAAACAGAGGGGACCGCAAGCCTCCCATGTGGCAGACCCTCCCCCGCAAGCCAGACCTTTCATCTGACTGATAACTAACTCTTAATACCTGCATACTTTTGTACCACTACTGTAGTATTTGCATTTCTGACCATTATATATGTATAACCTGTGTGGATATAGTGTATGTCTAGTGTGCCCTTAAGGCGATTAAATATATCATTTAACCTTGGACTTCTTTTATCTCGATCCACGAATCCACATGTTCGTTATTCAGTTTAATTCCCATGCTATCGAAGCTGGTTCCTGGCCCGATATAATTCCTGTTAACGGACTGAGGCTTATATCAAATAGGAACTGATGGCAGCTCTCCCGGGCTGATAAGGTTTTGTTTCACTGGGTCTAGTGAAAGGGGCCTCTCAACCTGTCAGGGGTGTGAGCGAGTGTGGTGCCACGTTGGTGACTGAGTAGGCCACTTCTTCTCACTCTCGGTACCTTCCTGAACCTGTGCGGACGGGGGGGGGAGGGGGGCTATGTAAAACTGTACCAATCAGACATTGCGTGTCCCCAAGGAGTGTAGAACATTACATTGGTGCAAAGTGCGGATCCTTATCAAGTGTGGATCCTTCACACCCCTCCCCCAAAAGAAATTCCGCAAATTCTCCGCTCCCAAATGCCCCCCTAGTTTCTGAGCCCCACAGTGTGGAGCTTAATCCACATTTAGCATCCACATGTTTGGCATTCCTGTACTGATGAGAGCATGCTTAATTTACAGGTGCGTGTCTCTAGAAGCACAAGCTGGGCATAAGGTACTGGTAACTACAACATACTGGGCACTAGAATGGCAGTTTGCAATTTTCACTGTGTAACATCCTCTGCTGCTTGTTTCTGGAAAACGCCCATGGAGTCAAAATCATCACTACATCTGTAGATAAGTTCCCAAAGGGTATAATTTCTAAAATGGGCTCACTTGAGGGGGCAATTCTGTTCTTCTAGCACTTTGCGGACTCCATAATTAGAGCCCCAAACTATTCTAGGAAAATCTATGTTCCAGGTGGCAAATGACGCTCCGTCGCTCCCGAGTCTCGCCGTGTGGCTAAGCAGTACTGTATAGCCATATATGGGGTACTTCTACATTGAGCAGAAATTGTAGCACATATTTTAATGCCATTTTTACCCATTTCCCAGTGTGAAAATGTAAAATCTGGGGCAAAAACAAAGTGTTGGTGGTAAAAATGTAATTTTCCAGGAGGCCGTCCTTCTTATCCTTGATGGTGGCCGGAAACACAGAAGAGTTTAAATAGCTCCTTCCCACCACCACCCTCCTGCCTCTGTCCTAATAGAGACGAGAAAAACACTGAAGAGGAACTCTCCACAGTCAAATTTAATGGACTCTCTGGGGGGTTTAACACCTTACCTCCCAATCTTGAAGAGCTATGCTGATACCTCTAAAAGGTCCCTCTGCATGCTGGTCGAGCTGTATGCTCCCGAAAACAGCCTTATCCCTCTCCTGGGGGCTCTGGGCTCCTGCTGCCAAATCCGGAGCGTCAGCAGGGAGGATTGCCGGTGGCTGGGTGGCTGGATCACGTGGAGCACGTTCCGAGGTGTGCTTCCAGCGAGGGGTCACGCGCACCTGACTAGGACCCACATGGTCAGCGTGCGCTCTTGGGCTGTCACACACTCCCGAATGACGGGAACTTCCGAGGGTGTGTGTGCTTTGGACGGTAGTCACGAGGCCAATGGGCACTCCCGAATGACGCGAACTTCCGGGGGGGGGGGGGTGTGTTCTCTGGCCGAAAGTCACAAGGCCGGCATCCACTCTTGGGTAACGCGGACTACTGGTCACAGGAGGACCAGCAGCCCTTGGGTCCCGGCGTGCGGTCCTGTGTGGAATGCAAATGGCGCAGGGGATAAACTTAGGATGCACTACAACCGGCCGGACCTAAATCTTTAGGCTTAGCAGCAGATGGGGCTCAGAAGGATCTGACGAATCAGATGATCTGAAGCCAGGTGAGACAATTATTTAAAGGCTAAGGGGGTTAGCTAGGCTAGCAGTTGTATCCTTAGCATTCTGCTCCATGATAATGATATCTGTTCAGACATTCAGTCCATAGAACCATCCCTGGATCACAGTAATATCCAAGCAGTGACCTCCTACCTCTCGGCTCACGCATGACCTATATAGTTTTGTATGGTCTATTAGGACAAGGTGACACCTAGACATTTTACCTCAGCTACTAAAAAGAAAGCTAATAGATGTTGCACCTGTAGTGTTAAATTACTAGGAAGCTACAGCAAAGAGCTCAGCGAGGATTGTATCGCTAAAGTGCTTATGGACAAGAAAGCCACATTCCTAACCAGCATGAAGGCTATTAGGGAAGTATTACCGAGTACTGTATCTGCCCTTATGCCGCCGCTGTCCACCCGGCCTAAAAGACCCAGGTGGGACATGGCCTCAAGTTCAGAGGAAGGCGAATTATCCTACTACTCTGACCTTGAGCCGGGCGAAGGCGGAAATCCCACTACATTTCTACCCAAGGAAAAGAAGAAATACTTGTTTGCCTCAGAAAATACAGATTTACTCCTACAGGCCGTCAGAGATGCCATGAAAATAGGGGAACCCTCGGAGTCATTATCCATTCAGGATGAGATGTTTGGTGGCCTAAGAGTCCGCAGAAACAGGGTCTTCTCGGTAAATAAACATATCACGGCAATGATCTTGGGGGAATGGGAAGATGTAGGAAAGAAGCTGGTTATCCCAAGTAATTTTAAATCTTGCCTTCCCTTTGATCCAGAAGAAATCAAAGTATGGGAAGAGATTGCAAGGATCGATATACCGGTAGCCAGAGTGGCTAGGAAAACCGCTATACCTTTCAAAGATTCTTCTAATCTAGCAGATCCATTGGATAGAAGATCGGAAGACCTCTTCCAAAAACCTGGGAATCCTCCTCTGCTATCATTAAGACAAATATAGCTGCTGCTTCAGTGGCAGTCGTCTTTGGGGAGGGAGTTGGAAGATCATATAGAGAGAGAAAAAAAAAAACCTGTAGAGAAGAAATGCTAAGATCACTTCCCTTGCTGAAACTGGCAACCGATTTTACGGCAGACACCTCTGCGGAGTCTGTTGGGTTTGCCGTAAGGTACAACAAGGTCGATGCTCTGTCCCAAGGATGGGATGTGGAACTAGTATACGCTTTTCTGACACTCGCCTTTATTCCAAGAATGTTGAAGAAAATTCAGGAAAGCCAGGCTACGGTGATTTTAATAGGTCCCTACTGGCCCGAAAGAAGCCGGTTTTCCCTGTTGACATGAATGTCCTTAGACCAAATACTCCTGCAGACAAGACAGGACCTTTTGTTTCAGTGTCCACTATACCATCAAAATTTGGAGATGTTACGTCTATCAGCCTGGATCCTAAGAAGGTCCTAAGATCAAAAGGACTCTCAGAGGCAGTCATTTGTACAGTGCAGGGAAGGAGAAAGCCAGTGACTTCGGCTATCTGAGTATCTGGAAGAAGTTCTCTTTCCAAAGTAAAACTCCGGTTTCCTTTACTTCGGGCCCAGATATCCCAGAAATACTACAGGGTGGGCCGTTTATATGGATACACCTAAATTTTAATGGGAATGGTTGGTGATATCAACTTCCTGTTTGTGGCACATTAGTATATGAGAGGGGGAAAACTTTCCCAGATGGGTGGTGACCATGGTGGCCATTTTTAAGTCAGCCATTTTGGATCCAACTTTATTTTTTTCAATGGGAAGAGGGTCATGTGACACATTAAACTTATTGAGAATTTCATAAGAAAAATAATGGTGTGCTTGGTTTAAAGGTAAATGTGGTGGGGCCTGGGCCTGTGGTCCAGATGGGGCCGGGTCCCGGGCCTGTGAGCGGCGTGCGCTGCTGTTCGGTGGCCGCGGCTATGCGGCAAAGCGGTGGTGGGTGCAGTGGTGCGGCTTTCTGGTGGCCCTGGCCATCTTCATGAAGCTGTGATCCACAGAAAAATGGCTGCCCAAGCTCCCAGACGGTGCATGCGCCGGCTCGGGTGGCCATTTTCCTGTAGATCATGGTGCACCCACCGCCGCTTTGCCTTGCAGCCGCACCGTTGCACATCCACTCTGCCTCGCCGCCGCACTGCTGCATCAGCCCTGCGATCCCACTACACCACCACCGCAAGTATCCGTTAAGGTTCGGACCTTGAGACGCACCCCCCATTTTCCTCCCAAATTTGGAGTAAATAAAGTGCGTCTTATGGTCAAAAAAATATGGTAAATGTTCATTTTATCCTTCCACATTGCTTTAATTCTTGTGAAGCACCTTGGGGTTAATAAAAATCTAGAATGTGTGGATTTGAGCAGTTTGAGGTGTGTGGTTTTTATAATTGTGTCACTTGGGGGAATTTTATGTCATATGGGCCCCTCAAAGTTGCTTTCAATTGTGTTGTGGTCGCTAAAAAAAAAAAAAAAAATTTGGTTTTGTAAATTTTGTTGGAAAAATGAAATTGCTGATCAACTTGTAACCCTTCTAACTTTCTAATAATAATGTTTAAAAAATGATGCCAATGTTAAGTAGACATGTTGGAAATGTTAACCAATTTGTGTGGTATAACTATCTGGTTTATTGGTATAATCACTAAAATTCCAATATTTTCACAAATTCATGCAAAAAATTTTTACCTAAATTTACCAAAAGCATGAAGCACAATGTATCAAGAAAAAACAGTCTCAGAATTACTAGGATCCGTTGAGGTGTTCGAGTTACTTATTACCACACAAAGTGGTCAGAATTGTAAAATTTTTCCTGGTCGGGAAGGTGAAAACAGGCATGGGGATGAAGGGGTTAAAGTGACTGAGGATTCTATGTGTCAGAAAAGCCCCAAACAAAACCAATTTGTAGATAGAGCACCCCTCAAAGTATACAAAACCGCATTCAGGAAGTTTAGCGCTTCAGGTGCTGCACAAGAATAATAGAAAACTTGGAAAAAAAATATTGAAAAATTACACGTTTTTCACTAAAATGTTGCTATTTGCTCCACGTTATTTCTTTTCCCCAGGTTAACAGGAAGAAATAGATTACCCAATTCTTTTGTACAATTTCACCTGAGTACGCAGAACCCCATATGTGGGGAAAAGCTACTATTTGGACATACAGCAGGGCTCGGAATGAAAGGAGTGCTATTGGATTTCTCGAGCTCAGATTTGGCCGGAATAGAGGGCACACACCATGTTGCACTTGAAGAGCCGCAATGGTGCCAAAACAGCAGAAACCCCACTTTGGAAACTACGCCTCTCAAGGAATTTATCTAAGGGTGTAGTGACCATTTTGAACATAGAGGTGCTTCACAGAATTTGAGAAGATTAACATTGAGCATGTAAATGAAAAATTTGTTTTTTGCACAAAAATGTTGCTTTAGTTCCTTAACAGGAGAAAACAGAACACAAAATTTGCTATGCAATTTCTCTTTAGTATGCTGATGCCTCATATATGGGGAACAATTGCTGTTTGGGAAAATGACAGGGCTTGGAAGGGAAAGAGCCCTGTTTGAGTTTTTGAGGGCAGATTTGGCAGGAATAGAATGCAAGCGCCATGTCATATTTGAAGAGCCACTGGGGTGGCAAAACAGCAGAAACCCCTAAAAGTGACCCCATTTTGTAAATCACACCTCTTGAGAAATTTGTCTTTGGGTATAGTGAGCCTTTTAAACACACAGCTGATTCACAGAACTATGTAACATTGGCCTGTTGACATATTATTTTTTTTTCATGAATATATTATTCTAGCCCCAATTAGGATAAAATGGACCACATTATTTGTTGCACAATTTCTCCTGAATTGACCAATACCTTTTTGTGTCCAGAAACCACTTAACCAGGATGTCCCTCCTGACAACACCATCAGTAGGTCGTCCTTGATACTGACAGAAACACACAAGAGGTTTAAAGGTCACTCTCTCCACCAACCACCAGTGTTTTTCCTGTCCTTATTAGGGACGGACGCATAAGAGGGGAGCTTAAGGATCTTTTTAACTTGAGCATGGGCTCCTGACTGCTAATCTGTGCGGGGTCCTCTCATCTCTCTCCTTCATTCCGTGGTTCCAGGGGCCGACACCCTGCTGAACAAGGGACCAGTAGATCTGAGACTCCTGAATTGAGCTGCTTCCCCCTAAGTGGGCTCTCAGCTCACTCTGTCAATCTCTGCGCACGGCTGATGTGCGCGCTGAAGACACCAGCATACAGGAGCAATTCCGGTTGCAGATGAGATGACACGCAGACCTCTAGTACCCGGCGTGTGTTCAAGCATGGACCGCATTTCTGGGATTTGAAGAAAAGCCTTAATTATAGGGGAAGCTCCTTTTGACGATTCAGATGGGAGACAGGTGAGATGCTACTATTTTAAAGTAAAGTATTTTCAGAGGGAAGCTGAGGTTACCAGTGCATGTAGACAGCCAGCTATGGAAGGACGAACCACTGACCACTGATACTCCTGCTGAACCCCTGGTACAAGTGTGAAAAAAAAAAAAACCACCCAGATAACTCACACTAAGGTTATTCCATCTGGCATCTGTAGTATATTATACACTGCTCAAAAAATAAAGGGAACACTTAAACAACAGAATATAACTGAAAGTAAATCAAACTTCTGTGAAATCAAACTGTCTTAGGAAGCAACACTGATTGCCGTTCAATTTCACATGCTGTTGTGCAAATGGAATAGACAATAGATGGAAATTATTGGCAATTATCAAGACACACTCAATAAAGGAGTGGTTCTGCAGGTGGGGACCACAGACCACATCTCAGTACCAATGCTTTCTGGCTGATGTTTTGGTCACTTTTGAATGTTGGTTGTGCTTTCACACTCGTGGTAGCATGAGACTTGCTCTAAAACCCACAGAAGTTGCTCAGGTAGTGCAGCTCATCCAGGATGGCACATCAATGCGAGCTGTGGCAAGAAGGTTTGCGGTGTCTGTCAGCGTAGTGTGCAGAGGCTGGAGGCGCTACCAGGAGACAGGCCAGTACACCAGGAGACGTGAAGGGGGCCTTAGTAGGGCAACAACCCAGCAGCAGGACTGCTACCTCCGCCTTTGTGCAAGGAGTAATAGGAGGAGCACTGTCAGAGCCCTGCAAAATGACCTCCAGCAGGCCACAAATCTGCATGTGTCTACACAAACTGTTAGAAACTGACTCCATGAGGGTGGTATGAGGGCCCGACATCCACAGATGGGGGTTGTGCTCACAGCCCAACACCGTGCAGAACGCTTGACATTTGCCACAGAATACCAGGATTGGCAAAGTCGCCATTGTCACTCTGTGCTCTTCACAGATGAAAGCAGGTTCACACTGAGCACATGTGACAGAGTCTGGAGATGCCGTGGAGAGCGATCTGCTGCCTGCAACATCCTTCAGCATCACCGGTTTGGCAGTGGGTCAGTAATGATGTGGGGTGTCATTTCTTTGGAGGGCCGCACAGCCCTCCATGTGCTCACCAGAGGTAGCCTGACTGCCATTAGGTACCGAGATGAGAGCCTCAGATCCCCTGTGAGACCATATGCTGGTGCGATTGGTCCTGGGTTCCTCCTAATGCAGGACAATGCCAGACCTCATGTGGCTGGAGTGTGTCAGCAGTTCCTGCAAGATGAAGGCATTGAATCTATGGACTGGCCCGCCCATTCCCCAGACCTGAATCCGATTGAGCACATCTGGGACATCATGTCTCGCTCCATCCACCAGTGTCACGTTTCACCACAGACTGTCCAGGAGTTGGCGGAGGTTTTAACCCAGGTCTGGGAGGAGATCCCACAGGAGACCATCTGCAACCTCATCAGGAGCATGTCCAGGCACTGTAGGGAGGTCATACAGGCACATGGAGGCCACACACAATACTGAGCCTCATTTTGACTTGTTTTAAGGACATTACATCAAAGTTGGATCAGCTTGTAGTGTGTTTTTCCATTTTAATTTTGGGGGTGACTCCAAATCCAGGCCCCCATTGGTTAATAAATTTGATTTTCATTGATTTTTGTGTGATATTGTTGTCGGCACATTCAACTTTGTACAGAACAAAGTATTCAATGAGAATATTTCATTCATTCATTCATTCAGATCTAGGATGTGTTATTTGAGTGTTCCCTTTATTTTTTTGAGCAGTGTATTATACATGCCTTTTGTCCCTTTATAGGACAAGGATGTTCCTAAAAGGTGTATTTCACCTTCAGCATCCAAGAAAAGGGGGAAAAATTTGCCACATACAACATGAAACTACCTGACACACATGGGAAACAATGCCTGGAGTGTATTGCCAAGGTGGTGATGGAGGAACATTTCTCCTTCATCAGGGCCATAATAAGAGAAGAGGTTGTGATAGATCGGCTCACTCCGCTGCACATAGTAGTAGACACAGGAACACTGTCTCTTTAAATCTTCTTGGTTTATTGCAGTCCTTATAAACCACATCACCAGAAAACGTAAATACAGCCTTTGTCTGGCACAAACTAAAACATAAATTAACAAGTACATACAATAGTGCTGGTTAGCTCACCTGGCTTAGAGTTCGGATTCCATGTCCTTTATGAAAGGACATTCAATCCAGGAGACCTGCAATCTCTACGTCCAGCTTTCTTTAACACAAAAGCACAGCTCCAGAGCTTGCACTTCCAGACCCACCCACTCTGAAATGCTCTAGAAAGCTGGGTATTTACTCTGTCTGGACTCCTCCCACTCTACAGGTGTTCAATCATCCTAGCACTAAACATGACAGATTAACTCCTCTCATCTCTTAGTGTGCTGGATGATTTTTTTCTAGCTTTATATTACTGAAGCTAACAACCTCAGTCCTACCTATCTTCCCTCTAGTACTTTGCCAGTAACTTTGTCACATATCCCCACCTCCCCTCTCCCCAAAGCCGGGGTTTTGACACCTTAAGTCACCAAACAGGGAAGTCCTCCACAGATCCCCACAACAGGGAAGACCTCCACAGATACCCACAACAGGGAAGTCCTCCACTCATCCCCCCCCCCACAACAGTGCTATCCATTCATGTTATCAGCTGCAATGCCCCCATAACTTTGAACGACAGTGCTGACAGTTGTTTCAATACAGTATTTTGGTGCCGAAAAATACTGTTGGCTGCTGCATATTGTGCATTTTCCAAGCACGTGAAAACAGAAGAGGCTAGCATATAAAATTCCCTTTAAACTAGAAGTAATAAAATATGCTAAAGAGAATGGGAATAGAACAGCAGAGAGACATTTCGGGCCGCCTCCAGCTAAAAAATAAGGGAGTGGAGGAAACGGGAGGATGAGCTGGAAAAAAGCAAATGTGGTCTTCGAGGGCATGGTGCTAAGTGGCCAGACTTAGATGTGGACATGAAAGAATGGATAACACTCCACAGAAATAATGGCTTTGCAGTGTCAACAAAAATGATGATATACGAAGCCAAACGCATTGCTGCTGAGAAAGGCATCGATGACTTTACTGGATCACCATCATGGTGCTACAGATTTGGGGTTATGTGGACTTGCTATGCACACCAAAACTCAAATTGCCCAAAAAATGCCGCAGGAATATGAATCAAAGATACTGTCTTTCCACAAATTTGTACTCTAGACCAGAAAAAAAAAATTTTGAAATGGGCCAAATTGGAAATATGGATGAAGTTCCTCTAACCTTTGATGTGCCATCTCTAACAGCAATGTTGATGTAAAGGGTGCCAAAACAATAATGGTAAAAACATCAGGACATGGAAAAAAAAACTTTACACAGTTGTGTTGTGCTGATGGCACGAAACTGGCATCGATGTTCATTTTCAAATGGAAAAATATGGCAAAAGAAGCTATCCCACAAGGAGGAGTTGTGCATGTTCATGAGAAAGGGTGGATGGATGAGAATGGAATGGGAGTGTGGATTGACAAAGTGTGGTCCAAATGTCTTGGAGGGCTTCTAAAAAAAAAAAAAAAAACAAAACAAAAAAAACTGCTTTGTTAGTGCTTGACCAGTATAGAGCCCACATTAGCGAAATCACAAAATAAGTCTTTAAAGAAGTGAAGACTCATCTCGCTGTAATTCCAGGGGGCTTACCAGCCAGCTGCAAACCCTCAACGTTTCAATCAACAAACCATTTCAAATTTTCATGCTAGAAGAGTGGAGCAAAAAATGGCTTTTGGCAGTCATGATCTCACACCTTCTGGATGAACGAAGAGGCCCACTATCGCTCAAGTTTGTGAGTGGGTGAAAACATCATGGAAGTCCGTGAAGGATGAAACAGTCATTTAAAAAATTGTGAAATTAACAATGCCTTAGATGGCACCGAAGAGGACAGGCTATATGAGGACAGTAAAGAAAGGGACACCAGTGACTGTGAGCAGCTGAGCTTCTTAAATGCTGACAGTGGTGATGAGAAATTCCTGGGGTTCCTTGACTATTAGAAGAGTGCCGTACCTGACGATTAAAGTTTTTTTTCTCACATAATTCATAAACGTGCTTAATGTTACTTAAAAATGCTGCTGTTGAGTCTACATTGTTAAAATAATATTTTGCTAATTTTGTTATTTTATTAAAAGTTTTAGCACACTATTTGGCGCAAAATATATTTTATTTTCCTCTAAAACTAGGTGCGTGTTATAATCAGGTGCGTCTTATAAAGCGAAAAATATGGTACATCACCATAGTTTGAGAGCTATAATTTTTCTACTTCTACCTATAGAGTCATGTGAGGGCTTGTTTTGAGTTGGAGTTTTCATTGGTACCATTTTTCCACAGAACCTTTATCACTTTCTATTCCAATTTTGGGAAGCAGAAGTGGCAAAAAAAAAGTCCCAGCAATTTAGGGGAAAAAAAACATTTTTTAACCCCTTCCCGACATGCACCATATATGTGCAGGAGCTGGGTTCCCGCAAAGAGCAGTACATGTACGGTGCTTGGTCAAGTAAATTTTTAGTGCGTGAATTAGGGGAGCGTACATTGCAGTGTTGGTGACATCCGTTTTTCTTTTGCAAGAAAAGAAAAAAAGTTAGCTTCGGTGAAATTTATAGGTAGGGCATTAGTGTAGTGAACGTCACTGTAATTTTTTTTTTTTTTTTTTTTTTTTTCTTTTTAGACAATCTTTTTTTCTTTTTGGCATCTGTTTCTTTTAATTTGTTTCTTTTAGGTGTTTCTTCTAAATTTGTACTTTTTCTCTCTTTTTCTCTCTATTTTATATAATAAACAGTACCCCTTACACAGGCCCCACACAATACACGTGTAAAAGCACTGATTACACACACATCCCCAGTGTTTAGAAAAATAAAATAAAAATGGCCCATTCATCAAGAAGACTGTTCAGATGAAGCATACTATTTCCTTGCCTCCGACACAGATTCAGGCAGTGAGGAAGATCCCACTTTCCTCTATTACTCTTCCTCCTCATCTAGTGAGGAAGAACCCCCAGCAAGGCGTCCTAGGACCCAGGAAATCCCTATAGAAATCGATCCCATATGGACTGCACCCCCCGAAAACTATCAGCTTGTAATTCCGAATTTCAGTGGCAACTCGGGAATCCAATTTGATATTACTGGCCTCACTGAAATTGACTTCTTCAAATTCCTTTTTAGCGAGGAAATAAATGTTATGGTGGCTCAGACAAATTTGTATGCCCATCAATTTTTCTCCCAAAACTCAACGTCATCATATGCCAGATGGACCCCTATAAATTCTGCAGAGATTGACATTTTGGGTCATTGTGCTACATATGGGCATAATGAAAAAAACAGAGCTTCGGCGATACTGGAGTACATATATTCTCTACAGCACACAGGTATTCCGTATGGCCATGACAAGGACATGATTTGAAGCGATCCAAACGTTTTTGCATTATAATGATAATGCGCAGTGTCCTCCCCGAGACGATCCTAACTTTCATCATCTATAAAAAATTCGGCCAGTAGTTGAACACTTCAGCAGAAATTTGCTGATGTGTACAACCCCCAAAGAGACATCCATATAGATGAATTTCTGGTTCATTTTTTAAAGGGAGACTAAAATTCAGATATCAGCATAGCGTTGTTTACATTTGTCACCAAAATTGCTGATTGGTCGCGCCCGGCCACCGCGACCATTCAGCAGAGCGGTGTTTCAAATTGGCACCAAAATCGCTGATTGGTCGCGCCTGCCGTCCGCGACCAATCAGCAGAGTGTTGTTTAAATTTGGCGCCAATCTCGCTGATTGGTGGCGGCTGCCAGCCGCGGCCAATCAGCAGAGCGTTGTTTAAATTTGCCGCCCATCTCGCTGATTGGTCGCGGGCGGTCACCGCGACCAATCAGCGTCGTATTAGTGTGGGGCCGGGAGCGGCGCTGCTTGTGCGGCTCCTTCTGCTGCGAGAAGCCAGGAGATGAGCGGCTGCTCGCAGCAGAAGCATCCCGACCGGCGGCGCCGCTCCCCGGTCCTCCGTTCACACTTGCTGTCGGGAGATCAGCGGGCAAAGCCGCTGATCTCCTGACGTTAGTCGCATGGAGGTCAGCGGCGCCGGTCGGGGTAGTTGTGCTGGTAGGCGGCGCTCATCTCCCCGCTGCATCGCCGCTGACCTCCGTCCGCCAGATGAGCCGCTAACGGCCGCCATCTTTTTTCAGAAATCCCGCGGCGCTGATTGGCCGCTGCCGGACCAATGAGCGACGCGGGATTTCCTGGACGGACGGACGGACGGGATAAGACAATTATATAGTAGAAGAGGGATGTCGTTATCTTGACCACCATACTCCGTGACAACTGCTCCTTTGTCACTGTCCGAGGTACAACAACACAAGTCCCAAAGCCAGATTGTATCTTGGACTATAATAAGTTCATGGGGGGTGTAGATCTCTCAGATCAGGTCCTTAAACAGTACAGTACCATGCAAAAAGCTAAAGTATGGTACAAAAAATTAGCCGTGCACATTGTACAGATGGCACTGTACAATGCTTTTGTGCTGTTTAGATCTGCAGGCAATACGGGAACCTTCCTTCAGTTTCAGGAGGTAGTCATCAAGACCCTAATGTTTGGCACTTAGGAAGTTGAGGGTCACAGTACTTCTGAAACGAATAGTGCCCTTATTGTCCCAGGTCATTATTTTCCAGGAGAGGTTTCCCAAACTGCAAGGAAGGGAAGATCACAAAAACGGTGCAGAGAATGCTCCAAAAGGGGAATCCGAAAAGACACAATTTACCATTGTGAAACCTGCCCTGAGAAACCTGACCTTTGCATTAAGAATTGCTTCAAAGCGTACCACACATCCACAAATTAATAAAATTTGTTTTTACCCTGGTGACACAACACACTTTTTAATAATCTGATGTACTCCGCACGATTTACACATACCACATTATGAATTCATACACCAGTAAAACCAAAAGCATTAATATCATTACTATAAAACTGTGCCTTGAGGGGTGTAGTTTCCAAAATAGGGTCACTTGTGGGGGATTTCCACTGTTTTGGCACATCAGGGGCTCTCCAAACGTGACAAAAGACCATTTTGTCACATAGACCATTCCATCAAAGTCTGCTTTCCAAAACGTCACTCCTTCCCTTTCGAGCCCTGCCGTGTGCCCAAATAGTGGTCTTCCTCCACATATGGGGTATCGGCATATTGAAGAGAAATTGCACAACAACTTTTGGGGTCCATTTTCTCTTGTTACCCTTGTGAAAATAAATAAATTGAGGTGAAAAGATAATTTTTGTTGAAAAAGTTTTTTTTTTTTTTCCACGGCTGTATGTTATAAACGTCTGTGAAGCACCTGGGGGTTCAAAGTGCTCACTACACATCTAGATAAGTTCATTGGGGGGTCTAGTTTACAAAATGGGGTCACTTGTGGGGGTTTCCACTGTTTAGGCACATCAGGGTCTCTCCAAACGCGACATGGCGTCCGCTCTCAATTCGAGCCAACTTTGCGTTCAAAACGTCAAATGGTGCTCCTTCCCTTCTGAGCCCTGCCGTGTGCCCAAACAGTGGTTTTACCCCTCATATGAGGTATCGGCGTACTCAGGAGAAATTGCACAACAACTTTTGGTGTCCATTTTCTCCTTTTACCCTTGTGAAAACAACAAATTTGGAGCGAAAAATCATTTTTGTGACTAAAAAGTGAAATGTTCATTTTTTCCTTCCACATTCTATTAATTCCTGTGAAGCACCTGAAGGGTTAATAAACTTCTTGAATGTGGTTTTGAGCACCTTGAGGGGTGCAGTTTTTAGAATGGTGTCACTTTTGGGTATTTAATGTCATAAAGGCCCCTCAAAGTCACTTCAAATATGATTTGGTCCCTAAAAAATAATGGTTTTGTAAATTTTGTTGTAAAAATGAGAAATCACTGGTCAACTTTTAACCCTTCTAACTTCGTAACAAAAAATGTTGTTTCCAAAATTGTGCTGATGTAAAGTAGACATGTGGGAAATTATATTTATTAACTATATTGTGTGACATATTTCTGATTTGAGGGCATAAAAAATCAAAATTTCAAAAATTTATAAATTTTCGCTAAATTTCCATTTTTTTCACAAATAAACGCAAGTCATATCGAAGAAATTTTACCACTCTCATGAATATACAGTACAGACCAAAAGTTTGGACACACCTTCTCATTTAAAGGTTTTTCTGTATTTTCATGACTATGAAAATTGTACATTCACACTGAAGGCATCAAAACTATGAATTAACACATGTGGAATTATATACTTAACAAAAAAGTGTGAAACAACTGAAAATATGTCTTATATTCTAGGTTCTTCAAAGTAGCCACCTTTTGCTTTGATGACTGCTTTGCACACTCTTGGCATTCTCTTGATGAGCTTCAAGAGGTAGTCACCGGAAATGGTTTTCACTTCACAGGTGTGCCCTGTCAGGTTTAATAAGTGGGATTTCTTGCCTTATAAATGGGGTTGGGACCATCAGTTGTATTGTGCAGAAGTCAGGTGGATACACAGCTGATAGTCCTACTGAATAGACTGTTAGAATTTGTATTATGGCAAGAAAAAGGCCGCTAAATAAAGAAAAACGAGTGGCCATCATTACTTTAAGAAATGAAGGTCAGTCAGTGTGAAAAATTGGGCAAACTTTGAAAGTGTCCCCAAGTGCAGTTGCAAAAACCATCAAGCGCTACAAAGAAACTGGCTCACATGAAGACCGCCCCAGGAAAGGAAGACCAAGAGTCACCTCTGCTTCTAAGGATAAGTTAATCCGAGTCACCAGCCTCAGAAATCGCAGGTTAACAGCAGCTCAGATTAGAGACCAGGTCAATGCCACAGAGTTCTAGCAGCAGACACATCTCTACAACAACTGTTAAGAGGAGACTTTGTGCAGCTGGCCTTCATGATAAAATAGCTGCTAGGAAACCACTGGTAAGGACAGGCAACAAGCAGAAGAGACTTGTTTGGGATAAAGAACACAAGGAATGGACATTAGACCAGTGGAAATCTGTGCTTTGGTCTGATGAGTCCAAATTTGAGATCTTTGGTTCCAACCACCGTGTCTTTGTGCGACGCTGAAAAGGTGAGCGGATGGACTCTACATGCCTGGTTCCCACCGTGAAGCATGGAGGAGGAGGTGTGATGGTGTGGGGGTGCTTTGCTGGTGACACTGTTGGGGATTTATTCAAAATTGAAGACCTACTGAACCAGCATGGCTACCACAGCATCTTGCAGCGGCATGCTATTCCATCCGGTTTGCGTTTAGTTGGACCATCAGTTATTTTTCAACAGGACAGTGGCCCCAAACACACCTCCAGGCTGTGTAAGGGCTATTTGACCAAGAAGGAGAGTGATGGGGTGCTACGCCAGATGACCTGGCCTCCACAGTCACCAGACCTGAACCCAATCGAGATGGTTTGGGGTGAGCTGGACCGCAGAGTGAAGGCAAAAGGGCCAACAAGTACTAAGCATCTCTGAGAACTCCAAGATTGTTGGAAGACCATTTCCGGTGACTACCTCTTGAAGCTCATCAAGAGAATGCCAACAGTGTGCAAAGCAGTCATCAAAGCAAGAGGTGGCTACTTTGAAGAACCTAGAATATAAGACATATTTTCAGTTGTTTCACACTTTTTTGTTAAGTATATAATTCCACATGTGTTAATTCATAGTTTTGATGCCTTCAGTGTGAATGTACAATTTTCATAGTCATGAAAATACAGAAAAATCTTTAAATGAGAAGGTGTGTCCAAACTTTTGGTCTGTACTGTATATACAGTGCCTACAAGTAGTATTCAACCCCCTGCAGATTTAGCTGGTTGACACATGCGGAATTAACTTGGCATTGTGACATTTGTACTGTAGATCAGCCTGGAAGTGGGAAATGCACTGCAGCAAATTTTTTTTTTTTTTTTTTTTTTTTTTTAAAACGTTAAAAGTTAATTCAGAGTGTCATTTATTATTCAACCCCTCAAACCACAAGAATTCTGTTTGGTCCCCCTAAAGTATTAAGAAGTAGTTCAGGCACCAAGAATAATGAGCTTCACATGTGTGGATTAAAGATCTCTTTTGCCAGCCTTTCCTGACTATTTAAGACCCTCCCCAAACTTGTGATCAGCACTCAGACATAGTCAACATGGGAAAGACAAAGGAGCATTCCAAGGCCATCAGAGACAAGATCGTGGAGGGTCACAAGGCTGGCAAGGGGTACAAAACCCTTTCCAAGGAGTTGGGCCTACCTGTCTCCACTGTTGGGAGCATCATCCGTAAGTGGAAGGCTTATGGAACTACTGTTAGCCTTCCACGGCCTGGACAGCCTTTGAAAGTGTCCTCCCGTGCCGAGGCCAGGCTTGTCCGAAGAGTCAAGGCTAACCCAAGGACAACAAGGAAGGAGCTCCGGGAAGATCTCATGGCAGTGGGGACCTTGGTTTCAGTCAATACCATAAGTAACGTACTCCACCGCAATGGTCTCCGTTCCAGACGAGCCTGTATGGTACCTTTACTTTCAAAGCGTCATGTCAAGGCTCGTCTACAGTTTGCTCATGATCACTTGGAGGACTCTGAGACAGACTGGTTCAAGGTTCTATGGTCTGATGAGACCAAGATCGAGATCTTTGGTGCCAACCACACACGTGACGTTTGGAGACTGGATGGCACTGCATACGACCCCAAGAATACCATCCCTACAGTCAAGCATGGTGGTGGCAGCATCATGCTGTGGGGTTGTTTCTCAGCCAAGGGGCCTGGCCATCTGGTCCGCATCCATGGGAAGATGGATAGCACGGCCTACCTGGAGATTTTGGCCAAGAACCTCCGCTCCTCCATCAAGGATCTTAAGATGGGTCGTAATTTCATCTTCCAACAAGACAACGACCCAAAGCACACAGCCAAGAAAACCAAGGTCTGGTTCAAGAGGGAAAAAGTCAAGGTGTTGGAGTGGCCTAGTCAGTCTCCTGACCTTAACCCAATTGAAAACTTGTGGAAGGAGCTCAAGAATAAAGTCCACATGAGACACCCAAAGAACCTAGATAACTTGGAGAAGATCTGCATGGAGGAGTGGGCCAAGATAACTCCACAGACCTGTGCCGGCCTGATCAGGTCTTATAAAAGACGATTATTAGCTGTAATTGCAAACAAGGGTTATTCCCCAAAATATTAAACATAGGGGTTGTATAATAATTGACCCACACTTTTATGTTTAAAATTTAATAAAATTCAACTGAGCAACATAACTTTTTGGTTTGTAAGATTTATGCTTCTGTTCATAAATCCTACTCTCGTTTGCAGTTTGAAGGCTCTAACTTATTTGCATCTTATCAAACCAGCTAAATCTGCAGGGGGTTGAATACTACTTGTAGGCACTGTATGTCACGAAAAAACAGTCTGAGTCAGTGAAATCCGTTGAAACGTTTTAGATTTCTTACCTCCTAAAGTGACAGTGGTCAGAATTGAAAAAAATGGCCTGGTCAGGAAGGTGAAAACAGGCTTCGGGATGAAGAGGTTAAATAATGCCTTTCACCGTGGGGTGAAAAGGATGGCTTTTATTTTTCGAATCATTTAGGGTTATTAGTACTGGTTTAACGAAATAAAAACAATGTTATAGAAAAAAAAATGTTTTGCATGGCCTTATTCTGACAGCTGTAGGTTTTTTACTTTTCCATTAACAGAGCTGAATGAGGGCTTGATTTTTGCGGGACAAGATGACATTTTCAGCAATACCATTTCAATTTACCCAAGTCTTTTTGCTTTATATTCTCTGTTTTGTTTGGCTGTATGAAAAAATGTAATTCTTCAAATATAATATTCCTATTTAAAAAAATTAACTTTTACTTTTTTAGTTAGTCCTTCTATGTGACTTCAACTCTTACTACTTTGATCACTGTTGTAACTCATTGCAATACACATGTACTGCAGTGCGTTACAGTAACAAAACGCCTTTAGACCATAATTCTGGCATGGGCTAGCAGGCCAGCTTAGCTGGCAAATCCGGAGGTAACTGTTTGACCTCCGTTTGCCATGACGATAATCAGCAGCCCACGATGACGTTGCAAGGGAGCCGATAAGATGGGAGAGGGCTTATGTGCCCGCATGATCGCCATAACATAACTGTATGTCAATATGCAAAAACCCCTTCCCAATCACGATGTATAGTTACATCAAATGTCGCGAAGGGGTTAACCCCTTTATGACTTGGGCCTTAATAGTGCGACACACGTCATATCCGCCTATTTGGTGCGGGCTTATTTACACAGCTGACATGTGCCCACAACAGCCGCGGGTGGAATCGTGATCCACCCACGGCTGTTAACTAATTAAACGCCGCTGTCAATATCTGATAGCGGCAGTTAACTCTTGCTTACCGCAAGTGTGTTGTTGGCTCCACCCATCGGCGACCCCGTTGCATGATCGCGGGTCGCCGCTGAGTTGGCATGATCTAATAACATAAAGAAAAGAATTCATCCGATCGGTAAACGGCGTAACGAGAAAAAAAATTCTAAATGCCAGTGTTGCGTTTTTTAGGTCGCTGCAACATTGCAATAAAATGGAATAACGGTCGATCAAAACATCGGATCTACTCCAAAATGGCCCCAGATCCCGGAAAATGGCAGCATATTTTTTTTTTTTTATACAAACTTTGGATTTTTGTTTTCACCACTTAAATAAAGAACCCTCATAATGATAATGGCATGATGATAATCATAATGGCAGGTCAATTTTTAGCATTTAGTGAACATGGTGAAAAAAACAAAACTGTGGAATTGCACTTTTTTTTTTTTTTTTTTTCAATTTCACTGCACTTGGAATTTTTTTTCCCTGTTTCCAGTACACGATATGGTAAAACCAATGGTGTCGTTAAAGAGTACAACTTGTCCCTCAAAAAATAAGCCCTCACATGGCCATATTGAGCAAAAAATAGAAAGTTAAGGCTCTGGGAAGAAGGGGAGTAAAAAACGAAAATGGAAAATAGCCCAGTCATTAAGTTGTTAAATGATGTATTTCAGGGAGCTCCTATTCCTAGAAGAGCCAATTATGATTATAAATAACTGTAAAACTTCTATGTAAAAATAAAGAAAAATATGCAACTTTATAGGGATCTTGCAAACTTTGAAAGACCGTTTCTCATTGTCCCCTCCCTCTCACTTCATCTTTTTGCTCTATAACTATCTCACTACATCTGAGACATCTGGGGACAGACCATTGTACTGTTCTGCTTGGGGAAAAAGACATAGGAAAGTCATTTGATGACTCCCATTTGGCCAAACGCTTCCTACTTGCTTATAAGGCTTCAAAGGCAACTAAGGCCCTGGAGTGTGCTTTAAAGATTATCTAGATGGTACAGTGCTCCTGTGCAGTTACACAAATGGTACACTGCTGCATCGTACACAGGTTGGTGGTGTGGTGTGGAATAGGGGACGATAACGTGCACATAGTGAAGTTGTCCTACAATAAGGAGGTTTTGGACCTACGTACTCATTCTCGTCTTGAAGATGACTGGAGCATCTATTCCATACTCCCCCGAGACTCTCTTGCTTTTCTCAATACCAAACAGCTTTACCAGGTTTAAAAGGTCCTTGATGGGCTACCTCATTCAGGTAGCTGAAAATGTTATTCCTCATCATTGGAAAAGTAATACGTCTCCTAGACTAGAGGAATGGTTCTCTAAGGTCTTCCTCTACGATAGGATGGAATACTTGTTTGCCCTATCACATGCAGATGTATATAGATACTGCATGATGTAGAGAGATTGGATTGAATTCCAATAATCTGATGCATACCTCTTAACTCCAAATTGTCAAACCTCATAATTTTCTCCGGAATGTGATCCTCCTTTCCAGCTATATGCCGCGCTGATCTGCTTTCTGTCACTCTGAAGAACAATTACATATGGTTTACATATCTTCCCCATCAGATTGTTGATACTGATGTAGTACCACCCCTTTTTTTTTTTTTACTTTTCCCTTCATACCTAATATTGCACTAATTCATCTTAAATAGTATTTCTGTCGTTACCGGTTTCTTTCTTTTTTTATATTCTGTTTTAAAAATGTCAGAATCTTTAAATAAAAATTTATTTGGAAAAGGATCATGGGGGCTTGTGCTTTCATGCCACTCTCCTGTCTGCCAGTCACACACTACACCTCTATGGTTCAGTATGTTGAGCAGCCACAGCAAACATGCGAGAGGGAACTGTGTGCACCTATCGACTCCTGCATTAACACTGTGTACGCGCTCCACTCCTACAGTGCTAGTGTCCGTGTACGCACTGTCTTGTTTTCAGCTTTGGCAGTACATACAATTTCTGTCAAATAATGGAGGAGGCGAAAGAATGGTGCACGGTGAGCATGACCACATTGCGAGTGCACATAGCATCCTCACTTGCATAATCACTTTTAGATCATCATAGCTGAGAAAACTATACAGGCGTGATTTGTGATTAATATCAAACAATTTGATTTGTTTACTTTGAGCTTTAAAGGTACTTCACAAAGAAAAGTCTGCAGTCACCTTACATGACTGCAGAATCATGACAGTGTGCGATGTGCCACTATCTCCATGTATTCCCCATGCAGGTGTGTATTCATGTTACCTCATATATTCGATTTGCATACTTATGGTTCCTTGCCAATTAGACTCCGGCGTTTCTCTCAATTCTTTTCTATTAATAGAAACTCGGTGAGAATAGTTAACTACTTGTCCGCAAGTATACAAATTACATGCATGTGGTCATGTGACTGCTCATTCGCACAAGCAATACAGGGGAATCGTGCACACGGTCTCAATTTGGCAGTATGCAGTTACAGATTGACAGCAGACTTCTCTTTTAATATGCTTGCTTATCTATAGTTTTTTAAATTACAAGTTAAAATGCGATTAAAAAGTGCAAAGTTTAGATGATCACATTCATGGCCTATTATAAGTTGCACAAGTGTAATATTCATAAATGTTGTTATAAATTATATTTCTTTATATAATGGAAGTTCCCATAATAATTAGTATTGTAGCTTCCTGCATGATCGATCATAATTTGCTGTTACGCGCACTTAATCCAGTTTTTAGTAAATCTTCCCTATTCTGATTAATTTAGTAACTTGTTATTATTTTTCTTTACAGATTCATAAATTTGCAGTTCCAGTCATTCATGGATGTATCTTTTGAAATACAATCACTGAATATTGCTGTTTTCATATTGTTTTCTAACTTTTATAGGAGTAGCCATTTTAGTGTTAACTTGTAGTTACATAAGCTTTTAATGCAATTTTCGGCAACTGTAGGAATATTTAGGGGAAAGAATTGGATTTCTGCAAGTATCAATGAGATTTGTTGGGCCGTTTTTGAGCAAAATAGAATAAGAAATTTTCCATATACTTTCTCCCCGATTTTGACTATAAAATCTTCACCAAACATCCTCATCAAAACCTGCACATGTACTGGCACCTTTTTAAGTTGATTTGCCACATTTAAAGTACTCACTCCAGGTTTTGTTATTCATTTAATTACCTGATTGGGAACATATCATACTTATACCTAATGTGTAGTAAAATGCTTACCAGTGGCCATCTCCTACTGTTGCCAGGGCCGACTCCAGGTTTTAGTGGGCCCTGGGCGAAAGAGTCTGTGGGCCCCTTTAAGACATATCACGATTCATGATGCACAGATACGGCAGAGAAATATAGGTATAGTACAATGCCAAAGATTTCACTTCTAATATTACATTACTGATATCTATTGTAAATTCTACAATAGCTCAGAAACTGGCAAATCCTCGCAGCGCACAGTGCGTGTCTTTGGGGATTCTAAAGTCTGCTGTCTCAGAGTATAGTCCTCCATACAGTATTAGGGGCACCACATAGTGCTCCATACAGTAATAGGGGCACCACCTAGTGCTCCATACAGAATAATGGTCTCCACACAGTGCTCAATACAGAATAATGGGCACTCCACAGTGCTTCATACAGTATTAGGGGCACCACATAGTGCTCCATACGGAATAATGGGCACCACACAGTGCTCCATGCATAAAAAAATGCAATACTCACCTCTCCTCGCTGGGCTCTGCTTTGCTCTGGACTCCTCAGCGTCTTCAGGCTCTCTGCACTGTGACGCTCAGCAAAGAGGGCGCTCTGTAGTGACGTCACCGCGCCCTCTGACCTGAGACGCCGTAGCTGTGGAGGAACAGGGAGAGGTAAGTAGGGCAAGTAGGGGCCCACTCGCGGGCCCTGGCATCGGGCACCGCCGGCTCATGGGCCCCATAGCGTTCCGGGGCCCTGAGCAAGTGGGGGGCCCCACTCGTGGGCGCTGGCATTAGTCACCGCCAGCTCATGGGCCCCATAGCGTGCCGGGGTCCCCAACGGTGAATGGATCCTCCTGGTTGCTCAGGGCCCCGGCCCTTGCCTTGGTGCTGACACCAGCCCTGAATGTTGCCCATGCTGCTCCAAAAGTAATTGCTAACATTTACTATCTGTCTTAAATGGGTTGTCCCCTACTTAGACAACCCCTTCTCAATCACTGTATTCACCCCAAGTAAAATAACTATACTCTTCTCCATCCAGTGAGGGTGCCATTCCAACAGTGTTGTCACTGTCTCTCCCGGGGCTCATGTGACCTTATGTCACATGAGCCCTGCAGCATATCATCTGCACTTCACTCTTCCCTTCTTTGGACAAAGCTGATAGTAAGTAAGTGAGTAAATGAAAGTTGTCTTCTCTCTGACTTTATCTTGATGTGAGATTTATCTGAATAGAGGGGAGAGAGAAGAGAATGCTGATTGGCTCCAGGGATCACCGTGGCATAACTGTTACTTGAGCCTTGCTAGAGCCAGTTCCGACACTGTTGGAATGGCACCGACACTGGAGATGAGAAAGGATGTTCTTTTTTTGTTGTCTGAGTAGTGAACAACCTCTTTTATGCCTTACCGATGTATTTGATGTACGCCGATGGGTTGCAATGACAGCCAGCTGTATGTTGAAGACCCCCGTGCCTGTAATTATGATACTCCTATGAAAGCTGACGTTATAGAAGATACCAATTTTCTCTATGCTATGTATCGCACAAGTGAAAAGATGATTGCAACTTCAAGTCCCCTTAGGTGACTATTAAATACAATAAAAAGTAAAAAAATAAATATGAAGGAAAAAACTCCACCCCCCCCCACCTTTTTGTCCCATTAAAAATAAACTCATTTAAAAAAATAAACACACATTTGGTATCGCTGCGTCTGTAAAAAGTCCAATCTATCAAAATATTAAATTAAATTAAATTAAATGAATCAAATTGGTAAGCAGCGTAATGAGAAAAAAAATCAAAACACCAATATTAAGGTTTTTTTGGCCTCTGCAACATTGCAATAAAATGCAAATAGAGGTGATCAAAATATTGTGTCTACCCCAAAATGGTGTCTGTAAAAAATGACACAACAAAATTTTTTATTTTTTTTTTGTTACTAGTTTCCAATTTTTTTTCCCACCACTTAAATACTTAAAACACTTAAAAAAACTATATATGTTTGGTATCTTCGTAATTGTACTGACCTGGACAATTATATTGTCACGTCAGTTTTACCATATAGTGAACATGATGGATAAAAAAAAAAACATTGTGAAATTACATTTTTTTTTTGCAATTTAAACATGCTTTGAATTTTTTCCCGCTTTATAGTGCATAACATGATTAAATCAATGAGGTTATTCAAAAGTACAACTCTTCTCCCAAAAAACATGCCCTCATATGGCTATATTGACTGAAAAGTAAAAAAAATATGGCTCTTGTAAGAAAGGGAGGGAAAAACAAAACAAGAAAAATGTGAGAGCCTCGTTCTGCGTCTCAAACATTGGTATTGAGAAATGACTTCCGGGCAACTCAACAAATATTTAAGGTATTCGGCCAGTCACAACTGCGGGCACATGGTGCAAAAAAGGATCAGAATGGCGCTAGGAACAGCAGAAGATGGCAACCAACAAGTATTTTTCTACACACAGAACATGTGTTACTGATGGTGTTCCATTTGTGAAATTAAAATAAAAAACAAAAGAAGCAGAGTAGGGCTTAAAGTTTACGGGAAGCATGGATTGAGGTGAAAGAGAAAGCTATTGGCATGTTACTGTAAGTGTGCATATCACATACTATGAGTGATCACGCCAGGACTGTGGAATAGAGCAGGATATAAAGTGTGTACATTACTTTGTTAGGCCTCATTCAGACATTCGTGTTGTATGCATATGTTCTATCAGTGTTTTCTCCAATCCCCTAAACGACAGCACACCTGGAGGTTGCCTCCCCATCCTAATTAGGGACAGGAAACACAAAAGGTTAAATAGCCCCTCCCCATATACTATCCCCAGTGTTTTCCTGTCCCTATGGGATGAAGAGATTACCTAGGGTGGCTGTGGACGGCGAGCAGTGCCTTTTCAAAATACCTGGAAGCCGGGCTGCAGAAATCGATCGCCTCTGGCTTTCCTCCTCTGTCAGCTCCCGTTCCCTCTGGAGCAGGACCTCCTCACTCTCCTGTGCTGGAAGGTAAAGCGGAGTAGGTTTGTAGGCTGGGGGCCTCCCGTAGCTCCCCAGCCTGTATTTCCTCCATCCTCCATGGCAGCGTCTGGCACGCATGCAGGCCGCCCCAGAAGTCCAGGGTTTTCGGCCGGCAACGTCACTTCCGGTTGCGTTGCACCGTCATACACATGAGCCGCGGAGGGAAATTCAAATAAGAAACCGCGGTTTTTGGCTGGAAAATGGAGGAATCATCCACCTGATTGGTGGAATCCGAGCTCAATCTCGGTCTCCACTATAAAAGACAATTAAGGTAGGACAGAACATTGTTTTACTGTGGAAGGTGTTAGTTCTAAATCTGCATCTGTAGAGTCCAGCGCGAACCCAGTCTCAGTAAGTATACCTGGAATGGGTTATTTCCCACTCTCTTTTGAGCAGTATCAAAAATTTCCCTTTTTTTTACACTTTTTAGGGAGTCAAGGATCCTGCACCAAAAGTGGGAGAAAATACTGCAATACGCAAATGCGCCATTTGTAGAAAGAAGCTTGCTTCGGGCCACAAGAAACCCCTATGCCAGAAATGCACTGAAAGCATTGTTAAAGAGGAACAACCTTCTCTTAAGGAGAGGTCCAAGGAATGGTTCGGCAGGAGATGCAATCCTCCCTAGCCTCCTTCTCACAATCCTTCTCTCAGGCTAATGTTGGAGGTCCATCTCCAGCAAAAAAGAGGAAGTATAACCCTAGGGATACTTATGACTCAGAATAGCGTGCACCTATGGATAAAGTAGAGGAAGGTGATCTGAGTGCAAATCAGGAAGAAGATAAGAAATATTATTTTTCCTCGGAATATATGGAGGAATTTTTATTGCAAGTAAGAGATACCATGCAGGTGGAAGAAGAAAAGAAAACCTGTGCAGGTCAGGACGAGATGTTTGGGGAATTAAAATAAAAAAAGAAGCTAGTATTCCCTGTTCATGACAATATTAAAAGTCTATTAATGGATGAATGGTTATTACCCGTGTGAGGTAGCGCCATTGAGCGTGTTGAGGGGCACTCACTTCACCAGGTTAATTAAAGCACACATGCAAGGTTTTCCAGTAAACTTAAGTCCAACTGTTTATTACACATTATAAACTGCTTATAACATAGTCCATCTCAGTGGCTCGCTGGAATGTTACACACGTAATATTCTAGAGCCTTTCAGTGGCAGCTATGCCCGCTTGGCTTCAAATACAGTCCTCAGCAAGGTAACAACATTAATGTCCATATCAAGCACCGTCTTTTACCTTTTGCCGGGATTAGCTGCTTTTATCAGCTCTGTTCCGTCAAAGCTGTTTAACATAGTAACATAGTTTGTAAAGCCGAATAAAGACTTGCGTCCATCAAGTTCGACCTGTTAGTTCTGTAATTGCTAATGTTGATCCAGAGGAGGGCAAAAACCCCAAATGATTTGGCCAATCTTCACCAGAGGAAAAATTCCCTCCCGACTCTGAAACCAGCAGTCAGAATAAATCCCTGTATCAACCTACTATTTTATTTTATTTTTAAGTATATGCTGAAATCTACCTGGTGTCTAGAAATGCATCCAGTCCCCGCTTGAACTGGTGTAGTGAATCCGACATTACCGTCTCCTCACTCAGTGAATTCCATATTCTCACTGCTCTTACCGTAAAGAACCCCTTCCTATGCTGGTGCTGAAACCTTTTCTCTTCCAGTCTTAGTGAATGCCCTCTTGTTACTGTAATATCCCTCCTTTTGAACAAATCCCGGGCAAGATCTCTATACTGTCCCCTAACATATTTGTACACATTTATTATGTCCCCCCTCAACCTTCTCTTTTCCAGGCTGAATAATCCTAGTTTTGCCAACCTCTCTGGGTATTGCAGTCCCTCCATTCCCTTTATTAATTTTGTTGCCCTCCTTTGTACCTTTTCAAGCTCATTTATATCCTTTCTATATATTGGGGCCCATAACTGAGAACAGTATTCCAAGTGTGGTCTGACCAGTGCTTTGTACAGTGGAAGAACAATGTTCTCATCCTTTGCAGCTATACCTCTTCTGATACATCCCATTGCCCTGTTTGCCCTTACAGCAGCGGCCTGACTTTGGGCACTCCAATTTAGTTTACTATCAATTAAGATGCCCAAGTCCTTCTCCATCTCTGAATTCCCCAATGATTTCCCATTCAGTGAGTACTGGTGACTTCCATGTTTCCTTCCCATATGTATGACCTTACATTTCTCCTCGTTAAACCTCATTTGCCATTTAATGCTCCACCTACCCAGCTTATCCAAATCCCTCTGTAGGTCTGCACTGTCCTCTTTTATATTAATTGTTTTACATAACTTTGTGTCATCTGCAAATATTGATATTTTACTATTTATCCCGTTGACTATGTCGTTAATAAAGATATTAAATAACATTGGGCCTAGTACAGACCCCTGTGGTACCCCACTAGTGACGCTTACCCAATCTGAGTATATTCTATTTATAACCACCCTCTGGCTTCTATCCTTTAGCCAGTTAGCTACCCACTTGCAGACATTTTCCCCCAGCCCCATCATTCTCATTTTGTATACCAACCTATTATGTGGCACGCTATCGAACGCTTTTGAGAAGTCGAGATACACGACATCCACTGGTTCCCCCTGATCTACTCGAGAGCTAACCTCCTCGTAGAAGTCAATCAGGTTTGTTAGGCAGGAGCGATTCCTCATGAATCCATGTTGGTTCGGGATTAAAAGATTATTAGCATCAAGATGCTCCGTAATTGCCTCTTTAATGAAGCTTTCAAAAATTTTGCCCACAACGGACGTCAGACTCACCGGCCGATAGTTTCCGGCATCACTTTTCGCTCCCTTTTTGAATATTGGCACTACATTCGCCTGTCGCCAATCAAGTGGCACAGACCCAGTCTCAACAGAGTCCTTAAATATAAGATATAACGGTCTGTCTATCACATTACTTAGTTCCCTTAGTACCCGTGGGTGTATGCCATCAGGTCCTGGTGATTTGTTTATTTTAATGTTACTGAGGCGTTTCTGTACCCCAGCTTGGGTTAGATTTGTCATACTTAGTGGAGGATTAAGTTTGTCACTTCTCATTTCTCCTGTTAGTTCGATTTCCTTTGTGAAAGTTGTCGAAAAAAAATTATTTAATAGATTAGCTTTATCCTCATCTTTCTCTATGATTTTGCCTTCCTCACTTTTTATCGGTCCAATATTATCCGATTTAATCCTTTTACTATTTATATACGTAAAGAACAGTTTGGGATTTGATCTACTTTCCCTAGCAATACGTTTCTCTGTTTCCTCCTTCGCTATTTTTATTTGTTTTTTTACAGGTTCTCGTTTTTTCCTTGTAACACATTAGTGCTTCCTTACTGTTTTCCTGTTTTAATCTCTTGAATGCCTCTTTTTTGCTATTTAATGCCCCTTTTACGTTCTTGTTCAACCATATTGGTTTCCTCTTATTTCTGGCCCTTTTATTCCCATACGGTATATATCTCTCGCACTGAGTATTCAGAATTCTTTTGAAGGTTTCCCATTTACTATTCGTATTCCTTTGATTAAGAACTTTGTCCCAGTCAATAAGTTGAAGGCTTTCTTTCAGCTGATCAAACTTCGCCCTCCTAAAGTTTAATGTTTTTGTTGTTCCCTTATTGATAACCCTACTGAAGGGCATTTTGAAGTCGATAATATTATGGTCGCTATTACCTAGGTGCCCCCCTATCTGTACCTCAGTTATTCTATCAGGCCTATTAGTCAATATTAAGTCCAACACGGCCTTCCCTCTCGTTGGTTCCTGCACTAGTTGGGAGAGATAATTATCCTTAATATTTGTCAAGAACCTTTTTCCTTTCTGAGATCTACAGGTTTCTGTTTCCCAGTCAATATCCGGGTAGTTGAAATCCCCCATTACAATCACTTCATTATGTTTTGCTACTTTGTCTATTTGTCCTAATAGCAGATTCTCATTCTCCTCCGTTATATTTGGTGGCTTATAGCAGACCCCCAGTAATATTTTATTATTATTTTTAGTTCCCTCTATCTCTACCCACATGGACTCGACCCCCTCTTCTCCCTCTCCTATATCTTCCCTTAGTCTGGGTTTTAGACATGACTTTACATATAAGCAGACTCCTCCGCCTTTCCCCTGTTTCCGGTCCCTTCTAAATAAACTATAATCTAATAAATTTACCGCCCAGTCGTAGCTATCGTCTAGCCAAGTCTCTGTTATACCTACGATGTCATACCTCTCCTCCGATATAAGCGCCCGCAGCTCATCCGCCTTATTGGTCAGGCTTCTTGCGTTGGTCAGCATGCAAGATAAAACTTTGGGGTTATTTAGCATCCTATTCTTCTCTAACGATCTAACTGTACTATCCCCACCCCCCTCTCCACCCTCATTATATTCACTTCTCCCCTTCCCCCTTGCTTGCCTCACATCCCACCTATTTCCTTGGTTCCCCCCCCGTCTCTAGTTTAAAAACTCCTCCAACCTATTAGCCATGTTCTTCCCCAGCACCGCTGCACCCTCCCCATTGAGGTGCAGCCCGTCCCTACGGTAGAGCCTGTAGCCGACCGCGAAGTCGGCCCAGTTCTCCATGAACCCAAACCCTTCTGCCTTGCACCAACTCTTTAGCCACTTATTCACCTCCCTAACTTCCCGTTGGCGCTCCTGTGTGGCTCGCTTGATTGGTAGTATTTCTGAGAAAACTACCTTGGAGGTCCTTGCCCTAAGCTTCCTACCTAGGTCCCTGAAATCATTTTTAAGGACCCTCCATCTACCACTCACTTTGTCATTGGTGCCGAAGTGGACCATGACCGCTGGGTCTTCGCCAGCCCCACCCAGTAACCTGTCAACCCGATCCGCGATGTGCCGGACTCGAGCGCCAGGGAGGCAGCACACCGTTCGGCGATCCCGGTCTTTGTGACAGATTGCCCTGTCTGTCCCCCTAATAATAGTCACCCACTACCAGAACCTGTCTTGCCTGCCCTACACTTCCCCCCTCCCCCTCATTACTGGAGCATACACTCCCCCAGCGGTCAGAGGATCTGTCGTGCTCCAATAATGCCGGTTCTGAACCAGCCTTCCTATACTTCTTCCCTCTATCCCTCCTAACTGTTATCCAGCTCCCTGCCTGTTCAGCCTGCACTTCCCCTCTATGCTCCACCCCCAGTATTGACCCATTGAGTCTCTGCTCGGTGAGCAGCAAACTCCGTTCCATGTTGTCGATGCTCCTCAATACCGCTATCTGAGCACTTAGATCCAGAATTTGGGCTTCCAAGTGCACGATATGCTCACATCTCTCGCAGCAGTATGGATCCTCGAGCGGTTGCTCACGGAATGCATACATTGCGCAAGATGTACACTGCACGGCTCCGGCCAACATGGACGTCATTCTAAATATGGGGATACAGTCAGTATATATATATACAAGTACAAAACACAATTATTTATATATAGGTGTATGGACGGGGATCAATTAGGGATGTGCAAGTGTATCAATTAGATATCGGCGGGGGATCAGTTAAGTATCAAGTATGGACGGGGGAATCAGATAAGTAGGTCAGGTGGATTAATTAAGTAAAAAGTAAAGTAAAGAAAGAATGAAATACAGTCAGCAATTCAGTCCTATGTCCTCCCTTCCAAACTCCCTGAATCCAAAGTCACTGAAAAACAAGTCACACACTTACTTTCGTTCGCACTTACGCTCCGGACACACGCAGCTCGTTCACACTCGCAAACTAAGAGATTTAAAGAGTTTTTTTTTTTTTTTTCTCTTCCTTTTCCAGCAATGTACCCTTCACCTCAATGCACTTCCAAAGGACTTGATGTCCAACCAGCTGCCCCTTATAAACCCTTAATTATGACCCCTTCCCCTTAATTAACCCCTTGTGAGTAAATCTACACCTCAGGATTTTAGTGCAATGTAGTTAACCCTTAAATACACAGGTAGTAAACTAAGAAACTAAAACTGTAGTGAGAAAATAGGTTTTAAAAAGCCCAATAAATCTAAACGGGTAGAAAAGCACTCAGCAGGTCACAATGCAGCACTCACCGCAATTCACACAGGTATTTTCTGCTGGATTCCCAAATACCTCTTCACTGAAAAACAAGTCACACACTTACTTTCGTTCGCACTTACGCTCCGGACACACGCAGCTCGTTCACACTCGCAAACTAAGAGATTTAAAGAGTTTTTTTTTTTTTTCCCTTTTCCAGCAATGCACCCTTCACCTCAATGCACTTCCAAAAAGGCTCACCAGATGTGGTCTCCAGGCCTCGTGCCTTCCAGGGCTAATGGTGTCCCAGGCACAGGGATCAGGTCTCTTGACTGTTTCAAAAACACCCGGATATAGATCTCTTCTGTGCGCACAGGACCTGTGATGATGTCACAGTCATGTGATCAGTCACCTGAAGGGGAGGTACGTGGTTAGCCAGAACACACCCCCTCAGACATTTTGGCAATGAAGAAAGCCGCTGCATTACACCCGAGAAAAGATTGGGTATTGCGGCAGAGATGAAAGATTAGATTTCCACTAGATGAAAAGAAGACCAAATGTTGGTCGGAAATTCCGAAGGTGGATGTACGAGTGGCAAGGGTGGCGAAGGAAACGACCCTTCCATTCGAACTAAAGTATCCAATGGGTAGGAAGATGGACAGTTTGCTGAGGAACATATGGGAGACATCTGCAGCTTCCCTAAGGACAAAGATCGCTTCGACATGCGTAGCACGATCCATGTTCCGCTGGTTGCAACAATTGAAAGAACATCTTTGGAAAGATACCCCAAGGGAGGATCTTCTTTCATCTCTTCCCTTACTGCAAAAAGCCACAGGATTCCTAGCAGATGCTTTGGCGGAGTCGGTCAGGATTGTGGCGAGATCAGCAGTGTTATCTAATTCTATGAGAAGAGAACTCTGGTTAAAAATGTGGAGTGGGGATGATGTTTCAAAATCTAAACTTTGCTCCATCCCTTTTAAAGGTGAATATGTTCGGATGGGCCTTGGATGAGCTGTTGGAGAAAGCTTCTGATAAGAAATCTCTGCCAGAGCCAAAGAATCAAAAATTTTTTAGGAAAAGACCATTTCTTCTCTCTCAACAGCAGCAAACATTTCAGTATAAAGGCAAATGTAAATCTGGTTGCTGGAGCTACCCCAAAGGTGGGAGAGAAAAGAATATCTTTCAGAATGAGTCAAGAAAGACAATGTCGCCAAAAGTATAGGAGGCAGGATTGCAGAATTCCTTCCACAGTGGCAACAGATTCAACAGATAGGAAGATCCTGGAAATTGTTGGGATAGGAGCAAAATCGACTTGGCTGCCTACAATCCACCAAGGCTAGAAATAACAAGTTTGTCATCTCCCAAGGTTACAAAGGATCCTAATATCAGGTCTTCAGGATCTGCAAGATTCAAAGGTTATATCACCAGTACCTTACATGGAACAAGGAGAATGTCACTACTCTCTGGTATTCTTGTTAAGCCATCAGGAGCCTACAGGATAATTCTCAACCCTGAAACATCTCAACCAATAGGTCAAGTACAGAAGGTTCAAGATGGAATCTATTATGATCTACAATTCCATTAATTGGGGAGGATTTCGTCATGGCAGCAATAGACCTTCAAGATGCATATTACCAGGTGCCGATTCATCCTGCCTACAGCAAATTTCTCAGATTTGCTGTAAGGGTATGTGCGCACATTCAGGATTTGAAGCAGAAATTTTTGCAGCTTTTCTGCATCTCTTTGGCAGGAAAAACTCTTCGGAGAAGACGTGCAGTTTTGACGCATTTTTTTTGAGCGTTTTTGTACATCAATGAATGCTTTTTGGAGCTAAATAAAGTTGTTTGGTGGGACATTGCTTTAACCCTTGGATTACCGTCAGAACTGAGGTGAGTATATTTGTTAATTTAAATGATTATAGAATGTGTCTGTTGTATTTCAAATAAAGTGTTTGCTTTATGTCTGTGTTTATTATACTGTTTACTTTACTTTAATTAGGTTTGGTGACAAAACGGTCTGATTGACACCTTGTCATCACCAAGCAAAATAGCTAGGTGTCAGCTGATCCCATTCACCCAATCCTCATTAGCATTCCCATTCATGTAATTTCTAGGGCAGCTGTAAGCTGCCATTTTTAGCCATTAGACAAACATGGTCCCTGGCTATTAACAGCTCACAGCTGTTTCGAATGTGCCATTAGGCAAACATGGTTCCTGGCTATTATTAACAGCTCACAGCTGTTACGCTGCATCCAAAGCAGCGCTTTCGAAACAGCGTATTTTTGCTGCTTCCAAAACGCGGTGTTCTAATGCCGCACTTTTGTCGGTACATGTAAATCCACCGCATATAATGACACTTCAATCGGTCAAAATCTGCAGCGGAGACTAGTTCCGCTATAGAAATTGACATGCTGCGGTTGAGTTTGGGTACGTGGCCACGGTCAGGAGCCGCTGCAAGTCCAGATGTTACAGTATAGTGGATTGGATTTTTAGAAATCCCATTTCCACTATGCGTGCATCAGAAGCTGCGACTCACCCATGGACACTGACATGTGGCGCATCTTTAAGGACCATAGCATGTCAAATTTTCTTGTGGAGTTGCTAGTCTCTGCAGCAGAAATTTGACCACTAGAATGTATTGAATGCTTTAAATCTTCATGGTTCAGTGAACACATGTGGATTTACCTGCGTTCAATAGAATGCAACGTTTTGGATGCAGCAAAAATATGCAACATCCAAAGCGCTACTAAGTCTGAATCATGGGCACAGAGCCTAAAATTTAAAAAAAAAATGGCCATATCCCTCACCTGTCCGCCGTCATGGGGTAGTCCACGATTGCCGCCGTCACGATCGTCTCTCGGCGATCCGAGACACTTCTACAGCAGTGACATCAGCAATCACTGATGTCACTGCTGTAGAAGACAGCAATGTACACTGACAAGGAGAGTAAAATAACTCCTGTTAGTGTACATGCTGCTGCAGGAGTGAGATCACTGGGGTTCATCAGCTGAAGATCAGCTCATCAGCCCTGGTGACCTCAGCATCAGTACTTGTGGGAACATTCTTGAGAATGTTCCCACGCAGCATCGGTGCCGTGAAGTGAGGTCACGTGAGCTCTCAGCTGATCTTTAGCTGAGAGGTCACATGACCGCAGGTCTTGGCAGCGCTGTACACTGCTGGGAGCGAGCACGCTCCCCTCAGTGTACCTCCGGGCTGAACACATCACGAGAACCAGGGGGACGCCGGACAGGTAAGAATAGTGTTTTTGTTTTTTTTAAGTTTTTTTTGTTTGTTTGTTTGTTTTTACAGCGCGCAGTTTTGGCCAGGCTGAGGAGACTAAACTACTCCTCTCAGCAGCGCCGCTCTCGCTGTTATCAGTGGGAGTGGCGGTCGGATGAGGGGAGTTGTAGTCCTCCCCAGCCGACCCGGGTACCACTCACAGCGTTTCCCCGCCCATTGACGTTAATTGAAACGCAGCAAATCCGCAGGTATAAATACTATACATGCGGATTTGCTGTTGTTCAATTAAAGTCAGTGGTCGGGAAACGCTGCATACAATTGACATGCTGCTTTTTTTTCCGCAATGGCAATCCTGAGCGGAAATTTACCCATCATGTGCACAGCACATCAGGACTGCCATTGCAATAGCTTGCAGAGCGATTACCAAGCGTTTTTGATGCGTTTCCACATTGAAAAATCGCCGCGAAAACGCATCAAAAATGCTATGTGTGCACTTAATCTGAAACAGAATCAGAGTATACTCCACTACCAATTCAATGTGCTTCCCTTTGGGATTTCATCGGCACCTCGTCACTTCACAAAGCTCATGGCAGAGGTGGTAGCTTTCCTAAGAAGGCAAAACATCAGTATCGTCCCCTATTTAGATGATTTTCTCATAATGGCTCCCTCAGTTACAATATTAGAGAAACACCTGCAGCTGACCCTCCAGATTCTGGAATCGTTAGGATGGCTTGGCTGGTAAATCGCAGAAAATCGGATCTAATTTCCTCCACCAGAAAGACCTTTTTAGGAATTCTCCTAGAATCCCAACAGCAGGCCTCATTTTTGCCCAGGCAAAAGCAAATTCAGTTGAGGTCAAAAGTCTATGCACTAAAAAAATGGAACACTGTTTTAATAAAATGCCATGTCAGTACTTGGGACTATGACCGCCTCCATTCAAGGTGTACTATGGGTTCAAGCTCATACAAGGGTCCTTCATAACGACATCCTTTCCCTTTGGGACAGATCTCTAGGTTCTCTCACCAGCAAAATCCATCTGCCAGATCAGGTAAATACATCTTTAAGTTGGTGGCTTTGTCCAGAAAATCTAGGGAAAGCAACACCATGGATTCAACATCCACTGATATCGGTCAAAAGAGGATGGGGAGCAGTAGTCTCCCAGGTGGCCTTTCAGAGAATCTGGTCACCATAAATTGCTGTTCATTCCTCGAATCTAAGAGAATTAAAGGCGGTAGAAGAGACCCTCAGCAGCCAAATCACTATTTCATGGGTCATATGTCAAAATATATTCAGACAATATGATGACTGTATCCCACCTGAGAAATCAGCGAAGTACAGGGAGCAAAAAGCTGCAAATAATCTCAGCAAGAATCTTCCACTAGGAGGAGCATAATCTTCTGTCCCTATCAGCTCTGCACTTGAGGGGCTCCGATAATTATCAGGCAGATCTGTTGAGCAGAAAGGATATATATGCTGGGGAATGGAGTCTAAACTTAGATATTCCACATGATTGTACAGAAATGGGGATTTTCAGAGGTGGATTTATTTGCGAACCACAAGAAAACAAAAATAAGAACATTCTTCTCCCTGGATCCCAAAGATCCATCAGCAGGGGTAGATGTGTTCACCCATCCTTGGATAGTCAGACTCGCATATGCATTTCCTCCAATTCCATTGCTGCCATGAACGTTACAAAAGATCAGGTCAGAACGCGTCAAAACGATTCTCATAGCACCTTTGTGACCAAAAAGAGCATGGTTTGGAACGCTGAACAGTCTGAAGGTGGAAGGTTCGTTGATTCTTCCTCAGATCCACGATCTGTTGCATCACTGTCCGATCTACCATCCGACGGTAAAAAATCTATCTTTAGCAGCCTGGCTTCTGGAGCCTCCAACCTAAGAGCCAGGGGCCTTTCAGAGGATGTAATCCATACACTGCAGAAAGCAGGTTACAAACTCTATTTACGGGAAAATTTGGAAATCTTCATACTATGGTATGGACCTAATCCATTAGATCCCTTTCGGCCAGACATAGCCAAAATTCTGGACTTTTTGCCAAACGGTCTGTCTAAGGAATTAAGACAGAGTACACTCAAGGTCCAGTTTTCGGCCTTGAGCTCCTATTTTGATATGAACTTAGCTCAAAACGGATGGATTAAAAGATTCATGACAGCCGCATCGCATATAAATCCAACAAGATCAAAAGCAATTCCACCTTGGGATCTAAATACTGTTCTTCAAGGTCTTACTTTGCAACCCTTTGATCCAGTATCGGAAGCACACATAGATAAGTTGTCATGGAAAGCAGCATTGTTGGTAGCAGTGACTATAGCCAGGAGAGTGGGGGAAATCCAAGCACTTCTGATCAGAGAGCCATATTTAAGAATTTTGGAGGATAGAATCATCCTCCAGTTGGAGCCTTCATTTCTTCCCAAAGTTACGTATGAATTTCATGTCTCAGTCCATAATCTTCCCGTCCTTTGGTCAGGATCCATCAAATAGTGGAGAAGAGGAATTCCACACTTTAGATGTCAGAAGGATTATCATCTATTACTTAAGTCCAACTGAAGCTTGGAGGAAGGATCAGAATCTTTTTGTACAATATGGAGTTCCCAACAAAGGAAAGAAAATCTCAAAAAATACGCTAGCAAATTGGATCAAAAAAGCAATTTGTGAAGCATAGAAGATTCAAGATTTATCTCCTCCGAAATTGTTGAAAGCTCTTTCAACCAGAGCTGTGTCTGCCTCCTGGGCTGAAACCAATGCAAGTGCATCCGTCGAGCAGATCTGCAGGGCGGCTATATGGTCCTCTGTCCATACCTTTGCTAAACATTATAGACAAGATATTAAGTCAAATAGAGACCTAGGGTTTGGAAGGAAAGTCCAACAGGCTATTGTCCCTCCTTAAAAATTAATTCTTTGGTATTACTCCAGGTGTGCTGTCGTGAAGGGGATTGGAGAAAATAGAATTAGACTTACAGGTAATTCGGTTCCTAAGACCCTCGACAGCATGAATAATTCCCTCCCTTAAATCCTTGGTGTATGTAAAAAAATAAATAAATATTTGCAGCATTCATGCTGTGTGGTTCTTTGAAAACACTGGTATATGGGGAGGAGCTATTTAACCTCTTGTGTTTCCGGTTTCTAATTACGATGTGGAGGGTCTTAGAAACCAAATTACTGGTAAGTCTAATTCTATTTTTTGATGATACAACACAAACCCCTAATAGTCTATTGGGCTGTTCACACATTTGTGTTTTTTCATGGACCGTGTGTCCATGAAAAACTCATGGAGGCGTGTCCTTTTTTATTTGGCAGAACGGATGACAACTACTAATACAAGTTCTATCGGTTCTTAAAAAACAGGTACAGCACACTGAGGGCATCTGTGTGCTGTCTGTTTTAACATTATAAAGGATAGGAGAAGCTTTGTAATTTATTTATACGTGAAAAACACTGATGAAACACTTATGACACATGGATCCAAAACCATGATGGCACTAGTACCATATTTTTGCGTTTGTGAAAAACCGAGATATCTGAATGAGGCCTCCTGGTTTTACACTGTTACTAGTTTTCTTTGAGGCTTGCCAAACCCGTTTAACACTTCTTTTGCGTAATTCATTGAATATTTCTGCGTTTTGTATCAGCTTCTTGTTTTTCTGACCTGTGTTTCTAGTTATTGCTATACATTCCTGTTCTGTTAATGGTAAATACTTTGATTGGATTCTCATCTCTAGAAGAAGTTGCTTCCGAGCTGGTGTCAGATATTACGTTAGAGGTATTGAATTTGTCTTTCTGCTATTGCAAAAACAAAGTGTAATGAAATTTTAAGTCATGGAATTTAAAGTCATTATGTGGTAATTAATGTCAATAAATAAGTTGTTTCCAGTTTTTCCACTTAACTTTTGGCCTTGAAGACACATTTTTTTTTTTATTTTTTTTTGTTCCATGAGCTGTTGCTGTTTCATTTTTTATTTTAATTGGCCAAATTTTTTGACAAGTTTTTTTAAATTTTTTAATGATACTATTTTGGGATACATGTAATGGGCCGGATTCATAATTTCCATTTTTTTTCAAGCTCCTTTTTTTTGTATTTGAAAATGGCTCACGTAGTTCACAATCTTTACGCAAAATCAATAATTCTCTATTTTTTTTTTTGTTTAAACTTTTTCCAACTTTTAGCAGTCGCATTTCCTGCAAAAATGGCACAAAATTTCTGATGAAATACAGGTGCATCTCACTAAATTTAGAATATCATCAGTGAGATGCACCTGTATTTCCAGTAAGGGACTGAAGTAAAATTATACAAAAGTTCAGTAACTTTTTTTTTAAAAAAGTCACAATTGAAAAATCAACGGAAAGCCACTGCTCTCCCTACCCACACACACGGAATAAACTTTAAAATAGACGAAAAACTCCAAAAGCTAGAAAAAGTGTAAACGCAATAATGAATCAGTGTATTTTTTTTGCATGTATGGTATAGGTCACATGTTAACTTTAGTTCAAGAGTTAGTACGGTTATGGTGATCCCAAATGTATAGTATTTCTTTGCTTTGTTTTTCTACTTTTGTGCAATAAAATCCTTTGAGAGGCATAATTTTATTTCTTAATCAATAGACCTATATAAGGGCTTACTCTTTATGGGTTAAGTTAACGTACCATTTTGGGCTATTTATTTTTTTTTTAATTCATCTTTGTTCCATTTCTTTGGGAGGCTGGTAAAAGAAAAACAACAATTCTGGCTTTTTATCTTATTTTAGGTAAAAAAAAAAAAAAAAAAAAAAAAAGCACTTGCAGCAAAACATTTAGCTTTCATTTACTTCTGATTTATCCCTGTAATGTAGTGTAGATGCATTAAAGGGAATCTGTCACCCCCCTGGGCGATATCAGACCTCTACTATGGCCATACAGGGTATAGAAAAGTAAATTATACATACCTTTTATGGCTCATAGCAGTGGTCTGATTGCAGAGAAAAGAGCTTTAATCAATTCTTTTTTTTCACAGGCTTGGCGTTCGGAGGATGCCAAGCAATCCCCGCCTATGTGCTTATTATTCCCCTAAATCCTGCCTCTCTGCTTAATTATCATTTAACCCCCCCCCCTCACCTGCACATCACAGGGCCCTTTGACGTGCACTGTGCTCCCTGACTTCCGGGCATGCGCAAAGCGCCGCTCACACAGACCGCGCTTTGCTTCATCCCGGCCCCGTCTACCTGTGCTTTGTGCTGCAGGTTTCTATTGCGCATGCATCGGGGGGGTCACTGTCACTTCCCGGCGCCTGCGCAATAGAAACCTGCGGTCTATGAGAGCGGCGCTTTGTGCATGCCCAGAAGTCAGGGAGCACCGTGCCTTTCACAGGGAATAATAAGCACATAGGCGGAGATTGCTTGGCGTCCCCTGGACCCCAAGCCTGTGGAAAAAAGAATTGATTAAAGTGCTTTTCTCTGCAGTCAAACCTCTACTATGGGCCATAAAGGTATGTAAAGATTTACTTGTCTATACCCTGTATGGCCATAGTAGAGGTCTGATATCGCCCAGGGAAGTGACAGATTCCCTTTAAAATATTGGGGGTTTTTTTACCCAGTAAATTTGTAAGGGGGAAATTTTTTTTTTTTTTTTTTTTTTTTTTTTTAATTTTCTTTTTACTTTGTTTTCCATCTCTGTAAAATATGTCAAATTACAAATGATGTACATGAGTTTTTGGCTTGAGAAATAATTCAAAATAGGTGTACTAATAGATAATGCAAGCTTAGATTACACAGTCTCAATATGGACCAGGTTTATTATCTAGCATTAGCCAATATGATAGATTTGCTGCATTTTAAGAATGTATAGACTAAGTTTACAATGTCTATCTATTGCAAAGAATTGGTAAATCTGTTTGTGTTCTATACTAAAGAGGCTTTTTGTAGTGTTTGCTTGAAGTCCTTTTTATTCTGGTTTATATTTTAGGTATTGATTCTGAGGGACATGCAGCGAACTTTGTGGAGACAGAGCAAATTGTATACTGTAATGGAGGAAAAGCTTCATTTGTGCAAGTGAGTTACATAATGATATATTTTTTTATTGGCTTTTAAAATTCAGATTTTGGATTGAAAACTGTCAGGGATTCACAGGGACGACACCGGGGAGATCACACAGTATCCCACCACTGTCGTCACTCTGTCAGGATTGAGCTGGGATTCGCGCACACACGATCATGATTACTCACTACGTAGGTGTCGGCAAGCGACCAGTGAGCATATGGCATACACACCTCTTGATTCCAACGCATGGAATATCTGTATACTCCGCAGTACAGTCACTGCCAGCTTCACGATAGCGCACTTATTATTATTCGCTGCCACCACCGACCAAATTTGAAATATAATACAGGACTGGTCGTACACCTGCTTTATGGTAGCATGTATGGCTTCGGGGGAGGGAACGATTACAGAACTATTAAATGTTCTATTTAATCCAAAAGGGAGGCAGTGTTTATGAAAAATTTTAAAAATTTTTTACAAAGGGGGACAAAACAATATATATGCAGCTACACCAAATGAAAAGGCTTAATAGAAAAACTTACTAAAGAGATTGCAGAGACTATTTAGTTTAAATGGAGGGGAGGCGCTCCACTTGATTTAACTGTTATCGAACGGGATCCTTTGCTTATAGAATCTATACCCCCCCGGCAATGAACGCTGTCCCATCTTTGGTTAGGTCTTTTATGCTGAAGAGGGGACCTGCCCACACACTCCCCTGTAATGACATCACGGGGTCTGGGCTCCACCCTTCATGGTTTTATTAAAATAACTGGCTTCTGCGATAACTTCTCGCTGATTGATCGCAGAAGCCCGAAAGTGATACCATATTTTCCATTATGAATTTACCTTTCTTTATAGACCACATATGACATAGCTGCAGTCTGTTATTTTGGCACTTTTGTGCCACATCCCACCAGAGGGGCATACAGCTGCGGAATAATAAGCATATTGTTCCTTAGCTGACACTGCTGCTAAAAATACGTGTCCCATTATTATATGGGACTCCCGATATTCCATATTTCATGACGGTGCCGGCACGCCTGGAGTTTGCAGCTGGGAATTGTTCTGGCTATTGTGAGTAGTGTTTGAAGCTTAACGAGCTGCATCCTCCTCACCCAGGTGTAAACTTATCACGGGCCTGTGCCACTAGAAAACACACTTGCATGTTAATTGGGTTAGTAGCTCCATTTGTGCTAGCATCAACGTATTAGCCACTTCCTGTGTGTGCTAATTTGCATACAGACAGCTCCGTAGATTGTCAGTTCTGCTATTCTGACAAACCATATAGAGGATGGGAAATGAGGAGTTTCTGGGGGAGAGAAAACCTTAATATTTTCTTAATATTTTTATGACACAAACAATATTGGAAAAGTGAATTTTTGGACTATAGTTACTATGAGCATTCAGAATAATTTATTTCAGTGAAAATAAGACAAGTTGCATTCAAAATAGAGAGAACGCAAACCATATTGTTAAAAATTTCATTCACATATTTTCCCCCTTTCCCAGACCCACTCCCTACCAAAAAAACGTGGAGCAGGGCCTTATAAAATTGATAACTTGAGATGGCAATTTAAATGAAACTATTCCCTCCCTATTAACGTTATTATATTCAATCTGTTTTATTAAACCTCAATTAAACATTAATCATTTTACATTTTGCCAATCAAGAAAAATATATTGTATTCGACTTTGAAGAAAATATAAGAAAATAGAAATATAGAAAATGTCAAGTTCAAATGAGACCACTTTTTTCAATAACAATTCAAATTGTAATACATTGAACAACATAGTGTTTATATAATAACCACCAATAAGAGGATCATATGTTGAGATAACTTCTATATTGTATCTGAGAAGACCATTTAAGAAAAAGAAAAGACAGAGGGTCAAGGGAAAGGGAGGGGGTGGGGAGGTCCTTATGCCCATGTAACTAATTATGGACACAATCACATGCATCTGTTGAAATCATGATAACAGATTATGAAAATCAGGTGAGTCCTGAAACAGAATCCATCTGCTCCAAACCCTTCTGAATTTGTCATTGGTTCCATTACATTCTGCATAAGGTTCTTCCATTCTACATAGATTCACCATTTCCTTGTACCAATCTAGTATGCTAGGGGGTTTTTAAGTTTCCAAAACCGCAGGATTATCGTCCGTGCCGCTGTTAAGCAAAATCTAAGTAGATCTTTCTTTTTATACCTATTGAAGAAGGGAGGATTGACAGACGGGCTATCTGGCGAGACCTTGTTACTCTTACCTGTAATAAGTTGGTAATTGTCAAATACCTTCTCCCAAAATGGTTTAATTTTAGAACACTCCCACCAGATATGAATCTTGGAGCCCACTTCACTTTCACATCTCCAACATATTTCTGAAACTGTAGGGAACATTGCATGTAATTTAGATGGGTAGTGATACCATCGTGTAAGTATTTTATATTTATTTTTTTGTGCAGTCCCAGCATTAGTAAGCTTATGTGTGAAGAGGAACCCCTTTGCCCATTCAAGAGGGGACAAACTAACCCCCAAGTCCCTCTCCCATGCTCGCTGAAATGCCTGTTTCTCTGTTCCCTCCTGCCTACTCAATCCCTCGTATATCACAGAAAGAGTGTGAGTCGGTCCACTTTCCTGAAGGAACAGGTTTTCAAAGAAGGTGTAGTTTAAGAATGAATTTACATAAGGGTTGTGTGCTACTAGAAAGGATCGCATTTGCAAGTATTCGAACCACTTGATTTTCACATTTGGGATTTTGTTTGTAAAGATACAAAAGTAGGTATCATGCCATTTTCCAAAAATCTAAACAATCGGGTATCCTCCACTGCCCTCCAATCGAGGAAAGATCCGCGCAAATATCCGGGTAGGAAGGAAGGGTTATAAAATATTGATGTGAGTGGGCTAATAGTTCTACCTGCAAACCTCTTTTTCCTCAGAGAATGCCATGTTCTGAGTGTTTCCCTAGCTAAATTGCATTTGGCCAAGGTCCCTGAGTCTTCTTGGCACCATGGTAGATGTCTTAAAGGGACTTTTGAACCCTCCTGTTCCACCCCCACCCATTGTTTAGTGTCCGCATAAAAGTGCCAATCTAGAATTGTCAGCAGGGTAGAGGCCTGAAAATACCTGTAGAAATTCGGAAGGCCCGCACCTCCCAATGATTTGTGACGAGAGAGAACCCGTATGTTTATGCGAGGTTTAATCTTACCCCAAATGAATTTGATTAAAGCTGACCTTAGTTTACAAAAGAAGCTATGGGGAGGAGACATCGGAACTGTTTGAAAAATGTACAAATAAGGTAAAACTTCCATTTTGATGGCGTTAATTCTTCCAAACCAAGATAGCTTCATTTTGCCATATCTTCTATGCAATAAAGCTTGATGGTTACGCTCAAATAATTTATTAGGGTCCGAGTGAATATGGACCCCTAGATATTTCAAAGATTCTCTCTGCTATTTGAATGGAAACTTAGTCATAACTTGTGAGACTTAAGTCTGTGGAAGAGATATGTTCAAGGCCTCTGTTTTAGAGTACGGTAATTGACTTTAAAATTGCTGACTGATCCAAACTTATCAAATTCTTTTAGGATCATTGGAAATTATATTTGTGGCTGGGATATATAAAGAAGCAAATAATCTGCATACAGAGCTGCTTTATAAGACTTAGATCCCACTCTGTATCCATTAATATTATTATTTCTGAGGCCATTGGCCAAATGCTCCATTACCACTACATATAGCAATGGGGACAAGGGGCACTATTGTCTGGTTCCATTGTTAATTGCAATTGGGGCAGAAAGATAATTTACTGTTGGGCTTTTATATAAGGCCATTATTTTATGTAGGTAATCAGGGCCCAAACCGATCTGTCTCAAAGCTTCCTCCATAAACCCCCAGTGAACACTATCAAAAACCTTCTCTGCGTCTATAGATAGAAGACCTATTGGAGTGGAGCCAGTTCTTGCTTTGGAAATAATGAGTAGTGTCTTAATGGCATTGTCCCTAGCCTCTCGTCCTTTCACAAAGCCAACTTGATCGTTATTGACTATAGAGGGGAGTGAAGGAGCTAACCTGTCATCCAAGATTTTTGAAAATGGTTAAATATCTATATTTAATAAAGAGATTGGTCTAAAATTAGCAGTTATTGAGGGTTCTTTACCTGGTTTGGAAAGTACACTAATGTGTGCCTCTAAAGATTGGGGAACAAATCCAGTGTTTCCATCAATCGCATTAAAGGTTTTAGCCGTTATTGGAGAGAGTTGCTCTCTAAACTGTTTATAAAATGCCGGCGTAAAGCCATCTGGGCCAGGACATTTACCTGACTGGGAGGCACGTATCGCGGAGTCAATTTCTTCTATGGATATCACCTCTTCCAGAGCTTCCACCATTGAATTACTCAACATGGGTAGAGGTGTTTCCTGGATATATTCTTTGATCTTATTGGAGCTGTCTAAGGGAGACATATCTGCAAATTGATTCTTAATATTATATAAATTCTCATAGTAAGACCGCAAAAGATCTTCAATTTTTTGGGGATTATGTTCATCCCTGCCCTCTTTCCCCTTAACATACGGGATAAATTTAGCGGTCATACGTGGGTGGAGCAATCTGGCCAATAGTCTCCCGCATTTATCTGAAAAATTGTAGAAAAAACAATTGATTTTTCCCTAGATTGCAAATATTTTTTATCTAAAGTTTCTTTTAATTCGTCTCTTCTTTGTCCGATCAAAAAGAGTGGAAGCATAGGTTTTGTTTATGCAAAATTTCAATGGAGTAAATTTGGTTTAATAATTCTATTTTTTCCGAGCCCTCTCTTTCTTTAACCTTGAACCATGCTTTATCAGGATCCCTCTCGTGACACATTTCAAAGTCTCCCACTGTAATAGGATTGAGGTTTGATCAGAAATGTGAATCTGAATGAAAGTTGATAGACTCCCTTAACTGATTCACACAGAATATCTTTAATAAGGTTATCATTCAATCTCCAAGTCCAAGAGTGTTGTGCTGGGGATGAAAGAGATATTGTCAGAAAAACCGGAGCGTGGCCGGCCACAAAATATCTCCGATTGTGGTCTCTGGTTGCCAGGACAAAGCATGATGGCTCAAAAGAAAGAGGTCTATGTGACTATATGAGTTATGTATATGCGAAAAATATGTATAATCCTTGCCCTGGGGATTCATTATCCGCCAAACGTCAGTCAGGGGGCATGGAGGGCCCTTTTGAAAGACGGTAGCTGTCTCACTGGGACTGTTCCTCTAGCCGAGGAGGTGTCTAGTTTTGGGTTCATGGTAAAGTTGAAGTCTCCCCCTGCAATCACTGTACCTTCTGAGAAATTATACAATGCGGTTAAAAATGCTCAACATGCAAGAACCTGATCCTTATTAGGCAGATGCCAATTAGCAATTGTGTATATTGAATCTACAATTTTTATCTTGAGAAATACGTATCTGCCTTGCGTATCAATAAGTGTGTCCATTAGAGAGTATGCTAATGACTTGTGGACTGCGATGGAAACCCCTTTGGACTTTGCTTCAGGATTTGTACGATGAAACAGTTGTTGTAATATCTATGCTTCATCTTAGGAACCTGATCAGATTTGAAATGGGTCTCTTGTAACATGAAGATATGAACCCTTTGCTTTTGCATGGAGTACAGAATCTGAGAACGTTTCTGAGGAATATTAAGACCTAGCATTTAGCAAATACAATTTTACTGTGCTCATTTTGAGGACCAAGGCATAAGTCTGAGGGAGGGTTAGTAAAAAAGAAAAAGGAAGAAAACTTGAGAGAGGCAGTTTCTCTGTCTGAATGGTAATAGCTCCTTGCTCTCAAGAAAAGAGGGGAAAAAACACAGAAAGGAAGAAGAAGAAATCAGTTGGAAACCTTCCCCAACCACAAGGAAAGCCCTTAATGAGGAGGACTACTAGGGAAAAATAGAAAATTCCACACCCGTCCAGCAGGATGTAGATACCCTTAGTGTAAACGCGCTTTCTATGGAGGGTAGTTCCCTCCCTAGGATTGGTCCTCCTACCCATAATGCCTTAATAAATTTACTATTCTAAGAAACCTATACTATTTACCCAAACTTGTATGCCCATCCTGTATATAGCAATATCCATACAATATCTATACTATCTATACATGTGTGCTTATATGAACTTGTATAGGATTCCCCGACTGTTAATCATTAATCAGTATCAAAGAGAACAATGAGTGAGAGTAGTGAAGCCAGTCAATCTGGAGGTGATGCCAAAATTGGGAGTCTTTCGTCTCTGGGGGCGAGGTGTGTCACTCCTTCCAAGGCCTCTAGAAGGCCTTGGACCGACGGAATTCCCAGTCCATTAGTGAACGTTGACAAGTCTTCCAGACTTCGCAAAACATGTACAGTTCCTGATTCTCACTTGAAGTCTAAAAGGAAAGCCCCAGGAATAAAGGATTTTATGTTGTCTCAGTATGTCTAGCAAGGGTTCCAAGGCACGTCTCTTCTGAGGTGTGCACCAGGACATGTCATGCATAATCTAAATAACATGTTCATTAAAGGGGTATTCCCATCTCCAAGATCCTATCCCAATATGTAGAAGGTGTAATAATAATAATATTAGCGAATAGCTCCAATTAGAAATGTAGTATATTATTTCAGCAGCAGAAGCGCCACACATCTATGGGGGTCCCTGTGGCGCTCAGCTGGGTAAGTGCTCTCAAGGTCTGAGTGCTTCAGCGGCTGCGGCGGCAGCCGCTGTTATTGTTACAAGTGGTGACTGCTGTTTTGTCCTTGCAGGAAGGATATCACCGCTGCATACGGCGTTTGTGTAACTCTCTGCTAGCAGGGGAGCAGGGACGGAGGAGCCGCGGGCTCCGTTAGTATGTGGCGGCGGGGGGAGTGGCTTCGCGCCTCCCTGCTGCCTGTCATCTTAGCTTCAGGCGGGAAGCGCCCGGAAAGCGCGCGCTGGAGCTGATCCAGCCCCTTCTTCTTCCGGGTCCTTCTGCCGGCGTCCATTACCTCGTGCAGCGCCTCCTGCTCCCTGCTCCCCACTCTCTACACCACCAGACACCGGAAAGAGCAGTCACCGTGGCCAGCTGGTGAGTCACTTCTGCCTTTTAAGGCAGAAGATTCCTTTTTCTCACTATTGCAGCGCAGAGCACCTTACTGCTGGCCTGTTAAGGCTGACAGGGTGTGCTATATCCGGCGCTGCTACCTCTCTGCTGAGGAGGCTCTGGGACTCGCACACCTCTGTCCTTTTAAGGCAAAGGTGTATTACGTGGTCAGCTGCATTAACCCCTTCTGAACGGGGTCTGGCCTCATCAGGGCAGTTAACCCTTTCTGGATGTGCATGCTTCTGGGATCAGAGGGTGCATCACCCTAGTCTGTTAGGTTAACTTTTGCTCTGCAGGCAGCTGAGGTAGCTCTTCTCCCTCTAAGGAGGAGCTTTAACCCTTCAGTGCTTGGGGATTTTTTGTGTAGGAACAGGCTGTGGTAGCGGAATCACACATCCTCGGTTACTGTACCCATTGTAACGGGTTATTACCGCCTTATCCGCGACGCTCGCAACTGTGTGGGGGCATGTCGGATCAGGGACCAGGGGGCGCGGACCTCTCTCCCGGTCCGCTTCAGGATCGGTCATGCGTATCTGATACGCCGGGGTCTTCGACTGTGTCAGGTTCGACACTGGTCGGGGGTCTCAGTGATGTTAAAGTGGAGGCGCTCACACGCTCCATTGACAGTCTGTCTGACCTCCTGGGTCATTGGGTATCAGCTAAGTCCCAACCGACGTCACGAGGCAAGAAGCGCCACAGGCCTGTGGTGGCGCTGTCTCCTCCGCGCAGTGCGTCGGAGGCTTCGGAATCACCGACAGACTCTGCTGGTGAGATCTCCGATTCTGATGAAGAGGATCGGCAGGGTCGCTCTGCTTTCGCTTTCGGGCCGCTTGGACGCTTTAATTGGGGCTATGCGGGAAGCGTTACAGCTGTCTGAAGAGGCGAGGCGCCCTGGCATGTCGGCCCGGCTGTATCAGGAGTCGCGTCCGGCTCGTTCGATGCTGCCGGCGCACGATGAACTTAACGAGGCGGTGGAGAAAGAACGCCTGTGTCCGGATAAACGCTTCCAGGGGATGCTGTTTTTTGATGCCCTGTATCTCTGCTCCACGGAGACGATCGCTAATTGGGTCTCCTCTCCTGAAGTGGACGTGCCATTGTCTCAGCTGAGCAAATCTTCTTTGCTTCCTGTTAAAGGGAAGGCGAGTCTACAGGAACCGCTGGACAGAAGGACGGAGTTAGCGGCGAAGTCCATCTACGAGGCCGCGGGTCATGGATTCCGAGCGGCCTTGGGGGCCATGTGGGCTGGTGAGGCTTCTCTGCGGTGGTTGGATCAGCTGCGGATGGCGTGGCAAGATGGGACTCCGCTGTCTGAGGTGGAAAGGCTCTTCCAGCTGTTGGAAGAGGCGGCCCGATATTGCAGGGACGCAGTGCTGGATACTACTTCGGTTCTGTCCAGGGCTCAATCCTCGGCCGTCACAGTCAGGAGAGCACTGTGGCTTAAACAGTGGACTGGAGACGCAGTATCCAAACAAGGTTTGCTGAGTCTGGCGTACAAGGGCGGTCTGCTTTTTGGTTCGGACCTCACGGAGCTGATTGCCAAGGCCAAGGATACGGCTTTGCCGCAGCTGCTTCTACGTCTGGCAAGTCAAGTGCCGGTAGTGGTCGTCGGTCCTTTCGGCCCAGGGGACGGTTCGGTCAGCCCTCTTGGAGATCGGGTCGTCCCTCGTCTTCCGGAAAGAAGACCACCCAGAAATCCCGTACACCCTGGAAACAACATTTCCGTCAGGACAAACGGGAGGTTGACAAAAAGCCCGCTAAGGCGGACTGATGCCAGGAACCCACTCGAGGGCTCTCGGGTGGGAGGTCGTCTGCTACAATTCGGGTCAATTTGGGCGTCCCACGTATCGGACGCCTGGGTGATGCGGGTTATGTCGGCAGGCTATTTCATAGTTTCATTCTCGACCCCCGGACAGGTTTCGTCAGTCACGCATCCCGTCCGAGCCCAAGCTGGCTGCCGCACTGCTGCGGGAGGTCGACTCTCTTCTGCAGCAGGGTGTGGTGGTTCCGGTTCCGCCGGAGGACCGGGGAAGGGGGTTTTACTCCAACCTTTTTGTGGTCCCCAAAAAGGAGGACAAGTTTCGCCCCATTCTGGACCTCAAAGAATTGAATTTTCATGTCCGGACCCGGAAATTCCGTATGGAGTCTCTTCGCTCTGTCGTGGCGGCCCTGTCGCAGTACGATTTCTTGGTGTCGATCGACATCCACGGCGCCTATTTGCATGTCCCTATCGGCAGGGCTCACCAGCGCTTCCTGCGTTTCACCATAGGTCAGGCCCATTACCAGTTTGTGGCCCTACCATTCGGGTTGGCCTCGGCGCCCAGGGTTTTTACAAAGATTCTGGCGCCGCTCATGGCGCTCCTTCGAAGGCAAGGAGTTACGATTCTCCCCTACCTGGACGACCTGTTAATTGTGTCGCCCACAGCGGAGGAGGCGGTGACTACTCGCGATCTCTCCCTTCAGCACCTGGAGGACTTCGGGTGGCTGGTCAGTTGGAAGAAGTCGTCATTGGAGCCGTCGCAGTCAATCATGTTCTTGGGGATGCATTTCGACATGGTACGGGCAGTGGTGTCCCTGCCTCCGGACAAACAAGCGAACCTTCGTCACCATGTCCAGGCTATGAGGTCGGCGATGGCGATGTCCCTTCGGAAGTGTATGCGCCTTCTGGGTCTGATGGTGGCGGCAATGGAAGCGGTACCGTTTGCCCAATTTTATTCCCGGGGTCTCCAAGATCTTATTCTGACCCGTTGGGATCGATCGCCGGCTTCGCTGGATCGCTGTGTCGGTATCTCCCGCAGGGTGCGAGAGTCTCTTGGATGGTGGTTACGTCCGGAGGCTTTATCCCTGGGGAAATCCTTCCTCCTCCCATGGTGGTCGGTCATTACCACCGATGCCAGCCTGACTGGCTGGGGGGGGGGGGGTTTGGAACGATCTCTGGGTTCAGGGTGTCTGGTCGTCAGAGGAGTCGTCTCTACCGATCAACATTCTGGAGTTGAGAGCAATTTTTCTCTGCCTCCGACATTGGACGGTCCCTTTGAGCGGTCTGCCGGTCTGGACTCAGACGGACAATGCGACAGCTGTCGCATATATCAACCATCAGGGCGGGACGAGGAGTTCCAGACTCATGATGGAGGTCTCTTGGATCCTGGTATGGGCCGAGTCCAGGGTTCCAGCCATCTCCGCGATTCACATCCCAGGAGTGCTGAATATCACGGCGGACTTCCTTAGCCGCGAGCAGGTGGATCCCGGAGAATGGAGTCTTCATCCGGAAGTTTTTGCACTGCTGTGCTCCCGTTGGGGGACTCCCCAAGTGGACTTGATGGCATCCAGGCTGAACGCCAGGATTCCGACGTTCATGTCCAGGTACAGGGACCCGGAGGCTGTGGCGGTAGATGCTCTAGTGGCCCCGTGGGATCAGTTCGAGCTGATCTACGTGTTTCCGCCGGTATCCTTACTTCCTCTGGTGATCCGGCGGATCAAACTCGAACGAATTTCGGCGATTTTGGTGGCGCCGGATTGGCCGAGGAGGGCATGGTATTCAATGCTGGTGTCTCTTCTGGCGGCGCCTCCATTTCCACTGCCTCTTCGCCCGGACCTGTTAACCCAAGGGCCCTTTCGCCATCCGGACCTGAAGTCACTTCGTTTGACGGCGTGGCACTTGAGACCTAGATCTTGACCCGTCGTGGGTTTTCGGCCGAGGTCATTGCCACCTTGCGGGCGGCCAGAGGTCCAGCTACGACTAGGATTTATCACAGAACTTGGGAGGCCTTCTATTCATGGTGTTCTGGATCGTCAAGGAACCCGAGGGTTTTTTCCATTTCCAACTTCTTGGCTTTTCTGCAATGTGGTTTGGCCAAGGGTCTGGCGGTTGGTACCTTGCGGTGTCAGGTATCTGCACTATCCTTGCTTTTTCGGAAGGCTATTGCCTCACGCAGGGATGTGCATTCGTTTTTTCGCGGGGTTGCACGTCCGTTTCCGCCTCGGAGGGCGTTTGTGGCTCCTTGGCGGCTCAATCTAGTCTTGGAGGCTCTTCAGCATGGGCCTTTTGAGCCTATGGATTCAGCTACGCTTTACTTGCTTTCTTGGAAGGTGGCCTTCCTGGTGGCGGTAACCTCTTTGAGAAGGGTTTCTGAGTTGGCGGCACTGTCTTGCTCGCCCCCTTTTCTGGAGTTACACTCGGATCGCGTGGTGCTTCGTACCCGTTGCGATTTTCTGCCTAAAGTGGTGTTGCGTTTCCACGTCAATCAGGACATCGTGTTACCTTCTCTCTGTCCGAAGCCGAAGAGTCCAAAGGAGCGGGCCTTGCACTCGTTGGATTTGGTGCGGGCATTGAAGTTCTATCTTACAATCACTCAAGGGTTTCGGAAGTCGGACTCTCTTTTTGTGATTCCTGCTGGTCGTCGGCGTGGTCAGCGGGCTTCTAAGGACACTATAGCTCAGTGGATACGTTCGGCTATCCTCAAGGCGTACCGGCTCAAGGGCGAGCCTTGTCCGGTTAAGGTTTGAGCTCATTCCACGAGAGCTGTTGGTTCGTCGTGGGCTTTTCGTCAGGGGGCCTCGGCAGCGCAGCTCTGCCGGGCTACTACCTGGCGCTCCGTTCACACTTTTACTAAATTTTATAAAGTGGACGTGAGTGCTTACGCCTATGCGGCCTTGGGACGCAGGGTCCTGCAGGCGGCGGTGGTTTAGGTTATCTCTTTATCTCGTTTTCGGCGCTTGTTGCGCTTGCCTAAGTTGTTGGGGTGTTGGCGATTCTGCCACGGTTTCCCACCCTTGAGTTCTGGACTGCTTTGGGACGTCCCACTAGTAATGGATCTGTGTCTCCCTTCCTTCCTTTCTGCTGCTGAAAGACGGATTTTGGTAAGACCTTACCTGTAAAATCCTTTTCAGCGAAGGAAGGAAGGGAGACCCAGCACCCTCCCATGGCAGAAGTGTATTATTGTATTCCAGATGCGGCGCGACTCCTCTCTGATGGCGGTCATCTGGGCTGGGATCGGCGCGCTAGGGCTCTGTTCCAGCATTGCCAATTCATCGCAGTTGTCAGGTCCAGTGAGTAGTGCCTGGGACTGTGTGTTTTTCTGTTATATGCATCACCTGTTATCTCGCATTCTGAATTTTCGGAAGGGGTTGTGTTGTTCCGCTGGTGTTGTCTGCTCTTCCTTAGCTTGTGTACGGACTGAAGGACATGGGAGTAGGAGCCGCCTAAGCTGGAGGGGCCGGTCTTCACTTTTTTCTAATCTGAGGTGAACTATCCTGTGGGGCTCCGCCTACCCACTAGTAATGGATCTGTGTCTCCCTTCCTTCCTTCGCTGAAAAGGATTTTACAGGTAAGGTCTTACCAAAATCCGTCTTCTTGATTCACTATCTCTCTTACCTCATGTGCAAGCATCGCAGGACCTTAGGTATCCATGGTTACGAAAACTAGCTAACTGTAACTTTTATCAGTGGATGTAACCGTGGCTACCCCTCTCAATCCAGGCGTAATGGACCTAGGCTATCCCCAAGATCTTCCAGAATGTACCACGCTGTGGAAGTGAAGGGTTCCACCATTTTCTTTTTTTCATTTAATGAGGTGCAATTTACAATAAACTGTTTCCATTTCGTTAGAAATTTGCCAGATTGCATTTACTTATTGCTAAGGGCGTCTTGTTGCTCTATTCCCATAAAATGTTTCATTTGAGCTGTTAACTCTTCAATAGGGGGGTGTTGGGTTCTAGCCAATATTCAAGTAATTGTTTTTTTGCCAGGATAAGTAGGGTGTGGGGCAATTTCGGATGGTTTCCCCTCTTCCCCTCCAGAGTTTTCTGTGTTGTTCCAGAATGTAACAAGGCTAGATAAGGGGAAAGAGTATAACCCGGACCCCACATGGTGTTGATCATAGCTGATACTTGTCCCCAATATGAAATTGAGGCCGGGCATGACTATAGGCCGTGCATGAGGTCAGAGAGTGGAAGGTGGAATTTAGGGCAAGCTGTTAGTCTGTTTGAAAGCTGATCTTTTTTAGATATGGTAAATGCATAGATGGCGCCATGCATGATTTTATATTGCAGTTCTCTCCATGCTTCGTTTCTGTTTTCTTATTAAATTCCAGCCTGACCTGATCTTATCGGAGATTTCCACATCCTCCAACTGTTGTCTCCAATATTTGAAGAAAGTATCTGGTTGAACTCCTAGTAGATTGGATCTCATTACAGAATAAAGGACAAAAATTGAAGGGGTACCCATTGAAGACAACAGAATGACATCCAAGACATTTTGGGAGACCTCAAAGGTCACATCTTTAAAACTGGCCGTAATGGATAGTTTGATTTGTTCATATTGGAAATAATGTTGGGGAGGTAGATTGTATCTTGTCTAAACACTCGGTACTTGTCATCCATCTTTGCTCACTTGAGTTGAGAAGATGGGATGCGTTGTCTACACCTGCTTGTCGCCATTTCAGAAATAGTTTATTTTCGTTACCCTGGGGGAATTCTGGGTTTTGCCATATCGGGAGGTGCTTTGAAATCCTGAAAGAAAGACCGTATTTTTTCCTGACTGCCTTCCATGTGGAAATAGTGTCCCTAAGGATTGTTGACTTTTTAACTGCCAAGGGAAGGGAGGTAAATCGAGAATGAAGGAGGGCAACCAGGTCAAGGGGGTATACATAGTCGGCTTCCAACGTGTAGTCAGAATATGTGCTTCTCTTATGGAACCAGTCTATTATATACCGGAAAAGGCAAGCATGATTGTAATTTCTGATGCTTGGGAGATTAATGCCTCCGTCGTCTTTGGAAGCCATAAGTTTGCTCATACTAATCCTGGGACTTTTCCTTTCCAAATAAAGTGACTGAAGGCTCTATTGAGTATAGTTACGTCTGTGTGTTTCAGGAGTAATGGTAAGGTTTGTAGTTGATACATAATCCTGGCTGTACTGATAATTTTTACCAAATGTGCACTACCCTTAAAAGATATAGGCAAATCTTGCCATGACTTTAATTGATTGACGATTTTTCTTATAAGAGGAGGGTAGTTTAAGGTGTATATAGATGAAGGCAAACTGCCTATTTTAATTCCCAGGTAGGTGATATGTGAGGGTGCTAGGGATATACCATTTAAAGACCCATCTGGGCAGAGTTTTGTTCCTTTTTCGGTTAATGGGAGTATTTCACATTTTTCAACATTTTTTTTTAAACCCTGAGTAAGAGCCAAATTTTTTAAGTAAGTCTAATACCATAGGTAGATGTTGGGTGGGGTCAGATATAAATAAAATGACATAGTCAGCAAAAAAAGTCACTTGAATTGATTTCCTTGGAAACTGAATACCTGTGAAAGTGCTTGGATCAGACAAAATGCGGACTAAGGGCTCCAGAGCTAATTTGAAGAGGAGGGGGGACAACGGACAACCTTGCCTTGTTCCTTTCTCAAGGGGGAATGGAGTGGACAAGAAACCCGGAGTGTGAACCTGAGCCCTTGGACATGAATACAGATTACTTATGTAGTTAAAGAAGGGGCCTGCTAGTGACATATTTGTTAAGACCATGTATAGCCACTCCCAATTTATATTATCAAAAGCTTTTTCCGCATCCAAGGAAACAATCGCTGGGGAGCCCTTTAAATCTGGTGATGAGTGAATTTTATCTAGTGCCAGTAGTACTTTTCTGATATTTAGAGTGGCCGAGCGACCTTTTACAAAGCCCACCTGGGCAGGAGAAATGAGATGGGGTAAGACGGAGGCCAGTCTGTCGGCCATTATTTTAGATATAATCTTAATATCAGTATTAATGAGAGAGATTGGTCTGTATGAGCTAGAGAATAGTGGGTCTTTATCTGGTTTTAGTAGTAATTTAATATACTCTGTGTTTGCAGGAGGAAAAATGGGGCCGCCTTGAGATAGTTTATTAAAAATTGATTCCAATAATGTGTGAATTTCCTCTCTGAGATTTGAAAAATTCATTTGTGTAACTGTCTGGGCCGGGTGCTTTGTTCGGTTTTAGATTCTTAATTGTATTCGTGACCTCTTCCAAAGAAATAGGTTTGTTTAAAATAGATTTTTGTTCCTCTGAGAAGATGGTTAGCTTAACTTTATCTAAAAGTGTAATTGAGGAGGAAGGGGTTTGATTTGAATTTTTGTAGAGGTCTTTATAAAAAGAGCCTAATCTCGTTTATTGTTTTAGGGTTGGTGTGGATTTCCCCGTTTGGTACTTTTTAATTGAAAAATTCCCTGTGGTTTTCTCATCCCCTTAGCTAAATTAGCCAACATCCGCCCCGATTTATTTCCGAATCTATAAAAATAAGCTTCAGATTTGGATAAGTGAAATTTTTCCCTCAAGTCTGCGTATTGATTGAATTCCAGTAGAGAGTTCCCCATATCTCTTTAGAACTTTTTTTTTTTTTGTGGGAAAATGTATACGCCAAAATTTTCCCCTTGAGCACCGCCTTGGCCGACTCCCACAGTAATATTGGGTCGTTTTGGTGTTCCGTGTTGTCTGAAATTCTTTCCACCATAATTTGAGGGAGAAGGTAAACGAGTCATCTTTACAGAAGTAATTGGGAAATCTCCATAGAAAATCTGTGCCTCTGGAAAAAGATTGTGATAGTTCCAGAATTACTGGAGCATGGTCTAAAATAGCAATATTGTCTATGTGTACAGAGATCAATTTGGCCAACAGGGAAGGAGAAACAAACATATAATCGATTCGGGACCATGAATCATTGGCATGAGAGAAATACGTAAATTCTCTATTGCTAGGATTAAGGAACCGCCACGAGTCGACACAATGACATGTGGACATGAGACGTGATAGCATCTTATCATGTGTAGTTGTTGACTATATGATGCCTGTAGTATTTTTCCTGTCTTCATGTACCGACACTACTGAATTGAAGTCACCCCCTACTATTTTATTGGAGTTTGGGTCTAGCAAAAGTCTAGTTTCCAGCTGTTTCAAAAAGGATTTATTTCCTACATTAGGTGCATATAAATTATAAATGGATAAAACGCCGCAGGGCGTAGATATTAAGTGAACCAATCTACCCTCATTATATATTTGTTGGCTGATAATCTGGTGTGAGAAGTTTGTTGATAAGAATTAGGACCCCAGCCTCTAGGACCCCAGCCTTTCTATTCACTGAAGAGGAACCATAAACGGTGCCCACCCATAACTTCTTCATCCGAGGGAAATCTGTCTCTGGACGATGTGTTTCCTGAAGGAGGGCTATGTTGGGTTTTAGGCGTTTTAGATGTCTGAGGATTTTCATACGTTTTTGGGGAGATCTCAAACCCTTATCGTTCCATGACACAATATACATAAATAGAAATAATATGGTTAAATCGAATTGGTGGGGTATTTGTAAAATAATGATGGCAGCGATGGCATTCAACTGGAATAAAGAAACGGAAATCATTCTCAACATTATATGCCAAAATTGAACAACAAACATTCAAAACAGTAGAACATATTAGTCCTAGCATGAGCTGAGGCATTTTGTCCCAGCTCGCTAGGAGAACCTTTCCCCTGGGCTTCACTTCTGCCCGACCATGTGTATAAGATTTTCAAATAAAATCTCCCCTGTTTTGTTGTTTTCATTTTTTTTGCTTTTTCCCCTCATTTGCTCCCAGTTCTATCCCTCCTCCCCCAATTAGTAAAACTTGTCATTTACTGTATTAGGAGTCCAAAGAGAGTGAGGGAAGGGCGGGAGCAGCAATTTCCAATTGGCCACTCAGATCGAGGCTTCCCATGTGTAGAGAGGATAATTTCCTGAATAATTAACTTTTTTTTGTCACGTTTTTGTTAGGTCTCCGTTCTCCATTCCCTTTTCGGCTTCCGAATCTCTCTGAGGTTCTTGGACATACAGCCTCGTTGTCATCTTGAGGGGTCCGATACGGGCTGACCCCTGTGCACAGCAGATTATTGACCGAAATTTCGGCTTTGTCCGGAGATAAGAATTTATGAAAAGAGCCATTTGAGTCTTTCAATCGTAGTGTAGCTGGGTAGCGGAGTTGAAAGCGGACCTTTTCTTTTATGGAGTCTAGTGCAGATGGAGCTAAATGCTTTGTTTTTTCTGGTCCCCTCAATGGAGTAATCCTCAAAGAGCAAATATATATTCTTGTACCGTGTTAGCCAGTAGATAGAAAAATATTTAGATTTGAGAGTCCTCAGTGGTTGATACCTTTTAATGGCTAACTGAAAAGATGGTAACAAATTGCAAGCTTTCGAGACTACTCAGGTGTCTTCATAAGCCATAGTATTCCTGATGAAGAGACCTGAGTAGTCTCGAAAGCTTACAATTTGTTACCATCTTTTCAGTTAGCCATTAAAAGGTATCAACCACTGAGGACTCTCAAATCTAAATATTTTCCTCAGAGAGCAAAATTTTATGACCCTGAATGACCAACGGGTGATTGAGTTATTTATAAGCTCGTATATTGTCTGCTTTATCTTTAAAGTCCAGAAATTATATGATGACCTGTCTAGGTCTGGATGTGTCCCTGTTCGTGGATGTTGAGGGTGGGGGGCCAATCCTGTGTACTCTTTGCACCTTTCTGCCCTCAGGCAATTTTAGAGCTTTTGGGATATTGTTTTCACATAGTGGTTTCAGTACACTTTGGAGATATGATTCCGGTAGTCGCACCAGATGCAAGTTGCTCCGCCGGGAGTGATTCTCCAGGTCATCAATACGATCTCTCAGGATCATGTTTTCACGAGCAATAGCTGTCACTTTTGCTTGGTCCTCCTTTGAGTCATCCTCAATGGTCGATACCTGCGATTCTTTATCAGTCAGCTGTTCGGCTTGTTCATCTTGCCTAACCTGTAAGTCCATCAGGAAAGAATTAAGTGTAGATTGAATGAGAGATTTAATTTCCGGTAGCAATTTATCCGTGACCTTAGCTGCCAATTCCGATGGGTCCATTTGTGTGTCCCCTTTCCTTACCGAAGAGGTGCGGGGTGGTCTAAGGGAGTGGCATGCCTCCTCGTTTCCATCTATTTGGGAGAGTTGTTTCTCTTGATCAAGAATTGAGGCCATCTTGGTATGATTAGAAATGTCAATATGGCGAGAAGAGGTGGGCTGCTTTTGCCCACTATGAAGGAGGTAACGGTCCATAAACACAAAAGTTGGTATTTAAAGATAGCCTTCAGCTAGGTGATGACAACAAAGACCTTGAGGAATCTGAATGTGGGGATCAGATGGTTAAATGGGAAACCATAGGGGAGAACATAAGCGATTAATTAGAATTCACATGGTTGGCGCCTGAACCGGAACACTTACAGATTCATATTTTGCAGGTTGTTCTTATTTCTTGGTAATCAGAGCAAACTGCCTATTGTCCATTTACAGATTTTATGCCACACCATAGCTGGGTATTAGAAGGTAGCAGTAATAAATCTTGAATGCAGCACCTGGTTAAGACTGGTTATGGTGTTATTTTGCATCTATCCACAAGATGCCGCCAGAGACTCTGTGATGGTGATGTTAGAGAGCTTCTGTATATTAGGAAATGGAGAAAAGGAGCCCACTGCAGGACTTTCATGTGCACAGGCTTTTTTTTCCACCTATAGAGCAGTATCTGTGTCTATAGAGGTTTTATAGTGGAAGGGTGATGCCACATATAGGACCCGGTTCTATTGCCCAGTGTGGATTTATTGTGGCCTCTGTTAGAGTCTGTGCTTCTAATAACCAGCTTCTCCTCTTCTCACTCTCCCTAAGATGGTGGGCGCTTCTGTGGCTGGAAACCCCCTCAGGCGGCAGATGCAGCTCAGAGGGCAAGCCTCTGCGACCACCAGCAGTTCCGGTGTCCTCTCCTCTATGTGGCCCGTGTGTCCCTCAGGTGTCTGCTGGGGAACCGCCAGCACGAGCTCCCATATGAGCGTGGGTCCGGGGCTCTGCGGCGTGGGGCTGGGTGTCAGTGTCTTCCCCCTACCTCCGCTCCGGATCTTACCGGACAGCGACTCAGCAGTCGCAGCGCTTCTCTCCGGTCAGTCTCTTGTCCTTTGCGGCAGGAAGGAGCCGAGACCCAGGCGATCCTCAGAGCCTCCGCGTGACCTCCCCAGTCAGGACCGCCGGCACCCACCTGGGCGCGCTCTGGGACTGCCCATTAGGAAAGATCACGGCTTCAGGGATCCAGGTAGGCCCGACCTCAGAAATTGGTACCGCTGCTCTTGGAGGCTCTCTGCGGGATGCCTTCTGATCCTGGGTTGTCACCTGAGATGTTAGAACGGTGGCTGGACCCGAGAAACTTGTTTTAATTGCTGAAATTGAGAGTTAGACTCAGGGAGCTCCCAGCTTGATGTCCGTCTCCTTCAGCAGCTAGACACGCCCCCCCAATGGTGTGCTTGGTTTTAACGTAACTTTATTCTTTCATGAGTTTTTTTTTAAAAGTTTGACCAGTTATAAAATGTGTTCAAAGTGCTTCCCATTGTGTTGGATTGCCAATGCAACCCTCTTTTCCCACTCTTGATACACTGATATCAACACCATAGAAGAAATGCTAGCACAGGCTTCCAGTATCCGTTGTTTCAGATGCTGCACATCTCGTATCTTCACAGCATATACAATTGCCTTCAGATGACCCCAAAGATAAGTCTAAGGGGGTCAGATCAGGAGACCTTGGTGGCCATTCAACTGGCCCACAACGACCAATCCACTTTCCAGGAAACTGTTCATGTAGGAATGTTCGGACCTGACACCCATAATGTGCTGGTGCACCATCTTGTTGGAAAATCTCAGGGAATGTGCCACCTTCAGTGCATAAAGAGGGCAACACATCATCATGTAGCAATTTCAGATATCCAGTGGCAGGAGGTAGCAGGGCTTTATAAAAGCAAAAAAAGGCTTGTGTTTTAATATTGGGATTACATACATATGTGCAATCCTAAATACATTATCCAGCGGTTTGTAAAAGCACAATCATTTAGAAGGGTCAAAAATAGTATTCTTTTGTTTTTGTTGTAGATGTAGTCCAGTTATATATGGCTGGTTTCACACGGACTGTGTATTCTCACTGGAAGAATCGGCCAAACCAATGGGCTCCTGACCGGAGTTAAGTGCCTTATAGGAATATATATAGCAATGTGCTCCGATCTGGAGACCTGGTGGTCCTTCCAGGTTTTCCAAATGGAGCACAATTTGTGTTTTATGGATATGTGAAACCGGACTATAACATTTATAATATAATTAGTTGTTTATCTCAAACATAAAACCTCTGCAACCCAAATGCCAATCTAGTAGTCCACTATATCATAAAGCCATCTTGATGATCAATGATCTGACATTTACTGCATAGATACGGTATCAGAATCACTGATACTTCCAATGGGTGAAAAACGCTGAATTTAGTGACATGCTCTATTTTCCAAAAGCTACCAGGCACAAACTATGCAACAGAAAAAAAGACATGATGTGTGAACAGAAAATTCTGGTTTCTCATAGACTTTGCTAGTACTGCAAAAGGCAGCTGAAAATTTGCATAAAAATCTGCAACAAAAAAGGCTGAAAAAAATCTGTGTACATAGCCTTATACTGCAGAGGAAGCATATGCTCTTTTATGTTCTGACAGTGAAGCAAGTGCAATGTCAGATGACAATGTTGATTTTGAGGGCTTTAGTAACAGCGACAGTGATAGCTCAGAAATGAGCTGTGATTCTGGACCATCGTCAAACACAAGGACCAGTACAACAAGAGGGGCAAATAGCGCTACTGGAGAAACGTCTCCAAATCAGGGAACACTGCCCAGTACAAGCGCTGTCTTTGGTACTAGTTAATTAGTGAATGTACAAGGGGCTTTTGCCACTTGATGTAGCATTTCTCAGATTGGAGGCATCGGATTCAGCTACTCCATTCAGTCCTGATTTTAACTCCATTCCTGGTATAAATGTGGAGGTGGAAGATTTTGGACCAATTCATTTTTTTTATTTGTTTTTGACAGAGAGCTTGCTAGAGCATATTGTCCTGCAAATAAATTTATATGCGTTCCAATTTATCAGCCAGAATTCACGATCCTATTATGCTAAGTCAAATTTATGGACGCCAACTAATGTTCTGGAAATTAAACATTTTTTAGGACATATATTTGCCATGGGGCTTGTTAAAAAAACAAAACAAAACGTGCATTCGGTCCTACTGGTCCAACTGCCCTGTTCAAGCCACCCATTTTCTGTCGTTCTTCCTAGAACCCATTATTAAATGCTGATGTGATTTTGGCATTTTAATGACCATAGTAAGTGCCTGCCCAGAAATGCCCCAGCACATGACAGACTATATAGAATCAGACCCGTCATCGAAGACTTGACAGAAATGTTCTTACGGCTCTACACCCAAACACAAAACATTTCTATTGATGAGTCCCTTGTAAAATTCAAAGAGAGACTGCACCTCAAGCAATTTATTCCATCTAAGACGTCAAGGTTCGGAATAAAGCTCTATAAAATGTGCGAGAGTTCAACCGGATACACATCCGCTTTTCTCATTTATGAGGGGAAAGATAGCCAACTAAACTCACCAGGATGCCCTACATATCTGGGGACATCTGGAAAAATCATTTGGGAGCGGAGAGCTGAAAAGTCAATTTTTACAAAAAGGTTACAGTCTGTATGTGGACAATTATTACACCAGTATACCCCTATTTAAAAGTCTGGTTGAACATAACATAGGGGCTTGTGGGACGTAAAAACAATCAGGGCTATCCACAATAATTGGTCAATGAAAAGTTCCAAAAGGGGCAGTCAGGGGCTGTACACAATAGAGAGCTGCTTGCCCTCAAGTATAAGAATATTTTTTTCCTCAGCTCGATCCATACAGATGTTACAAGGGCCACTGTAGAACTAGGAACCACTACTCCAAAGCAAAAATCTGTGTCAGTAATTGACTACAACAAACACATGGGCAGTGTGGATCTTGCAGACCGGGTTCTACAGCCATACCAGGTATCAAGAAAATAATATACCTGGTATAAAAAGTTAGCCGTTTATTTGTTTCAGGTGGCGAGATACAATTATTTTGTGTTCTACAAAAAAGCCGGAAATTCAGATACTTTCCTTGATTATCAGGAAAAGGTAATCAAAAATCTTGTTTTTGAAAATGTTAGCCCCGCTCATCCATTAGAATATGAAGATGTGAAAAGTCTCACTGAGCGACATTTTATTGTACTCATTCCAGCAACAGAAACAGGAAAGCACCCCCAAAGAAGATGTCATGTATGTTCCAAGAGAGGAATGAGGCATGATACTCGCTATTGCCCACAATGCCCATCATTGCCAACCTTATGCCCCACTGACTGTTTTAAAATCTTCCACACAGAACCACGTTTTGAAACTGTAAAAATGTATCCCATTTTGTCATTCAAGCATTTGGTTTATTTAGTGAATGCCACATTAGAGTAGAGCTCACATAAAAATGTCCAGGGTGTGAGAAGGGGGTGTTCTCCAGAATCTAAAACTTCCACTGCGTGCTTGTTTCTGGAAACCATCCATGGAGTTAAAATGGTCACTAAACCCATAGATAAATTCCCAGAGGGGTGTCATTTCCAAAATGCGGTCACTTCAGGGGGTATTCTGCTGTTCTGGTACTTGGCAGCTCTGAAAAGTGTCAGAGCAGCAGAATGCCCCCTGAAGTGACTCCGTTTTGGAAATGACACCCCTCTGGGGAATTCATCTATGGGTGTAGTGACCATTTACCTACCTACCTATTTTCCCATGTAAAATCTGAGGTTAAAACATTATTTTAATGGTAAAAAAATTGTAATTATTCTTTATCAGCCAATGGTATAAATTTCTATAGAACAGCTGTGATGTCAGTATGCTCACTGCACCACTAGATGAATTCATTCAGAGGAGTAGGTTTTAAATGCGGTCACTGTTGAGGGCTGTGACAATGTGACATGTCACCCACAAACCATTCCAGCAAAATCTGCTCTCCAGTATCTGCGCTCCTTCCCTTCCGAGCTTTGCACTGTGTCTAAAAATGTAGTTTCCGACCACATATGGGGTATCGGCGTACTCAGGAGAAATTGCACAACAAATTTTGGAGTCCATTTTTTCTTGCTACCCTTGTGAAAATGAAAAATTTGGGGTTAAAGTAAAATTTTTGTGAAAAATAAAATGTTTATTTACTTCCACATTCCATTAACCCCTTTACCCCCGATGGTGGTTTGCACGTTAATGACCAGGCCAATTTTTACAATTCTGACCACTGTCACTTTATTATTATTATAGCGTAATTTATTCCATGGCGCTCTACATGGGAAAAAGGGGGTATACATAGCAAAAACACTTATAATAATCTTAACAAAACGAGTCAGCGCCTGGTACAGGAGGAGAGCGGACCCTGCCCGCGAGTGCTCACAATCTACGAGGAATGGGTGGGGGTAGAGCTGGTTGTGCAGCAATGTCGTGGAGCGGTGGTTACTGCAGGTTGTAGGCTTGTCGGAAGAGGTAAGTTTCTTTTGATTTCCGTGGTAGGTGAGAGTCTGATATGTTGGGGTAGAGAGTTCCAGAGTAGGGGAGATACACTGGAGAAATCTTGTATGCGATTGTGGGAAGAGGAGATAAGAGAAGAGTAGAGCAGGAGATCTTGTGAGGATCGAAGGTGCGTGCAGGTAAGTACAGGGAGACTAGGTCACAGATGTATGGAGGAGACAGGTTGTGGATGGCTTTGTATGCCATGGTTAGGGTTTTGAGCTGGATTCTCTGGGCAATGGGGACCCAGTGAAGGGATTGACAGAAGGGGAGGCCGGGGAATAGTGGGGGGACAGGTGGATTAGTCGGGCAGCAGAGTTTAGGATAGATTGGAGGGGCGCGAGAGTGTTGGAAGGGAGGCCACAGAGCAGGAGGTTGCAGTAGTCGAGGCGGGAGATGATGATGGCATGCACTACTGTTTTTGCAGAGTCTATGCTGAGGAATGCGCGGATGCGGGAGATGTTTTTGAGTTGGAGTCGGCAGGAAGTGGAAAGGGCTTGGATATGTGGTTTGAAGGAGAGATCAGAGTCCAGGGTTACCCCGAGGCAGCGAGCTTGCGGGACTGGGGAGAGTGGGCAGCCATTGACATTTATGGATAGGTCAGATGGGGGAGATGAATGAGAAGGTGTAAAGATGATGAATTCTGTTTTATCCATGTTAAGTTTTAGAAATCTGGCAGAAAAGAAGGATGAGATAGTGGTCAGACTTTTTGGGATTTTGGTTAGTAGGGAGGAGATATTGGGTCCAGAGAGGTAGATTTGTGTGTAATCCGCATAGAGGTGATACTGAAAGCTGTGAGACTCTGAGCTGTCCCAGGCCAAAGGTGTAGATGGAGAAGAGCAGAGGTCCTAGAACTGAACCTTGGGGGACACCGACAGATAGGGGGCGAGATGAGGAGGTGGTATGCCAGTGGGAGACGCTGAATGTCCTGTCTGTTAGGTATGAGGAGATCCAAGATAAGGCCAAGTCCGTGATACCAAGAGATGAGAGTCTAGAGTAAGAGGGAATGGTCGACTGTCGAAGGCAGATGACAGGTCGAGGAGGAGGACGACGGAGTAGTATCTCTTGGATTTGGTGGTTAGTAGGTGATTGGTGACTTTGGTCAGAGCAGTTTCAGTCGAGTGATGCGATCGGAAGCCAGATTGTAAGCGGTCGAAGAATGAACATGAGGAGAGGTGGGAGGACAGTTCAAGGTGGATTTGTTGTTACTGTAGTTTTGAGGCATAGTGGAGAAGTGATATGGAGCGGTAGCTAGTCAGAGAGGATGGGTCAAGGGAGGGCTTTTTGAGGATGGGTGTGATTGAGGCATGTTTGAAACATGAGGGGAAGACACCGATTGTTAGTGACAAGTTGAAGAGGTGGGTTAGAATAGGATTGGGATGAAGACTGTGGTAAGGTTAGGGATGAGGTGGGACAGGATTGGGTCAAATTCGCAGGTGGTGAGTTGTGACTTGGAGAGTAAAGAGGAGACTTGATCTTCTGTAATGGTGGAGAAGTGGGGTTTGGAGGAGGAAGGTCGAGTAGATATGAGGAGGGGCTGTGGGGACTTTGGGGAAAAGCTTTGTCTGATGGTGTTAATCTTCTGCTTGAAGAATGAGGCAAAGTCTTCAGCTTAGATGAGAGGAGAGGGAGGAGGCGCTGGGGGACGGACGAGAGAATTGAAAGTGTTGAATAGCTGTTTAGGGTTGTGAGATAGGGAAGATAAGAGAGATGAGAAGTAGTTTTGTTTTGCTGCAGTGAGTGTGGACTTGAAAATAGTGAGGGATTGTTTGAATACGATGAAGTGCTCGATGGAGTGGGACCTTTTCCATCTCCACTCAGCAACCCTGGAGGCCCGTCACAGTTCTTTAGTAAGGTTGGTCTGCCAGGGTTGCCTGTTGATTGTGCGAGCTTTGGTATGTGTAAGAGGGACGACTGAGTCGAGAGCTGCGGCTGTTGTGGTGTTATGTAAAGCAGCAGCAACATCTGTGTCCTGTAAGGAATTTATGTCTGTAAGAGGGAGGAGGGATTCAGAGAGTGAGTGTAGGTAAAGGTGTTTGAGGTTTCTGCCATGGCGTGCAAGTTTTTGGAGTGGGGATTGTGGACCTGGAGAGGAGAGGGCAGAGAATGTAAGTAGACTGTGGTCAGAGAGAGGGAGAGGAGAGTTAGAGAGGTTAAATATTGAACAGAGGCAGGTGAAGATTAGGTCCAGTGTGTGGCCATTTTTGAGTGGCTGCGGAAGACCATTGAGCATCGCTGAAGGAGGAAGTGAGGGATAGGAGCTTAGAGACAGATGAGTGGGAAGTGTCGATGGGGATGTTGAAGTCACCCATTATAATAGTGGGGATGTCAGCGGAAAGGAAGTAAGGCAGCCAGGTGGTGAAGTGGTCTAAGAAGGTGGTGGTTTGCCCTGGGGGTCGGTAAATGACTGCCAGTTGGAGGTTGTAGGGGGAGTAGATGCGCACGCAGTGCACCTCAAAAAATGTGAGTGTAATGGAGGGCAGCAGTGGGATTTCGGTGAAGGCGCAGGTATCTGACAGGAGAAAACCTACGCCTCCACCATGTTTGCCGTTGGGGCGGGGTGTGTGGGAAAGGTGGAATCCACCATACGAAAGTGCGGCTGGGGAGGCTATGTCAGAGGGTGTGAGCCAGGTTTCGATGATGGCGAGGATGGAAAGTTTGTTAATAATGAAAAGGTCGTGGATGTAGGAAAGTTTGTTGCAGATGGAGCGAGCGTTCCATAGGGCTCCTGTTAGTGCAACTGGGGAAGCGGGGATTAGGTGGATGGGTATGAGGTTAGAAAGGCTGCGAGAGATTATGGTATGTTGTGGATAGGAGGTAAAGGTAACTGGGGATGTGGTGAGGCGGGCCAGGATTTGGAGAGATGTCGTCGGCAGTGAGGAGGAGCAGAGAAAGTGTTAGCAGGTGTGAGTGGGAGAGAGCATGGGGTGGCTGTCTGTGTTTGGAGATACTGGATTGAATGTTGAGTAATAGTTCTGAGGAGGAGGTGAAGTGAGTGGGAAGGATAGAGGGATAGATGAAGAGTTCCTTACTAGGTGTATGGGTTAGGGGGATAATATAATGTAATATGAGATAATAACTCTAAAGTGCTTCAAAGGATCCCTCTGATTCTGAGATTGTTTTTTTCTTGACTTATTGTAATTCATGACAGTCTTAAAATTTCTTCGATATGACTTAAGTTTATTTGTGAAAAAAATGGAAATTTGGCAAAAATTTCACAATTTTCATACCCTTAAATCAAAGAGATATGTCACACAAAATAGTTAATAAGTAACATTTCCCACATGCCTACTTTACATCAGCACAATTTTGGAACCAACATTTTTGGTAAAGTTATAAGGGTTAAAAGTTGACCAACAATTTCTCATTTTTCCAACAAAATTTAAAAAAAAAACATTAAGTGACTTTGATGGGCCTTTATGACAGAAAATACTCAAGTGACAACATTCTAAAAACTGCACCCCTCAAGGTGCTCAAAACCACATTCAAGAAGCTTATTAACCCTTCAGGTGCTTCACAGGAATTTTTGGAAAGTGGAAGAAAAAAATTAACATTTAGCTTTTTTCACAAAAATGTTACTTTAGACCTATTTTTTTTTTTATTTTTTCAAGGGTAACAGGAAGAAGTGGACCTCAAAATTTGTTGTGCAATTTCTTCTGAGCACGCCATTACCCCATATGTGGGGGCAGACCACTGTTTTGGTGCACGGCAGGGTTCGGAAGGGAAGGAGCGCCATTTGACTTTTTGAATGTAAAATTTGCTTGAATAATTAGCAGATACCATGTTGCGTTTGGAGAGCCCCTGATGTGCCTAAACAGTGGAAACACCCCACAAATGACCCCATTTTGGAAATTAGACCCCTCAGGGAACTTATCTAGATGTGGGGTGGGCACCTTGTAACCCCAGGTGCTTCACCGAAGTTTATAACATGGAGCCGTGAAAATAAAAAGATTACACTTTTTCCACAAAAATGATGTTTTAGCCCCAAATTTTTTATTTTCACAAACTGTAAATGGTAAGAGGAGAAAAGGACCCCCAAAACCTTTTCGGCTCCCGAGTACACAGATACCCTATATGTGGGGAAAATGCACTGTTTGGGCGCACGGCAGGGTTCAGAAGGGAAGGAGCACTGTGTGACTTTTTGGCTGTGTGCCCACTATGCCTTTTTTAAGCGTTTCCGCAGCGGCAATTCCGCTGCAGAAACGCTTAAAAATTGCTTGGTAGAAGGTCTTCTATGTTACCCAATGATAATCCGCATGTGCTGTGCAAATTTCCTCTGCGGATTATCATTGCGGAAAAATTCGCAGCACTACCAATTATTTTGCGTAATCGCGATGTTTTAACTTGCATTGAATCGCTTAATATCTGCATGACTACATGTGCACATAGGGATATTAAGCGATTCAATGTGCGGATGGTACCCGGGTTTGGAGAAGAGGAGACTCTCCTCCAGACCCCTGGTACCATAGTACCTTTTTTTTAAAAAAAAGAATAAAAATAAAAAATATACATTATACTTACCTTCTGATGGCCCACTTTCTCCATAGCAAAGCGTTATGGCTTCCCAGAAGCTCGCGATGGTCTAAAAGGACCTGCCATGACGTCATTTAGTCATGTGACGGGTCACGCAACCGCTGAAGGCGGTCGCTTGTCCTGTCACATGATTAAATGACGTCATGGCAGGTCCTTTTACACAACCGCGAGACATCGGGAAGACCGGACGCATCGGATAAGGAGACCTGGGGCTATCAGAAGGTAAGTATAATGTGTTTTTTTTTGTTTTTGTTTTTTTTTTACCATTTTTGTTCTTTTTTTTAACTAACTTGGTCACACTATATCAATTCCATGCCGGTTGCAAAGGTTATATAGTGTGACCTAGTTGTCAAGCACTTTCCAAGTGATGCTAAAATCGCTTGGAAAGCGCTTGACAACCCACATGCGAAATTGCATGATCAAAATGCTTTAATTACGCTTGTCCCTGGCAGGAAAAATGCATGTAAAATCCGCATGCGTTTTTTCTGCCAGGGAGATGCAGAAACGGTCAGGAAAAATCCGGAGCATTTCTGCATTGTGGGCACTTAGCCTTTGAACGCAAAATTAGCTGGAATCGAGAGCGGACGCCATGTCGCATTTGAAGAGCCCCTGATGCGCCTAAATTGTGGAAACCTCCCACAAGTGACCCCATTTTGGAAACTAGACCCCTTCAGGATTTTATCAAGGACTATAGTGAACATTTTGAACCCATAGGTACGACACAGAAATTGATTAAATTAGGTGATCATATTGAATAAGTTGCCATTAGTCTTGAGCGCAAGTGCTCGCTACTTGAGTTTGCATCAGGTACTCAGGTATGCACCATTTATCGTGGGTGCTCGAGTCTCTGCCCCGCATGTTTCACGGTTATTAGACACCCCAAAAAAACATGCAAGGATCACTCCTGCATGACAGGCAATCTCCGCCAGGTTTTTTTTGGCCGCGAAGCATATGGGGCGGAGACTCAAGCATGTCACTCGAGCACCCGCGATACTCAGTGCATTCCCAAGCACCCGATTCAAACTCAAGTAGCGAGCACTTGCGCTCAACACTAGTCGCTATATCGTCAATTTTTTTTTTCTTTACTTTTGAAAAAATCCCAACATCAACACAACCCTAACCCTAACCCAACCCTAACCTTAGAGTGCCTTATAGTGATTAGACGACTTTATTCTTCGGGTCGGTGCGATAACAGCGATATTAGATTTATAGTGGGTTTTTATTATTGACAGCTGTCACACACTAAAAGACTCTTTGCAAAAAAAAAAAAAAAGACTAGTTTTTGCATCGCCATATTTTGAAAGCTATAATTTTTCCATGTGTCGGCCAACAGAGACATGTGATGGCTTGTTTTTTGCAGGACAAGTTGGCGTTTTTATTGGTACCATTTTCAGGCACGTGACATTTTTTGATCGCATTCTATTCCGATTTTTGGGAGGCAGAATAAACAAAAAACAACAATTTAGGAACAGTTTTTTTTTTATTTATTTTTTTTATATATGCCATTCCGCGTGTGGTAAAATTGATAAGGTAGCTTTATTCTTCGGGTCAGTGCGTTTACAGCAGTACCACATTAATATCGTTCTTTTGTTTTGCCGCTTTTACACAAAAACTATTGTTTTAGAAAAATATTTTTTGCATTGCTTTATTCTGAGAGCTATAACTTTTTTATTTTTTGGATGATGGAGCTGTATGGCGGCTTATTTTTTGCGTGACAAGATGACGTTTTCAGCGGTACCAGTTTTATTTACATTCGTCTTTTTTATCGCGTTTTGTTGCATTTTTTTGTTTGGCGGTATGATGTTAAAGCATCGTTTTTTGCTTGTTTTTTTATTTTTACCGCGTTTACTAAAGGGGTTAACTAGTGTGACACTTTTTTTTATAGGTGAGGTTGTTCCGGATGCAGGGATACCAAATATGTGTACTCTTATTGTTTTTTTTGTTTGTTTTTTTTCATAATATTTAATAATAATAAACTTCAGGAAGGCAAATTTCCAGCTGTTGAAAGATTATCTTAGTGCAATAAACTGGGGCGATATCCTGAGACATAAAACTACACAAATCTAATGGGAGACATTTATTAGCATCCTGAATAGGACCCTGTGCACAATATATACCCTATGGGAATAAACATTCTAGAAATAGGAGGAAACCACTATGGCTAAGTAGAGCTGTAAGGGGCGCAATAAGTGACAAAAAGAAAGCATTTAGAGAACTAATGCAAGTAGGTAGTGATGAGGCATTAAATAAATTCTGTAAAAACCAAATCAAGGCAGCAAAGATTGAGACAGAGAGCAAAAATAATCCCAAAATATTCTTTAACTACATAAATAGTAAGAAACTAAAAAATGATAGTGTTGGCCCTCTTAAAATAGTCTGGGTGAAATGGTGGATGAGGATGAGGAAAAAGCCAATATGCTAAATGATTTTTTTTCAACAGTATTTACACAAGAAAATCGCATGACAGAAAACATGATCAGTGATAACAAAAATTCTCCATTAAATGTCACTTGCTTAACCCAGCAGGAAGTACGGTGGCATCTAAAAATCACTAAAGTTGTCAAATCCCCGGGCCCGGATGGGATACACCCGCGAGTACTGCAGGAATTAAGTAACGTCATAGATAGACCATTATTTTTAATCTTTAAAGATTCCATAATAACCGGGTCTGTACCACAAGACTGGCGTATAGCAAATGTGGTGCCAATATTCAAAAAGGGGACAAAAACTGAGCTTGGAAATTATAGGCCGGTAAGCTTAACCTCTACTGTGGGTAAAATCCTGGAGGGTTTCCTAAGAGATGCTATACTAGAGCATCTAAAGAAGAATAATCTCCTGACCCAATATCAACATGGGTTTACGAGGGACCATTCCTGTCAAACTAATCTGATCAGCTTTTATGAAGAGGTAAGTTCCGGACTGGACCAAGGAAATGCAGTGGATGTTGTGTATATGGACTTTTCAAAAGCTTTTGATACGGTTCCACACAAAAGGTTGATACATAAAATGAGAACAATGGGAATAGGGGAAAATATATGTATGTGGGTTAAGAATTGGCTCAGTGATAGGAAACAAAGGGTGGTTATTAAAGGAAAACACTCAGACTGGGTCTCAGTTAACAGTGGGGTACCACAGGGGTCAGTATTGGGCCCCCTTCTTTTTAACATATTTATTAATGACCTTGTAGGGGGCATACAGAGTAATATTTCAATATTTGCAGATGACACTAAACTCTGCAGGGTAATCAATACAGAGGAGGACAATTTTATATTACAGGAGGATCTATGTAAACTAGAAGCTTGGGCTGATAAATGGCAAATGAGCTTTAATGGGGATAAATGTAAGGTAATGCACTTGGGCAGAGGAAATTAAAATGTATAATTACATGCTTAATTGTAAAACACTGGGCAAAACTCACTGAAAAAGACCTGGGTGTATTGGTGGACGACAAGCTCACGTTTGGTGGCCAGTGTCAGGCTGCTGCTGCAAAGGCAAATAAAATAATGGGATGCATTAAAAGAGGCATAGATGCTCATGAGGAGAACATAATTTTACCTTTATACAAGTCATTAGTGCGACCACACTTAGAATACTGTGTACCGTTCTGGTCTCCGGTGTATAAGAAAGACATAGCTGAACTAGAGAGGGTGCAGAGAAGAGCGACCAACGTTATTAGAGGACTGGGTGGTCTGCAATACCAAGACAGGTTATTACACTTGGGGTTATTTAGTTTGGAAAAACAAAGGCTTAGGGGTGATCTTATTAGTATGTACAAATATATGAGGGGACAGTACAAAGACCTTTTTACTCTGAGGCCTGAGACGGGGACAGGGGGGCATCTTCTCCGTCTGGAGGAAAGAAGGTTTAACCCCTTTACAGCCTGTGCCATATTTGTACGCAACAGGCTGTAACCCCCGGTTCAGTGAGGGTTCCGGCGCTGAACCCGCACTGAACCGGGCACATGTCAACTGATTCTTACAGCTGACATGTGCCCGCAGCAGCTGCGGGTGGAATCGCGATCCACCTGCAGCTGTTCACATGTTAAATGCCGCTTTCAATTTCTGACAGCGGCATTTAACATTGCCGCGCCGGAAGCGCATCACTTACCCCGCCCATTGGTGACCAAGTCACGTGATCGCGGGTCACCGATGCGTGGGCATGACAACCCTGGGTCTGCAGCAGACTCCAGTGGTTGTCATGAGCTGATCGCTATGAGCGCCACCTAGTGGTCGGCGCTCATAGCACAGGACGATTTCTGCTACATAGAGGTGGTCTGCTGATAACTTCTATATAGCAGAGGCGATCAGACAAGTACTGCTTCTAGGCTCCTATGGAGGCTATAGAAGCAAGCAAAAAGTGAAAAAAAAAAATGTTATTAAAAAATATAAAAGTTTGGATCACCTCCCCTTTCGCTCCATTCAAAATAAAAAAAAACCATACACATATTTGGTATCACCGCGTTCAGAATCGCCCGATCTAGCAATATAAAAGAAGAATTAATCCGATCGGTAAACGGCGTAACGAGAAAAAAATTCTAACTCCAGAATTACGTTTTTTGGTTGCCGCAACATTGCAATAAAATGCAATAACGGGCGATCAAAACATTTTATCGACACCAAAATGGTATCAATAAAAACTTCAGCTCGGCGCGCAAAAAATAAGCCCTCAACTGGCCCCAGATCCCAAAAAATAGAGACACTACGGGTCTTGGAAAATGGCACCATGTTTAAAAATTTTTTTTTAGCAAACTTTTTTTTCACCACTTAAATAAAAAAGAACCTATACATGTTTGGTGTCCACAAACTCGTAGTGACCTGGAGAATAATGGTGGCAGGTCAGTTTTAGCATTCAGTGAACATGGTAGGAAAAAAAAAAAAAAAAAAATCTCTGGTATTGCACTTTTTTTGCAATTTCACCTCACTTGGGATTTTTTTCCCGTTTTACTGTACACGATATGGTAAAACTAGTAATGGCGTTGAAAAGTACAAGTCGTCACGCAAAAAATAAGCCCTCACATGGCCATATTGACCAAAAAATAAAAACGCTATGTCTCTGGGAACAAGGGGAGCAAAAAACGAAAATGCAAAAACAGAAAATCCCAGAGTTGCGAAGGGGTTAATCATAATCACAGACGGGGATTCTTTACTGTAAGAGCAGTGAGACTATGGAACTCTGCCGCATGATGTTGTAATGAGTGATTCACTACTAAAATTTAAGAGGGGTCTGGATGCCTTTCTTGAAAAGTATAATACAGGTTATATATACTAGATTCCTTGATAGGACGTTGATCCAGGAAACTAGTCTGATTGCCTTATGTGGAGTCAGGAAGGAATTTTTTTCCCAATGTGGAGCTTAGTGTTTGCCACATGTTTTTTTTTTTTGCCTTCCTCTGGATCAACATATTAAACTATGACACCCCCGGAAGAAGGCACACGCCGAAACGCGCGTAGGAGCTGGCACTACTGTTTGGCACTCACTAGTAATTACTCCTTTTGTACCACTACTTATGGTTCATTAATCCCCTTAAAGGGGTGGCCTTATATGGATAATATTTATGGACAATTTGACTGTTTTACATGCACTTTGCTCTTTACTATGTTTGATAAATATGATATCTATTTCTGTATAATCATTGCACTTATGTATTCACTTTATTGTGGCCCTCTCTTGAGGAATTTTTTTGGTCCTATTTGTATATTTATAGATCTACTGAAGTGTGTTGGTGCCATCTAGTGGTGCTTTTGGTATCCATTGTTAAATTCCTGCAGCTAGTTAGTATTGTATCCATGTGTTTTTTTATTCTGCTTCAATAAAATTTATACCTTTTAATGTTCTTGATATGTTTATTATTTTTCTGTGTATATGTTAGGCTATGGGTTTCTGAACTAGATGGACTCAGTCTTCTTTCAACCTTAAAACTATGTTACTATGATGGCTACAATATATTTTTATTTTTTGGGGATAATTTTTTTCTTTTTTTTAAATATTTTAAAATGTATTTTTTTTCCACTTTCTAATTCTTTAACTTTTACATTTTGTCCCACTATGGGACTTTCACTTTTTGCAGGCTGATCACCTGTATAGCATTGGGATGCAGCACCATCCCTGTGCTATACAGCCTGTCAGCGCTGCACAGGCAAAAGGTACTTTGATCATGCTCAGTGCACGATCACAGTATCTTCCTGCTGTCTGGTGACTCGAATGTCGTCATGACGACATCTGGGTCACATGACAACCACGTGACCCAGGCCACAGACAGCGTGGGATGCCAGTGAGGAGGTAAGTAACAGCGCTTACCTTGCCACCGGACATTTCGGGGGTTAATGTGCTGGGAGCAGTGCGGGACTGCTCCCAGCACATTGTCATAGCTAACACCCGGTGCTATGTGCTGACACCCGGCGGCGATTCCAATCGCCGATGCGTACTAATACGTATCTGGTCCATAAGGCCCAGGGCGCAGGTACGTATTAATACGCATTATGTCAGAAAGGGGTTAGTTCCTCTGAAGGACCTGAAGAGTTAATAAACTTCTTGAATGTGGTTTTGAGGGCTGCAGTTTTTAGAATTGTCACTTTGGGGTATTTTCTGTCATAAAAGCTGCTCAAAGTCACTTCAAATGTGATGTGGTCCCTAAAAAAAATATGGTTTTGTCAATTTTATTGGGAAATGAGAACTTACTGATCAACTTGGCTATGTACTGAGTTAAAAATACAACATCTGAGGTACAAGACCATCAAGGCATACCCAAAGAGTGGATGTGTTGAACGATGCCCATTTGGAACAAACCAACTGAGCCAGAACAGATCAAGAAATGATAGAACGAGTATGCGGAGCACCTCTATAAGAAAGACTCAGTGATATGGGAAGAAATGGAGACTCGAAATTATAAAGACGAATATTCCTGAAAGGCAAAATCGTTGCTATGATAAAGCTTCTGTCAAACAACAAAATGCCTAGATGTGACAATATTCCAATAGAGCTAGTAGACTTCTGAAGAAGCAATTGAGGTCATCACATGCCTGTGTCAACAGATATGGACAATTGGTAAATGGACCAAGGATTGGGCAAGATCGGTGTTTATTCCTATCCCGCAGAAAAGAGATGAGGATTGATGAAATGCGTATTTTTGAGTCTGTGTATTTGATTAATTAATTGAAAGGTGTGTGTTCAAAATAATAGCAGTGTGGAGTTCAATTAGTGAGATCAATCATACTGTGAAGAAACAGGTGCGAATCAGGTGGCCCTTATTTAAGGGTGAAGCCAGCACTTGTTGTACACGCATTTCTCCTTGAAAGTCAGAGAAATATGGGTCGTTTGAGACATTGTTCATAAGAACAGCGTACTTTGATTAAAAAGTTGATTGGAGAAGGTAAAACTTTGGAAGAAGTGCAGACAAAGTTCAGCTAAAATGATCTCGGATACTTTATAATGGAAAGCAAAGCCAGAGAGATGTGGAAGAAAACGGAAGACTACCATTCAATTGGATGAAAGAATTGCCAGGCTCAGCTAATGATCAGCTCCAGGATGATCAAAGACATTCCCAAGTTACCTGTGAGTACTGTGACAGTTAGACACCTGTGTGAAGCTAATCTCTTAGCAAGAAGTTCCCACAAAATCCCAATGTTAAAAAAACAAAACATGTACTGAAGCAGATACAATTTGCCAAAGAATACATCAATTGGCCTAAAGCGAGATGGAGAAACATTTTGTGGACTGATGAGAGTAAAATTGTTCTTTTTAGTTCCAAGGGCCGCAGACAGTTTGTCAGACGACCCCCAAACTCTGCATTCAAGCCACAGTACACTCTGAAGACAGTGAAGCATGGTGGTGCAAGCATCATGATATGGGCATGTTTCTCTTACTATAGTGCCGGACCCATTTACCGCATACCAGGGATCATGGAACAGGTGGCATATATTAAAATACTTATAGAGTAGAGGTCGTGTTGCCTTATGCTGAAGAGGATATGCCCTTGAAATGGGTGTTTCAACAAGACAATGACCCTAAACACACCAGTAAACAATCAAAATCTTGGTTCCAGTCCAACAAAATTGAGCTTATGGAGTGGCCAGCCCAATCCCCAGACCTTTATCTGATAGAACACTTGTGGGGTGACATAAAAAATGCCATTTCTGAGGCAAAGCCATCAAATGCCAAAAAATTGTGGGATGTAGTCAAAGCACCCTCGGCTGGAACAACAGTTGACAGGTGCCAGAAGTTGGTTGACTCTATGCAACATAGATGTGAAGCAGTTATAAAAAACTGTGGGCATACAACTAAATATTAGGTTAGTGATTCATAGGAATGCTAAATCCTCAAAAAAGTACATATTGTGAGTTTGTAAAGACCAAATGCAGACTCTGTTATTTTTTAGAAAAGCCCAATGTTAATTTTTTAGTTATTTTCTATAAAGTAGTTAAAATTTATATACCTTTGTCTTAATGTTTTGAATTAGAAAACAGTGTGCAATTTTCCCAGTGCATGGAAATAATAACTAGAATAAAGATTTTATGCTTAACTCATGTTTTTTGAACACTACAGTATAAACAATTAATATGTACTTATCTCCTGTACCACAACGTTAATGAATCTGAACATTACTAAAGTAGGTTGCTGTCTCATACAAATATTGCAGAATCCTTTAAATAGAACAAAATGGATTGAATATGTTTTGTTTTCTGTTTTAGACTCGTGGATCAATGCCATTTTTCTGGTCACAGAGACCAAACTTGAAATATAAACCAAAGCCTCAGATCAACAACGCTGTAAATCATGTAAGTATGCATCTCTACTCATTAATCTTGTGCCACATCATAAGCATACTATCAGAGTTAAACAATTACTAACTAAACGTTTGTTTTTTTTATATGTTGTTGTTTTCATAAGGGGTATCTGTCAGGTGATTTATTTTTTTTTTTCAAATAGTATGATACTAATGGTATCACGAAATAGGGTTTGGGCAGCCCTTTCACAATATGTAACTTTTATTGCTGTAGCTTCTCTGGTTTTATTGCTTTAAGCACCAGGGAATTAACAAGCGTGCGCCTGCTTGTCATGCATATGTAAATCTAAAATGAATGTGCGCTACTCCCTATGCCCAGAATCCCGCCCACCGCTCAGGAGACAGAAGCACATAGCTCCCCGCTGAGCACACAAATAGATTGGAGTACGGGTGCTGTAGAAAAAATGTTCTTTCTGTTGCATGCGTAGTAAATTCTTTGTTCGTGCGGAGGGAGAAGCTATCCTCTATGGGTGTTTTTGAGAGAATTTTAAAGAAAAATGGCATATAGAAAAAAATAGCACACATTTACTTACTGTTTATGCACCAAGCTTTTATTGAGTGACATCACATGGCAACCATCGTTTGCGGCTGACTTTTGTGTGTGTGCGTGCTTTTTCAAATTATTTTAGAAAATGTATTAACGGGGTTGTCCAAGATAGATTTTTAATGCTGCTAAGCTTTCCTAATCGTTAATAGATTTTAATGTACTTTTATTATAAATTCTGTTCCTGTTATGTCATGTATGATGGTTATGCGGGCTGTGATGTCACTCTGGTAACGTTACAGATACAGTCCACCCCAAACTTAACTGCCCAGGAGTCCCTGCTCTCTACTGCAGTCATGAACTGTGCAAAAAAAATTGATCACTCATACTCCATCTCCAGTGTGTCTCATCCAATAGGGTCCTGCTTCTCACTTTCCTATTTGATCCCTGCAACAATGCAGAAGACACGGCACTGCAGGGATCGCACATAAATTAGAGAGTAGTGAGACCCTGTTCCCTGTCCCGCTGAAGTGGAATGACTCCAGCTCTGTCAGTGTTGTGTGGATCATGCATCATGCACGCACATCCTATATCTATAGAAGTTAGTACTGCACTGATTCGGATAGAGAGAACACAGGAGGAATTACACAGTGGGGTGAAGTTAGAGCACATAGAGAATGGAAAGTGTAGTTTAGGATGATAAAAGGATGCCCATTATTAGGATGTTAAGAGACAAAGACAAGGGATTTGTTTACCTGCATAAAATGATATTCTGGCGATTGTCAATGAATAAAACTGAACTAATTTTAGGAATATTTCAGGTATTTGTTTAAATAGATCTTAGAAAAAATATTTAATGTATTTTGCAGTGCTGGTAACTGTAAATCTCTGAGCTCTGTAGATGGTATGAGACACTGAGCCTAGTGATTGGCTGCCGTACTGTAAAAGGGTGCTTTTACATTGCGCTTTTCTCTATGTCCCGTCTGAGCTTGCGTCTGCCCAAAGCAAAATGGGATTTGGAGGTATGCGCCGATGGGGCCATAGACTATAATGGTGCTGGCAGATCGAATGTACGCTCTGTTGTGCATCATTTTTGGGTGTTTATGCCTATTTGTCCCACTATGGGACTTTCACTTTTTTTACTCTGATCGCCTGTATAGCACAGGAATGCAGCACCATCCCTGTGCTATACAGGCTGTCAGCCCTGCAGATGCAGAAGATACTTTGGTCATGCACTGCGCATGACCAAAATATCTTCCTGCTGTCTGGTGACCCGAATGTTGTCATGACGACATTGGGTCATCATAGCAACATCAGGGAAGCCGCGGCAGACAGCGCTGGAGGCCGGCAGGAGAGGTGAGTATCCCGATCACCTCCCCTTGCCACCGCAATGCTGCGATCGACTTCGATCGCAGCATTGCAGGGGTTAATGTGCTGGGAGCTGTGCGGGACCGCTCCCTGCACATTGTCACAGCTGACACCCGGTGCGATCAGCTGACACCTGGCAGTGATCGCGCCCGCACAGCTTGTGTGCGGGCGCGATCGCAAAGACGTACCTATACGTATCAGGCTCTTACAGCACAGGGCGCAGGTATGTATTAGTACGTGTTGGGCTTTAAAAAGGTTTTCCCACGAACAAAAGTTCATTTTAAAAATTGTCTGTGTCTGACGTGTACGGAGCATACCACATCTCCTGGGCAGGGGAGGAAGCAAAGGACAATACAGACATTACAGCAGGGGATCACAGCTGAATCTTTCTCTGAGGTAAAACATTTCCCTGCCTGTTTTTAACCGGTTCAGGACCGCCCACTGTACATTAACGTCGGCGTTGCCCGGGCTCTGTGCAGCGCCGACGTTTAAAAACGGTGGGTGGTCCCGCAGCGCTCAGGACCCCCAGGGTCCTGCTAGCGCTGCGGTACCGGTTCAGAGCGATAGCTCTGACATGTGGCATCATGGGGACCTGAATGGATCAGGTCCCCATGATGTTAACCTGTTCCTATCTTCTAGATGCCGCGATCCATAGCGATTGCGGCATTTAAAAGATAGTGACATTTGGTGGTCGGCAATCGGGACCCCCCACATACCTCAGGAGCGGCGGGGATCCCGGTGCTGTGACCTCTGACATCATCGAGACCTGATTGGCTCAGGACTCGATGATGTCAGCGTCACACCAGCCAATCAGAGAGATCACCAGGGAAGTTTGTTTTAGCAACAAACTTTCCCGGGCGATCTGCCTGATAAATACACTGTTTCTCCTCCGATCTCAGTGAGAGAGCAGAGGAGAAACAGTGTGACAAGAGCTGTGTCAGCCTTGCCACTGTGAAAGTAAAAAAAAAAAAAATAAAAAAGAAAGTAAGAGTTAGGGTTAGTCAGTCCTGTCAGATCTATCAGTCCTGTCAGATCTATCAGTCCTGTCAGATCTATCAGTCCTGTCAGATCTGTCGGTCAGTCCCGTCCGGTCAGATCTGTCGGTCAGTCCCGTCCGGTCAGATCTGTCGGTCAGTCCCGTCCGGTCAGATCTGTCGGTCAGTCCCGTCCGGTCAGATCTGTCGGTCAGTCCCGTCCGGTCAGATCTGTCGGTCAGTCCCGTCCGGTCAGATCTGTCGGTCAGTCCCGTCCGGTCAGATCTGTCGGTCAGTCCCGTCCGGTCAGATCTGTCGGTCAGTCCCGTCCGGTCAGATCTGTCGGTCAGTCCCGTCCGGTCAGATCTGTCGGTCAGTCCCGTCCGGTCAGATCTGTCGGTCAGTCCCGTCCGGTCAGATCTGTCGGTCAGTCCCGTCCGGTCAGATCTGTCGGTCAGTCCCGTCCGGTCAGATCTGTCGGTCAGTCCCGTCCGGTCAGATCTGTCGGTCAGTCCCGTCCGGTCAGATCTGTCGGTCAGTCCCGTCCGGTCAGTCCCGTCTAAAAATAAAATGGCCCGTCAGACTTATACCGCAGAAGAGGTGTATGCCCTGCTGTGTTCTGACACTGATGACAGCGCAATCTCAGATGGAGATATGGATTTTGAGGGCTTTAGTAGCGGCGACAGAAATGAGCAGTGATTCTGTTCCATCCTCAAGCCCAAGGACCAGTACAGCAATAGGGGCAAATAGCGCTACTGGAGAAACGTCTCCAAATCAGGGAACACTGCCCAGTACAAGCGCTGTCCCTGCTACTAGTGAATTGGCGCACCCCAGTATACAAGGGGCTTTGCCACATGATCTAGCATTTCCCAGATGGGAGGCTTCGGATTCGGCTGCTCCATTCAGCCCTGATTTCAACGCCACTCCTGGTATAAATGTGGAGGTGGAAGATTTTGGACCAATTCATTTTTTTAATTTGTTTTTTACAGACAGCTTGCTAGAGCATATTGTCATGCAAGCAAATTTATATGCATCCCAATTCATAAGCCAGAATCCCCGATCTTACTATGCTAGGGCAAATTTATGGACACCAACTAATGTCCCGGAAATAAAAAATTTTTTAGGACTTACATTTGCCATGGGGCTTGTTAAAAAACCGAGCATTCAATCCTACTGGTCCAACCACCCTGTTCAAGCCACCCCTATGTTTTCAGTCATTCTGCCTAGGACCCGTTATGAAATGCTCATGCGGTTTTGACATTTTAACGACAATAGTCAATGCCTGCCCAGAAATGCCCCAGAACATGACAGGTTATATAAAATTAGACCCATCATTGAAAATTTGTCAGAAAAATTCTTAAGGCTCTACACCCCAACACAAAATATTTCTATAGATGAGTCCCTTGTAAAATTCAAAGGAAGACTGCACCTCAAGCAATTTATCCCATCTAAAAGGGCAAGGTTTGGAATAAAGCTCTATAAAATGTGCGAAAGTTCAACCGGATACACATCCGCTTTTCGCATATATGAGGGAAAAGACAGCCAACTAAACCCACCAGGATGCCCTACTTATCTGGGGACATTTGGAAAAATTGTTTGGGAGCTGATAAGTCCATTTTTTCAAAAAGGCTACAATCTATATGTGGACAATTATTACACCAGAATACCCCTATTTAAAAGTCTGGTTGAACACAACATCGGGGCTTGTGGGACCATCCGTAAAAACAGTCAGGGGTTTCCACAACCATTGGTCAACCAAAAGTTTCAAAAGGGGCAGTCAGGGGCTGTACGCAACGGAGAGCTGCTTGCCCTGAAATATAGGGATAAGAGGGATACTTTTGTCCTCAGCTCGATCCACACAGATGCCACAAGGGCCACTGTAGAACTAGGATCCACCACTCCGAAGCAAAAACCTGTGTCAGTCTTTGACTACAACAAACACATGGGGGGTGTGGACCTTGCAGACCAGGTTCTACAGCCATACCAGGTATCAAGAAAGTCCTATACCTGGTATAAAAAGTTGGTTATTTATCTGTTTCAGGTGGCCACATACAATTCTGTTGTGTTGTACAAAAAAGCAGGAAATTCAGATCCTTTTCTTGATTATCAAGAAAAGGTAATTGAAAATCTTGTCTTTCAAAGTGTTAGCCCCGCTCATCCATTAGAATCTGAGGATGTGAAAAGACTCACTGAGCGACATTTTATTGCACTTATTCCAGCAACGGAAACAAGAAGGAACCCCCAGAAAAGATGTTGTGTATGTACTAAGAGAGGAATGAGGCGTGATACCCGCTACTATTGCCCACAATGCCCATCATTGCCAGCCTTATGCGTCACTGACTGCTTTAAAATCTACCACACAGAACCATGTTTTTAAACTGTAAAAATGTATCCCAATTTGTCATTCAAACATTTGGTTCATTTAGTGAATGACACATTCGAGTAGCGCTCACTTAATTTCCAGGGGGGGTTCTCCAGAATCTAAACCTTCCATTGCGTGCTTGTTTCTGGAAATCATCCATTGAGTTAAAATGGTCGCTAAACCCATAGATGAATTCCCAGAGGGGTGTCATTTCCAAAATGGGGTCACTTCAGGGGGGATTCTTTAGCTCTGGTACTCTGAAAAGTGCCAGAACAGCATAATCCCCCCTGAAGTGACCCCATTATGGAAATGACACCTCTGTGGGAATTCATCTATGGGTTTAGTGACCATTTACCTATCTACTTATTTTCCCACCACTAGATTAATTTATACAGAGGAGTAGATTGTAAAATTCGGTCACTTGTTGTGGGTTTCCTCTGTTTAGGCACCTCAGGGGCTCTCCAAATGCAACATGGCGTCCGCTATCGATTCCAGTCAAATTTCCATTCCAAAAGTCAAATGGCGCTCCTTACCTTCCGAGCCCTGCCGTGCGCCCAAACAGTGGCTTTGCACCACATATGGGGTATCAGCGTGCTCAGGAGAAATTGCACAACACATTTTGGGGTCCATTTTTTCTGGCTGCCCTTGTGAAAATTAAAAATTTGAGGCTAAAGTAACATTTTTGTGAAAAAAAGTTAAATGTTCATTGTTTTCTTCCACATTCCAAAAATTCCTGTGAAGCACCTGAAGGGTTAATAAACTTCTTGAATGTGGTTTTGAGCACCTTGAGGGGTGCAGTTTTTAGAATGGTGACACTTTTGGGTATTTTCTGTCATAAAGGCCCCTTAAAGTCACTTCAAATATGATGTGGTCCCTAAAAAAATGTTTTTGTAAATTTTGTTGTAAAAATGAGAAATCGCTGGTCAACTTTTAACCCTTATAGCTCCCTAACAGAAAAAAATTTTGGGTCCAAAATTGTGCTGATGTAAAGTAGACATGTGGGAAATGTTATTTATTAACTATTTTGTCTGACATATCTCTCTGATTTAAGGGCATGAAAATTCAAAGTTTGAAAATTGCAAAATTTTAAAAATTTTAGCCAAATTTCCGATTTTTTCACAAATAAACGCAAGTGATATCGAAGAAATTTTACCACAATCATGAAGTACAATATGTCACGAAAAAACAGTCTCAGAATCAGGGGGATCCGTTGAAGCGTTCCAGAGTAATTACCTCATAAAGTGACAGTGGTCAGAATTGAAAAAATTGGCACAGTCACGAAGGCAAAAACAGGCTCTGGCGTGAAGTGGTTAAACAATATTTTACCTCATAAACTGAATCCTCTGTGATCTTGTGTTGTAATGTCTGTATTATATTTTGCTTCCTCCCCTGCCCAGGAGATGTGGTATCTTCCGTACAGGGTCAGACACAGACAATTTTATAAATGAACTTTTGTTCGTGGGAAAACCCCTTTAAGCAAATCCGTATGCGATGCCTTTTCAAATTGCAACCGTTTCATTTTGACCCTTGTCTTGAATCTAATTCTACTACTGAGATTTTTCATTATTTTGAAAAAAATGCATACAAGACTGTTAGAAGATCTAGCTTTCCCACTTTATAGCCAAAATTTTTATTATTAGCATTCTCTTGATGAGCTTCAAGAGGTAGTCTATAATATAAGAAGTGCATAATAATAATAATAATGGGTTCTTTTGTTTTTCAGATGGATGGATTTCAACGACATTTTGACTCCCAAATAATTAGTTACGGAAAGCAAGTTATAATTAACTTGGTGAGTGTTTAGAATTGTTTGTTTAGAGTTGACAGGGCATTTTAAACAAGTATAGAAGAAAGCAATTTGCATGTCATATCGCTGTACGCTGTTTTCTTTTGAAATGTATTGTCATAATATTGTATTCGGCAATATATTTCAAACCTTTTTACGTCTCAGAGGAGACCTCATTTATACGTGTAAATACGTGTGTTCAATACAAAGGACAGACACATGACTCATTCCTTCCAAAGACCACAATAAGGACCAGGGTACACTCATTACGGGTGAAGAAAGGAGATTCCAGCAGGAAAGGGTTCTTGACAGATACAGCAGTCAAAATGTGTGTAATGCTGTACCGCAAGAGGTAGTAATGGCCGACACTATAACCGCTTTTAAAAAAATCAGCTTTTAAAATCAGTACACATAACATTCTAGGTAATTATTAAATTGGTGACAAAATGTACAATTGGTGGAGGATGGTTGAACTTGATGGACTTTTTTTCTACCTATATAACTATGTAATTATGTAACTTTATTAAAAAAGATAATTATTTTTAACATATAGTTTAATCATGTAATAAATAAGTAGCTTTGTAATATAAACCTTGCTTCTGGCATCCCCTTACAGTTCTCTGGGTGCCGCTAGGTTGATGCAAACAGGTAATAGCTTAACTTTCATTTCTCCAGGGCCAGTATGAAAAGTAGTTATTGAGCTGATTTGGATGCTTTGGATAATACCTACATGGTTTTATTTGTAGTGTTTTGTACTGTTTTATACATGTGGCATGGCTGGTTCATTTTAGTTGTCTTTGTTATCTCTCTTGGTATGTATTTAAAGAGTGTACCTAGCACCAGTATAACAAACCCAATTTGATTGGTTTATTAAAAATGAAAGTACTTTCTAAATATAATTAAAACAGAATAAATAAAATGATTGCATGATATGCCAATGTCCACGTGCATGGTATTCAAATCACTGACTTTCATGCAACCTAACATGCAGAATTTCCCTGCTACATCACTTCCTGGCTCGAAGTTCCTTTCTTTAAAGGGATGTAATCTGCTATATAATCTGAAGACCGCATGCTGTAGGGGTTAAAACACATTTCATTAATGCCTCTTATCAAGCTCCAGGTTTTGTTTGCTTGCAGGGATTCTTTTAGCACCAAGAGCTTATCATTCCTGGGATACAGCAGCAAGTACATGCTAGTCTGACACGCCCCCTCCAGTAATAAGCACCTCACTGTCTATGGACATTGTATGTACAGAACCGGGTGTGGGTGGGGGCAGCTTCCTCAGCTCTGCTGTATTGCTAAATCTGAAGTGATAAGTCATTGGATTCAGCTGCTCTTTCCCTACATCAGGCTGCTCTCCGATGAGATAGCAAAAACCTGCTGACAGATTCCCTTTTAACAGTGAAGTCTCAAGTTATCGTGAAATGCTGCTGCTTAGGCCTGTGAGATCATGTTCAGTCCTAGGAAAGAAGGCTTAATGAATGTTCAAATGTGTTCAGTGTTATTTCACTTTTTTTTAACCCATTCAAATTAATGGAGAAAACTGCAAGTAAAGATGCTGTGAAAAAAACGCACTTGTTTTACACCAGCATTCTGTTTTTTGATGCAGGTAAAAAAAACATTGCAAAAAATGCCAATTGAACATACCCTTATAACAGGGGTCCCCAACCTGTAGCTTGAGAGCCACATGTGGCTTACTGCCCACTTTGTTTGGTTTGGGGCAGTCTGCCAGCTTGGTGTGTCAGAACCAGGTTTAGCAATCAACTATGGAGAACATCTTCAGATGATGACTTTTGTAAGTAGCCCTGCACAGGTGAGAGGAGGGAAAATATGGTAAACTGGACATAGGATGATACTGCCAGTTAGAGGAGTACTTGAAACTGGGTGCAATATTGTGGTGAATGTGCTTGATGCAAGAATGCTGAATGAGGGTAAAGTGGGAACCCATGGATGTATGTATACTTCCTATAAGTACAAAGTATAAATATAGAGTTTGGCACAAGGTTTTGGTGATCTTTCTGTGGGAAATCTTTAGTTGTCAATATATCTGGACTTTAACAACAAGAAAACTAGCACTAAATAAGTCTAATTTTAAAGGAAGATATCCACAAGATTATATTAAAAAGACAAATTTCTCAATATGCCTTCCACGACAGCATTGGAGGATATAGTCCACCCCCTATTGGGGTGACAGGAACACAGAGAGGTTAAAAGCCCCTCCCCACCATCAATCCCCAGTGTTTTCCTGTCCCCCTTGGGGGCATGGAGAGGTCCTGCAGTGCTGTCGGGCCGGCAGGCAGCATTGTATCAGGTTGTACTTGCCAGGCAGTGGTCGGTCGGGGCGCTCCCTCCTCCCTCCATGCTGCTCCCATTGGGACCGTTCCGGGCTTCCTGCGCCCCATAGAGGGTAAAGCAAGCCGGGTGGTTTTCATGCCGGGGACCTGCTCCAGCTCCCCGGCATCTCCTCCTTCAGCCGGCGTTCTGGGTGCGCACACCGGAAGTGACTTCAGCGCAGGTCCTGTCTCTTCCGGCCTGTGCGTTCCACGCTGGGACGCACGGTGTGGGCGCTCCCAGAGCTGGCATGTGCAGTCTGGGTGCGCGCGCACCTGGGTGACGTCACCGCAGGTCCTGCTTCCAGCCTGTGTGCTCCATGCCGGGACGCTGAGATTGAGCGCGTCCCAGGGCCGGCAAGGCCCACATTGAATCGGAGTGGCCCTAAAGTGACCAGAAGGGGGAAGGGACTGAGGTTCCTTTCTGGAAGGCACGTTTTTTCCTATAAAAACCCGCCTGAAGATGCCTAAGGTAAGGCTATCTCCACCATGGAAGGTGACATATCCAGTATCCCTTCATCTGCAGAGCCCAGCACGCCCTCAGCTACAGTGAGTAGTACCTCGGTGGTCACTGAGGGGTTATCTTAGCCTCTCATTTAGATGACACTAAATCTCCCCTCCTTATAGTTACATGGGTCCCCTTTTCTTCCCCTTTCTTAGGAAGATAAGGCCCCCACTTCTAAGAAGGATAAAGACCAGCCCCGTAGATGTGGCATCTGCGCTAAAAAGTTGTCCTCATCTTATAAGAAGAAATTGTGCCAGCCCTGCACAGATAGAATAATTAAAGAAGAAAATCCCTCTCTAATTGAGGAACTTAGATCTCTTGTTAAACAGGCGGTCCTAGCCTCTTTTGCTGCGCTGCCTGTCTACTCCTCCTCCAGGCCGTCTCCCCCTAAGAAGAGGCAGATCCAAGAGTTAGACTCAGATGTAGTCTCTATTGATGTTAGTAGCTCTGCCTCTGATGATTTGGATGAAATAGCATTCTTAGGGCCTGCCAAAAAAGTTGAAACCGGAAGATACTATTTTTCCTCGGACAACTTAGAAGAATTACTGGACGCAGTTAGAGGCACAATGGGGCTGGAGGAAGTCTAGGTCCCCTGTTCCGTTCAAGATTAAATGTTTAGGGGTCTTAGATCAAAAAAGTAGACTGGGTATCCTGTTCATGAGGTCTTTAGAGATCTCATCCGACAGGAATGGGAATCCCCAGAAAATCGTCTCACCACCCCTTTGGAATTAAAGCCTAGATTTCCGTTGGAAGGTGAGTTATTTGATTGGGACGTCCCTAAGGTGGACATCCAGGTGGCAAGGGTAGTGAGGAAAACCTCACTTCCCTTTGAGGATTCATCCCAATTGAAGGATCCATTAGACCAAAAAATGGAAAGTGTCCTTAAAAAATCATGGGAAACCTCTTCTGCCTCTCTCAAGATGAATATTTCATCGACTTGTGTGGCCAGATCCCTCTTCAAGTGGCTGGCCCAACTAGAGGAACATCTGTCTCAGGTCACCTCCAGGGCAGACCTGCTAGACTCCATCCCTCTCCTTCAAAAAGCCATGGGCTTCTTAGCGGACGCCTCGGCTGAGTCAGTCCGGCTCGCGACAAGGGCAGCTCTCCTATCCAATACTGCCCGCCGTGCGCTGTGGCTCAAAACATGGAGTGGGGATGTCACCTCTAAGATTAAACTTTGTTCCATTCCATTTCAAGGGAAATATGTATTCGGGAGAAGGCCTCGGATGGGAAGAAAACCCTTCCTGAACAGAAACAACCTAAAAAACGTCCCTTTCGACCTTCCCAGAGTCACCCCTCACAATATAGGGGAAAGGGAAAGTCTGGGTGCTGGAGCTATCCTAAGGGCGGCAGGGGTCGTAACATCCTTGTTCCCCAGCAACACCACCACCAGCTGGACAAGCAATGACTTGGGCCGTGTAGGGGGGCGTCTCTCGGATTTCTTTCCCCAGTGCCAGGCAATTTCTTCCTGCCAGTGGATCCTCAATACTATCAAGGGGGGTCTTCTATTGGAATTCGAGACTCGTCCCCCACGGGTCCTGAAGGTCACGTCCCTTCCCTCTCGGGGGGCTTGGGAATTGCTCTCAGTCGGTTTACAAAACCTGCTAAAGTCCGGAGCAGTGTCTTCGGTCCCCCCTGGCCAGGAGGGTACAGGTCACTACTCAAAAATTTTCCTATAACATTCAGGCACCCCACGCATAATAATCAACCTGAAATACCTAAACCATCACATCAAATACAAGCGATTCAAGATGGAGTCCATAAGGTCAGCTATTCCCCTAATAGGGAAGTATTATGTCATGGCAACCATAGACCTAAAAGATGCATACTTCCACGTGCCGATTCATCCGACCCACAGGAAGTTCCTGCGCTTTGCGATTTCCAGGGATAACATAACAGAACACTACCAGTACAACGTACTGCCCTTCGGCATCTCTTCAGCACCTCAGGTGTTTACGAAGATTATGGCGGAAGTCATTGCACTCATCCGAAAACAAGGGGTCTGCTTAATTCCATACCTGGACGACATGCTGATCATCGCCCCTTCAGTGAGGATTCTCAATCTTCATGTCTCCATAACTCTAAAAACCCTCCGCTCATTAGGTTGGATTCCGAACCTTGGAAAGTCTTCCTTCGTCGAGGAGGAAGTTCCTTGGTGTCTTACTGGACTCCAACAGACAAATGTCCTTTCTTCCATTGGAGCATCAAACAGCTCTCAGAACCAAGATCTCAAATTTCAGACACCAGAAGAATCCAACATTGAGAACTGCAATGTCTGAATTGGGGTCTATGACGGCCTGTATCCAGTCAGTATCATGGGCTCAGGCCCACTCAAGGTCTCACCAGGATCATATCCTAAAAGCATGGAACAGACAAAGGGACTCAAACAAACGGACCCAAACTCCTGGCCAGGTAAAAGCTTCCCTTTCTTGGTGGTTAAGCACCAAAAATCTTCGGAGGGGGATTTCTTGGACTCGGGACCCTCTAATCACAGTGACTACCGACGCCAGTATACGAGGATGGGGTGCCATGGTGGCCCAGACTCCTTTTCAAGGCAGATGGAGTCCCGAGATCAGTGCCAGATCCTCCAACTTCAGGGAGCTGAAGGCAGTAGAAAAAACACTCAGAGCAGCAGTCAACCTAATCCAGGGTACTCACATCAATATTCTCTCAATGTGACTACAGTCGCCTTCCTTCGTCATCAGGGAGGTACGAGGGTAGACAGCTTGAAACAAATCGCAAGTCGAATATTTTCCTGGGCAGAACAACATCTCCTGTCAATTTCGGCAATTCACCCGAAAGGCTCAAACAACATTCAAGCAGACTTTCTAAGCAGGGAAGACATTCAGCCAGGAGAGTGGAGCTTGAATCCTCAAATATTCCTATCACTGGTAGCAAAGTGGGGTCTCCCCGAAGTAGATCTCTTTACCAGTCGCCTAAACGCAAAACTTCCCCTCTTCTTTTCATTGGACAGAAGAGACAATGCCACGAATCTAGATGCATTAGCCCATCCCTGGCATTTCGAACTGGTCTATGCTTTTCCTCCAATTCCACTGATGGCAAGAACTATCCAGAAAGTCAGGTTAGAGAGGGTGGTAACAATTCTAGTGGCCCCTCTGTGGCCCAAAAGTCCTTGGTTCGGCACCATCACGGAACTTTGCCTGGACCGTCCCGTGATACTTCCACCGGTCAACAACCTTCCCTCACAAGGTCCCCTATTTTACCCAAATCCTCAGTGGCTAAACCTTACAGCCTGGTTACTGAAGCCGAGATCTTAAAATCCAAAGGTCCCTCTGAAAAGGTTATACGAACTCTTCAACAAAGTAGGAAACCAGTAACCAATGCTATATACGGCAAAATATGGAAAAAATTCCTATCATGGTATGCCCCGGATATTCCTGACACCTCACACCCCAAGATTGCTCAGATCCTTGCTTTTTTACAGAATGGATTGGAGTTGGGTCTCAAACCTAGTACACTCAAGGTGCAGATTTTAGCCCTAAGTTCCATATTTGACCAAGATTTGGCCTCTCACAGATGGATCAAAAGATTCATAACTTCGGCACTCAGACTTCACCCAAAAAATCGATCCCATGTCCCATCCTGGGATCTTAATGTGGTGCTGCGGGGTCTAACCCTCTCTCCCTTCGAGCCTCTATCCTCCAGCACAATATAGGCTCTCTCTCATAAGACTGCCTTTTTAGTAGCCATCACGTCAGCACGGAGAGTAGGAGAACTGCAAGCTTTCTCCATCAGAGAACCTTACATGACTGTGACTGAAGATAGAATAACTCTTCGTTTGGACCCTTCCTTTCTCCCAAAGGTTGTTACAGATTTCCATCGTTCCCAGTAGGTCATCCTTCCCTCCTTCTGCCAGAAGCCTTCTAATTCAAAGGAAGCAGATTTCCATCTCTTAGATGTCCTCAGAGTTGTTCTTTATTATCTGCAACAGACTGAGTCTTGGAGATTGGATGAAAATCTATTCATGCAACACTCAAAGCATAACAGGGTAAGGAAGGCAGCTAAATCCACTATAGCAAACTGGATTAAGAAAGCGATCGAAGAAGCCTTCGTCAATCAACAATTGGATCCACCGATCACCTTAAAAGCTCACACTACCAGATCCACATCAACTTCTTGGGCCGAAAGAGCCGACACTTCTACGGAGCAGACTTGCAGGGCAGCTGCATGGTCTTCCCTTCACACATTTTCTAAACATTATAGATTAGACTTATCGTCCATTAGGGATTTAACCTTTGGTAGGAAAGTCCTACAAGCTATTGTCCCTCCCTAATAAAATATCGTTGGTATTCCTCCAATGCTGTCGTGGAAGGCGTATTGAGAAAATAGAATTAGTCCTTACCGGTAATTCGGTTTCTAGAAGCCTTCCACGACAGCACGAATTTCCCTCCCTATGGGTTCCATATAACTGTCAGGTAACCATTTTTCCAGGTGATCTTGGTAAACACTAGGGATTGATGGTGGGGGGGGGCTTTTAACCTCTCTGTGTTCCTGCCCCCGAATAGGGTGTGGACAACATCCTCCAATACTGTCCCGGAAGGCTTCTAGAAACCGAATTACCGGTAAGGACTAATTCTATTTTTCATTTCAGTTCAATATAAAATAATTATAGAGGTACCCTCGATTATTTGACTATCATTCACAGATCTATATCATACGAGTAAGCCTCCTCATGAATACAATTGATATTAATGATAATTAAATATTGACAGAATTATCCATTTTCATTGCACCTATTCCCTAATAATAAAGTGCTGCTGCAAAAAACTTTTTTAGTCCCAACAACATAGTGTTCAAAATATAAAGTGCAAATGCCAAAGGTTTTATATATACAATACAGACCAAAAGTTTGGACACACCTTCTCATTTAAAGATTTTTCTGTATTTTCATGACTATGAAAATTGTACATTCACACTGAAGGCATCAAAACTATGAATTAACACATGTGGAATTATATACTTAACAAAAAAGTGTGAAACAACTGAAAATATGTCTTATATTCTAGGTTCTTCAAAGTAGCCACCTTTTGCTTTGATGACTGCTTTGCACACTCTTGGCATTCTCTTGATGAGCTTCAATAGGTAGTCACCGGAAATGGTTTTCACTTCACAGGTGTGCCCTGTCTGGTTTTATAAGTGGGATTTCTTGCCTTATAAATGGGGTTGGGACCATCAGTTGTGTTGTGCAGAAGTCCGGTGGATACACAGCTGATAGTCCTACTGAATAAACTGTTAGCTACTTTTTTCTTGCCATAATACAAATTCTAAGTAAAGAAAAACGAGTGGCCATCATTACTTTAAGAATTGAAGATCAATCAGTCCAAAAAATTGGGCAAACTTTGAAAGTGTCCCCAAGTACAGTTGCAAAAACCATCAAGCGCGCTACAAAGAAACTGGCTCACATGAGGACCGCCCCAGGAAAGGAAGACCAAGAGTCACCTCTGCTTCTGAGGATGTTTATACGAGTCACCAGCCTCAGAAATCGTAGGTTAACAGCAGCTCAGATTAGAGACCAGGTCAATGCCACACAGAGTTCTAGCAGCAGACACATCTCTTCAACAACTGTTAAGAGCAGACTTTGTGCAGCAGGCCTTCATGGTAAAATAGCTGCTAGGAAACCACTGCTAAGGTCAGGCAGCAAGCAGAAAAGACTTGTTTGGGCTTAGGAACCCAACGAATGGACATTAGACCAGTGGAAATCTGTGCTTTGGTCTGATGAGTCCAAATTTGAGATCTTTGGTTCCAACCACCGTGTCTTTGTGCGACGCAGAAAAGGTGAAAGGATGGACTCTACATGCCTGGTTCCCACCGTGAAGCATGGAGGAGGAGGTATGATGGTGTGGGGGTGCTTTGCTGGTGGCACTGTTGGGGATTTATTCAAAATTGAAGGCATACTGAACCAGCATGGGTACCACAGCATCTTGCAGCGGCATGCTATTCCATCCGGTTTGCGTTTAGTTGGACCATCATTTATTTTTCAACAGGACAATGACCCCAAACACACCTCCAGGCTGTGTAAGGGCTATTTGACCAAGAAGGAGAGTGATGGGGTGCTACGCCAGATGACCTGGCCTCCACAGTCACCAGACCTGAACCCAATCGAGATGGTTTGGGGTGAGCTGGACCGCAGAGTCAAGGCAAAAGGGCCAACAAGTGCAAAGCATTTCTGGGAACTCCTTCAAGATAGTTGGAAGACCATTTCCGGTGACTACCACTTGAATCTCATCAAGAGAATGTCAAGAGTGTGCAAAGCAGTCATCAAAGGAAAAGGTGGCTACTTTGAAGAACCTAGAATATAAGACATATTTTCAGTTGTTTCACACTTTTTTGTTAAGTATATAATTCCACATGTTTAATTCATAGTTTTGATGCCTTCAGTGTGAATGTTCAATTTTCATAGTCATGAAAATACAGAAAAATCTTTAAATGAGAAGGTGTATCCAAACTTTTGGTCTGTACTGTATATGTTGTAAATGAATTTCCAGTGTAACATGGGTGATTATGTCCTTGTAATAAAAGCAACAGCAGAGTGCTTCATGGGAAATATGTTGTGCAGATAGGATAATGTCAATGAAACCAGTATTAGTAATTCAGGGGAGTTACATACATAGCTCAAATTGTCTGTTTGAGATAGACATGAGATTTACCCTGACAACGCCGTTTCGCTTTGGGCTTGGGGGCGCCCCCCTTCGCTGACTGCACATTGGGTTAATATAGTGGAAGCCGGGACCCAGTCGGACCTTGGGACGGAACACTTCCTCCCGACGCCGAAGATTGCGGGCCCTGGATCAATCGGTTGCCCCCACATTCTACAACTCCAGCACATCCTCCTCCTCATCAGCCTCCATCTCTGAAATGACCACATCAGTCGGAAGCTGGAAGCACTGCCTTGGCCATGCGGCAACAGGCTGTGCTGAAGCTAATATGCTTAGGTGACAAACCTCACACCGCTGAAGAGTTGTTGACGGCGCTTAAAGAGCAGGAAGATCTGTGGCCGTCACCGCTGAATCTGAAGCCAGGCATGGTCGTGTGTGACCATGGCTGGAACCTGGTGGTGGCTATGAAGCGAGGCGAGCTCACACACGTACCTTGCCTGGCCCATGTGCTCAAGTTAGTGGTTCAGTGGTTTCTCAAAACTTGCCTAATGTTTGTCAAAGTATGCCGCGTGTGTGCCCACTTTAGAAAGTCACCTACAGCTTCCGCCGCCCTTGCCGTGCTTCAGCAGCTTCCAGCTCACCGACTGGTGTGCCATGTCCCCAGGCATTGGAACTCAACGTTGCATATGTTGGGAAGGATTTGTGAGCAGCACAGGGCAGTTGTTGAGTACCAGCTTCAAAACGCCCATTGGTATTCAGGTCAGCCTCTGCACACAAGAGCTCAGGAGTGGGCATTGATGTTCGTCATCTCTGCCATCCTCCAAAACTTTGAGAACTCCACCAAGATGGTGAGCAGCGATGACTCTATAATTAGCGTCACCAATCCCGCCTCTCTGTCTTCTGAAATGATCACTGCTCACAATTAAAGAGTAGGCATTTCAGGTGGAGCACGATGAGATGGAGCAAGGAACCATACAGGGTGATTCCACACAGCCCAGCCTCATCTCATCCCAATGTGGATTAGGTGACAATGAGGAAAAGGAGGAGAAGGAAGAACAGGAACTAGTTTCCTGCACTATAACTATAGACGGTACTACCCACACAACTATCATACTGTTTATTCAGCGTGAATGGCCTGAGGAGAGGGATGAGGAGGAGCGCATAGTCAGTCGTCCTCTTGGTGAGGACATGGAAGTTTTGCCTGTTAGCAGTCTGTCACATATGGCTGAGTATGTTATGAAGCTTTTCCCGTGACCCTCGCGTTCTCCAATTTTTGGGTGACAGTCATTAATGATTGGTGACACTTCTACACCCACGCTACAAGGAGAACTTTCTATCTCTCTTTCTCTCGGCGGACAGGTCTACTAAAATGGTGCAGTACCAGAAGGCCCTTGTTGTGGAATTATAAAAAAAAAAAAAAAAAAAAAAAAAATTCCCATCTGAAAATGCTGGCGGCAGAGGTCACAGTTCGTTGGACAACCAAGGACTACAGGCGAGAGAGACACAAATACGATCCAGCAGAAGCAGGAGAATACTGTGAAAGGTCTGGGAGAGTTTTCTCAGACCCTCCCATCGCACAGGCCCTGATGCGCGTGGTACTCTCACAAGGGGGGATAATTTTTCGAAGATGCTGAAGGAGTACCTTGCTGACCTTGCCAACGTCCTCCTTGATTCTTCTGTGCCTTATAATTATTGGGTATCCAAGCTGGACACTTGGCATGAACTGGCTCTCTATGCCTTGGCCTGCCCTGCTGCTAGCGTTTTGTCAGAACTTGTTTTTAGTGCCGCCGGGGGCATTGTAACTGATAGGCGCATCCGCCCGTCAACTGAAAATGCTGACAGGCTGACTCTTATAAAAATGAACAACATCTGGATTGGGCCAGACGTCTCAAAACCATCGAATGATAGCAGCGGAACATAAACTCCAAATCCAGTGTCTTTTTTTGGGAGGTCTATTCCCATGCTCCTCTTACCACCCAAACATGAGTATACGCTTCCTGATTTTGTCTATTTTCTGTTGTCCTTCTCCTTCTCCTCATCCCCCACCACCATATCACCAGGGTGACCGTGATGCAACACTCACATCATTTTTTTAAGGGTGTTTATGATGCCTGTAGGGAATTTTTTTTTTTTTAGAGTCCTACCTCTAACATTCTGTATGATATACAGTATGTTCCTGTATACCCCCCAGGGGTAAATGTTTTTCAGCCCATGCACTTAATGCATGGGCATTACCATTATAAGAGAGCCACTCCTTAACAATGGTAACAATTTTTTGAATGAGGACCTCCTCTACATCTCTTCAAAAGTATTGGAGTGCTTACAATTTTTGGCAGCCCTTTCATTCACTGCATGGGCATTACCACTATAAGAGACCCACTCCTTTTTATAATGAACTTTTTCTTTTTACTGAGGCCCTCTTCTATGTCTCTTCAAAGGGTTATTGGGATGCATCCAAATTTTTATTAGCCCTTGCATTCACTGCATAGGCAATAACAGTATAGGAGACCCACTGCCTAATAATGGGAACATTTTTATTTAATGAGGCCCTCCTCTGACTCTTCATACTGGTATTGGGATGCGTCCAAAGTTTTGGCAGCCTTTGCAGTCACTACATACGCAATACCAGTATAGGAGAGCAGCTCCTTTTATAATGGGAACATTTTGTTACGGAGGGCCTTCTCTGCCTCTTCAAAGGGGTATTGGACTGTGTCTTCATTTTTGGCAACCCTTGAAGTCACTGCATATGCTATAACGGTATAGGAGACCCGCTCCTTAATAATGGGAACAACAAAGAATAGCCAGCTTATGGCCCTCTATCAATACTGAGGGCCGACTGCTCGCCCTTTAACAATAGTAAGGGCCACCTGATGGCCCTATAAAAATAGGCTTTGTGAATTTCACAGTCCCTCCTTCATAAATGAAACAGGATGTGTCTGATCATGTCTCACACATGACATGGGCAGATAAGCTAGTTAAATGTTAATGACATTTACCGGTGAATGTATTTTTTCAACGTTGAAAGCAATGCAAAAACGCTACGTGTTTACAGAGCCCAAGGTGTGGAAGATCATTTTTGTTTTTGGTTATTTATTTTGCCATATATACAAGCTATTACCCTGGAAAGGATGTTCCTTAACATATTTCCCTGGAAACTCAATTTTGGTTTCGTTTTTGTATGTTTTATTGTGAGTCCGTAAAAGTAGCATAATACTCTGACATTGTTGACAGCAGTGAACTGGGAGTCAGAGATGCTTCCAGTGGTCTTCCTCATGCTGTTCCCATGTCATTTGAGCACTGTTCCCATCGATTTGGGCAATTTTTAGGCCCTCTGCAGACCTCCGGGGGACACCGCCGGAAAAATGCTTGAGTTTCCCATATACTTATATTGGGCTCGTTGCTCGGGTTAAGCACCCGAGCATTCCAATTTGATCGACCCGAGCAACGAGCACCCAAGCATTTTAGTGCTCGCTCATTACTAAAGCTCAGGACTAGTGATGAGTGAGCATGCTCGTCACTGCTCGGTACTCGCCCGAGCATCTCATTGCTCGGCGAGTATTGGCGGGAGCTCTGGTCCCCACCCTGCATGTTTGCTCTCTTTAGAGAGCCAGTTAACATGCAGGGATTACTTGCCACCTACTGTGATTGCATAGGCATGTTGGTTGTGGCATTACAGTGATTGGCTGGCCGCATAGCGTCATCGGGTCTATACAAGTCCTGGTGGCCCTATGCTCGTCACAATCTAACCCGGAAACAGGCAGAGTAGAGAGATGTTGCTGAGCTAGGGAGAGAATTGGCAGTGTAATAGTTAGTTATTGGTATTCCACAGCAAGATATATGTCCATCTGAACTAACAGTCCTTCTGAGGACTAATCCAGCTGCATATATTAATCCTGATAGCAGGAGTTAGGCAGGCAGGGTTTGTGAAAGGGTATACAGCACAATAGGGTCCATTGCACATTCTGTCTGCTGTTGCTGCTGTTACAGATATCCATATAGCCCTACATATCTTACTGATTTTTTTTTTTTTTTGCTCTTAATCCTGATTATTTGCTTAAAAAGAAATCCAGAGTACACCATTTTACTGCTCCATTTGCTTGTTAGCAGAATACAGACAGATTTTTTTGATTATATTCGCATTACTGGAAATAGAGAAACTTTTCCATGATCAGACATGATCCCATATTACTGCCATAGTAATAGACATTTTGTGAAGCATGCCAAATATTACACTCCATTTAAAGTATGGTAGTTGTGTGTTCAAACCTATTCACAATTGGTCGCTGACAAATGCCATACTATTAGGCGACTACCTGTCCCCATTGTAAATGCATCTAACAACGTTATCGATAGGGAATAGAATCGATTTTTATTTTTATTTTCGGCACAACGCAGTATAAGCCAATAATACCTGGCTGGATCGGTGTAATACGCTATCCATACTGCGATACCTCACCCGTAAAGGAATTTCAGATAAGACAGGTGATATTCTAGAAAATTGAATCTATTTGAATTGTCCTTCCCATTTTTAAAGCGTGGGTCTCTTAAACTGTTAGAAGGACTGGCAAAATTAGAAGGGCTGGCAAAAATTAGGACGCACTCCAATAAGCATTTGAAGAGATGTTAAAAAAAAAAATTATATATAACACAGCAGGATCTTTGGTATAAAAACCAGAAGCTACTATTTCTCTATATGCCAGTCCTTTCACAGAGCTCAAAAATCTGGTTGTGGTAAAATACAACTCACCGAGAAGCAGTTTCAGACTGAAGAACATTGGGCCCACCAGAGGATTTGATTTTGAGGGCCCACCTCCCCCCCCCCCCCCCTCCCCCTCCCAGCCCGCTCAAGAACCCCATAGCAGCTGCAAGTTTTGCGCTACGAACTCTCCTGAAGGAGAAGCCAGGGCTCACCAGAGGATTCTCTGGTGGGACCGTCCAACACTGCCAAGAAGCAGCCCTGGCTAAGAAAAGTCTGTGGGAAGGTTCCCGGACACTCTATGGCTGCTTTTTTACTGTGGACTGGCTCCAGCAATCTATAATATTGCAATCTATAAGATCCCTTCACTGGCTCCCAATTTCCCAGCGTATCCAGTTCAAACTACTATCACTGACCTACAAAGCCATCCATAACCTTTCTCCTCCGTACATCTCTGAACTAATCTCCCGATATATTCCGTTACGTAATCTCCGGTTCTCCCAAGACCACCTGCTCTCCTCCACACTTATTTGTTCCTCACCCAGTCGTCTCCAAGACTACTCCCAAATATCCCACATCCTCTGTAATTCTGTGCCTCAACATGTCCAATTGGCCACCACATTCGGATCCTTCAGAAGGAACCTAAAAACCAATCTCTTCAAGACTGCCTACAGTCTGCCATTACCTCGCTGCCATCTCAACACAACCGGAGCTACTAACACCCCAACCTGCTGTTTCCTTCCCCACCATCCTGTAGAATGTAAGCCCGCAAGGGCAGGGTCTATAAGATTTTAAGATGCAGTCTGGCACCTTGGCAAAACCCAATTAAGTTCTCCCTCTGATATCTAACAATAACAAACGGGTCATGCTGGAGAAACTTGCACCTACTGCTACTCCGTGTCAGCTTCTTTGTGAGAAACTAATGTTTGGGCAGTCAGTCTACAAAATTAAAATTCCTGAGAAGAAAATTGTGGATGGCTTCGCTTCTGGTACTGATTGCACTGCTAATACCATGGCGTGCCATAATTCACTGGAAATATTCCTGACTGGTTGGAGACAAGCTCATTCCCACAGAAAAGTACCAGAAAGCTAAGGAGATGGTGGCCTCTATCATCATCATGAATAATTTGCTCGATGTAGACCGTCCACTGCTGCGGTCTACCTTGTGAACATTTTGAAGCTTGACTGACCCAGGGCCCGCAATCCTATGCGTCGGGAAGACATGTTCTGCCCCAGGGTCCGACTGGGTCCCGGCTTTCACAATATTAACCCAGTGATGCGTCAGTGAGATGCATCGTCCCTGGTCACAAGCAATTGTCCACGTGTCTGTGGTTAGGCAGTCCTTCCCACTAACTGTGCTGGTGAGGGTACGGGTAATGTTTTGGGACCCGTGTTTGTAAAAGGCAGGGATGACACCTGGAGAAATAGTGGGGACTGGGGACCGAGTACCGAGTGCCAGCCACCGCCATGAGGTTGCGGAAGGCTTCCGCCTCCACGAGCCTAAAAGGCTGAATTTCTAGTGCAAGCAGTCCAGAAATGTGGCAGTTTAGTATTGTGGCCTGTGGGTGGTTGGCTGCGTATTTGCTTTTGCGTTCAAGCTGCGCTGGGACAAGGACTTGGAAGTGTTTGTTGATGGTAATGGTTGCAAGTGTGCAACGACAGGTGCAGGGTGGGAGGCATTTTCGCCTGCATCATGGACGGAGGCTTGGTTTGCATGTATAACAGTGGAAGAGGCAATGGTGTCACCCGCAGACAGTTTCTGGAACCTGGCGTTCGACCCATTGACTTCATCGTCCACCATCTCTTCTTCCACTTCCGCACCCTGGTCCTCCTCCTGACTTTCTGCCAATTGTGTCTCATCATCATCATCCACCTCTTGCGACTGTAATTTCAATTTCCTACCATCGCCTTCGGGTGACCGTGGCTGCTGAAATATTTGGGCATCGCTACACGCGATCTTCTGTTGCCCCGCTTGAAGCGGGCCGGGTGAGAGGCCCGAATCTATAAATGGAAAGATGAACATGACAGCTCTTCGGAGTATCCAAGTGTGGGATAAGTTGTCTCCTGGCACTCAGCATGGTGGTAGGAAGGAGGATCAGGTGTCGGGGTCGTAACGACAATCCACTCGTCCTCTAGTCACTCCAAATTAAGGCTATGAGCATGGGTCAACTATTCAAAGAATGAGTCAGACAACGAGCTGGTTCAAACTCAGAGCACGCTCAGAAGGCTACTGGCAAGCCACGATCTCGGCAATGTTCTTTCTTTATTTCCGCATGCACAAACCTAAATACACTACATAATGGGGAGGGAAAAGGGATTGTCCGGGGCGGGGTAAGCCATAAATGTCTAGTATCCGGCCACTCCTGATTGGTCCACGTCTCCTTAACTCAGTCTCTGGGCAGATATTGCAACCGTCAGTTGATGATCCGGTTTCATTTCTCTGAAATAGGTGTTGGTTGATACTGGCGCCATCTTAGCATAAGTTTCGATCTAAGTAACACGTAGCAAGGAAAGCTTATTGTTATAAGACACAAAATGGTGGTTAGTACATAAGCAGAAAGCGTATAAAAGTTACAAAAATATATTCTTGACCCTGACATTCCCCCCTAAACACTAAGCTTTCCCTTGCTTCGGGGCCTTTGAGACTGTCCATGTGTGGGGAGAGGGGAGGTGGATTTCTTCACTCAATCATCTTAGAGACTGCCCCCTTATGGAGCGCCCCCAGACAATCGAGCCCTATCCTGGGCGACACATGGAGTTCTCCCAACTGTCCCTAGACTAAATCTCTCAGTTGAACTTTGTCATAGGGGGTCTGGTCAGCTTTGTTCAAAGGAGTGTATTTTTCCATATCTTCCTTGCTGGTATCATCATACAACAGAGATGTGGTTTCTTGATTCAGAAAGGTCCCGGAGGTTGGGACAGCATTGGTTATAGCTTTCCTGTATAAGGGGATTACACAGCACAGGGCCACCAACCCCAATACTAGCAGACCTCCTATCACTAGACAAGCTTGTTGGAGGAATCCCTTGAGCCCTCCCAACCATCCTGAGAAGAAAGAGGTATCTACCCCCGCATTCACCTTTACTTCTTCTGCCAGACTTGTTATCCTTCGAAGAGCTACCGCGGTTTTTCCATTCACTCCTGAGTTCTGAGGAATATATGTGCAACATTCCTCCCCTATCATTCCACATACTCCACCTTTCTCAGCAAGAATCATATCTATTGCTAATCTATTTTGAAGAGTCATTCTTGTATTAGGCCCTAGTTTCTCAACTATGCCCTGGAAGGCATCTCTGCTGTAATTCATAAATCTCTGCTCAGTGTAATAGACATAATTTATCCAATCTACATTTCTATTTATTTGTATTGTTGGAATGAGAGAGGGAAAACCCGCCACCACTTGATTCTGGGCCTTGTATTCGTCTGGGACCCCCCTCGGGACCCCTATAGAATCTATATAGACCTTAGGGTCCTCGGCATAACCAAAGTGTAATTGCTCTAAACTTCTTTTCCGTCGGGACTCCTTGGGGATTGTGTCTGTGGGATCCCAGGGCAGAATTCTAAACTGCATGGCTAATTTTACTAGGGTACACTGTCCTTTCCAGGTGGTCGGAAGCCTGGATCTGAGTCGTCCGTCCCCACAGAGCCAATGAACATTATATATATATCTGGAATGATTGCTTAACAGATCAGTGTCTACAGTCTCGTTAGTCTGGCAGAAGCCGTCTTCAAAGATTCCTAGAGAAGGACCGGTAGAGTTATCAGGGGAATAACAAGTGTAGTTATCTTTGGTTATTATTATATCAACCGGGGTTCGAATTTTAGCCTTGGAGCTAACCAGGGGAATATATTCAGGACAGGAGCTACCATTTAGTTTTTTCAGCAATCCCAATAAACAGAGGGTGCTATTATAGTCAGCAGGGAAAGCATGGGTGTACAGATGAGTATTAGCGGCTGCACAAGCTACACAGCCTTCAGATATATTTTGGGCTCGGACATTATACCGTACCCATTCTAACCATAGATTCTTTCGGGGATTCACTTGAGTCTCCATGGAAAAAACATCCTCCCATTTGAGTCTCGGGATTGGGATTACTTCTGTCAAAATTCTTTGTAACGCCTCCCCTCCTATGGGCTGACCTGTAAGGGGGGGGGGCCTGCGTGGGTTTTGTTTTTATATCTTTTAACTCTATTATTCCTTGTTTGGGATTTATGAAGCTATTGTAACAGCTTAAAACATATTTTCCTAAATCTCCCGACTGGGGATTCTCCAAATTCAAATATAAGGGGAAACACTTCTTATCCCATGAGCATTTTGGCCTGTGCTGTGGTTGCTCCTTGTTTATAAACCCCGTGCTTAAAGTCATTCGAGTCAATAGAGACCTTCCCTCTCTATCCTTCCTGTTTATAGCTTCCTTTGGTTTGTATCCCCAGTCCGTGTCTCCCGTGTTCCATCCCACATCTGACCAATAGTAGCAGTTTTTATTTCCCGGACGGGTCACACAGAGAATGTTCCTTGGGCATAGGCATCATACGAGTACCAGGTCATTCCAGCACAATTTACTATATCACAATAGTCAAATTGATAAGTCTGGATCTTTGCTCCAGTATTCACCCAGAAGGTGGTGGCCGCCCAGCTCGGGACGGGCAGTAGGCACATGGAAAGGATATGAAAAAAGGTGACCATCTTCTATGGGCTCGTTCTATCTCGCTTGCAATGGGAAGCGTGGATCCAAGTGCCCTTTCCTTCGAGTTTCAGAGCCGTCGGGGTGGTGAGAAGCACAGTGTACGGTCCCTCAAACCGCGGCTGGAGGCGGTCTTTCCGGACAAACTTCTTCACATACACCAGATCGCCTGGGATGAAATCATGTACTGCATCACCTGTAGATTCTGGGAGAGAAGCAGATACTGTAGAGCGGGTGTTAGTCAATTCTCTAGACAATGCAATCACAAATTTTACCACTCTATCATTTGTTTCGGACAATTCTTGGGGCCTAATCTCTCCTATCTTGGGCGGGGCCCCAAACAAAATTTCATAAGGAGTCAGCCCATGTTTGGCTTGAGGGGTGTGTCTGACATGATACAATACTACAGGGAGTAGGTCAGGCCAGGGGAGGGGATGGTCTTGAGTCATTTTCAGAAGCTGAGTCTTGAGTGTGGAGTTCATTCTTTCCACTTTGCCTGAACTGGCAGGATGGTATGGAGTGTGGAGGCCCAAATCTGTTCCCAACATATTCCAAAGTTCCTTGTAAATGTTAGCTGTGAAAGCTGGTCCTTGATCCGACTCTATGACTTGGGGAACTCCAAATCTGCAGGCAATTTCAGTGATCAGTTTCTTAGCTGTGATTTTGGCAGTCATGTTGACAAGCGGGTAGGCCTCGGGCCAGGCCGAAAACATATCCACAGCTACCAAGACATATTCATATTTTCCTGCTTTAGGCATCTGAATATGATCAACTTGTATTCTCTGCCAGGGGTAGTCTGGTTTGGCCAGATGTTGGAAAGGGATCCGTCCAATAGCCGTTGGGTTGCAGGTAGCGCAGACAGAGCAGGATTTTGAGTACGCAGTCACAGTGGAAGAAATTCCGGGTGCAAAATACAGTTTCTTAATACATGCCAAGGCCTGATTCTTTCCTCTGTGCGTAGACCCGTGAGCCCATGCTGCCACAGCTGAGTACATGCGCCTAGGCAAGCAAGGTTTCCCATCCACTTGGTAAAGAGTTGAGTTGACCTTTGAATCTTTGCGACTTGCCAGCACGGCTCCCGCCGCCTTCCATTGCTTGACTTCCTCAGTGGGGGTCCTTTTCTGCTCTTCACACAGTTTTTCTTCGGGCATCCTGACCCTCCTGGATTCCACTCGTGTCTCCGCTGGACTTGTATGATCTTCTGCCGGCTGTTCTTTGGCCCTTGCTCTAGTGAGCGCCACCGTTATGATTTGCAGGGTTTCCCCCATCTCTTCTTCCCTTTCTTGCCACTTTGATGACACATTCTCCATGGCTGCAGTCTTGGCTGCTTGGTCAGCTAGATGGTTACCCCTGGCTTCCCTGGAATCCAGTCTTCCATGAGCCTTGACCTTGATAACAGCAATCTGAGTGGGTAGTTCCAGGGCCTTCATTAGGGCCTTAATCCATGAGGCATGTTTCACTGGTGTACCCGCAGCTGTAATGAATCCTCTAGACTTCCACAAGAGTCCAAAATCATTGCAAATTCCATGTCCATACCTGGAATCGGTATATATGTTTGCCGTTGTTCCGGCTGCCAGATGGCAGGCCTCTGTGAGAGCTACAAGTTCAGCTTCTTGTGCAGACATGTATGGTGGTAGAGCTTCAGCCTTGAGGACTGTTAAGTCCGTTGTAACAGCATATCCCGTGTGGAACTTGCCTTGAGGGTCTGCACAACGGGATCCATCAGTCCATAGGTGCAAGGCGGGGTGTGAGAGCGGATGTGCCACCATATTTTCCGGAACAGAAGTCTCTTCTTGCAAAATTTTTATACAATCATGAGGTTCCATCAATGGACCTTCACCCTCTTCACCTTCCCCCCTAGAAAGTGGAAGCAAAGTGGCAGGGTTGATAGTCAGACATCTGGTAAACGTTATATTAGAGGGCAACAATAGGGAACACTGCAGCCGCAGGTGCCGTTGGTTGGTTAGATGCCTCGGAGATGTCTGTTGAAGAACAGCAGAGAGATCATGGCCAGCCCGTATAACTAGATTGTGTCCAAGGACGATATCAGCCGACTTGTCAAGGAGAATGTGAGCAGCATGGACCGCCTTAAGGCACGTGGGGGCAGTTCGGGCGACAGGGTCCAGGCGGGCTGAGTAGTAGCCCAGAGGCCGATACTTATGATCATAGCGTTGTGCTAAGACTCCAGAGGCATGACCTTCAGATTCAGAGACAAAGAGATGAAATGACTGAGTATAGTCTGGTAAGCCCAAGGCCGGGGCAGAGACAACAGCCTGTTTAAGGCGGTCAAAACATAGTCTGCGTTGGTGAGAGACTCGTGGATCTTCAGCATGAAGCCAGACTGAGCCTTCATCCTTGAGACAATCGTACAGGGGTTGCATGAGCTTTGAGGCATCAGGGATCCATTGTCTGCAGTAAGTGATGAGGCCAAGGAAAGTCTGCATAGCAGAGTAGGTGGTTGGGAAAGTAATATCCATGATGGCTTGTTTTCTTTCCTCAGTCAGATGTCTAGCTCCTTGTGAGATACAATGTCCGAGGAAAATGACCTTGGGCAGACACCATTGGACTTTGCCTTTCGAGACTTTACAGTTAGCTGAGTGAAGAAACCAGAGAAGGGATGCTGACATCTCTGGCAAATTTTCTTCAGTGCCGCAGAGTAAAAGATCATCCACATACTGTAGAAGAGTGACCTGAGGGTTCTCTTGAACCCATGGCTCCAGAATAGACTTCATAGAATGAGTGAATTGGTTAGGAGAGTTCTGGGCTCCTTGTGGAGTCCTGGTCCATGTAAGCTGTGCTCCTTGAAAGGTGAAGGCAAAAAGAAACCACGAATCTTCATGCAAGGGTATACTGAAGAAGGCGTTGGCCAGATCTAACACCGTAAACAAGGTGGCCGTTGGAGGCACCTGAGACAAGAGGGTGTTTGGGTTGGGTACCACCGGAGTTTCTAAAATGGTAGCTGCATTGACTGCTCTGAGATCCTGAACCAACCGGTATCTTGGAGGCTCTCCCGGAGCGGTTTTCTTTTTTACAGGAAAGAGGGGTGTATTGCATGGAGATACACATCTGACAAGAACTCCTGATTCCAGGAGAGAGGTGATTTGAGTACCCAAGCTTTGTTCCTGTGCCGCCTTGAGGGGGTATTGTGGCAACCGTGGGTACTTGTGTCCAGGTTTGAGGCGTACTCGGACAGGGGGAACCTGCAGGAGGCCAACATCCTCTGGCCCGCTGGACCACAGAGAGTGAGGGAACTGTGAGGTATCAAGAAGAGTGTGAGGTTGTATAGTCATCATCATTAGAGGGAAGGCTTTGAGAGCACAACGGTCCTCAGTCCCTTGTTCAGAATGAGGGTCCTGTAAAAGGAGCTCCATACCATGGTTCCCAAAAGTAATAGTCGCCTTCATCCGTTCTAGGAGGTCGGCCCCCAACAAATTGACAGGGCAAGTTTCGGAGACCAAGAATCTTATGAGTACTCCGGTGAACGGTCCTGCAGACACAGGGACTGTGAGTGGAGAGGAAATATGTTGGCCTTCCACCCCAACACAGGTGAGGGTATCTGGTGATAGGGATACAGAAGGAGGGAGCTGTGTGGAGGAAATGACAGATGTGGCCGCCCCAGTGTCCACCAGGAACTTCAATGGTTGATGGTCCACCTGTAAGGTGACGGTCCCACAGGCGGCAGCGGGGTGTGTAGAAGGGAAAGTGGACACTGGTTGACCGGGCCGTCATTGGCGTGGGTGAGATGGTTCACGGGAAGGTCCATTATTGCGTGAACCGTCATGGAACGAGCGGTCATGGTACTGTCCGCGGGTTGGACAGTCTGAGAATATGGTCAGGGCTACCACATTCCCAACACAGCATGCGTCCTCCAGAATCACGAGATTGTCTTCTGTCTCTAGGTGGTCCCCTGTCATTTCTTCTGTCTTGTTTTCTATATGTGGGAGGAGTATCATCACCTGTGCCTTTAACCATTACCCACTTGATTCCATGTTGATTGCCAGGGGGTGGGTAGCTGTCTTGAGCTTGATATACCATGGCAGGAGCGGCCTTCTTCTTTGGCTTAATATCCTTTTGCATCTTTAGCATTGCTTTTTGGAAAGCTTTAACAATGTCCACCGCGTCGTTGAAAGAAGAAGAACGAATCTCGGGGTGCACCCTCAGGACTTCATCTTTGAGGGTATCTTGTAGGCCATCTATGAGGGACTGAACCAACAGGGCGGCCTGTGTTTTCACATGAGGACTATATCCTAAGTCCTCAAAGTGCATGTTGAGTCTTGCGGCATATCTTTCCACAGATTCATCCGGATCTTGTTGAATATCCTGCACTGACCCAGCCTGATCCGACAAGCGATCTTGAGCCCAGGCCTTCAACTGTTTCATATATTCTAGGCCAGACTCGTAAGTACTAAGGGAGCCTGCCTTGGTGGAATCCATGGCCTTTTCGATGGTAGGCAAGAAATATTCCTTGGCTTTCACAGATGTGATCATGCCAAATCAGCCCAGGTTGCACCATAAATGGCTCTGGTTGTGTCCAAGCGTCTAGCATACTGCATGGGAGATTTATCGGGAAGCTTTGAAACCAGAGCGTCCACTTGTATCGGGGTGAAGGGCTGATATTTGATCATCCCTAAAGGTCCAGGAACTTGTTGAGGACTGGGCGGTGTCGCGTGTTCTTTGGTGGTGTCCGGGGTGGCCGCTAGGGAGGATTCTTCAGGCAACAGAACCGCATTAGGTATCGGCGTCAGGGAGGAGGTTGCCACTAGTAGCTTAAGGGCCAAGGGCATGGCGGCATGAACTGCTGGACTACGGACACAGACGATGCGTATTGAGTCCAATCCATGGGAGAGGGTTTCCATGCCCTCCTTGAGAGCTAACACATGTTCCTCCATACAGGGGCCGAGTGGGTAACCGAAAACTCCGGAAGATATAAGTGGTATCGCTAAAGTGCGTCTGGGCATATCCTGGTGACTTAATTTTCCTGCATGGATGAGTACTGAACGGATGATAGACGCGAGAGCGGAACGTGACTCTTCGGGGTTCTGGGGGTCATAAATAGGACCCACTGCATGTATGACATCAGCGGGCAGTCTACCCGCACGGGTGACTAAGGTCTGGCCTTTTGAAAGCTCTCCGTTTTCGGCTAGGTAAGCCTGACATTCTGCAGCAAGAGTGGAACCGGCAGCAAGAGCAATTTTGCGAGCCAATCCTCCAGCATGGCTCATGTGGGAGTTGGCAGGGTTGACTATGGCCCCCACCCGAAGTGTAAGGATATCACCGTAGCCTATTGACAGAGTGACAGGGCGTCCTGTCGGGTCTACAAGATTTCGAGAGTGGCAGGAATCCCAGCTTTCCGAGAGGCTGGGAGCCGGTGACCTTTCCACAGCCGATTGGAGCAAGGGCCGGAGTCTGGATAATAAATGTGGGGTAGAGGATGCTACGGGAGACGTATGGGGTAGTGGGGGGGGGGTGCTGGGGGATCTTGAGCCCAGCCCTCGTCCGGTTCCGCATCGTCCTGGGTAGCAGTATGTTGTCGGACGGAAAGCAGTCGGGCCTGGAATTCTGGGGAATTGAGGAGGATATCCCCAGGGTTGTGGGTGACCCCCATAGGAAACAGGGGGAGTGTCTCGGCATTGCGGGCTGGGGCAGAGGGTACGGTGCTCGTTTCAGGTAATGTGAATGGGTGTCCCGGGACCGTGGCCTTTTCCACCCGTGTCGGCAGCTGGTAGTAGGTGCCGGACGGATTTAGTAGCGGATATAGGCCTGACTGGGAGCTTCCGGGTCTCCCACAACAAGTAAAAGGTGTAGTAAGATGGCCGTTGGAGGGAGGAGTTGGAGTGGGAGTGGGATTGGGATTGTTCTTGGGGGCAGGCGGGGCATTATGCCATGGGCGGCCCGCCCCACAGACACAGCAGAACTCCGCCCAGGGTGGGTTTTGCTCTCCGCACACACGACACGTCCACCCCTCCGGTGATTTGGTGTCGGCGCCATTATAGGGCGGTGGCTGAGGGCTCGGTACAGTGACGGGCATCAAAGGTGCAACGGCCATTTTGGGGGCACATAATAAATCACATTCTGCAACTTTCATATATCCGAATAATGACTCGGCATTCTCTGTTCCCCCTGCACCATCTACTTCCTTCCAGCCCTCAACCTTTAAATCACTTGCTACTCTAAGATGTGCCTGAGCCTGGTGCAGGAGCCCTTCATCACTCAACTTCCCCTTTTTCTGTGTAACGCATTCTTTCCACACTGAAGGCTGAAGCCTGCCCGTACTGGGTAGACTTATCATTTTATACAGACTCCTAACATTTTTAACAGCCTTCTTGCCTTCCCGTGACTCTACTAACTGGATGACTCCCACTGCACCATCCGGCAACTTGTGAGGTCTTTCAGATTTGAACATACGCAACATTTTCCTATAGAATGCAATGATCTGTCGCGACTCAGATCACTGGTGCAGCCGACAGGTCGCCACCCGTCAGTGTAGAGTACTCCTCAATACACTGATAAGACAGAGACCCCTCATCTATCCTTTTCCCTAACCTTGAATGGCGACTTTATAGTACGACTCACCACGGCACCCTGACTCTGACAGCAGAATACCTCCTTATGAGGTTTCTCTGTGGTAGACGAAGAGCACTCCTCAATTCGTCACAGATTCTTTCTCCCTTCACACTTCAATTTAGGAATGATTTGAAATTCCGACTATCAGTCACGGAAGACAACTATCTAAAAAGAGTTCAGTGACCGGAGGAGGAGGAAGTGGTGTTCACACGAGCACGCGCAGGCATGCGACGTCACTCGGTCTCACAGTTGCTGGTTCGGGACGTGGCGCGGGACGCCTGAGGTCTCACCACTCGACCGGTCACCCACCCAGATCCAAACCGACAACCCCACAGGACCTGCTGCGGCTGACACACAGGCAAGTGAAACATATAAAATATATATATATCTCAACTTACCGCGTTCAATGGAGGTTGATCAGGCCTCAAATTGAGCCACCACGGTCACCACCAGGGAAGTCAGCGATGTGGGTCCGGGAGGGCGGCGGACCGCTAGCCACGCCCCACGTTGGGCGCCAAATGTCGGGGTCGTAACGACAATCCACTCGTCCTCTAGTCACTCCAAATTAAGGCTATGAGCATGGGTCAACTATTCAAAGAATGAGTCGGACAACGAGCTGGTTCAAACTCAGAGCACGCTCAGAAGGCTACTGGCAAGCCACGATCTCGGCAATGTTCTTTCTTTATTTCCGCATGCACAAACCTAAATACACTACATAATGGGGAGGGAAAAGGGATTGTCCGGGGCGGGGTAAGCCATAAATGTCTAGTATCCGGCCACTCCTGATCGGTCCACGTCTCCTTAACTCAGTCTCTGGGCAGATATTGCAACCGTCAGTTGATGATCCGGTTTCATTTCTCTGAAATAGGTGTTGGTTGATACTGGCGCCATCTTAGCATAAGTTTCGATCTAAGTAACACGTAGCAAGGAAAGCTTATTGTTATAAGACACAAAATGGTGGTTAGTACATAAGCAAAAAGCGTATAAAAGTTACAAAAATATATTCTTGACCCTGACACAGGTACTAACCAAAATCCCACAATGTCTGTCCGCTATTTCATCCTTCGTCTCTGCTAGATTTCTAAAACTTAACATATCCAAAAAAATGAAAGCGGCACTACAAAGTAAAAAAAAGTAGTTGTTTAATAGCCCATGTGGTTGTGGCGACGTTTCGGTCCCAGATTGGGGACCTTTCTCAAGCACTTTATATCTGAGTGCTGCCTATATTTTTTTTGGATGTCTTGAGGTTTGATATATACCTGGGGGGCTTTTTTGCACCTGAATTTAATTTGTGCTGCTTTTGAATTTTTTCAATTTTAAAACTTAACATAGATAAAACAGAATTCATAATCTTTCCACTATTTCATTCAACCACCCCCCGTCTGCCCTATCACTGTCAGTCTATCCATTCTCCCCAGTTCCGCAAGCTCACTTCTTTGGGGTAATCCTGGACTGAAATCTCTCCTTCAAACCACATATCCAAGCCCTTTCCACTTCCTGCTGACTCCAACTCAATAATATCTCCCAGATCCGCACATTCGTCAACCACTAATCTGCAAAAACACTAGCGCAGGCCCTCATCATCTCCTGCCTCGACTACTGCAACCTCCTGCTCTGTGGCCTCCCTTCCAATGCTCTCGCACCCCTACAATCTATCCTAAACTCTGCTGCCCGACTAATCCACCTGCCCCCCCTCTATTCTCCGGCCTCTCCTCTGTCAATCCCTTCACTGGCTCCCCATTGCTCAGAGACTCCAATTCAAAACCCTAACCAGGCCATCAAAGCCATCCACAACCTTTCTCCTCCATATATCTGTGACCTAGTCTCCCAGTACATACCTGCACGCAATCTCCAATCCTCACAAGATCTCCTTCTCTACTCCCCTCTTATCTCCGCTTCCCACAATTGTATGCAAGATTTCTCCTGTGCATCCCCCCCTACTGTGGAACTATTGCCTACTGTTGAAACCTTCAAAAGGAAGCTGAAGACCCACCTCTTCTAACAAGCATACAACCTGTAGTAACCCTAGCTCCACCATATTGCTGCATGACAAGCTCTACCGTGACCTACTGTATCCTTACCCACTATTATAGACTGTGCGCCCTCACAGGCAGGGTCTCCTCTCCTCTTGTACCAGTTGGTGACCTCTTTTCACATGTAAAGCGCCATGGAGTAAATGGCGCTATAATAATTATACTACTTGTACTCTGGGTCAATTGATGGCGCTTTCCTGGTGTCTGCTCGTGAGGGCTCACAGTCTACAAGGGATGGGTGAGGATACAGTAGGTGACGGTAGAGCTGGTCGTGCAGCGGTATGGTGGAGCGAGGGTTACTACAGGTTGTAAGCTTGTCGGAAGAGGAGGGTCTTCAGCTTCCTTTTGAAGGTTTCAACAGGAGGCGAGAGTTCCAGAGTAGGAGGGATGCTCGGGAGAAATATCGTATGCGATAGTGGGAAGAGGAGATAAAGAGGGGAGTAGAAAAGGAGATCTTGTGAGGATCGGAGGTTGCGTGCAGGCAAGTACCGAGAGACTAGGTCACAGATGTATGGAGGAGACAGGTTGTGGATGGCTTTGCATGCCAAGGTTAGGGCTTTGAACTGGAGTCTGTGGGCAATGGGGAGCCAGTGAAGGGATTGACAGAGGAGAGGCCGGGGAATAGCGGGGGGACAGGTGGATTAGTCGGGCAGCAGAGTTTAGGATAGATTGGAGAGGTGCGAGAGTGTTAGAAGGGAAGCCAGAGAGCAGAGCTTCAGCAGCGTTAGCAGCTTCCAGCTCACCGACTGGTGTGCGATGTGACCAAGCGTTGGAAATCAACGTTGCAGATGTTTGGAATGATTTTGAGCAGCAGAGGGCAGTTGTAGAGTACCAGCTTCAACAAGCCCGTCGGCATTCAGGTCAGCCTCCGCACATAAGAGCTGATGAGTGGGCATGGATGTCTGACATCTGTCTATCCTCCAAAACTTTGAAGAATCCACCAAGATGGCGAGTGGCGATGACGCCATAATTAGCGTCACCATACCGCTTCTCTGTCTACTGAAACGCTCGCTGCTCACAATTAAAGAGGAGGCATTGCAGGCGGAGGAAGGAACGATACAGGGTAATGCTACTCAGCCCAGCCTCATCTCAATGTGGATTGGGTGATAATGAGGAGGAGGAAGAGAACAGGGGACAGTCGTCCTCTTGGTGAGAACAAGGAAGTCTTGGTTGTTGGCAGTCTGGCACACATGGCTGACTATGTTCTGCTGCCTTTACCGTGACCCTTGCGCTGTATGCATTTTGGGCATTACAGATAACTGACACAGCACGAAAGAAGTCTTTGAGACGGAGGTGTGAGGTTCTGATTAAGGAGGATGTTAGTCTTAGATCAGTTGCAGAAAGGAGGACACAGGAGAGGTGATACACAGAAATGAGGGATGAGATATAGGCCGGTGCATCACTGTGGAGACCTTGGTGGATGAGAGAGAGGAGTTTGTATTGTATTCTGTAGTAAATGGGTAACCTAACCAGTGCAATGACTGGCACAGGGTAGTGGCGTCTGAAGCGGCTTGATAGAAATACGACCCTGGCTGCTGCATTCAGAAGGAATTGGAGCGAAGACAGTTTGTTTAGAACAGGGGTCTCAAGCTCAGCTGGGCATATTGGCCGCACACGGAAAAACATTTAATTTGGGGGGCCGCATTATTTGCATGACAGTGACATTTTTAGTGATACCATTTTATTTTCTATACACCTTTTGAACTGGTCCTCATCTTGTAGACATGGTCTCCCCTCCAGGTCCCCATATTGCAGACATGGTCTCCACTCCAGGTCACCCATATGGCAGACAAGGTCTCCCCTCCAGGTCCCCCATATTGCAGACATGGTCTCTCCTCCAGGTCCCCCATATTGCAGACACGGTCTCCCCTCCAGGTCCCACATATTGCAGACACGGTCTCCCCTCCAGGTCCCACATATTGCAGACACGGTCTCCCCTCCAGGCCCCCCATATTGCAGACACGGTCTCCCCTCCAGGCCCCCCATATTGCAGACACGGTCTCCCCTCCAGGCCCCCCATATTGCAGACACGGTCCCCCATCCAGGTCCCCCATATTGCAGACACGGTCCCCCGTCCAGGTCCCCCATATTGCAGACACGGTCCCCCGTCCAGGTCCCCCATATTGCAGACACGGTCCCCCGTCCAGGTCCCCCATATTGCAGACACGGTCCCCCGTCCAGGTCCCCCATATTGCAGACATGGTCCCCCATATTGCAGACACGGTCTCCCGTCCAGGTCCCCCATATTGCAGACACGGTCTCCCGTCCAGGTCTCCCGCTCAGGGTCCCCGTCCTCCCCCACACAGCGCTCAGGGTCCCTGTCCTCCCCCACACAGCGCTCAGGGTCCCCGTCCTCCCCCACACAGCGCTCAGGGTCCCCGTCCTCCCCCACACAGCGCTCAGGGTCCCCGTCCTCCCCCATACTGCGCACAGTGCCCCCCCTATACTGAGCACAGATACCCTGTGCCGTATTTCACATGACAGAGAAAAAGAAAAAAATAAGATTCTCACCTGTCCTCCGTTCCCTCGGCATCCTTTCTGCACCTGTGGCCCGCAGGCACAGACCCCGTAACGATCGCGGCTCTCTCCAGCAGCCGCAGACATCAGCGCTGTAATGCAGAGTATTGCCGTGCAGAGACCGGCTCTCTGCACAGCAATACCAGTGTCAGCCGCCGGGCTATCAGAGGCTAGCAGCTGACATCTGTGCATGTCAGTGACATCATACGCCGCTGCGCTGGGACGCGATAGTTACGGGGTCTGTGCCTGCGGGCCGCAGGAAGCAAGAAGCAGCCGGAGGGGCCGCATGCAGCCCGCGGGCCGCGTGTTTGAGACCCTGGTTTAGAGGGAGACCGATTAGAAGAAAGATTTTGCATCAAAGGTGAGAAAAGGTCAAATTTTGGAGTTGTTTTTAAGGTGCAAGTGACATGAGCGAGTGAGTGTTTTTCCATGTTTAATAAAGGAAAGTTGTGTGTCAAATATGAGTCCAAGACAGCAGATGGGCCGAGTGGGAGTTATGGTGGCACCACCTAAAGAAAATTGCAAAGTCAGGTATAGGTAGACTAGTGAAAGTCAGGTATAGGTAGGTTAGTAGAGGGAGGAAAAAGAAGGAGTTCATTTTTAGAGTTATTCAGATAAGGCCCTTGTTGAAGAATTATAAAAAATTCCCATCTTACAACGCTGGCGGCAGAGGTCACAGACACTTCATTGGACAACCAAGTAGTACAGGTGAGGGAGACACAAACCAGATGCGGCAGAGGCAGGGGAACGGTGTTAAAGGTCTGGGACAGTTTTCTCAGACCCTCCCAGTGCCCATGCCCTGATACACGGGGTACTCTAACAAGGAGAGTCAGATGCTGAAGGACTACCTTGGCGACCGTACCAGCACCCTCCAGGATTCCTCTCTGTGCCTTACAACTGTTGGGTATCCAAGTTGGACACGTGGCATAAACTGGCTCTCTACGCCTTGGAGGTCATGACAGCTAGAGTTTTGTCAGAGAAGGTTGGGGCATTTTAACTGATAGGCGCATCCGTCTGTCAACTGACAATGCTGACAGGCTGACTCTAATCAAAATGAACAAGAGCTGATTGGACCAGACTTCTCACCACTGGATGACAGAATCGGAACATAAACTGAAATTTTTGTTCAAGATTATTGTAATTGTTTTTGCGATGTATACCCATTTGTCCCATGTAAAGCGCCATGGAATAAATGTCACTAAAGTAATAATAATAATGTGGTACAGACTCACGGCTACTAAGACTGGTCCATGTGAAAGACAGGGTGGTGGTGATGGCAAACCGACTAGAAGCAATATCCGCTTTCCAACCAACAACCTTTTCACACTGTTCTGGCTTCAATAGTTGTGTTCCGCAGCACCCTAGAAATTGGGACAGGAAGGTAGTTCGACATGATGTGAGTGTTTGTTGTGCTTCCTCAGCAGGCACAGTTTCATCTTACCCACGGCCTCGGCCTCTGCGTGCACCATTACGTCCACTTCCCCGTCCCTTGCCACGAGCATTGTCCATTTTAAATGGAGTTTAATATTTGTCACGTTGCCAAAAATGTCTGTAGTATTACCTCAGTAATATAGAATCACATCTGATGACCACGGTTTTAGGCAGTGACCTGGGAGTCAGAGATGCTTCCAGAATTCTTCCCCATGCTGTTCCTATGCTTTTCAGCACTGTATGGATGTGTCTGATCATGTCTCACACACAACATGGCCAGTTAAGGTAGTAAAATGTTAAAATGACATTTACCGGTGAATGTATTTTTCACTGTTGAAAGCAATTTAAAAGTACAAAAACGCATCAAAAACGCTACATGTGAACATAGCCCAAGATGTGGAGGAGCATTTTTGGTTATTTTGCCTTATATACCAGTCATTACCCTGGAAAGGATGTTCCTTAACATATTTCCCAGGAAAATCCATTTTGGTTTTGTGTTTGTATGTTTTATTGTGAGTCAAAGTGGCGTAATACTCTGACAACATTGTTCACAGCAGTAGAGATGCTTCCAGGGGTCTTCCCCATGCTGTTCCCATGTCATTTGAGCACTGTTCCCATCAATTTGGGCAATTTTTAGGCCCCCTGCAGCCCTTGGGGGGGGCGCCGGAAAAATGCTTGTGTTTCCCATAGACTTACATTGGTCTCGTTGCTCGGATCGAGCACCCGAGCATTCCAATTGATCGACCCGATCACTTCTCAGGATTTGAATCTGCTTATGACCAAAAAGTATGCAAATCACATACATACAGTCACAAGTCATACAGGGGAATCATGACAGTATGTGCATTGCACATTTGCAATTCAGCAGTCTGTAGTCACTTGACACTTCACTGTAGACTTTGCTTTTTAGACTGGTCAACCTCTTTAAAGGGAACCTGTCACGTCCTAGTTACTATCATCATTGCCTCCATTGGTTTGTTAGTGATGCAATGTGCATCACTAACCAGCTGTTTTAATGAAAATCGGTGGTAGTATAATGATTTTATAACGTTTTATATACTTTGTCCTACCTGCTCGTATTCTGTCATAGGGGTGTGATTCTCAGATTCAGTCATGGGCGGCACGCATTCAGTCAGTGCTGGCGCTGCCCATGTATTTGAAAACTGCTCCTGGCAAGCGCTATGTTTGTGGGGCCCATGTGCATGCGCACTGAGGCTGTGTGATTACCTGCTTCAGTGTGCACACGCTGTGTCCTGTGGCTCCCTGCGCGTGCGCACTGAGACTGCGTGATTACCAGCTTCAGTGCACACGCGCTGTGACCTGTGGCTCCCAGCACCTGCGCAGTCAATGTATCTTGTGGTCACAGCTGCAGTGTCACTGCGCATGCGGTGACCGCGAGATACATTGACTTCGCACGCGTCGGGAGCCACAGATAACAGCGCGTGCACACTGAAGCTGGTAATCACACAGCCTCCGTGCACGTGCCGGACCAGCCTCCCGACGAATGCAAATGCACATGCACCTCACAAACATAGCTCTTGCCAGGAGCAGTTTTCAAATGTCATGGTCGGCGCCAGCAGTGACTGAATGTGGTTCTGCCCATGACTGAGTCTGAAAATCATGCCCCTTGGACTGAATACAAGCAGGTAGGACAAAATATATAAAACGTTATAAAATTATTATACTACCACCGATTTTTCATGAAAACAGCTTTTTAGTGATGCACATTGCATCACTAACAACCCAATGGGGGCAGTGATGATAGTAACTAGGACGTGACAGGTTCCCTTTAATGGAAATCTGTTAGGTCCTTGATGCCCTCCAACTCCCCAGCATTTGTGTATTTATTGCTAAATTCTCTGCCTAACCAGCCCTGTGTACTGTTAGTCACCTAAACACATGTTGAAAAAAAGTATTTATAAGCTCCGATTTTCTTATGCTAATTTAGCCTTTGACTAGTCAATGGGACGTTAGTCTCCCCAGACTAGTCGTTCCTCTTTGCATGTTACCACGCCCATGGCGGTATTTGGTGTTTATGCTGCCCTAGGCACTCCAAGTCGCCCCCTACTGATAAATCAGACTAAAATTGCCCATACCCTTTAGATAATAGTTAAAGTTCTCCATACACACCAGAGTTATGTCATTCAAGCTCGCCAGTATCACCGGGTTCGGGTGACAATCTGAAGGCATCTGCAGACAAGCGTATCAGAAATCACCTGAGTTTCATCGAGAAAACTCAAACGATTTTTTTTCTAATTTTCATCAGTTTTTAAACCAATGGATCCATTTTATATACAACTACATGATCATATACAGTTTCCGATGTTTATTTATGTAACACAATTTTTGTTCCTGGCTTCCAAGTGTAATATTTCAACTACTTATGTTTAAAGACAATGGAAAAACGACTACATTCAGCACAAACTTTGATTTTATGACCACAGCCCAGAAAATTTTTGTATTTATTGTGACAAAAAAAGGAAATTATATTTTCATTCACGCGGTCTGATAAAAAACAACACTTGCATGGTAAATAGACAAAGACAGTCAAAAATCACTCAAAAAGTTTCAGAAATTAGTAGGTTTTCTAGATTTGCTAGTGTACTGCAAATCGCTTTCTCGAAGAAGCCCCCAAATGTAGTCCCCCATAATGTTTTTGTTATACTGTCCTTGGTAACTATGTTCAAAGTCCAATATACGTATCTTGATCAAGGCGCTCGGCTTGCTCCTCTGAGTAAGCTCCCATGTTCTCCTTGAACTTGTCAAGATAAGCTTCAAGGATATGGACTTAGCGAGACATTCTGCATCCCATTATGGCGTAATTCTTTGAGAGTCTGAACCAACTGCCCATAGTTTTCAGCCTTGTGATTACTCAGGAAGCCATGAACAACTGCAGCAAAACTGTTCCAAGCCGTTTTCTCCGTCCTGTTCAGCAGCTTGGCGAACTCGTCACATTCTATGATCTTCTTGATCTGCGGTCCGACGTAGATACCAGCCTTGACCCTTGCCTCAGACAGCTTTGGAAAGAGACTTTGAAGGTACTTGAAAGCTACTGACACCTTGTCAAGAACCGTGACAAATTGATGAGGCCTAACTTGATGTGCAGTGGTGGCATCAGCACCTTCAGAGGTTCCATCAGCGGCTCCCACTTGATGTTGCTCTTCCCCCACAGAGAACTTGGTCCGCTGTGGCCCGTCTTTTCTGTGATAGTGTGCCTTAGTGTCACAGCTGTCCCAGAGGCAAAGGAAACAAGGAAACTTTGTGAAACCGCCTTGAAGACCCATCAGGAATGACACCATTCTGAAGTCTCCGATGACCTCCCATCCATAGTCGTCATACTTCAAGGCACTCAGCAACATCATGACACTGGTGTAGTCCTCTTTGAGATACACAGAGTGAGCCATAGGGAGAGACGGGTAGCCGTTGAGAAGAAGCATGGCTTTGAGGCTCCGGGATGAACTGTCTATGAATAGTTTCCATTCACTTGGGTTACAGGTGATACCTATAGCCTCAAAAAGACCGGCCACATTGTTGCAGGAGCACAACCCATCTTCCCGACTGAAGAAGTTGGAAAATATTTGGTGACACTTTCTCTGATCTGTGACTTGCACGCTTTCATCCAACAAGTTCCACTGCTTGAGCCTGGATGTCAGAAGCTCAGCATTGGACTTGGTAAGACGAAGGTCTCTGATCAGATCGTTGACGTCTTTCTGGTTAGGAAAGTATGGCCTTCTCTCCTCAACCGCATCTGTGAAAACGTAATCTTGATCTGCGTTAGCTTCCTCGCTGTCTGACTTGCTGCTTTTTCCTGAAGATGGCTGATCCCTCTTCTGGGGATATGGAACAGGCAGCTCGGGGCAGTGTGGTACTGGGGCAATGGAAGAAGGATTGTCTGGATAAACGATTTGAGGCGCATTCTTGCCTGTGCAACGTTGGGCAGGATCCACCATGCAGAAGTAGCAGTTGCTTGAGTGGTCTGTCAGTTTCCGCCAAATTCGAAGGATAGCAAACTTCATGGCTCTTTTCTCCCCTGTACCAACCTGTAACATAGCAGATATAATTAATTTTATAAATTTAAAAGCAGGAAATTTTACACATTACTTAATACATATTTTACTATAGTGCATTGACACATGTGAAAATTTGGGCAATTGCAACTCCTTAAACTGTAGTAGATCTAAATCATTGAAATTCTACAAAATAAAGCAATGCCATCTAAACGAGCAGCAATTGTTCACCTTACCTTCAAGGGTTTTCTTGCAATATTCGCATGTGAAATGAGGTGCCCAGGACTTGTCTTGATCCCAGACAGGCATGCCGAAATATGCCTTGTAGGCCTCGCACATCTTACAACATGCTTTCACGGAATACTTTCTCGCTCTTGTCTTCATAAATTGTCCACACACGTAACAAAATGCATCTGCTGGGCGCAAACAACCTCTTGATGCCATCTATAAAACAAATAGCTCTCTCGCTCCGTGTCCTCAACAGAACATTACAGTAGCTCCTATGGAAACTGAAACCTGACAGTGCACTGAGAGCCAAGGGAGGAGGGAGCTGCTGAGAGGGAGTGCATAATTACATGACAGTTTATACAGCAGCCGGACTATTTCTGTTTGCTTATAATGGAGAGTACTAATGTACCAGCTGCCTGCAGGGTCTGACAATGCTGATAACATGGAAACTACAAAGGGTAGAATAATGATTTTACAATGTTTTTAAAAGGTCTGCCCAGGCCCTATTTAAGGGTAATATTAGTATCATACTGAAAAATGACTAGACAGTGTCCCTTTAACTACGATTCGCTATTCTCTTACTCAGCTATAACATAAACCGAAATGTTTGTTCAAGTCACCTGTTCTTTTATACTTGTATGACTACTATTAAACAGTCCGAGAACGTTCTAGAAAGTTCTAAAAGTTTCTAGAAACTTCTAGATAATTCTGTAAAATTGTAGAAACTTCTGCACAATTGTAGCAGTTCAAGAATATTCTAGAAGACTACTCAGTATTGAATACGAATCAAGAATTTTCCCGAAAACAGACAAATTTCAAAATTTCATTGTCCTAATCACACAAGCAAAGTTTTTGTGGAACAACAACTATTTTCTATTTGTTTTAGGCATAACTGGTTAGGAAAACACACTTTGTATCCAGGAACAAAAAAAAATAATAATTTGTTGCATAGTGAATGGATATCTATCCGTAAAAATTGGATGTCACTTGGATGTTCTGTGTGCGATCAGACTTATTTTCTCGCATCCATAGACATGAATGTGTGAGTCTCATCAGAAACTCGGTAGAAAGTAGTGCATGCTGAATTTTTTTTCTCATGGACAGCCGGACCAAGAAAAAAATTATTCCACTGAACAGCCCTATTGAATAACATGGGTCAGTGTGCTGTTTGTGTGCGTGCTGACCAAAAAAATCAGACCGCACACGGCCAATTTAAATGCTTGTCTGCGTGAGCCCTAAGGCTCCATTCACACATTCAAGTGAGTCTTAGGCTATGTGTGCACGTTCAGGATTTGAATGCAGAAAATTCCTTAAGGTTTCTGCATCTCGTGATAGGAAAAACTATGCAGAAAAAACATGCAATTTTGATGCGTTTTTATACATCAATGAATGCTTTCTGGAGCTAAATAAAGATATTTGAAAAAAGAAACGTGGGACATCACTTTAACCCTTGGATTACCATCAGACCTGGGGTGAGTATATTGGTTAATTTAAATGATTAAAGAATGTTTGTTGTATTTTAAATAGTGTGTGTATGTGTTTATTTAACTCTTTACTTTAATTAGGTTTAGTAATGAAAGGGTCTGACACCTTGTTATCACTAAACAAAAGGGTGTCAGCTAATCCCATACACCCAATCTCATTAGCATTTCTATTCATGTTATTTCTGGGGCAGCTGAGAGCTGCTATTTTTAGCCTAGGAAGGTGGCATTAAACAAACTTGTTTCCTGGCTATTCATAACAGCTCGCAGCTGTTTGGTTAGTTGGTACATCCCCACGATCAGCAACCAGCAGCTAAAATACGCTGCGTCCAAAATGCTGTGTTCTAATGCCGGACTTTTTTTGTCAATACATGCGGATCCACCCCATATAATGACATTTCAATCAGTCAAAATCTGCAGCGGAGACTAGCATGTTCACTACAGAAATTGACATGCTGCGGGTGAGTTTGGGTTCGTGCCCACGATCAGGAGCCGCTGTGAGTTTGAAGCTGCGTGTTTATGCAGTGTCCAACCCACAGCGTCCAGATGTTACAGAATAGTGGATGGCATTTCTAGAAATCCCATGTCTACTATGCGTGCATCTGAGGCTGCGGATCACCTGTGGACACTGACATGCGTCGCGTCTTTCTGGACCACAGCATGTCAACTTCTTTTGCGGAGTCGCTAGTGTCCGCAACAGAAATTTGACCACTAGAATGTATTGAATGCGGTTCATAGTTCAGTGAACACATGCGGATTTACCTGCGTTCAATAGGACGCAGCTTTTTGAACACAGAAAAAATATGGTGCGTCCAAAGCGCTGCTACGTGTGGATCATGGGCACATAACCTAAAATTTTAAAAAAATGGCTCCCATGTCATTTAAATAACCAGTAGAGAGAAAGCAGACCACTGGAAGCTGATATTCATAGCCGGGGAAGGGGCCATTAGCCAAAAATGTTCCCTGGCTGTGAATAACAGCCCACAGCTGTTTGCTTAGCGTTTACTGGCTAGATTACAGGGGACCCCAGAAAAAAATTGACGTAGGGTCTCCCTATAGAATCTAGCCCGAAATGGCTAAACAGATAGCTGCGGGCTGATATTAATAGCCAGGGAAGGGGCCATGGATACTAGCCCCCTCTGTGACTAATGATATCCGCCCTCAGCAGCCCCAGAAATGGCGCATCCATAAGATGCGGCACATTTGGCGCTTAGCCTCCGCTCTTCCCACTGCCGTGTTGCGGTGGGGTAATAAGGTTGGGGTTCATGTCAGCCTTGTATTGGCGGCTGACATGAAGCCCAGGTTAGTTATTGAGGGCGTCTATAAGGCGCCCCCATTACTAACTCCGTAGTAAGGTTTTTGATGGTTTTCAAATTAAGATATTCCCAGAATAAAGTTTTTTATTTGAATAAAATTCCACACGGTTTTAATAATTTATTTAACCCCTTAACATTAGACATACTAATACGCGTCTGTGCCCTGGGACTTAAGAGCCAGACCCGTATTAGTACGTCAAGGTGATCGCGCGCGCACACAGACTGTGCGGGCGCGATCGCCGCCGGGTGTCAGCTGATTGTCACAGCTGACACACGGTACTATGTGCAGGGAGCGGTCACGCACCGCTTCCAGCACATTAACCCCCGCGATGCGATCGAAGTCGATCGCAGCATTGCGGTGGCAAGGGGAGGTGATCGCAGATACTCACCTCCTCTAACGGCTTCCAGCGCTGACTGCCGTGGCTTCCAGGATGTTGCCATGACGACCCGATGTCGTCATGACAACATCCTGGTCACCAGACAGCAGGAAGATTTTTTGGACATGCGCAGTGCATCTCCAAACAATCTTCTCCCTGTCCAGCGCTGACAGCCTGCATGGCACAGGGATGGTGCTGCATTCCTGTGCCATGCAGGCGATCAGAGAAAAAAAAGTGAAAGTCCCATAGTGGGACAAAGTAATAAAGTATAAAAACTGTCAAAGTGAAAAAAAAATTAAAAAAAATTGTAAAAATATAAAAAAAAAATAAAAAAAATAATTCACCAAAAATAAAAATATAATGTACCCATCAATAAAAATTATTATAAAAAAAAACAAAAAAACAATAAAAGTACACATATTTGGTATTGCCGCGTCCAGAACAACCTGACCTATAAAACTGTCCCACTAGTTAACCCCTTCAGTGAACACTGTAAAAAAAATAAATAAAAAACGAAGCAAAAAACAATGCTTTATCACCATGCCGCCAAACAAAAAATGGAATAACACGCGATCAAAAAGACAAATATAAATAAAAATGGTACCGCTGAAAATGTCATCTCGTCCCGCAAATCACAAGCCGCCATACAGCTCCATCAGCCGAAAAATAAAAAAGTTATAGCACTCAGAATAAAGCTATGCTAAAAAGTAATTTTTCTATAAAATTGCTTTTATGTAAAAGTGCAAAACATAGAAATACGATATAAATGTGGTACCTCTGTAAACGTACTGACCTGAAGAATAAAGCAGCCTTATCAATTTTACCACACGCGGAACAGAATAAAAAAAATAAAAAAAAAACAATTCCTGAATTGTTGGTTTTTGTTTATTCTGCCTCCCAAAAATCGGAATAGAAAGCGATCAAAAAATGTCACGTGCCTGAAAATGGCACCAATAACAACGTCAACTCATCCCGCAAAAAACAAGCCGTCAAATGACTGTCTGCCAAAATCTGGAAAAATTATAGCTCTCAAAATATGGCGATGCAAAAATTAGATTTTACAAAAAATGCGTCTTTTAGTGTGTGACAGCTGTCAGTCATAAAAACCCCATATGATTCTGGTATCGCTGTAGTCTCACCGACCCGAAGAATAATGTCGTCTAATCACTTATACCGCATGAGGAACGGCGTAAAAAATAAACTCTCAGGTTAGGGTTGTGCTACGATTAGGGTTGTGCTACGATTAGGGTTGTGCTACGATTAGGGTTGTGCTACGATTAGGGTTGTGCTACGATTAGGGTTGTGCTACGATTAGGGTTGTGCTACGATTAGGGTTGTGCTACGATTAGGGTTGTGCTACGATTAGGGTTGTGCTACGATTAGGGTTGTGCTACGATTAGGGTTGTGCTACGATTAGGGTTGTGCTACGATTAGGGTTGTGCTACGATTAGGGTTGTGCTAGGGTTAGGGCTGGGGTTGGGGTTAGGGTTAGGGTTGTGATGGGGTTGGGATTTTTTTCAAAAGTAAGAAAAAAAGATGACGATATGGCGACTAGTGTTGAGGGCAAGTGCTCGCTACTTGAGTTTGCATCGGGTGTTCTGGTATGCATGGAGTATCGTGGGTATTTGAGTGACATGCTCGAGTCTCCGCCCCATATGCTTCATGGCCCAAAAAACTTGGGGAATTGCCTGCCAATCACGAGCGATCCCCGCATGTTTTTTTTTGGGTGTCTAATAACCGTGAAACATCCGGGCGGGGACTCGAGCATGTCACTCGAGCACACGCAGTACATGGTGCATACCTGAGTACCCGATGCAAACTCAAGTAGCGAGCACTTGCGCTCAAGACTAATGACAACTTATTCAATATGATGACCTAATGTTATCAAATTCTGTGTCGTACCTCTGGGTTCAAAATGTTCACTATACACCTTAACAAAATCCTTGAGGGGTATAGTTTCCAAAATGGGGTCACTTGTGGGGGAGCTCCACTGTTTAGGCACATCAGGGGCTCTCCAAACGCGACATGGTGTCCGCTAACAATTTGAGCGGATTTTCCATTCAATTTGTTAGCGGACACCATGTTGCATTTGGAGAGCCCCTGTGTGCCCAAACATTGGAGCTCCCCCACAAGTGACCCCATTTTGGAAACTAGACCCCCCAAGGCACCTATCTAGATGCATAGTGAGCACTTTGAACCCCCAGGTGCTTCACAAATTGATTCATAAAAATGAAAGTGTTTTTTTTTTTCACATTTTCATTTTTACGAATCAATTTGTGAAGCACCTGGGGGATCAAAGTGCTCACTATGCATCTAGAGAGGTGCCTTGGGGGGTCTGGTTTCCAAAATGGGGTCACTTGTGGGGGGAGCTCCAATGTTTGGGCACACAGGGGCTCTCCAAACGCAACATGGCGTCCGCTAATTATTCAAGCAAATTTTACAATCAAAAAGTCAAATGGCGCTCCTTCCCTTCCGAGCCCTGCCGTGCGCCCAAACAGTGTTTTTTCCCCACATATGGGGTATCTGCGTGCCCAGGGGAAATTGTACAACAAATTTTGCGGTCCATTTTTCTTGTTACCCCTGTGAAAATAAAAAAAATTGGGTCTAAAGTAACATTTTTGTGAAAAAAGTTAAATGTTCATTTTTTTCTTCCACATTCCAAAAATTCCTGTGAAGCACCTGAAGGGTTAATAAAGTTCTTGAATGTGGTTTTGAGCACCTTGAGGGGTGCAGTTTTTAGAATGGTGTCACTTTTGGGTATTTTCTGTCATAAATACCTCTCAAAGTGACTTCAAATGTGATGTGGTCCCTAAAAAAATGGTTTTGTAAATTTTGTTGGAAAAATGAGAAATCGCTGGTCAACTTTTAACCCTTATAGCTCCCTAACAAAAAAAAAATTTGGTTCCAAAATTGTGCTGATGTAAAGTAGACATGTGGGAAATGTTATGTATTAACTCTTTTGTGTGACATATCTCTCTGATTTAAGGGCATAAAAATTCAAATTTTGAAAATTGCAAAATTTTCAACATTTTCGCCAAATTTCCGTTTTTTTCAGAAATAAACGCAAGTGATATCGAAGAAATTTTACCACAATCATGAAGTACAATATGTCACGAAAAAACAGTCTCAGAATCAGGGGGATCCGTTGAAGCGTTCCAGAGTAATTACCTCATAAAGTGACAGTGGTCAGAATTGTAAAAATTGGCCTGGTCATTAACGTGCAAACCACCCTCGGGGGTTAAGGGATTAATAATAAAAAACAGTGTGTACTCACCTAACGCCCAGTCCCCGAAGCCCTAGTCTCCTATAAGAAACAAAAAATAAAAAAAACATATCCCTCACATGTCCGCCGTCATGACATAATCCCAGTGTCCCACGACGATCCGGGTCACTTCTACAGCAGCCACATCAATCTCTGTGGTGACTGCTGTAGAAGACAGCACTGTATACACGGACAGGAGTGTAATCACTCCTGTCAGTGTATAGTGCTGCGCTGCTGGGGCTGAGTTCACCTGAGTTCATCAGTTCATCAGTTGATCAGCTCCAGTGCCCTCATTTACTGCATCAGTGTTGCGTGGGAAATTTTCCATGCAGCACCGATGCCGTAAATGAGGATCCGGAGCTCGTCAGCTGATCTTCAGCTGATGAACTCAGGTGAACTCGGCCCCAGCAGCTCAGCGATGTACATTGCTGGGAGCAATCGTATCAAAGGGCTGCCCATTGTGTTGGATTGTCAATGCAACCCTCTTCTTCCACTCTTGACACACTGATGGCAACACTGCAGAAGAAATGCTAGCACAGGCTTCCAGTATCCGTTGTTTCAGATGCTGAACATCTCGTATCTTGATGGTATAGTGTGGTGAGCAGCACTTTGAACACATTTTATAAGTGGTCATAAACTTGTAAAAAACTCATGAAAGAATAAATTTACATAAAAACCAAGCACACCATTGTTTTTCTTATGAAATTCTCAATAAGTTTGATGTGTCACATGACCCTCTTCCCATTGAAAAAAAATAAAGTTGGATCCGAAATGGCTAACTTCAAAATGGCCGACATGGTCACCACCCATCTGGAAAAGTTTTCCCCCTTCCATATACTAATGTGCCACAAACAGGAAGTTGATATCACCAACCATTCCCATTTAAATTAGGTGTATCCATATAAATGGCCCACCCTGTATATTAACATTCCAGATTTAAGTCCAGTGTGTATTTTCTGTAGCAGGTATTTGCGGTTAATTTTAATTGCTGACACAGGTTTGCAGTTTTCACTAATCCTTCTATTTTTCTGTGAGATTAAATAGAATTTATTTACTGTATATACTCATGTCTAAACTGACTTTTTCAGCACATTTTTTATGCTGAAAAAGCTTCTCTCGGATTATATTCGAGTATATACTTACATTCTGGCTGTGGAAGGTGGTGGGGGGTTGTGGTGGCGGAGGAGCTGTGTACGGGCAGTTGCCGACTGCTGCAGCTACCTTGTGTGCCCTCTGCTAAGGAGAATGAATATGCACTCTTCTCCACGCCCATGGGAGTGGAAAGGAGTGAATATTCATTTTCTTTAATAGCGCGCACAGCATCAGTCGCAGCCGCCGGCTTCCTGCTGCGGCTCAGCGATCCCCTGTGCCCGCTGTTATGAATAGCCAACACTGTTCAGCCAGAGACAGCGTAGGGGCAATTTAACTCATTAACATATTGCCTGTTGGCAAATAGAACCCCCAACTAAAGCTCTATAAAACTTAACTTTTAATAATTAAATCCTTATTATAGTAGTAATTTATATTAAAATTCCAATATAGGCGCAGGTAGTGAGGACTATCAGGATTATTCAATTGGCATAACTGTGTATCCAATAGCCATCCTATCTATTTCCATTATCATATGCTTGTGGCCGCGGACCACTTATTGCACTATTCCCTACCTGTCCTATTGTAAACTAAAATTATAGCCTTCCCGACATGTTTCGCCTAACCGGCGTCATCAGGGGATAGAGGCTAAATGACACCCAAAATGGCCGCCAGGTAGCTTTTATCACCTCTGTTTGGGCTCTAAGCCAATGTGTATTGTTGTAGCCATGTGCCAATAGAATAGACTGCCTTATTTCCAATCATGAAGATCATATTATAATGTTACCTACCATTTAAATGATTGGATGATAAAGCTGTCATTCAGGCCAGAAGGAACCACATGTGGCATAATCTGATTAGAGTAAGCAAAGGTCCTGCTATATATGCCTTCTATTGATTTGGACCAATGGTGCAGACTTAATAACTGATGTGCATAAAGAAAAGGACCTTGCCTATGTGGCATAATTTGATTGGAGCAAGTAGAGGTCCTGCTATACATGCCTTCTATGGATTTGGACAAATAGTGTAGATGCAGTAATTGATGTACATAAAGAAAAGGACCTTGCCTATGTGGCCTAATCTGATTGGAGTAAGCAAAGGTCCTGTTATGCATCTCCTCTATTGATTTGGACAAATTGCGCAGACATAGTAAATGATACGTATCAAGAAAAGGACCTTGCTTATGTGGCGTGTTTCGATTGAAGCATGTGACGGCCATGACATGAATCCCTCCTATTTTGAGTCAGCTGATCACGCAAGTGCAGCAATCGTTCAACACTACCTTCCACTTGTGGATTGGATGTAGGTAAGTTAATGCAGATTGGTTCCTGAAACTGAGGCATTCAGGCTATTATGAGAATGCTGATATATCGCTTTAATCTCCACCAATGTGGTTCCTTCTGGCCTGAATGACAGCTTTATCCTCCAATCATTTAAATGGTAGGTAACATTATAATGATATGATCTTCATGATTGGAAATAAGGCAGTCTATTCTATTGGCACATGGCTACAACAATACACATTGGCTTAGAGCCCAAACAGAGGTGATAAAAGCTACCTGGCGGCCATTTTGGGTGTCATTTAGCCTCTATCCCCTGATGACGCCGGTTAGGCGAAACATGTCGGGGAGGCTATAATTTTAGTTTACAATAGGACAGGTAGGGAATAGTGCAGTAAGTGGTCCTCGGCCACAAGCATATGATAATGAAAATAGATAGGATGCCTATTGGATACACAGTTATGCCAACTGAATAATCCTGATAGTCCTCACTACCTGCGCCTATATTGGAATTTTAATATAAATTACTACTATAATAAGGATTTAATTATTAAAAGTTAAGTTTTATAGAGCTTTAGTTGGGGGTTCTATTTGCCAACAGGCAATACGCTGTTATGAATATTCACTCTTCTCCACTCCCATGGGTGTGGAGAAGAGTGAATATTCATAATCTTTAGTAGTGGGCACACATGATTGCCCATAGTCCCAGTGTGGAGGGTGCATGGCAGTGACTTCATGCCCTCCTCAGATGCTGAAATCAGCTGCTGCTGGCAGCAGAACAGAACGCAGCGCTGTAGTGGAGGGAAGGAAGGTGAGTAGAAGGGTTTATTTTTTTCATGTGTGCAGTGATGGGGAGCCATGTATACCAGGATAGGGGGGCCATGCATACTAGGATTGGGGATGAGGAGGTCATGCATACCAGGATTGGGGGTGAGGGGGCCATGCATACCAGAATTGGGGGTGATGGGGACATTTACCAATAGCTGCTGCATTTTCTACCCTAGGCTTATACTCTAGTGAGTCAATAAGTTTTCCCAGTTTTTTGTGGTAAAATTAGGTGCCTCTGCTTATATTCGGTTCTACTTGTACTCTAGTATATACAGAAAGTGATTGCCCCTTTGCCACCCTAAGCAGCAACAACTGCAATCAAGCGTTTCCGATATCTGGCAATGAGTCTTTTACCACGCTGGAGGAATTTTGGCCCACTCATCTTTGCAATCCAAAATGATAGGCAGTGTTTATAAAAAAAAATCTACAAAAGATTTAACAAAGGGAAACAAAACAATACAGCATACACAATAACATAAAATAAAAGGATAAAACAAAATAAACTTTCTACGCCGACCACAAAGATGGCTCAGGTAGCAGATGGAAAGCTATGGTTAATGGGATCAAGCCTACACAGATATGCATCTTCCTCAGCATTGAACACAGATCATAACTTGCCTTGATCTTTTATCAGCACCTGAGTTACACCCACACACATCCCATGATTACGTCACGTGGACCGGGTTGTGGGAGGCCCTCAGCCCATGAGAATTTCATGAAATTCCCAACTTATTCGATAACTCCACTCCGGATGATCGCAGAAGTTCGAGATCACTGCCATATTTTTTATTGGGATTTTACCTTTCCTATAGACCCAGAATGACATTGCTGGTGTCTGTTAGCTGGACACTATGAATTTGGGGCTTATAGGCAGGTGTTAGTTATGAGAAAACATGCATCTCCTTCCCTGATTCTCCCTGAAGCTGAAAATGTATGTCCCATCACTGTCGAATCTATACGAACTCCTATATTCATAATTTTCTTTCGGAGACATACATCTGGGGTCCATGTGTAGCATTTCTCTGAAGGGAACAATGCATTTCCTGTGGACTAAAGAGGCTTTTCTACATATCTGTGTAAACACAGGGGGGCGGGGGGAATTGCAGCCTCCACCCAACAACGATCGTTTTGATTGGCTGTTCAGAAGTTAACAGCCAAATCACAGCGATTTCATTGTTTCAGGCAATGAAATTGCCTGAAACACTGAGGTCCAGGTATTATCATTGCTATAAGCACACTGATCATAGACTGGTGCTAGAAGACTGCAACGTCAGCAGCCCCTGCACTGATTGTTGCGATTGGCGTCATCGTCCGACCAGTAGAGAGTAGAGATGCGGTCTGACCTCACTGTGACCACCCTGCACTTACTCATTCCAGCTTGGAGATGTTTCAGGGTGGTCACTGAGCTGTTCTCTTGCCGTATCTGCTGAGACTTGTGGTGCCATAATCTATTTTAGCATGTGCTGTCGCTGCTGCTGTACGTGAAAGAAGACGTTCCTGATCCTTACCTGACCTGCTCCTGTTCCCAACTTTTTCCTAATCGATCCCAATCCCCTTTTTCACTTCTCACTAACTCCTTCCCCACCCTCCCTTCTGCCACCAAGTTCTGATCAGTACTTGATCGCTCGATTTTTGACAGTTTTTTTTTTGTGCGTGCGTCCTGCAGCCACTGAGCGCAGCCCATCACTGATCGGCACCTGCGCTCGCTTTTGGCCATTACTTATTTTTTTCCCTGTCCATTTTTTTTCTACCCCCTGCTTTTACACCACCTTTGGCATTTCGTCCTGCAGCCACTGAGCCGCAGATCAGACTCACATCACTGATCAGTGTCTGTGCACGCTGTTGGCAAGGTTTTTTTTTTTGCTTCATGTCCATCCCCCTCCCACCTTTTGCACCACATCCATGCATTCGTCATACAGCCATCAAATGCTGATCAGTGATTTGATTTGTTTTCTTTTTGTGTGTAAAAAAAAAAATCAAAAAATGATTTTGTTGATAGGAATAGATTAGGGACAGTAAAAATATACCGTAGTAATCAACAACTACTACAGTATGTTTTACTGAATATAGTCAGGGTTAGTGTCATTTGCGGGCGCCCAGTTATTTATTTTTATTTTTTTTACGGACGTCTATTTAGTACGTTTGTTTTTTATTTTACCAACATGTAATATTCTTTTTATTTTATCTTTTACTTTCTAGATTTTCTTCTTTTTTTTTTCCCCTCTCTTCTAATTAAAAAAGATAACACCAAACACACACACACACACACACACACACACACACACACACACACACACACACACACACACACACACACACACACACACACACACACACACACACCCCTGAATAAAATTTGGTACACACAAACCCCACACACTTGAAAGAAATGTCCTGTTCGACGCTCATCCCGATCATGGTATTCAGCCGAGGAGGCATACGCTCCTTGCCTCTGACATTGATAGTAACGGAGAGGATGTGACCTTAGTTTGTTTCGCGTCTTCCTCATATGTTACCGAACCGCCACACAGACGCCCCAGTACGGAAAGTAAACCAGCACCCAACATTGGTGACCCCCTATGGACCTCACCCCCAAAGATTATGAGCCACATATTCCTGATTTTGTGGCGCAATCAGGAATCAAATTTTGTAGCAGGCAACATTTCCCAGGTGAGGTCCCTCAAACCAAAAAGAGGGGAAGGTCGCAAAAGAGATACCACGTGTTATGGAAGAGGGATCTGAAAGGACACCACTTGTCATTGCGACACCTACCCTGACAAACCTGACGTGTATAAAAGAATGCCTCACACTGTACAACACATCCATGGACTACTAACTCATTTCTGACCTTCACAACTCACGTATGCCAACCTGATGCACTCTGCAGAATTTAAATATGCCAACCTGATAGTCTACACATCTCGAGTATGCCAACCTGATGAACTCTGCACAACTTGCAAATACCACCGTACTATAAAATTCACATACCAGGAAAACACTAGATCAGTTCCAATATAGGGTTACTTGTAGGGGAGTTTCCACTAGTTTAAGCAAGTCAGGGACTCTCCAAACGCGACATGGCGTCCACAGACCATTCCATCAAAGTCTGTGTTCCAAAACGTCACTCCTTCCATTCCGAGCCCTGCTGTGCACCCAAACAGTAGTTTTTCCCCTCATATGGGTTATCGGCGTAGTCTGGAGAAATTGCACTGCAAATTTTGGGGTTCATTTACTCCTGTTACCCTTGTGGAAAAAAAAAATGAGGCTTAAGGAAGACTTTTGTGGGAAAAATTTTATATTTTTTTATTTTCACTGCTGTACGTTATAAGCTTCTGTGAAGCACCTGGGGGTTCGAGGTGCTCACCACACATTATGGTACTGGAGTAGCAATGCTGGAAACAAGTGGCTGAAGGAGCACGAACAGGAACAGCAAGTGGTAGTAGATGTTCTTGGAGATATCAAAGGGTTGTAGGAAACAATCCGCAGATGAATGAGAACAGTCTGGGAAAAAAGTTCAGGAGCTGGAGACTGGAACTAGACTAACAGCTAGACACAATACTCAAGCAATGAGTGAGCGATCCATGTGGCTTTAAGTAGACCCAAACAGGAAACAAGATTAATTCCACAGGTTCAGAATCTGCCGTCTTTATAAAGGGCAATTGCGGAACATAACAGCAACCTCCAGTGATAAGGAGTGATTTGCAGCACAATTAGGGTAAATAATAGCAGCCTCTAGTGGTCAGACTGTAGAATGACAACGGAAACACTGACATACATCTAGTTAAGTTCCTTGAGGGTTCTAGTTTCAAAAATGGGGTCCTTGTGGGGGTTTTCCACTGTTAAGGGCTCTCCATATGCGACAAGGCGTCCGCTCTTGATTCCAGCCATTTTTGCATTGAAAAAGTCAAGCGTGCTTCTTCCCCTGCCTTGTGCCTTAACAGTAGTTTTCCCCCACATATTGGGTATCTGTGTACTCAGGAGAAATTGCACAACAAATTCTGGGGTCAATTTTCTCCTGCTATCCTTGTGAAAATAAAAAAATTAAGGCTAAAGCAAAATGTTTGTGAAAAAAAGTAAAATGTTTTTTTTTTCCCTTTCATATTGCTTTAATTCCTGTGAAGCACCTGACTGGTTAATAAATTTCTTGAATGTGGTTTTGAGGACTTTGATGGGTGCAGTTTTTAAAATGATGTCACTTTTGGGTACTTTTGTGTCATAAAAGCCCCTCAAAGTCACTTCAATTGTGATGTGGTCCCTAAAAAAAAATGGTTTTGTAAATTTTGTTGGACATATAAGATAAAATTGCTGATCAAATTTTCTAATGTCCTAACAGAGAAAAAAAATTATATTTCAAAAATGATGCAGATGTAAAGTAGACATATGGGAAATGTTATTTATTAACTATTTTGTGTGATAGAACTCTGGTTTAAGAGCATAAGAATTAAAAGTTTAAAAATTGTGAAATATTCGCCAAATTTCCGATGTTTTCACAAACGCGAGTCATGTTTTTGAAACAAATTTTATCACTTCCATGGAGTACAATGTCACAAAATCACTGGGATCTGTTGAAGCGTTCCAGAATTATTACCTTATAAAGTAACACTTGTCAGAATTGTAAAATTTGGCCTTATCCTGAATGTGAAACCAGGCTTGCTGGTGTGTTGCTATAACCAGAAAACCATATATTTAATCTGTTGTGGTTTGTTTCTTTCAGGTTAACCAAAAAGGATCAGAAAAACCACTTGAACAAACATTTTCACAAATGGTAGATGGCTTTGGAAATGGAATGGTTAGGTAATCATACAATTCCAGCATATTTTATGGCTGTTTAGTAGTTTTTGCATAAAATAGAAGATAATGTGTTTTTTAAATATATTGATAATGGAGCTCACTTTTAGGTCCACACTTTTGGAAACTCTACTGAGGTAACGTTTAGGAGAGTCTTATTAAACCGTTTACCAGAAACATGAAAGACAAGTATGTACTTCTTTATTAGTTATGCAGATTTGCTAGAGAAGTCTCAAAAACGTTATGCTCACTTTTTCCTTGTTTGTGATCGAGCTCTCATAGCATTGAAAATACTTTTTTGGTCTCCTGAAGTCCCCTAACCATTGGAAACGGTTATTATAGTAATTAAAGATGCTGATATTGATGTTATATTACACTAGTGATGAGCGAGCACTGAAGTGCTCGTTGCTCAGGTCGAGCTAATCTTAATGCTCGGGAGCTCGACCTGAGCAATGAGACCAGTGTAAGTCGATGAGAAACTCGAACAGGTCTGGAGGGGCCTATAAATTGGCCAGTGTTCAAATGAGATGGGAACAGCATGGGGAAGGCCCCTGGAAGCATCTCTGACTTTCAGGTCACTGCTGGGAACAATGTTGTCAGAGTATTTTGCCACTTTTACGGACTCACAATAAAACATACAAAAACAAAGTCAAAATGGATTTTCCTGAAAAAAATGTTAAGGAACATGCTTTCCAGGGTAATGATTTGTATATAAGGCAAACTAAATAACCAAAAACATAAATTCTCCTCCACACCTTGGGCTATGTTCACACGTAGCTTTTTTGATGCATTTTTGCACTTTTGCATTCCTTTCATCGGCGAAAAATTCATTCACCAATAAATGTAATTTTAAAATTTTACTACCTTATCAGGCCATGTGGTGTGTGAGACATGATCAGAGAAATCCTGTTTCATTTATGAAGGAAGGACTGTGAAAGTTACAAAGCTTATTTTTACAAGGCCATCAGGCAGCCCTTACTATTGTTAAAGGGCCAGCAGTCGTCCCTCACTATTTTTAGAGGGCCACCAGCCGGCTATGCCTTGTTATTCCCGTTATAAAGGAGTGGGTCTCCTATTCTGTTGTTGCTTATGCAGTGACTGTAAGGGCTGCCAAAAATTAGGACGCACTCCAATAACCCTTTGAAGAGACGTAGAGGAGGACCTCATTAAAAAAATTGTTACCAGTGCATGGGCTGAAAAACATTTACCCCTGGGGAGTATACATGAACATACTGTATAACATACAGAATGTTAGAGGTGGGCCACTAAAAATATTTTCTACAGGCATCATAAACGCCCTTAAAAAAATTTGTCTGTGTTGTATGATGGTCACCCTATTGATATGGAGGTGGAGGATGAGAAGAAGGAAGGTGACATAAAATGGACAAAATCAGGAAGCGTATACCCATGTCTGGGTTTGAAGAGGTGCATGGGAATAGACCCCCTCAACAAAAAAAAACACTGGATTTGACTTTGTTCCGCTTCTATCATCCAGTGGTGCTGAGAAGTCTGTCCCAATCCAGCCCTTGCTCATTTTGATAAGTCAGCCTGTCAGCATTTTGAGTTGACAGGCGGATGCACCTATTCGTTATAATACCCCCGGAGGCACTAGAAACCCGCTCTGACAAAACGCTAGCTGCAGGGCAGGCGACGACCTCCAAGGTTTAGAGAGCCAGTTCATGCCACGTGTCCAGCTTGGATACCCAATAATTAAAAGGCACAGAGGAATCATGGAGGATTTTGGTAGGGTCTGAAAAGTTCTCCTTCAGCATCTTCCAAAACTTTTCCCTCCTTTTCAGTGTACCCCGCGCATCAGGGCCTGGGCGCTGGGAGGGTCTGAGAAAACTGTCCCAGACCTTTTACATTGTTCCCCTGCCTCTGCTGCATGGTATTTGTCTCCCTCGCCTGTACGGCTTGGTTATCCAACAAATTGTGACCTCTTCCGCCATCGTTTTCAGATGGGAATTTTTTTTAGAATTCCTCAAAGGGCCTTCTGGTACTGCAACATTTTATTAGATCTCTCCGCCATGGGAAGGAGAGTAAGTTCTCCTTGTAACGTGGGTGTAGAAGTGTGACAAACCAGTAATTAATGTTGGCCAAAATGCGTACAATTCGAGAGTCACAGGAAAGGCAGCGGAAACTAAAGTCAGCCATGTTAGCCAGACTGCCAACAGCCAAGACTTCCCTGTCCTGACCAAGAGGACGGCTGTCCATGCTCTCCTCCTCCTCCTACTTCTGGTCCTCCTTCTCCCTCTCCTCAGATCTCCTCAAGCCATCCACGCTGAACAAACGGTATGACTGTTGTGTGGGTAGTACTGTCTGTAGCACAGGAAAACAGCTTTTGTTCCTCCTCCTCCTTATTATTACCCAATCTGCATTGAGATAAGATGAGGCTGGGCTGTGTGGCATCACCCTGTATAGTAACTTGCTCCATCTCATCGTGCTCTGCCTGCCATGCCTCCTCTTTAATTGTGAGCAACGAGCTTTTCAGTAAATAGAGAAGCGGGTTGGTGACGCTAATTATGGCGTCGCCGCCGCTCACCATCTTGGTGGAATACTCAATGTTTGGGAGGACGGAACAGATTTCAGACCTCCATGCCCACTCATCAGCTGTTATGTGCGGAGGCTCACATGAATACCGACGGGCGTGTTGGAGGTGGTACTCAACAACTTCCCTGTGCTGCTCACACATCCCTCCTAAATATGTAATGTTGAGTTCCAATGTGTGATGACATCGCACACCAGTCTGTGAGCTAGAAGCTACAAACGCTGCTGAAACACAGCGAAGTCGGTGGAAGCTGTAGGTGACTTTTTGAAATGGGCACACATGCGGCGTACTTTCACAAGCATCTCAGGCAGATCCGGGTAGGTTTTGAGAAACCGCTGAACCACTAGGTTGAGCACATGGGCCAGGCAGGGATACTTGTGTGAGCTTGCTTCGCTTCAAAGCCGCCACCACTTCACGGCCATTGTCATACACAACCATGCCTGGCTATAGGTTCAGCGGTGACAGCTCTGTTACAGCTGTCAACAACTCTGCAGCGGTGTGCATTTTGTCACCTAAGCATGTTAGCTTCAGCACAGCCTGTTGCCATTTGGCCGAGGCAGTGTTTCCAGCTTCCGACTGATGTGGTAGTTTCGGAGATGGAGGCTGAAGAGGAGGAGGAGAAGGTGCAGGAGCTGTAGAATGTGGGGGCAACCCTGATTGACCTAGGGCCCGCAGTCCTCGGCGTCGGGAGGAGGACTTGTTCCATCCAAGGGTCCGACTGGGTCCTGGCTTCCACTATATTAAGCCAATGTGCCATCAGCGAGATCTACTGTCCTCAAGCACTTGTCAACGTTTTCCTGGTTAAGTGGATCTTCCCAGTAACTGCGTTCTTGAGGGCACGGGTAATGTTCTGGGACACGTGCTTGTGTAAGGTGGGGACAGCACACCGGCAGAAATAGTAGCGGCTGGGGACCGAGTACTGAGGGATGGCCGCCGCCATGAGGTTGCAGAAATGTTCCTTCTCTGAGCCTACAAGGCAACATTTCAAGTGCAAGCATTCAAGAAATATTAGTTTAGTATTGTGGCCTGTGCAGTGTTGACTGCGTATTTGCGCTTGACAACTGAACGCTTGCGCTGGAACAAGGACGTGAACGTGGTTGCTGATGATGGTGGTTGCAAGTGTGCAATGACAGGTGCAGGGCGGGAGGCTTCTTCGTCTGCGCCATGGACAGGGAATTGGCGTGCACGCACAACATAGGAACAGGCACTAGTGTCACCCGCAAACACTGTTTCTTGATCCTGGCGTTCGGCCCAACTAGTCGGGTGCTTTGCTGTCATGTGCCTGAGCGTGGTGGAGGTGGTGGTCAGGCTGGTAGTTTGGCTGTCCCTGCTGATTCTGGCTTGGCAGATGTTGCAAATGGCCTTTTTGAGGTTAACTTGACAGTCTTTAAAAAAAAAGCCAGACTCTGGAAGACCTAACAGTTGGGCTGGCAACTTCCCTTGTGTTCTGGAAAACAGTTGTCTGCCTTTTGTCTGTGGCCACCCCACTGCATCTTCCTGCCTGTTGTGGTGCTACGCCTCTTACGCCCTCTGTGCTGCTGTCCTCGCTTTGCATGTCACCTTGCCAGGTTGGGTCCGTGACTTCATCATCCACCACCTAGTCTTCCACGTACACACCCTGTGCCTCCTTCTGACTTGCAGGCAATTGTCTCATCATCATCATAATCATCCACCTCTTGCGACAGTAATTGCACTTTCCCACCGTCTCCTTCTTGTGACTGTGGCTGCTCAAATATTTTGGCATCGCTACATGCGATCTCCTCTTGCCCCGCTTGAAGCGGGCCTGGCGAGAGGCCCATATCTATAAATTGAAAAGTGAACAGCTCTTCGGCGTGTCCAAGTGTGGGATCACTTGTCTCCGGGTACTCGGTATGGTGGGAGGAAAGAGGATCAAGGTGAGGAATATGTGGTCCAGACTCACGGCTACTGAGACTGGACTATGTGGAAGACAGGGTGGTGGTGGTGGTGGCGGCAAAGTGACTTGAAGCATTATCTGCTATCCAACCAACAACCTTTTCATGCTGCTGTGGCTTAAGTAGTGGTGTTCCGCTGCCCCCTACAAAGTGGGACAGGAAAGTAGGGCGACATGATGTTGGTGCTTGTTGTGCTCCCTCAGCTAACACAATTTCAACTTGGCCTCTGCCTATGCGTGCACCATCACGTCCACTTTCCCCGTCCCTTGCCACGCTCCTTGCCCATTTTAAATGGAGTATAATATTTGTCACGTTCCCAAAAAAATGTAGGATTACTGCTGCAGTAATATCGGATCACTTCTGATGACCACGGTTTTAGTTAGGTATGGTATTGGTATAGGAATGGTATTGGTCAGCGACCAAGAGTGAATAGGTTTGAACAACACACAACTGGCAGACTTTCAATGGACTATCATATTTGTCACGTTCCCAAAAATGTCAGGATTATTACAGCAGTAATATTGGATCACCTTAAATGATGGACAAGTTTCTCTGCTTCCACAATACAGCAGTGGTATTAAAGTTAAACAAATCTGGCTGTATCGTGCTAACAAGCAAATGGAGCAGTAAAAATGGTGTATTATACTGCTTTTCAAGCAAATAATGAGGATTAAGAGCAAAAAGAATATTAGCCTTGATATCTAGGACTATGGATATCCATAACAGCCGCAGACAGAATGTGCAATTCAGTGGTATACACTCTCCACAAACTATGCCCGCCTAACTCCTGCTATCACCAAGATTATGTGTCTGAATTAGTCCTTAGAAGGACTGTTAGTTTAGATGTATATTGCTGTGGAATACCACACTAGAATAAATGCCAATTCTCTCCCTCACTCAGCTGCTGCTCTCCCTACTCTGCCTGTCTGAATGGTAGACTGTGACGAGCATAGGGTCACCGGGTCTTATATAGAACTGATGACGCTATGCAGCCAGCCAATCACTGTAAAGCCACAACCAACATGGTTGCTTCCTTAGTTAGTGGCAGGCAATCCCTGCATGTTTTTTCGCTGTCTAAACATCACCAAACATGTGGGACGGGGCCTTGAGCTTCCGCCCGAACAGTGAGTTTCTCAGGCGAGTACCGAGCAGTTGCGAGCACGCTTGCTCATCACTATATTACACCATTTGAAGTTCCTTCTATTAAATATCTGTGTTTCTAAAAAGCAATTTAGATCTTCAGCTTGTCATATTTAATTAATCAAGGACTTGTGCAGCAGGGTGTCCCTTTTCCTTGACTAGTCCTGCCTCGGGTTCTAAAATCAAGTTTTCTAGGCATGGAATACATCCTCCATACAATCTGCTTCATGGCAGGACCACTGAAAATCTGTAGTGTTTTGGCAATTTTACTATGCAATGGATTATATAAAGGATGTCAGTAATGCTGAAGGGATATGAGTAGAGGATTCAAGGCAGGACTAGTCTGGTGGAAGTGACACCCAGCCACACTATTCCCATGTACGTATGACTCTCTTTTTTTAATACACAGAAACGTTCGCTTTGAACTTCAAGGGCGTTATTGAAATGCTGCTATCACAACATATATAACTGTAACAGCAGTTTCCAATGGTTAATGTATCTGACAGGTTCCCTTTAAGAGGTTGAGAAAACCTTAGGTTACCATTACTTCGCTCCAGACACGTACAGATCCAATTAACATCATAAAAATCTTTAAAACCCGTTTTAGGTTTGGGAGTTTTGTCAATATAGCATAGTTTCTTCCTTTGCACATCATGTACTTATAGTATGTTAAATGTGTATTAGCTCAGATATTTATGACTTATTAACAGGATATAATATAAGTATCTGTTATTGGTACCCACTATTATGTTGGCAACAGGGGTCCCTGTTTATCCTTTTCCCACCTGGATCCATTGGCTGCCTTAATAGGCAGAACCAGTGTGAGTAAACTCCTGTATATTAGATGTTTTGAAGTGGCAGTACTAAAGGTTTGACATATTTCAGTCAGACATTTATATTCTGCTATAAATGTTGTACGTCAGAATTCTATTTCAACAAGCTCATAGTTCCCTGTTTATCTTTGTCAAAGGTTAGTCAGCTACCACATCCAGGCCTCTTATTTTGCTTGCAAACCATATTGAATTGTTTACTGGGGTGTTTTTATATTTACCATAGGCTAAAATACCACAGGCTAAAATAGAGAGAACTGCACTAATACTGTCATGTCCACCTACAATGGTTTACGAAAATATTCACCCCTCCCTTGGCTTTTTTACCTATTTTGTTACATTACAACCTGTTTAAATATTTTTGTATTCTGATTTGTGTGTGATGCATCAGCACTAAATTGCCTAAGTGGGTGAAGTGAAGTGACAAGAATATAGACATAATATAAATGTATGGGATGAAATAACTAAAATTGGCATGTGCATATGTGTTCACCCCTTTTGCTATGAAGTCCCTAAAAATTCTAAGTCACATGCTTAGTGAAAGGAAGTCCACCTGTGTGCAATCTAAGTGTCTCATGGTCTGTCCGTACATACACACCTGCCAGAGAGGCTGCAAACACATTAAGCAGGAGGCACCACTAACCAAACACCCTGAAGACCAAGGAGATCTCCAACAAGTTAGGGACAAAGTTATTGAGAAGTATAACTCAGCAATGGATTATAAAAAAATAAATAAAATATATGCCAATCTCTGCTGGTCACCCAGAGCACAATCAAAAATTCATTAACCTCAAATGGAAAATACATGGTACCACAACAAACCTGCGAAGAGAGGGCCACCCACCAAGACTCTCAGCCTGGGCAAGGAGGGCATTACAGAGGGTAGCTCAAAGATCAAAGTTAATGTTTCATGAGCTGCAGAGTTTCCAAGCAGAGACTGGAGTATCTGTCTATACGACCACAATAAGTCATACACTCCATAGAGGTGGCCTTTATGGAAGAGTAGACAGACATAAGACTGTAATTACACACACAAAAATGTTAAAGCTTGTTTTCAGTTTGCAAAAGACATGTGGGAGACTCTCCAAATGTATGGAGGAAGGTGCTGTGGTCAGATGAGACCATATTGAACTTTAATCACCAAGGTAAATGGTATGTCTGGGGCCCAACTAACGCAGCTCATCACCGCAAGAACACCATCCCCACAGTGAAGCATGGTAGTAGTATCATGATGTGGGGATGTTTTTTGGCAACCGGGACAGGGAAAATGGCCCAAGTTGAGGGAAGATGCATGGTGCTAAATACAGGAATATGCTTGAGCAAAACCTGTTTGTCTGTCAGTGATTTGAGATTGGGACAGAGCTTCACCTTCCAACAAGACAATGACCCAAAGCATACTGCTAAACCAACAGTCGAGTGATTGAAGGGGAAATATGTAAATATTCTGCAGTGGCATAGTCAAAGTCCAGACCTTAATCCAATTGCGAATCTGTGGTCACACTTGAAGATTGCTGTTCACCAGAAGAAACCATCTAATTTGAAGAAGCTGGAGCAGTCTTGCCTTGAAGACTGAGCAAAAATCCCAGTGGCAAGATGTGGAAAGCTCATAGAGACTTACCCAAAGCTACTTGCAACTGTAATTGCCATAAAAGGAGGCTCTACAAAGTACTGACTTTAGGGGGGTGAATAGTTAAACACACTGAAATTTGCACTTATTTTGTCCTACTTGTTGTTTGCTTCACAATAAAAAGAAAACCACATTTTCAGAGTTCTAGGCATGTTCTTTACATGAACTGATGCAAACCCTCAAAAAAAAGTGAAATTCCAGATTGTGAGGTAAAACAGGAAAAGTGGGAATGGGAGTGAATACTTTCGCAAGCCACTGTAATTGTGGTGCTTGTCTTACCTGACAGACCAAAGACATGTTTGTTTTGTTTATTCTATAGGTGTGGGTACTATAGGGAGACCGATAAATATACAGTATCTTTGATTGCAGAACTGAGCAAAATAAATGTAGTGTCTGTCTGGGTGCTGCAGAAAATACCGACCTGAGCCTACCTTAATAATTTGGGTATAGGTAGAAACTTTCTGTACATCTAAACTGAGAAAGTACAGTAATTTGAGAAGTGTAAGAGGTTTCAGGTGCTTTCCTGCTGAAACTCCAGTCCGACTGGAGATCATCCAGGAAAGTGTAGAGTTTCATGTACCAGATAAAGATTCTTAACCAGTGGAAACAGAATGTTATCAATGAAAACAACACCTACTGCTTTAATAACACATTAAGCACTTACATAGACTGTAAAGAAATATACAATCTCGGCCACTCCAAGCCAATATCTTATCACATTAAAAAAATCATTTGTATAAAGTGTGTGATACCTGGTCTAAAAAAATGAAGCCTTGACAGGTTTTAAATTAGAAATTGGCTTTATTGATCTACCTAAATTTAATTGGATACGTAAATACACTGCAAATCAAGGGCACAATCCCAATAAAAAATAATGTACATGCAATGCAATCTTTTTTTTTTTTCTTCTTTTAAATAGGTATTTTGCTTTTGACTTTCACAAAGAATGCAGCCGTATGCGCTGGGAACGGTTACAGATTCTGGTGGATCAAGTGGCTGAAATTCAAGATGAATTTGGGTGAGATCTTACTAAGCGATATTGGGCTACTTTCCTAAAACAAAAAGTTGCAATTCTATCATACCACATAAAACACATGCCAGCAATAGCGGTTTCTCCAGTGCCTTGTAGGTTGGTTACTTCAAAATTGGGAGGTGAGTGGTGCTAATGACGTCCCACATTGATGGGTACATGCCAGGGCATCATCAGCACAAATCCTGAATGTTGCATTCTCCTACTCTATGTACGGATTCTTCTACGCTATGTACGGTAATACATTTTATTTGAGTGATTTTCTGACAGCTCTTAGTCTTTAGTTAGATTATCTATTTTTATATAGTCAAATCCAGTGTGTTTTTCCCTTTCCCCTCATATAAAAAAAGCTTATAATTCCTATGTTTCTCATATATAAGGATGTTCATGTAAAGTACATTTTAAGAAGTGAGAATTTATTCAAAATGTAAGCTTTAAATCAAGAGCGGTCATATTAATTTGCCCAAGGGGCCACATGACAGTTCATAACTGTTGCGGAGGGCCAAACCAAAAGGCCGAACTGAGTTCTCAATATTGCGTGGTTAGTATATAAAACAAAAATAATGGACAGAATGTTTGACTAGTTACCACTGCTGATGCATGTTATAGGGCTTATTGTAACGTGTATTCTTACCTGTAGCAGCTAATCAACACCATATAATTTGCTTATTTTGCAAAGTTTATATAAAAGAGTAAATCATACTGTTTATCAGCCCCTTTAACTTGACCAACAGCTCCCAACACTATTATGCCCTCACATAGTCCCTCAGTTTGATGTTTTCTCAGAACAGTATGCTGCCAGCTCATGCAGTATGATGGCACCACAAAGCTTCCTCCCATGCAGTACGATATCACCACAAAGCCCTCCCATGCAGCAGTATGATGGCGCCACGCTGACGGGTGTAGTGCATTGCAGTACATGTGCATTGTAATGCATTATACCAGTGACCAGATTAATACAAGTTAAAGTCCCATAGAGGGACCAAGTAAAAAAAAAAGCTAAAAAAGTGGAATAAAATGCTATGAAAAAGTCAAATGTAAATAAGTGGTATTGCTAAAAATGTCATCTTGTCTTGCAAAAAAAACAAGTCACAACTCTGCTCTGTCAGCGGAAAAATAAAAAAGCAATCACTCTGATTATAGGAATGCAAAAACAATTATTTTTCCTATAAAATTGTTTTTGTGTAAGAGCTGCATAACTTGAAAAGATATAAATTGAGTATTTCTGTAATCATACTGACAAAAAATAAAGCGGTCTTATCACTTGTTCGATATGGTGAATGGTATAATGAAAAATATATCTCAAATTGCTGTTTTTTTGTTCATTCTACCCCCCAAAGATCAGAATAGAAAGTGATCAAAAAATGTTACCAAATGGAGCCAATGAAATTTCAACTAATAACGCAAAAAAACAAGCCATCACTTGTTTGTCGGCAGAAGTATAGAAAAATTATAGATCTCAAAATATGACGCACCAAAAACTTTATTTTATAAAAAAAAAAAGAAAACAACTTTGTTTTTTTAGCATTTATAGTAGCAAAAAAAAAAACCCTATATAAATTTGGTATCGTTGTAATTACACTGACCTGAACAGTAAAGTGGTCTTATCTTATACCGCATAGTGAACGGCATAAAAAATAAATAAATGAGCGCTTACATTGGGGTTTTGTTTGTGTAAATCTCTTTTAAAATGTGATTCAGAAAGAACCCTGAAGACTCCCTATATGCGGCAGATCGAGACACTTTGGACTCAGTCTGATCTATGATCCAGCGGTGTCCGTGTTTTTAAGTGCACATTAAAGCTTGGTCGGCTACAGTTTTGTGCACCTCTGAAAAGGACACCGCTGAGCAGAGGCCGGACTGAGTCCTAAGTAACTCTGTTGTCTCGTTATAGTGAATGGATCCCTCAGGGGTTTCATCTCAAGCACATCATTTAGAAATTTAGATGGAAACCCTGATGTAAGTGCTCAACGTAGAGCACGGGATAACTGTGATCTAACATTTTATGTAAAATGTTCCCAATAAAAGATTCAATTCAATCCACAAAAAAAGCAAGTCCCCACTCAGGTCCATCATCTGTCAATGGAAATACGGTGATGTGAAAAAGTGTTTGCCGCCTTCCTGATTTCTTATTCTTTTTCATGTTTGTTAAGCTGAAATGTTTCAGATCACAAAATAAATTTTAAATATTAGACAGATAACACAATGTCAGGGTTTGCACACTATCCCGATTACTCACAGAGACCACCCACTGTGATCTCTAGAGCGAACAGCTCTCTGCTGCCCCCTATCGTCTGGACAATTGCACGATTGGGGACCGCAGGCTGTTCTCACTTATTAGTTAGCGGAAAGCTAACAGTGAGCGTACGGCATACACATCTCCAAATTCCAACGCATGGAATATGTGTATATTCCTTCGTATGATCACTGCTAGCCTTACAATAACCCATGAAAGATTATTAGCTGCCACCACCAGTCCGTTCCGGCCGATTGGACGCCTTATTTCTCGTAGCTTGTGGCTTCATGGGAGGCACGATTACACAGCAAAAGAAACAGAACTGTTAAATTTTATATTTAATCCAAAGGGGGGCAGTGTTTATGAAAAAATATAATAAAGATTTTACAAAGGGGACAAAACAATACTGCATATACAGTTACATAAAATAAAAGGGGTTAACAGAATAACTTACTATACCGATCGCAAAGACCATTCAGTTTAGCTGGAGGAGAGCTCTCCGATTTGGCTGTTCCGAGAACATGGCCCCTGCTTAAACGAAATATGTATCTTCCAGAACGAACGCAGATCAATATTATAATTGGGCCCTTCCACACATTCCCCTGTGATGACCTCACGTGGGCCGGGTTGTAGGCTCATCTCAGCCCTTCATGGTTTTATTAAATCTCTAATTTCTGCAATAACTCCTTGCTCGATGATCACAGAAGTTAGCAAGTGATGCCATATTTTTTATTGGGATTTTATCTTTCCTTAGAGATCAAACATGACCCGGTTACATAGTTACATAGTTTATAAGGCCGAAAAAAGACAAGCGTCCATCCAGTTCAGCCTATTTCTTGTGCACTGCAGCTATTCCGCAGCGTTGATCCAGGGGAACGCAAAAAAAAACAAAACAAAACAAAAAAAAAAAACATGCGGTATAGGCCAATTGACATCATTGAGGAAAAAATTCACTTCCCGACACCAATCTGGATTAATTAACTATCACTAAGCATAAGATGTCATTTTATTGTTCTCAAGAAAGGCGTCCAGGCCTCTCTTGAACTCATTAAGTGAGTTGGACATCACCACTTCCTCTCCCAGAGAGTTCCAGAGTCTCACGGCTCTGACCGTAAAGAATCCCCTTCTATGCTGGTGCAGGAACCTCCTTTCCTCCAGACGCATAGTGTGCCCCCTCGTCTTTGTCACCATCCTTGGTATAAACAGGTCATGGGAGAGATCTCTGTACTGCCCCCTGATGTATTTATACATGTTTATGAGGTCTCCCCTAAGCCTTCTCTTTTCCAACGTAAATAGGCCTAATTTTGACAACCTCTCTGGGTATTCTAGTCCCTCCATTCCCTTTATTACCTTAGTCGCCCTCCTTTGTACCCTCTCTAGCTCCAATATGTCTTTCCTGAGCACCGGAGCCCAGAACTGTGCACAATATTCTAAGTGCGGCCTTACCAGCGCTTTATACAGAGGAAGAACAATGTTGCTGTCAGTTATCTCCGCACTGTTGAGTTACAGCTCACTGGCAGGACTCACAGATATGAAAAGATTTTCATACTGTTCCCCAATTAGCCCTGCCGCTAAAAATATATATCCCATCACAATCAGAATTATAGAAATTCCGCTAGTCCATATTTCTTTTCGGTGCCTCTGTGGATTAAAGGAGTATGCAAATGTGAATGTCCATGAGTGTGATAGATTCCTTTTGAGGCTTAACGAGACGTTTCCTATCTCTTTCAGGTGTCATACTCTTTATTTCTAATCAAATACACAACTCATTCAGTCCCTGGCCCATTTGTTTAAACGGAGTCTAATCGTCACACGTCTCTATTACTTGACTACTTCCTAGTTTTTGTTCTACCAGGGGCTTTCTTTCGCATGGTAATTAACCTGGATAACGAAATTAGTTGCTTTTTGTGTACACTGCAATTTTACAAAGAAGCAGCTTTTTTCATGGCTATTTCCCATCATTACAGCAAATGGTGTAGGGGAGGGGGGAAGACTAGGGGTTTGGTGAGACACAAGTAAACAGAAAATGCAGTTTTTAAATGAAGGTCTTAATTATTAGGAGAGAAAGAAATCCAAACCTACATGGTCCTGTCTGAAAAAGTTATTTGCTCCTTCCCCGCTTAAAACATTAACTGTGGTTTATCACATCTTTGGGAAGCTGAGTAAAATTTCCTTAGTCACACACAGGCCTGATTACTGCCATGCCTGTTCTCAATCAAGAAATCACTTAAGTAGGACCTACCTGACAAAGTGTAGGGGTCAAACACTTTTTCAAACCACTGTATAGGGTTCCACTTTACTGGTAGTACAAAGGCTCTGGAAAACTACTGACTCCTCGCCCCCTAAAAAGTAATTAAGCAAAATCTGTTTTCCTAACTCCACATATTCACCTCCTTTCTGTGCCCCATAGTGTGCCTAAACCACACTTCTCCGGTTACAGATAAAAAGTACTTTGAAGATAAGCTGGGAAAAAGTTTCTTGCTACAAGGTAGTTCACAGAGGGTTCTCTTATTCAGACTATAAGTTTGAACGCCATACCAGCATCTTTTTCAAATCATAAAAAAAATGTTATGACTTGAAAAAGATGCCAGTACGGTGCACAGCCTAGCTTCAAAGTTCTTTTTTTTCTATATGTGGAGAACTTTTACCTGAGGCTCCCCCCTAGCATAAGGCAGCAGATGGAATTCCAAAGGGGGCACCATGAAATCCCCTAGGTGAGTAACACCTTTTTACTTTTTTTCTCTCCTCCTTAAACAAGGTCACCAGATCGTGTGTGCTTCTTTCTACAATTTAAAACACATTTAGTGTCCACATGTTTGGCATTTCTGTAACGATGAGAACCTGCTTAATTTATGGAGTGCGGGGAGTCTCCAGAAGCATGAGCTGGGCACAATGTATGGGCACTAAAATGTACTGGGCACTACCATGGCAGATTTACAATTTTCACTCTTCCACATCCATTGTTGCTTGTTTCTGGAAAACACCTATGGCGTCAACCCCGTCAGTAGACCTGTAGATAAATTCCAAGAGGGGATGTAATTTCCAAAATGGGGTCACTTGAGTAGGGATTCTGCTCTTCTGGCACTTAGGTACTATGAATATGGAGTCGGCAAACTATTCTACAAAAGTTTGTTCTCAAAGAGTCAAATAGCATTCTTTCCCTCCGCAGTCTCACCATGTGGCTAAGCAGTACTTTACAGCCAAATATGGGGTATTGCCACGTTCAGCAGAAATTGTGACAAATTTTGGTGCCATTTTTACCCATTTTCCCTTGTGAAAATGTAGTCTGGGGCTAAAACTGATAGCGCTTCTTCCCTTCCAAGCCCTGCTATGTGCCTAAACTGTAGTTTTCTGCTACATATGGGGCATCATCGTACTCAGGAGATATTGCACAACAAATTGTGTGATCCAATTACTCCTGCTTCTCTTGTGAAAATGAAAAATTTGGGGCTGAAGCAACATGTTTGTTGCAAAAATGGAATTTTTCATTTTCACATCCCAATGTTATAAAGTTCTATGAGACATTTTTGTGACGTAGATACTCACAATGCCCACACATGGATTTCTTGAGGTGTGTAGTTTCCAAAATGGGGTCCCTTGTCTCTGGTTTCTCTATGTTTTGGCATATCATTGGCTCTTCAAGTGCAACAAGGCATCCACAATCTATTGCAGACAAATATGTGCTCCAGAATTCATATGGACTCCTCCTTCCTTTCCGAGACGTGCTGTGTGCCCAAACATTACTTTTCTACCACCACCACATATGGGGTATTGTATCGGTGTACTTGGGAGAAATTGCACAATATATATTTTGGAGTACATTTTTCTATGCTACCCTTGTGAAAATAAATATGGGGCTAAAGCAATATTTTTGTGGAAAATTTTTTTTTTCCTTTCGCCCCATGACAGCACCACATGAGACTGGATCTGCCCATCAAGGACAGGAACCTAGTGAACAAAAGGACGGAACCTCACCCCTTTATCAGTTGGTTTCCTGTCCTTGAGGGAACCTTTATCTGAAGAATCTGGTGCGGAAAGGAACAGAACAAACTTAATAGACCCGGCTTGGTTGCCTGGAAGAACAGCTTCTTGTTTTTAGTGCCGATGTTGGGTCCTGGAGGCCCAGTCGCAAGTGCAGTCGGGGGTCGTGTGGGCGTGCGGACATTAGCAGTGAAAACTCTCGATGTGTCTGTCCTTGCTACGTTCCGGGTCTGCACATGCACGGGGCACCTTGGGAGTGAAAGAAAGTATTGAGAAGGCTTGAAACTGCTCAAGATCCAAAGTGCATCACATCCTTTGTAAAACATAGTGGAGGCAGTGTGATGCCATGGGCATGCATAGCTTACAATGGCACTGGGTCACTAGTGTTTATTGATGATGTGACTGAGGACTCAAGCAGGTGGATGATTTGTTAAGTGTACAGGGATATACTTTCTGCTCAAATGTAGCCAAATACAGCAAGTTTGATTGGATGGCATTACACAGTACTGATAGACAATGACCCAAAACATACTGCAAAAGAAATCGTGGAGTTTTTTAAAGGCATAAAAGTGGAATATTTTGCATTGGCCAAGTCAGTCACCAGATCTAAACCCCATTGAGCTGGCATTTCACATACTTAAGACAAAACCTAAGGCAGTAAGACCCACAAACAAGCAACAACTGAAGTCAGCTGCAGTAAAGGCCTAGAAGAGTGTCACAAAGGAGAAAACCCCATTTTTGACGTCCATAGCTTCCAGACTTCAGGCACTCATTGCCTTGACAGGATTCTCAATAAAGTATTTAAAATGAAATTTTTATTTATGGTAATGTTAACTTGTTCAATTAAATGAAGAGCCTTTATAGAAAATAGTTGCAATTCCTAAACATTTCACAAAATATGTTTGTTAAACCCTTTTAATTAAACCTGAAAGTCTCCACTTCAATTGCATCTAAGTTGTTTGAAATAAAAGTGACCTGCAGAGCTCAATTCACGAAGATTGTCGCCGTCCAAATATTTCTGGACGTAACTGTATATTTTCCCCTCACCCATGACAGCACACCTTGAGAGAGGGATCCGCCCAATCCAAGGACAGGAAACCGTCTGAAATAAAAGGGCGTTACCGCTCCCTCGCTTCAGTTGGTTTCCTGTCCTTGATGGGAACCTGTCTGGAAGAAAGAAGACTTACCTGGGGCTGTTCCGGTGTGGAAGAGCGGGCACTGGCCTGTGCACCGGGTTCCAGTCTCCAGAAGCGCCGTCCTCAGCTCCCCTGGGGTCCTGCGTCCGAGCTGGCGCACGCGGTGAGGCAGGCGCCGTCCTCCCCCTGTTTCTTCTGTGGGCCGCGCACAGGAGTGGTAACTTCCGGGTATGACACGCCTGACGTCACGGCGTGGGGCACGCTGGGAGAGGCGTGCCACGTAACGTCAGGGGGCGGCGCCCGATCCAAGATGGCGGCGCCCTGTGAAGCATTCCAGGCCGTTTTTTTTTCGGATTGGAGCTCCGACCTGGGAAGGGGGGAGGGCCCATGAACTGGAGGAGGTTCTGGATGGCCCTATTTTAGGACGGGGGGGTTATCCTGGAAGCGTGGTACGCTTCTGAAGCATGGCTGACCAGGATAGCCAAGAGCAGCAGCTAACCCCCCCTCAGCAACGGAAGAAGCAGAGGGATGCCTCTCACACGGACAGCCGCTCGAGCAATCGCAGTGGCAGCTTCAGGAGCAAGGTGTCAAGCGCCTCTGGACCATCCAGAAAGGAATCATCGGTTCCGCTACAGCCTCCGAATCCGGAGCCTAAGAAGAGTAGCGCCAAGCAAAAGCACAGAATGTGTGCCCTATGCCAAACTTCCCTTCCTATAGATTGGCAAAAGCTGCTTTGCCCGAACTGCGTTGCTAAAACTATAGCGGAAAATTCCCTGGATTTCGCATCTAATTTGAAATCTATAGTCCACGCAGAGGTTCCGGGGTCCCTGAAGGGGTTGCTTAGAGGGAAGAAAAGATCCCATAAAGATGTCTCCTCCAACTCTGATTCCTCCCAGTCTGAGGATCTGTGGCTGAGTGATTCATCATCCTCTTCCTCATCGGATAACGGTAGACCCTGTTTCCCCATTGAGAGTACGGACAGACTGGTTAGAGCAGTCAGATCAGCCATGGGTCTGGGGGAGGAGAAAGCATCCAAATCCCGGGAAGACGTTATGTTTGCGGGCCTTGGAGAAAAAAAGAGACGCTCCTTTCCGGTAAACATTAAAATTCAGGGCCTCATTGACCAAAAGTGGAAGAAACCAGAAAGATCAGGGGCCTTACCCTCCTTCTCTAAAAGAAGGTACCCCTTCGAAGAGAAGGACTCTGAGCCTTGGGATAAGATCCCCAAAGTTGACGGGACTGTAGCCAGGTTGTCCAAAAAATCTTCCCTGCCCTTGGAGGACTTAGGCTTCCTAAAAGATGCCCTTGATTAAAAGGCTGACTCCTTTCTGTGTCACACTTGGGAAGCTGCAGCAGGAGGCCTGAAGCCAGCGGTAGCTGGCACCTGTGTGGCAAGATCCCTAATGGTGTGGCTCCAACAGTTGGAGGACCAACTTAAGGATAAAAAGGTCTCTAGGGATAGAATCCTTTCAAATTTACCCCTAATGCAGGCAGCATCGGCCTTCCTGGCGGACTCTTCAGCAGACTCTGTCAGGCTTTCAGCTAGATCAGCGAGTCTATCTAATGCTGCTAGACGGGCCTTGTGGCTCAAAGGTTGCCCAGGCGACCTACAGTCCAAGCATAAATTGTGTTCCCTCCCATGTGACGGTAGACTTCTGTTTGGCCAGAAGTTGGAGGACCTTTTAGAAAAGGCGGGCGATAGGAACAAAGGGTTCCCAGGATTTTCAGGGGACTCAAAAAAGTTTGGTTTTCGGAGGAGAAAATTTAATCGGGGTCGCCCTCCAGGAGAAAGGAGAAGATGGGAGACCAAGTCCAAAAAGGAGTCTGGCTATATGTTTGGAGGACCGTCCTCAAATACAAAAAAGTCCTCCCAATGACGCCAAGCTGGAGGTAGGGGGGATGCTTTCCCACTTTTTTCCAGCTTGGAAAGCAATTACAGCAAACCCCTGGATTCTGAACATTGTGAGTGGTGGCCTGAAGATAAGGTTCAGCCAGATCCCTTGTCGGACCTTTGTGGTTACCCCCAAAAGGAAGGTCCAGGAAGAACAAATAACACTGGAAGCAAAAATATTAGGGCTAGTAAGGAAACGGGTCCTTCTCGAAGTGCCGATACCACAAAGAGGGAAGGGATTCTATTCCCCTCTGTTCATGATAAAAAAAAACAACGGGTCCTTATGGACCATCATCAACCTCAAGAGTCTGAACCAGTTAATAGAAAACCAGACTTTCAAGATGGAGTCAGTGAGCTCGGCAGTGAAGCTCTTGCACCACAATTGCTTTATGGCAGTAATAGAACTGAAGGACGCATATTATCCCCTCCCAATTCATCCAGACTAAAAGAAGTATCTGAGAGTAGCCCTGTTCATTCAGAAAGAACTGAGGCATTTTCAGTTTGCTGCCCTACCCTTCGGCCTCTCCATAGCCCCGAGAATATTCACAAAACTAATAGCGGAAGTAACAGCCTTTCTACGAATCAAGAATGTAGTGATCATGCCCTATTGAGACGACTTCTTAATAGTAGGGAAATCAGAAGTCCACTGCTCCAGTCAACTTCTAGAAGTCACGGCGGTGTTGCATCAGCTAGGGTGGTTGGTAAATTCCCAAAAGTCAAAACTAACCCCCTCAAGGACTCAGATCTTCCTAGGTCTAATCCTGGACTCTCATCTCCAAGCATGCTTCCTCTCAGAAGACAAGGTCCGCAAATTGATCATTTTAGTCTTGAAAGCCATGCGATCTCCAGTGATGTCCCTAAGAGAGGCAATGTCCCTCCTGTGCTCTATGACGGCCTGTCTCCCAGCAGTCAAATGGGCTCAGGGGCATATGAGACTTCTTCAATAGGAGGTCCTGTCAGCACAGAGGTCCTTCAATGGGCATTTAGAAAGCAAGTTCTCTGTCTCCCCAGAAGCTGTGGATTCCCTTCCATGGTGGACAGACAGGGGAAATCTGACCTCAGGCGTACAGTGATCAGGTGATTACGACCGATGCGAGCAGTTCCGGATGGGGGGGTCATCTGGCAGAGCTCTCAATACAGGGTCACTGGACATACCACTAGATGGGGGCATCCTCAAACATAAAAGAGCTTTGAGCAGTAGAGAGATCCCTGATAGGCTTCCTTCCTCACATTCAGGGTCACCACGTCCAGGTCAAGTCCGACAACCGGACATCAGTAGCCTATGTGAATCACCAGTGGGGAACAAGATCACGCTCTCTGATGGCTGTGGCAGACAGAATCCTTCATCTGGCAGAACGACACCTCCCATCCCTCAGTGCCCTTCACATAAAGGGGGTGGAAAACGTAAAGGTTGATTTTCTCAGCCGCCATACCCTAAGACAAGGGGAATGGAGCTTAAACCCGTGGGTCTTCCAACAGATTGTCCAGTTATGGTGACAGCCAGACATAGACCTGTTAGCCACAAGAGTAAACAGGAAGGTAGACAGATTCTGGTCCTTAAATCCAGCAGAAAATCCCCATGCCGTTGATGCCCTCCAGATCCCTTGGAAGTTCAGGAAGGCCTATGCCTTTCCCCCGTTAGTAATGATTCCAGCAGTGGTGAGGAAGATTCGGGAGGAAGGCGCAAGGGTAATTCTTATAGCCCCTTTTTGGCCCAAAAGGCCTTGGTTCTCCCTGCTTCTACTAATGTCGGTTTCAGATCCCTGGGTTCTACCAGAGAGACCGGACCTTCTCATTCAGGGACCTGTATTCCACACCCAAGCCAGAGGTTTCCATCTTGCGGCGTGGAATTTGAGAGGTCACTACTGAGTAACAAGGGGTTTTCACAAGGGTTAGTCTCTACCTTGCTGGGTAGTAGGAAACCAATAACTACTAAGATTTATAACAGAGTCTGGAGTAAATTCCTAAAATTTATAGATGCCCCATTATCAGACAAGCCTCCAATCAGGGGAATCCTGGAGTTTCTGCAAAAGGGGCATGACCTAGGTCTAGCCACGGGAACTCTTAAAGTTCAGGTGTCGGCATTGGGGGCGCTCTATAATTGTTACTTGGCTGGGAACAGGTGGGTCTCGAGGTGTATCAAGTCGTGTGCCAGAGCCAGACCGGTTTCGTCCCTAAGAGTTCCTTCCTGGGACCTGAATTTGGTCTTGAACGCACTTACCAGTGACCCGTTCGAAACCTACATGATGTCTCTGAAAAGATCCTCACCCTTAAGACCATCCTCTTAGTGGCCTTAACGTCTGCTCGTAGGGTGGGTGACCTGCAGGCCCTTTTGGTTAATCCTCCCTACACACAAATTTATGATGATAGGGTCACCTTGCGTCCAGATCCAGCATACCTTCCCAAAGTGGTATCTAGATTTCACTGTAACCCGGAGATTGTACTACCCTTGTTTTGCAGCAATCCTAAAAACCCAGGAGAAGTTAGATTCCATAACCTAGTTGTTAGAAGAACCCTACTACAGTACATTAACATGACTAGTGTATGGAGGAAGGACCATTCCTTGTTCCTGGCCTTTCAGGGGAATAGGAAGGGTCACGGGGTGTCCAAGGTACCATTTCTAGGTGGCTTAGGGAGGCCATTTGTTTAGCATATACGTGCACAGGAGTTCCAGCCCCGGACAATGTCAGGGCTCATTCCACCAGAGCCGTCGCAACCTCCTGGGTGGAAAGGGCAGACGTCTCAATCGATCAGATGTGTAGAGCTGCTACTTGGTCTACACCATCCACCTTCTTTAAACACTATCAGTTGGATCTGTCCTCCTCTGACCTCACCTTTGGGAGAAGGGTACTTCTGGAGGTGGTCCCTCCCTAGGGTGCTCATAATTCTCCAAAATTCTCTCAAGGTGTGCTGTCATGGGTGAGGGGAAAACACCAAGGTTACTTAGCGGTAGCCGGTTTTTCCTGAACCCATGACAGCACCCGTAGTTTCCCCCCCCTTATTTTTCTGTTTCTCACACCCTGGTGTGCACTGGGTAGGTGTTGGTTATATGCCTAACCTCTTTGGGAGGTCCTCTCAATGCTCTGTAAACAACTGAAGCGAGGGAGAGGTACCGCCCTTTTATTTCAGACGGTTTCCTGTCCTTGGTGGGGGAGATCCCTCTCTCAAGGTGTGCTGTCATGGGATCAGAAAAAAACGGCTACCGGTAAGTAACCTTGGTGTTTTTCAACCTTTCTACATTGGCTCTCAATGCATTTTTTTGTAGGACTTATAGCTGCGTAGTAAGAGGTAGACTGTATCCAATCCAGAATATGCCAAGATCGGACTGCAATGTTATAACTTCTAATACTAGTAAAGTTAATCCCTCCATTTTTTTTCTGGGCATTGATGTGCATAAAATGGTACTGTCACTGGTTTACTGCGACAGAGAGGAGCCAGAAGACGGCACCGTCTGATTTCTAGTACTCCTGCACTGACTAGAAGAACTTCTTCATATTAAATGGTGCAGGTTTCTTCTAGCAATACAGGGGTTAATCTGCTCCGTTATGAGCTTCTGGAAGCTTGCCTGCATTAAGGATCTCAGCTGTTCACTGTTGGCCACTCCCCGCTCCTATATATACTGCACTATGGCAAGCAGTCATTGCCAAAGCTACTTTCACTGCTGCATGGTTTCAGGAGTTGGTGGAGAGTTGTTGTTTGAGAAGGCCTTTGTATGTATCAGAGACTGTTGCATGGCTTTGGTTGTGTGCAAATCCTCTTCTCCTACTTTCATTTTCCCCATCCTCCACTCCCTGTGATTTGGTATTTTCCTTTATCCTTGTTAGTATTTCCTTGTTATTTTGGTTGGTGTAGTGCCATACACCACTACCCTCTCTTCATTAGGTTGGGGGAGGGAACATACTGAGGGTGGATTCAGAAGCTCAGCTAGGTAAGTGGCCCTGGCGTTTTCACCTTCAGAAGTAATCTGGGGAACAGGTATAGCTAGGCTGCCCCCTAGCATTAGGGACAGGTAAAGAGCCACTGGTCAACAGTCATGACAGGTATTTTCACTTTTTTTCCCTTCCCACATGAATGAGCGATATAGGAAATTAAATAGTTTGCCATCTTGAGGTTTCAAGTATATTGAGAATTCCCACCATAATTCTATGTATTATCACATTTTCAGGATATTGACTCGTCATATGAATGATGAATAAAAATGTTTCCAGATTTGCAGTGTATTTTCAAATTTGTGAATATCTTGTACAATATTATGTTGATAATTTTTTTTTTCCCAGAGGGGAGGGGGTCGGGTAGAAAAGTCAGTATTTTGGTGCACCATTTTAAAGGGAATGCCACCAACCATTCAGGTTTTTGAGGGCCCCCTTGTAGAAATACCTTCCATTTTCCTAAATCACTTGTATATCCTGAATAAATTCTCAGGCATTCAAGATCAGTGTGGATATCGACCAGATATCGCCTAGACTCTAAGCTCATTAGGAGGAATTCATCAGAAAATGCTGCTAGTTTTAGTAATTTTTTTCTGATGCATATACCTTTAAGTGATTTTGTGGATTGTCTGTAATAAAGGAGATCAATAGAAAGATTGAATAATAAAGGGGGCAATCCTGTCAAGTTCCTCAGTACTGGTCAATGGATATAACGTTTTACCATTTAGGAAGACTGTCATGCCGACTGGTTCTTGTGTGTAGGCAATATTGCAGCGAAGATAGCAGACCTTATATGCATGCTTTTCTGCATCCAATTTCAGTATGGAACGGAGGTGTCAGGACCCATCTCCTGTGATGTCGGTTTTTTGTGAAACTAATTTAGCCAGATTTTTGATTTGGGGGGTCATTGTTTGAAATGTTTATGTTAAGATTTTTGAAAACCTCTTATCTTGATTTAGCAGTGTAATCTGTTTACGGATCAGTAGGTTTCTACTTTCTGAAGTAATCAACAGAGCTATCCCTTTTTTTATATGACGTTATATAGGTTTGTGAGATGTAGTAAAATTTCTGGTGAGATTATTTTATAATATTCAGCTTTCCATTATGGGATATAGAAATTATTTTTCAGCCCTCCTCCTCAGTTACGTCAAAATCCAATTAATCCTCCTGCTCCTACGTAATGCTTATGTGACAACAACCACGGATTGATTGAATCAAAGTTTGTTGGCTCTGCCCTATATACTTTTTTCTAATGGTTTACAAAATTTCAATTCAATCTTGAAGGGGGTTTGTCACAATGTGTTTGGTATCAGGGTCTCTTATTTGGAGAATTGGTCATTGAGTGCTTTCCAGCAATGTCAGTTGCCCCAGAAGCGTGCTTATTATTTTTACCCTATTTGTAATATTTGCATTGGGTCGTCGTAGTTTGTCGATAATAAACACATTATAATTTTTACTGGTTTAACATATCGTGTACTGGAAAACAGGGGGAAAAAAATCCAAGTACGGTGAAATTGCAAAAAATAGTGCAATTCCACCGTTTTTTTTTTACCACGTTCACTGAATGCGAGAACGGACCTGCGATTATTAGGCAATATACACACGTTGAGTATTTGGTTTGTTTTTCACCTCAGTATTTGTAAGCCAAAACCAGGACTGTGGGAAAAATACAGAAGTGGTGACGTGTTTCTAGTATACAGATTGTTCCACTCCTGGTTTTGGCTTACAAACACTGAAGATAAGACTCACCAAATACTCAACGTGTGCATGTGGCCTTATTCTCCAGGTCATTATGAGTTCGTAAATACCAAATATGTATAGGTTCTTTTTTTATTTAAGTGGTGAAGATAAAGCCAAAGTTTGCTTAATAAAAAAAAAAAAAAAAAAAACGCCATTTTCCGAGACCCATAGCGTCTCCATTTTTCTGGATCTTGGGCCGAGTGAGGGCTTATTTTTTGCGTGTTCAGCAGACATTTTGATTGATACAATTTTGGAGTAGATCTTATGTTTTGAACATCCATTATTGCATTTTATTGCAATGTTCAGTCATTTAAAATTTCTCGTTATGCCTTTTACCGATCGGATTAATTTTTTTATGTTGATAGATCGGACGATTTTTTACTTTTTGCATACTTCCATTAGTCTCCATGGGAGACTAGAAGCAGCACTTGTCTGATCTCCTGTACTACACACAGGCGATTATCAGATAGCCTGTGTGCAGCAGATTTGCTCACTTGCTGTGAGCGCCGATTCCTGTGCAGCGCTCATAGCAATCTGGCAATGACAACCGCAGGGGTCTCCTGCACACCCCGGATTGTCATGCCAGCCCATCGGCGACCCACAATAATCTGACTGAGTCGCCGATGGGCGGGGCCAGTGACGTGCTTCCCGGAAACACGAGTTGATTGCCTTTGTCAGAGATTGACAGCGACATTTAACTAGTAAACAGCCTCGGGTGGATCGCGATTCCACCCGTGGCTGTTGCGGGCACATGTCAGCTGTACAGATCAGCTGACATGTGCCCGGAAAGGTGCGGGCTCAGCGCCGGAGCCCGTACAAAACAAGGGGCTTATGACGTGTCATACAATTACGGCACACGTCATAAACGGGTTAATACTTGGTTGTACACCCTTTGGAATAAGTAACTGCAATCAGATGCTTCCTATAACATCCAACTGCTTACACCACTCAAATGGAATTTTGGACCACTCTTTTTTTTTTTTGCAAACTGCTCCGGGTCGCTCATATTTGAAGAGTGACTTCTCCCAACAGCAATTTTAAGATCTTTCCGCAGGTGTTCAATGGGATTTAGATCCAGACTCATTGCTGGCCACTTAAGAGCTCTCTAGCGCTTTATTTACATCCATTTTTGGGTGTGTCTTAAGCTATGTTTGGGGTCATTGTCCTGCTGGAAGACCCATGGCGTAGGATACCCAGCTTTCTGACACTGGGAACTACATTGTTACCCAAAATCCTTTGTTCAAGGCACCCAGGGCTAGAGGCAGCAAAACGATTCTAAAACATCTTTGAACCTCGGGTGTGTCAGGTGTAATAGACAGTTGCTCTGGATCTGGCTGTAGAAGGTCACTGCGCTTGGCATTGCAGACTCCTTCTTAATAATCCTTCTTCCTTTAAGACCCAGCGGCGACCTTCCTCCTCCTGTTAACTGACACACCCTTGCATGGGCATTAAAATCTCTGTTTGCTGCAGTGAATTGCCGGTGATATTTCTATGTACCTTGTTGCAGGTTTGGAACATTAGCAGTCGGCTAGCTTCTTCTCTGGTGCCCTTGGAGGACAGTTGGCGTTAATCCTCTGGTAGAGAAAACAGAAAAATCCAGCTCACATGTAAAGTCCAAAACACAGTCCAAGGTACATGAAGCAAACACTAAAATTGTTTGTTCACAAAAAAGAGAATACAGGCATCTTTCGACACGTTTCGAGCGACAAGCGCTTTTTGTCAAGATACCATCCAAGTGAACTTGCAAGATTTAAAAACAATTGAAACATGTGCACACACCAATTTCCTGATTGCCAAACAAGTCAATTAAAACACAGGTGGGAAACCTCTGCAGCTAAACATATATTAGAATTTACCATGCTTTGCTACAAAAGATTTAAATGTGTTAATTTCTGTGATACAGAATAACATTATACACAGGGACATGATGATAATAGTTTATATTACCTCTATATTTTACTCTACAACGCAAGGAATCAGTATTGAATACATTCCATGAAAAGTACATATTTTTTCAGATAACATGATAAATAACATAATTCTTTCTGACTCTTCTATTTATCTTTATTGGTGTGATGGTTCATTTTCCAGATATATTAGATTACTTCCCTTTCACCACATATTAATCCCAATTATATATATCAGTCAGTGAGATCTCAAAGGGTTTTCCACTAGATTTCATAGAAAAGTTCAATGTGATACTTAAATCGAAGGTGTTGAACTAGAAGTATGAAGTAAGTATTGAACTTTTTAAGTATGAGGAAATCCTGCATGTGTTAACCATTTCTTTTTCTCTTTTCTGTGAAATCTAGTGGAAAACCCTTTGAGATCTCACTGACTTTGAAATATATATAATTTGGATAAATATATGGTGAAAGGAAAGTAATCTAATATATCTGGAAAATGAACCATCACACCAATAAAGATAAATAGAAAAGTCAGAATTATTGTTATTTATCATGTTATCTTAAAAAATATGTACTTTTCTTGGAATGTACCGTATTTTTCGGACTTTCTGCATGTACAATGTAAGGCTGATACGGTATGTTTCAGTCTTCCGTCTGAAATGCTGCAGCAGAGGAAAAACATACCGTACTTTGGCTTCTCCTCTCCTGCTGTCAACGACTGACTGGTCTCTTAACTATACACATACACAGGAAGAAACGCTGAAAAACAAACGTGGCTGAAGTCATACAGCCAGTATGCTGCCCCATCCACTGGCGGCTTGTATCATGTACTGGCTGTATGACTATAGCCACGTATGATATGTCCTCTTTAAGATCCCACAGGTATTGTGGTTGCCTTTGAGGGGAACTATAACTTCCAGCATATCTTGCAGCTCCTATGGCATGCTGGGAGTTATAGCTCACCACAGGAGTGGTACAGTGTTTAATGACATGTGTTACTTCACGTTACTTTATATTTTACTTATACGTTATAATACTTGACTCTCATTCTGGACCCACGAAAGGCAGGGAGCGGGGTCACACTGGCTGGGGGCTGTGGCAGCGGAGGGGGCTGTGACAGCGGAGGGTGCTGGGGATGCAATGGAGCTGTGTTACCCAGTAACGAGCGGCGTCAGCAGCATGTTTGTGGGCAATGACATCAGTTCACCATGGCCGCTCTAGACATCAGGAGGTGGGCGGTCTCCCGTCCAGATTGCACATTGCAGTGACGTTACAAAGAGGCAGGGCCTGGGCAACACAGCACAGCACGCAGTCATCCCCGGCCCTGACTCTAAGTAACGTCACTGCAGCCCGTGATCTGGACAGGAGACCGCCCACCTCCTGATGTCTAGCGTGGACGTAGTGAATTCATGGCGGCGCCCACTGGATAATACCATTTCATCGCCGCCTCAGCTGCCACAGCCCCCTCCACTGCCGCAACCACCTCCGCAGCTTCAGCTGCCCCCACATCATAAAATGGTACATTCGGACCATAAGACACCCCCCTCTTTTCCCCAAAAAAATTTCGGGGGGAGGAAGTGTGTCTTATGGTCCGAAAAATACAGTATTCAATACTGATTCCATTGCGGAGTAAAATATAAATGTAATATAAACTATTATCATCATGTCCCTGTGTATAATGTTATTCTGTATCACAGAAATTAACACATTTAAATCTTTTGTAGCAACGCATGGGAAATTCTAATATATGTTTAACTGCAGAGGTTTCCCACCTGTGTTTTAATTGATTTGTTTGGCAACCAGGAAATTGGTGTGTGCACATGTTCAAATTGTTTTTAAATCTTGTAAGTTCACTTGGGTGGTATCTTGACAAAGAGAACGCTTGTCGCTCGAAACGCATCGAAAGATGCCTGTATTCTCTTTTTTGTGAACAAACAATTTTAATCTTTTATTCATGTACCTTGGAAATTAAAATGCACTTTTTCTGACTTAATCTGTAAACATCTTCATTGATAATGAACAACTATGTACTAACACCTTTTTTAAACCCACGGATACAAATGGATATATCCATTTAGATAGTTGTCATCTACCCAGATGGCTCCTAAATGTACCAAAGAGCCAATATGTAAGATTACGCAGGAATTGCTCAAAAACATCAGATTTTAACGAAGAGGCGAATCTCCTCACAGATAAATTTACTGTCAAAGGGTACCAACAAGACTTTCTACTAAAAACCAAAAATCAGATTAAAACAATTCCACGCGGCCAATTATTAACAACTAATAACTCCAAGAATACGAACCGCCCCATACGTATGGAACCCACACTAGAAGTGCCCATTATCACCACCTACAACTCCAACTCTAATATACTTAAAACTATCATCCAAAAACACTGGGACACTTTAAAGGATGATAAGATAATTGGGGATTTGATACCTCCATACCCCCAATTTATTTTTAAGAAAGCTAAAAACATTGGCATGAAAGTGGCACCGACAATCAAAAATCCACAGCCCCTCCACCCAACAGATACTGTGGGCTTCTTTCCATGTAGAGACTGTAAAATATGTAAAGCTCTACACACAAAAAAACAAAGCCACATCTCTCATGGACTTATAAAATTCCCCATAAAAGACCAGATCACGTGCACCACTAAAGGTGTGATATATGGGTTAAAGTGTCCATGTAAAAAATTATATGTTGGGCGGACCATACGGGCTCTCAATAAAAGGATCAGTGAACACGTTAGAAATATCAAAAATAAATTTGAGGGACATCCCCTATCCAAGCATTTTAAAGATAAGCACAAAGGATCCATAAAAGACATGGAAATTACAGGGATACAGATTATCCAAAAAAACTGGAGGAATGGCAATTACATTAAACAAATGTCTAAAAAGGAAACAGAATGGATATTTAAGATGGACTCTTTGAGGCCAAGGGGCCTAAACACCGGAATTGAACTTTTTGCTTTTAATGATAATTAACTACAAACACCTCCCAGAAGCTCTGGCGGGTATATAATGAGAGCAGTGAGAATCATGACCATCCCTGACGAAGGATACCGTAGTATCCGAAACGCGTAGGAAGTGTGGCCTCTCCTGCTCTCCATCTCCCAGTCACGTGACTAGTAGGACCTTACGCAACGCAGGTCCTACTGAGATCATCATCTTTCTTTCCTCGGGTGCTGCACGCAGGTGCCGGAGTCTCCGGCCGGGACTCCGACGCCCTCAGCCCTGACATCCAGCAGTCCCGTCCCCACGAAGCAAGCCTTCTAACCAGGACGCCGACAAAGGTAACAACTCCAGCAACACGTACCCATCCGGGACTACACGTGCATGCACGACAGACTCCACCGCCCCAAGGAATACTTACCACCACCACCGTCGAAAGAAACAGCTACAAAGCACTTACCAGCGCTCTCTATTGCTACGAACCAGGATTTTTTCTATACAGCTCAACCTACTCCACAGCTGATTCTTTTTCCATCACACAGAGCCACTAGTGGTAAGACTTCTCATTCTATTGCAGCAGTACGTAACTCTATATATATATATATATATATATATATATATATATATATATATATATATATATATATATATATATATATATATATATATATATATATATATATATATATATATATATATATATATATATGATCATCTTACCCTTCTTTTTACCTATGAGTACTGTATTTATAATAATTATTATTTATAATAACCATCATTGACACATAGCTCCCCTAGGTGGTATAACTAATCTCGATGACTACACTAGTCTGGATGACTATACTGTGACTACATCCACCACCATTAGACAACTACTACCCTCTAGATCCACAAAACTACTTCCCTACGGGTAAGACAAACTGTGAAAAGTGTGCTACCTAGATCTATATACGTTTTAACGTTTTAATTTTCTATTCCCACTTTCTAGTACCCTATAGTCTCTGCAATAACCCACGGGAGTAACCCCCTAATCCTACCAGATATATACAGACCTTTCCACTTATTTAAGATTTCTACTATACAGGTAAAATACCCAACTCAAACTCTAAACGTGGTAATACCCTGTCTCTTAATAATTAGCCCCCCTTCTTTTACTCACAGCTGACAGGTTCAAGAGAACTAGCCAGAGGCATCCATATGTGATTATTCTTCCACCACCTAATTACCTTTCAGGTAACTAAAATCTCTATATATTAATAAGATAATTCGCCAACTATTCCTATACTTATCATAAAACCAAGCAATGTGAACTGAGGTCTAAGATGGTAGACATGCAAGAAATAGGAGCATGTTCACACTAGCAAAAAGAAGCAAAACCTACAAAAGACAAAAATATATCTCATACCCTACCATCATTATATATAAATGTAAAGCAAAGTTGCATAATAAATATAGGGTACTTAGTGAACTATTTTTGATCAAAAAAAGTATACAAGCCGTCCCACCAGCGGCAAGGTGACCCTAAATTGGGACGGTACCTATACTGTCTATATTAAAAACCTTACTGTATATCAAAGTTGAAATAATGCATATAAAAGGGTAGACAAATAGGACCGGGTCCCAACTCCAGACCACCCAGGCCCGTGGTAAGCTACATATATACTAATCAGCTCAACAAAGGGGATGCCACACCCTTAAATTGCACAGAATGCAAACAAGACAAAAAACCAAGCAATGTGAACTGAGGTCTAAGATGGTAGACATGCAAGAAATAGGAGCATGTTCACACTAGCAAAAAGAAGCAAAACCTACAAAAGACAAAAATATATCTCATACCCTACCATCATTATATATAAATGTAAAGCAAAGTTGCATAATAAATATAGGGTACTTAGTGAACTATTTTTGATCAAAAAAAGTATACAAGCCGTCCCACCAGCGGCAAGGTGACCCTAAATTGGGACGGTACCTATACTGTCTGTATTAAAAACCTTACTATACTATACTTATCATAGTATATATACCCTTCACAGGTACCTGTACGTCCTGGATATACCGAGAATAATCCACTGATATTTCGTTCATATTCCTCCACGGAACCTCGCTTCTTCTGGGAATTTTAGCCTCATATTTTATCCTTATTTTAACCAGTTTTGTATAAATAAAAATAAAAAAATTTTTTTTTCCTTTTATCTTCTTAACCTCTCGTGTCATTTAAAGTGAGTGTACCAGCGCAGTAGATCTCGTTTAATCTGTAAACTCGATTTTTCTGCTTTCTCTCTTGGATGTTGCGCCCTGCCCAGGGGCTATCCCTGCTCCAGAAGTGTGAAACTGCAGGTGGTGAGCTGGATTTACTTCTGTTACTCCTCTGGTGTCTGCTCAATCTAAGTTTATCCCCTTTGTTTGTCTACCTTGTTGTCTTTAGTTTGTAGTGGGGCCTGACCAGTTCTCATCCCTCCGCCTCCCTACCCAGGGCCAAGCTCTAGGGATATACACTGCTTATGTTTTCTGCTCGGCGATCGGTGTGGAACTTGTATAGGGACAGTAGGATAGGTACGGTAATATTAGATCTGCTTAGTGGTCTTCACTCCCCCTTTCCCTTCGTGTTGCGCTTAGTCTTTCCCACACCTTGCATGACAACTCCACCATATTTGACTGTAGGAGCTGCCTTCTTTTCTTTGTAAGCCTCATTCTGTTTTCGGTAAACAATAGAACTTTGTGCTTTACCAAAATGCTCTATCTTGGTCTCCTCTGTCCACAAGACTCTTTCCCAAAAGTATTTTGGCTTAAGGCCCCGTCACACTAAGCGATGCAGCAGCAATCCCGACAACGATACGACCTGTCAGGGATCGTTGCTGCGTCGCTAATACATCGCTGGTGAGCTGTCAAACAGGCAGGCTCACCAGCGATCAGGGGAGCAGTGATATCTTGGAAAGAATCTTTCCACGATGTCCTGTTCCCGGTTACCAGCCTGCTGCTGAAGCAGGAGCAGGCTCGTAACCATGATAAACATCGGGTTACTAAGTGCGCATGTGCCCCTAGTAACCCGATGTTTACCATGGATACCACTCTGCTACGGTGTGCGGGAGGTTACCGTTCACCTTAGCAGAGCCGTATCCATGATAAACATCGGGTTACTAGGGGCATACGCGCACTTAGTAACCCGATGTTTATCATGGATACGACTCTGCTACCGTGAGCGGTAACCTCCCGCGCACTATAGCAGAGTGGTATCCATGGTAAACAGCGAGTTACTAAGTGCGCGCGTGCCCCTAGTAACCCGATGTTTACCATGGATACCAGCCTGATCGTTGGTCCCGCTGGTCACACACAGCGATGTGTGCTGGCCAGCGGGAGGCCAACGACCAAAAAATGGTCCAGGACACTTTGCAGCGATCAGCGACCTCACAGCAGGGGCCTGATCGCTGTAAAGTGTCACACATAGCGACATCGCTGGTGAGATCGCTGTTGCGTCACCAAAACCGTGACTCAGCAGCGAGATCGCTATGTGAGACGGGGGCTTTACTCATGTACATTTTGGAAAACTGCAGTGTAGCTTTTTTTATGTCTGTGTCAGCTGTGGGGACCTCCTGGGTGACCTACCATAGTGTTTCATCTCATTCAAATGTGGATGGATAGTTTGTGCTGACACTGATGCACCTTGAGCCTTCAGGACAGCTTGAATTTCTTTGCAACTTGATTGAGGCTGCTTATCCACCATCCTGTATTGCAACCTTTCATCAGTTTTTCTCTGCTGTCTACCTCTAGGGAGATTAGCTACAATGCCATGGGTTGTAACTTGTTTGTTTTATACCATGGACAAAGAAAAATTAAGATCTCTGGAGATAGACTTGTAAACTTGAGATTGTTTATATTTTTCAACAATTTTGGTTCCTGAGTCCTCATACAGTTCTCTTCTCCTGTTTTTGTTCTCCATGCTTAGTGTGGCACACACGGACACACAATGCAAATATTGAGCCATCTTCTCCCCTTTTTATCTGGGTTTCAGGTGTGATTTTCATATTGCCTACACCTGTTACTTGCAACAGGTGAGTTTGAACAAGCATCACATGCTTGAAACAAAGGTGTCTACCCACAATTTTGGAAAGGTGCCAACAATTTTATGAATCCCCATTTTTGGGGTTTTGTGTGAAACAGTCTAATTTTGCCTTTTTTTTCTCGTTTTTTTTTTTTTTGTGTGTTCCAATAGACAGGAAGAACGTAAACATGTATAACAAAAGACTTGTAATTGCAATAATTTTCTGGGAGCAATACTCACTTTCTGGAACAATTTCAAGAGTACCAACACTTTCGACCATGACTGTATGTGACAAATAACAATTAGAGAAAAATAAATGATGTGGAACAACATTGTTATAATATTCTGAGTGCTAACATTTGAATTGAGGTGTCTCTCCTCAAGAGTCTTTTTCAATAGATAGACTGACAGCATGATTTGACTGCCAATCTGTAAACTTTGAATGCTTTTTTACACAGGCAGTCCAAAGCCAATGATGTTCAATGAGCAATCTACAGTTAGGTCCATATATATTTGGACAGAGACAACATTTTTCTAATTTTGGTTCTAGACATTACCACAATGAATTTTAAACAAAACAATTTAGATGCAGTTGAAGTTCAGACTTTCAGCTTTCATTTGAGGGTATCCACATTAAAATTTGGATGAAGGCTTTAGGAGTTTCAGCTCCTTAACATGTGCCACCCTGTTTTTAAAGGGACCAAAAGTAATTGGACAATTGACTCCAAGGCTATTTCATGGACAGGTGTGGGCAATCGCTTCGTTATGTCATTCTCAATTAAGCAGATAAAAGGCCTGGAGTTGATTTGAGGTGTGGTGCTTGCATTTGGAAGGTTTTGCTGTGAAGTAAACATGCGGTCAAAGGAGCTCTCCATGCAGGTGAAACAAGCCATCCTTAAGCTGCAAAAACAGAAAAAAAAACATCCGAGAAATTGCTGAAATATTAGGAGTGGCAAAATCTACAGTTTGGTACATCCTGAGAAAGAAAGAAAGCACTGGTGAACTCAATGCTAAAAGACCTGGGCGCCCACGGAAGACAACAGTGGTGGATGATCGCAGAATAATCTCCATGGTGAAGAGAAACCCCTTCACAACAGCCAACCAAGTGAACAACACTCTCCAGGAGGTAGGCGTATCAATATCCAAATCTACCATAAAGAGAAGACTGCATGAAAGTAAATACAGAGGGTTCACTGCACGGTGTAAGCCACTCATAAGCATCAAGAATAAAAAGGCTAGACTGGACTTTGCTAAAAAACATCTAAAAAGGCAAGCACAGTTCTGGAAGAACATTCTTTGGACAGATGAAACCAAGATCAACCTCTACCAGAATGATGGAAAGAGAAAAGTATGTCGAAGGCGTGGTACAGCTCATGATCCAAAGCATACCACATCATCTGTAAAACACGGCGGAGGCAGTGTGATGGCTTGGGCATGCATGGCTGCCAGTGGCACTGGGTCACTAGTGTTTATTGATGATGTGACACAGGACAGAAGAAGCCGAATGAATTCTGATGTATTCAGAGCCATACTGTGTGCTCAGATCCAGCCAAATGCAGCCAAACTGATTGGTCGTAGTTTCATACTACAGATGGACAATGACCCAAAACATAAAGCCAAAGCAACCCAGGAGTTTATTAAAGCAAAGAAGTGGAATATTCTTGAATGGCCAAGTCAGTCACCTGATCTCAACCCAATTGAGAATGTATTTCACTTGTTAAAGATTAAACTTCGGACAGAAAGGCCCACAAACAAACAGCAACTGAAAACCACTGCAGTGAAGGCCTGGCAGAGCATCAAAAAGGAGGAAACACAGCGTCTGGTAATGTCCATGAGTTCAAGACTTCAGGCAGTCATTGCCAACAAAGGGTTTTCAACCAAGTACTAGAAATGAACATTTTATTTACAATTATTTAATCTGTCCAATTACTTTTACCAATTTTACCAATTCTCTTTAAAAACAGGGTGGCACATGTTAATGAGCTGAAACTCCTAAACCGTTCATCCAATTTTAATGTGAATACCCTCAAATGAAAGCTGAAAGTCTGAACTTCAACTGCATCTGAATTGTTTTGTTTAAAATTCATTGTGGTAATGTCTAGAACCAAAATTAGAAAAATGTTGTCTCTGTCCAAATATATATGGACCTAACTGTATACTAGCCATATAGGCTGCCATTGTTCTCAGTAGTGCGAGTCCTGTTCACACAGGATGATGCAGCTCCGAGTGATAATCTTTTATGCTGCGTAAAATATCAGTTCACCAGATGAAGAAGCATTTTGCTCATTCATCGGGTGATCGGCCGACTGTTTACATAGTACGATAATTGTCAAATTAGCAGTTTTAACACCACTCCTTCATGATTATCTTGCAGTGTAAATGCACTTATGAGAGAGAGGCCATTGTCAAGAACTTTCAGCTTAGCAGGATAGAGTAATTGTAAACATGTATTTTGGTTGTAAAGTTGTATGCAGATTAGATAAAATGCCTTTGTTTCTGGTTACTTGGGTGGAGAATTCCTGTAATATTAGAATCTTAGTCTTCAATCATCTGAGTTTAGGTCTCTCAATGTGCTCATGTGCTTTGATGCTTCAGTGTGGTCCAGACAGACAGCAGGCCACATTTCAGCATAGAACTCAGTTGTGCTGATATTGTGCTTCACGCAGGAGTACACCTTTTGAAATTTGTTTTTTTTCTGTTACTACCGTTCTACATAAAGCAGGCCAGGCCACGTCTGAGCGTGTAATTGTTTTGTGCTGAGATTCTGCTATTTCCGGGGCTCCACAGTAAAAAATCTAATTTTTTGTTGCTAATAGCATGCTCCAGCCACAATATCTGAGCAAATAAATACTGATTGGTAAATTATTGACAGGTTGCTGACAGGTCTGGGCATAGGTTTCTTAAACAACTGGGTGAAAGAGTAGAAGTGTACATCCAACATGAGTGGGAAAAAGCGAGGTCGTGGTGGAAGGTGGAAGAGGCTTGGTGTTCAAGGCGTTCATGTGGTAGGTGGCAATGTTAGTGAAGGCTTTACTGAACCAACACCATCACTTCCTATCCAAACAAAGGTGGCTACTTCTGTTACTGGACGGGCTACTCCACTCCCTTTTTTTGGCAGCTTGTAGATGTGGGTCAGAGAGAGCATGTGCTCCAGTGGATGGCAAGCGCTGCATCAAGTGGCCTCTCCACTTCCTCCATCTCAACATCACACACAATACAGTCCTCAGAGGTGACACCCCAATTACCCTTGTTTCCCTTCGTGTCACAACTCTCCAACAGCCCAACTGACTGTAGGGAACCACAGTTGGGCTAGTCTGCAGAGCTGTAAACACATTTTGCGCCATTGGCATCAGAGGTCTGCTCCAAAGATTCACAGACCCGAGAAGCAAAGCATCTGTGCCGATGCCCACATTTTTTTTCTGTTGGATCCAGGGCAGGACAAAGTAGAGTCCAAGCAGAATCCCGACTCTTGTCACCAGAATAACCCTGGGGGAGAGTGATCCTGATGAGACTCAGATACCTGAGACGCTCGCGGACTGTACATTGAAGTCAGGGCAGGAAGAGGAGGAGGTTGACTCTCAGGGTGAGGAGTGGGAGAACAGAGAGGATAATGATGTGGCTGTAGATCCCACTTGGTTGTTTCCTCCCACACAGACACTGAGTGATGCAACAACGACAAGCACTGCATTCTCAGTCACAACTAAGTAACTAAGTCACAACTACAAAGCAGCGGTCGCGGGTCTGCTGCTTGCTTGGGCTGCAAGGGTTGCCTAACCTGGGCCTTTTTTGGGACCGCAATGGATGACCCAACTCTTATGCCAACTTTGCAAAAAAACGACTCGGTAGAGGAAAAAATTACAATAATTTGACTACTACATTCATGAACCGGCACATGTGTGATCAACATGCGTTAGTCTGAATCTCACTGCGATAAAATGTTGACCAGCGGGCCTCACCAATCATCTTCCGCCCCATCAACTGCATCTACTGCTTCTTCCTCCTCCGTCACCCTGCCAAGTGTTATCACACAGGTCTCCGACCGCAGAACCTCCACTTGTTTACCCGTTCCAGTCAGGGTGAGTGAGAGCCCGTCAGCTGTAATGGAAGGGGACATGCCTGCTGTTTTTTGTTTTACCGAGCACACCACATCTTTCTCAATCCACCATAACATCTCCACCTGCACCTCACTCACTGTCCAGCAGTTTGTCCTGTTCATAATACTCCACATTCTCTCAGCATAGCAGCCAGCCTTCGGTCCCGCAGTTGTGATCACGTAAAAGATTGTTTCATCTTACACATGCTAAAGTTAAGAGGTTGAACTCCATCTCCAATCTGTTGGCCACGGAAATGCTGTTTGTTCACCAGGTAGATACAGTCTGCTTCCGAAAGCTGATGGCTGTCGCAGTCCCCCAGTACCAGTTGCTATTACTTCCCAAAGAAAGCTGTGTCTGCGCTACACCAGCATGTCACAGATAACATCACCCATTCCTCAGCTAAATCTAGATCTGCATTTCACCACAGACACCTGGACAAGTAAGCATGGCTGAATGGGTACTGGGTGACTCCCAGGCTTGCTGGACAAACCTCTGTATGTAACACTTCCTCCACTGCTTCTTCCTCCTCCCCCCTCAACCTGTGCCTTAATGAGACATGTGTTCCAACAGTGTAGAGAGAATCCCCCCCCCCCCACCTCTTTACTGTGCAACTAGGGCTCACAGCGATCAAGCTGTGTTAAAATGAATATGCCTTGGAGATCGCAGCCATACAGCTCAAGAGTTTTAGACAGCTATCCATGCCAAGTTTGCGCAATGGCCATCTCCGCTGAACCTGGAGCCAGCGAAGGCCATGTGCGAACCTGGTGGCGGCCCTACGCCGAGGCAACTTTACACACGTGCTTTGTATGGCTCACGTCCTCAACCTGGTGGTACAGCAATTTCTCCGCCTCTAACTCTGCCTGGATGCGCTACTGCCGAAAACACGGTCGCTGTGTGCTCACTTCTGCCGTTTGCACCCCACGGGTCATTGACTTGCATCGATACGGAGGCCTTTGGACATACCGGTTAACCGGTTGATATGCGATGTGCCAACACAGTGGACTTCCTCTCTGCACATGTTCAGCAACTGTGACACCAGCGACGAGCCATGACGCAGCATCTCATGTCGTATAACCTGGGCCATACCCAGTACGGATGTGATGCAAATCAAGTTTGTGGCGTGGGCAAAGATTAAGGACCTCTGCACCCTTCTGCACAATTTTGAAATGGCTACAAAGATGATTAGTGCTGACTATGCTGTCATCAGCATCACTATCCCGGTCATCTACATGTTGGAGCAAACTTTGAATATTCTGCGGGAGGAGGTTTTGGTCCCAGAGAATAGGAGGAAGCGGAGGAGGATGCGGAAAGGATAACAATGTCTCAAAGTTCCACACTGTCGTCACACAGACAGGTGCCAAAGAAGGGTGGATTACAGCAGCCGAGGGGGGCTGGTACTAGACAAACTGTTAAGGAAGGTGCAGGAGCCGAGGAACAAATGGAGGAGGAAGAGATGATGGGTTAGCAACAGTCAGGAGATGAAGAGGATAATGATCCCCTCTCTGTTGTCTGTGGTTGGTGGGAGAGGACGGAGGAAGCAAACATTAGTGTTACCCAGCCACCAACAAACCATGGGCTTGGACCTCATGGAAGAGCCCTACACATGAGCGCATTCTTGCTGCACTATCTGCAACATGATCCCCGTATTGTTAGGATTCGAAATAGTGCTGTCTATTGGGTTGCCACTGTTAGATCTATGGTAAATTCATGCTGAAGTATCGAAACATGCTTGTAGATAACCTTAAGGGTATGTGCCCACGATGCAGATTTTAAGCCGAAATTTCCTGAGCGTTTTGTCCTCTCCCTGGCAAAAAAAACGCATGCAGATTTTAAATGCGTTTTTTCTGCCAGGGAGAAGCGTTTAAGCGTTTTTTCAAGCGCTTTTCCAAGCGATTTCGAGCATCACTTGGAAAAGGGCTTGACAAGTTGGTCACACAATATAAATCCATGCAACTGGCATGGATTGATATTGTGTGACCGAAATTTCTGCTTAAAATACTGCACCTATAGTAAAATTGCGTGACCATCGGCTGTAAGTGCTGGCCCACTCCTGATAACTCATGCATGACCCATGGCTGACTACTGCTGTGCCATTATAAAATTTGTACTGTCGGTCAATTGAAGCCAGTTTTCCTGGTGTCTGCCCCTAATTTGAGCTGTTTTGGCAGCTTTTGGGCCCCTTTTGAAGGTGGTGTGCTTGCGTTTGTTTTTGCCTCCCATTGATTGCAATGGGATTCAGATATGTTCTTCGAACATTGAGAAGTTCGACTAGCAGAACCGAACTCATCTCTAGTTATGCGGTATTGAGGCCCACAGCTTGGGGCAAATCTTTATCAACTTTCCTGTGTCACCTCTTCAGGAACTATGAATTGTAGATTGTGTCATTTTCAATTATAGGTGGTTCTCACTAAATTATAACATCATCAAAAAGTTCATTTATTTCAGTTCTTCAATACAAAAAGTGAAACTTATACATTATATAGAGTCATTACAAACAGAGTGATCTATTTCAAGTATTTATTTCTGTTCATGTTGATTATGACTTGCAGCCAATGAAAACACAAAAGTCTTTATCAGTAAATTTGAATAATTAACAAAAAACACCTGCAAAGGCTTCCTACACATTTAAAAAGGTCCCTTAGTCGGTGGGGGGGGGTGGGGCTTGGCCTGGCCGGTCACGTGAGTGGAAGTATGCTAGAAGAGCTCCTGGGATAACTAGCCTGCCGGAGGATCCACTGTGCCCCTAACTTCATAAAAAGCGCTATTACCCCTTCTATACATGTCCTAGCACTTACTGGTGTGCATAGGAGGAGCGATCATGGCCGGAGGAGCAGCAGCAGGAGGGAATGGACGCATCCAAGATGGCGCAGGCTCCTCTGCAGCAGGTACCAGAACAGGGAAGTCTGTGTCTACAGGCATAGCACTGAGGCTGGCTGGATTTCTTAGAGCTCCAAGCACAATAGCCTGCACTGGCAATGAGGCACAGACACAAATCATTGAGGTGTCTAATCCTTTCTCTGTGCTCTCAGAGGAATTCATTAACCCTGCTGATAAGGTCTCTGCAAATTCCTGTGCCCTTCAGCCTGAGACAGAAATCACTGCTTCCCATCATAATATAGCTCAGCATAATGAGCCCATGATAAAAGATGTGTTTATGGCTGTAACACAGTTTGGAGCTACTTTAACCTCACTTAGCAGTCAGATTGGAGAGATTAAAGAGGAACTTTTTTGAGGCACGGGCTACAAAAGGTTAATGAATGCACTACAGCAGAGGGCAGAATCAGTGATATGGAGGACAAACAGGTACAGATGATAATAGACTGCCAGAGATATGACAAACAAATAATGGCCCTATTAGCTAAAGCAGATGATTTGGAGAACAGACTCGGGCAAAATAATATAAGAGTGATTGGTGTCCCTGAAAAAACTGAGCGCAGTAATCCAAAGGAGTACTGTGGTGGTGTTATGCAGACGAAAGGAACTCCAGAAGGCCACACAGAGATGCTGGATGGTAGGTTTAAACCGCCATACTTTTATTCTCCTGCTTCCGTTCCCTTTTCCTGCCTTGTCCCATCCTCCCCATTACATCATCGTTACTAGGCAGAAACTGAAACAAGGATAACAGCCAACCAATCACAGATGTAGTAACAACATCACATCTCTCCTCTTCTCACAAAACAAAACAACAATAGAACTGGATAACGGTTCAAAAATTCACATTAGTACAAAGGTTTTTTTTTTTTTTTTTCTTTTTTTACTTTTTACTGCAGAACATAGTCCAAGAGGTGGGCTGGCGGTCTTCGATTTGCCCTCGCTGGATAGCGGTGAGACATCTCAGTCCCAGATGAACTTTCCGAGTCCTCTGAGGTATCCTCCCTTGGAACTGCTGAGCTCTGGGGACCCGGCAGAACGTCATCGCCATCTGCCTCGTCTGTTTCTGGGATATAGTCACAAAGTTTTTTAAAATGTGACACGTTCCTTGTGACCTGGCGACCGTGATCTTGAGCAGTGTCCATGGTGCCTTTGACTTGTGTGACCTGAAAGGGTTCAGGATAGTATAGTGATGCAAACTTGTCACTAGGTCTTAGTCTTTTTACAAGGACCCAATCTCCCACCAAAACTTCCGGCGGCTTGCAACGATGACTGCTCTTATCTGCATCCCTCTTCATCTTCTGTTTGGATATGGCATCCTTAGTAGCAATTGGTGTTTGAACAGGACTCAGCGGAACGCTCGGGAGTTTGACACGCATAGGCCTGTTGAACAGCGCAGTGGCGGGTGGTACTCCGGTAGTAGAATGGGGTGTAGCTCTGTACTGTCTAAGAAATCTGTGTAGCTCTTGCTGTAAATCCTTGTGCTCCATGGTAGCGATCCTCAAAGTTTTGTTGATTGATTGCATGAACCGTTCCACTTCACCATTGGCCTGAGGCCAGTAAGGAGTTATTTTCCTGTGAGTGAAACCCAGATAGGTTGCGAATGATCGAAAGTCTGTGCTATTAAAAGGTGGTCCATTGTCGGATTTCACTGTTTCCGGTATGCCATATGCCGAGAAGATCTTGTCTAATTTTGGTATAACAGCCCTGGCAGAGGTTGTCGAAACATGTTCAATGACTGGGAACCTCGAATAGTCATCCATGACAACCAGCAGATAGGAGTGATCCGGTAAAACACAGAAGTCAACACTAACAGCAGTCCACGGGCCCTCTGGCAGGGGTGTCATTTGTAAGGGTGCGCGTCTATGGTCAATTGTAGTTGCTTGGCAAGGTATGCAAGTTTCAATAAGTGCCTCTACTTTTTTGTCTAGTCCTGGAAACCAGACTTTCTCTCTCAGTAATTGCTTTGTTTTCACCACCCCTTGATGAGCCTCGTGGGCCAGATCCAGTACTCTGCTTTGAAGCTTCTGGGGTATCACCAGCCGATTGTTACGCAACAGTAGATTTGAATCAGACACGGAGAGAGCATGTCGTGCATTAAAGAAAGCTGTCAAGTAGGTTGTTTGATCTGGTGTTTGGAGGCGGGCTTCAGCAAGAAAATTGCTCCAATTTTTAGATCGAACAGTCTCTATAACTAACTGAAGTTGGTGATCGGAATCCACCGTTTGTTGTATTTCCTCCATAGTCATGGCTTTTGGCACAGAATGTGCAACGATAAAATTGATATGTTCCTCTGCAAGGATAGTTGCTGGGATGTCGTCCTTGGTAGTTTGTGGTGTTGGGTGTCTCGAGAAGTAGTCTGCCGGATTACCAGCTCCTGCCTCGTATCTCAACTGAAACTGGTAGTTCTGTAGGCGGAGCAACCAGCGTTCAAGTCGTGGGGGAGGATTTGAAGAATGTTTGTTGAAAAGCGGAATGAGCGGTTTGTGGTCACTTATCACTGTGAATTTATGTCCCATAAGGTACAGATGAAAATGAAGGCATCCCCATACAACCGCAAGAGCTTCCCTTTCAGTTTGTGAATAGCGTTGTTCTGTCTCTGTTAAGGCTTTGCTTGCATAGGAAATGGTAGAGACTTTGCCTGCTTTGGACACTTGTGTGAGAATTGCACCCAGGCCCACCGGACTTGCGTCCACGATCAGCTCGGTGGACTTTAGAGGGTCAAAATAGGCCATGACGGTGTCGCCAGTTAGACTGGACTTCATGGAGTCGAATGCTGCTTGGTGTTCAGTAGTCCATGTCCAAGGAGTGTCTTTTTTCGTGAGTAGTCGCAGGGGTTCAGAGATCGTGGCCAGATCAGGTATAAATCGTCCACAGTACGTGACTAGTCCTAGAAAACTGCGAACCTCTGACACATTTTGAGGTTGGCTAGCTGACTTTATGGCAGAAATTTTCTGAGGATCTACTGAAACTCCTTGCTCAGAAAACATATATCCAAAGAAGCTTAATGACTTTTGGTTAAACTCACATTTTGATGGATTGACAGTTAGATTGCAGGCTTGCAGTCTCTGAAACACTTGCTCTAAGTGACTGTCATGCTCCTCTTGGGTTGTACCATATATAAGAATGTCATCACTGACGTTTAGGACTCCTGCTATTCCAGATAGAACCTGACTGATAACGTTCTGAAATATTTCTGCCGCAGATGAGATACCAAAGTTCAACCTCTTGAATCGTCGTAAACCCACGTGGGTACTAAAAGTTGTAATGTATCTGGAATCTGGATGCAACTCAAGTTGATGATAACCTGATTTTAAATCAATTTTAGAGAATACTTTTGCACCATTCAGGTCTGCGAGAATGTCATCAATAGTGGGCGTGATGTGCCTTTCTCTTTGAATAGCCAGATTGGCATGCCGCATATCCACACACAGCCGGATTTTACCAGGCTGCTTTGGTTTTGGTGCAACAACAATGGGCGATACCCAAGGGGTCAGGCCTTCAACTCGTTCAACAACATCAGACGCTTCCAGATCTTGCAGTTCTTGCTCCACAAGTTTGCGGACATGAAATGGGATGCGCCTGTGAGGTTGAACAGACGGCTGCATTGACTGGTCAATATGCAATTTTATCTGAACGTCTTTTAGCTTACCGAGACCTTTAAAGAGATTGGGGTACCTCTGCATGATGTGTTGGGCCGAAGGACCCGTGACGCTATTGACCAGGTTGACCAGACCCAGAGATATAGCAGTACTGCAGCTGAGAAGCGTGTCTGCGGAGCACTCTACTACATATACAGTGTCGGTGATGGACTTCCCGTCAGCTGCAAGTTCTGACTGAAATTTGCCGCACAGGGGTAGTGCCGATGCTGAACCATAAGGAAAAATCTTTAGGCTAGTGCTTTGTAGAGCAGGTCTGTTCGGGAGTCGGCTATAGACTGCACGGCTGATGACGTTTACTGACGCCCCCGTGTCTACTAGGGCTTCCACTGGACTGCCATTTATCAGGATAAGTCGCCTTGGACTGGTAAGTGCGTGCAGTGTTTGAGATCCCTCTGCAGTTACTGAGAATAGATAAGTACTGTGAGGCTCGTCAGTAAGCTGCAGCGTTTGGACTTTTTGTGACCTGGGTTGTACTGTGGGATGAGGGGATTGTGGTTTGGATCTACACACTTTTGCAAAATGGTTTTGTTTTCCACAATTATGGCAGGTCCCCCCTTTTGCTGGGCAGACATTCTGGTGCGGATACGACCCTCCGCAGTTGTAGCAAGTTGCCCCCTGCGTACGAGGCACAGGCGGTCTCTGTGTTAGCTTTGCTATACAAGATGGTGCTTCCGCCTCGCACTCAATGTTCTCTGAGTTTAGCTTGTTTTTCAGCGGTATCATTTACACGTGCTGTTTCAAGCAATTTTGCTAAAGTCATGGTGGGATCTCTGAGTGCTTGTCTCCGTAATTTAGAGGAGATGCAGCCTTGTAAAATCTGCATTTGGATCTCTTTGTCGACATCTGCAAATTCACAGTAAGCTGCAAGGTGCCGTAGTCGGACATGATATTCATCAATATTTTCTGTTGCTGACTGCTTTAATTGTCTAAACTTGAAGATTTCAAATGCCGCATTTCTGTGTGGGGAGAAGTATTTGCTTAATGCTGCCTTGCTGAGCTCATAGTCTTTGTCTTCTCCAGTATTAGGCAGAGTAGTGAAGATATCATAGACTTGTTCCCCTGCATAATGTAATAGCATGGCTTTCTTCCTGGTATCATCTGATATGTTCATGGCTTGTAGGAATATATCAAAACGCTTCAGCCATTTCTCCCAACATGCTGCTAGGTTAGCTGGGGACTGATGTACATCAGAAGCAGGGAAGGCAGGTAAACAGGCCATTGTTGTAGAGCTGAAATACCTTTAGTTGATGATGAACGCTTCCTCGTCGCCAGTTGTGGTGGTGTTATGCAGACGAAAGGAACTCCAGAAGGCCACACAGAGATGCTGGATGGTAGGTTTAAACCGCCATACTTTTATTCTCCTGCTTCCGTTCCCTTTTCCTGCCTTGTCCCCTCCTCACCATTACATCATCGTTACTAGGCAGAAACTGAAACAAGGATAACAGCCAACCAATCACAGATGTAGTAACAACATCACAAGTACTTTGAGACATGGTTACGTTATTTGTTTGGGACAGATTGCCTTTCTGCCCTCTTTTGCTGTGGACAGAGTGCCAACCCGGCCATTGCCACCAGGGGGCCCCTACACGTCCAGTATTAATAAAACTGCTGCGCTACAAAGACAGAGATGCCATCCTTAAGGCTGCTCGTGATAAAGGGGACATTTCTATTAACGGCCAAAGAATTTCCTTTTTACCGGATTACTCCATTGAAGTTACAAAACATAGAGCACAGTTTCTTGATGTAAAACGAAGGCTGCGCAGTCTGCAAACCTCTTACTTCATGATTTACCCTGTGAAACTTAGAGTGGCGTCTCTGGGAGAGACTTTCTTTTTTGAAAATCCGAAAGACGCACTCCGTTGGATTGATCTGAATGAGCAGAGATCCATCAAAACCAGTAACTTTGAACCTGGATAATTAGAGATCTATACCATCGGAGTTTCCCGATTGACTGTTGGAGTCATATCCTTTACTGTCTAGCCCACAGCCCAGTGGACAAAACTATCCTGAGCTATATCCGAATATTGCAGGCCCCCAGGGAAGTGTTTAACCTTTTTCGTTTTAGGTTGATTGTTCGCTTGCCTTGTATATGTCTATAGGATGGACTGGTGCCTTTCTTCATCTAGAGTGAATGGATGAATTAATGTTTACTACTTTAAATGTGTTTTGGGGGTTTTTGTTTCTTTAACTTGTTATCTGGTTCTGCAAATACTAGCGGTCAAGCCGACTAAGTGGAAATACTGTAAAAAGGGTTATAAAAGGGAAGAGAAAGGCGAGATACCTTACAAGTTACCTGTATTTTTCAATCACTGTATAACTAGACTAGCTATTGAACCCGTTCTACGCCCGGGTGGCGAGCATTTTTATTGGTATTTGCTTCCCCCATCCTGGTATTTGTGCTGCCCCCATTCTGTTATTTGTGCTGCCCAATCCTGTTCCTCCATCCTGTTATGTGCTGCACCCATTCTATCCTGGTATGCATGGCACCCCTCATCCCCAATCCTGGTATGCATGGCACACCTTATCCCCAATCCTGGTATGCATGACACAGATCACCCCCAATCCTGGTATGCATGGCACACCTCACTGCCCCAATCCTGGTATGCATGGCACACCTCACCGCATCCCTATCCTGGTATGCATTGTACCCCTCAGCCCTATTCTGGTATGTATGGTACCGCTCATCCCTCTCTTGGTATGTATGGTACCCCTCATCCTGGTATGCATGGTACCCCATCCCTCATCCTGGTATGTATGGTACCCCGCATCTCTATTCTGGTTTGTATGGTGCAACTCATCCCCCATTCCTGGTATGTATGACCTCCTCATTCCCCAATCCTGATATACATGGCACCCAATCCCTCATCCCCAGTCCTGATATGCATGGTACCTCTCATCCCTATCCTGGTATGCATGGTCTCCTCACCTCCCAATCCTGGTATGCATGGCACGCTCACCCCCCAATCCTGGAATGTATGGTCCCCTTACCCCCCAATCCTGGTATGCATTTTACCCCCTCATCCCTATCCTGGTATGCATGGTCCCCTCACCCCCCAGTCCTGGTATGTATGCTACCCTTCATCCCCAATGCAGGTATGCATAGTATCCATGGTCATTATCTTTCCCCGATCTCACATATCTTCCCCACCTGATCTATCTATCACAATAAACGACATCACTCTTTCCGCTGTACCGACAATCCGCTGCCTCGGAGTAACCCTTGACTCTGCCCTGTCCTTCAAACCCCACATCCAAGCTCTCGCCACCTCCTGTCGCCTCCAGCTCAAAAACATTTCCAGAATCCGCCCTTTCATCAACCCTAACATTACTAAACTGCTTGTGCATGCCCTCATCATCTCCCGCCTCGACTATTGCAACATCCTCCGCTGTGGCCTCCCTGCTAACACTCTCGCACCCCTCCAGTCCATCCTTAACTCTGCTGCACGACTCGTTCATCTCTCGCCTCGCTACTCCTCTGCTACCCCCCTTTGCAAATCGCTTCACTGGCTCCCAATTGCCCAGCGCATCCAGTTCAAACTACTAACACTGACCTACAAAGCCATCCATAACCTCTCTCCTCCGTACATCTCTGAACTAATCTCCTGATATATTCCCTCACGTAACCTCCGGTCCTCCCACGACCTCCTTCTCTCCTCCACACTTATCCGTTCGTCACGCAATCGCCTCCAAGATTTCTCCCAAATATCCCCCATCCTATGGAATTCTGTGCCTCAACACGTCCGATTATCCACCACATCCGGATCCTTCAGATGGAACCTGAAAACCCATATCTTCAAGAAAGCTTACAGCCTGCAATGACCCCGCTACCTCCTCAACAACGCCGAAGCTACTACTACTGCAACCCCCCAACCTACTGTCTCCTCCCTATTCCCGTAGAATGTAAGCCCGCAAGGGCAGGGTCCTCTTTCCCCCGTACCAGTCTATCTTTGTTAGTTTGTTTACTGTAGTGATATTCTTATTTTGTATGTAACCCCCTTATGTACAGCGCCATGGAATCAATGGCGCTATATAAATTATTATTAATAATAATAATAATAATAATAATAATGGTCCCCTCACACCCCAATCCTGGTATACATGGTACCCCCTCACCCCCCAATCCTGGTATGCATGGCACCCCTCACCCCCCAATACTGGTATGCATGGTACCCCCTCATCCCCAATACTGGTATTCATGGCACCCCTCACCCCCCAATCCTGGTATGTATGGTACCTCTCATCCCTAATGCTGTTATTCATGGTCCCCTCACCCCTATCATGCTGCACATATACAAAAAAAACACTTATACTCACCTTTCTTCCCTGTGCTCCATCGTGGGGTGTCCCGTTCTGCCGGAGGCCGGGGGAGGAGTGTGGCGCCGAAGTACGCGCGTGCTCATACCACGCTGTCTGGCGCCATTTTGCTGAAGACACACTGCAAATGTGTCTTCATTAAAATGGCACTGCATAGCGCTATTCGCATGTGCCAATTCCGACACCTCACTCCTGCCCTGGTCTCCAGCGAGAAGAGATGCCCCGTAGCAACGCTCCTCCCGGTCAGGTAAGTATGGCGCTGGAGATAGTGGTATTCGTTCAGTGTCTACGCATACCGTGATCTCCGGCGCAATACACACTCCTCTTTCCTGTAACGGCTCCATGCGTTCTTCTGTCTGGAGCCAGACTGCACGTCACGCATGCGCAGTCTATAAAGGCTTCAGACAGAGGGACGCATCTCCGGTTATATTATAGATAAATTGGCTGATAAAGTAAAATTCCTCTCATGGAATGTCAGAGGTCTGGGGGACTCTTTAAAGAGAGCAGCAGTCATGGAGCATATCCGAAATCACCAGCCTGCAGTGGTGCGTCTGCAGGAAACATACTTAGGGAAAAACAGTGTTGTGGGCATGAAATATTCATGGATAGGCCACAGCTTCCACTCTACCTTCTGCACATATTGTAGGGGGTTAGCATCCTAGTACATAGAACTATCCCTTTTGAATTTATTGATTCCAAGATAGATGGAGAAGGCAGATTTGTGGGCATCCACTGCAATATATTCACAAAAGAAATTCTATTTGTGGCAGTCTGTTCCTCCTCCATATAATAACATTACTCTGAAAAATATTGCTTCACTAATGAATAAGATACCGGGAGTTCCAGTCCTTTACATGGGAGATTTCAATAATGTTCATCCATATTGGGATGGATGTAAATCAGACACTGCTACAAAAACTGCCCCCATAACTAAGTTTGGAGAAATACTATCAGAACTATCATTAGTGGATATATGGCGTCTTAAATATCCTAACACTAGACAATTTTCTTGCTATTCTAAGACACACAAAACATTATCGCGTATTGATATGGTATTGGGCACAGAAAATATTTCCCCCTTGGTAAGAACAGTGGACAGAACAGCGTGCTATCAGATCAGTCACCCCTGCTGCCTACTCTGTTTTTCACCCAAGCCGCTTTCTGGATTCTCTATGTGGGCCATGAATCCCTTCTGCCTCCAAATTATAGATATTCCGCTGAACACATCTACCTTAGAACATTATTTTAAGGAAAACGACAAACGATTGTCGCAAAACACATTATGGGATGCCTTGAAAGTGTGCCTACGAGGAGTCTTAATACAGGCCATTAACAGATCCAAAACTAAGACAAAACAGTTCGGGGAGTTATTACGTTATAGAGTTAGATCTACAGAAGAGAAATTTGTACTAACCGATGTAAAAGAGGACCTGATGGAGTCGGGAGAAGCACAAGAAGCGTACACCACACACGTCAAGGAAAAAGCTAAAAATAAATGCATGTTTGCCCAGACACACTTCTTTGGGGAGCGGGAGAAGGCACGACAATTACTGGCCATGATAGCAATAGACCAGATGGGGAGTTCTTTTATTGGTGCTTTGAAGGACAGGGAAGACATGGTAGTAAACCAGACTGACCAGATTTCAAACTGTCTGCTAGAATTTTATAAAGATCTATATACATCCAAACTGCAATTTAATAGAGAACCAATCTTATCCTACTTGAGGGAAATCAAACTACCGACATTCAGCGGTAAAGATCAAGAATTATTAAATAGAGCACTACAGCTGGAGGAGTTACAAATGACAGTAGCTTCTATGGCTAATAAATCACCAGGACTAGATGGGCCTTCCACAGAAATATTTAAGAAATTTGGAAATATTCTATTTCCCCACTTACTGGCTACCTTCAAGGAAGCGGTGAGGGAGGGAACCCTACCCCATTCAATGCAAGAGGCGGTGATAGTAGTCATACCTAAGCCAGGTAAAGACCCTTTAATCCCTGACTCATACAGGCCCATATCTTTATTGTCAACTGATGTTAAAATTATTGTGACGGTTCTGGTGTCTAGATAGAATATACTAATTTCTACAGTTATCCAAACTGACCAGTCAGGCTTCATGTCTGCTAGATCCACAGCTGTTAATATCCGGAGATTGTTTCTTAATCTTCAATTGCCGGTGGTTGGTGATGGGGATAGAGCTGTATGTTCTCTGGACGCCGCTAAGGCATTCGATTCTGTTGAGTGGGAACATTTATGGGTGGTGTTGGAAAAGTTTGGTATAGGACCCAGTTTTATTTCATGGGTTAAATTGCTGTATGGTACGCCGAAGGTTAGAATGCGGGTAAATGGACACCTCTCCCCGGCTTTTGGACTAAGTAGAGGTACGAGGCAGGGGTGCCCGTTGTCCCCCCTGCTCTTTACACTAGCCATTGGACCCCTGGCATTGGTTATCAGGGAGCATCCAGGAATAGTTGGGTTTCGTAGAGGGAATAGTGAAGAGAAGATCGCGTTATACGCTGATGACACTTTATTTCTGGCTAAAACTTCCTATAGCAATGGAAATGATAGAAACATTTGGAAAATACTCTGGTCTGAAAATTAAATTGGAGCAAGTCCGTTATACTTCTATTGGATAATACAGATAAGAATGCTCCCCACTACAGTAACTCTGGTTTACAAGTGGTATCGGAGTTGAAATATTTAGGCATCAATTTATCGGCAAAATGAAATGATTATGAGAAGTTGAATATTGATCCAGTCTTAATTAAATTTAGAGGTAAACTAGGCGCCTGGTCTTTTACCGTTGTCGGCCGTGCTAACCTGGTCAAAATGATCTGGATGCCACAATTGCTGTATGTTCTACACAACTCCCCAATATGGATAAATCAGAGATTTTTCTTTAGTCAGTCAGGAGTTTAGAAAATTAATGTGGGGCAAACAGACTTAATCAAGTGCTGATTGGGGATGTGATTAAGGAATTCTCACAGCAGCAAAACGAATATGGGTTACCTCCCTCTGAATTCTATAAATACTTACAATTTAGGCACGCATATCGGGCGGAAGGCATTGTTTTGGAAGGAGGGGTACCCTGAAACTCAATAATACAGAGAATAGCTAATCTACACAATTGTCGTGAACTGATCTCATTACTTTATAACATTCTCTTAGACATTATATTGACAAACCAGCCGATGCGATCAAAAGAGAAATGGGAGAGTGTAATGGAACCCATAGAGGAAAATCGTTGGTCAGATATACTGGAAAGAGTTCCACAGCTGTCTTTAAGTGAATCCCATAGACTGTCCCATTTATATGTGATACACCAGGTATACAGGACACCTCTATTCTTATTTAACAGGATTTCGTTCAAGTCCCCACTGTCCTAGATGCAAAACTAAGATAGCAGATATGCTTCATATGATGTGGAACTGTCCTAACTTGGTGTCCTTTAGGAAGAGTGTTGTAGCAATGATTAACAGGGTTTATTCAATTGACGTAGAGCTTTCACCATTAGTATATATATTGGGATATATTGAAGATCTGACTATTGATGAGCACGGAAAAATTGCGGCGGCATGTATATTATATATGGCAAGAAAATTGATAGCCCAAAAATGGATAGCAGATCAGGAGCCTATGATATCAGAGTTTATTGATAAAGTTAACGGTCAAGTAAATTTGGAAAAAGGCATATACCTAAAAAGAGATGCCATCTCTTAATTTGACAAGATATGGGGTCTATGGATTGATGGCTCTGGTTTGACATCTAGGGAACTGAGGAGATTTCGCCTCGGCTTGCTTTGAGTTACGGTTATATAATGCCTCAAATTAAACTTCTTTTAAAATTAATTAATGTTATTAGTACTTCCACAAGTTATATGTAATTGCATTGACTATTGTTACTATGTTCAAATATTTGTTCATCTAATTATGCTGGTTTTACAGAGCCAAGATGTATAAATAACATCATGGGGGGTAGAGAACTTTGTTTCTCAATTGTTTGTCTGGTTGTTTTTGTTTTTTCCTTTTTTTTTTTTCCTTTGTGTGAATCTTTATAAAAATCAATAAAAAACATTTGATTTTAAAAAAGGTCCCTTTTTCAGTAGGCTCCAAAATCATGGGGAAGGCTGCTGACTTGACATGTTTCCAGAAGGCAGTCATTGACACAAAGTAAATGCAAAGTAAATTTTGCATTTCATTAGGAAATCAAGGTCCCAGAGTCTGGAGGAAGAGTGGAGAGGCCATAATCCAAGCTGCTTGATGTCTAGTGTGAAGTTTCCACACTCAATGATGGTTTTGGGAGCCATGTCATCTGCTGGTGTAGGTCCACTGTGTTTTATCAAGATCAAAGTCAGCGCAGCCATCTACCAGGAAATTTTAGAGCACTTCATGGTTCGCTCTGCCGACAAGCTTTTTGGAAATGGAAATTTCATTCTCCAGCAAGACTTGGCACCTGTCCACACTGCGAAAAGTACCAATACCTGGTTTATAAACAACAGTATCACTGTGCTTGATTGGCCAGCAAATTCGCCTGACCTTAACCCCATAGAGAATCTATGGGGTATTGTCAAGAGGAAGATGAAACACCAGACCCAACAATGCAGACGACCTGAAGGCTGCTATCAAGGCAACCTGGGCTTCCATAACACTTCAGCTGTGCCACAGGCTGATTGCTTCCATACCATGCCGCATTGATGCAGTAATTGATGTAAAAGGAGCCCCGACCAAGTATTGAGTGCAATTACTGAACATACATTTCAGTAGGCCAACATTTCGGATTTTAAAATCATTTTTCAAGCTGTTGTTATAAAGTATTCTAATTTACTGAGATAATGACTTTTGCATTTTCATTGGCTGTAAACCATAATCATGAACATTGACAGAAATAAACACTTGAAATAAATCCGTTTGTAATGACTCTATAGGAGTTTCACTCTTTGTATTGAAGAACTAAAATAAATTAAGTTTTTGATTATATTTTAATTTAGTGAGAAGCACTTATATTTACTGTGTTTTTTTGGACTATAAGACGCACCGGACCATAAGACACACCTAGGTTTTAGAGGAGGAAAATAGAAAAAGAAAATGTAAGCAAAAAATGTGGTCACGATGCACTGTTAAAGGGGAGGGGTTCTGCTGCTCACACTGGCATAAGGGTAATGTCCACCAATACTGATAATATCCCCCATCCTTGTGTATATGCCCCCCTTCCTATTATACGTGGCCCCCATCCCCATCTTGGTATGCATGGCACTCCTCCATCCTGATAATCATAGCACCCCTCATCCCTATCCTGTTATGCATGGCACCCCTCATCCCTATCCTGGTATGCATGGCACCCCTCATCCTTATCCTGGTATACATGGCACCCCTCATCCTTATCCTGGTATGTATGGCCCCCTCATCCATATACTGGTATGTATGACCCCCTTATCCCTATCCTGGTATGCATGGCACCCCTCAGCCTTATCCTGGTGTGCATGGCCCCCTCATCCTTATCCTGGTATGCATGGTCCCCTTAATCCCCATCACGCTGCACATAAAAAAAATAAATAAACACTCCTACTCACCTTTCTTCTCTCTTCTCCAGCGCTGCGTCCTGTCTGCCCGCTCTGATCTCGTCATGTGAGCCGCGCATGACATCACTGCTATGCGCGTCTCACAAGGAGAGATCAGCTGCCAGAAGTCACTGCTCCCCACGCCGGGACTGTGTGTGGGGAGCAGTGACTTAATGCTCCTTAATAGCCGGCACACAGTGTATCCGCAGCGTGGCTCCTGCTGCTGTCGGGCAATCGCGTGTGCCCGCTGCTAAAGAGCATGAATATTGACCCCCTCTCCATGCCCGTGGGTGTGGGGAGCAGCGAATATTCATTTTCTTTATCAACGGGGACAGTGTAGGCTACAGCATGCGGCTGCTCCCTCCTGTGCCCCGCTCCTCCACCGCTACCGGATATAATACACCCCCCCCAAACATTCGGAATATAAGACACGCCCCCCATTTTCCTCCAAAATTTTGGAGGAAAAATGTGCGTCTTAGAGTCCGAAAAAATACGGTATCTGAAGCCCACTCCTCATCAACAGACACAATCACTGCGTGCTGTCTCAATTTGCCTTGAAACAAAGGAATATCCAGTCTGTCCTGAAAAACACATTCAGCCCGGATTGGGGGATGAACCTTAGCCAGTGGGTGAGGAAAAATACAATAGACTGGTGACATCTCCCACACCTCGATATTGCCCCTCATTTGCTGGAGTTAGAAATCTCAGCAGACACATGTGCTCTCTCTTGGACTACCATCTTCACAAGAGGAGCATGTCATCAGCCCTGCAGACCTGAAGTTTCTCCCCACACCTGGCTGACTGTCCAGTTACCCCCTATTCCTCTTATTCCTAAGGTTTAGTCCCTCATTATTCACCCTTTATCCCCTACATTAACCCCCTTGGACCAAACCCTAACCTCCTCTAGGAATTCCTATACCCCTGCATTAACCCCTTCTGGAATGCCTGTATTAACCTCTTGCATACTTAACCCCTGCATATTGGGCTCCCTGTATTAACCCGTTGATTTCTATATCAACGTTGACAGTTAGTGTTAGGCGGGTGGGCTGATATTGAATGTGTGTGTGTTTAGGTAACGTGGGTGTTTGTGCTATTGTTACATCCTGTATTAGTGTGGTATTTAATTGAATATTAACTGTAGACTTGTGTGTAATATTATTTTAGTACATGGTTTCGTCTGTCAGTCATTATACATACAATATATAATATGAGGAACCGAGAACGTTAGTTATTAGTTTCATATTAATAGTCAAGTCTGACGTTAATATTCGGAGGACCCCTTTAACAATCCCCATAGTGGATTTGTACCTGCGACCATCCAGTCGCTTATACTTCATACTGAGATACCACGGTAGTGCAGTACATAGTGAACATTTGAGGTCTCCGATGCAACTCAGCCCATAGTTAAGCTTTACAGGAATACCAAGAGGGTAAGGACTGGGGCCTTCAGCATGCCTCTGGCTGTTATGGTAACTAGTGTTGAGCGAGTATGTTCTGTCCGAGTATGCTCGGGCCGAGCTCTGAGTATTTGCAGCTGCTCGGTGATATGTTTGAATCTCTCCGTGTGCATGATTTGCAACTGTTTGACAACTTTATTACATGTGAGGAATGTGTAAGAAATAGACATTCCTCACATGTAGTAAAACTGTCAAACAGTCGCAAATCATGCACACGGAGCGATTCAAACATATCACCGAGCAGCTGCAAATACTCAGAGCTCGCCCGAGCATACTCGACGAAAGGGTTAATAGAACATACTCGCTCAACACTAATGGTAACCCATTGGTGTTCTGCGATCATGTCTTTGGTGCTGATGGGAGTCTGTGCATTCGAGCACTGGCAACCACACTATTTAAACAACGCTTTCAGTGATTGACAGTTAATAGCGCTCAGAGCTCAGCTCTGGTCGCTGCTGTTAGACACAGATGCTGACAATGTAATATAGCCAGCATTAGTCGCCTGTGGAGAGACTCATGTATGTGATTTTGTTAATCTGTTTAAAGGATGAAAGTGTTACATGGTGATTTATGGGGCAAGACATCAGGGATAGAAGAATTGGTGCAGTTGAGCATCCTTTGTGCTTAGTGCTCAGCTTGTGAAGTTGCACACAGAGTACAACACTTGTTCGTGCATAAAATGGATCAGAGATGTTTTATTCCCTTTTTGGTCTCCCTATGATGTTTTATGCCCTAATGAAGTGTGCAGTAAGTTGATTAGGGAACCAAATAATGCTCGAGGCCCCTCTTTAAAGTTTTTGTAAAGATTCAAAACCATACAGCTAGCTAGAACTACACTTTAACATTTAATAAATATTTTGTCTGAGTGCAGTCCTCACTGTGAGAAGGATGTCTATCTTAAGAGATATTCTTCACATACAAAAAATTGTTCTTTGTTTTAGTTGCCGTGAAAGTATGTGGCACTATATCATTGAAAGTATACTTGGATATAGTAAATTTGGAACATCTTTCTAAAAATTATTACAAATGAGTTATTCCAATTTGTAGATTTCCATTTTTAGTACTCTGAAATATGCTACCCCCATTTCTTGTGGCATTTAAGTAGTCCTCTATCACCCAATGTTTAATTAGGTCAAGACTGGGCTATTTTCTCTGTTACTGTCCGGGTATATTTTTGGCTTTTTTTTTCATATATATGCTATTAGTGACTTTAAAAAAAAAATAAAAAAATAAAAAGTTCTCATTAACAAATTAAAATTATTTTTGACTATTTTTTCAATACATAGTCTAATTTTTCTGTTTTTTTTTTTCTTTTCTTTTTTGCTGCTATTTTATGCAAATTTTAAGCTGCCTTTTACAGTACCCGCAAAGCTATGAGATTTCAAAAATCTCATGCACACTCATTGTTTTTTTTCTTGACTGAATTGTAGAACTGCTGCATTTTTGAAAATTACAGCATGTCACTTTCAGCAGTGGTTTTTTCACCAAGAAAGCATTGATTAAGCGCAAAAAAAAAGCATCAGGTTTTGCTGTGGTTTTAGTGAAAAAAGCAGGTGCAGCAGTATGTAGAAAAACACATTTATCTTTGTGATTTTCCCAAGTTTAAACCACAATGTCTTGGTCTCCTCATCTCTGAATGACAATTAGGATTAGTACAGTTAAAATTAAATTAGTTTTGTTTGTAAAGTAAACATTGGCTGACTATGGTGTGGTGTGAAATTGAACAATTCCTGACCAACTCAAGGACCTACCAAAGTGTGAAAGTAAACAGTGTCCTACAAACTCAATGCTCTGCCAATGTCTTAGGTAAACTATTCCTAACCAGTTCATGTCACCCCGCTGTTAAATTTGGAATTGTGTATTATTTTTTTTCTTGAACTTGTATGTTCAGAATAGTCTCACTAATTTTTCAGGCATGCAGATCTTTCTCCGCTAAATAAATTAATCTAATTGCCCTTTTTTTTCCAAAAATAGTTATGATTTCACATATGTCTTGCATTGGTAACCCAACACCTTGCATTGTTCACACCTCTGTGGTGGAAGCAAAGCTGAACTTTGGGATCCTCAAAAACGCAGCAAAAAAAAACTCAGCAAAAAATGCTGCAAAATCTTCTTTTTGTAATCCGCTTCTTTTCTGCCAAGGGAGCAGTTTTTGCCTGCAGAAAAAAATGCAACATGTGCTTTAATGTTCTAATCACTGGGCATTTTTTTAGCCCATTGATTTGAAAAAAAAAAACATACAAAGAATTACTTTGGGTGTTCGGGGGAAAAACTGGAGTGCATTTGTGTAAAAAAAAAAAAAAAAAAAAAAAAACCCGCAAATGATGATTAGGCCCTAGAGTTGCAAAGGTTGTGTCAGTGTGAAACTGACAGGTCTAATTGTATTGCAGTGCATGAGATCAGGGGCCAAACTGAATAATAATCAACTACTACAATAAGATTACATGAAATAAAAAAGCATAAAATAGCTAAACTGTTTGCTACTAAAACCGCAGCTTTTGTGTAAAACCAAAAATAACCAAAAAAAGTTCACATAATTGGTATTGCCGCGTCCTGAACGACGTGAGCTATACAACTGTCAACTTATTTATCCCATGCAGTGAACAACACAAAAAACATGCTAATGTAGCTTTTTCATCATACTGACATGAAAAAAAGAAATAAAAAGTCGTCAAGGCATACGTATGAGACAAAAAAAATAGTGGTATCCCTGAAAAATGTCAACTCTTCCCACAAAAAAATATCAACCCTCTCATATGGCATTGTGTTGATGGAAAGTTAACCGCTTCCCGACCGCCCACTATACATAAACGTCGGCGCTGCCTGGGCTCTGTGCAACGCCGACGTTTATGAACGGTCGGTGGTCCCGCAGCCCTCAGGACCCCAGGGTCCTGCAAGTGCTGCGGTTGCGGTTCAGAGCGACAGCTCTGACAGGGGACATCATCGGGACCTGATTGGATCAGGTCCCAATGATGATAACCCTTTGCTATCTTCTATATGCCGCGATCTATAGTGATCGCGACATATAGAAGATAGTGAGAGGAGAGGGGGTCGTCCACTTACCTCTCCGACAGCCCCCTGATGTCTTCCAGGACCTGCCGTTGTTATGGCAGCTGGAGGTCACATGACCGCCTCCGGATCTGCCATATATGGTGTCCTGCTGAGCTCAGCCTGCAGCTGAGTCCAGCAGGAGACAAACAGTCTGAAACTGTCAGCAAAGTTCTCATGCAATGCAATACATGTCTATTGCATTGCATGAGAACAGTGATTAGAAAAATAAATATTAATGTCCCATACAGGACTAAGTAAAAATGTAAAAAAAAGTCTAAAAAATGTTCTCAAACTGTTAAAAAAAAAATCACAAAATAAATAAATAAAATATTAAACCAATAAATCCGTATATTTATGCAAAAACAAAAAAAGTACACATTTGGTTTCGCCGCGTCCGAAACAACCCGATCTATAAAACTGTCACACTAATTAACTCCTTCTGTGCACACAGTAATAAAAATATATAAAAACCGGAGCAAAAAACTATGCTTTTTCATCATATTGCCAAAACAAAAAGTGGAAAAAAAATGCGATCAAATAGCAAAATGGAAATAGAAATGGTACCGCTGAAACCTTCATCTTGTTCCGCAAAAAAAAAGCCACCATACAGCTCTATCAGCCAAAAAATAAAAAAGTTATAGCTCTCAGAATAAAGCGATGCAAAAAAATATTTTTTTCTATAAAATGGTTATTGTGTAAAAGCGCCAAAACGTAAAAAAAATATACAGTAAGTGTAGTATCGCTGTAAACGTACTGACCCGAAGAATAACTCTGCCTTATCACTTTTACCACACGCAGAACGGCTTAAAAAAAAACCTCAAAAAACAATTCCTGATTTGTTGGTTTTTGTTAATTTTACCAAAAAATGGAATAGAAAGCGACCAAAAAATGTCACATACCCAAAAATGGTACCAATAAAAATGTCAACTCGTCCCGCAAAAAACAAGCCCTCGCATTACTCTGTCGGCCGAAATATGGAAAAATTATAGCTCTCAAAATATGGCGATGCAAAAACTAGATTTTGCAAATAAAAGCGTCTATTAGTGTGTGACAGCTGTCAATCATAAAAACCCAATATAAATCTGGTATCTCTGTAATTGCACCGACCAGAAGAATAAAGTAATCTCATCACTTATACCGCACGAGGAACGGCGTAAAAAAGAAATAAAACCAATTCTTCACCTGCTACTGATTTGTTTATTATGTCTCCCAAAGATCGCAGTAAGGCTCTGCTCACATTTATCCTGCGCTCTGCGCTGAGCACTTACACCAGAGTTTCCGTATAAATCTCTGAAATACGTGATTCAGATGGAACCCATGACTGAAGATTCCCTGTAATGAGGCAGATATAGGCCACTGTGGATGCCATCTGGCCTGTGATCCCACGGTGTCAGTTTTTTTAGGCGTGCATAAAAGTGCCGTTGGCCACAGTTTTGTGCACTTATGAAAAAAAGGACACCGCTAAACAGAGGCCAGACGGAGTCCAGACTAACTCTGCTACCTCATTATAGTGAATATATATATATAGTGAACCTGCAGGGGCTTCATCTGAATTACATCACTTGGAAATTTAGATGGAAACGCCGATGTAAGTGCTCTGAAACACTTCAACTGATCCCCCTGATTCTGAGATTGTTTTTTCTTGACATATTGTACTTCATGATTGTGGTAAACTTTCTTCGATATCACTTGCGCTTATTAGTGAAAAAAACGAAAGTTTAGTGAAAGTATTGAAAATTTTACAATATTCGAAATTTTAATTTTTATGCCCTTAAATCAGAGAGATATGTCAAACAAAAGAGTTAATAAATAACATTTCCCACATGTCTACTTAACATCAGCACAATTTTGGAACCAACATTTTTTTTTTGTTAGGGAGCTATAAGGGTTAAAAGTTGACCAGCGATTTCTCATTTTTCCAACAAAATTGACAAAACCATTTTTTTAGGGACCACATCACATTTGAAGTCACATTGAGGAGTCTTTATGACAGAAAATACCCAAAAGTGTCACCATTCTAAAAACTGCACCCCTCAAGGTGCTCAAAACCACATTCAGGAACTTCATTAAACCTTCAGGTGTTTCACAGAAATTTTTGGAATGTGGAAGAGAAAAATTTTTATTTAACTTTTTTCGCAAAAATGTTACTTGAGACCTAATTTTTTTTATTTTCGCAGGGGTAACAGGAAAAAATGGACCTCAAAATTTGTTGTGCACTTCCTGCTGAGCATGTAGATACCCCATATGTGGGAAAAAAAACACTGTTTGGGCGCACGGCAGGGTTCGGAAGGGAAGGAGCGCCATTTGACTTTTTGATTGTAAAATTTGTTTGAATAATTAGCGGACGCCATGTTGCGTTTGGGGAGCCCCTGATGTGCCTAAATAGTGGATCCCCCCCCCCCCCCACAAGTGACACCATTTTGGAAACTAGACCCCTCAGGGAACTTATCTAGATGTGTGATGAGCACCTTGAACCCCCAGATGCTTAACAGAAGTTTATAATATTGAACCGTAAAAATTAAAATTTTCACATTTTTCCCACAAAAGTCTTTTTCTGCCCCCAGTTTTGCATTTTCATAAGGGTAACAGGAGAAATTGCACCATGCAACTTGTTGTGCCATCTCTCCTGAATAAGCCGATACCCCATATGTGGGGGAAAACCACTGCTTGGGCATACGGCAGGGTTCGGAAGGTCAGGAGTGCCATTTGACTTTTTGAATGTAAAATTTGCTTGAATAATTAGCGGATGTGCCCCTGATGTGCCTAAACAGTGGAAACCCCCCCACATGTGACACAATTTTTGAAACTAGACCCCTCGGAGAACTTGTCTAGATGTGTGGTGAGCACCCTGAACCCCCAAATGCTTTACAGAAGGTTAAGAGGGGAAAATGGACCCCAAAAACTTTTGTGCAATTTCTCTTGAGTACTCCAATACCCCATATGTGGAGAAAATACAGTGTTTGGGCGCACGGCAGAGTTCAGACGGGAAGGAGCACTGTGTGACTTTTTGAACGCAAAATTGGCTGGAATCGAGATCGGACGCCATGTCGCGTTTGGAGAGCCCCTGATGTGCCTAAATAGTGGAAACCCCCCACAAGTGACCCCATTTTGGAAACTACACCCCTAAAGGATTTTATCAAAGGGTATAGTGAATATTTTGAACTCAGAAGTACATCACAGAATTTGATAACATTAGGTCATCATATTGAATAAGTTGTCAGTAGTCTTGAGCGCAAGTGCTTGCTACTTGAATTTGCATCGGGTACTCAGGTATGCACCATGTATCACGCGTGCTCGAGTGACATGCTCGAGTCCCCGCCCGCATGTTTCACGGTTATTAGATACCCCCAAAAAAAACATGCGGGGATCGCTCGTGCATGGCAGGCAATCCCCGCGAGGGTTTTTTGGCCTCGAAGCACATGGGGTGGAGACTTGAGCATGTCACCCGAGCACCCGATGCAAACTCAAGTGGCGAGCACTTGCGCTCAACACTAGTCGCCATATCGTGAATTTTTTTTTTTTTACTTTTGAAAAAAATCCCAGCCCCAACCCCAACCCTAACCCTAGAGTTTCTTTTTTACGCCGTTCCTCGTGCGGTATAAGTGATTAGACAACTTTATTCGAGTCAGTGCGACTACAGTGATACCAGAATCATATCAGGTATTTATGATTGACAGCTGTCACACACTAAGACGCATTTCTTGCAAAATCTAGTTTTTGCATCGCCATATTTTGAGAGCTATAATTTTTCCATATTTTGGCCGACAATCATGTGACTGCTTGTTTTTTGCGAGATGAGTTGACGTTTTTATTGGTACCATTTTCAGGTACGTGACATTTTTTGATCGCTTTCTATTCCGATTTTTGGGAGGCAGAATAAGCAAAAACCAACAATTCAGGAATTGTTTTTTTTTTTCATTTTTTTATGCTGTTCCGCGTGTGGTAAAATTGATAATTCATTATTGTTCGGGTCAGTATGTTTACAGTGGTACCACATTTATATAGTTTTTCTATGTTTTGGCGCTTTTACACAATAAAAGCTATTTTATAGAAAAAATTTTTTTTTTTGCATCGCCTTATTCTGAGAGCTATAACTTTTTTATTTTTCGTCTGATGGAGCTGTATGGTGGCTTGTTTTTTTGCGGGACAAGATGACATTTTCAGCAGTACCATTTTTATTTATATTTGTCTTTAAGATCGTGTGTTATTCCATTTTTTGTTTGGCGGTATGATGATAAAGCATTGTTTTTTGCTTCGTTTTTTATTTATTTTTTTACCATGTTCACTAAAGGGGTTAACTAGTGGGACAGTGTTAAAGGTCATGTCGTTCCGGACGCGGCAATTCCAAATATGTGTACTTATATATTTTTTTCATAATATTTATTAATGTGTACATTATATTTTTGTTTTTCATGGATTGTTTTTTTATATATATATTTTTTTTTTTTTTTTTTTTTAATTTTTTTCTTTTTTAACACTTTTTTTTACTTTTAGACTGTGTGCCCACTTGTTTTTTAAGCGTTTCCGCAGAGGCAAAATCGCTGCAGAAACTCTTAAAAAACGCATGATAGAAGGCCTGCCATGGTCCCCAATGATAATCCGCATGTGCACATGCTGCGGAAATTTCCGCTGCAGGTTGTCATTGCAGACAAAAACACTGCACTACCAATTATTTTGCGAAAGTGCTGCTTTTTCGCCGCCATTGACTTGCATTGAAACGCATGGATTCCGCATCACTGCATCTGTATTTGCGCATTCCATGCATTTCAATGTGCGAATGGTACCCGGGTGTGGAGGAGAGGAGACTCTCCTCCGAACCCGGGTACTATAGAACCTGTAAAAAAAAGAATAAAATAAAAAATAAATATGATCTTTACCTTCTGATGGCCCACTCTGCGCTTGTCGGCAGCTCGCGATAGACTGAAGGACCTGCGCTGACGTCATAGTCATGTGACGTCAGGTCCTTCAGTTGAGTGTACCGCGAGCTGCCGGCAAGCCAGGACAGAGCGAAGCAAGACTCCGGGGGCCATCAGAAGGTAAGTATAGATTTATTTTTTTATTTTTTACCATTCTTTCGGTCACACTATATAAATCCATGCCGTTTGCATGGATTTATATAGTATGACCAAGTTGAAAAGCACTTTCCAAGAGATGCTAAAATCGCTTAGAAAGCTCTTGTCAACCCGCATGCGGAAATGAATGTGAAGAATGCTTCACATCCGCATGTCCCTGGCAGGAAAAACGCATGTACAATCCACATGCATTTTTTCTGCCAGGGAGATGCAGAAACGCTCAGAAAAAGATCCTGAGCATTTCTGCATCGTTGGCACATAGCCTTATACTTTGTCCCACTATGGGACTTTCGCTTTTTGTACTCTGATCTTCTGTATAGCATAGGGATGGAGCACCATCCCTGTGCTATACAGGCTGTCAGCGCTGCAGATGCAGAAGATACTTTAGTCATTCACTGCGCATGACCAAAGTATCTTCCTGCTGTCTGGTGACCCGGTTGTTGTCATGGCGACATCCGGGAAGCCGCGCCAGACAGCGTTGGATGCCGGCAGGAGAGGTGAGTATCGGCGATCACCTCCCCTTGCCCCTGCAATGCTGCGATCGACTTCGATCGCAGCATTGCGGGGGTTAATGTGCCGGGAGCTATGCGGGACCGCTCCCAGCACATAGCACTGGGTGTCAGCTGTGACAATCAGCTGACACCCGGCGGCGATTGCGCCCACACAGCCTGTGTGCGAACGAAATTAGCAGGGCGTACTAATGCGTACCTGACTTTTAAAGCCCAGGGCGCAGGTACGTATTAGTACGCCCCGGGCATTTAAGGGGTTAAAAGGTATCAACCACTGAGGACTCTCAAATCTAAATATTTTTGATTAAAAAATGTTTTTAGTTTGCAAAAGTAGCTAAACATAAGAAAAAAAACTATAAATCTGGTATTGCTGTAACTATACTGACCCAAAGAATAAAGCCACCTTATCACTTAACCACTTCGCGCCAGAGCCTGTTTTTGCCTTCGTGACCGATCCAATTTTTTAAATTCTGACCACTGTCACTTTATGAAGTAATTACTCTGGAACGCTTCAACGGATTCCCCTGATTTTGAGATTGTTTTTTCGTGACATATTGTACTTCATGATAGTGGTAACATTTCTTCGATATCACTTGCGTTTATTTGTGAAAAAATCGGAAATTTGGCAAAAATTTAGCAATTTTCAAATTTTGAATTTTCATGCCCTTAAATCAGAGAGATATGTCACACAAAATAGTTAATAAATAACATTTCCCACATGTCTACTTTTACATCAGCACAATTTTGGAACCAAAATTTTTTTTTGTTAGGAAGCTATAAGGGTTAAAAGTTGACAAGCGATTTCTCATTTTTCCAACAAAATTTACAAAAACATTTTTTTAGGGACCACATCTTATTTGAAGTGACTTTGAGGGGCCTTTATGACAGAAAATACCCAAAAGTGATACCATTCTAAAAACTGCACCCCTCAAGGTGCTCAAAACCACATTCAAGAAGTTTATTAACCCTTCAGGTGTTTCACGGGAATTTTTGGAATGTGGAAGAAAACAATGAACATTTAACTTTTTTTCACAAAAATGTTACTTTAGACCCAATTTTTTTATTTTCACAAGGGTAACAGGAAAAAATGGAATACACCATTTGTAGTGCAATTTCTCATGAGAGCGCTGATACACCATATGTGAGGGAAAACCACTGTTTGGGCGCAGTGCAGGGTTCGGAAGGGAAGGAGCGCCATTAGACTTTTTGAATGTAAAATTTTTTGAATAATTAGCAGACGCTTTGTTGCGTTTGAAGAGCTCTGTTGCGTTTGAAGAGCTCCTGATTTGCCTAAACTGTGGAAACCCCCCACAAGTGACACCATTTTGGAAACTAGACCCCTTAGGGAACTTATCTAGATGTGTGGTGAGCACCTTGAACCCCAATTGCTTCACAGAAGTTTTATAATATTGAGCTGTAAAAATAAAATTTTCACATTTTTCCCACAAAAACGTTTTTCATCCCTTAATTTTGCATTATCATAAGGGTAATAGGATAAATTGCACCATGAAATTTGTTGTGCAATTTCTCCTGAACACGCCGATACCCCATATGTGGAGGCAAACCACTGTTTGGGCGCACGGCAGGGTTTGGAAGGGAAGGATCGCCATTTGACTTTTTAAATGTAAAATTTGCTTGAATAATTAGCGGACGCCATGTTGCATTTGGGGAGCCCCTAATGTGCCTAAACAGTGGAAACCCCCCACAAGTGACACCATTTTGGAAACTAGACCCCTTAGGGAACTTATCTGGATGTGTGGTGAGCACCTTGCACCCCCAGGTGCTTCACAGAAGTTTATAATATTGAGCCGTAAAAAAAAAATTTTCACATTTTTCCCACAAAAAATGTTTTTCATTCCCTAATTTTGCATTATCATAAGGATAACAGGAGAAATTGCACCATGAAATTTGTTGTGCAATATCTCCTGAGTACGCCGATACCCCATATGTGGGGGAAAACCACTGCTTTGGTGTACGGCAGGGTTCGGAAGAGAAAGGAGCGCTATGTTGGCTGGGATAGGTTGCAGACACCATGTCACATTTGAAGAGTCGCTGACATGCCGAAACAGCAGAAACCCCCACAAGTGACCCCATTTTGTAAACTACACCTCTCAAGGAATTCATCTAGGGAAGTAGTGAGTATTTTTAATTATATTTTTACCACAAAAAAATGTTTTACCCTCAGATTTTACATTTTCACACAGGGCAATGGGTAAAAATGGTGCCAAAATGTGTCGCACAATTTCTTCTAAAAGTGGCAATACCCCATATGAGGCTGTATCGTAACGCTTAGCCGTACGGCGAGATCTGGGAGGGACGGAGCGCTATTTGACAATTGGAGAACAAATTATTGTAGAATAGGCATTTGGATTTGGGAGCACAAAATTTTCTGAATTTCTTTTGGGGGGCAAGGGCCATTTCGCTTTTCCAGAGTCTTTCTGCTACCAGTAACTTGGAATATTTTTAACAGATGACGGACCTGAGTGGGGACTAGCTTTTTTTGAGGAGTGAGTTGAAGCTTTTATTGGGAACATTTTACGTAACATTTATGTGGCGCTCTAGGCTGAGCACTTACATCGGGGTTTCCATCTAAATTTTCAAGTGATATAATTCAGATGAATCCCCTGCAGGATCCATTCACTATAATGAGGCAGCAGAGTTACTCTGGACTCCGTCTAGCCTCTGTTTAGTGGTGTCCTTTTTTTCATAAGTGCACAAAACTGTGGCCAACCGCACTTTTATGCACGCCTAAAAAAACTGACACCGTGGGATCACAGGCCAGATGGCATCCACAGTGGCCTATATCTGCCTCATTACAGGGAATCTTCCGTCATGGGTTCCGTCTGAATCACGTATTTCAGAGATTTACACGGAAACTCTGGTGTAAGTGCTCAGCGCAGAACGGAGGATAAATGTGAGCAGAGCCTTACTGCGATCTTTGGGAGACATAATAAACAAATCCGTAGCAGGTGAAGAATTGGTTTTATTTATTTTTTACGTCGTTCCTCGTGCGGTGTAAGTGATGAGATTACTTTATTCTTTGGGTCGGTGCAATTACAGAGATGCCAGATTTATATCGGGTTTTTATGATTGACAGCTGTCACACAATAAGAGACTCTTTTATTTGCAAAATCTAGTTTTTGCATCGCCATATTTTGAGAGCTATAAGTTTTCCATATTTCGGCCGACAGAGTCATGTGACGGCTTCTTTTTTGCGGGACGAGTTGACATTTTTATTGGTACCATTTTTGGATACGTGACATTTTTTGATCGCTTTCTATTCCGTTTTTTGGGAGGTAAAATTAACAAAAACCAACAATTCAGGAATTGTTTTTTGAGGTTTTTTTTTTATGCCGTTCTGCGTGTGGTGAAAGTGATAAGGCCGCGTTATTCTTCGGGTCAGTACGTTTACAGCGATACTACACTTACTGTATATTTTTTTATGTTTTGCCGCTTTTACACAAAACAATTTTATAGAAAAAATATTTTTTTTGCATCGCTTTATTCTGAGAGCTATAACTTTTTTATTTTTCGGCTGATGGAGCTGTATGGCGGCTTTTTTTTGCGGAACAAGATGACGTTTTCAGCAGTACCATTTTTATTTCCATTTTGCTTTTTGATCACATTTTTTTCCACTTTTTGTTTGGCAATATGATGAAAAAGCATAGGTTTTTGCTCAGTTTTTTATTTTTTAATTATGGTGTGCACAGAAGGAGTTAATTAGTGTGACAGTTTTATAGATCGGGTTGTTTCGGACGCGGCGATACCAAATATGTGTACTTTTTTTGTTTTTGCATAAATATACGGATTTATTGGTTTAATATTTTATTTATTTTATTTTGTGAATTTTTTTTTTAACAGTTTGAAAACATTTTTTTGACTTTTTTTTACATTTTTACTTAGTCCCTGTATGGGACATTAATTTTTATTTTTCTAATCACATCTCATGCAATGTAATAGACATGTATTGCATTGCATGACATCTTTGCTGACTGTTTCACAGTCAGTGTCTCCTGCTAGACTTCAGCTGCAGGCTGAGCCTAGCAGGACACCATATATGGCATATCTGGAGGCAGTCATGCTGCCATAACAACGGCAGGTCCTGGAAGATATCAGAGGTAAGTGGACGACCCCCTCTCCTCTCACTATCTTCTTTATGTCGCGATCACTATAGATCGCGGCATATCGAAGATAGCAAAGGGTTAACATCATTGGGACCTGATCCAATCAGGTCCCGATGATGTCCTCTATCAGAGCTATCACTCTGCACCAGAACCGCAGCGCTTGCAGGACCCTCGGGGTCCTGAGCGCTGCGGGACCACCCACCGTTTTTAAACGTCGGCGTTGCACAGAGCCCAGGCAGTGCCGACGTTTATGTACAGTGGGCGGTCCTGAACCGGTTAAACCACATAGTGAACAGTGTAAAAAAGTAAATAAAAGTAATTGTTGAACCGCTGTTTGTTTTTCTGCTTCCTAAAAATCTGTGTAAGGTGCTGCAGTTCACATTTATCCTCTGCTCTACTCTGCACACTGTAACAATGCTACTTACTTGAGAGAGATCTGAGGTATCACAGGACCTGTTTCTATTTAAAGTCCAGCTGCTTTTGTTGAGTCCTTATAAACCACATCAAAGGAAAACTTAAATACAGCCTTGGTCTGGCACAAAGTAAAACATAAAGCAACAAGTCCATACAATACAGTAGTTCTGGTTAGCCTGCCTGGCTTAGAGTCCAACTTCTTAGTCCTTTAGCAAAGGCACTCAGGCCAAGAGATCTGCACACCTCCATACACACAGACATGTGTGAAACAAACGGGTCTCAATCTTCAAAGTGAACCACAACCAGAGGTGGAGATATGGTGAGCAGCTGTCTCTCCCAACGCTTCAGCTGCTCACAATCAAACTGTCATTTCCTGATTAACCCCTTTTAGTCCTATATGTGCTAAAGCATTACTCCAGGTTTATCTCCGATCCACTAGGTGTCCTAAAGCCACCTTAGAGCACTTACATCAGGGATTCCATCCAACTCCCCAAAAGCCGTTATTCAGATAAAACCTATGATGGAACTGTAAATGGAGGCACTTTGGAATTCATTTGGCCTTTTTTGTTCTGGTGGTTTACTTCTCTTTAGGTATCATTTTAGTGCACAAAATTGTGATTGACCACAGTTGTGTGCACACCTAAAAAGACGAGACGCTGCTGGAACTTAGGCCAAACTGGGTTGACAGTGACTCCATTTCCCTCATTATAATGAATAGTGCCATTGGGGGTTTCGACTGAATTTCATTTTTTAGGAGCTTAGACGGAAACTCTTAATGTAAGTACTTGGCATTAAGCACAGGATAAGGCTTCTGTCACACTATCAGTATTTGGTCAGTATTTCACATCAGTATTTGTAAGCCAATATCCAGAGTGTGTGAATAATGCATTAGTTGTGCACGTGTTTCTATTATACTTTTTTTCTGATTGTTCCTCACCTAGTTTTTACTTAGAAATACTGATGTAATATACTGACCAAATACTAATAGTGTGACCGTAGCCGAAATGTGAACCTAGATTTAAGGGCAAACAAAAAAAAAAAAAAATTGACATACCCCAAAATGCTACAAATAAAAATTCCCCACTCATCTCACAAAACACAAGCCACCACTCAGATCTATTATTTGTCAATGGAAAAAATAGTAAGTTTACTCTTGTAACTGGTAGTACAAAGCCTCTGAAAAATCAACTTGTCTCCCTCCAAATAAAATAGTGTAATCTGTGTTCCCCCATTCTTGCCAAACCAACAGTGTGCCAAAACCTTAGCATCCATACTTTTGTCATTACTTAAGCGGGCAGAGCCCACTGAATAGTTTATGGGGTGGGTGTCACCAGAAACACAATATATTGGGCACCAAGCTCATATATTGGCATTTTCTGTCTGCAGCATCCTGTGTGTTTTTTTTTTTTTCTGGAGATAGTAGTAGGGCTGTGTAGCCACTTGTTCACCAATAAAATATCTTTATTTGTAGAGATCCATTGTGCCGATCATGGAGATGCACTTTTGTTAAAGCGGTCCACGTGCATTGACATATACATGTGCGCTTCTACTCTAGATTTCTTATAACTGGCTCATCCAGTCTCTACAAAGGAGATATAATTTTTACTGGGGGACAAACTCCTATCCTTTGTTGCACTCAGTCGCACACAGCTTGCACCCCCATTTACGCTTCACGCAGCCAGCACCCCATATACCCACCATATACAACCTGCACCCCCAACATACAGCCTGCACCCCCATTTACCCCCATATACAGCCTGCAGATCATGGTCCCCCCCCATATACAGCCTGCAGCCCTATTTACAACCTGCACCCCACATACTCACATATACAGACTGCATCCCCCTCCATATGCAGCCTGCACCTCATATACCACCCATATACAGCCTGCACACCATGTACCCCTTTATAGCCTTCACATACCCATATACAGACTGCACCGCCATATACAACCTGCATCCCCCACATTCAGCCTGCACCCCATGTACCCCTCATATATAACCTGCACTCCTGTATACTTCACCCCCTCACATTCAGCCAGCACAACATGTACTCCATATACAGTCTGCATCCCCCTCCCTATGCAGCCTGTACCACAATATACAGTCTGCACCCCATGTACTCCCCATATATAACTTGCTCCCCTATATACAGCTTTCATCCGCCACACACATACAGCCTGCTCCCCATGTACCCCCAAATATAGACTGCATACCCCCATATATAGACTGCATACCCCCATATGCAGACTGCATACCCCCATATGCAGACTGCATACCCCCATATGCAGACTGCATACCCCCATATGCAGACTGCATACCCCCATATGCAGACTGCATACCCCCATATGCAGACTGCATACCCCCATATGCAGACTGCATACCCCCATATGCAGACTGCATACCCCCATATGCAGACTGCATACCCCCATATGCAGACTGCATACCCCCATATGCAGACTGCATACCCCCATATGCAGACTGCATACCCCCATATGCAGACTGCATACCCCCATATGCAGACTGCATACCCCCATATGCAGACTGCATACCCCCATATGCAGACTGCATACCCCCATATGCAGACTGCATACCCCCATATGCAGACTGCATACCCCCATATGCAGACTGCATACCCCCATATGCAGACTGCATACCCCCATATGCAGACTGCATACCCCCATATGCAGACTGCATACCCCCATATGCAGACTGCATACCCCCATATGCAGACTGCATACCCCCATATGCAGACTGCATACCCCCATATGCAGACTGCATACCCCCATATGCAGACTGCATACCCCCATATGCAGACTGCATACCCCCATATGCAGACTGCATACCCCCATATGCAGACTGCATACCCCCATATGCAGACTGCATACCCCCATATGCAGACTGCATACCCCCATATGCAGACTGCATACCCCCATATGCAGACTGCATACCCCCATATGCAGACTGCATACCCCCATATGCAGACTGCATACCCCCATATGCAGACTGCATTCCCCCCATACAGACTGCATACCCCCCTATACAGACTGCATACCCCCATATGCTGACTGCATACCCCTCCCCGTATACGGGTGGCGTACCCCTCCCCATATACAGGCTGCATCCTATCTACCCCTGTGCCCTAATTGCCTGTAACTTGTGCTCCCATCTTCTCCAGCTACTGCTGCTTCCTGACCTGCATTGGAATTCACTTCACTTCCTGCAATCTCTAGGATGGTTCCTCCCATATGAGTCACATGGACAGAACGTCCTCATAGGTCCTTAACCTTTAGCATTAACTGTCTCTTCCATCCTAGCAGGGAGTTTATTTCTGCTGCTCTGCCCATGCAGTACTCACCTCATCGACTTTCACCACCTTCTCCCTCCCATCCCCCCAAACTAAAACGGCAGTATTGACACTGTCAATCAGAGATAAAGGTGCAAACCTGCCGCCCTAGGCAAACTGCCGCCCTAGAGACACGCTCTCGGGTGCCTAGTGGCAAATACGCCCCTGTGTAGCCCTGCAAATTTTGTTTTTGATCACTAAACTGTTGTGTGAGCTTCAGCAAATCCGATGCTTTGTTCCCCTAGGATAATAACGCTGACTTTGGTTTCTGACGTTGACTTGCATTACATTTTAAGAATATGCTTGATCTTCTGATATTATATTTCTGATATTATATTTTTGTAGTGTATTTAAAAAAAAACAAAAAAAACTTTTATTCAATTGTTGAAAATATGAGCTTATATGTTTCTAAAATGTAAAAATCTAAGATTTCTTCTATTTAGCTATTTCCTGGTGGACTCTGAAGGCAAAGTGTTAATGACCCAAGATGGAATTTTCCGAAGTAACTGTATGGATTGTTTGGATCGTACAAATGTGGTTCAGAGTTTGCTGGCACATCGCTCCCTTCAGGCTCAGTTACAGGTATAACAATGTTATTAATTTACTATATTACAGTAAATTTATATGTATGATATATAATATATAATTTATATTTATATTATGTCTACATTAAATCAGCATCCTTTTTGAAACATAATTTTTTTTATTAGGAAGTTAGAGGGGTTAAAAGTTGACCAGCAATTTCTCAATTGCTCAACCACCAATTTCCCAACACAATTTACAAAACCATTTTTTTAGGGGCCACATCACATTTAAACTTTGGGGGGCTTCTATGACAGAAAATACCCAAAAGTGACACCATGCTAAAAACTGAACCCCTCAAAGTCCTCAAATCTACATTCAAGAAGTTTATTAACCCTTCAGGTGCTTCACAGGAACTAAAGCAATGTGAAAGTAAACAATGAACATTTTACTTTTTTTCACAAAAATTTTTACTTTAGCCCCAAATTTTTCATTTTCACAAGGGTAATAGGATAAAATGGACCTCAAAATTAGTTGTGCAATTTCTCCTGACTACGCAGTTATCCCATATGTGTGGGAAAACTATTGTTTGGGCGCACGGAAGGGAAGGCGCACCGTTTTGACTTTTTAAACACAAAAATGGCTTCAACCGAGAGCGGACGCCATATCGCGTTTAGAGTGCCTCTAACGTTTAGCGCCTAAACAGTAGAAACTCCCTACAAGTGACCCCATTTTGTAAACTACACCGCTTAAGGAATTTATCTAGATGTGTGGTGAGCACCTTGAACCCCAAGGTGCTTCACAGAAGTTTATAACGTAGAGCCACGAAAATAAAAAAAAATAAAAAATTTTCCCACAGTAATGTACTTTTAGCCCCAATTTTTTTTTATTTTCACAAGAGTAACAGGGAAAATGGTCCCAAAAAATTGTTGTACAATTTCTCCTGAGTAAGCCAATACCCCATATGTAGGGGGAAAACTACTGTTTGGGCGCACGGCTCGGAAAGGAAGGAGTGACGTTTTGGAACGCATGTCTCGTTTGGAGACTGTCTGATGTGCCTGAACACTGGAAAAAAAACCACAAGTGACCCCATTTTGGAAACTAGACCCCTCAAAGATTTTATCCATCGGTATAGTGAGCATTTTGAACCCACAGGCACTATACAGAATTTGACATTAAGTTGTCATATGGAAAATTTGCATTTTTTTTTTTTCATGAAAACATTGTTTTAGCTCCAAATTTGTAATTTTCACAATGGATAATAGGACGGACCCCATAATTTGTTTCGCAATTTGTCCTGAACGTGATGATACCCCATATGTGGTCAAAAACTTTGGTTTGGGGCGCATGCACAGATCTCAACGGGAGCAGACATGGCTGAGCTCCACCGCTTGGAATCAAGGGAGCAGTTACTTACAGCGCCTAACCACAGCCAAAATACAGCAATACCAGAGGGATTATACCGGGGACCAAATATGCCCAAAAAAGGGACCTCTACGACAGTGGCAAGTCGTTCAATCTCCAATCTCCTCATGGCCCAGCAAGCAGGCGGATCAACAACATTGACAGCAGCTGGCACTTCTGCACCCACAAAGCAGCCGGAGGCAGTATGGAAAGCCCTGACATGCAGCAAATTACGATCAGGGCACAACTTAAAACAGCTTTACAAGCCTTTACAGTACAATTAAAAGAAAATGACCAGTGTACATCAGACCTAGAGAACAAAATGGCTGACGTAGCTGAGGCTTTAGAGCAGTGTTTCCCAAACTCCAGTCCTCACGGCCCCCACGGGTCACGTTTTCAGGATTTCCATAGTGTTGCACAGATGAGAGAATTCCTGATGCCTTGATGATACTGCCATCACCTGTGTAACACTAAGGAAATCCTGAAAACGTGACCTGTGGGGGCCAAGAGGACTGGAGTTTGGGAAACACTGCTTTAGAGGAATTCAGGAGAATCTTGAACAACACTCTGAATGCCTTGATTTTCTCAAGCTTAAGTGTATGAGAATATAGAAAACAGACCATTGAGAAGGTACATAAACATAAAAGGATTACCTGAAAGCTTTTTCCTTAAGAGACAGCTGTGACTCTATTTTCGGAGCTTTTGCCTCAAGTAGATTCTGCTGCATTACATATAACAAGGATCCATAGAGCAATAGGGCGACCCCACTCCAACGATATCCCCAGGGATGTTGTCTTAAAACAGCATCATGAAGAAGACTCCAAGGATTTGTTTGTCAGCTGCAAGGGATAGGTCAGCACTACCTAACTTACCAAAATTGGTGCACCTCTATGCTGACCTGTCCCCTGCCGCTCTCTATAGAAGGAGATCTCTGCGTCCTAAAGCAGTACTACAAGCTGCAAACATCCGGTACCGCTGGGCATTCCTTTATGCCTTATTATTTTCTTACAACAACGCATTTTTTAAATCCGTTCACTGGAAGATGGACAGAGGTTGCTAGAAAAAGCGGCAATCCCAGAACTGAAAACCTCTCTAGACCCCAACGTGCTACACGTCCCATGAGGGAGTGGAAGGGAGTCAAAAAGAGCTGAAGACCTCCATCAAATGCATCCTGATCTAATCCTACAGTCTACATCGACCCTCTCAATTAAGGAACTCTACTCACTCTCTCTTTTTCCTAATGTCTGGTTACTGACTTTCTCTTTTACATTGTTCCATGCACAGGTTTGGAAACTCTATGCGACATCGTATAACCTGTCAAAATGTCCTAGAAAGTTTTATTGTACAGTACAGACCAAAAGTTTGGACACACCTTCCAATTTAAAGATTTTTCTGTATTTTCATGACTTTGAAAAATGTACATTCACACTCAAGAGGTAGTCACCGGAAATGGTCTTCCAACAATCTTGAAGGAGTTCCCAGAGATGCTTGGCACTTGTTAGCCCTTTTGCCTTCACTCTGTGGTCCAGCTCACCCCAAACCATCTCGATTGGGTTCAGGTCTCTTGACTGTGGAGGCCAGGTCATCTGGCGTAGCACCCCATCACTCTACTCCTTGGTCAAATAGCCCTTACACAGTCCTGTTGAAAAATAAATGATGGTCCAACTAAACGCAAACCGGATGGAATAGCATGACGCTGCAAGATGCTGTGGTAGCCATGCTGGTTCAGTATGCCTTCAATTTTGAATAAATCCCCGACAGTGTCACCATCAAAGCACCCCCACACCATCACACCTCCTCCTCCATGCTTCACGGTGGGAACCAGGCATGTATAGTCCATCCGTTCACCTTTTCTGCGTCGCACAAAGACACGGTGGCTGGAACCAAAGATCTCAAATTTGGACTCCTCAGACCAAAGCACAGATTTCCACTGGTCTAATGTCCATTCCTTGTGTTCTTTAGCCCAAACAAGTCTCTTCTGCTTGTTGCCTGTCCTTAGCAGTGGTTTCCTAGCAGCTATTATACCATGAAGGCCTGCTGCACAAAGTCTCCTCTTAACAGTTGTTGTAGAGATGTGTCTGCTTCTAGAACTCTGTGTGGCATTGACCTGGTCTCTAATCTGAGCTGCTGCTAACCTGCGATTTCTGAGGCTGGTCACTCGAATAAACTTATCCTCAGAAGCAGAGGTGACTCTTGGTCTTCCTTTCCTGGGGCGGTCCTCATGTGAGCCAGTTTCTTTGTAGCGCTTGATGGTTTTTGCAACTGCACTTGGGGACACTTTCAAAGTTTTCCCAATTTTTCGCACTGACTGACCTTCATTTCTTAAAGTAATGATGGCCACTCGTTTTTCTTTACTTAGCTGCTTTTTTCTTGCCATAATAAAAATTCTAACAGTCTATTCAGTAGGACTATCAGCTGTTTATCCACCTGACTTCTGCACAACAGAACTTATGGTCCCAACCCTATTTATAAGGCAAGAATTCCCACTTATTAAACCTGACAGGGCACACCTGTGAAGTGAAAACCATTTCCAGTGACTACCTCTTGAAGCTCATCAAGAGAATGCCAAGAGTGTGCAAAGCAGTCATCAAAGCAAAAGGTGGCTACTTTGAAGAACCTAGAATATAAGACATATTTTCAGTTGTTTCACACTTTTTTGTTAAGTATATAATTCCACATGTGTTAATAGTTTTGATGCCTTCAGTGTGAATGTACAATTTTCATAGTCATGAAAATACAGAAAAATCTTTAAATGAGAAGGTGTGTCCAAACTTTTGGTCGGTACTGTATACTAGATTGAGACCCGATGCTACCGCATCGGGAGGGCGGTAATGTAACGATGGGGGCAGGCTTTGCAGCGTTGTGAATCCCCCCCCCCCCCCCCCCCTGTGCTCTGTCTCTCTCCCCCTGTGCGCTTTCTCTCTCCCCTATCTGCTGTCTTCCCCTCTCGTGTGATCTCTTCTTTGACTTGAGTACCCCATGTGCTCTCCCCCTTGTCTGCTCTCTCTCTCCACCCCTGTGCTGTCTTCTTCTCTCATGTGTTCTCTCATTTGAGCTGTCTCCCCGCTCAGTAGATCAGACCACCGCCATCTTTGTGCAGGCAGATAGCGGCGGTCGCATTAAAACTGCGCATGCGCTCCTCCTGTACAAAGATGGTGGCGGTCAATGAACCATTCGGCTGATCCCGGCGGCATGTTTGCGACGGTGTTCCGCTGGTGTATACAGTGTGTGGTGCGTACGGTGTATACAATGTGTGGTGCGTACGGCGTGTACAGTGTGTGTGTGTTGCGTACGGCATGTACAGTGTGTTGCGTACGGCGTGTACAGTGTGTTGCGTACGGCGTGTACAGTGTGTTGCGTACGGCGTGTACAGTGTGTTGCGTACGGCGTGTACAGTGTGTTGCGTACGGCGTGTACAGTGTGTTGCGTACGGCGTGTACAGTGTGGTGCGTACGGCGTGTACAGTGTGTGGTGCGTACGGCGTGTACAATGTGTGGTGCGTTCGGCGTGTACAGTGTGTGGTGCGTTCAGTGTGTGTGGTGCGTACGGCCTGTACAGTGTGTGTGGTGCGTACGGCCTGTACAGTGTGTGTGGTGCGTACGGCCTGTACAGTGTGTGTGGTGCGTAAGGCCTGTACAGTGTGTGTGGTGCGTAAGGCCTGTACAGTCTGTGTGTGGTGTGTGTGTGGTGCGTACGGCGTGTACAGTGTATGTGCGTGTGGTGCGTACGCCATTTACACTGTGTTGCATACAGTGTATAAAGTGTGTGTGTGGTGTGTACGGCGTATACAGTGTATGTGTGTGGTGCTTACGGTGTATAAAGTGTGTGTGTGGTGTGTACGGCGTATACAGTTTGTGTGTTTGCGTACCGCATATAGTGCGTGTGGTTCGTACGGCGTATACAGTGTGTGTGTGTGTGGTGCGTACGGTGTATACAGTGTGTGTGTGGTGTGTACGGCGTATACAGTTTGTGTGTTTGCGTACCGCATGTAGTGCGTGTGGTGCTTACGGCGTATACAGTTTGTGTGGTTCGTACGGCGTATACAGTGTGTGTGTGTGGTGCTTACGGCGTTTGTATACGCCGTTCCCACCACACACTGCAAATGCCGTACGCACCACACACACACACTGTATACGCCGTACGAACCACACACACTATATGCCGTACGCAAACACACACACTGTATACGCCGTACGCACCACACACACACACACACACACACACACACACACACACACACACACACACACACACACACTGTATACGCCGTTCGCACCACACACTGCAGTGTGTGTGGTGCGTACGGCGTATACAGTGTGTGTGTGTGGTGCGTACGGCGTATACAGTGTGTGTGTGTGGTGCGTACGGCGTATACAGTGTGTGTGTGTGGTGCGTACGGCGTATACAGTGTGTGTGTGTGCTGCGTACGGCGTATACAGTGTGTGTGTGTGCTGCGTACGGCGTATATAGTGTATGTGTGGTGCGACGGTGTTCTGCTGGTTGTACCGCGCAAGAGACTGGTACCACCTGCGGTTTTTCATATTGAGACACCCATCAATTGGGTGTCCAAATATGGTGGCCGGCGAACTTTCGCCGCTTGGAATTCTGGGATCCGGACACATCTGGACGGAACAGGATGTGAAGACATTACAAGGTAAGTATATATTATATATCTATCATATGTACAGTTAAGTGAAAAAGTTTGGGCACCCCTATTAATCTTAAGCTTATTGTTTTAGAAAAATTGGTGTTTTTGCAACAGCTATTTCAGTTTGATATATGTAATAACTGTTGGACACAGTAATGTTTCTGCCTTGAAATGAGGTTTATTGTACAGAAAACAGAAAATGTGCAATCTGCATTCAAACAAAATTTGACAGGTGCATAAGTATGGGCACCTCACCAGAAAAGTGACATTAATATTTAGTAGATCCTCCTTTTGCAAAAATAACAGCCTCTAGTCGCTTCCTGTAGCTTTTAATGATTTCCTGGATCCTAGATGAAGGTATTTTTGACCATTCCTCTTTACAAAACAATTCCAGTTCAGTTAAGTTTGATGGTCGCCGAGCATGGACAGCCCTCTTAAAATGATCCCACAGATGTTCAATGATATTCATGTCTGGGGACTGGGATGGCCATTCCAGAACATTGTAATTGTTCCTCTGCATGAATGCCTGAGTAGATTTGGAGCGGTGTTTTGGATCATTGTCTTGCTGAAAGAGCCATCCCCTGCGTTACTTCAACTTTATCACTGATTCTTGAACATTATTGTCAAGAATCTGCTGATACTGAGTGGAATCCATGCATCCCTCAACTTTAACAAGATTCCCGGTGCCGGCATTGGCCACACAGCCCCAAAGCATGATGGAACCTCCACCAAATTTTACTGTGGGTAGCAAGTGTTTTTCTTGGAATGCTGTGTTTTTTTGCCGCCATGCATAATGCCTTTTTGTATGACCAAACAACTCAATCTTGGTTTCATCAGTCCACAGGACCTTCTTCCAAAAAGAGATTGGCTTCTCCAAATGTGCTTTTGCATACCTCAGTCGACTCTGTTTGTGGAGTGCTTGCAGAAACGGCTTCTTTCGCATCACTCTCCCATACAGCTTCTCCTTGTGCAAAGTGCGTTGTATAGTTGACCGATGCACAGTGACACCATCTGCAGCAAGTTGATGCTGCAGCTCTCTGGAGGTGGTCTGAGGATTGTCCTTGACTGATCTCACCATTCTTCTTCTCTGCCTTTCTGATGTTTTTCTTGGCCTGCCACTTCTGGCCTTAACAAGAACTGTCCCTGTGTTCTTCCATTTCCTTACTATGTTCCTCACAGTGGAAACTGACAGGTTAAATCTCTGAGACAGCTTTTTGTATCCTTCCCCTGAACAACTATGTTGAATAATCTTTGTTTTCAGATCATTTGACAGTTGTTTTGAGGAGCCCATGATGCCACTCTTCAGAGGAGATTCAAACAGGAGAACAACTTGCAAGTGGCCACCTTAAGTAGCTTTTCTCATGATTGCATACACCTGGCTATGAAGTTCAAAGCTCAATAAGGTTACAAAACCCAAAAAAGTGCTTTAGTAAGTCAGTAAAAAGTAGGTAGGAGTATTTAAAACAAGAAAATGATAAGGGTGCCCATACTTATGCACCTGTCAAATTTTGTTTGAATGCAGATTGCACATTTTCTGTTAGTACAATAAACCTCATTTCAAGGCAGAAACATTACTGTGTCCAACAGTTATTACATATATCAAACTGAAATAGCTGTTGCAAAAACACCAATTTTTATAAAACATTAAGCTTAAGATTAATAGGGGTGCCCAAACTTTTTCATATAACTCTATCTGTCTATATATATATATATATATATATATATACATACATACATACATACATACATACATACATACATACATACATACATACAGTCATGGCCAAAAGTATTGAGAATGAGACAAATAGTAATTTTTCCAAAGTTTACTGCTTCATTTTTTGTAATGGCAATTTGCATATACTCCTGAATGTCAGAGTGATCAGCTTAACAGCAATTACTGTACTTGCAAAGTCAATATTTGCCCAGAAAATGAACTTTAACCCTCAAAACACATTTCAACATCATTGCAGTCCTGCCTTAAAAGGAGCAGCTAACATAGTTTGTGATTGATCCATTAACACAGGAGTGGGTGTTGATGAGGACAGGGCTGGCGATCAATCAGTCATGATTAAGTAAGAATGACATCACTGGACACTTTAAAAGGAGGCTGGTTCTTGGTATCATTGTTTCTCTTCAGTTAACCATGGTTATCTCTAAAGAAACACGTGCAGCCATCATTGCACTGCACAAAAATGGCCTAACAGGGAAGAGTATCGCAGCTACAAAGATTGCACCTCAGTCAACAATCTATCGCATCATCAAGAACTTCAAGGAGAGGGCTTCCATTGTTGTCAAAAAGGCTCCAGGGCGCCCAAGAAAGACCAGCAAGTGCCAGGACCGTATCTTAAAACTGTTTCAGCTGCGGGATCGGACTACCAACAGTGCCGAGCTTGCTCAGGAATGGCAGCAGGCTGGTGTGAGTGCTTCTGCACGCACTGTGAGGCGGAGACTCTTTGAGCAAGGGCTGGTTTCAAGGAGGGCAGCAAAGAAGCCACTTCTCTCCAGAAAAAACATCAGGGACCGACTGATATTCTGCAAAAGGTACAGGGAGTGGACTGCTGAGGACTGGGGCCAAGTCATTTTCTCTGATGAATCCCCTTTTCGATTGTTTGGGACATCTAGAAAACAGCTTATTCGGAGAAGAAGAGGTGAGCGCTACCACCAGTCTTGTCTCATGCCAACTGTAAAGCATCCTGAAACCATTCATGTGTCGGGTTGCTTCTCAGCCAAGGGAATCGGCTCACTCAGTCTTGCCTAAAAACACAGCCATGAATAAAGAGTGGTACCAGAATGTCCTCCAAGAGCAACTTCTCCCAACCATCCAAGAGCAGTTTGGCGCCCAAAAATGCCTTTTCCAGCATGATGGAGCACCTTGCCATAAAGCAAAGGTGATAACAAAATGGCTCATGGAACAAAACATAGAGATTTTGGGTCCATGGCCTGGAAACTCCCCAGATCTTAATCCCATTGAGAACTTGTGGTCAATCATCAAGAGACCGGGTGGACAAACAAAAACCAACAAATTCTGGCAAAATGCAAGCATTGATTATGCAAGAATGGACTGCTATCAGTCAGGATTTGGTCCAAAAGTTGATTGAGAGCATGCCAGGGAGAATTACAGAGGTCTTGAAGAAGGGGCAACACTGCAAATATTGACTTGCTGCATTAACTCATTCTAACTGTCAATATAACCTATTGCTACTCATAATATGATTGCAATTATATTTCTGTATGTGATATAAACATCAGACAAACACTAATAAAAACCAGAGGCCAGCTGATCATGTGAAAATATAATTTTGGTGTCATTCTCAAAACTTTTGGCCATGACTGTGTATCTATTTTATTGTCCTTAAGACTTCTCTTACGAATTTCTGTTGATTTAAAATACATAGAATCTATGGTTCTTAGAAACTGTAAGTTTAAAATGCCCAACACTAGTGATGTCATGGTGTTTCTTCTTTAATATAGGACTCCGCATCACTGACCTTTTTGGGTCTAAAACCCATGTTTTTGACGAAGTTCTTTCTTTTTTTTTTCTTCTATACCTTTTTTACATTTCCTTTCTCCATTTTTTCAGCCCATGGCTTGGCCCTAGTTAAGATTATATAAAGCTTACCTCTCCAAAAACAACGTGTGTCATAAAAAATATTAAGAATTTCTCTCCCTCCCCTCAAACCCCTCATCCCCCCTCCCCTATACTATTTGTCAAAGGAACAAGAGCTGATGCTCTAACCAGTTGCAAATTAGCATTGTACTGGAGAGGTGGCAAACTTGATTGTCCATTCTAATTAACATACGAATGTAGTTCCTTGTAGTAGAGTCCTGTGATAAATAGACACCAGGGTGAGGAAGATACAGCTCCAAGCTTCAAAAGAATTCTCTCTCACCCCCAGGGCATCCCCATTTGTTCAATCTGCTCTCTCGCCGGCACCGACATGAAATATGGAATATCGGCAGTTCTATACGTCCGATAATAATGGGACACATATTTTTAGCGGCAGGATCAGCTAAGGAGCATTACCCATAATTTTACTTCTCTCTAAGCCCTTCCGGTGAGCTGTGGCGCAAAAGTACCAAAATAACCAACGGTAGTTATGTCATATCTAGTCTCTAAAGAAAGGTAAATGCGCAATAAAAAATATGGCATGACTTGCGAACTTCTGTGATCAACCAGCGAGGAGTTATGGCAGAAGTTAGATATTTTAATAAAACTATGAAAAAAACACAGGGAAGTGTGTGGGCAGGTCCCCCCTTCTGCATAAAAAATCCAGCTGAATACTGATACATACTCATGCCCGGAGTATATATTTTATAGCTGGGGTTCCGTTTGATAACGGTCCATTGGAGTGCCTCTCCTCCAGCTAAACTGAATCGTGTCTGCGATCTGTATAGTAAGTTCTTCTTTAATCCCATTTATTTTGTGTAACTGTATATTCTTTACTGTATTGTCTCCCATTTGTAAAATCTTTGTATATTTTTCATAAACACTGCCTCCCTTTTGGATTAAATATAAAATTTAATAGTCCTGTTTCTTTTGCTCTGTAATCATTCCTACCCCGAAGCCATACGCTATCAGAAAGCAGGCGTTCGATCAGACCTTAGCATTATATTTTAAAGCTGATTTGTGGTGGCAGCGAATAATCTTAATTGGGCTATCGTGAAGCCGGCAATGATCGTACGGGGGCGTATACACACATTCCATGCGTTGGAATCCGGAGGTGTGTACGCCATATGCTCATTGTTCGCTTGTTGATAGCTATGTAGTGAGTAATCGGGATCGTGCATGTGATGAATCCCTGAAAATCCTGACAAAGTGACGGCTGTGGTGGGATATTTATTGTATGATCCCCCCAGTGTCGTCCATGACAGTAAGATTTTTTCATTATGTCCGGGCCTTTAATTCACCTGTAAAACATAAGAAAGCTTTCCTAGATTATAAAAAAAAACTGATCCTGACATTATTTGTATAGAGGAAACACATTTTTTAACCTCCTCATGCCCAAAGTACTTCAACCCTTCATAATTTAGTTTTTGAATGGGAGCTCGGGCGGCCATTTTTCTGTGGATCACAGTTTCATGAAGATGGCCACGGCCACCTGAAAGCCGCACCGCAGCACCCACCACCTCCCCGGCCCCATCCCGACCAGAGGTCCCAGCCATGCTCCAGCCCCACCACAGGCCCCGGCCCTGCAGCATCTCACCTCTTCTGCTGCAGCCGCCAGGTTCCTGAGGGAGGGAATTGAGGGCCCTGCAGTCCTGCTCCACCACCACCACACCTCCCCGCTGCTGGAGCACCAGCTTCTCGCATCCAGGGTCCACAGCATTCATCCACTTCCGCCGGCTTCCTGAAGGACCCTGGCTCCTGTGACCCTCGCTCCAACGCCCCCCAGGTAACATACCTATTCAGACTATAAGATGGACCCCCATCTTATAAAAAATATTTATTTTCCACCCCAAAATTTGGGGTGCGTCTTATGGTCCGGTGCGTCTTATAGTCCGAAAAATACGGTATATCTAAATCAGAAAGGCAAAAATTACTCTATCTCATGAAATCACACCATTTTGCTGATACTTGGAGAGAATGTAATGGGATGAATAAGAGGATATTCATATTTTTTCCCGGAACAAAAGACATCTTCTAGAATCGACCTGATTATTACAAACTCTGCATACCTACCTACAGTATTAATCTCCCGTCATGTGGTGTCGTCATGGTCTGATCATGACGCAGCTGTTACAATGTTTACGTTTGAAGTGACTTCAACATGGGTATATAAATGGAGATTGAATGAGTCACTCCTAACAGATCCATTAATTAATGCTCAGATTAAAACTAATATTGAAGAATATTTTCAAAATAACTGTACCGAAGACATCACCTGGTTTTCTATCGATGGCTCATAAAAATTCATTACGGCACACTAATTAAATTAGCTTAAGGCTATGTGCAAACGGTGCAGAAATGCTCTGGATTTTTTCCTGAGCGTTTCTGCATCTCCCTGGCAGAAAAAACGCATGCAGAGTGTACATGCGTTTTCCTGCCAGGGACATGCGGAAGTGAAGCGTTCTTCACATGCATTTCCGCATGCGGGTTGACAAGCGCTTTCCAAGCGATTTTAGCATCACTTGGAAAGTGCTTGTCAACTTGGTCTCACTATATAAATCCATGCAAATAGCATGGATTTATATACTGTGACCCGAGAGAATGTCAAAAAATAAATATATACTTACCCTCTGATGGCCCGCGCTGTCTTGCTTCACCGTCCCGGCTGCCGGCAGATCGCGTTACACTGAAAGACCGACGCCAGCATCGCGTGACCCGTCACATGTCTCTGACGTCAGCGCAGGCCCTTCAGTCCATCGCAAACTGCTGGCAAGTGAAGAGAAGGAGAGCAGGGGCCGTCAGAAGGTATGTATAATATTTATTTTTTATTTTATTCATTTTTTTTTTTTACAGTTTTCTATGGTACCCGGGTCCGGAGGAGAGTCTGCTCTCCTCTAGACCTGGGTACCATCCGCACATTGAACGCATGGAATGCGCATCTACATATACAGTGATGCGTAATCCATGCGATCTAATGCAAGTCAATGGCTGCGAAAACGCAGCACTTCAGCAAAATAATTGGTAGTGCTGCGTTTTCTTCCGCAATGATAATCCGCAGCGGAAATTTCCGCAGCATGTGCACAGCACATGCGGATTATCATTGGGGAACATATCAGGCCTTCTACCATGCGTTTTTTAAGTGTTTCTGCAGCATTTTTGCCGCTGCGGAAACGCTTAAAAAACGCATCATGGGCACACAGCGTAAAGAAAGAAGGAGAGGTCTGCTCTTCAGAATAGTCTGGAGTCACAACTTTCCAAGCTGAAAATGGAGAAGCAGATATCTCCTTCTAATTATTTAATTAAACGCATACAAGAGACTAAGCTCCAATTGTATGCCTTACTTACCACAAGGTCAAAGGGCACTGAGGTGGACCCAAGCAACTTTATATGAGCAGGCTAATAAATTGAGTAAAGTGTTGGCCAGGAAACTAAAACAGAGAGAATCGTTAAACTCAGTCTTCGCACTAAAGACTCTATGGGAAATACCACTTCACACCCAGATAGAATTTATTCTACAACCCCTGGCAAAAATTATGGAATCACCGGGCTCGGAGGATGTTCATTCAGTTAAATGTTGTTGAAAAAAGCAGATCACTGACATGGTACAAAACTAAAGTCATTTCAAATGGCAACTTTATGGTTTTAAGAAACACTAAAAGAAATCAAGATAAAAAATGTGGTACTCAGGGTAATTTTTTTCAGACCAAGCAGAGGGAAAAAATTATGGAATCACTCAATTCTGAGGAAAAAAATATGGAATCATGAAAAACAAACACACAAAAGAACACTCCAATACATCACTAGTATTTTTTTGCACCACCTCTGGCTTTAATAACAGCTTGCAGTCTCTGAGGCATGGATTTAATGAGTGACCAACAGTGCTCTTCATCAATTTGGCTCCAACTTTCTCTGATTGCTGTTGCCAGATCAGCTTTGCAGGTTAGTGCCTTGTCATGGACCATTTTCTTCAACTTCCACCAAAGATTTTCAATTGGATTGAGATCAAGACTATTTGCAGGCCATGACATTGACCTTATGTGTCTTCTTTCAAGGAACGTTTTCACAGTTTTTGCTCTATGGAAGGATGCATTATCATCTTGAAAAATGATGTCATCATCCCTAAACATCCTTTCAATGGATGGGATAAGAAAACTGTCCAAATATCAGTGTAAACTTAGGCATTTATTGATGTATTTATTTATTGATTATAAGATGTAATGACAGCCATCTCCCCAGTGCCTTTACCTGACATGCAGCCTAATATCATCAGTGACTGGAAATTTACATGTTCTCTTCATGCAGTCCTCTTTATAAATCTCATTGGAACGGCACCAAACAAAAGTTACAGCATCATCACCCTGCCCAATGCAGATTCGCGATTCATCACTGAATATGACTTTCATTCAGTCATCCACAGTCCACGATTGCTTTTCCTTAGCCCATTGTAACCTTGTTTTTTTCTGTTTAGGTGTTAATGATGACTTTTGTTTAGCTTTTCTGTATGTAAATCCCATTTCCTTTAGGCGGTTTCTTACAGTTCGGTCACAGACATTGACTCCAGTTTCCTCCCATTCGTTCCTCAATTGTTTTGTTGTGCATTTCCTGTTTTGGAGACATATTGCTTTAAGTTTCCGGTCTTGACGATTTGATGTCTTCCTTTGCCTACCAATATGTTTGCCTTTAACAACCTTCCCGTGTTGTTTGTATTTGGTCCAGATTTTAGACACGGCTGACTGTGAACAACCAACATCTTTTGCAACATTGCGTGATGATTTACCTTCTTTTATGAGTTTGATAGTCCTCTCTTTTGTTTCAATTGACATCTCTCGTGTTGGAGCCATGATTCATGTCAGTCCACTTGGTGCAACAGCTCTCCAAGGTGTGATCACTCCTTTTTAGATACAGACTAACGAGCAGATCTAATTTGATGTAGGTGTTCGTTTTGGAAATTAAAATTTACAGGGTGATTCCATATTTTTTTCCTCAGAATTGAGTGATTTCATAATTTTTTCCCTCTTCTTGGTCTGAAAAAAATTACCCTTACTGAGTACATTTTTTATCTTGATTTCTTTTACTGTTTCTTAAAGCCATAAAGTTGTCATTTGAAATGACTTTAGTTTTGTGCCATGTCTGCGATCTGCTTTTTTTCAACAACATTAAACAACTGAATGAACATCCTCCGAGCCCGGTGATTCCATAATTTTTGCCAGGGGTTGTATGTTTAGCGAATTCTACAAGTAGCTGTACTCAAGTCCAAAAACACCACCATCTAATCTTTTAGACTCCTTTCTACAGAACTCTCAGATTCACAAAATAAATACTTTGGCTGCCCAACAACTTCAATCACCTATTACTGAGGAAGAAATAACAACAACAATTAAACACCTTAAAGAAATATCATGAGATACTACTGTACTCCCCCACATTAAAACATATATTTTAATCTATTGATGGCAGGTAAGCAGATGCCACCAGAGTTTTATATAGCTCATATAACCTCAATACCTAAAGATAAGAGGACCCATTATTATCCAAGAACTACAGACCTATTTCACTCATTAATTTAGACCTTAAAATCTTTACATCAATTATTGCACAACAAATTAATAAGTTACTCCCAACGTTGATCTGTTTAGATCAGGTTCGGTTTATTCCCATATGACAAGTTACTGACAACATTAGAAGGAATCTTAATATAATATACTCAGTGAATATCCTCAAGAAACCTCTCATGATGTTAACATTAGACATAGAAAAAGCTTTTGGCTCTATTTCAAGACGCTATCTCTTTCAAATACTAAATAGATTTGGATTTAATCATAGGTTCATTTCAGTTTTACCACCCTTATATGACACCCCAACGGCATATTTAAAGTTACCAACATCAAAACCATCACCTATACACATTAAAAGCGGTATAAAACAAGGCTGCCCCCTCTCACCCTCCTTATTCGCCATTGCCATCTAACCCCTGGCCAATACCATTAGAAATCACCCAGACATTAAGAGATTCAAATCTAAAACAGAAAATTATAAATTAAGCCTTTTTGCAGATGATCTATTAATGTCAGTCACACAATTTTTAACCTCATTACCTAACCTATTTTCCCTGCTAAACAATTTTGAGAAAATATCTGGGTTGAGGGTAAAAGCTGACAAGTCAGAAGTTTCATTTTTAAATATGCCCACTCATGAACAAGATCATATTATTTCCCAATATGGTTTTACTAAGAGAGACCATTATCTTCCCTATTTGGCCATTACCTTAACCTCTCACAAATCAACCTTATTTAAATGTAACTATACGCCACTAATAGGTTTACAAACGACATCGCTAAATGGTCTCCTACATCTATATCATGGTTGGGTAGAATTCACTCAATAAGAATGGTTTCCTTACTAAGATTCTTATATTTATGCTGATCACTTCCTATTTCTACTCCTACAAAAACTTTCACTAGATTACATTCCATGATCTCCAGGTATATTTGGCAGGGAAATTACCTAGAATTCGATTGCATAGTATGTTCTATCATAGAAGGATGGGTGGGTTTTCACTCCCAAATTTTGCTTTATATCATAAAACAGCTCAGCCCAATTAGCTACAGTATCCTCCAAAAGTGACCCCCTAGATGGATAGGACTAGAATCTTCTTTAATACCCCCTTTTTCTTTGCTGGGTCTGATATGGTCATTGAGTCCATTACTGACAGATATGGCAGAAAAAGCCCCTTTACATATCATTCCTTAAAGGGGTTTTTCCACGAACGAAAGTTGATTTTTAATCAATAGATCTTGAAATAATAATAATTTCCACAATAGGATGTGTTTAAATAAAATGTTCCTGTGCTGAGATAATCTTATGAATGTTCCCGTGTAATGACTGTGTCTGACAGTGTACGGAACGCGGTCTGATCACACCACATGTTCTGTACACGGAAGAGTATAGACATTACAGCACGGGATCGCAGCTGATTCTTTTTGTGAGGTAAAACATTTCACTGCCTGTTTTTAAACAATGTTTATTTATTCAAAGATCTATTGATTAAAATGAACTTTTGTTAATGGGAATACACCTTTAAAGGGGTTTTCCCACGAACAAAAGTTAATTTTAAAAATTGTCTGTGTCTGACCGTGTACGGAACATACCACAGCTCCTGGGCAGGGGAGGAAGCAAAATATAATACAGACATTACAGCAGGAGATCACAGAGGAGTCATTTTGTATGAGGTAAAACATTTCACTGCCTGTTTTTAAACAATATTTTACCTCACAAAATGAATCAGCTGTGATCCCCTGCTGTAATGTCTGTATTGTCTTTTTTTCTTCCTCCCCTGCCCAGAAGATGTGGTATGTTCCGTACACGTCAGACACAGACAATTCATAAAATGAACTTTTGTTCATGGGAAAACCCTTTTAAGTCTATGGAGAAGGATTAGGTTTCTTTATGAATTGCAATCTGGCCCTTCTCCCTTGCTGGCATTATTTAACAACCCAATGTTCACTCCAGGTCTAGAGTCGGGAATGTTTAACTGGTGGAAGATGAAGGTAATTACTAATTTGAAACACACATGGTCATGCGATGATAAGGTTCTAACTAGACACAAATTCATAAATATAATTCACCAGTGGGAGAGTGTATGCGTATATATCAGGTCCTATACTTTGCTAAGATTAATACCCCTAGTCTCTATAAAGCTATTCTCAAGCTTTGAGCAAACTTGTTTAAATGATCCATTTGGAAGAGGAATAATTTCCTCTTTATTCGCTTTTTAACTCTCCATCAGGAAATAAGGCAAAATTTATGGAACAATGGGAAGGTGACTTAATGTGCACAATGTCACTAGGAAAATGGTACCACTGCTGCGATACATTATCGCAGGGAAATAATCAGACATCCATGTCAGAAACCTCTCTTAAGGTCTTACACAAAGCTTATTTTGTACCAGCTAAACTAAATAGGGTATATTTTATAGTCTTAGATAAATGTTTTAGAGGTTGCTATACACTTGCTGATATGAAACATATGGTGATTTTGTCCACATGTAAAAACCTTTTGGATGCAGGTAAAGGCTTTAATATCAAGTGTTACTGGAAGGTTCATCCAATGTAGTCCTACTGTCATGTTATTAGGGGATAAACCATTGGGGATCCCCAACAAAACCTTGTGCCTTATACATTTTAGTACTATGGCAGTTAGAATTCACATAATGTCAAAATGGAAATCTACAATTTTGTCAGTACGTATGGTTAATGAGAGAATTAATAAGATAATGATATATGAAAGAATTGATGCTACCAAAACTGACTCACTAGAAGCTGTCATGAATGGATGGACTCTATGGATGGACTCCCAACATGACCAAAACTTACTTCAGGCTGTACTTATGTACTTTACTTACAAAATATAAAACAAATTAAAAATTATAAACGGATACATTTTTAATTTTAATGGTGCAGCATTAATGCTCATTTATGAGGCCTAGTCCCAGTTTTAAGTTAGTGTAGTGTTAGTGTAGGGAGTACAATTGAGGGAGGAAGGTTGAACTTGATGAACCTAGGTCTTTATTCAACCTACGTTACTATGTTATGTTACTATGTTACTATATCTCCATGATGACTAAAATTTTATAGATTATTCTCTCTATATATTCACCAATTTATCTTAACTCTATAATGTATTGATTGATGATGCTCCCTTTTTCCTTTTCTGTTTCCCACCTAAAATAAATCATTCAGTTGTTTTATAACTTACAGCATAAAAAATGTACATGCTATATATAGAAAAATATATTTTGACCCCCCCTGCGAGGGGGTTTGTTTTGCTAATTAGTTAAATTCTTAATAAAATCAATGAAACACTTTTGAAACTAAAAACGTATGTTTGTGCACATGGCTGGGCTAGGAAAGGTAAGAGCACTATTTGTCTGGAATAAATTGTGAATGCCATGTCGCATTTGGAGAGCCCCTGACATGCGAAAACAGCAGAAACCCCCCACAAGTGACCCCATTTTGGAAACTAGACCCCTCAAGGAATTCATTTAGGTGTGTACTGTGCATTTTTAACCTACAACTGATTCACAAAACTTTGACATTTAGATGTAAGAACAAAAAATAAAATTTTCCCACTAAAATACTGTTTTAGCACCAAATTTATAATTTACACGAAGGGTAATCGGAGAAATTAAACCCCACAATTTTTTATGCAATTTCTCCTGAATGTGGCAGTACATCATATGTGGTTGTACACTACTGTTTGAGCAAATGGCAGGGATCGGATGGGAAGGAGCGCTACTTGGCTTTTAGAATGCAGATTCTGTTTGAATAGATTGTGGGCTCAATAAACTGAGCCCCCCGGGTGACCCCATATTGGAAAATTCATCGCCTGAGGAATTCATCTTCAGATGTAGTGAGTATGTTAAACCCATTGTTGCCTCACAGAATTTTATAGCATTGAGACGTGGAAATATGACATTTTAGTGGTAAAAATGTAATTATTGTATTTGCTGCAAATTTTTCAGGGACACAAGGGATAATGGGTGAAACTGGACCCCATAATTTATTGAGCAATTTCTCCCGAACGTGGTGATGCTCCATATATCGTCAGAAATTAATGTTAGGCCACACGTCAGTGCTGAGAAGGAAAGGAACACTATTCAGCTTTTGGAGCCCAGATTTTGGTAGAATAGTTTGTGGGCGACATTTGCGGAACCCTGAAGGTGCCAGGACAGCAGAAAAACCCCAAAAGTGACCCCAAATTGCACCTCTCAATGTATTAATCTATGGCGGCATTGACTATTTTGTAACATCAGCGCCATGCTTTCTTTCTGGAGAATTGCAAATATGCCAGTTTAGTGCCCATACATTGTGTTCCCATACAGTGTAGTGCCCACATATATTGTAGAACCCCCATATATTGTATCCAGCTTGTGCTTCTTGCGATAAGCACCCCGTAAATTTAGTGCTCTCTCCCCACTACAATAATGCCAAACATGTGGCCGTTTACTGCGGGTTAGGCACTGTGAGGCTCAGAAACAGGGGGGCATTTGGATTTGGGAGCGCAGAATCCACTAGATTTTATTTGAGGGGCCGGGGGTCATGAACCTTTTCCAGAGTTTGTTCTAGCAGTAACGTGGGAACCCCCAATAGTTCCAGTGACTGATGACTGACCTGAGTAGGGTCTGGTTTTGTGCGTGATAAATTAATGTTTTGGGGTACCTAATATTTTTCGATCGCTTCCAGAATAAGGCTGGGATCACAATCTTGTGTTCTACACTGATCACTTATATCGGGGTTTCCTTGTAAATCCCACAAAAATGTGATTCAGTCTCAACCCCCAATGGAACCACCCACCATAATGAGGCTGATGGAGAAACTTTGGGCTCCGTTGGCATCTGCTTCAGTGGTATCAATATTTTTAGGCGTGCACAGATCTGTGGTTGCCAACATTTGTGCTCTAAAAAGTCACCTAAAATGATGGGACACAGCCAGAACACAGACCAGTCCAAAGTGACTCCACTTCATGAATGAGTGGTTCTGTCCGGGGTTTTGTCTGAATCGCAGTTTTGGAGAATTTACACGTAATCCCCAACGTAAGTGCTCAGTGGAGAGTGCAGGATTAATGTGAGCCGAGCCTTATTCCGATTTTTTGGAGGTAGAATGATCAAATAGACACCAATACAAGAATAGCCCTTCTTTTTATTTTTGTGTGGTTCAAAGTGCAATATAAGTGATTAAGCGGATTTATTCTGTGGGTTGGTGCGATTACAGCTATACCAGATTTATATTATTTTTTTTTTTTAGGTTTTGTGGGACGAGTGGCATATTTGTTTGGTACCACTTTGCGGCACAATCATTTTTCATCGCTTTTTATTCTTATTTTTCATACGTAGAATGAACAAAAAACATCAATTCAATTGTTTTTATTTTTTGCACCGTTCACCGTACGGTAAAAGTGAGAAGACCGAATTGTTTGTCGGGTCGGTACGATTACAGCTATATCAGATTTATATTTTTTTTGTTGTTATTTTTACAGGCTAAAAACAATGTTTTACAAAAATGATTTTTGTATTGCATTGCCATATTCTGAGAGCTGTAACTTTTTTTTTTTTTGCCGAATGAGCTATAATGGGTCTTGTTTTTTGCGGGACAGTTTGGCGTTTTCATTTGTACCATTTTTTTTTTTTTTTTTTTTTACATATTTTGATCGCTTTCTGTTCACACTATTTGTGTGAGTAAGATGAAAAAGCGACATTTTTGGAATTTTTTATGACGTACGCCGAACGGAATAAACAATGTCAGTTTTATAGAGCGGGTTGTTCTGGGCGTGACTATACCAATTATGTGTATTTTTTGTGTTTGTTTTTGTTTTATCACAAGCTCTGAGTGGCTATGTAAGTTATGAGTGGCTATATGGCTTTTTGTGATTTGTGCACTTTTTGTGTGTTTTTTCACATTTTTTACATATTTTCCAGTTTTTCACTGTGGGACATGTATAATTTTTTTTTTTTATCATCACTGGTCTCATGCACTGCAGTACTCAAGTACAGCAAGCGGTGCATGAGAGCGGTCAGTCACTGACACAGCTTGTGAGACGCATCTTATAGCTGGATCTCACAGGCCACCGTACCCTGGGTTCATCAAATGACATCAGGGTAACATGGTAACCATTGGGACCTGCGATTCTCATCACAGGGGTCCGATGGTTACGAAGGAGGTCTTGTGACCCCCTTGCAACAACTTAAATACAGCTGTCGCGATTGACAGTGGTATTTAAGCATTTAATCGGCCCCGATCAGTCGCAAAACCGACAGCACGATTTCCTTATGCCCAGTTGCCTTTTTAAAACTGTAATGTAGGAATAAGGCCCCTTAACGACTGTCATTTTAAAGCGTGTTAGCAGTCGTGAACGGGTTAAAGAGAATCTGTCAACAGGATTTAACACCCCCTTACCCCTCAGAAAAAAAACTATTCATATGCTCATAGAGCTCTTTTAACCCATTTTCCCCCGGGCCATTTTTTGTTTTTGTTTTTTTTCTCCTCTTCTTCCCAGAGCCATAACTTTATTTTTCCATCAATATGGCCATGTGAGGGCTTATTTTTTTGTGGGACAAGTTGTACTTTTGAATGACACCATTGGTTTTACCATATCGTGTACTGGAAAATGGGAAAAAATTCCAAGTGTGATTAAATTGCAAAAATAGTGCAATTCCACAGTTGTGTTTTTCTTACCATGTTCACTAAATGCTAAAACTGACCTGCCACTATGATTCCTCATGTCATTACTTTTAAAGACAACTTTTTTTTTACTTTTACACATGCTTTTTATAGTCTCAGTGGGAGACTAGAAGCTGCGATTGTCAGATGATGATCATATCGCCGGTGTGTAGCAGAAATGCTGGGCGGCGCTCATAGCCTCCCGGCAATGAGAACCACAGGGGTCTGCAGACTCCGGGTTGTCAATGCTAACCCATAAGCTACCCCCGGTCATGTGACACAGACTAATGATGTCCTTTCGTCATGGCCATGTTAAATGCCGCTGTCCGAGATTGACAGCGGCATTTACCATGCTGATAGCCGCGGGTGGATCGCTATTCCACTCTCGGTTGTTAGGGGCACGTGACAGCTGATTAGATCAGCAGTCATGTTTCCGGAAAAGGTGCGTGCTCCGGCGATGAGAAACCCAACGTGCCATACATGTACGGCACACGCTGGAAATGGGTTAAAGACAAGTCAAGCAATACCTCTTACCCATGTGCACATGTTGCGTTTTCCTGCCAAGAGATGTGGAAATGGTGCAGAAATTTCTACATCAAATAGTTAACGTGTGCAAATACCCTTACCATGGCCAGTCCATAATCAGCTTTTGAATTGATATGCAAATGAAGCAGTAGATCTGAAGCCTCTGTCACTTCAGCTCTATTCCTCCCCCAGCGTTGTCTCCTTTGGCTTATCTGACAGCCTCTATGCTGTGTTATTTCGACAAAGGAGTCATCTGTGAAGCAGGAGGAGGTGTTGTGGGGCAGAGAATAGAGCTGGAGTGACAGAGGCTTCAGATCTACTGTATTGATTCCGCTTCATTAGGATATCAATTTATTTTTCTCACTTCTATAGCACCATTATTTCCACAGCGCTTTTCAACATTATTGGCACTGTCCTCATTGGGGCTCATAATCTAGATTCCCTATCAGTATGTATTTGGAGTGTAGGAGGAAATTGGAGAACCCGGAGGAAACTCACGCAAGCACGGGGCAAACATACAAACTCATGGCAGATGATGTCCTTGGTGGGATTTGAACCCTGGACCCCAGCACTGCAAGGCTGCAGTGCTAACCACTGAGCTACTGATTCTCTTGAATTCTCAGCAATAGAGGAACAGACTGGCGATGTAAGTGTATTGTTGGACTTTGTCTTTGAAGAAGCTACATGCACATATAGTTTGAGGGAGGGGGTGAAATCAGATTCCCTTTAACTTCTTTACCCCCGAATATGGTTTGCACATTAATGACCAGGCCTGAAAAGGCATTGATGGCCTGCCAGTTTTTTTTTTTTTTTTTTATCCTCTTGGCATTCAGCAGATGTGACTGTACAAGTCTTTGGTTTATGTGAGACTGTTATTTTTTTATTTTCCTGTGCTGTTTGGAAGCTAATATAAATTACTGAGAAATAGTTATATATATTTTTTGTGATGTGAATTTAAAAAAATATTATTTTTTTCTATTTAGATTTATGAGTGGGTTTATTATATTTGCATGTTCTTGTTATATAATCACACAAATAGAGTTGAAAAACACCTGGGGGACTTCCTTTTGGAGACTGAATTTGTTAGTTTGTCTACATTGAAGGGTAATAAGCGTATTTACCTGTAATTAAGCCACATTTGCAAGAGTTCCAGCAATTCTTCACCACACTTTCTATAACGATTTCCTTAAGCCCTTCATGAGATTCATCATACAGGGATGGTGCTGCTGGAAGTTCCCACAAACCGCCGTTCATGTACTGTGCAACAATCGCGTCTGCTCACTAACACAGTCGGTCGAATCATCAGGAGGTGTCTGCTATACATCATAGCAGTCACCCTGCAGTAACGCCCACAATCTGAGCCAGCACCGATCGTGGATGTTTAACCTCTGACGCTGTTACCATTGACAAGCGGCATCATCGATCTGCTAACATTGGGAGAGGGCTCACCCTCTGCTCCGATCGGCACAACACTACTGCGATGCGTTATGACGATAGTTTCCATGGTGAGCCCAGGCTGGAAAATGACAGAAGGGTTCTCCAGGCACAGTTGGCTGTAAGGTTCCTCCTCCCTGTGTCTGATTGGCAGCTCTAAAACCCTGTAGTGCATTATATTGCATAGTATTAGATCAGCTATCAGACCAGGAAAGGTTGATATCCCATTCTGGGACTAAGTAGAAAAGTAAAAAGTTTAATGGTTTGTAAAAAAAAAAAAAAAAATGTGAAAACATAAAAGGGAAAGCACACAAAAATTTAAAAAATGTTTTGCAAATAAAAACGCTGTTTTTTTTTCTTTAAAAAGTAGAGCAAAAGAAGTACATATTTGGTATTGCTGCATCCGCAACGAACCAGTCTATAAAACTGCCATATTATTTAACCTTTTGGTGAACACCGTGGAAAAAAATAAATAAAAAACACCCCACAAGTACGTTTTTTTTGTGATCCTGACACACAAAGCCTAGAATAAAAAGTAGTCAAAAAATCTCATAAATAAGATAGTATCAATAAAAGCGTAATTTTGTCCTGCAAAAAAACAATAACAGTCTACAAAAAAATTAATAAAGTTACAGCTACCACAGTATGGCAGTGGAAAAAATTGATTTTAGTGTGCAAAAGCAGCAAAACATAAACTTACCTGATCCCTTTTACCGCATGGTGAAATGTGTGAAAAAATAATAAAAAAAAAAATTATAAATTTCTGGCTTTTGTTCACCCTGCCACCCAAAAAATAACAAAACAAAAAAAGTAATCAAAAAATGTTATGTAGTCCACAATGGTACGAATAAAAACTCATCCCACAGAAAACAAGCCCTCATATAGCTCATTCAGAGGAAAAATAAAAAAGCTCTCAGAATATGGCAAAATAAATACTTAGTAAATTACTATTTTAGTGTGCAAATTATGAAAATACTTTATAACCCTGGCATCACTGTAATTGTGCTGACCCAAACAATAAAGTCGCCTTATCACGTTTACTGTACGGTGAACAGCACAAAATGAGGCAAAAAAATTAGACCATTCCTGAATTGCTTTTTTTGTTCATTGTGTTTCTCAAATTGTAATGAAAAGCAAATAAAAAATGTAGTGTACTCCCAAATTGCACCAATAAAAACGTCATCGCATCCTGCAAAAATCAAGCCCCTACTCAGCTCAGATCTGTCGACACAAAAATAGAAGTTGTGCATGTTCCTAGTAGTTCAGAGGCGCTGGAAAAGAGACATTTCTCCCAAAAAACTATCCAGTAAAATACAAGCTCTGAAAGCCAAATGACTCTCTCTTCTGAGCCCCCCATCGTGCCAAAACCACATTTAACTAAAGAAAAAGAGAAAACTGCACAGCAAATCAAAGTCAATAAATGGATAAACATGGTTTTATTAGAAATCAAAATGATACTGACAGACAACTGAGGTTAAAAACAATTAAATAACAGACTGCGAATGGATACAGTGATCCAGAATAATCCACAAACACCAGGCATACATACAGTGGAGAAAAGAAGTATTTGATACACTGAAAATTTTGCAAGTTTTCCCTCCTACAAAGAATGGAGAGATCTGTAATTTTTATCGTAGGTACACTTCAACTGTGAGAGACTCTAAAAAAAATATCCAGAAAATCACATTGTATGATTTTTAAATAATTACATTTTATTTTATTGCATGAAATAAGTATTTGATTACCTACCAGCCAGCAAGAATTCTGGTTCTCACAGACCTGTTAGTTTTTCTTTAAGAAGCCCTTCTACTCTGCACTCATTACCTGTATTAATTGCACCTGTTTGAACTTGTTACCTGTATAAAAGACACCTATCCACACACAATCACACTCCAACCTCTGCCAAGACCAAAGAGCTGTCTAAAGACACCAGGGACAAAATTGTAGACCTGCACAAGGCTGGGATGGGCTACTGGACAATAGGCAAGCAGCTTGTTGAAAAGGCAACAACTGTTGGCACAATTATTAGAAAATGGAAGAAGCACAAGATGACTGTCAATCTTCCTTGGTCTGGTGTTCCATGCAAGACCTCGCCTCCTGAGGTAAGAATAATCCTGAGAAAGGTCAAAAATCAGCCCAGAGCTACACGGGAGAACCTGGTCAATGACCTGAACAGAGCTGAGACCACAGTCTAAACATTATCATTAATAACACAATACACAGTCACGGATTAAAATTCTGCAGGCATGCAAGGTCCCCCTGCTCACGCCAGCACATGTCAAGGCGCGATTAAAGTTCGCTAATGACCATCTAGATGATCCAGAGGAGGCATGGGAGAAGGTCATGTGGTCAGATGAGACCAAAATAGAACTTTTTGGTATCAACTCCACTCACTGTTTGGAGGATGAAAAAAGGATGAGTACAACCCCAAGAACACTGTTCCAACCGTGAAGCATGGTGGGGTAAACCTCATACTTTGGAGCTGCCTTTCTGCAAAGGGGATTGGATGACTGCACCATATTGAAGAGAGGATGGATGGGGTCATGTGTCACAAGATTTTGGCCAGCAGCCTCCTTCCCTCAGTAAGAGCATTGAAGATGGGTTGTGGCTGGGTCTTCCAGCATGACAATGACCCGAAACACACAGCCAGGGCAACTAAGGAGTGTCTCCATAAGACGCATTTCACGTTCCTAACCAGTGTCCACACCTGAACCCAATAGAAAATCTTTGGAGGGAGTTGAAGCTCAATGTTGCCCAGCGACAGCTCCGAAACCTGAAAGATCTGGAGAAGATCTATATGGAGGAGTAGGCCAAAATCCCTGCTGCAGTGTGTTCAAACTTGGTCAAGAACTACAGGATACATCTGGTCAATGTAATTGCAAACAAAGGTTTCTGTGCCAAATATTAAGTTCTGTTTTTCTAGTGTATCAAATACTTATTTCATGCAATAAAATGCAAATTAATTATGTAAAAATCATACAATGTGGTTTTCTGGATTTTTATTTTTAGATTCTATCACAGTTGAAGTGAACCTACGATAAAAATTACAGACCCTGTTTGTAGATGGGAAAACTTGTAAAATGGGCAGTGTATCAAATATTTATTTTCCTCACTGTAAATGTGGTAGATATCTCAGATAATAAAACACTCACTTGTGCAGGTAAGGTAAACAGAGCTGAAGTATGAATTACATAAATCAGAAAAACATAAACGCTGCAATAATAATTTGAACAAATGTATACAAAAGTAATTTGGAAAATACAAAGTACAACTGCAGATGGAGCATCAATATATCAATTCCGACAAGTAAGACCAAAGGAACATGCAATTGTGCATAGAAATGCCTGATTGAAGGAAGCCAAAGCTTACCTAATGTAGCTTTATCAGGGGTAGTACCCTTCCTTTCATACATCTCAAATATTGCATTTATGTTGCTCTCTACAGTTTTTGTTTCCAAACAACACTTAACATCAATATGTATGGCATTGCTGCAGAGGGAAACACGCACTTAGGCTATGTGCCCACGATGCAAAAATGCTCCGGATTTTTCCTGAGCGTTTCTGCATCTCCCCTGGCAGAAAAAACGCAATTCGATTCTACATGCGTTTTTCCTGCCGGGGACATGCGGATGTGAAGCGTTCTAAACATGCATTTCCGCATGCGGGTTGTCAAGCGCTTTCCAAGCAATTTTAGCATCACTTGGAAAGTGCTTGACAACTTGGTCACACTATATAAATCCATGCAAACAGCATGGATTTATATAGTGTGACCCGAGAGAATGTCAAAAAATAAATCTATGCTTACCTTCCGATGTCCCCCGCAGTCTTGCTTCACCATCCTGGCTGCCGGCAGATCGCGTTACACTGAAAGACCTGCCAACGTCAGCGTCGCGTGACCCATCACATGACTATGACGTCAGCGCAGGTCCTTCGCAAACTGCCGGCATGAGAGGAGGAGCGCATGGGGGTCCGCCAGAACGTAAGTATAATATTTTTTTTTTATTCTTTTTTTTTTTTTCAGTTTTCTATGGTACCCAGGTCCGGAGGAGAGTCTCCTCTTCTCTAGACCTGGGTACCATCCGCACATTAGAACGCGTGGAATGCGCATCTACATATACAGTGATGCATAATCCATGCTTTCTAATGCAAGTCAATGGCGGCGAAAACGCAGCACTTCCGCAAAATAATTGGTAGTGCTGCTTTTTTTTCCGCAATGATAATCCGCAGCCGAAATTTCCACAGCATGTGCATAGCACATGCGGATTATCATTGGGGAACATGGCAGGCCTTCTACCGTGCGTTTTTTAAGCGTTTCTGCAGCGTTTTTGCCGCTGCGGAAATGCTTAAAAAACTCATCGTAGGCACACAGCCATAAAGGGTTCTTCAGGTCTAATCATTAATTATCTATCCTTTGGATAGTTCTTCAATAGGAGATCGGTGGGGGTCCGACGCTAGCACGCACAAATATCAGTGGAAAACTGCTCTGGCAGTGGCCGGACCGAAGTAATATACGGGTGGAGCACAGAAGCCCTGCACATTGCTTACTAGAGGAGTACATAGTTTTATCTCCCATTGAAGTGAATATACTGCATTATTCAGGCAGCAGCCATCAAGCAATGTAGGGGGTTACTGTGTATAGCCCGTACATTGCCTACGATAGGTGACTGTCCATGCACCTAGCCTACAGTATACAACTGAAAACTTTTCCAGACATGTACTGTAATGTCACGGTCATAAAAAATAATAAAATATCTGCAGCCACTGTAGTGAATGGGCATTAATCACCCACCAACCCCCCCTCCCCCCTATTCCCTCCCCACTTTTTTCCAGTAAGGAAACAAGAGCTTGCAATCTCATAGGCTAGTACAATGAGCATAAAGAAGTAGAAAATTAAAATGTGGAAAGTCCTTTTGAAGCCAAAGTGCCAACTAAGATGTGTTTAGTGTGTAAGACTGAGATGTATACAATAGGCAGGAAAGGCCTCTTAAGTTTTGAAAGGAATGAAACTAATATCTAACACTTGTTAAAGAGAGCTATTGTTCATGCATGATGGACATTCCCTTCATCAACACATCTTTGGCAGACGCCGAGGCACCGAAAGAAAATGATTGGAGTTTGTATGAATCCTATAGTGATGGGACATACATTTTCAGCTTCAAGGCAAATATTTTTTCCTAACTGTAAACCCTGCCTATAGGCCACAAATCGATAATTGGCAAATTGCTGACAGCAGCCATATCATGTTTGGTCTCTCAGTAATGGTAAAATCCCAATAAAAATATGGCGGCGATGTCTAACTTCTGGGATCATTCGGAGAGAAGTTATCGCATAAGTTGGAAATTTAATAAAATCCTGAAGGGTTTAGAACAGCCTACAACCCGGCCCACGTGAGATCATCAAGGGGGGATGAGTGGGTGTAACCCAGGTGCTGATAAAAGGTCAAGGCAAATTATGATCTGTGTTCAATGCTAAGGAAGATGCATGTCAGCGTAGGCTCGATCCTTTTAACCAGATGTGTTCAATCGGATAGCTTCCATCCACTAGTTTGAATCATCTGTGATTTGGCTTAGTAAGTTTCTTTTGTTTTATCCGTTTTATTTTATGTAACTGTATATTCTGTATTGTTTTGTTCCCTTTGTAAAATCTTTTGTATATTTTTTTTATAAACACTAAATCGTTCTGGTTTAAATATAAACTTTAATAGTTATGTTCCTTTTGTTCTGTAAACTATGCCTCGAAGCCATACGAAACCTATCAGGCATCCAGTCAGCCTGTAAAATGACTGGTGGTGGCAGCTAATAATCTTCGGTTATTGTGGAATTCGCAGTGACCGTATCGGAGGTATATACATATATTCCATGCTTTGGAATCAGAGGTGTATATACCATACGCTCACTGTTAGTTTCCCGATAACTGGCAAAGTAATGGAAACAGCCTACGGCCTCCTGCATTAATCGACAGTCAATCAAATAATTGTCTGGACGATAGGGGACAGCGGAGAGCTGTTCGCTCCAAAGATAAGCGGACTGCGATCTTAGACAATTGGTTGCAGCTGTAGGATTCTGCCTGATCTCTCCATTGTCATTCTTAACAGTCACCATGGCTAACCATTCACCATATGCAGGCTAAAAGTGTGATCTTTCAGCCTCCGTCTGGCCAACATGCACTTGTGTAACTGCATAGTAAAGCGCGGCAGATTGTACTTTTCTATACAGGAGGACACTACAGAGAGATGTATACCATGCAATGTACGTCTTTTTACAGTGGGTCCCTATGGTGGAATGATGCTTGGGTATCCATCCTGATAGTACACACTGATGAACGCATTCCTCCTGAGCATATGCACCCAACAGAGTGCACAAACGCAGTGTGGACCTAGCCTTAGCTAAAGCCGCTGCCAGAACAGTATCAGCTGATTGTGAGTGTTGGAGTCCCACCAATCTTACAACATTTTTAACAGTCTATAGGGCACAAGCCGGGCCCTATGTATTGGGCACTAAAATGACATATTTGCATTTTTCACTCTGCACGATTCATTCCGTACTAATTCCTGGAAAATGACAGTGTGGTCAAAAAGTCATTACACCTGTAGATTATTTCCCTGAGTGTAGTTTGCAAAATGGGGTAATTTTGGGGGATTTCTGGTGTTTTGGAAGCTTGGGGACTCTGTAAATAGTGCCCACAAACCGCTTCCTAAAAGTCAAATGGCACTCTCTTGAGCCCTGCCGTATGCCCAAACCGAAGTGCATAAAGTATATGCTTTAAAAAATGTTTGGGTCCACTTCTTCCTATTTAACTTTGGGAAAATTAAAAATTTGGGGTTAAAACAACTTTTTTTTTTTTGTACAAAAAAGTAATTTTTCATTTTCATTTCCCAATATTGTAAAATTATGTTTTGTAGCTGTGGGTTCAAAATTCCCACCACACCTCTAGATGAATTCTTGAGGGGTGTAGCTTCAAAAATGGGGTTGTGTGTGTTAGTTACTGCTTTTCTGGTAGTACAAGGGCGCTTCAAATGCGGTATGGTGCCCACAAACCATACGAGCAAAGTCTGCTTCCCAAAATGGCACTCCTTTCTTTTGGAGCCCTACTGTGTTGCCGAACAGTAATTTCCCCAACATATAGGGCATCGGTGTACTCAGGAGAAATTGCACAACAAATTGGGTGGTCCATTTTCTTTTTTTGCTCTTACGAAAATGAAAAATTTGCGGCAAATGCAACATTTTTATGGGTAAAATGTCTTTTTTTTCATTTTCACAGTTCAATGTTATAAAATTCTATGAAACACCTTGTGGGTTCAAGGTGCACACCACACCTCTAGATATATTCCTTGATGGGGTGTAATTTCCAAAATGGGGTCACTTGTGAGGGGTTTCCATTGTTTAGGCACATCAGGGGTTCTGAAAATGCGACATGGTGTCCGCTATCTATTCTAGACAAATTTGCACTCCAAAAGTCAGATGATGCTCCTTTCCATCCGAGCACTGTCGTGCACGAAAACAGTAGTTTTCTCCACATATGGGCTTTCTGTGCACTCAGGAGAAATTGCACAACAAATTTTGTGGTATATTTTCTCCTGTTACTCATAGGGAAATGAAAATTTTGGGACTAAAGCAACATTCTTGTGGGAAAAATTACAATTTTTCATTTTCTCCTTCCACATTGCTTTAATTCAGGTGAAATACCTAAAGAGTAAATAAAGTTCTTGAATGTGGCTTTGAGCACTTTGAAGGGTGCACTTTTTAAAATGCTGTCACTTGCGGGTATTTTCAGCCACATCGAACCCTCAAAGTCAGTTCAAATGTGATGTGGTTCTAGAATAAATTAGTTTAGTTAATTTTGTTGGAAAATTCAAAACTGCTGAAACTTTAAACCCTTCTACCTTCCTATCAAAAAATGGTAGAAAAATAATACTGATGTAAAGTAGACATGGTAAATCTCATTTACTAACTATTTTGTGTGGTATAACTATCTGGTTTAAGAGTATAAAAATTCAAAGTTTGAAAATTGCAAAATTTTCTAATATTTTAGTCAAATTATCAATAGTTTCATAAATAGACACAAATCATATCGACCTAAATTTGCCACTAATATGAGGAACAATGTGTCACCAAAAAAACAGTATTCAGGATCACTGGGATCCATTGAAGCATTCCAGAGTTACCACATAGTGAAACTAGTCTGAAGTAAAAAATTTGGCCTGGTCGGAAAGGTGGAGAGAGACTTCAGGTTAAAGGGAACCTGCCTCTTAGATTCATGCTGCCCAAATTATGGGCAGCATAAATCAGAGCCTGGGTGCAGAGTTGTCACAAGGTATGTCTTTCTATGAAACGCTATCAGAAAGGCCTCCTTAGTCTGCTGTGGCCCACAGCCAGCATCTCTCTGCACTGTTCCAACAGATTGACAGGTTTCTCCAAAGTATGTACATAGAGAGAGACCTGTGAATTAACTAGGGGAGGGAGACGCTCTTTGGGCTTTGCCAAACTAGTCAGGTCTCTCCCTATATATCCCCAGCTTGCTTTTCAAACAATATTTTTTAAAAACATTGCAGCATTTCAAATAAGAAATACCTGACTGCAACCACACAACCAGACTCTGATTCATGTTGCCTGTGGTTTGAGTAGCATGAATGTAGTAACAGATTCCCTTTTAAAAAGCTTATCCCATTAAAGCGCACCTGTCAGCTGGATTGTGCTTAGTAAACTACATACACTGTCAGGTGGGTGCCGTTACTCTGAGTAAAATGATACCTTTGTTGATGAAATTGGTCCTGTGGTTCTTTTATAATCTTTATTTTTATTTCTGCCATAATGATATGCTCGTGCTTTGGGGTGGGCCATTGGGGAGGGGCTTTAACTAGAGCTCTGCTTAGGTATTCATATTTCTGCCTTCTTGACCGGTCACTGTGTTTTCAGTGACCTGCCTACTATTTTAAATACTGCCTTTGTAATTTGTGTGTCCCACATGAAATTTACATGCTTGAAAATGCCCCCCGCCGCATGCGCAGTAGCATCTCTCGGTTGCTATTTGCAAAATGGCACCACTAGTGGCGTTTGCGCTGTAGTGTCTATCGGCAAGCGATAGATGCTACTGCACGGGCACCATTTTGCTAGAGGAAAAAAAATTTGCCTGCAGCAATATGGCTCGCGCTTGTGCAGTAGCATTTCTCGGTTGCCGAGAGATGCTACTGTGCATGCTTGGCGCCATATTGCTGCACCCAAATTATTTTTCTTCAAGCAAACTGGCGCCTGTGCGTGCACAGTAGAATCTCTCGGCAACCGAGAGATGCTACTGCGCTGGCAATTTTTGAGCATGTAAATTGCATGTGGGACACACAAATTGCAAAGGCAGTATTTAAAATAGTAGGTAGGTCACTGAAAGCACAGTGACTTGTCAGAAGGCAGAAATATGAATTCCTTAGCAGAGCACTAGTTAAAGCCCCTCCCCAAAGACCGCCCTGAAGGACAAGCATATCATTATGGCAGAAATTAAAATAGATTATAAAAGAACCACTGGACCAATTTCATCAACAAAGGTATAATTTTACTCAGTGTAACGGCGCTCAACTGATAGTGTATGTGATTTACTAAGTGCAATCCTGCTGACAGGTGCGCTTTAAATACATTTATCACTTATCCACAACAAATTTTAAGTTACCATAGGTCATTAATAAAAACAAGTAAACTACTAAAAACCTTGTTTTTAATATATTTGTATCCAGTACAACCAGTTTTAGCCATTGTATTGTTTATCTCACGTAAAAGTCCACTTTCTTTCTTGTTTTAGAGGCTTGGAGTTCTACACATTGGGCAGAGAATTGAAGAGCAAGTACAGTTTGAAAAGATTTATAAAAACGGTAATGTTCTTGCTATTTTTTGTTTTTTTGATCAAAAACGTTTTTATTGAAATATTAACATAACCGGATAACAATAACCAGAGCAATTGGATTTGACAGGATTCACATAAAGGGAAAACTATAGGTAAAGAACATCTTGAGTATTTCTGGTTATAAATGAGAAACAACATTTTAACCCCTACCACCTATTTCCACCCCAACACTCTCTCACCCTTATTTGGAAAACATCACATAAAAATACTCAAGGTTAAATATGACATTCAGTACATTCATTTAATGATATGCCCAGCTGGAGGTGACATATTATTCCAAGAATAATCAAATTAAATGTCACATCACCTGCTAGCACTTCGGATACCACTGTTGGCAATCTAATACCCCCCGCCCCACCCACTGCTTGCCAAAATTGGCAGCAGCACCCCTCTTACTGTAGACATTTTTCTCCATTAAAATAGTGTTGTTTAAGCACTCAACTACTTCCTCTATTAAAGGTGGAGTACTAGCCAGCCAATGTTTAGCAATAGACTTTCTAGTTTGCTTAAGTATTTTAGCCTTGGCTAGCTGTACTGTGAGAGGGCCTCCAATATTCCCTACATATCCTAGAACACAAGATTTAATATCTAGGGGAAATTGGATGTTGTACACACCATTAATCCAGCCTGCCAACTTTGTCCCACAATTTGTTTAGTTGGGAACATATGGACCAAGTCTGCACCCTCCCCTCTACATCTTGGACAATGGTCATCTGTTCTAAGGATCATCTTATGTAGAATCTTTGACGTTCTATATGCTCCATGTATAAGAAGTATTTTTTTTAAGCCACGTTAATTGATACATTTTCCGGAGAATCCAAAATATCCTTCCACTCTTCTGAATAGATACGGCTTACATCCCTCTCCCATCTAGACTTAACCAAGACAAGACCATAGGGTCCCCCAGAATATTGGTTAGCAGAGATTTGTACATTAAAGAAATCAGGCCCCCTTGTTGCTTTAATTTGAACTACATAATTATATAACCCAATGGAACTGATAGAGAAGTCATATATGGTTTACTGGGCTGTAAATACTTAAAACTGACATTTCATTTCTGAAACTCTGACTTTTATAGGTGGTCAAACGTGCAGAAATGCCCATTTTTATTTAGCTGATACATACTGTGTTTCAACCCTTGCTTTTTCCATTCTCCAAACTCCTCCAAATGTCAGAGGTTCATCAATCCAGGGTTTTTTCATGTAGGAGTATACTTAGAGCACCCCCTTATAATGCACAGATTTTTGCAAATTCACCACATTTTGTTTGAGGAGAAGGGTTGGGGCTTTGAACATATTTGATTCTAGTAGTTCTAAAATGTTATCCTCTCCAAAGGAATTTATGCACCAAGGCCCCAGCCTTGCATGTCTCCTTTAGTGCCCACCCCTAAAATGTTGGCGCTGAGAGGCAAAAAAATATCCCCAGGTAAGCGGTAAGGCTAATCCACCCTTGTCTTTGGGCAACTGTAGTTTTTCCAATTTTATTTTAGGGATACCTTTATTTTCTGATCTGATCTCTAAAAAAAATATTGTGCATTTTTTGTAAACCAGTATTTTGGAATCCAAATAAAAGAATTTATGCTGGACTAAGAGAACACATGGCATAAGGCACATTTTAAAAAGATTTGTTCTTTCAAGGGCAGAAAGAGGTAATTTCCCCCACTCTCCGACTTTATTTCTTGACTTAGACATCAGATAGCTCAGATTTTTGGAGGATGCAATCATTAACCTCCCTGGTAACATATATGCCTAGGTTTTTGAACTTGTGTACCGCTGGAATACCCAAGGTTCCATCTAATCGGGATAGATCATTATTATCCAAGGAAAGCAGAGCTGTCTTCGACCAATTAATAGTTTAGCCAGCGAAGACAAACCTTTCAATGGTTATAATTGGAAGAGAAATGCTCATATTATCTACAGATAGCAGCAAATCATCCTCATACAGGGCAATCCTCTCCTATTTGCCTCCATAGTTAAACCCCTTAATCCCCGGGTTATTTCTTATAATACAGGCTAGAGAATCTATTGCAAGGGTAAAAAGTAATGGCCATAGTGAGCAGCGTTTTCTTGTTCCCATAAAGAGCTTGAGACTCTGAGATGTTACCATTAGCTATAGTTCTAGCAGTCAGGGCTGTATATAACCACATCACCCATTTGTTGAAATTAGACCCAAATCCAATTCCCACACTACCCAAATGTATTTCCACTCTACACTATGAAAAGCCTTTGTGGCATCTAGGGAGAGGATAGCTATATTACAGAGATCAGACTGTGCTTCTTGCTGGTTTAAAAATAATTTGTGTAAATTAATAGCAGTTGATTTGAAAGGCATAAAATCAATTTGATCAGGGTGAATTACCAACATTATAACAGAACTCAGCCTATTTACAAGTTTTTTTTAACAAGAATCTTAACATGAGATGTCAGTAGTGAAATGGGTCTATAGTAGAAATGCGCTAACTCGAACTTAAAAGCTCAGTGCTACACTCCGAACACGGACTTCTTCCAGAAGTCTGTTTGTTTTATTGTTCAGAGTTCCCGAGAGAGAGAGAGAGCTCCATCATTGGACTACAGTTTGGGTCAGGTGCCAGAACCCAAATTTCCACAGGTCCACTGATCTCTAGTCAAGGTATAATTTTATTCAGCTTCTTATGACCTGCATGCCCATATAGACTGCTTAGGAGGGTTGATCCTACTGACAGATTCCCTTTAATGGGGCCACTTGCACCTGGAGCCATAGAGGAAAGTGATCTGATAAAGATCTGGGTAGATACTTAGGTTGTCTGATATAGATTTGGGTAGATACTTATGGTGACTAATTGAGTCATATAAGCATTTCATAAGGTCAGATCAATTCTTGGTAAAGATTGATATGTGGATGAGACACAGGAAAAGACCCTTGAATGTGGGAACTGTTCCCTCAAGATGTCAGAAAGACCCACCTCCCCTATAAAGCGACCAAAACGGGACAAAATATCATTACCCCCAGGAAACCTATCTCTGTGATGATTGCAAATGTTATTAAAATGACCCATAACTACCAGGGGAATGTCTGGCTATACTGCAAGTTTCTTTAAGATTTTTTTTAAGCGAGACATTTGAATATGGTGTACGAACATAGACCACAACAATAAATGCATTCAAAATGTGAGATTTTACTTCTAACCCCCACAAATCTGCCATCCTTATCTTTAAAGGAGTCAATGTATTTAAAAGGTATGCTTCTATGTACAATAAGGCTAACGCCCCTACACTAATTAGAGTGGAAAGAATGTATGTTATAACCCATCTAGGACCTATGTAATAAATTGATTCATTTGTTAGATATGTTTCCTGTAGCCCTATTATTGCAGACTTGACATTTTTCATATACTCGAGGACTGCATATCTTTTTGAACTATGTCTCAACCCACGTATACTCCATTAAATGAAGTTAACCGTTGTACCCATCTTTAAGAACACACATGGACAGAGATATCCATTGTGATTTAGCCAACCGCTAACATTCAGCTCTTAAAGAGGTTGTCCCGTCTAAAATGAAAAGTCTGCAGTTACTCTGTGTGACTGCAGAATCCCCCCATTGCAAGCGCTGTGAGCCTTCGGCTGATTCTGAGCTGGTAACGGCAGTGATGTAGGTGATATTCATACTCTGGGCAGAAACTGTCCAGTGGGTGCAGCTTCGCTGAATACAAGCGTATGGAGTGACGGCGCGGCCTCGCTCAATACACTTGTGCAACAGACACTGACCTCTTACGCAGGGTACTAGAAGAGAGTGGCTTACGGGCAAACTGTTCCAGGTGCTCAGCCACATCTCCACACACATCTAACGGTCTCCACCAGCCATGTAGGCACCATCTTGTATTGTGACCGACGCCACGTCCTCCTCTCTCCCCTGATTTTTGGAGCATGTCATGTCACCACCACAGATTGGAGAGCAGCACCCCCAAAGTCCCGGCGCCTCAAGGCAGCGGGTAATTTAGTCACTTGTGTATTTCTCTGTCTCAGATGGCTCCTACAGGATGAATGGAGCTTAGGGATGACACGTCTCACCGCATGCACCTCTCGACTACTCCCGTTTGGCTAATCTTAATAAATTTAAATGTGTAAAAATCTCTTTACATGATTGATATGTGCCACTGTTCAGTATTGTAGTTACATATTACACTACATTTACAGCTTGGGCCGATAATGCAAATGCTTGTGCAAAGCAATATGCAGGAACAGGAGCTCTAAAGACAGACTTCACAAGGTAAGTTGAAATACTGCTGTATGAAAATTCACTTCTACATCGCAAATTTGTGTTCTGCCTAGATCATGTGTTTATTTTTTAGAACTGGCAAACGGACACAGTGGGGTCTTATAATGGATGGCTGGAACTCTCTCATACGGTACTACAAAAACAACTTTTCTGATGGATTTAGACAGGTAGGACACTATTTTGAACGTTTTTCTCTAGCACAGTGGATGAATATACAGGGCTGTGCAGTCTGTTAACCAAACCTCTGACTCCTCAATTTCTTTAACTCCGCCTCCACAGCACTGGAGGAGGAGCTTCATTAGTGAGCATGTACATAAAGTGTAGCACAGATTCATCTCAACTAAAAGCCGAGATCCTTAGATCTGGAATAGAACTGACATTTATAGGACATTTCATAACTTTCCGAAACTCTTCTGAAAAAATATTCAGCAGATACTGCAATGAACTTCTGTACCCAATTTATTATATATTTTCGGAGTCTGTCCATTTTATACCAACGCTGACTTGTACTCCGACTCCACCAAATGGACACAGACTCCGACCCCACAGCAGTGTACGGCAAGCTATATATTCTTTGAATATTTGATCGATTTTTATGTGTATTGTACTCTAAATGGATAAAAATATAGGGAAACACTTCTAAGATGGGAATCTGTCAACAGGATTTCACCCCCAAACTATTTATATATGCATGTAAATCTTTCAAAGACAAGTCAAGTAATACCTTTACATGGCCAGTCTGTTCTTTTATTATTAAGAAATCAGAGTTTGAATTGATATGCAAATTGCTACGGTAGAGCTGAAGCTTCTGTCACTCCAGCTCTATTCCCCGCCCAGCGCCGCCTCGTCCTGCTTATCTGCAGCCTCTATGCTGTGTGACTGAGTTGTCAGTCAAGCATGAGGCAGCTGTCTGGATGAGGAATAGCCAAGAGTGACAGAGGCTTCAGATTGAAAGAGCTACATGCACATATAAATAGTTTGAGGCGTGAAATACTTCTGACAGATTCAGACTACGGACTCTCCAGTGAGACCCAAGTGTGGGAATAGGATTCCTTAGTCAAGAGCGCCCAGAGACGTGAATGCACACAAGTCATGACCATATGCATTTCTGTTCATTGCCTTGCAAGCAACTTTCTTATACCATTTACAGACAAAGTAACACTCCATGCAAAGTTCCCATTGTAAATTCCACCAAACTCCCACTTCTCAGGAGTATATCGATTAACTTTTAGTTTTCATACCTTTTCCAATATACTACCAAATCATAGTTTCTGTACTTTGTATTTGTTTTTAATGCCCTGTGGAAATTCTGGATTCCGCCATAGCGGCAGGTGCTTAGAAATTCTGAAAGAAAGGCCATATTTCTTCCCAACCGCTTTCCAAGCGGAAATGGTGTCTTTAAAAGTTACAGATTTTTTGATTGCTAGGGGTAGGGAAGTATAGTGAGAGTGTAGAAGTGCAGTTAAATTGAAGGGGTAAGCATAATCTGATTCCAAAGAGTAATCAGAGTATGTATGTCTTTTGTGGAGCCAGTCTATTATGTAGCGAAAGAGGCAGGCGAAGTTATAATTCCTGATGCTTGGAAAATTGATGCCACCTTCATCTTTGAATGACCTAAGTTTGTCTAGATTAATCCTAGGACGTTTTCCCCTCCATATAAAATGACTAAAGGCCCTGTTGAGTGTAGTTATGTCAGAGTGTTTCAGTAGCAATGGTAGAGTTTGGAGTTGATACATAATTTTAGAAGTACTGATCATCTTGACCAAATGTGCCCTACCTAAAAGACCAGGGCAAATCCTGCCATGACTTCAATTGATTAGTAATTTTTTTGATGAGGGGGGGATAATTTAACGTGTACAAAGAGGATGGCAAGGGACCTATTTTTATGCCCAAATACGTGATATGAGAGGGAGCTATAGTAATATCGTTAAAAGATCCTTTTGGGTAAAGTTTTATTCCTTTTTCAGTTAATGGTAGTAATTCACATTTTTTAGCATTTATTTTAAACCCAGAGTAAGTACCAACATTTTTAAGTAAATCCAATACTAGAGGTAAATGCAGGATGGGATCCGACATAAACAGAATGATATCGTCTGCAAAAAAAAATTCTGCCTGAATTGATTTCTTAGTAAATTGGATGCCTGAAAAAGTTTTAGGGTCCGATAGAATACGAACTAAGGGTTCTAGTGCTATGCTAAAAAGTAGGGGGGACAAAGGACACCCTTGTCTCGCTCCCTTTTCAAGAGGGAAGGGAGTGGATAGAAAACTTTTGGAGACATATATAAATTATATATATAATTAAAAAAGGGGCCTGACAATTACATCTTGGATAAGACCTTATACAACCAATCCCAACTAATGTTATCAAAGGCCTTTTTGGCGTCTAGGGAGACAATCGCCAGGGAACCTTTTTTCTCAAATCTTTATTTAAGGAATTTTGTATACATTTAATATTAAAGCGATAGCAAATACAGTAAATATTGTTCAAATTATTACTTAGTTAGTCAAAAATGTATAATAAACATTTACTTTCATTTAGAATTTTTTTTTTTAAAAACAAGAAAGGAAGAGGGGGGGTTGGAATGGGGAAGAACTTTGGGATACAGAGTCTCAGGCGAGCAAGTCGTGCATGATAGAATTAGATGTCATGTCAAGTGCAGTAAAAACATCCAATTAAGTTTGTCAAGGGAAGGTGCGAGCTTATCGGCTGTGATGGTTAACGTCAGTGCCTTCCAACCACTAGTGGTTTCCGTCGTCGTGGCATATTGATTTAGATCTAGGGTAATTGGCTCAAGTAGTGGTTGAGGTCGGGGCCGCAGGAGATGATTGGGGGCACGCAATCAACTGGAAGTTTGTGTACCATGTGGACCAGGTGTCTACAAATTTGTCATGGGATCCGGTTTCCCAACTTGAGATTTCTTCTAAACGATAGAGATCTTGTACTTTTTGTACCCAATCATGTAAGGTTGGTGGTAAAACTTGTTTCCAGCGAGTCTTGATTAGATTTTTTGCACAAGAGAGTAATAGTGGAACAAGTGCGTGTTTCTTAGGTTTATATTTATGGGTAGGCAGGGATAGCAATATTTCTGAGGCAGTATGGTCCTATTCTTTTATGCCTAGCGAGCGAAGTGAGTTTTTTTATGTCCAGCCAAAAAGGCTGTATCTTAGGACAGGACCATAATATGTGGGTTAGTGTGCTTTGGAGTTAGAGCATCTCCAGCATAAAGATGTCTCTGCCAATTGTAAGTGGTATAGGCGTTCAGGGGTATAATACCAGCGATTCACTATTTTAAAAGTATTTTCCTGTAGTAGTGTGCACCTTGAAAATCTGTGAGTTTGCTAGGATGCGACGTATGTCTTGAGAGGAAAATTTAGTTTCTAACTCCTTTTCCCATGAAGGGATATATACTGGGGTGTGCTGTTCAATTGGGTTGGTCAGGTTGGCATAAATTTTGGAAGTGAGTTTAGTTATGGTGCCCGTGAGTCTAACAAATAGTTCGAGCCAAAGCCAATCTGTTTTGTGTTTGAGTGCTTTTTTAAAGTGGGACATAGTGTAGTTTATATGTTCTTCCATAAGAAAGTTGAATGATTGTCTGTTTCTTACCGTCAACCAGCTTTCCCGGTATACAGGTAGGTCGTCTATATAATGTGAAATTGGTAGGTTGGGTAATAATTCCCATACATTATATATATCTTTATATTGGGGGTCTGCAAGCCACGGTAATACTTTTAGTGGGATATTTTCTAGAAAGTGGCAGTAAGGCAATTGGTTTGGTATGAGGGTACGTCTCAGTGAAAGGGTTGCGTCGGTTATTTCGTCTAGCTTACCTGGAGAGGGATGTTTTGATGTCCACAGGTAGCAATCAACATCTGTGCCCAGCATGATAAGTTCTATAATAGAGATATTGTTATCTTGTTTAGCTTTTACTAGGTTAATCCAGCGGGTGAGGAGGATTGCCGAGTAATAGAGGCGGAAATCTGGGAGTCCCAGTCCCCCCCTTTCTCTCGGTTTCATTATGGTTTTTAGGGATAATCTGGCTTTTTTGTATTTCCATATAAACTGGGACACGATTTGATGTAAGGATGAAAAGAAGGAATCGGGGAGTTTTATGGGCATCACGTTCATGGTATAAAAAATCTTCGGGAAAATATATGCTTTAACAACGTTAACTCTACCAATCCACGATAACACAGGAATATCATATTTCTTTAGGGTGTCTCTAATCTTATTAAGCAGAACTAAGTAGTTAGCAGTATATAAGGAGTCCGGTTCGGGAGTTAGGTTTATACCGAAGTATTTCAATTTGTCAGGGGGCCAATTAAAGGGGGTGTTCTTTTTCAATTCGTCTGCTTCTGCCTTGGTTAACGTAATATTTAGTGCTTCAGATTTACTCATGTTAATTTTGAAGTTAGATATAACACCAAATTCTGAAAAATGCTTCAGCAGTTTGGGAAATGCTATCGTTGGGTTCGACACCAGGAGTAGGAGATCATCTGCAAAAGCTGCCGTTTTCAATTCCATCTGTCCAATTTTTAGGCCCGCAATTGACTCATCTTGCCTTATTTTTTGAATTAGTCTTTCCATCACTAGAATGAAGAGTGTAGGGGAAAGGGGGCAGCCCTGCCTAGTTCCGTTACGGATCGTGAAAGGAGCTGAGAGGACCCCATTCACCCCAACCTTTGCAGTGGGGTGAGTATATAAGGACATAATGGCATCTATAAAGGTAGGAGGAAAAGCGAATTTCTCCAATACGCATGCCATATACTGCCAACTAATTCTGTCAAATGCCTTTTCGACGTCAGTATATAGAAGGGCAAGATTGGTATTGGAGCGTCTCGCGAATGAGATAGCTTGTAGAATTTGTGTTGAGTTCTGTTTGCCCTCTTTGCCTCTCACAAAACCCACTTGGTCTGGGTGAATTAGCCCCGCCAGAACCTTCCCAATTCTGGTTGCCAGAATTTTGGTCCAGAGCTTCGTATCTACATTGAGTAATGAAATGGGTCTATAGTTGCTACAAAGGTTGCTGTCTTTTCCCTCCTTCGGGATGATAGCTATATGGGCCTCTAGAGCTTGATATGGTGGTGTCTCTCCTGCCAGGAATGCGTTGAATAGTTTCGTCATCTGTGGAAGGAGGAGGTCTAAAAAAATTTTATAGTATCCAATGGAAAAACCATCTGGACCTGGTGTTTCCCCTGTGGGTGAAGTTTGTATGGCCTCTATAATTTCTGCTGGGGAGATTTTAGAAAGGAGCATATTAGCCTCAGATGGGGACAATGTTGGAAGGGAGAGCTGATTGAGAAAACCATGGATTAAGGTAGTGGCTTCTATTGAGTTCTTTATGCTCTCTGGCGTGGGAAGATTGTAAAGAGACTCGTAGTATTGACGGAATGCCTCAGCTATCCCCTCCGTCCCCACGACCTCTCCACCAGCCTCTGTAGTAATTTGTTTTATAAAAGTTTTTTCTTTTTGTTTTTTAAGTAAGGAAGAGGTTAGTTTCCCGGCCGTATTTCCATGCATATAGATGCGTTGCCTGCATCGCATGAACTGTTTAGCCGATTGTGCATTTAGTAAATTTTTAAGGCTGTTTCGTAGAGTCGTGAGTTCCAAGTGGGACCCCGAGGCCCCGACACGTTTGCGTAATCTCTCCATCGCATAAATTTGATGGAGTATCGAAGATATCTTTTTCTTTCTGTTTTTTGATGTAAGAGCTCAAAGCAATGATTTCCCCTCTAAGAACTGCCTTATGTGTTTCCCATATCAGTGGCTCAGGCATTCCGGGCGTAGAGTTTTCCGTAAAATAATGTGATATAATATCACGTAATTTTATCTACTTTTTGTGAATGATCTAATAGGGTTTTGTTTAGTCTCCAGATCATGGCAGATTTTGGTAACGAGGTGATGAGTATGTCTATGAACACTGGGGCGTGGTTGGAGATTGTGATTAAATCTATGCTGGCAGATGTAAGCAATGGGAGAGCTCTGGCTTGTAGTAAAAAGAGATCTATCCGATGGTACGAGTCATGTGGTGGGGAGAAGTATGAGAAATCTTTTGTTGTGGGGTGTAAGGAACGCCAGGCGTCTGTTAATGATAGTGAGTGGAGTTTGTCTAATAAGCGTTTCCTCAGTTTTTGAGAAATTGGGGATTGGCCACTGGTCGAGTCTAGTAAGGGGTTCAATGTCATATTAATGTCTCCCCCCTAGCACTAGTAGGCCGTGTTTAAATAAATTCAAAGTGTCTAGCATTGTGAGTAACCACTGGACCTGGTGTGTATTTGGTGCTTATATATTGGCAAAAGTTACTGCCGTGTTTGCTGTATGACCTTTCACGAAGATATATCTACCTTCGGTATCGCTCAAACTATCTTGGAAGGAGAAAGGGAGGCCTTTTTTGAAGGCTATACTTACTCCCTTTGATGCCGAAGTATTACAACTGTGGTACCAAGTGGGGAAGGATGTGTATGTTAGGTTGGGGGTTCTATCCAGTTTAAAATGGGTTTCCTGTAAGAAAGCTACCTTAGTCTTGTGTTTCTTAAGAATATTAAGGGTCTGATGTCTCTTCGCTGAGGAGTTTAATCCCTTGACATTGAAGGATGCCACGGTGATCGTGGAGGGGTTCAGGCTATCTGTCATAGTCGGTTCGTCCCCTTGCGCTCGCCTTCACACTGTTAGGGTCAGGGAGGGGATAGAAGATAGACAGCAATACAAACATGTTAAACCAAGTATAACAATAACTTTGTACAAATAAGACATCGCCTACAGCAGGGGGGGGGGTTTATGTCCCCACACAGGCGAGGAGGTTCAGGTAGTGTCTTTGTGACTTAAGCTCGAACTCAAAGCAGACAGTTTTAACTCTAATAACTTCATATTCCTTGCGTTATGTCAGTATGGAATATATTAGTTTGTACATTCTGGAATGTCATCACAGAGTCTCAGACCTGTTTGGGATCTAAGGAGGGAGAACAGGATTATCAATGTAACAAGGTCGAAGTCGAGAATGTCTTGCTCTTCTTCAGGTTAGATGACTTCTGTATCCATGTTTCTTTTGTTTAATTGAGGCGTGATTCCTCTTGACTGGGGTCCAGTCTGGTGGTTTGGACGGCAGGGGGAAGTTCCAGCCCGTGTCTACTGGTATCCAGGAGGGGATGGAGATTGGTGCTATGTCTAGTGTCTCCCAGATCTTGCTCAGGTCGTCTGGGAAGCGAATAACGATGTGTTGGTCCATTGCAGTGACCGCCAAGCCAAAAGGGAAGAGCCATTTATAGCTATATCCTTTGTCTTTAAGAGCCAGTAGAAGTGGTCTAAGGTTTCTCCTCTTCGCAAGGGTAGAAGGGGAAAGGTCTTGAAATAGTTGAAGCGGTGTTTCTCCGTAGGTGATATCTTTCAACTCTCTGGCCCTTGAGAGGACAGCGGAGGTATCCACATAGCTGAGTAATCCGCATACTACGTCTCTAGGGGGCTCATTCTGCTTCAGCCTTGGCTTTAGGGCGCGGTGTACTCTCTCAATAACTATAGATTCCGCCCTCTCCTCTCCCAAGAGATTCGCGAAGATTTCTTTAGTGACCTTCTCTAGTGTCTCATTAGCAAATGATTCAGGGATTCCTCGTAGGCGGATATTTTTCCTCCTACTTCTGTTTTCCTGATCTTCAGTTGCGAGGAGGGCCATGTTCAGTAAATGTTGTTGCTGTATGACTTGCGTCCGTAAGCATGTGGCCGCCTCACTAAGCTTCTCATTAGTGGATTCTAGGGCTTCAACTCTTTGGCCTATTTGTTGTAGATCGGACCGTAGTCCCGAGATTTCCTCCATTAGTGGTTTCATTGTGTCCGCCATTAACTGTTTCATAAAGTCCTTAGTTATCAGAGTGTAGTCTTCCCTTGCCAAGTCTCCCTTTGACTCCTCTCCGCTAGTATCTGAGACCGGCAGTTGCTCTGACAAGATTTTCCGTTTCGGTGGGCGTATCTTAGGGGTACGCGTAGTGTTCTGTTGTCTTCAAGTATCTGCCGATGTCTCCTTGTGACGGAGGTTGTTGACCTCCGGAGGGGGTCTTTTGTCGACTTTTTGCACATTCTTTATTTGTTTTCACCATTTTGGAGTACCTAATAACGTGCAGCTTTTTTACACTACTTGAACGTGTTGCTTTATTTAGATGTTCATTGTGATTTCAGTTCTAATAATGTCTTATTTTTGAGAATTTTGCGCTCAATTGTATGGCCTAGGGTCAGGAGCTCGTCCAACAAGTGCAATTTTCAGAAAGGACAGTAGGTGGCAGTAGGACACTGCAGCATCCTGATTCTATGCCTGGCCCACGTCCCCCGAGACTTCTTCTTTTTAATGTTGTGAGTATACACCAAGAAAAATAGTCCCAAAGAATTTCTTATATGTGCCTGGGGAGTATGTCCAGCTTCTTCTATAGGATATAGGACTGAAGATATATATTGCCTGGGATGAGGGAGGGGGTTATGAGGCAGAGGGAGAACTATGAGGCAAAATGTTTTCAAAGTTGTGCCTCTGAAGAAACTGCTTCCTATTCTCTCCCTTCTATGCTGCGCACCTTTGTGAGAATGGCTGCAGATGCAAGGTCCGTATCCCTCTGCCTACCAGTCTCCAGTCTTCTCCCGTCCACCGGCTACAGCAGTGCATCCGTCACCTTCCTCCCCCGTGCCTGTCAAGACAGGACCCCCCCCTCCGGCTCCGCTGCGGCCAGCCGTCACCGACGTCCGTAAGGTAAGAGAGGTGAGTTGTGGAGGGAGGCTGCGGAGGAAGGCTGCTAGTCAAAATGGCGCCTTCTCTCTGGGCTCACCTATGCCCTCACTTCTTGCTCTCAATCCTGGACCTCTGATCGTCACGCAGGGGGTCACAAAGTGGGCGTCTGGGGTCTAGGAATCCACAGGGACCAGTCAGTATCAAGGATCTCTCCTGTAGCACTGTACACCGGTCTTAAAAGGATAGGGTCCGGAGAGCTCCTCTGAAGCATGTCCGTCCAGCAGAACGTTCAGGCCACGCCCCCCCCCCGCCAGGGAACCTTTTAAATTAGGTATCGAGAGAATTTTATCTAGCGACAACAGTACTTTCCTAATATTTAGCTGAGCGACCCTTAACAAAGCCTGCTTGTACAGGAGATGTAAGGTGAGGTAGAATAGAGGCCAGTCTGTCAGCCATTATTTTAGACAATAGCTTGATGTCGATATTTATAAGGGAAATCGGTCTGTATGAATTGGGGGATAATGGATCTTTGTCTGGTTTTAGTAATAATTTGACGTAAGCCATATTTGAGGAAGGGAAAATGGGATCGCCATTAGTTATTTTGTTAAAGATCGATACTAATAACGGGGAAACCTCTTCCTTTAAGGCTTTAAAGAAATCAGAAGTGTATCCATCAGGTCCAGGGGCGTTGTTTGGTTTCAAATTTCTAATTGTATTAGTAATCTCTTCCAATGAAATAGGTTTATTTAATATCGATTTCTGTTCTTCTGAAAATAAAGGTAATTTGACCCTATCTAAGAGTGTATCTGAGAGGGGCTAGGCTTGTTTTGGATTTTTATATAAGTCCTTATAAAATGAGCCTAGGATCTCATTAATTGATTTATGATTCGTGTGAATTACCCCGGTATTTCTTAATTGGAAAATTCCCTGTGGCCTTTTCAGACCTTTTGCTAAATTAGCCATCATCCTCCCTGATTTGTTGCCAAACCAATAGACGTATGCTTCTGTTTGAGATAAATGGAACTTTTCTCTCATATCTGCTTATTGGTTGAATTCAGACTGTTTTTGAGACCATTGTGTTTTATTTAAAGGGGAGGGGTCAAGAAGAAATGTAGTGTAGGCTTGTTTCAGTTCAGAGGATAGTTCACTATATTTTTTCATAACTTTTTTTTTGTGAGAAAACTTATATGCCAACATTTTCCCCCTAAGTACCGCCTTGGCAGATTCCCGTAGTAATGTGGGGTCATCTTGGTGTGCCGAGTTGTCAGACAAGAATTCCTGCCACCATAATTTGAGAGAGGAAATAAATGAATCGTCTTTCCAAAAATAATCTGGAAATCTCCATAAGAAATCAGGGCCCCGAGGGAAATTCTTTGATAGTTCCAAACTTACTGGAGCATGGTCTGAAATAACAATATTATCAATGTGTACAGTTATTAATTTAGCCAACAGAGAAGGAGAGACAAGAATATAGTCGATACGAGACCAAGAGTCATTGGCGTGTGAGAAATGCGTAAATTCTCTATTACTAGGGTTCAGGAACCTCCATGAATCAATCAAATGGCAGGTAGACATAAGAGGTGCTAGCGCTTTGTCATGCAAGGTTATTGATTGCGAAGTACCAGCAGTGTTTTTCCTATCCTTGTGTACTGAAACCACCGATTTAAAATCTCCACCTACTATTTTGTTAGGATTGGAGTCAAGCAAAAGTCTAGTCTCCAATTGTTTGAAAAAGGATTTGTTTCCTATATTAGGGGCATATACATTATAGATAGAGAAGGTTCCACAACATGTAGTTAATGTTAATTGTATCAACCTTCCCTCTCCATCTTGTTGCTGGCTCATGATCTGGTGTATAAATTGTTTATTGATAAGGATTAAGACCCCAGCCTTTCTATCTACGGACGATGAGCCATAGACACCACCCACCCCTAATTTTTTCATCCGGGGGAAATCTGCCTCTGGTAAATGTGTTTCCTGTAGGAGGGCTATATCGGGCTTTAAACGTTTTAAATGCCTAAGGACTTTCATTCGTTTTTGGGGAGACCTCAAACCTTTAACATTCCATGACACGATAAACATATTCAGAGACTGTAGAAATAAACATGCCTGGTGAAATACTTACCAGACAATGATGACATCTAATTAGATTATGTACTAAGGAGCAATGCTCGAACATGTGTAACTAATTTAAGTAACAATAAACCAAAATTTTAGAAAACTGACCTAGCTAGAGCGTAGACACTTTGTATCTGCTCGCTAGGAAAAAAACTTTCCCCTGGGCTTCACTTCTGCCCGACCATGTGTGTAACATTACAAATTACAATTTAACACCATGTAATTATGTTGTTTTTTATCAGAAATTTTCTTCCATTTTGATCCCTTATTGAATCCATTCTCCCCTCCCACCACATTTATGGAAAAAAATAACTTTAGTCAAAGTTGTAAAAGTCTGAGAGGGGAGACGGTCGGAAGCAGTTGCCTCCATAAATACCTTTTTCTCCGGAGTCTCCTGGTGTATAAAAGGAGAAACTCATTGAATCAACGGTTGTTATAGCTCTTGTCTCCTCGCCTCATAGATCCTTTAGGGGACCGTGAGCGAGAAGGAGTTACCCTCTTAGTGGATCTGTTCAGGGCTGGCCCTTGGGCACAGGAGACTGCTGACAAATGAATCTGCTTTAACAGGTGAAATAAATTCCCGGAAAGAGCCATCTGTGTCTTTCAAGCGTAGAGTAGCCAGGTAGCGGAGTTGAAAGCAAATTTTTTCTTTGTGCAGTCTGGTGCATATAGTGCTGAAGGACTTCCTTTTCCTGGTTACTTCAATGGAGTAGTCTTCGAAAAGCAAGATTTTATGGCCTTGAATAATCAATGAGTGGTTTAGTTGTTTGTATGCTCGGATAATGTCTACTTTATCATTGAAGTCCAGAAATTTCATGATGACCTGTCTTGGCCTGATTGTATTATGGGCTCCAGAGATAGCAGGTGGAGAACCAATTCTGTGAACCCTTTTCCACCTTTTTACCTTCAGATAGTTTTAGGGCTTTTGGGACTTCACTTTCGCATAGAGGTTTCAGGGTATTCTGAAGATACGATTCAGGTAGACCCGCCAAACGCAGATTGCTTCTACGAGAGCGATTCTCAAGGTCATCTATACGGTCTCTCAAAATTATGTTTCACGAACAATAGCAGATATTTTGGAATGGTCCTCTTTTGAATCATCCTCGATGTTCGACATTGGTGATTCTAACTCGGTAAGCTGTTTGTCTTGTTCATCTTTTCTGGTTTGTAGATCAAGCAGGGCAGTATTTAGTGTGGATTGTATTATGGCTTTGATTTCAGGTAATAGCCTAGCAGTGACCTCAGACGCTAGTTCTGAAGGGTCCATTTGTGTCTCCCCTTTCCTTGAAGTAGAGTTGCGGGACATTTTGGGGGGTTGACGTGAATCCGCTCCACCCTCAGATTGGGCGGGATGTTCCTCTTGGTCAAAAGTAGGAGCCATATTATGAAGATTGGAGAAGTCAGAGTGGTTGGAAAAGGAAGATTGTTTTTGCCCACTACAGAGAAGGTAGCGGTCCATATAGGCCAATGATATTGTTTGAAGATGGCCTTCAGCTGTGTGAAAATTTCGAAGAATTGCTGAGCTGCGGGAATTAAGAATCGGGAGCCCGGAGTAGATGTACAGGTGGGGGTGAACATGAGCGGTTAATCAGAGTTCACATGGTCGGCGCCTGAACCGGAAGACTCACAAATTCATAGTTTGTAGACTGTAGCTACTACATAAGAAATGGAGAAATCACCAGAGCAGATTATCTATTGACCAGTAATAGACTGAATATGTGAGGCCAAAGTTGGTTATTAGATGGCCATGGAGAGTTGGATGATATCACAAGAGTAGTGAGTGAACAATAGTTGTAATAAATTGAGGCTGAAATGTCCTTGTAGACCCCAAGATGGCATTTGAAGAGAATAGTGAAAAGTAGCTGTTATATTACAAATGTCCACTGGATGGAGTTTAGATGTACCACAGGGACAGTGAAGGTGAACAGTGAAGCATGCTGAGAAATCAGCAATGGAGGACGGTTACTTGGTGTTTAACACACTCCGATATAACTCCTCTGATGTAAGAGATGTCACTGTAATAATCAGAGTTCAATAAAGGAGTATTCTCAGGGTTTTGGCACTCTGCATGGGCCAGATTCAAAGCACACTGACAGCCTCCAAAGGTCTCTGTTGCTCTGCCTCACTAGCGGTGTTAAATCTTCATAGAGAGGCGGGCCATAGACTGATCCCTAGTCCCTAGCCCCTCTCCACTCTATTTCTGCTGGATCGATATAGAGCCCAGGACCAGCAGTGCCCTTATCTCTGCACCACACGCAGTCCAAGGGAAAGCCCCACCGTTCCGCGGCGCAAGATTCCACAGGGGACGCGGCGTACTCCACACCGGTCGCCCCGCTGTCTCCGGTCCACCAGGGAGGAGGAGGTGAGTGCCCCCTTAGAAGTGTTCAGGGGGTGCCGCTCCAAAGCACTCACCCCTGGCTAGTAGATTCTCCTGTCAGGGGAGTGCAGCAGGAGCGGAGGCAGGATCCGGGGATGCATCTCCTCTTGTCCAAGATGGCGGCCGCTCACAGTCCAGGACCCCGTCCTCAGCTTGAGACTCCGGCAACTCCCGCCAAGGAGTGCCGGGGAGAACCGGAGGCAGTTTCTGCAGGCTCTGAGTGGGCAGCAAGCCGGGGAAGAAATTTAGGGTACAGTAACTCCAGAATTAGAGCCCAAATCTTCCTATAAATCAGTGCTCTGCACGAGCTCTTCACAAACACGTCCTGTTCCTTCAGCTTCCGGTGGGCCTGCCATCAAACTGAAGATTACAAAGAAAAATGCACCTCACTTAAAGCATGGTCATTAATTCTTGACCATTACAGGAACAAGTAAATCGAAGGAGAAAAAAGTGTTAAAGTGAAATGTGCCCCCTAGTGTTAGGATACAGTCAAAATAGATCCTAGTTCTACAGTAGGATAGTGACCCAAAGCAAACATCCAAAAGTACATACAAATGCGGAAGATGAAAAAATAGACTCTCTTATTCTGGCCAACAATAAGTACTGATCTAAATCCAATTGAAAATCAGACAGGTACAAGAAACTCGCAAATCAATAAACCTGATCTATAAAAACTGTAAAGAAAAAATAAATCAAAATTGCGGGTTTTTGTTTGCCGCAACTCTACAAAAAAGATAAGAAACGATCAAGGCGTCGCAGATATCCCAAAATGGTGTTAATAAAAACATCACTTAACCACGCAAAAAAACAAGCCCTCAGGCTGGGTGCCCACGTAGCGTTTTTCAAGCATTTATGCTGCGGAATTTCCGCAGCGTAAACGCTTGTGAAACGCTAGGTAATCCGCACCCCATGGTCCCCAAGGGGATTCCGCATGTTCTATGCACATGCTGCGGATTTTTCCGCAACGTTTATGCTGCGGACAAAAATCTGCAGCATGTCATTTAATTTTGCGGAAACGCAGCAGAATGGCCGCCATTGACTTGCATTGAGACGTATAGAATGCGCGTCTGTACATTTTTACAAGCGGCTTCTATGCGTCTCTATGTGCGGATGGTACCCAGTTCTGGAGGAGAGGAGACTCTCTTCCAGACCTGGGTACCATTGTACCTGTAAAAAAAAGAATAAAATAATAAATAAAGTTTATACTCACCTTTCCGAAGGCTTCTCTGCATGCTGGCATCGCTGAAGGACCTTCGGTGACGTCACAGTCATGTGACCGCAGGCCCTTCACCGCTCTGTCTCGCAATATGCCGGCAGCCAGGAACCAGCCAGGAAGCAGCGCTGCAGCCACGCCGGGGCATCGGGGGTGAGTATAGCTTTATTTTATTTTTACTGTTCACACTGTATAAATCCATGCTGTTTGCATGGATTTATACAGTGTGATCTAGTTGTCAAGCACTTTCCAAGTGATTCTATCGCCTGGAAAGCGCTTGTCAATCTGCATGCGGAAACGCATGTGAATCCGCATGTGGATCCGCATGTATTCTGCAGGAAAAACGCATGCACAATCTGCATGCTTTTTTTCTGCCAGGGAGATGCAGAAATGCTGCAGAAATTTTCTGCTTCATGGGCACATAGCCTCACATAGGGTTTTGAAAAATAGCAGCTCAACACACATTATATACACTGCTCAAAAAAATAATTGGCACACTCAAATAACACATCCTAGATCTGAATGAATGAAATATTCTCCTGATGAGGTTGCGGATGGTCTCCTCTGGGATCTCCTCCCAGACCTGGACTAAAGCATCCGCCAATTCCTGGACAGTCTGGGGTGCAACGTGACGTTGGTGGATGGAGCGAGACATGATGTCCCAGATGTGCTCAATCAGATTCAGGTCTGGGGAACGGGCAGGCCAGTCCATAGCTTCAATACCTTCATCTTGCAGGAACTGCTGACACACTTCAGCCACATGAAGTCTGGCATTGTCCTGCATTAGGAGGAACCCAGGGCCAACCGCACCAGCATATGGTCTCACAAGGGGTCTGAGGATCTCATCTCGGTGCCTAATGGCAGTCGGGCTACCTCTGGCGAGCACATGGAGGGCTGTGCGGCCCTCCAAAGAAATGCCACCCCACACCATTACTGACCCACTGCCAAACCGGTCATACTGAAGGATGTTGCAGGCAGCAGATTGCTCACCATGGCGTCTCCAGACTCTGTCACATGTGCTCAGTGTGAACCTGCTTTCATCTGTGAAGAGCACAGGGCGCCAGTGGCGACTTTGCCAATCCTGGTGTTCTGTGGCAAATGCCAAGCATCCTGCACGGTGTTGGGCTGTGAGCACAACCCCCATCTATGGAAGTCGGGCCCTCATACCACCCTCATGGAGTCAGTTTTTAACCGTTTGTGCAGACACATGCACATTTGTGGCCTACTGGAGATCATTTTGCAGGGCTCTGGCAGTGCTTCTCTTCCTCCTTGCACAAAGGCGGAGGTAGCGGTCCTGCTGCTGGATTGTTGCCCTCCTACGGCCCCTTCCACGTCTCCTGGTGTACTGGCCTGTCTCCTGGTAGCGCCTCCAGTTTCTGGACACTACGCTGACAGACACATCAAACCTTATTTCCACAGCTCGCATTGATGTGCCATCCTGGATGAGCTGCACTACCTGAGCAACTTCTGTGGGTTGTATAGTCCGTCCCATGCTGCCACGAGTGTGAAAGCACAGCCAACATTCAAAAGTGACCAAAACATCAGCCAGATAGCATTGGTACTGAGATGGTCTGTGGTCCCCACCTGCAGAGCCAGAGCTGAGCGTGTCTTGATAATTGCCAATAATTTCCATCTATTGTCTATTCCATTTGCAAAACAGCATGTGAAATTGATTGTCAATCAGTGTTGCTTCCTAAGTGGACAGTTTGATTTCACAGAAGTTTGATTTACTTGGAGTTATATTCTGTTGTTTAAGTGTTCCCTTTATTTTTTTGAGCTATGTATGTATGTATACACATATATATAAAATATACTATTCTACGCCCGGATGGCGAGCATTTTTATTGGTATATGGTCTCCCATGCTGGTATTTGTGCTGCCCCCATCCTGTTCCCCCATCCTATTATGTGCTGCCCTCATCCCTATCCTGATATGCATGGCACGCCTCATCCCTATCCTGGCATGCATGGCACCCCTCATCCCAAATTTGATATACATGGCACCTCTCATCCCAATCCTGGTATGTATGGCACCCCCCATTCCCCAAACTCGATATGTATCGCCCCCTCATCCCTCATCCTGGTATGCATGGCACTCCTCATCCCCCAATCCTGGTATGCATGGTACCCCTCATCCCCCAATCCTGGTATGTGTGGTCCCCTCACCCCCAATCCTGGTATGCATGGTCCCCTCACCCCCAATCCTGGTATGCATGGCACCCCTCATCCCCAAATCCTGGTATACATGGCACCCCCCATTCCCCAATCCTGGTATGTATGGCCCCCTCATTCTGGTATGCATGGTACCCCTCATCCCCCAATCCTGGTATGGTTGGTCCCCTCACCCCCAATCCTGGTATGGTTGGTCCTCTCACCCCCAATCCTGGTATGCGTGGTCCCCTCACCCCCAATCCTGATATGCATGATCCCCCTCATCCCCCAATCCTGGTATGCATGGCACCCCTCACCCCCCAATCCTGGTATGCATGGTACCACTCACCCCCCAATCCTGGTATGTATGGTACCCCCAATCCTGATATGTGTGGCCTCCTCATCCCCCAATCCTGGTATGTGTGGCCCCCTCATCCCCCAATCCTGGTATGTGTGGTCCCCTCATCCCCCAATCCTGGTATGTGTGGTCCCCTCATCCCCCAATCCTGGTATGTGTGGCACCCTTCACCCCCCCAATCCTGGTATGCATGGCACCCTTCACCCGCCAATCTTAGTATGTGTGGCACCCTTCACCCCCCCCAATCCTGGTATGCATGGTACCCCTCAATCCTGGTATGTGTGGTACCCCTCATCCCCCAATCCTGTTATGTGTGGCCCCCTCATCCCCCAATCCTGGTATGTGTGGCCCCCTCATCCCCAATCCTGGTATGTGTGGCCCCCTCACCCCCCAATCCTGGTATGCATGGTACCCCTCATCCCTTTCACACTGCACACATACAAAAAAAATAAACACTTATACTCACCTTTCTTCCTTGTGCTCCAGCGCTGCTGTGTCCTGTTCTGCCGGAGGCCGGGGGAGGAGTGCGGCGCCGGAGTACGAGCGTGCCCATACCGCCCTGTCCAGCACCATTTTGCTGAAGACACACTGCAAATGTGTCTTCAGTAAAATAGCCCTATGCGCTTGCGCCGATTCAGACGCCTTCACTCCGCCCCCGATCTCCGGCCAGAAGAGAGGCGCCACGGCAACGCTCCTCCCGGTCAGGTAAGTATGGCGCCAGAGATCGCGGTATGCGTTCAGTGTCTACGCATACCGCAATCTCCGGCGCCATACACTCCTCTTACCTGTAATGGCTCCTTGAGTTCTTCTGTCTGGAGCCAGACTGCGCAGGCATGTCTTGCTTGCACAGTCTATAGAGGCTTCAGACAGAGATGCGCATCTCCCGTTATATCTATATATCTATCTATCTATATATGTATGTGTGTATATATATATATATATCTATAATATAATCGGAGCTGCGTCCCTCTGTCTGAAGGAGTTTTCCCACGGCGCCTCTCTTCTCGCCGGAGACCAGAGCAGGAGTGAGGCGTCGGAATCGGCACATGCGCATCGCGCTATCCGGCACCATTTTATTGAAGACAAATTTGCAGTGTGTCTTCAGCAAAATGTCGCCGGACAGCGCGGTATGGGCACACGCGTACTTCGGTGCCACACTTTTCCCCTGGCCTCCGGCAGAACTGGACACAGTGCTGGAGCACAGGGAAGAAAGGTGAGTATAAGGGTTTATTTTTTTGTATGTGTGCAGCGTGATAGGTATGAGGTGTGCCATACATACCAGGATTGGGGGGTGAGGGGTGTCATGCATACCAGGATTTGGGATGAGGGGTATCATACATACCAGGATTGGGGGTGAGGGGTGCCATGCATTCCAGGATAGGGATGAGGGAGTACCATGCATTCCAGGATTGGGGGGTGAGGGGACCATGCATACCAGGATTGGGAGGTGAGGGGACCATGTATCCACGCATACCAGGATTGGGGGGTGAGGGGTGCCACGCATACCAGGATAGAGATGAGGGGGTACCATGCATACCAGGATGGAGGGGTACCACACATACCAGGATTGGGGGGGGTGAGGAGACCATGCATACAAGGATACGGATGAAGGGGTACCATGCATACCAGGTTTGGGGGATGAGGGGTGCAATGCATACCATGATTGGGGGGTGAGGAGTGCCATGCATACCAGGATTGGGGGGGGTAAGGAGTGCCATGCATACCAGGATAGGCATGAGGGGGGTACCATGCATACCAGGATTGGGGGGTGAGGGGACCATGCATACCAGGATTGGAGGGTGAGGGGGGGACCATGCATACTAGGAGGGGGGTGAGGGGACCATGCATACCAGGATGAGGAATGGGGTGCCATGCATACCAGGATGGAGGGGTACCACACATACCAGGATTGGGGGGGTGAGGGGACCATGCATACAAGGATAGGGATGAAGGGGTACCATGCATACCAGGATAGGGATGAAGGGGTACCATGCATACCAGGTTTGGGGCATGAGGGGTGCCATGCATACCAGGATTGGGGGGTGAGGAGTGCCATGCATACCAGGATTGGGGGGTGAGGAGTGCCATGCATACCAGGATTGGGGGGTGAGGGGACCATGCATACCAGGATTGGAGGGTGAGGGGACCATGCATACCAGCATGAGGAATGGGGTGACGTGCATACCAGGATGAGGAATGGGGTGCCGTGCATACCAGGATGAGGAATGGGGTGCCGTGCATACCAGGATGAGGAATGGGGTGCCATGCATACCAGGATGAGGGGTACCACACATACCAGGATAGGAATGAGGAGGTGCCATGCATACCAGGATAGGGATGAGGGGTGCCATACATACCAGGATTGGGGGATGAGGGGGTATCATACATAGCAGGATAGGGATGAGGGGTACCATGCATACCAGGATAGGGATGAGGGGCACCATGCATACCCAGGATAGGGATGAGGGGTACCATGCATACCAGGATTTGGGGGTGAGAGGACCATGCATACCAGGATTTGGGGGTGAGGGGACCATGCATACCAGGATGAGGGATGGGGTTCCATGCATACCAGAATAGGGATGAGGGGTACCTTTTATACCAGGATAGGAATGCGGGGTACCATGCAGGATTGGGGGATGAGGAGGCCATACATACCAGAATTGGGATGAGGGGTGCCATGCATACCAGGATGAGGGATGGGGTGCCATGCATACCAGGATGAGGGATGGGGTGCCATGCATACCAGGATGAGGGATGGGGTGCCATGCATACCAGGATGAGGGATGGGGTGCCATGCATACCAGGATGAGGGATGGGGTGCCATGCATACCAGGATGAGGGATGGGGTGCCATGCATACCAGGATGAGGGATTGGGTGCCATGCATACCAAGATTAGAGGATGAGGAAACCATGCATACCAGGATGAGGGATTGAGTACCATGCATACCAGGATTGGGGGATGAGGAGTGCCATACATAACAGGATTGAGGGTATGCATGGCACCCCTCAATCCTGGTATGTATGGTACCCCTCATCCCCCAATCTGGGTATGTGTGGGCCCCCCTCAACCCCCCAATCTGGGTATGTGTGGGCCCCCCCCCAACCCCCCAATCTGGGTATGTGTGGGCCCCCCCCCCAACCCCCCAATCTGGGTATGTGTGGGCCCCCCCAACCCCCCAATCTGGGTATGTGTGGGCCCCCCCCAACCCCCCAATCTGGGTATGTGTGGGCCCCCCCCAACCCCCCAATCTGGGTATGTGTGGGCCCCCCTCAACCCCGCAATCTGGCTCTGTGTGGGCCCCCCTCAACCCCCCAATCTGGCTCTGTGTGGGCCCCCCTCAACCCCCCAATCTGGCTCTGTGTGGGCCCCCCTCAACCCCCCAATCTGGCTCTGTGTGGGCCCCCCTCAACCCCCCAATCTGGCTCTGTGTGGGCCCCCCTCAACCCCCCAATCTGGCTCTGTGTGGGCCCCCCTCAACCCCCCAATCTGGCTCTGTGTGGGCCCCCCTCAACCCCCCAATCTGGCTCTGTGTGGGCCCCCCTCAACCCCCCAATCTGGCTCTGTGTGGGCCCCCCTCAACCCCCCAATCTGGCTCTGTGTGGGCCCCCCTCAACCCCCCAATCTGGCTCTGTGTGGGCCCCCCTCAACCCCCCAATCTGGCTCTGTGTGGGCCCCCCTCAACCCCCCAATCTGGCTCTGTGTGGGCCCCCCTCAACCCCCCAATCTGGCTCTGTGTGGGCCCCCCTCAACCCCCCAATCTGGCTCTGTGTGGGCCCCCCTCAACCCCCCAATCTGGCTCTGTGTGGGCCCCCCTCAACCCCCCAATCTGGCTCTGTGTGGGCCCCCCTCAACCCCCCAATCTGGCTCTGTGTGGGCCCCCCTCAACCCCCCAATCTGGCTCTGTGTGGGCCCCCCTCAACCCCCCAATCTGGCTCTGTGTGGGCCCCCCTCAACCCCCCAATCTGGCTCTGTGTGGGCCCCCCTCAACCCCCCAATCTGGCTCTGTGTGGGCCCCCCTCAACCCCCCAATCTGGCTCTGTGTGGGCCCCCCTCAACCCCCCAATCTGGCTCTGTGTGGGCCCCCCTCAACCCCCCAATCTGGCTCTGTGTGGGCCCCCCTCAACCCCCCAATCTGGCTCTGTGTGGGCCCCCCTCAACCCCCCAATCTGGCTCTGTGTGGGCCCCCCTCAACCCCCCAATCTGGCTCTGTGTGGGCCCCCCTCAACCCCCCAATCTGGCTCTGTGTGGGCCCCCCTCAACCCCCCAATCTGGCTCTGTGTGGGCCCCCCTCAACCCCCCAATCTGGCTCTGTGTGGGCCCCCCTCAACCCCCCAATCTGGCTCTGTGTGGGCCCCCCTCAACCCCCCAATCTGGCTCTGTGTGGGCCCCCCTCAACCCCCCAATCTGGCTCTGTGTGGGCCCCCCTCAACCCCCCAATCTGGCTCTGTGTGGGCCCCCCTCAACCCCCCAATCTGGCTCTGTGTGGGCCCCCCTCAACCCCCCAATCTGGCTCTGTGTGGGCCCCCCTCAACCCTTTCACGCTGCACACATACAAAAAAAATAAACACTTATACTCACCTTTCTTCCCTGTGCTCCAGCGCTGCTGCGTCCTGTTCTGCCGGAGGCCGGGGAGGAGTGTGTCACCGGAGTACGCTCGTGCCCATACCGCGCTGTCCAGCGCCATTTTGCTGAAGACACTGCAAATGTATCTTCAGTGAAATGGCGCCAGATAGCGCTATGTGCATGCGCCTATTCCAACGCCTTCACTCCGCCCCCGGTCTCCGGCCAGAAGAGAGGCGCCACGGCAACGCTCCTCCTGGTCAGGGAAGTATGTAAGTATGGCGCCGGAGATCGCGGTATGCGTTCAGTGTCTACGCATACCGCGATCTCCGGCGCCATACACTCCTCTTACCTGTAACGGCTCCATGCGTTCTTCTGTCTGGAGCCAGACTGCGCAGGCTATAGAGGCTACAGACAGAGACACGCATCTCCCATCTATCTATCTATGTGTGTATCTATATATATATACATATATATGTGTATATACATATATAGATAGATAGGTATACAGTACAGACCAAAAGTTTGGACACACCTTCTTATTTAAAGATTTTTCTGTATTTTCATGACTTTGAAAATTGTACATTCACACTGAAGGCATCAAAACTATGAATTAACACATGTGGAATTATATACCTAACAAAAAAGTGTGAAACAACTGAAAATATGTCTTATATTCTAGGTTCTTCAAAGTAGCCACCTTTTGCTTTGATGACTGCTTTGCACACTCTTGGCATTCTCTTGATGAGCTTCAAGAGGTAGTCACCAGAAATGGTTTTCACTACACAGGTGTGCCCTGCCAGGTTTAATAAGTGGGATTTCTTGCCTTATAAATGGGGTTGGGACCATCAGTTGTGTTGTGCAGAAGTCAGGTGGATACACAGCTGATAGTCCTACTGAATAGACTGTTAGCTGCATTTTTCTTGCCATAATACAAATTCTAAGTAAAGAAAAACGAGTGGCCATCATTACTTTAACCGGTTCCCGACCGCCCACTGTACATAAACGTCCGCGCTGCCTGGGCTCTGTGCAGCGCGGACGTTTAAAAACGGTGGGTGGTCCCGCAGCGCTCAGGACCCCCAGGGTCCTGCAAGCGCTGCGATTCCGGTGCAGAGCGTTAGCTCTGACAGGGAACATCATCGGGACCTGATTGGATCAGGTCCCAGTGATGTTAACCCTTTGCTGTCTTCTATATGCTGCGATCTATAGTGATCGCGGCATATAGGAGACAGCAGGAGGAGAGGGGGTCGTCTTACTTACCTCCGAAGACCTCAGATTCCTTCCAGGACCTGGGGTTGCTATGGCAGCTGGAGGTCACATGACCGCCTCCAGCTCTGCCATATATGGTGTCCTGTCTGGCTCAGCCTGCAAGCTGAGCCAGACAGGAGACTCTGACTGAAACAGGGAAGATCTCATGTAATGTAATATATGTCTATTACATTACATGAGATCAGTGATCACAAAAATAAAAATTAATGTCCCATACAGGGACTAAGTAAAAATGTAAAAAAAAAAGTTTTTAAACTGTTAAAAAAAAAAAAAAAAAAATCACAAAATAAATAAATAAAATATTAAACCAATAAATCCGTATATTTTTACAAAACCAAAAAAAGAACACATATTTGGTATCGCCGCGTCCAGAACAACCCGAGCTATAAAACTGTCACACTAATTAACTCCTTCTGTGCACACCGTAATAAAAATAAATAAAAAACGGAGCAAAAAAATATGCTTTTTCATCATATCGCCAAACAAAAAGTGGAAAAAATGCGATCAAAAAGCAAAATAGAAATAAAAATGGTACCGCTGAAAACGTCATCTTGTTCCGCAAAAAACAAGCCGCCATACAGCTCCATCAGTCGAAAAATCAAAAAGTTATAGTGCTCAGAATAAAGCAATGCAAAAAAAATATTTTTTTCTATAAATTTGTTTTATTGTATAAAAGCGCAAAAACATAAAAAAAAAAACAGTACGTGTAGTATCGCTGTAAATGTACTGACCCGAAGAATAACGCTGCGTGATCACTTTTACCTCACGCAGAACGGCATAAAAAAAAACCTCAAAGAACAATTCCTGAATTGTTGGTTTTTGTTAATTTTACCTCCCAAAAAACGGAATAGAAAGCGATCAAAAAATGTCACGTACCCAAAAATGGTACCAATAAAAATGTCAACTCGTCCCGCAAAAAACAAGCCATCACATGACTGTCGGCCGAAATATGGAAAAATTATAGCTCTCAAAATATGGTGATGCAAAAACTAGATTTTGCAAAAAAAAGCGTCTTTTAGTGTGTGACAGCTGTCAGTCATAAAAACCCGATATTATTCTGGTATCTCTGTAATCGCACCGACCCGAAGAATAAAGTAATCTCATCACTTATACCGCACGAGGAGCGGCGTAAAAAATAAATAAAACCAATTCTTCACCTGCTACTGATTTGTTTATTATGTCTCCGAAAGATCGCAGTAAGGCTCTGCTCACATTTATCCTGCGCTCTGCGCTGAGCACTTACACCAGAGTTTCCGTGTAAATCTCTGAAATTCGTGATTCAGCCAGAACCCATGACGGAAGATTCCCTGTAATGAGGCAGATATAGACCACTGTGGACGCCGTCTAGCCTGGGATCCCACGGTGTCATTTGTTTTAGGCGTGCATAAAAGTGCGGTTGGCCAGTTTTGTGCACTTCTGAAAAAAAGGACATCGCTAAACAGAGGCCAGACGGAGTCCAGAGTAACTCTGCTGCCTCATTACAGTGAATGGATCCCGCAGGGGTTTAATCTGAATTATATCACTTGGAAATTTAGATGGAAACCCTGATGTAAGTGCTCAGCCTAGAGCGCCGGATAAATGTTACATAAAATGTTCCCAATAAAAGCTTCAACTCAGTCCTCAAAAAAAGCTAGTCCCCACTCAGGTCGGTCATCTGTTAAAAATATAAGGCACTTCCAAGTTACTGGTAGCAGAAAGGCTCTGGAAAAGCGAAATGGCCCTTGCCCCCCAAAAGAAATAAAGAAAATTTTGTGCTCCCAAATCCAAATGCCTATTCTACAATAATTTGTTCTCCAATTGTCAAATAGCACTCCGTCCCCCCCAGATCTCGCCGTATGGCTGAGTGGTACGATACAGCCACATATGGGGTATTGCCACTTTTAGAAGAAATTGTGTGACACATTTCGGCACCATTTTTACCCATTGCCCTGTGTGAAAATGTAAAATCTGAGGGTAAAGCATTTTTTTGTGGTAAAAATATAATTATGCTTTTTTCACTGCCCAATGGTATAAATTTAAAAATTTAAAAATACTCACTACTTCCCTAGATGAATTCCTTGAGAGGTGTAGTTTACAAAATGGGGTCACTTGTGGGGGTTTCTGCTGTTTCGGCTTGTCAGCGACTCTTCAGATGTGACATGGTGTCTGCCACCTATCCCAGCCAACATAGCGCTCCTTTCTCTTCCGAACCCTGCTGTACACCAAAGCAGTGGTTTTCCCCCACATATGGGGTATCAGCGTACTCGGGAGAAATTGCACAACAAATTTCATGGTGCAATTTATCCTATTACCCTTACGATAATGCAAAATTAAGGGATGAAAAACGGTTTTGTGGGAAAAATTTGAAAATTTTATTTTTACAGCTCAATATTATAAACTTCTGTGAAGCACCTTGGGGTTCAAGGTGCTCACCACACATCTAGATAAGTTCCCTAAGGGGTCTAGTTTCCAAAATGGTGTCACTTGTGGGGGGTTTCCACTGTTTAGGCACATCAGGGGCTCCCCAAATGCAACATGGCGTCCGCTAATTATTCAAACAAATTTTACATTCAAAAAGTCAAATGGCGCTTCTTCCCTTTCAAACCCTGCCGTGCGCCCAAACAGTGGTTTGCCTCCACGTATGGGGTATCAGCGTGTTCAGGAGAAATTGCACAACAAATTTCATGGTGCAATTTTTCCTATTACCCTTATGATAATGCAAAATTAAGGGATGAAAAACGTTTTTGTGGGAAAGATGTGAAAATTTTATTTTTACAGCTCAATATTATAAACTTCTGTGAAGCACCTTGGGGTTCAAGGTGCTCACCACACATCTAGATAAGTTCCCTAAGGGGTCTAGTTTCCAAAATGGTGTCACTTGTGCCACCGGAAATGGCCTTCCAACAATCTTGAAGGCGTTGCCAGAGATGCTTAGCACTTGTTGGCCCTTTTGCCTTCACTCTGCGGTCCAGCTCACCCCAAACCATCTCGATTGGGTTCAGGTCTTGTGACTGTGGTGGCCAGGTCATCTGGCGTAGCACCCCATCACTCTCCCTCTTGGTCAAATAGCCCTTACACAGCCTGGAGGGGTGTTTGAGGTCATTGTCCTGTTGAAAAATAAATGATGGTCCAACTAAACGCAAACCGGATGGAATAGCATGCCGCTGCAAGATGCTGTGGTAGCCATGCTGGTTCAGTATGCCTTCAATTTTGAATAAATCCTCAACAGTGTCACCAGCAAAGCACCATCACACCTCCTCCTCCATGCTTCACGGTGGGAACCAGGCATGTAGAGTCCATCCGTTCACCTTTTCTGCGTCGCACAAAGACACGGTGGTTGGAACCAAAGATCTCAAATTTGGACTCATCAGACGAAAGCACAGATTTCCACTGGTCTAATGTCCATTCCTTGTGTTCTTTAGCCCAAACAAGTCTCTTCTGTTTGTTGCCTGTCCTTAGCAGTGTTTTTCTAGCAGCTATTTTACCCTGAAGGCCTGCTGCATAAAGTCTCCTCTTAACAGTTGTTGTAGAGATGTGTCTGCTGCTAGAACTCTGTGTGGCATTGGCCTGGTCTCTAATCTGAGCTGCTGTTAACCTGCGATTTCTGAGGCTAGTGACTCGGATAAACTTATCCTCAGAAGCAGAGGTGACTCTTCGTCTTCCTTTCCTGGGGCGGTCCTCATGTGAGCCAGTTTCTTTGTAGCCCTTGATGGTTTTTGCAACTGCACTTGGGGACACTTTCAAAGTTTTCCCAATTTTTCGCACTGACTGACCTTCATTTCTTAAAGTAATGATGGCCACTCGTTTTTCTTTACTTAGCTGCTTTTTTCTTGCCTTAATACAAATTCTAACAGTCTATTCAGTAGGACTATCAGCTGTGTATCCCCCAGACTTCTGCACAACACAACTGATGGTCCCTACCCCATTTATAAGGCAAGAAATCCCACTTATTAAACCTGACAAGGCACACTTGTGAAGTGAAGACCATTTCCGGTGACTACCTCTTGAAGCTCATCAAGAGAATCCAAGAGTGTGCAAAGCAGTCATCAAAGCAAAAGGTGGCTACTTTGAAGAACCTAGAATATAAGACATATTTTCAGTTGTTTCACACATTTTGGTTAAGTATATAATTCCACATGTGTTAATTCATAGTTTTGATGCCTTCAGTGTGAATGTACAATTTTCAAAGTCATGAAAATACAGAAAAATCTTTAAATGAGAAGGTGTGTCCAAACTTTTGGTCTGTACTGCGTGTATATATATATATATATATGTATGCATAATATATAATTATTATTATTTTTTTTTTTTTTTAAACGTAACTAAACTTTTATTTACAGTATTTTATTTTTTACAAATTTGTTTGTTTTTTTAGCACTTAAATAAAAAACAAAATATGCAAGTTTGGTATCATTGTAATCATACTGACCTGAACAGTCATGTTTTTCCAGGTCATTTTTACTGCAAAATGAATGCTCAATTTCACTTCACTAACAATTTTTTCCCCACTTTGCAATAAACTGTATGGTAAAATGGATGGTGTCATTCAAAAGTACGTTTGAGTATGTGTATTGTACATATTTAGACATATTTTTTATTTTGCAGGATTCAATTGATTTGTTTCTCGGAAATTATTCAGTTGAAGAAGTCTATTCTACAAGTCCTTTACAAATTCAGAAAGACTGGAAATTTTTAGCGGTAAGTTTGTAATCTTTATTATTGTTTACCCCACTGTAATGGTGCTTCTAAAGTGTGGGATCTGATTTACTAAGCTATGTAGGTTTGAGGGTTTTTTTGTGTTTAGGCAGTCTCACTAATTTGATTTAAATTATTTGTTCAATGCCTCAAGAATGAAAAATGAAGTAATTTACAAATTGACAGTCTTGACACATCTTTTTTGTTTTGTGACTGTGTAACCCTGCAGATACATATCTTCCTGTAGCTAGACTACAAACAAATTTGGGCCTCTGATTCATTATTTACGTTTTGTTTTTTTGTTTTTAAGTTCATTTTCTTTTTTTGTATCGTGATCGTCGTCTTTTTTTCTTCCTACTTATTCTTTAACACAGTGTACACGGACTCATACATTTTCCACAAATTCTTTGTTTTATCTTTTTTTTTGCACCCTTTTAGTGCAAAAAGTCCAATAAGTCCAACGTTAGTCTTTAAAGGGAATCCGTCACCACTTTTGAGTTATCAGACCTCTACTATAGGCATACAGGTGATAGAAAAGTAAATCTATACATACCTGTATGGCCCATAGTAGAGGTCTGATTGCTGAGAAAAACGCTTTAATCAATTCTATTTTGTACAGGCTTGGCACCTGAGGAACGGCAAGCAATCCCTGCCTATGTGCTGCTTATTCACCCAAATCCCCGCCTATATGCTTAATTATCATATTCCCCCCCTCCCCTAACTTCCCGAGCATGCGCTAAGCGCCGCTCACATAGAGCGCGCTTTGCTTCATCCCAGCCCCCTCTGCCTGTGCACTGCACTGCAGGTTTCTATTGCACAGGCGCCGGGAAGCGACAGTGACTCTCCGGCGCCTGCGCAATAGAAACCTGCGGCGCAGTGCACAGGTAGACGGGGCCGGGATGAAGCAAAGCGCGCCCTATGTGAGTGGCGCTTTGCACATCCCCCTGAAGTCAGGGAGCACAGTGTACGTCACAGGGCCCTGTGACATGCAGGGGAGTGGGGGGGGATATGAAAATTAAGCATATAGGCGGGGATTTGGGGGAATAATAAGCACATAGGTGGGGATTGATTGGCGTCCCCCGGACGCCGAGCCTGTACAGAATATAATTGATTAAAGCGCTTTTCTCTGCAATCAAACCTCTACTATGGGCCATACAGGTGTGTATAGATTTACTTTTCTATACCCTGTATGGCCATAGTAGAGGTCTGATAACTGCAAAGTGGTGACAGATTCCCTTTAACTACGCAAAAATAAAATTGGAGTACTGGAGTGCAACTGCTCAAAAATTTACAATATTCTAAAAAGTGGTATATGATGAATCAGGATAAAGGAAATCATACCCATGTTGCCAAATGATGATGTCCTTTTGCTGCTGTGTATAACACAATGGATGATGGGTTTTTTTCTGCAGAGAAGGACTCATTAAAGGGGTTGCTCACTTTCAAAAAATGTTTCCCTGTCGGCTCAATTAATTTAAAAGAACAAACTGTGGTCTCATCCATTGTTCAGCGCTAAGTCTCTGCTACTTCCCTTTTTGAATTGTTTGGCTGTATCTGTGAAGTCGTATCGAGTGCGGTGCAGCCAATCACTGTGCTCAGCAGCTCTGGTGAAGTAGCAAGCAAAAGCAGATGACGTCAGTAATTGCCTTGAGCAATGTTGATGTGATGTCACCACTGCAATAGCTCAGACCAGGGAAGCATCAATGTCTAATCGGTGGAGGCGTGACACCTGGCACCCCCGCCGATCAGTTGTTCCCAGGGTCGGCGGCCACCAGAACTGCTCAGTTATGGAGCTGCACAGCTCAGTCAACTGTATAGTGGCTACAGCGGGTATTTCACATCCACCCCCTATTCAAATCAATATTATCCGGCTGTGACCACTTTTCCATTAACAGAGCTGTGCTGTGCAGTTCCATAACGGAGCAGTTTCAGCCAACAGCAGGAATAGCTGATCGGCGGGGATGCCAGGTGTCGCACCCCTACCAATTTGAACATTGATGACCTATTCTAAGGCTAGGCCATCAATGTTAAGGTCCAGGACAACCCCTCTAATGTTAACTGAGCCTACAGGGAAAACGTTTTTAAAGGGTGCCAAGCCTGTTAAGTGAAATGTTTGGTGTTCGTGCGGTCAATTGTTGTTTTTTTTTTGACAGCACACTGACACATTATATTCTATGGGGCTATTCATAGCATGTCTATTTTTTATATTTGCTGATCAATGGTATGCATAAAAAATGGAGACGTCCTATTTTGATCTCTATTGCAGGCAGAACTTGCCCATTGAGGTCAGTGAAAAAAGCGAACAGCACGCTGATCCCTAGTTGCATCCTACCGCTGTTTAATTTTCACTGATTGCGGAGATAAACTGACACACTGATGAAAATCTGATCCAGCACACTGATGAAAAAATTTACTCTTTTTTTCTTGCAGTTGAGAAAATGTCTGACTTGTGAATTTTATGCTATCACAATTATATGTCTTGTGTAAAGTGGTGTTATAGTAAAGTTGCTGTTGTGTAGAGTCATTTTTGGATTTTCATAATTTGCTCCAAAACACCATTTGATTGGGTAAAGTTCTACAATTATTCAAATAGCACTGGATTTCTTAAAATGTTGTAATTTTAGCTGATCATGAACATTTAAGCAAAAGTCTTGTCTTCTTGTCTCTTTACTTTTAGCTGCCAATCATTATGGTGGTTGCATTTTCCATGTGCATTATCTGTCTACTCATGGCTGGTAAGTCATCTATAGTGTATGTATTTACAGAATTAAGATATAATCTGTAAATTCCACAGCAGCAAACTGATCAAATATAACCAGTTAGGAACGTTCTAATTTAAAATGCTATAAAAACTTTGGGGCACATTTATGAAACTGTGTAGAAGAAAACAACATGTCTTTTTTACACGTAGAAACCAATTACAGCACAGCTTTCATTTCTAGAAAAATGAAAAACTGAGCTGTGATTGGTTGTTATGGGCAATTAACATTTTATGTGACTGTTTCATAAAGTTGCTTTTAAAACTGACAATTCCAATAATGCAGGAGTGGGCACTTAATTTTCCCGAGGGACCACATGAGAGGCTGAAAGTAATGCTGCTCAATATTATTAACATATTATAATTATTTTATATTAATAATTGTATCACTAAATATTGAGCAGAATGAAGTATCCTGACATCCCTCTATATACTGTATGAGCTCATACACAGCCCCCAATATTACAGCATGATCATAGCCTCTATATATACAATGAGCCCCCACATAGCCGCCTATATACAGTATGAGCTTCCACATTGCCCCTATATACATGTAAACATTCCATACACATGAAAAAAAAAACACATACTCCCTTAGCTCCTGTTCCCCCAGCGCACTTCTGTCTCCGATGCACTGATTCTCTGCAGTGCACAGCTGAGGTGATGAAATTACGTCATCGTGATTGCTGTCTGGTACGCTGATTGGTGGAAGAAGAAGTCAGTGGCGGCGTCCTCCACAAATGTATTCACAGCTGTCTGTATCCATGACACTGGGCAGCGGCATTATGTGTCCAGTGGAACACTGTTTCAGCCCTTCGGCTATCTCGGTCCTTGGGCCAGACTGGAACAGCCAGAGGGCCTAATGCGGGACGCAGTTTGCCAAGGTCTGCAATGCATATAAATTGTATATTTGCTAAACTTGACAGTGAGGACAAGATGGAAAATAAAAAAAACAACCTTGTAATTTATGCTTCTCAGGCCTCATGCAGACATACATGAGACCCAGTCCAAGTGCAAACCGTGATGCATGGACTGATCCGATTCAAACTTGACCCGGACTGACCCAAGAGTCTCCTGACCCGAACTTGATTGCCTCATAGGTATCTTTTTAAGATTGTTGAGTTCAAGTTGGGAGTCCAACTACAAATTTGTACATCATGATCCCTACAGCTGCCATGTTTCTCAAACGTCTGAGATTGATCTCAGCTTGTAGCATTGATTGTTTTGCTGACTGGCTAGTAACATTGACCAGTTGCACTACAGCCAGATATCAAAAATGAGAAGAGGAAATCCCATTGCATAGAGCTGCATAAAAAGGTGAGGAGGATACTGTGAATGTCCTTGAAAGGCATCTAAAAATATGAACTTCTGGGATTAGTGTTTTTAATGATCCCCATAATTTCTGCTTTTACTCAGGCTTCAACTGCTGATGTTGCCGATACATAAGCCATACCCTTCTGAGAAATATTTGGACAGTGATTGAATTTTTGTGATTTGGGCTCTGCATGCCACTATTTTTGATTTAAAATGAAACAACTGAGATGCAATTGAAGTGTAGACTTTCAGGTTTAATTAAAGGGGTTGAACAAAAGTTCCTGTAAAACATTTAGGAATTGCAACTGTTTTTCTACAAAGTCTCCTCATTTCAGGGACCCAAAAGTAATTGGACAAATTAACTTTACCATAAATAAAATGTTCATTTTTACTTTATAGAGAATCCTGTGCAGGCAATGACTGCCTGTTGTCTGGAAGCCACATAGGTCACCAAAGTCCCATCAATCAATCAATGTGCCTGGGGAAAATACATTGTACAAGACATACAATAAAACAAAAAATAACGGCACTTTCCAAGCCTGCATGAAACACTATAAAATGGGAAGTGGTAAAATTGCATTGTCACTTAGATTTATGATAGAAATAAGAGAGGATCTTTTATTATATGTAATAGTTATGGATGAATGAAGGGTAGGGTATACTTTATAGTTATATGGTATAGTGTATGCAAATTATATAGTAGACCCATTAGGAAAATCTACTCCCCCAGATTACCATTTTCAAATATAAGGGTAATATCAATATGAGGTGATAAATATATCCATTGCTGATACAGAAAAGGAAAAAAGCACGGGCGTGCATGGGAGTCAAAATCTTACACATACCTGCTGGTGCTGGGTGCCTTCAGGATAGGCGTAGCTTTAAATAGTGCTGTGCAGTAGAAAAGAATAGCTCTCCTTTAATACCCTAAAGCCAGGTGCCCCCACGGTACTCATGGTGTGCGTATCCGTCGCATGTGAGGACTTCCAGTTCTATTCTGTAATTCTTCCGGTGTGCGTGTGAAACGCAGCTAACTTCAGCTCATGCGCACATGTGGTTTCAGATCTGATCCCAGAACGCAAAAAGGATATTGGTGAAACGCAAGCATCGGTATCACAGGAAGCCTATTGGCTGCTGGGATATAAATCTATAGGTTCTCAATTAGAGAGAAAAAAAACAATTATATGGCAAGAAGAAGATAGAATACCCCTATATATAAAAACCACCCCCTATTACATGGACAAGAAACATATAAATGATACTATATTTCTCAGATACGCCGTCACTCAGATGTAAAATGGAGTTCTACTGAGTAACCTATAGGGGAAAAAGAAGAAGAGACTACATGTCAGATATACGAACTGTCGTGTATAGGCAAGCAAGCATTCTTAGTCACAGATAAGGATAAATAAATAGAAGGATCCCTTAATAAATGAAATAATGTATAACGGGGTCCACCATCTAGCGATGTTGTATCGCATACTCCCAGTTGAGGCCCCTTGGTGTGAGGGTCTGTAGTGTGTATATCCAATAAGACTCGCACTCCTTGAGTCTTTGACTGCAGTTACCCCCTCTTCTATGTTGCAGAATATGATCAATAGCCTGTTATTTTAATTGCGATATGGTGTGAGACATAGAAGAAAAATGAGGTGGACTTGGCAGCGTTTTGCATCAACATCTAATAGTGGATTTGTGTTGTGACATGTGGTCTCGGATATGTTGCGTAGTTTCAGTACAAAAAATATGCAGAAAGACTCGGCTTATACTAGAGTATATAAGGTACCATCCCTTCAGTGGGGTAATACATGGGTGCATTTTACGTCATTGGCCATTATTATTATCCTAAAATACCTGAATTTACTGATGTACCTCTGCTATGTCATAAAAGATCGAATAACATTCGGGATCACTTGGTCAGGGCAGATGTGGGTTCCACAGGTAGGGGACCGATTCAGCGGACCCTAGCGACCCCACACCGGGGCACTTTCCCATGCCTAGGGTGGCTGCAGTGTTCAAACATCACAAAGGGAGATTCTTTCACACATTCCCAATCAGGCAAACGGTACCCCATAAAAGGATATTTCACATGTGATTCCACCTATGTGATATATCTGATCAAGTGTCTGTGCGGTCTCTGATATGTTGGTTAGACTACCCAACATATCCGAGACCGCATCTCACAACATAAATCCACTATTAGATGTGGACGGTCAATGCTGCCAATTCCAGCTCATTTTTCTTCTATGTCTCACACAGTATCACTGTTAAAATACCAGGTTATTGATCATATTCCGCAACATAGAAGAGGGGGTAACTGCATTCAAAGACTCAAAGAGCGCGAGTCTTATTGGATACACACACTACAGACCCTCACTCCGAGGGGCCTCAACAGAGAGTATGAGATACAACATCGCTAGCTGGTGGACCCCTTTATACATGATTTCATTTTTTAAGGGATCCTTCTATTTATTTATCCTTATATGTGACTAAGAATGCTTGCTTGCCTATACACGACAGTTCGTAATTCTGACATGTTGTCTCTTCTTCTTTTTCCCCTATAGGTTACTCAGTAGAACTCCATTTTACATCTGAGCAACAGGGTATCTGAGAAATATAGTATAATTTCTGTTTCTTGTCCATGTAATAGGGTTGGTTTTTATATATAGGGGTATTCTATCTTCTTCTTGCCATATAATTGTTTTTTTTCCTCTCTAATTGAGCACTTATAGATTTATGTTCCAGCAGCCAATAGGCTTCCTGTGATACCGATGCTTGCGTTTCACCAGTATTCTTTTTGCGTTCCGGTATTAGATCTGAAACCACATGTGCGCATGAGCGGAAGTTAGCCGCGTTCCACAGGAGGGTGTGCGTTCCTCACGCACACCAGAAGGTTTACAGCGCAGAACCGGAAGTCCTTATATGCGACGAATACGCACACCACTAGTACCATGGGGACACCCTGCTTTAGTGTATTTAAGGAAAGCTATTCTCTTCTACCGCACAGCAATATTTACCGCTACGTCTATCCTGAAAATTGTCTCTTCAGAGAGGAAGAGGACTAGAACTCTAGTGCCACCTACTGGAAGTAGCAATCCTAAAAGTTAAGTGACCCTTTAACGAGCCTTATCACATGACTTAGGATATAAGCCAGAACCAGAAACTCAATTTGCAGGCACTGTGTTTTGGGGTACTGCCCCTCCTAAGTCATGTGATAAGGCTGGTTAAAGGGTCCCTATTGACTTTTAGGATTGCTGCTACTTGTAGGTGGCACTAGAATTCTAGTCCTCTTCCTCTCTGAAGAGACCATTTGCATATTTCCCAGAGGAGCATTGTCGCTTTAAAAATCTCCTCACCTGATATGCTTATACATGTCGCTCTCTGTATGGAGAAATGTTACCCCTTAGATACCGGTCTATCCTGAAGGCTCCCCGCACCAGCGCAGGTATGTGTAAGATTTTGACTCCCATGCACGCCCGTGCTTTTTTCCTCTTCTGTATCAGCAATGGATATATTTATCACCTCATATTGATATTACCCTTATGTATGAAAATGGTAATCTAGGGGAGTAGATTTTCCTAATGGGTCTACTATATCATTTGCATACACTATACCATATAACTATAAAGTATACCCTACCCTTCATTCATCCATAACTATTACATATAATAAAAGATCCTCTCTTATTTCTATCATAAATCTAAGTGACAATGCAATGTTACCACTTCCCATTTTATAGTGTTTCATGCAGGCTTTGGAAAGTGCCGTTATTTTTTGTTTTATTATATGTCTTGTACAATGTATTTTTCCCCAGACACATTGATGGGACTTATTCCTAACATTATTCCCATGTTTTGAGTATATAATGATTTTTAAATTAACTATCAATTATAGTTTATGAAGAATTTGTTTTGATTATGCATATATTTTTTCTGTTTAGACAAAAAACCTTGATAAAGACCATAAAGGTCGAAATGTTGGGCTTATTTTCTGCTTTGCCAAATAGGGTATTAGTTCATTAAAAACTCTTTTCAACATATTGGAGCGCCGAAGTTTCTCTTTAAATTTGGAATCTATTTCTTCAGAGCTCCCACATTTTACAGTGAGCGACCCCTCATTATCTTTGTAAGGCTGATTAATGGTTTGTACCTTGTGGTGAACCCTCTGTATTTCCTTTCATAAAGTCTTCTCTTCATGGTAGACTTAGATACTGAAACACTTACTTCCTGGAGAGTGTTCTTCACTTGGTGGTCCACAATTGTGGTCTGTTTCTGTTACATTGAGAGCTACTTTGACCGCATTTTGTAGGTTCACAGCAACAGCTTCAAAATGCAAATGCCACACTTGGAATCAGCTCCAGACCTTTTTCCTGCTTATTTGATATTGAATTAACGAGGGAAGAGCCCATTAAAGAGCTTTTGAGATAAATTGTCCAATTACTTTTGATCCATTTAATATGTAGCTGCGTCTTTTTAAAGAGCTGTAATTACTAAACCCTTACTCCAATTAGGATGTGAATAGACTCAAATTAAATCTGAGAGTCTGCACTTTAAGCCCATATTGATTAAATAACTGTACCTTGAATGTCTTGATAAGCAGCTAAAATGCCAAAACTTGTCACTGTCCAAATATTTCTGGACCTAACGGTATTTCTATTGTGGAGTGCTTATTAATAAGCTCTCATGATGTATACATGTCATATAGCAATAAGGGGTTAAAGAAATGTTTCTGAGTATTAATAGTGTGTACTGATGTAGTATATTTGTTTCTTATAGGTGAGACTTGGACTGAGACCCTTGCCTATGTACTGTTTTGGGGTACTGCTAGCATTGGAACAGCAACTTTTATCCTCTACAATGGCAAAGACTTTGTTGATGCTCCAAAACTAGTGCAAAAGGAGAAGATGGACTGAATTTGTAATTGTTCAAAGCTTCTTGGCAGTGATTGTACCACAAGCCATAATTGGAGTCTTTACTAATCTGCTTTGAAACACATTGTTGATCTTCCTAATGTTGACGTTGATTTGAAACCATCATTAGCAATGAATCTATACACCATGCACATGAAGATGCCGCGGTATTCTACTACGTGACCTGGAGCACAACATACTCTTAAATATTGTTCTGCTTTTCAATGTGCATTTTCCATTGATATGCAGCTTATTTTCAACTACTCCACCATTACAGGAGAAGAGACCTAATCTTTAAGCATTTTAAAGTCAATAGTTATCAATAAAGACTTTCATTTTGAGTTCCCTGACTTACAATTGTCTCTAAATCACACAGTTCTTTTTTAAATTTTACATTGAATAGTAACAAAATGACAAGCATAAATACATTAGTCCTTGAGGATTTCTTTATTTTCTTTTCTTCATTTGTATGCCTTAATTTATACTAATAAAATGTTTTAACTTACTATTTTAAAATATAATTGTTGGCCTTAGGAAGTTTAAAATGCTAAAAATGGAGTAAACTGTGGAATGGCAGAAAAGCACAGTGTAAAATAGAAGCAAGAAATATGATAGGTAAGCACAGGTGTAATATGCTTTGTTTTGTGCTATATAAGCTTGCATTGTAATCTATTACACTGTAATGTTGCATCTTCATTTCGTTTTTTAATAGTCATTACGGTTAACCCCTTTACTCCCCAATCCCGTTTTTACCTTCATGACCAGACCAAATTTTATAATTCTAACCAGTGTCCCTTTATGAGGTAATTACTCTGGAAAGCTTCAATGGATCCCACTCATTCTGAGATTGTTCTTTCGTGACATATTGTACTTCATGATAGTGGTAAAATTTATTTGATATGACTTGTTTATTTGTGAAAAAATAGGAAATTTGGCGAACATTTATCAAATTTCAAACCTTGAATTTTTATGCCCTTAAATCTGAGATATGTCCCACAAAATAGTTAATAACATTTCCCACATGTCTACTTTATATAAGCACAATATTTGAACCATCATTTTTTTTGTTAGGAAGTTAGAAGGGTTAAAAGTTGACCAGCGATTTCTCATCTTTCCAGCAAAATTTACAAAACCATATTTTTAGGGACCACATCACATTTAAAGTGACTTTGAGGGGGCCTATATAACAGAAAATACCCAAAAGTGGCAACATTCTAAAAACTATACCCCTCAAGGTGCTCATAACCACATTCAAGAAGTTTATTAACTCTTCCGATGCTTCACAGGAACTGAAGCAATGTGTAAGGAAAAAATTAACGTTTACCTTTTTTTCACCAAAAAATTTATTTAGACCCAATTTTTTTTTATTTTCACAGTGGTAGCAGGAGAAAATTTGTTGTGCAATTTCTCCTGAGCATGCTGATACCCCCATATGTGGGGGAAAACCACTATTTGGGCGCACGGCTCGGAAGGGAAGGAGCACCGTTTGATTTTTGCCATGTAGTGTTTGAAGAGCCCCTGATGTGCCTAAGCAGTGAAAATCCCCCACAATGGAACCCATTTTGGAAACTAGACCCCTCAAGGAACCTAACTATATGCACGGTGAGCACCTTGAACCCCCAGGTGCTTCACAGAAGTTTATAACGTATTGCCGTGAAAATACAAAATTTGGGGCTAAATTAGATTTTTTAAATTTTCACAAGGATAACAGGAGAACATGGACCCCAAAAACTGTTGTGCAATTTCTCCTGAGTATGTAGATACCCCAAATGTGGGGGAAAACTACTGTTTTGGCGCTCGGAAGGGTAGGAATAACATTTTCGTATGCAGACTTTGATGGAATGGTCTGCCGGTGTCATATTGCATTTGCAGAACACCTGATGTGCCTAAACAGTGGAAATCCCACCTTTTGACTTTTGCCATGTAGTGTTTGAAGAGCCCCTGATGTCCCTAAGCAGTGAAAATCCCCCACAAGGGAACCCATTTTGGAAACTAGACCCCTCAAAGAACTTAACTATATGCACGGTGAGCACCTTGAACCTCCAGGTGCTTCACAGAAGTTTATAACGTATTGCCGTGAAAATACAAAATTTGGGACTAAATTAGATTTTTTTAATTTTCACAAGGATAACAGGAGAACATGGACCCCAAAAACTGTTGTGCAATTTCTCCTGAGTATGTAGATACCCCAAATGTGGGGGAAAACTACTGTTTTGGCGCTCAGAAGGGTAGGAATGACGTTTTGGTATGCAGACTTTGATGGAATGGTCTGCCGGTGTCATATTGCATTTGCAGAACACCTGATGTGCCTAAACAGTGGAAATCCCCCATAAGTGACCCCATTTTGCAACTGATCTAGTGTTTCCTGGTATGTGAATTGTATAATGTAGTGGCATACGTAAGTTGTCTAGAGTTCATCAGGTTGGCATACATGAGTTGTGTAGTGTACGTCAGGTTGGCATACCTGATTTGTGTAGTGTATGTCAGGTTCTCATACATGAGTTGTAAAAGTCAGAAATTAATTTATGCACCGAGTATCGCGGGTACTCGAGTAACATGTTCGCGTCCCCTCGCCCGCATGTTTCAAAACATGCGGGATTGCCCGACATACTCAGACAATCCCTGCATATTTTGTGTCAATCTAATAGCCGTGAAGCATGCCGGATCGGGGATGCGAACATGACACTCGAGCACCCACAATATTCTATGCGTACCCAAGCACCCTAGGCAAACTCAAGTAATGAGCATTTTTGCTCATCACTAGTTAGCATCAATGGTGTTCTTAATGCAGAAAAATAAAGGCAAATACTTATCCATCATGTAATACAATAAGCGAGGCATCTGAGTGACTCAAAATGTATTCTCCGGCAGGCAATTACTCAAAACATACAGTTAATGTCATTAAGAACCATCTTCCACGTAAAAAAAAAACTCCTGAGAGTGATATGGCATGAACAGGACCTTGATCTCAAAATCATTCAGTCAGGCAGGGATTACATGAAGAGACAAAAATATTTGCACAAACCAACATCCACAGAAGATCTGTGGTTAGTTCTCCAAGATGTTTGGAACATCCCCCCTGTAGAGTTCCCTTAATAACACTGTTTGTGTATCTAGAAGAATTGATGTTTTAAATGCTGTTTTAAAGGCAAAGGGCTGTCACACTAAATATTTTTTTGATTAAGACATCTCTTATGTTCACTCATTTTTTTTGTTAATTGATGAAAAATAAATCATTAACACTTCTGTTTTTGAAAACATTTTTACCTTGCAGCACTTTTTCCACACCTGCCTAAAACTTGCACCGTACTGTATGTGGATTCAGCATACCAACATATTGTTCTCCATTAAATTCAATAAGAATAAGATAGTCTTCTAATTGATGCTCCGTAATACTTATTACAACGAAGCATGTCACAATTTTGCTTAATCTTTATTACTTCAATATGCATCCTTCGATATAACATAGAGCTTTCTGAGCTTTCTTTTTTTTTTATATTTATAATATATATATATATATATATATATATATATATATATATATATATATATATATATATATATATATATATATATATATATATATATACACACGGGTGACATACAGTGCCTACAAGTAGTATTCAACCCCCTGCAGATTTAGCTGGTTGACACATGCGGAATTAACTTGGCATTGTGACATTTGTACTGTAGATCAGCCTGGAAGTGGGAAATGCACTGCAGCAAATTTTTTTTTTTTTTTTTTTTTAAAAACGTTAAAAGTTAATTCAGAGTGTCATTTATTATTCAACCCCTCAAACCACAAGAATTCTGTTTGGTCCCCCTAAAGTATTAAGAAGTAGTTCAGGCACCAAGAATAATGAGCTTCACATGTGTGGATTAAAGATCTCTTTTGCCAGCCTTTTCTGACTATTTAAGACCCTCCCCAAACTTGTGAACAGCACTCAGACATGGTCAACATGGGAAAGACAAAGGAGCATTCCAAGGCCATCAGAGACAAGATCGTGGAGGGTCACAAGGCTGGCAAGGGGTACAAAACCCTTTCCAAGGAGTTGGGCCTACCTGTCTCCACTGTTGGGAGCATCATCCGTAAGTGGAAGGCTTATGGAACTACTGTTAGCCTTCCACGGCCTGGACAGCCTTTGAAAGTGTCCTCCCGTGCCGAGGCCAGGCTTGTCCGAAGAGTCAAGGCTAACCCAAGGACAACAAGGAAGGAGCTCCGGGAAGATCTCATGGCAGTGGGGACCTTGGTTTCAGTCAATACCATAAGTAACGTACTCCACCGCAATGGTCTCCGTTCCAGACGAGCCCGTAAGGTTCTTTTACTTTCAAAGCGTCATGTCAAGGCTCGTCTACAGTTTGCTCATGATCACTTGGAGGACTCTGAGACAGACTGGTTCAAGGTTCTATGGTCTGATGAGACCAAGATCGAGATCTTTGGTGCCAACCACACACGTGACGTTTGGAGACTGGATGGCACTGCATACGACCCCAAGAATACCATCACTACAGTCAAGCATGGTGGTGGCAGCATCATGCTGTGGGGCTGTTTCTCAGCCAAGGGGCCTGGCCATCTGGTCCGCATCCATGGGAAGATGGATAGCACGGCCTACCTGGAGATTTTGGCCAAGAACCTCCGCTCCTCCATCAAGGATCTTAAGATGGGTCGTAATTTCATCTTCCAACAAGACAACGACCCAAAGCACACAGCCAAGAAAACCAAGGCCTGGTTCAAGAGGGAAAAAGTCAAGGTGTTGGAGTGGCCTAGTCAGTCTCCTGACCTTAACCCAATTGAAAACTTGTGGAAGGAGCTCAAGAATAAAGTCCACATGAGACACCCAAAGAACCTAGATAACTTGGAGAAGATCTGCATGGAGGAGTGGGCCAAGATAACTCCACAGACCTGTGCCGGCCTGATCAGGTCTTATAAAAGACGATTATTAGCTGTAATTGCAAACAAGGGTTATTCCCCAAAATATTAAACATAGGGGTTGTATAATAATTGACCCACACTTTTATGTTTAAAATTTAATAAAATTCAACTGAGCAACATAACTTTTTGGTTTGTAAGATTTATGCTTCTGTTCATAAATCCTACTCTCGTTTGCAGTTTGAAGGCTCTAACTTATTTGCATCTTATCAAACCAGCTAAATCTGCAGGGGGTTGAATACTACTTGTAGGCACTGTAAGTATTGAACACGTCACTAATTTTCTAAGTAAATATATTTCAAAAGGTCCTATTGACATGAAATTCTCACTAGATGTCTGTAACAACCCAGCCAATTCACACAGGCAAGGAAATCAAATCATAGATGTCCATAAATTGTGTGTAATAATTAGAAATGACACAGGGAAAAAAGTATAAAATATTGAATAAAGAGAGATGTAAAAATCCATAGAAAGTCATGACACCAACTAAAATCTATCAGCAATTAGAAAGCAATCCTGCTACTTAGTGAAAACTATCAGCTGGTTCAACTCGTTACCAAGGTGCCACACACAAAATATCTCATGAAGGATAAAACCAGTGAGCTGTCTCAAGACCTTCGCAACATTATTGTAGCAAAACATACTGATTGTATTGGTTACAGAAGAATTTCTAAACTACTAAAGGTTCCAGTGAGCACTGTTGGGGCCAAAATCCAGAAGTGGAAAGAACAGAATTTTACCATAAACTGGCCACGACCAGGTGCTCTCCGCAAGATTTCATACAGAGGAGGGAAAATAATTATCAGAAGAGTTGTTAAAGATCCAAGGACGACCTGGGGAGAGCTACAAAAAGACCTGGAATCAGCAGGTACATTTGTTTCAAAGAAAATAAGTTATGCATTCAACCTCCATGGCCTGTATGCACACTTACCCCGCAAGACTCCATTGCTGAAAAAAATCATGTCCAAGCATGTTTAAAGCTTGATCAACAACATTTAGAGAAGCCTGTGAATTACTGGGAAGAATAAAGTCTGGTTAGATGAGACCAAAATTGAACTCTTTGGATACCCCTCACCCATCCCTCGTAGATTGTGAGCCCTTGCGGGCAGGGTCCTCGCTCCTCCTGTACCAGTCGCTGTCACATTTGTGTTCAAGATTATTGTAATTGTTCTTGTATTATACCCCTTTTTCACATGTAAAGCGCCATGGAATAAATGGCGCTATAATAATAAATAATAATACCATAATACACACCATGTATGGAGGACAAAAGGCACTGCGTATCCCCACAAAAGCACCATAGCAACAGTGAAGTTTGGAGGTGGGAATATCATTGTGTGGGGCTGTTTTCCAGGATATGGCAAAGTTCTTAGGGAGAATGAATGGGCTAATGTACTGAGACATTCTTAATAAAAAAAATCTGCCATATACCAGGATGATGAAGATGAAACAAGGGTGGACATTTCAGCAAGACAATGAGATATAGAAGATATGCTGTATATGTAATGGGGTTATGGATATATATATATATATATATATATATATATATATATATATATATATATATATTTCCCCATACAACCTAGATGCAGGTCCTCTTTGATCAATTAAATTAAAAGTATGGTGGGGCAGCAGCCAAAGGTGTTTGACTATTAACCCTGTGGTTGATGAGAATTATAATGATTTTAACATTTGCGTGATAGGGTGCAGTATTAGTAAAATTTGCTGGTGCAAATGTGGTACCAATGTCCACCAGTTTAGACTCTTAAGAAAATGCTACCTCATAATTGTAAGGTTTTAATTGTATGACCGATCATGCAGTTTTAAACATTTTTTGTGAACAAAAGGACACATTAGCTGTAGTTATGAGAGTCCTTGGACAGTTGCAACATGCCCTAAATCAGAGACACAAAATTAGGTGAATACATTATTGTATGTTTGCTATAAATATACAAATTTGAAGTGGGAAGGATAAAAAATTGGTCCCTAAAACATGAAATAAAAAAGTACTTTGAACTAAGTTGAACTCTGTAAATTCACAGCATAAATGTAAACTCATAACTTGTGACCAATTTATTTTATACAATGCTAAAACAATCACTAGCAATAGTTAAACCTTGAACAAAACAAACACATTACCTAACGTGGTTTTTGGTGACACTGGAATAATGAGAGTTGTTTTTCGACGCTATATCCATTTACTGCTCTCTAATGCCAAATACAACTTTATTGGTGTTACTTAACTGACAAAGAAGATAGTTTGTCTTTCGAAACGCATTGTATTGCACCCTCAGTAAAGTTCTACTTTAACCTGGAGACAGATATAGCAAAAATGGGTATAAGTAATGAACTACTGTAAATCAGTTTGTGAATAGTGTAAAACATAACTGTTATTCCTTAATTATGATAAAAATGAACAGTTAACCTATAAAAAGGCCCAACAGGACCTAAAGTGCAAGTAGTGCAGAACAACGGAAAGATATGGACTAATAGGTGTGTACATAACCTCCCCAAGATCAAATGATCTTGTTCTGGCAATAGTTAGTCCCAATAATGTACGGTCCACACTTAGTAAAAATAAGGACCCACACATATGCACAATAACCTCCCCAGAACCCCCAAAAAAGTCCTATTTAGACAATAGATAGTCACACTAATAGAAGGTCAGCATTTAGATAATACATCAGGACCAAAAAGACACGAGCATGCAGCCAAAACAGGGAGAGATTCAAATTAACATAGAGACAACGGGCAGGGATTTCCTAGTATTGCGTATTGGAACAATCTCAGTGTGTGGTCTCAGATCGCTACGCCCGTCAAGGTCCAGAAAAGCCCTTTCTGATATCACTGTGTCCAGGGTATATGTACAGAACAAATACTCCCGTTTCATCTTTAACCAGAATCATCAGGGGAGATTTCATATTGGTGCCTAGATTAGACTCCCATTATCACTGCACAGTGTCACTGTTACCCTTAATAAGGCTATCTGCGCAGCTATTGATCCTGTCTCGCAGCTTTAAATCCAAAACGGCCGCACTTACAGGTTGCGGTCTCGTCATTTCCAGGGACGCCTCCACCACTTCCTGTGGTTGGTGTTAGAACTCTCCTGTTAGGTTTTTTCTAGTTTGCTGGTCACATGACCTTTTTTGCCTATTTAATCCTGCTCCGCCCTTCTGGCCTTGCTGGACTTCATTGTAATTTCAACTCTTAATCTAGCCAGGTGCTTTGTTACCTTACTCCGTCAGTTTAGCTAGGTATCTTGACCTCTATTTTCTATGTTGTTTGTTTGTCCTTTTCTGCTACAATTTCTGCTAGGAGGTGTCCATCTTACTCCCAGTCCCTAGTTCTTGTAGGGATCCCTTCCTCACATCTATAGGTCTTCGTACAGACTAGCTGAGGACTTTAGCGGGTCTGATGGCAGGATCAGGTTCCCCATTACATCGTAGGGATCAAGCTTAGTTCTATTGTAGGGACAGATCTCCTGTCTTTCCTTAGTGCTTGTAGCAGATCATAACAGTAAGTCCAGCCCAAAAATTTCTCTTAGGAAAGGCCTCCAGTTTCCATCATGGTGTCTGTTCAGGATTTGGCTCAACGCTTGCAGGGACTCTCTCTGGAGGTGGCCGAGCTCCAACAACACGTGAGAAGCTGTTCTGGAGTGCATTTTGTAGAGCCAAAGGTACGTTTGCCTGATTTATTTTTTGGTGAACAACAAGATATTTTTCCTTTAAAAATGCTTGTTTATTATATTTTCGTTTAAGACCCAGATCCTCTGGTGATGAATCACAGCGCATAGGGTTCATAATGTCACTTTTGCGCAAGGAACCTCAGGGATGGGCCTTTTCTCTCCAACCTAGTGATCCGTGCTTTAGATCAGTGGATAGTTTTTTTTCTGCTTTGGGGTTGTTGTATGATGATCCTGATCGTGTCTCATCAGCTGAGACGGAATTGAGACATTTGAGGCAGGGATCAGGTAATGTGGAAAATTATTGTACTCACTTCCGTCGGTGGTCTGCTCAGGTGGGGTGGAACGATTCTGCTCTGAAAAGTTTGTTTCTTGCAGGGCTAGGTGAAAGAGTTAAGGATCTGCTGATTGCTTATCCTACACCTGGAAACTTGCAGGAGGCAATGCAATTAGCTATACGGGTGGACAGGAGACTGCGTGCAAGGGTTAATGAGAGTAAATCCTCTGCCATGTCAGCTCCGAGTTCTGAGAGGGTCTGTACTGACATTGGAGAGCCGATGGAGATTGGGGTGATGTCACCCCGCTCTCAGGAAAAAGACCGCAGGTTTTCTGAAGGATTGTGCTTTTATTGCGGAAAATCTGACCATTTCATTAAGAACTGTGTGCTTCGTATGAACAAAGAAAAAAAAAAAGGTCAGTTACGCCCGTATAGCCTGTTTAAACACTAAGGGTGTATTTCTTTCTGCTACTACCGCGTCTCAGGAAGAATTAATTGAATTTCGGGTATTTGTGGATTGTGGTTCTACTCTGAATGTGATTGATGGGGGATTCTTGGAAAAAACTTAAATTAAAACCCAAACCTTTGTCATCCCCTATTGCCGTGGTTTCTGTCGATGGTTCTCCCTTGAAATGTGTTACTCACAAGGTTTATGAATTTCCCCTCACTATTAATGGTATTCACCAAGAAAATTTGGATTTGGTGGTATTAAATAATTTGCCTTCTCCAGTAGTTTTGGGTTTGCCCTGGTTAAAATTGCACAATCCTGTACTGGATTGGTCTACCAATGAAATTAAGTCCTGGAGCCCTAAGTGTTATGACAAGTGTTGTAACGGGCGCATTGCTGCTGTGGATAAAGGGGAATTACCTGTACCTATTCAGGATTTTTGGAAAGTTTTTTCTGAGGAGGAATCGCAAGTTTTGCCTCCTCATAGAGACTGGAGCGACTCTCCCTAAAAGTCGTTTATTTAATCTTACTATTCCTGAGAGAAAGGCTTTGGAGGAATACATACAGACGAGCTTGGCCGCCAGTCATATCAGACCCTCTAAGTCACCTGTGGCTGTTGGATTTTTTTTTGTTAAAAAAAAGGACGGCGGTTTACATCCTTGTCTGGACTTTCGCGAGATTAATAAAATTACTGTACGCAATCCCTACCCACTGCCATTGATTCCTGATTTGTTTAACCAGTTAGTGGGGGCCAAATGGTTCTCTAAAATTGATCTCCGGGGGGCATACAATTTGTTGCGCATGAAGGAGGGTGATGAATGGAAGACTGCTTTTAACACTCCTGTGGGTCATTTTGAGAATCTGGTTATGCCTTTTGGTCTTACCAATGCACCAGCATTTTTTCAGAATCTTATTAATGACATCCTTAGACCTTTGATCGGCAAAAATGTGGTTGTGTATTTGGATGACATTTTGATTTATTCGCCGGACCTGGAGTCTCATTGGCGGAGCGTACGTGAGGTATTGCAGTTATTGATTGACAATTCGCTATTTGCTAAGCTGGAGAAATGTGAGTTCGCTGTACAGAGAATTAGTTTTTTGGGCTATATTATCTCCAGCGAGGGCTTTGAGATGGACCCGGTGAAAGTTCAAGCTGTGCAGGAATGGCCTAGGTCTATTGGTTTGAAATCGATAGAGGTTTTTGGGTTTCGCCAGTTACTACAGAAAATTCATTAAAAATGTTTCTATTATTGTTAAACCACTGACCGATCTCACCAGGAAAGGTGCTAATACGGTTCAGTGGACTACTGAGGCCATTGAAGCTTTTGTGTTTCTAAAGGAAAGGTTCAGCTCTGCCCTCATCCTTATGCAGCCTGATGTGACTAAGCCGTTTTTGGTTGAGGTTGATGCTTCTTCTGTGGGGGTCGGTGCGGTGTTGTCTCAGGAAAACAAGGATGGAGTACATCCCTGTGCCTTTTTTTCAAAAAAAATTTTCTGAGACGGAACTTAATTACGATATTGGTAATCGGGAATTGCTGGCTATTAAACTCGCATTTGAACACTGGCGTCATCTCTTGGGAGGGTGCTGATTTTCCTATTCAGGTTTTCACTGATCATAAAAATCTGATCTATCTTGATGCTGCCAAGCGCTTGAATGCCCGTCAGGCTAGGTGGGCACTTTTTTTTTCGCAGTTTAATTTTTCCGTTACTTACATCCCGGGTACCAAGAATGTTAAAGCTGATGCTTTGTCTCGCAGCTTTTCTCCCATGGTCGGTGCTGAGGAGGAGGGGAGCATTTTACAAGAAGGTGTTGTGATTGCTGCATTGGACTCCGTTTTGGAAGATGAGATTCTTAAAGCACAGGAGAATGCCCCATCTAACACTCCCCATGAGAGGTTGTTTGTGCCTAGGACCTTTAGGAGAGATTTATTTATTGAGTGTCATGAGTCTCGGTTGGCAGGTCATCCAGGAATTTCTGAGACCAAGAGACTTGTGTGTCGCAGTTTTTGGTGGCCTGGATGGCAGAAGGAAGTCATTAAGTGGGCGCGTCAATGTACTGTGTGTGCTAGATCTAAGTCTTCTCATACTCCTGCTGCGGGGTTGCTTTGCCCTCTGGAGGTTCCTAGTGCACCTTGGACACATCTGGCTATGGACTTTATTACTGACCTCCCCCCCCCTCTGAGGGTTTCACGGTCATCTGGGAGGTCGTGGACCGTTTTAGCAAGATGTCACTTGGTTCCCGTCATCAAACTGCCCTGCACTAAGACACTCGCTAAGGCCTTTGTCAAGGAGATTGTCAGACTCCATGGTCTTCCTACTGACATTGTTTCTGATAGGGGACCTCAGTTCGTGGCTCGTTTTTGGCGTGCCTTTTGTGACAGGTTGGTTGGGAGTTCATTTGTCATTTTCATCTGGATATCATCCTGAGTCTAATGGCCAGACAGAAAGGAAGAACCAGGATGTTGAGCAGTTCTTGCGTTGTTTTGTGGCAGACAATCAAGAAGGGCTGTCTGAGTTTCTGCCGCTCGCTGAATTTGCTCTTAACAACCATACATCCTCTTCTGCTGGGTGTTCGCCTTTCTTTTGTTGTTCTGGGAGACATTCGTCTTTTGGGTCATTCTCCAAATTGATATCGGCTGTGCCTGAGGAGGAGAGTTTTTCCGGTGATTTGGAAAGAGTTTGGACCGATGTGCGTGGTAATCTGCAGGAGGCTAACAAAAAATCTAAGAGGTACTTTGACAGGAAACGTCAAGAGGTTTTGTTTACGGCTAGTGACATGGTTTGGTTGTCCTCTAAGAATCTGCGGTTGAGGATTCCTTCTAAAAAAATTGGGTCCCAAGTTTGTAGGGCCCTTTAAGGTGCTTCAGGTAGTTAACCAATCTGCTGTTAGGTTGGAGATTCCCACCTCCTGGAAGATTAATCCGGTGTTCCATGTTTCTCTATTGAAAAAAGCTGATATATCTGATAGAGACACCACTGCCACTGTTCCTCCGGTGGTGGAGGACGGGGAATATGAAATTTCCCGCATCCTTAATTCTAGATGGTATAGAGGGAGTTTGCAGTATCTCGTCCCTTGGAAGGGTTTCGGTCCCGAGGATAACTCATGGGTGAGGGCGGATGATGTTTCTGCTTCCAGACTTGTCAGAGCGTTTCACAAGAGGTTTCCTGATAAGCCTGGGCCTAGGGGATCCGGAGGATCCTCATAGAAGAGGGGGTACTGTTAGAACTCTCCTGTTAGGTTTTTTCTATTAAGCCGGTCACATGACCTTTTTTGCCTATTTAATCCTGCTCCACCCTTCTGGCCTTGCTGGACTTCATTGTAATTTCTACTCTTAAGCTAGCCAGGTGCTTTGTTACCTTACTCCGTCAGTTTAGCTAGGTCTCTTGACCTCTATTTTCTATGTTGTTTATTTGTCCTTTTATGCTACAATTTCTGCTAGGAGGTGTCCATCTTACTCCCAGTCCCTAGTTCTTGTAGGGATCCCTTCCTCACATCTATAGGTCTTCGTACAGACTAGCTGAGGACTTTAGCGGGTCTGATCGCAGGATCAGGTTCCCCGTTACATCGTAGGGATCAAGCTTAGTTCTATTGTAGGGACAGATTTCCTGTCTTTCCTTAGTGCTTGTAGCAGATCATAACAGTTGGAGTGCAAGTTCCTGTGATGGCCGACAAACGTCATGTGCGGACCGATTATGTCAGTTCCGGGGCCGCCCCCACCACATCCGGTGGTTGAGGCGCAAGTCGCAACGGTGACCGGCACACGCCACAGTTGGAAGCAGCTCGATGAGGTGCAGATTCCAGTCATGACACACACAGGTCATATCCGGACCATAGATCCTCTTGGTATCCAGGAGACTGCCTCCTAATTCAGATATTCATATGGGCGGGCAGCTAGGGCCGTTGCCATGGAGCCAAGAGTATCAGTACTTGACAAGATTATAGCCACACATACTTGATCCAAAAGTGCCAAGGTCCAAAACAGACCGGGCAAATCAAGTGTGTATGTGTACTGGTAACTGGTTTTTCATTAAACCTTTAACAAACAATTAACCCTCAAATGGTTCATGGCAGGAAAATTATCACAGCATCCCATCTAAAGAGGGCAAAGAGTAATGTTACATATAGCTGATGATGATCTACTCAGAAAAATTGAGATTAGTATATTTAGGGCTTAGGGACATTTTTCAGGTGCAGTGTGGAAAGGGGAGTGTCTCCATAGCCAGAGAATAGGGATAACAAGATATCAAAGGACCGCACAATGGAATTGTCTTTCAGAGGCAAGAAATAAAATACCAGAATAAAAAGTGGTCCTGATTTGCCCTGCTACAAACTACATTAGACTGTTCCCTACCTATCAGTGGAGGTTGGCACCCTAGGACCTGCGCAAGTGGTGCCCCCACTCCGCTTTTACTGTCCCAACACTCCTGACCCTATTAGACCCTGGTTATAAAAAAACATCTATAGGAGATCTGTTCATTCAGGCCATTAGGTGCAGTAGTTTGTAAATCCATCTAGTTTTCCTCTTAAGATTTTGTTGTCCCAATCACCACCTCTGTGTGGGACCATGACTTGATCAATCCCCATGAATTTTATTACTTCTGGGCGTCCTTGGTGTACGTTACTTACATGTCTTGCTACTGGAGTGTCCCTCTTCAGGGCTATATCCCGCAGGTGTTCTCCCACCCAACTCCTTAGTTCTTTTTGTTTTCCCCACGTACCACAAACCACATAGACATGTGGCGTTATATATTACCCCTTTTGTTTTGCAACGAATTAATGATTTAATCGGGAATTTCTCCCCCGTCACATTGCTTTTAAAGCTCTTAGTTTGAGTTATTGTGCTACGCAGCCACTACACCTAAAGCTACCCTTAGTGGTAGTATGTAACCAGTTTCTCTCATCATGTGAGGTGTAGTGGCTGTGTACCAGCCTATTCTTTAATGACCTACCCCTCCTGTAGGTAATTTGTGGTGATGATTTAACTAGTTCTCCAATATCTCCATCCATTTCAAGGATAGGCCAGTGTTTCGGGAGTACTTTTTTGATTTTGGATGCATCGCTGTGCCCCTGAGCTGGTGGAAGTACTTCCTGTCAAAGATAAAAATATTCTTTGATAAGGAAAATCCAAGTGCATTTAAAACAAATTCATTATGTTTATCGAACTGTCTCCTCCTGCCTTTGAGAAAAAATTGGACCGCTTCCACACCCTTCATATGCGATATCGATGGGTACAATGACTCAACATTAATACTCACCAGTATTGTGCCGGGTTCCAATGTGATGTTTTCAAGTCTTCTCAGCAGGTCGGTGGTGTCACAGACATAGGAGTTAAGGCTAGTCACAAATGGTCTCAGGATTTTGTCAATGTAGATGCCTTGGTTCTGGGTGAGATTGTTTACCCCTGACACTATGGGCTGCCCTTTTAGGGGATTCAGTCCTTCATGGATCTTGGGCAGGCTATAAAAAGGTGGCCATGATCTGATGACTAGGGCAGACAAACTCAAATTCCTGTTTGCTCAAGATACCACTGTCAAAAGCATCCCTGGTAAGTGTTCTCAACTCTAACTAATACTATCGTGGGATTTAAAGACATCAAACGGGCATAAGTAATTTTGTTGAAGTGGCATCCCGGTACTACTGCTGCTAAATGAGACAGTTGTAGTGTGGTACTAGATTTGCTCCATTTTGTGCACTGAATTAGGGGATATAATACATTGCATTGTAAATTGTACTTTCCTGCCATCTGCTGGCCAATGTGAGTATATGAAGTAATGATTATTCTCCTCACAACAAGTGGTGGCCATAGCAACGGCTGGGATGAGCCTCCCAGCTCAGGGCTCTCACTTTGACTGAACGGTGGCACAAACCAGTTGTGGGCGGTTCCAGCGGCCTCAGGAAGATGGAGGAGACAGATTATTTTCTCAGAGAAGTGTTTTCGATGCCAGTTTACACTGAGGGGACATTTTTCCTCACACAATTTCCTTCACAAAGAGAGTGAAGTTTCTTCTAGTCAGGAGAGAGAAGCTGTACATCAGGGGTCTCAAACACGCGGCACGGGGACCACATGCGGCCCCTCCGGCTGCTTCTTGCGGCCCGCAGGCACAGACCCCATAACGATCGCGGCTCTCTCCAGCAGCCGCCGACATCAGCGCTGTAATGCAGTGTATTGCCGCGCAAAGACCGGCTCTCATGTGTGCAATATGGGGGACCTGGATGATCTCACATGATGCATGTGAAGCATGAGAAAAGAAGGAAAGGATGTATGTTATGCAAGGAGTATAATAACATGATTTTGAAGCAAGCAGACAAAATGGAGTTGCCATAGCATGAATATCAATGTCCTTTACATTTCCCCCCTAAAAATTATGTTATTATCAACAATAGAGGTGTTTTCCCAGTGTCACGTTTTTAGCCTGAGGGACATTGGTCTTCACTCAATTAGTGCACTTGTTACCAATTGAGGCTGTCGCGGCATGTCCATCCCTCCTTGTCCGTTGATATAACAATAAAGCTCTGATCTTCAGACGTGAGGTTGGTCGGGGCATGCGGGTAAAGGTCATCATTCCCTTGTCGTCCAGGTCCTCAATGCTAGTTACATCTGGGAGGTCTGAGAATAGTAGCACTGGATGTCGGTTGACAGCGTCCTCCTTGCTCTCTGATGACTGGCAGGTTTTCCTTATGCAAATTGGGTATAATAAAAGACTAGTTTTAGTAAGACATATATTAACAAGATGCAAGCCGCAATATGCAACACTCCTTGTAATATTCCAGCAATCCATCCACCAATCCCTTTAAACCAATTAGCAGGATTTAAAAAGGAGAACGTATCAGACCACCAACTGTCTTTGGTCAATTCGTTATGTTTGTTATATTCCTCCCTGAGTTTCCTAATGTCTTCCATTTTAGTCTTTAACCGTATGGTAGAGTCGGGGTCAATATAGTGACAACAAGCTGGGCCTATAACCTGACACATCCCTCCTTGAGCTGCTGTCAAGTAGTCCAGCACCAAAGTGTATTGATTGGCTACTATAATAAGTTGATTCTGCACCGCAACAGTAGTATTAATTACTTCCAATATACTCCAAATCTGGTCATCTAAGTAGTCAGCGACTTCCACTAATTTGCCCCACATTTGGGTTACCATAGGGTAGAGGAAGACAGTACTGGCTATCTTATTGGGTATACTCATTTGTACTAAATGAGGTCTTCCTGATGGGCGTGGGGTGTTGTCCTTAGCACGTTTATAGATGGTATGAAGAGGGATGGCTCTCATATCTACTTTACTATGGGGAATAAGATAAGTGGCTAGAGTTAGCCGGGCCAACATACAAGTCCCCCCTACTCCGACTGGGAGCCATTTGTACGCATTATTCCCACAGACCCAATATGTGGCTGATGGAGGATCCCATAAAGCAGAGTGCTGTAATACTAATTTATGTACCAAATCGATAAAAACTGTGTTATTTGATAACATACACCATGAAGACATTTGTCCCAGGGGGCTACAATATCCAACATCCAGGATTGCCACATGTTGGATCACTAGGCGTATATTTAGAAAATTCATGTTTTACTGCTGTTGAGGTTGTCAGGAGCACTTGGTATGGTCCGTCATACAATGGTTCTAGTCCGTGTTTCCGAACATGCTTCTTCACATACACATAATCTCCAGGCTTGAGGGTATGACATCCTTCTGCATCAGCTGGATCTGGAATAGAAGATTTTACTAACGCATGAGTGTTAGTTAGTGCTTTGGCAAGCTGAATCACATATTGCACAACATGATCTGTTTCTTCTGATAACTGTTGTGGGGTAAATCAAGCTATGGCTGGTTGCGACCCAAATAGTATCTCATAGGGTGACAGTTTGTGTTTCCCTATGGGGGTGGTGCAGATGTGATATAGTGCAATGGGAAGGAGCTCAGGCCACTGGGCTGTAGTCTCCTGCATCATTTTGGTCAATCGCCTTTTCAGTGTGCCATTCGATCTCTCTACCTTGCCACTTGACTGTGGATGGCAAGGAGTATGTAACGCCACTGTTGATCCAATCATAGTAAGTATTTCTTCATATACGCATGAGGAAAAGGCTGGTCCTTGATCACTTTCGATGACTTCTGGGACTCCATACCGGTGAACAACTTCAGAGACCAGCTTCTTGGCAGTGGTAAGGTTGCAGCCTCTACCAATGTATCTTCAGTTGTGACAGCATATCCAGTATGAAACCTGCCAGAGGTGTCAACATATCTGGACCCATCCGTATATAACGTAAGTTGTGGATCATCCAAGGGTACTTCCCCCCACTAAAACAAGTGGAGCTGACGCCGCAGTAATTTGTTCCAGACAATCATGCAGTGGAGCCTCTTTCTCCTCTCCTTCAGGTGCTGGTAGCAGGGTGGCCAGGTTGATGGTGGTGCACCGGTGTAACTTCACATTTTCTGGCAAAATCAACGAACACTGCAGCCGCAGGTGTCTATGTGTGGACAGATGTTTAGGTTGCTGTAAAGCCAAAACAGAAGCAATATCGTGTGGAGCATAAATGTGAGTCTCATGTCCAAGGATGATGTCCACCGTCTTTTCAAGTAACTGTTGTGTGGTGTGAACCGCTCGTAGACAGCTAGGGGAGGCCCTGGCTACCGGGTCCAGATGCGCTGAGTAATAACCGACTGGGCGCTACTTTGTACAGTGTCTCTGCGTGAGTACTCCGGCTGCATGCCCTCCCGTCTCAGAGACCTACAAATGGAAAGGTTGAGCATAGTCCGGATTTCCAAGGGCAGGGGCTGTCATTATCCTTGATTTTAGTTGCTCAAAGGCTTGTTGCAGCAGTTCTTGGTGGTCCTTGTTGTTTGCATCAGCCAGAGTGTCTTCTTTTAATGCATTATATAGCGGTTGCATCAGACGTGAGGCATCTGGGATCCATTGTCTGCAGCATGTACATAGTCCAAGGAACCGTTTCAGCTCTATGGGATCTTTTGGGAATGGTACCAGGTAGATGGCCGTCTTTCTTTCTTCTGTGAGATGGCTGGCACCCTGAGTAAGGCAGTGGCCTAAGAAGACCACTTGACCGAGGCAGAACTGAAGTTTCGAGGCTAAGACTCAACAATTCAGTTCTGCTAGATGCTTGAGGAGGCTAACACTGGCCCTGATGGAACTTGCTTCGTGGGGGCACACAAAAGAAGATCATCCACGTATTGTAATAGTACTACCTCAGAGTTGTCCAGCTGCCACGGCAGCAGACAGCTAGACATGTTCTTTTCAAACTGATTAGGGCTATTCTGCGCACCCTGCGGCATCACCGTCCAAGTCAATTGCCTACCCTGATATGTAAATGCAAACAGAAACTGACAGTCTTTGTGTAGTGGAATGCTGAAAAAGGTGTTTGCTAAATCAATTACTGTAAACCAGGCTGCTGTAGATAGTATTTGTGAGAGAAGTGTATGTGGGTTAGGCACCACAGGAGTTTCCAAGACTGTCGCTGCATTTAGTACGTAAACCCTGGATAAAGGCGGACACTAACAGCTGGCAATGAGTTTTAGTATGTAAGGAGAACCCAAGGTCCTTATAGACCTGCAAAAGGCGCCCATAAAACTTCTCAACCGACTCTCCCTTCTCTTGCGTGACATCTGTGAGGGTAGTGGATCGATCAGCCAGCTTATCCTGAGCCCATATTTTAAGTCAACCCCACTCTCATACCTATTGGCGTCTAATGCTCTGTCACACACTGATCATGATGATCTTCCTCATACACATTCTGGGTGTAGTGTGTATTGCGGCCTGTATTCCGGGTGTGCCAAGATGGCCGCCACCAGAAGGAAGCACACTACAGGAAGGGTGCGCCAAGATGGCTGCCACCAAAGGGACATCTGGTCAGAGGCCAGAGGTGATGCAATGGATGTAGCAACATGGCCGCTGCAGGAAGGGTTGGAACTTTGGGTGGACATAGGTATAACAGATGAGGATGGGGCACTAGGAGTGGCTTGGGTAGTAGCGAGGGGTGGGCCTCTTGGACGGGGTGTGTGACATGCAACACAATAATCTGCTAACAATGGATTCTGCTGGCCACAATTAGTACAGGTCAATCCCCCCCCCTGTCCGCCATTATCTGGCAGTGGCTGGAGAGCAGTATCTTTGTAATACCCATAACATGGCATCTTTCCCTTATTGTCTGTATTTTATTCCTCCACCCACCCTTCTTTGACAAATTCTCTGCTGTTCTATACCAAGCCAAAGCTATTTGTAACAATCCTTTATCTTCTAGCTTGCCCTTTTTCTTCTTCATAATTAACCGGCCCTTATCTGGTAGCTCGCATATTTTAGTTAACTTTTAAGTTTCTGCACACACTTTTTCCCTTCTTTCGATAAACTCAGCGCAGTCTTTTTCCACATCAGCTTCATTTTGTAGCACAAAACAGCCAATCTTTGTTACAGCGCTAGATAATTCTCCCTTCTTTACATAAAGATAATTGAAATAACCAGGCTTCATCTCCTCCTCTATTTCAACATACCCCTCACCACAAATCTCATGTGCAACTTTCCTAAACTTTTCAGCATCATCCAGCAATCCACAGTCAACTAGTCTACCCCTTTTCTGCCGGATGCCTTCGTCCCACAGCGCAGGCTGAAGTCTCCCCTCCACGGGAAAATTTAACACCTTAAACACTTTTGGTGCATTCTTAAATGATCTTTTCCCCTCTCGACCGACCATGATATTCATCACATCCTCTCCCTCCTGCAGGGGAGACAATTTCTTTCTGCTCCACTGAAACATTGATTAATCACTACAACTGACAAAAGATCCTTAATTTGTGCACAGCACGAGTCCAGCCGGACCTCACCTGCTGTTCCACTGACTTCACTTCACCCCTCCCGTCTTTGGAGTCACGAACGGCTCAGAAGAAAGGAGAACTCTTGTCCGCAGCTCTCCGGACACTAGATATATGTATATCTGTGTGCGTCTCCTACCCAATCTTCGATCACCTGCCGCGACTGAACCTAACAGTGTTCAGTCTCCTAAGGATCTTTGTCAGAAGTTAAGGAAGATTCACACAATATTCACTTGTCAATCCAAGGTGATACTGCTTTGAAAGTTATCAATATCAGACCCCTAATGGGACTACACCCCTTATAGTCTTGACTATATCCAACCAAGACATCCGAAGATACTGCAAACAACCACACACCACGCCAAATGGTCAGTATCACTAGTAAAGAACTCGTGCACTTACCATGGCTTTTTGTGGGGGATGACCAGTCCCAATTCCAGTGGGGGAAGGCTGAAAGCAAGTCTCTCTTTGTGGACGTCCAGGGGTGGTGGGGCGTCCCTGGTAAGGGATCCGAGTCACGGCACCAAGCTGTTGAGGGAGGGCACCAATGTCCCTTCACGGTTGACTTAGTGAGTGTCAAATTATTATGTTATAAGGTTGATTGCAATCCACAAACAACCAAACGGAGACAGTGCTCTGTATGGGAGGATTCAGAGAATCTCTAATCTCATTTATTTCTACTTAGCATTTTATATTGTTTTGAGCATATCAATAGCCAATCACCTACAGCCATACTACCGGCTTAAACCAATGTTAGTACAATTATTACAGAAATACACATATGGTCATATTATCGTTAGTTTGGTGCATGATGGAAATTTACAAGGTTACCCATTCCCGGCTCAGACTAGTTAGATAACAGGAGCAGAGTGTCTCATAGAATGTTTTTGAGAGAAAAGGTTAGTGTGGGAAAGATGCATGTGAAGCATGAGAAAAGAAGGAAGGGATGTATGTTATGCAAGGAGTATAATAACATGATTTTGAAGCAAGCAGACAAAATGGAGTTGCTATAGCATGAATATCAATATGTCCTTTACAGTACCATGCAAGTTACACAAGCTGAGCAGACTGCTGCTGTGGACTCCAAGGCATCCCTTGAGGCCCGTCTAGATGACAATGCAAGAGGACTTCAACAAGTCTCTCAGCAGATCAAAAATCTTATTATTTCACCTTCGCGCTCCAGGGAGCAATCCCAGGACAGAACTCTCTCTCCTGAGCCTCCACCAAGAAGTCTACCTCCAGGCAAAGCTGCTTGCCATAAGAGACCTTTCTGCCACAGATACGGACACACCGAGGCCCAGTGCTATCAGTTAAACTGGCCACCCCCGAGGCTGAGGACCGCCCCTCGGGAGGAAGAAGAAAAGGTCCAAAGGGAGCATCCATGTGGGTGCCTCGCTTCATCTTACCCTGCCCGCACATAACTGTCCTGCTAAACGGTGTCCCTCTGGAAGCTCTCGTCGACACCGGCTCACAGGTAACTACTTTGCAGAAGCTGGCATATCTTGAACATTGGGACTTTTGTGACTAAACCCTCCAGATGTCTGGATGAACATTATAGCTAGTAATGGTCAACCCATACCTCACCAGGGTTACTGGGAGCCCACTATTCGGATTGGGGCCATTAAGCTCCAAAAACAGGTTGTCATTGTAACTGATGTAGAGGATGAGGGTTTTGCTGTAATGGTTCTAGGCATCAATGTTCTTAGAAATTGTTTTCCAGAAGTCTTGTCTGCCTTGCATGCCTCCCTCCCTACAGCTACATCTTCTGAGCAGCGGACCATTCAGCATGCCATTGGTGTGATTGTCGCCCAGCAGCAGTTTGCAAATAGCAAGGGTGAAATTTGTCGTGTCCGTATCCGAGACACCCGACCAGTGATTCTGCAGCCTAATTCAGAAACCATGGTTTGGGGCCGTGTCCGACCAGGTATTGAAAATCAAGATTATCAGGTTCTCCTTGAACCAATCCTGCTAGAAGGACACAATTCGTGAAAGCTGCTCGCAGCATTGTAACTGTCTCCAACGGAAGAGTGCCAGTTCGACTTATTAACGTAAGTGATGCACCTGTTAACTTTCACAAATTTCATCCAGTAGTGCAGTTGTCTCAACTCTCACCAGAAGACATCATCTCAAGTGAAGTAACAGCTAATCAACATTCTACCAAAGCTGCCAAAGACAGTAAGAAGGTTACTTCAGACCCCTGGTGGACTGATCTGAATGTCGGAGATGCCACTACTGCAGTAGAGAGAGTCAATGGAGTTCTGAACATTGCCAAACGTGATCATCAAGCATTCAGTAAGCACTCATTGGATTTTGGTAAGACTACTCCGATTCAGCATTGAATCCTCACAGGCGTTCATCCTCCCATCAAGGAGCCACATCGTCCAATACCACCTGCGAAGTACCAGCCCGTCAAGAAAATGCTTCAAGACATGAAAGAGGCTGCAGTTCAAAACTGGAGAACGCCCACTACCATCAAAGAAGTCCGAAGCTTTTTGCCATTTGCAGGCTACTATCGGCACTTTATTCCTCACTTTGCTCAAGTGTCTGAACCACTTACTGAGTTGTTACAGGGATGTCCCAAGGAAAACTACAACCAAAGGCTTCCAGTAGACTGGACAAATCGTCAATAACAAGCATTCCAAACACTGAATGACCACCTTACCCAGCCGCCTATCCTGATTACACTCAGCCATTCCTTTTGTATACAGATGCTAGCCTGCTAGGTGCTGTTTTGTCCCAGGTCCAGGACAATAAGGAGCGTGTGATTGCTTATGCCAGCCTCAGAGGAACTGAGAAGAATGACAGCAACTACAGTTCGTTCAAGCCTGAACTGCTTGCACTAGTCTGGGCTGTTACAGAAAAATTCAAGGATTTCCTGGCTGCCACGCCCTTTACTGTCTACACAGACAATAATCCGCTAGCGCACCTGGATACCGCCTGGTTGGGAGCCATGAAACAACAGTGGGCTTCAAGCCTAGCGAACTACAAATTCAAAGTCAAATACCACAGTGGCAAATCAAGTGTCAATGCTGATGAGTTGTCCCAGCTGCATGTTGGAGAAGAACCACCTCGAGATGACATCTGGGAAGAGGTAGAAATGCCTCCTTTCTACTCAAGGTTTTCCCAACAGAGTGCCATCACTGCCTCTGCTGAAAAGGGAGAATCTCATTCCAAGCCACCTGCTGAACCTCTTCAAGAATGTTCCCTGTGGAAGAAATAACAAGGAGAGCAGAATCCTGGGAGAACTCCATGACTTCCTTACTACTGGAAGAGTTCCAACCCAGCTACGACAAGCTCATCCTGATGTGGAACTTACCCGCCTCTGGAGACAGAGAAAACGCCTATTTGTCCAGAAAGGGCTCATAATGAGGAACACTTTGGACTCTGCATCAGGCAACAGATTTCACCAAATACTCATTCCCCAGAGAGATGCACGGATCACCCTTGAAGCCTATCATGATCGCTCTGGCCATTTCGGTGTCCAGAAAACTGAAGCTACCATCTGCCGAAGGTTCTACAGGGTCGGTATGAGAGGAGACATTGAAAGTTGGTGCTGAGAATATCCCGCATGTAACATCACAAAAGATGGATGCAGAGATCATAAAGCGCCCTTACACCCTAACAAGTCACAAAAAACAGGAGAAATTGTTGTTCTTGATCATGTGAGATTGGGCCCAACTCGCTCTGGCTATATACACTGCTCAAAAAAATAAAGGGAACACTTAAACAACAGAATATAACTCCAAGTAGATCAAACTTCTGTGAAATCAAACTGTCCACTTAGGAAGCAACACTGATTGACAATCAATTTCACATGCTGTTTTGCAAATGGAATAGACAATAGATGGAAATTATTGGCAATTATCAAGACACACTCAATAAAGGAGTGGTTCTGCAGGTGGGGACCACAGACCACATCTCAGTACCAATGCTTTCTGGCTGATGTTTTGGTCACTTTTGAATGTTGGTTGTGCTTTCACACTCGTGGTAGCATGAGACTGACTCTAAAACCCACAGAAGTTGCTCAGGTAGTGCAGCTCATCCAGGATGGCACATCAATGTGAGCTGTGGCAAGAAGGTTTGCGGTGTCTGTCAGCGTAGTGTCCAGAGGCTGGAGGCGCTACCAGGAGACAGGCCAGTACACCAGGAGACGTGAAGGGGGCCGTAGTAGGGCAACAACCCAGCAGCAGGACTGCTACCTCCGCCTTTGTGCAAGGAGGAACAGGAGGAGCACTGCCAGAGCCCTGCAAAATGAACTCCAGTAGGCCACAAATGTGCATGTGTCTGCACAAACTGTTAGAAACTGACTCCATGAGGGTGGTGTGAGGACCCGACTTCCACAGATGGGGGTTGTGCTCACAGCCCAACACCATGCAGGATGCTTGGCATTTGCCACAGAACACCAGGATTGGCAAAGTCGCCACTGGCGCCCTGTGCTCTTCACAGATGAAAGCAGGTTCACACTGAGCACATGTGACAGATGTGACAGAGTCTGGAGATGCCATGGAGAGCGATCTGCTGCCTGCAACATCCTTCAACATGACCGGTTTGGCAGTGGGTCAATAATGGTGTGGGGTGGCATTTCTTTGGAGGGCCGCACAGCCCTCCATGTGCTCGCCAGAGGTAGCCTGACTGCCATTAGGTCCCGAGAAGAGATCCTCAGACCCCTTGAGACCATATGCTGGTGCGGTTGGCCCTGGGTTCCTCCTAATGCAGGACAATGCAAGACCTCATGTGGCTGGAGTGTGTCAGCAGTTCCTGCAAGATGAAGGAATTAAAGCTATGGACTGGCCCGCCCGTTCCCCAGACCTGAATCTGATTGTGCACATCTGGGACATCATATCTTGCTCCATCCACCAACGTCACGTTGCATCACAGACTGTCCAGGAGTTGCCGGATGCTTTAGTCCAGGTCTGGGAGGGGATCCCACAGGAGACCATCCGCAACCTCATCAGGAGCATGCCCAGGCGTTGTAGGGAGGTCATACAGGCACATGGAGGCCACATACAATACTGAGCCTCGTTTTGACTTGTTTTAAGGACATTACATCAAAGTTGGATCAGCCTGTAGTGTGTTTTTCCATTTCAATGTTGGGGGTGACTCTAAATCCAGGCCTCCATTGGTTAATACATTTGATTTCCATTGATGATTTTTGTGTGATGTTATTGTCAGCACATTCAACTTTGTACAGAACAAAGTATTCAATGAGAATATTTCATTCATTCAGTTCTAGGATGTGTTATTTGAGTGTTCCCTTTATTTTTTTGAGCAGAGTATATATGCCCTCACAATGGTGGACCATGACACAAAGCTTGCCACTATTGCTCCTGTCAAAGATCTTACCTCCAAAACTGCTTCTGAAGTCTTCTATACCGAGTTCATCCAACACTATGGATGTCCAGATCATATCCTCACTGATTATGGACCTGCCTTTGAATCTCAACTTTTCCACAAGCTGTGCAAGTACAGAGATTGCAAGAAACTGCGTACCACTGCTTACTGTCCACAAGGTAATTGACTAGGTGAAAGAGTGAACCAAGTCATCAGTATGCTGTGCACTGCTTCTGCCACCAGGGGAACTGAGTGGCCTGAGATTCTGAAAGATCTTGTCCACATCTACAATAACTCCACCCATTGCTCAACTGGTCATACTTCTGATGTTCTGTCGACAAGGCCAGTTGCCTTCAGACTTGGCTCTAGCTGTACAAGTACCTGACACCATTAATCCTTTTCCACACACAGACTGGGTGATTGAACACCACAGATGCATGGCGGAAGCCAAGGAAATTGTTAATTCTTGCATGGAAGTAGCATGAAGAAGACAACAAGAAGACTAATCAACATGCCCATGCAAAACCCCTACAAATTGGCGACCGAGTCTGGCTCCGAAACAACCATCGGACAGGAAAATTGGATCCACTTTGGGAAGTTGAACCGTACACAATAACTGCTATACCCTTTCCATCATCTGATGTGTACGAGATATCCAAAATGGGTTGGAAACCCCCCAGACGGTACACAGAAACCGCCTAAAACTGTGCCTCAAGGAAGAACTCCTGAGAGAGTCACCACTACCCAATTCAACTTTGATTGGAATACAGAATCCTCCAGATTCATCAGAAAGACTGCCGAGCCTCGCTGAACTTATCTTCGCTCCACAATTTGCGTTTCCTGGCTATTGTCAGTTCATTCCTACCTCAACAGAGAATACTTTTCTTCCACCTGAAGAAACCACAGAACCTGAACTAATCTCCAGCCAATGGACATTACCTCTGAGGCTCTCTGAGTGGAGTACCAAAGGTGTCCTACCAGCTCGGTACAGGGACTAGTTACTTCACCATATATCCTTCTTGAATGATATGCCCTCTTGACATTTACATACCCAGATTTACCAGATTAATGTGTGTTCTTTTTCTAGTTAATATAAAAGTTCAAGGACTGTGCCTGGCTCACAAAGCCAAGAAATTTTAAACTTTATTATAGTTATTACTAAGAATGTTGTTTATGCTTATGTTTATCTACTATTGCATTTTTCCTAGGTATGGACATTTACATCAAATGCCTAGAGACTCTATCCCATTAACGTTTCTGAATATTCCTCATGTTCACATTCTACATTGGTTTTATTAGTAATTATTCCATTTTGCCATGCACTTGTGTATAGCACTTTTTCCTCTGTATCCCTAACTTTGTCATTTGTACAAGGCTTCACCCTCCAACTGTTCGCCGATTACGGCTTTTCTTAAGAGGAGGAGTATGTGGCATCCCGGTACCCATTCTGCTGCTGCTAAATGAGACCGTTGTAGTGTTGTATTAGATTTGTTCCATTTTGTGCACTGATTTAGGGGATATAATACATTGCATTGTAAATTGTACTTTCCTGCCATCTGCTGGCCAATGTGTGTATATGAAGTAATGATTATTCTCCTCACAACAATCTGCCATAGCAACGGCTGGGAGGAGTCTCCCAGCTCAGGGATCTCACTTTGACTAAATGCTGGAACAAACAAGTTGTGGGCGGTTCCTGTTGCCTCGAGAAGATGGAAGAGACAGATTATTCTCTGAGAGAAGTGTTTTCAATGCAAATCTACGCTGAGGGGACACTTTTCCTCACATAATTTCCTTCACAAAAAGAGTTAAGTGTCTTCTAGTCAGGAGAGAGAAGCTGTACATGGACTCTCCTGCTTTCTGGTTATCCTGATCACTTCTAGCCAGGACCAGTGTGTTTCCACAGAGAGCCAATCTGTGAAGGTCCCTCCATCAGTGTAATATTTCTTGGACTGCGCATAGCATTTCCTCTACTAGAAAGTGAAGAGAACTCTGCTCCAGCCGCCCTGAGAGGCCATAACCTCGCTTGTCTCATGAGGAGAGAACCATTACTTTCATAAGCACAATATACTGTGAACTTTGCCTGTAATAGAGACTGTACCCCGTTACCTCCTTCAGTAAAATTGTTATGTTTACAAGTTCACGTGCGTGTCTGGCTGCTTGAGATTGCACAAATATCACGGACAATTCAAAACCTGCACCCAGACACCACCGCTACAGGAGTGCCCCTAAGGGGTTCTATACCATCGACAAGTGCCACCTCCTGCTTTTGAAATTGTAGTGGACACTAGGGAAGTTTTAAGGGGTCCAGCGACCCACTTCAGCTACTATGACATCATTATCTGCTGCCAGTGAGACTACATACCCCAGCTGGACCTTCTGCAACATCTTGGGCCCCCCCCCCCCCAAGTGGCCCACCACATTCAGGTAGCATTTTAGTACTTAATTTTACCTTTTCCTACTAAATTGAGATCTAGGTCACTAAGATTGAAGAGAGTTCTAATATCCTCCAACAGATGATCAGAAACACCAAGTTCTGAACAAAGTGTGGAAGCGGTCCAATTTTTTCTCAAAGGCAGGGGGGAAACAGTTCGATAAACAATGAATTTGTTTTAAATGCCCTTAGATTTTAATTATCAAATATTTAAATTCTATACATTTCTCTACATGTTTTAAATTAGAAAACTGTGCAATGTACCCAATGCATGGAAATAAAAACTAGTAAAGATTTTGTACTTAACTCATGTTTTTGCACACACTGCTATTATTGAACACTACTGTACACCTTCGGAAGTGCTTTACATGCTATTTTAGAGGCTCTAAAGACTTACATTTGGAAAGTCTGGATTTTCTTATTCTGTTATAGTAGTATTTGAAGCTTTATCATTTTATGGGCTGTCGAATGTGGCGATACTAATTGTGTGTACATTTTTCCATGTGTATATTTTGATATTAAGCATTTTTGATTGGAAAGGAAATTTCAACTTTGTCGCTTGGCACACGTGGCGTTTTTTGCTGCATGTTTTCCACAGCATTTTAGTTCCTTAAAATATGCTGCATTTTACATTACCAGCAAAATCCATGAGATCTCTGAAATTTCATGCACACGCTGCTTTTTTTCCCCCTCTGCACGTAATTGGAGCTCTGCAGCCAAAATGCATCATGTGGATTGTGGTTTTCACCCTAACGAAAAAAAGAAAAAAAAACTTGAGCAACTGTAATGCACCAAATAAAAAAAAAACTGAAGGATGTGCAAAGTATACACCTGCATCCATGCAGGGAAAAAAAAACGTGAACATACCCTTAGGGCAGGGAACCTCAGGCGCAAGGGCCCTCAATGACCTTTTCTTTGGCCCTCGGGCAGATTCCAGGGAGCCGGCAGCTGTGTTTTAACAGATGTCTGTCCTTTAATGTCTTGTTACTCTGCGGCCACGTGCATGCAACGTTCACTAGTGAATGCTGCAGCGCATGTAAATAAAAGATTGTTGTGGCGCTGGCCTGTGCCACCATCAGGGTGCACTTTGTGAGAGCACTTAAGCTCACGATGCGTACCCATCCCACAGAGGAGGACCGCTGTGGCCCCACATCTCCAGTGGTGACGTCTATGCCCTGGCTCCATTTCTTCTGTGATGTATATAGTGTAGACCTCCCACTGCTTGAATGCTATAAACATTATGTGAGCAGTGATGAATTTCACACTGAGACCTTTTTTGCACATTTTTAATGCAGGATGCAGCCAGGCCCTTTAGTGTTGGCTGGGTGAATTAGGGCGTCTGTCTTTGTGGGATGCGATTGTATAGTGCTGGACAAGCCGGTCTGATCTAATAGTATGGGCGTCACCAATAGACTGTAAGCCAGACACTGTGCATCACACGTATCTGTGACTGACGTCCTATGCAAACCCCATCTGTGTGTATGTATAATACTACACAGCCACCCACTCCATGAATTGGTTTGTGAGTGGCAGTTTGCATCAGTATTTTGCACATGTGCTGCCCCCGCTGCATCCTGCTAGTGCATTGATAATCTGACCTGGTATTGGTAAAGCTTTATCTTTTTTGGTGATGCTTGACACCTGCAGCGTAATATACATCTGTATTCCGTACGACAAAAGCTGTGTGCCCACGATCCGGAGCCGCTGCGGACCTATACATTGTCAAACCCGCAGCGGCCAGATGTTGCAGCATAGTGGATGGTATTTGTAGAAATCCCATGTCCACTATGCGTCTGCAGATTCTGCGGAAACCTACATGCGGTGCGTCTTTCCAGATCGCATGTTAATTTCTCTTGCGGGTACGCTTCCATGCTTTCCCCATAGACCTAACCTCTGAGGAAAGTCCGCATGTGGGAGGGGGGTGGCGGGGGTAGCGCTGCTCATTTACACAGATGAATGGAAGCCGCCGGCAGCTCTTCTGCAGCATCTGTGCCGCAGGCCTGGACACATCTTGGGCACGTACCCTCACTGCTATGAGTGCTTTACAAAACTCATCAGCGCAAAGAGTTGCCTGTGGTCCAAACCAACGCAAATATGGAAAAGCAGTTATGAGTAGCAACCAGAGCTATGGAGTCTGTAAGCCAAACCTCTGACTCCTCCAGTTCCCTGACTCCCAACTCCACAGCACTGCCTCACTAATGAGCAAGTACATTAAGTGCAGCACAGATTCATTTCAACTAAAAGCCTAGATCCTTAGATTAGGAATAAAACATTTCATAACTTTCCCAAATTCTTATGAAAAAATTTACAACCAACACATACTGCATTGAATTACTGTACGTAATTTATTATATATTTTAGGAGTCGGCACATTTTATACCGACCCCACGAAAATGGACACCAACTCAGACTCTACAGCCGTGGTAGCAAAATCAACACCATCTAATATCAGTCACACCGAACAGAAGCAGCTCCAGCCGTCACATTAGGGGCGAGTTACCGTATTTTTCGGACTATAAGACGCACCTAGGTTTTAGGGGAGGAAAATAGAAAAAAGTAATCAAAAAATGTGGTCATGATGCCCTGTTAAGGGGGAGGTCTGCTGCTGACACTGTTATAGGGGTAATGTCCCCCAATTCTGTTAACATCCCCCCCCCCCATCCTGGTATACATGGCCCTCCCCATCCCCATCCTGGTATGCATGGCCCCCTCCTTCATGTTAGATGTGGCCCTCATCCCCATCCTGGTATGCATGGCCCCTCCTCATCCCCATCCCAGTATGATGTGCCCCCCCCCCCCATCTTCCTGGTATGCTTGGCACCCCCTGATCCTCATCACGCTCTACACAAAAAAAAAACCACACAACGCCGACAGGGATCTCACTGTGTGAGCCACGCATGGCTTAACTGCCATGCACCCTCACACTGAGAGATGCTGTGCTGGAATAGTCACTGCTCCCCAAGCTGGGACTGTGTGTGGGGAACAGTGACCATTCACTGTCCTTAATAGTGCGCACACTGTTCCCGCAGCACGGCTCCTGCTGCCACTCTGCGGTCTGTGTGTCCGCTATTAAAGACCATTAAAATCCACTCCCACGGGTTATAGTGAATATTCATGATCTTTAATAGCAGGCACACAGACTGCAGAGCGGCAGCAGGAGCCGCGCTGCGGGTACAGTGTTTGCGCTATTAAGGTGAGTGAATGGTCACTGCTCCCCACACACACACAGTCCAGGTGTGGAGAGCATTGACTATTCCGGCACAGCATCTCTGTGTGAGGGACCATGGCAGTTACGCCATGCGCGGCTCTCACAGTGAGATCCCTGTCGGCAGCAGGGCAGGACGCAGTGCTGGAGGAGAGAGGAGGTGAGCATAATTGTTTGTTGTTTTTTGTGTGCAGCGTGATGGGGAACAAGGGGTGCCAAGCATACCAGGATGAGGAATGAGGGTAGCCATACATACCAGGAGCCGCTCTGCAGGTACAGTGTGCGCTATTAAGGAAAATAAATTTTCACTGCTCCCCACAGGCGTGGGGGAGCAGTGAATATTCATTTTCTTTAGTACCGGGCACAGTCTAGGCTTCAGCAAGCGGCTGCTGCCTCCTGTGCCCCGCTCCTTCGCCCTTACCCCCACACTCCCCACCACCCACAGTATAGGCTGCAGCAAGCAGCTGCTGCCTCCTGTGCCCCGCTCCTCCGCCGCTGTCCCCACACTCATCACCTCCCACAGTATATACACTACTCTAAAAAATAAAGGGAACACTCAAATAACACATCCTAGATCAGAATGAATGAAATATTCTCACTGAATACTTTGTTCTGTACAAAGTTGAATGTGCTGACAACACAATCACACAAAAATCATCAATGGAAATCAAATTTATTAACCAATGGAGGCCTGGATTAGGAGTCACCCCCAAAATTAAAGTGGAAAAAACACACTACAGGCTGATCCAACTTTGATGTAATGTTCTTAAAACAAGTCAAAATGAGGCCTTATTGCGTGTGGCCTCCATGTGCCTGTATGACCTCCCTACAATGCCTGGGCATGCTCCTGATGAGGTTGCAGATGGTCTCCTGTGGGATCCCCTCCCAGACCTGGACTAAAGCATCCGCCAACTCCTGGACAGTCTGTGATGAAACGTGACATTGGTGGATGGAGCAAGATATGATGTCCCAGATGTGCTCAATCGGATTCAGGTCTGGGGAACGGGTGGGCCAGTCCATAGCTTCAATGCCTTCTTCTTGCAGGAACTGCTGACACACCACATGAGGTCTGGCATTGTCCTGCATTAGGAGGAACCCAGGGCCAACCGCACCAGCATATGGTCTCACAAGGGGTCTGAGGATCTCATCTCGGTACCTAATGGCAGTCAGGCTACCTCTGGCGAGCACATGGAGGGCTGTGCGGCCCTCCAACGTAATGCCACCCAACACCATTACTGACCCACTGCCAAACCGGTTATGCTGAAGGATGTTGCAAGCAGCAGATTGCTCTCCACAGCATCTCCAGACTGTGTCACATGTGCTCAGTGTGAACCTGCTTTTATCTGTGAAGAGCACAGGGTGCCAGTGACTACTGGTGTTCTGTGGCAAATACCAAGCATCCTGCACGGTGTTGGACTGTGAGCACAACCCCCATCTGTGGACGTCGGGCCCTGATGGAGTCAGTTTCTAACAGTTTGTGCAGACATCTACACATTTGTGGCCTGCTGGAGGTCATTTTGCAGGGCTCTGGCAGTGCTCCTCCTGTTCCTCCTTGCACAAAGGCAGAGGTAGCGCCTTCAGCCTCTGGACACTACGCTGACAGACATAGCAAGCCGCCTTCTTGCCACAGCTCGCATTGATGTGCCATCCTGGGTGAGCTGCACTACCTGAGCAACTTCTGTGGGTTGTAGAGTCAGTCTCATGCTACCATGAGTGTGAAGGCACAACCAACATTCAAAAGTGACCAAAACATCAGCCAGAAAGCATTGGTACTGAGATGTGGTCTGTGGTCCCCACCTGCAGAACCACTCCTTTATTGAGGGTATCTGGATAATTGCCAATAGTTTCCATCTATTGTCTATTCCATTTGCACAACAGCATGTGAAATTGATTGTCAATCAGTGTTGCTTCCTAAGTGGACAGTTTGATTTCACAGAAGTTTGATCTACTTGGAGTTATATTCTGTTGTTTAAGTGTTCCCTTTATTTTTTTTGAGCAGTGTATTTATATCGGACTATAAACCCCCCCACACACACACACTTTCCTTCAAAATTTGAGGGAAAAAAAAAGTGCGTTTTATAATCCGAAAAACATGGCAATTAAATGTTTGACCATATATAGCAAGATCATTTTCAAGCTGATAATTTTGTGATGGCCTTAATAGCCCCCCTGAAAAAAAAAAAAAAAAAAAAAAAAAAAAACACCCCTGTGGTCTTATTCAATTCTCTCGATGGAACGCACGTCATGTCACTTCCGGCATCTTAAGTCTTGGTTCCAGGCCTTCTCGGTTTATAAATCCCTCTGTAGTGCATGCTTGCATTATTCAGATCCTTCTCATTTGGAAATAACATTGTATAGGGAGTCACGTGTTTAGTATTTTTTTTTTTGTTATTAGGCCGCTTGTTCAGCAATTTCTCTATATTACAGATTTGTTCCCTCATGATTGAGGAGACTACTGCTTGAAATGTGTATACACATCTGGATATATTTATTTATTATGATTTGTTTGAAGACCAATTATTTAATTTCATAGTATTCTCAAATTCCAGTGATAATATTCCCATGTTATTCTTTTGTTTATTGTATATACGGTGGATAAACTTTATAAAGGCAAAACAGCCGAAACGTTTAATTTCACTGGTCGCTTGAATAAATTTGGAAAAGCACTTCTCTTGTGCATGTATTGTACCCAAGGATATAGAATGAATGAGGCCCTAGTCAGAATACACTTTGAGATCCAATTATGCTTGGTCAGTTTTAAATTGCTCCTCAATGGAGTCATGCAGTGAGAAGTCAGGGATTTGGGTCCCAGTAACCAGACATCTATCACCTTTAAAGTTGTTGGAAAAAGCCTTCACTATATTTGTGGCACAAATTGGAAACTTTGGGCTCCATATTCTTTATTAGGTATGTAAGCAATGGAGCACAACTACTCTCTTGACTATGAATTAGAAAACAAAATGAAGCAGAAATGAGAAAGTTTTAGCTTTTAAAATTTTTATTCAAAAATGAATGCTTCATAAATGTCAGTGTGCACCTGCTTTAAATTCACCACTTATTAAAATTAAAACAAAAAAAAAGAAAACTGTACAAAATGAGTCTGTCAACATGAGCGTTTCCCTCTTTTAAACTATCGTCTTGGTCCTCCTCTTCCTCTGCCACGACCTCGCCCTCGCCCACGACCTCTCCCTCGGCCACGGCCAGCAACTGTTTTCAGAAGGAATAAAAAAAATAAATAAAATTAAATATCAAAGCATGAAATTATTTTTTTTTTGTATTAATCTATCCGTTTAACCATTGTTCCCCAATGTCCCCATAAAAAAAGTGAATAAGTGTCAGCACTTGGATAATTTTACATCACAAAATGATTTGTAACAATGAATGTCAGTGTCCATATGTGCCTCAAGTTTCTATAAATCCCATCCACTTTAATGGAACTGTAAGACGCTGCTTTTTTTGCGCAACCAACATATACAGCATCATAAACTCATCGTGAGTACTTAAAATTTCGATGTCACTAAATGCTGCTGCACAGATGTTATTACATGTGCTGCTCTATAGTACTAGGCAGTTAAGTCACATCTGGTTACGAGTGATCTGTAAAAGCACACATCCTGTGTAATTCTTTCAACTGTGCAAACTTTGGGTGCTTACACACTGATGGTGTTTCCCAATAGTTGTACAGGCTAAATAGGTTGTCGATCAACACCAAGAGAGCAAAATACTTGTTCATTGGAAGAAATGATCTTTAAACTTGCTTAAAAAGGAATCCCTCATAGCACATCATGACGTGTAAAGGTGCTGCAGAGAACAAATGAGACGTGCAATGCATAGGCTGTGAAGTACAGAGCCTGGCTAAACAGGCTATTTAGCGACTGCCAATCTGCAAACATGTAGCTGATCGGAGGTCTTAACATAACACATCTTGCATTTTAAGTCTAAAGTCCTTAAAGGGAAACTGTCAGCAGGAATTTGCCGAGTGCACACACAACATTATTGGCACAGAGATATCTTCAGGTCGTTCAGTATGTTTGCTGGATGTGTAACATGACTTTTTTTTTTTTTAATAAACAAAGGATTTAAATTGCATCTTTCTTCACCATGTGATGTCTAGTCGGGTCCCAGACTACGCCATGCAGAATCAACATTGGTTTCTGATGTACAAGTCTCCTGTGAGCTGACTTCCCCCCCCCCCCCCCCCCCCTCTGTATTTGCACTTTGGGAACTAAACCCATCAAGGAATTCATCTAGGGGTGTGTTGAGCCACAGGTGCTTCACAGAACTTTAGGAGGAGCGTCATTTGGCTTTTAGAATACAGATATCCCGTTTGAATAGATTGTGGGCATTAGCCAAGCCCCTGACGTGCCAGATCAGCAGCCACCATCACCACCCTGTCAAGTCTCAGAAGCCACGAGTTTGGACCGCATGTTCCTCACCCTGATCCTCCTTCCTCCCACCATGCAGAGTGCCCAGAGACAACTGTTCCCACTCTTGGACACTCCGAAGAGCTGTTCACTTTTCCATTTGTAGATTGGGGCCTCTCGCCTGGCCAGTTTCAAGCGAGTCAAGAGGAGAACGCATGTAGTGATGCCAAAATATTGGAACAGCCATGGTCACAGGAAGGCGACAGTGGGAAAGTGCAATTACTGTCACAAGAGGTGGATGAGACAACTGCCAGAAAGTCAGGAGGAGGAACATGGTGCAGAAGTGGAAGACGAGGTGGTGGATGATATAGTAACTGACCCAACCTGGCAGGGGGGGACACACAGAGCAAGGACAGCAGCACACAAGGGAAGGGTGGCGTAGCACAACAGGCAGGAAGAAGCAGCATGGTGGCCGCAGACAAGGCGGGAAAGCGTTCCTCGTAACGCCAACATGACGGAAGTTGCCAGTACAACTGTTAGGTCCTTCAGAGTCTAGTTTTTTTTGTTTGTTTTTTAAAGACTGCAGATAAGGCCATTTGCACCACCTGCCAGGCCAGCATCAGCAGGTGTAGCAAAACTATCAGCCTGACCACCAGCATGATCAGGCACATAGCAGCAAAGCACCCAACTAAGTGGGCCAAACCCCAGGGTCCAGCAACAATGTCTGCGGGTGACACCACTGCTTCTTCTGCTGTTGTGTGTACACACCAATCCCCTGACCATGGAGCATGCGAAGATGCCTACCTCCCTGCACACTCAACTAGCACATCGTTCAGTTGTCCCCACCCCAGTCCTTTGAATGCAAGCAAAAATACAAAGCCAACACCCCACTACTAGATTCACACATTTCACGAATGCTTGCACTCGAAATGTTGCCTTTTAGACTCGTGGAGACGGAAGCTTTCCGCAACCTGATGGCGGTGGTAGTCCCACGACACTCTGTTCCCAGCCACCACCATTTCTCCCGGTGTGCCGTCCCCACATTACACAAGCACGCGTCTCAGAACATTAGCCGTGCCCTCAACGCAGTTACTGGAAAAGTCCACCTAACATGTCCTCATGACGCCAATTGCGGGCCCTGTGTCAATCAGGGTTGCCCCCACAGTCTACAGCTCCTGCACCTCAGCCTCTATCTCTGAAATGACCGCATCAGTCACAAGCTGGAAGCATTTCATCGGCAAAGGGGCAACAGGCTGTGCTGAAACAATTATGCTTAGGTGACAAACCGCACAATGCTTAAGAGTTGTGGACAGCTCTGTGGATGACACCGCTGAACCTACAGCCACGCATGGTCGTGTGTGACAATTGTTGGAACCTGTTAGCGGCTCTGAAGCGAGGCGAGGTCACACACGTACCATGCCTGGCCCATGTGCTTAACCTCGTGGTTCAGCGGTTTCTCAAAACCGACCCGGATCTGCTTGTCAAAGTACGCCGCCCGTTTTAGAAAGTCAGCTACAGCTTCCACTGCCCTTGCTGTGCTTTAGCAGCTTCCAGCTCACCAATTGGTGTGATGTCCCCACGCGTTGGAACTCTACATTGCAGATGTTGGGAAGGATTTGTGAGCAGAAGAGGGCAGTTTTTGACTACCAGCATCAACAAGGTCAGTATTCAGGTCAGACTCCACACACAAAACCTCAGGAGTGGAAATTGATGTCAGACATCTGTGCCATCCTCCAAAACCTTGAGGACTCCACCAAGATGGTGAACGGCGATGATGCCATAATTAGCATCACCATCCCGCTTCTGTCTTCTGAAACGCTCGCTGCTTACAATTAAAGAGGATGCATTGCACGTGGAGCACAATGAGATGGAGCAAGGAACCATACAGCCCAGCCTCATCTCAACGTGGATTGGGCAACAATGAGGAAGAGGAGGAACAGGAGCTAGTTTCCTGCGCTATAAAAGGTACTACCTGCACAAACACTGAAGCCTTGCCTCTTTGCAGTCTGGCACACATGGCCGAGTTTGTTACACTGCCTTTCCCGTGACCCTTGCATTGTCCAAATTTTGGGTGACAGTCATTACTGGTTGGTGACACTTCTAGACCCACACTACAAGGAGAATGTCTGTCTTATTCCCTTGCAGGACACGCTTAGAAAAAAAATGGGTCAGTACCAGAAGGCCCTTGTTGCGGAATTATTTAAAACATTCCCATCTCAAAACGCTGGCGGCAGAGGTTACAGTTTGTTGGACAACCAAGGAGTACAGGCGAGAGAGACAACTCCAATCCAGCAGAGGCAGGGGAACACTGTCAAAGTTCTGGGAGTTTTCTCAGACCCTCCTATTGCAAAGGCCCTGATGCGCAGGGTACTCTCACAAGGAGGGAAGAGTTTGGGAAGATGCTGAAGGAGTACCTTGCCGACCATACCAACATCCTCAGTGATTCCTCTGTGCCTTATAATTATTGGATATCCATGCTGGACACGTGGCATGAACTGGCTCTCTTCTCCTTGGAGGTCCTGGCCTGCCACTAGCGTTTTGTCAGAGCGGTTTTTAGTGTTGCCGGGAGAATTATAACCGATAGGCTGACTCTCAAAAATGAATAAGATTGGGCCAGACTTCTCAACAGCACCAAATGATAGCACTGTAACAAAACTCAAATACGATGTCTTTTTTGGGAGGTCTAACTCCATTTCCATGCACCTCTGTCTTCACACCAAGACATAGGTATACGCTTCCTGATTTTGTCAGTCTATTTACTCCTCCTCCACCACATCTACCATATCACCTCCTCTGTCACTTGCAAGGGGCATTGGAGTGCCTCCAAAAACCTTTTGGCAGCCGTTGCAGTCACTGCATACACAAGAACAGTATGGGAGACCTGCTCCTTTCTAATGGAAACAACTAAGCATAGCCGGCTGATGGCTCTCTAACAATAGTAAGGATAATAGGATTTATGAGTCACTCCTTCATAAAACAGGATGTGTCTAATCATGTTTCACACACCACATGGCCAAATAAGGCTCTAAAATGGTAAAAGTGACATTTCCCGGTAAATGCATTTTTCACCGTTGAAAGCAATGCAAAAGTACAAAAAAATAAATAAACTACGTGTGAACATAGCCCAAGATGTGGAGGAGCACTCTTGTTTTGGGTTATTTATTTTGCCTTATATACAAGTCATTATTCTGAAAAGGATGTTCCTTAACATTTTTTCCTGGGATATCCATTTTGGTTTCGTTTTTGTATATTTTATTGTGAGTGCGTAAAAGTGGTGTAATACTCTAACATTGTTGACAGCAGTGACCTGGGGGTCAGATGCTTCCAGGGGTCTTTCCAATGCTGTTCCCATGTTATTTGAGCAATGTTCTCACCAATTTGGGCACTGTTTAGGCACTCTGCAGACACCTGGAAAAAATGCTTGAGTTTCCCATAGACTTACATTGGGCTCGTTACTCAGATCGAGCAATGAGTACCCGAGCATTTTAGTGCTCGCTCACCACAATTATGCATTTTAGGACTGTGGATAGCCCTCCAATTTGGATTGTATGTGGTACCATTGTTCAATTGACTAAAATATGTTATTTATACTTGACACTATCATGTTCATTTGATTTCCACCCCCTTTTCTGTAGGTTGTTTTGGCCATGTTTTTTAGTATTTCCTATTGTGATCAATAAAGTATATACTTTTAATATGTGGAGCTGGAATCTCTTCCTTATTGGTACAGTTATATATTTTTTATTTATTTTCACTGTACCGATATATAATGTTCTACCTAAGAAATGTGCAGGGCTGCTGTCTTCAGCCTGTACATCACTTAGGTACAGCTGCTGTCCCCGTTAAATATGTTCTCGTCTCCGCAGTAATGCCTTACATGTTGGTGTGGTTTGAGCATGCTGCAAGGCTCAGAAGAGGGAGGCCACTTGGCTTTCAGGCTAAGTGCACACGAAGCGTTTTCGTGGTGGTTATCCCGCTGCGAAAATACTTGTTAATAGGTCTGCCAGGTATAACAATGCTAATCCGGATGTGCTGTGCACATGATGCAATGCGAATCCGTAGCAGAAATTTCTGCGTTAAAAACCGAAGCATGACCATTTCTTGTGAGATCCTGTCGCGGCCACTGGCTTGCATTGAATCGCAGAAAACCCGCAGGTATAATATCAATACCTGTGGATTTGCTGCGTTTCAATTAAAGGCAATGGCCGTGAATTCACGGCGGAAACGTGGTGCGGGTGGTACCCGGGTCGGGAGAGGACTACTGCTCATCTGATCGGTAGTCTGCTCTGCCCACAGTAAAAAAAAAAAAAAAAACACACCTTGTACTCACCTGTCCGACGGCCCTCGGTGTCCTCCTGGTCCCTGGTTGTGATCCTCTCCTCCCGGCGGCCAGCGGTACACTGCAGAGTACAGAGCTGCCAGGACCTGCGGTGACATGAGCGATCATCTGATGCTCACATGAACTGACCCTGGGAACATTCGCAAGAAAGTTCCCAGGGTAGTAAACTCACCAGGGCTTTTCAGCTGATCAACCCCAGTGACCTCACTCCTGCACAGCAATGTACACTGACAGGAGTGATTTTATTCTCCTTGTCAGTGTACAATGCTGTCTTCTACAGCAGTGACGTCAGTGATTTCTGATGTCACTGCTGTACAAGTGACCCAGATCGCCATGGGACACTCGTTGGCATAATCGTGGACCAAGTCATTGATGGCGGACAGGTGAGTGATATGGTTGTTTATTTTAGTTTTTTTTTTTCAGAAGATCAAGGGAGTCGGGGACTGGGAGGGTAATAAAATAAAAAAACAAAACACACGGGTCTACAATTTATTTCATTAGGCTGTGTACCCACTATGCGTTTTTCAAGCGTTTTTTTAGCACGGAATTTCCGCAGCGAAAACGCTTGGCAATAAGTGCCCCATGGTCCCCAATGATAATCCGCATGTGCTGTGCACATGCTGCGAAAACTTCCGCTGCGGATCATTGCGGAAAAATACGCAGCATGTACATTAATTTTGCGAACAAACAGAATAATTGCTGCCATTGACTTGCATTGAATCGCTTAATATCTGCATGACATGTGCACATGCGGATATTAAGTGATTCAATGTGCGGATGGTACCTGGGTCTGGAGAAGAGGAGACTCTCCTCCAGACCCGCATACCATGGTACCTATTAAAAAAAATTTAAAATAAAAAATAAACAAACATACACTACATAGTAACATAGTTTTTAAGGTTGAAGGAAGACTAAGTCCATCTGGTTCAACCCATAGCCTAACATGTTGATCCAGAGGAAGGCAAAAAAATAAAAAAATCATGTGGCAAACACTAAACTCCACATAGGAAGGAATCTTTTTTCCCCCAGACTCCATACAACAATCAGTCTAGTTCCCTGGAACAACGCCCTATCAAGGAATCTAGTATATATAACCTGAAATATTGTACTTTTCAAGAAAGGCATCCATGCCCTTCTTAAATTTTAGTAGTGAATCACTCATTACAACATCATGCGGCAGAGAGTTCCATAGTCTCACTGCTCTTACAGTAAAGAATCCACGTCTGATTATGATTAAACCTTCTTTCCTCCAGATGTAGAAGATGCCCCCTTGTCCCCGTCTCTGGCCTCAGAGTAAAAAGATCTGTAAACCGGTCTTTGTACTTTCCCCTCATATTTGTACATAGTAATAAGATCACCACTAAGCCTTCGTTTTTCCACAGTAAATAACCACAAGTGTAATAACCTGTCTTGGTATTGCAGACCCCCCCCCCCAGTCCTCTAATAACCTTGGTCGCTCTTCTCTGCACCCTCTCTAGTTCAGCTATGTCTTTCTTATACACCCGAGACCAGAACTGTACACAGTATTCTAAGTGTGGTCGCACTAGTGACTTGTATAGAGGTAAAATTATGTTCTCCTCATGAGCATCTATGCCTCTTTTAATGCATCCCATTATTTTATTTTCCTTTGCAGCAGCTGCCTGACACTGGCCACTAAACGTGAGCTTGTCGTCCACCAATACACCCAGGTCTTTTTCAGTTACAGTTTTGCCCAGTGTTTTACAATTAAGCATATAATTATACATTTTATTTCCTCTGCCCAAATGCATTACCAAGTGCAAGCTTCTAGTTTACATAGATCCTCCTGTAATATAAAATTGTCCTCCTCCATATTGATCACCCTGTAGCGTATAGTGTCATCTGCAAATATTGAAATATTATTCTGTATGCCCCATACAAGGTCATTAATAAATATGTTAAGAAGGGGGCCCAATACTGACCCCTGTGGTATCCCACTGTTAACTGAGACCCAGTCTGAGTGTTTTCCATTAATAACCACCCTTTTGTTTCCCATCACTGAGCCAATTCTTAACCCACATATTTTCCCCTATCCCCTTTGTTCTCATTTTATGCATCAACCTTGTGTGGAACCGTATCAAAAGCTTTTGAAAAGTCCATATACACAACATCCACTGCATTTCCTTGGTCCAGTCTGGAACTTGCCTCCTCATAAAAGCTGATCAGATTAGTTTGACAGGAACGGTCCCTCGTAAACCCATGTTGATATTGGGTCATGAGGTTATTCTTCTTCAGATACTCTAGTATAGCATCTTAGGAAACTCTCCAGGATTTTACCCACAGTAGAGGTTCAGCTTACTGGCCTATAATTTCCAAGCTCAGTTTTTGTCCCCTTTTTGAATATGGCACATTTGCTATACGCCAGTCCTGTGGTACAGACCCTGTTATTATGGAATCTTTAAAGATTAAAAATAATGGTCTATCTATGACGTTACTTAATTCCTGCAGTACTCGCGGGTGTATCCCATCCGGGGCCGGGGATTTGTCAACTTTAGTGATTTTTAGACGCCGCCGTACTTCCTGCTGGGTTAAGCAAGTGACATTTAATGGAGAATTTTTGTTATTACTGATCATGTTTTCTGTCATGCGATTTTCTTGTGTAAATACGGTTGAAAAAAAATAATTTTGCATATTGGCTTTTTCCTCATTCACCATTTCACCCAGACTATTTCTAAGGGGGGCAACACTATTATTTTTTACTATTCATGTAGTTAAAGAATAATTTTGGGATTATTTTTACTTTCTCTGGCAATGATTCTCTCTGCCTCAATCTCTGCTGCCTTGATTTGCCTTCCGACGTCACCCGGTCTCCTGTATGATGCGCCCTGGCTCCCCGACGGTCTAAAAGGACCTTCCATGATGTCATTTAGTCGCGTGACCTGTCACATGACTAAATGAAGTCATGAAAGGTCCTTTCACACCACTGCGAGCCGTACAAGAGACCAGACGCAGTAGAGAAAAGACCGGGGGCCATCAGAAAGTATAATGGTTTTGTTTTTTTAATTTACCATTTTTATATATTTTTTTTCAACTATTAACTTGGTCACACTATATAAATCCATGCTGGTTACATGGATTTATATAGTGTGACCAAGTTGTCAAGCACTTTCCAAGTGATGCTAAAATCGCTTGGAAAAGCGCTTAACCCGCATGCAGAAATGCATGCAAAAAAGCTTGACAAACTTCTCCCTGGCAGGAAAAACGCATGTAAAAACCACATGTGTTTTTCCTGCCAGGGAGATGCGGAAAAAATCTGCAGCATTTCTGCATTGTGGGCACTTAGCCTTAAAATACTTTATTCTGGCTATGTCTTTTATTGAAAAAGCGGCAACCATTTTACTATGCGGTCAGTAATGGGGGCGTCTTAGAGACACTCTCCATTACTAACCTGGGCTTCACGTCAGCCGCCAATACAAGGCTGACTTGAACCCCAACCCCATCTGTGGGATGAGTTGATGGTTTTTATTCATACCATTATGGACTACATAAAATTTTAGTTTTTTCCCCTTCTCTCTGCCAGCCCAAGATAAAAAAGCTGATTCAAAAATTGCTTTTATTTTTTTTTCTTCACACCATTCACTGCAGTAAAAGTGATCAATTAACTTCATTCTTCGGGTCATTATGATCGCAGTGATACCACATGTGTTTGTTTTGCACACTAAAATCAAATTATTATTATTTTTTTTTTTTTTACTTTTTCCATTGCCATATTCTGACAGTTGCAACTTTTGTCAGAGCTATAAATGGGCACTTTTTTTGCGACACAAGATTTCATTGAATATCATTTTTTTACTACTTTAATCTTTGTTTTGCGTGCGAGTTTGACGAATAAGGCCATGTTCACACGTTTTTCAGCTTTTTATGCAAATTTTCAGCTGCCTTTTGCAGTACCAGCAAAGCATGAGAAACCAGAATTCTGTTCAGTGTTTTTTTGTTCCTTATTTTGTGCCTTGCATGTTTTTTTTTAGAAAATAGAGATGGTCACTTTTCACCCATAGGAAGTAATGGGTGGTGGGGGAAAAAAAAACAAAAAAAAAAAAAAAAAAAGAAAAAAAAAAAACACACCACACACCAAAATTTGCATCAGCATTTTTGATGGCAAAATGGAATGGGGATCTATTTTTTCACAGAACTTTATGTACATGAATAAATAGAGAGAAGGACAATGAAAAATACAAACCACCAAAAATACTCAACAAAATGCCCCTTGAAGATAATTTTGCTGCAATTTATGACGCAAAAAAAAAAAAAAAAAAAAAAAAAAAAAAACTCTAAAAATAGTTTTAGGCTATCAACTTTACCTGCTGTGATGGCTGGTCTAATACTCTGTGGTGCTTTTGTATTGCAAGGTATTAAATCTGTGAATCACACACAGGCAGGTGGTGAGTCAGGACCTCACAGGTCACCCCGCTGCCATTATTCGACCTAGGTTCACCATAGAGACCATCAGCTTGACACAACTGCTTTGTGCCGATTGGAGGAAAGGAGCTCCCTCCCTCTCTGTAAGCCGGTCGATGCCGCTGTTGCCATCGGCATCAGATGTTAAACGCCCGCGATTGGTGCTAGAACTGATCGTGGGTGTTACTGCAGGGTGTCCGCTATGATATATAGCGGACACTTGCCAATTTTGCTGCTGATGTCATGAAGAGGTTAAACAGTTATATTAAAGCAGCAAATGGAAAGACATACAATTTAAAGATAAAATTTCCATGTGCCCTGTAAACCAAAAAGCAACTTAACCCTTTAATGACAGCAGATATGCATTTTATACACTGGTCATTAATGGGCCTTACTCCTGCCAAACAGCAAACTGTTATAAGCACATAACCTTTTCATTTTAAAAATATTGAAAGTGTTTCGAAATTTGACAAAAGTCAATGCAAATCCTATTGACCTAAATTTACCTCTAAAAGTACAATGTATTATGAAAAACACAATCCAATATCACTGGAAAATGTGGACTTATTCCAGAGTTATGGCCACAAATCAGATTTGAAAAATGGGCCCTTCACAGGCAGCATGAATAGCCAACAGGCTACTTCATTGCATTAAACTACAATTGACAGCACCTGAAAATTAGATGGCCCTGTGCACAGTAGCACATAACTAATGGAGGGATGAGACCATTACCTGGAAAAAAAAATCAGTTTCACTATGAAGTTTTTTTTTTTTTTTATAAAGCAAAGACTTACCAGCCTCTCTCTTTTTAGATTTAACTTTTGGTTCAACATCAACAAGTAAGGTGTCAAGTGGTAAGCTGTCCGGTAGGATGAAGTAACGGATGTTGTTCCCTCGAATACTTAAAGTTTCTAACTGAACGGGTTCTCGGTTCTTAACAGTCATTTTGACAGCTTTCAGATGTGTATTCATACTCACATCAACACCTAGGACAAATATTACAATTAATAGGACTCGCTAATCTTGTGAATATTAAAGGGAACCTGTCATGTGGAAGAAAAAAAAACCTCAACCTGCAGGTTAAGAGGGCTCTGATGCCGTGCGGCTGCCACCCTGAAAGACTAGCTCAGTGAAGATAGACGACACTTGGTGTTTATAAGACTCCATGTAAAAGGGAGGAGCTCGGCTTCTAGCTCCATTCACACCCCACCTCCTCTACATAGCAGCTGCCGTCTCCTATTCAGTAATGGGAAAGTGTCTTCACTGAATGCAGATTTTACCCATAAGCTGAGGCCCATTTGTTACATCATAGCATATACAGCTCTGGCAAAAATTAAGAGACCATTGCAAAATTGTCACTCAGATTTTTCTCTTTATAGGTATATTGGAGTAAAATGTACATTGTTGTTTTATTCTATAAACTGACAACATGTCTCTGAAATTCAAAGCTAAAAATTTTGTATTTGCAGCAAATGAGAAATCGTAAAAATAAAAAACAGTGCTTTCAGACCTCAAATTACTCATGATTTAACTCAGGAAGAGTTCAGAAATCAATATTTGGTGGAATAACCATGATTTTTAATCACAGCTTTCATGCGTCTTGGCATGCTTTCCACCAGTCTTTCACACTGCTTTTGGGTGACCTTATGACACGCTTGGCAAAAAAAATGTAAGCAGTTCTTTGTTTGATGGCTTGTGACTATCCATCTTCCTCTTGATTACATCCCAGAGGTTTTCAATGGGGTTTAGGTCTGGAGATTGGGCTGGCCATTACAGGGTCTTGATGTGGTGCTCCTTCATCCACACATTGATTGACCTAGCTGTGTGGCATGGGGCATTGTCCTGCTGGAAAAACCAGTCCTCAGAGTTGGGGAATATTGTCTGGGCAGAAGGAAGCAAGTGTTTTTCAAGGATAACCTTGTATGCGGCTCGAGTCATACGTCCTTCACAAAGATTAACCTGCCCAATTCCAGCCTTGCTGAAGCATCCCCAGATCATCCACCAAATTTCACAGTGGGTGCAAGACACCGTGGCTTGTATGTCTCTCCAGGTCTCTGTCTAACCATTAGACAACCAGGTGTTGGGCAAAGCTGAAAATTAGTCTCAGAAGATTACCTTACTCCAGTCCTCTATGGTCTTTGGCAAACTTCAGCCTGGCTCTCCTTTGCTTCTCATTGATGAAAGGTTTTTTTCTAGCTTTACATGACTCGAGGCCTGCCTCTAGGAGCCCGTTATGAACTGTTCTTGCCGTGCACTTCACCCCAGCTGCCATTTGCCATTCCTTTGGTATGTCACTTGATGTCATCCTGCGGTTGCTGAATGATATTCGAATAAGATGACGGTCATCCCGGTCAGTGGAGTCGCCTTCGCCCTCTGCCGGTCTGTAGCTTTTTTGTCCTCAATGTCTGCTGCTTGACCTTGGTGTAATGGACTGCTGTCTTCGAAATTTTAACCCCTTCGAAACCCTGGGATTTTCCGTTATTTGCATTTTCGTTTTTTGCTCCCCTTGTTCCCAGAGCCATAGCGTTTTTATTTTTTGGTCAATATGGCCGTGTGAGGGCTTAATTTTTGCGGGACGAGTTGTACCTTTCAACGCCATTACTAGTTTTACCATATCGTGTACGGGAAAAAAAATTCCAAGTGCGGTGAAATTGCAAAAAAAAGTGCAATACCACAGATTTTTTTTTTTTTACCACGTTAACTGAATGCTAAAACTGACCTACCATTCTCCAGGTCATTAGGAGGTGAGGGCTTATTTTTTGCGCACCGAGCTGAAGTTTTTATTGATACCATTTTGGGGTAGATCCGATGTTTTGATCGCCCATTATTGCACTTATTGCAATGTTGCGGCAACCAAAAAAAGTAATTCTGGAGTTTAGAATTTTTTTCTTGCTACGCCGTTTACCGATCGGATTAATTCTTTTTTTTATATTGATAGATCAGGCGATTCTGAACACGGCGATACCATATACGTGTATGTGGGTTTTTTTTTTTTTTTATTATATTTTTAATGGGGCGAAAGGGGGGTGACTTAAACTTTTATATTTTTTTAATTTTTTTATATTTTAAAAACTTTTTTTTTCACTTTTTGCTTACTTCTATAGTCTCCATAGGAGACTAGAAGTAGCACTAGTCTGATCGCCTCTGCTACATACAGATGATCAGCAGATCACCTGTATGTAGCAGAAATGCTCCTGTGCTATGCGCACCGACCACTAGGTGGCGCTCATAGCGATCAGTACATGGCAACCACTGGGGTCTGCTGCAGACCCTGGGTTGTCATGCCCACCCATCGGTGACCCGCGATCACGTGACGGGGGTCACCGATGGGCGAGGTAAGTGACGCGCTTCCGGCGCGGCGCTGCTAAATGCCGCTGTCAGAAATTGACAGTGGCATTTAACATGTTAACAGCCGCGGGTGGATTGCGATTCCACCCACGGCTGTGGCGGGCACATGTCACCTGTAATAATCAGCTGACATGTGCCCGGTTCAGTGCGGGCACAGCACCGGAACCCTCACTGAACCGGGGGATTACAGCCTGTGCGTACTAATATGGCACAGGCTGTAAAGGGGTCAAGGATGGAGACAACATGACGCTCACTGTATCCCTCTACTACTAGTAAAGCCAGAATTGAGCCCTTTTCCTCACTCTAGAAAGAAGGAATTCTGCGGCATTAGTGAAGCGCTAGAACAACTAGACAGGGGATTAGGTTATAACACACAAACCTTTTATTGTTTAGTGCGCTCTCTAACGCCATGACGCGTTTCGATAGCAGACGCTATCTTCCTCAGGAAGATGTCATTGTGGAACACCCACTTCGGTCACACGGTCCTGGTCATGTGACCGCTGAAGCAGACAGAAGCTCCCTACAGCAGTTCCTGCTAAGTTGTGGTCATCTTACAGACTCCCACCTGGAAGCGTTTTCCCTTGTTGTGCGGGGCTCCTTTGCACAACAGGACCAGGTGAGTGGTCACTACATCTCCCCCTTCCAAACCTCAGGCTCTTCACCATTGGCGCTCCTACTGTTTTTGTTTTCCTTTTCCTCACTCTAGACTTTTCTTTTCAACTCCTTTGGCATGGTTAAAAGTTATGTTTTCATTCAAATTACTTTTGGGCTATTCCTAGCACTTGTTTTGCCATCCTGCTTGTCTAATTGCAAGAGGATTGTGAAGACCACAGCAGTGTTTTTTATACTTTCCCTCGTTACATAAGATTTGGTTCAGGTGATCACCTAATCAGAAGCACATTAAGTAGAATGAGGTGGACTTTGGTTGGAATTCAACTGACACTGGAATGGAATGGCTGTCAGACATGTAGAGATGGGGATTTTTAGAAAACTGTGCAGTGGTCTCTTCATTTTTGCCAGAGCTGTATAAAAGTGAATTACATGTCAATAAATAGCTGATCACTAGTGCAAAACATGGAAAGTAGTCACAAGCGATCAGCCCCTCCTATTACGTGTGTATTTAAGGTATGGGATCACTACACCAAGCTGAGACCAGGGAGATCACTGGGGCATCAGCAGCAATAAGGGGGGACCAGGAGGAATGCCGAGGGGCTGTCTGAGGCCTGCATACCCCTATGTGTGAGTGACGCCCCATTCAGCATTGGCACATGCCCGGCCTGCCTACCTGTGATGGTGCCATGCACCTGGGTGCCGTTCTTCAGCTCCACAGTCACCGTTTCATGGCTGAGTTTCATCAAAAACCTGAAAAGGACCAGAGAGCTGCTGAGTACAGACAGTCCGCCGCGAGGCCAGACATGGCGGCGCCCGCTGCCTCCCAGCCTTTCTTCCCGCCAGATTCAATCCCGCGCCATCCTCCGCCCTCACACTCTTACCTGACTAGCTTCATGACTGGCCGCCCTCTGTGCGCTGCTCTCACCCTCGGGAAGAAGAAAGCGGACGCTCCGTCACAGCTTATTTATGGCGAATAACACCACACCGGACAACGACACACAAACGGCAAACCGGAAGCCGGCAGCAACCCGGATGTGAGGCAATGGGCGGAGGCTGACTCTGCTGCCTGCGCTAGTGCAAGCTGTGCTGCGGCATGATGTAGGAGTCTCGTTACGTGACTGCAGACAGCTATGAAGGAATTGTGATCACTGCGCGCAGCCTGCAAATAATCCCCAGCATGTGAGGCTGCACGACACCTCCGCCAAGCTCTGGAGCCTCAGCCTGACACCCGAGCTGCTTCGCTGGCGGTGCTTGTGCGCATGTCTGCTCCTCAGGGTGGCTTGCCCGTCTCCAGGACTAAGATATGGCTTAACCTCCGGCAGAGCAGGCTGGTGGGTAACTGGCAGAGGCTCGCTGACTTCAGTATGGGCTCCTATGGCTTCTGCAGTGGGAGAATTGTATTATTCCTTTCTGTGGCCAGGTCTCCAGGAGGAAAGTGTGCGTGGAGCCTGACTGTACAGGAATGCCACCCGCTTACGGGGACGTACGAACAAAAGGATATTGGACGCACACACTGTACCCCACCCCAGCTCCCCCGGCAAAGCATGGTGACCCCAACACCAGTGCCATGGAGTCTGTTAATTTTGGTGGCGTCGGTATAGAAGGGATGGACTCTGACTCCTAAAATATATAATAACTTGGGCACAGTAATTCAATACAGTATGTAGGGAATATTTTTTTGTTAGAGTATGATTCCCCAACTATGAACCCCACACAAGCCCTGCTTGCAGTATAATGGGCCTACATACAATTTAATGGCCCCACACCTCTCCACACTGTATAATGGCCCGCACTAAACCTGCAAACAGTATAACCGCCTCCACAAAGCCCTCAACACAATATGGTGGACCCCACACAAACCTTCACATTGTATAACTGCTTCAATATAGTATAATCGCCCCCACTTAGCCCTCCATAAAGTTCAAAGGCTTCCAGATAGCCCTCCAAATATTATAATGCCCCCCACATAGCCTTCCATATAGTATGATGTACCCCATAGTCCTCCATATAGTATAATGTACCTCATAGTCCTCCATATAGTATAATGCTCTCCCCATAGTCCTCCATACAGTATACTGCACTTCCCATAGTCATTCATACATTATACTGCACTCTCCATAGTCCTCCATACAGTATAAATCACCCCCCATAGTCCTCCATATAGTATAATGCACTCTCCATAGTCCTCCAAACAGTATAATTCACCCCCCATAGTCCTCCATATAGTATAATGCATTCTCCATAGTCTTCCAAACAGTATAATGCACCCTATAGTTCTCCATATAGTATTATGGCCTCCACAATGTACTCACTGATTTAAAAATATAATACTCACCTCTCCTTCTCATTCCCCGCTGCTCCGGTCTCTGCAGCGAGTGTTCTGAAGCTCTTCACATCTCAGCGCAGTGGACGTCATGTCGTGACGTCAAACCGCCCGCTGCGCTCAGACGGCAAGGAAAAATGATGGAGTAGGGAGTGTCAACTGATGCTCCCTCCGCCATCATTGCTTTCACCTGTATTGGCACAGGGCCCCCCTGACTTATGGGCCCCATAGCGGCCACATGGCCTGCCTCCATTGGCAGTACACCACTGAATAGGATGAACATAATTTACTGATCCAAAAATAAAGAGTTATAATACAATTCCTAGGCATCATAAACAGGGAATAGACAGAATATGAGCAGATTACAGGGGAATGAGCACATATCCCATATAAACAGATGTATATTGGATGCTCAGTGCTTTTTAGGTGGGGAATGGACACATCTCTTATAAACAGGTATATATAGTATTTTCTGTGCTGGTTGGGTGGGAATAAACATGGAATATATGTAGATTACAGGGGAATCAACACATAACCCATATAAACAGGTATATACTATACAGTCATTCCCAAAAGTGTTGGCACCCTTGAAATTGTTCCAGAAAATGAAGTATTTCTTCCAGAAAATTATTGCAATTGCACATGTTTTGTTATATACAGTAGAGACCAAAAGTTTGGACACACCTTCTCAGATAAAGATTTTTTTGTATTTTCATGACTTTGAATATTGTACATTCAAACTGAAGGCTTCAAAACTATGAATTAACACATGTGGAATTATATACTTAACAAAAAAGTGTGAAACAACTGAAAATATGTCTTATATTCTAGGTTCTTCAAAGTAGCCACCTTTTGCTTTGATGACTGCTTTGCACACTCTTGGCATTCTCTTGATGAGCTTCAAGAGGTAGTCACCGGAAATGGTTTTCACTTCACAGGTGTGCCCTGTCAGGTTTAATAAGTGGGATTTCTTGCCTTATAAATGGGGTTGGAACCATCAGTTGTGTTGTGCAGAAGTCAGGTGGCTACACAGCTAATTGTCCTGCTGAATAGACTGTTAGAATTTGTATTATGGCAAACATGATTCTACTGTTTACCAGAAACAGAATAAGGCCTACAAAGAAAACACCATACCTACAGTCAAATATGGTGGAGGTTCAATGATGTTTTGCTGCCTCTGGCACTGTATACTTTGACTGTGTGCAAGGTATGATGAAATCTGAAGATTACCAAAGGATCTTGGGTTACAACGTAGTGCCCAATTTCAGAAAGCTGGGTTTGCCTCCTAAGCCATGGATCTTCCAGCAGGACAATAACCCCAAACATACTTCAGCAGCATACTGGAGCAGTTTGCGAATGAAGAGTGTTCCAAAATTCCAGCTGAGAGGTGTAAGAAGCATGTTGATCGTTATAGTAAGCAATTGAGTTATTTATTCCAAAGGGTGTGCAATCAACTATTAAGTTGAGGGTGCCAACAATTTTGCCCGGCCCATTTTTGGGGTGTTGTGTGAAATTATGTCCCACTTACCTTTTTTCAGATTTTTTTTGTGTTGTTCCAATACACAAAAAGGAAAAAAACGTGTAATTGCAATAATTTTCTGGGAGAAATAGTTCAGTTACTGGAACAATTTCAAGGTTGTCAACACTTTCGGCCATGACTGTATTGTATTCCCTGTGCTTGTTAGGTGGGGAATGAACATGAAATATAAGTTATAAGTATAAGTTGATAATAGGAGAATGAACACATATCGCATATAAACAGGTATATATTGTATTCCCTGTGCTTGTTAGGGAATGACTATAAAATATATGTATATTACAGAGGAATGAACACATATTCCATATACACAGGTATATAATATATATATATATATATATATATATATATATATATATATATATATAATATGGAATATATGTAGATTACAGGTGAATGAACACATACAGTGGTGTGAAAAAGTGTTTGCCCCCTTCCAGATTTCTTATTCTTTTGCACGTTTGTCACAATGAAATGTTTCAGATCACAAAACTAATTTAAATATTAGTCAAAGATAACACAAGTAAACACAAAATTCCGTTTTAAATAATGGTCTTTATTATTAAGGGAAAAATAACAGGGCCCTGTGTGAAAAAGTGATTGCACCCTAAACCTAATAACTGGTTGGGCCAGCCTTAGGAGCAACAACTGCAATCAAGCGTTTGCGATAACTGCCAATGAGTTTTACAACGCTCTGGAGGAATTTTGGCCCACTCATCTTTGCAAAATTGTTGTAATTCTGCCACATTGGAGGGTTTCCAAGCCTTTTTAATGTCATGCCACAGCATCTTAAATCGGATTAAGGTGTATTTCCTGTGCTTTTTGGCTGGGGAGTGAACATGAAATATGTTCAGATTACAGGGGAATGAGTTGATAACCCATATAAACAGGTGTATTTTGTATTCCCTGCACTTGATAGGTAGGGGATGAATATGGAATATATGTAGATTACGGGGGAATTAACACATATTCCATATAAACCGATTTATATTGTATTCCCTGCACTTGATGATGATATGGTCAAAATATTAACTTGCTTAATAATTGTGCACACACTGTGTACGGAATATTTGCACTGTAATTCCCCACCTAACAGCACAATTTACATCTGTTTATATGAGATTTGTGTTCATTCCATTGTAATCCTCATATATTCCATGTTAATTCCATGTCTACAGTGCTCAGGCAACCTGTTATATCTCTGTATTTTTATGCCAATAAATTCTGAAGTTCATTCTTTTTAGTATGTCCTCCATTTATACATTAGTTGCCCATTCTTGTAATAAAAATATGTGTTGTAGTGTGTGCTGTGCCATAATAATAATATTTTTTATTTCTATAGCACCAACATATTCCACGGCACTTTACATTACAGAGGGGATTTTTGAGACAATAAAGACATAACAGAGTAAACACATAATTCATCAAATACCCAGAGGAGTGAGGGCCCTGCTCACAATGTTACAATCTATGAGGAAATAGGGGAGACACAAAAGGTAAATGGAAAAAAGTGCTTGTATTGTATGGTCCAGCCATCAATATAATAAATAAAGAGTACTCAAATAATGCTGCATGAACCAGACACCAGCCTGTATCTGCATAAGTACAGATATTAAGTGCATGGAGGGTGTGTAAACAGATGCTACAAGGGATAAGATTAGGAAGAAAATTTTGGAAGGGCAAAACTATAATGGTTACATAAGTGAGGAGAGGCTATAGGCCAGCCTAAAGAAGTGTGTTTTTAGGGCACGCTTAAAACTGTGGGTATTGGGAATTAAATTGTCCTGGGTAGAGCATTCCAGAGAAGTGGCGCAGCTCGTAAAAAGTCTTCTACATAGGAGTGGGAGGTTCGGATTATTGAGAATGTTAGTCTTAGGTCATTATGGTCTAATATGACCCTTTTGCCAGACACTCCGCGATATAGTCCTCTGTGGCCTGCCTTTCTGGACCAGAGATATTATGTAGTCTGCTCTTTGTCAGCTTGATCCCAAGGAATAAGATTAACGACGCAGTTATAAGGATGATGGGGAGAAAGTTCTTGGCACCTCTGTTCCAAAAATACATCCCTAAAGTTACACAGGTATTCAGGCACAGATTGGGTACCTACCTTGGTTAACCGGGTGCCCAAGTATTGTCCTTGACAATACTCGCTCCACTTTCCCACCTCCCGAGTCTGCCAATCTACCACGGGGTTGTGCAGTGTAAGCCAAAAAATGAAAAAGTGGAAAAAAAACACTTTTTCATTTTTACGAATCAATTTGTGAAGCACCTGGGGGTTCCAAGTGCTCACTATGCATCTAGATAGGTGCCTTGGGTGGTCTAGTTTCCAAAATGGGGTCACTTGTGGGGGAGCTCCAATGTTTAGGTTCACAGGGGCTCTCCAAACGCAACATGGTGTCCGCTAACAATTTGAGCCGATTTTCCATTCAATTTGTTAGCGGACACCATGTCGCGTTTGGAGAGCCCCTGATGTGCCTAAACAGTGGAGCTCCCCCACAAGTGACCCCATTTTGGAAACTATACCCCTCAAGGATTTTATTAAGGGGTATAGTGAACATTTTGAACCCAGAAGTACGTCACAGAATTTAATAACATTAGGTCATCATATTGAATAAGTTGTCATTAGTCTTGAGCGCAAGTGCTCGCTACTTGAGTTTGCATCGGGTACTCAGGTTTGCACCATGTATCACGGGTGCTCAAGTGAAATGCTCGAGTCCCCGCCCGCATGTTTCACGGTTATTAGACACCCCAAAAAAAACATGCGGGGATCGCTCGTGCATGGCAGGCAATCCCCGCGAGGTTTTTTTGGCCGCGAAGCATATGGGGCGGAGACTCGAGCACCCGCGATACTCAGTGCATACCCGAGCACCCTATGCAAACTCAAGTAGCGAGCACTTGCGCTCAACACTAGTCGCCATATCGTCAACTTTTTTTTTTTTTTTTTACTTTTGAAAAAAAAAACAACCCCAACCCTAACATTAGCACAACCCCAGCCCTAGCGTTTATTTTTTACGCCGTTTCTCGTGCGGTATAAGTGATGAGATTACTTTATTCTTCGGGTCGGTGCGATTACAGCGATACCAGAATCATATCGGGTTTTTATGATTGACAGCTGTCACACACTAAAAGACACATATTTTGTAAAATCTAGTTTTTGCATCGCCATATTTTGGCCGACAGAGTCATGTGATGGCTTGTTTTTTGAGGGATGAGTTGACGTTTTTATTGGTGCCATTTTCAGGCACATGACATTTTTTGATCGCTTTCTATTCCTATTTTTGGGAGGCAGAATAAACAAAAACCAACAATTCAGGAATTGTGTTTTTTTAAATTTTTTTATTCTGCTCCGGGTGTGGTAAAATTGATAAGGTAGCTTTATTCTTCGGGTCAGTATGTTTACAGCGGTACCACATTTATATCGTTTTTTATGTTTTGGCGCTTTTACACAGTAAAAGCTATTTTATAGAAAAAAATATTTTTTTGCATTGCTTTATTCTGAGAGCTGTAACTTTTTGATTTTTCGGATGATGGAGCTGTATGGCGGCTTGTTTTTTGCGGGACGAGATGACGTTTTCAGCGGTACCATTATTATTTATATTCGTCTTTTTTATCGCGTGTTACTCCATTTTTTGTTTGGCGGTATGATAATAAAGCATTGCTTTTTTTTTGTTTGTTTTTTGTTTTTTTTACCGTGTTCACTGAAGGGGTTAACTAGTGGAACAGTTTTATAGGCCAGGTCGTTACGGACGCGGCAATACCAAATATGTGTACTTTTATTGTTTGTTTGTTTTTTTTTTTCATAATAATATTTATTGATGGGTACATTATATTTTTATTTTTAGATTATTTTTTTTAAATATCTTTACAATTTTTTTTATATTTTTTTTCACTTTCTGGGAGTTTTTTTTACTTTTTTACTTTGTCCCACTCTGGGACTTTCACTTTTTATATTCTGATCGCCTGCATGGCACAGGAATGCAGCACCATCCCTGTGCCATGCAGGCAGTCAGCGCTGGACAGGGAGAAGATAGTTTGAAGATGCACTGCGCATGTCCAAACAATCTTCCTGCTGTCTGGTGACCCGGATGTTGTCATGACAACATCGGGTCGTCATGGCAACACCCGAGAAGCCGCGGCAGACAGCGCTGGAGGCCGGAAGAGGAGGTGAGTATACTGATCACCTCCCCTTGCCACCGCAATGCTGCGATAGACTTAGATCACAGCATTGCAGGGGTTAATGTGCTGGGAGCGGTGCGGGACCGATCCCTGCACATAGTACCGGGTGTCAGCTGTGACAAACAGCCTGTGTGCGCGCGCGATCGCGATGACGTACTAATACGGGTCAGGCTCTTAAAGCCCAGGGCACAGACGCGTATTAGTACGTCATGGGCTTTAAAGGGGTTAAACATCTCAATAAGTACTGTGCAAGTGATCATATTGAAATGAAAGGAGTATCAGACCACTGCAAATCTACCAAGACCCGGCCATCCCTCTAAACTTTCATCTTGAACAAGGAGAAGACTGATCAGAGATGCATTCAAATGGCCCATAATCACTCTGGATGAACTGCAGAGATCTACAGCTGAGATGGGAAAGTCTGTCCATAGGACAACAATCAGTCGTACACTGCACAAATCTGACCTTTATGAAAGAGTGGCAAGAAGAAAGCCATTTCTCAAAGATATCCATAACAAGTCTCGTTTGAAGTTTGCCACAAGCCACCTGTGAGACACACCAAACATGTGGAATAAGGTGCTCTGGTCAAATGAAACCAAAATCAAACTTTTTGGCCACAATGCAAAACGATATGTTTGGCGTAAAAGCAATACTGCTCATCACCCTCAAAACACCATCCCCACTGTCAAACATGGTGGTGGCAGCATCATGGTTTGGGCCTGCTTTTCTTCAGCAGGGACAGGGAAGATGGTTAAAATTGATGGGAAGATGGACGGAGCCAAATACAGAACCATTCTGGAAGAAAACCTGTTGGAGTCTGCAAAAAACCTGAGACTGGGACGGAGACTTATCTTCCAACAAGACAATGATCCCAAACATAAAGCAAATTCTACAATGGAATGGTTCAAAATTGAGAATCTGTGGAAAGAGCTGAAAACTGCTGTTCACAAACGCCCTCCATCCAACCTCAATGAGCTCGAGCTGTTTTGCAAGGAAAAATGGGCAAGAATTTCCGCCTCTCAATGTGCAAAACTGATAGAGACATACCCCAAGTGACTTGCAGCTGTAATCGCAGCAAAAGGTGGCGCTACAAAGTATTAAATCAAGGGGGCCGAATAATATTGCACGCCTCACTTTTCAGTTTTTAATTTGTTTAAAAAGTTTAAAATATCCAATAAATTTTGTTCCACTTCATGATTGTGTCCCACTTGTTGTTGATTCTTCCCAAAGAAATTAGAATTTTATATCTTTATGTTTGAAGCCAGAAATGTGGCAAAAGGTAGAAAAGTTCAAGGGGGCCAAATACTTTCACAATCCACTGTATATTACCCAGCGTCAGAAAAAATTACTCCACTGTCTGGAGCGACTGAGAGTCGCTTGGTGGTCACCCTGAAGGACCAAAACTGCTATCCCCACCTGTTGCTCCTCGGTTCCTGAGTTTCATGAGTGAGTCAGATGTGACAGACAGTCGCCCTGCAGTTGGTTGCAGGAAATCTCTTCATTTGGTATTACAGACACCTTCTTTGATCTGTCTGACTCTAGGACCCAGTGGCTAACTTCCTCCGGATATTTAACTCCCTGGCCTGGGTGTTTAAATACTTCCTGTTTGCTATAGGAAGGTGCCGGTGATATTCACATGACCCCCTTGTGAAGGCTTAAAGCTGTTGCAGTCTGCTTACTTCCTCTCTGGGGCTAAGAGGTCGTGTGTGTAATATCTCTGAAGTCAGCTCAAGTTAAGTTACTTCCCCCCGTGTCTGTCTTTAGTTGTTAATGGGGACAGATTAGCGCTCATTTCCCCTTCCCTAGCCAGGGCCTAGCTCTAGGGAGATACAGGGCTTTAGGCTCCTGATCAGCGATTGGTGAGAAACCAATATAGGAATGGTAGGGAAGACAGGGTGATATCAGATCAGCCTAAGAGATCTCCACCCCCTTTTTCCCTAGTGTCTGGGCTCCCTTCCCCTCATCCCTTCGTGTTGAACTTTTGAACTACTTTGTCTTTCCTACACTGTGCGTGACATTATCACCGGCCGTGCACATTTAGGAAAAAAACTGACACGGGTTTAATTGTGTGTGTTTTTTCGGGCGTGTTTTTTTTTTTTCTCCTTGGTATGGGTTCAGTTGCAGAGCAGCTGCGCGGTCTGTCTTTGTGAATGACCTCCGCTGTGAGGTTCAGCAACAGCATCAGCAGCTACTGGTCACTAATGTGGGGGCCTCTGCAGGTAGGCCTGTGCAGCCTGAACCCATGGTTGCACTCCCAGACAGGTTTTTAGGAGGTAGGGACAAGTTTTTGTCTTCAAGGAGGCCTGCAAACTGTACTTTAAACTTTGTCCTTACTCCTCCGGAAGTGAGGAGCAACGAGTGGGAATTGTTATCTCACTATTGCAGGGAGATCCTCAATCCTGAGCTTTTTCTTTACCGCAGGATCTGGTTTGTCTCCAGTCTGTGGAGGTTTTTTTGGGGGCCGTGGTTCTCATCTACGATGACCTTGACCGAGTCGCCTTGGCTGAGTCTAGGCTACATCGCCTTCAGCAGGGGAATCGGTCAGTGGAGACATAATAGTTCTGAATTCCATAGATGGGCAACGGATTCTAAATGGAATGACTCAGCCCTTAGAAGCCAATTTTGTGAGGGCCTTGCTGAAAGTTTGAAAGATGATTTGGCTGTATATGAAACCCCTAAGTCCTTGGAGGCTGCCTTGTTGTTGGCTATACATATTGATAGACGCCATCAGGATAGGCGGGTGAGACCACCTTCTCCGGGCCCTTATTGTCGTGGTTGTGTACCTCTGCTGGGGGAGCAGTCTGGCGGTGAACCAGTGCTGAGGGAGGTGGAGAAATCCATGCAGTTAGGGGGTGCCTCTGCATCATTCATTTCCCCTGAGATCCACAAGAAAAAAGTCATATTTTCTTGTGAGAGAAAGGGACATTTTATTGGGGCTGTCCCTCAGTTCCTAAGCAAAAGGAGACTTGATTAACCCTTTGTAGTCTGGAGTTGGATAAGCAAGGGGTGCATTTATCTCCAACCTGCAGTTCCCAGTTTGTCCTGACAGCAGAGGTGGTGCTAGAGAGCAAAACCAAGAAAATTTCTGTGTTTGTTGACAGTGGAGCTGGAGTCAGCATGGTTGATGCTGGGTTTGTGAAAACTCATGGTCTTGCTTGCTGTACTTTAGCTAAACCTATTCCTATTATCATCGTTGACTCAGCACCAGTTGCACAGAAAGCATTAACTCCGATTGTGCATAATGTAAAACTGAGGGTGGGGTCAGTTCATTGTGAAATAATCCCTTGCTATGTCCTCGACAGTCTTCCCACCTTGATTGTTTTAGGTCTCCCCTGGTATTTTAGGTCTCCCCTGGTTGGTGAAACATAATCCGTTGGTGGATTGGCAAGCTGGAGAGATCATTGACTGGGTAGATTACTGCCATGAGAACTATTTAGATATTTCCCTTGCTACAGTTTCTACGGAAATATTGCCTGGTTTTCTGTCTGGTTTTGAGGGCGTTTTTTCTGAGAGGGGGTGTCAGGATTTGCCTCCTCATCGTGCATATGACTGTCCTATTAACCTGACCCTCGGAGCTAAACTACCCAAGTTCAGACTGTATAATCTTTCTGGCCCTGAGAGACAAGCCATGAAGGATTTCATTGCGGAAAGTCTGGAGAAGGGACACATCAGGCCCTCATCTTCGCCCGTGGCAGCAGGGTTCTTCTTTGTGAAGAAAAAAAATTGCGGTCTACGTCCCTGTTTAGATTTTCAGAAATTAAATCTAATTATCATCCGAGATCCATACCCTCTTCCTCTGATTCCAAATTTGTTCAGCCCGGTTGTGGGAGCTAAGGTATTCTCCAAGTTGGATTTAAGGGGAGCCTACAATCTGGTTAGAATAAGAGAAAGGGACGAATGAAAAACTGGGTTCAATACTGAAGGGCATTTCGAGAGTCTGGTTATGCCTTTTGGTTTGACCATTGCACCTGTGGTGTTCCAGCATTTCATAAATGATATCTCCCACCATTTGGTGGGGAGGTTTGTGTTCGTCTATTTGGACGATATTTTAGTTTACTCATCTGATTTTGAGACACATCGGGGACATGTTAAACAGGTGCTCAAGATACTAAGGGATAACAAACTTTATGTCAAACTAGAAAAATGTGTTTTCGCCATTCAGGAGGTGCAGTTCTTGGGGTACTTGTCATCTTCGGGTTTTTGGATTTATCCGGAGAAGATCCGTGCAGTCCTTGATTGAAACCATCCCGAGAAGCTGAAGGCTCTACAACGTTTTCTGGGCTTTTCTAATTTCTGCCGGAAATTCATCCAAAATTATTCAGTAATCGTGAAACCCCTTACTGACATGACTAGGAAGGGGTCTGATTTTTCAAATGGTCGGATGCCCCCCTCCAGGTTTTTTCTTCCTTGATGAATTGTATTGCCACGGCACCTATACTCAGTCAACCAGATGTTTCCCAACCCTTTATTGTGGAGGTTGATGCGTCAGATGTGGGGGTTGGGGCTGTGTTGTCTTAGGGTCCGTGCCCTGGTAAATGGCGTCCATAAGCTTTCTTTTCTAAAAAATTGTCTTCGGCTGAGAGAAATTATGATGTGGGTAATAGGGAACTTTTGGCGTTCAAAGAATGGCGACATTGGATGGAGGGGGCTGTCCATCCTATTACTGTTATCACAGACCATAAGAGCCTGTCATATCTTCAATCGGCTAAACATCTCAACCCTAGGTAAGCTAGATGGTCCCTCTTTTTAACTAGGTTTAATTTTGTTGTCACTTTCCATCCAGGAGTTAAAACGTCAAGGCTGATGCTTTGTCCCGGAGCTTCCCTGGTGGTGGTGACCATGAGAACCCTTCCTCAATTTTGCAGAAGGGGGTAGTCATTTCGGCATTGTACCCTGAACTGGAGGGTGAGGTGTTGGAGGCTCAGGGGGATGCCCCTTCCTCCTGGCCTTCAGTAAGCTTATTATTATTCGGTAAGCAAAGTAATTAGGGAACATTACAACAATGTGCTTGCTAGTCATACAAGTGGTAAGGCAACTGCGGACCTCCTTTCTCGCCGTTTTTGGTGGCCGGGGTTGCATCTGGATGTGCTTGAACATGTGTCTGCTTGTAGTATTTGCACGCGTTCTAAAGTGTCGCATACCCGTCCTTCTGGTGCTCTTCTTCCGCTACATATTCCTAGCAGGCCATGGACACACTTTTCCATGGATTTTATTACTGACCTACCTGTATCTGCAGGCAAATCGGTGGTTTCGGTGGTTATAGATATGTTCAGTAAAATGGTTCACTTCGTCGCATTACCGGCACTTCCGAATGCCAAAACTCTTGCTCAGGTGTTTATAAATAAGATCATGAAGCTTCACGGTTTCGCTCCGATCAGATCGGGGGACCCAGTTTGTTTCCAAGTTCTGGAGAGCATTCTGTTCTCGACTGGGGGTGCAGCTGTCCTTTTCCTCTGCCTTCCATCCTCAGTCGAATGGACAGATCGAGCGCATTAATCAGAATTTGGAGACTTACCTCAGATGTTTTGTCTCCGAAAACCAGGAGGATTGGCATCTTACCGCTGGCAGAATTTGCTATTGATAATCATCGCCAAGAATCTACTGGTAGGTCACCGTTCTTTGGTGCATACGGTTTCCATCCACAGTTTGGTACTTTTAGTGGGGGAGGGGCTTCGGGAGTTCCTGAGGAGGAACATTTTGCTTCGTCGCTCTTCTCTGTGTGGCATCGGGTTCTGAGTAATTTGCAGATCATGGGAGACAGGTACAAACGTATGGCTGACAGGAAACGCTCGCCAGGTCCGGACCTGAGTGTGAATGACTTTGTGTGGTTGTCTAGCAGGAATATCAAGTTGAAGGTTCCTTCCTGGAAACTGGGACCTGGGTTTATTGTTCCCTATAAAACAACCGCCGTCATTAACCCAGCTGCTTTTCATCTTGAGCTACGTCAGGCCCTTAATATCCACAATGTCTTTCACAGGTCTCTGCTCAATAAATATGTAGAACCTCTTGATTCCTCTCCCCCTACCACCACCTCCATTCATGGTTGATCGTAATTTGGAGTTTCAGATTTCGAGGATTGTAGATTCTCATCTCCAGCGTCGTTCCCTACAGTACTTGGTGCACTGGAAGTGTTATGGTCCAGAGGAAAGGATGTGGGTGTTATCATCAGAGGTGAATGCCCCCAGGTTGGTTCGTGCATTTCACACCTCTCATCCTGATAAATGTGGTCCTGAGTGTCCGGAGGCCACTCATAGAAGGGGGTTACTATTACGGGTGTGTTAGGTATAATAGACAGTCACTCTGGATCTGGCTGTAGAAGGTCACTGCGCTTGGCATTGCAGACACCTTCTTGATCCTTCTTCCTTTAAGACCCAGCGGTGACCTCCCTCCTGCTAATTGACACACCCTTGCATGGGAGTTACAGACACTCAGTTTGCTCCAAGCAATCGCCAGTGATACTCCTATGTACCGTTGTGCATGCTTGGAGCACTAGCTGTTCAATTGCCTCTTCTCTGGTGCCCTTGGAGGACAGTTGGCGTTACTCCTCTGGTGTCTGCTCAAGCTAAGTTTATCCCCTCTGTTTGTCTACCTTGTTGTCTTTAGTTTGTAGTGGGCCCTAACCAGTGCTCACCCCCTCTCCTTTCCTATCTAGTGCCAAGCTCTAGGGATATACAGGGTTTAGGGTCCTGCTCGGCAATAGGTGTGGAACCTATATAGGGACAGTAGGATAGGCAGGGTGATATTAGATCTGCCTAGGGGTCTCCCCTCCCCCTTTCCTTAGTGTTTGGACTTCCTCCCCTCTTCCCTCCATGTTGCACTTAGTCTTTCCTACAGCTTGCGTGACAGCAACTCGTCGCGCAAACAATAAGCCCTCATACAGCGCTGTTTGCTAAAAATAAAAAAGTTACAGCTCTCAGAATATTGTAATGAAAAAAACTACTTTTTATAAAAAAACATTTTTACTGTGTGACAGCAGCAAAACCTAAAAAAAACAACATATAAATCTGGTATCGCTGTAATCGCACCAACCCAAAGAATAAATCCACCTTATCATTTATACCGCAAGGTGAACCACGCAAAATTAAAAATAAGAACTATTCTGGTACTGCTGTCTATTTGTTCATTCTGCCTCCTAAAAAATCAGAACGCGGCTCTGGTCAAATTTATCCTGCGCTCTCGGGTTTCCATGTAAATTCCCCAAAACCGCGATTCAGACAAAACCCCAGATGGAACCACTCACTTAAGGGCAGATGGAGTCACTTTGGACTGGTCTGTGTTCCAGCGGTGTCCCATCATTTTAGGCGTGTTTTTAGTGCACAAGTGTGAGCGAAAACAGATCAGTGCATGCCTAAAAAGATGGGTACCATCTGAGCAGACACCAAATGGAGCCTAAAGTGTCTCCATCTGCCTCATTATGGTGGGTGGTTCCGTCGGGGATTTGGTCTGAATCTTATTTTTTGGAATGTACACAGAAACCCTGACGTAAGTGCTCAACGTAGAACACAAGAAGGCGATCCCAGCCTTATTATGGAATTATATGATATTATATACCCCAAAATGTTACCAATAAAACCCCTAATTTATCCCAGACAAAACCAGCCCCCACTCAGGTTCGTCATCTGTCACTGGTCCGTCATCTGTCACTGGAACTATAGGGGTCCCATGTTACTGGTATATCAAAGACTATGGAAAGGCGACGGCTCCCCCCCTCAAATAAAATCCAGTGGATACTGCGCTCCCAAATCCAAGTGCCCCCCCTCCTTCTGAGACTCAGTGTGCCTAAACCAAGTAAGTGGCCACATGTTTGGCATTATTGTAGTGGGGAGAGAACACTTAACAATTTACTGGCTGAATATCTCAAGAAGCACAAGCTGCTTTTCTGGCACCTTTGGGGCTCTGCAAATGTCACCCACAAACTATTCTACCAAAATCTGTGCTCCAAAAGCTAAATAGCACTCCTTCCTTCGCAGCCCTGATGTGTGGCCTACCAGTAATTTCTGACGATATATGGGGCATTACCACATTCGGGAAAAATTGTGCAAGTTTGCTGCAAATACAAAAATTACATTTTTACCACAAAAATTTCTTATTTTATGAAATATAACGTACTTATTCATATAAGCTGGTACGTGACCCAGCTTTCCCATCCTGACTTCTCCCGTCCTCTGCTTCTATACGCACATGGTATGTTTCTCAACTAACTACTACCCCTCACTCTTATTTATGAACATGTTTACTTGGCCCTTGAATACCCTGCATCTGGCTTAGTCTTAATCAGCTGATCAAGATGAGCACAGACCACTCCCCTCACATATATTGTGAACAAGGAGCCTGCTATAGACGTGTCTGCAGTGCATTGCCTTAAGTGTATTGCTTAAGTGTGAGATATGAATTATACCTGAATTGAACCTGAAGGGAACTTAAGGGAACTGGATACTTGGACACTGTAAACAATGTTTGTGTTTGTCTTCTCTCTCACCCCCTTAATCCTTCACAACCACCCCTAATTCCTACACCTAGCAGGGAACTCTTCATCTATCCCTCCATCCTCCCGATTCATCTCACCTCTTCCTCTGAACAATTCCTCAACATTCAATCCTTTGTCTCTAAGCACAGACAGCTACCTCATGCTCTCTTCTGCTTCCACCTACTAACACTTTCTCTGCTCCTCCTCACTGCTGGCGATATCTCCCCAAATCCTGGCCCTCCTCACCACATCCCCACTGTCACTTCCACCTCCTATCCACGATCTATCACAAACTCTCACAACCCTTCTAACCTCATACACATCCGCCGAGCCTCCGCTTCCCCAGTTCCACTAACAGGAGTTCTCTAGAACGCTCGCTCCTTCTGAAACAAACTTTCCTACATCCATGATCTCTTCATAACTAGCAAATTTTGCTTCCTTGGCATCACCGAAACCTGGCTTTCCCCCTCTGACACAGCCTCTCCAGCTGCACTTTTATATGGTGGATTCCACCTTTCCCACACACCCCGCCCCATCGGCAAGCATGGTGGAGGTATTGGCTTTCTCCTGCCAGATAACTGCTCCTTCACCAAAATCCCACTGCCACCCTCCATTACTCTCCCCTCTTTTGAAGTGCACTGTGTGCACATCTACTCCCCCTCCAAGCTCCAACTGGCTGTCATTTACCGCCCCCCAGGATCAGCCACCACCTTCCTAGACCAATTCACCACCTGGCTACTTCACTTTCTTTACGCTGACATCCCCATTATCATCATGGGCGACTTCAACATCCCCATTGACACCTCTCTCAGCTGCCTCTAAGCTTCTATCCCTCACTTCCTCCTTCGGCCTTACTCAATGGTCTTCTGCAGCCACTCACGCAAAGATGACCACACTCTGGACCTCATCTTCATCCGTCTCTGTTCCCTGTCTAACCTCTCTAACTTACCCCTCCCTCTTTCTGACCACCTACTTACATTCTCTACCCTCTCCTCTCCAGGGCAACAATCCCCACTCCACAAGTTAGCATACCCTCACAGAAACCTCAAACACCTTGACCTACACTCACTCTCTGAATCCCTCCTCCTTCTTACAGACATCAGTTCCTTTCATGACGCTGATGTTGCTGCCGCATTATATAACACCACAACAACTGCAGCTCTCAATTCAGTCGCCCCCTCACACATACCAAAGCTTGCACAATTAACAGGCAACCCTGGCACACCAGCCTAACCAAGGAACTGCGACGGGCCTCCAGGGTTGCTGAGCGGAGATGGAAAAGGACCCACTCCAATGAGCACTTCATCACATTCAAACAGTCCCTCACTACCTTCAAGTCCACACTCACTACAGCAAAACAAGCATACTTCTTATCTCTCATATCCTCCTTGTCTCACAACCCCAAACAACTATTCAACACCTTCAATTCTCTGCTCTCATCTCAGCCGAAGACTTTGCCTCATTCTTCAAGCAGAAGATTGACACCATAAGACAAAATTTTTGCCTAAAGTTCCCCCAGCCCCTCCTCACACCTACTCAATCCTCCTCCTCCATAACCAGCTTCTCCACCATTACGCAAGATCAACTTTCCTCTTTACTCTCCAAATCACACCGTACACTTGTGAATTTGACCCAATCCCATCCAACCTCATCCCCAACCTTACCACTATCTTCACCCCAACCCTAACCCACCTTTTCAACCTGTCACTGTCAACTGGTGTCTTCCCCTCATGCTTCAAACATGCCTCGATCACACCCATCCTCAAAAAGTCCTCCCTTGACCCATCCTCTCTGACTAACTATCGCCCCATATCACTTCTCCCCTATGCCTCAAAACTACTGGAACAACATGTCCACTTTGAACTGTCCTCCCACCTCTCCTCCTGCTCTCTCTTTGACCGCCTCCAATCTGTTTCCGACTGCACCATTCTACTGAAACTGCCCTGACTAAAGTCACCAATGACCTACTAACCGCGAAATCCAAGCGACTGTCCTCCTCCTCCTAGACCTGTCATCTGCCCTCGACACAGTGGACCATTCCCTCTTACTACAGACTCTCTCATCTCTCGGCATCACAGACTTGGCCCTATCTTGGATCTTTTCATACTTAACAGAAAGGACATTCAGTGTCTCCCACTCACACACCATCTCCTCATCTCACCCCCTATTTGTCGGTGTCCCCCAAGGTTCAATCCTAGGACCCCTCCTCTTCTCCAGCTACACCTTTGGCTTGGGACAGCTCATAGAGTCTCACGGCTTTCAGTATTTTCTATATGCTGATGACACAGATCTACCTCTCTGGACCCGACATCGCCTCCCTACTAACCAAAATCCCTCAATGTCTGTCCGCTATTTCATCCTTCTTCTCTGCTAGATTTCTAAAACGTAACATGGACAAAACAGAACTCATCATCTTTCCACCATCTCATTCATCCCCACCCACCCGACCTATCTATCAACATCAGTGGCTGTGCACTCTCCCCAGTCCTGCAAGCTCGCTGCCTTGAGGTAACCCTGGACTCTGATCTCTCCTTCAAACCACAATTCCAAGCCCTTTCCACGTCCTGCCGATTCCAACTCAAAAATATCTCCCGGATCTGCACATTCCTCGACCACAAATCTGCAAAAACACTAGTGCAGGCCCTCATCATCTCTCGCCTCAACTAATGCAACCTCCTGCTCTGTGGCTTCCCTTCCAACACTCTTGCACCCCTCCAATCTATCCTAAACTCTGCTGTCCGACTAATCCACCTGTTTCAGAAACTCCAGCTCAAAACCCTAACCATGGCATACAAAGCCATCCACAACCTGTCTCCTCCATACATCTGTGACCTAGTCTCCCAATATATACCTGCACGCAACCTCCGATCCTCACAAGATCTCCTGCTCTACTCCCCTCTTATGTCCTCTTCCCACAATCGCATATAAAATTTCTTCCGTGCATCCCCCCTACTCTGGAACTCTCTACCCCAACATATCAGACTCTCGCCTACTGTGGAAACCTTCAAAAGGAACCTGAAGACCCACCTCTTCCGACAAGCGTACAACCTGCAGTAACCCTCGCTCCACCATACCGCTGCACGACCAGCTCTGCCCACACCTACTGTATCCTCACCCATCCCTTGTAGACTGTGAGCCCTCGCTGGCAGGGTCCTCGCTCCTCCTGTACCAGTCGCCATCACATTTTGTTCAAGATTATTGTAATTGTTCTTGTATCTATACCCATTTTTCACATGTAAGGCGCCATGGAATAAATGCCGCTATAATAAATAATAATAATATTTTCATATCTCAATGTTATAAAATTCTGTGAGGCACCTATGGGTTCAAAATACTCACTACACCTCTAAATGAATTTCTTAGGCAGTGAAGTTTCCAATATGGGGTCACCTGGGAGAATTTCTGCTGTTCTGGCACCTCAGGGGCTCAGTTAATAGAGCCCACAATCTATTCAAATAGAATCTGTGTTCTAAAAGTCAAGTAGCGCTCCTTGCCATCCGACCCCTGTTGTGTGCTCAAACAGTAGTGTACAACCACAATTTAATAAATTTGCAAAAATTTCTACATTTCTGTTTTTTTTTCAGTCAAGATGGGGTGCAGAGTGTACATTAATGAGAAAAAAAAGATAAACTTTTTAGAATTTACCAAATGGCTGCAATGAAACAAAGAGTGAAAAATTTAAAGGGGTCTGAATACTTTCCGTACCCACTGTATGGGGTATCATTGCATTCAGGAGAAATTGCATAACAAATTACGGTGTCCCTTTTCTCTTATTATCCATTGTGAAAATTACAAATTTGGGGCTAAAACTATATTTTCGTGTAAAGAAAGAAAATGTTCAATATTACAATCTAATGTTATCAAATTCTGTGTAATACCTGTGGGTTCAAAATGCTGGATACAATCCTTGAGGGGTGTAGTTTCCAACATGGGGTAACTTGTGGGGGGTTTCCACTGTTTAGGCACATCAGCAGCACTCCAAACACGACATGACGCCAGCAGACCATTCCATCAAAGTTTGCATTTTAAAACGTCACCCCTTCCTTTCTGAGCCCTGCCATGTGTCCAACAATAGTTTTCCCCTACATATGGGGTATCGGCGCACTCAAGAGCAATTGCACAACAAATTTTTGGGTCCATTTTCTCCTGTTACCCTTGTGAAAATAAAACATTTGGAGCTAAAAGTAAATTTTTGTGGAAAAAATGTGATTGTTTTATTTTCACGACTCTACTTTATAAACTTCTGTAAAGCACAAGGGGATTCAAGGTGCTCACCACACATCTAGATACATTCCTTGTGGGGTCTAGTTTCCAAAATGGGGTCACTTGTGTGGGGTTTCCACTGTTTAGGTGCATCAAGAGCTCTCCAAACGTGACATGGCATCCGCTTTCGATTCCAGACATTTTTGCATTCAAAAAGTCAAACGGTGCTCCTTCTCTTCCGAACCCTGCCGTGTGCCCAAACAGTAGTTTTATCCCACATATAGGGTATTGGCGTACTCAGGAGACATTGCACAGCAAATATTGGGGTTAATTTACTCCTGTTACCCTTGTAAAAATAAAAAATTTGGGACTAAATTAAATTTTTTGTTAAAAAAAGTAAAATGTTATTTTTTTCCCTTCCACATTGCTTTAGTTCCTGTGAAGCACCTGAATGGTTAATAAACTTCTTGAATATAGACCCCACAAAGTCACTTCAAATATGATGTGGTCCCTAAAATAATGTTTTTTTAAATTTTGTTGGAAAAATTAGAAATTGCTGAGCAACTTTAACCCTTCTAACTACCTAACAAAAAAAGTTATGTTTCAAAAATGATGCAGATGTAAAGAAAACATGTGGGAAATGTTATTTATTAACTATTTTTGTGACATATCTCTCTGGTTTAAGGGCATAAGAATTAAAAGTTTGAAAACTACAAATTTTTCTACATTTTTGCCAAATTTCCAATATTTTTACAAATAAACGCAAGTCATATTGAAGAAATTTTACCAATATCATGAAGCACAATATGTCACAAAAAAAACATTCTCAGAATCAGTGAGATCCGTTGAAGCACTCCAGAGTTATTACCTCACAAAGTGACAGTGGTCAGAATTGTAAAATTTGGCTTGGTCATTAAGGACAGAACTTTCACTCGGTCACTAAGGGGTTAAAGTGAACCTGGCAGCTATACTTGTTACCCAATTCATCCAATGGGACGTGTAAGAAAGTCCTTACTAAGAGCTGAAAGAGCCTGGAAAACAGTGTAGATAATTCTTCAAAGCAGAGAATGAAGTTTATTCCGAGGTACATGGCAGAACTGTTCAGAATGCAGGCAAGGAAAATACACTTGACACTCGCAGGTGTCTAGATAAGCAAAACAGCATTGAGATATCTGGCGATGGTCTGGCCATGGTGTGGCTTCGGTCTGGCGATGGTGTGGCCTTGGCGGTGGACTGCCTGTAGACTGGCGATAGAATGGCGATAGAATGGCCTTGAACAAGAGTATCAGAGCCTTTTTATGCATAGCTTAAACAAAGGAACTACATATTGTGGCAAAAGGCATATACATGATAACATCATACTGCAGGGAAGATGTGCATTTTAGAATAACAATGTGATAGTGCAACATGACAATATTCATGAGTATTTTTACCAAACTCCATTAAACCATAAATCCCAATGTCCTTACTTAAGAAATGACATATTGACAACTATATTGTCCTAATTTCTATACCACAATTACATTAACATTATTTACTACCCTATAACACCACTTATTTACTCTCACATTGACCTGCAGCTGCTGCTATTAACCTTTGTGTATACCACCATACCTGCTAATGGCACTGACATAATTTTTTGGCTCCATTGTGATTAGGACATGTGTAGGACATGCATCTCATTAGCTGAAAAACTCAATTCTCAAACTTCTGAACAAGAAGGCTGCTAGGTTTAACATGGCTGTTCAGAATATTAGGACTTCTCATTCTCTTACAAGTCCCCCTCTTGTACTCTTTCCAGAGTACAACTTTACATTAATATTAATATGCAAAGGTGAATTATTATAAACATGATTATTACGCTAATTCATCATTTAATAAACTTGTGTCTGGAGCAGCAAAAATCCCTAAAAAAAGCAAAAAAATAATAAAAAGTCATTAAAGTATTAGTCCCAAGATAATAAGTCCTCTAATAGTTAAGTCTTTTGATCCCTGTCTTCTCTTTTTCTTCTTATTCTTTGGATTCCGTATTTTCCCGGTCTTCTCCCCCTCTCACACTATCAGATTCCCACTGTATAGTGTGAAACACCTTCTCCTGATCATCTGGTAGGTTCATGGTCATAGGAGTCGAATATGAAAATCTTCAGCTGACCTGGGGGGAAGAAAAGGTGGAGTATCAATCCTTACCAGAAATCTCAGTAAGATAATTAAGAAGTCTACACTGATCAATATGAACAAGTTTGATCTCTTTATGTCTTTGATTTTTTTTTAAATTTTGACCCTGCACACTCCTAAAACTATGGGGCCAATTACACTTTCAATTATTTTAGAGAAACCCCAATGTGAGAAGATATTTTTCCACAAAGTCTAGCTGTAGTCAAGACAGTATTGTTTGCGGCTTGGGAGTGTCTCTACCCATTTAGAAAAGACGTCGACTAACACAAGGGCATATTTAAAACCTCCTATTGCTGGAGGGAAGGGACCAATAAAATCAATTTGAATAGACTGCCAGGGACTCTCTGCTACTTGTATTCTCCAGAGATGGGGCTTGCCTTTTCCTTTGGGATTATTCTGTAAACAAATAAGGCATTCATCATGTATCTCATGACACAAAGCTCTCAAATGGGGATGCCACATTTTGTAGTAAAGCCTCTGGTCCCGGGTGAGCAAAAACTGAATGATTAAATTTAATCAGGGGCTTAACAATTTTCAAGGGCTGGGCGAAACAGCTTAATGACCCGGACATAGCTGATAAGATCCTTCAAGGATGGGCAACAATGAAAAAAACGTGATTAATGAGGCATGGAGAGATACCCAATTTAGGATTATTCATAGGGCCATTTATGGGTTCAATGTCCCGATTCGGGGGGAGGATGGACGGAGGCCCTGCCCGAAATGTCAAGAAGATAATACTGACATGTTTCACGGGTTATGGAGATGTAAAACAATTCAAATTTTTTGGAAGAGTATTAGGAGTCTGGTTAAGAGGATCTGGGGGGGGAAATTGAGCATTAGATCCATACTTCTGGATTTTTCATTACAGAGGAGAAGGGTTTGAAGGGGAAGATATAGGTCAACGGGGACGCAGACACACCCTAATACACAGTATCATGATCTTGGCAAACAAATGCATTCTACGAAATTGGATATCGGAGAAGGCTCCCTCCGTGAAGGAAGTGGTGTCCAACCTAAAACAGCTGATGCTTTTAGAAAAATTGGAGGCTGAAAGGCATAAGACCAAACTGACCAGGAAATTCTTTGAAAAGTGGAGACAATTCCTAGAAAGGAAATGCTCACAAGAAGAAATCGTGGGAGTGGTTCAGCCATTTTCTCATTCCGAGTGGTACTTATTAAACGACATTCAAGACACTTTGGGGATCTTGAAGGTCTAGTCAGGTGGTTCCGGGACACTTGTAACCATGTAACATGGACAATAGGGCGGACAAAAATTAAAACGAACAAAATTGCTTGGTTAGATGAGAGTTTTATTTCAGGTATGGAAGACGTTATACATTACATAAATTGCTGCATTTTGGGAGGGGAGAAGGGTAGGGGGGATTTTATATCTTTGAGTATTCATGTAAAGCTTTGATGTGAAATCTTTGTACTCATGCTTTATCCAAATGTTAAAACCTTTAATAAAAATGATTGTTCAAAAAAAAAAATTTAATCAGGGGCTTGATCATTGTTGTAGGGATGTAAGGCACCAGCTTGTCATTAACCCTTTTGTAGTATAGACATTCCCCTTCTTTCATGGACAGAGACTCGAGGGAATTAAACAAGGATACAGTTATATGAAAAAGTTTGGGCACCCCTATTAATCTTAAGCTTAATGTTTTATATAAATTGGTGTTTTTGCAACAGCTATTTCAGTTTGATATATGTAATAACTGTAGGACACAGTAATGTTTCTGCCTTGAAATGAGGTTTATTGTACTAACAGAAAATGTGCAATCTGCATTCAAACAAAATTTGACAGGTGCATAAGTATGGGCACCCTTATCATTTTCTTGTTTTAAATACTCCTACCTACTTTTTACTGACGTACTAAAGCACTTTTTTTGGTTTTGTAACCTCATTGAGCTTTGAACTTCATAGCCAAGTGTATGCAATCATGAGAAAAGCTACTTAAAGTGGCCACTTGCAAGTTGTTCTGCTGTTTGAATCTCTTCAGAAGAGTGGCATCATGGGCTCCTCAAAACAACTGTCAAATGATCTGAAAACAAAGATTATTCAACATAGTTGTTCAGGGGAAGGATACAAAAAGCTGTATCAGAGATTTAACCTGTCAGTTTCCACTGTGAGGAACATAGTAAGGAAATGGAAGAACATAGGGACAGTTCTTGCTAAGGCCAGAAGTGGCAGGCCAAGAAAAACATCAGAAAGGCAGAGAAGAGGAATGGTGAGATCAGTCAAGGACAATCCTCAGATCACCTCCAGAGAGCTGCAGCATCAACTTGCTGCAGATGGTGTCACTGTGCATCAGTCAACTATACAACACACTTTGCACAAGGAGAAGCTGTATGGGAGAGTGATGTGAAAGAAGCCGTTTCTGCAAGCACGCCACAAACAGAGTCGGCTGAGGTATGCAAAAGCACATTTGGAGAAGCCAATTTCTTTTTGGAAGAAGGTCCTGTGGACTGATGAAACCAAGATTGAGTTGTTTGGTCATACAAAAAGGCATTATGCATGGTGGCAAAAAAACACAGCATTCCAAGAAAAACACTTGCTACCCACAGTAAAATTTGGTGGAGGTTCCATCATGCTTTGGGGCTGTGTGGCCAATGCCGGCACCGGGAATCTTGTTAAAGTTGAGGGACGCATGGATTCCACTTAGTATCAGCAGATTCTTGACAATAATGTTCAAGAATCAGTGATATAGTTGAAGTTACACAGGGGATGGATCTTTCAGCAAGACAATGATCCAAAACACCGCTCCAAATCTACTCAGGCATTCATGCAGAGGAACAATTACAATGTTCTGGAATGGCCATCCCAGTCCCCAGACCTGAATATCATTGAACATCTGTGGGATCATTTGAAGAGGGCTGTCCATGCTCGGCGACCATCAAACTTAACTGAACTGGAATTGTTTTGTAAAGAGGAATGGTCAAAAATACCTTCATCCAGGATCCAGGAAATCATTAAAAGCTACAGAAGGCGACAAGAGGCTGTTATTTTTGCAAAAGGAGGATCTACTAAATATTAATGTCACTTTTCTGGTGAGGTGCCCATACTTATGCACCTGTCAAATTTTGTTTGAATGCAGATTGCACATTTTCTGTTAGTACAATAAACCTCATTTCAAGGCAGAAACATTACTGTGTCCAACAGTTATTACGTATATCAAACTGAAATAGCTGTTGCAAAAACACAAATTTTTATAAAACATTAAGCTTAAGATTAATAGGGGTGCCCAAACTTTTTCATATAACTGTAAGTTTCCATCCTTCTGTGCTTTTATAAGGTCCTGACAAGGAGATAAAACAAGGCAGGGGGGCTCTTGCTCTTGAGGCTTCTTAGTAACAGCAGCACTTAATGAGTGTGTTTTTCCTCCCCTGTAAGGGTGGCTTCCTTTGCTGCATGTTCTACATATGCATTGCCAAGGGTGTGGGGGTCAGGAGTTAGTTTTTGGTGACCTTTGATTTTACAAAAGGACCATAAATTTGGGCATTCTTTGCCCCGCTGCACTATTTGCCTGAGAATTTATGCATGTTGTAAGGGCTTGTTCTGTGAATCAACATTCCTCCTCAGGGCCGAAACATTTAGATACAAAGTGAGGGCGGAAACAACATAGGCACAGTCACTGAAAATATTCATAGGTTCGCTGAACGCTAGAATAACTTGTAGAGCTGCTTCTAATTCAGCTCTCTGGGCAGAAAAGAGACCTGGGAGTCTGTACTGCAACAACAACTGTTTATTGGGAAACCATACAGCATAACCTGTGGCATAGCATCCATTATACCAATATCAAGCTCCATCGATCTAAGCACAAGGGACGCCCTACTGAAAGTCTGCTCAGAAGTGGGAGGGAATGACATTAGCCTGTTCAACTTGACAATCGTGACATTTTCCTGCTTACTGCATCATCTGGGCTAAATGATATATTTCACCCACTTCAACTTGTAAGTCTCTGGTCTCAAAGTCAATGATCCATTGAGCCATTCTCTATGAATATACCCCCAAGGCTTTTCCTTTCAACAGAGTTTTTAAAGTAGCATGTGGGTTTGTAGAATTAACGGAGCAAATCCCACTATGTGTCTTACTTAATTCATCATCCAGTGCACGCCCAGTAAGTACTTCATGCACGGAGTAAAACCTTTCTCCACAGGGGTCAGCAACCATGAGTAATCCAGGGCATACAACTGACTGGACACTTCAGGACTATCTTTGGGCCATTTTTGTAAAAACACAGAGGAAATAGATATATCACCGGTGTGGGCTTGAATGTAAAAGGGCTGGAAAGGGTCAGGGCTGATTAACGCAGTGGCTGCCGTAAGGGCTTACTTCATACCTTCAAAAGCCTGTAAGGCTTCTCCCTCTACAATGACAGGGGTGTGATCATTATCAACTTCTTTTAACAAATCATACAATGGCTTAGCCAGATGAGCAAAGTCAAATTTTCTGTAAAAATGAATAAGACCCCAAAATTTTGGAAGCTCAATATTATTAGTTGGTATGGGAACAGGTTCAATAGCATTAACCCGGTCATGCATTGTTTTGTTTCATCTTCTGCTGAAATTGACACACCAAAAAATTTAACCTCTGACTTCATCAATTGTATTTTGTCAGGCTCATTTTGAGTCCTGCGTCAAGTTTCAAGGGTCTCTTTGTGTTCATATTCATCAACAGTTTGAATTAAATTATCAACATATTATAAGACTTTGTCTCCGCAACCAAGGGGTTCTAAGACCTGAGCCAATGCCTGATGGAAATACACAGGGAAACTGTGGAATCCCATGGGCAACTGCATGAACAAGCACTGCACATTCACAAAGGTGAATGCAAAGCGGAGGGCAGATTCAGGTGTTAGGGGTACTGAGAAAAAGCCATTTGCAATGTTTAAACAAGAAAACACTTTACAATCACTCCTCAGCTGTGACATAACTTCAGGGACAGATGCAACTAGGTGAGCAGCTAAGGGAGTGTACTTATTTACAAATATCAAGTCTACAACCATTCGAAAGCTACCATCTTCCTTTTTTTAACAAGTAAAATTGGACTGTTACATGGGGAATTTCCTTTTACAACTAAACCTTATTTTTCTAATTCACTGACCGCAACCCTTATGTAAGGCATTGCATCCTCAGGAATTTGGTTCCGATGCTGGACAGGTGGTAGCTCTTCATTATCAATTTTAACTCGAGTTTGTATCAACCTACAATCAGTTTTCTTTGAGATCCACAATTCGGGGAACCTTTGTTTCAATTCATTTTTTTTTAAAAACATCATTGTCAACATTGTCATAATTTTCATCAGTACATGAACTTAGACTGGCAATGGGTAATTTGTGACTCTCCAACTCCTCCACAGGCATAGTTACAGAACAAATATTTGCTTCTTTGTTCCACCACAGAACTTTGTTACATAAATCAACAACATTTCCCATTGCTCCCAAAACATTGGTAACCAGAATAGTGGACCATAATTGTGGATTTACCCAAAAAGTGCATCGAAGACTCCTTTTCTTCAATCCCCCTGTGTCCTGAAATCTCAGGTTAACTGGATGTTTTTTTACTGCTTGAATACAGGAGTCCTGAAATCCTACCAAAGTGGTAGTCTCAGGCAGTCCAGGGGGTGACTGCATGCAATTTGTGTCCTGTTACTGAAACTGAGGCTCCTGTATTGATGAGGACGTCTTCCCTCGGCAGTCCCTCTATTCTCCCTCTGACATAAGGTCTTCTATCCTTGCCCAGGGAAAGAGGGACAAGGAGGGCAAGGGGAACAGGGGATGCACATTATCAGTCGGTGTTACCTGCTGTGGGAAGCTCGAAAAATCCATCATCCTCATCTGAGAAAGTTTTCCATCCTACAGCTCCCACCTCCGCCCCAAAGAGATCTTCAGTAAGAAACCAGTCCTCATGATCCCGCAGCTCTTTCATTAAAGAAGCATGGAGATGAGGAGGGGTGGCATTTCCCTGAATAACATTGATCTCTGGACTGGACATCTGGGCGCTGCCAGAGAGAAAGCAGAAGGCTCATGAGAGACAGGGTTAACCATTTGAAGTCCCCTATGCTGCTGATATTACCTAGGATCATTCACAGCAGGATAAGGAGATCACCGGTTAACAAAGTCTCTACAAACCTCATCAATAGATTCAACATTCTGCAAGACTCCTTACTTGAAAGCTCTGTCTAAGGGTATTTTCTATAAAAATTACATAAACTCTTTTCTAAACTGTTCCTCAATGCTTTCAAGATGTCTTATCACCACATTCTGTTTCTCTAAATGTCCATTCTTCTATTCTATGTCTCCTGTCCTCAATCTTATTCCTGTCAATCTCTGCTACCCTTCCCATCTCATCAATGACTATTTGGAAAGTCCAGTATTCATACCCATCTTTCCGTACTATCTGTGCTTTCTTTAGAGTTTCATCCAGCTTTTCTACTCTCTCTCTGAGCACTGCCCCTCCCTGGGTGATCACGTTAACATGCTGCAGGAAATTTATCAATGGACTGAAGAAAGCAATAACTCTCTTCCACAAAGCCACTGTTTGCTACTATCTTTCCCTAACGCCCTTTTCTCATTTAGTTCAGTGCTTTCTTTTGTTGACCACTGCATACAATTTAGCCAAGTGGATTTAACATTAACCCCCTCCAGCTAGGGTGTGCCAGTATGCTTATCTGCCTGCTTTCTGTAACCACTCCATACTGGAGGACTACAAGGACGCGTTTTCTCTGTTCTGGTATTAACAAGTGCAATTCAAGCAAAAGTTAGATACTCACACCTCTCTGTCTGGAAGACCTTTTGCCAGCCTGAGTTGACCAAAAGAGGTGTGGCCGCGTTTCCAGCCTCTCCCGCTACCCTTGCCAGGCGTCTCCCTTCGCCTTTTAAAACCTCTTTGCTACCGGGCTCACAACGTCTTCTTCGCGCCCTTGTAGATAACTCATGTAAGGTGTTTTTCTTGGTTGCACATATATTTTTATAGTCCTTCGCTTTTGTAGTTTTCTTATAAATTCTGGCAGGCTTGAAGTGCTCCACGAGAGGTCCTCTATCCGGCTGGCTTACTTTGAGCGATTTACACGTGGCGCCACGCCTTCTCTGCCCTTCCAGTCTCTAGCTCCTCATCTACAATCCTCTCCTTTGGTTCTTCTGAAGGCAGCTCCCCTGAGCCGCTCCTCTTGGCTGGCTGCGCCAGTTGTAAGAAAGTCCTTACTAAGAACTGAAAGAGCCTGGAAAACAGTTAGATAATTCTTCAAAGCAGAGAATGAAGTTTATTCAGAGGTACACGGCAGAACAGTTCAGAATGCAGGCAGGGAAAACAGCATTGAGATATCTGGCGATGGTCTGCCCATGGTGTGGCTTCGGTCTGGCGATGGTGTGGCCTTGGCGGTGGACTGCCTGTAGACTGGGGATAGAATGGCAATAGAATGGCCCTGAACAAGAGTATCAGAGCCTTTTTATGCATAGCTTAAACAAAGGAAGAACATATTGTGGCAAAAGGCGTATACATGATAACATCATACTGCAGGGAAGACGTGCATTTTAGAACAACAATGTGATAATGCAACATGACAATATTCATGAGTATTTTTACCAAACTCCATTAAACCATAAATCCCCATGTCCTTGCTTAAGAAATGACATATTGACAACTATATTGACCTAATTTCTATACCACAATTACAATAACATTATTTACTACCCTATAACACCACTTATTTACTCTCACATTGACCTGCAGCTGCTGCTATTAACCTTTGTGTTTACCACCATACCTGCTAATGGCACTGACATAATTTTTTGGCTCCATTGTAATTAGGACATGTGTAGGACATGCATTTCATTAGCTGAAAAACTCAATTCTCAAACTTCTGAACAAGATGGCTGCTAGGTTTAACATGGCTGTTCAGAATATTAGGACTTCTCATTCTCTTACAGGACCGAGATGCCTGGAAAACTACTGGGATAGACAGGTCTTCAACAGCTTCTCCCCACCCCATGCCTACCGATCCATGCATGCAGGGAGAGACCTTTCACTTCAGGGCAGCGGGTGGGGAGAAGTCAATGGGGATTAGCCTGTCCAACTATTCTACAGCACTGCTCGGTCCCTGGCGACTGTAAAATTACATTTCAGAGTTCAACATAAATGGCTTAAACCATGCAGACTGTGTTTGATGTATGCTGCCTGTGGATCAGGCAGCATGTACGAGCTGTCATTTTCCATTTAAGATGCACCAAATCTATTAACCCCTCTCCACCAAAGCCTGTTTTTTTCCAAATCTGACCAGTGGCACTTTATGTGGTAATAACTCTTAAATACTTCAACTTATCCTGGCAATCCTGAGGTTGTGTTTTTGTAACACACATTGTACTTCATATTAGTGGTAAATTTAGGTTGATATGATTTGCGTTTATGAAAATATTGAGAATCTGATAAAAACTTAGAAAAATTCCTACTTTTTGAACTTTGAATTTTTGTGCCTTTTATAACAGATAGTCAAACCATTAGAAATAACAAATAAAACTTTCCACATGTCTACTTTTCATCAGCATCATTTTTGAAATATTGTTTGAAACGTAAAAGTGTTAAGGGTTAAACAGCAATTTTTCCAACAAAATTTATAAAACCTATGTTTTTAGGGACCACTTCACATTTGAAGAGACTTCTAGTGGTCTTCATGTCAAAAGACGCCCAAAGGTGAACCCATTATAAAAACTGCATCCCTCAAGGTATTCAAAACCACTTTAGAAAGTTTTTTAACCCTTCAAGTGGAAACAAAAAAATGAAAGATTAGTTATTTTCCACAAAAATCTTGCTTTAGCCCAAAATATTTATTTTTCACAAGAGTAACAGGAAAAAATGGACCTCATAATTTGATGTGCAATTTCTCCTGAGTACAAAGATACCCTATATGTTGTAGGAGACTACTGTTTGGGCACATGGCAGGGTTCGGAAGGGAAGGAGCGCTATTTGAATTTTGGAGTGCAATATTGGATGGAATAGATTGTGGATGCCATGTCGAATTTGACGTGCCCCTGGCGTGCCAAACCAGCAGACATCCCCAAAAAGTGACCCAATTTTAAAAACTACAACCCTCAAGTAATTCATCAAGGGGTATGGTGAGCATCTTGAACCCACTTTTGCTTTATAGAATTTTATAATATTAGGCCATGCAAATTAATTATTATTTTTTTCCATAAAAAATGTTACTTTAGAACCAAATGTTTCATATTCACAAGGGTAACAGGAGAAACTAGACCCCACAATTTGTCATGCTATTACTCTTGAGTACACCGATACTCCATATGTTGTCAGAAACTCTTGTTTGGGCACATGGCAGGGCTTGGAAGGGAAGGAGCACCATTTTTACTAGAATAGACTGCAGATACCATATCATATTAGAAGAGCCCCTGAGATGCAAAAACAGCAGAACCTCCATGCAAGTTACCCCATTTTACCCACAACTGTGGACTGTGAGAATGAAACATTAATTTTCTTTCAATAAAATGCTGTTTTAGTCCCAATCTATTAATTTTCAAAAAGGACAATAGGAGCAAATGGACCACATAATTTGTTACACTATTTCTCCTGAGGTTGTCAATATTCCATACAGTATGTGGTCAAAAATTAATTTTCAGGCACAGTGCAAAGCTCAAAAGGGAAGGAGTGTCTTATTGGAGTGCAAATTTTGTTGGAATAGCTTGCGGGTGCCATGTCATAGGTGCCAGAACAACAGAACTTCCCCTCTATTTTACAAACTACACCTCTCAATGAATTCATCCAGGGTTGTGTTAGAACCTTGCTGTTAGGTTTTTTTTCCTTTGCTGGTCACATGACCTTGTTGGCCTATTTAGTCCTGCTCCGCCCTTCTGGCTTTGCTGGACTTCATTGTATATCTACTTTCTAGCTAGCCTGTGCTCTGTATCTAACTCTGTTAGTTTGCTTGGTCTACGGACCTCTATGTTCTATCTATTTTGTTTGTTCGTCTGTCTGCTACTATTTCTGTTAGGAGGTGTCCCATATTCCTCCCAGTCCTTAGTACTTGTAGGGATTCCCTCCCCACATCTATAGGTCTTCGTACAGACTAGATTAGGACTTTAGCAGGTCTGATCGCAGGATCAGGTTCCCTGTTACATCGTAGGGATTCAGCTGAGTCTCATAGTAGGGACAGATCTCCTCTCTTTCCTTAGCTTTGGTAGCAGAACATAACAGTAAGTCCAGCCAGCAAATTCTCTAAGGAAAGATTTTTCTGTTCCATCATGGTGTCGGTTCAGGATTTGGCTCATCGCCTGCAGGGACTCTCTCTGGAGGTGGCCGAGCTCTGTCAGCACGTGAGTAACTGTCCTGGAGCACATTTCTTGGAGCCTAAGGTATGTTTGCCGGATTTGTTTTTTGGTGAACACCGAGAATTTTTTTCATTTAAAAATGCTTGCTTATTGTATTTTCGTTTGAGACCTAAGTCCTCTGGGGATGAATCCCAGCGCGTAGGGTTCATAATGTCACTTTTGCGCAAAGAGCCTCAGGAGTGGGCCTTTTCTTTGCAACCTAGTGATTCATGCTTCAGATCAGTGGATAGTTTTTTTTCTGCTTTGGGACTATTATATGATGATCCTGACCGTGTCGCATCAGCTGAGACTGAGTTGAGACGTCTAAAACAAGGATCGGGTAATGTGGAAAAATATTGTACACATTTTCGTCGTTGGTCCACTCAAACAGGGTGGAACGATTCTGCTCTGAAAAGTCTATTTCTTGCTGGGCTCAGTGAAAGGGTTAAAGACCTGCTAATTGCTTATCCTACACCTGAAGATTTGCAACAGGCTATGCAATTAGCTATACGGGTGGATAGAAGACTGCGTGCTAGGGTTAATGAGAGCAAATCCTCTGCTATGTCAGTTTCTGGTTATGATAATGTGTGTACTAACAGTGGTGAACCGATGGAGATTGGATCGGTGGCACCTCGCTCTCAAGAAAAAGACCGTCGTTTTTCGCAAGGCTTGTGTTTCTACTGCGGAAAATCTGGTCATTTGATTAAAGGCTGTGAGCTTCGTATGAAGAAAGAAAAAAAAATGGTCAGTCACGCCCGTATTGCCTGTTTAAATTCCAAGGGTATATTTTTAGCTGCTTCCACGATTGCTCAGGAAAAATTAATGGAATTTCGGGTGTTTGTTGATTGCGGGTCTACACTGAATGTAATTGATGGGGGATTCGTGGAAAAACTCAATTTAAAACCTGAACCTTTGTCATCCCCCATTGCTGTGGTTTCTGTGGATGGCTCCCCTTTGAAGAATATTACTCTCAAGGTCAGTGAATTTCCTCTCACTATTAATGGTGTTCACCATGAGAAATTGGATTTGGTAGTGTTGAATAACTTGCCTTCTCCAGTAATATTGGGTTTGCCCTGGTTAAGATTTCACAATCCTGTACTGGATTGGTCTACCAGTGAAATTAAATCCTGGAGCCATAAATGTTATGACAAGTGTTGTAACGGGCGTATTGCAGCTTTGGATAGGGGAGAATTGCCTGTTCCTATTCAGGATTTTTGGAGAGTTTTTTCTGAGAAGGAATCGCAGGTTTTGCCTCCCCATAGAGACTATGATTGTTCTATTGAATTTGTCCCTGGAGCGACTCTTCCTAAGAGTCGTTTATTTAACCTTACTATTCCTGAGAGGAAGGCTTTGGAGGAATACATACAGACAAGCTTGGCCGCCGGTCACATTAGGCCCTCTAAGTCTCCTGTGGCGGTTGGATTTTTTTTTGTAAAAAAAAAGGACGGCGGTTTACGTCCTTGTCTGGATTTTCGTGAGATTAACAAAATTACGGTACGCAATCCTTACCCACTGCCATTGATTCCTGATCTGTTTAACCAGTTATTGGGGGCCAAGTGGTTCTCTAAAATTGACCTTAAGGGGGCATACAATCTGTTGCGCATGAAGGAGGGTGATGAATGGAAGACTGCTTTTGACACTCCTGTGGGTCATTTTGAGAATCTGGTTATGCCTTTTGGTCTCACTAATGCTCCTGCATTTTTTCAGAATCTGATTAATGACATCCTTAGACCTTTGATCGGTAAAAATGTGGTTGTGTATTTGGATGACATTTTGATTTATTCGCCAGATCTGGAGTCTCATTGGCGGAGCGTGCGTGAGGTATTACAGTTATTAATGGACAATTCGCTTTTTGCTAAGCTGGAGAAATGTGAGTTCGCTGTTGGTGACATGGTTTGGTTGTCCTCTAGGAATCTGCGGTTGAGGATTCCTTCTAAGAAATTGGGTCCCAAGTTTGTAGGGCCCTTTAAGGTGCTTCAGGTTGTCAACCAATCTGCTGTTAGGTTGGAGGTTCCTACCTCCTGGAGAATTAATCCGGTCTTTCATGTCTCTCTGTTAAAAAAAGCTGTTGTGTCGGATGGTGACGCCTCTGCCTCTGTTCCTCCGGTGGTGGAGGACGGGGAATATGAAATTTCTCGCATCCTTGACTCTAGACGGTATAGAGGTAGTTTGCAGTATCTTGTGGCCTGGAAAGGTTTCGGACCCGAGGATAACTCTTGGGTGAGGTCAGATGATGTTTCCGCGTCCAGACTTATCAGAGCGTTTCACAGGAGATTTCCTGATAAGCCTGGTCCTAGGGGATCCGGAGGATCCTCTTAGAAGGGGGGGTACTGTTAGAACCTTGCTGTTAGGTTTTTTTTCCTTTGCTGGTCACATGACCTTGTTGGCCTATTTAGTCCTGCTCCGCCCTTCTGGCTTTGCTGGACTTCATTGTATATCTACTTTCTAGCTAGCCTGTGCTCTGTATCTAACTCTGTTAGTTTGCTTGGTCTACGGACCTCTATGTTCTATCTATTTTGTTTGTTCGTCTGTCTGCTACTATTTCTGTTAGGAGGTGTCCCATATTCCTCCCAGTCCTTAGTACTTGTAGGGATTCCCTCCCCACATCTATAGGTCTTCGTACAGACTAGATTAGGACTTTAGCAGGTCTGATCGCAGGATCAGGTTCCCTGTTACATCGTAGGGATTCAGCTGAGTCTCATAGTAGGGACAGATCTCCTCTCTTTCCTTAGCTTTGGTAGCAGAACATAACAGGTTGCAGTGAGCATATTAACACCATACAAAAGTAACAGAATTTTATACCATTGGATGGTAAAGAAAAAAAAAAAAATTTTTCCTTTAAAACCCCTTCCCGACCCTTGTCACAGCATCTGTGAAATGGAAATCGGTGCGTTCCCGACCCATGTCACAGCGTCTGTGACATGGAGGGATCGCGCCTCTGCTGCGCCTGCGAGCGGGGTCGCTCAGGTGTCACAACAGGACATCCTGAAGTTGACCCCACGGGGGGTGAATTAACCCCCCCGTGCCTGGGACCCCTCCGATTGGCAGTTTCATTTTCACTTTTAGTGAAACTGCCAATCGGAATGAATTAAATATTTCACCAATGAAAATTGGTGAAATATTTAAATCTGGGCATGGCCTGATGCTTATAGCATCAGCCATTGGCTGGGTGGAGTGTCACCTCTGTCCCCCCTCCCCCCAGATCTGATTGGGGGGCTAGCGTCACATGGATACTAGCCCCAATCAGATGTGGAGGGAGTTGTTCACGATGGCTGAAACTCCCCAGCTCCTTCCCATCCCTGGATCATCTGCTGCCGCCGTGGACCCTCTGCTGCTGCCCCCGTGGACCCTCTGCTGCTGCCCCGTGGACCCTCTGCTGCTGCCCCCGTGGATCGCTTCTGCCGCCGCCGCGGATCGTCTGCTGCCGCCGCCACTGATCCGCAGCAGGTAGTATTACCCCCACTCCCCCCCGACCCCCCCTTCACTTTCATACCTGCACCCCGACCTCCGCTCCCTCTGCTCCCTCTCCCACGTCTTCATCCACCGGCTGCTGCTCTCCTTCTGACAGCCGGTGGACTGTGATCACAGGCAGCAGCAGGCTCAGTGTAAATGCCCTGCTCCTGTGATCACACCCACCATCCCCCAGTCCCAGTGATATCACCCCCCCTCCCAATGATCACCTCCCAATAATCACCCCCTCCCCCCAGTGTTCACCCCCCCTGTCCCCAGTGTTCACCCCCCTGTCCCCACCCCCCCCGTCCCCAGTGTTCACCCCCCCTGTCCCCAGTGTTCACCCCCCCATCCCAGTGATCATGCCCCCCCGCAAACCCAGTGATCACCCCCCTGCTGCCGGCTCCTGCTCCCCTTTCTGCCCCAGTAATCACCCCCCTGATGCTGCTGGCCTCCTACCCCCCTTGCTGCTGCCGGCTCCAGCCTCAGTGATCACCCCCCTTGCTGCTGCTGCTGGCTCCTCCATCTCCTCAGCCCCCTCCTACGCCTGACCACCCCCTCATGCGCCCCGTGTGCCTGAGCGCACCCCCTACGCCTGACAGCCCCCCTACGCCTGACAGCCCCCTATGCCTGATAGCCCCCACAAGTGACTGCAGAAGGTTACACCAAGCACACACACACACACGTACACTCACACTATAATAAAGTTTGTTTTTTTTGTTTTTTTTTTTTACACACGCACACAGCTCACAAAATGTCCCGCCCGTCCCGCTCATCCCAGTCTAGGGCGTACTCAGCTGAGGAGGCTATGTCAGGTTGGTGTGTGTGTTGTAGTGTATGTAGTGTATGTGAGGTTGTGTGTGTGTGTGGTGTATACACTACACTATACCACACCGCACACCAACCTGACATACACTACACAATGGTGTCCGCTAACAAATTGGAACCATGTTGCGTTTGGAGAGTCCCTGTGTGCCCAAACATTGGAGCTCCCCCACAAGTGACCCCATTTTGGAAACTAGACCCCCGAAGGCACCTATCTAGATGCATAGTGAGCACTTGGAAGCCCCAGGTGCTTCACAAATTGATTCGTAAAAATGAAAAAGTGGAAAAAAAAACACTTTTTTATTTTTACGGATTAATTTGTGAAGCACCTGGGGGTTCCAAGTGCTCACTATGCATCTAGATAGGTGCCTTGGGGGGTCTAGTTTCCAAAATGGGGTCACTTGTGGGGGAGCTCCACTGTTCAGGCACATCAGGGGCTCTCCAAACGCGACATGGCAATTTCTCCTGAGTACACTGATACCTCATATGTGGTCATAAACCACTGTTTGGGCGCATGGCAGGGCTCAGAAGGGAAGGAGCGCAATTTGACTTTTGGAGCTAATTTTCCATTCAAAAAGTGAAATGGCGTTCCTTCCCTTCTGAGCCCTGCCGTGTGCCCAAACAGTGGTTTATGACCACATATGAGGTATCAATGTACTCAAGAGAAATTGCCCAACAAATTTTAAGATGCATTTTATCCTGTTACCCATGTGAAAATTAAAAAATTTAGGCTAAAAGAAAATTTTTGTTAGAAAAATTAAAATGTTCATTTTTTTCTTCCATGTTGCTTTAGTTCCTGTGATGCACCTGAAGGGTTAATAATCTTCTTGAATGTAGTTTTGAGTAGCTTGAGGGGTGCAGTTTTTGGAATGGTGTCACTTTTGGGTGTTTTCTGTCATGTACACCCCTCAAAGGGACTTCAAATGGGATGTGGTCACTAAAAAAAATGGTTTTGTAAATTTTGCTGGAAAAAAGATAAATTGCTGATGAACTTTGAACCCTTCAAACTTCCTACCCAAATTTTTTTTTTCCAAAATTGTGCTGATGTAAAGTAGACATGTGGGAAATGTTATTTATTAACTATTTTGTGTCACATCACTCTCTGGTTTAGCAGAATAAAAATTCAAAATTTGAAAATTGCGAAATTTTCAAAATTTTTCACATATTTTTGATTTTTTCACAAATAAACGCAAATATTATCGACCTAAATTTAATACTAACATGAAGCCCGATATGTCACGAAAAAACAATCTCAGAATCGCTAGGATCCGTTGAAGTGTTCCAGAGTTTTTACTTCGTAAAGGGACACTGGTCAGAATTGACAAAAATGCCAAAGTCTTTAGGGTCAAAATAGCCTGAAGGGGTTAAAATGTTGTTTTAGCCCCAAGTTTTTAATTTTAGAAAGGTTTAATAGGAGAAAGTGAACCACTTAATTCGGTATGTAATTTCTTGAGTTCACTCATTCCACATATGTTGTTGGAAATTCAGGCACAGTGAAAAGCTCAGAAAGGAAGAAGCTCCATATTGGAGTTCAGATTTTACTGTATTTCAGATGCTCCAGGACTCCACATACAGGCAATTGATCAGGTAAGTCTGGGATCAAGGGAGGAGACGTCTTTAGGTTGCTCTCTCAAGTCAAAAGTCGATGGATATATCGGCTCAATACTATGGCCCCTGTCACGGGTGTGTCAGAGGTGACAGACAGTCGTCCTGCAGTGGTTTGCGGGAGATCTTCACGTTTGGCAATGCAGACCACTGCCTAGATAGGAGGCAGTCTTTAGGACCCAGCGACTACCTCCCTCTGGCCTGGGTGTATATATACCTGATCTCTCCAGGTGTCTCCGGTTATACTCATTTCTCCTTGGTACTTGGCTGAAGCAGCATCACGTCCTCTCTGGAGTCTTGAGGCTGTGTGCCCTGTTGGAGTTTCTTCTAAAGCTAAGTTGTTATTCCCTTGTGTTGTCTTCCCCTTTTGTCTTTAGAGTGCTAGCGGAGGTTGACTAGTGCTCATCTCCTTCCACCCCCAGCTATAGCCTTACGCCAGGGATAGTAGGACGAGGCACATGATCGGCGACAGTTGCGGAGGCTGTATAGAGATGTTATGCGAAGACAGGGTGATGCTAGTCCAGATTAGGAGGTCACCTCTTCCCCCTTTCCCTAGTTTCTGGGCTCACTTTCCCTTTCCCCTCTGTGTTGCACTCATACCTGGTGTGACTCTCTGTGTTGCAGTCCCACCTGGCGTGACAGCCCCCATGGGACTGAATGAGAATCGGGGTTTTGGATCTTTCTTATGATCAAATGAGGATTACTATAATACATTTTAATTTCAATGTTGTTGTATAATCTTATGTTTTTGATGTTGCTTTATCATTATTTTTATATGTGTGGTTTTAATGGTTATCTTGTTATTCAGTAGTGGGATATATTGTGATTTCTCTTACTACATCCCTTTGGACCCCTTTTCTGAAGATAGGTTGGTGCGAGTACTGATAGGAGTAAAGACTGACCATTCGAATCCGTGACCAAGGGGATTGAATTAACAGCTCATCATTCAGTGTGAAGACTGATGTGGATAGATTTCCCTATGTTCCTGGTGGAGGGGAACTATGCGAGGGCACCTGAAAAAAATAAAAATTGTCAAGGACTAGGTCCCAACGGATATACACAGGGACGTGTTATCCAATGGAAAGTACAAACAATGGACATAGAGATGAACAATACCAGCCATAGAAAACTGCTTAAATACCCATGACGACCAACTGTGAGCTAGTAGAATATTCACTTGTTTACATATATCACATTAAATGTAATTTCCATAAATATGGTGAAGAAAACCATTAATTTAAGTTGAATAAGACATAAGCATTAGGATATACTTCATCTTTGCCCTACCCCTGGGCAATGCATTATTGAAAATTGGTCTATGTACACTCTAATTATTAATACATCGGTTCCATCCTTTAATTATACTATAGTGGTTTTCATATTTATATTAATCTTCCTCACCAGCATGTAATCACTTTATAATTAGCACATGCACTTTTGAAGTTTTGCACATTGTATAATTTAGTACACATCATTATCAGCAAATATACTATGGTCCACAGGGCCTAATATGATATAGCTTGGAATATCTAGCACTCACTCATTTACACATTTTTTATAATTTTATTATTTACTTACATACACCAGATTTTTTGTATTTTATTTTTCAGGTTCACAAACTTTATTAAACACATTACTTCCCATCATCCGTGTATTAATTCTTCTTAACTGCTTAGGCATACTTAGATCAATAAACATACAGAATAGTCTTATTTATTTAATGTATCAATTTTACTAGTACCATTATCAATTTGTATTAATACAATCAAAAACTGTGGGATTTCAATGATCCTGTAACAATTGTAATGCAGCGACTTGCTGGCATTACGGTAATGGTCCAGGATGTGTTTTACTTGACCATGTACCTTCCCCCTCAGGTGACTGGTCACATGACTGTGACATAGCACAGGTCCTGCGCGCACAGAATATCTGTCTGATCACATGACTGTGACATCAGCAAGGTCCTGTCAGTATGTGTGTGTGTGTGCACGGGATGCATATATAAACCCTGCTTGATGGGAGATAGGTGTTCTGTGAGAGAGGCGTAAGGCCTGTTCCCGTGTGTGTGGGACACCGACCGTGTGAGGCCTAGTGAGGCCGAGTGAAGCCTGGTGCCTGAAAGGCAAAGCCTGGATCCTGCGTGGACTCTAGTGGCCTTGGAAGGCAGAGGTTTGCGGAAGAGTCCTGAAAGGCGTAGGCTGGATGTGAGTGAAGACATACCAGTAGCCTTCGAGGAACGACGGCTGGAGACCCCTACCTGGGAAGCCGCAAAGCCACAGTGGTGGCAAGCCTAATGGACTGAGACAGCTAAACCCGGCAAAGGTAATACCCTGTGTTATATGGACATTGCTATGGACATTGCTATCTGATTACCTTGCTGAAGGCTGTACCTGGAGCAAGTGGGCCGGTCTGCCACTTGGCTCGTGAACATTATATATATGTGTGTCGGCGTGCCACTGAGTTGGACCCGGTGAACTGTGGTTTATGAAGTGCAATAAACTGCAGCATTGTGAAATACCGGAAGGACATTGCTGGTGTGCTTTGATTTACCCGGTGCAGCGAGTATCCCCCATTATGATGTCTAGCGCTGCCTTACACAATGTACTCACTTTCGCAATATTTTAGTACACACTATACTCACCTATTGACATCCGATTACATCATATCTGTAAAAGTATAACAAGAGAGAATTATCTAGTGCGCATGCCCAGAAGAGAACTCCTCGATCTTCCTGACGCGCCGACAGGACCTGTACGCAACCAGTGTCGGACTGGGTTGTCTGGGGCCCACAGGGGGAATTGATCCTCTGGGCCCACTCTACAGCTATATGCAAATACCTGTTAGCCGTTATCCCTGTTATAGTGGAGCATTGACTGTAAATCACAGGCTGCTCCTGCACATCTACTGTGTACATACTATAACTGGGATGATAAACCTATATTAGTAATAGCCAACCCCCAAAAACTGTAACAATCAGTATGATAAAAATACACTTTATTTGATAACAAAAAATTAAAAACAGTAGTAAGGATATAGGGTGAGTAGTCAGTGAAAATCACAGAAGAATAAATACATCGGCTATGTCAACACAATTATATAAATTAATAAATAATTAAATGCATCTAGGCAAATAGATATTTCAATTGTGTGGGAATGTCCTATAGGTTTTTAGAGAGACCATATGTCTCATAAGGCAAGTGCACATAAAGGGGGTATATGGTACAACCAGGATAACTAATCCTATGGTCCTCAAATTCTAGAAAGGACTTACCCATAACACAGATGTGTAGTCTGCTGTGATTAGCGCCCCGACGTGCGTTTCGCGTGGTGGGCTTCCTCGGGGGGTGATGTGTAACTGGGATGTACAATTCCGGTAGTTTGCATTAAAGAGCTTCTTTGGTTAAAATAAGTTATCACTGATCCATGGGCTCCACAGGATAGGTGATAACTTATTGATCGTTTGGGTCCGAACATTGGAAAACGCACCTATCGGAAGAATGGGGAACTTTTATCCCCATTTTAAAATAGAGCTGCAGGTGGGACGTCTGACCGCAGACTCATTCATTATCTTTGGGGCTTCCAGAAAAAAACAAGAACAGCCACTGAGGGACTGAATGGATCAGTGGTCAAGTCTCACATGAGCTTCAGTCTAATGGGGAGAAAAACTCCACATTCTGCCGATTGTGTGCCAGCAGTCAGACCCACACCAATCAATAGCTTATCACTTATCCTGTGGGAGGTGATCACTTGTTTTCCCCGGAGAACCACGGTAAGTGCATCTTGTTCCAAGTATTTAATCACTAATGGAAATAAAGAATCTTCTCCTAATTAATATCAGAGAGACCATGTGACCGCCATACACAACACAATCCACTATACCAACACCAATAGTACCACATACAAGGGAGAAATACTGCCACACAATGGCCAGACCAGATATTACCAGCGTATAGCGACCAAATAATTCCACATACTAGGGAGAAATACCGCCACATCATGACCAGACCACATATTACCACCACATAGTGACTAACTAATACTACATACAAGGGACAAATACTGCCACACCGTGACCAGACCACATATTACCACCACATAGTGACCGAAAAATAACACATACTGTACAATGGAAAAATACCACCACACCGTGACCAGACCAGTTGTTAACAGTATAGAGCGTCAAAATAATTCCCCATCATTGCTCTCCTCCATCATTGCTCTCCCCCACCTCCTCCATCATTGCTCTCTCCCATCCCAGTGATAGCTCTCCCCCCCTTCTCCATCATTGTTCTACCCCATCCCATCATTGCTCTCCCCCACCTCCATCAGTCATATCTCCCCACCTCCATCATTGTCATATCTCCCTCACCTCCATCATTATCATATCTCCCCTACTTCCATCATTGTCATATCTCCCCCACCTCCATCATTATCATATCTCCCCTACTTCCATCAATGTCATATCTCCCCCACCTCTATCATTGTTGTCGCCCACCTCCATCATTGCTCTACCCATCTCCATGATTGCTCTCCCCCACCACCATCATTGTCATATCTCCCCCATCTCCATCATTGCTCTCCCTCATCTCCATCATTGCTCTCCCCACCTCCACCCTTGCTCTCCCCACCTCCATCATTGCTCTCCCCACCTCCTCCATCACTGCACTCCCCCATCCCCATCATTGCTCTCCACCACCTCTTCCATCATTGCTCTCCCCATCCCCATCATTCCTCTCCCCCACTCCCATCATTGCCCTCCCCCACCATTGCTCTCCCTATCATTGTTCTCCCCATCCCGATCTTTGCTCTCCCCCACCTCCTCCATCATTGCTCTCCCCCACCTCCCCCATCATTGCTTTCCCCATCCTTATCATTACTATCCCCATCATTGCTCTCCCCATCCCCATCATTGTTATCACCATCCATATCATTGCTCTCCCCATTCCCATCATTGCTCTCCCCATCATTGTTCTCCCCAATCCCTATCATTTCTCTCACCCATCCCCATCATTGCTCTCCTCATCACCATTGCTCTCCCCATCTCCATCATTGCTCTCCCCATCCCCATCATTGCTCTCCCCTTCTCCATCACTGCTCTCCCCCTCTCCATCATTGTTCTTCCCCTCTCCATCATTGCTCTCCCCCTCTCCATCACTGTTCTCCCAATCATTGCCCTTCCCATCCCCATCATTGCTCTTCCCATCCCCATCATTGCTATCCCCATCATTGCTCTCCCCATCCCCATCATTGCTCTCCCCATCCTCATCATTGCTCTCCCCATCCTCATCATTGCTCTCCCCCATCCTCAGCATTGCTCTGCCCATCCCCATCATTGCTCTCCCCATCATTGCTATCCCCATCATTGCTCTCCCCATCCCCATCATTGCTCTCACCCATCCCCATCATTGCTCTCCCCACCATCATTGCTCTCCCCAATCTCCATCATTGCTCTCCCCATCATTGCTCTCCCCCTCTCCATCACTGCTCTCCCCCTCTCCATCATTGTTATCCCCCTCTCCATCATTGCTATCCCCCTCTCCATCACTGTTCTCCCCCAATCATTGCTCTCCCGATCCCCATCATTGCTCTTCCCATCCCCATCATTGCTATCCCCATCACTGCTCTCCCCATCCCCATCATTGCTCTCCCCATCCTCATCATTGCTCTCCCCATCCTCATCATTGCTCTCCCCCATCCCCATCATTGCTCTGCCCATCCCCATCATTGCTCTCCCCATCATTGCTATTCCCATCATTCCTCTCCCCATCCCCATCATTGCTCTCACCCATCCCCATCATCGCTCTCCCCATCATCATTGTTCTCCCCCATCTCCATCATTGCTCTCCCCATCATTGCTCCTCCCTCTCCATCACTGCTTTCCTCCTCTCCATCATTGCTCTCCCCCTCTCCATCACTGTTCTCCCAATCATTGCTCTTCCCATCCCCATCATTGCTCTTCCCATCCCCATCATTGCTATCCCCATCATTGCTCTCCCCATCCCCATCATTGCTCTCCCCATGCCCATCATTGCTCTCCCCATCCTTATCATTTCTCTCCCCCATCCCCATCATTGCTCTCCACCACCTCTTCCATCATTGCTCTCCCCATCCCCATCATTCCTCTCCCCCACTCCCATCATTGCCCTCCCCCACCATTGCTCTCCCTATCATTGTTCTCCCCATCCCGATCTTTGCTCTCCCCCACCTCCTCCATCATTGCTCTCCCCCACCTCCCCCATCATTGCTTTCCCCATCCTTATCATTACTATCCCCATCATTGCTCTCCCCATCCCCATCATTGTTATCACCATCCATATCATTGCTCTCCCCATTCCCATCATTGCTCTCCCCATCATTGTTCTCCCCAATCCCTATCATTTCTCTCACCCATCCCCATCATTGCTCTCCTCATCACCATTGCTCTCCCCATCTCCATCATTGCTCTCCCCATCCCCATCATTGCTCTCCCCTTCTCCATCACTGCTCTCCCCCTCTCCATCATTGTTCTTCCCCTCTCCATCATTGCTCTCCCCCTCTCCATCACTGTTCTCCCAATCATTGCCCTTCCCATCCCCATCATTGCTCTTCCCATCCCCATCATTGCTATCCCCATCATTGCTCTCCCCATCCCCATCATTGCTCTCCCCATCCTCATCATTGCTCTCCCCATCCTCATCATTGCTCTCCCCCATCCTCAGCATTGCTCTGCCCATCCCCATCATTGCTCTCCCCATCATTGCTATCCCCATCATTGCTCTCCCCATCCCCATCATTGCTCTCACCCATCCCCATCATTGCTCTCCCCACCATCATTGCTCTCCCCAATCTCCATCATTGCTCTCCCCATCATTGCTCTCCCCCTCTCCATCACTGCTCTCCCCCTCTCCATCATTGTTATCCCCCTCTCCATCATTGCTATCCCCCTCTCCATCACTGTTCTCCCCCAATCATTGTTCTCCCGATCCCCATCATTGCTCTTCCCATCCCCATCATTGCTATCCCCATCACTGCTCTCCCCATCCCCATCATTGCTCTCCCCATCCTCATCATTGCTCTCCCCATCCTCATCATTGCTCTCCCCCATCCCCATCATTGCTCTGCCCATCCCCATCATTGCTCTCCCCATCATTGCTATTCCCATCATTCCTCTCCCCATCCCCATCATTGCTCTCACCCATCCCCATCATCGCTCTCCCCATCATCATTGTTCTCCCCCATCTCCATCATTGCTCTCCCCATCATTGCTCCTCCCTCTCCATCACTGCTTTCCTCCTCTCCATCATTGCTCTCCCCCTCTCCATCACTGTTCTCCCAATCATTGCTCTTCCCATCCCCATCATTGCTCTTCCCATCCCCATCATTGCTATCCCCATCATTGCTCTCCCCATCCCCATCATTGCTCTCCCCATCCCCATCATTGCTCTCCCCATCCTTATCATTTCTCTCCCCCATCCCCATCATTGCTCTTCCCATCCCCATCATTGCTCTCCCCATCCCCATCATTGCTATCCCCATCATTGCTCTCCCCATCCCCATCATTACTCTCCCCATCCTCATCATTGCTCTCCCCATCCTCATCATTGCTCTCCCCCTCTCCATCACTGCTCTCCCCCTCTCCATCACTGCTCTCCCCATCCCCATTATTGCTCTCCCCATCCCATCATTGCTCTCCCCGGCCCAGTGTATTAGTTTAAAAAAACAAAAACAACATTTACCTCTCTGCCCGTTCACCCGCAGGCTGCAGCATCCTCGTTGTTTGCAACTTTCTCCTTGACACAGGCCCGCGCTACATGATGATGTCATCAAGCCGCACATGCCTGTGTGAGGGAGAAAGCACCGGGCAGGAAGCAGAGGATGGATCCCTCAGCTCTGCTGCCATGTCAGCAGTGGAGCTGGAGGGATCGCAGCACTCCCTGCCTGCTGCACCCTCAGCTCCGCATCTCTCCCTGCCCGCCGCACCCTCAGCTCCACATCGCTCCCTGCCCGCCGCACCATCAGCTCCGCATCGCTCCCTGCCCACCGCACCCTCAGCTCTGCATCAGTCCCTGCCCACCACACCCTCAGCTCCGCATCACTCCCAGCCCGCCGCACCCGATTCCTCCATCGCATGGAGTTATGCGATGGAGGGATCGCATCGCGCCATGCGCACCGCACCACTGATAGGTTGGCAGCCATGTTAATTAGCGGGCTCCCGTGCGTCCTGCACCCATGACCCGAGCCCACCGGAGAATTCTCCAGTGTCCTGATGCCCCAGTCTGACCCTGTACGCAACCACCACTGCTTAGCAATGGTGGAGTGCATGCAGTCCACGAAGCGCAGAAGGAAGTATCACTGAGTAGGAGGACACTAATCTATTCATGCGCCACCAATGCCATCTAAGGCTATGTGCGCATGATCAGGATTTTAAGCAGAAATTTCCTGAGCATTTCTGCCTCTCCCTGGCAGGAAAAACGCTGCGGAAATTCCATGCGGTTTTGACGCATTTTTGCATGCGGTTTTTGAAGCGTTTTTTTTGCACAGAAATGTATGTGGTTGGAAGTTAATAAATATAGTTGAGAAAAAAAAAGGATTTTCTGATGTAATTTCCTTGCCCAACCCCTCTTTTCCATTCTGCTTTTTGCAAGTCACACAATGCCACATGAAGAGCAGCACATGAAAAGTATATAAACTTGCTATTAATTAGAGTGCTAAATATCCTGTGTCTGCACAGTGAGCAGGTAAGATAAATGTAGGTAGAATGTACATTTCATTTTATTTTTTTCTGTGGTGTGCACTAACCAATTATTGTTCCATTAGAGCGGTCTAGAAGAAGAAGAAAACCAAAAAAACTGTGGGTACACCCTATAGTGCAGGAGAGATGTGACTACGGCCACTTCTATGTGCTATATCAAGATTTAAGGAGGTAAGTTATTATTATATGGGGAAAAAAGTATATTGTCATCTGTGTGTACCTAATGTTTTTTTTTCCAGATATCGGGAAAAATTTCTGCAATTTTGTCGCATTCCTATCCATGCGTTTCACTGGCTGCTGAATATTCTAGCATCCCAGCTGCACTACAGCGTAATGAGAAGGGCCATCTCTACTGAGGAAAGGCTGCTCATCACCTTGCGTTAAGTAAAAATAAAAATATTTCTATATATAGATTTTATCGCTAACTTTTTTTTTAATTGAAGAAAATCCCATGGGCATAATTGGTTAGTCTAAATAAGATCCTTGTAGATTATTAGTGCATACAGTTATATGAAAAAGTTTGGGCACCCCTATTAATCTTAAGCTTAATGTTTTATAAAAATTTGGTGTTTTTGCAACAGCTATTTCAGTTTGATATATGTAATAACTGTTGGACACAGTAATGTTTCTGCCTTGAAATGAGGTTTATTGTACTAACAGAAAATGTGCAATCTGCATTCAAACAAAATTTGACAGGTGCATAAGTATGGGCACCCTTATCATTTTATTGTTTTAAATACTCCTACCAACTTTTTACTGACTTACTAAAGCACTTTTTTTGGTTTTGTTACCTCATTGAGCTTTGAACTTCATAGCCAGGTGTATGCAATCATGAGAAAAGCTACTTAAAGTGGTCACTTGCAAGTTGTTCTCCTGTTTGAATCTCCTCTGAAGAGTGGCATCATGGGCTCCTCAAAGCAACTGTCAAATGATCTGAAAGCAAAGATTATTCAACATAGTTGTTCAGGGGAAGGATACAAAAAGGTGTCTCAGAGATTTAATCTGTCAGTTTCCACAGTGAGGAACATAGTAAGGAAATGGAAGAACACAGGGACAGTTCTTGTTAAGGCCAGAAGTGGCAGGCCAAGAAAAACATTAGAAAGGCAGAGAAGAAGAATGGTGAGATCAGTCAAGGACAATCCTCAGACCACCTCCAGAGAGCTGCAGCATCAACTTGCTGCAGATGGTGTCACTGTGCATCCGTCAACTATACAACGAACTTTGCACAAGGAGAAGCTGTATGGGAGAGTGATGCGAAAAAAGCCGTTTCTGCAAGCACGCCACAAACAGAGTCGGCTGAGGTATGTAAAAGCACATTTGGAGAAGCCAATTTCTTTTTGGAAGAAGGTCCTGTGGACTGATGAAGCCAAGATTGAGTTGTTTGGTCATACAAAAAGGCGTTATGCATGGCGGCAAAAAAACACAGCATTCCAAGAAAAACATTTGCTACCCACAGTAAAATTTGGTGGAGGTTCCATCATGCTTTGGGGCTGTGTGGCCAATGCCGGCACCGGGAATCTTGTTAAAGTTGAGGGAAGCATGGATTCCACTCAGTATCAGCAGATTCTTGACAATAATGTTCAAGAATCAGTGACAAAGTTGAAGTTACGCAGGGGATGGATCTTTCAGCAAGACAATGATCCAAAACACCGCTCCAAATCTACTCAGGCATTCATGCAGAGGAACAATTACAATGTTCTGCAATGGCCATCCCAGTCCCCAGACCTGAATATCATTGAACATCTGTGGGATCATTTGAAGAGGGCTGTCCATGCTCGGCGACCATCAAACTTAACTGAACTGGAATTGTTTTGTAAAGAGGAATGGTCAAAAATACCTTCATCCAGGATCCAGGAAATCATTAAAAGCTACAGGAAGCGACTAGAGGCTGTTATTTTTGCAAAAGGAGGATCTACTAAATATTATGTCACTTTTCTGGTGAGGTGCCCATACTTATGCACCTGTCAAATTTTGTTTGAATGCAGATTGCACATTTTCTGTTAGTACAATAAACCTCATTTCAAGGCAGAAACATTACTGTGTCCAACAGTTATTACATATATCAAACTGAAATAGCTGTTGCAAAAACACCAATTTTTATAAAACATTAAGCTTAAGATTAATAGGGGTGCCCAAACTTTTTCATATAACTGTATAATATCTAACTATATACTCCAACAAATTATATATCAAACAGGAGAAATAAAGGAGTATCTCTCTTTTTAAAAAAGTATACACGTTTTTATTGAAAAAATTAATTAAAAATCACAAAGAAATAAACATGATGGACAAAAGTGGTAATGAAATAAACATTCCGGGTACAGATCCGAATGACCAAAAGTTTGGTCATCACATTGTCAGTGAATCTACGATATGGGGCAAACATGAATAGAGATTTATATAATAAATTTTTGTAGTATATCTTTTGTCTGATTTATAATAATTGTGCCCCAATAATTCTAAGGAGTTAAAGAGTGAGTGACCTTAGTTTTTCGTCCTTTTTATAATATTGACATATTTGCCATCACTACCACTTGGCTGCATATCTATGCGCCATTTATTTTTGTTTGTTTTTAATATCTATTTTAATACTTTATATTTGTTGTGATTCTCTCTATATATGATTTTTTCTGTTGATTTATCTGCAGTTTCTTTTTATTGCTTTATATCATATTTTTTGACCGACCCTCACACGGTATTGGCTGCATGTTTTGGTGAATTATGGACTTATGATATCTACATGGAGGATGTATGGATGATGAGTCGGGATGGACATCAGCGGCATTTGCATCAATTTATATAAACTGTTATTTATACAGCAGGCATGTTGAATTAACAATCATATATATGTAATTTTTGCTTAATGGAATGTATTTATACTGTCAATATGTCTTTCTGCTGTTTTATGTAGATTTTTATTGTAGTGCCGGCGTCCCTGCCCTCTGCTAGGCAGGGATGCTGCTCCCCTCACCGCTCTGCCCCGTGCCCGGCGTCCCTCTCCCGCTCTGCTGTCAGCGCGCGCTCCTTCCCGGCGTCCTCCTCCCGCTCTGCTCTCAGCGCGCGCTCCTTCCCGGCCCCTGTGCTTAGGGCGCGCGCGCTCCCCTCCTCTTAAAGGGGCCGCGCGCGTCGTCCTAAGGAGTCCCCGGCCAATGGCCGGAGGACTTCATCATATATAAGGCACCTCCTCCAAAATGGAGGTGCCCGAGCAATGTTGTTTGCACCTGTGTCTCACCTGTGCTTCAGCCCTCAGGTCCCGTTGCCAGTTACCTGCCAGTTACCTGTCAGATTCCTGCCTGATTACTTGCTACCTGTCTGCTAGTCTGAGGTCCGACGGTCTGCCTTACTACTCCTGTCAGTCTGTCTAAGGACCAGCCTGCCCGCTCACCTGGGAGCGCTTCTCCGCTACCTGCCTGCTTGCCTGCCCGGAGGCTTCGCTGTCACGTGCTGTGACCACCAGCTATTCCAGAGACTCTTGCCCGCTCACCTGGGAGCGCACATCAGCTACCTGCCTGCCTGCCTGAGGTCCGACGGTCTGCCTACCAACTCCTGTCAGTCTGTCTATGGACCAGCTTGCCCGCTCACCTGGGAGCGCACATCTGCTATCTGCCTGCTAGCCTACCTGGAGGCTCCGCCGTCACGTGCTGTGACCACCTGCCTGTCCAGTGACTCCTGCCCGCTCACCTGGGAGCGCTCATCTGCTACCTGTCTGTTTGCCTACCCGGAGGCTCTGCCGTCACGTGCTGTGACCACCCGCCTGTCCAGAGAGTTCTGCCCGCTCACCTGGGAGCGCTCATCTGTCGCCTGTCCGCTGGTTTTCCTGGAGGCTCCGCCGTCACATGCTGTGACCACCCGTTCATCCAGAGACTCTCGCCTGCTCACCTGGGAGCTCTCGTCTATCTTCAGCCGCCACAGGTCGTACCAACCCTATACCTAGAGACTGCCCCGGTCACTTGCCGTGACCTCCAGCCCGTTCACTCAGAGACTGTCCCGTTCACTCAGAGACTGTCCCGTTCACTCAGAGACTGTCCAGGTCACCTCCTGTGACTGCCTGCCTGGTCGCCACCCGCTCCCTTACAAGGACCGCCCCCTTGTATTGTAGCCCAGAGGTTCCGCCTCCCAGACCCGTTACAGTTTGCTCGGGCCATGGAACCCGGTGGCACCCAAGCTCCCTCGCTCTCGGACCTGTGTCATGAACTGTCCCGTCAAAGGTCCCAACAGGAGTCCATCCTGGGTCACCTGCGGAATGTCAATACTCGCCTGGACACTCTGACTGCTTCACCGACAACCTCCGCCAGTGCCATGTCTCGCAATCCGGCAGCTCCGCTGCCCACTAATACCATGGTATCCTACCCCGGACCCCGGCTTTCTGCACCTCCTCGCTTCGGAGGCGACTCCGTCCAGGCTCGGGGCTTCATAAATCAGTGCACCCTGCACTTTGAACTATTGTCCCACCAGTTTAACTCCGACCGAGCCAAAATTGCATTCATCATGTCCCATCTCACCGGGGAGGCTCTGGCCTGGCTAAATCCTCTATGGGAGAGAGGAGACCCCCTGGTGTCCAACTTGCCTGCTTTTCTCACGGCTTTCCGGAAAGTCTTCGACGAACCCGGACGGAAGACCTCATCCGCATCATCATTGCTACGCCTCCGTCAGGAAAGCCTCACCGTGGGCCAACATGCCATACGGTTCCGTACCCTTGCCTCGGAGCTGGCCTGGGATAACGACGCTCTGGTTTCCGTCTTCTGGGAGGGTCTGTCCGGCCGTATTAAAGATGAACTTGCCGGTCGGGACATTCCTACCACTCTCGATGACTTAATAACTCTTGCCACCCGGATTGACCTACGGTTCCAGGAGCGTGCCAGAGAGGTCACCCGTGAGAGGAGGTTACTACGTCTAGCTCCTATTTTTCAGAAACCCGTCACTCCTTCTGTCTCTAACCAGGTACACCCTCCTGAGCCTATGCAGGTCGACCAGACCAAGATGGTCAAGACCCGTCAGGACTTACGCCGTGCCGAGGGGACCTGCTTCTACTGTGGCAGTAAGGAGCACCGGATCCGTGCCTGCCCGGAGAGGTCGGGAAACGCCTGTGTCTAGGTTCGCTCAGAGAGGTCCACCTAGACAAGAATAAATCCTCTCCATCCCTGCTGTTGTCAGTTTCAATCGTCTACGGGGAGAACCGTTATTTCGAACTAGCCCAACTGGACTCTGGAGCAGCCGGGAATCTTATTTCACAGTCCCTGGTAGAGAGATACCGCATCCCCACCAAACCTCTGGCTGTACCCTTGTCTGTGGCTGCCGTGGATGGGGGGCTCTTACCACGCCCCATCCAACTCATCACCGAATCCATTACTCTGCAGGTGGGAATGCTGCATTCTGAAAGTATCTCCTTTCATGTTCTGCCTGGACTCTCTCACGCCCTCTTGCTAGGTCTGCCTTGGCTCCAGAAACATGCACCCGTGATTGACTGGCAAACCGGAGAAGTCCTTCGCTGGGGACAAGACTGTCATAAGACCTGCCTGGTTCCCGTCCATCCCGTCCGTCCCTCTCCTACCCCAGCTAATCTACCTGGACTTCCGATTCCTTATTGGTCTTATGCTGATGTCTTTAATAAAAAGGAGGCAGAGACATTACCCCCTCATAGACCATACGACTGTCCCATCGACCTGTTACCCGGTACTACTCCTCCCCGTGGGCGTATTTATCCTTTATCCGCTGCTATGACCCGGTCGATGTCCGAATATATTGAGGAGAATCTGGCCAGGGGATTCATCCGGAAATCTACCTCCCCGGCGGGAGCAGGCTTCTTTTTCGTCAAAAAGAAGGACGGCTCTCTCCGTCCCTGTATAGATTATAGAGGCCTAAACCAGATCACGGTGAAGAATAAGTACCCCCTTCCGCTCATTCCAGAATTATTTGATCGTCTGAGGGGGGCTAGAATCTTCACCAAACTAGACCTCCGTGGGGCGTACAACCTGGTTCGTATCCGTCAGGGGGATGAATGGAAGACGGCATTTATCACCCGGGACGGCCACTATGAATACCTGGTAATGCCCTTTGGTCTCTGTAATGCTCCTGCCGTCTTTCAAGAGTTGGTCAATGACATCTTCCGGGACCTTCTCTACTCCTGCGTAGTGGTGTACCTGGACGACATCTTGGTCTTCTCTCCGGATCTCCAGACTCACCGGAGGGACGTTCGTCAGGTCCTGCTCAGGCTCAGGCAGAATCACCTCTTCGCTAAATACGAGAAGTGCCTCTTTGAGCAGACCTCGCTTCCGTTTTTGGGCTACATTATTTCTCAGACCGGCCTACGAATGGATCCAGAGAAACTGTCTGCCATCGAGAAATGGCCCCGACCGGAGGGGTTGAAAGCCATTCAGCGGTTCCTGGGCTTCGCCAACTACTACCGCCTCTTCATACCACACTTCTCTTCCCGGACTGCCCCAATTTCCGCGCTCACCCGTAAGGGTACTAATCCCAAACAGTGGCCGCCCGAAGCAGAAGAAGCCTTTCTTTCCTTAAAACAGGCCTTCTCTTCCGCCCCGGTGCTGCATCGCCCGGACGGCAACAAGCAGTTCTTCCTGGAAGTGGACGCCTCCTCCTCTGGAGCTGGAGCGGTACTTACTCAAAAATCTTCTTCCGGGAGGATGGTAACTTGCGGCTTCTTCTCTAAACTCTTCTCCTCCTCTGAGCGCAATTATTCCATAGGAGATCGAGAGTTATTGGCCATCAAACTAGCATTGGAGGAGTGGCGTTACCTGCTTGAGGGGGCTCTTCACCCGGTAATAATTTACACTGACCACAAGAACTTGGCTTACCTCCAGCATGCCCAGAGACTTAACCCGCGCCAAGCCCGGTGGTCCTTGTTTTTTGCTCGTTTTGATTTTGTCCTTCATTTTCGCCCGGCTGACAAAAACGTCAAGGCGGACGCCTTGTCTCGATCCTTTCTGGTATCTGATCTCGAGGAAGATCCGAAACACATCATCGATCCCGCCAGAGTAATGCAGGTGGCTCCCGTGAGTCTAAATCGTCTCCCTCCCGGAAAGACGTTCGTATCAGTACCTGATCGGGAGAAGATCCTTCACTGGGGTCACTCGTCTAAACTGGCTGGCCACGCTGGTCAGAAGAAGACCCTCCAGCTTATTTCCCGTCACTACTGGTGGCCTACCCTGCACAAGGATGTAATAGACTTTGTTTCTGCCTGTGTGTCCTGCGCCCGCAACAAGGTTCCGAGACATCTGCCAGCCGGTCGCCTCCTTCCGCTCCCAGTACCTGCTGCCCCCTGGCAGCATATTGCAATGGACTTCATAACTGACCTCCCACTCTCTGCCGGTTGTACGGTCATTTGGGTGGTCGCTGACCGCTTCTCCAAGATGGCTCATTTCGTTCCCCTACCAGGCCTCCCGTCTGCACCCGAGCTAGCTAGAGACTTTATTCGTCACATCTTCCGTCTTCATGGCCTGCCCCTCCACATCGTGTCGGATCGTGGGGTACAGTTCACCTCACGCTTCTGGAGAGCCACTTGTAAACTACTAGACGTCACCCTGGACTTCTCTTCCGCTTACCACCCACAGTCCAATGGTCAAGTGGAGCGGATCAATCAGAACCTGACCAGTTACCTCTGGCACTTCGTTAATGCCCACCATTCTCTTACAATAATCACGAGAGCGAATCCTCCTCCAAATCCCCGTTTTTTGTAGTCTTTGGTCAGCATCCTCGGATTCCTTTTCCTGTCTCCACCTCGGTGGACAACCCGGCTGCGGAATCTCTCGTTAGCAAATTTTCCTCCATTTGGGAGAGTACCCGATCCGCACTCCTTCAGTCGTCCGAACGGATGAAAAGACACGCTGACAAAAAACGCCTGGATCCTCCTCAATTTCGTCCAGGAGATAAGGTCTGGCTCTCATCTAAATATGTTCGACTCAAGATACCTTCTTACAAGTTAGGGCCTCGGTTCATCGGACCTCTGGAGGTCACCAGTCAGATCAACCCGGTGGCCTATAAATTGAAACTCCCGGCCAACTTACGGATCCCTAACTCCTTCCATGTATCTCTCCTCAAACCTGTGGTACTTAACTCTTTTTCCAAGTCTACAGGTACGCCTCCTGCTCCGGTTTCCGCTGAGGACGAGTTTGAGGTAGAGAACATTCTTGCCACCAAAAGGGTAAGAGGAAAGACCTTTTTTCTGGTAGATTGGAAGGGGTTTGGTCCTGAGGAGAGAACGTGGGAGCCCCGGGAGAACATCCATGCCCCTCTCATCCTAGCTAAATTTCTGTCTGGCCTAAAAAAGGGGGGGCCTAAAGGGGGGGTACTGTAGTGCCGGCGTCCCTGCCCTCTGCTAGGCAGGGACGCTGCTCCCCTCACCGCTCTGCCCCGTGCCCGGCGTCCCTCTCCCTCTCTGCTGTCAGCGCGCGCTCCTTCCCGGCGTCCTCCTCCCGCTCTGCTCTCAGCGCGCGCTCCTTCCCGGCCCCTGTGCTTAGGGCGCGCGCGCGCGCGCTCCCCTCCTCTTAAAGGGGCCGCGCGCGTCGTCCTAAGGAGTCCCCGGCCAATGGCCGGAGGACTTCATCATATATAAGGCACCTCCTCCAAAATGGAGGTGCCCGAGCAATGTTGTTTGCACCTGTGTCTCACCTGTGCTTCAGCCCTCAGGTCCCGTTGCCAGTTACCTGCCAGTTACCTGTCAGATTCCTGCCTGATTACTTGCTACCTGTCTGCTAGTCTGAGGTCCGACGGTCTGCCTTACTACTCCTGTCAGTCTGTCTAAGGACCAGCCTGCCCGCTCACCTGGGAGCGCTTCTCCGCTACCTGCCTGCTTGCCTGCCCGGAGGCTTCGCTGTCACGTGCTGTGACCACCAGCTATTCCAGAGACTCTTGCCCGCTCACCTGGGAGCGCACATCAGCTACCTGCCTGCCTGCCTGAGGTCCGACGGTCTGCCTACCAACTCCTGTCAGTCTGTCTATGGACCAGCTTGCCCGCTCACCTGGGAGCGCACATCTGCTATCTGCCTGCTAGCCTACCTGGAGGCTCCGCCGTCACGTGCTGTGACCACCTGCCTGTCCAGTGACTCCTGCCCGCTCACCTGGGAGCGCTCATCTGCTACCTGTCTGTTTGCCTACCTGGAGGCTCTGCCGTCACGTGCTGTGACCACCCGCCTGTCCAGAGAGTTCTGCCCGCTCACTTGGGAGCGCTCATCTGTCGCCTGTCCGCTGGTTTTCCTGGAGGCTCCGTCGTCACATGCTGTGACCACCCGTTCATCCAGAGACTCTCGCCTGCTCACCTGGGAGCTCTCGTCTATCTTCAGCCGCCACAGGTCGTACCAACCCTATACCTAGAGACTGCCCCGGTCACTTGCCGTGACCTCCAGCCCGTTCACTCAGAGACTGTCCCGTTCACTCAGAGACTGTCCCGTTCACTCAGAGACTGTCCAGGTCACCTCCTGTGACTGCCTGCCTGGTCGCCACCCGCTCCCTTACAAGGACCGCCCCCTTGTATTGTAGCCCAGAGGTTCCGCCTCCCAGACCCGTTACATTTATCCTGTTTCCCTTCTTGTTCTCTTTCCTCCTCTTTGTCTTCATGGTGGCCCATGACTTTAGAGCTTGATAATGTTTTGGACTTAATTGTACCCTGAAGCAAATCCCTATACTTGTCTTGTCATATACTCACTGTGTGCGCATGCCTCTTTTCTCCTCCCCCGTGGGCGCGCCACCCCCTGGCGTCTCCATTTTGATCCCGGCAGGCGCGGATGTCTTTGGGACTCCCGGCCTGCTGTGATTAGCTTGACGGCCAGGGTGGGCGTGTCGCGAGTGCGGCGATCTGCGCACGCGCCGGGCGGCTGCTCCTATTGGCGAGCGGGAAACCATGTGGTATGGTCACATGGTATGAAGGTCCTGCAGGTAATTCATTCTCCTCACTTCCCCTTGAGAAAGCGTGCGGGCGGCACCTGAAATGTGTGTTGGGGCGCAATGCCTTCCAGCCTTTTGCATTCCGGGCCGGGCCAGACTTTCCCTGACTAATGGGTAAGGTTACTCACTCATGGGGGCGCAATACCTTCTAGCCTTTTGCACTCCGGGCCTGGCCATACTTCCCCTGACTAATGGGTAAGGTCACTCACTCATTAACTCCTTAGGATTATTTGGGGCACAATTATTATGAATCAGACAAAAGATATACTACAAAAATGTATTATATAAATCTCTATTCATGTTTACCCCATATCCTAGATTCGCTGACAATGTGATGACCAAACTTTTGGTCATTTGGATCTGTACCCGGAATGTTTATTTCATTACCACTTTTGTCCATCATGTTTATTTCTTTGTGATTTTTAATCAATTTTTTCAATAAAAACATGTATACTTTTTAAAAAAAGAGAGATACTCCTTTATTTCTCCTGTTTGATATATACTTTTTTTTTAATTGGCTGATCAGGTTTTTGTCATTGCATTGATATCCATTTTTTTTTTAAATGTGTCAAAAGCTCTGTTGTGAACAAGAGAAACGAACATCTCCTTTGAATAGTAGCCATGGGCCGCTGTTCAGAGGAGGGTGTTCATGACAGCAACAGGGGTCATCATGTGACGCCAATACTATTATGGCCAAGCATTGGTGCCACGTCATCACGTCATGCGTGCACCAATGCTTGTCTACAAGAATGCGCTTCGCCGCCACATGTTAAATCTCGCTGTCACCTTTTGTCGGCGGCATTTAACTGCAGCCATTACCTGCATCTGATGACTTTATCAGTCATTTCATGTGTTTGTTTAATTTTTGTGATTTTTATTAAAAAAGTATGTAATCTACATATGCTTTTAGGCCGCAGCCCCACTATCAGTATTTTTTCAGTATTTGGTCAGTGTTTTTTCTCAGAAGTGGGAGCCAAAACCAAGTGAGGAACAATCAGAGAAAAGGTATAATAGAAACAAACCACCTGCTCCTGGTTTTGGCTCACACTCCTGAGAAAAAATATTGACCAAATACTGATAGTGGGGCCGTAGCCTTAATGTAATAATGTTGTTTTGTATTCTTTTTTTTTGGCATTTCCAATCATCTTATTTTCCTTTGCAGATTTCTGGCCACAGGAGAGAGCTATACATAACTGCACCTCCAATTTAGGGTTGGTAAATCCACCATTTCCAAAATTGTGAGGTGCACATGTACCGTCATCTGACAGAAGTTGCAGCTCATCGTGATGCCTTCCCCAACCGAGGAGACTTGGCTGCAGGTTGCAGCAGGCTTTCAAACTGTGGCCAATTTCCCCAACTGCATAGGTGCAGTTGATGGCAAACATGTGAGGGTTCAGCAGCCACCACGATCAGGATCACACTTCTTTAATTATAAGAAGTATTTTTCTGTGGTACTGATGGCGGTGGCTGATGCACATTACAAATTTATTGCCATTGACCTTGGTGCTTATGGCAGTACTGGGGACTCTCGGATGTTGCGATCATCACAAATCGGCCTGAAAATTCTTCAAGATGGCGGGACGCTCCCAGCCCCAAGACCTCTGTCGGGCTCAACACATCCAGTTCCCTTTGTGATGGTATCGAATTTGGAATTTCCCTTAATGACCAACCTGCGCCAATACCCCCGAAGGGGACTGAAAGCCCGGCGGAGGATTTCTAATTATCGGCTGAGTTGTGCACGCAGATACAGTTATATGAAAAAGTTTGGGCACCCCTATTAATCTTAAGCTTAATGTTTTATAAAAATTGGTGTTTTTGCAACAGCTATTTCAGTTTGATATATGTAATAACTGTTGGACACAGTAATGTTTCTGCCTTGAAATGAGGTTTATTGTACTAACAGAAAATGTGCAATCTGCATTCAAACAAAATTTGACAGGTGCATAAGTATGGGCACCCTTATCATTTTATTGTTTTAAATACTCCTATCAACTTTTTACTGACTTACTAAAGCACTTTTTTTGGTTTTGTTACCTCATTGAGCTTTGAACTTCATAGCCAGGTGTATGCAATCATGAGAAAAGCTACTTAAAGTGGCCACTTGCAAGTTGTTCTCCTGTTTGAATATCCTCTGAAGAGTGGCATCATGGGCTCCTCAAAACAACTGTCAAATGATCTGAAAACAAAGATTATTCAACATAGTTGTTCAGGGGAAGGATACAAAAAGCTGTCTCAGAGATTTAACCTGTCAGTTTCCACAGTGAGGAACATAGTAAGGAAATGGAAGAACACAGGGACAGTTCTTGTTAAGGCCAGAAGTGGCAGGCCAAGAAAAACATCAGAAAGGCAGAGAAGAAGAATGGTGAGATCAGTCAAGGACAATCCTCAGACCACCTCCAGAGAGCTGCAGCATCAACTTGCTGCAGATGGTGTCACTGTGCATCGGTCAACTATACAACGCACTTTGCACAAGGAGAAGCTGTATGGGAGAGTGATGCGAAAGAAGCCGTTTCTGCAAGCACGCCACAAACAGAGTCGGCTGAGGTATGCAAAAGCACATTTGGAGAAGCCAATTTCTTTTTGGAAGAAGGTCCTGTGGACTGATGAAACCAAGATTGAGTTGTTTGGTCATACAAAAAGGCGTTATGCATGGCGGCAAAAAAAACACAGCATTCCAAGAAAAACACTTGCTATCCACAGTAAAATTTGGTGGAGGTTCCATCATGCTTTGGGGCTGTGTGGCCAATGCTAGCACGGGGAATCTTGTTAAAGTTGAGGGATGCATGGATTCCACTCAGTATCAGCAGATTCTTGACAATAATGTTCAAGAATCAGTGACAAAGTTGAAGTTACGCAGGGGATGGATCTTTCAGCAAGACAATGATCCAAAACACAGCTCCAAATCTACTCAGGCATTCATGCAGAGGAACAATTACAATGTTCTGGAATGGCCATCCCAGTCCCCAGACCTGAATATCATTGAACATCTGTGGGATCATTTGAAGAGGGCTGTCCATGCTCGGCGACCATCAAACTTAACTGAACTGGAATTGTTTTGTAAAGAGGAATGGTCAAAAATACCTTCATCCAGGATCCAGGAAATCATTAAAAGCTACAGGAAGCGACTAGAGGCTGTTATTTTTGCAAAAGGAGGATCTACTAAATATTAATGTCACTTTTCTGGTGAGGTGCCCATACTTATGCACCTGTCAAATTTTGTTTGAATGCAGATTGCACATTTTCTGTTAGTACAATAAACCTCATTTCAAGGCTGAAACATTACTGTGTCCAACAGTTATTACATATATCAAACTGAAATAGCTATTGCAAAAACACCAATTTTTATAAAACATTAAGCTTAAGATTAATAGGGGTGCCCAAACTTTTTCATATAACTGTATGTGAAATGCACCTCCGGAATCATGTGTAGTCAGTGGAGGATCTTTCACACAGCCCATCCAGTTGGCTATGGAGACCATTGACACTGTAAATAAGGCATGCTGTGTACTCCACAACTATGCTCGTGAATATAGCACTGAGCTAGATGAGGAGTCACAACTGTCAGAATTAATTCAGTGGTCAACTTGGCTCCGGGACGGCAATCCAACTCTGGTGACAGGGTGCGAGAAACCTTCGCTGACTACTTCATGAGACCTGAAGGTGTCGTGCACTGGCAATACGCCTATGTTGGTGGTGTGCAGCCTGACCAGCATAGAAGATCTGATCCCATTGAAAAAAAGAAGAAGATAATCAAGTTTTCTTATTTCTAATATATTTTTTTAAATTTGTTCTTTTTCTATAATAAACGTAAATTTGTTTGAATTTCAATACAGTCTTCATCAGTTATTGAATCATTGTCTTCTCCATGTTTTTCTGGTCAATCGACAACTCACAACTGTATGTAAGTCTATGACAGCCACAACAAGGGTAGAATGTGACTATCATACAGTTACATTGTGACCATTACCTCTGATTATGCTCAGTCAGAAGTAGTGGTCAAAAGATGGCATTGCAGGGGGGCGTAGCTTGGACACGGGTGATGTAAGTCGCAGGAGTCTGGAGCTCCGTAGTGACAACCTCCAAACCGACTGTGACAGCAACAAATAGAGGCTTATCGTCCTCACAACCCTACTCAACACCTTCTGGACCTCCCTAGGAACATTTTGGGACATAAATCACGTCTCTAGGTAAGATATAACCGAAGTTATACATCATTAGGTCTGGCACGGTAACAACCGCGGGCGCGCGACCTCACCTGCACTGACAGGAATTTTACCTCACCGCTTCTTAACAATATAGAAGAGCGTGACCTAAAAAATTACATTTACCGAAATATTATATACATCATTGGCACCCAGAAGAAACCAATCAAAGGAAAACACCTTATTTGTGCCCTTATAACTCAAACCATCATTGCCTTCCCCTGACACAGCTGATATCGGGATTGCGACAGAAATGCCGGCATCCCGCAGATATGGGGTGTCTAGTAGAATTCAGCTGCTTTCTCGGCGAAAGTACTGAGGATTTACTCAGCTGTTACACCCGGAGGTATAATTACCGGGGGTAAGACATACCGGCGCGAATCGGACGTACATGTCTGACACACACAGACACTCAGGATCTGACAGACTGTCCTCCATTAAGTGGCCGTCACATTATAAAGAAGGTCCTTGGTAGAAACTACATAGTGACCAACAAGAGACTCGAGTGCTCCCTCCTGTAATAGCGGTCAAACTTATTAAACTTGTCAGCCTAGATATTTATTACGATCTTCCTGAAAGAATAATTCAGTTCATTGACAGATTCATTTATTAAAGAGAAGCAAAGAAATTTTATCTATTAACCTATGTTAAGCATTGGTAACCCTTGGCAACAATAGTAAAGACATTACCCGCGCTCGTGCTCCTGCTGCAGGGTGTGCTGGCATCACACTATCTGTGTTCCCTAAGAGTAACCTTGACAACAATCACAAAGGTTATCAGCTGCGCTCTTTCTATTGCGGCCAGAGGCTCCATTTTCTCGCAAGCTGGAGATCCGGCGTCACACAGTTAAATTGTGTTAAAAAGAGATCCACTTTATCAGCGACAGTTCTATCTGCGGAGAACACCATCTGCACATCTGGGGATGAGATAGCTAAGAGCAGGATCTGACATCACAGAGCAGTTTGCATTTCTGGACCTGCATCAAGTCTCATAACCTGACAACACTTTCTTAATAGACAGTGTGAGAGGGATCGTTTTCTGGATCTGCGGGGGGGTCTATTTGGGTGAACACCCACCCCCTCCCTGATGAAACAGCACTGTTTGGAAATTTAACAACACAAAAGACTTAAGCCCCCGTCTCACATAGCGAGATCGCTAGCGAGATCGCTGCTGTGTCACGGTTTTGGTGACGCAACAGCGACCTCACCAGCGATGTCGCTATGTGTGACACTTTGCAACGATCAGGCCCCTGCTGTGAGGTCGCTGATCGCTGCAAAGTGTCCTGGACCATTTTTTGGTCATTGCTTTCCCGCTGGTCAGCACACATCGCTGTGTGTGACCAGCGGGAGCAGCAATCAGGCTGGTAACTATGGTAAACATCGGGTTACTAGGGGCACACGCGCACCTAGTAACCCGTTGTTTATCATGGTTACGAGCCTACTAAAGTGAGCGGTAACCTCCCGCTCAACGTAGCAGAGTGGTAACCATGATAAACAGCGGGTTACTAGGAGCGCGTGTGCCCCTAGTAACCCGATGTTTACCATAGTTACCAGCCTGCTCCTGCTTCAGCAGGCTCGTAACCAGGAGCAGGACATCGTGGAAAGAATCTTTCCACAATGTCGCTGCTCCCCTGATCGTTGGTGAGCCTGCCTGTTTGACAGCTCACCAGCGACCACATAGCGACGCAGCAACGATCCCTGACAGGTCGTATCCTTGTCGGGATCGTTGCAGCGTCGCTAAGTGTGACGGGGCCTTTAGATATACTGTGTTTTATTTCATTGGATCAACTGGCTTCTCTGAACAGCTGGTCTTACCATAGCAACTACCATCAACATAGTCAAGGCGCAATACTCTGGTTATTGCAACTGCATTGTATGATTACTCTACTGTTTTTTTCTATTTTCTCTCTTAATCCTAGAGATTACAGGAGAATTCAAAGAGGATTTAACTCTTCGAAATTCAAACCCTCATCGGATCAACAGTTTTACTTCACTTCAGACTTCTCTCTTACTGGTAAACATTAATGCGAATAACACCACTAATAACCATAATAACCATCATTATATGATAATAGGTTAGTAATTCTTCAACGAACCAAATATTTCATTCTAACCCTATATCCACATTATAGATTTATAATAGATTTTGCATTTTTAGACTTTATGGTTCTCTTTTATGGTTCCTTCTCAAACTAAGTTTCTTCTACACACTCTGTCATAATAAAAAAAGAGAGAAAAAGAAAACTGACCATAAAGTCCCAGATGTCAAATATGGTGAATAATAGTAGATTTATTGATAACAGGTGACAACAACGAATGACAGATTACCTACATCAATGACCCCCAGACGAAGGCGCTTGCCGAAACGCGTGTCGGGGTGGACGCGGTCCGGCATGTGGTATTATTTAATCGCTACTTGTAAGTTACTTTCATTCATGTGATATATGCCAACTATGATATGATATACATACACTCTAGATGTACATTGGATCAGTTCTGATGACCCTTCTTTACAATTGACTATGAATTGATCTTATTGCCCTATCCCCTCCTTTTCGTTTCTTTTTTTTTTTCCTCCCTGTAAACATTGGTAGGCACATATTATTATATTTATATACAGATATCTGGATTTAGCATGTGTCCTCATATTATACTTTATACAATTTTGGGGTTAGGATTGATAATATTTAAATGCACTGGCACTTTTACTTATGTTTTAAATTTTATGTCTATATATTGATTATTTACAATTATTGTCCATTTTGTGCATCTTCTTTATAGTTGGCTATTAATCTATTTATTATATATTTTTTACTTATTTTCATATACTATATTTATATGCACTAGTATATTATTCGTTTTTTTCTTACATCCATTTCTCACATGAATTGTACACCATCCGGATACGCGCCCCTGTTTTTAGATGTTTTTAAGTTATTTTAATTGATGTAGGTAATCTGTCATTCGCTGTTGTCACCTGTTATCAATAAATCTACTATTATTCACCATATTTGACATCTGGGACTCTATGGTCAGTTCTCTTTTTCTTTCTTTTTTTATCCATTGATTTTTCCGATTGTCCCTTTCGCCTATACTGGTCCTCCTATTTCGGCTGGTCTTTAACTTTATACATTCTAGGCATAATATATTTTACTTATTACCGCCGGATTTATATTTCTTTTTGGTTTTTCTTGTATTGTTCTACACTCTGTCATAAGAAATATCCTCTAGTGCAATCCTATATATTTTAATATTTTAATAAATTTACTCTCATTTCATTAGTACTATACAACAATTAGATCGTTAATTACATATCAACTATTTAGTATACCTATTAGGCAAAACTTTAAACCAAACTTACCAACCAATCCATACATAAACCAACTTAATATACTCTCTCTAAACTAATATATATATTAAAGGTTTACATTACTTAAAATTAATCTCACCTCTAAAAATTACTTATACAAGAAGAAGTTTATTTGTCTTAATCCGTTAACATCATAATAAAAAACCTTAAAGCGCCAAAAAATTCTCACAAAATTAGCAAATTTAGTACAAAACAAACAAAAAACAGCCCTTCTATGACTGTGCCACCTAACGTACAAAGGGGAAAAAAATGTCAACATCATTCTTACTGCAACCCACCCGATGACTTACCAAATACCACTAGTCTGTTAAAATCACGTTCCCCCCCTTAGAAGAGATAAGTACAAAAAAGGACCTACCAAACCAAACTCATCCCCCACTCATAATAACTCTGTTAAAATAGGAAAATCCTCAAAACTCCAACCCATCGTCCCCCCAACTACTTCCCTTTGAATAAAAAAACTGACAAACTTACCAATATAGACACACGTCCAAAATCTTCTAATATCACTTCCTCAGCTGAAGATATGGACACCACAATCTCATCAAAAAGAAAAGAACTGGGCGACTGGGGACTAAAATATATATCATCCCAAGAAGACTACGAGGATAAAAATAATGACTCTTCCCCAAATTTTAGCCCGGCTAAAAACCGTCCAAAAAAAGACTTTGATACCACTACTCCCACTGATACCAATAATTACACTCTGACTGATTTTGTGGACCTCCCTAAACCTGGAGCAAATAACTCAGAAACATGCCTAATGGATTTGGCTAACAAGATTAATGAGAACATGAAACTAAGCTTCGAAAAACAAACAGAACTCTTTCAGACAATCTTCAACCTCTTTAATAAAAAACTAGAAGACCATGATGAGAGACTAACAACAGTAGAGGGTAATACCAACAAACTTTTAAAAGACAAACAGGACACAAACACTAAGATTCGTAAACTCAAAAACAAATTAGCTGACCTCGAAGACCATAGCCGTAGAAATAACTTGAAAATTAGGGGAATCTCTGAGAATATACCTCCTAATAACTCTTCAGAGTATATCAAAACACTCTTTAGGAAAATTCTACCATCCCTTTCCAATACGGACTTAACAATATACAGAATTCACCGCCTACCCCTCTCAGCTTCCATTTCCACAGACTCACCCAGAGACACCATCCTCTGTATCCATTTTTTTAATACAAAAGAAAGAATCTAGAACTACATCAGAGAAGAAAAAACTTTCCCAGAACCATATAGTCACCTAAAATTATATGCAGACTTATCTAAGGAAACAATCGATACCCGTAGATCTTTTAGAGAGATTACACTTCCCTCAGAAACATGGACATTTCTTACAGATGGGGCTTCCCAACAAAACTCCTAATACATTATAAAGGGAAAACTATCCCCCTCTACTCTCCCGAAGAGGGAGCCAACTTCATCTCTTCCATTAAAGACCCCTCTTATCAAAAAGCTTACCCCCCTGGGCTAAATGTTGAAAAACGATCCACTAAATTAATCTAAACCCGCTTGATCCAGATTAGTCCAATAATACCTTACAAAATTATTTTCTCAATACAGTTATAACAATGTATTTGTATTTTATACTTGCTAAATGAACCATCTCTACTTCCTCTTCACATCTGTGGTTATCCACTTCTTCATCCACGGACACTTTCCCCAAGAAGAAACAGAATCCACCTTCAGGATTCTATTTGGAAGACTCTTTTAAAGTGTTATTGTTATTTATTACTTATTGTAGTTTAATATTAATTAGTTTTTCTAGTCTCAAATAACTTGGTTGATCTTAATTTACCCTCTTGATTTTCTCTAAAATAGTATAATTTAAGAAGACTCCACACCTTAAACTACTCTCTCAATTACTAACCTAACACTATGAGCATCAAATTACTGTCATATAATGTCAGAGGCCTAAATAACCCACATAAAAGATTTTCTTTGTGGAAAGAGATCAATAGTTCGCACGCTGACCTAATATGTTTTCAGGAAACCAAATTCTCAAATGAAAACCACCCTAAGTTTTTCCACAAAAATTTCCCACACATATACGAATCACTAAATGTAAGGAAAAACGCAGGTGTAGCCACAATAATTAAAAACACTATCCTATTCAAATTCATAGAAGAATATAGTGATCCCTACGGAAGATTCCATATACTGGTATGCCAAATAAACAACCAATTATGCACTTTAATTAATGTATATGCCCCTAATAAACATAACTTTAATTCTTAGATAAGTTAATAAAAAAAATCGCAATAATTAAGAAAGGAGAATTAATTTTATTAGGTGACCTTAACATTGTTCCTGATGGTCACATGGACTCATCATCCCCAACTTGTCATTGCTCCTCTACTTTAAATAACTGGCTCTACAAAAACAATTTTTTTTACATATTTAGATGCATTAATACCACCTCAAAAGAATATGCGCATTTCTCAGACGTCCACAAATCTGCATCACGTGTAGACCTAATTATTACCGATATCTTTGCCCTCCCTAGATTTTAAAAAATAACTATAGGTAAAAAGACCATCTCTGACCATGCCCCAGTTGTTGGTGAGGTCATCCTGGGCCTTCCTATTAAAAATAACTTCCTATGGAAGTGCAATTCAACCCTTATCAACAATCCCAAAAATAAAAAAAACATTGAATCTGCTATTAAAAACTACTTTGAGGAAAACAACTCAACATCAATTGATCCATTTATTAAATGGAATGCACACAAAGCTGTAATTAGAGGCATTATATTACAATTTTCCTCAAGACAAAAAAAGCTAATAGAGATAAAATCTCCAAATATCCAAACCCAAATAAAAGAAAAAGAATCCACACAATGTAATCTCCCTTCTCCCTCTACCTCAATCCAATCAGAAATTCTCAAACTACGTCAGGATATAAAACTGACATTTTTTCATCCTATGATTCTGTGATTAAAGCATCCAAGTATAAAATGTATGCATCTTTAACCACTTCGCACCAGAGCCTGTTTTTGTCTTCGTGACCGGGCCAATTTTTTCAATTCTGACCACTGTCACTTTATGAGGTAATTACTCTGGAACGCTTCAACGGATTCCCCTGATTCTGAGACTGTTTTTTCGTGACATATTGTACTTCATGATAGTGGTAAAATTTCTTCGATATCACTTGCGTTTATTTGTGAAAAAATCGGAAATTTGGCGAAAATTTTGAAAATTTTGCAATTTTCAAACTTTGAATTTTCATGCCCTTAAATCAGAGAGATATGTCACACAAAGTAGTTAATAAATAACATTTCCCACATGTCTACTTCACATCAGCACAATTTTGGAACCAAAATTTTTTTTTGTTAGGAAGCTATAAGGGTTAAAAGTTGACCAGCGATTTCTCATTTTTACAACAAAATTTACAAAAACATTTTTTTAGGGACCACATCTTATTTGAAGTGACTTTGAGGGGCCTTTATGACAGAAAATACCCAAAAGTGATACCATTCTAAAAACTTCACCCCTCAAGGTGCTCAAAACCACATTCAAGAAGTTTATTAACTCTTCAGGTGCTTCACAGGAATTTTTGGAATGTGGAAGAAAACAATGAACATTTAACTTTTTTTCACAAAACTGCTACTTTAACCTCAAATTTTTAATTTTCACAAGGGCAGCCAGAAAAAATGGACCCCAAAATGTGTTGTACAATTTCTCCTGAGCACGCTGATACCCCATATGTGGTGCAAAGCCACTGTTTGGGCGCATGGCATGGCTTGGAAGGTAAGGAGCGCCATTTGACTTTTGGAATGGAAATTTGACTGGAATCGATAGCGGACGCCATGTTGCATTTGGAGAGCCCCTGAGGTGCCTAAACAGTGGAAACCCCCAACAAGTGACCCCATTTTGGAAACTAGACCCCTCAAGTAACTTATATAGATGTGTGGTGAGCACCTTGAACCCCCAGGGGCTTCACAGAATTTTATAATGTTGAAGTGTGAAAATAAAAAAACACATTTTTAACACAAAACTGCTACTTTAGCCTCAAATTTTTAATTTTCACAAGGGCAGCCAGAAAAAATGGACCCCAAAATATGTTGTGCAATTTCTCCTGAGCACGCTGATACCCCATATGTGGTGCAAAACCACTGTTTGGGCGCACGGCATGGCTCGGAAGGTAAGGAGCGCCATTTGACTTTTGGAATGGAAATTTGGCTGGAATCGATAGCGGACGCCATGTTGCATTTGGAGAGCCCCTGAGGTGCCTAAACAGAGGAAACCCCCAACAAGTGACCCCATTTTGGAAATGACACCCCTCTGGGAATTCATCTATGGGTTTAGCGACCATTTTAACTCAATGGATGATTTCCAAAAACAAGCACGCAATGGAAGGTTTAGATTCTGGAGAACCCCCCCTGGAAATTAAGTGAGCTCTACTCGAATGTGTCATTCACTAAATGAACCAAATGTTTGAATGACAAATTGGGATACATTTTTACAGTTTAAAAACATGGTTCTGTGTGGAAGATTTTAAAGCAGTCAGTGACGCATAAGGCTGGCAATGATGGGCATTGTGGGCAATAGTAGCGGGTATCACGCCTCATTCCTCTCTTAGTACATACACAACATCTTTTCTGGGGGTTCCTTCTTGTTTCCGTTGCTGGAATAAGTGCAATAAAATGTCGCTCAGTGAGTCTTTTCACATCCTCAGATTCTAATGGATGAGCGGGGCTAACACTTTGAAAGACAAGATTTTCAATTACCTTTTCTTGATAATCAAGAAAAGGATCTGAATTTCCTGCTTTTTTGTACAACACAACAGAATTGTATGTGGCCACCTGAAACAAATAAATAACCAACTTTTTATACCAGGTATAGGACTTTCTTGATACCTGGTATGGCTGTAGAACCTGGTCTGCAAGGTCCACACCCCCCATGTGTTTGTTGTAGTCAATGACTGACACAGGTTTTTGCTTCGAAGTGGTGGATCCTAGTTCTACAATGGCCCTTGTGGCATCTGTGTGGATCAAGCTGAGGACAAAAATATCCCTCTTATCCCTATATTTCAGGGCAAGCAGCTCTCCGTTGCGTACAGCCCCTGACTGCCCCTTTTGGAACTTTTGGTTGACCAATGGCTGTGGAAACCCCTGACGGTTTTTACGAATGGTCCCACAAGCCCCGATGTTGTGTTCAACCAGACTTTTAAATAGGTGTATGCTGGTGTAATAATTGTCCACATATAGATTGTAGCCTTTTTGAAAAAATAGACTTATCAGCTCCCAAACAATTTTTCCAGATGTCCTCAGATAAGTAGGGCATCCTGGTGGGTTTAGTTGGCTATCTTTCCCCTCGCATATGCGAAAAGTGGATGTGTATCCGGTTGAACTTTCGCACATTTTATAGATCTTTATTCCAAACCTTGCCCTTTTAGATGGGATAAATTGCTTGAGGTGCAGTCTTCCTTTGAATTTTACAAGGGACTCATCTATAGAAATATTTTGTGTTGGGGTGTAGAGCCTTAAGAATTTTTCTGACAAATTTTCAATGATGGGTCTAATTTTATATAACCTGTCATGTTCTGGGGCATTTCTGGGCAGGCATTGACTATTGTCGTTAAAATGCCAAAACCGCATGAGCATTTCATAACGGGTCCTAGGCAGAACGACTGAAAACATAGGGGTGGCTTGAACAGGGTGGTTGGACCAGTAGGATCAAATGCTCGGTTTTTTAACAAGCCCCATGGCAAATGTAAGTCCTAAAAAATTTTTTATTTCCGGGACATTAGTTGGTGTCCATAAATTTGCCCTAGCATAGTAAGATCGGGGATTCTGGCTTATGAATTGGGATGCATATAAATTTGTTTGCACGACAATATGCTCTAGCAAGCTGTCTGTAAAAAACAAATAAAAAAAATGAATTGGTCCAAAATCTTCCACCTCCACATTTATACTAGGAATGGCGTTGAAATCAGGGCTGAATGGAGCAGCCGAATCCGAAGCCTCCCATCTGGGAAATGCTAGATCATGTGGCAAAGCCCCTTGTACACTGGCGTGCGCCAATTCACTAGTAGCAGGGACAGCGCTCCCTGATTTGGAGACGTTTCTCCAGTAGCGCTATTTGCCCCTATTGTTGTACTGGTCCTTGGGCATGAGGATGGACCAGAATCACTGCTCATTTCTGAGCTCTCAGTGTTACCGCTACTAAAGCCCTCAAAATCCATATCTCCATCTGAGATTGCACTGTCATCACTATCAGAACACAGCAGGGCATACACCTCTTCTGCAGTATAAGTCTGACGGGCCATTTTATTTTTAGATTTTTTGACTGGACTGAACGGACGGGACCGGACTGACTGATCTGACAGGACTGACTGATCTGACAGGACTGACTGACTGACAGGACGGACTGATCTGACAGGATTGACTGACTGGACAGACTGATCTGACAGGACTGACTGACAGGGCAGACTGAACTGACAGGACAGACTGATCTGACAGGACTGACTGATCTGACAGGACTGAATGATCTGACAGGACTGAATGATCTGACAGGACTGACTGATCTGACAGGACTGACTGACTGACAGATCTGACAGGACTGACTGATCTGACAGGACTGACTTACTGACTGATCTGACAGGACTGACTGATCTGACAGGACTGACTGACTGATCTGACAGGACTGACTGACTGACTGATCTGACAGGACTGACTGATCTGACAGGACTGATTGATCTGACAGGACTGACTGACTGATCTGACAGGACTGACTGACTGACTGATCTGACAGGACTGACTGACTGATCTGACAGGACTGACTGACGGACAGGACTGACTGACTGACAGGACTGACTGATCTGACAGGACTGACTGACTGACTGATCTGACAGGACTGACTGACTGACAGGACTGACAGGACTGACTGATCTGACAGGACTGACTGATCTGATAGGAATGACTAACCCTAACTCTTACTTTCTTTTTTTATTTTTTTCACTTTTACAGTGGCAAGGCTGACAGCTCTTGTCACACTGTTTCTCCTCTGCTCTCTCACTGAGACCGGAGGAGAAACAGTGTTTTATCAGCCAGATCGCCCGGGAAAGTTTGTTGCTAAAACAAACTTCCCTGGTGATCTCTCTGATTGGCTGGTGTGACGCTGACATCATTGAGACCTGAGCCAATCAGGTCTTTATGATGTCAGAGGTCACAGCACCGGGATCCCCGCCGCTCCTGAGGTATGTGGGGGGTCCCGATCGCCGACCACCGGCTGTCACTATCTTTTAAATGCCGCGATCGCTATGGATCGCGGCATCTAGAAGATAGGAACAGGTTAACATCATGGGGACCTGATCCAATCAGGTCCCCATGATGCCACATGTCAGAGCTATCGCTCTGAACCGGTACCGCAGCGCTAGTAGGACCCTGGGGGTCCTGAGCGCTGCGGGACCACCCACCGTTTTTAAACGTCGGCGCTGCACAGAGACCTGCAAGCGCCGACGTTTATGTACAGTGGGCGGTCGGGAACCGGTTAAACAAACTGACTAAATATATGACGAATCGACTAAAACAAACCAGACTCCACAACAGAATCGATTTGATAATTTCTCCTGATGGAATTCCCCAATCACACCCAAAAAAACATTTCAGATAAACTTAGCCCCACAGATCTGGAATCACTAACTGCCCCATTCATGAGTAAAGAAATAGAAGAAGTCACTCAACACCTAAAATCCTTTAAATCCCCAGGCCCAGGTGGCTTCCTTCAATGAACTACTATCCCCACATTTATCCCAAATTTTCAATCTAGCATCCTCCATAGGCACCTTTCCAAGAGAAATGTTAGAAGCCACAATTATCCTCATTCCCAAACCGAAAGGAGATCTAAATAAAGTTAATAATTACAGGCCAATTTCCCTAATTAACTCCGGCATCAAAATTTACTCTAAAATCCTAGCCAACAGATTAAATTATGTCCTTCCTAAATTAATAAACAACGATCAAATTGGCTTCATTAAAGGTAGACAACCCACTGACGCAGGGGTGGATTAAGAGTAGCAAGGGCCCCGGGCAGTTTAGAAGGCGCGGGCCCCCCCTCACACACCTGATTTATCACGTGACATGTCACATGATCCCCTGTGATAGATCATGTGATAGTTCACGTGAAATTAATTTGGCACAATATTAATTATAATATTTTTTTTTAGGCTGTGTGCCCACTATGCGTTTTTTAAGCGTTTCCGCAGCGGCAATTCCGCTGCAGAAACGCTTAAAAAACGCTTGGTAGAAGGTCTGCCATGTTCCCCAATGATAATCCGCATGTGCTGTGTACATGCTGCGGAAATTTCCGCTGCGCAAAAATCCACAGCATTACCAATTATTTTGCGGAAGCGCAGCGTTTTCGCCGCCATTGACTTGCATTAGAACGCATGGAATCCGCATCCCTGCATCTGTAGATGCGGAATCCACGAGTTTCAATGTGCGGATGATACCCAGGTCTAGAGGAGAGGAGACTCACCTCCGGACCCGGGTATCATAGAACCTGTAAAAAAAAGAATAAAATAAAAAATATACATTATACTTACCTTCTGATGGCCCCCAGTGTCTTTATCCGATGCATCCTGGCTTGCCGGCAGCTCGCGATGGTCTGAAAAGGACCTGCCGTGACATCATTTAGTCATGTGACAGGTCACGCGACCGCTGACGTTGGCAGGCCATCAGAAGGTAAGTATATATTTTTTATTTTTTACCATTCTTTTACGGTCACACTATATAAATCCATGCTGGTTGCATGGATTTATATAGTGTAACCAAGTTGTCAAGCACTTTCCAAGTGATGCTAAAATCGCTTGTCAACCCGCATGCGGAAATGCAAGTGAAGAACGCTTCACATCCGTATGTCCCTGGCAGGAAAACGCATGTAAAGTCCGCATGTACAATCCGCATGTAAAGTCCGCATGTACAATCCGCATGTAAAATCAGCATGCGTTTTTTCTGCCAGGGAGATGCAGAAACGCTCAAAAAAAATCCGGAACATTTCTGTTTCGTGGGCACATAGCCTTACATTAATTGTATGACTCAATTAATTGTATTGTATTATTTGTATGACTCAATATTGAGCACACATAGCCATCTATACACAGCGGGAGGCTGCATGGTGCCATCTATACACAGCGGGAGGCTGAATGGTGCCATCTATACACAGCGGGAGGCTGCACGTAGCCATCTATACACAGCGGGAGGCTGCACGTAGCCATCTATACACAGCGGGAGGCCACACGTAGCCATCTATACACAACGGGAGGCCGCACGTAGCCATCTATACACAGCGGGAGGCTGCACGTAGCCATCTATACACAGCGGGAGGCCGCACGTAGCCATCTATACACAACGGGAGGCCGCACGTAGCCATCTATACACAACGGGAGGCCGCACGTTGCCATCTATACACAACGGGAGGCCGCACGGCGCCATCTATACACAGCGGGAGGTGGCAGGGCGCCCCCCCCAGAGTCAGCAGGAGGCCGCACGGTGCCATCTATACTCAGCAGGAGGCCGCACGTAGCCATCTATACACAGCAGAAGGCCGCACGGCACCATCTATACACAGCGAGAGGCCGCACGGCGCCATCTATACACAGCGGGAGCCCGCACGGCGCCCCCCCCAGAGACAGCAGGAGGCCGCACGGCGCCATCTATACTCAGCAGGAGGCGGCACGTAGCCATCTATACACAGCAGGAGGCCGCACGGCGCCATCTATACACAGCGGGAGGCCGCACGGCGCCCCCCCCAGAGACAGCAGGAGGCCGAACGGCGCCAACTATACTCAGCAGGAGGCCGCACGCAGTCACGCATGCAGTCACGCACACACACAAACATATACAGACATATACATACACGCATAAACACATTTGAAACACAAAAATACATATAAACAGACATCACACAATGATATCTGCCTGCACACACATACATACACATACATACACACACACACATACATATATACATACATACACACACATACATATATATATATATATATATACATACACACACATATATACATACACACACATACATATATACACACACACACATACATATATATACACACACACACATACATACAGTACAGACCGAAAGTTTGGACACACCTTCTCATTTAAAGATTTTTCTGTATTTTCATGACTATGAAAATTGTACATTCACACTGAAGGCATCAAAACTATGAATTAACACATGTGGAATTAAATACTTAACAAAAAAGTGTGAAACAACTGAAAATATGTCTTATATACTAGGTTCTTCAAAGTAGCCACCTTTTGCTTTGATGACTGCTTTGCACACTCTTGGCATTCTCTTGATGATCTTCAAGAGGTAGTCACCGGAAATGGTTTTCACTTCACAGGTGTGCCCTGTCAGGTTTAAAAAGTGGGATTTCTTGCCTTATAAATGGGGTTGGGACCATCAGTTGTGTTGTGCAGAAGTCTGGTGGAAGCACAGCTTATAGTCCTACTGAATAGACTGTTAGAATTTGTATTATGGCAAGAAAAAAGCAGCTAAGTAAAGAAAAACGAGTGGCCATCATTACTTTAAGAAATGAAGGTCAGTCAGTGCGAAAAATTGGGACAACTTTGAAAGTATCCCCAAGTGCAATTGCAAAAACCATCAAGCGCTACAAAGAAACTGGCTCACATGAGGACCGCCCCAGGAAAGGAAGACCAAGAGTCACCTCTGCTTCTGAGGATACATTTATCTGAGTCACCAGTCTCAGAAATCGCAGGTTAACAGCAGCTCAGATTAGAGACCAGGTCAATGCCACACAGAGTTCGAGCAGCAGACACATCTCTACAACAACTGTTAAGAGGAGACTTTGTGCAGCAGGCCTTCATGGTAAAATAGCTGCTAGTAAACCACTGCTAAGGACAGGCAACAAGCAGAAGAGACTTGTTTGGGCTAAAGAACACAAGGAATGGACATTAGACCAGTGGAAATCTGTGCTTTGGTCTGATGTGTCCAAATTTGAGATCTTTGGTTCCAACCACCGTGTCTTTGTGCGACGCAGAAAAGGTGAACGGATGGACTCTACATGCCTGGTTCCCACCGTGAAGCATGGAGGAGGAGGTGTGATGGTGTGGGGGTGCTTTGCTGGTGACACTGTTGGGGATTTATTCAAAATTGAAGGCATACTGAACCAGCATGGCTACCACAGCATCTTGCAGCAGCATGCTATTCCATCCGGTTTGCGTTTAGTTGAACCATCATTTATTTTTCAACAGGACAATGACCCCAAACACACCTCCAGGCTGTGTAAGGGCTATTTGACATAGAAGGAGAGTGATGGGGTGCTACGCCAGATGACCTGGCCTCCACGGTCACCAGACCTGAACCCAATCGAGATGGTTTGGGGTGAGCTGGACCGCAGAGTGAAGGCAAAAGGGCCAACAAGTGCTAAGCATCTCTGGGAACTCCTTCAAGATTGTTGGAAGACCATTTCCGGTGACTACCTCTTGAAGCTCAGCAAGAGAATGCCAAGAGCGTGCAAAGTAGTCATCAAAGCAAAAGGTGGCTACTTTGAAGAACCTAGAATATAAGACATATTTTCAGTTGTTTCACACTTTTTTGTTAAGTATATAATTCGACATGTGTTAATTCATAGTTTTGATGCCTTCAGTGTGAATGTACAATTTTCAAAGTCATGAAAATACAGAAAAATCTTTAAATGAGAAGGTGTGTCCAAACTTTTGGTCTGTACTGTACATATATACATACACACACATACACACACACAGACTCACCATCCCCCGACTCCATTCCTCCTGCCTGCTCTCTCTTCTCCATTGCAGCAGTGCAGGCCGGGCGCGAACTGCATGACGTCACAGCTAGGAGACACGGCCGCGCACAGGGCCGTGTCTCCTAGCAGTGACGCGGCCGGGCCAGCACAGGGAAGTTAACTGCTGCAGTGCTGGCCCGACCGGAGAAGAAGTAGCGGCGGCCGCTGCTGGGGGAGCGGTCCGGGGCCCCCCCTCCCACCACTAACGGTATGTGCCGCGGCGGCCCGCACATATAATGAGGGCAATCCGGCATTAGACACCCCGCCCGGAGCCGCGGGCCCCCTGCAGGATCGGGGCCCCGGGCGGTAGCCCGGATTGCCCTCATTATAATCCGCCTATGCACTGACGGCACAAGGAGAACCATCAACATTATTAAAACAATAAACTCTTTAAAACTCCAATTAATTATAATTACCCTAGATGCAGAAGAAGCATTTGATAGATTAAATTGGGACTATTTAAAATGTTCCTTTTTAAAATTTGGCTTAAACAAAATTTTCATATCATTTGTCATGGCATTATACTCCAACCCTAGTGATAAAATATATACTAATAACCACTTATCCAACCCCTTCTCAATCTCCAACGGCACTAGACAGGGCTGCCCTCTTTCTTCCCTTCTGTTCATATTAGTAATGGAACCCCTAGCCCAAAAAATTAGAGATAACCAAACCATTTTAGGAATACAAACACCTTCCCGCCATTTCAAAATTAGTCTTTTCGCATACGATATATTATTGACCTTTACAGATCCCCTAAAATCCATTAAATAACTTTTAAAATTATTAAAACTTTTTTCGATTGTATCATACTTTAAAATTAATGAGGAAAAATCAAAAATCCTTCATTTTAATTTAAACAATGAATTAATTGACAAAATTAAAGACATCTCATCCATAGGTTGGGCAAAAACAGAATTTACTTACCTAGGCATAACCATAACTAGGAACATTAATTCACTATTATCCTCAAACCTAGAATCTCTGACCAAAACCATCACCAATGACTGTCATACCTACAAAGACAAAAACCTTTCATGGCTGGGAAAATCTATTACAGTTAAAATCTTCATTCTCCCCAAGATATTATACATCTTTAGAACTCTTCCCCTAAAAATGTCTACACCCTATCTAACAAACCTACAATCTATAATTAATTCCTTTATATGGAACTATAAAAAAGCCAGGGTAGCTATGAATACCCTTTACAAAAGCAAAATACATGGCGGATTTGGAATTCCAAAGATCTGAGCCTATTACCTAACTAACCTCATAAAACAAAGCATCTATTGGTTAAATCAGGAAAATCCACCAGCATGGCTAGACTTAGAATTGACCTTAAATAATAATAAACATCCTCGGGACCTCCTATTTAATCATATGTTCAAAAGATGTACGAAAACTCCTAACCACTCCATTTTTTGTGCTACAATATATGCATGGGAAAAATTAGCAAAACCAATAAAAGGCATACTGTATTTTTCGGACTATAAGACGCACCCCAAATTTTGGGGTGAAAAATCGGAAATAAAATATTTTTTATAAGATGGGAGTCTGTCTTATAGTCTGAATAGGTATCTTACCTGGGGGGCGTTAGAGCGGGGGTCACAGGAGGCAGGGTTCTTCAGGAAGCTGGCGGAAGTGAAGGAATTCTGTGGACCCTGGATGCGAGAAGCCAGTGCTCCAGTAGCGGGGAGGTGTGGTGGTGGTAGAGCAGGATCGCAGGGCCCTCAGTTCCCTCCCTCAGGAACCTGGCGGCTGCAGCAGAAGAGGTGAGATGCTGCGGGGCCGGGGCCTATGGAGGGGCCTAGGGCCTGTGGTGGGGCCTTGGGCCTGTGGTGGGGCCTCGGGCCTGTGGTGGGGCCTTGGGACTGGCTGGGGCCTGTGGTGGGGCTGGAGCCTGGCTGGGGCCTGTGGTGGGGATAGAGCCTGGCTGGGGCCTGTGGTGGGGCTGGAGCCTGGCTGGGGCCTGTGGTTCGGCCGGGGCCGAGTCCCGGGCCTGTGAGTGATGTGCGCTGCTGAACGGTGGCCACGGCTGTGCAGCGGTGCGGTGGGGGGTGTTGTGGTGCGGCTTTCCGGTGGCCACGGCCATCTTCATGAAGCTGTGATCCACAAAAAAATGACCGCCCGAGCTCCCAGGCGGCGCATGCGCCGGCTCGGGCGGCCATTTTCCTGTAGATCACTGTGCACCCACCGCCGCTCTGCCACAGCACTGCACATCCACTGTGCCTCACCGCGCACAGCAGCTCTGCCTCGCCGCCGCACCCACCGCCGCTCTGCTGCATCGGCCCTGCGATCCCGCTACACCACCACCACAAGTATCTGGTAAGGTTTGGACCATAAGATGCACCCCCCATTTTCCTCCTAAATTTGGGGGGAAAAAAGTGCGTCTTATGGTCCGAAAAATACGGTAATTAAATTCAACATCCTAAAAAACCTTCCACTGTCCTTTCCTCACTAAGCAACAACCCAATTCCTTCCTCATGGTCAGTGTGTGGCTTAAATAAGTTAAATGATATATTTGATGGGAAAAAATTCTACCCATTTGCATTATTAAAAAATAAATTCAATCTCTCCACCAAAGACTTTCTTCATTATACCATTCTAAAAGACCATATCCAAAAATTTTTATGTTACAAACCCTTAATCTCAGAGGCAATCGCCAACCTTTTCTGTAATATTAACCACAATATATTTTGGAGTTGTAGAAATATTTACAACTGGTTTAACAATGATACTGCACTATTAAAAATACTATTATGACTAGATGGGAATCTGATTTGAAAGTATCCTTTCACCCTGAAAAATGGGAAAATGCATTAATATATTCATATAACTCCAATATCTCCATGGCACTACAATAGACATATTTTAAACTAACATCAAGGTGGTATTTCACCCCATCTAGACGCTCTTATATTAACCCAAACAATTCTCCACTCTGTTCGATGAATTGTGGACTCCATGGAAATCTCGTCCATATTTTGTGGAGCTGCCTCAAAATACAGGTCTTATGGGCCCAAACATCCGAGTTTATTAAAAAATTAACAAACAACAAAACTACCCTTACCCCTCAATTGGCCCTACTTTCAATAGGCCTAGAAGATACACTGCCTTCAGACAAATCCATAATAATTCACACCATCCTAGTGGTTAAAAACGCTATCGCATCCTACTGGAAAAAAACAGATGTACCTATTTTTTCAGAAATTAAAGAAAGATTGGCCCTACATAAGTCATACGAACACAAATTTGCAATTTCCAACAATAACATCAACAAATATTTAAAAAAATTGGCACGTTGGCCCGAAGTATATCCTTAATTATTACTCAATACTATTTATTCATATGCTTATATTATTTCTGTGGGTATTTGTTGTATTATAATCAAGTTATTCTACAAATTCACTTTGATTTTCACCGTAATTTCTTGTTGTAATACTATGTTTTCTACTGTTCAAAAATCTCTATTTGATTTTGAGTTTTCCTCCCCCACATCCCTTTCCCCCTTCTTATTCATTCCTCCCCCCTCCCCCAGTCCTTCCTTTATCCCTTTTATTCCCTACCCCCAATCCTTTATTATGTTATAAAATGTTAATAAAAAAATATAAATACAAAAGATGGCACTGCAGTGCGGGATAGTGCCCAGTAAACAATGTTTCACACTTCCCGATATTTTAGGTACTGCAAAAAAAACATACCAGAGATGTCCGTGTTCGTGTAGAACTGTTTTGCATACGTGTGCGGCACTACTCACATGTACCGGTGCCTGGGAATCTGCGTTACAATAGCGCACTTCCCAAGTACTGTGTAATGTGCTGAAGGAATCACTCACCATTGTCTCCTGCTTGCGCCGTGAGCAGCACTAGCAAGGGACAATGTTGAGAGTAGTATTCATGCCGTTTTTTCTAAACCGTGTGAAAATGACAAAAAAAAATCTTTAAAAAAATTCCAATCACCTGGTTAGAGGCGACCACACACGCTCATGAGCAGAGTAATTTACTCGCTGCAGGTCACTGAGGTCAGCGCAGGTCTGGGGCCCAATAATTTTTTTATTTTATTTTACCGCCACCCAAGCACATACAAGATGAAATAGCTGTAGTTGGAGCCCAAATATCTCTTGTATTGGAAAATACATGCCATGTATAGACCCTTTTTATTTCTTTCTGAATAATCAACACAAATGTTTAAATATAATTTTATTTTAGAACAAATAACTGGACTATAAATAATGACAAATATTGTCATTGTGAACATGAAACAAAAAGTAATAAAACATAATAAACTAATGACAAATATTGTCATTAAACATGAACCCAATTATTAAACTACTACTGACAAACATTGTCATACAACACACTAAACTTTTCCAAACAGGAAAAAAAAACTTTTTTGCAACCTGTCAACAGTTTTGGTCCATGTAAAGTATGGACAGCATCTGTAGGCACTTTCTGTCAATAGGATATAAAACTAAACACCTTTATTATAATCATCTACGCCATAATCCAGTTTGACGAGTGTCACCGGTCTTGGTCTGACACCTCCTCCAGACCCGCAGTAGCCCTCCTTCTTCATGTGGATCATGCTTCTTGTATGGTGCTCAAAGCCAGCATACTTTCGACCCTCCTCAACACAGAGAAGCATCATCCACATGAAGGAGGACAGACATGACAAGCAGAGAGGAGGCGCTGGATCAAGAACTGTGACACACATCTGCCTGGAGCCTGGTGTAGGTGACTATAATCAAGTGTTACTTCATGCAGTCTTTACAACATTCCAAAATGGTGGATATAAGGACCTATAGGTGCTGGCCGTAGTTTTTCTGGGCCAAAACTGGTGACAGGTGGAATACCATTTTAATTAAATTGATGGTATTCCGGGTCATACCCATAACCGGGGAACATGTACTGTGAATAGCTGACATTTGGGGAGGGGCCAGCACGCTGCACAGCACCTCCAGGGGGTGGCGGGTTGCCATAGAAGCCAGATGCCTCACCACCTTCTGACCGATAGGCTGCTGCTTGGGGATGTCGGTGCGGTACTCCAGCTGCTGGTGGTTGTACAGTTGGATGGAATAAACTGAACAGACCACCGATTATGGTCTGCGCAGGGGCCACAGGTAATGGGCTCTCCAGAGCAATGAGCATTGATGTGGCCGCGGCCATGTAAATGGCCTGCCTGTCCCGTGGCATTACCTGAAGCCAACCTGCAACCGTTAACCCGAAATTATCAAATTCGTCCTCACGGTTGGACCTGTCTATAAGACCTAGGGTTTGAGTTGTCAGAGCTTGAATCTCGCTTACTCCCTCTTGGCCTTTTTGTTTTTTTTTGTTTCCCTTTGGTTACGGCCCTTTTTCGTGCCACGGGATGGGCAGTACCAGTGCCCATCACTGTGGTCCCTGACGCAATGGCAGCAGCTGTACCAGCAGCGTCAGAAGCAGCAGTGGCAGAAGTCGATGCAGCAGCAGCAGAAGTCGAAGCAGCAGCAGAAGTCAAAGCAGCAGAAGTCGAAGCAGCAGCGGCAGAAGTTGAAGCAGCAGCAGCAGAAGTCGAAGCAGCAGAAGTCGAAGCAGCAGCGGCAGAAGTCGAAGCAGCAGCGGCGTCAGGATCTGGAGAGGATGTCAGGAAGATGTCATATGAATCCTGGCCTGCTGCAACATCCAATGTGAGATCCTCTTCCTCACCCTCAGCTTGACTAGCGGCACCAATATTTCCTTCCGTACTGTGAGAAATAGAAAAAAAGCATGCATGTTAATAAAAATATGCATTAAAAAAAATAATTAATAAAAAATGATTGTAAAATTACCTCCGTAAAGTCCAGCTAGTGCCAATGAACCCCAGCATATCCGTATAAGAAACTTTACGTTTGGGGGGAGAGGCGCCGCTTTTCCCCTGCTGGGCCTTCATGTAGCGGTCTGTTACTGACCGCCACCTGTTTTTCACGTTCTTTACTGCAATACAAAGCCACTCTTTATTTACTGCATTTTGTACATTAAAAAAAAAAAAAATTAACAATTTCTTCCTGGGCAGGTTTGTCGGCGCCCTTCCATTCCAGATACAGTGTTTTGACGACATTAATCCAGCACTGATCCCTCTTCAGTTTGTCCTTATATCTAGGACTTGCGGGATCCCAGAGCTCTGAATATTGCTCCACCTAAAATGTATAACGTAACGTCATTAAAACAATTTCTAACAGAAAATGTGTGTATATTATGTATACATGTGTATACATATACAATATATAGATATATATAAACAGTATGTATATACAGTGCATTGTGAAAGTATTTGGCCCCTTTGAACTTTTCTACCTTTTGCCACATTTCTGGCTTCAAACATAAAGATATAAAATTCTAATTTTTGGGGGAAGAATCAACAAGTGGGACACAATCGTGAAATGGAACGAAGTTTATTGGATATTTTAAACTCTTTTAACAAATTAAAAACTGAAAAGTGGCACCACATTTTGCTGCGATTATAGCTGCAGGATGAGGGATGGGGTGCCATGCATACTAGGATGAGGGTTACCATACATACCAGAATAGGGATGCAGGGTACCATGCAAACCAGGATGAGAGATGGGGTGTCATGCATACCAGGATGAGGGGTACCATATATACCAGGATAGGGAAAAGGGGTACCATGCATACCAGGATGAGGGATGGGGTGCCATGCATACCAGGATGAGGAGTACCATACATACCAGGATAGGGATGAAGAGTGCCATGCATACCAGGATTGGGGATGAGGGGTGCCATGCATACCAGGATTGGGGATGAGGGGTGCCATGCATACCAGGATAGGGATGAGGGCATGCATACCAGGATAGGGATCTGGGGGGCTATGCATACCAGGATTTGGATGAGGGGCCATGTATACCAGGATAGGGATGAGGGATACCATGCATACCAGGATGAGGGGTACCATACATACCAGGATAGGGATGAGGGATGGGGTACCATGCGTACCAGGACTGGGTATGAGGGAGCCATGCATACCAGGATGAGGGGCGTCATGCATGCCAGGATTGGGGATGAGTGGTGCCATGCATACCAGGATAGGGATGAGGGGTACCATGCATACCAGGATGAGGGGTACCATACATACCAGGATAGGAATGAGATGAGGGATGGGGGAACCATGCATACCAGGATTGGGTATGAGGGAACCATGCATACCAGGATTGGGGATGAGGGGTGCCATGCATACCAGGATTGGGGATGAGGGGTGCCATGCATACCAGGATTGGGGATGAGGGGTGCCATGCATACCAGGATTGGGGGTGAGGGGTGCCATGCATACCAGGATTAGTGGTGAGGGGTGCCATGCATACCAGGATAGGGATGAGGCTTGCCATGCATACCAGAATAGGGATGAGGGCAGCACATAACAGGATGGAGTAACAGGATTGGGAAGCACAAATACCAGGATAGGGGCAACACAAATACCAGCATGGGAGACCATATACCAATAAAAATGCTCACCACCTGGGCACAGAATGGCCTCAATAGCTAGTATATATTATATATATATATATTATATATATATTGTGACAGAGTCACTGGCATAATACTGGATGGGAGATATGTGTTACTGAGACTGTTAGCATCAGTGATGTGAAACATGGAAGTTTCTCCTGCATGGTAAGTGCAGAGAGGGTTAATAGCCACATTTACAAGGGCATGCTTAAACAGGTGGATGACTCCCTCCCAGCACTTAGTCATCCTTAGTCATATCTCCTCTCCAGGGCATGGTTTTGGGCTATAAAGAGCCATCCTTTTGACTCAGGAGGTGTTCAGTACCTGGAGGCCAGCTCCAGAGAGAGGAGTTCCGGTTTGTTTGTGCTAAGCTGAACCATGTGGGTCTCTTTTGCTAATCCTGAGTGGCCAGACCCCGGCCGGTGCAAGGACTTTGCTGGACACTTTCTTAGTTTGTATTGCCATTATGCCAGATGGGCTATGTTTATGTTTCATGAACTTTGCATTGGTTTATGCCGCTAAATAAACCAATTGAAAATTTAAGGAGACAATGTCTCTTGTTTACCTCAGCATACAGCCAAGTAAGTCGCTTTACCATAAGTGGAGGAGAATGCGGACAAGATTCCAGGAAAACGTGTACCTGCCACAGAGATCAGTGGATGTCCTGGGTAAAGGCCCCCAGCCAGAGATGTCCGGCAGCATGGCAGCTCCTCAAACACCTGCTGCAAAGCAAACAGTGTCAACAGAGGCCGCCCCAACCTCAAGTCCAGGTGATGATTCACACATCAGGAAGACGGTAAGCAGAGCATTACAGAAAATGACCCCCGGTGGGTGACATAGAGGCATTCCTGACTGTGTTTGAAAGGGTTGCCGAGCGGGAGAGATTACCTCCGGAGCAGTGGGCAGAGGTTCTGGCGCCATATTTAACAGGGAAGCCACAGAAGGCCTATTATGACCTGGAGTTGCAAGATGCAAAAGATTATGCAAATTAAAAACTGAAATTTTGGCACGCTTGGGGGTAACAATGTCTGTCAGGTCACAGCGTGTCCACCGTTGGGCGTATCACTGTGAGAAACCCCCTCGCTCCCAAATGTTTGACTTACTGCACCTGGTTAAAAAATGGCTGCAGCCTGAGTCCTCTACACCTGCGCATATGGTTTAGCGAGTGGTTATTGACCGGTTCGTACATTCCCTGCCAAAGCCAATACAGGCTTGGGTTGTCCAGAGTGAACCTCTGGTGGGCCCACCCCCAGCCCCAGCTCCAGCCTCCTTCATTAGTGCCTGTCCTGCTGTGCATGCTAATAGTGTGCACCAAGCGCTGCACACATTATTTTACAGCCAGTACCAGCGGACAGGCTGCACAAGTGATGTGAAGTGCAGAGGCAGCGCCTTAACATCACCTGCCAAGAGAGCAGTGCGTGATGAGGCTGAGAGGAGACACACATGCACCGCACACAACAGCTGACAGGCAGTCAGTCACCTGTTTCCTGTACTGAGTCCCCGGCTCCTCTTCCATAAAACCCTGGACAACAGTGGTCTAATGCTGATTGGCTGCAGTGTAGCGAATCAGCATTAGTTTTATTTGTGTGACCTCACAGCACAGCTCTGGCTAGGAGCTGTGCTGTGATTGGTCAATGTCTTGCACAATGAGCACAGCCATATATTGTATAGAGGAGCAGAGTGAGTCTGATAGCTGACTATAAGTAAATAAATATATGATTCCTGCAGCCTGGCTATTTCTCCAGCCACTGAGGGAGGGGGCCCACCATGCAATCTAAAGGTGGCACAGGGGAGGGGGCCCACAGGAAATTTCTAATTTTCTGTGGGCCCCCCCCTCATTGTTTCACCTTTAATGTCCTATGGGCCCCCTCCCTCACTGATTCACCCATAAAATCCTGTGGGCCCCCTCCCCCACTGATTCACTTCTAATTTCCTGTGGGTAGTGATGAGTGAGTGTATTCGTTACTATTCGCACAGATAGTATGGTATTCAGGTTTCTCGCTATATTGCGAGTATTTGTGTATTCGCCTCGCTATATTCGGATGTCCCGCCCTTCACTTTTGGCGCCTCCTTTGCAGCCACTAAACATGTTGGACTTCTTAACCAATCACAGTAATGCCGCAGATATCTTGATTGTGGCATTACTGTGATTGGCTGGCCACCCAGCGTCTATTTAAGCCCTGCCGCCGCCATTTTGTACACATTGCATTTGGAGCCTGTGTTCTAAAAGCATAGGAAGAGATCGCTGAGCTGCTAGGGAGAGTGTTTAGGCCTCTTGATAAAATAAAAGCCCTTGTAAGGGCTACCTGTAGTGTATACTAGGTTAGTGTTTAAAGGAGCCGCTCACTATCTCCATAATACCACTTAAAAATAGCTCTTTTCAGAGCTGAGGACACACAACAAAGTCAGAGTACAAGGAGGGAGAGATTGTGTATTAGGTAGGGAGAGGTTAAAGTGTTCTTACAGTGTCCATCTTAAAACAGCTCTTGTCAGAGGCAAAGCAATATTTTTCCAGCACACACAGTAGTAGCATTTTGTGATGCCTTTTTTTTTAAAAGCACCGGTCTATTTACCCCGCTGTTTTAGGGGTCAGAGCCTGGCTACTGCTGCCCACATTAGTCAACTTAAAAAGGCGGTTAGTGCCCAACGCAAAGCAGTAGACCAGGCCATTTTATTCACTATTTTCAGCTGTGACAACTAGCTTGGCTTGTGTCATCAACATCTGAAAATCTGTCAACAAAACTCAAAATGCCAAAAAAGCCTGTTGTTAAGGGACGTGGACGTGGTGTTGTCAGTGGTGCGTGAGAAGGCACTCAGTCTGTGTCAAGTCAGAAGTAGAGATGAGCGGTGCTCGACTCGAACTGTTCGCCAATCTCAAATTCGAGCTGTTTTGGGCGGTGTTCGAGCCGTTCGGCGAACACGAACGATTTGAAAAAAATCCGGCTGTTCGAGGTTATGTTCGATAACTGTTCGTGCACCAAAATCATAACTGGATTTTTTCACAGTAATGCTGATAATCAATGTTAATACACAGTTTGAGTGTACAGCGGGGCGGGGGGGAGGGGCAGGGGATGGATCTCTGCAGAAATAATGAAGATCTCCATTTTTTTTTCTCTTTCCCACATTTACAGTGGGGAGGTGCAATCTGTCAGCCTATCAGCAGCGCACACACGGAGCAAACTGCTTTTTTTCACACAAGCAAGGGCATGTGTCATTGGCTGTGTATGTCACATGTCCTTGCCCTATAAGACCCAGCCATTTTTCCCGTCGCCACCATTTTCTCACTGCTGCAGCTGTGTTAGACAGCACCGCTGTTGCTGTGTGCGCTATACTTTCAGTGTTAATTTCAAGCCAATTTACTCTGAAATATACAGATAGCTTGGGAGTAGGGAATAGTTGTGATTGCAGTCCTTTTGAGGACTAGGTTACAGCATTTCCTACGACTTTTAGCAGGCAGGTCTGTGCTCTGAAATAGATAGGTTGGGAGTAGGGACTAATTGTAATTGCAGTCCTTTTGAGGACTATTTTACAGGATTTCCTAGGACTTTTTGCCAGGCAGGTCTGTGCCAGTGCTGTGCAAGTGTTTTTCACAGCATTTGGCTAAATCTAGCTAAGCAAATCCTTTTTGGCCTCTTGCAGTGTATGCTAGTCAGTGGAGTAGCGTATCTGTGTTGCAAGCTACACCACCTGTGTATAGAATACAATTTTTTTTACTGCACCTAGCCAAGTAAATCCTTTTGGGCATAGCATCTGTAATGCACATGCCCGGACTGACTGGTGTGTGCGTGTTTAGTGGTTCCACTGTGCCATGAACCGGAGAGTGCCTGGAGGGGCGTAACTAAGTATCTGCTCGATCCGACCAAGGTCGCACGACGGCATACGACGCCAGTGCACCAGGGAGGAACCGAGCAGAGGGACCAGGGTCTACTCCAGGTCAGACCCCAGACATGGCTGTTGACCCACACCGGGGAATACAGGAACAGGCAGGTTAGGCTGGCACACAGACTGGTGGGTACAGGCAGACACGGCTGGTATGCAGACGGGTGGATGCTGGTAAGCACGACTGGTATGCAGGCAGGGAGGTACTGGCAGGTACGACAGGTTGGAGCACCGAGTGGATAGGACCCAGTACAGACTGGGACTCAGGAACAGAACCGCAGATGCGGTGGACAAACACAGCAGAGTGAGAACGCCCAGAGCGGCGAGCAAGAGCAGAACAAGACGAGACCGCCTGGAGCGGTGAGCAAGAGAAGAGCAGGACAAGGCCGCCTGGAGCGGTGAGCGAGAGAGGAGCAGGACGAGACTGCCGGAGCAGCGAGCAAAGGGTCAGAGCAGAGCAAGACTCCCGTAGCAGCAAGCAAAGGGTCAGAGCAGAGCGAGACTGCCGGAGCAGCGAGCAAAGGGTCAGGGCAGAGGGAGACTGCCGGAGCAGCGAGCAAAGGGTTTGAGCAGAGCGAGACTGTCAGAGCAGCGAGCAAAGGGTCAGAGCAGAGCGGAAACTGCAGGAGCGGTGAGCAAGGCAGAGCAGAGCGGAAACCGCAGGAGCGGTGAGCAAGGAAGAGCAGAGCGGAAACCGCAGGAGCGGTGATCAAGGCAGAGCAGAGCGGAAACCGCAGGAGTGGTGAGCAAGGCAGAGCAGGCAAGAACCGCTGGAGCGGTGAGCAAGGCAGAGCAGAGGGGACAGGGCTCTGTTCACACGGAACAGACTGGAAGGGAAAGGCAGAACCAGGTACACACAAGATACTTGCAATGAAGTAGCGAGTGGACTCTAAACTCACAAACGGGAGTACAGGGACAACGAGTAGGAGTTAGGTACGGGAACAGATTCTGCAGGAAAAGGGAAGGTACGGACATAGAGAAAAACAGGTAACAGGCTAGGAGAGTATTCAGACAAAAACAGACACAGCAGCAAGATACAGGAGCGGGTCTAGGTATGCGGCCCCTAGAAGGCGGAACAAACAGGCTAGGAGCGTGTTCAGACAGGAACAGGCAAGATACAGGAAAGGGTCTAGGTATCCGGCCCCTAGAAGGCGGAAAGAACAGGCTAGGAGCGTGTCCACACTGGCCTGGAAATACAGCCTCCAGGATAGACAGAAGACAACAGACTAGAAGATAGTTCAGACAGGACACAGTTCAGAAACGGGAACTGATACCGCAAGGCAGGAAACAGACAGGACCTGGCACATCAGTGACAAGAAGCCAACTGACAGAACACAATGCTCAGGCAAGGATTCTAGGGAGGAGCTGGTTTAAATACCAGGTGACAGACAGCAATAGACTGAGGACGCATTAGGGGTGTGTCTGCAGCTGCTACAAGAAACAGGAAGTTCAGCGGGCGTCGCCCTAAGCAAACAGAGCAGAGCAGAGCAGACTACATGGAAAGAAGCCAAAGTGACAGTCTGGACTGGAAATCAAGTGCGTGCTCTTGCACAGTGGGAGATGGACCACTATGCAAGGATGCCGCCAGGTATGTTACAGTACCCCCCCTTACGCCCCCTCTTCTTCAGGCCTGCCAGAATCTTCCACAGGGAATTTGAGGGCCAATCCTTCTCTTCAAGGAGATTACTTCTACTGTCCACAGGAAGAGACAAAACTGGTCTCATCTGGGTAGCTAGGATGCTACCTCCTATCCAGCCATCCTCAGCAACAGACGAAACGGGTAGAGTACCAGGAACAGCACACAAGGAAGTCTCTCTCCACTTATTATCAGGTAGCACGCCAGAGGGTTCAGGAGACAACTGGAAGTCCTCCGCCGGGTTGGAGGGGTGTAGAGACTCGGGGGTAACCTCTGCTTCGAAGTACACTAGGTCGGACTCACTGGAAGAAGCGGGCGAGGTATCAGGTACCGAGTATAGGAGAGTCTCTGTCCATTCGCTATCAGGTAGCACCCCAAAGGGTTCAGGAAACAACTGGAGGTCCTCCGCCTGGTCGGAGGGGTGTAGAGACTCGGGGATAACCTCTGCTTCGGAGTACACTGTCGGACTCACTGGATGACGCGGGCGAGGTATCAGGTACAGAGTATAGGGAAGACTCTGTCCATTCGCTACCAGGTAGCACCCCGAAGGGTTCTGGAGACAACTGGAGGTCCTCCGCCTGGTCGGAGGGGTGTAGAGACTCGGGGTTAACTACCGCTTTGAGGTACCCATTGTCAGGCTCACAGGACGGAGCGGAAGAAGTATCGGGTACCGGGTGTAGGGAAGTCTCTCTCCATTTGTCATCAGGTGGTATCCCGGAGGATTCAGGAGACAACAGGGGGTCCTCCGCCAGGTAGTAGAGATGCACAGACTCAGAGGTAATCACTGCTTCGGAGTACCCTTGGACAGGCTTACCAGTTAAAGTGGGTGAAGCATCAGATACCGGGTGCAGGAAGTCCTCCTGTGTGGATTCTAGGTGGGCAGAAGTCTCTTCGGGCAGGAGAATTGGTACGCTACCCACGCACATTACACGTCGGGGCTGCTCCGGGATACAGGGAAATGAAGCTTCAGCAGGGACTTCAAGGTTGGGATCAGGAGGTCTTTGGGAGGACAGACACTGGCGTGACGGCTTGCCTCTACGCCTAGCACGTCTGGACTGCCTCTTGAGGTTGGGAGAAGTATTCCGGAGAGCGGAGTCATCCTGTGTGGATTCTGGATGGGTAGTAGTCTCTTCGGGCAGGAGGACTAGTGCGCTACCCACACACATTACCCATCGGGGCTGCTCCGGGATATTGGGAAGTGAAGCTTCAGCAGGAGCCTCCGGGTTAGGGTCATCGAAGACCATTAGAAAGGTCACCAGGAAGGCCTGCAGGTCCAGGACGATAGGATCCTGTGCGTCCCATAGGGGGGTGATCCATTTCAAGGCATCACCCGCTAGGTAACACATCATGAATACCACCTTAACCCGATCGGTGGGAAAACAAAGAGGGTAGAACTTGAAGTGTAGCAAGCATTGCTCCACAAATGCACGACTCTGTCTTGGATCCCCATAGTACCGTGGCGGATCCGCAGGAACGAGTGCAGAAAGCTCCATCAGGACGGGTGCGTAATTCGCCTGGAACTCAGCTAAAGAAAAACTTTTTTTTTTAAAATTTATTTATTTATTTTTAATTCACGTATTCGCTGGAAAACGTCTCAGAGAGCGAAGGCCGTGGCGCTCAATGGGAACCATGGCCTGAGCATGCTGTAATGCACACGCCCGGACTGACTGGCGTGTGCGTCTTTAGTGGTTCCACTGTGCCATGAACCGGAGAGTGCCTGGAGGGGCGTAACTGAGTATCTGCTAGATCCAACCAAGGTCGCACGACGGCATACGACGCCAGTGCACCAGGGAGGAACCGAGCAGAGGGACCAGGGTCTACTCCAGGTCAGACCCCAGACATGGCTGTTGACCCACACCGGGGAATACAGGAACAGGCAGGTTAGGCTGGCACACAGACTGGTGGGTACAGGCAGACACGGCTGGTATGCAGACGGGTGGATGCTGGTAAGCACGACTGGTATGCAGGCAGGGAAGTACTGGCAGGTACGACAGGTTGGAGCACCGAGTGGATAGGACCCAGTACAGACTGCGACTCAGGAACAGAACCGCAGATGCGGTGGACCAACACAGCAGAGTGAGGACGCCCAGAGCGGCGAGCAAGAGAAGAACAAGACGAGACCGCCTGGAGCGGTGAGCGACAGAAGAGCAGGACAATGCCGCCTGGAGCGGTGAGCGAGAGAGGAGCAGGACGAGACTGCCGGAGCAGCGAGCAAAGGGTCAGAGCAGAGCGAGACTGCCGGAGCAGCAAGCAAAGGGTCAGAGCAGAGCGAGACTGCCGGAGCAGCGAGCAAAGGGTCAGAGCAGAGCGAGACTGCCGGAGTAGCGAGCAAAGGGTCAGAGCAGAGCGAGACTGCCAGAGCAGCGAGCAAAGGGTCAGAGCAGAGCGAGACTGCCGGAGCAGCGAGCAAAGGGTCAGAGCAGAGCGGAAACCGCAGGAGCGGTGAGCAAGGCAGAGCAGAGGGGACAGGGCTCTGTTCACACGGAACAGACTGGAAGGGAAAGGCAGAACCAGGTACACACAAGATACTTGCAATGAAGTAGCGAGTGAACTCTAAACTCACAAATGGGAGTACAGGGACAACGAGTAGGAGTTAGGTACGGGAACAGATTCTGCAGGAAAAGGGAAGGTACGGACATAGAGAAAAACAGGTAACAGGCTAGGAGAGTATTCAGACAAGAACAGACACAGCAGCAAGATACAGGAGCGGGTCTAGGTATGCGGCCCCTAGAAGGCGGAACAAACAGGCTAGGAGCGTGTTCAGACAGGAACAGGCAAGATACAGGAACGGGTCTAGGTATGCGGCCCCTAGAAGGCGGAAATAACAGACTAGGAGTGTGTTCACACTGGCCTGGAAATACAGCCTCCAGGATAGGCAGAAGACAACAGACTAGAAGATAGTTCAGACAGGACACAGTTCAGACACGGGAACTGATACCGCAAGGCAGGAAACAGACAGGACCTGGCACATCAGTGACAAGAAGCCAACTGACAGAACACAATGCTCAGGCAAGGATTCTAGGGAGGAGCTGGTTTAAGTACCAGGTGACAGACAGCAATAGACTGAGGACGCATTAGGGGTGTGTCTGCAGCAGCTGCAAGAAACAGGAAGTTCAGCGGGCGTCGCCCTAAGCAAACAGAGCAGAGCAGACAACATGGAAAGAAACCAAAGTGACAGTCTGGACTGGAAATCAAGTGCGTGCTCCTGCACAGTGGGAGATGGACCACTATGCAAGGATGCCACCAGGTATGTTACAGTACCCCCCCTTACGCCCCCTCTTCTTCATGCCTGCCAGAATCTTCCACAGGGAATTTGAGGGCCAATCCTTCTCTTCAAGGAGATTACTTCTACTGTCCACAGGAAGAGACAAAACTGGTCTCATCTGGGTAGCTAGGATGCTACCTCCTATCCAGCCATCCTCAGCAACAGACGAAACAGGTTGAGTACCAGGAACAGCACACAAGGAAGTCTCTCTCCACTTATTATCAGGTAGCACCCCAGAGGGTTCAGGAGACAACTGGAAGTCCTCCGCCGGGTTGGAGGGGTGTAGAGACTCGGGGGTAACCTCTGCTTCGAAGTACACTAGGTCGGACTCATTGGAAGAAGCGGGCGAGGTATCAGGTACCGAGTATAGGAGAGTCTCTGTCCATTCGCTATCAGGTAGCACCCCAAAGGGTTCAGGAAACAACTGGAGGTCCTCCGCCTGGTCGGAGGGGTGTAGAGACTCGGGGATAACCTCTGCTTCGGAGTACACTGTCGGACTCACTGGATGACGCGGGCGAGGTATCAGGTACAGAGTATAGGGAAGACTCTGTCCATTCGCTACCAGGTAGCACCCCGAAGGGTTCTGGAGACAACTGGAGGTCCTCCGCCTGGTCGGAGGGGTGTAGAGACTCGGGGTTAACTACCGCTTTGAGGTACCCATTGTCAGGCTCACAGGACGGAGCGGAAGAAGTATCGGGTACCGGGTGTAGGGAAGTCTCTCTCCATTTGTCATCAGGTGGTATCCCGGAGGATTCAGGAGGCAACAGGGGGTCCTCCGCCAGGTAGTAGAGATGCACAGACTCGGAGGTAATCACTGCTTCGGAGTACCCTTGGACAGGCTTACCAGTTAAAGTGGGTGAAGCATCAGATACCGGGTGCAGGAAGTCCTCCTGTGTGGATTCTAGGTGGGCAGAAGTCTCTTCGGGCAGGAGAACTGGTACGCTACCCACGCACATTACACGTCGGGGCTGCTCCGGGATACAGGGAAATGAAGCTTCAGCAGGGACTTCAAGGTTGGGATCAGGAGGTCTTTGGGAGGACAGACACTGGCGTGACGGCTTGCCTCTACGCCTAGCACGTCTGGACTGCCTCTTGAGGTTGGGAGAAGTATTCCAGAGAGCGGAGTCATCCTGTGTGGATTCTGGATGGGTAGTAGTCTCTTCGGGCAGGAGGACTAGTGCGCTACCCACACACATTACCCATCGGGGCTGCTCCGGGATATTGGGAAGTGAAGCTTCAGCAGGAGCCTCTGGGTTAGGGTCATCGAAGACCATTAGAAAGGCCACCAGGAAGGCCTGCAGGTCCAGGACGATAGGATCCTGTGCGTCCCATAGGGGGGTGATCCATTTCAAGGCATCACCCGCTAGGTAAGACATCATGAATACCACCTTAACCCGATCGGTGGGAAAACAAAGAGGGTAGAACTTGAAGTGTAGCAAGCATTGCTCCACAAATGCACGACTCTGTCTTGGATCCCCATAGTACCGTGGCGGATCCGCAGGAACGAGTGCAGAAAGCTCCATCAGGACGGGTGCGTAATTCGCCTGGAACTCAGCTAAAGAAAAACTTTTTTTTTTAAATTTATTTATTTATTTTTAATGCACGTATTCGCTGGAAAACGTCTCAGAGAGCGAAGGCCGTGGGGCTCAATGGGAACCATGGCCTGAGCATGCTGTAATGCACACGCCCGGACTGACTGGCGTGTGCGTCTTTAGTGGTTCCACTGTGCCATGAACCGGAGAGTGCCTGGAGGGGCGTAAGTAAGTATCTGCTCGATCCGACCAAGGTCGCACGACGGCATACGACGCCAGTGCACCAGGGAGGAACCGAGCAGAGGGACCAGGGTCTACTCCAGGTCAGACCCCGGACATGGCTGTTGACCCACACCGGGGAATACAGGAACAGGCAGGTTAGGCTGGCACACAGACTGGTGGGTACAGGCAGACACGGCTGGTATGCAGACGGGTGGATGCTGGTAAGCACGACTGGTATGCAGGCAGGGAAGTACTGGCAGGTACGACAGGTTGGAGCACCGAGTGGATAGGACCCAGTACAGACTGCGACTCAGGAACAGAACCGCAGATGCGGTGGACCAGCACAGCAGAGTGAGGACGCCCAGAGCGGCGAGCAAGAGAAGAACAAGACGAGACCGCCTGGAGTGGTGAGCGACAGAAGAGCAGGACAATGCCGCCTGGAGCGGTGAGCGAGAGAGGAGCAGGACGAGACTGCCGGAGCAGCGAGCAAAGGGTCAGAGCAGAGCGAGACTGCCGGAGCAGCGAGCAAAGGGTCAGAGCAGAGCGAGACTGCCGGAGCAGCGAGCAAAGGGTCAGAGCAGAGCGAGACTGCCGGAGCAGCGAGCAAAGGGTCAGAGCAGAGCGAGACTGCCAGAGCAGCGAGCAAAGGGTCAGAGCAGAGCGAGACTGCCGGAGCAGCGAGCAAAGGGTCAGAGCAGAGCGGAAACCGCAGGAGCGGTGAGCAAGGCAGAGCAGAGGGGACAAGGCTCTGTTCACACGGAACAGACTGGAAGGGAAAGGCAGAACCAGGTACACACAAGATACTTGCAATGAAGTAGCGAGTGGACTCTAAACTCACAAACGGGAGTACAGGGACAACGAGTAGGAGTTAGGTACGGGAACAGATTCTGCAGGAAAAGGGAAGGTACGGACATAGAGAAAAACAGGTAACAGGCTAGGAGAGTATTCAGACAAGAACAGACACAGCAGCAAGATACAGAAGCGGGTCTAGGTATGCGGCCCCTAGAAGGCGGAACAAACAGGCTAGGAGCGTGTTCAGACAGGAACAAGCAAGATACAGGAACGGGTCTAGGTATGCGGCCCCTAGAAGGCGGAAAGAACAGACTAGGAGTGTGTTCACACTGGCCTGGAAATACAGCCTCCAGGATAGGCAGAAGACAACAGACTAGAAGATAGTTCAGACAGGACACAGTTCAGACACGGGAACTGATACCGTAAGGCAGGAAACAGACAGGACCTGGCACATCAGTGACAAGAAGCCAACTGACAGAACACAATGCTCAGGCAAGGATTCTAGGGAGGAGCTGGTTTAAATACCAGGTGACAGACAGCAATAGACTGAGGACGCATTAGGGGTGTGTCTGCAGCAGCTGCAAGAAACAGGAAGTTCAGCGGGCGTCGCCCTAAGCAAACAGAGCAGAGCAGACAACATGGAAAGAAGCCAAAGTGACAGTCTGGACTGGAAATCAAGTGCGTGCTCCTGCACAGTGGGAGATGGACCACTATGCAAGGATGCCACCAGGTATGTTACAGTACCCCCCCTTACGCCCCCTCTTCTTCATGCCTGCCAGAATCTTCCACAGGGAATTTGAGGGCCAATCCTTCTCTTCAAGGAGATTACTTCTACTGTCCACAGGAAGAGACAAAACTGGTCTCATCTGGGTAGCTAGGATGCTACCTCCTATCCAGCCATCCTCAGCAACAGACGAAACAGGTTGAGTACCAGGAACAGCACACAAGGAAGTCTCTCTCCACTTATTATCAGGTAGCACCCCAGAGGGTTCAGGAGACAACTGGAAGTCCTCCGCCGGGTTGAAGGGGTGTAGAGACTCGGGGGTAACCTCTGCTTCGGAGTACACTAGGTCAGACTCACTGGATGAAGCGGGCTAGGTATCAGGTACCGAGTATAGGAGAGTCTCTGTCCATTCGCTATCAGGTAGCACCCCGAAGGGTTCAGGAAACAACTGGAGGTCCTCCGCCTGGTCGGAGGGGTGTAGAGACTCGGGGATAACCTCTGCTTCGGAGTACACTGTCGGACTCACTGGACGAAGCGGGCGAGGTATCAGGTACAGAGTATAGGGAAGACTCTGTCCATTCGCTACCAGGTAGCACCCCGAAGGGTTCTGGAGACAACTGGAGGGCCTCCGCCTGGTCGGAGGGGTGTAGAGACTCGGGGTTAACTACCGCTTTGAGGTACCCCTTGTCAGGCTCACAAGACGGAGCGGAAGAAGTATCGGGTACCGGGTGTAGGGAAGTCTCTCTCCATTTGTCATCAGGTGGTATCCCGGAGGATTCAGGAGGCAACAGGGGGTCCTCCGCCAGGTAGTAGAGATGCACAGACTCAGAGGTAATCACTGCTTCGGAGTACCCTTGGACAGGCTTACCAGTTAAAGTGGGTGAAGCATCAGATACCGGGTGCAGGAAGTCCTCCTGTGTGGATTCTAGGTGGGCAGAAGTCTCTTCGGGCAGGAGAATTGGTACGCTACCCACGCACATTACACGTCGGGGCTGCTCCGGGATACAGGGAAATGAAGCTTCAGCAGGGACTTCAAGGTTGGGATCAGGAGGTCTTTGGGAGGACAGACACTGGCGTGACGGCTTGCCTCTACGCCTAGCACGTCTGGACTGCCTCTTGAGGTTGGGAGAAGTATTCCGGAGAGCGGAGTCATCCTGTGTGGATTCTGGATGGGTAGTAGTCTCTTCGGGCTGGAGGACTAGTGCGCTACCCACACACATTACCCATCGGGGCTGCTCCGGGATATTGGGAAGTGAAGCTTCAGCAGGAGCCTCCGGGTTAGGGTCATCGAAGACCATTAGAAAGGCCACCAGGAAGGCCTGCAGGTCCAGGACGATAGGATCCTGTGCGTCCCATAGGGGGGTGATCCATTTCAAGGCATCACCCGCTAGGTAAGACATCATGAATACCACCTTAACCCGATCGGTGGGAAAACAAAGAGGGTAGAACTTGAAGTGTAGCAAGCATTGCTCCACAAATGCACGACTCTGTCTTGGATCCCCATAGTACCGTGGCGGATCCGCAGGAACGAGTGCAGAAAGCTCCATCAGGACGGGTGCGTAATTCGCCTGGAACTCAGCTAAAGAAAAACTTTTTTTTTTTTAATTTATTTATTTATTTTTAATTCATGTATTCGCTGGAAAACGTCTCAGAGAGCGAAGGCCGTGGCGCTCAATGGGAACCATGGCCTGAGCATGCTGTAATGCACACGCCCGGACTGACTGGCGTGTGTGTCTTTAGTGGTTCCACTGTGCCATGAACCGGAGAGTGCCTGGAGGGGCGTAACTGAGTATCTGCTAGATCCGACCAAGGTCGCACGACGGCATACGACGCCAGTGCACCAGGGAGGAACCGAGCAGAGGGACCAGGGTCTACTCCAGGTCAGACCCCGGACATGGCTGTTGACCCACACCGGGGAATACAGGAACAGGCATGTTAGGCTGGCACACAGACTGGTGGGTACAGGCAGACACGGCTGGTATGCAGACGGGTGGATGCTGGTAAGCACGACTGGTATGCAGGCAGGGAAGTACTGGCAGGTACGACAGGTTGGAGCACCGAGTGGATAGGACCCAGTACAGACTGCGACTCAGGAACAGAACCGCAGATGCGGTGGACCAACACAGCAGAGTGAGGACGCCCAGAGCGGCGAGCAAGAGAAGAACAAGACGAGACCGCCTGGAGCGGTGAGCGACAGAAGAGCAGGACAATGCCGCCTGGAGCGGTGAGCGAGAGAGGAGCAGGACGAGACTGCCGGAGTAGCGAGCAAAGGGTCAGAGCAGAGCGAGACTGCCAGAGCAGCGAGCAAAGGGTCAGAGCAGAGCGAGACTGCCGGAGCAGCGAGCAAAGGGTCAGAGCAGAGCGGAAACCGCAGGAGCGGTGAGCAAGGCAGAGCAGAGGGGACAGGGCTCTGTTCACACGGAACAGACTGGAAGGGAAAGGCAGAACCAGGTACACACAAGATACTTGCAATGAAGTAGCGAGTGAACTCTAAACTCACAAACGGGAGTACAGGGACAATGAGTAGGAGTTAGGTACGGGAACAGATTCTGCAGGAAAAGGGAAGGTACGGACATAGAGAAAAACAGGTAACAGGCTAGGAGAGTATTCAGACAAGAACAGACACAGCAGCAAGATACAGGAGCGGGTCTAGGTATGCGGCCCCTAGAAGGCGGAACAAACAGGCTAGGAGCGTGTTCAGACAGGAACAGGCAAGATACAGGAACGGGTCTAGGTATGCGGCCCCTAGAAGGCGGAAATAACAGACTAGGAGTGTGTTCACACTGGCCTGGAAATACAGCCTCCAGGATAGGCAGAAGACAACAGACTAGAAGATAGTTCAGACAGGACACAGTTCAGACACGGGAACTGATACCGCAAGGCAGGAAACAGACAGGACCTGGCACATCAGTGACAAGAAGCCAACTGACAGAACACAATGCTCAGGCAAGGATTCTAGGGAGGAGCTGGTTTAAGTACCAGGTGACAGACAGCAATAGACTGAGGACGCATTAGGGGTGTGTCTGCAGCAGCTGCAAGAAACAGGAAGTTCAGCGGGCGTCGCCCTAAGCAAACAGAGCAGAGCAGACAACATGGAAAGAAGCCAAAGTGACAGTCTGGACTGGAAATCAAGTGCGTGCTCCTGCACAGTGGGAGATGGACCACTATGCAAGGATGCCACCAGGTATGTTACAGTACCCCCCCTTACGCCCCCTCTTCTTCATGCCTGCCAGAATCTTCCACAGGGAATTTGAGGGCCAATCCTTCTCTTCAAGGAGATTACTTCTACTGTCCACAGGAAGAGACAAAACTGGTCTCATCTGGGTAGCTAGGATGCTACCTCCTATCCAGCCATCCTCAGCAACAGACGAAACAGGTTGAGTACCAGGAACAGCACACAAGGAAGTCTCTCTCCACTTATTATCAGGTAGCACCCCAGAGGGTTCAGGAGACAACTGGAAGTCCTCCGCCGGGTTGGAGGGGTGTAGAGACTCGGGGGTAACCTCTGCTTCGAAGTACACTAGGTCGGACTCATTGGAAGAAGCGGGCGAGGTATCAGGTACCGAGTATAGGAGAGTCTCTGTCCATTCGCTATCAGGTAGCACCCCAAAGGGTTCAGGAAACAACTGGAGGTCCTCCGCCTGGTCGGAGGGGTGTAGAGACTCGGGGATAACCTCTGCTTCGGAGTACACTGTCGGACTCACTGGATGACGCGGGTGAGGTATCAGGTACAGAGTATAGGGAAGACTCTGTCCATTCGCTACCAGGTAGCACCCCGAAGGGTTCTGGAGACAACTGGAGGTCCTCCGCCTGGTCGGAGGGGTGTAGAGACTCGGGGTTAACTACCGCTTTGAGGTACCCATTGTCAGGCTCACAGGACGGAGCGGAAGAAGTATCGGGTACCGGGTGTAGGGAAGTCTCTCTCCATTTGTCATCAGGTGGTATCCCGGAGGATTCAGGAGGCAACAGGGGGTCCTCCGCCAGGTAGTAGAGATGCACAGACTCGGAGGTAATCACTGCTTCGGAGTACCCTTGGACAGGCTTACCAGTTAAAGTGGGTGAAGCATCAGATACCGGGTGCAGGAAGTCCTCCTGTGTGGATTCTAGGTGGGCAGAAGTCTCTTCGGGCAGGAGAACTGGTACGCTACCCACGCACATTACACGTCGGGGCTGCTCCGGGATACAGGGAAATGAAGCTTCAGCAGGGACTTCAAGGTTGGGATCAGGAGGTCTTTGGGAGGACAGACACTGGCGTGACGGCTTGCCTCTACGCCTAGCACGTCTGGACTGCCTCTTGAGGTTGGGAGAAGTATTCCAGAGAGCGGAGTCATCCTGTGTGGATTCTGGATGGGTAGTAGTCTCTTCGGGCAGGAGGACTAGTGCGCTACCCACACACATTACCCATCGGGGCTGCTCCGGGATATTGGGAAGTGAAGCTTCAGCAGGAGCCTCTGGGTTAGGGTCATCGAAGACCATTAGAAAGGCCACCAGGAAGGCCTGCAGGTCCAGGACGATAGGATCCTGTGCGTCCCATAGGGGGGTGATCCATTTCAAGGCATCACCCGCTAGGTAAGACATCATGAATACCACCTTAACCCGATCGGTGGGAAAACAAAGAGGGTAGAACTTGAAGTGTAGCAAGCATTGCTCCACAAATGCACGACTCTGTCTTGGATCCCCATAGTACCGTGGCGGATCCGCAGGAACGAGTGCAGAAAGCTCCATCAGGACGGGTGCGTAATTCGCCTGGAACTCAGCTAAAGAAAAACTTTTTTTTTTAAATTTATTTATTTATTTTTAATGCACGTATTCGCTGGAAAACGTCTCAGAGAGCGAAGGCCGTGGGGCTCAATGGGAACCATGGCCTGAGCATGCTGTAATGCACACGCCCGGACTGACTGGCGTGTGCGTCTTTAGTGGTTCCACTGTGCCATGAACCGGAGAGTGCCTGGAGGGGCGTAAGTAAGTATCTGCTCGATCCGACCAAGGTCGCACGACGGCATACGACGCCAGTGCACCAGGGAGGAACCGAGCAGAGGGACCAGGGTCTACTCCAGGTCAGACCCCGGACATGGCTGTTGACCCACACCGGGGAATACAGGAACAGGCAGGTTAGGCTGGCACACAGACTGGTGGGTACAGGCAGACACGGCTGGTATGCAGACGGGTGGATGCTGGTAAGCACGACTGGTATGCAGGCAGGGAAGTACTGGCAGGTACGACAGGTTGGAGCACCGAGTGGATAGGACCCAGTACAGACTGCGACTCAGGAACAGAACCGCAGATGCGGTGGACCAGCACAGCAGAGTGAGGACGCCCAGAGCGGCGAGCAAGAGAAGAACAAGACGAGACCGCCTGGAGTGGTGAGCGACAGAAGAGCAGGACAATGCCGCCTGGAGCGGTGAGCGAGAGAGGAGCAGGACGAGACTGCCGGAGCAGCGAGCAAAGGGTCAGAGCAGAGCGAGACTGCCGGAGCAGCGAGCAAAGGGTCAGAGCAGAGCGAGACTGCCGGAGCAGCGAGCAAAGGGTCAGAGCAGAGCGAGACTGCCGGAGCAGCGAGCAAAGGGTCAGAGCAGAGCGAGACTGCCAGAGCAGCGAGCAAAGGGTCAGAGCAGAGCGAGACTGCCGGAGCAGCGAGCAAAGGGTCAGAGCAGAGCGGAAACCGCAGGAGCGGTGAGCAAGGCAGAGCAGAGGGGACAAGGCTCTGTTCACACGGAACAGACTGGAAGGGAAAGGCAGAACCAGGTACACACAAGATACTTGCAATGAAGTAGCGAGTGGACTCTAAACTCACAAACGGGAGTACAGGGACAACGAGTAGGAGTTAGGTACGGGAACAGATTCTGCAGGAAAAGGGAAGGTACGGACATAGAGAAAAACAGGTAACAGGCTAGGAGAGTATTCAGACAAGAACAGACACAGCAGCAAGATACAGAAGCGGGTCTAGGTATGCGGCCCCTAGAAGGCGGAACAAACAGGCTAGGAGCGTGTTCAGACAGGAACAAGCAAGATACAGGAACGGGTCTAGGTATGCGGCCCCTAGAAGGCGGAAAGAACAGACTAGGAGTGTGTTCACACTGGCCTGGAAATACAGCCTCCAGGATAGGCAGAAGACAACAGACTAGAAGATAGTTCAGACAGGACACAGTTCAGACACGGGAACTGATACCGTAAGGCAGGAAACAGACAGGACCTGGCACATCAGTGACAAGAAGCCAACTGACAGAACACAATGCTCAGGCAAGGATTCTAGGGAGGAGCTGGTTTAAATACCAGGTGACAGACAGCAATAGACTGAGGACGCATTAGGGGTGTGTCTGCAGCAGCTGCAAGAAACAGGAAGTTCAGCGGGCGTCGCCCTAAGCAAACAGAGCAGAGCAGACAACATGGAAAGAAGCCAAAGTGACAGTCTGGACTGGAAATCAAGTGCGTGCTCCTGCACAGTGGGAGATGGACCACTATGCAAGGATGCCACCAGGTATGTTACAGTACCCCCCCTTACGCCCCCTCTTCTTCATGCCTGCCAGAATCTTCCACAGGGAATTTGAGGGCCAATCCTTCTCTTCAAGGAGATTACTTCTACTGTCCACAGGAAGAGACAAAACTGGTCTCATCTGGGTAGCTAGGATGCTACCTCCTATCCAGCCATCCTCAGCAACAGACGAAACAGGTTGAGTACCAGGAACAGCACACAAGGAAGTCTCTCTCCACTTATTATCAGGTAGCACCCCAGAGGGTTCAGGAGACAACTGGAAGTCCTCCGCCGGGTTGAAGGGGTGTAGAGACTCGGGGGTAACCTCTGCTTCGGAGTACACTAGGTCAGACTCACTGGATGAAGCGGGCTAGGTATCAGGTACCGAGTATAGGAGAGTCTCTGTCCATTCGCTATCAGGTAGCACCCCGAAGGGTTCAGGAAACAACTGGAGGTCCTCCGCCTGGTCGGAGGGGTGTAGAGACTCGGGGATAACCTCTGCTTCGGAGTACACTGTCGGACTCACTGGACGAAGCGGGCGAGGTATCAGGTACAGAGTATAGGGAAGACTCTGTCCATTCGCTACCAGGTAGCACCCCGAAGGGTTCTGGAGACAACTGGAGGGCCTCCGCCTGGTCGGAGGGGTGTAGAGACTCGGGGTTAACTACCGCTTTGAGGTACCCCTTGTCAGGCTCACAAGACGGAGCGGAAGAAGTATCGGGTACCGGGTGTAGGGAAGTCTCTCTCCATTTGTCATCAGGTGGTATCCCGGAGGATTCAGGAGGCAACAGGGGGTCCTCCGCCAGGTAGTAGAGATGCACAGACTCAGAGGTAATCACTGCTTCGGAGTACCCTTGGACAGGCTTACCAGTTAAAGTGGGTGAAGCATCAGATACCGGGTGCAGGAAGTCCTCCTGTGTGGATTCTAGGTGGGCAGAAGTCTCTTCGGGCAGGAGAATTGGTACGCTACCCACGCACATTACACGTCGGGGCTGCTCCGGGATACAGGGAAATGAAGCTTCAGCAGGGACTTCAAGGTTGGGATCAGGAGGTCTTTGGGAGGACAGACACTGGCGTGACGGCTTGCCTCTACGCCTAGCACGTCTGGACTGCCTCTTGAGGTTGGGAGAAGTATTCCGGAGAGCGGAGTCATCCTGTGTGGATTCTGGATGGGTAGTAGTCTCTTCGGGCTGGAGGACTAGTGCGCTACCCACACACATTACCCATCGGGGCTGCTCCGGGATATTGGGAAGTGAAGCTTCAGCAGGAGCCTCCGGGTTAGGGTCATCGAAGACCATTAGAAAGGCCACCAGGAAGGCCTGCAGGTCCAGGACGATAGGATCCTGTGCGTCCCATAGGGGGGTGATCCATTTCAAGGCATCACCCGCTAGGTAAGACATCATGAATACCACCTTAACCCGATCGGTGGGAAAACAAAGAGGGTAGAACTTGAAGTGTAGCAAGCATTGCTCCACAAATGCACGACTCTGTCTTGGATCCCCATAGTACCGTGGCGGATCCGCAGGAACGAGTGCAGAAAGCTCCATCAGGACGGGTGCGTAATTCGCCTGGAACTCAGCTAAAGAAAAACTTTTTTTTTTTTAATTTATTTATTTATTTTTAATTCATGTATTCGCTGGAAAACGTCTCAGAGAGCGAAGGCCGTGGCGCTCAATGGGAACCATGGCCTGAGCATGCTGTAATGCACACGCCCGGACTGACTGGCGTGTGTGTCTTTAGTGGTTCCACTGTGCCATGAACCGGAGAGTGCCTGGAGGGGCGTAACTGAGTATCTGCTAGATCCGACCAAGGTCGCACGACGGCATACGACGCCAGTGCACCAGGGAGGAACCGAGCAGAGGGACCAGGGTCTACTCCAGGTCAGACCCCGGACATGGCTGTTGACCCACACCGGGGAATACAGGAACAGGCATGTTAGGCTGGCACACAGACTGGTGGGTACAGGCAGACACGGCTGGTATGCAGACGGGTGGATGCTGGTAAGCACGACTGGTATGCAGGCAGGGAAGTACTGGCAGGTACGACAGGTTGGAGCACCGAGTGGATAGGACCCAGTACAGACTGCGACTCAGGAACAGAACCGCAGATGCGGTGGACCAACACAGCAGAGTGAGGACGCCCAGAGCGGCGAGCAAGAGAAGAACAAGACGAGACCGCCTGGAGCGGTGAGCGACAGAAGAGCAGGACAATGCCGCCTGGAGCGGTGAGCGAGAGAGGAGCAGGACGAGACTGCCGGAGTAGCGAGCAAAGGGTCAGAGCAGAGCGAGACTGCCAGAGCAGCGAGCAAAGGGTCAGAGCAGAGCGAGACTGCCGGAGCAGCGAGCAAAGGGTCAGAGCAGAGCGGAAACCGCAGGAGCGGTGAGCAAGGCAGAGCAGAGGGGACAGGGCTCTGTTCACACGGAACAGACTGGAAGGGAAAGGCAGAACCAGGTACACACAAGATACTTGCAATGAAGTAGCGAGTGAACTCTAAACTCACAAACGGGAGTACAGGGACAATGAGTAGGAGTTAGGTACGGGAACAGATTCTGCAGGAAAAGGGAAGGTACGGACATAGAGAAAAACAGGTAACAGGCTAGGAGAGTATTCAGACAAGAACAGACACAGCAGCAAGATACAGGAGCGGGTCTAGGTATGCGGCCCCTAGAAGGCGGAACAAACAGGCTAGGAGCGTGTTCAGACAGGAACAGGCAAGATACAGGAACGGGTCTAGGTATGCGGCCCCTAGAAGGCGGAAATAACAGACTAGGAGTGTGTTCACACTGGCCTGGAAATACAGCCTCCAGGATAGGCAGAAGACAACAGACTAGAAGATAGTTCAGACAGGACACAGTTCAGACACGGGAACTGATACCGCAAGGCAGGAAACAGACAGGACCTGGCACATCAGTGACAAGAAGCCAACTGACAGAACACAATGCTCAGGCAAGGATTCTAGGGAGGAGCTGGTTTAAGTACCAGGTGACAGACAGCAATAGACTGAGGACGCATTAGGGGTGTGTCTGCAGCAGCTGCAAGAAACAGGAAGTTCAGCGGGCGTCGCCCTAAGCAAACAGAGCAGAGCAGACAACATGGAAAGAAGCCAAAGTGACAGTCTGGACTGGAAATCAAGTGCGTGCTCCTGCACAGTGGGAGATGGACCACTATGCAAGGATGCCACCAGGTATGTTACAGTACCCCCCCTTACGCCCCCTCTTCTTCATGCCTGCCAGAATCTTCCACAGGGAATTTGAGGGCCAATCCTTCTCTTCAAGGAGATTACTTCTACTGTCCACAGGAAGAGACAAAACTGGTCTCATCTGGGTAGCTAGGATGCTACCTCCTATCCAGCCATCCTCAGCAACAGACGAAACAGGTTGAGTACCAGGAACAGCACACAAGGAAGTCTCTCTCCACTTATTATCAGGTAGCACCCCAGAGGGTTCAGGAGACAACTGGAAGTCCTCCGCCGGGTTGGAGGGGTGTAGAGACTCGGGGGTAACCTCTGCTTCGAAGTACACTAGGTCGGACTCATTGGAAGAAGCGGGCGAGGTATCAGGTACCGAGTATAGGAGAGTCTCTGTCCATTCGCTATCAGGTAGCACCCCAAAGGGTTCAGGAAACAACTGGAGGTCCTCCGCCTGGTCGGAGGGGTGTAGAGACTCGGGGATAACCTCTGCTTCGGAGTACACTGTCGGACTCACTGGACGAAGCGGGCGAGGTATCAGGTACAGAGTATAGGGAAGACTCTGTCCATTCGCTACCAGGTAGCACCCCGAAGGGTTCTGGAGACAACTGGAGGGCCTCCGCCGAGTCGGAGGGGTGTAGAGACTCGGGGTTAACTACCGCTTTTAGGTACCCATTGTCAGGCTCACAGGACGGAGCGGACAAAGTATCGGGTACCGGGTGTAGGGAAGTCTCTCTCCATTTGTCATCAGGTAGTATCCCGGAGGATTCAGGAGGCAACAGGGGGTCCTCCGCCAGGTAGTAGAGATGCACAGACTCGGAGGTAATCACTGCTTCGGAGCACCCTTGGACAGGCTCACCGGTTAAAGTGGGTGAAGCATCAGATACCGGGTGCAGGAAGTCCTCCTGTGTGGATTCTAGGTGGGCAGAAGTCTCTTCGGGCAGGAGAACTGGTACGCTACCCACGCACATTACGCGTCGGGGCTGCTCCGGGATACAGGGAAATGAAGCTTCAGCAGTGACTTCAAGGTTGGGATCAGGAAGTCTTTGGGAGGACAGACCCTGGCGTGACGGCTTGCCTCTACGCCAAGCACGTCTGGACTGCCTCTTGAGGTTGGGAGAAGTATTCCAGAGAGCGTAGTCATCCTGTGTGGATTCTGGATGGGCAGTAGTCTCTTCGGGCAGGAGGACTAGTGCGCTACCCACACACAATACCCATCGGGGCTGCTCCGGGATATTGGGAAGTGAAGCTTCACCAGGAGCCTCCGGGTTAGGGTCATCGAAGACCATTAGAAAGGCCACCAGGAAGGCCTGCAGGTCCAGGACGATAGGATCCTGTGCGTCCCATAGGGGGGTGATCCATTTCAAGGCATCACCCGCTAGGTAAGACATCATGAATCCCACCTTAACCCGATTGGTGGGAAAGCAAAAAGGGTAGAACTTGAAGTGTAGCAAGCATTGCTCCACAAATGCACGACTCTGTCTTGGATCCCCATAGTATCGTGGCGGATCCGCAGGAACGAGTGCAGAAAGCTCCATCAGGACGGGTGCGTAATTCGCCTGGAACTCAGCTAAAGAAAAACTTTTTTTTTTTTAATTTATTTATTTATTTTTAATGCACGTATTCGCTGGAAAACGTCTCAGAGAGCAAAGGCCGTGGGGCTCAATGGGAACCATGGCCTGAGCATGCTGTAATGCACACGCCCGGACTGACTGGCGTGTGCGTCTTTAGTGGTTCCACTGTGCCATGAACCGGAGAGTGCCTGGAGGGGCGTAAGTAAGTATCTGCTCGATCCGACCAAGGTCGCACAACGGCTTACGACGCCAGTGCACCTGGGAGGAACCGAGCAGAGGGACCAGGGTCTACTCCAGGTCAGACCCCGGACACGGCTGTTGACCCACACCGGGGAATACAGGAACAGGCAGGTTAGGCTGGCACACAGACTGGTGGGTACAGGCAGACACGGCTGGTATGCAGACGGGTGGATGCTGGTAAGCACGACTGGTATGCTGGCAGCGAGGTACTGGCAGATACGACAGGTTGGAGCACCGAGTGGATAGGACCCAGTACAGACTGGGACTCAGGAACAGAACTGTAGATGCAGTGGACAAACACAGCAGAGTGAGGCCACCCAGAGCGGCGAGCAAGAGCAGAACAAGACGAGACCGCCTGGAGCGGTGAGCGGGAGAAGAGCAGGACAAGGCCACCTGGAGCTGTGAGCGAGAGAGGAGCAGGAAGCGACTGCCGGAGCAGCGAGTAAAGGGTCAGAGCAGATCGAGACTGCCGGAGCAGCGAGCAAAGGGTCAGAGAAGAGCGAGACTGCCGGAGCAGTGAGCAAAGGGTCAGAGCAGAGCGAAACTGCCGGAGCAGTGAGCAAAGGGTCAAAGCAGAGCGAGACTGCCGGAGCAGCGAGCAAAGGGTCAGAGCAGAGCGGAAACCGCAGGAGCGGTGAGCAAAGGGTCAGAGCAGAGCGGAAACCGCAGGAGCTTTGAGCAAGGCAGAGCAGAGCGGAAACTGCAGGAGCGGTGAGCAAGGCACAGCAGAGCGGAAACCGCAGGAGCGGTGAGCAAGGCAGAGCAGAGCGGAAACCGCAGGAGCGGTGAGCAAGGCAGAGCAGAGCGGAAACCGCAGGAGCGGTGAGCAAGGCAGAGCAGGCAAGAACCGCCGGAGCGGTGAGCAAGGCAGAGCGAAGGGGACAGGGCTCTGTTCACATGGAACAGACTGGAAAGGAAAGACAGAATCAGGTACACACAAGATACTTGCAATGAAGTAGCGAGTGGACTCTAAACTCACAAACGGGAGTACAGGGACAACGAGTAGGAGTTAGGTACGGGAACAGATTCTGCAGGAAAAGGGAAGGTACGGACATAGAGAAAAACAGGTAACAGGCTAGGAGAGTATTCAGACAAGAGCAGACACAGCAGCAAGATACAGAAGCGGGTCTAGGTATGCGGCCCCTAGAAGGCGGAACGAACAGGCTAGGAGCGTGTTCAGACAGGAACAGGCAAGATACAGGAACGGGTGTAGGTATGCGGCACCTAGAAGGCAGAAAGAACAGGCTAGGAGCGTGTTCACACTGGCCTGGAAATACAGTCTCTAGGATAGGCAGAAGACAACAGACTAGAAGATAGTTCAGACAGGACACAGTACAGACACGGGAACTGATACCGCAAGGCTGGAAACATAGACTGGACCTGGCACATCAGTGACAAGAAGCCAACTGACAGAACACAATGCTCAGGCAAGGATTCTAGGGAGGAGCTGGTTTAAATACCAGGTGACAGACATCAATAGGCTGAGGACGCATTAGGGGTGTGTCTGCAGCAGCTACAAGAAATAGGAAGTTCAGCGAGCGTCGCCCTAAGCAGACAGAGCAGAGCAGACAACATGGAAAGAAGCCAAAGTGACAGTCTGGACTGGAAATCAAGTGCGCGCTCTTGCACAGTGGGAGATGGACCACTATGCAAGGATGCCACCAGGTATGTTACAGCATCATTCTATTAGGCCATCTATACTAAGCTCCACCAGCTTGCAAATTAGTAATAATTTTTATCTGCATCTAGCTCGGAAAATAATTTTGGGCTTGTAGCAGTGTGTGGTACTCATTCTATTAGGCCATCTATACCAAGCTCCACCAGTTTTGAAATTAATAATTTTTAGCTGCATCTTGACTGGAAAATAATTTTGGGCATAGTAGTAGTGTGTGGTACTCATTGTATTAGGCCATCTATACCAAGCTCTACCAGCTTTGAAATTAATAATAATTTTTAGCTGCATCTAGCCCGGAAAATAATTTTTCTTCCTAATAGTGGTAGCAATAGAAATATGGGGCGCGCGCCTGGCTAACAAAAATCTACGCTTCATAACAAAAAACACCAGCCTAGCGCACTGCATTAATAAGATGGCATCATCGTCTCTCCCAGTGCTAGGCCTACTACGCCGGCTAGCATTCCTGTGCCTAAAACGCAATGTATGGGTCCGCGCTAGCCACGATGCTGAGGGGTCTAAAGGAGCTGCTAACGCTTTATCACAATTCAATTGTCAGATTTTCACAGAGCTCCTCCCCAACACCCACCCATCGGGCAACAGTTGCCCACCCTCCCTATGGGATCTAGTGGCGAATAGTTGATGCCATTAATCAGAGCGTCAGTTGCCCCATCGACGTGGCAAGCATACGGAAAGGCATGGGAAGAGTGGACACGACTAGTAGCAGGCAGACGGGTTGACCAATGTGAACAAGCCAGATTACAAGTCACCATAGAATTTCTCCACCAGCTAATGATGAGGGGCATATCAGGGGCGTCAGCGCAGCGGTGTCTGACCGGAGTAGCATTTCACTTCCAACTATTGAATTGGGGAGATGTGACAAAGAGATTCATCATCAGACAATCCATAAAAGGGTGGAAAAGGGGTCAGCCAAGTCAGGAGTGTAGACGTCCCGTCCCGCGTCACTAAAACTGATTTCTCACATCATATCCCTAACACCATTAACATGACACTCACAATTTGAAGCAACACTACTGTCTACTGCATTTGCGATCGCCTTCTTCAGGGAGCTATGCATAAGCGAATTAGTCCCTCAATCCAAAATTACCACCAGTGGAGGCTTATTACACCAAGACGTAGTCATAGCCAATAATGCAATACGTCTACGCATACACCAATCGAAAACGGTTCCAGCGGGCAGGGGCACTTGGGTACTTCTACAACCCACAAACGGTACGCTGAGTCGGGTAACAATAGTAAAAACATATATAACCATCAGATCACAAAGTAATTTCTTCCTATCACACATTGATGGAATGCCATTATCAAGATACCAGTTCCAAGCTATATTTAATAAATGCATAACATGGGCAGGGAACCACCCCAAAGATTACGGAACACACTCATTCCGCATAGGCGCGGCCACGGAAGCAGCAAGAGCAGGACTGTCAGAAATGGAAGTTCAGAGGATAGGGAGATGGCAATCCACGTGTTTGGCAAGATACATAAGACCGGACTTGTTATCCTAACGTGGTTTGTTTCTTTTACAGGTGACGCTAAGCCAACAGTGTGGGTGATAGGCCACTCGTGTATATATATTGGGCAGAAAAAAGGGCGAAAGTCCGCCCAGGCGGGAGGAAATTAGAGTTTCATAACACATATTTCAACTGGAGAGGTATTAGAGGCCTGCTATGGCCACAGGTACTAATGGAGGTAATCAAGGTAGGGAGAGAGGCAAGAGGTCCGGTCATCTTAGTTATACAGGCTGGGGGAAACAACCTAGGTCATCACAAGATCGCATAACTAATGGCAATAATGAAACTAGACACTGAGCGCTTCAGAGAATTTTTCACAAAACTAACTATAGTATGGTCAGAGATTGTGCCGATAACGGTATGGCAAGGTGCGCGAGACATCACGGCCATCGAACGGACAAGGCGGGTAATAAATATTCGGATGGCAAAATTTAGAAGAGACGGAGGCGGTGTAGTGATACAACACCGTCAACTGGAAGGAGATAAAGCAGGCCTCATACGGCCCGACGGTGTTCACTTAATGGATATTGGACTGTACATATTCCTGTCAGGACTCCAGGATGGAGTGGAACAAGCGTTAAGAGTGATGGATGGGGGTCAGAGTCCTGCATACGAGTACGCAGGATCCTCCGTGGTCTGGAAATAGAAAGGACATGTTGGAGAGTTACACTTGTTGGCCAACTTGCCGCTGTGGAGACCCAGGGCATGCTGCAACAAGCTGAATTATTTTAGAAATAAAATGCCTTTCTAATGGAATGAGTATAAAGAGTTAATAAAGCTGTGACCGATCCTCACCCATCCAGTTGTAAGAGTTACATTATTGTATTGTCAAGGAAAGGGTGGCGGTAGGGGGGCTGAGCGTCTGGGTTTGGTTGGAGGTCCCCACAGTCTGCCTAGGCTAGATGCATTTAAAAATTCTTATTAGATACACAGGCGGTGCAGCTTGCTTCGCAGCTGGGCTACTACGCCCAAAGTATTGCCTAGGCTAGATGCAGTTAAAAATTCTACGCTGACTAGCAGACACTGAAGCTTTGGAGCAGACCTCTGAGTAAACAGCTCTTCAGACTCAACCATCTGTGTTACCCCAAGCCATAGTGTATGTAGTTTCTTACAGTTAAAAGGGGGGGGGGCGACCCAACCCACCTGGAATTGACGATGCCAACATCACGTAAAACATAGCAAGGGGACTCCAAAAAGAGTCTCCATTCTTTCCAAAAATTGTGGCACAGACACCACTTAAGTGGCATCAATTGCCCCAGAGCTGCTTAAAATGGTTGGGGAGGTTATTTTACCAAATCCTCAAGCTTTTAGTCTCCCTAGGATGACACAGGGGTGGAAAAGTCCTTGCGGATCCATGATTTGTTCATCTTTATGAACGTGAATCTGTCTACATTCTGAGTGACAGCCGCGTGCTCTTATCTGTCAGCACACCACCAGCAGCGCTGAACACACATTCAGAGAGAACGCTGGCTGCAGGGTATGACAAGATCTCCAAGGCGTGAGTGGCGAGCTCCAGACATTTTTCCAGATTGTAATCCCAAAATGAGCAAGGGTCCAGTGACAGTCATGGCTTCGATGTTCACTTGGAGACACTCCTGTACCATCCTCTCTAGGCGTTGACTATGTGTCAGACTTTTTGTCTCCTGTGGCCTTGCAAAGGATGGTCTAAAAAAGTCCTGAAATGATTCCACAAAATTGCTGTTACCAGCAGATACTGTGTTACTGTTACGGTTTGAGTGATGAAGACTCGACAGTCCCACGGTTGGCAAGTTAGAACTGTGAGATTCACTACGTGCACCACTGGTGTTTTGTGGAAAAGCACATGTAAGATTCTGCAACAGCCTCTGCTGATACTCCTGCATGCGAGAATCCCTTTCTATGGAAGGAATTATTTCAGCAAATTTACTTTTGTACCGGGGATCTAAGAGTGTGGCAACCCAGTAGTCGGGATTACTTCAAATTCTGACAATCCAAGGGTCATGTTGCAGGTAGTGCAGCAAGAAGGCACTCATGTGTCTTGCGCATCCAGGAGGACCAAGTCCTTGTTGTGTTGGTAGCGAGGTAAGAATCATGCTTCCTTCTCTGCCCTCTCCCCCTAACCTCACACAACAGAAATGTGATCAAGGTCTCCCTCATCTGATGAGTCTTACATGCCCATCGCCAGTTCGTCCTCTACTTCTTCCTCGGCTCCTGCACCTTCCTAAACAGTTTGGCTACTACCATGCGCCCTGGTTAATCCCTCTCCCCCACCCTCCCATGCCTGCCGCCTTGGTGCTGCCGACCGTCTGGACCTTGGAGATGTTATCCCTTCCGCATAGGACTCCTCCTCTGCTTCCTCCACCTCCTCTTGTCCCACCACCTGACTCTGAATTCTGTTTAACGTGTGCTCGAGCATGTAAATCACCGGAATAGTCATGCTGATAATGGCATAGTCAGCACTAAACATCTTCGTCGCCATTTCAAAACTGTGCAGAAGGGTGTGTGGCGCCCCTGAGGGTTCAGTCGCCACAGAGGTACAGCATCTCACTCAGAGGTGTGGTATCTCACCCTCAGGTAAGGAAGGAGTATGGCTCAGGACCCTAACACCTGCATCCAACACATACCCGCAGTGGGGGTAGGGCGAGATTGCTCCTAAGGGAGAGCACAGTCCCAGGTCCCTAGCTGGGGGGAGGGTCCTATGTAGTGGGTGTGGGTGGAGAAAGCAGCTTAGGGGAGCACATGACAAGTAGAGTATAAATAGGAAGCCATCTTAGAAAGAGCAAGCCAGTCAGAGGAGGAGAAGTGACAGGAGCAGAGGCTCTGCATGAGCTCTGCTCCGGAGGCGGGCCTAGCCTGGGAGGCCCAGGACTGAAGGAGAGAAGAGAGGAGTGGTAGCAGGAAGGCTCCAGGAACCAAAGTGACCCTAGGGGTACGGGCCATGCAGAAGGCCATCCGTACGCCCGCTGCTACCAGGAGGTAGAGGGGTCAGGCCAGATAAGGGGAACCGGTCCCTCAACTAGCGGAGAAACAGCAAGGCTCAACTAGAAACCGGAGGCTGCAGCATTTCATGTACTGCAGGCCAAAGTCCACACCAGTCTGTCACGCTGTCTCGGCGTTCAGGAGGTCAGGAGCCTATGCTGACCCTACACTGAGGCCCTGCCTAATCCCTCTACCTGGAGGTACTGTTGATGGTACAGAGGTCCAGGCCGCCAGCGTAAACCTACCTCCTGAGAATTCCTGAACCTCAGTAATCTAGTCCTGAGAAGGACCCCGATCACAACAATTGGGGACAGGACCGTATATGCCAAACACAGTGCAAGACGAATGAGACAGTACAAGGGGCAAACCAAAAACCACCCCGCATACAAAAAACTTACACCACTACAACGGAGGGAACACCAACGGGTAAGGGGATAAAGAATAAAGCGAGGAAGGGAAAAAACCACACCGAGTACACTTCGCTCCTAACTCCACAATACCACGTATCACTCTGATAGTCTGCATGAAAAGCTTTCACCGACAACTACCCTATCAGAATGGCAGGTATTTGAAGGAGTCCCAATACTGCAGAATTAACTGCAGCTGGGCGAGGCTGGGCCTCGTCTAGCACAGAGAGAGAGAATTAACTCCCTCCCTGCCGAAAAACACCAAGCACCAAAAACTCAGCTGCGAGAAGTCAGGCTGTGTAATCGTGACGATCTTCGTGGCGACACACCTGTGACACAGTCTCACTAAGAAGGTAGCCACATAGGACCGAGGGGACGGAACACACGTCGCCCGCCAAGGCCCGAGGATACCGGATAGAAGTGTCACTGGGTGTGAGATGCAGGGAGAAGGCCAGAGAAAGGACACACAGAAGGGGGTCCTGCTAAGTACTCCGGAGCTATCTGGGGGTGGACTGAGTCCCTCACTGAGTACGAACAGTACGATGGGGGAGATTGCTCTGGTACCTGTAATCTGGACTGCAACAACTGTGAGTAAAGATCTTGGGACTGCATCACACGGACTCTGTGTTCATTACTGACTCCCTGCACTACAACCACCATCATCCACCCACACTGCCCTGAAGCTACACTCTTCCTGTGGGGAGTAATAATACCATTGCTGCAAAACCACCAGTTTCAGAGGACTGTTCTGCAGCCGCACTCCATAGGTGGCGTAGTCAGACATTATAAAACCCATATATACAAATTACCCTTGGATTGACCGCCCAGGGTCACGGACCGGGTCACCGCCACAGTGACTACAACCCCCAGTGTCTACCGGCCTGGCTCCGGGTACCTCATGGCCCAGGGGGCGCGTCAACTTCATAGGTCCCTGATCTGAGACCACTCTTGCAGCTTGATTTGCCCCACCTCTGGATCTCGTTCGCCCAGGCTATACGTCAGAACGTATTGCACCAGGGCTTGTCGGTGCTGCCACAGTCGCTGCAACATGTGCAGAGTTGAATTCCACCGTGTCGGCACATCACATTTTAGCCTGTGAACTGGCAGGCCCAACGACTTCTGTAGAGATGTAAGTCGTTGAGCTGCGGGATGCGAACGGCGGAAGTGAGCACACAGCGACCGTGCCCTCTGCAGAAGGCCATCTAGTCCGGGATAGTGGGCTAAAAATTGCTGGACAACCAGGTTCAACACGTGAGCCATACAAGGCACGTGTGTGACATTGCCCCGGCGAAGGGCCGCACCCAGGTTTGCAGCATTGTCGCACACGGCCTTCCCTGGTTTCAGGTCCAGTGGAGACAACCATTCATGAAACTGGTTCTCCAGAACTGACCACAACTCCTCAGCTGTGTGACTCACATTTCCCAGACATTTCAAAGTAAACACCGCCTGATGCCGTTGAGCGCTGCTGCCAGCATAGTAAGGAGGTGTGCAAGATTCCTTCTGCTCAGTTAGAAAGCGGGTGGCATTACTAGACAGGCTTTGGGTGCAGGTGGAGGACCGAGAGGAGGTTGAGGAGGCAGAAGCAGTGGAGGAACTTCTAGATAAAGAGGATTGATGTACAACTCGTGGGGACGGCAAGACTTGGACAGCAGCCCCTTGTCCTGCTGTCACCATAGTTACCCAGTGCCCAGTCAGTGACATGTAACGCCCCTGTCCATGCCTACTCGTCCAAGTGTCTGTGGTGAAATGCACCCTGTCACACCCAGAGTTTCTCAAAGAAGCGGTGATGTTGTGTGCGACATTCTGGTGTAGCGCAGGCACACCTTTCTTTGAGAAGTAGTGCCGACTGGGCATCTGGTACTGGGGCACTGCGACGGACATAAGGTCTCAAAAATCCTTTGTGTCCACCAGGCGGAAAGGCAGCATTTCTGTAGCCAACAGCTTGCAGATGGTGAAATTCAACCTCAGCTTTTTCATGGCTAGGAGGAAATGGTCTTTTACTTGTCCACATCTGAGGGACCGAGGGCTGGCTCTTGTGCTTAGACGGGGTTGAGTAGGGTGTCCCCGGCAAACTGCCGGTCTGTGAGGAAGATGCAGGTGGAAAAGTTAGGTTGCCTTGATCCAAAGGTGGTGCTCTCGATGTCAACACCAGCTGGTGTTTCCAAATCCAAATGAAATGATGACCTGCCAATCACACTGGCTGTTGTGGGTAAAGAGGTGGCAGATCTGCATCCAAAAACATGTGTGACTGCTGTCCCCCCAGTCACAGAGGATGAAGAGGCCGCGGATGCACAAGATGGGGCAGACGGTGGTTGGCCCGGCCCGCTAGGCCGCATTGTAGCACAGTGAGCTTCCCACTGCAACTTATGCTTCATATCCATGTGATGGTTCATGCATGAAGTACTCAAACTATGGATTTTTTGGCCTCTACTTAGCTTTTGGTGACAAATATTATAGATAACACGAGTTGGGTCATCCTTATCGATCTGAAAAAATTCCCAGGCTATGCAAGGCTTAGAACCCATGCGACCTGAAGAGCCACTACGACTTGCGGTCAGAGGCAGAGTTGTGGTTGAGGATGCAGTTGTTGAGGTGCTTCCAGTACTCCATCTCTGTCCAGGAAGGCGCAACCTAACCTCGTCGTCAATAGCATCTGTGATGCCCAGCTGCGCTTGGTATCACAGATCCTAGAAGAGTGCATTGATGGAATCCTCCACAAGAGGCCCCCATGAACATTCACACATCTCCACCTTCCACCTCAGACCAGCAGAGGGAGCCCGTTAGGGATATAAATAGGGAAGGCGGAGCTAGGCAGTTCAGTTCCTCTGAAGAGTTCCTGCAGTAGAGAAGCCTAAGAGAGGTCAGTCTGCAGTGGAGCTCAGTCTAGTCTAGAGAACTCAGTTAATAGTTCAACAGTGGAGCACGAGGCTCCTGCTAGCTAGATTCAGGGAGCCCAGTTAGAGCTTAAGGTGTGCCGGCGCCATAAGATCGGTGAAGCGCGGCAAGCTGCCGTTAGTGTCTATAGCCTAGTGAGGGCCCGAGTAGGCCGAAGGCGAGTGGAGAGTTAGTACATAGGGGGCAGAGGAGCTTAACCAGCTCACCCCGAAGCATTTACCGGACACCGGATCCGAGCTTACCGGGATCTCTATGACCCAGTAAGGCATAACCGGAATCCCTGGAGAACTACAAGTCCCAGGATCGCTAAGGTGCTGATACATAACAGAGCCAGGAGACGCTTAGGCCCCGCATACTGGGAGCGTGAACTCTCCAAGACAAGGCCCTACCACAAGGTCAGCCAGCGCAGGACAGAGACAAAGTTCGGCCTAGCTCCAGGCAGGTCAGAAACTTACTACGCAGAGGCAAGAAACAGGAGGCCTTACACCCGCTCATTGGGGAGGATCCTGATATGCACCCTTCACCCTACAGTGCTCCGGGATGTGCCTGAATTTCCACTAGTAAAAGGTACTGAAGTGACTACCGTGTCCGTTCCCGTTCTTGCTCTGACCCGGCTGGGTCTCGCCTGTCCTGCATTCCCCCTGCATAGGCTGTTCTGAGGCCTAGCTCCACCTGTGGGGAGCTATACCATCGAGCTGCCTTATCACCAGCCTCAGTGGACTGCTGCAGTGCTGGTGCTTCTCACCAAATACCACAGGTGGCGTCACGAACTCTTATAAAATTAACAATTATCCACCCTTTTAAAGAGTGACCCCAGGGTACGGGCCCGGGAGCAGACCACCGCGACATCCCCAAGGCCAGGCAAAGGCCCGGGTACCGAGTCATCCCCATCCCCTGGGCTAGTCACATCATCCTCCACCTCTCTCTGCTGACCTCATCGACTGGCTGACTGTGGGTTGACAGTAAGTGGGATCTCCAACCTCGTCATCATCACCCTATGTGTTCTCCCACCCGTCGTCCTCAGAGCCAACCTCTTCCTGCCCTGACCGAAAAGTCAAGTTGTCGCTCCAATCAGGTATTTGAGTCTCATCATCGTCTTCATTTTTGTCTCCACCAACTGGAGTTACAGTTTGGGAACGAGGGTCTACATTATGCTCAGAACCTTCTTCATCTGGTCCTGGATCCGACTCATAAAGATTCTGGGCATCAGTGCAGATCATTTCCTCGTCTGGATTAACAGAAGCTCTGGAGCAGACCTCCGTTTCACAGGCTATAGTATGAGTAAACAGCTGTGCAGACTCAACCATCTGTGTTACCCCATACTCAGATGGGCCGCTGGAGACTTGGGAGCTGTGAGGAAGCAAGTGCGATTAGGGTGACACCTCTGAGGACTGGAGTATTTGTGATGTTGAAGTTGAGGTGGAGGAGAGCCCTCTTGAAGAAGCACTTGATATCTATTGAAGCACCTGCTGTTTTTGTGCCTCATCTGGAATTTGTAGCGATGGGCGTGTCCGTAACAAAGGGATCGTATCACGTTGTCCACGAAAAGAAGTAGACATCTTAGTTTGGCTGGAAGATGGTCTTTCTTCTGCAGATGTTACCCCCCCACCGCGGGGGGGCTCGACCCACCAGCGGACAGGCACCAGTATTGGGAGAGGGGGGCTGGCCGTCAGGGTCCACTGCGGCTCTGGCACAAACCTGGCGACACGGAGGTCGCACGGGCAGGAACGGACTGGCCGTGTCGGCTTGGCACTCCAGCGTAGTTCCTCTGCCTGCTCGCGCCCGTAACCTCAAAGGGATGCGCAAGCAACTTTTCTTCCCAGGGCTGTTCCCCGCCCAGCAGGAACATGGGGGAGCTCAGGTCGGCCTTCCACTGTACTCCCTTACCTCCCTCGCCCTCTTTCCTTCTTCCGTTCTCCATCTAACCCCTCGGCTCTGTGGTGTCCGCTCTCCCTCCAGCTCTCTCCTTCTCACAGGTGGACTACCGCGTGTATTCACACTGTGGCGAATCTTTTGGGCCCAGGCATAAGAAGTTGTCGAGGTAATGGATAATATGTGCCCCCTTAGAAACATCCATTACAACCCATTCGAGGAAGCAACTAAACGCCTCAAATAGTGAGCAGGATCTGGAGCACCCCATGGGCAAACAGCGATCTATATAGTATGCTCCTTCCCAGAAGCAGCCCAATAAGTGGACACTATTCGGAGGCACAGGTAGTAAGTAACCGGAACGCCGCATCAATGTCTGTTTTGGCCATTAGTGTGACCCTTCCCAACTTCTTGATCCGCCTGATTGCCTTGTCAAAGGATGTACAGTATATACTACTGTACTTGGTTCCGCGTCAATGTTGTCGTTTACAGACTTGCCCCTTGGATATGACAAATGGTGGATTAGTCCGAATGTATTGGGTTCCGTTTTTGGCACAACTCACAACGGGAATACCACTACGTCTTGTAAGGAAAGTGTTCTGAATGGAACCGCCATTCTACTTAAAGATATTTCTTTTTTTAATTTTCTTGTCATGACGTCTGGGTGTTGGTAGGCTGATTTTAGATTTTTACTCCAGCCTTTCTTGATTTTAGAAGGGCATGACATGCCTATATCTGTGTCTCCCCCTCCTTTTACTCCTCCACCTCTTTTCTTTTCGCATGACTATATGTACTTGTCACTTTTCCATGTGTTAGTTGTGTCTTCTGAGCAGTTTTTCAGCTTTTGGACACCTGTTGAAGTGTTTTCTATGTGTTTTCTATGTGTTTTTGTTTGCCTGCCATTGGTTTTAATGGTGTTCGAAGGTGTTCGGCGAACATACGGGTGTTCGATGAACCGAACCGAACTCGAACACTACCAGGGTGGCTCAACACTAGTCAGAAGAAGCTTGATGCATCCACTATGTTCCTGGAAAAATTTCCCGATCTGGAACATAAATGTGTGTGGAAGCCAGAAGAGCAAGAGCAAATTCTGTCTTGGATAGCAGACAAGGCCTCTACACATTTGCCAAGCAGCAACAAATCTTCCTCGACCACACAGTCTACTGTCAATACACAGAAGGCTGGCCCATCCAATGCTGAAGCTGGTTCTTCTTCCTCCCGCCATTATCAGTCACAGAATACATATGACCGCAAGCTTGGCCACAGGATCTGTTTGGTACGTATCCTTTGGTTGGCTCTGGCCTATCTCCGTGCAGCATTGAAGAGGGACAAGAGGAGGTGGTGTGCGTTGATGCTCAAGTATTTGAGGACCTGCGGCCAGAAGAAAGCCACTTGGAGGAAACTCATTTACTGTCTCCAGAGGTGGAGGCTGATGATGAGACACAGTTGCCATCAGGTCAGCCTACAATGTCAACTGGGAAGGAGGATGAGATGGAAGACGAGGTGGTCGATGATGAGTGCACTGATCCGACCTGGACCGTTGGTGTGCATAGCCATGACAGCAAAACAGAGGAAGATGGATATGTAGCACCAACACAGGCACCAAGGGGTCGTGGTTTGCCCAGAGTGAGAACTGGGTCAACTGTTCCCAAGAGCACCCCCACTGTGCGTCAAGTCAGGGCAAGGGGGCATTCAGCTGCTGCGTGCCATACCAATTTGAGCAGAAGCCAGGGCAAAGGCAACCTGAGCACCACCAGTATGCAAAACTACATGGCAGCCAAGCACCCCAGTAGGTGGGCAAAACACCAGGGTACCAAATCTGCGTCTGTGCGTCAAACCAATGCCATGTCGCCTGTGCTATGTCCTTCAGAATCTGCTGTACAGGAAGCAGGCGCTCATACCTCCTGCCCACAAGCTGCGGTTGCTCACACACAACAAACATCAACCACATCCACTTCCTTGTCCCAGAGAAGCGTCCAATTGTCTGTGCCTGAGAGATTGAAAAGAAAGCGTAAATATGCAGCCACGCACCCACAGGCACAAATACTAAACTCGCACATTGCCAAATTGCTAGCTGTGGAGATGTTGCCGTTTAGGCTTGTGGGAACACAGTCTTTCCGTGACCTCTTGGCTGTGGCTGCCCCACGATACAGTGTTCCCAGACGCCACTATTTTGCCCGGTGTGCCGTCCCTACATTACACAAGCACATGCTAAACAATCTGAACCGTGCTCTCACCAATGCCGTAACCGGGACGGTCCACCTAACAGACACCTGGACAAGCTGTTGTGGACAGGGACGATACATTTCTGTCACGGCACACTGGGTGAACCTGGTGGAGGATGGGACAAAGGCGCAAACTGGAACATCACACATCCTACCCACGCCAAGAATGGCGGACCCAACTTCTGTCATGGTTTCCGCCTCTTCATATTCCACTTCCTCTCTCCCCTCCTCCTGCTCCTCATCCTCTGCTGAATTACCCTCCCCATCACTGCCAAGCTGGGACCTGTGCAGCAGCGCATTGGCAAAGCGGCAACACGCTCTGCTGAAGCTGATTTCTTTAGGTCAGAAAGCACACACTGCAGTAGAGCTGTGGCAAGCTTTAAAACAACAGACTGGTCAGTGGCTCTCCCTGCTACACCTCCAACCCTGTCTGGTCGTCTGCGATACTGGGCGTAACCTGGTGGCAGCTTTAAAGGTCGGCAAGCTGGTACATGTGCCATGCATGGCTCACGTGCTGAACCTAGTTGTTCAGAAATTTCTGAAAACTTACCGTGACTTGCCATACCTACGTGAGAAGGAGTGCCGTATTAGCGCAAATTTCCGCAATTCCTCTACCGCTTTTGCTGCTCTTGAATTTGCCAAGTCACCGACTCATTTGTGAACTGCCCATGCGGTGGAACTCAACATATAATATGTTGGTGAGGATTAGTGAACAGCAGAGGGCAGTAGCTGAATACCAGCTTCAACATGCCCATCAGCTGAGAGTCAGCCACCACACATAACAACTGCTGAGTGGGTAAGGATCGCTGACATTTGTGAGGTTCTTGAGAACTTTGAGTACTGCACCAACCTCGTGAGCGGTGATCAAGTGTAATGCACACGCCCGGGCTGAGTGGCGTGTGCGTGTGATTCCACTGGACCGTGCCGGAGAGTGAATGCCTGGAGGGGCGTAACTAGGTATTCACCCGATCCGACCAGGGTTGCACGACGGCATACGACGCCAGTGCACCAAGGAGGAACCGAGCAGAGGGACCAGGTGCTACTCCAGGACAGACCCGGGACACGGCTGTTGACCCACGCAGGGGAATACAGGAACCGGTTAGGCTGGCACACAGACTGGTGGGTATAGGCAGGCACGACTGGTATGCAGGCAGGCGGGTATGCAGGCAGGGGGGTACAGGCAAGCACGGCTAGAGTGCAGACAGGGAGGCACTAGCAGGTAGGAACACAGGCGGGATAGGACCCAGTACACACTGGGACTCAGGAACAGAACCACAGATGTGACGGACAAACACAGCAGAGTAAGGCCGCCCAGAGTGGTGAGCGAGAGCAGGGCAAGACGAGACTGCCTAGAGCGGTGAGCGAGAGTAGAGCAGGACGAGGCCGCCTGGAGCGGTGAGCGAGAGTAGAGCAGGACGAGGCCGCGTGGAGCGGTGAGCAAGAGTAGAGCAGGACGAGGCCGCGTGGAGCGGTGAGCAAGAGTAGAGCAGGACGAGGCCGCCTGGAGCGGTGAGCAAGAGTAGAGCAGGACGAGGCCGCCTGGAGCGGTGAGCAAGAGTAGAGCAGGACGAGGCCGCCTGGAGCGGTGAGCAAGAGTAGAGCAGGACGAGGCCGCCTGGAGCGGTGAGCAAAGGGTCAGAGCGGAGTGAGACTGCCGGAGCAGTGAGCAAAGGGTCAGAGCGGAGCGAGACTGCCGGAGCAGTGAGCAAAGGGTGAGAGCGGAGCGAGACTGCCAGAGCAGTGAGCAAAGGGTCAGAGCGGAGTGAGACTGCCGGAGCAGTGAGCAAAGGGTCAGAGCGTAGCGAGACTGCCGGAGCAGTGAGCAAAGGGTTAGAGCGGAGCGAGACTGCCGGAGCAGTGAGCAAAGGGTCAGAGCGGAGCGAGACTGCCGGAGCAGTGAGCAAAGGGTCAGAGCGGAGCGAGACTGCCGGAGCAGTGAGCAAAGGGTCAGAGCGGGCTAGAACCGCCGGAGCGGTGAGCAAAGGCAGAGCAGGCTAGAACCGCCGGAGCGGTGAGCAAGGCAGAGCAGGCTAGAACCGCCGGAGCGGTGAGCAAGGCAGAGCAGGCTAGAACCGTGGAGCGGTGAGCAAGGCAGAGCAGGCTAGAACCGCCAGAGCGGTGAGCAAGGCAGAGCAGAGGGGACAGGGCTCTGTTCACACGGAACAGACAGGAAGGGAAAGGCAGAACCAGATACCCACAGGGTACTTACAGTGAAGTAGCGAGTGGACCACGAACTCACAAACGGAAGTACAGTGACAACGAGCAGGAGTTAGGTACGATTTCAGACTCTGCAGAAAAAGGAAAGGTGTGGACATAGAGAAACAGCCCCTAGAAGGTGGGAGGAACAGGCTAGGAGCGTGTTCTGACAGGACAGACAAGATACAGGAGCGGGTCTAGGTATGCGGCCCCTAGAAGGCAGAACGAACAGGCAAGGAGCAAGTTCAGACAGGCCTGGAAATACAGCCTCCAGGAAAGGCAGGCAAGCAAACACAGAAAAGGACCTGGCACATTCAGAGTGAAAGAGCACACTGAATGAAACACAATGCTCAGGCAGGGATTCATTGGAGCAGCTGGGTTAAATACCAGGTGACAGACAGCAATAGGCTGAGGACGCACAAGGGGTGTGCCCGCAGCAGGTACAAGAAACAGGTCTGCCCTTAAGCAGCAGACACAGAGGCAAGCAGACAGCATGGAGTGAAGCCAGGCTAGCAGACTGGACTGGAGATCAAGTGCGCGCTCTTGCCCAGTGGGAGATGGACCACTATGCAAGGACGCCGCCAGGTATGTTACATCAAGCTATTATCAGCGTAACCATCCCGCTGCTGTGTCTCTTGAAACAATCACTGCATAATCTCAAAGAGGAAGCTTTGGGTGCCCAGCATGTTGGTATGGAGCCAGATTTCCCAATGGGTGATACTACCCAGCCCAGCCAATATTCTGAGGTAACATTGGGTGCTGAGGAGGAAGAGGACTTGTTTTTCTGTGCTACCGAGGGGACTCGTAATGCTACAGAGGGGACACCCAACACAAGCTTCATGTCTGTCCATCCTGGATGGGCTGGAGAGAAGGAGGTGGAGGAGGTGAGTCAGCGTGAGGAGAGGATGGGTACTGTTTCTACTGTTGGGGACACAGAACATTAGCCTTTTTTCAGCTTGGCCCACATGGCACAGTTTATGTGTAAGTGTCTGTGGCAAGACCCTCGCGTGATACACATTTTATCCAACAACCTATACTGGTTGGCCTCCTTTCTCGATCCACAATACAAGGAGAAATTTCCTTCTCTCTTTTCGGAGTCACCAAAGAGTTTTACAATGGAATCGTTCAAGAGGGCCATTGTACATCAGTTGCTGAAAACATCACCCTCAGGCAATGGCGGTGGCAGAGGTACCAGCTCTTTTCAACACTAAGGGATAATGAGGAGAGACACAAACACCATCTCCAACAGAGGTGGGGGGGGATGTGCACAAGTTGGACAGTTTTCAATAAATCAGCATAACAGTAAGGGCTATCTGTGCCTGTAACAATGCCAAGGAGGGATAAGTTGCAGAACATGGTCAAGGGGTAATTAAGTGACCATATGTAAGTCCTTTCTGATGCTTCAGTTCCCTTTAATTATTGGGTGTCTAAGCAGAACACTTGGCCCGACCTCTCCTTATATGCCTTGGAGGTGCTGGCCTGCCCGGCTGCTAGATATCTCCACAGTTTGTAATCCCTCCAGATGAGAGCAAGCCAACCTAACTTCACTAAAAATGCAGATTCATGCTACTGCTGTTAACATGACCCCCTTCCCATAAAAACCCGTTTCCTTCCTTCGTCAACCATGACTCAGCCCATAGGGCTAATTTTTACAAACCCTATGCATATTCTGCAGTGGACAAATCTGGAATGTACAGTGGTCCTACCAACTAATATTTGTCATTGGAGGCATTTGTCACAGATTTTTGGAAATACGATGCACATTCTGCACAGGACCAAATAGTACAGTATCAAGAAGTCTTCTCTTCCTATATAATCTGGGGAATATTGACAATCAAAATCTCTGAGACATTTGGAGAAGCTTCTCCAACCCATTCTTTGTCCATTGACTTGCACAAGTGATATATTTGAGCTCGTCATCCAGTTGACTATTGCAGCTTTATTTTTCCGGTTCAGAGTTCAGCCATACCTGAGGATCGCAGGCTGCACTCACTGCTACCTTCTAGTACTCCATGTCTCTTGGCCTTTTTCTCTGTAGTCTCTGCCCTTAAATAAGTTAAATAATAGAATGAGGGCCCTACAATATGAATAAGTGAGGGCACTCTCAAATGTACACAAGATGGACCTCCAAAATTTCTAGAGGAGGTCACTTCAAAATGTATGTTACAGGGCCACACGAGGGCTCTCACAAAACTCAGCTTTCCTGCCTATTGCAGGCCCTCTGAACATTTGAATTTAAGGTAGCAGTATCACATGGGGGTGGTGGAGGAGGAGGAGGAGGAGGGTGAAGCCCAACGCTACAATGGGCACATTGTAAACTGATATGGAATATGTATTCCACTATCTGAGTGTCAATAATGGAGGGACCACCCAAATGTCTAAGTAACAGCTGTCCCCCCAAAACGCTTGTTACAGAGCCATCTGAGGCCTCTCAGGTGAAAGATCAACATACCTACTGGTGCGGTCTAGCTGTGCTTGTAAAGTGCCAGGGAATAGCGAACTAAAAATGATGTATGATACAGGGACCTACAAAATGTATAAGTCAGGGCCCTCCCAATTGTAAAAGGCGAAAAAAAGCCACAACAGTATGTGTGAACAAACGCTAAAAGGGATATTTTTTTTGTTTCTCTGGTTTATTTAGCCTTATATACAAGTGATTATGCAGGAAAAACAGTTTCTTAACCTTTTTGGCCTGTTAAATGCAATTTAGGTTAGGTTTGGTAGTTGTTCTTGTGTGTCTGTAAAAGTGAGGTAATACTGTGTCAAACTTATTCCCAGAAACCATATGTGAGTCAGAAATGCATGCAGGCACATTCTCCAGGTTCTTCCCATTCTATTTAATCACTTTTCTGTCCATTTCAGCCATTTCCTCAGGCCCCCAGACCCCTTTGTAGGGTCCAGCAGAAAATTACTCGCATTTCCCATTGACTTACATTGTACTCGCTATTTGGAACGAATACGCGATTATTACAAAGTACTCGTTACGACTATAGCGATTACGAATATTACAGTACTCGCTCATCACTAACACAAGAACTTAGGTGACACAGTGGGGAAGAGGGCCCTCAGGTTTTAACCCCTTCACAACATCCACCTTTCATGTATGGTGCATGTTAAATGCCACTGTCAATCTCGTACAGTGGCACTTAACACACGCTGACATGTGTGCGCATCATTCTCTCGCTCATCGGCGTACCTGTGACGTGATCATGAGTCGCCGATGGGTTATCATGACAGATGGGTCTGCTGATGACCATTCTGCTTGTCATTACAGAGCTCCTTTGAAACCCTTCCTGTGGCCGGGATTCAAAGGAGACTGTGATTTCACCTATATGCAGTGATGCTGTGGCGCTGTGCACGCCGATACAGTTAAATGTAGTGTAGTGTATATATAGGATCTGTCAGCTCTCCTGTGTGGTGTAGTATATACAGTGGGTACGGAAAATATTAAGACCCCTTTAAATTTTTCACTCTTTGTTTCATTGCAGCCATTTGGTAAATTCTAAAGTTCATTTTTTGCTCAAAGTACACTCTGCACCCCATCTTTACTGAAAAAAACCCCCCAGTAATGTACAATTTTTTGCAAATTTATTAAAAAAGAAAAACTGAAATATCACATGGTAATAAGTATTCAGACCCTTTGCTCAGACACTCATATTTAAGTCACATGCTGTTCATTTCCTTGTGATCCTCCTTAAATTAATCTGATAGGACTTGATTTGGAAAGACATACACCTGTCTAGATAAGACCTCACAGCTCACAGTGCATATCAGACCAAATGAGAATCATGAGCTCAAAGGAACTGCCCAAGGAGCTCAGAGACAGAATTGTGGCAAGGCACAGATCTGGACAAGGTTACAAAAGAATTTCTGCATTACTCAATGTTCCTAAGAGCACAGTGGCCTCCATAATCCTTAAATGGAAGAAGTTTGGGACCACCAGAAGTCTTCCTAGATCTGGCCGTCCAGCCAAACTGAGAAATCATGGGAGAAGAGCCTTGGTGAGAGAGGTAAAGAAGAACCCCAATTTCGCTGTTCCTGAGCTCCAGAGATGCAGTAGGGAGTTGGGAGAAAGTTCCACAAAGTCAACTATCACTGCAGCCCTCCACCAGTTGGGCCTTTTATGGCAGTGTGGCCCGACGGAAGCCTCTCCTCTGTGCAAGACATATGAAAGCCCACATAGAGTTTGCTCAAAAACACATGAAGGACTCCCAGACTATGAGAAATAAGATTCTCTGGTCAGAAGAGACAAATATAGAACTTTTTGTTGATAATTCTAAGCGGTATGTGTGGACAAAACCAGGCACTGCTCATTACCTGCCCAATACAATCCCAACAGTGAAACATGGTGGTGGCAGCATCATGCTGTGGGGGTGTTTTTCAGCTGCAGGGACAGTACGACTGGTTGCAATTGAAGGAAACATGAATGCGGCCAAGTACAGAGACATCCTGGATGAAAACCTCTTCCAGAGTGCTCTGGACCTCAGACTTGGCCAAAGGTTCACCTTCCAACAAGACAATAACCCTAAGCACACAGCTAAAATAACAAAAGAGTGGCTTCAGAACAACTCTGTGACCATTCTTGACTGGCCCAGCCAGAGCTCTGAACTAAACCCAATTGAGCATCTCTGGAGATACCTGAAAATGACTGTCCACCAACGTTCACCATCCAACCTGACGGAACTGGATAGGATCTGCAAGGAAGAATGGCAGAGGATCCCCAAATCCAGGTGTGAAAACTTGTTGCATCATTCCCAAGAAGACCGTGGCTGTACTAGCTCAAAAGGGTGCTTCTACTCAATACTGAGTAAAGGGTTTGAATACTTATGACCATGTGATATTTCAGTTTTTCTTTATTCATAAATTTGCAAAAAATTCTACATTTCTGTTTTTTTTCAGTCAAGATGGGGTGCAGAGTGTACTTTAATGAGAAAAAAATGCACTTTTTAGAATTTACCAAATGGCTGCAATGAAACAAAGAGTGAAAAATTTAAAGGGGTCTGAATACTTTCTGTACCTACTGTATAGGATCTGACAGCTCTCCTGTGTGGTACAGTATATAGAGGATGTGTCGGCTCTCCCATGTGATGTAGTATATAGAGGATCTGTCAGCTCTCCTGTGTGGTGTAGTATATAGAGGATCTGTCAGCTCTCCCATGTTATGTAGCATATAGAGGATCTGTCAGCTCTCCTGTGTTATGCAGTATATAGAGGATGTGTCAGCTCTCCTGTGTGGTGTAGTATATATAGGATCTGTCAGCTCTCCTGTGTGGTGTAGTATATAGAGGATCTGTCAGCTCTCCTGTGTGGTGTAGTATATAGAGGATCTGTTCGCTCTCCTGTGTGGTGTAGTATATAGAGGATCTGTTAGCTGTTCTGTGTGGTGTAGTATATAGAGGATCTGTCAGCTCTCCTGTGTGGTGTAGTATATAGAGGATCTGTCAGCTCTCCTGTGTGGTGTAGCATATAGATGATGTCAGATCTCCTGTGTGGTGTAGTATATATAGGATCTGTCAGCTCTCCTGTGTGGTGTAGTATATAGAGGATCTGTCAGCTCTCCTGTGTGGTGTAGTATATAGAGGATCTGTCAGCTCTCCTGTGTGGTGTAGTATATAGTGGATGTCAGATCTCCTGTGTGTTGTAGTATATAGAGGATCTGTTAGCTCTCCTGTGTGGTGTAGTATATAGAGGATCTGTCAGCTCTCCTGTGTGGTGTAGTATATAGAGGATATTTCAGCTCTCCTGTGTGGTGTAGTATATAGAGGATCTGTCAGCTCTCTTGTGTGATGTAGTATATAGAGGATCTCTCAGCTCTCCTGTGTGGTGTAGTATATAGAGGATCTGTCAGCTCTCCTGTGTGGTGTAGTATATAGAGGATATTTCAGCTCTCCTGTGTGGTGTAGTATATAGAGGATCTGTCAGCTCTCTTGTGTGATGTAGTATATAGAGGATCTCTTAGCTCTCCTGTGTGGTGTAGTATATAGAGGATCTGTCAGCTCTCCCATGTGGTGTAGTATATAGAGGATCTGTCAGCTCTCCTGTGTGGTGTAGTATATAGAGGATCTCTTAGCTCTCCTGTGTGGTGTAGTATATAGAGGATCTGTCAGCTCTCCTGTGTGGTGTAGTATATAGTGGATCTGTCAGCTCTCCTGTGAGGTGTAGTATATAGAGGATCTGTCATATCTCCTGTGTGGTGTAGTATATAGAGGATCTGTCAGCTCTCCTGTGTGGTGTAGTATATAGAGGATCTGTCAGCTCTTCTGTGTGGTGCAGTATATAGAGGATCTGTCAGCTCTCCTGTGCGGTGTAGTATATAGAGTATCTGTCAGCTCTCCTGTGTGGTGTAGTATATAGAGGATATGTCAGCTCTCCTGTGTGGTGTAGTATATAGAGGATCTGTCGGCTCTCCTGTGTGGTGTAGTATATAGAGGATCTGTCAGCTCTCCTGTGTGGTGTAGTATATAGAGGATCTGTCAGCTCTCCTGTGTGGTATAGTATATAGAGGATCTGTCAGCTCTCCTGTGTGGTGTAGTATATAGAGGATCTGTCAGCTCTCCTGTGTGGTGTAGTATATAGAGGATCTGTCATATCTCCTGTGTGGTGTAGTATATAGAGGATCTGTCAGCTCTCCTGTGTGGTGTAGTATATAGAGGATCTGTCAGCTCTCCTGTGTGGTGCAGTATATAGAGGATCTGTCAGCTCTCCTGTGTGGTGTAGTATATAGAGTATCTGTCAGCTCTCCTGTGTGGTGTAGTATATAGAGGATATGTCAGCTCTCCTGTGTGGTGTAGTATATAGAGGATCTGTCGGCTCTCCTGTGTGGTGTAGTATATAGAGGATCTGTCAGCTCTCCTGTGTGGTATAGTATATAGAGGATCTGTCAGCTCTCCTGTGTGGTGTAGTATATAGAGGATGTGTCTGATCTCCTGTGTGGTGTAGTATATAGAGGATTTCTCAGCTCTCCTGTGTGGTGTAGTAAAGTGTTCCCCAACTCCAGTCCTCAATACCCACCAACAGGTCATGTTTTCAGGATTTCCTTAGTATTGCACAGGTGATGGAATTATCACCTGTGCAATACTAAGGAAATCCTGAAAACATGGCCTGTTGGTGTGCCTTGAGGACTGGAGTTGGGGGAACACTGGTGTAATATATAGAGGATCTGTCAGCTCTCCTGTGTGGTGTAGTATATAGATGATGCCAGATCTCCTGATTGGTGTAGTATATAGAAGATCTGTCAGATTTCCTGTGTGGTGTAGTATATAGAGGATCTGTCAGCTCTCCTGTGTGGTGTAGTATATAGAGGATGTGTCAGCTCTCCTGTGTGGTGTAGTATATATAGGATCTGTCTGCTCTCCTGTGTGGTGTAGTATATAGAGGATCTATCAGCTCTCCTGTGTGGTGTAGTATATAGAGGATCTGTCAGCTCTCCTGTGTGGTGTAGTATATAGAGGATCTATCAGCTCTCCTGTGTGGTGTAGTATATAGAGGATGTGTCAGCTCTCCTGTGTGGTGTAGTATATAGAGGACCTGTCAGCTCTCCTGTGTGGTGTAGTATATAGAGGATCTCTCAGCTCTCCTGTGTGGTATAGTATATAGAGGATCTGTCAGCTCTCCCATGTGGTGTAGTATATATAGGATCTGTCAGCTCTCCTGTGTGGTGTAGTATAAAGATGTCAGCTCTCCTGTGTGGTGTAGTATATAGAGAATCTGTCAGCTCTCCTGTGTGGTGTAGTATATAGATGATGTCAGATCTCCTGTGTGGTGTGGCATATAGAGGATGTCAGATCTCCTGTGTGGTGTAGTATATAGAGGATCGGTCAGATCTCCTGTGTGGTGTAGTATATAGGGGATCTGTCAGAGCGCCTGTGTGGTGTAGTATATAGAGGATGTGTCAGATCTCCTGTGTGGTGTAGTATATAGAGGATCTGTCAGATCTCCTGTGTGGTGTAGTATAGAGGATCTATCAGATCTCCTGTCTGGTGTAGTATATAGAGGATGTCAGATCTCCTGTGTGGTGTAGTATATAGATGATGTCAGCTCTCCTGTGTGGTGTAGTATATAGAGGATCTGTCAGCTCTCCTGTGTGGTGTAGTATATAGAGGATCTGTCAGCTCTCCTGTGTGTTGTAGTATATAGAGGATCTGTCAGCTCTCCTGTGTGGTGTAGTATATAGAGGATCTGTCAGCTCTCCTGTGTGGTGTAGTATAGAGGATCTATCAGATCTCCTGTCTGGTGTAGTATATAGAGGATGTCAGATCTCCTGTGTGGTGTAGTATATAGATGATGTCAGCTCTCCTGTGTGGTGTAGTATATAGAGGATCTGTCAGCTCTCCTGTGTGGTGTAGTATATAGAGGATCTGTCAGCTCTCCTGTGTGGTGTAGTATATAGAGGATGTGTCAGCTCTCCTGTGGTGTAGTATATAGAGGATGTGTCAGCTCTTCTGTGTGGTGTAGTATATAGAGGATCTGTCAGCTCTCCTGTGTGGTGTAGTATATAGAGGATGTGTCAGCTCTCCTGTGGTGTAGTATATAGAGGATCTGTCAGCTCTCCTGTGTGGTGTAGTATATAGAGGATCTGTCAGCTCTCCTGTGTGGTGTAGTATATAGAGGATGTGTCAGCTCTCCTGTGGTGTAGTATATAGAGGATCAGTCAGCTCTCCTGTGTGGTGTAGTATATAGAGGATGTGTCAGCTCTCCTGTGTGGTGTAGTATATAGAGGATCTGTCTGCTTTCCTGTGTGGTGTAGTATATAGAGGATCTGTCAGATCTCCTGTGTGGTGTAGTATATAGAGGATCTGTCAGATCTCCTGTGTGGTGTAGTATATAGAGGATGTGTCAGCTCTCCTGTGTGGTGTAGTATATAGAGGATCTGTCAGCTCTCCTGTGTGGTGTAGTATAGAGGATCTATCAGATCTCCTGTCTGGTGTAGTATATAGAGGATGTCAGATCTCCTGTGTGGTGTAGTATATAGATGATGTCAGCTCTCCTGTGTGGTGTAGTATATAGAGGATCTGTCAGCTCTCCTGTGTGGTGTAGTATATAGAGGATCTGTCAGCTCTCCTGTGTGGTGTAGTATATAGAGGATGTGTCAGCTCTCCTGTGGTGTAGTATATAGAGGATGTGTCAGCTCTCCTGTGTGGTGTAGTATATAGAGGATCTGTCAGCTCTCCTGTGTGGTGTAGTATATAGAGGATGTGTCAGCTCTCCTGTGGTGTAGTATATAGAGGATCTGTCAGCTCTCCTGTGTGGTGTAGTATATAGAGGATCTGTCAGCTCTCCTGTGTGGTGTAGTATATAGAGGATGTGTCAGCTCTCCTGTGGTGTAGTATATAGAGGATCAGTCAGCTCTCCTGTGTGGTGTAGTATATAGAGGATGTGTCAGCTCTCCTGTGTGGTGTAGTATATAGAGGATCTGTCTGCTTTCCTGTGTGGTGTAGTATATAGAGGATCTGTCAGATCTCCTGTGTGGTGTAGTATATAGAGGATCTGTCAGCTCTCCTGTGTGTTGTAGTATATAGAGGATCTGTCAGATCTCCGGTGTGGTGTAGTATATAGAGGATCTGTCAGATCTCCTGTGTGGTGTAGTATATAGATGATGTCAGCTCTCCTGTGTGGTGTAGTATATATAGGATCTGTCTGCTCTCCTGTGTGGTGTAGTATATAGAGGATCTGTCATATCTCCTGTGTGGTGTAGTATATAGAGGATGTGTCAGCTCTCCTGTGTGGTGTAGTATATAGAGGATCTGTCAGCTCTCCTGTTTGGTGTAGTATATAGAGTATGTGTCACCTTAAAAAACAGCTTAAACAGCTTAAAAAACACTTGGTAATACGTGCCCCATGTTCCCCAATGATAATCCGCATGTGCTGTGCACATGCTGCGGAAATTTCCGCTGCGGATTATCATTGCGGAAAAATACGCAGCATGTCCATTAATTTTGCGGACACACAGCGTAATTGCCGCCATTGACTTGCATTGAATCGCATAATATCCGTATGAGCATATGTGCACATGTGGATATTATGCTATTCTATGTGCAGATGGTAACCGGGTTTGGAGAACAGGAGACTCTCCTCCAGACTTGGGTACCATAGTAGCTGTTAAAAAAAGAATTTAAAATAAAAAAAATAAAGATTATACTTACCTTCTGATGGCCCCCGGTCTCCTCAGCGATGCGTCCGGTGTGTTGTATGGGTCGCGGTGGTGTGAAAGGACCTGCCATGACGTCATTTAGTCATGTGACAGGTCACACGACTGATGACGTCGGCTGTTGCGTGACCTGTCACATGACTAAATGACGTCATGAAAGGTCCTTTCACACCACTGCGAGCCGCCCAACACACCGTACGCATCGCTGAGGATACCGGGGGCCATCGGAAGGTAAGTATAATCTTTATTTTGTAGTTTTTACCATTCTTATTATTATTTTTTTTTAACTATTACTTGGTCACACTATAAAAATCCATGCCGGTTGCATGGATTTATATAGTGTGACCAAGTTGTCAACCACTTTTCCAAGTGATGCTAAAAAGGCTTGGAAAAGCGCTTGATAAACCGCATGCAGAAAAGCATGCAAAAGCGCTTGACAAACGCTTCTACCTGGCAGGAAAAACGCATGTAAAATCCGCATGCGTTTTTTCTGCCAGGGAGAAGCAGAAAAAATATGCAGCGTTTCTGCATCGTGGGCACATATCCATAAACACATTTGAAACACAAAAATACATATAAACAGACATATCACACAATGATATCTGCGCACACTGACACGCACTGTGGAACACACACGCACACAGGGCCGTGTCTTCTAGCTGTGATCCGGCCGGGCCAGTACACATGCACACGCACGGTACGCAGACATGTGCACACGGTACGCAAATATGCGCACAGACACATGCATATGTACATATCTTATAAACACATAAAACTGTCCTGTCCAGCAGCTCCTCAGGCATGTCTCAGTGCAGGGCTGCCGGCATGAAACAGACATGGCCCTGGACCATCAGAGGGGCCCACTCGCCGTTGGGGCCTGGGCTGCTTCTACAGCATCTGTGTAGGACCTCTGGTGCTGCTTGATTGCCGGCACTTCACCCGACATGGCCGTGCGCTGTGCGGTTGTGTCTGGTAGTAATGACGAGGCAGGGCAATACACAAGCCCAATTATAGGCGCAGTGTCGTCCCTACCGTGTCATTAATACCAGACACAGCCGCACAGCTCACGGCCATGTCAGGTGAAGTGACGGCGGTCCTGCACAGATGCCAGGGAAGCAGCCCGGGCCACGACAGCGAGTGAGCCCACCTGATGGTCCACAAATACCTAGACATAGATACATACACACACATATACATACATACACACATATATATATATATATATATATACAGTACAGACCAAAAGTTTGGACACACCTTCTCATTTAAAGATTTTTCTGTATTTTCATGACTATGAAAATTGTACATTCACACTGAAGGCATCAAAACTATGAATTAACACATGTGGAATTATATACTTAACAAAAAAGTGTGAAACAACTGAAAATATGTCTTATATTCTAGGTTCTTCAAAGTAGCCACCTTTTGCTTTGATGACTGCTTTGCACACTCTTGGCATTCTCTTGATGAGCTTCAAGAAGTAGTCACCGGAAATGGTCTTCACTTCACAGGTGTGCCCTGTCAGGTTTAATAAGTGGGATTTCTTGCCTTATAAATGGTGTTGGGACCATCAGTTGTGTTGTGCAGAAGTCAGGTGGATACACAGCTGATAGTCCTACTGAATAGACTGTTAGAATTTGTATTATGGCAAGAAAAAAGCAGCTAAGTAAAGAAAAATGAGTGGCCATCATTACTTTATGAAATGAAGGTCACTCAGTGCTAAAAATTGGGAAAGTGTCCCCAAGTGCAGTTGCAAAAATTATCAAGCGTTACAAAGAAACTGGCTCACATGAGGACCGCCCCAGGAAAGGAAGACCAAGAGTCACCTCTGCTTCTGAGGATAAGTTTATCCGAGTCACCAGCCTCAGAAATTGCAGGTTAACAGCAGCTCAGATTAGAGACCAGGTCAATGCCACACAGAGTTCTAGCAGCAGACACATCTCTACAACAACTGTTAAGAGGAGACTTTGTGCAGCAGGCCTTCATGGTAAAATAGCTGGTAGGAAACCACTGCTAAGGACAGGCAACAAGCAGAAGAGACTTGTTTGGGCTAAAGAACACAAGGAATGGACATTAGACCAGTGGAAATCTGTGCTTTGGTCTGATGAGTCCAAATTTGAGATCTTTGGTTCCAACCACCGTGTCTTTGTGCGACACAGAAAAGGTGAACGGATGGACTCTACATGCCTGGTTCCCACCGTGAAGCATGGAGGAAGAGGTGTGATGGTGTGGGGGTGCTTTGCTGGTGACACTGTTGGGGATTTATTCAAAATGGAAGGCATACTGAACCAGCATGGCTACCACAGCGTCTTGCAGCGGCATGCTATTCCATCCGGTTTGCGTTTAGTTGGACCATTATTTATTTTTCAACAGGACAATTACCCAAAACACACCTCCAGGCTGTGTAAGGGCTATTTGACCAAGAAGTAGAGTGATGGGGTGCTACGCCAGATGACCTGGCCTCTGCAGTCACCAGACCTGAACCCAATCGAGATGGTTTGGGGTTAGCTGGATCGCAGAGTGAAGGCAAAAGAGCCAACAAGTGCTAAGCATCTCTGGGAACTCCTTCAAGATTGTTGGAAGACCATTTCCGGTGACTACCTCTTGAAGCTCATCAAGAGAATGCCAAGAGTGTGCAAAGCAGGCATCAAAGCAAAAGGTGGCTACTTTGAAGAACCTAGAATATAACACATTTTCAGTTGTGTCACACTTTTTTGTTAAGTATATAATTCCACATGTGTTAATTCATAGTTTTGATGCCTTCAGTGTGAATGTACAATTTTCATAGTCATGAAAATACAGAAAAATCTTTAAATCAGTAGGTGTGTCCAAACTTTTGGTCTGTACTGTATATATATATATATATATATATATATATATATATATATGTGTATATACACACACATTGCACATGGACTTACCCTTTCTGTACATGATGCAGGTTCTTCCATCTTCTCTGTGGGGCAGCCTCCCCTCCTCTTGGGGCCCGACTGCAGAGCTCTGGTGTAATTGCAGGGCAGGAGGGGGAGAGCGGAGAGGTAACATTCAGAGCAGTGGAGGGGGCAGGGAGAGCAGTGGCCATGCTGTAAGCTGGCTCTGTGCTCTGCTGGAGACCGGAGCAGGTGGGCGGAGCTTCCTCTCCTGCACTTACACAGTCAGCAGCTGGTGAGTCATCCTGGCAGCGCTGCCTGACACAGCAGTTTTACAGAGCAGATTCTGTCTTTCGACTCCTGGGCCCTCCTGTCACACATTATAATGAGGCCAATCTGACCCTGGGAGCCCTGGGCCCCATTGCAGACCCGGGCCCCGGGCAGTAGCCCGTATTGACCTCATTATAATCCGCCTATGGGTGTAGTATATATAGGATCTGTCAGCTCTCCTGTGTGGTGTAGTATATAGAGGATCTGTCAGATATCCTGTGTGGTGTAGTATATAGAGGATGTCAGATTTCCTGTGTGGTGTAGTATATAGATGATGTCAGCTCTCCTGTGTGGTGTAGTATATAGAGGATCTGTCAGCCCTCCTGTGTGATGTAGTATATAGATGATGTCAGATCTCCTGTGTGGTGTAGTATATAGATGATGTCAGATCTCCTGTGTGGTGTAGTATATACAGTACAGACCAAAGGTTTAGACACACCTTCTCATTTAAAGATTTTTCTGTATTTTCATGACTTTCAAAATTGTACATTCACACTGAAGGCATCAAAACTATGAATTAACACATGTGGAATTATATACTTAACAAAAAAGTGTGAAACAACTGAAAATATGTCTTATATTCTAGGTTCTTCAAAGTAGCCACCTTTTGCTTTGATGACTGCTTTGCACACTCTTGGCATTCTCTTGATGAGCTTCAAGAGGTAGTCACCGGAAATGGTTTTCACTTCACAGGTGTGCCCTGTCAGGTTTAATAAGTGGGATTTCTTGCCTTATAAATGGGGTTGGGACCATCAGTTGTGTTGTGCAGAAGTCTGGTGGATACACAGCTGATAGTCCTACTGAATAGACTGCTAGCTGCTTTTTTCTTGCCATAATACAAATTCTAAGTAAAAAAAACAAGTGGCCATCATTACTTTAAGAAATGATGGTCAGTCAGTGCGAAAAATTGGGCAAACTTTGAATGTGTCCCCAAGTGCAGTACATGATGTCAGATCTCCTGTGTGATGTGTGTGGTGTAGTATATAGAGGATCTGTCAGCTCCCCTGTGTAATGTAGTATATGGTTGTGACGCCTCTTCTCAGAAGCCCTTTATTTTACCCTGGGAGATGGGGGACTCGGAGTCGGGTCCTGTGATGGAGAGATGGGGTGCAGCCGTGGCCCGGACCCGACCCGTGCTCAGGGCCGTCACATTAAAAAAAGGATGATGTGGGCTTATCCGGGTTGAGTGGCTGATTTACGACTACACCACCTGTGGCACCTGGTGAAGGCCACCAGCGCCGCTGCAGTCCGCTGAGGCATGGTGTTATGGCGGCCAAAGTTATTACTACTCCCCACAGGCGGAGCAAGGCTTCAGGGCAGAGGGACAGGATGGAGGGGATAGTAGTAGAGGAAGACGGGTGCCGCGTCATGCGGTGTAGCGCAGAATAAACAGTCCGGAGGCCATAGGGGGTCCGACAACCTCCGAGTAAGTCCAGCATTCAGTCGGGTCCCTACACCAGAGTGTTCCTGAACTACAGACCGAATCTTTTCCTGTCTGTGTGTGTGCAAATAGGCCGGGTCTCCATCTGAGCTCCTCTCAGAACAAGGGCACGGGTGGCAGCTCTGCTCCGTCCGATACCCAGTGGGATCCTCAGGGCCTACCGGGCTTTCCCGACCAGGGCATGGAGTAGCAAGGTCGGGTGTCGGGGGCCGTTAGCCCTCTTGCAGCCGGACTCCCTCTGAAAATATCAGCATGGTGAGGACAGGTGGTGTACACCGCTCCGTCTGCATCCTGCCTGGGATCCATTTGCTGTGGAGCCACACTCTTAAGCTCCGGGCCTTCTTGGTCCTGGTCCTTGGCCGGGTTGAGACATTCCTGGTCTACAACCTGCCCCTCGACCCAAGGCCAGGATACGGGGGCTGTGTCTCCACCCGATGCGGGCCCACACAGGATCCACGCTTAGGGTGGGAGATCACAGTAACACACAGTATTTGACAGCACAAAAGAACCAAGAACCAAGATGGCTTTTTATTAAATATGAAATTTAAAGTGTAACTAACTTGTACGTCCTCCACCCTCACCCACTAACTGGTTCCCCTAACTCTTGGTTCCCCAGTCTCCCTGTAACCAGGGGAGCAGCACCTAGTGCATACTTTCCCCCTCTGGTGAAGTGTGGTGTTGGATGCAAAGGTTGGGTCACGACTATCACACTGTTCTTACCTCAGAGGAGGAACACTACACTCCATTAAAGAAGTGCAGCATCCCTGTGGCGGTCGAACCCTCAGGGGCGCCACATAGAGGATGTGTCAGCTCTCCTGTATGGTGTAGTATATAGAGGATCTGTCAGCTCTCCTGTGAGGTGTAGTATATAGAGGATCTGTCAGCTCTCCTGTGGGGTGTAGTATATAGAGGATCTGTTAGCTCTCCTGTGTGGTGCAGTATATAGAGGATCTGTTAGCTCTCCTGTGTGGTGTAGTATATAGAGGATCTGTCAGCTCTCCTGTGTTATGTAGTATATATAGGATCTGTCTGCTCTCCTGTGTGGTGTAGTATATAGAGGATCTGTCAGCTCTCCTGTGTGGTGTTGTACAGTATTTAGAGGATCTCTCAGCTCTCCTGTGTGGTGTAGTATATAGAGGATCTGTCAGCTCTCCTGTGTGGTGTAGTATATAGAGGATCTGTTCGCTCTCCTGTGTGGTGTAGTATATAGAGGATCTGTTAGCTGTTCTGTGTGGTGTAGTATATAGAGGATGTGTCAGCTCTCTTGTGTGATGTAGTATATAGAGGATCTGTCAGCTCTCCTGTGTGGTGTAGTATATAGAGGATCTGTCAGCTCTCCTGTGTGGTGGAGTATATAGAGGATCTGTCAGCTCTCCTGTGTGGTATAGTATATAGAGGATGTGTCAGCTCTCTTGTGTGATGTAGTATATAGAGGATCTGTCAGCTCTCCTGTGTGGTGTAGTATATAGAGGATCTGTCAGCTCTCCTGTGAGGTGTAGTATATAGAGGATGTGTCAGCTCTCCTGTGAGGTGTAGTATATAAAGGATCTGTCAGCTCTCCTGTGTGGTGTAGTATATAGAGGATCTGTCAGCTCTCCTGTGTGGTGTAGTATATAGGGGATCTGTCGGAGCGTCTGTGATGTGTGGTGCGTTATATAGAGGATATGTCAGCTCTCCTGTGTGGTGTAGTATATAGAGGATGTGTCTGATCTCCTGTCTGGTGTAGTATATAGAGGATGTCAGATCTCCTGTGTGGTGTAGTATATAGGGGATCTGTCGGAGCGTCTGTGATGTGTGGTGTAGTATATAGAGGATCTGTCCTGTGTGGTGTACTATATAGAGGATCTGTCTGCTCTCCTGTGTGGTGTAGTATATAGAGGATCTGTCAGCTCTCCTGTGTGGTTTTATATATAGAGGATCTGTCAGCTCTCCTGTGTGGTGTACTATATAGAGGATCTGTCAGCTCTCCTGTGTGGTGTAGTATATAGAGGATGTGTCCTGTGTGGTGTTGTATATAGTGGAACTGCCAGAGCTCCTATGATGTGTGGTGTAGTATATAGAGGATCTGTCAGCTCACCTGTGTGGTGTAGTATATAGAGGATCTGTCAGCTCTCCCATGTGGTGTAGTATATAGAGGATCTGTCAGCTCTCCTGTGTGGTGTAGTATATAGAGGATCTGTTAGCTCACCTGTGTGGTGTAGTATATAGAGGATCTGTCAGCTCTCCCATGTGGTGTAGTATATATAGGATCTGTCAGCTCTCCCGTGTGGTGCAGTATATAGAGGATCCATCAGCTCTTCTGTGTGGTGTAGTATATAGATGTCAGATTTCCTGTGTGGTGTAGTATATAGATGATCTGTCAGATCTCCCTTGTGGTATAGTATATAAAGGATCTGTCAGATCTCCTGTGTGGTGTACAGTCATGGCCAAAAGTATTGAGAATGAGACAAATAGTAATTTTTCCAAAGTTTACTGCTTCATTTTTTGTAATGGCAATTTGCATATACTCCTGAATGTCAAAGAGTGATCAGCTTAACAGCAATTACTGTACTTGCAAAGTCAATATTTGCCCAGAAAATGAACTTTAACCCCCAAAACACATTTCAACATCATTGCAGTCCTGCCTTAAAAGGAGCAGCTAACATCGTTTTAGTGATTGATCCATTAACACAGGTGTAGGTGTTGATGAGGACAGGGCTGGCGATCAATCAGTCATGATTAAGTAAGAATGACATCACTGGACACTTTAAAAAGAGGCTGGTTCTTGGTATCATTGTTTCTCTTCAGTTAACCATGGTTATCTCTAAAGAAACACGTGCAGCCATCATTGCACTGCACAAAAATGGCCTAACAGGGAAGAGTATCGCAGCTACAAAGATTGCACCTCAGTCAACAATCTATCGCATCATCAAGAACTTCAAGGAGAGAGCTTCCATTGTTGTCAAAAAGGCTCCAGGGTGCCCAAGAAAGACCAGCAAGCGCAAGGACCGTATCTTAAAACTGTTTCAGCTGCGGGATCGGACTACCAGCAGTGCCGAGCTTGCTCAGGAATGGCAGCAGGCTGGTGTGAGTGCTTCTGCACGCACTGTGAGGCGGAGACTCTTTGAGCAAGGGCTGGTTTCAAGGAGGGCAGCAAAGAAGCTACTTCTCTCCAGAAAAAACATCAGGGAAAGACTGATATTCTGCAAAAGGTACAGGGAGTGGACTGCTGAGGACTGGGACAAAGTCATTTTCTCTGATGAATCCCCTTTTCGATTGTTTGGGACATCTGGAAAACAGCTTATTCGGAGAAGAAGAGGTGAGCGCTACCACCAGTCTTGTCTCATGCCAACTGTAAAGCATCCTGAAACCATTCATGTGTGGGGTTGCTTCTCAGCCAAGGGAATCGGCTCACTCACAGTCTTGCCTAAAAACACAGCCATGAATAAAGAATGGTACCAGAATGTCCTCCAAGAGCAACTTCTCCCAACCGTCCAAGAGCAGTTTGGCGCCCAACAATGCCTTTTCCAGCATGATGGAGCACCTTGCCATAAAGCAAAGGTGATAACTAAATGGCTCATGGAACAAAACATAGAGATTTTGGGTCCATGGCCTGGAAACTCCCCAGATCTTAATCCCATTGAGAACTTGTGGTCAATCATCAAGAGACGGGTGGACAAACAAAAACCAACATAATTCTGGCAAAAGGCAAGCATTGATTATGCAAGAATGGACTGCTATCAGTCAGGATTTGGTCCAAAAGTTGATTGAGAGCATGTCAGAGAGAATTACAGAGGTTTTGAAGAAGAAGGGGCAACACTGCAAATATTGACTTGCTGCATTAACTCATTCTAACTGTCAATATAACCTATTGGTACTCATAATATGATTGCAATTATATTTCTGTGTGTGATATAAACATCAGACAAACACTAATAAAAACCAGAGGCCAGCAGATCATGTGAAAATATAATTTTGGTGCCATTCTCAATACTTTTGGCCATGACTGTATTATATAGGGGATCTGTAAGAGCGCCTGTGATGTTTGGTGCAGTATACAGTGCCTACAAGTAGTATTCAACCCCCTGCAGATTTAGCTGGTTGACACATGCGGAATTAACTTGGCATTGTGACATTTGTACTGTAGATCAGCCTGGAAGTGGGAAATGCACTGCAGCAAATTTTTTTTTTTTTTTTTTAAAAACGATAAAAGTTAATTCAGAGTGTCATTTATTATTCAACCCCTCAAACCACAAGAATTCTGTTTGGTCCCCCAAAAGTATTAAGAAGTAGTTCAGGCACCAAGAATAATGAGCTTCACATGTGTGGATTAAAGATCTCTTTTGCCAGCCTTTTCTGACTATTTAAGACCCTCCCCAAACTTGTGAACAGCACTCAGACATGGTCAACATGGGAAAGACAAAGGAGCATTCCAAGGCCATCAGAGACAAGATCGTGGAGGGTCACAAGGCTGGCAAGGGGTACAAAACCCTTTCCAAGGAGTTGGGCCTACCTGTCTCCACTGTTGGGAGCATCATCCGTAAGTGGAAGGCTTATGGAACTACTGTTAGCCTTCCACGGCCAGGACAGCCTTTGAAAGTGTCCTCCCGTGCCGAGGCCAGGCTTGTCCGAAGAGTCAAGGCTAACCCAAGGACAACAAGGAAGGAGCTTCGGGAAGATCTCATGGCAGTGGGGACATTGGTTTCAGTCAATACCATAAGTAAGGTACTCCACCGCAATGGTCTCCGTTTCAGACGAGCCCGTAAGGTTCTTTTACTTTCAAAGCGTCATGTCAAGGCTCGTCTACAGTTTGCTCATGATCACTTGGAGGACTCTGAGACAGACTGGTTCAAGGTTCTATGGTCTGATGAGACCAAGATCGAGATCTTTGGTGCCAACCACACACGTGACGTTTGGAGACTGGATGGCACTGCATACGACCCCAAGAATACCATCCCTACAGTCAAGCATGGTGGTGGCAGCATCATGCTGTGGGGCTGTTTCTCTGTCAAGGGGCCTGGCCATCTGGTCCGCATCCATGGGAAGATGGATAGCACGGCCTACCTGGAGATTTTGGCCAAGAACCTCCGCTCCTCCATCAAGGATCTTAAGATGGGTCGTAATTTCATCTTCCAACAAGACAACAACCCAAAGCACACAGCCAAGAAAACCAAGGCCTGGTTCAAGAGGGAAAAAGTCAAGGTGTTGGAGTGGCCTAGTCAGTCTCCTGACTTTAACCCAATTGAAAACTTGTGGAAGGAGCTCAAGAATAAAGTCCACATGAGACACCCAAAGAACCTAGATAACTTGGAGAAGATCTGCATGGAGGAGTGGGCCAAGATAACTTCACAGACCTGTGCCGGCCTGATCAGGTCTTATAAAAGACGATTATTAGCTGTAATTGCAAACAAGGGTTATTCCACAAAATATTAAACATAGGGGTTGTATAATAATTGACCCACACTTTTATGTTTAAAATTTAATAAAATTCAACTGAGCAACATAACTTTTTGGTTTGTAAGATTTATGCTTCTGTTCATAAAACCTACTCTCGTTTGCAGTTTGAAGGCTCTAACTTATTTGCATCTTATCAAACCAGCTAAATCTGCAGGGGGTTGAATACTACTTGTAGGCACTGTATAGAGGATATGTCTGCTCTCCTGTGTGGTGTAGTATATAGAGGATCTGTCAGCTCTCCCATGCGGTGTAGTATATAGAGGATCTGTCATATCTCCTGTGTGGTTTTTATATCTAGAGGATCTGTCATCTCTATTGTGTGGTTTAGCATATAGAGGATCTGTCAGATCTCCTGTGTGGTGTATTATATAGCGGATCTGTCAGATCTCCTGTCTGGTGTAGCATATACAGGATGTCAGATTTCCTGTGTGGTGTAGTATATAGATGATGTCAGATCTCCTATGTGGTGTAGTATATAGAGGATCTGTCAGATCTCCTGTGTGGTGTAGTATACAGATGATGTCAGATCTCCTGTGTAGTGTAGTATATAGAGGATCTGTCAGATCTCCTATGTGGTGTAGTATATAGGGGAACTGTCAGAGCTCCTGCGATGTGAGGTGTAGTATATAGAGGATATGCTATGACTAAGGGTCAAACATGATCCGAAACGCGTATGCCTACACATGCTTTTATCTCTGTTGGAATTGTATTTTTTATTGATGGATTAAATAAAGGCTTTTTCTAATTTTTCTACATCGTGTGCTGGAAAACTATTTTTTACTTTCACTATATAGAGGATCTGTCAGCTCTCCTGTGTGGTGTAGTATATAGAGGATCTGTCAGCTCTCCTGTGTGGTTTTTATATCTAGAGGATCTTTTCAGATCTCTTGTGTGGTGTAGTATATAGAGGATATGTCAGATCTCCTGTGTGGTTTTTATATCTAGAGGATCTATCAGATCTCCTGTGTCTTGTAGTATATAGAGGATCGGTTAGATCTTCTGTGTGGTGTAGTATACAGTACAGACCAAAAGTTTGGACACACCTTCTCATTTAAAGATTTTTCTGCATTTTCTTGACTATGAAAATTGTACATTCTCACTGAAGGCATCAAAACTATGAATTAACACATGTGGAATTATATACTTAACAAAAAAGTGTGAAACAACTGAAAATATGTCTTATATTCTAGGTTCTTCAAAGTAGCCATCTTTTGCTTTGATGACTGCTTTGCACACTCATTGCATTCTCTTGATGAGCTTCAAGAGGTAGTCACCGGAAATGGTCTTCCAACAATCTTGAAGGAGTTCCCAGAGATGCTTAGCACTTGTTGGCCCTTTTGCCTTCACTCTGCGGTTCAGCTCAACCCAAACCATCTCAATTGGGTTCAGGTCTGGTGACTGTGGAGGCCAGGTCATCTGGCGTAGCACCCCATCACTCTCCTACTTGGTCAAATAGCCCTTACACAGCCTGGAGGTGTGTTTGGGGTCATTGTCCTGTTGAAAAATAAATGATGGTCCAACTAAACGCAAACCGGATGGAATAGAATGCCGCTGCAAGATGCTGTGGTAGCCATGCTGGTTCAGTATGCCTTCAATTTTGAATAAATCCCCAACAGTGTCACCAGTAGAGATGAGCGGTGTTCGACTAGAACTGTTCGCCAATCTCAAATTCGAGCTGTTTTGGGCGGTGTTCGAGTTGTTCGACGAACCCGAACGATTTGCAAAAAATTCGGCTGTTCGAGGTTATGTTTGATAACTGTTCGTGCACCAAAAGCGTGTCCTGCATGTCTGGCGCTATTTAGAGCACCAATCATGCAGGGATTGTCTGCCACTCACTGTAATGCCACAGCCATGGTGGTTGTGGCATTACAGTGATTGCCCAAATCGATGGGAACAGTGCTCACAGTGAAACACGAAAAGCCGGCAATTCAGCAGCGGCATACACCGGTACCCGACAATTTAGAACCGAAAGAATAAAGCATCACACATAGATTAGATAGATATAAACATGTCAGCCACATATATACGAAGTACAGTGAAAGTGCTGCTTACTGTACTTGTCATTTAGCGTAAAGGATTTATAAAAAAAAATAATAGTGTTTTCATGCACCGTCTCTTTAAAAAAGCCGGCCGGCAATTCAGCAGCGGTACCCGACAATTTATAATAGAAGGAATAGAGAATCACACATAGATTAGATAGATAGAAACATGTCAGTCACATATATATGAAGTACAGTGACAGTGTTGATTACTGTACTTGTCATTTAGTGTAAAGGATTTATCAAAAAAAATAATAGTGTTTTCATGCACCGTCTCTTTAAAAAAGCCGGCCGGCAATTCAGCATCTGTACCCAACAATTTAGAATAGAAGGAATAGAGAATCACACATAGATTAGATAGATAGAAACATGTCAGTCACATATATATGAAGTACAGTGACAGTGTTGCTTACTGTACTTGTCATTTAGTGTAAAGGATTTATTAAAAAAAATAATAGTGTTTTCATGCACCGTCTCTTTAAGAAAGCCGGCCGGCAATTCAGCATCTGTACCCGACAATTTATAACAGACAGAATAGAGCTTCACACATAGATTAGATAGATAGAAACATGTCAGTCACATATATATGAAGTACAGTGATAGTGTTGGTTACTGTACTTGTCATTTAGTATTAAAATAAAGGATTTATTATTAAAAAAATTGGCGTGGGGTTCCCCTTAAATTTAGGCTCTAGCGGAGGTTAAGCAGACAGCTGGGGCAGATGTTTGAAGCCTGGGAAGGGGGTAATACCCACGGAGCTTCCCAGGCTACTAATATCAGCCCCCAGCTGAATACATAGCCTTTACTAGCTATTAAAATGGGGGACCCCCCCAAAAAAATGACGTGGGGTCCCCCCTAATTTAATAGCTAGCAAAGGCTAGGCAGACAGCTGGGGGCTGATATTAATAGCCTAGGAAGGGAGCCATGAATATTGGCCCCCTCCCAGGCTAGAAACACCAGCCGTCAGCCGCCCCAGAAATGGCGCATTCATAGGATGCGCCAATTCTGGCACTTAGCCTCGCTCTTCCACGCTGCCCTGGTGTGGTGGCAGGGGGTAATAGGGCTGGGGTTGATGTCAGCTTATAATGCCAGCTGACATCAAGCCCAGTTTAGTAATGGAGAGGCGTCTATAAGACACCCCCATTACTAACCCCATAGTCAAAGTTAAAAAAAACACAAACACCCAGAATAAAGTCCTTTAATTGAAATAAAGACACAATTCTTTATTGTTCTAAATTAAACCATACTTACCGTCACGCCCATTCCAGCTGAAGCCAACGATCTCCTGTAATAAAAATAAAATAATAAAGCAACATCATCCTTACCTTTCCATGGTTCCCACGACAGCTTCAGCTCTGCTACATCGAGATGACAGGCTGGACCGCAGCAGAATGCTGCCATCCAGCCTGTCATCCCGCAGACACTGAGAAGAGCAGGCTTGCTTGCGCTCCACATTGTCTCTCTGTGACGGCATAAAGATGAGCCGAGGTCATGTCCAATGAACTCGGCTCACCTCATGCACGTCACTTACAGCGTGGGAGAATTCTCACGCTGAAGCGCTGAGTGCAGGAGAATTTTCCCACGCTGTCAGTGAGGTGCATGAGGTGAGCTGAGTTCATTGGACATGAGCTCACCTCATGCACGTCACTGACAGCGTGGGAGAATTCTCCTGCACTCAGCACTTCAGCGTGAGAATTTTCCCACGCTGTCAGTGACGTGCATGAGGTGAGCCGAGTTCATTGGACATGACCTCGGCTCATCTGGATGCCGTCACAGCGAGACACTGAGGAGCGCAAGCATGCCTGCTCTTCTCAGTGTCTGCGGCATGACAGGCTGGATGGCAGCGTTCTGCTGCGGTCCAGCCTGTCATCTCGATGTAGCAGAGCTGAAGCTGTCGTGGGAACCATGGAAAGGTAAGGATGAGGTTGGTTTATTATTTTTCTTTTATTGCAGGAGATCGTTGGCTTCAGCTGGAATGGGCGTGATGGTAAGTCTAGTTTAATTTAGAACAATAAAGAATTGTGTGTTTATTTCAATTAAAGGACTTTATTCTGGGTGTTGTGTTTTTTTTAAATACTTTACTAGAAATTCATGGCGGTCACGTCTAATACTGGCGTGACCCCATGAATTTTGGGCTTGGGGCCAGCTGATAATACCAAGCTGGCCCTAACCCCTTTATTACCCAGTGAGCCACCGCACCAGGGCCCTGGATGAGTTGGGTACAGCGCCAGAAGATGGCGCTTCTATGAACGCGCCATTTTCCGGGGTGGCTGCGGACTGCAATTTGCAGCGGGGGGGGCCCAGAAAGCTTGGGCCTCCCTGCGCTGCAGATTCCAGCCCCCAGCTGCCTAGTTGTACCTGGCTGGACACAAAAATAGGGCGAAGCCCCACGTATTTTTTTTTTAATTATTTCATGAAATTCATGAAATAATTAAGAAAAAAAGGCCTTCCCTATATTGTTGTGTCCGGCCAGGTACAAATAGTCAGCTGGTGGTTGGGGCAGCCCGTTCCTGCCTGCTGTACCTGGCTGGACACAAATATAGTGCGAAGCCCCACTTCAATTTTTTTTAATTATTTCATGAAATTCATGAAATAATTAAGAAAAAAAGGCCTTCCCTATATTGTTGTGTCCGGCCAGGTACAAATAGGCAGCTGGTGGTTGGGGGCAGCCCGTTCCTGCCTGCTGTACCTGGCTGGACACAAATATAGTGCGAAGCCCCACTTCAATTTTTTTAAATTATTTCAGGAAATTCATGAAATAATTAAAAAAAAATTGACGTGGGGCTCCGCACTATATTTGTGTCCAGTCAGGTGCAGCAGGCAGGAACGGGCTGCCCCCAACCACCAGCTGCCTATTTGTACCTGGCCGGACACAACAATATAGGGAAGCCCTTTTTTTCTTAATTATTTCATGAAATAATTTAAAGAAAATTGACGTGGGGCTTCGCCCTGTTTTTGTGTCCAGCCAGGTACAACTAGGCAGCTGGGGGCTGGAATCCGCAGCGCAGGGAGGCCCAAGCTTTCTGGGCCACCCCCGCTGCAAATTGCAGTCCGCAGCCACCCCGGAAAATGGCGCGTTCATAGAAGCGCCATCTTCTGGCGCTGTACCCAACTCATCCAGGGCCCTGATGCGGTGGCTCACTGGGTAATAAAGGGGTTAGGGCCAGCTTGGCATTATCAGCTGGCCCTAAGCCCAAAATTCATGGGGTCACGCCAATATTAGACATGACCACCATGAATTTCTAGTAAAGTATTTAAAAAAAACACAACACCCAGAAAAAAGTCCTTTAATTGAAATAAACACACAATTCTTTATTGTTCTAAATTAAACCATACTTACCGTCACGCCCATTCCAGCTGAAGCCAACGATCTCCTGAAATAAAAGAAAAATAATAAAGCAACATCATCCTTACCTTTCCATGGTTCCCATGACAGCTTCAGCTCTGCTACATCGAGATGACAGGCTGGACCGCAGCAGAACGCTGCCATCCAGCCTGTCATCCCGCAGACATTGAGAAGCGCAGGCTTGCTTGCGCTCCACAGTGTCTCTCTGTGAGGGCATCCAGATGAGCCGAGTTAATGTCCAATGAACTCGGCTCACCTCATGCACGTCACTGACAGCGTGGGAAAATTCTCCTGCACTCAGCGCTTCAGCGTGGGAGAATTCTCACACTGAAGCGCTGAGTGCAGGAGAATTCTCCCACGCTGTCAGTGACGTGCAGGAGGTGAGCTGAGTTCATTGGACATGAGCTCACCTTATGCACGTCACTGACAGCGTGGGAAAATTCTCCTGCACTCAGCGCTTCAGCGTGGGAGAATTCTCACGCTGAAGCGCTGAGTGCAGGAGAATTCTCCCACGCTGTCAGTGACGTGCAGGAGGTGAGCTGAGTTCATTGGACATGAGCTCACCTTATGCACGTCACTGCCAGCGTGGGAGAATTCTCCTGCACTCAGCGCTTCAGCGTGAGAATTTTCCCACGCTGTCAGTGACGTGCATGAGGTGCGCCGAGTTCATTGGACATGAACTCGTCTCATCTTTATGCCGTCACAGCCAGACACTGCAGAGCGCAAGCATGCCTGCGCTTCTCAGTGTCTGCGGGATGACAGGCTGGATGGCAGCGTTCTGCTGCGGTCCAGCCTGTCATCTCGATGTAGCAGAGCTGAAGCTGTCGTGGGAACCATGGAAAGGTAAGGATGATGTTGCTTTATTATTTTTCTTTTATTGCAGGAGATCGTTGGCTTCAGCTGGAATGGGCGTGATGGTAAGTATGGTTTAATTTAGAACAATAAAGGACTGTGTCTTTATTTCAATTAAAGGACTTTATTCTGGGTGTTTGTGTTTTCTTTTAACTTTGACTATGGGGTTAGTAATGGGGGTGTCTTATAGACGCCTCTCCATTACTAAACTGGGCTTGATGTCAGCTGGCATTATAAGCTGACATCAACCCCAGCCCTATTACCCCCTGCCACCGCTACAGGGCAGCGTGGAAGAGCGAGGCTAAGTGCCAGAATTGGCGCATCCTATGAATGCGCCATTTCTGGGGCGGCTGACGGCTGGTGTTTCTAGCCTGGGAGGAGGCCAATATTCATGGCTCCCTTCCTGGGCTATTAATATCAGCCCCCAGCTGTCTGCCTAGCCTTTGCTAGCTATTAAATTAGGGGGGACCCCACGTCATTTTTTTGGGGGGGTCCCCCATTTTAATAGCTAGTAAAGGCTATGTATTCAGCTGGGGGCTCATATTAGTAGCCTGGGAAGCTCCGTGGGTATTACCCCCTTCCCAGGCTTCAAACATCTGCCCCAGCTGTCTGCTTAACCTCCGCTAGAGACTAAAATTAAGGGGAACCCCACGCCAATTTTTTTTAATAATAAATCCTTTATTTCAATACTAAATGACAAGTACAGTAACCAACACTATCACTGTACTTCATATATATGTGACTGACATGTTTCTATCTATCTAATCTATGTGTGAAGCTCTATTCTGTCTGTTATAAATTGTCGGGTACAGATGCTGAATTGCCGGCCGGCTTTTTTAAAGAGACGGTGCATGAAAACACTATTATTTTTTTTAATAAATCCTTTACACTAAATGACAAGTACAGTAAGCAACATTGTCACTGTACTTCATATATATGTGACTGTCATGTTTCTATCTATCTAATCTATGTGTGAAGCTCTATTCTGTCTGTTATAAATTGTCGGGTACAGATGCTGAATTGCCGGCCGGCTTTTTTAAAGAGACAGTGCATGAAAACACTATTATATTTTTTAATAAATCCTTTACACTAAATGACAAGTACAGTAAGCAACACTGTCACTGTACTTCATATATATGTGACTGACATGTTTCTATCTATCTAATCTATGTGTGAGGCTCTATTCCTTCTTGTCTAAATTGTCGGGTACCGGTGTATGCCGCTGCTGCATTGCCGGCCGGCTTTTTTAAAGAAAGCGTCTTCTGAGCAGTTTGTCAGCTTTTGGACACCTTTGAAGGTGTTTTCTATGTGTTTCTATGTGTTTTTGTTTGCCTGCCATTGGTTTTAACGGTGTTCAACGGTGTTCTAAGGTGTTCGACGAACAGTTCGACGAACAGTTCCTCGAACATCCCGGTGTTCGACGAACCGAACCCGAACACTACGGGGGTGGCTCAACACTAGTCACCAGCAAAGCACCCCCACACCATCACACCTCCTCCTCCATTCTTTACACTGGGAACCAGGCATGTAGAGTCCATCCGTTCACCTTTTCTGCGTTTGCACAAAGACACAGTGGTTGGAACCAAAGATCTCAAATTTGGACTCATCAGACCAAAGCACAGATTTCCACTGGTCTAATGTCCATTCCTTGTGTTCTTTAGCCCAAACAAGTCTCTTCTGCTTGTTGTCTGTCCTTAGCAGTGGTTTCCTACCAGCTATTTTACTATGAAGGCCTGCTGCACAAAGTCTCCTCTTAACAGTTGTTGTAGAGATGTGTCTGCTGCTAGAACTCTGTGTGGCATTGACCTGGTCTCTAATCTGAGCTGCTGTTAACCTGCGATTTCTGAGGCTGGTGACTCGGATAAACTTATCCTCAGAAGCAGAGGTTACTCTTGGTCTTCCTTTCCTGGGGCGGTCCTCATGTGAGCCAATTTCTTTGAAGCGCTTGATGGTTTTTGCAACTGCACTTGGGGACACATTCAAAGTTTTCCCAATTTTTCGGACTGACTGACCTTCATTTCTTAAAGTAATGATGGCCACTCGTTTTGCTTTACTTAGCTGCTTTTTTCTTGCCATAATACAAATTCTAACAGTCTATTCAGTAGGACTATCAGCTGTGTATCCACCAGACTTCTGCACAACACAACTGATGGTCCCAACCCCATTTATAAGGCAAGAAATCCAACTTATTAAACCAGACAGGGCACACCTGTGAAGTGAAAACCATTTCCGGTGACTACCTCTTGAAGCTCATCAAGAGAATGCCAAGACTGTGCAAAGCAGTCATCAAAGCAAAAGGTGGCTATTTTGAAGAACCAAGAATATAAGACATATTTTCAGTTGTTTCACACTTTTTTGTTAAGTATATAATTCCACATGTGTGAATTCATAGTTTTGATGCCATTAGTGTGAATGTACAATTTTCATAGTCATGAAAATACACAAAAAACTTTAAATGAGAAGGTGTGTCCAAACTTTTGGTCTGTACTGTATAGAGGATGTCAGATCTCCTGTGTGGTGTAGTATATAGAGGATCTGTTAGATCTACTGTGTGGTGTAGTATATAGAGGATCTGTCAGATCTCCTGTGTAGTATAGTATATAGAGAATCTGTCAGTTCTCCCGTGTGGTGTAGTATATAGAGGATCTGTCAGCTCTCCTGTGTGGTGTAGTATATAGAGGATGTCAGATCTCCTTTGTGGTTTTTATATAAAGAGCATCTGTCAGATCTCCTGTATGGTGTAGTATATAGAGGATCTGTCATCTCTCCTGTGTGGTGTAGTATATAGAGGATCTGTCAGATCTCCTGTGTGGTGTAGTATATAGAGGATCTGTCAGATCTTCTGTGTGGTGTAGTATATAGAGGATCTGTCAAATCTCCTGTCTGGTGTAGTGTATATATAGGATCTGTCAGTTCTCCTGTGTGGTGTAGTATATAGAGGATCTGTCAGCTCTCCTGTGTGGTGTAGTATATAGAGGCTGTCAGATCTCCGGTGTGGTGTAGTATATAGAGGATATGTCGGCTCTCCTGTGTGGTGTAGTATATAGAGGATCTGTCAGCTCTCCTGTGTGGTGTAGTATATAGAGGATCTATCGGCTCTCCTCTGTGGTGTAGTATATAGAGGATATGTCAGGTTTCCTGTGTGGTGTAGTATATAGAGGATCTGTCAGCTCTCCTGTGTGGTGTAGTATGTAAAGGAACTGTCAGCTCTCCTGTGTGGTGTAGTATATAGAGGATCTGTCAGCTCTCCTGTGTGGTGTAGTATATAGAGGATGTGTCAGCTCTCCTGTGTGGTGTAGTATATAGAGGACCTGTCAGCTCTCCTGTGTGGTGTAGTATATAGAGGATCTGTCAGGTCTCCTGTGTGGTGTAGTATATAGAGGATCTGTCAGCTCTCCTGTGTGGTGTAGTATATAGAGGATCTGTCAGCTCTCCTGTGTGGTGTAGTATATAGATGATGTCAGATCTCCTGTGTGGTGTAGTATGTAGATGATCTGGCAGATCTCCTATGTGGTGTAGTATATAGAGGATGTGTCAGCTCTCCTGTGTGGTGTAGTATATAGAGGATCTGTCAGCTCTCCTGTGTGATGTAGTATATAGAGGATCTGGCAGCACTACTGTGTGGTGTAGTATATAGAGGATCTGTCAGCTCTCCTGTGTGGTGTAGTATATAGAGGATCTGTCAGCTCTCCTGTGCGGTGTAGTGTATAGGATCTATCCTGTCTGGTATTTTTACATAACTGCATGGTGGGCCCCAAGAATTATTTTGCTCTAGTGGGCCCAAGGTAGTCCAGTCCGACACTGGGTGGGAATATTTATGGACCTGTTACACCCAGTGATAATAGGGCGGGATTTTACCCTGTTCTGGGAATTATGGCAGAAAGCAAGCGTACCATGTGACTCAGGAATGAGCCGGTCCCACTATGTTGAATCCCCAATGCAGTCTGAGACGGATGAATTCCTCCTGCGTGTCCTTGATGATGACGAGACGGTGACCCGGTGAGTCCGAGGTTCCTGAGTTGGGAGTTTTTAGGGGAATTTTGGTACTGCTCAGATTCAGGACCCCACATTGAAAAATACAGTTGTTAATGTGTCTGTCATAAATAGAGTTGCTCAAGAGCTGGGGGCTGACACCAGGTTCCCATATTTCACACTAAATAAGGAACTACTTTATCGGGTCACTAAACCGAGAGGGAAAGTGGTAGAGCAGTTGGTGGAGCCAGGTCCCTACAGGCGTAGAGTGTTAGACCTGGCCCATTCTCATATCTTGGATGGACATTTGGGAGTAGAAAAAGCACAAGAGCGGGTCCTGCAGAGGTTGCCATGGACCTTGTCGGGCCCCTGGTCCAGTCCGCCAGGGGGCACCAATACATCCTGGTAGTATTGGACTATGCAACTCGGTATTCTGAGGCGGTACCACTGAGAAACTCCTCCGTCAGGAGTATTGCCAGAGAGCTTGTGCATATTTTCTCCCTCACGGACTTGGCAAAGGAGATCCTGATGGACCAGGGAACTCCTTTTATGTCGAAGGTGATGAGGGAATTGTGTAAGGCTCTCCAGATTACACAACTCTGGACATCTGTATACCATCTGCAGATGGACGGCCTGGTGGAGAGATTCAACAAGACCTTGAAGTCTATGCTGAAGAAGGTCGTGGAGAAGGATGGGGAGACTGGGTTTGCCTATTGCCATACCGATTGTTCTCCATTTGGGAAGTTCCCCAGAGCTCTACGGGATTCTCACCGTTCAAGCTGCTATAAGGACGGCACCCTCTGGGACTTCTAGACATAGCGAAGGAGACTTGGGAAGCAGAGGTTACTCCCCACCGGAGCGTCATCTAGCATGTGGCCCAAATGCAGGACCGGATCGCGTGGGTAATGCCAATTGTGAAGGAGAGCCTCCTACAGGCACAAGAAGCCCAGGCGAGGGTCTACAATCGGACCACAAGGCTGAGACAATTCAGCCCTGGAGACCGGGTACTAGTATTAGTACCCATGGTCGAAAGTAAATTTCTGAATTTCTGGCCAAGTGGCAAGGGCCATACGAGGTGGTCGAGAAGTTGAATGAAGTTAATTATAACATCCACCGGCCAGGAAGAAGAAAGCCGTACCAGATCTACCACATCAACTTGCTTAAGCCATGGCGGGACAGGGAACCTGTGGAAGCTGCGCGTCTGGGGGCCAATCCTGACGCCAGGGTCGAGGATGTCACCGTGGCAGAGACACTATCACCGGCTCAAAAACAACAGTGCCAAGAATTGCTTTGGCGAAACCGAGACCTGTTTTCTTAGTTGCTAGGGTGCATGTAGGTTGTAGAACATGAGATCCGGACGGAACTGCATGTACGGGTGAACCAGAGGCCATATCGATTCCCGGAAGCCCGCCGCGAGGTAATTTCCAAGGAAGTGCGGAGAATGTTGAACCTGGGCACCATCGAGGAGTCAAAGAGCGGCTGGTCCGGCCCCATTGTGCTTGTGCCAAAGCCGGATGGAGAGTGGCGGTTCTGTAACAATTACAGAAGGCTAAACGAAGTGTCTGAATTCGATGCGTACCCGATGCCCCGGGTAGACAAACTTATTGAAAGGCTAGGGCCAGCCAGGTACATCAACACCCTGGACCAAACAAAAGGGTACTGGCAAATCCTCCTGTCTCCAAGTGCCAAGGAGAAGACTTCTTTCTTTACACCCGACGGGTCTTTTCAGTACACCCAGATGCAGTTCGGTATACAGGGAGCCCCAGTTACCTTCCAGAGGACCATGGTGTCACGGGTGTGTCGCCACGAAGATCGTCACGATTACACAGCCTGACTTCTCGCAGCTGAGTTTTTGGTGCTTTGTGTTTTTCGGCAGTGAGGGAGTTAACTCTCTCTCTCTCTGTGCTAGATGAGGTCCAGCCTCGCCCAGCTGCAATCAATGCTGCTGTAGTGGGACTCCTTCAAATGCCTGCCGGTCTGTTAGGGAAGTGTCGGTGAAAGCATTTCATGCAGACTAACAGAGCGGATCGTGGTATTTGGAGTTTCAGAGGTAAGTGCATTTGGAGTGTTTTTTCCCTTCCTCGCTTTATCATTTATCTCCTTTCCCGTTGGTGTTCCCTCTGTTGTAGTTGTGTAGTTTTTGTATGCAAGGTGGTTTTGGTTTTACCCTTGTACTGTCTCGTTCGTCTAAGTACTGAGTGTGGGCATATTATTACCTGTCCCCTTTTGTTGTGATCAGGGGTCCTTCTCAGGACTAGATTACTTAGGTGCAGGGATCCTCAGGAGGTAGGGGTTACGCTGGCGGCCTGGACCTCTGTACCTTTAACAGTACCTCCATGTAGAGGGATTAGTCAGGGCCCCAGCTTAGGGTCAGCTTAGGCCCCCTACCTCCAGTACACAGAGACAGCGTGACATTTTCACCGAACCACTTATATTTTCTCCAGCTACCATGGATCCAGTAGCCGGTCTAGCTCGGCAGTTGCAGAGTTTGTCCATGGAGCTGGCGGACGTTAGGTCCAAGGTTTTGTATCCTCAGGAGCAAGCCGGACCAGAACCTAAAGTAGCTCTCCCTGACAGGTTCACTGGGGGGCGGGACAAGTTTTTTGTTTTCCGGGAGGCATGCAAGCTGTACTTTCGGCTGCGGCCTCGGTCATCGGGGAGTGAAGAACAAAGGGTGGGAATTGTCATCTCGCTCCTACAAGGGGACCCACAATCTTGGGCGTTCTCTCTTCCCCCGGGCTCCAGTCAGTGGATAGGTTTTTTGCAGCTCTGGGTCTTGTATATGATGACCCGGATCGGATCTCCCTTGCTGAATCTAAGTTACGTAGGATCCAGCAGGGAGATCGTCCGGCGGAGGAATTCTGTTCGGAGTTCCGTAGGTGGGCCACTGACACCCAGTGGAATGACCCGGCTCTTAGGAGCCAGTTTTGTCAAGGTTTATCCGACAAATTACAGGATGTGTTGGCACAGTATGACTCTCCCGCGTCACTGGAAGCCGCTATGGCCCTTGCTATTCGCATTGACAGACGGCTTCGGGAGAGGTGTGGGATAACTCCACCCCCTGTGATGACTCCACCTCCTACAAGGTCCCCTCATATGGTGGTTCCCCTGGTCAGTCCAGAGGAGCCTATGCAATTAGTAGGGACATCATTTCGGGGGAGGGGACCGGTGGTGCGCCATAAGACAGGAAGGTGTTTCTTCTGCGGGAGAAAGGGACATTTTATTGGGGGGTGTCCATCCCGTCCCTTGCAGAGTGAAGAGTCGTCGGAAAACTGTTGATCCCAGGTTGTGTGGTGGACGGCAATCTGGGAGTAGGTATTTCGTCCCTAGGTTCGTCTCAGTTTCTCGTACCGGCGGAGGTGGTGGTGGGTACGAGAACTGAGAGGATATCTGTTCTTCTGGATAGTGGGGCCGGGGCTAATCTGGTGGACGCTCGGTTTGCCCGGGTTCAAGGTATGCGATTGAGTGAGTTGGCTAAACCCATCCCCATATTCTCGATCGATGCCAGGCCTCTCGGTCAGGGAAGTTTTTTGCAAGCTGTGCATAACGTAAAACTTCAAGTGGGGGCGATACATAAAGAACTGTTGTCTTGCTACGTGTTGGAGGGTCTTCCCACTCCTATAGTGTTGGGCCTTCCTTGGTTAACTAAGCATAACCCGGTTATTAATTGGCAATCCAGAGAGATAAGCCAATGGAGTAAATTCTGTAATAAAAACTGCATGAATACGGTCATCGGTGTGGTTACTCCTAGGGTCTTACCTCCATTTCTGGCGGACTTTGAGGATGTATTCTCGGAGAAAGGGTGTCAGGAACTACCTCCTCATCGCGAGTATGACTGTTCTGTAAAACTGCTCCCTGAGGCCAAGTTACCTAAAGCTAGGTTGTATAACCTTTCTGGTCCTGAGAGGCAGGCCATGAAGGATTATATTTCAGAAAGTCTGGCTAAGGGGCATATTAGACCTTCATCTTCACCGGTGGCCGCGGGGTTCTTCTTTGTTAAGAAGAAAGATGGAGGCCTACGCCCTTGCCTGGATTTCCGTGAACTTAATCGGATTAAGGTCCGAGATCCGTATCCGCTCCCACTTATTCCCGATCTCTTTAATCAGATCGTGGGCGCCAAATGGTTCTCTAAGTTGGATCTCAGGGGGGCATACAATCTGATTAGGATGAAGGAGGGGGATGAGTGGAAGACGGCGTTTAACACTCCGGAGGGGCATTATGAGAACCTTGTCATGCCATTCGGTCTGACTAATGCCCCGGCGGTGTTCCAACACTTTGTTAATGACATTTTTCGCCGCCTGGTGGGACAGTTTGTTGTCATATATCTGGATGATATCTTAATTTACTCGCCGGATCTGGTGTCTCATCAGGAGCACGTTAGGCAGGTGTTACAGATCTTGCGGGATAATAAACTGTATGCCAAATGGGAAAAGTGTGTGTTCGCCGTAGAGGAACTCCAGTTTTTAGGCTTCCTGGTTTCAGCGTCCGGTTTTCGTATGGACCCTGGGAAAGTGCGGGCAGTTCTTGAGTGGGATCGGCCAGAGAATCTTAAGGCACTACAACGTTTCCTGGGGTTTGCTAATTATTACCGGAAGTTCATTCGTAATTTCTCGTCCATGGTTAAGCCTCTCACAGACATGACTAAAAAGGGGACGGATTTTTCTAGGTGGTCTGACAAGGCTTGTCAAGCATTCTCCTCCTTGAAAAAATGTTTTGCCTCGGCACCCATACTCATTCAACCTGATGCGTCACAGCCATTCATTGTAGAGGTAGACGCTTCCGAGGTAGGGGTGGGAGCAGTATTGTCACAAGGTTCGTCCCCTGGTAAGTGGCATCCGTGCGCCTTTTTCTCTAAAAAATTGTCGTCCGCTGAGAGGAATTACGATGTCGGCAATAGGGAACTCTTGGCCATTAAGTTAGCTTTTGAGGAGTGGAGCCATTTTTTAGAGGGGGCAGTCCATCCGGTCACCGTCATCACCGATCACAAGAACCTGCTATATCTGGAGTCCGCGAAACGTCTGAATCCCAGACAAGCTAGGTGGTCATTGTTTTTTACCAGGTTTAATTTTGTCGTTACATATCGTCCTGGGTCAAAAAATGTAAAGGCGGATGCCTTATCTCGTAGTTTCCCTGGGGCCGGGAATACGGACGACCCGATTCCTATCCTTCAGGAGGGGGTGGTGGTTTCGGCAGTATGCTCTGAGCTTGAGGAGGAGGTATTGGAGGCTCAGGGGGACGCCCCTGTTGGACCTCCGGGGAGACTGTTTGTTCCAGATCAGTTGCGACAAAAGGTGATCGAGGCACACCATAACTCAGTTTTTGCAGGACACCCGGGGAGTAAAGCAACTGTGGATCTCCTCTCGCGTCGGTTTTGGTGGCCTAACTTACATAAGGAGGTGGTAACTTTTGTCGCGTCCTGTGGGGTTTGTGCGCACTCTAAGACCTCACATACCCGTCCGTCTGGGGCCCTCTTACCTTTGAAGATCCCGGAGCGTCCTTGGACTCATCTGTCTATGGACTTTATTACGGACCTCCCTCCGTCTTCGGGTAAAACAGTCATACTCGTTGTAGTGGACAGGTTCAGCAAGATGGCACATTTTATCGCTCTTCCTGCTCTTCCTAATGCTAAAACTCTTGCGCAGGTGTTCATTGGGGAGATTGTGAGGCTTCACGGGGTACCCTCCGAGGTGGTGTCAGATCGGGGGTCTCAGTTTGTGTCCAAATTCTGGAAGGCGTTTTGTACACGGCGGGGGATGCATTTATTGTTCTCATCGGCTTTTCATCCTCAGACCAATGGTCAGATGGAACGTATGAACCAGAGCTTGGAGACATATCTCCGGTGTTTTGTGTCAGAGAACCAGGAGGACTGGGCTTCTTTCTTACCTCTGGCAGAGTTTGCTCTTAATAATAGGCGGAGCGAGTCCACTGGTAAGTCCCCGTTTTTTGGGGCATATGGTTTTCACCCCCAGTTTTGTACTTTCAGTAGGGGGGGCTCTTCGGGGGTTCCTGAGGAGGAACGATTTTCCTCATCACTCGCTTCAGTATGGAGAGGGGTGCTGAAGAATCTGAATACTATGGGGAACCGATACAAACGTATGGCTGATAGGAGGAGAGTGTCTGGTCCGGACCTAAGTGTGAACGATCGGGTATGGTTGTCTACCAGGAATATAAAACTTAAGGTTCCCTCCTGGAAACTGGGTCCCAGGTTCATCGGGCCGTACAGGATCAGTTCTATAATTAATCCGGTGGCATTCCGTCTTGACCTCCCCCCTACGTTTAAAATTCACAACGTGTTCCACAGATCGTTGCTTAAGAGGTATGTGGCGCCGGTGGTACCGTCACCTTTACCTCCCCCTCCAGTGGTGGTCAATGGTAACTTGGAGTTCCAGGTAACGAGGGTCATCGATTCACGCTTTAATCGCCGGTCCCTTCAGTACCTGGTTCATTGGAAGGGGTATGGTCCTGAGGAGAGGATGTGAGCAGAGTCTCTTTAGGAACTCTGCTCCAGAGTGGGGCCTAGTAAGAGAGGCCCAAGAGTGAGAGGGGAGTCAGGGAGGAAGGCTCCAGGAACAGAAGAGGTCCCAGGGGGACGGCGAGTGCAGGACGGCACCTGTACGCCCGAATCTGCCAAGTGTCAGAGGGATCAGGCCGCAAGTAGGGAACCGGTCCCTGGGCTAGCAGAGTTACTCCAGGTCTCGGCTGGAAAACCAGAGGCTTCTGCACTTTCATGGTACAGTTGCCACAACCGCACCTAAGCCGCCGTGAAGGGCACCAAGTAGGTCCGGGAACTTCAAGTTGCCCAGAGGGATCTCAGAGTACCCGATCGGGACTTTGTGTGGCGGGGCGCAGGGCAGGAGGGAGAAGACCCAGCGCGGGTCGGCTAAGTAAGGAACATAAAGAAAGGGGGTCCTGTTAAGTGCTTCTGATATACTTGAGGGAGTGCTGAACCCCTGCCTGGCAAACGTAGTGCGACGCGGGAGGCTGACACCTGGACAGTGTACCTGAGGAACCTAAAGAACTGTGAGTAAACTCGGATGACTGCACTCTACTGTTTCTGTCCGTTATTTCTACCACGCTACTGCCCCTGCACTACAACGCCCAGCATCACCATCTGCATCCCTTCCATAAACCCTGCCCTGGGGGCCTGCTCCGCCTGTGGGGAGCAGAAACCTCCCAGCTGCCATCCCATCACCCCGGGAGGTCTGCAGCAGCGCTGGTACCCATTACCAGGAGCCACAGGTGGCGTCACGAGACAAAACTGTTAACAAAACCCCTTTTAAAGAGTGACCCCAGGGTACGGGCCCGGGAGCCGACTGCCGTGACATCCCACAGAACGTCAAGGCCCGGGTACCGAGTAACCCCCTATATCCTCCCTGGGCACGTCAGAAGCCATCCAAAGTTGTCCACAACCGGCCTCCAAAAAACAGATTCGAGCATTTCTAGGACTGGTGAGATGCTATCGGCGGTTTATCCCGAATTTCTCCATCAAAGCAGCACAACTGACCGACTTACTAAAAGGTACAAAGACTGCAATGGCCAGTTGGTCTTCTGAGGCAGAGATGGCGTTCCATGAACTACATCTCGCGCTGTGTAAGCAGCCGGTTTTTATTACCCCTGACTTCAATAAGGAGTTCATAGTCCAGATGGATGCCTCAGAAGTCGGGGTAGGAGCTGTGTTGTCTCAAGAAGCAAATGGGGAGGAACATCCCGTGTTATATCTAAGCAGAAAACTCTCAGCTTGTGAGAACTATGCTATCATGGAAAAGGAGTGCTTGGCCATCAAGTGGGCAGTTGACACCCTGAGGTACTACCTGTTAGGTCGTAAGTTCAGATTAGGGTCAGACCATGCACCCCTGAGATGGATGAGGGAAAAGATGGGGAAAAATGCCCGGGTGACTAGGTGGTTTTTAGCACTCCAAGACTTTAGAGGAGACTCTCCTCCAGACACGAGTACCATAGTACCTGTAAAAAAAAAAAAAAAGAATTTAAAATAAAAAAAATACATTATACTCACCTTCTGATGGCCCCCGGTCTCCATAGTGATGCGTCCTGGCTCCCCGGCAGTTCGCGATGGTCTAAAAGGACCTGCCATGACATCATTTAGTCATGTGACGGGTCACGCGACCGCTGACGTCGGCGGTCCGTAACCTGTCACATGACTAAATGACGTCATGGAAGGTCCTTTTACACAACCGTGAGACACCGGGGAGACAGGACGCATCGGATAAAGAGACCGCGGGCCATCGGAAGGTGAGTATAATGTTATTGTTTTTTTTTTTTACCATTTTTATTCTTTTTTTTTACTAACTTGGTCACACTATATAAAATCCATGCCGTGTGCATGGATTTATATAGTGTGACCAAGTTGTCAAGCACTTTCCAAGTGATGCTAAAATCACTTGGAAAGCGCTTGACAACTCGCATGCGAAATCGCATGATCAAAACGCTTCACAAACGCTTGTCCCTGACAGAAAAAAACGCATGTAAAATCCGCATGCGTTTTTTCTGCCAGGGGAGATGCAGAGACACTCAGGAAAAAATCCGGAGCATTAATGCATCGTGGGCACATAGCCTAAAACTTGGTTTGTTCACATAGCCTGCACATGCTCTGCATATAGCACTTTACTTCCACCTAGTGGTGTAACTTAGTCAGTACAAACATAGTTATACTATATTGATCAATTTAGTGATTGACGTTTTTGGACAATGTATTCTGCCTGTGCCGTGTATTTTCAGTATAACATGGATTAATGTACGTTTAAAATCCTTGTGTTTCATGATTGCACTCCATCTTTATGTATAAATGTTTTTCTTTTTATTAAGATATATTCAATAAAGATTATTTAGGTAAAAATACTCTTTGGTATCCTGAATTTATTAGTTAGTGATTCTTATGTACTGCATTGCTGTTTGAGTTACCTCATCCTATAACTTGGACTCCATGTGAGAATATAAGTGTAATTACATGACAACATGTATCATATGTTCATTGCAATATATAAGATGCGCCACATGTCCCCGAAGACCACGTTCACATGTTCAGTATTTGGTCAGTATTTTACATCCGCATTTGTAAACCAAAACCAGGAGTGGGTGAAAAATGCAGAAGTGGCGCACGTGTAATAATACTTTTCCTCTGATTGTTCCACGTCAGATTGTGGTTTACAAATACTGATTTAAAATACTGACCAAATACTGAACATGTGACTGTGGCCTAAAGTTGGAGTCACACTAGCGTATGGCATCCGATCTGCTAATGATACTCGGCTCCTGCTCTGCTGCGAGCGGGAGCCGAGTGTCAGTGCTCTGTGCTCCGATCCTCTCGCATGAGAGAAGCGCAGCGCAGGAGCGGAGGAGACGGATTTAAGTAATTTCTCTATCTCCCCCATTGCCTGACTAGGCGAACATCGGACTGCACTGGGATGACATCAGAGAGCAGTCCAATGATTCACATGCACCCCTAGACTTGTATGGATGCATCTAAGCCGAGTCTTACTGCAAATTGTAGCATGCTGCTGTATGGGTGTTATAGGGGCTGTTGTATGCCTCTCCCTCTCTTTTCAGTTTATGGTTTTATTGTATTTTTGGTAACTGTATTAACATGTGAATTTCATAGGCACTATGCAGATAATGTAATGTATAACGCTATTCATGCATAGGATATAGTTTAGTAATTAGTTAGTGATAGATAGGAACATTAGAGCAAATAGGCAGTAGTGGGCCTATTAGTGTATAAGACATAAAGCATAGCATAGGACTTGGGGATTAAGTTAGAAAGGGGGAAATTTTAGTTAGGGGCACCTTAGATATAGAAGGTTTAGTGACTGCTGTAGGGTACTAATGGGAAGTTTTGCCCAGCAACTGAAGAAGAGTTGGTGATTGGTCCAGTCAAAAAGGAGGAATTTGGGCCAGAGAAGTAACGTTTTTTTCGTAGTCAGTCAGAGATGTACAGTACAGACCAAAAGTTTGGACACACCTTCTCATTTAAAGATTTTTCTGTATTTTCATGACTATGAAAATTGTACATTCACACTGAAGGCATCAAAACTATGAATTAACACATGTGGAATTATATACTTAACAAAAAAGTGTGAAACAGCTGAAAATATGTCTTATATTCTAGGTTCTTCACAGAAGCCACCTTTTGCTTTGATGACTGCTTTGCACACTCTTGGCATTCTCTTGATGAGCTTCAAGAGGTAGTCACCGGAAATGGTCTTCCAACCATCTTGAAGGAGTTCCCAGAGATGCTTAGCACTTGTTGGCCCTTTTGCCTTCACTCTGCGGTCCAGCTCACCCCAAACCATCTCGATTGGGTTCAGGTCTGGTGACTGTGGAGGCCAGGTCATCTGGCGTAGCACCCCATCACTCTCCTCCTTGGTCAAATAGCCCTTACACAGCATGGAGGTGTGTTTGGGGTCATTGTCCTGTTGAAAAATAAATAATGGTCCAACTAAACGCAAACCCGATGGAATAGCATGCCGCTGCAAGATGCTGTGGTAGCCATGCTGGTTCAGTATGCCTTAAATTTGGAATAAATCCCCAACAGTGTCACCAGCAAAGCACCCCCACATCATTACACCTCATCCTCCATGCTTCACGGTGGGAACCAGGCATGTAGAGTCTATCCGTTCACCTTTTCTGCGTCGCAGAAAGACACGGTGGTTGGAACCAAAGATCTCAAATTTGGACTCATTAGACCAAAGCACAGATTTCCACTGGAAACAAACAAGTCTCTTCTGCTTGTTGCCTGTCCTTAGCAGTGGTTTCCTAGCAGCTATTTTACCATGAAGGCCTGCTGCACAAAGTCTCCTCTTAACAGTTGTTGAAGAAATGTGTCTGCTGCTAGAACTCTGTGTGGCATTGACCTGGTCTCTAATCTGAGCTGCTGTTAACCTGCGATATCTGAGGCTGGTGACTCGGATAAACTTATCCTCACGCAGAGGTGACTCTTGGTCTTCCTTTCCTGGGGCGGTCCTCATGTGAGCCAGTTTCTTTGTAGCGCTTGATGGTTTTTGCAACTGCACTTGGGGACACATTCAAAGTTTGCCCAATTTTTCTGACTGACTGACCTTCATTTCTTAAAGTAATGATGGCCCCTCGTTTTTCTTTACTTAGCTACTTTTTTCTTGCCATAATACAAATTCTAACAGTCTATTCAGTAGGACTATCAGCTGTCTATCCACCTGACTTCTGCACAACACAACTGATGGTCCCAACCCCATTTATAAGACAAGAAATCCCACTTATTAAATCTGACAGGGCACACTTGTGAAGTAAAAAGCATTTCCGTTGGCTACCTCTTGAAGCTCATGAAGAGAATGCCAAGAGTGTGCAAAGCAGTCATCAAAGCAAAAGGTGGCTACTTTGAAGAACCTAGAATATAAGACATATTTTCAGTTGTTTCACACTTTTTGTTAAGTATATAATTCCACATGTGTTAATTCATAGTTTTGATGCCTTCAATGTGAATGTACAATTTTCAAAGTCATGAAAATACAGAAAAATCTTTAAATGAGAAGGTGTGTCCAAACTATTGGTCTGTACTGTAGTTGTTGGTTGTAACATTAAAGTATGTGCAGGAGGGAAAACTGAGAGGAGTGGAGAAGTTCAGGGCCAGTGGGCTGAAGGTCGACAGTGATATAGCAAGAGGCAGAGAAAGGGAGAAGCAGCACTTTAGAAAAAGAAGCGGTAAACTGCAAGGAAACTTCTCTATGGCCCGGAGAAGGCGTGGAGGAGCCAGCCTTTATTCCCAAGAAGAGGAAATGGACGGATACTTCCCTATTGGAAACTGAACCGGATTATGAAAGCTGCAGTACCGGGTGGATCATACCTGGGGAACAAAGAGTTAGGAGTGAAAGAATCAAGAGTCTGAGCTTGACTGTGTGTCTGCCTCTGAGAAAGTGACAGCTTATCAGATGAGGCCCTCATCGGAAAACGTAAGTGTTATCTACTACACAAAGCCCACACGAAGAATAGGACTTTATCTTTTATTTGTGGGGTGCCAAGGTGTGGGAGGAGAACAGCAGCCCCTCGCCACGACTACCACCCTGTGCCCCTCACACTGCAATTGTTCTCTCATGCCACATCGGCATGAGAAAATAATCGCAGATCTGCACTGCCCCATAGTATAACACTAGGCCAAGTACTATCCGATAAAACATCAGACTGCTCTCAGCCATGTTACACGCTAGTGTGACCCTGGCCTAAAAGTGAGAATCAGAAGACATCTTTCTACCTTCTATCAGAGCAACAAGTGTGGCACCCCAGGGGTCTGGTTGCCACAGTGGTAGAAATACCATGTCTGAGAGCAAGCATGGGTTTTCCTGGTCAGGAGCACTTTTGCATGCACCACCTCCTGCCTCAGGCCAGAAAGGGAGGAACCTGCCCTTTATAAACTGGATCTGGGGCGGGGTTAGTTATCTAGTTCCAGAGGAAGGGACAAAGCAGCAGCAAGAAGCTCTGTAGGAGCCAGGAGCTGAAGACCAGGGATTGGAGCTGAGCAGAGCTCATCCTGGCAGAAGATGCAGAGAAACGGACACCGGAGTCCGAGGCTGTGGGGATATCTACATCCAGCAGCAGAAACCACCTGGCAGGGGATTTCAGGTCCTCTGGCCATAGAAAGCCCGGAGGCTCAGTCACACGCAAGGGACCGGCACCGCCATCGAGGAGCGTAAGGTACCAAAGGCCCCAAGTCACCAGCCATACGGATGAGCACCACACGGTACACTCAGGGACGTGGGCTACTACACAACTACAGCAGGGTAGCCAGGAAGAGTGCAGTCAGACGGGAAGGCCTACACCTCCACCTGGCCAGGGGGACTCTTGTTCGCTCACAGACTGACCAGGCCTCTAATGTTAGCCAGTACTCCCGGCAGGGCCTTCTTCACTACCAACAGTAAAGACCCTGAACTGCACTGCACGGACTCTGAGTCATTTCTGCTGCACCCATGCACCACAACCCTCACCATCTACACACGCTGCCCTGAGGCTATACTCCTCCCGTGGGGAGTTATACTACCCTTTGCTGCACACACAACATCAGCCTCAGCGGTCTGCCCCGCAGCAGCGGTTCTCAGTGACCACAATCCACGGGTGGCGTAGTCAGACATTTAAACATTAAAAACCAAATAAACAGATCCGCCACTGGTTTGACCACCCTGAGCCACGGGACTGGGTCGCCGCCACGGAGACTACAACCCCTAGCATTACACAGAGACTCGGCTCCGAGTATTCCCCTACACACGGCCCAGGGGGCGCGTCAACTTTGGCGTAGTCGGCAGGATTTCGTGCCCGCAACCACCGGGTACTGCGTGCCTGAAGAAAGACTGTGATACTTACAGAGGTGAAGTTTCCCACCATCCGCAGCCGTTTTCCCGCCATCCACAGCCATTTTCCCACCATTGGGCGCCATTTTGGGATGCTGTGCGGGAAGAAGAGGGGCGTGGACGTCAAACGCATGCGAGAGCTGAAGCTCCGCCTTACGTACTGACGCTGCGCAAGGTCCTGGAAGTAGGCCAGCGGACGCAGACGTCACCAGCGCGCGACGCAAGGTCATCGACCCCGATGATCGCCTGCGGAGCCGCGGCCTATGGAGAAGAAGCAACGGAAGGTAGGCCACAGTTAACTAGGGGGGAGGAAGACACCAGAAATGGAGGGAGCTCCCACCGCCAGCGCGGCTGCTGCCGCAGTGATGCCGTTCACGATGCCGTATATCCCCGGAGCGGCATGGTTACCCCAGTACTCAGGGGAGTCGCATACCCTGAGCGACTTTAAAGAAAGACTGTATAGTTTATTCAAAGTATACCCCCTGTCCGAGGAACAAAAAGTGAGCATCCTGACAGGCCAGTTAATCGGAGCGGCCCAAAGAGCAGTGAAGTCCTGGTCAGCCAGGGAAAAGGGGACTGTAAAGGAAATACAGGGCCATCCGGGTGCTCCGAGAACCGGCACCAGGTGGCGCTGTAACCCACAGGCGCCCTGCTATCACCTATCACCAGGAGGCAGCGCCCTTGTCTGCAGAGCCTGTGGGAGCTGATGCACAGGCTTTGGACAAAGACCCGGCTGCAGACCTGCACCATCAGGTCCAAGAGCTGACCAAAAGCGTTGCCATGCTAACCAGAACTGTGCAGTCTTTACAGGTGTCTCCTCCAGGAAAGATCCAGCTGGCTTCCAGTCCGGAGGACGTCCCTTGGCGCTGACAGAGGAGGATCCCATTGTCGAGAGGAAGGCCCAGCGACCGCTACGATCAGGACGGACAACCCATCTGCCGCCGCTGCAATCAACCAGGACATATGGCAAGGTACTGTCATTTAAACGGGCCCAACCTGGGGCAGAGGGCCGACCCCCAGGCATAAGACCATCAGGCCCATCGAGCTGGCGTGATAAGTACGTAAGGGGGCGACCGGTCTTGCCTGTGGTGCTGGATGGCATTCCTATGAGTGCACTACTGGACACCGGGTCACAGGTAACCACCATCCCCTATGTGCTCTTTAAGCAGTATTGGAATGACTCAGATATTACCCGCTACCCAGATGACGATCTGAGCATCATCGCCAGCAATGGTCAGCCTTGGTGGGATTCAAGGAGGTGACCATCAAAATTGGTAAAGTTGAACTGCCAGCGCAAGGACTGATTATTGTGGACATTGACCGTCGTAAAAGCCACCCTAAGATAACTTTGGGTACTAATGTTATTGAAAATTGTCTTGCAGAGATAATTGTCATATTACAGCAGGTTGCGGTGAACGCCAGCTCCAGCCAGCAGCGTGTCCTACAAAAAGAGATCAGAGCCCTGATGAAAAGGCAACAGGTAGAACTGTCTGGTGGTGAGATTGGTAGTGTTAGGATGAGTGACCCGTTCCTTATCGCCATGCCCCCAAAAAGTGAGATGATGATCTGGTGCCAGGCTACAATCGGGTTAAGAGGAAGGGACTACCAAGCCATGGTAGAACCCGTCTACTCAGACAGTAGGCCCACCATTTTGACAGCACGGGGTATGGTCGATGTACGCCATGGGAGGGTACCCGTCCGCATCCTAAATATGGGGGAAAGAGAAGTATACTTGCCCCGGTATGCCACTCTGGCCAAATTGTTCACCGTTAACCAAAACTCTGTAAAGGCCGCGGAACCCTTGCCTCCATCTCAACCAGAGGAGGGTAACAGCTCCAAGAAACAAATGGAGGACTGGTGTCAGAAGCTGCATGTGGGCACCGACTCCACTCCCTCACACCAAAAACAGGGAGTCTACCGGGTGGTGCAGGAGTACGAAAGAGTCTTTAGCAAACACCCGCTAGACTTTGGGCAAGTAAAGGGGGTAGAACACCACATCCCCACAGGAGACCATCCACCCATAAAGGAAAGATACCGACCTGTACCCCCTGCACACTATCAGAATGCCAAGGGAATGTTGCGAGAAATGAAGGAGGCTGGGGTAATCAGGGACAGCTGTAGCCCCTAGGCAGCTCCACTAGTTCTTGTGAAAAAGAAAGATGGCACCATGAGAATGTGTGTAGATTACAGAAAGGTCAACCGTATCACACACAAAGATGCATACCCGTTACCTAGGATAGAGGAATCTTTAGCTGCATTAAAGTCTGCTAACTTCTTCTCCACTTTGGATCTTACTAGCGGGTACTGGCAGGTTCCTGTAGCAGAGGCAGACAAGGAGAAGACCACGTTCACCACCCCGATGGGTCTCAGCGAATTCAACTGTATGCCGTTCGGGCTCTGCAACGTTCCAGGAACCTTCCAGCGGTTGATGGAGTGTTGCCTGGGGCACAGGAATTTTGAGACAGTCCTGCTATACCTGGACGATGTCATCGTGTATTCCAAAACATATGAGGACCATATGAAACACCTCGCAGAGGTGTTTGACGCCCTGGCAGGCTACGGCCTAAAGGTGAAACCCTCCAAGTGTCATCTACTGAAACCAAAGGTACAGTACCTGGGACACGTGGTGAGTGCTGACGGAGTAGCTCCAGACACTGATAAGATCACAGTGATTAAGGACTGGCCGAGACCCTCCAGCATAAAGGAAGTGCGGCAGTTCCTCGGGTTGGTAGGCTACTACCGAAGATTCATCCCCGGGTTCACCAAAATGGCAGCCCCTATGCAAAATCTCCTGTTGGGTCAGTCAAAGACCAAGAATCAGAAGCCGCCCTTCAGGTGGGACAAGCTGGAAGAGGAATCTTTCCGCCAGCTGAAGATGGCCCTCACGCGGGATGAGATCCTGGCTTACCCTGATTATGGCCAACCTTTCATCCTCCACACAGACGCCAGTAACGTGGGGCTAGGAGCCGTACTATCCCAGATCCAGCAGGGCAGAGAGCGGGTAATTGCTTATGCCAGCCGAAAACTACGGCCCACAGAGAGAAACCCTGAGAATTATAGCTCCTTCAAGCTAGAGTTCCTGGCAGTGGTGTGGGCAGTGACGGAACATTTCAAACATTACCTTGCCTCTGCCAAGTTCACCGTGTACACGGAAAACAACCCGTTGACACATCTGGACACTGCAAGACTTGGTGCCCTGGAGCAAAGATGGATGGCCCGGCTGTCCAACTATGAGTTTACCATCAAATACCGGGCGGGACGCACAAATGTCAACACAGACGCCCTGTCCAGGATGCCGAACTTGCCGGATGGAGGGGAAGATCCAGAAGAACTGGAAGAGATTGAACTCCCTGCGTTCCACCGTCATGGGGTTACCCAGTGTTCCCACTGTGTAAGGGACAAGCACTCTGCCACGTTCAATCCCTTACCCCACTACAGCTGGGCGGAGATGCAAGACAGTGACCCAGCCGTCCGCCTGGTAAAAGAGATGCTGACACAGGCTGATGCCTGACTTCTGACTTGACCCAGACGCTCCGGAAGAGACAAAACAGCTGTGGAAGGAGAAGAGTAAACTGTTTCTCTACAAGGGGAAGCTGTGCCGGAGAACTGTCAACTCCCGGACACATGAGCTGACCTGGCAGGTAGTGGTCCCGAGACGAGACGCGGCTATGGTCCTGGAGGCATACCACGACGGAGCAGGGCACTTTGGATGGAAGAAGTTGGAGTTCCTTTTGCGTGAATGGTTCTTCTGGGTAGGCATGAGAGGGGCCATTGAGAGATGGTGCAGAGACTGCGGCCCGTGCAACCTGAGAAGGAAGGACCGTGCCAGCCAGAAGACTCCTCTGCTGCCCATCATCACCAAGCAGCCATTAGAACTGGTAGCCCTGGACCATGTGAAGCTGGCTCCAAGTAGGTCCGGGTACGTCTACGCCCTTACCATCGTAGACCACTACTCCCGGTTCCTGGTGGTGGTCCCTGTCAAGAGCTTAACAGCTCATACAGCAGCTAGAGTCTTCCAGCAGCACTTCTGCCGTCCACACGGGTATCCGGAGCAAGTGTTGACTGACCAAGGTCCAGCCTTCGAAGCGGAGGTCTTCCAGGAGTTCTGCAACCTGTATGGCTGCAAGAAGATAAGGACAACGCCCTATCACCCCCAAACCAACGGATTGTGCGAGAAGATGAACCAGGTGGTGATAGACTTGCTGAAAACGTTGCCCCTGGAAGAACGCAGTCTGTGGCCTGAAAAACTGCCTGATCTGGTGGACTTGTATAACTACATCCCAGTAAATTCCACCAACTGCTCCCCGGCTTACCTAATGAGAGCAAGACCTGGTAAGCTGCCTATTGACCTGGATATGGGAGTCCTGACACCCGAGGACACCTCGCCAGAGGCAGACTGGGATACAGAACGGCAGCAGCAGTACCGGAAAGTGCAGGACAGTGTTGAGAGAAGTCTGTCTCAAGCAAGAGAAAGGCAAGAGAGGACTTATAACCAGCATGCTCCCGCTGTTCCCCTGGCACCTGGAGAGCAGGTCTTGAAGAGGAAGAGGCGGCTCCATAAGTTGGATGACCAGTGGGAGAAAGACCCGTACACAGTACTGCCCTCAAGCCATGAAAATCCAAAAGTATGCGTTATCAGTAAGGATGGAGGAGAGACCACAGTCACTGTCTCCAGAGACCACCTGAAGAAGTGTCCCAAGCAGCTGCAAAGCACTGATGAAGACCAAGATAGCCCTCAACCCGCAGAGGAAAGGGAAGAAATGGTCAGTACAGTACTCGGAGAATTTCCCCGGTCTTGGACACAAATTAAGAACGCTATTGTGGTACCCGTCCTTACCTTTCTCCAGCCAGCCCCTCAAGGGCCTACAGAAGAGCAAGTAGTGTTGAGAGAGCAACCGGCCCCGGAGACAGAAGATTCCATACCAGCAGCCCAGGAGAATCAACCCTCTGCTAGTAGTGAGCCTGCCGTGCCCGTGGTAAGCCAAAGAGTACGCAGAAAGTTGCCCAACCTACCCGTAACATGAACGGTTCTTCTGGGTAGGCATGAGAGGGGCCATTAATAGATGGTGCAGAGACTGCGGCCCGTGCAACCTGAGAAGGAAGGACCGTGCCAGCCAGAAGACTCCTCTGCAGCCCATCATCACCAAGCAGCCACTAGAACTGGTAGCCCTGGACCATGTGAAGCTGGCACCAAGTAGGTCCGGGTACGTCTACGCCCTTACCATCGTAGACCACTACTTCCGGTTCCTGGTGGTGGTCCCTGTCAAGGACTTAACAGCTCAGACACCAGCTAGAGCCTTCCAGCAGCACTTCTGCCGTCCACACGGGTATCCGGAGCAAGTGTTGACTGACCAAGGTCCAGCCTTCGAAGCGGAGGTCTTCCAGGAGTTCTGCAACCTGTATGGCTGCAAGAAGATAAGGACAACGCCCTATCACCCCCAAACCAACGGATTGTGCGAGAAGATGAACCGGGTGGTGATAGACTTGCTGAAAATGTTGCCCCTGGAAGAACGCAGTCTGTGGCCTGAAAAACTGCCTGATCTGGTGGACTTGTATAACCACATCCCAGTAAATTCCACCAACTGCATCCCGGCTTACCTAATGAGAGCAAGACCTGGTAAGCTGCCTATTGACCTGGATATGGGAGTCCTGACACCCGAGTACTCCTCGCCAGAGGCAGACTGGGATACAGAACGGCAGCAGCAGTACCGGAAAGTGCAGGACAGTGTTGAGAGAAGTCTGTCTCAAGCAAGAGAAAGGCAAGAGAGGACTTATAACCAGCATGCTCCTGCTGTTCCCCTGGCACCTGGAGAGCAGGTCTTGAAGAGGAAGAGGCGGCTCCATAAGTTGGATGACCAGTGGGAGAAAGACCCGTACATAGTACTGCCCTCAAGCCATGAAAATCCAAAAGTATGCGTTATCAGTAAGGATGGAGGAGAGACAACAGTCACTGTCTCCAGAGACCACCTGAAGAAGTGTCCCGAGCAGCTGCAAAGCACTAATGAAGACCAAGATAGCCCTCAACCCGCAGAGGAAAGGAAAGAAATGGTCAGTACAGTACTCTGAGAATTTCCCCGGTCCTGGACACAAATTAAGAACGCTATTGTGGTACCCGTCCTTACCTTTCTCCAGCCAGCCCCTCAAGGGCCTACAGAAGAGCAAGTAGTGTTGGGAGAGCAACCGGCCCCGGAGACAGAAGATTCCATACCAGCAGCCCAGAAGAATCAACCCTCTGCTAGTAGTGAGCCTGCCGTGCCCGTGGTAAGCCAAAGAGTACGCAGAAAGTTGCCCAACCTACCCGTAACATGAACGGTTCTTCTGGGTAGGCATGAGAGGGGCCATTAATAGATGGCGCAGAGACTGCGGCCCATGCAACCTGAGAAGGAAGGACCGTGCCAGCCAGAAGACTCCTCTGCAGCCCATCATCACCAAGCAGCCACTAGAACTGGTAGCCCTGGACCATGTGAAGCTCGCACCAAGTAGGTCCGGGTACGTCTACGCCCTTACCATCGTAGACCACTACTCCCGGTTCCTGGTGGTGGTCCCTGTCAAGAGCTTAACAGCTCATACAGCAGCTAGAGTCTTCCAGCAGCACTTCTGCCGTCCACACGGGTATCCGGAGCAAGTGTTGACTGACCAAGGTCCAGCCTTCGAAGCGGAGGTCTTCCAGGAGTTCTGCAACCTGTATGGCTGCAAGAAGATAAGGACAACGCCCTATCACCCCCAAACCAACGGATTGTGCGAGAAGATGAACCAGGTGGTGATAGACTTGCTGAAAACGTTGCCCCTGGAAGAACGCAGTCTGTGGCCTGAAAAACTGCCTGATCTGGTGGACTTGTATAACTACATCCCAGTAAATTCCACCAACTGCTCCCCGGCTTACCTAATGAGAGCAAGACCTGGTAAGCTGCCTATTGACCTGGATATGGGAGTCCTGACACCCGAGGACACCTCGCCAGAGGCAGACTGGGATACAGAACGGCAGCAGCAGTACCGGAAAGTGCAGGACAGTGTTGAGAGAAGTCTGTCTCAAGCAAGAGAAAGGCAAGAGAGGACTTATAACCAGCATGCTCCCGCTGTTCCCCTGGCACCTGGAGAGCAGGTCTTGAAGAGGAAGAGGCGGCTCCATAAGTTGGATGACCAGTGGGAGAAAGACCCGTACACAGTACTGCCCTCAAGCCATGAAAATCCAAAAGTATGCGTTATCAGTAAGGATGGAGGAGAGACCACAGTCACTGTCTCCAGAGACCACCTGAAGAAGTGTCCCAAGCAGCTGCAAAGCACTGATGAAGACCAAGATAGCCCTCAACCCGCAGAGGAAAGGGAAGAAATGGTCAGTACAGTACTCGGAGAATTTCCCCGGTCTTGGACACAAATTAAGAACGCTATTGTGGTACCCGTCCTTACCTTTCTCCAGCCAGCCCCTCAAGGGCCTACAGAAGAGCAAGTAGTGTTGAGAGAGCAACCGGCCCCGGAGACAGAAGATTCCATACCAGCAGCCCAGGAGAATCAACCCTCTGCTAGTAGTGAGCCTGCCGTGCCCGTGGTAAGCCAAAGAGTACGCAGAAAGTTGCCCAACCTACCCGTAACATGAACGGTTCTTCTGGGTAGGCATGAGAGGGGCCATTAATAGATGGTGCAGAGACTGCGGCCCGTGCAACCTGAGAAGGAAGGACCGTGCCAGCCAGAAGACTCCTCTGCAGCCCATCATCACCAAGCAGCCACTAGAACTGGTAGCCCTGGACCATGTGAAGCTGGCACCAAGTAGGTCCGGGTACGTCTACGCCCTTACCATCGTAGACCACTACTCCCGGTTCCTGGTGGTGGTCCCTGTCAAGAACTTAACAGCTCAGACAGCAGCTAGAGTCTTCCAGCAGCACTTCTGCCGTCCACACGGGTATCCGGAGCAAGTGTTGACTGACCAAGGTCCAGCCTTCGAAGCGGAGGTCTTCCAGGAGTTCTGCAACCTGTATGGCTGCAAGAAGATAAGGACAACGCCCTATCACCCCCAAACCAACGGATTGTGCGAGAAGATGAACCAGGTGGTGATAGACTTGCTGAAAACGTTGCCCCTGGAAGAACGCAGTCTGTGGCCTGAAAAACTGCCTGATCTGGTGGACTTGTATAACCACATCCCAGTAAATTCCACCAACTGCACCCCGGATTACCTAATGAGAGCAAGACCTGGTAAGCTGCCTATTGACCTGGATATGGGAGTCCTGACACCCGAGGACACCTCGCCAGAGGCAGACTGGGATACAGAACGGCAGCAGCAGTACCGGAAAGTGCAGGACAGTGTTGAGAGAAGTCTGTCTCAAGCAAGAGAAAGACAAGAGAGGACTTATAACCAGCATGCTCCCACTGTTCCCCTGGCACCTGGAGAGCAGGTCTTGAAGAGGAAGAGGCGGCTCCATAAGTTGGATGACCAGTGGGAGAAAGACTCGTACATAGTACTGCCCTCAAGCCATGAAAATCCAAAAGTATGCATTATCAGTAAGGATGGAGGAGAGACCACAGTCACTGTCTCCAGAGACCACCTGAAGAAGTGTCCCAAGCAGCTGCAAAGCACTGATGAAGACCAAGATAGCCCTCAACCCGCAGAGGAAAGGGAAGAAATGGTCAGTACAGTACTCGGAGAATTTCCCCGGTCCTGGACACAAATTAAGAACGCTATTGTGGTACCCATCCTTACCTTTCTCCAGCCAGCCCCTCAAGGGCCTACAGAAGAGCAAGTAGTGTTGGGAGAGCAACCGGCCCCGGAGACAGAAGATTCCATACCAGCAGCCCAGAAGAATCAACCCTCTGCTAGTAGTGAGCCTGCCGTGCCCGTGGTAAGCCAAAGAGTACGCAGAAAGTTGCCCAACCTACCCGTAACATCTCCAAACACCTGTAGTGCAGACACTAGCGAGCACACTACACAAGGGGTGGAAACAGGGGACCCAGAAAGAACACCACCAGATAGTGTGTTACGTAGGTCCACCAGGAGCACTAGAGGTCAGAAGCCCGCTCGCTGAAGAATCTAGAAAAAAAAAACCTGTATATTGCAAATGTTGAAATGTTTCATGTTTGTTACATGAATAATTATTATGTTTCTCAAGTTACCCGACAGTTTCTATGGAGTGGCAGGTTATGGACAATGAATAACCGGAACTGTACCTTGTAAATAGTTGCACCTGTTAAGTGCTCCCCAGACCACAGAACAAAAACCCGTGGAGGTGGCTGAAGACGTCGTCCAATGCCGGATCATCAATGCCCTGTAGCCACCCCAGGGCCTACGTGAAGGGTTTGGGACGGGTCCCACAAAATACATCTTGGGTGACATGGACACCTGGTTACGGAAGCGCCGTGACCTATAAAAACTGAACTCCTTGTACATATGTTGTTGTGTTATTGCTTATACCCTGTTATGTGTGTTTTCATAAAAAGTGTTTAGTCCCGGAGTACTAAAATTTGCCAGGGGGGAATGTGGCACCCCAGGGGTCTGGTTGCCACAGTGGTAGAAATACCATGTCTGAGAGCGAGCATGGGTTTTCCTGGTCAGGAGCACTTTTGCATGCACCACCTCCTGCCCCAGGCCAGAAAGGGGAGGAACCTGCCCTTTATAAACTGGATCTGGGACGGGGTTAGTTAGCTAGTTCCAGAGGAAGGGACAGAGCAGCAGCAAGGAGCTCTGAAGGAGCCAGGAGCTGAAGACCAGGGATTGGAGCTGAGCAGAGCTCATCCTGGCAGAAGACGCAGAGAAATGGACACCGGAGTCCGAGGCTGTGGGGATATCTACATCCAGCAGCAGAAACCACCTGGCAGGGGATTTCAGGTCCTCTGGCCATAGAAAGCCCGGAGGCTCAGTCACACGCAAGGGACCGGCACCGCCATCGAGGAGCGGAAGGTGCCAAAGGCCCCAAGTTACCAGCCATACGGGTGAGCACCACATGGTACACTCAGGGACGTGGGCTACTACACAACTACAGCAGGGTAGCCAGGAAGAGTGCAGTCAGACAGGAAGGACTACACCTCCACCTGGCCAGGGGGACTCTTGTTCGCTCTCAGACTGACAAGGCCTCTAATGTTAGCCAGTACTCCCGGCAGGGCCTTCTTCACTACCAACAGTAAAGACCCTGAACTGCACTGCACGGACTCTGAGTCATTTCTGCTGCGCCCATGCACCACAACCCTCACCATCTACACACGCTGCCCTGAGGCTATACTCCTCCCGTGGGGAGTTATACTACCCTCTGCTGCGCACACAACATCAGCCTCAGCAGTCTGCCCCGCAGCGGCGGTTCTCAGTGACCGCAATCCACGGGCGGCGTAGTCGGACATTTAAACATTAAAAACCAAATAAACAGATCCGCCACTGGTTTGACCACCCTGAGCCACTGGACCGGGTCGCCGCCACGGAGACTACAACCCCTAGCATTACACAGAGACCCGGCTCCGGGTATTCCCCCACACACGGCCCAGGGGGCGCATCACAAGCATCTAGAGGATCTATTAGGGCTTATTCACACATCAGTATTTGGTCAGTATTTTTCATAATTGTTTGAATGCCAAAACCAGGAGTAGAACTTAAAGAGAAAAACTATAATTGAAAGATTGACACCCCTTCGGTGTTTTGAAAACATTCTTGTTTTTATCATAGAAATACTGATGAAATACTAATCACAAACACTGATGTGTGAATAACGCCTTACTGACACTTGCTCTCCTGCCGGCTGAAATCTGAGAGACAATTTAATCTCTCATCATATGTTAATATGTTTTCTCTCTTTTTTGTGTTTATTGTATTTTATTCAATTTCATTGTGTTTTTCATGTTTAGATATTTGTACAACTGATTTTATTTAGTGTGGTCATTATAATAATTTGTCCAACCTTTTAGTGGGAGGTGGAGGTACCATTTATTTTGATATATAGACTATATGTTTATTTTTGCTCCCAATGTCAACCATGATTAAGACCGTTTGGTCGAAACACGTCGGTTTGCTGTCTGAACTTTCCTGTCTATATTTGTGTTTCTGAAATAAACTTGAAGATTTTAGTCCACTCACAGTTTTATAGATCGGGTTTTTTCCTGACACAGTAATACCAAATATGTGTACTTTTTTTTTTATGTGTTTATATAAAATAAGCTTATTTAATGGCGTAATATTTTTTTCACAATTTTTCTCATTCTTTATTTATTTATTTATTTACATTTTTAGTTTTGTTATTTTTTATTATTATTTTTACACTTTTACTTCAGTTCCTCTCTGGGAATTTAACATTTATTTCTCTGATCAATGATTTAATGCATTGCAATATACTGTACATGCATTATTAAACCTGTCATTGTCACACTGACAAAACGCCTTTTAGACCCTTCTTATAGCTGTTAACACTGTAAAAAAATAAAAAACGAAGCAAAAACAATGCTTTATCATACCGCCAAATAAAAAATAGAAGAACACGCGATCAAAAAGACGAATGTAAATAAAATGGTACCGCTGAAAACGTCATCTTGTCCCGCAAAAAACAAGCCGCCATACAGCTTCATCAGCCAAAAAATAAAAAAGTTATAGCTTTCAGAATAAGGCGATACAAATTTTTTTTTTTTTCTATAAAATAGTTTTTATTGTTTAAAAGCGGCAAAACATAAAAAAAAAAGAGGTATTGCTGTAAACGTATTGATCCTAAAGAATAAAGCTGCCTTATTAATTTTACTACACGCCAGAATGGCATTAAAAAAAAAAAAAAAAAAACAATTCCTGAATTGTTGGTTTTTGTTTAAGCTGTCTCCCAAAAATCGTAATAGAAAGCGATCGGAAAATGTCACGTGCCCAAAAATAGTACCAATAAAAAGTCAAAAAACAAGCCGTCACATGACTGTCGGCCGAAATATGGAAAAGTTATAGCTCTCAAAATATGGCGATACAAAAACTAGTCTTGGAAAGAAAAGCGTCTTTTAGTGTGTGACAGCTGTCAATCATAAAAACCCGATCTGAATCTGGTATCGCTGTAATCGCACCAACCTGAAGAATAAAGTCGTTTAATCACTTATACCGTACGAAGAACAGAGTAAAAAATAAACTGTAGGGTTAGGGTTGTGCCACGGTTAGGGTTAAGGTTGTGCAACGGTTAGAGTTGTGTTAGGGTTGGGGTTGGGATTTTTTCAAAAGTAAAGAAAAAACAAAAAAAACAATGACGATATGGCGACTAGTGTTGAGCGCATGTGCTCGCTACTTGAGTTTGCATCAGGGGCTCGGGTATGCACCGAGTATCGCAGATGCTCAAGTGACATGCTCGAGTTTCCGCCCCATATGCTTCTTGGCCAAAAAAGTTGCATGGATTGCCTGCCATGCATGAGCAATGTTTTTTTTTTTTTTTTGGGTGAAACATGCGGGGCGGGGACTCAAGCATGTCACTTGAGCAACCACTATACTTGGTGCATTCCCGAGTACCCGATGCCAACTCAAGTAGCGAGCTCAAGACTAATGACAACTTATTCAATATGACGACCTAATGTTATCAAATTCTGTGTCCTCTGGGTTCAAAATGTTCACTCTACTGTGGGTATGGAACTGAATACTTATGACCATGTGATATTTCAGTTTTTATTTTTTAATAAATTTGCAAAAATTTCTACATTTGTTTTTTTTCAGTCAAGATGGGGTGCAGAGTGTACTTTAATCAGAAAAAAAAATTACATAGTAACATAGTTTTTAAGGTTGAAGGAAGACTAAGTCCATCTAGTTCAACCCATAGCCTAACTTGTTGATCCAGAGGAAGGCAAAAAAAACCCATGTGGCAAACACTAAGCTCCACATTGGGGAAAAAAATTCCTTCCCGACTCCATACGACAATCAGACTAGTTCCCTGGATCAACGCCCTATCAAGGAATCTAGTATTTATAACCTGTAATATTATACTTTTCATGAAAGGCATCGATGCCCTTCTTAAATTTTAACAGTGAATCACTCATTACAACATCATGCGGCAGAGAGTTCCATAGTCTCACTGCTCTTACAGTAAAGAATCACCGTCTGTGATTATGTTTAAACCTTCTTTCCTCCAGACGTAGAAGATGCCCCCTTGTCCCTGTCTCAGGCCTCAGAGTAAAAAGATCAGTAGAAAGGTCTTTGTACTGTCCCCTCATATACTTGTACATAGTAATAAGATCACCCCTGAGCCTTCTTTTTTCCACAGTAAATAACCCCAAGTGTAATAACCTGTCTTGGTATTGCAGACCCCCCAGTCCTCTAAAAACCTTGGTCGCTCTTCTCTGCACCCGCTCTAGTTCAGCTATGTCTTTCTTATACACCGGAGACCAGAACTGTACACAGTATTCTAAGTGTGGTCGCACTAATGACTTGTATAAAGGTAAAACTATGTTCTCCTCATGAGCATCTATGCCTCTTTTAATGCATCCCATTATTTTATTTGCCTTTGCAGCAGCAGCAGCCTGACACTGGCCACTAAACGTGAGCTTGTCGTCCACCAATACACCCAGGTCTTTTTCAGTTACAGTTTTGCCCAGTGTTTTACAATTAAGCATATAATTATACATTTTATTTCCTCTGCCCAAGTGCATTACCTTACATTTATCCCCATTAAAGCTCATTTGCCATTTATCAGCCCAAGCTTCTAGTTTACATAGATCCTCCTGTAATATAAAATTGTCCTCCTCTGTATTGATTACCCTGCAGAGTTTAGTGTCATCTGCAAATATTGAAATATTACTCTGTATGCCCCCTACAAGGTCATTAATAAATATGTTAAAAAGAAGGGGGCCCAATACTGACCCCTGTGGTACCCCACTGTTAACTGAGACCCAGTCTAAGTGTTTTCCATTAATAACTTCCCTTTGTTTCCTATCACTGAGTCAATTCTTAACCCACATACATATATTTTCCCCTATCCCCATTGTTCCCCTATCCCTATCCCCATTGTTCTCATTTTATGTATCAACCTTTTGTGTGGAACCGTATCAAGAACTTGCCTCCTCATAAAAACTGATCAGATTAGTTTGACAGGAACGGTCCCTCGTAAACCCATGTTGATATTGGGTCATGAGGTTATTCTTCTTCAGATACTCTAGTATAGCATCTCTTAGGAAACCCTCCAGGATTTTACCCACAGTAGAGGTTAAGCTTACCGGCCTATAATTTACAAGTTCAGTTTTTGTCCCCTTTTTGAATATTGGCACCACATTTGCTATACGCCAGTCCTGTGGTACAGACCCTGCTATTATGGAATCTTTAAAGATTAAAAATAATGGTCTATCTATGACGTTACTTAATTCCTGCAGTACTCGCGGGTGTATCCCATCCGGGCCCAGGGATTTGTCAACTTTAGTGATTTTTAGACGCCGCCGTACTTCCTGCTGGGTTAAGCAAGTGACATTTACTGGAGAATTTTTGTTATCACTAATCATGTTTTCTGTCATGTGATTTTCTTGTGTAAATACGGTTGAAAAAAAATCATTTAGCATATTGGCTTTTTCCTCATCCTCATCCACCATTTCACCCAGACTATTTTTAAGGGGGCCAACACTATCATTTTTTAGTTTTTTACTATTTATGTAGTTAAAGAATATTTTGGGGTTATTTTTACTTTCTCTGGCAATGATTCTCTCTGCCTCAATCTTTCCTGCCTTGATTTGGTTTTTACATAATTTATTTAATTTTCTATATTTATTTAATGCCTCATCACTACCTACTTGCTTTAGTTCTCTAAATGCTTTCTTTTTGTCACTTATTGCACCCCTTACAGCTCTATTTAGCCATAGTGGTTTCCTCCTATTTCTAGCATGTTTATTACCATAGGGTATATATTGTACACAGGTCCTATTCAGGATGTTTATAAATGTCTCCCATTTGCTTTGTGTAGTTTTATGTCTCAGGATATTGTCCCAGTTTATTGCACTAAGATCATCTCTTAACCGTTGGAAATTTGCCTTCCTGAAGTTTAGTGTCCTTGTAACCCCTCTACTACACATCTTATTAAAGGTTACATGAAAACGTATTATTTTGTGATCACTATTACCCAAGTGACCCCCAACTCGTATATTTGATATGCGGTCTGGCCTATTGGTTAATATTAGGTCTAGCAGTGCCCCCCTTCTTGTTGGGTCCTGAACCAGTTGTGAAAGGTAATTGTCTCTCATAGTAGTCAAAAACCTATTACCTTTGCTGGAATTACAGGTTTCTGTCCCCCAATGTATTTCAGGGTAGTTGAAGTCTCCCATAATAATGACTTCTCCTTGAGTCGCTGCTTCATCTATTTGCTTTACGAGGATATTCTCCGCTACTTCCATTATTTTTGGAGACTTATAACAAACTCCTATCAGTATTTTATTATTTTTTCCCCCTCCCCTTATCTCCACCCACGGGGACTCTACATTTTCATTAGATTCACATATATCCTCCCGCAAGACAGGTTTTAAGGATGATTTTACATATAAATACCCCCCCCCTCGCTTGTTTGTACGGTCATTTCTGAACAGACTATAGCCCTGTAAATTAACTGCCCAGCCATGGCTCTCGCCCAGCCACATCTCAGATATCCCTACCATGTCATAATTATTTTCCAACAAAATGAATTCTAATTCCTCCATTTTGTTGGTGAGGCTTCTGGCATTAGTGTACATGCATTTTATGTATCTCTCTGTACCTCTATTCCTTCTTACTTTATTGACTGTTCTAACCCCACCCCCAATTTCTTTATTTGTGCCCAGGTCACTATCTGCACTATCTTCCCCACCTATAAAATGAATACCCTCACCCCCAATCCCTAGTTTAAACACTCCTCCAACCTTCTAGCCATTTTCTCCCCCAGCACAGCTGCACCCTCCCCATTAAGGTGCAGCCGGTCCCTAGCGTAGAGTCTGTAGCCAACTGAGAAGTCGGCCCAGTTCTCCAGGAACCCAAATCCCTCCTTCCTACACCAGTTCTTGAGCCACTTATTTATCTCCCTAATTTCCCGTTGCCTCTCTGGCGTGGCACGTGGTACCGGTAGTATTTCAGAGAATACCACCTTGGAGGTCCTTGCTTTCAGCTTGCAGCCTAATTCCCTGAAATCATCTGTAAGGACCTTCCACCTACCTCTAACTTTGTCATTTGTGCCAATGTGCACCATGACCGCTGGGTCCTCACCAGCCCCTCCCAGTAATCTGTCAACTCGATCAGCGATGTGCCGGACTCGAGCGCCAGGTAGGCAGCACACTGTTCGACGATCCCTGTCTTTGTGACAGATTGCCCTATCTGTTCCCCTAATAATTGAGTCCCCCACTACCAGCACCTGCCTGGCCTGCCCTACTCTCCTATTTCCCTCTTTACTGGAGCTGACACTCATCCGGCTTTCAGGGGACATGCCTTGCTGCAGTAGTGCTACCCCTGTACCGTCACTCCTCTCATCTGCCAACTTTGCAAACTTATTGGGGTGTGCCAGATCAGGACTAGCCTCCCTGGCACTCTTCCCTCTACCACCCCATCTAACTGTCACCCAACTAGCGACCTCACTGTCCTGCAGCTCCCGACTACCACCCTCCCCCACATCTACCCCAGTGAGCTGCTGCTCAGTGAGCAGCAGACTCCTTTCCATGTTGTCATTGGATCTCAGTGTTGCCAGCTGCTCATTTAGATCTAGTATCTGGCCTTCCAAACGCACAACGTGCACACATCTCGCGCAGCAGTAAGCAACCTCGACCGGCTGTTCAAGGAATACATACATGTGGCAAGATGTACACTGGATAGCATTGTCAATAATGGAGCTCATTTCCTAATGGGGATTGCAATATACAGAATGTTAAGTAAAAAGAAAAGTAAAGAATTAATGAAATACAGTCAGCAATTCAGTCCAAAGTCCTCCCTTCCAAACTCCCTGAATCCAAAGTCACTGAAAACCAAGTCACACTTACTTTCATTCGCACTTACGCTCCGGACACACACAGCTCGTTCACACTCGCAAACTAAGAGATTTAAAGAGTTTTTTTTTTTTTTTTTTTCCTTTTCCAGCAATGCACCCTTCACCTCAATGCACTTCCAAAGGACTGAATGCCCAACCAGCTGCCCCTTATAAACCCTTAATTATGACCCCTTCCCCTTAATTAACCCCTTGTGAGTAAAGCTACACCTCAGGATTTTAGTGCAATGTAGTTAACCCTTAAATACACAGGTAGTAAACTAAGAAACTAAAACTGTAGTGAGAAAATAGGTTTTAAAAAGCCCAATAAATCTAAACAGGTAGAAAAGCACTCAGCAGGTCACAATGCAGCACTCACCGTAATTCACACAGGTATTTTCTGCAGGATTCCCAATACCTCTTCACTGAAAAACAAGTCACACACTTACTTTCGTTCGCACTTACGCTCCGGACACACGCAGCTCGTTCACACTCGCAAACTAAGAGATTTAAAGAGTTTTTTTTTGTTTTCCCTTTTCCAGCAATGCACCCTTCACCTCAATGCACTTCCAAAACTTTTTAGAATTTACCAAATGACTGCAATAAAACAAAGAGTGAAAAATTTAAAGGGGTCTGAATACTTTCCATACCCACTGTACCCCTTGATAAAATCCTTGAGGGCTCTAGTTTCCAAAATGGGGTCACTTGTGGGGGGTTTCCACTATTTAGGCGCATCAGGGACTCTCCAAACGCGACAAGGCGTCCACTCTCAATTCCAGCCAATTTTGTGTTCAAAAAGTCACACAGTTCTCCTTCCCTTCTGAACCCCGCCCAAACAGTGTATTTTCCCCACATATGGGGTATCGGCGTACTCGGGAGAAATTGCACAAAAGTTTTTGTGGTCCATTTTCTCCTCTTACCTTTGTGAAAATAAAATAACTGGGGCTAAAACATCATTTTTGTGGAAAAAGTTCAATATTTTTTTATATATTTTTTATTTTCACGGCTACATGTTATAAACTTCTGTGAAGCACCTGGGGGTTCAGGGTGCTCACCACACATCTAGATAAGTTCCCTGAAGGGTCTAGTTTCCAAAATGGTGTCACTTATGGGGGGTTTCCACTGTTTAGACGCATCAGGGGCTCTCCAAACATGGCAACATGGCGTCCGCTAATTATTCAAGCAAATTTTACATTCAAAAAGTCAAATGGCGCTCCTTCCCTTCCGAGAAATGAGAAATCACTGGTCAAATTTTAACCCTTATAACTTCCTAACAAAAAAAAATCTTGGTTCCAAAATTGTGCTGATGTAAAGTAGACACGTGGGAAATGTTATTTATTAACTATGTTGTGTGACATATCTCTCTGATTTAAGGGCATGAAAATTCAAAGTTTTAAAACTGCGACATTTTCAAAATTTTTGCCAAATTTCTGTTTTTTTCACCAATAATTGTAAGTGATATTGAAGAAATTTTACCACTATCATGAAGTACAATTTGTCACGAAAAAACAATCTCAGAATCAGTGGAATCCGTTGAAGCGTTCCAGAGTAATTACCTCATAAAGTGACAGTGGTGAGAATTGTAAAAATTGGCCTGATCATTAACGTGCAAATCACCCTCGGGGGTAAAGGGGTTAAAGCAGCACTTCCATCAAAATTTTTATCCTTTTAACCCCTTTCTGACCCAGGGCTTATTAGTACGTATCTGTGCCCTGGGCCTTATGGGCCTGATACGTATTAATACGCCCTGTCCTTAATGTAGCACCGCGACCGAAGTCGCGGTGATAGCATTAAAATTCCGGTGCCATCTTACCTTAGGGTAGGTGGCGCCGGCATCTTGGGGGATGTCGCCGCTCCCCCGCACCCACGATCGCTGTGATTGGCTGTTCAATTCTGAACAGCCAATCACAGCATTTCTCACGGTTTTCAGCAATCAGATTGCCGGAAACAGTGATGAGCAGCCTAGGATCGGTGTTCCTAAGAGCACCGATCCTAGGCTGTTGCCTAGTAACCCCAGCCCTCTCCCCAAACTGCTATGATTGGTGCGATCGCCGATCACTTCGATCGCACAGATCATAGCGGGACCGCGCGGTAACAGGGTGGTCACGGGGCGGTGACCAGCTTGTGATCTGCCTGTCACCGCCCCATGACCCCCTGTGATGTCATAGAAGCCCCAGCCAGCTCTGATTGGAGCGATCGATGATGACATCGATCGCTCCAATCAGAGTACCCGAACACAGGTCACAGGGCGGTGACCAGCTTGTGATCTGCCTGTCACCTCCCTGTGACCCCCTGTGGTGCGTGCCCAGGCCCCAGCCATCTCTGATTGGTGCGATCGATGTCATCATTGATGATATCACCCCCCTGTGACCGCCCTGCAGATCCTCAAACTTGGTGAGGATTTCTACAGAGCGGTCACACTGCTGATCTCTCTGTGCGGGGCCTTGTAGTGCCACAGAATCTTCTGTGACACTACAAGACCTTTCTCCTACCTGCTCCAGTCACTGCTGCTGCTCCGGCGTCCTGCTGTGGTCTCCAGGGTCCTGGATCTCCTGCTCCGGCATCCTGCTGCTGTCGTCAGGGTCCTCAGTCTCCAGCTCCTTATCCTGCTGCTGTGGATCCTGCTCCAGAGCCTCTTCCAGAACCTGCTGCTGAAATAAGAACAGAGAAGACTTTGGTAAGTCCATCTCTGTTCTCCCCTCATTGACTTTTATCCATTTTTTTTCCTTGCTTTCTGCAGCGGCTGAGCGCTGATTAGTGACCACAGATCACTGATCCGCACTTGTGCTCGCTGTTTTACACTCCCCCCCACCTTTGCATCACATCCGCGCACACACCCAGCAGCTGCCGAGAGTTGCTTGGTGACATAGTTCACCGATCCGCACTCATGCTTGCTGTTTGCACCACCTACAGTAGTTCCTTTTTTTCTCTTTTTTTTTCAGAAAAAAAAAAGTTCACACCAAGCACACTGACACACACACACTCTAAATAAAGTACTGACACACACGCACCATATACACAAGAAAAAAAAATGTCCGGCTCATCCCAAACTCGCTATTCAGCGGAGGAGGCATACGCTATTGTTGCCTCCGACACTGAGACTGACAGTGAGGGCGAGGATCCCACATTTCTTTATTTTTCCGATGCCTCATCGTCCTCCTCTTCCTCCTCTTCCTCCTCTTCTTCCTCCTCTTCCTCCTCAGGTGCTGCTGGACTGCCCCGCAGTCGTCGCAGGAGAGAAGATGATCCAGTGCCCCCCACTACTGACCCCATATGGACCTCGCCCCCTGAAAATTATGAGCCACTGATTCCTGATTTCGTGGCGGAATCAGGAATCAAGTTTGACACCACCGGCCTCACAGAAATAGACTTTTTCAAAGTCTTTTTCTCTGAGGATTTTATAAACCTCATGGTGGGCCAAAGTAATTTATACGCTCATCAATTTTTTGGAACAAAACCCCTCTTCATCATTTTCTAACTGGTCTCCTGTAGATGCAGTAAAAATGATGAAGTTTTGGGTCTGGTCCTTCATATGGGGATCCTGAAGAAACCAGAGGTTTGGCAATACTGGAGAATAACACTCCAGTGTTTCGAATGGTCATGATCCAGAGACGCTTTGAGGTCATCCACAAGTTCTTGCATTACCAAGATAATGCAAGGTGTCCTGCACACGATGACCCGAACTTTGATAGTCTTTTCAAAGTTCGGCCGGTCATCGAGCACTTCAACAAGTTTGCTGAAGTGTATGTGCCCCAAAGGGACATCTGCGTGGATGAGTCCCTAGTTCATTTTAAGAGGCGGCTTCGATTCCGGCAGTACCTGCCCAGTAAGAGGGCCAGGTACGGGATCAAGCTCTATAAACTTTGTGAGAGTACCTCAGGGTACACTCACAAGTTTAGAGTTTATGAAGGGAAGGACTCCCGGATTGAACCCCCTGAATGCCCCCCTGTTCTGGGAGTGAGTGGGAAAATTGTGTGGGACTTGGTGCACCCACTGCTGGATAAAGGTTATCACTTGTAAGTGGATAACTTTTATACCAGTGTCCCTCTCTTCAAGTCCTTCTCTGCGCGAGGTACCGCAGCTTGCGGTACTGTCTGCAAAAATCAGAGGGGCATCTTAAGGGGTTTAGTTTCCAAAATGGGGTCACTTGTGGGGGGTTTCCACTGTTTAGGCACATCAGGGGCTCTCCAAACGCGACATGGGGTCCGCTGTGAATTCCAGCGAGTTTTGCATTGAAAACGTCAAATGGCACTCCTTCCCTTCCGAGCCCTGCCGTGCGCCCAAACAATGGCTTTCCCCCACATATGGGGCATCAGCGTACTCAGGAGAAATTGCACAACAACTTTTGGGGTCCAATTTCTCCTAGTACCCTCGTGAAAATAAAAAATTGGGGTCTAAAATAAAATTTTAGTGAAAAAAGTTAAATGCTCATTTTTTTCCCTTCACGTTCAATTAATTGGTGTGAAGCACATGAAGGGTTAATAAACTTCTTGAATGTGGTTTTGAGTACCTTGAGGGGTGCAGTTTTTAGAATGGTGTCACTTTTGGGCATTTTCTGTCATAAAGGCCCCTCAAAGTCACTTCAAGTGTGATGTGGTCCCTAAAAAAATGGTTTTGAAAATTTTGTTGTAAAAATGAGAAATCGCTGGTCAACTTTTAACCCTTATAGCTCCCTACCCCAAAAAAATTTTGGTTCCAAAATTTGTGCTGATGTAAAGTAGACATGTGGGAAATGTTATTTATTAACTATTTTGTGTGACATATCTCTCTGATTTAAGGGCATGAAAATTTAAATTTTGAAAATTGCAAAATTTTCAAAATTTTCGCCAAATTTCCGTTTCTTTCACAAATAAATGCAAGTGATATCGAAGAAATGTTACCACTATCATGAAGTACAATATGTCACGAAAAAACAATCTCAGAATCAGGGGGATCCGTTGAAGCTTTCCAGAGTAATTACTTCATAAAGTGACAGTGGTCAAAATTGTAAAAATTGGTCCGGTCATTAATGTGCAAACCACCCTCGGGGGTAAAGGGGTTAATATATTGCAGTCATCATATTATATAGGACTGTGCACTTACAATTGCTCATTTTGCCTTCTACCCAGTTAATTCTTCTGTCTTCCATTAGGTCTATGACGTCACGTACTCCTGTGCACTCATAATCGCCATGATGGTGTGTAGCCTGGAGTGAATGCTTGCATTCCTCTGAGCTCCTGCACAAGTCTGCCTGCAAAGCAACTTCAACACTTCCCTAGTGGCTATACAAACTCTACTGTAAGGCCGTGTGCACATGTTGATTATTTGGTGAGTTTTTTTACCTCAGTGTTTGTAAGCCAAAACCAGGAGAGGAACAATCAGAGGAAAAGTATAATAGAAACACGGGCACCACTTGTAGATTTTTACCCACTCCTGGTTTTGGCTTACAAATACTGAGGTAAAGTACTGACGAAATAGTGTGCACACGGCCTCATTTTGGACTGGATCTGGACTGAATCCCTTAGGAACACCACAGACCCTTTTGGATTACAATATGCCTTTCAACAAGAAGAAAGGAACAGGATCTTCCTCCCAGCAAGAATCTCAAGTGAAAGAGCTGAGTCATTCTCAGCCTAGAACATCAATATTTAATAATCCAGCTCCAGCTAAAGTCTGCAGATCAGATGAGTGCCACCTCTTCCTTCAAGAAAAAGGGCCCACAAACCCAGAAGAAGCCCTCCTCACCGCTGAAAGATTCAGAAGACATCAGTCTGGAGAGTAGAATCCCTCCGCCTCAGCGCAGCGGAGCTGTCACGGAGCCCCGTACATTGCGGCGTATGGAAGTCTTCACTGCCAGTGAAGTGCAGAAGTCCCTGCACTCTCACAAAGAGTCCAGGCTTTCTGAAAGCTCCGGAGGAGATCTGTCCCTTGCTAATGCACCAATCCTCTCCACACCAGAGCCCACAAGCTCAGTGTCTAAAAAAGATAAAGCAAATAAAATCCCCACTCATAAGAGCCTTGAGGACAAAGTTAATCTGATAATAGCTATTGGATTGAGAGATGCTGTAGCTAAAAAGCTAATTCATGTATGCCCATCAACCACGACAAGGTAGCCTCCGCATGATGGGTATCTATCCTCCTAAACATGCCTCTCTTGGGCTAGAAGCCTACAAAGTGGGCAGGTAGAAACCAACACTAGTTAAAAGCACCCTTGGGCTGATGGGTGGAGTGCATGGTCAGAAAAGGAAGCAGTTCAAAACCTCCATGGTAAACTGCAAGAAAACAAAAAACCTGACCAGTACCTCCATATAGTGTGAACAGGTGAACGCTGCAATGACTGCATAACATACAATAAGAACTCACAGCAGCACACTGTAACGGCCAAGACATATGCAAACACTGAGAACATAAGAGCTAAACCACATCATTGCTAAATAAAATGTACATTTTATTTAGCACACTATATGGAGGTGCTGGTCGGGTTTTTTGTTTTCTTGTAGCTAAAAAGCTGTCAATCACTCTACTAGAGCATGATACAGCCAATATAATTAATACTACTGGTTTGCTTCACCTGAAAGATACCAATACAGAAAATCAGCAAATTTGAGCAAAGTGGGAATAAAAAAAATGACATGGGGAAAAGCTCCTTCGGCAAAACAAAGAATAATCTCTTACCAAGGAATACAATGAGGAAATTCGCCATTATGACTTGCGACGTTCCTCCTCCCTTAGATCATTAAGATCTACATTCACAACAGTCCTTCCTAAGGAAAAACACTGGGAAGGAAATGACTCAGAACATGACTTTCCCAAACATTTCATCGTTTAAAGGGAACCTGTCATTTCTTATCTACTATGTAAACTGCCCCCATTGCATTGTTAGTGATGCAATGTGCATCACTACCACGTTTTTTCATTAAAATTGGTCCTAATTAGTGATGAGCGAGCATGCTCGCTACTGCTCGGTGCTCGCCCGAGCATCTCACTGCTCAAGATGCTCGGCGCTCGCCGAGTATTTCTGGGGTTGCTCGGCGGGAGCTCGGGCGACGTCCCTGCATGTTTGGCGCTCTTTACAGACCAATGAACATTGGGATTGTCTGCCACTCACTGTAATGCCGCAGCCATGTTGGTTGTGGCATTACAGTGATTGGCTGGCCGCACAGCGTCATCAGGTCTATATCAGACCTGGCGCCGCCATGCTCGTCACAGTCACTCCGGAATCAGACAGTGTAGGGTGAGGTGCTGCTGAGCTAGGGAGAGATTTGCTTGTTTATTAGGTAGTGTAGGTAGAACAGAAGTATATTACATATATCCATCTCAAAAAACAGTCCTTCTGTGGACTAATCCATCTGCACAGATATCAGGCAGGCAGTGTATATAGGCAGGCAGTGTATATAGCAGACTGCAGTGCATATAGCACAAGAGGCTCCATTCCAGTTCTGTCTGCTGCTGATGCTGCTGTTAGACATTTCTAGACATAGGTCCAGGTCTCAGAGGCCAGGAATATTTTTTGTTTTGGATATTAATCCTCATTATTTGCTGAAAAAGCAATCCAGAGAAAACCATTTTTCTGCGCCATTTGCTTGTTGGCACTGCAGAATATAGCCAGGTACTTTCCATATTAGAGCGCTAAAAATCCAGCTATTTAAAACTGTGGTTTGTCCTTCACATGGATCACATATAATTGCGCTGAAAATATTGCCATTCCTGGCCTCCATTGAAATTTTGTTTCAGTGTGTCAGTGAAGCTATTGACACCAGTTTGCTGTTAAAAATAGTTACCTACAGGCCAGCTATTTAAAACCGTTTTCTCCGTCACACGGATCACATATACGTTTTCAGAAAATACTTCCAATTCTGGAATCCATTAAAAATTTGTTTCAGTGTGACAGCGAAGTTTTTGACACCGGTTTGCTGTTCAAAATAGTTACCTACAGGCCAGCGATTTAAAACTCTGGTTTGTCCGTCACATGGATCACATACAGTATAAGTTTGCTCCAAATTCAGCCATTTGTAGTGAGCATGGAAGATATTGTCCTCCATTTAAAATGGGCAAGGCACATGGCAAGGGACGGGGAACTGGACGTGATGGTGATGGTGCATGCAGAGACCGAGGCCGTAGGCAAGCTGAAATTGTGCCACAACAAACACCCACAACTTCTCGTTCGACCTTCCTGTCCCAATTAATAGGGGACCGCATAACACCACTATTGAACACAGAGCAGTGTGAAAAGGTTATTCGTTGGATAGCAGATAATGCTTACAGTCACATAGCCACCATCACCACAACCCTGTCTTCCACACGGTCAAGTCTCATTAGCCGTGAGTCTGGACCGCATATTCCTCACCCTGAACTTCCTTCCTCCCACCAAGCCGAGTGCCCAGAGACAACTGAACCCACACTTGGACACTCCGAACAGCTGTTCACTTTTCCATTTATAGATTCGGGCCTCTGGCCCTGACCACTTGAAGCGGGGTAAGAGGAAATGGCATGTAGCGATTCCCAAATATTTGAGCTGCCACAGTCACATGAAGACGACGGTGGGAAAGTGTCACAAGAGGTAGACGATGATGAGACACAATTGCCAGAAAGTTGGGAGGAGGACCAGAGTGCGGAAGTGGAAGACAAGGTGGTGGATGATACAGTAACTGACCCAACCCGACAGGAGGACATGCAGAGCGAGGACAGCAACACACAGGGGGAGGGAGACAGAGCACCCCAACAGGCAGGAAGAAGCAGTGTGGTGGCCGCAGACAGAAGGCAGGCAACCGTTCCCCCGTAACACCAACACGAAGGAAGTTGCCAGTACAACTGTTAGGTCTTCCCGAGTATGGCTGTTTTTTAAAGACTCTGCCGATAACCCCAAAAAGGCCATTTGCACCACTTGCCAGGCCAGCATTAGCAGGGTTGGCAAAACTACCAGCCTGACCACCACCAGCATGATCAGGCACATGGCAGCAAAGCACCCGACTTTGTGGGCCGAACCCCAAGGTCCAGGAACAGTGTCTGCGGGTGGCACTACTGCTTCTTCCGCTGTTGTGCATGCCAGCCAATCTCCTGTCCATGGTGCATGCGAAGATGCCTCCTGCCCTGCACCAGTCGTTGCACACTCTCAAGTAGCAGCATCAGGAAGCACGTCCACATCCTTGTCCCAGCGCAGCGTTCAGTTGTCCATACCCTAGTTTTTGGAATGCAAGCGCAAATACGCAGCCAATGCCCCACAGGCCACACTACTAAATTCCTGCATTTCGCGACTGCTTGCGCTCGAAATGTTGCCTTTTAGGCTCATGGAGACGGAAACATTCCGCAACCCTCGGTACTCGGTCCCCAGCCTCCACTATTTCTCTCGGTGTGCCGTCCCCACATTACACAAGCATGTGTCCCAAAACATTAGCCATGCCCTCAACAACGCAGTTACCAGGAAAGTCCACTTAACTACGGACACGTGAACAAGTGCTTGTGGGCAGGGATGGTACATCTCGCTGACGGCACTCTGGGTTAACATAGTGGAAGCCGGGACCCAGTTGGACCTTGGGACGGAACACGTCCTCCCGATGTCAAGGATTGTGGGCCCTAGGTCAATTAGGGTTGCCCCCACAGTCTACAGCTCCTGCACCTCATCCTCCTCAGCCTCCTCCTCCTTTTCAGCCTCCATCTCCGAAATGACTACATCAGTCACAAGCTGGAAGCACTGCAGCACTGCCTCGGCCAAGCGGCAACAGACTGTGCTGAAGTTAATATGCTTAGGTGACAAACCACACAATGCTGAAGAATTGTGGAAAGCTCTGAAAGAGCAGGCAGGCATGGTCATGTGGGACAATGGCCGGAACCTGGTGGCGGCTCTGAGTCGAGCTCACATACATACCATGCCGGGCCCATGTGCTTAACCTCGTGGTTCAGCGGTTTCTCAATTTCTACCCGGAGCTGCCGGATCTGCTTGTTAAAGTACGCCACCTGTGTGCCCATTTTAGAAAGTCACCTACAGCTTCCGCTGCCCTTGCCATGTTTCAGCAGAATTTGCAGCTTCTGGCTCACAGACTGGTGTGTGATGTCCCCACGCGTTGGAACACTACACTGCAGATGTTGGGAAGGATTTGTGAGCAGAAGAGGGCAGTTGTTGAGTACCAGCATCAACAAGGCCATCAGTTTTCAGTTCAGACTCCACACATAAGACCTCAGGAGTGGACATGGATGTCAGACATATGTACCATCCTCCAAAACTTTGAGGACTCCACCAAGATGGTGAGCGGTGATGATGCCATAATTAGCATCACCATCTCTCTTCTCTGTCTTCTGAAACACTCTCTGCTCACAATCAAAGAGGATGCATTGCAGGCAGAGCACGATGAGATGGAGCAAGGAACCATACAGGGTGATTACACACAGCCCAGCCTCATCTCATCCCAATGTGGATTGGGTGACAATGAAGAAGAGGAGGAGGAAGAAGAACAGGAGCTAGTTTCATACGCTATAGACGGTACTACCTGCACAACTGTCATACCATCTGTTCAGCATGGATGGCCTGAGGGCAGAGAGGAGGAGGAGGAGGAGAGCATGGTCAGTCATCCTATTTTGAGGACACTGAAGTCTTGCCTGTTAGCAGTCTGGCACGCATGGCTGAGTTTGTTACGCTGCCTTTCCCATGACCTTCGCGTTTTCAAAATTTTGGGTGACAGTCATTACTGGTTGGTGACACTTTTAGACCCACACTACAAGGAGAACTTTATATCTCTTATTCCTGAGGCAGACAGGTCTACAAAAATGGGGCAGTACCAGAAGGCCCTTGTTGTGGAACTATTAAAAAAATTCCCATCTGAAAACGCTGGTGGCAGAGGTCACAGTTTGTTGGACAACCAAGGACTACAGGCGAGAGAGACACAACTCCAATCCAGCAGAGGCAAGGGAACACTGTCAAAGTTCTGGGAGAATTTTCTCAGCCCCTCCCATCGCACAGGTCTTGAGGCGCAGGGTAGTCTCACAAGGAGTGGAAAGTTTGGAAAGATGCAGAGGGAGTACCTTGCCGACCGTACCACAGTCTTCTGTGATTCCTCTGTGCCTTATAATTATTGGGTATCCAAGCTAGATACGTGGAATGAACTGGCTCTCTACGCCTTGCAGGTCCTGGCCTGCCCTGCCACTTTTATCAGAGCAGGTTTTTAGTGCCGCTGGTGGAATTATAACTGATAAGCGCATCCGCCTGTCACTTGAAAATGCTGACAGACTGACTCTTATAAATATGACCAAGGGCTGGATTGGGCCAGACTTCTCAACACCACTGGACGATAGCAGCGTAACATAAACTCAAATCCAGTGTCTTTTTTTGGGATGTGTATTCCCAGGCACATTTTCACACCCACACATGGGTATATTCTTCCTGATTTTGGCTATTTGCTCTTGTCCTCCTCCTTCTCCTCATCCTCATCCTCCACCACCATATCACCAGGGTGACCGTGGTCCGTGATGCAACACCCACATAAATTTTTTAAAGGGTGTTTATGATGCCCGTAAAAAGTTTTTTTTATACAGTATGTTCACGTATACCCCCCAGAGGTAAATGTTTGTCAGCCCATACGCTTAGTGCATAGGCATTACAAGTATAGGACACCTGCTCCTTTCTAATGGGAACATTTTTTTATGAGGCCCTCCTCCACGTCTCTTCCAAGGGGCATTGGAGTGCCTCCAATTTTTTGGTAACCCTTGCATTCACTGCATAGGCCAACACTATGGGAGACCCACTTCCTAATAATGGGAACATTTTTTCATGAGGCCCTCTGACCTCCACATCTCTTCCAAGGGGCATTAGAGTGCCTCCAAATTTTTTGGTAGCACTTGCATTCACTGCATAGGCCAACACTATGGCAGACCCACTTCCTAATAATTGGAACATTTTTTCATGAAGCCCTCTACGTCTCTTCCAAGGGGCATTGTAGTTCCTCCAAATTTTTGGCAACCCTTGCATTCACTGCATAGGCAAGTACAATGGGAAACCCACTTCCTAATAGTGGGAGCATTGTTTTCATGAGGCCCTATGACCTCCACATCTCTTCCAAGGGGCATTGGAGTGCCTCCAAATTTTTGGTAACCCTTGCATTCACTGCATAGGCAAACACAATGGGAGACCCACTTCCTAATAATGGGAACATTGTTTTCAGGAGGCCCTCCTCTAAGTCTCTGCAAAGGGGTGTTGGGGTGCGTCCAAATTTTGGGCAGCCCTGCCACTCACTGCATACGCAATAACAGTATAGGAGACCCACTCTTTAGTAATGGGAACAACAAAGCCTAGCCCGCTGATGGCTCTCTAAGAATAGTGAGGGCCGACTGCTGGCCCTTTAAGAATAGTAAAGGCCAACTGATGGCCCTATAAAAATAGGCCTTGTGACTTTCAGAGTCCCTCCTTGATAAATGAAACAGGATGTGTCTGATCATGTCTCACACGCCACATGGCCAAATAAGGTTGTAAAATGTTAAAATGACATTTTCCGGTGAATGCATTTGTCACGGTTGAAAGCAATGCATAAGTGCAAAAACGCATCAAAAACGCTACGTGTGAACATAGCCCAAGGTGTGGAGGAGTATCTTTGTTTTTGGTTATTTATTTTGCCTTATATACAGTGCCAAATGTCACAATGCCAAGTTAATTCCGCATGTGTCAACCAGCTAAATCTGCAGGGGGTTGAATACTACTTGTAGGCACTGTACAAGTCATTACCCTGGAAAGAATGTTCCTTAACATATTTCCCAGGAAAATCCATTTTGGTTTCATTTTAGTATGTTTTATTGTGAGTCCGTAAAAGTGGCGTAATACCTCTAACAATGTTGTTGACAACATTGACCTGGGAGTCAGAAATGCTTCCACGGGTCTTCCCCATGCTGTTCCCATGCCATTTGAGCATTGTTCCCATCGATTTGGGCAATTTTTAGGCCCTCTGTAGACCGCCGGGGGGAGCCGCCTGAAAAATGCTCGAGTTTCCCATAGACTGACATTGGGCTCGTTTCTCAGGTTGAGCACCCGAGTATTCCAATGTGCTCGACCCGAGCAACGAGCACCCGAGCATTTTAGTGCTCGCCCATCACTAGTCCTAATATCATGGGCCTATAACATTTTATACACTTATATCGTTTAGTCATAGGGGTGTGATCCTCGCATTCAGTCAGGGGTGGCGCCAGCTTAACTGCGCATGCGCTGTGATGAGTGGCTCCGGCCGCACACAGTGAAGCTGGGAACTACACAGACTCATTGCGCACGCGTGGGGAGCTGCGGCTGGCCATGTCATACTGCGCAAGCGCCCCACTAACACCAGCACTAGCTGGGAGCAAAATTAAAATGCGAGGGCGGTGCCCCTGACTGAATGCGAGCATCACACCCCTATGACTAAATGAGAAGGTAGGATATAAGTGTATAAAATGTTAGACTCATGATATTAGCACCAATTTTAATGAAAAAAGCGTGCTAGTGATGCACATTGGATCACTAACAACGCAATGTGGGCAGTTTACATAGTAGATAAGACACGACAGATTCCCTATAAGTGAAGTAAGAGTAAGGGCAGGGGCAGGATAATGTTTCATTTAAAGGAGCTACTGATTTTCTGGATTCAGATTAGGATGAATTGTCAGAAGGATATTCTCCTAATGTAACTCCGGGTAAACACCGACACGGACTTGACTCAGGCTCTCCACCCTACCTCCAAGGTCCTAATGTTAAGGATAATATTGCCTTTCCTGTTTTGGACACTCTAACATCGAATCTAACAATCCATTAAGGATTTGAGAGCTAATTACAGCCAGATGCAATCAAATGGAAATAAATCTCTCCAAAAAACTTGATAGTTTACGACTATTTTTGGATACAGTCGAAGAACAGAGAAAAAAGTCAATTAAATCATTGTTAAACATCATATATTGGAAAAAAAGTCACTCATCTTTGAAAGAAGTAAAACAGCTAAAGTCTAAAATGACAGTCATCAAATATCAAAACCGACTTAACAATGTCAAGTTTAGAGGCATCACTGAAAATGTCTCCCCAAAAAACCTAACTTCTGTTATTAAAGATTTAATCCAAAAATCCCTTCCGTCAATAAACAAATTAGACCTAACTGTTGATAGGGCTCACAGGTTCCCCAAACCGAACTTTCTCCAAAAAGACATATCTAGAGAAGTCATTACCAGACTGCATTTCTAACATATGAAAGAACCTAATGGAATGCTTAAGAAAAAACAACACCCTTCATGTCCCATATGAGAACATTAAAATCTTCATGGATCTCCCCAAGGGGAGTAGAAAAGCTAGTGTGGTGACCAACCAATTTGTGATAAATAGCAGAGGGATAAAATTAATAAACTTTATTCAAAATATTTAAAATCAGACCCAAAGTTCAAAAAGTGCACCACATGTATAAAATATACCATGTAGTGCTAAAATGGTATAATTAAATACCAAATAGGGCAAATTATACCCAAACTTAATAAGGCAAACAAAAAAACCCTATATAGGTGTGATCCTATATTATAGATGTGCCCACCTCATAAAGGTGAGACGGTAGAGTCTTAACATAGATAAACTCCACCACCAGATCACACCAAAATTAGCATGATTCCAACCAAGTAGTAGAACACAAGCAAAGCAAAGTTCAATATGCAGGGTCTACACTCTAAGTATGGCCATATGGAACCGACCAGCTAACTTAGTACATATCAGATCAGCCAAACAAATGTAAATGTTTGAGGCAATCAATATTAATTGTGGTTAGACTAAACACATAACCACACATGAATCATTCCACCATATATTTGTAGTATAAAGGATTACCATCAATATATAAACTACTTATCTGATCCTCTATTACTGGTGGTATAAAATAGGCGGGCTCCCGACGCATTTCCCTTTAGTCATCAGGGGAGTTCATTTGCCCAGACTTATGCCCCCATCCTCTTGGATATATTAGAAGGCTGATGTGTTCACAGAGATGACCACAGTGCAATTTATGTATGTGCTGCACGCTAAGGCCAGTGGCGCGCTTCTGGGTATGACGCAATATCCTATGCGCGGCCCATGCTGTCGCCAGACATGACACAAGATCCGGTCGATGGATCGCAAGTGCATGCGCAGACGGTATTCAATAGATTTCCTTCTTCATACCTCGAGCTAGCAGGGGGCATGTTAACTAATACGCGCCCTCCACAGTGACGCTCTGGATGTAGAGCTCCTTCCGATATATCTGTATCAATATTAATGTGATCCAGCGAACTCAAATCACAATATAAATGAGATCATAAGGGATCACATACCACGAAGTAAAGTGCAGTACCTAGTCACAGTAATTAAATGGATACACAGAAAAAATGCAAGGATCACTAAAGTCCAAAATAGAGATGTACTATGTATTATCTCACATCACAAAAGAAATATGATAACACAAATGATATGCAGTAGGGGCCCCTGAGCACGCATGAACCCGACCAAAGGTGGAGTAAGGGCAGAAGGACAAAGTGGGAATGAAGGAATGGGAATAGAAGAGGAACTATTGTGGCCCTAGAAAATAGCTGAACTAAGTACTGGCCTTGCCTATCGCGGAGGTTGGCACCCTATAAGGTAAACGAAATTGGCGCCCCCACTCAATGGCGGCTGACCCTCAACTAGCTAGTCCCTATTAAGCCCTCTTGCTACAAAAAAAGGAATGAAATATAGTTGTTCATAAAGAAAATGTGGTTGCAATGTTTTTAACCTGAAGACCCATTTGCTTTCACTCTGTAGGATCTTTTGGTCCCAGTTACCTCCTCTTACAGAAGGTATAATCGTATCAATACCCATGAACTGGATGTACCTGGTATCTCCACTGTGTGCTCCATTAACGTGATTAGCAATTGGAGTGTCACGCTTATTGATAATATCACATATATGCTCTCTAATTCTTCTTCGGAACTCACGTTTTGTCTTACCCACATATTCAATGCCACAAATGCACGTGGTCTTGTATATCACTCCAGTGGTGCGACAGTTAATGAAATGTCTTATGGTGTACTCCTTCCTAGTCACATTACCACGAAACGTCCTACCCTTTGTCACAGACTCACAAGCACTACAGTTACCACACCTATAGCAGCCCTTGGTTTGGTTCCCCAGCCATGATGGATCAGGGGTATCTTTAAAATGGCTGTGGACCAACCTATCTTTAAGTGACCTGCCCTTGCAATAGGTGATCTGAGGAAATGGACCTACCGCATCTCTGATGTCTCCATCCTTAAGCAAAATAGGCCAATGACGTTTTAGGATCTCCCTGACCCCATTAGCCCCACTGGAGAAAGTAGTGATAAACCTGGAAACACCCGTCTCTTCCTTAACAGTTTTAGGGGTCAGTAAAGCCTTACGATCTTTTGACAGAGAGTTCTTATAGGCTTCCGTAAGAATGTTTTTGGCATATCTTCTTTCAACAAACCATTCACGTAAGTCACTGGCCTGTTTTTTAAAAACATTAAGGTCCGAACAGTTTCTGCGTATCCTCAAATATTGCCCCTTCGGGATTCCCCTTTTTAGTGGGCCAGGATGACCACTCTCCCACCTCAAGAGGGAATTAGTGTCGGTGGGTTTCCTATGGTTGCTGGTACTCAATTCCCCATTATCCTTTTTTTGGATGCAGACATCAAGAAACGGCAGTACACTGCGGTTACACTCATATGTGAAGCGCAGACCAATATCATTCATGTTAAGTTGTGCAACTAAATCACCAAAGAGAGACTCAGATCCTTTCCAAATGACAAACACGTCGTCAATGTACCGAAGCCAAATGACGACTCTGTCACAAAAGGGAATAGGAGGTGCACAGAAGATATTTGTTTCCTCCCACCAGCCTAGGAGCAAGTTAGCATAAGAGGGAGCACAGGGGCTCCCCATTGCTGTGCCCCTGAGCTGGTGGAAGTACTTATTGTCAAAGAGAATTTTTTTTGGGTGAGACAAAATTCAAGGGAACGTAGAACAAAGGTATTATGTCTACTGAATTGACAGCCTCTGGTACCTAGGTAGTGGTCCACAGCTTTGAGACCCATGGCATTTGGAATAGATGTATACAATGCTTCCACATCAATGCTACACAATATCATATCAGATTCCAAGCAGATACCATCCAGTTCACCCAATAAATCTGTAGTGTCGCGAACATACGAGCTCAGGGACCCCACAAAAGGTTTCAGGATACGATCAAGATAAATATCCAAATTTTGTGTGAGACTGTTTGTACCCGCCACAATGGGTCTTCCCTTCAGGGTATTACACCCTTTTGTGTATTTTGGGAACACAATAAAAAGTGGCCATAATAGGATACTGTGGACAAAGAAAATCTCTTTCTTTTTTATCTATGACTCCAGTGGCAACTCCCTCATCAACTAATTGCCTCAACTCTTTCAACAAACCTACCGTGGGATTAGTGGCAACAACTTCATAGCTCATACAATCCTTAAGCAATGTCATACACATTTCTTTATAGTCAACGGTATTCATGACTACTATGTTCCCACCCTTATCCGATTGTTTGATGGTGATCTTAGGGTCACTCTCGAGACCACAAAGACTTTGCATTTCTAGTCTAGTAAGATTCTTTCTAGAAGCAGAACTTGTAGATGGTAGGTCCATAATGTTTTTGGTGACCAGATCGAGGAATACATCAATGGATCCAGGATCCCCAGATTGTGGAGGAATGCTCCTACTTTTGTTTTTAAGGGTTGTAAAGGGGCCATTCCCATTAAGATTACAGTCACTATCACCCAGATGATAAAGGAATCTAACGTCTTGGAGCAAATCCTCTGCAATACCCAATTCAGAGCAAGTTTTCTATTTTCCCGATTAAAATGTTTCTTCCACCTTAACTTCCGAACAAAAAGATTAAGGTCCTTAATGGTTTCAAAATGGTTCAGGTCAGTTGTCGGGACAAAAGACAGTCCTTTACTGAGGACGCACATCTCTGTATAATTAATGGGTCTAGAGGATAGGTTAATCACCTGAGATTCCTGCCGTGTGGAAGTAGCGCTGTAGGGTTGGTTAGAATGGAGGTTAGGAAGAGAAGAGGATTTTTACCAAGTGAGGAGGCCCCAATCTCTAAAGGCCACTGTTGGGATTCAGACGGTTGCGCAATGGGTAGTTGTACTCTAAAAAAAGCATCTCTTTGGGGAGACCTCCTAGCACCCCCTCTATTACCTCGGTTACCTCCTCTTCCTCTCCCTTTACCCTTGGGATATCTGGGCCGGACCTCTGAATCAGAGACCTCTGTCTCGGATGAAGAAACATCGGTCTCAGGTCCTCTCAAATTACGTTCTATGGAAATAGAGTATGCTTTATTGTCCCTGAATTCCTGAAGATCTCTATTAAACAGTCTGTGTTTGCGTTCTTTCAGATGAAACTGAAATTTCTCTAGACCATTTTGGAGACCTGTCTCCTTATTCTGGAATTCAGGTTCCGATGAAATTTTTTTGGTGATATCAATTTGTTCTTTAAGAGATTCATTTAGGTTATGTAAATTAACCCTTTCCTCCTCTAACAGAAGCTTCATAAGCCTCAAAGAGCTTTCTGTAGCTTCCTTTTCCCACTTAATCAGTAAATTTGGATTTTTATATCGATAACCTGGTGAAAGGGCAATCCTGAGATGGCGTGGTACAATGCCGGACCTAATGTAATTATCCAGGCTTTGCACCTCCCACCAGGATGTAATTTGATCTCTGTAGGTTTTGGTGAGTTCCTTAACCCCTTAAGCCCCGAGGGTTGTTTGCACGTTAATGACCAGGCCAATTTTTACAATTCTGACCACTGTCACTTTATGAGGTAATTACTCTGAAACGTTTCAACGGATCCCCCTGATTCTGAGATTGTTTTTTCATGACATATTGTACTTCATGATTGTGGTAAAATTTCTTCGATATCACTTGCGTTTATTTGTGAAAAAAATGGAAATTTGGCAAAAATTTAGAAAATTTTGCAATTTTCAAACTTTGAATTTTTATGCCCTTAAATCAGAGTGATATGTCACACAAAATAGTTAATAAATAACATTTCCCACATGTCTACTTTACATCAGCACAATTTTGGAACCAAAATTTTTTTTTGTTAGGGAGCTATAAGGGTTAAAAGTTGACCAGCGATTTCTCATTTTTCCAACAAAATTTACAAAACCATTTTTTTAGGGACCACATCACATTTGAAGTCACTTTGAGAGGTGTTTATGACAGAAAATACCCAAAAGTGACACCATTCTAAAAACTGCACCCCACAAGGTGCTCAAAACCACATTCAAGAACTTTATTAACTCTTCAGGTGCTTCACAGGAATTTTTGGAATGTGGAAGAAAAAAATGAACATTTAACTTTTTTCACAAAAATGTTACTTTAGACCCATTTTTTTTATTTTCACAGGGGTAACAAGAAAAAATGGACCCCAAAATTTGTTGTGCAATTTCCCCTGGGCATGCAGATACCCCATATGTGGGGAAAAAACACTGTTTGGGCGCACGACAGGGCTCGGAAGGGAAGGAGCGCCATTTGACTTTTTGATTGTAAAATTTGCTTGAATAATTAGCGGATGCCATGTTGAGTTTGGAGAGCCCCTGATGTGCCTAAACATTGGAGCTCCCCCACAAGTGACCCCATTTTGGAAACTAGACCCGCCAAGGCACCTATCTAGATGCATAGTGAGCACTTGGAACCCCCAGGTGCTTCACAAATTGATTCGTAAAAATGAAAAAGTGTTTTTTTTTCACTTTTTCATTTTTACGAATCAATTTGTGAAGCACCTGGGGGTTCCAACTTCTCACTATGCATCTAGATAGGTGCCTTGGGGGGTCTAGTTTCCAAAATTGGGTCACTTGTGGGGGAGCTCCAATGTTTGGGCACACAGGGGCTCTCCAAACGCAACATGGTGTCCGCTAACAATTTGAGCCGATTTTCCATTCAATTTGTTAGCGGACACCATGTTGCATTTGGAGAGTCCCTGTGTGCCCAAACATTGGAGCTCCCCCACAAGTGACCCCATTTTGGAAACTAGACCCCCCAAGGCACCTATCTAGATGCATAGTGAGCAGTTGGAACCCCCAGGTGCTTCACAAATTGATTCGTAAAAATTAAAAAGTGAAAAAAAAAACACTTTTTCATTTTTACAAATCAATTTGTGAAGCACCTGGGGGTTCCAAGTGCTCACTATGCATCTAGATAGGTGCCTTGGGGGGTCTAGTTTCCAAAATGGGGTCACTTGTGAGGGAGCTCCAATGTTTGGGCACACATGGGCTCTCCAAATGCAACATGGTGTCCGCTAACAATTTGAGCCGATTTTCCATTCAATTTGTTAGCGGACACCATGTTGCATTTGGAGAGTCCCTGTGTGCCCAAACATTGGAGCTCCCCCACAAGTGACCCTATTTTGGAAACTAGACCCCCCAAGGCACCTATCTAGATGCATAGTGAGCAGTTGGAACCCCCAGGTGCTTCAAAAATTGATTCGTAAAAATGAAAAAGTGTTTTTTTTTGCACTTTTTCATTTTTACGAATCAATTTGTGAAGCACCTGGGGGTTCCAAGTGCTCACTATGCATCTAGATAGGTGCCTTGGGAGGTCTAGTTTCCAAAATGGGGTCACTTGTGGGGGAGCTCCAATGTTTGGGCACACAGGGGCTCTCCAAACGCAACATGGTGTCCACTAACAATTTGAGCCGATTTTCCATTCAATTTGTTAGCGGACACCATGTTGCATTTGGAGAGTCCCTGTGTGCCCATACATTGGAGCTCCCCCACAAGTGACCCCATTTTGGAAACTAGACCCCCCAAGGCACCTATCTAGATGCATGGGGGTGCTTCACAAATTGATTCGTAAAAATGAAAAAGTGGAAAAAAAATACTTTTCCATTTTTACGAATCAATTTGGGAAGCACCTAGGGGTTCCCAGTGCTCACTATGAATCTAGATAGGTGCCTTGGGGGGGTCTAGTTTCCAAAATGGGGTCACTTGTGGGGGAGCTCCAATGTTTAGACACACAGGGGCTCTCCAAACCCAACATGGTGTCCCCTAACAAATTGGAACCATGTCGCGTTTGGAGAGCCCCTATGTGCCCAAACAGTGGAGCTCCCCCACAAGTGACCCCATTTTGGAAAGTAGACCCCCCAAGGCACCTATCTAGATGCATAATGAGCACTTGGAACCCCCAGGTGCTTCACAAATTGATTTGTAAAAATGAAAAAGTGAAAAAAAAACACTTTTTCATTTTTATGGATCAATTTGTGAAGCACCTGGGGGTTCCAAGTGCTCACTATGTATCTAGATAGGTGCCTTGGGGGGGTCTAGTTTCCAAAATGGGGTCACTTGTGGGGGAGCTCCAATGTTTAGACACACAGGAGCTCTCCAAACACGACATGGTTCCAATTTGTTAGGGGACACCATGTTGCGTTTGGAGAGCCTCTGTGTGTCTAAACATTGGAGCTCCCCCACAAGTGACCCCATTTTGGAAACTAGACCCCCCAGGGAACTTATATAGATGTGTGTTGAGCCCATTGAACCCCCAGGTGCCTCACAGAAAATCCTAATGTTGACTTGTGAAAATAAAAAAAAAACATTTTTTCCACAAAAATGCAAAAAAAATATTTTCACAAGGGTACCAGGAGAAATTGCACCCCATAAGTTGTTGTGCAATTTCTCCTGAGTACTCATATACCCCATGTGTTGGAAAAAAATACTGTTTGGGCGCATGTAAGGGCTCGGAAGGGAAGGAGTGACTCTTTCGAACGCAGACTTTGATGGAATGGTCTGCGGGCGTCATGTCATGTTCTCAGAGCCCCTGATGTGCCTAAACAGTGAAATGCCTAACAAGTGCCCCCTTTTTGGTAGTGTTAGTTGATTTTTGAATTTTGTAATGTAGTGTTATACATCAGTTGTGTAGGACAATCTGACGAACACTACTCAACTGACGTATGACAACCTGACGAACACTACGTCAGCTGTGTAGTGTTTGTCAGGTTGTCATACGTCAGAAATTAATTCAATAGTCCATCGAGGTATGGTACCTTTTGAAGCAGTCTTTCATACACAGGCCAGGTTTGTCAGGGCAGGTGTCACATTGATAAATGGTGTCCTTGCGTATTCCACTTTTATAACACACTCGGCACCTCTTTTGTGACTTTCCTTTTTTTCCGCTGTGAGGGATCTGCCCTGGGAAATGCTGGCCTGGTACAATTCTTGGTCCTTCAATTCCAGAAGTACTGGGGCCCGCTCTGTCACCGCTGCCAAATATCAGGGCCTTGATAACTGTTTCCTGAAACTGAAGATACGACGCAGAAGTCTGGCCTGCACATTGTGACAGAAGGAAAGCATTGTGCATTGCCATCTGTACAATGTGCACGGCCAGCTTCTTGTACCACACTCTGGCCTTTCTCAAAGCACTGTATGGCTGGAGGACTTGATCAGAGAGATCAACTCCCCCCATGTACTTGTTGTACCCCACTACACAGTCTGGTTTGACAACCTGTGTAGTGGAACCTCGTACAGTGCTGAGTGTGCTGCCATCACCATGTATGGTGGTCAAGAAAAGGACATCCCTTTTGTCCTTGTACTTGACCATCAACAGGTGGTCGCTACATTGGGCTCTGCTCTCACCCCTTTTGAGCAGCTGCCCAATTAGCGTCTTTGGGAGGCCTTTCTGAATTTTGCGGACAGTACCGCAGGCTGCGGTACGTCGCGCAGAGAGGGACTGGAAGAGCGGGATACTTGTATAAAAGTTATCCACGTAGAGGTGATAACCTTTATCAAGCAGTGGGTGCACCAAGTCCCACACAATTTTCCCACTCACTCCCAGAACAGAGGGGCATTCAGGGGGTTCAATCCGGGAGTCCTTCCCTTCATAAACTCTAAACTTGTGAATGTATCCTGAGGTACTCTCACAAAGTTTATACAGCTTGATCCCGTACCTTGCCCTCTTACTGGGCAGGTACTGCTGGAATCCAAGCCGCCCCTTAAAAGAAATTAAGGACTCATCCACACAGATGTCCCTTTGGGGCACGTACACTTCACCAAACTTGTTGTTGAAGTGTTCGATGACCGGCCGAACTTTGAAAAGACAATAAAAGTTCGGGTCATCGCGTGCAGGACACCTTGCATTATCTTGGTAATGCAAGAACTTGTAGATGGCCTGAAAGCGTGTCCAGGGCATGACCATTCGGAACACTGGAGTGTTATACAAAACGTCAACACTCCAGTATTGCCGAAGCTCGGGCTTCTTCAAGATCCCCATAAGAAGGACCAGGCCCCAAAACTTCATCATTTCTACTGCGTCTACCGGAGACCAGTTAGAAAATGATGAAGAGGGGTTTTGTTCTAAAAATTGATGAGCGTATAAATTAGTTTGGCCCACCATGAGGTTTATAAAATCCTCAGAGAAAAAGACTTTGAAAAAGTCTATTTCTGTGAGGCCGGTGGTGTCAAACTTGATTCCTGATTCCGCTACGAAATCAGGAATCAGCGGCTCATAATTTTTGGGGGGCGAAGTCCATATAGGCTCAGTAGTGGGGGGCGCTGGAACATCTCTCCTGCGACGACGGCGGGGCGGGCCAGCAGAACCTAAGGAAGAGGAGGAAGAAGAGAAGGAGGAAGATGACGAGGAGTCGGAAAAACAAAGAAATGTGGGATCCTCACCCTCACTGTCAGTGTCGGAGGCAAGAATAGCGTATGCCTCCTCCTCTGAATACTGAGTTTGGGATGAGCAGGACATTGTTTGTTATATATGTGGTGCATGTGTGTCAATACTTTATTGAGAGTGTGTGTGTGTCAGTACTTTATTTAGAGTGTGTGGAAAAAGGAAATACTGTATGTGGTGCAAACAGCGAGCACGAGTGTGGATTGGTGAACTATGCCACCGATCAATACTCGGCGGCTGCTGGATGTGCGCACAAATGTGTGGGGAGTGGGATGAGGGGAATTGGGTTGGATGAGGGGAGATCAGATTACTTACCAAAGTCCTCTCTGTTCTTCTTTCAGGACCGGGAGTCCGGAGCAGGAGCCCGGCGCTGGTGACCGGGAGCCTGGCGCTGGTGACCGGGAGCCCGGCGCAGGAGACCGGAGCAGGAGACCGGGATCCCGGAGCAGGAGGACGGGAGCCCGGAGCAGGAGACAGGGGGCCCGGAGCAGGAGACCGGGGGCCCGGAGCAGGAGACCGGGAGCCCGGAGCAGGAGGACGGGAGCCCGGAGCAGGAGACCGGGGGCCCGGAGCAGGAGACCGGGAGCCCGGAGCAGGAGACCGGAAGGCCGGAGCAGGAGACCGGGGGCCCGGAGCAGGAGACCGGGAGCCCGGAGCAGGAGACCGGAAGCCCGGAGCAGGAGGACGGGAGCCCGGAGCAGGAGACCGGGAGCCCGGAGCAGGAGACCGGGGGGCCGGAGCAGGAGACCGGGGGCCCGGAGCAGGAGACCGGGGGCCCGGAGCAGGAGTCCGGGAGCCCGGAGCAGGAGACCGGGGGCCCGGAGCAGGAGACCGGGAGCCCGGAGCAGGAGACCGGGGGCCCGGAGCAGGAGACTGGAGCAGGAGCCAGGAGCAGGAGCCCGGGGGCCCGGAGCAGGAGACCAGGGGCCCGGAGCAGGAGTCCGGGAGCCCGGAGCAGGAGACCGGGGGCCCGGAGCAGGAGACCAGGAACCCGGAGCAGGAGACCAGGAGCCCGGAGCAGGAGACCGGTACTGGAGCTGGAGATCAGAAGCAAAAGAATTAACAGGGACACTGGGGTGAGGCGGATTGGGGTGGGAAGGGGGGTAAAAAGACAGGGGAGTGGGAAGAGGGGTAAAAAGACAGGGAGTGGGAAGAGGGGGATTGGGGTGGATGAGGGGAGATCAGAGATGGACTTACCAAAGGGTCAGCAGGACTGGAACAGAAGACCCAGAGCAGGAGACCGGGAGCCCGGAGCAGGAGACCGGGAGCCCGGCGCAGGAGCCCGGAGCAGGAGCCCAGAGCAGGATACCAGGAGCCCGGTGCAGGAGACCAGGAGCCCGGTGCAGGAGACCAGGAGCCCGACGCTGGTGACCAGGAGCCCGGCGCAGGAGCCCGGAGCAGGAGCCCGGAGCAGGAGACCGGGAGCCCGGCGCTGGTGACCAGGAGCCCGGCGCAGGAGCCCGGAGTGGGAAGAGGGGTAAAAAGACAGGGAGTGGGAAGAGGGGGATTGGGGTGGATGAGGGGAGATCAGAGATGGACTTACCAAAGGGTCAGCAGGACTGGAACAGAAGACCCAGAGCAGGAGACCGGGAGCCCGGAGCAGGAGACCGGGAGCCCGGCGCAGGAGCCCGGAGCAGGAGCCCAGAGCAGGAGACCAGGAGCCCGGTGCAGGAGACCAGGAGCCCAGTGCAGGAGACCAGGAGCCCGGCGCTGGTGACCAGGAGCCCGGCGCAGGAGCCCGGAGCAGGAGCCCGGAGCAGGAGACCGGGAGCCCGGCGCTGGTGACCAGGAGCCCGGCGCAGGAGCCCGGAGCAGGAGCCCGGGAGCCCGGAGCAGGAGACCAGGAGCCCGGTGCAGGAGACCAGGAGCCCGGCGCTGGTGACCAGGAGCCCGGCGCAGGAGCCCGGAGCAGGAGCCCGGAGCAGGAGACCAGGAGCCCGGTGCAGGAGACCAGGAGCCCGGCGCTGGTGACCAGGAGCCCGAAGCTGGTGACCGGGAGCCCGGCGCAGGAGCCCAGAGCAGGAGCCCGGAGCAGGAGACCAGGAGCCCGGTGCAGGAGACCAGGAGCCCGGAGCAGGAGACCGGTACTGGAGCTGGAGATCAGAAGCAAAAGAATTAACAGGGACACTGGGGTGAGGCGGATTGGGGTGGGAAGGGGGGTAAAAAGACAGGGGAGTGGGAAGAGGGGTAAAAAGACAGGGGAGTGGGAAGAGGGGGATTGGGGTGGATGAGGGGAGATCAGAGATGGACTTACCAAAGGGTCAGCAGGACTGGAACAGAAGACCCAGAGCAGGAGACCGGGAGCCCGGCGCTGGTGACCAGGAGCCCGGCGCTGGTGACCGGGAGTGGAGCTGGAGTCTCGGACCAGAGCTGGAGACCGCTGCAGGATGCAGAAAAAAAGGTAAGGGGGGGTAAAAAGAGGGGGGAGGGGGGATTGGGGTGGATGAGGGGAGAACAGACTTACCAAAGTCTTCTCTGCAGGATCAGCAGCAGGCTCTGGAGCAGGAACCACAGCAGGTCAGGAGCAGAAGATCCAGGAGCTGGAGCAGAAGATCCAGGACGCTGGAACAGAAGATCCAAGAGCAGCGGCAGCAGCAGCGACTGGAACAGTGAGAAGATGGTCTTGTGGTGTCACAGAATATTCTGTGGCACTACAAGGCCCAGCACAGACACATCAGATGTGACCACTCTGTAGAAATCCTCACCAAATGTGAGGGTCTGCAGGGCAGTCACAGGGTGATGATGGGGTGGTGACAGGTGGAGGTAATCTGATTGGAGCAATCATTGATGACATTGATCGCTCCAATCAGAGTACCTGAATACAGGGGTCCAGGCTGTCACAGGGAGGTGTCACCTCTCTGTGACTCCCTGTGGTGCATGTTGTGCCCCAGCCATCTGATTGGTGACACTGATTGCACCAATCAGACATGGCTGGAGCAGAGCACGCACCACAGGGGGTCACAGAGAGGTGACACTTCCTTGTGACCGCTGGTACTCTGATTGGAGCGATCGATGTCATCATCGATCGCTCCAATCACAGCAGTCTGGGGGCTTGAATCACATTACAGGGGGTCATGGGGCGGTGACAGGCAGGTCACAAGCCGGTCACCGCCCCATGACCGCCCTGTCACCGCGCGGTCGCGCTACGATCGGTGCGATCGATGTGATCGGTGATCGCACCGATCATAGCAGTCTGGGGCCAGGGCTGGGGTGTCCTAGCAACAGCCTAGGATTGGTGCAAGAGCTGCAGATCACTGTTTCCGGCAATCACATTGCCGGAAACAGTGAGAAATGCTGTGATTGGCTGTTCAGATTTGAACAGCCAATCACAGCGATCGCTGGTGCGGGGGGGCGGCGACAGCCCCCGGGATGATGATGCCATCTACCAGGAGGTAGGATGGCACCGTAACTTTAATGCTGTCACCGCGACTTAAGTCGCGGTGCCGCATTAAAGATATGACGTACTAATACGGGTCTGGCTCTTAAGTCCCAGGGCACAGACGCGTATTAGTACGTCAGATGTTGTTAAGGGGTTAAAGGCTGTGTTGAATGAGGGAGTATACCTTTTCTGAACAAAAGTACGGTCTGAAAAGACCTCTTTAGCTTCAGTGATCCAAACGTTAGTATCAATACCTGTTGACAGGAAACCTGCCATACTCAATTACAAAAATAGAAAAGCTAGTGTGGTGCCTAACCAATTTGTGATAAATAGCAGAGGGATAAAATTAATAAACTTAATTCAAAATATTTAAAATCAGACCCAAAGTGCAAAAAGTGCACCACATGTATAAAATATACCATGTAGTACTAAAATGGTATAATTAAATATCAAATAGGGCAAATTATACCCAAACTTAATGGGGCAAACAAAAAAACCTATATAGGTGTGCTCCTATATTATAGATGTGCCCACCTCATAAAGGTGAGACGGTAGAGTCTTAACATAGATAAACTCCACCACCAGATCACACCAAAATTAGCATGATTCCAACCAAGTAGTAGAACACAAGCAAAGCAAAGTTCAATATGCAGGGTCTACATCAGCCTTCTAATACATCCAAGAGGATGGGGGCATAAGTCTGGGCAAATGAACTCCCCTGATGACTAAAGGGAAACGCATCAGGAGCCCACCTATTTTATACCACCAGTAATAGAGGATCAGATAAGTAGATTATATATTGACGGTACTTCTTTATACTACAAATATATGGTGGAATGATTCATGTGTGGTTATGTGTTTAGTTTAACCACAATTAATATTGATTGCCTCAAACATTTACATTTGTTTGGCTGATCTAAAATGTACTAAGCTAGCTGGTTGGTTCCATATGGCCATACTTAGAGTGTAGACCCTGCATATTGAACTTTGCTTTGCTTGTGTTCTACTGCTTGGTTGGAATCATGCTAATTTTGGTGTGATCTGGTGGTGGAGTTTATCTATGTTAAGACTCTACCGTCTCACCTTTATGAGGTGGGCACATCTATAATATAGGATCACACCTATATAGGGTTTTTTGTTTGCCCCATTAAGTTTGGGTATAATTTGCCCTATTTGGTATTTAATTATACCATTTTAGTACTACATGGTATATTTTATACATGTGCACTTTTTGCACTTTGGGTCTGATTTTAAATATTTTGAATAAAGTTTATTAATTTTATCCCTCTGCTATTTATCTCTCCAAGAAGACTTTGAAGGCAAGGAGGGCTCTCTCCGGAATTCCAAATATCCTCAGATCTAGGAACATCTTATACTAATGGTAATTTCCTACAAAAATCTGTCTCACTCTAGGACCCAGCAGCTACCTCCCTCCTGCTCTGATTGACACCCTGACCTGGGTATTTAAATACTTTCAGTTTGCTACAGGGAGGCGCCAGTGATATTCACATGTTCCCTTGTGAAGGCTTGCTATCTGCTTACTTCCTCTCTGGTGTTTAGAGGACGTTTGGTGTAATCTCTCTGAAGTCTGCTCAAGCTAAGTTGCTTTCCCCTGTGTTTGTCTCCCTTGTTGTCTTTAGTTTTAGTGGGGACTGACCAGTGCTTCCCCCTTCCCTATTCAGGGCCAAGCTCTAGGGAGATACAGGGCTTAGGTTTCCTGTTCAGCGTTTTGGTGAGGAACCAATATAGGGACGGTAGGGGAGACAGCTTGATATTAGATCAGCCTAGGAGGTCTCCATTCCCCTTTCCCCCCATCCCTTGGTGTTGCGCTTTGTCTTTCCTACACTGTGCGTGACATTATCACCGGACGTGCATATTTAGGAAAAAAAACTAACACGTTGTTTTGTCTTTTTTTTTTTCTGGCGTGTTTTTTTTCCTTTCTCCCTTTGGTATGGTTTTGGTTGCAGAGCTCGCAGAGCAGCTGAGCTGTCTGTCTTTGGAGGTGACTGCCTCCGCTGTGAGGGTCAGCAACAGTATCAGCGGCTTCAGGTCACTAGTGTGGGGGTCTCTGCGGGTAGGCCTGTCCAGCTTGAACCCAAGGTTGCCCTCCGGGACAGGTTTTCATGACGTAGGGAGAAGGTTTTTGCGTTCAAGGAGGCTTGCAAACTGTACTTTAAGCTTCATTCTTCCTCCTCCAGAAGTGAGGAGCAATGAGTGGGAATGTGTTCTCACTGCTGCAGGGAGATCCTCAATCCTGGGCTTTTTCTGTACCGCCGCATTCGGTTTGTCTCCAGTCTTTGGAGGTTTTTTTGGGGCCCTGACCCTCATCTATGATAACCCTGACCGAGTTGCATTGGCTGGGGAAGTGGAGGCATTCAGTTCTGAATTCCGTAGATGGGCAATGGATACAAAATGGAATGACTCAGACCTTAGAAGCCAATTTTGTGAGGGCCTTACTGAAAGATTGAAAGATGCTTTGGCAGTATATGTAACCTTTGAGTCCTTGGAGGCTGTCATGTCATTGGCTATACGTGTTGATAGACGCCTTCAGGATTGGTGGGTGAGACCACCTTCTCCGGAGCCCTCTTATCAGGGTTATGCCCCTTTGCAGGGGAAGCGGTCTGGTGGTGAACCAGTACTGGGGGAGGGGGAGGCACCCATGCAATTAGGGGGTGCCTCTGCATCGTACATTTCTCCTGAGATTCGCAGAAAGAAAGGCGTATATTTTTTGGGGAAAAAGGGACATTTTATTGGGGCCTGTCCATCGATTCCTAGGCAAAAGGAAATTTGATTAACCCTTGGTAGTCTGGAGTTGGATAAGCAAGGGGTGCCTTTATCGTCAACCTGCAGTTCCCAGTTTGTCCTGACAGCAGAGGTGGTGCTAGACAGCAAAACCAAGAAAATTTCTGTGTTAGACAGTGGAGCTGGAGTCAGCATGGTTGATGCTGAGTTTGTGAGAACTCATGATCTTCCTTGCTGTACTTTAGCTAAGCCTATTCCCATCTTTGCCTTCGACTCAGCGCCACTTGCACAGAAAGCTCTTACTCAGATTGTACATAATGTAAGACTGAGGGTGGGTCGGTTCATTGTGAGATAATCCCTTGCTATGTCCTGGACGATCTTCCCTCCCCAATTGTTTTGGGTCTACCCTGGTTGGTGGATTGGCAAGCCAGAGAGATCATTGAATAAGGAGATTACTGCCATGAGAACTGTTTAGATATTTCCATTTCTATAGTCTCTACGGAAATCTTACCTGCTTTTCTGTCTGGTTTTGAAGACGTTTTTTTCTGAGAGGGGGTGTCAGGATTTGCCTCCTCATAGTGCATATGACTGCCCTATTAACCTGACCCCTGGAGCTAAACTACCTAAGTCCAAACTGTATAATCTTTCTGGCCCTGAGAGACAAGCCATGAAGGATTTCATTGCGGAAAGTCTGGAGAAGTCTGGCAGCAGGGTTCTTTTTCGTGAAGATAAAAGATGGCGGCCTACGTCCCTGTTTGGATTTCCGGGAATTAAATCAAATTACCATCCGAGATCCATACCCTCTTCCTCTGATTCCAGATTTGTTCAGCCAGGATGTTGGAGCTAAGGTATTCTCCAAGTTGGATTTAAGGAAAGCCTACAAATCTGGTTGGAATCAGGAAAGGAGAAGAATGGAAAACAGCGTTCAATATCCCTGAAGGTCATTTTGAGAGACGGGTTCTGCCTTTCGGTTTGACCAACACACCTGCGGTATTCCAACATTTCATAAATGATATTTTACATCATTTAGTGGGGAGGTTTGTGGTGGTCTATCTGGACAATATTTTGGTTTACTCACCTGATTTTGAGACACATCGGGGGCATGTTAAACAGGTGCTCCATATATTAAGGGATAACAAACTATATGCCAAACTGGAGAAATGTGTTTTCGCCATCCAGGAGGTGCAGTTTTTGGGGTACCTGTTGTCATTTTTGGGTTTTCAGAGAAGATCTGTGCTGTCCTTGATTGGGACCGTCCCGAAAACCTGAAGGCCCTACAATGATTTCTGGGCTTTACTATTTTTTTTACCAGAAATTCATCAAAAATTATTCTGTAATTGTGAAACCCCTTACTGACATGACTAGGAAGGGGGCTGATTTTTCCAAATGGTCGGATGCCTCACTGCAGGCTTTTTCCTCCTTAAAGAACTGTTTTGCCACGGCACCTATACTCAGTCAACCCAATGTTTCCCAACCCTTTATTGTGGAAGTTGATGCGTCGGAGGTGGGGGTTGGGGCTGTGTTGTCTCACTGTCCATCCCCTGGTAAATGGCGTCCATGCACTTTCTTTTCTAAGAAATTGTCTTTGGCTGAGAGAAATTATGACGTGGGTAATAGGGAACTTTTGGCGATCAAATTGGCATTCGAAGAATGGTGACATTGGTTGGAGGGAGCTGTCCTTCCTATTACTGTTATTACTGACCATAAGAACCTGTCATATCTCAAATCAGCTAAACGTCTCAAGCCAATGCAAGCCAGATGGTCCCTGTTTTTCACTAGGTTCAATTTTGTTGTCATTTTTCATCCAGGGGTCAAAAATGTCAAGGCTGATGCTTTGTCCTGGAGCTTCCCTGGTGGTGGTGACCATGAGAACCCTGCCCCGATACTACAGAAGGGAGTAGTCATTTCAGCATTGTATCCTGAACTGGATGGTGAGGTTTTGGAGTCTCAGGAGAACGTCCCTGCCTCCTACCCGTCAGGAAGGTTCTTTGTACCATCTAATCTGCACCGCAGAGTAATTAAGGAACATCACAACTCTATGCTTGCTGCTAATCCAAGGGGTAAGGCAACTACGGACCTCCTCTCTCATCATTTTTGGTGGCCGGGGTTGCATCGGGATGAAGTTGAACATGTATCTGCTTGTAGTATTTGCACACGTTCTAACGTATTGTATACTCGTCCGTCTGGTACTCTTCTTCTGCTATCTATCCCTAGCAGGCCATGGACACACTTGTCCATTGATTTTATTACTGACCTACTGGTTTCTTCAGGCAAAACGGTAGTTTTGGTGGTGGTATATAGGTTCAGTAAAATGGTTCACTTCCTTGCATTACCGGCACTCCCAAATGCCAAGACCCTTGCTCAGGTGTTTATAAATGAGATAGTGAAGCTTCACAGGGTTCTCTCTGATGTGGTGTCAGACTGGGGGACCCAGTTTGTTTCCAAGTTCTGGAAAGCATTCTGTTCTCGAGTGGGGGTGCAGCTGTCCTTTTCCTCTGCCTTCCACCCTCAGTCGAATGGACAGACCGAGCGTGTCAATCAGAATTTCGAGACCTACCTTAGGTGTTTTGTCTCCGAAAATCAGGAGCATTGGGCACCCTACTTACCACTGGCAGAATTTGCCATTAATAATCATCGTCGAGAATCTACTGGCAGGTCACCGTTCTTTGGTGCATGCGGTTTCCATCCACAGTTTGGTACTTTTAGTGGGGGAGGAGCTTCGGGAGCTCCTGAGGTGGAACGTTTTGCTTCGTCGCTCTCCTCGGTGTGGTGGGGGGTTCTGAGTAATTTGAGGATCATAGGAGACAGGTATAAACGTATGTCTGGCAGAAAATGCTTGCCAGGTCCGGACGTGAATGTGAATGACTTTGTGTGGTTGTCTACCAGGAATATCAAGTTGAAAGTTCCTTCTTTGAAGCTGGGACCTAGGTTTATTGGTCCCTATAAAATAACCGCCGTCATAAATTCAGCAGCGTTTCGTCTTGAGCTTCCTCAGGCCCTTAAGATCCACAATGTATTTCACAGCTCTCTACTTAAGAAATATGTAGAAACTTTTGAGTCCTCACCCCTACTGCCATCCCCAATAATGGCTGATGTTAATCTGGAGTTTCAGATTTCGAGGATTGTAGATTCTCATCCCCAGCGTCGTTCCCTACCATACTTGGTGCTCTGGAAGGTTTATGGTCCAGAGGAGAGGATGTGGGTTTCAGCATCAGAGGTGAACGCTCCCAGGCTGGTTCATTTATTCCACACCTCTTTTCCTGAGAAACCTGTTCCTGAGTGTCCGGAGGCCACTCGTAGAAGGGGGGGGGTACTGTCACTGGTGTGTCAGATGTGACAGACAGTCGCTCTGCAGTGGGCTGCAGAAGATCTCTTCGTTTGGCATTGCAGACACCTTCTTAAGTCTGTCTCACTCTATGACCCTGCGTCTACTTCCCTCCTGTTCTGATTGACATCCTGGCCTGGGTGTTTAAATACTTTAGTTTGCTATAGGGAGGCGCCGGTAATATTCACATGTTCCTGTCACTCAAGGTGTGGGAAAGACTTAGTGCAACACAGAGTGAAGAGGGAAAGGGAGACCAGACTCTAGGGAAAGGGGGGAAGAAAATACCTCCTAGTCTGGTCTAGTGTCACCCTGTCTAAACTACTATACCTATATTGCCTCTTCAGTAATCGGTGCACGCGTGCCTCGCCCTGTCTTTCCCTGGCGTGAGGCTAAGGCCAGGGATGGGAGGAGATGAGCACTAGTCGATCTCCACTAAATTCTATAGACAACAAGGGTGGACAAACAGGGGAGATTGCTTTGCTTAGCTTTAGATGACTCCAGGCAAATGTGAACTCGGCCTCATGCTCCAGAGAAGACGAAGTACAGCTCTTGCTAAGCCTTCACAAGTAAAAATGAATATAGCCGGCACCTCCCTCTCAGACACACCAGGTATTTATACACCCAGGGCAGAGAGCTAATTAGCCAAAGGGAGGTAGCTGCTGGGTCCTAAAGACAGCCTCTCATATAAGAAGATATCTGTAATGCCAAATGCAGAGATCTCCTGCAACCAACTGCAGGGCAACTGTCTGTCACTTCTGACATACCCGTGACAGTTCCCTTGTGAAGACTTGGAGCTATTGCAGTCTGCTTACTTCCTCTCTTGTGTTTGGAGAATGTTTGGTGTAATCTCTTGAAATTGGCTCAAGCTAAGTTGCTTGCCTCTGTGTTTGTCTCCCTTGTTGTCTTTAGTTGTTAGTGGGGACTGACCGTTGCTCACCCCCCCTTCCCTATTCAGGGCCACACGAAAGGGAGATAAGTGGCTTAGGTTTCCTGTTTGGCGATTGGTGAGGAACCAATATTGGGATGATAGGGGAGACAGGGTGATATTAGATCAGCCTAGGAGGTCTCCACTCCCCCTTTCCCTAGTGTCATGGCTCCCCTCCCCTCTTCCCTTCGTGTTGCACATTGTCTTTCCTACACTGTGTGAGTCAGATGAACGAAGAAGGTGACACCTAATTATGCAATGGAGTATTTTTAGGTTTCTTGTGCATTTGATTGTTATGTAACTGTTATGATAGTGTAGCAACTCACTCTGGAAAAACGGTAACACACTAAAAACTGCAACTGACCCTGCCCTGTCCCTAGTGGTTCCTGCTTGAGCTGAAATAACGCTAAACACAGACTAAACAATGGTAACTCGGGCCTGAAAGCCATTGAGCGCTTCACGTTCTTCCTATAGAATGAGAGGGCAGTGTGCAAATTACCTACAGAAGGGAAAGTGTTCTGAAATAGAAAGTGATCGCAGAGTGAGTAAAATAAACCAAAAAATACAAAATAAAGGATTAAGTATGTACTGCTAGAGAATATGCCGGCTACTTACTAAAAAGAAACAGAAGATAGGTGCAAGGTAAAGAACATAATTTGCAGAGAGATAAACCCTAGCTAACCCTAGACTGGCTTAAACTGAAGTAGTATAGCTGGACATCCAAATGAGATTATCACCAGCAAGAAATACCAGGAGGAAAGTATATAAAGCCGCACCCGAAAGGTGATAGGGCAGACAAATGAGTAAATGAAACCACCTGTTGCCCTAATAAGACTTAAGCAATGATAACATAAACTAAACACCCTAAACTAAACTAAACAGCCTAAACTAAAACACCATAAACTAAACAGAAAAGGAGGTCGACCACAGACAGAGAAGCCGACCACAAAGCAAAGGGTCAAGGGTTTGAACCTAGATGCCTAACCGTAACTGTAGCATCGGCATCTCTGCCCCCTGCCAGGCAGAGACATTGTCCTCCTTACCGCCGCGGTCCTGCTCCGGCTTCTTCTGGTCTCCCTGCTGCGGCTGCTGGTACACGCAGCTTCCCTGGCTGTGTGCTTAGGGTGCACGTGCTCCCTCCCTCTTAACGGGGCCGCATGCATCGTCCTAAAAAGTCCCCGGCTAATGGCACCTCCTCCAATATGGAGGTGCCCGTGCAAGGTTGTTTCTTTGTTATACTTACTTTGCTTCAGCCCTCAGGTCCTTCTGCAAGTCAGTCCTGTCCACCAGTCTGTTCTTCAGTCCAGTCCGCCAGTCGGACTACTTTCCAGCCCGACAGTCTGTCTACAGTCCAGTCCGCCAGTCTGTCTATGGGCTCTGCCCGCCTGCTTACCTGGAAGCACCTGCCTGTTACCTGCCATGCCCGCCAGCCTGCTTACCTGGAAGCACCTGCCTGTTACCTGCCGTGCCCACCTGCCTGCTTACCTGGAAGCACCTGTATTAAAGGGGCCACTGAGGCTCTTTCGCCCGGGGCCCACGAAAAACTGGAGCCGGCCCAGGTTGAAAGCAATGATGGAGGAGGGATAGTCATGCGACACTCCATCTCCCATCATTCCTCCTCTGCTTCTGACACAGGGGCATGATGACGCGCCACGCTGTGTCAGACAGTAGAGCTGACAGCTGCTGAGGTGATGAGAGATGCTCTGCAGAGACTGAAGTAGCGGGGAATGAGGAGTGGTAAGTATGTATTTATTTATTTTTGTAAATCAGTGAGTACTCATAATACCGGAGGACTGGGGCTGCATTTTACCCTATGGGGGGCTGCATTATACTGCGTACAGGACCATTGGGTGCATTATACTGTGTGCAGGACCATGGGGACTGCATTATACTGTGTGCAGGATCACGGGGACTGCATTATACTGTGTGGAGGACCATGGCGAGTGCAATATACTGTGGGCAGGACCATGGGGAGTGCACTATACTGTGTGCAGGACTATGGGGAGTGCATTATATGGTGTGGGGGACCGTGGGGAGTGCATTATACTGTGTGGAGGACCATGGCGAGTGCAATATACTGTGGGCAGGACCATGGGGAGTGCACTATACTGTGTGCAGGACCATGGAGAGTGCATTATACTGTGTGCAGGACCATGGCGAGTGCATTATACTGTGTGCAGGACCATAGGGAGTTCATTATACTGCGTGGAGGACCATGAGGAGTGCTTTATACTACGTGGAGGACCATAGGGCATGCATTATACTGTGTGGAGGACCATGGGGAGTTCATTATACTGTGTGGAGGACCATGGCACGTACATTATACTGTGTGCAGGACCATGGCGAGTGCATTATACTGTGTGCAGGACCATGGCGAGTGCATTATACTGTGTGCAGGACCATGGCGAGTGCATTATACTGCGTGGAGGACCATGAGGAGTGCTTTATACTGCGTGGAGGACCATAGGGCGTGCATTATACTGCGTGGAGGACCATGGGAGTGCATTATACTGTGTGCAGGACCATGGGGAGTGCATTATACTGTGTGCAGGATCATGGGGACTGCATTATACTGTGTGGAGGACCATGGCGAGTGCATTATACTGTGTGCAGGACCATGGGGAGTGCATTATACTGTGTGGGGGACCATGGGGAGTGCATTATACTGTGTGGAGGACCATGGGGAGTGCACTATACGGTGTACAGGACCATGGGGAGTGCATTATACGGTGTGGTGGACCATGGCAAGTGCATTATACTGTGTGGAGGACCATGGGGAGTTCATTATACTGTGTGGAGGACCATGGCACGTACATTATACTGTGTGCAGGATCATGGCGAGTGCATTATACTGTGTGCAGGACCATGGCGAGTGCATTATACTGTGTGCAGGACCATGGCAAGTGCATTATACTGTGTGGAGAACCATAGGGAGTGCATTATACTGCGTGGAGAACTATGGGGAATGCATTATACTGCTTGGAGGACCATGGGGAGTTCATTATACTGTGTGGAGGACCATGGGGAGTGCACTATACTGTGTGGAGGACCATGGGGAGTGCATTATACTGTGTGGAGGACCATGGGGAGTTCATTATACTGCGTGGAGGAGCATGGGGAGTTCATTATACTGCGTGGAGGACCATGGGGAGTGCATTATACTGCGTGGAGGACCATGGGGAGTGCATTATACTGTGTGGAGGACCATGGGGAGTGCATTATACTGTATGTAGGCCCATTATACTGCATGGAAGGCTGTGTGGGGGTCACAGTTGGGGGATCATACTGTTTTGGGGTCACCATACTTTACCCTGGGAGTTGAGGTGGGGTACAGTAGGCAGAGCGGTGTAGTCGGTAAGCCAAACCTCTGACTCCTCAATTTCCATGACACCGACTCCAACTCCAACTCCCTCATACATGGCTCATGTTTAAGTGATAAATTTACTGTAGCACAGATTCATCTCAGCTAAAACTCTAGACCCTTAGATCAGGAATAGGACAGACATTTATAGGACATTTCATAACTTTCCCAAATTCTTATGAAAAAATATTCCCCACATACTGCATTGAACGACTGTACCCAATTTATTATATATTTTAGGAGTCGGAGTTGGTCCATTTTATACCGACTCCTACTCCGACTCCGACTCCACCAAAATGTACACCGACTCCACTGCCCTGACAGTAGGGTCATTATACTGTGTATGTAGAGGCTAATGAGGAGGAATGCACTATGGGGGTATGTGTTTAGGGGGGGGGCATTCTTGTTGGCATCACATTTTATGGGGCAATAAAAGAGGAATCTAGGACTTCAGCAGCAAGAAAATTGCTATGTAAAGGCTGGAAAGTTGTGAGATCTCCTCTTCTGTGGCCCCGACAATTAATTACAAATTTTTTTTTTTGGGGGGGGGCCCTATTAGAACTTCTGCTATGGGGCCCCATGATTCCTATGTATGCCCCTGGTTATAACCCTACTAAAATGTGGCATTGTAATTCTTTTCTATTAAATCATCCATCATACAAAAATAATATAGGAAGCTCTATCCAAAACTATTTTAAAGAAAATACAACACAGGAAATATCACATAATATCATATGGAATGCTCATGAAGCCGTTACGAGAGGAACTGTAATCCAGTTTAACTCTCAATATAGTAGACAAATAAAAGAGAAAATTCAGGAAATTACAGAAAGAATAGAAAAAGAAGAAAAATCCCAACAAACTAACCCTTCCCATTCTACCCCATCGATAATTCTAAAATTAAGAGCCGAACTCAAATCTTTATTAAAAGATAAATATGATGTCATCCAAAGACGATGGTGGCATCAATTTTCCAAGCATCAGGAATTATAACTTCGCCTGCCTCTTTCGCTATATAAAAGATTGGCTCCACAAAAGACATACATACTCTGATTACTCTTTGGAATCAGATTATGCTTACCCCTTCAATTTAACTGCACTTCTACACTCTCGCTATACTTCCCTACCCCTAGCAATCAAAAAATCTGTAACTTTTAAAGACACCATTTCCGCTTGGAAAGCGTTTAGGAAGAAATATGGCCTTTCTTTCAGAATTTCTAAGCACCTGCCACTTTGTCGGAATCCAGAATTTCCACAGGGCATTGAAAACAAATTATTTTTCAAATGACAGCAAGCGGATATAGATAACATATCTCATCTCCTCCATCCAACCGATCAGAGATGGCTGACATACCCAGAGTGTATGGATAAGTATGGTCTACCTCTCCAAAATGGCTTTCAATATGAACAAATCAGACTTTCCGTTATGTCAAACTTAAGGGATGTTACTTTTGAGATCTCCCAAAATGAATTGGACGTCATTGTACTATCCCCAACGGGCACCCCCTCAATATCTAGTCTTTATTCGGTTATGAAATCTAATTTGTTAAAGATACACCCTGACATTTTCTTTAAATATTGGAAACAACAATTGGAAGACGTTGAAATTCCCACTAAGATCAGATTAGGCTGGAAGGTATTTAGAAAATACATTATAGATGAAACATGGAGAGAAACTCAATATAAAATAATACATGGGGCCATATACACCTTTAACCCCTTAATAACATCTGACGTACTAATACGCGTCTGTGCCCTGGGACTTAAGAGCCAGACCCGTATTAGTACGTCATGGCGATCGCGCGCGCACACAGGCTGTGCGGGCGCGATCGCCGCCGGGTGTCAGCTGATTGTCACAGCTGACACCCGGTACTATGTGCAGGGAGCGGTCACGCACCGCTCCCAGCACATTAACCCCCGCGATGCTGCGATCGAAGTCGATCGCGGCATTGCGGGGGCAAGGGGAGGTGATCGCCGATACTCACCTCCTCTTCCGGCTTCCAGCGCAGTCTGCAAAGGCTTCCCGGGTGTTGCCATGACGACCCGATGTCGTCATGACAACATCCGGGTCACCAGAGAGCAGGAAGATTGCTTGGACATGCGCAGTGCATCTCCAAGCAATCTTCACACTGTGCACTTCTGACAGCCTTCATGGCATAGGGATGGTGCTCCATTCCTGTGCCATGCAGGCGATCAGAAAAAAAAAAGTGAAAGTCCCAGAGTGGGACAAAGTAATAAAGTGTATAAACTGTGTGAAAGTGGAAAAAAAAAAAAAAAAAAAATGTGCAAAAATATTATAAAAAAATAAAAAAAATAATACACCAAAAATAAAAATATAATGTACCCATCAATAAATATTATTATAAAAAAAATAAAAAAAAAACAATAAAAGTACACATATTTGGTATCGCCGCGTCCGGAACAACCTGACCTATAAAACTGTCCCACTAGTTAACCCCTTCAGTGAACACGGTAAAAAAAAAAAAAAAAAAACCAAGCAAAAAACAATGCTTTATCACCATACCGCCAAACAAAAAGTGGAATAACACGCGATCAAAAAGACGCATATAAATAAAAATGATACCGCTGAAAACGTCATCTCGTCCCGCAAAAAACAAGCCGCCATATAGCTCCATCAGCCGAAAAATAAAAAAGTTATAGCTCTCAGAATAAAGCGATACTAAAAAATATTTTTTTCTATAAAATAGCTTTTATTGTGTATAAGCGCCAAAACATAGAAAAATTATACAAATGTGGTACCGCTGTAAACGTACTGACCCGAAGAGTAAAGCTGCCTCATCAATTTTACCACACGCGGAACAGAATAAAAAAAAAAAAAAAAAACAATTCCTGAATTGTTGGTTTTTGTTTATTCTGCCTCCCAAAAATCGGAATAGAAAGCGATCAAAAAATGTCACGTGCCTGAAAATGGCACCAATAACAACGTCAAGTCATCCCGCAAAAAACGAGCCGTCACATGACTGTCTGCCAAAATTTGGAAAAATTATAGCTCTCAAAATATGGCGATGCAAAAACTAGATTTTACAAAAAATGCGTCTTTTAGTGTGTGACAGCTGTCAGTCATAAAAACCCCATATGATTCTGGCATTGCTGTAATCACACCGACCCGAAGAATAAAGTCGTCTAATCACTTATACCGCACAAGGAACGGCGTCAAAAATAAACTCTTGAGTTAGGATTGGGCTAGGGTTAGGGCTGGGTTTGGGGCTAGGGTTGTGCTGGGGCTAGGGTTGTGCTGGGGCTAGGGTTGTGCTGGGGCTAGGGTTGTGCTGGGGCTAGGGTTGTGCTAGGGTTAGGGCTGGGGTTGGGATTTTTTTCAAAAGTAAGAAAAAAAGATGACGATATGGCGACTAGTGTTGAGAGCAAGTGCTCGCTACTTGAGTTTGCATCGGGTGCTCTGGTATGCATTTAGTATCGTGGGTATTTGAGTGACATGCTCGAGTCTCTGCCCCATATGCTTCGCGGCCAAAAAACTTTACGGGGATTGCCTGCCATGCACGAGCGATCCCCGCATGTTTTTTTTTGGATGTCTAATAACCGTGAAACATGCGGAGCAGGGACTCGAGCATGTCACTCGAGCACACGCTGTACATGGTGCATACCTGAGTACCCGATGCAAACTCAAGTAGCGAGCACTTGCGCTCAAGAATAATGAAAACTTATTCAATATGATGACCTAATGTAAACAAATAATGTGCCGTACCTCTGGGTTCAAAATGTTCACTATACACCTTAATAAAATCTTTGAGGGGTATAGTTTCCAAAATGGGGACACTTGTGGGGGAGCTCCACTGTTTAGGCACATCACGGGCTCTCCAAACGCGACATGGTGTCCGCTAACAAATTGAATGGAAAATCGGCTCAAATTGTTAGCGGACGCCATGTTGCGTTTGGAGAGCCCCTGTGTGTCCAAACATTGGAGCTCCCCCACAAGTGACCCCATTTTGGAAACTAGACCCCCCAAGGCACCTATCTAGATGCATAGTGAGCACTTAGAACCCCCAGGTGCTTCACAAATTGATTCGTAAAAATGAAAAAGTGAAAATAAAACACTTTTTCATTTTTATGAATCAATTTGTGAAGCACCTGGGGTTCCAAGTGCTCACTATGAATCTAGATAGGTGCCTTGGGGGGTCTAGTTTCCAAAATGGGGTCACTTGTGGGGGAGCTCCAATGTTTGGGCACACAGGGACTCTCTAAATGCAACATGGTATCCGCTAACAAATTGAATGGAAAATCGGCTCAAATTGTTAGCGGACACCACATTGCGTTTGGAGAGCCCCTCTGTGCCCAAACTTTGGAGCTCCCCCACAAGTGACCCCATTTTGGAAACTAGACCCCCCAAGGCACCTTTCTAGATGCATAGTGAGCACTTGGAACCCCCAGGTGCTTCACAAATTGATTCGTAAAAATGAAAAAGTGAAAAAAAAAACACTTTTTCATTTTTATGAATCAATTTGTGAAGCACCTGGGGTTCCAAGTGCTCACTATGAATCTAGATAGGTGCCTTGGGGGGTCTAGTTTCCAAAATGGGGTCACTTGTGGGGGAGCTCCAATGTTTGAGCACACAGGGACTCTCCAAATGCAACATGATATCCGCTAACAAATTGTCGGCTCAATTTGTTAGCGGATACCATGTTGCATTTAGAGAGTCCCTGTGTGCCCAAACATTGGAGCTCTCCCACAAGTGACCCCATTTTGGAAACTAGACCCCCCAAGGCACCTATCTAGATGCATAGTGAGCAGTTGGAACCCCCAGGTGCTTCACAAATTGATTCATAAAAATGAAAAAGTGTTTTTTTTTTCACTTTTTCATTGTTACGAATCAATTTGTGAAGCACCTGGGGGTTCCAAGTGCTCACTATGCATCTAGATAGGTGCCTTGGGGGGTCTAGTTTCCAAAATGGGGTCACTTGTGGGGGAGCTCCAATGTTTGGGCACACAGCAGCTCTCCAAACGCAACATGGTGTCGCTAACAATTTGAGCCAATTTTGCGTTAAATTTGTTAGCGGACACCATGTTGCATTTAGAGAGCCGCTGTGTGCCCAAATATTGGAGCTCCCCCACAAGTGACCCCATTTTGGAAACTAGACCACCCAAGGCACCTATCTAGATGCATAGTGAGCACTTGGAACCCTCAGGTGCTTCACAAATTGATTCATACAAATGAAAAAGTGTTTTTTTTTTCACTTTTTCATTGTTACGAATCAATTTGTGAAGCACCTGGGGGTTCCAAGTGCTCACTATGCATCTAGATAGGTGCCTTGGGGGGTCTAGTTTCCAAAATGGGGTCACTTGTGGGGGAGCTCCAATGTTTGGGCACACAGGGACTCTCTAAATGCAACATGGTGTCCTCTAACAAATTTAACGGAAAATCGGCTCAAATTGTTAGCGACACCATGTTGCGTTTGGAGAGCCGCTGTGTGCCCAAACATTGGAGCTCCCCCACAAGTGACCCCATTTTGGAAACTAGACCCCCCAAGGCACCTATCTAGATGCATTGTGAGCACTTGGAACACTCAGGTGCTTCACAAATTGATTCATAAAAATGAAAAAGTGTTTTTTTTTTTCACTTTTTCATTGTTACGAATCAATTTGTGAAGCACCTGGGGGTTCCAAGTGCTCACTATGCATCTAGATAGGTGCCTTGGGGGGTCTAGTTTCCAAAATGGGGTCACTTGTGGGGGAGCTCCAATGTTTGGGCACACAGCAGCTCTCCAAACGCAACATGGTGTCGCTAACAATTTGAGCCAATTTTGCGTTAAATTTGTTAGCGGACACCATGTTGCATTTAGAGAGCCGCTGTGTGCCCAAATATTGGAGCTCCCCCACAAGTGACCCCATTTTGGAAACTAGACCACCCAAGGCACCTATCTAGATGCATAGTGAGCACTTGGAACCCTCAGGTGCTTCACAAATTGATTCATACAAATGAAAAAGTGTTTTTTTTTTCACTTTTTCATTGTTACGAATCAATTTGTGAAGCACCTGGGGGTTCCAAGTGCTCACTATGCATCTAGATAGGTGCCTTGGGGGGTCTAGTTTCCAAAATGGGGTCACTTGTGGGGGAGCTCCAATGTTTGGGCACACAGGGACTCTCTAAATGCAACATGGTGTCCTCTAACAAATTTAACGGAAAATCGGCTCAAATTGTTAGCGACACCATGTTGCGTTTGGAGAGCCGCTGTGTGCCCAAACATTGGAGCTCCCCCACAAGTGACCCCATTTTGGAAACTAGACCCCCCAAGGCACCTATCTAGATGCATTGTGAGCACTTGGAACACTCAGGTGCTTCACAAATTGATTCATAAAAATGAAAAAGTGTTTTTTTTTTTCACTTTTTCATTGTTACGAATCAATTTGTGAAGCACCTGGGGGTTCCAAGTGCTCACTATGCATCTAGAAAGGTGCCTTGGGGGGTCTAGTTTCCAAAATGGGGTCACTTGTGGGGGAGCTCCAAAGTTTGGGCACACATGGGCTCTCCAAACACAACATGGCGTCCGCTAATTATTCAAGCAAATTTTACAATCAAAAAGTCAAATAGCGCTCCTTCCCTTCCGAGCCCTGCCGTGCGCCCAAACAGTATTTTTTCCCCAAATATTGGGTATCTGCGTGCCCAGGGGAAATTGCACAACAAATTTTGGGGTCCATTTTTTCTTGTTACCCCTGTGAAAATAAAAAAAATTGGGTCTAAATTAACATTTTTGTGAAAAAAGTTAAATGTTAATTTTTTTCTTCCACATTCAAAAAATTCCTGTGAAGCACCTGAAGGGTTAATAAAGTTCTTGAATGTGGTTTTGAGCACCTTGAGGGGTGCAGTTTTTAGAATGGTGTCACTTTTGGGTATTTTCTGTCATAAAGACCTCTCAAAGTGACTTCAAATGTGATGTGGTCCCTAAAAAAATGGTTTTGTAAATTTTGTTGGAAAAATGAGAAATCGCTGGTCAACTTTTAACCCTTATAGCTCCCTAACAAAAAAAAATTTTGGTTCCAAAATTGTGCTGATGTAAAGTAGACATGTGGGAAATGTTATTTATTAACTCTTTTGTGTGACATATCGCTCTGATTTCAGGGCTTAAAAATTCAAATTTTGAAAATTGCAAAATTTTCAAAATTTTCGCCAAATTTCCGTTTTTTTCACAAATAAACGCAAGTGATATCGAAGAAATTTTTCCACAATCATGAAGTACAATATGTCACGAAAAAACAATCTCAGAATCAGGGGGATCCGTTGAAGCGTTCGAGAGTAATTACCTCATAAAGTGACAGTGGTCAGAATTGTAAAAATTGGCCCGGTCATTAACGTGCAAACCACCCGCGGGGCTTAAGGGGTTAATATACTAAAAAAAGATCCATTAACAAATAGACTAACTGCATGCCCTAAGTGTCATCATCCATACTCTGACCTCATGCACGGCCTATGGCCCTGCACCTATTCAACAATATATTGGGATCAGGTTTCAGATTTGATTCACACTATATGGGGTCCAGGGTACACCCTCTCTCCATACTTAGCCCTACTACATTATTGGAGTAACCCAGAGAATCCCTACAAAATAACAAAAAGCCCCCCAAAACTGCTCCATACTCCTACTCTTCCTGGCAAAAAAACAGATACTCAAACATTGGCTAGACCCTAACATTCCCCCCATAGCAGAACTGATAATCCAATTGAAACACTTTATGGGAGTAGAACAACTGGATACCCTCAGTAACAAGGAACAACAGGCTGGCAATTTTTTGTCAAAATGCAGACAGTTTATTGTAACATGTTGCTCTCTGACTGAAAAAAACAAAATTGTCGAACCATTTACTTCTACAGAATGGTATATTCGAGAGGATCTAAATAACAACTTAGGACTATTACGCGTAAACTAAAACATGGGAGATAATCAGTACGAATTACTTATATTTACTTAATTCCTTTTGTTGACAATGATGACTGTAAGTTGTTAATACTTAATCTTTATTTGTTATGCCAGCTAATCAAAATTTATTGATTATACATTGTGCCTGATCTGCGTACAGGCTCCTGATTAATGTTCATTTTGGCTCTGTTCATATGTCTTTATATGTTTTTTCTTTTCTGAAAATCCTACTAAAAATGATATTTGAAAAAAAAAAAAGATAAATACACTGCTCAAAAAATTAAAGGGAACACTTAAGCAACAGAATATAACTCCAAGTAAATCAAACTTCTGTGAAATCAAACTGTCCACTTAGGAAGCAACACTGTTTGACAATCAATTTCACATGCTGTTGTGCAAATGGAATAGACAATAGGTGGAAATTATTGGTAATTATCAAGACACACTCAATAAAGGAGTGGTTCTGCAGGTGGGGACCACAGACCATATCTCAGTACCAATGCTTTCTGGCTGATGTTTTGGTCACTTTTGAATGTTGGTTGTGCTTTCACACTCGTGGTAGCATGAGATGGACTCTACAACCCACAGAAGTTGCTCAGGTAGTGCAGCTCATTCAGGGTGGCTCATCAATGCTAGCAAGAAGGTTTGCTGTGTCTGTCAGCGTAGTGTCCAGAGGCTGGAGGCGCTACCAGGAGACAGGCCAGTACACCAGGAGACGTGGAGGGGCCCGTAGGAGGGCAACAAACGAGTAGCAGGACCGCTATCTCCGTCTTTGTGCAAGGAGGAACAGGAGGAGCACTGCCAGAGCCCTGTAAAATGACCTCCAGCAGGCCACAAATGTGCATGTGTCTACACAAACGGTTAGAAACAGACTCCATGAGGGTGGTATGAGGGCCCGACGTCCACAGATGGGGGTTGTGCTCACAGCCCAACACCATGCAGGACGCTTGGCATTTGACACAGAGCACCAGAATTGGCAAAGTTGCCACTGGCGCCCTGTGCTCTTCACAGAAGAAAGCAGGTTCACACTGAGCACATGTGACAGACGTGACTGAGTTTGGAGACGGCGTGGAGAGCGATCTGCTGCCTGCAACATTCTTCAGCTTGACCGGTTTGGCAGTAGGTCAGTAATGGTGTGGGGTGGCATTTCTTTGGAGGGACGCACAGCCCACCACGTGCTCGCCAGAGGTAGCCAGAGGTGTTATTTGAGTGTTCCCTTTTTTTTTTTGAGCAGTGTATATATATATATATATATATATATATATATATATATATTGTCTCAAACCGATCGGAGCCATGTGACCCTGATCCTTCCTCACAACTTCCGTGAGTTCCGGGTTTAGGATAATGTGAAGCGAGCTTATAAATTTTATATATTTATTTACTCAAAAGAGCGATGCTAGGTACAATATATACAAGCGGTTACAAGATATATATATATACAGTAGTCAGACAAACACAGTAAGGAAGCAGTAATACGATACAGTAAAATTAAAAGGAATAAAAGTGAATATACCACACTTTCATCAAAGGTCTCTGGACACCGCAGGAAGGGTGCTGCCATGGGTCCAGGGCGGTTCCTTATGTCTTTCTGCACATCTGTAGCGACAGGTGACCCTCAACAGAAGACCCCTCCTCTCTCACAGAGGGACACATTTATACGTAACTTGGGCAGGGCAGAAAATAGGCGATTTACATGTAATCTCCTCTTCCCTTCTATCAGACATTTCATAATCAATTTCCCAGCAATATTCTCATTGTAAGGTGTGTATGGTAATTGATCTAACACAGGAGCTTCCCCAGACTTCAGAGGTAATTCAATTAGCTATTTCTCATTGCCATGATTCAATTAGCTCTCCCATACTCTTGTCAGGAATAGGCATTTGCACTACAAAGGGATAAATCCTAGCTGACCTGTATTCAATTCTCTCCTGGCTTGTCACCCTGGAATCGAACGGAGGCTCCCAGGGGTTGATGTATTGAAGGGAAACAAATGCTGATGTAAATACTTTGTCCTCTCGGAGGTGAGACTGCAGGCCCAGGTACCCATTGTGTTAATGCTGATTACCTGGAAGCAGCAGGAAGAAGGGGGGAACACATGGCCCTCCAACCCCCTGCTGACCATCCTGTATGCCAACCTCCAATACAGTGTCCTATAGCACAAGCAGAACATCTCACCTTGTACATAGTACACATCATATTGCAGGCTGCTATCATTATGGTCTATGTAATAACTATCCCATCAATGGTGCAATATATGATGTTGTCCCTCACATCTAGCACTATACCTTTCTCTCATGGCATATTTCTTACATTGGTCAGCTGCTATGACAATCAGTATTACTCGTTATAAACATTGGTCATGTCCCTGGGAACGCCATCCTGGGCAATAGCATCCTTTTGGTAATTGCCTTTTGGAGCCGGCATAGTAAGTAATGGTAATTAAGTCATATCCTGACTGTGGGGAATACACCATTTCCCCTGGGATCCTTTGAAGTCAGACAGACTAGCATTCCTGCTGAGACCTTCATAGCTGGGAATATGAATTTCCAGTCCCTGGCCTCACCATATATATATGTATATGTATATATATATACACACATGATGTATGGATACATAAGCTACTACAAAAAAAGCTAATAAACTTCATTTGGAGTTCAAAAAAGCCAAGGATATCCTAAACTACTCTTTACAAACCATAAAACAAGAAGGGGCATGAGAGTTCCAAACTTAGGGGTTTACCACCAAGCTAACTTAGTTCTGTAAAGCAGGAATTGGTTCTTAAAACCCTCCAACAGAATTTCTTGGACTGAATTAGAAAAATCATTTAATATTGACATATCTCTCCCCTTGTTAATTTTGTCATACCTCTTCGACCAATCTTTAGATCTCCCAACACAACCAATTATTAAATCTACAGTTTTGGCATGGAAATTGCTACACAACAAATCCAGCTTAGAGTCCTCCCCAATCTTACTAGACAACATACCAATTTCATCTCTTAAAACAGCAATTTCAAACTTCCTACTTAAGTTAAAGGTTAAGAAAGGGATCAAAATTTAGCTCAAACAACCAAGGAAAATAAAAAACTCCTTTTACAATTTTCTATTTCTCAAATCTAAATACAGTCTTCTAGAAGAGGAGCTGTATACCTTTCTTGACATAGGGAAACTAGCTATTGAACCTGTTCTACGCCCAAGTGATGAGCATTTGTATTGATATATTTCTGATGCCATTATTTTAAGACACTGGGTGCAAATTTGCATATACAGAGTCTTCAATAAAATGGCGCCGGATAGCTTAGTATGCCCACGCGCTAACTCGGGCACCATTTTATTGAAGTCATTTACTATATCGTCAACATTGTACTATATCGTCAACACGCGCTGGTCAAAGGGATAATGGCGATGTACCTCCCTAAATCTGACATCTCCCTCTCTGTGTGTGGCACCACAATAACACCTAGCCAGCAGGTTGGCTGTCTGAGTGTTGTATTTGACACCAATGTTTCCTTCACCTCTCATATACAATCTCTTGCCCACTCTTGTTGCTTGCATCTGCAGAAAATCTCTAGAATCTGCCCCTTTTTCACCATGGAAACAACAAAATCCTCACTGTCTCCCTCATCCACTCCCACCATGACTACTGTAATTCTCTATTAAATGGCCTCCACCTCACTCGACTTTCCCTCTCCAGTCCATCCTTAATGCAGCAACCAGCGTCATCTATCTGGCTAATCGTTACTCAGACGTTTCCGCTCTGTGCAAGTCATTGCTCCCCCTATCTTGGTATAGGTCCCCCCCATCCTGGCATATGTTCCCCCATCCTGGTATATGCTCCCCCCATTCTGGTATATGCTCCCCCCACCCTGATATATGCCCCCCATCCTTGTATATGCCCCCCCATATTTGTAAATGCTCCCCCCATCTTTGTGTATGCTTCACTCATCCTGGTATATGCCCCCCCATCCTTGTATATGCTCTCCCCATCCTGGTATATATGCCCTCCATCCTTGTATATGCCCCTCATCTTTGTATATGCTCCCCCCATCCTGGTATATGCACCCCTATCCTGGTATATGACCCCCCCTTCTTGTATATGCTCTCCACATTCTGGTATATGCTACTCCCCACTCTTGTATATGCTCTCCCCATCCTGGTATATGTTCCCCCCTTCCTATTATATGCTCCCCCTATTCTGGCATAGGTCCCCCCATCCTTGTATATGCCCCCGCATCCTGGCATATGTTCCTCCATCCTGGTATATGCTCCCTCATCCTGGTATATGACCCCCATCCTTGTATATGCCCCCCATCTTTGTATATGCTCCCTCATCTTTGTAAATGCTCCCACATCCTGATATCTGTTCCCCCCATCCTGGTATATGACTCCCCATCCTTGTATATTCCCCTTATCTTGGTAAGTGCTCCCCTCATCCTGGTATATGACTCCCCATCCTTGTATATGCCCCATATCTTGGTATGTGCTCCCCCCCATCCTGGTATATGTTCACTTCATCCTGGTATATGACTCCCCATCCTTGTATATGCCCCCTATCTTGGTATATGCTCCTCACATCCTGGTATATGCTCCTCCTATCCTGGTATAGGTCCCCCATCCTTGAATATGCTCCCCTTATCCTGGTATATGCTCCCACTTATCCTGGTATATGCTCCCCCCATCCTGGCATATGTTCCCCCATCCTGGTATATGCACCCCCCGTCCTTGTATATGCTCCCCCCACATCCTGGTATATGTTCCCCCATCCTGGTATATGCTCCCCATCCTTGTATATGCTCTTCCTGTACTGGTATATGCCCCCATCCTTGTATATGCTCTCCCCATCCTGGTTTATGCCCCCCCATCCTGGTTGTGCTGATGATCCATCTATAAATCTAATCCATCCATAACCCTAATCCATCCATAGCCCTAATTCATCCTGTTCATCCATCCATCCTGCTCATGCATCCACATCCTAATTTATCATTTTAATTTTTTTAAGACACTCTTCTTTTTTTGTTTTGTGGTATCTGCTGACAGTTTTTACACCAAATTAACATGATGCACGTAGTTCATGAATTTAACGTAATATCATCAATGCACTTTACTTTTACCTTTAGCCTGATTTTCTAGTATTCAGTGGAAACATTGCTTGTTCCACTAATGTACAATACAAAGTTATATTGTGGTACTTATTGATAAGGATGTTCAATTCACTGACAACAAGACTAAATATAACACCTGGCTTTATGACTCACTACATGAACACAATTCACACCTCCACATAATTAAACATTCCCAAGGCCTCTCATTTTGCAACAAAAAAAACTAATTTGCTCTCCCTAACTTATCTGTAGAAGGCATCACAACTTACACCTCATGAACAAATGTCTTGTTGTAACATCTCTCAAATGCTGTGCTCTTTGTCTTATGAATTCATTTGTAATTTTGCCTGAAGAAGGAGCCTCTGTGCTCTGAAAGCTTGCATATATATATATTTTCTGGTTAGCCAATAAAGGTATCACTCCGAGAATACTTTAGTCATTTTTGGCATACAAGTATTTACATCGCTTGTTCCACTAAAATATAGTAAACATTGCATTAAAATTTTAGGCATACATAAAATCACTCCAAAAGGAGACTGGAGCAAACATTATGACTTTTAAAAAATCACAATTGATGAATCATCCAAAAACATCTGGAGACCCCAATTCCCATCCATAATGGTTAACGCAAAAAAAACAAAAGCCAACACATACAAACACATATAAAACAGACTTTAGAAAGAAGAATAAGGCACAAATAAAAAGATGAAAAAAATACGACAAAAACTTTTGCAAAAAATTATGCAATTTTCATAGTCGAAAGTTATAAAATTCTGTCAGACACTTGTGGAGGCACAGTGCTCACTACACCTTGAATGAATTCCTTCAGGGGTGCAGTTTCTATTTTTAGAGCATTTCAGGAGCTCTGTAAATAAAACATGGCATCGACACCAATTCCAACAAAATCTAATCCAATATGCTCGTTATGCCCAAAGAAGCTGATTATGGTCACATCTATAATATAATCAGGGATGTGTCCGTCTGTCCGAAGCCGCTTTAGACTGCGCCTGCGCAGTCTGGCCTGAGACAGTGGAAAGCATCCAGCCGTTACAGGTGACAGGTAAGAGGAGTGTGGCGCCGGAGATCGCGGTATGCGTAGGCACTGAACATGTACCACGACCTCCGGCACCATAAGCACATACCTGACCTGGAGGAGTGTTGCCGCGGCGCCTCTGTTCGGGTCGGAGACCTGGGGAGGTGGTCGGCGTCGGAATCGGCGCATGCGCATAGCGCGCTAATTGGCGCCATTTTAGTGAGGACACTTTTGCAGTGTGTCTTCAACAAAAGGGCACCGGACAGCGCGGTATGCGCATGTGCGTACTCCAACGCCATTTCGTTGAATACACTCTGCAAATGCGTCTTCACTAAAATGGCACCGTATATCGCGCTATGCAGGCGCTGATTCCGGCGTCATTTTAGTAAAATAACACAGGTGACGCGCTGCAGGGGAGTGATGGAAAGGTGAGTAGGAGTTTTTTTTATTTAATTGATGGAGGATGTGGGAGCACAAAACAGGATGGGGGGAGCACAAAACAGGATGGGCGAAGCAAATACATACCAGGATGGGGGAAGCACATACATACCAGGATGGGGGAAGCACATACATACCAGGATGGGGGAAGCACATACATACCAGGATGGGGGAAGAACATACCAGGATGGGGGAAGCACATACCATGATGGGGAGCAAAATGGGGGAAGCACATAGCAGGATGGGGGAGCACATAAAAGGATGGGGGAGCGCAAAACAGGATGGGGGAAGCACATAACAGGATGGGGGAGCAGGATGGGGGAGCATGGACCAGGATGGGGGAGCATAAAACAGGATGGGGGAGCATGGACCAGAATGGGGGAGCACATAACAGAATGGGGGTGCACATAACAAGATGGGGGAGCACATAACAGGATGGGGGAGCAGGATGGGGGAGCACATAACAGAATGGGGGACCAGGATGGGGAAGCATGGTCCAGGATGGGGGAGCATGGAACAGGATGGGGGAGCACATAACAGGATTGCATGCGACTGCTGCTGCAGTTCAGGAGCGGTGTCCTGTTGCTCACTGAATGCAGCTTCGGAGCCGCTCTTTCTCCCTGGCTCCTCGGCAGCAGCAGTCGCCTGGATTACAGCGGGGGACACCTAGGAGAGGTGAATACATGAATTTTATTATTTTATTATTATTTTTACAGATGGAGATACCGGAAACAGACTACCACTACCCTCATCATGGTCCCTGCTGGTGCTGATTGCAGCGCTGGCAGGGAACCATGATGAGGGCAGCCTTCAGCACCGGCATCTGTTAACAGCGTCATCCGTGTGTCCGCAAAAAAACGGACTTGTCTCCGTGTGGAACACACGGACACACGGCCCGTGAAAACACACTGAGGTGTGTACAGACTAGTGTTGAGCCACCCCCGTAGTGTTCGGGTTCGGTTCGGTTCGTCGAACACCGGGATGTTCGAGGAACTGTTCGTCGAACACCTTAGAACACCGTCGAACACCGTTAAAACCAATGGCAGGCAAACAAAAACACATAGAAACACATAGAAAACACCTTCAAATGTGTCCAAAAGCTGACAAACTGCTCAGAAGACGCTCTCTTTAAAAAAGCCGGCCGGCAATTCAGCAGCGGCATACACCGGTACCCGACAATTTAGACAAGAAGGAATAGACCATCACACATAGATTAGATAGATAGAAACATGTCAGTCACACATATAAGAAGCACAGTGACAGTGTTGCTTACTGTACTTGTCATTTAGTGTAAAGGATTTATTTAAAAAATAATAGTGTTTTCATGCACCGTCTCTGTAAAAAAGTCGGCCGGCAATTCAGCAGCGGTACCCGACAATTTATAACAGAAAGAATAGAGCTTCACACATAGATAGATATAAACATGTCAATCACATATATAATAAGTACAGTGACAGTGTTGGTTACTGTATTTGTCATTTAGTGTAAAGGATTTATTTAAAAAAATAATAGTGTTTTCATGCACCGTCTCTTTAAAAAAGCCGGCCAGCAATTCAGCATCTGTACCCGACAATTTAGAATAGAAAGAATAGAGGATCACACATAGATTAGATAGATAGAAACATGTCAGTCACATATATATGAAGTACAGTGATAATGTTGATTACTGTACTTGTCATTTAGTGTTAAAATAAAGGATTTATTAAAAAAAAAATTGGCGTGGGGTTCCCCGTAATTTTAGGCTCTAGCGGAGGTTAAGCAGACGGCTGGGGCAGATGTTTGAAGCCTGGGAAGGGGGTAATACCCACGGAGCTTCCTAGGCTACTAATATCAGCCCCCAGCTGAATACCTAGCCTTTACTAGCTATTAAAATGGGGGACCCCCCAAAAAAAATGACGTGGGGTCCCCCCTATTTTAATAGCTAGCAAAGGCTAGCAGACAGCTGGGGGCTGATATTAATAGCCCAGGAAGGGTACCATGAATATTGGCCCCCTCCCAGGCTAGAAACACCAGCCGTCAGCCGCCCCAGAAATGGCGCATCCATAGGATGCGCCAATTCTGGCACTTAGCCTCGCTCTTCCCACTGCCCTGTAGCGGTGGCAGTGGGGTAATAGGGCTGGGGTTGATGTCAGCTTATAATGCCAGCTGACATCAAGCCCAGGTTAGTAATGGAGAGGCGTCTATAAGACACCCCCATTACTAACCCCATAGTCAAAGTTAAAAAAAAAACACAAACACCCAGAATAAAGTCCTTTAATTGAAATAAACACACAATTCTTTATTGTTCTAAATTAAACCATACTTACCGTCACGCCCATTCCAGCTGAAGCCAACGATCTCCTGCAATAAAAGAAAAATAATAAAGCAACCTCATCCTTACCTTTCCATGGTTCCCACGACAGCTTCAGCTCTGCTACATCGAGATGACAGGCTGGACTGCAGCAGAACGCTGCCATCCAGCCTGTCATCCCGCAGACACTGAGAAGCGCAGGCATGCTTGCGCTCTTCAGTGTCTCTCTGTGACGGCATCCAGATGAGCCGACAATGAACTCGGCTCACCTCATGCACGTCACTGACAGCGTGGGAGAATTCTCACGCTGAAGCGCTGAGTGCAGGAGAATTTTCCCACGCTGTCAGTGACGTGCATGAGGCTGATATTTAAATTTGGCGCACAAATCGGTGATTGGTCGCGGGCAGCGTCCGCGACCAATCAGCACGGTAGTGTTTAACTTTGGCGGCAAGATCAGTGATTGGTCGCGAGCCAAGACCGCGACCAATCACCGATTTGGGCGCCACATTTAAATATCGGCCGCGACCAATCAGCACAGCGTTGTTTAAATGTGGATCCAAGATCGGTGATTGGTCGCGGCCGATATTTAAATTTGGCGCACAAATCTGTGATTGGTCGCGGGCAGCGTCCGCGACCAATCAGCACAGTAGTGTTTAACTTTGGCGGCAAGATCAGTGATTGGTCGCGGTCAAGACGGCGACCAATCACCGATTTGTGCGGCACATTTAAATAGCGGCTGCGACCAATTGGATGTCAGCGCCGCTCCCCAGTCCTCCCTTCACACCCTAGCCGCTGATGTCCCCACAGTATCCGCATGGTGTTACAAAGGTCCGGACATTTGTGTTAAAAATCGCTGATTGGTCGCTGGCGCTGCCCGTGACCAATCACCGATTTGGGCACCAAATTTAAATATCAGCCGCGACCAATCACCTATTTGGGCGCTAAATTTAAATATCCTCCGCGACCAATCACCCATCTTGGCTCCACATTTAAACACCGCTGTACTGATTGGTCGCGGACGCTATTTAAATGTGGCGCCAAAATCGGTGATTGGTTGCAGCCGATATTTAAATTTGGCGCCCAAATCGGTGATTGGTCGCGGGCAGCGCCAGCGACCAATCAGCGATTTTTAACACAAATGTCCGGATCTTTGTAACACCATGCGGATACTGTGGGGACATCAGCGGCTAGGGTGTGAAGGGAGGACCGGGGAGCGGCGCTGCGGGTCGGGATACTTCTGCTGCGAGCAGTCGCTCATCTCCCGGCTTCTCGCAACGGAAGTATCCGACCAGGAAGCGGCGCTCCCCGGTCCTCACCAATACGATTAGCTGATTGGTCGCGCTCTCCGCACGCGACCAATCAGTGATCTTGGCGCTAAAGTTAAACACCGCTCTGCTGATTGGTCGCGGACGCTGCCCGCGACCAATCACCGTTTTGGGCGCCATATTTAAATAGCGGCCGCGACCAATCAGCGAGCTTGGCGCCAAATTTAAACAACGCTCTGCTGATTGGTCGCGGACGCCAGACGCGTCCAATCAGTGAGATTGGCGCCAAATTTAAACAACGCTCTGCTGATTGGTCGCGGAGTCCAGCCGCGACCAATCAGCGAGATTGGCGCCAAATTTAAACCCCGCTCTGCTAATTGGTCGTGGATGCCGGCCGCGACTAATCAGCATTATTGGCGCCAAATTTAAACACCGCTCTGCTGATTGATCGCGGTCGCCGTCCGCGACCAATCAGTAGTATTGGCGCCAAATTTAAACCCTGCTCGGCTGATTGGTCACGGTTGCCGGCCGCGACCAATCAGCAGTATTGGCGCCAAATTTAAACCCCGCTCTGCTGATTGGTCACAGCTGCCTTCCGCGACCAATCAGCGATTTTGACGCCAAATTTAAACACCGCTCTGCTGATTGGTCGCGGCCGGCGATTGCGACCAATCAGCATTATTGGCACCAAATTTAAACCCCGCTCTGCTGATTGGTCGCGACCGCCGGCCGCGGCAAGCAAGCCTGCGCTTCTCAGTGTCTGCGGGATGACAGGCTGGATGGCAGCGTTCTGCTGCGGTCCAGCCTGTCATCTCGATGTAGCAGAGCTGGAGCCATCGTGGGAACCATGGAAAGGTAAGGATGAGGTTGCTTTATTATTTTACTTTTATTGCAGGAGATCGTTGGCTTCAGCTGGAATGGGCGTGACGGTAAGTATGGTTTAATTTAGAACAATAAAGAATTGTGTGTTTATTTCAATTAAAGGACTTTATTCTGGGTGTTTGTGTTTTCTTTTAACTTTGACTATGGGGTTAGTAATGGGGGTGTCTTATAGACGCCTCTCCATTACTAACCTGGGCTTGATGTCAGCTGGCATTATAAGCTGACATCAACCCCAGCCCTATTACCCCACTGCCACCGCTACAGGGCAGTGGGAAGAGCGAGGCTAAGTGCCAGAATTGGCGCATCCTATGGATGTGCCATTTCTGGGGCGGCTGACGGCTGGTGTTTCTAGCCTGGGAGGGGGCCAATATTCATGGTACCCTTCATGGGCTATTAATATCAGCCCCCAGCTGTCTGCTTAGCCTTTGCTAGCTATTAAAATAGGGGGGACCCCACGTCATTTTTTTTGGGGGGGTCCCCCATTTTAATAGCTAGTAAAGGCTAGGTATTCCGCTGGGGGCTGATATTAGTAGCCTGGGAAGCTCCATGGGTATTACCCCCTTCCCAGGCTTCAAACATCTGCCCCAGCCGTCTGCTTAACCTCCGCTAGAGCCTCAAATTAAGGGGAACCCCACGCCAATTTTTTTTTAAATAAATCCTTTATTTTAACACTAAATGACAAGTACAGTAATCAACACTATCACTGTACTTCTTATATATGTGACTGACATGTTTCTATCTATCTAATCTATGTGTGATTCTCTATTCTTTCTATTCCAAATTGTCGGGTACCGCTGCTGAATTGCCGGCCGGCTTTTTTAAAGAGACGGTGCATGAAAACACTATTATTTTTTTTAATAAATCCTTTAACACTAAATGACAAGTACAGTAAGCAACACTGTCACTGTACTTCATATATATGTGGCTGACATGTTTCTATCTATCTAATCTATGTGTGAAGCTCTATTCTTTCGGTTCTAAATTGTCGGGTACCGGTGTATGCCGCTGCTGAATTGCCGGCTTTTCATGTTTCACTGTGGGCACTGTTCCCATCGATTTGGGCAATCACTGTAATGCCACAACCACCATGGCTGTGGTATTACAGTGAGTGGCAGGCAATCTCTGCATGATTGGTGCTCTAAATAGCGCCAGACATGCAGGACACGCTTTTGGTGCACAAACAGTTATCGAACATAACCTCGAACAGCCGAATTTTTTGCAAATCGTTCGGGTTCGTCGAACAACTCGAACACCGCCCAAAACAGCTCGAATTTGAGATTGGCGAACAGTTCTAGTCGAACACCGCTCATCTCTAGTACAGACCCATTCTACAGACCCATTCATTTCAATGGGTCTGCGCATGTCAGTGTCTCCGGCACATGTGGGAACTGTCGCCACTCGTTCCGGAGATACTGACGTGTGAAAGAGCCCTAAGACAAATAACACTTTATGGTCACATAACAGATATTTTTAAAAACCACAGAATCAAGGGTAATAAATCTTGGTTTGTGTTTCTATGTAAGACTGGAGTCACACAAGCGTATGGCACCCGATGCGATATGCTAATGACCCTCGGCTCTTGCTCTGCTGCAAGAGTGAGCCGAGTGTCATGCTATTGTGCTCCGACCCTCTCGCATGAGAAGATCACAGCACAGCTGCGGATGAGATGGAGAAAGTAATTTCTCCATCTCCTCCATGGCGTGACTCTGCATATATTGGACTGCACTGGGATGACATCCATAGACTTGTATGGGTGCGAGTGAAACGAGTCTTGCTGCAAATCGCAGCATGCTGCGATTTTTCTCTCATGAGAATAATCGCTGATTTGAGCCGCCCCATTGTATAACACTGGACCGAGAGCGATGCGATGTTTTATCACATAGCACTCGGCCGTGTTATACGGTAGTGTGACTGCGGCCTTAAAGTGAGCCTGTCATGTAAAGTAACAGTATTAACCATCGTATATGGGGTTAATTTGCAGGTTAATAGCATTCTGACACCGTGCAGCGCCTGAACTGCAGGAGGAAATTAACTATATTCCACCCAGCAGCCTCGCTCTTCTAGTCACAGAGATGGCACTGTTTCAGTCATTGCTCTGTGTATAGAAAGCGGTGGCGGTAACCATCCATGCCCTTGGCACTGACTGACAGCCGGCTCTAATGCTGATCCTGGTGTCAGCCAGTGTCGGTGGTTCTAGCCGCTGCTCTCTATACACAGGGATGACTGAAACCGTGCCAACGGCACCCCTATCACTGAAAGCCAAACGCTACCAGGTGAATACAGTTCATTTTCTTCCAGCAGTGAGGCTCTCAGTGCTGATGCTGCACGATGTCAGAATGCTATTAACCTGCAGATTAATTCCATATCTACAGGTTAATTGTGTTATTTTACATGACAAGTTCCCTTTAACTTGCTGTATACCTGAAATACATCAATCAAGATAAAGTACAGAACAGACCAAAAGTTTGGACACACCTCATTTAAAGATTTTTCTGTATTTTCATAACTTTGAAAACTGTACATTCACACTGAAGGCATCAAAACTATGAATTAACACATGTGGAATTATATACTTAACAAAAAAGTGTGAAACAACTGAAAATATGTCTTATATTCTAGGTTCTTCAAAGTAGCCACCTTTTGCTTTGATGACTGCTTTGCACACTCTTGGCATTCTCTTGATGAGCTTCAAGATGTAGTCACCGGAAATGGTTTTCACTTCACAGGTGTGCCCTGTCAGGTTTAATAAGTGGGATTTCTTGCCTTATAAATGGGGTTTTGACCATCAGTTGTGTTGTGCAGAAGTCTGGTGGATACACAGCTGATAGTCTTACTGAATAGACTGTTAGAATTTGTATTATGGCAAGAAAAAAGCAGCTAAGTAAAGAAAAACGAGTGGCCATCATTACTTTAAGGAATGAAGGTCAGTCAGTGTGAAAAATTGGGCAAACTTTGAATGTGTCCCCAAGTGCAGTTGCAAAAACTATCAAGCGCTACAAAGAAACTGGCTCACATGAGGACCACCCCAGGAAAGGAAGACCAAGAGTCACTTCTGCTTCTGAGGATAAGTTTATCCGAGTCACCTGCCTCAGAAATCGCAGGTTAACAGCAGCTCAGATTAGAGACCAGGTCAATGCCACACAGAGTTCTAGCAGCAGACACATCTCTACAACAAATGTTAAGAGGAGACTTTGTGCAGCAGGCCTTCATGGTAAAATAGCTACTAGGAAACCACTGCTAAGGACAGGCAACAAGCAGAAGAGACTTGTTTGGGCTAAAGAACACAAGAAATGGACATTAGACCAGTGGAAATCTGTGCTTTGGTCTGATGAGTCCAAATTTGAGATCTTTGGTTCCAACCACCGTGTCTTTGTGCGATTCAGAAAAGGTGAACGTATGGACTCTACATGCCTGATTCCCACCGTGAATCATGGAGGAGGAGGTGTGATGGTGTGGGGGTGCTTTGCTGGTGACACTGTTGGGGATTTATTCAAAATTGAAGGCATACTGAACCAGCATGGCTACCACAGCATCTTGCAGCGGCATGCTATTCCATCCGGTTTGCGCTTAGTTGGACCATCATTTATTTTTCAACAGGACAATGACCCCAAACACACCTCCAGGCTGTGTAAGGGCTATTTGACCAAGAAGGAGAGTGATGGGGTGCTACGCCAGATGACCTGGCCTCCACAATCACCAGACCTGAACCCATTCGAGATGGTTTGGGGTGAGCTGGACCGCAGAGTGAAGACAAAAGGGCCAACAAGTGCTTAGTATCTCTGGGAACTCCTTCAAGATTGTTGGAAGACCATTTCCGTTGACTACCTCTTGAAGCTCATCAAGAGAATGCCAAGAGTGTGCAAAGCAGTCATCAAAGCAAAAGGTGGCTACTTTGAAGAACCTAGAATATAAGACATATTTTCAGTTGTTTCACACTTTTTTGTTAAGTATATAATTCCACATGTGTTAATTCATAGTTTTGATGCCTTCAGTGTGAATGTACAATTTTCAAAGTCATGAAAATACAGAAAAATCTTTAAATGAGAAGGTGTGTCCAAACTTTTGGTCTGTACTGTATGTGCAAAAAAAAATATGGCCTTCAAGTCATCAAAGGGTTTGCGGCATAAAACACTCTGAAAAGTCGCAATTTTTTGCACAATGTGGAGTTGTGCAAAAATGTTGTGGCTTTTCCTGACAGCTTTGGGCAGGTTCGCCAAATTGGAAAGAGCTAGGGAGGAGATGAGATTGGGCAATGCTATGCCCACAGTCAAATTCATCAATAATGGTGGCATTTTTTGGGGGGGGGCTACAGGTGCTTCTCACAAAATTAGAATATCATCAAAAAGTTAATTTATTTCAGTTCTTCAGTACAAAAAGTGAAACTCATATATTATATAGAGTTATTACAAACAGTGATCTATTTCAAATGTTTATTTCTGTTAATGTTGATGATTATGGCTTACAGCCAATGAAAACACAAAAGTCATTATGTCATTAAATTAGAATACTTTATAACACCAGCTTGAACAATGCTTTTAAAATCCGAAATGTTGGCCTACTGAAATGTATGTTCAGTAAATGCACTCAATACTTGGTCGGGGGTTCTTTTGCCTCAATTACTGCATCAATGCGGCGTGGAATGGAGGTGATCAGCCTGTGGCACTGCTGAGGTGTTATGGAAGCACAGATTGCTTTGATAGCAGTTCAGCTCGTCTGCATTGTTGGGTCTGGTGTCTCTCATCTTTCTCTTGACAATATCCCATAGATTCTCTATGGGGTTAAGGTCATGCGAGTTTGCTGGTAAATCAAGCACAGTGATTCTGTTGTTTTTTAACCAGGTATTGTTATTTTTGGTAGTGTGGACAGGTGCCAAGTCCTGCTAGAGAATATAATTTCCATCTCCAAAAAGCTTGTTGGCAGAGACAAGCATGAAGTACTCTAAAATTTCTTGGTAGACGGCTGCACTGACTTTGGTCTTGATAAAACACAGTGGACCTACACCAGCAGATGACATGGCACCCCAAACCATCACTGATTGTGGAAACTTCACACTAGACCTCAAGCAGCTTGGATTGTGGCCTCTCCACTCTTCCTCCAGACTCTGGGACCTTGATTTTCAAATGAAATGCAAAATTTACTTTCATCTGAAAACAACACTTTGGACCACTGAGCATCAGTCCAGGTCTTTTTCTCCTTGGCCCAGCTAAGATGCTTCTGGCGTTGTCTATTGGTCATGAGTTGCATGACACAAGGAATGCGACACTTGTATCCCATGTCCTGGATACGTCTGTGTGTGTGGTGGCTCTTGAAGCAATAACTACAGCAGCAGTCCACTCCTTGTCAATCTCCCCCAAATTTTTGAATGGCCTTTTCTTAACAATAGTTTCAAGGCTGCGGTTATTCCGGTTGCTTGTGCACCTTTTTCTACCACACTTTTTCCTTCCACTCAACTTTCCATTAATATGCTTGGATACAGCATTCTGTGAACAGCCAGATTCTTTAGCAATGACCTTTTGTGGCTTACCCTCCTTGTGGAGTATGTCAATGACTGCCTTCTGGACATCTGTCAAGTTAGCAGTCTTCCGCATGATTGTGGAGCCTACTGAAACAGACTAAGGGACCTTTTTAAACGCTTAGGAAGCCTTTGCAGGATTTTTGTTAATTATTCTAATTTACTGAGATAATGACTTTTGTGTTTTCGTTGGCTGTAAGCCATAATCATCAACATTAAAAGAAAATAAACACTTGAAATAGATCACTCTGTTTTTAATGACTCTATAAAATATATGAGATTTACTTTTTGTATTGAAAAACTGAAATAAATTAACTTTTGATGATATTCTAATTTTGTGAGACGCACCTGTATATGTTTAAATTTCATGTCCACTTTGCACATGAAGGGTTAACAAACTTCCTGAATGCTGTTTTGAATAATTTCATACTTCAAATTAGTAGCTTTTGTAATTGGGCTACTTATGGGAAGTTTGTAATATAAAGGCCCCTCAAATCCAATTCAAAACAGAATTGGTCCTAAGTAGGTTTTGGAAATCTTTAAATGTCAAAAAATTGATGCAAAAATTTTAAACCTATGTTTCAGATTTTTGCATAAACAAACACAAAATATAACAACCTAACTTTACTACTAACATAAAGTACAATTTGTCATGAAAAAATGTTATTAGAATCACTGGAATACATAGTAGCATCAAGAGCGGACATACCATTGGTGCAACCTGTGCAGCCCTAGAGGTAAAGCTGCCATTTCCAAAGCAGGTGGAATTGTGCATTTTTATGAGTTATTGGACTGCAAAGGTCCCATATACTGTTTTTGAATAGGGGTCCTCTTCTGTCTGTATCTGCCCCTAAGTAGTATTCTACAGATATTACCACATAAATTAACACGTCACATTTGAAAGATGGGGTTGGGCCTGGAGGCAAAAATCCGCTTCAGCGCAAGAAATTAAATTTATGCAAAACAATGCAGTAAAATGTTCACAAAGTTACTCAACGTTTCATTTTTATTTCACCTGTTAAATTTAATAGGAGGTAGAATTTTTTTCAAGCAATCGATACAAAATATTATTATTTATTATTATAGCGCCATTTATTCCATGGCGCTATACATGTGAAAAAGGGGTATACATAGCAAAAACAACTACAATAATCTTGAACAAAACGTGATGGTGACATGTTCAGGAGGAGCGAGGACCATGCCCACGAGGGCTCACAGTCTACAAGATATGTACTCTTTATGTTGAATCGGCTATATCTGTAGGTGATAATTTTACATTTAGAGGTTCTACAGATGGTAGTCTTGCATGATAAGTGATGGTGTTTATAGAGTCTTCCTGGAAGAAAACCATGTAAATACGCTATTGGGAGTACTAGGTAATCATTGATCTCAAGCCTTATATGTGTTTGCATTTTAGAACTAAAACTAGATCAGATAAGAGATAAGCCACAGATGGCTTTAGATGCACAAGTCACATCACTTATTGCAGTGAGTCGTTTTGGCTGGCAACTAGTGTTGAGCGATACCTTCCGATATCGGGAATATCGGATCGGATTGGATCGGACCGATACCCAAAAAATATCGGATGTCGCCGATTCCGATACCGGAAACGAATGCAAGTCAATGGGACACAAATATCGGAATGAAAATAAACCCTTTCATTCCTTGTAGGTTAATTCTACGTGAAGTAAAACAACTAAGAATAATGTAGAATGTATTGGGGGAGGTGGAGAAGACATTAAAGGCATAGAGGTTTAGCCCAATCAAATGGAATAGCAGGAATTAATATTTTTTTTAAGACGTTTGGAGTTACAAAGATATTGACTATGTTAAGCTTTTTTATATTTGGTCAGATATTTATGTTTCACTACTTCCATGCTCTTCAACTTCTTTTTTACTTCTCCCACACTTTCTCCTTCATCATCCTCAGCAGCAGCATCTTTTTCATCAACTTCTTCTTCACCTTATTCATCTTCTTCTTCTTCACCTTCTTCCTATTATTCTTTTTTTTACATTCTTCATATTCTTCTTATTCAACTATTATTATTCTTCATATTCTACTTCTTCATCTTCTTCATATTCTTCTTCATCATATTCTTATTTGTGACAGGCATTCCTGTAGTAATTATCTATAAAAGTTTGAAGATTACACCTTCCGTTCTGCCTGTCACAAAAGATTTACAACAGGATTTGTCCGCGTTCAGTTTGGCCTGCAGCAGCAGGTATTTTCCAGGGGCACCACGAGGAGGAACGGACTCACCCCCATACACTGCTTAGTCTTCTGCTTATAATTTAGATAATATCTTTTGCTCTGATTTTTAGTCTTATGCTTAATGTTCAGCTTTTTGTTCTGCAGCTTCTTGTTCTTCTGCTTCTTGGTCTTCTGCCTCTTGTTCTTCTGTATCTTGGTGGTTGTCTTCTTGATCTTTGTCCTCTTGGTCATCTTCTTCAGGGTCATCTTCTTGGTCTTCTTTGGGGTGGTCTTCAGGGTCGTCGTCTTCTGGGTCATTGTCTTCTTCGGGGTGGTCTTCAGGGTCGTCGTCTTCAGGGTCGTCTTCGGGGTCTTCGTATTTGGGGTCGCCATAACAGGATTGCATGCGACTGCTGCTGCAGTTCAGGAGTGGTGTCCTGTTACTCACTGAATGCAGCTTCGGAGCCACTCTTTCTCCCTGGCTCCTCGGCAGCAGCAGTCGCCTGGATTACAGCGGGGGACACCTAGGTGAGGTGAATACATGAATTTTATTATTTTATTATTATTTTTACAGATGGAGATACCAGAAACAGACTACCACTACCCTCATCATGGTCCCTGCTGGTGCTGATTGCAGCGCTGGCAGGGAACCATGATGAGGGCAGCCTTCAGCACCGGCATCTGTTAACAGCGTCATCCGTGTGTCCGCAAAAAAATGGACTTGTCTCCGTGTGGAACACACGGACACACGGCCCGTGACAACACACTGAGGTGTGTACAGACCCATTCTACAGACCCATTCATTTCAATGGGTCTGCGCATGTCAGTGTCTCCGGCACATGTGGGAACTGTCGCCACTCGTTCCGGAGATACTGACGTGTGAAAGAGCCCTAAGTCAAATAACACTTTATGGTCACATAACAGATATTTTTAAAAACCACAGAATCAAGGGTAATAAATCTTGGTTTGTGTTTCTCTGTAAGACTGGAGTCACACCAGCGTATGGCACCCGATGCGAGAGCATGGGACGCGATATGCTAATGACCCTCGGCTCTTGCTCTGCTGCAAGAGTGAGCCGAGTGTCATGCTATTGTGCTCCGACCCTCTCGCATGAGAAGATCACAGCACAGCTGCGGATGAGATGGAGAAAGTAATTTCTCCATCTCCTCCATGGCATGACTCTGCATATATTGGACTGCACTGGGATGACATCCATAGACTTGTATGGGTGCGAGTGAAACGAGTCTTGCTGCAAATCACAGCATGCTGCGATTTTTCTCTCATGCTGAATAGGCATGAGAGAATAATCGCTGATTTGAGCCGCCCCATTGTATAACACTGGACCGAGAGCTATGCGATGTTTTATCACATAGCACTCGGCCGTGTTATACGGTAGTGTGACTGCGGCCTTAAAGTGAGCCTGTCATGTAAAGTAACAGTATTAACCATCGTATATGGGGTTAATTTGCAGGTTAATAGCATTCTGACACCGTGCAGCGCCTGAACTGCAGGAGGAAATTAACTATATTCCACCCAGCAGCCTCACTCTTCTAGTCACAGAGATGGCACTGTTTCAGTCATTGCTCTGTGTATAGAAAGCGGTGGCGGTAACCATCCATGCCCTTGGCACTGACTGACAGCCGGCTCTAATGCTGATCCTGGTGTCAGCCAGTGTCGGTGGTTCTAGCCGCTGCTCTCTATACACAGGGATGACTGAAACCGTGCCAACGGCACCCCTATGACTGAAAGCCAAACGCTACCAGGTGAATACAGTTCATTTTCTTCCAGCAGTGAGGCTCTCAGTGCTGATGCTGCACGATGTCAGAATGCTATTAACCTGCAGATTAATTCCATATCTACAGGTTAATTGTGTTATTTTAACTTGCTGTATACCTGAAATACATCAATCAAGATAAAGTACAGTACAGACCAAAAGTTTGGACACACCTTCTCATTTAAAGATTTTTCTGTATTTTCATGACTTTGAAAACTGTACATTCACACTGAAGGCATCAAAACTATGAATTAACACATGTGGAATTATATACTTAACAAAAAAGTGTGAAACAACTGAAAATATGTCTTATATTCTAGGTTCTTCAAATTAGCCACCTTTTGCTTTGATGACTGCTTTGCACACTCTTGGCATTCTCTTGATGAGCTTCAAGAGGTAGTCACCGGAAATGGTTTTCACTTCACAGGTGTGCCCTGTCAGGTTTAATAAGTGGGATTTCTTGCCTTATAAATGGGGTTTTCACCATCAGTTGTGTTGTGCAGAAGTCTGGTGGATACACAGCTGATAGTCCTACTGAATAGACTGTTAGAATTTGTATTATGGCAAGAAAAAAGCAGCTAAGTAAAGAAAAACGAGTGGCCATCATTACTTTAAGGAATGAAGGTCAGTCAGTGTGAAAAACTGGGCAAACTTTGAATGTGTCCCCAAGTGCAGTTGCAAAAACCATCAAGAACTACAAAGAAACTGGCTCACATGAGGACCGCCCCAGGAAAGGAAGACCAAGAGTCACTTCTGCTTCTGAGGATAAGTTTATCCGAGTCACCTGCCTCAGAAATCGCAGGTTAACAGCAGCTCAGATTAGAGACCAGGTCAATGCAACACAGAGTTCTAGCAGCAGACACATCTCTACAACAAATGTTAAGAGGAGACTTTGTGCAGCAGGCCTTCATGGTAAAATAGCTACTAGGAAACCACTGGTAAGGACAGGCAACAAGCAGAAGAGACTTGTTTGGGCTAAAGAACACAAGGAATGGACATTAGACCAGTGGAAATCTGTGCTTTGGTCTGATGAGTCCAAATTTGAGATCTTTGGTTCCAACCACCGTGTCTTTGTGCGATTCAGAAAAGGTGAACGTATGGACTCTACATGCCTGATTCCCACCGTGAATCATGGAGGAGGAGGTGTGATGGTGTGGGGGTGCTTTGCTGGTGACACTGTTGGGGATTTATTCAAAATTGAAGGCATACTGAACCAGCATGGCTACCACAGCATCTTGCAGCGGCATGCTATTCCATCCGGTTTGCGTTTAGTTGGACCATCATTTATTTTTCAACAGGACAATGACCCCAAACACACCTCCAGGCTGTGTAAGGGCTATTTGACCAAGAAAGAGAGTGATGGGGTGCTACGCCAGATGACCTGGCCTCCACAGTCACCAGACCTGAACCCATTCGAGATGGTTTGGGGTGAGCTGGACCGCAGAGTGAAGACAAAAGGGCCAACAAGTGCTTAGCATCTCTGGGAACTCCTTCAAGATTGTTGGAAGACCATTTCCGGTGACTACCTCTTGAAGCTCATCAAGAGAATGCCAAGAGTGTGCAAAGCAGTCATCAAAGCAAAAGGTGGCTACTTTGAAGAACCTAGAATATAAGACATATTTTCAGTTGTTTCACACTTTTTTGTTAAGTATATAATTCCACATGTGTTAATTCATAGTTTTGATGCCTTCAGTGTGAATGTCCAATTTTCAAAGTCATGAAAATACAGAAAAATCTTTAAATGAGAAGGTGTGTCCAAACTTTTGGTCTGTACTGTATGTGCAAAAAAAAATATGGTCTTCAAGTCATCAAAGGGTTTGCGGCATAAAACACTCTGAAAAGTCGCAATTTTTTGCACAATGTGGAGTTGTCCAAAAATGTTGCGGCTTTTCCTGACAGCTTTGGGCAGGTTCGCCAAATCGGAAAGAGCTAGGGAGGAGATGGGATTGGGCAATGCTATGCCCACAGTCAAATTCATCAATAATGGTGGCATTTTTTGGGGGAGGCCTACAGGTGCTTCTCACAAAATCAGAATATCATCAAAAAGTTAATTTATTTCAGTTCTTCAATACAAAAAGTGAAACTCATATATTATATAGAGTTATTACAAAGAGAGTGATCTATTTCAAATGTTTATTTCTGTTAATGTTGATGATTATGGCTTACAGCCAATGAAAACACAAAAGTCATTATGTCATTAAATTAGAATACTTTATAACACCAGCTTGAACAATGATTTTAAAATCCGAAATGTTGGCCTACTGAAATGTATGTTCAGTAAATGCACTCAATACTTGGTCGGGGGTCCTTTTGCCTCAATTACTGCATCAATGCGGCGTGGAATGGAGGTGATCAGCCTGTGGCACTGCTGAGGTGTTATGGAAGCACAGATTGCTTTGATAGCAGCCTTCAGCTCGTCTGCATTGTTGGGTCTGGTGTCTCTCATCTTTCTCTTGACAATATCCCATAGATTCTCTATGGGGTTAAGGTCATGCGAGTTTGCTGGTAAATCAAGCACAGTGATTCTGTTGTTTTTTAACCAGGTATTGTTATTTTTGGTAGTGTGGACAGGTGCCAAGTCCTGCTGGAGAATATAATTTCCATCTCCAAAAAGCTTGTTGGCAGAGACAAGCATGAAGTACTCTAAAATTTCTTGGTAGACGGCTGCACTGACTTTGGTCTTGATAAAACACAGTGGACCTACACCAGCAGATGACATGGCACCCCAAACCATCACTGATTGTGGAAACTTCACACTAGACCTCAAGCAGCTTGGATTGTGGCCTCTCCACTCTTCCTCCAGACTCTGGGACCTTGATTTTCAAATGAAATGCAAAATTTACTTTCATCTGAAAACAACACTTTGGACCACTGAGCATCAGTCCAGGTCTTTTTCTCCTTGGCCCAGCTAAGATGCTTCTGGCGTTGTCTATTGGTCATGAGTTGCATGACACAAGGAATGCGACACTTGTATCCCATGTCCTGGATACGTCTGTGTGTGTGGTGGCTCTTGAAGCAATAACTACAGCAGCAGTCCACTCCTTGTCAATCTCCCCCAAATTTTTGAATGGCCTTTTCTTAACAATAGTTTCAAGGCTGCGGTTATTCTGGTTGCTTGTGCACCTTTTTCTATCACACTTTTTCCTTCCACTCAACTTTCCATTAATATGCTTGGATACAGCATTCTGTGAACAGCCAGATTCTTTAGCAATGACCTTTTGTGGCTTACCCTCCTTGTGGAGTATGTCAATGACTGCCTTCTGGACATCTGTCAAGTTAGCAGTCTTCCGCATGATTGTGGAGCCTACTGAAACAGACTAAGGGACCTTTTTAAACGCTTAGGAAGCCTTTGCAGGTTTTTTGCTAATTATTCTAATTTACTGAGATAATGACTTTTGTGTTTTCGTTGGCTGTAAGCCATAATCATCAGCTTCTTGTTTTTCTGCTTCTTGGTCTTCTGCCTCTTGTTCTTCTGTATCTTGGTGGTTGTCTTCTTGTTCTTTGTCCTCTTGGTCATCTTCTTCAGGGTCATCTTCTTGGTCTTCTTTGGGGTGGTCTTCAGGGTCGTCATCTTCTGGGTCATTGTCTTCTTCGGGGTGGTCTTCAGGGTCGTCGTCTTCAGGGTCGTCGTCTTCGGGGTCCTCGTCTTCTTCGGGGTGGTCTTCAGGGTCATCGTCTTCAGGGTCGTCTTCGGGGTCGCCGTATTTGGGGTCACCATCTTCTTCAGGGTGGTCTTCAGAGTCGTCGTCAGGGTCGTCGTCTTCGGGGTCCTCATCTTCTTTGGGGTGGTTTTCAGGGTCGTCATCTTCAGGGTCGTTGTCTTCGGGGTCCTCATCTTCTTCAGGGTGGGCTTCAGGGTCGTCGTCTTCAGGGTCATCGTCAGGAAGAACCAGAGTGATTACCAAAAACCATTTCAAAAAGCTTGAACTTGGAAATGTAGCAGAAGGTACAAGAAGGCTGAGGAACTGCCGAGAACCAGCTGACGGTACTGGAACCCGGATGGGTAGCAGAAGGTACAAGAGCCAATGGAACTACCGAGGACCAGCTGATGGTTCTGGAACCCAGTTACTAAGCAGGAGGTACCTGTGCCAGAAAGCACTACCAAGGACCAGCAGATGTTGGTGGAACTCGGATACCGAGAAGGAGGCACCTAAGCCAAAGGCACTGCCGAGAACCAGCTGACGGTACTGGAACCCGGATGAGTAGCAGAAGGTACACATGAAAAAAAAAGTTGCAAGGCCCAGGCACTGCAAGTCTTGGGAGCGCCCATTTTGGGTTTTGGAAGAGGCATGCTACTAATGGATGCCGAAGTGGAGGCTACAGGCAACCAAGTCTGACCCCTCCCTCTACCTCCTTTTTGGGCCGTTCGGGGAATCTCTTCCTCAGAGGTGCTCCCACCACCTTCCTGTACCTCACACCATGATGGGTCAAGGACCTCATCATCTACACTACCCTCTTCAAACAACTGCTTCTCCTGGGTAGTCTCGAGAGCACAGTACGCACCAGAAAGTGGCACCTGAGTCTCATCATTAGATGCGTACTGAGGTGTGCTGACCATAGGCACTGGCCCACCTGCCTCTTCAGATTCAGAGAGACAAAGCGGTTGCGCATCACTGCATACTACCTCTTCTTCAAATTCTAGAATTCTGCTTGGCTGGCTCCCTCTTTCCAACTCAAGAGATTCAGAGAACAGAAGTAGAGATGGCTCCTGTCCAGGGCTCTCTGAATGCCTGGGCAATTTGGCAGGTGGTGAAGAGACAGATGGGTGCTCTTCAGTGCTCAGGACCTGAGAGGATCTGGAACTAATTGAAGTCGATGCGTTAGCTGCCATCCATCCCACAACGGCTTCAATTTGGTCCTCCCGCAACAGTGGGGTATGGCGAGCTCCTACAAAGCTGCGCATAAAGGACTGTTCACTGGTAAAACTAGGGGGTGCTGAGTCACTGGTGCCCGCAGCAGGCACAGAATCCCCACGTCCTCTCCCTGCAAGCACAGAATCCCCACGTCCTCTCCCTGCAGAAACTCCACGACCACGACCACATGCCTTACTCCCTGCCTTCTTCATCTTGGTAGACTGATAAAGATAGGCAGAAAAGTACTAAGGGCTTAGTGTGCTTATTCCTGAACAGCTGCTAACAGGTATAAGAAACACTAATTTTATAAAGTGTGGACTAGACTTTAATATGAGCTAATGTGGCCTACACAACTGTAAAGTGGAGTGTTTGGTGAACTTTATTTACGCTTTTTTTTTCAGACACTGGATGAGCCCAAAGATGTAAAACCGATAGTATCACAAACTTTTTGTAGCTACTACAACGCAGGAAGGTAACCTACAGTGCAATAGATGAGGCTACAAAAAAATAGGCTAACACTAATCTGGCTGGGGCTGCAGGGCACAAGCCTGCAGAAAGGCTCCTCTATCTACTCCTATATAGTGTGTTTGGAAGCAATCTAGCTGGCTACGGATGGAACCACACTAATAGGAGAAATCAGGAAAAATGAGCAGCACTAATGCAAAAAAGCACAATGTATGAGGCAGTGACGCACACTGAGCGGGCTACAACCGGACGTGGCTGCAGAACACACTACAGCGTGAGCTGCACTCACACACAGAGACCTCGCAGACAGCCGTGAACAGTGCAGAGAACTGTACACTAGCACTGCAAGGCAAAAGAAAGCTTCTCTATCTACTCCTATATAGTGTGTTTGGAAGCAATCTATCTGGATACGGATGGAACCACCACACTAATAGGAGAAATCAGGAAAAATGAGCAGCACTAATGCAAAAAAAGCACAATGTATGAAGCAGTGACGCATGCTGAGCGGACTACAACCGGACGTGGCTGCAGCACACACTACGTCATGAGCTGCACTCACACACAGAGACCTAGCAGACAGCCGTGAACAGTGCAGAGAACTGTGCACTAGCGCTGCAAGGCAAAAGAAAGCTTCTCTATCTACTATGTTTCATAATTATGAGACCATTAGCCTGCTGCAGGTGGGCAAAGCTTATTCTGCACTGCCACCGCTGCCACACGACTTGACTGTACTCTTAGGATAAGACCACATGCTGTGTGTAATGTTTGACCGAGGCCAATGGCACAAAAGGCTGCCTCGGACAGTCTTGGCACAAGCTACTCTATCTGGCAGACTCCAGAGAAATCCCAGTACTCTTTAACCCCTGTACAGGGATCTGGTTTTACAATAGGACCCAGTGGAATGCTACTGTGGAAGGGCTGCCGTCCAGGGGTAGGAATGTTCGCCAAGTAGGGTCAAAGCTGAGAGGTCACATCAAGGACAAAATCAGGATTCATAAGAATAGTCAGAAACAAGCCGGGGTCAAAACAAGAATACACTAAGCAAACCAAGAGCAGAAAATGCACACCTAGCCAGGGGAACACTAAGCTATCTGCCAGCTTCCAGCATCAAGCTTGAGGCTTTAGTAGGGTGTGGTGCTCTCCAATTGGCTGGAGCGGGGATCTGATAACTTCAACTGGAAAGCACACACACCCATACTGCCAGACTTGACAGCACTACAGGTCCCAGCCACTGTAACCTTAGTGGCTGGACAGAGCCCGCCTTCCAGAGCTTCTGGTTCTGACAACTCTATTACCAGTGCCGCCCGCAGACTGAATACGGCGGCGACTGGCGACAGAAGCAGAAGTCGCAGGAACAGGTTCTGGCGGATATATGACAGTACTCCAACCTTTTATGAGGGGCCTCTGGACCCCTTGGAACCAAACTTGTTAGGAATCCGAAGATGAAACTTCCTGATCAGATTTTTGACGTTGATATTACTCACCGGGACCCAGGATCTCTCTACTGGGCCCTAACCTGACCAATGCACCAGATATTATACAGACCCTCTTACAATACAAGAATCCAGGATTCTCTGCAGCTCATACTCTAAATTTCCTTTAACTAAAAAAGGAGGAGGAGAATTTCTGACTAGATGAACTGGGAAACGATATGGCTTGAAGAGGGACTTATGAAATACATTGGGTTTCTTAAAAGATGGAGGAAGTTTCAGGGAGAAAGCTGCAGAGTTAATGACCTCGATTATCTCATAAGAACCAATAAATCTGGAACCCAGCTTGGCAGAAGGAATCTTAAGCTTGATATTTTTTGTGGACAACCATTTCTTATTAGCAGTTGAGATCTGACCACCCTTCGCCCTCTTCAAGTTCTCTCTGAGCTCAGACCAGATAACCTTTAATTTATCCACAGATTTTTCAACCTCTGGAGTATCCATCACAGTGGTTGAAAGGGAACAAAAAGGAGGATGCAACCCAAGATTACAGAAAGTCATTTTAATGGATTCTTGATATTGATTATGATTATTAATAACAAATTCAGCTAGCGGGAGATGTTCTACCCAGACAGACTAATGATCAGACACATAACAACGAAGATATTGCTTGAGTGTTTGATTAACATGTTCTGTCTTCACAATTGGTCTCTGGGTGGTAGGAAAAGAAAAAGAAAACTAAATATTGATCTTTTTACAGAATGCCCTCCAAAATTTGGAAATGAACTGAGTCCCCCAGACGGAAACTATTTTTCCAGAACACCATGTAATCACACAATGTGATAAATAAACAACTTACTTAGGGCTACAGAGTTAGGCAACCCACACAGAGTGACAAAATGACACTGTTTACTGAACCTGTCAACCACCGCCCAGATAACAGTCTTTCCTTATGAGGGTGGGAATTCAGTAATGAAGTCCATGGAGAGGTGGGTTTATGAACTCCTAGTGGTGGGTAGGGCTGGAAAAAAACAGCGGAATGGGTTCAGGGCATCTTGGCTCAGGCACAAGTTTACAAGCGAGCACATGTTCCCTACAGTCTTTAACTTTGGTTGGCCACCAAAAATTCCTGGTTACCAGTCGGATGTTATTGTTTATACCAGGGTGACCTGCAAGCACAGAATCATGAGACTCCTGAAGAATACATAGGCGAAACTGGGGAGGAACAAATAGGTTTTGGGTTGGAGTTCTGTCAGGGGCTTGCTCTTGGCTTCTTTTAGATCTAAAGAAAAAGACAACACAACTATTCCGTCAGTTAGAATAGGAACTGATTCAGAGTCGTTCCATTGTGAAGGACAGAAACCCCAGGAGAGTGCATCAGCTTTTATGTTCTTAGTACCAGGTCTGAACGTCACCACAAAATCAAATCTAGAAAAGAACAAAGCCCACCTCACTTGCCAAGGGTTGAATCTCTTAGCTGATTCCAAATCAAATTTTTGTACTCCGTAATAACAATGACTTTATGTTTGGCACCTTTGAGGAAGTGGCGCCTTTCTTCGAAGGCCCACTTAATTGCCAAACAATTCACAGTTATCGATGTCATAATTCCTCTTGACAGATGAAAATTTTTGTGAAAAGAAGGAGCATGGACGAAGTTGATTACACTGCTCCAACTCCAATCTCAGAGGCATTGACCTCCACAATAAAAGGACGCTCAAGATTGGGCTGAACCAAGGGTCAGACAAAAAGCATTTTTTTACCTAGAGAAGGCATGGATTACCTCAAGCTTCCAATTAATCACAACTGTCACCTTCTCAGTCAAACTAGTGAGTGGTTCGGCAATTTTGGAAAAATTTTCCATAAATTAATGATAATGTGATGCTAGTCACTACTTATGGACAGACTGTGAGGCAGATAGTCAGACGCTCCGGGGTCGATACCAAGAGAGCACGTAGATACCAAGGGAAAAGACAGAGGCGTAAGTGTGGTCACAGTCCAGGGTCAATACCAAGAGAGCATGTAGTTACCAAGGGAAAAGACAGGTGTAAGTCAGGTCACAATCCAGGGTGAATTCCAAGAGAGCACGTAGATACCAAGGGAGAAGACAGAGGCATAAGTCAGAACACGGTCCAAAGGGTCAGGGGGCAGAAGATCAGAACACAGAACAACAGAATGAGGCAAAGAATCACCAGGAAGCACAAACTACATCTGGAAGGGAACAGGGGCAGTCAGCTCAGTTAAATAGCTAGGGCAATCTCAAGAACACCGAACACCTGGAGAGAGTCCTGCACTTTCCAGTCAAGGATTGGACAGCCGAGCTGTCAATAAAAGCACCGACCGCCCAGCTTGCCACACAGGATTGGACAGCCAAGCTGTCCATCAAAACACAGCATGAATAGGTTTCCTTAGGACAGCATAGCAATCCCACACTGAGTGCTGGAATCGTGACAGATAATAGTTTGTGTAACGGGTCTGGGAGGTGGAACCTCAGAGCAACTATACAAAGGGGAAGTCCTTGTAAGGAAGCGGGTGGCTCCCAGGGAAGGCGGGCAGGTAGTCACGGCAAGTGACAGGGACAGTCTCTGGGTAGAAGGGCAGGAGGTCACGGCAAGTGACAGGGACAGTCTCTAGACAGGTGGATGGTCACGGCAAGTGACAGCAGGGTAAGATTCTCTAGATTGGCTAGCAGGCAGGTAGCAGGTGAACGCTCCCAGGTGAGCGTGCAAGAGTCTCTGGGCAGGCAGGTGGTCACGGCAAGTGACGGCAGAGCCTCCAGGTAGGCTAGCAGGCAGGTACCAGGTGAGCGCTCCCAGGTGAGCGGACAAGAGTCTCTGGACAGGCAGGTGGTCACGGCAAGTGATGGCAGAGCCTCCTGGTAGGCTAGCAGGCAGGTAGCAGGTGAGCGCTCCCAGGTGAGCAGGCAAGAGTCTCTGGACGGGCAGGTGGTTACAGCAAGTGACGGCAGAGCCTCCAGGTAGGCTAGCAGGCAGGTAGCAGGTGAGCGCTCCCAGGTGAGCAGGCAAGAGTCTCTGGACGGGCAGGTGGTCACAGCAAGTGACGGCAGAGCCTCCAGGTAGGCTAGCAGGCAGGTAGCTGGTGAGCGCTCCCAGGTGAGCGGGCGGGCAGATCCATAGACAGACTGACAGGAGATGGAAGGCAGACTGTCGGACCGCAGGAATGCAAGCAGATAGACAGGAATCTGGCAGGTATCAAGCAGAGGTCTGGCAGGTAACTGGCAGGTATCTGGTAACGGGACCTGAGGGCTGAAGCAGAGTTGAACGGCTTTGCAACAACATTGCTCGGGCACCTCCATTTTGGAGGAGGTGCCTTATATATGGTGAGGTCCTCCGGCCATTGGCCGGGGACTCCTTAGGACGGCGCGCGCGGCCCCTTTAAGAGAGGGGGAGCGCACGCATGCGCGCCCTAAGCACAGAGGCCGGGAAGCAGCGCGCGCTGCCAGCAGAGCGGGAGGAAGCCGCCGGGCACGGAGCGGAGAGGTGAGGGGAACGGCGTCCCTGCCTAGCAGGAGGCAGGGATGCCGATGCTACAGTACCCCCCTTTAGGCCCCCCCTTTTTTAGGCCAGAGAGAAATTTATCAAGGATGAGAGGGGCATGGATGTTCTCCCGGGGCTCCCATGTTCTCTCCTCAGGACCAAACCCCTTCCAATCCACTAGAAAAAAGGGCTTTCCTCTTACCCTTTTGGTGGCCAGAATGTTCTCTACCTCAAACTCGTTTTCAGCGGGAACCGGAGCAGGAGGCGCACCTGTAGACTTGGAAAAAGAGTTAAGTACCACGGGTTTGAGAAGAGATACATGGAAGGAGTTAGGAATCCGCAAATTGGCCGGGAGTTTCAATTTATAGGCCACCGGATTAATCTGTTTGATAACTTCCAGTGGACCGATGAACCGAGGCCCTAACTTGTAGGAAGGAATCTTGAGCCGGACATATTTGGATGAGAGCCAGACCTTATCACCAGGACGGAATTGTGGTGGATCCAGACGTCTTTTGTCAGCCTGTTTTTTCATCCGCTCGGATGACTGAAGAAGTGCGGATCTGGTACTTTCCCAAATGGAGGAGAATTCGTTAACGAGAGATTCCGCAGCCGGATTGTCCACCGAGGCGGAGACGGGAAACGGGATCCAAGGATGCTGACCGAAGACTACAAAAAACGGGGATTTAGAGGAAGATTCGCTCTCGTGATTATTGTAAGAAACTTCGGCCCACGGTAAAAGAACCACCCAGTCGGAATGGTGAGCATTAACAAAGTGCCGAAGGTAACTGGTTAAAATTTGGTTGATCCGTTCTACTTGGCCATTGGACTGTGGGTGATAGGCAGAAGAAAAGTCCAAGGTGACCCCCAGCAGTTTAACATGGCTCGCCAAAAACGATAGGTGAACTGAACCCCTCGGTCGGATACGATGTGGAGAGGAAGACCATGAAGACGGAAGGCATGATGAATAAAGTCTTTAGCTAACTCTGATGCAGACGGGAGACCCGGCAGGGGAATAAAGTGAGCCATTTTGGAAAAGCGGTCAGCGACCACCCATATGACCGTGCAACCGGCAGAGACAGGGAGGTCCGTAATAAAGTCCACAGCTATATGCTGCCACGGGGCAGCAGGTACAGGAAGAGGAAGGAGACGGCCGGCTGGCAGATGTCTCGGAACCTTGTTGCGGGCGCAAGACACACAGGCTGAAACAAAGTCTATTACGTCCTTGTGCAGGGTAGGCCACCAGTAATGCCGGGAAATTAGCTGGAGGGTCTTTTTCTGACCAGCGTGGCCAGCTAGCTTGGACGAGTGTCCCCAGTGTAGAACCCTCTCACGATCAGGAACAGAAACGAACGTCTTACCGGGTGGAAGACGATTTAGAGTCACGGGGGCCACCTGCATTACTTTGGCGGGGTCGATGATGTGTTTAGGCTCCTCCTCAAGATCAGAGACCAAAAAGGATCGGGATAAGGCATCAGCTTTGATGTTCTTGTCAGCCGGGCGAAAATGAAGAATGAAATTAAAGCGGGCGAAGAACAAGGACCACCGGGCCTGGCGTGGGTTAAGTCTCTGGGCACTTTGGAGGTAAGCCAAGTTCTTGTGGTCCGTGTAAATTATTACCGGGTGAAGAGCCCCCTCGAGCAAGTAACGCCACTCCTCCAGTGCCAGCTTAATGGCCAACAATTCTCGGTCTCCTATGGAATAATTGCGCTCAGAAGAGGAGAAGAGTTTGGAGAAGAAGCCGCAGGTTACCATTCTTCCGGAAGACGACTTTTGGGTAAGTACTGCTCCGACTCCGGAGGAGGAAGCGTCGACTTCTAGAAAGAATTGTTTGTTGCCGTCCGGACGATGCAGCAGAGGGGCGGAGGAAAAAGCTCATTTTAAGGAAAGGAAGGCCTCCTCAGCTTCGAGCGACCATTCTCTGGGATTAGCGCCCTTACGGGTGAGCGCCGAGATAGGGGCAGTCCGGGAAGAGAAGTGCGGAATGAAGAGGCGGTAGTAGTTGGCGAAGCCCAGGAACCGCTGAATAGCCTTCAACCCCTCTGGTCGGGGCCACTTCTGGATGGCAGACAGTTTCTCAGGGTCCATTTGTAGGCCGGTCTGAGAGATTATGTAGCCCAGAAACGGAAGCGAGGTCTGCTCAAAGAGGCACTTCTCATATTTTGCGTAGAGGTAGTTCTGCCTGAGCCTGAGCAGAACCTGACGAACGTCCCTCCGGTGAGTGAGAAGATCCGGAGAGAAGACCAAGATGTCGTCCAGGTACACCACCACGCAGGAGTAGAGAAGGTCACGGAAGATGTCGTTGACCAACTCTTGAAAGACGGCGGGAGCATTACAGAGACCGAAGGGCATTATAAGGTATTCATAGTGGCCGTCCCGGGTGTTGAATGCCGTCTTCCATATATCCTCCTGACGGATACGGACCAGATTATACGCCCCACGGAGGTCCAGCTTGGTGAAGATTCTAGCCCCCCTCAGACGGTCAAATAATTCAGGAATGAGCGGAAGGGGGTATTTATTCTTCACCGTGATCAGGTTAAGGCCTCTATAGTCTATACAGGGACGGAGTGAGCCGTCCTTCTTTTTGACGAAGAAGAAGCCTGCTCCCGCCGGGGAGGTAGATTTCCGGATAAATCCCCGGGCCAGATTCTCCTCAATATATTCAGACATGGACCGGGTCTCAGCAGCGTACAAAGGGTAAATACGCCCTCGGGGAGGAGTAGCGCCGGGCATCAGGTCAATTGGGCAGTCGTATGGTCTGTGAGGGGGTAATGACTCAGCCTCTCTTTTATTAAAAAAGTCCGCAAAAGACCAATAGGGAACCGGTAGGCCGGGTAGATTGGCTGGGGTAGGAGAAGGACGGGCAGGATGAACGGGAACTAAACAAGTCTTATGGCAGTCCTGACCCCAGCGAAGAACTTCTCTGGTCTGCCAATCAAGCACGGGTGCGTGTCTCTGGAGCCAAGGTAGGCCTAGCAAGAGGGCGTGAGAGAGTCCAGGCAGAACATGAAAGAAGATGCTCTCAGAGTGCAGCATTCCCACCTGCAAAGTTATGGATTCGGTGATGAGTTGGATGGGATGAGGTAAGAGGCCTCCATCCATGGCGGCGACAGATAAGGGTACAGCCAGAGGTTTGGTGGGAATGCGTTATTTCTCTACCAGGGACTGAGAAATGAGATTTCCGGCAGCTCCAGAGTCAAGTTGAGCCAATTCAAAATAACGGTTCTCCCCGCAGATGATAGAGACCGACAGCATTAGAGATGGAGATGGTTTATTTCTGTCTAGGGCGACCACTCTGAGCGACCCTAGACACAGGCGTTTCCCGACCTCTCCGGGCAGGAACGGATCCCGTGCTCCTTACTGCCACAGTAGAAGCAGCTCCCCTCGGCTCGGTGCAATTCTTGACGTGTCCTGACCATCTTGGTCTGGTCGACCTGCATAGGCTCGGGTGAGTGCGCCGGGGGAGTAACGGAGGAAGTGACGGGTCTCTGAAAGGTAGGGGCAAGGCGTGGAAACCTCCTCTCACGGGTGGCCTCTTTGGTGCGCTCCTGGAACCGGATGTCAATCCGGGTGGCAAGTGAAATTAAGTCGTCCAGAGTGGTAGGAATGTCCCGACCGGCGAGTTCATCTTTAATACGGCCGGACAGACCCTCCCAGAAGACGGACACCAGAGCGTCGTTATCCCAGGCAAGCTCCGAAGCAAGGGTACAGACCGTATGGCATATTGACCCACGGTGAGACTTCCTTGGCGGAGGCGTAGCAGAGATGAGGCGGATGAGGTCTTCCGTCCTGGTTCGTCGAAGACCTTCCGGAAAGCCGTGAGAAAGGCTGGCAGGTTGGACACCAGGGGGTCTCCTCTCTCCCATAGAGGATTTAGCCAAGCCAGTGCCTCCCCCGTGAGATGGGATATGATGAAGGCTACTTTGGCTCGGTCGGAGGAAAACTGGTGTGCCAGCAGTTTGAAGTGCAGAGTGCACAGGTTAATGAAGCCCCGTGCCTGATCGGGATCTCCGCCAAAACGAGGCGGGGCGGTGAGGCGAGGACCAGGAAGAGATGCCATGGAATTGATGGGCAGCGACGCTGCCGGGGTAGGAGTCGTGCGACTGGAAGCAGGTCCTGAAGAGGTAGTCAGTGTGTCCAGACGGGAGTTAACACTACGCAGATGGCTCAGGAAGGACTCCTGTTGGGATCTCTGACGGGAAAGTTCATGACATAGGTCCGAGAGCGAGGGAGCTTGGGTGCCACCGGGTTCCATGGCCCGAGCAAACTGTAACGGGTCTGGGAGGTGGAACCTCAGAGCAACTATACAAAGGGGCAGTCCTTGTAAGGAAGCGGGTGGCTCCCAGGGAAGGCGGGCAGGTAGTCACGGCAAGTGACAGGGACAGTCTCTGGGTAGAAGGGCAGGAGGTCACGGCAAGTGACAGGGACAGTCTCTAGACAGGTGGATGGTCACGGCAAGTGACAGCAGGGTAAGAGTCTCCAGGTAGGCTAGCAGGCAGATAGCAGGTGAGCGCTCCCAGGTGAGCGTGCAAGAGTCTCTGGACAGGCGGGTGGTCACGGCAAGTGACGGCAGAGCCTCCAGGTAGGCTAGCAGGCAGGTAGCTGGTGAGCGCTCCCAGGTGAGCGGGTGGGCAGATCCATAGACTGACAGGAGATGGAAGGCAGACTGTCGGACCGCAGGAATGCAAGCAGATAGATAGGAATCTGGCAGGTATCAAGCAGAGGTCTGGCAGGTAACTGGCAGGTATCTGGTAATGGGACCTGAGGGCTGAAGCAGAGTTGAACGGCTTTGCAACAACATTGCTCGGGCACCTCCATTTTGGAGGAGGTGCCTTATATATGGTGAGGTCCTCCGGCCATTGGCCGGGGACTCCTTAGGTCGGCGCACGCGGCCCCTTTAAGAGAGGGGGAGCGCGCGCGCGCCCTAAGCACAGAGGCCGGGAAGCAGCGCGCGCTGCCAGCAGAGCGGGAGGAAGCCGCCGGGCACGGAGCGGAGAGGTGAGGGGAGCGGCGTCCCTGCCTAGCAGGAGGCAGGGACGCCGATGCTAGTTTGCAAACCCAAGAAAACGATGCAAGGCTTTCAGAGACTTGGGTTGCACCCAATCCTTAATGGGTTAGACCATAGAGGGGTCCATGCGGAAGCCTTTAGCAGACAAAATATAAGCCAGGAAATGTACTTCTTCAACAAAAAAACCTCATTTTTTCAAGTTCAGCAAATAAAGAATTGTCTCTGAGTCTTTGGAGTACAGTCATGGCCAAAAGTATTGAGAATGAGACAAATAGTAATTTTTCCAAAGTTTACTGCTTCATTTTTTGTAATGGCAATTTGCATATACTCCTGAATGTCAAAGAGTGATCAGCTTAACAGCAATTACTGTACTTGCAAAGTCAATATTTGCCCAGAAAATGAACTTTAACCCCCAAAACACATTTCAACATCATTGCAGTCCTGCCTTAAAAGGAGCAGCTAACATCGTTTCAGTGATTGATCCATTAACACAGGTGTGGGTGTTGATGAGGACAGGGCTGGCGATCAATCAGTCATGATTAAGTAAGAATGACATCACTGGACACTTTAAAAGGAGGCTGGTTCTTGGTATCATTGTTTCTCTTCAGTTAACCATGATTATCTCTAAAGAAACACGTGCAGCTGTGGCACCCCAGGGGTCTGGTTTTCCACAGTAACAGCAATGTTATGTCTGAGAGCAGGTGGGAGGTCTCTTGGTCAGGGATCCTATGCATGCCACACCTCCTGCCCAGTCCTGGGAGGGGAAGAACTTCCCCTATATAAACCTAGGGCTGAGGCAGGGTGAGTGAGTAGAGAAGAAGCAGAGAAAAGAAGCAAATATAGGAAGAAACAACAGGAGCTCTGTGGGAGCAGTGTTACAAGGAGTCAGGGGCTGGCAGCTGCAGAGCTCGCCCTGACTGAGAAGTTATCACCGGACCCGGAGTCCGAGGCTGTGGGGACTAACTCCTATCCAGCAGCAGAAACCGACCGGCAGGGGATTGCAGGTCCTCTGGCCCAGAAACCCGAAGGCCCCGAGTCACCGGCCATACCGGTGAGCACCACACGGTACACTCAGGGACGTGGGCTACTTATACCCGCCTCTAGCAAGGTAGCCAGAAGAGTATCGTTAGTTTGGGAGGCCTACAACTCCGCCTGGCCAGGGGAGATCCCATCTGCTCAAGGACTGACCAGGCCCCAATCGCTAGCCAGTACTCCGGGAGGGTCTATCTTTGTCACCAGTAAAGACCCTGAACTACACAGTACCGTCTCCGAGTGGTTCCTGCTACCCCCATCATCCACGTCGGCTGCCCTGAGGCCATACCCCTCCCGTTGGGGGTTATACTATCACGCTGCACAATCCTACCACCGGCCTCAGCGGTCTGCCCTGCAGCAGCAGCTCCCTGGCTGCACTCAACGGGTGGCGTAGTCGTCCAACATCTACCGCTAAAACAGCGCCACTTAGTCTGACTCCCTGGGCACGGACCAGATCACCGCCACGAGACTACAACCCTCAACAGATCCGGCTCCGGGTAAGCTCCCGCGTGCGCAACGCAGCGCGACACAGGCCCAGGGGCGCGTCAACTTTTGGCGTAGTCGGCAGGATTTCGTGCACGCAACCACCGGGTACTGCGTGCCTGAAAAAGAGACTTTTAAAACTTGCCTGTGGTGAAGATTCCCGCCATCCGGCGCCATCTTCAGCCTTCTTCCCGCCATCGGTGAAGATTCCCGCCATCCGGCGCCATCTTCAGTCTTCTTCCCGCCATCCGTGAAGTTTTCCCGCCATCCGGCGCCATCTTCAGCCTTCTTCCCGCCATCCGTGGAGTTTTCCCGCCGTTGGACGCCATCTTGGGGACGCCGTGCGGGAAGAAGAGGGGCGTGGACTCCGAAAACGCGCGAGAACTGAAGCCCCGCCTCACGTCCGGACGTTGCGCAAGGTCCTGGAAGGAGCCCAGCAGACGCCGACGTCACAGGAGCGCGACGGAAGGTCCTCAACCCTGACGATCCACTGCGGAGCCGCGGCCTACGGAAGAGGATCATCGCAAGGTAGGCCACGGTCCACTAGGGGGGAGAAGGATGTCGGATACGGAGGAGAGCTTCACCGCTCCAACCACCGCCAGCGCCACCGCTGTTGCGGTCATGCCTTTCACCATGCCCTATATCCCGGGGGCAGCCTGGCTACCCCAGTACTCAGGGGAGTCACATACCCTGCAGGACTTTAGAGAAAAACTGGATAGCCTCTTCCAGGTGTACCCCCTCACAGAAGAGCAAAAAGTAAGCATCCTGGTGGCCCAATTAACCGGGGCAGCCCAAAGGGAGGTAAAGTCCTGTCCACCTGGGGGGAGGACTGTCGCAGGGATACTAACCCGGCTGAGGGACACCTTTGATACCCGCACCTCAGCCGAGATCAAGCTTAGATTCTACGGGTGCAAACAGCGGGCACATGAGAGTATAAGGGACTATGCCCTGAACCTACAAGAGGCCCTGAGAGCCATTAAGCAGACCGACCCTGACGGCGTGGGAGACGAGGACAGGCTGTTAACTGAACAATTTATAGAGGGTTTATATTGCAATGCCCACCGAACCCAGTTGCGGGCAATGGCCTTACAGGACCCTCATCTGGGATTTGCACAGTTCAAGGACAGAGCCATCCGGGTGCTCCGAGAACCGGCACCAGGTGGCGTTGTGACCCACAGACGCCCCACTACCACCTACCACCAGGAGGCGGCGCCCTTGTCGGCAGGGCCTGTGGGAGCTGATGCGCAGGCTTTGAATAATGACTCGGCTCTAGACCTGCACCATCAGGTCCAAGAGCTAGCTAAAAGCGTTGCTGCGCTAACCCGAACTGTGCAGTCTTTACAGGTTTCCACTCCAAGGAAGATCCAGCTGGCATCCGGACCGGAGGACATCCCGTGGCGTCGACCAAGGAGGACCCCACCGGCCAGAGGAAGACCCAGCGACCGATACAACGAGGACGGACGACCCATCTGCCGCCGCTGTAATCAACCCAGACATATGGCAAGGTACTGTCCTTTAAACTGGCACAACCTAGGGTAGAGGGCCAACCCCTAGGAAAAAGATCATCAGGCCCATCGAACTGGCGCGACAAATATGTGGGAGGACGTCCAGTCTTGCCTGTGGTACTGGATGGCATTCCTATGAGTGCCCTACTGGACACCGGGTCACAGGTCACCACCATCCCGTACGTGCTCTTCAAGCAGTACTGGAATGACTCGGATATTACCCGCTACCCTGACGACGACTTGAGTATCATCGCCAGCAATGGTCAGCCCGTGCCACAGATCGGATTTAAAGAGGTGACCATTAAAATTGGTAGAGTTGAACTGGCAGCACAGGGACTGATCATTGTAGACATTGACAAACACGAGAGTCACCCAAAGATAACTCTAGGAACTAATGTAATTGAAAATTGTCTTGCAGAGGTGATTTTCCTTTTACAGCAGGTTGCCAAGAACGCCAGCTCCGGCGAGCAGCGAGTGCTCCAAAAAGAGATCCGGGCACTGATGCGACGGCAACAGGTGGAACTCTCCGGCGGTGAGATTGGTAGCGTGAGAATGTGTGACCCTTTCCCTATTGCCATGCCCCCAAAAAGTGAAATGATGATTTGGTGCCGGGCAGCTATTGGTCTGAGAGGTAGAGATTACCAGGCAATGGTAGAACCAGTTTACTCAGACAGTAGGCCCACCATCTTGACAGCACGGGGGGTGGTTAATGTACGCCATGGGAGGGTGCCCGTTTGCATAATCAATATCGGGAAGAGGGAAGTGTACCTGCCCCGGTATGCCACGCTAGCCAAATTATATACCATTAACCAAAATGCTATACAATCTGTGGAACCCTTGCCTCCATCTCACCCGGAGGAAGGTAACGGCTCTAAGAAAACAATGGAGGACTGGTGTCAGCAACTACATTTGGGTACTGACTCCACTCCCTCACATCAGAAACAGGGAGTCTATCGGGTGGTTCAAGAGTACGAGAGAGTGTTTAGTAAACACCCGTTAGACTTCGGGCGAGTCAAGGGGGTAGAACACCACATCCCCACGGGAGACCATCCTCCCATAAAAGAGAGGTATCGACCCGTACCCCCTGCACACTACCAACACGCCAAGGGGATGCTTAGAGACATGAAGGAGGCTGGGGTGATCAGGGATAGCTGTAGCCCCTGGGCAGCTCCACTAGTCTTAGTCAAAAAGAAAGACAACACCATGAGGATGTGTGTAGATTACCGGAAAATCAACCGTATCACACACAAGGATGCGTACCCCTTACCAAGGATAGAGGAGTCTTTGGCTGCTTTAAGATCTGCTAACTTCTTCTCTACCTTGGATCTCACTAGTGGGTACTGGCAGGTTCCTGTAGCAGAGGCGGATCGGGAGAAGACCGCATTCACCACCCCGATGGGACTTAGCGAGTTTACCTGCATGCCGTTCGGACTCTGCAACGCACCAGGAACCTTCCAACGATTAATGGAGTGCTGTCTGGGCCATAGAAACTTCGAGACGGTCCTGTTGTACCTGGACGATGTCATCGTATATTCTAAGACTTATGAGGACCACCTGAAACACCTGGCGGAAGTGTTCGAAGCTCTGGCAAGCTACGGCCTAAAGGTGAAACCCTCCAAGTGTCACCTCCTGAAACCAAAGGTGCAGTACCTGGGACACGTGGTGAGCGCTGACGGAGTGGCTCCCGACCCTGATAAGATCACCGCAATTAAGGAATGGCCAAGTCCCTCCAGTGTAAAGGAAGTGCGGCAGTTCCTCGGGTTGGTAGGCTACTACCGCAGGTTCATCCCCGGTTTCACCAAAAAGGCAGCTCCTATGCAGGACCTCCTGATAGGCCAGTCCCGGAAGGCCAAGAACCAGAAGCCGCCCTTCAGATGGGAGAAGTTGGAAGAGGAGTCCTTCCGCCAGCTGAAGATGGCCCTCACGGGGGATGAAATCCTGGCGTACCCGGATTACAGCCAGCCCTTTATCCTCTACACCGACGCAAGTAACATCGGGCTAGGAGCCGTGCTGTCCCAGATCCAGCAGGGGAAAGAACGAGTAATCGCTTAAGCCAGCCGAAAACTGCGACCCACCGAGACAAAACCCTGAGAATTACAGCTCATTTAAGCTAGAGTTCCTGGCAGTGGTGTGGGCAGTCACCGAACGCTTTAAGCACTACCTCGCTTCTTCCCGGTTCGTCGTGTACACGGATAACAACCCGTTGACACACCTGGACACGGCAAGACTCGGTGCCCTAGAGCAGAGATGGATGGCCCGCCTGTCCAACTACGAGTTCACCATCAAATACCGGGCAGGACGCTCCAATACCAACGCGGACGCCCTGTCCAGGATGCCAAACCTACCGGACGTAGGAGAAGATCCAGAGGGACTGGAAGAAGTCGAACTCCCCGCGTTTCACCGTCATGGGACTATCCAGTATTCCCATCGGGTAAGGAGTGAGCAAGGCGCTACGCTTAACCCCTTACCTCACTACAACTGGGCGGAAACGCAAGACAGTGACCCTGCCGTCCGGCTGGTGAAGGAGATGCTGACTCGGCCAGAGGCTCGCCTTGACCCAGACGCTCCGGAGGAAGCCAAGCAACTGTGGGCTGAGAAGAGTCGACTGTTCCTTTACAAGGGGAAGTTGTGCCGCAGAATGGTTAACTCCCGGACGCATGAACTAATCTGGCAAGTAGTGGTGCCACGAAGAGACGCAGCCATGGTGATGGAGGCATACCACGACGGGGCTGGACACTTCGGATGGAAGAAGCTGGAGTTCCTGCTGCGCGAGCGGTTCCACTGGGTAGGCATGAGGGGAACCATCGAGAGGTGGTGCAGAGACTGTGGCTCGTGCAACCTAAGAAGGAAGGACCGTGCCAGCCAGAAGACTCCCCTGCAGTCCATCGTCACCCGGCAGCCGTTGGAACTGGTAGCCTTGGATCATGTAAAACTGACCCCAAGCAGAAGTGGCTACGTCTACGCACTAACCATCGTGGATCACTACTCCCGGTTCTTGGTTGTCGTCCCCGTCAAGGACCTAACAGCTCGAACAGCAGCGAGAGCCTTCCAGCAGCATTTCTGCCGTCCACACGGGTACCCGGACCAAGTGTTGACAGACCAGGGACCTGCCTTTGAAGCGGAGGTCTTCCAAGAATTCTGCACTCTGTATGGCTGCCGGAAGATAAGGACGACACCCTATCATCCGCAAACTAATGGACTTTGTGAGAAAATGAACCAGGTGGTAATGGATCTTCTGAAAACGTTGCCCCTGGAAGAACGCGGTCTGTGGCCTGAGAAGCTGCCCGATCTGGTGGACCTATACAACCACATCCCGGTAGGTTCCACCAACTGTACCCCGGCTTACCTAATGAGGGCGAGACCTGGTAAGTTACCTGTTGACCTGGAAATGGGAGTCCTGACACCCGAGGACACTTCACCAGAAGCAGACTGGGACACAGAGAGGCAGCAGCAGTACCGGAGAGTACAGGAGAGCGTGGAGCGAAGTCTCTGTCAGGCTAGGGAAAGACAAGAGAAAACTTACAACCAGTATGCTCCCGCTGTTCCCCTGGTACCCGGAGAGCAGGTCTTGAAGAGAAAAAGACGGCTCCACAAGTTGGACGACCAGTGGGAGAAGGACCCGTACACCGTACTGCCCTCAAGCCACGACAACCCAAAGGTCTGTACCATCAGTAAAGACGGAGGGGAAACCACAACCATTGTATCCCGGGATCACCTGAAGAAGTGTCCCGAACAGCTACGGAACCCTGAAGAGGAACAAGAAGACCCTCGACCCGTAGAGGAAAGGGAAGACATGGTTAATACTGTGCTCGGAGACTTCCCTCGGTCTTGGACTCAAGTCAATGGTGCAGTTGTGGTACCCGTACTCACCTTCCTCCAACCAGCATCCCAAGCACCTACGGAGCAACAGGTAGAGCTGGAAGAACAGCCGGTCCAGGAGGCAGAAGACCCCACACCAGCAGACCAGGAGGATCAACCCTCTGCTTGCAGTGAGCCTGCCATATCCCTAGTGAGCCAAAGGGCCCGTAGACCGCTGCCCAGTTTACCCTTAACAGCTCCTACACCCTGTAGTTCAGGGCCAGACAGTCAGCTCCGTAGGTCCACTAGGGCCACTAGGGGCCAGTTACCCGCACGTTGGAGGATTTGAAGTGTATAAATTGTTTTATTTGTGGTTACCTGTTTATTGTTGCTTGTGTATAATTATGTGTTTCTAGTTATTTTTAGGAGTCCTTGGTGGATTTACCGGGAATCCTTTGTACATAGTTGGAGCGTAACCCAGGACGGACTAAAGACTGTTAAGGACTCGGGGCAGGACAGACCCCTACCTGGTTACGTCTCCCTGTTTTGGTGAAATGGACACCTTGCTTTCTTCAAAGACTGCACCCGGTTACGGACATGCCGTGACCACCTTTATGTGTTTTTTTATTGTTATTGTTATATCTTGTTATGTTTTTCTAAAATATGTTTAGTCCCGGAGTACTAAATTTCACTAGGGGGGAATGTGGCACCCCAGGGGTCTGGTTTTCCACAGTAACAGCAATGTTATGTCTGAGAGCAGGTGGGAGGTCTCTTGGTCAGGGATCCTATGCATGCCACAAATCCTGCCCAGTCCTGGGAGGGGAAGAACTTCCCCTATATAAACCTAGGGCTGAGGCAGGGTGAGTGAGTAGAGAAGAAGCAGAGAAAAGAAGCAAATATAGGAAGAAACAACAGGAGCTCTGTGGGAGCAGTGTTACAAGGAGTCAGGGGCTGGCAGCTGCAGAGCTCGCCCTGACTGAGAAGTTATCACCGGACCCGGAGTCCGAGGCTGTGGGGACTAACTCCTATCCAGCAGCAGAAACCGACCGGCAGGGGATTGCAGGTCCTCTGGCCCAGAAACCCGAAGGCCCCGAGTCACCGGCCATACGGGTGAGCACCACACGGTACACTCAGGGACGTGGGCTACTTATACCCGCCTCTAGCAAGGTAGCCAGAAGAGTATCGTTAGTTTGGGAGGCCTACAACTCCGCCTGGCCAGGGGAGATCCCATCTGCTCAAGGACTGACCAGGCCCCAATCGCTAGCCAGTACTCCGGGAGGGTCTATCTTTGTCACCAGTAAAGACCCTGAACTACACAGTACCGTCTCCGAGTGGTTCCTGCTACCCCCATCATCCACGTCGGCTGCCCTGAGGCCATACCCCTCCCGTTGGGGGTTATACTATCACGCTGCACAATCCTACCACCGGCCTCAGCGGTCTGCCCTGCAGCAGCAGCTCCCTGGCTGCACTCAACGGGTGGCGTAGTCGTCCAACATCTACCGCTAAAACAGCGCCACTTAGTCTGACTCCCTGGGCACGGACCGGATCACCGCCACGAGACTACAACCCTCAACAGATCCGGCTCCGGGTAAGCTCCCGCGTGCGCAACGCAGCGCGACACAGGCCCAGGGGCGCGTCACAGCCATCATTGCACTGCACAACAATGGCCTAACAGGGAAGAGTATCGCAGCTTCAAAGATTGCACCTCAGTCAACAATCTATCGCATCATCAAGAACTTCAAGGAGAGAGCTTCCATTGTTGTCAAAAAGGCTCCAGGGCGCCCAAGAAAGACCAGCAAGCGCCAGGACCGTATCTTAAAACTGTTTCAGCTGCGGGATTGGACTACCAGCAGTGCTGAGCTTGCTCAGGAATGGCAGCAGGCTGGTGTGAGTGCTTCTGCACGCACTGTGAGGCGGAGACTCTTTGAGTAAGGGCTGGTTTCAAGGAGGGCAGCAAAGAAGCCACTTCTCTCCAGAAAAAACATCAGGGACAGACTGATATTCTGCAAAAGGTACAGGGAGTGGACTGCTGAGGACTGAGACAAAGTCATTTTCTCTGATGAATCCCCTTTTCGATTGTTTGGGACATCTGGAAAACAGCTTATTCGGAGAAGAAGAGGTGAGCGCTACCACCAGTCTTGTCTCATGCCAACTGTAAAGCATCCCGAAACCATTCATGTGTGGGGTTGCTTCTCAGCCAAGGGAATCGGCTCACTCACAGTCTTGCCTAAAAACACAGCCATGAATAAAGAATGGTACCAGAATGTCCTCCAAGAGCAACTTCTCCCAACCGTCCAAGGGCAGTTTGGCGCCCAACAATGCCTTTTCCAGCATGATGGAGCACCTTGCCATAAAGCAAAGGTGATAACTAAATGGTTCATGGATCAAAACATAGAGATTTTGGGTCCATGGCCTGGAAACTCCCCAGATCTTAATCCCATTGAGAACTTGTGGTCAATCATCAAGAGACGGGTGGACAAACAAAAACCAACAAATTCTGGCAAAATGCAAGCATTGATTATGCAAGAATGGACTGCTATCAGTCAGGATTTGGTCCAAAAGTTGATTGAGAGCATGCCAGGGAGAATTACAGAGGTCTTGAAGAAGAAGGGGCAACACTGCAAATATTGACTTGCTGCATTAACTCATTCTAACTGTCAATATAACCTATTGGTACTCATAATATGATTGCAATTATATTTCTGTATGTGATATAAACATCAGACAAACACTAATAAAAACCAGAGGCCAGCAGATCATGTGAAAATATAATTTTGGTGTCATTCTCAAAACTTTTGGCCATGACTGTACAGCACGTATAAATGTTGGACATGTGAATTAATATCAGGTGAATAAACCAAGATGTCATCCAAATATACAACCACATATTCACCACTGATATTTTTAAATATGTCATTAACAAAATTTTGAAAAACAGCCAGCGCATTACTTAACCCAAAAGGCATCACAAGATACTTATAGTGACCCTTTGGTGTGTTAAATGCTGTTTTCCACTCATCTCCTTCTCTGATATGGATCAGGTTATATGCACCCTTGAAATCAAGTTTGGTGAACTAACATGCTCCCAGCTCCCTCTCTGGTTATAGAGATCATGGATGAGTGGCAGAGGTTACTGATTCCTTACAGTAATTGAGTTAAGTTCACCGTAGTCAATACAAGGTCTGAGACCACCATCTTTTTTATCAACAAAAAAGAAATCGGTGTGTGCTAGCGATGTGGACAGTCTGATGAACCCTTTTTTCAGACTGTGTGTTATATAATTTTTCATGGCCTGACGTTCTGGACCAGAATGATTATATATTTTACCTTTGGAGATGGGAGTTAGGTACCAGGTCTATGTGACAATCATAATCTGTTTGTGGGGGTCGTTTTTCAGATTTGGACACAGAAAATACATCAGCAAAATTTCTGAATACATGTGGTAAACCATTAGGTATGGCTTTAGACAGATGCACAGAAAAGTACATACATTTCTGCTGACACTCAGTGCTCCAGTGCACAATATCACCCTGCTGCCACTCAATGACCGGGTTATGTTTATGTAACCAAGGCACACCCAAGACCACAGCCATCAACAAGTTCTCAAGGACAAAAAATGGCACACATTCAAAATGTAATCTACCAGCAAGCAAGGACACTTCCTTAGTGACGTACTTTACCACGCCCTGGGTGGGAGGCGTATCATCGATAGCAGTGATTTTCATAGGAACACATAATTTTGGCAAGGGTGTGGATATCCACATACCAAGTTTAAGAACATTAATTCAAAACGCATCTGGTAATACAGCATTGTACTCCCTGTGTCCCCTCCTTATATTGAATTGTCGGATATGACATATGTATGCACCGACATTATTCGGTTTTTAACTATGGACTAAATAAATGTTTACATTTTACTTACCTCTGATGTCCGGTGAGCTGGATCAATCTCTTCATCACTGCAACTGAGCGTGGGCAGAGCGCTGATCACGAGCCCCTGGAATCATCAAGAGCGTGGAGGGTGAGCTGTTTTTTCCTTTGCTTCCATTAACAAGGTGAAACTGTGCCTGCTGCGGGAGCACAACAAACACCCACATCATGTCAACCTAGCTTCCTGTCCCACTTTCTAGGGGGGCACGGAACACCATGATCACAACAAGGCCACGGTGGGAAAGTGTAATTACTGTCACAAGAGGTGGATGATGATGAGACACAATTGCCAGAGAGTCAGGAGGAGGACCAGGGTGTGGCCATAGAAGAAGAGGTTGTAGACGATGAAGTCACTGACCCAACCTGGAAAGGTGACATGCAGAGCAAGGATAGCAATGCAGAGGGAGAGGGATCCATAGGACCACAACAGGCAGGAAGAGGCAGTGGGGTGGCCACAGTCACAATGCAGGCAACTGTTCCCCAGAACACCAACACAAGTAAGTTGCCAGTCCAACTTTTAGGCTTCCCGAGTCTGGCACTTTTTTAAAGACTGTCCTGTTAACCCCAAAAAAGCCATTTGCAACATCTGCCATACCAGCATCAGCAGGGGCAGCAAAATTACCAGCCTGACCACCACCAGCATGCTCAGGCACATGCCAACAAAGCACCCGACTAGCTGGGCCGAACACCAGGGTCTAAAAACAGTGTCTGAGGGTGACACCACTGCCTCTTCCACTGATGTACGTGCACGCTAATCCTCTGTCCATTATGCAGGTGAAGATGCATCCCATCCTGCACCTGTCATTGCACACTTGCAAACACCGTCAGCAACCATGTCCACGTCCTTTTCTCAGCGCAACGTTCAATTGTCCCTACCCCAGTCCTTGGAACGCAAGTGCAAATACGCATCCACCCACCCACAGGCCACAATACTAAACTGCCAAATTTCCAGACTGCTCGTACTGGAAATGTTGCCTTTTAGCAAGTTCATGGCGGCGGCCATCCCTCGGTACTTGGTTCCCAGCAGTCACTATTTCTCCCGGTGTGCCGTCCTCGCCTTACACAACCACGTGTCCCATAACATTGCCCATGCCCTCACCAACGTAGTTACTGGGAAGGTTCACCTAACCACGGACATGTGGACAAGTGCTTGTGGCCAGAAACGCTACATTTCCCTGACGGCACACTGGGTGAATATTGTGGAAGCCGGGACCCAGTCAGACCCTGGGATGGAACACGTGCTACCGACGCCGAGGATTGCGGGCCCTGATTCAATCAGGGTTGCCCCCAACTTCTACTGCAGTTCCTTCACCTCCTCCTCACTCTCCATCTACGGAACGTCAACATCAGCCGCAATCTGGAAGTAGTACAGTACTGCCTCAGCCAAGTGGCAACAGGCTCTGTTGAAGCTAATCTGCTTAGGTGACAAACAGCACACCGCTGCAGAATTGTTGAAAGCTGTAACAGAGCAGAAAGATCTGTGGTTCTCATCACTGAACCTAAAACCAGGCATGGTCATGTGTGACTGACAATGGCTGTAAACTAGTGGCAGCTCTGAAGCTTGGCAACCTCGCACACGTACCATGCCTGGCCCACGTGCTCAACTTAGTGGTTCAGCAGTTTCTCAAAATCTACCCTGATCTGCCTGAGTTGCTTGTGAAAGTACGCTGTGTGTGTGCCCATTTACGCAAGTCAGCTACAGCTTCGGCCGCCCTGGCAGTGCTTCAGCAGCATTTGCAGCTTCCAGCTCACCGACTGGTGTGTGATGTCAACATGTGTTGGAACTCAACATTGCATATGGTGGCAAGGCTTTTTGAGCAGCAGAGGGCAGTTGTTGAGTACCAGCTCCAACACACTCGTCAGTATTCTGGTCAGACTCCGCACATAAGACCTGATAAGTGGGCATGGATGTCTGACATCTGTGTGGTTCCCAAAAACTTTGAGGGCTCCACCAAGATGGCGAGCAGTAATGACGCCATAATCAGCGTCATCATCCCACTTCTCTGTCTAATGAAATGCTTGCTGCTCTCAATTAAAGAGGAGACTTTGCAGGAGGAGCATGATGAGATGGAGCAAGAAACTATACAGGGTGATTCTACACAGCCCAGGCTCATCTCATCTTCTCAACGCAGATTGGGTGATAATGAGGAGGAGGAGGAACAGGAGCTGATATCCTGCATTACAGAAGGTACTACCCACACCACCTTCATCTTGTCTGTTCAGCGTGGATGGCCTGAAGAGAGGGAGGACGAGGAATAGGACCAGGAGGAGGATGAGGAGGAGAACATGGACAGTCATCCTCTTGTCGGGGGCAGGGAAGTCTTGGCTATTGGCAGTCTGGCACACATGGCTGAGTTTATGTCCTACTGCCTTTCACGTGATCCTCACATTGTACGCATCTTGGGCAACAGTAATTACTGGTTGGTCACCCTTCTAGATCCACGCTACAAGGAGAACTTATATCTCTCCTTCCTGTGGTAGAAAGGTCTAATAAAATGTTGCAGTACCAGAAGACCCTAGTTGAAGAATTATTAAAAAAATTCACATCTGTCAACACTGGTGGCAAAGATCACAGTTCCTTGGACAACCAAGGAGTACATGCGAGGAAGACACAAACCCGATGCAGCAGAAGCAGGGAAACATTGTCAATGGTCTGGGACAGTTTTCTCAGACCCTCCCAGCACTCAGGCCCTGATGCGTGGGGTACTCTGACAAGGAGGGAAATGTTTTGGAAGATGCTGAAACAGTACCTTGGCGACCATACCAGCGTCCTCCGTTATTCCTCTGTGCCTTAGAGATATTGCATATCCAAGCTGGACACGTGGTATGAATTGTCTCTCTACGCCTTGGAAGCGCTGGCCTGCCCTGCTACTAGCGTTTTGTCAGAGAGGGTTTTTAGTGCCGCTGGGGGTATTATAACTGATAGGCGCATTCACCTGTCAACTGAAAATGCTGACAGGCTGACTCTTATCAAAATGAACAAGGGCTGGATTGGCCCAGACTTCTCAACACCACCGGATGACAGCAACGGAATATAAACTCAAATCCGGTGTTTTTTTTTTCGACTATTCCCATGCACCCCTTAACACAGAGACATGGGTATACGCTTTAGGATTTCATTTTTTTCATGTCGTCCTCCTCCTTCACCACCATATCAACAAGGGTGACTGAAATGCAACATCCACGTTAATTTCTTAAGGGTGTTTTTGATGCCCGGAAGAACAATTTTTAGAGGCCTACCTCTAACATTCTATAAAATATTTATGTATACCCTCCAGGGGTAACTGTTTTTCAGCTCATGCACTTAGTGCATAGGCATTACCAGTCTAGGAGACACACTCCTTAATAATGGAATTTTTTTTTACTGAGGCCCTCCACTACGTCTCTTCAAAGGGGTATTTGAGTGCTTCCTAATTTTTGGCAGCCCCTGCACTTACTGCATACACATTAACAGTATAGGAGACCCACTCCTTAATAATTTTTTATATTTTTAATACAATTTTTCTGAGGCCCTTCACTACAACTCTTCAAAGGGGTATTGGAGTGCGTCCTAATTTTTGGCAGCCCTTGCACTTACTGCATACGCATTAACAGCATAGGAGACCCACTCCTTAATAATAGGAAGGCCAATTCAAATCGATTCTATATTCTACAATATTACCTCTCTTATCTTAAATTCATGTACGGGTGAGCTATCGCGCTAGGGATAACGTATTACAGGCATCTAGTCAGGGATTATTGCCTTAGGTTATGTTCACACATCAAGGTTTTTTCAGCGTTTTTTTCTGCAGCAAAACTGGAACAAAGCCTGATCTCTTGCCAGGAGGTTGTTCAAGATTTTTCTTGCTTGTCTGCTTGTTTTTTGGTGTGTTTTTCACTGTCCTTTTGTCTCTTATATGTATGTACATAAAGTTCAGTGAAAAAAAAAAAATCTCATTCTGTTTTTGGCATAACAGTGGCGGAAGTTAATTGTTCAAGAATAGTTTACCTAAGACATTGGCAATGCATTGAGTTTGTATGACAATATTTACTTTTACACTATGGTCTGCCCTTCAGTTGCACATGCATTGTTCAATTTCACACCTCCCTGGGCCACAGGTATTGTTCAATCTCAGACATAGCTCAGTCAATGTTTACACTGTACACATCACTAATTTAATTATACTCTCCTAATACAAACAACCCTCTCAGTGACCAAGACAAGATGATAAATTCACAAAAATAAATGTGTTTCACATACTGTTGTACTTGCTTATTTTCACTAAAAATACGGCAAAACCTGATAGCTATTTTCACACTAGGTGTTTTTCAAAGTTTTTTCACTACCCAATACTTCCAATGGGTCGTGAGGCAGTGAGGGAGATCATATGCGAGGGACGGGAGCAAAATGGCGCTGCCGTCGCCCACGGCAACCAGTTTGCACGGACTGCTTGGACCACCAGGCTGCGATCCGGAGGACATCATTTGCATTTAAGTTGTGAGTAGTGTTGAGCATTCCGATACTGAAATATCGGGTATCGGCCGATATTCACTGTATCGGAATTCCGATACTTAATTCCGATACTTTTATAATATCGAATACCGGAATCGGAAGTTCCCATAATGCCTGCGCTCTGCAGTGTCTGTGAAGGATGACAAGCTGGATGGCAGCGTTCAGCTGCGATCCAGCTTGTCATCAGAATGCCATCCCAGCGTGGGAGAATTCTCCTGATTGTTTAAAAGCCGGCGCGCGGTAAAAAGCCGCCGGCTTTTAAACAATCACACAGCCCCATACTGCTTCCCCGCAGCCTCCCACCCCGATCCTCCGCTCCCCTCGCCACCTCCAATCCCAATCGTAAATTAGGACCGGGCGGGGAGCGCAGCACCAAGGAGCGAAGGACCCGGGCGGGGAAGCCGGCAGTGAAAAGACTTCACCGCCGGCTTTCCCGTTCTGTGCTGCGCTTTCCCGCCGGTTATTTCAAATGAACAGCTGAGGCATCAGGTGATGCCGATCAGCTGTTCATTTGAAGTAGCCGCGGTGCCCTCAGAGGGTTCATGTGAGTTCATGCTTGACTGCATGAACTCACATCAACTTTCCCACGGCCGCACAGGTCAGCCTCACCTCCCAGACCCGTCATGATTAGTGTGTGCGGGGTGTGTGTGTGTGCGGGTGTGTGCGGTGTCTGTGCGATGTGTGCGGGTGTGTGCGGTGTGTGTGCGGGTGTGTGCGTGCAGGCAGACATAGGCCGATGTGACACTACTACTCCCATCGGCCTATGTCTGTCCCCCGTCCACTCGTGCCAGCAGGATCAGCTTGATGGGAGCAGTAGTTCCCATCAGACTGATCCTGCTATATAAATTGCCCTACTGTGTCCCCAATAAATGTTAGATACATGTCATTGGTGGCCAGTGGCTACCTAAAAGAAATTAGTTCATACATTACCTGTCCCCGCCGATCGCCACCTAAAATAAAGTAAAAAATAAAAAACTACACCTATACTCACCAAGACACCTAATTCCCCGAAGCCATCGATCTCCTGTAATAAAATATAAAATAATAAACCACAACCTTATCCTTACCCCTCCGTAGCAGTCCACGAGTGTCCCACGAAGATCTCCAGTTCAGAGCAGCCACATAGAATGTGACCGCTCTGAACCGCTGCCGCCGCTAGAATGACGGGGCCGTAAGGGTTCACCGGAGTTCAGGCAGCGCTGCTCCGGTTAGCTCCTTTACGGCACTGCTGTATCGTGAGAAATTCCCACGGTACAGCACTGCCGTAAAGGAGGTCTCCGGAGCTGCGCTGCCTGAATGCACTCCAGTAACCTCAGTCAGTGGCTCCCGCTGCCGGGAGCGGACGTGTTCCCGGCAGCGTGAGCTTACAGCAGCCATGCACAGCTGTCACCATCTCCAGATGTGACAGCTGTGCATGGGAGATCAGCGCAGGAACGTGGACAGGTAACTATTTTTTTTTAGTAAACTAAGAATTAAATAAAATGGTGTTTTATTTCAAATAAATTATTTTTTTCTGGGTGTAGTGTGTTTTTTCTTTTTAACACTTTGCAGGTTAGTAATGGGGGTGTCTTATAGACGCCCATCATTACTAACCTGGGCTTCATGGCAGCTGGCGCTGACATGAACCCCACCACTATTACCCCCTGCCACCGCACCAGGGCAGCGTGGAAGAGCGAGGCTAAGTGCCAGAATTGGCGCATCCTATGGATGCGCCATTTCTGGGGCGGCTGACGGCTGGTGTTTCTAGCCTGGGAGGGGGCCAATATTCATGGCACCCTTCCTGAGCTATTAATATCAGCCCCCAGCTGTCTGCCTAGCCTTTGCTAGCTATTAAAATAGGGGGGACCCCACGTCATTTTTTTTGGGGGGGTCCCCCATTTTAATAGCTAGTAAAGGCTAGGTATTCAGCTGGGGGCTGATATTAGTAGCCTGGGAAGCTCCGTGGGTTTTACCCCCTTCCCAGGCTTCAAACATCTGCCCCACCCGTCTGCTTAACCTCCGCTAGAGACTAAAATTATGGGGGATCCCACGCCATTTTTTTTTTAAATAAATCCGTTATTTTAACACTAAATGACATTTGAGGACTTAATAAAGATGCAGTCCCTAAATTATTATTTATTTTTTAATAAATTTTTCCCAAAACTTTTGACGTGGGCTTCGCCATATTTTTGTATGCCAGCCAGGTACAGCATCCAGCTTCTATGAACGCGCCATTTTCCGGGGCGGCCGGGGACTGCAATTTTCAGCGGGGGGGGGGGGGGCAGAAAGCTTGGGCCTCCCTGCGCTGCAGATTCCATCCCCCAGCTGCCTAGTTGTACCTGGCTGGACACAAAAATAGGGAGAAGCTCCACGTTTTTTTTTTTTTAATTATTTCATGAAATTCATGGAATAATTAAGAAAAAAAGGGCTTCCCTATATTGTTGTGTCTGGCCAGGTACAAATAGGCAGCTGGTGGTTGGGGGCAGCCCGTTCCTGCCTGCTGTACCTGGCTGGACACAAATATAGTGTGAAGCCCCACGTCAATTTTTTTTTAATTATTTCAGGAAATTCATGAAATAATTAAAAAAAAATTATGTGGGGCTTCGCCCTATATTTGTGTCCAGTCAGGTACAGCAGGCAGGAACGGGCTGCCCCCAACCACCAGCTGCCTATTTGTACCTGGCCGGACACAACAATATAGGGAAGCCCTTTTTTTTTAAATTATTTCATGAAATAATTAAAAAAAAATTGACGTGGGGCTTCGCACTATATTTGTGTCCAGCCAGGTACAGCAGGCAGGAACTGGCTGCCCCCAACCACCAGCTGCCTATTTGTACCTAGCCGGACACAACAATATAGGGAAGCCCTTTTTTTCTTAATTATTCCATGAATTTCATGAAATAATTAAAAAAAAAAATGTGTGGCGCTTCGCCCTATTTTTGTGTCCAGCCAGGTACAACTAGGCAGCTGGGGGCTGGAATCTGCAGCGCAGGGAGACCCAAGCTTTCTGGGCCCCACCCGCTGCAAATTGCAGTCCGCAGCCGCTCCGGAAAATGGCGCGTTCATAGAAGCGCCATCTTCTGGCGCTGTACCCAACTCATCCAGGGCCCTGGTGCGGTGGCTCACTGGGTAATAAAGGGGTTAAGGCCAGCTTGGCATTATCAGCTGGCCCTAAGCCCGAAATTCATGGGGTCACGCCAATATTAGACATGACCGCCATGAATTTCTAGTAAAGTATTTAAAAAAAACACAAACACCCAGAAAAAAGTCCTTTAATTGAAATAAAGACACAATTCTTTATTGTTCTAAATTAAACCATACTTACAGTCACGCCCATTCCAGCTGAAGCCAACGATCTCCTGCAATAAAAGTAAAATAATAAAGCAACCTCATCCTTACCTTTCCATGGTTCCCAGGACAGCTTCAGCTCTGCTACATCGAGATGACAGGCTGGACCGCAGCAGAACGCTGCCATCCAGCCTGTCATCCCGCAGACACTGAGAAGCGCAGGCATGCTTGCGCTCCTCAGTGTCTCGCTGTGACGGCATCCAGATGAGCCGAGGTCATGTCCAATGAACTCAGCTCACCTCATGCACGTCACTGACAGCGTGGGAAAATTCTCCTGCACTCAGCGCTTCAGCGTGAGAATTCTCCCACGCTGTCAGTGACGTGCATGAGGTGCGCCGAGTTCATTGGACATGACCTCACCTCATGCACGTCACTGACAGCGTGGGAAAATTCTCACGCTGAAGCGCTGAGTGCAGGAGAATTCTCCCACGCTGTCAGTGACGTACATGAGGTGAGCCGAGTTCATTGTCGGCTCATCTGGATGCCGTCACAGCCAGACACTGAGGAGTGGAAGTATGCCTGCGCTTCTCAGTGTCTGCGGGATGACAGGCTGGATGGCAGCGTTCTGCTGCGGTCCAGCCTGTCATCTCGATGTAGCAGAGCTGGAGCCGTCGTGGGAGCCATGGAAAGGTAAGGATGAGGTTGCTTTATTATTTTTCTTTTATTGCAGGAGATCGTTGGCTTCAGCTGGAATGGGCGTGATGGTAAGTATGGTTTAATTTAGAACAATAAAGAATTGTGTGTTTATTTCAATTAAAGGACTTTTTTCTGGGTGTTTGTGTTTTTTTTAAATACTTTACTAGAAATTCATGGTGGTCATGTCTAATATTGGCGTGACCCCATGAATTTCGGGCTTAGGGCCAGCTGATAATGCCAAGCTGGCCTTAACCCCTTTATTACCCAGTGAGCCACCGCACCAGGGCCCTGGATGAGTTGGGTACAGCGCCAGAAGATGGCGCTTCTATGAACGCGCCATTTTCCGGGGCGGCTGCGGACTGCAATTTGCAGCGGGTGGGGCCCAGAAAGCTTGGGCCTCCCTGCGCTGCAGATTCCAGCCCCCAGCTGCCTAGTTGTACCTGGCTGGACACAAAAATAGGGCGAAGCTCCACGTTTTTTTTTTTTAAATTCATGAAATTCATGGAATAATTAAGAAAAAAAGGGCTTCCCTATATTGTTGTGTCCGGCTAGGTACAAATAGGCAGCTGGTGGTTGGGGGCAGCCCGTTCCTGCCTGCTGTACCTGACTGGACACAAATATAGGGCGAAGCCCCACATCAATTTTTTTTAATTATTTCATGAATTTCCTGAAATGATTTAAAAAAAATTGACGTGGGGCTTCGCACTATATTTGTGTCCAGTCAGGTACAGCAGGCAGGAACGGGCTGCCCCCAACCACCAGCTGCCTATTTGTACCTAGCCGGACACAACAATATAGGGAAGCCCTTTTTTTCTTAATTATTTCATGAATTTCATGAAATAATTAAAAAAAAAAAATACGTGAAGCTTCTCCCTATTTTTGTGTCCAGCCAGGTACAACTAGGCAGCTGGGGGATGGAATCTGCAGCGCAGGGAGGCCCAAGCTTTCTGGGCCCCCCCCCGCTACAAATTGCAGTCCGCAGCCACCCCGGAAAATGGCGCGTTCATAGAAGCTGGATGCTGTACCTGGCTGGCATACAAAAATATGGCGAAGCCCACGTCAAAAGTTTTGGGAAAAATTAATTAAAAAATAAATAATAATTTAGGGACTGCATCTTTATTAACTCCTCAAATGTCATTTAGTGTTAAAATAAAGGATTTATTTTAAAAAAAATTGACGTGGGGCTTCGCCCTATATTTGTGTCCAGCCAGGTACAGCAGGCAGGAACAGGCTGCCCCCAACCACCAGCTGCCTATTTGTACCTGGCCGGACACAACAATATAGGGAAGCCCTTTTTTAAAAAAATTATTTCATGAAATAATTAAAAAAAAATTGACGTGGGGCTTCGCACTATATTTGTGTCCAGCCAGGTACAGCAGGCAGGAATGGGCTGCCCCCAACCACCAGCTGCCTATTTGTACCTGGTTGGACACAACAATATAGGGAAGCCCTTTTTTCTTAATTATTCCATGAATTTCATGAAATAATTTTAAAAAAAAATGCGTGGGGCTTCGCCCTATTTTTGTGCCCAGCCAGATACAACTAGGCAGCTGGGGGCTGGAATCCGCAGCGCAGGGAGACCCAAGCTTTCTGGGCCACCCCCGCTGCAAATTGCAGTCCGCAGCCGCCCCAGAAAATGGCGCGTTCATTGAAGTGCCATCTTCTGGCGCTGTACCCAACTCATCCAGGGCCCTGGTGCGGTGGCTCACTGGGTAATAAAGGGGTTAAGGCCAGCTTGGCATTATCAGCTGGCCCTAAGCCCAAAATTCATGGGGTCACGCCAATATTAGACATGACCACCATGAATTTCTAGTAAAGTATTTAAAAAAACACAACACCCAGAAAAAAGTCCTTTAATTGAAATAAACACACAATTCTTTATTGTTCTAAATTAAACCATACTTACCGTCACGCCCATTCCAGCTGAAGCCAACGATCTCCTGCAATAAAAGTAAAATAATAAAGCAACATCATCCTTACCTTTCCATGGCTCCCACGACAGCTTCAGCTCTACTACATCGAGATGACAGGCTGGACCGCAGCAGAACGCTGCCATCCATCCTGTCATCCCGCAGACACTGAGAAGCGCAGGCATACTTCCACTCCTCAGTGTCTGGCTGTGACGGCATCCAGATTAGCCGAGGTCATGTCCAATGAACTCAGCTCACCTCATGTACGTCACTGACAGCGTGGGAAAATTCTCCTGCACTCAGCACTTCAGCGTGAGAATTTTCCCACACTGTCAGTGACGTGCATGAGGTGAGCTGAGTTCATTGGACATGACCTCACCTCAGGTATGTCACTGACAGCGTGGGAGAATTCTCACGCTGAAGCGCTGAGTGCAGGAGAATTTTCCCACGCTGTCAGTGACGTGCATGAGGTGAGCTGAGTTCATTGGACATGAACTCGGCTCATCTGGATGACGTCACAGAGAGACACTGAGGAGCGCAAGCATGCCTGCGCTTCTCAGTGTCTGCGGGATGACAGGCTGGATGGCAGCGTTCTGCTGCGGTCCAGCCTGTCATCTCGATGTAGCAGAGCTGGAGCTGTCCTGGGAACCATCGAAAGGTAAGGATGAGGTTGCTTTATTATTTTTCTTTTATTGCAGGAGATCGTTGGCTTCAGCTGGAATGGGCGTGATGGTAAGTATGGTTTAATTTAGAACAATAAAGAATTGTGTCTTTATTTCAATTAAAGGACTTTACTCTGGGTGTTTGTGTTTTCTTTTAACTTTGACTATGGGGTTAGTAATGGGGGTGTCTTATAGACGCCTCTCCATTACTAACCTGGGCTTGATGTCAGCTGGCATTATAAGCTGACATCAACCCCAGCCCTATTACCCCCTGCCACCGCACCAGGGCAGCGTGGAAGAGCGAGGCTAAGTGCCAGAATTGGCGCATCCTATGGATGCGCCATTTCTGGGGCGGCTGACGGCTGGTGTTTCTAGCCTGGGAGGGGGCCAATATTCATGGCACCCTTCCTGGGCTATTAATATCAGCCCCCAGCTGTCTGCCTAGCCTGTGCTAGCTATTAAATTAGGGGGGACCCCACGTTATTTTTTTGGGGGGGTTCCCCCATTTTAATAGCTAGTAAAGGCTAGGTATTCAGCTGGGGGCTGATATTAGTAGCCTGGGAAGCTCCGTGGGTATTACCCCCTTCCCAGGCTTCAAACATTTGCCCCAGCTGTCTGCTTAACCTCCGCTAGAGCCTAAAATTAAGGGGAACCCCACGCCAATTTTTTTTTAAATAAATCCTTTATTTTAACACTAAATGACAAGTACAGTAATCAACACTGTCACTGTACTTCATATATATGTGACTGACATGTTTCTATCTATCTAATCTATGTGTGATTCTCTATTCTGTCTGTTATAAATTGTCGGGTACCGCTGCTGAATTGCCGGCCGGCTTTCTTAAAGAGACGGTGCATGAAAACACTATTATTTTTTTAAATAAATCCTTTACACTAAATGACAAGTACAGTAATCAACACTGTCACTGTACTTCATATATATGTGACTGACATGTTTCTATCTATCTAATCTATGTGTGAAGCTCTATTCTTTCTGTTATAAATTGTCGGGTACAGATGCTGAATTGCCGGCCGGCTTTTTTAAAGAGACGGTGCACGAAAACACTAATATTTTTTTTAATAAATCCTTTACACTAAATGACAAGTACAGTAAGCAACACTGTCACTGTACTTCATATATATATGACTGACATGTTTCTATCTATCTAATCTATGTGTGAAGCTCTATTCTTTCTGTTGTAAATTGTCGGGTACCGGTGTATGCCGCTGATGAATTGCCGGCTTTTCATGTCATTCTACATTATTCTTAGTTGTTTTACTTCATGTAGAATTAACCTACAAGGAAAGAAAGGGTTTATTTTCATTCCGATATTTGTGTCCCATTGACTTGCATTGGTTTCCGGTATCGGAATCGGCGACATCCGATACTTTTTGGGTATCGGCCCGATCCAATCCGATACGATATTTCCTGATATCGGAAGGTATCGCTCAACACTAGTTGTGAGTTTTTGCAAATAAAGACATTTAAGTTGAACTTTCCTTGGGTTGCTGCCTCATTTACCGCACAGTGTGAACACCACCGCATTACAGGGTGAAAAACGTTGAAAGAAGTGACATGCTCTATTTTTCAAAATACCATGCAAAGCCCAAAATCCTGATAAAAAGCAAGATGTGTGCATGAGATTTCTGGAATGTCATAGACTTTGCTGGTACTGTAAAACGCACATTTGCATAAAAAACGCATAAAAAAACACTGAATAAAACAAGATGTGTGAACATAGCCTTATACTCTGTGCTTCTGCAATCAAAAAATAAAAGAAATTTCTATTCCCTACTGATGAGTGTTAATTGTCGTCGTATACATCTCTTACACTGTCTATAACTTGATTGCTTTTTTCAAAAAATCATTGACAGATTCATGTTTTATTAATGTAATCTGCACTCAGAAATTCATCAAAGCAGGCAGGGATGCTTGCGCTCCTTCACAGCTTGGTGCTGTCAAGCAAAAAAAAAACGACTCTTCGTGTGGTGACTAAAATCTATTTTATATTCTACAATACTACCTCTCTTATCTTCAATTCGTGTACAGATGAGCTATCGCACTGTGGATAGCTGTAGCGTCGGCGTCTCTGCCCGGCATCCCCTCACCGCCGCGGTCCCGGTCCGGCGTCCTCTGGCTCCCCTGCTGCATCTGACCGATGTGCGTGCACCACGCGCAGTTCCCCGGGCACTGTACTTATGGCGTGCACGCGCATGCGCTCCCTCCCTCTTAAAGGGGCCGCGTGCTGTCCTAAAGAGTCCCTGGCCAATGGCCAGAGGACTGCTCTTATATAAGGCACCTCCTCCAAAATGGAGGTGCCTGTGCAAGGTTGTTGTTTGCGTGCTAACACTCTCCTCAGCCCTCAGGTTCCAGTGCCCTCCAGCCTGTCTATCAGCCATGCCCGACTGCCTGGCTATTAGCCGTGCCCGCCTGCCTGTCTATCAGCCGTGCCCGTCTGCTTGTCAACCCGTATCACCTGCCTGTCTACCAGCCATGCTCATCTGCTGTGACTGTCGGCTTCGGCCATCAGTCCCACGGGAGTCGCCTGCTCTCACACAAGGTCGGTCCCAGAGTGGCACCTGGTTCACCTTCCCGGTCCCTCCTTGATTCTCAGAGTTGACTAAACCGCTGTGTGGCCAGGGTCGGTCCGGGTAGGCACTTAGTTACGCCCCTCTGGTCCCTCCTTGTATCACAGCACAGAGGTTCCACCACCCGGATCCATAACAGTTTGCACAGGCCATGGAATCCGGTGGCTCCTAGGCTCCTTCGCTCTCAGACCTGTACCAAGAGGTCTCTGGCCAGAGATCCCAACAGGATAGTATCCTGTCCTATCTGCGAACAGTCAACTCCCGCTTGGATGTGCTGTCCACCCCGACTGTGTCCGCCTCTAACCAAGCGGCACCTGCTCTGGCGGCACCTCAACCCAGTGGCGCTGTGGCATCCGGCTTAGTACCTCGGCTTTCTGCTCCTCCACGTTTTGGTGGTGACCCTGCCCTATGTCGGGGCTTCATCAATCAGTGCACGCTGCACTTTGAGCTCCTGGCACACCAGTTCGCCTACGACTGGGCCAAGGTGCCATTCATAATGTCTCATCTCACCGAAGAGGCGTTGGCGTGGCTTAACCCTCTGTGGGAGAGAGGGGATCCTTTGGTATCCGACCTCCAGGCCTTCCTCGCGGCTTTCCGGAAGGTGTTCGATGAGCCCGGACGAAAATCTTCGACTGCCTCTTCTCTTCTCCGACTCCGTCAAGGGAGTCTCTCTGTGGGACAGTATGCCATTTGTTTCCGCATCCTCACATCTGAACTTGCCTGGAACAATGAGGCTCTCGTGTCCAACTTTTGGGAGGGTCTCTCCGGACGGATTAAGGATGAGCTAGCTGGTTGTGACATACCTCCCTCTCTGGATGATCTAGTGTCATTAGCTACACGGATCGACATCCGTTTTCAGGAGCATTCTAAGGAGGCGACCCGTGAAAGAAGGACCCTGCGCCTCGCACCAACCTTCCAAAGGCCAGTCTCGCAACCAGCATCCCCTCCGATGTCTTCTCCAGAGTCTATGCAAATAGACCAAGGTTGCATGGTCAAGTCTAGTCTCTTCAGGAGATTTGCTGCGCCGAGGGGAGTTGCTTCTACTGTGGCAGTATAGAGCATCTGATCCGCTTCTGTCCGGTGAGACCGGGAAGCTCCAGTGTCTAGGACCGCTCGGAGAGGTTGTCCTAGGCAAAAGCTCTTCCTCTCCGCCCTTCACTCTGTCTGTTTCAGTTACCAGTGATGAGACCCGTTTCTTGGAGACAGCCTATCTGGATTCCGGACCCGCTGGGAGCCTCATTCTACAGGCCGTTGTGGAGTGATATCAGATTCCTACCATACGTCTGGCTGATCCTTTAGCGGTTTCTTCTTGGATGGAAAGCTTCTCTCTGAGACCATCTTGTTTGTCACTGAGCCTGTAACTCTTCAGGAGGGAATGCTACATTTGGAGAGAATCTCCTTTTACGTGCTGTCCGGTCTCTCTCATCCCCTCTTGCTTGGCCTGCCTTGGTTACAGAGACATGAGCCCGTCCTGAATTGGAGCTTGGGTGAGGTGCTCCATTGGGTCAGGAATTTCATAACTCCTGTCTGGTTCCGGTTCGTCCTGCTCGACCTCCGTCTACTCCAGCTAACCTACCTGGCCTGCCGGTACCCTACTGGTCATATGCGGACATCTTTGATAAAAAGGAGGCAGAGACACTACCACCTCATAGGCCGTATGATTGTCCCATCGACCTAATACCTGGTGCTTCACCTCCTCGCTGGCAAATCTACCCCTTGTCGCTGGCCGAGACCTGTGCTATGTCTGAGTACATAGAAGAGAATCTTGCTAAGGGATTTATCCAGAAATCCACCTCTCCAGCTGGAGCAGTATTCTTCTTTGTCAAAAAGAAAGACGGCTCTCTTCGTCCATGTATTGACTATAGGGGCCTAAACCAGATTACCATCAAAAATAAGTACCCTCTGCCTCTCATCTCAGAGCTGTTTGACTGCCTAAAAGGCGCGAAGGTCTTCACTAAGCCCGATCTTCATGGGGCGTACAATCTGGTCCGGATTCGCCAGGGAGACGAGTGGAAGACGGCATTCAATTCTCGGGATGGTCACTAAGAGTACCGCGTGATGCCCTTCGGTCTCTGTAATGCTCCAGCCGTCTTCCAGGAGTTAGTGAATGACATCTTCCAAGATCTCCTGTATTCCTGCGTGGTGGTGTACCTGGACGATATCTTGGTGTTCTCCCCTGATCTGCCCTCTCACCGGAGGGATGTTCGTCAGGTACTGCTGAGGCTCCGGAAGAATCGCCTGTATGCAAAGTACGAGAAATGCCTCTTTGAGCAGACCTCCCTACCATTTTTGGGGTATATCATCTCTGAGACCGGACTGCGGATGGATCCCGAAAAGGTGTCTGCCGTCTTAAAGTGGCCCAGACCTGAGGGGTTGAAGGATATTCAGCGGTTTCTGGGATTCGCTACTATTACCGCCTCTTCATCCCTCATTTCTCCTCCCTGGACTGCTCCCATCTCTGCTCACACCCATAAAGGAGCAAATCCCAGGGAATGGACTTCCAAGGCAGAAAGTGCCTTTGTCTCTCTTAAGCAAGCCTTCTCCTCGGCTCCAGTGCTACATAGTCCAGATTGCAATAAACAGTTCTTCCTGGAGGTTGATGCCTCTTCCTCCGGAGCTAGAGCAGTGCTCACCCAGAAATCCTCGTCCGGGCGAATGGTGACCTGCAGCTTCTTCTCCAAACTCTCTTCTTCGTCCGAGCGCAATTACTCCACAGGAGATCGAGAACTGCTGGCCATCAAATTAGCACTGGAGGAGTTGCCCTACTTGCTTGAGGGGTCTCTGCACTCGGTGGTCATCTACACTGACCATAAAAACCTCACTTACTTGCAGACCGCCCAAAGACTAAATCCGCGTCAGGCCAGATGGTCTTTGTTCTTTGCTCGTTTCAGTTTCACTTTCCATTACCACTCAGCAGACAAGAATATTAAAGCCGACGCTCTATCCCGCTCTTTTCTGTCTACCGACCAAGAGGAGGAGCCTCTACTCATCAATAACCCCTCCAGAATAATGACTGTTGCTCCATTTGACCTGTCTCATCTACCTCCTGGTAATACCTTTGTAGCGGCTCAGAATCAGAAGAGGGTCTTACTCTGGGGTCATACGTCCAAACTGGCTGGTCATGCCGGCCACAGGAAGATGCTTCTGCTCATTGCTCGACATTATTGGTGGCCCACCCTGTGCAAGGATGTTGCGTATTTTGTCGCGGCTTGTTCCTCCTGTGCCCGTAACAAGATACCTAGGCACCTCCCAGTTGGTTGTCTTCTTCCTCTCCCCGTGCCTTCAGCTCCTTGGCAACACAGTGCTATGGACTTCATCACTGATCTTCCGGTATCTGCCGGTTCTACCTTCATATGGATGGTCGCTGACCGCTTCTCCAAGATGGCTCACTTCATTCCTTTGCCTGGTCTTCCGTAGACACCTGTGCTGGCTAAGGACTTCATCCGTCACATCTTTCATCTCCATGGCTTACCCCTACACATTGTCTTGGACAGAGGAGTTCAGTTCACTTCTTGCTTCTGGAGAGCCATGTGCAAGCTGCTGGATGTCTCTGGACTTTTCTTCGGCCTATCATCCTCAGTCCAATGGTCAGGTGGAACGTATTAATCAGATCCTTACCAGTTTTCTTTGGCACTTTGTCAACGGTCTCCATAGCGATTGGGTACAACTTCTGCCTTGGGCCGAGATTTCTTATAACAACCACGTGAGTGACTCCTCTGCTAAGTCTCCGTTTTTTGTGGTTTATGGTCGACACCCCGGAATTCCGTTTCCCGTCTCTTCTTTAGTGGACAATTCTGCCGAAGAGTCTCTTGTCAGTGACTTTTCGGTAATTTGGGAAGACACTAGATGTGCACTTCTTCAGTCCTCCGAGCGGATGAAGAAGCATGCTGATAAGAGATGTCTGGATCTGCCTCTATTTCATCCGGGAGACAAGGTCTGACTTTCCTCCAAATATGTGCATCTCAAGATACCATTATACCAGTTGGTCCCGCGGTTCATCGGTCCTTTCAAGATTCTGAACCAAATAAATCCAGTAGCGTACAAGCTGAAACTCCCTGCCTCCTTACGGATTCCCAATTCCTTTCATGTGTCTCTCATCAAGCTTGTTGTCCTTAATCCTTTCTCTGATGATCCAGGTACCACTCCAGCTCCAGTCTCCGCTGAGGACGTCTTTGAGGTAGAGAATATTTTGGCTATCAAGAGGGCAAGAGGAAAGACTTTCTTTCTTGTGGATTGGAAGGGGATTGGTCCTGAGGGGAGGTCTTGGGAGCCCAGGGAGAACATTTATGCTCCTCATCTTCTAGAAAAATTTCTTGTGGGCCTGAAGAAGAAGGGGCGTAAAGGGGGGCGGAGGTACTGTAGAATCGGTGTCTCTGCCTCCTGCCTGGCTGAGACGCCAATCCCCTCATCACCGCTGTCCCAGTCTGGCGTCCTCCGGGTAGGCACTTAGTTACGCCCCTCTGGTCCCTCCTTGTATCACAGCACAGAGGTTCCACCACCCGGATCCGTAACAATAGCATATTACAATTACACGCATTCAGCCAGGGATTATTGCCTTATACTCTGTGCTGCAACAGAAAAATAAAATACAAGTCTATTCTATTCCCTATTAATACTGCTGTTAGCTGCATTTAGTATAGGGATAGGTGCTAGGTGGTATCATCTGTTGGAAACGAGTGTTCATTCTGCTCACATACATCTCTTCCACAGTTCATAACTTGATTTATATTTTCCTTACACTCATTAACCGATTTATAACTTTAATGATGATCTATACTCAAAAATTAATCAAAGTTGACGGAAATTCATCAAAGTTGACCGAAATGTATCAAAGTTGACAGAAATTCATTGAAATTGTCAGAAATTTATCATAGTTGACAGAAAGTCATCGAAGTTGACAGAAATTTTTCAAATTTGTCAGAAATTCATCATAGTTAACAAAATTGACTGATTTAATGTGTCCATTCACAGTTTCTCTGTAGCTTCTGTATGTAAGAGGTAGTGGTGGGAGACTTGAAGCTACGGGAGCTGGAATTACCACTTCAGAGCTCTCCAGTGCTTTGTTTCCATCCATTTCTGGGTGCTTCTTGAAGTATGTTTAGCGTCATTGTCTTGCTGGAAAACCCATGGCCTAGGATGCAAATCCAGCTTTATGACACTGGGCATTACATTGTGACCCAAAATCCTTTGGAAATCTTCACATTTCATGATGCCTTGCACACAGTCAAGGCACCCATTGCCAGAGGCAGCGAACAACCCCTAAATATCTTTGAACCTCCACCAAATTTGACTGTAAGTACTGTGTTATTTTATTTGTAGGCCTCATTCCATTTACAGTAAACAGTTGAATGATGTGCTTTACCAAAATGCTCTATGGTGGTCTCATCTGTCCCCAAGTCACCTGCTGGCCCTCTAAAAATAGTGGAAGCCGTTGAATGTAATGAGAATGTACAAAAATGCAGCAAAAACACTATGTGTGAACATAGCCCAAGGTGTGGAGGATCATTTTTTTTCTGGTATTTATTTTGCCTTATATACAAATCATTATCCTGGAAAGAATGTTTCTTACCATTTTTTCCAGAAAAATTCATTTTATCTTCGTTTTTGTAAGTTTTATTGTCAGTCTGTAAAAATGGCGTAATACTCTGACAACATTGTTTACAGCAGCGACTTGGGCTTCAGAGATGCTTCCAGGGGTCTTCCCCATGCTGATCCCATGCCTTTTCAGTGGTATTTCCGTTGATTTGACCAATTTTTAGACCCCCTCCAGACTTCCAGGGGGGGAGGGGCGCTGGAAAAATGCTCAAATTTCCCATTGACTTCCATTATACTTGTTACTCGGGTCGAGGAATCAAGCATTATGATTTGCTCGACCCAAGTAACAAATACTCGAGCATTTTAGTGCTCGCTCATCACTAGTGGTGAGTTCTCCTTCAATAAAAGTCTTCAAACAGAGGCTGGAACCAAAGGCGAAAATGGAGCTAGGATCCTTAATAAAGAAAAAAATGGTATGATTTATATGTATAAAACATACAAATTTTATTAATTCATTATTAAAACATGTTGTAATCGTGTCACATAATAGGCTTGGATATTTGTAAGGTAAGTACACAAGAAAATGTATGGCACTGCAGACGAAAGAAGAGTCACATGTATAAGTTAATATCATATCAATATAAATACATGGGTAATGTCACCATACACAATGTAATATATAAGTAGTGCCCACAAATATTGGGACTATGATGTTTCTTTGTAGCAAGAATACATACAGAGTTTACTTAGTCAGCCATAAAGTGGCTAGTGCATATATGTAGAAAAACCCAATGAGGTAATAAGCCCTCTAGACAGAATGGGCAATAGCTAAACTCTATAGTAGTGACATGCTTACCCATGAGTTAGTGAATTTGTCATGCGTGTCAAACTGCCCCGATGTGCATTTCGCACAAGTTGCTTCCTCAAGGGACTTCTGTGTGTCATCTCTATGTGCCTGTATATATACCCCTCCGGAGCTTTTCATAAGGTTCACAGGTGTGCCTCACCGCATCAAGTGGGTGCATGTGAGCAGGGCGACCAGTGGTACATGTGTCACTTCCGGCGGATCTTGGGCGCCTTGTGTTCCAGGAAGAATACTTCCTGTGACGTCCTGTGGAACGCACGGCCCCAAACAGATATCTGGACAGACATCTGTCTGAGATGGTTTAGTGAATCCTGCATTGAGCAGTGTTTTGGACACGCTAACCCTGGAGGATCTTCTAGCTCTAACATTCTATGATTCAATACATGAACCAGGTCTTGCATTTGATCCACCACCTTTTGGAGGAGGTCCATGATTTGGGTTAGCCAGATATAATGTAACGTTTGACCGAGGCCAAAGGTTCAAAAGGCACCCTTGGACAGACTTGGCAAAAGCCACTCCGTCTGGCAGACTTTAGAGAAATACAAATACCCTTTAACCCCTGTACAGAGATATGGTTTTACAATAGGACCCAATGGAATGCTACCATGGAAGGGCTGCCAGGCATGGTCAGAGCAGAGAGGTCACATTAAGGACAAAATCAGGATACATAAGAACAGTCAGAAACAAACTGGGGTCAAAACAGGAAATACACTAAACAAAAAAAGGAGTAGAAGATGCACACCTAGCCAGGGAAACACTAACCTACTGTGCATGTGGCAGCTTTCAGCAGCAAACTGGAAGCCTTAATAGGGTGTGGTGCTCTCCAATTAACTGGAGCAGGGAGCTGATAGTCAGCTGGAAGCACACACACCCATACTGCCAGACTGACTGCACTACAGGTCCTAGCCACTCTAACCTTAGTGGCTGGACAGAGTCAGCTGTCCAGAGCTTCTGACAACTTTATCACCAGCGCCACCCACAGAGTGAATACGGCGGCGCATGGCGACAGAAGCAGAAGTCGCATTAGCAGGTTCTGGTGGAGTTCTGTGGATGACTGCTTGCATACAAAACTCCACTGACGAAAATGTCTGATAGCTGTAAAACTTTGAAATCAAATTGTGCCGCTTTTGGGTATCCCGGTGTATGGAAAGTTGGACACATGCAGTCAGCTGTAGCATCTTGTCTCACCCTTAGAGGTTGGATATCAGTCTATTAGACAATAAAGGCATAACTTACATGAATATGGCATACATGTCAGAATTCCCATTAAACTAGCCTGTGCTTATCATAAGGTTACAGTAAAATGATCATCATTGCTTGTATTCACATGTCCAGACATCCTGCTACTGTGCTCCCATAGAAAAATACTAGAACTACTAGAAAAAAATTTAAGGGAACCTGTCACGTTGTACATGCAATCCGATCTGTGGACAGCATGCTATAGTGAAGGAAAACTGGTTTATTGGAAAAGATTCAATATAACTTGTAATTTATTCATAAAAATCCCTGGTGTTTATATGAATGAGTCAAGTGGGCAGTACTATTAGTGATTGACAGCTACTGTATACAGTACAGACCAAAAGTTTGGACACACCTTCTCATTTAAAGATTGTTCGGTATTTTCATGACTATGAAAATTGTACATTCACACTGAAGGCATCAAAACTATGAATTAACACATGTGGAATTATATACTTAACAAAAAAGTGTGAAACAACTGAAAATGTGTCTTATATTCTAGGTTCTTCAAAGTAGCCACCTTTTGCTTTGATGACTGCTTTGCACACTCTTGGCATTCTCTTGATGAGCTTTAATTGAAAAAATAACATGAAGCGAAATGCTATTGTGAACAGGGCCTTATAACATCTATATTGCAATAGGAAAGAAATATAAAAATAGTAGAATGGAGAAGAACGTAACACAAAGAACAGTCAACCAGGTTGTTTTGCGACTGACAACTATTGTATTTTGTTTCATCTTTATTTTTCACAAAGTTCACCAACTCCTCATAAGAAATTAACATGTAGCTTTTATTCAGCTATTCCAGTATGTTACTAAAAATTGTCTTTCTCCACCTTGTTGAAAGGATTACACGGTGACACTGTGGTAACCATTCTGGAAATTGGCCCTTGATGCTTAAAAGCAGTCGCAGTCCTTCTTCGTGTAAAAAATCTGGAGACAAGAAAACAGAGATGGTTTTAAATTTCTATATTAACTTCTTTCCATTTTCCATGGCTACAGCAAACCAAGATGGGCACAGAAAAAAAATGCGATTATATGCAGCGGTAAGTCTTGTGTGTCATTTTCTAGACATTGAAGAACTAATAATTTGTCTTCTAAAGAAACCTGTGAGCAATCTTATACTGTACTAGCTACGGACAGCATTATAGTGGCAGTTCCCACAATCGTAATGAATTATGTTTAACTCTATGGGTATTTTCACATTTTGTGATCGCACTACCAATTTTCAAAAACTCATGTTTTTTTTTACATAGTTTTCAAAAGTCATGGCAAAAATTCAGCATTTTTACAAAATCACAGCAAAAAAAGTAAAGCACAATCTCATTGTGTGAACATATCCTAAAGCGTTGTTGTGTTTTAGAGAAAATGCTTTTATACACTGTTTTGTTGTCAGTGTTATGTTAATGGCTTGGGGAGTAGTGTCGACCATCTCTAGCTTCTTCAATATAGGCCAGGATGTCATGCCTCATAGGTCACTGAATGTTGTTAGGTTGAACAAGGGGATGTCAAGACGTGTGCTGCAACCTTTCAAGACGCAGTGACCTCAGAGACTTGGACCCGAACATAAATCTTGGCCTACAGTGGCCAGAGATGTGGCGTGCTACAGTGGAAAGGGAAGAGCTGGGCTAAAGGCAGCGAGAGTCCGGAGAGGTCAGCAATGAGATATTAGTTGTTTTTTTTTGCCAGTCCTTTTCCAACTTGTGTATAAATAGGGCATATGAACAAACTTACCGAACCTATCTAGCCGCATTTGTGTGTGCACGGCTGCGTGTGGTTATGTGACTGCGTAAGCATGACTGTGTGTGTGCGCGTGACTGTGGGTGTCTGTGTATGTGTGACGTTCTGGGTGCGTGACTGCATGCATGACTGTGTGTGACTGCGTATGGGTACAAAACTATGTGTGTATGCACGACTGTGTGTGGGCATGTGTGCGTGTGTGCATGACTGCATGTATAACTGCGTGTGTGAGACTGTGTGTATGTATGTGACGGCATATGCATGACAGTGTGCGCGTAACTGCGGGTGTCTGACTGCGTGTGTGTGCATGACTGCATGCGTGACTGTGTGTGTGTACAAGACTGCATGTGTGACTGTGTGTACGTGCTTGCGTTTGTGTGCATGCCTGCATGTGTGTGAATGTTTGTGACTGTGAGTCTGTGTGCCTGTGATGTGTGGAGACAGTGTTGAGAACGAAAGGGGGGAAATATGTGAGGAGACAGTATGGTGAGTATGGGGGGAGAAAAATGTCATGGGACACAGAATAGAGACAAGGTAGTGTGGGGGGAAGTATAGAGGGGGCAGAATGTGGGAACAGTGTAAGGGCGCAGGAAGGTGGGGACAGTATGCCGAGGAGGGTAAGTGTGATGAGGGAACACAGTATAGAGACTGCCCAGTATAGGGGAGACATCGTTTGAGAGGACAGAGTGAAGAAGAGGCCCAGTATGGAAAAGAGGACAGTGTGGAGGGCATATACCATAAAAGGGACAGTGTGAGGGTAATACTTTGTGCAGGGAACATAAGGGCAGTAATTCAGGGGCACAACATAGGGCAAATATTTTAATTCATAAGCATTATAATCACGCTGTTACTTTTAAGGGCACCATGTCGGGATTCGCTGCATAAAACCAGAGAAGATGGAAGTCTGCAGAGACGAGCTGTGTGTTATTGGTTCTGCTCCTTAACCATGTAACAATCTGTAACTTGTAAGATTACATGATACATGGCTATGTTATTAAAGTGTTGTGCTATTTGACAAGTTAAGGGTTACTACATTTTTATTTATGTTAGGAGCATTTAAGGGGTTGACCAAGTTTGTAATGAAAGCCTGCAGTCACTCTCTCTGATTGCAGACTTCTGAATTCTCACAGTGCGCGTCCTGCACGCTGTCAGGATTCTCTAATGCCAGCAGTGACAGGAGAAGGCCTCAGGTGCCGACTAGACATGCACTGCCTCACTCAATACCTTTGCCACTGGCATGGGAGAATCCAGAAATTGTGCAGTACGCACACTGTGACAGAGTGACTGCAAACTTTTATCACAAACCTGGACAACTCCTTTAAATATAACATTAAGCATTGTAGCATGCTCAATCCTAACAACGTGTAATATGCTCACTGTCAGGATTTGGCTCTGCTTGACTGTTCCATCAGTCATCACATGATCACTAATGTACAATCTTTATACTTAGGTCACGTGCCAACTAGCTTTTCTTCCTGCTTCTCTCAGTGAAGCAGGGACTGTAGCATTTTACTGAACATGAATGAGAGAATTAGGAAAAGCAGATTGTCGGCTCGTGACTGTAAGTGTGCAAATCACATGCCCACTACTCAAACCACTTGACTTCTTGCCCTGGGTGCCAGAAAACCTAGATCCACCTCTGGTGTGTGTAATAGTGGCTTGTGGTGTGTAAAAACATTTGTTTAGGGCACATTTACTAAATCTATAAGTGCTCTTTCATATCTGTGTTAGGGAATTCCATTTGTCTTTCTCGTAGCCTAACCCTAGTTTAGGAACACACAAGTGAAATTAACTGCTTTGCGCACCTTGACGTAACTATGTCACCATAGGTCAGACCAAAGTACTGTAGTGCACATGCGCTGTTGCTCTTTGGCTTTTACCCACGGATGTGCATTACAGGACACAGTGAGTCATCCACATGAAGAAAGAAGGAGGACAGTGATCGCAAAAAGAGAGGAGGCATTGGATCAAGACCAACGACACTCATCAGACCGGACCGCGAAGTAGGTGAGTATAATATAAGGTCTTTTTTGTTTTATATAGAGCACATTAAGGACATATATAAAGCATTCTAGAGTGCTGTCACATAGGGTGTACATGTACTTGACCTGCTTTATATGGGGAAAACCTGGTTACGTGTTCCCTTTAAAGCCTGTTACTTCTGCTGCTTTAATGCATGGACCAGAGATAGACAGGCTAAAGATGGACTGCCGCAACTTGAGGGCCACTGCTTTGTGATTGCTCCCCAGGCTGAAATTTGCCAGCCAGGCCCTGGAGTGATACTATAATACGTAAGGACAGGAATGGTTCTATAATACATGAAAGTAGAATCGGTAATATAATACGGGGTGATAGGAGTGGCACTACAGTACATGAGCATAGAAGCGTTACAACAATACTTGATGATAGAAGCATTACTATATTACAGAAGGATAGGAGCAGGAATATATTGCATGGGATTGGAGCACTACTATAATACAAGGGGATATGAACAGTCCTGTAATACATACAGTGGATATAAAAAGTCAACACACCTAGGTTAAAATGTCAGCATTTTATCATGTAAGAAAATCATACCAAGAAGAATCATTTCAGAACTTTTTTCACCTTTAAAGTCACCCATACTCTATCCAATTCCACTGACAAGCAAGCTGAAATAATTTAGAGGTGGGAAATAAAAATAACAAAACTAAAATAATGTGGTTACATAAGTGTGAACACCCTCTTATAATTGGGTGTTGTGTACAGAAAAAAAAGTTGTGTACAGAATTAGCCAATCACATTTAAACTCATGTTAATAGTCAGTACACAGCTGTCATCATGTTGTTCAAATGTTTTTAGTAGAATTTTTACTAATTAACACTCAAAAAATCAAAACATATACAGTAATAGTAATAATATGAATATTGTGAACATTGGTGGAGGAAAAAGGAAGAGTAGAGGAAGTAGGGAAGATGAACGAGTTTATTAGGGGTGGAATGAAAGGGAAGGGTAAGACAAAAGTATTAACAAAGCTTTATACATAATAAAACATAAGACGTAACAGTATTATCTAAATAACTTTAGACACAGTAACATTAGCTACTGTATATAACATTGCATTATAACACATTAGATTTAATAAAAAAGTATTCTTGTCAATGAAGGTATTGGTCCAAGTAATTTAACCAAAGTTCCCGTTTATCGTAGATATTTTTTCCCAAGAATTGTTCACTATTTCATATCTCTGTTCATAGGAATTATGTAAGGAGATTTCTTCGATTATATCATTTGTTAGGAATCGTTGTTTTCTTTCAGCATGCCGCAATGGCATTTTTAGCGGTTAAAAGGATGTGTACCATAATTGCTCTAAATTGTAGGTTTATAAATTCAATCTCTAAAGAAAGAAGCGCCAGATGTGATTTTATCTGATCGTATTTAGGAGTTCTTTTCAAAGGTTCTGCAAGTTTTTTCCAGGCCAGGAAGCAATGATAGTCTGAAGTTTAGGTATTTGTGTAGTTGGGTTCACTAAAAATTTTAATAAGAGAGAATATAATAGTATTTCTTCAGTAAAGGAGGATTCAAAGTCTACCCAAGCGGAAGAATAATTGTTCATAAACCATTTTTTACTTTACATGGTCTCTGAGCAGTTATCCTAAGTAGCAGTTTCCAAAATAGCTAACGAAAATATCCCGGAAATCCAGAAATGTAATCTCATGTTGTATATTCTTTAGTGTTGCCATTACTTCTGATCTGGCAATCTATCTATTTCATTCACAGGTATGTTTCATCCTGCGATAGTCTGCATTTTAATTGAACCCCTTTGGTATGTCCTTTTCCTATTCAATTCCCTGCTGTGTTAGTATCAAACGTCTCTCATCTCCTGTCTGTTAATTTATTCCATTTGTTTAATTCTTACCTGTCTCCCTGTGTCTCCTCACCCAACACACCCCCACTTACCATACACACAGAAATCTATGTGCCATTAATACCCAGCCGCTTATGAACAATCTACAGTCATCTTTAGGTCCCATGCTCTCCCTCTCCTGTCCAGACTCACCATTGTCACACTAGAACAACACATGGCAGAGTACCCTGGAAGAAGCCGCACCGGCTTCATGCAAAATGACCCCGCATAGACTGCAGCCCTGGAACACGATGCAAACACGTTTTCTCCAGCGCTGCTCAAGGTGTGCTGAGCGTCTGTGGAGAAAATAACTTTTGGCAGAAGACTTCATGCTTAAAACGTATAACACTGTTCTCCATCTGGCTAAACAAGTCTACTTTACCACTCTCATCACATCTCTACCCAACAATCATAAACGACTCTTTGAAACCTTCCACTCCCTCCTGAGCTCTAAAGTACAGACCCCCGTCACCAACCTAAGCGCTGACGATCTGCCCACTTATTTCCTACAAAAAATCAATCATATCCATCAAGACATTTTTGCACAATCCCCAGAAGAAGAAGTGACCGGACTCCTCGCTTCTTCTCGCCCTACAACCTGCAACAGTGACCCTATTCCCTCAAATCTCCTTCATTCCCTTTCCCCAGCTGTCACTACCTACCTAACTAAATATATAACCTCTCTTTCTTCAGGTATCTTTCCCTCTTCATTCAAACATGCCATCATAACCCCTTTACTTAAAAAGCCATCCTTGGTCCAGAACTGCACTGCTAACTACAAACCGGTCTCTAATCTTCCCTTCATCTCTAAACTCCTGGAATGCTTGGTCCACTCCCATCTAATCTGCTATCTCTCAGATAACTCTCTTCTCCACCCTTTACAATCCAGTTTCCACTCCTCACACTCTACTGAAACTGCCCTCACTAAAGTCTCTAATGATCTACTAACAGCTAAATCTAATGGTCACTACTCCCTGCTGTTTCTACTGGATCTCTCTGCTGCTTTTGACACCAGCTCCTCCTCACTATGCTCTGCTCTATAGGCCTCAAGGACACCGTTCTCTCCTGATTTTCCTCCTATCTCTCTAACCGCTCCTTCACGATATCTTTTGCCCGCTCTTCTTCCTCTAATCTTCCCCTCACTATCGGGGTTCCACAAGGATCAGTCCTAGGTCCCCACCTCCTCTCTTTGTATACTGCCCCTATTGGACAAACCAACAGCAGATTTGGTTTCCAGTATCATCTCTATGCTGATGACACCCAACTATATACCTCTACACCTGACATCACCCCCACTCCAATAGAAAATACCAGTGATGGTCTGTCTGCTGACTCAAACATCATTTCCTCCCTCTATCTGAAACTCAATCTCTCTAAAACTGAACTCCTTGTTTTTCCTCCCTCTACTAACCTACCTATACCTGACTTTTCAATTTCCTTGGGTGGTGCCACCATAACTCCCAAGCAGCAAGCTCGCTATCTTGGAGTCATATTTGACACACAACTTTCCTTTATTCCCCATATACAATGACTCACTCGCTCATGTCACCTGCACCTTAAAAACATGTCCAGAATCCGACCTTTTCTCACCTTTGATACTGCAAAAACTCTTAATGTCACTCTTATTCAGTCTCGTCTGGACTAGTGCAACTCTCTCTAATTAGTCTCCCTCTAAACAAACTCTCTCCTCTCCAATCCATTCTGAATGCAGCAGCCAGGGTCTTATTTCTATCAGGTCGTTTCACCGACGCCTCTATACTGTGCCAGTCACTGCACTAGTTACCCATTCACCACAGAATACAATACAAACTCATCTCTCTCACCCACAAAGCTCTCCACAGTTCTGCACCGCCCTACATCTCATCCCTCATTTCTGTTTATCACCCCTCCCGTGCCCTCTGTTCTGCAACTGATCTAAGACTAACATCCTCCTTAATCAAAACCTCAAACCTCCGTCGTCAAGACTTCTCTCGTGCCGCGCCAGTTTTCTGGAATACACTGCCCAAAACGATCCGGCTAATATCTAGCCCCCATGTCTTCAAACGTGCTTTAAAAACACCTCTGTTTAGACAAGCCTATCACCTTAACTCACCAACCTAACTCTCCCATGTTCCTTCCTAAATGTTAATCTTAATCTGCTCCTGCCTATTCATCTGTCTCTACATCCTCCATGCATCAAATAGCACACGGTAATTGCACTTAGACAGATGCTGGATGATGACCATGTTCTACCTATTGTGTCCCCCCATTTCCATGTAGATTGTAAGCTTGTGAGCAGGTCCCTCATTCCTCCTGTAACTGCTGAAATGTGATACATTGTATTGTTTATATTGTCTGTATATGTCCCCACTTAATTGTAAAGTGCTGCAGAATATGTTGGCGCTATATAAATAAAATTTTTTATTATTATTATACTTTGACCAGATTAGTGTAATAATAAGAAGTCAGATTAGAAAGTTCAAAACCTCCCGAATTTTTATTTTTCATCAAGATGTTTTTAGAAACTCTGGCTCTACTATGGTTCCAAATATATTTGTTCAACATATTCTGGAAGTTATTAATCTATTTGAGTGGAATAGGGAGGGGGATGGCTCTAACTACATAGAGAATTTTCAGTAGTGAAAACATTTTAAAGACTGATTTTCCCCAGCCAAGTGGATTCATATTTGACATAGTTTCTCAAGTCATTTTGAATTGTCAACGCAAGATTTTTAATTAATAGAGTTCTCTTCCCACTCAAAGGAAGATGTTTTTTTTAGATGAAGTTTAGTTTCTATATCAATATTAATCGGTAACATTTTTAATTTATTTTCAAATATGAAACCTTAGCAATCTTTCTGGTACATTTAAAATATCTTTAATTTAGTTGATAGGGTTGCTTACAGATAAAATGATGTCGTCTGCAAAAAGAGACATTTTGAAGTTTTTTTTTTTTTTTTAAAGAAATGCCTTTAAATGTTATTAGAGCTGAGTTGTTCTGTTAATGCTTCCATAATTAAAGCGAATAATAACGGGGATAACAGACACCCCTGATGAGAAGCAGTTGGAGATGGAGAATGTCTTAGACAGGTGGTTTTTAGGAAAGATTTTGGTTGTAAGGTGAGAGTAAAATGCCTCGATATTTTTAATAGTTTGCATATTGAATCCAAATTTATTTAGTGTTTTCCTCAGAAACTTCCAATTTATCCTGTCAAACGCCTTCTCGGCATCTAATGTAAACATTAATGATGGGATTTTTGCCTTCTTTAAGAATTCAATTCAATTTAGAGATCTTCTAGTGCTATCTATTGTTTGACGGACTTCAATGAAGCCTAGTTGATCGTTGTAAATGGTATGGGGAATTTTTTTTTTAATCTATCAGCTATAATTTTAGAACAGATTTTTATGACCAAATTGATCAGCGATATTGGTCTATAGCTTGTTACTAGATCCAAATCAGATTTAGGTTTAAGAATTAATGCAATCTTTGCTTGTAGCATCTCCATAAGGAATTTGCCTTTTATTGAAGCATAATTAAAAACCTTGGCTAAATGTGGAGCAAATTTTGCAAAATTTGTATACGATTTGTTTGAAAACTGTCTGGTCCAGGAGACTTACCCATTTTAAGATTCTTAATTAATAGTTATTCAGATTTCAGCTTCAGAAAAAGTCGAATTCAGAAAATCTGTCTGCTGCTGGTTGATTTTAGGGAGGTTTATTTTTCCTAAGAAATCTTCAATTATATTGGGATTTGTTGGTGAGTCGATTGGTCTTTAGCTAAGTTATTGCTATAATGTTTGGAAAATGTTTCAGCTATCTCTTTAGGGTGGATACTATAAGAGTCTTCTGATTTTTTCTCTCTATTAATTCTATTCTTAATTCTTATTTGTTTAATCCTTAGAGCCATAAACTTAGAAGGTTTGTTAATAGATGAGTAATAATTGGATCTCAACATTATAATATATTTATCATATTCTGTAAATACCAGATCTCTCAATTATATCCTTAATCTGTGGATTTGAAGTTGAAAGATCTTGCTGTAATTTTTCTCTCTCTTATTTTAGCCTGCACTCTTGATTAGAGATGAGCGTTGTTCTACTCGAACTGTTCGCCAATCTCAAATTCGAGCTGTTTTGGGCGGTGTTCGAGCCGTTCGGCGAACACGAACAATTTGAGAAAAATTCGGCTGTTCGAGGTTATGTTCGATAACTGTTCGTGCACCAAAATCATAACTGGATTTTTTCTCAGTAATGATGAAAATTAATGTTAATACGCAATTTGAGTGTACAGCGGGGTGGGGGGAGGGGCAAGGGATGGATCTCTGCAGGAACAATGAAGATCTCCATTTTTTTTTTCTCTTTCCCGCATTTACAGTGGGGAGGTGCAATCTGTCAGCCTATCAGCAGCGCACACACGGAGCGAAGTGCTTTTTTTCACACAAGCAAGGGCATGTGTCATTGGCAGTGTATGTCACATGTCCTTGCCCTATAAGACCAAGCCATTTTCCCTGTCGCCACCATTTTCTCACTGCTGCAGCTGCGTGTTAGACGGCACCGCTGTTGCTGTGTGCGCTATACCTTGTTAATTTCAAGCCAATTTTCGCACAAATCTACAGATAGCTTGGGAGTAGGGAATAGTTGTGATTGCAGTCCTTTTAAGGACTAGGTTATAGCATTTCCTACGACTTTTATCAGGCAGGTCTGTGCTCTTAAATAGATAGGTTGTGGGAGTAAAGACTAATTGTAATTGGAGTCCTTTTCAGGACTAGGTTACATCAGTTCCTATCAGTTTTTGCCAGGCAGGTCTGTGCCAGTGCTGTGCAAGTTTTTTTCACAGCATTTGGCTGAATCTAGCAAAGCTAATCCTTTTTGGCCTATTGCAGAGTGTGTTAGTCAGTGGAGTAGCCTATCTGTGTTGCAAGATATACCACCTGTGTATAGAATACCAATTTTTTTACTGCACCTAGTGAAGTAAAATCTTTTGGGCATAGCATCATTCTATTAGTCCATCTATACTGACCTCCATCAGGTTGCAAATTGAATATAATTTTTTTCTGCATCTAGCTCTGAAAAAATATTGGGCTTCTAGCTGTGTGTGGGACTTGTTGTATTAGTCCATCTATACTGACCTCCATCAGGTTGCAAACTGAATATATTTTTTTCTGCATCTACCTCTGAAAAAATATTGGGCTTCTAGCTGTGTGTGGGACTTGTTCTATTAATCCATCTATACAGACCTCCATCAGGTTGCAAACTGAACATATTTTTTTCTGCATCTACCTCTGAAAAAATATTGGGCTTCTAGCTGTGTGTGGGACTTGTTGTATTAGTCCATCTATACTGACCTCCATCAGGTTGCAAATTAAAAATAATTTTTATCTGCATCTACAGTACCTCTGAAAAAATATTTGGGCTTCTAGCTGTGTGTGGGACTTGTTCTATTAGTCCATCTATACTGACCTCCATCAGGTTGCAAATTGAATATAATTTTTATCTGCATCTAGCTCTGAAAAAATATTTGGCCTTCTAGCAGTGTGTGGGACTTTCTCTATTAGTCCATCTATACTGACCTCCATCAGGTTGCAAATTAAAAATAATTTTTATCTGCATCTACCTCTGAAAAAATATTTGGGCTTCTAGCTGTGTGTGGGACTTGTTCTATTAATCCATCTATACAGACCTCCATCAGGTTGCAAACTGAATATAGTTTTTTCTGCATCTACCTCTGAAAAAATATTGGGCTTCTAGCTGTGTGTGGGACTTGTTGTATTAGTCCATCTATACTGACCTCCATCAGGTTGCAAACTGAATATATTTTTTTCTGCATCTACCTCTGAAAAAATATTGGGCTTCTAGCTGTGTGTGGGACTTGTTCTATTAATCGATCTATACAGACCTCCATCAGGTTGCAAACTGAATATATTTTTTTCTGCATCTACCTCTGAAAAAATATGTGGCCTTCTAGCAGTGTGTGGGACTTTCTCTATTAGTCCATCTATACTGACCTCCATCAGGTTGCAAACTGAATATAATTTTTTTCTGCATCTAGCTCTGAAAAAATATTTGGCCTTCTAGCAGTGTGTGGGACTTTCTCTATTAGTCCATCTATACTGACCTCCATCAGGTTGCAAATTCAAAATAATTTTTTGTCTGCATCTAGCTCTGAAAAAATATTGGGCTTCTAGCTGTGTGTGGGACTTGTTGTATTAGTCCATCTATACTGACCTCCATCAGGTTGCAAATTAAAAATAATTTTTATCTGCATCTACAGTACCTCTGAAAAAATATTTGGGCTTCTAGCTGTGTGTGGGACTTGTTCTATTAGTCCATCTATACTGACCTCCATCAGGTTGCAAATTGAATATAATTTTTATCTGCATCTAGCTCTGAAAAAAATATTTGGCCTTCTAGCAGTGTGTGGGACTTTCTCTATTAGTCCATCTATACTGACCTCCATCAGGTTGCAAATTGAATATAATTTTTATCTGCATCTACCTATGAAAAAAATATTTGGGCTTCTAGCTGTGTGTGGGACTTGTTCTATTAATCCATCTATACAGACCTCCATCAGGTTGCAAACTGAATATATTTTTTTCTGCATCTACCTCTGAAAAAATATTGGGCTTCTAGCTGTGTGTGGGACTTGTTGTATTAGTCCATCTATACTGACCTCCATCAGGTTGCAAACTGAATATATTTTTTTCTGCATCTACCTCTGAAAAAATATTGGGCTTCTAGCTGTGTGTGGGACTTGTTCTATTAATCCATCTATACAGACCTCCATCAGGTTGCAAACTGAATATATTTTTTTCTGCATCTACCTCTGAAAAAATATGTGGCCTTCTAGCAGTGTGTGGGACTTTCTCTATTAGTCCATCTATACTGACCTCCATCAGGTTGCAAATTCAAAATAATTTTTTGTCTGCATCTAGCTCTGAAAAAATATTGGGCTTCTAGCTGTGTGTGGGACTTGTTGTATTAGTCCATCTATACTGACCTCCATCAGGTTGCAAATTAAAAATAATTTTTATCTGCATCTACAGTACCTCTGAAAAAATATTTGGGCTTCTAGCTGTGTGTGGGACTTGTTCTATTAGTCCATCTATACTGACCTCCATCAGGTTGCAAATTGAATATAATTTTTATCTGCATCTAGCTCTGAAAAAATATTTGACCTTCTAGCAGTGTGTGGGACTTTCTCTATTAGTCCATCTATACTGACCTCCATCAGGTTGCAAATTAAAAATAATTTTTATCTGCATCTACCTCTGAAAAAATATTTGGGCTTCTAGCAGTGTGTGGGACTCATTGTATTAGGCCATCTATACCAAGCTCCACCAGCTTTGAAATTAATAATAATTTTTAGCTGCATCTAGCCCTGAAAATAATTTTTCCCAATAGTGGTAGCAATAGAAATATGGGGCGCGCGCCTGGCTAACAAAAATATACGCTTCATAACACAAAACACCAGCCTAGCGCACTGCATTAATAAGATGGCATCATCGTCTCTCCCAGTGCTAGGCCTACTACGCAGGCTAGTATTCCTGTGCCTAAAACACAATGTATGGGTCCGCGCTAGCCACTATGCTGAGGGGTATAAAGCTGCTGCTAACGCTTTATAACAATTCAATTGGCAGATTTTCACAGAGCTCTTCCACAACGCCCACCCATCGGGCAACAGTTGCCCACCCTCCCTATGGGATCTAGTGGCGAATAGTTGATGCCATTAATCAGAGCGTCAGTTGCCCCGTCAACGTGGCAAGCATACGGTAAGGCATGGGAAGAGTGGACACGACTAGTAGCAGGCAGACGGGTTGACCAATGTGAACAAGCTAGATCACAAGTCACCATAGAATTTCTCCACCAGCTAATGATGAGGGGCATATCAGGGGCGTCAGCGCAGCGGTGTCTGACCGGAGTAGCATTTCACTTCCAACTACTGAATTGGGGAGATGTGACAAAGATTCATCATCAGACAATCCATAAAAGGGTGGAAAAGGGGTCAGCCAAGTCAGGAATGTAGACGTCCCATCCCGTGTCACTAAAACTGATTTCTCACATCTTATCCCTAACACCATTAACATGACACTCACAATTTGAAGCAACACTAATGTCTACTGCATTTGTGATCGCCTTCTTCGGGGCGCTATGTATAAGCGAATTAGTCCCTCAATCCAAAATTACCACCAGTGGACGCTTATTACACCAGGAAGTAGTCATAGCCAATAATGCAATACGTGTACGCATACACCAATCGAAAACGGTTCCAGCGGGCAGGGGTACTTGGGTACTTCTACAACCCACAAACGGTACACTGAGTCGGGTAACAATAGTAAAAACATATCTAACCATCAGATCACAAAGTAATTTCTTCGTATCACACATTGATGGAACGCCATTATCAAGATACCTGTTCCAAGCTATATTTAATAAATGCATAACATCGGCAGGGAACCACCCCAAAGATTACGGGACACACTCATTCCGCATAGGTGCGGCCACGGAAGCAGCAAGAGCAGGACTGTCAGAAACGGAAGTTCAGAGGATAGGGAGATGGCGATCCACGTGTTTGGCGAGATACATAAGACCGGACTTGTTATCCTAACGTGGTTTGTTTCTTTTACAGGTGACGCTAAGCCAACAGTGTGAGTGATAGGCCACTCGTATATATATTGGGCACAAAAAAGGGCGAAAGTCTGCCCAGGCGGGAGGAAATTAGAGTTTCTTAACACATATTTCAACTGGAGAGGTATTAGAGGCCTGCTATGGCCACAGGTACTAATGGAGGTAATCAAGGTAGGGAGAGAGGCAAGAGGTCCGGTCATCTTAGTTATACAGGCCGGGGGAAACAACCTAGGTCATCACAAGAGCGCATAACTAATGGCAATAATGAAACTAGACACTGAGCGCTTCAGAGAATTTTTCACAAAATTAGCTATAGTATGGTCAGAGATTGTGCGGATAGCGGTATGGCAAGGTGCGCGAGACATCACGGCCATCGAATGGACAAGGCGGGTAATAAATATTCGGATGGCAAAATTTAGAAGAGACAGAGGCGGTGTAGTGATACGACACCGACAACTGGAAGGAGATAAAGCAGGCCTCATACGGCCCGACGGTGTTCACTTAATAGATATTGGACTGGACATATTCCTGTCAGGACTCCAGGACGGAGTGGAACAAGCGTTAAGAGTGATGGGTGGGGGTCAGAGTCGTGCATACGAGTACGCTGGATCCTCCGTGGCCTGGAAATAGAAAGGACATGTTGGAGAGTTACACTTGTTGGCCAACTTGCCGGAGTGGGGACCCAGGACATGCTGCAACAAGCTGAATTATTTTAGAAATAAAATGCCTTTCTAATGGAATGAGTATAAAGAGTTAATAAAGCTGTGACCGATCCTCACCCATCCAGTTGTAAGAGTTACATTATTGGGTTGTCCATGAAAGGGGGGCGGTAGGGGGGCTGAGCATCTGGGTTTGGTTGGGGGTCCCCACAGTCTGCCTAGGCTAGATTAATTTAAAAATTCTTATTAGATACACAGGCGGTGCAGCTTGCTTCGCAGCTGGGCTACTACGCCCAAAGTATTGCCTAGGCTAGATGCAGTTAAAAATTCTACGCTGACTAGCAGACACTGAAGATTTGGAGCAGACCTCTGAGTAAACAGCTCTTCAGACTCAACCATCTGTGTTACCCCAAGCCATAGTGTATGTAGTTTCTTACAGTTAAAAGGGGGGGGTGCGACCCAACCCACCTGGAATTGACGATGCCAACGTCACGTAAGACACAGCAAGGGGACTCCCAAAATTGTGGCACAGACACCACTTAACCCTAGAACGCATACCTGTGGCCTTGCAGGCCCGCCCAGTTAATTGTTTTCTATTTTCTGCAAGATTGCTTTAGTTAGAATTTTGAAACTCTAGGTATTCTTCATGTATATAGTTGTTTGTCATTTGAGTTTGAGTTATTCCATGTTATTTGCACACGGGCCTAAAGGGCCCCAGGTATGTGAAAGTGTAGATTTTTATGGTCATGCGTTCTAGGGTTAAGTGGCATCAATTGCCCCACTGTTGCTTAAAACGGTTGGTGAGGTGATTTTACCAAATCCCCAAGCTTTTAGTCTCCCAAGGATGACACAGGGGTAGAAATGTCCTTGCGAATCCATGATTTGATCATCTTTATGAACGTGAGTCTGTCTACATTCTCAGTGGACAGCCGCGTGCGTTTATCTGTCAGCACACCACCAGCAGCGCTGAACACACGTTCAGAGAGAACGCTGGCTGCATGGCAAGACAAGATCTCCAAGGCGTGAGTGGCGAGCTCTGGCGATTTTTCAAGATTGGAATACCAAAATGGGCAAGGGTCCAGTGACACAGTCATGGCTTCGATGTTCACTTGGAGATTCTCCTGTACCATCCTCTCTAGGCATTGACTATGTGTCAGACTTCTTGTCTCCTGTGGCCTTGCAAAGGATGGTCTAAAAAAGTGGTGAAACGATTCCACAAAATTGCTGTTACCAGCAGATACTGTGTTACTGTTTGAGTGATGAAGACTCGACAGTCCCACCGTTGGCAAGTTAGAACTGTGAGATTCACTACGTGCACCACTGGTGTTTTGTGGAAAAGCACATGTAAGATTCTGCAACAGATACTCCTGCATTCGTCAATACCTTTTTATGGCAGGAATTATTTCGGCAAATATACTTTTGTACCGGGGATCTAAGAGTGTGGCAACCCAGTAGTCGGGATTACTTCGAATTCTGACAATCCGGGGGTCATGTTGCAGGTAGTGCAGCAAGAAGGCACTCATGTGTCTTGCGCATCCAGAAGGACCAAGTCCTTGTTGTGTTGGTAGCGAGGTAAGAATCATGCTTCCTTCCTTTGCCCTCTCCCTCCAACCTCGCACAACAGAAATGTGATCAAGGTCTCCCTCATCTGATGAGTCTTCCATGCCCACTGCCAGTTCGTCCTCCACTTCTTCCATAGTCGCTGCAACATGTGCAGAGTTGAATTCCACCGTGTCGGCACATCGCATTTCAGCCAGTGAACTGGCAGGCCCAACGACTTCTGTAGAGATGTAAGTCGTTGAACTGCGGGATGCGAACGGCGGAAGTGAGCACACAGCGACCATGCACTCTGCAGAAGGCCATCTAGTCCGGGATAGTGGGCTAAAAATTGCTGGACAACCAGGTTCAACACGTGAGCCATACAAGGCACGTGTGTGACATTGCCCCGGTGAAGTGCCGCACCCAGGTTTGCAGCATTGTCGCACATGGCCTTCCCTGGTTGCAGGTCCAGTGGAGACAACCTTTCATGAAACTGGGTCTCCAGAGCTGACCAAAACTCCTCAGCTGTGTGACTCACATTTCCCAGACATTTCAAAGTAAACACTGATGCGTTGAGCCCTGCTGCCAGCATAGTAAGGAGGTGTGCAGGATTCCTTCTGCGCAGTTAGAAAGCAGGTGGCATTACCAGACAGGCTTTGGGTGCAGGTGGAGGACCGAGAGGAGGTTGAGGAGGCAGAAGCAGTGGAGGAAGTTCGAGATAAAGAGGATTAACACACAACTCGTGGGGACGGTAAGACTTGGACAGCAGCCCCTTGTCCTGCTGTCACCATAGTTACCCAGTGCCCAGTCAGCGACATGTAACGCCCCTGTCCATGCCTTCTCGTCCAAGTGTCTGTGGTGAAGTGCACCCTGTCACACACAGAGTTTCTCAAAGAAGCGGTGATGTTGTGTGCGACATGCTAGTGGAGCGCAGGCACACCTTTCTTTGAGAAGTAGTGCCGACTGGGCATCTGGTACTGGGGCACTGTGACGGACATAAGGTCTTGAAAATCCTCTGTGTCCTCCAGGTGGAAAGGCAGCATTTCTGTAGCCAACAGCTTGTAGATGGTGAAATTCAACCTCTTAGCTTTCTCATGGCTAGGAGGAAATGGTCTTTTACTTTTCCACATCTGAGGGACCGAGGGCTGGCTGTTGTGCTTAGACGGTGTTGAGTAGGGTGTCCCCGGCAACTGCCGGTCTGTGAGGAAGATGCAGGCGGACATGTTAGGTTGCCTTGATCCAAAGGTGGTGCTCTCGATGTCGGAGAGCGCTCAACACTAGCAGGTGTTTCCACTTCCCAATGAACTGACGACCTGCCAATCACACTGGCTGTTGCGGGTAAAGAGGTGGCAGGTCTGCGTCCAAAAACATGTGTGACGGCTGTCCCCCCAGTCACAGAGGATGAAGAGGCTGCGGATGCACAAGATGGGGCAGATGGTGGTTGGCCCAGCCGATTAGGCCGCATTGTAGCACAGTGAGCTTCCCACTGCAACTTATGCTTCATATCCATGTGACGGTACATGCATGAAGTACTCAAACTATGTATTTTTTGGCCTCTACTTAGCTTTTGCTGACAAATATTACAGATAACACGAGTTGGGTCATCCTTATCGATCTGAATAAATGCCCAGGCTATGCAAGGCTTAGAGCCCATGTGACCTGAAGAGCCACTACGACTTGTGGTCAGAGGCAGAGTTGTGGTTGAGGATGCAGTTGTTGACGTGCTTCCAGTACTCCGTCTCTGTTCAGGAAGGCGCAACCTAACCTCGTCGTCAATAGCATCTGTGATGCCCCGCTGCGCTTGGTATCACAGATCCTACAAGAGTGCATTGATGGAATCCTCCACAAGAGGCCCCCATAAACATTCACACATCTCCACCTTCCACCTCAGACCAGCAGAGGGAGCCCGTTAGGGATATAAATAGGGAAGGTGGAGCTAGGCAGTTCAGTTCCTCTGAAGAGTTCCTGCAGTAGAGAAGCCTAAGAGAGGTCAGTCTGCAGTGGAGCTCAGTCTAGTCTAGAGAACGCAGTTAATAGTTCAGCAGTGGAGCACGAGGCTCCTGCTTGCTAGATTCAGGGAGCCCAGATAGAGCTTAAGGTGTGCCGGTGCCGTAAGATCAGTGAAGCGCGGCAAGCTGCCGTTAGTGTGTATAGCCTAGTGAGGGCCCGAGTAGGCCGAAGGCGAGTGGCGAGTTAGTACATAAGGGGCAGAGGAGCTTAACCAGCTCACCCCGAAGCATTTACCGGACACAGGATCCGAGCTTACCGGTATCTCTATGACCCAGTAAGGCATAACCGGAATCCCTGGAGAACTACAAGTCCCAGGATCGCTAAGGTGCTGATATGTAACAGAGCCAGGAGACGCTTAGGCCCCGCATACTGGGAGCGTGAACTCCAAGAGAAGGCCCTACCACAAGGTCAGCCAGCGCAGGACAGAGACAAAGTTAGGCCTAGCTCCAGGCAGGTCAGAAACTTACTACGCAGAGGCAAGAAACAGGAGGCCCTACACCCGCTCATTGGGGAGGATCCTGATATTCACCCTTCACCCTACAGTGCTCCGGGATGTGCCTGAATTTCCACCAGTAAAAGGTACTGAAGTGACTACCGTGTCCGTTCCCGTTCTTGCTCTGACCCAGCTGGGTCTCGCCTGTCCTGCATTCCCCCTGCATACGCTGCCCTGAGACCTAGCTCCACCTGTGGGGAGCTATACCATCGAGCTGCCTTATCACCGGCCTCAGTGGACTGCTGCAGCGCTGGTGCTTGTCACCAGATACCACAGGTGGCGTCATGAACTCTTATAAAATTAACAATTATCCACCCTTTTAAAGAGAGACCCCAGGGTACGGGCCAGGGAGCCGACCACCGCGACATCCCCAAGGCCAGGCAAATGCCCGGGTACCGAGTCATCCCCATCCCCAGGGCTAGTCACATCCTCCTCCACCTCCTCTGCTGACCTCATCGACTGTCTGACTGTGGGTTGACAGTAAGTGGGATCTCCAACCTCGTCATCATCACCCTGTGTGTTATCACACCCGTCGCCCTCAGAGCCAACCTCTTCCTGCCCTGACCGAAAAGTCAAGTTGTCGCTCCAATCAGGTATTTGAGTCTCATCATCGTCTTCATCATTGTCTCCACCAACAGGAGTTACAGTTTGGGAACAAGGGTCTACATTATGCTCAGAACCTTCTTCATCTGGTCCTGGATCCAACTTATAAAGATTCTGGGCATTGGATCAGATCATTTCCTCATCTGGATTAACAGAAGCTCTGGAGCAGACCTCCGTTTCCCAGGCTATAGTATGAGTAAACAGCTGGGCAGACTCAGCCATCTGTGTTACCCCATACTCAGACGGGCAGCTGGAGACTTGGGAGCTGTGAGGAAGCAAGTGCGATTGGGGTGACACCTCTGAGGACTGGAGTATTTGTGATGTTGAAATTGAGGTGATGGAGAGCCCACTTGAAGGAGCACTTGATATCCGTTGAAGCACCTGCTGTTTTTGTGCCTCATCTAGAATTTGTAGCGATGGGCGTGTCCGTAAGAATGGGATCGTATCACATTGTCCACGAAAAGAAGTCGACATCTTAGTTTGGCTGGAAGATGGTCTTTCTTCTGCAGATGTTACTCCCCCCCCCCACCGTGGGGGGCCTCGACCCACCGGCGGACAGGCACCAGTATTGGGATAGGGGGGCTGGCCGTCAGGGTCCACCGCGGCTCTGGCACAAACCCGGCGACACAGAGGTGGCACAGGCAGGAACGGACTGGCCGTGTCGGCTTCTCACTTTTTGGATTTTAGAAGGGCATGACATGCCTATATCTGTGTCTCCCCCTCCTTTTACTCCTCCACCTCTTTTCTTTTCGCATGACTATATGTACTTGTCACTTTTCCATGTGTTAGTTGTGTCTTCTGAGCAGTTTGTCAGCTTTTGGACACCTTTGAAGGTGTTTTCTATGTGTTTCTATGTGTTTTTGTTTGCCTGCCATTGGTTTTTTATGGTGTTCGAAGGTGTTCGACGAACAGTTCGACGAACAGTTCGGCGAACACACGGGTGTTCGACGAACCGAACCGAACTCGAACACTACGGGGGTGGCTCAACACTACTCTTGATGCCTCTTTAGCCTGTCTTTTAACTCTGGAGGAGATTTGGATAAATGTACCTCTTTGAACTGCTTTATTCTCGTTCCAAATAGTAAAAGGGCTGAGATCATCTGTTGTGTTTTGTCAGGAGTATTTTTTAATAGAGAATTCTACTTATTCCTTAAATTTAGGAGAATGGACAATGGAAGAATTACATTTCCAAGAAAAATATGAGCTGTCGGCTACCCCTAAATTGAGCGTTCAATAATCGGCGAATGGTCTGAGAAAGATTGGTTTCCAATTGTTACTTTTACAAATTTTTAAATAGTAAAAAAATCAGTGAGGATAAGGTCTATGCGTGAAAATGTTTAATGCGCCGCTGAGTAAAATGAGTATTCAATGGAACACCTGAAGAAGTTTAGTAATTCTTGTTGAATTAGTCATTTATTAAGAGTGAGGAAATGTTGTCTTGATGGAGCAGTGAAATCTAAGGTTCCATCGGGCACTGTATTAAAGTCTCCAATTATCATGAGAATCCCTTGTTTGTGCTCCTGGACGATTTTAATCAGGCTGTTAAAGAAGTGCATTTGCCCTTCATTGGAAGCGTACACATTAACACCTTTCTGACGTGAGACTTAATAATACGTCCCTGTGCCCTGGGCCTTAATGACCAGATATGTATTATTACGTCTCACTTATCGCGCCCACACAGAAGCTGTGTGAGTGCGATCGCCAACGGGTGTCAACTGATTCTGCCGGCTGACTGCCGGCACTTTAACCCGCTAAATGCTGTGATCGCACAATGTCATTGCGGGGTCCTGATCATTGCCATGGTGACCTGATGTCGTTATGACGACATCCGGGTCACCAGGCACTAGCAAGGTAGTTTGATCATGAACAGTGCATAATCAAACTATTTTGTGTCTGCAGGGCTGACAGGTTATAAGGAATAGCAGTGATCCTACACTGCTATACCTTATAACAGCGATGAGACTGCAGAAAGTGAAAGTCTAAGTAAAAAATTAAAAAAAAAAAAAAAAAAAAAAATCACAAAAATAATAATAGAAATAAAATTATACATATACTTAACGAAAGGAACGCTATTAGATTTATGGAGCATAAATTTGGCTGCAATAGATTGAAGACACCATGTTGGATTTGCAGAACCCCCAGGCAGGGCTGGCTCCAGGTTTTTCTGGGCCCCGGGCGAAAGAGTCTCAGTGGGCCCCTTTAATACATACCACGATTCATGATGCACAGATACCGCAGAGAAATATATATATATACAGTACAGACCAAAAGTTTGGACACACCTTCTCATTTAAAGATTTTTCTGTATTTTCATGACTTTGAAAATTGTACATTCACACTGACGGCATCAAAACTATGAATTAATACATGTGGAATTATATACTTAACAAAAAAGTGTGAAACAACTGAAAATATGTCTTCTATTCTAGGTTCTTCAAAGTAGCCACCTTTTGCTTTGATGACTGCTTTGCACACTCTTGGCATTCTCTTGATGAGCTTCAAGAGGTAGTCACCGGAAATGGTCTTCCAACAATCTTGAAGGAGTTCCCAGAGATGTTTAGCACTTGTTGGCCCTTTTGCCTTCACTCTGCGGTCCAGCTCACCCCAAACCATCTTGATTGGGTTCAGGTCTGGTGACTGTGGAGGCCAGGTCATCTGGTGTAGCACCCCATCACTCTCCGTCTTGGTCAAATAGCCCTTACACAGCCTGGAGGTGAGTTTGGGGTCATTGTCCTGTTGAAAAATAAATGATGGTCCAACTAAACGCAAACCGGATGGAATAGCATGCCGCTGCAAGATGCTGTGGTAGCCATGCTGGTTCAGTATGCCTTCAATTTTGGATAAATCCCCAACAGTGTCACCAGCAAAGCACCCCCACACCATCACACCTCCTCCTCCATGCTTCTCGGTGGGAACCAGGCATGTAGAGTCCATCCATTCACCTTTTCTGCGTCGCACAAAGACACGGTGGTTGGAACCAAAGATCTCAAATTTGGACTCATCAGACCAAAGCACAGATTTCCACTGGTCTAATGTCAATTCCTTGTGTTCTTTAGCCCAAACAAGTCTCTTCTGCTTGTTGCCTGTCCTTAGCAGTGGTTTCCTAGCAGCTATTGTACCATGAAGGCCTGTTGCACAAAGTCTCCTCTTAACAGTTGTTGAAGAGATGTGTCTGGTGCTAGAACTCTGTGTGGCATTGACCTGGTCTCTAATCTGAGCTGCTGTTAACCTGCGATTTCTGAGGCTGGTGACTTGGATAAACTTATCCTCAGAAGCAGAGGTGACTCTTGGTCTTCCTTTCCTGGGGCGGTCCTCATGTGAGCCAGTTTCTTTGTAGCGCTTGATGGTTTTTGCAACTGCACTTGGGGACACTTTCACAGTTTTCCCAATTTTTCGCACTGACTTTTTAAAGTAATGATGGCCACTCGTTTTTTCTTTACTTAGCTGCTTTTTTCTTGCCATAATACAAATTCTAACAGTCTATTCAGTAGGACTATCAGCTGTGTATCCACCACACTTCTGCACAACACAACTGATGGTCCCAACCCCATTTATAAGGCAAGAAATCCCACTTATTAAACCTGACAGGGCACACCTGTGAAGTGAAAACTATTTCCGGTGACTACCTCTTGAAGCTCATCAAGAGAATGCCAAGAGTGTGCAAAGCAGTCATCAAAGCAAAAGGTGGCTACTTTGAAGAACCTAGAATAGAAGATATATTTTCAGTTGTTTCACATTTTATTGTTAAAGTATATAATTCCACATGTGTTAATTCATAGTTTTGATGCCTTCAGTGTGAATTACAATTTTCATAGTCATGAAAATACAGAAAAATCTTTAAATGAGAAGGTGTGTCCAAACTTTTGGTCTGTACTGTATATATATATACACACACACAGTTGTGCTCAAAAGTTTACATACCCCGGAAGAAGTTTTCCTTTCTTGGCCTTGTTTCAGAGAATATGAATGATAACAGAAAAACTTTTTCTCCACTCATGGTTATTGGTTGGGTGAAGCCATTTATTGTCAAACTACTGAGCTTTCTCTTTTGAAATCTTAATGACAAACTAAAACATCCAAATGACCCTGATCAAAAGTTCACATACCCTGGTGATTTTGGCCTGATAACATGCTCAGAATTTGACACAACTGGGTTTGAATGGCGACTAAAGGTAACATCCTCACCTATGACCTGTTTGCTTGTAATCAGTGTGTGTGCATAAAAGCTGAGTGAGTTTCTGAGATCCAAGCAGACTCTTGCATCTTTCATCCAGCCACTGACATTTCTGGATTGTTAGTCATGGGGAAAGCAAAAGAATTGTCAACGGATCTACGGGAAAAGGTAGTTGAACTGTATAACACAGGAAAGGGATACAAAAAAATATCCAAGGAATTGATAGTGCCAGTCAGCAGTGCTCAAACTCTGATTAACAAATGGAAAATCAGGGGCTCTGGAAAAACCAAACCACGGTCAGGTAGACCAACAAATATTTCGGCCACAACTGCCAGGAAAATTGTTCGGGATGCAAAGAAAAACCCACACATAACATCATCTGAAATTCAGGACTCTCTGAAAACTAGCGGTGTGGCTGTTTCAAGATGCACAATAAGGAGGCACTTGAAGAAAAATGGGCTGCATGGTCGAGTCGCCAGAAGAAAGCCATTACTGCGCAAATGCCACAAAGTATCTCGCCTACAATATGCCAAACAGCACAGAGACAAGTCTCAAAACTTCTGGAACAAGGTAATTTGCAGTGATGAGACCAAAATTTAACTGTTTGGCCACATTTGGAGAGAGGTCAACAAGGCCTATGATGAAAGGAACATCATTCCTACAGTAAAGCACGGAGGTGGATCGCTGATGTTTTGGGGATGTGTGAGCTACAAAGGCACAGGAAACTTGGTAAAAGTTGAAGGAAAGATGAATTCAGCACATTATCAGCAAATACTGGAGGCAAATTTGCACTCATCAGCCCAGAGACTGCGCATGGAACATACTTGGACGCTCCAACATGACAACATTCCAAAATACAAGGCCAAGTCGACCTGTCATTGGCTACAGCAGAGCAAAGTGAAGGTTCTGGAGTGGCCATCTCAGTCTACTGACCTCAATATCATTGAGTCACTCTGGGGAGATCTCAAGCACGCAGTTCATGCTAGACTGCCCAGGAATTTACAGGAACTGGAGGCTTTTTGCCAAGAAGAATGGGCAGCTTTACCACCTGAGAAAATAAAGAACCTCATCCACAACTACCACAAAAGACTTCAAGCTGTCATTGATGGTAGAGGGGGCAATACACGGTATTAAGAACTGGGGTATGTGAACATGTGAACTTTTGATCAGGGTCATTTGGATGTTTTTGGTTGTCATTAAGATTTAAAAAGAGAAAACATAGTAGTTTGACAATAAATGGCTTCACCCAACCAATAACCATGAGTGGAGAAATTTTTTTTTTGTTATCATTCATATTCTCTAAAACAAGGCCAAGAAAGGAAAAATTCTGCCGGGGTATGTAAACTTTTCAGCACAACTGTATATATAATTTTTCTATTTTTTCTATTGACTGATGGACAGTTAATCTCTGCATGTGTCACAGCTGTTTAACAGCCGTGACACTTGCAGCTGCGGCGACAATAAAAGAAATCCCGAGCACGCCAAAATATTCTGTGGTTGCTGGAAAGGGCTAATGAAACATACTCGATCATCACTATCCGCCATCTGTTAACGGAAATATAGGGTGCTTGCACGTTGTTAGCAGCAAAAAGGCTCTGTAAAAGCGAAATGGCCCTTGGCCCTCAAAAGGAATTCTGCAAATTCTGTGCTCCCAAATACAAATGCCCACCTCCCTTTTGAGCCCCACAGTGTGCCTAAACCACAGTTAGCGTCCACATGTTTGATATTTCTGTAGAGATGAGAGCCCCCCTAATTTACGGGTGCATGTCTCCAGACGCACGAGCTGGGCATAACGTACAATAGCAGTTTGCAATTTTTACTCAGCAGCATCCACTGCTGCTTGGTTCTGGAAAACACACATGTAGTTAAAATCCTCACCACACCTGTAGATAAATTACCAAAGTTATATAATTTCCAAAATCGTGTCACTTGAGGAAGGGGATTCTGGTTTTCCAGCACTTAGGAGCTGTGTATATGGAGTCTACATACTATTCTAGGAAAATCAGCACTCCAGAAGGCAAATAGCGCTCCGTCCCTCCCGAGTCTTGCTGTGTGGCTAAGCATTACTGTACAGCCACATGTGGGGTATTTTTACATTCAGCAAAAATTGTGTGACAAATTTTGGTGCCATTTTTACCCATTTCTCAGTGTGAAATTGTAAAATCTGGGGCTAAAACAAAACTTTGGTGGTAAAAAATGTAATTATTCTTTCTTCATTGCCCAATGATGTAAAATTCTGTGAGGCACATGTGGTATCAACATGCTCACTGCACCCCTAGATGAATTCATTGAGAGGTGTAGTTTGTAAAATGAGGTCTCTTATGGGGGGTTCTGCTGTTCTGGCACCTTAGGGGCTCTGCCAATGTGACATGGCACCATCAAACCAGCCCAGCAAAATATGAACTCCAATATGGTGCTTTTTCCCTTCTGAGCTTTGCACTGTGCTTCAATAGTAGTTTTCGACCACATATGGGGTATCAGCATACTCAGGAGAAATTGCACAACAAATTTTGGGGTCTATTTTCTCCTGCTATCCTCGTGAAAATGAAAATATTTTGGGGTTAAAACATTTTTGTGGGAAAAATGTGAAAATGTTATTTTTATGGCTCAATGTTCTAAACTCCTGTGAAGCACCTGGGGGTTAAAGGTGATCCCCACACATCTAGATAAGTTCCCTGAGGGGTCTAGTTTCCAAAATGGTGTCACTTGTGGGAGGTTTCCACTGTTTAGGTACATCAGTGGCTCTCCAAACATGACATGACGTTCACTAATTCAAGCAAATTTTACATTCAAAAGTCAAAAGGCACTACTTCCCTTCCGAACCATGCCGTGCGCCCAAGCAGTAGTTTACCCCCCCCATATGGGGTATTGTTGTGCTCAGGAGAAATTGCACAACAAATTTTCGGGTCTATTTTTTCCTGTTACCCTTGCGAAAATAAAAAAATGTGGGTCTAAAATAACATTTTTGTGAAAAAAGTTAAATGTTCATTGTTTTCTTCCACATTCCAAAAATTCCTGTGAACTACCTGAAGGGTTAATAAACTTCTTGAATGTGTTTTTGAGCACCTTCAGGGGTGTCGTTTTTAGAATGGTGTCACTTTTAGATATTTACTTTTTAAAAGCCCCTCATAGTCACTTCAAGTGGGCTGTGGTCCCTAAAAAACGGTTTTGTAAATTTTGTTGGAAAAATGAGAAATCGCTGGTCAAATTTTAAACCTTATAACTTCCTAACAAAAAAAAAATTTGGTTCCAAAATTGTGCTGACGTAAAGTAGACATGTGGGAAATGTTATTTTATGTGACATATCTCTCTGATTTAAGGGCATGAAAATTCAAAGTTTTAAAATTGTAAAAATTTTTGCCAAATTTCCGATTTTTTCACAAAGTAACGCCAGTCATATCAAGTAAATTTTACTACTATCATGAAGTACAATATGTCATGAAAAAACAATCTCAGAATAATTGGGATCCGTTGAAGCTTTCCAGAGTTATTACCTCATAAAAAGACACTGGTCAGAATTGTAAAAATTGGCCTGGACATTAACATGCAAACAGCCTTCGGGGGTAAAGGGGTTAACAACTGTACATAGTTAATGATTGTTGTAGCATATAAATATATGGTATTTACCATCTTCATCTTGGATCTCAGAAAGCAATTTAAATATCATATAATTATTTATTATTATTATAACACCTGCTTTTTTCCGGTCATTTGATGATTCAAAAATAATGGTGTAATTTTTATGCTGAAATATGGGGTGTTTTTTCTTGGCTAGTTTGGTTTCTCGAGACATATTATATCCGCTTTACTCAATCTAATCTCTCTCCATTTTAGAAATCTTTCCTTTGGGCTTTTCAAGATCCTTACATTTAACGAGAGGATTTTAGTATTCATTTATTGTCTGGGAGTCAAAAAATATAAAATTGGAGAAATAGGATATTTAAGTCTAGAAGAATTCACAACACTGTGTGTTATACTTAGTAGTGTACATTGTAAACAACACTATCTATATAACCTAAAAACCTAAAATAATAAAAAAAAGAGTTAAAAATAGAAATACCAAAAAACAAAGAAAAATAAAACCAAGTAACAGTAAGACCAATGTTACTGAACTAAAAATCTCCCGGAGAGGCCTTTATTCTATAGGTTCACCTCTGAAAAGTTTATGGCAATTATAGCCGAGAGTCTATCAATCTTAAGATAAAAATTCAAAATACACACTTTTTTATATTTTAATACCAAACCATTCACTAAATCTAAATGGAACTATCTGTGGTTACCAGTGAAGAAACTGCCACTTATGTAGGAATCTCTGTGGCGTATATTAGCTTGTTACAACAAAGAAAAGATGTTTATAACCATAAGTAGGATCCATCACATTTGTAGGAATCTTCGTGACGTAACAACAACTGATGCAAAGAGACCAACATCTTACAGTAGATCCAGAGATAGGATTCAAGGTGAATGGCAGTGAGAATTAGTTTCAGGATCTTCTCTTTTTTTCCAGCCCAGAGATAAAATGTTTCCCTTTGTGAGGATTAAAAATAGGATAAATTTACCTTTTGAAGGAAATGAGGAGTTTAAAGTGAAATCCTCATCTATACGTTATCCCATTATGGCGTAGATAATTGGTGATCTCTGAGACTGACTTCCTAAAACAGATGGTAAATACTGTGATATGTTCGTAGGGCGCAGGTAATTGGCCATTTTCCCCCATGTAGTGTTAGAGGTTTTCTTTGGTGTGGAAAAAATGAAATAGCAAGATTGAATTTTTTTGGAAATCCCTGTATTCTTTATATTGTTCTTTCGGTTGCGGTCTTCGATGTCCACTAATTTAATTTTCATTTGGCGTAATTAGTCTTGAGCTTGCTCTTGGCTTTTACTTTGTAAAGTGCTCTTTTTTTCTAGTTCATTGACTTTGAATCTTTGATTAATACTCGCAATGTTTGTTTGAAGGACTTGAGTCTGCTTCTCAATGCTAAATTAGGTATTTAGTGTGGATATTATTTCTCTTAAATATCCTTCTAACGCACTTTTGGGTGTAGCTTTTATATTGTCGATATTGGTGAATATTTTGGGCCTTACTACCGTATTGGGATCTGTTGGTTCTGTTCTAGGACGCTGTTTATTCAGGTTTGGGAAGGGAAAGGAATCTGATTCTTCTTCCATATCAGATTGTGAGTTTGTTGTCTTTCTCTCCAAGACTGAAATTCTTTTCTTTTGTTGGTGAAATAAGTTAGTGGGATAACAACTTTGTTGTTGTAGTCATTAGCTGCTCCTGCACTTCATTTTTCTTTTGTATGGATGACTATGAAGGGCTAAGGCATTTTGCTGTATCATCCGCTTGTGAAGACTGCGACTGTGTCTGCCTTCCCGTCTTTTATCACAATATTTCACCTTTCGAATATAAGTATAAACAGAGCAATCTCGAAGACTGTGTTTCTGTCTCTAACGTAGAGAAGACAGAAGGTTTTGGCCTTTAGGTTTATATCCTCCAGAAGGTTTTTGTGTCTCTCTTAAGTTCTCCCAACTCAGGGTTTTCGGTTAAACCTTTAAGCACAAATCAGATTTAGGTGGCAAAAAGTATAGACTTGTTAGCCTCTTTTATAGGTATGCATACACTGCTTGTATTTTAATGCATCTAATAGTGAGTCTATTGTAAATCCTTTTATAACCTCACTCAGAACCTGCAAATGCAAATTTATGCATTTAAGCTCAAGTCAGATTTATTAGATAAGGGGGAAAGACTTTTGTGAAGACACGGGGTCTCCCATGGGCATAATACTACTCAGACAACACAGGGTGAGGGTAAAACAGTGTGGCAATACTTTATTGAACCACCAAACAGACAATAGCATATAGAACAGTCCCAGCAAAAAACCTATGATGGTGCAAAATTACAGAGTCTCACTCTTCTGCTGACTCACCGGGACAAATCCGTTGCGACTTCGAGGGACTTACAGAGCTGACTAACGCCACTAGTGGCACCACGCTTTTGCCGGGCACCAAAAGAGAGGAGGTAACGAAAAGCTTAGGAAGCTGACAGTCCATTGTGGTACATGGCCAGGAGACCCGAGGATCCCAACCTGGCTTCTCCGAACATATCCATGGAACCAGGTGACCAGAGGGTCCCAACCTGGTTACCCCAAACATCTCCATGGGACCAGGTGACTGGAGGGTCCCAACCTGGTTTCCCCAAATGTATCCATGGGTTCTGTGATAGTCAATTGAGCATATCTGTAATCCTCCAGCCAGAGCTGTGGTCCCTTAGCCTAGTAGAATCCAAATCTGTGTCCCTTGATGGAGCCATGGTGTCCTGTAGAGCTGTCATGTTGAGTGTTCCTGGCTGTAGCTTTGTAAAGGATTTCTGTTACAGAGGCAAATCCTCCTTATATAGTTCATAACTGTCCTTTCAAGCCAACATCTACAGGTCAGAGTGGAGGTGGCATGAGTTTAACTCGCATTGTTTGAGTATTTAATCAATCTGCCTGTAGTTTGTCCTGCTCTGTTTTGCAGGTCAACAAACTAGCCTGGTACAATGTGTAATAAGCATATTAGCAAACATCCATTGTTCATGACCTGAGTCCCTGTCTTGCAAAGCTAGCAGACCATAAGTTGCAGTAAATATCAACATCCAGGCTTATTCAAACAATAGTCTGTGTTGACCAACCAAAGGAAAACACATCAATTTAAAAGTCAACATAAACATAATAGCCTATGTCTCCTGGCCTACTGAATTTTTGTCTGGATAATTAAGATTAAATGCTGTGTCGTCACAACTTTATAAAGCTCTTCTAGTAGTGATCAAACACAGCTGTTCATTCTTTCATACACCACAGCTCTAAGGATAAAGATCTCGAGTCCTTGTTGTTTTCATTCAAGGGCATAGCTTTAATTCCTCTTCTCAACTAATTAGCAAACATATAGTATTGTGTCCTTTGGAGTGTTTAATCACCTCAGGTCTGACCCTTAAAAAGGTTGTCGATTACTAGGACACCTCCAGTGCCAGAGCCATTCCAGCGGTGTCTGCACTTGCATTCCCAGGTCTCCCATGCGGTTGTTGTGACAAGTAAGCCTGGCGCCCAATCAGCGCTGGCGTCACTATCTCCGACAATGTAAATAAGAGATTCCTGTGCTCACCGCGTTCACTGCTGCAGCCAAAGAAATCTTCCCAGCTCACCTTCAATCCACCAGCCAGGATCTTAGTCACAGGTATCAGCCCCAGTCCCCTACAGAGCAAAATCAGCATCCTCCATCAGAGGAGCAGCCCCCAGCAGCTTACAGCTTGATTCGCTGTGAATACAGCCTCAGCTGTGCAAGGAGTCCAGCAGAGCTGAGGAGCTCCTGCTCTCACCTCAAGTAAACAGATCGGCATGGAGTCCAGCCAGAGATTTTTGCTAATATCTCCGGCATGCCAGCAATGAGCAAGTTGGTTCTGGTCTTGAAATACTGCTTAGGATGTCCCAGATCGAGTGGGAGAGGTTTGGTATCAGGAGTAGAGATGAGCGTTGTTCTACTCGAACTGTTCGCCAATCTCAAATTCGAGCTGTTTTGGGCGGTGTTCGAGCCGGTCGGCGAACACGAACAATTTGAGAAAAATTCGGCTGTTCGAGGTTATGTTCGATAACTGTTCGTGCACCAAAATCATAACTGGATTTTTTCTCAGTAATGATGAAAATTAATGTTAATACGCAGTTTGAGTGTACAGCGGGGTGGTGGGGGGGGCAGGGGATGGATCTCTGCAGGAACAATGAAGATCTCCATTTTTTTTCTCTTTCCCGCATTTACAGTGGGGAGGTGCAATCTGTCAGCCTATCAGCAGCGCACACACGGAGCGAAGTGCTTTTTTTCACACAAGCAAGGGCATGTGTCATTGGCAGTGTATGTCACATGTCCTTGCCCTATAAGACCAAGCCATTTTCCCCGTCGCCACCATTTTCTCACTGCTGCAGCTGCGTGTTAGACGGCACCGCTGTTGCTGTGTGCGCTATACCTTGTTAATTTCAAGCCAATTTTCGCACAAATATACAGATAGCTTGGGAGTAGGGAATAGTTGTGATTGCAGTCCTTTTAAGGACTAGGTTACAGCATTTCCTACGACTTTTATCAGGGAGGTCTGTGCTCTTAAATAGATAGGTTGTGGGAGTAAAGACTAATTGTAATTGGAGTCCTTTTCAGGACTAGGTTACATGAGTTCCTATCAGTTTTTGCCAGGCAGGTCTGTGCCAGTGCTGTGCAAGTTTTTTTCACAGCATTTGGCTGAATCTAGCAAAGCTAATCCTTTTTGGCCTATTGCAGAGTGTGTTAGTCAGTGGAGTAGCCTATCTGTGTTGCAAGATATACCACCTGTGTATAGAATACCAATTTTTTTACTGCACCTAGTGAAGTAAAATCTTTTGGGCATAGCATCATTCTATTAGTCCATCTATACTGACCTCCATCAGGTTGCAAATTAAAAATAATTTTTTTCTTCATTTATCTCTGAAAAAATATTTGGGCTTCTAGCAGCGTGTGGGACTTGTTCTATTAGTCCATCTATACTGACCTCCATCAGGTTGCAAATTAAAACTAATTTTTATCTGCATCTACAGTACCTCTGAAAAAATATTTGGGCTTCTAGCAGTGTGTGGGACTTGTTCTATTAGTCCATCTATACTGACCTCCATCAGGTTGCAAACTGAATATATTTTTTTCTGCATCTACCTCTGAAAAAATATTGGGCTTCTAGCTGTGTGTGGGTCTTGTTCTATTAATCCATCTATACTGACCTCCATCAGGTTGCAAACTGAATATATTTTTTTCTGCATCTACCTCTGAAAAAATATTTGGCCTTCTAGTAGTGTGTCGGACTTTCTCTACTAGTCCATCTATACTGACCTCCATCAGGTTGCAAATTAAAACTAATTTTTATCTGCATCTACAGTACCTCTGAAAAAATATTTGGGCTTCTAGCTGTGTGCGGGACTTGTTGTATTAGTCCATCTATACTGACCTCCATCAGGTTGCAAACTGAATATATTTTTTTCTGCATCTACGTCTGAAAAAATATTTGGCCTTCTAGTAGTGTGTCGGACTTTCTCTATTAGTCCATCTATACTGACCTCCATCAGGTTGCAAATTAAAACTAATTTTTATCTGCATCTACAGTACCTCTGAAAAAATATTTGGGCTTCTAGCAGTGTGTGGGACTTGTTCTATTAGTCCATCTATACTGACCTCCATCAGGTTGCAAACTGAATATATTTTTTTCTGCATCTACCTCTGAAAAAATATTTGGCCTTCTAGTAGTGTGTCGGACTTTCTCTATTAGTCCATCTATACTGACCTCCATCAGGTTGCAAACTGAATATAATTTTTTTCTGCATCTAGCTCTGAAAAAATATTTGGCCTTCTAGTAGTGTGTCGGACTTTCTCTATTAGTCCATCTATACTGACCTCCATCAGGTTGCAAATTAAAACTAATTTTTATCTGCATCTACAGTACCTCTGAAAAAATATTTGGGCTTCTAGCAGTGTGTGGGACTTGTTCTATTAGTCCATCTATACTGACCTCCATCAGGTTGCAAACTGAATATAGTTTTTTCTGCATGTACCTCTGAAAAAATATTGGGCTTCTAGCTGTGTGTGGGTCTTGTTCTATTAATCCATCTATACTGACCTCCATCGGGTTGCAAACTGAATATATTTTTTTCTGCATCTACCTCTGAAAAAATATTTGGCCTTCTAGTAGTGTGTCGGACTTTCTCTGTTAGTCCATCTATACTGACCTCCATCAGGTTGCAAACTGAATATAATTTTTTTCTGCATCTAGCTCTGAAAAAATATTTGGCCTTCTAGTAGTGTGTCGGACTTTCTCTATTAGTCCATCTATACTGACCTCCATCAGGTTGCAAATTAAAACTAATTTTTATCTGCATCTACAGTACCTCTGAAAAAATATTTGGGCTTCTAGCTGTGTGCGGGACTTGTTGTATTAGTCCATCTATTCTGACCTCCATCAGGTTGCAAACTGAATATATTTTTTTCTGCATCTACCTCTGAAAAAATATTTGGCCTTCTAGTAGTGTGTCGGACTTTCTCTATTAGTCCATCTATACTGACCTCCATCAGGTTGCAAATTAAAACTAATTTTTATCTGCATCTACAGTACCTCTGAAAAAATATTTGGGCTTCTAGCTGTGTGTGGGACTTGTTCTATTAGTCCATCTATACTGACCTCCATCAGGTTGTAAACTGAATATATTTTTTTCTGCATCTACCTCTGAAAAAATATTGGGCTTCTAGCTGTGTGTGGGTCTTGTTCTATTAATCCATCTATACTGACCTCCATCAGGTTGCAAACTGAATATATTTTTTTCTGCATCTACCTCTGAAAAAATATTTGGCCTTCTAGTAGTGTGTCGGACTTTCTCTATTAGTCCATCTATACTGACCGCCATCAGGTTGCAAATTAAAACTAATTTTTATCTGCATCTACAGTACCTCTGAAAAAATATTTGGGCTTCTAGCAGTGTGTGGGACTTGTTCTATTAGTCCATCTATACTGACCTCCATCAGGTTGCAAACTGAATATATTTTTTTCTGCATCTACCTCTGAAAAAATATTTGGCCTTCTAGTAGTGTGTCGGACTTTCTCTATTAGTCCATCTATACTGACCTCCATCAGGTTGCAAACTGAATATAATTTTTTTCTGCATCTAGCTCTGAAAAAATATTTGGCCTTCTAGTAGTGTGTCGGACTTTCTCTATTAGTCCATCTATACTGACCTCCATCAGGTTGCAAATTAAAACTAATTTTTATCTGCATCTACAGTACCTCTGAAAAAATATTTGGGCTTCTAGCTGTGTGTGGGTCTTGTTCTATTAATCCATCTATACTGACCTCCATCAGGTTGCAAACTGAATATATTTTTTTCTGCATCTACCTCTGAAAAAATATTTGGCCTTCTAGTAGTGTGTCGGACTTTCTCTATTAGTCCATCTATACTGACCTCCATCAGGTTGCAAACTGAATATAATTTTTTTCTGCATCTAGCTCTGAAAAAATATTTGGCCTTCTAGTAGTGTGTCGGACTTTCTCTATTAGTCCATCTATACTGACCTCCATCAGGTTGCAAATTAAAACTAATTTTTATCTGCATCTACAGTACCTCTGAAAAAATATTTGGGCTTCTAGCTGTGTGTGGGACTTGTTCTATTAGTCCATCTATACTGACCTCCATCAGGTTGCAAATTCAAAATAATTTTTTTCTGCATCTAACCCGGCCAATAGTTTTGGCCTAATACCACAGTTTGGCCACTCAGCTCTGCTCGGTTACCATCCATTGTTTTTTTGTGCAAACAACTCCAGAGTTGTGAATTAGTTAACCACCAAAATGAGTGGAAAAAGGCCTGCTGCTGGTGGAAAGGGGAATAGGCGTGTTGGGAAGGGGAAAAAAGGTTGTGTCCGTGGGGTAGGTGTTAAAGCAACAGTAACATCTGCAGAAGAAAGACCATCTTCCAGCCAAACTAAAATGTCTACTTCTTTTAGCGGACAATGTGATAAGATCCCTTTCTTACGGCCACGCCAATCGCTACAAATTCCAGATGAGGCACAAAAACAGCAGGTGCTTCAACGGATATCAAGTGCTCCTTTAAGTGGGCTCTCCTCCACATCAACTTCAACATCACAAATACTCCAGTCCTCAAAGGTGTCACCCAAATCGCACTTGCTTCCTCACAGCTCCCAAATCTCCAGCTGCCCGTCTGAGTATGAGGTAGAACAGATGGTTGAGTCTGCAGAGCTGTTTACTCATACTATAGCCTGGGAATCAGAGGTCGACTCCAGCGCTTCTGTGAATCCAGACGAGGAAATGATCTGCACTGATGCCCAGAATCTTTATGAGTCGGATCCAGGACCAGACGCAGAAGGTTCTGACCATAATGTAGACCCTCATTCCCAAACTGTAACTCCTGTTGGTGGAGACAATGAGGAAGACGATGATAAGACTCAAATACCTGATTGGAGCGACAACTTTAGTTTTTTGTCAGGGCAGGAACAGGTTGGCTCTGAGGACGACGGGTGTGATAACGCACAGGGTGATGATGATGAGGTCGGAGATCCCACTTACTGTCAACCCACAGTCAGCCAAGAGATGAGGTCAGCAGAGGAGGTGGAGGAAGATGCTAGTGACGACGAGGTCAGGTTGCGCCTTCCTGGACAGAGACGTAGTACTGGAAGCATGTCAACAACTGCATCCTCAAACACAACTCTGCCTCTCACCACAAGTCGTGGTGGCTCTTCAGGTCGCATGGGTGCTAAGCCTTGCATAGCCTGGGCATTTTTTCAGATCGATAAAGATGACCCAACTCATGTTATCTGTAACATTTGTCAGCAAAAGCTAAGTAGAGGCCAAAAAATACATCGTTTGAGTACTTCATGCATGAACCGGCACATGGACATGAAGCATAAGTTGCAGTGGGAAGCTCAGTGTGCTACAATGCGGCCTAGCCGGCCGGGCCAACCACCGTCTGCCATATCTTGTGCATCCGCGGCCTCTTCATCCTCTGTGACTGGCGGGACAGCAGTCACACCTGTTTTGGGGCGCAGACCTGCCACCTCTTTACCCGCAACAGCCAGCGTGATTGGCAGGTCATCATTTTCTTTGGAGGTGGTAACACCAGCTGGTGTTGAGCGCTGTCCGACATCGATAGCACCACCTTTGGATGAAGGCAACCTAACATGTCCGCCTGCATCTTCCTCACAGACCGGCAGTTTGCCGGGGACACCCTTATCAACCCCGTCTAAGCACAATAGCCAGCCCTCGGTCCCTCAGATGTGGACAAATAAAAGACCATTTCCTCCTAGCCATGAGAAAGCTAAGAGGTTGAATTTCACCATCTGCAAGCTCTTGGCTACAGAAATGCTGCCTTTCCGCCTGGTGGACACAGAGGATTTTCGAGACCTTATGTCCGTCGCAGTGCCCCAGTACCAGATGCCCAGTCGGCACTACTTCTCAAAGAAAGGTGTGCCTGCGCTCCACCAGCATGTCGCACACAACATCACCGCTTCTTTGAGAAACTCTGTGTGTGACAGGGTGCATTTCACCACAGACTCATGGACGAGTAGGCATGGACAGGGGCGTTACATGTCGCTGACTGGGCACTGGGTAACTATGGTGACAGCAAGACAAGGGGCTGCTGTCCAAGTCTTGCCGTCCCCACGAGTTGTGCGTCAATCCTCTTTATGTCAAAGTTCCTCCACTGCTTCTGCCTCCTCAACCTCCTCTCGGTCTTCCACCTGCACCCAAAGCCTGTCTGGTCATGCCACAAGCTTTCTAACTGCGCAGAAGGGATCCTGCACACCTCCTTACTATGCTGGCAGTAGGGCTCAACGTCATCAGGCGGTTTTTACATTGAAATGTCTGGGAAATGTGAGTCACACAGCTGAGGAGTTGTGGTCAGCTCTGGAGAACCAATTTCATGAATGGTTGTCTCCACTGGACCTGAAACCAGGGAAGGCCGTGTGCGACAATGCTGCAAACCTGGGTGCGGCCCTTCGCCGGGGCAATGTCACACACGTGCCTTGTATGGCTCACGTGTTGAACCTGGTTGTCCAGCAATTTTTAGCCCACTATCCCAGACTAGATGGCCTTCTGCAGAGGGCACGGTCGCTGTGTGCTCACTTCCGCCGTTCGCATCCCGCAGCTCAGCGACTTACATCTCTACAGAAGTCGTTGGGCCTGCCACTTCACCGGCTAAAATGCGATGTGCCTACCTGGTGGAATTCAACTCTGCACATGTTGCAGCGACTGTGGCAGCACCGACAAGCCCTGGTGCAATACGTTCTGACGTATAGCCTGGGCCAACGAGATTCAGAGGTGGGGCAAATCACGCTGGAGGAGTGGTCTCAGATCAGGGACCTATGCACCCTTCTGCACAGTTTTGAAATGGCGACGAAGATGTTTAGTGCTGACGATGCCATTATCAGCATGACTATTCCGGTGATTTACATGCTGGAGCACATGTTAAACAGAATTCGGAGTCAGGTGGTGGCACAAGAGGAGGTGGAGGAAGTAGAGGAGGAGGAGTTGTATGCGGAAGGGCTAACATCTGCAAGGTCCAGAAGGTCGGCAGCACCAAGGCGGCAGGCATGTGAGGGTGGGGGAGATGGTTTTACCAGGGCGCATGGTAGCAGCCAAACTAGTGAGGAAGGTGCAGGAGCCCAGGAAGAAGTGGAGGACGAACTGATGGAAGACTCATCAGATGAGGGAGACCTTGATTACATTTCTGTTGTGCGAGGTTGGGGGGAGAGGACAGAGGAAGGAAGCATGATTGTTACCTCGCCACCAACACAACAGGAACTTGCTGCTCCTGGATGCGCAACACACATGAGTGCCTTCTTGCTGCACTACCTGCAACATGACCCTCGAATTGTGAGAATTAGAAATAATCCTGACTACTGGGTTGCCACACTGTTAGATCCCCGGTACAAAAGTAAATTTGCAGAAATTATTCCTGCCATAGAAAGGGATGCACGCATGCAGGAGTATCAGCAGAGACTGTTGCAGAATCTTACATGTGCTTTTCCACAAAATACCAGTGGTGCACGTAGTGAATCTCACAGTTCCAACTTGCCAACCGTGGGACCGTCAAGTGTTCAGCACTCAAACCGTAACAGAACCACAGTATCTGCTGGTAACATCAATTTTGCGGAATCATTTCACCACTTTTTTAGCCCATCCTTTGCAAGGCCACAGGAGACAAGAAGTCTGACACATAGTCAACGCCTAGAGACGATGGTACAGGAGTATCTCCAAGTAAACATTGAAGCCACGACTGTGTCACTGGACCCTTGCTCTTTTTGGGCTTCCAATCTGGATAAATGGCCGGAGCTAGCCACTTACGCCTTGGAGATCTTGTCATGCCCCGCAGCCAGCGTTCTGTCTGAACGTGTGTTCAGCGCTGCTGGTGGTGTGCTGACAGATAAGCGCACGCGGCTCTCCACTGATAATGTAGACAGACTCACGTTCATAAAGATGAACAAATCATGGATCCGAAACGACTTTTCTACCCCTGTGTCATCCTGGGGAGAGTAAAAGCTTGATGATTGGTTAAAATCACCCTACCAAACGTTTTAAGCTTTCAAATTACTAATCATGTTTATCTGTATCTTGACTGGAAAATAATTTGGGCTTTGTAGCAGTGTGCAGCACTGATCCTATTAGGCCATCTATAATAAGCTCCACCAGATTTAAAATTAAAAATAATTTTTAGCTGCATCTAGCCCGGAAAATAATTTTGGGGCTCCGAGATGCGCAAGACACATAAGTGCCTTCTTGCTGCACTACCTGCAGCATGACCCTCATATTGTCAGAATTCGAAGTAATCATGACTACTGGGTTGCCACACTCTTAGATCCCCCAAACTTTTTGATCAACCTTTTCATTTTAATAAAGACCAAAAAAATGGTCATTTTTGAAATTATAAGCATTAGCAGGTTGTTAGAAACTGAAATCAAACAGTTTTCAACTCAAAACTTTATTCTAGGTGATGTTACATTTTAACATAGGACCCCTTGTTCGAAAGGAGCTTCTGAACTCTCTCGTCCATTGAATTTGTCAGGTTTTGGATGGTTTCTGCTTCAATTGTTTTGCATGAGGACAGAATACCCTCCCAGAGCTGTTGCTTAGATGTGAACTGCCTCCCGCCATCATAGACACTCCTTTTAATGATGCTCCAAAGGTTCTGAATGGGGTAGAGGTCAGGGGAGCATGGGGTCACACCATAAGTTTGTCCCCTTTTATGCCCATATCAGCCAGAGATGCAGATGTTTTATGTGCAGCATGAGATGGTGCATTATCATGCAGAAAAATGATCTTGCTGTGAAATACACGGTTCTTCTTCTTGAACCATGGCAGGAAGTGCTGTTTGAGAAAATCCACATACATTATGGAGTTCATCTTTAGCGCCTTCAGGGATCCTAAAGGGGCCGACAATCTCTCTCCCCATGATTCCAGCCCAAAACATTACTCCACCTCCTCCTTGTTGGCGCTGTAGCCGTGTTTGCGTGGGGTGTCCATCAACCAGCCATCCTCCACTCCATTCATCTGGACCATCGAGCGCTGCACGGCACTCATCCGTGAACAAAACAGTTTTGAAATCAGTCTTCATGTAATGTTTGGCCCACTGGAGCCGTTTCTGCTTGTGTGAAGTGGATAGAGGAGGTCGACAGGATGGCGTATGCACAGCTGCAAACCTCTGAAGGACCCTGCATCTTGTTGTTCGGGGGACGTTGGAGGCACAAGCAGCTTCAAAAACTTGTCTGCTGCTATGACAAGGCTTTTTTGCCGCTGCTCTTTCAACCTGACGTAATTGCCTGTAGGAAAGAGTCCTCAATTTGCCCTTATCAGCACGCACACGTGTGTACTGTGAATCAGCTACATACTTCTTGATTGCCAAGACACTTCATCCTGATCATCGCACAATGTTGATTGTAGTCATGCCTTGACCTAAACACTCCACAATTTGTTGCTTCTCAGCAGCCGACACATCCTTTTTCTTTCCCATTTTGGCAGAAAATGTAGGCTGCTTAATAATGTGAGAGAGCCTTCTTAAGTAGTCTTGCCTTTCATTGGACACACCTGCCAAACTAATTAGCACAGGTGTCTGCAATTGCTTACAGTGATATAAAGAGCCCTGACACACATCACCATCAATGAGTTTAACTGACAAACAAACAAATTCTTCCCTTATCACTCCTAAACACTTTTTGCATAATAATTTGGAACGCGGTGTACATGTGCTTTTCCACAAAACACCAGCGGTTCACGTAGTGAATCTTACAGTTCTAACTTGCCAACCGTGGTCTGTATGGAATTGTTCAATAAAGGGCCCAAAATTAAGATAACATAGATGGGAGAGGTCTCTATGAATAGGAATTCCTAAGTATTTGATACCCTGTGAGGGCCAGGCAAAGGGAAAGTTGGACTGGATGGAATCCTATATGGATTTGGGGAGGGAGACATCGAGGGCCTCAGACTTCGCTGCATTGATTTTAAAATTTTACCATGTAACAAAGTGATCTATTTCAGCCATAACAGCATGGATGGATATATGTGATTGAGTGATATATACTAGGACATCATCAGCAAATAGAGAGCACTTGTACTCGGTGCCTCCCACCTCAATCCACCTAATATTGGGGTTATGGCGAATTGATGAGAGCAGGTGCTCCGTCACTAGGATGTATAAGAGAGGGGACAGAGGACATCCCTGCCTTGTCCCATTGGTGATTGTGAAAGGTGATGAAAATGTTCTGACGCACCCCCTGGGCCTTGGGACACCCGGAGCCGGACCCTTTTTGGTGGATGCTGGTGGTTGTAGTCTTCATGGCGGCGACCCGGTTCCGTGGCTCAGGGCGGTCAAACCAGTGGCGGAACTATTTATGTGGTTTTGATGTTTAAATGTCCGACTATGCCACCCGTGGATTGCGTTCAGAGTGAACCGCCGCTACAGGGCAGACCGCTGAGGCTGGTGTTGTGGGTGCAGCAGAGCGTAGCATAACTCCCCACGGGAGGAGTATAGCCTCAGGGCAGTGTATGCGGAGGATGGGGGTGATGGTGCAGGGCAGCAGCAGTAACGACACGGAGTCAGTGATGCAGTCCAGGGCCTTTACTCACAGTTCTTATTATCCAGACCACGTCTGCAGGTAACGGCTGCCCACGTCGTACTGTGCTCACCAGGTGAGGGGCTCAGACAACTCCCAGATAACTTTGGAGCACTTCACAGGACCCCCTTTGTGTGTCCTTTGTCTGGCCTTTCTTACCAACACTTCTGTCCGGCTGCCTCGGGCCTCCTCTTGGTAAACTTGGCGCCAGTTTCCCTGACCCTATGTGGTGCCTTCCTAGCGGGTGTAGCGAGGGGCTGCGCCACATAAAATGTCAGAGCCTCCGGTTTCTAGCTGAGGGTCGTTTCCTGCCTCCACTAGTTCGGGGACCGGTCTCCCCCTTTGGCCTGACCCCTCCACGCAGGTGGATTCGGGCGTGCGGTGGTGACTCGCCCGTCCGCACCCCTGGGATCCCTTCATTCCTCGTTCCTGGAGCCTTCTCCGCTCCTCTTCCTTCCTTCTCCCTCTTCCAAGCCTGGGCCTCTGTTACTAGGCCCGCCTCCGGAGCAGAGCTCATGCAGAGCCCCTGCTCCCTGCCACTTCTGCTCAGACTTCTCTGCACTGAACTAAGATGGTGCCCACCTTTTATACTCCCTTCTCAATGCACCCAGGAACTGCTTCCTCCCTGCTCCTGCACTACAGGGTTCCCCTTCCTCAGTGTTCCCTCCCCCCACTCCAGCCAGGGACAGGGACTGTCGTGCCCATCTCAGGGGCATATTGGTCGCCCTGCCCCACGGCAATGTGGTGTAATGCATGCAGGTGTCGGGTCCTGATCCACACTCCATCCTTACCTGAGAGTGAGATATCACACCTCTGGGTGAGGTGCAATACGTCTGTAGCAACCGAGCCCTCAGGGTGCTACAGTTCCATTTATCTTCAGCCTAGGTGACGTATTGCGATACAGGGCCGTGATTTTGGCTATAAAAGGGTCCCCTAGACCCCTACCCCAAGCTTTTTAAGAGAATCATATATGGCGTGCCAGGAGACTCTATGGAATGCTTTCTCAGCATCCAACGAGAGTATCTAATTACAAATTTTTAACTGCATCTAGCCCAGGAAATACTTTGTGCCTAGTAGCAGTGTCTGCTAGTCAGCGGATTATCCCGGCTGTTAAGCAAGCTACACCACCTGTAGTTTAGACACTTAATTTTTTCAAAGGAAATGCTTCGGGACCATGGGATACTCAGTGAAGAGCATCAGGAGGCACCCCAAGGCATAGGGGCTGGGACTGGCAGTAGGATGCCTTGCGGTGGACAGCCGAGCTCGATCCTTATAAAAGCTTTTTAACTGCAGCAGCTTTAGTGGACGCTACTGGAGCTGGAATTACGCGGCTGCTGGCATGAGACTTGCCCTCCAATAGATCCTTGTAAATGGATTTAAAGTGTATTCATTCAAATTAGAGAGACAATTTAAATTAAAAAGCTTAGAGCTGCCTCCACCACAGGGGGGCTCGCTCGACCCACCAGCGGACAGGCACCAGTATTGGGAGAGGGGGGCTGGCCATCAGGGTTCACCGCGGCTCTGGCACAAACCCGGCGACACGGAGGTGGCACGGGCAGGAGCGGACTGGCCGTGTCGGCTTCTCACTTTTTGGATTTTAGAAGGGCATGACATGCCTATATCTGTGTCTCCCCCTCTTTTTACTCCTCCACCTCTTTTATTTTCGCATGACAATATGTACTTGTCACTTTTCCATGTGTTAGTTGTGTCTTCTGAGCAGTTTGTCAGCTTTTGGACACCTTTGAAGGTGTTTTCTATGTGTTTCTATGTGTTTTTGTTTGCCTGCCATTGGTTTTAACGGTGTTCGAAGGTGTTCGACGAACAGTTCGACGAACAGTTCGGCGAACACACGGGTGTTCGACGAACCGAACCGAACTCGAACACTACGGGGGTGGCTCAACACTAATCAGGAGTCTTCTTTTAAGTCGCTTGGCAAGTAATTTTTGTTGATGTCCTCATGGAGCTCTAGTCTCCTGTGTCCTACATCCCAGGCATCCAGGCCATGCCCCTTACAACTACCATCATGTAACCCTTTAATAGAGAAGCATGTCTTCACCTTACTGACCAGGCCGAATTTTTTAATTCTTAACAATTTCACTTTATGAGATGATAACTTTGGAATGCTTCAATGGATCCCAGTGATTCTGACATTGTACTTCATAATAGTAAATTTAGGTCAATGTGATTTGCATTTATTTATGAAAATATCAACAATTTTTCAAATTTTGCAAAATTCACAATTTTTTTTAGCTTTCAATTATTATGCCCTTAAAATCGGTAGTCATGCCATTCAAGGTAGTTATTAAATAACATTTACCACATGTCTACGTTACACTAGCATCATTCTTGAAAATGATTTTTTTCGTTTGGATGTTAGAAGGGCAATTTTTCATTTTTCCAATGAATTTTTATCAAACCTATATTTGTAAAGACCACTTCACTTCTGAAGTGAAATTGAGGGGCCTATATTGCAGAAACCCCACAAACAAGACTCTATTTTAATATCTGCATGCATCATGCTATTCAAAATTGCAATCTGGAAGAAAAAAAGTGAAAAATTTAATCTTTTTTTAATAAATATTGCTTTTCACGAGGAAAAAAAGAGAAAAATGGACCTCACAATTTGTTATGTAATTTCTTCTCAGTACCCTGATACTCCATATGTGGTTGGTATCTACTGTTTTGGTACACTGTAGGGCACTTAACGAAAGGAACGCTATTAGATTTATGGAGCATAAATTTGGCTGCAATAGATTGAAGACACCATGTTGGATTTGCAGAGCCCCCAGGCAGGACTGGCTCCAGGTTTTTCTGGGCCCCGGGCGAAAGAGTCTCAGTGGGCCCCTTTAATACATACCACGATTCATGATGCACAGATACCGCAGAGAAACATATATATATACAGTACAGACCAAAAGTTTGGACACACCTTCTCATTTAAAGATTTTTCTGTATTTTCATGACTTTGAAAACTGTACATTCTCACTGACGGCATCAAAACTATGAATTAACACATGTGGAATTATATACTTAACAAAAAAGTGCGAAACAACTGAAAATATGTCTTATATTCTAGGTTCTTCAAAGTAGCCACCTTTTGCTTTGATGACTGCTTTGCACACTCTTGGCATTCTCTTGATGAGCTTCAAGAGGTAGTCACCAGAAATGGTTTTCACTTCACAGGTGTGCTCTGTCAGGTTTAATAAGTGGGATTTCTTGCCTTATAAATGGGGTTGGGACCATCAGTTGTGTTGTGCAGAAGTCAGGTGGATACACAGCTGATAGTCCTACTGAATAGACTGTTAGAATTTGTATTATGGCAAGAAAAAAGCAGCTAAGTAAAGAAAATGAGTGGACATCATTACTTTAAGAAATGAAGGTCAGTCAGTACGAAAAATTGGGCAAACTTTGAAAGTGTCCCCAAGTGCAGTTGCAAAAACCATCAAGCGCTACAAAGAAACTGTCTCACATGAGGAACGCCCCAGGAAAGGAAGACCAAGAGTCACCTCTGCTTCTGAGGATAAGTTTATCCAAGTCACCAGCCTCAGAAATAGCAGGTTAACAGCAGCTCAGATTAGAGACCAGGTCAATGCCACACAGAGTTCTAGCAGCAGACACATCTCTTCAACAACTGTTAAGAGGAGACTTTGTGCAGCAGGCCTTCATGGTAAAATAGCTGCTAGGAAACCACTGCTAAGGACAGGCAACAAGCAGAAGAGACTTGTTTGGGCTAAAGAACACAAGGAATGTACATTAGACCAGACGAAATCTGTGCTTTGGTCTGATGAGTCCAAATTTGAGATCTTTGGTTCCAACCACCGTGTCTTTGTGCGACGCAGAAAAGGTGAACGGATGGACTCTACATGCCTGGTTCCCACCGAGAAGCATGGAGGAGGAGGTGTGATGGTGTGGGGGTGCTTTGCTGGTGACACTGTTGGGGATTTATTCAAAATTGAAGGCATACTAAACCAGCATGGCTACCACAGCATTTTGCAGAGGCATGCTATTCCATCCGGTTTGCATTTAGTTGGACCATCATTTATTTTTCAACAGGACAATGACCCCAAACACACCTCCAGGCTGTGTAAGGGCTATTTGACCAAGAAGGAGAGTGATGGGGTGCTACGCCAGATGACCTGGCCTCCACAGTCACCAGACCTGGACCCAATCGATATGGTTTGGGGTGAGCTGGACCACAGAGTGAAGGCAAAAGGGCCAACAAGTGCTAAGCATCTCTGGGAACTCCTTCAAGATTGTTGGAAGACCATTTCCAGTGACTACCTCTTGAAGTTCATCAAGAGAATGCCAAGAGTGTGCAAAGCAGTCATCAAAGTCAAAGGTGGCTACTTTGAAGAACCTAGAATATAAGACATATTTTCAGTTGTTTCACACTTTTTTGTTAAGTATATAATTCCACATGTGTTAAATCATAGTTTTGATGCCTTCAGTGTGAATGTACAATTTTCATAGTCATGAAAATACAGAAAAATCTTTAAATGAGAAGGTGTGTCCAAACTTTTGGTCTGTACTGTATATATAATACAATACAAAGATTTCACTTCTTACATTACATGAGCGATATCTATTGTAAATTCCACAATAGCTCAGAAACCGGCGAATCGCTCAACACAGTATACTGGCCCCCATATAACGCTCCATACAGAATACTGGTCCCCATATAACGCTCCATACAGGATACTAGCCCCCATATAAGGCTCCATACGGAATACTGGCCCCCATATAAGGCTCCATACGGAATACTGGCCCCCATATAACGCTCCATACAGAATACTGGCCCCCATATAACACTCCATACAGAATACTGGCCCCCATATAACACTCCATACAGAATACTGGCCCCCATATAACGCTCCATACAGGATACTGGTCCCCTTATAGAGCTCCATACAGGATACTGGCCCCCATATAATGCTCCATACAGGATACTGGTCCCCTTATAACGCTCCATACAAGATACTGGCCCCCATATAATGCTCCATGCAGGATGTCCCCCCCCTTATAATGCTCCATGCAGGCTGTTCCCCCCCACATAATGCACTATGCAGGCTGTTCCACCCCCTTATAATGCCCCATGCAGGCTGTCCCACCCCCTTATAATGCCCCATGCAGGCTGTCACCCCTCCTCTTTATAATCCCCCATGCAGGATGTCACCCACGCTCTTTATAATGCCCCATGCAGGATGTCACCCCCCCATATACTGCCCCATGCCTCCATACATTAAAAAAAAAAAATCAAATACTCACCTCACTCCTCCTCACCTGTTGCCTGCGGCTGCTCAGCTCCGGACTCCAGCGTCGCCGGTATCTTCCCGCTCTGCGCTGCCTGTGATGGCTCAGGGGAGGGCGCGGTGTAAAGATGTCACCGCGCCCTCTGACCTGAGACGTCACAGAGAGCGCAGAGCAGGAAGACAGCGGATCAGCGGAGGCACGGGGAGAGGTAAGTATCCGGCTGCCGGGGCCCTGAGCAAGCGGGAGGGAGCGGGCGCTGACACCGCTCTCCTCCGCCCATAGCCCTGTGGGGTGCGCGACCGCCAGTGGGCCCCCCTGCCTGCTCAGGGCCCCGGCATTTGCCCGGGTGCGCCGGGTGCTGATGCCGGCCCTGCCCCCAGGGTACCAAAACAGCAGAACACCCCTGCCAGGAACCCTTCAAGAAATTCATAAACAATTGATGAACCTACGGGTGCTTTACATAATTTTATAATATTGGGTTATGAAAATGAAATACTATGTTTTTTCCACAAAAATGTTGCTTTATCCCCAAATTTCTAATTTTAACAAGGGCTACAAGAGAAAATATACCATAGGATGCATGTTCCATTTTCTCCTGAGTAATGGCCTATATGTGGTCAGATGCTACTGTTTGGGCAGACGGCTGGGTTCAGATGGGAAGGAGCACTATTTGACTTGTGGAGTACAATTTTTGCTGAAACAGATTGTGGACGCCATGTCACATTTACAGAGCCAATGAGGTGTCAACAAAAAAAAGAAGCATGTGACCCCATTTTGAAAACTTCACCCCTCAAGGAATTTATATAGGGGTGTTATGAGCATTTTAAATCAACAGGTGATTTGCTAAACTTTACAATATTGGGCAATGAAAAAGAAAAATTAAGTGTTTGCCATGAAAATGTTGCTCTAGCCCCAAATTTCTAATTTTTACTCTTTGGACACACAGCAGGGCTCGTTAGGGGAGAAGCACTATTTGACTTTTAAAGTGCAAATTTGGCTGGAGTAAATTGCATAAGACATGTTGCATTTGAGGAGCATCAGGGTGTAAAAACAGGAATTCATCTAGTGGTGTGATGAGTATTTTGAACCCACTGGTGCTTCACAGAATTTTATAATATTGGGTTTTGAAAGTTTAATATTGTGTTTTTTTCCATGAAAATGTTGCTTTAGCCCCAATTTTTTCATTTTTACAAGTACAACAGGAGAATCTGGACCCCATAATTTGTTTGTTGTACAATTTCTCCTGAGTATCGAGATAGCACATATGTGTTCAGAAACTAGTGTTTGGGCAAACTAAAGGGAAGGGAATGAGCGCCACTTAACTTTTGGAGCGCAATTTTTGCTTGAATTGATAGCAGATACCATGTCACATTAGGAGATCACTTGAGTCCAAAACAGCAGAAACCCCCCACGTGTGACTTCATTTTGAAAACTACACCTCACGTGGAAGTCATCTTGAGATATGTTGACCATTTTAAACCCACAGTTGATATACAGAGTTTTATAACATTGGGCCATGAAAATGCAAAAAACAATTTTTTCACTAAAATGTTGTTTTAGCCTCAAGATTTTAATTTTCAAAAGGGCTAATGAGAAAAAAACAGATTCCACAATTTCTTACACAATTTCTCTTGAGTATGCCAATACCCAATATGTGATTGGAAACTACTTCTTAGGCACAGTGCAAGGCTCAGAAGGGAAGAAGCGCGATATTGGAGTGCAGATTTTGCTGGAATGGTTTGAGGGTACCATGTAAATTGGCAGAGCCCCTGAGGTGCCAGAACAGCAGAACCTCCCATAAGTGACGGAAAAAAACAACTTGTATTTTCAGTAAAGATTCGGCACCCGACAACCTCCTTTATCAGTCATATACAATCTTTAAGGACAATTAACCGTGTGATATTTTGGATTAGAATGGTGCTCCGCTAGGGAGAGTGTACAATGCTCTGGTACATAGGATATGAAAAAGTGGCATTCACCGATTCGTAAAGTTCATTCTTTAAGTTCAAACAGACATCAAAGTGGCAAACAAGGGGGTAGCAGGGACCTAATGAGGCAGATAGAGTTACTTTGGGTTCCGTTTTGCTTCTGTTCAGTGGTGTCCGTCTTTTCAGTGGTGCATAAAACTGTGACTTTATCTGCTTCATTATAGTGAATAATGAGGGGACTTGTCTGAATCAAGTATTTTACACGGGAACCCTGATATATATGCTCAGCTTGGAGCACAGGATAAATATGAGTCGAGCATTGCTGTGATCTTTGAGAGGCAAAATTAACAAATCAAATGCAGCCCAAGAATTTATTTTTTTTTTCAAGCCATTCACCGTGCGCTATAAAACAGATTAGACAGCTTTATACTTTGAGTCAGTACAATTACAGTGTTACCATATTGATAGTTTTATTTTTAAATGTACATCTCAAAAAAAAGTTTTTTGTATCGCTAGATTTTGAGACATATAATTTTTCGAGTTTTCAGCAGATAGAGTCATGTGCGGGCTTGATTTTTGTGGGATAAGTTGAAGTTTTTATTAGTACCATTTTGGGGTACATAACATTTTTTGATCACTTTCTATTCCGATTTTTGGAGGCAAGGTGAATAAAAATACAGCAATTCAGGAATTGTTTTTTTTTGCTTTTTTACGTCATTCACAGTGTGATAAAAGTGATTATTAGTTTTTTTTAGGTTTTTCTGCTTTTATACAATATATACAGTATAATATATACCGTATTTTTCGTACTATAAGACACACTGGACCATAAGACGCACTTAGGTTTTAGAGGAGGAAAATAATAAAAAAAAATTTAAGCTAAAAATGTGTTCATGATGCACTTTTAAGGGGGAGGGGGTCTTCTGCTGACACTGGTATAGGGGTAATGTCCCCCAATTCTGACAATATCCCCCATCCTGGTATATATGCCCCCCCTTGCTTTTATACGTGGTCCCCATCCCCATCCTGATATGCCTGGCATCCCTCCATCCTGGTATGCATAACACCCCTCATCCTTATCCTGGTATGCATGGCACCCCTCATCACTGTCCTGGTATGCATGGCACCCCTCATCCCTATCCTGGTATGCATGGCACAGCAATCTCCATCCTGGTATGCATGGCACCCCTCATCCCTATCCTGGTATGCATGGCACAGCAATTCCCATCCTGGTATGCATGGCACAGCAATCTCCATCCTGGTATGCTTGGCACCCCTCATCCCTATCCTGATATGCATGGCACCCCTAATCCCTATCCTGGTATGCATGGCACCCCTAATCCCTATCCTGGTATGCATGGCACCCCTAATCCCTATCCTGGTATGCATGGCACCCCTCATCCTTATCTTGGTATGTATGGCCCCTCATCGTAATCCTGGTATCTATGGCCCCCTCATCTTTATCCTGTTATGTATGTAATGCCCCCTTCAGCGTTATCCTGGTATGTATGGTCCCCTAATCTTTATCCTGTTATGTATGGTCCCCTAATCTTTATCCTGTTATGTATGCCCCCCTCAGCGTTATCCTGGTATGTATGGCCCCCTCAGCGTTATCCTGGTATGTATGGCCCCCTCATCTTTATCTTGTTATGTATGGCCCCCTCATCTTTATCCTGGTATATATGGCCTCCTTATCCTTACCCTGGTATGTATGGCCCCCTCATCCTTACCCTGATATGTATGGCCCCCTCATCCTTACCCTGGTATGTATGGCCCCCTCATCCTTACCCTGGTATGTATGGCCCCCTCATCCTTACCCTGGTATGTATGGCCCCCTCATCCTTATCCTAGTATGCATGGCCCCCCTAATCCCCATCATGCTGCACATAAAAAAAATATAAACACTCCTACTCACCTTTCTTCTCTCCTCCAGCGCTGCGTCCGGTCTGCCCGCACTGATCTCTCCATGTGAGCCACGCATGACGTCACTGCCATGCGCGGCTCACAAGGAGAAATCAGCTGCCGGAAGTCACTGCTCCCCATGCTGGGACTGTGAGCGCGGGGAGCAGTGACTTCATGCTCCTTCATAGCCGGCACACAGCGTTGCCGCAGCGTGGCTCCTGCTGCTGCCGGGCTATCGTGTGAGCCCGCTTATTAAAAGGCATGAATATTCACCCCCTCCCCACTCCCATGGGCGTGGAGAGAGGTTGAATATTCATGCCCTTTAACAGCGGGCACAGGCGATTCTGGCAGCAGCAGGAGTCGCGCTGCGGCTACACTGTGTGCTGCTATTAAGGAGCATGAATATTCAGAGCTCCCCACACCCCGTGGGGAGCTCTGAATATTCATTTTCTTTATCAGCGGGGACAGTGTAAGCTGCAGCAGGCGGCTGCTGCCTCCTGTGCCCAGCTCCTCCACCGCGACCGCTCCCCCCACACCCCACATACTGTATATTTACACCCCCCCAACATTCGGACTATAAGACGCACCCATTTTCCTCCAAAATTTTGGAGGAAAAAAGTGCGTCTTATAGTCCAAAAAATACAGTAATAACAATTTTCTAGCAAAGAAAATGTTTTTCTTTTTTTCTGTGAGCTATATCTTTGTTATTTTTCCACTAATGGAGCTGAGTTGGGGCTTTTGAGGGACAAGATGCTGTTTTCAGAAATATTATTTTCATTTATACAGTGGGTGAAATATGTATTAAACATGTCTCCAATTTTCTAAGTAAATGTATTTCTAAATGTGCTATTGACATGAAATTCTTACCAGATGTCGGTAACAACCTATCCAATGCACACAAGTAAAAAAAAATCAAACCATAGATGTCCATAAATTAAGTTATGTGTAGTGTTGAGCGAGCACTAAAATGCTCGGGTGCTCGAAGCTTGGGCCGAGCTCACCGTGATACTCGGGTGCTCGACCCGAGCAACGAGCCCAATGTTAGTCTATGGGAGACCCGGGCATTTTTGCGGCGGCACCCCCGGCAGTCTGTAGAAAGCCAAAAAAGTGCCCAAAACGATAGTGACAGTGCTCAAAACACATGGGGGCAGCATGGGGATCGCCCCTGGAAGCATTTCTGACCTCCAGGTCACTGCTGTCAACAACGTGGTCAGAGGTATTAAGCCACTTTTACGGGCTCACAATAAAACGTTCAAAAACGAAACTGAAACTACCCTGGAAAGGATGTTCATTAACATATTTCACAGGAAAGCAAAGACTTGTGTATAAGGTAAAATAAATAACCAGAAACAAAAATACTCCTCCACACCTTGGGCTATGTTCACAAGCAGGTTTTTTCATGCGTTTTTGCACTTTTGTATTGCTTTCAACCGTGAAATGCATTCACCGGGAAATGTCATTTTAACATTTTACAACCTTATGTGGCCATGTGCTGTGTGACACATGCATACAGTGCTGAAAAGACATGGGAACAGCATGGGGAAGACACCTGGAAGCATCTCTGACTCCCAGGTCACTGCCTAAAAGTGATCCTTGCCGCATCAGAAGATGCAGACTTGCAACTATCCCCATGCAAGTCCTTGTCCCAGGGCAGTGTTCAATTGTACCTCCCCCATTCCTTTCAATGCAAGCGCAAATATGCAGCCAACCACCCACCCGCAGGCTGCAATACCATACTGCTAGCTTTCACTTGAAATGGGGCCTTTTAGTTTAGAGGAGGTCGAAGCTGGCCACTACCTCATGGCTGCTTTGGCAGCGAGGTATCCATACTCAGTCCCCAGCCGCCCGGCGGCCGGGTGTCCGTGCTTGGTCCCCAGCCGCCAGGGGGTGGCCGGGTGTCCATACTCGGTCCCCAGCCACCCCACAGCCGGGTGTCCACACACGGTCCCCAGCCGCCTGGGGGCGGCCGGGTGTCCATAAACGGTCCCCAGCCGCCCCTATTTCTTCTGTCACCTTCCCCCACACTTTTCTTAGCCTGGCCTGCTTTAGGGCAGCATTGGACGAGCCCACCAGAGAACCAGACTCCTCCGGTGGGCCCTGGCTTCTACATCAGGGGAGTTGAGAGTGCCAAGGTGAGGAGCATGATGATGATGATAGAAGTTAGCATCTGCTTTGTTTTCTTGGAATGCAAGAGCATGTATGTAGGCCTGAGGTGGTCAGCGTTTTGGCGCATATCCTACCTCCTCCGAGGATTGCTGGATGTTTTCCTGCTACTATCCCAGTTCTATGACTCCCGTTAAAACAAAGCTTCAGGTGATAAATGATGGATGAGGTGGTGGCAAAGGAGAAAGAGCAGGAGGAACAGGGACCGTTCACATCAATATCAGGCCAGTCAACCACACATGTCTTGTAGGATATGTTTCTGTACCAAAAGGAGCGGTTTGGCTACACAGTTATAGGGCATACAGTGAGTGCAATGCCTACCAAAAATTTAGAGGCACTCCAATGCCCCTTGGAAGTGACATGGAGGTCAGAGGGCCTTAACTAAACCATTTTTTCCATTTATAGCAACTGGGTCTCCTGTGCACTGTTGGCCTAAGCAGTGAATGGAAGGCTTTCCAAAAATTATGAGGAACTGCAATGCCCCTTGAAACAGACGTGGATTACAGCGTACTAAAAACCTTCTACCCATTATTGGGGAGTGGGTCTCCCTTAGTGTTCGCCTATGCATTGAAAAGCAAAAGCTGACCAAAATTAGGAGGAAATGCAATGCCCGTTGGAAGAGTCGTGGAGGTCGCAGTAGCTTAACAAGATGGTTTTAATGCCCCTCGGAAGAGACGTGGAGGTCGCAGTAGCTTAACAAAACGGTTTTAATGCCCCTTGGAAAAGTGGTGGAGGTCACAGTAGCTTAACAAGACGGTTTGAATGCCCCTTGGAAAAGTGGTGGAGGTCACAGTAGCTTAACAAGACGGTTTGAATGCCCCTTGGAAAAGTGGTGGACGTCACAGTAGCTTAACAAGACGGTTTTAATGCCCCTTGGAAAAGTGGTGGAGGTCACAGTAGCTCAACAAGATGGTTTTAATGCCCCTCGGAAGAGACGTGGAGGTCGCAGTAGCTTAACAAGATGGTTTTAATGCCCCTTACAAGAGCCATAGAGTACAGCATATTACAAACATTAGTCCCATTATTGAGGAGTGGGTCTCCCATAGTCTTTGCTTATGCCTTCCAAGCAAAAGCTGGCAAAAATTAGGAGGAAATGCAACGCCCGTTCAAAGAGTCGTGGAGGTTAGAGTTAATTAAAAACAACATTTCAATGCCCCTTGGAATAGCTGTGGAGTTCAGAGTGGTTTAATAAGACGCTTTTAATGCCCCTCGGAAGAGACGTGGAGGTTCCAGTAGCTTAACAAGACGGTTTTAATGCCCCTCGGAAGAGACGTGGAGGTCGCAGTAGCTTAACAAGACGGTTTTAATGCCCCTTGGAAAAGTGGTGGAGTTCACAGTAGCTTAACAAGAAGGTTTTAATGCCCCTTGGAAGAGACGTGGAGGTCCCAGTAGCTTAACAAGATGCTTTTAATGCCCCTCGGAAGAGATGTGGAGGTCGCAGTAGCTTAACAAGACGGTTTTAATGCCCCTTGGAAAAGTGGTGGAGGTCGCAGTAGCTTAACCAGACGGTTTTAATGCCCCTTACAAGAGCCATACAGCATCTTAAAAATATTATTCCCATTATTGGGGAGTGGGTCTCCCACAGTCTTTGCTTATGCCTTCCAAGCAAAAGCTGACAAAAATAAGGATGGAGGAACTTTCAATAATGGCAACACGGACCACGGTCACCCTGGTGGTATAGTGGTGGTGGAGGCTGAGGATAAGGAGAAGAACAAAAAACAGTCGAAATGAGGAAGCGTATACCCATGTGTGGGTGTGAAGCGGTGCATGTGAATACACCTTCCGAAATAACACAGTGGATTTGATTTTATGTTACTCTGCTGTCATTTGGTGGTGATGAGAAGTCTGGCCCAATCCAGCCCTTGTTCATTTTGATAAGGGTCAGCTTGTCAGCATTGTCAGTTGACAGGCGAGAGCGCTTATCAGTTATAATTCCCCCAGCGGCACTAAAAACACGCTCCGATAACACGCTAGCGGCAGGGCAGGCCAGGACCTCCAAGGCGTACAGAGCGAGTTCATTCCAAGTGTCCAGCTTGGATACCCAATAATTAAAAGACACAAAGGAATCACGGAGGATGCTGGTACGGTCGGCAAAGTACTCCCTCACCATCTTTTGAAACTTTCCATTCCTTGTGAGAGTACCCCTCGCCTCAGGGTCTGTCCGAAGGGAGGGTCTGAGAAAACTGTCCCAGAACGTTGACAGTGTTCCCCTGTCTCTGCTGGATTGGAGTTGCGTCTCTCTCGCATGTACGCCTTGGTTGGGCAATGAACTGTGACCTCTGCCGCTAGCGTGTTCAGATGGGAACTTTTTTAACAGTTCTGCAGCAAGGGCCTTCTGGTATTGCCCCATTTTTGTAGACCTCTCCACCTCAGGAATAAGAGAGTGAAAGTTCTCCTTGTAGTGGGGGTCTAAAAGTGTCACCAACCAGTAATGCCTGTCACCCAACATTTTGACAACGCGAGGGTCACGGTTAAGGCAGCGTAACATAAAGTCAGCCATGCGTGCCAGACTGGTAACGGGCAAGACTTCCGTGTCCTCACCAAGATGACGACTGACCATGCTCTCCTCCTCCTCCTCCCCCCTGTCCTCAGGCCACCCACGCTGAACCGACGGTATGACACTTGTACAGGTACTACCGTCTTCAGCGCATGATACAAGCTCCTGTTCTTCCTCCTCCTCCTCTCCCTCATTGTTCCCCAATGCACATTGGGATGAGATGAGGCTGGGCTGTGTGTAATCGACCTCTACGGCTTCTTGATCCATCTCATCATACTCTGGCTGCAATGCCTACTCTTTAATTCTCTGCAGAGAGCGTTGCAAAGGACAAACAAGTGGAATGCTGACGGTAATGATGGCGTCATCGCCACTCACCACCTTGGTGGACTCCTCAAAGTTTGTCAAGATGGTACATATGTCAAACATCCAGGTCCACTCCTGAGGTCTTATGTGTGGAGTCTGACCTGAATATTGATGGCCTTGTTGCAGCTGGTACTCCACAACTGCTCTCTTCTGCTCACAAATCCTTTGCAACATGTGGAGGGTAGAGTTCCAAAGTGTGGGGACATTACACACCAGTCGGTGTGACGGAAGCGGCAAACGCTGCTGCAACACAGCAAGGGCGGCGGAAGCTGTAGCAGGCTTGCGAAAATGAGCTGACAGGCAGCGTACTTTGACGAGCAGATCTGGCAACTCGGGGTACGATTTAAGAAACCGCTGAACCACGAGGTTAAGCACATGAGCCAGGCATGGTACGTGTGTAGTCTCGCCTCGCCTCAGAGCCGCCACCAGGTTACGGCCATTGTCACACATGACCATGCCTGGATGTAGGTTCAGCGGTCTCAGTCACAGATTTGCCTGCTCTTTCACAGCTGTCCACAACTCACAAGCAGTGTGAGGTTTCTCACCTAAGCTTATGAGTTTCAGCACAGCCTGTTGCCGCTTGGCGGAGGCAGTACTGCAGTGCTTCCAGCTTGTAACTGATGTAGTGATATCTGAGATGGAGGCTGAACATGAGGAGGAGGAGGATGATGCGCAGGAGCTGTACACTGTGGGGGCAACTCTGACTGACATAGGGCCCGCAATGTCTCGGTGTGGGGAGGATGTGTTCCGTCCCAAGGTCCAACTGGGTCCCGGCTTCCACTATGTTTACCCAGTGTGCCGTCAGGGAGATGCACCGTCCCTGGCCACAAGCACTTGTCCACGTGTCCGTTGTCAGGTGGACTCTCCCAGTAACTGCGTTGTTGAGGGCATGGCAGATGTTTTGGGACACGTGCTTGTGTAGTGCGAGGATGGCACACCGGGCAAAATAGTGTCGGCTGGGGAACGAGTACCGAGGGACGGCCACCGCCATAAGGTTGCGGAAGGATTCTGTCTCCACCAGCCTAAAAGGCAGCATTTCCAATGCAAGCAGTCGTAAAATGTGCGAATTTAGGACTGTGGCCTGTGGGGCGTTGGCTGCGAATTTCCGCTTTCGTTCAAAGGTCTGGGAAATGGACAATTGAACGCTGCGGTTGGACGTGGACGTAGACGTTGATGCTGTTTCTTGAGAAACTGCCATAACAAGTGAAGACTGAGAGGAGGGGGCATCTTTGCATGCAGTATGCACAGGGGATTGCCTTGCACACACAACAGGGAGTTCTATTGCACACACAACAGCGGAAGAAGCAGTGGTGACACCCGCTGACACTGGTCGTAGACCCTGGGGTTCACCCCACAAAGTCGGATGCTTTGCAGCCATGTGCCTGATCATGCTGGTGGTGGTCAGGCTCGTAGTTTTGTCACCCCTGCTGATGCTGGCATGGCAAATGGTACAAATGGGCTTTTTGGGGTTATCGGCAGAGTCTTTAAAAAACAACCAGACTCGGGAAGACCTAACAGTTGTACTGGCAACTTCCTTTGTGTTCTTGTTACGGGGAACGGTTGCCTGCCTTCTTTCTGCGGCCACCACACTGCTTCTTCCTGCCTGTAGGGGTGCTCTGCCTCCCTCCCCCTGTGTGCTGCTGTTCTCGCTCTGCATGTCCTCCTGCCAGTTTGAGTCAGTTACTATATCATCCACCACCTCATTGTAATGCACACGCCCGGACTGACTGGCGTGTGCGTGATTAGTAGAGATGAGCGTTGTTCTACTCGAACTGTTCGCCAATCTCAAATTCGAGCTGTTTTGGGCGGTGTTCGAGCCGTTCGGCGAACACGAACAATTTGAGAAAAATTCGGCTGTTCGAGGTTATGTTCGATAACTGTTCGTGCACCAAAATCATAACTGGATTTTTTCTCAGTAATGATGAAAATTAATGTTAATACGCAGTTTGAGTGTACAGCGGGGTGGGGGGAGGGGCAGGGGATGGATCTCTGCAGGAACAATGAAGATCTCCATTTTTTTTTCTATTTCCCGCATTTACAGTGGGGAGGTGCAATCTGTCAGCCTATCAGCAGCGCACACACGGAGCGAAGTGCTTTTTTTCACACAAGCAAGGGCATGTGTCATTGGCAGTGTATGTCACATGTCCTTGCCCTATAAGACCAAGCCATTTTCCCCGTCGCCACCATTTTCTCACTGCTGCAGCTGCGTGTTAGACGGCACCGCTGTTGCTGTGTGCGCTATACCTTGTTAATTTCAAGCCAATTTTCGCACAAATATACAGATAGCTTGGGAGTAGGGAATAGTTGTGATTGCAGTCCTTTTAAGGACTAGGTTACAGCATTTCCTACGACTTTTATCAGGCAGGTCTGTGCTCTTAAATAGATAGGTTGTGGGAGTAAAGACTAATTGTAATTGGAGTCCTTTTCAGGACTAGGTTACATGAGTTCCTATCAGTTTTTGCCAGGCAGGTCTGTGCCAGTGCTGTGCAAGTTTTTTTCACAGCATTTGGCTGAATCTAGCAAAGCTAATCCTTTTTGGCCTATTGCAGAGTGTGTTAGTCAGTGGAGTAGCCTATCTGTGTTGCAAGATATACCACCTGTGTATAGAATACCAATTTTTTTAATGCACCTAGTGAAGTAAAATCTTTTGGGCATAGCATCATTCTATTAGTCCATCTATACTGACCTCCATCAGGTTGCAAACTGAATCTAATTTTTTTCTGCATCTAGCTCTGAAAAAATATTTGGCTTCTAGCTGTGTGTGGGTCTTGTTCTATTAATCCATCTATACTGACCTCCATCAGGTTGCAAACTGAATCTAATTTTTTTCTGCATCTAGCTCTGAAAAAATATTTGGGCTTCTAGCTGTGTGTGGGTCTTGTTCTATTAATCCATCTATACTGACCTCCATCAGGTTGCAAACTGAATATATTTTTTTCTGCATCTACCTCTGAAAAAATATTGGGCTTCTAGCTGTGTGTGGGACTTGTTGTATTAGTCCATCTATACTGACCTCCATCAGGTTGCAAACTGAATATATTTTTTTCTGCATCTACCTCTGAAAAAATATTGGGCTTCTAGCTGTGTGTGGGTCTTGTTCTATTAATCCATCTATACAGACCTCCATCAGGTTGCAAACTGAATCTAATTTTTTTCTGCATCTAGCTCTGAAAAAATATTTGGCCTTCTAGCAGTGTGTCGGACTTTCTCTATTAGTCCATCTATACTGACCTCCATCAGGTTGCAAATTAAAAATAATTTTTATCTGCATCTACAGTACCTCTGAAAAAATATTTGGGCTTCTAGCTGTGTGTGGGACTTGTTGTATTAGTCCATCTATACTGACCTCCATCAGGTTGCAAACTGAATATATTTTTTTCTGCATCTACCTCTGAAAAAATATTGGGCTTCTAGCTGTGTGTGGGACTTGTTGTATTAGTCCATCTATACTGACCTCCATCAGGTTGCAAACTGAATATATTTTTTTCTGCATCTACCTCTGAAAAAATATTGGGCTTCTAGCTGTGTGTGGGTCTTGTTCTATTAATCCATCTATACAGACCTCCATCAGGTTGCAAACTGAATATAATTTTTTTCTGCATCTAGCTCTGAAAAAATATTTGGCCTTCTAGCAGTGTGTGGGACTTGTTCTATTAGTCCACCTATACTGACCTCCATCAGGTTGCAAATTCAAAATAATTTTTTGCATGCATCTAGCTCTGAAAAAATATTTGGCCTTCTAGCAGTGTGTGGGACTTTCTCTGTTAGTCCATCTATACTGACCTCCATCAGGTTGCAAACTGAATCTAATTTTTTTCTGCATCTAGCTCTGAAAAAATATTTGGCCTTCTAGCAGTGTGTCGGACTTTCTCTATTAGTCCATCTATACTGACCTCCATCAGGTTGCAAATTAAAAATAATTTTTATCTGCATCTACAGTACCTCTGAAAAAATATTTGGGCTTCTAGCTGTGTGTGGGACTTGTTGTATTAGTCCATCTATACTGACCTCCATCAGGTTGCAAACTGAATATATTTTTTTCTGCATCTACCTCTGAAAAAATATTGGGCTTCTAGCTGTGTGTGGGACTTGTTATATTAGTCCATCTATACTGACCTCCATCAGGTTGCAAACTGAATATAATTTTTTTCTGCATCTAGCTCTGAAAAAATATTTGGCCTTCTAGCAGTGTGTGGGACTTGTTCTATTAGTCCACCTATACTGACCTCCATCAGGTTGCAAATTCAAAATAATTTTTTGTATGCATCTAGCTCTGAAAAAATATTTGGCCTTCTAGTAGTGTGTCGGACTTTCTCTATTAGTCCATCTATACTGACCTCCATCAGGTTGCAAATTGAATATAATTTTTTTCTGCATCTAACCCAGCCAATAGTTTTGGCCTAATACCACAGTTTGGCCACTCAGCTCTGCTCGGTTACCATCCATTGTTTTTTTGTGCAAACAACTCCAGAGTTGTGAATTAGTTAACCACCAAAATGAGTGGAAAAAGGCCTGCTGCTGGTGGAAAGGGGAATAGGCGTGTTGGGAAGGGGAAAAAAGGTTGTGTCCGTGGGGTAGGTGTTAAAGCAACAGTAACATCTGCAGAAGAAAGACCATCTTCCAGCCAAACTAAAATGTCTACTTCTTTTAGCGGACAATGTGATAAGATCCCTTTCTTACGGCCATGCCAATCGCTACAAATTCCAGATGAGGCACAAAAACAGCAGGTGCTTCAACGGATATATCAAGTGCTCCTTTAAGTGGGCTCTCCTCCACATCAACTTCAACATCACAAATACTCCAGTCCTCAAAGGTGTCACCCAAATCACACTTGCTTCCTCACAGCTCCCAAATCTCCAGCTGCCCGTCTGAGTATGAGGTAGAACAGATGGTTGAGTCTGCAGAGCTGTTTACTCATACTATAGCCTGGGAATCAGAGGTCGACTCCAGCGCTTCTGTGAATCCAGACGAGGAAATGATCTGCACTGATGCCCAGAATCTTTATGAGTCGGATCCAGGACCAGACGCAGAAGGTTCTGACCATAATGTAGACCCTCATTCCCAAACTGTAACTCCTGTTGGTGGAGACAATGAGGAAGACGATGATAAGACTCAAATACCTGATTGGAGCGACAACTTTAGTTTTTGGTCAGGGCAGGAACAGGTTGGCTCTGAGGACGACGGGTGTGATAACACACAAGGTGATGATGATGAGGTTGGAGATCCCACTTACTGTCAACCCACAGTCAGCCAAGAGATGAGGTCAGCAGAGGAGGTGGAGGAAGATGCTAGTGACGACGAGGTCAGGTTGCGCCTTCCTGGACAGAGACGTAGTACTGGAAGCACGTCAACAACTGCATCCTCAAACACAACTCTGCCTCTCACCACAAGTCGTGGTGGCTCTTCAGGTCGCATGGGTGCTAAGCCTTGCATAGCCTGGGCATTTTTTCAGATCGATAAAGATGACCCAACTCGTGTTATCTGTAACATTTGTCAGCAAAAGCTAAGTAGAGGCCAAAAAATACATAGTTTGAGTACTTCATGCATGAACCGGCACATGGACATGAAGCATAAGTTGCAGTGGGAAGCTCAGTGTGCTACAATGCGGCCTAGCCGGCCGGGCCAACCACCGTCTGCCATATCTTGTGCATCAGCGGCCTCTTCATCCTCTGTGACTGGGGGGACAGCAGTCACACCTGTTTTGGGGCGCAGACCTGCCACCTCTTTACCCGCAACAGCCAGCGTGATTGGCAGGTCATCATTTTCTTTGGAGGTGGTAACACCAGCTGGTGTTGAGCGCTGTCCGACATCGATAGCACCACCTTTGGATCAAGGCAACCTAACATGTCCGCCTGCATCTTCCTCACAGACCGGCAGTTTGCCGGGGACACCCTTATTAACCCCGTCTAAGCACAATAGCCAGCCCTCGGTCCCTCAGATGTGGACAAGTAAAAGACCATTTCCTCCTAGCCATGAGAAAGCTAAGAGGTTGAATTTCACCATCTGCAAGCTCTTGGCTACAGAAATGCTGCCTTTCCGCCTGGTGGACACAGAGGATTTTCGAGACCTTATGTCCGTCGCAGTGCCCCAGTACCAGATGCCCAGTCGGCACTACTTCTCAAAGAAAGGTGTGCCTGCGCTCCACCAGCATGTCGCACACAACATCACCGCTTCTTTGAGAAACTGTGTGTGACAGGGTGCATTTCACCACAGACACTTGGACGAGTAGGCATGGACAGGGGCGTTACATGTCGCTGACTGGGCACTGGGTAACTATGGTGACAGCAGGACAAGGGGCTGCTGTCCAAGTCTTGCCGTCCCCACGAGTTGTGCGTCAATCCTCTTTATGTCAAAGTTCCTCCACTGCTTCTGCCTCCTCAACCTCCTCTTGGTCTTCCACCTGCACCCAAAGCCTGTCTGGTCATGCCACAAGCTTTCTAACTGCGCAGAAGGGATCCTGCACACCTCCTTACTATGCTGGCAGTAGGGCTCAACGTCATCAGGCGGTTTTTACATTGAAATGTCTGGGAAATGTGAGTCACACAGCTGAGGAGTTGTGGTCAGCTCTGGAGAACCAATTTCATGAATGGCTGTCTCCACTGGACCTGAAACCAGGGAAGGCTGTGTGCGACAATGCTGCAAACCTGGGTGCGGCCCTTCGCCGGGGCAATGTCACACACGTGCCTTGTATGGCTCACGTGTTAAACCTGGTTGTCCAGCAATTTTTAGCCCACTATCCCAGACTAGATGGCCTTCTGCAGAGGGCGCGGTCGCTGTGTGCTCACTTCCGCCGTTCGCATCCCGCAGCTCAGCGACTTACATCTCTACAGAAGTCGTTGGGCCTGCCACTTCACCGGCTAAAATGCGATGTGCCTACCCGGTGGAATTCAACTCTGCACATGTTGCAGCGACTGTGGCAGCACCGACAAGCCCTGGTGCAATACGTTCTGACGTATAGCCTGGGCCAACGAGATCCAGAGGTGGGGCAAATCACGCTGGAGGAGTGGTCTCAGATCAGGGACCTATGCACCCTTCTGCACAGTTTTGAAATGGCGACGAAGATGTTTAGTGCTGATGATGCCATTATCATCATGACTATTCCGGTGATTTACATGCTGGAGCACATGTTAAACAGAATTCGGAGTCAGGTGGTGGCACAAGAGGAGGTGGAGGAAGTAGAGGAGGAGTTGTATGCGGAAGGGCTAATATCTGCAAGGTCCAGACGGTCGGCAGCACCAAGGCGGCAGGCATGTGAGGGTGGGGGAGATGGTTTTACCAGGGCGCATGGTAGCAGCCAAACTAGTGAGGAAGGTGCAGGAGCCCAGGAAGAAGTGGAGGACGAACTGATGGAAGACTCATCAGATGAGGGAGACCTTGATCACATTTCTGTTGTGCGAGGTTGGGGGGAGAGGACAGAGGAAGGAAGCATGATTGTTACCTCGCCACCAACACAACAGGGACTTGGTGCTCCTGGATGCGCAACACACATGAGTGCCTTCTTGCTGCACTACCTGCAACATGACCCTCGAATTGTGAGAATTAGAAATAATCCTGACTACTGGGTTGCCACACTGTTAGATCCCCGGTACAAAAGTAAATTTGACGAAATTATTCCTGCCATAGAAAGGGATGCACGCATGCAGGAGTATCAGCAGAGACTGTTGCAGAATCTTACATGTGCTTTTCCACAAAACACCAGTGGTGCACGTAGTGAATCTAACAGTTCCAACTTGCCAACCGTGGGACCGTCAAGTGTTCAGCACTCAAACCGTAACAGAACCACAGTATCTGCTGGTAACATCAATTTTTCGGAATCATTTCACCACTTTTTTAGCCCATCCTTTGCAAGGCCACAGGAGACAAGAAGTCTGACACATAGTCAACGCCTAGAGACGATGGTACAGGAGTATCTCCAAGTAAACATTGAAGCCACGACTGTGTCACTGGACCCTTGCTCTTTTTGGGCTTCCAATCTGGATAAATGGCCGGAGCTAGCCACTTACGCCTTGGAGATCTTGTCATGCCCCGCAGCCAGCGTTCTGTCTGAACGTGTGTTCAGCGCTGCTGGTGGTGTGCTGACAGATAAGCGCACGCGGCTCTCCACTGATAATGTAGACAGACTCACGTTCATAAAGATGAACAAATCATGGATCCGAAACGACTTTTCTACCCCTGTGTCATCCTGGGGAGAGTAAAAGCTTGATGATTGGTTAAAATCACCCTACCAACCGTTTTAAGCTTTCAAATTACTAATCATGTTTATCTGTATCTTGACTGGAAAATAATTTGGGCTTTGTAGCAGTGTGCAGCACTGATCCTATTAGGCCATCTATAATAAGCTCCACCAGATTTAAAATTAAAAATAATTTTTAGCTGCATCTAGCCCGGAAAATAATTTTGGGGCTCCGAGATGTGCAAGACACATAAGTGCCTTCTTGCTGCACTACCTGCAGCATGACCCTCATATTGTCAGAATTCGAAGTAATCATGACTACTGGGTTGCCACACTCTTAGATCCCCCAAACTTTTCGATCAACCTTTTCATTTTAATAAAGACCAAAAAAATGGTCATTTTTGAAATTATAAGCATTAGCAGGTTGTTAGAAACTGAAATCAAACAGTTTTCAACTCAAAACTTTATTCTAGGTGATGTTACATTTTCACATAGGACCCCTTGTTCGAAAGGAGCTTCTGAACTCTCTCGTCCATTGAATTTGTCAGGTTTTGGATGGTTTCTGCTTCAATTGTTTTGCATGAGGACAGAATACCCTCCCAGAGCTGTTGCTTAGATGTGAACTGCCTCCCGCCATCATAGACACTCCTTTTAATGATGCTCCAAAGGTTCTGAATGGGGTAGAGGTCAGGGGAGCATGGGGGTCACACCATAAGTTTGTCCCCTTTTATGCCCATATCAGCCAGAGATGCAGATGTTTTATGTGCAGCATGAGATGGTGCATTATCATGCAGAAAAATGATCTTGCTGTGAAATACACGGTTCTTCTTCTTGAACCATGGCAGGAAGTGCTGTTTGAGAAAATCCACATACATTATGGAGTTCATCTTTAGTGCCTTCAGGGATCCTAAAGGTGCCGACAATCTCTCTCCCCATGATTCCAGCCCAAAACATTACTCCACCTCCTCCTTGTTGGCGCTGTAGCTGTGTTTGCGTGGGGTGTCCATCAACCAGCCATCCTCCACTCCATCCATCTGGACCATCGAGTGCTGCACGGCACTCATCCGTGAACAAAACAGTTTTGAAATCAGTCTTCATCTAATGTTTGGCCCACTGGAGCCGTTTGTGTGAAGTGGATAGAGGAGGTCGACAGGATGGCGTATGCACAGCTGCAAACCTCTGAAGGACCCTGCATCTTGTTGTTCGGGGGACGTTGGAGGCACAAGCAGCTTCAAAAACTTGTCTGCTGCTATGACAAGGCTTTTTTGCCGCTGCTCTTTCAACCTGACGTAATTGCCTGTAGGAAAGAGTCCTCAATTTGCCCTTATCAGCACGCACACGTGTGTACTGTGAGTCAGCTACATACTTCTTGATTGCCAAGACACTTCATCCTGATCATCGCACAATGTTGATTGTAGTCATGCCTTGACCTAAACACTCCACAATTTGTTGCTTCTCAGCAGCCGACACATCCTTTTTCTTTCCCATTTTGGCAGAAAATGTAGGCTGCTTAACAATGTGAGAGAGCCTTCTTAAGTAGTCTTGCCTTTCATTGGACACACCTGCCAAACTAATTAGCACAGGTGTCTGCAATTGCTTACAGTGATATAAAGAGCCCTGACACACATCACCATCAATGAGTTTAACTGACAAACAAATTCTTCCCTTATCACTCCTAAACACTTTTTGCATAATAATTTGGAACGCAGTGTACATGTGCTTTTCCACAAAACACCAGTGGTTCACGTAGTGAATCTTACAGTTCTAACTTGCCAACCGTGGTCTGTATGGAATTGTTCAATAAAGGGCCCAAAATTAAGATAACATAGATGGGAGAGGTCTCTATGAATAGGAATTCCTAAGTATTTGATACCCTGTGAGGGCCAGGCAAAGGGAAAGTTGGACTGGATGGAATCCTATATGGATTTGGGGAGGGAGACATCGAGGGCCTCAGACTTCGCTGCATTGATTTTAAAATTTTACCATGTAACAAAGTGATCTATTTCAGCCATAACAGCAGGGATGGATATATGTGATTGAGTGATATATACTAGGACATCATCAGCAAATAGAGAGCACTTGTACTCGGTGCCTCCCACCTCAATCCACCTAATATTGGGGTTATGGCGAATTGATGAGAGCAGGTGCTCCGTCACTAGGATGTATAAGAGAGGGGACAGAGGACATCCCTGCCTTGTCCCATTGGTGATTGTGAAAGGTGATGAAAATGTTCTGACGCACCCCCTGGGCCTTGGGACACCCGGAGCCGGACCCTTTTTGGTGGATGCTGGTGGTTGTAGTCTTCGTGGCGGCGACCCGGTTCCGTGGCTCAGGGCGGTCAAACCAGTGGCGGAACTATTTATGTGGTTTTGATGTTTAAATGTCCGACTACGCCACCCGTGGATTGCGGTCAGAGTGAACCGCCGCTACAGGGCAGACCGCTGAGGCTGGTGTTGTGGGTGCAGCAGAGCGTAGCATAACTCCCCACGGGAGGAGTATAGCCTCAGGGCAGTGTATGCGGAGGATGGGGGTGATGGTGCAGGGCAGCAGCAGTAACGACACGGAGTCAGTGATGCAGTCCAGGGCCTTTACTCACAGTTCTTATTATCCAGACCACGTCTGCAGGTAACGGCTGCCTACGTCGTACTGTGCTCACCAGGTGAGGGGCTCAGACAACTCCCAGATAACTTTGGAGCACTTCACAGGACCCCCTTTGTGTGTCCTTTGTCTGGCCTTTCTTACCAACACTTCTGTCCGGCTGCCTCGGGCCTCCTCTTGGTAAACTTGGCGCCAGTTTCCCTGACCCTATGTGGTGCCTTCCTAGCGGGTGTAGCGAGGGGCTGCGCCACATAAAATGTCAGAGCCTCCGGTTTCTAGCTGAGGGTCGTTTCCTGCCTCCACTAGTTCGGGGACCGGTCTCCCCCTTTGGCCTGACCCCTCCACGCAGGTGGATTCGGGCGTGCGGTGGCGACTCGCCCGTCCGCACCCCTGGGATCCCTTCATTCCTCGTTCCTGGAGCCTTCTCCGCTCCTCTTCCTTCCTTCTCCCTCTTCCAGGCCTGGGCCTCTGTTACTAGGCCCGCCTCCAGAGCAGAGCTCATGCAGAGCTCCTGCTCCCTGCCACTTCTGCTCAGACTTCTCTGCACTGAACTAAGATGGTGCCCACCTTTTATACTCCGTTCTCAATGCACCCAGGAACTGCTTCCTCCCTGCTCCTGCACTACAGGGTTCCCCTTCCTCAGTGTTCCCTCCCCCCACTCCAGCCAGGGACAGGGACTGTCGTGCCCATCTCAGGGGCATATTGGTCGCCCTGCCCCACGGCAATGTGGTGTAATGCATGCAGGTGTCGGGTCCTGATCCACACTACATCCTTACCTGAGAGTGAGATATCACACCTCTGGGTGAGGTGCAATACGTCTGTAGCAACCGAGCCCTCAGGGTGCTACAGTTCCATTTATCTTCAGCCTAGGTGACGTATTGCGATACAGGGCCGTGATTTTGGCTATAAAAGGGTCCCCTAGACCCCTACCCCAAGCTTTTTAAGAGAATCATATATGGCGTGCCAGGAGACTCTATGGAATGCTTTCTCAGCATCCAACGAGAGTATCTAATTACAAATTTTTAACTGCATCTAGCCCAGGAAATACTTTGTGCCTAGTAGCAGTGTCTGCTAGTTAGCGGATTATCCCGGCTGTTAAGCAAGCTACACCACCTGTAGTTTAGACACTTAATTTTTTCAAAGGAAATGCTTCGGGACCACGGGATACTTAGTGAAGAGCATCAGGACGCACCCCAAGGCATAGGGGCTGGGACTGGCAGTAGGATGCCTTGCGGTGGACAGCCGAGCTCGATCCTTATAAAAGCTTTTTAACTGCAGCAGCTTTAGTGGACGCTACTGGAGCTGGAATTACCGCGGCTGCTGGCATGAGACTTGCCCTCCAATAGATCCTTGTAAATGGATTTAAAGTGTATTCATTCAAATTAGAGAGACAATTTAAATTAAAAAGCTTAGAGCTGCCTCCACCACAGGGGGGCTCGCTCGACCCACCAGCGGACAGGCACCAGTATTGGGAGAGGGGGGCTGGCCGTCAGGGTTCACCGCGGCTCTGGCACAAACCCGGCGACACGGAGGTGGCACGGGCAGGAGCGGACTGAACGTGTCGGTTTCTCACTTTTTGGATTTTAGAAGGGCATGACATGCCTATATTTGTGTCTCCCTCTCCTTTTACTCCTCCACCTCTTTTCTTTTCGCATGACTATATGTACTTGTCACTTTTCCATGTGTTAGTTGTGTCTTCTGAGCAGTTTGTCAGCTTTTGGACACCTTTGAAGGTGTTTTCTATGTGTTTCTATGTGTTTTTGTTTGCCTGCCATTGGTTTTAACGGTGTTCGAAGGTGTTCGACGAACAGTTCGACGAACAGTTCGGCGAACACACGGGTGTTCGACGAACCGAACCGAACTCGAACACTACGGGGGTGGCTCAACACTAGTGATTAGTGATTCCACTGTGCCATGAACCGGAGAGTGCCTGGAGGGGCGTAATTAAGTATCTGCCCGATCCGACCAAGGTCGCACGACGGCATACGACGCCAGTGCACCAGGGAGGAACCGAGCAGAGGGACCAGGTGCCACTCCAGGTCAGACCCCGGACACGGCTGTTGACCCACACCGGGGAATACAGGGACAGGCAGGCTAAAGCGCAGGCTGGGTTGGGTCCAGTACAGACTGGGAGACGGGTTCAGAACCGCAGGTGCGGTAGACAAGGCCGAGCAGAGCAAAACCGCAGACGCGGTGGACAAGGCCGAGCAGAGCAAAACCTCAGACGTGGTGGACAAGGCCGAGCAGAGCAAAACCGCAGACGCGGTGGACAAAGCCGAGCAGAGCAAAACCACAGATGCGGTGGACAAGGCCGAGCAGAGCAAAACCGCAGACGCGGTGGACAAGGCCGAGCAGAGCAAAACCACAGACGCGGTGGACAGGGCCGAGCAGAGCAAAACCACAGACGCGGTGGACAAGGCCAAGCAGAGCAAAACCGCAGACATGGTAGACAAGGCTGAGCAGAGCGAAACCGCAGGCGCGGTAGACAAGGCTGAGCAGAGCGAAACCGCAGACGCGGTGGACAGGGCCGAGCAGAGCAAAACCGCAGATGCGGTGGACAGGGCTGAGCAGAGCAAAACTGCAGACGCGGTGGACAGGGCTGAGCAGAGCAAAACCGTAAGTGCGGTGGACAAGGCTGAGCAGGCAGGAACCGACGAAACGGTAAGTAAGACAGGACAGAGATAAATTGCTAAAGCGGTAAACAAAGACAAAGCAAAGGGGACAGGGCTCTGTTCACACGGAACAGACTGGAAAAGAAAGGCAGAACCAGATACACACAAGGTACTTGCAAAGAAGTAGCGAAAGGACTCCAACTCACAAACGGAAGTACAATGACAACGAGTAGAAGTTAGGTGCAGGTTCAGACTCTACAGAAAAAGGGAGCAAACGGACATAAAGACAAAACAGGTAAGAAGCTAGGAGACAGTTCAGACAAGAACAGTTACGGCAACAAAATGCAGGAACGAGCCTAAGTAAAGCCAAGTGCTGGTTCAGACACTGCAGAAAAAGGGAGCAAACGGACATAAAGACCAAACAGGTAAGAAACTAGGAGACAGTTCAGACAGGAACTGTACTGCAACAAATACAGGAGCGAGTCTGAGTATGCGGCCCCCAGAGGGCGAGACGAACAGGCTAGGAGCGTGTTCAGACAGGCCTGGAAATACAGCCTGCAGGAAAGCAGACAGACAGCTGGCTAGAGTGCACAGACAGGATACAGTTCAGACACGGGAACTGATACCGTAAGGCAGGAAACATAGACAGGACCTGGCACATCAGTGACAAGAAGCCAACTGACAGAACAAGATGCTCAGGCATGGTTTCCAAGGAGGAGCTGGTTTAAATACCAGGTGACAGATAGCAATAGGCTGAGGACGCATTAGGGGTGTGTCTGCAGCAGCTACAAGAACCAGGAAGTTCAGCGGGTGTCGCCCTAAGCAGCCAGAGCAGAGCAAAGCAGACAGTATGGAAAGAAGCTAGAGTGGCAGTCTGGACTGGAAATCAAGTGCGCGCTCTTGCACAGTGGGAGATGGACCACTATGCAAGGACGCCGCCAGGTAGGTTACACTCGTCTTCCACTTCCGCACCCTGGTCCTCCTCCTGACTTTCTGGCAATTGTGTCTCATCATCGTCCACCTCTTGTGACACTTTCCCATCGTCGCCTTCATGTGACCCTGGCTGCTCAAATATTTGGGCATCGCTACATGCAATCTCCTCTTGCCCTGCTTCAAGTGGACCGGGTGAGAGACCCGAATCTATAAATGGTAAAGTGAACAGCTCTTCGGAGTGTCCAAGTGTGGGATCAGTTGTCTCTGGGCACTCGGCATGGTGGGAGGAAGGAGGTTCAGGGTGAGGAATATGCGGTCCAGACTCACAGCTATTGAGACTTGACCATGTGGAAGACAAGTTGGTGGTGGCGGTGGCTAAGTGACTGGAAGCATTATCTGCTATCCAACCAATAACCTTTTCACACTGCTCTGTGTTCAATAGTGGTGTTTTGCGGTCCCCTATTAATTGGGACAGGAAGGTCGGGACGTTGATGCTGTTTCTTGAGAAACTGCCATAACAAGTGAAGACTGAGAGGAGGGGGCATCTTTGCATGCAGTATGCACAGGGGATTGCCTTGCACACACAACAGGGGGTTCTATTGCACGCACAACAGTGGAAGAAGCAGTGGTGACTCCCGCTGACACTGGTCGTGGACCCTGGGGTTCACCCCACAAAGTCGGGTGCTTTGCTGCCATGTGCCTGATCATGCTGGTGGTGGTCAGGCTCATAGTTTTGTCACCCCTGCTGATGCTGGCATGGCAGGTGGTACAAATGGCGTTTTTGAGGTTATCAGCAGAGTCTTAAAAAAAAATTCCAGACTCGGAAGACCTACCGGTTGTACTGGCAACGTCCCTCGTGTTGGTGTTACGGGGAACTGCTGCCTGCCTTCTGTGTGCGGCCACCACACTGTTTCTTCCTGCCTGTTGGGGTACTCTGCCTCCCTCACCCTGTGTGCTGCTGGCCTCGCTCTGCATGTCCTCCTGCCACGTGGGGTCAGTTACTAGATCATCCACCACCTCCTCCTCTTCCACTTGCGCACCACGATCCTCCTCCTCACTTCCTGGCAATTGTCCACCTCTTGTGACAAATTGCCAGCGTCGACTTCCTGTGGCCGTTCAAATATTTGGGCATCGCTACATGGGATCTCCTCTTCCACCACTTCAAGCGGAGCAGGCGAGGGGCACAAATCTGGAAATGGACCAGTGAACAGCTCTTCAGATTGTCCAAGTGTGCGATCAGTTGCTGTCTGACGACACTCGGCATGGTGGAAGGAAGGAGCATCAGGGTGAGGAGGAGTATGCGGTCGAGACTCACGGCTACTAAAACTTGACCATGTAGAAGACAGACCGGAGGTGGTGGTGCCCAGGTAACTGGAAGTATTATCTGCTATCCAATTAATAACCTGTTCACACTGATCAGTTCGCAATACTGGTGTTGTTCTGTGCTTCCCTAGTAATTCGGTCAAGAAGTGGCAGCGAGAAGATGTGGCTGTTATTTGTGGCACATTTTCACCTTGGCCACGGCCCCGTCCTCTGCACGGACCATCACCAGAACGTCCAGTTCCACGTCCCTTGCCATGCGCCTTGCCCATTGTAAAGTAAGTAAAATAGCTTACACTCGCACTATCAATGGAAAAAGGGTAATAAAAAGTAGATTAGAACCGTGGAAGAGGAAAACCACAGTTCTATTTCTCTGGCCTACACCCGACTCTTTTAAACAATCTGAACAATCAGGGAGAAACTACTACTGTTTTTCTTTATGGAAAAAATACCAAAAGCTGAATAATAGAGATTTTTTACCGTGGAATGGCAAAACCACAGTTATTGTTTACTGGGGTATACCAGACAATTTTAAATAGATATATTTGCAGCTGAACAGTGAGCGACACACTCAAACTGTTTTTTTTTTTAGGTAAAAATGGCCCAAAAGTGGATAATACAGAGGTTTGATCCGTGGAACTGCAAAACCACAGTTCTATTTCTCGGGCCTACGCCAGAATATTTTAAACAGATATATTGGTGTCTGAACAATCAGGAGACACTATTACAGTTTTTCTTTATGGCAAAAAATGCCAAAAGCAGGATAATACAGAGATTTGACCCGTGGAACTGCAAAACCACAGTTCTATTTCTCGGGCCTACACCAGACTATTTTCAACAGATATATTTGTGTCTGAACAATCAGGAGACACTATTACGGTTTTTCTTTACGCCAAAAAATTACAAAAGCAGGATAATACAGAGATTTTTTACCGTGGAACAGCAAAACCACAGTTATAATTTACTGGTGTATACCAGACTTTTCTAAATATATATATTTGCGGCTGAACAGTGAGCGACACACTCAAACTGTTTTTTTTTTTTCGGTACAAATGGCCCAAAAGTGGATAATACAGAGGTTTGAACTGTGGAACTGCAAAACCACACTTCTGTTTCTCTGTCCTACACCAGACTATTTTAAACAGATATATTTGTGTCTGAACTGTCACAGACACACTTTTTTTTTTTGGGGGGGGGGGGGACACCAAAAGGTTAATAAGACGGGTATTTGTACAGTGTGAAGGAGGAAAAAAAAAAAAAGAGGATTTAGATGAAAAAAAAAGGATTTTTCCTGGAGCTAAGTCCAGAAATTTCAGCAACAGGAGCACACAGGACTGTAATGCAGAGTTTGCTGGTATAACCACTGCATCTCCTATACAGCCTGCCTGCCTGATATTTGGGATGGATATTAGTCCTGAGAAGGACTGTTTGTTTGATTTGGCTGCCTTTACAGACCCTAAACTAACTATTTTGCAGTATAAATCTCTCCCTAGCTCAGCAGCGCTTTCCCTACACTAGCTGATCCGGAGCGACTGTGTCCAAGATGGTGGCGCCCGGTTTTAAATTCTCGAGGTAACGCTGTGCGGCCAGCCAATCAATGTAATGCCCACAACCAACATGGCTGCGGCATTACAGTGACTGGCTGGCAATCCCTGCATGTTCATTGGCTCTGTAAAGAGCGCCAAACATGCAGGGCGGAGACCCGAGCTCCTGCCCGAGTAACCCGAAAATGCTCGGTGCTCGCCGAACATCCCAAGTAGCGTGATGCTCGGGCGAGTACCGAGCAGTGTCGAGCATGTTCGCTCAACACTAGTTATGTGTACTGATGAGAAATTACACAAAGAAAAAGTATTGAACGTGCTTACTGACATTTAATTACCGTATTTTTCGGACTATAAGACACACTTTATTCCTCCAAAATTTTGGAGGAAAGTGAGGGGTGCGTCTTATAGTCCGGATGTACCTTGTAGTGTGGCTGTGGGGGTAAGTGTGGAGCGGCAGTGGCAGAGGAGCGGGTCACAGGAGGCAGGTGCCGGCTGCTGCTGCTAAAACTGTGCCCGCTGTTAAAGAAAATGAATATTCACGGCTCCCCACCCTATAAACCTGCTGGCCTCTATGCGCTGAAGCCTGCCCCAAGAGGTGGGACTATGGGAGTGGAGAGTTGTGAATATTCATTCTCTTTAATAGCGGGCACACTGTTAGTGACTCCTGCAGCTACTGAGCGATCATGTGTGCCTGCTATTAAAGAGAATGAATATTCACTGCTCTCCACGCACATAGTCCCTCCCACCTCTATGCACTGAAGCTGACGCCGAGAGGTGGGCGGTACTATGGGAGAGGAGAGCAATGAATATTTATTCTCTTTAATAGCGGGCACATGTGATCGCCCAGCCGCTGCAGCTAACAGTGTGCCCACTATTAAAGAAAATGAATATTCACTGCTCCACACGGGCATGGGGAGCAGTGAGTATTTCGGTAGCTGACCTCGGAGTGTGGGGGCGCATGGCAGTGACATCATGCGCTGCTTACATATCAGGATGTGGATGGGATGGTGGCCATGCATACCAGGATGGGGATGAGATGGAAACCATGTATACCATGATGGGAATGGGATGGAGGCTATGTATATCATGATGTGGATGGGACAGAGGCCAGGTATACCAGGATGGGCATGTGATGGAGGCCATGTATACCAAGATGAGGATGGAGGCCATGTATACCAGGATGGGGGGGGCCATGTATACCAGGATGGGGGCCATTTATATCACGATAGGGGGCCATGTACACATTATATCTATCTATATATATATCTATATATATATATCTATATATATATATATATATATATATAAATATACACACACACACACACACACATACACACACCAGAATGGGGGACATAAGTACAGAATTGGAAGACATTACCACTATAACAGTGTCAGCAGCAGATCCCCCCATAACAGTGCATCATGACCACATTTTTGGCTTCAATTTTTTAAATATTTTCCTCCTCTAAAACCTAGGTGCGTCTTATGGTCCAGTGCGTGTTATAGCCAAAAAAATAAGGCAACACTTTGTACAAAAGCCTTTGTTGGTGATGACAGCTTCAATACGCCTACTGTAAGGAGAAACTAGTTGCATGCCTTGCTCAGGTGTGATTTTGGACCATTCTTCCACACAAACAAATAAATAAGTAATATCCACTGTATAAATTATATTTATATATACAGTACATATATATATATATATATATATATATATATATATATATATATATATACACACACACATACATACATAAATACACACATATACATCATATATTCTGACAAAGACACTGGCAAAGTGATGGAGGGGAGGTATGTTTCACTGAGGCCATTAGCTTCAGTGATTTGAAACCCAGAAGTTTTGCTTCAGCACACTAAGTGTTGAGAGGGGTTAAGAGGCCATTTTAAGGGCAGAGTTTTTGAGAACAACCATAGAGCGGGTGGGAGGTTGTTCTCCATATCTCCACCTCAGGGTGTGATCTGGGGTTTAAATAGATGGCCTGGTCAGGCATTCAGTGTATCTGGAGAGGCTAGCTCCAGAGAAAAAGGAGCTTGTGTTTGTGCTAACCTGAACTGTGTGTTTTTGCTAACTCTGAGAGGGCAGATTCCTGCAGACGTATGGACTATGCTATACATTTTCTTTTGCTTTGCCGTTATGCCACAAGGGCCATGTTTATTTCGCTAAACTTTACATTGGTTTATGTCGTATTTTAATAAACCAACATGAAATTTAAAGAGACAGCATTCCTGTGTCTACCTCCGTGTGCAGCTGAGTGAGCCGATCTACCACAATATGTATATTCATACAATACTATGCAACAGTTTTACACAGGTGTGGTGAAAATGCTGAAAATTAAGAGCGATTTTCAAAAATATGTTAATAGTTTTTATGAATTAACAAAATGCAAAGACCACAAGATAACTCTAAATCAAATCAATATTTGTGTGATCAGCCTTTGCCTTCAAAACAGCATCCATTTTTCTAGGTATTGTAAGATGGCTGCCGGACATGTCCTTGAGGGGAGATATGCATCGCTGAAGTTGGCAGCTTCAGTGATGTAAAACCGGGAAAGCATGCTCCAGCACACATAGTGCTGAGAGGGTTAATAGGGCATATCAGGGACGGTTTTTACGAGCAGTCATAAGAGATGGGTGGGAGTGGCTGCTCACATATCCCCACCCCGGGGCATGGTTTGTTGTAAATAAAATGGAGGCCAAGTGTCTCATTTGGTGTCTGTGTCTGGAGATGTGTGGATCTCCAGTGTGTTGGTCTGTGCTAAGGCCACGAGAACTGGACACTGAACTCTAGTGGATGAACCCGCACCATTGCACAGACATTTTCTTGTGTTTTCCCGGTGTGCCGGAAAAGGCTGTCTTTTTGTTTGCCTATGCTAAGCGGTTTATGAAGTCAGAATAAACCTGCCTGAACATTTTTATGAAAACGTTTCCTGTTCCTACCTGAACCATGGCTGAGTGAGTACCAAACCCCTACAGTACACATGCACAGTTTTTGAAAGAACTTTTCAGGGAGATTGTTCCAAACATCTCGGAGAACTATCCACTAATCGTCCATGGATGTTGGCTTATGCAAATTCTTCTGTCTTTTCATGTAATCTCAGACAGACTCGATGATGTTGCCTTCCAAGACTCTTTGTTCTTCTTAACTTTGAAAATAGTTCTTCATGACCTTGGCTGTATGTTCAGGATTATTGTCCTGCTGCAGAATGAATATGGAGCCATTCAAATTCCCTCTAATGATATTGAATGATGGAAGAGTATCTGCTGATATTTTTCAGCATTGATGATACCATTAATCCTGACTAGTGATGGGCGAGCACTAAAATGCTTGGGTACTCGATGCTCGGGTCGAGCAAATTGGAATACTCGGGTGCTCGACCTGAGCAATGAGCCCAATGTAAGTCTATGGGAAACTTGAGCATTTTTCAGGCGGCTCCCCGGCGGTCTGCAGAGGGCCTAAAAATTGCCCAAATCGATTGGAACAGTGCTCAAATGACATGGGAACAGCATGGGGAAGACCCCTGGAAGCATTTCTGACTCCCAGGTCACTGCTGTCAACAACATTGTCAGAGGTATTATGCCACTTTACGGACTCACAATAAAACATACAAAAAAAGAAACCAAAATGGATTTTCCTGAGAAATATGTTGAGGAACATCCTTTCCAGGGTAATGACTTGTATATAAGGCAAAATAAATACCCAAAACCAAAAATACTCCTCCACACCTTGGGCTATGTTCACAAGTAGCGTTTTTGTTGCGTTTTTGCAGTTTTGTATTGCTTTCAACCAAGACAAATGCATTCACTGGGAAATGTCATTTTAACATTTTACAACCTTATCTGGCCATGTGGTGTGTGACACATCATCAGACACATGCATACAGTGCTGAAAAGACATGGGAACAGCATGGAGAAGACCCCTGAAAGCATCTCTGACTTCCAGGTCGCTGCTTAAAAGTGTTCCCATCATAAGTGATCCTTGGCGCATGAGAAAATGCCTCCCGCCATCCATCTGTCGTTGCAGACTTGCAACAATCACCGTCCACGTCCTTGTCCCAGTGCAGCGTTCAGCTGTCCCTACCCCATTTCTTGGAATGCTAGCGCAAGTATGCAGTCAGCCACCTACCCACCCACAGGCTGCAATACTATATTGCCAAATTTTTGACAGCTGCTTGCACTTGAAAAGTGGCCTTTTAGGCTTGTGGAGGCAGAAGCTGTCCACAATCTTATGGCGGCGACCGGGTATCCATACTCGGTCCCCAGCCGCCACTATTTGTCCTGGTGTCGTCTCCGCCTTCCACAAGCATGGGTCCTACAACATTACCCATGCCATCCCCAGTGAACTTACTGGGAAAGACTGCCTACCCACAAAAACGTGGTTAAGTGAATGTGGCCAGGGACGGTACGGAGCCAGTCCACAGCTTTTTTTGCTGAGAGTTGTATTTCACCACAGCCATATTCTTTAGCTCGGTGAAAGGACTTGGGAAACCATATCTACTCCAGCTGTCATTTCTCCCAGGAAGACCTCTAAAGCTGCTTTCACTTGAAATGTGGCCTTTTAGGCTTGTGTAGGCGGAAGATTTTCACAACCTCATGCTGGCAGCGGCCGGGTGTCCATACTCGGTCCCCAGCCGCCACTATTTCTCCCGGTATCGTCTCCGCCTTCCACAAGCACGGGTACCACAACATTACCCGTGCACTCCCCAGTGCACTTACTGGGAAGGACCGCCTAACCACAAACACGTGGACAGGTGAATGTGGCCAGGGACGGTACGGAGCCAGTCCACAGCTTTTTTTGCTGAGAATTGTATTTCACCACAGCCATATTCTTTAGCTCGGTGAAAGGACTGGCATAGAGGGAAACAGTATCTACTCTGGGTGTCATTTCTCCCAGGAAGTCCTCTAATGAAGCTTGTTGCAGAAGCAATGGCAGCCCGTCCAACATCAGCTCGCACTTGTCGGTGGTGCTTCGACACAAAAACATCTTTCTTTGTGCCTTTAATTTCATGACTACAGAGTTGGGCAATGGCCTGATCAGCAATGTGGTTTAAGAAACAACATGCATAAGCATGTCCAATCCACATTAGAAAAGCGGCCATAGAGTGACCGGGAACCTTCTCACACACTTTTCTTAGCCAGGGATGCTTCTCGGCAGGGTTGGACGGACCCACCAGAAAACCAGAGAGTCCTCCGATGGGCCCTGGCTTCTCCTTCAGGAGAGTTCATAGTGCCGAGGGGGGGCCATGATGATGATAGAGGCCACCATCTGATTAGTTTTCTGTTACTTGGAGTGCAAGCACAAGTATGCAGCCAGCCAACCACTGACAGGATGCAATACTAAACTGCCAGATTTCTGGGCAGTTACTTGCACGTGAAATGTGGCCTTTTAGGCTCATGGAGGCAGAAGCTTTTCACAACCTCATGCCGGCGGCGGCCGGTGTCCATACTTGGTCCCCAGCAGCCACTATTTCTCCCTGTATCGTCTCCGCCTTCTACAAGCGCGGGACCGTGAACATTACTGCTGTTACTTTTCTGTGGGAATCTGCTTGCCTCCTACCAACCTGGAACATTTCCAGTAAACTATGGTACGACACCATGGTATTAGCACTGCCCCCAGTACCAGTAGCGAAGCCATCCCCAATTTCCTTATCAGGAATTTTATTTGGTAGACTGAGTGGCTGCCCAAATACATTAGTTTCTCACAAAGGAGCTGAAGATAGAGTGGCAGTAGGTGCAAGTAGATATCAGAGGGTGAACGGTCGCACATTAGATCAGTGGTTAGCACTGAAGCCTTGCAGCGCTGGGATCCTGGGTTCAAATCCCAGCAAGGACATCTGCAAGGATTTTGTATGCTCTGCCCGTGTTTGTGTGGGTTTCCACCTCCATAGAAAGCAGCCATAGAGTGTCCGGGAACCTTCCCACACACTTTTCTTAGCCAGGACTGCTTCTCGGCACCGTTGGACGGTCCCACCAGAGAATCCTCTGGTGTGCCCTGGCTTCTACATCAGGAGAGTTCATGATAGCGCTAACTTTGCAGCTGCTATGGGGCTCTTGAGCAGGGGAGAAAGGTGAGCCCTCAGAATCAAATCTTCTGGTGGGCCCAATGTTTTTCAATCTGAAACAGCTTCTCAGTGGGAGTTGTATTTCACCACAGCCATATTCTTTAGATCGGTGAAAGGACTGGCATAGACAGAAACAGTATCTACTCTGGCTGTCATTTCTCCGTCACCAGTTTCCTGTTATGATATGCTACAAGCACTAAGGAAAGACAGGAGATCTGTCCCTACAATAGAACTAAGCTAGATCCCTACAATGTAACAGGGAACTTGATCCTGCGATCCGACCCGCTAAAGTCCTCAGCTAGTCTGAACAAAGACCTATAGATGTGAGGGAGGGTTCCTTACAAGAACTAGGGACTGGGAGAAAGATGGACACCTCCTAGCAGAAATTGTAGCAGTAAAAAGACAAACAAACAACATAGAACATAGAGGTCAAAAGACCTAGCTAAACTGACTGAGAAAAGTAATAAAGCACCTGGCTAGCTTAAGAGTAGAAATTACAATGAAGTCCAGCAAGGCCAGAAGGGCGGAGCAGGATTAAATAGGCAAAAAAGGTCATGTGACCGGCATAATAGAAAAAACCTAACAGGAGAGTTCTAACAGTACCCCCTCTTCTATGAGGATCCTCCGGATCCCCTAGGCCCAGGCTTATCAGGAAACCTCTTGTGAAACGCTCTGACAAGTCTGGAAGCAGAAACATCATCCGCCCTCACCCATGAGTTATCCTCGGGACCGAAACCCTTCCAAGCGACGAGATACTGCAAACTCCCTCTATACCGTCTAGAATTAAGGATGCGGGAAATTTCATATTCCCCGTCCTCCACCACCGGAGGAACAGTGGCAGTGGCGTCTCTATCTGATACATCAGCTTTTTTCAATAGAGAAACATGAAACACCGGATTAATCTTCCAGGAGGTGGGAACCTCCAACCTAACAGCAGATTGGTTAACTACCTGAAGCACCTTAAAGGGCCCTACAAACTTGGGACCCAATTTTTTAGAAGGAATCCTCAACCGCAGATTCTTAGAGGACAACCAAACCATGTCACCAACCGTAAACAAAACCTCTTGACGTTTCCTGTCAAAGTACCTCTTAGATTTTTTGTTAGCCTCCTGAAGATTACCACGCACATCGGTAGAAACTCTTTCCAAATCACCGGAAAAACTCTCCTCCTCAGGCACAGCCGATACCAATTTGGAGAATGACCCAAAAGACGGATGTCTCCCAGAACAATAAAAAAAAGGGCGAACACCCAGCAGAAGAGGATGTATGGTTGTTAAGAGCAAATTCAGCAAGCGGCAGAAACTCAGACCACCCCTCTTGATTGTCTGCCACAAAACAACGCAAGAACTGCTCAACATCCTGGTTCTTCCTTTCTGTCTGGCCATTAGACTCAGGATGATATCCAGATGAAAATGACAAATGAACTCCCAACCTGTCACAAAAGGCACGCCAAAAACGAGCCACGAACTGAGGTCCCCTATCAGAAACAATGTCAGTAGGAACACCATGGAGTCTGACAATCTCCTTGACAAAGGCCTTAGCGAGTGTCTTAGCGCAGGGCAGTTTGATGAAGGGAACCAAGTGACACATCTTGCTAAAACGGTCCACGACCACCCAGATGACCGTGAAACCCTCAGAGGGGGGAAGGTCAGTAATAAAGTCCATAGCCAGATGTGTCCAAGGTGCACTAGGAACCTCCAGAGGGCAAAGCAACCCCTCAGCAGGAGTATGTGAAGACTTAGATCTAGCACACACAGTACATTGACGCACCCACTTAATGACTTCCTTCTGCCATCAATGCCACCAAAAACTGCGACCCACAAGTCTCTTGGTCTCAGAAATTCCTGGATGACCTGCAAACCGAGACTCATGACACTCAACAAACAAATCTCTCCTAAAGGTCCTAGGCACAAACAACCTCCCATGGGGAGTGTTAGATGGGGCATTCTCCTGTGCTTTAAGAATCTCATCTTCCAAAACGGAGTCCAATGCAGCAATCACAACACCTTCTTATAAAATGCTCTCCTCCTCAGCACTGACCATGGGAGAAAAGCTGCGAGACAAAGCATCAGCTTTAACATTCTTGGTACCCGGGATGTAAGTAACGGAAAAATTAAACCGCGAAAAAAAAAGTGCCCACCTAGCCTGACGGGCATTCAAGCGCTTAGCAGCATCAAGATAGATCAGATTTTTATGATCAGTGAAAACCTGAATGGGAAAATCAGCACCTTCCAAGAGATGACGCCAGTGTTCAAATGTGAGTTTAATAGCCAGCAATTCCCGATTACCAATATCGTAATTAAGTTCAGTCTCAGAAAATTTTTTTGAAAAAAAGGCACAGGGATGTACTCCATCCTTGTTTTCCTGAGACAACACCGCACCGACCCCCACAGAAGAAGCATCAACCTCAACCAAAAACGGCTTAGTCACATCAGGCTGCATAAGGATGGGGGCAGAGCTGAACCTCTCCTTTAGAAACACAAAAGCTTCAATGGCCTCAGTAGTCCACTGAACCGTATTAGAACCTTTCCTGGTGAGATCGGTCAGTGGTTTAACAATAATAGAAAAGTTTTTAATGAATTTTCTGTAATAATTGGCGAAACCCAAAAACCTCTGTATCAATTTCAAACCAATAGGCCTAGGCCATTCCTGCACAGCTTGAACTTTCACCGGGTCCATCTCAAAGCCCTCGCTGGAGATAATGTAGCCCAAAAAACTAATTCTCTGTACAGCGAACTCACATTTCTCCAGCTTAGCAAAAAGCGAATTGTCAATCAATAACTGCAATACCTCACGTACGCTCCGCCAATGAGACTCCAGGTCCGGCGAATAAATCAAAATGTCATCCAAATACACAACCACATTTTTGCCGATCAAAGGTCTAAGGATGTCATTAATAAGATTCTGAAAAAATGCTGGTGCATTGGTAAGACCAAAAGGCATAACCAGATTCTCAAAATGACCCACAGGAGTGTTAAAAGCAGTCTTCCATTCATCACCCTCCTTCATGCGTAACAAATTGTATGCCTCCCGGAGATCAATTTTAGAGAACCACTTGGCCCCCACTAACTGGTTAAACAAATCAGCAATCAATGGCAGTGGGTAGGGATTGAGTACAGTAATTTTATTAATCTCGCGAAAGTCCAAACAAGGACGTAAACCGCCGTCCTTTTTTTAAACAAAAAAAAATCCAACAGCCACAGGTGACTTAGAGGGTCTGATATGACCGGCGGCCAAGCTCGTCTGTATGTATTCCTCCAAAGCCTTTCTCTCAGGAATAGTAAGATTAAATAAACGACTTTTAGGAAGAGTCGCTCCAGGGACAAATTCAATGGTACAATCATAGTCTCTATGGGGAGGCAAAATTTGCGACTCCTCCTCAGAAAAAACTTTCCAAAAATCCTGAATAGGTACAGGTAATTCCCCTTTATCCACAGCAGCAATGCGCCCGTTACAACACTTGTCATAACACTTAGGGCTCCAGGACTTAATTTCATTGGTAGACCAATCCAGTACAGGATTGTGCAATTTTAACCAGGGCAACCCCAAAACTACTGGAGAAGGCAAATTATTTAATACCACCAAATCCAAATTTTCTTGGTGAATACCATTAATAGTGAGGGGAAATTCATAAACCTTGTGAGTAACACATTTCAAGGGAGAGCCATCGACAGAAACCACGGCAATAGGGGATGACAAAGGTTTGGGTTTTAAATAAAGTTTTTCCAAGAATCCCCCATCAATCACATTCAGAGTAGAACCACAATCCACAAATACCTGAAATTCAATTAATTCTTCCTGAGCTGCGGAAGTAGCCGAAAGAAATACACCCTTAGTGTTTAAACAGGCTATACGGGCGTAACTGACCTTTTTTTTTCTTTGTTCATACGAAGCACACAGTTCTTAATGAAATGGTCAGATTTCCCGCAATAAAAGCACAAACCTTCAGAAAACCTGCGGTCTTTTTCCTGAGAGCGGGGTGACATCGCCCCATTCTCCATCGGCTCTCCAGTGTCAGTACAGACCCTCTCAAGACTCGGAGCTGACATGGCAGAAGATTTACTCTCATTAACCCTTGCACGCAGTCTCTTATCCACCCGTATAGCTAATTGCATTGCCTCCTGCAAGTTTCCAGGTGTAGGATAAGCAATCAGCAGATCCTTAACCCTTTCACCTAGCCCAGCAAGAAACAAACTTTTCAGAGCTGAATCGTTCCACCCCACCTGAGCAGACCACCGACGGAAGTGAGTACAATAATTTTCCACATTACCTGATCCCTGCCTCAAATGTCTCAATTCCGTCTCAGCTGATGAGACACGATCAGGATCATCATACAACAACCCCAAAGCAGAAAAAAAAACTATCCACTGATCTAAAGCACGGATCACTAGGTTGGAGAGAAAAGGCCCATCCCTGAGGTTCTTTGCGCAAAAGTGACATTATGAACCCTATGTGCTGTGATTCATCACCAGAGGATCTGGGTCTCAAACAAAAATACAATAAACAAGCATTTTTAAAGGAAAAAAAAAAAATCTTGTTGTTCACCAAAAAATAAATCAGGCAATCGTACCTTTGGCTCCACAAAATGCGCTCCAGAACAGCTACTCACGTGTTGTTGGAGCTCGGCCACCTCCAGAGAGAGTCCCAGCAGGCGTTGAGCTAAATCCTGAACCGACACCATGATGGAAACTGGAGGTCTTTCCTTAGAGAAATTTTTTGGGCTGGACTTACTGTTATGATCTGCTACAAGCACTAAGGAAAGACAGGAGATCTGTCTCTACAATAGAACTAAGCTAGATCCCTACGATGTAACGGGGAACCTGATCCTGCGATCAGACCCGCTAAAGTCCTCAGCTAGTCTGAACGAAGACCTATAGATGTGAGGGAGGGATCCCTACAAGAACTAGGGACTGGGAGAAAGATGAACACCTCCTAGCAGAAATTGTAGCAGTAAAAAGACAAACAAACAACATAGAACATAGAGGTCAAAAGACCTAGCTAAACTGACTGAGAAAGGTAACAAAGCACCTGGCTAGCTTAAGTGTAGGAATTACAATGAAGTCCAGCAAGGCCAGAAGGGCGGAGCAGGATTAAATAGGCAAAAAAGGTCATGTGACCGGCATAATAGAAAAAACCTAACAGGAGAGTTCTAACAGTTCCGCCCATTGTCACACACGACCATGCCTGGCTGTATGTTCAGCGGTGAGAGCCACTGATCAGGCTGCTGTGTTACAGCTTTCAACAACTCTGCAGCGCTTGGCAGTTTGTCACCTAAGCATTAAGCATGTTATCTTCACCACAGCCTGTTGCCGCTTGGCCAAGGTAGTGCTGCAGTGCTTTCAGCTTGTGACTGATGTGGTCATTTCTGAGATGGAGGAGGAGGTGCAGGAGCTGAACATTGTGATTACATTGAGGTTACATTGGCGACTCTGTTTTTTATACTAAAGAAAGATCCTACTGTTTTCTTGTTGTTATTTTTTAAGACAAATGCATTCATCGGGAAATGTCATTTTAACATTTTACAACCTTATCTGGCAATGTGGTGTGTGACACATCAGACACATCCTGTTTAATTTATGATGAAGGGATTCTGAAAGTCAAAAAGCCTATTTTTATAGGGCCATCAGGCAGAGCTTACTATTTTTAAAAGGCCAGCATTTGGCCCTCGCTATTGTTAGAGAGCCATCAGCCGGCTATGCTTTGTTGTTCCCACTATTAACGAGTGGGTCTCCTATACTGTTAATGCATATGCAGTGACTGCAAGGGCTGCCAAAAATTCGGACGCAACCCAATACCCCTTTTAACAGGCATAGAGGAAGGTCTCAGTAAAAAATGTTTTCCCATTATAAAGGAGAAGGTCTCCGATACTGTTATTGCGTATGCAGCGACAGCAAGGGCTGCCAAAAATTCGGACACAACTCAATACCTATTTGAAGAGACATAGAGGAGGGTCTCAGTAAAAAAAAAATGTTCCCATTATAAAGGAGCGGATCTCCTATAGTGGTAATGCCCATGCTGTGACTGCAAGGACTGCCAAAATTTGGGAAAAACCCCTCTAACAATTTAAAGACACTTAGAGCAGGGCCACAGTAATGAGTACGACATGTTTCCATTAGAAAGGAGCCGGCGTGCTATACAGTTATAGGGTATGCAGTGAGTCCAACGGCTGACCAAATTTAGGAAAAACCCCACAAAGAATTTAAAGACACATAGAGCTGGGCCACAGTAACGAGTACGACATGTTCCCATTAGAAAGGAGAGGGTCTGCTATAGAGTTATAAGGTATGCAGTGAGTCCAACGGCTGACTAAATTTAGGAAAAACCCCACTAACAATTTAAAGACACATAGAGCAGGGCCACAGTAACGAGTACGACATGTTCCTATTAGAAAGGAGAGGGTCTGCTATACAGTTATAGGGTATGCAGTGAGTCCAACCACTGACCAAATTTAGGAAAAACTCCACTAACAATTTAAAAACACATAGAGCAGGGCCACAGTAATGACAAATTCCCATTGAAAAGGAGAGGGTCTCCCATAGTGTTGGCCTATGCAGTGAATGCAAGGGCTGCCAAAAATTGGGAGGCACTCCATCCCCTTGGAAGAGACTTAGAGGGCCTCATAAAAAAATGTTCCCATAAGAAAGGAGCGGGTCTCCTATACTTATAATGCCCATGCACTAAGTGTATGGGCTGACAAGCATTTACCCCTGGGGGGTATACATGAACATACTGTATAAAAAAATTATTTTTACGGGCATCATAAACACCCTTTAAAAAAATGATGTGGGGGTTGCATCATGGACCATGGTCACCCTGGTGATATGGTGGTGGAGGATGAGGAGAAGGAGGAGGACAAGAGCAAATAGCCAAAATCAGGAAGCATTTACCCATGTGTGGGTGTGAAAAGGTGAATGGGAATACACCTCCCAAAAAAAGACACTGGATTTGAGTTTATGTTACGCTGCTATCATTCGGTGATGATGAGAAGTCTGGCCCAATCCAGCCCTTGTTCATTTTTATAAGAGTCAGCCTGTCAGCATTTTCAGTTGACAGGCGGATGCGCTTAATCAGTTATAGAACCCCTGGCAAAAATTATGGAATCACCAGGCTCGGAGGATGTTCATTCAGTTGTTTAATGTTGTTGAAAAAAAGCAGATCACAGACATGGCACAAAACTAAAGTCATTTCAAATGGCAACTTTAGGGCTTTGAGAAACATTAAAAGAAATCAAGATAAAAAATGTGGTACTCAGTAAGGGTCATTTTTTTCAGACCAAGAAGAGGGAAAAAATATGGAATCACTCAATTCTGAGGAAAAAAATATGGAATCATGAAAAACAAACATACAAAAGAACACTCCAATACATCACTAGTATTTTGTTGCACCACCTCTGGCTTTAATAGCAGCTTGCAGTCTCTGAGGCATGGACTTAATGAGTGACAAACAGTACTCTTCATCAATCTGGCTCCAACTTTCTCTGATTGCTGTTGCCAGATCAGCTTTGCAGGTTGGAGTCATTGACCATTTTCTTCAACTTCCACCAAAGATTTTCAATTGGATTGAGATCTGGACTATTTGCAGGCCATGACATCGACCTTGTGTGTCTTCTTTCAAGGAATGTTTTCAATTTTTGCTCTATGGCAGGATGCATTATCATCTTGAAAAATGATGTCATCATCCCCAAACATCCTTTCCATTGATAGGATAAGAAAACTGTCCAAAATATCAATGTAAACTTGGGCATTTATTGAAGATGTAATGACAGCCAGCTCCCTAGTGCCTTTACCTGACATGCAGCCCATATCATCAATAACTGTGGACATTTGCATGTTCTCTTCATGCAGTCATCTTTATAAATCTCATTGGAATGGCACCAAACAAAAGTTCCAGCATCATCACCTTGCCCAATGCAGATTTGCGATTCATTACTCAATATAACTTTCATCCAGTCATCCACATTCCACAATTGCTTTTCCTTAGCCCATTGTAACCTTGTTTTTTTCTGTTTAGGTGTTAATAATGGCTTTTGTTTAGCTTTTCTGTATGTAAATCCCATTTCCTTTAGGCGGTTTCTTACAGTTCGGTCACAGACATTGACTCGAGTTTCCTCCCATTCATTCCTCATTTGTTTTGTTGTGCATTCCCTGTTTTGGAGACATATTGCTTTAAGTTTCCGGTCTTGACGCTTTGATGTCTCCCTTGGTCTACCAGTATGTTTGCCTTTAACAACCTTCCCATGTAGTTTGTATTTGGTCCAGATTTTAGACACAGCTGACTGTGAACAACCAACATCTTTTGCAACATTGCGTGATGATTTACCTTCTTTTATGAGTTTGATAATCCTCTACTTTGTTTCAATTGACATCTCTCGTGTTGGAGCCATGATTCATGTCAGTCCACTTGGTGCAACAGCTCTACAAGGTGTGATCACTCCTTTTTAGATGCAGACTAATGAGCAGATCTAATTTGATGCAGGTGTTAGTTTTGGAAATGAAAATTTACAGGGTGATTCCATAATTTTTTCCTCAGAATTGAGTGATTCCATAATTTTTTCCCTCTGTTTGGTCTGAAAAAAATGACCCTTACTGAGTACCACATTTTTAATCTTGATTTCTTTTAGTGTTTCTTAAAGCCCTAAAGTTGCCATTTGAAATTACTTTATTTTTCTGCCATGTCTGTGATCTGCTTTTTTTCAACAACATTAAACAACTGAATGAACATCCTCCGAGCTCGATGATTCCATATTTTTTGCCAGGGGTTGTAATTCCACCAGCGGCACTAAAAACCAGCTGTGATAAAATGCTAGCAGCAGGGCAGGCCAGGACCTCCAAGGCATAGAGAGCCAGTTCATTCCACGTATCCACCTTGGATACCCAATAATTGTAAGGCGCAGAGGACGTTGGTACGGTTGGCAAGGTACTCCATCAGCATCTTCCCAAACTTTGCACTCCTTGTGAGAGTACCCCATGCCTCAGGGCTTGTGCAATGGGAGGGGCTGAGAAAATTCTCCCAGAACTTTGATAGTGTTCCCCTGCCTCTGCTGGGTTGGAGTTGTGTCTCTCTCACCTGTAGTCTTTGGTTGTCCAACGAACTATGACCTCAGCCGCCAGCGTTTTCAGAAGGGAATTTTTTTAATAGTTCCGCAACAAGGGCCTTCTGGTACTGCCCCATTTTTGTAGACCTGTCCGCCTCAGGAATAAGAGATATAATGTTCTCCTTGTAGCATGGGTCTAGAAGTGTCAGCAACCAGTAATGATTGTCACCCAAAATTTAGAGAATGCGAGGGTCATGGGAAAGGCAGCGTAACATAAACTCAGCCATGCGTGCCAGACTGCTATCAGGCAAGACTTCCGTGTCCTCACCTGTCCTCAGGCCATCCACGCTGAACAGACGGTATGACAGTTGTGCAGGTAGTACCATCTACAGCGCATGAAACTAGCTCCTGTTCTTCCTCCTCCTCCTCTTCCTCACTGTCAACCAATCCACGTTGGGATGAGATGACGCTGGGCTGTGTGTAATCACCCTGTATGGTTCCTTGCTCCATCTCATCGTGCTCTGCCTGCAATGCATCCTCTTTGACTGTGAGCAGAGAGCATTTCAGAAGACAGAGAAGCGGGATGGTGACGCTAATTATGGCGTCATCGCCGCTCATCATCTTGGTGGAGTCCTCAAAGTTTTGGAGGATGGTACATATGTCTGACATCCATGTCCACTCCTGAGGTCTTATGTGTGGAGTCTCAACAATTGCCCTCTTCTGCTCACAAATCCTTCCCAACATCTGCAGTGTAGAGTTCCAACGCGTGGAGGCATCACACACCAGTCTGTGAGTCGGAAGCTGCAAATGTTGCTGAAACACGGCAAGGGTGGCGGAAGCTGTAGGTGACTTTCTAAAATGGGCACACAGGTGGCGTACTTTAACAAGCAGCTCCGGCAGCTCTGGGTAGGATTTGAGAAATCGCTGAACCATGAGGTTAAGCACATGGACCAGGCATGGTACATGTGTGAGCTCGCCCCGCCTCAGAGCCACCACCAGGTTCCGCCATTGTCACACATGACCATGCCTGGCTTTAGGTTCAGTGGTGTGAGCCACAGATCTGCCTGCTCTTTCAGAGCTGTCCACAACGCTTCAGCATTGTGCGGTTTATCACCTAAGCATATTAGCTTCAACACAGCCTGTTGCCGCTTGGCCGAGGCAGTGCTGCAGTGCTTCCAGCTTGTGACTGATGTGGTCGTTTTGGAGATGAGGCTGAAGAGGAGGAGGGGGCTGAGGGGCAGGAGCTGTAGACTGTGGGAGCAACCCTGCTTGACCTAGGGCCTGCGATCCTTGGCGTCGGGGGACGTGTTCCATCCCAAGGTCCGACTGGGTTCTGGCTTCCACTACGTTAACCCAGTGTGCAGTCAGCGAGATGTACCGTCTCTGCCCACAAGCACTTGCCCACGTGTCCGTGGTTAGGTGGACTTTCCCAGTAACTGCGTTGTTGAGGGCACGGCTAACGTTTTGGGACAAGTGCTTGTGCAATGCGGGGATGGCACACTGGGAGAAATAGTGGCAGCAGGGTACCGAGGAACGGCCGTCGCCAACAGGTTGCGGAATGTTTCCGTCTCCATGAGCTTAAAAGGCAACATTTCTAGCGCAAGCAGTCGCGAAATGTGGGAATTTAGTAATGTGGCCTGTGGGGCGTTGGCTGCATATTTGCGCTTGCGTTCCAATGACTGGGGTATAGACAACTGAACGCTGCGCTGGGACAAGGACGTGGACATGCTTCCTGATGATGCTACTTGAGAGTGTGCAATGACAGGTGCAGGGCAGGAGGCATCTTCGCATGCAAAAAACACACAACAGCGAAAAAAGCAGTGGTGCCACCCGCAGACACTGCTCCTGGACCCTGGGGTTCAGCCCACAAAGTCGGGTGCTTTGCTGCCATGTGACTGATCATGCTGGTGGTGGTCAGGCTGGTAGTTTTTTCACCCCAGCTGATGCTGGCCTGGCAGATGGTGCAAATGGCCTTTTTGGGGTTATCGGCAGAGTCTTTAAAAAACAACCAGACTCGGGAAGACCTAACAGTTGTACTGGCAAAATCCTTTGTGTTGGTGTTACGGGGAATGGTTGCCTGCCTTCTTTCTGCGGCCACCACACTGCTTCTTCCTGCCTGTTGGGGTGCTCTGTCTCCCTCCCCCTGTGTGCTGCTGTTCTCGCTCTGCATGTCCTCCTGCCAGTTTGGGTCAGTTACTATATCATCCACCACCTCGTCTTCCACTTCCGCACCCTGGTCCTCCTCCTGACTTTCTGGCAATTGTGTCTCATCATCGTCCACCTCTTGTGACACTTTCCCATCGTTGCCTTCGTGTGACCCTGGCTGCTCAAATATTTGGGCATCGCTACATGCAATCTCCTCTTGCCCTGCTTCAAGTGGACCGGGTGAGAGACCCAAATCTATAAATGGAAAAGTGAACAGCTCTTCGGAGTGTCCAAGTGTGGGATCAGTTGTCTCTGGGCACTCGGCATGGTGGGAGGAAGGAGGTTCAGGGTGAGGAATATGCGGTCCAGACTCACAGCTACTGAGACTTGACCATGTGGAAGACAAGGTGGTAGTGGCGGTGGCTAAGTGATTGGAAGCATTATCTGCTATCCAACCAATAACCTTTTCACACTGCTCTGTGTTCAATAGTGGTGTTTTGTGGTCCCCTATTAATTGGGACAGGAAGGTCGAGCGAGAAGATGTGGGTGTTTGTTGTGGCACAATTTCAGCTTGCCCATGGCCTCGGCCTCTGCATGCACCATCACCGTCCAGTTCCCTGTCCCTTGCCATGTGCCTTGCCCATTTTAAATGGAGGACAATATCTTCCACGCTCACTACAAATGACTGAATTTGGAGCGAACTTATACGTGATCCGTGTGATGGACAAACCACAGTTTTAAATACCTGGCCTGTAGGTAAGTATTTTGAGTCCAAACTGGTGTCATTTGTTTCACTGACTAGTGTTGAGCCACCCCCGTAGTGTTCGGGTTCGGTTCGGTTCGTCGAACACCGGTATGTTCACCGAACTGTGTGTCGAACACCGTCGAACACTGTTAAAACCAATGGCAGGCAAACAAAAACACATAGAAACACATAGAAAACACCTTCAAAGGTGTCCAAAACCTGACAAACTGCTCAGAAGACACAACTAACACATGGAAAAGTGACAAGTAAATATAGTCATGCGAAAAGAAAGAGGTGGAGGAGTGAAAGACACAGATATAGGCATGTCATGCCCTTCTAAAACCAAACAAGTGAGAAGCCGACACGGCCAGTCCGTTCCTGCCTGTGCGACCTCCGTGTCGCTGGGTTTGTGCCAGAGCTGCAGTGGACCCTGATGGCCAGCCCCCCTCTCCCAATACTGGTGCCTGTCCGCTGGTGGGTCGAGCCCCCCCGCGGTGGAGGCAGGTCTAAGCTCTGTAATTTAAATTGTCTCTCTAATTTGAATGAGTACACTTTAAATCCTTTTACAAGGATCTATTGGAGGGCAAGTCTCATGCCAGCAGCCGCGTCACTTCCTGGGCGGAGTTTGGTGGAGAGAGTCAGGTGTTGGAGAGAGGAGCTGAAGCTCCAAGACTTTGTTTGCCTACAGGGACCCCCCCTTCTCGGACCCAGGAGAGGGAGGGTGGGTTGAGGACTTCAGTGGGGCCTGTCCCTGTCTCCCACCCCTCGGTTGGTACCGGGGGTGGGAGCCCTGTCTGGACCTTTCTGAGAGCCCTGTCTGGACTTTTCTGGGAGCTTTGAGTCCCCCTTCCTCCATTATGAAAAAAAGCCAAGGAGGCTAAGGCTAGGAAGGAGGAGGCCAAGAAGGAGGCCAAAACAGAGAAGAAGGCGAGGAGGGGCAGCAGGGCACCGGCCGAAGCCGGGCCAGACGCAGTAACCATCTCTCCTCTCGGTGAGGGGTCTAGTTCTCGCGGGGGCTCGGCCGTCCACAAGGACTGGGGCGTCCAGGTCGAGGGGGAGCCTGTTGGCACCTATGGCTCCCGTCTGAGTGCGTACCTCCGCGAGTACGGGGGGGTCGGTAAGACCTTGGGACGACTCCAGGAGGAGCTGCGGTGAGCCCGGCTGGCCACAGATAGTGCATCGCGCGGCCAGAGGCCGGCCCTGTCTGTCAAGATTAAGGAGCTGAAAAGCTCAGTAAAACGTCTGGAAAAAAGGAAACAAGAAATCCTGAAAAATGCAGGTCCCTTCTATGAGAAACTGGTGAACGACAAGAGGTTCTGGAGCATGGCTGCCATCACAAAGAGGGTGCCAGGGGGGGTCTGGTCGCCTGGCCCAGGCAGAGGAATCATCATCATCAGAGGAGGAGGAGGAGGAGGGGGAGGAAGAGGAGCCAGAGGGCCTGCCTGGGAACTCGGTAAGTGATCACCGAGTCACGCATAGTGGGCTGCTGGAACCCCACCAGGTCGCGCTCCCGTCGGACTCCAGTCTATCGGAGGACGAGGGGAGCGGCGACAGCAGCAGTAGTGAGGGGGGTTACCTCATGTGCCAGATCTAGCAGCTCGAGTCTCCGGGAGTGGATTACTCCCAGCTAAGATTCGGGGATAAGGGCAGCCAGGATGAGGTAACCAGGAGGGGGGAAAGAAAGAAGAAAGGAAAAAAAAGGTGGTGGAGGAGAAATACATCTATGTCCCCCTTCCTGGGACCCCTCGGTCCCACTGTGGGCCCGTTTCCCACCCCAGCCTGGGTTCTGATGTGGCCCCAGTGCAAGGGAGCGGGGAGAATAATGTAACCGTGGTACAGGCAGCCGCTCCTGCTGGTCATAGCAGGGGGGGTGGGCAAGGACCAAACATGAGGATGGTGCCGCTGGTCCGGCTGACCCAGACCCCCACCTTGGTGGGTGGGTGGTGCCTCCGGGGTCCCCTGCGAGTATGTCATCTACTGGGTCTGCAGGGGCCTGCTAGGAAGGGCATAGGGGCAGCCGTGATTGCCGCCGCCATCCTCACCCTGCCCGCACCCTTGGCGGGGGGGGGGGCGGTCTGCCGGGGTCCCCTGCGAGCCCGCTTCCACCTGGGGCTGCGGGGGCCGCGGCGCCGGTATCTCCAAAGGGCGGGAGCAGGGCCGCGACTGTAAAACTGCCGGCCGTATCCCGGTGGTGCGGTGTCGCCGGGGTCCCGCCACCATCTGGGGCCGCAGGGACCTCGGCGCTGGTAGAGAATGAGGGCGGGAGGTGTAGCATGGATACCGGTGATGCAACCGGCCGCGTCCATGACCGCACCTCCGGCAGGGGGCGTGGTGTTGCTGGGCTCCCCCGCTGGCCTAATTCCACCCAAGGCTGCGGGGGCCCCAGTGCCGGTATCAGGGGAAAATGCAGGTAATGAAAGTGCAGGAAACATACATTGTAAGAAACAAAAAAATGGCACAACATCTGAAGCACCGCCCCCAACCACAGCAAAGGGGGCTGCACCGACGGGGTCCCCCGCTGGCAATATGTTAGCTGGCACTGTGTCGCCTGGGCTGGCGGGGTCCTCGGCGGTGGCTGGTCCCTCAGGGAGTGACGCTCTGCAGCAGGCATTGGGGGAGCTATGCTCTGCTGCAGCTCTCACTGCTTCTGCTGGTTCTGCTGCATGCCCTGCTGTGAAGCAGGGTGTGTCTGTTTCTAGCTGCAGCTCTGAGAACCTTAAAGGGGAAGAACACCTTAAAACAGTAAAACAAGGAAAGAGTCTAGGGGAAAAGCATGAAGTGAGTAATAAAAATAAAACTGTAGTAAATGGTGTAGCAGGAAAAACGCATGGTGGGAATGGGGAAAAAGAACAGCAAAAAAAGAGTGGGGAGGAAAAACCCCATGGTGTGAATGATGCACAAAAAAAGTGTATAAATAGTGGTGTGAATGAAAGAGTAAATGGAAGTGAAAATGGTGAAAGTGGGGAATGTGTGGAGATGAAGGAATGGCCACCTCTAGGGGGGGGCAGTGGGAGTGTTGCGTAAAATGGAGCAGTAGGTAAGGAAAATGGATCAGTGGGTAAGGGGAAAAATAATGGTGGTAATGGGGAGAGTGTTGGTAATGGGGTGAATGGTGAAGCAGGGGCCGGTCCATCGCCCCCCACAAATGGTATGTGTTATTCAGAGGTAGTGTCAGGCTCTTCCTCACACCCGGGCATGGGAGGCGGAGATTTCCACCGCCTTTTTCTGCAGGGTCTCAAGCACGGGGAGCGGATGATCTCTGTAGAGGGGAGGGACGTGGACCTGTCCTTTTGGCTGGATAAGTTTGGACAGGCGGCCTTCCAAGAAAAAAGGGGGGGTGAGACCGTATGGTCTCTCCCTACAGCCGGGCAGGGGGTGAACTGAAGGAATGTGGTCCGTCTCCGGTGGAGGGGCAGTGATGCGTGCCCTCCAAGATCTAGGGTAGTGAAGCTCCTTCTGGAGATGGGCTTCAGGGCGAGTGACATCTTTGCCCTGATACATCCTTTTGGCGCTCCCATCTTTGATGTCAGCTTCGTTCGACCGGAGGGCATGGAGCTCTTCTGGTCGAATTACGAGCTGGCAAAGGAGATGCCCGACTGGCGGGGTCTCGTCGCTGAGGCGATATCCCGCCAAAACGGACCCAAGAGAGTGACCGTTTTGACCTCCCATAGGCATAATGTTCTTAAAGGGTTTCTTAAACAAGGTCTTTCTAGACATTGTACAATGGTGCATAATAAAGATTTTTTAAGTCTAAAGATCAGCCCTATTGATCAAATTCCTGAGAATTATCCTAATAGACTCCAAGAACTAAACAGAAAGGAAATTTATTGGATTTACAGACTGAATACTCTTAAGCCCTTTGGTCTGAATGATGTCTCTGAAGTTTTTTTATAGTTAATATTGTTTTATATATATACACACATAAATCTGTGTTTTTACATTTATCATAGTTTTTACTGACACACATATTGTGTTCCTCTAAAATCTTGCACGCCATTATAAATATTCCCTCTTTTATGGTTTCCTTTTTGGACCAGTACAACTCGAACCCACATCGTAGCGCTCTGCTGGTTGCTACAATCACACACCTCTTTCCTTCTACGCCACCGCACGTCAGGTGATTCACTACCTGTTTTTTGTAGCCGCTTTATCTGTGCCACAGCCTTTGCACTACATCGCGGCGTTTTCTTTGGGTCCTATTACTACACACTAGGTCTCTATGTCACTACATGATATAGGTCAGATAACCTGTTCCTTGTACCATTCCTCCGTTGATAGAGGTTATTATGGGCTATTTTTTACATGGGGGTACTTTTTATTTTTATTTTGTTCCTTCGTTTTCCATCTCCCTTTATGGAACGACAGCTGATGGGTGAATTCTCATTAGAGATTTTAATGTTATATATATATTTATATTGTTCTTACCTAATGTGAACGCTTACTTATTAGTAAGTAATATTCCTTTCATGTATTTACTCCATTTGACTGATACATTTGACTATTCTGTATATTGATTATTTATACATCTCTACACTACATTATTTGTAATACGTGTCTTAATACATGTTTTTTATACTCACTTTTTATATTGGTGACACTCATTGATAAAGTTTTGTTGAAAGTTTTTTGCACACGGCCTCAGGTGCAAAGGTTATGTTGTTTTTTTCTGCTCTTCCTTTTTGAACTCACTTTTTTTTTTTTTTTTTCACTTTATGTCTGTATATAAATGGAGTGTTTCAGTGCATACATTGATATATCTGTTGGTGCCCTGATGAAGGGGTGTGGAACACCCAGAAACGCGTAGGCATTTACCAATAAACAAGGATTTTATTATATGTTCCTGATTTGAGGATTTTTCAGTGGCGCGGACGTATATCTCTACCTTCACCGCCTTTGGATTTATTCTGGTCCTGTGGGACACCTATTGGAGATCCGCTGCAGCTGCCTTTTATATGTTATGGTAGTTGTGTCCTCACACAACCCAACCAGGTGAGAACCACCATTTTACTATTATTCCCTATGTCTACAGGTGTAACCCTATTGGGCTTTGCGCTCTCCCTCTCTTTGTATTTTACTCTCGGGGATTGACATAATGACCTGGCTTAGCCGGTACGGTTAAGTGGTGGAAACCCCCAAAAAAATCTTGGATGAAGGCATATGGTCAGGGGGCTGGACCTTCATGATGAGGTTGAAGCGGTCCGGCGGCACTGTCACCCACATCCCTTCCTCGGCCTTCCTTGGAAGGGATAGGATCCTGGTCTTCTACCAGGGGCAACCGAAGGTGTGCCACAGGTGCGGCGATCCTACGCACCTTAGTGCGGCCTGCAGGGTGCAGAAATGCACCCTGTCTGGCAAGGATGGCCATCTCGCCGCCTCCTGTGGTACGGTTAGGTGCCACCTGTGTGATGCCGTAGGGCATCCGTTCAGCCGCTGCCCTCATTCCTTTGCTAATGCCGTCTTCGGTCAGGCGGGGGGTAACCATGTCGGGGTAAATCCCGGCGGTGCACCCCCTGCGGGGCCTGAGGTCGGCGGAGGTGAGGGAACTGTAGGGCCAGTGAAGAAGAGCAGCAGGGCCCACAACTCCTCTTACCAGCGGAGGCAGGTGAGGAGTCATGAGGAGGAGGGGCAGTTGGATCCCCAGGCAACTGGGGTGATGACAGTCCCCCCTCCGGGGGTTTCGGCTGGTGCCACTGAGGCCCTGGGGGAGAAAGCGGTGAACGAGGAGATCAGGAGGCTGGAGAGGGAGGAGACGGCTGCGCTCTCAGATTCCTCCCAGTAAGAAAGTGTTGGAGGGGACGAGGCGCAGCCTAGAGCAATGGATGGCAGTGCAACCCTAGTTAAGAGGAAGAATAACAAGAACAAGAAGAACAAAGGGAAGGGGGTTGTTAGATCTGCCCCCCCCTGACCAAAAAGGTGTCGGCGGAAGGCTCTGCGACCTCCCCTCTGGTCCCGGTCTCTAACCGGTTCCGAACCCTCGAGGACCCTGATGTGCCGGGGGTCGGGGGTGAGAAGCCGGGTGTGCCATCTGTGTCTTCTGAGGAACCTGTGGGGGATGGCGGGGTCCCTTCTTTGGGGGTTACACCATCTTCCTCTGGGGGAGGGACTGTCCCCGTGCCCGGTGGTGAGGAAGGGAGGGGGGGCTCCATGGATACCTTGGTCTCCCTCAAGCGCCGGGAGTGTGATAGGGGGAGCAGTACGGGGCCCCTTTCGGATGGTGAAGGGGGTGGGAGGAAGAAAAGGCCATCTAAATCGATCATCCAATGGCGGCACCCACCCCGTTGACACTGGCATCCATTAATGTCGCCAGTATTAAGTCTGATGCGGTCAGATTCACGGCCTTTGATTTTTTCACCCGGGTTGAGGCTGAAGTTTTATTCTTGCCGGAGACCAGGCTAACGGACATGGTGGCCATTCACAAGGCGAAAAGTGAGTGGAGGTGTGGGCCCTCATACTGGTCTCTTGCGGCCGAGCCGTATAGCGGGGTGGCGGTCCTTTTTAAGGCCGCAGCGGTTGAATGCCGGAGAGTTATCGAGGTAGAAATGGGGAGGTGCTTGGTCTTAGACGTCTTCATGAGGGGACAAGAGCTTCGGCTCATAAACATCTACGGTCCTCAGTCTAAGTGGGACTGCAAATGTCTCTTTATGAAGATCAAGCCCTATCTTTTTACAAGCCGGCAGGTGGTCTTTGGAGGTGACTTCAACACCGTCACAAGATTGCGTGACAGGGGAGGTGCCAAGGGCCAGCTGGCTTATGATAGCATTGCCTTGAATAGCATAGCTAGTGATGCTCGCCTGGTGGATGTCCACATCTGGCACACCCCAGGTCACAGTGGGTTCACCTATTTCAGAGGTAGCTGTAGGTCAAGGATAGACAGGTTTTTTTTAAAAGAGGAGGCCGTCTCTTCAGCAGCGTCCACTGTGGAGGTGGAATTCTCCGACCACTGTCTAATTTTCTTTTCCTTGAATGTTGCAGAAACCCCCCGGATGGGGAGAGGACTATGGAAGCTGAATTCATCCCTGCTGGAAGAAGCGGAGGTGAGACAATCCTTTGAGGACTTTCTTCAGAGCCAGGTACCGCTATTGGATCTGTGTAGCACTAAGTCAGAGTGGTGGGAGATGTTCAAGGATCGGGTTGCAAGCTTCTTCTGCCAGCTCTCTAGCCTCAGGAACCTGAGTAAGTACCGTTTGTACCAAGGTCTGAGGAGGAAACTCGAACAGCTCGTTTCGACTGGAGGTGACCGCGAGGAAATCTCCAGGGTTAAGTCTTTACTTAAGAGGTGTCAGTACGAGAGACACACATCTTTAGTTTTTGAGAGGGATTTTGGGAGGTACCGCTCGCCCGACCCCTACAGAAATTGTAAGATATCGGTAGGTTGTAAAGTGGTGACCGGCCTGATTGACGGTACAGGCTCCCTGAACCGATCCAAATCAGGGATCTTGGAAGTCGTCAGGTCGTTCTACTCACGCATCTTGGGAAAGAGGGATCTGAATCGGGACGTGATGTCGGCTTTCCTGGCTGAAGCCATCCCTGAACCAGGGGATGACCCCTCGCTTGGTGTTTTGACCGAGGTAATCAGGGAAGAGGAAGTGAGACTGGCCATTAATGGGCTCCGGCCCAAAAAATCACCAGGTCCAGATGGCTTAACGTCTGAATTCTACAAGACCTTTATGGACTCCTTGGTCCCCCTCTTGACGGAGGTGTTAAACGAATGCCTCTCCTCGGGTGCTCTTCCCCGTTCAATGAGGAGGTCAGCCTTGATTATCCTGTCAAAGGATAAGGACTCGTCCCATGTTGAGAATTGGCGTCCCATAGCGCTTCTCAATACGGACCGGAAGGTACTGGCTAAGATACTGTTTAATCGTTTAGTGAAATTTGCGCCCCGGCTCCTTTCGGGGTACCAGCACTGTTCTGTTCCAGGCTGCAGCACTTTTAGTGCTGTGCTCGGTGTCCGAGAGGCAGTGGAGCAGGGCAGGGCTGGTCTCTGGAAGGGGTTCCTGCTGTCCTTAGACCAGGCAAAAGCCATTGATCGGGTGAACCACGACTACCTCTGGTCAGTCCTTCTGAGGTATGGCCTGCCCGGGGGGTTTGTAAATTGGTTAAAGGCATTGTATGCGGGGGCAGAGACTTTCCTGTTGGTGAATGGTTGGTCCGGCAGCCCTTTTGAGGTGGAATCCGGGGTTCGTCAGGGCTGTCCGTTGAGCCCGCTGTTATACGTGTTCGCCATCGACCCCTTTTTAAGGAGGATCGAGGGTGGTCCGTTGGCGGGAGTCCGGATGGACATGGCGGCCCTGGAGGCCACCTTGAGGGCAGTGGCGTACGCTGATGATGTCTCCCTTTTTGTGTCCTCGAAGGAGGAGGCGGACTGGGTGATGTCGGAGGTTGACCGCTACTCGGAGGCATCCGGGTCGAGGATTAACCAGGAAAAATGTGAGAGTCTCTGGCTGGGAGGGGGAGACCCCAGTTTTTGTCTCCCAGACACCCTCCCAGAGCCCCAGTCCATGGCTAAGATCTTAGGCATCATTTTCGGCCCGGTGGATTACCCCCAACAAAATTGGGAGGGCAGGCTAAAAATCGCCGCCCAGAAGGTGGACCAGTGGAAGGGTTGGACTTTAACCCTGAGGGAGCAGGTGAACCTGATCAAGGGGTACTTGCTTCCATTGTTAAATTACTTGGGCAGTGTATGTATCTTGCCAGAACCTCTCTGGACACGGGTCTATGGCCAGTTTTTCCAGATGTTATGGGGAAACAGGCTTAACCTAATCAAGAGGGAGGTCACGTACCGTACGAGGAGACTAGGTGGGTTGGGTATGGTCAACCCGGTGGTGTTCCTAGTGAATGCCTTTCTTAAGACCAATGTGGCAAACCTCTGGTCAGAGAGGGCTCCACCGTGGGTATTCTCCTGTAGGGGGTGGCTTCAGCCTTTCTTCCAGGAATGGGAGAGAGGAGGGCGTGTGAAGGATCTGCGCACACCGCACGGGCATCTCCCGGCTTATGCTACCCCGATTCTGAAGGTGATCCGCAGGTGGGGTCTGGGAATGTGGGAGATCAGGACCATGCCGAGGAAATTCCTTGACAGGAGGGTCCTGTTGACCCATTTCCAGAAGCCTCTGGCCCTCAAGGATTGCCCAAGTCGGGATCTGGAGGGGGGGGTGAGGTTATTAAATTCTGCCTGGATCCCCCTGAAGTTTTGGGACTTGGCTTGGCGCTGCTTCCACGGGAGGCTGTATGTGAGGGGCAATTTGAAGTACAGGAATTCCGATGATCGGGGTTGTCCTCGTGAGGAATGCGACGACGTGCTGGAAAGCTTGGAGCACTTCCTCCTTCATTGCCCCTTCAATACAGGGGTCTACACCAGGGTGGGTGCTTCCGTAGGCTGGCCTCGGCTGGCTCGCCTCTCCTATCCGGAGTGGGCATATGGAGCATTCGGGTCCCTTGGTGGCCGAGTTCGGGGCACTTTATTCTAAGTCAGTTTAGTAGTTAGGTTTTACACATGGAATGCACGCTGTCTAGTGTCAACGCAGCAAAAGGTCCTCCCCGAGGAAGAGGTGGTTAGGAAAATTCTGGGTGACCTTGGTAAAGTGCGCTCGCTGGATTTTGACAGGCTGGGCGCAAGGAGGGCTTCTCTCCTTTGGAGGGGTTTCTCCTTCAGTGTGCCCTAGGGACAGATAAACTGTGTTAATAATTCTTGTTCTCAGAGAGGGATAGTTAGTTAGGTATATAGGGGCAGTGTGTTTTAGGGACAGTCAGGGCCAGAATAGGGCGAGATAGGTAGGCACGAGGTGAAGTAGATAGGGCTTTAGGGACAGAGAGGGACAGGTAGGGACAGGTTTATTTTATGTAGGGATAGTTTTTTTTTTTTTTTTCTATACGTGAGTGATAGGAAGGGAGAGTTAGTTTCTCTTTTTTATTTTAAAATATAGGGAGAGTGCCTGTCTGTCCGGCTCCCGGTGGTGGTGTCACGGGTGTGTTGCCACGAAGATCGTCACGAGTACACAGCCTGACTTCTCGCAGCTGACTTGTTGGTGCTTTGTGTTTTCTCGGCAGTGAAGGAGTTAATTCTCTCTCTCTCTGGGCTAGCTGAGGTCCAGCCTCGCCCAGCTGCAATCAATGCTTCGTTAGTGAGACTCCTTTATATTCCTGCAGGTCTGTTTGTGAGGTGTCGGTGAAAGCTTTTCATTCAGACTTACAGAGCGGATCGTGGTGTTTGGAGTTGCTGAGATAAGTGTATTTGAAAGTGTTATTTCCCTTTCCTCGCTTTATCATTTATCTCCTTTCCCGTTGGTGTTCCCTCTGTTGTAGTTTTGTTGAAGTTGTATGCAAGGTGGTTTTGGTTTTTCCCTTGTACTGTCTCGTTCGTCTAAATACTGTGTGTGGGCATATTATCGCTGGTTCCCAATTGTTGTGATCGGGGTCCTTCTCAGGACTAGATTACTGTGGTGCAGGGATCCTCAGGAGGTAGGGGTTACGCTGGCGGCCTGGACCTCTGTACCTTTAACAGTACCTCCAGGATGAGGGATTAGTCAGGGCCCCAGCTTAGGGTCAGCTTAGGCCCCCTACCTCCAGTATTCTGTGACAGTGTGACATTTTCACCGACCAACTTAGTTTTTCTCCAGCTACCATGGATCCAGTAGCCGGTCTAGCTCAGCAGTTGCAGAGTTTGTCCATGGGGCTGGCGGACGTTAGGTCCAAGGTTTTGCATCCTCTGGAGCAAGCCGGACCAGAACCTAAAGTAGCTCTCCCTGACAGGTTCACTGGGGGGCGGGACAAGTTTTTTGTTTTCCGGGAGGCATGCAAATTGTACTTTCGGCTGCGGCCTCGGTCATCGGGCAGTGAAGAACAAAGGGTGGGAATTGTCATCTCGCTCCTACAAGGGGACCCACAATCTTGGGCGTTCTCTCTTCCCCCTAGCTCCCCAGTTCTCCAGTCAGTGGATAGGTTTTTCGCTGCTTTGGGACTCGTATATGATGACCCAGATCGGATCTCCCTTGCTGAGTCTAAGTTACGTAGGATTCAGCAGGGAGATCGTCCGGCGGAGGAATTCTGTTCGGAGTTCCGTAGGTGGGCCACGGACACCCAGTGGAATGACCCGGCTCTTAGGAGCCAGTTTTGTCATGGTTTATCCGACAAATTACAGGATGTGTTGGCACAGTATGACTCTCCCGCGTCACTGGAAGCCGCTATGGCCCTTGCTATTCGCGTTGACAGACGGCTTCGGGAGAGGTGCGGGATAACTCTACCCCCTGTAATGTCTCCACCTCTTACAAGGTCCCCTCATATGGTGGTTCCCCTGGTCAGTCCGGAGGAGCCTATGCAATTAGGAGGGACATCATTTCGGGGAAGGGGACCGGTGGTGCGCCATAAGACAGGAAGGTGTTTCCTCTGCGGGAAAAAGGGACATTTTATTGGGGGGTGTCCATCCCGCCCCTTGCTGAGTAAAGAGTCGTCGAAAAAACTGTTGATCCCAGGTTGTGTGGTGGACGGCAATCTGGGAGTAGGTATTTCGTCCCTAGGTTCGTCTCAGTTTCTCGTACCGGCGGAGGTGGTGGTGGGTACGAGAACTGAGAGGATATCTGTTCTTCTGGATAGTGGGGCCGGGGCTAATCTGGTTGATGCTCGGTTTGCCCGGGTTCAAGGTATGCGATTGAGTGAGTTGGCTAAACCCATCCCCATATTCTCGATCGATGCCAGGCCTCTCGGTCAGGGAAGTTTTTTGCAAGCTGTGCATGGCGTAAAACTTCAAGTGGGGGCAATACATAAAGAACTGTTGTCTTGCTACGTGTTGGAGGGTCTTCCCACTCCTATAGTGTTGGGCCTTCCTTGGTTAGCTAAGCATAACCCTGTTATTAATTGGCAAACCAGAGAGATAAGCCAATGGAGTAAATTCTGTAATAAAAACTGCATGAACACGGTCATCGGTGCGGTTACTCCTTGGGTCTTACCTCCATTTCTGGCAGACTTTGAGGATGTATTCTCGGAGAATGGGTGTCAGGAACTACCTCCTCATCGCGAGTATGACTGTTCTGTAAAACTGCTCCCTGAGGCCAAGTTACCTAAAGCTAGGTTGTATAACCTTTCTGGTCCTGAGAGGCAGGCCATGAAGGATTATATTTCTGAAAGTCTGGCTAAGGGGCATATTAGACCTTCATCTTCACCGGTGGCCGCGGGGTTCTTCTTTGTTAAGAAGAAAGATGGAGGCCTACGCCCTTGCCTGGATTTCCGTGAACTTAATCGGATTACGGTCCGAGATCCGTATCCGCTCCCACTTATTCCCGATCTCTTTAATCAGATCGTGGGCGCCAAATGGTTCTCTAAGTTGGATCTCAGGGGGGCGTACAATTTGATTAGGATGAAGGAGGGGGATGAGTGGAAGACGGCTTTTAACACTCCGGAGGGGCATTATGAGAACCTTGTCATGCCATTCGGTCTGACTAATGCCCCGGCGGTGTTTCAACACTTTGTTAATGATATTTTTCGCCACCTGGTGGGACAGTTTGTTGTCATATATCTGGATGATATCTTAATTTACTCGCCGGATCTGGTGTCTCATCAGGAGCACGTTAGACAGGTGTTACAGATCTTGCGGGATAATAAACTGTATGCCAAGTGGGAAAAGTGTGTGTTCGCCGTACAGGAACTCCAGTTTTTAGGCTTCCTGGTTTCTGCGTCCGGTTTTCGTATGGACCCTGGGAAAGTGCGGGCAGTTCTTGAGTGGGATCGGCCGGAGAATCTTAAGGCACTACAACGTTTCCTGGGGTTTGCTAACTATTACCGGAAGTTCATTCGTAATTTCTCGTCCGTGGTTAAGCCTCTCACAGACATGACTAAAAAGGGGACGGATTTTTCTAGGTGGTCTGACAAGGCTTGTCAAGCATTCTCCTCCTTGAAAAAATGTTTTGCCTCGGCACCCATACTCATTCAACCTGATGCGTCTCAGCCATTCTTTGTAGAGGTAGACGCTTCCGAGGTAGGGGTGGGAGCAGTATTGTCACAGGGTTCGTCCCCTGGTAAGTGGCATCCGTGCGCCTTTTTCTCTAAAAAATTGTCGTCCGCTGAGAGGAATTACGATGTCGGCAATAGGGAACTCCTGGCCATTAAGTTAGCTTTTGAGGAGTGGCGCCATCTTTTGGAGGGGGCAGTTCATCCGGTCACCGTCATCACCGATCACAAGAACCTGCTATATCTGGAGTCCGCTAAACGTCTGAATCCCAGACAAGCTAGGTGGTCATTGTTTTTTACCAGGTTTAATTTCGTCGTTACATATTGTCCTGGGTCTAAAAATGTAAAGGCGGATGCCTTATCTCGTAGTTTCCCTGGGGCCGGGAATACGGACGACCCGATTCCTGTTCTTCAGGAGGGGGTGGTGGTTTCGGCAGTATGCTCTGAGCTGGAGGAGGAGATATTGGAGGCTCAGGGGGACGCCCCTGTTGGACCTCCGGGGAGACTGTTCGTTCCAGATCAGTTGCGACAAAAGGTGATCGAGGCACACCATAACTCAGTTTTTGCAGGACACCCGGGGAGTAAAGCAACTGTGGATCTCCTCTCGCGTCGGTTTTGGTGGCCTAACTTACATAAAGAGGTGGTAACTTTTGTCGCGTCCTGTGGGGTTTGTGCGCGCTCTAAGACCTCACATACCCGTCCGTCTGGGGCCCTCTTACCTTTGAAGATCCCGGAGCGTCCTTGGACTCATCTGTCTATGGACTTTATTACGGACCTCCCTCCGTCTTCGGGTAAAACGGTCATACTCGTTGTAGTGGACAGGTTCAGCAAGATGGCACATTTTATCGCTCTTCCGGCTCTCCCTAATGCTAAAACTCTTGCGCAGGTGTTCATTGGGGAGATTGTGAGGCTTCACGGGGTACCCTCCGAGGTGGTGTCTGATCGGGGGTCTCAGTTTGTGTCCAAGTTCTGGAAGGCGTTTTGTGCACGGCGGGGGATGCATTTGTCATTCTCGTCGGCTTTTCATCCTCAGACCAATGGTCAGACGGAACGTATGAACCAGAGCTTGGAGACATATCTTCGGTGTTTTGTGTCAGAGAACCAGGAGGACTGGGCTTCTTTCCTACCTCTGGCAGAGTTTGCTCTCAATAATAGGCGAAGCGAGTCCACTGGTAAGTCCCCGTTTTTTGGGGCATATGGTTTTCACCCCCAGTTTTGTACTTTCAGTAGGGGGGGCTCTTCGGGGGTTCCGGAGGAGGAACGATTTTCCTCATCTCTCGCTTCAGTATGGAGAGGGGTGCTGAAGAATCTGAATACTATGGGGAACCGATACAAACGTATGGCTGATAGGAGGAGAGTGTCTGGTCCGGACCTAAGTGTGAACGATCAGGTATGGTTGTCTACCAGGAATATTAAACTTAAGGTTCCCTCCTGGAAACTGGGTCCCAGGTTCATCGGGCCGTACAGAATCAGTTCTGTTATTAATCCGGTGGCATTCCGTCTTGACCTCCCCCCTACGTTTAAAATTCACAACGTGTTTCACAGATCATTGCTTAAGAGGTATGTGGCGCCGGTGGTACCGTCACCTTTACCTCCCCCTCCTGTGGTTGTCAATGGTAACTTGGAGTTCCAGGTATCGAGGGTCATTGATTCACGCTTTAATCGCCGGTCCCTTCAGTACTTGGTTCATTGGAAGGGGTATGGTCCTGAGGAGAGGATGTGGGTTCCTGCGTCGGATATTAACGCAGACCGATTAGTTCGGGCCTTCCACACGACTCACCCGGATAAACCTGGCCCTGAGGGTCCGGAGGCCCCTCGTAGAAGGGGGGGTACTGTCACGGGTGTGTTGCCACGAAGATCGTCACGAGTACACAGCCTGACTTCTCGCAGCTGACTTGTTGGTGCTTTGTGTTTTCTCGGCAGTGAAGGAGTTAATTCTCTCTCTCTCTGGGCTAGCTGAGGTCCAGCCTCGCCCAGCTGCAATCAATGCTTCGTTAGTGAGACTCCTTTATATTCCTGCAGGTCTGTTTGTGAGGTGTCGGTGAAAGCTTTTCATTCAGACTTACAGAGCGGATCGTGGTGTTTGGAGTTGCTGAGATAAGTGTATTTGAAAGTGTTATTTCCCTTTCCTCGCTTTATCATTTATCTCCTTTCCCGTTGGTGTTCCCTCTGTTGTAGTTTTGTTGAAGTTGTATGCAAGGTGGTTTTGGTTTTTCCCTTGTACTGTCTCGTTCGTCTAAATACTGTGTGTGGGCATATTATCGCTGGTTCCCAATTGTTGTGATCGGGGTCCTTCTCAGGACTAGATTACTGTGGTGCAGGGATCCTCAGGAGGTAGGGGTTACGCTGGCGGCCTGGACCTCTGTACCTTTAACAGTACCTCCAGGATGAGGGATTAGTCAGGGCCCCAGCTTAGGGTCAGCTTAGGCCCCCTACCTCCAGTATTCTGTGACAGTGTGACAGGTGGGCTGTTACTTTTCACTTATAGCTTTTTGTTTTTCAGAAATATTAAGGTGTATGGGGCTTGCAAGCACCGAGCCATGGCTTAAAAGGTGTAAGTTGTATAAGGTTGATAATGTTGATAAGGTTTGTTTTGTATAATGTAATGTAATGATAGGTATAATAGTAACGTAATGTAATGATAGGTATAATGATAGTGTAATATATGGAAATAACGTGTGGTGTAGGGACAGGAAAAATAAATAAATTAATTAAAAAAAAAAAAAATAAATAAATTAATTAAAAAAATATATAAAAAAAATAAAAAAAAAATAAAAAAAATAATAGTGTATATAGAATTTTGTAAGTTCCCGTTGGTTTTCTTTTTTTTTTAGCTATGTTTATGTTGAAGGGCGATGGACCATGTTTTGAGTAGACTGTAGTATGTCTGGGTATATTGAATGTATGGTAATGCGGTCCCTGTCTCTTTTCTCTCCCCTTTCCACAAAAACACCGGAGCCTGAAAGGAGGCGGAGAGGAGGAGGGACAAAGAGAAAGACAAAGGAGCAGGATCAAAGAGAGCGAGGGAGAGCGGAGAGCTGAGACAAGCCAAATATGGACTCAAAGGACTCATGGACTCTCGTGGACTCTCATGGACTCTCGCGCAACGAAATTGACTCTTATGGCCCTTGTGGACCCTGGACCGGCATCTGGGTAAAGTCTTGGATTCGGTTTTTGGACATTCATCAAGACATCTTGGTATGGTCTACCCTTTCCTTTTGTTTTGGGCAGCTTAGCCTCTCTTTTTTTTGTTGACAAAAACTTTGTAATGTTATGGGGTGGGGATTAATGGATGTTGATGGCATGTGTATAGGTTTTCTATTTTTATAATAAAAAAGAGTTCCAGCTCCAGTAGCGTCCACTAAAGCTGCTGCAGTTAAAAAGCTTTTATAAGGATCGAGCTTGGCGGTCCACCGCAAGGCGTCCTACCACCAGTCCCAGCCCCTGTGCCTTGGGGTGCCTCCCCCGATGCTCTTCACTGAGTATCCCGGGGGCCCGAAGCATTTCCTTTGAAAAAATTAAGTGTCCAAACTACAGGTGGTGTAGCTTGCTTAACAGCTGGGATAATCCGCTGACTAGCAGACACTGCTACTAGGCCCAAAGTATAGCCTGGGCTAGATGCAGTTAAAAATTTGTAATTAGATCTACAGGCGGTGGCTACTCCGCTGACTAGCAGACACTGAAGCTTTGCAGCAGACCTCTTATTCCCAGGCTATAGTATGAGTAAACAGCTCTTCAGACTCAACCATCTGTGTTACCCCAAGCAATAGTGTATGTACTTTCTTACGGTTAAAAGGGGGGGTAGAGAGCCGATCCACCTGGAATTGACGATGCCAACGTCATGTAAAACACAGCAAGGGGACTCCAAAAAGAGTCTCCATTTTTTCCAAAAATTGTGGCACAGACACCACTTAAGTGGCATCAGTTGTCCCAGAGTTGCTTAAAATGGTTGGTGAGGTGATTTTCCAAAATCCTAAAGCTTTTAGTCTCCCCAGGATGACACAGGTGGGGCAGATGGTGGTTGGACCGGCCCGCTAGGCCGCATTGTAGCACAGTGAGCTTCGCATTGCAACTTATGCTTCATATCCATGTGATGGTTCAAGCATAAATAAAGTACTCAAACTATTGTTTTTTGGCCTCTACTTATTTTTTGGTGACAAATGTTACAGATAACATGAGTTGGGTCATCCTGAGACATCTCAAAAAATGCCCAGGCTATGCAAGGTTTAGAGCCCATGCGACTCTGCTACTAGCAATACTATCAAATGATTGGCTGGGTTAGATGCAGTAAAAAATTCTTATTAGATACACAGGCGGTGCAGCTTGCTTCGCAGCTGGGCTACTACGCCCAAAGTATTGGTAGACTCTATACTAAATAAGGAAGGATTCACTGACTGTGGTGGCCCCTCCGCGGGCCGTGGCGATTGGTCATCCACTTTCGCAGCCCCTTACTCAACGAATTCACAAAACATCTCCCGTCGGTTTGGAGTCCTATTAAGCCCAACCAAAAACATAGGCCCCGCAACAAAGATATCGTTCTTAGGCATCGAAATCGACACCACAGCAAGGTTGTTCTGCCTCCCATGGGAAAAAATACCAAAACATTACACCTGATCTAGATTTTTTGCGCAGTATGGAAAGTAACACTACAGCAGATGCAAGTATTACTAGGTCTCCCCGTGTTTGCGAGCCGGGTGATGCCAGTTGGAAGGGTTTTTTCTCTTCATTTATCGCCCGCAACAAAAGGGGCATCTAAACCGAGTCATACAATCAGAATCAGCAGGCAGCTACGGGCGGACTTAGAGGTGTGGAAAACCTTCTTATAATCATTCAACGGTCACACGTTATTTATGTCAGCAGAACAGTCCAACATTGAACTAAGATTATTCACCGGGGCGGCAGAATCAGGCGGATATGTAGCGATACTAAATAACCAATAGTGCACAAGCTTATGGCCTCCGTATTGGGCAGAACAAGTGCTGACAAAAAAACAGACAGTCCTGGAACTGTTTCCAATAGTGGTAGCAATAGAAATATGGGGCGCGCGCCAGGCTAACAAAAATATACGCTTCATAACAAAAAACACCAGCCTAGCGCACTTCATTAATAATATGGCATCATCGTCTCTCCCAGTGCTAGGCCTACTACGCCGGCTAGCATTCCTGTGCCTAAAACACAATGTATGGGTCTGCGCTAGCCACGATGCTGAGGGGTCTAACGCTTTATCACAATTCAATTGTCAGATTTTCACAGAGCTCCTCCCCAACGCCCACCCATCAGGCAACAGTTGCCCAGCCTCCCTATGGGATCTAGTGGCGAATAGTTGATGCCATTAATCAGAGCGTCAGTTGCCCCGTTGACGTGGCAAGCATACGGCAAGGCATGGGAAGAGTGGACACGACTACACTGTGTTCTGAATTATTAGGCAAATGAGTATTTTGATCACATGATACTTTTTATACATGTTGTCCTACTCCAAGCTGCATAGGCTTGAGAGCCAACTACCAATTAAGTAAATCTGGTGATGTGCATCTCTGTAATGAGGAGGGGTGTTGACTAATGACATCAACACTCTATATAAGGTGTGCTTAATTATTAGGCAACTTCCTTTCCTTTGGCAAAATGGGTCAGAAGAGAGTTTTGACGGGCTCTGAAAAGTCCAAAATTGTGAGATGTCTTGCAGAGGGTTGCAGCAGTCTTGAAAATTCCAAACTTTTGAAGCGTGATCACCGAACAATCAAGCGTTTCATGGAAAATAGCCAACAAGGTCGCAAGAAGCGTGTTGGCCAAAAAAGGCGCAAAATAACTGCCCATGAATTGAGGAAAATCAAGCGTGAAGCTGCCAAGATGCCATTCGCCACCAGTTTTGCCATATTTCAGAGCTGCAACGTTACTGGAGTATCAAAAAGCACAAGGTGTGCGATACTCAGGGACATGGCCAAGGTAAGGAAGGCTGAAAAACCACCACCTTTGAACAAGAAACATAAGATAAAACGTCAAGAATGGGCCCAGAAATATCTTAAGACTGATTTTTCAAAGGTTTTATGGACTGATGAAATGAGAGTGACTCTTGATGGGCCAGATGGATGGGCCAGAGGCTGGATCAGCAAAGGGCAGAGAGCTCCACTCCGACTCAGACACCAGCAAGGTGGAGGTGGGGTACTGGTATGGGCTGGTATCATCAAAGATTAACTTGTGGGACCTTTTCGGGTTGAGGATGGAGTGAAGCTCAACTCCCAGACCTACTGCCAGTTTCTGGAAGACAACTTCTTCAAGCAGTGGTACAGGAAAAAGTCGGTATCGTTCAAGAAAAACATGATTTTCATGAAGGACAATGCTCCATCACATGCATCCAACTACTCCACAGCGTGGCTGGCCAGTAAAGTTCTAAAAGAAGAAAAAATAATGACATGGCCCCCTTGTTCACCTAATCTGAACCCCATAGAGCCCCTATGGTCCATCATAAAATGTGAGATCTACAGGGAGGGAAAACAGTACACCTCTGGGAACAGTGTCTGGGAGGCTGTGGTGGCTGCTGCACGCAATGTTGATCGAAAACAGATCAAGCAACTGACAGAATCTATGGATGGAGGCTGTTGAGTGTCATCATAAAGAAAGGTGGCTATATTGATCACTAATTATTTTGTTTTTGCATGTCAGAAATGTTTATTTCTAAATTTTGTGCACTGATATTGGTTTACCTGGTGAAAATAAACAAGTGAGATGGGATTATATTTGTTTTTTATTAAGTTGCCTAATAATTCGGGACAGTAATAGATACCTGCACAAACAGATATCCTCCTAAGATAGCCAAATCTAAAAAAACAACAACTCCAACTTCCAAAAATATTAAGCTTGGATGTTTATGAGTCTTTTGGGTTGATTGAGAACATAGTTGTTGATCAATAATAAAAATAATCCTCTAAAATACAACTTGCCTAATAATTCAGAACACAGTGTAGTAGCAGGCAGACGGGTTGACCAATGTGAACAAGCCAGATTACAAGTCACCATAGAATTTCTCCACCAGCTTATGATGAGGGGCATATCAGGTGCATCAGCGCAGCGGTGGCTGACGGGAGTAGCATTTCAGTTCCAACTACTGAATTGAGGAGCTGTGACAAAGAGATTCATCATCAGACAATCCTTAAAAGGGTGGAAAAGGGGTCAGCCAAGTCAGGAGTGTAGACGTCCCGTCCCGTGTCACTAAAACTGATTTCTCACATCATATCCCTAACACCATTAACATGACACTCACAATTTGAAGCAACACTACTGTCTACTGCATTTGCGATCGCCTTCTTTGGGGCGCTATGCATAAGCGAATTAGTCCCTCAATCCAAAATTACCACCAGTGGAGGCTTATTACACCAGGACGTAGTCATAGCCAAGAATGCAATACGTCTACGCATACGCAAATCGAAAACGGTTCCAGCGGGCAGGGGCACTTGGGTACTTCTACAACCCACAAACGGTACGCTGAGTCGGGTAACAATAGTAAAAACATATATAACCATCAGATCACAAAGTAATTTCTTCCTATCACACATTGATGGAACGCCATTATCAAGATACCAGTTCTAAGCTATATATAATAAATGCCTAACATCGGCAGAGAATCACCCCAAAGATAATGGGACACACTCATTCCGCATAGGCGCGGACACGGAAGCAGCAAGAGCAGGACTGTCAGAAACGGAAGTTCAGAGGATAGGGAGATGGCGATCCACGTGTTTGGCGAGATACATAAGACCGGACTTGTTATCCTAACGTGGTTTGTTTCTTTTACAGGTGACGCTAAGCCAACAGTGTGGGTGATAGGCCACTCGTATATATATTGTGCAGAAAAAGGGGCGAAAGTCCGCCCAGGCGGGAGGAAATTTGAGTTTCATAACACATATTTCAACTGGAGAGGTATTAGAGGCCTGCAATGGCCATAGGTACTAATGGAGGTAATCAACGTAGGGAGAGAAACAAGAGGTCCGGTCATCTTAGTTATACAAGGTGGGGGAAACGACGTACCTTATCACAAGAGCGCATTACTAATGGCAATAATGAAACTAGACACTGAGCGCTTCAGAGAATTTTTCACAAAAATAACTATAGTATGGTCAGAGATTGTGCCGAGAGCGGTATGGCTAGGTGCCCGAGACATCACGGCCACTGAACGGACAAGGCGGCTAATAAATATTTGGATGGCAAAATTTATAAGAGACAGAGGCGGTGTAGTGATACGACACCGACAACTGGAAAGAGATAAAGCAGGCCTCATATGGCTCTACGGTGTTCACTTAATGGATATTGGACTGGACATATTCCTGTCAGGACTCCAGGACGGAGTGGAACAAGCGTTAAGAGTGATGGATGGGGGTCAGAGTGCTGCATACGAGTACGCAGGATCATCAGTGGCCTGGAAATAGAAAGGACACATTGGAGAGTTACACTTGTTGGCCAACTTGCCGGTGTGGAGACACAGGGCATGCAGCAACAAGCTGAATTATTTTAGAAATAAAATGCCTTTCTAATGTCATGAGTGTAAACAGTTAATAAAGCTGTGACCGATCCTCACCCATCCAGTTGTAAGAGTTACATTATTGTATTGTCAAGGAAAGGGGGGCGGTAGGGGGGCTGAGCGTCTGGGTTTGGTTGGGGGTCCCCACAGTCTGCCTAGGCTAGATGCAGTTAAAAATTATTATTAGATACACAGGCGGTGCAGCTTGCTTCACAGCTGGGCTACTACGCTGACTAACAGACACTGAAGCTTTGGAGCAGACCTATGAGTAAACAGCTCTTCAGACTCAACCATCTGTGTTACCCCAAGCCATAGTGTATGTAGTTTCTTACGGTTAAAGGCGGGGGGGGGAGAACCAACCCACCTGTAATTGACGATGCCAACGTCACGTAAAACACAGCAAGGGGACTCCAAAAAGAGTCTCCATTTTTTCCAAAAATTTGTGGCACAGACACCACATAAGTGGCATCAATTGCCTCAGAGTTGCTTAAAACGGTTGGTGAGGTGATTTTACCAAATCCTCAAGCTTTTACTCTCCCCAGGATGACACAGGGGTAGAAAAGTCCTTGCGGATCCATGATTTGTTCATCTTTATGAAGGTGAGTCTGTCTACATTCTCAGTGGACAGCCGCATGCGCTTATCTGTCAGCACACCACCAGCAACGCTGAACACACGTTCAGAGAGAATGCTGGCTGCGGGGCATGACAAGATCTCCAAGGCGTGAGTGGTGAGCTCGGGCCATTTTTCCAGATTGGAAGCCCAAAATGAGCAAGGGTCCAGTGACACAGTCATGGCTTCGATGTTCACTTGGAGATACTCCTGTACCATCCTCTCAAGGCGTTGACTATGTGTCAGACTTCTTGTCTCCTGTGGCCTTGCAAAGGATAGGCTAAAAAAGTGGTGAAATGATTGCACAAAATTGCTGTTACCAGCAGATACTGTGTTTCTATAACGGTTTGAGTGCTGAAGACTCGACAGTCCCACGGTTGGCAAGTTAGAACTGTGAGATTCACTACGTGCACCACTGGTGTTTTGTGGAAAAGCACATGTAAGATTCTGCAACAGTCTCTGCTGATACTCCTGCATGCTTGAATCCCTTTCTATGGCAGGAATTATTTCTGCAAATTTACTTTTGTACCGGGGATCTAAGAGTGTGGCAATGCAGTAGTCAGGATTATTTCGAATTCTGACAATCCGAGGGTCATGTTGCAGGTAGTGCAGCAAGAAGGCACTCATGCGTCTTGCGCATCCAGGAGCACCAAGTCCCTGTTGTGTTGGTGGCGAGGTAAGAATCATGCTTCCTTCCTCTGCCCTCTCCCCCCAACCTCGCACAACAGAAATGTGATCAAGGTCCTCCCTCTTCTGATGAGTCTTCCATGCCCATCGACAGTTCGTCCTCCACTTCTTCCTCGGCTCCTGCACCTTCCTCAACAGTTTGGCTGCTACCATGCGCCCTGGTTAATCCCTCTCCCCCACCCTCCCATGCCTGCCGCCTTGGTGCTGCCGACCGTCTGGACCTTGCAGATGTTAGCCCTTCCGCATACAACTCCTCCTCCTCTACTTCCTCCACCTCCTCTTGTCCCACCACCTGACTCCGAATTCTGTTTAACATGTGCTCCAGCATGTAAATCACCGGAATAGTCATGCTGATAATGGCATCGTCAGCACTAAACATCTTCGTCGCCATTTCAAAACTGTGCAGAAGGGTGCATAGGTCCCTGATCTGAGACCACTCCTCCAGCGTGATTTGCTCCACCTCTGGATCTCGTTGGCCCAGGCTATACGTCACAACGTATTGCACCAGGGCTTGTCGGTGCTGCCACAGTCGCTGCAACATGTGCAGAGTTGAATTCCACTGTGTCGGCACATCGCATTTCAGCCGGTGAAGTGGCAGGCCCAACGACTTCTGTAGAGATGTAAGTCACTGAGCTGCGGGATGCGAACGGCGGAAGTGAGCACACAGCGACCATGCCCTCTGCAGAAGGCCATCTAGTCCGGGATAGTGGGCTAAAAATTGCTGGACAACCAGGTTCAACACGTGAGCCATACAAGGCACGTGTGTGACATTGCCCCGGCAAAGGGCGGCACCCAGGTTTGCAGCATTGTCGCACACGGCCTTCCCTGGTTGCAGGTCCAGTGGAGCCAACCATTCATGAAACTGGTTCTCCAAAGCTGACCACAACTCCTCAGCTGTGTGACTCACTTTTCCCAGATATTTCAAAGTAAAAACCGCCTGATGACATTGAGCCATGCTGCCAGCATAGTAAGGAGATGTGCAGGATTCCTTCTGCGCAGTTTGAAAGCGGGTGGCATTACCAGACAGTCTTTGGATACAGGTGGAGGACCGAGAGGAGGTTGAGGAGGCAGAAGCAGTGGAGGAACTTCAAGATAAAGAGGATTGACGCACAACTCGTGGGGACGGTAAGACTTGGACAGCAGCCCCTTGTCCTGCTGTCACCATAGTTACCCAGTGCCCAGTCAGCGACATGTAATGCCCCTGTCCATGCCTACTCGTCCAAGTGTCTGTGGTGAAATGCACCCTGTCACACACAGAGTTTTTCAAAGAAGCGGTGATGTTGTGTGCGACATGCTGGTGGAGCGCAGGCACACCTTTCTTTGAGAAGTAGTGCCGACTGGGCATCTGGTACTGGGGAACTGCGATGGACATAAGGTCTCGAAAATCCTCTGTGTCCACCAGGCGGAAAGGCAGCATTTCTGTAGCCAACAGCTTGCAGATGGTGAAATTCAACCTCTTAGCTTTCTCATGGCTAGGAGGAAATGGTCTTTTACTTGTCCACATCTGAGGGACCAAGGGCTGGCTGTTGTGCTTAGACGGGGTTGAGTAGGGTGTCCCCGGCAAACTGTCGGTCTGTGAGGAGGATGTAGGCGGAAAAGTTAGGTTGCCTTGATCCAAAGGTGGTGCTCTCCATGTCGGAGAGCGCTCAACACCAGCTGGTGTTTTCACTTCCAAATGAAATGGTGACCTGCCAATCACACTGGCTGTTGCGAGTAAAGAGGTGGCCGGTCTGCGTCCAAAAACATGTGTGACGGCTGTCCCCCCAGTCACAGAGGATGAAGAGTAGAGATGAGCGGTGTTCGACTTGAACTGTTCACCAATCTCAAATTAGAGCTGTTTTGGGCGGTGTTCGAGCCGTTCGGCGAACACGAACAATTTGAAAAAAATTCGGCTGTTCGAGGTTATGTTCGTGCACCAAAATCATAACTGGATTTTTTCTCAGTAATGCTGAAAATTAATGTTAATACGCAGTTTGAGCGTACAGCGGGGCGGGGGGAGGGGCAGGGCATGGATCTCTGCAGAAATAATGAAGATTTCCATTTTTTTTTCTCTTTCCCGCATTTACAGTGGGGAGGTACAATCTGTCAGCCTATCAGCAGCGCACACACGGAGCGAAGTGCTTTTTTTCACACAAGCAAGGGCATGTGTCATTGGCAGTGTATGTCACATGTCCTTGCCCTATAAGACCAAGCCATTTTCCCCGTCGCCACCATTTTCTCACTGCTGCAGCTGCGTGTTAGACGGTACCGCTGTTTCTGTGTGCGCTATACTTTGTTAATTTCAAGCCAATTTTCGCACAAATCTACAGATAGCTTGGGAGTAGGGAATAGTTGTGATTGCAGTCCTTTTAAGGACTAGGTTACATCATTTCCTACAACTTTTATCAGGCAGGTCTGTGCTCTTAAATAGATAGGTTGGGAGTAAAGACTAATTGTAATTGCAGTCCTTTTCAGGGCTAGGTTACATCAGTTCCTATCACTTTTTGCCAGGCAGGTCAGTGCCAGTGCTGTGCATGTTTTTTTCACAGCATTTGGCTAAATCTAGCAAAGCAAATCCTTTTTGTCCTCTTGCAGTGTGTGTTAGTCAGTGGAGAAGCCTATCTGTGTTGCAAGCTACACCACCTATGATTAGAATACAATTTTTTTACTGCACCTAGTGAAGTAAAACCTTTTGGGCATAGAATGATGCTATTAGTCCATCTATACTAACCTCCACCAGGTTGCAAATTCAATATAATTTTTTTCTGCATCTAGCTCTGAAAAAATATTTCGGCTTGTAGCAGTGTGTGAGACTTGTTCTATTAGTCCATCCATACTAACCTCCACCAGGTTGCAAATTCAATATAATTTTTTTCTGCATCTAGCTCTGAAAAAATATTTTGGCTTGTAGCAGTGTGTGAGGCTTGTTCTATTAGTCCATCTATACTAACCTCCACCAGGTTGAAAATTCAATATAATTTTTATCTGCATCTAGCTCTGAAAAAATATTTGTGCTTTGGCTTGTAGCAGTGTGTGGGACTTGTTCTATTAGTCCATCTATACTAACCTCCACCAGGTTACAAATTCAATATAATTTTTTTCTGCATCTAGCTCTGAAAAAATATTTCGGCTTGTAGCAGTGTGTGAGACTTGTTCTATTAGTCCATCTATACTAACCTCCACCAGGTTGCAAATTCAATATAATTTTTATCTGCATCTAGCTCTGAAAAAATATTTGGGCTTGTAGCAGTGTGTGGTACTCATTGTATTAGGCCATCTATACCAAGCTCCACCAGCTTTGAAATTAATAATAATTTTTAGCTGCATCTAGCCCTGAAAATAATTTTTCTTCCCAATAGTGGTAGCAATAGAAATATGGGGCGCGCGCCTGGCTAACAAAAATATACGCTTCATAACAAAAAACACCAGCCTAGCGCACTGTATTAATAAGATGGCATCATCGTCTCTCCCAGTGCTAGGCCTACTACGCCGGCTAGCATTCCTGTGCCTAAAACACAATGTATGGGTCCGCGCTATCCACGATGCTGAGGGGTCTAAAGCTGCTGCTAACGCTTTATCACAATTCAATTGGCAGATTTTCACAGAGCTCTTCCCCAATGCCTACCCATCGGGCAACAGTTGCCCACCCTCCCTATGGGATCTAGTGCCGAATAGTTGATGCCATTAATCAGAGAGTCAGTTGCCCCGTCGACGTGGCAAGCATAAGGTAAGGTATGGGAAGAGTGGACTCGACTAGTAGCAGGCAGACGGGTTGACCAATGTGAACAAGCCAGATCACAAGTCACTATAGAATTTCTCCACCAGCTAATGATGAGGGGCATATCAGGGGTGTCAGCGCCGCGGTGTCTGACCGGAGTAGCATTTCACTTCCAACTACTGAATTGGGGAGATGTGACAAAGATTCATCATCAGACAATCCATAAAAGGGTGGAAAAGGGGTCAGCCAAGTCAGGAGTGTAGACGTCCCGTCCCATGTCACTAAAACTGATTTCTCACATCATATCCCTAACACCATTAACATGACACTCACAATTTGAAGCAACACTACTGTCTACTGCATTTGCGAACGCCTTCTTCGGGGCGCTATGCATAAGCGAATTAGTCCCTCAATCCAAAATTACCACCAGTGGAGGCTTATTACACCAGGACGTAGTCATAGCCAATAAGGCAATACGTCTACGCATACGCCAATCAAAAATGGTTCCAGCGGGCAGGGGCACTTGGGTACTTCTACAACCCACAAACGGTACACTGAGTCGGGTAACAATAGTAAAAACATATATAACCATCAGATCTCAAAGTAATTTCTTCCTATCACACATTGATGAAACGCCATTATCAAGATACCAGTTCCAAGCTATATTTAATAAATGCATAACATCGGCAGGGAACCACCCCAAAGATTACGGTACACACTAATTCCGCATAGGCGGGGCCACGGAAGCAGCAAGAGCAGGACTGTCAGAAACGGAAGTTCAGAGGATAGGGAGATGGCGATCCACGTGTTTGGCGAGATACATAAGACCGGACTTGTTATCCTAACGTGGTTTGTTTCTTTTACAGGTGACGCTAAGCCAACAGTGTGGGTGATAGGCCACTCGTATATATATTGGGCAGAAAAAAGGGCGAAAGTCCGCCCAGGCGGGAGGAAATTAGAGTTTCATAACACATATTTCAACTGGAGAGGTATTAGAGGCCTGCTATGGCCACAGGTACTAATGGAGGTAATCAAGGTAGGGAGTAGTGTTGAGCCACCCCCGTAGTGTTCGAGTTCGGTTCGGTTCGTCGAACACCCGTGTGTTCGCCGAACTGTTCGTCGAACTGTTCGTCGAACACCTTCGAACACCGTTAAAACCAATGGCAGGCAAACAAAAACACATAGAAACACATAGAAAACACCTTCAAATGTGTCCAAAAGCTGACAAACTGCTCAGAAGACACAACTAACACATGGAAAAGTGACAAGTACATATAGTCATGCGAAAAGAAAAGAGGTGGAGGAGTAAAAGGAGGGGGAGACACAGATATAGGCATGTCATGCCCTTCTAAAATCCAAAAAGTGAGAAGCCGACACGGCCAGTCCGCTCCTGCCCGTGCCACCTCCGTGTCGCCGGGTTTGTGCCAGAGCCGCGGTGAACCCTGACGGCCAGCCCCCCTCTCCCAATACTGGTGCCTGTCCGCTGGTGGGTCGAGAGAGCCCCCCTGTGGTGGAGGCAGCTCTAAGCTTTTTAATTTAAATTGTCCCTCTAATTTGAATGAATACACTTTAAATCCATTTACAAGGATCTATTGGAGGGCAAGTCTCATGCCAGCAGCCGCGTAATTCCAGCTCCAGTAGCGTCCACTAAAGCTGCTGCAGTTAAAAAGCTTTTATAAGGATCGAGCTCGGCTGTCCACCGCAAGGCATCCTAGTGCCAGTCCCAGCCCCTATGCCTTGGGGTGCCTCCTGATGCTCTTCACTGAGTATCCCGTGGTCCCGAAGCATTTCCTTTGAAAAAATTAAGTGTCCAAACTACAGGTGGTGTAGCTTGCTTAACAGCCGGGATAATCCGCTGACTAGCAGACACTGCTACTAGGCACAAAGTATTTCCTGGGCTAGATGCAGTTAAAAATTTGTAAGTAGATACTCTCGTTGGATGCTGAGAAAGCATTCCATAGAGTCTCCTGGCACGCCATATATGATTCTCTTAAAAAGCTTGGGGTAGGGGTCTAGGGGACCCTTTTATAGCCAAAATCACGGCCCTGTATCACAATACGTCACCTAGGCTGAAGATAAATGGAACTGTAGCACCGAGGGCTCGGTTGCTACAGACGTATTGCACCTCACCCAGAGGTGTGATATCTCACTCTCAGATAAGGATGGAGTGTGGATCAGGACCCGACACCTGCATGCATTACACCACATTGCCGTGGGGCAGGGCGACCAATATGCCCCTGAGATGGGCACGACAGTCCCTGTCCCTGGATGGAGTGGGGGGAGGGAACACTGAGGAAGGGGAACCCTGCAGTGCAGGAGCAGGGAGGAAGCAGTTCCTGGGTGCATTGAGAAGGGAGTATAAAAGGTGGGCACCATCTTAGTTCAGTGCAGAGAAGTCTGAGCAGAAGTGGCAGGGAGCAGGGGCTCTGCATGAGCTCTGATCCGGAGGCGGGCCTAGTAACAGAGGCCCAGGCCTGCAAGAGGGAGAAGGAAGGAAGAGGAGCGGAGAAGGCTCCAGGAACGAGGAATGAAGGGATCCCAGGGGTGCGGACGGGCGAGTTGCCACCGCACGCCCGAATCCACCTGCGTGGAGGGGTCAGGCCAAAGGGGGAGACCGGTCCCCGAACTAGTGGAGGCAGGAAACGACCCTCAGCTAGAAACCGGAGGCTCTGACATTTTATGTGGCGCAGCCCCTTGCTCCACCCGCTAGGAAGGCACCACATAGGGTCAGGGAAACTGGCGCCAAGTTTACCAAGAGGAGGCCCGAGGCAGCCGGACAGAAGTGTTGGTAAGAAAGGCCAGACAAAGGACACACAAAGGGGGTCCTGTGAAGCGCTCCAAAGTTATCTGGGAGTTGTCTGAGCCCCTCACCTGGTGAGCACAGTACGACGTGGGCAGCCGTTACCTGCAGACGTGGTCTGGATAATAAGAACTGTGAGTAAAGGCCCTGAACTGCATCACTGACTCCGTGTCGTTACTGCTGCTGCCCTGCACCATCACCCCCATCCTCCGCATAGACTGCCCTGAGGCTATACTCCTCCCGTGGGGAGTTATGCTACGCTCTGCTGCACCCACAACACCAGCCTTAGCGGTCTGCCCTGTAGCGGCGGTTCACTCTGACCGCAATCCACGGGTGGCGTAGTCGGACATTTAAACATCAAAACCACATAAATAGTTCCGCCACTGGTTTGACCGCCCTGAGCCACGGAACCGGATCGCCGCCACGAAGACTACAACCACCAGCATCCACCAAAAAGGGTCCGGCTCCGGGTGTCCCAAGGCCCAGGGGGTGCGTCAGAACATTTTCATCACCTTTCACAATCACCAATGGGACAAGGCAGGGATGTCCTCTGTCCCCTCTCTTATACATCCTAGTGACGGAGCACCTGCTCTCATCAATTCGCCATAACCCCAATATTAGGTGGATTGAGGTGGGAGGCACCGAGTACAAGTGCTCTCTATTTGCTGATGATGTCCTAGTATATATCACTCAATCACATATATCCATCCCTGCTGTTATGGCTGAAATAGATCACTTTGTTACATGGTAAAATTTTAAAATCAATGCAGCGAAGTCTGAGGCCCTCGATGTCTCCCTCCCTAAATCCATATAGGATTCCATCCAGTCCAACTTTCCCTTTGCCTGGCCCTCACAGGGTATCAAATACTTAGGAATTCCTATTCATAGAGACCTCTCCCATCTATGTTATCTTAATTTTGGGCCCTTTATTGAACAATTCCATACAGACCACGGTTGGCAAGTTAGAACTGTAAGATTCACTACGTGAACCACTGGTGTTTTGTGGAAAAGCACATGTACACCGCGTTCCAAATTATTATGCAAAAAGTGTTTAGGAGTGATAAGGGAAGAATTTGTTTGTTTGTCAGTTAAACTCATTGATGGTGATGTGTGTCAGGGCTCTTTATATCACTGTAAGCAATTGCAGACACCTGTGCTAATTAGTTTGGCAGGTGTGTCCAATGAAAGGCAAGACTACTTAAGAAGGCTCTCTCACATTATTAAGCAGCCTACATTTTCTGCCAAAATGGGAAAGAAAAAGGATGTGTCGGCTGCTGAGAAGCAACAAATTGTGGAGTGTTTAGGTCAAGGCATGACTACAATCAACATTGTGCGATGATCAGGATGAAGTGTCTTGGCAATCAAGAAGTATGTAGCTGATTCACAGTACACACGTGTGCGTGCTGATAAGGGCAAATTGAGGACTCTTTCCTACAGGCAATTACATCAGGTTGAAAGAGCAGCGGCAAAAAAGCCTTGTCATAGCAGCAGACAAGTTTTTGAAGCTGCTTGTGCCTCCAACGTCCCCCGAACAACAAGATGCAGGGTCCTTCAGAGGTTTGCAGCTGTGCATACGCCATCCTGTCGACCTCCTCTATCCACTTAACACAAGCAGAAACGGCTCCAGTGGGCCAAACATTACATGAAGACTGATTTCAAAACTGTTTTGTTCACGGATGAGTGCCGTGCAGCGCTCGATGGTCCAGATGAATGGAGTGGAGGATGGCTGGTTGATGGACACCCCACGCAAACACGGCTACAGCGCCAACAAGGAGGAGGTGGAGTAATGTTTTGGGCTGGAATCATGGGGAGAGAGATTGTCGGCCCCTTTAGGATCCCTGAAGGCGCTAAAGATGAACTCCATAATGTATGTGGATTTTCTCAAACAGCACTTCCTGCCATGGTTCAAGAAGAAGAACCGTGTATTTCACAGCAAGATCATTTTTCTGCATGATAATGCACCATCTCATGCTGCACATAAAACATCTGCATCTCTGGCTGATATGGGCATAAAAGGGGACAAACTTATGGTGTGACCCCCATGCTCCCCTGACCTCTACCCCATTCAGAACCTTTGGAGCATCATTAAAAGGAGTGTCTATGATGGCGGGAGGCAGTTCACATCTAAGCAACAGCTCTGGGAGGGTATTCTGTCCTCATGCAAAACAATTGAAGCAGAAACCATCCAAAACCTGACAAATTCAATGGACGAGAGAGTTCAGAAGCTCCTTTCGAACAAGGGGTCCTATGTGAAAATGTAACATCACCTAGAATAAAGTTTTGAGTTGAAAACTGTTTGATTTCAGTTTCTAACAACCTGCTAATGCTTATAATTTCAAAAATGACCATTTTTTTGGTCTTTATTAAAATGAAAAGGTTGATCGAAAAGTTTGGGGGATCTAAGAGTGTGGCAACCCAGTAGCCATGATTACTTCGAATTCTGACAATATGAGGGTCATGCTGCAGGTAGTGCAGCAAGAAGGCACTTATGTGTCTTGCGCATCTCGGAGCCCCAAAATTATTTTCCGGGCTAGATGCAGCTAAAAATTATTTTTAATTTTAAATCTGGTGAAGCTTATTATAGATGGCCTAATAGGATCAGTGCTGCACACTGCTACAAAGCCCAAATTATTTTCCAGTCAAGATACAGATAAACATGATTAGTAATTTGAAAGCTTAAAACGGTTGGTAGGGTGATTTTAACCAATCATCAAGCTTTTACTCTCCCCAGGATGACACAGGGGTAGAAAAGTCGTTTCGGATCCATGATTTGTTCATCTTTATGAACGTGAGTCTGTCTACATTATCAGTGGAGAGCCGCGTGCGCTTATCTGTCAGCACACCACCAGCAGCGCTGAACACACGTTCAGACAGAACGCTGGCTGCGGGGCATGACAAGATCTCCAAGGCGTAAGTGGCTAGCTCCGGCCATTTATCCAGATTGGAAGCCCAAAAAGAGCAAGGGTCCAGTGACACAGTCGTGGCTTCAATGTTTACTTGGAGATACTCCTGTACCATCGTCTCTAGGCGTTGACTATGTGTCAGACTTCTTGTCTCCTGTGGCCTTGCAAAGGATGGGCTAAAAAAGTGGTGAAATGATTCCGCAAAATTGATGTTACCAGCAGATACTGTGGTTCTGTTACGGTTTGAGTGCTGAACACTTGACGGTCCCACGGTTGGCAAGTTGGAACTGTGAGATTCACTACGTGCACCACTGGTATTTTGTGGAAAAGCACATGTAAGATTCTGCAACAGTCTCTGCTGATACTCCTGCATGCGTGCATCCCTTTCTATGGCAGGAATAATTTCTGCAAATTTACTTTTGTACCGGGGATCTAACAGTGTGGCAACCCAGTAGTCAGGATTATTTCTAATTCTCACAATTCGAGGGTCATGTTGCAGGTAGTGCAGCAAGAAGGCACTCATGTGTGTTGCGCATCCAGGAGCACCAAGTCCCTGTTGTGTTGGTGGCGAGGTAACAATCATGCTTCCTTCCTCTGTCCTCTCCCCCCAACCTCGCACAACAGAAATGTGATCAAGGTCTCCCTCATCTGATGAGTCTTCCATCAGTTCGTCCTCCACTTCTTCCTGGGCTCCTGCACCTTCCTCACTAGTTTGGCTGCTACCATGCGCCCTGGTAAAATCATCTCCCCCACCCTCACATGCCTGCCGCCTTGGTGCTGCCGACCATCTGGACCTTGCAGATGTTAGCCCTTCCGCATACAACTCCTCCTCCTCTACTTCCTCCACCTCCTCTTGTGCCACCACCTGACTCCGAATTCTGTTTAACATGTGCTCCAGCATGTAAATCACCGGAATAGTCATGCTGATAATGGCATCGTCAGCACTAAACATCTTCGTCGCCATTTCAAAACTGTGCAGAAGGGTGCATAGGTCCCTGATCTGAGACCACTCCTCCAGCGTGATTTGCCCCACCTCTGAATCTCGTTGGCCCAGGCTATACGTCAGAACGTATTGCACCAGGGCTTGTCGGTGCTGCCACAGTCGCTGCAACATGTGCAGAGTTGAATTCCACCGGGTAGGCACATCGCATTTTAGCCGGTGAAGTGGCAGGCCCAACGACTTCTGTAGAGATGTAAGTCGCTGAGCTGCGGGATGCGAACGGCGGAAGTGAGCACACAGCGACCGTGCCCTCTGCAGAAGGCCATCTAGTCTGGGATAGTGGGCTAAAAATTGCTGGACAACCAGGTTCAACACGTGAGCCATACAAGGCACGTGTGTGACATTGCCCCGGCGAAGGGCCGCACCCAGGTTTGCAGCATTGTCGCACACGGCCTTCCCTGGTTTCAGGTCCAGTGGAGACAACCATTCATGAAATTGGTTCTCCAGAGCTGACCACAACTCCTCAGCTGTGTGACTCACATTTCCCAGACATTTCAATGTAAAAACCGCCTGATGACGTTGAGCCCTACTGCCAGCATAGTAAGGAGGTGTGCAGGATCCCTTCTGCGCAGTTAGAAAGCTTGTGGCATGACCAGACAGGCTTTGGGTGCAGGTGGAAGACCGAGAGGAGGTTGAGGAGGCAGAAGCAGTGGAGGAACTTTGACATAAAGAGGATTGACGCACAACTCGTGGGGACGGCAAGACTTGGACAGCAGCCCCTTGTCCTGCTGTCACCATAGTTACCCAGTGCCCAGTCAGCGACATGTAACGCCCCTGTCCATGCCTACTCGTCCAAGTGTCTGTGGTGAAATGCACCCTGTCACACACAGAGTTTCTCAAAGAAGCGGTGATGTTGTGTGCGACATGCTGGTGGAGCGCAGGCACACCTTTCTTTGAGAAGTAGTGCCGACTGGGCATCTGGTACTGGGGCACTGCGACGGACATAAGGTCTCGAAAATCCTCTGTGTCCACCAGGCGGAAAGGCAGCATTTCTGTAGCCAAGAGCTTGCAGATGGTGAAATTCAACCTCTTAGCTTTCTCATGGCTAGGAGGAAATGGTCTTTTACTTGTCCACATCTGAGGGTCCGAGGGCTGGCTATTGTGCTTAGACGGGGTTGATAAGGGTGTCCCCGGCAAACTGCCGGTCTGTGAGGAAGATGCAGGCGGACATGTTAGGTTGCCTTGATCCAAAGGTGGTGCTATCGATGTCGGACAGCGCTCAAGACCAGCTGGTGTTACCACCTCCAAAGAAAATGATGACCTGCCAATCACGCTGGCTGTTGCGGGTAAAGAGGTGGCAGGTCTGCGCCCCAAAACAGGTGTGACTGCTGTCCCCCCAGTCACAGAGGATGAAGAGGCCGCGGATGCACAAGATATGGCAGACGGTGGTTGGCCCGGCCGGCTAGGCCGCATTGTAGCACACTGAGCTTCCCACTGCAACTTATGCTTCATGTCCATGTGCCGGTTCATGCATGAAGTACTCAAACTATGTATTTTTTGGCCTCTAATTAGCTTTTGCTGACAAATGTTACAGATAACACGAGTTGGGTCATCTTTATCGATCTGAAAAAATGCCCAGGCTATGCAAGGCTTAGCACCCATGCGACCTGAAGAGCCACCACGACTTGTGGTGAGAGGCAGAGTTGTGTTTGAGGATGCAGTTGTTGACGTGCTTCCAGTACTACGTCTCTGTCCAGGAAGGCGCAACCTGACCTCGTCGTCACTAGCATCTTCCTCCACCTCCTCTGCTGACCTCATCTCTTGGCTGACTGTGGGTTGACAGTAAGTGGGATCTCCGACCTCATCATCATCACCCTGTGCGTTATCACACCCGTCGTCCTCAGAGCCAACCTGTTCCTGCCCTGACAAAAAACTAAAGTTGTCGCTCCAATCAGGTATTTGAGTCTTATCATCGTCTTCCTCATTGTCTCCACCAACAGGAGTTACAGTTTGGGAATGAGGGTCTACATTATGGTCAGAACCTTCTGCGTCTGGTCCTGGATCCGACTCATAAAGATTCTGGGCATCAGTGCAGATCATTTCCTCGTCTGGATTCACAGAAGCGCTGGAGTCGACCTCTGATTCCCAGGCTATAGTATGAGTAAACAGCTCTGCAGACTCAACCATCTGTTCTACCTCATACTCAGATGGGCAGCTGGAGATTTGGGAGCTGTGAGGAAGCAAGTGCGATTTGGGTGACACCTTTGAGGACTGGAGTATTTGTGATGTTGAAGTTGATGTGGAGGAGAGCCCACTTAAAGGAGCACTTGATATCCGTTGAAGCACCTGCTGTTTTTGTGCCTCATCTGGAATTTGTAGCGATTGGCGTGGCCGTAAGAAAGGGATCTTATCACATTGTCCGCTAAAAGAAGTAGACATTTTAGTTTGGCTGGAAGATGGTCTTTCTTCTGCACCTACCCCACGGACACAACCTTTTTTCCCCTTCCCAACACGCCTATTCCCCTTTCCACCAGCAGCAGGCCTTTTTCCACTCATTTTGGTGGTTAACTAATTCACAACTCTGGAGTTGTTTGCACAAAAAAACAATGGATGGTAACCGAGCAGAGCTGAGTGGCCAAACTGTGGTATTAGGCCAAAACTATTGGCTTGGTTAGATGCAGAAAAAAATTATTTTTAATTTGCAACCTGATGGAGGTCAGTATAGATGGACTAATAGACCAAGTCCCACACACCGCTAGAAGCCCAAATATTTTTTCAGAGCTAGATGCAGAAATTTTTTTTATTCAATTTGCAACCTGATGGAGGTCAGTATAGATGGACTAATAGACCAAGTCCCACACACTGCTAGAAGCCCAAATATTTTTTCAGAGCTAGATGCAGAAAAAAATTATTTTTAATTTGCAACCTGATGGAGGTCAGTATAGATGGACTAATAGACCAAGTCCCACACACCGCTAGAAGCCCAAATATTTTTTCAGAGCTAGATGCAGAAATTTTTTTTATTCAATTTGCAACCTGATGGAGGTCAGTATAGATGGACTAATAGACCAAGTCCCACACACTGCTAGAAGCCCAAATATTTTTTCAGAGCTAGATGCAGAAAAAAATTATTTTTAATTTGCAACCTGATGGAGGTCAGTTTAGATGGACTAATAGACCAAGTCCCACACACTGCTAGAAGCCCAAATATTTTTTCAGAGCTAGATGCAGAAAAAAATTATTTTTAATTTGCAACCTGATGGAGGTCAGTATAGATGGACTAATAGAACAAGTCCCACACGCTGCTAGAAAACCAAATATTTTTTCAGAGATAAATGAAGAAAAAAATTATTTTTAATTTGCAACCTGATGGAGGTCAGTATAGATGGACTAATAGACCAAGTCCCACACACTGCTAGAAGCCAAAATATTTTTTCAGAGCTAGATGCAGAAAAAAATTATTTTTAATTTGCAACCTGATGGAGGTCAGTATAGATGGACTAATAGACCAAGTCCCACACACCGCTAGAAGCCCAAATATTTTTTCAGAGCTAGATGCAGAAAAAAATTATATTCAATTTGCAACCTGCTGGAGGTCAGTATAGAAGGACTAATAGAACAAGTCCCACACACTGCTAGAAGCCCAAATATTTTTTCAGAGCTAAATGAAGAAAAAAATTATTTTTAATTTGCAACCTGATGGAGGTCAGTATAGATGGACTAATAGACCAAGTCCCACACACTGCTAGAAGCCCAAATATTTTTTCAGAGCTAGATGCAGAAAAAAATTATATTCAGTTTGCAACCTGATGGAGGTCAGTATAGATGGACTAATAGAACGATGCTATGCCCAAAAGATTTTACTTCACTAGGTGCAGTAAAAAAATTGGTATTCTATACACAGGTGGTACATCTTGCAACACAGATAGGCTACTCCACTGACTAACACACTCTGCAATAGGCCAAAAAGGATTAGCTTTGCTAGATTCAGCCAAATGCTGTGAAAAAAACTTGCACAGCACTGGCACAGACCTGCCTGGCAAAAACTGATAGGAACTGATGTAACCTAGTCCTGAAAAGGACTCCAATTACAATTAGTCTTTACTCCCACAATCTATCTATTTAAGAGCACAGACCTGCTTGATAAAAGTCGTAGGAAATGCTGTAACCTAGTCCTTAAAAGGACTGCAATCACAACTATTCCCTACTCCCAAGCTATCTGTAGATTTGTGCGAAAATTGGCTTGAAATTAACAAGGTATAGCGCACACAGCAACAGCGGTGCCGTCTAACACGCAGCTGCAGCAGTGAGAAAATGGTGGCGACGGGGAAAATGGCTTGGTCTTATAGGGCAAGGACATGTGACATACACTGCCAATCACACATGCCCTTGCTTGTGTGAAAAAAAGCACTTCGCTCCGTGTGTGCGCTGCTGATAGGCTGACAGATTGCACCTCCCCACTGCAAATGCGGGAAAGAGAAAAAAAAATGGAGATCTTCATTGTTCCTGCAGAGATCCATCCCCTGCCCCTCCCCCCGCCCCGCTGTACACTCAAACTGCGTATTAACATTAATTTTCATCATTACTGAGAAAAAATCCAGTTATGATTTTGGTTATCGAACATAACCTCGAACAGCCGAATTTTTCTCAAATTGTTCGTGTTCGCCGACCGGCTCGAACACCGCCCAAAACAGCTCGAATTTGAGATTGGCGAACAGTTCGAGTAGAACAACGCTCATCTCTAGTAGGGAGAGAGGCAAGCGGTCTGGTCATCTTAGTTATACATGCCGGGGGAAACAACCTAGGTCATCACAAGAGCGCATAACTAATGGCAATAATGAAACTAGACACTGAGCGCTTCAGAGAATTTTTCACTAAACTAGCTATAGTATGGACAGAGATTTTGCCGATAGCAGTTTGGCAAGGTGCGCGAGACATCACGGCCATCGAACGGACAAGGTGGGTAATAAATATTCGGATGGCAAAATTTAGAAGAGACAGAGGCGGTGTAGTGATACGACACCGACAACTGGAAGGAGATAAAGCAGGCCTCATACGGCCCTACGGTGTTCACTAAATGGATATTGGACTGGACATATTCCTGTCAGGACTCCAGGACGGAGTGGAACAAGCGTTAAGAGTGATGGATGAGGGTCAGAGTCCTGCATACGAGTACGCAGGATCCTCTGTGGCCTGGAAATAGAAAGGACATGTTGGAGAGCTATACTTGTTGGCCAATATGCCGGAGTGGAGACCCAGGGCATGCTGCAACAAGCTGAATTATTTTAGAAATAAAATGCCTTTCTAATGGAATGAGTATAAAGAGTTAATAAAGCTGTGACCGATCCTCACCCATCCAGTTGTAAGAGTTATATTATTGTACTGTCAAGGAAAGGCGGGCGGTAGGGGGGCTGAGCGTCTGGGTTTGGTTGGGGGTCCCCACAGTCTGCCTAGGCTAGATGGATTTAAAAATTCTTATTAGATACACAGGCAGTGCAGCTTGCTTTGCAGCTGGGCTACTACGCCCAAAGTATTGCCTAGGCTAGATGCAGTTAAAAATTCTACGCTGACTAGCAGACACTGAAGCTTTGGAGCAGACCTCTGAGTAAACAGCTCTTCAGACTCAACCATCTGTGTTACCCCCAAGCCATAGTGTATGTAGTTTCTTACAGTTAAAAGGGGGGGGGGGGGCAGCGATCCAACCCACCTGAAATTGACGACGCCAATGTGACACCCCAGGGGTCTGGTTGCCACAGTAATAGAGATATTATGTCTGAGAGCAAGTGGTAGGTTTCTCTGGTCAGGAGCCCTAAGCATGCAACACGGCCCACCCAGACCTGGGAGGGGAGGGATCTGCCCTTATAAACTGGGTCTGGGGCAGGATTAGTGAGTGAAGCTGCAGACAGAGACAGAGCCTGCAGAACAAGCAGAGCAGTCAGAGCCTGGAGAGGGAAAGTGAGAACAGGAGCTCTGTAGGAGCAGCAGCTGAAGGCCAGGGGCTGTGAGCAGAGATATAGCTCGCCCTGGCTGAAGTTACTAAAACCGGACACAGGAGTCCGAGGATGTGGGGACTGATATATACCCAGCAGCAGAAACCAGCCGGCAGGGGATTCCAAGTCCTCTGGCCACAGAAGCCCGGAGGCTCAGTCACAAAGAAGGGACCAGCACCGCCATCCAGGAGCGGAGGCTAACAGAAGGCCCCAAGTCACCAGCCATATGGGTGAGCACCACACGGTATACTCAGGGACGTGGGCTACTTGTAACCGCTGACAGCAAGGTAGCCAGGAAGAGTGCAGATAAACGGGGAGGCCTACAACTCCACCTGGCCAGGGGAACTCCTGCTTGCTCGCAGACTGACCAGGCCCCTTATACTAGCCAGTACTCCCGGGAGGGTCTGCCTTTTACCATCAGTAAAGACCCTGAACTGCACCTCACGTCTCTGTGATTCCTTGCCGCACCAGCACCATTAGCACTGGGACCCTCACACCATCACTCCCATCATCTCTCACATTAGCTGCCCTGAGGCAATACTTCTCCCGTGGGGAGTTATCCCATACTCGGCTGCGCAAACAACATCAGCCTCAGCGGTCGGCAGCGCAGCGGCGGTCCCCACTGACCGCAATCCACGGGTGGCGTAGTCGGACATTTGCTATACATTAAGACTGCCACTGGTTTGACCACCCTGGGCACGACGGACCGTGTCACCGCCACACGGAGACTACAACCCCCAGCATTCTACAACAGGCCCGGTTCCGGGTTCCCCTGCACAACACAGGCCCAGGGGGCGCGTCAACTTTGGCGTAGTCGGCAGGATTTCGTGCCCGCAACCACCGGGTACTGCATGCCTGAAAAAGAGACTTTTATACTTAACTGTGGTGAAGTTTCCGGCCATCCGGAGCCGATTCCCGCCATCAGACGCCATCTTGGACCGTTTCCCGCCGTCTTCTGCCTTCTTCCCGCCATCCGCAGCTGCTTCCCGCCTTCGGACGCCATCTTCGGGATGCCGCACAGGAAGAAGAGGGGCGTGGACGCCAAAAGCGCGCGAGATCCGAAGCTCCGCCCCACGCTCCGCCCCACGCTCTGACGCTGCGCAAGGTCCTGGAAGAGCGACGCTGATGTCATCGGAGCGCGACGCCAGGTCCTCAACCCCGACGATCGACTGCGGAGCCGCGGCCTACGGAAGAAGAGCATTGCAAGGTAGGCCACGGTCCACTAGGGGGGAGGAGGATGCCGGATACCGAGGGGAGCTCCACTGCCACAGCCACCGCCAGCGCAACCGCTGCAGCAGTCATGCCATTCACCATGCCCTATATCCCGCGGGCAACCTGGGTACCCCAGTACTCAGGGGAGTCACATACTCTAAATGACTTTAGAGAAAGGCTGGATAGCCTCTTCCAGGTGTACCCCCTCACAGAAGAGCAAAAAGTGAGCATCCTGGTGGCCCAATTAATCGGGGCAGCCCAAAGGGAGGTAAAGTCCTGGCCACCTGGGAGGAAGAGGACTGTCAGAGAAATAATAGCCCGGCTGAAAGACACATTTGATACCCGCACCTCAGCCGAAATAAAGCTCAGATTTTACGGGTGTAAACAGCGGGCACATGAGAGTATAAGAGACTATGCTCTAAACCTACAAGAGGCCCTGAGAGCCATTAAGCAGGCAGACCCTGACAGCGTGGGAAATGAAGATAAGCTGTTGACTGAACAATTTATTAAGGGTCTACTGTGCAATGCCCACTGAACCCAGTTGCGGGCAATGGCCTTACAGGACCCTGACCTGGACTTTGCACAGTTCAAGGTCACACAGGCGCCCTGCTATCACTTACCACCAGGAGACGGCGCCCTTGTCTGCAGGGCCTGTGGGAGCTGATGCGCAGGCTTTAAACAGTGACCCGGCTACAGACCTGCACCATCAGGTCCAAGAGCTGACTAAGAGCGTTGCCGCGCTAACCAGAACTGTGCAGTCTTTACAGGTCTCTTCTCCAGGAAAGATCCAGCTGGCATCCGGACCGGAGGACGTCCCGTGGCGCCGACTGAGGAGGACCCCACCGGCCAGAGGAAGACCCAGCGACAGATACAACGAGGACGGACGACCCATCTGCCGCCGCTGCAATCAACCCGGACATGTGGCAAGGTACTGTCATTTAAACGGGCACAACCTGGGGTAGAGGGCCAACCCCCAGGCATAAGACCATCAGGCCCATCAAACTGGCGTGATAAATACGTAGGGGGACGTCCAATCTTGCCTGGGGTACTGGATGGCATTCCTATGAGTGCCCTACTAGACACTGGGTCACAGGTGACCACCATCCCGTACGTGCTCTTTAAACAGTACTGGAATGACTCGGACATAACCCGCTACCCAGATGACGACCTGAGTATCATCGCCAGCAATGGTCAGCCCGTGCCGCAGGTGGGATTCAAAGAGGTGACCATTAAGATCGGTAAAGTGGAACTGGCGGCACAAGGACTGACTATAGTGGACATAGACCGTCATGAGAGTCACCCTAGAATAACCTTGGGAACTAATGTGATTGAAAATTGTCTTGCAGAGGTGATTCTCATTTTACAGCAGGTTGCCAAGAACGCCAGTTACGGCCAGCAGCGTGTGCTCCAAAAAGAGATCCGGGCACTGATGAAGCGGCAACAGGTGGAACTATCTGGTGGTGAGATAGGTAGCGTGAGAATGTGTGACCCGTTCCCTATTGCCATGCCCCCAAAAAGTGAGATGATGATTTGGTGCCGGGCAGCTATTGGTCTAAAAGGTAGAGACTACCAAGCAATGGTAGAACCCGTCTACTCAGACAGTAGGCCCACCATTTTGACGGCACGGGGGGGTGGTCGATGTACGCCATGAGAGGGTGCCCGTTCGCATCATAAATATCGGGGAGAGAGAAGTACACCTGCCCCGGTATGCCACGCTAGCCAAATTGTTCACCATCAACCAGAACTCTGTACAGGCCGTGGAACCCTTGCCTCCATCTCAACCAGAGGAAGGTAACGGCTCTAAGAAACCAATGGAGGACTGGTGTCAGCAACTGCATTTGGGTACTGACTCCACTCCCTCACACCAGAAACAGGGAGTCTATCGGGTGGTTCGAGAGTACGAGAGAGTGTTTAGTAAACACCCTTTAGACTTCGGGAGAGTAAAGGGGGTAGAACACCACATCCCCACGGGAGACTATCCTCCCATAAAGGAGAGATACCGACCCGTACCCCCGGCACACTACCAACACGCCAAGGGGATGCTTAGAGACATGAAGGAGGCTGGAGTAATCAGGGACAGCTGTAGCCCCTGGGCAGCTCCACTAGTCTTAGTGAAAAAGAAAGACAACACCATGAGAATGTGTGTAGACTACAGGAAGGTCAACCGTATCACACACAAAGATGCGTACCCATTACCAAGGATAGAAGAGTCCTTAGCTGCATTAAAATCTGCTAACTTCTTCTCTACTTTGGATCTCACTAGCGGGTACTGGCAGGTTCCTGTAGCAGAGGCGGACCGGGAGAAGACCGCATTCACCACCCCGATGGGTCTCAGCGAATTTAACTGTATGCCGTTCGGGCTCTGCAACGCACCAGGAACCTTTCAACGGTTGATGGAATGCTGTCTGGGACACCGGAACTTCGAGACGGTCCTGTTATACCTGGACGATGTCATCGTCTATTCCAAGACCTACGAGGACCACCTGAAACACCTGGCAGAAGTGTTTGAAGCTCTGGCAAACTACGGCCTAAAGGTGAAACCCTCCAAGTGTCACCTCCTGAAACCAAAGGTGCAGTACCTGGGACACGTGGTGAGTGCTGACGGAGTGGCTCCCGACCCTGATAAGATCACCGTGATTAAGGACTGGCCAAGACCCTCCAGCATAAAGGAAGTGCGGCAGTTCCTCGGGTTGGTAGGCTACTACCGAAGATTCATTCCCGGTTTCACGAAAATGGCAGCCCCTATGCAGGACCTCCTGATAGGTCAATCTCGGAAAGCCAAAAACCAGAAGCCGCCCTTTAGGTGGGAAAAGCTGGAATAGGAGTCCTTCTGCCAGCTGAAGATGGCCCTCACGGGGGATGAAATCCTGGCATATCCAGACTACAGCCAGCCCTTTATCCTCCACACGGACGCAAGCAACATCGGGCTAGGAGCCGTACTGTCCCAGATCCAGCAAGGGAAAGAACGGGTAATCGCTTACGCCAGCCGAAAGCTACGGCCCACGGAGAGGAACCCTGAGAATTATAGCTCATTCAAGCTGGAGTTCCTGGCAGTAGTGTGGGCAGTGACCGAACGTTTCAAGCATTACCTTGCCTCCTCCAAATTCACCGTGTACACGGATAACAACCCGTTGACACACCTGGACACTGCAAGGCTCGGTGCCCTGGAACAGAGATGGATGGCCCGCCTGTCCAACTTTGAATTCACCATCAAATACCGGGCAGGACGCTCAAATGCCAACGCGGATGCCCTGTCTAGAATGCCGAACTTACCGGACGTAGGGGAAGATCCAGAAGATCTGGAAGAAGTTGAGCTCCCTGCGTTCCACCGTCATGGGATTACCCTGTATTCCCACCGTGTGAAGGACAGGCGCTCCGTGACGTTCAATCCCTTGCCCCACTACAACTGGGCGGAGACGCAAGACAGTGATCCCGCAGTCCATTTGGTGAAGGAAATGCTGACCCAGGCCGATGCCCGTCTTGACCCAGATGCTCCGGAGGAGACCAAGCAACTGTGGAAGGAGAAAAGTAAGCTGTTCCTCTACAGGGAGAAGCTGTGCCGGAGAATGGTTAACTCTCGAACACATGAGTTGACCTGGCAGGTAGTGGTCCCAAGACGAGACCACTCCATGGTTCTGGAGGCATACCACAACGGAGCAGGGCATTTCGGATGGAAGAAGCTGGAGTTCTTGTTGCGTGAACGGTTCTACTGGGTAGGCATGAGAGGAGCCATCGAGAGGTGGTGCAGAGACTGTGGCCCGTGCCACCTGAGAAGAAAAGACCGAGCCAGCCAGAAGACTCCCCTGCAGCCCATCATCACCAGACAGCCACTGGAACTGGTAGCCCTGGACCATGTGAAACTGGCTCCAAGCAGATCTGGGTATGTCTACGCCCTCACAATCGTAGATCATTAATCCCGGTTCCTGGTGGTGGTCCCGGTCAAGGACTTAACGGCTCAAACAGCAGCTAGAGCCTTCCAGCAGCACTTCTGCCGTCCACACGGGTACCCGGACCAAGTGTTGACAGACCAAGGACCAGCCTTCGAAGCGGAGGTCTTCCAGGAGTTCTGCAACCTGTATGGCTGCAAGAAGATAAGAACAAAGCCCTATCACCCTCAAACCAATGGACTCTGCGAGAAGATGAACCAGGTGGTGATAGATCTGCTAAAAACGTTGCCCCTGGAAGAACGCAGTCTGTGGCCTGAGAAACTGCCCGATCTGGTGGACCTGTATAACCACATCCCTGTAGGTTCCACCAACTGTACCCCGGCTTACCTAATGAGAGCAAGACCTGGTAAGCTGCCTATTGACCTGGATATGGGAGTCCTGACGCCTGAGGACACCTCGCCAGAGGCAGACTGGGATACAGAATGGCAGCAGCAGTATCGGAAAGTACAGGAGAGCGTCGAGCGAAGTCTGTCTCAAGCTAGAGAAAGGCAAGAGAAGGCTTATAACCAGTATGCTCCCGCTGTTCCCCTGGTACCTGGAGAGCAGGTCTTGAAGAGGAAGAGGCGGACGACCAGTGGGAGAAGGACCCGTACACCGTACTGCCATCAAGCCATGAGAACCCAAAAATCTGCGTAATCAGTAAGGATGGAGGAGAAACCACAGCCATTGTCTCCAGAGACCACCAGAAGAAGTGTCCCGAGCAGCTGCAAAGCCCTGAAGAAGATCAAGGAAACCCTCAACCCGCAGAGGAAAGGGAAGAAATGATCAGTACCGTACTCGGAGACTTCCCCCGGTCTTGGACACAAGTAAACGGCGCTGTCGTGGTACCCGTCCTCACCTTTCTCCAGCCAGCCCCGCAAGTGCCTACAGAGGAACCGGTAGAGCTGGAAGAGCAGCCGGCCCAAGAGGCAGAAGAGTCCACACCAGCAGTACAGGAGGATCAACCCTCTGCTAGTAGTGAGCCTGCCGTGCCCCTAGTGAGCCAAAGAGTGCGCAGACAGCTGCCCAGCTTACCCATAACACCTCCTACACCCTGTAGTGCAGGACCAGTTAGTGAGCTCCTTAGGTCCACTAGAGTCACTAGAGGTCAGATGTCCGCTCGCTGGAGAATCTGAACTAATGCACTGTGAATTTATCTGTTTAAATGTTTATGGTTTATGTTTGTTGCCTGTTACTAATTATGTTTCTCAGTTACCCTGCAGATTTATTTGGACTAACAGGTTATGGATGCTGGATAACCGGAACAGTTTTGTAGATAGTTGCACCTTGGTGCCTCTTGTGAAGACGGCCGCGGAAGAGAAAACCTGTCTGGCGTGGCCTCCTTGCGGCCCAAAGTAGTTAGTCTACCCTTGCAGCCACGCCCAAGGACAACGCAAGGGGTTTGCTTTGGACAGGTCCCCTACTTCGCTTAAAGCTTCACCTTGGGTGATATGGACACCCGGTTGCGGACACGCCGTGACCTTTAAAGAACTAAAGCTTCTTGTAAATATGTTATCGTATTATTGTTTATACCCTGTTATTATGTTTTAAAAATGTGTTTAGTCCCGGAGTACTAAAATTTACTAGGGGGGAATGTGACACCCCAGGGGTCTGGTTGCCACAGTAATAGAGATATTATGGCTGAGAGCAAGTGGGAGGTTTCTCTGGTCAGGAGCCCTAAGCATGCAACACGGCCCACCCAGACCTGGGAGGGGAGGGATCTGCCCTTATAAACTGGGTCTGGGGCGGGATTAGTGAGTGAAGCTGCAGACAGAGACAGAGCCTGCAGAACAAGCAGAGCAGTCAGAGCCTGGAGAGGGAAAGTGAGAACAGGAGCTCTGTAGGAGCAGCAGCTGAAGGCCAGGGGCTGTGAGCAGAGATATAGCTCGCCCTGGCTGAAGTTACTAAAACCGGACACAGGAGTCCGAGGCTGTGGGGACTGATATATACCCAGCAGCAGAAACCAGCCGGCAGGGGATTCCAGGTCCTCTGGCCATAGAAGCCCGGAGGCTCAGTCACAAAGAAGGGACCAGCGCCGCCATCCAGGAGCGGAGGCTAACAGAAGGCCCCAAGTCACCAGCCATACCGGTGAGCACCACACGGTATACTCAGGGACGTGGGCTACTTGTAACCACTGACAGCAAGGTAGCCAGGAAGAGTGCAGATAAACGGGGAGGCCTACAACTCCACCTGGCCAGGGGAACTCCTGCTTGCTCGCAGACTGACCAGGCCCCTTATACTAGCCAGTACTCCCGGGAGGGTCTGCCTTGTACCATCAGTAAAGACCCTGAACTGCACCTCACGTCTCTGTGATTCCTTGCCGCACCAGCACCATTAGCACTGGGACCCTCACACCATCACTCCCATCATCTCTCACATTAGCTGCCCTGAGGCAATACTTCTCCCGTGGGGAGTTATCCCATACTCGGCTGCGCAAACAACATCAGCCTCAGCGGTCGACAGCGCAGCGGCGGTCCCCACTGACCGCAATCCACGGGTGGCGTAGTTGGACATTTGCTATACATTAAGACTGCCACTGGTTTGACCACCCTGGGCACGGACCGGGTCACCGCCACACGGAGACTACAACCCCCAGCATTCTACAACAGGCCCGGTTCCGGGTTCCCCTGCACAACACAGGCCCAGGGGGCGCGTCACCAACGTCACGTAAGACACAGCAAGGGGACTCCAAAAAGAGTCTCCATTTTTTCCCAAAATTGTGGCACAGACCCCACTTAACCCTAGAACGCATACCTGGGGCCGCGCAGGCCCGCCCTGTTAATTGTTTTCTATTTTCTGCAAGATTACTTTAGTTAGAATTTTGAAACTCTAGGTATTCTTCATGTATATAGTTGTTTGTCATTTGAGTTTGAGTTATTCCATGTTATTTGCACACGGGCCTAAAAGGCCCCAGGTATGTGAAAGTGTAGATTTTTATGGTCATGCGTTCTAGGGTTAAGTGGCATCAATTGCCCCACAGTTGCTTAAAATGGTTGGTGAGGTGATTTTACCAAATCCTCAAGCTTTTAGTCTCCCCAGGATGACACAGGGGTAGAAAAGTCCTTGCGAATCCATGATTTGTTCATCTTTATGAACGTGAGTCTGTCTATATTCTCAGTGGACAGCCGCATGCGCTTATCTGTCAGCACACCACCAGCAGCTCTGAACACACGTTCAGAGAGAACGCTGGCTGCGGGGCATGACAAGATCTCCAAGGCGTGAGTGGCGAGCTCCGGCCATTTTTCCAGATTGGAATCCCAAAATGAGCAAGGGTCCAGTGACACAGTCATGGCTTCGATGTTCACTTGGAGATACTCCTGTACCATCCTCTCTAGGCGTTGACTATGTGTCAGACTTCTTGTCTCCTGTGGCCTTGCAAAGGATGGTCTAAAAAAGTGGTGAAACGATTCCACAAAATTGCTGTTACCAGCAGATACTGTGTTACTGTTATGGTTTGAGTGATGAAGACTCGACAGTCCCACGGTTGGCAAGTTAGAACTGTGATATTCACTACGTGCACCACTGTTGTTTTGCGGAAGAGCACATGTAAGATTCCGCAACAGCCTCTGCTGTTACTCCTGCATGCGTGAATCCCTTTCTATGGCAGGAATTATTTTGGCAAATTTACTTTTGTACCGGGGATCTAAGAGTGTGGCAACCCAGTAGTCGGGATTACTTCGAATTCTGACAATCCGAGGGTCATGTTGCAGGTAGTGCAGCAAGAAGGCACTCATGTGTCTTGTGCATCCAGGAGGACCAAGTCCTTGTTGTGTTGGCAGCGAGGTAAGAATCATGCTTCCTTCCTCTGCCCTCTCTCCCCAACCTCGCACAACAGAAATGTGATCAAGGTCTCCCTCATCTGATGAGTCTTACATGCCCATTGCCAGTTCGTCCTCCACTTCTTCCTCGGCTCCTGCACCTTCCTCAACAGTTTGGCAGCTACCATGCGCCCTGGTTAATCCCTCTTCCCCACCCTCCCATGCCTGCCGCCTTGGTGCTGCCGACCGTCTGGACCTTGGAGATGTAATCCCTTCCGCATACGATTCCTCCTCTACTTCCTCCACCTCCTCTTGTCCCACCACCTGACTCTGAATTCTGTTTAATGTGTGCTCCAGCATGTAAATCACTGGAATAGTCATGCTGATAATGGCATCGTCGTCAGCACTAAACATCTTCGTCGCCATTTCAAAACTGTGCAGAAGGGTGTGTGGAGCCCCTGAGGGTTCAGTCGCCACAGAGTTCCTGCATCTCACCCAGAGGTGTGGTATCTCACCCTCAGGTAAGGAAGGAGTATGGCTCGGGACCGTAACACCTGCATCCAACACATACCCGCAGTGGGGGTAGGGCGAGATTGCTCCTAAGGGAGAGCACAGTCCCAGGTCCCTAGCTGGCGGGAGGGTCCTATGTAGTGGGTGCTTAGGGGAGCAGCTTAGGGGAGCACATGACAGGGAGAGTATAAATAGGAAGCCATCTTAGAAAGAGCAAGCCAGTCAGAGGAGGAGTAGTGACAGGAGCAGAGGCTCTGCATGAGCTCTGCTCCGGAGGCGGGCCTAGCCTGGGAGGCCCAGGACTGAAGGAGAGAAGAGAGGAGTGGGAGCAGGAAGGCTCCAGGAACCGAAGGGACCCTAGGGGTACGGGCCATGCAGAAGGCCACCCGTACGCCTGCTGCTACCAGGAGGTAGAGGGGTCAGGCCAGAAAAGGGGAACCGGTCCCTCAACTAGCGGAGAAACAGCAAGGCTCAACTAGAAACCGGAGGCTGCAGCATTTCATGTACTGCAGGCCAAAGTCCACACCAGTCTCACTAAGAAGGTAGCCACATAGGACCCAGGGGACGGAACACACGTCGCCCGCCAAGGCCCGAGGACACCGGATAGAAGTGTCACTGGGTGTGAGGTGCAGGGAGAAGGCCAGAGAAAGGACACACAGAAGGGGTCCTGCTAAGTACTCCGGAGCTATCTGGGGCTGGACTGAGCCCCTCACTGAGTACACACAGCACGACGGGGGAGATTGCTCTGGTACCTGTAATCTGGACTGCAACAATTGTGAGTAAAGATCTTGGGACTGCATCACACGGACTCTGTGTTCATTACTGACTCCCTGCACTACAACCACCATCATCCACCCACACTGCCCTGAAGCTACACTCTTCCTGTGGGGAGTAATAATACCATTGCTGCAAAACCACCAGCTTCAGATGACTGTTCCGCAGCGGTGGCCCCTTTGGCCGCACTCCACAGGTGGCGTAGTTGGACATTATAAAACCCATATATACAAATTACCCTTGGATTGACCGCCCTGGGTCACGGACCGGGTCACCGCCACAGTGACTACAACCCCCAGCGTCTACCGGCCCGGGTACCCCACGGCCCAGGGGGCGCGTCAACTTCATAGGTCCCTGATCTGAGACCACTCCTGCAGCGTGATTTGCCCCACCTCTGGATCTCGTTGGCCCAGGCTATACGTCACAACGTATTGCACCAGGGCTTGTCGGTGCTGCCACAGTCGCTGCAACATGTGCAGAGTTGAATTCCACCGTGTCGGCACATCGCATTTCAGCCGGTGAACTGGCAGGCCCAACAACTTCTGTAGGGATGTAAGTCGTTGAGCTGCGGGATGCGAACGGCGGAAGTAAGCACACAGCGACCGTGCCCTCTGCAGAAGGCCATCTGGTCCGGGATAGTGGGCTAAAAATTGCTGGACAATCAGGTTCAACACGTGAGCCATACAAGGCACGTGTGTGACATTGCCCCGGCAGGTTTGCAGCATTGTCGCACACGGCCTTCCCTGGTTGCAGGTCCAGTGTAGACAACCATTCATGAAACTGGGTCTCCAGAGCTGACCACAACTTCTCAGCTGTGTGACTCACATTTCCCAGACATTTCAAAGTAAACACCGCCTAATGTCGTTGAGCCCTGCTGCCAGCATAGTAAAGAAGTGTGCAGGATTCCTTCTGCGCAGTTAGAAAGCGGGTGGCATTACCAGACAGTCTTTGGGTGCAGGTGGAGGACCGAGAGGAGGTTGAGGAGGCAGAAGCAGTGGAGGAACTTCTAGATAAAGAGGATTGATGTACAACTCGTGGGGACGGCAAGACTTGGACAGCAGCCCCTTGTCCTGCTGTCACCATAGTTACCCAGTGCCCAGTCAGCGACATGTAACGCCCCTGTCCATGCCTATTCGTCCAAGTGTCTGTGGTGAAATTCACCCTGTCACACACAGAGTTTCTCAAAGAAGCGGTGATGTTGTGTGCGACATGCTGGTGGAGCGCACGCACACCTTTCTTTGAGAAGTAGTGCCGACTGGGCATCTGGTACTGGGGCACTGCGATGGACATAAGGTCTCGAAAATCCTCTGTGTCCACCAGGCGGAAAGGCAGCATTTTTGTAGCCAAGAGCTTGCAGATGGTGAAATTCAACCTCTTAGCTTTGTCATGGCTAGGAGGAAATGGTCTTTTACTTGTCCACATCTGAGGGACCGAGGGCTGGCTGTTGTGCTTAGACGGGGTTGAGTAGGGTGTCCCCAGCAAACTGCCGGTCTGTGAGGAAGATGCAGGCGGACATGTTAGGTTGCCTTGATCCAAAGGTGGTGCTCTCCATGTCGGAGAGCGCTCAACACCAGCAGTTGTTTCCACTTCCAAATGAAATGATGACCTGCCAATCACACTGGCTGTTGCGGGTAAAGAGGTGGCAGGTCTGCATCCAAAAACATGTGTGACTGCTGTCCCCCCAGTCACAGAGGATGAAGAGGCCGCGGATGCACAAAATGGGGCAGACGGTGGTTGGCCCGGCCCGCTAGGTACGTGACATAGAGAGCCAATTACACATGCCCTTGCTTGTGTGAAAAAAAAGCACTTTGCTGCGTGTGTGTGCTGCTGATAGGCTGACAGACTGCACCTCCCCACTGTAAATGCGGGAAAGAAAAAAAAATGGAGATCTTCATTATTTCTGCAGAGATCCATCCCCTGCCCCTCCCCCCGCCTACTGTACACTCAAACTGTGTATTAACATTGATTAATAGCATTACTTTGAAAAAATCCAGTTATGATTTTGGTGCACGAACAGTTATCGAACATAACCTCGAACAGCCGGATTTTTTTCAAATCGTTCGTGTTCGTTGAACGGCTCAAACACCGCCCAAAACAGCTTGAATTTGAGATTGGCGAACAGTTCGAGTCGAACACCGCTCATTTCTATCACTGACACACAGAAACAAATTTTTAATGGAGGTCAGAAATGGCAGTGTTTTCTGAAAACGTAATTATGATCCGTGTGGTGGACAAACCACAGTTTTAAATTCCTAGCCTGTAGGTACCTATTTTGAACAGCAAACTGGTGTCAATTGCTTCACTGACACTGAAAAAAGGTTTTAATGGAGGCCAAAAATGGCAGTGTTTTCTGAAAACGTATATGTGATCCGTGTGATGGACAAACCACAGTTTTAAATACCTGGCCTGTAGGTAACTATTTTGAACAGCAAATTGGTGTCAATAGCTTCACTGACACACGGAAATTTTTTTTAATGGAGGCCAGCAATGGCAGTATTTTCAGCGCAATTATATGTGATCTGTGTGACGGACAAACCAGAGTTTTAAATAGCTGGATTTTTAGCACTGTAATATGGTAAAGACCTGGCCGTATTCTGCAGTGCCAACAAGCAAATGGCGCAGAAAAAAGGTGTTCTCTGGATTGCTTTTTAAGCAAATAATGAGGATTAAGATTCAAAAAAAAATTATTCCTGGCCCCTGAGACTTGGGCCTATTTCTAGAAATATCTAACAGCAGCAGCAGACAAAACTGGAATGAAGCCTCTTGTGCTATGTGCACTACAGTCTGCTATATACACTGCCCGCCTGATATCTCTGCAGATGGATTAGTCCTCAGAAGGACTGTTTGTTGAGATGGATATGTGCCTCTAATATAGTTTGGTACACCTACACTAACTAAAACAAGCAAATCTCTCCCTAGCTCAGCAGCACCTCACCCTACACGATCTGATTAAGGAGTGACTGTGACGAGCATGGCGGCGCCAGGTTTGATATAGACCTGATGATGCTGTGCGGCCAGCCAATCACTGTAATGCCACAACCAACACGGCAGCGGCATTACAGTGTGTGGCAGGCAATCCCTGCATGTTCATTGGCTCTGCAAAGAGCGCCAAACATGCAGGGAGGAGACCCGAGCTCCCGCCGAGCAACTCCAGAAATACTCGGAGAGCGCCGAGCATCTCGAGCAGTGAGATGCTCGGGCGAGCACCGAGCAGTAGCAAGCATGCTCGCTCATCACTAATCCTGACCAAATCCCCAACTCCATTTGAAATGTAGTCCCAAACTTGCAAGTATTCTCCACCATGCTTCACTGTTGCTTTCAGACACTCATTATTGAACCGCTTTCCACCCCTTCAGTTTAAAAACTGATTTCTGTTACAGCCAAATATTTCAAATTGTGACTCATCAGTCAAGGACACCTGATGCCATTTTTCTGCACTTCAGTTCAGTCACTTTGTCTTGTTTCCATGATGAAGGCATGGTTTTTGGTCGTAATTTTTCCATAAAGACCACTTCTGGCCAGACTTCTCAGAACAAGAGGTGAGTGTCGCTGAGTCCCATTGATTGCTGCCTGTTGTGGGCTGGTGGAAGTGCTGGATATCTTCCAATTTTAAAGGGAAGCAGGACGAGTCTTTAACTGTTACACTAAGTTTCCTTGTCCAACCACTATTACTACGACATATATGTCAAACTCTGGCCCGAGGGTGATTATATTTGGCCCACGACGCTGGCACTGCCCACACCCCCCCAGCATCACACTTGCAACTGTATTGGCATCCTGGATGCCGATAAAGCAATGATGCAAGAGGTGACCAGAGACCAGAGTAGCGGGGAATGAAGAGAGATATTTATTTTTTTAATGTGGGGGCATTATACTGTATGGAAAAATATACTATACCATTATACTATATAGAGGACTATGAGGGGTCCATTATTCTGTATGGAGGACTATGTGAGGACATTTTTCTTTATGAGTGACTATGTGAGGCTCATTTTACAGTATGGAGGACTATCTAGGGGCCATTATTCTGTATGGGGGACTATGTGGGGCCATTTATACTGTATGGAGGACAATATGGAGCCATTATACTGTATTGAAGGGAATGTGGGGCCGATAATACTATATGGAGGACTCTGTGGGGCCCATAGTACCATATGGAGGACTCTGTAGGGCCCATTATACTGTATAGAGGACTATGTGGGGCCCACAATATTGTATGGAGGACTACGTGGGGCCCAATATAATGTATGAAGGGCAATGTGGGACCCATTATCCTCTATGGAGGGCAATGTAAGGCCCATTATACTGTATGAAGGACTATGTGGGGCCATTATTCTGTATGGTGGATTATGTGTGGCCCACTATACTGTATTGAAGGCAATGTAGGGCCCATAATACTATATGAAGGACACTGTGGGGCCCATTATACTGCATGGAGGATCATGTGGGGCCCATTATACTGTATGGAAGGCAATGTGGTGCCCATAACACTGTATGGAGGACTATGTGACGCCCATTATTCCGTTTGGCGGACTATGTGGGGCCCATAATATTGTATGGAGGATTCCATGGGGCTCATTATACAGTATGAAAGGCAATGTGGGGCCCATAAATGTATAGAGGACTATATGTGGGCCCATTATACTGTATGGAGATCTATGTAAGGCCCATTATTCTGTATGGAGGGCTATGTAAGGCCCATTATTGAGTATGGAGGATTATGTGGGGCCCATTATACTGCATGGAGGACTATGTGGGGTCAATTATACTGTATGGAGGACTATGTGGGGCCCTTTTTTGTATTGAGAACTATTTGAGGCCCATTGTTCTGTATGGAGGACTATGTGGGGCCTTTATACTGTATCAAAGACTATGTTGGACCATTATTCTGTATGGAGGACTATGTGAGGCCCATTATACAGTATGGAGTGCAATGTGGGGCCCATCATACTGTATGGAAGACTATGTAGGGCCATTATACTGTATGGAAGACTATATGGGGCCATTATTCTGTATGGAGGACCTTGCGGGGCCCATTATATTGTTTGTAAGACAATGTGGGGCCTATAATACTATATGGAAGACTATACAGGGCCCATTATCCTCTATGGAGGACTATGTGGGGCTCATTATACTATATGGAAGACTATGTGGGGCCCATTATACCATATAGAGGACTATGTGAGGTCATTATTTTGTATGGAGGACTTTGTGGGGCCCATAATACTGTATGGAAGAATACGTGGGGCCCATTATACTGTATGGACGACTATGTGGGGCCCATTATTCTGTATAGAGGACTGTTAAGCCATTATTCTGTATAGACGACTATGTGGGGCCCATTATACTGTATAGACGACTATGTGGGGCCCATTACACTGTAGGTAAGACAATGTGGGGCCCATGATACTATATGGAGGACTATGTGGGGCCCATTTTTCTGTATGGAGGATTATGTAGGGCCATTATTCTGTATGGAGGACTATGTGGGGCTATTGTTATGTAAGGAGAACTATGTGGGGCCCATTATTCTGTATGGAGCACTATATAGGGCCTATTATACTGTATGGAGGACTATGTGATGCCGATTATTCTGTATGGAGGACTATGTGGGGCCCATAATACTGTATGGAGGGCTATGTGATGGCCATTATTCTGTATGGAGGAACTATGTGGGCCCATTATTCTGTATGGTGGACTAAGTAGGGCCATTTTTCTGTATGGAAGACTATGTGGGGCCCATTATTCTGTATGGATGACTATGTGGGGCTCAATATATTCCATGGAGGACTATATGGGGCCCATTATACTGTATGGAAATCTATGTGGGGCCCCCTATTATGTATGGATGACTATGTGGGGCCCATTATACTGTATGGAGGACTATGTGGGGCTCATTTTTATGTATTGAGAAAAATGTGAGGCCCGTTAGTTTGTATGAAGGACTATGTGGGTGGCAATTATACTGTATGGAGGACTATGTGGGGCCCATTATACTCTATAGAGGACTATGTGAGGCCCATTATACTGTATGAAGTGCAATGTGGGACCCATTATACTGTATGAAAGACTATGTAGGGCCATTATACTGTATGGAAGACTATGTGGGGCCCATTATTCTGTATGGACGACTATGTGGGGCTCATTATATTCCATATGGGGCCCATTATACTGTATGGAAATCTATGTGGGGCCCCCTATTATGTATGGAGGACTATGTGGGGCTCATTATACTGTATGGAGTACTATGTGATGCCCATTATTCTATATGGTGGACTATATAGGGCCTATTATACAGTATGGAGTACTACAGTGGTGTGAAAAAGATGTATCCTTGCACTATAGCACTTTACTTTTGTCATGCTTTAGGAGACTTTGTACTTATCACACTATGATATGTACTCTCCATACCTAAACAAGCATAACTTATGATACCTGGTTCTGATTGATTTATCTATCTCAATCTTTGCCTATATGTCTATGATATATATTTACATCAGGGGCACACATGTTTGATTAGCGCCTCCATTCTGGTTGTTTTTCCCACCCCCTTAATCTGTATTGTATTGTATTTTATCTTGATCTAATAAAGTTTGTCACATATTTTATATACCATCCGGCTTTTTTTCGGTTCATTACTTACATTACTTGCTTTTGGTTCTGGTGTTTCTGCTAGCGATTGGTCAGTACAGTCCAATCTACACATGTACCTTAATAAGGACATTTATACACACGTTTAAGTACATCTACCTTTTCTAAGGTTCTTCGACTCTACATTACTCTTACATGTGTATTATGATATTCTTGATTTTTTTGAGTTTTAACTGTATGGAGGACTATGTTGGGCACATTATACTGTACAGGGCCGCCATCAGGGCAGTAATGCCCTTACTGGCGTATGGGGTTCAGTGAGCAGAGGGACCTGGTCGGGCCCCCATTCTTCTGCTCACCGGGCCCCAGCTGCAGGATTCTGCCGGTTCACTTATTTAAATCACTTTAAATCTATTGCCGTGTGGGAAGCTTCCCGAACGGCAATAGTTAACAGCCGCCGGCCAATCACAGGCCAGCGGCTGACATCAGTGCACACGTCGCTGACATATGACGTCACTGTCATGTGCCAGCGATCGTGCTTCCGGTGATGGAAGAGCCGGGCGCCCTGGAGCGCCACAAGGGAAGGAGAAACTTCTTCTTTTTTTTTTTTTAATATAGCTGCATCATGGGGGCAGGATGAGAGACATGGGGGCAAAATGGAGACATTGGGGGCAGAATGGGAAACATTGGGGGCAGAATGGGAGACATGCGGTCAAAATGGAAACATGGCAGAATGGAGACATAGGGGGGCAGAATGGAAACATGGGGGCAGAATGTGAGACATTGGGGGCAGGATGGAAACATGTGGCCAGAATGGAAACATGGGGACAGAATGGGAGACTTTGGGGGCAGGATGGAGACATGGGGGCAGGATGGAGACATGGGGGCAGGATGGAGACATGGGGGCAGGATGGAAACCTTTGTGCAGAATAGGAGACTTTGGGGGCAGAATAGAAACATGGGGGCAGAATGGAAACATGGGGGAAGAATGGAGACATGGGGGAAGAATGGAGACATGGGGGCAGGATGGAAACATGAGGGCAGGATGGAAACATGGGGGCAAGATGGAAACATGGGGGCAGGATGGAAACATGGGGGCAGGATGGAAACAATGGGGGCAGGATAGAGACAATGGGGGCAGGATAGAGACAATGGGGGCAGGATGGAGACATTGAGGGAAAAATGGAGACATTGAGGGCAGAATGGAGACATTGGGGGCAGAATGGAGACATTGAGGGCAGAATGAAGACATTGAGGGCAGAATGGAGACATTGAGGGCAGGATGGAGACATTGAGGGCAGGATGGAGACATTGGGGGCAGGATGGAGACATTGAGGGCAGGATGGAGACAATGGGGGCCTGGATGGAGACAATGGGGGCAGGATGGAGACAATGGGGGCCTGGATGGAGACAATGGGGGCCTAAATGGAGACAATGGGGGCCTGGATGGAGACAATGGGGGCCTAGATGGAGACAATGGGGGCAGAATGGGAGCAGGATGGAGACAATGGGAGCAGGATGGAGACAATGGGGGCAGGATGGAGACAATGGGGGCAGGATGGAGACGATGGGGGCCAGGATGGAGACAAAGGGGGCCAGGATGGAGACAAAGGGGGCCAGGATGGAGACAATGGGGGCCAGGATGGAGACAATGGGGACCAGGATGGAGACATTGGGGGCCAGGATGGAGACATTGGGGGGGGCAGGATGGAGACTTCGGGCAAGATGTAGGACATTATAACTGTAGGGGCTAATTAAAGGATATTTTTATTTTTGAGGATACTGTTTTCAGTGAGGGGGAGGGGTTCTGTTACTGTGCAGGGTGGCACTATGTCACTTTTTTCCTTCATCTGGTGCAGTGTAGAAGTTGGGGAAAATTGGAGAACGTGCTCTGAAAGCTGCTCTAGGTAACTGTGTTATTTTATGCAGAGATGAGTCCTGGCTGGAAGAAATGATGGCAGTCTGCGCTGGCTGAAGAGGAAAAGCAAAAATGAAGGACTTCAACTAGAGATGCCACCGGTGAGTCAGTGTGTTATCTGTACACTGACACTATACACTGTATACTATGCACAGAACTCTTGTATATAATGGCACTTATGGTAATATTAGTATTCTGTTATTTTATTTATGATCAGTGTTGTAGTATTCGGTCACTACGTGGTGATAATATGTGACCTGGTCATGGTGTGGCGGTATTTGTCCCTTGTATGTGGTATTATTCAGTCACTATGTGGTGGTAATATGTGATCTGGTCATGGTGTGGCTGTATTTGTCCCTTGTATGTAGTATTATTCAGTCACTATGTGGTGGTAATATGTGATCTAGTCATGGTGTGGCGGTATTTGTCCCTTGTATGTGGTAGTATTTGGTCACTATGTGGTGGTAATATGTGATCTAGTCACGGTGTGGTGGTATTTGTCCCTTGTATGTGGTATTATTGGTGACACATTCCCTTAAATAAAAATATACCGACAAAGAATATTGGGTATTATAAGAAATGTTTAATAGGTTAGAATAGAGTAGGGCCCTGACAGAAGAATCTCCTTGTTGTGGTGGCGGCTTGAAAAATCTTTTGGCCAAAATAAAAGCTGCTGGCTATGTATGTGATCTGGTCTTTGATGGGAATGGTTAATGTGTGATTGGTGAGGACGTGGTGCAGATAGTAGAGTTTTTCCAAGAGTGGGCGGTGGGACTGTGGAAGGTTCGAGGGATGGAGGCGGAGCAGGGGTGGAGCCTGGGGGGAGTCTCAAGGGGGCCTGAAAATTTGGCCAGCATGGGGCCCCGAAATTCCTAGTCCAGCCCTGATACTGTATAGAAGGCTATGTGGGGCCCATTATAATAATAATATTTTTTATTTATATAGCATATTCCGCAGCACTTTACAATTAAGTGGGGACATGTACAGACAATAAATTCAATACAATTTAAGACAGTTTAAACAGTCAAATTAGGAGTGAGGTCCCTACTCGCAAGCTTACATTCTACAAGGAAATGGGGGGGATACAATAGGTGAAAAGTGCTTGTTATTTCAGGTCTGGCAATTATAGTAAATAGGGATTTTCATATAAAGCTGCATGATACGGTTATCAGCCAGTATGTTTAAGTGCAATACTCAAGTATCGAGTGCAGTTATCTTGTGCATGGAGGGTGTGGAGACAGATGACTAGTAGGGTGCAGATTCTGAATAATATTTAGAAGGAGGGGACAGGGGAAAGTTAGTTTGCTGAGTAGTTAAGGTGGCAGGTTTGTTTAAAGAAATGGGTCTTTAAAGCGTGCTTGAAGACATGGGGGCTAGGCATCAGTCGGATAGTCTGGGGTAGTGCATTCCAGAGAACTGGTGCAGCATGAGAGAAGTCTTGGAGACGGAGGTGCGAGGTTCGGATTATGGGGGATGTTAGTCTTAGGTCAATTGTAGAATGGAGGGCACGTGTAGGGCGATAGACAGAGAAGAGGAGGAAAACCAGGAGAGAATGGTGTCCTTGAGGCCTATAGAGCAGAGCATAGTGAGGAGGAGCTGGTGATCCACAGTGTCAAATGCGGTAGAAAGATCCAGGAGAATCAGCAGGGAACAGTGACCTTTGGATTTAGCTGTTAGTAGATCATTAAAGACTTTAGTGAGGGCAGTTTCAGTGGAGTATAACGAGCGGAAACCAGAATGTAGAGGGTCGAGGAGAGAGTTATCTGAGAGATAGCAGATTAGACGGGAGGGGACCAAGCATTCCAGGAGTTTAGAGATGAAAGGAAGGTTAGAGACAGGTCTGTAGTTAGCAGTGCAGTTCTGGTCCAGGGATGGCTTTTTAAGTAAAGGGGTTATAATGGCAAGTTTAAATGAGGAGGGAAAGATACCTGAAGAAAGAGAGAGGTTAAATATTTTAGTCAGGTGAGTGGTGATTACCGGTGAGAGAGACTGCAGGAGATGTGAAAGAATGGGGTCACTGTTGCAGGTTGTAGGCCGAGAAGAAATGAGGACCTGGGTAACTTCTTCTTCTGTAACAGGCTCAAAGATGGCTAGTGAGCTTTAAGTGTGGCAGGGAAGGGGATTCAGGCACTGAGGGGATTGGACAGAGATGTCCTGATCGATGTGACTGATTTTTTCTAAGAAATAAGTGGCCAGATCCTCACCACTGAGGTTGGTGATGGGGGCCTGTGCTTTAGGTTTCAGGAAGGAGTTTAAGGTTTCAAAAAGTCATTTTGGATTGTTGGACAGTGAAGTGATGAGGGTGGTGAAGTAGGATTGTTTGGCCAGATGAAGGGCAGAGTTATAGGTTTTGAGCATGAATTTATAGTGGATGAAATCCTCTACTAAAAGAGATTTTCTCCACTGATGCTCAGCACACCTTGAGCAACGCTGAAGAAAACATGTTTGCCTTGTGTGCCAGGGCTGCCGTTGTCTGTGTTGGGTCTTTCTGCTTGTAGAAGGTGCATCTTCAACTAGGGCACTCTTCAGTGTATTATTGTAGTGTGACAATGCTAAGTCAGGAAAGGAAAGGGAGGAGATGGGTGCTAAAGATGTGTGGAGATTGTCCATAAGCTGCTGGGTATTAATAGTACGTGTATTCCTCTAAGTGTGGTAAGTGGGGGAGTCCCGGGTGAGGAGACAGTGCTTGACAGAGAAGGAAAGAAGGTTGTGGTCCGAGAGCGGGAGAGGGGAGTTAGTCTTGCAGCGAGCAGAGATAGTAGAAAACCAGGTCCAGAGTATTCCCGTCTTCATGCGTAGGAGAATTGGTAAACTGTGAGAGGCCGAATGAGGAAGTTAGAGAAAGTAGATGAGAGAGGCAGATTGGGAGAGGGGATCATTGATGGGGATGTTAAAGTCTCCCATGATGAGGGTGGGGATGTCACAGGATAGAAAGTGAGGAAGCCAGGTGGCAAGGTGATCCAGGAACTGGCGGGAGGAGCCTGGAGGGCGATACACAACCACCATTCGCAGAGAGAAGGGTTTGAAGAGTCTGATGGTGTAGACTTCAAAGAAAGGAAACATAAGTGAGTGAACTGGAGGGGATGACCTGAAAAGCACATTGTGGTGAAAGGAGCAAACCAACACCTCCACCCTGTCTATTTTCAGGTCTGGCAGTATGTGAAAATTTCAGCCCACTAAATAAGAGAGCAGCAGCTGCGGTGGTGTCTGAATGCTGGATCCAGGTTTCTGTAATAGCCAGAAGGTTAAGGGAATTAGAGAGGAAAAATCGTGAATGTAAGTTAGTTTGATACACACAGACCGTGCGTTCCAGAGAGCACAGTGGAAAGCATGCACTGAATGTTAATAAGATTAGCAGGGTTTCTATATGCAGCTGGAGGAGATTAGTGTATGCCAGTGGAGGGAGGTCCAGAGCTGGGGGAGATGTCGCCAGCGACTAGGAGAAGGAGAAAAAAGAGAAAGAGCAGGTGGTGCAATGATTTGTATGAACGTTTTGAGTGCTGTATGGAGGTAGTGGATGGTTTGGAGTGGGTGAGAAATGTCAGTAGAGCCTCAGGGTTATACATGGGAGAGGGGAGAAGGGAGGGGTGGATATAGAGAGTGCACAGAATGTGTTAAAGGGCGGGCAAGTTATGAGCAAGCAGAAGATAAAACAAGTAAGAAGCAGACTGCTATGACCAATGCATAATGCAATACAACTGACCAAGAAGCAGCAAGTTTGTTTGAATATCTAATGCACCTTACCTGTCTTCTGCCCTGTCCAACTGCCATTGTATAACTGCTTATTAAAAGCACTTTAAGCTATTGAACTTAAAGTCTATTGCACCCGTGCTATCCTGAGCCAGAGCTGAATATATAAGAATTGAAATGTCTGCTAACATGCAGCACCAGTTGGCCAAACTGAGTAATTAGCTAATTAGCACAAGGCCAGAGCAGGCAATGCTATGCAGGATAAACAAACCAATATACAACAGAGGGCCATAAAACAGTGAAATAGATAGCTTTGAACACTTTAAAATAGAACCAAAGAAAAAAAAGCAAAACACAACAGCAATGGATTAAATACTAAGTAGAAATCTTGCTAGAATATGACTTCGTTCACACCCAGACAGCATACAAACGTATGACTTTGTTCACACTCAGACAGCACACAAACGGGTAGATGGATTAAATAACATGTAGAAATCATTATACTGTATGGAAGGCTATGTGGGGCACATTATACTGTGTGAAGGGCTAGGTTGGCACCATTATACTGTGTGAAGGGCTGAATATCACAGTTGGAGCATCATACTGTGTTGGGGTCACCATACTTTGCCAGGGTCGTTGGTGAGGGACAGTAGGATCATCATACCGTGCAAGTGGAGAGTACTGTGAAGGAGTTCACTGTGGGGGTATCGTGCTGTGTTTGGGGGGCACTTTTTTGGCATCATACTTTATGGTGGCAATGAAAGGGCAATCTAGGGGATTCAATAGGAAGAAAATTACTTTGTAAGGGCTGCAAAGTTGTGGGATATGCTCTTCTGTGACCCCACCGAATATTAATTTTTTTTTGGGGGGGGGCCCAATTATAACTTCTGCCATGGGGCCCAATGATCTGACTCTTAAGATCTATTAATTAAAATGTGCTTTATCTTTGGGGCCACGCCTTTAAGTTTGTTTACATATGAAAAGGTTCGTCATTATGTTTGATGATAAAGAAAAACGTCCTCAATTGTCGACATTTTTTTAAATAAATATCAATGTTGGCACGCGACATTGTACAAGTTTTTAATTTTGGCCCTCTATTTGAGTTTGACATCCCTGGTCAACGATAACAGTGGCCATCTCTTCATGTCCTCAATGCTGAGAAATAGGAGCAAATACTTATCCATCATGAAGTGCTATCAGGGACGCGTTTGATATTATCCAATTTATTCTGCAAGAGAACAATGTTCCGAAACATACAGACAATATCATGATAAACTATCTTCAGTGCAAAGCAGAACAAGGAGTCCTGGAAGTGATAATCTGGCCAACACACACAGTTCTGATCTCAACATCGTCAAGTTTGTGTGAAATTACATGAAAGGACAGAAGGATTTGCCCATGCAAACATCCACAGAAGATCTGTGGTTAATTCTCCAAAATGTTTGGAGTTTGGAACAACCTCCTTGCCAAATTCAGTCAAAATGTACACTGCTCAAAAAAATAAAGGGAACACTTAAACAACAGAATATAACTCCAAGTAAATCAAACTTCTGTAAAATCAAACTGTACACTTAGGCAGCAACACTGATTGACAATCAATTTCACATGCTGTTGTGCAAATGGAATAGACAGTAGATGGAAATTATTGGCAATTATCAAGACACCCTCAACAAAGGAGTTGTTCGGCAGGTGGGGACCACAGACCACATCTCAGTACCAATGCTTTCTGGCTGATGTTTTGGTCACTTTCGAATGTTGGTTGTGCTTTCACACTCGAGGTGGCAGGAGATGGACTCTACAACCCACAGAAGTTGCTCAGGTAGTGCAGCTCATTCAGGATGGCACAACAATGCGAGCTGTGGCAAGAAGGTTTGCTGTGTCTGTCAGCGTAGTGTCCAGAGGCTGTAGGCGCTACCAGGAGACAGGCCAGTACACCAGGAGACATGGAGGGGGCCGTAGGAGGGCAACAACCCAATAGAAGGAACCGCTACCTCCGCTTTTGTGCAATGAGGAACAGGAGGAGCACTGCCAGAGCCCTGCAAAATGACCTCCAGCTGGCCACAAATGTGCATGTGTCTACACAAACGGTTAGAAACCGACTCCATGAGGGTGGAATGAGGGCCCGACGTCCACAGATTGGGGTTGTGCTCACAGCCCAACACTGTGCAGGACGCTTGGCATTTGCCACAGAACACCAGGATTGGCAAAGTCACCACTGGCGCCCTGAGTTCTTCACAGATGAAAGCAGGTTCACACTGAGCACATGTGACAGACGTGACTGAGTCTGGATACGCCATAGAGAGCGATCTGCTGCCTGCAACATCCTTCAGCATGACCGGTTTGGCAGTGGGTCAGTAATGGTATAGGGTGGCATTTCTTTGGAGGGCCGCACAGCCCTCCATGTGCTCGCCAGAGGTAGCCTGACTGCCATTAGGTACCAAGATGAGATCCTCAGACCCCTTGTGAGATCATATGCTGGTGCGGATGGCCCTGGGTTCCTCCTAATGCAGGACAGTGCAAGAACTCATGTGGCTGTAGTGTGTCAGCAGTTCCTGCAAGATGAAGGCATTGAAGCTATGGACTGGCCCGCCCATTCCCCAGACCTGAATCCGATTGAGCACATCTGGGACATCATGTTTCGCTCCATCTACCAACGTCACGTTGCACCACAGACTGTCCAGGAGTTGGCGGATGATTTAGTCCAAGTCTGGGAGGAGATCCCACTGGAGACCATCCGCAACCTCATCAGGAGCATGCCCAGGCATTGTAGGGAGGTCATACAGGCACGTGGAGGCCACACATAATACTGAGCCTCATTTTGGCTTGTTTTAAGGACATTACATCAAAGTTGAATCAGCCTGTAGTGTGTTTTTCCACTTTAATTTTGGGGGTGACTCCAAATCCAGGCCTCCATTGGTTAATAAATTTGATTTCTATTGATGATTTTTGTGTGATATTGTTGTCAGCACATTCAACTTTGTACAGAACAAAGTATTCAATGAGAATATTTCATTCTTTCAGATCTAGGATGTGTTATTTGAGTGTTCCCTTTATTTTTTTGAGCAGTGTATATATACACTGCTCAAAAAAATAAAGGGAACACTTAAACAACAGAATATAACTCCAAGTAAATCAAACTTCTGTAAAATCAAACTGTCCACTTAGGAAGCAACACTGATTGACTATCAATTTCACATGCTGTTGTGCAAATGGAATAGACAATAGATGGAAATTATTGGCAATTATCAAGACACCCTCAATAAAGGAGTAATTCTGCAGGTGGGGACCACAGACCACATCTCAGTACCAATGCTTTTGGCTGATGTTTTGGTCACTTTTGAATGTTGGTTGTGCTTTCACACTCGTGGTAGCATAAGACGGACTCTACAACCCACAGAAGTTGCTCAGGTAGTGCAGCTCATCCAGGATGGCACATCAATGTGATCTGTGGCAAGAAGGTTTGCTGTGTCTGTCAGCGTAGTGTCCAGAGGCTGGAGGCGCTACCAGGAGACAGGCCACTACACCAGAAGATATGGAGGGGGCCGTAGGAGGGCAACAACCCAACAGCAGGACCGCTACCTCCGTCTTTGTGCAAGGAGGAACAGTAGAAGCACTGCCAGAGCCCTGAAAAATTACCTCCAGCAGGCCACAAATGTGCATGTATTTGCACAAACGGTTAGAAACCGACTCCATGAGGGTGGTATGAGGGCCCAACGTCCACAGATGGGGTTTGTGCTCACAGCCCAACACCGTGCAGGACGCTTGGCATTTGCCACAGAACACCAGGATTGGCAAAGTCACCACTGGCGCCCTGTGCTCTTCACAGATGAAAGCAGGTTCACACTGAGCACATATGACAGACATGATAGTCTGGAGATGCAGTTAAGAGTGATCTGCTGCCTGTAACAGCCTTCATCATGACCAGTTTGGCAGTGGGTCAGGAATGGTGTGGGGTGGCATTTCTTTGGAGGGCCGCACAGCTCTTCATGTGCTCACCAGAGGTAGCTTGACTGCCATTAGGCACCGAGATGAGATCCTCAGACCCTTTGTGAGACTACATGCTGGTGTGGTTGGCCCTGGGTTCCTCCTAATGGAGGACAATGCAAGACCTCATGTGGCTGGAGCGTGTCAGCAGTTCCTGCAAGATGAAGGCACTGAAGCTATGGACTGGCCCGCCCGTTCCCCAGACCTGAATCCGATTGAGCACATCTGGGACATCATGTCTCGCTCCATCCACCACAGACTGTCCAGGAGTTGGCGGATGCTTTAGTCCAGGTCTGGAAGGAGATCCCACAGGAGACCATCCGCAATCTCATCAGGAGCATGCCCAGGCGTTGCAGGGAGGTCATACAGGCACGTGGAGGCCACACACAGAAGATTTCATTCATTCAGATCTAGGATGTGATATTTGAGTGTTCCCTTTATTTTTTTGAGCAGTGTACAAACACACACACACAGTTGCAACCAGAAGTTTACATACACTATATAAAAAGACACGTATGCATGTTTTTCTCTATATCTGACATGAAATCAGAATAAACCTTTCCCGTTTTAGGTCAATTAGGATTACCATAATTTTTAATATTTGCCAAATGTCAGAATAATGAGAGAGAGAGAATGTTTTAAGGCATTTTTCTTACTTACTACAAAGTCAAAAGTTTACATACATTTCATTAGTATTTGGTACCGTTGCCCTTAAACTGAATGACATGGGTCAAACCTTTGGGATATCCTGCCACAAGCTTCTCACAATAGTTGGTCGGAATTTGGGCCCATTCTTCCTGACAAAACCGGTGTAACTGATCCAGGTTTGTAGGTCGCCTTGCTCGCACCTGCCTTTTCAGCTTTGCCCATAAATTTTCAATAGGATTGAGATCAGGGCTTTGTGATGGCCACTCCAAAACATTGACTTTGTTATCCTTAAGCCACTTTGTTACCATTTTGTCAGTATGCTTCGGGTCATTGTCCATTTGGAAGTCCCATTTCCACCCAAGCATTAACTTCCTGGCTGATGTCTTGAGATATTGCTTCAGTATTGCCACATAATCTTCTTTTCTCATGATGCCATATATTTTGTGAAGTGCACCAGTCCCTCCTGCAGCAAAGCAACCCAACAACATGATGCTGCCACCCCCGTGTGTCACAGTTGGGATGGTTTTCTTAGGCTTCCAAGCTCTCCTGTTTTCCTCCAAACATAACAATTGTCATTATGCTCAAAAAGTTCAATTTTAGTTTCATCAGACCACAGGACATGTCTCCAAAAATTAAGGTCTTTGGAGTTATGGCTTCTTCCTGAAAGAGTGTCCTTTCAGCCCATGTTTACTCGTTTCACTGTGTATACTGACACAATATTACCAGCTTCCGCCATCATCTTCACAAGGTCTCTTGCTTTTGTCCTTGGTTTGATATGCACATGTCGGACCAAAACACGTTCATCACTGGGTGTCACGCCAGGTGTGGGGAAGACTTAGTGCAACACAGAGGGAAAACGGAAATGAAGCCCAGACACTAGGGAAAGGGGGGAAGTGGAAACCTCCTAGTCTGGTCTAGCGTCACCCTGTCTCAACTATCGTTCCTATATTGCCTCCTCAGCAATCGTCGCAAGTATGCATTGCCCTACTCTCCCTGGCGTATGGCTACGACTAGGGATGGAAGGAGATGAGCACTAGTCAACATCCACTAAACTCTATAGACAACATGGGTGGACAAAACAGGGGAAATGCTTAGCTTTAGATGAACTCCAAATAAGCACCCGGCCTCAAGCTTCAGAGAGGACGAAGTCCTGCTCCTGCTAAGATTCACAAGTAGAAATGGATATAGCCGGCGACACCCTCTCAGACACACCAGGTATATATACACCCAAGCCAGAGAGCTAATTAGCAACAGAGAAGTAGCCGCTCGGTCCTTAAGACAGCATCTTATCTAAGAAACTGTCTGGTCTGCAATGCCAAACGTAGAGATCTCCTGCAACCCACTGCAGGGCGACTGTCTGTCACCTCGGACACACCCATGACAGTACCCCTCTCTACGAGTGGCCTCCGGACACTCAGGACCAGGTTTCTCAGGAAAAGAGGTGTGAAATGAGCGAACCAATCAAGGAGCGTTCAGCTCTGACGCTGAAACCCACATCCTCTCCTCTGGACCATAGCCTTTCCAGTGCACCAAGTATTGTAGAGAATGATGTTGGAGGCGAGAATCTACAATCCTTGGAATCTGGAACTCCAGATTACCATCAACCATTACTGGGGGTGGTGGTAGAGGTGAGGGCTCAAGAGGTTCCACATACCTTTTAAGTAAGGACCTGTGGAACACAATGTGGAACTTAAGGACCTGAGGAAGTTCAAGATGAAATGCTTCTGGGTTAATGACGGCGGTTATTTTATAGGGACCAATAAATCTTGGTCTCCAAGAGGTCCCAGCTTCCAAGAAGGAACTTCCAATCTTATATCCCTGGCAGACAACCACACAAAGTCATTCACATTCAGGTCCGGAGCTGGCAAGCGTTTTCTGTCAGCCATGTCTCCCATAGTCTTTAAATTACACAGAACACCCTGCCATACCGAGGAGAGCGACGAAGCAAACCATTCCTCCTCAGGAACTCCTGAAGCTCCTCCCCCATTGAAGGTACCAAACTGTGGATGATAACCATATGCACCGAAGAACGGTGACCTGCCAGTGGATTCTTGACGATGATTATTGATGGCAAATTCTGCCAGCGGTAAGTAGGATGCACAATCCTCCTGATTTTTGGAGACAAAACACCTGAGGTATGTCTCCAAGTTCTGATTGACACGCTCGGTCTGACCATTCGACTGAGGGTGGAAAGCAGAGGAAAAGGACAGCTGCACCCCCAGTCGAGAACAGAATGCTTTCCAGAACTTGGAAACAAACTGGGTCCCCCGATCAGACACCAAATCGGATGGAACCCCGTGAAGCTTCACAATCTCATTTATGAACACCTGAGCAAGTGTCTTGGCATTAGAAGGGCAGGTAATGCGATGAAGTGAACCATTTTACTGAACCTATCTACTACGACCAAAACCACTGTTTTTCCTGCAGAAACCGGTAGGTCAGTAATAAAATCCATGGACAAGTGTGTCCATGGCCTACTAGGGATAGGTAGCAGAAGAAGAGCACCAGACGAACGGGTAAGCAAAACCTTAGAATGCGCACAAATAATACACGCAGCTACATGTTCAATTACATCTCAATGCAACCCCAGCCACCACAAACGACGAGAGAGGAGGTCCGCTGTTGCCTTACCACCTGCATGCCCAGCAAGCACAGAGTTAAGATGTTCCTTGATTACTTTTCGGCGCCGACCAGATGGTACAAAACTTTCCTGAAGGGCAGGAGGCAGGGGCGTCCCCTTGAGCCTCCAACACCTCACCCTCCAGTTCAGGATAAAGAGCCAAAATGACTACCCCTTTCTGTAATATCGGGGAAGGGTTCTCATGGTCACCACCACCAGGATGAATTACCTGTAAAAATTTGTAAAGCCCAGAAAGCATTGTAGAGCCTTCAGGTTCTCGGGACGTTCCCAGTCAAGAACTGTACGGATCTTCTCCGGATCCATCCGAAAACCTGAAGATGACAAGTACCCCAAAAACTGCACCTCCTGAACAACGAAAACACATTTTTCTAGTTTGGCATAAAGTTTGTTATGCCTTAATATCTGGAGCACCTGCTTAACATGCCCCCGATGAGTCTCAAAATCAGGTGAATAAACCAAAATATTGTCCAGACAGACGACCACAAACCTCCCCACCAAATGATGGAAAATATAATTTATGAAATAGTGGAATACCGCAGGTGCATTAGTCAAACCAAAAGGCATAACCAGACTCTCGAAATGTCCTTCCGGGATATTTAACGCTGTCTTCCATTCGTCCCATTCTGATTCTAACCAGATTGTAGGCTCCCCTTAAATCCAACTTGGAGAATACATTAGCTCCCACAACCTGGCTGAAAAAATCAGGAATCAGAGGAAGAGGGTATGGATCACGGATGGTAATTCGATTTAATTCCCGGATATCTAAACAGGGACGTAGACCGCCATCTTTTTTCTTCACAAAGAAGAACCCTCCCACCACGGGCGAAGATGAGGGTCTGATATGTCCCTTCTCCAGACTTTCCGCAATGAAATCCTTCATGGCGTGTCTCTCAGGGCCAGAAAGATTATACAATCTGGACTTCGGTAGTTTAGCTCCCGGGGTCAGGTTAGTAGGACAGTCATAAGCAAGATGACACCCCTTCTCAGAAAAAAACATCCTCAAAACCAGACAGAAAAGCATGTAATATTTCCATAGAGACAGTAGCAATGGAAATATCTAGACAGTTCTCATGGCAGTAATCTCCCCATTCAATAGTCTCCCCGGTTTGCCAATCCACCAACGGATTATGTTTAACAAGCCAAGGTATACCCAAAACAATCGGATTAGGAAGATTGTCCAGAACATAGCATGGGATGATTTCACAATGAACTGACCCCACCCTCAATTTTACATTATGTACAATCTGAGTAAATGCTTTCTGTGCAAGTGGCGCCGAGTCAATGGCAAATATGGGACTAGGTTCTGCTAAATTACAGCAAGCAAGACCATGAGTTTTCACAAACTCAGCATCAACCACGCTGACAGAAATTTTTTCGGTTTTGCCTTCTAGCACCACCTTTGCTGTCAGGACAAAGTGGGAACTGCAGTTTGGCCACAAATGCACCCCTTGTTTATCCAACTCCAGACTACCGAGAGTTAATCGAGTCTCCTTTTGTTTAGTAATTGAATGACAGGTCCCAACAAAGTGTCCCTTTTTCCCACAAAAAAAAACAAACGCCTTTTTTCTTGTGAATCTCCGGGGAGATGTATAATGTAGAAACACTCCCTAACTGCATGGGTTCCTCCAGCTCCCCCAGTACTGGTTCACCCTCAGACGGCTCCCCTGGCAGAGGGGGATTGGATTGGAGACCAACCGAGTCCTGCGGTAATGAAAACGCCCATAACTGAGGATCGCCCTGCAACAGAGAGATTACAATAACCGTTGCTCCTCATTATGAGGAGTAGGGACGAAGTTTAAAATACAATTTGCATGCCTCCTTAAACACAAAAAACTTGTCCCTACCTCCTAAAAACCGGTCTGGGAGGGCAACCTTGGGTTCAGGCTGGACATGCCTACCTGCAGAGACCCCCATATTGGCGACCTGTAACCGCTGATGCTGCTGCTGAACCTCAAAGCGGAGTTCATTCACCTCCAGAGATAGACAATGGAACTGTTCTGCAAGCTCTGCAACTAAACTCATACAAAAGGAAGAAAGAAAAAAAGGTGCACACCCCAAAAAAAACAACCCCAAAATGTCAATTCCATTTTTTTTTTATTTTTACCTTTTCAAAACGTGCTCGGCAGGCTATAATGTCACGCCAGGTGTGGGGAAGACTTAGTGCAACACAGAGGGAAAAGGGAAAGGGAGCCCAGACAATAGGGAAAGGGAGGAAGATGAGACCTCCTCGTCTGGTCCAGCGTCACCCTGTCTCAACTATCGTCCCTATATTGCCTCCTCAGCAATCGCCGCACACGTGCCTCGCCCTACTCTCCATGGCATATGGCTACGGCTAGGGATGGAAGGAGATGAGTACTAGTCAACCTCCACTAAACTCTATAGACAACAAGGGTGGACAAAACAGGGAAAATGGCTTAGCTTTAGATGAACTCCAAATAAGCACATGGCCTCAAGCTCCAGAGAGGACGAAGTACTGCTCCTGCTAAGCTTCACAAGTAGAAATGGATGTAGCCGGCTACTCCCTCTCAGACACACCAGGTATATATACACCCAGGCCAGAGAGCTAATTAGCAAGAAAGAGGTAGCCACTCGGTCCTAAAGACAACCTCTTATCTAAGAAACTGTCTACAATGCCAAACGTAGAGATTTCCTGCAACCCACTGCAGGGCGACTGCCTGTCACTTCTGACACGCCCGTGACACTGGGACACGGACCCAGTTTCCTTCCTGAGCGGTATGATTGCTGGACATTCCCATATTGTTTGTACTTGCGTATAATTATTTGTACAGATGAACGAGGCACCTTCAGGTATCTAGAAATTGTACCCAAGGATGAGCCAGACTTGTACAAGTCCACGATTCTCTTCCTGATATCTTGGCTGATTTCTTTAGACTTTCCCATGATGCTACACAAAGAAGCAGTGTGTTTCAGGTGTGCATTAAAACACATCCACAGGTGTGTCTCTAATTAACTCAGATGTTGCCAAAATAAACTATCAGTAGCTTCCAAACACATGACATCATCATATGGACAGTCCAGAATTGTTTAAAGGCATAGTAATCTTAGTGTAGGTAAACCTTTGACTTTGCAGTAAGTAATAAAAATGCCTTAAAACATTCTCATTATTCTGGCATTCGGCAAATATTAAAAATTATGGTAATCCTAACTGACCTAAAATGGGAAAGGTTTATTCTGATTTCATGTCAGATATTGAGAAAAACATGCATATGTGTCTTTTTATATCGTGCATGTAAATTTCTGGTTTCAACTGTATATGCCCCCCCCCATCCTGGTATATGCTCCCCAATGCTGGGCCCCTATCCCGGTATATGCTCCCCCGCCATCCTGGTATATGCTCCCCCATCATGGTATATGCTCCCCCGCCATCCTGGTATATGCTCCCCCATACTGGTCCATGCGCCGTCATCCTGGTCCATGCTCCCCCATCCCAGTCCCCCATCATGGTATATTCTCCACAACCCTGGTCCATGAACCCCCATCCCGATCCCCCATCCTGGTATATGCTCCCCCATCTTTGTACCCCATCCTTGTCCATGCTCCCCAATCCTGGTCCCCCATCCTGGTATACGAGGGGCTGCTGATAAGTCTTTGGCTTTGTGTTGTTTTTTTGTTTCTATGGTAACAAATGTTACATCACATGAAAGCCTTATGTGTCTAATATGTGTTTTCAAAATTTTGTGTTTGTAGCTTAAGGCAACAGTGATCTAGGCACACGGGAAAACAAAATGGCGGAGTCTAAGGCGATAGTCACAGCAAAAGAGAGCAAATGAGGGTTGCCAAAATTAAAACTGGCCACTTCAACACCAATGATGAGGAACGTCCTGGACGACCGAGAGTGGCTGTTGTTCCGGAGATCGTTGATGCTGTGCACAACCTCATACTGGAGAATCAGCAAATTTCAGCTAAAGGAATAGCAGACATCATGGGGATTTCTCGTGAATGTGTTTGTGTCATTATCCATGAACATTTGAACATGAAGAAGCTTTCTGCCAAGTGGGTCCCCAAGTGATGGTGTCTGTGTTCTGGGATAAGGAGGGCGTGCTGCTAGTGGACTACCTTTAAAATGGTTCCACCATCAATGCAAGGTATTACATTGAAGTTTTGGACCAATTGAAGGCAGCTCTGAAGGCCAAAAGGCACCTCAAGCTGTCCAAAGGAATCTTGTTACTGCAAGACAACGCCTCCGATCACACTGCACAAGCGACCACGGCAAAACTGGTTGAGCTAGGCTTCCACCTGGTTGACCACCCACCTTATTCACCAGATCTAGCTCCCTCCGACTATTATCTGTTTCCAAACCTGAAGAAACACCTCAAAGGTACCAAATTTAACACCATTTCTGATGCGATGGCTGCTACAGATGACTGGTTTGAGGCACAACCGAAATCCCTCATTTTGCAAGGCTTACAGAACTTGGAATACCGATGTAAGAAGTGTGTTGACATCAGTGGAGAGTATGTTGAATATATGTAAAGTTTCATCTTCCTATCTCGTTTTTTTTCTGGGTAAAGCCAAAGACTTATCAGCAACCCCTCGTATGCTCTCCCATCCTGGTATATGCTCCCCTATCATGGTATTTGCTCCCCCCAACCTGGTATATGCTCCCCAATGCAGGTCCTCCATCCTGGTATATGCTCCGCCACCCTGTTATATGCTTTCCATTCCTGGTCTCCCATTCCTGGTATATGCTACCACATCCTGGTCCCCCATCCTGGTATATTCTCCCCCAACCTGCCATCCTGGTATATGCTCCCCCATCCTGGTATATGCTCCCCCATCCTGGTATATGCTCCCCAATCTTGGTCCCCCATCCTGGTCCATGCTCCCCCATCCTGGTATAAGCTCTTCCATCCTGGTTCATGCTCCCCCATCCTGGTATATGCTCTCCCATCCTGGTACCCCATCCTGGTACATGCTCCCCCATCTTGGTATATGCTTCACCATCCTGTTCCCCCCATCCTGGTATATGTTTCACCCCATCTTGGTCCATGCTGCTCCATCCTGGTCCCCCATCCTGGTATATGCTCTCCAATCCTGGTCACCCGTCCTGGGCCATGCTCCTCCATCCTGGTATATGCTCCCCTATCCATCCCTAAAAAAAACAAAAACACTCCTACTCACCTTGCCACCGCTCCCCTGCAGTGCGTCGCCTGCGCTATTTAAATAAAATGGCGCGAAGCAGCATGTGCACATACCGCGCTATCCGGCGCCATTTTGTTGAAGACACTGATCTCCGGAGAGGCCGGAGGAGTGTGGCGCTAGAGTCAGCGCCTGCGTATAGCGCGATCTCCAGCACCATTTTGCTAAAGACAAATTTGCAACGTCTTCAATAAAATGGCGCCAGATAGAGCGGTATAAGATCGCGCGGATTCCGGCGCCATTTCATTTTTAGCGCCTGCGCTATGCCCACGTGCTCTCTGGTGCCACTCTCATCCTTCGGCTTCTTGAAGATCAGGGTATATCCCCACTGGCGCCAGAGATTACGGTATGCGGTAAGCGCCTACGCATACCACTATCTTCGGTGCCACACTCCTCCTCCTCCAGCCTCGTCCTCCTCCTTCCCTGTCTGTGCTGAGCTCAGTTAGTGACAGGACTCCGCTTGCTGAGCGCAAGTCCAGGACCCACTCTGTGTAGCGAGTCATTCTTCCCGGCTCCTCGGCGTGAGCAGTCAGATGGCTTACAGAGGGGGACATCTTCGGACAGGTGAGTATAAGAATTTTTTTAATTTTATTCTTATTTTTACACCAGGGCACAGCAGGAGCAGAATACAACTGTCAACATTGTCCCTTGCTCGTGCTGATCGCAGCACAAGCAGGGGACAATGATGAGGGCAGCATTTAGAACTCGGCGCTTGGGAACGGCGCTAACTATACTGCTGATTCATAGGTACGTGTGCTCCTGTTGCGGCACACGGTTGCCACATGTATTCCGCAACAGGTGCACATGGACACGAACATCTCCGGTACAGGACATGTGAAACCGGCCTTACTCTGGACTCTGTCTGGCCTCTGTATAGTGGTGTCCTTTTTTTCAAAGGTTCACAAAACTGTGGACGACGGCACCTTTATGCACCCTAATAAAAAGATGGACACTGTGGGATGACAGGCCAGACAGTGTCCATGGTGCCTCCATCTGCCTCATTACAGGGAATCTTCCACCGGGGGTTCAGTCTGAATCACATATTTCAGATATTTACACAGAAACCCCGGTGTAAGCGCTCAGCACAAAGCGCAGGATAAGTGTGAGCCGAGCCATACTGCGATATTTCGGAGGCAAAATGAACAAATCAGCAACAGGTGAAGAAATGGTTTTATTTTTTTTTTACGCCATTCCTCATGCGGTATAAGTGTTTAGACGACTTTATGGTTTGGGTTGGTGTGATTACAGTGATATCAGATTTATATTGGGTTTTTATGTTTGGCAGCTGTCACACACTAAAAATCTTTTTTTTTTTGCAAAGATTAGATTTTGCATCGCCATATTTTGATAGCTATAATTTTTCCATATTTCCGTCGACAGTCATGTAAGGGCTTGTTTTTTGTGGGACAAGTTGACATGTTTATTGGTACAATTTTCGGGCACGTAACATTTTTTGATCGCTTTCTATTCTGATTTTTGAGAGGCAGAATAAACAAAAAACAACAATTCAGGAAATGTTTTTTCTGTTTTTTTTTTATGCCGTTCAGTGTGTGGTAAAATTGTTAAGGCAGCTTTATTCTTTGGGTCGATACGTTTACAATGATACTACATTTATATCTTTTTTATGTGATACTACATTTATATTTTTTTTATGTTTTGCGCTTTTACACAATAAAAACAATTTTATATAAAAAAAATATTTTTTGCATCGCTTTATTCTGAGAGCTAGAACTTTTTTATTTTTCAGCTGATGGAGCTGTATGGTGGCTTGCTTTTTGCGGGACAAGATGACGTTTTCAGCGGTACCATTTTTATTTACATTTGTCTTTTTGATTGCGTTTTATTCCAATTTTTGTTCAGCAGTATGATGATAAAGCACAGTTTTTTGCTTCATTTTTTATTTTTTACAGTGTTCACTAAAGGGACACTAGTGGGACAGTTTAATAGGTCAGATTTATAGGACAGTTTTTCACTAGTGGGACAGTTTTATAGGTCAGATTTATAGGACAGTTTTTCACTAGTGGGACAGTTTTAAAGGTCAGGTCATTCCGGACGCGGCGATACCAAATACTGTATGTGTACTTTTATTGTTGTTTTTTTGTTTTTTTCAGAATAATATTTATTTATGGGTACAATATACAGTACAGACTAAAAGTTTGGACACAAATTCTCTTTTAAAGATTTTTCTGTATTTTCATGACTATGAAAATTGTACATTCACACTGAAAGCATCAAAACTATGAATTAACACATGTGGAATTATATACTTAACAAAAAAGTGTGAAACAACTGAAAATATGTCTTATATTCTAGGATCTTAAAAGTAGCAACCTTTTGCTTTGATGACTGCTTTGCACACTCTTGGCATTCTCTTGATGCGCTTCAAGAGGTAGTTACCAGAAATGGTTTTCACTTCACAGGTGTGCGCTATCAGGTTTAATAAGTGGGATTTCTTGCCTTATAAATGGGGTTGGGACCATCAGTTGTGTTGTGCATAAGTCTGGTGGACACACAGTTGATAGTCCTACTGAATAGACTGTTAGAATTTGTATTATGGAAAGAAAAAAGCAGCTAAGTAAAGAAAAACGAAAGGCCATCATTACTTTAAGAAATGAAGGTCAGTCAGTCCGAAAAATTGGCAAACTTTGAAAGTGTCCCCAAGTGCAGTTGCAAAAACCATCAAGCACTACAAAGAAACTGGCTCACATGAGGACCGCCCCAGGAAAGGAAGACCAAGAGTCACCTCTGCTTCTGAGGATAAGTTTATCCGAGTCAATGCCACACAGAGTTCTAGCAGCAGACACATCACTACAACAACTGTTAAGAGGAGACTTTGTACAGCAGGCCTTCATGGTAAAATAGCTGCTAGGAAACCACTGCTAAGGACAGGCAACAAGCAGAAGAAACTTGTTTGGGCTAAAGAACCAAGGAATGGACATTAGACCAGTGGAAATCAGTGCTTTGGTCTGATGAGTCCAAATTTGAGATCTTTGGTTCCAACCACCGTGTCTTTGTGTGACGCAGAAAAGGTGAATGGATGGACTCTACATGCCTGGTTCCCACCGTGAAGCATGGAGGAGGAGGTGTGATGGTGTGGGGGTGCTTTGCTGGTGACACTGTTGGGGATTTATTCAAAATTGAAGGCATACTGAACCAGCATGGCTACCACAGCATCTTGCAGAGGCATGCTATTCCATCCAGTTTGCGTTTAGTTGGACCATCATTTATTTTTCAACAGGACAATGACCCCAAACACACCTCCAGGCTGTGTAAGGGTTATTTGCCCAAGGAGGAAAGTGATGGGGTGCTACGCCAGATGACCTGGCCTCCACAGTCACCAGACCTGAACCCAATTGAGATGGTTTGGGGTGAGCTGGACCACAGAGTGAAGGCAAAAGGGCCAACAAGTGCTAAGCATCTCTGGGTACTCCTTCAAGATTGTTGGAAGACCATTTCCGGTGACTACCTCTTGAAGCTCATCAAGAGAATGCCAAGAGTGTGCAAAGCAGTCATCAAAGCAAAAGGTGGCTACTTTGAAGAACCTAGAATATAAGACATATTTTCAGTTGTTTCACACTTTTTTGTTAAGTATATAATTCCACATGTGTTAATTCATAGTTTTGATGCCCTCAGTGTGAATGTACAATTTTCATATTCATGAAAATATAGAAAAATCTTTAAATGAGAAGGTGTGTCCAAACTTTTGGTCTGTACTGTATATATTTATTTATGGGTACAATATACAGTACAGACCAAAAGTTTGGACACACCTTCTCATTTAAAGATTTTTCTGTACTTTCATGACTTTGAAAATTGTACATTCACACTGAAGGCATCAAAACTATGAATTAACACATGTGGAATTATATACTTAACAAAAAAGTGTGAAACAACTGAAAATATGTCTTATATTCTAGGTTCTTCAAAGTAGCCACCTTTTGCTTTCATGACTGTGACGCGCCCCCTGGGCCAGTGCTGTTTGGGGGATACCCGGAGCCGGATCAGATGGGGGTTGTAGTCTCCGAGTGGCGGCGACCCGGTCCGTGCCCAGGGTGTCAAACTCAGTGTGTGGCAGTCTTTACAGATGTTGTTAGTGTTCTTAGTGTCGACTACGCCACCCGTTGATTTGCGGTCAAAAGGCCGCCGCTGCAGCAGGGTCCGCTGAGGCTGGTGGTATGTGTGCAGCTGTGGTAGTATAACCTCCAACGGGAGGGGTATAGCCTCAGGGGGTCAGGTGTAGAGGATGGTGGTAGTGGAGGTGCAGTGTGGATGGTAAGAAGACTCAGAGTCGGGCTGTGCAGTTCAGGGTTTTTACTTACTGCTGTTCTGTTGGTCACTCTGGCCTTGAGTGACCGCCCGAGCCGTGCTGCGTCCACCAGGTCCTGGACTCGGCCAACCCCCAAGCAATTCTGGAGCGTGGTCCTGAGCTCCCTTTCTGACTTTCCTTTCTACTGGCCGTTCTCACCAGGGGTCCACTTATGTCCGGCTCCCTCGGGCCTCTTGGTGGGTGCACCTCTTCGGGGTTCCCTGACCCTATACCTGGTGTGCCTTCCTTGTGGACTTGGTGAGGGTCGTGGCAGATCCTGCCCACGACCTCCGGTCTCTGGCTAAGGTGTGCTTTGCCTCTGCCAGCTTGGGATCCGGTACCCTTGTGCCAACCCTTCACCCTTCTGGTCTAATTCTGGGTTCTTGGGGTTCCTTCTTCTTCCCCTCTGGGTCCTTCTCTCCTCCTCTCTCTCTTCTCTCTGCAGGCTCTCCTGGACCTCTCTACAAAAGACCCTGTTCTAAGATGGTGCCCACCTTATATACTCCCTCTATGTGTGAGCTCAGGTGACCAGCACCCAATGAGCTCCTAGCCTTACCCAGACTGCTCCCCCTATCTGCCCCTACACTACTGGGATGTTCCACCCCCCTCCCACTCCAGCCAGGGACAGACACTGTCGTACCTGCACATATACCTAGTGGGAGTACCATCGGTCTGTCCCCCGGAAATGGGATGTATGTAGTGTATGCAGCTATCTGAGCTCAGTTCCACACTCCATCCTTACCCGGGAGTGGAATATCACACCTCTGGCTTGAGGTGTAATACCCCTGTAGCAGCCGAATCCTCAGGGTGCTACATTCCCCCCTGGTAAATCACAGCACGTCCTCGGGCTGTAAGAGAACAAAACATCCACAAACATACAAATTTTCATAACAACATAAACATATAAAACATTATATATATATCATCAGCAATAAACCTGTCATATAAAACTTTTCATAAATAACATTCTTGTAAACTTTCTTGTTCCTCCGGCCACGGTGCAACTTGTGACCGGGTCAAGTGCGACAGTCTCCTGTAGAAAAACACGGCTTTCCTATAAAACCAATAAGGGGCGCCTTAGAAAGCGCAACTATATACAAGGGGAGGTATGGCCGCTCTCAGTCCTCGGCCAGGTATTAGGGAGGAATGACCGCTCTCAGTCCTCGGTCAGTGGGACTAGGGACACACGGGTTAAAGTTCACTTTGCTGGTCCCAACGGGGACTATAATGGTAACAGTTCCTGTACCCCGACGCGTAACTATGTACAGTCTCTTTACCGTAGTTTAATGACGGCGTACTCCTGCTCCTTCTTCAGACCCGTCCGGGTCCTCTTGCTCCTCCTCACACCGCAGCTCCTCCTCCGTCAGGCGATGCACATGGAGGGCGTAGGGTCCTTTGGCACATTTGTGCCGGGTGAATGTGACCTCGTCCCCTACATACAGGTCACGACCTTTGTGTCCCTCCGGCAGATGGCTTTCTACGTCTCTGCGGGTGACAAAGACGTCGCCGGGGGTGTGATGATCCCTGATGAAACCCCAACCGTGCTGCAGTTGGAATTTAATTACAGTCCCGGTGGCACGGGGACCGTGGGCTGCACGGGGGTTCCTCCTGGTCCGGCTCTTCTGCTCTGCGCTCTGGATTTGCAGCCGCTGCTCTCGGACCCGCCTCTCTCTCCTCTCCCGGTCGAAGACCTCTAACTGCTGCCGGCAGCACTCCGCACGTTCAGCTGCGGCTGCCCGCGTTTCTTGGGTGAATCCCATGAGGTCTCCTCCGGTGGGGTCCCACGCAAACTGCGCTTCCTCCAACGAGAGTGGGGTGATCTTAACGGGCTTCGGAACCGGAATCAGGGGCTCATCTAGGGGTCTTTCTTTCCGGAGTCGGGGATGGTGGTACTCCGGTGGCCACACAGAGGGCTGCCCATCCGGGCAAGTGTGCTGGGCAAACAAGTCTTCACCCAGGTGCGGCACTCTAGATGTTGAGGGCGCGGTGGTGGAAGCGGCGCCCGGGTTCACCAGGCCTTGCGACCAGGCTTGGGGCACCCTGAAGGTAAAGGGCACCGTGAAGACGGCGGCGCCCGGGGTTACTTGGCCCGGCGACCAGGCCGGTGGTTCAGTGGAGGTGGAGGGCGCTGTTGGTACTGCGGCGCCCGGGGGCACTCGGCCTTGCGACCAGGCCGGTCGTGTTTCCTGCTTTGCCGCGCTCAGGGTTGAGGCGCGTGACGTCACAAGGGTCGCGGCCGCGGCTTCTGCTTGAGGCCTTGTCTGGAGAGGTGACGGTGCAGCGACGGGCACGGCAGGGGGAATTTCGGGCTCTGCGACGGGGAGCTGGGGCAGGCTCACGGTTTCTCATCTCGGGGTAGTGACGTCCCCTTTACCTGCCTCCGTCCGTTCAGCTCCCTCCTCGGCGCCGTCTCTGGCCTTCACTCCTCCTGCACCATCCTCAGAGGCGGTCTGTCTCCTCGTCTCGGGTGGCGTGCTTCGCTGGCGGGTTCTTGTCTGCAGGGCCATCTCTCGGCTCCACTCCGTCAGTGTCTCTCGCTGCACCTGGGCCATCCTCCGTGCGAGGCGCTCCAGCGCGGTCTGCGCACACTCCCGGTCTTGGGGGAGCTGTGCTAGGATCTCCACTAGGCCTAGTGGGGTTGTTGCTTGCAGCAGGCTCCTGACCACAGGGTCGGTGCTGCCTGACTCTCCCTCCATCTCCGGGTACGACTTCTCTGGACTCCTCTCCAGACTTCTTGTCTCCGGGTGCGCTCTCTCCAGACTCCTCCAGGCTGCACCCATCTTCGTTCTTTTGTTCTGTCTCCGCCCACATTGAGGATGGTCCCGGGTCATCTTAGTGATTGTCAGTTCCAGGGGCAGTTCTCTCACGCTGATGGACACTTCTATCATCACAGTCTCTGTTAGTGGGGGCGGTTTCCGCTTTTGGCGCCATTCCTTGACCTGGCCCACGATGGGAGGTGGCCTCTTGCCACCCTCTGGCACGCCCATAATGGCGTCTGCTCTTCCAAGGCGGGAAATCTTCTGGAAATGGCGGGAATCGTCTCCCAGTGGCGGGAAACTCCGTAGATGGCGGGAAAAAGGCTGCAGATGGCGGGCAACCGGCGGGAAACGATCCGTGATGGCGTCCGATGGCGGGGACCCTCTGGAATCGGCGGGAGACTTCTTTTTGAGGTAAATGTGAACTTTTCTTCAGGCACGCAGTACCCGGTGGTTGCGGGCACGAAATCCTGCCGACTACGCCAAAGTTGACGCGCCCCCTGGGCCAGTGCTGTTTGGGGGATACCCGGAGCCGGATCAGATGGGGGTTGTAGTCTCCGAGTGGCGGCGACCCGGTCCGTGCCCAGGGTGTCAAACTCAGTGTGTGGCAGTCTTTACAGATGTTGTTAGTGTTCTTAGTGTCGACTACGCCACCCGTTGATTTGCGGTCAAAAGGCCGCCGCTGCAGCAGGGTCCGCTGAGGCTGGTGGTATGTGTGCAGCTGTGGTAGTATAACCCCCAACGGGAGGGGTATAGCCTCAGGGGGTCAGGTGTAGAGGATGGTGGTAGTGGAGGTGCAGTGTGGATGGTAAGAAGACTCAGAGTCGGGCTGTGCAGTTCAGGGTTTTTACTTACTGCTGTTCTGTTGGTCACTCTGGCCTTGAGTGACCGCCCGAGCCGTGCTGCGTCCACCAGGTCCTGGACTCGGCCAACCCCCAAGCAATTCTGGAGCGTGGTCCTGAGCTCCCTTTCTGACTTTCCTTTCTACTGGCCGTTCTCACCAGGGGTCCACTTATGTCCGGCTCCCTCGGGCCTCTTGGTGGGTGCACCTCTTCGGGGTTCCCTGACCCTATACCTGGTGTGCCTTCCTTGTGGACTTGGTGAGGGTCGTGGCAGATCCTGCCCACGACCTCCGGTCTCTGGCTAAGGTGTGCTTTGCCTCTGCCAGCTTGGGATCCGGTACCCTTGTGCCAACCCTTCACCCTTCTGGTCTAATTCTGGGTTCTTGGGGTTCCTTCTTCTTCCCCTCTGGGTCCTTCTCTCCTCCTCTCTCTCTTCTCTCTGCAGGCTCTCCTGGACCTCTCTACAAAAGACCCTGTTCTAAGATGGTGCCCACCTTATATACTCCCTCTATGTGTGAGCTCAGGTGACCAGCACCCAATGAGCTCCTAGCCTTACCCAGACTGCTCCCCCTATCTGCCCCTACACTACTGGGATGTTCCACCCCCCTCCCACTCCAGCCAGGGACAGACACTGTCGTACCTGCACATATACCTAGTGGGAGTACCATCGGTCTGTCCCCCGGAAATGGGATGTATGTAGTGTATGCAGCTATCTGAGCTCAGTTCCACACTCCATCCTTACCCGGGAGTGGAATATCACACCTCTGGCTTGAGGTGTAATACCCCTGTAGCAGCCGAATCCTCAGGGTGCTACAACTGCTTTGCACTCTCTTGGCATGTCCTCCCGGTGTTTTCTCCACTCCGTCCAGTGTCTTGGGCGGCTCGCGGTGGTGTGATGGACCTGCGGTGACGTCATTGAGTCATGTGTCAGGTCACATGACTCAATGAAGTCATGGCAGGTCCTTCACAACACCACGACCCATACAGCAGACCAGACGGAGGGGAGAAAACACCGGGAGGACATCAGAAGGTAAGTATAATCTTTATTTTTTATTTTAAATTATTATTTTTTTTTAACATGTTCTAAGGTACTTGGGTCTGGAGGAGAGTCTCATCTTCTCCAAACCCGGGTACCATCCGCACATAGAAACGCATAATATCCATGTGTACAAATGTACTGACACGGATATTATGCGTTTCAATGCAAGTCAATGGCGGCAATTACGCTGCGTGTCCGCAAAATTAATGGACATGCTGCGTATTTTTCCGCAATGATAATCCGCAGCGGAAATTTCCGCAGCATGTGCACAGCACATGCGGATTATCATTGGGGACCATGGGGCACATATTACCAAGCGTTTTTGCTGCGGAAATTCCTCAGCAAAAATGCTTGAAAAACGCATAGTGGGCACGCAGCCTTATACTTTGTAACCCGTCAGCCATGCAGACACAAGATACGCTTTGTTCCAAATTATTATGCAAATAATATTTTCTCAGATTTTCCCAAATTACCTATATGAATTGCAGTCATTGTAATTTTCCAGTCAAATAACTATTTGAGTACAATTGAAAGGTTTTTGTACAAACTGCCTATGATAACAGTATATTTTTAAAAAAATAAAAAAATAAAACTGCACTCAAAATGCATGTTCCAAATTATTATGCACAGAAGAGTTTTCAACCTTTTCATTTTAATAAAGAACAAAAAAATGGTCATTTTTTAAATTATAAGCATTAGCAGGTTATTAGAAACTGAAATCAAACAGTTTTCAACTCAAAACTTTATTCTAGGTGATGTTACATTTGCACATAGGACCCCTTGTTCGAAAGGAGCTTCTGAACTCTCTTGTCCATTGAATTTGTCAGGTTTTGGATGGTTTCTGCTTCAATTGTTTTGCATGAGGACAGAATACCCTCCCAGAGCTGTTGCTTAGATGTGAACTGCCTCCCGCCATCATAGACACTCCTTTTGATGATGCTCCAGAGGTTCTCAATGGGGTTGAGGTCAGGGGAGCATGGGGGCCACACCATAAGTTTGTCCCCTTTTATGCCCACAGCAGCCAGAGATGCAGATGTGTTATGTGCAGCATGAGACGGGGCATTATCAGAGTATAACTCGGACGAGTGCAATCCGATAAAAAATTGGATTGCACTAGGACCAATGTTATTCAATTATGCCGTGCAGATCTGCGTATTTTTCTTAGCTGTATTTGGCATGATGCAATTTCACTCTGAAATCAGATGGGTGTGAGAAAAAAAAAATTGCATGCTGTATGTACCATCAGTATGGCATCTGATCTTTACAGATACATTGTAATTTTGTAACATAGGAAACTGTAAAAGATTAATAGCTGTGGAGTAAAAAAAAACAGAATGTATTTAGACACAGATGTAGACACAGTCTAGGACACCATTGAGTTGAGGGGTGCAAAATTTATACGTTTGAGGTAGAAAAAACATAAGTGAAAGATGAAGTTACAAGATGCGCAGTGGGACCAAGTGGACTTAAAACAAATAAAATGTAGAGTACCAGCTTGTCACTGACCCAGACACGTAGCTTGGGGAGGTGGTTAACTTGTGCGCAAAATTCTATAGCGTAGTAAAATTTTGCACTTTGCACCCCAACTGCCAAATAATTCAGGGAGCTAATGCTGTACTGATTAAGCCAAAGTGCATGAATAATGAATTCAGCGGCTGCCCTGACATCTTGGTTGGTGCTACCAGTGTCAATACAGAGCACAGTAGTCGATATGAGTTTGTCCTCGCCTGCTGCACTCTGCAGTGACCGAATTCACATAAGATGAACCTCTAATGAATGAAGTCTGTAATGAATTATGTGCAGAGCTAAGAGCTGCTTTTATGATTCAGCACACTTTTTCTAACCCTAAGGCTAGGGTCACATGACATTATAAAAAAAAATCGGTTAGCGTTTCATCCAGAAAACTGAGATGATTTTTTTTCTCACTTGTCATCCGTGGTGTGCAATCTTTTTTTTTTACTCAGCAGCTATTACCAATCATTTACAGTTTCCTATACTACAGAATTGCAATGTATCCGTAAAAATCGGATGTTGTACTGTGGCACCTGTGAGGCAGTGAGTGTCACGCAAGGTGTGGGAAACACTTAGTGCAACACAGAGGGAAGAGAGAAAGGTAGCCCAGACACTAGGGAAAGGGGGGAGTGGAGACCTCCTAGTCTGGTCTAGTGTCACCCCGTCTCAACTATCAACCCTATATTGGCTCTTAATCAATCGCCGCACGCGTTCCTCGCCCTGTCTTTCCCTGGCGCTAGACTCAGGCTAGGGAAGGGATGAGCACTAGGCGATCTCCACTGAACTCTAAAGACAAAAAGGAAGGACAAACAGGGGAAATCGCTTAGTTTTTAGACGACTCCAGACAAATGCGCACACGTCCTCAAACACCAGAGAGGAGGAAGTACTGCTCTTGCTGAAGACTCCCAAGGAGTAATGAATATCACTGACACCTCCCTCTGTACACAGCAGGTATTTATACACTCAGACCAGGGAGTTAATTAACCAGAGGAAGGTAGCCGCTAGGTCCTAGAGACAGCCTCTAAGAAGATGTCTAACGCCAAAAGTAGAGATCTCTTGCAACAACAGCAGGGCGACTGTCACTTCTGACACACCTGTGACAGAAAGGGATCATATGCGAGGGATGGTAGTATGTGTCTCCTAGGATGTGCATAGAGGCATATTGAACCCGCTGGATTGCATTGCAGTCACAGACACAGCTGTGATTGCAGTGCAGAATAAAAGTAAAGTTTGAACTTGGGCAAGCTATTTGGCTAAGTTGGATTCAAGAAAACCCGGCATGAGCTTTTATTTTGGGAGTGAACTACAGGTGGCAATGGGGCGGTTCACTCCCTCCAGCCGGGTCTTATAAGTGGCTCATGGCCACAGATTTCATTTAAAAACCTGCAGCAAAGGTCTGGGTGTGTCAGTGTTTTGTCTGCAAGCTGCAGAGCAGGTGGCTCAGCAACACAGGTCTGCGTGAAGCAAACACAGAGCTTAAGAAAGCAAAACTACTGGCGCACCTCAGCGCGACACGGTGGTGCAGTCGCCCATGGTAACGGGTTTGGAGAATGCGGGGGAGTTCTTTGCTGACTGCAATATGAAGGACGAACTAGAAGTGATTGGGATTAAATCCCTAGAACAAAAGATCACCTCCCTGGCTGAAAAAGAAATAAAATTGTTCTGGACAGTAAAATCTTTGAAATCATATGTGGACTCTAATCGAATCCCTCATGGTCTGCGAGTCTACAAAGAGATCTCTCAATTCAGAGAGGATGAATCTTTCCAAAAAGCCTGGGATAATATCCACCTTGAATGCTCTATGCAACTTCTAAAACTGACTTTAACCCGCAATGAGACAGAACTAAGTAATATAACTGCACAATTGGATAAAGCTAAAACAGAACTATCTTTAAGATTATTGGAGAATCAAACGAAAATCTTTTTGAATAAACTCGACAAAAAACTGGTACCTCTACAAGCTGAAATAAAACAGAAAAAAAGACAAGTTTATCCGTGATAAAAAAGACTTTGAATCGAATAATATCTTTAGATGGAACAAAAACATACCGTATACAAGGAAGTTCAATTTCAAATCAAGAAGGTCTCCTCAATCTAGCTTCAAAAAATTCAAAAGAACAGATACTGATGGTTGGACTACGGACTCCGACTCGAGTTAAGGAGAAGATCCGCATAGTATGGACACAACCCAAAATGAACAAGTCCCAAAAAACTCTATACCACCAGAAAACGATCAAGGAGAGGGGGGGAAGCAATGGAAAAAGAGACAAGAACGCAATAATTAGAGGCACCAAACGGAAACAAGTCTCCTGGAGAAAATGAATGACATAAATGACTCAAGCAATGAAATAGTAAATCTTACTGATCACACGCTGTCAAATAATCATCCTAATCTCTTAAAAAAGGGACTTAATTTCTGTATACCAGAAAAATGTAATCTTACAGATTTTAAAATTGATTTGTATAAGGCAACACGTAAAATGCATTTATATAAACTATTTGTTAATAAAGATCTGAACTCCACACCTTCCCTGATAGGAGAGATCCCAAGTACTATCGACAGTTTAGGGTTTAGTATATCTACAGAGAATCGTGTACAACAGTCTGACATTAATCTATTATTGAGCATTAATAATTCCCCCTCAAATGAGATAGAAACCAATGAACATACTTACTATCCCCCCCTTTACAGGAGGTATAAAATCTACATTTATGCCCCCAGTTACACCAGGTAATGTTATCGATTTATTTCAAGAACAGGTGATTTCAGATATTCAATCTGTGGTCTATAATGAACCTGTCGATAATTTGAACACAGGAGAAAAACAAGCCCTTAGAGAGATTAGAAATTGGAATGATATAGTAATCCGAAGGACAGCTAAAGGGGGTAATATAGTGTTGATGAAAAAAAATTATTATTTAGAGGAATCGATGCGACACTTGTCAGATAAAAATACATAAAAAAAAATAGATAAAGACCCCACACAAAGATCCAAGGACCAATTAAGGTCTCTACTCAGATTGTCAGTGGAGAGCGGCACTTTAGCAAAGAAAACAGCAGAGAAACTACTACCTGAATTTCCAAAGAAACCGCACTGGTATTTTCTGCCAAAAGTGCATGAATGTTTACTCAATCACCCAGGACGACCAATAGTCTCCGGGATAGGCTCTGTGACAGAATCCCTATCCAAATATCTTGATTGGCTATTGAAACCGTTATTAAAACGAATTCCATTTTATATAAAAGATACAGGAGATTTCTTAAGAATACTGCGAGATGTAGAATGGCAAGATGATTGGCACCTAACTTCCATAGATGTCGAGAGCCTATACACATGCATGCCACAGGATGCAGGTGTACAGGCTATTATCGACATCTTGGAAAAGGCACAAAAGGAAGATCGCTACACTGAGTTTGTAAAAAAAGCATTGACCTTTATTCTCACTCATAACGCCTTCCAGTTTGATAAAATATGGTACACACAAATAACGGGGACCGCAATGGGTACCCCCGTTGCATGTACATTCGCTAATCTGTTTTTAGCAGCTTTTTAAGAAATTTATATTTACAGTAACGATAATCCGTTCTTTAGAATACATCAAAACATACCACAGATATGTGGATGACGTGTTCATGATATGGGCAGGTTCAGAGACACAGTTCAACGATTTTGTACTATATCTAAATTCTGTAAATACTTTAAATATGAAATTTACCTCTATATTGGGAAATTTGAAGTTAGAATTCCTTGATGTACGGATTTCTATCCAAAATAATAACATCATTACAGAGTCATTCCGTAAATCAACGGCAACTAATATGTTAATGCATCTGAACACTGTCACTTTATGAAGTAATTACTCTGGAACGCTTCAACGGATCCTCCTAATTCTGAGACAGTTTTTTCGTGACATATTGTACTTCATGATAGTGGTAAAATTTCTTCGATATCACTTGCGTTTATTTGTGAAAAAATCGGAAATTTGGCAAAAATTTTGCAATTTTCAAATTTTGAATTTTCATGCCCTTAAATCAGAGAGATATGTCACACAAAATAGTTAATAAATAACATTTTCCACATGTCTACTTTACATAAGCACAATTTTGGAACTCAATTTTTTTTTTGTTAGGAAGCTATAAGGGTTAAAAGTTGACCAGCAATTTCTCATTTTTCCAACAAAATTTACAAAAACATTGTTTTAGGGACCACATCTTATTTGAAGTGACTTTGAGGGGCCTTTATGACAGAAAATATCCAAAAGTGATGCCATTCTAAAAACTGCACCCCTCAAGGTGCTCAAAACCACATTCAAGAAGTTTATTAACCCTTCAGGTGTTTCACTGGAATTTTTGGAATGTGGAAGAAAACAATGAACATTTATCTTTTTTTCACAAAAATGTTACTTTAGACCCATTTTTTTTATTTTCACAAGGGTAACAGGAAAAAATGGAATACACATATGTGAGGGAAAACCACTGTTTGGGCGCACGGCAGGGTTTGAAAGGGAAGGAGCGCCATTTGACTTTTTGAATGTAAAATTTGTTTGAATAATTAGCAGACGCCATGTTGCATTTGGAGAGCTCCTGATGTGCCTAAACAGTGGAAACCCCCCACAAGTAACACCATTTTGGAAACTAGACCCCTTAGGGAACTTATCTAGATGTGTGGTGAGCACCTTGAACCCCAAGGTGCTTCACAGAAGTTTATAATATTGAGCTGTAAAAATAAAATTTTTACATTTTTCCCACAAAAACGTTTTTCATCCCTTAATTTTGAATTATCATAAGGGTAATAGGATAAATTGCACCATGAAATTTGTTGTGCAATTTCTCCTGAACACGCCGATACCCCATATGTGGAGGCAAACCACTGTTTGGGTGCACGGCAGGGTTTGAAAGAGAAGGAGCGCCATTTGACTTTTTGAATGTAAAATTTGCTTGAATAATTAGCGGACGCCTTGTTGCATTTGGGGAGCCCCTGATGTGCCTAAACAGTGGAAACCCCCCACAAGTGACACCATTTTGGAAACTAGACCCCTTAGGGAACTTATCTAGATGTGTGGTGAGCACCTTGCACCCCCAGGTGCTTCACAGAAGTTTATAATATTGAGCTGTAAAAAATAAAATTTTTACATTTTTCCCACAAAAACGTTTTTCATCCCTTAATTTTGAATTATTATAAGGGTAATAGGATAAATTGCACCATGAAATTTGTTGTGCAATTTCTCCTGAACACGCCGATACCCCATATGTGGAGGCAAACCACTGTTTGGGTGCACGGCAGGGTTTGAAAGAGAAGGAGCGCCATTTGACTTTTTGAATGTAAAATTTGCTTGAATAATTAGCGGACGCCTTGTTGCATTTGGGGAGCCCCTGATGTGCCTAAACAGTGGAAACCCCCCACAAGTGACACCATTTTGGAAACTAGACCCCTTAGGGAACTTATCTAGATGTGTGGTGAGCACCTTGCACCCCCAGGTGCTTCACAGAAGTTTATAATATTGAGCCGTAAAAATAAAATTTTCACAATTTTCCCACAAAAAATGTTTTTCATTCCCTAATTTTGCATTATCATAAGGATAACAGGAGAAATTGCACCATGAAATTTGTTGTGCAATTTCTCCTGAGTACGCCGATACCCCATATGTGGGGGAAAACCACTGCTTTGGTGTACGGCAGGGTTCGGAAGAGAAAGGAGCGCTATGTTGGCTGGGATAGGTTGCAGACACCATGCCACATTTGAAGAGTCGCTGACATGCCAAAAGAGCAGAAACCCCCACAAGTGACCCCATTTTGTAAACTACACCTCTCAAGGAATTCATCTAGGGAAGTAGTGAGTATTTTTTAATTTTTAAGTTTATACCATTGGGCAGTGAAAAAAGCATAATTATATTTTTACCACAAAAAAAATGTTTTACCCTCAGATTTTACATTTTCACACAGGGAAATGGGTAAAAATGGTGCCGAAATGTGTCACACAATTTCTTCTAAAAGTGGCAATACCCCATATGTGGCTGTATCGTACCGCTTAGCCATATGGCGAGATCTGGGAGGGACGGAGCGCTATTTGACAATTGGAGAACAAATTATTGTAGAATAGGCATTTGGATTTGGGAGCACAAAATTTTCTGAATTTCTTTTGGGGGGCAAGGGCCATTTCGCTTTTCCAGAGCCTTTCTGCTACCAGTAACTTGGAATATTTTTAACAGATGACGGACCTGAGTGGGGACTAGCTATTTTTGAGGACTGAGTTGAAGCTTTTATTGGGAACATTTTATGTAACATTTATCCGGCGCTCTAGGCTGAGCACTTACATCGGGGTTTCCATCTAAATTTCCAAGTGATGTAATTCAGATGAAACCCCTGCGGGATCCATTCACTGTAATGAGGCAGCAGAGTTACTCTGGACTCCGTCTGGCCTCTGTTTAGCGGTGTCCTTTTTTTTCAGAAGTGCACAAAACTGTGGCCAACCGCACTTTTATGCACGCCTAAAAAAACTGACACTGTGGGATCACAGGCCAGATGGCATCCACAGTGGCCTATATCTGCCTCATTACAGGGAATCTTCCGTCATGGGTTCCGTCTGAATCACGTATTTCAGAGATTCACACGGAAACTCTGGTGTAAGTGCTCAGACCAGAGCGCAGGATAAATGTGAGCAGAGCCTTACTGCGATCTTTGGGAGACATAATAAACAAATCAGTAGCAGGTGAAGAATTGGTTTTATTTATTTTTTACGCCATTCCTCGTGCGGTATAAGTGATGAGATTACTTTATTCTTCGGGTCGGTGCGATTACAGAGATACCAGATTTATATCTGGTTTTTATGATTGACAGCTGTCACGCACTAAGACGCTTTTTTGCAAAATCTAGTTTTTGCTTCGCCATATTTTGAGAGCTATAATTTTTCCATATTTCGGCCGACAGAGTCATGTGATGGCTTGTTTTTTGCGGGATGAGTTGACATTTTTATTGGTACCATTTTTGGGTACGTGACATTTTTTGATCGCTTTCTATTCCGTTTTTTGGGAGGTAAAATTAACAAAAACCAACAATTCAGGAATTGTTTTTTGAGTTTTTTTTTTATGCCATTCTGCGTGTGGTAAAAGTGATAATGCAGCATTATTCATCGGGTCAGTAGGTTTACAGAGATACTACACTTACTATATTTTTTTTATGTTTTGGCGCTTTTACACAATAAAACAATTTTATAGAAAAAATATTTTTTTTGCATCGCTTTATTCTGAGCGCTATAATTTTTTTATTTTTTGGCTGATAGAGCTGTATGGTGGCTTTTTTTTGCGGAACAAGATGACATTTTCAGCGGTACCATTTTTATTTCCATTTTGCTTTTTGATCGCATTTTTTTCCACTTTTTGTTTGGCGATATGATGAAAAAGCATAGTTTTTTGCTCCGTTTTTTATTTATTTTTATTACGGTGTGCACAGAAGGAGTTAATTAGTGTGACAGTTTTATAGATCGGGTTGTTTCGGACGCCGCGATACCAAATATGTGCACTTTTTTACATATATATATACGGATTTATTGGTTTAATATTTTATTTATTTATTTTTATTTATTTTGTGATTTTTTTTTTAACAGTTTGAAAACTTTTTTTTACTTTTTTTTTACATTTTTACTTAGTCCCTGTATGGGACATTCAATTTTATTTTTCCAATCACTGATGTCATGCAATGTAATAGACATATATTACATTGCATGACATCTTTGCTGACTGTTTCACAGTCAGTGTCTCCTGTTGGACTCAGCTGCAGGGCTGAGCTCAGCAGGACACCATATATGGCAGATCTGGAGGCAGTCATGTGACCTCCAGCTGCCATAACAACAGAAGGTCCTGGAAGCTATCAGGGGGCCGTCGGAGAGGTAAGTTGACAACCCCCTCTCCTCTCACTATCTTCTATATGCCGCGATCACTATAGATCGTGGCATATAGAAGATAGCAAAGGGTTAACATCATTGGGACCTGATCCAATCAGGTCCCGATGATGTCCCCTGTCAGAGCTATCGCTCTGCACCGGAATCGCAGCGCTTGCTGGATCCTGGGGGTCCTGAGCGCTGCGGGACCACCCACCGTTTTTAAACGTCGGCGCTGCACAGAGCCCAGCAAGCGTCGACGTTTATGTACAGTGGGCGGTCCTGAGCCGGTTAATAAAACCCAGGCAGAATTATTAAAGAATAGATTAAAAGACAAAAAAGAAGAAAGATTCATCTTCAATTTCAAATTTGACCCACTATCTAATGTAATAAATAAAGCTATTAGGAATAACTGGTACATTCTAGAAAAAGATAGAGATTTAACAGAGAGAGCTTCAAAAAAGCCACTGATTTCATATCGTCGTAGTAAAAATCTGGGAGATATTATCACTCAAAATAGATATGTTGAATATAATAAAAAAAACTTGGCTTGAAAAAAGTACCCCCAAAGGTAACTTTAAATGCGAGCACTGCACCTTTTGCAATTTCCACAATGTCGATAAAATTTTAAGAATTGGTGCCATTACCCATATAGTTAATGACTTTATTTCTTGCAGATCCAATTACGTGGTGTATGTAAGTACATGCCCTTGTAAAAAATTTTATATTGGTAAGACTATCAGACCCCTCTTTGTACGATTTAGAGAACATTATAACTCAATTACAACAAGAAAAGGTTCACCAAAATTAATTCAACATATTATAGATTGTCATAATGCAGACCCTAAAGTATTACAGTTTGCAGGACTAGAACAAGTAAAAAACTCCCCAAAGGGCGGTGATCGCAATAAACTATTGCTACAACACGAAGCCAGATGGATCCTTAATTCTGAAGCCCAGGGACCACTGGGCTTAAATGAGAAGTTAGATCTTTCTATTTTTTTATAATGATGAAATTATGTGTTGTCTTTTATATCTTTCACATATCTGTCCGCCTCATTATTATTGCAGGTCAGTTATAGAAAGCATGAATTGTTTTTAACGCACTAATCATATTGCACGTGTATGTATTGATGTGCATGACATGCTGGCTGCTTAAAAAGCAGTGATTAGGTGTTCACTTCACCTGGGACCCGTTGAAGCTCTGGAAGGGAGCGAAACGGCCGTCGTCCTCTCTCTCACTCCCCCGCACACCCTCAGGAACCTCCGTCCGATGCTGCTAGCTACTATGTACTGTGAGTACAAATAAAGGACATCTTTGGAACTATTGGTGAGTGCTACCTTTACTTTGGCTTTTGTACTATTTGTCTGCAAGCTGCAGAGCAGGTGGCTCAGCAACACAGGTCTGCGTGAAGCAAACACAGAGCTTAAGAAAGCAAAACTACTGGCGCACCTCAGCGCGACAAGGTGGTGCAGTCGCCCACGGTAACGGGTTTGGAGATGGACTGTGTTACGACCCGGCTGCGATCCGGAGGATACCATTTACCTTTACTTTGTGAGTTTTTGTAACATGAAGACATGTAAGTTGAACTTTACAGGGTCGCTGCCTCATTACTGCACAATGTGAACACCGCCGCACTACACACCGTTTGACATCTGATTTTTTTTTCTTGCACCCATAGACTTGAATGGGTGAGTCTCATCCAATGTAGCGATGCTGCGATTTTTTTACATAAAGATTCAGTCAGTGAAAAAAAATGTTCATCTGTACTGCCCCATTGAATAACAGTTCTTTAAAGGATAACACATATGATGAGAGGTTGAAAAAGTTGGGTTTGTTTAGCTTAGAAAAAAGACGCCTCAGATGAGATCTCATTTACATGTATAAATATGTGTGGTCAGTACAAAGGACTGGCACATGACTTATTCCTTCCAAAGAACATATTAAGGACCAGGGGGCACTAATTATGGGTGGAAGAAAGGCGATTCCAGCAGCTAAACAGGAAACGGTTCTTTATAGTTAGAGCAGTCAGACTATGGAATGTCCTACCACAAGAGTTAGTAATGGCAGACACTATTTCGGCTTTCAAAAAAGGGCTGGATAATTTCCTCAGTACAGATAACATTGTGGGTTATAGTTAATTTAGTGATAAAATGTATAATTGGTGGAGGAAGGTTGAAATTAATGGACCTACATCTTTTTTCAACCTATGTAACTATACAGTACAGACCAAAAGTTGGGACACACCTTCTCATTTAAAGATTTTTCTGTATGTTCATGACTATGAATATTGTACATTCACACTGAAGGCATCAAAACTATGAATTAACACATGTGGAATTATATACTCAACAAAAAAGTGTGAAACAACTGAAAATATGTCTTATATTCTAGGTTCTTCAAAGTAGCCACCTTTTGCTTTGATGACTGCTTTGCACACTCTTGGCATTCTCTTGATGAGCTTCAAGAGGTAGTCACCGTAAATGGTCTTCCAACAATCTTGAAGGAGTTCCCAGAGATGCTTAGCACTTGTTGGCCCTTTTGCCTTCACTCTGCGGTCCAGCTTACCCCAAACCATCTCAATTGGGTTCAGGTCTGGTGACTGTGGAGGCCAGATCATCTGGCGTAGCACCCCATCACTCTCCTTCTTGATCAAATAGCCCTTACATAGCCTGGAGGTGTGTTTGGGGTCATTGTCCTGTTGAAAAATAAATGATGGTCCAACTAAACGCAAACCGGATGGAAGAGCATGCCGCTGCAAGATGCTGTGGTAGCCATGCTGGTTCAGTATGCCTTCAATTTTGAATAAATCCCCAACAGTGTCACCAGCAAAGCACCTTCACACCATCACACCTCTTCCTCCATGCTTCACGGTGGGAACCAGGCATGTAGAGTCCATCCGTTCACCTTTTCTGTGTCGCACAAAGACACAGTGGTTGGAACCAAACATCTCAAATTTGGACTCATCAGACCAAAGCACAGATTTCCACTGGTCTAATGTCCATTCCTTGTGTTCTTTAGCCCAAACAAGTCTCTTCTGCTTGTTGCCTGTCCTTAGCAGTGGTTTCCTAGCAGCTATTTTACCATGAAGGCCTGCTGCACATCTCCTCTTAACAGTTCTTGTAGAGATGTGTCTGCTGCTAGAACTCTGTGTGGCATTGATCTGGTCTCTAATCTGAGCTGCTGTTTACCTGCGATTTCTGAGGCTGGTGACTCGGATAAACTTATCCTCAGAAGCAGAGGTGACTCTTGGTCTTCCTTTCCTGGGGCGGTCCTCATGTGAGCCAGTTTCTTTGTAGCGCTTCATGGTTTTTGCAACTGCACTTGGGGACACTTTCAAAGTTTTCCCAATTTTTCGCACTGACTGACCTTCATTTCTTAAAGTAATGATGGCCACTCAGAAAAAAAAAACAGCTAACAGTCTATTCAGTAGGACTATCAGCTGTGTATCCACATGACTTCTGCACAACACAACTGATGGTCCCAACCCCATTTATAAGGCAAGAAATCCCACTTATTAAACCTGACAGGGCACACCTGTGAAGTGAAAACCATTTCCGGTGACTACCTCTTGAAGCTCATCAAGATAGTGCCAAGAGTGTGCAAAGCAGTCATCAAAGCAAAAGGTGGCTACTTTGAAGAACCTAGAATATAAGACATATTTTCAGTTGTTTCACACTTTTTTGTTAAGTATATAATTCCACATGTGCTAATTCATAGTTTTGATGCCTTCAGTGTGAAGGTACAATTTTCATAGTCATGAAAATACAGAAAAATCTTTAAATGAGACTTTAAATATACAGTACAGACCAAACTTTTGGTCTGTACTGTATATTATAGGGTTTGGTACTCAGCTGCGGTTGAGGTAGGCACAGGAAGCGGTTTCATAAAAATATTCAGGCAGGTTTATTCAGACTTCATAAACTGCTCAGCGTAAGAAACAAAGCAAAAGCCTTTTCCGGCACAGAGTGAAAACAAAAAATAAACAGTCCATACGGTATAGTGGGTTCACCCGCTCAGGTTAGTGTCTTTTAGCAAAACACACTGGAGGTCTCCACGCCTCCAGCAACAGAAACTGAATGAAACACTTGGTCTCCATTTGATATACCAAAACACGCGCCCGGGGTGGGGATATATGAGAAGCCACTCCCACCCATCTCTATGACTACTAGTAAAGCCCAGCCCTGATACGCCCTATTAACTCTCTCAGCACTATATGTGCTGGAGCATGCTTTCCCGGGCTTACATCACCGAAGCTACCAACCTCGATGATACATATCTCCCCTCAAGGACCTGTTCGGTGGCCATCTTACATATCCCCCCTCTGCCCAAAGCCGGGGGGGCTTGGCACCTTCCGCTATCAAATAGTGGACCGTCGACAGTGCGTCAGCATTGACATGCAGTTTCCCGGGTCTATGCTCTACATGGAAGCTAAAATCCTGAAGCGCTAGGAACCACCTGGTCACTCGGGGATTGTTCCCCTTCTTCTCCCTCATCCACCTCAGTGGGGCATGGTTTGGCATTAGGAATTTCGTGCCTAAGAGGTAGTATCTTAGAGAGTTTCCAACGCCCACTTGATGGCCAAACATTCCTTCTCCACTATGGAGTAATTCCTCTCGCAGGATGACTGCTTCCGGCTTAGATACATTATGCCGTGTTCTTCCCCGTTCACCTCTAGTGATAAGACAGCGCCCAGCCTGACATCTGATGTGTCCGTCTGGACCAAAAACTCCTTAGAGAAATCTGGAGCCACCAGCACTGGATGTTTACACAGGGCTAGCTTCAGTTCCTGGAAGGCCGTCTCAGGTTCTGGAGACCAATTAGCCATAGCCAACTTTGCCCCTTTTAAGGAGGTCCGTCAGAGAGGCGGCTATTATAGCGAAGTTAGGGACGAACCGACGGTAGTATCCCACAATACCCGGGAACGTCCTGACCTGCTTATTTGAGAGAGGTTGTGGCCAACTCTGCATCGCATCAACTTTATTTATTTGGGGCTTTATTTCCCCTATGCCTATGACATTGCCCAAGTATTTGGCTTCCTCCATGCCCATGGCACATTTCTTCGGGTTTATGGAAAACCCCGCCTTCCGTAGAGCATCAAGTATTGCTTGGACTTTGCTCAGATGGCTTCCCCAATCTTGGCTGTAGATCATGATGCCATCCAGTTAGGCCGCTGTATACTTCTTGTGGGGATCTAGGATCCGCTACATGGCTTACTGGAAGGTAGCTGGAGCTCCTTGCAAACCAAAAGGCATCCTTGAGTACTGGAAACAACCATCTGGCGTTGAGAAGGCCGTCTTCTCCTTGGCATCTTGGGACATGGGAATTTGCCAATATTGTTTCGTGAGGTCAAGGGTGGTAATATACCTGACCGGCCCCAACCTTTCAATCAGTTCATTTACTCTGTGCATTAGGTAGGTGTCGAACTTCGAGACTTCGTTGAGCTTCCTTTAGTCATTGAAAAACCACCATTCTGCATCTGATTTCGACACTAAGACTATGGGACTGGACCAGCCACTCTTGGACTCTTCAATGACTCCTAGACTCAGCATCTGCTTCACCTCTTTCGAGGTCACCTCTCGACAGGCTTCGGGAATCCGATACGGCTTCATATTTACTCAGACAGGGTTGAAGTGTCTCACCCTCGCCAATCTATTGTACACCCTCGACTGTGCCTCTTGTGGTCTTGTGGTTCGAGTAGGTGTTCTTTCACAATAGGCATCACATCAGCAATCCTCTCTTACATCTGGGCCACATGTTCGATTACACTCCTGTAGGGTGTAGACTAAGCCTCCCAGGTCTCATTTGCTATGTCCAGGAATCCATGAGGGTGTCGGCCATACAACAGCTCAAAAGGGGAGAATCCAGTAGAGGCCTGTGGAACTTCTCTGATGGAGAACAGAAGGTATGGTAGTAAACAGTCCCAGTCTCAGCCGTCCTTCTCTACGACCTTCTTCAACATGGCCTTCAAGGTTTTATTAAATCTCGACCAAGCCATCCGTCTGGGGATGGTAGACTGAGGTCCGGAGTTGAGGGAGTGGTGAAAAATCCAGCAAATCACAAATCATCTTTGACATAAATGGAGTCCCTTGGTCAGTTAGGATCTCCTTAGGCAACTCTGTCCTGAAAAAGATATGGACCAACTCTCGGGCTATACCCTTGGTGGAGGAGTTTCATAGTGGTACGGCCTCCGAATACCGTGTAGCATAGTCCAGTACCACCAGGTTATACTGATGTCCTCTGGCGGACATGACCAGGGGTCCCACTAGATCCATGGCTATGAGATCAAATGGCTCCTCAATGATAGGCAACGGCACTAAGGGACTACTGAAGTGAGTCACCAGGGAGGTCAGCTGGCAGGTGTGACATGACCTATAGTAATTTACGATTTTTCGGTGACAACCGGGCCAACAGAACCTCTGGAGGATCCGTTCTTAGGTTTTCTATACCCCCAGATGACCACCTAACACGTGTATGGGCCATATCTAACACTCTGTGTCTGTACAGCCCTGGCACCAGTAACTGTTTGATTATCTCCCCTCTGAGCTTGGTGACCCGATATAGTAACTCAATGACATCACTGCGAGCATCGTGAGAATTTTCCTGCTTGCAGTGAACTGCCTGTGGAAATGCAGCTTCAGTGACCGGCGTGACCCTCTATGATGTCACCGCTAGTCACTGAAGCTCCACCTGCAGCCCCTCATTGTCTCGTGGTTTGCAGGCTGGACTGCAGCCTCATGCCGCTGTTCAGGTTGTAAACCAAATATCACAGAGATGTATTACAGCATGGGACAGTATGTCGGACAGGTGAGGGATATTGTTGTTTTTTATTTTTGTCTTTTTTTACAGGGAACAAGGACTTCGATGGATTAGGTATAAAATGAGTATTTTTGTGGTTTATTATTTTCTGTTGTTTTTTTTTACAGGGGACAATGTCTTCAGGGATTAGGCGCTAAGTGAGTATAAATTTGTTTTTTATTTTTAAATAAATTTGTAAAACAGTGTGGACTTTTATTTCAAATAAAGGATTTTATTCAGGCTTTGTTTATTTACAAACTTTTACTATATGGTTAGCAATGGGTAAGTCTTATAGACGCCTCTCCATTACTAACCCATGGGCTTCATGTCAACTGCCAATACAAGGCTGACATGAACCCCAACCCTATTACCACACTTGCCATCGCACCAGGGCAAGTGGGATGATCCGAGGCAAAGCGCCAGATTTGGTGCATCTTATTGATGTGCCATTTCTGGGGTTACTGAGGGCTGATGTTATTAGGCTTTGTAGGGGGCCAGGATCCATGGCTATTAATATAAGCCTGCTGTAGTTTGGCCTTTGCTGGTTAGATTTTATAGGGGGACCCTACCTCAATTTTTTTTCTGGGGTCCTCCTGTAATCTAGCCAGTAATCGCTAATAAAACAGCTGTGAGCTGTTAATAGCCAGGGAACATTTTGGCCTAATGGTCCCTTCCCTGGCTAGTAATATCAGCCCCCAGTGGTCGGCTTTCCCTCTGCTGGCTATGATAATGAAACCGGGAGCCCATGCCATTTTTTTTATTTAATTCTTCATTTTACACTGGATGTACTCAGCGGGGGCTGAATACAACTCCCAGTATTGTCTCCTACTCGTACTGATCTCAGCTGGAGTAGGGGACAATGATGAGAGCTGCCTTCAGCAGCCGGCGCCTGTGATCAGAACAAACTGTGATGCTTTTCCCAGGTGCAGGTAAGTGTCACACGGACACAAAGACAGCACACGGATGTGTCACATGGACATACAGACACACAGATGCCGCACGTATGTCACATATGGACATAATAATAATATTAAATAGTACGGATGGCATATGGACACGGATCATGGAACTCAGCAGTACTGTTTTTTCCTGTACAGGAATCACCATACATGTAAAGGAAGCCTAAGTAAGACATCATGAAAATTCCCCCAGCTAATGAGAACCTTCGATCTCCTGTCTTGCTACCACTGTTCCCTTGTATGCTGTTTGCGAGCCTGATGCACGGGTCTGCATTCAGCTTCCTTACCTGGCCGGCACTGACCAGTCAGATCAGTGTTGGGCAGGGAGAGAGAGAATTCTCAGAATGCACAAACATTTGAACAAGTTTTCTCTTGCTAAGAAGTGTGTTTTACAGTCAAAAAGATAGAGTAAATGATCTCTGCAAAACAAAACGGGCTACAACAGACAGAACTTAGTGCCAGTAAGTGACAGATCTCTACAACAGTGTCAGATCTCAGTATCAGTAAGTGACACACCTCTGGAATCAGGGTCTCTAATTCATGTTTCTCACATTGGGAAGCATAACAGATTCTCTTTCAAGATCTAAAACCAAGTGTGATATACATGTACAAATTATGTAAGTGTGCAATACAAAAATATATAAGAATTTTCATAAAGCTTCAATAAACTGAAAAAAAATAACAAAGTAAAAATACTAACACAAAACAAGCACATATTTAAGCAACATTCAAGAGATTATAGAGTAAAATTTCAGAAATGCAACCCATACGTACCGATCCATTGTTGTGTCTGAATATGACAGGTATGATTGAGGATTAGAATGTGCTGGGTGGATAGCAAGCCAATGAACCCTGCCAGTGTATCCAGGGATGTTTGGAGTACTAAAATGAAGCAAATGAAAATTGGATTACCAAGTACAATGAGATACCATTAAGTTCCAGTAATAGAAAAGTAATGATTTAATCTAAAAATTATTTTGATTCATGTTTGTCTTTAATATTCATTAGATGTGAAATGTTACTATCAATTAATTGGTTATGTAGAATATAGTAATCCAAAGATGTTTCGAGGAAAAAAACTGTACGAAAAGATGATAATTCTGTCATTCTATAATAGATTGTGTTGTAAAGCACAATACAGTGTATGTATACACACAGTGGGTGAAATAAGTATTTAACACGTCATCAATGTATTTCTAAATGTGCTATTGACATGAAATTCTCATCAGAGATTAGTAACAACCCATATAAACCACACAGGCAAAGAAATCAAATCATAGATGTCCATAAATTAAGTTATATGTAAAATGAGAAATGACACAGGGAACAGTATTGAACATATGATGAAAGAGAGGAGTAAAAAGCCATGGAAAGCCATGACACCAGCTGAAATCAGTAATTAGAAAGCAATCCTGCCACTTAGTGAAAAATCAAATCAGCTGGTTCTACTGATGCCTTTAAAAAGAGGTCTCATTGATGAGTGTCGCTTTTGTCTTGAATGCAATAATAGCCATGTTGGCATATACAACAGATTAGGACTTATTATAAGTGAAAGGAGGACTTTATACTAACCAGACAGCAGATGGCGATAATGTGTAAAGTTATATGCTTGCTGTAATGTGTGAGAGGAAAGCGCTCAATTGTTGGTTGTTTTTACTTCCTGTGTGTTTTCTTTCTTTCCTGAATGTGTTATGTCAGCAGCACACGGACTGTGTGACACTGAATTGTATCTCATGTTTAACCTGTATGAAGTAAATACTGTTTACTCAAGATATCTTGCTGATTGAAGCTATCGTAAGTACAGTGGTGACTGTAAGAAGATGCACTCTGCGACAGGTTATGGGCCCAGGCCGGAACCCAGACACTAAAGCCCAGACACTACAGGCCCGCACTACAAGAGGATCCTGGTTTATAACCCCAGATAACGGAGCACACAGATAAGCTCTGTAAACAGAAGGAAATAAATCCAGATACAGAGTGACAGAGGAATTCATGATCCCAGGAGCTGGATATAATTACAAAAGAATTCAACACAGGCAGGACATACAGGAACTATCAGCAAGAAGAAGAAAAAACAGGAGAATATCTTCAGTACAACTCTCTAAACAAGTAAGACTATATAAAGATGATGAGTAACACAGAACTGAAATTCACAGTAGCTAAACTGAATAGTGAAAATTATCAGTTATGGAAATTCAAAGTAGAGATGTTGTTATCTAAGGATGATTTATGGGAAGTAATTGTTACAGAAAGACCAGATCAAGATAATCAAACATGGGATAAGAAGAATAGACAAGCGAGAGCCACCATTAGCTTATTAGTGGATGATGCTCAATTAATACATATAAGAAATGAAGGAACAGCTAAAGGAATGTGGGAAGAATTAAGAAAACTGTATGAAAGACCTAGCTTGAATCACAAGTTATTTTTATTAAGAAAGCTTTACAGTATGAGATTGAGTGCAAATGACGACATGCAGAAGCACATATTCTCAATGATGGAAGTGATATCACAGCTAAAATCTATTGGTGAAGACATTAATGAAAGTCATGTAGCAGCTATATTATTGTGCAGTTTACCAGATTCGTATACAGCCTTGATAAATGCCCTTGAGAGGAGACCAGAAACTGACATTACATTAGATTTCGTGAAAACAAGACTAATAGATGAATATCAGAGAAGAAAAGAACAAAGAAATGATTCTTCTACTGAAAAGGACAGTGAAAACGCTCTTAAAGCTACAGAATTTAAAAAACCCTATAATAAAGAGACAAGAGAATGCTTCACATGTAAGAAAAAGGTCATTTAAAGAAAGACTGTACCATATGGAAAGTAGAACAACAAAAATTACTACATAAAAAGCATACACAGAAAGTAAAAAACACAATTTCCGATTCATGTGAGAATAATTGGAATGGCCCATTTAAAGTAACAGACAAGAAATCATCACTTGGTTGGTTTATTGATTCAGGAGCAACGAGTCACATGACAAGTGACAAGAATTTCTTTACTGATCTTGATTTAGATAAGAAAGAAGCCATTTATCTTGCAGATAAATCTTGCAGATGGAAGCAAAATAACCGCAGATGGTATCGGACAAGGTATGCTAAATTGTTCAAACAAGTTCGGACAAGATTCAAAGATACTTGTACAGGATGTGTTGTATGTTCCAAAATTGGGAGGCGGATTATTATCTGTAAAACGTTTAACAGCAAAAGGACTTACAGTAAAATTCAAAGACAATGAGTGTGCAATTATTGCAGGAAACAAGGTGATAACCAAAGTCAAGGCAGATGAACAATTATATCATTTTGACACACCAAAGGAACAGATGAAGCTATGTATACATGATCACAAAAACTGTATTCACATGTGGCATAGATGTCTAGGACATAGACACCCTGACAGTATAAGGGAACTACAGAGAAAAGAATTGACAAAAGATTTAAAGATATCAGTTTGCTCAATTACCGTAAGATGTGAATGTTGTATGAAATCCAAAGCCACAAGGATATCTATTCCAAAAGAAAGAGAGATGAAAAGCGAAAGACCACTTGATTTGGTGCATACTGACGTATGTGGACCCATGAAAGTGACTACATCAGGAGGCAATAGATACATGTTGACTTTTATAGACGACTACTCAAGATACACAGTCACATACTTAATTAAGAACAAAAGTGAAGTTTTTGATAAACTTGTAGACTATGTAACAAGATCAAGTAACAAATTTCAAAGGAAGCCAATTGTCATCAGAAGTGATAATGGAGGTGAATTTACAGGTCACAGAATAGAAGACTACTTAAGACAAAATGGAATAGAACACCAGAAAACTGTTCCATACACACCTGAACAAAATGGAGTAGAAGAAAGGAAAAACAGAACTCTAACAGAAATGATAAGATGTATGCTGACAGATTCCAAACTACCAGAGAAATATTGGGGTGAGGCAGCAATGACAGCTACATATCTACAGAACCGACTTTTTTCCAGAAAACTGACGAAAACTCCATATGAACTGTGGCAAGGTATGAAACCAAGTGTCAATCATTTAAAAGTTTTTGGATGTAAAGTTTTTATATTCATTCTAACAGAAAAAAATTCCAAACTTCAAAACAGATCCGTGGAAGGAATATTCGTTGGATATAGTGAAAATTGCAAAGGATATAGAATCCTAGATCCCAAAACAGACAGAGTTACGGTGAGTAACAGTGTGACATTCATTGAAGATTTAAATGAAGACATTATGATTTCAGTTGAAAGAAAATATGAGAACAACAATAGTGACATAACTGAAGAAATATCTGATGAGAAAGAAGTAGAAATTAATGAAGAACAAAATACTGAAAGTGAAGAATCACAACTACAAACAGACACAGAACCAAGACTTTCAATGAGAGAGAACAAAGGAAAACCACCAAAACATCTCTCATACAAGACAAGCATAAGAAAAATCTATGAGCCTACCTCTTGGGAAGACATATCTAAACTTCCTAAAGAAGAAGCTAATAAATGGATAGAAGCAACAGAAACAGAAATTAAATTCATGCATGATTCAAATACATGGACACTAACAGATTTGCCAGAAGGAAGAAAAGCCATAGGATGTAAATGGATTTTTAAAGTAAAATACCAAACAGATGGCACAGCTGAAAGATACCAAGCAAGACTCATAGCTAAAGGGTATTCTCAAAAATATGGAGAAGACTATAATGAGACATTTGCTCCAGTTGTCAAACACACTACAATAAGAACTTTATTTACAGTTGCAGCAATGAAACAGATGTAACGGAGACATCTGGATGTAAAGACAGCTTTTTTGAATGGAGATTTAACAGAAGACATTTACATGGAACAACCTCCAGGATTCAAAGATGAAAGAAATCCAAACAAAGTTTGCAAACTACAGAAATACATATATGGTTTAAAGCAAGCAGCTAAAGCGTGGAATGACAAAATCACGGAAGTACTTACAAATGAAAAATTTCAAAGAAGCAAAGCTGATCCATGCTTGTACACAAAAAGGCTGATTAATAGATGGATTTATGTACTCATATATGTAGACGACATTTTGATTTGTTTTAAACAAGAAAGGGATAAAGAAAACATTCTAAAAATCCTGAAGCAAAATTTCGAAATCAAAGACTTGGGAAATGTAAAACAGTACCTAGGAATACAGGTAAAAAGAGAAGAAGACGGAAGTTTCCTACTGAATCAAAATCACATGATTCAAGACATAGCAGAAAAATTTGGATTAAAGGATGCAAAAACAGTAAAGTCTCCAATGGAAACTAATTATCTCAAAGAGATGAACAGTGAAAAAAATATTCTACCAAATAATGAAGAATACAGAACAGCAATAGGAAAACTACTGTATCTAGCGACCGTTACAAGACCAGACATCGCAGCAGCAGTAGGAATCCTGAGTAGAAAGGTATCAAAACCAAATAAAGCTGATTGGAATGCCGTGAAGAGAGTAATGCGTTATTTGAAAGGAACTAGCAATGTTAAGCTGAAATTACCCACAAGTGATCATTGCATTTTAACAGGATATGTTGATGCAGATTGGGCTGGAGATCCAACTGACAGAAGATCTACCAGTGGACATATTTTTTTTCTCTCAGGTGGACCAATAAGTTGGACAAGTAAGAAATAGTCAATTGTGACACTGTCTTCAACAGAAGCAGAATATGTTGCGGCAGCACATGCGAGTCAAGAAGTACTGTGGTTAAGACAATTGTTGACAGAATTAGGACAACCACAGTTGGAACCAACAAAACTGAAAGAGGACAATCAAGGATGTCTTGTTCTTGCTCAGATGGAAAGAGTCAATCCAAGAACCAAGCATATTGATGTGAAATATCATTTCTTGAGAGATCATCAGGAACAAGGAGTCTTGAAGTTAGAGTATTGTCCTACTGAAGAAATGACAGCAGACGTCTTCACAAAGGCCTTGAATGCTGATAAACACCAGAGGCTAATAAAAAAGTTGGGTTTGATTGAATAAGTCCTTACTATTGAGAAAGGGTGTTGGCATATACAACAGATTAGGACTTATTATAAGTGAAAGGAGGACTTTATACTAACCAGACAGCAGATTGCGATAGTGTGTAAAGTTATATGCTTGCTGTAATGTGTGGGAGGAAAGCGCTCAATTGTTGGTTGTTTTTACTTCCTGTGTGTTTTCTTTCTTTCCTGAATGTGTTATGTCGGCAGCACACGGACTGTGTGACACTGAATTGTATCTCATGTTTAACCAGTATGAAGTAAATACTGTTTACTCAAGATATCTTGCTGATTGAGGCTCTCGTAAGTACAGTGGTGACTGTAAGAAGATGCACTCTGCGACAAGCCAGAGATGGCTTTGGAGACCATATGGGCAACGCCATGAAGAAGTCTTCACTAGGGAATTTTACAATGTTCGTACTTCTGGGATCATGGTATGGGGTAAAGTAATGTATTGTAGTCGGACCCTTCTGGTATTCATTCCAAGTACACTAACAACTTTGGCATTACATTGGTCAATGAACCAGTGGTATGACTTTTTCTGCAGGGTGTCCCATGAGCCATTTTTCAACATGACAAGGCTAGGTTGCGTGTTGCTTGTGCAATTGCGAGCCTACGTCTCCAGACTTGTCTCCCATCAAGCACATTTGGGACATCACTGGTGCCTAGTTCATTCAGTGTGGCAGAACACTCCCCAGACAAATATTAATAACCTCATTGATAACAGCAAAGGTGTGTAAATGCAAGTATTTCTGCACGTTGGGCTTATAGTAGATTTTGAATACATAGAGATGATTTGAAGATATAGTTTCCAGCTTTTCATCATTTGCATGTCTATCCATCCTGAGATTTCCATAATTTCATGACATATATATTACAGACCAAAAGTTTGGACACACCTTCTCATTTAAAGATTTTTCTGTATTTTCATGACTTTGAAAATTGTACATTCACACTGAAGGCATCAAAACTATGAAATAACACATGTGGAATTATATACTTAACTAAACAGTGTGAAATAACTGAAAATATGTCTTATATTCTAGGTTCTTCAAAGTAGCCACATTTTGCTTTGATGACTGCTTTGCACGCTCTTGGCATTCTCTTGATGAGCTTCAAGAGGTAGTCACCGGAAATGGTCTTCCAACAATCTTGAAGGAGTTCCCAGAGATGCTTAGCACTTGTTGGCCCTTTTGCCTTCACTCTGTGGTCCAGCTCACCCCAAACCATCTCGATTGGGTTCAGGTCTGGTGACTGTGGAGGCCAGGTCATCTGGCGAAGCACCCCATCACTCTCTTTCTTGGTCAAATAGCCCTTACACAGCCTGGAGGTGTGTTTGGGGTCATTGTCCTGTTGAAAAATAAATGATGGTCCAACTAAACGCAAACCGGATGGAATAGCAAGATGCTGTGGTAGCCATGCTGGTTCAGTATGCCTTCAATTTTGAATAAATCCCCAACAGTGTCACCAGCGAAGCACCCCCACACCATCACACCTCCTCCTCCATGCTTCACTGTGGGAACCAGGCATGTAGAGTCCATCGGTTCACCTTTTCTGCGTTGCACAAAGACACGGTGGTTGGAACCAAAGATGAGGGTAGCATTCAGCATCCAGTGCTTGGGAACATAGCTAACTGTACCACTGATTCTCAAGTGCCGGTAGGTGTCAAACGAATGGCATCCGTGGGCGGTACGTGTTTACATGGAACCATTGATCTGAATGGGTCCATTTGATCCGTGCTGCTCGCCATAAACGGACATGCCCACGTGTGGATCACATGGACACACGGTCCGTGAAAACACACTGATATGTGCGCAGACCCATTCATTTGAATGGGTCTACATGTGTCAGTGTCTCCAGTCTCCAGTATGTGTGGAAACTATCACCACATGTACTGGAAACAACGTGTGAAAGAGCCCCAACATCGTTGCAAAATAAAAGCATAAAAGCAAAATATTAAGGGATGAAAGATAGGCAAAATAAAGGGTGGAGAGGATTAAGGATGAGAAGGAAGAAGGAAAAATATGGTTTATTAACCCCTTTAAAGCCCAATACGTACTTATACGTACCTGCGCCCTGGGACTTAAGAGCCAGATATGTATTAGTACGTCATGGCGATCGCGCCCGCACACAGGCAAAAAAATGAAAAAATAAATAATTTTTTTTGTAAAAATATAAAAAAAAAAAATTAAAAAGAATTCACCAAAAATAAAGATATAATGTACCCATCAATAAATATTATGAAAACCCCCAAAACAATAAAAGTACACATATTTAGTATCGCCGCGTCCGACCTGACCTATAAAACTGTCCCACTAGTTAACCCCTTTAGGGAACACGGTAAAAAAAATAAATAAAAAACAAAGCAAAAAACAATGCTTTATCATCATACCGCCAAACAAAAAATGGAATAACACGCTATCAAAAAGACAAATATAAATAAAAATGGTACTGCTGAAAACGGCACCTTGTCCCGCAAAAAACAAGCTGCCATACAGCTCCATCAACCGAAAAATAAAAAAGTTATAGCTCTCAGAATAAAGCGATGCAAAAAAATATTTTTTTCTATAAAATAGCTGTTATTGTTTAAAAGCGCCAAAACATAGAAGAACAATATAAATGTGGTACCGCTATAAACGTACTGACCCGAAGAATAAAGCTACCCTATCAATTTTACCACACGCGGAACAGAATTAAAAAAAAACAAAAAAAAAAAAACAATTCCTGAATTGTTGGTTTTTGTTTATTCTGCCTCCCAAAAATTGGAATAGAAAGCGATCAAAAAATGTCACGTGCCTGAAAATGGAACCAATAAAAACGTCAACTCATTCCGCAAAAAACAAACTGTCACATGACTCTGTCGGCCAAAATATGGAAAAATTATAGCTCTCAAAATATGGCGATGCAAAAACTAGATTTTACAAAAAAATGCGTCTTTTAGTGTGTGACCGCTGTTAATCATAAAAACCCAATGTGATTCAAGTATCGCAGTAATCGCACCGACCCGAAGAATAAAGTCGTCTAATCACTTATACCGCACGAGGAATGGCAAAAAAAATAAACTCTAGGGTTAGGGTTGGGGTTAAGGTTGGGCTACGGTTGGGCTAGGGATTTTTTTCAAAAGTAAAAAAAAAAAAAAAGATGACGATATGGCGACTAGTGCTGAGCGCAAGTGCTCGCTACTTGAGTTTGCATCGGGTGCTTGGGTATGCACTGAGTATCGCGGGTGCTCAAGTGACATGCTAGAGTCTCCGCCCAATATGCTTCGGGGCCAAAAAAAACTTTGCAGGGATTGCCTGCCATGCACGAGCGATCCCAGCATGTTTTTTTTGGGTGTCTAATAACCGTGAAACATGTGGGCGGGCACTCGAGCATGTTACTCGAGCACCTGCGATACATAATGCATACCTGAGTACCCGATGCAAACTCAAGTAGTGAGTACTTGCGCTCAAGACTAATGACAACTTATTCAATATGATGACCTAATGTTATCAAATTCTGTGTCGCACCTCTGGGTTCAAAATGTTCACTATACCCCTTGATAAAATCCTTGAGGGGTGTAGTTTACAAAATGGGGTCACTTGTGGGCGGTTCCACTATTTAGGCACATCAGGGGCTCTCCAAATGGAACATGGCGTCCGCTCTCGATTCCAGCCAATTTTGCGTTCAAAAAGTCACACAGTGCTCCTTCCCTTCTGAACTCTGCTGTGCGCCCAAACACTGTATTTTCCCCACATATGGGGTATTGGCGTACTCAGGAGAAATTGCACAAAAGTTTTTGGGGTCCATTTTCTCCTCTTACCCTTGTGAAAATACAAAAATTGGGGCTAAAACATCATTTTTGTGGAAAAAGTTTTATTTTTTGATTTTTACGGTTCCATGTTATAAACTTCTGTAAAGCACTTGGGGGTTCAGGGTGCTCACCACACATCTAGATAAGTTCCCTGAGGGGTCTAGCTTCCAAATTGGTGTCACTTGTGGGAGGTTTCCACTGTTTATGCACATGAGGGGCACATCCGTTAATTATTCAAGCAAATTTTACATTCAAAAAGTCAAATGGAGCTCCTTCCCATTCCGAACCCTCCCGTGTGCCCAAACAGTGTTTTTTTTCCCCAAATATGGGGTATCTGCGTGCTCAGGGGAAATTGCACAACAAATTTTGGGGTCCATTTTTTCTTGTTACCCCTGCGAAAATATAAAAAAAAAGGTGTCTAAAGTAACATTTTTGTGAAAAAAGTTAAATGTTAGTTTTTTTCTTCCACATTCCAAAAATTCCTATGAAGCACCTGAAGGTTTTGAGCACCTTGAGGGGTACAGTTTTTTAGAATGGTGTCACTTTTTGGTATTTTCTGTCATAAAGACCCCTCAAAGTGACTTCAAATGTGATGTGGTCCCTAAAAAAATGGTTTTGTAAATTTTGTTGGAAAAATGAGAAATCGCTGGTCAACTTTTAACCAGTATAGCTCCCTAATAAAAAAATTTTGTTCCAAAATTGTGCTGATGTAAAGTAGACATGTTGGAAATGTTATTTATTAACTATTTTGTGTGACATATCTCTCTGATTTAAGGGCATAAAAATTACTATTTTGAAAATTGCTAAATTTTCAAAATTTTGGCCAAATTTCATTTTTTTCACAAATAAACGCAAGTGATATCGAAGAAATTTTACCACAATCATGAAGTACAATATGTCATGAAAAAACAATCTCAGAATCAGGGGGATCCATTGACGTGTTCCAGAGTAATTACCTCATAAAGTGACAGTGGTCAGAATTGTAAAAATTGGCCCGGTCATTAACGTGCACACCACCTTGGGGGGTAAAGGGGTTAAGGAAAACAGGAAAAAGGCAAAAAGAAAAAATTAAAGGGATAGAAGGAAAATGAAAAAGATTGGTATGTACAGGATAGGAAAGGGAAAAGGGGTTACGATACACATATAACATATCTTATATATAAAACATTTAGGAGGTAGCAGAAGAAGAAAAGGAATGGGAAAAGCAAGGAAAGAAAAAGTAAAGGAAGAACTCCTGTAAAAACAGCTGGAGAGACAAGCATATACAGTGAGGGAAAGAAGTATTTTATCCCTTGCTGGTTTTGTAAGTTTGGCCACTGACAAAGACATGAACAGTCTATAATTTTAAGGGTAGGTTCATTTTAACATTGAGAGACAGGATATCCAAAAAAAAAATCAAGAAAATCACATTGTATAAATTAGATAAATTTATTTGCATTTTGCAGTGAGAAATAAGTATTTGATCCCTCTGGCAAACAACACTTAATACTTGGTGGCAAAACCCTTGTTGGCAAGCACAGCAGTCAGATGTTTTTTTATAGTTGATGATGAGGTTTGCGCACATGTCAGGAGGAATTTTGGTCCACTCCTCTTTGCAGATAATCTCTAAATCATTAAGATTTTGAGGCTGTCGCTTGGCAACTCGGAGCTTCAACTCCCTCCATAAGTTTTCTATGGGATTAAGGTCTGTAGACTGGCTAGGCCACTCCATGACCTTACTGTGCTTCTTTTTGAGCCACTCCTTTGTTGCCTTGGCTATATGTTTTGGGTCATTGTCTTGCTGGAAGACCCAGCCACAACCCATCTTCAATGCTCTTGCTGAGGGAAGGAGGTCGCTGGCCAAAATCTCGCGATACATGATCCCATCCATCTTCCCTTCAGTACGATGCAGTCGCCATGTCCCCTTTGCAGAAAAGCACCCCCAAAGTATAATGTTTCCCCCACCATGCTTCATGGTTGGAACAATGTTCTTAGGGTTATACGCATCCTTCTTCTTCCTCCAGACAGTTGAGTTAATGCCAAAGAGCTCAATTTTTGTCTCATCTGACGACAGCACCTTCTCCCAATAACTCACAGAATCATCCAGGTGTTCATTGGCAAACTTCAGATGGGCCTGGGCATGTGCCTTCTTGAGCAGGGGGACCTTACGGGCACTACAGGATTTTAAACCTTTAAGGCGTAATGTGTTACCAATGGTTTTCTTGATGACTGTGGTCCCAGCTGCCTTGAGATCATTAACAAGTTCCCCCCGTGTAGTTTTAGGCTGATCTCTCACTTTCCTCATGATCAAAGATACCCCACGAGGTGAGATCTGCATGATGCCCCAGATCGATGTCGATTGACAGTCATTTTGTATTTCTTCCATTTTCTTACTATTGCACCAACAGTTGTCTCCTTCTCACCCAGCATCTTACTTAACGTTTTGTAGCCCATTCCAGCTTTGTGCAGGTCTATGATCTTGTCCCTGACATCCTTAGAAAGTTCTTTGGTCTTGCCCATGTCGTAGAGGTTAGAGTCTGACTGATTGAGTCTGTGGACAGGAGTCTTTTATACAGGTGACTATGCAAGACAGCTGTCTTTAATGCAGGTAACGAGTTGATTAGGAGCGTCTAACTGGTCTGTAGGAGCCAGAACTCATAATGGTTTGTAGGGGATCAAATACTTATTTCTCACGGCAAAATGCAAAAAAATTATCTATTTTATACAATGTGATTTTCTTGATTTTTTTTTGGATAATCTATCTCTCAATGTTAAAATTAACACTACCCTTAAAATTATAGACTGTTCATGTCTTTGTCAGTGGGCAAACTTACAAAAACAGCAAGGGACCAAATACTACTCCTCCCATCATCCGACAGCTGTTCCCGCTGACAATAGCGGGAGCAGGCGCGGCTGAAGGTAGAAGTAATCTCCTCAGTTGGCGTCTGTGCAAAAAATAAATAAATCAATATTAAAATAAAAAATACCTTATTCTCATCTGTTCGCCATACCCCGAGTGTCCCACGGTGATCCGATCATCCGGAAGCCAGCAATACACTGACAAGAGCGCGATCGCTCCCGGCAGTGTATAGCGCTGCGCTGCTGGGACTGAGTTCACTGGAGATCATCAGCTGAAGATCAACTGAGAGCTCTGGAAGCCTCACGGCATAGGTGTTGCCTGAGAATTTTCTCACGCAACACTGATGCAGTAAGTGAAGTCACGAGACCTTATCAGCTGATCTTCAGCTGATGAACTCCAGTGACCTCAGTCCCAGCAGCTCAGAGCTATACACTGACAAGAGTGATTACACTTCCGTCAGTGTATACAGTGCTGTCTTCTACAACAGTCACATCAGTGATTGCTGATGTGGCTGCTGTAGAAATGAAATGAAATGGATCATCGTGGGACACTGTGGATTACATCATCACGGCGGACAGGTGAGGGATATGGTTGTTTTTTATTTTTGGTTTCTTACAGGAAACTAGGGCATCGGGGATTGGGTGTTAGGTGAGTATACAGTGTTTATTGCTAAATAAAAGATTAAAACCGGGTAGAATTTTATTTAAAATAAAAGAATTCATTCTGGCCATGTCTTTATTTCAAAAACATTACTACGGGGTTAGTAATGGGGTCTGAGAGCTGATATTAGCCTCGGAGGGGGCTAGTGTAACATACCTGGTGGCGGGCTTGCATGGTGCACCATTTCTCACTATGCAAGATCGCAAACTTGATCTTCAGTTCAGTCTGCTAGCCTGGCTTCTGTTCATGCTGTCTGTTTGTCTCTGTTCTAACTGCTTAGGGCGGCGGCCCGGTTACTGCCTGTTTCTTGTAGCTGCTGTGGGCACACCCCTAATGCGTCCTCAGCCTATTGCTGTCTGTCACTGGATATTTAAACCAGCTCCACCTGGAAGCTGAGGCCTGAGCAACTCTAACATTCAGTGTGCTCCTTGACTCTGAATGTGCCAGGTCCTGTTCTGTTCTTGCCTGTCTGCCAACCTGGGGGCTGTATTCCCAGGCCTGTCAGAACAATCTCCTAGCCTGTTGTCTGTCTGCCTTCCTGGAGGCTGTATTTCCAGGCCAGTCTGAACACGCTCCTAGCCTGTTCGTCCCGCCTTCTGGGGGCCGCATACCCAGACTCGCTCCTGTATCTCGCTGCAGTGTCAGTTCCTGTCTGAACACTCAGTTCCTGTCTGAACACTCTCCTAGCCTCTTAACTGTTTTGTCTCTATGTCTGTTTCCTCCCTTTTGCTGCAGTCTCTGAACCAGCACTTGGCTATACCTAGGCTCGTTCCTGTATTTCGTTGCAGTAACAGTTCCTGTCTGAACTGTCTCTTAACCTGTTACCTGTTTTGTCTCTATGTCTGTTTCCTCTCTTTTTCTGCAGAGTCCGAACCTGCACCTAACTCCTACTCGTTGTCGCTGTACTTCGTTTGTGAGTTTGGAGTCCACTCGCTACTTCTTTGCAAGTACCTTGTGTGTATCTGGTTCTGCCTTTCCCTTCCAGTCTGTTCCGTGTGAACAGAGCCCTGTCCCCTCTGCACTGTCTTGGCTCACCGCTTTTGCGGTTTATCTCTGCTCTGCCTTGCTTACCGCTCCGGCGGTTCCAGCCCGCTCTGCCCTGTCCACTGCATCTGTGGTTTTGCTCTGCTTAGCCTTGTCCACCGCATCTGTGGTTTCGCTCTGCTCTGCCTTGTCCACCGCATCTGCGGTTTCGCTCTGCTCTGCCTTGTCCACCGCATCTGCAGTTTCGCGCTGCTCTGCTTTGTCCACCGCATCTGTGGTTTCGCTCTGCTCTGCCTTGTGCACCGCATCTGCGGTTTTGCTCTGCTCTGCCTTGTCCACCGCATCTGCGGTTTCGCTCTGCTCAGCTTTGTCCACCGCATCTGCGGTTTCGCTCTGCTCAGCCTTGTCCACCGCATCTGCGGTTTCGCTCTGCTCAGCCTTGTCCACCGCATCTGCGGTTTCGCTCTGCTCAGCCTTGTCCACCGCATCTGCGGTTTCACTCTGCTCCGCCTTATCCACCGCATCTGCGGTTTCGCTCTGCTCTGCCTTGACCACCGCATCTGCGGTTTCGCTCTGCTCAGCCTTGTCCACCGCATCTGCGGTTTCACTCTGCTCAGCCTTGTCCACTGCATCTGCGGTTTCGCTTTGCTCGGCCCCGTCCACCGCACCTGCGGTTTCGCTTTACTCTGCTTGATTACCACATCTGCGGCTCTGAACCCATCTCCCAGTCTGTACTGGACCCTACCCAGCCTGTGCTCTAACCTGCCTGTTCCTGTATTTCCCAGTGTGGGTCAACAGCCGTGTCCGGGGTCTGACCTGGAGTGGCACCTGGTCCCTCTGCTCGATTCCTCCCTGGTGCACGGCGTCGTAGCCGGCGTGCGACCTGGGTCGGATCGGGTTGATACTTAGCTACGCCCCTCCAGGCATTCTCCGGTTCATGGCACAGTGGGATCACGCGCATGCCAGTCAGTCCGGGCATGTGCATAACAGCTAGTATCCATGGCCCCTTCCTTGGCTATTAATATCAGCTCACAGCTGTCTGTTTAGCCTTTGCTGGTTAGACTTTATAGGGGGACCCTACGTCAATTTTTTCTGGGGTCCCCTGTAATCTTGCCAGTAAAGGCTAAGCAAACAGCTATGGGCTGTTATTAATAGCCAGGAAGCATTTTGGCTAATGGCCCCTGCCCCGGCTACTAATATCAGCTCCCAGCAGTCGGTTTTCCCTCTACTGGTTATGAAAATGGCTCGGGAGCCCACGCCATTTTTTCTTTTTATTTTAGGCTATGTGCTCACCATCCGGATACTTCATATTTTTGCTGTGTTAAAAACACTGCATTCTATTGAGCGCAGGTAAATCCGCATGCATTCACTGAACCATGCCGATTTACCACATTCAATACATTCTAGTGGTTAAATTTCTGTTGCAGAGACTAGCGACTCCACATGTGAATTTGACATGCTGCGGTCCTGAAAGACATGCCGCATGTCAATGTCCACGGGTGATCAGCAGCCTCAGATGCATGCATAGTGGACATAGGATTTTCAGAAATACATAAACCCGCATCTTCAAACCCACAGCATTTCCTGATCATGGGCACATATCCAAACTCACCAGCAGCATTTCAATTTCTGTAGTGGAGATGCTAGTCTCTGCTGCAGATTTTGACAGATTGAAATGTCATTACATGCGGTCGATCTGCATGTATTGACAAAATAAGTACGGCATTAGAACACAGCATTTTAGACGCAGCGAAAATACACTGCGTCCAAATCGCAGCTGGTTGCTGATCGCGGGGACATAGCGGCTAACCAAACAACTGTGAGCTGTTATTGATAGCCAGGGTACATGTTGACCCAGTGGGCCCTTCCTAGGCTAAAAATAGCAGCGCTCAGCTGCCCCAGAAATCACATGAATGGGAATTAATGCTAACGGGATTAGGGTTTACGGGATTAGTTGTCGCTGACACCAAGCCCTTTGTTTAGTGATGAAGAGGTGGCAACCGAACACCCTCATTACTATAAAAACCTGTAAGTAAAGAGTGAAATAACCACACACAGAGTAAAACACTTTATTTGAAATACAACAGACACATTCTTTAATCATTTAAATTAACCAATATACTCACCCCAGTTTTTTTTTTCAACTATCTTTATTTAGATCCAAAAGGCATTCATTGCAGTACAAAAACACATCAAAATCGTGGCAAAATGCGTGTTTTTGCTGCCAAGAGATGCAGAAACTATGCAAAAATTTCTGCAATCAAATCCTGAATGTGCGCACATACCCTAAAGCTCCTATCTATCTGTAATGTGAAGACTGTGGGTTCAAGACCGGGTAGACTCTGAAAAAAAAAATACATTTTGTAATGGCTTATTATTTTTACTACTTTTAGGCTAGGTTACCATTATCAGGAACAGCAGCGCTTTGGACGCAGGTAAATCTGCATGTGTTTACTGAACCATGCAGAGTTACTGCATCTAATGACATTCTATTGTGGAAATTTCTGTAGCGGAGACTAGCATCTCCGCAACAGAAATTGACATGTTGCGGCTCGTAAAGCCGCACCGCAGGTCAGTTTACGCAGCGTCAAATAGAAGCACAGTGGGCATGGGATTTCTATAAATTTCATCCACTGTGCTAGTAATGTAGAACGCAGCGTTTTGGACGCAGTGCAGGTGGGCTGTGTCCAAAACGCTGCCTCTCGTGATCGTAGACTTATAGCCTTATAAGAATAAAATAAATATTTTTCTTCACCTCAGTATACAGGCGCCATAAAAATACATTGTTATATACAAAGTACAGTGGATATGGAAAATATTCAGACCCCTTTAAATTTTTCACTCTTTAGATTTTACCAAATGGCTGCAATGAAACAAAAAGTCCATTTTTTTTCCTCATTAAAGTACACTCTGCACCCCATCTTGAAAAAAAACAGAAATGTAGAAATTTTTGCAAATGTATTAAAAAAGAAAAACTGAAATATCACATGGTCATAAGTATTCAGACCCTTTGCTCAGTATTGAGTAGAAGCACCCTTTTGAGCTAGTACAGCCATGAGTCTTCTTGGGAATGATGCAACAAGTTTTTCAAACCTGGATTTGGGGATCCTCTGCCATTCTTCTTGCAGATCCTCTCCAGTTCTGTCAGGTTGGATGGTGAACATTGGTGGACAGCCATTTTCAGGTCTCTCCAGAGATGCTCAATTGGGTTTAGGTCAGGGCTCTGGCTGGGCCAGTCAAGAATGGTCACAGAGTTGTTCTGAAGCCACTCCTTAATTATTTTAGCTGTGTGCTTAGGGTCATTGTCTTGTTGGAAGGTGAACCTTCGGCCAAGCCTGAGGTCCAGAGCACTCTGGAAGAGGTTTTCATCCAGAATATCTCCGTACTTGGCCGCTTTCATGTTTCCTTCAATTGCAACCAGTAGTCCTGTCAATGCAGCTGAAAAACACCCCCATAGTATGATGCGGCCACCACCATGTTTCACTGTTGGGATTGTATTGGGCAGGTGATGAGCAGTGCCTGGTTTTCTCCACACATACCGCTTAGAATTATCACCAAAAGTTCTATCTTCATCTTATCAGACCAGAGAATCTTATTTCTCATAGTCTGGGAGTCCTTCATGTGTTTTTGAGCAAAATCTATGCGGGATTTCATATGTCTTGCACTGAGAAGAGGCTTCCGTCGGGCCACTTTGCCATAAAGGCCCGACGACTGGTGGAGGGCTGCAGTGATAGTTGTCTTTGTGGAACTTTCTCCCATCTCCCTAATGCATCTCTGGAGCTCAGCCACAGTGATCTTGTGGTTCTTCTTTACCTCTGTCACCAAGGCTCTTCTCCCACGATTGCTCTGTTTGGCTGGACGGCCCGGGTTTAGGCACACTTATGGTGGTCCCAAACTTCTTTCATTTAAGGATTATGGAGGCCACTGTGCTCGTAGAAACCTTGAGCAATGCAGAAATTCTTTTATAACCTTGGGCAGATCTGTGCTTTGCCACAATTCTGTCTCTGAGCTCCTTGGGCAATTCCTTTGAGCTCATGATTCTCATTTGGTCTGACATGCACTGTGAGCTGTGAGGTCTTATATAGACAGGTGTGTGCCTTTCCAAATCAAGTCCTATCAGTTTAATTAAACACAGCTGGACTCCAATGAAGGAGTAGAACCATCTCAAGGAGGATCACAAGGAAATGAACAGCATGTGACTTAAATATGAGTGTCTGAGTAAAGGGTCTGAATACTTATGACCATGTGATATTTCAGTTTTTCTTTTTAAATAAATTTGCCAAAATTTCTACATTTCTGTTGTTTTTAGTCAAGATGGGGTGCAGTGTGTATTTTAATGAGAAAAAAAATGAACTTTTTAGAATTTACCAAATGGCTGCAATGAAACAACGAGTGAAAAATTTAAAGGGGTCTGAATACTTTCCGTACCCACTGTATTTCTATGGAGATGTATACTCTGCTTCTGGATTCATTGCCTGAAATATAGAGGTCAAGATGACCAAATTCTCCTATCTCTGTCAGTGGTTACAGCAACAGCCTGTGAACATTGGTATGCACACTGTCACACTGTGATGAGAGTTCAAGTCCCAGGTGAGACCTATTAACCGGAGGGAGAAGTGGTGAATATACAGTACAGACCAAAAGTTTGGACACATCTTCTCATTTAAATATTTTTCTGTATTTTCATGACTATGAAAAATGTACATTCACACTGAAGGCATAAAACCTATGAATTAACACACGTGGAATTATATACTTAACAGAAAAGTGTGAAACAACTGAAAATATGTCTTATATTCTAGGTTCTTCAAAGTAGCCACTTTTTGCTTTGATGACTGCTTTGCACACTCTTGGCATTCTCTTGATGAGCTTCAACAGGTAGTCACCGGAAATGGTCTTCCAACAATCTTGAAGGAGTTCCCAGAGATGCTTAGCACTTGTTGGCCCTTTTGCCTTCACTCTGTGGTCCAGCTCACCCCAAACCATCTCGATTGGGTTCAGGTCTGGTGACTGTGGAGGCCAGGTCATCTGGCGAAGCACCCCATCACTCTCTTTCTTGGTCAAATAGCCCTTACACAGCCTGGAGGTGTGTTTGGGGTCATTGTCCTGTTGAAAAATAAATGATGGTCCAACTAAACGCAAACCGGATGGAATAGCATGCCGCTGCAAGATGCTGTGGTAGCCATGCTGGTTCTGTATGCCTTCAATTTTGAATAAATCCCCAACAGTGTCACCAGCAAAGCACCCCCACACCATCACACCTCCTCCTCCATGCTTCACGGTGGGAACCAGGCATGTAGAGTCCATCCGTTCACCTTTTCTGCGTCTCACAAAGACACGGTGGTTAGAACCGAAGATCTCAAATTTGGACTCATCAGACCAAAGCACAGATTTCCACTGGTCTAATGTCCATTCCTTGTGTTCTTTAGCCCAAACAAGTCTCTTCTGCTTGTTGCCTGTCCTTAGCAGTGGTTTCCTAGCAGCTATTTTACCATGAAGGCCTGCTGCACAAAGTCGCCTCTTAACAGTTGTTGTAGAGATGTGTCTGCTGCTAGAACTCTATGTGGCATTGACCTGGTCTCTAATTTGAGCTGCTGTTAACCTGCGATTTCTGAGGCTGGTGACTCGGATATACTTATCCTCAGAAGCAGAGGTGACTCTTGGTCTTTCTTTCCTGGGGCGGTCCTCATGTGAGCCAGTTTTTTTGTAGTGCTTGATGGTTTTTGCAACTGCACTTGGGGACGCTTTCAAAGTTCTCCCAATTTTTCGCACTGACTGGCCTTCATTTCTTAAAGTAATGATGGCCACTCGTTTTTCTTTACTTAGCTGCTTTTTTCTTGCCATAATACAAATTCTAACAGTCTATTCAGTAGGACTATCAGCTGTGTATCCACCAGACTTCTGCACAACACAACTGATGGTCCCAACCCCATTTATAAGGCGAGAAATCCCACTTGTTAAACCTGACAGGGCACACCTGTGAAGTGAAAACCATTTCCGGTGACTACCTCTTGAAGCTCATCAAGAGAATGCCAAGAGTGTGCAAAGCAGTCATCAAAGCAAAAGGAGGCTACTTTGAAGAACATAGAATATAAGACATATTTTCAGTTGTTTCACACTTTTTTCTTAAGTATATAATTCCACATAGTTTTGATGCCTTCAGTGTGAATGTACAATTTTCAAAGTCATGAAAATACAGAAAAATCTTTCAATGAGAAAGTGTGTCCAAACTTTTGGTCTGTACTGTATAATTTAATTTATGCACTGTCAAGAGTTGAGCAGGCCCGCCCCCCCCGAGGAGGAGGAGCTATGGAGCGATGAAAACATCGAAGAGGTGAGTATAAGCCGGGAGAACAGCTGTGCCATGAAGGGACAGTCCCGCCGAATCCGGGACTGCGCTTTTCAAGATCTATACCTGACAAATAAACATGGGTCAGGCTTAAGACATAACAGCATACTCACATCCTTGGTGAGCCGGCTGGTGTACTGATAGTATGGCTGAAACTGTCTGTGAGTGCACCAGTTGACTCACTGACGATGCTTTAGATGCACCTCTGGACTGGAGCCTGTCGAGACACCATCAAGACACTTCAGTAGCTCAGCTTGAAATTCACCTTTGCTCTAAGACAGACTCAACCCTGCGCTGCGAAGTTTTTGCTGCTTAGTGATGATTGGTGGTAATACTGCAAGGGCAAGGCTCAGTGGGTTTAGATGGTGGAAAGTCCCACCTTCCTGTGGCTCAGCATGGGCAGCACTCTCAGATGCCTGTCACAATAAAGCTCCTCCTTATTGCTCCCACCCCAGACCACTCCTGTTTAGAAGGAAAGCCCTGACACTGGCCCGCCCCCCAGCTCACAGGCACCATAGTGACTGTGGGGTCTGCCGAGATCTATTCTGCATGGCCACACAAAACTATGCAATGTCATGCTCCTGTAGCTAGGGTACCATCTGCAGTCTGGAAGCAGGTGACACTGCACTGAATACAATAGCTAAGAGCGAGGAGCAGGTTGCTGCCTAGTTTAGTGCAACCTGTAGCAAAAACCTCATGTGGTTTGTGCTACGGGTAGATAGAAGAAACTCTAATAACTCTAAGTGATTTAGAAAAAAAAATATTTTACTGCAAAATCCTGTGCTATAATTATTTTTTTGAAAGAGTAAGTATGCTTTAAGGTTTAAATTATTTCGTCACATTCCAAGTGGCTAAGAAGTTTCCATACATGTGGTTAGGTTTTGGAAGCATTGCCTTTAAATTGTCTAACTTGGGCACCATGTTTCGGGTAGCACAAGTTTTTATAAGCTTCTCACAATAAGTTTCTGGAATTTTGGGCTAATACTTCTACCAGAACTAGTGTAACTTGGTCAGGTTCATAGGGCTCCCTTCTCGCACACATTTTTCAGCTCTGCTCACAATTTTTTTTATTGGATTGAGGTCAGGTCTCTGCGATGGCCACTATATCACCTTCAATTGTTTGTGTTTGGGCCATTTTGTCACAACCATTGAAGTATACTTTATCTCCCTGGCTGACATTCTGATACATTGCTTCAACATCTCCACAAAATTTTCCTTCCTCATAACACCATCTGTTTTGTGTCTTGTACCCATCTCTCCTGCAGACATGATCTCCCACAACATGATGCTGCTATTCACATGCTTCACGGTTGGTGTGGTGTTCTTTGGCTTGCGAGATGCCCCCTTTTTCCGTCATACGTAAATAAGTGACGATGGGTACGAAGTTTCATTTTTGTTTTATCAGATGAGAGGACATTTCAGCAAAAAGTAAGACCTTTGTCTCAGTGTGCAGTTGTAATCTGTAACCTCACATTTTCTGACAGTTTTGGAGCAGTGGCTTCATCCTTGCAAAGCAACCTTTCAGGTCATATCAATATGGGATATATTTTACTGTTGATCTAGATACTTTTGTGCATGTTTTCACCAACATCTTCACAAACATCCTTAGCTGTTATTCTTGGATTGATATGAATTTTTCATACCAAAGTCCATTCATCCCTAGGCGACAGAACCAATCTCCCTTCTGAACAGTATGATGGCTATAGGGTCCCATGGTGTTTAAACTTACATGTTATCATTTGAACAGAGAGCATAGTGCCATCAAGCATATGGAAATTGTTCTCCAGTATGCACCAGACTTGTGGAGGTCCACAGTTCTTTTTCTAATATCTTGGCTGACTATACAAAAATTAGACAGCTATCTTTTTCAACATGTTCTTGCATTTGCAGAATATTCTGGGATTTCATCAGGTAGTTTTTTTCCTTTGAAAGCTGTACCTTTAAAAGGGGTCATTTTGAGGTGCTTAGAAATCTGTATATTATTTTTTTGTAGGATATGAAACCCATTTATATGACATCTTGATTTATTCCTAGGTACTTTGAGGGAAGTAAAACAATGAATGCAATGCCTCTAATCATGCCATATTTCCTGCACAATCAGCATTTGCGCTGACCAGAGCTTGGCATACAGTACAGACCAAAAATTTGGACACACCTTCTCATTTAAAGATTTTTCTGTATTTTCATGACTGAAAATTGTACATTCACACTGAAGGCATCAAAACTATGAATTAACACATGTGGAATTATAACACATGTGGAATTATATACTTAACAAAAAAGTGTGAAACAACTGAAAATATGTCTTATAGTCTAGGTTCTTCAAAGTAGCCACCTTTTGCTTTGATGACTGCTTTGCACACTCTTGGCATTCTCTTCATGAGCTTCAAGAGGTAGTCACCGGAAATGGTTTTCACTTCACAGGTGTGCCCTGTCAGGTTTAATAAGTGGGATTTCTTGCCTTATAAATGGGGTTGGGACCATCAGTTGTGTTGTGCAGAACTTTGGTGGATACACAGATGATAGTCCTACTGAATAGACTGTTAGAATTTGTATTATGGCAAGAAAAAAGCAGCTAAGTAAAGAAAAACGAGTGGCCATCATTACTTTAAGAAATGAAGGTCAGTCAGTTCGAAAAATTGGGAAAACTTTGAAAGTGTCCCCAAGTGCAGTTGCAAAAACCATCAAGCGCTACAAAGAAACTGGCTCACATGAGGACCGCCCCAGGAATGGAAGATCAAGAGTCACCTCTGCTTCTGAGGATAAGTTTATCCGAGTCATCAGCCTCTGAAATCACAGGTTAACAGCAGCTCAGATTAGAGACCAGGTCAATGCCACACACAGTTCTAGCAGCAGACACATCTCTACAACAACTGTTAAGAGGAGACTTTGTGCAGCAGGCCTTCATGGTAAAATAGCTGCTAGGAAACCACTGCTAAAGGACAGTCAACAAGCAGAAGAGACTTGTTTGGGCTAAAGAACACAATGAATGGACATCAGACCAGTGGAAATCTGTGCTTTGGTCTGATGAGTCCAAATTTGAGATCTTTGGTTCCAACCACCGTGTCTTTGTGCGATGCAGAAAAGGTGAACGGATGGACTCTACATGCCTGGTTCCCACCGTGAAGCATGGAGGAGGAGGTGTGATGGTGCTTTGCTGGTGACACTGTTGAGGATTTATTCAAAATTGAAGGCATACTAAACCAGCATGGCTACCACAGCATCTTGCAGCGGCATGCTATTCCATCCAGTTTGCATTTAGTTAGACCATCATTTATTTTTCAACAGGACAATGACCCCAAACACACCTCTAGGCTGTGTAAGGGCTATTTGACCAAGAAGGAGAGTAATGGGGTGCTACGCCAGATGACCTGGCCTCCACAGTCACCAGACCTGAACCCAATCGAGATGGTTTGGGTGAGCTGGACTGCAGAGTGAAGGCAAAAGGGTCAACAAGTGCTAAGCATCTCTGGGAACTCCTTCAAGATTGTTGGAAGACCATTTCCAGTGACTACCTCTTGAAGCTCATCAAGAGAATGCCAAGAGTGTGAAAAGCAGTCATCAAAGCAAAAGGTGGCTACTTTGAAGAACCTAGAATATGAGACATATTTTCAGTTGTTTCACACTTTTTTGTTAAGTATATAATTCCACATGTGTTAATTCATAGTTTTGATGCTTTCAGTGTGAATGCACAATTTTCATAGTCAAGAAAATACAGAAAAATCTTTAAATGAGGTGTGTCCAAACTTTTGGTCTGTACTGTATGTACATACTCCTTCATTTGGATGTGATGTGCAATCCTCGTACAGAGTGAAGGTGCGCAATTTTATAATATTTCAAGTTAATCACTCACTTATTTACAAACTGATTACAGTACATTTACAAATGGCTTCACATTCACTGCTGCGCAACATATATTGGTGTGAACTGGTTAAAGCCACGATTGCACTTTACACCGTTATATTCATTCAGAACATCACCAGTAAGACTTATTCTGTCATCTCCTGAAAAATCTGTTCAACATTAGAAAATTCAAGAGCAACCATTTAAAATTGGATGCCTTACCACAGACATCCCTTGGAATAAAGCTGTTCTGAAATACATGCATTACAACATATAAGTAACAAGTCATCCACCAATTACAGTTGGCGCGAATCGATTCGCACAACCCAATCCATTGGTCACAACAGTAGTCTGTGGGGAATTGACGGGAATTGGAGAACTGCCTCTTACTGGACAGCATGCTCAGCTTTTTTCTTTTTGTTTTTAACAAGTTTGGTGCCATGTCATCGTTTTGGCATGATGCATACATGATGTCCTGCCAAGCTGGTAAATCAAAAGAAAAGCCACAGATGCTGTAAGGTAAAAGGTGGCTAATCCTTCTCTAATCAAGTGGTCACAGACCACTGTCATGGTAGATGGAATGGGTCATGCGAATCAATTTGCCCCAACTCTACTACCAATGCTTTGTTGATAGAGCACTCAGTGTTAGAACTGGTTGTCCAAATTTGTATCCACCAGTTGCACATTTGTAAGGTGGACGTGCAGAACTGAAATATGAGCTTCAAGACAGAAGAACCAGCAGCACGGCTTCTGTCATGCTCTTATTAGATAAGACTTTATGTACATCTCGCTTTGAGTTATACTGGAATACTAATTGAGGGAGTTTCCCAATGATACGCTTGCTGGAAGACGAATGCCAAAGGGACACTTTTTCAGCATATCCGGGGTGCACGGGGGCCTATGGACACGTCAGAGGTACATGTCAGGGAACTCCCAAATTAAAACATTCCATTGTAAGTAAAAGAACTTATCATACTGCATAATAAAAAGTATTTAAGGGGTACTATATAAGATTTGGGGGAGATGGCACCTTATTGATCCATGTGGTTCTACTTCTCTCCATTGTCTGCAGTAACATGGGGCAGGTTGAATACCAACCCACCAATCAAGATGTACAAGGAAATCACATCAGGAATAAATGAAGAAGGGTGAAAATTGGTAATTTGTCAATAAAAATAATACAAGTGCTGAAAATTTGTATGATTAGCTGTTACGACCACTTTTAAAACAGAATTATTGTGAGACAACCCCAATAACTTCCAACAGAATATATGATAAGATATTGTCAAAGTCTCCAAAAAACACAGTGTTACTGTGCAAGCTATTACTACAGTACTTCTATCAACTGGTGTACAACATATTCCCTTCACCATTAAAGAGGTTGTCCACTACTATATAAAATGCCCCAAGGTATTGAAACGGTGGAAATACGTTTTGTTGTAAATACTTTCTGCTGTGTTTTGCCTGTGAGCGGCGTTATCACTGGCTGTTTACAGGCATCATGTGATCCCCGGCTGCAGTCGTGCGTGACTCAGTGATGCGCTCCCCGTTGATTGATGGGCTGTGGGCGGGGTAGTGGACAACCGCTTTAATAATGTCCTTATTTACAGTAACAACATACAAATGTGTATTTCTTGTATTGTAGGCTTTCTGTATGTGGTGACAGCCTCTGATGCATGCATAAAACATATACAAAGACCCCTATTCACACATAATGCCTACATTTTTATTAATAAGAAAGTGAATAGGTGACATACACTTTGTGCAGAAGTATTAGGTAATTAGCATTTTTGATTATTAATTTTATTATATAACAACCACAGTGCTGTCGGTCAATACAAAAGTTTAATACATCTGAAACTTGAATATTTAAGAAAGTAAAAGTGAGATTTTTGTCTTTCTTAGGAGAATATCTATGTGTGCAGAATTAATGGACAACTATTAATATGCAAAATTATTATGCTACTAATTGAGAAACCTAAATTTCCCATCTTAGGCTGTGTGCCCAATATGAGTTTTTTAAGCGTTTCTGCAGCGGCAATTCCGCCGCAGAAACGCTTAAAAAGCGCATGGAAGAAGGCCTGCAATGTTCCCCAATGATAAACCGCATGTGCTGTGCACATGCTGCAGAAATTTCTGCTGCAGATTATCATTATGGAAAAATCCGCAGCACTATCATTAATTTTGCGGAATCGCAGCGTTTTAGCCGCCATTGACATGCACTGGGCCGCATAACATCAGCATGACTACATGTGCACATGCGGATATTAAGAGATTCTATGTGCAGATGGTACCCGGGTCTGGAGAAGAGGAGACTCTCCTCCAGACCCGGTACCATAGTACCTGTAGTTAAAAAAGAATTAAAATAAAAAAAAAACCTTATACTCACCTTTCCGGCACCCCCGGTCTCCTCTGAACGGCGCTGCTGTCTCCTTGGCTTCCGGCGGTGGTCTGCAAGGACCTTCCGTGACGTCATTTAGTCATGTGACTGACGTCAGAAGTCAGGTGATGGTTGTGTGACCATCACATGACTAAATGACGTCATGGAAGGTCCTTTTTAGGGCACTGGGAGCCGCCGAAGATACCAGATGCATCGCTGAGGAGACCGGGGGCCATCTGAAGGTGAGTATAATGTTTTTGTTTTTTTTTACAATTGATGCTGCATTTGCAGCATCGTAACTCGGTCACACTATATAAATCCATGCCGTTTGCATGGATTTATATAGTGTGACCAAGTTGTCAAGCACTTTCCAAGTGATGCTAAAATCGCTTTGAAAAGCGCTTGATAACAAGCATGCGAAATCTCATGATCAAGACGCTTCACTTGGCAGAAAAAAAGCATGTAAAATCCGCATGCGTTTTTTCTGCCAGGGAGATGCAGAAACGCTCAGGAAAAATCTGCAGCTTTTCTGCATCGTGGGCACATAGCCTTAAAGTAAGAATAATAAAGAAGCTACTAAAAATGTACAAAAATAGATTAGAAATATCTGTGACGAATATAGCCCCCCTTCCGTCATAAGCCTTCCATCCATCTAGTCTGTCAGTTTCTTAATCTGTTGATAGTCAACTTTTTGGGCAGAACCAACCCTAGCCTTCCAGACACTGTTCAGAGAGGTGTACTGTTTTTCTTTTTCCAGGTGTAAATCTCCATTTTTTTCATAAAATTTGTCAAAATAGTTTTCCAGAAAGGAAAAAGAAATAAGCAAGAAATATCAAAAGCATATGACTTGAAAAATAGGAGATAATGCAATCTCTATTAACAAGGAAAGTTATCATTAGCATATAATATCTCTAACTCAATAAGTCTACTTCTTAGTATTCTATAAAAACCCAAACAATAACCTGACGAAACAAGACAATGACACGTTAAAGAACGTTACTTAATCTGTTTATACTACCTATTTTAAAAGCTATAATCACTTACAATCTCTTTGAACCCAGTATGTGTCCCATAAGGTCCAGATTAACGCTCAATAGTGTTATTTGTTAAAGCTGTCAGATATTCCATACTGTAAATCTCCAATTTAAGAAGGGCCCACAAGTTCTCAAAAATATTTAGGTCAGGTGAGGAAGATGACAATGTCATTATTCTTTCACCTTTAAAGGGAACCTGTCACCAGTTTTGTGACACAGCAGCTAAAAATATCACCTTATTCAGCATCTGCATTCCATTCCCTAAATCCTTATATAAGCCCCTGGCTCCACCTGTATAGTCCCGAAAATCCTTTTTGATGTCTCCCATGTTGTATGCTAATCATCTTGGTCGATGCTTTGTGCCTCTCTATCCCTCCCCCCGGCTCCTGTTCGCCGCCCCCCTGCTTTGATTTACATGGGTGACCCCCCTGCATCATTCAAATAGCCGGGTGAAATCTCACGCTTGTGCAGAGAAATCGCCGGTTTGCGCCTGTGTACTATGCTCTGCCCTACTGCCGGAAGAGGCGAAAACATCAGTGCGCATGAGCACAGCAATGGCCGCAAAGTATTCCGATACGTGAGTCGGAAAGATGTATGCCAGTGCATGCGCACTTCTGTTTCTCGGCTGTGCCCGCAGTTGGGCAAAGCATACTGTGCAGGTATGAGCTGTGGGATTTCACCCAGCTATTTGGATGATGTAGGAGGCGTCATCCATGTAAATCAAAGCAGGAGGACGGCGAGCAGCCACCGGGGGGAGTGATAGAGAAGCCCGAAGCATCGCCCATCGGACCCGACCGAAAAGATTAGCATACAGCGCGGGAGACATTAAAAAGGTTTTTCAGGGGTATACAGGGGGAGTCAGGGGGTTACTTAAGGATTTAGGGAATGCAGCGCAGATGCTGAATAAGGTGACATTTTTAGCTGCTATGTCACAAAACTGGTGACAGGTTCCCTTTAAAACCTTTACTGGCTAGCCAAGCAGTGGAGAACTTTGATGCATACCATGGACCATTGTCCTGCATAAAAATCAGGTTTTCTTAAAAGACACTTTTTTCCTGCACCACAGCTTGAAGGAAGTGTCTTCTAAAAACTGGCAGTAGGTTTGGGAGTTGATTTTGTGTCCATCTTCAATCAATTTTTTTTGTGTCCATCTATTAGCTCATCGGTAATAATACCAGCCCATAGCACTTGATCCAGTTGCTTGGTGCAGTCTTGTTGTGTCAACTTCTGTGTCTTGTTCAGTGGTGGTCAGGTTTCAGTCCTTCTTGCCTCAGCTATGTCCCGAAATACTGATCACCTTGTACTTCTGGGTTCTCAGGAGATTGCAGTTCTGCAATATGGCAGCACTGGAGGATAATTGATTCCTGGTCGCTTCACGTTTGATTCTTCTCAAATCTTTGGCAGTTAATGTGCGTCTTTTTTTTTCTCAACACATTTTTTTTTTTAAACCCTGTTGACCATTTGTAACAAAACTTTTTATGTTTCTGTGATCATGCCCCCATATCTCAGTAGTTTCAAGGATACTGCACCCCTCTGTAAGACTCTTAACAATTTTAACAGAGTCCGTTAAATATCTTTTTTGGCCCATTTTGCCTGAGAAAAGCAATCGGCTTATTAATTCTGCATAACTTTATAAAGAGTGTTGATATCCTTATATCACACCTTCCCTCATTACACAAATACACATCACCTGATCTGCTTCATCCAATAAGCACTCAAGTTTATACAGCTTGGAGATGGAAAATATACATTAAAATGATGACATAGCAAAAATACTCACTTGCCTAACAATTGTGAACACAGTGTATGCAACTATGTGGTTATGCAGTAATGGTACTACATTGTTGGAAATATTGTCAGGAAATTGTATTGATATATACTGTATGATTGACAAATACTACAAACAGGATGAATTGACTGGAAGAGATTTTTGAGGGCTCACAGTCATTGGCATTGTAAATTTAATACCAGACAGAAGAATAAGATATTACGTACTGTGCAGTGTCTGTGTACTGTGGTTGTACGGTTCTCATTGTTGTGAAGTGCGTGAAGTTTGCATCTGGATTATCTATGTCTTCTGGGTTTGTAGAACCAGTAAAGCCACTGTTTAGATAAAGAGAAAAAAATAGTAAAAGTATTCATTGTACATTTCAAGTTCTGCATCTTTGTGTAGGATTGACTTAGTTTGTTATCTAATATTTTTCTTCAACCTTCCAGCAAAGTGACATAATAGACAGTAGTAACTTCCAGTGGATGGCACAGGAGTTGTACCTGTGGCAGAAGAAGCATCTGGTGCTTACTGTATAGACACAGCCTTAGGGCTCACTCACACTGGAGTATAACATGGCTGAGTGGTAGCTGACATTTTATTGGCTAGCACTTGGCCCAATCTTATACTATGGGGCAGGGAAGATCACCGATTATTTTCTCATGCCGATTTGGCATGAGAAAATAATTGCAGCAAGCAGCGAGTGGCTCCGATATTCGGATCGCACTCACCCATTCAACTCTATGGATGCAAGTGAAACATTGGACTGCTAATTTTGACCAGGGGTGCCCAAACTTTTACATGCCACTGTAGAGCTGTTCCTCGTAATCCATGCAGGGGACGCAGTCAGAGGGGAACACCCTTAAAAAGAACCTTTCAGCAGAATTTGGCAATATAAAGTACAGACATGGCCATAATGGAGCGGTTATACTGATTAAATTGATACCTTTAGGGTTTGCTCACACTGGCGAGTAACCAGCGTATAACATTGGATAGCACTCAATCCAATGTTATACTATGGAGCGTGCCGAATAGCGCTTATTTTTTCATGCCAAGTTGGCATGAGAAAAACACTGCAGCGTATATCGGATGACATACACCTATACACCTCTATGGGTGCGTACAAAACATTGAACTGCACTCAGATGTCACAGAATGGAGAAGATGGAAAAATTAAGTTCTCCATCTTCTCCATAGTAAAATGACACTCGGCTCACGCTCGCAGCAGAGTTTGAGCCATGAGTCATTTGCATATAGCATCCGATTCTCTCGCATGAGAGAATTATCGGGTGCTACTCGCCAGTGTGAGCGATCCCTTGGTGAAGGAATCTGATCTGTGGTTCTTGTTTAAATAAAATTAGAAATTTTCTTCTAATGGTATTTCAGTGCACAAAGGCAGGACTGGGGGTAGGGTCCTGACTCTTGTTTGAAATTTCACACCAATGATGTCTGTGGTGTAGGCAGCGCATGCGCAGTTTGATTTCACGGCTGGTCTTCTGGTCTTCAATAAAATGGCGGCGGAGGTGGCGCATATGCAGATCGAGATCTCGGCTCAATGAAAACATCATTTAACTGAGATCTCAATCTGCCAATGACAGCGGTGGCGTGAAATTTCAAACAAGAGGCATGTCACTGAAAAATCAGAGACCTTCCATTGAAAAAAAGATGGCAAGCAAAGGGGCTGGAGCAGGAGAAGACCTTGCCTTCCCGCTTTGTGTACAGAAATCTCATTAGAAGATGACTTTAAACCCTGATTAAACAAGAACCAGAGATCTTATCCCTTGATTATGGTTTAATCAGTATTAGGGTGCAGTAAGACGGCTGTTTAACATGGACGACAATCGCATTACAGCGCTCCTACTGCCTGGTGGCTCTCCTGACCTGAGCGTGATAGCATGTATTTCTATGCATCTGTCAAGCTCGGGTCAGGAGAGCCACCGCGGGCCAGTTTGTGCACTGCGATGTATTCGTCGTCCATGTTATACATGCTGTATCTGACGGCACCCTAAGGATAGGTTCCCACGATGAGCTTTTGGTTCTTCTTTTATGTTGCAGATTCTATGCACCATTTCTACACGCATTAAATAAAATAGGTTACTGGCATTTTTTGAAAATACACAGTGTGAGAAACTCATGAAAAACACATTATGGGAACACAGCTTAAGGCAGAGGTCACACCAGCGTAAAACATCCAATGCGAGAGCATTGGATGGAACACGCTAATGACACAAGGCTCAAACTCTGCTGCTCTGTGCTCCGAGTGTCAGTGCTCCGAGTGTCAGTGCTTAGTGCTCCGAGTGTCAGTGCTCCGAGTGTCAGTGCTCCGAGTGTCAGTGCTCAGTGCTCCGAGTGTCAGTGCTCCGAGTGTCAGTGCTCCGAGTGCTCAGTGCTCCGAGTGTCAGTGCTCCGTGTGTCAGTGATCCGTGTGTCAGTGATCCGTGTGTCAGTGCTCTGAGTGTCAGTGCTCCGAGTGTCAGTGCTCCGAGTGTCAGTGCTCCGAGTGCTCAGTGCTCCGAGTGCTCAGTGCTCTGTGTGTTAGTGCTCCGAGTGTCAGTGCTCCGAGTGTCAGTGCTCCGAGTGTCAGTGCTCCGAGTGTCAGTGCTCCGAGTGTCAGTGCTCCGAGTGTCAGTGCTCCGATCCTCTTGCATGAGAAAATCGTAGAACAGCAGTGGAGGAGACTTCTGAGAAAAAATACTGACCAAATACCGATAGTGGGGCAGTGGCCTAAAAATGCAACTGCATTTTTTCAGGCTCCACATATTGTAGAAGCCTAAAGCCACAGTATTTGGTCAGTATATTTTCTCAGGAGTAGGAGCCAAAACCAGGAGTGGGTGATAAATGCAGAATTGGTGACTTGTTTCTATTACACCTTTTCTCTGATTGTTCCTCACCTGGTTTTGGCTTCCACTCCTGAGAAAAAATACTGACTGAATGCTGACCAAATACTGATAGTGGGGCCGTGGTCTAAAGAGAGAAATTGCACCAAAAAAAGTTTAACAGCATCTTTAGAAGCACAGTTAACATGAGTCTTCATGAAATCACATTGACTTTGCTTGGACAGTTATACACAGCAGATTTTCTGCACAAAATACAAAAAAAAACAAACAGCCAAAAACCCCACACTATTTATGCAATGTGGAAACAATGTCCTATAGCTCTGAAAAAAACCTTCAATTTCAATTGAATCCTCCAATACGCCAACATGAATTCTCACAATTAGAGTGATTTACAAAAAAGTGGTGTAATTAAAAGTTAAGCATTTGCACAATTAACCAATTAAATGAAAGATCTCATTTTTAGATGCCTTTTATTAAAATAAAATCTTCACATTTTGATCATGCATACTTTTGCTGGTTATATTCATATATCTGCATTATTTGTTTTATCCAACTTCCCTTGAAAAAAAGGCATCCCGTGTAGTGATGAGCGAGCGTGCTCGTTTAACCCTTTCACCGAGCATACTTCAGCGTGCTATGATTGAGTCCCTGCGTCTGCATGATTTACAGCTGTAAGGCAGCCTGAACACATGCAGGGATCGCTTGTTTGCTAGGGAATCATTACATGTGTTGAGGCTGTCTTACAGCTATAAATCACGCAGATGCAGGAACTCGAACATAAGATATGAGCACACTGAAGATACTCGGTCCACCCGAACGTGCTCGGTGCAAGGGTTAAACGAGCACGCTCGCTCATCACTAATCCAGTGTTACCTCAATGAATATGATAAGGGGGTAAATATTAATATGAAAGGAAACAAGCTCACCAATAGCCTGGAATGTGCTCCATACGGGGATAGGGAGATATGCTAGATTATAGAACAAAAGATAAAAGTAGTAAAGCAGCAAGAAAATAAAACAAACACCGAAAATCTATGCAATATTCTGTGCTCTCGGCCTTATTTTATCCCAATATAATGTGCAGTAGAATAGTTATGCGGTAATTTATTACACCAGGGTTCCAACAAAATATATTGATACATAGTAAGGCTATGTGCCCACGTTGCATTTATGAAGCAGAAAATTTCTGCTGCATAAATGCAAGTCCTCTCCCTGAAAAACGCATGCGGAATTCCGCACGCGTTTATCGCGCATTTTTCGCGCGTTTATCACGCGTTTTCCACATGCGGAATTGCCTTGCGTTTTTTATGCATTGGACAAAGGCAATTCCGCTTGCGGAAACGCAAAATTAAATGACATGCTGCGGATTTTTGAACGCGGCATAAACGCTGCGGAAAAATCCGCAGCATGTGCATAGAACTTGCGGAATCCCATTGGGGACCATGGGGTGCGGATATACATGCGTTTTTCAAGCGTTTACGCTGCGGAAATTCCGCAGCATATACGCTTGAAAAATGCTACGTGGGCACACAGCCTTAAAGAATAATGGAAACAAAATAAATCAGTAGACTAATGTTTAACTAGTAGCAATTATTTCTTACAAGGCAAGAGGTTTTTTATGTCCATGGAACATCCTGGTCTGAAATCGGTCCCACATTCCACCAGCTACCTAAAAAGTATGAAAGGCTGAATAAGTGAAATTCAATACGGTATTCAAATATCCCATCTGCCATTCTAACTTCTACGTCCAAATTTCTTCCACTTTCAAAGGAAGCAAACTGCAAAAACAGCATTTACTTAGGGAGGAACTAACATCAGTTGTGTACTTATAATGTATACATGTCTGGTGTAAACATCTTAGTAAGTCGCAATATTTTTGTGGGACTGGAGTAAAATGCATATTGAGTAGAGATGAGCGTTGTTCTACTCGAACTGTTCGCCAATCTCAAATTCGAGCTGTTTTGGGCGGTGTTCGAGCCGTTCGGCGAACACGAACAATTTGAGAAAAATTCGGCTGTTCGAGGTTATGTTCGATAACTGTTCGTGCACCAAAATCATAACTGGATTTTTTCTCAGTAATGATGAAAATTAATGTTAATACGCAGTTTGAGTGTACAGCGGGGTGGGGGGAGGGGCAGGGGATGGATCTCTGCAGGAACAATGAAGATCTCCATTTTTTTTTCTCTTTCTCGCATTTGCAGTGGGGAGGTGCAATCTGTCAGCCTATCAGCAGCGCACACACGGAGCGAAGTGCTTTTTTTCACACAAGCAAGGGCATGTGTGATTGGCAGTGTATGTCACATGTCCTTGCCCTATAAGACCCAGCCATTTTCCCCGTCGCCACCATTTTCTCACTGCTGCAGCTGCGTGTTAGACGGCACCGCTGTTGCTGTGTGCGCTATACCTTGTTAATTTCAAGCCAATTTTCGCACAAATCTACAGATAGCTTGGGAGTAGGGAATAGTTGTGATTGCAGTCCTTTTAAGGACTAGGTTACAGCATTTCCTACGACTTTTATCAGGCAGGTCTGTGCTCTTAAATAGATAGATTGTGGGAGTAAAGACTAATTGTAATTGCAGTCCTTTTCAGGACTAGGTTACATCAGTTCCTATCAGTTTTTGCCAGGCAGGTCTGTGCCAGTGCTGTGCAAGTTTTTTTCACAGCATTTGGCTGAATCTAGCAAAGCTAATCCTTTTTGGCCTATTGCAGAGTGTGTTAGTCAGTGGAGTAGCCTATCTGTGTTGCAAGATATACCACCTGTGTATAGAATACCAATTTTTTTACTGCACCTAGTGAAGTAAAATCTTTTGGGCATAGCATCATTCTATTAGTCTATCTATACTGACCTCCATCAGGTTGCAAATTGAATATAATTTTTTTCTGCATCTAGCTCTGAAAAAATATTGGGCTTCTAGCTGTGTGTGGGACTTGTTGTATTAGTCCATCTATACTGACCTCCATCGGGTTGCAAACTGAATATATTTTTTTCTGCATCTACCTCTGAAAAAATATTGGGCTTCTAGCTGTGTGTGGGACTTGTTCTATTAATCCATCTATACAGACCTCCATCAGGTTGCAAACTGAATATATTTTTTTCTGCATCTACCTCTGAAAAAATATTGGGCTTCTAGCTGTGTGTGGGACTTGTTCTATTAATCCATCTATACAGACCTCCATCAGGTTGCAAACTGAATATATTTTTTTCTGCATCTACCTCTGAAAAAATATTGGGCTTCTAGATGTGTGTGGGACTTGTTGTATTAGTCCATCTATACTGACCTCCATCAGGTTGCAAATTAAAAATAATTTTTATCTGCAACTACAGTACCTCTGAAAAAATATTTGGGCTTCTAGCTGTGTGTGGGACTTGTTCTATTAGTCCATCTATACTGACCTCAATCAGGTTGCAAATTGAATATAATTTTTATCTGCATCTAGCTCTGAAAAAATATTTGGCCTTCTAGCAGTGTGTGTGACTTTCTCTATTAGTCCATCTATACTGACCTCCATCAGGTTGCAAATTAAAAATAATTTTTATCTGCATCTACCTCTGAAAAATCATTTGGGCTTCTAGCTGTGTGTGGGACTTGTTCTATTAATCCATCTATACAGACCTCCATCAGGTTGCAAACTGAATATAATTTTTTTCTGCATCTAGCTCTGAAAAAATATTTGGCCTTCTAGCAGTGTGTGGGACTTGTTCTATTAGTCCACCTATACTGACCTCCATCAGGTTGCAAATTCAAAATAATTTTTTGTCTGCATCTACCTCTGAAAAAATATTTGGGCTTCTAGCTGTGTGTGGGACTTGTTCTATTAGTCCATCTATACTGACCTCCATCAGGTTGCAAATTGAATATAATTTTTTTCTGCATCTAACCCAGCCAATAGTTTTGGCCTAATACCACAGTTTGGCCACTCAGCTCTGCTCGGTTCCCATCCATTGTTTTTTTGTGCAAACAACTCCAGAGTTGTGAATTAGTTAACCACCAAAATGAGTGGAAAAAGGCCTGCTGCTGGTGGAAAGGGGAATAGGCGTGTTGGGAAGGGGAAAAAAGGTTGTGTCCGTGGGGTAGGTGTTAAAGCAACAGTAACATCTGCAGAAGAAAGACCATCTTCCAGCCAAACTAAAATGTCTACTTCTTTTAGCGGACAATGTGATAAGATCCCTTTCTTACGGCCACGCCAATCGCTACAAATTCCAGATGAGGCACAAAAACAGCAGGTGCTTCAACGGATATCAAGTGCTCCTTTAAGTGGGCTCTCCTCCACATCAACTTCAACATCACAAATACTCCAGTCCTCAAAGGTGTCACCCCAATCGCACTTGCTTCCTCACAGCTCCCAAATCTCCAGCTGCCTGTCTGAGTATAAGGTAGAACAGATGGTTGAGTCTGCAGAGCTGTTTACTCATACTATAGCCTGGGAATCAGAGGTCGACTCCAGCGCTTCTGTGAATCCAGACGAGGAAAAGATCTGCACTGATGCCCAGAATCTTTATGAGTCGGATCCAGGACCAGACGCAGAAGGTTCTGACCATAATGTAGACCCTCATTCCCAAACTGTAACTCCTGTTGGTGGAGACAATGAGGAAGACGATGATAAGACTCAAATACCTGATTGGAGCGACAACTTTAGTTTTTTGTCAGGGCAGGAACAGGTTGGCTCTGAGGACGACGGGTGTGATAACGCACAGGGTGATGATGATGAGGTTGGAGATCCCACTTACTGTCAACCCACAGTCAGCCAAGAGATGTGGTCAGCAGAGGAGGTGGAGGAAGATGCTAGTGACGACGAGGTCAGGTTGCGCCTTCCTGGACAGAGACGTAGTACTGGAAGCACGTCAACAACTGCATCCTCAAACACAACTCTGCCTCTCACCACAAGTCGTGGTGGCTCTTCAGGTCGCATGGGTGCTAAGCCTTGCATAGCCTGGGCATTTTTTCAGATCGATAAAGATGACCCAACTCGTGTTATCTGTAACATTTGTCAGCAAAAGCTAAGTAGAGGCCAAAAAATACATAGTTTGAGTACTTCATGCATGAACCGGCACATGGACATGAAGCATAAGTTGCAGTGGGAAGCTCAGTGTGCTACAATGCGGCCTAGCCGGCCGGGCCAACCACCGTCTGCCATATCTTGTGCATCCGCAGCCTCTTCATCCTCTGTGACTGGGGGGACAGCAGTCACACCTGTTTTGGGGCGCAGACCTGCCACCTCTTTACCCGCAACAGCCAGCGTGATTGGCAGGTCATCATTTTCTTTGGAGGTGGTAACACCAGCTGGTCTTGAGCGCTGTCCGACATCGATAGCACCACCTTTGGATCAAGGCAACCTAACATGTCCGCCTGCATCTTCCTCACAGACCGGCAGTTTGCCGGGGACACCCTTATCAACCCCGTCTAAGCACAATAGCCAGCCCTCGGTCCCTCAGATGTGGACAAGTAAAAGACCATTTCCTCCTAGCCATGAGAAAGCTAAGAGGTTGAATTTCACCATCTGCAAGCTCTTGGCTACAGAAATGCTGCCTTTCCGCCTGGTGGACACAGAGGATTTTCGAGACCTTATGTCCGTCGCAGTGCCCCAGTACCAGATGCCCAGTCAGCACTACTTCTCAAAGAAAGGTGTGCCTGCGCTCCACCAGCATGTCGCACACAACATCACCGCTTCTTTGAGAAACTCTGTGTGTGACAGGGTGCATTTCACCACAGACACTTGGACGAGTAGGCATGGACAGGGGCGTTACATGTCGCTGACTGGGCACTGGGTAACTATGGTGACAGCAGGATAAGGGGCTGCTGTCCAAGTCTTGCCGTCCCCACGAGTTGTGCGTCAATCCTCTTTATGTCAAAGTTCCTCCACTGCTTCTGCCTCCTCAACCTCCTCTCGGTCTTCCACCTGCACCCAAAGCCTGTCTGGTCATGCCACAAGCTTTCTAACTGCGCAGAAGGGATCCTGCACACCTCCTTACTATGCTGGCAGTAGGGCTCAACGTCATCAGGCGGTTTTTACATTGAAATGTCTGGGAAATGTGAGTCACACAGCTGAGGAGTTGTGGTCAGCTCTGGAGAACCAATTTCATGAATGGTTGTCTCCACTGGACCTGAAACCAGTGAAGGCCGTGTGCGACAATGCTGCAAACCTGGGTGCGGCCCTTCGCCGGGGCAATGTCACACACGTGCCTTGTATGGCTCATGTGTTGAACCTGGTTGTCCAGCAATTTTTAGCCCACTATCCCAGACTAGATGGCCTTCTGCAGAGGGCACGGTCGCTGTGTGCTCACTTCCGCCGTTCGCATCCCGCAGCTCAGCGACTTACATCTCTACAGAAGTCGTTGGGCCTGCGATGTGCCTACCCGGTGGAATTCAACTCTGCACATGTTGCAGCGACTGTGGCAGCACAGACAAGCCCTGGTGCAATACGTTCTGACGTATAGCCTGGGCCAACGAGATCCAGAGGTGGGGCAAATCACGCTGGAGGAGTGGTCTCAGATCAGGGACCTATGCACCCTTCTGCACAGTTTTGAAATGGCGACGAAGATGTTTAGTGCTGACGATGCCATTATCAGCATGACTATTCCGGTGATTTACATGCTGGAGCACATGTTAAACAGAATTCGGAGTCAGGTGGTGGCACAAGAGGAGGTGGAGGAAGTAGAGGAGGAGGAGTTGTATGCGGAAGGGCTAACATCTGCAAGGTCCAGACGGTCGGCAGCACCAAGGCGGCAGGCATGTGAGGGTGGGGGAGATGGTTTTACCAGGGCGCATGGTAGCAGCCAAACTAGTGAGGAAGGTGCAGGAGCCCAGGAAGAAGTGGAGGACGAACTGATGGAAGACTCATCAGATGAGGGAGACCTTGATCACATTTCTGTTGTGCGAGGTTGGGGGGAGAGGACAGAGGAAGGAAGCATGATTGTTACCTCGCCACCAACACAACAGGGACTTGGTGCTCCTGGATGCGCAACACACATGAGTGCCTTCTTGCTGCACTACCTGCAACATGACCCTCGAATTGTGAGAATTAGAAATAATCCTGACTACTGGGTTGCCACACTGTTAGATCCCCGGTACAAAAGTAAATTTGCAGAAATTATTCCTGCCATAGAAAGGGATGCACGCATGCAGGAGTATCAGCAGAGACTGTTGCAGAATCTTACATGTGCTTTTCCACAAAATACCAGTGGTGCACGTAGTGAATCTCACAGTTCCAACTTGCCAACCGTGGGACCGTCAAGTGTTCAGCACTCAAACCGTAACAGAACCACAGTATCTGCTGGTAACATCAATTTTGCGGAATCATTTCACCACTTTTTTAGCCCATCCTTTGCAAGGCCACAGGAGACAAGAAGTCTGACACATAGTCAACGCCTAGAGACGATGGTACAGGAGTATCTCCAAGTAAACATTGAAGCCATGACTGTGTCACTGGACCCTTGCTCTTTTTGGGCTTCCAATCTGGATAAATGGCCGGAGCTAGCCACTTACGCCTTGGAGATCTTGTCATGCCCCGCAGCCAGCGTTCTGTCTGAACGTGTGTTCAGCGCTGCTGGTGGTGTGCTGACAGATAAGCGCACGCGGCTCTCCACTGATAATGTAGACAGACTCACGTTCATAAAGATAAACAAATCATGGATCCGAAACGACTTTTCTACCCCTGTGTCATCCTGGGGAGAGTAAAAGCTTGATGATTGGTTAAAATCACCCTACCAACCGTTTTAAGCTTTCAAATTACTAATCATGTTTATCTGTATCTTGGCTGGAAAATAATTTGGGCTTTGTAGCAGTGTGCAGCACTGATTCTATTAGGCCATCTATAATAAGTAGTGTTGAGCCACCCCCGTAGTGTTCGAGTTCGGTTCGGTTCGTCGAACACCCGTGTGTTCGCCGAACTGTTCGTCGAACTGTTCGTCGAACACCTTCGAACACCGTTAAAACCAATGGCAGGCAAACAAAAACACATAGAAACACATAGAAAACACCTTCAAAGGTGTCCAAAAGCTGACAAACTGCTCAGAAGACACAACTAACACATGGAAAAGTGACAAGTACATATAGTCATGTGAAAAGAAAAGAGGTGGAGGAGTAAAAGGAGGGGGAGACACAGATATAGGCATGTCATGCCCTTCTAAAATCCAAAAAGTGAGAAGACGACACGTTCAGTCCGCTCCTGCCCGTGCCACCTCCGCGTCGCCGGGTTTGTGCCAGAGCCGCGGTGAACCCTGACGGCCAGCCCCCCTCTCCCAATACTGGTGCCTGTCCGCTGGTGGGTCGAGCGAGCCCCCCTGTGGTGGAGGCAGCTCTAAGCTTTTTAATTTAAATTGTCTCTCTAATTTGAATGAATACACTTTAAATCCATTTACAAGGATCTATTGGAGGGCAAGTCTCATGCCAGCAGCCGCGTAATTCCAGCTCCAGTAGCGTCCACTAAAGCTGCTGCAGTTAAAAAGCTTTTATAAGGATCGAGCTCGGCTGTCCACCGCAAGGCATCCTACTGCCAGTCCCAGCCCCTATGCCTTGGGGTGCCTCCTGATGCTCTTCACTGAGTATCCCGTGGTCCCGAAGCATTTCCTTTGAAAAAATTAAGTGTCCAAACTACAGGTGGTGTAGCTTGCTTAACAGCCGGGATAATCCGCTGACTAGCAGACACTGCTACTAGGCACAAAGTATTTCCTGGGCTAGATGCAGTTAAAAATTTGTAATTAGATACTCTCGTTGGATGCTGAGAAAGCATTCCATAGAGTCTCCTGGCACGCCATATATGATTCTCTTAAAAAGCTTGGGGTAGGGGTCTAGGGGACCCTTTAATAGCCAAAATCACGGCCCTGTATCGCAATACGTCACCTAGGCTGAAGATAAATGGAACTGTAGCACCCTGAGGGCTCAGTTGCTACAGAGGTATTGCACCTCACCCAGAGGTGTGATATCTCACTCTCAGGTAAGGATGTAGTGTGGATCAGGACCCGACACCTGCATGCATTACACCACATTGCCGTGGGGCAGGGCGACCAATATGCCCCTGAGATGGGCACGACAGTCCCTGTCCCTGGCTGGAGTGGGGGGAGGGAACACTGAGGAAGGGGAACCCTGTAGTGCAGGAGCAGGGAGGAAGCAGTTCCTGGGTGCATTGAGAAGGGAGTATAAAAGGTGGGCACCATCTTAGTTCAGTGCAGAGAAGTCTGAGCAGAAGTGGCAGGGAGCAGGGGCTCTGCATGAGCTCTGCTCCGGAGGCGGGCCTAGTAACAGAGGCCCAGGCCTGGAAGAGGGAGAAGGAAGGAAGAGGAGCAGAGAAGGCTCCAGGAACGAGGAACGAAGGGATCCCAGGGGTGCGGACGGGCGAGTCGCCACCGCACGCCCGAATCCACCTGCGTGGAGGGGTCAGGCCAAAGGGGGAGACCGGTCCCCGAAACTAGTGGAGGCAGGAAACGACCCTCAGCTAGAAACAGGAGGCTGTGACATTTTATGTGGCGCAGCCCCTCGCTACACCCGCTAGGAAGGCACCACATAGGGTCAGGGAAACTGGCGCCAAGTTTACCAAGAGGAGGCCCGAGGCAGCCGGACAGAAGGGTTGGTAAGAAAGGCCAGACAAAGGACACACAAAGGGGGTCCTGTGAAGCGCTCCAAAGTTATCTGGGAGTTGTCTGAGCCCCTCACCTGGTGAGCACAGAACGACGTGGGCAGCCGTTACCTGCAGACGTGGTCTGGATAATAAGAACTGTGAGTAAAGGCCCTGGACTGCATCACTGACTCCGTGTCGTTACTGCTGCTGCCCTGCACCATCACCCCCATCCTCCGCATACACTGCCCTGAGGCTATACTCCTCCCGTGGGGAGTTATGCTACGCTCTGCTGCACCCACAACACCAGCCTCAGCGGTCTGCCCTGGAGTGGCGGTTCACTCTGACCGCAATCCACGGGTGGCGTAGTCGGACATTTAAACATCAAAACCACATAAATAGTTCCGCCACTGGTTTGACCGCCCTGAGCCACGGAACCGGGTCGCCGCCACGGAGACTACAACCACCAGCATCCACCAAAAAGGGTCCAGCTCCGGGTGTCCCAAGGCCCAGGGGGCGCGTCAGAACATTTTCATCACCTTTCACAATCACCAATGGGACAAGGCAGGGATGTTCTCTGTCCCCTCTCTTATACATCCTAGTGATGGAGCACCTGCTCTCATCAATTCGCCATAACCCCAATATTAGGTGGATTGAGGTGGGAGGCACCAAGTACAAGTGCTCTCTATTTGCTGATGATGTCCTAGTATATATCACTCAATCACATATATCCATCCATGCTGTTATGGCTGAAATAGATCACTTTGTTACATGGTCAAATTTTAAAATCAATGCAGCGAAGTCTGAGGCCCTCGATGTCTCCCTCCCCAAATCCATATAGGATTCCATCCAGTCCAACTTTCCCTTTGCCTGGCCCTCACAGGGTATCAAATACTTAGGAATTCCTATTCATAGAGACCTCTCCCATCTATGTTATCTTAATTTTGGGCCCTTTATTGAACAACTCCATACAGACCACGGTTGGCAAGTTAGAACTGTAAGATTCACTACGTGAACCACTGGTGTTTTGTGGAAAAGCACATGTACACTGTGTTCCAAATTATTATGCAAAAAGTGTTTAGGAGTGATAAGGGAAGAATTTGTTTGTTTGTCAGTTAAACTCATTGATGGTGATGTGTGTCAGGGCTCTTTATATCACTGTAAGCAATTGCAGACACCTGTGCTAATTAGTTTGGCAGGTGTGTCCAATGAAAGGCAAGACTACTTAAGAAGGCTGTCTCACATTATTAAGCAGCCTACATTTCTGCCAAAATGGGAAAGAAAAAGGATGTGTAGGCTGCTGAGAAGCAACAAATTGTGGAGTGTTTAGGTCAAGGCATGACTACAATCAACATTGTGCGATGATCAGGATGAAGTGTCTTGGCAATCAAGAAGTATGTAGCTGATTCACAGTACACACGTGTGCGTGCTGATAAGGGCAAATTGAGGACTCTTTCCTACAGGCAATTACGTCAGGTTGAAAGAGCAGCGGCAAAAAAGCCTTGTCATAGCAGCAGACAAGTTTTTGAAGCTGCTGGTGCCTCCAACGTCCCCCGAACAACAAGATGCAGGGTCCTTCAGAGGTTTGCAGCTGTGCATACGCCATCCTGTCGACCTCCTCTATCCACTTCACACAAGCAGAAACGGCTCCAGTGGGCCAAACATTACATGAAGACTGATTTCAAAACTGTTTTGTTCACGGATGAGTGCCGTGCAGCGCTCGATGGTCCAGATGGATGGAGTGGAGGATGGCTGGTTGATGGACACCCCACGCAAACACGGCTACAGCGCCAACAAGGAGGAGGTGGAGTAATGTTTTGGGCTGGAATCATGGGGAGAGAGATTGTCGGCCCCTTTAGGATCCCTGAAGGCGCTAAAGATGAACTCCATAATGTATGTGGATTTTCTCAAACAGCACTTCCTGCCATGGTTCAAGAAGAAGAACCGTGTATTTCACAGCAAGATCATTTTTTTGCATGATAATGCACCATCTCATGCTGCACATAAAACATCTGCATCTCTGGCTGATATGGGCATAAAAGGGGACAAACTTATGGTGTGACCCCCATGCTCCCCTGACCTCTACCCCATTCAGAACCTTTGGAGCATCATTAAAAGGAGTGTCTATGATGGCGGGAGGCAGTTCACATCTAAGCAACAGCTCTGGGAGGGTATTCTGTCCTCATGCAAAACAATTGAAGCAGAAACCATCCAAAACCTGACAAATTCAATGGACGAGAGAGTTCAGAAGCTCCTTTCGAACAAGGGGTCCTATGTGAAAATGTAACATCACCTAGAATAAAGAGTGTGGCAACCCAGTAGTCATGATTACTTCAAATTCTGACAATATGAGGGTCATGCTGCAGGTAATGCAGCAAGAAGGCACTTATGTGTCTTGCGCATCTCGGAGCCCCAAAATTATTTTCCGGGCTAGATGCAGCTAAAAATTATTATTAATTTTAAATCTGGTGAAGCTTTAGTATAGATGGCCTAATAGGATCAGTGCTGCACACTGCTACAGAGCCCAAATTATTTTCCAGTCAAGATACAGATAAACATGATTAGTAATTTTAAATCTGGTGGAGCTTATTATAGATGGCCTAATAGAATCAGTGCTGCACACTGCTACAAAGCCCAAATTATTTTCCAGCCAAGATGCAGATAAACATGATTAGTAATTTGAAAGCTTAAAACGGTTGGTAGGGTGATTTTAACCAATCATCAAGCTTTTACTCTCCCCAGGATGACACAGGGGTAGAAAATTCGTTTCGGATCCATGATTTGTTCATCTTTATGAACGTGAGTCTGTCTACATTATCAGTGGAGAGCCGCGTGCGCTTAACTGTCAGCACACCACCAGCAGCGCTGAACACACGTTCAGACAGAACGCTGGCTGCGGGGCATGACAAGATCTCCAAGGCGTAAGTGGCTAGCTCCGGCCATTTATCCAGATTGGAAGCCCAAAAAGAGCAAGGGTCCAGTGACACAGTCATGTCTTCAATGTTTACTTGGAGATACTCCTGTACCATCGTCTCTAGGCGTTGACTATGTGTCAGACTTCTTGTCTCCTGTGGCCTTGCAAAGGATGGGCTAAAAAAGTGGTGAAATGATTCCGCAAAATTGACGTTACCAGCAGATACTGTGGTTCTGTTACGGTTTGAGTGCTGAACACTTGACGGTCCCACGGTTGGCAAGTTGGAACTGTGAGATTCACTACGTGCACTACTGGTATTTTGTGGAAAAGCACATGTAAGATTCTGCAACAGTCTCTGCTGATACTCCTGCATGCGTGCATCCCTTTCTATGGCAGGAATAATTTCTGCAAATTTACTTTTGTACCGGGGATCTAACAGTGTGGCAACCCAGTAGTCAGGATTATTTCTAATTCTCACAATTCGAGGGTCATGTTGCAGGTAGTGCAGCAAGAAGGCACTCATGTGTGTTGCGCATCCAGGAGCACCAAGTCCCTGTTGTGTTGGTGGCGAGGTAACAATCATGCTTCCTTCCTCTGTCCTCTCCCCCCAACCTCGCACAACAGAAATGTGATCAAGGTCTCCCTCATCTGATGAGTCTTCCATCAGTTCGTCCTCCACTTCTTCCTGGGCTCCTGCACCTTCCTCACTAGTTTGGCTGCTACCATGCGCCCTGGTAAAACCATCTCCCCCACCCTCACATGCCTGCCGCCTTGGTGCTGCCGACCGTCTGGACCTTGCAGATGTTAGCCCTTCCGCATACAACTCCTCCTCCTCTACTTCCTCCACCTCCTCTTGTGCCACCACCTGACTCCGAATTCTGTTTAACATGTGCTCCAGCATGTAAATCACTGGAATAGTCATGCTGATAATGGCATCGTCAGCACTAAACATCTTCGTCGCCATTTCAAAACTGTGCAGAAGGGTGCATAGGTCCCTGATCTGAGACCACTCCTCCAGCGTGATTTGCCCCACCTCTGGATCTCGTTGGCCCAGGCTATACGTCAGAACGTATTGCACCAGGGCTTGTCGGTGCTGCCACAGTCGCTGCAACATGTGCAGAGTTGAATTCCACCGGGTAGGCACATCGCATTTTAGCCGGTGAAGTGGCAGGCCCAACGACTTCTGTAGAGATGTAAGTCGCTGAGCTGCGGGATGCGAACGGCGGAAGTGAGCACACAGCGACCGTGCCCTCTGCAGAAGGCCATCTAGTCTGGGATAGTGGGCTAAAAATTGCTGGACAACCAGGTTCAACACGTGAGCCATACAAGGCACGTGTGTGACATTGCCCCGGCGAAGGGCCGCACCCAGGTTTGCAGCATTGTCGCACACGGCCTTCCCTGGTTTCAGGTCCAGTGGAGACAACCATTCATGAAATTGGTTCTCCAGAGCTGACCACAACTCCTCAGCTGTGTGACTCACATTTCCCAGACATTTCAATGTAAAAACCGCCTGATGACGTTGAGCGCTACTGCCAGCATAGTAAGGAGGTGTGCAGGATCCCTTCTGCGCAGTTAGAAAGCTTGTGGCATGACCAGACAGGCTTTGGGTGCAGGTGGAAGACCGAGAGGAGGTTGAGGAGGCAGAAGCAGTGGAGGAACTTTGACATAGAGGATTGACGCACAACTCGTGGGGACGGCAAGACTTGGACAGCAGCCCCTTGTCCTGCTGTCACCATAGTTACCCAGTGCCCAGTCAGCGACATGTAACGCCCCTGTCCATGCCTACTCGTCCAAGTGTCTGTGGTGAAATGCACCCTGTCACACACAGAGTTTCTCAAAGAAGCGGTGATGTTGTGTGCGACATGCTGGTGGAGCGCAGGCACACCTTTCTTTGAGAAGTAGTGCCGACTGGGCATCTGGTACTGGGCACTGCGACGGACATAAGGTCTCGAAAATCTTCTGTGTCCACCAGGCGGAAAGGCAGCATTTCTGTAGCCAAGAGCTTGCAGATGGTGAAATTCAACCTCTTAGCTTTCTCATGGCTAGGAGGAAATGGTCTTTTACTTGTCCACATCTGAGGGACCGAGGGCTGGCTATTGTGCTTAGACGGGGTTGATAAGGGTGTCCCCGGCAAACTGCCGGTCTGTGAGGAAGATGCAGGCGGACATGTTAGGTTGCCTTGATCCAAAGGTGGTGCTTTCGATGTCGGACAGCACTCAACACCAGCTGGTGTTACCACCTCCAAAGAAAATGATGACCTGCCAATCACGCTGGCTGTTGCGGGTAAAGAGGTGGCAGGTCTGCGCCCCAAAACAGGTGTGACTGCTGTCCCCCCAGTCACAGAGGATGAAGAGGCCGCGGATGCACAAGATATGGCAGACGGTGGTTGGCCCGGCCGGCTAGGCCGCATTGTAGCACACTGAGCTTCCCACTGCAACTTATGCTTCATGTCCATGTGCCGGTTCATGCATGAAGTACTCAAACTATGTATTTTTTGGCCTCTACTTAGCTTTTGCTATCAAATGTTACAGATAACACGAGTTGGGTCATCTTTATCAATCTGAAAAAATGCCCAGGCTATGCAAGGCTTAGCACCCATGCGACCTGAAGAGCCACCACGACTTGTGGTGAGAGGCAGAGTTGTGTTTGAGGATGCAGTTGTTGACGTGCTTCCAGTACTACGTCTCTGTCCAGGATGCGCAACCTGACCTCGTCGTCACTAGCATCTTCCTCCACCTCCTCTGCTGACCTCATCTCTTGGCTGACTGTGGGTTGACAGTAAGTGGGATCTCCAACCTCATCATCATCACCCTGTGCGTTATCACACCCGTCGTCCTCAGAGCCAACCTGTTCCTGCCCTGACAAAAAACTAAAGTTGTCGCTCCAATCAGGTATTTGAGTCTTATCATCGTCTTCCTCATTGTCTCCACCAACAGGAGTTACAGTTTGGGAATGAGGGTCTACATTATGGTCAGAACCTTCTGCGTCTGGTCCTGGATCCGACTCATAAAGATTCTGGGCATCAGTGCAGATCATTTCCTCGTGTGGATTCACAGAAGCGCTGGAGTCGACCTCTGATTCCCAGGCTATAGTATGAGTAAACAGCTCTGCAGACTCAACCATCTGTTCTACCTCATACTCAGACGGGCAGCTGGAGATTTGGGAGCTGTGAGGAAGCAAGTGCGATTGGGGTGACACCTTTGAGGACTGGAGTATTTGTGATGTTGAAGTTGATGTGGAGGAGAGCCCACTTAAAGGAGCACTTGATATCCGTTGAAGCACCTGCTGTTTTTGTGCCTCATCTGGAATTTGTAGCGATTGGCGTGGCCGTAAGAAAGGGATCTTATCACATTGTCCGCTAAAAGAAGTAGACATTTTAGTTTGGCTGGAAGATGGTCTTTCTTCTGCAGATGTTACTGTTGCTTTAACACCTACCCCACGGACACAACCTTTTTTCCCCTTCCCAACACGCCTATTCCCCTTTCCATCAGCAGCAGGCCTTTTTCCACTCATTTTGGTGGTTAACTAATTCACAACTCTGGAGTTGTTTGCACAAAAAAACAATGGATGGGAACCGAGCAGAGCTGAGTGGCCAAACTGTGGTATTAGGCCAAAACTATTGGCTGGGTTAGATGCAGAAAAAAATTATATTCAATTTGCAACCTGATGGAGGTCAGTATAGATGGACTAATAGAACAAGTCCCACACACAGCTAGAAGCCCAAATATTTTTTCAGAGGTAGATGCAGACAAAAAATTATTTTGAATTTGCAACCTGATGGAGGTCAGTATAGGTGGACTAATAGAACAAGTCCCACACACTGCTAGAAGGCCAAATATTTTTTCAGAGCTAGATGCAGAAAAAAATTATATTCAGTTTGCAACCTGATGGAGGTCTGTATAGATGGATTAATAGAACAAGTCCCACACACAGCTAGAAGCCCAAATATTTTTTCAGAGGTAGATGCAGATAAAAATTATTTTTAATTTGCAACCTGATGGAGGTCAGTATAGATGGACTAATAGAGAAAGTCCCACACACTGCTAGAAGGCCAAATATTTTTTCAGAGCTAGATGCAGATAAAAATTATATTCAATTTGCAACCTGATGGAGGTCAGTATAGATGGACTAATAGAACAAGTCCCACACACAGCTAGAAGCCCAAATATTTTTTCAGAGGTACTGTAGATGCAGAAAATAATATATTCAGTTTGCAACCTGATGGAGGTCTGTATAGATGGATTAATAGAACAAGTCCCACACACAGCTAGAAGCCCAATATTTTTTCAGAGGTTGATGCAGAAAAAAATATATTCAGTTTGCAACCTGATGGAGGTCAGTATAGATGGACTAATACAACAAGTCCCACACACAGCTAGAAGCCCAATATTTTTTCAGAGGTAGATGCAGAAAAAAATATATTCAGTTTGCAACCTGATGGAGGTCTGTATAGATGGATTAATAGAACAAGTCCCACACACAGCTAGAAGCCCAATATTTTTTCAGAGGTAGATGCAGAAAAAAATATATTCAGTTTGCAACCTGATGGAGGTCAGTATAGATGGACTAATACAACAAGTCCCACACACAGCTAGAAGCCCAATATTTTTTCAGAGGTAGATGTAGAAAAAAATATATTTAGTTTGCAACCTGATGGAGGTCTGTATAGATGGATTAATAGAACAAGTCCCACACACAGCTAGAAGCCCAGTATTTTTTCAGAGGTAGATGCAGAAAATAATATATTCAGTTTGCAACCTGATGGAGGTCAGTATAGATGGACTAATACAACAAGTCCCACACACAGCTAGAAGCCCAATATTTTTTCAGAGCTAGATGCAGAAAAAAATTATATTCAATTTGCAACCTGATGGAGGTCAGTATAGATGGACTAATAGAATGGTGCTATGCCCAAAAGATTTTACTTCACTAGGTGCAGTAAAAAAATTGGTATTCTATACACAGGTGGTATATCTTGCAACACAGATAGGCTACTCCACTGACTAACACACTCTGCAATAGGCCAAAAAGGATTAGCTTTGCTAGATTCAGCCAAATGCTGTGAAAAAAACTTGCACAGCACTGGCACAGACCTGCCTGGCAAAAACTGATAGGAACTGATGTAACCTAGTCCTGAAAAGGACTCCAATTACAATTAGTCTTTACTCCCACAATCTATCTATTTAAGAGCACAGACCTGCCTGATAAAAGTCGTAGGAAATGCTGTAACCTAGTCCTTAAAAGGACTGCAATCACAACTATTCCCTACTCCCAAGCTATCTGTAGATTTGTGCGAAAATTGGCTTGAAATTAACAAGGTATAGCGCACACAGCAACAGCGGTGCCGTCTAACACGCAGCTGCAGCAGTGAGAAAATGGTGGCGACGGGGAAAATGGCTTGGTCTTATAGGGCAAGGACATGTGACATACACTGCCAATGACACATGCCCTTGCTTGTGTGAAAAAAAGCACTTCGCTCCGTGTGTGCGCTGCTGATAGGCTGACAGATTGCACCTCCCCACTGTAAATGCGGGAAAGAGAAAAAAAAAATGGAGATCTTCATTGTTCCTGCAGAGATCCATCCCCTGCCCCTCCCCCCACCCCGCTGTACACTCAAACTGCGTATTAACATTAATTTTCATCATTACTGAGAAAAAATCCAATTATGATTTTGGTGCACGAACAGTTATCGAACATAACCTCGAACAGCCGAATTTTTCTCAAATTGTTCGTGTTCGCCGAACGGCTCGAACACCGCCCAAAACAGCTCGAATTTGAGATTGGTGAACAGTTCGAATAGAACAACGCTCATCTCTAATAATAAGCTCCACCAGATTTAAAATTACTAATCATGTTTATCTGTATCTTGACTGGAAAATAATTTGGGCTTTGTAGCAGTGTGCAGCACTGATCCTATTAGGCCATCTATACTAAAGCTTCACCAGATTTAAAATTAATAATAATTTTTAGCTGCATCTAGCCCGGAAAATAATTTTGGGGCTCCGAGATGCGAAGACACATAAGTGCCTTCTTGCTGCACTACCTGCAGCATGACCCTCATATTGTCAGAATTCGAAGTAATCATGACTACTGGGTTGCCACACTCTTAGATCCCCCAAACTTTTCGATCAACCTTTTCATTTTAATAAAGACCAAAAAAATGGTCATTTTTGAAATTATAAGCATTAGCAGGTTGTTAGAAACTGAAATCAAACAGTTTTCAACTCAAAACTTTATTCTAGGTGATGTTACATTTTCACATAGGACCCCTTGTTCGAAGGGAGCTTCTGAACTCTCTTGTCCATTGAATTTGTCAGGTTTTGGATGGTTTCTGCTTCAATTGTTTTGCATGAGGACAGAATACCCTCCCAGAGCTGTTGCTTAGATGTGAACTGCCTCCCGCCATCATAGACACTCCTTTTAATGATGCTCCAAAGGTTCTGAATGGGGTAGAGGTCAGGGGAGCATGGGGGTCACACCATAAGTTTGTCCCTTTTTATGCCCATATCAGCCAGAGATGCAGATGTTTTATGTGCAGCATGAGATGGTGCATTATCATGCAAAAAAATGATCTTGCTGTGAAATACACGGTTCTTCTTCTTGAACCATGGCAGGAAGTGCTGTTTGAGAAAATCCACATACATTATGGAGTTCATCTTTAGCGCCTTCAGGGATCCTAAAGGGGCCGACAATCTCTCTCCCCATGATTCCAGCCCAAAACATTACTCCACCTCCTCCTTGTTGGCGCTGTAGCCGTGTTTGCGTGGGGTGTCCATCAACCAGCCATCCTCCACTCCATCCATCTGGACCATCGAGCGCTGCACGGCACTCATCCGTGAACAAAACAGTTTTGAAATCAGTCTTCATGTAATGTTTGGCCCACTGGAGCCGTTTCTGCTTGTGTGAAGTGGATAGAGGAGGTCGACAGGATGGCGTATGCACAGCTGCAAACCTCTGAAGGACCCTGCATCTTGTTGTTCAGGGGACGTTGGAGGCACCAGCAGCTTCAAAAACTTGTCTGCTGCTATGACAAGGCTTTTTTGCCGCTGCTCTTTCAACCTGACGTAATTGCCTGTAGGAAAGAGTCCTCAATTTGCCCTTATCAGCACGCACATGTGTGTACTGTGAATCAGCTACATACTTCTTGATTGCCAAGACACTTCATCCTGATCATCGCACAATGTTGATTGTAGTCATGCCTTGACCTAAACACTCCACAATTTGTTGCTTCTCAGCAGCCGACACATCTTTTTTCTTTCCCATTTTGGCAGAAAATGTAGGCTGCTTAATAATGTGAGACAGCCTTCTTAAGTAGTCTTGCCTTTCATTGGACACACCTGCCAAACTAATTAGCACAGGTGTCTGCAATTGCTTACAGTGATATAAAGAGCCCTGACACACATCACCATCAATGAGTTTAACTGACAAACAAACAAATTCTTCCCTTATCACTCCTAAACACTTTTTGCATAATAATTTGGAACACAGTGTACATGTGCTTTTCCACAAACACCAGTGGTTCACGTAGTGAATCTTACAGTTCTAACTTGCCAACCGTGGTCTGTATGGAGTTGTTCAATAAAGGGCCCAAAATTAAGATAACATAGATGGGAGAGGTCTCTATGAATAGGAATTCCTAAGTATTTGATACCCTGTGAGGGCCAGGCAAAGGGAAAGTTGGACTGGATGGAATCCTATATGGATTTGGGGAGGGAGACATCGAGGGCCTCAGACTTCGCTGCATTGATTTTAAGATTTGACCATGTAACAAAGTGATCTATTTCAGCCATAACAGCATGGATGGATATATGTGATTGAGTGATATATACTAGGACATCATCAGCAAATAGAGAGCACTTGTACTCGGTGCCTCCCACCTCAATCCACCTAATATTGGGGTTATGGCGAATTGATGAGAGCAGGTGCTCCGTCACTAGGATGTATAAGAGAGGGGACAGAGAACATCCCTGCCTTGTCCCATTGGTGATTGTGAAAGGTGATGAAAATGTTCTGACGCGCCCCCTGGGCCTTGGGACACCCGGAGCCGGACCCTTTTTGGTGGATGCTGGTGGTTGTAGTCTCCGTGGCGGCGACCCGGTTCCGTGGCTCAGGGCGGTCAAACCAGTGGCGGAACTATTTATGTGGTTTTGATGTTTAAATGTCCGACTACGCCACCCGTGGATTGCGGTCAGAGTGAACCGCCGCTCCAGGGCAGACCGCTGAGGCTGGTGTTGTGGGTGCAGCAGAGCGTAGCATAACTCCCCACGGGAGGAGTATAGCCTCAGGGCAGTGTATGCGGAGGATGGGGGTGATGGTGCAGGGCAGCAGCAGTAACGACACGGAGTCAGTGATGCAGTCCAGGGCCTTTACTCACAGTTCTTATTATCCAGACCACGTCTGCAGGTAACGGCTGCCCACGTCGTACTGTGCTCACCAGGTGAGGGGCTCAGACAACTCCCAGATAACTTTGGAGCGCTTCACAGGACCCCCTTTGTGTGTCCTTTGTCTGGCCTTTCTTACCAACCCTTCTGTCCGACTGCCTCGGGCCTCCTCTTGGTAAACTTGGTGCTAGTTTCCCTGACCCTATGTGGTGCCTTCCTAGCGGGTGTAGCGAGGGGCTGCGCCACATAAAATGTCACAGCCTCCTGTTTCTAGCTGAGGGTCGTTTCCTGCCTCCACTAGTTTCGGGGACCGGTCTCCCCCTTTGGCCTGACCCCTCCACGCAGGTGGATTCGGGCGTGCGGTGGCGACTCACCCGTCCGCACCCCTGGGATCCCTTCGTTCCTCGTTCCTGGAGCCTTCTCCGCTCCTCTTCCTTCCTTCTCCCTCTTCCAGGCCTGGGCCTCTGTTACTAGGCCCGCCTCCGGAGCAGAGCTCATGCAGAGCCCCTGCTCCCTGCCACTTCTGCTCAGACTTCTCTGCACTGAACTAAGATGGTGCCCACCTTTTATACTCCCTTCTCAATGCACCCAGGAACTGCTTCCTCCCTGCTCCTGCACTACAGGGCTCCCCTTCCTCAGTGTTCCCTCCCCCCACTCCAGCCAGGGACAGGGACTGTCGTGCCCATCTCAGGGGCATATTGGTCGCCCTGCCCCACGGCAATGTGGTGTAATGCATGCAGGTGTCGGGTCCTGATCCACACTACATCCTTACCTGAGAGTGAGATATCACACCTCTGGGTGAGGTGCAATACCTCTGTAGCAACCGAGCCCTCAGGGTGCTACAGTTCCATTTATCTTCAGCCTAGGTGACGTATTGCGATACAGGGCCGTGATTTTGGCTATAAAAGGGTCCCCTAGACCCCTACCCCAAGCTTTTTAAGAGAATCATATATGGCGTGCCAGGAGACTCTATGGAATGCTTTCTCAGCATCCAACGAGAGTATCTAATTACAAATTTTTAACTGCATCTAGCCCAGGAAATACTTTGTGCCTAGTAGCAGTGTCTGCTAGTCAGCGGATTATCCCGGCTGTTAAGCAAGCTACACCACCTGTAGTTTGGACACTTAATTTTTTCAAAGGAAATGCTTCGGGACCACGGGATACTCAGTGAAGAGCATCAGGAGGCACCCCAAGGCATAGGGGCTGGGACTGGCAGTAGGATGCCTTGCGGTGGACAGCCGAGCTCGATCCTTATAAAAGCTTTTTAACTGCAGCAGCTTTAGTGGACGCTACTGGAGCTGGAATTACGCGGCTGCTGGCATGAGACTTGCCCTCCAATAGATCCTTGTAAATGGATTTAAAGTGTATTCATTCAAATTAGAGAGACAATTTAAATTAAAAAGCTTAGAGCTGCCTCCACCACAGGGGGGCTCGCTCGACCCACCAGCGGACAGGCACCAGTATTGGGAGAGGGGGGCTGGCCCTCAGGGTTCACCGCGGCTCTGGCACAAACCCGGCGACGCGGAGGTGGCACGGGCAGGAGCGGACTGAACGTGTCGGCTTCTCACTTCTTGGACTTTAGAAGGGCATGACATGCCTATATCTGTGTCTCCCCCTCCTTTTACTCCTCCACCTCTTTTCTTTTCGCATGACTATATGTACTTGTCACTTTTCCATGTGTTAGTTGTGTCTTCTGAGCAGTTTGTCAGCTTTTGGACACCTTTGAAGGTGTTTTCTATGTGTTTCTGTGTGTTTTTGTTTGCCTGCCATTGGTTTTAACGGTGTTCGAAGGTGTTCGACGAACAGTTCGGCGAACACACGGGTGTTCGACGAACCGAACCGAACTCGAACACTACGGGGGTGGCTCAACACTAATATTGAGGCGCACACCAAGATGCATACTACTCATCAGGCACTCCTGATCATTAGGGGGATTTTCCTCTTCTTGAATCAGAGCTTCACACTCCACCATGCCTTTTCATCAAGAGTTAAGATCACTAGTCTAAATGAATCAGGGCCATTGACTCTTGAAGCTTACAAGCCAGTCCTGGCAAGATATGCCAATATGGGCATAGCAGGGGCATAACATGGTGTGGCTGCATCTACCCGTCAAATTCATCATAGGTTATGCCACTAAAGCGGCGTATCTTACTCTGGAAATATACACCAGCCGACAGTTGGAGTACATTTTTGGCGACATCGCATGTTGAATATCAGATATTAACCAACAGGCCAGACCGCATATCAAATATACGAGTTGGGGGTCACTTGGGTAATAGTGATCACAAAATAATAAGTTTTCATGTATCCTTTAATAAGATGTGTAGTAGAGGGGTTACAGGGACACTAAACTTCAGGAAGGCAAATTTCCAACGGTTGAGAGATGATCTTAGTGCAATAAACTGGGACGATATCCTGAGACATAAAACTACACAAAGCAAAAGGGAGACATTTATTAGCCCCACAGGATAGTTCACCTCAGATTTATAAAAAAAGTGACGACCGGCCCCTCTACTTAGGCTCCTCCTACTCCCATGTTCTCCAGTCCGTACACAAGCTAAGGAAGAGCAGACAACACCAGGGAAACAACACAACCCCTTCTGAAAAATTCAGAAATGTGAGAAAACAGGTTATGCAAATAACAGCAAGAAAAAACACACAGTCCTAGGTACAACTCACTGAACCTGACAACTGTGATGATCTGGCGATGCTGGAAAAGAGCCGTAGTGCGCCAACCCCAGACCAGATGACCGCCATCAGGAAAGGGTCGCGCCGCATCTAGAAACAAAAATATACTTCTGCCATGGGAGGGTGCTGTGTCTCCCTTCCTTCCTTCGCTGAAAAGGATTTTACAGGTAAGTTCTTACCAAAATCCGTCTTTCAGCAGCAGAAGGGAAGGAAGGGAGACACAGATCCATTACTAGTGGGACGTCCCAAAGCAGTCCAAAACTCAAGGGTGGGAAATAGTGGCAGAATCTCCAACACCCCAACAACTTAGGTAAGCGCACAACCTGTGCCGAACAAAAAATAAAATAAAATGATAACAAACCACCGCTGCCTGCAGGACCCTGCGTCCCAAGGCCGCATCGGCGGAAGCACTCACGTCCACTTTATAAAATTTAGTAAAGGTGTGAACGGAGCGCCAGGTAGCCGCCCAGCAGAGCTGCTCTGCCGAGGCCCCCTGACGAAAAGCCCACGACGAATCAACAGCCCTCGTGGAAAGAGCTCGAACTTTAACCGGACAAGGCTCGCCCTTGAGCCGGTACGCTTCCAGGATAGCCGAACGTATCCACCGAGCTATAGTGTCCTTGGAAGCACGCTGACCACGTCGACGACCAGCAGGAATCACAAAAAGAGAGTCCGACTTCCGAAAACCTTGCGTGATTGTAAGATAGAACTTCAATGCCCGCACCAAATCCAACGAGTGCAAGGCCCGCTCCTTTGGACTCTTCGGCTTCGGACAGAGAGAAGGTAACACGATGTCCTGATTGACGTGGAAATGCGACACCACTTTAGGTAAAAAATCTCCACGGGTACGAAGCACCACACGATCCGGAAGAAATTCCAGAAAAGGTGGCGAGCAAGACAGTGCCGCCAACTCCGAAACCCTTCTCAAAGAAGTGACCGCTACCAGGAAGGCCACCTTCCAAGAAAGCAAGTAAAGCGTAGCTGAATCCATAGGCTCAAAAGGCCCATGCTGAAGAGCTTCCAGGACTAGTTTAAGCCGCCAAGGAGCCACAACCGCCCTCCGAGGCGGAAACTGACGAGCAACCCCACGAAAAAAAGAACGCACGTCCCTACGTGAAGCAATAGCCCTTCGAAAAAGCGCGGATAGAGCAGATACCTGACCTCGCAAGGTACCAACTGCTAGACCCTTGGCCAAACCATATTGCAGAAAAGCCAAGAAGTTGGGGATGGAAAAAACCCTCGGGTTCCTTGACGATCCAGAACACCAAGAATAAAAAGACTCCCAAGTTCTGTGATAAATCCTAGTCGCAGCTGGACCTCTGGCTGCCCGCAAGATAGAAATAACCTCGGACGAAAAACCACGACGGTTCAAGATCTCGGTCTCAAGTGCCACGCCATCAAACAAAGTGACTTCTGGTCCGGATGACGAATGGGCCCTTGGATTAACAGGTCCGGGCGAAGAGGTAGTAGAAATGGAGGCGCCGCCAGAAGAGACACCAGCGTCGAATACCACGTCCTCCGTGGCCAATCCGGCGCTACCAAAATTGCTGGTACTCGTTCGAGTTTGATCCGCCGAAACACCAAGGGAAGTAAGGATACTGGCGGAAACACATAGATCAGCTCGAACTGGTCCCACGGGGCCACTAGAGCATCTACCGCCACAGCCTCCGGGTCCCTGTACCTGGACATGAAAGTCGGAACCCTGACGTTCAGCCTGGATGCCATCAAGTCCACCTGGGGAGTCCCCCACCGGGAGCACAGCAGTGCAAACACCTCCGGATGGAGACTCCATTCCCCCGAATCCACCTGCTCGCGACTGAGGAAGACCGCCGAGATATTCAGCACACCTGGGATATGAATCGCAGAGATGGCCGGAACCCTGGACTCGGCCCAACCCATGATCGGAGAAACCTCCATCATGAGTCTGGAACTCCTCGTCCCGCCCTGATGGTTGATATACGCGACAGCCGTCGCATTGTCCGACTGAATCCGGACCGGCAGACCGCTCAAAAGGACTGTCCAATGTCGGAGGCAGAGCAAAATTGCTCTCAACTCCAGAATGTTGATCGGTAGAGACGACTCCTCTGACGACCACACCCCCTGAACCCAGAGGTCGTTCCAAACCCCCCCCCCAGCCAGTCAGGCTGGCATCGGTGGAAATCATCGACCACCTTGGGAGAAGAAAGGATTTCCCCAGGGATAGAGTTTCCGGACATAACCACCATCCAATAGACTCTCGCACCCTGCGGGAGATAACGACAGAGCGATCCAGTGAAGTCGGCGATCGATCCCAACTGGTCAGAATAAGATTTTGGAGATCCCGGGAATGAAATTGTGCAAACGGTACGGCTTCCATTGCCGCCACCATCAGACCCAGAAGGCGCATGCATTCCCGAAGGGACATTGCCATCGCCGACCTCATAGCCTGGACATGGCGACGAAGGTGCGCTTGTTTGTCCGGAGGCAGGGACACCACTGCCCGTACCATGTCGAAATGCATCCCCAAGAACAGGATTGACTGCGTCGGTTCCAATGACGACTTCTTCCAATTGACCAGCCACCCGAAGTCCTCCAGGTGCTGGAGGGAGATATTGCGAGCAGTCATCGCCTCCTCCGCTGTGGGAGACACAATCAACAGGTCGCCCAGGTAGGGCAGAATCGTAACTCCTTGTTTTCGAAGAAGCGCCATGAGTGGCGCCAGAATCTTTGTAAAAACCCTGGGTGCCGAGGCCAACCCGAATGGTAGGGCCACAAACTGGTAATGGGCCTGACCTATGGCGACACGCAGGAAACGCTGGAGAGCCCTGCCGATAGGGACATGCAAATAGGCGTCGCGGATGTCGATCGACACCAAGAAATCGTACTGCGACAGAGCCGCTACGACAGAGCGGAGAGACTCCATGCGGAATTTCCGGGTCCGGACATGAAGATTCAAATCTTTGAGATCCAGGAAGGGGCGAAACTTGTCCTCCTTTTTGGGGACCACAAAAAGGTTGGAGTAAAACCCCCTTCCCCGGTCCTCTGGCGGAACCGGAACCACCACACCATTCTGCAGGAGAGAATCGACCTCCCGCAGCAGTGCAGCAGCCAGCTTGGGCTCGGACGGGATGCGAAACTGGGAAACCTGTCCGGGGGTCGAGAAAGAAACTCTATGAAATAGCCTGCCGACATAACCAGCGTCACCCAGGCATCCGAAACGTGGGATGCCCAAGTCGACTCGAATTGAAGCAGACGACCCCCCACCCGAGAGCCCTCGAGTGGGAACCTGGCGTCAGTCTGCCTTAGCGGGCTTTTTGTCAGTTTCCCGTTTGTCCTAACAGAAACTCTGTTTCCAGGGAATACGGGATTTCTGAAACGTCTTTTTTCCGGAAGACGAGGGATGACCCGATCCCCAAGAGGGCTGACCAAACCGTCCCCTGAGCCGAAAGGACCGACGACCCCCACTGGCAATAGACTTGCCAGACGTAGACGCCGTTGCTTTCCGCTGCGGCAAGGCCGTATCTTTTGCTTTGGCCTTAGCAATCAGTTCCGTGAGGTCAGAACCAAAAAGCTGACCGCCCTTGCACGCCAGACTCAGCAAACCTTGTTTGGATACTGCGTCTCCAGTCCACTGCTTAAGCCACAGTGCTCTCCTGACTGTGATGGCCGAGGACTGAGCCCTGGACAGAACTGCAGTAGTATCCAGAACTGCATCTCTGCCATATCGGGCCGCCTCTTCCAAAAACTGGAGGAGCCTTTCTACCTCAGATAGCGGGGTCCCATCTTGCTACGCCGTCCTTAGCTGATCCAACCACCGCAGAGACGCCTCACCAGCGGACATGGCCCCTAAGGACGCTTGGGTCCATGACCCGCGGCTTTGTGGATGGACTTCGCCGCTAACTCTGTCCTTCTGTCCAGCGGATCCTTCGCCTTCCCTTTAACAGGAAGTAACGAAGATTTGCTCAGCTGGGATAAAGGTACGTCCACCTCCGGAGAAGGAACCCAATTAGCGATCGTCTCCGTGGAGCAGGGGTACAGGGCATCAAAAAACCGCATCCCCTGGAAGCGTTTATCCGGACACAGGCGTTCTTTTTCTACCGCCTCGTTAAGTTCATCATGCGCCGACAGCGTCGAACGAGCCCGACGCGACTCCTGATACAGCCTGGCTGACTTGCCAGGTCTCGTCACCTCTCCAGACAGCTGTAACGCCTCTCGCATAGCCCGATCCACGTGGCCCGACAGTGAAGCAGAGCGACCCTCAGAATCAGAGATCTCATCAGCAGAGATTGTCGGTGACTCCGAATCCTCCGATGCGCTGCTCGGAAGGGACAGCGCCACCACAGGCCTGTGGCGTTTCTTGCTTCGTGACGTCGGTTGGGACTTAGCTGATACCCAAAGAGCCAGAAGGTCAGAGAGACTGTCAATGGAGCGAGTGAGCGCCCCCGACCAGTGTCGAACCAGACGCCAAAGAAGACCCCGGCGTATCAGATACATGTGACCGATCCTGGAGCGGACCGGGAAAAAAGGGGTCTCCGCCCCCTGGTCCCTGATCCGACATGCCCCCACACAGTTGTGAGTGTTGCGGGTAAGACGGTAATAACCCCTTAAACTGGGTACAGTAACTGAGGATGTGTGACTCTACAACAGCCTATACACAAAGCAATTCCAGGCACTGAAGGGTTAAAGCTCCTCTTTAGACAGAGAGGGCTACCCCAGGTTCCTGCAGCAAAAGTTAACCTCAGCAGGGGTTAATGCTGCTGACCACGCACTACCCCTTAGCCTTAAAAGGACGAGGTGTGCGGGTCCCAGAGCCTCTGTAAAGAGATAACAGCACTAGATATATCACCTGTCTGCCTTAGAAGGTCAGCAGAAGGTGTTCTAAGCTGTAAATGGTGAGAGAAATGAAATCTTCTGCCTTGAAAGGCAGAAATGACTCACCAGCTGGATTTGTTGAGAGCAGGGTGTCTCAGAGTGTCACGCCCCCTGAGTTGTCAGTGGGAGTTCGGTGTATCACACACTCAGCTGCAGGAGGTAATGGTGTAGCATTACCAGGAAGAGGAAGGGGGGCTGGGACAGCTCCAGCGCGCGCTTTCTGAGCGCTTCTTGCCTGAGCTCTGACAGGCAGCAGAGAAGGCGCGAAGCCACGCCCCCCGCCACCGTGCAGAGAGCAGGAGGAGAGTGGGCGCTCGCACACTGCCCCATATACAACTGCGCTGCTGCTCTCTGGAAGCAGCCAGCAATGCCGCATCCCCAGGCCACCTCAGCACTCACAGAGGTGGCAGAGGCTTACCTCACTAACGGTGCAGCTCCCTACTTTGCTTGCAGGGGTGATCTGCAATAAGGGAAACAGGCAGTCACCATTTACATTAACACATGTAAAGAGCGGCTGCCGCAGCAGCCGCTAAAGCACTCACACAGAGCACTTACCCAGCTGAGCGCCACAGGGACCCCCAGGGATGTGTGGCACCATGGCCCTTAGCTTCCCCCACGGCGGAGCGCGCAGGGACCCCACAGGCGCGGTTTGGTCTCCGCCAGGAAGCGCCCTGTATCCCCCGGGGCCGGCAGGGTTCTGTGGGGACCGCCTTAGGGGGTACACAGATCCGCCAGGGGAGGGGTGGGGGTCCCAGCAGCGCTGAGACCCCCTGAGACCTCTAGACCAGGGGGGGTCCAGGTCTCCTTAAGTAAAAATAAAAAATCTTCTGAGGAGGACTATCCTCTGCGACCTCAAATTTCAGACTGGAGAACATGGAAGTAGGAGGAGCCTAAGTAGAGGGGCCGGTCGTCACTTTTTTTTTATAAATCTGAGGTGAACTATCCTGTGGGGGTCCGCCTACCCACTAGTAATGGATCTGTGTCTCCCTTCCTTCCCTTCTGCTGCTGAAAGAAAGCATTTAGCGAACTAAAGCAAGTAGGTAGTGATGAGGCTTTAAATCAATACAGAAAATTAAATAAATTCTGTAAAAAACAAATCAAGGCAGCAGAGATTGAGGCAGAGAGAATCATTGCCAGGAAAATAAAAATAACCCCAAAATATTCTTTAACTACATAAATAGTAAAAAACTAAAAAATGATAGTGTTAGCCCCCTTAAAAATAGTCTGGGTGAAATGGTGGATGAGGAAAAAGCAAATATGCTAAATGATTTTTTTTCAACCGTATTTACACAAGAAAATCGCATGACAGAAAACATGATTAGCGATAACAAAAATTCTCCATTAAATGTCACTTGCTTAATCAAGCAGGAAGTACGGCGGCATCTAAAAACCACTAAAGTTGTCAAATCCCCGGGTCCGGGTGGGATACACCCGCGAGTACTGCAGGAATTAAGTAACGTCATAGATAGACCATTATTTTTAATCTTTAAAGATTCCATAATAACAGGGTCTGTAACACAGGACTGGCGTATAGCAAATGTGGTGCCAATATTCAAAAAGAGAACAAAAACCGAACTTGGAAATTATAGGCCAGTAAGCTTAACGTCTACTGTGGGTAAAATCCTGGAAGGTTTCCTAAGAGATGCAATAATAGAGTATCTGAAGAAGAATAACCTCATGACCCAATATCAACATGGGTTTACGAGGGACCGTTCCTGTCAAACTAATCTGATCAGCTTTTATGAATAGGTAAGTTTCCGGACTGGACCAAGGAATTGTAGTGGATGTTGTGTATATGGACTTTTCAAAAGATTTTGATACGGTTCCACACAAAAGGTTGATACATAAAATGAAAACAATGGGGATAGAAGAAAATATATGTATGTGGGTTAAGAACTGGCTCAATGATAGGAAACAAAGGGTGGTTATTAATAGAAAACACTCAGACTGGGTCTCAGTTAACAGTGGGGTACCACAGGGGTCAGTATTGGGCCCGCTTCTTTTTAACATATTTATTAATGACCTTGTAGGGGGCATACAGAGTAGTATTTCAATATTTGCAGATGACACTAAACTCTGCAGGGTAATCAATACAGAGGAGGACAATTTTATATTACAGGAGGATCTATGTAAACTAGAAACTTTGGCTGATAAATGGCAAACGAGCTTTAATGGGGATAAATGTAAGGTAATGCACTTGGGCAGAGGAAATAAAATATATAATTATATGCTTAATTGTAAAACACGGGGCAAAACTGTCACTGAAAAAAACCTGGGTGCATTGGTGGACGACAGGCTCACGTTTGGTGGCCAGTGTCAGGCAGCTGCTGCAAAGGCAAATAAAATAATGGGATGCATTAAAAGAGGCATAGATGCTCATGAGGAGAACATAATTTTACCTCTATACAAGTCACTAGTGTGACCACACTTAGAATACTGTGTACAGTTCTGTTCTCCGGTGTATAAGAAAGACATAGCTGAACTAGAGAGGGTGCAGAGAAGAGCGACCAACGTTATTAGAGGACTGGGGGGTCTGCAATACCAAGACAGGTTATTACACTTGGGGTTATTTAGTTTGGAAAAACAAAGGCTTAGGGGTGATCTTATTACTATGTACAAATATATGAGGGGACAGTACAAAGACCTTTATACTGATCTTTTTACTCTGAGGCCTGAGACGGAGACAAGGGGGCATCTTCTACGTCTGGAGGAAAGAAGGCTTAATCATAATCACAGACGCAGATTCTTTACTGTAAGAGCAGTGAGACTATGGAACTCTCTGCCGCATGATGTTGTAGTGAGTGATTCACTACTAAAATTTAAGAAGGGCCTGGATGCCTTTCTTGAATAGTATATTACAGGTTATAAATACTAGATTCCTTGATAGGGCGTTGATCCAGGGAACTAGTCTGATTGCCATATGTGGAGTCGAGAAGGAATTTTTTCCCCCAATGTGGAGCTTAGTGTTTCCCACATGTTTTTTTTTGCCTTCCTCTGGATCAACATGTTAGGCTATGGGTTGAACTAGATGGACTTAGTCTTCCTTCAACCTTAAAAACTATGTTACTATGTTAAATATAGAATTGAATGATCACACAGCTACAAAGACAGCTTGAATAGCTCTTTTGGACACAGAACATACTTGCCAAACTCCAGGCTGAGACTCATATCTTTTCAAGGTAAAACGGTGTGAGATGGAGTCAGGCATTTTCTCTATTGTTGGGTCAGGTGGTTGCACCTTTGCTGGCAGCTTAACGTCCCATGGAACATCTTCATAGGCTCTGAGGAAAAATTTTAACTGAACATAACAAAATATGTAACACAGATAAAGAGATGCTCACACCACAATCCTGGCATCCACTGAAGCAGTATCATTTAATCTTCTATTAGATTCCCATAGAAAGAAAGTTTTTTATTGATTTAGGACCAGATGGCAGTTTGCTTTATAAGGGCTCACTCAGACATCAGTTTTCTCGTATGAGTTCTATCTGTGGTTTTCATGGATAGAACTCGTGCCTATTCTAGTCTAGGAGACGCCGGAGTACTGGGCCAGCACAGTTGGCAGAGGCCGGCATGATGAAAGTTTGGAAGAAATGGGACAAATGGTTAATCTGGGAGTGATAGTAGGGATGGGTTTGTCACTTTCTCGCTCTCTGAGTCACGCAGCAAGTCACCCCTGTCACTTTACCTCAGGATGGCTTCAGTGGATCAGCTCTTAGAATTGCTGAGGACGGCTGCCAGCAATCACCCTCAAAGCTGGCTAGATGAACATGTGGCTCGGATGATTGGCGGTGTGGCGAGGGCGGCGGCGACACCTTCGTGGCAGATCGATGCCCTCATCTGTCTCAGCCTCCCACTCGGCTGTCTCCCTACTTTGCTCCACGGGCTAGGCGCCAGAGCCTCTCTCGAGACCCTCCGGCTCATGTGCCTCAATCCAGATCCCCTGCCAGCGCCAGGGCAAGGCGGAACCCAGGCGCGCGGCCTAGCTCTGCGGCGGTTAGCAGGCCTCTGCTCACTACGGGGGCCTACTATCGCTGATGCAACAGGAAGTGAATCATCAGCAGTGGGCTGTCATGGTGATGTGCCTGTCGGACGGCCTGCTTCAGACACCATTGAGGACCCGCAACAAAGACACCACTCGGCTGCATCAGACAGAGGGTGGGCTGCTGGGGGGTTCCCATCAGTAACCCAGCCTGTCGGTTTATCCCCTGCATTAAGATCATTCCCCCAAGGCCCTACGGTTTGTTTAGGAATGCAAGGCTTCCCATTTGTCCTTGTCTCCACCTGCTGGTGACCCATCTGCTTTGAGTTCAGGCACCAAAGGTTTTGACAGGCGTCTGGATGCTGGATTTCCGGCCGGCAGGATCACAGTTGCCGCGCGGCCCAGTGAGTATTACTCTATGTCTTGTTCGGTTCCCCCTATTCTTATGTCACAGGGTGTAGTGGGTAGTCAAGGTACAGGAGCTGTAAGCACAGTGTCAAGTACAGGTAGTGTAGTAGCTTCCTCTTTTATCACCCCTTTAATTTTGTCTCAAGGTGTAGCAGGGGTTCAGGATTCAGCGAGCGGTACATTGCAGGGTTTAGTGCGTAATCTTAATATGAGTGGTAATTTGGTTCTTGATGGTGTTAGGGATATTTTTTGTCTATCATTAAGAAATTTTTGGCAAGGTTAGATGGTGCTGGTGCTATAATGGTAGTTCCCTATCGATGGATGAGGCTGTTAATAGTTTTGATTTGGATTTGTTTACTGATGCAGCTGGCAGTTCAGGCTTTGGCGCCTATTTTCGTGGGCAATGGTGTGCTGGTGGGTGGCCTGAGATTTGCCGATCAGCTGGCCTAGGAAAAAATGTGTCTCTACTTGAGATTTTTCCAATAGTCGTGGCTGTTAAGTTATGGGGCCTGCATTTTCAGAATAAATATATTCATTTTAATTGTGATAATATGGGCGTTGTGCTAGCCATTAATAACGTTACTACGTCCTCTCCTCCGGTGATTCGGGTGTTACGGCAACTGGTGTTGGAGTGTTTAATATTAAATGCTTGTGTTACAGCGTCACATGTGCTAGGTGTTCAAAACTTGGTTGCTGATTCCCTCTCTCGTTTTCAGTGGGATTGTTTCCGGTCGCTGGCTTCGGACGCAGGGAAAAAGGGTTGGACTCCCCTCCTCATTTATGGACCTAGGCGTTCGGGCAGCTGAATCGTAGATTAGAAGGTCTCTTTCTGCTGACACATGGACGGCATACCAGTCTGTCTGGGAACTGTGGGAGAATTGGCAAGGATTATTTGGACAAGTGTTGTTTGAAGATGATCAGGTAGGACTGTTGTTGCTATGATTAAGCGAGGGAGCATTTAAAAGGTGGTCGGTGTCAAAGGTAAACCGTTTGATTTCAGGTTTGGGCTTCAGTTTCAAATAGAGGGGTTTTAGGGATTTAACAAAGAATTTTTTGGTAAAACAGGCCATTAGGGGTTTTCGTAGGGGCAGGGCGTGGATGCATGACAGGCGCCCTGTCTCGTTCGATTGTTGGAATGTTTGGGTAGAGAGCTAATAGGAGTTTGTAGTTCTGAATTTGAAGTTAGGCTATTTCAGCTGGCTTTCTCTTTGGCATTCTTTAGAGCTTCACGGGTTAGTGAGTTGGATGCTCCCACAAAGAAGAAAACTGGGGGGACTTTTGGCAAGAGACGTGGTAGCTACAGGTAGAGGTTTGGAATTTTGGATCCGAAAGTCAAAGACGGATCAGTTAGGAAGGGGTAAGCAGATATTTTTAGGGGCTGTTCAGGATTCTGTTATGTGCCCTTTACGTACTTTTGAGTTTTTAGGAGCCTTCGTTATCGAGTGGACGGCCCGTTACTGCTTGATGAGCACAGTGCATTTTTGTCAAGATATAAGTTTACAAAAATTTTTAGAAGGAGTTTAGGTAATTTGGGCTTGGATCCCACTAGTTTTGCTCCTCATTCTTTCCGTATAGGTACAGCGACTGGAGCAGCAGTGCTTGGTTTGAGTCCTGAGATTGTGCGGCGAATAAGCCTTTGGGAATCTCAACGTTTTTTGTCGTATGTTAGGCTTAACGCACTGGTTGAAGTTAGTTAGATGAAGTATTAAATTTAGTAGTTGATCGTGTTGACATATGAGTTGGACATTGCTATCTGTCCCTCTACCTCCCACTCATCAGACCTCCTGGATTGTCGTCCTGTTTTTGGACTATTTTTCTTCCCCCTCTTTAATTGTCACCATAATATGTATATATACAGTACAGACCAAAAGTTGGGACACACCTTCTCATTTAAAGATTTTTCTGTATTTTCATGACTATGAAAATTGTACATTCACACAGAAGGCATCAAAACTATGAATTAACACATGTGAAATTGTATACTTAACAAAAAAAAGTGTGAAACAACTGAAAATATGTCTTATATTCTAGGTTCTTCAAAGTAGCCACCTTTTGCTTTGATGACTGCTTTGCACACTCTTGGCATTCTCTTGATGAGCTTCAATAGGTAGTCACCGGAAATGGTCTTCCAACAATCTTGAAGGAGTTCCCAGAGATGCTTAGCACTTGTTGGCCCTTTTGCCTTCACTCTGCGGTCCAGCTCACCCCAAACCATCTCAATTGGGTTCAGGTCTGGTGACTGTGGAGGCCAGGTCATCTGGCGTAGCACCCCATCACTCTCCTTCTTGGTCAAATAGCCCTTACACAGCCTGGAGGTGTGTTTGGGGTGATTGTCCTGTTGAAAAATAAATGATAGTCTAACTAAATGCAAACCGGATGGAATAGCATGCCGCTGCAAGATGCTGTGGTAGCCAAGCTGGTTCAGTATGCCTTCAGTTTTGAATAAATCCCCAACAGTTTCACCAGCAAAGCACCCCCACACCATCACACCTCCTCCTCCATGCTTCACGGTGGGAACCAGGCATGTAGAGTCCATCCGTTCACCTTTTCTGCGTCGCACAAAGATACGGTGATTGGAACCAAAGATCTCAAATTTGGACTCATCAGACCAAAGCACAGATTTCCACTGGTCTAATGTCCCTTCCTTGTGTTCTTTAGCCGAAACAAGTCTCTTCTGCTTGTTGCCTGTCCTTAGCAGTGGTTTCCTAGCAGCTATTTTACCATGAAGGCCTGCTGCACAAAGTCTCCTCTTAACAGTTGTTGTAGAGATATGTCTGCTGCTAGAACTCTGTGTGGCATTGACCTGGTCTCTAATCTGAGCTGCTGTTAACCTGTGATTTCTGAGGCTGGTGACTTGGATAAACTTATCCTCAGAAGCAGAGGTGACTCTTGGTCTTCCTTTCCTGGGGCGGTCCTCATGTGAGCCAGTTTCTTTGTAGCGCTTGATGGTTTTTGCAACTGCACTTGGGGACACTTTCAAAGTTTTCCCAATTTTTCGAACTGACTGACCTTTATTTCTTAAAGTAATGATGGCCACTCGTTTTTCTTTACTTAGCTGCTTTTTTCTTGCCATAATACAAATTCTAACAGTCTATTCTCTAGGACTATCAGCTGTGTATCCACCAGACTTCTGCACAACACAACTGATGGTCCCAACCCCATTTATAAGGCAATAAATCCCACTTATTAAACCTGACAGGGCACACCTGTGAAGTGAAAACCATTTCCGGTGACTACCTCTTGAAGCTCATCAAGAGAATGCCAAGCATGTGCAAAGCAGTCATCAAAGCAAAAGGTAGCTACTTCGAAGAACCTAGAATATAAGACATATTTTCAGTTGCTTCACACCTTTTTGTTAAGTATATAATTCCACATGTGTTAATTCATAGTTTTGATGCCTTCAGTGTGAATGTACAATTTTCATAGTCATTAAAATACAGAAAACTCTTAAAATGAGAAGGTGTGTCCAAACTTTTGGTCGGTACTGTACATATACAGTGGGGAAAATAAGTATGTGATACACTGCTGATTTTGCAAGTTTTCCAACCTACAAAGAATGGAGAGGTCTGCAAGGACTAGCTATGGATGAAAGAGGTCATGGGGGTCTGGACCGAATGGAAAAGAAAAGGGAAAATGACTGGCTACAATATGAAAGAACATTACTGATGAGAACCTGCATAGTACACACACATATGGTCTGCAGAGCACTGGTGTACAACTGATATTACCATTACACACATGGTCAAAATTGTTGGTACCCCTCGTTTAATGAAAGAAAAACCCACAATGGTCACAGAAATAATTTGAATCTGACAAAAGTAATAAATTAAAAATGTATGAAAATGAACAAATGAAAGTCAGACATAGCTTTTCAACCCTGCTTTCACAGAATTAAAAAAAAAAATAAAACTCATGAAATAGGCCTGGACAGAAATGATGGTACTCTTAACTTAATATTTTGTTGAACAACCTTTTGAGGCAATCACTGCAATCAAACGATTCCTGTAACTGTCAATGAGACTTCTGCACCTCTCGACAGGTATTTTGGCCCACTCCTCATGAGCAAACTGCTCCAGTTGTCTTGTGTTTGAAGGTTGCCTTCCAGACGGCATGTTTCAGCTCTTTCCAAAGACGCTCAACAGGATTTAGGTCAAGGCTCATAGAACGCCACTTCAGAATAGTCCAATGATTTCCTCTTAGCCATTCTTGGGTATATTTAGCTATGTGTTTTGGGTCATTATCCTGTTGCAAGACCCATGACCTGTGACTGATACCAAGCTTTCTGACACTGGGCAGCACATTTCTCTCTAGAATCTCTTGATAGTCTTGAGATTTCATTGTACCCTTCACAGATTCCAGACACCCTGTGCCAGATGCAGCAAAGCAGCCCCAAAACAAAACAGAGCCTCCTCCATGTTTCACAATAGTGACAGTGTTCTTTTCTTCATATGCTTCATTTTTCCGTCTGTGAACATAGAGATGATGTGCCTCACCAAAAACGTCCATCTTTGTCTCATCTGTCCATAGGACATTCTCCCAGAAGCTTTGTGGCTTGTCTACATGTAGTTTGGCAAATTCCAGTCTGGATTTTTTATGATTTTTTTTCAACAATGGTGTTCTCCTTGGTCGTCTCCCATGAAGTCCACTTTGGATCAAACAGCGACAGATGGTGCGACGGATGGTGCGATCTGATATGGATGTTCCTTGAGCTTGAAGTTCACCTTTAATCTCTTTAGAAGTTATCCTGGGCTCTTTTGTTACCATTTGTATCATCCGTCTCTTCGATTTGTCACCAATTTTCCACCTGCGGCCACATCCAGGGAGGTTGGCTACAGTCCCATGGATCTTAAATTTCTGAATAATATGTGCAACTGTAGTCACAGGAACATCAAGCTGCTTGGAGATGGTCTTACAACATTTACCTTTAACATGCTTGTCTATAATTTTCTTTTTAATCTCCTGAGACAACTCTTTCCTTTGTTTCCTCTAGTCCATGTTGAGTGTGGTACACACCATGTCACCAAACAGCACAGTGAGTATCTGTAGCCCTATATACAGGCCTACTGACTGATTACAAGATTGTAGACACCTGTGATGCTAATTAGTGGACACAACTTGATTTAACATGTCCCTTTTGTCACATTATTTTCAGGCGTACCATCATTTCTGTCCAGGCCTATTTCATGAGTTTAATTTTTTTTTTAATTCTGTGGAAGCAGGGTTGAAAAGCAATGTCTGACTTTCATTTGTTCATTTTCATAGATTTTTAATTTATTATTACTTTTGTCAGATTCAAGTTATTTCTGTGACCACTGTGGGTTTTTCTTTCATTAACCGAGGGGTACCAACAATTTTGACCACGTGTGTATATAGCCAGTGTATGGTGGTGATATCTGTCCTAGTACAGTGGTTTTGGTTAATGTTCAGTGTGATGGGATTGTCACTATTGTATATGCTGGTAATATTTGGTTCTGGTCTGGTTGTATTTGTCTGTTAAGCTAAGTTCCTATAATGAGTATTTGAGTTTTTGATGTTGCAGATTTTCTTCACCTATTATGCAAATTAAGTTGCGTGCATTTTTTACTTGTGTTTTTAGCATTTTTTATGCTTTGGTTTTTGGTAAATAATATTTTAAATAAAGTTGCTTTGTTTTTAATACTTCCTAGTATTTGGCTTTGACAAAACATTATTGATAGTGATGTGTGGATTACATGCATTTTTAAGTGCATTTCCACATATGCATTTTTTTACCTATGTATTTTCCACATCTAATGCAATTCTATGGGGAAAATCTGAAGAGCAACTACTAGAGAAATTGACATGTCTCAGATTTCAAACATACACCATAGGTCAGTTTAAGCTGAGTAAAAAAAAAAATGCACTGCGGGCATAAGATTTGTATATATCCCATCCAATTTTCTGGAACTCTATGATGCTCTCTTTTTGTGCAGCGAAAATATGCAGTGTCAAAAACTCACCAAAAACTCATTGTGGGCACTTAACTTATTGCAAAATTATTATTGTGTTGTTATTATTAAATCTTATATATTTGTATTATTGGTGATATACCTTAGGTAGTAGCAAATCTTGATTTCCACCAGGCAGTGTCATTTTAGTAATAGAAACCACAATCTGAGGAAGAGGACAGAGCCAGCATGGGTCTGTGTGCTTTCAATTACCAGGGTTGAATTTTAGTCCCAGTCCTCTGTGCCTCTAATAATTAGGCAACGTCAGAACTTAAAGGTGAAAACAAACAAGTTATGTATAGGTGATAATTTGTTGACCGGTGGAGGTCTGAGCAGTGGTACCCGCACTAATCAGCAGAAATAATATCCTTGTTAGAATAGAGCCGCAGGGTGTATGCTCAACCTGTGCTCCATTCAATCCCTAAGCCACTTGCCAACCGCAGCGCTCAGCTTTTTCTGGCTGCCCCATTGAGAATGAATGGTGCAGTGGTCAAGTATCTGACCTGCTGTGCCATTTTGTTAGAGAGATAAAAGTTCCCTTTCGGGGATAAAAGTTCCCCGACCTCAACATATGTGCGGATCCCAGAGGTCAAACCCCCAGTGATATGCAAGTTATCACCTGGATAGGATAAGTGATAATTTGTTTTCACTGGACAAACCCTTTAAGTGTTATATTATTAATAAGATAAATAAAATAGTATATTGTGATTGCTGCTTCATGTCACCTAATAGGACAAAAATGTGAAAAAACTACTGTTAAAAAAGTATTAAAAAATGAACAAATCAAATCTTAAATATTAAGTAAAAATATGGTAGTGCAGCACTCCTAACAATCCACTAGGAAAAAGCTAGCATATAATTTATACCACATGGTGTTTAAAACAATTGTGGATTTTTGTCACAGAAAATATTAAAATCTCTGAAGCCACAATATAGAGGGGCATTCACTCCCTCCTCCCCTCTCACACAGATTTCCAGTAAGGAAATCAAAAGCTGACAGTCTGAATCTCCTAGACTCTGACTAGTACAATGGACATGAAGAAGTAGTAAATTGGAGCGGAAGACTAGTGACAATCCTACTTAAAATGTGGGCAGCTCCTTCTGGAAATGAAAGACCCCTGCAGTACCAACCAGGATGTCTTTTGTGTATAGACCAAGAGTTATAGATTGGACAGATAAATGAGACAGGAGAAGTCTTTTCAGAGGGTTGGACTACAATAGGGTACATGTGTTTAAACACAAATAGCACAGTGGAAGGGGCTTTGTCCCCAGGAAATACATCCTGACGTGAAAAGAAGCTTTTGTTCCCTCTGAGGAAATGTTATATATCTAAAATAGTCTCAGAAAGAAAATTATTAATATTGGAGTTTGTAAAAATCCGATAGTGATATATTTTCAACTTCAGGGCTAATGGGGGAAGAATATGCACATTTTTTCATAACTGTGACACCTGCCTATAAGCCCAAAATCCATAGGGGCCAGATCGCCGGCATGTTTGGTCTCTGGGGAAAGGTAAAATCTGGCGGTGATCTCAAACTTCTGCAATTGAAATTCCGCAGTGGAGATATTGTTAATGTTGGGAATTTCATAAAATCCTGAAGGGCCGGGGACAACCCACAACACGGCCCACATGAGGTTATCACGGGAAAGGTGTGTGGGTGTAACTCAGGTGGTGATAAACAATCAAGAAAAAATTATGATCTGTGTTCAATGCTGAGGAAGATACATATCAGTGTAGGCTTTTTCCTGTTAACCAGAAGTATTCAATCAGATAGCTTCCATCCGCTAGCTGAGCCATCTTTGTGGTTGACATAGTAAGTTTCTTTTGTTTTATCCTTTTATTTTATGTAATAGTATATGCTGTATTGTTTTGTCACCTTTGTAAAATCGTTTGTATATTTTTCATAAACACTGCCTCGTTTTGGATTAAACATAAAATGTAATAGTTCTGTTAATTTTTTTCTGTAAACCGCGCCTCAAAGATTTACGCTACCTACCTTGCCTGAATATAAAAAAACGACTGGTTGCAGCTAATCTTTCTTGGCTTATTGAGGAATTCGCAGTGACTGTATCGGAGTTATATACATATATTTCATGCGTTGGAATCGGGGGTGAATATACCATATGCTCACTGTTAACTTCCCGATAGTTGGACTATTAGTAGAAACGGCCTGCGGCTTCCTCCGTTGATCATCAGTTAATCGCGTAATTGTCTGGACGATAGGGGGCTGTAGAAAGCTGTGCGTGTCCTCCAAAGATAACAGTGGGTGGGTTAAGTGATGCCCCCCTCCCTCCGGCTGCAATTCCTTGACAATTTTATTTTTATTTTCCTCCATTTTGGCAGAGAACAGGTAATTAAAGTTAGCAAACCACCTCTGTCCTGAGTATTTCCCATGCAGTCTTTTTGTTGCCTGGGCATGCACAATGAAGCCAAGTGTCCTGTTCCCAACTTAATTTCCTAGGTATCATACATTGTGTGCATGCATGAGATTCACAGGACCGAGGAGACGCCATGGGCAGTGATTTGCAGCTACGAAGGCTGGACTAATCTTGTTGAGTAGACCCTCTGCCAGGCTAGTCCTGAATAATTTGCATACAACGAGCAGTACTATTGACACATGTCCATTTGTACAGGACATCAAGGACATGATTTTATGCCAGAAATATGGCTTTATATTGTTATGGTGGCTGTTTAATTACATTACAGGACTTGATGGGTTTCCTTGAAGGAGAACTTGTCATCAAGATTTTATACCCCAAACTAATGGCATGTATAGAAAGGCGCTTTAATAATGGTTAAATCAGTATCTATCTTGTAGATATCTGTTCTGTCGTGTTAGAGAAATCCATTGTTGATATTGTATGGTAAGGAGTTGCAAGTGCAGTGGGCGGGTTTTACACTTACAGTCCTCCTAGGGAGAGAGGTTTGAGAGTTATATATGCAGTGCCCACCATCAGCAAACAACAAAACGGATTTCTACAAGAAATGTTAGGATCTAATCAGCACTAGGGTTCGCTCACACTAGCATATACTCTGTCCCATTCTCATCCGTGTGCTGTCTGTATAAAATCAGTTTCTTTACTCAACAGCTATTAATCATTTACAGGACCATTTATAGTTTCCTATGCTACAGAATTGTAATGTATCTGTAAATTCAGATGCCATACTGATGGTCCGTATGGCTGCGATTCCTCCCCCCACCTTCACCCATGACAGCACACCTGAGAGAGAGGGATCCACCCACCAAGGACAGGAAATCTACTTAAGAAAAAGGGCAGCACCTCTCCCCTCACATCAGTTGGTTTCCTGTCTTTGATGGGAACCTTGGGCTGAAATCCGCGGTGAAGACAATAAGAAAAGATTCTTACCCAGCCCTGTCCCGGTTTCTGGAAGAGCAGGCTACACGCCTGTGGCGCCGACCTTCAGGGTCCTGTAAGCACCTTCATGGGTCCAGTGGGGACTCTGATGCGGATGGTAGAGATGGAGATGCATGGCATTTCTCGGATACTCACTGCACCGCCCTCTCCCCCTTCTCTTCCACTGTCAGCTTCCGCTTGGTGCAGCAGGCTGAAGCGGCTGGGACGCTTGTCTGGTGTCGGTGCGCTTCACTGATGTCATGGGTGCAAGGCACGCTGGGACTAGGCGTGCTTGAGGGACGCTGAAGGGGGTACGCTGGAAGAAAATGGTGGCACCCTGTGCAAAAACGCTGGTGGGGGCGCGTGGGGATAGTGCGTCCTGATTGGAGAGGGAGGGGGGGGCAATTACGTGGGACCGGAAAAGGCAGAACCGGGAATAAGACAGCGCTGTGGATCACACTTAAAAGGGGAATAATTCACAAGAACAGCACTTATGCTCCAGCTCAAGCTCCCCTCACTGAGTATCATGGAGGATCAGAGGCAGCAGCAGCAGCAACAACCACCACCACAGCTCACCATTAGCAGCGTGGACACAGTAAAGGAGGCAGCCGGTTAAGTTGCAGGAGCGGCAGCCGTCCCAACCAGAGGAGCAGAGCATCTCAGGACTCCTCGTTGTCCAGAGAGGATGCCTTGTGTATTCCAGAACAGCTTCCGAATACGGTACCCTTAAAGTGACAGCGGGTGGTACCTTCGTGAATGTCACCATTTTAATAGGCCCCTTGTTTTATTGTTTAAATTACTAGGAGAGACATAAAAAAGCTAGTGCTATGTAAGACCCCGCTAGCAGTGGAATGGCAGAAAAATCTCTGTTCATACTGCATCCACAAAACAATCAGTGAAGAGACTCCAGACTTTGCTGCAAACTTTAGATCTGTTTCCAGGGATAAGGTGTAAGGCTCCCTAAAAACCATATTAAAAAAAGGAAAGATAAAACCTAGGGAAGTTTCTACTGATTCTGACAATTCTAAGCTATCAGAAAGAGAATACCATACGGAGTCTTCATCCTCATACTCCTCGGACAGTGATATGGGGGCAGACCATGTTTTCCGGCAGAGGATACAGATAGGCTAGTTAAAGCCGTAAGATCAACAATGGACTTAAAAGAGGAAAAAAACGACTAGGTCCCTAGAAGCCGTGATGTTCGGAAGACTGGAGCAGAGAAAGAAGCACACCTTTCTGATTAATAGTGAAATCCAAGCACTCATTATCAAGGAGTGGAAGAAACTGGAGAGAACTAGTGCCTTGCTGTCATCTTCAAAAAGGAGATATCCTTATGAGGATAAGGACTCAAACATGGGATAAGGTCCCTAGCATTGATGGGGCTGTGTCAAAATCCTCAGAGGTCGGTCCTACCCTTTGAGGGTTCCGGAGTGCTTAGAGATCCACTAGATAAAAAAGCAGATGGATATCTAAAACACACATGGGAAGCGGCAGCAGGGGGTCTGCGGTTCCCTTATGATTTGGCTGCAACAAATTGAGGAACAGCTCAAAGACAAAGCCCCACGGGATAATATTTTGGCTAAAATGCCCTGGTTACATGGAGCCGCAGCATTCCTGGCAGACACATCTGCAGACTTCGTGAGGCTAGCAGCTAGGTCTGCTGGGTTGTCGAATGCAGCAAGATGAGCTTTGTGGCTCAAGGGCTGTCCAGGAGATCTTCAGTCAAAAATAGACGGAGCAGCACGAAGGCTCAGTGGTTAGAAACTGCAGCCTTGCAGTGCTGGGGTCCTGGGTTCAAGTCCCATCAAGGACAACATATGCAAGGAGTTTGTATGTTCTCCCCGTGTTTGCGTGGGTTTCCTCTGGGTTCTCTGGTTGTCTCCCACACTCCAAAGAAATATTGATAGGGAATGTAGATTGTGAGCCCCAATGGGGACAGTGCTGATAATGCCTGTAAATTGTCTTAATTGTAAAGTGCTGTGGAATATGTTGGCACTATATAAATAAAAAGATTATTATTATTAATAGTAGACTATGCACTATACCATGTGATGGCCAATTTTTGTTCAGAAGAAAATTGGACGACATCTTGGAAAAGGCCGGTGACAAGAAAAGCTTTCCTGGGTTCACAAGTGACATGAGAAACTTCCTTTCGGAGGAGGAAATTTAATAGGGGATGTCCTCTGGGGGAAAAAGGAAGTGGGAATTTACAGGTAGGAAAGAGGCCGGATTTATGTTTGGAGGTCCCTCTTCAACTTCCAAAAAATCCTCAAAATGATGCCAGGCTATCACTAGGGAGAAGGTTTTTCCTCCTTATCCAGGACTGGGAGAACATCTCCCCCAGCCACTGGGTTCTGGACATAATAAGGGAAGGTCTGAAAATAGAATTTTACCATCTGCTGCATCAAACCTTCATAGTGACAGCCCACAGGAAGTCATTGGAAGAACAGCTAGACAGATCTTGGACCTGATAAAGATGCAGATTTTGTGCGAGATCCCCAAAGGAAGAAAAGGGAAGAGGATTTTAATTCCTCCCTCTTTTTGATAAAAAAAACAAGACTGATTATGGTTCTGAATGATCCATCCATCTGAAGAATCTCAACCGGTGGGTAAAAAAAACCTTCAAGATGGAATCGGTGAACACAGCCATAAAACTGCTCTATAACAATTGTTTCATGGTGATCATTGATTTAAACGATGCTTATTACCACATCATGATTCATCCAGACCAGAGGTACCTGAGAGTAGCTCTGTACATACAGGGAGAAATCAAGCACTACCAATTCAGAGCCCTTCCATTTGTGTTGTCTGTGGCTCCAAAGATCTTCACCAAGATAACAGCTGAAATGACGGCCTACCTTCATATCCGGAACACTGTTATCGTTCCTTACTTAGACGACTTCCTCATAGTGGGGAGATCGGAAGACCACTGCCCATCACAGTTGAGAGATGCGAGAGTTGTCTTAGAAGAGCTTGGCTGGATGGTGAATACTCAAGTAAAGACTAGAACCAGTAAGAATACAATCTTTCCTGGGCCAGGTTCTAAATTCTGAACTCCAGACTTGTCTCTTATCCGAGGACAAAGTAGTAAACCTTGCCTCGGCAGTGACAGATCTTCCTAGAATGACCCTAAGGAAAGTAATGTCCCTGTTAGGATCCTTGACATCCTAAATCCCAGCGGAGAGATGGGCCCAGCTCCACACGAGGTAACTTCAGTAAGAAATTCTTTCTGCACAGAAGTTGATAAAAGGACATTTAGAAGGGAAGATGGAACTTTCTTCAGAAGTCAGAAACTCCCTCTCGTGGTGGGCAGACAGGGCAAATTTAACATCTGAGGTCGAGTGGGTAAGGCCAGTAAATGACATACTCACAACCGATGTAAGCAACTCAGGTTGGGGGGCACACCTGACGGATCATACAATTCAGGGGACTTGGTAAGTCCTTGAGAGAAATCATTTGTCAAACCTGAAAGAACTATGGGCTGTAGAAAGAGCTCTAAAAGGCTTTATTCCCTTCCTTCTTGGTCACCATGTCCGTGTCATGTCGGACAACTGGACTACAGTGGCATATATCAACCACCAGGGCGGGAAAAGGTCCCACTCCCTAATGATAGCAGCAAGCAAACTCTTCCAGCTGACTGAGCAACACCTTTAGTCCCTAACAGCGCTGCATATAAAAGGGGTAGAGAATACCATGGTAGACTTCCTGAGCCGCAACACACTGAAACAAGGGGAATGGACTCTAAACTCCTAAGTGTTTCAGTGGATAGCTCTCTCCCTGTTTGCCGACAAACAGGACAGAAAAGTAAAAAAGTTCTGTTCGCTAAACCCAAGGGAAAACCCGTATGCAATAGATACCCTTCAGGTTCCCTGGAACTTCAGGATTGCTTATGCCTTCCCTTCGATAGTGATGATTCCAGCAGTCGTGCAAAAGATCAGGGAGGATCAGGCGAGAGTGATTCTGATTGCTCCATTCAGGCCAAAAAGACCATGGTTTTCCCTATTGAGGGTAATGTCAGTGTCAGATCCATAGATTCTGCCACAGATCCCGGATCTTCTTACTCAGGATCCAGTATTCTACTCAAGTGAAAGGATTTCATTTAGCTGCGTGGAATTTAGCAGCGTGGAATTTAAAATGGCAATACTGAGTTAGGAAGTTTTTTCGCTAGGGTTAGTCTCCACCTTGTTAAAAAGTAGGAAGTCGATAACAACTAAGATTTACGGCAGGACGTGGAAATTTTTTGGGGAATTTTCAGGGCGGTCTTTAGGGGAAAAGGCTCCAGTTGGTTCCATCTTAGAGTTCCTCAAGTAGGGGTTTGAGCTAGGATTAGCAACTAGTACCCTCAAGGTTCAGGTGTCAGCCTTAGGTGCGTTACGCATTTACTGGCCGTGAGATTAAGATTGTACATTGAGATTCATAAAATTCTGTGATAGGTCCAGGCCAGTCTCAATTCCAAGGGTTCACCCATGGGATCTAAACTTGGTATTAGATGCATTAACCAAGAACCCATTCGAACCGCTACAGGATTTGTCGGCTAAGTACCTTAGTTTTTAGGGTATCTTATTGGTAGTGCTGATATCGGCCCGCAGGGTGAGCGATATACAGGCCCTTTCCATACTCCCTCCTTATACACAGATATGAAGATAGGGTTATACTGAGACCTGATCCGGCCTACTTTCCTAAGGTTGCCTTGAAGTTGCATAGGAGTCAAGAAATTATCCTGCCCTCCTTTTGTAACAACCCTAGGAATCCAGGGGAGGAAAGATTCCATAGTTTAGGTGTTAGAAGAACACTATTAGCAGGGTCGGACTGGCCTGGCGGGGTACCGGTGGAATGGCCGGTGGGCCCCAGAGAAATAAGAAGGAGAGGAGGAGGAAAAGAAAAAATAATTTTTTTTAGGGACACGGGCCCTTTAAAAGAACGGGAGGTAGGAGCGCGCGCACACACTCACGCACGCAGACCTGACCCTCGACGATTACCATGGCCGGCGTCATCACCACCCGGTGCACCCACGCAAGTGCTGGGACCACGGGGGGAAGAGACACCGAAACGCCATAGGGCCCATGAGTTGAGGGGAGGGAGAGCCCGGACTCGTGAGGGGGAGAGCCCTCACCCCTCTCCTCCTCAAATACTCACCTCTTCCATTCCTCGCAGCTGCAGTGACGTCAGTGTCTTCTGACTCTGACGTCTCAGGGCAGAGGGCGAGGTGAAGTCACTACCACCCTTTGCTCTGAGCACTGCAGCGTCAGAAGACACGCTGAGTAAACCGGTCCTGCAGGGAATGGGAGGTGAATATTTGATTTTTTTTTATGCATGCAGCATCATGGGGGCCATTTTGAGTATGCAGCATCATGGGAGCCGATATACAGTGTGCAGCATCTTATGGGGACCCATATACAGTGTGCAGCATTTTATGGGAGCCCATATACAGTGTGCAGCATCTTATGGGGGCCCATATACAGTGTGCAGCATCTTATGGGGGCCCATATACAGTGTGCAACATCTTATGGGGGCCCATATACTGTGTGCAGCCTCTTATGGGGGCCCATATACTGTGTGCAGCATCTTATGGGGGCCCATTGTATACTGTGTGCAGCATCTTATGGGGGCCCATTATATACTGTGTGCAGCTTCCTATGGGGCCCATTATATACTGTGTGCAGCATCTTATGGGGGCCATTATATACTGTGTTCAGCATCTTATGGGGGCCCATATACAGTATGCAGCATCTTATGTGGGCCCATATACAGTATGCAGTATCTTATGGGGGCCCATATACAGTGTGCAGCATCTTATGGGGGCCCATATACAGTGTGCAACATCTTATGGGGGCCCATATACTGTGTGCAGCAACTTATGGGGGCCCATATACAGTGTGCAGCATTATGGAGGCCCATCATATACTGTGTGCAGCATCTTATGGAGGCCCATCATATACTGTGTGCAGCATCTTATGGAGGCCCATTATATAATGTGTGCAGCATTATATGGGGACCCATAGTTCTGTATGGAGAATTATGTGGTGCCCATTATACTGTATGGAGGACTGTGTGGTGCTCATAATTCTGTATGGAGGACTATGTGGTGCCCATAATTCTGTATGGAGGACTATGTGGTGCCCATAATTCTGTATGGAGGACTATGTGGTGCCCATAATTCTGTATGGAGGACTATCTGGTGCCCATAATACTGTATGGAGGACTATACTGTCCGGTCTGCACTGTGCGCTGCAAGGATTCTCCAGTTTCTGAGCTATTGTAGAATTAAAAATAGATATCGCTTATGTAATGTAAGAAGTGAAATCTTTGTCATTGTATTATACCTATATTTCTCCGCCATATCTGTGCATCATGAACCGTGGTATGTGCTAAAGGGGGCCACTGAGACTCCTTCGCCCGGCTGAGATGGCCCTGGTGACGATGCACATCAAGATGAACGCCGGGTGCAACTGTGACAGGGCGATCTGCTCTGTGACAGGCCGCCCGCTGACGTCACATAGCAGTTACATTAAATGGCCGCCGGCTGTGTAGAATCTCATCGGTGGTCACTGTATTACCTGTATATACCTGTATTACAGCATATACAGGTACTCTGTATATGCTATAATGTCACTGGTGATCACTGTATTACCTGTACACTGACATTATATACAGAGCTCCTGTGTATAATGTAACCAGTGGTAATATTAGTGTTATTTGTATTCTGGTTTTTATTAATGATCAGTATTGTATTATTCGGTCACTATGAGGTGATAATATATGATCTGGTCTTGGTGTGGCGGTATTTGTTCCTTGTATGTGGTATTATTCGGTCACTGTGGTGTTAATATGTGGCCCGGTCATGGTGTGGCGGTATTTGTACCTTGTATGTGGTGGTATTCGGTCACTGTGTGGTGATAATATGTAGTCTGGTCACATTGTGGCGGTATGTGTCCCTTGTATGTGGTATTATTAGCTTTGGTATAGTGGATTGTGTTGTGTATGGCGGCCATTTGTTCTCTCTGATATCAATAAGGGAAAGATTTTTGATTTACAACAGAGATTAATTACCTGGACGTTTAACCCCTCCCCATCCTGTGACTATTACACAGTAGCAAATATGCACTTACAGGTGTTCTATGGTGAAATCAAGTAATCACCTATCCTAAGGCCCTGTCCACACATTCAGTATTTGGTCAGTATTTCACATCCGTATTTGTAAGCCAAAACCAGGAGTGGTTGATAAATACAGAAGTGGTGACGTGTTTCTATTATACTTTTCCTCTGATTGTTCCACTCCTGGTTTTTGCTTACAAATATTGATGTAAAATACTCACCAAATACTGAAGGTGTGAACGTGGCTAAAGGATAAGTAATAAATTATTGATTAGTGGGGATCTGACTGCTGGAACCTGCGCCGATCTGCAGAACGTGCAACTTTTATACTGATTAGTATGGAGAGGCATGTATGACTCGACCACTGATCAATTCATTCCTGAAGGGGCAGCACTTGACTTTATCTTGAGGCCCCAAAGAGAATGAATGAAGCTGCGGTCAGACATCCCACCTGCCACTCCATTATAAAATGGGGATAACAGTGTCCTGTCAGGGGTAAAAGTTCCCCATTCTTGCGATCGGTCGGTTTCCAATGCTCGGATTCCACCGATCATTAAGTTATCACCTACCTAACCTGTAGATCGGTGATAACTTGTTTTCATCGAATACCCCTTTAATCCAAACTACCGTAATTGCACATCCCAGTTATGATGGCACACAGTAGATGTGCAGGAGCCGCCTGTGTTTTACAGTCTACGCTCCACTATAACAGGAAAAAAGGGCTAACAGGTATTTGCATATAGCTGTAGGATGGGCCCCTAAAGTACATTTCCCCTGTGGGCCCCAGACTCCCAAGTCTGACTCTATTAGAGTATATATCTATGACCAGTCAGTGGAGGAAAGAGCAGTCCCTGTTTGTAGGTTTCCTGTCTTGGTGGGCAGATCCCTCTCTCAGGTGTGCTGTCATGAGTTCTGGAAAAATCGGCTACTGGTAAGTAACCTTGGTGTTTCTCACACTGTACCGATTTCAGAGTGAAATAGCAGCATGCTGCAATTTATTTCCCATTCCGAATACAGCTGAGAAAAAATATGCAGCACTGCACTGCCTCATTGAATAACATTGGTCCGAGAGCAATCCGATTTTTTTTTTAATCGGATTGCACCCATTCCATTTATAGTGGCTTGTATTCACCCCACTTTGCTTTTTACATATTTTGATACATTACAACCTGTGTTTAAATATTTTTGTAATCTGTTTGTGTGTGTGTGTGTGTGTGTGTTGCATCAGCACTAAATAGTCTAAGTGAGAAAAATATAGGCATAAAATACATTTATGGGATCAAATAACTAAAAATTGTGAATAAATATGCACATGACCCCTTTTGTAATGAAGCCCCTGAAAATTTCTGGTGCAAGCAATTACCTTCATAAGTCACATGCTTAGTGAAAGATTGCACGCAGGTGGACTTCCTAAGCGGTCTGTCAGTGATCGTGGTAAAATTTCTTGAATAGAACTTGCGTTTATTTGTTAAAAAAAATGACAATTTGGCGAAAAGTTGGAAAATTTCGCAATTTTCAAACTTTTCAAACTTTTTATTTTTATGCCCTTTAAACCAGAGAGTCATGTCACACAAAATAGTTAATAAATAACATTTCCTACATATCTACTTTACATCAGCGCAATTTTGCAAACCATAATTTTTTTTTTTGTAAGAAGCGTTAAAAGTTGACCAGCAATTTCTTATTTTTCCAACAAAATTTAAAAAGACCTTTTTTTTTTAGAGACCAGGTCACATTTGAAGTGACTTTGAGGGGCCTATATGCAAGAAAATACCCAAAAGTATAACAATTCTAAAAACTGCCCCCTCAAGATGCTCATTCAACCACATTCAAGAGATGTATTAACCCTTCAGGTGCTTCACAGTAACTGAAGCAATGTGGAAGGAAAAAAATGAACATTTTACTTTATTTCACAAAAAATTATCTTTTAGCCCCATTTTTTTTATTTTCACAAGGATCACAGGAGAAAATGGACCCAAAAGTTGTTGTGCAATTTATCCTGAGTACGCTGATACCCCATATGTGAGGAAAAACCACAGTTTGGGTGCATGGCAGGGCTCGGAAGGGAAGGAGTGACGTTTTGGAATAAGCTTGCCGCTACCTTTTCTCTGTGGGGGCCTGCCACAAGCCACTGGTTGAGGTAGTTGGGCCTGGAAGTCCCAAAGTCGCAGCTGTTCTATCCCAGTCGGGCCAGCGGAAGGGTGAAGACTGTGTAATGTTGTACCATCTTGAGTATTAGCTGGGACTGTTCTGTGTGTTTATTGTCCGTTTTGTGGTTCAATAAAGTATTGCCATGCTGTTTTACCCTCACCCTGTGTTGTCTGATTAGTATTATGCCCATGGAAGACCCCGTGTCTTCACACAGACATTTATGAAATCGAAAGCGGACGCCATGTCGCCTTTGGGGAGGCCCTGATGTGCCTAAACAGTGGAAACTCTCCCCCACAAGTGACCCCATTTTGGAAACTAGACCACCTCTCAAGCAATTTATCTAGAGGCATAGTTTTATAGTAATGATTATAATGCTTTTAGTTTTACTGGTGTATGAATTTTATAATGTTTTGGTATGTGTAAGCTGGGCAAAGTGCATCAGATTATAAGTGTGTTGCGTCAACAGGGTAAAAACTAATTTTATTACTTTAAGGACGTTTGCTACGCTTTGAAGCAATCCTTAATGCAAAGGCCAGGTTTCTTAGGGCAGGTTTCACAATGGTAAAGTGTGTCGTTTCGTAATCGTTTTTGTGATTTTTTTTTTTCCCCTTCCTTGCTGTTTAGGTAAAATATTTACCTGGGACGATGCGAGCACTGTCAGTTTCAGAAGTACGGGGACCCTCACCTTCCTGAGTGCCAAATATTAGGGCCTTGATGACTACCTCCTGAAACTGATGGAAGGACCCTGTATTGACAGCAAATCCAAACAGCACAAAAGCATTGTAGAGTGCCATCTGAACAATGTTCACTGCCAATTTATTGTACTGTACTATACCTTAGGTTTTCGTATGGCCCTGTATGGTTTGAGGACCCGATCTGAGAGATCTACACCCCTCATGTACTTACTATAATTCGGACAGTAACAAGAGAGCTGTTATCACAGTGTATGGTGGTCAAGACAAGGACATCCCTCTTGTCCTTATACTCGACCACTAGCATGTTGTCGCTGCATTGGGCTTACGCCCTTTCTCAGCAGTTGCTCAATTAGCGGCTTAGGGAGGCTTCTGTGATTTTTTTTTTTTGCACGGTGCTGCATGCATCTGTACCTCTGACAGAAGGTCTGGAAGAGTGGGATGCAGGTGTAAAAGTTATCAATGTAGAGGTGATAACACTTATCCAGCAGTGGGTGCAGCAATTCCCACACAATTTTCCCACTCACTCCCAATCTGGGTGACTTTCCCTCCGTAAACGCTGTACTCTAGCACAGCTTGTACAGTTTAATTCCTTACCTTGCCTTCTTACTGGACAGGTATTGTTGGAATTTGAGTCTCCCTTTGAAATTAATCAGAGATTCGTCTATAGCGATGTCCCTTTGGGGGTTGTACGCCTCAGAAAATTTTCTGCTGAAGTGTTCAACTACTGGCCGAATTTTGTATAGATGATTAAAGTTAGGATCATCTCGGGGAGGACACTGCGCATTATCATTATAATGCAAAAATGTTTTGATTGCTTCAAATCGTATCCATGGCCATATGGAATACCGGTGTGCTGTAGAGAATATCTGTACTTCAGTATTGACGAAGCTCTGGTGTTCTGATTATGCCCAAATGTAGCACAATGCCCCCTGCTGCATTTACAGGGGATACACGATGATTTTGGGTGAAAAATTGATCAGCATATAAATGTGTCTGGGCCACCATAAGATTTATTATTTCCTCACTGAAAAAAAATAATTTGAAAGTCAATTTCAGTGAGGCCTGTAACATCAAATTGGGTTCCTGAGCTGCCGATAAAATCTGGAATGACTCTGTTCAGCTGCGATACTGATCAGAGTGCTGCGGCCATGGGAAGAGCACAAATGCTCAGTGCAGGACGCCGCGCACACGAAAAAAAAGCACAAAAAAGTGCGTCATAAAATTAAATTGTGAGTGGGAAGTTATGGAAGGGACTGCTGCTGCGATCACAGATCAGTCACACAGCAGCCAGCACAGCACAGCACAGCACTGGATTGCAGGAGACAAGAGGCTGGATAAAGGTCACAGGAGGATCGCAATGGCCACCAATGATTTTTCTCTCGGGTAACAGAGGGGGTATACAACCGCCCTGCACACCAACTCTGAGGTAAAGATGGCGTGCAGAGCGGTGATCGCTATCTTAGATTAACCCCTTTGGCACTGATTGGTCAAAAACTAATGTTCAGTCAACGGGGTTAATCAGGAGAGGTGACGTTGCGATCATCCCACCCATGTTTTTTTGTTTCTTTTTTGAAACTTTATTGTGACATAGCTGTGATTGGCTGGTCAGAGTTGATCAGCCAATCACAATGATCGCCGACACAGGGGTGGGGGGGCGGTACAGTCCCCCCGGTGCGACGTGCAGGGATGGAAAGATGGTCAGAGACAGCAGTCAACTTAACCCAGTTACCGTGCAGTGACCAGAAATATTGGCACCGTATATGTACTTCGCTTTGAGGGAACGCAGCTCCCGCACAGCAGTTCAAGTCTATGTCCTGTGAGCAGGACTATGCGCAGATCAAGATTTCGGCTCAATTGAATTTTTCACTGAGCTTAAGCCTCGGTTTGCGCATGTGCTGCCTCCGGCGCCATTTTATTGAAGTTCTGCACACGGGATGCAGACTCACACTGCGCACGCGCCGCCCACACATTTATGGCGGGGGAATGGAATTTTAAAAAGGAGGCAAGTCACTGAATGATTAGTGAGCTGTACAAGAACCAGGTAAGATGGTGGGAGGGAGGGGGAGCAGAGAACCAGAAGAAGACCTGTCCCCACGTCTCGCCCCAAAGCACACAAGCATTGAAGAAGTCATTTTATGAAAACTTTGTAAGGTGAGTATTAACCTCTTTCTGACATGATACATAATGATGCATCCCTGTGCCCTGGGCCTTATGGACCAGGTACGTATTATTACGTCTCGGCAATCGCGCCAGCACGGAGACTGTGCGAGCGCGATCGCCGTGGGTGTTAGCTGATTCTGACAGCTGAAACCCTGCACTCAGTGCCAGGAGCGGTGCCTGTACCGCTCCCGACACTTTAACCCCCTAAATGCTTCGATAGCAGCATTTAGTGAGCAGAGGGATAAAAGCCCCTCTGCTCTTGGATCGGAGACCTCACGACGTCATCGTGGGTCCCGACCATTGCCATGGTGACTATGTAGTCATGACGACATCCGAGTCACCAGGCACTAGCAAGATAGTTTGATTATGCGCAGTGCATGATCAAACTATCTTGTGTCTGCAGCACTGACAGGTCATACGGTATAGCAGTTATAACTGAGATCAGACTGCAGAAAGTGAAAGTCCCATAGTGGGCTAAGCAAAAAAGTGAAAATCAGTAAAAAATAAAAAAAAGTTGTGTATAAATATATATATATATATATATATATATATATATATATATATATATGTGTGTGTATATATATATACATATATATATATTTGTACCCAAAAAAATATTATTTATACCCATAAATAAATATTATGAGAAAAAACAAAACAGTAAAAGTACACATATTTGGTATCGCCGCGTCCGGAACGATCTAACCTATAAAACTGTCCCACTAGTTAACCCCTTTAGTGAACACGGTGAAAAATATAAACATAAAAAACTAAGCAAAAAAGGTGCTTATCATCATACAGCCAAACAAAAAGTGGAGTAAAACGCGATTAAAAAGACGAATGTAAAAAAAAAAAAATGGTACCGCTGTAAACGTACTGACCAGAAAAATAAAGCTGCCTTATCAATTTTACCACAAACGGCATATAAAAAAAACAAGGAAAAAATTCCTGAATTGTTGGTTTTTGTTTATTCTGCCTCCCAAAAATCGGAATAGAAAGCGATCAAAAGATGTCACATGCCCAAAAATGGTACCAATAAAAACGTCAACTTGTCTCACAAAAAAACAAGCCATCACATGACTCTGTCGGCCGAAATATGGAAAAATTATAGCTCTCAAAATATGGCGATGCAAAAACTAGTCTTTGCAAAAAAAAATAAAAAATAAAGTTTTTTAGTGTGTGACAGCTGCCAAACATAAAAACCCGATATAAATCTGGTATCGCTGTAATCAAACTGACCGGAAGAATAAAGTCATCTAATAATTTATATAGCATAAGGAACGGCGTAAAAAATAAATAAAACCAATTATTCACCTGCTGCCGATTTGTTTATCTTGCCTCCCAAAGATCACAGTATGGCTCGGCTCACACTTATCCTGCGCTCTGTGCTGAGCACTTACACCGGGGTTTCAGTATAAATCTCTGAAATACGTGATTCAGATAGAACTCCTGGTGGAAGATTCCCTGTAATGAGGCAGATGGGGGCACCGTGGATGCCGTCTGGTCTGTGTTCCCACAGTGTCCGTCTTTTTATTAGGCGTGCATAAAAGTGCCGTTTGCCACAGTTTTGTGAACCTCTGAAAAAAAGGAACTCCGCTAAACAGATGCCAGATGGAGTCCAGAGTAAGACCGGTTTCACACGTCCTGATATTTCCAGTACCGGAAAAACTAGTACCAGAGATGTGTGTCCATGTGCACCTGTGTGGCATACGTGTGGCAACTGTACCAGCGCCTGTGAATCAGCAGTACAGTTAGCACTGCTCCCAAGTGCCGGGTGCTGAGCGCTGCTCTCATCATTATCCCCTGCCGGCGCTGCGAGCAAGAGACAATGTTGAGAGTAGTGTTCTGCTCCTGCTGTGTCCTGGTGTAAAAATAAGAATAAAAAATCCTTATACTCACCTGTCTGAAGATGTCCCCCGCTGTAACCCATCTGACCACTTACGCTGAAGAGCCGGGGAGAATAACTCGCTACAGCGGGCCCCGGATCTGCGAACAGCGAGCGGTGTCCTGTCTCCGGGGCTGGCTTGCTCGCTGGAGCGAGTCATTCTCCCCGGCTCCTCTGCGTGAGCGGTCAGGTGGATTACAGCGGGGGACATCTTCGGACAGGTGAGTACAAGGATTTTTTTTATTTTATTCTTATTTTTACACCAGGACACAGCAGAAGCAGAAAACTACTCTCATCATTGTCTCTTGCTCACGCTGATCGCAGCGCAGTCCGGGGACATGATGAGGACAGAATTCAGCACCCGGCACTTGGGAACAGTGCTAACTGTACACTGATTCCCAGGAGCCGGTGCGTGTCACACTAATGAATCACGGATGTCATCCGTGTGTCATCAGTGTGAAACATTTTGCAGCCCGTGCAGTGCGAAAAAAATGGACATGTTAACGTGTTTTGCCCACGGTACACGGTCCGTGGAAACACACTGACATGTGCAGAGACCCATTAATTTGAATGGTTCTGCGTGTGTATGTGTCTCCGGTGCGTGTGGAAACTGTCACCACACGTACCAGACACACTGACGTGTGAAAGAGGCCTAACTCTGCTACCTCATTATAGTGAATGGATCCTTCGGGGGTTTCATCTGAATTACGGCACTCGGAGATTTAAATTGAAACCCCAATATCAGTGCTCAGCATAGAGCACAGGATAAATGGGAACATTTTACATAACATTTTGGATCACAATAAAAGCTTTGACTCAATCCACAAAAAAAGCAAGTCCCCACTCAAGTCCAAATTACTAGTAGCACAAATGCTCTGAAAAAGCGAAATGGCCCTTGCCCCCCAAAAGAAATTCAGCAAATTCTGTGCTCTCAAATACAAATGCCCACCTCCCTTTTGAGACCCACAGTGTGCCTAAACTGCAGTTAGCGTCCACATGTTTGACATTTCTGTAGCGATGAGAGCCCACCTAATTTATGGGTGCATGTCTCCAGAAGCACGAGCTGGGCATAATGTACAGGTCATTACAATGTCAGTTTGCAATTTTCACTCAGCAGCATCCACTGCAGCTTGGCTTGTTCCTGAAAAACACACATGTAGTTAAAATCCTCACCACACCTGTAGATAAATTCCCAAAGGGGTATAATTTCCAAAATGGGGTCACTTGATATGGGATTCTGCTCTTCTAGCACTTAAGAGCTGTGTATATGGAGTCTGCATACTATTCTAGGAAAATCTGGGCTCCAGGAGGCAAATCGAGCTCTGTCCCTAACGAGTCTCGCCGTGTGACTAATCAGTACTGTACAGCCACATATGGGGTATTTCTACATTCTGCAAAAATTGTTTGATAAATTTTGGTGCCATTTTTACCCATTTCCCAGTGTGAAAATTTAAAATCTAGGGCTAAAACAAAACTTTAGTGGTAAAAATTTAATTATTCATTCTTCACCGCCCAATGGTGTAAAATTGCACCCCTAGATGAATTCATTGAGAGGTGAAGTTTGTAAAATGGGGTCTCTTATGGGGGATTCCGCTGTTCTAGCACCTTAGGGGCTCTACCAAAGTGACATGACACTGACGCGCCCCCTGGGCCTGTGTTGTGCTGCTGCTGTGCAGGGGGAATACCCGGAGCCGGATCGCTGGGATGCTGGAGGTTGTAGTCTCCGTGTGGCGGTGACCCGGTCCGTGCCCAGGGTGGTCAAACCAGTGGCAGTCTATTTGTATTGTAATAAGTGTCCGACTACGCCACCCGTGGATTGCGGTCAGTGGGGACCGCCGCTGCGCTGCCGACCGCTGAGGCTGATGTTGGTTGCGCAGCTGAGTATGGGATAACTCCCCACGGGAGGAGTATTGCCTCAGGGCAGCTAATGTGGATGATGGTGGTAGTGATGGTGTGAGTGTCCCAGTACTGATGGTGCTGGTGCGGCGATGAAACACAGAGACTTGTAATTGCAGTTTCCAAAGCTTTACTCACGGTTGTTATTCAGGTCAATGCTGCAGGCGATGACTGCCCAAGCCGTGCTGCGTCCACCAGGTGAGGGACTCGGTCAACTCCCAAGCAATTCCAGAGTGTGGCTGAAAGCTCCCCTCTCTTCCTTTCTACTGGCCGTCCCCACCAGGGACCCACCTTTGTCCAGCTTCCTCGGGCCTTCTGTTGGTGAAACCTTTCTCCGGTCTCCCTGACCCTATGCGGTATGCCTTTCTGGTGGATGTAGTGAGGGGTCGCACCAAGATGTGGTAACAACCTCCGGTTTTGACTGAGGATTAGTCGCCTCCACCAATTCGGGTTCCGGTACCCTATTCTGCCAACCCTTCACCCAGTATCTCCTCTGGGCATATGGGGTTCCTTCTGCCTTCGTGTCTCTGGGCCTTTCTCTGTGTTCTTTGCTTTCTTTCTCCTCTGTTCCAGTTCCTTTCTTACTTTCCTTTCTGTTCCTCCTCCTCTCTCTCTCTGCTGCTTCTGGCCTCCACTCCAGGCCTGCCTCTGGAGCTGGGCCCAGACTGAGCCACAGCTCCCTGTCAGCCCTGCCTGGCTGAGCTCCTCTCCTCTTCTCCTCCTGCCTGAACTGAACCCTGATCTAAGATGGTGCCCACCTTATATACCTCCTTCTATGTGTGAGCCCAGGTGACTAGCAACCAATGGGCTCCTATCTATGCCCAGAGACCCACCCCTATCTGCTCCTACACCACTGGGTATTCCACCCCCTCCCCACTCCAGCCAGGAACAGAAGCTGTCGTGCCTGCACTCTGTCTAGTGGGAGCACCGTTGGTCTATTCCTCGGAAATGGGGTGTGTGTGGTGCATGCAGCCTACCGAGCCCTGGTCCACACTCCATCCTTACCCGGGAGTGGAATATCACACCTCTGGTTCGAGGTGCAATACCCCTGTAGCAGCCGAGTCCTCGGGGTGCTACATTCCCCCCTGGTAAATCACAGCACGTCCTCGGGCTGGAAAAGAGCAAAGACAATTCAAAAACATGCAATACTTTTTCAAAACTTTTCACATTAGAAACCGGCCGGCATTATTCAACTTCCCTTTATGGGAAACACTTTCTCTTTACTAGACATTATACTGCACTTTTAATATTACTGGAACTCTTTTGTCATATAACATTTTCTAGCAGCATATAAAACTATTCAGCATATCAAACTTTTTCTGGTAAAACATTTTAGTAAATTCTCTTCTTCACTGGCCACTGTGCAACTTGCGACCAGGTGTCCATTTTTCTATTAGGGAGATGGCTGTTCTCAGTCCTCAGCCTGGTTGAGGATTAGGGGCACACAGGTAACAGTTCTTTAACAGTTCCATACTAGTCCCAACGGGGACCACACTTCAATCAGCAACAGTTCTTGTACCCTGACGGGTAACTATATACAGTTACACTTTACCGCTCATTAGTAATGGTGTCCTCCTTGCGCACCTTCCTCATAATCTTCAGACTCATCCGGGTCCTCTTGGCTTTCCTCGTACTGGTGGTACTGTAGCTTTTCCTCGGTTAGCCGGTTGACGTGGAGGGTGTACAGTCCTTTTGCGCCTGGGGAGTTCAGGCCTTGCGACCGGGCCTGGAGAGGGCCGCCGTTGATGACGCCCGGGGTCAGAGGGTGCGACTTTGGGCCTGGGCGCGGGCTGGTGGTGGCGGTGCCCAGGGCTGGAGGGCTCGGCTGCAGGGCTTGTTGCGGGGTCTGGAGCAGGTCGGTGTCTGCAGCGCCCGGGAGTGGCGGCTCCACCAGGGGGCCCGGGAGCAGGCTGACGCTGGCAGCGTCCGGGACAGGGAGACTCCTCTTACCTGCTCCCGCGACCGCTCCTGCATCACGCGTCTTCTCCTGGCGCTGGTCGGGGCCCGCGACGGCTGGGGCACTGCCGATGCTGGGCAGCTTAGTCTGCTGCCGGTCCGCCATCTTGCTGTCCGTTCCTGGTGTCCTCCTCCCCCCTGGTGGACCGTGGCCTACCTTCCGGCGATCCTCTTCTGTAGGCCGCGTCTCCACAGTCGATCGTCGGAGTTGAGGACCTTGCGTCGCGCTCCTGTGACGTCAGCGTCGCTCCCTCTCCCTTCCAGGACCTTACGCAGCGTCAGTGCGTGGGGCGGAGCTTCAGATCTCGCGCGCTTTCGGCGTCCACGCCCCTCTTCTTCCCGCGCGGCGTCCCGAAGATGGCGCCCGATGGCGGGAAAACGACTGCGGATGGCGGGAAGACGGCGGGAAACGACCCAAGATGGCGTCCGATGGCGGGAAACGGTCCAAGATGGCGTCTGATGGCGGGAATCGGCTCCGGATGGCGGGAAACGACTCCGGACGGCGGGAAACTTCGGGAAATGGCGGGAGACTTCTTTTCCAGGTACATGTACAATTTTCTTCAGGCACGCAATACCCGTTTGTGGCGGGTTGGTCTCGATCCTGCCGACTACGCCAAAGTTGACGCGCCCCCTGGGCCTGTGTTGTGCTGCTGCTGTGCAGGGGGAATACCCGGAGCCGGATCGCTGGGATGCTGGGGGTTGTAGTCTCCGTGTGGCGGTGACCCGGTCCGTGCCCAGGGTGGTCAAACCAGTGGCAGTCTATTTGTATTGTAATAAGTGTCCGACTACGCCACCCGTGGATTGCGGTCAGTGGGGACCGCCGCTGCGCTGCCGACCGCTGAGGCTGATGTTGGTTGCGCAGCTGAGTATGAGATAACTCCCCACGGGAGGAGTATTGCCTCAGGGCAGCTAATGTGGATGATGGTGGTAGTGATGGTGTGAGTGTCCCAGTACTGATGGTGCTGGTGCGGCGATGAAACACAGAGACTTGTAATTGCAGTTTCCAAAGCTTTACTCACGGTTGTTATTCAGGTCAATGCTGCAGGCGATGACTGCCCAAGCCGTGCTGCGTCCACCAGGTGAGGGACTCGGTCAACTCCCAAGCAATTCCAGAGTGTGGCTGAAAGCTCCCCTCTCTTCCTTTCTACTGGCCGTCCCCACCAGGGACCCACCTTTGTCCAGCTTCCTCGGGCCTTCTGTTGGTGAAACCTTTCTCCGGTCTCCCTGACCCTATGCGGTATGCCTTTCTGGTGGATGTAGTGAGGGGTCGCACCAAGATGTGGTAACAACCTCCGGTTTTGGCTGAGGATTAGTCGCCTCCACCAATTCGGGTTCCGGTACCCTATTCTGCCAACCCTTCACCCAGTATCTCCTCTGGGCATATGGGGTTCCTTCTGCCTTCGTGTCTCTGGGCCTTTCTCTGTGTTCTTTGCTTTCTTTCTCCTCTGTTCCAGTTCCTTTCTTACTTTCCTTTCTGTTCCTCCTCCTCTCTCTCTCTGCTGCTTCTGGCCTCCACTCCAGGCCTGCCTCTGGAGCTGGGCCCAGACTGAGCCACAGCTCCCTGTCAGCCCTGCCTGGCTGAGCTCCTCTCCTCTTCTCCTCCTGCCTGAACTGAACCCTGATCTAAGATGGTGCCCACCTTATATACCTCCTTCTATGTGTGAGCCCAGGTGACTAGCAACCAATGGGCTCCTATCTATGCCCAGAGACCCACCCCTATCTGCTCCTACACCACTGGGTATTTCACCCCCTCCCCACTCCAGCCAGGAACAGAAGCTGTCGTGCCTGCACTCTGTCTAGTGGGAGCACCGTTGGTCTGTTCCTCGGAAATGGGGTGTGTGTGGTGCATGCAGCCTACCGAGCCCTGGTCCACACTCCATCCTTACCCGGGAGTGGAATATCACACCTCTGGTTCGAGGTGCAATACCCCTGTAGCAGCCGAGTCCTCGGGGTGCTACAACACCATTAAAAATTAACTCCAATATGGCGCTTCTTCTCTTCTAAGCTTTGCACTATGCCTCAAAAGAAGTTTTTGACCACATATGGGGTATCTCTGTGCTCAGGAGAAATTGCACAACAAATTTTGGGGTCCACTTTCTCCTGTTGCCCTTGTGAAAATATTTTTTTTCTGGCTAAAATAACAAATAAGTCAACGTTATAATTTTCTGTTAAGCACCTGGGGGCTCAAGGGGCTCACCACACATCTAGATAAGTTCCCTGAGGGGTCTAGTTTCCAAAATGGTGTCGTTTGTGAGGGTTTCTACTGTTTAGGCGCATCAGGGACTCCCCAAACGCAACATGGCGTCTGCTAATTATTCAAGCTAATTTTACATTCAAAAAGTCAAATGGTGCTCCTTCCTTTCTGAGCCCTGCCGTGCGCCCAAACAGTGATTTTCCCCCACATATGGGGTATCGGCGAGCTCAGGAGAAATTGCACAACAAATTTTGGGCTCCATTTTTTTCCTGCTAGCCTTGTGAAAATAAAAAAAAATTGGGTCCAAGGAAACATTTTTGTGAAAAAAGTTAAATGTTCATTGTTTTCTTCCACATTCCAAAAATTCCTGTGAAGCACCTGAAGGGTTAATAAACTTCTTGAATGTGGTTTTGAGCACCTTGAGGGGTGCAGTTTTTAGAATGGTATCACTTTTGGGTATTTTCTGTCATAAAGGCACCTCAAAGTCACTTCAAATGTGATGTGGTCCATAAAAAATGGTTTTGTAAATTTTGTTGAAAAAATAAGAAATCGCTGGTCAACTTTTAACCCTTACAACTTCCTAACAAAAAAAAAAATTTGGGTTCCAAAATTGTGCTGATGTAAAGTAGACATGTGGGAAATGTTATTTATTAACTATTTTGTGTGACATATCTCTCTGATTTAAGGGCATGAAAATTAAAAATTTGAAAATTGCTAAATTTTCGCCAAGTGTCCAATTTTTTTCAGATATAAACGCCAATCATATCAAATACATTTTAGCACTATCATTACATGATAGTCATGAAAAAACAGTCTCAGATTCAGTAGGATCAGCTGAAGCATTCCAGTGTTATTACCTCACAAAGTGACAGTGGTCAGAAATGTAAAAATGGGCCTTTAACTTGCAATCAGCCTTCAGGGGTTAAGGGGTTAAACAACCACTCATCGGATCCCTTCACATCAAGTATCAGATTCATCAGCATTACATTGCCATCATGGCCATGACTTTAGTTTATAGGGCTAAAGAGGCACCACTAACCAAACAACACCAAACAGCATAAAGACAAAGGAGATCTCCAACTAAGTCAGGGACAAAGTTGTTGAGAAGTACAAGTCAAGGTTGGGTTATAAAAAAACAAAGCGAAAAACCCTATCTCTGATGATCGACCCGGAGACCATGAAATCCATTATCATCAAATGGAAAGAACCTGGTACCACAACAAACCTGCCAAGAGAGGGCCACCCACCAAAACTCTCAGACCGGTCAAAGACGACATTAATCAGAGAGGCATAACAGAGACCAAAAGGTAACCCTGAAGGACCTGCAGAGTTCCCAAGCAAAGACTGGAGTATGTTTGCTTTTTTTTGCTTTGTTCCTTTGTTTTTGTTTTTATGCAAAAAAGCATTGTTTTTTTTTTCCTGATTGAATTGGAAAACTGATGCAATTTTTTAAAGCTGCAGCATGTCACTTTTCTATGTTTTTCCACCCATAGAAAGCAATAGGTAACATGCAGCAAAAAACGCAGATATCAGGTTTTGCTGCGATTTTAGTGAAAAAGGCATATGAGTTTCACAGTAGTATGTGAAAACCTATATATTTTGGTGATTTTTTTTTCCCCAAGTTTAAACCATTATGTCTTGGTTTCCTCACCTGGGATGGCAGTTACGATTAGTACAGTTTAATTAAATTAGTGATGTGTGTAAAGTAAACATTGGCTGACCAAGGTGTGAAATTGAACAATGCCTGACTGTCACGTGTGCTTGGAGCTCTCAGGTTACTATCTTCCTCTGTGGTGCTAAGAGGATGCTTGGAGCTATCTCTCTGAAGTCGGCTAAAGATAAGCTACTTACCTCCGTGTTTGTCTCCCTTGTTGTCTTTAGATGTTAGTGAAGATCGACTAGTACTCATCTCCCCCTTCCCTATCCAGGGCCAAGCGCTACGGAAATACAGGGTTTAGGTTCGAGTGCGGCGATTGGTGAGGAACCAATATAGGGAAGTTAGTGGAGACAGGGTGATATCAGATCTCCACTCCCCCCTTTCCCTATAGTCTGGGCTCCCTTTCCCCCTTCCCTTTGTGTTGCACTTAGTCTTTCACACACCTTGCGTGACATTGACCTACTCAAGGGCGTACCAAATTGTGAAAGTAAACTATTCCCGACCAAATCCACTCCCACCGCAGTTACATTTTGTAATTGTGTATTTTTTCATGAACTCATGTAAGCCTTTTTGTTCACAATCGTCACTATTTTTTCAGGTACATGAAAAGAGATGAAGATCCAGCTCTGGTATAAAATTCAATACTTTATTAGAACAAATAAAACAATGGAGGGTATTTAAATCACTGCAATCATTAGCATAATAGCCTGATTAGATTACACATGTAGTGCAGCAGAAGATGTTAAAAACAACAAGTAAAAAATATGATAAAATAGAGAAAGAGAATAAACAGCATATAATAGATAATGTTGAAATTGTATGCCATAAATATAATAAATATGCCATACAATTTCAACATTATCTATTATATGATGTTGTTTATTCTCATTATCTATGTTTATCATATGTTTTACATGTTGTTTTTAATGTCTTCTACTGCATCATACATGTAATCTAATCAGGCCATTATGCTAATGATTGCAGTGATTTAAATAAATACTCTCCTTTTCCTTCAGTAACCAAACGAGTCTAAGAACACACAAAGTGTTCAAAACGTGTTCGGTGTTACTAATTTTTTTTTGCACCTTCCAACCTTTCATTACGCCTTTATGGTGTGTCACAACAATGCCATTATTTTATTTGTTCTAATAAAGTATTGAATTTTATACCAGAGCTCGATCTTCACGACTCTTCATGCATCTGCTTCTCCGTCTGGCAGAGACTGGATCCTGTGCTCCGTTACCTGGAATCCGCCGGAAATCTTCCAAGGGTGCGCTGAATACCACTTTACTACATATGTTCCAAATTTCTCTGCTTTTCGTGCCCCCCTTGTGCATTTCTGGAATTTTGTTGCTTGACTTTTTCTGGATACATATCCCAATTTTTCCAAGGTTTGAAAGTGTGCTTTTTGGTTTTCTGAGTTTGAGAATCACACATCGATTCCTTGATTGACTCCTCTAGAAAGGAACGAGCTGCCCAGGTGTTCCTACATGCCTCTAAAATCATGGACACTCCGGCAGATCTTTTGGACATCATCCATGAGTAAGTGGAGAAATTATCCTTTAATGAGTCTCGTATTTGGTGGGATCAAAACACCTTAGACAATTATATACAAATGAACATGATACCTAGAGGCCTCCGTATTAAAAAGATTCCAACTACCATCAACAATGACCAATTTGCCACTGAGTGGAATCTTATATTATTCGAGTGTTCATCACGGCTAATGCAATTAATTGTTAAATACAAAAACCTCGAGCAGACTAAAATCAATCAATTTTGAAGAAACATGTATCAACTCTTAAGTCTGCCATGACCAATGATGATTATGTTGATTTTGAATAAAACTTGAAAACCAAAATCCACAATTTAGAGTACTCTTATCATTGCTCTAAAGAAAAATATTTAACAGAGACTCATTTGATTATAAAAAGAATCAAGTCTACGATTGGGGCCGCTGGGAACAACCACCTATCTCTCCCAAGTCCATCCTGAAAAAACATACTTGCTCCCAAGTTTTCTTCCACAGAAAGAAACCAGGTAACTTTTTCCTCATCCAACATGGACTCTGATGTTACAACAGATTATCACCAAGAAATTTTGGAAAGAGATCATCTCCTCAAACCCCACACACCTAAATCACAACAAAGTTATTACAAAAAAACAAAGTAAAAACAGATTTTCAAAAACGGGGAAGAAGGGGCCGCAGAATACAGCGCCAATACATCAACCTTTTTCAGAAGTTGTCTGAGGAGTTTCAAGACCCCACATTCGATGTTATCAATGTTTCATCTACACCATTAACCAGTGTGCAAACTAAACTATTATCATGCGTCATGAATTTTTGCACCAACCAACTATAAATTGGATGTTTTTTCCACCATTAAAGACATCAACAAGTTCATACGTGATTTGACTATTGACTATACAAATACATTTTTTTTTCAGATGAAGAAGTTTCCCCAGAGACTAATATAGTCACATCGTTCACCAACTATTTTGATAACAATTTTTTTTTTTGGAACAAACTAGTTTGTTGTGCTTTATGGATCTTAATCAACAAGATAAACCTTTAATGGATACTATCATTATTTCTTGCTTCAATACAAAAAAATCCATCTTTTTACCCAGTACAAACACGTAGAGATACAATGGATCAATTTCAAGATAACATCGAGAGAGATATCAAAAACTTTTGGATAATTCCAATCCCCCCTTACACAAAAGCAACTTATCTAAATAGGAACAATAGGCATTAACCAACTTATGTGCCCGTTCAGACATTATCATCAAAATGTCTGATAACAGGATCAGTTGTAAATATGGATGAGAGTTCCCTGGAAGAACACCTCGGTCAGTGACTGGACGCAGCTTTACTGCCTTTAGTTCGTCATATCTCAGGTTATTTAACCCCTTTACAACCCAAGGTGGTTTGCACGTCAATGACCAGGCCAATTTTTAAAATTCTGACCACTGTCACTTTATGAGGTAATTACTCTGGAACGCTTCAACGGATCCCACTGATTCTGAGATTGTTTTTTCGTGATATATTGTACTTCATGATTGTGGTAAAATTTCTTCGATATCACTTGTGTTTATTTGTGAAAAAAATGGAAATTTGGCGAAAATTTTGAACATTTTGCAATTTTCAAAATTTGAATTTTTATGCCCTTAAATCAGAGAGATATGTCACACTAAACAGTTAATAAATAATATTTCCCACATGTTTACTTTACATCAGCACAATTTTGGAACCAAAATTTTTTTTTGTTATGGAGCTATAAGGGTTAAAAGTTGACCAGCGATTTCTCATTTTTCAACAAAATTTACAAAACCATTTTTCTAGGGACCACATCACATTTGAAGTCACTTTGAGAGGTCTTTATGACAGAAAATACCCAAAAGTGACACCATTCTAAAAGCTGCACCCCTCAAGGTGCTCAAAACCACATTCAAGAACTTTATTAACCCTTCAGGTGCTTCACAGAAGCATTTACATTTACAAAAATGTTACTTTAGACCCAATTTTTTTTATTTTCGCAGGGGTAACAGGAAAAAATGGAGCCCAAAATTTGTTGTGCAATTTCCCCTGGGCACGCATTACCCCATATGTGGAGAAAAAACACTGTTTGGGCACACGGCAGGGCTCGGAAAGGAAGGAGCGCCATTTGAATCTTCGATTGTAAAATTTGCTTGAATAATTAGCGGACGCCATGCTGCGTTTGGAGAACCCCTGATGTGCCTAAACAGTGGAAACCCCCCACAAGTTACCCCATTTTAGAAATTAGACCCCCCTGGGAACTTATCTAGATGGGTGGTGAGCATTTTGAACCCCCAGGTGCTTCACAAATTAATCCGTAAAAATGAAAAAGTATTTTTTTTCCAGTTTTTCATTTTTACGAATCAATTTGTGAAGCACCTGGGGGTTCCAAGTGCTCACTATGCATCTAGATAGGTGCCTTTGGGGGTCTAGATTCCAAAATGGGCTCACTTGTGGGGGAGCTCCAATGTTTAGGCACACAGGGGCTCTCAAAACATGACATGGTGTCCGCTAACAAATTGAATGGAAAATCGGCTCAAATTGTTAGCGGACACCATGTTGCGTTTGGAGAGCCCCTGTGTGCCTAAACATTGGAGCTCCCCCACAAGTGACCCCATTTTAGAAACTAGACCCCCTAAGGCACCTATCTAGATGCGTAGTGAGCACTTGGAACTCCCAGGTGCTTCACAAATTGATTCTTAAAAATTAAAAGTTTTTTTTCTACTTTTTCATTTTTACGAATCAATTTGTGAAGCACCTGGGGGTTCCAAGTGCTCACTATGCAGATAGATAGGTGCCTTGGGGGGTCTAGTTTCCAAAATGGGGTCACTTGTGGGGGAGCTCCAATGTTTAGGCACACAGGGGCTCTCCAAACGCAACATGGCGTCTGCTAACAATTTGAGCCGATTTTCCATTCAATTTGTTAGCGGACACCATGTCGCGTTTGGAGGGCCCCTGTGTGCCTAAACAGTGGAAACACCCACAAGTGACCCCATTTTGGAAACTAGACCCCTCAAGGATTTTATCAAGGGGTATAGTGAACATTTTGAGCCCAGAGGTACGACACAGAATTTGATAACATTAGGTCATCATATTGAATAAGTTGTCATTAATCTTGAGCGCAAGTGCTCACTACTTGAGTTTGCATCGGGTACTCAGGTATGCACCATGTACTGCGTGTGCTCGAGTGACATGCTCGAGTCCCGGCCCCGCATGTTTCACGGTTATTAGACACCCAAAAAAAACATGCGGAGATCGCTCGTGCATGGCAGGCAATCCCCGCAAAGTTTTTTTGGCCGCGAAGCATATGGGGCGGAGACTCGAGCATGTCACTCAAATACCCACGATACTCAATGCATACCAGAGCACCCGATGCAAACGCAAGTAGCGAGCACTTGCGCTCAACACTAGTCGCCATATCGTCATCTTTTTTTCTTACTTTTGAAAAAAATCCTAACCCCATCACAACCCTAACCCCAACCCCAGCCCTAACCCTAGCCCAACCCTAAAGCACAACCCTAACCCTAGCACAACCCTATCCCGAGAGTAGATTTTTTACGCCGTTCCTCGTGCGGTATAAGTGATTAGACGACTTTATTCTTCGGGTCGGTGCGATTACAGCGATACCAGAATCATATGGGGTTTTTATGATTGACAGCTGTCACACACTAAAAGACTCATTTTTTGTAAAATCTAGTTTTTGCATCGCCATATTTTGAGAGCTATAATTTTTCCATATTTTGGCATACAGAGTCATGTGATGGCTTGTTTTTTGCGGGATGAGTTGACATTTTTATTGGTGCCATTTTCAGGCAAGTGACATTTTTTGATCACTTTCTATTCCGATTTTTGGGAGGCAAAATAAACAAAAACCACCAATTCAGGAATTTATTTTTTTATTCTGTTCCGTGTGTGGTAAAATTGATAAGGGAGCTTTATTCTTCAGGTCAGTACGTTTACAGCGGTACCACACTTATATCGTTTTTCTATGTTTTGGCGCTTTTACACAATAAAAGCTATTTTATAGAAAAAAATATTTTTTGCATCGCTTTATTCTGAGAGCTATAACTTTTTGATTTTTCAGATGATGGAGCTGTATGGTGGCTTGTTTTTTGCGGGACAAGATGACGTTTTCAGTGGTACCATTTTTATTTATATTCGTCTTTTTTATTGCGTGTTATTCCATTTTTTGTTTGGAAGTATGATGATAAAGCATTGTTTTTTGCTTCGCTTTTTATTTTTATTTTTTACCGTGTTCACTGAAGGGGTTAACTAGTGGGACAGTTTTATAGGTCAGGTCATTCCGGACGCGGCGATACCAAATATGTGTACTTTTATTGTTTGTTTGCTTTTTTTTCATAATAATATTTATTGATGGGTACATTATATTTTTATTTTTGGTGGATTATTTTTTTTTAAATATTTTTACAATTTTTTTTTCACTTTCTGGGAGTTTTTACACTTTTTTACTTTGTCCCACTCTGGGACTTTCACTTTTTTTATTCTGATCGCCAGCATAGCATAGGGATGGAGCACCATCCCTGTGCCATGCAGGCAATCAGCGCTGCACAGTGAGAACATTGTTTAGTCGTGCACTGCGCATGACCAAACAATGTTCCTGCTGCCTGGTGACCCAGATGTTGTCATGACTACATCGGGTCATCATGGCAACACCTGGGAAGCCGCGGCAGACAGCGCTGGAGGCCGGAAGAGGAGGTGAGTATACCGATCACCTCCCCTTGCCACCGCAATGCTGCGATCAACTTCGATCGCAGCATTGCGGGGGTTAATGTGCCGGGAGCGGTGCCGGACAGCTCCCTGCACATAGTACCGGGTGTCAGCTGTGACAATCAGCTGACACCCGGCGGCGCTCGCGCCCGCACAGCCTGTGTGCGCGCGCGATCTAGATGACGTACTAATACGGGTCAGGCTCTTAAAGCCCAGGGTACAGACGAGTATTAGTACGTCATGAGCTGTAAAGGGGTTAAAAGATTCAAAGAGTGTTTTAAATGTTTCAAGATGTACGATGGAAAACAGAATGGACTTCGCTTATTTGCGACGTAACCGCTCTATATACTTGAATACCACAGGAGATTGCCATACAAGCAGTAGATTTTCATTTGTCTAAATATAGTTCTTATACTTGAGATCTCAAATTGTTTATTAAGTCAACATTGTGACAAGAGATTACCGGAGGCGCTCCAGTGGATAATGATAGAGACTCCACTGTAAGTTTAGTGGAAATGTTCCAATAGGCTCGCAGGTGACTGCTCAAAAGCACTTTAGGGAGACCATACATCCCTCATGCCATCTTTCATAATTTACTTAAATGATAACCCATTTAATTTAAAATTTACTAGTTTCTTTCATAATAACACCATATGATACCAAGGACAACATCTGCAAGGAGTTTGTATGTTCTCCCTATGTTTGCGTGGGTTTCCTCCGGGTTCTCCGGTTTCCTCCCACACTCCAAAGACATACTGATAGAGAATCTAGATTGTGAGCCCCAATGGGGACAGCGATGATAATGTATGTAAAGTGCTACGGAATATGTTGGCGCTATATAATAATAAAGATTATTATAAAGATTATTATATGTTTCTTGTATTTGCATCTTATGGGTAAAGAGGGTATAACAATAACTAGCTGCACATATAGGAAGGAATCTGCAGGAAATACCATACTCCACACACATAGTTTTCACCACCCTCACACTATTAAATCCATTCCTATGGGGGAAATTCTCAGAGCCAAACGAAATTGCAGTGACTCAACATCTTATAACCAAGAAGTAACAATAATTGAACATTGCCTCAAATACAGAGGCTACTCCAATTGGATTTTAAAATGTGCCTCAAATATTGCTGGAACTAAACCCCGAAAAACACTGATGCAAACAAAACCACTCAATCTGACTAAAAGATCAATTCATAAGGGGGCGCGTCCAGCAGCCGAGCGAGAAGACGAGACGAGACGTCTAATGGTGAGCTCCCTGAAGCAAGCTAAAAACTTGTTAAAGAAGCTTAGCTCCGCCATCTGCTGATTTAAAAGCTCAAGAGACACTCTAGGACTAAGGGGATACCTGTGGGGGGGCCCCCGGAGTTGCGGCGCCGGTTTGAGAGGTCGGGCCTACCAGAGAGCCAGAGTCAGCAGCCTTTCCTGAGGGTTTGCGGTGCAGTCTGGGAGAACGCTGGCGGGATCTGCAGGAGCAGACGCGTGGAGGCCATAGGACGGGGCATCCCTGGACCTCTTCTGCTGCGAAAGACAAGAGGCGGAGACCCAAGGGAGTGCTGCGACTTCAGAGCGGCGGCAGACCGAGATTCCTGTGCGGTTCTGGGGGACCCTGAGGCGGTGGTAAGAGGAAGCCCAGACACCCGGCACCCACTGACCCGCCTAGGGCCCTCTCTCACCCAGCTGGTGCCTGCGCAGGGGGTCTCTCTGGCGGCGATCGAAGCGCACACAGGCCGCAAAGTAGGGAGGCCATTGGCGTTGTGAGGGAGACGCAGCCGGCAGTGCAGTGTGCACCCTCTGTGCTGTAACAGTACCAGCAGGCATTTCCCGCTTTGGGAACCCCCGCCATCTTGAGAAAGAAAGGAGCAGACGGGGAAATGAACCCTTGCTACAAGGGATTAGAAGGAGGCCATTTAGCAGCCTTTCTAAGCAATCCAAAATTGCTGGTCTCCACGTAAAAGTTAATCACCCCCTTTTTTTTTTTTTCCATCCAGTAAGAACTGTATTAAACAAACTAGACCTCCTCATGGTCACAAAAAGAAGATTTCTTTCCATTACACTAAAATATAATATATGAAGACTCTCTTATCTCAACTACAGTAGTCCCTCACACAATAATTTTATTCCGTATATTCTACCTTCTGAGACATTAATCCTCTACTGCTAATTCAATACCGCCATATTTGGGCTTTCGTCCTGTTTTTATGTGAGTCTAACTGTGAGCATCACTTTCCAATACACAGAAATACTCTGACATTACTATCACAGAGACTGGCGGCATCTGGTGGCTGAATGTAGAATAATATCAAAAACCATTCATTGCAATTTATTATCTCTTTATAGTCTATACCAGGGGTCCTCAAACTACGGCCCGCGGGCCACATGCGGCTCGCGGAGGACTTTTATCCGGCCCGCCGGGCTATGGGCGGAGGAGAGGGGAGCGGTGTCAGCGCCCGCCCTTCTCCGCCGCTTGCTCAGGGCCCTGGCAGGCGGATACTTACCTCTCCCCGTGCCTCTGCAGATCCACTGTCTTCCTGCTCTGCGCTTCCTGTGACTTCTCAGGTCAGAGGATGCGGTGACGTCTTTACACCGCGCCCTCCCAAGTGCCGTCACAGGCAGCGCAGAGCGGGACGCCGCCGCCGCGACGCTGGAGTCCAGACCAGAGTAGAGCAGCGGCAGCAAGTGAGAAGTAAGGTGAGTATTGGATTTTTTTTTTTTAATGTATGGAGGCATAGATCATTATATGGGAGGGTGACATCCTGCAAGGGGTATAATATGGGGGGTGACATGCTGCATGTGGCATAATATAGGGGGGTGACATGCTGCATGTGGCATTATATGGGGGGTCACATGCTGCATGTGGCATTATATGGGGGGGTGACATGCTGCATGGGGCATTATATAGGGGGGTGACATGCTGCATGGGGCATTATATGGGGGGGTGACATCCTGCAAGGGGCATGATATGGGGGGGTGACATCCTGCATGGGGCATGATATGGGGGGTGACATCCTGCATGGGGCATTATATGGGGGGGGGTGACATGCTGCATGGGGCATTATATGGGGGGGTGACATGCTGCATGTGGCATTATATGGGGGGTGACATGCTGCATGGGGCATTATATGGGGGGAAAGGGACATCCTGCATGGGGCATTATATGGGGGGAAAGGGACATCCTGCATGGGGCATAATATGTGGGGGGGGTGACATGCTGCATGGGGCATAATATGGGGGGGTGACATGCTGCATGGGGCATAATATGGGGGGGTGACATGCCGCATGGGACATAATATGGGGGGGGGTGACATGCCGCATGGGGCATAATATGGGGGGGGTGACATGCTGCATGGGGCATTATATGGGGGGGTGACATGCTGCATGGGGCATTTATATGGGGGGTGGCACCAGCATGGGGCATTATAAGGGGGGAACAGCCTGCATGGGGCATTATAAGGGGTGGAACAGCCTGCATATGGCATTATAAGGGGGAAACATCCTGCCTATTGGGAACATTTACCTGCCCATTGAGGACCTATGCTGCCTATTGGGGACATTTACCTGCCTATTGGGGACATTTACCTGCCTACTGGGGACCTATGCTGCCTATTGGGGATATTTATCTGCCTATTGGGGATATTTACCTGCCTATTGAGGACCGATGCTGCCTATTGGGGACATTTACCTGCCTATTGAGGACATATGCTGCCTATTGGGTACAGTTACCTACCTATTGAAATACCGGCTGATTTAACTTTACTTGTTCTTCATTTTAAATATTGTATTTTTTCCTGTATTGTTTTTTTTTACTACAAAATAAGATATGTGCAGTGTGCATAGTAATTTGTTAATAGTTTTTTTAAAAAACTATATTCCGGCCCTCCAATGGTCTGAGGGACCGTGAACTGGCCCCCTGTTTAAAAAGTTTGAGGACCCCTGGTCTATACCGTTACTTGAAAGCCCTCCTCAAGAATATTTCTCTTGGTAAATAAGCTATTATGAACTAAATCGAGCCCTACAAGGGCACATGAGCGGACCTAGGCTGGAACAAAAATGACAGGCTAAGTACCGCACCCCGGACGACCGGCCGCAGACATTTAACAAATCCTGGTATTTAAACATCTCTACTGATAACTTATTATACGTGAGCTTAAACATCTAAAGACACACAATGCCAAAAAAGGTGACTCAAAGCAACAAGCAAACCGCCCTATTACAGACCTCCTTATGGCATCATCATCGAGTGTAACCATCCTACTGTAGTATGCCGCAAGCAGACAATGAATCCATTATAATAGAACAGACAACACAATCACAATCTGAATCTATAATAACAATGTCAGCTTTATTTAAAAGCATGCAATAAACTGAACTCGCTTCAGGTATGGAGACTTTCACCACTCAACTAAATATCTCACAACGCACATCCGATCTGAAAAAAAAAAAAATGGACGACACTGCCGACACTTTAAAGGAAGAGCAAATTTTATTACAACAACACGCTGAACATCTCAATACCCTCGACCTTAAATATGAAGACCTTGAAAACAGATCCTGCAGAGGGAACATTCGAATCAAAAGACTACCAGAAAGCATTGCCACCCTCAAAGAAACAGCTACGTCCGTGCTAACCTCTCTTCTCCCCGACACTGACCTAACTCTACTCCATATCACTAGGATCCATAGAGCAATGGGAAGAACTTGATCGGAAGATTCACCTAGAGATGTGGTCCTGAAATTGCATTATAAAGAATCAAGGGATTTAATCCTAACAGCAGCCCGTAACGTGCCATCGTTGCTGGGCCTACCGGACAAAGTGTCACTATTTGCTGACCTGGTTACCATGTTACCATGGCTCTATAAGCCGCAAACATCAAATACAGATGGGGCTTCCCTTTCGCACTGTCCTTCTCCTACAACAACCAAACCTATACAGCGCGATCAGTGACTGAAGGAAAGGCGTATCTTGAAAAGGCAGGAATCCCCTGCTCAAACATACCTCTACAACTCCCAAGATCCCAACGCCCAGCTAGGGAGTGGAATGATGTAACCAGATCAAGAAGCAGACAGGCGCAAAACGCGTGAATAGAAGGACTAACAACCCTCACTATGTCAATAATATGACCAGCATCCAACCAGCTACAACTGGACTGTTCTGGTCGCGCGCTAACCCTGACTAACGGAAATTAAGTCATGTGTTGTTGTATAAAAAATCATGTATACAAACTACACTACCGTCACTATCTGAGGTGGAATGTGGGGACATAGTTTCGTGAATAATTTTTCAAGTAGTAAGATTGTTAACAATTTCTACAAGTTATTGTTAAACAACCAGTTTAATACCGTTAAATGCTATGATAAATTTAGCATGTTTATTGTTTAGTAACACTAGGATTAAATTAGCTTAAATCCATGATCAGTCTGGCCCTAGTACAGGGAACTGTTGGGCATCCCCTTAATAATATGGGATACCACATTACCAAACAAGTTGGGTGCTCCACCCAATTTTCTGTTTACTATTTGAGTAACTTTTTTGTTCTAATCACACCCGTTTCCCCTTCCAACTACCCTATCTCCAATGTTGGGAATCAGCACACTAAACAAAGTGTTGGCTTTCTTAAAACAAAACCTAGAACATGTCGACCGGCAGCAAAAATGACCTTCAGAGGCCGATACAACACACAGATTCCTAGTCAAGATGTGTAGGGTCATATCCCACAAAGTTTGTGGGTTTAACTCACCCATGAAATGTAAAAAAGCGTTCTTAGATTATTCCAAACATAGCCCTGATATCCTATGCCTACAACAGACTCATTTCTCCTCCTCTTCTTGCCCCAAATACTTTAACTCACAATATTCTACATTTTACATTGCATCTCATAAAGAAAAACAAAAGGAGTGGCCATCTTTATCCAAAATAATTTCCCTATGCAGATCACAACTTCCTATGTAGACCCAGAAGGGTGCTTTATTATTTTAACTGGCTTGCTTCAGGCACAAGAAATCTGCATAATTAATAGCTACCTACCTCAAAACAACACAACAAATTAGGTTCAAGAAGATAATAACTATTAATGGTTGATATTTTGTTTATCATATAATTTGGTGTGGAGATTTTAATTTCACCCTAATCCTTGATCTAGATAGCAGTGCCCAGAATAGGTCAGATATAACCAAATCCGATAAGAGAAAAATCCACTCATATTTAAAACAACATAGTCTAGCCGACTCCTGGAGGGAAGCAAACGGGCAAAGGAAAGGATATACCTATCATTCCCCCACACATAAGACTTATTCAAGAGTCGGCTATGTATTAATGAAAACTACTTCCATTCCATCAATGTTATATTCCCGTATCATTCCGTCAGCATGGTCCGACTAGGACGCCGTACTAACAGTATTCCAATTTAATATTACCAGCTCTAGACTATTTAAATGGAGACTAAATTAAGCGCTTATCACTGACCCACTTCTAGCAGCTCAAATTAGAAAGGAGTTAGACAATTTTTTTCTGACGAATAACCGGAAGAGGTTAGTCCAGGTACAATCTGGATGGCACACAAGAAATATATCACAGGAACCTTAATTAAAATGGCATTGCAAAGCAAAAAAGAAAGGTCAGAACTTCAAGCTAGTTTAGAGACAAAACTAATAATACTAGAAGTAGCAAACCAAGCCTCCCCTCTCTATAGTTATATAAACTTATACAGGAAGTAAAGCTCCAGCTAGATGCAGTCCTAACCACTAAAACTGAAAAAGCACTAAGGTGGACGCAAGGCCGCCTTTTATAAATAGGCTAACAAACCCAGTAAAGTGCTGTATAGAAAACTTAGACAAAGAAATTCCATTAATACAGTCTTTTCAATAAAGGATGCTAATGGTCATGTCACGTCTCATCCAGATAAAATCTATGATGCTTTTCATACATACTATCAGAAACTCTACTCAGCCCCGCAGTCTCCATCCCCCCACAAATGATGCAAGACTTTTTCCAGCACTTGCGCCTACCCAAAATTTCAGAATCGGCTGCCCAACACCTCCTCTCAGAAATAACTGAAGAAGATATAACCCAATAAATAAAGGGTCTTAAAAACGGTAAAGCCCCAGGACATGATGGACTCACAGCCATTTACTATAAAAAATGCCAAGAGACACTTCTCCCCCATATATCAGGAAATGTTTCAACCTATTCCTAAAAGGAAATCAGATACCCCCAGAATTTTACATAGCCCATGTAAGTGTCATACCGAAACCCAAACGAGACCCACAACTCACAAAAAATTATAGGCCCATATCACTCCTCATATCAGACCTCAAAATTTTCACATCAATAATATCTCAAAGAATTAACACCTTACTCCCAGCATTAATCCACCACGATCAAGTAGGATTCATCCCAACGAGACAAGCACCTGATAACATTAGGAGAAATTTAAATATCATACACAAAGCTAAGATAGACAAAAAAATGCTAATGATGCTAGCTTTCGATATAGAAAAAGCTTTTTATTCCATTTCCTGGCCCTATCTCTTCAATACCCTAGCTTGATATGGATTTCCACCTGGCCTCATAGCATCATTAAAATTACTATATAACTCTCCCACAGCATATCTAAAACTCCCATCTACCAAACCCGTATCTGTTAAGATACAGACAGGCACATGGCAACGATCCCCGCTATCACCGGCATTATTTGTGCTAGCTATAGAACCACTGGCAGAAGCCATAAGGGCACACCCTGATATTAAAAGATATCAAGGATTAGTTACGCATCAGGACTACAAAGTAAGCCTGTTCGCAGATGACCTTCTATTAACTATAACACAACCTCTAATAACACTCCCAAACCTCTACTCCCTGCTACATAGATTCAAAATCATTTCAGGCCTAAAAATTAATATTGACAAATCTGAGGCAATGTTCATTAACACTACTACCCCCATGCAAGATCACATAATATCCCAGTTTGGATTTATAAAGAGGGAACACTATCTAACATACTTAGGAATAAATTTAGCTACGAACAAATCAACACTATTCAAATGGAACTATACTCCTCTCCTTCGGCAATTCCAAATTGATCTCAATAAATGGTCTTCCTCACATCTATCCTGGCTAGGTTGTATTGACACTATAAAAATGGTAACATTACCACGTTTTTTTATATCTTTTCAGATCATTAAGTACGACAATACCTGGCAAAACCTTTTCGGATATACACCGACAAATCTCTAAATTCGTTTGGGATTGGAAACACCCTAGGATTTCGCAAAAAATCATGTTCTATCACAAACGACAGGGAGGAATGTCTCTCCCCAACTTTTCTCTATACTATAAGGCAGCACAAATAGCACAACTTTCTACAATATCTTTACTATCTGGGAAGGATACATGGATAGACCTCAAAAACTCTATCATCTCTCCATACTCAATTTCGGGCCTAATGTGGGCGACAAACCAACTACCTACTAAATTAGCCGCTATCTTGCCGTATACCTTCCACTCCCTCACACTATGGAGAAAACTCAGATTTAAATTTAAAATGCAATCCAATCCCTCCCCCCTATTGTCTGTACTCAATAACTCTATGTTTACCCCTGGACTTGAACCAAACTCTTTTATATGGTGGAGGATTAGGGGAATCACCAATCTAAGAAACCTCTGGACACCCAACAGATCCATCATTTCTAGACAGGAATTCACACAGAAATATAATCCCCCAGTAAGTGAAATGATGCACATTAACTAAGTCCTACACTTCGCAAAAAATTTTTCTACTAACAGTAGCGCCACTTTGCCTCCAGTGTTTGAAAGAAAATGCATTTACAACCCTTTCGGTCGGGGAGTTATCTCACTGCTATACTCAATATTCAACCAACCCGCAGTAGAGGATACGTTCAAATGTGTATAACAATGGGAGAATGATCTCGGCATCAATATGCCCTTAGAAAGATGGTGTCGCTGTTTTGATGTTTTATCAAAAGGCAGTCACCAGACTTCACATACTGAGACTACATTAAAAGTCCTTCAGAGAGCCTACTACCTCCCAGCAAAATTACACAAATTCTATCCCAATGTCTCAGACAGATGTTTCAGAGCATGTAGTGCTCTAGGAGCCATGGAACATATTTGGTGGTCCTGTCCCTTGGTGAAAACTTTTTGGCAAGAAGTTAAATCTCTAAATAGGGGTGTGATAGGCTCGGGTCTGTCCGGTTAGATCCTATGGTATTATTGTTTGGAGATACGCCAAAAGGCGTATCCAATAAAACATTCAAACTACTTAATTATATCACAATGGCCTCTCGAATTCACATTGCATCTCAATGGAAAACATCAATCCTTTCACTGTCTCAAGTTAAAAAAAAATAGATAATATGTATGAACGGATTGATGCCACTAAAACTGATACAATGGAATTATTCTTTGAAATTTGGATGCGCTGGATAGACTCCCATTTCGACCCCCTTCTTTCTCGTTCCCTAAGAGTATCCCCGAGAATTCAGTGTGTGGAAAGGATGAGAAAACGTAGAAGGTCATTAGTCCCCGATTGACACTTACACTCTAACAATTTTGGTGGTGCGACATACTATTACACTAAATAAAGTACACAAGCTATCTGTTAACTTTTTTAAACAATATATTTTTATTTGGTTTTAAGAAAATAACAGTGAACAGTGTATACAATACTTTAGACTAACAAACACTGAAGTCTACATATAACTTTAACTGCAAGTCCGAATTAGCTTTTACTCAGTAAAGTAAATAAATACTAATCCTTAACAGAAACTCCCAACAGAGATTATCCTTACCCCCCCCTTTCAACCATCCCCTTTTACCTTTGTTACCCTTAAATTCTGTACACCTGTTTTAATGTTATTGTATATCTGTCTGAATGTAAAATTTCATATCCGATTTTTTGCCTGCGAGGAAAAAATTTCTTTATTTCTGATAATGAAAAAAGTTCATATTCTAAACTGTTATGAAAAAAGTGTAATAAAACAAGTTTTGAAAGTAAAGATCAGTTCATAAACCTACCTTGGTTCTAACTTACAGTACTTATTTTAAATCCATTTCTGACATAGTACATTGGAACATTAACATCCTCAGAAATGACAATACCATGAACACAATATTAAAAAATGGCATTAGAATAGTTTCTCGGTATGCGCCTACTATCGGCAATCTTTTGTCCCCAAGCCTTTATTGCCCCTCACAGAACTCTCATTCTCGTCAATGGTTATCCATGAATGGCTATTACAAATGTGGCCAGTACCCGTGCAAAACGTGCACATACATGTTTTTAGATGTTCAGATGATACAAAATCACTTAAAATAAAGGATGTTTTAAACTGCTATTCAGATGTTGTAGTTTACATTATTCAATGCTGGGCATGTAATATAAAATATGTCAGTCTACGACCCGTAAATAAAAATATTACAATCAGAGAGCATTTGTATGAAATTACTCAACCCACTAACCGGAATGTCTCTAATGCTTCACATCATTTTTCAACATTACACAATAGAGAAACCACAGATTGTTTGATTTATGCAATTGAACATGTTCCATAACACATACGTGGTGTGGACAGGGAAAAAAACCTTGCAAAATAGAGAAGCTTTTTGGATTTATTTTCTGAATACGCGTGTTCCTAAATTCTTAAATTTGAAACTAGAAATCATGCTGCACTACTAGTTAATGGCATACAATTTCAACATTATCTAATTATCTGAATACCACTTTACTACGTATATTCCACTATTTTTTTCAGACATAAAAATCTTTTTTCCACAAATAATTTGACTGAGGGGGTTTGTCCTAGCGGCCATGTAAGAAGGACCTGCTATTATCCTGCCATCAGCCCAGCATACGAAGTTCCCTTGCAAACCCAGACCTGGGGGAAGGTATCTGGAACAGAAATAGCTAATTCCGGTGCAAATCGGTGGAGAGTATGACACGCAGCAAAGTGCAGAATGAGAGAGACTGGGAGAACGCAGCATCCAAGATGGCGCCGACACGCAACAGCCCTGACAGTGACAGGGTCGGTGGAGAGTGCGGTGGTGTGGTTGGGAAGATTCGCTAGGCTGGTGGCTGACTTACCCGCTCGAGCTGCACAGATCAGGTTGCCACAGGAACTGGAGGATTCTAATGTGGAAGAGGAGGAGGAGGGAGATGTGGAGTCACAGTGGGAGCAGGTGAGAGATGGGGAGCCCGATTCTGAGAAGGAGCACATATCATCAAACATGAACATGGCAGGAGAGGAAAATAAAGAACCCTCTCTTAACGAAATCTATGCAGCCATGCATGCATGTAGCTCCTCTATAGATGACCTCAGAGTCCAAGTTGGGGAAATTAAAGCGGACTGTTACGGATCCGGGTGGTGGAACCTCTGTGCTGCGGTCCAAGGAGGGACCAGAGGGGCATGACTAAATATCTACTCGGCCTGACCAAGGTCGCACGGCGGCTCGGTCGACTCCGTGAACCAGGGAGGGACCAAGCAGAGGGACCAGGTGCCACTCTGGGACCGACCTTGTATGAGAGCAGGTGACTCCCACGGGTCAGAAGGCAGGAACTGACCGGTACAGTGGAAGAGCACAGCAGGCAGGCTGACGGGTGGTCTGGGTAGACAGGCAGGCTGATTCGGCTGGTAGCCAGACAGGTGATCCGGGTAGGCAAGCTGGCGGGCACAAACAGGTAACAGGCAGGTGCTTCCAGGTAAGCAGGCAAGCGGGCACGGCAGGTACAGGCAGGTGCTTCCAGGTAAGCAGGCAAGCGGGCACGGCAGGTACAGGTAGGTGCTTCCAGGTAAGCAGGCGGGCGGGCACGGCAGGTGACAGGCAGGTGCTTCCAGGTAAGCAGGCAGGCGGGCACAGCAGGTAACAAGCAGGTGCTTCCAGGTAAGCAGGCGGGCAGAGCCCATAGACAGATTGGCGGACTGGACTGTAGGCAGACTGTCGGGCTGGAAAGTAGTCAGACTGGCGGACTGGACTGAAGAACAGACTGGCGGACAGGACTGACTTGCAGAGGACCTGAGGGCTGAAGCAAAGTAAGTATAACAGAGCAACAACCTTGCACGGGCACCTCCATATTGGAGGAGGTGCCTTTTAAAGAGAAAGTCCTCTGGCCATTGGTCGGGGACTTTTTATGACCGCCTTAAGCACAGTGCCAGGGAAGCTGCGTGCACCAGCAGCAGCAGCAGGGAGGCCGGAAGACGCCGGAGCAGGACCGCGGCGGTAGGGGGGACGGCGTCTCTGCCTGGCAGGGGGCAGAAACGCCGATGCTACATGGACATTATTCACTTCTAACGTGATATGCAAAAATTTAATGAAAGAATGGGGGAAGTGGAGAAAAGAGTTGGAGATGTGGAGGACATTGTTCCTGTCATGCAGAAGGGGATTAAAATAAATATGCAGAATATTAATATGCTTCTCAATAAAGTGGATGATCTTGAAAATGGGTCATGGCGAAATAACCTGCGCATTGTGGGGGTGCCAGAAAGGGTGGAGGGCCAAGATCCTGTTATCTATTTTGAATCCTGGCTGCTGGACATGTTTTATAGGGAGGCAGTGTCCCCCTTCTTTGCCATAGAGCATGCGCACAGAGTCCCTGCACACCCAAGACCACCAGGTGCACCACCTCGCCCTATCATAATGACATGATTTTACGCAAATCAAGAGATCATAACGCTTTGACCATCAATGGAACTACTGTGTCTATATATCCAGATTTTTCAGCAGAGGTGGAGAGTACAATTCATAGACATAAAAAAGAGACTGCGTGCACTACAAATTCCTTACTCCATGTAATATCCAGCATGCCTCAGGGTGGCGGTAGAGGGGAAAGTTCAACTGTTTGATAATGCTAAAGAGGCACTGGTCTGGAAGGATTCTAATGAGCGGTCTATAAAAAATGAAAGTGGAGGAAGAGGAGTCTCCTGAAGGAAGAGACATTGGCTATATAGCCATGCCACCAAATCAAGCTACTTTTCTCCCCTTTTTCTTATCTGCATAATTTTGAATGCTGTGGCTAGTTTTGAGCTGGGCTTATACAGGGATCCCTTACTTGTGAAGGGAGTTGAATCATGCGGATTGTGCCTTACTGTTCGGTTCATATATTTGTGTGGTAGTAAGGAAAAGGGAAAATGAAACTGGTTGGGTAATAGCCCCAACTTTCACTGGATGAAAGAGTTACCGTATTTTTCGGACTATAAGACGCACCGGACCATAAGACGCACCTAGGTTTTAGAGGAGGAAAATAAAAAAATAAAAATTTAAGCAAAAAAAGTGGTCATGATGCACTTTTAAGGGGGAGGGGGTCTTCTGCTGACACTGGTATGGGGGTAATGTCCCCCAATTCTGACAATATCCCCCATCCTGGTATATATGCCGCTCCCCTTCCTTTTATATGTGGTCCCCATCCCCATCCTGGTATGCGTGGCATCCTTCCTTCCTGGTATGCATGGCACCCCTCATCCTTATCCTGGTATGCATGGCACCCCTCATACCCATCCTGATATGCATGGCACCCATCATCCCTGTCCTGGTATGCATGGCACCCCTCATCCCTGTCCTGGTATGCATGGCACCCCTAATCCCTGTCCTAGTATGCATGGTCCCCCTAATCCCCATCAGGCTGCACATTAAAAAAAAATAAACACTCCTACTCACCTCTCTTCTCTCTCCTCCAGCGCTGCGTCCGGTCTCTCTGCACTGATCTCTCCATGTGAGCCGTGCATGATATCACTGCCATGCGCGGCTCACAAGGAGAGATCAGCTGCTGGAAGTCACTGCTCCCCACGCCAGGACTGTGTGCACGGGGAGCAGTGACTTCACTCTCCTTCATAGCTGGCACACAGCGGAGCCGTGCTGCGGCTGCTTCTGCCGGCGGTCTCCTGTGCCCGCTCATTAAAGGGCATGAATATTCACCCCCTCCCCACGCCCATGGGCTTGGAGAGAGGTTGAATATTCATACCCTTTAACAACGGGCACAGGAGATAGCCAGCAGCAGCAGCAGCCGCAGTGCGGCTACACTGTATACCGCTATTAAGGAGCATGAATACTCACTGCTCTTTAGCAGCGGGGACAGTGTAGGCTGCAGCAGGCGGCTGCTGCCTCCTGTGCCCCGCTCCTCCGTGGCTACCGCTTCCCCCACACCACACATAAATATAAACCCCCCCTCAACATTAGGACTATAAGACGCTCCCCCCATTTTCCTCCAAAATTTTGGAGGGAAAAAGTGCGTCTTATGGTCCGAAAAATACGGTAAGTTTAACTTTTATATTAGACTGTTTTAGTTATGGTTATTGAAAGGGGTTTATGCACCAGGAAAATCACAAGGGTCCCAAATGTTGTCAGTAAAAGTATAATATCTGGAAGCATGCCACGAGGAGTAAGGGGATATCCTGATCAATATTACCATACATATGAGAATGCCGCATGTACTTAATATTGTTGCCTGGAATGTAAGGGGATTAGGAGATGCAGTGAATAGGGGGCTGTATTTGATTGGATGCGTCAATACCAACCATGTATAATTTGAATATCAGAAACACACATGACGAATGACAGATTACACCTAATGAGAAGGGCATGGGTTGGGTAGGGCTTTCATGCAGTTTACTCATCACAAGCCAGGGGGTTGAGTGTGTTAATACACAGGAATATACCATTTACAGAGCAAGGCACCAAAATTTGACCCAAACGGAAGATATATATGTATTGTTTGCGAGGTTTATAATATAAAATGAAATATAGCAGCATTATATGTACCCCTACGGTAACATACCTGGCGGCGTCCTTGCATAGTGGTCCATCTCCCACTGTGCAAGAGTGCGCACTTGATTTCCAGTCCAGACTGCCACTCTGGCTCCTTTCCATAATCTCTGCTTTGCTCTGCTCTGGCTGCTTAGGGCGACGCCCGCCGAACTTCCTGTTTCTTGTAGCTGCTGCAGACAGACCCCTAATGCGTCCTCAGCCTATTGCTGTCTGTCACCTGGTATTTAAACCAGCTCCTCCTTGGAATCCATGCCTGAGCATCTTGTTCTGTCAGTTGGCTTCTAGTCACTGATGTGCCAGGTCGTGTCTATGTTTCCTGTCTTGCGGTAACAGTTCCCGTGTCTGAACTGAGTCCTGTCTGTGCTCTTTAGCCAGCTGTCTTTCTGCCTTTCCTGGAGGCTACTTGAAGAGAAAAAATACGACCATATAAACCCAACACAATTATAAAAATTAACTTTTATTCATAAATAGTGTAAAAAGTTTACTTCATAATATAGGGTACAATGCAGAAATACAGAAAAACACATATCATGTAGAAAAAACCGTCTCACTGAAGGGACGATGCGATCCGCATATATAGGGGGCCTCGGCGCCACAGCAAAAACATATATATCTAGTCCTTCATCTGTTATACCAATACAGAGGACTAACAAATAGCCACATTATAATACCCATGGTAGTATCCATATAACAGTGCATATCATAAGCAGTACTTAGAAATTCCTCAAAGAGGACTCATGATCAGTATTAGCAAAATGCCATGTGCCAGCACCTAGACTGTACTTGTCAATATATCGAATGCACGGTATAAAAATAGATAGATACAAAATAGAATGAAGAGCAAGTGCTGCATATTATCAAGAGGATTACCTGGGCCACAGGCTGTGATGCAAAGGATCCCCCACGTGGATCGCTCGCCCACCCCATGCCATAGAGCATGCGCAGAGTCCCTGCACACCCAAGACCACCAGGTGCACCACCTCGCCCTATCATAATGACATAATGACATGATTTTACACAAATCAAGAGATCATAACGCTTTGACCATCAATGGAACTACTGTGTCTATATATCCAGATTTTTCAGCAGAGGTGGAGAGTACAATTCATAGACATAAAAAAGAGACTGCGTGCTCTACAAATTCCTTACTCCATGTAATATCCAGCATGCCTCAGGGTGGCGGTAGAGGGGAAAGTTCAACTGTTTGATAATGCTAAAGAGGCACTGGTCTGGAAGGATTCTAATGAGCGGTCTATAAAAAATGAAAGTGGAGGAAGAGGAGTCTCCTGAAGGAAGAGACATTGGCTATATAGCCATGCCACCAAGTCAAGCTACTTTTCTCCCCTTTTTCTTATCTGCATAATTTTGAATGCTGTGGCTAGTTTTGAGCTGGGCTTATACAGGGATCCCTTACTTGTGAAGGGAGTTGAATCATGCGGATTGTGCCTTACTGTTCGGTTCATATATTTGTGTGGTAGTAAGGAAAAGGGAAAATGAAACTGGTTGGGTAATAGCCCCAACTTTCACTGGATGAAAGAGTTACCATATTTTTCGGACTATAAGACGCACCGGACCATAAGACGCACCTAGGTTTTAGAGGAGGAAAATAAAAAAATAAAAATTTAAGCAAAAAAAGTGGTCATGATGCACTTTTAAGGGGGAGGGGGTCTTCTGCTGACACTGGTATGGGGGTAATGTCCCCCAATTCTGACAATATCCCCCATCCTGGTATATATGCCGCTCCCCTTCCTTTTATATGTGGTCCCCATCCCCATCCTGGTATGCCTGGCATCCTTCCTTCCTGGTATGCATGGCACCCCTCATCCTTATCCTGGTATGCATGGGGTGGGCGAGCGATCCACGTGGGGGATCCTTTGCATCACAACCTGTGGCCCAGGTAATCCTCTTGATAATATGCAGCACTTGCTCTTCATTCTATTTTGTATCTATCTATTTTTATACCGTGCATTCGATATATTGACAAGTACAGTCTAGGTGCTGGCACATGGCATTTTGCTAATACTGATCATGAGTCCTCTTTGAGGAATTTCTAAGTACTGCTTATGATATGCACTGTTATATGGATACTACCATGGGTATTATAATGTGGCTATTTGTTAGTCCTCTGTATTGGTATAACAGATGAAGGACTAGATATATATGTTTTTGCTGTGGCGCCGAGGCCCCCTATATATGCGGATCGCATCGTCCCTTCAGTGAGACGGTTTTTTCTACATGATATGTGTTTTTCTGTATTTCTGCATTGTACCCTATATTATGAAGTAAACTTTTTACACTATTTATGAATAAAAGTTAATTTTTATAATTGTGTTGGGTTTATATGGTCGTATTTTTTCTCTTCAAGTATTCATTTATGTTTAAACGACCTAACCTAGACTTCCATCAGTAGGTGCCAGCTATTTAGCAAGAGATATATTATCTTTAATATGCACCAATTGAGAAATGTAGATTGGCTTTCCTGGAGGCTGTATTTCCAGGCTTGTCTGAACACGCTCCTAGCCGGTTCGTCCCGCCCTCTGGGGGCCGCATACCCAGACTCGCTCCTGTATTTGTTGCAGTACAGTTCCTGTCTGAACTCTCTCCTAACCTGCTTCCTGTTTCTCTCTGTCCGTACCTTCCCTTTCTCCTGCATTGTCTGAACCAGCACTTGGCTTTACCTTGGCTCGTTCCTGTATTTTGTTGCTGTTACAATTCCTGTCTGAACTGTCTCCTAACCTGTTTCCTGTTTTCTTTATGTCCGTACCTTCCCTTTTTCTGCAGAGTCTGAACCTGCACTTAACTCTTACTCGTTGTCACTGTACTTCCGTTTGTGAGTTTAGAGTCCACTCGCTACTTCATTGCAAGTATCTTGTGTGTATCTGGTTCTGCCTTTCCCTTCCTGTCTGTTCCGTGTGAACAGAGCCCTGTCCCCTCTGCTCTGCCTTGCTCAACGCTCCGGCGGTTCTTGCCTGCTCTGCCTTGCTCACCGCTCCGGCGGTTCTTGCCTGCTCTGCCTTGCTCACCGCTCCGGCGGTTCTTGTCCTGCTCTGCCTTGCTCACCGCTCCGGCGGTTCTAGCCCTGCTCTGCCTTGCTCACCGCTCTGGCGGTTCTAGCCCTGCTCTGCCTTGCTCACCGCTCCGGCGGTTCTAGCCCTGCTCTGCCTTGCTCACCGCTCCGGCGGTTCTAGCCCTGCTCTTCCTTGCTCACCGCTCCGGCGGTTCTAGCCCTGCTCTGCCTTGCTCACCGCTCCGGCGGTTCTAGCCCTGCTCTGCCTTGCTCACCGCTCCGGCGGTTCTAGCCCTGCTCTGCCTTGCTCACCGCTCCTGCGGTTTCCGCTCTGCTCTGCCTTGCTCACCGCTCCTGCGGTTTCCGCTCTGCTTTGCTCACTGCTCCGGCAGTCTCGCTCAGTTCTGACCCTTTGCTCGCTGCTCCGGCAGTCTCGCTCTGCTCTGACCCTTTGCTCGCTGCTCCGGCTGTCTCGCTCTGCTCTGACCCTTTGCTCGCTGCTCTGGCAGTCTCGCTCTGCTCTGACCCTTTGCTCACCGCTCCAGGCGGCCTCGTCCTGCTCTACTCTCGCTCATCGCTCTAGGCGGTCTCGTCTTGCCCTGCTCTTGCTCACCGCTCTGGGCGGCCTCACTCTGCTGTGTTTGTCCACCGCATCTGCGGTTCTGTTCCTGAGTCCCAGTCTGTACTGGGCCCTATCCCGTCTGTGCTCCAACCTGCTAGTGCCTCCCTGTCTGCACTCTAGCCGTGCTTGCCTGTACCCCCTGCCTACATACCCGCCTGCCTGCATACCTGTTGTGCCTGCCTATACTCCAGTCAGGGTGCCAGCCGAACCTGCCTGTTCCTGTATTCCCGGTGTGGGTCAACAGCGGTGTCCGGGGTCTGACCTGGAGTAGCACCTGGTCCCTCTGCTCGGTTCCTCCCTGGTGCACTGGCGTCGTATGCCGTCGTGCGACCTTGGTCGGATCGGGCAGATACTTAGTTACCCCCCTCCAGGCACTCTCCGGTTCATGGTCCAGTGGGATCACTAAACACATACACGCCAGTCAGTCCGGGTATGTGCATTACAGCATGCTCAGGCCATGGTTCCCATTGAGCCCCACGGCCTTCGCTCTCTGAGATGTTTTCCAGCGAATACGTGCATCTAGAAGAAATTTATTTTTTTGCTACTAGCCGAGTTCCAGGCGAATTAAACACCCGTCCAGATGGAGCTTTCTGCACCCGTTCCTGCGGATCCGCCACGGTACTATGGGGATCCAAGACAGAGTTATGCATTTGTGGAGCAATGCATGCTACACTTCAAGTTCTACCCTCTTTATTTTCCCACCGATCGGGTTAAGGTGGGATTCATGATGTCTTACCTAGCGGGTGATGCCTTGAAATGGATCACTCCCCTATGGGACACACAGGATCCTATCGTTCTGGAACTGCAGGCCTTCCTGGTGGCCTTTCTAATGGTCTTCGATGACCCTAACCCGGAAGCCCCTGCTGAAGCTTCACTTCCCAATATCCAGGAGCAGCCCCGATGGGTAATGTGTGTGGGTAGCGCACTAGTCCTCGTGCCCGAAGAGACTACTGCCCACCTAGAATCCACATAGGATGACTACGCTCTCCGGAATACTTCTCCCAACCTCAAGAGGCAGTCCAGACGTGCTAGGCGTAGTGGCAAGCTGTCATGCCAGGGTCTGTCCTCCCAAAGACCTCCTGACCCCAACCTTGAAGTCCCTGCTGAAGCTTCACTTCCCAGTATCCCGGAGCAGCCCCAACGGGTAATGTGCGTGGGTAGCGCACCAGTTCTCCTGCCCGAAGAGACTGCTGCCCACCCAGAATCCACACAGGAGGACTCCCTACACCTGGTACCTGATACCTCGCCCGCTTCGTCCAGTGAGTCCGACCTAGTGTACTCCGAAGCAGAGGTTACCCCCGAGTCTCTACACCCCTCCGACCAGGCGGAGGACCTCCAGTTGTCTCCTGAACCCTTCGGGGTGCTACCTGGTAGTGAATGGACAGAGACTTCCCTATACTCTGCACCTGATACCTCGCCCGCTTCATCCAGTGAGTCCGACCTAGTGTACTCCGAAGCAGAGGTTACCCCCGAGTCTCTGCACTCCTCCGACCCGGCGGAGGACCTCCAGTTGTTTCCTGAATCCTCTGGGGTACCACCAGATAACAAAGAGACAGTGACTTTTCTACACCTTGTACCTGATACCTCGCCCATTTCATCCTGTGAGCTTGACAAGATGTACCCCGAAGCAGAGGTTATCCCCGAGTCTCTGCACCCCTCCAACCCGGCGGAGGACTTCCAGCTGTCTCCTGAACCCTCTGGGGTGCTACCTGATAATAAGTGGAGAGAGACTTCCTTGTGTGCTGTTCCTGGTACTCCACCCGTTTCGTCTGGTGTTGAGGATGGCTGGATAGGAGGTAGCATCCTAGCTACCCAGATGAGACCAGTTTTGTCTTTTCTTGTGGACAGTAGAAGTAATCTCCTTGAAGAGAAGGATTGGCCCTCAAATTCCCTGCGGAAGAGTCTGGCAGGCCTGAAGAAGAGGGGGCGTAAGGGGGGGGGTACTGTAACATACCTGGCGGCGTACTTGCATAGTGGTCCATCTCCCACTGTGCAAGAGCGCGCACTTGATTTCCAGTCCAGACTGCCACTCTGGCCCCTTTCCATAATCTCTGCTTTGCCTCTGCTCTGGCTGCTTAGGGCGACGGCTGCCGAACTTCCTGTTTCTTGTAGCTGCTGCAGACAGACCCATAATGCGTCCTCAGCCTATTGCTGTCTGTCACCTGGTATTTAAACCAGCTCCTCCTTGGAATCCTTGCCCGAGCATCTTGTTCTGTCAGTTGGCTTCTAGTCACTGATGTGCCAGGTCCTGTCTATGTTTCCTGTCTTGCGGTATCAGTTCCCGTGTCTGAACTGAGTCCTGTCTGTGCTCTTTAGCCAGCTGTCTTTCTGCCTTTCCTGGAGGCTGTATTTCCAGGCTTGTCTGAATACGCTCCTAGCCTGTTCGTTCCACCCTCTAGGGGCCGCATACCCAGACTCGCTCCTGTATTTGTTGCAGTACAGTTCCTGTCTGAAGTGTCTCCTAACCTGCTTCCTGTTTCTCTCTGTCCGTACCTTCCCTTTCTCCTGCATTGTCTGAACCAGCACTTGGCTTTACCTTGGCTCGTTCCTGTATTTTGTTGCTGTTACAATTCCAGTCTGAACAGTCTGCTAACCTGTTTCCTGTTTTTCTTTATGTCCGTGCCTTCCCTTTTTCTGCAGAGTCTGAAAATGCACCTAACTCCTACTCGTTGTCGCTGTACTTCCGTTTGTGAGTTTAGAGTCCACTCGCTACTTCATTGCAAGTATCTTGTGTGTATCTGGTTCTGCCTTTCCCTTCCTGTCTGTTCCGTGTGAACAGAGCCCTGTGCCCTCTGCTCTGCCTTGCTCACCGTTCCAGCGGTTCTTGCCTGCTCTGCCTTGCTCACCACTCCGGCGGTTCTTGCCTGCTCTGCCTTGCTCACCGCTCCGGCGGTTCTTGCCTGCTCGGCCTTGCTCACCGCTCCGGCGGTTCTTGCCCAGCTTTGCCTTGCTCACGGCTCCGGCGGTTCTAGCCCTGCTCTGCCTTGCTCACCGCTCCGGCGGTTCTAGCCCTGCTCTCTGCCTTGCTCACCGCTCCGGCGGTTCTAGCCCTGCTCTGCCTTGCTCACCGCTCCGGCGGTTCTAGCCCTGCTCTGCCTTGCTCACCACTCTTGCGGTTTCCGCTCTGCTCTGCCTTGCTCACCGCTCCTGCGGTTTCCACTCTGCTTTGCTCACTGCTCTGGCAGTCTCGCTCTGCTTTGACCCTTTGCTCGCTGCTCCGGCAGTCTCGCTCTGCTCTGACCCTTTGCTCGCTGCTCCAGCAGTCTCGCTCTGCTCTGACCCTTTGTTCGCTGCTCTGGCAGTCTCACTCTGCTCTGACCCTTTGCTCACTGCTCCGGCAGTCTCATCCTGCTCCACTCTTGCTCACCGCTCCAGGCGGTCTCGTCCTGCTCTACTCTCGCTCACCGCTCTAGGCGGTCTCGTCTTGCCCTGCTCTTGCTCACCGCTCTGGGCGGCCTCACTCTGCTGTGTTTGTCCACCGCATCTGCGGTTCTGTTCCTGAGTCCCAGTCTGTACTGGGTCCGATCCCGTCTGTGCTCCAACCTGCTAGTGCCTCCCTGTCTGCACTCTAGCCGTGCTTGCCTGTACCCCCTGCCTGCATACCCGCCTGCCTGCATACCTGTCGTGCCTGCCTATACTCCAGTCAGGGTGCCAGTCGAACCTGCCTGCTCCTGTATTCCCCGGTGTGGGTCAACAGCGGTGTCCGGGGTCTGACCTGGAGTAGCACCTGGTCCCTCTGCTCGGTTCCTCCCTGGTGCACTGGCGTCGTATGCCGTCGTGCGACCTTGGTCAGATCGGGCAGATACTTAGTTACGCCCCTCCAGGCACTCTCCGGTTAATGGTCCAGTGGGATCACTAAACACGCACACGCCAGTCAGTCAGTCCGGGCGTGTGCATTACACCCTCCTCCTTCTTAATGCTTATCCACAGCCACATTGGGACAAACACCACTCAAGTACCATACCTCAGTATACCAGACCAACTGCATTACATTATTTATTGGAAGAAACGGGAATGATAGACCTATGGCGTTATTCAACCTCCTATCAATTATTATCCCGCATTGACTTGGCTGTAGGGAATGAAACTGTTTTGAGGTATGTCAGGGCAGTGGAATTTCTGCCTAGAAGCCTGTCAGACCATACTTCATTGTTGATAAAGCGGCAGATGGGGGTGGATGTCCAAGGGGAGAGATCTGTTTGGCATCTACACCCATACTGGTTGCATATTATAAAAGGCTCAATGTCGGACCAAATTCTGGAATTTTTTAGGATTAATGAGGGTTCAGCTGATGATAATATGGTATGGGACATCTCGAATCTCCATTGGCTATTGGTGTGAAACGAATACTGTATCAGTCCCGTAAGTTAATTGCAATGCATTGGTTGGATGCCCACTCCTCGTCAATAAATGTACTGATAAATAGAATAAATAATTACATATGGATGGAAAAAGGTGTATACAGTAAAGGAAAAGCAAAAAGGAAATTTGAAAAAATCTTGGGGCCTCGCCTAAATGTTCCTGGTCTTCCGTCAGGAGTGCTGTTGCAAGACATAATATGGCAATTGATGGCATCAGGATAAATAGGTCCAATAACATTTGGGAATTGTCAACAAATAGGACAAGGGTCACAATGATTAAAACTGACTCCGGTGTGCAATGGTCCAGGAATTCTTTGTGATATACTGATTTATTTAAATGTTTTAAACTGGTGCATTAATGGGGGGAGGGTAGTTCTTTCCTTAAGCTTAGTCTTTTCTTAAATGTATAGAATAAAGGAAAATAAGGCAGACCATGTAAAAGGTTGAAGATGTAAGCAATTGCTAAAGAGATAAGGTGAATTTTGGATATGTATATGCAAGATGATATTGGGTCATAAATGACGTGTAAAACAATTGTTACATATCATGTATGTTTAACAAAAAAAGATCTGATTTAAAAAAAAAAAAAAAAAAATTTGATCAAATTGCCCTTTTTTCCAAACATGGTTTTATGGTTTCACATTATGTCTTGCATTGGTGACCTAACACCTTGCGTTGTTCATGCTTCTGTGGTGGAAGCAAAGCTGAACTTTGGGATCCTGAAAAACGCAGCAAAAAATGCAGAACAAAACGCAGCAAAACCAGCGTTTTGTAAGCAACTTCTTTACTGCCAAGGGATCAGGTTTTGCCTGCAGAAAAAAATGCAGCAAAAACGCAACCTGTGAACATAGCCTTCAACTTCAAAATCGATGCGGGTATGCTGGCGTCTAAAAGACACCATGTGCACATTCCCTTAGACAGGAGTCATGGGGCACATGTCCAGGTTAATGCCGTAAGAGTCCCTAGTATACTATGCTCCTACATAACATGCAGCACAAGATTTTAAAAAGGAGTCCAAAATAATTTCCTCACCTTTGTGTGGATGACGTGTACATGAATTTTCTGACCAAGTCATCTCTTGAGCACGAAACACTGCTTTTCGTCTGCCCAAAACAATTAGATGGAAACAAAGGTTTAAGGTAAAGAGTTATAAAATAGCTCACTATCATCCCAAATATACTGTCAATTTTCTCTAATAATTCTCCTTGCCTACAGAGAATTTTCGGAAAACTAAAGAGCACCTGTCACACAGATCATGTTGTGTGGCCAGCAAGGTATGAAGCAGGCGGATGTGTGGTTTTACTCAAATAGCATATCAAATTCATCTTGGCTAGAGACGTCTACAGTTCCATCTCCCACATATAATATCTAGTAGAGTAATGCAGTGGGTTACCATTCTTCTAAACCTATATTCGGATGCCAGAACACCTGACACACCACACGCAAATCATGTAAAACCAAAATAATTTTATTAACAAGTATTCCAAAAATTACAGAACAATGTGCGGTATACCACAACCGCCAAGAGGTGAATAAAGGTACAGATTCAAGTAACAATCAGGTATAAGTGGTCCAAAATATGACAAAATATGTCCAGAAAGTCCTAGAATGAGACACACATACTGTAATCCAGATAAAAGAAGGGGGACTATAAGTGTCATGCACAATGCAGACTAATTACTGCATTAATGCCCCCATATGCAGATCAGAACTATTTTTCCCAGACTGTGCTGAGTCCTATCAAAAGGAACATGTTATTATCCAACCGTGCTATGTCCTATCAGGGAGACCCTATCATCAAGCTATGCCATGTCCTAAACACCGTACAAACACATCGACATTCAAGCAAATCAGGCAAAAAAAAACTAGATCCAGGAAGGTATACAATGTGTCGGTAAGGACTTACCCATGTGGGCACGTATGGATGCGGACCATCACCGGTAGAAACAACCCCGAAGTGTGTTTCCACTTGCTGGCTTTCTTGCTGAAGTCTTGAGAAAGCCAGCGAGTGCAAAATATAGGACATAGCACAGTTGGATAATAACATGTTCCTTTTGATAGGACTCAGCACAGTCTAGGAAAAATAGTTCTGACCTGCATATGGGGGCATTAATGCAGTAATTAGTTAGCATTGTGCGTGACCCTCTGGATTACAGTATGCGTGTCCCATTCTAGGACTCTCTGGACGTCATATTTTGTTGTATTTTGGACCACTTATACCTGATTGTTACTTGAATCTGTACCTTTAGTCACCTCTTGGCGGTTGTGGTATACTGCACATTGTTCCGTAATTTTTAAATACTTGTTAATAAAATTATTTTGGTTTACATGATTTGCGTGTGGTTTGTCGGGTGTTCTGGCATCCGAATATAGGTTTATATGATATGTGGTTTTGTAGAAAAAGATGCAATGTAAATTGTGATTCATTCATTGAAATTCCTGCTCACTCTGGGCTTAGGATTCCAATGGGTGGTCTGACCAGAGACATACAGCCTTCCCCATAAGTATCTACAGCAATAGCTGTCAATCAGAAAGCTGAAATGAGCAAGAATTCAAATAAAAACACACACATTAATTTGCTCAGCTACTACTGGTATACACCCGGATGCCCACGTATTGGACAAACAATCCCTTTAAATATATCAGACTATTCCCACTGCATTTTTAGTGTCCATCTGCCTATGTCTTTATAGACCCACAGTTGTATAAATTGCCTACAGGCTACCATGCTTTGGGGGAAGTCGATGGCTATGCTCTTTGGGAAGTGGGCCCTGACTCTCAACTTCTAGATGCACAGAGTAAATTGATTATGTACAAGGAATATCACAAAGGTTGGAATAGTCTTCAACATCCCCTTCCAAAAACAAAGCCTGCTGCAGGTTTTTCTGTGTGGTTGTGTCTCCTGGACCCTGAACTGTAGAACGTCCGGAGGCCAATCCATCACTTTTCCTTCTCTTGCCTCTATGGAGGAGCCTTAGGTGGGACATGTGTGACACCTGCCTCTACAACTGAAACATCCCCTGAGACTTTCCATAGGCTCATCGGGGGAAATGACTTATTAATGCACTTTATTTCAGAGATTGACACTACCACTTCTGCTTGGAAGTTTTTAGCAGGAGAACCATTGGCACAAAGACTGGCACACACAGCCATTGGGAGGGTGGGGGCAGCGAGGGTAATGATTCTGCCCCTGAGAACTTTTATTCATGCCCAATGACTACACAGCACCACGCCAAGGTAACACCTTGGAAACACCAGTTTTCTGGCAGTGCCTATTTGCACAGGCCATGTTAGATACCTGAACTTGGATAGTTAAAAGGGGGAAATGTACCATTCTCGCTAGCAATTTTTTTTTACAGTAGAAATGTAGATTTGTGGCAAGTGGATTTTTTTCAAAAATGTAGTGAGTTTTTGCCCTTTTAATAACCTCTGCCCACTTTTTACAAAAAGGGGCTACCACCAAATAACTAATGTACACCCAAAAGCTGTCTTACATTGGTATTGATGGTAGCTACAATCTAAACTGGTTTGCAAAGATTTCAAGTTCTGGCACATGAACTGCCTGAAAAAGGTGTCAAAGTTATGAAGAGAAAAGCGCCCCTTTATAAAAACATGGCGTATCTTACTCTAGGTTTTGTGTATAAGACTGGCACATGAAACACTCCCAGGGGCATTCATTGCTTTATGGATTATTTCTGGGGGATCATATGGTAAATCTGGTGCCTTATGAATTACTAAACCCACTCTGCGCACAGTGCATTTTGTAGTGTACCTTTCCCCTACAGACTTTTATGGGGAGCCTGAAATCGATGCATATAAAATTGGAATCACATTTGAGTGCAGAATCGCAGCATTTCTTCACTAAAACACATTAAAAATCACTGCATTAAGAAAAAGGGAAAATACATTTAGAAAAGTAACAATAGAATGCAATAACTACAGCAGAATGCTATTGCGTATTTTGGTGCAGAAATGAGCAAATATGCGGAAAAAATCTTTTCTTACAAGGGACCATGAACTTATCCGCCATTCTGTATGCTCTACTGGGAAAACTGATATAGGCTAATGGGCCAACACACGTGGGCTCCAGCGATCAGTGAGGTTATCAGCATCTGGACATGTTTGTGGTCTACCTGGAGCACGAATGTCTGCATTAATGATGTTCCAGGCCCACGGGTCACTTGAGGAATTGCCTTTTCTTTGCTAGTCCAACCTAAAGAAAAAGAGCCTCAGTTTTTGCAAGTCTTAGATGTGATGCATGATATACAGTAAATGCAGGTATCCTTGAGTAATAAGTGCTTATTTTTTACCAATATTCTTAATAGAAACATTCTCACGCCATGCCAGTCTTGGAGTAGAAGAGGGGTTGAACTTATTAAGAGGTACACGCCACCTAATGAGTTTGGCGCCTCTTCTGAATGGTGAGCGCCTCCATGTGCCGCTCTGGTCAAGGACCGGAGTAGCATTCCTGGTGTAAAAAAGCACTGCTCCTTGTCATGAATTGGTCGGGGTCCGTCCCGGCTTCTCTCCAGCATTGCTTATTTCAGCTGCGCTCATCTAAAGCACCGTGGAAACGTTAAAAGTTACATTTTTTTAAGTAACTCTGCATTGTGCAAAAAATTGTGACTTAATAGCTTTTACGTCTGTTTTTTGTGGCGTAAAAGCTTTGATGAATCAGCCACACAGACACAAGACCAAAGTCATTGTACTCTATTTGAAAAAAAATTCTCAGCTTGGGTCATTTTACTCTATGACACTGTTGGGGGTTCGGTCTAAGCCACTTTTTACAGGGCTTCAAACTACACACCAAAAGGAAGGCCAAACTACTATGTCAACACTAAGAGAAGGAGAGCAGAGCCAACAGAATCAGAACCAGGCACTCTGACAGATTTATTAGATTAAAGGGGCTGTCCGGTACTTTTTTAAGTTGTCCAATGTATTCAGCATGTGGACATAAGTATCTCTGTAAATACCTTGTGTTGTAGATAATGCCCGTGAGCGGCGCCATCACTGGCCACTCACAGGCATCACTTGACCTCCAACTGTAGCCGACGCTGACATCTGCTGACGTCGCGACAAGTCCAGGCTGCAGCTGAGGGTCCCTCTTCCGCTTTCCACCGGTGGCTGCAGGGTTGTGGGCGGGGTTATTCCCCTGCGTCACACCCAGCATCCACCACGCGCTCTCCCTCTCTCCATTCAATGGGAAAGCGCGCGGTGGATCCTGGGTGTGACGCGGGAATAACCTTGCCCACAATCAGCAGCCACCACGAGGACCCCAGCGCTGAGTCACGCCTCACTTGTCATGACGTCAGAATGGGGTCACATGATGCCTGTGAGGGGCCACCAATAGCGCCGCTCACAGGCATTATCAGCAACACAAGGTATTTACAAATATACTTATGCCCACATGTTGAATACATTGGGCAATTTAAAAAATTACCGGACAACTTCTTTAAATAAAGGTCTTACAGGCACTCTGTAGAAGAAAAATAGTCAACTCTTATCTGTTTGAATAGCCTTTAACCACTTCCTGAAGTGTGATGAACGTGTAATATGTCAGGTGTTGGTATATACAGCGGGATCAGCAGCTGAGCCTGCTCAATATATTGCAGGTACTAGCTGTGTTATGTAGCCTGCATCTGCTCTGATCATTGTTGTTTAACCTCTTAAATGTAGCTTTTAATTCCTTTATTATTGGTTAATTTAAATAATTAAAGAATGTTGTATTTCAAATAAAGTGTTTGCTCTTGTCTTTGTGTTTATTTAACTCTATACTTTACTTTAATTAGTTTGGTTATGAAAAGGTCTGATTGACACCTTGTTATAACCAAACAAAAGAGCTAGGTGTCAGCTGATCCCATACACCCAACCTTCATTAGCATTTCTATTCATGCAATTTATGCAGCAGCTGTGAGCTGCTATTTTTAGCGTGGGAAGGTGCCATTTGCAAACATGGTCCTTGGCTATAATTAACAGCAGACAGCTGTTTCGTTAGCCACTACGTCCCCACGAATAGCAAGAAGCAGCGCTTTGGATGCGGCGTATTTTTGTTTCGCCCAAAACGCGGTGTTCTAGTGCCGCACTTTTGTTGTCAGTACATGTGAATCCACCACATATAATGACACTTCAATCGGTCAAAATCTGCAGTGGAGACTAGCGTGTCTGCTACAGATATTGACATGCTGCGGGTTAGTTTGAGTACGTGGCCACGATCAGAAGCCACTGAAGGTTTGAAGCTGCGTGTTTATACGGCATCACACCTGCAGCGTCCAGATGTTACAGCACAGTGGATGGGATTTCTAGAAATCCCATGTCCACTATGCATGCATCAGAGGCTGCGGATCACCCGTGGGCACTGACATGCGGCAGCGCGTCTTTCAGGACCGCAGCATGTCAAATTCTCTTGCGGAGTCACTAGTCTCCGCAACAGAAATTTGACCACTAGAATGTATTGAATGTGGTAAATAGGCATGGTTCAGTGAACACATGCGGATTTACCTGCATTCAATAGAATGCAACGTTTTGGACGCAGCAACAAAATATGCATGCAAAGCGCTGCTACGTCCGGATCGTGGGCACAGAGCCTAAAATTAATAAAAAAAAATGGCGTGGGCTAAAAAAAAAGCGTAAAAGCGTAGTAAAGTGATCGGCGCATTTTCAATAAATACACGGCCAGAATAAAGTATTTTAATGAAATAAACAGATTTATTTTTTACCCTCTCAGTCCCTGAATCCCTTGATCTTCTGAAAAAAACGTAAAATAACAAACAACCATATTCCTCATCTGTCCACCATCAACGACGCAGTCCACGTACTGCCAACGATTGTCCCACGGCGATCTGGGTCACTTCTACAGAAGTGACATCAGCAAACACTGATGTCACTGATGTAGAAGACAACAGTGTATACTGACAGGGGTGTAAAATCACCCCGTCAGTATACATGCTGCAGGAGGTCACTGGGGTTCATCAGCTGATCAGCCCCAGTGAATTTACCACCATGGGAACATTCTTCAGAATGTTCCCATGGTGAGGTCACGCGAGCGAGCCCTTGAAGTGACCTTTTAGTATTAAAACTTTTAGATCTTTCATACAGTGTCCCCGGCCAGAGAAATGTTTTCCCACAGGTTCAAGGGCAACAGAGAAAGAAAAATTTGGGAATTCAAATTGATAAGGATGTTCAATTCACTGACAACAGGACTAAATATAACACCTGGCTTTATGACTCACTACATGAACACAATTCACACCTCCACATAATTAAACATTCCAAAGACCTCTCATTTTACAACAAAAAAAACTAATTTGATCTCCCTAACTGATCAGTAGGAGGCATCACAACTTACACCTCATGAACAAATGTCTTGCTGTAACATATCTCAAATGCTGTGCCTTTTGTCTTATGAATTCATTTGTAATCTGCCTGAAGAAGGAGCCTCTGTGCTCTGAAAGCTTGCATATATATATATTTTTTTCTGGTTAGCAAATAAAGGTATCACTCTGAGAATACTTCTGGCATTTTTGGCATAAAAGTATTTACATCATTCTTTAGTATTGCAGTAAATAGAACACATGATTAACCCCTTCACCCGGGCTTTTTTTTTACATTCTTCCAAGAGCTATAAAAAAATATATATATTTTTCCAGCTATATAGCTGTATGAGGGTTGTTTTTTGCAGGACAAGTTGTACTTTTGAATAGCACCATTTATTCTGCCACATGGTGTACTGGAAAGCAGGGGAAAAAATTCCAAGTGCAGTGAAATTGCAAAAAAAAAAAGTGCCATTCCACAATTTTTTTTTATTCACTTGACTATACTATAGATCTCCAATCCACCTGCGGCTCTTAATGGGACTTGATAGCTGATTAATTCATCATGTGCGGGAAAGATGCAGGTTCAGCATGTGAGCCCGCATCAAATGGAGAGACACTGCTGATGACATATATGTATGTCTATGATTGTGAAAGGGTTAAATGATTTCAGTGTTTTTAAAAATCTAAAAAATAAAAGTTTGAATCATTCCCCTTGTTTTAGCTCAAAAATTAAGGAATAAAAAATACACATTTGGTATTACCATGTTCATAAAAGTCCTATCTATAAACATATAAAGTTAGTTAACCCATAAAAGAAGGGCTGTGAAACAAAATATCAAAATGCTTGAAATGACATTTTTTGGGTTGCCATCCCATGCAAAAAATACAATAAACAGTGATCAAAACATTGTAAGTACTCCAAAATGGTAAGGCTGTGTGCCCACTATGCTTTTTTCAAGAGTTTTTGATGCAGAATTTCCGCAGCGTAAATGCTTGAAAGACGCTTGGCAATCCGTGCCCCATGATCCCCAATGAAAATCTGCATGTTCCATGCCCATGCTGTGGAATTTTCTTAGACGTATTTTCCTTGCGGAAAAATCCGCAGCATGTCCATTATTTGTGCGTTTCCACATGCGGATTTGACTACTCAATGCATTTGAAAAACGCAAGTCAAATCCGCATGTAAAAACGCTGCAAAAACGCGTGTAAAATCCGCAAGCGTTTTACTGTCAAGAACATGCAGAAACGCTGCAAAAATTTCTGCTTCAATTCTGCATCGTTGGCACATAGACTAAGAGTAAAAATGGCAGATCGCCACGTAAAAACAAGCCCGCGTACTGGCCCATCACAAACACAAACCAATATTTGTTTTTACAACATTCTGATATTTTTTAACCACTTCTGTAATATAAAGAAACAAGCTGATGACACACAGATCTACCTCTCTGGACCTGATATCACCTCCTTACTAACCAGAATCCCACAATGCCTGTCCGCTATCTCATCCTTCTTCTTTGCTAGATTTCTAAAACTTAATATGGATAAAACTGAATTCATCATATTTCCCCCATCTCACTCAGCCCCCCTATCTGACCTATACATCAAAATCAATGGCTGTTCACTTTCTTCAGTCCCACAAGCTCGCTGACCCTGGTAACCCTGGACTTTGATCTCTCCTTCAAACCTCATATAAAAGACCTTTCCTCTTCCTGCCGACTCCAACTCAAAAATATCTCCCGAATCTGCACATTCCTCAACTATTGAATCTGCAAGAACACTAGTGCACGCCCTCATCATCTCTCGCCTCAACTAATGCAACCTCCTGCTCTGTGGCTTCCCTTCCAACACTCTCGCACCCCTCCAATCTGTCCTAAACTCTGCAGCCCCACTAATCCACCTGTCACCCCGCTATTCCCCGACCTCCCCCCTCTGTCAATCCCTTCACTGGCTCCCCATTGCCCAGAGAATCCAGTTCAAAACCCTAACCATGGCATACAAAGTCATCCACAACCTGTCTGCCCCATATATCTGTGACCTAGTCTCCCGGTACTCACCTGCACGCAACCTCCGATCCTCACAAGATCTCCTTCTCTACTCCCCTCTTATCTCCTCCTCCCACAATCGCATACAAGATTTCTCACGTGCATCCCCCCTACTCTGGAACGCTGTACCCCAACATATCAGACTCTCGCCTACCGTGGAAACCTTCAAAAGGAACCTTAAGACTCAACTCTTCCGACAAGTGTACAACCGGCAGAAACCATTGCCCCACCATTAGTGTTGAGCATTCCGATACTGAAATATCGGGTATCGGCCGATATTCTCGGTATCGGAATTCCGATACTTTTACAATATCGAATACCGGAATCGGAAGTTCCCATAATGCCTGCGCTCTGCAGTGTCTCTGAAGGATGACAAGCTGGATGGCAGCGCTCAGCTGCGATCCAGCCTGTCATCAGAATGCAATCCCAGCGTGAGAGAATTCTCCTGATTGTTTAAAAGCCAGAGGGCGGTAAAAAGCCGCCGGCTTTTAAACAATCACACAGCCCCATACTGCTTCCCCGCAGCCTCCCACCCCGATCCTCCGCTCCCCTCGCCACCTCCCATCCCGATCGTAAGTTAGGACAGGGCGGGGAGCACAGCACCAAGGAGCGGGGAGCGAAGGACCCGGGCGGGGAAGCCGGAGGTGAAAAGACTTCACCGCTGGCTTTCCCGTTCTGTGCTGCGCTTTCCCGCCGGTTATTTCAAATGAACAGCTGAGGTTTCAGGTGATGCCGATCAGCTGTTCATTTGAAGTAGCCGCGGTGACTGCGGAGGGTTCATGTGAGTTCATGCTTGACTGCATTGCATGAACTCACATGAACTTTCCCACGGCCGCACAGGTCAGCCACACCTCGCAGACCATCAGCCCGTCATGATTGGTGTGTGTGGGTGTCTGTGCGATGTGTGCGGGTGTGTTCGGTGTCTGTGCGATGTCCGCGGGTGTGTGCGGGTGTGCGCGGTGTCTGTGCGATGTCTGCGGGTGTGTGCGTGCAGGCAGACATAGGCCGATGTGACACTACTACTCCCATCGGCCTATGTCTGTCCCCCGTCCACTAGTGCCAGCAGGATCAGCTCGATGGGAGCAGTAGTTCCCATCAGCCTGATCCTGCTATTTAAATTGCCCTACTGTGTCCCCAATAAATTTTAAATACATGTCATTGGTGGCCAGTGGTTATCTAAAATAAATTAGTTTATACATTACCTGTCCCCGCCGATCGCCACGTAAAATAAAGTAAAAAATAAAAAACTACACCTATACTCACCTAGACACCTAATTCCCCGAAGCCATCGATCTCCTGTAATAAAATATAAAATAATAAACCACAACCTTATCCTTACCCCTCCGTAGTAGTCTACGAGTGTCCCACGAAGATCTCCAGTTTAGAGCAGCCACATAGAATGTGACCGCTCTGAACCGCTGCCGCCGCTAGAATGATGGGGCCGTAAAGCAGCCCCGTCATTGCATAAGCGGGTTCGCCGGAGTTCAGGCAGAGCTGCTCCGATCAGCTCCTTTACGGCCCTGCTGTACCGTGAGAAATTCCCACGGTACAGCAGTGCCGTAAAGGAGGTCTCCGGAGCAGCGCTGACTGAATGCACTCCGGTGACCTCAGTCAGGGGCTCCCGCTGCCGGGAGCGGACGTGTTCCCGGCAGTGTGAGCTTACAGCAGCCATGCACAGCTGTCACCATCTCCAGATGTGACAGCTGTGCATGGGAGATCAGCGCAGGAACGTGGACAGGTAACTGTACTAAAAAAAAACAACTAAGAATTAAATAAAATGGTGTGTTTTATTTCAAATAAATTATTTTTTTCTGGGTGTAGTGTGTGTTTTTTATTTTTAACACTTTGTGGGTTAGTAATGGGGGTGTCTTATAGACGCCCATCATTACTAACCTGGGCTTCATGGCAGCTGGCGCTGACATGAACCCCACCACTATTACCTCCTGCCACCGCACCAGGGCAGCGTGGAAGAGCGAGGCTAAGCGCCAGAATTGGCGCATCCTATGGATGAGCCATTTCTGGGGCGGCTGACGGCTGGTGTTTCTAGCCTGGGAGGGGGCCAATATTCATGGCACCCTTCCTGGGCTATTAATATCAGCCCCCAGCTGTCTGCCTAGCCTTTGCTAGCTATTAAAAAAGGGGGGACCCCACGTCATTTTTGGGGGGGGTCTCCCATTTTAATAGCTAGTAAAGGCTAGGTATTCAGCTGGGGGCTGATATTAGTAGCCTGGGAAGCTCCGTGGGTATTACCCCCTTCCCAGGCTTCAAACATCTGCCCCAGCCGTCTGCTTAACCTCCGCTAGAGATTAAAATTATGGGGGATCCCACGCCAATTTTATTTTTAATAAATCCTTTATTTTAACACTAAATGACACTTGAGGGGTTAATAAAGATGCAGTCCCTAAATTATTATTTATTTTTTAATTTTTCCCAAAAATTTTGACGTGGGCTTTGCCATATTTTTGTATGCCAGCCAGGTACAGCATCCAGGAAAGGGCTGCCCCCAACCCCCAGCTGCCTATTTGTACCTGGCCGGACACAACAATATAGGGAAGCCCTTTTATTTAAAATTATTTCATGAAATAATTAAAAAAAATTGACGTGGGGCTTCGCCCTGTTTTTGTGTCCAGCCAGGTACAACTAGGCAGCTGGGGGCTGGAATCCGCAGAGCTGGGAGGCCCAAGCTTTCTGCCCCCCCGCTGCAAATTGCAGTCCGCAGCCACCCCGGAAAATGGCGCGTTCATAGAAGTGCCATCTTCTGTCGCTGTACCCAACTCATCCAGGGCCCTGATGCGGTGGCTCACTGGGTAATAAAGGGGTTAGGGCCAGCTTGGCATTATCAGCTGGCCCTAAGCCCGAAATTCATGGGGTCACGCCAATATTAGACATGACCACCATGAATTTCTAGTAAAGTATTTAAAAAAAACACAAACACCCAGAAAAAAGTCCTTTAATTGAAATAAACACACAATTATTTATTGTTCTAAATTAAACCATACTTACCATAACGCCCATTCCAGCTGAAGCCAACGATCTCCTGCAATAAAAGAAAAATAATAAAGCAACATCATCCTTACCTTTGCATGGTTCCCACGACAGCTTCAGCTCTGCTACATTGAGATGACAGGCTGGACCGCAGCAGAACGCTGCCATCCAGCCTGTCATCCCGCAGACACTGAGAAGCGCAGGCATGCTTGCGCTCCTCAGTGTCTGGCTGTGACGGCATAAAGATGAGCCGAGGTCATGTCCAATGAACTCGGCTCACCTCATGCACGTCACTGACAGCGTGGGAAGATTCTCCTGCACTCAGCGCTTCAGCGTGAGAATTCTCCCACGCTGTCAGTGACGTGCATGAGGTGAGCCGAGTTCATTGTCGGCTCATCTGGATGCCGTCACAGAGAGACACTGAGGAGCGAAAGCATGCCTGCGCTTCTCAGTGTCTGCGGGATGACAGGCTGGATGGCAGCGTTCTGCAGCGGTCCAGCCTGTCATTTCGATGTAGCAGAGCTGAAACTGTCCTGGGAACCATGGAAAGGTAAGGATGAGGTTGCTTTATTATTTTACTTTTATTGCAGGAGATCGTTGGCTTCAGCTGGAATGGGCGTGATGGTAAGTATGGTTTAATTTAGAACAATAAAGAATTGTGTGCTTATTTCAATTAAAGGACTTTATTCTGGGTGTTTGTGTTTTTTTGTAACTTTCACTATGGGGTTAGTAATGGGGGTGTCTTATAGACGCCTCTCCATTACTAACCTGGGCTTGATGTCAGCTGGCATTATAAGCTGACATCAATCCCAACCCTATTACCCCACTGCCACCACTACAGGGCAGTGGGAAGAGCGAGGCTAAGTGCCAGAATTGGCACATCCTATGGATGCGCCATTTCTGGGGCGGCTGACGGCTGGTGTTTCTAGCCTGGGAGGGGGCCAATATTCATGGCACCCTTCCTGGGCTATTAATGTCAGCCCCCAGCTGTCTGCCTAGCCTTTGCTAGCTATTAAAAAAGGGGGGACCCCACGTCATTTTTGGGGGGGGGTCTCCCATTTTAATAGCTAGTAAAGGCTAGGTATTCAGCTGGGGGCTGATATTAGTAGCCTGGGAAGCTCTGTGGGTATTACCCCCTTCCCAGGCTTCAAACATCTGCCCCAGCCGTCTGCTTAACCTCCGCTAGAGCCTAAAATTACGGGGAACCCCACGCCAATTTTATTTTAAATAAATCCTTTATTTTAACACTAAATGACAAGTACAGTAATCAACACTATCACTGTACTTCATATATATGTGACTGACATATTTCTATCTATCTAATCTATGTGTGATGCTCTATTCCTTCTATTCTAAATTGTCGGGTACCGCTGCTGAATTGCCGGCCGGCTTTTTTAAAGAGACGGTGCATGAAAACACTATTATTTTTTTTAATAAATCCTTTACACTAAATGACAAGTACAGTAAGCAATATTGTCACTGTACTTCATATATATGTGACTGACATATTTCTATCTATCTAATCTATGTGTGATTCTTTATTCTTTCTGTTCTAAATTGTCGGGTACCGTTGTATGCCGCTGATGAATTGCCGGCTTTTTGTGTAATACATTCTACATTATTCTTAGCTGTTTTACTTCATGTAGAATTAACCTACAAGGAAAGAAAGGGTTTATTTTCATTCCGATATTTATGTCCCATTGACTTGCATTGGTTTCCGGTATCGGAATCGGCGATATCCGATACTTTTTGGGTATCGGTCCGATCCAATCCGATACGATATTTCCTGATATCGGAAGGTATCGCTCAACACTACCCACCATTCCATGTAAAGCGTCATGGAATAAATGGCGCTATAATAATAAATAATAAAAAAAGTTTTAGTATTGTCATCTTAATCTTACTGAGCTGGAGAATCGCAGGTCATTTCACTGCACACGAATGCTGAAAAAAAGAGGGATTGCGTTTCTTTTTGTGTGATTTCACCTCACTTGGAAGTTTTTCTTCCCGTTTCCAGTGCAATCAATAATTCTTCCTGCATAAACTAGGCCTCATACAGCAACGTGGACAGAAAAATAAAAATGTCATGGCCCTTGAAAACGGGGGCAAAAAGAAAGAAAAAAACTGCCTGGTGGTGGGTCTTCTATTGGCAGAAAAGTGGACATCTCCAGGTTTCCATGATGAAGACTAGTGCAGATATCATCTGTCTTGTGAGCACTTGTAATCTGAAGCAGACTGCTAGTACCAGCCCTGATGGCCCAAGCCCTGCCCGCCCCCGCCCAGCCCGCCCCAGCCCTGCTCGCCTACCCGCCCTGCTCGCCCCAGCCCTGCTCGCCTACCCGCCCCCGCCCTGATCGCTTGCCCGTTCCGGTCCAGCCAGCCCCAACCTTGCTCGCCTGCCCGCCCCCGCCCTGCTCGCCCCAGTCCTGCCCGCCCCAGCCCTGCTCGCCTACCCGCCCCCGCCCTGATCACTTGCCCGTTCCGGTCCAGCCAGCCCCAGCCTTGCTCGCCTGCTCGCCCCCGCCCTGCTCGCCTACCCGCCCCCGACCTGATCGCTTGCCCGTTCCGGTCCAGCCAGCCCCAGCCTTGCTTGCCTGCCCTCCCCTGCTCGCCTTCTCACCCTGGTCCTGCTCGCCTGCCCACCCCCACCCTGCTTGTCTGTTTGCCCCTGCTCGCCTGCCCCCTGCTTGCCTGCCCCTGCTCGCCTTGGCCCTGGTTGCATGCCCGCCCCAGCCTTGCTCGCCCTGCTCGCCTGCCTGCCCGGGCCCTGTTTGCCCCAGCCCTGCTCGCTCTGGCCCTGCTCGCCTTCTCGCTCCAGCCCTACTCGTCTGCCCGTCCCAGGCCTGTTTGCTCCAGCCCTGCTCGCCTTCTCGCCCCAGCCCTACTTGCCTGCCCACCCCGGCCCTGCTCGCCTGACCGCCCCAGCTCTGCTCGCCTGCCCACCCCGACCCTGATTGCCCCTGTTTTCCCCAGCCCTGATCGCCTGCTCGCCCCGGCACTGCTCGCCTTCTCGCCCCAGCACTGCTCACCTGCCTGCCCCGACCCTGTTCGCCCCAGCCCTGATCGCCTTTTCGACCCAGCACTGCTCGCCAGCCTGCCCAGGCCCTGTTCGCCCCAGCCCTGTTTGCCCCAGCCCTGATCGCCTGCTCGCCTTCTCACCCCAGCCCTGATCGCCTGCCCGCCCCTGCTGCAGAGGCTGCTAGTCTGCACTTTAACAAAAGAGTGGTCAGTAATGTTAACTCCTTTACCTCCAAGTGTTGCTCTCAGTGCCGCATCTGACCTAGGCACAGTATTCCAGCGAGAGGCAGCCTTGTGGATGGCACCTGCCGCTATGGAACCGCCAGGTGGCGCAGTCTGACATCTTTGCTGCCAGGGATCACGTTGCTGAGGCTTCACGTCACTGAGATCAAGCAAACATGGAATGGTCCTTCCTGTGAGCGGCCTGAGATCGGCATCTGCCCCCGCACTCGCCAGTCCTGAGCAGGGGTCCACGATCGGCACGTCATCCCGCAGAGGATGCAGACAGCAGCCGGACAGCTCCGGGGAACCTGCCAGGGGACGGAAGCTCCCGAACGGCTCCCGGCTTGTGCTGTCCGTGCAGGTTTGAAAGTTGTGTCCGGGCACAGCATTACCTCGGCGTCCTGCATCTCTGCTGCGTGGATGCGGGGCACTGACGCGGGCTCTGACTCTGACAGCCATGCCAGCAGCACCCACAGATTCTTCTACAGCTGACACTACAAGCCAAAGCGTTTTGGTTGCTAGGAGACGCCTCGTGCTTGCTACAGTGGGCGGAGCCTGGGCGGGAATGTCCGGGACTGTGATCTGGCCACGTGACGTATCACTATCGTGTAAACCGCGGAGTAAACCGAAACTCCCTGTGCAGACACTGCGATTCGTGTGACGTGCGAAGGGTGGTCGCTTTATCTCCTATAGCAAGATATACATTAGTAGGGTGGTCGGTACATGGCAGATGTCCATTAGTAGGGTGGTCTGTACAGGGCAGATGTACATTAGCAGGGTGGTCGGTACAGGACAGATGTACATTAGTAGGGTGGTCGGTACAGGACAGATGTACATTAGCAGGGTGGTCTGTACAGGACAGATGTACATTAGTAGGGTGGTTGGTACAGGACAGATGTACATTAGTAGGGTGGTCGGTACAGGACAGATGTACATTAGTAGGGTGGTCGGTACAGGACAGATGTACATTAGTAGGGTGGTCGGTACAGGACAGATGTACATTAGCAGGGTGGTCTGTACAGGACAGATGTACATTAGTAGGGTGGTTGGTACAGGACAGATGTACATTAGTAGGGTGGTCGGTACAGGACAGATGTACATTAGCAGGGTGGTCTGTACAGGACAGATGTACATTAGTAGGGTGGTCGGTACAGGACAGATGTACATTAGCAGGGTGGTCTGTACAGGACAGATGTACATTAGTAGGGTGGTTGGTACAGGACAGATGTACATTAGTAGGGTGGTCGGTACAGGACAGATGTACATTAGCAGGGTGGTCGGTACAGGACAGATGTACATTAGTAGGGTGGTCTGTACAGGACAGATGTACATTAGTAGGGTGGTTGGTACAGGACAGATGTACATTAGTAGGGTGGTCGGTACAGGACAGATGTACATTAGCAGGGTGGTCGGTACAGGACAGATGTACATTAGTAGGGTGGTCTGTACAGGACAGATGTACATTAGTAGGGTGGTTGGTACAGGACAGATGTACATTAGTAGGGTGGTCGGTACAGGACAGATGTACATTAGCAGGGTGGTCGGTACAGGACAGATGTACATTAGTAGGGTGGTCGGTACAGGGCAGATGTACATTAGCAGGGTGGTCGGTACAGGACAGATGTACATTAGTAGGGTGGTCTGTACAGGGCAGATGTACATTAGTAGGGTGGTCTGTACAGGGCAGATGTACATTAGTAGGGTGGTCGGTACAGGACAGATGTACATTAGTAGGGTGGTCGGTACAGGACAGATGTACATTAGTAGGGTGGTCGGTACAGGGCAGATGTACATTAGTAGGGTGGTCGGTACAGGACAGATGTACATTAGTAGGGTGGTCTGTACAGGGCAGATGTACATTAGTAGGGTGGTCGGTACAGGGCAGATGTACATTAGTAGGGTGGTCTGTACAGGGCAGATGTACATTAGTAGGGTGGTCGGTACAGGACAGATGTACATTAGTAGGGTGATCGGTACAGGGCACATGTACATTAGTAGGGTGGTCGGTACAGGGCAGATGTACATTAGAAGGGTGGTCGGTACAGGGCAGATGTACATTAGTAGGGTGGTCGGTACAGGGCAGATGTACATTAGTAGGGTGGTCGGTACAGGACAGATGTACATTAGTAGGGTGGTCTGTACAGGGCAGATGTACATTAGTAGGGTGGTCTGTACAGGGCAGATGTACATTAGTAGGGTGGTCGGTACAGGACAGATGTACATTAGTAGGGTGGTCGGTACAGGACAGATGTACATTAGTAGGGTGGTCGGTACAGGACAGATGTACATTAGTAGGGTGGTCTGTACAGGGCAGATGTACATTAGTAGGGTGGTCGGTACAGGGCAGATGTACATTAGTAGGGTGGTCTGTACAGGGCAGATGTACATTAGTAGGGTGGTCGGTACAGGACAGATGTACATTAGTAGGGTGATCGGTACAGGGCACATGTACATTAGTAGGGTGGTCGGTACAGGGCAGATGTACATTAGAAGGGTGGTCGGTACAGGGCAGATGTACATTAGTAGGGTGGTCGGTACAGGACAGATGTACATTAGCAGGGTGGTCTGTACAGGGCAGATGTACATTAGTAGGGTGGTCTGTACAGGGCAGATGTACATTAGCAGGGTGGTCGGTACAGGGCAGATGTACATTAGTAGGGTGGTCGGTGCAGGGCAGATGTACATTAGCAGGGTGGTCGGTACAGGGCAGATGTACATTAGTAGGGTGGTCGGTACAGGACAGATGTACATTAGTAGGGTGGTCGGTGCAGGGCAGATGTACATTAGCAGGGTGGTCGGTGCAGGGCAGATGTACATTAGCAGGGTGGTCGGTACAGGACAGATGTACATTAGCAGGGTGGTCGGTACAGGACAGATGTACATTAGTAGGGTGGTCGGTGCAGGGCAGATGTACATTAGTAGGGTGGTCTGTACAGGGCAGATGTACATTAGCAGGGTGGTCGGTACAGGGCAGATGTACATTAGTACGGTGGTCGGTACAGGACAGATGTACATTAGTAGGGTGGTCGGTGCAGGGCAGATGTACATTAGCAGGGTGGTCGGTACAGGACAGATGTACATTAGCAGGGTGGTCGGTACAGGACAGATGTACATTAGTAGGGTGGTCGGTGCAGGGCAGATGTACATTAGCAGGGTGGTCTGTACAGGGCAGATGTACATTAGCAGGGTGGTCGGTACAGGGCAGATGTACATTAGTAGGGTGGTCGGTGCAGGGCAGATGTACATTAGCAGGGTGGTCGGTACAGGACAGATGTACATTAGTACGGTGGTCGGTACAGGGCAGATGTACATTAGTAGGGTGGTCGGTACAGGGCAGATGTACATTAGTAGGGTGATCGGTACAGGACAGATGTACATTAGTAGGGTGGTCGGTACAGGACAGATGTACATTAGTAGGGTGGTCGGTACAGGGCAGATGTACATTAGTAGGGTGGTCGGTACAGGACAGATGTACATTAGTAGGGTGGTCGGTACAGGGCAGATGTACATTAGTAGGGTGGTCGGTACAGGGCAGATGTACATTAGTAGGGTGGTCGGTACAGGGCAGATGTACATTAGTAGGGTGGTCGGTACAGGGCAGATGTACATTAGTAGGGTGGTCGGTACAGGGCAGATGTACATTAGAAGGGTGGTCGGTACAGGACAGATGTACATTAGTAGGGTGGTCGGTACAGGACAGATGTACATTAGTAGGGTGGTCTGTACAGGGCAGATGTACATTAGTAGGGTGGTCGGTACAGGACAGATGTACATTAGTAGGGTGGTCTGTACAGGGCAGATGTACATTAGTAGGGTGGTCGGTACAGGACAGATGTACATTAGTAGGGTGGTCGGTACAGGGCAGATGTACATTAGTAGGGTGGTCGGTACACGGCAGATGTACATTAGTAGGGTGGTCGGTACACGGCAGATGTACATTAGTAGGGTGGTCGGTACAGGGCAGATGTACATTAGTAGGGTGGTCGGTACAGGGCAGATGTACATTAGTAGGGTGGTCGGTACAGGGCAGATGTACATTAGAAGGGTGGTCGGTACAGGACAGATGTACATTAGTAGGGTGGTCGGTACAGGGCAGATGTACATTAGTAGGGTGGTCGGTACAGGGCAGATGTACATTAGCAGGGTGGTCGGTACAGGGCAGATGTACATTAGTAGGGTGGTCGGTACAGGGCAGATGTACATTAGAAGGGTGGTCGGTACAGGACAGATGTACATTAGTAGGGTGGTCGGTACAGGGCAGATGTACATTAGTAGGGTGGTCGGTACAGGGCAGATGTACATTAGCAGGGTGGTCGGTACAGGGCAGATGTACATTAGCAGGGTGGTCGGTACAGGGCAGATGTACATTAGTAGGGTGGTCGGTACAGGGCAGATGTACATTAGAAGGGTGGTCGGTACAGGGCAGATGTACATTAGTAGGGTGGTCGGTACAGGGCAGATGTACATTAGCTGGGTGGTCGGTACAGGGCAGATGTACATTAGCAGGGTGGTCGGTACAGGGCAGATGTACATTAGTAGGGTGGTCGGTACAGGGCAGATGTACATTAGAAGGGTGGTCGGTACAGGACAGATGTACATTAGTAGGGTGGTCGGTACAGGGCAGATGTACATTAGTAGGGTGGTCGGTACAGGGCAGATGTACATTAGCAGGGTGGTCGGTACAGGGCAGATGTACATTAGCAGGGTGGTCGGTACAGGGCAGATGTACATTAGTAGGGTGGTCGGTACAGGGCAGATGTACATTAGAAGGGTGGTCGGTACAGGGCAGATGTACATTAGTAGGGTGGTCGGTACAGGGCAGATGTACATTAGCTGGGTGGTCGGTACAGGGCAGATGTACATTAGCTGGGTGGTCGGTACAGGGCAGATGTACATTAGTATTGTGGTCTGTACAGGACTGATTTACATTAGTAGGGTGGTCGGTACAGGACTGATGTACATTAGTAGGGTGGTCGGTACAGGGCAGATGTACATTGGTAGGGTGTTAGGTACAGGGCAGACGTACATTAGTAGGGTGGTCTGTACAGGGCAGACGTACATTATTAGGGTGGTCGGTACAGGGCAGATGTACATTAGTTGGGTGGTCGGTACAGGGCAGATGTACATTAGTAAGGTGGTCGGTACAGGGCAGATGTACATTAGCAGGGTGGTCGGTACAGGGCAGACGTACATTATTAGGGTGGTCGGTACAGGGCAGATGTACATTAGCAGGGTGGTCGGTACAGGGCAGATGTACATTAGTAGGGTGGTCGGTACAGGGCAGATGTACATTAGTTGGGTGGTCGGTACAGGGCAGATGTACATTAGTAAGGTGGTCGGTACAGGGCAGATGTACATTAGCAGGGTGGTCGGTACAGGACAGATGTACATTAGCAGGGTGGTCGGTACAGGGCAGATGTACATTAGTAGGGTGGTCGGTACAGGGCAGATGTACATTAGTAGGGTGGTCGGTACAGGGCAGATGTACATTAGTAGGGTGGTCGGTACAGGGCAGATGTACATTAGTAAGGTGAATGCCATATAAACCAATAGAAAGAGCTCGCAATCAAAATCTAAACATCCCAATAAAAGAAAGAGAAATGTGATAGGAATCCTGCTAATATATAAAGGACATCACTCTCAGTCAAATAACGGCCAGAAATATAGCTATTATTGCAAAATACTGTATCTTTATTATACAAAGTACAACATGTGATATACAGCGGTAAATAACATAAAAGGGTGACTGGGATGAGAGGCCGGATAGGGGGTACGGTCGAAAATACCCCAGGGAAAAAGAAGAAAACCTTAGCCCAACTGCAGATATATCCACAAGATATGTACCCAGGTGTTGTATATAGTCAAGCAATGTAGTCTGTGTCCGACTTGTTGGAGAGACACCCAGGCTGTGGGTCTAAAATTAGACATACAGCATGGCAAGCAGATCAGCGTGTCTAAGGCGGTCTGCTTAGATCACGTGAATATATAGTAATCAAGATAGTCACACATTACCTTGGGACATAGCGATGACCAAGTGTGGAGAGTCTGCAGAGAGGAATGGACAGCGCGCCTCGATGCGCGTTTCACCAAAGTGGCTTCGTCAGGAGGCGTGGCTAAAGTTAGGTCTGTGGGTATATATATATATGGGATGACAGCAGCGTCAGACCAATGGGCACGCAGCCCGTCACAGCGTCCCACCCCCTCAAGCGCCCGAGCGAGTCCAGCGCCGCCAGGCACAGCAGGAAGGGAGGACACGTCATTCCCTCCGCTGTCCAGGCAACCCAGGACACGCCCACGACGCCTGAGCTGCAAAACGGCAGGTGGGCGGAGGGTCAGAACAGACGGAGGGGAGAGTAGAAATGTGAATGAGGTAGTTGCGGTCATGAACGGATCCCCTGTCAAAGAGTGGGTGGCCAATACACAGATCGACAGGGAGTCGCTCAGATCTGCAGGAGAGAAGATAAGATAAAGAGGAGGTATGTCTAATGAGGTATAAGGGAATATAAGGAGATATATAGAAATAGAAAATGTAAAAATATGTGAAAGTCCAATTAGGGATAAACTACAATAGTGGTGTATAAGTATAACAAACCACTAATAAATATGTGCACTAAGGTTGTGCAAGCAGCCTTGTGGATATCGTGCATATGAGTAATGCATATTATGAGTTAGTGCTGCAATATAGTAAGAATCATGTTATCCCATCTCCTAAATAATTATGTTGCATAAACAACAACGAATGGGTTGGTCACATGTTGACAGATAAAGTCCCATAACAGAGGACTAAAGAACATATACAAGCAATGCTCATTAATGTCCAACATATTGATCAAAGTAGATAAAGCTGAAAGATAGAAGTGGTAAAATTTCAAAATTTACATAATGATCACAATACGTTAAAGCAAGGAAGGGTCACAGCTTGCATATCTGATGAATGTGTCCATTGTTCAAATGTAAACTTCATAAATAGTAAAATTCATGGATCGTCAGAGATGGCATATTTCGGCACACATCCGTCACTCCCATAGGTCAGACGCTGTTAATGTAAGAGCACAGAAATATATCTAGAATGAGGTAAAGATAGCAGTTAAAATCTTATACAAGACACAAAGAGATAAATAAAATGGACTATACAACCCGCCGGTTCTTTAGACCAAGAAGGACTTAAAACTCGCGTATTCGTTGAGTCCAAAAGGAGCTATTGTGTTTAGGACCGTTATCCAACGGGTTTCTTTTTGTAATAATTTTTGTTTGGCATTACCCCCTCTGATCCCCAAATAGACGTGGTCAATACCACATATGGTTGTACCCTTAGGGTTACCCTTATGTACTTCTAAGTAGTGTCTGGGGATTGTTTTTAATACTTGTGGGTCGGGGCATGTGCTTGAATTTTTGATGTCGCGGATGTGTTCTTGGATGCGGACTTTTAACAGTCTCGTAGTCATTCCTATATAAATGAGTCCACATGGGCCAGTTAAATGATACACCACAGCCTCAGTATCGCACGATATGTGGTGTACTATTTTGTATGTTTTGTTATTGCTGGAACCGCAGAAGTCTGAGGTTCTGGGGACATATTTGCAAATAGAACATTTGCTGCAGGGAAAACTTTCCCATGGTGGACCTTTACTTCCGAAGATGAACTTGTTACTTGGTGGTATATAGTGACTCCTAGAGAGCAGATCCCCTAATGTCTTGGATTTACGCCAGGTAATGGTGGGATATGCCGTTAGGTTATAACGTAAATCTTTATCTATGAGGAGGATGGGCCAGTGTCTAGAGATGATAGATTTTATTTCTGACCAGTTAGTGTTAAATGTAGAGATGAAGACGGGGGTTGTATTACATTGAATATTCCCATTATTTTTATGTACACGTTGTGGTTTGCTTAACAGGCTTTGTCTATCGGACTGTAGAGCTCTAGTGAATACTCTGTCAATATCCCGCTGTCTGTACCCTCTCTCATAGAAACGTTTTGACAGTTCTTGAGCTTGATCCAAAAATTTATCCTCAGTAGAGCATATCCTGCGAGCCCTCAAGAACTGACCTATGGGTATAGAGTTCTTTAGTTTTGGAGGGTGGGATGAGGTATAATGTAGTAGAGCGTTAGTCAAAGTTTCTTTACGGAAGATGTCGGTCTCCAGACTTCCATCTAGGTTTTTATAGATAAGAAGATCTAGGAAGTCGATCTGTCTTTGACTATACTTCCATGTCAGCCTAACGTTTAGGTCATTGTTATTAAGACAGGTCAGAAAGTTCTCTAGTTACGACGTGGAGCCCTGCCAAATGAAAAGCACATCATCGATATAGCGTGACCAGAGAACGACCGCCTCGTTACCCGGGGTGTTGAGGACCGTGTCCCTCTCCCACAGCCCCAGGAAAAGATTAGCGTAAGAGGGTGCGCAAGACGCCCCCATCACTGTGCCCTGGAGCTGTAGGAAGGAGCGGTCCTAGAACACGAAGTAATTGTGGGTTAGAATGAATTTCAAAAGTTTTAATATAAATTCAATCATCTTAGGTTCTAGATTAGTCATATTCAGAAAAAATTCCGCGGCTCGAATTCCCTGATCGTGCCTTATCGATGTGTAAAGTGACTCCACGTCGCAAGTTACTAGCCACATGTTGTCATCAAGCAACACCTCATTAAGCCTTTTTAAGACATCTGTGGTGTCCTTCACAAAGGAAGGGAGGGTCTCCACACATTGTTGCAGGAAGAAATCTAAAAATTTGCATATAGGTTCACAAAGACCCCCCAAGCCAGAAACTATGGGTCTGCCAGGTGGGCAGCAGGGGTCCTTGTGAACCTTGGGCAGAAGGTAGAAGGTGGGATTAATTGGAAACTCTGGCAGAAGAGCCTCTCCCATTTTAGCTGTGATGACATGATCCTCCATGCCATCATCAATAAGATCTTTGAGCTCTTTTTTGAAAGAATTCAAAGGGATATTTTCCAATCTTTTATATTTCTGGGTGCAGTGAAGCTGTTTAAATGCCTCCGCCTCATACATCTCCACAGGCCAAACAACTACATTACCGCCCTTGTCTGCTCTTTTGATCACTATGTTTTTCATCTGTTGTAGTTCACGTATTGCCTGCCTAGATGATATTGAGAGGTTGTCATATTTAATTTTTGGGTTGAGTTTACTTAGATCCTCACAGACAAGTTTGACAAAAATGTCTACTTGCGGGCATGCAGACCGGGGCGGGAAGGCGCGAGAGCGGCGGTGGAGATGTATGGGGCTATTGGGAGCTGATGAAGGCATTTGTTCCTCTTCTACAGTAGGGCGGTCTGTACAGGGCAGATGTACATTAGTAGGGTGGTCGGTACAGGGAAGATGTACATTAGCAGAGTGGTCGGTACAGGACAGATGTACATTAGCAGGGTGGTCTGTACAGGGCAGATGTACATTAGTAGGGTGGTCGGTACAGGACAGATGTACATTAGTAGGGTGGTCGGTGCAGGGCAGATGTACATTAGTAGGGTGGTCTGTACAGGGCATATGTACATTAGTAGGGTGGTCGGTACAGGGCAGATGTACATTAGCAGGGTGGTCTGTAAAGGGCAGATGTACATTAGTAGGGTGGTCGGTACAGGACAGATGTACATTAGTAGGGTGGTCTGTACAGGGCAGATGTACATTAGCAGGGTGGTCTGTACAGGGCAGATGTACATTAGCAGGGTGGTCTGTACAGGGCAGATGTACATTAGTAGGGTGGTCTGTACAGGGCAGATGTACATTAGCAGGGTGGTCGGTACAGGACAGATGTACATTAGTAGGGTGGTCGGTACAGGACAGATGTACATTAGTAGGGTGGTCTGTACAGGGCAGATGTACATTAGTAGGGTGGTCTGTACAGGGCAGATGTACATTAGCAGGGTGGTCGGTACAGGGCAGATGTACATTAGTAGGGTGGTCGGTGCAGGGCAGATGTACATTAGTAGGGTGGTCTGTACAGGGCAGATGTACATTAGCAGGGTGGTCGGTGCAGGGCAGATGTACATTAGCAGGGTGGTCGGTACAGGGCAGATGTACATTAGTAGGGTGGTCGGTACAGGGCAGATCTACATTAGTAGGGTGGTCGGTGCAGGGCAGATGTACATTAGCAGGGTGGTCGGTACAGGACAGATGTACATTAGCAGGGTGGTCGGTGCAGGGCAGATGTACATTAGTAGGGTGGTCGGTACAGGACAGATGTACATTAGCAGGGTGGTCGGTGCAGGGCAGATGTACATTAGCAGGGTGGTCGGTGCAGGACAGATGTACATTAGTACGGTGGTCGGTACAGGGCAGATGTACATTAGTAGGGTGGTCGGTACAGGGCAGATGTACATTAGTAGGGTGGTCGGTACAGGACAGATGTACATTAGTAGGGTGGTCGGTACAGGACAGATGTACATTAGTAGGGTGGTCGGTACAGGGCAGATGTACATTAGTAGGGTGGTCGGTACAGGACAGATGTACATTAGTAGGGTGGTCGGTACAGGGCAGATGTACATTAGTAGGGTGGTCGGTACAGGGCAGATGTACATTAGTAGGGTGGTCGGTACAGGGCAGATGTACATTAGTAGGGTGGTCGGTACAGGGCAGATGTACATTAGAAGGGTGGTCGGTACAGGGCAGATGTACATTAGAAGGGTGGTCGGTACAGGACAGATGTACATTAGTAGGGTGGTCGGTACAGGACAGATGTACATTAGTAGGGTGGTCTGTACAGGGCAGATGTACATTAGTAGGGTGGTCGGTACAGGACAGATGTACATTAGTAGGGTGGTCTGTACAGGGCAGATGTACATTAGTAGGGTGGTCGGTACAGGGCAGATGTACATTAGTAGGGTGGTCGGTACAGGGCAGATGTACATTAGTAGGGTGGTCGGTACAGGGCAGATGTACATTAGTAGGGTGGTCGGTACAGGGCAGATGTACATTAGTAGGGTGGTCGGTACACGGCAGATGTACATTAGTAGGGTGGTCGGTACAGGGCAGATGTACATTAGTAGGGTGGTCGGTACAGGGCAGATGTACATTAGTAGGGTGGTCGGTACAGGGCAGATGTACATTAGAAGGGTGGTCGGTACAGGACAGATGTACATTAGTAGGGTGGTCGGTACAGGACAGATGTACATTAGTAGGGTGGTCTGTACAGGCAGATGTACATTAGTAGGGTGGTCGGTACAGGACAGATGTACATTAGTAGGGTGGTCTGTACAGGGCAGATGTACATTAGTAGGGTGGTCGGTACAGGGCAGATGTACATTAGCAGGGTGGTCGGTACAGGGCAGATGTACATAAGTAGGGTGGTCGGTACAGGGCAGATGTACATTAGAAGGGTGGTCGGTACAGGGCAGATGTACATTAGTAGGGTGGTCGGTACAGGACAGATGTACATTAGTAGGGTGGTCGGTACAGGGCAGATGTACATTAGTAGGGTGGTCGGTACAGGGCAGATGTACATTAGTAGGGTGGTCGGTACAGGGCAGATGTACATTAGAAGGGTGGTCGGTACAGGGCAGATGTACATTAGTAGGGTGGTCGGTACAGGGCAGATGTACATTAGTAGGGTGGTCGGTACAGGGCAGATGTACATTAGTAGGGTGATCGGTACAGGGCAGATGTACATTAGTAGGGTGGTCGGTACAGGGCAGATGTACATTAGTAGGGTGGTCGGTACAGGGCAGATGTACATTAGTAGGGTGGTCTGTACAGGGCAGATGTACATTAGAAGGGTGGTCGGTACAGGGCAGATGTACATTAGTAGGGTGGTCGGTACAGGGCAGATGTACATTAGCAGGGTGGTCTGTACAGGGCAGATGTACATTAGCAGGGTGGTCGGTACAGGGCAGATGTACATTAGTAGGGTGGTCGGTACAGGGCAGATGTACATTAGTAGGGTGGTCGGTACAGGGCAGATGTACATTAGTAGGGTGGTCGGTACAGGGCAGATGTACATTAGTAGGGTGGTCGGTACAGGGCAGATGTACATTAGAAGGGTGGTCGGTACAGGGCAGATGTACATTAGTAGGGTGGTCGGTACAGGACAGATGTACATTAGTAGGGTGGTCGGTGCAGTACAGATGTACATTAGCAGGGTGGTCGGTACAGGACAGATGTACATTAGCAGGGTGGTCGGTGCAGGGCAGATGTACATTAGTAGGGTGGTCTGTACAGGGCAGATGTACATTAGCAGGGTGGTCGGTACAGGGCAGATGTACATTAGTAGGGTGGTCGGTACAGGGCAGATGTACATTAGAAGGGTGGTCGGTACAGGGCAGATGTACATTAGTAGGGTGGTCGGTACAGGACAGATGTACATTAGTAGGGTGGTCTGTACAGGGCAGATGTACATTAGCAGGGTGGTCGGTACAGGGCAGATGTACATTAGTAGGGTGGTCGGTACAGGGCAGATGTACATTAGCAGGGTGGTCTGTACAGGGCAGATGTACATTAGCAGGGTGGTCGGTACAGGGCAGATGTACATTAGTAGGGTGGTCGGTGCAGGGCAGATGTACATTAGCAGGGTGGTCTGTACAGGGCAGATGTACATTAGCAGGGTGGTCGGTACAGGGCAGATGTACATTAGTAGGGTGGTCGGTACAGGACAGATGTACATTAGCAGGGTGGTCTGTACAGGGCAGATGTACATTAGCAGGGTGGTCGGTACAGGGCAGATGTACATTAGTAGGGTGGTCGGTGCAGGGCAGATGTACATTAGCAGGGTGGTCGGTACAGGGCAGATGTTCATTAGTAGGGTGGTCGGTACAGGACAGATGTACATTAGTGGGGTGGTCGGTGCAGGGCAGATGTACATTAGCAGGGTGGTCGGTACAGGACAGATGTACATTAGCAGGGTGGTCGGTGCAGGGCAGATGTACATTAGTAGGGTGGTCTGTACAGGGCAGATGTACATTAGCAGGGTGGTCGGTACAGGGCAGATGTACATTAGTAGGGTGGTCGGTGCAGGGCAGATGTACATTAGCAGGGTGGTCGGTACAGGACATATGTACATTAGTACGGTGGTCGGTACAGGGCAGATGTACATTAGTAGGGTGGTCGGTACAGGGCAGATGTACATTAGCAGGGTGGTCTGTACAGGGCAGATGTACATTAGCAGGGTGGTCGGTACAGGGCAGATGTACATTAGTAGGGTGGTCGGTGCAGGGCAGATGTACATTAGCAGGGTGGTCTGTACAGGGCAGATGTACATTAGCAGGGTGGTCGGTACAGGGCAGATGTACATTAGTAGGGTGGTCGGTACAGGACAGATGTACATTAGCAGGGTGGTCTGTACAGGGCAGATGTACATTAGCAGGGTGGTCGGTACAGGGCAGATGTACATTAGTAGGGTGGTCGGTGCAGGGCAGATGTACATTAGCAGGGTGGTCGGTACAGGGCAGATGTTCATTAGTAGGGTGGTCGGTACAGGACAGATGTACATTAGTGGGGTGGTCGGTGCAGGGCAGATGTACATTAGCAGGGTGGTCGGTACAGGACAGATGTACATTAGCAGGGTGGTCGGTGCAGGGCAGATGTACATTAGTAGGGTGGTCTGTACAGGGCAGATGTACATTAGCAGGGTGGTCGGTACAGGGCAGATGTACATTAGTAGGGTGGTCGGTGCAGGGCAGATGTACATTAGCAGGGTGGTCGGTACAGGACATATGTACATTAGTACGGTGGTCGGTACAGGGCAGATGTACATTAGTAGGGTGGTCGGTACAGGGCAGATGTACATTAATAGGGTGGTCGGTACAGGACAGATGTACATTAGTAGGGTGGTCGGTACAGGACAGATGTACATTAGTAGGGTGGTCGGTACAGGGCAGATGTACATTAGTAGGGTGGTCGGTACAGGGCAGATGTACATTAGTAGGGTGGTCGGTACAGGGCAGATGTACATTAGTAGGGTGGTCGGTACAGGGCAGATGTACATTAGTAGGGTGGTCGGTACAGGGCAGATGTACATTAGTAGGGTGGTCGGTACAGGGCAGATGTACATTAGAAGGGTGGTCGGTACAGGACAGATGTACATTAGTAGGGTGGTCGGTACAGGACAGATGTACATTAGTAGGGTGGTCTGTACAGGGCAGATGTACATTAGCAGGGTGGTCGGTACAGGGTAGATGTACATTAGCAGGGTGGTCGGTACAGGGCAGATGTACATTAGCAGGGTGGTCGGTACAGGGCAGATGTACATTAGCAGGGTGGTCGGTACAGGGCAGATGTACATTAGCAGGGTGGTCTGTACAGGGCAGATGTACATTAGTAGGGTGGTCTGTACAGGACTGATGTACATTAGCAGGGTGGTCGGTACAGGACAGATGTACCTTAGCAGGGTGGTCGGTACAGGGCAGATGTACATTAGCAGGGTGGTCGGTACAGGGCAGATGTACATTAGCAGGGTGGTCGGTACAGGGCAGATGTACATTAGCAGGGTGGTCGGTACAGGGCAGATGTACATTAGCAGGGTGGTCTGTACAGGGCAGATGTACATTAGCAGGGTGGTCGGTACAGGGCAGATGTACATTAGCAGGGTGGTCGGTACAGGGCAGATGTACATTAGCAGGGTGGTCGGTACAGGGCAGATGTACATTAGCAGGGTGGTCTGTACAGGGCAGATGTACATTAGTAGGGTGGTCTGTACAGGACTGATGTACATTAGTAGGGTGGTCGGTACAGGACAGATGTACATTAGTAGGGTGGTCGGTACAGGGCAGATGTACATTAGTAGGGTGGTCTGTACAGGGCAGATGTACATTAGTAGGGTGGTCGGCACAGGGCAGATGTACATTAGTAGGGTGGTCGGCACAGGACAGATGTGCATTAGCAGGGTGGTCTGTACAGGACAGATATACATTAGTAGGGTGGTCGGTACAGGACAGATGTACATTAGCAGGGTGGTCGGTACAGGGCAGATGTACATTAGCAGGGTGGTCTGTACAGGGCAGATGTACATTAGTAGGGTGGTCGTACTGGGCAGATGTACATAAGTAGGGTGGTCGGTACAGGGCACATGTACATTAGTAGGGTGGTCGGTACAGGGCTGATGTACATTAGTAGGGTGGTCGGTACAGGGCAGATGTACATTAGTAGGGTGGTCGGTACAGGTCAGTTGTACATTAGTAGGGTGGTCGGTACAGGGCAGATGTACATTAGAAAGGTGGTCGGTACAGGGCAGATGTACATTAGTAGGGTGGTCGGTACAGGGCAGATGTACATTAGTAGGGTGGTCGGTACAGGGCAGATGTACATTAGTAGGGTGGTCGGTACTGGGCGGATGTACATTAGTAGGGTGGTCTGTACAGGGCGGATGTACATTAGTAGGGTGGTCTGTATAGGACGGATGTACATTAGTAGGGTGGTCGGTACAGGACGGATGTATATTAGTAGGTTGGTCGGTACAGGACTTGTCTGTACAGGACAGATGCACATTAGTAGGGTGGTCTGTACAGGGCAGATGTACATTAGTAGGGTGGTCAGTACAGGGCAGATGTACATTAGTAGGGTGGTCGGTACAGGACAGATGCACATTAGTAGGGTGGTCTGTTCAGGGCAGATGTACATTAGTAGGGTGGTCAGTACAGGGCAGATGTACATTAGTAGGGTGGTCGATACAGGGCAGATGTACATTAGCAGGGTGGTCTGTACAGGGCAGATGTACATTAGCAGGGTGGTCTGTACAGGGCAGATGTACATTAGTAGGGTGGTCTGTACGGGGCAGATGTACATTAGCAGGGTGGTCGGTACAGGACTGATGTACATTAGCAGGGTGTTCGGTACAGGACAGATGTACATTAGCAGGGTGGTCGGTACAGGACAGATGTACATTAGCAGGGTTGTCGGTACAGGGCAGATGTACATTAGTAGGGTGGTCGGTACAGGGCAGATGTACATTAGTAGGGTGGTCGGTACAGGTCAGTTGTACATTAGTAGGGTGGTCGGTACAGGGCAGATGTACATTAGTAGGGTGGTCGGTACAGGGCAGATGTACATTAGTAGGGTGGTCGGTACTGGACAGATGTACATTAGTAGGGTGGTCTGTACAGGGCAGATGTACATTAGTAGGGTGGTCGGTACAGGGCAGATGTACATTAGTAGGGTGGTCGGCACAGGACAGATGTGCATTAGTAGGGTCGTCTGTACAGGATAGATATACATTAGTAGGGTGGTCGGTACAGGACAGATGTGCATTAGCAGGGTGGTCGGTACAGAGCAGATGTGCATTAGCAGGGTGGTCTGTACAGGGCAGATGTACATTAGCTGGGTGGTCGGTACAGGACTGATGTACATTAGCAGGGTGGTCGGTACAGGGCAGATGTACATTAGTAGGGTGGTCTGTACAGGACAGATGTAGATTAGTAGGGTGGTCGGTACAGGACAGATGTACATTAGTAGGGTGGTCGGTACAGGACAGATGTACATTAGTAGGGTGGTCTGTACAGGACAGATGTACAGTGGTAGGGTGGTCGGTACAGGGCTGATGTACATTAGTAGGGTGGTCGGTACAGGGCAGATGTACATTAGTATGGTGGTCTGTACAGGGCAGATGTACATTAGTAGGGTAGTCGTACTGGGCATATATACATATGTAGGGTGGTCGGAACAGGGCAGATGTACATTAGTAGGTTGGTCGGTACAGGGCAGATGTACATTAGTAGGGTGGTCGGTACAGGGCGGATGTACATTAGTAGGGTGGTCGGTACCGGGCGGATGTACATTAGTAGGGTGGTCGGTACAGGGCAGATGTACATTAGTAGGGTGGTCTGTACAGTACAAATGTACATTAGTAGTGTGATCGGTACAGGACAGATGTACATTAGTAGGGTCGTCTGTACAGGGCAGATGTACATTAGTAGGGTAGTCGGTACAGGGCAGATTTACATTAGCAGGGTGGTCGGTACAGGACAGATGTACATTAGCAGTGTGGTCGGTACAGGGCAGATGTACATTAGCAGGGTGGTCGGTACAGGACTGATGTACATTAGCAGGGTGGTCGGTACAGGGCAAATGTACATTAGTAGGGTGGTCTGTACAGGACAGATGTACATTAGTAGGGTGGTCGGTACAGGACAGATGTACATTAGTAGGGTGGTCGGTATAGGGCAGAAGTACATTAGTATGGTGGTCTGTACAGGGCAGATGTACATTAGTAGGGTGGTCGGTACAGGGCAGATGTACGTTAGCAGGGTGTTCCGTACAGGACAGATGTACATTAGCAGGGTGGTCGGTACAGGACAGATGTACATTAGCAGGGTGGTCGGTACAGGGCAGATGTACATTAGTAGGGTGGTCGGTACAGGGCAGGTGTACATTAGTAGGGTGGTCGGTACAGGGCAGATGTACATTAGTAGGGTGGTCGATACAGGGCAGATGTACATTATTAGGGTGGTCGGTACAGGGCAGATGTACATTAGTAGGGTGGTCGGTATAGGGCAGATGTACATTAGTAGGGTGGTCGGTACAGGGCAGATGTACATTAGTAGGGTGGTCGATACAGGGCAGATGTACATTAGTAGGGTGGTCGGTACAGGACAGATGTACATTAGTAGGGTGGTCGGTACAGGGCAGATGTACATTAGTAGGGTTGTCGGAACAGGACAGATGTACATTAGTAGGGTGGCCGGTACAGGACAGATGTACATTAATAGGGTGGTCGATACAAGGCAGATGTACATTAGTAGGGTGGTCGGTACAGGGCATATGTACATTAGTAGGGTGGTCTGTACAGGACAGATTTACTTTAGTAGGGTGGTGTGTACAGGTCAGGTGTACATTAGTAGGGTGGTCGGTACATGACTGATGTACATTAGTGGGGTGGTCGGTACAGGGCTGATGTACATTAGTAGGGTGGTCAGTACAGGACAGATGTACATTAGTAGGGTGGTCTGTACAGGGCAGATGTTCATTAGTAGGGTGGTCGTTACAGGACAGATGTACATTAGTAGGGTGGTCTGTACAGGGCAGATGTACATTAGTAGGGTGGTCTGTACAGGGCAGATATAAATTAGTAGCGTGTTCGTATAGGGCAGATGTACATTAGTAGGGTGGTCGGTACAGGGCAGATGTACATTAGTAGGGTGGTCGGTACAGGGCAGATGTAAATTAGTAGCGTGGTCGGTACAGGGCAGATGTAAATTAGTAGTGTGGTCGGTACAGGGCTGATTTACATTAGTAGCGTCGTCGGTACAGGGCAGATCTACATTAGTAGTGTGGTCTGTACAGGACAGATGTACATTAGCAGGGTGGTCGGTACAGGACAGATGTACATTAGTGTTACGGGAACGGGTAGTGGAACCTCTGTGCAGAGGTGCAAGGAGGGACCCAGTGGGGCGTGACTAAGTATCCACCCGAACCGACCCTGGTCGTACGGCAGCAAACGACACCGTGACCAGGGAGGATCCGGGCTGAGGGACCAGGTGCTACTCTGGGGACGACCTTGTAAGAGAGCAGGTGGCTCCCACGGGTCAGATGGCTGGGACTGACCGGTATGGCGGATGGACACGGCAAGCAGGCGGAAGTCTCTGGTAGCTGACAGGTGGTCACAGTTCGAGAAAGCAGGGCAAGTAGCAGTCTTTAGGTTTACCAGGAAGGTGGTCACAGCAAGTGACGGCAGGGTCTCCCGGCAGGCTGGCAGGAAACAGGCAGGTGCTCCCAGGTGAGCGGGCAGACAGATGAGGCGGGTAACTGGCAGGTAACTGGTGGGCGCTCCCAGGTGAGCGGGCTGACGGACACAGCAGGTAACAGGCTTGTGCTCCCAGGTGAGCGGGCAGACAGACGAGGCAGGTAACAGGCAGGTAACTGGTGGACGCTCCCAGGTGAGCAGTCTGACAGACAGGGCAGGCGGATGCTCCCAGATGAGGGGACAGATAGCCAAGGCAGGTAACAGGCAGGTAACTGGTGGACGCTCCCAGGTGAGCGGTCTGACAGACAGGGCAGGCGGATGCTCCCAGGTGAGCGGACAGATTGCCAAGGCAGGTAACAGGTGAGCACTGCAGGTGAGCAGGCTGGCAGGTAACGGGCAGATAACAGGCTGGCAGGCAGGACGAGAAGTCAGGCTAGCAGCTGGACCTGAGGGCTGAAGCACGGATCAGACACAGTGCAAACAACTTTGCTCGGGCACCTCCATTTTGGAGGAGGTGCCTTATATATGGGAAGTCCTCCAGCAATTGGCCGGGGACTCCTTAGGACTACGCGCGCGGCCCCTTTAAGAGAGGAGGAGCGTTCGCGCGCCCTAAGCACAGTGCCCGTGAAGGAGAGCGCGGCGGCAGCAGCGAGGGACGGAGCGCTGGAGGACGCCGCGCGCTGAAGAGGAAGGTGAGAGGGACGGCGTCTCTGCCTAGCAGGAGGCAGAGACGCCGATGCAACAGTACCCCCCCATTAGGCCCCCACTTTTTTAGGCCAGAGAGAAATTTCTCAAGGAGAAGCGGAGCGTTGATGTTCTCCCTGGGTTCCCAAGTTCTTTCCTCAGGACCAAACCCCTTCCAATCCACCTGAAAAAGGTTCTCCCTCTTACCCTCTTGGTGGCCAGGATACTCTCCACTTCAAAGACGCCCTCAGCAGAAACCGGAGTAGGAGGAGTACCTGGATTGTCGGAAAAAGTGTTAAGGACAACCGGTTTGAGGAGGGATACGTGGAAGGAGTTGGGAATGCGTAGGGTGGCCGGGAGTTTTAATTTGTAGGCCTTTGGGTTAATTTGCCTGAGGACTTCGAAGGGTCCGATGAACCGAGTGCCCAACTTGTAGAAGGGTACTTTGAGCCGCGCATATTTGGAAGAGAGCCAAACCTTGTCTCCCGGACGGAATTGAGGTGGATCCAGACGTCTCTTATCAGCATATCTCTTCATCCGCTCGGAGGACAGAAGAAGAGCGGACCTGGTACTCTCCCAAATAGTAGAAAATTCGCTGGCAAGAGACTCTGCGGCAGGGTTGTCCACAGAAACGGAGACAGGAACTAGAATCCGGGGATGTTGGCTACCGACTATAAAGAGCGGGGATTGGGAAGAGGATTCACTCTCATGGTTATTATAAGAGAACTCGTCCCATGGTAGGAGATCCACCCAATCCGAATGGTGGGCATTAACGAAGTGCCGGAGGTAGCTGGTCAGGATCTGATTGATTCGCTCCACTTGACCATTGGACTGTGGGTGGTAAGCGGAGGAGAAATCCAGGGTGACGTCTAGCAGCTTACATGTGGCTCTCCAGAAGCGTGAGGTGAACTGAACCCCACGATCCGACACGATGTGGAGGGGTAGGCCATGGAGACGGAAGATGTGGCGGATAAAGTCTTTAGCCAGCTCGGGTGCAGATGGGAGACCAGGCTGGGGAATGAAGTGGGCCATTTTAGAAAAGCGGTCAACGACCACCCAAATGACTGTACAACCGGCAGAAACAGGAAGATCGATGATAAAGTCCATAGCAATGTGCTGCCATGGAGCAGCAGGTACGGGCAGGGGCAGGAGATGGCCAGCTGGTAGATGTCTGGGAACTTTGTTACAGGCACAGGATGAACAGGCCACGACGAAGTCTACAACGTCCTTACGCAGGGTAGGCCACCAGTAATGCCGGGTAATGAGCTGGAAGGTCTTCTTTTGGCCAGCATGGCCAGCTAGTTTAGAAGAATGTCCCCAGCGAAGAACTCTCTCCCGATCTGGTACTGCTACAAACGTCTTACCGGGTGGAAGACGAGTCAGATCCAAGGGGGCCACATTCATCACCCTGGATGAGTCAATGATGTGCGTAGGCTCCTCCTCTTGATCGGAGGACAGGAAGGACCGAGACAAGGCATCAGCTTTGACGTTCTTGTCCGCCGGGCGGAAATGAAGAATGAAGTCGAAGCGGGCAAAAAACAACGACCACCGGGCCTGGCGAGGATTGAGTCTCTGGGCATTTTGGAGATATGCCAGGTTTTTGTGATCCGTATAGATGATTACCGGGTAAAGAGCCCCTTCTAGCAGATAGTGCCACTCCCCCAGTGCCAATTTGACGGCTAGCAAACCACGGTCTCCTATGGAGTAGTTGCGCTCAGACGAGGAGAAGATTTTGGAGAAAAAGCCGCAGGTTACCATTCTCCCAGTAGAAGATTTTTGGGTGAGTACCGTTCCAGCTCCGGAGGAGGAGGCATCAACCTCCAGGTAGAATTGTTTATTACAGTCCGGATGATGCAGGACGGGGGCAGAGGCGAAGGATCTCTTTAAGGAAAGGAAGGCCTCCTCGGCTTCAGGCGACCATACCTTGGAATTTGCCCCCTTACGGGTAAGTGCAGATATGGGAGCAGTCCGGGACGAGAAGTGTGGGATGAAAAGACGATAGTAATTGGCGAAGCCCAGGAATCGCTGTATCGCCTTCAAACCTTCTGGACGGGGCCATTTTAGAACAGAAGAGAGCTTCTCGGGATCCATTTGTAGACCTGTCTGGGAGATAACATAGCCCAAGAATGGAAGGGAGGTCTGGTCGAAGAGGCACTTCTCGTATTTGGCATATAGGTGGTTCTGCCGAAGCCTAAGCAGGACCTGACAAACATCCCTCCGGTGTGTGGGGAGATCCGGAGAGAAGACCAAGATATCGTCCAGGTAAACCACTACGCAGGAGTACAGGAGGTCACAGAAGAGGTCGTTGACCAGCTCTTGAAAGACAGTGTGGGCGTTACAGAGACCAAAGGGCATCACAAGGTACTCATAGTGACCGTCCCGGGTATTGAATGCTGTCTTCCACTAGTCTCCTTGACGGATACGGACCAGGTTATATGCTCCTCGTAGATCCAGCTTGGAGAAGATCCTGGCGCCCTTGAGACGGTCAAACAATTCGGAGATGAGCGGCAGGGGGTATTTGTTTTTTACAGTGATTAGATTGAGTCCTCTGTAGTCAATACAGGGACGTAGCGAGCCGTCTTTCTTTTTGCCAAAGAAGAATCCGGCTCCAGCCGGGGAGGTAGATTTTCGGATAAATCCCCTAGCCAGATTCTCTTCAATGTATTCAGTCATGGCCCGAGTCTCGGCCGCAGACAACTGGTAGATACGCCCACGGGGAGGAGTGGCGCCAGGTACCAGGTTGATCGGGCAGTCATATGGCCTATGGGGTGGCAACGTCTCTGCTTCCTTTTTACCGAAGACGTCCGCATAGGGCCAGTATGGAGCCGGGAGACCGGGTAGATTAGCTGGAGTAGGCGGAGGGCGAGCTGGGCGGACCGGAACCAGGTAGGTCTTATGGCAGTCTGGACCCCACCGGAGTACTTCGCCGGATCGCCAGTTCAATACGGGTTCATGTGTCTGGAGCAAATGTAGACCTAGCAACAGGGAGTGAGAAAGTCCAGATAGCACATGGAAGGAGATCTTCTCAGAGTGCAGCATTCCCACCTGCAGAGTTAAGGGTTCAGTGACGACCAGGATGGGTACTGGAAGGAGTTTACCATCCACGGAGGCAACTGACAAAGGTTCAGTGAGAGGCTTGGTGGGAATACGGTATCTCTCTACTAAGGACTGGGAGAAGAGTTCCCAGCCGCTCCAGAGTCCAGGTGAGCATTTTCAAAGTGCCAATCCTCTCCCCAGGAGAGAGAGACAGACAAAGTCAGGGAAAGAGAGGACTTACTTTTGTCTAGGACGACCTCTCCGAGCGATCCTAGACACTTACGTTTCCCGGCCTCTCCGGGCAGGAACAGATCAGGTGCTCCTTGCTGCCACAATAGAAACAGCTCCCCTCGGCCCGGCGTGACTCCTGGCGGGATTTGACCAACTTGGTCTGGTCGACCTGCATGGGCTCGGGTGAGTGCGCCCGGGGAGTGACTGAAGAAGAGACAGGTCTCTGGAAGTTAGGAGCAAGGCGGGGAAACCTTCTCTCACGGGTGGTTTCCTTGGTACGTTCCTGGAACCGGATGTCAATCCGGGTAGCAAGTGACACCAGGTCTTCCAGGGTGGTAGGGATGTCCCGCCCACAAGTTCATCTTTAATCCGACCGGAAAGACCCTCCCAGAAGACGGACAGCAGGGCCTCGTTATCCCAGGCAAGTTCAGAAGCGAGAGAATGGAACCGTATGGCATATTGGCCTACGGTGAGACTCCCTTGGCGGAGACGTAGCAGAGAGGAGGCTGACGAGGTCTTTCGTCCCGGTTCATCGAAGACTTTCCGGAAAGCAGTGAGGAAAGCTGACAAGTTGGATACTAGGGGATCCCCTCTCTCCCACAGGGGATTTAGCCAAGCCAGTGCTTCCCCAGTGAGATGGGACATGATGAAAGCCACTTTGGCCCAGTCGGTTGTAAAGTGATGTGCCAAGAGTTCAAAGTGCAGGGTGCACTGGTTTATGAAGCCCCGAGCTTGAGCGGGGTCGCCTCCGAAACGAGGAGGTGCAGAAAGCCGGGGTCCGGAGCAGGATGCCATGGTATTGATGGGCAGCGGCGCTGCCGGGGTACGAGTTGTGCAACTAGCGGTAGTTGCTGGTGGAGCAGTCAGTGTGTCCAGGCGGGAGTTGACATTCCGCAGGTGGTTCAGGATGGACTCCTGCTGGGATCTCTGACGAGAGACTTCCTGGTATAGGTCAGAGAGCGAGGAAGCTTGGGTGCCACCGGGTTCCATGGCCCGAGCAAACTGTTATGGGTCCGGGTGGTGGAACCTCTGTGCCGAGGTGCAAGGAGGGACCCAGAGGGGCGTGACTAAGTATCCACTCGAACCGACCCTGGTCGTACGGCAGCAAACAACACCGTGACCAGGGAGGATCCGGGCTGAGGGACCAGGTGCTACTCTGGGGACGACCTTGTAAGAGAGCAGGTGGCTCCCACGGGTCAGATGGCTGGGACTGACCGGTATGGCGGATGGACACGGCAAGCAGGTGGAAGTCTCTGGTAGCTGACAGGTGGTCTCAGTTCGAGAAAGCAGGGCAAGTAGCAGTCTTTAGGTTTACCAGGAAGGTGGTCACAGCAAGTGACGGCAGGGTCTCCAGGCAGGCTGGCAGGAAACAGGCAGGTGCTCCCAGGTGAGCGAGCAGACAGACGAGGCGGGTAACTGGCAGGTAACTGGTGGGCTCTCCCAGGTGAGCGGGCTGACGGACACAGCAGGTAACAGGCGGGTGCTCCCAGGTGAGCGGGCAGACAGACGAGGCAGGTAACAGGCAGGTAACTGGTGGGCGCTCCCAGGTGAGCGGGCTGACGGACACAGCAGGTAGCAGGCGGGTGCTCCCAAGTGAGCGGGCAGACAGACGAGGCAGGTAACAGGCAGGTAACTAGTGGACGCTCCCAGGTGAGCAGTCCGACAGACAGGGCAGGCGGATGCTCCCAGGTGAGCGGACAGATAGCCAAGGCAGGTAACAGGCAGGTAACTGGTGGACGCTCCCAGGTTGGCGGTCTGACAGACAGGGCAGGCGGATGCTCCCGGGTGAGCGGACAGGTAGCCAAGGCAGGTAACAGACAGGTAACAGGTGAGCGTAACAGGTGAGCGCTCCAGGTGAGCAGGCTGGCAGGCTCGGCAGGTAACGGGCAGATAACAGGCTGGCAGGCAGGACGAGAAGTCAGGCTAGCAGCGGGACCTGAGGGCTGAAGCACAGATCAGACACAGTGCAAACAACTTTGCTCGGGCACCTCCATTTTGGAGGAGGTGCCTTATATATGGGAAGTCCTCCGGCAATTGGCCGGGGACTCCTTAGGACGACGCGCGCGGCCCCTTTAAGAGAGGGAAGGAGCGAGGGAAGGAGCGCTGGAGGACGCCGCGTGCTGAACAGGAAGGTGAGAGGGACGGCGTCTCTGCCTAGCAGGAGGCAGAGACGCCTATGCAACAATTAGTAGGGTGGTCTGTACAGGGCAGATGTACATTAGTAGCGTGGTTGGTACAGGACAGATGTACATTAGTAGGGTGGTCTGTACAGGACAGATGTACATTAGTACGGTGGTCGGTACAGGATAGATGTACATTAGTAGGGTGGTCGGTACAGGACAGATGTACATTAGTAGGGTGGTCTGTACAGGGCAGATGTACATTAGTAGGGTGGTCTGTACAGCAGGGCTGTGGAGTCAGTAAGCCACAGTTGCGACTCCGACTCCTGGATTTTATCAGGTTCCGACTCCTTCATAAATGGCCAATTCGTAACAATAAATTTACTGTTGTAAAATATTAACATCGTGCTTCTTCAGTTTCTCACCATCATATAAGTAATCAGACCACTTAGAGCAAAAACTATATTTATTAGACTATAATTAGAATATAGCAAATAACTTTTATAAACTTTTCTAAACTCTTGTAAGTAAATATGCAATAAACACTGTTATGCAGTTAATAAGAAGAAATCTATAAATTTGTCCTCAGAAAAAGTATTGCCTCTGTCAGATCCTCCTTCATGGATGCCCTCAAATCTTATCTAATTATTTTGAGAGCAGAGAACAACCTCTCTACACTAACTTGGGTTGGTGGCAAAGCAGTAACCACACGGGCAACATATCTGACAATGTCAGGATACAGAGGAATCGCTTGTTGCACTGTTATTTTTGATGAACGGTCAAATTTCTCAATTTCTTTTAGTGCACATGAAAAATTCTGCTGAAATGTACTGGCTGTGTTCTTTGATGGGGATGACTCTTCTTCTATGCGGGAACGCTTTGCACGGTCCTTGTGATCCAAATATTTTTCGAAATTAAATTCTTCATCAGTTGATGATGAGGGTGAAGATGTGGCAGGACGATCAAATTCTTCTTGTTCCTCCTGACTGTTCTGCAACCCTTTGATCCTTACTGCTGTTTCAAGGAGAGCTTCTTTTCCTTTAGTTAGCTGTTGATCATCTAGAAGAATCTGATGCATTGGGTCTACATAAACAGCTGCCAAAAGAATGTTATTTTGTAATAGTAGCTCCTCTCTCCTTTCATTGATGTAGCAATGCCACTTGCAATTAACCCTCCTCTTTGGGACAGGCGAAATATCAGGTTCTTCCACTCCTTTAAGAAAATACCTGGAGTTAAGTCCTCTGCTTGTAATTTTTTAGTCACTATAAATGGGTGCTCTAGCAATTTTTCCAGCTCAGTCACCTGATTCCACTGACTTTCATTTAGCGTCAGTTGAGGGTTAGCCATGTCTACAAGAAAGGTTTTCAGTTCAACGAAGCGCTGAATCATTAAGTAAGTACTGCCCCATCGTGTGGCTTGATCAATAATTGCCCCTTTTCCAGCACGTCTCTTCGAAATTGAGTCAACTTTAGGGGTTCTGGCAACAGTAGCCTATTTTCTCACCTTGCCAATCAGTGCAGCAGCATGTCCTTCTTGCAGACTGTCTCTTATAGCCAGCTGTAGCATATGCACAACACAGCGCATGTGATGAATGAAAGAACGTATTGACACAGTTTCAACAAGATCATCTAAACTATCATGTTGCTGTTCATCTGAAGCAACTTCAGTTTGCTCCTCAGTTACAATACTGTGTTCCTCTATTTCAAACATTTCTGTGTCTGTGGACCCAGAATGTTCTTCTAGCTGCTGGTCACCATCATTACTCTCATTCATTAGCTTAATAGTACTTATCATATTTGAAGCATTGTCAGTTACGACAGAAAGAACTTGCTCTTTTTTAAGTTCATAGTCTTGCAGAACCTTTTCCACCAAGACCTGGAGAAACTCACTGGTGTGATGAGCTTTGGTGTCTTTTACTGCCAATGTCTTGGTAACTATTTCATTTTTGTCACAAACAAATCGGACATTGATGGCGAAATAGTTCACTCTGTGACGTGTGCAGGCATCCATTTTAAGAAACAGAAAGCGTCCCTTGAGAGTTTTTTTAAGTTCTTCCTTTTGTTTAAAAGCTTCTTCGATTACTAATTTTCTAATACTCTCTCTCTCCAGAGAAACACCAAGCTTGCGGGCCATTTCCCCATTCAGACACATAAAAGCTGGTCGTGAAAATAATGAAATAGGCACACTATCCTTTACAACAAGCTCTATGATCTGTTTTTTTAAATGTATCTACTGTCATTGTCACAGTAACTTTGTCACTGACAAAATATCTTGCAACTGATGGCTGCAAAGTTCTCTGCTCCTTTGTTTGGCTGGAAGAGCTGGGCACTGGTTCATTGGTTTGGATGCAGTCTTTCTCATCCACTGCTTTCAGTACTTCTGGATGAAAGCGCTGTAAATGTCTCTTTAGATTAGAAGCTCTGGTAGTAGCATTTTTATCTTTGCCTGAATATGCACTGATCTTGGCTTCACAGCATTTGTTTTCGTCTGGATCATTTGTCATACACTGACAGGCATAATGTTTTCTATCTTGAGTGATGGTGAAATGTTCAAATAGAGCTGATTTAATGTGACGCTTCTTTGACATTCTCAGGTTTTTAATTCTGCATTCACAATCCAAATGACAATTGTTTTTCCTAAAAACAATTGTACAAAATTATTGCCAGGTCGTACAACTGATATAGTGGTCAGTAATACTGTTATTCCTCATGTACTCACAGTTAACTGATGCAAAGTTTGTTGAAAGGATAATACTTCTTACAGTCTTCCCCTTCTGAGTAGCAGCTGTGAGATGCTTGGAAGACGCACACCTAGTAAACATCTAGTCTAGAGGAGGAGCTTTACTACTAAGAATTTGCAACACATTTTCACTTTCAGTTTCATACATTGTAAGTAGGGGGGTTGGAGCAGCATGAGGTTAACCAAGTATAAGATTAGATAAGGGCAGTGGAGAACAGTGACACACAAGAAGTAAGAAATGTCTCCTGCAGAACTGCTTATCACTGTTGTTCATAGTTTGATAGAACATATATATTTGAGTAACATTTATAAAATTCATATGAAAGTTCAATTATGAAATATTAATACATTTTTTTTAAAGCTGGAGTCGGAGTCGGTACATTTCTGCCGACTCCGACTCCAACCATAACTAACTCCGACTCCACGACTCCGACTCCACAGCCCTGCTGTACAGGGCAAATGTACATTAGTAGGGTGGTCTGTACAGGGCAGATGTACATTAGTAGCGTGGTCAGTACAGGACAGATGTACATTAGTAGGGTGGTCTGTACAGGACAGATGTACATTAGTAGGGTGGTCGGTACAGGACCGATGTACATTAGTAGGATGGTCGGTACATGACAGATGTACATTAGTAGGGTGGTCGGTACAGGGCAGATGTACATTAGTAGGGTGGTCGGTACAGGACAGATGTACATTAGTAGGGTGGTTGGTACAGGACAGATGTACATTAGTAGGGTGGTTGGTACCGGACAGGTGTACTGTACATTAGTAGGGTGGTTGGTACAGGATAGATGTGCATTAGTAGGGTGGTCGGTACAGGGCAGATGTACATTAGTAGGGTGGTCGGTACAGGGCTGATGTACATTAGTTGGGTGGTCTGTACAGGACAGATATACATTAGTAGGGTTGTCGGTACTGGACAGATGTACATTAGTAGGGTGGTCGTTACAGGGCAGATGTACATTAGTAGGGTGGTCGGTACAGGGCAGATATACATTAGTAGGGTGGTCTGTACAGGGCAGATGTACTTTAGTAGGGTGGTCTGTACAGGGCAGATGTACATTAGTAGGGTGGTCGGTACAGGACAGATGTACATTAGTAGGGTGGTCGGTACAGGACAGATGTACTTTAGTAGGGTGGTCTGTACAGATGTACATTAGTAGAGTGGTCTGTACAGGGCAGATGTACATTAGTAGGGTGGTCGGTACAGGACAGATGTACATTAGTAGGGTGGTTGGTACAGGATAGATGTACATTAGTACGGTGGTCGGTACAGGGCAGATGTACATTAGTAGGGTGGTCGGTACAGGGCAGATGTACATTAGTAGGGTGGTCGGTACAGGACAGATGTACATTAGTAGGGTGGTCAGTACAGGACAGATGTACATTAGTAGGGTGGTCGGTACAGGACAGATGTACATTTGTAGGGTGGTCTATACAGATGTACATTAGTAGGGTGGTCGGTACAGGGCAGATGTACATTAGTAGGGTGGTTGGTACAGGGCAGATGTACATTAGTAGGGTGATCAGTACAGGGCAGATGTACATTTGTAGGGTGGTCGGTACAGGGCAGATGTACATTAGTAGGGTGGTCTGTACAGGACAGATGTACATTAGTAGAGTGATTGGTACCGGACAGATGTACATTAGTAGGGTGGTTGGTACAGGATAGATGTACATTTGTAGGGTGATCGGTACAGGGCAGATGTACAGTACAGACCAAAAGTTTGGACTCACCCTCTCATTTAAAGATTTTTCTGTATTTTCATGACTATGAAAATTGTACATTCACACTGAAGGCATCAAAACTATGAATTAACACATGTGGAATTATATACTTATCAAAAAAGTGTGAAACAACTGAAAATATGTCTTATATTCTAGGTTCTTCAAAGTAGCCACGTTTTGCTTTGATGACTGCTGTAACATACCTGGCGGCATCCTTGCATAGTGGTCCATCTCCCACTGTGCAAGAGCACACACTTGATTTCCAGTCCAGGCTATCACTCTGGCTTTCCTCCATGCTGTCTGCTTGCCTCTGTTTCTTCTGCTTAAGGGCGGCGCCCGATCACTTCCTGCTTCTTGTAGCTGCTGCGGGCACACCCCTTGTGCGTCCTCAGCCTATTGCTGTCTGTCACCTGGTATTTAACTCAGCTCTTTCCTGGAATCCTTGCCTGAGCATTGTGTTCTGTCAGTTGGCTTCTAGTCACTGATGTGCCAGGTCCTGTCTATGTTTCCCGCCTTGCGGTATCAGTTCCCATGTCTGAACTGTGTCCTGTCTGAACTATCTCCTAGCCGGTTCTTTCCGCCTTCTAGGGGCCGCATACCTAGACCCGTTCCTGTATCTTGCCTGTTCATGTCTGAACACGCTCCTAGCCTGTTCGTTCCGCCTTCTACGGGCCGCATACCTAGAACCGCTCCTGTATCTTGCTGCTGTGTCTGTTCTTGTCTGAATACTCTCCTAGCCTGTTACCTGTTTTTCTCTATGTCCGTACCTTCCCTTTTCCTGCAGAATCTGATCCCGTACCTAACTCCTACTCGTTGTCCCTGTACTCCCGTTTGTGAGTTTAGAGTCCACTCGCTACTTCATTGCAAGTATCTTGTGTGTTCCTGGTTCTGCCTCTCCCTTCCAGTCTGTTCCGTGTGAACAGAGCCCTGTCCCCTCTGCTCTGCCTTGCTCACCGCTCCGGCGGTTCTTGCCTGCTCTGCCTTGCTCACTGCTCCTGCGGTTTCCGCTCTGCTCTGCCTTGCTCACCGCTCCTGCGGTTTCCGCTCTGCTCTGCCTTGCTCACTGCTCCTGCGGTTTCCGCTCTGCTCTGCCTTGCTCATTGCTCCTGCAGTTTCCGCTCTGCTCTGCCTTGCTCATTGCTCCTGCGGTTTCCGCTCTGCTCTGCCTTCCTCACCGCTCCTGCGGTTTCCGCTCTGCTCTGCCTTGCTCACCGCTCCTGCGGTTTCCGCTCTGCTCTAACCCTTTGCTCGCTGCTCCGGCAGTCTCGCTCTGCTCTGACCCTTCGCTCGCTGCTCCGGCAGTCTCGCTCTGCTCTGACCATTTGCTCGCTGCTCCGGCAGTCTCGCTCTGCTCTGACCCTTTGCTCGCTGCTCCGGCAGTCTTGCTCTGCTCTGACCCTTTGCTCGCTGCTCCGGCAGTCTCGCTCTGCTCTGACCCTTCGCTCGCTGCTCCGGCAGTCTCGCTCTGCTCTGACCCTTTGCTCGCTGCTCCAGCAGTCTCTCTCTGCTCTGACCCTTTGCTCGCTGCTCCGGCAGTCTCGCTCTGCTCTGACCCTTTGCTCGCTGCTCCGGCAGTCTCGCTCTGCTCTGACCCTTTGCTCGCTGCTCCGGCAGTCTCGTCCTGCTCCTCTCGCTCACCGCTCCAGGCACCTTGTCCTGCTCTTCTCTCGCACACCGCTCCAGGTGGTCTCGCCTTGTTCTGCTCTTGCTCGCCGCTCTGGGCGGCCTCACTCTGCTGTGTTTGTCCACCGCATCTGCGGTTCTGTTCTGAGTCCCAGTCTGTACTGGGTCCTATCCACTCGGTGCTCCAACCTGCCAGTACCTCCCTGCCTGCATACCAGTCGTGCTTACCAGCATCCGCCAGTCTGCATACCAGCCGTGTCTGCCTATACCCAGCAGTCTGTGTGCCAGCCTAACCTGCCTGTTCCTGTATTCCCCTGTGTGGGTCAACAGCCGTGTCTGGGGTCTGTCCTGGAGTAGCACCTGGTCCCTCTGCTCGGTTCCTCCTTGGTGCACTGGCGTCGTATGCCGTCGTGCGACCCTGGTCGGATAGGGTGGATACTTAGTTACGCCCCTCCAGGCATTCACTCTCTGGCACGGTCCAGTGGAATCACTACATATACACGCACACGCCACTCAGCCCGGGCGTGTGCATTACAACTACTTTGCACATTCTTGGCATTCTCTTGATGAGCTTCAAGAGGTAGTCACCGGAAATGGTGTTCCAACAATCTTGAAGGAGTTCCCAGAGATGCTTAGCGCTTGTTGGCCCTTTTGATTTCACTCTGCGGTCCAGCTCACCCCAAACCATCTCGATTGGGTTCAGGTCTGGTGACTGTGGAGGCCAGGTCATCTGGCATAGCACCCCATCACTCTCGTTCTTGGTCAAATAGCCCTTTCTCAGCCTGGAGGTGTGTTTGGGGTCATTGTCCTGTTGAAAAATAAATGATGGTCCAACTAAACGCAAACCCGATGGAATAGCATGCCGCTGCAAGATGCTGTGGTAGCCATGCTGGTTCAGTATGCCTTCAATTTTGAATAAATCCCCAACAGTGTCACCAGCAAAGCACCCCCACACCATCACACCTCCTCCTCCATGCTGCACGGTGGGAACCAGGCATGTAGAGTCCATCCGTTCACCTTTTGTGCGTCACACAAAGACACGGTGGTTGGAACCAAAGATCTCAAATTTGGACTCATCAGACCAAAGCACAGATTTCCACTGGTCTAATGTCCATTCCTTGTGTTCTTTAGCCAAAACAAGTCTCTTCTGCTTGTTGCCTGTCCTTAGCAGTGGTTTCCTAGCAGCTATTTTACCATGAAGGCCTGCTGCACAAAGTCTCCTCTTAACAGTTGTTGAAGAGATGTGTCTGCTGCTAGAACTCTGTGTGGCATTGACCTGGTCTCTAATCTGAGCTGCTGTTAACCTGCCATTTCTGAGGCTGCTGACTCGGATAAACTTATCCTCAGAAGCAGAGGTGACTCTTGGTCTTCCTCTTCTGGGGCGGTCCTCATGTGAGCCAGTTTCTTTGTAGCGCTTGATGGTTTTTGCAACTGCACTTGGGGACACTTTCAAAGTTTTCTCAATTTTTCGGACTGACTGACCTTCATTTCTTAAAGTAATGATGGACACTCGTTTTTCTTTACTTAGCTGCTTTTTTCTTGCCATAATACAAATTATAACAGTCTATTCAGTACGACTATCAGCTGTGTATCCACCAGACTTCTGCACAACACAACTGATGGTCCCAACCCCATTTATAAGGCAAGAAATCCCACTTATTATACCTGACAGGGCACACCTGTGAAGTGAAAACCATTTCCCGTGACTACCTCTTGAAGCTCATCAAGAGAATGCCAAGAGTGTGCAAAGCAGTCATCAAAGCAAAAGGTGGCTACTTTGAAGAACTTAGTATATAAAACATATTTTCAGTATTTTCACACTTTTTTGTTAAGTATATAATTCCACATGTGTTAATTCATAGTTTTGATGCCTTCAGTGTGAATGTACAATTTTCAAAGTTATGAAAATACAGAAAAATCTTTAAATGAGAAGGTGTGTCCAAACTTTTGGTCTGTACTGTACATTAGTAGGGTGGTCGGTACAGGGCAGATGTACATTAGTAGGGTGGTCGGTACAGGACAGATGTACATTAGTAGGGTGGTCGGTACAGGGCTGATGTACATTAGTAGGGTGGTTGGTACAGGATAGATGTACATTAGTATGGTGGTCGGTACAGGACAGATGTACATTAGTAGGGTGGTTGGTACAGGACAGATGTACATTAGTAGGGTGGTCGGTACAGGACAGATGTACATTAATAGGGTGATCGGTACAGGACCGATGTACATTAGTAGGGTGGTCTGTACAGGGTCGATGTACATTAGTAGGGTAGTCGGTACAGGGCAGATGTACATTAGTAGGGTGGTCGGTACAGGACTGATGTACATTAGTAGGGTGGTCGGTACAGGACAGATGTACATTAGTAGGGTGGTCGGTACAGGACAGATGTACATTAGTAGGGTGGTCGGTACAGGACAGATGTACATTAGTAGGGTGGTCGGTACAGGACAGATGTACATTAGTCGGGTGGTCGGTATATATGTACATTAGTAGGGTGTTTGGTACAGGGCAGATGTACATTAGTGGGGTTGTCGGTACAGGACAGATGTACATTAGTAGGGTGGTCGGTACAGGACAGATGTACATTAGCAGGGTGGTTGGTACAGGGCAGATGTACATTAGTAGGGTGGTCGGTACAGATGTGCATTAGTTGGGTGCTCGGTACAGGACAGATGTACATTAGTAGGGGGTCGGTACAGGGCAGATGTACATTAGTAGGGTGGTTGGTACAGGACAGATGTACATTAGTAGGGTGGTCGGTACAGGACAGATGTACATTAGCAGGGTGGTTGGTACAGGGCAGATGTACATTAGTAGGGTGGTCTGTACAGTGCAGATGTACATTAGTAGGGTGGTCGGTACAGGGCAGATGTACATTAGTAGGGTGGTTGGTACAGATGTACATTGGTAGAGTGGTTGGTACAGGGCATATGTACATTAGTAGGGTGGTCGGTACAGATGTACATTAGTAGGGTGGTTGGTACAGGGCAGATGTACATTAGTAGGGTGGTCGGTACAGATGTACATTAGTAGGGTGGTCGGTACAGGACAGATGTGCAATAGTAGGGTGGTCTGTACAGGGCAGATGTACATTAGTAGGGTGTTCTCTCCAGGACAGATGTACATTAGCAGAGTGGTCTGTACAGGGCAGATGTACATTAGTAGGGTGGTCGGTACAGGGCAGATATACATTAGTAGGGTGGTCGGTAAAGGACAGATGTACATTAGTCGGGTGGTCGGTACAGGGCATATGTACATTAGTAGGGTGATCTGTACATGGCTGATGTACATTAGTAAGGTGGTCGGTACAGGGCAGATGTATATTAGTAGGTTGGTCGGTATAGGACAGATGTACATTAGTAGGGTGGTCGGTACAGGACAGAAGTACATTAGTAGGGTGGTTGGTGCAGGGCTGATCTACATTAGCAAGGTGGTCGGTACAGGACAGATGTACATTAGTAGGATGGTCTGTACAGGACAGATGTACATTAGTAGGGTGGTCGGTACAGGACAGATGTACATTAGTAGTGTTGTCGGTACAGGGCTGATGTACATTAGTATGGTGGTCGATACATGACAGATGTACATTAGTAGGGTGGTTGGTACAGGACAGATGTACATTAGTAGGGTGGTTGGTACAGGACAGATGTACATTAGTAGGGTGGTCGGTACAGGACAGATGTACATTAGTAGGGTGGTCGGTACAGGACAGTTGTACATTAATAGGGTGGTCGGTACAGGACCGATGTACATTAGTAGGGTGGTCTGTACAGGGCAGATGTACATTAGTAGGGTGGTCGGTACAGATGTACATTAGTAGGGTGCTCGGTACAGGAGAGATGTACATTAGTAGGGTGTTTGGTACAGGATAGATGTACATTAGTAGGGTGGTCTGTACAGGGCAGATGTACATAAGTAGGGTGGTCGGTACAGGGCAGATGTACATTAGTAGGGTGGTCTGTACAGGGCAGATGTACATTAGTAGGATGGTCGTTACAGATGTACATTAGTAGGGTGGTCGGTACAGGACAGATGTACATTAGTAGGGGGTCAGTACAGGGCAGATGTACATTAGTAGGGTGGTTGGTACAGGACAGATGTACATTAGCAGGGTGGTCTGTACAGGACAGATGTACATTAGTAGGGTGGTCGGTAAAGGACAGATGTACATTAGTAGGGTGGTTGGTACAGGACAGATGTACATTAGTAGGGTGGTTGGTACAGGACAGATGTACATTAGTAGGGTGGTCGGTACAGGACAGATGTACATTAGTAGGGTGGTCGGTACAGGACAGATGTACATTAGTAGGGTGGTCGGTACAGGACCGATGTACATTAGTAGGGTGGTCTGTACAGGGCAGATATACATTAGTAGGGTGGTTGGTACAGGATAGATGTGCATTAGTAGGGTGGTCTGTACAGGGCAGATGTACATTAGTAGGGTGGTCGGTACAGATGTGCATTAGTAGGGTGCTCGGTACAGGACAGATGTACATTAGTAGGGGGTCGGTACAGGGCAGATGTATATTAGTAGGGTGGTTGGTACAGGACAGATGTACATTAGCAGGGTGGTCTGTACAGGACAGATGTACATTAGTAGGGTGGTCGGTAAAGGACAGATGTACATTATTAGGGTGGTTGGTAGAGGACAGATGTACATTAGTAGGGTGGTCTGTACAGGACCGATGTACATTAGTAGGGTGGTCTGTACAGGGCAGATATACATTAGTAGGGTGGTTGGTACAGGATAGATGTGCATTAGTAGGGTGGTCTGTACAGGGCAGATGTACATTAGTAGGGTGGTCGGTACAGATGTACATTAGTAGGGTGCTCGGTACAGGACAGATGTACATTAGTAGGGTGTTTTTTTACAGGATAGATGTACATTAGTAGGGTGGTCTGTACAGGGCAGATGTACATTAGTAGGGTGGTCGTTACAGGGCAGATGTACATTAGTAGGGTGGTCTGTACAGGGCAGATGTTCATTAGCAGTGTGGTCTGTACAGGGCAGATGTACATTAGTAGGATGGTCGTTACAGATGTACATTAGTAGGGTGGTCGGTTCAGGACAGATGTACATTAGTAGGGGGTCTGTGCAGGGCAGATGTACATTAGTAGGGTGGTTGATACAGGACAGATGTACATTAGTAAGGTGGTCGGTACAGGGCAGATGTACATTAGCAGGGTGGTCTGTACAGGGCACATGTACATTAGTAGGATGGTTGGTACAGGATAGATATACATTAGTAGGGTGGTCGGTACAAGGCAGATGTACATTAGTAGGATGGTCGGTACAGGACAGATATACATTAGTAGGGTGGTCGGTAACAGGATAGATATACATTAGTAGGGTGTTTGGTACAGGATAGATATACATTAGTAGGGTGGTCGGTACAGGACAGATGTATATTAGTAGGGTCATCTGTACAGGGCCGATGTACGTTAGTAGGGTAGTCGGTACAGGGCTGATGTACATTAGTAGGGTGGTCGGTACAGGACTGATGTACATTAGTAGGGTGGTCGGTACAGGACAGATGTACATTAGTTGGGTGGTCGGTACAGGACAGATGTACATTAGTAGGGTGGTCGGTACAGGACAGATGTACATTAGTAGGGTGGTCGGTACAGGGCAGATGTACATTAGTAGGGTGGTCGGTATATATGTACATTAGTAGGGTGTTTGTACAGGGCAGATGTACATTAGTGGGGTTGTCGGTACAGGACAGATGTACATTAGTAGGGTGGTCGGTACAGGACAGATGTACATTAGTAGGGTGGTTGGTACAGGACAAATGTACATTAGTAGGATGCTCAGCACAGGCAAGATGTACATTAGTAGGGTGGTCGGTACAGATGTACATTAGTAGGGTGGTTGGTACAGGGCAGATGTACATTAGTAGGGTGGTCTGTACAGTGCAGTTGTACATTAGTAGGGTGGTCGGTACAGGGCAGATGTACATTAGTAGGGTGGTTGGTACAGATGTACATTAGTAGGGTGGTTGGTACAGGGCATATGTACATTAGTATTGTGGTCGGTACAGATGTACATTAGTAGGGTGGTTGGTACAGGGCAGATGTACATTAGTGGGGTTGTCGGTACAGGACAGATGTACATTAGTAGGGTGGTCGGTACAGGACAGATGTACATTAGTAGGGTGGTTGGTACAGGACAAATATACATTAGTAGGATGCTCAGCACAGGCAAGATGTACATTAGTAGGGTGGTCGGTACAGATGTACATTAGTAGGGTGGTTGGTACAGGGCAGATGTACATTAGTAGGGTGGTCTGTACAGTGCAGTTGTACATTAGTAGGGTGGTCGGTACAGGGCAGATGTACATTAGTAGGGTGGTTGGTACAGATGTACATTAGTAGGGTGGTTGGTACAGGGCATATGTACATTAGTAGGGTGGTCGGTACAGATGTACATTAGTAGGGTGGTTGGTACAGGGCAGATGTACATTAGTAGGGTGGTCGGTACAGGGCAGATGTACATTAGTATGGTGGTCGGTACAGATGTATATTAGTAGGGTGGTCGGTAAAGGACAGATGAACATTAGTAGGGTGGTCGGTACAGGGTTGATGTACAGGAGTAGGGTGGTCTGTACAGGTCAGATGTACATTAGTAAGGTGGTCGGTACAGGATAGATGTACATTAGTAAGATGGTCGGTACAGGGCAGATGTACATTAGTAGGGTGGTCGGTACAGGACAGATGTACATTAGTAGGGTGGTTGGTACAGGGCAGATGTACATTAGTAGGCTGGTCGGTACAGGACGGATGTACATTAGTAGGGTGGTCGGTACAGGACAGATGTACAGGTACTTCTCACAAAATTAGAATATCATCAAAAGGTTAATTTATTTCAGTTCTTCAATACAAAAAATGAATCTCATATATTATATAGAGTCATTACAAACAGAGTGATCTATTTTATGTGTTTATTTCTGTTAATGTTGATGATTATGGCTTACAGCCAATGAAAACACAAAAGTCATTATCTCAGTAAATTAGAATACTTTATAAAAGTTAGAAAAATGTTCTGAAAATCTGAAATGTTGCCCTACTGAAATGAATGTTCAGTAAATGCACTACATACCTGGTCGGGGCTCCTTTTGCATCAATTACTGCATCAATGCGGCATGGCATGCAGGCGATCAGCCTGTGGCACTGCTGAGGTGTTGTGGAAGCTCAGGTTGCATTGATAGCAGCCTTCAGCTCGTCTGCATTGTTGGGTCTGGTGTTTCTCATCTTTCTCTTGACAATACCACATAGATTCTCTAAGGGGTTAAGGTCAGGCGAGTTTGCTGGCCAATCAAGCACAGTGATACTGTTGTTTATAAACCAGGTATTGGTACTTTTGGCAGTGTGGACAGGTGCCAAGTCCTGCTGGAGAATGACATTTCCATCTCCAAAAAGCTTGTCGGCAGAGAGAAGCATGAAGTGCTCTAAAATTTCCTGGTAGACGGCTGCGCTGATTTTGGTCTTGATAAAACACAGTGGACCTACACCAGCAGATGACATGGCTCCCCAAACAATCACTGATTGTGTAATCTTCACACTAGACCTCAAGTAGCTTGGATTGTGGTCTCTCCACTCTTCCTCCAGACTCTGGGACCTTAATTTCCAAATGAAATGCAAAATTTATTTTCATCTGAAAACAACATCTTGGACCACTGAGTAACAGTCCAGGTCTTTTTCTTCTTGGCCCAGGTAAGACGCTTCTGGCATTGTCTTTTGGTCATGAGTGGCTTGACACACGGAATGCAACACTTGTAGCCTATGTCCTGGATACGTCAGGGTGTGATGGCTCTAGAAGAAATGACTCCTGCAATAGTCCACTCCTGAATCTCCCCCAAATTTTTGAATGGCCTTTTCTTAACAATCCTTTCCAGGCTGCGGTTATCCCAGTTGCTTGTGCACCTTTTAAACACTTAGGAAGCCTTCGCAGGTGTTTTTTTGTTAATTATTGTAATTTACTGAGATAATGACTTTTGTATTTTCATTGGCTGTAAAGCCATAATCATCAACATTAACAGAAATAAACACTTTAAATAGATCACTCTGTTTGCAATGACTTTATATATGATATGAGTTTCACTTTTTATATTGAAGAACTGAAATAAATAACATTTTTGAGAATATTCTAATTTTGTGAGAAGCACCTCTACATTGGTAGGGTGCTTGGTACTGGACAGATGTACATTAGTAGGGTGGTTACAGAGGCGCAGCTAGGGGTGGGGATTGGTTCAGTGGAGGCGAAACTTCTGGTGGGCCCCTACCCATGTAACCTTGTTACAGCTATGGTGTCGCACTCTAAGGCCACGGCCCCACTGTCAGTATTTGGTCAGTGTTCGGTCAGTATTCTTTCTCAGGCTTGGGAGCCAAAACCAGGTGAGGAACAATCAGAGAAAAGGTATAATAGAAACAAGTGCAGCAATTCTGCATTTATCACCCACTCCTGGTTTTGGCTCCCACTCCTGAGAAGAAGTACTGACCAAATACTGATTGTGGTGCCATGGCCTAATAGTGGAAGTAGGAGAACCTCAGCAGATGACAGAGCTGTTAATAAAAAAAATCTCTATTCAAAGATCAACACTGATATTACCGCCATATTGTGACCATATAGTGGTAGATACCAGTCCTGCAGGACATGTAAGAGACTATAGTACAGTTACAGATTATGACTTACAGCTGATGTTCTTTCTGGTGGAGTTATTCACTTTTCCCGTCTTTTCCATCTGCACCAGACCGACATGATGACTTCTTCCAGCCAGGACTCGGCTGCAGAGATTACAGCAAAGACACATCTGACTTCTCACATTTTCAGCACCGTCTCCATCTATCCCCAACCTGCACAAACTGCTCATCCTGCTGATACCCCAATGCTGGACCGCTGCCATACGTGTCCCTATTACTGCACCTGCAGTATGGTACTGTGTGCCCTCTAATTTTCCTCCCACTGGAGCCCTAGATTCCCCTTTCATTGCATTCATAAAGTATGATGACCCTACTGTACCTCAACTGCCCCGGAAAAGTATGGTGACTCCAACTGTAAGCCCCACACAGCCCTCCATGCAGTATAATGGGCCTACATACAATATAATTGCCCCATGCCTCTCCACACTCTATAATGGCCCCCACACAGCATGATGGATCACACACAAACCTTCACACTGTATAATTGCTTGCATATAGTTTAAAGGCACCCACATAGTCCTCCATACATCATAATGCACCCCCATAGCCCATACAGTATAATGCACCCCCATAGCCCATACAGTATAATGCACCCCCATAGCCCATACATTGTAATGCATCCCATAGCCTATACAGTATATTGCACCCCCATAGCTCATACAGTGTATTGCAACCCCATAGCCCATACAGTATAATGCACCCCCATAGCCCATACATTATAATGCAGCCTCATAGCCCATACAGTATAATGCACCCTCATAGCCCATGCACTATAATGCATCCCATAGCCCATACAGTATAATGCACCCCCATATAGTATAATGCCCCCATAACCCATACAGTATAATGTACCCCATATGGTATAATGCACCCCCATAGCCCATTATTATCATTTATTATTATAGCGCCAATATTCCATCACTCTTTACATGTGAAAAAAGGGGTATGCATAGCAAAAAACACAACAGTCTGGAAAAAAATGAGTCAGCGACTGGTACAGGAGAAGACAGGCTCTGCCCGCGAGGGCTCACAATGTACAAAGGATGGGTGAGGATACAGTAGGTGAAGGTGGAGCTGGTCGTGCAGCGGTATGGTGGAGTGGTTGTAACAGCAGGTTGTGCGCTTGTCGGAAGAGGTGGGTCTTCAGGTTCCTTTTCAAGGTTTACACGATAGGCGAGAGTTTGATATATTGGGAAAGAGAGTTCCAGAGTAGGGGGGATGCACGGGAGAAATCTTGTATGTGATTGTGAGAAGAGGAGATAAGAGGGGAGAAGAGAAGGAGATCTAGTGAAGATCGGAGATTGCGTGTAGGGAAGTACCGGGAGACTAGGCTACAGATGTATGGAGGAGACAGGTTGTAGATAGCTTTGTATGCCAAGATTAGGTAAATGAGTCTCTGGGTAATGGGGAGCCAGTGAAGGGATTGACAGAGGAGAGAGGCCGGGGAATAGTGATGGGACAGGTGGATTAGTCGGGCAGCAGAGTTTAGGGTTGATTGGAGGAACGCGAGAGTGTTAGAAGGGAGGCCACAGAGCAGGCGGTTGCAGTAGTCGAGGCGGGAGATGATGATGGCATTCACTAGTGTTTTTGCAGAGTCTTTGCTGAGGAATGTGCGGATACGGGAGATATTTTTGGAGTCGGCAGTAGAGATGAGCGTTGTTCTACTCGAACTGTTCGCCAATCTCAAATTCGAGCTGTTTTGGGCGGTGTTCGAGCCGTTCGGCGAACACGAACAATTTGAGAAAAATTCGGCTGTTCGAGGTTATGTTCGATAACTGTTCGTGCACCAAAATCATAACTGGATTTTTTCTCAGTAATGATGAAAATTAATGTTAATACGCAGTTTGAGTGTACAGCGGGGTTGGGGGAGGGGCAGGGCATGGATCTCTGCAGGAACAATGAAGATCTCCAATTTTTTTTTCTCTTTCCCGCATTTACAGTGGGGAGGTGCAATCTGTCAGCCTATCAGCAGCGCACACACGGAGCGAAGTGCTTTTTTTCACACAAGCAAGGGCATGTGTCATTGGCAGTGTATGTCACATGTCCTTGCCCTATAAGACCAAGCCATTTTCCCCGTCGCCACCATTTTCTCACTGCTGCAGCTGCGTGTTAGACGGCACCGCTGTTGCTGTGTGCGCTATACCTTGTTAATTTCAAGCCAATTTTCGCACAAATCTACAGATAGCTTGGGAGTAGGGAATAGTTGTGATTGCAGTCCTTTTAAGGACTAGGTTACAGCATTTCCTACGACTTTTATCAGGCAGCTCTGTGCTCTTAAATAGATAGATTGTGGGAGTAAAGACTAATTGTAATTGGAGTCCTTTTCAGGACTAGGTTACATCAGTTCCTATCAGTTTTTGCCAGGCAGGTCTGTGCCAGTGCTGTGCAAGTTTTTTTCACAGCATTTGGCTGAATCTAGCAAAGCTAATCCTTTTTGGCCTATTGCAGAGTGTGTTAGTCAGTGGAGTAGCCTATCTGTGTTGCAAGATATACCACCTGTGTATAGAATACCAATTTTTTTACTGCACCTAGTGAAGTAAAATCTTTTGGGCATAGCATCATTCTATTAGTCCATCTATACTGACCTCCATCAGGTTGCAAATTGAATATAATTTTTTTCTGCATCTAGCTCTGAAAAAATATTGGGCTTCTAGCTGTGTGTGGGACTTGTTGTATTAGTCCATCTATACTGACCTCCATCAGGTTGCAAACTGAATATATTTTTTTCTGCATCTACCTCTGAAAAAATATTGGGCTTCTAGCTGTGTGTGGGACTTGTTCTTTTAATCCATCTATACAGACCTCCATCAGGTTGCAAACTGAATATATTTTTTTCTGCGTCTACCTCTGAAAAAATATTGGGCTTCTAGCTGTGTGTGGGACTTGTTGTATTAGTCCATCTATACTGACCTCCATCAGGTTGCAAACTGAATATATTTTTTTCTGCATCTACCTCTGAAAAAATATTGGGCTTCTAGCTGTGTGTGGGACTTGTTCTATTAATCCATCTATACAGACCTCCATCAGGTTGCAAACTGAATATATTTTTTTCTGCATCTACCTCTGAAAAAATATTGGGCTTCTAGCTGTGTGTGGGACTTGTTGTATTAGTCCATCTATACTGACCTCCATCAGGTTGCAAACTGAATATATTTTTTTCTGCATCTACCTCTGAAAAAATATTGGGCTTCTAGCTGTGTGTGGGACTTGTTCTATTAATCCATCTATACAGACCTCCATCAGGTTGCAAACTGAATATATTTTTTTCTGCATCTACCTCTGAAAAAATATGTGGCCTTCTAGCAGTGTGTGGGACTTTCTCTATTAGTCCATCTATACTGACCTCCATCAGGTTGCAAACTGAATATAATTTTTTTCTGCATCTAGCTCTGAAAAAATATTTGGCCTTCTAGCAGTGTGTGGGACTTTCTCTATTAGTCCATCTATACTGACCTCCATCAGGTTGCAAATTAAAAATAATTTTTATCTGCATCTACAGTACCTCTGAAAAAATATTTGGGCTTCTAGCTGTGTGTGGGACTTGTTCTATTAGTCCATCTATACTGACCTCCATCAGGTTGCAAATTGAATATAATTTTTATCTGCATCTAGCTCTGAAAAAATATTTGGCCTTCTAGCAGTGTGTGGGACTTTCTCTATTAGTCCATCTATACTGACCTCCATCAGGTTGCAAATTGAATATAATTTTTATCTGCATCTAGCTCTGAAAAAATATTTGGCCTTCTAGCAGTGTGTGGGACTTTCTCTATTAGTCCATCTATACTGACCTCCATCAGGTTGCAAATTAAAAATAATTTTTATCTGCATCTACCTCTGAAAAAATATTTGGGCTTCTAGCTGTGTGTGGGACTTGTTCTATTACTCCATCTATACTGACCTCCATCAGGTTGCAAACTGAATATATTTTTTTCTGCATCTACCTCTGAAAAAATATTGGGCTTCTAGCTGTGTGTGGGACTTGTTGTATTAGTCCATCTATACTGACCTCCATCAGGTTGCAAATTAAAAATAATTTTTATCTGCATCTACAGTACCTCTGAAAAAATATTTGGGCTTCTAGCTGTGTGTGGGACTTTCTCTATTAGTCCATCTATACTGACCTCCATCAGGTTGCAAATTAAAAATAATTTTTATCTGCATCTAGCTCTGAAAAAATATTTGGCCTTCTAGCAGTGTGTGGGACTTTCTCTATTAGTCCATCTATACTGACCTCCATCAGGTTGCAAATTAAAAATAATTTTTATCTGCATCTACCTCTGAAAAAATATTTGGGCTTCTAGCTGTGTGTGGGACTTGTTCTATTAATCCATCTATACAGACCTCCATCAGGTTGCAAACTGAATATAATTTTTTTCTGCATCTAGCTCTGAAAAAATATTTGGCCTTCTAGCAGTGTGTGGGACTTGTTCTATTAGTCCACCTATACTGACCTCCATCAGGTTGCAAATTCAAAATAATTTTTTATCTGCATCTAGCTCTGAAAAAATATTTGGCCTTCTAGCAGTGTGTGGGACTTTCTCTATTAGTCCATCTATACTGACCTCCATCAGGTTGCAAACTGAATATATTTTTTTTCTGCATCTACCTCTGAAAAAATATTGGGCTTGTAGCTGTGTGTGGGACTTGTTCTATTAATCCATCTATACAGACCTCCATCAGGTTGCAAACTGAATAAAAAATTTTTCTGCATCTACCTCTGAAAAAATATTTGGGCTTCTAGCTGTGTGTGGGACTTGTTCTATTAGTCCATCTATACTGACCTCCATCAGGTTGCAAATTGAATATAATTTTTTTCTGCATCTAACCCAGCCAATAGTTTTGGCCTAATACCACAGTTTGGCCACTCAGCTCTGCTCGGTTCCCATCCATTGTTTTTTTGTGCAAACAACTCCAGAGTTGTGAATTAGTTAACCACCAAAATGAGTGGAAAAAGGCCTGCTGCTCGTGGAAAGGGGAATAGGCGTGTTGGGAAGGGGAAAAAAGGTTGTGTCCGTGGGGTAGGTGTTAAAGCAACAGTAACATCTGCAGAGGAAAGACCATCTTCCAGCCAAACTAAAATGTCTACTTCTTTTAGCGGACAATGTGATAAGATCCCTTTCTTACGGCCACGCCAATCGCTACAAATTCCAGATGAGGCACAAAAACAGCAGGTACTTCAACGGATATCAAGTGCTCCTTTAAGTGGGCTCTCCTCCACATCAACTTCAACATCACAAATACTCCAGTCCTCAAAGGTGTCACCCCAATCGCACTTGCTTCCTCACAGCTCCCAAATCTCCAGCTGCCCGTCTGAGTATGAGGTAGAACAGATGGTTGAGTCTGCAGAGCTGTTTACTCATACTATAGCCTGGGAATCAGAGGTCGACTCCAGCGCTTCTGTGAATCCAGACGAGGAAATGATCTGCACTGATGCCCAGAATCTTTATGAGTCGGATCCAGGACCAGACGCAGAAGGTTCTGACCATAATGTAGACCCTCATTCCCAAACTGTAACTCCTGTTGGTGGAGACAATGAGGAAGACGATGATAAGACTCAAATACCTGATTGGAGCGACAACTTTAGTTTTTTGTCAGGGCAGGAACAGGTTGGCTCTGAGGACGACGGGTGTGATAACGCACAGGGTGATGATGATGAGGTTGGAGATCCCACTTACTGTCAACCCACAGTCAGCCAAGAGATGAGGTCAGCAGAGGAGGTGGAGGAAGATGCTAGTGACAACGAGGTCAGGTTGGGCCTTCCTGGACAGAGACGTAGTACTGGAAGCACGTCAACAACTGCATCCTCAAACACAACTCTGCCTCTCACCACAAGTCGTGGTGGCTCTTCAGGTCGCATGGGTGCTAAGCCTTGCATAGCCTGGGCATTTTTTCAGATCGACAAAGATGACCCAACTCGTGTTATCTGTAACATTTGTCAGCAAAAGCTAAGTAGAGGCCAAAAAATACATAGTTTGAGTACTTCATGCATGAACCGGCACATGGACATGAAGCATAAGTTGCAGTGGGAAGCTCAGTGTGCTACAATGCGGCCTAGCCGGCCGGGCCAACCACCGTCTGCCATATCTTGTGCATCCGCGGCCTCTTCATCCTCTGTGACTGGGGGGACAGCAGTCACACCTGTTTTGGGGCGCAGACCTGCCACCTCTTTAACCGCAACAGCCAGCGTGATTGGAAGGTCATCATTTTCTTTGGAGGTAGTAACACCAGCTGGTGTTGAGCGCTGTCCGACATCGATAGCACCACCTTTGGATCAAGGCAACCTAACATGTCCGCCTGCATCTTCCTCACAGACCGGCAGTTTGCCGGGGACACCCTTATCAACCCCGTCTAAGCACAATAGCCAGCCCTCGGTCCCTCAGATGTGGACAAGTAAAAGACCATTTCCGCCTAGCCATGAGAAAGCTAAGAGGTTGAATTTCACCATCTGCAAGCTCTTGGCTACAGAAATGCTGCCTTTCCGCCTGGTGGACACAGAGGATTTTCGAGACCTTATGTCCGTCGCAGTGCCCCAGTACCAGATGCCCAGTCGGCACTACTTCTCAAAGAAAGGTGTGCCTGCGCTCCACCAGCATGTCGCACACAACATCACCGCTTCTTTGAGAAACTCTGTGTGTGACAGGGTGCATTTCACCACAGACACTTGGACGAGTAGGCATGGACAGGGGCGTTACATGTCGCTGACTGGGCACTGGGTAACTATGGTGACAGCAGGACAAGGGGCTGCTGTCCAAGTCTTGCCGTCCCCACGAGTTGTGCGTCAATCCTCTTTATGTCAAAGTTCCTCCACTGCTTCTGCCTCCTTAACCTCCTCTCGGTCTTCCACCTGCACCCAAAGCCTGTCTGGTCATGCCACAAGCTTTCTATCTGCGCAGAAGGGATCCTGCACACCTCCTTACTATGCTGGCAGTAGGGCTCAACGTCATCAGGCGGTTTTTACATTGAAATGTCTGGGAAATGTGAGTCACACAGCTGAGGAGTTGTGGTCAGCTCTGGAGAACCAATTTCATGAATGGTTGTCTCCACTGGACCTGAAACCAGGGAAGGCCGTGTGCGACAATGCTGCAAACCTGGGTGCGGCCCTTCGCCGGGGCAATGTCACACATGTGCCTTGTATGGCTCACGTGTTGAACCTGGTTGTCCAGCAATTTTTAGCCCACTATTCCAGACTAGATGGCCTTCTGCAGAGAGCACGGTCGCTGTGTGCTCACTTCCGCCGTTCGCATCCCGCAGCTCAGCGACTTACATCTCTACAGAAGTCGTTGGGCCTGCCACTTCACCGGCTAAAATGCGATGTGCCTACCCGGTGGAATTCAACTCTGCACATGTTTCAGCGACTGTGGCAGCACCGACAAGCTCTGGTGCAATACGTTCTGACGTATAGCCTGGGCCAACGAGATCCAGAGGTGGGGCAAATCACGCTGGAGGAGTGGTCTCAGATCAGGGACCTATGCACCCTTCTGCACAGTTTTGAAATGGCGACGAAGATGTTTAGTGCTGACGATGCCATTATCAGCATGACTATTCCGGTGATTTACATGCTGGAGCACATGTTAAACAGAATTCGGAGTCAGGTGGTGGCACAAGAGGAGGTGGAGGAAGTAGAGGAGGAGGAGTTGTATGCAGAAGGGCTAACATCTGCAAGGTCCAGACGGTCGGCAGCACCAAGGCGGCAGGCATGTGAGGGTGGGGGAGATGGTTTTACCAGGGCGCATGGTAGCAGCCAAACTAGTGAGGAAGGTGCAGGAGCCCAGGAAGAAGTGGAGGACGAACTGATGGAAGACTCATCAGATGAGAGAGACCTTGATCACATTTCTGTTGTGCGAGGTTGGGGGGAGAGGACAGAGGAAGGAAGCATGATTGTTACCTCGCCACCAACACAACAGGGACTTGGTGCTCCTGGATGCGCAACACACGAGTGCCTTCTTGCTGCACTACCTGCAACATGACCCTCGAATTGTGAGAATTAGAAATAATCCTGACTACTGGGTTGCCACACTGTTAGATCCCCGGTACAAAAGTAAATTTGCAGAAATTATTCCTGCCATAGAAAGGGATGCACGCATGCAGCACCAGTATTGGGAGAGGGGGGCTGGCCGTCAGGGTTCACCGCGGCTCTGGCACAAACCCGGCGACACGGAGGTGGCACGGGCAGGAGCGGACTGGCCGTCTCGGCTTCTCACTTTTTGGATTTTAGAAGGGCATGACATGCCTATATCTGTGTCTCCCCCTCCTTTTACTCCTCCACCTCTTTTCTTTTCGCATAACTATATGTACTTGTCACTTTTCCATGTGTTAGTTGTGTCTTCTGAGCAGTTTGTCAGCTTTTGGACACCTTTGAAGGTGTTTTCTATGTGTTTCTATGTGTTTTTGTTTGCCTGCCATTGGTTTTAACGGTGTTCGAAGGTGTTCGACGAACAGTTCGACGAACAGTTCGGCGAACACACGGGTGTTCGACGAACCGAACCGAACTCGAACACTACGGGGGTGGCTCAACACTATTAAGCAGCCTACATTTTCTGCCAAAATGGGAAAGAAAAAGGATGTGTCGGCTGCTGAGAAGCAACAAATTGTGGAGTGTTTAGGTCAAGGCATGACTACAATCAACATTGTGCGATGATCAGGATGAAGTGTCTTGGCAATCAAGAAGTATGTAGCTGATTCACAGTACACACGTGTGCGTGCTGATAAGGGCAAATTGAGGACTCTTTCCTACAGGCAATTACGTCAGGTTGAAAGAGCAGCGGCAAAAAAGCCTTGTCATAGCAGCAGACAAGTTTTTGAAGCTGCTTGTGCCTCCAACGTCCCCCGAACAACAAGATGCAGGGTCCTTCAGAGGTTTGCAGCTGTGCATACGCCATCCTGTCGACCTCCTCTATCCACTTCACACAAGCAGAAACGGCTCCAGTGGGCCAAACATTACATGAAGACTGATTTCAAAACTGTTTTGTTCACGGATGAGTGCCGTGCAGCGCTCGATGGTCCAGATGGATGGAGTGGAGGATGGCTGGTTGATGGACACCCCACGCAAACACGGCTACAGCGCCAACAAGGAGGAGGTGGAGTAATGTTTTGGGCTGGAATCATGGGGAGAGAGATTGTCGGCCCCTTTAGGATCCCTGAAGGCGCTAAAGATGAACTCCATAATGTATGTGGATTTTCTCAAACAGCACTTCCTGCCATGGTTCAAGAAGAAGAACCGTGTATTTCACAGCAAGATCATTTTTCTGCATGATAATGCACCATCTCATGCTGCACATAAAACATCTGCATCTCTGGCTGATATGGGCATAAAAGGGGACAAACTTATGGTGTGACCCCCATGCTCCCCTGACCTCTACCCCATTCAGAACCTTTGGAGCATCATTAAAAGGAGTGTCTATGATGGCGGGAGGCAGTTCACATCTAAGCAACAGCTCTGGGAGGGTATTCTGTCCTCATGCAAAACAATTGAAGCAGAAACCATCCAAAACCTGACAAATTCAATGGACGAGAGAGTTCAGAAGCTCCTTTCGAACAAGGGGTCCTATGTGAAAATGTAACATCACCTAGAATAAAGTTTTGAGTTGAAAACTGTTTGATTTCAGTTTCTAACAACCTGCTAATGCTTATAATTTCAAAAATGACCATTTTTTTGGTCTTTATTAAAATGAAAAGGTTGATCGAAAAGTTTGGGGGATCTAAGAGTGTGGCAACCCAGTAGTCATGATTACTTCGAATTCTGACAATATGAGGGTCATGCTGCAGGTAGTGCAGCAAGAAGGCACTTATGTGTCTTGCGCATCTCGGAGCCCCAAAATTATTTTCCGGGCTAGATGCAGCTAAAAATTATTTTTAATTTTAAATCTGGTGAAGCTTATTATAGATGGCCTAATAGGATCAGTGCTGCACACTGCTACAAAGCCCAAATTATTTTCCAGTCAAGATACAGATAAACATGATTAGTAATTTGAAAGCTTAAAACGGTTGGTAGGGTGATTTTAACCAATCATCAAGCTTTTACTCTCCCCAGGATGACACAGGGGTAGAAAAGTCGTTTCGGATCCATGATTTGTTCATCTTTATGAACGTGAGTCTGTCTACATTATCAGTGGAGAGCCGCGTGCGCTTATCTGTCAGCACACCACCAGCAGCGCTGAACACACGTTCAGACAGAACGCTGGCTGCGGGGCATGACAAGATCTCCAAGGCGTAAGTGGCTAGCTCCGGCCATTTATCCAGATTGGAAGCCCAAAAAGAGCAAGGGTCCAGTGACACAGTCGTGGCTTCAATGTTTACTTGGAGATACTCCTGTACCATCGTCTCTAGGCGTTGACTATGTGTCAGACTTCTTGTCTCCTGTGGCCTTGCAAAGGATGGGCTAAAAAAGTGGTGAAATGATTCCGCAAAATTGATGTTACCAGCAGATACTGTGGTTCTGTTACGGTTTGAGTGCTGAACACTTGACGGTCCCACGGTTGGCAAGTTGGAACTGTGAGATTCACTACGTGCACCACTGGTATTTTGTGGAAAAGCACATGTAAGATTCTGCAACAGTCTCTGCTGATACTCCTGCATGCGTGCATCCCTTTCTATGGCAGGAATAATTTCTGCAAATTTACTTTTGTACCGGGGATCTAACAGTGTGGCAACCCAGTAGTCAGGATTATTTCTAATTCTCACAATTCGAGGGTCATGTTGCAGGTAGTGCAGCAAGAAGGCACTCATGTGTGTTGCGCATCCAGGAGCACCAAGTCCCTGTTGTGTTGGTGGCGAGGTAACAATCATGCTTCCTTCCTCTGTCCTCTCCCCCCAACCTCGCACAACAGAAATGTGATCAAGGTCTCCCTCATCTGATGAGTCTTCCATCAGTTCGTCCTCCACTTCTTCCTGGGCTCCTGCACCTTCCTCACTAGTTTGGCTGCTACCATGCGCCCTGGTAAAATCATCTCCCCCACCCTCACATGCCTGCCGCCTTGGTGCTGCCGACCGTCTGGACCTTGCAGATGTTAGCCCTTCCGCATACAACTCCTCCTCCTCTACTTCCTCCACCTCCTCTTGTGCCACCACCTGACTCCGAATTCTGTTTAACATGTGCTCCAGCATGTAAATCACCGGAATAGTCATGCTGATAATGGCATCGTCAGCACTAAACATCTTCGTCGCCATTTCAAAACTGTGCAGAAGGGTGCATAGGTCCCTGATCTGAGACCACTCCTCCAGCGTGATTTGCCCCACCTCTGAATCTCGTTGGCCCAGGCTATACGTCAGAACGTATTGCACCAGGGCTTGTCGGTGCTGCCACAGTCGCTGCAACATGTGCAGAGTTGAATTCCACCGGGTAGGCACATCGCATTTTAGCCGGTGAAGTGGCAGGCCCAACGACTTCTGTAGAGATGTAAGTCGCTGAGCTGCGGGATGCGAACGGCGGAAGTGAGCACACAGCGACCGTGCCCTCTGCAGAAGGCCATCTAGTCTGGGATAGTGGGCTAAAAATTGCTGGACAACCAGGTTCAACACGTGAGCCATACAAGGCACGTGTGTGACATTGCCCCGGCGAAGGGCCGCACCCAGGTTTGCAGCATTGTCGCACACGGCCTTCCCTGGTTTCAGGTCCAGTGGAGACAACCATTCATGAAATTGGTTCTCCAGAGCTGACCACAACTCCTCAGCTGTGTGACTCACATTTCCCAGACATTTCAATGTAAAAACCGCCTGATGACGTTGAGCCCTACTGCCAGCATAGTAAGGAGGTGTGCAGGATCCCTTCTGCGCAGTTAGAAAGCTTGTGGCATGACCAGACAGGCTTTGGGTGCAGGTGGAAGACCGAGAGGAGGTTGAGGAGGCAGAAGCAGTGGAGGAACTTTGACATAAAGAGGATTGACGCACAACTCGTGGGGACGGCAAGACTTGGACAGCAGCCCCTTGTCCTGCTGTCACCATAGTTACCCAGTGCCCAGTCAGCGACATGTAACGCCCCTGTCCATGCCTACTCGTCCAAGTGTCTGTGGTGAAATGCACCCTGTCACACACAGAGTTTCTCAAAGAAGCGGTGATGTTGTGTGCGACATGCTGGTGGAGCGCAGGCACACCTTTCTTTGAGAAGTAGTGCCGACTGGGCATCTGGTACTGGGGCACTGCGACGGACATAAGGTCTCGAAAATCCTCTGTGTCCACCAGGCGGAAAGGCAGCATTTCTGTAGCCAAGAGCTTGCAGATGGTGAAATTCAACCTCTTAGCTTTCTCATGGCTAGGAGGAAATGGTCTTTTACTTGTCCACATCTGAGGGACCGAGGGCTGGCTATTGTGCTTAGACGGGGTTGATAAGGGTGTCCCCGGCAAACTGCCGGTCTGTGAGGAAGATGCAGGCGGACATGTTAGGTTGCCTTGATCCAAAGGTGGTGCTATCGATGTCGGACAGCGCTCAAGACCAGCTGGTGTTACCACCTCCAAAGAAAATGATGACCTGCCAATCACGCTGGCTGTTGCGGGTAAAGAGGTGGCAGGTCTGCGCCCCAAAACAGGTGTGACTGCTGTCCCCCCAGTCACAGAGGATGAAGAGGCCGCGGATGCACAAGATATGGCAGACGGTGGTTGGCCCGGCCGGCTAGGCCGCATTGTAGCACACTGAGCTTCCCACTGCAACTTATGCTTCATGTCCATGTGCCGGTTCATGCATGAAGTACTCAAACTATGTATTTTTTGGCCTCTACTTAGCTTTTGCTGACAAATGTTACAGATAACACGAGTTGGGTCATGTTTATCGATCTGAAAAAATGCCCAGGCTATGCAAGGCTTAGCACCCATGCGACCTGAAGAGCCACCACGACTTGTGGTGAGAGGCAGAGTTGTGTTTGAGGATGCAGTTGTTGACGTGCTTCCAGTACTACGTCTCTGTCCAGGAAGGCGCAACCTGACCTCGTCGTCACTAGCATCTTCCTCCACCTCCTCTGCTGACCTCATCACTTGGCTGACTGTGGGTTGACAGTAAGTGGGATCTCCGACCTCATCATCATCACCCTGTGCGTTATCACACCCGTCGTCCTCAGAGCCAACCTGTTCCTGCCCTGACAAAAAACTAAAGTTGTCGCTCCAATCAGGTATTTGAGTCTTATCATCGTCTTCCTCATTGTCTCCACCAACAGGAGTTACAGTTTGGGAATGAGGGTCTACATTATGGTCAGAACCTTCTGCGTCTGGTCCTGGATCCGACTCATAAAGATTCTGGGCATCAGTGCAGATCATTTCCTCGTCTGGATTCACAGAAGCGCTGGAGTCGACCTCTGATTCCCAGGCTATAGTATGAGTAAACAGCTCTGCAGACTCAACCATCTGTTCTACCTCATACTCAGACGGGCAGCTGGAGATTTGGGAGCTGTGAGGAAGCAAGTGCGATTTGGGTGACACCTTTGAGGACTGGAGTATTTGTGATGTTGAAGTTGATGTGGAGGAGAGCCCACTTAAAGGAGCACTTGATATCCGTTGAAGCACCTGCTGTTTTTGTGCCTCATCTGGAATTTGTAGCGATTGGCGTGGCCGTAAGAAAGGGATCTTATCACATTGTCCGCTAAAAGAAGTAGACATTTTAGTTTGGCTGGAAGATGGTCTTTCTTCTGCACCTACCCCACGGACACAACCTTTTTTCCCCTTCCCAACACGCCTATTCCCCTTTCCACCAGCAGCAGGCCTTTTTCCACTCATTTTGGTGGTTAACTAATTCACAACTCTGGAGTTGTTTGCACAAAAAAACAATGGATGGTAACCGAGCAGAGCTGAGTGGCCAAACTGTGGTATTAGGCCAAAACTATTGGCTGGGTTAGATGCAGAAAAAAATTATTTTTAATTTGCAACCTGATGGAGGTCAGTATAGATGGACTAATAGACCAAGTCCCACACACCGCTAGAAGCCCAAATATTTTTTCAGAGCTAGATGCAGAAAATTTTTTTATTCAATTTGCAACCTGATGGAGGTCAGTATAGATGGACTAATAGACCAAGTCCCACACACTGCTAGAAGCCCAAATATTTTTTCAGAGCTAGATGCAGAAAAAAATTATTTTTAATTTGCAACCTGATGGAGGTCAGTATAGATGGACTAATAGACCAAGTCCCACACACCGCTAGAAGCCCAAATATTTTTTCAGAGCTAGATGCAGAAAAAAATTATATTCAATTTGCAACCTGCTGGAGGTCAGTATAGAAGGACTAATAGAACAAGTCCCACACACTGCTAGAAGCCCAAATATTTTTTCAGAGCTAAATGAAGAAAAAAATTATTTTTAATTTGCAACCTGATGGAGGTCAGTATAGATGGACTAATAGACCAAGTCCCACACACTGCTAGAAGGCCAAATATTTTTTCAGAGCTAGATGCAGAAAAAAATTATTTTTAATTTGCAACCTGATGGAGGTCAGTATAGATGGACTAATAGAACAAGTCCCACACGCTGCTAGAAGCCCAAATATTTTTTCAGAGATAAATGAAGAAAAAAATTATTTTTAATTTGCAACCTGATGGAGGTCAGTATAGATGGACTAATAGACCAAGTCCCACACGCTGCTAGAAGCCCAAATATTTTTTCAGAGATAAATGAAGAAAAAAATTATTTTTAATTTGCAACCTTATGGAGGTCAGTATAGATGGACTAATAGACCAAGTCCCACACACTGCTAGAAGCCCAAATATTTTTTTCAGAGCTAGATGCAGAAAAAAATTATTTTTAATTTGCAACCTGATGGAGGTCAGTATAGATGGACTAATAGACCAAGTCCCACACACCGCTAGAAGCCCAAATATTTTTTCAGAGCTAGATGCAGAAATTTTTTTTATTCAATTTGCAACCTGATGGAGGTCAGTATAGATGGACTAATAGACCAAGTCCCACACACTGCTAGAAGCCCAAATATTTTTTCAGAGCTAGATGCAGAAAAAAATTATTTTTAATTTGCAACCTGATGGAGGTCAGTATAGATGGACTAATAGACCAAGTCCCACACACTGCTAGAAGCCCAAATATTTTTTCAGAGCTAGATGCAGAAAAAAATTATTTTTAATTTGCAACCTGATGGAGGTCAGTATAGATGGACTAATAGAACAAGTCCCACACGCTGCTAGAAGCCCAAATATTTTTTCAGAGATAAATGAAGAAAAAAATTATTTTTAATTTGCAACCTGATGGAGGTCAGTATAGATGGACTAATAGACCAAGTCCCACACACTGCTAGAAGCCCAAATATTTTTTCAGAGCTAGATGCAGAAAAAAATTATTTTTAATTTGCAACCTGATGGAGGTCAGTATAGATGGACTAATAGAATGATGCTATGCCCAAAAGATTTTACTTCACTAGGTGCAGTAAAAAAATTGGTATTCTATACACAGGTGGTATATCTTGCAACACAGGCTACTCCACTGACTAACACACTCTGCAATAGGCCAAAAAGGATTAGCTTTGCTAGATTCAGCCAAATGCTGTGAAAAAAACTTGCACAGCACTGGCACAGACCTGCCTGGCAAAAACTGATAGGAACTGATGTAACCTAGTCCTGAAAAGGACTCCAATTACAATTAGTCTTTACTCCCACAATCTATCTATTTAAGAGCACAGACCTGCTTGATAAAAGTCGTAGGAAATGCTGTAACCTAGTCCTTAAAAGGACTGCAATCACAACTATTCCCTACTCCCAAGCTATCTGTATATTTGTGCGAAAATTGGCTTGAAATTAACAAGGTATAGTGCACACAGCAACAGCGGTGCCGTCTAACACGCAGCTGCAGCAGTGAGAAAATGGTGGCGAAGGGGAAAATGGCTTGGTCTTATAGGGCAAGGACATGTGACATACACTGCCAATCACACATGCCCTTGCTTGTGTGAAAAAAAGCACTTCGCTCCGTGTGTGCGCTGCTGATAGGCTGACAGATTGCACCTTCCCACTGCAAATGCGGGAAAGAGAAAAAAAAATGGAGATCTTCATTGTTCCTGCAGAGATCCATCCCCTGCCCCTCCCCCCGCCCCGCTGTACACTCAAACTGCGTATTAACATTAATTTTCATCATTACTGAGAAAAAATCCAGTTATGATTTTGGTGCACGAACAGTTATCGAACATAACCTCGAACAGCCGAATTTTTCTCAAATTGTTCGTGTTCGCCGACCGGCTCGAACACCGCCCAAAACAGCTCGAATTTGAGATTGGCGAACAGTTCGAGTAGAACAACGCTCATCTCTACTGCTTAATAATGTGAGACAGCCTTCTTAAGTAGTCTTGCCTTTCATTGGACACACCTGCCAAACTAATTAGCACAGGTGTCTGCAATTGCTTACAGTGATATAAAGAGCCCTGACACACATCACCATCAATGAGTTTAACTGATAAACAAACAAATTCTTATCACTCCTAAACACTTTTTGCATAATAATTTGGAACGCGGTGTACATGTGCTTTTCCACAAAACACCAGTGGTTCACGTAGTGAATCTTACAGTTCTAACTTGCCAACCGTGGTCTGTATGGAGTTGTTCAATAAATGGCCCAAAATTAAGATAACATAGATGGGAGAGGTCTCTATGAATAGGAATTCCTAAGTATTTGATACCCTGTGAGGGCCAGGCAAAGGGAAAGTTGGACTGGATGGAATCCTATATGGATTTGGGGAGGGAGACATCGAGGGCCTCAGACTTCGCTGCATTGATTTTAAAATTTGACCATGTAACAAAGTGATCTATTTCAGCCATAACAGCATGGATGGATATATGTGATTGAGTGATATATACTAGGACATCATCAGCAAATAGAGAGCACTTGTACTCGGTGCCTCCCACCTCAATCCACCTAATATTGGGGTTATGGCGAATTGATGAGAGCAGGTGCTCCGTCACTAGGATGTATAAGAGAGGGGACAGAGAACATCCCTGCCTTGTCCCATTGGTGATTGTGAAAGGTGATGAAAATGTTCTGACGCGCCCCCTGGGCCTTGGGACACCCGGAGCCGGACCCTTTTTGGTGGATGCTGGTGGTTGTAGTCTCCGTGGCGGCGACCCTGTTCCGTGGCTCAGGGCGGTCAAACCAGTGGCGGAACTATTTATGTGGTTTTGATGTTTAAATGTCCGACTACGCCACCCGTGGATTGCGGTCAGAGTGAACCGCCGCTCCAGGGCAGACCGCTGAGGCTGGTGTTGTGGGTGCAGCAGAGCGTAGCATAACTCCCCACGGGAGGAGTATAGCCTCAGGGCAGTGTATGCGGAGGATGGGGGTGATGGTGCAGGGCAGCAGCAGTAACGACACGGAGTCAGTGATGCAGTCCAGGGCCTTTACTCACAGTTCTTATTATCCAGACCACGTCTGCAGGTAACGGCTGCCCACGTCGTACTGTGCTCACCAGGTGAGGGGCTCAGACAACTCCCAGATAACTTTGGAGCGCTTCACAGGACCCCCTTTGTGTGTCCTTTGTCTGGCCTTTCTTACCAACCCTTCTGTCCGGCTGCCTCGGGCCTCCTCTTGGTAAACTTGGCGCCAGTTTCCCTGACCCTATGTGGTGCCTTCATAGCGGGTGTAGCGAGGGGCTGCGCCACATAAAATATCACAGCCTCCTGTTTCTAGCTGAGGGTCGTTTCCTGCCTCCACTAGTTTCGGGGACCGGTCTCCCCCTTTGGCCTGACTCCTCCACGCAGGTGGATTCGGGTGTGCGGTGGCGACTCGCCCGTCCGCACCCCTGGGATCCCTTCGTTCCTCGTTCCTGGAGCCTTCTCCGCTCCTCTTCCTTCCTTCTCCCTCTTCCAGGCCTGGGCCTCTGTTACTAGGCCCGCCTCCGGAGCAGAGCTCATGCAGAGCCCCTGCTCCCTGCCACTTCTGCTCAGACTTCTCTGCACTGAACTAAGATGGTGCCCACCTTTTATACTCCCTTCTCAATGCACCCAGGAACTGCTTCCTCCCTGCTCCTGCACTACAGGGTTCCCCTTCCTCAGTGTTCCCTCCCCCCACTCCAGCCAGGGACAGGGACTGTCGTGCCCATCTCAGGGGCATATTGGTCGCCCTGCCCCATGGCAATGTGGTGTAATGCATGCAGGTGTCGGGTCCTGATCCACACTACATCCTTACCTGAGAGTGAGATATCACACCTCTGGGTGAGGTGCAATACCTCTGTAGCAACTGAGCCCTCAGGGTGCTACAGTTCCATTTATCTTCAGCCTAGGTGACGTATTGCGATACAGGGCCGTGATTTTGGCTATAAAAGGGTCCCCTAGACCCTTACCCCAAGTTTTTTAAGAGAATCATATATGGCGTGCCAGGAGACTCTATGGAATGCTTTCTCAGCATCCAACGAGAGTATCTAATTACAAATTTTTAACTGCATCTAGCCCAGGAAATACTTTGTGCCTAGTAGCAGTGTCTGCTAGTCAGCGGATTATCCCGGCTGTTAAGCAAGCTACACCACCTGTAGTTTGGACACTTAATTTTTTCAAAGGAAATGCTTCGGGACCACGGGATACTCAGTGAAGAGCATCAGGAGGCACCCCAAGGCATAGGGGCTGGGACTGGCAGTAGGATGCCTTGCGGTGGACAGCCGAGCTCGATCCTTATAAAAGCTTTTTAACTGCAGCAGCTTTAGTGGACGCTACTGGATCTGGAATTACGCGGCTGCTGGCATGAGACTTGCCCTCCAATAGATCCTTGTAAATGGATTTAAAGTGTATTCATTCAAATTAGAGAGACAATTTAAATTAAAAAGCTTAGAGCTGCCTCCACCACAGGGGGGCTCGCTCGACCCACCAGCGGACAGGCACCAGTATTGGGAGAGGGGGACTGGCCGTCAGGGTTCACCGCGGCTCTGGCACAAACCCGGCGACGCGGAGGTGGCACGGGCAGGAGCGGACTGAACGTGTCGGCTTCTCACTTTTTGGATTTTAGAAGGGCATGACATGCCTATATCTGTGTCTCCCCCTCCTTTTACTCTTCCACCTCTTTTCTTTTCGCATGACTATATGTACTTGTCACTTTTCCATGTGTTAGTTGTGTCTTCTGAGCAGTTTGTCAGCTTTTGGACACCTTTGAAGGTGTTTTCTATGTGTTTCTATGTGTTTTTGTTTGCCTGCCATTGGTTTTAATGGTGTTCGAAGGTGTTCGACGAACAGTTCGACGAACAGTTCGGCGAACACACGGGTGTTCGACGAACCGAACCGAACTCGAACACTACGGGGGTGGCTCAACACTAGTCGGCAGGAAGGGGAAAGGGTTTGGATGTGTAGTTTGAAGGAGAGATCAGAGTCCAGGGTTACCCCGAGGCAGCGAGCTTGTGGGACTGGGGAGAGTGGGCAGCCATTAACTTTGATGGATAGGTTAGATGGGGGGGGGTTGAGTGAGGTGGGGGAAAGATGATGAATTCAGTTTTATCCATGTTAAGTTTTAGAAATCTAGCAGAGAAGAAGGTTGAAATAGCGGACAGGCATTGTGGGATTCTGGTTAGTAAGGAATTGATATCTAGTCCAGAGAGATAGATCGGTGTGTCATCAACGGAGAGGTGATACTGAAAGCCGTGAGACTCTATGTGCAGTCCAAGGCCAAAGTTGTAGATGGAGAAGAGTAGGGGCCCTAGAACTGAGCCTTGGGGCACACCGACAGATAGGGCGCGAGATGAGGAGGTGGTGTGTGAGTGTGAGATGCTGAATGTCCGGTCTGTTAGGTATGAAGAGATCCAAGATAGGGTCATGTCAGTCCGTGATGCCAAGAGATGAGAGAGTCTTTAGTAAGAGAGAATGGTCCACAGTGTCAAAGGCAGATGACAGGTCCAGGAGGAGAACGGAGTAATGTCACTTGGATTTGGTGGTTAGTAGGTCATTGGTGACTTTAGTCAGGGCAGTTTCAGTGGAGTGATGCGGTCAGAAGCCAGATTGTAAACGGTCGGAGAGGGAGCAGGAGGCGAGGTGGGAGGATAGTTCAAAGCGAACATGTTGTTCCAGTAGTTTTAATGCATAGGGGAGAAGTGATATGGGGCGATAGCTTGTCAGAGAGGATGGGTCAAGGGATGGCCTTTTGAGGATGGGTGTGATTGAGGCATGTTGAGTAGATATGAGGAGGGGCTATGGGGACTTTAGGCAAAAGCTTTCTCTGATCTCAATCTTCTGCTTGAAGAATGAGGCAAATTCTTCAGCTGAGATGAAAGGAGAGGGAGGAGGCGCTGGGGGACGGAGGAGAGAATTGAAAGTGTTGAATAGCTGTTTGGGGTTGTGAGACAGGGAGGATATGAGAGATGAGAAGTAGGTTTGTTTTGCTGCTGTGAGTGTTGACTTGAAAATAGTGAGGGATTGTTTGAATGCGATGAAGTGCTCGTTGGAGTGGGACCTTTTCCATCTCTGCTCAGCAACCCTGGGGGCCCGTCGCAGTTCTTTAGTCAGGTTGGTGTGCCAGGGTTGCCTATTGATTGTGTGAGCTTTAATATGTATGAGAGGGGCGACCGAATTGAGAGCTGCAGCTGTTGTGGTGTTATTTAAAGCTGCAGCAACATCTGCATCGTGTAAGGAATTTATGTCTGTAAGAGGGAGGAGGGATTCAGAGAGTGAATGTCGATTAAGGTGTTTGAGATTTCTGCGAGGGTGTGCAAGTTTATGAAGTGGGGATTGTGAACCTGGAGAGGAAAGGGCAGAGAATGTAAGTTGGTTGTGGTCAGAAAGAGGGAGAGGAGAGTTAGAGAAGTTGGATATGGAACAGATGCGGGTGAAGATGAGGTCCAGTGTGTGGCCATCTTTTTGAGTGGCTGCGGAAGACCATTGAGCAAGGCCGAAGGAGGAAGTGAGGGATAGGAGCTTAGAGACAGATGAGTGGGATGTGTCAATGGGGATTTTGAAGTCGACCATGATGATAGTGGGGATGTCAGCGGAAAGGAAGTGGAGTAGCCAGGTGGCGAAGTGGTCAAAGAAAGTGGTGGCTGGCCCTGGGGGGCGGTAAATGACTGCCAGTTGGAGGGGGAGTAGATGTGCACACAGTGCACCTCAAAAGAGGGGAGAGTAACGGAGGGCGGCAGTGGGATTTGGGTGAAGGTGCTGGTATCGGACAGGAGAAAACTTACGCCTCCACCATGTTTGCCGCTGGGGCGGTGGGTGTGGGAAAGGTGGAATCCGCCGTACGATAGAGCAGCTGGAGAGGTTGTGTCAGAGGGGGTGATCCAGGTTTCGGTGATGGCGAGGAAGGAAAGTTTGTTAGTGATGAAAAGATCATGAATTTAGGAAAGTTTGTTGCAGATGGAGCGAGCTTTCCATAGAGCTCCTGTTAGTGCGACTGGGGAAGCTGGGACTGGGTGAATGGTTATGAGGTTAGAAAGGTTGCAACAGTTTGTGATAGATCGTGGATAGGAGGTAGAAGTGACTGTGGGGATGCGGCGAGGAGAACCAGGATTTGGAGAACTATCGCCGGCAGTGAGAAGTAGCAGGGAAAGTGTTAGCAGGTGGGAGTAGGAGAGTGCATGAGGTGGCTGTCTGTGTTTGGAGACACAGGATTGAATGTTGAGGAATAGTTATGAGGAGTTGGTGAGATGGATGGGGAGGATGGAGGGAGAGATGACCAGTTTCTTACTAGGTGTAGGGATTAGGGGAGTTAGTAAAAAGTGGAGGACTATAGGGGAAAGAGTGAAAACTAACAAAAACAGTTAAAAGAGAGTAAGCAGTAAAGTGTGGGCTACCTGACACCTGCCCTGATTAACTGCCTCTGTAGTAACTGCAACTTAGCGTCAGGTGACACTTTGCGCAAGAGGATGCATGCATGCAACCCCACATGCGTGCACCCCTTATGCAGCTTATAATTTTATATGGCATACTAAACCATCAGGTGAGGGGCATTGTGGGAGCTGCTTGTGTATGAATTAGCTGCTCAGCACACCAGTAGATGATTGGGTGATCAATGACAGAGCCAAGACTATGTGAGCTACAGAGAATAACACCTTCACCATCAGATAATGTCTGCAGTGTAATGCGCCCCCATATAGTATAATGCACCCACATAGCTTATACAGCATAATGCATCCCATAGTCCATACAGTATAATGATCCCCCATATAAGTCCTGCTCATCGCTATTCGCACCCATGAAGTTTAAGTACATAATGTAGAATATCTCCTGAAAAAAATGAATCAAGTGAAAAGTTTTTTTGTATAGAGCATTCGTGTTAAATACAAAAGAGCAAATGATAAACAATAATTTAAAACAAAAGACAATGGGAGGGAAAAATAGAAAACCTAAAGATTGCTGTGTATGGAAAGACATTTTGACTCTCCTGTGGTAAATCACAAAAGAGATTCATCTGTGATTAATTGTTGGTGCCCATGTGACATGAAATAGTCAATGAATGATGACTTCTCTGTTTTAAAAAGCCACATGGTAGGCCCTGTTGCTTTGTCACAATGGTGAAGAAAAAGGAGCTGTCTGAGGACATCAAAACTGCTGTTATTAGCAAACACAAGACTTCCAAAGGGTATAAGGCCACCTCCAAAGACCTTGGTATCCCAATTTCAACAGTATGCAATGTTCTTAAGAAGTTTGCAAAGTATGGGACCGTCAAGAACCTCCCTGGATGTGGGGGAAAGAGGAAAATTGACAAGAGATTTCTTTGAAGGTTGGTGCGAATGGTGGAAAAAACACCAAGTCAAACATCCAAAGACCTGAAGGCCAACCTAAAACAGTCTTGGGTCATAGTCCAAGAAAGAAACCATTGAGGAAGAAAAGACATAAAAAGGAACGACTGATCTTTGCCAAAGAGTACCATGGCAAACTACAATCCTTCTGGGAAAATGTTTTGTCGACAGATGAAGCAAAAATAGAGCCTTTATTGCTGCATGTGCTGTTTATTATGTTTCTTCTTTGAAATTGCAACATGGAAGTTGAAAAACATTTTATTGTTGTATTACTTTGGACCACTAATTAAAAAATCCTGAGGATGTAACTTTGGTACATTTCCATTTATTTCGGAAGGTATTGTACAGTCTGTGAAAAAAATAAGGGGTGCCAATAACGGTGAGCAGCACTGTAGTATAACGCACTCCCCTAGCCCATACAGTAAAATGCACCCCCATATAGTATAATACACCCCATACAGTATAATGCCTCCCATAACCCATACAGTATAATGCACCCCCATATAGTATAATGCACCCCATAGCCCATACAGTATAATACACCCCATATAGTATAATGTACCCCCATAATCCATACAGTATAAGGCACCCCCATATAGTATAATGCACCCCATAGCCCATACAGTATAATGCACCTCCAATAGCCCATTAAGTATAATGCACCCCATAGTCCTCAATACAGTTTTATGGCCACCACAGTGTTCTAAAAAAATAATAAAATACAGTATTCATTGCTTCTCCTTGTTCCCCGCTGATCTGGTCACTGCAGATTGTGTTTGAAGCTTAGAGCATGCCATTTAGTGACGTCATCACGCTGGGACATCAGACGCTGAGGAAGAATGATGGGGGAGGAAGCGTCAGCTGACACTCCCTCGTCCATAGCTCTCAACTGTATCTGCTGATACAGTTGAAATTACGTGGGGCCCCAAGCTCACGGGCTCCATAAGATCGTGTCTCCCTGCTCTGCTGCAGAGTTTAACTGTATTGGCGCACGCTGATACAGTTAAAAGTAGTGAAGCTCCAGGTGGGCACCTCAGAACGCGAGGCCCAGGGTGGCTGCACCCTTTGCCCGCCCCCCAGCTAGCTACACTACATTGTGATTTGTATCAGATGTACATTAGTAGGGTGGTTAGTATCGGGCATATGTACATTAGTAGGGTGGTTAGCATCGGGCAGATGCACATTAGTAGGGAGGTTAGTATCGGGCAGATGTACATTAGTAGGGTGGTTAGTATTAGCAAGATGTACATTAGTAGGGTGGTTCGTATCAGGCAGATGTACGTTAGTAGGGTGGTTAGTATTGGGCAGATGTACATTAGTAGGGTGTTTTGTACAGGTCATCATCAGACCGGAATATCAGAGAAGCAATTAATCAAGACACAGAGCCCCTGGAAGTCTCGCAACACTGCATGGGCAGGTATCACATACAACACTACACATCAGTGTAGAAGCAACTCATGGCTTCTATCTCAGTAAAATTTCTCTGGCCTTATATAGTGAATGTACACTAGTAAGTCTATTTCACCTTTAACCTCCAGTGGCCGGCCTATAGTTAAAGATAAAAGAGAGATACAGGCTCTCATCAAACAATGGTGGGCAATAAACCCACACTATTCAAAAGCTCTCAGTGGGTACATAAGTAACAAACAATAAACAGAAGACTATTTGTGGTAAATGTTTCAGACAATGTGAATAAGCGATCCGACTTTGTGGTAAATGTTTCAGACAATGTTAATAAGCGGTTCTCAAGATGTTGTTACTATTAACATTGTCTTGTGTCTAAACATCAAGTCAGGCCCGGCGTTAGCACCTGGACAAGTGCCGGGACCCTTAGCAGGCGGGGGGCCTACTAGCCGTCGGGCACCCCGGCGCGCTATGGGACCCGTGAGCGGAGGAGTCCGTTGCCAGCACCCGTGACTGGGCCCCCAGGTCTATATCAGACCTGATTCCGCCATGCTCGTCACAGTCACTCCGGAATCAGACAGTGTAGGGAGAGTTGAGGCTGAGCTAGGGAGAGATTGCTTGTTTCTAGTTAGTGTAGGTATACCAGACTATATTAGAGACACATATCCATCTCAACTAACAGTCCTTCTGAGGACTAATCCAGCTGCAGAGATATGAATACTAGGCAGGCAGGGTATATAGCAGACTGCAGTGCACATAGCAAGAGGGTCCATTCCAGTTCTGTCTGCTGGTGCTTTTACAGATATTTGTAGAAATAGGCCCAGGTATCAGGGGCCAGGAATATTTTTTTTTATCTTAATCCTGATTATTTCCTTAAAAACCAATCCAGAGAACACCATTTATCGGCGCTGTTTGCTTGTTGGCACTGCAGAATACAGCCAGGTCCTTTCCATGTTACGGCGCTAAAAATTCAGCTATTTAAAACTGTGGTTTGTCCGTCACACTTATCACATATGATTGCGCTGAAAATATTGCCATTTCTGGCCTCCATTGAAATTATGTGTGTCAGTGAACTTATTGACACGAGGTCGGCGCTGTTAAAAATAGTTACCTACAGGCCAACTATTTAAAACTGTAGTTTGTCCATCACACGGATCACATATAATTGCGCTGAAAATTCAGCCATTTGTAGTGAGCGTGGAAGATATTGTCCTCCATTTAAAATGGGCAAGGCAAGGACGGGGAACTTGGCGTGATGATGATGGTGCATGCAGAGGCCGAGGCCGTGGGCAAGCTGAAATTGTGCCACAACAAACACCCATATCTTCTCGCTCGACCTTCCTGTCCCAATTAATAGGGGACCACAGAACACCACTCTTAAAAACAGAGCAGTGTGAAAAGGTTATTGGTTGGATAGCAGATAATGCTTCCAGTCACTTAGCCACCACCACCACCCTGTCTTCTACACAGTCAACTCTCAGTAGCCGTGAGTCTGGACTGCATATTCCTCACCCTAATCCTCCTTCTTCCCACCATGCCGAGTGGCCAGAAACAACTGATCCCACACTTGGACACTCCGAAGAGCTGTTCACTTTTCCATTTATAGATTCAGGCCTCTCGCCTTGTCCACTTGAAGCGGGGCAAGACGAGATCGCATGTAGCGATGCCCAAATATATGAATAGCCACGGTCATATGAAGGCGACGGTGAGAAAGTGTCACAAGAGGTGGACTATGATGAGACACAATTGCCAGAAAGTCAGGGGGAGGACCAGGGTGCGGAAGTGGAAGACGAGGTGGTGGATGATATAGTAACTGGCCCAACCTGGCAGGAGGACATACAGAGCGAGGACAGCAGCACACAGGGGGAGGGAGGCAGAGCACCCCAACAGGCAGGAAGCAGCAGTGTGATGGCCGCAGACAGAAGGCAGGCAACTGTTCCCCATAACACCAACACAAAGGAAGTTGCCAGTACAACTGTTAGGTCTTCCCGAGTCTGTCTTTTAAAGACTCTGCCGATAACCCCAAAAAGGCCATTTGCATGACCTGCCAGACAAGCATCAGCTGGGGTAGCAATACTACCAGCCTGACCACCACCAGCATAATCAGGCACATGACAGCAAAGCAGCTGACTTTGTGGGCCGAACCCCAGAGTCCAGGAACAATGTCTGCGGGTGACACCACTGCTTCTTCCGTTGTTGTGCATGCAAGCCAATTCCCTGTCCATAGTGCATGCAAAGATGCATCCTGCCCTGCACCTGTCGTTGCACACTCTCAACTAGCACCATCAGCAAGCACGTCCTTGTACCAACACAGCGTTCAGTTGTCCATACCCCAATCCTTGGAACACAAGCGCAAATACGCAGCCAACGCCCCACAGGCCACACTACTAAATTCCCACATTTCGCGACTGCTTGCGCTCGAAATGTTGCCTTTTAGGCTCTTGGAGATGGAAGCTTTCCGCAACCTGATGGCGGCAGCCATCCCTCAGTACTCGGTCCCCAGCCGCCACTATTTCTCCCTGTGTATCGTCCCCGCATTACACAAGCACGTGTCCCACAACATTAGCCGTGCACTCAACAATGCAGTTACCGATAAAGTCCACCTAACCACGGACACGTGGACAAGTGCTTGTGGGCAGGGACGGTACATCTCGCTGACAGTACACTGGGTTAACATAGTGGAAGCTGGGACCCAGTCGGACCTTGGGACGGAACACGTCCTCCCGACGCCAAGGATTAGGGGCCCTAGGTCAATCGATTGCCCCCACGGTCTACAGCTCCTTCACCTCAGCCTCCTCCTCTTCAGCTTCCTTCTCCGAAATGACCACATCAGTCACAAGCTGGAAGCACTGCGCACTGCCTCTGCCAAGCGGCAACAGGCTGTGCTGAAGCTAATATGCTTAGGTGACAAACCGCACAATGCTGAAGAGTTGTGGACAGCTCTGAAAGAGCAGGCAGATCTGCGGCTGACACCGCTGAACCTACAGCCAGGCATGGTCGTGTGTGACAATGGCTGGAACCTGGTGGCGGGTCTGAGGCGAGGTGAGCTCACACATCTACCGTGCCTGACCTATGTGCTTAACCTCGTGGTTCAGCGGTTTCTCAAAAGCTACCCGGAGCTGTCAGATCTGCTTGTCAAAGTATGCCGCCTGTGTGCCCATTTTAGAAAGTCAGCTACAGCTTCTGCTGCCCTTGCCATGCTTCAGCAGCATTTGCAGCTTCTGGCTCACCGACTGGTGTGTGATGTCCCCACGCATTGGAACTCTACACTGCAGATGTTGGGAAGGATTTGTGAGCAGAAGAGAGCAGTTGTTGACTACCAGCATCAACAAGTCTGCCGGTATTCTGTTCAGATTCCACACATATGACCTCAGGAGTGGACATGGATGTCAGACATCTGTACCATTCTCCAAAACTTTGAGGACTCCACCAAGATGGTGAGCGGTGATGACGCCATAATTATCGTCACCATCCATCCTGCTTCTCTGTGTTCTGAAACGCTCTCTGCTCACAATCAAAGAGGATGCATTGCAGGCGGAGCACAATGAGATAGAGCAAGGAACCATACAGGGTGATTACAAACAGCCCAGCCTCATCTCATCCCAATGTGGATTGGGTGACAGGAGGAGGAGGAAGAAGAACAGGAGCTAGTTTCATGCGCTATAGACGGTACTACCTGCACAACTGTCATACCGTCTGTTCAGCGTGGATGGCCTGAGGACAGGAAGGAGGAGGAGGAGAGCATGGTCACTCGTCCTCTTGGTGAGGACACGGAAGTCTTGCCTGTTAGCAGTCTGGCACGTATGGCTGAGTTTATGTTATGCTGCCTTTCCCGTGAACCGTTCTCAAAATTTTGGATGACAGTCATTACTGGTTGGTGACACTTCTAGACCCACGCTACAAGGAGAACTTTATATCTCTTATTCCTGAGAGTAACAGGTCTACAAAAATGGGGCAGTACCAGAAGGCCCTTGTTGCGGAACTATTAAAAAAATTCCCTTCTCAAAACGCTGGCGGCAGAGGTAACAGTTCATTGGACAATCAAGGAGTACAGCCGAGAGAGACACAACTCCAATCCAGCAGAGGCAAGGGTACACTGTCAAAGTTCTGGGAGAGTTTTCTCAGCCCCTCCCATCGCACAGGCGCGGGGTACTCTCTCAAGGAGTGCAAAGTTTAGGAAGATGCTGAGGGAGTACCTTGCCGACCATACCAATGTCCTCCGTGATTCCTCTGTGCCTTATAATTATTTGGTATCCAAGCTGGAAATGTGGAATGAACTGGCTCTCTACGCCTTGGAGGTCCTGGCCTGCCCTGCTGCTAGCATTTTATCAGAGCGGGTTTCTAGTGCCGCTGGTGGAATTATAACTAGTGTTGAGCCACCCCCGTAGTGTTCGGGTTCGGTTCGTCGAACACCGGGATGTTCGAGGAACTGTTCGTCGAACTGTTCGTGGAACACCTTAGAACACCGTCGAGCACCGTTAAAACCAATGGCAGGCAAAAAAAAACACATAGAAACAAATAGAAAACACCTTCAAAGGTGTCCAAAAGCTGACAAACTGCTCAGAAGACACTCTCTTTAAAAAAGCCGGCCGGCAAATTCAGCAGCAGCATACACCAGTACCCGACAATTTAGACAAGAAGGAATAGAGCATCACACATAGATTAGATAGAAACATGTCAGTCACACATATAAGAAGCACAGTGACAGTGTTGGTTACTGCACTTGTCATTTAGTGTAAAGGATTTATTAAAAAAAATATTAGTGTTTTCATGCACCGTCTCTTTAAAAAAGCCGGCCGGCAATTCAGCAGCGGTACCTGACAATTTATAACAGAAAGAATAGAGCTTCACACATAGATTAGATAGATAGAAACATGTCAGTCACATATATAATAAGTACAGTGACAGTGTTGCTTACTGTACTTGTCATTTAGTGAAAAGGATTTATTTAAAAAATAATAGTGTTTTCATGCACTGTCTCTTTAAAAAAGCCGGCCGGCAGTTCAGCATCTGTACCCGACAATTTAGAACAGAAAGATAGAGCATCACACATAGATTAGATAGATAGAAACATGTCAGTCAGATATATAATAAGTACAGTGATAGTGTTGGTTAATGTACTTGTCATTTAGTGTTAAAATAAAGGATTTATTAAAAAAAAAATTAGCGTGGGGTTCCCCGTAATTTTAGTCTCTAGCGGAGGTTAAGCAGACGGCTGGGGCAGATGTTTGAAGCCTGGGAAGGGGGTAATACCCATGGAGCTTCCCAGGCTACTAATATCAGCCCCCAGCTGAATACCTAGCCCTTACTAGCTATTAAAGTGGGGGACCCCCCCAAAAAAATGACGTGGGGTCCCCCCTATTTTAATAGCTAGCAAAGGCTAGGCAGACAGCTGGGGGCTGATATTAATAGCTCAGGAAGGGTGCCATGAATATTGGCCCCCTCCCAGGCTAGAAACACCAGCCGTCAGCCGCCCCAGAAATGGCGCATCCATAGGATGCGCCAATTCTGGCACTTAGCCTCGCTCTTCCCATTGCCCTGTAGCGGTGGCAGTGGGGTAATAGGGCTGGGGTTGATGTCAGCTTATAATGCCAGCTGACATCAAGCCCTGGTTAGTAATGGAGAGGCGTCTATAAGACACCCCCATTACTAACCCCATAGTGAAAGTTAAAAAAAACACAAACACCCAGAATAAAATCCTTTAATTGAAATAAACAAACAATTCATTGTTCTAAATTAAACCATACTTACCGTCACGCCCATTCCAGCTGAAGCCAACGATCTCCTGCAATAAAAATAAAATAATAAACCAACATCATCCTTACCTTTCGATGGTTCCCAGGACAGCTCCAGCTCTGCTACATCGAGATGACAGGCTGGACCGCAGCAGAACGCTGCCATCCAGCCTGTCAACCCGCAGACACTGAGAAGAGCAGGCTTGCTTGCGCTCCTCAGTGTCTCGCTGTGACGGCATCCAGATGAGCCGAGGTCATGTCCAATGAACTCGGCTCACCTCATGCACGTCACTGACAGCGTGGGAAAATTCTCCCGCTGAAGCGCTGAGTGCAGGAGAATTTTCCCACGCTGTCAGTGACGTGCATGAGGTGAGCTGAGATCATTGGACATGAACTCACCTCATGCACGTCACTGACAGCGTGGGAAAATTCTCATGCTGAAGTGCTGAGTGCAGGAGAATTCTCCCACGCTGTCAGTGACGTGCATAAGGTGAGCTCATGTCCAATGAACTCAGCCCACCTCATGCACGTCACTGACAGCGTGGGAAAATTCTCCTGCACTCAGCGCTTCAGCGTGAGAATTTTCCCACGCTGGCAGTGACGTGCATGAGGTGAGTTCATGTCCAATGATCTCAGCTCACCTCATGCACGTCACTTACAGCGTGGGAGAATTCTCACGCTGAAGCGCTGAGCGCAGGAGAATTTTCCCACGCTGTCAGTGACGTGCATGAGGTGAGCTAAGTTCATTGGACATGAGCTCACCTCATGCACGTCACTGACAGCGTGGGAGAATTCTCCTGCACTCAGCGCTTCAGCAGGAGAATTTTCCCACGCTGTCAGTGATGTGCATGAGGTGAGCTGAGTTCATTGGACATGACCTCGGCTCATCTGGATGCCGTCACAGCGAGACACTGAGGAGCGCAAGCAAGCCTGCTCTTCTCAGTGTCTGCGGGATGACAGGCTGGATGGCAGCGTTCTGCTGCGGTCCTGCCAGTCATCTCGATGTAGCAGAGCTGAAGCTGTCGTGGGAACCATGGAAAGGTAAGGATGATGTTGGTTTATTATTTTTCTTTTATTGCAGGAGATCGTTGGCTTCAGCTGGAATGGGCGTGATGGTAAGTATGGTTTAATTTAGAACAGTAAAGAATTGTGTGTTTATTTCAATTAAAGGACTTTATTCTGGGTGTTGTGTTTTTTTTAAATACTTTACTAGAAATTCATGGCGGTCATGTCTAATACTGGCGTGACCCCATGAATTTCGGGCTTAGGGCCAGCTGATAATACCAAGCTGGCCCTAACCCCTTTATTACCCAGTGAGCCACCGCACCAGGGCCCTGGATGAGTTGGGTACAGCGCCAGAAGATGGCGCTTCTATGAACGCGCTATTTTCCGGGGTGGCTGCGGACTGCAATTTGCAGCGGGGGGGGGGGGGGGGCAGAAAGCTTGGGCCTCCCTGCGCTGCAGATTCCAGCCCCCAGCTGCCTAGTTGTACCTGGTTGGACACAAAAATAGGGCGAAGCCCCACGTATTTTTTTTTTAATTATTTCATGAAATTCATGAAATAATTAAGAAAAAAAGGCCTTCCCTATATTGTTGTGTCCGGCCAGGTACAAATAGGCAGCTGGTGGTTGGGGGCAGCCTGTTCCTGCCTGCTGTACCTGGCTGGACACAAATATAGTGCGAAGCCCCACGTCAATTTTTTTTAATTATTTCAGGAAATTCATGAAATAATTAAGAAAAAAAGGCCTTCCCTATATTGTTGTGTCCGGCCAGGTACAAATAGGCAGCTGGTGGTTGGGGGCAGCCCGTTCCTGCCTGCTGTACCTGGCTGGACACAAATATAGTGCGAAGCCCCACTTCAATTTTTTAAATTATTTCAGGAAATTCATGAAATAATTTAAAAAAAATTGACGTGGGGCTTCGCACTATATTTGTGTCCAGTCAGGTGCAGCAGGCAGGAACGGGCTGCCCCCAACCACCAGCTGCCTATTTTTACCTGGCCGGACACAACAATATAGGGAAGCCCTTTTTTTAAAAAATTATTTCATGAAATAATTTAAAAAAAATTGACGTGGGGCTTCGCACTATATTTGTGTCCAGCCAGGTAAAGCAGGCAGGAACGGGCTGCCCCCAACCAACAGCTGCCTATTTGTACCTGGCCGGACACAACAATATAGGGAAGCCCTTTTTTTCTTAATTATTTCATGAAATAATTTAAAGAAAATTGACGTGGGGCTTCGCCCTGTTTTTGTGTCCAGCCAGGTACAACTAGGCAGCTGGGGGCTGGAATCCGCAGCGCAGGGAGGCCCAAGCTTTCTGGGCCACCCCCGCTGCAAATTGCAGTCCGCAGCCACCCCGGAAAATGGTGCGTTCATAGAAGCGCCATCTTCTGGCGCTGTACCCAACTCATCCAGGGCCCTGATGCGGTGGCTCACTGGGTACTAAAGGGGTTAGGGCCAGCTTGGCATTATCAGCTGGCCCTAAGCCCGAAATTCATGGGGTCATGCCAATATTAGACATGACCACCATGAATTTCTAGTAAAGTATTTAAAAAAAACACAACACCCAGAATAAAGTCCTTTAATTGAAATAAACACACAATTCTTTATTGTTCTAAATTAAACCATACTTACCATCACGCCCATTCCAGCTGAAGCCAACGATCTCCTGAAATAAAAGAAAAATAATAAAGCAACATCATCCTTAACTTTCCATGGTTCCCATGACAGCTTCAGCTCTGCTACATCGAGATGACAGGCTGGATCGCAGCAGAACGCTGCCATCCAGCCTGTCATCCCGCAGACACTGAGAAGCGCAGGCTTGCTTGCGCTCCACAGTGTCTCTCTGTGAGGGCATCCAGATGAGCCGAGTTAATGTCCAATGAACTCGGCTCACCTCATGCACGTCACTGACAGCGTGGGAATATTCTCCTGCACTCAGCGCTTCAGCGTGGGAGAATTCTCACGCTGAAGCGCTGAGTGCAGGAGAATTTTCCCACGCTGTCAGTGAAGTGCATGAAGTGAGCTGAGTTCATTGGACATGAGCTCACCTCATGGACGTCACTGACAGCGTGGGAGAATTCTCCTGCACTCAGCGCTTCAGCGTGAGAATTTTCCCACGCTGTCAGTGACGTGCATGAGGTGAGCCGAGTTCATTGGACATGAACTCGGCTCATCTGCATGCCGTCACAGAGAGACGCTGAGCAGCGAAAGCAAGCCTGCGCTTCTCAGTGTCTGCGGGATGACAGGCTGGATGGCAGCTTTCTGCTGCGGTCCAGCCTGTCATCTCGATGTAGCAGAGCTGAAGCTGTTGTGGGAACCATGGAAAGGTAAGGATTATGTTGCTTTATTATTTTTCTTTTATTGCAGGGGATCGTTGGCTTCAGCTGGAATGGGCGTGATTGTAAGTATGGTTTAATTTAGAACAATAAAGAATTGTGTCTTTATTTCAATTAAAGGACTTTATTCTGGGTGTTTGTGTTTTTTTTAACTTTCACTATGGGGTTAGTAATGGGGGTGTCTTATAGACGCCTCTCCATTACTAACCTGGGCTTGATGTCAGCTGGCATTATAAGCTGACATCAACCCCAGCCCTATTACCCCACTGCCACCGCTACAGGGCAGTGGGAAGAGCGAGGCTAAGTGCCAGAATTGGCGCATCCTATGGATGTGCCATTTCTGGGGTAGCTGACGGCTGGTGTTTCTAGCCTGGGAGGGGGCCAATATTCATGGCACCCTTCCTGGGCTATTAATATCAGCCCCCAGCTGTCTGCCTAGCCTTTGCTAGCTATTAAAATAGGGGGGACCCCACGTCAATTTTTTGGGGGGTCCCCCATTTTAATAGCTAGTAAAGGCTAGGCATTCAGCTGGGGACTGATATTAGTAGCCTAGGAAGCTCCGTGGGTATTACCCCTTCCCAGGCATCAAACATCTGCCCCAGCTGTCTGCTTAACCTCCGCTAGAGCCTAAAATTATGGGGAACCCCACGCCAATTTTTTTTTAAATAAATCCTTTATTTTAACACTAAATGACAAGTAGAGTAATCAACACTGTCACTGTACTTCATATATATATGTGACTGACATGTTTCTATCTATCTAATCTATGTGTGATTCTCTATTCCTTCCATTCTAAATTGTCGGGTACCGCTGCTGAATTGCCGGCTGGCTTTTTTAAAGAGACGGTGCATGAAAACACTAATATTTTTTTTAATAAATCCTTTACACTAAATGGCAAGTACAGTAATCAACACTGTCACTGTACTTCTTATATATGTGACTGACATGTTTCTATCTATCTAATCTATGTGTGATTCTCTATTCCTTCCATTCTAAATTGTCGGGTACCGCTGCTGAATTGCCGGCCGGCTTTTTTAAAGAGACAGTGCATGAAAACACTAATATTTTTTTTAATAAATCCCTTACACTAAATGACAAGTACAGTAATCAACACTGTCACTGTACTTCTTATATATGTGACTGACATGTTTCTATCTATCTAATCTATGTGTGAAGCTCTATTCTTTCGGTTCTAAATTGTCGGGTACCGGTGTATGCCGCTGCTGAATTGCCGGCTTTTCATGTTTCACTGTGAGCACTGTTCCCATCGATTTGGGCAATCACTCTAATGCCACAACCACCATGGCTGTGGCATTACAGTGAGTGGCAGACAATCCCTGCATGATTGGTGCTCTAAATAGCGCCAGACATGCAGGACACGCTTTTGGTGCACGAACAGTTATCGAACATAACCTCGAACAGCCAAATTTTTTGCAAATCGTTCGGGTTCATCGAACAACTCGAACACCGCCCAAAACAGCTCGAATTTGAGATTGGTGAACAGTTCTAGTCGAACACCGCTCATCTCTAATTATAACTGATAAGCGCATCCACCTGTCAACTGAAAATGCTGACAGGCTGACTCTTATAAAAATGAACAAGGACTGGATTGGGCCAGACTTCTCAACACCACCGAATGATAGCAGCGTAACATAAACTCAAATCCAGGGTATTTTTTTCGGAGGTGTATTCTCATGCACCTTTTCACACCCACACATGGGTATACGCTTCCTGATTTTGGCTATTTCCTCTTGTCCGCCTCCTTCTCCTCATCCTCCACTACCATATCACCAGGGTGACCATGGTCCGTGATGCAACATCCACATAATTTTTTTCAAAGGGTGTTTATGATGCCTGTAAAAAAATTTTTTATACAGTATGTTCATATATACCCCCCAGGGGTAAATGTTTGTCAGCCCATACACTTAGTGCATTGGAGTGCCTCCCTTCCAAATTTTTGTCAGCCCTTGCATTCACTGCATAGGCTAACACTATGGGAGACCCACTTCCTAATGGAACATTGTTTTCAGGAGGCCCTCTGACCTCCATGTCTGTTCCAAGGGGCATTGGAGTGCCTCCCAATTTTTGGCAGCCCTTGCATTCACTGCATAGGCAAACACTATGGGAGTAGTTTTGGTTATTTATGTTGCCTTATATACAAGTCATTACCCTGGAAAGGATGTTCCTTAACATATTTCCCAGCAAAATCCATTTTGGTTTCGTTTTTGTATGTTTTATTGTGAGTCCGTAAAAGTGGCGTAATACCTCTGACAATGTTGTTGACAGCAGTGACCTGGGAGTCAGAAATGCTTCCAGGGGTCTTCCCCATGTCATTTGAGCACTGTTCCCATCGATTTGGGCAATTTTTTAGGCCCTCTGCAGACCGCCGGAGAGAGTCGCCTGAAAAATGCTCGAGTTTCCCATAGACTTACTTTGGGCTCGTTGCTCAGGTCGAGCATCCGTACCTTTTGGGCATTCCTGCCCTTTTCCAAGATGGCTTCTTTTGTCTCATGTGCCCTTTGTCTTCCTGCGTTCTGGACTTCAGGACTCTGGTTATTGCTCTATATCTTGTTCTGGACTTTCTGAGCCTTCCTTCCCAGGCCTCCCTGGTTTATTTAATGTATTAGGCTATGTGTCCACGATGCAGAAATGCTCCGGAATTTTCCTGAGCGTTTCTGCATCTCCCTGGCAGAAAAAATGCATTCGTATTGTACATGTGTTTTTCCTGCCAGGGACATGCGGATGTGAAGTGTTCTTCACATGCATTTCCGCATGCGGGTTGTCAAGCGCTTTCCAAGCGATTTTAGCATCACTTGGAAAGTGCTTGACAACTTGGTCACACTATATAAATCCATGCAACCGGCATAGATTTATATAATGTGACCAAGTAATAGTTAAAAAAAAGAATAAAAATAGTAAAAAAAAACAAAACATTATACTTACCTTCTGATGGCCCCCGGCCTCCCTTATCCGATGAATCCGGTCTTCCCGGTGTCTTGTGGTTTTGTAAAAGTACCTGCCATGACGTCATTTAGTCTTGTAATGAGTCACGCGACTAAATGACATCATGGCAGGTCCTTTTAGACCATCGCGAGCTGCTAGGAAGCCAGGACGCATCGCTATGGAGACCGAGGGCCATCAGAAGGTAAGTATAATGTATATTTTTATTTTAATTCTTTTTTTTACAGGTACTATGGTACACGGGTCTGGATGAGGGTCTCCTCTTCTCCAGACCTGGGTACCATCCGCACATTGAATCGCTTAATATCCGCATGTGCACATGTAGTCATGCGGATATTAAGCATTTTAATGCAAGTCAATGGCGGCGAAAACACTGCGATTACGCAAAATAATTGGTAGTGTTGCGTATTTTTCCGCAATAATAATCCGCAGGGGAAATTTCCGCAGCATGTGCATAGCACATGCGGATTATCATTGGGGAACATGGCAGACCTTCTACCAAGTGTTTTTTAAGCATTTCTGCAGCGGAATTGCTGCTGCGGAAACGCTTAAAAAATGCATAGTGGGCACACAGCCTAATATGGACTTGCTTATATAAATATCTGTGTTTGGACTTGACAAAGTCTTTCTTGTTTCAAACATCTTTAAGTATAAACTGTGTTCTGTTGTGTCTTTGCTCCACCCAAAGTTATCCATTATGAGGCTAATGTGCCCACGATGCAGAATTGAAGCAGAAAATTTCCGCAGCGTTTCTGCATGTTCTTGGCAGTAAAAACGCTTGCGGATTTTACACGCGTTTTTTAAGCGTTTTTGTAGCGTTTTTACGTGCGGATTTGACTTGCGTTTTTCAAATGCATTGAGTAGTCAGATCCGCATGCGGAAACGCACAAATAATGGACATGCTGCGGATTTTTCCGCACATAAAATCCGCTGTGGAAAATTCCGCAGCATGGGCACAGAACATGCGGATTTTCATTGGGGACCATGGGGGACGGATTACCAAGCGTTTTAAAAGCGTTTCCGCTGTGGAAATTCCTCAGCAAAAACGCTTGAAAAGCGCATCGTGGGCACGCAGCCTAAAAGGGAGTCTGCTGGAGCAATGTCTGCAGAAAGCAAATTTGAGAAGGTGTTCACCATAATTAGATCTCTGCAGAAAGATGTGGCAGCTCTGCAAAACAAACTTGGAGGCATTGAATGCAATTTTGGCGCCCCTGAGGGTTCAGTCGCCACAGGGGTACTGCACCTCAGACAGAGGTGTGGTATCTCCTCTCCGAGGTAAGGAAGGAGCACCTCTCAGGACCCCACCACATCACCCAACACTACACCTCTCCCACCTGAGGGGGGCTTATATGCACCAGGGTGCTGCCCAAGCCAGGATAAGAGGAGAAGGAGGGGAACCAAAAGTTAGGGGGAACCATGTAGTGGGAGAGGGTGGAGGATGCACTTTAGGTTACACCACAAAATTCATATTTAATAAACGGCCATCTTGGGCTTATGGTCTTTGATTGTGATCTTCATCACTGAACGTGGCTTTCTGTGTGAACCTGCAGCTGATTGAAGCTACACGGTCCTTGTGCTCTGGCCTTGAGGCGAGGAGCGGACTAGAGTTAACGGCTGTCTCTACCCGGTCAAGGTCCCTACCTAAGAAGGCCTGGAGGGGAGCAGAGGAGACAAGCTCCACAGGCAAAAGGATCCCAGGGGGGATGCAGACGGAGCGGCATACGCCACCTGTCCTCACTATTCTGGCCTAGTCAGAGGGATTCCTGCTGCAAAAGGGGTACCGGCCCCCGATATCTAACTCTGTCACTTCAACTCTTAGTCAGAGAAGCCCGGAGGCTCAGTGGATCCCACTGGGTAATGGACGGAGCGGAGTCGCCACCCGTACCCTTGTTCTGTGCATAGTCCAGAGGGAAACCCGGCCTTAGTACACGTACCACATACGGACAGGAGAGGAGCTAGTGGGAAAGTCTAGGAACACTCTGGTGCTGATTGATGCAGCTGAACTACCCGGAGTGTGCTGAACCCCTTCCTGGTGGCCGCAGCGCGCCGTGAGGAGCAAGGAGAAGCCTTGCAGCTGACATCTAACAATGTGAGTAAAGCTTGGAAGACTGCATCCATTGCCTCCGGTCCCTTATTTCAGCGCGACGCCATACACCACACCACCCACTACGACCCCCCCCCCCTGATCCGACTTCTCTGCCCTGATGCCCTGCTCCGCCTGTGGGGAGTAGTACCATCTTCTGCAGCCACTACATCCCGCCTCAGAGGACTGCCGCAGTGCTGGTGGCGAATCACCAGACTCCACAGGTGGCGTAGTCATCAAATACACTCGATTACCACCGTCCCTCCTAGCCCTTATTTTGATGTGACAACCCTGGGCACGGGCCGCGCCTAGGCCACGACTGCATCCACCCTCCATCTGGAGGCCCGGTTCCGAGTACCCCCATCTCTCAGGGTGGGCTAGCGAGCGAGTAGGCGTCACATACTTGGCGTAGTCGGCAGGATTGCGTGCCCGCAGCAACGGAAGAAGTGATCCCCATTGCTACCGGGTACTGCGCGCCTTTATATCAGACTGTCGTTTTACATCCCATGTTGCGCCCGTCTAAGAAGAACGGACGCCATAATGTGCAAAAAGGACAGCAACGCAGAACCTCCCATCGTGGGCCTGGCTCCCCAATGGCACCAAAAGTGCAGACCGCCCCCTCCAGCAGAGACAGTCCGCGCAGGGATGTCCGTCAAAACAGATGGGACGTCCCTGGGAGTGCCCGTCAGCCAGCTGCCCTGGAGCTGCCCCGAAAAGAGGAGGAGACGAAAGCAACAACAAGGTGTGGCCGCAACAGTCCTAGACACTCCACACCTGGCAGTGAGAATGGACGCAGCGCAGGAGAGAAACTCCGATGCTGGCCCACAAGCTGCTACCTTCCGTGGAATGGGAGGAATCAACTTGACCCCGGAGGAAGCCGAGTTCCTCCGCGAGGAAGCACAGGACCTCACCAGGAGGATCGCGGAGGCGCAGCAGTTTGTCTCTGGAGAATGGTGAGAGGAGGTGCTCCGCAAGATTCGGACCCGCCGCCAGAGCTCTGCAAGCCTGTCCAGCGGAACCGTAGCTCGGACAGAGGAAACCCAGGAGGCCTCGTGCAGCCCGGGAGCGGGTAAGCAAGAAATCCCCGTCCCAGGCGCAAGGCATACTGTACCTCTCCTGAGCATCATACCGGCACCCCTGTCCCCGGGCGCCATCCAGTGGGAGCAGCTTTTAGCTCCGGAGCTGGAGGCCCAAGTTACCGCCACCACCAGAGGCCTGTTGTGACTCCCGGCCAACCTCCTGCCCTTGCTGGGGATTCCACCAACCCCAACCCGGACTGGTCCGCGTCACCTGAGGACCTGCAGCGACCCCTACTGTCGCCACTGCCAGCGCCTTCGGTCCCCTTGCTCGGCAGCAGAGGGGATGGCCTGGGACAACCAGGAGGGGGACCTGAATGGCTTCCCCCAGGAGACCCGGGCTGAAGCGCGTAGGAGGGAGGAGATGTGTGGAAAGCTGCTCCTCCAATTCAACAAGGAGCGATGGGAAAGGCGGATTCGCTGCGAGCGCCTGGAGGTGTGCGCGAAGGCTGCAAAGTCTAAGGCCCGCCAGGAGGAGGCCGCCCATCCAAGTCTCCGGGAGGAAGGGCTGATAGTCCGCTTTAACCAGGAGGTGGGATGGGGCTTCATACGGAGCCTTCAGTTTGCCCATGACGTCTTTGTAAGCTGTCGTGATGTGGAGCCACAATTGAAGAAGGGACACCCTGGCCGGAACCTCTACCCTGGTGATCTGGTGACATACACCCGCCACCACGGGGTGCGTGGCTGGTACGCCCTAGACGTTCACCGATTACCACCGTCCCTCCTAGCCCTTATTTTGATGTGACAACCCTGGGCACGGGCCGGGCCTAGGCCACGACTGCATCCACCCTCCACCTGGAGGCCCGGTTCCGAGTACCCCCATCTCTCAGGGTGGGCTAGCGAGCGAGTAGGCGTCACACAATGAACTAGTGTTTGGACAAACTTTACAGGATCTAAGTACCTAAATGGCGGCCCAGGAAAACAAACTGGCTTGGAGTCCCAGTATGAACGGGCTATTCATGACATAAGTACACAAATGGCGGCACAAGTGACTTTACCCTTTGGGCAGCTGCCACCAGCTAGCCCACCTAAGTTGCCACCATTCAGATATAATGGGGATCGTGACAAATTTTGCGGTTTTGTGAATCAGTGTATGTTATATTTTAATGTGCATGCTGACCGCTTCCTTACTGATAGATCCAAAGTATTGTGTATAATTATACTGCTGACCTCACGAGCGTTCGCCTGGGAGGATCCGATGATCAAGTCTCTGGACCCACGGTTAAATGATTTGGATGATTTTTTGGCCGCTATGGCATTAATGTTTGATGACCCTAGCCGCAACTGCTGAGACTGCATTAGGCTATGTGCCCACGATGCAGAAATGCTGCATATTTTTTCCGCTTCTCCTTGGCAGGAAAAATGCATGTGGATTTTACATGCGTTTTTCCTGCCAGGTAGAAGCGTTTTTGCATGCATTTCTGGATGCGGGTTATCAAGCGCTTTTCCAAGCGATTTTAGCATCACTTGGAAAAGTGCTTGACAACTTTTTCACACTATATAAATCCATGCAACCGGCATGGATTTATATAGTGTGACTAAGAAATAGTTAAAAAAAAAGAATAAGAATGGTAAAAAGTAAACATTATACTTACCTTCCGATGGCCCCCGATCTCCTTCTCCGCTCCGTCCGGTGCGTTGGGCGGCTTGCGGTTGTGTAAAAGGACCTGCCATGACATCATTGAGTCATGTGACAGGTCACGCGACCGTGACATCAGCGGTCGCGTGACCTGTCACATGTCTAAATGACGTAATGTCAGGTCCTCACTAGTGTTGAGCCACCCCCGTAGTGTTCGAGTTCTGTTCGGTTCGTCGAACACCCGTGTGTTCGCCGAACTGTTCGTCGAACACCTTCGAACACCGTTAAAACCAATGGCAGGCAAACAAAAACACATAGAAACACATAGAAAACACCTTCAAAGGTGTCCAAAAGCTGACAAACTGCTCAGAAGACACAACTAACACATGGAAAAGTGACAAGTACATATAGTCATGCGAAAAGAAAAGAGGTGGAGGAGTAAAAGGAGGGGGAGACACAGATATAGGCATGTCATGCCCTTCTAAAATCCAAAAAGTGAGAAGCCGACACGGCCAGTCCGTTCCTGCCCGTGCGACCTCTGTGTCGCCGGGTTTGTGCCAGAGCCGCGGTGGACCCTGACGGCCAGCCCCCCTATCCCAATACTGGTGCCTGTCCGCCGGTGGGTCGAGGCCCCCCACGGTGGGGGGGGAGTAACATCTGCAGAAGAAAGACCATCTTCCAGCCAAACTAAGATGTCGACTTCTTTTCGTGGACAATGTGATACGATCCCATTCTTACGGACACGCCCATCGCTACAAATTCTAAATGAGGCACAAAAACAGCAGGTGCTTCAACGGATATCAAGTGCTCCTTCAAGTGGGCTCTCCATCACCTCAATTTCAACATCACAAATACTCCAGTCCTCAGAGATGTCACCCCAATCACACTTGCTTCCTCACAGCTCCCAAGTCTCCAGCTGCCCGTCTGAGTATGGGGTAGCACAGTTGGTTGAGTCTGCACAGCTGTTTACTCATACTATAGCCTGGGAAACGGAGGTCTGCTCCAGAGCTTCTGTTAATCCAGATGAGGAAATGATCTGATCTGATGCCCAGAATCTTTACAAGTCGGATCCAGGACCAGATGAAGAAGGTTCTGAGCATAATGTAGACCCTTGTTCCCAAAATGTAACTCCTGTTGGTGGAGACAATGATGAAGACGATGATGAGACTCAAATACCTGATTGGAGCGACAACTTGACTTTTCGGTCAGGGCAGGAAGAGGTTGGCTCTGAGGACGACGGGTGTGATAACACACAGGGTGATGATGACGAGGTTGGAGATCCCACTTACTGTCAACCCACAGTCAGCCAGTCGATGAGGTCAGCAGAGGAGGTGGAGGAGGATGTGACTAGCCCTGGGGATGGGGATGACTCGGTACTCGGGCATTTGCCTGGCCTTGGGGATGTCGCGGTGGTCGGCTCCCTGGCCCGTACCCTGGGGTCTCTCTTTAAAAGGGTGGATAATTGTTAATTTTATAAGAGTTCATGACGCCACCTGTGGTATCTGGTGACAAGCACCAGCGCTGCAGCAGTCCACTGAGGCCGGTGATAAGGCAGCTCGATGGTATAGCTCCCCACAGGTGGACCTAGGTCTCAGGGCAGCGAAGGCAGGGGGAATGCAGGACAGGCGAGACCCAGCTGGGTCAGAGCAAGAACGGGAATGGACACGGTAGTCACTTCAGTACCTTTTACTGGTGGAAATTCAGGCACATCCCGGAGCACTGTAGGGTGAAGGGTGCATATCAGGATCCTCCCCAATGAGCGGGTGTAGGGCCTCCTGTTTCTTGCCTCTGCATAGTAAGTTTCTGACCTGCCTGGAGCTAGGCCTAACTTTGTCTCTGTCCTGCGCTGGCTGACCTTGTGGTAGGGCCTTCTCTTGGAGTTCACGCTCCCAGTATGCGGGGCCTAAACGTCTCCTGGCTCTGTTACATATCAGCACCTTAGCGATCCTGGGACTTGTAGTTCTCCAGGGATTCCGGTTATGCCTTACTGGGTCATAGAATACCGGTAAGCTCGGATCCTGTGTCCGGTAAATGCTTCGGGGTGAGCTGGTTAAGCTCCTCTGCCCCTTATGTACTAACTCGCCACTCGCCTTCGGCCTACTCGGGCCCTCACTAGGCTATACACACTAACGGCAGCTTGCCGCGCTTCACTGATTTTACGGCACCGGCACACCTTAAGCTCTATCTGGGCTCCCTGAATCTGGCAAGCAGGAGCCTCGTGCTCCCCTGCTGAACTATTAACTGCGTTCTCTAGACTAGACAGAGCTCCACTGCAGACTGACCTCTCTTAGGCTTCTCTACTGCAGGAACTCTTCAGAGGAACTGAACTGCCTAGCTCCACCTTCCCTATTTATATCCCTAACGGGCTCCCTCTGCTGGTCTGAGGTGGAAGGTGGAGATGTGTGAATGTTTATGGGGGCCTCTTGTGGAGGATTCCATCAATGCACTCTTCTAGGATCTGTGATACCAAGCGCAGCGGGGCATCACAGATGCTATTGACGACGAGGTTAGGTTGCGCCTTCCTGAACAGAGACGGAGTACTGGAAGCACGTCAACAACTGCATCCTCAACCACAACTCTGCCTCTGACCACAAGTCGTAGTGGCTCTTCAGGTCACATGGGCTCTAAGCCTTGCATAGCCTGGGCATTTATTCAGATCGATAAGGATGACCCAACTCGTGTTATCTGTAATATTTGTCAGCAAAAGCTAAGTAGAGGCCAAAAAATCCATAGTTTGAGTACTTCATGCATGTATCGTCACATGGATATGAAGCATAAGTTGCAGTGGGAAGCTCACTGTGCTACAATGCGGCCTAGCCGGCTGGGCCAACCACCGTCTGCCCCATCTTGTGCATCCGCAGCCTCTTCATCCTCTGTGACTGGGGGGACAGCAGTCACACATGTTTTTTGACGCAGACCTGCCACCTCTTTACCCGCAACAGCCAGTGTGATTGGCAGGTCGTCAGTTCATTGGGAAGTGGAAACACCTGCTAGTGTTGAGCGCTCTCCGACATCGAGAGCACCACCTTTGGATCAAGGCAACCTAACATGTCCGCCTGCATCTTCCTCACAGACCGGCAGTTTGCCGGGGACACCCTACTCAACACCGTCTAAGCACAACAGCCAGCCCTCGGTCCCTCAGATGTGGAAAAGTAAAAGACCATTTCCTCCTAGCCATGAGAAAGCTAAGAGGTTGAATTTCACCATCTGCAAGCTGTTGGCTACAGAAATGCTGCCTTTCCACCTGGAGGACACAGAGGATTTTCAAGACCTTATGTCCATCACAGTGCCCCAGTACCAGATGCCCAGTCGGCACTACTTCTCAAAGAAAGGTGTGCCTGCGCTCCACTAGCATGTCGCACACAACATCACCGCTTCTTTGAGAAACTCTGTGTGTGACAGGGTGCACTTCACCACAGACACTTGGGCGAGAAGGCATGGACAGGGGCGTTACATGTCGCTGACTGGGCACTGGGTAACTATGGTGACAGCAGGACAAGGGGCTGCTGTCCAAGTCTTACCGTCCCCACGAGTTGTGCGTCAATCCTCTTTATCTCGAAGTTCCTCCACTGCTTCTGCCTCCTCAACCTCCTCTCGGTCCTCCACCTGCACCCAAAGCCTGTCTGGTAATGCCACCTGCTTTCTAACTGCGCAGAAGGAATCCTGCACACCTCCTTACTATGCTGGCAGCAGGGCTCAACGGCATCAGTGTTTACTTTGAAATGTCTGGGAAATGTGAGTCACACAGCTGAGGAGTTGTGGTCAGCTCTGGAGACCCAGTTTCATGAAAGGTTGTCTCCACTGGACCTGCAACCAGGGAAGGCCATGTGCGACAATGCTGCAAACCTGGGTGCGGCACTTCGCCGGGGCAATGTCACACACGTGCCTTGTATGGCTCACGTGTTGAACCTGGTTGTCCAGCAATTTTTAGCCCACTATCCCGGACTAGATGGCCTTCTGCAGAGGGCACGGTCGCTGTGTGCTCACTTCCGCCGTTCGCATCCCGCAGTTCAACGACTTACATCTCTACAGAAGTCGTTGGGCCTGCCAGTTCACCGGCTGAAATGCGATGTGCCGACACGGTGGAATTCAACTCTGCACATGTTGCAGCGACTGTGGCAGCACCGACAAGCCCTGGTGCAATACGTTCTGACGTATAGCCTGGGCCAACGAGATCCAGAGGTGGGGCAAATCACGCTGCAGGAGTGGTCTCAGATCAGGGACCTATGAAGTTGACGCGCCCCCTGGGCCATGGGGTACCCTGAGCCGGGCCGGTAGACGCTGGGGGTTGTAGTCACTGTGGCGGTGACCCAGTCCGTGACCCAGGGCGGTCAATCCAAGGGTAATTTGTATATATGGATTTTATAATGTCTGACTACGCCACCTGTGGAGTGCGGCCAAAGGGGCCGTCGCTGCGGAACAGTCCTCTGAAGCTGGTGGTTTTGCAGCAACGGTATTATTGCTCACCACAGGAAGAGTGTAGCTTCAGGGCAGTGTGGGTGGATGATGGTGGTTGTAGTGCAGGGAGTCAGTAATGAACACAGAGTCCGTGTGATGCCGTCTCAAGATATTACTCACAGTTGTTGTAGTCCAGATTACAGGTACCAGAGCAATCTCCCCCGTCATGCTGTGCATACTCAGTGAGGGGCTCAGTCCATCCCCAGATAGCTCCGGAGTACTTAGCAGGACCCCCTTCTGTGTGTCCTTTCTCTGGCCTTCTCCCTGCACCTCACACCCAGTGACACTTCTATCCGGTATCCTCGGGCCTTGGCGGGTGACGTGTGTTCCGTCCCCTGGGTCCTATGTGGCTACCTTCTTAGTGAGACTGGTGTGGACTTTGGCCTGCAGTACATGAAATGCAGCAGCCTCCGGTTTCTAGTTGAGCCTTGCTGTTTCTCCGCTAGTTGAGGGACCGGTTCCCCTTATCTGGCCTGACCCCTCTACCTCCTGGTAGCAGCGGGAGTACGGGTGGCCTTCTGCACGGCCCATAGCCGTAGGGTCCCTTCGGTTCCTGGAGCCTTCCAGCTCCCACTCCTCTCTTCTCTCCTTCAGTCCTGGGCCTCCCAGGCTAGGCCCGCCTCCGGAGGAGAGCTCATGCCTAGTCTCTGCTCCTGTCACTTTTCCTCCTCTGTCTGGCTTGCTCTTTCTAAGATGGCTTCCTATTTATACTCTCCTTGTCATGTGCTCCCCTAAGCTGCTCCCCTAAGCACCAACTACATAGGACCCTCAAACCAGCTAGGGACCTGGGACTGTGCTCTCCCTTAGGAGCAATCTCGCCCTACCCCCACTGCGGGTATGTGTTGGATGCAGGAGTCAGGGTCCCGAGCCATACGCCTTCCTTACCTGAGGGTGAGATACCACACCTCTGGGTGAGATGCAGTAACTCTGTGGCGACTGAACCCTCAGGGGCGCCACACACCCTTCTGCACAGTTTTGAAATGGCGACGAAGATGTTTAGTGCTGACGACGATGCCATTATCAGCATGACTATTCCGGTGATTTACATGCTGGAGCACACATTAAAAAGAATTCAGAGTCAGGTGGTGGGACAAGAGGAGGTGGAGGAAGTAGAGGAGGAGTCGTATGCGGAAGGGATAACATCTCCAAGGTCCAGACGGTTGGCAGCACCAAGGCGGCAGGCATGGGAGGGTGGGGGAGAGGGATTAACCAGGGCGCATGGTAGCAGCCAAACTGTTGAGGAAGGTGCAGGAGCCGAGGAAGAAGTGGAGGACGAACTGGCGATGGGCATGGAAGACTCATCAGATGAGGGAGACCTTGATCACATTTCTGTTGTGCGAGGTTGGAGGGAGAGGGCAGAGGAAGGAAGCATGATTCTTACCTCGCTACCAACACAACAAGGACTTGGTACTTCTGGATGCGCAAGACACATGAGTGCCTTCTTGCTGCACTACCTGCAACATGACCCCCGGATTGTCAGAATTCGAAGTAATCCCGACTACTGGGTTGCCACACTCTTAGATCCCCGGTACAAAAGTATATTTGCCGAAATAATTCCTGCCATAAAAAGGTATTGACGAATGCAGGAGTATCTGCAGACGCTGTTGCAGAATCTTACATGTGCTTTTCCACAAAACACCAGTGGTGCATGTAGTGAATCTCACAGTTCTAACTTGCCAACGGTGGGACTGTCGAGTCTTCATCACTCAAACAGTAACAGTAACACAGTATCTGCTGGTAACAGCAATTTTGTGGAATCGTTTCATCACTTTTTTAGACCATCCTTTGCAAGGCCACAGGAGACAAGAAGTCTGACACATAGTCAATGCCTAGAGAGGATGGTACAGGAGAATCTCCAAGTGAACATCGAAGCCATGACTGTGTCACTGGACCCTTGCTCATTTTGGTATTCCAATCTGGAATAATCGCCGGAGCTCGCCACTCACGCCTTGGAGATCTTGTCATGCCATGCAGCCAGCGTTCTCTCTGAACGTGTGTTCAGCGCTGCTGGTGGTGTGCTGACAGATAAGCGCACGCGGCTGTCCACTGAGAATGTAGACAGACTCACGTTCATAAAGATGAATAAATCATGGATTCGCAAGGACATTTCTACCCCTGTGTCATCCTTGGGAGACTAAAAGCTTGGGGATTTGGCAAAATCACCTCACCAACCGTTTTAAGCAACAGTGGGGCAATTGATGCCACTTAACCCTAGAACGCATGACCATAAAAATCTACACTTTCACATACCTGGGGCCCTTTAGGCCCGTGTGCAAATAACATGGAATAACTCAAACTCAAATGACAAACAACTATATACATGAAGAATACCTAGAGTTTCAAAATTCTAACTAAAGTAATCTTGCAGAAAATAGAAAACAATTAACTAGGCGGGCCTGCAAGGCCACAGGTATGCGTTCTAGGGTTAAGTGGTGTCTGTGCCACAATTTTGGGAGTCCCCTTGCTGTGTCTTACGTGACGTTAGCATCGTCAATTCCAGGTGGGTTGGGTCGCACCCCCCCCCTTTTAACTGTAAGAAACTACATACACTATGGCTTGGGGTAACACAGATGGTTGAGTCTGAAGAGCTGTTTACTCAGAGGTCTGCTCCAAATCTTCAGTGTCTGCTAGTCAGCATAGAATTTTTAACTGCATCTAGCCTAGGCAATACTTTGGGTGTAGTAGCCCAGCTGCGAAGCAAGCTGCACCGCCTGTGTATCTAATAAGAATTTTTAAATGAATCTAGCCTAGGCAGACTGTGGGGACCCCCAACCAAACCCAGACGCTCAGCCCCCCTACCGCCCCCCTTTCATGGACAATACAATAATGTAACTCTTACAACTGGATGGGTGAGGATCGGTCACAGCTTTATTAACTCTTTATACTCATTCCATTAGAAAGGCATTTTATTTCTAAAATAATTCAGCTTGTTGCAGCATGCCCTGGGTCCCCACTCCGGCAAGTTGGCCAACAAGTGTAACTCTCCAACATGTCCTTTCTATTTCCAGGCCACGGAGGATCCAGCGTACTCGTATGCAGGACTCTGACCCCCACCCATCACTCTTAACGCTTGTTCCACTCCGTCCTGGAGTCCTGACAGGAATATGTCCAGTCCAATATCTATTAAGTGAACACCGTCGGGCCGTATGAGGCCTGCTTTATCTCCTTCCAGTTGTCGGTGTCGTATCACTACACCGCCTCTGTCTCTTCTAAATTTTGCCATCCGAATATTTATTACCCGCCTTGTCCATTCGATGGCTGTGATGTCTCGCGCACCTTGCCATACCGCTATCGGCACAATCTCTGACCATACTATAGCTAATTTTGTGAAAAATTCTCTGAAGCGCTCAGTGTCTAGTTTCATTATTGCCATTAGTTATGCGCTCTTGTAATGACCTAGGTTGTTTCCCCCAGCCTGTATAACTAAGATGACCGGACCTCTTGCCTCTCTCCCTACCTTCATTACCTCCATTAGTACCTGTGGCCATAGCAGGCCTCTAATACCTCTCCAGTTGAAATATGTGTTATGAAACTCTAATTTCCTCCCGCCTGGGCGGACTTTCGCCCTTTTTTGTGCCCAATATATATACGAGTGGCCTATCACTCACACTGTTGGCTTAGCGTCACCTGTAAAAGAAACAAACCACGTTAGGATAACAAGTCCGGTCTTATGTATCTCGCCAAACACGTGCATCGCCATCTCCCTATCCTCTGATCTTCCGTTTCTGACAGTCCTGCTCTTGCTGCTTCCGTGGCCGCACCTATGCGGAATGAGTGTGTCCCGTAATCTTTGGGGTGGTTCCCTGCCGATGTTATGCATTTATTAAATATAGCTTGGAACAGGTATCTTGATAATGGCGTTCCATCAATGTGTGATAGGAAGAAATTACTTTGTGATCTGATGGTTAGATATGTTTTTACTATTGTTACCCAACTCAGTGTACCGTTTGTGGGTTGTAGAAGTACCCAAGTACCCCTGCCCGCTGGAACCGTTTTCGATTGGTGTATGCGTAGACGTATTGCATTATTGGCTGTGACTACGTCCTGGTGTAATAAGCCTCCACTGGTGGTAATTTTGGATTGAGGGACTAATTCGCTTATACATAGCGCCCCGAAGAAGGCGATCACAAATGCAGTAGACAGTAGTGTTGCTTCAAATTGTGAGTGTCATGTTAATGGTGTTAGGGATATGATGTGAGAAATCAGTTTTAGTGACACGGGACGGGACGTCTACATTCCTGACTTGGCTGACCCCTTTTCCACCCTTTTATGGATTGTCTGATGATGAATCTTTGTCACATCTCCCCAATTCAGTAGTTGGAAGTGAAATGCTACTCCGGTCAGACACCGCTGCGCTGACGCTCCTGATATGCCCCTCATCATTAGCTGGTGGAGAAATTCTATGGTGACTTGTGATCTGGCTTGTTCACATTGGTCAACCCGTCTGCCTGCTACTAGTCGTGTCCACTCTTCCCATGCCTTACCGTATGCTTGCCACGTTGACGGGGCAACTGACGCTCTGATTAATGGCATCAACTATTCGCCACTAGATCCCATAGGGAGGGTGGGCAACTGTTGCCCGATGGGTGGGCGTTGTGGAAGAGCTCTGTGAAAATCTGCCAATTGAATTGTTATAAAGCGTTAGCAGCAGCTTTATACCCCTCAGCATAGTGGCTAGCGCGGACCCATACATTGTGTTTTAGGCACAGGAATGCTAGCCTGCGTAGTAGGCCTAGCACTGGGAGAGACGATGATGCCATCTTATTAATGCAGTGTGCTAGGCTGTTGTTTTGTGTTATGAAGCGTATATTTTTGTTAGCCAGACGCGCGCCCCATATTTCTATTGCTACCACTATTGGGAAAAATTATTTTCAGGGCTAGATGCAGCTAAAAATTATTATTAATTTCAAATCTGGTGGAGCTTGGTATAGATGGCCTAATACAATGAGTCCCACACACTGCTAGAAGCCCAAATATTTTTTCAGAGCTAGATGCAGATAAAAATTATTTTTAATTTGCAACCTGATGGAGGTCAGTATAGATGAACTAATAGACCCAGTCCCACACACTGCTAGAAGCCCAAATATTTTTTCAGAGCTAGATGCAGAAAAACATTATATACAATTTGCAGCCTGATGGAGGTCAGTATAGATGGACTAATAGAACAAGTCCCACTCACTGCTAGAAGCACAAACATTTTTTCAGAAGTAGATGCAGAAAAAAATGATATTCAATTTGCAACCTGATGGAGGTCAGTATAGATGGACTAATATAACAAGTCCCGCACACTGCTAGAAGGCCAAATATTTTTTCAGAGGTAGATGCAGATAAAAATTATTTTTAATTTGCAGCCTGATGGAGGTCAGTATAGATGGACTAATAGAGAAAGTCCCACACACTGCTAGAAGGCCAAATATTTTTTCAGAGCTAGATGCAGACAAAAAATTATTTTTAATTTGCAACCTGATGGAGGTCAGTATAGATGGACTAATAGAGAAAGTCCCACACACTGCTAGAAGGCCAAATATTTTTTCAGAGCTAGATGCAGATATAAATTATTTTTAATTTGCAACCTGATGGAGGTCAGTATAGATGGACTAATAGAGAAAGTCCCACACACTGCTAGAAGGCCAAATATTTTTTCAGAGCTAGATGCAGAAAAAAATTATATTGAGTTTGCAACCTGATGGAGGTCAGTATAGATGGACTAATAGAACAAGTTCCACACACAGCTAGAAGGCCAAATATTTTTTCAGAGGTAGATGCAGATAAAAATTATTTTTAATTTGCAGCCTGATGGAGGTCAGTATAGATGGACTAATAGAGAAAGTCCCACACACTGCTAGAAGGCCAAATATTTTTTCAGAGCTAGATGCAGACAAAAAATTATTTTGAATTTGCAACGTGATGGAGGTCAGTATATATGGACTAATAGAACAAGTCCCACACACTGCTAGAAGGCCAAATATTTTTTCAGAGCTAGATGCAGAAAAAAATTATATTCAATTTGCAACCTGATGGAGGTCAGTATAGATGGACTAATAGAATGATGCTATGCCCAAAAGATTTTACTTCACTAGGTGCAGTAAAAAAATTGGTATTCTATACACAGGTGGTATGTCTTGCAACACAGATAGGCTACTCCACTGACTAACACACTCTGCAATAGGCCAAAAAGGATTAGCTTTGCTAGATTCAGCCAAATGCTGTGAAAAAAACTTGCACAGCACTGGCACAGACCTGCCTGGCAAAAACTGATAGGAACTGATGTAACCTAGTCCTGAAAAGGACTGCAATTACAATTAGTCTTTACTCCCACAATCTATCTATTTAAGAGCACAGACCTGCCTGATAAAAGTCGTAGGAAATGCTGTAACCTAGTCCTTAAAAGGACTGCAATCACAACTATTCCCTACTCCCAAGCTATCTGTAGATTTGTGCGAAAATTGGCTTGAAATTAACAAGGTATAGCGCACACAGCAACAGCGGTGCCGTCTAACACGCAGCTGCAGCAGTGAGAAAATGGTGGCGACAGGGAAAATGGCTGGGTCTTATAGGGCAAGGACATGTGACATACACTGCCAATGACACATGCCCTTGCTTGTGTGAAAAAAAGCACTTCGCTCCGTGTGTGCGCTGCTGATAGGCTGACAGATTGCACCTCCCCACTGTAAATGCGGGAAAGAGAAAAAAAAATGGAGTTCTTCATTATTCCTGCAGAGATCCATCCCCTGCCCCTCCCCCCACCCCGCTGTACACTCAAACTGCGTATTAACATTAATTTTCATCATTACTGAGAAAAAATCCAGTTATGATTTTGGTGCACGAACAGTTATCGAACATAACCTCGAACAGCCGAATTTTTCTCAAATCGTTCGTGTTCGCCGAACGGCTCGAACACCGCCCAAAACAGCTCGAATTTGAGATTGGCGAACAGTTCGAGTAGAACAACGCTCATCTCTAGTCCTCACACCACCGCGAGCCGCCCAACACACCGGACACATCGCTGACGTTTATTTTTTATTTTAAATTCTATTTTTTACAGGTACTATGGTACCTGGGTCTGGAGGAGAGTCTCTTCTTCTCCAGACCCGGGTACCATCCGCACATTGAATCGATTAATATCCGCAATTACACATGTAGTCATGCAGATATCAAGCGTTTCTATGCAAGTCAATGGCGGCAATTATGCTGCATGTCCGCAAAATTAATGGACATGCTGCGTATTTTTCCGCAATGATAATCTGCAGCGGAAATTTCCGCAACATGTGCACAGCACATGCGGATTATCATTGGGGATCATGGGGCACGTATTACCAAGCGTTTTTTAAGCGTTTTCGCTGCGGAAATTCCGCAACAAAAATGCTTGTGGGCACACAGCCTTACTATCATTACGCCAGGGTAAACCTTCTGTTATTGAATATGTTACTAAATTTAGGAGATTAGCGGTAGATACTAATTGGGACAGTTACGCACAATTGCCTATTTTTAAGGATGAATTAGTCCTCTCTGAGTCACCACAAGAGCAGGAAACATTTATACAGTATTGTGTACAAATAGATATTTGCCTTACTGCGAATAGGCAGGATAAATTGGCTGTATTTAACTGTATGTCTAACTTTTCCCTTCCTCCCAAAGAGCCTGCAGGTAAAGCATCTCGGGAGGTAGAGGAGGTGCCCATGCAAATTGATTCTGTACAGAGGCGTAAGAGTAATGAGCGCCGGGAACATCGCTTTTGGGAAAGTCTATGTTTCTACTGCGGCCAATCTGACCACTTTTTAATCAACTGTCCCAAGTGTCAAGCGACCTAACAAGGTGCTAGCAGTGGTAGGGGAGTATGATAAGGCTGTGTGCCCACTATGTGTTTTTCAAGCGTTTTTGCTGCGGAGTTTCCGCAGCGTAAACGCTTGCAAAACGCTTGGTAATCCGTGCCCCATGATCCTCAATGAAAATCTGCATGTTCTGTGCCCATGCTGCGGAATTTTCCGCAGCGGATTTTCCTTGCGGAAAAATCCGCAGCATGTCCAAATCAGCATGCGGATTTGAGGTCCCAATGCATTTGAAAAACGCAAGTCAAATCCGCATGTAAAAACGCTACAAAAACGCGTGTAAAATCCGCAAGCGTTTTTTGACTGCCAAGAACATGCAGAAACGCTGCAGAAATTTTCAGCTTAATTTCTGCATCGTGGGCACATACCCTAACTGTGATGATGAATCCGACATCTCTGAATGTAGCTTGCCATTAAATGCTGTATTTCATTCTCTCTCTATGACTACACCTCCCAGTGAGCTGAAGGAAAAGAATTCTCACTGTTGACTCCCTATTAAGATCTTGTGTTCAGGACAGTGGATTTTCCAGTGCAGCTATGATTGACTCTGGTGCCGGGGGTAATTTTATGGACATTACATTTGCCAAAGAACATGGTTTTGAGATACAGCGAAGAGCTTCTCCGATTACCATGGAAACAGTGGATGGGTCACCTTTAATCTCTGGGCCTGAGATCAGGAGACTTTACCCTGTAGCATCGGCGTCTCTGCCTCCTGCCGGGCAGAGATGCCGTTCCCCTCACCGCCGCGGTCCAGGTCCGGCATCCTCCCGCTCCCCTGCTGCTTCCCTGGCCCTGTGCTTAGGGCGTGCACGCGCTCCCTCCCTCTTAAAGGGGTCGCGCGCGCCGTCCTATAGAGTACCGGGCCAATGGCCGGAGGACTTCCCCTATATTAGGCACCTCCTCCAATATGGAGGTGCCTGTGCAAGGTTGTTGTTCCATGTGCTAAACACTTGCTCCAGCCCTCAGGTCCCGCTGCCTGTCAGTTCTGCCTGCCAGTCTTCTGTCAGTGCAGCCCACCAGCCTGTCTAACAGTTCTGTTCTCCAGTCTGTCTACAGTTGTGCCCGCCAGCCTGCTTACCTGGAGCACCTGTCTGTTACCTGTCGTGCCCGCCAGCCAGTCTACCCGAAGCACCTGCCAGTTAGCTGCCATGCCCGCCTGCTCGCCTTCCCGGAGCACCCATCTGGCTATCTGCCGAACCAGCCCGCTTATCTACCCGGTCCACCCATCAGCCTTCCTGCCGTGCTCATCCGCTGTACCGGTTAGTTCCTGCCATCTGACCCGTGGGAGTCACCTGCTCTCACACAAGGTCGGTCCCAGAGTGGCACCTGGTCCACCTGCCCAGTTCCTCCCTGGTTCACGGAGTCGACTAAGCCGCCGTGCGACCTTGGTCGGGCCGTGTAGGCATTTAGTCATGCCCCTCTGGTCCCTCCTTGCACCGAAGCACAGAGGTTCCAACACCCGGACCCGTAACATACCCCTTGTGATTTTGTTGGAATCTAATCATCAGGAGCCACTTTCTTTCTTGTTAGTTTCTTCTCCTTATTTCCGTGTGATTCTAGGTATCCCTTGGTTGCATTCTCAAAACCCGACTATCAACTAGGAGACCAAGGAGATTACCTTTCCAACAAGGAGTAACTCAGCGATAACTGAAGCCATCCCTGAGTCCACGGATACAGAATCTCCTGTACAGATATTTACTTTACCTTCGGTGTATAAAGAATTCTCTGACATCTGTGACAAGAAGAAAGCAGATCAGCTTCCTCTACATAGGCATTATGACTGTCCCATTGAGCTGCTTCCAGGGGCAGCTCTGGCTTCAGAAGTGGCGAACTGTGCCTCCCTACGAAGTTGGACAGAAACCTATGTGTTGTGAATGGGTGTGTTTCTTGTGCTCCAGCAACAGGCATAGTCAGAGCTGCCCTACGTCCTCAGCATCTGCTTGCACCATCATCGGCACTTCCCCGTCCCTTACCGCACACCTTATACATTTTCTAATTGCTAGGTCTCTTGAAACCAAGTTTGTTTTTAATAAAAAAAAAAAAATAAAAAGGTCACCTGCAGCAGTCAAAGCGTTTTTTTTGTAGTTTTGTAGTTTAATATTACCATAATGTAACAGAAAGCACGCAAAAGTGTATGGATGACAAATTCAACCCAGAAAAATGTTTCAGTGCTTGCTTTTTGAGTCTTATATGCCACAGAAGTATACCCCAAAGTATGGAATACTCTATGGATGAGTACTGTATTTTTCGGACTGTAAGACGCACTTTTTTCCTCCAAAATTTTGGAGGAAAATGGGGGGTGCGTCTTATAGTCCGAATGTTGCTGAGGGGGTGTATATCTATCTATCTATCTATCTATCTATCTATCTATATATATATATATATATATATATATATATATATATATATACAGTATATATATATACAAACCAGAGAAACCTGACCAGCACCTCCTAGTGTGAACTGGTGCCAGCTGCCGTAACTGTGGATTTTCATTAATTCGACCTACTAATACTGATAGTTTGCCTTATTACATGTGACCTGGTTGGCCTATTTAATGTACTGGTTTAGCTTTTCTAGTTTTTATGTGACCATATACATAGTGTGGACACTTCATACTAAGCCTTGTGCTGTTTCTGTTCCACAAACAGTGTCCTTTTGGCCATAAACCAGCTAACCTTGATATGGTAGACTAGGCAAGCACTGGCTGGCACGGCTAGTACAGTGACTGGCACAACAGACACACAGGCAGGTAATGGCGGACTCGACTGGTATCCTGGTAGGCAGGTGCAGGCTGGCACGGCTGATAGACAGGCAGGCTGTCATGCCTGATAGGTATATTGGAATACGAGCACTGGGACCGGACAATTAACAAGAGTGTTAGAAACAGACTTACAACATTGCACAGGGCCCTTCATGCAGGTGGAGGTGCCATAAACAGGAAGTGTCTCCCAGCCATTGGCTGGTTGGCTGGGGACAATTTAGGGCAATGCGTGCAGCCCCTTTAAGAAGGAGGGAGCATGCATGCGCCCTAAGCACAGTGCCCGGGGATCTGTGCGCCGTTCACCTTCCCCGGACAGCAGAGCAGGAAGGATAAGGATGAGCAGGACCGGGGCTGCGGCGGTGAATGAGTCGACGTCTCTGCTGGCGGAGGGAGACAGAAGGCAGAGACGCCGGCCCTACAGTACGTCCCCTCTTTTTCAAGCCCGCAAGGAATCTCTCCAGGAGGAGTGGGGCATGGATGTTCTCCCAAGGCTCCCAAGACCTCTCCTTAGGACCAAACCCCTTCCAATCCACAAAAAAAAGGTTTTTCTCCTTTCCCTTTTGGTGGCCAGAATGTTCTCTACCTCAAATATGTCTTCAGTGCTCTTTGATAAAAGGACTGAGGACGACAGGCTTAAGGAGAGACAAATGAAAAGAATTGGGGATCCATAAAGAGGCTGGAAATCTGAGCTTGTAGGCTACTGGATTGATCTGTTTTAGAATCTCGAAGGGACCGATGAAGCAATGACCCAGTTTATAGGATGGTACCTTAAGATGGACATACTTAGACGACAGCTAGACCTTGTCCCCAAGATGAAACAGGCGGATCCAGATGTCTCTTGTCTGTGTGTTTTTTCATTCATTCCGAGGACTTCAATAATGTGGACTTAGTGTCCTCCCAGATCTTAGAAAAACCTTTGACGAGGGATTCAGCAGCAGGAATATCGGAGGTAGTAGAAACAGGAAATGGAATATTGGGATGTTGACCGTAGACCACAAAAAGCAGAGATTTGGCAGAAGATTCAATCACATGGTTATACAAGAATTTGGCCCAAGGCAGGAGTTTGGACCAATCAGTGTGGTGGACATTGACAAAGTGCCGCAGGAAGTTATTCAGGATCTGATTGACCCACTCTACCTGGCCATTGGATTGTGGATGGTAGACCAAAGAGAAATCCAGAGTGACATTTAGTAATTTGCAGGTGTCCCTCCAGAAGTGAGAAGTAAACTGGATGCCTCTATCTGAAACAATATGGAGCGGTAGACCATGGAGGCAGAAATATGTAGAATGAACTTCTCTGCAAGCACTGGCACAGATGGAAGACCGGACAGTGACAGTGAAGTGAAATGGGCCACTTTGGAGAAGCGATCTACAACCACCCAGAGGACGATACTGGAAGGTTTGTGATGAAATCCATTGCAATATGCTGCCAGTGAGCAGAAGGTACAGGCAAAGGAAGTAGCCGACCGGTCGGAAGCTGTTTTGGGGTTTTGTTCTGGGCACAAGAGGGGCAGTCATTTTTTTCTGTCCGGCATGGCCAGCCACCTTAGATGAGTGACCCCACCGAAGAACCCACTTCCTATCTGATTCAGCCACATAAGTATTTCCGGAAAGGAGCCGATAAAAATCTAACAGAGCGACCGTAAACATTTTGGAGGCCTCAATGATGTGTTGAAGCGCCTCCACCTGGTCAGAAGACCGGAAGGATCTAGAGAGAGAGTCCACCTTGATATTCTTATCTGCTGGCTGAAAATGGAGAGTGAAGTTGAAGCAAGCGAAGAACAGATGCCACCTGGCTTGTCGAGGGTTAAGTCACTGTGCGGATTGCAGATAGGCAAGATTCTTGTGGTCAGTGTATATAACCACTGGGTGCAATGCTTCTTCAAACAAGAATGACTACTCCTCCAGAGACAGCTTAATCACTAGCAGTTCTCGATCGCCTATAGAGTAATTGCATTCAGGAGCAGAGAAAATTTTGAAAAAGAAGTCGCAGGTCACCATGCGACCAGAAGAAGACTTCTGAGTAAGAACGGCTCTGACCCCTGAGCAAAAAGCATCCACCTCCATAAGGAACTGCATGTTATTGTCTGGACAATGCGGCACAGGAGCTGAGGAGAAGGCCTGTTTTAAAGACACAAAGGCGTTCTTTGCCCCTGGGGTCCAAATCTTAGGATTGGCCCTCTTGCGGGTCAGGGCAGAAATGGGAGCATTCCGAGAGGAGAAATGTGGAATAAACTGGTGATAATAGTTTGCGAAACCGCTGGATAGCCTTCAACCTGTCTGGACGGGGCCACTTCAAGAGAGCCGACACCTTCTTGGGGTCCATTTTCAGACCGGTCTTGAAGTTAATATACCCAAGCAATGGAAGAGAGGCCTGTTCGAAGACACACTTCTCATATTTGGCATACAGATGGTTCTTTCGTAATCTCTGCAGAACCTGGCATGCATGCCTTCTGTGTTTAGTCAGATCAGGAGAAAACACCAAGATGTCATCCAGATAAACTACCACACACATGTAGAGGAGGTTCTGACAGATGTCGTTTACCAGCTCATGGAAGAAGAATTACAAAATTACAGAGCCCAAATGTCATAACACGATACTCGTAATGGCTGTAGCGGATGTTAAATTCCGTCTTCCATTCGTCTCTCTGGCGAATTCGAATCAGATTCCCCTCCCCCTCCGCAGGTTTAGTTTCATGAAGACTCTGGAACCTTTAAGATGATCATATAGCTCGGAAATGAGAAGCAGAGAATATTTATTCTTGAGCATTATTTGGTTGAGTCCCCTATGATCGATATAAGGTCGAAGTGAGCCCTCCTTTCTCTTCATAAAGAAGAATCTAGCTCCGGACGGCGAGGCTGACTTCCTGATAAAGCCTCTTGCTAGATTCTCTTGAATATACTCAGACAAGGCTCAGGTCTTGGCCTTCAGCAGGGGATAGATTTGACCACGAGGGGGAGATGCACCAGGAAGAAGATCAATGGGACAGTCATACGGCCTGTGGGGCAGTAACATATCAGCTTCCTTTATGTTGAAGACGTCAGCATACAGTAGTGTTCAAAATAATAGCAGTCTAATATGACTTACCAGATTAATCACTCTTTTTAGTATAAATTAAATTACCATATGTCAAACAATTTATCAGTTGGTGCAGTAGATTCTAAGAAAACCAACAGACTCAGCATTCATGATCTGCATCTTTTTGAGTCTGTGTATTTGAATAATTAATAAGGGGGTAAGGGTGTGTTCAAAATAATAGCAGTGTGGAGTTCAATTAGTGAGGTCAATCATTCTGTGAAGAAACAGGTGAGAATCAGGTGGCCCTTATTTAAGGGTGAAGTCAGGACATGTTCTACATGCATTTCTCCTTGAAAGCCTGAGAAATAAGGGTCGTTCGAGACATTGTTCAGAAGAACAGCATACTTTGATTAAAAAGTTGATTGCAGAGGGTAAAACTTATAAAGAAGATTGCAGGTTTTTTTATTCTGTTTGCCCATATGGTGTGAATTGGCTCTCTTTGTAAGTGCATTTTTTATGGAAATATCATCCTTCAAATAAATGGAAATTTTAATTACACCACATCGCTGGAGACTCCTCATTCACTGGATTTTGGTCTAAAACGTATAAAGACGTGCAGACAATGATAGAGATCATTTTGGCTGAACAGCCTAATACTTAAAAATGGAAAGCAAAACCAGAGAGACGTGGAAGAAAACGGCAGACTACCATTTGAATGGATTGAATAATAGCCAGAATGACCAAGACTCAGCCAATGATCAGCTCCAGGATGATCAAAGACAGTCTCAAGTAACCTGTGAGTACTGTGACAGTTAGAAGATGCCTGTGTAAAGCTAATTTCTTAGCAAGAAGTCCCTGCAAAGTCCCACATGTACTTAAGCGGTATGACAGGGTCACTGGTGTTATATGCGAGGGGAGGTATGTGTCACACCGGCTGCTAGCCTGTGTGAACCGAAACCTATAAACGTTCCTCCAGCATGTTATGTGTTGGGGGTTAATTCCTAAGTATTGTGTGGTTTTATGTGAATGGCAAAGAGGGTGGGAGGCCACTCACACAAGCTCCCCTCCGGGTGTGGCTGAGCAAGCTTTAAAGCTCTGACTACTTTTTTTCTGTTGTTGTGGTTTGGAGAGGCAAGGTCTCCATACTGGAAAAGTTTTAGCTCAGACAGAATTGAAGGCTGGGCTACAACCTGTGTGGGCAAATCCCACACTCATATGGACTGTGCTATCGTTTATCTTTTGCTTGTCATTTTTGCTGGTAAGGCCGTGTTTATGTTGCTGGAGTTGCAGGGCTTTATGCCATACAATAAAGCCTGCAGAGAAAACCCGGGTTCCTGAGTCTACTTCTGGCAGCGGCCGAGCGAGTCATCTTGCCACAGCGGATACAATTTGCCAAAGAACACATCAATTGGCCTAAAGAGAAATGGAGAAACATTTTGTGGACTGATGAAAGTAAAAGTCACAGTATACTCTGAAGACAGTGAAGCATGGTGGTGCAAGCATTATGATATGGGCATGTTTCTCTTAGTATGGTGCCAGACCTATTTACCGCATACCAGGGATCATTGACCAGTTTGCATATATTAAAATACTTGAAGAGATCGTTTTCCCTTACGCTGAAGAGTATATGCCCTTGAAATGGGTGTTTCAACAAGACAACGACCCTAAACACACCAGTAAACAAGCAAAATCTTGGTTCCAGTCCAACAAAATTGAGGTTATGGAGTGGCCCGCCCAATCCCCAGACCTTAATCTGATATAACACTTGTAGGGTGAAATCAAAAATGCAGTTTCTGAGGCAAAGCCAACAAATGCCAAGAAATTGTGGTATTCAGTCAAAGCATCCTGGGCTGGAATAACAGTTGACAAAGATGTGAAGCAGTACTAAAAACTGTGAGTATATAACTAAATATTAGGTTAGTGATTCACAGAAATGCTAAATCTTCAAAAAGAGTACATATTGTGAGTAGAGTTGAGCCACCCCCGTAGTGTTCGAGTTCGGTTCGGTTCGTCGAACACCCGTATGGTTGCTGAACTGTTCGTCGAACTATTCGTCGAACACCGTCGAACACCGTTAAAACCAATGGCAGGCAAACAAAAACACATAGAAACACATAGAAAACACCTTCAAAGGTGTCCAAAAGCTGACAAACTGCTCAGAAGACACAACTAACACATGGAAAAGTGACAAGTACATATAGTCATGCGAAAAGAAAAGAGGTGGAGGAGTAAAAGGGGGGGAGACACAGATATAGGCATGTCATGACTAGTGTTGAGCCACCCCCGTAGTGTTCGAGTTCGGTTCGGTTCGTCGAACACCCGTGTGTTCGCCGAACTGTTCGTCGAACTGTTCGTCGAACACCTTCGAACACCGTTAAAACCAATGGCAGGCAAACAAAAACACATAGAAACACATAGAAAACACCTTCAAAGGTGTCCAAAAGCTGACAAACTGCTCAGAAGACATAACTAACACATGGAAAAGTGACAAGTACATATAGTCATGCGAAAATAAAAGAGGTGGAAGAGTAAAAGGAGGGGGAGACACAGATATAGGCATGTCATGCCCTTCTAAAATCCAAAAAGTGAGAAGCCGACACGGCCAGTCCGCTCCTGCCCGTGCCACCTCCGTGTCGCTGGGTTTGTGCCAGAGCCGCGGTGAACCCTGATGGCCAGCCCCCCTCTCCCAATACTGGTGCCTGTCCGCTGGTGGGTCGAGCGAGCCCCCCTGTGGTGGAGGCAGCTCTAAGCTTTTTAATTTAAATTGTCTGTCTAATTTGAATGAATACACTTTAAATCCATTTACAAGGATCTATTGGAGGGCAAGTCTCATGCCAGCAGCCGCGTAATTCCAGCTCCAGTAGCGTCCACTAAAGCTGCTGCAGTTAAAAAGCTTTTATAAGGATCGAGCTCGGCTGTCCACCGCAAGGCATCCTACTGCCAGTCCCAGCCCCTATGCCTTGGGGTGCCTCCTGATGCTCTTCACTGAGTATCCCGTGGTCCCGAAGCATTTCCTTTGAAAAAATTAAGTGTCTAAACTACAGGTGGTGTAGCTTGCTTAACAGCCGGGATAATCCGCTGACTAGCAGATACTGCTACTAGGCACAAAGTATTTCCTGGGCTAGATGCAGTTAAAAATTTGTAATTAGATACTCTCGTTGGATGCTGAGAAAGCATTCCATAGAGTCTCCTGGCACGCCATATATGATTCTCTTAAAAAGCTTGGGGTAGGGGTCTAGGGGACCCTTTTATAGCCAAAATCACGGCCCTGTATCGCAATACGTCACCTAGGCTGAAGATAAATGGAACTGTAGCACCCTGAGGGCTCGGTTGCTACAGACGTATTGCACCTCACCCAGAGGTGTGATATCTCACTCTCAGGTAAGGATGGAGTGTGGATCAGGACCCGACACCTGCATGCATTACACCACATTGCCGTGGGGCAGGGCGACCAATATGCCCCTGAGATGGGCACGACAGTCCCTGTCCCTGGCTGGAGTGGGGGGAGGGAACACTGAGGAAGGGGAACCCTGTAGTGCAGGAGCAGGGAGGAAGCAGTTCCTGGGTGCATTGAGAAGGGAGTATAAAAGGTGGGCACCATCTTAGTTCAGTGCAGAGAAGTCTGAGCAGAAGTGGCAGGGAGCAGGGGCTCTGCATGAGCTCTGCTCCGGAGGCGGGCCTAGTAACAGAGGCCCAGGCCTGGAAGAGGGAGAAGGAAGGAAGAGGAGCGGAGAAGGCTCCAGGAACGAGGAATGAAGGGATCCCAGGGGTGCGGACGGGCGAGTCGCCACCGCACGCCCGAATCCACCTGCGTGGAGGGGTCAGGCCAAAGGGGGAGACCGGTCCCCGAACTAGTGGAGGCAGGAAACGACCCTCAGCTAGAAACCGGAGGCTGTGACATTTTATGTGGCGCAGCCCCTCGCTACACCCGCTAGGAAGGCACCACATAGGGTCAGGGAAACTGGCGCCAAGTTTACCAAGAGGAGGCCCGAGGCAGCCGGACAGAAGTGTTGGTAAGAAAGGCCAGACAAAGGACACACAAAGGGGGTCCTGTGAAGTGCTACAAAGTTATCTGGGAGTTGTCTGAGCCCCTCACCTGGTGAGCACAGTACGACGTGGGCAGCCGTTACCTGCAGACGTGGTCTGGATAATAAGAACTGTGAGTAAAGGCCCTGGACTGCATCACTGACTCCGTGTCGTTACTGCTGCTGCCCTGCACCATCACCCCCATCCTCCGCATACACTGCCCTGAGGCTATACTCCTCCCGTGGGGAGTTATGCTACGCTCTGCTGCACCCACAACACCAGCCTCAGCGGTCTGCCCTGTAGCGGCGGTTCACTCTGACCGCAATCCACGGGTGGCGTAGTCGGACATTTAAACATCAAAACCACATAAATAGTTCCGCCACTGGTTTGACCGCCCTGAGCCACGGAACCGGGTCGCCGCCACGAAGACTACAACCACCAGCATCCACCAAAAAGGGTCCGGCTCCGGGTGTCCCAAGGCCCAGGGGGTGCGTCAGAACATTTTCATCACCTTTCACAATCACCAATGGGACAAGGCAGGGATGTCCTCTGTCCCCTCTCTTATACATCCTAGTGACGGAGCACCTGCTCTCATCAATTCGCCATAACCCCAATATTAGGTGGATTGAGGTGGGAGGCACCGAGTACAAGTACTCTCTATTTGCTGATGATGTCCTAGTATATATCACTCAATCACATATATCCATCCCTGCTGTTATGGCTGAAATAGATCACTTTGTTACATGGTAAAATTTTAAAATCAATGCAGCGAAGTCTGAGGCCCTCGATGTCTCCCTCCCCAAATCCATATAGGATTCCATCCAGTCCAACTTTCCCTTTGCCTGGCCCTCACAGGGTATCAAATACTTAGGAATTCGTATTCATAGAGACCTCTCCCATCTATGTTATCTTAATTTTGGGCCCTTTATTGAACAATTCCATACAGACCACGGTTGGCAAGTTAGAACTGTAAGATTCACTACGTGAATCACTGGTGTTTTGTGGAAAAGCACATGTACACTGCGTTCCAAATTATTATGCAAAAAGTGTTTAGGAGTGATAAGGGAAGAATTTGTTTGTTTGTCAGTTAAACTCATTGATGGTGATGTGTGTCAGGGCTCTTTATATCACTGTAAGCAATTGCAGACACCTGTGCTAATTAGTTTGGCAGGTGTGTCCAATGAAAGGCAAGACTACTTAAGAAGGCTCTCTCACATTATTAAGCAGCCTACATTTTCTGCCAAAATGGGAAAGAAAAAGGATGTGTCGGTTGCTGAGAAGCAACAAATTGTGGATTGTTTAGGTCAAGGCATGACTACAATCAACATTGTGCGATGATCAGGATGAAGTGTCTTGGCAATCAAGAAGTATGTAGCTGATTCACAGTACACACGTGTGCGTGCTGATAAGGGCAAATTGAGGACTCTTTCCTACAGGCAATTACGTCAGGTTAAAAGAGCAGCGGCAAGAAAGCCTTGTCATAGCAGCAGACAAGTTTTTGAAGCTGCTGGTGCCTCCAACGTCCCCCGAACAACAAGATGCAGGGTCCTTCAGAGGTTTGCAGCTGTGCATACGCCATCCTGTCGACCTCCTCTATCCACTTCACACAAGCAGAAACGGCTCCAGTGGGCCAAACATTACATGAAGACTGATTTCAAAACTGTTTTGTTCACGGATGAGTGCCGTGCAGCGCTCGATGGTCCAGATGGATGGAGTGGAGGATGGCTGGTTGATGGACACCCCACGCAAACACGGCTACAGCGCCAACAAGGAGGAGGTGGAGTAATGTTTTGGGCTAGAATCATGGGGAGAGAGATTGTCGGCCCCTTTAGGATCCCTGAAGGCGCTAAAGATGAACTCCATAATGTATGTGGATTTTCTCAAACAGCACTTCCTGCCATGGTTCAAGAAGAAGAACCGTGTATTTCACAGCAAGATCATTTTTTCTGCATGATAATGCACCATCTCATGCTGCACATAAAACATCTGCATCTCTGGCTGATATGGGCATAAAAGGGGACAAACTTATGGTGTGACCCCCATGCTCCCCTGACCTCTACCCCATTCAGAACCTTTGGAGCATCATTAAAAGGAGTGTCTATGATGGCGGGAGGCAGTTCACATCTAAGCAACAGCTCTGGGAGGGTATTCTGTCCTCATGCAAAACAATTGAAGCAGAAACCATCCAAAACCTGACAAATTCAATGGACGAGAGAGTTCAGAAGCTCCTTTCGAACAAGGGGTCCTATGTGAAAATGTAACATCACCTACAATAAAGTTTTGAGTTGAAAACTGTTTGATTTCAGTTTCTAACAACCTGCTAATGCTTATAATTTCAAAAATGACCATTTTTTTGGTCTTTATTAAAATGAAAAGGTTGATCGAAAAGTTTGGGGGATCTAAGAGTGTGGCAACCCAGTAGTCATGATTACTTCGAATTCTGACAATATGAGGGTCATGCTGCAGGTAGAGCAGCAAGAAGGCACTTATGTGTCTTGCGCATCTCGGAGCCCCAAAATTATTTTCCGGGCTAGATGCAGCTAAAAATTATTTTTAATTTTAAATCTGGTGGAGCTTATTATAGATGGCCTAATAGGATCAGTGCTGCACACTGCTACAAAGCCCAAATTATTTTCCAGTCAAGATACAGATAAACATGATTAGTAATTTGAAAGCTTAAAACGGTTGGTAGGGTGATTTTAACCAATCATCAAGCTTTTACTCTCCCCAGGATGACACAGGGGTAGAAAAGTCGTTTCGGATCCATGATTTGTTCATCTTTATGAACGTGAGTCTGTCTACATTATCAGTGGAGAGCCGCGTGCGCTTATCTGTCAGCACACCACCAGCAGCGCTGAACACACGTTCAGACAGAACACTGGCTGCGGGGCATGACAAGATCTCCAAGGCGTAAGTGGCTAGCTCCGGCCATTTATCCAGATTGGAAGCCCAAAAAGAGCAAGGGTCCAGTGACACAGTCGTGGCTTCAATGTTTACTTGGAGATACTCCTGTACCATCGTCTCTAGGCGTTGACTATGTGTCAGACTTCTTGTCTCCTGTGGCCTTGCAAAGGATGGGCTAAAAAAGTGGTGAAATGATTCCGCAAAATTGATGTTACCAGCAGATACTGTGGTTCTGTTACGGTTTGAGTGCTGAACACTTGACGGTCCCACGGTTGGCAAGTTGGAACTGTGAGATTCACTACGTGCACCACTGGTATTTTGTGGAAAAGCACATGTAAGATTCTGCAGCAGTCTCTGCTGATACTCCTGCATGCATGCATCCCTTTCTATGGCAGGAATAATTTCTGCAAATTTACTTTTGTACCGGGGATCTAACAGTGTGGCAACCCAGTAGTCAGGATTATTTCTAATTCTCACAATTCGAGGGTCATGTTGCAGGTAGTGCAGCAAGAAGGCACTCATGTGTGTTGCGCATCCAGGAGCACCAAGTCCCTGTTGTGTTGGTGGCGAGGTAACAATCATGCTTCCTTCCTCTGTCCTCTCCCCCCAACCTCGCACAACAGAAATGTGATCAAGGTCTCCCTCATCTGATGAGTCTTCCATCAGTTCGTCCTCCACTTCTTCCTGGGCTCCTGCACCTTCCTCACTAGTTTGGCTGCTACCATGCGCCCTGGTAAAACCATCTCCCCCACCCTCACATGCCTGCCGCCTTGGTGCTGCCGACCGTCTGGACCTTGCAGATGTTAGCCCTTCCGCATACAACTCCTCCTCCTCTACTTCCTCCACCTCCTCTTGTGCCACCACCTGACTCCGAATTCTGTTTAACATGTGCTCCAGCATGTAAATCACCGGAATAGTCATGCTGATAATGGCATCGTCAGCACTAAACACCTTCGTCGCCATTTCAAAACTGTGCAGAAGGGTGCATAGGTCCCTGATCTGAGACCACTCCTCCAGCGTGATTTGCCCCACCTCTGAATCTCGTTGGCTCAGGCTATATGTCAGAACGTATTGCACCAGGGCTTGTCGGTGCTGCCACAGTCGCTGCAACATGTGCAGAGTTGAATTCCACCGGGTAGGCACATCGCATTTTAGCCGGTGAAGTGGCAGGCCCAAGGACTTCTGTAGAGATGTAAGTCGCTGAGCTGCGGGATGCGAACGGCGGAAGTGAGCACACAGCGACCGTGCCCTCTGCAGAAGGCCATCTAGTCTGGGATAGTGGGCTAAAAATTGCTGGACAACCAGGTTCAACACGTGAGCCATACAAGGCACGTGTGAGACATTGCCCCGGCGAAGGGCCGCACCCAGGTTTGCAGCATTGTCGCACACGGCCTTCCCTGGTTTCAGGTCCAGTGGAGACAACCATTCATGAAATTGGTTCTCCAGAGCTGACCACAACTCCTCAGCTGTGTGACTCACATTTCCCAGACATTTCAATGTAAAAACCGCCTGATGACGTTGAGCCCTACTGCCAGCATAGTAAGGAGGTGTGCAGGATCCCTTCTGCGCAGTTAGAAAGCTTGTGGCATGACCAGACAGGCTTTGGGTGCAGGTGGAAGACCGAGAGGAGGTTGAGGAGGCAGAAGCAGTGGAGGAACTTTGACATAAAGAGGATTGACGCACAACTCGTGGGGACGGCAAGACTTGGACAGCAGCCCCTTGTCCTGCTGTCACCATAGTTACCCAGTGCCCAGTCAGCGACATGTAACGCCCCTGTCCATGCCTACTAGTCCAAGTGTCTGTGGTGAAATGCACCCTGTCACACACAGAGTTTCTCAAAGAAGCGGTGATGTTGTGTGCGACATGCTGGTGGAGCGCAGGCACACCTTTCTTTGAGAAGTAGTGCCGACTGGGCATCTGGTACTGGGGCACTGCGACGGACATAAGGTCTCGAAAATCCTCTGTGTCCACCAGGCGGAAAGGCAGCATTTCTGTAGCCAAGAGCTTGCAGATGGTGAAATTCAACCTCTTAGCTTTCTCATTGCTAGGAGGAAATGGTCTTTTACTTGTCCACATCTGAGGGACCGAGGGCTGGCTATTGTGCTTAGACGGGGTTGATAAGGGTGTCCCCGGCAAACTGCCGGTCTGTGAGGAAGATGCAGGCGGACATGTTAGGTTGCCTTGATCCAAAGGTGGTGCTATCGATGTCGGACAGCGCTCAACACCAGCTGGTGTTACCACCTCCAAAGAAAATGATGACCTGCCAATCACGCTGGCTGTTGCGGGTAAAGAGGTGGCAGGTCTGCGCCCCAAAACAGGTGTGACTGCTGTCCCCCCAGTCACAGAGGATGAAGAGGCCGCGGATGCACAAGATATGGCAGACGGTGGTTGGCCCGGCCGGCTAGGCCGCATTGTAGCACACTGAGCTTCCCACTGCAACTTATGCTTCATGTCCATGTGCCGGTTCATGCATGAAGTACTCAAACTATGTATTTTTTGGCCTCTACTTAGCTTTTGCTGACAAATGTTACAGATAACACGAGTTGGGTCATCTTTATCGATTTGAAAAAATGCCCAGGCTATGCAAGGCTTAGCACCCATGCGACCTGAAGAGCCACCACGACTTGTGGTGAGAGGCAGAGTTGTGTTTGAGGATGCAGTTGTTGACGTGCTTCCAGTACTACGTCTCTGTCCAGGAAGGCGCAACCTGACCTCGTCGTCACTAGCATCTTCCTCCACCTCCTCTGCTGACCTCATCTCTTGGCTGACTGTGGGTTGACAGTAAGTGGGATCTGCAACCTCATCATCATCACCCTGTGTGTTATCACACCCGTCGTCCTCAGAGCCAACCTGTTCCTGCCCTGACAAAAAACTAAAGTTGTCGCTCCAATCAGGTATTTGAGTCTTATCATCGTCTTCCTTATTGTCTCCACCAACAGGAGTTACAGTTTGGGAATGAGGGTCTACATTATGGTCAGAACCTTCTGCGTCTGGTCCTGGATTCGACTCATAAAGATTCTGGGCATCAGTGCAGATCATTTCCTCGTCTGGATTCACAGAAGCGCTGGAGTCGACCTCTGATTCCCAGGCTATAGTATGAGTAAACAGCTCTGCAGACTCAACCATCTGTTCTACCTCATACTCAGACGGGCAGCTGGAGATTTGGGAGCTGTGAGGAAGCAAGTGCGATTTGGGTGACACCTTTGAGGACTGGAGTATTTGTGATGTTGAAGTTGATGTGGAGGAGAGCCCACTTAAAGGAGCACTTGATATCCGTTGAAGCACCTGCTGTTTTTGTGCCTCATCTGGAATTTGTAGCGATTGGCGTGGCCGTAAGAAAGGGATCTTATCACATTGTCCGCTAAAAGAAGTAGACATTTTAGTTTGGCTGGAAGATGGTCTTTCTTCTGCAGATGTTACTGTTGCTTTAACACCTACCCCAAGGACACAACCTTTTTTCCCCTTCCCAACACGCCTATTCCCCTTTCCACCAGCAGCAGGCCTTTTTCCACTCATTTTGGTGGTTAACTAATTCACAACTCTGGAGTTGTTTGCACAAAAAAACAATGGATGGTAACCGAGCAGAGCTGAGTGGCCAAACTGTGGTATTAGGCCAAAACTATTGGCTGAGTTAGATGCAGAAAAAAATTATATTCAATTTGCAACCTGATGGAGGTCAGTATAGATGGACTAATACAACAAGTCCCACACACAGCTAGAAGCCCAATATTTTTTCAGAGGTAGATGCAGAAAAAAATATATTCAGTTTGCAACCTGATGGAGATCAGTATAGATGGACTAATAGAGAAAGTCCCACACACTGCTAGAAGGCCAAATATTTTTTCAGAGCTAGATGCATACAAAAAATTATTTTGAATTTGCAACCTGATGGAGGTCAGTATAGGTGGACTAATAGAACAAGTCCCACACACAGCTAGAAGCCCAAATATTTTTTCAGAGGTACTGTAGATGCAGATAAAAATTATTTTTAATTTGCAACCTGATGGAGGTCAGTATAGATGGATTAATAGAACAAGTCCCACACACAGCTACAAGCCCAATATTTTTTCAGAGGTAGATGCAGAAAAATTTTTTATTCAGTTTGCAACCTGATGGAGGTCTGTATAGATGGATTAATAGAACAAGTCCCACACACAGCTACAAGCCCAATATTTTTTCAGAGGTAGATGCAGAAAAAAAATATATTCAGTTTGCAACCTGATGGAGGTCAGTATAGATGGACTAATAGAGAAAGTCCGACACACTGCTAGAAGGCCAAATATTTTTTCAGAGCTAGATGCAGAAAAAAATTATATTCAGTTTGCAACCTGATGGAGGTCAGTATAGATGGACTAATAGAGAAAGTCCCACACACTGCTAGAAGGCCAAATATTTTTTCAGAGCTAGATGCATACAAAAAATTATTTTGAATTTGCAACCTGATGGAGGTCAGTATAGGTGGACTAATAGAACAAGTCCCACACACTGCTAGAAGGCCAAATATTTTTTCAGAGCTAGATGCAGAAAAAAATTATATTCAGTTTGCAACCTGATGGAGGTCTGTATAGATGGATTAATAGAACAAGACCCACACACAGCTAGAAGCCCAATATTTTTTCAGAGGTAGATGCAGAAAAAAATATATTCAGTTTGCAACCTGATGGAGGTCAGTATAGATGGACTAACAGAGAAAGTCCCACACACTACTAGAAGGCCAAATATTTTTTCAGAGCTAGATGCAGAAAAAAATTATATTCAGTTTGCAACCTGATGGAGGTCTGTATAGATGGATTAATAGAACAAGACCCACACACTGCTAGAAGCCCAATATTTTTTCAGAGGTAGATGCAGAAAAAAATATATTCAGTTTGCAACCTGATGGAGGTCAGTATAGATGGACTAATACAACAAGTCCCACACACAGCTAGAAGCCCAAATATTTTTTCAGAGGTACTGTAGATGCAGATAAAAATTATTTTGAATTTGCAACCTGATGGAGGTCAGTATAGATGGACTAATAGAGAAAGTCCGACACACTGCTAGAAGGCCAAATATTTTTTCAGAGCTAGATGCATACAAAAAATTATTTTGAATTTGCAACCTGATGGAGGTCAGTATAGGTGGACTAATAGAACAAGTCCCACACACTGCTAGAAGGCCAAATATTTTTTCAGAGCTAGATGCATACAAAAAATTATTTTGAATTTGCAACCTGATGGAGGTCAGTATGGGTGGACTAATAGAACAAGTCCCACACACTGCTAGAAGGCCAAATATTTTTTCAGAGCTAGATGCAGAAAAACATTATATTCAGTTTGCAACCTGATGGAGGTCTGTATAGATGGATTAATAGAACAAGACCCACACACAGCTAGAAGCCCGATATTTTTTCAGAGTTAGATGCAGAAAAAAATATATTCAGTTTGCAACCTGATGGAGGTCAGTATAGATGGACTAACAGAGAAAGTCCCACACACTACTAGAAGGCCAAATATTTTTTCAGAGCTAGATGCAGAAAAAAATTATATTCAGTTCGCAACCTGATGGAGGTCTGTATAGATGGATTAATAGAACAAGACCCACACACTGCTAGAAGCCCAATATTTTTTCAGAGGTAGATGCAGAAAAAAATATATTCAGTTTGCAACCTGATGGAGGTCAGTATAGATGGACTAATACAACAAGTCCCACACACAGCTAGAAGCCCAAATATTTTTTCAGAGATACTGTAGATGCAGATAAAAATTATTTTGAATTTGCAACCTGATGGAGGTCAGTATAGATGGACTAATAGAGAAAGTCCGACACACTGCTAGAAGGCCAAATATTTTTTCAGAGCTAGATGCAGAAAAAAATTAGATTCAGTTTGCAACCTGATGGAGGTCAGTATAGATGGACTAATAGAGAAAGTCCCACACACTGCTAGAAGGCCAAATATTTTTTCAGAGCTAGATGCATACAAAAAATTATTTTGAATTTGCAACCTGATGGAGGTCAGTATAGGTGGACTAATAGAACAAGTCCCACACACTGCTAGAAGGCCAAATATTTTTTCAGAGCTAGATGCAGAAAAAAATTATATTCAGTTTGCAACCTGATGGAGGTCTGTATAGATGGATTAATAGAACAAGACCCACACACAGCTAGAAGCCCAATATTTTTTCAGAGGTAGATGCAGAAAAAAATATATTCAGTTTGCAACCTGATGGAGGTCAGTATAGATGGACTAATACAACAAGTCCCACACACAGCTAGAAGCCCAATATTTTTTCAGAGGTAGATGCAGAAAAAAATATATTCAGTTTGCAACCTGATGGAGGTCAGTATAGATGGACTAATACAACAAGTCCCACACACAGCTAGAAGCCCAAATATTTTTTCAGAGGTACTGTAGATGCAGATAAAAATTATTTTTAATTTGCAACCTGATGGAGGTCAGTATAGATGGACTAATAGAGAAAGTCCCACACACTACTAGAAGGCCAAATATTTTTTCAGAGCTAGATGCAGAAAAAAATTATATTCAGTTTGCAACCTGATGGAGGTCAGTATAGATGGATTAATAGAACAAGACCCACACACAGCTAGAAGCCCAATATTTTTTCAGAGGTAGATGCAGAAAAAAATATATTCAGTTTGCAACCTGATGGAGGTCAGTATAGATGGACTAATACAACAAGTCCCACACACAGCTAGAAGCCCAAATATTTTTTCAGAGGTACTGTAGATGCAGATAAAAATTATTTTTAATTTGCAACCTGATGGAGGTCAGTATAGATGGACTAATAGAGAAAGTCCCACACACTACTAGAAGGCCAAATATTTTTTCAGAGCTAGATGCAGAAAAAAATTATATTCAGTTTGCAACCTGATGGAGGTCAGTATAGATGGATTAATAGAACAAGACCCACACACAGCTAGAAGCCCAATATTTTTTCAGAGGTAGATGCAGAAAAAAATATATTCAGTTTGCAACCTGATGGAGGTCAGTATAGATGGACTAACAGAGAAAGTCCCACACACTACTAGAAGGCCAAATATTTTTTCAGAGGTAGATGCAGAAAAAAATTATATTCAGTTTGCAACCTGATGGAGGTCTGTATAGATGGATTAATAGAACAAGACCCACACACAGCTAGAAGCCCAATATTTTTTCAGAGGTAGATGCAGAAAAAAATATATTCAGTTTGCAACCTGATGGAGGTCAGTATAGATGGACTAATACAACAAGTCCAACACACAGCTAGAAGCCCAAATATTTTTTCAGAGGTACTGTAGATGCAGATAAAAATTATTTTGAATTTGCAACCTGATGGAGGTCAGTATAGATGGACTAATAGAGAAAGTCCGACACACTGCTAGAAGGCCAAATATTTTTTCAGAGCTAGATGCAGAAAAAAATTAGATTCAGTTTGCAACCTGATGGAGGTCAGTATAGATGGACTAATAGAATGATGCTATGCCCAAAAGATTTTACTTCACTAGGTGCAGTAAAAAAATTGGTATTCTATACACAGGTGGTATATCTTGCAACACAGATAGGCTACTCCACTGACTAACACACTGTGCAATAGGCCAAAAAGGATTAGCTTTGCTAGATTCAGCCAAATGCTGTGAAAAAAACTTGCACAGCACTGGCACAGACCTGCCTGGCAAAAACTGATAGGAACTGATGTAACCTAGTCCTGAAAAGGACTCCAATTACAATTAGTCTTTACTCCCACAACCTATCTATTTAAGAGCACAGACCTGCCTGATAAAAGTCGTAGGAAATGCTGTAACCTAGTCCTTAAAAGGACTGCAATCACAACTATTCCCTACTCCCAAGCTATCTGTATATTTGTGCAAAATTGGCTTGAAATTAACAAGGTATAGCGCACACAGCAACAGCGGTGCCGTCTAACACGCAGCTGCAGCAGTGAGAAAATGGTGGCGACGGGGAAAATGGCTTGGTCTTAAAGGGCAAGGACATGTGACATACACTGCCAATGACACATGCCCTTGCTTGTGTGAAAAAAAGCACTTCGCTCCGTGTGTGCGCTGCTGATAGGCTGACAGATTGCACCTCCCCACTGTAAATGCGGGAAAGAGAAAAAAAATGGAGATCTTCATTGTTCCTGCAGAGATCCATCCCCTGCCCCTCCCCCCACCCCGCTGTACACTCAAACTGCGTATTAACATTAATTTTCATCATTACTGAGAAAAAATCCAGTTATGATTTTGGTGCACGAACAGTTATCGAACATAACCTCGAACAGCCGAATTTTTCTCAAATTGTTCGTGTTCGCCGAACGGCTCGAACACCGCCCAAAACAGCTCGAATTTGAGATTGGCGAACAGTTCGAGTAGAACAACGCTCATCTCTAGTCATGACCTTCTAAAACCAAAAAAGTGCAAAGCTGACACGGCCAGTCCGTTCCTGCCCGTGCGACTTCCGTGTCGCCGGTTTGTGCCAGAGCTGCGGTGGACCCTGACGGCCAGCCCCCCTCTCCCAATACTGGTGTCTGTCCACTGGTGGGTTGAGCGAGTCCCCCTGCGGTGGAGGCAGGTCTAAGCTTTTTAATTTAAATTGTCTCTGTAATTTGAATGAGTACACTTTAAATCCTTTTACAAGGATCTATTGGAGGCAAGTCTGATGCCAGCAGCCGCGGGAATTCCAGCTCCAGTAGCGTCCACTAAAGCTTCTGCAGTTAAAAAGCTTTTATAAGGATCGAGCTTGGCGGTCCACCGCAAGGCGTCCTACCGCCAGTCCCAGCCCCTGTGCCTTGGGGAGCCTTCCCGATGCTCTTCACTGAGTGTACCGGGGGCCCGAAGCATTTCCTTTGAAAAAATTAAGTGTCCAAACTACAGGTGGTGTAGCTTGCTTAACAGGTGGGATAATCCGCTGACTAGCAGACACTGCTACTAGGTCCAAAGTATTTCCTGGGCTAGATGCAGTTAAAAATTTGTAATTAGATCTACAGGCGGTGGCTACTCCGCTGACTAGCAGACACTGCTACTAGGCCCAAAGTTTTGCCTGGGCTAGATGCAGTTAAAAATTTGTAATTAGATACTCTCGTTGGATGCTGAGAAAGCATTCCATAGAGTCTCCTGGCACGCCATATATTATTCTCTTAAAAAGCTTGGGGTAGGGGTCTAGGGGACCCTTTTATAGCCCAAATCATGGCCCTGTATCGCAATCCGTCAGCTAGGCTGAAGATAAATGGAACATTTTCATCACCTTTCATAATCACCAATGGGACAAGACAGGGATGTCCTCTGTCCTCTCTCTTATACATCCTAGTGATGGAGCACCTGCTCTCATCAATTCGCGATAACTCCAATATTAGGTGGATTGAGGTGGGAGGCACCGAGTACAAGTGCTCTGCATTTGCTGATGATGTCCTAGTATATATCACTCAATCACATATATCCATCCCTGCTGTTATGGCTGAAATAGATCACTTTGTTACATGATCAAATTTTAAAATCAATGCAGCGAAGTCTGAGGCCCTCGATGTCTCCCTCCCCAAATCCATACAGGATTCCATCCAGTCCAACTTTCCCTTTGCCTGGCCCTCACAGGGTATCAAATACTTAGGAATTCGTATTCATAGAGACCTCTCCCGTCTATTTTATCTTAATTTTGGGCCCTTTATTGAACAACTCCATAAAGATCTTACTTCTTGGACGGTGAAGGATTTTTCCTGGTTCGGCAGAATAAGTATACTAAAAATGAACGTCCTACCTAAACTCTTATACCTCTTTCAAACCAGTCCCGTGGTAATTCCCTCAAATTTTTGGAAAAGACTACGCGGTAGCTTTTAGTCTCCCCAGGATGACACAGGTGGGGCAGATGGTGGTTGTCCCGGCCCGCTGGACCGCATTGTAGCACAGTGAGCTTCGCACTGCAACTTATGCTTCATATCCATGTGACGGTTCATGCATGAAGTACTCAAACTATGTATTTTTTGGCCTCTACTTAGCTTTTGGTGACAAATGTTACAGATAACACGAGTTGGGTCATCCTTAGCGATCTGAAAAAATGCACAGGCTATGCAAGGTTTAGAGCCCATGCGACTCTGCTACTTGCAAAACTATCAAATGATTGGCTGGGTTAGATGCAGAGCGTCTGGGTTTGGTTGGGGGTCCCCACAGTCTGCCTAGGCTAGATGCAGTTAAAAATTCTCATTAGATACACAGGCGGTGCAGCTTGCTTTGCAGCTGGGCTAATACGCCCAAAGTATTGGTAGACTCAATACTAAATAAGGAAGGATTCACTGACTGTGGTGGCCCCTCCGTGGGCCATGGCGATTGGTGGAGATTTGGTGGATGATTATAGGAGAAAGCTCCTTAATAGAGAAAGTTGGTGGATTTATACTTTAATTACACGAGTACCAGCGGGTTTAAACATCAGACATGATTTGCTATATCATTATGAGTGATCATTTATAGATTATTATTATATATATGTTCCTTTTTCTTTTCCTTTTCTTTTTGATTATTTACATTTATATACATTGTTTCTATGCTATACTATTTTAACATGGTATGTGTGTTTAAATTTCTGACTAACTCAGCCTTGAACAGATGCATAGCAGGACATGACATATAAATACCACTTCCTTGCTGTTTTTTTGCTATGCAATGATTAAGAACTCGTATATATATTGTGCAGAAAGAAGGGTGAAAGTCCGCCCAGGCAGGAGGAAATTGGAGTTTTATAACACATATTTCAACTGGAGAGGTATTAGAGGCCTGCTATGGCCACAGGTACTAATGGAGGTAATCAAGGTAGGGAAAGAGGCAAGAGGTCCGGTCATCTTAGTTATACAGGCCGGGGGAAACAACCTTGGTCATCACAAGAGTGCATAACTAATGGCAATAATAAAAGAAGACACTGAGCGCTTCAGAGAATTTTTCACAAAACTAGCTATAGTATGGTCAGAGATTGTGCCGATAGCAGTATGGCAAGGTGTGCGAGACATCACGGCCATGGAACGGACAAGGCAGGTAATAAATATTCGGATGGAAAACTTTATAAGAGACAGAGGCTGTGTAGTGATACGACACCGACAACTGGAAGGAGATAAAGCAGGCCTTATACGGCCCGACGGTGTTCACTTAATGGATATTGGACTGGACATATTCCTGTCAGGACTCCAGGACGGAGTGGAACAAGCGTTAAGAGTGATGGGTGGGGGTCAGAGTCCTGCATACGAGTACGCAGGATCCTCCGTGGCCTGGAAATAGAAAGGACATGTTGGAAAGTTACACTTGTTGGCCAACTTGCTGGAGTGGAGACCCATGGCATGCTGCAACAAGCTGAATTATTTTAGAAATAAAATGCCTTTCTAATGGAATGAGTATAAAGAGTTAATAAAGCTGTGACCGATCCTCACCCATCCAGTTGTAAGAGTTACATTATTGTATTGTCAAGGAAAGGGGGACGGTAGGGGGGCTGAGCATCTGGGTTTGGTTGGGGGTCCCCACAGTCTGCCTAGGCTAGATACATTTAAAAATTCTTATTATATACACAGGCGGTGCAGCTTGCTTCTCAGCTGGGCTACTACGCCCAAAGTATTGCCTAGGCTAGATGCAGTTAAAAATTCTACGCTGACTAGCAGACACTGAAGCTTTAGAGCAGACCTCTGAGTAAACAGCTCTTCAGACTCAACCATCTGTGTTACCCCAAGCCATAATGTATGTAGCTTCTTACAGTTAAAAGGGGGGGGGAGCGACCCAACCCACCTGGAATTGACGATGCCAACGTCACGTAAGACACAGCAAGGGGACTCCAAAAAGAGTCTCCATTTTTTCCCAAAATTGTGGCACAGACACCACTTATCCCTAGAACGCATACCTGGGGCCTCGCAGGCCGGCCCTGTTAATTGTTTTCTATTTTCTGCAAGATTACTTTAGTTAGAATTTTGAAACTCTAGGTATTCTTCATGTATATAGTTGTTTGTCATTTGACTTTGAGTTATTCCATGTTATCTGCACACGGGCCTAAAAGGTCCCAGGTATGTGAAAGTTTAGATTTTTATGGTCATGCGTTCTAAGGTTAAGTGGCATCAATTGCCCCACAGTTGCTTAAAACGGTTGGTGAGGTGATTTTACGAAATCCTCAAGCTTTTAGTCTCCCCAGGATGACACAGGGGTAGAAAAGTCCTTGCGAATCCATGATTTGTTCATCTTTATGAACGTGAGTCTGTCTACATTATCAGTGAAGAGCCGCGTGCGCTTATCTGTCAGCACACCACCAGCAGCGCTGAACACACGTTCAGAGAGAACACTGGCTGCGGGGCATGACAAGGTCTCCAAGGCGTGAGTGGCGAGCTCTGGCCATTTTTCCAGATTGGAATCCCAAAATGAGCAAGGGTCCAGTGACACAGTCATGGCTTCAATGTTTACTTGGAGATACTCCTGTACCATCCTCTCTAGGCGTTGACTATGTGTCAGACTTCTTGTCTCCTGTGGCCTTGCAAAGGATGGTCTAAAAAAGTGGTGAAAGGATTCCACAAAATTGCTGTTACCAGCAGATACTGTGTTACTGTTACGGTTTGAGTGATGAAGACTCGACAGTCCCACGGTTGGCAAGTTAGAACTGTGAGATTCACTACGTGCACCACTGGTGTTTTGTGGAAAAGCACATGTAAGATTCTGCAACAGCGTCTGCAGATACTCCTGCATGCGTAAATCCCTTTTTATGGCAGGAATTATTTCGGCAAATTTACTTTTGTACCGGGGATCTAAGAGTGTGTCAACCAGTAGTCAGGATTACTTCGAATTCTAACAATCCGAGGGTCATGTTGCAGGTAGTGCAGCAAGAAGGCACTCATGTGTGTTGCGCATCCAGGAGGACCAAGTCCTTGTTGTGTTGGTAGCGAGGTAAGAATCAGGCTTCCTTCCTCTGCCCTCTCCCCCCAACCTCGCACAACAGAAATGTGATCAAGGTCTCCCTCATCTGATGAGTCTTCCATGCCCATCGCCAGTTCGTCCTCCACTTCTTCCTCGGCTCGTACACCTTCCTCAACAGTTTGGCTGCTACCATGCGCCCTGGTTAATCCCTCTCCCCCACCCTCCCATGCCTGCCGCCTTGGTGCTGCCGACCGTCTGGACCTTGGAGATGTTATCCCTTCCGCATACGACTCCTCCTCTACTTCCTCCACCTCCTCTTGTCCCACCACCTGACTCTGAATTCTGTTTAATGTGTGCTCCAGCATGTAAATCACCGGAATAGTCATGCTGATAATGGCATCGTCGTCAGCACTAAACATCTTCGTCACCATTTCAAAACTGTGCAGAAGGGTGTGTAGCGCCCCTGAGGGTTCAGTCGCCACAGAGTTACTGCATCTCACCCAGAGGTGTGGTATCTCACCCTCAGGTAAGGAAGGCGTATGGCTCGGGACCCTAACACCTGCATCCAACACATACCCGCAGTGGGGGTAGGGCGAGATTACTCCTAAGGGAGAGCACAGTCCCAGGTCCCTAGCTGGTGGGAGGGTCCTATGAGGTGCGTGCTTAGGGGAGCACATGAAAGGGAGAGTATAAATAGGAAGCCATCTTAGAAAGAGCAAGCCAGTCAGAGGAGGAAAAGTGACAGGAGCAGAGGCTCTGCATGAGCTCTGGTCCGGAGGCGGGCCTAGCCTGGGAGGCCCAGGACTGAAGGAGAGAAGAGAGGAGTGGGAGCAGGAAGGCTCCAGGAACCGAAGGGACCCTAGGGGTACGGGCTGTGCAGAAGGCCACCCGTACTCCCGCTGCTACCAGGAGGTAGAGGGGTCAGGCCAGATAAGGGGAACAGGTCCCTCAACTAGCGGAGAAACAGCAAGGCTCAACTAGAAACCGGAGGCTGCAGCATTTCATGTACTGCAGGCCAAAGTCCACACCAGTCTCACTAAGAAGGTAGCCACATAGGACCCAGGGGACGGAACACACGTCGCCCGCCAATCCCCGAGGATACCGGATAGAAGTGTCACTGGGTGTGAGGTGCAGAGAGAAGGCCAGAGAAAGGACACACAGAAGGGGGTCCTGCTAAGTACTCCAGAGCTATCTGGGGGTGGACTGAGTACGCACAGCACGACGGGGGAGATTGCTCTGGTACCTGTAATCTGGACTGCAACAACTGTGAGTAAAGATCTTTTGACTGCATCACAGGGACTCTGTGTTCATTACTGACTTCCTGCACTACAACCACCATCATCCACCCACACTGCACTGAAGCTACACTCTTCCTGAGGGGAGTAATAATACCATTGCTGCAAAACCACCAGCTTCAGAGGACTGTTCCACAGCGGCGGCCCCTTTTGCCGCACTCCAGAGGTGGTGTAGTCGGACATTATAAAACCCATATATACAAATTACCCTTGGATTGACCGCCCTGGGTCACGGACCGGGTCACCGCCACAGTGACTACAACCCCCAGCGTCTACCGGCCCGGTACCCCACGGCCCAGGGGGCGCGTCAACTTCATAGGTCCCTGATCTGAGACCACTCCTGCAGCGTGATTTGCCCCACCTCTGGATCTCGTTGGCCCAGGCTATACGTCAAAACGTATTGGACCAGGGCTTGTCGGTGCTGCCACAGTCGCTGCAACATGTGCAGAGTTGAATTCCACTGTGTCGGCACATCGCATTTCAGCCGGTGAACTGGCAGGCCCAACGACTTCTGTAGAGATGTAAGTCATGGAGCTGCGGGATGCGAACGGCGGAAGTGAGCACACAGCGACCGTGCTGTCTGCAGAAGGCCATCTAGTCCGGGACAGTGGGCTAAAAATTGATGGACAACCATGTTCAACACGTGAGCCATACAAGGCACGTGTGTGACATTGCCCCGGCGAAGGGCCGCACCCAGGTTTGCAGCATTGTCACACACGGCCTTCCCTGGTTGCAGGTCCAGTGGAGACAACAATTCATGAAACTGGGTCTCCAGAGCTGACCACAACTCCTCAGCTGTGTGACTCATATTTCCCAAACATTTCAAAGTAAAAACCGCCTGATGACGTTGAGCCCTGCTGCCAGCATAGTAAGGAGGTGTGCAGGATCCCTTCTGCGCAGTTAGAAAGCTTGTGGCATGACCAGTCAGGCTTTGGGTGTAGGTGGAGGACCGAGAGGAGGTTGAGGAGGCAGAAGCAGTGGAGGAACTTTGAGATAAAGAGGTTTGATGTACAACTTGTGGGGACGGCAAGATTTGGACAGCAGCCCCTTGTCCTGCTGTCACCATAGTTACCCAGTGCCCAGTCAGCGACATGTAACGCCCCTGTCCATGCCTACTCGTCAAAGTGTTTGTGGTGAAATGCACCCTGTCACACACAGAGTTTCTCAAAGAAGTGGTGATGTTGTGTGCGACATGCTGGTGGAACGCAGGCACACCTTTCTTTGAGAAGTAGTGCCGACTGGGCATCTGGTACTGGGGCACTGCGACGGACATAAGGTCTCGAAAATCCTCTGTGTCCACCAGGCGGAAAGGAAGCATTTCTGTAGCCAAGAGCTTGCAGATGGTGAAATTCAACCTCTTAGCTTTCTCATGGCTAGGAGGAAAAGGTCTTTTACTTGTCCACATCTGAGGGATCGAGGGCTGGCTGTTGTGCTTAGAAGGGGTTGAGAAGGGTGTCCCGGCAATCTGCCGGTCTGTGAGGAAGATGCAGGCGGACATGTTAGGTTGCCTGGATCCAAAGGTGGTGCTCTCGATGTCGGAGAGCGCTCAACACCAGCAGGTGTTTCCACTTCCCAATGAACTGACGACCTGCCAATCACACTGGCTGTTGCGGGTAAAGAGGTGGCAGGTCTGCGTCCAAAAACATGTGTGACTGCTGTCCCCCCAGTCACAGAGGATGAAGAGGCTGCGGATGCACAAGATGGGGCAGACAGTGGTTGTCCCGGCCCGCTAGGCCGCATTGTAGCACAGTGAGCTTCCCACTGCAACTTATGCTTCATATCCATGTGACGGTACATGCATGAAGTACTCAAACTATGGATTTTTTGGCCTCTACTTAGCTTTTGGTGACAAATATTACAGATAACATGAGTAGTGTTGAGCCACCCCCGTAGTGTTCGAGTTCGGTTCGGTTCGTCGAACACCCGTGTGTTCGCCGAACTGTTCGTCGAACTGTTCGTCGAACACCTTCGAACACCGTTAAAACCAATGGCAGGCAAACAAAAACACATAGAAACACATAGAAAACACCTTCAAAGGTGTCCAAAAGTTGACAAACTGCTCAGAAGACACAACTAACACATGGAAAAGTGACAAGTACATATAGTCATGCGAAAAGAAAAGAGGTGGAGGAGTAAAAGGAGGGGGAGACACAGATATAGGCATGTCATGCCCTTCTAAAATCCAAAAAGTGAGAAGCCGACACGTTCAGTCCGCTCCTGCCCGTGCCACCTCCGCGTCGCCGGGTTTGTGCCAGAGCCGCGGTGAACCCTGACGGGCAGCCCCCCTCTCCCAATACTGGTGCCTGTCCGCTGGTGGGTCGAGCGAGCCCCCCTGTGGTGGAGGCAGCTCTAAGCTTTTTAATTTAAATTGTCTGTCTAATTTGAATGAATACACTTTAAATCCATTTACAAGGATCTATTGGAGGGCAAGTCTCATGCCAGCAGCCGCGTAATTCCAGCTCCAGTAGCGTCCACTAAAGCTGCTGCAGTTAAAAAGCTTTTATAAGGATCGAGCTCGGCTGTCCACCGCAAGGCATCCTACTGCCAGTCCCAGCCCCTATGCCTTGGGGTGCCTCCTGATGCTCTTCACTGAGTATCCCGTGGTCCCGAAGCATTTCCTTTGAAAAAATTAAGCGTCCAAACTACAGGTGGTGTAGCTTGCTTAACAGCCGGGATAATCCGCTGACTAGCAGACACTGCTACTAGGCACAAAGTATTTCCTGGGCTAGATGCAGTTAAAAATTTGTAATTAGATACTCTCGTTGGATGCTGAGAAAGCATTCCATAGAGTCTCCTGGCACGCCATATATGATTCTCTTAAAAAGCTTGGGGTAGGGGTCTAGGGGACCCTTTTATAGCCAAAATCACGGCCCTGTATCGCAATACGTCACCTAGGCTGAAGATAAATGGAACTGTAGCACCCTGAGGGCTCGGTTGCTACAGAGGTATTGCACCTCACCCAGAGGTGTGATATCTCACTCTCAGGTAAGGATGTAGTGTGGATCAGGACCCGACACCTGCATGCATTACACCACATTGCCGTGGGGCAGGGCGACCAATATGCCCCTGAGATGGGCACGACAGTCCCTGTCCCTGGCTAGAGTGGGGGGAGGGAACACTGAGGAAGGGGAACCCTGTAGTGCAGGAGCAGGGAGGAAGCAGTTCCTGGGTGCATTCAGAAGGGAGTATAAAAGGTGGGCACCATCTTAGTTCAGTGCAGAGAAGTCTGAGCAGAAGTGGCAGGGAGCAGGGGCTCTGCATGAGCTCTGCTCCGGAGGCGGGCCTAGTAACAGAGGCCCAGGTCTGGAAGAGGGAGAAGGAAGGAAGAGGAGCGGAGAAGGCTCCAGGAACGAGGAACGAAGGGATCCCAGGGGTGCAGACGGGCGAGTCGCCACCGCACGCCCGTATCCACCTGCGTGGAGGGGTCAGGCCAAAGGGGGAGACCAGTCCCCGAAACTAGTGGAGGCAGGAAACGACCCTCAGCTAGAAACAGGAGGCTGTGACATTTTATGTGGCGCAGCCCCTCGCTACACCCGCTAGGAAGGCACCACATAGGGTCAGGGAAACTGGCGCCAAGTTTACCAAGAGGAGGCCCGAGGCAGCCGGACAGAAGGGTTGGTAAGAAAGGCCAGACAAAGGACACACAAAGGGGGTCCTGTAAAGCGCTCCAAAGTTATCTGGTTGTTGTCTGAGCCCCTCACCTGGTGAGCACAGTACGACGTGGGCAGCCGTTACCTGCAGACGTGGTCTGGATAATAAGAACTGTGAGTAAAGGCCCTGGACTGCATCACTGACTCCGTGTCGTTACTGCTGCTGCCCTGCACCATCACCCCCATCCTCCGCATACACTGCCCTGAGGCTATACTCCTCCCGTGGGGAGTTATGCTACGCTCTGCTGCACCCACAACACCAGCCTCAGCGGTCTGCCCTGGAGCAGCGGTTCACTCTAACCGCAATCCACGGGTGGTGTAGTCGGACATTTAAACATCAAAACCACATAAATAGTTCCGCCACTGGTTTGACCGCCCTGAGCCACGGAACCGGGTCGCCGCCACGGAGACTACAACCACCAGCATCCACCAAAAAGGGTCCAGCTCCGGGTGTCCCAAGGCCCAGGGGGCGCGTCAGAACATTTTCATCACCTTTCACAATCACCAATGGGACAAGGCAGGGATGTTCTCTGTCCCCTCTCTTATACATCCTAGTGACGGAGCACCTGCTCTCATCAATTCGCCATAACCCCAATATTAGGTGGATTGAGGTGGGAGGCACCGAGTACAAGTGCTCTCTATTTGCTGATGATGTCCTAGTATATATCACTCAATCACATATATCCATCCATGCTGTTATGGCTGAAATAGATCACTTTGTTACATGGTCAAATTTTAAAATCAATGCAGCGAAGTCTGAGGCCCTCGATGTCTCCCTCCCCAAATCCATATAGGATTCCATCCAGTCCAACTTTCCCTTTGCCTGGCCCTCACAGGGTATCAAATACTTAGGAATTCCTATTCATAGAGACCTCTCCCGTCTATGTTATCTTAATTTTGGGCCCTTTATTGAACAACTCCATACAGACCACGGTTGGCAAGTTAGAACTGTAAGATTCACTACGTGAACCACTGGTGTTTTGTGGAAAAGCACATGTACACTGTGTTCCAAATTATTATGCAAAAAGTGTTTAGGAGTGATAAGGGAAGAATTTGTTTGTTTGTCAGTTAAACTCATTGATGGTGATGTGTGTCAGGGCTCTTTATATCACTGTAAGCAATTGCAGACACCTGTACTAATTAGTTTGGCAGGTGTGTCCATTGAAAGGCAAGACTACTTAAGAAGGCTGTCTCACATTATTAAGCAGCCTACATTTTCTGCCAAAATGGGAAAGAAAAAGGATGTGTCGGCTGCTGAGAAGCAACAAATTGTGGAGTGTTTAGGTCAAGGCATGACTACAATCAACATTGTGCGATGATCAGGATGAAGTGTCTTGGCAATCAAGAAGTATGTAGCTGATTCACAGTACACACGTGTGCGTGCTGATAAGGGCAAATTGAGGACTCTTTCCTACAGGCAATTATGTCAGGTTGAAAGAGCAGCGGCAAAAAAGCCTTGTCATAGCAGCAGACAAGTTTTTGAAGCTGCTGGTGCCTCCAACGTCCCCCAAACAACAAGATGCAGGGTCCTTCAGAGGTTTGCAGCTGTGCATACGCCATCCTGTCGACCTCCTCTATCCACTTCACACAAGCAGAAACGGCTCCAGTGGGCCAAACATTACATGAAGACTGATTTCAAAACTGTTTTGTTCACGGATGAGTGCCGTGCAGCGCTCGATGGTCCAGATGGATGGAGTGGAGGATGGCTGGTTGATGGACACCCCACGCAAACACGGCTACAGCGCCAACAAGGAGGAGGTGGAGTAATGTTTTGGGCTGGAATCATGGGGAGAGAGATTGTCGGCCCCTTTAGGATCCCTGAAGGCGCTAAAGATGAACTCCATAATGTATGTGGATTTTCTCAAACAGCACTTCCTGCCATGGTTCAAGAAGAAGAACCGTGTATTTCACAGCAAGATCATTTTTTTGCATGATAATGCACCATCTCATGCTGCACATAAAACATCTGCATCTCTGGCTGATATGGGCATAAAAGGGGACAATCCTATGGTGTGACCCCCATGCTCCCCTGACCTCTACCCCATTCAGAACCTTTGGAGCATCATTAAAAGGAGTGTCTATGATGGCGGGAGGCAGTTCACATCTAAGCAACAGCTCTGGGAGGGTATTCTGTCCTCATGCAAAACAATTGAAGCAGAAACCATCCAAAACCTGACAAATTCAATGGACGAGAGAGTTCAGAAGCTCCGTTCGAACAAGGGGTCCTATGTGAAAATGTAACATCACCTAGAATAAAGTTTTGAGTTGAAAACTGTTTGATTTCAGTTTCTAACAACCTGCTAATGCTTATAATTTCAAAAATGACCATTTTTTTAGTCTTTATTAAAATGAAAAGGTTGATCGAAAAGTTTGGGGGATCTAAGAGTGTGCCAACCCAGTAGTCATGATTACTTCGAATTCTGACAAAATGAGGGTCATGCTGCAGGTAGTGCAGCAAGAAGGCACTTATGTGTCTTGCGCATCTCGGAGCCCCAAAATTTTATTCCGGGCTAGATGCAGCTAAAAATGATTATTAATTTTAAATCTGGTGAAGCTTTAGTATAGATGGCCTAATAGGATCAGTGCTGCACACTGCTACAAAGCCCAAATTATTTTCCAGTCAAGATACAGATAAACATGATTAGTAATTTTAAATCTGGTGGAGCTTATTATAGATGGCCTAATAGAATCAGTGCTGCACACTGCTACAAAGCCCAAATTATTTTCCAGCCAAGATACAGATAAACATGATTAGTAATTTGAAAGCTTAAAACGGTTGGTAGGGTGATTTTAACCAATCATCAAGCTTTTACTCTCCCCTGGATGACACAGGGGTAGAAAAGTCGTTTCGGATCCATGATTTGTTCATCTTTATGAACGTGAGTCTGTCTACATTATCAGTGGAGAGCCGCGTGCGCTTATCTGTCAGCACACCACCAGCAGCGCTGAACACTCGTTCAGACAGAACGCTGGCTGCGGGGCATGACAAGATCTCCAAGGCGTAAGTGGCTAGCTCCGGCCATTTATCCAGATTGGAAGCCCAAAAAGAGCAAGGGTCCAGTGACACAGTCATGGCTTCAATGTTTACTTGGAGATACTCCTGTACCATCGTCTCTAGGCGTTGACTATGTGTCAGACTTCTTGTCTCCTGTGGCCTTGCAAAGGATGGGCTAAAAAAGTGGTGAAATGATTCCGCAAAATTGATGTTACCAGCAGATACTGTGGTTCTGTTACAGTTTGAGTGCTGAACACTTGACGGTCCCACGGTTTGGAAAGTTGGAACTGTGAGATTCACTACGTGCACCACTGGTATTTTGTGGAATAGCACATGTAAGATTCTGCAACAGTCTCTGCTGATACTCCTGCATGCGTGCATCCCTTTCTATGGCAGAAATAATTTCTGCAAATTTACTTTTGTACCGGGGATCTAACAGTGTGGCAACCCAGTATTCAGGATTATTTCTAATTCTCACAATTCGAGGGTCATGTTGCAGGTAGTGCAGCAAGAAGGCACTCATGTGTCTTGCGCATCCAGGAGCACCAAGTCCCTGATGTGTTGGTGGTGAGGTAACAATCATGCTTCCTTCCTCTGTCCTCTCCCCCCAACCTCGCACAACAGAAATGTGATCAAGGTCTCCCTCATCTGATGAGTCTTCCATCAGTTCGTCCTCCACTTCTTCCTGGGCTCCTGCACCTTCCTCACTAGTTTGGCTGCTACCATGCGCCCTGGTAAAACCATCTCCCCCACCCTCACATGCCTGCCGCCTTGGTGCTGCCGACCGTCTGGACCTTGGAGATGTTAGCCCTTCCGCATACAACTCCTCCTCCTCTACTTCCTCCACCTCCTCTTGTGCCACCACCTGACTCCGAATTCTGTTTAACATGTGCTCCAGCATGTAAATCACCGGAATAGTCATGCTGATAATGGCATCGTCAGCATTAAACATCTTCGTCGCCATTTCAAAACTGTGCAGAAGGGTGCATAGGTCCCTGATCTGAGACCACTCCTCCAGCGTGATTTGCCCCACCTCTGGATCTCGTTGGCCCAGGCTATACATCAGAACGTATTGCACCAGGGCTTGTCGGTGCTGCCACAGTCGCTGAAACATGTGCAGAGTTGAATTCCACCGGGTAGGCACATCGCATTTTAGCCGGTGAAGTGGCAGGCCCAACGACTTCTGTAGAGATGTAAGTCGCTGAGCTGCGGGATGCGAACGGCGGAAGTGAGCACACAGCGACCGTGCCCTCTGCAGAAGGCCATCTAGTCTGGGATAGTGGGCTAAAAATTGCTGGACAACCAGGTTCAACACGTGAGCCATACAAGGCACGTGTGTGACATTGCCCCGGCGAAGGGCCGCACCCAGGTTTGCAGCATTGTCGCACACGGCCTTCCCTGGTTTCAGGTCCAGTGGAGACAACCATTCATGAAATTGGTTCTCCAGATCTGACCACAACTCCTCAGCTGTGTGACTCACATTTCCCAGACATTTCAATGTAAAAACCGCCTGATGACATTGAGCCCTACTGCCAGCATAGTAAGGAGGTGTGCAGGATCCCTTCTGCGCAGTTAGAAAGCTTGTGGCATGACCAGACAGGCTTTGAGTGCAGGTGGAAGACCGAGAGGAGGTTGAGGAGGCAGAAGCAGTGGAGGAACTTTGACATAAAGAGGATTGACGCACAACTCGTGGGGACGGCAAGACTTGGACAGCAGCCCCTTGTCCTGCTGTCACCATAGTTACCCAGTGCCCAGTCAGCGACATGTAACGCCCCTGTCCATGCCTACTCGTCCAAGTGTCTGTGGTGAAATGCACCCTGTCACACACAGAGTTTCTCAAAGAAGCGGTGATGTTGTGTGCGACATGCTGGTGGAGCGCAGGCACACCTTTCTTTGAGAAGTAGTGCCGACTGGGCATCTGGTACTGGGGCACTGCGACGGACATAAGGTCTCGAAAATCCTCTGTGTCCACCAGGCGGAAAGGCAGCATTTCTGTAGCCAAGAGCTTGCAGATGGTGAAATTCAACCTCTTAGCTTTCTCATGGCTAGGAGGAAATGGTCTTTTACTTGTCCACATCTGAGGGACCGAGGGCTGGCTATTGTGCTTAGACGGGGTTGATAAGGGTGTCCCCGGCAAACTGCCGGTCTGTGAGGAAGATGCAGGCGGACATGTTAGGTTGCCTGGATCCAAAGGTGGTGCTATCGATGTCGGACAGCGCTCAACACCAGCTGGTGTTACCACCTCCAAAGAAAATGATGACCTGCCAATCACGCTGGCTGTTGCGGGTAAAGAGGTGGCAGGTCTGCGCCCCAAAACAGGTGTGACTGCTGTCCCCCCAGTCACAGAGGATGAAGAGGCCGCGGATGCACAAGATATGGCAGACGGTGGTTGGCCCGGCCGGCTAGGCCGCATTGTAGCACACTGAGCTTCCCACTGCAACTTATGCTTCATGTCCATGTGCTGGTTCATGCATGAAGTACTCAAACTATGTATTTTTTGGCCTCTGCTTAGCTTTTGCTGACAAATGTTACAGATAACACGAGTTGGGTCATCTTTATCGATCTGAAAAAATGCCCAGGCTATGCAAGGCTTAGCACCTGTAACATACCTGGCGGCGTCCTTGCATGGTGGTCCATCTCCCACTGTGCAAGAGGGCGCACTTGATCTCCTTTCCAGAATGTCTCTCTGGCTTCCCTCCATGCTGTCTGTTTGTGTCTGTTTCTGCTGCTTAAGGGCGGCGCTCGATCACTTCCTGCCTTTTGTACCTGCTGTGGGTCACACCCCTTGTGCGTCCTCAGCCTATTGCTGTCTGTCACTTGGTATATAGCTCAGCAGCTCCCTTCTATCCCTGCCTGAGCATAGTGTTTTCCTTCAGTGTGTGCTTGCACTCTGAGGGTGCCAGGTCCCGTCTTTGTTTCCTTGTCTGCCTTTCCTGGAGGCTGTATTTCCAGGCCTGTCTGAACTTAGTCCTGTATGTCTCCTGCTTTGCGGTATCAGCTCCCGTGTCTGAACTGTGTCCTGTATGTCTCCTGCTTTGCGGTATTAGTTCCCGTGTCTGAACTGAGTCCTGTATGTCTCCTGCTTTGCGGTATTAGTTCCCGTGTCTGAACTGAGTCCTGTATGTCTCCTGCTTTGCGGTATTAGTTCCCGTGTCTGAACTGAGTCCTTTCTGTGTATCTTGTCTGTCCTGTCTGAACACGCTCCTAGCCTGTTCCTCCCGCCTTCTAGGGGCCGATTACCTAGACCCGCTCCTGTATTTTGTCTGTCCTGTCTGAACACGCTCCTAGCCTGTTCCTCCCGCCTTCTAGGGGCCGATTACCTAGACCCGCTCCTGTATTTTGTCTGTCCTGTCTGAACACGCTCCTTGCCTGTTCGTCCCGCCTCTCTGGGGGCAGTATTCCCAGACCCGCTCCTGTATCCCGCTGCAGTGTCGGTCCCCTCCGTACACTCAGTTCCAGTCTGAACTCTCTCCTATCCTTTACCTGTTTTTCCTCTATGTCCGTTCCCTTCCTTTTTCTGCAGAGTCTGAACTCGTACCTAACTCCTGCTTGTTGTCTCTGTACTCCCGTTTGTGAGTTTGTGGTCCCCTCGCTACTTCACTGCAAGTACCCTGTGGGTATCTGGCTCTGCCTTTCCCTTCCTGTCTGTTCCGTGTGTACAGAGTCCTGTCCGTTCTGCTCCGGCAGTCCTGTCCTGCCCTGCTTCTGCCCGCTGCTCCGGCAGTCCTGTCCTGCCCTGCCTGTACCCCTCTGCCTGTAATGTTCCTGAGTCCCAGTGTGTACTGGGCCCTATCCCGCCTGTGTTCCTACCTGCTAGTGCCTCCCTGTCTGCACTCTAGCTGTGCTTGCCTGTAACCCTCTGCCTGTATTGTTCCTGAGTCCCGGTGTGTACTGGGTCCTATCCCGCCTGTGTTCCTACCTGCTAGTGCCTCCCTGTCTGCACTCTAGCTGTGCTTGCCTTTACCCCCCTGCCTGCATACCCGCCTGCCTGCATACCAGTTGTGCCTGCCTATACCCACCAGTCTGTGTGCCAGCCTACCAGCCTGTTCCTGTATTCCCCTGTGTGGGTCAACAGCCGTGTCCGGGGTCTGTCCTGGAGTAGCACCTGGTCCCTCTGCTCGGTTCCTCCTTGGTGCACTGGCGTCGTATGCCGTCGTGCGACCCTGGTCGGATCGGGTGAATACTTAGTCACGCCCCTCCAGGCATTCACTCTCCGGCACGGTCCAGTGGAATCACTACCAATCACACGCACACGCCGCTTAGCCCGGGCGTGTGCATAACAGCATGCTCAGGCCATGGTTCCCGTTGAGCCCCACGGCCTTCGCCCTCTGAGAAGTTTTCCAGCGAATATATGCATTAAAATAAATAAATAAATTTTTTTTCCCTTAGCTGAGTTCCAGGCGAATTACGCACCGTCCAGATGGATCTATCAGCTCTCGTTCCTGCGGATCCGCCACGTTACTATGGGGATCCAAGACAGTGTCGTGCATTTGTGGAGCAATGCATGCTACACTTTAAGGCCTACCCTCTTTATTTTCCTTCCGATTGGGCTAAAGTGGCCTTTATGAGGTCTTACCTGGCGGGTGATGCCTTGGAATGGATCAACCCCCTATATGAAACACAGGATCCGATCCTCCGGGACCTAATGGCCTTCCTGGTGGCCTTTCTAATGGTCTTCGATGATCCTAACCCGGAGGCTCCTGCTGAAGCTTCACCTCCTAATATCCCGGAGAAACCCCAATGGGTAATGTGCGTGGGTAGTGCACCAGTTCTCCTGCCCGAAGAGACTTCTGCCCATCCAGACTCCACACAGGAGAACTTCCTGCACCCGGCATCAGATGCTTCTCTCTCTTTAACCGGTGTGCATGTCCAAGGATGCTCCAAAGCTGTGGTTACCTCTGAGTCTGTGCACCTCTACTACCTGGCGGAGGATCCCCTGTTGCCTCCTGAATCCTCCGGGATACCACTCGATGACAAATGGAGAGAGACTTCTTTACACCCGGTACTCAATACTTTGTCCGCTTCGTCCTGTGAGCCTGACAATGGGTACCCCAAAGTGGTAGTTACCTCCGAGTCTCTACACCCCTCCGACCAGGCGGAGGATCTCCAGTTGTCTCCTGAACCCTTCGGGGTGCTACCTGGTAACGAAAGGACAGAGACTCTCCTATACTCTGTACCTGATACCTCGCTCGCTTCGTCCAGTGAGTCCAACCTAGTGTACTCCGAAGCAGAAGTTACTCCCGAGTCTCTACACCCCTCCGACCAGGCGGAGGACCTCCAGTTGTGTTCAGAACCCTTCGGGGTGCCACCTGGTGGTGAATGGACAGAGACTTTCCTATACTCGGTACCCGATACCTCGCCTGCTTCCTCCAGTGAGTCCAACCTAGTGTACTCCGAAGCAGAGGTTACTCCCGAGTCTCTACACCCCTCCAACCAGGCGGAGGACCTCCAGTTGTGTTCAGAACCCTTCGGGGTGCCACCTGGTGGTGAATGGACAGAGACTTTCCTATACTCGGTACCCGATACCTCGCCTGCTTCCTCCAGTGAGTCCGACCTAGTGTACTCTGAAGCAGTTGTTTTCTCTGAGCCTCTGCACTCTTCTGACCCGGCGGAGGACCTCCAGTTGTTTCCTGAATCCTCCGGGATACCACCAGATAACAAAGAGACAGTGACTTTTCCTCATTATGTACCTGATAACCCGTCTATTTCTTCCTGTGAGCTTGACAAGATGTACCTCGAAGCAGAGATTACCCTTAAGTCTCTGTTCCCCTCCAACCCAGTGAACGACTGGTCCTCGAATTCCCTGCGGAAGATTCTGGCAGGCCTGAAGAAGAGGGGGCGTAAGGGGGGAGGTACTGTAACATACCTGGCGGCGTCCTTGCATGGTGGTCCATCTCCCACTGTGCAAGAGGGCGCACTTGATCTCCTGTCCAGAATGTCTCTCTGGCTTCCCTCCATGCTGTCTGTTTGTGTCTGTTTCTGCTGCTTAAGGGCGGCGCCCGATCACTTCCTGCCTTTTGTACCTGCTGTGGGTCACACCCCTTGTGCGTCCTCAGCCTATTGCTGTCTGTCACTTGGTATATAGCTCAGCAGCTCCCTTCTATCCCTGCCTGAGCATAGTGTTTTCCTTCAGTGTGTGCTTGCACTCTGAGGGTGCCAGGTCCCGTCTTTGTTTCCTTGTCTGCCTTTCCTGGAGGCTGTATTTCCAGGCCTGTCTGAACTTAGTCCTGTATGTCTCCTGCTTTGCGGTATCAGCTCCCGTGTCTGAACTGTGTCCTGTATGTCTCCTGCTTTGCGGTATTAGTTCCCGTGTCTGAACTGAGTCCTGTATGTCTCCTGCTTTGCGGTATTAGTTCCCGTGTCTGAACTGAGTCCTGTATGTCTCCTGCTTTGCGGTATTAGTTCCCGTGTCTGAACTGAGTCCTTTCTGTGTATCTTGTCTGTCCTGTCTGAACACGCTCCTAGCCTGTTCCTCCCGCCTTCTAGGGGCCGATTACCTAGACCCGCTCCTGTATTTTGTCTGTCCTGTCTGAACACGCTCCTAGCCTGTTCCTCCCGCCTTCTAGGGGCCGATTACCTAGACCCGCTCCTGTATTTTGTCTGTCCTGTCTGAACACGCTCCTTGCCTGTTCGTCCCGCCTCTCTGGGGGCAGTATTCCCAGACCCGCTCCTGTATCCCGCTGCAGTGTCGGTCCCCTCCGTACACTCAGTTCCAGTCTGAACTCTCTCCTATCCTTTACCTGTTTTTCCTCTATGTCCGTTCCCTTCCTTTTTCTGCAGAGTCTGAACTCGTACCTAACTCCTGCTTGTTGTCTCTGTACTCCCGTTTGTGAGTTTGTGGTCCCCTCGCTACTTCACTGCAAGTACCCTGTGGGTATCTGGCTCTGCCTTTCCCTTCCTGTCTGTTCCGTGTGTACAGAGTCCTGTCCGTTCTGCTCCGGCAGTCCTGTCCTGCCCTGCTTCTGCCCGCTGCTCCGGCAGTCCTGTCCTGCCCTGCCTGTACCCCTCTGCCTGTAATGTTCCTGAGTCCCAGTGTGTACTGGGCCCTATCCCGCCTGTGTTCCTACCTGCTAGTGCCTCCCTGTCTGCACTCTAGCTGTGCTTGCCTGTAACCCTCTGCCTGTATTGTTCCTGAGTCCCGGTGTGTACTGGGTCCTATCCCGCCTGTGTTCCTACCTGCTAGTGCCTCCCTGTCTGCACTCTAGCTGTGCTTGCCTTTACCCCCCTGCCTGCATACCCGCCTGCCTGCATACCAGTTGTGCCTGCCTATACCCACCAGTCTGTGTGCCAGCCTACCAGCCTGTTCCTGTATTCCCCTGTGTGGGTCAACAGCCGTGTCCGGGGTCTGTCCTGGAGTAGCACCTGGTCCCTCTGCTCGGTTCCTCCTTGGTGCACTGGCGTCGTATGCCGTCGTGCGACCCTGGTCGGATCGGGTGAATACTTAGTCACGCCCCTCCAGGCATTCACTCTCCGGCACGGTCCAGTGGAATCACTACCAATCACACGCACACGCCGCTTAGCCCGGGCGTGTGCATAACAGCACCCATGTGACCTGAAGAGCCACCACGACTTGTGGTGAGAGGCAGAGTTGTGTTTGAGGATGCAGTTGTTGACGTGCTTCCAGTACTACGTCTCTGTCCAGGAAGGCGCAACCCGACCTCGTCGTCACTAGCATCTTCCTCCACCTCCTCTGCTGACCTCATCTCTTGGCTGACTGTGGGTTGACAGTAAGTGGGATCTCCAACCTCATCATCATCACCCTGTGCGTTATCACACCCGTCGTCCTCAGAGCCAACCTGTTCCTGCCCTGACAAAAAACTAAAGTTGTCGCTCCAATCAGGTATTTGAGACTTATCATCGTCTTCCTCATTGTCTCCACCAACAGGAGTTACAGTTTGGGAATGAGGGTCTACATTATGGTCAGAACCTTCTGCGTCTGGTCCTGGATCCGACTCATAAAGATTCTGGGCATCAGTGCAGATCATTTCCTCGTCTGGATTCACAGAAGCGCTGGAGTCGACCTCTGATTCCCAGGCTATAGTATGAGTAAACAGCTCTGCAGACTCAACCATCTGTTCTACCTCATACTCAGACGGGCAGCTGGAGATTTGGGAGCTGTGAGGAAGCAAGTGCGATTGGGGTGACACCTTTGAGGACTGGAGTATTTGTGATGTTGAAGTTGATGTGGAGGAGAGCCCACTTAAAGGAGCACTTGATATCCGTTGAAGCACCTGCTGTTTTTGTGCCTCATCTGGAATTTGTAGCGATTGGCGTGGCCGTAAGAAAGGGATCTTATCACATTGTCCGCTAAAAGAAGTAGACATTTTAGTTTGGCAGGGAAGATGGTCTTTCTTCTGCAGATGTTACTGTTGCTTTAACACCTACCCCACGGACACAACCTTTTTTCCCCTTCCCAACACGCCTATTCCCCTTTCCACCAGCAGCAGGCCTTTTTCCACTCATTTTGGTGGTTAACTAATTCACAACTCTGGAGTTGTTTGCACAAAAAAACAATGGATGGGAACCGAGCAGAGCTGAGTGGCCAAACTGTGGTATTAGGCCAAAACTATTGGCTGGGTTAGATGCAGAAAAAAATTATATTCAATTTGCAACCTGATGGAGGTCAGTATAGATGGACTAATAGAACAAGTCCCACACACAGCTAGAAGCCCAAATATTTTTTCAGAGGTAGATGCAGAAAAATGTTTTATTCAGTTTGCAACCTGATGGAGGTCTGTATAGATGGATTAATAGAACAAGTCCCACACACAGCTTCAAGCCCAATATTTTTTCAGAGGTAGATGCAGAAAAAAAATATATTCAGTTTGCAACCTGATGGAGGTCAGTATAGATGGACTAATAGAGAAAGTCCCACACACTGCTAGAAGGCCAAATATTTTTTCAGAGCTAGATGCAGACAAAAAATTATTTTGAATTTGCAACCTGATGGAGGTCAGTATAGGTGGACTAATAGAACAAGTCCCACACACTGCTAGAAGGCCAAATATTTTTTCAGAGCTAGAGGTAGAAAAAAATTATATTCAGTTTGCAACCTCATGGAGGTCTGTATAGATGGATTAATAGAACAAGTCCCACACACAGCTAGAAGCCCAAATATTTTTTCAAAGGTAGATGCAGATAAAAATTATTTTTAATTTGCAACCTGATGGAGGTCAGTATAGATGGACTAATAGAGAAAGTCCCACACACTGCTAGAAGGCCAAATATTTTTTCAGAGCTAGATGCAGATAAAAATTATTTTTAATTTGCAACCTGATGGAGGTCACTATAGATGGACTAATAGAGAAAGTCCCACACACTGCTAGAAGGCCAAATATTTTTTCAGAGCTAGATGCAGATAAAAATTATATTCAATTTGCAACCTGATGGAGGTCAGTATAGATGGACTAATAGAACAAGTCCCACACACAGCTAGAAGCCCAAATATTTTTTCAGAGGTACTGTAGATGCAGATAAAAATTATTTTTAATTTGAAACCTGATGGAGGTCAGTATAGATGGACTAATACAACAAGTCCCACACACAGCTAGAAGCCCAATATTTTTTCAGAGGTAGATGCAGAAAAAAATATATTCAGTTTGCAACCTGATGGAGGTCTGTATAGATGGATTAATAGAACAAGTCCCACACACAGCTAGAAGCCCAATATTTTTTCAGAGGTAGATGCAGAAAAAAATATATTCAGTTTGCAACCTGATGGAGGTCAGTATAGATGGACTAATACAACAAGTCCCACACACAGCTAGAAGCCCAATATTTCTTCAGAGGTAGATGCAGAAAAAAATATATTCAGTTTGCAACCTGATGGAGGTCTGTATAGATGGATTAATAGAACAAGTCCCACACACAGCTAGAAGCCCAATATTTTTTCAGAGGTAGATGCAGAAAAAAATATATTCAGTTTGCAACCTGATGGAGGTCAGTATAGATGGACTAATACAACAAGTCCCACACACAGCTAGAAGCCCAATATTTTTTCAGAGCTAGAAGCAGAAAAAATTATATTCAATTTGCAACCTGATCGAGGTCAGTATAGATGGACTAATAGAATGATGCTATGCCCAAAAGATTTTACTTCACTAGGTGCAGTAAAAAAATTGGTATTCTATACACAGGTGGTATATCTTGCAACACAGATAGGCTACTCCACTGACTAACACACTCTGCAATAGGCCAAAAAGGATTAGCTTTGCTAGATTCAGCCAAATGCTGTGAAAAAAACTTGCACAGCACTGGCACAGACCTGCCTGGCAAAAACTGATAGGAACTGATGTAACCTAGTGCTGAAAAGGACTCCAATTACAATTAGTCTTTACTCCCACAATCTATCTATTTAAGAGCACAGACCTGCCTGATAAAAGTCGTAGGAAATGCTGTAACCTAGTCCTTAAAAGGACTGCAATCACAACTATTCCCTACTCCCAAGCTATCTGTAGATTTGTGCGAAAATTGGCTTGAAATTAACAAGGTATAGCGCACACAGCAACAGCGGTGCCGTCTAACACGCAGCTGCAGCAGTGAGAAAATGGTGGCGACGGGGAAAATGGCTTGGTCTTATAGGGCAAGGACATGTGACATACACTGCCAATGACACATGCCCTTGCTTGTGTGAAAAAAAGCACTTCGCTCCGTGTGTGCGCTGCTGATAGGCTGACAGATTGCACCTCCCCACTGTAAATGCGGGAAAGAGAAAAAAAAAATGGAGATCTTCATTGTTCCTGCAGAGATCCATCCCCTGCCCCTCCCCCCACCCCGCTGTACACTCAAACTGCGTATTAACATTAATTTTCATCATTACTGAGAAAAAATCCAGTTATGATTTTGGTGCACGAACAGTTATCGAACATAACCTCGAACAGCCGAATTTTTCTCAAATTGTTCGTGTTCGCCGAACGGCTCGAACACCGCCCAAAACAGCTCGAATTTGAGATTGGCGAACAGTTCGAGTAGAACAACGCTCATCTCTAAACATGAGTTGGGTCATCCTTATCGATCTGAAAAAATGCCCAGGCTATGCAAGGCTTAGAGCCCATGCGACTTGTGGTCAGAGGCAGAGTTGTGGTTGAGGATGCAGTTGTTGACGTGCTTCCAGTTCTCCGTCTCTGTCCAGGAAGGCGCAACCTAACCTCATCGTCAATAGCATCTGTGACGCCCCGCTGCGCTTGGTATCACAGATCCTAGAAGAGTGCATTGATGGAACCCTCCACAAGAGGCCCCCATAAACATTCACACATCTCCACCTTCCACCTTAGACCAGCAGAGGGAGCCCATTAGGGATATAAATAGGGAAGGTGGAGCTAGGCAGTTCAGTTCCTCTGAAGAGTTCCTGCAGTAGAGAAGCCATAGAGAGGTCAGTCTGCAGTGCAACTCAGTCTAGTCTAGAGATCTCAGTTAATAGTTCAGCAGTGGAGCATGAGGCTCCTGCTAGCTAGATTCAGGGAGCCCAGATAGAGCTTAAGGTGTTCCGGCGCCATAAGATCGGTGATGCGCGGCAAGCTGCCGTTAGTGTGTATAGCCTAGTGAGGGCCCGAGTAGGCTGAAGGCGAGTGGCGAGTTAGTACATAAGGGGCAGAGGAGCTTAACCAGCTCACCCCGAAGCATTTACCGGACACCGGATCCGAGCTTACCGGGATCTCTATGACCCAGTAAGGCATAACCGGAATCCCTGGAGAACTAAAATTCGCAGGATCGCTAAGGTGATGATACGTAACAGAGCCAGGAGACACTTAGGCCCTGCATACTGGGAGCGTGAACTCCAAGACAAGGCCATACCACAAAGTCAGCCAGCGCAGGACAGAGACAAAGTTAGGCCTAGCTCCAGGCAGTTAGAAAGCGTGTGGCATGACCAGACTGGGTTTGGGTGCAGGTGGAGGACCGAGAGGAGGTTGAGGAGGCAGAAGCAGTGGAGGAACTTCGAGATAAAGAGGATTGACGCACAACTCGTGAGGACGGTAAGACTTGGACAGCAGCCCCTTGTCCTGCTGTCACCATAGTTACCTAGTGCCCAATCAGCGACATGTAACGCCCCTGTCCATGCCTACTCGTCCAAGTGTCTGTAGTGAAATGCACCCTGTCACACACAGAGTTTCTCAAAGAAGCGGTGATGTTGTGTGCGACATGCTGGTGGAGCGCAGGCACACCTTTCTTTGAGAAGTAGTGCCGACTGGGCATCTGGTACTGGGGCACTGCGACGGACATAAGATTTCAAAAATCTTCTGTGTAACCAGGCGGAAAGGCAGCATTTCTGTAGCCAAGAGCTTGCAGATGGTGAAATTCAACCTCTTAGCTTTCTCATGGTTTGGAGGAAATGGTCTTTTACTTGTCCACATCTGAGGGACCGAGGGCTGGCTGTTGTGCTTAGACGGGGTTGAGAAGGGTGTCCCCGGCAAACTGCCGGTCTGTGAGGAAGATGCAGGCGAACATGTTAGGTTGCCTGGATCCAAAAGTGGTGCTCTCGATGTCGGAGAGCGCTCAACACTAGTTGGTGTTTCCACCTCCAAATAAAATGATGACCTGCCAATCACGCTGGCTGTTGCGGGTAAAGAGGTGGCAGGTCTGCGTCCCAAAACAGGTGTGACTGCTGTCCCTCCAGTCACAGAGGATGAAGAGGCCGTGGATGCACAAGATGGGGCAGACGGTGGTTGGCCCGGCCCGCTAGGCTGCATTGTAGCACAGTGAGCTTCCCACTGCAACTTATGCTTCTTATCCATGTGACGGTTCATGCATGAAATACTCAAACTATGGATTTTTTGGCCTCTACTTAGCTTTTGCTGACAAATGTTGCAGATAACACGAGTTGGGTCATCCTTATCGATCTGAAAAAATGCCCAGGCTATGCAAGGCTTAGCACCCATGCGACCTGAAGAGCCACCACGACTTGTGGTCAGAGGCAGAGTTGTGTTTGAGGATGCAGTTGTTGACGTGCTTCCAGTACTACGTCTCTATCCAGGAAGGCGCAACCTGACCACGTCGTCACTAGCATCCTCCTCCACCTCCTCTGCTGACCTCATCGACTGGCTGACTATGGGTTAACAGTAAGTGGGATCTCCAACCTCGTCATCATCACCCTGTGTGTTCTCACACCCGTCGTCCTCAGAGCCAACCTCTTCCTGGCCTGACAAAAAACTCAAGTTGTCGCTCCAATCAGGTATTTGAGTCTCATCATCATCTTCCTCATTGTCTCCACCAACAGGAGTTACAGTTTGGGAACGAGGGTCTACATTATGGTCAGAACCTTCTGCGTCTGGTCCTGGATCCAACTCATAAAGATTCTGGGCATCAGTGCAGATCATTTCCTCGTCTGGATTCACAGAAGCTCTGGAGCCGACCTCTGATTCCCAGGCTATAGTATGAGTAAATAGCTCTGCAGACTCAACCATCTGTTCTACCCCATACTCAGATGGGCAGCTGGAGACTTGGGAGCTGTGAGGATGCAAGTGCGATTGGGGTGACACCTCTGAGGACTGGAGTATTTGTGATGTTGAAGTTGAGGTGGAGGAGAGCCCACTTAAAGGAGCACTTGATATCCGTTGAAGCACCTGCTGTTTTTGTGCCTCATCTGGAATTTGTAGCGATTGGCGTGGCTGTAAGAAAGGGATCGTATCACATTGTCCGCTAAAAGAATTAGACATCTTAGTTTGACTGGAAGATGGTCTTTCTTCTGAAGATGTTACTGTTGCTTTAACACCTACCCCACGGACACAACCTTTTTTTCCCTTCCCAACACACCTATTCCCCTTTCCACCAGCAGCAGGCCTTATTCCACTCATTTTGGTGGTTAACTAATTGACAACTCTGGAGTTGTTTGCACAAAAAACGATGGATGGGAACCGAGCAGAGCTGAGTTTCTAAACTGTGGTATTAGCCCAAAAGGATTGGCTGGGTTATATGCAGTAAAACAATTTTATTACATACACAGGTGGTGGAGCTTAGTATAGATGGACTAATAGAATGAGTCACACACACTGCTACAAGCCCAAAATTATTTTCCGAGCTAGATGTGTGTCACCCTACCTGGATGCCACAAGTGTAAATAAAGCTGTGTCTGAGAGCAAGGGGGAGGTTCTCTGGTCAGGGGAACATTAGCATGCAATGCCTCCTGTCTCAGGCCAGTAGGGGAGCAGGCTGCCCCTATAAAAGCTGGTACTGGGGACAGGGTTAGAGAGAACTGGAAAGCCTGTCTCAGCTTTGAGACGTGTCCCAGAGTGGAGCAGGGACAGAAAGTTGATTGCACCTAAGAGGAAGTGTGGCAGTAGGAGAGAGCCACAAGCCAGAGACAAGAGGCGAAGAGAGCCTGTCTTGGCAGATAACAGACTTAATCTACCAGACTTTGGTGTCTGAGGCTGGAAGGATTCCACATCCCCCAGCAGAGAACCAGTCCGCAAGGGACTGTATATTCCTTGGCCTAAGAAGCCTGGAGGCCCTGCCACAACCAAAGGGACCAGTAAAGCCATACAAGGCTGGGAGCAGAAAGGAACCCACGTCGCAGGCCATACAGGCGAGAAAACACGGAAAACTCGGAAACGTGGGCTGTTACCCTATCAGGAGGAGATAGCCAGAAGGAGCGCAGAAAGCACGGTAGGCCTACACCCTCACCCTGACCAGGGCCAATTTCCCCGTTGCTCTCAGACATCCAGGTCCCCTCCTAGCTGGGACTGTTTATGGGTCAGTTTACCTGTTGTAGTAAAGACCCTGGACTGCAACTTGTTGTCTGTGTGCTCCTTGCTCCTCCAGCACTATCAGCACTGGGATTCTCACTACCATCACTCCCACCATCCACTATACTGCCCTGGGGCCGCACTCTTCCCGTGGGGAGTCACACTACCATAGCTGCACACTTCATCAGCCCCAGCGGTCTGCATGCAGCGGCGGTTCCTAATAACCGCAATCCACGGGTGGCGTAGTCGGACATAATCAATATAACGGACTACCACTGGCCTGACCACCCTGAGCCACGGAACCGGGTTGCCACTACTACTCCCATCGTTTCCCTAATTGCCCGGATCCGAGTGCCCCACGGCCCAGGGGGCGAGTCAGCTTTGGCGTATTCGGCAGGATTTCGTGCCCGCAACCACCGGGTACTGCGTGCCTGAAAAAGACTGTTGTAAACTTACCTGTGGAGAAGTTTCCCGCCGTCCGGAGTCGTTTCCCGCCATCCGGAGCCGATTCCCGCCATTAGACGCCATCTTGGACCGTTTCCCGCCGTCTTCTGCCGTCTTCCCGCCATCTGCAGCTGTTTCCCGCCATCGGACGCCATCTCTAGGACGCCGTGCGGGAAGAAGAGGGGCGTGGACGTCAAAACCGCGCGAGATCCGAAGCTCCGCCCCACGCACCGACGCTGCGCAAGGTCCTGGAAGGGAGAGAGAGCGACGCTGACGTCATCGGAGTGCGACGCCAGGTCCTCGTCCAGAGCAGCAGCGGAGCCGCGGCCTACAGAAGAGGATCGTCGGAAGGTAGGCCACACTTCACTAGGGGGGGAGGAAGATGTCAGACACAGAGGCGCCCACTACCACCAACGCAGCTGCAGCAGCGGTGATGCCCTTTTCCCTGCCCTACATCCCTGGAGCGGCCTGGCTGCCCAAATACTCAGGGGAGCCCCATGCCCTAATTGACTTCAAGGAAAGGCTATACAGTTTGTTCCACGTTTACCCCCTGACAGAGTGTAACGGGTCCGGGAGGCGGAACCTCTGAGCTACTATACAAGGGGGCGGCCCTTGTAAGGGAGCGGGTGGCAGTCTCTGGGTGAACGGACAGGGAGTTACGGCAAGTGATCAGGGCAGTCTCTGGGTAAGGGGTAGGTACGACCTGTGATGGCAGAGCCTCCGGGTAGGCTAGCAGGCAGATGGTAGATGTGTGCTCCCAGGTGAGCAAGCGAGAGTCTCTGGAATACCAGGTGGTCACGGCACGTGACGGCGGAACCTCCGGGCTGGCAGGCAGGTAGGTAACGGAGAAGCGCTCCCAGGTGAGCGGGCAAGAGTCTCTGAGATAGCTGGTGGTCACAGCACGTGACAACGGAGCCTCCGGGCTGGCAAGCAGGCAGGTAGCTGATATGCGCTCCCAGGTGAGCGGGCAGGCTGATCCTTTAGACAGACTGACAGGAGTAGTAAGGCAGACCGTCGGACCTCAGACTGGCAGACAGGAAACAGGTATTCAGGCAGGAATCAGGCAGGTAACTGGCAGGTAACTAGCAGGAAACTGGCAGGAAACTGGCAGGGAACTGGCAGGGAACTGGCAACGGGACCTGAGGGCTGAAGCACAGGTGAGACACAGGTGCAAACAACATTGCTCGGGCACCTCCATTTTGGAGGAGGTGCCTTATATATGATGAAGTCCTCCGGCCATTGGCCGGGGACTCCTTAGGACGGCGCGCGCGGCCCCTTTAAGAGGAGGGGAGCGCGCCCTAAGCACAGGGGCCGGGAAGGGGCGCGCGCTGAGAGCAGAGCGGGAGGAGGACGCCGGGAAGGAGCGCGCGCTGACAGCAGAGCGGGGAGAGGACGCCGGGCACGGAGCAGAGCGGTGAGGGGAGCAGCGTCCCTGCCTAGCAGAGGGCAGGGACGCCAGCGCTACAGTACCCCCCCCTTTAGGCCCCCCCTTTTTTAGGCCAGACAGAAATTTAGCTAGGATGAGAGGGGCATGGATGTTCTCCCGGGGCTCCCACGTTCTCTCCTCAGGACCAAACCCCTTCCAATCTACCAGAAAAAAGGTCTTTCCTCTTACCCTTTTGGTGGCAAGAATGTTCTCTACCTCAAACTCGTCCTCAGCAGAAACCGGAGCAGGAGGCGTACCTGTAGACTTGGAAAAAGAGTTAAGCACCACAGGTTTGAGGAGAGACACATGGAAGGAGTTAGGGATCCGTAAGTTGGCCGGGAGTTTCAATTTATAGGCCACCGGGTTGATCTGACTGATGACCTCCAGTGGACCGATGAACCGAGGCCCTAACTTATAGGAAGGGATCTTGAGCCGGACATATTTGGACGAGAGCCAGACTTTATCCCCAGGGCGGAATTGAGGAGGGTCCAGACGTTTTTTGTCAGCGTGTCTTTTCATACGCTCGGATGACAGAAGGAGTGCGGACCGGGTACTCTCCCATATGGAGGAAAATTTGTTAACAAGAGATTCCGCAGCCGGATTGTCCGCCGAGGTGGAGACGGGAAACGGGATCCGAGGATGCTGACCGTAGACTACAAAAAACGGGGATTTGGAGGAAGACTCGCTCTCGTGATTGTTGTACGAGAATTCGGCCCATGGCAGGAGATCCACCTAGTCAGAATGGTGGGCATTAACGAAGTGCCGAAGGTAACTGGTCAGGTTCTGATTGATCCGCTCCACTTGACCATTAGACTGTGGGTGGTAAGCGGAGGAGAAGTCCAGGGTGACGTCCAGCAATTTACAAGTGGCTCTCCAGAAACGGGAAGTGAACTGTACCCCACGATCCGACACGATGTGACGGGGCAGGCCATGAAGACGGAAGATGTGGCGGATAAAGTCTTTAGCCAGCTCGGGTGCAGACGGAAGACCTGGCAGTGGAATGAAGTGAGCCATCTTGGAGAAGCGGTCAGCGACCACCCAAATGACCGTACAACCGGCAGAGACGGGCAGATCAGTAATGAAGTCCATCGCTATATGCTGCCAGGGGGCAGCAGGTACTGGCAGAGGTAGGAGGCGGCCGGCCGGCAGGTGTCTCGGAACTTTGTTGCGGGCGCAGGACACACAGGCAGAAACAAAGTCTATTACATCCTTGTGCAGGTTAGGCCACCAGTAGTGCCGGGTAATAAGCTGGAGGGTCTTTTTCTGACCGGCGTGGCCAGCTAGTTTAGACGAATGACCCCAGTGTAGGATCTTCTCCCGATCAGGTACTGGTACGAACGTCTTACCAGGAGGAAGACGATTTAGACTCACGGGAGCCACCTGCATTACTCTGGCGGGATCGATGATATGTTTCGGATCCTCCTCGAGATCAGACACCAGAAAGGACCGAGACAAGGCGTCCGCCTTGACGTTTTTGTCAGCCGGGCGAAAATGAAGGACAAAATCAAAACGAGCAAAAAACAAGGACCACCGGGCTTGGCGCGGGTTAAGTCTCTGGGCATGCTGGAGGTAAGCCAAGTTCTTGTGGTCAGTGTAAATTATTACCGGGTGAAGAGCCCCCTCGAGCAGGTAACGCCACTCCTCCAATGCCAGTTTGATGGCCAATAACTCTCGGTCTCCTATGGAATAGTTGCGCTCAGAGGAGGAGAAGAGTTTAGAGAAGAAGCCACAAGTTACCATCCTCCCGGAAGATGATTTTTGAGTAAGTACCGCTCCGGCTCCAGAGGAGGAGGCGTCAACTTCCAGGAAGAACTGCTTGTTGCCATCTGGGCGATGCAGCACCGGGGCGGAAGAGAAGGCCTGTTTAAGGGAAAGAAAGGCCTCCTCTGCTTCGGGTGGCCACTCTTTGGGATTAGTACCTTTACGGGTGAGCGCAGAAATTGGGGCCGTCCGGGAAGAGAAGTGTGGTATGAAGAGGCGGTAGTAGTTGGCGAAGCCCAGGAATCGCTGAATGGCCTTCAACCCCTCCGGTCGGGGCCATTTCTCGATGGCAGACAGTTTCTCAGGATCCATTTGTAGGCCGGTCTGAGAGATAATGTAGCCCAGAAACGGAAGCGAGGTCTGCTCAAAGAGGCACTTCTCAAATTTAGCGTAGAGATGGTTCTGCCTTAGCCTGAGCAGGACCTGACGAACGTCCCTCCGGTGAGTCTGGAGATCCGGAGAGAAGACCAAGATGTCGTCCAGGTACACCACTACGCAGGAGTAGAGAAGGTCCCGGAAGATGTCATTGACCAACTCTTGAAAGACGGCAGGAGCGTTACAGAGACCAAAGGGCATTACCAGGTATTCATAGTGGCCGTCCCGGGTGTTGAATGCCGTCTTCCATTCATCCCCCTGACGAATACGAACCAGGTTGTACGCCCCACGAAGGTCCAGTTTGGTGAAGATCCTAGCCCCCCTCAGACGATCAAATAATTCTGGAATGAGCGGAAGGGGGTACTTATTCTTCACCGTGATCAGGTTTAGGCCTCTATAGTCTATACAGGGACGGAGAGAGCCGTCCTTCTTTTTGACGAAAAAGAAGCCTGCTCCCGCCGGGGAGGTAGATTTCCGGATGAATCCTCTGGCCAGATTCTCCTCAATATATTCGGACATTGACCGGGTCTCAGCAGCGGATAAAGGATAGATACGCCCACGGGGAGGAGTAGTACCGGGTAGCAGATCGATGGGACAGTCGTATGGTCTATGTGGTGGTAATGTCTCTGCCTCCTTTTTATTAAAGACATCTGCATAAGACCAATAAGGAATCGGAAGTCCAGGTAGATTAGCTGGGGTAGGAGAGGGACGGACGGGATGGACGGGAACCAGGCAGGTTTTATGACAGTCTTGTCCCCAGCGAAGGACCTCTCCGGTTTGCCAGTCTAGCACGGGTGCATGTCTCTGGAGCCAGGGCAGACCTAGCAAGAGGGCGTGAGAGAGTCCAGGCAGAACATGAAAGGAGATACTTTCAGAATGCAGCATTCCCACCTGCAGGGTAATGGATTCGGTGATGAGTTGAATGGGGCGAGGTAAGAGGCCCCCATCCACGGCAGCGACAGACAAGGGTACAGCCAGAGGTTTGGTGGGGATGCGGTATTTCTCAACCAGGGACTGTGAAATAAGGTTCCCGGCTGCTCCAGAGTCAAGTTGGGCTAGTTCGAAATAACGGTTCTCCCCGTAGATGATCGAAACTGACAACAGCAGGGATGGAGAGGATTTATTCTTGTCTAGGTGGACCTCTCTGAGCGAACCTAGACACAGGCGTTTCCCGACCTCTCCGGGCAGGCACGGATCCGGTGCTCCTTACTGCCACAGTAGAAGCAGCTCCCCTCGGCACGGCGTGAGTCCTGACGGGTTTTGACCATCTTGGTCTGGTCGACCTGCATAGGCTCAGGAGAATGTACCTGGGGAGAGATGGAGGGAATGACGGGTTTCTGGAAAGTAGGAGCTAAACGTGGAATCCTTCTCTCACGGGTGACCTCTTTGGCACGCTCCTGGAACCATAGGTCAATCCGGGTGGCAAGAGTTATTAAGTCATCGAGAGTGGTAGGAATGTCCCGACCGGCAAGTTCATCTTTAATACGGCCGGACAGACCCTCCCAGAAGACGGAAACCAGAGCGTCGTTATCCCAGGCCAGCTCCGAGGCAAGGGTACGGAACCGTATGGCATATTGGCCCACGGTGAGACTCCCCTGACGGAGGCGAAGCAACGATGATGCAGATGAGGTCTTCCGTCCAGGTTCGTCGAAGACTTTCCGGAAAGCCGTGAGAAAAGCAGGCAAGTTGGACACCAGGGGGTCTCCTCTCTCCCATAGAGGATTCAGCCAGGCCAGGGCCTCCCCGGTGAGATGGGACATGATGAAGGCAATTTTGGCCCGGTCGGAGTTAAACTGGTAGGACAAAAGTTCAAAGTGCAGGGTGCACTGATTTAAGAAGCCCCGAGCCTGGACGGGGTCGCCTCCGAAGCGAGGAGGTGCAGAAAGCCGGGGTCCGGGGTAGGATACCATAGTATTAGTGGGCAGCGGAGCTGCCGGATTGCAAGATATGGCACTGGCGGAGGTTGTTGGTGGATCAGACAGAGTGTTCAGGCGAGTATTAACATTCCGCAGGTGACCCAGGATGGCCTCCTGTTGGGACCTCTGACGGGACAGTTCAAGACAGAGGTCCGAGAGCGAGGGAGCTTGGGTGCCACCGGGTTCCATGGCCCGAGCAAACTGTAACGGGTCCGGGAGGCGGAACCTCTGAGCTACTATACAAGGGGGCGGCCCTTGTAAGGGAGCGGGTGGCAGTCTCTGGGTGAACGGACAGGGAGTTACGGCAAGTGATCAGGGCAGTCTCTGGGTAAGGGGTAGGTACGACCTGTGATGGCAGAGCCTCCGGGTAGGCTAGCAGGCAGATGGTAGATGTGTGCTCCCAGGTGAGCAAGCGAGAGTCTCTGGAATAGCAGGTGGTCACGGCACGTGACGGCGGAACCTCCGGGCTGGCAGGCAGGTAGGTAACGGAGAAGCGCTCCCAGGTGAGCGGGCAAGAGTCTCTGAGATAGCTGGTGGTCACAGCACGTGACAACGGAGCCTCCGGGCTGGCAAGCAGGCAGGTAGCTGATATGCGCTCCCAGGTGAGCGGGCAGGCTGGTCCTTTAGACAGACTGACAGGAGTAGTAAGGCAGACCGTCGGACCTCAGACTGGCAGACAGGAAACAGGTATTCAGGCAGGAATCAGGCAGGTAACTGGCAGGTAACTAGCAGGAAACTGGCAGGAAACTGGCAGGGAACTGGCAGGGAACTGGCAACGGGACCTGAGGGCTGAAGCACAGGTGAGACACAGGTGCAAACAACATTGCTCGGGCACCTCCATTTTGGAGGAGGTGCCTTATATATGATGAAGTCCTCCGGCCATTGGCCGGGGACTCCTTAGGACGGCGCGCGCGGCCCCTTTAAGAGGAGGGGAGCGCGCGCGCGCCCTAAGCACAGGGGCCGGGAAGGGGCGCGCGCTGAGAGCAGAGCGGGAGGAGGACGCCGGGAAGGAGCGCGCGCTGACAGCAGAGCGGGGAGAGGACGCCGGGCACGGAGCAGAGCGGTGAGGGGAGCAGCGTCCCTGCCTAGCAGAGGGCAGGGACGCCAGCGCTACACAGAGGAACAGAAGGTCAGCATACTAACAGGGCAGTTAACTGGCGCTGCCCAAAGGGAGGTAAAATCATGGCCCACTGAGGAGAAAAGGACTGTGAAGGGTATTCTGGCCCGGCTGCGGGGTACCTTTGATACACGTACCTCCGCTGAAATTAAAATGAGGTTCTATGGATGTAAGCAGCGGGCACAGGACAGCATCAGATACTATGCCCTAAATCTGCAGGAAGCCTTGAGGGCTATTCAACAAACTGACCCTGGCAGTGTGCAGGAAACCGATAAGCTGCTAACAGAACAATTCATAGAGGGTCTGCTGTCCAGCGCCCACAGGGCCCAGCTGCACCTCATGTTCTTCCAGAACCCCGACCTGACCTTTGCCCAATTTAAGGACAGGGCCATAAGGGTGCTCCGTGAATCTGCAACCAGTGGCGCTATAAAACCCCGGCGCCCTGCTATCACCTACCACCAGGAGGCGGCGCCCTCCTCTATGGACTCCGTGGAGGCTGATGCACAGGCCCTGAACCAAGCCCCGTCGAAAGGCATGCACCACCAAGTCCAGGAGCTGACCAGGAGCGTCGCGGCGTTGACCAGGACCGTCCAGGCGTTGCAAGTGGACCCGTCAAGACCCATCGAGCTGGCTTCAAGTCCGAAGGATGTCCCGTGGCGTCGACAGAGGAGGATCCCGTCGTTCCGAGGGAGGCCCACAGACCGCTACGCAGAGGATGGACAGCCCATTTGCCGTCGATGCAACCAGCCCGGACACATTTCCAGGTACTGTAATTTAAACGGGTCCAACCTGGGGCAGAGGGCCAACCCCCAGGCATAAGATCACCAGGCCCTTACAATTGGCGTAATAAGTACGTTGGGGGGCGCCCGGTTTTACCCGTGGTGCTGGACGGTATCCCCATGAACGCCTTGCTGGATACTGGGTCGCAAGTAACCACAATCCCTTATGTACTTTTTAAGCAGTATTGGACTGATGCTGATATCACACGGTATCCAGACAGTAACTTGAGCATCATCGCCAGTAATGGCTTACCCGTGCCGCAGATGGGGTTCAAGGAGATGACCATTAAAATTGGTAAAGTTGAACTGCCGGCACAGGGAGTGATCATTGTGGACATTGACCGTCATGAAAGTCACCCTAAAATAACTGTGGGTACTAACATAATTGAAAATTGTCTTTCAGAGGTAATTGTAATTCTACAACAGGTGGCGGTGAATGCTAGTTCCAGCCAAAAGAGAGTCCTCAACAAGGAGATAAAAGCCCTGATGAGACGGCAGCAGGTAGAACTGTCTGGTGGTGAGATCGGTAGCATAAGACTCAGTGATCCATTCCCCATTTCCATGCCTCCCAAAAGTGAAATGATGATCTGGTGTCGGACTGCAATCGGGTTGAGAGGTAGAGACTACCAAGCCATAGTAGAACCCGTGTACTCAGACAGCAGGCCCACCATTTTGACAGCCTGGGGGGTGGTTGATGTCCGTCATGGGAGGGTGCCCGTCCGCATCCTCAACATTGGGGAGAGGGAAATACACTTACCCAGGTACGCTACACTCGCCAAACTGTTTGTCGTCGAACACAAAGCTATCAGGGCCGTGGAACCCTTGCCTCCATCTCCACAGGCGGAGGGTAATGGCTCCCAGAAACAAAAGGAGGACTGGTGCCAGAAACTCCATGTGGGTGCTGACTCCACTCCCCTGCACCAAAAACAAGGAGTCTACCGGGTGGTACAGGAGTACGAGAGAGTCTTTAGTAAGCACCCGCTAGACTTCAGCAGAGTAAAAGGGATAGAACACAACATCCCCACAGGGAGCCACCCACCAATAAAAGAGAGGCACAGACCTGTACCCCCTGCACATTATCAGAACGCCAAGGGTATGCTAAGAGAAATGAAGGAAGCTGGGGTCATTAGAGACAGCTGTAGCCCCTGGGCAGCCCCCTTGGTTCTGGTCAAAAAGAAAGACGGCACCATGAGAATGTGCGTGGACTATAGACAAATCAACCGTATCACTCACAAAGACGCATATCCGCTGCCTAGAATAGAAGAGTCTTTAGCCGCACTAAAATCTGCTAACTTCTTTTCTACTTTGGACCTTACTAGCGGGTACTGGCAGGTTCCTGTGGCAGAGGCTGACAAGGAGAAGACCGCCTTCACCACCCCGATGGGACTGAGCGAATTCAACTGTATGCCTTTCGGGCTCTGCAACGCACCAGGGACCTTCCAGCGGCTGATGGAATGCTGTCTAGGGCACCGAAACTTCGAGACGGTCCTCCTTTACCTGGATGACGTGATCGTCTATTCGAAAACCTACGAGGACCATCTAAAGCACCTGGCCGAGGTGTTCGAAGCCCTGGCAGGCTATGGCCTGAAGGTGAAACCATCGAAGTGCCACCTGCTGAAACCAAAGGTCCAGTACCTAGGGCACGTGGTAAGCGCGGAAGGAGTGGCCCCCGACCCTGACAAGGTCACGGCAATCAAGAGCTGGCCAAGCCCCTCGAACATCAAAGAGGTGAGACAGTTTCTCGGGTTGGTAGGCTACTACCGAAGGTTCATCCCCGGGTTCACTAAGATGGCAGCTCCTATGCAGGACCTCCTGATCGGACAGTCCAAGTCCAGAAGTCAAAAGCCACCCTTCAAGTGGGATAAACCGGAAGAGGAGTCCTTCCGCCAGCTAAAGATGGCCCTCACAGGGGATGAGATCCTGGCCTACCCTGATTACGGCCAGCCTTTCATTCTCCACACAGATGCCAGTAATGTGGGACTGGGAGCCGTACTGTCCCAAAACCAACAGGGCAGAGAACGGGTGATCGCATACGCCAGTCGGAAGCTGAGGCCCACCGAGAGGAACCCGGAGAATTACAGCTCCTTCAAGCTAGAATTCTTGGCGGTGGTGTGGGCCGTGACGGAACGCTTCAAGCATTACCTGGCCTCCGCAAAGTTCACGGTGTACATGGACAACAACCCGTTAACACACCTAGACAATGCAAGACTTGGTGCCCTGGAACAGCGGTGGATGGCCCGTCTCTCCAACTATGACTTCGTGATCAAGTACCGGGCAGGCAAAACCAACGCCAACGCGGACGCCCTATCAAGAATGCCTCACTTACCTGAAGGTGACGAAGACCCAGAAGAGCTGGAAGATGTAGAACTCCCCGCGTTTCACCGGTATGGAGCCGCTCAACACTCTCACTGCGTGAAGGAGGAGGATCTAACAACTGTGATGATGAATCCCCTACCTCACCACAGCTGGGCCGAAACCCAAGATAGTGACCCTGCTGTCCGCCTGGTGAAAGACCTGCTGACCCGGGAAGACGCCCGCCTAGATCCAGATGCCCCAGAGGAAGCCAAGCAGCTATGGAAGGAGAAGAGCAAGCTGTTCCTCTACGAAGGCAAGTTGTGCAGAAGGATTGTCAACCACCGGACGCACGAGCTGACCTGGCAAGTCGTGGTCCCAAGGCGGGATGCAGCTATGGTCCTGGGGGCTTACCATGACAGAGCGGGACACTTTGGTTGGAAGAAACTGGAGTTCCTGCTAAGAGGAAGATTCTTTTGGGTCGGCATGAGAGGAGCTGTAGAAAAATGGTGCAGAGACTGTGGCCCTTGTCACCTGAGGAGGAAGGACCGCACCAGCCAGAAGACACCCTTGAGGCCCATCGTCACCACGCAGCCTCTTGAGCTGGTAGCTCTGGACCACGTCAAATTGGCTCCAAGCCGGTCCGGATACATCTATGCCCTGACAATCGTGGACCACTATTCCCGTTTTCTAGTGGTGGTCCCGGTAAAGGACTTGACAGCCCAAACAGCGGCCAGAGCCTTCCAGCAATACTTCTGCCGTCCACACGGGTATCCGGAACAGGTCCTGACAGACCAGGGTCCAGCGTTTGAAGCTGAAATCTTCCAGGAGTTCTGCAACCTCTATGGCTGTAAGAAGATTCGTACAACGCCTTACCACCCCCAAACCAATGGGATGTGTGAGAAGATGAACAATATAGTCATTGATCTCCTGAAGACGTTGCCCCTGGAGGAACGCAGCCTGTGGCCAGAAAAACTGCCGGACCTGGTAGACATGTACAACAACATCCCGGTGAACGCTACAAACTGCACCCCGGCTTACCTGATGCGAGCTAGACCGGGTAAGCTGCCAGTAGACCTGGAGATGGGAGTCCTAATACCTGAGGACACCTCCCCGGATGCGGACTGGGATACGGAAAGGCAACTGCAGTACAGGAAGGTACAGGAGAGTGTGGAGAAGAGCCTGGCCCAGGTGAGAGAGAAGCAAGAAAGACTCTTCAATCAACATGCCCCTGCTGGTCCCCTAGAACCTGGTGAGCAAGTCCTAAAGCGAAAAAGAAGGCTACATAAGTTGGACGACCAGTGGGAAAGGGAACCCTACACCGTACTGCAGTCTGACCACGACAACCCAAAGGTGTGCGTAATCACCAAGGACGGAGGAGAAACCACTAGTGTCGTCTCCAGAGACCACCTCAAAAGGTGCCCCGAGCAACTCCGTAGTGCAGAAGAGGATCAGAGTGACCTTGAACCCGCAGAGGACAAGGAAGAAATGATCAGCACCGTTCTCGGAGAGTTCCCTCAGTCCTGGACTCGCATAAATGATGCCATAGTGGTACCTGTCCTGCATTTCCTGCAACCGGCACAGCAACAACCAACACCAGAGCCGGAAGGTAAAGAGGAGCAAGCGGTTCCAGAGGCAGAAGAGCCTGTTCCAGCAGCCCAGGAGAGTCAACCCTCTGCTGACAGTGAGCCTGCCATGCCTGCGGTAAACCAAAGGACCCGCAGACAGCTGCCTGCCCTACCTGTACACCGAGCTGGTAGCTGTACCCCTAACGCTAGTGGGGAAAGCCAGGTTGGTCCACCACCAGACAGTGGGTTAAGGAGGTCAACCAGGAGCACAAAGGGACAGATACCCGCTCGCTGGAGAATATAGAGTGTACTAAGATTGTAAATAACCTTGTTGCCAAATGTTGAATAGTTTGCCAAGTTACATGCATGTTCGGTAATTCTGTGTTTCAGTCTCTTGCAGCAACCGTAAGGACTCACAGGTTATGGACTTTTTTATAACCGGGACCTTGTGTGGACTGCGTTCTGAGCCTAACCCAGGAATGAACTAAGACTGTTAAGGACTTGGGGTAGGACAGACCCCCACCTGGTTAAGGCTCCCGTTGTATTGGTGATATGGACACCCGGTCACAGACCACACTGTGACCTTAAGAACTCAATTTGTGCGTCGTCTGTCTGTTAATGTTTTATTGTTATGAATTTTGTCTTTGTGTATTGTTTAGTCCCGGAGTACTAAATTTCACTAGGGGGGAATGTGTCACCCTACCTGGATGCCACAAGTGTAAATAAAGCTGTGTCTGAGAGCAAGGGGGAGGTTCTCTGGTCAGGGGAACATTAGCATGCAATGCCTCCTGTCTCAGGCCAGTAGGGGGAGCAGGCTGCCCCTATAAAAGCTGGTACTGGGGACAGGGTTAGAGAGAACTGGAAAGCCTGTCTCAGCTTTGAAACGTGTCCCAGAGTGGAGCAGGGACAGAAAGTTGATTGCACCTAAGAGGAAGTGTGGCAGTAGGAGAGAGCCACAAGCCAGAGACAAGAGGCGAAGAGAGCCTGTCTTGGCAGATAACAGACTTAATCTACCAGACTTTGGTGTCTGAGGCTGGAAGGATTCCACATCCCCCAGCAGAGAACCAGTCCGCAAGGGACTGTATATTCCTTGGCCTAAGAAGCCTGGAGGCCCTGCCACAACCAAAGGGACCAGTAAAGCCATACAAGGCTGGGAGCAGAAAGGAACCCACGTCGCAGGCCATACAGGCGAGAAAACACGGAAAACTCGGAAACGTGGGCTGTTACCCTATCAGGAGGAGATAGCCAGAAGGAGCGCAGAAAGCACGGTAGGCCTACACCCTCACCCTGACCAGGGCCAATTTCCCCGTTGCTCTCAGACATCCAGGTCCCCTGCTAGCTGGGACTGTTTATGGGTCAGTTTACCTGTTGTAGTAAAGACCCTGGACTGCAACTTGTTGTCTGTGTGCTCCTTGCTCCTCCAGCACTATCAGCACTGGGATTCTCACTACCATCACTCCCACCATCCACTATACTGCCCTGGGGCCGCACTCTTCCCGTGGGGAGTCACACTACCATAGCTGCACACTTCATCAGCCCCAGCGGTCTGCATGCAGCGGCGGTTCCTAATAACCGCAATCCACGGGTGGCGTAGTCGGACATAATCAATATAACGGACTACCACTGGCCTGACCACCCTGAGCCATGGAACCGGGTTGCCACTACTACTCCCATCGTTTCCCTAATTGCCCGGATCCGAGTGCCCCACGGCCCAGGGGGCGAGTCAGATGCAGCTACTATGCCCAAAATTATTTTCCAGACAAGATGCAGCTAAAAATTATTTGTAATTTGCAAGCTGGTGGAGCTTAGTATAGATGTCCTAATAGAATGAGTACCACACACTGCTACTATGCCCAAAATTATTTTCCAGACAAGATGCAGCTAAAAAATATTTGTAATTTGCAAGCTGGTGGAGCTTAGTATAGATGGCCTAATAGAATGAGTGCCACACACTGCTACTATGCCCAAAATTATTTTCCAGACAAGATGTAGCTAAAAATTATTTGTAATTTGCAAGCTGGTGGAGCTTAATATAGATGACCTAATAGAATGAGTACCACACACTGCTACTATGCCCAAAATTATTTTCCGAGCTTCATGCAGCTAAAAATTATTTGTAATTTGCAAGCTGGTGGAGCTTAATATTGATGGACTAATAGAATAAGTCCCACACACTGCTACAAGCCCAAAATTATTTTCCGAGCTAGATGCAGATAAAAATTATTTGTAATTTGCAAGCTGGTGGAGCTTAGTATAGATGGACTAATAGAATAAGTCCCACACACTGCTACAAGCCCAAAATTATTTTCCGAGCTAGATGCAGCTAAAAATTATTTGTAATTTGCAAGCTGGTGGAGCTTAGTATAGATGGCCTAATACAATGAGTACCACACACTGCTACTATGGCCAAAATTATTTTCCAGACAAGATGCAGCTAAAAATTATTTGTAACTTGCAAGCTGATGGAGCTTAGTATAGATGGACTAATATAATAAGTCCCACACACTGCTACAAGCCCAAAATAATTTTCCGAGCTAGATGCAGATAAAAATTATTAGTAATTTGCAAGCTGATGGAGCTTTGTATAGATGGCCTAATAGAATGATGCTATGCCCAAAAGGTTTTACTTGGCTAGGTGCAGTAAAAAATATTGTATTCTATACACAGGTGGTGTAGCTTGCAACACAGATACGCTACTCCACTGACTAACACACACTGCAAGAGGTCAAAAAGGATTTGCTTAGCTAGATTTAGCCAAATGCTGTGAAAAACACTTGCACACCACTGGCACAGACCTGCTTGGCAAAAAGTCCTAGGAAATGCTGTAACCTAGTCCTCAAAAGGACTGCAATTACAACTAGTCCCTACTCCCAAGCTGTCTATTTAAGAGCACACACCTGCCGGCTAAAAGTCGTAGGAAATGCTGTAACCTAGTCCTCAAAAGGACTGCAGTTACAAGTAGACCCTACTCCCAACCTATCTATTTAAGAGCACAGAGCTGCCTGCTAAAAGTCGTAGGAAATTCTTTAACCTAGTCCTCAAAAGGACTGCAATCACAACTATTCCCTACTCCCAAGCTATCTGTATATTCCTGAGAAAATTGGCTTGAAATTAACACTGAAAGTATAGCGCACACAGCAACAGCAGTGCCGTCTAACACGCAGCTGCAGCAGTGAGAAAATGGTGGCGACGGGGAAAATGGCTGGGTCTTATAGAGCAAGGACATGTGACATACACAGCCAATGACACATGCCCTTGCTTGTGTGAAAAAAAGCACTTCGCTCCGTGTGTGCGCTGCTGATAGGCTGACAGATTGCACCTCCCCACTGTAAATGCAGGAAAGAGAAAAAAAAATGGAGATCTTCATTATTTATGCAGAGATCCAGCCGGATTTTTTTCAAATCGTTCGTGTTCGCCGAACGGCTCGAACACCGCTCAAAACAGCTCGAATTTGAGATTGGCGAACAGTTCGAGTCGAACACCGCTCATCTCTAATTGTGAGTTTGTAAAGACAAATTCAGACACTGCTATTTTTTAGAACAGCCCAATGTTCATTTTTTATTATTTTCTTTAAAGTAGTTAAAAATTATATACATTTCTCTTCATGTTTTGAATTAGAAAACAGTGTACAATGTTCCCAATGCATGGAAATAAAAACTAGATAAAGAATGTTTTTGAACACACTGCTATTATTTTGAACACTACTGTACGTTCAATATGCAGCAGGCAAGCCAAGTAAATAAGATGGAGAGGCCGAAGGGGAACCAGACATCTCTTGTGGTACTCTTGTCCTCAACGGAGTACCTCTCCAGATTTCAAATCCAAGACAGGCTCATGTTTTTGCAGCCATGGCAGTCCCTGAATCAGAGGGGAAGACAGACTTGACAACACAGAGAGGAAGCTTCTCCGAGTGTAGCATTCCAACCTGCAGTTCCACAGGCTCGGTAACGAAAAAGATGGTCTTGGAAAGAGGTTTTCCATCAACCGATGAAACCACTAACGGATCCTGTAGACGTCAGATCGGGAATTTTTACCGCTCCACAACGGCCTATTGAATCTGTCGACAAAATAGATACTGCCACAGGACACAGACACTGACAGCATCAGCGATGGAGAGGAGCAGTTTTCACCCATGGTGGCCTCTCCTACAACTCTAGGCTCTGAAGTTTCCCGATCTCTCTGGGCAGGAGCGGATTAGATGCTCGGAACTGCCACAATAGAAGCACCTTCCCTCTGCATGACGAGTCTCCTGACGATGTTTGGTCATCTTCACCTGGTCCACCTGCATGGACTCTGGAGAAGGTGCTGGAGCCAAGGTTTGCTGCATGACCGGCCTTTGAAAGGTAGGAGTCAGGTGTACAGGTCTTCTCTCGCGGGTCACCTCCTTGGAAAGCTCCTGATAACTGATGTCTATCGGTGTTGCCAGAGACACCAGGTCATCCCGGGAGGTGGGTATATCACGACCAACTAGCTTGTCCTTGATTTGCCCAGAAAGGTCCTCCCAGAAAGTGGCTACCAGAGTCCCATTATTCCAGGTGAATTCAGAAGACAGGGTGTGGAAACGTACCGTGTTCTGGCACGCTATGAGATTTCCCTGGCACAGCCGGAGGAGAGAGGATGTTGCTGAGGCAAGGCCGGGCTCGTCGAAAACCTTCTGAAAGGCTTCTAGAAAGGACTGGAGGTTCGATACAGATGGATCCCCTCTCTCCTATAGGGGATTGAGTCATGGCAGAGCTTCGCCAGAGAGATGGGACATGATGAAGGCCACTTTGGCCAGATCTGAGACGAATTGATGGGCCAAGAGTTCGAAGTGTAGCATGCACTGGTTAATGAACCCCCAACATAGAGCAGGGTCCCCGCCATAGCGTGGAGGAGCAGATAGATGGGGTCCAAAGCTGGGTATGCAACTGGCTGACTGTTGAGGCACATCCAAAGTTGTTGCGCTTGGGTAGATGAGGATGCGGCCAGATTAGTCAGAGTGTCCAGACGGGTGTTTATTGTCCACAGGTGAGATAGGATCTTTCTGGCGAGAGACCTCCTGGTACAGGTCAGAGATGGAGGAAGCCTGAGAGCCAGCAGATTCCATGGCCTGTGCAAACTGTAATGGGATGGGTGGTGGAACAATTGTGCCGAGATCTGAGGAAAGCCTGGAAGGGCGTGACTAGGTGCCTCACCAAGATCGACCTCGGATGCACGGCAGCTGATGATACCGCGATCCGAGGAGAGAAGACGGAGGTGAAATCAGTTGCTACTAGTGTTGAGCGAGTATGTTCTATTAACCCTTTCGCCGAGTACTCGGAGCTCGGCCCAAGCGTAGTCGGACACAACATACTCGCTCAACCCTAGTTGCTACACCTGGACAGACTTCGGGGGGACCCCAAGGGACAAGAGGCAGGAATGGCCAGGAATGAAAGACTAGGCAAGCACTGGCTGGCATGGCTGGTACAGTGACTGGCACAACAGACACACAGGCAGGTACTGGCGGACACGACTGGTATCCTTGTAGGCAGGTGCAGGTGGGCACGGCTGATAGACTGGCGGGCAGAGCTGATATACAGGCAGGGTCGCACAACTGATAGGCAGGCAGACTGGCATGGCTGATAGACTGGCAGACGGACACAGCTGATACACAGACTGGCGGGCACGGCTGATAGGCAGGTATACTGGATTACGAGCACTGGGACCTGAGAACTAACAAGCGTGTTAGAAACAAACTTACAATGTTGCACAGGCCCCTCCATGCAGGTAGAGGTACCTTAAATAGGAAATGTCTCCCAGCCATTGGCTGGGGACACTTTAGGATGGTGTGCATGCAGCCCCTTTAAGAAGTAGGGAGTGCACAAGTGTTTGCCCATTTTCAGTGCCCATGGATGAACACGCCATATGCATACCCCGGGCAGCGGAGCAGGAAGGAGAAGGAGGAGCGGGAGGGAGGCCATGGCGGTGAATGAGTCGGCGTTGTTGCTGGGAGAGGGAGGCGGAATTAGAGACGCTGGTGCTACACTTGTCATCCATTCGGGCTGACAAGGTGGCCACCATCTTACTGGAGATTTTGTCCCGAATGGGCTTTCCCCAGCAAAATGCACACCGACCAGGTTACACAGTTCATGTCGCAGTTGATGGAGTCCCTCTATAAGCAGATACAGGTGACATATCTGGTGACCAGCCCATACCACCGACAGACCAATGGCCTATTTGAATGATTCAATGGCACCCTGAGGCAGATGCTTAAGATGTTGGTCAACTCCCACAGGCGAGGCTGGGAGCGGTACCTCCCACACCTGCTATTTGTGTACCGGGAAGTTCCACAGGCCTCAACTGGGTTCTCCCCTTTGAACTCCTGTATGGGCGTTGTGTGCGGGGGCCCTGGCTCTGGTGAAAGCAGAAATGCTTGACAATTAAACAGAACAATTATTGTCAATTACTAATCGACACAGAACAGGTGAGCTGAGAGCACATGATCAGTAAGCCCCCATTCACCGTAAATCAAGACACTCAGGAGTCTGTTGAAAGACCAGCCATTGAAACCAAGTGTTACAGAATTTAGTGAAAGAGTCTTGGATGGAGGAAGTCAAATCTTCCATATGTAGGATCTCATTTACGTTTGCCACCCTCATGGATATGAAGGGGCATGAAGATCTCTTCCAAAGAAGGGAGATACAAGCTGAAGCCGCCTTAACCAAAAAAGGAGAGTCACAGTGATGTAAGAGGAAGAGGGCAGGACCCAGCACCCCAGCAAAACCAGTAACTTTACCAATGACCCCAGATACTCTAGACCAAAAGGAAGGGAGTATACTGCATAAGATATGTAAGAATGAACCCTCTGCCTCACCAAACCTCCAGCAAACAGGATCAGAAGACGGAAAAAGGACATGGAGACGGGTGGGTACTCTGTACCATCTAGAGAGGATCTTATATCCAGCTTCCTGAAATCTGGAACTGATAGAGGACTTATGAGTGAAGGTGAAGATACGAGATCTTTGTTCAGAGGAGAATTTAATATTGAGATCATTTTCCCACTTTAGAATGAATGGAGGAAGAGGTAGGTCTAGGGGGAGTTCAACATGGAGTAAACCCTAGACAAAGTATGTCTGACTTGACCTGAACCGAGACATAATAACTCAAATTGTGTTTGCAAAAAATGTGATTTAGGAGGTAGTTTGTACACATCTTCAAAAGCCCAAAGGAACGAGCTCGACTCATGAGAAGGAAGAACATGAAAGATTCCACCCAGTCTCTCCCTGCCTTGATATATGTCCTGAAAGTGGGATCACTCCGATCCAGGAGCAAAATCTGGATAGCTCAATATTGGGAAAAGTACTGAGTAATTGGGAATAGCAACTGTGATGACACAGCTTTTCTTTTTAATTATGCCAGACATACATTCCTTAGGCAATGTGCAATATACCTTTATTTTTATGTTGACTTTTGAACTTGCGTTCATCTTTGGTTACTCAACACAGACTGTTGTTCTTATAAGAAACCAAAAAAATGTATTCTAAGACCAGACAATTGTAGATAAGAAATCAATTTATTAATATGGAACTACACAACAAAAATAAAAGCATAATACCGCGTCGCGAACTGTGATCAACGTCGCACTTGGTGACGTGTCTCCAGGACTTTCGATGCACGGATCGGCAGCGCGCCTGCGGAAGTAGCGGCGCCATGTAACTATGTCGCTGCCTTAATTGTAAGTATCACCAGCTGTGTGGGGCCTTTATATTTTGACCCAGATCCCCTCCACTTCACTCCCTGACGAAGTGACAGCGAAACGCGCGTTGGAGTGGTGTGAGGGGATCTGTGGTGTGTCTATATTCGTGGTATGTTATTGTACCCCTTACTTATGATATGTTTGACCAATATCCTTACATGCAATTGTGGTCTAATTTCCACTTGGAATACATTTCTATATCTTTTTATATATTTTTAACTACTTTATCTGTCTCTATATACCTCTGGTTTAGATACTTATCTATATTGATGCCATGCACATTGCACTTTTCTGTTACTCTATATCATTATCATGATCTACTGAATTTGATAAATTATATTATTATGTATTGTTAATTATTTTTCATTTACCTTTGCACTCTGCACTTTATTATTTGTATATAGTTCCTTAGGCATTATATTTTTTGCCTATTGGTCATGTAATATTACCATCAGTAATTGTTTGCATGTTGGCCTATATCTTTGATATTATGGATACACCCAGATCTCCTCTTTTTATATTTCGTGTTTTTATCATGTTGTGTTTTTATTTTTGTTGTGTAGTTCCATATTAATAAATTGATTTCTTATCTACAATTGTCTGGTCTTAGAATACATTTTTTTTGTTTCTTGTTGGCTTTGGTATTCTTTGGCATTTATTATATATATTTTTTGTTATATATTTGGTATTTCTTTTCTGTATAGGTTTTCTATTGTTCGTATAAACCTGAATGCTGATCACTAGAAGTGATATTGGTAAGTGATGAATGGCTGCTATTCACATTTTATATCAGCTCTTACAACATATCGTCTGTCAGTTTTGCAATACAGGGACTCTGAACAATGTATGTTTGCTATATATGATAAAGGAATTGCCAGAGCAAGGACCCAGTGGTGGTCTGGATTCAACCCAGTCCCCAGCAGCCCAAATCCAGGAGTTATTGTTTGCATTGAGACCTGAAGCCTCAAGTGGGTAAAGGGCTTGTGTTATGGAATCAGTTTTGAGAATTCCAGTATCCCTACCATCAGCACCCAAACCTACCCCCATGATGACCCCCACCAAGGAGCTCCCCTCCTCTACAGAGACGTGCCTGTTTAATGAGTCAAACACCGAACACGATGAACATCTGCAAGATTTTGAGACTCTGATGCTTATGCACCAGGTACCCACAGCTGATTGAGCTAAATACCTGTGGACTAGTTTAAGTGGCCGGGCACAGGATGCTGTCCGGTCGCTTGGGCCTTAGGATTGCCTAGACTATGGAACTATTAAGGACACCTTGCTGGCCCTTTTTACCATCAACCCTGAGAGATATCGCACCAAGTTCCGGACATTGACTCACCAGGGGGTCTCCTATGTTTAATTTGGAAGTCAACTCTGACAACAGTGCAACCTCCGGCTTGACAGTAGGGCTGCCCACTCTGCTGCTGCCCTTTGGGACTTAATTGTGCTCCAGCAACTTATGGAGAAAATGGCCCCAGAAATACGAGAGTGGGTAGCTGACCTGAAGCCCGAAACCCCAGAGCAAGCAGCCCAATTGGCCGACGAGTTTACAGCCAACTGACCCTGCTGGAGACCCAATAAGCCCACCAATCCCAGAAGATCCCTCAACCAAAGATTAGACCAGCCACCAGTCACTCAAGCTGGACTATACTGCTACCCATCAGAATGGAAAACAAAAACAGTAGGAGCGCCAATGGTGAAGAGCCTGAGGTTTGGGGGGGGGGTGAAGGGGGAGATGTAGTGACCACTCACCTGGTCCTGTTGTGCAAAGGAGCCCCGCACAACAAGGGAAAACGCTTCCAGGTGGGAGTCTGTAAGATGACCACAACTTAGCAGGAACTGCTGTAGGGAGCTTCTGTCTGCTTCAGCGGTCACATGACCAGGACCGTGTGACCGAAGTGGGCATTCCACAGAACAGCTTCCGCCGCTCTCCACAGGGGAGATTAGCAATCAAGAAAGAAGGAATTCTGCGGTGTTAGTGAAGCGCTAGAACAACTAGACAGGGGATTAGGTTATAACACACAAACCTTTTATTGTTTAGTACGCTCTCTAACGCCGCAGAATTCCTTCTTTCTTGATTGCTATCCATCAGAAAACCCACCAGGACAAAGGATTACTAACAGTACCCATGATTTGCTCAACCCACAACGCTGTTATACGTGGGTGCCTTGGACATGTTGCCAAAGATTGTCCCCAGGGCTGGAGCCCCATGCCTGGAGCCCATCTACCAGCCCAGCTGGTCAACATCTGCCAAAACGAGCCATCCGGGTTTGAGGGATGCTACGCCTGGGATACACCAGCAGCAGAGGAAGTGATATATTCCATACATATTCTATGGCGGGTAGGCCACCCTACACCAGCTAACCTCCATCGCCACATCTAGCCCGTCAAGGCCGGTCTTCCATCACCCTGGTCAGCCCAGATATTGTCCCACCAGAACACTATTTACCAGGCAGTGACCATCTCCCTGGCTGGAGGTCAGCGCGCGAACATTCCTCTAGCACGTGTGCAGTTGGACTGGGGTACTAACCAGGAAGAGGTCGAAGTGGGACTCATGGATGGCCTCCCCACACCTCTTATTTTGGGGAACGACCTAGGACAAGGACTGTTCAGCCACTTTGTCACAGTCATCACCCGCAGCCAAGCCAAGCAACATTCTGATGTGAATCCTTCAGCTACCCAGTCGAGGATAACCCACACTCCAAGCTTCCATCATCCACCTCTGAGCCAGCGACAGGGAGTACCCCTGACCAGACTGTGGCCATTGACTGGGAGAGACAGATTAAAAGGACTTTAGGGAAGCCCAACTCACAGACCACACCTTAGAGCTTGCCCGCCGTGCAGCTGATCGACCTTTGGAAAGAAACCAGGGGAGGTGTATAGATGGGAGAATGGACTGTTATATTGGGAAAAGTCTGCATCCTGCCCCAAGAGACCCTGGTATCGTGTACCCCAGCAGTACCGACCCCAACTCCTGTGCTTGGCCCAATGAGGTCCCTGCAGCTGGGCACATGGATGTCAAAAAGACCCGGGCCTGTCTGCTGTGTAGTTTCTTTTGGCCAAGGGTCACTCAAGAGGTGTGGAAATACCGATCCTCTTGTCCGGTTTGTCAACTTTTGGGGGAAGCACCCTGTTGTGCACCCTCCAATCCATGCCCTTGATAGGGGAGCCATTCCAGAGGGCTGCCATCGATTTAGTGGGCCCCTTAGCTGTATCCAGCCACAGCGGAAAGAGGTTTATCCTCACCCTGGTCGACTTTGCCACCCGCTACCCGGAGGCCATTGACATAGATGCGGAGCATGTGGCTCAAGCTCTTCTAGACATTTTTAGTCAAGTAGGGTTTCTCTAGGAGGTATTGACTGACCAGGGGACCCAGTTCCAAAGCAAGCTAATTCAGACTCTCTGGGAGAAACATACCACTATATACCACCCCGAAACTAACATGTTGTGTGAGCATTTCAACAGAACACTCAAGCAGCTCATTAGTCGGTATGTGGAATCCGAAGGGGGAGACTACTGGGTTCTCTACTTTTTAATTGCTGCACAGCCGAAAAGTGCGAGGGCCGTTGAAGTTAGTACAAGTGAGTTGGGAGGGCACTTTCCCCGCAGAAGAGGTTCCCATTCTGGAATATGTCCAAAAGTTTAGGGAAAAAATAAAGTACCTTCTGGTCTTAGCCCATGGGAATTTAGAAGTAGCTCAGGAAAGGCAACAGCGGTATTACAACCGTGCTGCCAGACTCCAAGAATTTACCTGTGGAAAGAAGGTTCTAGTACTAGTACCAGTATGCAAAAATAAGCTGCAAGCCATGTGGGCTGGTCCAGTCACCATCACCAGGAAATGCGGGGAGACTGACTACACCATGGCCCTTGATCGAGCAGGTTCATGCGAACAGACCTATCATGTCAACAGGCTAAAAGCTTATGAGGAAAGGGAAGTTACCAATTTAGTAGTGTGCTGTTCCTCTTTATATGACCCAGAAATGGACCAGATCCCCAATTTATTGGTGGAATCCAAAATTGGAATGGGGGTAATGGATGTCCCGTTGGCAGAGCAGGTTGGTCCATCACAGAGGCAGCAGTTAACAAAACTGCTTGGAACATATGGCTCCTTGTTCACAAGTTGGCCTGGTCGAACACCCCTGGTCCAGCATCATGTCAACACAGGGGCAACCACTCCATTCAGACAACCTGCCTACCAGGTAACACCTCCAGTGTTGGCATTGATGAAGGATGATATGGATGACATGTTGAATATGGGGGTCATAGTTCCATCCCATAGCCCATGGGTTGCCAGTGTAGTGTTGGTGCCCAAGAAAAACAAGCATACTCGCTTCTGTGTGGACTATAGGCAACTCAATGAAGTCACCATTACAGATGCATACCCTATGCTTCCAAAGGATGAACTACTAAACAGATTAGGAGGATCTCGGTTCATATATACCATCGATCTGAGCAAGGGATACTGGCAGATCCAACTCGCAAAAGAGGCATTCATCACCCCTTTTGGCCTGTATGAATTTACCAGCACGCCATTTGGGATGAAGAATGCCGCAGCTACGTTCCAAAGGAGGGTGGAACAATTACTACAGGGATGTCAAGGGTATGCCCAGGCCTACCTGGATTACATCGTTATCTTCAGCGACATCTTCAGCACGTGTCCCAGGTGATGCAGAGGATAGCCAAAGTCCAGCTTACCATCTGACCCGACAAGTGCCAGATGGGGATGGCCGAGGTACAATACGTGGGACATAGGGTGGGAAGTGGGTGCATTCGTCCCAAACCCGCAAAAGTAGAAGCCATTACCCAGTGGCCTTGCCAAGCCAACCAAAAACAGGTCCGTTCATTCCTAGGGACCGCAAACTATTATTGAAAGTTTATCCTCAATTACAGCACAGTAGGAAAACCCCTCACTGACCTAATCACCAAAAGATATGCCCGCCATCTCATCTGGACCCCAGAATGCGAGTCTGCATTCCTCCAGTTGAAAACCCAGCTAGCCCAAAGCCCAGTCCTGACTGCTCCTGATTTCCATCACCAGTTCATTGTCCAAAAAGATTCATTGAATACCGGATTGGGAGCAGTACTCAATAAAGTGGGGGAAGATGGTCTCGAACACCCAATAGCCTATGTCTCCAGAAAGCTGTTGGATCAGGAGAGGGCATATGCCACAATAGAAAAAGAATTCTTGGCCATAGTCTGGACTCTAAAAAAATTGCAGCCGTACCTATACGGCAAGGAATTCACAGTCATAACTAGTGTTGAGCCACCCCCGTAGTGTTCGAGTTCGGTTCGGTTCGTCGAACACCCGTGTGTTCGCCGAACTGTTCGTCGAACTGTTCGTCGAACACCTTCGAACACCGTTAAAACCAATGGCAGGCAAACAAAAACACATAGAAACACATAGAAAACACCTTCAAAGGTGTCCAAAAGCTGACAAACTGCTCAGAAGACACAACTAACGCATGGAAAAGTGACAAGTACATATAGTCATGAGAAAAGAAAAGAGGTGGAGGAGTAAAAGGAGGGGGAGACACAGATATAGGCATGTCATGCCCTTCTAAAATCCAAAAAGTGAGAAGCCGACACGTTCAGTCCGCTCCTGCCCGTGCCACCTCCGTGTCGCCGGGTTTGTGCCAGAGCCGCGGTGAACCCTGACGGCCAGCCCCCCTCTCCCAATACTGGTGCCTGTCCGCTGGTAGGTCGAGCGAGCCCCCCTGTGGTGGAGGCAGCTCTAAGCTTTTTAATTTAAATTGTCTCTCTAATTTGAATGAATACACTTTAAATCCATTTACAAGGATCTATTGGAGGGCAAGTCTCATGCCAGCAGCCGCGTAATTCCAGCTCCAGTAGCGTCCACTAAAGCTGCTGCAGTTAAAAAGCTTTTATAAGGATCGAGCTCGGCTGTCCACCGCAAGGCATCCTACTGCCAGTCCCAGCCCCTATGCCTTGGGGTGCCTCCTGATGCTCTTCACTGAGTATCCCGTGGTCCCGAAGCATTTCCTTTGAAAAAATTAAGTGTCCAAACTACAGGTGGTGTAGCTTGCTTAACAGCCGGGATAATCCGCTGACTAGCAGACACTGCTACTAGGCACAAAGTATTTCCTGGGCTAGATGCAGTTAAAAATTTGTAATTAGATACTCTCGTTGGATGCTGAGAAAGCATTCCATAGAGTCTCCTGGCACGCCATATATGATTCTCTTAAAAAGCTTGGGGTAGGGGTCTAGGGGACCCTTTTATAGCCAAAATCACGGCCCTGTATCGCAATACGTCACCTAGGCTGAAGATAAATGGAACTGTAGCACCCTGAGGGCTCGGTTGCTACAGAGGTATTGCACCTCACCCAGAGGTGTGATATCTCACTCTCAGGTAAGGATGGAGTGTGGATCAGGACCCGACACCTGCATGCATTACACCACATTGCCGTGGGGCAGGGCGACCAATATGCCCCTGAGATGGGCACGACAGTCCCTGTCCCTGGCTGGAGTGGGGGGAGGGAACACTGAGGAAGGGGAACCCTGTAGTGCAGGAGCAGGGAGGAAGCAGTTCCTGGGTGCATTGAGAAGGAAGTATAAAAGGTGGGCACCATCTTAGTTCAGTGCAGAGAAGTCTGAGCAGAAGTGGCAGGGAGCAGGGGCTCTGCATGAGCTCTGCTCCGGAGGCGGGCCTAGTAACAGAGGCCCAGGCCTGGAAGAGGGAGAAGGAAGGAAGAGGAGCGGAGAAGGCTCCAGGAACGAGGAACGAAGGGATCCCAGGGGTGCGGACGGGCGAGTCGCCACCGCACGCCCGAATCCACCTGCATGGAGGGGTCAGGCCAAAGGGGGAGACCGGTCCCCGAAACTAGTGGAGGCAGGAAACGACCCTCAGCTGGAAACCGGAGGCTGTGACATTTTATGTGGCGCAGCCCCTCGCTACACCCGCTAGGAGGGCAGCACATTGGGTCAGGGAAACTGGCGCCAAGTTTACCAAGAGGAGGCCCGAGGCAGCCGGACAGAAGGGTTGGTAAGAAAGGCCAGACAAAGGACACACAAAGGGGGTCCTGTGAAGCGCTCCAAAGTTATCTGGGAGTTGTCTGAGCCCCTCACCTGGTGAGCACAGTACGACGTGGGCAGCCGTTACCTGCAGACGTGGTCTGGATAATAAGAACTGTGAGTAAAGGCCCTGGACTGCATCACTGACTCCGTGTCGTTACTGCTGCTGCCCTGCACCATCACCCCCATCCTCCGCATACACTGCCCTGAGGCTATACTCCTCCCGTGGGGAGTTATGCTACGCTCTGCTGCACCCACAACACCAGCCTCAGCGGTCTACGCTGCAGCGGCGGTTCACTCTGACCGCAATCCACGGGTGGCGTAGTCGGACATTTAAACATCAAAACCACATAAATAGTTCCGCCACTGGTTTGACCACCCTGAGCCACGGAACCGGGTCGCCGCCACGAAGACTACAACCACGAGCATCCACCAAAAAGGGTCCTGCTCCGGGTGTCCCAAGGCCCAGGGGGTGCATCAGAACATTTTCATCACCTTTCACAATCACCAATGGGACAAGGCAGGGATGTCCTCTGTCCCCTCTCTTATACATCCTAGTGACGGAGCACCTGCTCTCATCAATTCGCCATAACCCCAATATTAGGTGGATTGAGGTGGGAGGCACTGAGTACAAGTGCTCTCTATTTGCTGATAATGTACTAGTATATATCACTCAATCACATATATCCATCCATGCTGTTATGGCTGAAATAGATCACTTTGTTACATGGTCAAATTTTAAAATCAATGCAGCGAAGTCTGAGGCCCTCGATGTCTCCCTCCCCAAATCCATATAGGATTCCATCCAGTCCAACTTTCCCTTTGCCTGGCCCTCACAGGGTATCAAATACTTAGGAATTCCTATTCATAGAGACCTCTCCCATCTATGTTATCTTAATTTTGGGCCCTTTATTGAACAACTCCATACAGACCACGGTTGGCAAGTTAGAACTGTAAGATTCACTACGTGAACCACTGGTGTTTTGTGGAAAAGCACATGTACACTGTGTTCCAAATTATTATGCAAAAAGTGTTTAGGAGTGAGAAGGGAAGAATTTGTTTGTTTGTCAGTTAAACTCATTGATGGTGATGTGTGTCAGGGCTCTTTATATCACTGTAAGCAATTGCAGACACCTGTGCTAATTAGTTTGGCAGGTGTGTCCAATGAAAGGCAAGACTACTTAAGAAGGCTGTCTCACATTATTAAGCAGCCTACATTTTCTGCCAAAATGGGAAAGAAAAAGGATGTGTCGGTTGCTGAGAAGCAACAAATTGTGGATTGTTTAGGTCAAGGCATGACTACAATCAACATTGTGCGATGATCAGGATGAAGTGTCTTGGCAATCAAGAAGTATGTAGCTGATTCACAGTACACACGTGTGCGTGCTGATAAGGGCAAATTGAGGACTCTTTCCTACAGGCAATTACGTCAGGTTAAAAGAGCAGCGGCAAAAAAGCCTTGTCATAGCAGCAGACAAGTTTTTGAAGCTGCTGGTGCCTCCAACGTCCCCCGAACAACAAGATGCAGGGTCCTTCAGAGGTTTGCAGCTGTGCATATGCCATCCTGTCGACCTCCTCTATCCACTTCACACAAGCAGAAACGGCTCCAGTGGGCCAAACATTACATGAAGACTCATTTCAAAACTGTTTTGTTCACGGATGAGTGCCGTGCAGCGCTCGATGGTCCAGATGGATGGAGTGGAGGATGGCTGGTTGATGGACACCCCACGCAAACACCGCTACAGCGCCAACAAGGAGGAGGTGGAGTAATGTTTTGGGCTGGAATCATGGGGAGAGAGATTGTCGGCCCCTTTAGGATCCCTGAAGGCGCTAAAGATGAACTCCATAATGTATGTGGATTTTCTCAAACAGCACTTCCTGCCATGGTTCAAGAAGAAGATCCATGTATTTCACAGCAAGATCATTTTTTTGCATGATAATGCACCATCTCATGCTGCACATAAAACATCTGCATCTCTGGCTGATATGGGCATAAAAGGGGACAAACTTATGGTGTGACCCCCATGCTCCCCTGACCTCTACCCCATTCAGAACCTCTGGAGCATCATCAAAAGGAGTGTCTATGATGGCGGGAGGCAGTTCACATCTAAGCAACAGCTCTGGGAGGGTATTCTGTCCTCATGCAAAACAATTGAAGCAGAAACCATCCAAAACCTGACAAATTCAATGGACGAGAGAGTTCAGAAGCTCCTTTCGAACAAGGGGTCCTATGTGAAAATGTAACATCACCTAGAATAAAGTTTTGAGTTGAAAACTGTTTGATTTCAGTTCCTAATAACCTGCTAATGCTTATAATTTCAAAAATGAACATTTTTTTGGTCTTTATTAAAATGAAAAGGTTGATCGAAAAGTTTGGGGGATCTAAGAGTGTGGCAACCAAGTAGTCATGATTACTTCGAATTCTGACAATATGAGGGTCATGTTGCAGGTAGTGCAGCAAGAAGGCACTTATGTGTCTTGCGCATCTCGGAGCCCCAAAATTATTTTCCGGGCTAGATGCAGCTAAAAATTATTATTAATTTTAAATCTGGTGGAGCTTAGTATAGATGGGCTAATAGGATCAGTGCTGCACACTGCTACAAAGCCCAAATTATTTTCCAGTCAAGATACAGATAAACATGATTAGTAATTTGAAAGCATAAAACGGTTGGTAGGGTGATTTTAACCAATCATCAAGCTTTTACTCTCCCCAGGATGACACAGGGGTAGAAAAGTCGTTTCGGATCCATGATTTGTTCATCTTTATGAACGTGAGTCTGTCTACATTATCAGTGGAGAGCCGCGTGCGCTTATCTGTCAGCACACCACCAGCAGCGCTGAACACACGTTCAGACAGAACGCTGGCTGCGGGGCATGACAAGATCTCCAAGGCGTAAGTGGCTAGCTCCGGCCATTTATCCAGATTGGAATCCCAAAAAGAGCAAGGGTCCAGTGACACAGTCATGGCTTCAATGTTTACTTGGAGATACTCCTGTACCATCGTCTCTAGGCGTTGACTATGTGTTAGACTTCTTGTCTCCTGTGGCCCTGCAAAGGATGGGCTAAAAAAGTGGTGAAATGATTCCGCAAAATTGATGTTACCAGCAGATACTGTGGTTCTGTTACGGTTTGAGTGCTGAACACTTGACGGTCCCACGGTTGGCAAGTTGGAACTGTGAGATTCACTACGTGCATCACTGGTGTTTTGTGGAAAAGCACATGTAAGATTCTGCAACAGTCTCTGCTGATACTCCTGCATGCGTGCATCCCTTTCTATGGCAGGAATAATTTCTGCAAATTTACTTTTGTACCGGGGATCTAACAGTGTGGCAACCCAGTAGTCAGGATTATTTCTAATTCTCACAATTCGAGGGTCATGTTGCAGGTAGTGCAGCAAGAAGGCACTCATGTGTGTTGCGCATCCAGGAGCACCAAGTCCCTGTTGTGTTGGTGGCGAGGTAACAATCATGCTTCCTTCCTCTGTCCTCTCCCCCCAACCTCGCACAACAGAAATGTGATCAAGGTCTCCCTCATCTGATGAGTCTTCCATCAGTTCGTCCTCTACTTCTTCCTGGGCTCCTGCACCTTCCTCACTAGTTTGGCTGCTACCATGCGCCCTGGTAAAACCATCTCCCCCACGCTCACATGCCTGCCGCCTTGGTGCTGCCGACCGTCTGGACCTTGCAGATGTTAGCCCTTCCGCATACAACTCCTCCTCCTCTACTTCCTCCACCTCCTCTTGTGCCACCACCTGACTCCGAATTCTGTTTAACATGTGCTCCAGCATGTAAATCACCGGAATAGTCATGCTGATAATGGCATCATCAGCACTAAACATCTTCGTCGCCATTTCAAAACTGTGCAGAAGGGTGCATAGGTCCCTGATCTGAGACCACTCCTCCAGCGTGATTTGCCCCACCTCTGAATCTCGTTGGCCCAGGATATACGTCAGAACGTATTGCACCAGGGCTTGTCGGTGCTGCCACAGTCGCTGCAACATGTGCAGAGTTGAATTCCACCGGGTAGGCACATCGCATTTTAGCCGGTGAAGTGGCAGGCCCAACGACTTCTGTAGAGATGTAAGTCGCTGAGCTGCGGGATGCGAACGGCGGAAGTGAGCACACAGCGACCGTGCCCTCTGCAGAAGGCCATCTAGTCTGGGATAGTGGGCTAAAAATTGCTGGACAACCAGGTTCAACACGTGAGCCATACAAGGCACGTGTGTGACATTGCCCCGGCGAAGGGCCGCACCCAGGTTTGCAGCATTGTCGCACACGGCCTTCCCTGGTTTCAGGTCCAGTGGAGACAACCATTCATGAAATTGGTTCTCCAGAGCTTACCACAACTCCTCAGCTGTGTGACTCACATTTCCCAGACATTTCAAAGTAAAAACCGCCTGATGACGTTGAGCCCTACTGCCAGCATAGTAAGGAGGCGTGCAGGATCCCTTCTGCGCAGTTAGAAAGCTTGTGGCATGACCAGACAGGCTTTGGGTGCAGGTGGAAGACCAAGAGGAGGTTGAGGAGGCAGAAGCAGTGGAGGAACTTTGACATAAAGAGGATTGACGCACAACTCGTGGGGACGGCAAGACTTGGACAGCAGTCACCATAGTTACCCAGTGCCCAGTCAGCGACATGTAACGCCCCTGTCCATGCCTACTCGTCCAAGTGTCTGTGGTGAAATGCACCCTGTCACACATAGAGTTTCTCAAAGAAGCAGTGATGTTGTGTGCGACATGCTGGTGGAGAGCAGGCACACCTTTCTTTGAGAAGTAGTGCCGACTGGGCATCTGGTACTGGGGCACTGCGACGGACATAAGGTCTCGAAAATCCTCTGTGTCCATCAGGCGGAAAGGCAGCATTTCTGTAGCCAAGAGCTTGCAGATGGTGAAATTCAACCTCTTAGCTTTCTCATGGCTAGGAGGAAATGGTCTTTTACTTGTCCACATCTGAGGGACCGAGGGCTGGCTATTGTGCTTAGACGGGGTTGATAAGGGTGTCCCCGGCAAACTGCCGGTCTGTGAGGAAGATGCAGGCGGACATGTTAGGTTGCCTTGATCCAAAGGTGGTGCCATCGATGTCGGACAGCGCTCAACACCAGCTGGTGTTACCACCTCCAAAGAAAATGATGACCTGCCAATCACGCTGGCTGTTGCGGGTAAAGAGGTGGCAGGTCTGTGCCCCAAAAACAGATGTGACTGCTGTCCCCCCAGTCACAGAGGATGAAGAGGCCGCGGATGCACAAGATATGGCAGACGGTGGTTGGCCCGGCCGGCTAGGCTGCATTGTAGCACACTGAGCTTCCCACTGCAACTTATGCTTCATGTCCATGTGCCGGTTCATGCATGAAGTACTCAAACTATGTATTTTTTGGCCTCTACTTAGCTTTTGCTGACAAATGTTACAGATAACACGAGTTGGGTCATCTTTATCGATCTGAAAAAATGCCCAGGCTATGCAAGGCTTAGCACCCATGCGACCTGAAGAGCCACCACGACTTGTGGTGAGAGGCAGAGTTGTGTTTGAGGATGCAGTTGTTGACGTGCTTCCAGTACTACGTCTCTGTTGTCCAGGAAGGCGCAACCTGACCTCGTCGTCACTAGCATCTTCCTCCACCTCCTCTGCTGACCTCATCTCTTGGCTGACTGTGAGTTGACAGTAAGTGGGATCTCCAACCTCATCATCATCACCCTGTGCGTTATCACACCCGTCGTCCTCAGAGCCAACCTGTTCCTGCCCTGACAAAAAACTAAAGTTGTCGCTCCAATCAGGTATTTGAGTCTCATCATCGTCTTCCTCATTGTCTCCACCAGCAGGAGTTACAGTTTGGGAATGAGGGTCTACATTATAGTCAGAACCTTCTGCGTCTGGTCCTGGATCCGATTCATAAAGATTCTGGGCATCAGTGCAGATCATTTCCTCGTCTGGATTCACAGAAGCGCTGGAGTCGACCTCTGATTCCCAGGCTATAGTGTGAGTAAACAGCTCTGCAGACTCAACCATCTGTTCTACCTCATACTCAGACGGGCAGCTGGAGATTTGGGAGCTGTGAGGAAGCAAGTGCGATTGGGGTGACACCTTTGAGGACTGGAGTATTTGTGATGTTGAAGTTGATGTGGAGGAGAGCCCACTTAAAGGAGCACTTGATATCCGTTGAAGCACCTGCTGTTTTTGTGCCTCATCTGGAATTTGTAGTGATTGGCGTGGCCATAAGAAAGGGATCTTATCACATTGTCCGCTAAAAGAAGTAGACATTTTAGTTTGGCTGGAAGATGGTCTTTCTTCTGCAGATGTTACTGTTGCTTTAACACCTACCCCACGGACACAACCTTTTTTCCCCTTCCCAACACGCCTATTCCCCTTTCCACCAGCAGCAGGCCTTTTTCCACTCATTTTGGTGGCTAACTAATTCACAACTCTGGAGTTGTTTGCACAAAAAAACAATGGATGGGAACCGAGCAGAGCTGAGTGGCCAAACTGTGGTATTAGGCCAAAACTATTGGCTGGGTTAGATGCAGAAAAAAATTATATTCAATTTGCAACCTGATGGAGGTCAGTATAGATGGACTAATAGAGAAAGTCCCACACAAAGCTAGAAGCCCAAATATTTTTTCAGAGGTAGATGCAGAAAAAAAATATATTCAGTTTGCAACCTGATGGAGGTCTGTATAGATGGACTAATAGAGAAAGTCCCACACACAGCTAGAAGCCCAAATATTTTTTCAGAGGTAGATGCAGAAAAAAAATATATTCAGTTTGCAACCTGATGGAGGTCAGTATAGATGGACTAATAGAGAAAGTCCCACACACTGCTAGAAGGCCAAATATTTTTTCAGAGCTAGATGCAGACAAAAAATTATTTTTAATTTGCAACCTGATGGAGGTCAGTATAGATGGACTAATAGAGAAAGTCCCACACACTGCTAGAAGGCCAAATATTTTTTCAGAGCTGGATGCAGATAAAAATTATTTTTAATTGGTAACCTGATGGAGGTCAGTATAGATGGACTAATAGAGAAAGTCCCACACACTGCTAGAAGGCCAAATATTTTTTCAGAGCTAGATGCAGAAAAAAATTATATTCAGTTTGCAACCTGATGGAGGTCAGTATAGATGGACTAATAGAACAAGTCCCACACACAGCTAGAAGCCCAAATATTTTTTCAGAGGTAGATGCAGATAAAAATTATTTTTAATTTGCAACCTGATGGAGGTCAGTATAGATGGACTAATAGAGAAAGTCCCACACACTGCTAGAAGGCCAAATATTTTTTCAGAGCTAGATGCAGACAAAAAATTATTTTCAGTTTGCAACCTGATGGAGGTCAGTATAGATGGACTAATAGAACAAGTCCCACACACAGCTAGAAGCCCAAATATTTTTTCAGAGGTAGATGCAGATAAAAATTATTTTTAATTTGCAACCTGATGGAGGTCAGTATAGATGGACTAATAGAGAAAGTCCCACACACTGCTAGAAGGCCAAATATTTTTTCAGAGCTAGATGCAGACAAAAAATTATTTTCAGTTTGCAACCTGATGGAGGTCAGTATAGATGGACTTATAGAACAAGTCCCACACACAGCTAGAAGCCCAAATATTTTTTCAGAGGTAGATGCAGAAAAAAATTATATTCAGTTTGCAACCTGATGGAGGACTGTATAGATGGATTAATAGAACAAGTCCCACACACAGCTGGAAGCCCAATATTTTTTCAGAGGTAGATGCAGAAAAAAAATATATTCAGTTTGCAACCTGATGGAAGTCAGTATAGATGGACTAATAGAAAAAGTCCCACACACAGCTAGAAGCCCAAATATTTTTTCAGAGCTAGATGCAGACAAAAATTATTTTTAATTTGCAACCTGATGGAGGTCAGTATAGATGGACTAATAGAGAAAGTCCCACACACTGCTAGAAGGCCAAATATTTTTTCAGAGCTGGATGCAGATAAAAATTATTTTTAATTGCAACCTGATGGAGGTCAGTATAGATGGACTAATAGAGAAAGTCCCACACACTGCTAGAAGGCCAAATATTTTTTCAGAGCTGGATGCAGATAAAAATTATTTTTAATTTGCAACCTGATGGAGGTCAGTATAGATGGACTAATAGAGAAAGTCCCACACACTGCTAGAAGGCCAAATATTTTTTCAGAGCTAGATGCAGAAAAAAATTATATTCAGTTTGCAACCTGATGGAGGTCAGTATAGATGGACTAATAGAACAAGTCCCACACACAGCTAGAAGCCCAAATATTTTTTCAGAGGTAGATGCAGATAAAAATTATTTTTAATTTGCAACCTGATGGAGTTCATTATAGATGGACTAATAGAGAAAGTCCCACACACTGCTAGAAGGCCAAATATTTTTTCAGAGCTAGATGCAGACAAAAAATTATTTTCAGTTTGCAACCTGATGGATGTCAGTATAGATGGACTAATAGAACAAGTCCCACACACAGCTAGAAGCCCAAATATTTTTTCAGAGGTAGATGCAGAAAAAAATTATATTCAGTTTGCAACCTGATGGAGGTTTGTATAGATGGATTAATAGAACAAGTCCCACACACAGCTAGAAGCCCAATATTTTTTCAGAGGTAGATGCAGAAAAAAAATATATTCAGTTTGCAACCTGATGGAGGTCAGTATAGATGGACTAATAGAGAAAGTCCCACACACTGCCAGAAGGCCAAATATTTTTGCAGAGCTAGATGCAGAAAAAAATTATATTCAGTTTGCAACCTGATGGAGGTCAGTATAGATGGACTAATAGAACAAGTCCCACACACAGCTAGAAGCCCAAATATTTTTTCAGAGCTAGATGCAGAAAAAAATTATATTCAGTTTGCAACCTGATGGAGGTCAGTATAGATGGACTAATAGAACAAGTCCCACACACAGCTAGAAGCCCAAATATTTTTCAGAGGTAGATGCAGAAAAAAATTATATTCAGTTTGCAACCTAATGGAGGTCTGTATAGATCGATTAATAGAACAAGTCCCACACATAGCTAGAAGCCCAATATTTTTTCAGAGGTAGATGCAGAACAAAAATATATTCAGTTTGCAACCTGATGGAGGTCAGTATAGATGGACTAATAGAACAAGTCCCACACACTGCTAGAAGGCCAAATATTTTTTCAGAGCTAGATGCAGAAAAAAATTATATTCAATTTGCAACCTGATGGAGGTCAGTATAGATGGACTAATAGAATGATGCTATGCCCAAAAGATTTTACTTTACTAGGTGCAGTAAAAAAATTGGTATTCTATACACAGGTGGTATATCTTGCAACACAGATAGGCTACTTCACTGACTAACACACTCTGCAATAGGCCAAAAAGGATTAGCTTTGCTAGATTCAGCCAAATGCTGTGAAAAAAACTTGCACAGCACTGGCACAGACCTGCCTGGCAAAAACTGATAGGAACTGATGTAGCCTAGTCTTGAAAAGGACTGCAATTACAATTAGTCTTTACTCCCACAATCTATCTATTTAAGAGCACAGACCTGCCTGATAAAAGTCGTAGGAAATGCTGTAACCTAGTCCTTAAAAGGACTGCAATCACAACTATTCCCTACTCCCAAGCTATCTGTAGATTTGTGCGAAAATTGGCTTGAAATTAACAAGGCATAGCGCACACAGCAACAGCGGTGCCGTCTAACACGTAGTTGCAGCAGTGAGAAAATGGTGGCGACGGGGAAAATGGCTTGGTCTTATAGGGCAAGGACATGTGACATACACTGCCAATGACACATGCCCTTGCTTGTGTGAAAAAAGCACTTCGCTCCGTGTGTGCGCTGCTGATAGGCTGACAGATTGCACCTCCCCACTGTAAATGCGGAAAGAGAAAAAAAAATGGAGATCTTCATTATTCCTGAGATCCATCCCCTGCCCCTCCCCCCACCCCGCTGTACACTCAAACTGCGTATTAACATTAATTTTCATCATTACTGAGAAAAAATCCAGTTATGATTTTGGTGCACGAACAGTTATCGAACATAACCTCGAACAGCCGAATTTTTCTCAAATCGTTCGTGTTCGCCGAACGGCTCGAACACCGCCCAAAACAGCTCGAATTTGAGATTGGCGAACAGTTCGAGTAGAACAACGCTCATCTCTAGTCATAACCAACCACAATCCTTAAAGTTGGCTAAATCGGACTGCTGGGGATAATGGATGTTAACTCAGATGGAGTCTGGCCCTACAGTCCTATAATTTTTCAGTCTACCATAAAAAGGACAAAGATCATGGAAATGCTGATGGACTGTCCAGACAAGTGGAGAAGGATGATCGGAAGCCTATTATATCTGGAAGCCCCATCAACAGCCCCCACTACAGGATCCAGCAGGCTCAAGGGCTAATTAAGAAGGGGGAGAAATGCTGACCACTAGGTTAATACAACAGTTCAGTGTAGGGCCTGTTGTGGGGTGGGATTTCAAATAGTTAGGGATAGACTTGGCAGACCAAGGGATTGCACATAATGGAATGGGATAAAAACTTTGTTCGACATGGACCCAGGCTTTACTTTGCCCATTTCTGAACCAATCAACTATTCTTGATAAGTGGCCAGCTAAATAATAAAGCTTAATATTAGGGAGGCCAATCCCTCCTCTATCCTTGGACCTGCAAAGAATTGATTATTTAAGTCTGGGAGTTTTCTTAGCCCAAATGAAAGCATTCTGTAAGGATGAGATTGTCCTAAAGAATACTTCAGGTAATTTAATAGGAAGGGCTTGCATAAGGAATAGAATTCTCGATAAAATGTTCATTTTAAAAATTTGGCATCTACCAAACCACGTAAAGGTGGATTTAGACCACCTGTCGCAGTCTTCTCATATAGAGTTGATCAGGTCCAGGAAATTACCCTGATATAATGATTGAAGATTGGTGGAAAGGCTAACTAAAAAAGTCTTTAAGGTCTTTTACGCAAGACCTGGAAGATTGATGTTTAAGGCATCAGATTTTGTACAATTAATCTGAAAGTAGATAACTGTGAGTATAACTGAAATTCTCGCATTAGGTTGGGGAGGGAGATTTTAAGCTTGGTGATGAAAATGAGAAAGTCGTCTGCATAAGCAGCAATTTTACATGAGTTTTGGTGTATTTTTATATACTCAATGTCATCATTAGCTCTTATATGTCTGAGAAAAGGCTCAAGTGTTAGAATGAAGATTATTGGGGGAGGAATCAGCCCTGCTGTGTACAATTGTAAATACTGAAAGAGTCTGAAAGAATTCTGTTCACCCTAACCTTTGCTGAAGGAATGAGTACAATGATAAGATCCATTAAATCATCTGATTTCCAAGACCCAAGTGCCATAGAGTCTCCTCAAGAAACACCCAGTTAACCTTATTGAAGGCTTTCCCAGCGTCGAAGGGTAGGAGCAGAAGATTTTCAGTTTATGCTTTCAGGGATGTTTTCCTGGTCATCAAACAACATTGTGAGAGAGTGTATGTGGGATTAAGACTGAGAAATGTCTTTTTCAAGGGCCAGGACCTCTCTGAGAAAGAGGCAGTGGTTTCTTCAATAAACACAGCTCTTGTAGATAAGGATTCTAGGGCACTTCTAATAACTGCAAGTGTCCTTTCTTGTGTAGCTTCCACTCTATAATTCCATTTCTGTAATTCAAGGGTAACTCCCTTTTGGTAAATTTACTAAGACAAGGTCATCCCATGTGGCCAGATACACCTTCTAGATTCCCTGGAGGCACATTGTAAATGTTAGGGGAGTTTGGGGGGTTCGGGAGCTGGGTAGCGAGAGCAATGAGCTCACTGGGGAAACAGAGCCGGTAAGTTTCTATTAGCCTTATCTGGAGCGGTTCTTGTACTGGCAAGTTATTTTCTATCCTAAAAGGTGTGACCTGCTCTTGACTTGTGGTCATCCTGGGGAAAAGAGGACACCTTGGGCGATATCCCAGAGCATGGGGACCCAGGAAAGGCAGTAATTAATCCCAGGGGGATTCTGTTATCCACAATCGTTGCAAGTCCATCCCATCAATCCTGCATGAAGTGGGGGTGCTGAAGGGAGTACAGGTTTTACACCAAGTACAGAGATTGTAGGGGTCTCAGGGTTTTTTATACTATCATATATTACATACATAGTTCTGAGCCTGGTTTCTTTTGATTTATGTTCACTCATTGTCATTTTTTCAAATATGACTATGAGGTTAGTAATTGGGGCGTCATATAGACACCTCTCCATTACTAACCCCTGGGATTGATGTCAGCGGCTATAAAACAGCTGACATCAACCCCAACCCTATTATCCCACTTGCCACTGCACCAGGGCAAGTGGGAAGAGCGAGGCTAAGTGCCAGAACTGCTTCATCTTATTGATGCACCATTTCTGGGGCCGCTGAGGGCTGATGTTGTTTGCCTGGTAGGGGGGCCAATATCTATGGCCCCTTCCCTGTCTATTAATGTCAGCCCACAGCTGTCTGTTTGGCCTTTGCTGGTTAGAATTCATAGGGTGATCTTACATCAATTTTTTTCTCGGGTCCCCCTGTAAACTAACCAGTAAACGCTACGCAAACAGCTATGAGCTGTTATTAATAGCCTGGGACATATAGGAATAATGGGTACTTTTCCAGGTTATTAATATCAGCCCGCAGTGGTCGGCTTTCTCTCTGCTGGTTAAGAAAAATGCGCGGGAGCCCATGCAGTTTTTTTAATTTAATTATTTTACACACGATGTACACAGTGGGTTCTGACTACAACTCCCATCAATGTCGCCTAGTCGCGCTGATCTCAGGGAGACCAGGCGACAATGATGTGAGCTGCCTTCAGCACCCGACATCTGGGAACAGCGCGAATTTTACCGCTTTTTCCCAGGCGCCGGTACGTGTCCAATTGATGACACACGGATGTAATCTGTGTTATCAGTGTGCAGGATGTTTTGCGTCCCGTGTTGTGTGCAAAAAAGGGACATGTCACTGTGTTTTCACATGGACACACGGTCTGTGGAAACACACTGACATGTGCACAGACTCATTCATTCGAAACCGTCTACATGTGTATGTGTCTCCAGTATGTGTGAAAACTGTCCCCACACATACCGGAGACATGGACGTGTGAATGAGGCTTAAGTCAGCTCAGCAATCAGTTAATTGTTTAGGATATGACTTCAAAACTCAGCAAAATAGTACCTATCTAGCTACAGCTAAAACTTTTTTAGACCATGATCCCATGTAGTGTTAATGGTGTGCTTTTTTGTGCAAAAAAATGTACTGCATCCTACAGTTCAAACCAAGTGGATGTGATCTCATGAAAACTCATTCCCACTGTACATTTTTGTGCTTTTTTCCCCCACATACTTCAATGTGGAGCCTAAAAATGCATTTAAAATCACAATTATATTGCCAAGAATCGCAGCATTTCTAAAAAAAAAAGCTTTACACCCTCAAAATATTTTAGAAATGCATACAAAAGAAACCAAAACTGTAATAAACAGAGCAGATTGCTCGTATGTATTTTGGTGTGGACACTGTCAGAAAAAAACACACAGAGGAAAACATCATTTCCGCAAGTGAGAGCATGGTCTTAGTTTTACATGCCTGGTCTTCATAATGAGAAAACCCCTTTAAACATTTAGGATATCACTTAACATATTGTAGACTTCCTAGCCATTGGCATTCAAACATAGGAACATCATAGGAAATATTAACCAATGAGAATCTGAAGTGCAGAGAACACAAGCTAAATGAGAGATCAAACTATGCACTTTCAATTTCTTTTAAAATCTGGCTGTTTTTTTCCCTGAGAGCTCATTGACCTGGATTGTGGAGATAGCTTTAACAAAAACATGTGTAGGCTATCCTAATATATTGTGAGGTCAACACTTTTCAATAAACCTTTGGAAGATCTCCAAGTGAGGAATAAATTTCATTGACCTTTGGTGAAGTGCAATCCATCACTTGAATTGTTGCAAACTCCGCTTCCACTTCACTTTCTTAGAAGTATATATCTTTGTAGCAGCAGTTTCCCATGTCAAAGGTTATGCCTTTGTACTCTTGAATTGTCCTGATATATTTATTTTTTACTTGATTCATTTGTGGTTGATGCTTCCATTTTTTATAGCTGAAAATAAATTTGTATGCATTGTAAAATACAGCCCTAAGTCCAAAAAAAGTTGAGACACTGTGTAGTGTAAAAAAATAAGACAACAATGCAATGATTTGGTAGTCTCTTAAAACAATATTTTACTCACAACAGAACATAGAACACATATAAAAAAAGTGACAGACATTGTTCCATTTCTTTTGAAAAAAAATGAACTAATTTAGAATGCCACCATGCATTTTTCAAAACCTGAAGTGATAAATTAATTCTCAAAAGACTGAACATATGAACAGCAAAGTACTTTTACAAAAGAAATGAATAGGAAGAGTCTTTCAAGTTTTTTTGGAACAATTTGGAGCTGCAGGAGTCATTTTTCCCAGCTCCTCTGCTGAGCGGTCGCATGGATAACAGTGGGGGACACTTAGGACAGGTACTCACTATGAATTTTTTTATTTTATTCTTGTTTTTACAGGTGGACACTGGGGGAGCAGACACTACTACCCTCTTCATTGTCCCTGTGGGTGTAGATCGCAGCGCCGGCAGGGGAGTATGATGAGGGCAGTGTTCAGCACCCAGCGCTTGGGAACAGCGCTAACTGTACCGCTGATTCCTAAACGCCGGAATGTGTGCTCCTGATGCGGCACACGGGTGGCACACATGTGCCACATAGTTGCACTTGAACACACGGACATGAATATCCAGACGCGTAAAACCAGCTTAAAAGACGTTTAAGAACCTGAACATATGAACAGTAAGGGCAGAGACAGACTGCCGTATAACTCCTGTGATGATCGCATCACAGTGCACGGACTGGCCCAACACTTCTCCATTCCTGAGCATGACAGTATGATGTATTTCTATGCAGCTGTCAAGCTCAGGTCAGGAGTACATGTAAGGTGCCCCAGCGAGGTAGTCGTGGGCGAGCTGTAGCCCCCTCTCGCTATGGCACCCTACAGACAGTACGTGTCCTCCCTCTGAAGTGTGGCTGTGTATGTAGTGCTCTTCACTTACTTCAAGCCATCTGATCGCGGCTGTCTCCAGGCAATTTTCTTCTGGGACCAGGGCAGCAATAATTTCAGAGGACACGAGGTTCTTAACCAGAACTTGAACTTTACTTGGGGAAGAGGAATATATACAATATTTACAGTCAGATATAATGGATAAGGCCCGACAGGCAATCATCTCTCTCGCAGGCGCTGTTAACTGCTTCAGCCCTGGTTCCCTCTTTAAGCGGAGCATCTCTGTGGCTATAATCCCTGGCCCAAGAGACTCCTCTGTATTGACAGTGACCTGGATCCGATATCTCTCCCCCACGTCTTAGCCTGGAGTCCTATTTAGCTTCCTCTGCTTTTCAGACTAGAAGTGCCCCGTGTCCTCACTATGCTTTGATGAGTTTCTCCGGCGGGCTGACAGGACTCATGCTCTAGTGTGGGGAGACTTGCACTCTGGGATCCCACTGTCTGAGGGTACGGAGCTCCCGTCTACCCTAGCAGCCACTATAGTCAGGCTGTCCGCACGATTCCCCGTACTGTCTCTTACTGAAGAATCACTTCCTGATTCTGGAAACTAAACAGAGACTTTCCTAATATGCCCACCCTCAGTGAGCTGTCATCACAGAACTTTAACCCATCACTGTCTATAACTCTGCTGGCAGACTCAACCTGACATCTGCACCCAGAACAGTGGCATCTTGTGGCTGTTTTCAGGTACTACAGCCCAGAAGGAATTATACCAGAAACAAGCTCTATATCCCTCTAGGCTTGTTAAGGGCACTAAGTTCCCCCTCTACTCTACTAACTGGACCACTAAAGCTAACCCCCTTAGCTTGGTCTACCACAGTTGGGGAGGTCTGACTTCAGGAACACTTCCTTTAACTATCTCAGTACCAAGGGAAGGCTACGCCCTTCCCCACTATTACATTCCCCGACACTTTAATGTTGGTCGTCCCTGACCACACTAAGCAATAAACATCAATCAACAGCTATGAAATTATGTTACATTACTAAATTTCACTAAAACACTTTCAGTAAACGACTTGTCCTGAGGTCATCTTCTTGGATGGAAGACCGGCCCTTCTCGGTTAAGGGCCCCGGAACAGCAATTCAGGACAGTCCATTATCAACTTTTTCAGAGGTACCGGTCCTTCTCGGTAAGGACCCTAGAAACGCAGTGTCCATGTCCATATTTTTAAGTCAGGTCAACACCTCAATAGCCCCCAATCCCCTCCTGGGGCTGCATTCTGAGGCACACAGTCACAGGTAACACCCTGTGAGTCTCTTTCTTCTTGGCCCTAGCGGGGGTCACCGGTTCTTCCCGCCAGGCCGCAAGTCTCTTAGATTTGGAGGATATCCATCCTCAAGGTGTGCCTCAGCATTTTAAATTCCAGCAGAAAAAGGCGCAACAAGCGCAACAAAAAGAAAACAAAAGTAAAACAAAAAGAGCAGCTCTCCTGGGCACGCAACTTTTGGGTGCTGCTTAAGGCCTTCCTGGCCTAGGAGGTAGGGGAACAGTCCTCCATTTTTTTTTCTCAACTTAAGTCAACATGGGGCACTCCGCCCCCACTGGGTAACAGTCCCAAACTGCAGACAGGACCACCACCGATGGGTCCTAAAGAGGGAAGTGGAAGGTCAACGGACCTTTTGGCCAGCTCACTTCCTTCGGGCGTCCTTCCTCTCCTTCATCAAGGCGGCCCATGTGGCAGAGGAAGGTGGCTTCCTCCACCTCCAAGGCTGGTCAGGGTGTCGGCTACGCCCGGAGTCCTCATCCGAGGAGTTGGCACTGCCACAGCCAACTTGCGTGGGGCCGTAGCTGGTCACGGTGAAACTGTGGACCTCCTGACTAACAGCCGCCTGAGTCCTTTCGGCGACTCCACTATTAGCTGCCTCGGCCCCTCCTGGGTGCTTGGTTGTTGAGCCCATAGCCTCACTTGGGGAGTCAGCCCTAATACGACCTGGGACATCCTCCTCTTTTTCGGCACCATCTCTCCGCTGCTGGCTTCCCGGCTTTTCCTCCTGCGGGGTGCCAACCTTGGGAGGGGACACGAATCCTCCAGGGGCTTCCCTAGCCCGACGTTGCCAAGCCTCCCTCTCAGCCCTTCGCCGGAAGACCTGCCGGTCCTTCTCTAGGACGTCTTCCCATTTATATGGGCGGGTGACCGCAGCTGCGTACCACCCCCTTGCACATTCACATTTTATGAAGAGGACAATGTCCCCCTCACGCAGGTTGTGGAGGCGATCGGGCAGGTACTCGCGTTTGATGGCTTCCCAACTGATAAACACCTCATGCCCAGTCCACTCCTCCTCGAGGAACCCGTATCCCTTGTGGACACGGAACTCCACAACCCGCCCCCGGGTCTGGGAGTCCTCCACTGTCTCCCTCCGCGCCACGTTGGACCCCTCTAGCCAGCCTCGTAGGAAGGTGTCGGTCCACCGCCGCTGCTCCCGCGAGGTCATCGGAGGGTCGCAGGTGGCCCACTGTGGACTTCCGGGCTTGGTGCACCGCTCTGCGGCGGGGGAATGTAGGGCCTCCAAGGCCAATGACCAGAAGCTCTCTTGCGGGGCCTTTTGTTTAGGAGGCTTCTCTTCTGCTCCGCCTCTCGAGGGCCTGAGGGCCTCTGTTGTTGCCGAGGCTGCTGGGGCAGGTTCTACAGGGGTGACCGGCCGCTGGGGCATGGACCGCTCACCTTCTCTTAGCTCCACTGCAACGATTGCTCCGACCCTTCCTGGGTGTTCTCCTCCCTCAGCCGAGGGGGACGACTCCTCCGGTATCCGGCTCCAGCACCACACACGGAGCTCGTGAAGCAGCAGGCCCAGCTCCGGATCGGGCCTAGTGGCCCACTGAACAGCCACTGGGGATAAAGGCAACGGTTCGCAGGCAGCGCCCGCCGGCGAACGGCTTCCAGACGCGGCTCCTGGGGTAACAATCTGCGGGGGTTCCAACTCTCCATCGGTCTCTCGCACGCCGTTAGGCCCTGAGGCTGCCATTCTTGCAAGATGTCCGCTGCCGGATCTCCTTCTCCTGATGTGTCGGACAGAAAATGGCGCCGGTCGCTTACCGGTGATGCGCGTCCTGCGCGTCCGGCTCCGCCTCTTCCTAGGCCGGACCCCTGACGCGACCGCCGCGTCACTCGTCACTCTCGGTCGCTCCGCCTTCAGCCGCGCCCCCTCTCTGTGTGCGCTGATACTCACGGGGCCGGGCTTCACCTTACGCCGCGCCCTCTTCCTCTCTGGACGTCCCATCCTGGGACGCATCTTCACCGCTAGGCCCATCCCTCTTCGGGCCGGAACTCGTAGGGGCTGGACATTCTTTTCGCGCTCTCCAGCGCCGTCCACTCCCACGATGGGCGGTTCTTCTCCCAGACTTTACCGCCGTCATCACCATCTTGGAATCCATGCTTCGGGTCGCCATCTTGGGCCGCATGCCTTCCAACACTTTCTCCTCAGTGTTCTGTGTCGGCTCTTCCCCGCTTTCTTCATGCGAGGAGCTCGCATGCTGCCGACTACGCCAAATGTAAGGTGCCACAGCGAGGTAGTCGTGGGCGAGCTGTAGCCCCCTCTCGCTATGGCACCCTACAGACAGTACGTGTCCTCCCTCTGAAGTGTGGCTGTGTATGTAGTGCTCTTCACTTACTTCAAGCCATCTGATCGCGGCTGTCTCCAGGCAATTTTCTTCTGGGACCAGGGCAGCAATAATTTCAGAGGACACGAGGTTCTTAACCAGAACTTGAACTTTACTTGGGGAAGAGGAATATATACAATATTTACAGTCAGATATAATGGATAAGGCCCGACAGGCAATCATCTCTCGTGCAGGCGCTGTTAACTGCTTCAGCCCTGGTTCCCTCTTTAAGCGGAGCATCTCTGTGGCTATAATCCCTGGCCCAAGAGACTCCTCTGTATTGACAGTGACCTGGATCCGATATCTCTCCCCCACGTCTTAGCCTGGAGTCCTATTTAGCTTCCTCTGCTTCCTGCAGACTAGAAGTGCCCCGTGTCCTCACTACGCTTTGATGAGTTTCTCCGGCGGGCTGACAGGACTCGTGCTCTAGTGTGGGGAGACTTGCACTCTGGGATCCCACTGTCTGAGGGTACGGAGCTCCCGTCTACCCTAGCAGCCACTATAGTCAGGCTGTCCGCACGATTCCCCGTACTGTCTCTTACTGAAGAATCACTTCCTGATTCTGGAAACTAAACAGAGACTTTCCTAATATGCCCACCCTCAGTGAGCTGTCATCACAGAACTTTAACCCATCACTGTCTATAACTCTGCTGGCAGACTCAACCTGACATCTGCACCCAGAACAGTGGCATCTTGTGGCTGTTTTCAGGTACTACAGCCCAGAAGGAATTATACCAGAAACAAGCTCTATATCCCTCTAGGCTTGTTAAGGGCACTAAGTTCCCCCTCTACTCTACTAACTGGACCACTAAAGCTAACCCCCTTAGCTTGGTCTACCACAGTTGTGGAGGTCTGACTTCAGGAACACTTCCTTTAACTATCTCAGTACCAAGGGAAGGCTACGCCCCTCCCCACTATTACATTCAGACAGCCAGTATGAAGTTTTGGCCATGGCCCCCTCTACCAGTATTTGGTCAGTATTCTGTTAGTATTTTTTCTCAGGAGTGGGTGTTAAATGCAGAATTGGTGCACTTGTTACTATTATATCTTTTCTCTGATTGTTCCTCACCTGGTTTTAGCTCCCACTCCTGAGAAAAAATACTGACCGAATACTGACCAAATACTGATAGTGGGGCCATGGCCTTACGATGCCATCCTTGCACGAATTATATAGCAGTCTGGCTCTGCCCTAAGTCATTTTGACATACTTTCTTTTGAGCATATTCTGATTTTTCAGTCTGTTTCCATTGTGGAATCTGCCTAAAAAAAAAAAAATGTTGTGTGCACATAGTCAACAATTCAAAACTTCTCAAAAAATTGGAGTTTCCATTCCAAAAATGTTGCAAAAAGAATCAGTGTGAACACACCCTAATCATACTTTATGGAATACTGTCTGCTGGACTGTTGTAGCCTAGCCTATCATTTGGGGTACTGTCTGCTGAAACACTGTATTTCTGCTATCCTCGCTCTGTTATGTGTAACATGCATTGACACCTTGTTTATAATAATTATCGCCTAGCTTTCTATAGTTATATTAATTCTAGACCATCCTTGTCTTAAAACATGTATGCATTATGGTCTGCGGGCATGTTCACGTGTACATTTTTCATGCAATTTGCAGATCAAACTCAGGACAATTAGTAAATTCAGGTGAATTAGTTTATCAAAAAATGTAAAGTGCTCAACAGCCACCTGTAGAATGTAAGCTGTTAAGGGGACGGTTGCAAACAACTTTATTAAATAATGGAACGCAACCGAACCCGGGATCCGTGATGCAGCCTGGAGGACTGCGGCCGAACACCTTCCGGGTAAGAAGGTAAAACAACCAACTGAAATAACAATCCCTTCCATGTTACTGCACAACGGGAATAGGGATTCGCACTATCTTCGTTAACTGCACGAGAGATGTGTGATAAATAATGTATCTGTAGCCCTTTTTACAGCACAGGGACTACACAGCTGGCGCTAGGATGCGTGTGTGATACACGCCGGCGTATACGTGCTCCAAGCCGGCATGCTACCGGACTGAGGAGTATCTCTCCACGTGGCTTACAGGCGGTGCCGGGAATACAGCGTCTGCAGGCTGCTCGGGGTGTATGGCGAACCCTTTGTCAGAGCCAGACTGTCAGACGAAGCTACCTGCCTCCCTCCATCTAAAGCTGCCTATCCCCCACTAAACCTGCCTGACAGAAGCTAAAGCACACGTGGAGCCCAAACGACCAAGCGTCCACACAAAACACCATCACAGCTCAATGATCAGAGTGCGCTGCCATGTTTGTGGGCGGAGTATTTAAAGATTAAGCCCTGCCCACCATCGCACTATTGGTGACGTCACCCGCGACCAATCAGGCGGTGCCAGTTCACCGGATCAGCTGACTCCCAAACCACCAATCACGGTCCACCATGTCACGGGCATGCTCAGTGCAGTGAATCCTGGACTTGGGCTGTAGCAGCCCTGTTTCCCTCTGCAACCTATGCTTCATGTTGCTAGGAACAAAGACACAAGAGACAACTTGTACATCTCGTGCACCAGCTAGGTGTTGGGGCTGATGACAAAGCTGAGCAGCATCAGCTCTGGCTGGACCAGAATGGGAGACCACAGAATCCACTAATGGTTCTGAACCCATTTCAAATCCAGCAAATGCCTAGCAGTAAGCAATTTCTGTTTTGTGGGTAGGAAGAGCTTATCATTTTTTTGCATGAGAGAAAAAGAGCGGTCCACAGTGATGAAAAACTGTCTGTTTATTCTCATATGCACAAAAATGGATATTTGATTGAGGCATTAAGACCCCCATACACATTTTAGCCAATACTACCAATGACGAAGGGTATTTTATTGCAAGTATTGTTCTTTTTACAAAATAGCCCTACATCAGTGGGCAACACTTCTTATTGCTATTACATTTAAACTGAGACCAACCAAGTGCATAGTTTCATCATGGCAGAAATTAGGAACGATACATAACTAATTTAAAAAAAAACAAAAATTTTTATTAATAAGTAGAAATGAGCGGTGTTCAACTCGAATTGTTCGCCAATCTCAAATTCGAGCTGTTTTGGGTGGTGTTCGAGCCGTTCGGCGAACACGAACAATTTGAAAAAAATTCGGCTGTTCGAGGTTATGTTCGATAACTGTTCGTGCACCAAAATCTTAACTGGATTTTTTCTCAGTAATGCTGAAAATTAATGTTAATATGCAGTTTGAGTGTACAGCGGGGCGGGGGGAGGGGCAGGGGATGGATCTCTGCAGGAATAATGAAGATCTCCATTTTTTTTTCTCTTTCCTGCATTTACAGTTGGGAGGTGCAATCTGTCAGCCTATCAGCAGCGCACACACGGAGCGAAGTGCTTTTTTTCACACAAGCAAGGGCATGTGTCATTGTAAGTGTATGTCACATGTCCTTGCCCTATAAGACCCAGCCATTTTCCCCGTCGCCACCATTTTCTCACTGCTGCAGCTGCGAGTTAGACGGCACCGCTGTTGCTGTGTGCGCTATAACTTGTTAATTTCAAGCCAATTTTCGCACAAATCTACAGATAGCTTGGGAGTAGGGAATAGTTGTGATTGCAGTCCTTTTAAGGACTAGGTTACAGCATTTCCTACGACTTTTATCAGGCAGGTCTGTGCTCTTAAATAGATAGGTTGGGAGTAAAGACTAATTGTAATTGCAGTCCTTTTCAGGACTAAGTTACATCAGTTCCTATCAGTTTTTGCCAGGCAGGTCTGTGCCAGTGCTGTGCAAGTTTTTTTCACAGCATTTGGCTAAATCAAGCAAAGCTAATCCTTTCTGGCCTATTGCAGAGTGTGTTAGTGGAGTAGCCTATCTTTGTTGCAAGCTACACCACCTGTGTATAGAATACCAATTTTTTTACTGCACCTAGTGAAGTAAAACCTTTTGGGCATAGCATCATTCTGTAGCGTCGGCGTCCCTGCCTCCTGCTAGGCAGGGACGCTGTTCCCCTCACCTCTCCGCTCCGTGCCCGGCGTCCTCCTCCCGCTCTGCTGCCAGCTCCCCCTCTCTTAAAGGGGACGCGCGCGCCGTCCTAAGGAGTCCCCGGCCAATGGCCGGAGGACCTCACCATATATAAGGCACCTCCTCCAAAATGGAGGTGCCCGAGCAATGTTGTTGCAAAGCCTTCACTCTGCTTCAGCCCTCAGGTCCCGTTACCAGTTACCTGCCAGTCACTTGCCAGATTCCTGCTTGATACCTGCCTGATATCCGCTTACCTGCTTGCAAGCCTGCGGTCCGACGGTCTGCCTTCCGACACCTGTCAGTCTGTCTATGGACCAGCCTGCCCACTCACCTGGGAGCGCTCACCTGCTACCTGCCTGCTAGCCTACCTGGAGGCTCTGCCGTCACTTGCCGTGACCACCTGCCAGTCCAGAGACTCTTGCCCGCTCACCTGGGAGCGCTCACCTGCTACCTGCCTGCTAGCCTACCTGGAGGCTCTGCTGTCACTTGCCGTGACCACCTGCCAGTCCAGAGACTCTTGCCCGCTCACCTGGGAGCGCTCACCTGCTACCTGCCTGCTAGCCTACCTGGAGGCTCTGCCGTCACTTGCCGTGATCACCTGGCAGTCCAGAGACTCTTGCCCTCTCACCTGGGAGCGCTCACCTGCTACCTGCCTGCTAGCCTACCTGGAGGCTCTGCCGTCACTTGCCGTGACCACCTGCCTGTCCAGAGACTCTTGCCCGCTCACCTGTGAGCGCTCACCTGCTACCTGCCTGCTAGCCTACCTGGAGGCTCTGCTGTCACTTGCTGTGACCACCTGCCCGTCCAGAGACTCTTGCCCGCTCACCTGGGAGCATCCACCTGCTACCTGTCTGCTAGTCTACCCAGAGACTGTCCCTGTCACTTGCTGTGACTACCTGCCCTTCTACCCAGAGACTGTCCTTGTCACTTGCCGTGACTACCTGCCCTTCTACCCAGAGACTGTCCCTGTCACTTGCCGTGACTACCTGCCCGTCTTCCCTGGGAGCCACCCGCTTCCTTACAAGGACCGCCCCCTTGTATAGTTGCTCAGAGGTTCCATCTCCCAGACCCGTTACAGTTTGCTCGGGCCATGGAACCCGGTGGCACCCAAGCTCCCTCGCTCTCGGACCTATGTCATGAACTGTCCCGTCAGAGGTCCCAACAGGAGTCCATCCTGAGTCATCTGCGGAATGTCAACTCTCGCCTGGACACTCTGACTGCTCCACCAGGAACCACCGCTAGTGTCATGACTCGCAGCCCGGCAGCGCCGCTGCCCACCAATACCATGGCATCCTGCCCCGGACCCCGGCTTTCTGCACCTCCACGCTTCGGAGGCGACCCAGCTCAAGCTCGGTGCTTCATGAACCAGTGCACCCTGCACTTTGAACTCCTGTCCCACCAGTTTATCTCCGACCGGGCCAACATAGCCTTCATCATGTCCCATCTCACGGAGGAGGCACTGGCTTGGCTAAATCCTCTATGGGAGAGAGGAGACCCCCTGGTGTCCAACCTGCCAGCCTTTCTCACGGCTTTCCGGAAAGTCTTCGACGAACCCGGAAGGAAGACCTCATCCGCATCATCTCTGCTACGCCTCCATCAAGGAAATCTCACCGTGGGCCAATATGCCATATGGTTCCGTACCCTTGCTTCGGAGCTGGCCTGGGATAATGACGCCCTGGTGTCTGCCTTTTGGGAGGGTCTGTCCGGCCGTATTAAAGATGAACTCGCCGGTCGGGACATACCTACCACTCTCGACGACTTAATAACTCTTGCCACCCGGATTGACATCCGGTTCCAGGAACGCACCAAAGAAGTCACCCGTGAGAGGAGGTTTCCACGTCTAGCCTCTACCTTTCAGAAACCTGTCACTTCTCCCGCTACTCCCCAGGCGCACTCACCCGAGCCTATGCAGGTCGACCAGACCAAGATGCTCAAAACCCGTCAAGAGTTACGCCGTGCCGAGGGGAGCTGCTTCTACTGTGGCAGTAAGGAGCACCGGATCCGTTCCTGCCCGGAGAGGTCGGGAAACGCCTGTGTCTAGGATCGCTCAGAGAGGTCGTCCTAGACAAGAGTAAACCCTCTCCATCTCTGTTGCTGTCGGTCTCTATCATCTGCGGGGAGAACCATTATTTTGAACTAGCTCAACTTGACTCTGGAGCTGCCGGAAATCTCATTTCTCAGTCTCTGGTAGAGAAATACCGCATTCCCACCAAACCTCTAGCTGTACCCTTATCTGTCGCTGCCGTGGATGGGGGCCTCTTACCACATCCCATCCAACTCATCACCGAATCCATAACCCTGCAGGTGGGAATGCTGCACTCTGAGAGCATCTTCTTTCATGTTCTGCCTGGACTCTCTCACTCCCTCTTACTAGGCCTACCTTGGCTTCAGAGACATGCACCCGTGCTTGATTGGCAGACCGGAGAAGTCCTTCGCTGGGGACAGGACTGCCATAAGACTTGTTTAGTTCCCGTCCATCCTGTCTGTCCTTCTCCTACTCCAGCCAATCTACCTGGTCTTCCGGCTCCTTATTGGTCGTATGCGGACGTCTTTAATAAAAAAGAAGCAGAGACATTACCCCCTCATAGACCATATGACTGCCCAATCGACCTGATACCCGGCGCTACTCCTCCCCATGGGCGTATCTACCCTTTGTCCGCTGCTGAGACCCGGTCCATGTCTGAATATATTGAGGAGAATCTGGCCCGGGGATTTATCCGGAAATCTACCTCCCCGGCGGGAGCAGGCTTCTTCTTCGTCAAAAAGAAGGATGGCTCACTCCGTCCCTGTATACACTATAGAGGCCTTAACCAGATCACAGTGAAGAATAAATACCCCCTTCTGCTCATTCCGGAATTATTTGACCCTATGAGGGGGGCTAGAATCTTCACCAAGCTGGACCTCTGTGGGACGTATAACCTGTTCCGTATCCGTCAGGGGGATGAATGGAAGACGGCATTCAACACCAGGGACGGCCACTATGAATACCTGGTAATGCCCTTCGGTCTCTGTAACGCTCCCGCCGTCTTTCAAGAGTTGGTCAATGACATCTTCCGGGACCTTCTCTACTCCTGCGTAGTGGTGTACCTGGACGACATCTTGGTCTTCTCTCCGGATCTCCCCACACACCGGAGGGATGTTCGTCAGGTTCTTCTCAGGCTCAGGCAGAACCACCTCTACGCTAAATATGAGAAGTGCCTCTTTGAGCAGACCTCGCTTCCGTTTTTGGGCTACATAATTTCTCAGACCGGCCTACGAATGGATCCTGAGAAACTGTCTGCCATCGAGAAGTGGCCTCGACCAGAGGGGTTGAAGGCTATTCAGCGGTTCCTGGGCTTCGCCAACTACTACCGCCTCTTCATACCGCACTTCTCTTCCCGGACTGCCCCAATCTCTGCGCTCACCCGTAAGGGCACTAATCCCAGAGAATGGCCGCCCGAAGCTGAGGAAGCCTTTCTTTCCTTAAAACAGGCTTTCTCTTCCGCCCCGGTGCTGCATCGCCCGGATGGCAACAAACAATTCTTCCTGGATGTTGACGCCTCCTCCTCTGGAGCCGGAGCGGTACTTACCCAAAAATCGTCTTCCGGGAGAATGGTAACTTGCGGCTTCTTCTTCAAACTCTTCTCCTCTTCCGAGTGCAACTATTCTATAGGAGACCGAGAGTTATTGGCCATTAAGCTGGCATTGGAGGAGTGGCGTTACCTGCTCGAGGGGGTTCTTCACCCGGTAATAATTTACACGGACCACAAGAACTTGGCTTACCTCCAGAGTGCCCAGAGACTTAACCCGCGCCAAGCCCGGTAGTCCTTGTTTTTTGCTCGCTTTGATTTTGTTCTTCATTTTCGCCCGGCTGACAAAAACATCAAAGCTGACGCCTTGTCCCGATCCTTCCTGGTGTCTGATCTTGAGGAGGAACCTAAACACATCATCGATCCCGCCAGAGTAATGCAGGTGGCCCCCGTGAGTCTAAATCGTCTTCCTCCCGGTAAGACGTTCGTAACGGTACCTGATCGGGAGAAGATCCTACACTGGGGTCACTCGTCTAAGCTTGCTGGCCATGCCGGTCAGAAAAAGACCCTCCAGCTTATCACCCAGCACTACTGGTGGCCTACCCTGCACAAGGACGTAATAGACTTTGTTTCTGCCTGTGTGTCCTGCGCCCACAACAAGGTTCCGAGACACCTGCCAGCCGGTCGCCTCCTTCCTCTTCCAGTACCTGCTGCCCCCTGGCAGCATATAGCTATCGACTTCATAACAGATCTCCCTGTCTCTGCCGGTTATACGGTCATTTGGGTGGTCGCTGACCGCTTTTCCAAAATGGCTCATTTCATTCCCCTGCCAGGCCTCCCGTCTGCACCCGAGCTGGCTAAAGACTTTATCCGCCACATCTTCCGTCTCCATGGCCTGCCCCTCCACATCGTGTCGGATCGTGGGGTTCAGTTCACCTCACGCTTCTGGAGAGCCACATGTAAGCTGCTAGACGTCACCCTGGACTTCTCCTCCGCATACCACCCACAGTCCAATGGTCAAGTGGAGCGGATCAATCAGATCCTGACCAGTTACCTCCAGCACTTCGTTAATGCCCACCATTCAGACTGGGTGGATCTCCTGCCATGGGCCGAATTCTCTTACAATAATCACGAGAGCGAATTTTCCTCCAAATCCCCGTTTTTTGTAGTCTTCGGTCAGCATCCTCGGATCCCATTTCCCGTCTCCACCTCGGTGGACAATCCGGCTGCGGAATCTCTCGTTAACAAATTTTCCTCCATTTGGGAGAGTACCCGATCCGCACTCCTTCAGTCGTCCGAGCGGATGAAAAAACACGCTGACAAAAAACGCCTGGATCCTCCACAATTCCGTCCTGGAGATAAAGTCTGGCTCTCGTCCAAGTATGTCCGGCTCAAGATTCCTTCCTACAAGTTAGGGACTCGGTTCATTGGCCCACTAGAAGTTATCAAACAAATCAACCCAGTGGCCTATAAATTGAAACTCCCGGCCAACTTGCGGATCCCTAACTCCTTCCATGTATCTCTCCTCAAACCCGTGGTACTTAACTCTTTTTCCAAGTCTACAGGTACGCCTCCTGCTCCGGTTTCCGCTGAAAACGAGTTTGAGGTAGAGAACATTCTGGCCACCAAAAGGGTAAGAGGAAAAACCTTTTTTCTTGTAGATTGGAAGGGGTTTGGTCCTGAGGAGAGAACGTGGGAGCCCTGGGAGAACATCCATGCCCCTCTCATCCTTGATAAATTTTTGTCTGGCCTAAAAAAGGGGGGGCCTAAAGGGGGGGGTACTGTAGCGTCGGCGTCCCTGCCTCCTGCTAGGCAGGGACGCTGTTCCCCTCACCTCTCCGCTCCGTGCCCGGCGTCCTCCTCCCGCTCTGCTGGCAGTGCGCGCTGCTTCCCCGCCACTGTGCTTAGGGCGCGAGCGCGCGCGTTCCCCCTCTCTTAAAGGGGCCGCGCGTGCCGTCCTAATAAGTCCCCGGCTAATGTCCGGAGGACCTCACCATATATAAGGCACCTCCTCCAAAATGGAGGTGCCCGAGCAATGTTGTTGCAAAGCCTTCACTCTGCTTCAGCCCTCAGGTCCCGTTACCAGTTACCTGCCAGTCACTTGCCAGATTCCTGCTTGATACCTGCCTGATATCCGCTTACCTGCTTGCAAGCCTGCGGTCCGACGGTCTGCCTTCCAACACCTGTCAGTCTGTCTATGGACCAGCCTGCCCGCTCACCTGGGAGCGCTCACCTGCTACCTGCCTGCTAGCCTACCTGGAGGCTCTGCCGTCACTTGCCGTGACCACCTGCCAGTCCAGAGACTCTTGCCCGCTCACCTGGGAGCGCTCACCTGCTACCTGCCTGCTAGCCTACCTGGAGGCTCTGCCGTCACTTGCCGTGACCACCTGCCAGTCCAGAGACTCTTGCCCGCTCACCTGGGAGCGCTCACCTGCTACCTGCCTGCTAGCCTACCTGGAGGCTCTGCCGTCACTTGCCGTGACCACCTGCCAGTCCAGAGACTCTTGCCCGCTCACCTGGGAGCGCTCACCTGCTACCTGCCTGCTAGCCTACCTGGAGGCTCTGCCGTCACTTGCCGTGACCACCTGCCTGTCCAGAGACTCTTGCCCGCTCACCTGGGAGCGCTCACCTGCTACCTGCCTGCTAGCCTACCTGGAGGCTCTGCCGTCACTTGCTGTGACAACCTGCCCATCCAGAGACTCTTGCCCGCTCAACTGGGAGCGTCCACCTGCTACCTGTCTGCTAGTCTACCCAGAGACTGTCCCTGTCACTTGCTGAGACTACCTGCCCTTCTACCCAGAGACTGTCCCTGTCACTTGCCGTGACTACCTGTCCGTCTTCCCTGGGAGCCACCAGCTTCCTTACAAGGACAGCACCTTTGTATAGTTGCTCAGAGGTTCCGTCTCCAAGACCCGTTACACATTCTATTAGTCCATCTATACTGACCTCCATCAGGTTGCAAATTGAATATAATTTTTTTCTGCATCTAGCTCTGAAAAAATATTTGGGCTTCTAGCAGTGTGTGGGACTTGGTCTATTAGTCCATCTATACTGACCTCCATCAGGTTGCAAATTAAAAATAATTTTTATCTGCATCTAGCTCTGAAAAAATATTTGGGCTTCTCGCAGTGTGTGGGACTTGGTCTATTAGTCCATCTATACTGACCTCCATCAGGTTGCAAAATAAAAATAATTTTTTTCTGCATCTAGCTCTGAAAAAATATTTGGGCTTCTAGCAGTGTGTGGGACTTGGTCTATTAGTCCATCTATACTGACCTCCATCAGGTTGAAAATTGAATATAATTTTTTTCTGCATCTAGCTCTGAAAAAATATTTGGGCTTCTAGCAGTGTGTGGTACTTGGTCTATTAGTCCATCTATACTGACCTCCATTAGGTTGCAAATTGAATATAATTTTTTTCTGCATCTAGCTCTGAAAAAATATTTGGGCTTCTAGCAGTGTGTGGGACTTGGTCTATTAGTCCATCTATACTGACCTCCATCAGGTTGCAAATTGAATATAATTTTTTTCTGCATCTAGCTCTGAAAAAATATTTGGGCTTCTAGCAGTGTGTGGGACTTGATCTATTAGTCCATCTATACAGACCTCCATCAGGTTGCAAATTGAATATAATTTTTTTCTGCATCTAGCTCTGAAAAAATATTTGGGCTTCTAGCAGTGTGTGCAACTTGGTCTACTAGTCCATCTATACTGACCTCCATCAGGTTGGAAATGAAAAATTATTTTTATCTGCATCTAGCTCTGAAAAAATATTTGGGCTTCTAGCAGTGTGTGGGACTTGGTCTATTAGTCCATCTATACTGACCTCCATCAGGTTGCAAATTGAATATAATTTTTTTCTGCATCTAGCTCTGAAAAAATATTTGGGCTTCTAGCAGTGTGTGGTACTTGGTCTATTAGTCCATCTATACTGACCTCCATCAGGTTGCAAATTGAATATAATTTTTTTCTGTATCTAGCTCTGAAAAAATATTTGGGCTTCTAGCAGTGTGTGGGACTTGGTCTATTAGTCCATCTATACTGACTTTCATCAGGTTGCAAATTGAATATAATTTTTTTCTGCATCTAACCCAGCCAATAGTTTTGGCCTAATACCACAGTTTGGAAACTCAGCTCTGCTTGATTCCCATCCATTGTTTTTTTGTGCAAACAACTCCAGAGTTGTGAATTAGTTAACCACCAAAATGAGTGGAAAAAGGCCTGCTGCTGGTGGAAAGGGGAATAGGCGTGTTGGGAAGGGGAAAAAAGGTTGTGTCCGTGGGGTAGGTGTTAAAGCAACAGTAACATCTGCAGAAGAAAGACCATCTTCCAGCCAAACTAAAATGTCTACTTCTTTTAGCGGACAATGTGATAAGATCCCTTTCTTACGGCCACGCCAATCGCTACAAATTCCAGATAAGGCACAAAAACAGCAGGTGCTTCAACAGATATCAAGTGCTCCTTTAAGTGGGCTCTCCTCCACATCAACTTCAACATCACAAATACTCCAGTCCTCAGAGGTGTCACCCCAATCGCACTTGCTTCCTCACAGCTCCCAAATCTCCAGCTGCCCGTCTGAGTATGAGGAAGAACAGATGGTTGAGTCCGCAGAGCTGTTTACTCATACTATAGCCTGGGAATCAGAGGTCGGCTCCAGCGCTTCTGTGAATCCAGACGAGGAAAAGATCTGCACTGATGCCCAGAATCTTTATGAGTCGGATCCAGGACCAGACGCAGAAGGTTCTGACCATAATGTAGACCCTCGTTCCCAAACTGTAACTCCTGTTGGTGGAGACAATGAGGAAGACGATGATGAGACTCAAATACCTGATTGGAGCGACAACTTTAGTTTTTTGTCAGGGCAGGAACAGGTTGGCTCTGAGGACGACGGGTGTGATAACACACAGGGTGATGATGATGAGGTTGGAGATCCCACTTACTGTCAACCCACAGTCAGCCAAGAGATGAGGTCAGCAGAGGAGGTGGAGGAGAATGCTAGTGACGACGACGTCAGGTTGCGCCTTCCTGGACAGAGACGTAGTACTGGAAGCACGTCAACAACTGCGTCCTCAAACACAACTCTGCCTCTCACCACAAGTCGTGGTGGCTCTTCAGGTCGCATGGGTGCTAAGCCTTGCATAGCCTGGGCATTTTTTCAGATCGATAAAGATGACCCAACTCGTGTTATCTGTAACATTTGTCAGCAAAAGCTAAGTAGAGGCCAAAAAATACATAGTTTGAGTACTTCATGCATGAACCGGCACATGGACATGAAGCATAAGTTGCAGTGGGAAGCTCACTGTGCTACAATGCGGCCTAGCCGGCCGGGCCAACCACCGTCTGCCACATCTTGTGCATCCGCGGCCTCTTCATCCTCTGTGACTGGGGGGACAGCAGTCACACCTGTTTTGGGATGCAGACCTGCCACCTCTTTACCCGCAACAGCCAGCGTGATTGGCAGGTCATCATTTTCTTTGGAGGTGGTAACACCAGCTGGTGTTGAGCGCTGTTCGACATCGATAGCACCACCTTTGGATCAAGGCAACCTAACATGACTGGGCACTAGGTAACTATGGTGACAGCAGGACAAGGGACTGCTGTCCAAGTCTTGCCGTCCCCACGAGTTGTGCACTAATCCTATTTATCTCAAAGTTCCTGCACTGCTTCTGCCTCCTCAACCTCCTCTCGGTCCTCCACCTGCACCCAAAGCCTGTCTGGTCATGCCACAAGCTTTCTAACTGCGCAGAAGGGATCCTGCACACCTCCTTACTATGCTGGCAGTAGGGCTCAACGTCATCAGGCGGTTTTTACTTTGAAATGTCTGGGAAATGTGAGTCACACAGCTAATGAGTTGTGGTCAGATCTGGAGAACCAATTTCATGAATGGTTGTCTCCACTGGACCTGAAACCAGGGAAGGCCGTGTGAGACAATGCTGCAAACCTGGGTGCGGCCCTTCGCCGGGGCAATGTCACACACGTGCCTTGTATGGCTCACGTGTTGAACCTGGTTGTCCAGCAATTTTTAGCCCACTATCCCAGACTAGATGGCCTTCTGCAGAGGGCACGGTCGCTGTGTGCTCACTTCCGCCGTTCGCATCCCGCAGCTCAGCGACTTACATCTCTACAGAAGTCGTTGGGCCTGCCACTTCACCGGCTAAAATGCGATGTTCCTACCCAGTGGAATTCAACTCTGCACATGTTGCAGCGACTGTGGCACCCATGACAAGCCCTGGTTCTGACGTATAGCCTGGGCCAACGAGATCGAGAGGTGGGGCAAATCACGCTGGAGGAGTGGTCTCAGATCAGGGACCTATGCACCCTTCTGCACAGTTTTGAAATGGCGACGAAGATGTTTAGTGCTGACGATGCCATTATCAGCATGACTATTCCGGTGATTTACATGCTGGAGCACATGTTAAACAGAATTCGGAGTCAGGTGGTGGCACAAGAGGAGGTGGAGGAAGTAGAGGAGGAGGAGTTGTATGCGGAAGGGCTAACATCTGCAAGGTCCAGACGTCGGCAGCACCAAGGCGGCAGGCATGTGAGGGTGGGGGAGATGGTTTTACCAGGGCGCATGGTAGCAGCCAAACTAGTGAGGAAGGTGCAGGAGCCCAGGAAGAAGTGGAGGACGAACTGATGGAAGACTCATCAGATGAGGGAGACCTTGATCACATTTCTGTTGTGCGAGGTTGGGGAGAGAGGACAGAGGAAGGAAGCATGATTGTTACCTCGCCACCAACACAACAGGGACTTGGTGCTCCTGGATGCGCAAGACACATGAGTGCCTTCTTGCTGCACTACCTGCAACATGACCCTCGAATTGTGAGAATTAGAAATAATCCTGACTACTGGGTTGCCACACTCTTAGATCCCCGATACAAAAGTAAATTTGCAGAAATTATTCTGTTGCAGAATCTTACATGTGCTTTTCCACAAAACACCTGTGGTGCACGTAGTGAATCTCACAGTTCCAACTTGCCAACCGTGGGACCGTCGAGTGTTCAGCACTCAAACCGTAACAGAAACACAATATCTGCTGGTAACATCAATTTTATGGAATCATTTCACCACTTTTTTAGCCCATCCTTTGCAAGGCCACAGGAGACAAGAAGTCTGACACATAGTCAACGCCTAGAGACGATGGTGCAGGAGTATCTCCAAGTAAACATTGAAGCCATGACTGTGTCACTGGACCCTTGCTCTTTTTGTGCTTCAAATCTGGATAAATGGCCGGATCTAGCCACTTACGCCTTGGAGATCTTGTCATGCCCCGTAGCCAGCGTTCTGTCTGAATGTGTGTTCAGCGCTGCTGGTGGTGTGCTGACAGATAAGCGCACGCGGCTCTCCACTGATAATGTACACAGACTCACGTTCATAAAGATGAACAAATCATGGATCCGAAACGACTTTTCTACCCCTGTGTCATCCTGGGGAGAGTAAAAGCTTGATGATTGGTTAAAATCACCTCACCAACCGTTTTAAGCTTTCAAATTACTAATCATGTTTATCTGTATCTTGGCTGGAAAATAATTTGGGCTTTCTAGCAGTGTGCAGCACTGATTCTATTAGGCCATCTATACTAAGCTCCACCAGATTTAAAATTACTAATCATGTTTATCTGTATCTTGGCTGGAAAATAATTTGGGCTTTGTAGCAGTGTGCAGTACTGATTCTATTAGGCCATCTATACTAAGCTCCACCAGATTCAAAATTAATAATAATTTTTAGCTGCATCTAGCCCAGAAAATAATTTTGGGGCTCCGAGATGCGCAAGACACATAAGTGCCTTCTTGCTGCACTACCTGCAACATGACCCTCAGATTGTCAGAATTCGAAGTAATCCTGACTACTGGGTTGCCACACTCTTAGATCCCCCACACTCTTCGATCAACCTTTTCATTTTAATATAGACCAAAAAAATTTTCATTTTTGAAATTATAAGCATTAGCAGGTTATTAAAAACTGAAATCAAACAGTTTTCAACTCAAAACTTTATTCTAGGTGATGTTACATTTGCACATAGGACCCCTTGTTCGAAAGGAGCTTCTGAACACTCTCGTCCATTGAATTTGTCAGGTTTTGGATGGTTTCTGCTTCAATTGTTTTGCATGAGGACAGAATACCCTCCCAGAGCTGTTGCTTAGATGTAAACTGCCTCCCGCCATCATAGACACTCCTTTTGATGATGCTTCAGAGGTTCTGAATGGGGTAGAGGTCAGGGGAGCATGGGGGTCACACCATAAGTTTGTCCCCTTTTATGCCCATATCAGCCAGAGATGCAGATGTGTTATGTGCAGCATGAGACGTTGCATTATCATGCATGAAACTGATCTTGCTGTGGAATACATGGTTCTTCTTGAACCATGGCAGGAAGTGCTGTTTGAGAAACTCCACATACATTATGGAGTTCATCTTTACCCCTTCATGGATCCTAAAGGGGCCGACAATCTCTCTCCCCATGATTCCAGCCCAAAACATTACTCCACCTCCTCCTTGTTGGTGCTGTAGCCGTGTTTGCGTGGGGTATCCATCAACCAGCCATCCTCCACTCCATCCATCTGGACCATTGAGCGTTGCACGGCACTCATCCGTGAACAAAACAGTTTTAAAATCAGTCTTCATGTATTGTTTGGCCCACTGGAGCCGTTTCTGCTTGTGTGCAGTGGATAGAGGAGGTCGACAGGATGGCGTACGCACAGCTGCAAACCTCTGAAGGACCCTGCATCTTGTTGTTCGGGGGACGTTGGAGGCACCAGCAGCTTCAAAATCTTGTCTGCTGCTATGACAAGGCTTTTTTGCCGCTGCTCTTTTAACCTGACGTAATTGCCTGTAGGAAAGAGTCCTCAATTTGCCCTTATCAGCACGCACATGTGTGTACTGTGAATCAGCTACATACTTCTTGATTGCCAAGACACTTCATCCTGATCTTCGCACAATGTTGATTGTAGTCATGCCTTGACCTAAACACTCCACAATTTGTTGCTTCTCAGCAGCCGACACATCCTTTTTCTTTCCCATTTTGGCAGAAAATGTAGGCTGCTTAATAATGTGGGACAGCCTTCTTAAGCAGTCTTGCCTTTCATTGGACACACCTACCAAACTAATTAGCACAGGTGTCTGGAATTGCTTACAGTGATATAAAGAGCCCTGACACACATCACCATCAATGAGTTTAACTGACAAACAAACAAATTCTTCCCTTATCACTCCTAAACACTTTTTGCATAATAATTTGGAACACAGTGTACATGTGCTTTTCCACAAAATACCAGTGGTTCACGTAGTGAATCTTACAGTTCTAACTTGCCAACCGTGGTCTGTATGGAGTTGTTCAATAAAGGGCCCAAAATTAAGATAACATAGACGGGAGAGGTCTCTATGATTAGGAATTTCTAAGTATTTGATACCCTGTGAGGGCCAGGCAAAGGGAAAGTTGGACTGGATGGAATCCTGTATGGATTTGGGGAGGGAGACATCGAGGGCCTCAGACTTCGCTGCATTGATTTTAAAATTTGACCATGTAACAAAGTGATCTATTTCAGCCATAACAGCAGGGATGGATATATGTGATTGAGTGATATATACTAGGACATCATCAGCAAATAGAGAGCACTTGTACTCGGTGCCTCCCACCTCAATCCACCTAATATTGGGGTTATGGCGAATTGATGAGAGCAGGTGCTCCATCACTAGGATGTATAAGAGAGGGGACAGAGGACATCCCTGCCTTGTCCCATTGGTGATTATGAAAGGTGAGGAAAATGTTCTGACGCGCCCCCTGGACCTTGGGACACCCGGAGCCGGACCCTTTTTGGTGGATGCTGGTGGTTGTAGCCTCCGTGGCGCCGACCCGGTTCCGTGGCTCAGGGCGGTCAAACCAGTGGCGGAACTATTTATGTGGTTTTGATGTTTAAATGTTCGACTACGCCACCCATGGATTGCGGTCAGAGTGAACCGCCGCTGCAGGGCAGACCGCTGAGGCTGGTGTTGTGGGTGCAGCAGAGCGTAGGATAACTCCCCACGGGAGGAGTATAGCCTCAGGGCAGTGTATGCGGATGATGGGGGTGATGGTGCAGGGCAGCAGCAGTAAAGACACGGAGTCAGTGATGCAGTCAAGGGCCTTTACTCACAGTTCTTATTATCCAGACCACTTCTGCAGGTAACGGCTGCCCACGTCGTACTGTGCTCACCAGGTGAGGGGCTCAGACAACTCCCAGATAACTTTGGAGCGCTTCACAGGACCCCCTTTGTGTGTCCTTTGTCTGGCCTTTCTTACCAACCCTTCTGTCCGGCTGCCTCGGGCCTCCTCTTGGTAAACTTGGCGCCAGTTTCCCTGACCCTATGTGGTGCCTTCCTAGCAGGTGTAGCGAGGGGCTGCGCCACATAAAATGTCACAGCCTCCAGTTTCTAGCTGAGGGTCGTTTCCCACCTCCACTAGTTTCGGGGACCGGTCTCCCCCTTTGGCCTGACCCCTCCACGCAGGTGGATTCGGGCGTGCGGTGGCGACTCGCCCGTCCGCACCCCTGAGATCCCTTCGTTCCTCATTCCTGGAGCCTTCTCCGCTCCTCTTCCTTCCTTCTCCCTCTTCCAGGCCTGGGCCTCTGTTACTAGGCCCGCCTCCGGAGCAGAGCTCATGCAGAGCCCCTGCTCCCTGTCACTTCTGCTCAGACTTCTCTGCACTGAACTAAGATGGTGCCCACCTTTTATACTTCCTTCTCAATGCAGCCAGGAACTGCTTCCTCCCTGCTCCTGCACTACAGGGTTCCCCTTCCTCATGTTCCCTCCCCCCCACTCCAGCCAGGGACAGGGACTGTCATGCCCATCTCAGGGGCATATTGGTCGCCCTGCCCCACGGCAATGTGGTGTAATGCATGCAGGTGTTGGGTCCTGATCCACACTCCATTCTTACCTGAGAGTGAGATATCACACCTCTGGGTGAGGTGCAATACCTCTGTAGCAACCGAGCCCTCAGGGTGCTACAGTTCCATTTATCTTCAGCCTAGGTGACGTATTGCGATACAGGGTTGTGATTTTGGCTATAAAAGGGTCCCCTAGACCCCTACCCCAAGCTTTTTAAGACAATAATATATGTGTTATGATCTGCTACAAGCACTAAGGAAAGACAGGAGAACTGTCCCTACAATAGAACTAAACTAGATCCCTACGATGTAACGGGGAACCTGATCCTGCGATCAGACCCGCTAAAGTCCTCGGCTAAGACCTATAGATGTGAGGGAGGGATCCCTACAAGAACTAGGGACTGGGATAAGTTGGACACCTCCTAGCAGAAATAGTAGCAGTCAAAGACAAACACACAACAAAAAGCATAGAGGTCAGAAGACCTAGCAACTAACAGAGAACGGCAACAGAGCACCAAGCTAGCTCAAGAGTAGTAAATACAATGAAGTCCAGCAAGACCAGGAGGGCGGAGCCGGATTAAATAGGCAAAAATGGTCATGTGACCAGCAAACTAAAAAAAACCTAACAGGAGAGTTCTAACAGTACCCCCTCTTCTAAGAGGATCCTCCGGATCCCCTAGGTCCAGGCTTACCAGGAAACCTCCTGTGAAACGCTCTGACAAGTCTGGAAGCAGAAACATCATCTGCCCTCACCCATGAGTTATCCTCAGGTCCGAAACCCTTCCAAGCGACGAGATACTGCAAACTCCCTCTATACCGTCTAGAATTTAGGATGCGGGAAATTTCATATTCCCCGTCCTCCACCACCGGAGGAACAGTGGCAGAGGCGTCACCATCCGACACATCAGCTTTTTTCAACAGAGAAACATGAAACACCGGGTTAATATTCCAGGACGTAGGAACCTCCAACCTAACAGCAGATTGGTTAACTATCTGAAGCACCTTAAAGGGCCCTACGAACTTGGGACCCAATTTTTTAGAAGGAATCCTCAATCGCAGATTCTTAGAGGACAACCAAACCATGTCACCAACAGCAAACAAAACCTCTTGCCGTTTCCTATCAAAGTACCTCTTAGATTTTTTGTTAGCCTCCTGAAGATTACCACGCACATCCGTCCAAACTCTCTCCAAATCACCGGAAAAACTCTCCTCCTCAGGCACAGCCGAAACCAATTTGGAGAATGACCCAAAAGACGGATGTCTCCCAGAACAACAAAAAAAAGGCAAACACCCAGCAGAAGAGGATGTATGGTTGTTAAGAGCAAATTCAGCAAGTGGCAGAAACTCAGACCACCCCTCTTGATTGTCTGCCACAAAACAACGCAAGAACTGCTCAACATCCTGGTTCTTCCTTTCTGTCTGGCCATTAGACTCAGGATGATATCCAGATGAAAACGACAAATGAACTCCCAACCTGTCACAAAAGGCACGCCAAAAACGAGCCACGAACTGAGGTCCCCTATCAGAAACAATGTCAGTAGGAACACCATGTAGTCTGACAATTTCCTTGACAAAGGCCTTAGCGAGTGTCTTGGCGCAAGGCAGTTTGATGAAGGGAACCAAGTGACACATCTTGCTAAAACGGTCCACGACCACCCAGATGACCGTGAAACCTTCAGAGGGGGGAAGGTCAGTAATAAAGTCCATAGCCAGATGTGTCCAAGGTGCACTAGGAACCTCCAGAGGGCAAAGCAACCCCGCTGCAGGAGCATGCGAAGACTTGGATCTAGCACACACAGTACATTGGCGCACCCACTTAATGACTTCCTTCTGCCATCCAGGCCACCAAAAACTGCGACCCACAAGTCTCTTGGTCTCAGAAATTCCTGGATGACCTGCCAACCGAGACTCATGACACTCAACAAACAAATCTCTCCTAAAGGTCCTAGGCACAAACAACCTCCCATGGGGAGTGCTAGATGGGGCATTCTCCTGAGCTTTAAGAATCTCATCCTCCAAAACGGAGACCAAAGCAGCAATCACAACACCTTCTTGTAAAATGCTCTCCTCTTCCTCCTCAACACCGACCATGGGAGAAAAGCTGCGAGACAAAGCATCCGCTTTAACATTCTTGGTACCCGGGATGTAAGTAACGGAAAAATTAAACCGCGAGAAAAAAAGTGCCCACCTAGCCTGACGGGCATTCAAGCGCTTGGCAGCATCAAGATAGATCAGATTTTTATGATCAGTGAAAACCTGAATGGGAAATTCAGCACCTTCCAAGAGGTGACGCCAGTGTTCAAATGCGAGTTTAATCGCCAGCAATTCCCGATTACCAATATCGTAATTAAGTTCAGTCTCAGAAATTTTTTTTGAAAAAAAGGCACAGGGATGTACTCCATCCTTGTTTTCCTGAGACAACACCGCACCGACCCCCACCGAAGAAGCATCAACCTCAACCAAAAACGGCTTAGCCACATCAGGCTGCATAAGGATGGGGGCAGAACTGAACCTCTCCTTTAGAAAAACAAAAGCTTCAATGGCCTCAGAAGTCCACTGAACCGCATTAGCACCTTTCCTGGTGAGATCGGTCAGCGGTTTGACAATAATAGAAATTTTTTTTATGAATTTTCTGTAATAATTGGCGAAACCCAAAAACCTCTGTATCGATTTAAAACCAATAGGCCTAGGCCATTCCTGCACAGCTTGAACTTTAACCGGGTCCATCTCAAAGCCTTCGCTGGAGATAATGTAACCCAAAAAACGAATTCTCTGTACAGCGAACTCACATTTCTCCAGCTTAGCAAAAAGCGAATTGTCCATTAACAACTGTAAAACCTCACGTACGCTCCGCCAATGAGACTCCAGATCAGGCGAATAAATCAGAATGTCATCCAAATACACAACCACATTTTTGCCGATTAAAGGTCTAAGGATGTCATTAATAAGATTCTGAAAAAATGCTGGAGCATTGGTAAGACCAAAAGGCATAACCAGGTTCTCAAAATGACCCACAGGAGTGTTAAAAGCAGTCTTCCATTCATCACCCTCCTTCATGCGCAACAAATTGTATGCCCCCCAGAGATCAATTTTAGAGAACCACTTGGCCCCCACTAACTGGTTAAATAAATCAGGAATCAATGGCAGTGGGTAAGGATAAGCTGCTAGACGTCACCCTGGACTTCTCCTCCGCATACCACCCACAGTCCAATGGTCAAGTGGAGCGGATCAATCAGATCCTGACCAGTTACCTCCGGCACTTCGTTAATGCCCACCATTCAGACTGGGTGGATCTCCTGCCATGGGCCGAATTCTCTTACAATAATCACGAGAGCGAATCTTCCTCCAAATCCCTGTTTTTTGTAGTCTTCGGTCAGCATCCTCGGATCCCATTTCCCGTCTCCACCTCGGTGGACAATCCGGCTGCGGAATCTCTCGTTAGCAAATTTTCCTCCATTTGGGAGAGTACCCGATCCGCACTCCTTCAGTCGTCCGAGCGGATGAAAAAACACGCTGACAAAAAACGCCTGGATCCTCCACAATTCCGTCCTGGAGATAAAGTCTGGCTCTCGTCCAAGTATGTCCGGCTCAAGATTCCTTCCTACAAGTTAGGGACTCGGTTCATTGGCCCACTAGAAGTTATCAAACAAATCAACCCAGTGGCCTATAAATTGAAACTCCCGGCCAGCTTGCGGATCCCTAACTCCTTCCATGTATCTCTCCTCAAACCCGTGGTACTTAACTCTTTTTCCAAGTCTACAGGTACGCCTCCTGCTCCGGTTTCTGCTGAAAACGAGTTTGAGGTAGAGAACATTCTGGCCACCAAAAGGGTAAGAGGAAAAATCTTTTTTCTGCTAGATTGGAAGGGGTTTGGTCCTGAGGAGAGAACGTGGGAGCCCCGGGAGAACATCCATGCCCCTCTCATCCTTGATAAATTTCTGTCTGGCCTAAAAAAGGGGGGGCCTAAAGGGGGGGGTACTGTAGCGTCGGCGTCCCTGCCTCCTGCTAGGCAGGGACGCTGTTCCCCTCACCTCTCCGCTCCGTGCTCGGCGTCCTCCTCCCGCTCTGCTGGCAGTGCGCGCTGCTTCCCCGCCACTGTGCTTAGGGCGCGAGCGCGCGCGCTCCCCCTCTCTTAAAGGGGCCGCGCGCGCCGTCCTAATGAGTCCCCGGCTAATGTCCGGAGGACCTCACCATATATAAGGCACCTCCTCCAAAATGGAGGTGCCCGAGCAATGTTGTTGCAAAGCCTTCACTCTGCTTCAGCCCTCAGGTCCCGTTACCAGTTACCTGCCAGTCACTTGCCAGATTCCTGCTTGATACCTGCCTGATATCCGCTTACCTGCTTGCAAGCCTGCGGTCCGACGGTCTGCCTTCCAACACCTGTCAGTCTGTCTATGGACCAGCCTGCCCGCTCACCTGGGAGCGCTCACCTGCTACCTGCCTGCTAGCCTACCTGGAGGCTCTGCCGTCACTTGCCGTGACCACCTGCCAGTCCAGAGACTCTTGCCCGCTCACCTGGGAGCGCTCACCTGCTACCTGCCTGCTAGCCTACCTGGAGGCTCTGCCGTCACTTGCCGTGACCACCTGCCAGTCCAGAGACTCTTGCCCGCTCACCTGGGAGCGCTCACCTGCTACCTGCCTGCTAGCCTACCTGGAGGCTCTGCCGTCACTTGCCGTGACCACCTGCCAGTCCAGAGACTCTTGCCCGCTCACCTGGGAGCGCTCACCTGCTACCTGCCTGCTAGCCTACCTGGAGGCTCTGCCGTCACTTGCCGTGACCACCTGCCTGTCCAGAGACTCTTGCCCGCTCACCTGGGAGCGCTCACCTGCTACCTGCCTGCTAGCCTACCTGGAGGCTCTGCCGTCACTTGCTGTGACAACCTGCCCATCCAGAGACTCTTGCCCGCTCACCTGGGAGCGTCCACCTGCTACCTGTCTTCTAGTCTACCCAGAGACTGTCCCTGTCACTTGCTGAGACTACCTGCCCTTCTACCCAGAGACTGTCCCTGTCACTTGCCGTGACTACCTGCCCGTCTTCCCTGGGAGCCACCAGCTTCCTTGCAAGGACAGCCCCTTTGTATAGTTGCTCAGAGGTTCCGTCTCCAAGACCCGTTACACATTCTATTAGTCCATCTATACTGACTTCCATCAGGTTGCAAATTGAATATAATTTTTTTCTGCATCTAGCTCTGAAAAAATATTTGGGCTTCTAGCAGTGTGTGGGACTTGGTCTATTAGTCCATCTATACTGACCTCCATCAGGTTGCAAATTAAAAATAATTTTTATCTGCATCTAGCTCTGAAAAAATATTTGGGCTTCTCGCAGTGTGTGGGACTTGGTCTATTAGTCCATCTATACTGACCTCCATCAGGTTGCAAATTAAAAATAATTTTTTTCTGCATCTAGCTCTGAAAAAATATTTGGGCTTCTAGCAGTGTGTGGGACTTGGTCTATTAGTCCATCTATACTGACCTCCATCAGGTTGAAAATTGAATATAATTTTTTTCTGCATCTAGCTCTGAAAAAATATTTGGGCTTCTAGCAGTGTGTGGTACTTGGTCTATTAGTCCATCTATACTGACCTCCATTAGGTTGCAAATTGAATATAATTTTTTTCTGCATCTAGCTCTGAAAAAATATTTGGGCTTCTAGCAGTGTGTGGGACTTGGTCTATTAGTCCATCTATACTGACCTCCATCAGGTTGCAAATTGAATATAATTTTTTTCTGCATCTAGCTCTGAAAAAATATTTGGGCTTCTAGCAGTGTGTGGGACTTGGTCTATTAGTCCATCTATACAGACCTCCATCAGGTTGCAAATTGAATATAATTTTTTTCTGCATCTAGCTCTGAAAAAATATTTGGGCTTCTAGCAGTGTGTGGAACTTGGTCTACTAGTCCATCTATACTGACCTCCATCAGGTTGCAAATGAAAAATAATTTTTATCTGCATCTAGCTCTGAAAAAATATTTGGGCTTCTAGCAGTGTGTGGGACTTGGTCTATTAGTCCATCTATACTGACCTCCATCAGGTTGCAAATTGAATATAATTTTTTTCTGCATCTAGCTCTGAAAAAATATTTGGGCTTCTAGCAGTGTGTGGTACTTGGTCTATTAGTCCATCTATACTGACCTCCATCAGGTTGCAAATTGAATATAATTTTTTTCTGTATCTAGCTCTGAAAAAATATTTGGGCTTCTAGCAGTGTGTGGGACTTGGTCTATTAGTCCATCTATACTGACTTTCATCAGGTTGCAAATTGAATATAATTTTTTTCTGCATCTAACCCAGCCAATAGTTTTGGCCTAATACCACAGTTTGGAAACTCAGCTCTGCTTGATTCCCATCCATTGTTTTTTTGTGCAAACAACTCCAGAGTTGTGAATTAGTTAACCACCAAAATGAGTGGAAAAAGGCCTGCTGCTGGCGGAAAGGGGAATAGGCGTGTTGGGAAGGGGAAAAAAGGTTGTGTCCGTGGGGTAGGTGTTAAAGCAACAGTAACATCTGCAGAAGAAAGACCATCTTCCAGCCAAACTAAAATGTCTACTTCTTTTAGCGGACAATGTGATAAGATCCCTTTCTTACGGCCACGCCAATCGCTACAAATTCCAGATAAGGCACAAAAACAGCAGGTGCTTCAACAGATATCAAGTGCTCCTTTAAGTGGGCTCTCCTCCACATCAACTTCAACATCACAAATACTCCAGTCCTCAGAGGTGTCACCCCAATCGCACTTGCTTCCTCACAGCTCCCAAATCTCCAGCTGCCCGTCTGAGTATGAGGAAGAACAGATGGTTGAGTCCGCAGAGCTGTTTACTCATACTATAGCCTGGGAATCAGAGGTCGGCTCCAGCGCTTCTGTGAATCCAGACGAGGAAAAGATCTGCACTGATGCCCAGAATCTTTATGAGTCGGATCCAGGACCAGACGCAGAAGGTTCTGACCATAATGTAGACCCTCGTTCCCAAACTGTAACTCCTGTTAGTGGAGACAATGAGGAAGACGATGATGAGACTCAAATACCTGATTGGAGCGACAACTTTAGTTTTTTGTCAGGGCAGGAACAGGTTGGCTCTGAGGACGACGGGTGTGATAACACACAGGGTGATGATGATGAGGTTGGAGATCCCACTTACTGTCAACCCACAGTCAGCCAAGAGATGAGGTCAGCAGAGGAGGTGGAGGAGAATGCTAGTGACGACGATGTCAGGTTGCGCCTTCCTGGACAGAGACGTAGTACTGGAAGCACGTCAACAACTGCGTCCTCAAACACAACTCTGCCTCTCACCACAAGTCGTGGTGGCTCTTCAGGTCGCATGGGTGCTAAGCCTTGCATAGCCTGGGCATTTTTTCAGATCGATAAAGATGACCCAACTCGTGTTATCTGTAACATTTGTCAGCAAAAGCTAAGTAGAGGCCAAAAAATACATAGTTTGAGTGCTTCATGCATGAACCGGCACATGGACATGAAGCATAAGTTGCAGTGGGAAGCTCACTGTGCTACAATGCGGCCTAGCCGGCCGGGCCAACCACCGTCTGCCACATCTTGTGCATCCGCGGCCTCTTCATCCTCTGTGACTGGGGGGACAGCAGTCACACCTGTTTTGGGATGCAGACCTGCCACCTCTTTACCCGCAACAGCCAGCGTGATTGGCAGGTCATCATTTTCTTTGGAGGTGGTAACACCAGCTGGTGTTGAGCGCTGTTCGACATCGATAGCACCACCTTTGGATCAAGGCAACCTAACATGACTGGGCACTAGGTAACTATGGTGACAGCAGGACAAGGGACTGCTGTCCAAGTCTTGCCGTCCCCACGAGTTGTGCACTAATCCTATTTATCTCAAAGTTCCTGCACTGCTTCTGCCTCCTCAACCTCCTCTCGGTCCTCCACCTGCACCCAAAGCCTGTCTGGTCATGCCACAAGCTTTCTAACTGCGCAGAAGGGATCCTGCACACCTCCTTACTATGCTGGCAGTAGGGCTCAACGTCATCAGGCGGTTTTTACTTTGAAATGTCTGGGAAATGTGAGTCACACAGCTAATGAGTTGTGGTCAGATCTGGAGAACCAATTTCATGAATGGTTGTCTCCACTGGACCTGAAACCAGGGAAGGCCGTGTGCGACAATGCTGCAAACCTGGGTGCGGCCCTTCGCCGGGGCAATGTCACACACGTGCCTTGTATGGCTCACGTGTTGAACCTGGTTGTCCAGCAATTTTTAGCCCACTATCCCGGACTTGATGGCCTTCTGCAGAGGGCACGGTCGCTGTGTGCTCACTTCCGCCGTTCGCATCCCGCAGCTCAGCGACTTACATCTCTACAGAAGTCGTTGGGCCTGCCACTTCACCGGCTAAAATGCGATGTTCCTACCCAGTGGAATTCAACTCTGCACATGTTGCAGCGACTGTGGCAGCCATGACAAGCACTGGTTCTGACGTATAGCCTGGGCCAACGAGATCGAGAGGTGGGGCAAATCACGCTGGAGGAGTGGTCTCAGATCAGGGACCTATGCACCCTTCTGCACAGTTTTGAAATGGCGACGAAGATGTTTAGTGCTGACGATGCCATTATCAGCATGACTATTCCGGTGATTTACATGCTGGAGCACATGTTAAACAGAATTCGGAGTCAGGTGGTGGCACAAGAGGAGGTGGAGGAAGTAGAGGAGGAGGAGTTGTATGCGGAAGGGCTAACATCTGCAAGGTCCAGACGGTCGGCAGCACCAAGGCGGCAGGCATGTGAGGGTGGGGGAGATGGTTTTACCAGGGCGCATGGTAGCAGCCAAACTAGTGAGGAAGGTGCAGGAGCCCAGGAAGAAGTGGAGGACGAACTGATGGAAGACTCATCAGATGAGGGAGACCTTGATCACATTTCTGTTGTGCGAGGTTGGGGAGAGAGGACAGAGGAAGGAAGCATGATTGTTACCTCGCCACCAACACAACAGGGACTTGGTGCTCCTGGATGCGCAAGACACATGAGTGCCTTCTTGCTGCACTACCTGCAACATGACCCTCGAATTGTGAGAATTAGAAATAATCCTGACTACTGGGTTGCCACACTCTTAGATCCCCGGTACAAAAGTAAATTTGCAGAAATTATTCTGTTGCAGAATCTTACATGTGCTTTTCCACAAAACACCAGTGGTGCACGTAGTGAATCTCACAGTTCCAACTTGCCAACCGTGGGACCGTCGAGTGTTCAGCACTCAAACCGTAACAGAAACACAGTATCTGCTGGTAACATCAATTTTACGGAATCATTTCACCACTTTTTTAGCCCATCCTTTGCAAGGCCACAGGAGACAAGAAGTCTGACACATAGTCAACGCCTAGAGACGATGGTGCAGGAGTATCTCCAAGTAAACATTGAAGCCATGACTGTGTCACTGGACCCTTGCTCTTTTTGGGCTTCCAATCTGGATAAATGGCCGGATCTAGCCACTTACGCCTTGGAGATCTTGTCATGCCCCGTAGCCAGCGTTCTGTCTGAATGTGTGTTCAGCGCTGCTGGTGGTGTGCTGACAGATAAGCGCATGCGGCTCTCCACTGATAATGTACACAGACTCACGTTCATAAAGATGAACAAATCATGGATCCGAAACGACTTTTCTACCCCTGTGTCATCCTGGGGAGAGTAAAAGCTTGATGATTGGTTAAAATCACCTCACCAACCGTTTTAAGCTTTCAAATTACTAATCATGTTTATCTGTATCTTGGCTGGAAAATAATTTGGGCTTTCTAGCAGTGTGCAGCACTGATTCTATTAGGCCATCTATACTAAGCTCCACCATATTTAAAATTACTAATCATGTTTATCTGTATCTTGGCTGAAAAATAATTTGGGCTTTGTAGCAGTGTGCAGTACTGATTCTATTAGGCCATCTATACTAAGCTCCACCAGATTCAAAATTAATAATAATTTTTAGCTGCATCTAGCCCAGAAAATAATTTTGGGGCTCCGAGATGCGCAAGACACATAAGTGCCTTCTTGCTGCACTACCTGCAACATGACCCTCAGATTGTCAGAATTCGAAGTAATCCTGACTACTGGGTTGCCACACTCTTAGATCCCCCACACTCTTCGATCAACCTTTTCATTTTAATATAGACCAAAAAAATGGTCATTTTTGAAATTATAAGCATTAGCAGGTTATTAGAAACTGAAATCAAACAGTTTTCAACTCAAAACTTTATTCTAAGTGATGTTACATTTGCACATTGGACCCCTTGTTCGAAAGGAGCTTCTGAACACTCTCGTCCATTGAATTTGTCAGGTTTTGGATGGTTTCTGCTTCAATTGTTTTGCATGAGGACAGAATACCCTCCCAGAGCTGTTGCTTAGATGTAAACTGCCTCCCGCCATCATAGACACTCCTTTTGATGATGCTTCAGAGGTTCTGAATGGGGTAGAGGTCAGGGGAGCATGGGGGTCACACCATAAGTTTGTCCCCTTTTATGCCCATATCAGCCAGAGATGCAGATGTGTTATGTGCAGCATGAGACGTTGCATTATCATGCATGAAACTGATCTTGCTGTGGAATACACGGTTCTTCTTCTTGAACCATGGCAGGAAGTGCTGTTTGAGAAACTCCACATACATTATGGAGTTCATCTTTACCCCTTCATGGATCCTAAAGGGGCCGACAATCTCTCTCCCCATGATTCCAGCCCAAAACATTACTCCACCTCCTCCTTGTTGGCGCTGTAGCCGTGTTTGCGTGGGGTATCCATCAACCAGCCATCCTCCACTCCATCCATCTGGACCATCGAGCGTTGCACGGCACTCATCCGTGAACAAAACAGTTTTAAAATCAGTCTTCATGTATTGTTTGGCCCACTGGAGCCATTTCTGCTTGTGTGCAGTGGATAGAGGAGGTCGACAGGATGGCGTACGCACAGCTGCAAACCTCTGAAGGACCCTGCATCTTGTTGTTCGGGGGACGTTGGAGGCACCAGCAGCTTCAAAATCTTGTCTGCTGCTATGACAAGGCTTTTTTGCCGCTGCTCTTTTAACCTGACGTAATTGCCTGTAGGAAAGAGTCCTCAATTTGCCCTTATCAGCACGCACATGTGTGTACTGTGAATCAGCTACATACTTCTTGATTGCCAAGACACTTCATCTTGATCATCGCACAATGTTGATTGTAGTCATGCCTTGACCTAAACACTCCACAATTTGTTGCTTCTCAGCAGCCGACACATCCTTTTTCTTTCCCATTTTGGCAGAAAATGTAGGCTGCTTAATAATGTGGGACAGCCTTCTTAAGCAGTCTTGCCTTTCATTGGACACACCTACCAAACTAATTAGCACAGGTGTCTGGAATTGCTTACAGTGATATAAAGAGCCCTGACACACATCACCATCAATGAGTTTAACTGACAAACAAACAAATTCTTCCCTTATCACTCCTAAACACTTTTTGCATAATAATTTGGAACACAGTGTACATGTGCTTTTCCACAAAATACCAGTGGTTCACGTAGTGAATCTTACAGTTCTAACTTGCCAACCGTGGTCTGTATGGAGTTGTTCAATAAAGGGCCCAAAATTAAGATAACATAGACGGGAGAGGTCTCTATGAATAGGAATTCCTAAGTATTTGATACCCTGTGAGGGCCAGGCAAAGGGAAAGTTGGACTGGATGGAATCCTGTATGGATTTGGGGAGGGAGACATCGAGGGCCTCAGACTTCGCTGCATTGATTTTAAAATTTGACCATGTAACAAAGTGATCTATTTCAGCCATAACAGCAGGGATGGATATATGTGATTGAGTGATATATACTAGGACATCATCAGCAAATAGAGAGCACTTGTACTCGGTGCCTCCCACCTCAATCCACCTAATATTGGGGTTATGGCGAATTGATGAGAGCAGGTGCTCCATCACTAGGATGTATAAGAGAGGGGACAGAGGACATCCCTGCCTTGTCCCATTGGTGATTATGAAAGGTGAGGAAAATGTTCTGACGCGCCCCCTGGACCTTGGGACACCCGGAGCCGGACGCTTTTTGGTGGATGCTGGTGGTTGTAGCCTCCGTGGCGCCGACCCGGTTCCGTGGCTCAGGGCGGTCAAACCAGTGGCGGAACTATTTATGTGGTTTTGATATTTAAATGTTCGACTACGCCACCCATGGATTGCGGTCAGAGTGAACCGCCGCTGCAGGGCAGACCGCTGAGGCTGGTGTTGTGGGTGCAGCAGAGCGTAGGATAACTCCCCACGGGAGGAGTATAGCCTCAGGGCAGTGTATGCGGACGATGGGGGTGATGGTGCAGGGCAGCAGCAGTAAAGACACGGAGTCAGTGATGCAGTCAAGGGCCTTTACTCACAGTTCTTATTATCCAGACCACTTCTGCAGGTAACGGCTGCCCACGTCGTACTGTGCTCACCAGGTGAGGGGCTCAGACAACTCCCAGATAACTTTGGAGCGCTTCACAGGACCCCCTTTGTGTGTCCTTTGTCTGGCCTTTCTTACCAACCCTTCTGTCCGGCTGCCTCGGGCCTCCTCTTGGTAAACTTGGCGCCAGTTTCCCTGACCCTATGTGGTGCCTTCCTAGCGGGTGTAGCGAGGGGCTGCGCCACATAAAATGTCACAGCCTTCAGTTTCTAGCTGAGGGTCATTTCCCACCTCCACTAGTGTCGGGGACCGGTCTCCCCCTTTGGCCTGACCCCTCCACGCAGGTGGATTCGGGCGTGCGGTGGCGACTCGCCCGTCCGCACCCCTGGGATCCCTTCGTTCCTCGTTCCTGGAGCCTTCTCCGCTCCTCTTCCTTCCTTCTCCCTCTTCCAGGCCTGGGCCTCTGTTACTAGGCCCGCCTCCGGAGTAGAGCTCATGCAGAGCCCCTGCTCCCTGTCACTTCTGCTCAGACTTCTCTGCACTGAACTAAGATGGTGCCCACCTTTTATACTTCCTTCTCAATGCACCCAGGAACTGCTTCCTCCCTGCTCCTGCACTACAGGGTTCCCCTTCCTCATGTTCCCTCCCCCCCACTCCAGCCAGGGACAGGGACTGTCATGCCCATCTCAGGGGCATATTGGTCGCCCTGCCCCACGGCAATGTGGTGTAATGCATGCAGGTGTTGGGTCCTGATCCACACTCCATTCTTACCTGAGAGTGAGATATCACACCTCTGGGTGAGGTGCAATACCTCTGTAGCAACCGAGCCCTCAGGGTGCTACAGTTCCATCTATCTTCAGCCTAGGTGACGTATTGCGATACAGGGATGTGATTTTGGCTATAAAAGGGTCCCCTAGACCCCTACCCCAAGCTTTTTAAGACAATAATATATGTGTTATGATCTGCTACAAGCACTAAGGAAAGACAGGAGAACTGTCCCTACAATAGAACTAAACTAGATCCCTACGATGTAACGGGGAACCTGATCCTGCGATCAGACCCGCTAAAGTCCTCGGCTAGTCTGTACGAAGACCTATAGATGTGAGGGAGGGATCCCTACAAGAACTAGGGACTGGGATAAGTTGGACACCTCCTAGCAGAAATAGTAGCAGTCAAAGACAAACACACAACAAAAAGCATAGAGGTCAGAAGACCTAGCAACTAACAGAGAACGACAACAGAGCACCAAGCTAGCTCAAGAGTAGTAAATACAATGAAGTCCAGCAAGACCAGGAGGGCGGAGCCGGATTAAATAGGTAAAAATGGTCATGTGACCAGCAAACTAAAAAAACCTAACAGGAGAGTTCTAACAATATGGTGTGCCAGGAGACTCTATGGAATGCTTTCTCAGCATCCAACGAGAGTATCTAATTACAAATTTTTAACTGCATCTAGCCCAGGAAATACTTTGTGCCTAGTAGCAGTGTCTGCTAGTCAGTGTATTATCCCAGCTGTTAAGCAAGCTACACCACCTGAAGTTTGGACACAATTTTTTCAAAGGAAATGCTTCGGGACCACGGGATACTCAGTGAAGAGCATCAGGAGGCACCCCAAGGCATAGGGGCTGGGACTGGCGGTAGGACGCCTTGCGGTGGAAAGCCGATCTCGATCCTTATAAAATCTTTTTAACTGCAGCAGCTTTAGTGGACGCTACTGGAGCTGGAATTCCCGCAGCTGCTGGCATCAGACTTGCCCTCCAATAGATCCTTGTAAAAGGATTTAAAGTGTATTCATTCAAATTAGAGAGACAATTTAAATTAAAAAGCTTAGAGCTGCCTCCACCACAGGGGGGCTCGCTCAACCCACCAGCGGACAGGCACCAGTTTTGGGAGAGGGGGGCTGGCCGTCAGGGTCCACCGCGGCTCTGGCACAAACCCAGCGACACGGAGGTGGCACGGGCAGGAACGGACTGGCCGTGTCAGCTTCACTTTTTGGATTTTAGAAGGGCATGACATGCCTATATCTGTGTCTCCCCCTCCTTTTACTCCTCCACCTCTTTTCTTTTCGCATGACTATATGTACTTGTCACTTTTCCATGCATTAGTTATGTCTTCTGAGCAGTTTGTCAGCTTTTGGACACCTTTGAAGGTGTTTTCTATGTGTTTCTATGTGTTTTGTTTGCCTGCCATTGGTTTTAACGGTGTTCGAAGGTGTTCGACGAACAGTTCGACGAACAGTTCGGCGAACACACGGGTGTTCGACGAACCGAACTCGAACACTACGGGGGTGGCTCAACACTATTAGTAAGTCATCTTAAAAAAACAATAAAAAAAAACAGATTTACGGGGTTCTTATTTTTGGGGAGTGATCCCATTCAAGGCGGAGGGACAGAATGGGGGAAAAGAATGAAAATATCTAGCTGCCATGTGAGTAATAATTAAGTATATATGCGTATAGGACCAATAATCTGTGGTCCATTATGTGCTTCTTTTCTCCCATTCTTTCCTTCCCCTTTAGGTTTCTTTCATGCCCTATCGCTTATCTTTTTGGATGATTTATATTTTCCAATTTATTTAATCACATCACTTTAAATTCAAGCTAAATTTCCCTTCACTTGGTAGAAAAAAATGTATTTATCACATTTGTCACTTTTACAATAAGGTCAATACACACTTAAGATTCTGGTAGTAAGATTTGGGTAGCAGCTTTTGTTGAGCTGTTCACTTTTCCAGTAATTGAAATAATATAGGATATTTTTATCTTTTTACACTCCCACAGTGAGATACATTTCAGCAATGACTGCTATATATTGTAGTAGTATCAACTTTTACTTTTCACACAATATAGTAATTTTCTATTTATTACAAGTGTTAACATCGGCATTATGGGTTAATAATGATATTCACAATCACCACCTTCTGTGTATTACGTCAAGTCTTACATATTTTTCAGTGTGCATTCACTATTTTTCATTTATTTATTATTTATTGTCTTTATTATGTCTCTTCATTTATCCATTCTTTATTTTCACAATTTCCTTCAGAATCCGCACCTATTTCACATTAACCCCAGTGTCTGGATTTGACTGATTAGCGTAATCTCGTGATAAGATCCCAGTGGTTTGCCAGATAGTTGATCTCCTTTAACCCCTTAATAACTGGGCCTCATTTTTTAAATCTGACCACTGTCATTTCATGAGTTAATAACTCTGGAACTCTTCAACAGATCCTGCTGATTTTGAGATTGTTTTTTTCGTGACAATCTCATGATAACATAAATTTGGCAACATTTTTGAAAATTTCACAATTTTTGAGCTATGAATTTTTATATCCTTAAATCAGAGAGATATGTCACATAAAATAGTTAATAAATAAAATTTCATACATATCTACTTTACATAAGCAATATTTTTTAAACATAATTTTTTTTTGTTAGGAAGTTAGAAGGGTTAAAAGTTGACCAGCAATTTCTCATTTTTCCAACAAAATTTACAAAACCATTTTTTAGGGACCATATCACATTTGAAGTGACTTTGGGGGCCTATATGACAGAAAATACCGAAAAGTGACAACATTCTAAAAACTGCACCCCTCATGGTGCTCAAAACCACATTCAAGAAGTTTATTAACCCTTCAGGTGCTTCACAGGAAGTGAAGCAATGTGGAAGGAAAAAATTAACATTTCACTTTTTTCACAACAATGTTATTTTGTTTTCACAAGGGTAACAGGAGAAAATGGACCCCAAAAGTTGTTGTACAATTTCTCTTGAGTATGCAGATACCCCACATGTGGGGGAAAATCACTGCTTGGGCGAATGGCAAGACTTGGAAGGGAAGGAGCTCCGTTTGACTTTTTGAACCCAAAATTGTCTGGAATTGAGAGCGGATGCCATGTCATGTTTGGAGAACCCCGGGTGTGTCTAAACAGTGGAAATCCCGTCAAGTGACCACATTTTGGAAACTAGACACCGAGAGGAATTTATTTAGATGTGTAGTGAGCACCTTGAACCCCCAGATACTAAACAGAAAATTATAACTTTGAGTTGTGAAAATAAAAATATTAAATTTTTTCAACAAAAATTTTATTTTAGCACCAATTTTTTTATTTTCACAGTGGTAACAGGAGAACATAGACTCCAAAATCTGTTGCGCAATTTCTTCTGAGTACACTGATTCCCAATATTTGGAGGAAAACTACTGTTTGGGTGCATGAGAGGGCTTGAAGTGAAGGAGTGATGTTTTGAAATGCAGACTTTGATGTGGATGTCTTGTTGAGTTTGGAGAGCCCCTGATGTGCCAAAACACTGGAAACCCACCCACAAGTGACCCTATATTGGAATTGATCTAGTGTGTCCTGGTATGTGAATTTTATAATGTTGTGGCATACGTAAATTGTGTTGAGTGCATCAGGTTGGCATACGGGAGTTGTGTACTGTACATCAGGTTGGCATATTTGAGTTGTGTAGTATACATCATGTTGGTATACGTGAGCTGTGTAAGTCAGAAATTAATTTAATAGTCCATAGATGTGTGGTACAGTCTGAAGCATTCTTTTATACACAGGCCAGGTTTGTCGGGGCAGGTGTCGCATTGATAAGTGGTATCCTTGTGTATCCCCCTTCTGTAACACACTCGGCATCTCTTTTTCGACCTTCCTTTCTTGCTGCTTTGAAAGACCTCACCAGAGAAATGTTGGCCTGGTACGATACAAGCACCTTAAGTTCCAGAAGTACTGGGGCCCACTCCTTCCTGACTTCCAAATGTTAGACTCCTCTCTAAGCAGACTTTTGTCTCTTAGAGAGGAGTACACACAGGCAGGTTCCCGGTATGACGAGAAACGCCTTAATGTTGGTACCAGGTACACATGAGTTGGCCAATTTATGTGCTAAGATTTCTCATTTATTTCTATTTTCTAGAGCAGTAATGCTATTCAAATTTCATATATTTCATGTTCACATACTTAGCGTTGCAGTGTGCTACTTTGTTTGTTTGTTATATATGGAGGTAGCTGCTCCTAGTAATCACCTGTACACACCTATTTCTTGTTTTAGAAGTGCCTGTCAGTTTTTTCTGAAAAATAAAGGAATGTGGCATCCTCTCCCTTACGGTCAGTGTCAGAGACAAGAAAAGCATATGCCTCCTCCACTGAATATCGTGTTTGGAACGATATTTTTTTACATATGCGGTGTTTGTGTGTGTACCAAATTTTATGCAGGTGTGTGTTTGAGTGTTTGGTATAAACTTTTTTTTATTTAGAACAGAGAAAAAAAAGAATATGAAAATTTGGTAAAATAGAATACAAACTTACTAAATGGACGTCAGTAAAAAAAAATTACTGGGCGCCCGCAACTATCTGACACTAACACTTACTCAGTCCAGTAAAATATACTGTAGTAGACGATTACTACAGTATATTTTTACTGTCCCTAATCTAATCCTATCATCTAATCTAAAAGAAATGTTTTATTCTTTTTTACACACTAAAAAAAAAAAAAAGCAACAACCCGGAGGCTGATCACTGATATGCAGTCAGCGATCAGTGCTCGACGACTGTAGGATGCATGCACGGATGATTTTTTCAGCGCTGACACTAACCCTAACTAAATTCAATAAAAAATAATGTAGTAATCGCAGATTAGCACGGTATAATTTTACTGTCCCTAATCTAAATTTTTTTCTTTTTTTCTTAAAACAAAAAAAAGCAATAACCGGAGGCCGATCAGTGATGTGCGGTCAACGATCAGAGCCCGACGGCTGTAGGATGCAAGCACAGATGATTTTTTTTTTGCGCCGACACTAACCCTAACTCAATTCAGTAAAAAATACTGTAGTAAATGCCGATTACTATGGTATATTTTTACTGTCCCTAATATAATTTTTTTTTCTTTATTTTCTCAAACATAAAAAATAAAAAAGCAACAACCGGAGGCCATTCAGTGATGTGCAGTCAGCGATCAGCGCTCGACGGCTGTAGGACACATGCATGGATGATTTTTTTCTGCACTGACACTAACCCTAACTAAATTTAGTGAAAAATACTGTAGTAGTCACAGATTACTTCAGTATATTTTTACTGTCCCTAATCTAATCCTATCAACTAATCTAAATTATTATTTTGTTTTTTCTCTTTACTATCTGACACTAAACCTTGCTCAATTCAACAAAAAATACTGTAGTAGGTGATGATTACTACAGTATATTTTAGTGTCCCTAATATAAGCCTATCAACCAATCTAAATTATTATTTTGTTTTTTCTCTTTACTATCTGACACTCAACCTGACTCAATTCAATAAAAAATACTGCAGTAGACGATGATTACTGTACTACAGTATATTTTTACTGTGCCTAATCTCATACTATCAACTAATCTAAATTGTTTTACTCAATTCTTTTTTCACATAAAAAAAAACAAAAAACAAACGGAGGCCAGTCAGTGATATTCGTCACCGACCAGCGTTCGACGGCTGTAAGATTCACACATAGATGTGGTGCAAAAAGGGGATAAAAAAGAAAATCGACAGGGAAAAAAAAGTCCTTGCCAAAAGCAAGCGCAGGTGCTAATCAGTAGTGTAACCCTGATCAGCAGCTCGGCGGCTGCAGGACACACTAATGGAGTTGGTGCAAAGGATGGGGAAGAGAAAAATAGGGGAAAAATAAAGTGAAAAACAGCGAGAACGAGTGAGGATCAGTGATTTGCGTCACTGATCAACGCTAGGCAGCTGCAGGTTGTACACATGGAGTTGGTGAAAAAGAGGGGGGATTGACAGGGACGAAAAAAGTCCTAGAAAACAGCAATCATGGACATTGATCAGTGATTTGCATCATTGATCAGCGCTCGGCGGCTGCCTGATGCACGGAAAAGAAAAAAAACTGCAAAAATCAAGCGATCAAGTACTGATCAGTGCTCAGCAGCAGAGGGGTGTGTGTGGAGGTTGGGGGGTCAGGGTAAAAAGGGTAAAAGGGGGAGAAAGGGAGGAGAGAAGGATTGGGGTGGATTAGGAATGTTTAGGAATGGATCAAGGAGGGATCAGGAACTCTTCTTTCTTCAGCAGCAGCAGGGACACCAGCAGTGATGGCATAGGCTTGAAAAAGTCTGTGGCACCACAAGGCCCAGCACATAATGAAGAAGCACAGCAGAAGTCTCAGAAAGTTCTAACCCTGTCTGTGCACACTGATTGGTGTTATCGGCATTATCGTCTGATCGCACCAAACAGAAGTATCCCTGGTGACTCCAGCGTTGCTCTTACAGCACCGGTCGTCAGCTGGACATTAGTGTTTTAGGCAATCTGATTGCCTGAAACACTGAGAAACACTGCGATTGGCTGTTCAGAATTGGGAGCTCAAAGCCAGACCCTAGGACAACAATTTCTGGGTCCCTGGTGCAAAATGGCACCGGAACTTTAATGCCATAAGACGCACCCCACATTTTCAGGAGGAAAATAGGGGAAAAAAATTGATGGTCGAGCGGGGACACAGGAGGTGTTCAGAAGTGCGACTCTGTGGGGTGATGCTGGGAGTCCCATCCCAGGCTGGAAGAAGGTGCTACTCAGTGATGCTTGGTGGCTGGAGTCGGTCGATGCTGCGAGTCCTGCGCTTGGAGGAGGGGATGTCTGGAGGTGTAATGCTGTGTGTCCCAGGGTGGTAGGAGGGAGTGTTTGATGGTCATTGACGGCGCAGGGGCTCTGCCGATATTTTTTGAAAGTCTGGAGCACCCCCCACTTCCATGTTCTCTATCCGGATATTTTTTGAAAGTCTGGAGCACTCCCCACTTCCATGTTCTCTATCCGGATATTTTTTGAAAGTCTGGAGCACCCCCCACTTCCATGTTCTCTATCCGGTGGACTCTGGCAAAAATGTCCGCCGGAGGCCGCGCATGCGCAGATTTTGATCTCGGAAGCCGAGATCTCGAGAGAAGAGATCTCAGTGCAAAGATCTCAATCTGCGCAGGCGCCCATTTTTCCGGAATCCACCACATAGGGAACATGGAAGTGCGGAGGCTCCGGACTTTGACATAATGTCGGCGGAGTTCCAGCACCGCCTAGTATCGCCGAGGGCCGTCAAACACCCCCTCCTACTACCCTGGGCATCATACCTCTGAACATCCCCTCCTCCAAGCACAGGACCTGTAGCATCGACCGCAGCATTGCCCAACTCCTGCCACCACCTTCCCCCTTTCCCGGTAAGCAACATTCTGTCTATAAGAAAGAAGTGCGTCTTATCGTCCGAAAAATACGGTGCCTACCAACCTGGATGTATGAATATGTCCAAGGTCAGGAAGGGGTTACAACTTGGGCAGGTGGTCCTTTGTGGTCAGGTAAGACATTTCATGTTTACTATAGGGTGGGGGATGGTCAGAAGAAACAAAGTATTTAATATGCAAGTTGCTCTCCTCTAATTAGCTCATAGTCCAGTTACAGACCTGCGATTTCAATATTACAATCTGGGCCATCCTGGAAACTTTAGCCTAGGACCAGTCAAATAAAAGATTGAACACAATGGAAAGGTATTTGTACGTGGGGGTCAGCCTGAGCAAGGAGAAACAGGACGCCTGCACACCTGTGCAATGTTTCGTGGAGGTTCACTCATCTCTAATCAGCAGTAACAAGCTGACAACAGAGTGCATTGTCAGAATACCCAGAGTACAGAGACCAACACCACTCCTGCAAGTGATGTTACTGGTCTCTGCACACAAGTATATTAAAAAATAGAAAAAATAGTTTTATGGTACTAAATAGATAGGGATAAAGGATGAAAATTATTTTGGACTTTAGATCACCCCTTTAACGACAGTTCAAGTAACTGCTGCCTTAGAATTGAGGTAGCAAGCGAACACTGCTACCACATGTGTGCACCAGACTAGCCACTGACTTGCTTAGCACTGCGGTCCTGAATTGTTGCCTGCACATTTGACACTGAGAGTACATGGTGCCTGCATTCAATCTCAGTTTTGATGTTCTAAGGTGCTGTCTGCACACTTGGCTTTGCTACATCAAGGTATCTCTGCTTTCCCAAGGTGCTCTCCACATACTTGGCCCTACTGCATAAATTTGTCTATCTAAACAGATCTGCTGTTTCAAGGTGCCTGTTTGTATATCCGCCTTTCTTATCATAGTTGGTCTGGCCTGGCGGGATACCGGTGAAATGCCCGGTGTGCCCGAGAGAGAGAAAGAATATACAGATTTTAGTGGCACGGGCCCTTTAAAAGTGCAGACAACATATCTGCAGGGGCACGCACACATACCTGACCTGTCGCACTTGAAGGTGAATGTCGGCTGAAGCCATTATAGGGCGCTCTGCTGTATAACAGGCCACGCGCCAACATCACATAGCAGTGGCGTTAAATGGCCGCTGGCCAATCAGAGGCCACAGGCTTACGCCTGCGGCCTTTGATAGGCTAGCTGCTGCCTTTCAATGTTACTGCTATGTGATGTCAGCATGCGGTTTCTGATGGATCAGTGGCCATTTTAACAACCGCACCAAATATGAGGCTGCAAGAGGACGCTGGCGGAGTGCAGGAGGGGGAGAAGAATCCCCCCCCCTTTGTGATTGGGCAGGGTATTAGTGGACATAGAGTCTGACATAGGGGCTCAGGATGGGGGCAAGGGGCCCAGGATCCGGGACATTATTAAATAAAAGTGTGACATATTTACTGTATGGGGGCCTAGGAAAGGGACATTAAATAAAGGGGCCTAGGATATGCAACAGTATTAAATAAAGGGGTGACATACTTACTGTATGGGGGCCAGGATGAATGACATACTTACTGTATGGGGGCCAGGATGAGTGACATAATTACTGTATGGGGGCTAGGATAGGTGACATAACTACTTTAGGGGGGGGCATGATGGGGCAACATAGGGGCATAGGATGGGGACATTAAATAAAAGGTCTCAGAATTTGGAACATTATTAAATAAAGGGGTGACATAGTTATTGTATGGGGGCCAGGATGAGGAATATACATTATTGGTTTATGGTGGCATATGGGGGGCATAATTACTGTAGGGGGCTATCAGAAGACATTATTACTGTTGTAAGTTAATTTACTTTTGAGGATACTGTCTTTCATGGGGGAGAGGTCCCGTTACTGTGGGCGGTACTATGTCTCATTTTTATCATCTGACATAGTGTAAAGTCAAGGAAAACTTGAGGAAAGTGCTCTGGAAGTGATGAGCTATATATCTGTGTGCTACTTTCTGCAGCGACGAGTCCTGGCTGGAAAAAATGATGGTTGTCTGTGCCGGATGAAGAAGAAAAGCGAAGATGAAGGACTTAACTTAGAGACGTCACTGGTTAGTCACAATATTACTGTACATACACACTATACACTATATACAGAGCTGTGTATAATGTCACTTGTGATCCCTGTATTACCTGTACACTATATACTATATACAGAGCTCCTCTGTATAATGTCACCGATGATAACTATATTACCTGTACAACACACACAATATATAGAGCTACACTGTATAATGTCACCAGTGGTAAAATTAGTGTTATTAGTATTGTGGCTTTAATTAATGATCAGCATTGTAATATTCAGTCACTGCATGGTGGTAATATGTGGTTCAGTCAAGGTGTGGTAGTATTTATCCCCTGTATGTGATATTATTTGGTCACTATGTAGTGGTAATATGTGGTTTGGTCATGGTGTGGCGGTATTTGTCCCTTATATGTTATATTATTGATCTTGGTGTAGGGAATTGTGTTGTGTATGGCGGCAATTTGTTCTCTCTGATATCAATAAGGGGAAGATTCTTGATTTCCAATAGAAATTAAATACTTGGATATTTAATCCCTCCCTGTTCTGAGTATTACACAGTAGCAAATATGCACTTACAGGGGTTCTATAATGAAAAAAAGTAATCACTTACCCTAAAGCCACGTTCACACTATCAGTATTTGGTCAGGATTTTACATCAGTATTTATAAGCCAAAGCCAAGAGTGGGTGAAAAATACAGAAGTGGTGCTCGTGTTTCTATTATACTTTTACTCTCATTGTTCCAATCCTGGTTTTGGCTTTCAAATACTGAGTTAAAATACTGAATGTGTGCATGTGGCCAAAGGATAAGTGATAAGTTATTGATTGGTGGAGTTCAACTGCTGAGACCTGCACCGATCTGCAGACTGTGCAACTTTTATCCCCATTACTATGGACCGGCATGTACGACTCGACCTCTAATCCATTCATTCCCAAAGTGTCTGCACGCTGCACTTGGCTTATTCTGGAAGCCACCAATAATGATGAATGGAGCTGCAGTCAGACATAAGACCTGCTGCTCCATTTTAAAATGGGGATAAAAGTTCCCTGTCAAAGATAAAAGTTTCACATTCTTCTGATCGGTGTGGTTTTCAAAGGTCGGATTCCACTGATTAATATGTTATCACCTACCTAATCTGTGGAACGGTGATAATTAGTTTTCATCATAGAACTCCTTTAATGGAAGCTAATGTAATTGTGCATCTGAGTCATGGTGTATGCACAGTAGATGTGCAGGAGCCACCTGTGTTTTACAGTCAATGCTCCACTATAACGGGGAAATCGGCTAACAGGTATTTGCATATAGCTGTAGTGTGGGTCCCTAAAGTCAATTCCCCAGACAATGGGCCCAGACACCGCAGTCTGACTCTGCTTCTGATCCTGACTATTATGATCCTTGCTGTGCCAAAAATCATCTTGCCTATCCACCTCTGCTGCTCCAATGCCTCCGGACCTTGCTGCTGTACATCCTGATCATTGGCTTAGTGAATCCTTCTCTCCAGGTGAGCGATACTAGATACTTCAAGCTCCCTACTGTGCAAGGAACGTAGAACACCATTTACCATTCGATCCCTACTAATCTGAATTGACATACAGTGGGTATGGAAAGTATTCAGACCCCTTTACATTTTTCACTCTTTGTTTCATTGCAGCCATTTGGTAAATTCTAAAAAGTTCATTTCTTTTTCTCATTAAAGTACACTCTGCACCCCATCTTGACTGTAAAAAAACAGAAATGTAGAAATTTTTGCAAATTTATTGAAAAAGAAAAACTGAAATATCACATGGTTATAAGTACTCAGACCCTTTGGTCAGACACTCATATTTAAGTCACATGCTGTCCATTTTCTTTGTGATCCTCCTTGAGATGGTTCTACTGACTTCTTCATTGAAGTCCAGCTGTGTTTAATTAAACTGATAGGGCTGGATTTGGAAAGGCACACACCTGTCTATATAAGACCTCACAGCTCACAGTGGATGTCAGACCAAATGAGAATCATGAGCTCAAAGGAACTGCTCAAGGAGCTCAGAGACAGAATTGTGGCAAGGCACAGATCTGGCCAAGGTTACAAAAGAATTTCTGCATTACTCAAGGTTCCTAAGAGCACAGTTGCCTCCATAATCCTTAAATGGAAAACGTTTGGGACAACCAGAAGTCTTCCTAGACCTGGCCGTCCAGCTAAACTGAGCAATCGTGGGAGAAGAGCCTTGGTGAGAGAGGTAAAGAAGAACCCCAAGATCACAGTGGCTGAGCTCCAGAGATGCCGTAGGGAGACGGGAGAAAGTTCCACAGTCAACTATCACTGCAGCCCTCCACCAGTCGGGCCTTTATGGCAGAGTGGCCCGACGGAGGCCTCTCCTCAGTGCAAAACATATGAAAGCCCGCATAGAGTTTGCTCAAAAACACATGAAGGACTCCCAGACTATGAGAAATAAGATTCTCTGGTCTGATGAGACGAAGATAGAACTTTTTGGTGATAATTCTAAGCGGTATGTGTGGAGAAAACCAGGCACTGCTGATCACCTGCCCAATACAATCCCAACAGTGAAACATGGTGGTTGCAGCATAATGCTATGGGGGTGTTTTTTTTTAGCTGCAGGGACAGGATGACTGGTTGAAATTGAAGGAAACATGCGGCCAAGTAAAGAGATATCCTGGATGAAAACCTCTTCCAGAGTGCTCTGGACCTCAGATTTGGCTGAAGGTTCACCTTCCAACAAGGCAATGACCCTAAGCACACAGCTAAAATAACAAAGGAGTGGCTTCAGCTCAACTCTATGACCATTCTTGACTGGCCGAGCTACAGCCCTGACCTAAACCCAATTGAGCATCTGTAAGGTGCCCCAGCGAGGTAGTCGTGGGCGAGCTGTAGCCCCTGCTCGCTCTGGCACCCTACAGACAATACGTGTCCTCCCTCTGATGTGTGGCTGTGTATGTGAGGCTCTTCACTTACTTCAGACCATCCGATCGTGGCTGTTTCCAGGTAATTCTCTTCTGGGACCAGGGAAGCAATAAATTCAGAGGACACAAGGTTCTTAACCATAACTGGGACCTTACTTGGGAAAGAGGAATATGTACAATATTTACAGGCAGATATAACGGATAAGACCCGACAGGTTATCATCTCCCTCACAGGCGCTGGCAACATCTTCAGCCCTGGTTCCCTCTTTAAGTGTAGCATCTCTGTGACTCTAATCACTAGCCCAAGAGGATCTTCCTGACTATCAACAGTATAGTAAGCTAGTGTGGTAATCAACCAAATTAGTGAATAGTAGCAGAAGGGTAAAACTAATGAACTTTATTAGAAATATTTAAAATCAGACCCAAAGTGCAATACGTGCACCACATGTATAAAATGTACTATATAGTACTAAGACAGGTATGAATAAATACTAATAGGGCTAATTAGTCCCACAGTTTGATTGGGGCAAAAACGGCCCTAACTAAGTATGATCCTGTATTGTAAATATGTCCACCTCATAAAGGTGAAATGGTAGAGTCTTAAGTGAGATAAAAACTACACACAGATCATAACAAATTTAGCAAGATTCCACCAAAATGTAGAACGCAGGCGATGCCAAGTTCAATATGCGGAGTCTACACTCTAGATATGGCCATTTGCTATCGACAGCATATCTGGATCCTATATCTCCCCCACGTCTTAGCCTGGAGTCCTATCTTCCTCTGCTGCCTGCAGACTGAAAGTGCCACGGGTCCTCAATATTGCCATTGAGTTTCTCCAGCCAGCTAACAGGACTCTTGCGTAGGGAGATCTTCACACTGTTGATCCTACTGTCTGAGGGTACGGAGCTCCCGTCTACCCTAGCAGCCACCATATAATCAGGCTGCCATAGAGTTCACTGTTCCAACTCTCACTGAGTCATCACTTCCTGCTTCTGGAAACTAAGCAGAGATTTTCCTAATGTGCCCACCGTCTGTGGGCTGTCATCACAACCATTAACCCCATCACTGTCTGCAATACTGCTGGCAGACTCAACCTGGCATCTGCACCCGGGACAGTGGCATCTTGTGGCTGGTTACAAGTACTGCAGCCCACAAGGAATTATGTTAAACTGAGCCCTAGACATACTCAATGTCTGACCATGGCACCAAGTTCCCCCTCTACTCTACGGACTGGACCACTGCAACTAACCCCTTAGCTTGGCCTAACAACAGTTTAGAGAGGTCTAACTATGGGAACATTTTCTTTAACTACTTCAGTGCCAAAGGAAGGTTACATCCTTCCTCACTATTACACATCTCTGGAGAGACCTGAAAATGACTGTCCACCAACGTTCACCATCCAACCTGATTGAACTGGATAGGATGTGCAAGGAAGAATGGCAGAGGATCCCCAAATCCAGGTGTGAAAAACTTGTTGCATCATTTCCAAGAAGACTCATGGCTGTACTAGCTCAAAAGGGTGCTTCTACTCAATACTGAGCAAATGGTCTGAATACTTATGAACATGTGATATTTCAGTTTTTCTTTTTTAATAAATTTGCAAAAATGTCTACATTTCTGTTGTTTTTTCAGTCAAGATGGGGTGCAGAGGGTACTTTAATGAGAAAAAAAATGAACTTTTTAGAATTTACCAAATGGCTGCAATGAAACAAAGAGTGAAAATTTTAAAGGGGTCTGATTACTTTCCGTACCCACTGTATCCTAGTGATATGTCTTAATGGTCTATGATGTGATTAATGAGAATACTTCTATAAGGATCTGCAAAAATGGGAATTTTCAAAGAAAGCAAGAGTTGCCATGCAGTACAGCTATTGGGCAACTATTACACTGTAATCCTATTCAAGTTTATGACTACTTCTTATCATTGAAGAGTACTGGACATGTACCAAATTGAGGATAGGTCATAATAAATGCCCAGACAACACCTTTAAAACACTATGTATACCATGCCTTCAGCCCATCCAGCAAATGTTTTCTCTGTACTAAAAAAAAGGTTTGTATTAAAAATATGAATCTGAATAAAATATATTATGAATTATCACAGACCAAGCCTAATATGACTATTAACTAAATGCTGTGTTATTCAGTAAACATATATTGTACACTAGGTGATGTGACATTATTATTGCCAGTCAAGGGCTCCTCATTAGTACAAACTTCAAAACAAAAAGAGGTTTAATGCAGAGAACTTAAAGGTTTCCAATCAAAGTTAAAACTTTTGTGTTTTCACTGATTATGTTAAGCGATCCTTCAGATCTCAAGTATATTCTTTGAATAATGTTTTTCTGATGAGTTTCAGTATCAAAAGTTAAATTGTAGATAATTGCTTCCAACAAATACTTGCCAATCAAACATTGATACCAAAGAACTTAAAACAAATTTCACAGCGGGACATGCAGAGGAAAATGAACTGCACTGCAGGTTAAAAGAAATGAGATTTTGGCTTTTTTTAAACTATGCAAAACAAGCTATAAAAGCACCAGGTTGTATTCAAGACTTCTTTACAGAAATTAATATATCTTGCATCAAATACATATTTCTCCATTAGGTAAGTTACTCCTAAGATCATCTGCACCAGTTTAGGTGGCATATTTCTCTCTGAGAATCCTTTTTCAATTGACTAAATTTCTGCAAAATGAAAAATGTGCAAGTTACAATTATCTCTTAAGAGTTGTCCACGTTAAAGCCAATCATCTGATTTTTCATAGTTCTATATGGAACACAGGATGAATGAATTAATGGATCAATGAATAACTGATGATGCTATCACCTTTACTAACAAAACAATAAATAATTATTTTGTTTATTATTTTATTGAATATGTAGTTAGTTAAAGGAAATTTGTCAGCTGTTTTTTGCTATGTAATCTGAGAGAAGCATGACTTAGAGGCAGACAGCCTGATACCAGTGATCTGTCACTTACTGGTCTGCTTGGTGCCGTTCTCTTGTTTTCTCTGCTGCAGATGTAGCAGTGATCAGAATGCTGAGTTGTGTGTAACCCTGCCCACACTCCTGGCAGCTATCAGTAAACACTGTGCATTGACAGCAAACTGCCAATCAGTTGTGGGAGTGGGATTACATAGATTAGCGGGACTGGCCTGTAGGTGAGAACTAGTCAGGGATAATCTCCTGCTTATAAAATACTGTATTGAAACTATAGCACATAGTCTAATAAGTGACACATCCCTGGAATAAGGCTCTCTTGCTCTGTATTATGCTGCTATCTGATTAAATAGCAAAAACCTTCTGCCAGATTCCCTTCATGGTTGCAGCAATACTATATATAATTTTAGGTTTTGTTTTTTCTTTTCTTTTTTTTAACGTTCTTTTTAAAGGAACTGTAGATTCTTTTCAGATATAATGCACTAGAGTAATTCTGTATTACCATCTATTATATATGTCAAGTGTGGCATTTGATAGGGTCCATACAAGCAGGACAAGAGGCCATTGTTAAGTATCTAGCAGCCCTAGCAACTTTTTAACACCCTGTAATCATGTCTCTAGGTGATGATGGAGATAATCTGAGAAAGAAAGTTATCTCTGATCCTGGGCATTAGCATCAGGAGGTGAACTGTATAATAATGCTGTACCTTCAAGTGATGGTGTAGGCAGATTTAATAGAGCAGTGGTTTTAAATTTGACAGTAAAAAGTTGATTCACGTGATGTAGACCCCTTAAGCAAAATGAATGCACTTTACAAAAGTCTTTAGAATGCAGCACCAGTTTATTGTTACACATTACATTAAATCAGGAATCATTTATCATAAACTATTTCCCAGCCATCTACATAGACTTTAATTCATAATTGCCCATCTCTATACATTCCCTATAACCACACATAAGGGTTGTTAACTTCAAAAATTTGTTTTGTGGAACTAGCTGGATTTTATCATTTCTATTTACAGTCGGAGCATGGAAATAACATAAATCTGTTACGTTATCCAGACATGTATTGGACATTATTTTCTATTTACTGTATAATTGATATCAATATGACTGTAGTCACGGGTGGATTTAGAGTAGCCAGGGCCTCAGGCAGTTTAGGTGGTGTGGTCCTCCCCCAGGTAACCAATGGATCACGCGACATGTCACATGATCACTTTTTGAAGATCATGTGATAGGTTATGTGAGTAACACACATGTGCTCTGGTGCAGATCTGTAGATGGAAAAAGACAGAGATAGTGTAGCACATAACTCACCAAGCAAATTTTTCCCTTGTGTACAGTGCTATGCATAACATAGCGCTATATAAAATAGAGCAGGGGTGGGAGGTTAATTTTCCCACTGGGCCAATGAGAGAATGTGACTAGTGATGAACGAGCACTAAAATGCTCAGGTACTCGTTGCTCAGTTCGAGCAAATTGGAATACTCGGGTGCTCGACCCGAGCAACGAGCCCAATGTAAGTCTATGGGAAACTCGAGCATTTTTCAGGTGGCTCCCCATTGCGGTCTGCAGAGGGCCTAACAATTGCCGAAATCGATGGGAATGTGGCACCCTGCTGTGCACAGGTACCACAGGACCAAGGGTGCATGGACGAACTTCTCCACAAGAGGCCCTCATTACATACAAACACCTCCACCCTTCCAACTCATACCACCAGAGGGAGCCCGATAGGGATATATATATGGAGGGTGGAGCCAGGCAGTGAGTAGTCTCTCAGTCAGAGAGAGAGCGTGCTGACGCTGAGAGCAGCGCTGCGTCTTCGCTGCCGTATTGAAGGCCCTGAGTGTGGCCGAAGGGAAGAGGAGAAAAGAGAGAGAAGTTGAGGGGGCAGAGGAGTATCATAGGCTCACCCCGATATACAAACCGGACACCGGGTCCGCGCCTACAGGGTCCCTTCATACCCAGTAGGGATCACCAGCATTCCAGGAGGACTACGAGTCCCTGGCTGACCTGAAGCTAGACCCACACAGGACTAGGAACCACGAAGGCCCCAGCGTTACCAGGGATAGTGGTTGCCAGCAGAAGATCCTAATATCGAGCGACAGGTGAAGGAACAGCACGACACATAAGCTAGGCCCAGTTGCAGGCTGGCCAGGAGCATACAGAGAGGCAGACACGGACCAGGATGCCTTATACCCGCTCACTGGGGAGAAGTCCTGAAGTGCACCCATCCTACTGAGTACCCTGGACCGTAGCTGACATCCGCACCCGTAAAGGTATTGAAGCGAATCCCCTGTCTCTGTCAGTTACTCCTGCTGCGCCATCCGCCTGCACTACAAGCCCCAGCATGGCCACCACCATCAAACTCCACACTGCCCCGGGGGCCCGCTCCTCCTGTGGGGTGCAGAAATACCTCAGCTGCCATCCCATCACCCCCCGGAGGTCTGCAGCCGCACTGGTAAACCTTACCAGGTACCACAGGTGGCGTCACAAACTATTTATTTTATTTTTCCTATCCAAATTACTGTTATGATCTGCAACAAGAACTAAGGAAAGATAGGGGAAAGCTGTCCCTACAGTAAGACTAAGCTGAATCCCTACGATGTAGCGGGCTGCCTGTTCCTAGTGAACAGACCCGCCTTCGTCCTCGGCTAGTCTGAACGAAGACCTATAGAGTTAAGGGAGGGGTCCCTAAAAGAACTAAGGACTGGAACAAAAATGGGACACCTCCTAAACAGAAGTTGTTATAGAACACAAAAGACAAACTGACAAAAAGTACTAGAGGTCCCAGAGGACCAAGCGAACTGACAGAGATAGGCACCGAAGCACCAGGCTAGCAAGACAGTCAAACAACACTGAAGTCCAGCAAAGCCAGAAGGGCGGAGCTGGAATATATAGGCAGATGGTCACGTGACCGCAAAACACAAGATAGAAAAAACTAACAGGAGGGTTCTAACAGTACCCCCTCTTTTATGAGGATCCTCCGGATCCTCCAGGCCCAGGCCTATCCGGAAACCTCCTGTGGAAAGCTTTAACAAGCCTAGGAGCAGAGACATCATCCGTCCTTACCCAGGAGTTGTCTTCGGGACCGAAACCCTTCCAGGAGACAAAATACTGTAATCTCCCTCTATGCCATCTAGAATTCAAGATACGTGAAATCTCAAATTCGCCGTCTTCCACCACAGGAGGAACTGTGACCGTGGCGTCCCTATCAGAAACGTCAGCCTTTTTCAACAAGGAAACATGAAACACAGGATTAATCTTCCAGGAAGTAGGGACATCCAACCTAACAGCAGATGGGTTAACAACCCGAAGCACTTTAAATGGACCCACAAACTTAGGACCCAGTTTTTTTAGAGGGAATCCTCAACCGCAGGCTCTTCGAGGACAACCAAACCATGTCACCCACAGTAAACAAAACCTTTTTACGTTTCCTGTCAAAATACTTCTTGGATTTCTTGTTAGCCTCTTGAAGGTTGCAACGTACATTAGTCCAAACTCTCTCCAAATCACAGGAAAAATTCTCCTCCTCCGGCACCGCCGACCCTAATTTGGAGAACGAACCAAAAGACGGATGTCTCCCAGTACAACAACAAAAAGGAGAACACCCAGCAGAGGAGGATGTATGATTGTTAAGAGCAAATTCTGCGAGAGGCAGAAACTCAGACCACACCTCTTGATTGTCTGCCACAAAACAACGCAAAAACTGTTCAACATCCTGGTTCTTTATTTCAGTCTGTCCATTAGACTCAGGATGATAACCAGACGAAAAAGACAAATGGACTCCCAACCTGTCACAAAAAGCACGCCAAAAGCGAGCCACAAACTGAGGTCCTCTGTCAGAAACAATATCTGTGGGAACGCCATGGAGCTTGACAATCTCCTTAACAAACGCCTTAGCGAGTGTCTTGGCGCAGGGCAACTTAATGAATGGAAACAAGTGACACATCTTACTAAAGCGGTCCACGACCACCCAGATGACAGTAAAACCCTCGGACACAGGAAGATCAGTAATTAAATCCATTGTGAGATGCGTCCAAGGCACACTAGGAACTTCCAGAGGGCAAAGCAACCCCGCAGCAGGAGTATGTGAAGCCTTTGACCTAGCACACACAGTACACTGACGCACCTGTAGCACCCTGAGGATTCGGCTGCTACAGGGGTATTACACCTCAAGCCAGAGGTGTGGTATTCCACTCCCGGGTAAGGATGGAGTGTGGAACTGAGCTCAGAAAGCTGCATGCACTACACACATCCCATTTCCGAGGAGCAGACCAACGGTACTCCCACTTAGAAATGTGCAGGTACGACCGAGTCTGTTCCTGGCTGGAGTGGGAGGGGGGTGGTACATCCCAGTAGTGTAGGGGCAGAGAGGGGGAGCAGCCTGGGTAAAGTTAGGAGCTCATTGGGTGCTGGTCACCTGAGCTCACACATAGAGGGAGTATTTAAGGTGGGCACCATCTAAGATCAGGGTCAGTCTGTGAGAGGTTAGTCAGTCTGTCAGAGTATAACCTGAAGAGCAGAGCAGAGGAGAAGAGCAGCCCCAGGCCCAGAGAGAGTGAGAGAGGAGAGCAAGAAAGACCCAGAGGGGGAGACAGAAGGAACTCTGAGAACCCAAGTACAACCCTAGGGTGAAGAGTTGGCAACAGGGTACCGGATCCCAAACTGGTGGGGGCTAAAGCATACCTCAGCCAGAGACCGGAGGCCGTGGGCAGGATCTGCCACGGCCACCCACCACATCCACCCTGAAGGCAAACCACGTGTAGGGTCAGGGAACCCAAGGCCAAGGGTCTCCCAACAGAAGGCCCGAGGGAGCTGGACCTAGGTGGATCCCTGGTGGGGACGGCCAGAAGAAAGGACAAGAAGGAGGGCTCAGGGACACGCTCCGGACTTGCTTGGGGGTTGGCTGAATCCAGGACCTGGTGGACGCAGCACGGCTTGGGTGGTCACTCAAGGCCGGAGTGACCGGAATATCTGCAGTAAGTAAACACCCTGAACTGCACAACCTGACTCTGTCTTTAATTATCATCTACGCTGCACCACCACAACCCCCATCCTCTGCACCTGACCCCCTGAGGCCATACCCCCCCCGTTGGGGGTTATACTATCTAAAGCTGCACCAACACCATCAGCCTCAGCGGACCCTGCTGCAGCGGCGGCCGTAGTGTCCGCAATCCAACGGGTGGCGTAGTCGACATAAAGAACTTTAGTAACATCAGTAAGGACTGCCACACACTGAGCTTGACACCCTGGGCACGGACCGGGTCACAGCCACTCGGAGACTACAACCCCCATCTGATCCGGCTCCGGGTATTCCCCTAAAGAATATGGCCCAGGGGGTGCGTCAACTTTGGCGTAGTCGGCAGGATCTCGTGCCCGCAACACCCGGGTACTGCGTGCCTGAAGAAAAGAACAAGTTTACCTCAAAAAGAAGTCTCCTGCCGGTTCCGGAGGGTCCCCGCCATCGGACTCCGTCACAGATCGATTCCCGCCGGTTGTCCGCCATTAACAGCTTTTTCCCGCCATCTGCAGAGTTTACCGCCACTGGGAGACGATTCCCGCCATTTCCGAAGATTTCCCGCCTTGGGGGAGCGGACGCCATTATGGGCGTGCCAGAGGGTGGCAAGAGGCCACCTCCCATCGTGGGCCAGGACCGAAAATGGCGCCAAAAGTGGAAACCGCCCCCACCAACAGAGACTGTGATGCTAGAGGTGTCTGTCAGCGTGAAAGAACTGCCCCTGGAGCTGACAATCACCAAGTGGCCCCGGGACCGCCCTCGAAGTGGGAGGACTGAGAACGAGAGAGCAAAGATGGGTGTCGCTTGGAGCAGTCTGGAGAGAGCGCACCCGGAGACAAGAAGCCTGGAGCAGAGTCCAGAAAGAGCCTACCCGGAGATGGAGGGAGAGCCAGGCAGCACCGACCCAGTGGTCAGGAGCCTGATGCGGGCCGCCACTCCAGGCAGCACCGACCCAGTGGTCAGGAGCCTGTTGCCGGTCGCCACTCCAGAAGGCCTGCTGGAGACAACGAGAAGAGAGCAGAGCAGCACCGACCCGTTGGTCAGGAGCCTGCTAGAAGCAACGACCCCACTAGGCTTAGTGGAGGTCCTGGCACAGCTCCCCCGAGATCGGGAGTGTGCACAGACCGCGCTGGAGGGCCTCGCACGGAGGATGGCCCGGGTGCAGCGAGAGACGTTAGCAGAATGGAGCCGTGAGATGGTCCAGCAGACAAGAACTCGTCAGCGGAGCACGCCACCCGAGACGAGGAGACAGACCGCCTCTGAGGATGGCGCAGGAGGACTGAAGGCCGGAGACGGCGCCGAGAAGGGAGCCGAACGAAGGGAGGCAGGTAAAGGGGACGTCTCTACCCCAAACCGGGAAACCGCGTACCTGCCCCAGCTCCCCGTCGCAGAGCCCGAAGTACCCCCTGCCGTGCCCGTAACCGCAACGTCACCGCCACAGACTAGGCCTCAACCGGAAGCCGCAGCCGTGACCCCTGTGACGTCACACGCCTCGACCCCGAGCGTGACCAAGCAGGAAGTACCACCAGCCTGGTCGCAAGGCCTAGTACCCCCGGGCGCCGCAATACCAACAGCGCCCCCTACCTCCGCGGAGCCACCGGCCTGGTCGCAGGGCCAAGTAGCCCAGGGCGCCGCCGTCCTTACGGTGCCCTTCACTTTCCAGGTGCCCCAGGCCTGGCCGCAAGGCCTGGGCAACCCGGGTGCCACCACCACCGCGCCCATAAAACCAAGAGTGCCGCATCTGGGAGAAGATCTGTTCGCCCAACATACGTGCCCGGATGGGCAGCCCTTTATATGGCCACCGGAGTTTCACCATCCCCGACTCCGGAAAGAGAGACCCCTAGACGAACCCCTGATTCCGGTTCCAAAGCCCGTAAAAAGGACCTCGCCCCCGCTAGAGGAGGCACAGTTTGAGTGGGACCCCACCGGAGAAGATCTCATGGGGTTCACTCAGGAGACCCGGGCAGCTGCAGCGGAGCGTGCAGAGTGCTGCCGGCAGCAGCTCGAGGTCTTTGAGAGGGAGCGGAGAGAGAGGCGGGTCCGGGAACAACAAGCTCAAATAAAGAGCGCGGAGCAGAAGAGCCGGGCCAGGAGGAGTCCCCGTGCAGCTCATGGTCCCCCTTCCACCGGGACTGTGATCAAGTTCAATATGCAGCACGGGTGGGGCTTCATCCGAGATCACCGCACCCCAGGCGACGTCTTCGTGACAAGAAGAGACGTTGAGTCCCACCTACCGGAGGGACACAGAGGACGTGACCTGTATATAGGGGACGAGGTCACCTTCACCCGGCACAAGTGTGCCAAAGGACCCTACGCCCTCCATGTGCATCGCCTGACGGAGGAGGAGCTGCGGTGTGAAGAGAAACAAGAGGACCCGGACGGGTCTGAAGCTAAAGTTAATCACAAAGAAAGAGCAGGAGGACGTCGTCGTTGAGTACAGCGGAGTAGAAGCTGTATATAGTTGCCCGTCGGGGCACAGTGAACCGTTGCTGCTATTATAGTGCCCGTTGGGACCAGAGAATTGAACTGTTACCCGTATTTCCCTTAATACCTGACCGAGGACTGAGAGCGGTCATCCCTTTCCTAAATACCTGGCCGAGGACTGAGAGCGGCCATATCCCCTTGTATATAGTTGCGCTTCCTAAAGCGCCCCCTACCGGTTTTATAGGAAAACCATTTTTCTAGAGAAACTGTTGCACTTTTCCCGGGCACACGTTGCACAGTGTCCGGAGGAGGAGCTAGAAGCAAGAGAAGTCTACGAGAATGTTATTTATGAAAAAAAAAAGTTTTATTGCTGATATATATGTTTTATATGTTTTTATTATGTTGTTTATGCAAAAATTGTATGTTTTGGTGTTTTTATATCTTACAGCCCGAGGACGTGCTGTGATTTACCAGGGGGGAATGTAGCACCCTGAGGATTCGGCTGCTACAGGGGTATTACACCTCAAGCCAGAGGTGTGGTATTCCACTCCCGGGTAAGGATGGAGTGTGGAACTGAGCTCAGAAAGCTGCATGCACTACACACATCCCATTTCCGAGGAGCAGACCAACGGTACTCCCACTTAGAAATTTGCAGGTACGACCGAGTCTGTTCCTGGCTGGAGTGGGAGGGGGGTGGTACATCCCAGTAGTGTAGGGGCAGAGAGGGGGAGCAGCCTGGGTAAAGTTAGGAGCTCATTGGGTGCTGGTCACCTGAGCTCACACATAGAGGGAGTATTTAAGGTGGGCACCATCTAAGATCAGGGTCAGTCTGTGAGAGGTTAGTCAGTCTGTCAGAGTATAACCTGAAGAGCAGAGCAGAGGAGAAGAGCAGCCCCAGGCCCAGAGAGAGTGAGAGAGGAGAGCAAGAAAGACCCAGAGGGGGAGACAGAAGGAACTCTGAGAACCCAAGTACAACCCTAGGGTGAAGAGTTGGCAACAGGGTACCGGATCCCAAACTGGTGGGGGCTAAAGCATACCTCAGCCAGAGACCTGAGGCCGTGGGCAGGATCTGCCACGGCCACCCACCACATCCACCCTGAAGGCAAACCACGTGTAGGGTCAGGGAACCCAAGGCCAAGGGTCTCCCAACAGAAGGCCCGAGGGAGCTGGACCTAGGTGGATCCCTGGTGGGGACGGCCAGAAGAAAGGACAAGAAGGAGGGCTCAGGGACACGCTCCGGACTTGCTTGGGGGTTGGCTGAATCCAGGACCTGGTGGACGCAGCACGGCTTGGGTGGTCACTCAAGGCCGGAGTGACCGGAATATCTGCAGTAAGTAAACACCCTGAACTGCACAACCCGACTCTGTCTTTAATTATCATCTACGCTGCACCACCACAACCCCCATCCTCTGCACCTGACCCCCTGAGGCCATACCCCTCCCGTTGGGGGTTATACTATCTAAAGCTGCACCAACACCATCAGCCTCAGCGGACCCTGCTGCAGCGGCGGCCGTAGTGACCGCAATCCAACGGGTGGCGTAGTCGACATAAAGAACTTTAGTAACATCAGTAAGGACTGCCACACACTGAGCTTGACACCCTGGGCACGGACCGGGTCACAGCCACTCGGAGACTACAACCCCCATCTGATCCGGCTCCGGGTATTCCCCTAAAGAATATGGCCCAGGGGGTGCGTCACACCCACTTGATGACATCCTTCTGCCATCCAGGCCACCAAAAACTGCGACTGATATGTCTCTTAGTTTCTGAAATTCCTGGATGACCTGCCAACCGAGACTCATGACACTCCACAAACAAATCTCTCCTAAAGGCTCTAGGCATAAACAACCTCCCATGGGGAGTGTTAGATGGAGCATCATTTTGAGCTTTCAGAATCCCATTCTCCCAAACGGAGTCCAAAGCCGCCACTACAACTCATTTCTGTAAAATGCTCTCCTCCTCCTCGGCACCGACCGTAGGAGAGAAACTGCGAGATAAAGCATCGGCTTTAACATTCTTAGTAGCATTGATATAGGTAACAGAAAAATGAAACCGAGAAAAAAAGTGCCCACTTAGCTTGACGGGCATTTAATCGCTTGGCAGCATCCAGATAGATCAAATTCTTATGATCTGTGAAAACCTGAATAGGAAATCTAGCGCCTTCCAAAAAATGACGCCAATGTTCAAACGCAAGTTTAATAGCCAGCAACTCCCGATTTCCAACATCATAATTCAGTTCGGTTTCTGAAAATTTCCTCGAAAAGAAGGCACAAGGATGCACTCCACCCTTGTTCTCCTGAGACAAAACTGCTCCGACCCCCACCGATGAAGCATCGACCTCGACCAAAAAAGGCTTGGTCTCATCTGGCTGCATAAGGATAGGGGCAGAACTGAACCTCTCCTTGAGATACTCAAACGCTTCAATGGCCTCAGTAGTCCACTGGGCCATATTCGCACCTTTCTTGGTGAGATCGGTTAGAGGTTTAACAATTACAGAAAAATTCTTAATGAATTTCCTGTAATAATTGGCAAAACCCAAAAATCTCTGTATAGATTTCAAACCAATAGGCCTAGGCCATTCCTGCACAGCCTGAACCTTCACAGGGTCCATCTCAAAGCCCTCGCTGGAGACAATGTAGCCCAAAAAACTAATTTTCTGCACAGCGAACTCACATTTCTCCAGCTTAGCAAAGAGTGAATTATCACTCAATAACTGCAAAACTTCACGTACACTCTGCCAATGGGACTCCAGATCTGGCGAATAAATCAAAATGTCATCCAAATACACAACCACATTCTTACCAATCAAAGGTCTGAGGATGTCGTTAATAAGGTTCTGAAAAAATGCAGGTGCATTGGTAAGATCAAAAGGCATCACCAGATTCTCAAAATGACCTACCAGAGCGTTAAAAGCAGTTTTCCATTGATCACCCTCCTTCACTCGTAACAAATTGTATGCCCCCCAGAGATCAATTTTTGGAGAGCCACTTGGCTCCCACTAACTGGTTAAACAAGTCAGGAATTAATGGCAATGGGTAGGAATTGCGTACGGTAATCTTATTAATTTCACGAAAATCCAGACATGGACGTAAACCGCCGTCCTTTTTTTTAACAAAGAAGAATCCAACTGCCACTGGCGACTTAGAAGGTTTAATGTGACCAGCAGCCAGGCTAGTCTCTATGTACTCCTCCAAAGCCTTCCTTTCAGGGATAGTCAAATTAAACAAGCGACTTTTGGGAAGAGTAGCACCCGGAACAAACTCAATGGCGCAATCATAATCCCTATGAGGAGGTAAAACTTGCGACTCCTCCTCCGAAAAACCCTCCAAAAATCTTGAATAGATACAGGTAATTCGCCTTTTACCACAGCCGCAATGCGACCATTACAACATTTATCATAGTACTTCGGACTCCAAGACTTAATCACATTAGTAGACCAGTCCAATAAAGGATTGTGCAGTTTTAACCAAGGCAATCCTAGATCAATTGGAGAGGGTAAATTATCCAAAACAGCCAAGCCCAAAATTTCTTGGTGAACTCCATTGATAGTGAGGGAAAATGCAGCAGTCTTGTGAGTAATACATTTCAATGGAGTGCTATCAATTGCAACCACAGAAATAGGTGATGACAAAGGTTTGGATTTCAATTTAAGGTTTTCCAAAAACCCTTTATCAATCACATTAAGTGTTGAACCACAATCCACAAATACCTGAAATTCAATCAAATCTCCCTGCAGAGTAGTACTCCCAGAAAGAAATACTCCTGCAGAGCGTAAATAAGCTATACGGGCGTAACTGACCTTTTTTTTTCTTTACTTAAACGACGCTCACAATACTTAATCAAATGGTCAGCTTTACCACAATAAAGACACAAACCTTCGTCTAATCTCCGGTCTCTTCCCTGAGAGCGGAGTGACTTTGCCCCCACCTCCATTGGTTCTCCGCTGTCAGAGCAGATTTTCTGGGAACTAGGAACTGACGTTACAGGAGTTTTTACATCATTCACCCTGGACCACAGTATTCTGTCCACACGAACAGCTAACTGCATAGCCTTCTGCAGTGTCTCAGGTGCAGGGAATGCAATTAGTAAATCCTTAACCCTTGCACTCAGACCAGCAAGAAATAAACATCTCAGTGCAGAATCATTCCATGTAACTTCTGAGGCCCATCTCCTGAAGTGTGTGCAATAATTTTCAACATCATCTGACCCCTGATTCAAACTTCTAAGTTCTGATTCAGCAGATGAGATTCGATCAGGATCGTCATATAATAGCCCCATAGCAGAAAAAAAATCCTCAACAGACCCCAAACATGGATCATTAAGTTGGAGAGAAAAAGCCCACCCCTGTGGTTCCTTGAGCAAAAGTGACATAATAAAACCAATGCGCTGTGATTCATTCCCAGAGGATCTTGGTCTCAAATGAAAATATAACAAACAAGCATTTTTAATGGAAAAAAAGTCTTGCTGTTTACCACAAAAAACATCAGGCAGTCCTACCTTGGGTTCAACAAAATGAGCTCCAGAACAGCTACTCACGTGTTGCTGGAACTCGGCCACCTCCAGAGACAATCCCTGCAAGCGTTGAGCCAACTCCTGGACGGAAACCATACTGATCCCCAAATTTCTTTCCTTTAAGTTTTTTTTTTTTTTGGGCTGGACTTACTGTTATGATCTGCAACAAGAACTAAGGAAAGATAGGGGAAAGCTGTCCCTACAGTAAGACTAAGCTGAATCCCTATGATGTAGCGGGCTGCCTGTTCCTAGTGAACAGACCCGCCTTCATCCTCGGCTAGTCTGAACGAAGACCTATAGAGTTAAGGGAGGGGTCCCTAAAAGAACTAAGGACTGGAAAAAAAATGGGACACCTCCTAAACAGAAGTTGTTGTAGAACACAAAAGACAAACTGACAAAAAGTACTAGAGGTCCCAGAGGACCAAGCAAACTGACAGAGATAGGCACCGAAGCACCAGGCTAGCAAGACAGTCAAACAACACTGAAGTCCAGCAAAGCCAGAAGAGCGGAGCTGGAATATATAGGCTGATGGTCATGTGACCACAAAGCACAAGATAGAAAAAACTAACAGGAGGGTTCTAACAGTTACAATCCCCCTTTTTGGTTGACCTCCCTGGGCCACGGACCGGGCCAGCCACTGTGACATATCCATATCCCCCACCAGCATCCATAGGCCCGGCTGCCGAGTACCCCATTGCCCCAGGGGCGCGTCAGGAACAGTGCTCAAATGACATAGGAACAGCATGGGGAAGACCCCTGGAAGCATCTCTGACTCCCAGGTCACTGCTGTCAACATACCAAAACGAAACCAAAATGGATTTTCCTGGGAAATAAGTTAAGGAACATCCTTTCCAGGGTAATTACTTGTATATAAGGCAAAATAAATAACCAAAAAAAAATACTCCTCCACAACTTGGGCTATGTTCACACGTAGCGTTTTAGATGCATTTTTGCACTTTTGAATTGGTTTCAACCAAGACAAATGCATTCACCGGGAAATGTCATTTTTTACATTTTACAACCTTATCTGGCCATGTGGTGTGTGACACATCATCACACACATGCATATAGTGCTAAAAAGACGTGGGAACAGCATGGGGGAAGACCTCTGGAAGCATCTCTGACTCCCAAGTCACTGCCTAAAAGTGTGCCCATCATAAGTGATCCTTGGCGCATGCGAAGATGCCTCCCGCCATGCACCTGTCGTTGCAGACTTGCAACAATCACCGTCCACGTCCTTGTCCCACTGCAGCGTTCAGTTGTCCCTACCCCATTCCTTGGAATGCAAGCGTAAGTATGCAGGCAGCCACCCACCCACCCACCCACAGGCTGCAATACTATACTGCCAAATTTTTGACGGCTGCTTGCACTTGAAATGTGGTCTTTTAGGCTCGTGGAGGAGGAAGCTTTTCACAACCTCATGCCGGCGGCGGCCGAGTGTCCATACTTGGTCCCCAGCCGCCACTATATTTCCCGGTATTGCCTCCGCCTTCCACAAGCACGGGTCCCACAACATTACCCATGCCCTCCCCAGTGCATAGGCGGATTATAATGAGGGCAATCTGGGCTACCGCTCGGGCCCCGGGTCTCCGGGGGGCCCGTGGCTCTGGGGGGTCCATGGCCAGATAGCCCTCATTATAATATGTGCGGCTCCGCAGCACATACCGGCAGTCAAAGGCGGGGGGCCCCGGCCCGCTCCCCCAGCAGCGGCGCACGGCCGCTGCTTCTTCGGCCGGGCCAGCACTGCACCTGTTAACTTCCCTGTGTGCTGGCCCGGCCGCGTCACAGCTAGGAGACACGGCCCTGTGCACGGCCATGTCTGCTAGTGTGACGTCACGCAGTGCACGCCCTGCACTGCTACTTACCACAGGAGAGGAGCTGGATGATGGGAGCCGGGGGATGGTGAGTGAGTGTGTGTGCAGATATCATTGTGTGATGTCTGTTTATATGTATTTTTGTGTTTCAAATGTGTTTATGCGTGTATGTACAGGACAGACCAAAACTTTGGACACACCTTCTCATTTAAAGATTTTTCTGTATTTTCATGACTATGAAAATTGTACATTCACACTGAAGGCATCAAAACTATGATTTAACACATGTGGTATTATATACTTAACAAAAAAGTGTGAAACAACTGAAAATATGTCTTATATTCTAGGTTCTTCAAAGTAGCCACCTTTTGCTTTGATGACTGCTTTGCAAACTCTTGGCATTCTTTTGATGAGCTTCAATAGGTAGTCACCGGAAATGGTCTTCCAACAATCTTGAAGGAGTTCCCAGAGATGCTTAGCACTTGTTGGCCCTTTTTCCTTCACTCTGTGGTCCAGCTCACCCCAAACCATCTCGATTGGGTTCAGGTCTGGTGACTGTGGAGGCCAGGTCATCTGGCAAAGCACCCCATCACTCTCCCTCTTGGTCAAATAGCCCTTACACAGCCTGGAGGTGTGTTTGGGGTCATTGTCCTGTTGAAAAATAAATGATGGTCCAACTAAGCGCAAACCGGATGGAATAGCATGCCGCTGCAATATTCTGTGGTAGCCATGCTGGTTCAGTATGCCTTCAATTTTTAATAAATCCCCAACAGTGTCACCAGCAAAGCACCCCCACACCATCACACCTCCTCCTCCATGCTTCACGATGGGAACCAGGCATGTAGAGTCCATCCGTTCACCTTTTCTGCGTCGCACAAAGACATGGTGGTTGGAACCAAAGATCTCAAATTTGGACTCATCAGACCAAAGCACAGATTTCCATTGGTATAATGTCCATTCCTTGTGTTCTCTAGCCCAAACAAGTCTCTTCTACTTGTTGCCTGTCCTTAGCAGTGGTTTCCTAGCAGCTATTTTACCATGAAGGCCTGCTGCACAAAGTCTCCTCTTAACAGTTGTTGAAGAGATGTGTCTGCTGCTTGAACTTGTGTGGCATTGACCTGGTCTCTAATCAGAGCTGCTGTTAACCTGCAATTTCTGAGGCTGGTGACTTGGATAAACTTATCCTCAGAAGCAGAGGTGACTCTTGGTCTTCCTTTCCTGGGGTGGTCCTCATGTGAGCCAGTTTCTTTGTAGCGCTTGATGGTTTTTGCAACTGCACTTGGGGACACTTTCAAAGTTTTCCCGATTTTTCCCACTGACTGACCTTCATTTCTTAAAGTAATGATGGCCACTCATTTTTCTTTACTTAGCTGCTCTTTTCTTGCATAATACAAATTCTAACAGTCTATTCAGTAGGACTATCAGCTGTGTATCCACCAGACTTCTGCTCAACACAACTGATAGTCCCAACCCCATTTATAAAGCAAGAAATCCCATTTATTAAACCTGATAGGGCACACCTGAGAAGTGAAAACCATTTCCGGTGACTACCTCTTGAAGCTCATCAAGAGAATGCCAAGAGTGTGCAAAGGAGAAACGTTACCCCTTAGACCTCAGTCCAGAGCCTCTCACCTAGCCAAATCAGTTCTCATCCTTTGCACTGACGAGGGCCAACAGCCCAAAACACCGTGTCTGAAAATTGAGATTCTGATTTGGCTTTTATCCTAAGTCATATTGCAAGACTCGTTAAAGGGTTGATTGTGACTTGTAGGATTGCTGCTTCCAATAGGTGGCGCTGAAGAGTACAAGTCCTCTTTTTCTCTGAAGAGGCGATTTGCAAAGCAGTCATCAAAGCAAAAGGTGGCTACTTTCAGTGGCAGACACAGACTGTAGTGGGCCCCTGTGCAAGAATTTTTGGGGCCCCCCCCCTGCCCTTCATAGGGGGCATGAAGGTCCCCCCCCCCGTGCATCTCTCATCCCCCCGTGCATCTCTGATTCCCCCCACTCCTAGTTAATTAATTGTATTTAAAAAAAAATAAAACTTGTTATACTTACTCCCAGGGCCGGCTCCAGAGTTTTTGTGGGCCCTGGGCGACAGAGTTTCAGTGGGCCCCTTTAACACATACCATGATTCATGATGCACAGATACCACAGAGAAATATATATATATAGTACAATGCCGAAGATTTCACTTACTACATTACATGAGCGATATCTATTGTAAATTTTACAATAGCTCAGAAACTGGCGAATCCTCACAGCGCACAGTGCAGACCGGACGGTATAGTCCTCCATACAGTATTATGGGCACCATATAATGCTCCATACAGGAAACTGACCCCCTTATAATGCTACATACAGGATACTGGTCCCCATATAATGCTCCATACAGGATAGTGGTCCCCATATAACGCTCCATACAGGATACTGGTGTTAGAACCTTGCTGTTAGGTTTTTTTTCCTTTGCTGGTCACATGACCTTGTTGGCCTATTTAGTCCTGCTCCGCCCTTCTGGCTTTGCTGGACTTCATTGTATATCTACTTTCTAGCTAGCCTGTGCTCTGTATCTAACTCTGTTAGTTTGCTTGGTCTACGGACCTCTATGTTCTATCTATTTTGTTTGTTCGTCTGTCTGCTACTATTTCTGTTAGGAGGTGTCCCATATTCCTCCCAGTCCTTAGTACTTGTAGGGATTCCCTCCCCACATCTATAGGTCTTCGTACAGACTAGATTAGGACTTTAGCAGGTCTGATCGCAGGATCAGGTTCCCTGTTACATCGTAGGGATTCAGCTGAGTCTCATAGTAGGGACAGATCTCCTCTCTTTCCTTAGCTTTGGTAGCAGAACATAACAGTAAGTCCAGCCAGCAAATTCTCTAAGGAAAGATTTTTCTGTTCCATCATGGTGTCGGTTCAGGATTTGGCTCATCGCCTGCAGGGACTCTCTCTGGAGGTGGCCGAGCTCCGTCAGCACGTGAGTAACTGTCCTGGAGCACATTTCTTGGAGCCTAAGGTATGTTTGCCGGATTTGTTTTTTGGTGAACACCGAGAATTTTTTTCATTTAAAAATGCTTGCTTATTGTATTTTCGTTTGAGACCTAAGTCCTCTGGGGATGAATCCCAGCGCGTAGGGTTCATAATGTCACTTTTGCGCAAAGAGCCTCAGGAGTGGGCCTTTTCTTTGCAACCTAGTGATTCATGCTTCAGATCAGTGGATAGTTTTTTTTCTGCTTTGGGACTATTATATGATGATCCTGACCGTGTCGCATCAGCTGAGACTGAGTTGAGACGTCTAAAACAAGGATCGGGTAATGTGGAAAAATATTGTACACATTTTCGTCGTTGGTCCACTCAAACAGGGTGGAACGATTCTGCTCTGAAAAGTCTATTTCTTGCTGGGCTCAGTGAAAGGGTTAAAGACCTGCTAATTGCTTATCCTACACCTGAAGATTTGCAACAGGCTATGCAATTAGCTATACGGGTGGATAGAAGACTGCGTGCTAGGGTTAATGAGAGCAAATCCTCTGCTATGTCAGTTTCTGGTTATGATAATGTGTGTACTAACAGTGGTGAACCGATGGAGATTGGATCGGTGGCACCTCGCTCTCAAGAAAAAGACCGTCGTTTTTCGCAAGGCTTGTGTTTCTACTGCGGAAAATCTGGTCATTTGATTAAAGGCTGTGAGCTTCGTATGAAGAAAGAAAAAAAAATGGTCAGTCACGCCCGTATTGCCTGTTTAAATTCCAAGGGTATATTTTTAGCTGCTTCCACGATTGCTCAGGAAAAATTAATGGAATTTCGGGTGTTTGTTGATTGCGGGTCTACACTGAATGTAATTGATGGGGGATTCGTGGAAAAACTCAATTTAAAACCTGAACCTTTGTCATCCCCCATTGCTGTGGTTTCTGTGGATGGCTCCCCTTTGAAGAATATTACTCTCAAGGTCAGTGAATTTCCTCTTACTATTAATGGTGTTCACCATGAGAAATTGGATTTGGTAGTGTTGAATAACTTGCCTTCTCCAGTAATATTGGGTTTGCCCTGGTTAAAATTTCACAATCCTGTACTGGATTGGTCTACCAGTGAAATTAAATCCTGGAGCCATAAATGTTATGACAAGTGTTGTAACGGGCGTATTGCAGCTTTGGATAGGGGAGAATTGCCTGTTCCTATTCAGGATTTTTGGAGAGTTTTTTCTGAGAAGGAATCGCAGGTTTTGCCTCCCCATAGAGACTATGATTGTTCTGTTGAATTTGTCCCTGCAGCGACTCTTCCTAAGAGTCGTTTATTTAACCTTACTATTCCTGAGAGGAAGGCTTTGGAGGAATACATACAGACAAGCTTGGCCGCCGGTCACATTAGGCCCTCTAAGTCTCCTGTGGCGGTTGGATTTTTTTTTGTAAAAAAAAAGGACGGCGGTTTACGTCCTTGTCTGGATTTTCGTGAGATTAACAAAATTACGGTACGCAATCCTTACCCACTGCCATTGATTCCTGATCTGTTTAACCAGTTATTGGGGGCCAAGTGGTTCTCTAAAATTGACCTTAAGGGGGCATACAATCTGTTGCGCATGAAGGAGGGTGATGAATGGAAGACTGCTTTTAACACTCCTGTGGGTCATTTTGAGAATCTGGTTATGCCTTTTGGTCTCACTAATGCTCCTGCATTTTTTCAGAATCTGATTAATGACATCCTTAGACCTTTGATCGGTAAAAATGTGGTTGTGTATTTGGATGACATTTTGATTTATTCGCCAGATCTGGAGTCTCATTGGCGGAGCGTGCGTGAGGTATTACAGTTATTAATGGACAATTCGCTTTTTGCTAAGCTGGAGAAATGTGAGTTCGCTGTACAGAGAATTAGTTTTTTGGGCTACATTATCTCCAGCAAAGGTTTTGAGATGGATCCGGTTAAGGTTCAGGCTGTGCAGGAATGGCCTAGGCCTATTGGTTTGAAATCGATACAGAGGTTTTTGGGTTTCGCCAATTACTATAGAAAGTTCATAAAAAATTTTTCTAGTATTGTCAAACCTCTGACTGATCTCACCAGGAAAGGTGCTGATGCGGTTCAGTGGTCTTCTGAGGCCATTGAAGCTTTTGTGTATCTCAAGGAGAGGTTCACCTCTGCTCCCATCCTTATGCAGCCTGATGTTACTAGGCCGTTTTTGGTTGAGGTTGATGCTTCCTCTGTGGGGGTTGGCGCAGTATTGTCTCAGGATAACGGGGATGGATTACATCCCTGTGCCTTTTTTTCAAAAAAATTTTCGGAGACTGAATTGAATTACGATATTGGTAATCGGGAATTATTGGCTATTAAACTCGCATTTGAACACTGGCGCCACTTCTTGGAAGGTGCGGAATTTCCCGTTCAGGTTCTTACGGATCATAAAAATCTGATATATCTTGATGCTGCCAAGCGCCTGAATGCCCGTCAGGCTAGGTGGGCACTGTTTTTCTCGCGGTTTAATTTCTCCGTTACTTACATCCCTGGTACTAAGAATGTTAAGGCGGATGCCTTGTCTCGCAGTTTTTCTCCCATAGTCGGTGCTGAGAAAGAGGAAAACATTTTACAAGAAGGTGTTGTGATAGCTGCTTTAGACTCCGTTTTGGAAGATGAGATTCTTAAAGCTCAGGAGAATGCCCCATCTAACACTCCTCATGGGAGGTTGTTTGTGCCTGAGACCTTTAGGAGAGATTTGTTTGTTGAGTGTCACGAATCTCGGTTGGCAGGTCATCCCGGAATCTCTGAGACCAAGAGACTGGTGGGTCGCAGTTTTTGGTGGCCTGGATGGCAGAAGGAAGTCATTAAGTGGGTGCGCCAATGTACTATATGTGCTAGATCTAAGTCCTCACATACTCCTGCTGCGGGGTTGCTTTGTCCTTTGGAGGTCCCCAGTGCTCCTTGGACACATTTGGCTATGGACTTTATAACTGACCTTCCCCCCTCTGAGGGTTTTACTGTCATCTGGGTGGTCGTGGACCGCTTTAGCAAGATGTGTCACTTGGTTCCCTTCGTCAAACTGCCCTGCGCTAAAACTCTCGCTAAGGCCTTTGTCAAGGAAATTGTCAGACTTCATGGCGTTCCTACTGACATTGTTTCTGATAGGGGTCCTCAGTTCGTGGCTCGTTTTTGGCGTGCCTTTTGTGACAGGTTGGGAATTCATTTGTCGTTTTCGTCCGGATATCATCCTGAATCTAATGGCCAGACAGAAAGGAAAAACCAGGATGTTGAGCAGTTCTTGCGTTGTTTTGTGGCAGACAATCAAGAGGGGTGGTCTGAGTTTCTGCCACTTGCCGAATTTGCTCTGAACAATCATACATCTTCTTCTGCTGGTTGTTCGCCTTTTTTTTGTTGTTCTGGGAGACATCCGTCGTTTGGGTCGTTCTCCAAGTTGGGATCTGCCGTGCCTGAGGAGGAGAATTTTTCCGGTGATTTGGAAAGAGTTTGGACGGATGTGCGTGGTAATCTTCAGGAGGCCAACAGAAAATCTAAAGACTACTTTGATAGGAAACGACAGGAGGTTTTGTTCGCTGTTGGTGACATGGTTTGGTTGTCCTCTAGGAATCTGCGGTTGAGGATTCCTTCTAAGAAATTGGGTCCCAAGTTTGTAGGGCCCTTTAAGGTGCTTCAGGTTGTCAACCAATCTGCTGTTAGGTTGGAGGTTCCTAGCTCCTGGAGAATTAATCCGGTCTTTCATGTCTCTCTGTTAAAAAAAGCTGTTGTGTCGGATGGTGACGCCTCTGCCTCTGTTCCTCCGGTGGTGGAGGACGGGGAATATGAAATTTCTCGCATCCTTGACTCTAGACGGTATAGAGGTAGTTTGCAGTATCTTGTGGCCTGGAAAGGTTTCGGACCCGAGGATAACTCTTGGGTGAGGTCAGATGATGTTTCCGCGTCCAGACTTATCAGAGCGTTTCACAGGAGATTTCCTGATAAGCCTGGTCCTAGGGGATCCGGAGGATCCTCTTAGAAGGGGGGGTACTGTTAGAACCTTGCTGTTAGGTTTTTTTTCCTTTGCTGGTCACATGACCTTGTTGGCCTATTTAGTCCTGCTCCGCCCTTCTGGCTTTGCTGGACTTCATTGTATATCTACTTTCTAGCTAGCCTGTGCTCTGTATCTAACTCTGTTAGTTTGCTTGGTCTACGGACCTCTATGTTCTATCTATTTTGTTTGTTCGTCTGTCTGCTACTATTTCTGTTAGGAGGTGTCCCATATTCCTCCCAGTCCTTAGTACTTGTAGGGATTCCCTCCCCACATCTATAGGTCTTCGTACAGACTAGATTAGGACTTTAGCAGGTCTGATCGCAGGATCAGGTTCCCTGTTACATCGTAGGGATTCAGCTGAGTCTCATAGTAGGGACAGATCTCCTCTCTTTCCTTAGCTTTGGTAGCAGAACATAACAACTGGTCCCCATATAACGCTGCATGCAGGCTGTTCCCCCCTTATAATGCCCCATTACATGAGCGATATCTATTGTAAATTCTACAATAGCTCAGAAACCGGCGAATCCTCACAGCGCACAGTGCAGAGCGGACAGTATAGCTCTCCATACAGTATTATGGGCACCATATAATGCTCCATACAGGATACTGACCCCCTTATAATGCTCCATACAGGATACGGGTCTCCATATAATGCTCCATACAGGATAGTGGTCCCCATATAACGCTCCATACAGGATACTGGTCCCCATATAATGCTCCATACAGGATATTGGTACCCATATAACGCTCCATACAGGATACTATCCCCCATATAATGCTCCATACAGAATACTGACCCCCATATAACACTCCATACAGAATATTCCCCCCCATGTAACGCTCCATGCAGGCTGTTTCCCCCTTATAATGCCCCATGCAGGATGACACCCCCCTTTTAATGCCCTATGCAGGATGTCACCTCTACCCCCCTATAAAATGCCCCATGCAGGATGTCACCCCCCCATGTAATGCCCCTTGCAGGATGTCACTTCCCCCCTTTTCAATGCCCCATGCAGTATGTCAGACCACCCCTTTCCTTATAATGCCCCATGCAGTATGTCACACCTCCTCCCTTATAATGCCCCATGCAGGATGTCACACCCCCCCTCCCTTATAATGCCCCATGCAGGATGTCACTTCCCCCCTTCCCCTCTTATAATGCCCCATGCAGGATGTCACTTGCCCCCTTCCCCTGTTATAATGCCCCATGCAGGATGTCACTTCCCCCCTTCCCCTCTTATAATGCCCCATGCAGAATGTCACACTCCCCACCCCCATATAATTCCCCATGCAGGATGTCAATTCCTCCCTCCCCCTCTTATAATGCCCCATGCAGGATGTCACCCCCCCTCCCTTATAATGCCCCATGCAGGATGTCACTTCCCCCCTTCCCCTCTTATAATGCCCCATGCAGGATGTCACTTCCCCCCTTCCCCTCTTATAATGCCCCATGCAGGATGTCACACCCCCTCTCACCCCCAAATAATGCCCCATGCAGGATGTCAATTCCCCCCTTCCCCTCTTATAATGCCCCATGCAGGATGTCACACCCCCTCCCTTATAATGCTCCATGCAGGACGTCACTTCCCCCTTTCCCCTCTCATAATGCCCCATGCAGTATGTCACCGCCCCCATATAATGCCCCATGCAGGATGTCACCCCCACCCATATAATGCCCCATGCAGGATGTCACACCCACTCTCCCCCCACCATATAATGCCCCATGCCCCCATACATAAAAAAAATCAAATACTCACCTCGCTTCTCACCTGATGCTAATCCGGACTCCAGCATAGCTCGCGTCATCGCGCTGTGACAGCTCAGGAGAGATGGTGCGCAGTGTAAACATATCACCGTGCCCTCTGACCTGAGACGTCACAGTCAGAGGACGCGGAAGATGCTGCAGAGGCACGGGGAGGGGTAAGTATTGTGCCGTCGCCGTCACATGACCGGAGATGTCCCTGCGCTCAGCATGTGGCCGGGGGCCCAGGATGAGAGCAGGGACATCTCCGATCATGTGACGGCAGGGGGTCATGTGACGGCGGGGGGTCCTGCGGGGGGGCCCCATGAGGAGACGCACAAGAGGGGGGCCCCAATGGGGCTCCGAGGGGGCCCGACCGGCCGGGCCCCATGCTGGAGTCAGGGAAGTCATGCCCTGATGGCGGCCCTGCTGGAGGCTGGAGGGGCCCCCTCTTCCTCGGGGGCCCCCGTTCAATGAACCGGCTGCACGGGCGGTAGGTCCACCCCTGGCTACTTTGAAGAACCTAGAATATAAGACATATTTTCAGTTGTTTCACACTTTTTTGTTAAGTATATAATTCCACATGTGTTAATTAATAGTTTTGATGCCTTCAGTGTGAATGTACAATTTTCATAGTCATGAAAATACAGAAAAATCTTTAAATGAGAAGGTGTGTCCAAACTTTTGGTCTGTACTGTATGTATATGTCTGTATATGTTTGTGTGTGTGTGCGTGACTGCGTGCGGCCTCCCGCTGTCTCTGGGGGGGCACCGTGCGGCCTCCCGCTGTGTATATATGGTGCCATGCGGCCCCCTGCTGTGTATAGATGGCACCGTGCGGCCCCCTGCTATGTACAGATGGTGCCGTGCGGTCTCCTGCTGTGTATAGATGGTGCCGTGCGGCCCCCTGCTGTGTATAGATGGCTACGTGCAGACTCCTGCTGTGTATAGATGGCACAGTACGGCCTCCTGCTGTGTATAGGTGACACCGTGCGGCTCCCTGCTGTGTATAGATGGCTACGTGCTGCCTCCCGATGTGTATAGATGGCACCGTGCGGCCCCCTGCTGTGTATAGATGGCAACGTGCGCCTCCCGCTGTGTATAGATGGCTACGTGAGGCCTTACGCTGTGTATAGATGGCTACGTGCGGCCTCCCGCTGTGCATAGATGGCTACGTGCGGCCTCCCGCTGTGCATAGATGGCTACGTGTGGCCTCCTGCTGTGTATAGATGGATGCGTGCGGCCTCCCGCTGTGTATAGATGGCACCGTGCGCCTCCCGCTGTGTATAGATGGCTACGTTCGGCCTCCCGCTGTGTATAGATGGCATCGTGCGGCCTCCCGCTGTGTATAGATGGCTACATGCTGTCCCCTGCTGTGTGTAGATGGCTCCGTGCGGCCTCCTGCTGTTTATAGATGGCTACGTGCAGCCTCCCGCTGTGTATAGATGTCACCGTGCGGCCTCCCACTGTGTATAGATGGCACCGTGGGGCCTCCCGCTGTGTATAGATGGCTACGTGTGGTCTCCCGCTGTAACGGGTCTGGGAGGCGGAACCTCTGAGCTACTATACAAGGGGGCGGTCCTTGTAAGGGAGCGGATGGCGACCAGGCAGGCAGTCACAGCAGGTGACCGGGACAGTCTCTGGAAGAACGGGCATGAGGTCACGGCAAGTGACCGGGGCAGTCTCTGGATGAACGGGCAGATGGACACGGCAAGTGACCGGGGCAGTCTCTGGGTAAAGGGTTGGTACGACCTGTGGCGGCTGATGGTAGACGTGAGCTCCCAGGTGAGCAGGCGAGAGTCTCTGGATATACGGGTGGTCACAGCATGTGACGGCGGAGCCTCCAGGAAGACCAACAGACAGGCGGCAGATGAGCGCTCCCAGGTGAGCGGGCAGAAGTCTCTGGACAGGCGGGTGGTCACAGCACGTGACGGCAGAGCCTCCAGGTAGGCTAGCAGACAGGCAGCAGATGAGCGCTCCCAGGTGAGCGGGCAGGAGTCACTGGACAGGCAGGTGGTCACAGCACGTGACGGCGGAGCCTCCAGGTAGGCTAGCAGGCAGGTAGCAGATGTGCGCTCCCAGGTGAGCGGGCAAGCTGGTCCATAGACAGACTGACAGGAGTTGGAAGGCAGACCGTCGGACCTCAGGCAAGCAGGCAGGTAGCTGATGTGCGCTCCCAGGTGAGCGGGCAAGCTGGTCCTTAGACAGACTGACAGGAGTTGTAAGGCAGACCGTCGGACCTCAGGCTAGCAGGCAGGTAGCAGAATATCAGGCAGGAATAAGACAGCAAGCTGGCAGGAATCTGGCAGGTATCTGGCAGGTAACTGGCAACGGGACCTGAGGGCTGAAGCAGAGTAGTGAACAGTGCAACAACATTGCTCGGGCACCTCCATTTTGGAGGAGGTGCCTTATATATGGTGAAGTCCTCCGGCCATTGGCCGGGGACTCCTAAGCACGGCGCGCGCGGCCCATTTAAGAGGGAGGGAGAGCGCGCGCGCCCTAAGCACAGTGGCCGGGAAGGAGCGCGCGCTGCCAGCAGAGCGGGAGGAGGACGCCGTGCATGGAGCAGAGAGGTGAGGGGAACAGCGTCCCTGCCTAGCAGAGGGCAGGGACGCCGGCGCTACAGTACCCCCCCCTTTAGGCCCCCCCTTTTTTAGGCCAGACAGAAATTTAGCAAGGATAAGAGGGGCATGGATGTTCTCCCGGGGCTCCCACGTTCTCTCCTCAGGACCAAACCCCTTCCAATCTACTAGAAAAAAGTACCCTTTTGGTGGCAAGAATGTTCTCTACCTCAAACTCGTCCTCAGCAGAAACCGGAGCAGGAGGCGTACCTGTAGACTTGGAAAAAGAGTTAAGTACCACAGGTTTGAGGAGAGATACATGGAAGGAGTTAGGGATCTGTAAGTTGGCCGGGAGTTTCAATTTATAGGCCACCGGGTTGATCTGACTGATGACTAGAGATGAGCGATGTTCGACTAGAACTGTTCGCCAATCTCAAATTCGAGCTGCTTTGGGTGGTGTTCGAGTTGTTCGACGAACCCGAACGATTTGCAGAAATTCGGTTGTTCGAGGTTATGTTCGATAACTGTTCGTGCACCAAAAGCGTGTCCTGCATGTCTGGCGCTATTTAGAGCACCAATCATGAAGGGATTGTCTGCCACTCACTGTAATGCCACAGCCATGGTGGTTGTGGCATTACAGTGATTGCCCAAATCGATGGGAACAGTGCTCACAGTGAAACATGAAAAGCTGGCAATTCAGCAGCGGCGTACACAGGTACCCGACAATTTAGAACCGAAAGAATAGAGCTTCACACATAGATTAGATAGATAGAAACATGTCAGTCACACATATAAGAAGCACAGTGACAGTGTTGCTTACTGTACTTGTCATTTAGTGTAAAGGATTTATTAAAAAAAATAATAGTGTTTTCATGCACTGTCTCTTTAAAAAAGCCGGCCGGCAATTCAGCAGCGGTACCCGACAATTTATAACAGACAGAATAGAGCTTCACACATAGATTAGATAGATAGAAACATGTCAGTCACATATATATGAAGTACTGTGACAGTGTTGCTTACTGTACTTGTCATTTACTGCAAAGGATTTATTAAAAAAAATAATAGTGTTTTCATGCACCGTCTCTTTAAAAAAGCCGGCCGGCAATTCAGCATCTGTACCCGACAATTTATAACAGACAGAATAGAGCTTCACACATAGATTAGATAGATAGAAACATGTCAGTCACATATATAATAAGTACAGTGACAGTGTTGGTTACTGTACTTGTCATTTAGTATTAAAATAAAGGATTTATTATTAAAAAAAATTGGTGGCGTGGGGTTCCCCGTAATTTTAGTCTCTAGCGGAGGTTAAGCAGACAGCTGGGGCAGATGTTTGAAGCCTGGGAAGGGGGTAATACCCACGGAGCTTCCCAGGCTACTAATATCAGCCCCCAGCTGAATACCTAGCCTTTACTAGCTATTAAAATGGAGGACCTCCCCAAAAAAATGACGTGGGGTCCCCCCTAATTTAATAGCTAGCAAAGGCTAGGCAGACAGCTGGGGGCTGATATTAATAGCCCAGGAAGGGAGCCATGAATATTGGCCCCCTCCCAGGCTAGAAACACCAGCCGTCAGCCGCCCCAGAAATGGCGCATCCATAGGATGCGCCAATTCTGGCACTTAGCCTCGCTCTTCCACGCTGCCCTGGTGCGGTGGCAGGGGGTAATAGGGTTGGGGTTGATGTCAGCTTATAATGCCAGCTGACATCAAGCCCAGGTTAGTAATGGAGAGGCGTCTATAAGACACCCCCATTACTAACCCCATAGTCAAAGTTAAAAGAAAAACACAAACACCCAGAATAAAGTCCTTTAATTGAAATAAAGACACATTCCTTTATTGTTCTAAATTAAACCATACTTACCGTCACGCCCATTCCAGCTGAAGCCAACGATCTCCTGCAATAAAAGAAAAATAATAAAGCAACATCATCCTTACCTTTCCATGGTTCCACGACAGCTTCAGCTCTGCTACATCGAGATAACAGGCTGGACCGCAGCAGAACGCTGCCATCCAGCCTGTCATCCCGCGGACACTGAGAAGCGCAGGCATGCTTGCGCTCTGCAGTGTCTGGCTGTGACGGCATAAAGATGAGACGAGATCATGTCCAATGAACTCGGCGCACCTCATGCACGTCACTGACATCGTGGGAGAATTCTCCTGCACTCAGCACTTCAGCGTGAGAATTCTCCCACGCTGTCAGTGACGTGCATGAGGTCAGCTGAGTTCATTGGACATGAATGAGCTCACCTCATGCACGTCACTGACAGCGTGGGAGAATTCTCACGCTGTAGCGCTGAGTGCAGGAGAATTTTCCCACGCTGTAAGTGACGTGCATGAGGTGAGCTGAGATCATTGGACATGAATGAGCTCACCTCATGCACGTCACTGACAGCGTGGGAAAATTCTCCTGCACTCAGCGCTTCAGCGTGAGAATTTTCCCACGCTGTCAGTGACGTGCATGAGGTGAGCTCATTCATGTCCAATGAACTCAGCTGACCTCATGTACGTCACTGACAGCGTGGGAGAATTTTCACGCTGAAGTGCTGAGTGCAGGAGAATTCTCCCACGCTGTCAGTGACGTGCATGAGGTGCGCCGAGTTCATTGGACATGAGCTTGTCTCATCTTTATGCCGTCACAGCGAGACACTGAGGAGCGCAAGCATGCCTGCGCTTCTCAGTGTCTGCGGGATGACAGGCTGGATGGCAGCTTTTTGCTGCGGTCCAGCCTGTCATCTCGATGTAGCAATGCTGAAGCTGTCGTGGGAACCATGGAAAGGTAAGGATGAGGTTGCTTTATTATTTTTCTTTTATTGTAGGAGATCGTTGGCTTCAGCTGGAATGGGCGTGATGGTAAGTATGGTTTAATTTAGAACAATAAAGAATTGTGTGTTTATTTCAATTAAAGGACTTTATTCTGGGTGTTGTGTTTTTTTAAATACTTTACTAGAAATTCATGGTGGTCATGTCTAATATTGGCGTGACCCCATGAATTTCGGGCTTAGGGCCAGCTGATAATGGCAAGCTGGCCTTAACCCCTTTATTACCCAGTGAGCCACCGCACCAGGGCCCTGGATGAGTTGGGTACAGCGCCAGAAGATGGCGCTTCTATGAACGCGCCATTTTCTGGGGCGGCTGCGGACTGCAATTTGCAGCGGGTGGGGCCCAGAAAGCTTGGGCCTCCCTGCGCTGCGGATTCCAGCTCCCAGCTGCCTAGTTGAACCTGGCTGGGCACAAAAATAGGGCAAAGCCCCACGCATTTTTTTTTAAAATTATTTCATGAAATTCATGGAATAATTAAGAAAAAAAGGGCTTCCCTATATTGTTGTGTCCAACCAGGTACAAATAGGCAGCTGGTGGTTGGGGGCAGCCCGTCCCTGCCTGCTGTACCTGGTTGGACACAAATATAGTGCGAAGCCCCACGTCAATTTTTTTTTAATTATTTCATGAAATAATTTTTTTAAAAAAGGGCTTCCCTATATTGTTGTGTCTGGCCAGGTACAAATAGGCAGCTGGTGGTTGGGGGCAGCCCGTTCCTGCCTGCTGTACCTGACTGGACACAAATATAGGGCGAAGCCCCACGTCAATTTTTTTTAAATTATTTCAGGAAATTCATGAAATAATGAAAAAAAAATTGATGTGGGGCTTCGCCCTATATTTGTGTCCAGTCAGGTACAGCAGGCAGGAACGGGCTGCTCCCAACCACCAGCTGCCTATTTGTACCTAGCCGGACACAACAATATAGGGAAGCCCTTTTTTTCTTAATTATTCCATGAATTTCATGAATTTAAAATAAAAATACGTGGAGCTTCGCCCTATTTTTGTGTCCAGCCAGGTACAACTAGGCAGCTGGGGGCTGGAATCTGCAGCGCAGGGAGGCCCAAGCTTTCTGGGCCCCACCCGCTGCAAATTGCAGTCCGCAGCCGCCCCGGAAAATGGCGCGTTCATAGAAGCGCCATCTTCTGGCGCTGTACCCAACTCATCCAGGGCCCTGGTGCGGTGGCTCACTGGGTAATAAAGGGGTTAAGGCCAGCTTGGCATTATCAGCTGGCCCTAAGCCCGAAATTCATGGGGTCACGCCAATATTAGACATGACCACCATGAATTTCTAGTAAAGTATTAAAAAAAAACACAAACACCCAGAAAAAAGTCCTTTAATTGAAATAAACACACAATTCTTTATTGTTCTAAATTAAACCATACTTACCGCCACGCCCATTCCAGCTGAAGCCAATGATCTCCTGCAATAAAAGTAAAATAATAAAGCAACATCATCCTTACCTTTTCATGGCTCCCACGACAGCTTCAGCTCTGCTACATCGAGATGACAGGCTGGACCGCAGCAGAACGCTGCCATCCAGCCTGTCATCCCGCAGACACTGAGAAGCGCAGGCTTGCTTGCGCTACTCAGTGTCTGGCTGTGACGGCATCCAGATGAGCCGAGGTCATGTCCAATGAACTCGGCTCACCTCATGCACGTCACTGACAGCGTGGGAAAATTCTCACGCTGAAGCTCTGAGTGCAGGAGAATTTTCCCACGCTGTCAGTGACGTACATGAGGTGAGCCGAGTTCATTGTCGGCTCATCTGGATGCCGTCACAGTCAGACACTGAGGAGCGCAAGCATGCCTGCGCTTCTCAGTGTCTGCGGGATGACAGGCTGGATGGCAGCGTTCTGCTGCGGTCCAGCCTGTCATCTCGATGTAGCAGAGCTGAAGCTGTCCTGGGAACCATGGAAAGGTAAGGATGAGGTTGCTTTATTATTTTTCTTTTATTGCAGGAGATCGTTGGCTTCAGCTGGAATGGGCGTGATGGTAAGTATGGTTTAATTTAGAACAATAAAGAATTGTGTCTTTATTTCAATTAAAGGACTTTATTCTGGGTGTTTGTGTTTTTTTTTTAACTTTGACTATGGGGTTAGTAATGGGGGTGTCTTATAGACGCCTCTCCATTACTAACCTGGGCTTGATGTCAGCTGGCATTATAAGCTGACATCAACCCCAACCCTATTACCCCCAGCCACCGCACCAGGGCAGCGTGGAAGAGCGAGGCTAAGTGCCAGAATTGGCACATCCTATGGATGCGCCATTTCTGGGGCGGCTGACGGCTGGTGTTTCTAGCCTGGGAGGGGGCCAATATTCATGGCTCCCTTCCTGGGCTATTAATATCAGCCCCCAGCTGTCTGCCTAGCCTTTGCTAGCTATTAAATTAGGGGGGACCCCACGTCATTTTTTTGGGGGGGGTCCTCCATTTTAATAGCTAGTAAAGGCTAGGTATTCAGCTGGGGGCTGATATTAGTAGCCTGGGAAGCTCCGTGGGTATTACCCCCTTCCCAGGCTTCAAACATCTGCCCCAGCTGTCTGCTTAACCTCCGCTAGAGACTAAAATTACGGGGAACCCCACGCCAACTTTTTTTAATAATAAATCCTTTATTTTAATACTAAATGACAAGTACAGTAACCAACACTGTCACTGTACTTATTATATATGTGACTGACATGTTTCTATCTATCTAATCTATGTGTGAAGCTCTATTCTGTCTGTTATAAATTGTCGGGTACAGATGCTGAATTGCCGGCCAGCTTTTTTAAAGAGACGGTGCATGAAAACACTATTATTTTTTTTAATAAATCTTTTGCAGTAAATGACAAGTACAGTAAGCAACACTGTCACAGTACTTCATATATATGTGACTGACATGTTTCTATCTATCTAATCTATGTGTGAAGCTCTATTCTGTCTGTTATAAATTGTCGGGTACCGCTGCTGAATTGCCGGCCGGCTTTTTTAAAGAGACGGTGCACGAAAACACTATTATATTTTTTAATAAATCCTTTACACTAAATGACAAGTACAGTAAGCAACACTGTCACTGTACTTCGTATATATGTGGCTGACATGTTTCTATCTACCTAATCTATGTGTGATTCTCTATTCTTTCTGTTATAAATTGTCGGGTACAGATGCTGAATTGCCGGCCGGCTTTTTTAAAGAGACGGTGCATGAAAACACTATTATTTTTTTTATTAAATCTTTTGCAGTAAATGACAAGTACAGTAAGCAACACTGTCACAGTACTTCATATATATGTGACTGACATGTTTCTATCTATCTAATCTATGTGTGAAGCTCTATTCTGTCTGTTATAAATTGTCGGGTACCGCTGCTGAATTGCCGGCCGGCTTTTTTAAAGAGACGGTGCACGAAAACACTATTATATTTTTTAATAAATCCTTTACACTAAATGACAAGTACAGTAAGCAACACTGTCACTGTACTTCATATATATGTGACTGACATGTTTCTATCTATCTAATCTATGTGTGATGCTCTATTCCTTCATGTCTAAATTGTCGGGTACCGGTGTATGCCGCTGCTGAATTGCCAGTCGGCTTTTTTAAAGAAAGCGTCTTCTGAGCAGTTTGTCAGCTTTTGGACACCTTTGAAGGTGTTTTCTATGTGTTCCTATGTGTTTTTGTTTGCCTGCCATTGGTTTTAACGGTGTTCGACGGTGTTCTAAGGTGTTCGACGAACAGTTCGACGAACAGTTCCTCGAACATCCCGGTGTTCGACGAACAGAACTGAACCCGAACACTACGGGGGTGGCTCAACACTACTGATGACCTCCAGAGGACCGATGAACCGAGGCCCTAACTTGTAAGAAGGTATCTTGAGTCGGACATATTTAGATGAGAGCTAGACTTTATCTCCAGGACGAAATTGTGGAGGATCCAGGCGTTTTTTGTCAGCGTGTCTTTTCATCCGTTCGGACGACTGAAGGAGTGCGGATCGGGTACTCTCCCAAATGGAGGAAAATTTGCTAACGAGAGATTCCGCAGCCGGGTTGTCCACAGAGGTGGAGACAGGAAAAGGAATCCGAGGATGCTGACCGAAGACTACAAAAAACGGGGATTTGGAGGAGGATTCGCTCTCGTGATTGTTATAAGAGAACTCGGTCCATGGTAGGAGATCCACCCAGTCTGAATGATGGGCACTAACGAAGTGCCGGAGGTAACTGGTCAGGTTCTGATTGATCCGCTCCACTTGACCATTGGACTGTGGGTGGTAAGCGGAAGAGAAGTCCAGGGTGACGTCTAGCAGTTTACAAGTGGCTCTCCAGAAGCGTGAGGTGAACTGTACCCCACGATCCGACACGATGTGGAGGGGCAGGCCATGAAGACGAAAGATGTGACGAATAAAGTCTTTAGCTAGCTCGGGTGCAGACGGGAGGCCTGGCAGGGGAACGAAATGAGTCATCTTGGAGAAGCGGTCAGCGACCACCCAAATGACCGTACAACCGGCAGAGACTGGGAGGTCAGTTATAAAGTCCATTGCTATATGCTGCCAGGGGGCAGCAGGTACAGAAAGCGGAAGGAGGCGACCGGCTGGCAGATGTCTCGGAACCTTGTTGCGGGCGCAGGACACACAGGCAGAAACAAAGTCTATTACGTCCTTGTGCAGGGTAGGCCACCAGTAGTGCCGGGTAATAAGCTGGAGGGTCTTTTTCTGACCGGCGTGGCCAGCCAGTTTAGACAAGTGACCCCAGTGAAGGATCTTCTCCCGATCAGGTACTGATACGAACGTCTTTCCGGGAGGGAGACGATTTAGACTCACGGGAGCCACCTGTATTACTCTGGCGGGATCGATGATGTGTTTCGGATCTTCCTCGAGATCAGACACCAGAAAGGATCGAGATAAGGCGTCCGCCTTGACGTTTTTGTCAGCCGGGCGAAAATGAAGAACAAAATCAAAGCGAGCAAAAAACAAGGACCACCGGGCTTGGCGCGGGTTAAGTCTCTGGGCATGCTGGAGGTAAGCCAAATTCTTGTGGTCAGTGTAAATTATTACCCGGTGAAGAGCCCCCTCGAGCAGGTAACGCCACTCCTCCAATGCCAGTTTGATGGCCAATAACTCTCGGTCTCCTATGGAATAATTGCTCTCTGAGGAGGAGAAGAGTTTAGAGAAGAAGCCGCAAGTTACCATCCTCCCGGAAGATGATTTTTGAGTAAGTACCGCTCCGGCTCCAGAGGAGGAGGCGTCAACTTCCAGGAAGAACTGCTTGTTGCCGTCCGGGCGATGCAGAATCGGGGCGGAAGAGAAGGCCTGTTTTAAGGAAAGAAAGGCCTCCTCTGCTTCGGGCGGCCACTCTTTGGGATTAGTACCCTTACGGGTGAGCGCGGAAATTGGGGCAGTCCGGGAAGAGAAGTGTGGTATGAAGAGGCGGTAGTAGTTGGCGAAGCCCAGGAACCGCTGAATGGCCTTCAACCCCTCCGGTCGAGGCCATTTCTCGATGGCAGACAGTTTCTCTGGATCCATTCGTAGGCCGATCTGAGAAATAATGTAGCCCAAAAACGGAAGCGAGGTCTGCTCAAAGAGGCACTTCTCGTATTTAGCGAAGAGGTGATTCTGCCTGAGCCTGAGCAGGACCTAACGAACGTCCCTCCGGTGAGTCTGGAGATCCGGAGAGAAGACCAAGATGTCGTCCAGGTACACCACTACGCAGGAGTAGAGAAGGTCCCGGAAGATGTCATTGACCAACTCTTGAAAGACGGCAGGAGCGTTACAGAGACCAAAGGGCATTACCAGATATTCATAGTGACCGTCCCGGGTGTTGAATGCCGTCTTCCATTCATCCCCCTGACGGATACGAACCAGGTTGTACGCCCCACGGAGGTCCAGTTTGGTGAAGATTCTAGCCCCCCTCAGACGATCAAATAACTCCGGAATGAGTGGAAGGGGGTACTTATTCTTCACCGTGATCTGGTTAAGGCCTCTATAGTCTATACAGGGACGGAGAGAGCCGTCCTTCTTTTTGACGAAAAAGAAGCCTGCTCCCGCCGGGGAGGTAGATTTCCGGATGAATCCCCTGGCCAGATTCTCCTCAATATATTCGGACATCGACCGGGTCTCAGCAGCGGATAATGGATAAATACGCTCACGGGGAGGAGTAGTACCGGGTAACAGGTCGATAGGGCAGTCGTATGGTCTATGAGGGGGTAGTGTCTCTGCTTCCTTTTTATTAAAGACATCAGCATAAGACCAATAAGGAATCGGAAGTCCAGGTAGATTAGCTGGGGTAGGAGAAGGACGGACGGGATGGACGGGAACCAGACAGGTCTTATGGCAGTCCTGTCCCCAGCGAAGGAATTCTCCGGTCTGCCAGTCAAGCACGGGTGCATGTCTTTGGAGCCAAGGTAGACCTAGCAAGAGGGCGTGAGAGAGTCCAGGCAGAACATGAAAGGAGATACTCTCAGAATGCAGCATTCCCACCTGCAGAGTAATGGATTCGGTGATGAGTTGGATGGGGCGTGGTAAGAGACCCCCATCCACGGCAGCAACAGACAAGGGTACAGCCAGAGGTTTGGTGGGGATGCGGTATTTCTCTACCAGGGACTGTGAAATAAGATTCCCGGCTGCTCCAGAGTCAAGTTGGGCTAGTTCGAAATAACGGTTCTCCCCGCAGACGATTGAGACTGACAGCAGCAGAGATGGAGAGGATTTATTCTTGTCTAGGTCGACCTCTCTGAGCGAACCTAGACACAGGCGTTTCCCGACCTCTCCGGGCAGGCACGGAACCGGTGCTCCTTACTGCCACAGTAGAAGCAGCTCCCCTCGGCACGGCGTAAGTCCTGACGGGTTTTGACCATCTTGGTCTGGTCGACCTGCATAGGCTCAGGAGAGTGTACCTGGGGAGAGACGGAGGGAGTGACGGGTTTCTGAAAAGTAGGAGCTAGACGTGGAAACCTCCTCTCACGGGTGACCTCTTTGGCACGCTCCTGGAACCGTAGGTCAATCCGGGTGGCAAGAGTTATTAGGTCATCGAGAGTGGTAGGAATGTCCCGACCGGCAAGTTCATCTTTAATACGGCCGGACAGACCCTCCCGGAAGACGGATACCAGAGCGTCGTTATCCCAGGCCAGCTCCGAGGCAAGGGTACGGATCCGTATGGCATATTGGCCCACGGTGAGACTTCCCTGACGGAGGCGTAGCAGTGATGATGCGGATGAAGTCTTCCGTCCGGGTTCGTCGAAGACTTTCCGGAAAGCCGTGAGAAAGGCAGGCAAGTCGGACACCAGGGGGTCTCCTCTCTCCCATAGAGGATTTAGCCAGGCCAGGGCCTCCCCGGTGAGATGGGACATGATGAAGGCAATTTTGGCCCGGTCGGAGTTAAACTGGTGGGACAAGAGTTCAAAGTGCAGGGTGCACTGATTTATGAAGCCCCGAGCCTGGGCGGCGTCGCCTCCGAAGCGAGGAGGTGCAGAAAGCCGGGGTCCGGGGTAGGATACCATGGTATTAGTGGGCAGCGGAGCTGCCGGATTGCGATGGCACTGGCGGAGGTTGCTGGCGGAGCAGTCAGAGTGTCCAGGCGAGAATTGACATTCCGCAGGTGACCCAGGATGGACTCCTGTTGGGACCTCTGACGGGACAGTTCATGACACAGGTCCGAGAGCGAGGGAGCTTGGGTGCCACCGGGTTCCATGGCCCGAGCAAACTGTAACGGGTCTGGGAGGCGGAACCTCTGAGCTACTATACAAGGGGGCGGTCCTTGTAAGGGAGCGGGTGGCGACCAGGCAGGCAGTCACAGCAGGTGACCGGGACAGTCTCTGGAAGAACGGGCAGGAGGTCACGGCAAGTGACCGGGGCAGTCTCTGGATGAACGGGCAGATGGACACGGCAAGTGACCGGGGCAGTCTCTGGGTAAAGGGTTGGTACGACCTGTGGCGGCTGATGGTAGACGTGAGCTCCCAGGTGAGCAGGCGAGAGTCTCTGGATAAACGGGTGGTCACAGCATGTGACGGCGGAGCCTCCAGGAAGACCAACAGACAGGCGGCAGATGAGCGCTCCCAGGTGAGCGGGCAGAAGTCTCTGGACAGGCGGGTGGTCACAGCACGTGACGGCAGAGCCTCCAGGTAGGCTAGCAGGCAGGTAGCAGATGTGCGCTCCCAGGTGAGCGGGCAAGCTGGTCCATAGACAGACTGACAGGAGTTGGAAGGCAGACCGTCGGACCTCAGGCAAGCAGGCAGGTAGCTGATGTGCGCTCCCAGGTGAGCGGGCAAGCTGGTCCTTAGACAGACTGACAGGAGTTGTAAGGCAGACCGTCGGACCTCAGGCTAGCAGGCAGGTAGCAGAATATCAGGCAGGAATAAGACAGCAAGCTGGCAGGAATCTGGCAGGTATCTGGCAGGTAACTGGCAACGGGACCTGAGGGCTGAAGCAGAGTAGTGAACAGTGCAACAACATTGCTCGGGCACCTCCATTTTGGAGGAGGTGCCTTATATATGGTGAAGTCCTCCGGCCATTGGCCGGGGACTCCTTAGGACGGCGCGCGCGGCCCATTTAAGAGGGAGGGAGAGCGCGCGAGCGCGCCCTAAGCACAGTGGCCGGGAAGGAGCGCGCGCTGCCAGCAGAGCGGGAGGAGGACGACGGGCATGGAGCAGAGAGGTGAGGGGAACAGCGTCCCTGCCTAGCAGAGGGCAGGGACGCCGGCGCTACACCCGCTGTGTATAGATGGCAACGTGAGGCCTTCCGATGTGTCTTTATGTTACGCTGCCTTAACCGTGACCCTCGCGTTGTCAAAATGTTGGGTGACAGTCATTACTGGTTGGTGACACTTTTAGACGCCCACTACAAGGAGAACTTTCACTCTCTTATTCCTGAGGTGGAGAGGTCTACAAAAATGGGGCACTACCAGAAGGCCCTTGCTGCAGAACTGTTAAAAAAATTCCCATCTGAACACGCTAGCGGCAGAGGTCACAGTTCGTTGCCCAACCAAGGCGTACATGAGAGAGAGACGCAACTCAGCAGAGGCAGGGGAACACTGTCAACGTTCTGGGACAGTTTTCTCAGACCCTCCCTTCGGACAGACCCTGAGGCGCGGGGTACTCTCACAAGGAGTGGAAAGTTTCAAAAGATGGTGAGGGAGTACCTTGCCGACCGTACCAGCGCCCTCCGTGATTCCTCTGTGCCTTTTAATTATTGGGTATCCAAGCTGGACACTTGGAACGAACTCACTCTGTACGACTTGGAGGTCCTGGCCTTCCCTGCCACTAGCGTGTTATCGGAACGTGTTTTTAGTGCCGCTGGGGGAATTATAACTGATAAGCGCACTCGCATGTCAACTGACAATGCTGACAAGCTGACCCTTATCAAAATGAACAAGGGCTGGATTGGGCCAGACTTCTCATCACCACCAAATGACAGCAGAGTAACATAAATTCAAATCCACTGTGGTATTCCCATACACCGTTTCATACCCACACATGGGTATGCGCTTCCTCATTTCAGCTGTTTTATGTTCTTCTCCTTATCCTCAGCCTCCACCACCACTATACCACCAGGGTGACCGTGGTCCGTGTTGCCATTATTGAAAGTTCCTCCATCCTTATTTTTGTCAGCTTTTGCTTGGAAGGCATAGTCAAAGACTATGGGAGACCCACTCCCCAATAATGGGAATAATGTTTGTATAATGCTGTACTGCATGGCTCATGTAAGAGGCATTGCAAGTTCCTCCGTCCTAATTTTTGGCAGCTTTTGCTTGGAAGGCATAAGCAAAAACTATGGGAGACCCACTCCCCAATAATGGGAATAATGTTTTTAAGATGCTGTACTGTATGGCTCTTGTAAGGGGCATTAAAACCGTCTTGTTAAGCTACTGCGACCTCCACCACTCTTCCAAGGGGCATTCAAACCGTCTTGTTAAGCTACTGTAACCTCCACCACTTTTCCAAGGGGCATTAAAACCATCTTGTTAAGCTACTGCGACCTCCACATCTCTTCCAAGGGGCATTAAAACCATCTTCTTAAGCTACTGTGACCTCTACCACTTTTCCAAGGGGCATTAAAACCGTCTTGTTAAGCTTCTGCGACTTCCACGACTCTTCCAACGGGCATTGCATTTCCTCCTTATTTCAGTCAGCTTTTGCTTTTCAATGCATAGGCGAACACTAAGGGAGACCCACTCCCCAATAATGGGTAGAAGATTTTTAGTACGCTGTAATCCACGTCTGTTTCAAGGGGCATTGTAGTTCCTCATAATTTTTGGAAAGCCTTCCATTCGCTGCTTAGGCCAACAGTGCACAGGAGACCCAGTTGCTATAAATGGAAAAAATGGTTTAGTTAAGGCCCTCTGACCTCCATGTCACTTCCAAGGGGCATTGGAGTGCCTCGAAATTTTTGGTAGGCATTGCACTCACTGTATGCCCTATAACTGTGTAGCCGAACCGCTCCTTTTGGTACAGAAACATATCCTACAAGACATGCGTGGTTGACTGGCCTGATATTGACGTGAATGGTCCCTGTTCCTCCTGCTCTTTCTCCTTTGCCACCACCTCATCCATCAATTATCACCTGAAGCTTTGTTTTAACGGGAGTCTTAGAACTTGGATAGTAGCAGGAAAACATCCAGCAATCCTCGGAGGAGGTAGGATATGCGCCAAACGCTGAAACCTCAGGCCTAGCCGCTACTACATATGTGGTACCCCTGGGGTCCGGTTGCCACAATGGCATTGCCTCCCTCACCAGAGGTGATGCCATGCCTGGAAGCAAGCAGGGATCCCCTAGTCAGGTATACTAAACATGCAACACTTTCCTGTCTCCAGACCAGCAGGGGGAGCCACTCACCTTGGCAACTGGGATCTGGGGGCGGGGTTAGTTAGTCTTAGTGTGACGAGTTTAAGAGAGGACGTCGAGGAGAGAGGAGCTGGGGACTGGAGCTGCGCAGCAGCTCACCCCAGAAGTAACGCACAGAAGAACCGGACACCAGAGTCCAAGGCTGTGGGGCACTGAAGGCCCAGCCACAGAAACCGGAGGGCAGGAGACTGCAGGTCTTCTTGCCCATCAGACGCCTGTAGGCTCAGCAGCATCGCATGGTCCAGCACCGCCACGAGGGAGCGACGCATCAGCAAGGCCCGAGCTGCCTGCCATACGGGTGAGCACAGAAACGCCGCACTCAGGGACGAGGGCCACGGCACAGCTACAAGCAGCAGGGCCAAAGAGTTTAGTGGAAAGGGAAGGCCTCCAACTTCACCTGGCAAGGAGGATTCTTTACTTGCTTCCAGGCTACCCGGACTTCCACTTCTAGCCAGTGCTCTAGTCCCGGCTTGTTTAGTCAGCACCAGTAAAGACCCTGGGACTGCACTTCCTTGTCTCTGTATTTCTTGCTGCGCCATCAACACCTGCGCTACAATGCCAAGCACAACCTGCAACATCATCTACACTGCCCTGGAGCTAGCTCTTCCTGTGGAGAGCCACACCATCCCTGCTGCAGTAACATCAGCTTCAGAGGACTGCTCCGCAGCGGCGGCTCCCTTTAGCCGCATTCCACAGGTGGTGTCACGAAATCTATAAAAACTCTATAATACCCTATACATAACCCCTTTTATTGACCATCCTGGGTCACAGACCGGGTCACCGCCACAGTGACTTCTCCCCTAGCAAAGACCAGCCCGGCACCAAGTACCCCACGGCCCAGGGGGCGCGTCATGTTTGGCGTCACGAACAGGATTCACGAAGCCTGGTACAACCGGGTCCTGTGTGCCATAGACTTTATTGAACGGTGTGATCACGTGGTTTGCCGCCCGCCGAGGGGAAGAAAGAATCCCCGATCCGGAACCGCCGGGTAAGAGATCCTTCCGCCTGCAGAGCAGCATACTGGTACGTCAGCAGACGCCCAGGACCTGGCTGAGGTTCACTAGGGGGGAGGAAGATGCCCAACATGGAAGAGGGTTCAGCCGCAGGCGCGGCCACTGCCACTGTAATGCCCTTATCAATGCCATATATACCGGGGGCGGCATGGTTGCCCCAGTACTCAGGGGAGTTGCACACCCTGAATGACTTTGAGGAAAGATTGCACAGTTTGTTTAAAGTATACCCCCTGTCTGAGGAGCAAAAAGTCAGCATCCTCATAGGCCAGCTAATCGGTGCAGCCCAGGGAGAGGTGAAGTCCTGGCCAGGCAGAGACAAAGGCACTGTAAAAGAAATACTGGCCCGGTTGAAGGACACCTTTGACACCCGCACCGCAGCAGAAATTAAAATTAAGTTTCACGGGTGCAAACAAAGGGTGCAGGACAGTGTACGGGACTATGCTCTTAACCTGCAGGAGGCGCTGCGGGCCGTCAAACAGGTAGACCCTGACAGTGTGCATGATGAGAACAGATTGCTAACTGAGCAGTTTATTGAGGGACTCCTGTCCAGCGCTCACAGGACACAGCTGCGCATTATGGCTCTGCAAAACCCTGATCTGGACTTTGCACAATTTAAAGACAGAGCCATCCGCGTGCTGCGGGAATCAACACCAGGAGGCGCTGCATCCCACTGGCGCCCAGATATCACCTACCACCAGGAGGTGGCATCCTTTTCCCCAGAACCTGTGGGGGCTGACGCGCAGACTCTGGACAATGATCCCTCTGCCGACCTGCGCCTTCAGGTCCAGGAGCTTACCAAAAGTATGGCCGCATTAACCAAAACCGTGCAGGCCATGCAAGAGTCTCCAAAGGAAAAGACCCAGCTGGCTTCCAGTCCAGATGATGTCCCGTGGCGATGACAGAGAAGAATTCCACCGATCAGAGGGAAGAACAGCGATCGCTACGACCAGGACGGACAACCCATCTGCCGCCGCTGTCAAAAGGCACACTACGCAAGATTCTGCAATTTAAACGGGCAACACCTGGGGCAGAAGGCCAACCCCCAGGAGTAAGACGACCAGGCCCACAAAGCTGGCGAGACAAGTACGTGGGAGGACGACCGGTCCTACCTGTCGGGCTTGATGGCATCCCAATGAATGCTTTGCTGGACACTGGGTCCCAGGTGACCACGATGCCATATGTCCTTTATAAACAATACGGGACTGACTCAGACATTACCCACAGTCCAGATGAACATTTTAACATCTATGCCAGCAATGGTCAGCCCTTGCCTCTGGTGGGGTATAAAGAGGTGACCATAAAAGTTGGCAAAGTAGAATTGCTATCACAAGGAATGATTATTGTTGATATTGATCGCCGAGAAAGTCATCCCATGATAACCTTAGGCACTAATGTGATAGAAAATTGTCTTGGAGAAATTATTGTTTAGTTACAACAGGTCGCAGATCCTGCCAGTTCCAGTCAGCAGCGGGTTCTACAGAAAGAAATCAGAGCCCTGATGAAAAGACAACAGGTAGAACTATTTGGTGGAGAAATTGGCAGTGTAAGGATGAGTGATCCGTTCCCCATTGCAATGCTCCCTAGAAGTGAAATGTTGATATGGTATCGAGCAGCAATTGGTCTCAGGGGTCAAGATTATCAAGCTCTGGTAGAACCTGTATACTCTGACAGTAGGCCCACCATCTTGACGGCCAGGGGGGTAGTTGATGTCCGCAAGGGGAGATTGCCGATCCGCATCCTGAATTGTGGGGAGAAAGAGGTCCATTCACCCTGGTATGCTACCCTTGCTTAGTTATTCACTGTCAGTAACAACTCAATAAAGACAGTGGAACCCTTGCCTCCATCCAAACCGGCGGAGGATAATGGTTCCAAGGGGCAGATGGAGGATTGGTGTCAGAAGCTACAAGTGTGCACTGACTCCACCCCTTTGTACCAAAAGCATGGAGTTTACCGGGTGGTCCAAGAGTATGAGCGGGTCTTCAGTAAACACCCATTAGACTTTGGGCAGGTAAAAGGGGTCCAACATCATATCCCCACGGGAGATCATCCGCCCATTAAAGAGAGGTACCGGCCTGTACCCCCAGCTCATTATCAATGTGCCAAAGGAATGTTACAGGAGATGAAGGAGGCTGGGGTGATCAGAGATAGTTGTAGCCCCGGGGCTGCTCCATTAGTTCTCCTGAGAAAGAAGGATGGTAAAATGAGGATGTGTGTTGACTACAGGCAGATTAACCGCATTACACATAAGGATTCCTACCCATTACCCAGAATTGAGGAGTCACTAGCTGCATTAAGATCTGCTAATTTTTTCTCCACTTTGGATCTCACCAGTGGGTATTGGCAGGTTCCTGTGGCAGAGGCGGACAAAGAAAAGACCTCATTTACAACACCAATTGGCCTCAACGAGTTCAACTGCATGCCATTCGGGCTCTGCAACGTCCCAGGAACCTTCCAGCGGTTAATGGAGTGCTGCCTAGGGCACAAGAACTACGAAACTGTCCTGCTGTACCTGGACGAGGTAATTGTCTACTCGAAGACATATGAAGACCACCTGGAGCACCTGGCCGAGGTGTTCGAAGCCCTGTCTGGTTTTAGCCTGAAGGTAAAGCGGTCCAAATGCCACCTGTTGAAGCCCAAGGTGCAGTACCTAGGTCATGTGGTAAGCGCCGAAGGTGTAGCGCCAGACCCTGAAAAAGTCACCGTGATCAAGGATTGGCCAAGACCCTCCACTATCAAGGAAGTGCAGCAGTTCCTTGGGCTGGTAGGATACAGCAGAAGATTTATCAAGGGTTTCACCAAGATAGCAGCACCCATGCAGGGCCTCTTGGTAGGCCAGTCCAAAAAGGCCAAGAACCCGAAACCTCCGTTCAAATGGGGTAAACCAGAAGACCAATCCTTCACCTGACTGAAGATGGCTCTGACCGGAGACGAAGTCCTGGCCTACCCCGACTATGGCCAACCCTTTATACTCCATACAGATGCCAGCAACGTGGGATTAGGAGCGGTGCTGTCCCAGGTACAGCAAGGCAGAGAGAGAGTGATTGCCAGCAGGAAGCTCTGTCCTATGGAAAGGAGCCCCGACAACTACAATTCCTTCCAGTTGGAGTTTCTCGCCATAGTCTGGGCTGTAACAGAGTGCTTCAAGCACTATCTTGCCTCCTCCAAATTTACAGTCTCCACAGATAATAACCCTCTGACGCACCTGGAGACTGCGAAGCTTGGTGCCCTAGAGCAACGATGGATGGCCCGACTGGCTAACTACGAGTTCACCATCAAGTATCGGGCGGGGCATAAAAATGCAAATGCTGATGCGCTGTCCAGGATGCCCAACTTGCCAGATGGGGGGGGAAGACCCGGAAGAGCTGGAAGAGATAGAGATACCCGCTTTCCATCTTCATGGGGTGACCCAGTGCTCGCACTGTGTGAGGGACAAGCGCTCCGCCAACAGAGAGGCCACGTTCAACCCATTGCCCCACCATGGATGGACAGAAATGCAGGATAGAGACCCGGCTGTCCGCCTAGTCAAGGAGTTGCTGACGCAAGCTGACTCGTACCCCGATCCAGATGCTCCACAGGAGACCCAACAATTGTGGAAGGAGAAGGGCAAGCTGTTTATCTACAAGGGAAAGCTATGTCAAAGAAGTATCAACTCCCGGACACACGAACTGGTCTGGCAGGTGGTAGTCCTGAGGCGGGATGCGTCAATGGTCTTAGAAGCGTACCACGATGGAGCAGGACACTTCGGGTGGAAGAAGTTGGAAGTCCTGCTACGTGAGTGATTCTACTGGGTTGGCATGAGGAAAGCAATCGAGAGATGGTGTCGAGAATGAGGTCCATGCAACCTGAGACGAAAAGGTCGTGACAGCCAGAGGGCTCCCCTGCAGCCCATCATCTCCAAACAACCACTAGAACTGGTAGCCTTGGACCACGTGAAGCTATCCCCAAGCAGGTCAGGCTATGTCTACTCTCTAACCATAGTAGACCACTACTCCCGGTTCCTGGTAGTAGTGCCAGTAAAAGACCAGATGGCTCAGACGGCAGCCAAAGCGTTCCAACAGCACTTTTGTCGCCCTCACTGTTACCCGGAACGAGTGCTTACCGACCAAGGTACAGCCTTTGAAGCAGAGGTGTTCCAGGAATTCTGTAACTTGTATGGCTGCAAGAAAATCAGGATGACGCCGTATCATCCCCAGACCAACGGGTTGTGTGAAAAGATGAACCAGGTGGTGATAGACCTGTTGAAGATGTTGCCCCTTGAAGAACGTAGCCTGTGGCCAGAGAAGTTACCAGATTTGCTGGACCTATATAACCACATCCCGGTGAACTCCACCAACTGTACACCCGCTTACCTGATGAGAGCAAGACCTGGTAAGCTACCCATTGACTTGGACATGGGAGTCCTAACACCAGAGACGACTTCACCAGATGCTGCAGCAACAATACCACAAAGTGCAAGAGTTTGTTGAAAGAAGTTTGTCCCAGGCAAGACAGCAGCAAGAGAAGAATTACAATCAGCACGCACCTGCCGTTCCCTTGTCACCTGGAGAGCAGGTACTTAAGAGAAAGAGACGACTCCATAAATTAGATGACCAGTGGGAGGTTGAGCCATACACCGTCCTACCCTCGAATTACGATAACACCAAAGTGTGCCTCATCAGCAAGGATGGAGGGGAAACTTCATCGGCAGTCTCAAGAGACCACTTGAAGATCTGTCCTGAACAGTTGAAACACACAGAAGAAAATCAAGACAACCCTCAGCCCACAGAAGGAGTGGAAGAAACGGTCCAAACAGTACTCAGAGAATTTCCCCGGTCTTGGACGCAGGTGAACAATGCAATTGTAGTACCGGTCCTTACCTTTCTCCAAGCGGCCTCACCGGAAGCTGCAGAAGTCCCAGAAGTCCCAGAACAGCTGGAAGACCAGTCGGCCTCAGAGACAGAAGTTTCATCATCAGCAGACCAGGAGAATCAACCCTCTGCTAGCAGTGAGCCTGTCGTACCCATGGTGAGCCAAAGAATTCGTAGGAAATTACCCAGCCTACCAGTGTTACCTCAGAATACCTGTAGTGTAGTTCCCACTGAACCCACCACACCAGGGTTAGACAAAAGGGACCAGGGTAGAGCAGTAACTACTAGTGTTGAGCGAGCATGCTCGACACTGCTCGGTACTCGCCTGAGCATCACGCTACTCGGGATGTTCGGCGAGCACCGAATTTTTCCGGGTTACTCGGGCGGGAGCTCGGGTCTAAGCCCTGCATGTTTGGCGCTCTTTACAGAGCCAATGAACATGCAGGGATGGCCAGCCAGTCACTGTAATGCTGCAGCCATGTTGGTTGTGGGCATTACAGTGATTGGCTGGCCGCACAGCATCACCTCGAGTATTTAAAACCGGGCGCCGCCATCTTGGACACAGTCGCTCCGGATTAGACAGTGTAGGGACAGCGTTGCTGATTTAGGGAGAGATATAAACTGCGAAATAGTTAGTGTAGGGTCTGTAAAGGCTGCCAGATCAAACAAACAGTCCTTCTCAGGACTAATATCCATCCCAGATACCAGGCAGGCAGGCTGTATAGGAGAAACATTGGTTATATCAGCAAACGCTGCATTACAGTCCTGTGTGCTCCTGTTGCTGAAATTGCTGGACTTAGCACCAGGTGTCGGGGGCCGAGAAAAATCCTTTTTTTTTAATCTAAATCCTCCTCTTTTTTTCCTCCTTCACACTGTACAAATACCCGTCTTATTAACCTTTTGGCGTCTCCCCCCCCCTCAAAAAAAAAAGCATGTCTCTGATTTTTCAGACACAAATATAACTGTTGAAAATAGTCTGGTGTAGGCTAGAGAAACAGAAGTGTTGTTTTGCACTTCCACGGTTCAAACCTCTGTATTATCCATTTTCGGCCATTTGTATCTAAAAAAAAAACCAGTTTGAGTGTGTTGCTCACTGTTCAGCCGCAAATATCTGTATTTAAAAAAGTGTGGTATACCCCAGTAAACAATAACTGTGGTTTTGCCATCCCACGGTAAAAAATCTCTATTATTCAGCTTTTGGTAGTTTTTTCCGTAAAGAAAAACAGTAGTGTCTCCTGACTGTTGTGACACAAAAATATATCTGTTGAAAATAGTCTTGTGTAGGCCCGACATCCCAGTGTGGTTTCGCAGTTCCACGGGTCAAATCGCTGTACTATCCAGTTTTGGGTCTTTGGTATCTAAAAAAAAAGCAGTTTGAGTGTGTCGCTCACTGTTCAGCCGCAAATATTTCTATTTTAAAAAGTGTGGTATACCCCAGTAAACAATAGCTGTGGTTTTGCCATCCCACGGTAAAAAATCTCTATTATTCAGCTTTTGGTAGTTTTTTCCGTAAAGAAAAACAGTAGTGTCTCCTGACTGTTGTGACACAAAAATATATCTGTTGAAAATAGTCTTGTGAAGGCCCGACATCCCAGTGTGGTTTCGCAGTTCCACTGGTCAAATCGCTGTACTATCCAGTTTTGGGCCTTTGGTATCTAAAAAAAAGCAGTTTGAGTGTGTCGCTCACTGTTCAGCCGCAAATATCTCTATTTAAAAAAGTGTGGCATACCCCAGTAAACAATAACTGTGGTTTTGCCATCCCATGGTAAAAAATCTCTATTATTCAGCTTTTGGTAGTTTTTTCCGTAAAGAAAAACAGTAGTGTCTCCTGACTGTTGTGACACAAAAATATATCTGTTGAAAATAGTCTTGTGTAGGCCCGACATCCCAGTGTGGTTTCGCAGTTCCATGGGTCAAATCACTGTACTATCCAGTTTTGGGCCTTTGGTATCTAAAAAAAAAGCAGTTTGAGTGTGTCGCTCACTGTTCAGCCGCTCCGGTATACCCCAGTAAATAATAACTGTGGTTTTCCTCTTCCACGGTTCTAATCTACTCTTTATTACCCTTTTTCCATTGATAGTGCAAGTGTAAGCTATTTTACTTCATTTACAATGGGCAAGGCGCGTGGCAAGGGACGTGGAAGTGGACGTTCTGGTGATGGTTCGTGCAGAGGACAGGGCCGTGGCCAAGGTGAAAATGTGCCACAACCAACAGCTACATCTTCTCGCTCCCACTTCTTGACCGAATTACTAGGGAAGCACAGAACAACACCAGTATTGAGAACTGATCAGTGTGAACAGGTTATTAATTGGATAGCAGATAATACTTCCAGTTACCTGGGCACCACCACCTCCGGTCTGTCTTCCACACGGTCAACTCTTAGTAGCCGTGAGTCTCGACCGCATACTCCTCCTCACCCTGATGCTCCTTCCTCCCACCATGCCGAGTGTCGTCAGACAGCAAGTGGTCCCACACTTGGACACTCTGAAGAGCTGTTCACTGGTCCATTTCCATATTTGGGCCCCTCGCCTGATACGATTGAAGTGGTGGAAGAGGAGATCCCATGTTGCGATGGCCAAATATTTGAACAGCCACGGCCACAGGAAGTCGACGTTGGCAATCTGTCACAAGAGGTGGACGATGACGAGACACAATTGCCAGGAAGTGAGGAGGAGGATCGTGGTGCGCAAGTGGAAGAGGAGGAGGTGGTGGATGATCTAGTAACTGACCCAACGTGGAAGGAGGACATGCAGAGTGAGGCCAGCAGCAAACAGGGGGAGGGAGGCAGAGTACCCCAACAGGCAGGAAGAAGCAGTGTGGTGGCCGCAGACAGAAGGCAGGCAACCGTTCCCCGTAACACCAACACGAGGGACGTTGCCTGTACAAGCGGTAGGTCTTCCAGAGTCTGGAATTTTTTTAAAGACTCTGCTGATAACCCCAAAAAGGCCATATGATCCACCTGCCATGCCAGCATCAGCAAGGGTGACAAAACTACCAGCCTGACCACCACCAGCATGATCAGGCACATGGCAGCAAAGCACCTGACTTTGTGAGGCGAAACCCAGGGTCCACGACCAGTGTCAGCGGGTGTCACCACTGCTTCATCCACTGTTGTGCATGCAATAGAACCCCCTGTTGTGTGTGCAAGGCAATCCCCTGTCCATACTGCATGTAAAGATGCCCCCTCCTCTCAGTCTTCACTTGTTATGGCAGTTTCTCAAGAAACAGCATCAACGTCCACGTCCACGTCCCACAGCAGCGTTCAATTGTCCATATCCCAGACCTTTGAACGAAAGCGGAAATACGCAGCTAACGCCCCACAGGCCACAGTCCTAAATTCGCACATTTCACGACTGCTTGCGTTGGAAATGCTACCTTTTAGGCTGGTGGAGACGGAATCCTTCCGCAATCTTATGCTGGTGGCCGTCCCTCGGTACTCGGTCCCCAGCCGACACTATTTTGCCCGGTGTGCCATCCCTGCACTACACAAGCATGTGTCCCAAAGCATCTGCCGTGCCCTCAACAACGCAGTTACTGGGAGATTCCACCTGACAACGGACATGTGGACAAGTGCTTGTGGCCAGGGATGGTACATCTCTCTGACGGCACACTGGGTAAACATAGTGGAAGCCGGGACCCAGTCGGACCTTGGGACGGAACACATCCTCCCCACACCGAGGATTGCGGGCCCTATGTCAGTCAGAGTTGCCCCCACAGTGTATAGCTCCTGCGCATCCTCCTCCTCCTCCTCCTCCTCATGTTCAGCCTCCATCTCAGATATCACCACATCAGTTACAAGCTGGAAGCATTGCAGTACTGCCTCCGCCAAGCGGCAACAGGCTGTGCTGAAACTCATAAGCTTAGGTGATAAACCTCACACTGCTTGTGAGTTGTTGACAGCTGTGAAAGAGCAGGCAGATCTGTGGCTGTGACCGCTGAACCTACATCCCGGCATGGTCGTGTGTGACAATGGCCGTAACCTGGTGGCGGCTCTGAGGTGAGGTGAGATCACACACGTACCATGCCTGGTTCATGTGCTTAACCTCGTGGTTCAGCGGTTTCTTAAATCGTACCCCGAGTTGCCAGATCTGCTCGTGAAAGTACGCCGCCTGTCTGCTCATTTTCGCAAGTCAGCTACAGCTTCCGCCGCCCTTGCTGTGTTGTAGCAGCGTTTGCAGCTTCCGGCACACCGACTGGTGTGTGATGTCCCCACACGTTGGAACTCTACCCTCCACATGTTGCAAAGGATTTGTGAGCAGAAGAGAGGAGTTGTGGAGTACCAGCTGCAACAAGGCCGTCGATATTCAGTTCAGACTTCACACATAAGACCTCAGGAGTGGACCTGGATGTCTGACATATGTACCATCCTGACAAACTTTGAGGAGGCCACCAAGATGGTGAGTGGCGATGATGCCATCATTAGTGTCAGCATCCCACTTGTCTGTCTTTTGCAACGCTCTCTGCAGAGAATTAAAGAGGAGCCATTGCAGCCAGAGTATGATGAGATGGATCAAGAAGCCGTAGCGGGCGATTACACACAGCCCAGCCTCATCTCATCCCAACGTGCATTGGGGGACAATGAGGGAGAGGAGGAGGAGGAGGAGGAAGAACAGGAGCTGCTATCATGCGTTGTAGACGGTAGTACCTGTACAAGTGTCATACCGTCGATACAGTGTGGGTGGCCTTAGGACAGGGGGGAGGAGGAAGAGGAGGAGGAGGAGGAGGAGAGCATGGTCAGTCGTCATCTTGGTGAGGACACGGAAATCTTGCCCATTACCAGTCTGGCACGAATGGCTGACTTTATGTTACGCTGCCTTAACCGTGACCCTCGCGTTGTCAAAATGTTGGGTGACAGTCATTACTGGTTGGTGACACTTGTAGACCCCCGCTACAAGGAGAACTTTCACTCTCTTATTCCTGAGGTGGAGAGGTCTACAAAAATGGGGCAGTACCAGAAGGCCCTTGCTGCAGAACTCTTAAAAAAATTCCCATCTGAACACGCTAGCGGCAGAGGTCACAGTTCGTTGCCCAACCAAGGCGTACATGCGAGAGAGATGCAACTCCAATCCAGCTGAGGCAGGGGAACACTGTCAACGTTCTGGGACAGTTTTCTGACACCCGCCCAGCTTACAGGCCCTGAGGCGCGGGGTACTCTCACAAGGAGTGTAAAGTTTCAAAAGATGGTGAGGGAGTACCTTGCCGACCGTACCAGCGTCCTCCGTGATTCCTCTGTGCCTTTTAATTATTGTGTATCCAAGCTGGACACTTGGAATGAACTCGCTCTGTACGCCTTGAAGGTCCTGGCCTGCCCTGCCGCTAGCGTGTTATCGGAGCATGTTTTTAGTGCCGCTGGGGGAATTATAACTGATAAGCGCACTCGCCTGTCAACTGACAATGCTGACAAGCTGACCCTTATCAAAATGAACAAGGGCTGGATTGGGCCAGACTTCTCATCACCACCAAATGACAGCAGAGTAACATAAAGTCAAATCCACTGTGTTATTTCGGGAGGTGTATTCACATGCACCGCTTCACACCCACACAAGGGTATACGCCTCCTCATTTCAGCTGTTTTATCTTCTGCTCCTTATCCTCAGCCTCTACCACGACTATACCACCAGGGTGCCAGCATTGCAAGTTCCTCCGTCCTTATTTTTGGCAGCTTTTGCTTGGAAAGCATAAGCAAATACTATGGAAGACCCACTCCTCAATAATGGGACTTATGTTTGTAATATGCTGTACTGCATGGCTCTTGTAAGGGGCATTGCAAGTTGCTCCGTCCTAATTTTTGGCAGCTTTTGCTTGGAAAGCATAAGCAAATACTATGGGACACCCACTCCCCAACAATGGGACTTATGTTTGTAATATGCTGTACTGCATGGCTCTTGTAAGGGGCATTGCAAGTTGCTCCGTCCTAATTTTTGGCAGCTTTTGCTTGCAAGGCATAAGCAAATACTATGGGAGACCCACTCCCCAATAATGGGACTTATGTTTGTAATATGCTGTACTGCATGGCTCTTGTAAGGGGCATTGCAAGTTGCTCCGTCCTAATTTTTGGCAGCTTTTGCTTGCAAGGCATAAGCAAATACTATGGGACACCCACTCCCAATAATGGGACTTATGTTTGTAATATGCTGTGCTGCATGGCTCTTGTAAGGGGCATTGCAAGTTGCTCCGTCCTAATTTTTGGCAGCTTTTGCTTGGAAAGCATAAGCAAATACTATGGGACACCAACTCCCCAATAATGGGACTTATGTTTGTAATATGCTGTACTGCATGGCTCTTGTAAGGGGCATTGCAAGTTGCTCCGTCCTAATTTTTGGCAGCTTTTGCTTGCAAGGCATAAGCAAATACTTTGGGTCACCCACTCTCCAATAATGGGACTTATGTTTGTAATATGCTGTACTGCATGGCTCTTGTAAGGGGCATTGCAAGTTGCTCCGTCCTAATTTTTTGCAGCTTTTGCTTGGAAAGCATAAGCAAATACTATGGGACACCCACTCCCCAATAATGGGACTTATGTTTGTAATATGCTGTACTGCATGGCTCTTGTAAGGGGCATTGCAAGTTGCTCAGTCCTAATTTTTGGCAGCTTTTGCTTGCAAGGCATAAGCAAATACTATGGGACACCCACTGCCCAATAATGGGACTTATGTTTGTAATATGCTGTACTGCATGGCTCTTGTAAGGGGCATTGCAAGTTGCTCCGTCCTAATTTTTTGCAGCTTTTGCTTGGAAAGCATAAGCAAATACTATGGGACACCCACTCCCCAATAATGGGACTTATGTTTGTAATATGCTGTACTGCATGGCTCTTGTAAGGGGCATTGCAAGTTGCTCAGTCCTAATTTTTGGCAGCTTTTGCTTGCAAGGCATAAGCAAATACTATGGGACACCCACTCCCCAATAATGGGACTTATGTTTGTAATATGCTGTACTGCATGGCTCTTGTAAGGGGCATTGCAAGTTGCTCCGTCCTAATTTTTTGCAGCTTTTGCTTGGAAAGCATAAGCAAATACTATGGGACACCCACTCCCCAATAATGGGACTTATGTTTGTAATATGCTGTACTGCATGGCTCTTGTAAGGGGCATTGCAAGTTGCTCCGTCCTAATTTTTGGCAGCTTTTGCTTGCAAGGCATAAGCAAATACTATGGGACACCCACTCCCCAATAATGGGACTTATGTTTGTAATATGCTGTACTGTATGTGACGCGCCCCCTGGGCCGTGTGTACACGTGTGTGGGATAACCGGTGCCGGGTCTCTGGGGTCGGTAGTCTCCGTGGCGGGGACCCGGTCCCGTGGCTCAGGCTGGTCAAACCAGTGGGAGTCTTTCTTAGGTTTTGAGGTTAATTGTCCGACTGCGCCACCCGTGGATTGCGGTCAGGGAGTACCACCGCTGCGAGGCAGACCGCTGAGGCTGGTGTTGTGTGCGCAGCAGAGAATGGGATAACTCCCCACGGAAGGAGTATAGCCTCAGGGCAGTGAGTGTGGATGATGGGGGTGATGGTGCACGAGTGCAGCAGGAACGACTCAGAGTCTTTGCAGTGCAGTTCAGGATCTTTACTGATGATTATAAGGTAGACCCTCCCGGGAGTACTGGCTAGCATAAGAGGCCTGGTCAGTCTGTGAGCAAGCAGGAGTTCCGCTGGCCAGGTGGAGTTGTAGGCCTCCCCGTCTGTCTGCACTCTTCCTGGCTACCTTGCTGTAAGCGGGTAGAAGTAGCCCACGTCCCTGAGTGTACCGTGTAGTGCTCACCCGTATGGCTGGTGACTTGGGGCCTTCTGTTAGCCTCCGCTCCACGACGGCAGTGCTGGTCCCTTGCTTGTGACTGAGCCTCCGGGCTTCTATGGCCAGAGGACCTGAAATCCCCTGCCGGCTGGTTTCTGCTGCTGGATATATAAGTCCTCACAGCCTCGGACTCCTGTGTCCGGTTCCTATTGTCTTCTGCCAGGGCGAGCTCTGCTCAGCTTCCAGCCCCTGGTCTTTAGCTCCTAGCTCCTACAGAGCTCCTTGCTGTTACTTTCCCTTGCTCTCACTCTGACTCTGACTGTTCTCTGTTCTCTGACTCACTCAACCCCGCCCCAGATCCAGTTTATAAGGGCAGAATTCTCCCCTCCCAGGACTGGGGCAAGAGGATGTTGCATGTTTAAGGGATCCTGACCAGGAAACCTCCCACTTGCTCTCCGACATAATATCTCTATTACTGTGGAGACCAGACCCCTGGGGTGCCACACGTGCCTCATAATTTTTGGAAAGCCTTCCATTCACTGCTTAGGCCAACAGTGCACAGGAGACCCAGTTGCTATAAATGGAAAAAAAGGTTTAGTTTACCTCTGACCTCCATGTCATTTCCAAGGGCCTTTGGAGTGCCTCGAAATTTTTGGTAGGCATTGCACTCACTGTATGCCCTATAACTGTAGAAAACACTTCGGCCAGCATAATAGAGATCACGAGTATGGAGTGCGGAAGAACCACAACTCACACCCCATAGTCGTGAAAAAAATTTTTGCTTACTCAAGATAAATGTAAAAACACAAAGAAAAACTGAGTGTACAGCATATAAAAAGAGACTTTATTAATAGAAGTATAAATACACAATATTATCAATATAATGAATAAATACAAGAGGGAGACAGTACAGAACCACGGGGGCACATAGCAGCTAACCACAGCTAGCCAATATGGTAGAATGGTATAAGAGAGAATAAGGGGAGTGGGGAGGGAGCGACCCAAAACAACATGTGCACAGAGTGGCAAGATAGGAGAGGCATCTATAGAAGGATGTCAAGCATTAAATAATGATGGGTATGTGTCCCATATTTCCCCCAAATGGGGGCAGAATAGATAAAGACCATAATACAGGATGCACTCACCAAAAAGGCCACCAAGGGGCGCTAGAGGAGGGGGTCAGGGAACACGACAGGAGCAAACCAATGTGGGACCTGCGGGCCTCGACGCACGTTTCGCAGGTTTGCTTTGTCAAGAGGCATAGCAGTGAAAGCACCGGCGTCTTTTTAAATATCCCCCCAAAAAGGGATCACATGTGAACGCTTTAGCCGGAAGGAGATGGCCGCGAAACCGGAAGGCGTGAGCGGCGCATGCGCGGGGATCGTCAGGCCGTCCCGCCCCCAAAACGCCCGTCATGACGTCGGCACGAACCCGGAAGTGCTGAAGAGCAAAGTCCGGGGTAGCGCCGACACCATGGAGACAGATGCCTGGGAAGCCAGGAAGGCGAGTAGCCCCGAGCATGCGCACCGCCAGGCAGGAAGATCAGATATGTATACCAAAATGTCCATGTCCACATATCCATAATCACATCCTCATCAAGTTTGAGCGATGTCACATAAAGCACATATTGGCTAGCTGTGGTTAGCTGCTATGTGCCCCCGTGGTTCTGTACTGTCTCCCTCTTGTATTTATTCATTATATTGATAATATTGTGTATTTATACTTCTATTAATAAAGTCTCTTTTTATATGCTGTACACTCAGTTTTTCTTTGTGTTTTTACATTTATCTTGAGTAAGCAAAAATTTTTTTCACGACTATGGGGTGTGAGTTGTGGTTCTTCCGCACTCCATACTCGTGATCTCTATTATGCTGGCCGAAGTGTTTTCTATTACTTATCTCTGTGTTCTCACAGTTTTTCATAGGCCAAAGATGGACTTTCGAGCACGGGACGATACCTGGCTCGCTCAACTCAATGAAATATCGGGTGACGGTGCAGACCAAGCGGCAGGGGGCTTGGGGATACAGCAGGGGCTACAGGACAGCATTGCTAAATTCAAATCACTCCTGAGGCGCAGGACACGTACTTGGTGGAACAGGGCCTTCCTAATTAAATACATTGAGAAGGCCCTGATTCCACGTGGTTTGCGGGTGCAGATCTTCCCCTCTTTTCCCATTGAGGATGAGACTTTTAAAGACAAATGGGAGGATCTAGCCAACACCTGCTCTTTTGGTTTCCTGAGCCTGTTGAAGGATCTGAATGACTCATCTCTTGATACAATGGAAAAGGAGATTGAGTCAATTCAAACGCACATTAAAAAAGAACTGGATCCCACTAAATTGAAGCAGCTGGATGACGAGATGGACCTGGAGTGCCAGAGATGGGCGAAAGATATTCACGCCAATAAACTTAAAAAACTACAACGTGACATTCACGATAAACAATCAAAGAGTGTATATAGGTGGCGGATCCCTTTAGATAGATCTCGAGCTAGATCTTATAATGACCGTCCCTCGCGCTCCAGGTCCTCCTCGCTAGCTTCAACGGCTTCTACAAGTGAACAGCCGTCCTCTGACAACTTAACCACTCGACGAGTCTCTGAGGTCCAGCAGATCTCGAGGATTAAGACGCGACCCTTCAATAGGAGGAAACCTACTACACCTTACCAGGTTAGTGAGTCCAGGGGAGGGCTCCGTGTCATCAATTTATCGTCACATACTCTTACCCGGGCACAGATGGAGGTCCTGAGTTTAGGCCTCTCCTTCTCACCTACTAATGCTTTTGATTTTTTTACTGCCCTCAAAGACCTCCACCTGTTTGCCCGGAAATTAATTTTACATAAATTACATTCTAGAGCACCTGGTGAGGGATGTCCCCTGACTGTGACAGAGAGGGAGGCCCTACGCAGTTTTGAAGATCTACTTCTGGAGCAGGAGGAGCCATCCAATATAGGTACACGATTGCAATGTCGATACCCTAGATCAACGAAGTTCCCTCCTTTGTCCCTAAGTCCGGCAATCGAGATCTTTGTTCGCTTGGTGACTGAGGAGCTGCGGCGCCTCCCTACATGGAGACGCCGTGACAACCTCACGTATCACCAGCGCACTGCACTTCATCAATTACGATCCTTGCCGGACATTGTCATTAAACCGGCAGACAAGGGAGGGAACATTGTTCTTTGGCCCTGCTCCATGTATGAGAAGGAGGCACGGCGTCAATTAAGAGACACTCATACTTACACCAAGTTGTCATATAATCCTACGGCCTCTTTCTCTGCCACACTTCAGGGTATCCTTGGGCGGGCCTGTGATATTGGTATCATCGACCAACGTACGGTGGAGGCATTAACGGTTCGCTTTCCTAGGACGGCGACCTTCTATCTTTTGCCTAAAATTCACAAGGACGCCCTCAACCCACCTGGACGTCCGATTGTGTCAGGAATTGAGGGGCTATGTGGCCCCATTTGTCAATATATTGACCACCATCTTCGTCCACTTGTGAGCACTCTTCCTTCTTATGTCAAGGACACGACGGACGTCCTCACTCGGGTTGATGGCGCCCTTGTCACAGATGGTACCCTTATGGTCACGGCCGACGTCGAGAGCCTGTACACATGCATCAGCCATGATCTGGGCCTGTCTGCGGTGCGCCTCTTCCTGGGGGGCTCGGACCTGGATCAATCTTCCAGGGAGTTTATCCTTGAGCTCCTCCACTTCGTCCTCTGCCATAATTATTTTCTCTTTAATGACACGGTATATCTCCAGAGACGTGGCACGGCCATGGGCGCGGCCTGTGCTCCCTCATACGCCAATCTCTTCTTGGGTTCCTGGGAGAGAGAGATTTTTGGCGATGAGGGAGTGCAAGGCGCGGACCGGGTCGTGTCATGGATAAGATATATAGATGATATTCTTTTCTTTTGGCTGGGGACGGTGGAGGAGCTCGACGATTTTATGTTAAGATTGAATTCTAATACTCATTCAATTAGACTTACCTATACACATCACTCTAAGAAGATCGACTTTCTGGATATCACCCTTGCGGTGGATCCGGATGGTCGAATCCAGACAGATGTGTATAGGAAGCCTACTGCAATAAATTCCCTGATACATGCCTCCTCGGCTCATGATGGTTCTACCATCAGAGCCGTTCCGGTCGGACAGTTCCTCAGGATGAGGCGCATCTGCTCAACTAATTCTAATTTCGAGAAGCAGGCTGCAGATCTTGCTGATCGCTTTAAACAACGTGGCTATAGCAATCGATGTATCGGCCGTGGCTATAAGAGGGCCCGCAATACACCCAGGGACCATCTTATTCACCCCCCTCCGGTGCCTAGACATGGGACATCTGAGAGGATCCGCTACATATCCACATTCAATCATGAGTGGGGAGCTATGCGGCGGATCCTCTCTCGACATTGGAGCATAATTCACACGGAGCCCTCCCTTCGGGACTGCCTTGGCGATTTTCCTCACATGACGCCACGACGTTCTAGGACGCTAGGGGACGTTCTGGTTTCCAGCCACTACGTCCCCTCGCGCCCTATTTTCTTTGGATCCCGCGGTCCCACGGTGGGCTCTTTCCCTTGTGGTCATTGCGTTGCATGCGCCAATGTCCTACGTTGTACGTCTTTCTCCAACTCTGATGGCTCCTGCCAATTTGACATCCGTCATTATATATCTTGTGGCACCACACATGTGGTTTATTTTGCCACATGTGATTGCCAACTAATCTATATTGGATTAACTAGTAGGGAGCTTAGAATCAGAGTTCGGGAACACGTCCGGGACATTGGCGCTGCCTGCACTGCCACGGATCCCCGGGAGCTGAAGACATTACCACGGCATTTCAAGGCCATTCATAACTGTGACCCCCGCTCATTAAGAGTACGGGGGATTGATAAGGTGTGTCTTGGCTCCCGGGGTGGGAATGCCAAACGCCTCCTTGCTCAGAAGGAGGCGAGATGGATCATCACCCTCAATACCCTGGCACCGCGGGGTTTGAATGAAAACCTTGGCTTTTCACCTTTTTTGTGACATATATGGTGCGTTTTTGTCCTGTGCCTCTTTTCGAGTGACAGTCCCCACAGTTTCCCTTTGCTAACATGTGGGAACAAATCTTGTTATTCTGATTATATGTTTATGCTTTGCATGCTCTCCTGTGGCCCCTCCTGTACATATGTTTTCATGGTTGTGAGCCCCTTTTGCTTCTGGTGTTTTTATTCTTAATTGTATTATTTTATTTTTTAATTCTTTTCTTATTTTTTCTTAATTTTTCCTTTTTATGTATACATAGTTCTCCTTTCTGTGGACCCTATATTTATTGTGAAGCCCGCTTCCTATGATATCCTCCCTCTCGCTGACAAAAATCGGAGATAAGGAAACGGATTACTGACATCTTCGGATACTGTTTTCAGATTGCCTTTATATCATGGACACTTCTACCTCCTCCCTTTTTATATATGCATCTATTATTCCCATGTATTTCAATTGGTATAATTGTATTCATCTATATATGCTTTATGTGACATCGCTCACACTTGATGAGGATGTGATTATGGATATGTGGACATGGACATTTTGGTATACATATCTGATCTTCCTGCCTGGCGGTCGCATGCTCGGGGCTACTCGCCTTCCTGGCTTCCCAGGCGTCTGTCTCCATGGTGTCGGCGCTACCCCGGACTTTGCTCTTCAGCACTTCCGGGTTCGTGCCGACGTCATGACGGGCGTTTTGGGGGCGGGACGGCCTGACGATCCCCGCGCATGCGCCGCTCACGCCTTCCGGTTTCGCGGCCATCTCCTTCCGGCTAAAGCGTTCACATGTGATCCCTTTTTGGGGGGATATTTAAAAAGACACCGGTGCTTTCACTGCTATGCCTCTTGACAAAGCAAACCTGCAAAACGTGCGTCGAGGCCCGCAGGTCCCACATTGGTTTGCTCCTGCCGTGTTCCCTGACCCCCTCCTCTAGCGCCCCTTGGTGGCCTTTTTGGTGAGTGCATCCTGTATTATGGTCTTTATCTATTCTGCCCCCATTTGGGGGAAATATGGGACACATACCCATCATTATTTAATGCTTGACATCCTTCTATAGATGCCTCTCCTATCTTGCCACTTTGTGCACATGTTGTTTTGGGTCGCTCCCTCCCCCCTCCCCTTATTCTCTCTTATACCATTCTACCATATTGGCTAGCTGTGGTTAGCTGCTATGTGCCCCCGTGGTTCTGTACTGTCTCCCTCTTGTATTTATTCATTATATTGATAATATTGTGTATTTATACTTCTATTAATAAAGTCTCTTTTTATATGCTGTACACTCAGTTTTTCTTTGTGTTTTTACATGCCCTATAACTGTGTAGCCGAACCGCTCCTTTTGTTACAGAAACATATCCTACAAGACATATCTGGTTGACTGGCCTGATATTGATGTGAATGGTCCCTGTTCCTCCTGCTCTTTCTCCTTTGCCACTACCTCATCCATCATTTATCACCTGAAGCTTTGTTTTAACGGGAGTCATAGAACTTGGATAGTAGCAGGAAAACATCCAGCAATCCTCGGAGGAGGTAGGATATGCGCCAAAACGCTGACCACCTCAGGCTTAGCCGCTACTACATACTTGCGCTTGCATTACAACAAAACAAAGCAGATGCTAACTTCTATCATCCTCATCATGCTCCTCTCCTTGGCACTCTCAACTCCCCTGATGGAGAAGCCAGGGCCCACCGGAGGAGTCTGATAGTCTGGTGGGCTCGGCCAATGCTGCGCTAAAGCAGGCCAGGCTAATAAAAGTGTGGAAAAGGTTACCGGGACAAATAGGGGTGGCTGGGGACCGAGTATGGACACCCGGCCACCCCCTGGAGGCTGGGGAGCAAGCGGGGACACCCGGCCACCAGGCGGCTGGGGACTGAGTATGGATACCAGGCCACCGACACAGCCATGGCGTGGTGGCCAGATTCCGCCTCCACATGCCTAAAAGGCCCAATTTAAAGTGCAAGCAAGCAGTATGGTATTGCAGCCTGGGGGTAGGTGGGTGGCAGGCTGCATACTTGCGCTTGCATTGCAAGGAATGGGAGAGGTACAATTGAACACTGCCCTGGGACAAGGACTTGAATGGGGATAGTTGCAAGTCTGCAACGACAGGTGCAAGGTGGGAGGCATCTTCGCATGTACCACGAACAGGGGTTTGGCATGCACACACTACAGCGGAATAGGCTCTCCTTCTCACTAAATGCACTGGGGAGGGCACAGGTAATGTTTTGGCATACACGCTTAATCTTATGTATAAGGCACACCAGGACAAGTAGGGGAGGCTGGGGACTGAGTATGGATACCTCGCTGCCGAAGCAGCCATGAGGTAGTGGCCAGCTTCGGCCTCCTCCAAACTAAAAGGCCCCATTTCAAGTACAAGCTAGCAGTATGGAATTGCAGTCTGGGGGTGGGTGGGTGGCAGGCTGCACACTTACACTTGCATTAAAAGAAAACATAGCAGATGCTAACTTCTGTCATCATCATCATGCTCCTCACCTTGGCACTCTCAACTCCACCGATGGAGAAGTCAGGGCCCACCGGAGGAGTCTGGTTCTCTGGTGGGCTCGTCCAATGCTGCCTAAAGCAGGCCAGGCTAAGAAAAGTGTGTGGGGGGATGTTCCAAGGAGAAATAGGGGCGGCTGGGGACCGTTTATGGACACCCGGCTGCCCCCAGGCGGCTGGGGACCGAGTATGGACACCCGGCCGCCGGGCGGCTGGGGACTGAGTATGGATTCCAGGCCGCCAACACAGCCATGACGTGGTGGCCAGATTCCGCCTCCACATGCCTAAAAGGTCCAATTTCAAGTTCAAGCAAGCAAGCAGTATGGTATTGCAACCTGGGGGTGGGTGGGTGGCAGGCTGCATACTTGCGCTTGTATTGCAAGGAATGGGGGAGGTACAATTGAACACTGCCCTGGGACTAGAACTTGCATGGGGATAGTTGCAAGTCTGCATCCTCTGATGCGGCAAGAATCACTTATGATGGTCACACTTTTAGACAGTGACCTGGGAGTCAGGAATGCTTCCAGGGGTCTTCCCCATGCTGTTCTCATGTCTTTTCAGCACTTTATGCATGTGTCACATAGCACATGGCCAGATAAGGTTGTAAAATGTAAAAATGACATTTCCCGGTGAATGCATTTGTCATAGTTGAAAGCAATACAAAAGTGCAAAAACGCATAAAAAATGCTACTTGTGAACATAGCCGAAGGTGTGGAGGAGTGCTTTTGTTTTTGGTCATTTATTTTAACTTATACACAAGTCTTTTCCCTGGAAAGGATGTTCCTTAACATATTTCACAGGAAAAAAGTTTCACTTTCGTTTTTGAACGTTTTATTGTGAGCCCGTAAAAGTGGCTTAATACCTCTGACCACGTTGTTGACAGCAGTGACTTGGGGGTCAGAAATGCTTCCTGGGGCGATCCCCAAGCTGTCCCCATGTCATTTGAGCGCTGTCACTATCGTTTTGGGCACTTGTTAGGCTTTTAAAAGACTGCCGGGGGTGCCACCGCAAAAATGCTCGAGTCTCCCATAGACTAACATTGGGCTCGTTGCTCGGGTCGAGCACCCGAGTATCACGGCGAGCTCGGCCCGAGCTTCGAGCACCCGAGCATTTTAGTGCTCGCTCAACACTAGTAACTACCAATGTACTACGTAGATCGACCAGGAGTGCAAAAGGTCAGCTCCCTGCCCGTTGGAGAACCTAAAAGGTAAAGAATTAAAGTATAAGAGAACTAAAATGTTTGCTGTATATAGTTACCCGTAAGGGTAAAGCAGAAAAGTTGTGTTTTCAAAGTGAATTGCAAAAGTTGGTCATGTGTGCATTTAGTTACCCGGTAAGGGTATAAAGACTTGTAGGTTATGGACGGTGAATAACCAAAGAACTTTCCATTGTAAATAGTTGCACTTATTAGAGTGCCCCCCTTATTGGTTTTATGATTATAACAAATGACCTCAGAACAAAAACTCGTTTGGCGTGGCCGAACACCTGGATCATCTATACCCTGCAGCCATGCCCAGGGCCTACGTTGAGGGTTTTCGGACGGGTCTCTCATATTGCTCAAAATTGCACCTGACTAAAGAAGAATGTTATTAACAGTGTTTTATAATGTTTTGATAACCAGTAACGTTCAATAAATGTTATATTCATAATCTTGTAATGTGAACTGTTATTGTTATTTGTTAATTTTGAAAAGTATCCTCAGTCCGGGAGTACTGAAATTAACTAGGGGGGAATGTGGCACCCCAGGGGTCCGGTTGCCACAGTGGCATTGCCTCCCTCACCAGAGGTGATGCCATGCCTGGAAGCAAGCAGGGATCCCCTAGTCAGGTATACTAAACATGCAACACTTTCCTGTCTTCAGACCAGCAAGGGGAGCCACTCACCTTGGCAACTGGGATCTGGGGGCGGGGTTAGTTAGTCTTAGTGTGAGGAGTTTAAGAGAGGACGTCGAGGAGAGAGGAGCTGGGGACTGGAGCTGCGCGGCAGCTCACCGCAGAAGTAACTCACAGAAGAATCGGACACCAGAGTCCGAGGCTGTGGGGCACTGAAGGCCCAGCCACAGAAACTGGAGGGCAGGAGACTGCAGGTCTCCTGGCCCATCAGATGCCCGGAGCCTCAGCAGCACCGCAGGGTCCAGCACCGCCACGAGGGAGCGACGCATCAGCAAGGCCCGAGCTGCCTGCCATACGGGTGAGCACAGAAACGCCGCACTCAGGGACGAGGGCCACGGCACAGCTACAAGCAGCAGGGCCAAAGAGTTTAGTAGAAAAGGAAGGCCTCTGTAGTGCCGGCGTCCCTGCCCTCTGCTAGGCAGGGACGCTGTTCCCCTCACCGCTCTGCTCCGTGCCCGACGTCCCTCTCCCGCTCTGCTGGCAGCGCGCGCTCCTTCCCGGCCACTGTGCTTAGGGCGCGCGCGCGCGCCCTCCCTCCCTCTTAAAGGGGCCGCGCGCGCCGTCCTAAGGAGTCCCCGGCCAATGGCCGGAGGACTTTACCATATATAAGGCACCTCCTCCAAAATGGAGGTGCCCGAGCAATGTTGTTGCACTGTTCACTACTCTGCTTCAGCCCTCAGGTCCCGTTGCCAGTTACCTGCCAGATTCCTGCCTGATTATCTGCTACCTGCCTGCTAGTCTGAGGTCCGACGGTCTGCCTTGCTACTCCTGTCAGTCTGTCTAAGGACCAGCCTGCCCGCTCACCTGGGAGCGCACACCAGCCACCTGCCTGCTTGCCTGAGGTCCGACGGTCTGCCTTCCTACTCCCGTCAGTCTGTCTATGGACCAGCTTGCCCGCTCACCTGGGAGCGCTCACCTGCTCCCTGCCTGCTAGTCTACCTGGAGGCTCCGCCGTCACATGCTGTGACCACCTGCCTGTCCAGTGACTCCTGCTCGCTCACCTGGGAGCTCTCATCTGCTGCCTGTCTGCTAGCCTACCTGGAGGCTCTGCCGTCACGTGCTGTGACCACCCGCCTGTCCAGAGACTTCTGCCTGCTCTCCTGGGAGCGCTCATCTGCCGCCTGTCTGTTGGTCTTCCTGGAGGCTCCGCCGTCACATGCTGTGACCACCCGTTTATCCAGAGACTCTCGCCTGCTCACCTGGGAGCTCAAGTCTACCATCAGCCGCCACAGGTCGTACCAACCCTTTACCCAGAGACTGCCCCGGTCACTTGCCGTGACCACCTGCCCATTCACCCAGAGACTGCCCCAGTCACTTGCCGTGATCTCCTGCCCATTCTTCCAGAGACTGTCCCGGTCACTTGCCGTGACCATCTGCCCGTTCACCCAGAGACTGCCCCAGTCACTTGTCGTGATCTCCTGCCCGTTCTTCCAGAGACTGTCCCGGTCACCTGCTGTGACTGCCTGCCTGGTCGCCACCCGCTCCCTTACAAGGACTGCCCCCTTGTATAGTAGCTCAGAGGTTCCGCCTCCCAGACCCGTTACAGCCTCCAACTTCACCTGGCAAGGAGGATTCTTTACTTGCTTCCAGGCTGCTAGGACTTCCACTTCTAGCCAGTGCTCTAGTCCCGGCATGTTTAGTCAGCACCAGTAAAGACCCTGGGACTGCACTTCCTTGTCTCTGTGTTTCTTGCTGCGCCATCAACCCCTGCACTACAATGCCCAGCATAACCTGCAACATCATCTATACTGCCCTGGAGCTAGCTCTTCCTGTGGAGAGCCACACCATCCCTGCTGCAGTAACATCAGCTTCAGAGGACTGCTCCGCAGCGGCGGCTCCCTTTAGCCGCATTCCACAGGTGGCGTCACAAACTCTATAAAAACTCTATAATCCCCTATACTTAACCCCTTTTATTGACCGCCCTGGGTCACGGACCGGGTCACCGCCACTGTGACATCCCCCCTAGCAACGACCGGCCCGGCACCGAGTACCCCACGGCCCAAGGGGCGCGTCACATACATGCGCTTGCATTCCAAGAAAGCAAAGCAGATGCTAACTTCTATCATCATCATGCTCCTCACTTGGCATTCTCAACTCCCCTGATGGAGAAGCCAGGGCCCACCGGAGGAGTCTGGTTATCTGGTGGGCTCGGCCAATGCTGCCCTAAAGCAGGCCAGGCTAAGAAAAGTGTGGGGAAGGTTACCGGGCTAAATAGGAGTGGACACCCGGCTGCCGGGCGGCTGGGAACTGAGTATAGATACCAGGCCGCCGAAGCAGCCATGAGGTAGTGGCCAGCTTCGGCCTCCTCCAAGTTAAAAGGCCCCATTTCAAGTGCAAGCTAGCAGTATGGCATTGCAGCCTGGGGGTGGGTGGGTGGCAGGCTGCACACTTACGCTTGCATTAAAAGAAAAGAAAGCATATGCTATATTCTATCATCATCATCATCATGCTCCTCACCTTGGCACTCTCAACTCCCCTGATGGAGAAGCCAGGGCCCACTGGAGGAGTCTGGTTCTCTGGAGGGCTCGTCCAATGCTGCCCTAAAGCAGGCCAGGCTAAGAAAAGTGTGTGGGAAGGTGACAGGAGAAATAAGGGCGGCTGGGGACTGTTTATGGACACCCGGCCGCCCCCAGGTGGCTGGGGACCGTGTGTGAACATCCGGCCACGGGGCGGCTGGGGACCGAGTATGGACATCCGGCCACCCCCTGGCGGCTGTGGACTGAGTGTGGACACCCGGCCGCCGGGCGGCTGGGGAATGAGTATGGATACCAGGCCGCCGAAGCAGCCATGAGGTAGTGGCCAGCTTCTGCCTCCTCCAAACTAAAAGGCCCCATTTCAAGTGAAATCTATCAGTATGGTATTGCATATTTGCGCTTGCATTGCAAGGAATGGGGGAGGTACAATTGAACACTGCCCTGGGACAAGGACTTGCACGGGGATAGTTGCAAGTCTGCATCTTCTGATGTGGCAAGGATCACTTCTGATGGGCACACTTTTAGGCAGTGACCTGGGAGTCAAAGATGCTTCCAGGGGTCTTCCCCATGTTGTTCCCATGTCTTTTCAGCACTGTATGCATGTGTCACACAGCACATGGCCAGATAAGGTTGTAAAATGTTAAAATAACATTTCCCACTGAATGCATTTGTCACGGTTGAAAGCAATACAAAAGTGCAGAAACGCATGAAAAATGCTACTTGTGAACATAGCCCAAGGTGTGGAGGAGTATTTTTGTTTTTGGTTATTTATTTTACCTTATACACAAGTCTTTACCCTGGAAAGGAAATTCCTTAACATATTTCACAGGAAAACCGTTTCAGTTTCGTTTTTGAATGTTTTATTGTGAGCCCGTAAAAGTGGCTGTAGCGTCGGCGTCCCTGCCTCCTGTTAGGCAGGGACGCCGTTCCCCTCACCTCTCCGCTCCGTGCCCGGCGTCTTCCTCCCGCTCTGCTGGCAGCACTGGCCGGAGGATCTCATCATATATAAGGCACCTCCTCCAAAATGGAGGTGCCCGAGCAATGTTGTTGCAAAGCCTGTCAACTCTGCTTCAGCCCTCAGGTCCCATTGCCAGATTCCTGTCAGTTTCCTGCCAGAATCCTGCTTGATACCTGCCTGATACCTGTCTATCTGCTAGCATTCCTGTGGTCCGACAGTCTGCCTACCAGCACCTGCCAGTCTGTCTATGGATCAGTCTGCCCGCTCACATGGGAGCGCTCACCTGCTACCTGCCTGCTAGCCTACCTGGAGGCTCTGCCGTCACTCGCCGTGACCCCCTGCCTGTCCAGAGACTCTTGCCCGCTCACCTGGGAGCGCCCACCTGCTACCTGCCTGCTAGCCTACCTGGAGGCTCTGCCGTCACTTGCCGTGACCACCTGCCTGTCCAGAGACTCTTGCCCACTCATCTGGGAGCGCTCACCTGCTACCTGCCTGCTAGCCTACCTGGAGGCTCTGCCGTCACTTGCCGTGACTACCTGCCAGTCCAGAGACTCCTGTCCGCTCACCTGGGAGCGCCCACCTGCTACCCGCCTGCTAGCCTACCTGAAGGCTCTGCCGTCACTTGCCGTGACCACCAGTCTGTCTAGAGACTCTTACCCTGCTGTCACTTGCCGTGACCACCTGCCTGTCTAGAGACTCTTACCCTGCTGTCACTTGCCGTGACCACCTGCCTGTCTAGAGACTCTTACCCTGCTGTCACTTGCCGTGACTACCTGCCTGTCTAGAGACTGTCCCCGTCACTTGCCGTGACCTCCTGCCCTTCTACCCAGAGACTGTCCCTGTCACTTGCCGTGACTACCTGCCCGCCTTCCCTGGGAGCCACCCGCTTCCTTACAAGGACTGTCCCTTTGTATAGTTGCTCAGAGGTTCCACCTCCCAGACCCGTTACAGTGGCTTAATACCTCTGACCACGTTGTTGACAGCAGTGACCTGGGGGTCATAAATTCTTCAAGGGGTGATCCCCATGCTGCCCCCATGTCTTTTGAGCACTGTCACTATAGTTTTTGGCACTTTTTAGGCTTTCTACAGACTGCCGGGGTTGCCGCGGCAAAAATGCTCGGGTCTCCCATAGACTAACATTGGGCTCGTTGCTCAGGTCGATCACCCGAGTATTACAGTGAGCTCAGCCCGAGCTTCGAGCACCCGAGCATTTTAGTGCTCGCTCAACACTAGTAGCCACACAGGATCCAGGGAACTCCAGGTTGCACGCCAAGGTCTGAGGTTACCGGCTTGGGACGCTGTTTACGAGGCGCAGGGCAGGAGGTTGAATGCCAGCGCAGGAAGATGACTGAGAAAGGCACACAGAAAGGGGTCCCGTTAAGTGCTCTTGAATTATCTGAGGGATTGCTGACCCCTCCCGTGGTGAACGCAGGACGACGAGGGTGGTTATAATCTGCAGTTGTAACCAGGAGCAACGTGATAATCGTGAGTAAACCCTGAAGACTGCACCCCACTGTCTCTGTGAATTATTGCTATGCCATCATCCCCTTCACCACACTGCACAACAACAGCTACCTCATCATTAACCATCACAGCACCGCCCTGGAGCTTAGCTCTACCTGTGGAGAGCTGAGCGAACTCTGCTGCATTACCAACAGCTCCAGAGGACCTGCTCCACAGCGGCAGCCGCATACCACAGGTGGCGTCACGAACATTAAATACAAAAACTATAAAATCCCCTTTTATTGACCGCCCTGGATCACGGACCGGGTCACCGCCACTGTGACAACTAGCCTAGCAACGACCGGCCCGGCTACAGAGTACCCCACGGCCCAGGGGGCGCGTCATATTCAATAAAGCAAAATAAGCGCAGAGTATATTGATAAACTTATCTCTGATCATGCAAACACCTCCACGCGTTTCCCCAATTACAGGTTCATCAGGAGTCTGAAAGGAACAGCTATGCAAGAGATTATTCCAGATGCATGTTGCAGGATGGCTGGCTGCAATGTACCACCAATAGCCCAGGTTTAAATATCTAGGGCTGATATACTCATGCACACAAACATACACTGAGGAATATGTTGGCGCTTTATAAATAAAAAGATTATTATTAGTGTTGAGCGAGTATGTTCTATTAACCCTTTCGGCGAAAGGGTAAGGAAAAGACATATTGCTCAGGAAAGACATATTGGAGCTAGAGAGGGTACAAAGGAGGGCGACTAAGGTAATAAAGGGAATGGAGGGACTAGAATACCCAGAGAGGTTGTCAAAATTAGGCCTATTTACGTTGGAAAAGAGAAGGCTTAGGGGAGACCTCATAAACATGTATAAATACATCAGGGGGCAGTACAGAGATCTCTCACATGACCTGTTTATATCAAGGATGGTGACAAAGACGAGGGGGCACACTATGCGTCTGGAGGAAAGGAGGTTCCTGCACCAGCATAGAAGGGGATTCTTTACGGTCAGAGCCGTGAGACTCTGGAACTCTCTGGGAGAAGAAGTGGTGATGTCCAACTTACTTAATGAGTTCAAGAGTGGCCTGGACGCCTTTCTTGAGAACAATAAAATTACATCTTATGCTTAGTGATAGTTAATTAATCCAGGGATTTAATCTGACTGCCAGATTGGAGTCGGGAAGTGAATTTTTCCTCAATGATGTAAATTGGCCTATACTGCATGGGTTTTTTTTGCCTTCCCCTGGATCAATGCTGCGGAATAGCTGCAGTGCACAAGAAATAGGCTGAACTGGATGTACGCTTGTCTTTTTTCGGCCTTATAAACTATGTACTATGTACTATGTATGCTCGGGCCGAGCTCCGAGTATTTATAGCTGCTCGGTGATGCGTTTGAATCGCTCCTGTGTGCATGATTTGCAATTGTTTGACAGTTTTATTACATGTGAGGAATGTCTATTTCTTACACGTTCCTCACATATAATAAAACTGTCAAACAGTTGCAAATCATGCACACAGGAGCGATTCAACCATATCACCGAGAAGCTATAAATACTCGGAGCTCGGCCCGAGCAAACTCGGACAGAACATACTCGCTCAACCCTAATTATTATTATTATACGCCCTCTAAGAAAAAATAGTGCCTTATAGATAGTGGCTACCTTGTCCCCATCATGTCTCTACGCATGTCCGCACTGTAACCGCTAGACTACGATAATCGTATGTGTCACATTTGGTAGCGGACCATAGAACAGCGGTGATTAAGCATGACCGGAAGTGATGTGTGCACTCCACATGGAGCGCACATTACGTCATCTCCGGGAGGCGGGAGGATAACCCCAAAAAGGCCATTTGCACCACCTGCCATGCCAACATCAGCAGGGAGGTATATGTGCAAGAATTTCCTACACATGCAGCATTGTCTGGCAATCTGGGGTGAGGGATTGAGGTCTTCCCCAGATCCCCTGATGAACCCTGGTGGAAACTAGGGGGAAACGCGTTGGGACTACTAAGGATAAGTGTCATTTTTTTACTTACTAATGATATCTACTTTCTGACTGCTGGAATTGGGGACCATTAAGGTTTTAGTGTTATTGTTTTTTTTTTTTTTTTTATTTTACTAATGAAAATGTATATTCTGATTGCCATTTTCTGGTCTTTTGAAAAGGAATAGGGACTAATAATGATGAGTGTCTCTCTTTGAAAAGGTATAGGGACTAATAATGATAAGTATCCTTCTTTCTGTCTACTATTATGTACATCTATGACAGACAGAGTCTGGACCTGATACTTTGATATAGATATTATGCTTTTTCAAATACCAATACTTAAATTCCATTTGATGTATGGGGAGACATCTACCTGGGTGGGATTTTGCTTTCTGAGCCCCCTTTTGAGGTATATAGCTGGACTATCAAAGTGTAGCATGTGTCCATATTTGATTGCTCTGGCTGCTATTTGATTTGTTTTGGCTATGGAGAAACAAGCACTGTGCTCCTCTACCCTAGAGCATTTATGTTTACCCGACCAAATGAATTTGGTCATCTATAATCATTGACCTATTATCGGCTTCTGTATTTATACGTACACTTTTTCTACCCTTTCTCACTATTGTGGTTTTGTTTAATTTAAGACAAGGGTCCTTGTAGGGACATTAGGGATACCGACGTTGAGCGGGGGCGCCACGAAGTACAAATTAGGGTGCCAACCTCCGCTGTCAGGTAGGGACAGGATTTAGGGACATAACAGGGACAGCTTGAATCTGTATTCCCTCCCGGTCGGTGTATTACCTGATTCTATATGTCCTATCATTTAGAGTATTATTGTTGTTTGTCTATGGACTTTTAGGTCCTTTTTAGAGATTATTAATAAAAGTTATTTTTTAGGGGGGCTATGTGTCTGCTGGTTGTCTCTATTTATTAGGCCCCTCATGTGATATTTTGTTTAGGTGTTTAAACATCAGCAGGGCTACCAGTCTGACCACCACCAACATGATTAGGCACATGGCAGCAAAGCACCCGACTCTGTGGGCCAAACCCCAGGGTCCAGGAACAGTGCCTGCGGGTGACAGCACTGCTTCTTCCGCTGTTGTGCGTGAAAGGCAATCCCCTGTCCATAGTGCATGCGAAGATGCCTCCTCCCCTTCACCTGTCGTTGCACAATCTCAACTAGCACCATCAGCAAGCACGTCCTTGTCCCAGCGCAGTGTTCAGTACACCAGTGCTTGGATCACACGCGCAGATACGCAACCAACGCCCCACAGGCCACACTACTAAATTCATACATTTTGCGACAGCTTGCGCTCGAAATGTTGCCTTTTAGGCTCATGGAGACGGAAGCTTTCCGCAACCTGATGGTGGCAGCCGTCCCTCGGTACTCGGTCCCCAGCCTCCATTATTTCTCCCAGTGTGCCGTCCTTGCATTACACAGGAACGCGCCCCACAACATTAGCCGTGCCCTCAACAATGCAGTTACTGGGAAAGTCCACCTAACCACGGACACTTGGACAAGAGCTTGTGGGGCAGGAATGGTATATCTCGCTGACGGCATACTGGGTTACCATAGTGGAAGCCGGGACCCAGTCGGACCTTTGGACGGAAAATATCCTCCTGATGCCGAGGATTGCGGGCCCTAGGTCAATCAGGGTTGCTCCCACAGCCTACAGTTCCTGCACCTCATCCTCCTCAGCCTCCCCCTCCTCTTCAGCCTCCATCTCCAAAATAACCACATCAGTCACAAGCTGGAAGCACTGCAACACTGCCTCGGCCAAGCGGCAACAGACTGTGCTGAAGCTAATATGCTTAGGTGACAAACCGCACAATGCTGATGACTTGTGGACTCCTCTGAAAGTGCAGGCAGATCTGTGGCTGACACTGATGAACCTACAGCCAGGCATGGTCATGTGTGATGATAGCTGGAACCTGGTGGCGGCTCTGAGGCGAGGCGAGCTCACACATGTACCATGCCTGGCCCATGTGCTTAAATTTGTGGTTCAGCGGTTTCTCAAAACCTACCGGGAGCTGCTGGATCTGCTTGTCAAAATGTAGCAAAGGCAAGAGAGCTTGTAAGGGAATTCCTACATGATGTTTCAAAGATGGAGAAAGGCTGCCATCTGCTGGCCCGACACAGTCAAGCGGAACCAAGATATGCAAGGGAAGTTGAAGGGAGTGCAGATTTAGACGCTGGACCAGATCAGGTGACTTCCAGGAAGGAGTTCCGGGAGATAAGAGGCCAGCATGCCAAACCTGAGGGGTCTTTGGTGCCAAGCAGCAAAAAGGAGCAGACGTGTTCCCTGCGTGCTGAGAAGCCCCATGTGACAGGCCTAAGCCAGAGGCCTGTCAGCTGCCACAGCCAGGCACCAGTAGAAGAGCTCCAGATTCCTCACAGATGTGACCCGAGTGCTGTGCCTGCTGAGGAGACTCGGAACCTGCTTGCGGTGCTGAGTGAGTTTGTGGAACCCTACGCCGCCCGCCGACAGATGAGGTCTGGACCCCCCTACCCAAGGCTTGAGAGACTGCATCCAATGGCCAAGCAGAGAGGACTTGAGAGACGGCTGCCCCAGGAAAGTCACGCCAGCGAAAGCAGAGGAGCTGCATACGTGAACAGGGCCGTCACTTCTACTGTTCACTCACAGTACCGGGGACAATTGGGTTTAGGTGCTCAGGTTGTAAGGGGAACGGTTGGGGCTAAAGAAACTCAACGTGACCTAATTGAATTTATCCGGGAAAAGACTCACGGCCTAGCGGGAATAACCGGTGACCCCCGCTAGAGCCATATGCACAGTTAAGGAACTCACGTGGTGTCTCCCATGATCTAGGGCACCACATTACCTTGAGAGACTTCGCATTTTGCTAATACTTCAAATTATTGTTTATTACCCTTGTTGCAATCCCTTTTTCAGCGTACCTGTTAAATATATATATATACTGTTTATATTCAACTCTTACTGTTCTCGCCTTGTGTCTCTGTGCGTTGCATTCCGGCACCTGCATTATATTTGGCGTAGTCGGCAGGATGCAACATTCAGACGTAGAGATGGCGGAGCAGCCTGTGACTGGGTTCGGCCGGAGCCATATACCTTTGGGGGCTATGCTCAGCCACCTACCCAAGTTTACGGGGGATGGCATGTCACTGTGGGACTGGGTAGAAAGACTGAGAAGTAGGCTACGTATGTATCCCCTCGATCCCCTAGACCAGGCGGAGCTGGCCCTCCTAACCCTTGATGGAGAGGCACGGCAGACTGTGATGTACCGCCCACCTGTGGACCGTGACACTGTGGACAAAGTGATAAAAATTCTAGAGGACATGCACGGTGACACTACAGATTTGGGACACTTGCACTTACGGTTGTTTCAGCGGGTCCAAGGGGAAAATGAGACAATAAATCAGTATGTTAATGCATTACAGGAAGTGACGGCCCATATCACCAAGAAAGCTCGAGATAGGAACCGAGGACTGGGACCATTGGATGAGGTGTTGCGTGACCAACTGATTGCTGGCTTGAAAGACTCTTCCCTGAGGCAGATCCTGAAGGAGCGGCTGTGATTGAGCCCTGATCTGGGCTTCCTGGAGGTAGGGGCTGAAGCTAGAGTCCTGGAAAGAGAAGTTCCTGTTCTCAAAGCCACAGTTAGAAGTCATGAGGCAATTGCCCCTGAATTCACCAACAAAGAGCCTGATTGGGTACGGGAAATACATCAGGAAATTCGAGACATTCGGGGTGAGTTGAATGCTATTAGAAAGACCCCTACTGCCCCCTTGCCGATGGACCGTACTGCCCAACGCGGACGGAGACCAGAGCGAGAAAGACGTTCCTACCCAGCCCCAGCGCGGCATGTACCCGACCTATCGGTAGAACGAGGACCAGAGTGCTGGACCTGCGGAGGTAGTGGTTCATATCTCCAAAGACTGTCCCAACCGAGAAAGGAGGAGGAGGGGACAGCCGTTAAACTTAAATACCCCACGGTTGTGGAGCATACCGTGGGGTCTCGAGCTTCAGAGAGTGGAAGAGGGAGCTCTGAAGACATTGTCTCCGAGAGGCCCATTATCTGGGCTGAATTCAATGGGCAGCGGATCCGCTGTCTAATGGACACTGGGTCTCAAGTGACCACTATGCCTGAGGCGTATTTCCAAAGTCACTTTCCTGAAGTCGCTCGTTCCTGCCGGGAACCCACTGTCAAACTGGTGGCGGCTAATCAACTACCTATACCAGTAGCGGGAGTAGTATGGATGTCCGTTCGGGTATGTGGAAAGGACCTCGGTCGGAAAGGGATCGTACTGACCACAGGGCCCGGAGGCGACGGGCCCATTGTAACCCTGGGCATGAATGTGCTGAAAGAGGTCGGACAGTTCCTGGCTGAGGGCTGTAACAAAAACAACTGGACCCATGCCACTCAAGATCCAGCCAGCAAGAGAGTATTCCAGCATCTCGTGCGGGTCAGTCAGATTCAAAAATTGCCCGCTACCTCTCAGTACCTTGGTAAGGTATCGATACCACCCGAAGCCACAATGACACTGCCAGTAGGACAGACTGTACTCACTCTACCGGTGCTGGCACATGTGTCCTTAGAGGGCGTGGACATTAAAATTGAACCAATGGAGGGAGAGGAAGCACCCAAAGGACTCCTGGTTGCTCGGACCCTGGCCATCGTGCGGCACGGTCGAGTACCCGTGCACTGCATCAATTTAAGTTTACAGTTGTTGCCCCGACAAGAGGTGGCGCGAGTGTGTATAATGCCAGAAGCCCTTACTAGAGCTGACGCTATAGGGCTGGCACCTGTGGAAGGAAAGCCATGGACCCTGGAGGTGTCCCTCAATAGCCAAGAGAATGGAAGAGAACCGTTGGCTGGGCGCCACCTCTTGGAGGAAATGGAGGCTAATCTGACTGAGTTTTCTGCTGGACAAGTAAGGCAGATCGAACAACTTCTACAGCGATATCAGGGAGTGTTTGCACAGCATGAAGATGATTTCGGGTGCACTCGGGACATTCAGCACGAAATACCCACCGGAAATACTGCTCCCATCAGAGAGAGATATCGGCAGATCCAGATGTACCAGGAGTTGAAAGAGCTGTTGGCCCACATGTTGCGGAATGGTGTGATCCGTGAAAGTCAGAGTCCTTGGGCAGCTCCGATCGTGCTGGACCAGAAGAAGGATGGTACACTGAGATTCTGCGTAGACTATCAAAAGCTGAATGCCTGTACAGTACGGGACTCCTATCCACTCCCCCGAATTGAAGAGTCTCTATCTGCACTAGGGAGTGCCAAATTCTTCTCTTCCCTCGAACTGGCCAGTGGCTATTGGCAGGTCCCAGTAGCTGAGAAGGATCGTCCGAAGACAGCTTTTGTCCTCCCTATGGGCCTGTTTGAGTTCAATCGGATGCCGTTTGGGCTAACAAATGTGCCAGGAACCTTCCAACGGCTGATGGAGAGATGCTTGGGGGACCTCAACTTTGAAGCCACTTTAATATATCTGGACGATATAATTATCTATTCTGCTACGTTTGAAGATCATCTCCGCCGATTGGAACAAGTGTTAGAATGGCTTCAAAGGCACGGCCTGAAAATTAAGCCTCGTAAGTGTCATCTCTTCAAACGAGAATATCTGGGGCACACTGTGTCCAGTGCAGGAGTGTACCTCACTGCGGAGAAAGTAGCTGCCATGCAGAAGTGGCCCACGCCGGCCAATCTAAGGGAACTGAGGGCGTTCCTGGGGCTTGTTGGATACTACCGCAGATTCATTTAAGACTTCGCTAAGATTGCGATCCCGCTCAATGAATTGCTGAGAGGAACGGCTGGCGGAGCAAAGCGGCAGCCCATTCAGTGGGGCCCATGCCAAGAAGAGGCATTCGGAGCATTGAAAATGGCGCAAATGGATGCCCCAATTCTGGCCTACGCTGACTTTTCGCAGCCTTTTATGTTGTACACTGATGGAAGCTTGCATGGACTGGGAGCAGTGCTGGCTCAAGTACAAGGAGGAAAAGAGTGAGTGATCGCGTATGCCAGCAGGTCACTCTGAGACACGGAAGAATCCGGACAACTACAGTTCGTTTAAGCTGGAGCTACTGGCACTGGTGTGGGCCATGACCGAGAAGTTTGCTGAGTACCTGTCAGGGTCAGAAGTGCAAGTGCGGACAGATAACAACCCTTTGGCCCACTTGGAGAATGCCAAACTCGGCGCGTTAGAACAGCGGTGGGTCGCAAGGATGTCCAAATACCAATATAAAATTGCCTATCGGTCCAAGGCCCTGAACACTCATGCAGATGCCCTGTCCCGGGTCACTCAGGTGGGGCCGAAGAGGGACAGAGATGAGGAGCTCGAAGGCGATGTGATCCCGGATTTCAGCCAGTTCGCCGCTGCTGTGGTCGACGCCCAGGAGACCAGAGAGGAGCCGAGGCACACTCAAATTCTGGGCCGTTAAAGAGATAAATGGATACATCTGCAGCAATCTGACCCAGAGTTAGCAAAGCTGAGAGAATGGGTTGCCCTTAGGCAAAGACCCAACCCGGAAACCAGAGCCGCTTCACTTCCAACTACCCTAAAAATCCTAGGCCAGTGGGAGAGACTCTTCCTGAAGGACGGCTTGCTATGCCAAAGAATCCAGCTGCCTCGAGAGTTTGATGTTACCTGGCAGGTGGTAGTTCCAGGAGCACTGGTAACGCTGCTAGCCCAAGAAGCTCATAGAAGAGGTGCTCATTTCAGTGTAGAAAAGACCTTTCAGTGGTTGCAACGGCTGGTGTATTGGCCTCACATGCGGCAAGAAGTCGAGGGAGTCTGCCGAACATGTCGTCAGTGTGAGTTGAACAAGCCCCCGGAACAAAGAGCTCCCATTCAGACCATCCGAACTTCTGCCCCCTTGGAAGTCTTGATGATTGACTACCTGATGATAGGAACTTCATACAATGGTTATGGACACTGTTTAGTCATGACTGATCACTTCACCAAGTTTGCAGTAGTGATGCCTACTAAAGACCAGACAGCAGAAGCCGCAGCTAAGGCCATCTGTCAGGATTTCATCCGGATTTATGGGTGCCCAAAGCGAATACATTCTGACCAGGGGGCCTGCTTCCAAGGACGAGTGATGGATGAGCTATACAGCATCTATGGGATCGACCGATCCCGAACAACGCCCTACCACCCTCAAGGGAACGACGCATGCGAGCGCTTCAACCGAACCCTGTTGCAAATGTTGTGAACGCTGGAAGCGGACAAAAAGATGAAGTGGTCCGAATTTGTGTCCGAGATGGTGTGGGTGTATAATAATCGAGTTCATGTGACTACCGGCTACACCCCTTACATGTTGCTGTTTGGAAGAAGTGGGTGAGAAATTAATGAACTGGAGCTAGACTCAGAAGATTCCGGCCCGGGCAGTAGCCCAAGTACCTGGATTCGAGAACACCAGCGTCGGCTCCATACAGTGAGAAGACTGGTTGCTCAGAAGTTTCAGGAAGTAGAGCATGCAGATCATCCCCCGACCGCAGGCGGGTCACTTCAGCCAGGAGACCGAGTACTGGTAAGGGCCAAACGATTTGGGAGTAAACTGGACCATCATTGGGAGGCGATACCATATCGGGTGGTGAAGAAGGTTCACCCAGACAACCCCGTCTACGAGGTTAGGCCCGAAGGGTGTTGCACGGCAATATGCTGCGACCTTGCTCTTCTAAAGCTGAAGTCTGTAACGAAGTTGGGCCTTCAAACGTATTGGCTGAAGTGCCACATGCTGAAGTGCCACATGCAGGAACCTTGGGGGATGAAGAAGGATGGGCCACGATGCAATTGGGCCCGTCAGAACCGTTGAGGCCAACCCCGAGGGGAACCCAGAATGAGTCGAGAAATGACTTGCAATCCCCAGTAGTTGATTCATCGGACCTCCTGGAGTCACCTCCGCAAGAGGAGCCCCGCAGAACTGAGCAGGCTAATGCCGGAATTCCTCCTAACCGGTATGCTCAAGAAGAGATTATCTGGTCTCAAATCAAACAGAAAACGCAGGAGTGTGCCCAACTCCTGTCTGAACTTGCACTGCCTGGAAAGAGGCATCAATTCTGCGAGAAGTGCACTCACCCGAGGACTGGCGAGCAAAAAGGAGGGAGGAATGTAGCAAAGGCGAGAGAGCTTGTAAGGGAATTCCTACATGATGTTTCAAAGATGGAGAGAGGCTGCCATCTGCTGGCCAGACACAGTCAAGCGGAACCAAGATATGCAAGGGAAGTTGAAGGGAGAGCAGATTTAGACGCTGGACCTGATCAGGTGACTTCCAGGAAGGAGTTCCAGGAGATAAGAGGCCAGCGCGCCAAACCTGAAGGGTCTTTGGTGCCAAGCAGCAGAAAGAAGCAGACATGTTCCCTGCGTGCTGAGAAGCCCCGCGTGACAGGCCTAAGCCAGAGGCTTGTGAGGTGCCACAGCCGGGCACCAGTAGAAGAGCTCCAGATTCCTCACAGATGTGACCCGAGTGCTGTGCCTGCTGAGGAGACTCGGAACCTGCTTGCGGTGCTGAGTGAGTTTGCGGATAGTGTTGAGCCACCCCCGTAGTGTTCGACTTCAGATCGGTTCGTCGAACACCCGTATGTTCGCCGAACTGTTTGTCGAACTGTTCGTCGAACACCTTCGAACACCGTTAAAACCAATGGCAGGCAAACAAAAACACAAAGAAACACATAGAAAACACCTTCAAAGGTGTCCAAAAGCTGGCAAACTGCTCAGAAGATACAACTAACACATGGAAAAGTGACAAGTACATATAGTCATGTGAAAAGAAAAGAGGTGGAGGAGTAAAAGGAGGGGGAGACACAGATATAGGCATGTCATGCCCTTCTAAAACCAAAAAAGTGTGAATCCGACACGGCCAGTCCGTTCCTGCCCGTGCGACCTCCGTGTCGCCGGGTTTGTGCCAGAGCTGCGGTGGACCCTGACGGCCAGCCCCCCTCTCCCAATACTGGTGCCTGTCCGCTGGTGGGTCGAGCGAGCCCCCCTGCGGTGGAGGCAGGTCTAATCTTTTTAATTTAAATTGTCTCTCTAATTTGAATGAGTACACTTTAAATCCTTTTACAAGGATCTATTGGAGGGCGAGTCTCATGCCAGCAGCCGTGGTAATTCAAGCTCCAATAGCGTCCACTAAAGCTGCTGCAGTTAAAAAGCTTTTATAAGGATCGAGCTTGGCGGTCCACCGCAAGGCGTCCTACCGCCAGTCCCAGCCCCTGTGCCTTGGGGTGCCTCCCCGATGCTCTTCACTGAGTGTCCCGGGGGCCCGAACCATTTCCTTTGAAAAAATTAAGTGTCCAAACTACAGGTGGTGTAGCTTGCTTAACAGCTGGGATAATCCGCTGACTAGCAGACACTGCTACTAGGCACAAAGTATTTCCTGGGCTAGATGCAGTTAAAAATTTGTAATTAGATACTCTCGTTGGATGCTGAGAAAGCATTCCATAGAGTCTCCTGGCACGCCATATATTATTCTCTTAAAAAGCTTGGGGTAGGGGTCTAGGGGACCCTTTTATAGGCAAAATCACGGCCCTGTATCGCAATACGTCACCTAGGCTGAAGATAAATGGAACATTTTCATCACCTTTCATAATCACCAATGGGACAAGGCAGGGATGTCCTCTGTCCCCTCTCTTATACATCCTAGTGATGGAGCACCTGCTCTCATCAATTCGCCATAACCCCAAAATTAGGTGGATTGAGGTGGGAGGCACCGAGTACAAGTGCTCTGCATTTGCTGATGATGTCCTAGTATATATTACTCAATCACATATATCCATCCCTGCTGTTATGGCTGAAATAGATCACTTTGTTACATGGTCAAATTTTAAAATCAATGCAGCAAAGTCTGAGGTCCTCGATGTCTCCCTCCCCAAATCCATACAGGATTCCATCCAGTCCAACTTTCCCTTTGCCTGGCCCTCACAGGTATCAAATACTTAGGAATTCGTATTCATAGAGACCTCTCCCATCTATGTTATCATAATTTTGGGCCCTTTATTGAACAACTCCATATAGACCACGGTTGGCAAGTTAGAACTGTAAGATTCACTACGTGAACCACTGATGTTTTGTGGAAAAGCACATGTATATTGTGAGTAGAGATGAGCGTTGTTCTACTCGAACTGTTCGCCAATCTCAAATTCGAGCTGTTTTGGGCGGTGTTCGAGCCGGTCGGCGAACACGAACAATTTGAGAAAAATTCGGCTGTTCGAGGTTATGTTCGATAACTGTTCGTGCACCAAAATCATAACTGGATTTTTTCTCAGTAATGATGAAAATTAATGTTAATACGCAGTTTGAGTGTACAGCGGGGCGGGGGGAGGGGCAGGGGATGGATCTCTGCAGGAACAATGAAGATCTCCATTTTTTTTTCTCTTTCCCGCATTTGCAGTGGGGAGGTGCAATCTGTCAGCCTATCAGCAGCGTACACACGGAGCGAAGTGCTTTTTTTCACACAAGCAAGGGCATGTGTGATTGGCAGTGTATGTCACATGTCCTTGCCCTATAAGACCAAGCCATTTTCCCCGTCGCCACCATTTTCTCACTGCTGCAGCTGCGTGTTAGACGGCACCGCTGTTGCTGTGTGCGCTATACCTTGTTAATTTCAAGCCAATTTTCGCACAAATATACAGATAGCTTGGGAGTAGGGAATAGTTGTGATTGCAGTCCTTTTAAGGACTAGGTTACAGCATTTCCTACGACTTTTATCAGGCAGGTCTGTGCTCTTAAATAGATAGATTGTGGGAGTAAAGACTAATTGTAATTGGAGTCCTTCTCAGGACTAGGTTACATCAGTTCCTATCAGTTTTTGCCAGGCAGGTCTGTGCCAGTGCTGTGCAAGGTTTTTTCACAGCATTTGGCTGAATCTAGCAAAGCTAATCCTTTTTGGCCTATTGCAGAGTGTGTTAGTCAGTGGAGTAGCCTATCTGTGTTGCAAGATATACCACCTGTGTATAGAATACCAATTTTTTTACTGCACCTAGTGAAGTAAAATCTTTTGGGCATAGCATCATTCTATTAGTCCATCTATACTGACCTCCATCAGGTTGCAAACTGAATATAATTTTTTTCTGCATCTAGCTCTGAAAAAATATTTGGGCTTCTAGCAGTGTGTGGGACTTGGTCTATTAGTCCATCTATACTGACCTCCATCAGGTTGCAAATTAAAAATAATTTTTTTCTTCATTTAGCTCTGAAAAAATATTTGGGCTTCTAGCAGTGTGTGGGACTTGTTCTATTAGTCCTTCTATACTGACCTCCAGCAGGTTGCAAATTGAATATAATTTTTTTCTGCATCTAGCTCTGAAAAAATATTTGGGCTTCTAGCGGTGTGTGGGACTTGGTCTATTAGTCCATCTATACTGACCTCTATCAGGTTGCAAATTAAAAATAATTTTTTTCTGCATCTAGCTCTGAAAAAATATTTGGGCTTCTAGCAGTGTGTGGGACTTGGTCTATTAGTCCATCTATACTGACCTCCATCAGGTTGCAAATTAAAAATATTTTTTTTCTTCATTTATCTCTGAAAAAATATTTGGGCTTCTAGCAGCGTGTGGGACTTGTTCTATTAGTCCATCTATACTGACCTCCATCAGGTTGCAAATTAAAAATAATTTTTTTCTGCATCTAGCTCTGAAAAAATATTTGGGCTTCTAGCAGTGTGTGGGACTTGGTCTATTAGTCCATCTATACTGACCTCCATCAGGTTGCAAATTAAAAATAATTTTTTTCTGCATCTAGCTCTGAAAAAATATTTGGGCTTCTAGCAGTGTGTGGGACTTGGTCTATTAGTCCATCTATACTGACCTCCATCAGGTTGCAAATTGAATAAAAAAATTTTCTGCATCTAGCTCTGAAAAAATATTTGGGATTCTAGCGGTGTGTGGGACTTGGTCTATTAGTCCATCTATACTGACCTCCATCAGGTTGCAAATTAAAAATAATTTTTTTCTTCATTTAGCTCTGAAAAAATATTTGGGCTTCTAGCAGTGTGTGGGACTTGTTCTATTAGTCCTTCTATACTGACCTCCAGCAGGTTGCAAATTGAATATAATTTTTTTCTGCATCTAGCTCTGAAAAAATATTTGGGCTTCTAGCGGTGTGTGGGACTTGGTCTATTAGTCCATCTATACTGACCTCTATCAGGTTGCAAATTAAAAATAATTTTTTTCTGCATCTAGCTCTGAAAAAATATTTGGGCTTCTAGCAGTGTGTGGGACTTGGTCTATTAGTCCATCTATACTGACCTCCATCAGGTTGCAAATTAAAAATATTTTTTTTCTTCATTTATCTCTGAAAAAATATTTGGGCTTCTAGCAGCGTGTGGGACTTGTTCTATTAGTCCATCTATACTGACCTCCATCAGGTTGCAAATTAAAAATAATTTTTTTCTGCATCTAGCTCTGAAAAAATATTTGGGCTTCTAGCAGTGTGTGGGACTTGGTCTATTAGTCCATCTATACTGACCTCCATCAGGTTGCAAATTAAAAATAATTTTTTTCTGCATCTAGCTCTGAAAAAATATTTGGGCTTCTAGCAGTGTGTGGGACTTGGTCTATTAGTCCATCTATACTGACCTCCATCAGGTTGCAAATTGAATAAAAAAATTTTCTGCATCTAGCTCTGAAAAAATATTTGGGATTCTAGCGGTGTGTGGGACTTGGTCTATTAGTCCATCTATACTGACCTCCATCAGGTTGCAAATTAAAAATAATTTTTTTCTGCATCTAGCTCTGAAAAAATATTTGGGCTTCTAGCAGTGTGTGGGACTTGGTCTATTAGTCCATCTATACTGACCTCCATCAGGTTGCAAATTGAATAAAAAAATTTTCTGCATCTAGCTCTGAAAAAATATTTGGGCTTCTAGCGGTGTGTGGGACTTGGTCTATTAGTCCATCTATACTGACCTCCATCAGGTTGCAAATTAAAAATAATTTTTTTCTGCATCTAACCCAGCCAATAGTTTTGGCCTAATACCACAGTTTGGCCACTCAGCTCTGCTCGGTTACCATCCATTGTTTTTTTGTGCAAACAACTCCAGAGTTGTGAATTAGTTAACCACCAAAATGAGTGGAAAAAGGCCTGCTGCTGGTGGAAAGGGGAATAGGCGTGTTGGGAAGGGGAAAAAAGGTTGTGTCCGTGGGGTAGGTGCAGAAGAAAGACCATCTTCCAGCCAAACTAAAATGTCTACTTCTTTTAGCGGACAATGTGATAAGATCCCTTTCTTACGGCCACGCCAATCGCTACAAATTCCAGATGAGGCACAAAAACAGCAGGTGCTTCAACGGATATCAAGTGCTCCTTTAAGTGGGCTCTCCTCCACATCAACTTCAACATCACAAATACTCCAGTCCTCAAAGGTGTCACCCAAATTGCACTTGCTTCCTCACAGCTCCCAAATCTCCAGCTGCCCATCTGAGTATGAGGTAGAACAGATGGTTGAGTCTGCAGAGCTGTTTACTCATACTATAGCCTGGGAATCAGAGGTCGACTCCAGCGCTTCTGTGAATCCAGACGAGGAAATGATCTGCACTGATGCCCAGAATCTTTATGAGTCGGATCCAGGACCAGACGCAGAAGGTTCTGACCATAATGTAGACCCTCATTCCCAAACTGTAACTCCTGTTGGTGGAGACAATGAGGAAGACGATGATAAGACTCAAATACCTGATTGGAGCGACAACTTTAGTTTTTTGTCAGGGCAGGAACAGGTTGGCTCTGAGGACGACGGGTGTGATAACGCACAGGGTGATGATGATGAGGTCGGAGATCCCACTTACTGTCAACCCACAGTCAGCCAAGAGATGAGGTCAGCAGAGGAGGTGGAGGAAGATGCTAGTGACGACGAGGTCAGGTTGCGCCTTCCTGGACAGAGACGTAGTACTGGAAGCACGTCAACAACTGCATCCTCAAACACAACTCTGCCTCTCACCACAAGTCGTGGTGGCTCTTCAGGTCGCATGGGTGCTAAGCCTTGCATAGCCTGGGCATTTTTTCAGATCGATAAAGATGACCCAACTCGTGTTATCTGTAACATTTGTCAGCAAAAGCTAAGTAGAGGCCAAAAAATACATAGTTTGAGTACTTCATGCATGAACCGGCACATGGACATGAAGCATAAGTTGCAGTGGGAAGCTCAGTGTGCTACAATGCGGCCTAGCCGGCCGGGCCAATCACCGTCTGCCATATCTTGTGCATCCGCGGCCTCTTCATCCTCTGTGACTGGGGGGACAGCAGTCACACCTGTTTTGGGGCGCAGACCTGCCACCTCTTTACCCGCAACAGCCAGCGTGATTGGCAGGTCATCATTTTCTTTGGAGGTGGTAACACCAGCTGGTGTTGAGCGCTGTCCGACATCGATAGCACCACCTTTGGATCAAGGCAACCTAACATGTCCGCCTGCATCTTCCTCACAGACCAGCAGTTTGCCGGGGACACCCTTCTCAACCCCGTCTAAGCACAATAGCCAGCCCTCGGTCCCTCAGATGTGGACAAGTAAAAGACCATTTCCTCCTAGCCATGAGAAAGCTAAGAGGTTGAATTTCACCATCTGCAAGCTCTTGGCTACAGAAATGCTGCCTTTCCGCCTGGTGGACACAGAGGATTTTCGAGACCTTATGTCTGTCGCAGTGCCCCAGTACCAGATGCCCAGTCGGCACTACTTCTCAAAGAAAGGTGTGCCTGCGCTCCACCAGCATGTCGCACACAATATCACCGCTTCTTTGAGAAACTCTGTGTGTGACAGGGTGCATTTCACCACAGACACTTGGACGAGTAGGCATGGACAGGGGCGTTACATGTCGCTGACTGGGCACTGGGTAACTATGGTGACAGCAGGACAAGGGGCTGCTGTCCAAGTCTTGCCGTCCCCACGAGTTGTGCGTCAATCCTCTTTATGTCAAAGTTCCTCAACTGCTTCTGCCTCCTCAACCTCCTCTCGGTCTTCCACCTGCACCCAAAGCCTGTCTGGTCATGCCACAAGCTTTCTAACTGCGCAGAAGGGATCCTGCACACCTCCTTACTATGCTGGCAGTAGGGCTCAACGTCATCAGGCGGTTTTTACATTGAAATGTCTGGGAAATGTGAGTCACACAGCTGAGGAGTTGTGGTCAGCTCTGGAGAACCAATTTCATGAATGGTTGTCTCCACTGGACCTGAAACCAGTGAAGGCCGTGTGCGACAATGCTGCAAACCTGGGTGCGGCCCTTCGCCGGGGCAATGTCACACACGTGCCTTGTATGGCTCACGTGTTGAACCTGGTTGTCCAGCAATTTTTAGCCCACTATCCCAGACTAGATGGCCTTCTCAGAGGGCATGGTCGCTGTGTGCTCACTTCCGCCTTTCGCATCCCGCAGCTCAGCGACTTACATCTCTACAGAAGTCGTTGGGCCTGCCACTTCACCGGCTAAAATGCGATGTGCCTACCCGGTGGAATTCAACTCTGCACATGTTGGAGCGACTGTGGCAGCACCGACAAGCCCTGGTGCAATACGTTCTGACGTATAGCCTGGGCCAACGAGATTCAGAGGTGGGGCAAATCACGCTGGAGGAGTGGTCTCAGATCAGGGACCTATGCACCCTTCTGCACAGTTTTGAAATGGCGACGAAGATGTTTAGTGCTGACGATGCCATTATCAGCATGACTATTCCGGTGATTTACATGCTGGAGCACATGTTAAACAGAATTCGGAGTCAGGTGGTGGCACAAGAGGAGGTGGAGGAAGTAGAGGAGGAGGAGTTGTATGCGGAAGGGCTAACCTCTGCAAGGTCGGCAGCACCAAGGTGGCAGGCATGTGAGGGTGGGGGAGATGGTTTTACCAGGGCGCATGGTAGCAGCCAAACTAGTGAGGAAGGTGCAGGAGCCCAGGAAGAAGTGGAGGACGAACTGATGGAAGACTCATCAGATGAGGGAGACCTTGATCACATTTCTGTTGTGCGAGGTTGGGGGGAGAGGACAGAGGAAGGAAGCATGATTGTTACCTCGCCACCAACACAACAGGGACTTGGCGCTCCTGGATGCGCAACACACATGAGTGCCTTCTTGCTGCACTACCTGCAACATGACCCTCGAATTGTGAGAATCAGAAATAATCCTGACTACTGGGTTGCCACACTGTTAGATCCCCGGTACAAAAGTAAATTTGCAGAAATTATTCCTGCCATAGAAAGGGATGCACGCATGCAGGAGTATCAGCAGAGACTGTTGCAGAATCTTACATGTGCTTTTCCACAAAATACCAGTGGTGCACGTAGTGAATCTCACAGTTCCAACTTGCCAACCGTGGGACCGTCAAGTGTTCAGCACTCAAACCGTAAAAGAACCACAGTATCTGCTGGTAACATCAATTTTGCGGAATCATTTCACCACTTTTTTAGCCCATCCTTTGCAAGGCCACAGGAGACAAGAAGTCTGACACATAGTCAACGCCTAGAGACGATGGTACAGGAGTATCTCCAAGTAAACATTGAAGCCACGACTGTGTCACTGGACCCTTGCTCTTTTTGGGCTTCCAATCTGGATAAATGGCCGGAGCTAGCCACTTACGCCTTGGAGATCTTGTCATGCCCCGCAGCCAGCGTTCTGTCTGAACGTGTGTTCAGCGCTGCTGGTGGTGTGCTGACAGATAAGCGCACGCGGCTCTCCACTGATAATGTAGACAGACTCACGTTCATAAAGATGAACAAATCATGGATCCGAAACGACTTTTCTACCCCTGTGTCATCCTGGGGAGAGTAAAAGCTTGATGATTGGTTAAAATCACCCTACCAACCGTTTTAAGCTTTCAAATTACTAATCATGTTTATCTGTATCTTGACTGGAAAATAATTTGGGCTTTGTAGCAGTGTGCAGCACTGATCCTATTAGGCCATCTATACTAAAGCTTCACCAGATTTAAAATTAAAAATAATTTTTAGCTGCATCTAGCCCGGAAAATAATTTTGGGGCTCCGAGATGCGCAAGGCACATAAGTGCCTTCTTGCTGCACTACCTGCAGCATGACCCTCATATTGTCAGAATTCGAAGTAATCATGACTACTGGGTTGCCACACTCTTAGATCCCCCAAACTTTTCGATCAACCTTTTCATTTTAATAAAGACCAAAAAAATGGTCATTTTTGAAATTATAAGCATTAGCAGGTTGTTAGAAACTGAAATCAAACAGTTTTCAACTCAAAACTTTATTCTAGGTGATGTTACATTTTCACATAGGACCCTTGTTCGAAAGGAGCTTCTGAACTCTCTAGTCCATTGAATTTGTCAGGTTTTGGATGGTTTCTGCTTCAATTGTTTTGCATGAGGACAGAATACCCTCCCAGAGCTGTTGCTTAGATGTGAACTGCCTCCCGCCATCATAGACACTCCTTTTAATGATGCTCCAAAGGTTCTGAATGGGGTAGAGGTCAAGTGAGCACGGGGGTCACACCATAAGTTTGTCCCCTTTTATGCCCATATCAGCCAGAGATGCAGATGTTTTATGTGCAGCATGAGATGGTGCATTATCATGCAGAAAAATGATCTTGCTGTGAAATACACGGTTCTTCTTCTTGAACCATGGCAGGAAGTGCTGTTTGAGAAAATCCACATACATTATGGAGTTCATCTTTAGCGCCTTCAGGGATCCTAAAGGGGCCGACAATCTCTCTCCCCATGATTCCAGCCCAAAACATTACTCCACCTCCTCCTTGTTGGCGCTGTAGCCGTGTTTGCGTGGGGTGTCCATCAACCAGCCATCCTCCACTCCATCCATCTGGACCATCGAGCGCTGCACGGCACTCATCCGTGAACAAAACAGTTTTGAAATCAGCCTTCATGTAATGTTTGGCCCACTGGAGCCGTTTCTGCTTGTGTGAAGTGGATAGAGGAGGTCGACAGGATGGCGCATGCACAGCTGCAAACCTCTGAAGGACCCTGCATCTTGTTGTTCGGGGGACGTTGGAGGCACAAGCAGCTTCAAAAACTTGTCTGCTGCTATGACAAGGCTTTTTTGCCGCTGCTCTTTCAACCTGACGTAATTGCCTGTAGGAAAGAGTCCTCAATTTGCCCTTATCAGCACGCACACGTGTGTACTGTGAATCAGCTACATACTTCTTGATTGCCAAGACACTTCTTCCTGATCATCGCACAATGTTGATTGTAGTCATGCCTTGACCTAAACACTCCACAATTTGTTGATTCTCAGCAGCCGACACATCCTTTTTCTTTCCCATTTTGGCAGAAAATGTAGGCTGCTTAATAATGTGAGAGAGCCTTCTTAAGTAGTCTTGCCTTTCATTGGACACACCTGCCAAACCAATTAGCACAGGTGTCTGCAATTGCTTACAGTGATATAAAGAGCCCTGACACACATCACCATCAATGAGTTTAACTGATAAACAAACAAATTCTTCCTTTATCACTCCTAAACACTTTTTGTATAATAATTTGGAACGCAGTGTACATGTGCTTTTCCACAAAACACCAGTGGTTCACGTAGTGAATCTTACAGTTCTAACTTGCCAACCGTGGTCTGTATGGAGTTGTTCAATAAAGGGCCCAAAATTAAGATAACATAGATGGAAGAGGTCTCTATGAATAGGAATTCCTAAGTATTTGATACCCTGTGAGGGCCAGGCAAAGGGAAAGTTGGACTGGATGGAATCCTATATGGATTTGGGGAGGGAGACATCGAGGGCCTCAGACTTCGCTGCATTGATTTTAAAATTTTACCATGTAACAAAGTGATCTATTTCAGCCATAACAGCATGGATGGATATATGTGATTGAGTGATATATACTAGGACATCATCAGCAAATAGAGAGCACTTGTACTCGGTGCCTCCCACCTCAATCCACCTAATATTGGGGTTATGGCGAATTGATGAGAGCAGGTGCTCCATCACTAGGATGTATAAGAGAGGGGACAGAGGACATCACTGCCTTGTCCCATTGGTGATTGTGAAAGGTGATGAAAATGTTCTGACGCACCCCCTGGGCCTTGGGACACCCGGAGCCGGACCCTTTTTGGTGGATGCTGGTGGTTGTAGTCTTCGTGGCGGCGACCCAGTTCCGTGGCTCAGGGCGGTCAAACCAGTGGCGGAACTATTTATGTGGTTTTCATGTTTAAATGTCCGACTACGCCACCCGTGGATTGCGGTCAGAGTGAACCGCCGCTACAGGGCAGACCACTGAGGCTGGTGTTGTGGGTGCAGCAGAGCGTAGCATAACTCCCCACGGGAGGAGTATAGCCTCAGGGCAGTGTATGCGGAGGATGGGGTTGATGGTGCAGGGCAGCAGCAGTAACGACACGGAGTCAGTGATGCAGTTCAGGGCCTTTACTCACAGTTCTTATTATCCAGACCACGTCTGCAGGTAACGGCTGCCCACGTCGTACTGTGCTCACCAGGTGAGGGGCTCAGACAACTCCCAGATAACTTTGGAGCACTTCACAGGACCCCCTTTGTGTGTCCTTTGTCTGGCCTTTCTTACCAACACTTCTGTCCGGCTGCCTCGGGCCTCCTCTTGGTAAACTTGGCGCCAGTTTCCCTGACCCTATGTGGTGCCTTCCTAGCGGGTGTAGCGAGGGGCTGCGCCACATAAAATGTCAGAGCCTCCGGTTTCTAGCTGAGGGTCGTTTCCTGCCTCCACTAGTTCGGGGACCGGTCTCCCCCTTTGGCCTGACCCCTCCACGCAGGTGGATTCGGGCGTGCGGTGGCGACTCGCCCGTCCGCACCCCTGGGATCCCTTCATTCCTCGTTCCTGGAGCCTTCTCCGCTCCTCTTCCTTCCTTCTCCCTCTTCCAGGCCTGGGCCTCTGTTACTAGGCCCGCCTCCGGAGCAGAGCTCATGCAGAGCCCCTGCTCCCTGCCACTTCTGCTCAGACTTCTCTGCACTGAACTAAGATGGTGCCCACCTTTTATACTCCCTTCTCAATGCACCCAGGAACTGCTTACTCCCTGCTCCTGCACTACAGGGTTCCCCTTCCTCAGTGTTCCCTCCCCCCACTCCAGCCAGGGACAGGGGCTGTCGTGCCCATCTCAGGGGCATATTGGTCGCCCTGCCCCACGGCAATGTGGTGTAATGCATGCAGGTGTCGGGTCCTGATCCACACTCCATCCTTACCTGAGAGTGAGATATCACACCTCTGGGTGAGGTGCAATACGTCTGTAGCAACCGAGCCCTCAGGGTGCTACAGTTCCATTTATCTTCAGCCTAGGTGACGTATTGCGATACAGGGCCGTGATTTTGGCTATAAAAGGGTCCCCTAGACCCCTACCCCAAGCTTCTTAAGAGAATCATATATGGCGTGCCAGGAGACTCTATGGAATACTTTCTCAGCATCCAACGAGAGTATCTAATTACAAATTTTTAACTGCATCTAGCCCAGGAAATACTTTGTGCCTAGTAGCAGTGTCTGCTAGTGAACGGATTATCCCGGCTGTTAAGCAAGCTGCACCACCTGTAGTTTAGACACTTAATTTTTTCAAAGGAAATGCTTCGGGACCATGGGATACTTAGTGAAGAGCATCAGGAGGCACCCCAAGGCATAGGGGCTGGGACTGGCAGTAGGATGCCTTGCGGTGGACAGCCGAGCTCGATCCTTATAAAAGCTTTTTAACTGCAGCAGCTTTAGTGGACGCTACTGGAGCTGGAATTACCGCGGCTGCTGGCATGAGACTTGCCCTCCAATAGCTCCTTGTAAATGGATTTAAAGTGTATTCATTCAAATTAGAGAGACAATTTAAATTAAAAAGCTTAGAGCTGCCTCCACCACAGGGGGGCTCGCTCGACCCACCAGCGGACAGGCACCAGTATTGGGAGAGGGGGGCTGGCCGTCAGGGTTCACCGCGGCTCTGGCACAAACCCGGCGACACGGAGGTGGAACGGGCAGGAGCGGACTGGCCGTGTCGGCTTCTCACTTTTTGGATTTTAGAAGGGCATGACATGCCTATATCTGTGTCTCCCCCTCCTTTTACTCCTCCACCTCTTTTATTTTCGCATGACTATATGTACTTGTCACTTTTCCATGTGTTAGTTATGTCTTCTGAGCAGTTTGTCAGCTTTTGGACACCTTTGAAGGTGTTTTCTATGTGTTTCTATGTGTTTTTGTTTGCCTACCATTGGTTTTAACGGTGTTCGAAGGTGTTCGACGAACAGTTCGACGAACAGTTCGGCGAACACACGGGTGTTCGACGAACCGAACCGAACTCGAACACTACGGGGGTGGCTCAACACTAGTCACTAGCATCCTCCTCCACCTCCTCTGCTGACCTCATCGACTGGCTGACTGTGGGCTGACAGTAAGTGGGATCTCCAACCTCGTCATCATCACCCTGTGTGTTATCACACCCGTCGTCCTCAGAGCCAACCTCTTCCTGCCCTGACAAAAAACTCAAGTTGTCGCTCCAATCAGGTATTTGAGTCTCATTATCGTCTTCCTCATTGTGTCCACCAACAGGAGTTACAGTTTGGGAAAGAGGGTCTACATTATGGTCAGAACCTTCTGCGTCTGGTCCTGGATGCGACTCATAAAGATTCTGGGCATCAGTGCAGATCATTTCCTCGTCTGGATTCACAGAAGCTCTGGAGCCGACCTCTGATTCCCAGGTTATAATATGAGTAAACAGCTCTGCAGACTCAACCATCTGTTCTACCCCATACTCAGACGGGCAGCTGGAAACTTGGGAGCTGTGAGGAAGCAAGTGCGATTGGGATGACACCTCTGAGGACTGGAGCATTTGTGATGTTGAAGTTGAGGTGGAGGAGAGCCCACATAAAAGAGCACTTGATATCCATTGAAGCACCTGCTCTTTTTGTGCCTCATCTGGAATTTGTAGCGATTGGCATGGCCGTAAGAAAGGGATCTTATTATATTGTGCGCTAAAAGAAGTAGACATCTTAGTTTGGCTGGAAGATGGTCTTTCTTCTGCAGATGTTACTGTTGGTTTAACACCTACCCCACAGACACAACCTTTTTTCCCCTTCCCAACACGCCTATTCCCCTTTCCACCAGCAGCAGGCCTTTTTCCACTCATTTTGTTGGTTAACTGATACACAACTCTGGAGTTGTTAGCACAAAAAAACAATGGATGGGAACCGAGCAGAGCTGAGTGGCCAAACTGTAGTATTAGCCCAAAAGTATTGGCTCGGTTAGATGCAGATAAAAATTATATTGAATTTGCAACCTGGTGGAGGTTAGTATAGATGGACTAATAGAACAAGTCCCACACGCTGCTACAAGCCTAAATATTTTTTCAGAGCTAGATGCAGAAAAAAATTATATTGAATTTGCAACCTGGTGGAGGCTAGCATAGATGGACTAATAGAGCAAGTCCGACACACACCTACAAGCCGAAATATTTTCTCAGAGCTAGATGCAGAAAAAAATTATATTGAATTTGCAACCTGGTGGAGGTTAGTATAGATGGACTAATAGAACAAGTCCTACACACTGCTACAAGTTGAAATATTTTTTAAGAGCTAGATTCAGAAAAAAATTATATTGAATTTGCAACCTGGTGGAGGTTAGTATAGATGGACTAAAGAAGAAGTCCCACACACTGCTACAAGCCGAAATATTTTTTCAGAGCTAGATGCAGAAAAAAATTATATTGAATTTGCAACCTGGTGGAGGTTAGTATAGATGGACTAATAGAACAAGTCCCACACACTGGTACAAGCCAAAATATTTTTTCAGAGCTACATGCAGAAAAAAATTATATTGAATTTTCAACCTGGTGGAGGTTAGTATAGATGGACTAATAGAACAAGTCCCACACACTGCTACAAGCCGAAATATTTTTTCAGAACTAGATGCAGAAAAAAATTATATTGAATTTGCAACCTGGTGGAGGTTAGTATAGATGGACTAATAGAACAAGTCCCACACGCTGCTACAAGCCAAAATATTTTTTCAGAGGTAGATGCAGAAAAAAATTATATTGAATTTGCAACCTGGTGGAGGTTAGTATAGATGGACTAATAGAACAAGTCCCACACACTGCTACAAGCCGAAATATTTTTTCAGAGCTAGATGCAGAAAAAAATTATATTGAATTTGCAACCTGTTGGAGGTTAGTATAGATGGACTAATAGAACAAGTCCCACACATTGCTACAAGCCGAAATATTTTTTCAGAGCTAGATGCAGAAAAAATAAATTATATTGAATTTGCAACCGGGTGGAGGTTAATACAGATGGACTAATAGAACAAGTCCCACACGCTGCTACAAGCCAAAATATTTTTTCAGAGCTAGATGCAGAAAAAAATTATATTGAATTTGCAACCTGGTGGAGGTTAGTATAGATGGACTAATAGAACACGTCCCACACACTGTTACAAGCCTAAATATTTTTTCAGAGCTAGATGCAGAAAAAAATTATATTGAATTTGCAACCTGGTGGAGGTTACTATAGATGGATTAATAGAACAAGTCCCACACACTGCTACAAGCCGAAATATTTTTTCAGAGCTAGATGCAAAAAAAAAATTATATTGAATTTGCAACTTGGTGGAGGTTAGTATAGATGGACTAATAGAACAAGTCCCAAACATAGCTACAAGCCGAAATATTTTTTCAGTGGTAGATGGAGAAAAAAATTAAATTGAATTTGCAACCTGGTGGAGGTTAGTATAGATGGACTAATAGAACAAGTCCCACACACTGCTACAAGCCAAAATATTTTTTCAGAGCTAGATGCAGAAAAAAATTATATTGAATTTGCAACCAGGTGGAGTTTAGTATAGATGGACTAATAGAACAAGTCCCACACACTGCTACAAGCCGAAATATTTTTTCAGAGCTAGATGCAGAAAAAAATTATATTGAATTTGCAACCTGGTGGAGGTTAGTATAGATGGACTAATAGAAAAAGTCCCACATGCTGCTACAAGCCAAAATATTTTTTCAGAGCTAGATGCAGAAAAAAATTATATTGAATTTGCAACCTGGTGGAGGTTAGTATAGATGGACTAATAGAACAAGTCCCACACACTGCTAGAAGCCGAAATATTTTTTCAGAGCTAGATGCAGAAAAAAATTATATTGAATTTGCAACCTGGTGGAGGTTAGTATAGATGGTCTAATAGAACAAGTCCCACACACTGCAACAAGCCGAAATATTTTTTCAGAGCTAGATACAGAAAAAAATTATATTGAATTTGCAACCTGGTGGAGGTTAGTATAGATGGACTAATAGAACAAGTCCCACACACTGCTACAAGCCGAAACATTTTTTCAGAGCTAGATGCAGAAAAAAATTATATTGAATTTGCAACCTGGTGGAGGTTAGTATAGATGGACTAATAGAACAAGTCCCACACACTGCTACAAGCCAAAATATTTTTTTAGAGCTAGATGCAGAAATAACTTATATTGAATTTGCAACCTGGTGGAGGTTAGTATAGATGGGCTAATAGAACAAGTCCCACACACTGCTACAAGCCGAAATATTTTTTCAGAGCTAGATGCAGAAAAAAATTATATTGAATTTGCAACCTGGTGGAGGTTAGTATAGATGAACTAATAGAACAAGTCCCACACATTGCTACAAGCCGAAATATTTTTTCAGAGCTAGATGCAGAAAAAAATTATATTGAATTTGCAACCTGGTGGAGGTTAGTATAGATGGACTAATAGAACAAGTCCCACACACTGCTACAAGCCGAAAAAAATTTTTCAGAGCTAGATGCAGAAAAACATTATATTGAATTTGCAACCTGGTGGAGGTTAGTATAGATGGACTAATGGAACAAGTCCCACAAGCTGCTACAAGCCAAAATATTTTTTCAGAGCTAAATGCAGAATAAAATTATAGTGAATTTGCAACCGGGTGGAGGTTAGTACAGATGGACTAATAGAACAAGTCCCACACGCTGCTACAAGCCAAAATATTTTTTCAGAGCAAGATGCAGAAAAAAATTATATTGAATTTGCAACCTGGTTGAGGTTAGTATAGATGGATTAATAAAACACGTCCCACACACTGCTACAAGCCGAAATATTTTTTCAGAGCTAGATGCAGAAAAAAATTATATTGAATTTGCAACCTGGTGGAGGTTAGTATAGCTGGACTAATAGAACAAGTCCCACACACTGCTACAAGCCGAAATATTTTTCCAGAGCTAGATGCCGAAAAAAATTATATTGAATTTTCAACCTGGTGGAGGTTAGTATAGATGGACTAATAGAACAAGTCCCACACTCTGCTACAAGCCGAAATATTTTTTCAGAGCTAGATGCAGAAAAAAATTATATTGAATTTGCAACCTGATGGAGTTTAGTATAGATGGATAAATAGAACAAGTCCCACACACTGCTACAAGCCGAAATATTTTTTCAGAGCTAGATGCAAAAAAAAAATTATATTGAATTTGCAACTTGGTGGAGGTTAGTATAGATGGACTAATAGAACAAGTCCCACACACAGCTACAAGCCGAAATATTTTTTCAGTGGTAGATGGAGAAAAAAATTAAATTGAATTTGCAACCTGGTGGAGGTTAGTATAGATGGACTAATAGAACAAGTCCCACACACTGCTACAAGCCAAAATATTTTTTCAGAGCTAGATGCAGAAAAAAATTATATTGAATTTGCAACCTGGTGGAGGTTAGTATAGATGGACTAATAGAACAAGTCCCACACACTGCTTCAAGCCGAAATATTTTTTCAGAGCTAGATGCAGAAAAAAATTATATTGAATTTGCAACCTGGTGGAGGTTAGTATAGATGGACTAATAGAACAAGTCCCACAAGCTGATACAAGCCAAAATATTTTTTCAGAGCTAAATGCAGAATAAAATTATAGTGAATTTGCAACCGGGTGGAGGTTAGTATAGATGGATTAATAGAACAAGTCCCACACACTGCTACAAGCCGAAATATTTTTTCAGAGCTAGATGCAAAAAAAAAATTATATTGAATTTGCAACTTGGTGGAGGTTAGTATAGATGGACTAATAGAACAAGTCCCACACACAGCTACAAGCCGAAATATTTTTTCAGTGGTAGATGGAGAAAAAAATTAAATTGAATTTGCAACCTGGTGGAGGTTAGTATAGATGGACTGGTAGAACAAGTCCCACACACTGCTACAAGCCAAAATATTTTTTCAGAGCTAGATGCAGAAAAAAATTATATTGAATTTGCAACCTGGTGGAGGTTAGTATAGATGGACTCATAGAACAAGTCCCACACACTGCTTCAAGCCGAAATATTTTTTCAGAGCTAGATGCAGAAAAAAATTATATTGAATTTGCAACCTGGTGGAGGTTAGTATAGATGGACTAATAGAACAAGTCCCACAAGCTGATACAAGCCAAAATATTTTTTCAGAGCTAAATGCAGAATAAAATTATAGTGAATTTGCAACCGGGTGGAGGTTAGTACAGATGGACTAATAGAACAAGTCCCACACGCTGCTACAAGCCAAAATATTTTTTCAGAGCTAGATGCAGAAAAAAATTATATTGAATTTGCAACCTGGTGGAGGTTAGTATAGATGGACTAATAGAACACGTCCCACACACTGTTACAAGCCTAAATATTTTTTCAGAGCTAGATGCAGAAAAAAATTATATTGAATTTGCAACCTGGTGGAGGTTAGTATAGATGGATTAATAGAACAAGTCCCACACACTGCTACAAGCCGAAATATTTTTTCAGAGCTAGATGCAAAAAAAAAATTATATTGAATTTGCAACTTGGTGGAGGTTAGTATAGATGGACTAATAGAACAAGTCCCACACACAGCTACAAGCCGAAATATTTTTTCAGTGGTAGATGGAGAAAAAAATTAAATTGAATTTGCAACCTGGTGGAGGTTAGTATAGATGGACTAATAGAACAAGTCCCACACACTGCTACAAGCCAAAATATTTTTTCAGAGCTAGATGCAGAAAAAAATTATATTGAATTTGCAACCTGGTGGAGGTTAGTATAGATGGACTCATAGAACAAGTCCCACACACTGCTTCAAGCCGAAATATTTTTTCAGAGCTAGATGCAGAAAAAAATTATATTGAATTTGCAACCTGGTGGAGGTTAGTATAGATGGACTAATAGAACAAGTCCCACAAGCTGATACAAGCCAAAATATTTTTTTCAGAGCTAAATGCAGAATAAAATTATAGTGAATTTGCAACCGGGTGGAGGTTAGTACAGATGGACTAATAGTATAAGTCCCACACGCTGCTACAAGCCAAAATATTTTTTCAGAGCTAGATGCAGAAAAAAATTATATTGAATTTGCAACCTGGTGGAGGTTAGTATAGATGGACTAATAGAACACGTCCCACACACTGTTACAAGCCTAAATATTTTTTCAGAGCTAGATGCCGAAAAAAATTATATTGAATTTGCAACCTGGTGGAGGTTAGTATAGATGGACTAATAGAACAAGTCCCACACTCTGCTACAAGCCGAAATATTTTTTCAAAGCTAGATGCTGAAAAAAATTATATTGAATTTGCAACCTGATGGAGGTTAGTATAGATGGACTAATAGAACAAGTCCCACACACTGCTACAAGCCGAAATATTTTTTCAGAGCTAGATGCAAAAAAAAAATTATATTGAATTTGCAACTTGGTGGAGGTTAGTATAGATGGACTAATAGAACAAGTCCCACACAGAGCTACAAGCCGAAATATTTTTTCAGTGGTAGACGGAGAAAAAAATTAAATTGAATTTGCAACCTGGTGGAGGTTAGTATAGATGGACTAATAGAACAAGTCCCACACACTGCTACAAGCCAAAATATTTTTTCAGAGCTAGATGCAGAAAAAAATTATATTGAATTTGCAACCTGGTGGAGGTTAGTATAGATGGACTCATAGAACAAGTCCCACACACTGCTTCAAGCCGAAATATTTTTTCAGAGCTAGATGCAGAAAAAAATTATATTGAATTTGCAACCTGGTGGAGGTTAGTATAGATGGACTAATAGAACAAGTCCCACAAGCTGCTACAAGCCAAAATATTTTTTCAGAGCTAAATGCAGAATAAAATTATAGTGAATTTGCAACCGGGTGGAGGTTAGTACAGATGGACTAATAGTATAAGTCCCACACGCTGCTACAAGCCAAAATACTTTTTCAGAGCTAGATGCAGAAAAAAATTATATTGAATTTGCAACCTGGTGGAGGTTAGTATAGATGGACTAATAGAACACGTCCCACACACTGTTACAAGCCTAAATATTTTTTCAGAGCTAGATGCCGAAAAAAATTATATTGAATTTGCAACCTGGTGGAGGTTAGTATAGATGGACTAATAGAACAAGTCCCACACTCTGCTACAAGCCGAAATATTTTTTCAAAGCTAGATGCAGAAAAAAATTATATTGAATTTGCAACCTGATGGAGGTTAGTATAGATGGACTAATAGAACAAGTCCCACACACTGCTACAAGCCAAAATATTTTTTCAGAGCTAGATGCAAAAAAAAAATTATATTGAATTTGCAACTTGGTGGAGGTTAGTATAGATGCACTAATAGAACAAGTCCCACACACAGCTACAAGCCGAAATATTTTTTCAGTGGTAGATGGAGAAAAAAATTAAATTGAATTTGCAACCTGGTGGAGGTTAGTATAGATGGACTAATAGAACAAGTCCCACACACTGCTACAAGCCAAAATATTTTTTCAGAGCTAGATGCAGAAAAAAATTATATTGAATTTGCAACCTGGTGGAGGTTAGTATAGATGGATTAATAGAACAAGTCCCACACACTGCTACTAGCCGAAATAATTTTTCAGAGCTAGATACAGAAAAAAAATATATTGAATTTGCAACCTGGTGAAGGTTATTATAGATGGACTAATAGAACAAATCCCATACACTGCTACAAGAAGAAATATTTTTTCAGAGCTAGATGCAGAATTTTTTTTTATTGAATTTACAACCTGGTGGAGGTTAGTATAGATGGACTAATATAACAAGTCCCACACGCTGCTATAAGCCAAAATATTTTTTCAGAGCTAGATGCAGAAAAAAATTATATTGAATTTGCAACCTGGTGGAGGTTAGTATAGATAGACTAATAGAACATGTCCCACACATTGCTACAAGCCGAAATACTTTTTCAGAGCTAGATGCAGAAAAACATTATATTGAATTTTCAACCTGGTTGAGGTTAGTATAGATGGACTAATAGAACAAGTCCCACACACTGCTACAAGTCGAAATATTTTTTCAGAGCTAGATGCAGAAAAAAATTATATTGAATTTGCAACCTAGTGGAGGTAAGTATAGATGGACTAATAGAACAAGTTCCACACACTGCTACAAGCCGAAATATTTTTTCAGCGCTAGATGCAGAAAAAAATTATATTGAATTTGCAACCTGGTGGAGGTTAGTGTAGATGGACTAAGAGAACAAGTCCCACACACTGTTACAAGCCGAAATATTTTTTCAGAGCTAGATGCAGAAAAAAATTATATTGAATTTTCAACCTGGTGGAGGTTAGTATAGATGGACTAATATAACAAGTCCCACACGCTGCTATAAGCCGAAATATTTTTTCATAGCTAGATGCAGAAAAAAATTATATTGAATTTGCAACCTGGTGGAGGTTAGTATAGATAGACTAATAGAACATGTCCCACACATTGCTACAAGCCGAAATATTTTTTCAGAGCTAGATGCAGAAAAACATTATATTGAATTTTCAACCTGGTTGAGGTTAGTATAGATGGACTAATAGAACAAGTCCCACACACTGTTACAAGTCGAAATATTTTTTCAGAGCTAGATGCAGAAAAAAATTATATTGAATTTGCAACCTAGTGGAGGTAAGTATAGATGGACTAATAGAACAAGTTCCACACACTGCTACAAGCCGAAATATTTTTTCAGAGCTAGATGCAGAAAAAAATTATATTGAATTTGCAACCTGGTGGAGGTTAGTGTAGATGGACTAAGAGAACAAGTCCCACACACTGTTACAAGCCGAAATATTTTTTCAGAGCTAGATGCAGAAAAAAATTATATTGAATTTTCAACCTGGTGGAGGTTAGTATAGATGGACTAGTAGAACAAGTCCCACACACTGCTACAAGCCGAAATATTTTTTCATAGCTAGATGCAGAAAAAAATTATATTGAATTTGCAACCTGGTGGAGGTTAGTATAGATGGACTAATAGAACAAGTCCCACACACTGCTACAAGCCAAAATATTTTTTCAGAGGTAGATGCAGAAAAAAATTATATTGAATTTGCAACCTGGTGGAGGTTAGTATAGATGGACTAATAGAACAAGTCCCACTCACTGCTACAAGCTGAAATATTTTTTCAGAGCTAGATGCAGAAAAAAATTATACTGAATTTGCAACCTGGTGAAGGTTAGTATAGATGGACTAATAGAACTAGTCCCACACACTGCTGCAAGCCGAAATATTATTTCAGAGCTAGATGCAGAAAAAAATTATATTGAATTTGCAACCTGATGGAGGTTAGTATAGATGGACTAATAGAACAAGTCCCACACACTGCTACAAGCCAAAATATTTTTTCAGAGCTAGATGCAAAAAAAAAATTATATTGAATTTGCAACTTGGTGGAGGTTAGTATAGATGCACTAATAGAACAAGTCCCACACACAGCTACAAGCCGAAATATTTTTTCAGTGGTAGATGGAGAAAAAAATTAAATTGAATTTGCAACCTGGTGGAGGTTAGTATAGATGGACTAATAGAACAAGTCCCACACACTGCTACAAGCCAAAATATTTTTTCAGAGCTAGATGCAGAAAAAAATTATATTGAATTTGCAACCTGGTGGAGGTTAGTATAGATGGATTAATAGAACAAGTCCCACACACTGCTACTAGCCGAAATAATTTTTCAGAGCTAGATACAGAAAAAAAATATATTGAATTTGCAACCTGGTGAAGGTTATTATAGATGGACTAATAGAACAAATCCCATACACTGCTACAAGAAGAAATATTTTTTCAGAGCTAGATGCAGAATTTTTTTTTATTGAATTTACAACCTGGTGGAGGTTAGTATAGATGGACTAATATAACAAGTCCCACACGCTGCTATAAGCCAAAATATTTTTTCAGAGCTAGATGCAGAAAAAAATTATATTGAATTTGCAACCTGGTGGAGGTTAGTATAGATAGACTAATAGAACATGTCCCACACATTGCTACAAGCCGAAATACTTTTTCAGAGCTAGATGCAGAAAAACATTATATTGAATTTTCAACCTGGTTGAGGTTAGTATAGATGGACTAATAGAACAAGTCCCACACACTGCTACAAGTCGAAATATTTTTTCAGAGCTAGATGCAGAAAAAAATTATATTGAATTTGCAACCTAGTGGAGGTAAGTATAGATGGACTAATAGAACAAGTTCCACACACTGCTACAAGCCGAAATATTTTTTCAGCGCTAGATGCAGAAAAAAATTATATTGAATTTGCAACCTGGTGGAGGTTAGTGTAGATGGACTAAGAGAACAAGTCCCACACACTGTTACAAGCCGAAATATTTTTTCAGAGCTAGATGCAGAAAAAAATTATATTGAATTTTCAACCTGGTGGAGGTTAGTATAGATGGACTAATATAACAAGTCCCACACGCTGCTATAAGCCGAAATATTTTTTCATAGCTAGATGCAGAAAAAAATTATATTGAATTTGCAACCTGGTGGAGGTTAGTATAGATAGACTAATAGAACATGTCCCACACATTGCTACAAGCCGAAATATTTTTTCAGAGCTAGATGCAGAAAAACATTATATTGAATTTTCAACCTGGTTGAGGTTAGTATAGATGGACTAATAGAACAAGTCCCACACACTGTTACAAGTCGAAATATTTTTTCAGAGCTAGATGCAGAAAAAAATTATATTGAATTTGCAACCTAGTGGAGGTAAGTATAGATGGACTAATAGAACAAGTTCCACACACTGCTACAAGCCGAAATATTTTTTCAGAGCTAGATGCAGAAAAAAATTATATTGAATTTGCAACCTGGTGGAGGTTAGTGTAGATGGACTAAGAGAACAAGTCCCACACACTGTTACAAGCCGAAATATTTTTTCAGAGCTAGATGCAGAAAAAAATTATATTGAATTTTCAACCTGGTGGAGGTTAGTATAGATGGACTAGTAGAACAAGTCCCACACACTGCTACAAGCCGAAATATTTTTTCATAGCTAGATGCAGAAAAAAATTATATTGAATTTGCAACCTGGTGGAGGTTAGTATAGATGGACTAATAGAACAAGTCCCACACACTGCTACAAGCCAAAATATTTTTTCAGAGGTAGATGCAGAAAAAAATTATATTGAATTTGCAACCTGGTGGAGGTTAGTATAGATGGACTAATAGAACAAGTCCCACTCACTGCTACAAGCTGAAATATTTTTTCAGAGCTAGATGCAGAAAAAAATTATACTGAATTTGCAACCTGGTGAAGGTTAGTATAGATGGACTAATAGAACTAGTCCCACACACTGCTGCAAGCCGAAATATTATTTCAGAGCTAGATGCAGAAAAAAATTATATTGAATTTGCAACCTGGTGGAGGTTAGTATAGATGTACTAATAGAACAAGTCCCACACACTGCTACAAGCCGAAATATTTTTTCAGAGCTAGATGCAGAAAAAAATTATATTGAATTTGCAACCTGGTGGAGGTTAGTATAGATGCACTAATAGAACAAGTCCCACACACTGCTATAAGCCGAAATACTTTTTCAGAGCTAGATGCAGAAAAAAATTATATTGAATTTGCAACCTGGTGGAGGTTAGTATAGATGGACTAATAGAACAAGTCCCACAAGCTGCTACAAGCCAAAATATTTTTTCAGAGCTAAATGCAGAATAAAATTATAGTGAATTTGCAACCGGGTGGAGGTTAGTACAGATGGACTAATAGAACAAGTCGCACACGCTGCTACAAGCCAAAATATTTTTTCAGAGCTAGATGCAGAAAAAAATTATATTGAATTTGCAACCTGGTGGAGGTTAGTATAGATGGACTAATAGAACACGTCCCACACACTGTTACAAGCCTAAATATTTTTTCAGAGCTAGATGCAGAAAAAAATTATATTGAATTTGCAACCTGGTGGAGGTTAGTATAGCTGGACTAATAGAACAAGTCCCACACACTGCTACAAGCCGAAATATTTTTTCAGAGCTAGATGCCGAAAAAAAATTATATTGAATTTGCAACCTGGTGGAGGTTAGTATAGATGGACTAATAGAACAAGTCCCACACTCTGCTACAAGCCGAAATATTTTTTCAGAGCTAGATGCAGAAAAAAATTATATTGAATTTGCAACCTGATGGAGGTTAGTATAGATGGACTAATAGATCAAGTCCCACACACTGCTACAAGCCGAAATATTTTTTCAGAGCTAGATGCAAAAAAAAAATTATATTGAATTTGCAACTTGGTGGAGGTTAGTATAGATGGACTAATAGAACAAGTCCCACACACAGCTACAAGCCGAAATATTTTTTCAGTGGTAGATGGAGAAAAAAATTATATTGAATTTGCAACCTGGTGGAGGTTAGTATAGATGGACTAATAGAACAAGTCACACACACTGCTTCAAACCGAAATATTTTTTCAGAGCTAGATGCAGAAAAAAATTATATTGAATTTGCAACCTGGTGGAGGTCAGTATAGATGGACTAATAGAACAAGTCCCAAACGCTGCTACAAGCCGAAATATTTTTTCAGAGCTAGAAGCAGAAAAAAATTATATTGAATTTGCAACCTGGTGGAGGTTAGTATAGATGGATTAATAGAACAAGTCCCACACACTGCTACAAGCCGAAATAATTTTTCAGAGCTAGATACAGAAAAAAATTATATTGAATTTGCAACCTGGTGAAGGTTATTATAGATGGACTAATAGAACAAATCCCATACACTGCTACAAGAAGAAATATTTTTTCAGAGCTAGATGCAGAATTTTTTTTTATTGAATTTACAACCTGGTGGAGGTTAGTATAGATGGACTAATAGAACTAGTCCCACACACTGCTACAAGCCAAAATATTTTTTCAGAGCTAGATGCAGAAAAAAATTATATTTAACTTGCAACCTCTTGGAGGTTAGTATAGATGGACTATTAGAACAAGTCCCACACGCTGCTAAAAGCCGAAATATTTTTTCAGAGCTAGATGCAGAAAAAAATTATATTGAATTTGCAACCTGGTGGAGGTTAGTATAAATGGACTAATAGAACTAGTCCCACACACTGCTTCAAGCCGAATTATTTTCTCAGAGATAAATGAAAAAAAAATTATATTGAATTTGCAACCTGGTGGAGGTTAGTATAGATGGACTAATAGAACAAGTCCCACACGCTGCTACAAGCCGAAATATTTTTTCAGAGCTATATGCAGAAAAAAATTATATTGAATTTGCAACCTGGTGGAGGTTAGTATAGATAGACTATTAGAACATGTCCCACACATTGCTACAAGCCAAAATATTTTTTCAGAGCTAGATGCAGAAAAACATTATATTGAATTTTCAACCTGGTGGAGGTTAGTATAGATGGACTAATAGAACAAGTCCCACACACTGCTACAAGCCAAAATACTTTTTCAGAGCTAGATGCAGAAAAAAATTATATTGAATTTGCAACCTGGTGGAGGTTAGTATAGATGGACTAAAAGAACAAGTCCCACACGCTGCTACAAGCTGAAATATTTTTTCAGAGCTAGAGGCGGAAAAAAATTATATTGAATTTGCAACCTGGTGGAGGTTAGTATCGATGGACTAATAAAACTGGTCCCACACACTGCTACAAGCCGAAATATTTTTTCAGAGCTAGATGCAGAAAAAAATTATATTGAATTTACAACCTGGTGGAGGTTAGTATAGATGGACTAATAGAACAAGTCCCACACACTGGTAGAAGCCGAAATATTTTTTCAGAGCTAGATGCAGAAAAAAATTATATTGAATTTTCAACCTGGTGGAGGTTAGTATAGATGGACTAATAGAACAAGTCCCACACACTGCTACAAGCCAAAATATTTTTTCATAGCTAGATGCAGAAAAAAATTATATTGAATTTGCAACCTGGTGGAGGTTAGTATAGATGGACTAATAGAACAAGTCCCACACACTGCTTCAAGCCGAAATATTTTTTCAGAGCTAAATGCAGAATAAAATTATAGTGAATTTGCAACCGGGTGGAGGTTAGTACAGATGGACTAATAGTATAAGTCCCACACGCTGCTACAAGCCAAAATACTTTTTCAGAGCTAGATGCAGAAAAAAATTATATTGAATTTGCAACCTGGTGGAGGTTAGTATAGATGGACTAATAGAACACGTCCCACACACTGTTACAAGCCTAAATATTTTTTCAGAGCTAGATGCCGAAAAAAATTATATTGAATTTGCAACCTGGTGGAGGTTAGTATAGATGGACTAATAGAACAAGTCCCACACTCTGCTACAAGCCGAAATATTTTTTCAAAGCTAGATGCAGAAAAAAATTATATTGAATTTGCAACCTGATGGAGGTTAGTATAGATGGACTAATAGAACAAGTCCCACACACTGCTACAAGCCAAAATATTTTTTCAGAGCTAGATGCAAAAAAAAAATTATATTGAATTTGCAACTTGGTGGAGGTTAGTATAGATGCACTAATAGAACAAGTCCCACACACAGCTACAAGCCGAAATATTTTTTCAGTGGTAGATGGAGAAAAAAATTAAATTGAATTTGCAACCTGGTGGAGGTTAGTATAGATGGACTAATAGAACAAGTCCCACACACTGCTACAAGCCAAAATATTTTTTCAGAGCTAGATGCAGAAAAAAATTATATTGAATTTGCAACCTGGTGGAGGTTAGTATAGATGGATTAATAGAACAAGTCCCACACACTGCTACTAGCCGAAATAATTTTTCAGAGCTAGATACAGAAAAAAAATATATTGAATTTGCAACCTGGTGAAGGTTATTATAGATGGACTAATAGAACAAATCCCATACACTGCTACAAGAAGAAATATTTTTTCAGAGCTAGATGCAGAATTTTTTTTTATTGAATTTACAACCTGGTGGAGGTTAGTATAGATGGACTAATATAACAAGTCCCACACGCTGCTATAAGCCAAAATATTTTTTCAGAGCTAGATGCAGAAAAAAATTATATTGAATTTGCAACCTGGTGGAGGTTAGTATAGATAGACTAATAGAACATGTCCCACACATTGCTACAAGCCGAAATACTTTTTCAGAGCTAGATGCAGAAAAACATTATATTGAATTTTCAACCTGGTTGAGGTTAGTATAGATGGACTAATAGAACAAGTCCCACACACTGCTACAAGTCGAAATATTTTTTCAGAGCTAGATGCAGAAAAAAATTATATTGAATTTGCAACCTAGTGGAGGTAAGTATAGATGGACTAATAGAACAAGTTCCACACACTGCTACAAGCCGAAATATTTTTTCAGCGCTAGATGCAGAAAAAAATTATATTGAATTTGCAACCTGGTGGAGGTTAGTGTAGATGGACTAAGAGAACAAGTCCCACACACTGTTACAAGCCGAAATATTTTTTCAGAGCTAGATGCAGAAAAAAATTATATTGAATTTTCAACCTGGTGGAGGTTAGTATAGATGGACTAATATAACAAGTCCCACACGCTGCTATAAGCCGAAATATTTTTTCATAGCTAGATGCAGAAAAAAATTATATTGAATTTGCAACCTGGTGGAGGTTAGTATAGATAGACTAATAGAACATGTCCCACACATTGCTACAAGCCGAAATATTTTTTCAGAGCTAGATGCAGAAAAACATTATATTGAATTTTCAACCTGGTTGAGGTTAGTATAGATGGACTAATAGAACAAGTCCCACACACTGTTACAAGTCGAAATATTTTTTCAGAGCTAGATGCAGAAAAAAATTATATTGAATTTGCAACCTAGTGGAGGTAAGTATAGATGGACTAATAGAACAAGTTCCACACACTGCTACAAGCCGAAATATTTTTTCAGAGCTAGATGCAGAAAAAAATTATATTGAATTTGCAACCTGGTGGAGGTTAGTGTAGATGGACTAAGAGAACAAGTCCCACACACTGTTACAAGCCGAAATATTTTTTCAGAGCTAGATGCAGAAAAAAATTATATTGAATTTTCAACCTGGTGGAGGTTAGTATAGATGGACTAGTAGAACAAGTCCCACACACTGCTACAAGCCGAAATATTTTTTCATAGCTAGATGCAGAAAAAAATTATATTGAATTTGCAACCTGGTGGAGGTTAGTATAGATGGACTAATAGAACAAGTCCCACACACTGCTACAAGCCAAAATATTTTTTCAGAGGTAGATGCAGAAAAAAATTATATTGAATTTGCAACCTGGTGGAGGTTAGTATAGATGGACTAATAGAACAAGTCCCACTCACTGCTACAAGCTGAAATATTTTTTCAGAGCTAGATGCAGAAAAAAATTATACTGAATTTGCAACCTGGTGAAGGTTAGTATAGATGGACTAATAGAACTAGTCCCACACACTGCTGCAAGCCGAAATATTATTTCAGAGCTAGATGCAGAAAAAAATTATATTGAATTTGCAACCTGGTGGAGGTTAGTATAGATGTACTAATAGAACAAGTCCCACACACTGCTACAAGCCGAAATATTTTTTCAGAGCTAGATGCAGAAAAAAATTATATTGAATTTGCAACCTGGTGGAGGTTAGTATAGATGCACTAATAGAACAAGTCCCACACACTGCTATAAGCCGAAATACTTTTTCAGAGCTAGATGCAGAAAAAAATTATATTGAATTTGCAACCTGGTGGAGGTTAGTATAGATGGACTAATAGAACAAGTCCCACAAGCTGCTACAAGCCAAAATATTTTTTCAGAGCTAAATGCAGAATAAAATTATAGTGAATTTGCAACCGGGTGGAGGTTAGTACAGATGGACTAATAGAACAAGTCGCACACGCTGCTACAAGCCAAAATATTTTTTCAGAGCTAGATGCAGAAAAAAATTATATTGAATTTGCAACCTGGTGGAGGTTAGTATAGATGGACTAATAGAACACGTCCCACACACTGTTACAAGCCTAAATATTTTTTCAGAGCTAGATGCAGAAAAAAATTATATTGAATTTGCAACCTGGTGGAGGTTAGTATAGCTGGACTAATAGAACAAGTCCCACACACTGCTACAAGCCGAAATATTTTTTCAGAGCTAGATGCCGAAAAAAAATTATATTGAATTTGCAACCTGGTGGAGGTTAGTATAGATGGACTAATAGAACAAGTCCCACACTCTGCTACAAGCCGAAATATTTTTTCAGAGCTAGATGCAGAAAAAAATTATATTGAATTTGCAACCTGATGGAGGTTAGTATAGATGGACTAATAGATCAAGTCCCACACACTGCTACAAGCCGAAATATTTTTTCAGAGCTAGATGCAAAAAAAAAATTATATTGAATTTGCAACTTGGTGGAGGTTAGTATAGATGGACTAATAGAACAAGTCCCACACACAGCTACAAGCCGAAATATTTTTTCAGTGGTAGATGGAGAAAAAAATTATATTGAATTTGCAACCTGGTGGAGGTTAGTATAGATGGACTAATAGAACAAGTCACACACACTGCTTCAAACCGAAATATTTTTTCAGAGCTAGATGCAGAAAAAAATTATATTGAATTTGCAACCTGGTGGAGGTCAGTATAGATGGACTAATAGAACAAGTCCCAAACGCTGCTACAAGCCGAAATATTTTTTCAGAGCTAGAAGCAGAAAAAAATTATATTGAATTTGCAACCGGGTGGAGGTTAGTATAGATGGATTAATAGAACAAGTCCCACACACTGCTACAAGCCGAAATAATTTTTCAGAGCTAGATACAGAAAAAAATTATATTGAATTTGCAACCTGGTGAAGGTTATTATAGATGGACTAATAGAACAAATCCCATACACTGCTACAAGAAGAAATATTTTTTCAGAGCTAGATGCAGAATTTTTTTTTATTGAATTTACAACCTGGTGGAGGTTAGTATAGATGGACTAATAGAACTAGTCCCACACACTGCTACAAGCCAAAATATTTTTTCAGAGCTAGATGCAGAAAAAAATTATATTTAACTTGCAACCTCTTGGAGGTTAGTATAGATGGACTATTAGAACAAGTCCCACACGCTGCTAAAAGCCGAAATATTTTTTCAGAGCTAGATGCAGAAAAAAATTATATTGAATTTGCAACCTGGTGGAGGTTAGTATAAATGGACTAATAGAACTAGTCCCACACACTGCTTCAAGCCGAATTATTTTCTCAGAGATAAATGAAAAAAAAATTATATTGAATTTGCAACCTGGTGGAGGTTAGTATAGATGGACTAATAGAACAAGTCCCACACGCTGCTACAAGCCGAAATATTTTTTCAGAGCTATATGCAGAAAAAAATTATATTGAATTTGCAACCTGGTGGAGGTTAGTATAGATAGACTATTAGAACATGTCCCACACATTGCTACAAGCCAAAATATTTTTTCAGAGCTAGATGCAGAAAAACATTATATTGAATTTTCAACCTGGTGGAGGTTAGTATAGATGGACTAATAGAACAAGTCCCACACACTGCTACAAGCCAAAATACTTTTTCAGAGCTAGATGCAGAAAAAAATTATATTGAATTTGCAACCTGGTGGAGGTTAGTATAGATGGACTAAAAGAACAAGTCCCACACGCTGCTACAAGCTGAAATATTTTTTCAGAGCTAGAGGCGGAAAAAAATTATATTGAATTTGCAACCTGGTGGAGGTTAGTATCGATGGACTAATAAAACTGGTCCCACACACTGCTACAAGCCGAAATATTTTTTCAGAGCTAGATGCAGAAAAAAATTATATTGAATTTACAACCTGGTGGAGGTTAGTATAGATGGACTAATAGAACAAGTCCCACACACTGGTAGAAGCCGAAATATTTTTTCAGAGCTAGATGCAGAAAAAAATTATATTGAATTTTCAACCTGGTGGAGGTTAGTATAGATGGACTAATAGAACAAGTCCCACACACTGCTACAAGCCAAAATATTTTTTCATAGCTAGATGCAGAAAAAAATTATATTGAATTTGCAACCTGGTGGAGGTTAGTATAGATGGACTAATAGAACAAGTCCCACACACTGCTTCAAGCCGAAATATTTTTTCAGAGCTAGATGCAGAAAAAAATTATATTGAATTTGCAACCTGGTGGAGGTCAGTATAGATGGACTAATAGAACAAGTCCCAAACGCTGCTACAAGCCGAAATATTTTTTCAGAGCTAGAAGCAGAAAAAAATTATATTAAATTTGCAACCTGGTGGAGGTTAGTATAGATGGATTAATAGAACAAGTCCCACACACTGCTACAAGCCGAAATAATTTTTCAGAGCTAGATGCAGAAAAAATTATATTGAATTTGCAACCTGGTGGAGGTTAGTATAGATAAACTAATAGAACAAATCCCATACACTGCTACAAGAAGAAATATTTTTTCAGAGCTAGATGCAGAAATTTTTTTTATTAAATTTACAACCTGGTGGAGGTTAGTATAGATGGACTAATAGAACTAGTCCCACACACTGCTACAAGCCAAAATATTTTTTCAGAGCTAGATGCAGAAAAAAATTATATTTAACTTGCAACCTGGTGGAGGTTAGTATAGATGGACTAATAGAACAAGTCCCACACACTGCTACAAGCCGAAATATTTTTTCAGAGCTAGATGCAGAAAAAAATTATATTGAATTTGCAACCTGGTGGAGGTTAGTGTAGATGGACTAAGAGAACAAGTCCCACACACTGTTACAAGCCGAAATATTTTTTCAGAGCTAGATGCAGAAAAAAATTATATTGAATTTTCAACCTGGTGGAGGTTAGTATAGATGGACTAATAGAAAAAGTCCCACACGCTGCTACAAGCCAAAATATTTTTTCAGGGATAAATGCAGAAAAAAATTATATTGAATTTGCAACCTGGTGGAGGTTAGTATAGATGGACTAATAGAACAAGTCACACACACTGCTTCAAACCGAAATATTTTTTCAGAGCTAGATGCAGAAAAAAATTATATTGAATTTGCAACCTGGTGAAGGTTATTATAGATGGACTAATAGAACAAATCCCATACACTGCTACAAGAAGAAATATTTTTTCAGAGCTAGATGCAGAAATTTTTTTTATTGAATTTACAACCTGGTGGAGGTTAGTATAGATGGACTAATAGAACTAGTCCCACACACTGCTACAAGCCAAAATATTTTTTCAGAGCTAGATGCAGAAAAAAATTATATTTAACTTGCAACCTGGTGGAGGTTAGTATAGATGGACTATTAGAACAAGTCCCACACGCTGCTAAAAGCCGAAATATTTTTTCAGAGCTAGATGCAGAAAAAAATTATATTGAATTTGCAACCTGGTGGAGGTTAGTATAAATGGACTAATAGAACTAGTCCCACACACTGCTACAAGCCGAATTATTTTCTCAGAGATAAATGCAAAAAAAAAATTATATTGAATTTGCAACCTGGTGGAGGTTAGTATAGATGGACTAATATAACAAGTCCCACACGCTGCTACAAGCCGAAATATTTTTTCAGAGCTATATGCAGAAAAAAATTATATTGAATTTGCAACCTGGTGGAGGTTAGTATAGATGGACTAATAGAAAAAGTCCCACACGCTGCTACAAGCCAAAATATTTTTTCAGAGATAAATGCAGAAAAAAATTATATTGAATTTGCAACCTGGTGGAGGTTAGTATAGAAGGACTAATATAACAAATCCCACACGCTGCTCCAAGCCGAAATATTTTTTCAGAGCTAGATGCAGAAAAAAATTATATTGAATTTGCAACCTGGTGGAGGTTAGTATAGATAGACTAATAGAATAAGTCCCACACACTGCTACAAGCCGAAATATTTTTTCAGAGCTAGATGCAGAAAAAAATTATATTGAATTTGCAACCTGGTGGAGGTTAGTATAGATGGACTAATAGAACAAGTCCCACACACTGCTACAAGCCGAAATATTTTTTCAGAGCTAGATGCAGAAAAAAATTATATTGAATTTGCAACCTGGTGGAGGTTAGTATAGATGGACTAATAGAACTAGTCCCACACACTGCTACAAGCCAAAATATTTATTCAGAGCTAGATGCAGAAAAAAAATATATTTAACTTGCAACCTGTTGGAGGTTAATATAGATGGACTATTAGAACAAGTCCCACACGCTGCTAAAAGCCGAAATATTTTTTCAGAGCTAGATGCAGAAAAAAATTATATTGAATTTGCAACCTGGTGGAGGTTAGTATAAATGGACTAATAGAACTAGTCCCACACACTGCTACAAGCCAAATTATTTTCTCAGAGATAAATGCAAAAAAAAAATTATATTGAATTTGCAACCTGGTGGAGGTTAGTATAGATGGACTAATATAACAAGTCCCACACGCTGCTACAAGCCGAAATATTTTTTCAGAGCTATATGCAGAAAAAAATTATATTGAATTTGCAACCTGGTGGAGGTTAGTATAGATAGACTAATAGAACATGTCCCACACATTGCTACAAGCCGAAATATTTTTTCAGAGCTAGATACAGAAAAACATTATATTGAATTTTCAACCTGGTGGAGGTTAGTATAGATGGACTAATAGAACAAGTCCCACACACTGCTACAAGCCGAAATACTTTTTCAGAGCTAGATGCAGAAAAAAATTATATTGAATTTGCAACCTGGTGGAGATTAGTATAGATGGACTAATAGAACTAGTCCCACACACTGCTACAAGCCGAAATATATTTTCAGAGCTAGATGCAAAAAAAAAATTATATTGAATTTTCAACCTGGTGGAGGTTAGTATAGATGGACTAATAGAACAAGTCCCAGACATTGCTATAAGCCGAAATATTTTTTCAGAGCTAGATGCAGAAAAAAATTATATTGAATTTGCAACCTGGTGGAGATTAGTATAGATGGACTAATAGAACTAGTCCCACACACTGCTGCAAGCTGAAATATTTTTTCAGAGCTAGATGCAGAAAAAAATTATATTGAATTTTCAACCTGGTGGAGGTTAGTATAGATGGACTAATAGAACAAGTCCCACACACTGCTACAAGCCGAAATATTTTTTCAGAGCTGCATGCAGAAAAAAATTATATTGAATTCTCAACCTGGTGGAGGTTAGTATAGTTGGACTAATAGAACAAGTCCCACACACTGCTACAAGCCGAAATACTTTTTCAGAGCTAGATGTGGAAAAAAATTATATTGAATTTGCAACCTGGTGGAGGTTAGTATAGATGGACTAATAAAACTAGTCCCACACACTGCTACAAGCCGAAATATTTTTTCAGAGCTAGATGCAGAAAAAAATTATATTGAATTTGCAACCTGGTGGAGGTTAGTATAGATGGACTAATAGAACAAGTCCCACACACTGCTACAAGCCGAAATATTTTTTCAGAGCTAGATGCAGAAAAAAATTATATTGAATTTTCAACCTGGTGGAGGTTAGTATAGATGGACTAATAGAACAAGTCCCACACACTGCTACAAGCCGAAATATTTTTTCAGAGCTAGATGCAAAAAAAATTATATTGAATTTGCAACCTGGTGGAGGTTAGTATAGATGGACTAATAGAACAAGTCCCACATACTGCTACAAGCTGAAATATTTTTTCAGAGCTAGATGCAGAAAAAAATTATATTGAATTTGCAACCTGGTGGAGGTTAGTATAGATGGACTAATAGAACAAGTCCCACACAATGCTACAAGCCGAAATATTTTTTCAGAGCTAGATGCAGAAAAAAATTATTTTGAATTTGCAACCTGGTGGAGGTTAGTTTAGATGGACTAATAGAACAAGTCCCACACACTGCTAAAAGCCGAAGTATTTTTTCAGAGCTAGATGCAGAAAAAAATTATATTGAATTTGCAACCTGGTGGAGGTTAGTATAGATGGACTAATAGAACAAGTCCCACACACTGCTACAAGCCGAAATATTTTTTCAGAGCTACATGCAGAAAAAAATTATATTGAATTTGCAAACTGGTGGAGGTTAGAATAGATGGACTAATAGAACAAGTCCCACACACTGCTACAAGCCAAAATATTTTTTCAGAGCTAGATGCAGATAAAAATTATATTGAATTTGCAACCTGGTGGAGGTTAGTATAGATGGACTAATAGAAGAAGTCCCACACACTGCTACAAGCCGAAATATTTTTTCAGAGCTATATACAGATAAAAATTATATTGAATTTGCAACCTGGTGGAGGTTAGTATAGATGGACTAATAGAACAAGTCCCACACACTGCTACAAGCCAAAATATTTTTTCAGAGCTAGATGCAGAAAAAAATTATATTGAATTTGCAACCTGGTGGAGGTTAGTATAGATGGACTAATAGAACAAGTCCCACACACTGCTACAAGCCGAAATATATATTCAGAGCTAGATGCAGAAAAAAATTATATTGAATTTGCAACCTGGTGGAGGTTAGTATAGATGGACAAATAGAACAAGTCCCACACACTGCTACAAGCCGAAATATTTTTTCAGAGCTAGATGGAGAAAAAAATTATATTGAATTTGCAACCTGGTGGAGGTTAGTATAGATGGACTAATAGAACAAGTCCCACATGCTGCTACAAGCCAAAATATTTTTTCAGATCTAGATGCAGAAAAAAATTATATTGAATTTGCAACCTGGTGGAGGTTAGTATAGATGGACTAATAGAACAAGTCCCACACACTGCTACAAGCCAAAATATTTTTTCAGAGCTAGATGCAGAAAAAAATTATATTGAATTTGCAACCTGGTGGAGGTTAGTATAGATGGACTAAAAGAACAAGTCCCACACACTGCTACAATCCGAAATATTTTTTCAGAGCTAGATGCAGAAAAAAATTATATTGAATTTGCAACCTGGTGGAGGTTAGTATAGATGGACTAATAGAGCAAGTCCCACACACTGCTTCAAGCTGAAATATTTTTTCATAGCTAGATGCAGAAAAAAATTATATTGAATTTGCAACCTGGTGGAGGTTAGTACAGATGGACTAATAGAAAAAGTCCCACACGCTGCTACAAGCCAAAATATTTTTTCAGAGATAAATGCAGAAAAAAATTATATTGAATTTGCAACCTGGTGGAGGTTAGTATAGAAGAACTAATATAACAAATCCCACACGCTGCTCCAAGCCGAAATATTTTTTCAGAGCTAGATGCAGAAAAAAATTATATTGAATTTGCAACCTGGTGGAAGTTAGTATAGATGGACTATTAGAATAAGTCCCACACACTACTATAAGCCGAAATATTTTTTCAGAGCTAGATGCAGAAAAAAATTATATTGAATTTGCAACCTGGTGGAGGTTAGTATAGATGGACTAATAGAACTAGTCCCACACACTGCTGCAAGCTGAAATATTTTTTCAGAGCTAGATGCAGAAAAAAATTATATTGAATTTTCAACCTGGTGGAGGTTAGTATAGATGGACTAATAGAACAAGTCCCACACACTGCTACAAGCCGAAATATTTTTTCAGAGCTAGATGCAGAAAAAAATTATATTAAATTCTCAACCTGGTGGAGGTTAGTAAAGATAGACTAATAGAACAAGTCCCACACACTGCTACAAGCCGAAATACTTTTTCAGAGCTAGATGTGGAAAAAAATTATATTGAATTTGCAACCTGGTGGAGGTTAGTATAGATGGACTAATAAAACTAGTCCCACACACTGCTACAAGCCGAAATATTTTTTCAGAGCTAGATGCAGAAAAAAATTATATTGAATTTGCAACCTGGTGGAGGTTAGTATAGATGGACTAATAGAACAAGTCCCACACACTGCTACAAGCCGAAATATTTTTTCAGAGCTTGATGCAGAAAAAAATTATATTGAATTTTCAACCTGGTGGAGGTTAGTATAGATGGACTAATAGAACAAGTCCCACACACTGCTACAAGCCGAAATATTTTTTCAGAGCTAGATGCAAAAAAAATTATATTGAATTTGCAACCTGGTGGAGGTTAGTATAGATGGACTAATAGAACAAGTCCCACATACTGCTACAAGCTGAAATATTTTTTCAGAGCTAGATGCAGAAAAAAATTATATTGAATTTGCAACCTGGTGGAGGTTGGTATAGATGGACTAATAGAACAAGTGCCACACACTGCTACAAGCCAAAATATTTTTTCAGAGCTAGATGCAGAAAAAAATTATATTGAATTTGCAACCTGGTGGAGGTTAGTATAGATGGACTAAAAGAACAAGTCCCACACACTGCTACAAGCCGAAATATTTTTTCAGAGCTAGATGCAGAAAAAAATTATATTGAATTTGCAACCTGGTGGAGGTTAGTATAGATCGACTAATAGAACAAGTCCCACACACTGCTTCAAGCCAAAATATTTTTTCATAGCTAGATGCAGAAAAAAATTATATTGAATTTGCAACCTGGTGGAGGTTAGTATAGATGGACTAATATAACAAGTCCCACACACTGCTACAAGCCAAAATATTTTTTCAGAGCTAGATGCAGAAAAAAATTATATTGAATTTGCAACCTGGTGGAGGTTAGTATAGATGGACTAATAGAACAAGTCCCACACACTGCTACAAGCCGAAATATTTTTTCAGAGCTAGATGGAGAAAAAAATTATATTGAATTTGTAACCTGGTGGAGGTTAGTATAGATCGACTAATAGAACCAGTCCCACACACTGGTACAAGCCAAAATATTTTTTCAAAGCTAGATGCAGATAAAAATTATATTGAATTTGCTACCTAGTGGAGGGTAGTATAGATGGACTAATAGAATGATGCTATGCCCAATAGGTTTTACTTCACTAGGTGCAGTAAAAAAATTTGTGTTCTATACACAAGTGGTGTAGCTTGCAACACACATAGGCTTCTCCACTGACTAACACACACTGCAAGAGGACAAAAAGGATTTGCTTTGTTAGATTTAGCCAAATGCTGTGAAAAAACTTGCACAGCACTGGCACAGACCTGCCTGGCAAAAAGTGATAGGAACTGATGTAACCTATCCCTGAAAAGGACTGCAATTACAATTAGTCTTTACTCCCAACCTATCTATTTAAGAGCACAGACCTGCCTGATAAAAGTGATAGGAAATGATGTAACCTAGCCCTGAAAAGTACTGCAATTACAATTAGTCTTTACTCCCAACCTATCTATTTAAGAGCACAGACCTGCCTGATAAAAGTCGTAGGAAATGATGTAACCTAGTCCTTAAAAGGACTGCAATCACAACTATTCCCTACTCCCAAGGTATCTGTAGATTTGTGCGAAAATTGGCTTGAAATTAACAAAGTATAGCGCACGCAGCAACAGCGGTGCCATCTAACACGCAGCTGCAGCAATGAGAAAATGGTGGCGACGGGGAAAATGGCTTGGTCTTATAGGGCAAGGACATGTGACATACACTGCCAATGACACATGCCCTTGCTTGTGTGAAAAAAAGCAGTTTGCTCCGTGTATGCGCTGCTGATAGGCTGACAGATTGCACCTCCCCACTGTAAATACTGGAAAGAGAAAAAAAAATGGAGATCTTCATTATTTCTGCAGAGATCCATCCCCTGCCCCTCCCCCGCCCCGCTGTACACTCAAACTGCGTATTAACATTAATTTTCAGCATTACTGAGAAAAAATCCAGCTATGATTTTGGTGCACGAACAGTTATCGAACATAACCTCGAACAGCTGAATTTTTTTCAAATTGTTCGTTTTCGCCTAATGGCTCGAACACCGCCCAAAACAGCTCAAATTTGAGATTGGCGAATAGTTCGAGTCGAACACCGCTCATCTCTCCTGTTTAATCTCAAAGAGGAATCTTTGAGTGCCCAGCATGTTGGTATGGAGCCAGATTTCCCAATGGGTGATACTACCCAGCCCAGCCAATATTCTGAGGCAACATTGGGTGATGAGGAAGAAGATGAGGAGGATGAGGAGGGAGAGGACTTGTTTTCCTGTGCTACCGAGGGGACTCGTAATGCTACAGAGGGGACACACAACCTAAGCTTCATGTCTGTCCAGTCTGAATGGGCTGGAGAGGAGGAGGTGGAAGAGAAGAGGAGGCGAGTCAGTGTGAGTAGAGGATGGATGCTGTTTCTACTATTGGGGACACAGAACATTTGCCTTTTGGCAGCTTGGCCCACATTGCACAGTTCATGTGTAAGTGTCTGTGGCAAGACCCTCGCATGATACACATTTTATCCAACAATAATAATAATAATAATTTTCATTTATATAGCGCCAACATATTCTGCAGCACTTTACAATTAAGCGGGGACATTTACATACAATAAATTCAATACAAGGTAAGACAGTTTAAACAGTTACATTAGGAGTGAGGTCCCTGCTCACATGCTTACATTCTAAAAGGAAATTGGTGGACACAATAGGTGAAAAGTGCTTGTTATTTCAGGTCTGGAAATAATAATAAGTAGAGATTTTCATATAAAGCTTCATGATCCGGTCACATGCCAATATGCTTAAGTGCAATAATCAAGTATTGAGTGAATGGAGGGTGTGGAGACAATAGTAGGGTGCAGATTCTGAATAATATTTAGAAGAAGGGAACAGGGAAAAGTTAGTTTACTGAGTAGTTGAGGTGGTAGGCTTGTTTAAAGAGATGGGTTTCTAAAGCGCGCTTGAAGACGTGGGGGCTAGGCATCATTCGGATTGTCTGGGGTAGAGCATTCCAGAGAACTGGTGCAGCATGAGAGAAGTCTTGGAGACGGAGGTGTGAGGTTCGGATAATGAGGGATGTTAGTCTTGGGTCATTTGTAGAACGGAGGGCACGTGTAGGGCGATAGACAGAGATGATAGAGGAGATATAAGGCGGTGCAGAACTGTGCAGAACTGTGTAGAGCTTTGTGCGTAAAAATGATAAGTTTATTTTGGACCCTGTAGCGAATGAGCAACCAGTGTAATGACTGGCACAAGATGGAGGCATTGGTGAAGCCGCTGGACAGAAATACTACCCTGGCTGCCATATTCAGGATGGATTGGAGAGGAGAAAGTTTGGTAAGAGGGAGACCGATCAGAAGAGAGTTGCAGTAGTCCAGACAACAGTGAATAAGAGCGACAGTAAGAGTTTTAGCAGTTTCAAAGGTGAGAAAATGTCGGATTCTGGAGATGATTTTAAGGTGCAGGTGACACGAGCGACCTATACTAGTTGGCCACCTATCTCTATCCACGGTACAAGGAGAAATTTCCTTCTCTTCCTTTGGAGTCACCAAAGAGTTTTGCAACGTAATCGTTCAAGAGGGTCATTGTAGATCAGCTGCTGAAAACAACACCCTCAGACAATGCTGGTAGCTTACTCTGATTAAATTCAACAAGGACTGGGTATCTCCACAGTTTATAATCCCTCCAGATGACAGAAAGCCAACCTAAATTCACCAAAAATGCAGATTCATGCTACTGCTGTTAACGTCACCCCCTTCCATTAAAACCCCTTTCCTTCCTTCGTCAACCATGACTCAGCCCATAGGGCTAATTTGTACAAACCCTATACACATTGTGCAGTGGACAAACCAGGATAGTATTCCGACTCCAGCCTAACTACTATTTGTGATTGGAGGCCCTTGGGTTGGTGGATTCCTGCATCAACCATGACTCAGCCCATAGGGCTAATTTTTACAAACCCTATGCACATTGTGCAGTGGGCAAACCAGGATAGTATTCCTACTCCAGCCTAACTACTATTTGAGATTGGTGGCCGTTGGGATGGTGGCTTCCAAAATAGTGGGTAAAATGGCCTGCTGTGTGCCTGATAGCAGGCAGTAGGAAATGTTTGGACTACTGCTTTGCGTAGGGCACTAAATGCCTTTTTAAGTGGACTAATGTGGACAGCACAAGGCAGGCTGTCACCCCAAAAACAGCGGGGAAAATGGGCTGGTGCATGCTTTGAAGCAGGCAGTAGGAAATGTTTGGACTACTGCTTTGTGTAGGGCACTAAACACTTTTTTAAGTGGACTAATGTGGACAGAAGGCAGGCTGTCACCCCAAAAACAGCTGGGAAAATGGGCTGGTGCGTGCTTGGTAGCAGGCAGTAGGAAATGTCTGGACTACTGCTTTGCATTGGTCACTAAACGCCTTTTTAAGTGGATTAATGTGGACAGCAGTAGCCAGGCTCTGACCTCTAAAACAGGGGGGAAAATAGATCGGTGCTTTAAAAAAAACAGACAGCTTAAAATGCTACTACTCTGTGTGCTGTAAAAATATTGCTTTACCTCTGACAAGAGCTGTTTTAAGATGGACACTGGAAGAACACTTTAACCTCTCCCTACCTAATACACAATCTTTCCCTCCCTGTACTCTGACTTTGTTGTGTGTCCTCAGCTCTGAAAAGAGCTATTTTTTAGTGGTATTAGGGTATGTGCCCACGTAGCGTTTTACAAGCGTATTTGATGCGGAATTTCCGCAGCGGAAACGCTTGTAAAACGCTTGGTAATCCACACCCCATGGTCCCCAATGAGAATCCGCAAGTTCTATGCCCATGCTGCGGATTTTTGCGCAGCGTTTTTGATGCGCACAAAAATCCGCAGCATGTCAATTAATTTTGCGTTTCCGCATGCGAAATTGCCTTTTCAATGCAATAAAAAACGCAAGGCAATTCCGCATGTCAAAAACGCGTGAAAAACGAGCGATAAACGCATGCGAAATTCCGCATGCGTTTTTCCGGGAAAGGACATGCAGAAATGAAGCGCAAATTTTCCACTTAATTTCCGCAACGTGGGCCCATAGCCTTATAGAGCTAGTGAACGGCTCCTTTAAACACTAACCTAGTAGACACTGCAGGTAACCCTTAAGCCCTTGTTTTATCAAGAGGCCTAAGCACTCTCCCTAGCAGCTAAATGATCTCTCCCTATGGTTATGGAATGCAGGCTCCGGATGCAATGTGCACAAAATGGCGATGGCAGAGCTTAAATAGACCCTATGACGCTGGACGGCCAGCCAATTACAGTAATGTCAGAACCAAGATCTATGCGGCATTACTGAAGCCCAGCATGTTTAGTGGCTGCAAAGGAGGTGCCAAAAGTGCAGGGCGGGACATCCGAATATAGCGAGGTGAGTACACAAATACTCGCAATATAAGGAGTAACCCGAATACTGTACTATCCATACGAATAGTGAATAGTAATAAATACACTCACTCATCACTAGTCTCAACCAAATCACAATCAAAAATAAATATCCTCCATCTCTCATCTCCAAGCTATTTGATTGTCTTAAACGTTCCAGGGTCTTCATGAAACTTGACCTGTGGGGGGCATATAACCTGATTCAAATTGGCCAGGGAGACGAATGGAAGACAGCCTTTAATACCTGCGAAGTCTTCTACAAGTATTATGTTATGATGGTTTTGGCTCTGTAATGACCCAGCAGTCTTCCAAGAACTGGTAAACGACATCTTCCGGGACCACCTTTACACGTGTGTGGTAGTTTACCTGGATGACATATTGTTTTTTCACCCAATTGCCTACCCACAGGAGGGGCGTTTTCCAGGCTCTGCACAGCTTAAGGAAGAACTCTCTGTATGCCACATTTGAGAAGTGTGTCTTCGAGCAGACCTCTCTTCCATTTCTTGGCTGAATCATCTCTGAGACCAGCCTGAAAATGGATCCCGAGAAGGTATCCGTCATCTTGAAGTGGCCCCGTCATGACGGTCTGAAAGCTATCCAGCGGTTTCTCAGATTTGTGATCTATTACCCCCAGTTTATTCCACATTTCTCCTCTTGGACTGCTGCTATATCTGCCCTGACCCGCAAGGGAGCCAACCTTAAGATGTGGACTCCAGAAGCAGAGAACGCCTTTATGTCTTTAAAACAGGCATTTCCTCAGACTCTGTGCAGTTTTCATCTCAGCTTGTCCATTTGTGCCCAGAAAACAACCCCAAAACAGCTTCAAATGGCCGGCTACTTCCTTTGTCTGTACCATCTGCTCCCTGGCAGCATATTTCAATGGATTTCATCACTGATCTTCCAGTATCGGCCAGGTGTAACATCATTGGATGGTTGTGGATCCCTTCTCCAAGGTGGCCCATTTCACTCCACTATCCGGTCTCCTATCTGCTCCAGTGCTTACAGAGAAGTTCATTCTACATATTTTTCGTTTCCATGGTCTAACGCTCCATATTGTTTCGGATAGAGGCACCCAGTTTACTTCTCACTTCTGGAGGACCACCTGCAAATTACTAAATATCACTCTGGATTTCTCTTTGGCCTACCATTCTCAATCCAATGGCCAGGTTGAGTGGGTCAACCAGATCCTGACCATCTTCTGGCTGCACTTCGTCAATGCCCACCACAATGACTTGGCCGAACTCCTGCCTTGAGCAAAATTCTCATACAACAACCATATGAGTGAATTCTCTTCCAAATCTCCATTTTTTGTAGTCTATGTTCAACATCCCACTCACTGTCTCTACTATCTCCAATATTCCTGCTGCTGAAACCCTCATTGAAGGGTTTTCGAAGATCTGGGAGGACACCAAGTCCACATTATTGAAGTCCTCGGAAAGGATAAAAAGACATGCAGACAAGAAACTATCTCAGACTCCCGGCCTCTTTATGGATTCCCAATTCTTTTCATGTGTCTTTCCTCAAGACTGTTGTCCTTGGTCCTGTTTTTCAGAGATCCTGGTACTACTCCTGCTCCAGTAAGCACTGAGGACATCTTTAAAGTTGAGAACATTCTGGCCACCAACAGGGTAACAGGAAAAACCTTTTTTCTTGTGGATTGGAAGGGGTTTGGTCCTGAGGCGAGGTCTTGGGACATTGTGGAGAACATCCATGCCCCTCTCCTCCTAGAGAGATTTCTTACGGGCTTGAAAACGAGGGGGCGTAAAGGGAGAGTTCAGTAGAGCTGGTGTCTCTGCCTTCTGCCTCCCTTCTCCGGCAGAGTCACCGACTCACTCACCCCCGCAGCCCCAGTCACGCACCTGCTCTGGCTGCTGGTGGCTGGAGTGAGCGCACTGCGCAGATCCAGGGGAACTGTGCTTAGGGCACACATGGTCCTGTCCTCTTAAAGGGACAGCGCACTATCCTGAAGTGTCCCCAGCCAATGGCTGGGAGACACTTATTATTTAAGGCTCCTGCATCTGATTGGAGGTGCCTGTGCAATGTTGTAAGTCTGTTCCTAACACACTTGTCAGTTCTGAGGTCCCAGTGCTCATATTCCTGTCTATAGGGCTGCTCACTATTATTAGCACCCCTTCATTTTTTTCATAGACTGTACAATATATTCAGAAATAAATGGAAATGTACCAAAGTTATATCCTCAGGATTTTTTAATTAGTGGTCCAAAGTAATACAACAATAAAACATTGTTTTTCAACTTTCATGTTGCAATTTCAAAGAAAAAACAGATTAAACAGGATGTGCAGAAATAAAGGCACCCTTAATTAATACTTGGTTGCACACCCTTTGGCATTGCTGACAGCCTCCAAATGTTTCTTGTAGCCATCTATAAGCTTCTTGCACTTCTCAGAAGGAATTTTCTCCCACTCTTGAATGCTTGCAGAGCTCTTTTTCCCAATGGCAGATTTCCATTTGCCCCAAAGATTTTCAATGCGATAGAGATCAGGACTCATTGTTGGCCATTTTAAAACAGTCCACTTTTTCTTTTTAAACCATTACTGTGTACTTTTAGATGTGTGTTTTGGGTCATTGTTTTGCTGGAGGACCCATGATCTTCGACTCAAGCCAAGTTTTCTTACACTGGGTAACACATTTCGCTCTAAAAATCACTTGGTAATTCTCTGATTTCATGATTCATGTGATATGGTCAAAGCCTCCAGTCTCTAGTACCAGATGCAGCAAAGCAACTCCACAGCATTATGGATCCTCCACCATACTTAACTGTTGGTAAGGTGTTCTTTTCCTTATATGCTTCATTGTAAACAAACTGCTGCTTTGCATTGCTAAAAAGCTCTATTTTTGTTTCATCTGTCCTCTGTGATTTCAACAGACGGATTGTGGTTTGTCAAGGTACTCTTTGACAAAGATCAGTCATTCCTTTTTATGTATTTTCTTCATCAATGGTTCCTTCCTTGGCCTTTGCTCATAAAGCTCTGCTTGATTTAATGTGCGGCATATGGTGTTTGTTGAAACCATGACCGCAGACTGTTCCAGGTTGCAATCAGGTCTTTGGATGTTTGACGTTGTGTTTTTTCCACCATTCGCACCAATCTCCAAAGACATCTCTTGTCAATGTTCCTCTTTCCCCCACATCCAGGGTAGTTCTTGACGGTTCCATGCTTGGCAAACTCTTAATAACATTGCACACTGTTGAAACTGGGAGACCAAGGCCTTTGGAGATGGCCTTATACCTTTGGAAGTCTTGTGTTTTTTAATAATAGCAGTTCTGACAGCTCCTTTGTCTTCACCATTGTGACAAAGGAACAGGGCCTACCATGTGGCTTTTCAAAACACTGAAGTCTTCATTCATTGGTTATCTCATGTCACATGGGCACCAACAATTAATCACATGTGAAACTGTTTTGTGATTTACCACAGGCGAATCGAAATGTGTTTCCATGCTAAATTAATGTAATGGGTGCCAATACCAGTGACACAGCAAGCTTTAGAAATTTTTATTTTTCCGTTCCATTGTTTTTTGTTTTAAATTATTATTTCTCATTTGCTCTTTCATATTTAACACAAGTGCTCTATCCAAAAATCTGTTTCACTTGTTCAGTTTTTTTCAAGAGAATTTACATATTATGTACTTAAATTTCATGGGTGCCAATAACGATGAGCAGGACTGTATCTGCGTGTATATCATCTGTGTCCACCTGCCTGCTCGTACATCAGCCGTTTCCACCAGCACCTGCCCGTCAGTGCATCAGTCGTGCCCGCCAGCACCTTCCCTTCAATGCATCCCTTGTGTCCGCCAGCACCAGCCTGCCTGTAAATCAGTTGTGCTCGCTAGCACCAGCCTACCTGTATATCAGCCATGCCCAACAGCACCAGCCTGCCTGTATATCAGCCGTGCCCGCCAGCAGTAGCCTGCCTGTATACCAGCCGTGCACATCTGCCTGTCTATCGGTCATGCCCATCTGCACCTGCCTACCTGGGTACCAGTCATACCTGCAAGTACCTGCCTATGTGTCTGTCATGCCAGTCACTATACCAGTGGTGCCATCCAGTCTACCATTCCTGGCCGTTCCTGCCTCCTGTCCTTTGGGGGTCAGCTGCCATCCACCCGAGGGTAGTCCCAGAGTAGCACCTGGTCCCGTCTCCCTAGTCACTGCTTGGATCGCGATATTGTCATCCGCTGTGCATCCAAGGTCGGACTTAGCGAAGTTCTTAGTCCAGCTCCTCCGGTCTCTCCTCGGATCAAGGCACAGTGGCTCCACCACCCAGTCCAGTACACACTCAAATAACATACATTACTGTAAAATACATTTCCATACATTTAACCATTTGGGGATGCCAGAGAGTGGAAAGCTATATTTACCACTTCCACACATGTACATAGTGTGTGTATGTATAGCTATTATTGCCAATGATTTCTCTGCACTACGGAAGTTGAGCAATATTAGTTCATTTTGTAGACAGCAACAGCCTTTAAAAGCTGTATTACCACAGAGTTATAGATTTTTGCAACAGTGCATCATGGGAAGCTGAAGCGTACAAAAATAAACACTACACCGTCATTGTACATGCTGAGATGGCACAGAAAGAATCTCAATGGAAATCTTTACAGAGAAGAAACAATGCTGAAATCTAAAATACAGCCTATTCATTAAATGGTTTCAGTCTCTGTGGAACAAAATAGATGTATTGCGAGGCCAGAATGACAATTTTTACTTACACATGATGGAAGCATTTTTCTCATCTATCAAAGATTGATGCTTTAAATAATAAAAGCTTATTTTCCAGAAAGAGCAACTAGCAAAAAGGTCTAAAGAGTATTTATAATGGACAAAATGGTTTGCTCATGAAGAGCATAAAAGATTTAATTCCAGTCTTGATAGAGTACTAATGGTCAACTTCAAAATTGTTCACTTAAGCTGAAAACGCCTTCAGCATGGTTAGGAGTGTATGCATGCCTGGTAGCTTTTCTGCCATTAGGAAAAGGACTAGGAAATATCACCGATGCTTTGTCTTTGATTACAATATTAGCAAGTTCAGCTATGATGAATATTCAGGACTGTCTGCAGAATAATCATGGTGTGAGTGTTATGGCAGCAATATTGATATGATTTCTAGATATGAGAAATCATTTAAAAAAGAAAATTGAATAAAATGACAAGTAATCATTATATTGGAGTTTTTAGCCTACAGTTACCAAGTTGACATTATTGGTCAAATGCATCATTATTACAGATGATCCAATCTCTTGAAATTTGAATTCAGAAGTTTTGAAAAATGTTTTCTAAAATTTGATTCACGGCTAATTGCGATATTTAAATACCTCGAATTGCCCTGGAAAGATATGTGTAACACTCTAAGGTCTCCTAGGATCTTAGCCAACCCCTTTTAACCTCTTTAACACAAACACAGCCTTAATATTGGTAGCCCATAAAGCAAGCCAGTAGTAGAAAGCATCCCATTTAATTACAGTGCACTAGCAGAGTTTTCTTTTCTTTTTTTTTTTTTTACTTAAAAAGTGGTCCATAAATTATCCCTCTTAATCATTTGTGATCAGACAGTCTATTCTGTGCAGATCATTGACTGGCTGTCAGAGGTAACGTCATTCTGCTGTGACTGATATGAGAGATGTATCTTATGTTCTATAATGCCCTCTGCTTTTTACTCACTAATACACTTGGGGGAGGCAAAGGAGACCAATTGTAACCTGTGTTTGGTAGTACTACTGCCGGCAAGTGCCAGCCATGACGGTTATGCTGCTTCTGTTGCTAAGAGTGACACCCACATTCTTAGCAATGATATATACTGTATATTTGTTTTTCCTTTACACTACCTCGTCCATTCTCATTGTCATTGCCACCTTTCTTTTTACTTATACATTTGGAACAACACCACAATTAGCTTTTGATGTTTTTTTCCACCCCGATTTACAACACTTGCCTAAAAGGATGTAAGAAAAAATGCTAGATGAGGTACACATACAGAAAGCAAAATGTGGCAGCAGGCAACAGTATAAATGTGGTGTGTGTGGTTGTCAAAGTAGACAAGCAAAACATGTGCAAAAACAGTCATACACAGATTATGGTCTATACTTTTTTAAATTTATTTATACATACATTGATATTGTTCCTGTTGGCGATGGGGATATTCTTCAATTTTGAAAAAAAGTATTCAAGTCACCTGTTAAGTGCACAGTGAAAAAAATCAAAAGCAGAAATAGTCCAGAAAGAGACCAGCATTCACTTCCTCCATAAAAAAGAGAGGGGTTTTATTTAATCCATGATAAAAACAAGGAATACAACACATCGGTACTTAGCAAGGCATAGGGGAAAACCACATAAATCTCACAGGCAGCGCATTTCTGTTTTATGTAGTCTTAGTATCAGCCTGAATATTCACCAAAAACAGTGCATATGTATGCAATCCCAAATTCATTAATTAACATATACATGTGTACAAATTAGAAGCAACTAGAGATGAGCGTTGTTCTACTCGAACTGTTCGCCAATCTCAAATTCGAGCTGTTTTGGGCGGTGTTCGAGCCGGTCGGCGAACACGAACAATTTGAGAAAAATTCGGCTGTTCGAGGTTATGTTCGATAACTGTTCGTGCACCAAAATCATAACTGGATTTTTTCTCAGTAATGATGAAAATTAATGTTAATACGCAGTTTGAGTGTACAGCGGGGCGGGGGGAGGGGCAGGGGATGGATCTCTGCAGGAACAATGAAGATCTCCATTTTTTTTTCTCTTTCCCGCATTTGCAGTGGGGAGGTGCAATCTGTCAGCCTATCAGCAGCGCACACACGGAGCGAAGTGCTTTTTTTCACACAAGCAAGGGCATGTGTGATTGGCAGTGTATGTCACATGTCCTTGCCCTATAAGACCAAGCCATTTTCCCCGTCGCCACCATTTTCTCACTGCTGCAGCTGCGTGTTAGACGGCACCGCTGTTGCTGTGTGCGCTATACCTTGTTAATTTCAAGCCAATTTTCGCACAAATACACAGATAGCTTGGAAGTAGGGAATAGTTGTGATTGCAGTCCTTTTAAGGACTAGGTTACAGCATTTCCTACGACTTTTATCAGGCAGGTCTGTGCTCTTAAATAGATAGATTGTGGGAATAAAGACTAATTGTAATTGGAGTCCTTTTCAGGACTAGGTTACATCAGTTCCTATCAGTTTTTGCCAGGCAGGTCTGTGCCAGTGCTGTGCAAGTTTTTTTCACAGCATTTGGCTGAATCTAGCAAAGCTAATCCTTTTTGGCCTATTGCAGAGTGTGTTAGTCAGTGGAGTAGCCTATCTGTGTTGCAAGATATACCACCTGTGTATAAAATACCAATTTTTTTACTGCACCTAGTGAAGTAAAATCTTTTGGGCATAGCATCATTCTATTAGTCCATCTATACTGACCTCCATCAGGTTGCAAACTGAATATAATTTTTTTCTGCATCTAGCTCTGAAAAAATATTTGGGCTTCTAGCAGTGTGTGGGACTTGGTCTATTAGTCCATCTATACTGACCTCCATCAGGTTGCAAATTAAAAATAATTTTTTTCTGCATCTAGCTCTGAAAAAATATTTGGGCTTCTAGCAGTGTGTGGGACTTGGTCTATTAGTCCATCTATACTGACCTCCATCAGGTTGCAAATTAAAAATAATTTTTTTCTTCATTTATCTCTGAAAAAATATTTGGGCTTCTAGCAGCGTGTGGGACTTGTTCTATTAGTCCATCTATACTGACCTCCATCAGGTTGCAAATTAAAAATAATTTTTTTCTGCATCTAGCTCTGAAAAAATATTTGGGCTTCTAGCAGTGTGTGGGACTTGGTCTATTAGTCCATCTATACTGACCTCCATCAGGTTGCAAATTAAAAATAATTTTTTTCTGCATCTAGCTCTGAAAAAATATTTGGGCTTCTAGCAGTGTGTGGGACTTGGTCTATTAGTCCATCTATACTGACCTCCATCAGGTTGCAAATTGAATAAAAAAAATTTCTGCATCTAGCTCTGAAAAAATATTTGGGCTTCTAGCGGTGTGTGGGACTTGGTCTATTAGTCCATCTATACTGACCTCCATCAGGTTGCAAATTAAAAATAATTTTTTTCTGCATCTAGCTCAGAAAAAATATTTGGGCTTCTAGCAGTGTGTGGAACTTGGTCTATTAGTCCATCTATACTGACCTCCATCAGGTTGCAAATTAAAAATAATTTTTTTCTTCATTTAGCTCTGAAAACATATTTGGGCTTCTAGCAGTGTGTGGGACTTGTTCTAATAGTCCTTCTATACTGACGTCCAGCAGGTTGCAAATTGAATATAATTTTTTTCTGCATCTAGCTCTGAAAAAATATTTGGGCTTCTAGCGGTGTGTGGGACTTGGTCTATTAGTCCATCTATACTGACCTCCATCAGGTTGCAAATTAAAAATAATTTTTTTCTGCATCTAGCTCTGAAAAAATATTTGGGCTTCTAGCAGTGTGTGGGACTTGGTCTATTAGTCCATCTATACTGACCTCCATCAGGTTGCAAATTAAAAATAATTTTTTTCTGCATCTAGCTCTGAAAAAATATTTGGGCTTCTAGCAGTGTGTGGGACTTGGTCTATTAGTCCATCTATACTGACCTCCATCAGGTTGCAAATTAAAAATAATTTTTTTCTTCATTTAGCTCTGAAAAAATATTTGGGCTTCTAGCAGTGTGTGGGACTTGTTCTATTAGTCCTTCTATACTGACCTCCATCAGGTTGCAAATTGAATATAATTTTTTTCTGCATCTAGCTCTGAAAAAATATTTGGGCTTCTAGCAGTGTGTGTGACTTGGTCTATTAGTCCATCTATACTGACCTCCATCAGGTTGCAAATTAAAAATAATTTTTTTCTGCATCTAGCTCTGAAAAAATATTTGGGCTTCTAGCGGTGTGTGGGACTTGGTCTATTAGTCCATCTATACTGACCTCCATCAGGTTGCAAATTAAAAATAATTTTTTTCTGCATCTAGCTCTGAAAAAATATTTGGGCTTCTAGCGGTGTGTGGGACTTGGTCTATTAGTCCATCTATACTGACCTCCATCAGGTTGCAAATTAAAAATAGTTTTTTTCTGCATCTAGCTCTGAAAAAATATTTGGGCTTCTAGCAGTGTGTGGGACTTGGTCTATTAGTCCATCTATACTGACCTCCATCAGGTTGCAAATTGAATAAAAAAATTTTCTGCATCTAGCTCTGAAAAAATATTTGGGCTTCTAGCGGTGTGTGGGACTTGGTCTATTAGTCCATCTATACTGACCTCCATCAGGTTGCAAATTAAAAATATTTTTTTTCTGCATCTAACCCAGCCAATAATTTTGGCCTAATACCACAGTTTGGCCACTCAGCTCTGCTCGGTTACCATCCATTGTTTTTTTGTGCAAACAACTCCAGAGTTGTGAATTAGTTAACCACCAAAATGAGTGGAAAAAGGCCTGCTGCTGGTGGAAAGGGGAATAGGCGTGTTGGGAAGGGGAAAAAAGGTTGTGTCCGTGGGGTAGGTGCAGAAGAAAGACCATCTTCCAGCCAAACTAAAATGTCTACTTCTTTTAGCGGACAATGTGATAAGATCCCTTTCTTACGGCCACGCCAATCGCTACAAATTCCAGATGAGGCACAAAAACAGCAGGTGCTTCAACGGATATCAAGTGCTCCTTTAAGTGGGCTCTCCTCCACATCAACTTCAACATCACAAATACTCCAGTCCTCAAAGGTGTCACCCAAATCGCACTTGCTTCCTCACAGCTCCCAAATCTCCAGCTGCCCGTCTGAGTATGAGGTAGAACAGATGGTTGAGTCTGCAGAGCTGTTTACTCATACTATAGCCTGGGAATCAGAGGTCGACTCCAGCGCTTCTGTGAATCCAGACGAGGAAATGATCTGCACTGATGCCCAGAATCTTTATGAGTCGGATCCAGGACCAGACGCAGAAGGTTCTGACCATAATGTAGACCCTCATTCCCAAACTGTAACTCCTGTTGGTGGAGACAATGAGGAAGACGATGATAAGACTCAAATACCTGATTGGAGTGACAACTTTAGTTTTTTGTCAGGGCAGGAACAGGTTGGCTCTGAGGACGACGGGTGTGATAACGCACAGGGTGATGATGATGAGGTCGGAGATCCCACTTACTGTCAACCCACAGTCAGCCAAGAGATGAGGTCAGCAGAGGAGGTGGAGGAAGATGCTAGTGACGACGAGGTCAGGTTGCGCCTTCCTGGACAGAGACGTAGTACTGGAAGCACGTCAACAACTGCATCCTCAAACACAACTCTGCCTCTCACCACAAGTCGTGGTGGCTCTTCAGGTCGCATGGGTGCTAAGCCTTGCATAGCCTGGGCATTTTTTCAGATCGATAAAGATGACCCAACTCGTGTTATCTGTAACATTTGTCAGCAAAAGCTAAGTAGAGGCCAAAAAATACATAGTTTGAGTACTTCATGCATGAACCGGCACATGGACATGAAGCATAAGTTGCAGTGGGAAGCTCAGTGTGCTACAATGCGGTCTAGCCGGCCGGGCCAACCACCGTCTGCCATATCTTGTGCATCCGCGGCCTCTTCATCCTCTGTGACTGGGGGGACAGCAGTCACACCTGTTTTGGGGCGCAGACCTGCCACCTCTTTACCCGCAACAGCCAGCGTGATTGGCAGGTCATCATTTTCTTTGGAGGTGGTAACACCAGCTGGTCTTGAGCGCTGTCCGACATCGATAGCACCACCTTTGGATCAAGGCAACCTAACATGTCCGCCTGCATCTTCCTCACAGACCGGCAGTTTGCCGGGGACACCCTTATCAACCCCGTCTAAGCACAATAGCCAGCCCTCGGTCCCTCAGATGTGGACAAGTAAAAGACCATTTCCTCCTAGCCATGAGAAAGCTAAGAGGTTGAATTTCACCATCTGCAAGCTCTTGGCTACAGAAATGCTGCCTTTCCGCCTGGTGGACACAGAGGATTTTCGAGACCTTATGTCCGTCGCAGTGCCCCAGTACCAGATGCCCAGTCGGCACTACTTCTCAAAGAAAGGTGTGCCTGCGCTCCACCAGCATGTCGCACACAACATCACCGCTTCTTTGAGAAACTCTGTGTGTGACAGGGTGGATTTCTCCACAGACACTTGGATGAGTAGGCATGGACAGGGGCGTTACATGTCGCTGACTGGGCACTGGGTAACTATGGTGACAGCAGGACAAGGGGCTGCTGTCCAAGTCTTGCCGTCCCCACGAGTTGTGCGTCAATCCTCTTTATGTCATTTTTCCTCCACTGCTTCTGCCTCCTCAACCTCCTCTCGGTCTTCCACCTGCACCCAAAGGCTGTCTGGTCATGCCACAAGCTTTCTAACTGCGCAGAAGGGATCCTGCACACCTCCTTACTATGCTGGCAGTAGGGCTCAACGTCATCAGGCGGTTTTTACATTGAAATGTCTGGGAAATGTGAGTCACACAGCTGAGGAGTTGTGGTCAGCTCTGGAGAACCAATTTCATGAATGGTTGTCTCCACTGGACCTGAAACCAGGGAAGGCCGTGTGCGACAATGCTGCAAACCTGGGTGCGGCCCTTCGCCGGGGCAATGTCACACACGTGCCTTGTATGGCTCACGTGTTGAACCTGGTTGTCCAGCAATTTTTAGCCCACTATCCCAGACTAGATGGCCTTCTGCAGAGGGCACGGTCGCTGTGTGCTCACTTCCGCCGTTCGCATCCCGCAGCTGAGCGACTTACATCTCTACAGAAGTCGTTGGGCCTGCCACTTCACCGGCTAAAATGCGATGTGCCTACCCGGTGGAATTCAACTCTGCACATGTTGCAACGACTGTGGCAGCACCGACAAGCCCTGGTGCAATACGTTCTGACGTATAGCCTGGGCCAACGAGATTCAGAGGTGGGGCAAATCACGCTGGAGGAGTGGTCTCAGATCAGGGACCTATGCACCCTTCTGCACAGTTTTGAAATGGCGACGAAGATGTTTAGTGCTGACGATGCCATTATCAGCATGACTATTCCGGTGATTTACATGCTGGAGCACATGTTAAACAGAATTCGGAGTCAGGTGGTGGCACAAGAGGAGGTGGAGGAAGTAGAGGAGGAGGAGTTGTATGCGGAAGGGCTAACATCTGCAAGGTCCAGACGGTCGGCAGCACCAAGGCGGCAGGCATGTGAGGGTGGGGGAGATGATTTTACCAGGGCGCATGGTAGCAGCCAAACTAGTGAGGAAGGTGCAGGAGCCCAGGAAGAAGTGGAGGACGAACTGATGGAAGACTCATCAGATGAGGGAGACCTTGATCACATTTCTGTTGTGCGAGGTTGGGGGGAGTGGACAGAGGAAGGAAGCCACCAACACAACAGGGACTTGGTGCTCCTGGATGCGCAACACACATGAGTGCCTTCTTGCTGCACTACCTGCAACATGACCCTCGAATTGTGAGAATTAGAAATAATCCTGACTACTGGGTTGCCACACTGTTAGATCCCCGGTACAAAAGTAAATTTGCAGAAATTATTCCTGCCATAGAAAGGGATGCACGCATGCAGGAGTATCAGCAGAGACTGTTGCAGAATCTTACATGTGCTTTTCCACAAAATACCAGTGGTGCACGTAGTGAATCTCACAGTTCCAACTTGCCAACCGTGGGACCGTCAAGTGTTCAGCACTCAAACCGTAACAGAAACACAGTATCTGCTGGTAACATCAATTTTGCGTAATCATTTCACCACTTTTTTAGCCCATCCTTTGTAAGGCCACAGGAGACAAGAAGTCTGACACATAGTCAACGCCTAGAGACGATGGTACAGGAGTATCTCCAAGTAAACATTGAAGCCACGACTGTGTCACTGGACCCTTGCTCTTTTTGGGCTTCCAATCTGGATAAATGGCCGGAGCTAGCCACTTACGCCTTGGAGATCTTGTCATGCCCCGCAGCCAGCGTTCTGTCTGAACGTGTGTTCAGCGCTGCTGGTGGTGTGCTGACAGATAAGCGCACGCGGCTCTCCACTGATAATGTAGACAGACTCACGTTCATAAAGATGAACAAATCATGGATCCGAAACGACTTTTCTACCCCTGTGTCATCCTGGGGAGAGTAAAAGCTTGATGATTGGTTAAAATCACCCTACCAACCGTTTTAAGCTTTCAAATTACTAATCATGTTTATCTGTATCTTGACTGGAAAATAATTTGGGCTTTGTAGCAGTGTGCAGCACTGATCCTATTAGGCCATCTATAATAAGCTTCACCAGATTTAAAATTAAAAATAATTTTTAGCTGCATCTAGCCCGGAAAATAATTTACCTGCAGCATGACCCTCATATTGTCAGAATTCGAAGTAATCATGACTACTGGGTTGCCACACTCTTAGATCCCCCAAACTTTTCGATCAACCTTTTCATTTTAATAAAGACCAAAAAAATGGTCATTTTTGAAATTATAAGCATTAGCAGGTTGTTAGAAACTGAAATCAAACAGTTTTCAACTCAAAACTTTATTCTAGGTGATGTTACATTTTCACATAGGACCCCTTGTTCGAAAGGAGCTTCTGAACTCTCTCGTCCATTGAATTTGTCAGGTTTTGGATGGTTTCTGCTTCAATTGTTTTGCATGAGGACAGAATACCCTCCCAGAGCTGTTGCTTAGATGTGAACTGCCTCCCGCCATCATAGACACTCCTTTTAATGATGCTCCAAAGGTTCTGAATGGGGTAGAGGTCAGGGGAGCATGGGGGTCACACCATAAGTTTGTCCCCTTTTATGGCCATATCAGCCAGAGATGCAGATGTTTTATGTGCAGCATGAGATGGTGCATTATCATGCAGAAAAATGATCTTGCTGTGAAATACACGGTTCTTCTTCTTGAACCATGGCAGGAAGTGCTGTTTGAGAAAATCCACATACATTATGGAGTTCATCTTTAGCGCCTTCAGGGATCCTAAAGGGGCCGACAATCTCTCTCCCCATGATTCCAGCCCAAAACATTACTCCACCTCCTCCTTGTTGGCGCTGTAGCCGTGTTTGCGTGGGGTGTCCATCAACCAGCCATCCTCCACTCCATTCATCTGGACCATCGAGCGCTGCACGGCACTCATTCGTGAACAAAACAGTTTTGAAATCAGTCTTCATGTAATGTTTGGCCCACTGGAGCCGTTTCTGCTTGTGTGAAGTGGATAGAGGAGGTCGACAGGATGGCATATGCACAGCTGCAAACCTCTGAAGGACCCTGCATCTTGTTGTTCGGGGGACGTTGGAGGCACAAGCAGCTTCAAAAACTTGTCTGCTGCTATGACAAGGCTTTTTTGCCGCTGCTCTTTCAACCTGACGTAATTGCCTGTAGGAAAGAGTCCTCAATTTGCCCTTATCAGCACGCACACGTGTGTACTGTGAATCAGCTACATACTTCTTGATTGCCAAGACACTTCATCCTGATCATCGCACAATGTTGATTGTAGTCATGCCTTGACCTAAACACTCCACAATTTGTTGCTTCTCAGCAGCCGACACATCCTTTTTCTTTCCCATTTTGGCAGAAAATGTAGGCTGCTTAATAATGTGAGAGAGCCTTCTTAAGTAGTCTTGCCTTTCATTGGACACACCTGCCAAACTAATTAGCACAGGTGTCTGCAATTGCTTACAGTGATATAAAGAGCCCTGACACACATCACCATCAATGAGTTTAACTGACAAACAAACAAATTCTTCCCTTATCACTCCTAAACACTTTTTGCATAATAATTTGGAACGCGGTGTACATGTGCTTTTCCACAAAACACCAGTGGTTCACGTAGTGAATCTTACAGTTCTAACTTGCCAACCGTGGTCTGTATGGAATTGTTCAATAAAGGGCCCAAAATTAAGATAACATAGATGGGAGAGGTCTCTATGAATAGGAATTCCTAAGTATTTGATACCCTGTGAGGGCCAGGCAAAGGGAAAGTTGGACTGGATGGAATCCTATATGGATTTAGGGAGGGAGACATCGAGGGCCTCAGACTTCGCTGCATTGATTTTAAAATTTTACCATGTAACAAAGTGATCTATTTCAGCCATAACAGCAGGGATGGATATATGTGATTGAGTGATATATACTAGGACATCATCAGCAAATAGAGAGCACTTGTACTCGGTGCCTCCCACCTCAATCCACCTAATATTGGGGTTATGGCGAATTGATGAGAGCAGGTGCTCCGTCACTAGGATGTATAAGAGAGGGGACAGAGGACATCCCTGCCTTGTCCCATTGGTGATTGTGAAAGGTGATGAAAATGTTCTGACGCACCCCCTGGGCCTTGGGACACCCGGAGCCGGACCCTTTTTGGTGGATGCTGGTGGTTGTAGTCTTCGTGGCGGCGATCCGGTTCCGTGGCTCAGGGCGGTCAAACCAGTGGCGGAACTATTTATGTGGTTTTGATGTTTAAATGTCCGACTACGCCACCCGTGGATTGCGGTCAGAGTGAACCGCCGCTACAGGGCAGACCGCTAAGGCTTTTGTTGTGGGTGCAGCAGAGCGTAGCATAACTCCCCACGGGAGGAGTATAGCCTCAGGGCAGTGTATGCGGAGGATGGGGGTGATGGTGCAGGGCAGCAGCAGTAACGACACGGAGTCAGTGATGCAGTTCAGGGCCTTTACTCACAGTTCTTATTATCCAGACCACGTCTGCAGGTAACGGCTGCCCACGTCGTACTGTGCTCACCAGGTGAGGGGCTCAGACAACTCCCAGATAACTTTGGAGCGCTTCACAGGACCCCCTTTGTGTGTCCTTTGTCTGGCCTTTCTTACCAACACTTCTGTCCGGCTGCCTCGGGCCTCCTCTTGGTAAACTTGGCGCCAGTTTCCCTGACCCTATGTGGTGCCTTCCTAGCGGGTGGAGCAAGGGGCTGCGCCACATAAAATGTCAGAGCCTCCGGTTTCTAGCTGAGGGTCGTTTCCTGCCTCCACTAGTTCGGGGACCGGTCTCCCCCTTTGGCCTGACCCCTCCACGCAGGTGGATTCGGGCGTGCGGTGGCGACTCGCCCGTCCGCACCCCTGGGATCCCTTCATTCCTCGTTCCTGGAGCCTTCTCCGCTCCTCTTCCTTCCTTCTCCCTCTTGCAGGCCTGGGCCTCTGTTACTAGGCCCGCCTCCGGAGCAGAGCTCATGCAGAGCCCCTGCTCCCTGCCACTTCTGCTCAGACTTCTCTGCACTGAACTAAGATGGTGCCCACCTTTTATACTCCCTTCTCAATGCACCCAGGAACTGCTTCCTCCCTGCTCCTGCACTGCAGGGTTCCCCTTCCTCAGTGTTCCCTCCCCCCACTCCAGCCAGGGACAGGGACTGTCGTGCCCATCTCAGGGGCATATTGGTCGCCCTGCCCCACGGCAATGTGGTGTAATGCATGCAGGTGTCGGGTCCTGATCCACACTCCATCCTTATCTGAGAGTGAGATATCACACCTCTGGGTGAGGTGCAATACGTCTGTAGCAACCCAGCCCTTGGTGCTACAGTTCCATTTATCTTCAGCCTAGGTGACGTATTGTGATACAGGGCCGTGATTTTGGCTATAAAAGGGTCCCCTAGACCCCTACCCCAAGCTTTTTAAGAGAATCATATATGGCGTGCCAGGAGACTCTATGGAATGCTTTCTCAGCATCCAACGAGAGTATCTACTTACAAATTTTTAACTGCATCTAGCCCAGGAAATACTTTGTGCCTAGTAGCAGTGTCTGCTAGTCAGCGGATTATCCCGGCTGTTAAGCAAGCTACACCACCTGTAGTTTGGACACTTAATTTTTTCAAAGGAAATGCTTCGGGACCACGGGATACTTAGTGAAGAGCATCAGGAGGCACCCCAAGGCATAGGGGCTGGGACTGGCACTAGGATGCCTTGCGGTGGACAGCCGAGCTCGATCCTTATAAAAGCTTTTTAACTGCAGCAGCTTTAGTGGACGCTACTGGAGCTGGAATTATGCGGCTGCTGGCATGAGACTTGCCCTCCAATAGATCCTTGTAAATGGATTTAAAGTGTATTCATTCAAATTAGAGGGACAATTTAAATTAAAAAGCTTAGAGCTGCCTCCACCACAGGGGGGCTCTCTCGACCCACCAGCGGACAGGCACCAGTATTGGGAGAGGGGGGCTGGCCGTCAGGGTTCACCGCGGCTCTGGCACAAACCCGGCGACACGGAGGTGGCACGGGCAGGAGCGGACTGGCCGTCTCGGCTTCTCACTTTTTGGATTTTAGAAGGGCATGACATGCCTATATCTGTGTCTCCCCCTCCTTTTACTCCTCCACCTCTTTTCTTTTCGCATGACTATATGTACTTGTCACTTTTCCATGTGTTAGTTGTGTCTTCTGAGCAGTTTGTCAGCTTTTGGACACCTTTGAAGGTGTTTTCTATGTGTTTCTATGTGTTTTTGTTTGCCTGCCATTGGTTTTAACGGTGTTCGAAGGTGTTCGACGAACAGTTCGACGAACAGTTCGGCGAACACACGGGTGTTCGACGAACCGAACCGAACTCGAACACTACGGGGGTGGCTCAACACTAGAAGCAACGAAAAACAAGGAAATATATACTGTGTATATACAGTACAGACCAAAAGTTTGGACACACCTTCTCATTTAAAGATTTTTCTGTATTTTCATGACTATGAAAATTGTACATTCACACTGATGGCATCAAAACTATGAATTAACACATGTGGAATTATATACTTAACAAAAAAGTGTGAAACAACTGAAAATATGTCTTATATTCTAGGTTCTTCAAAGTAGCCACCTTTTGCTTTGATGACTGCATTGCATACTCTTGGCATTCTCTTGATGAGCTTCAAGAGGTAGTCACCGGAAATGGTTTTCACTTCACAGGTGTGCCCTGTTAGGTTTAATAAGTGGGATTTCTTGCCTTATAAATTGAGTTGGGACCATCAGTTGTGTTGTGCAGAAGTCTGGTGGATACACAGCTGATAGTCCTACTGAATAGACTGTTAGAATTTGTATTATGGCAAGAAAAAAGCAGCTAAGTAAAGAAAAACGAGTGGCCATCATTACTTTAAGAAATTAAGGTCAGTCAGTCCGAAAAATTGGGAAAACTTTGAAAGTGTCCCCAAGTGCAGTTGCAAAAACCATCAAGCGCTACAAAGAAACTGGCTCACATGAGGACCGCCCCAGGAAAGGAAGACCAAGAGTCACCTCTGCTTCTGAGGATAAGTTTATCTGAGTCACCAGCCTCATAAATCGCAGGTTAACAGCAGCTCAGATTAGAGACCAGGTCAATGCCACACAGAGTTCTAGCAGCAGACATATCTCTTCAACAACTTTTAAGAGGAAACTTTGTGCAGCAGGCCTTCATGGTAAAATAGCTGCTAGGAAACCACTGCTAAGGACAGTCAACAAGCAGAAGAGACTTGCTTGGGCTAAAGAACACAAGGAATGGATATTAGACCAGTGGAAATCTGTGCTTTGGTCTCATGAGTCCAAATTTGAGATCTTTGGTTCCAACCACCGTGTCTTTGTGTGACGCAGAAAAGGTGAACGGATGGACTCTACATGCCTGGTTCCCACCGTGAAGCATGGAGGAGGAGGTGTGATGGTGTGGGGGTGCTTTGCTGGTGACACTGTTGGGGATTTATTCAAAGTTGAAGGCGTACTGAACCAGCATGGCTACCACAGCATCTTGCAGCGACATGCTATTCCATCCGGTTTGCGTTTAGTTGGACCATCATTTATTTTTCAACAGGACAATGACCCCAAACACACCTCCAGGCTGTGTAAGGGCTATTTGACCAAGAAGGAGAGTGATGGGGTGCTACGCCAGATGACCTGGCCTCCACAGTCACCAGACCTGAACCCAATCGAGATGGTTTGGGGTGAGCTGGACCGCAGAGTGAAGGCAAAAGGGCCAACAAGTGCTAAGCATCTCTGGGAACTCCTTCAAGATTGTTGGAAGACCATTTCCGGTGACTACCTCTTGAAGCTCATCAAGAGAATGCCAAGAGTGTGCAAAGCAGTCATCAAAGCAAAAGGTGGCTACTTTGAAGAACCTAGAATATAAGACATATTTTCAGTTGTTTCACACTTTTTTGTTAAGTATATAATTCCACATGTGTTAATTCATAGTTTTGATGCCTTCAGAGTGAATGTACAACTTTCATAGTCATGAAAATACAGAAAAATCTTTAAATGAGAAGGTGTGTCCAAACTTTTGGTCTGTACTGTATATATATATATATATATATATATATATATATATAAACATACAACCATAAAGAAACAAAAAACAAAATTAAAATCATATGATTAATAATGCAAAATCAAATCAGACCTTTTTTAATACCCAGGGGACAGGTGGTGTTTGACATTAGAATCCCATACGCTTCTCTATGTAGAAGAATAAGCCGGCCCAAGGTGGAGACTGGAGGAGAGCTAAATACCAGTGAGTGCTGGTCTCTTTCTGAACTATTTCTGCTTTTGACTTTTTTGACCGTGCACAAAACAGGGGAGTTAAATATGTTTTTCACTATTGTTTATGCGGCATGTGCTCTGCTGTTTATTGAGCTCCCTGTTGATTCTTTTATTTCAACATGGATGACAATATTAGTAAAGATTAGGGTTGAGGGAGTATGTTCTGTTCCGAGCATGCTCGGCCGAGCTCCGAGTATTTATAGCTGCTCGGTGATATGTTTGAATCACTCCCGTGTGCATGATTTGCAACTGTTTGACAACTTTAATACATGTGAGGAATGTGTAAGAAACAGCTGCAAATCATGCACACGGGAGCGATTCAAACATATCACCGAGCAGCTGTAAATGCTGGGAGCTCGGCCCGAGCATACTCGGCAAAAGGGTTAATAGAACATACTCGCTCAACACTAGTAAAGATATATTGCTTTTCAAGAATATGGATGATTATTCTAACTGAATTCACAAAGCAACCAACATCTTTAAAAGTGGTCTAAATACACACAGCAGTGGTACATTAAAAGAGCAAATGGCCTCCATTGAGAAACTCCTAGCATGAGAAATACAATTGTTCGTTACGTCTTATGAGTTTAATTATTACACATGAGGAAACAGTATTATGACAGATAAAAGACAATATTAAAATGTTAAAAGATAAATCACAACCTTTTAATTACTCTGGTGAATTGCATGAACTGGACTACAAACCAAAATCCAATATGTGAAAATTGGAAGAAACCATTACTATGTTGAAAGAAAAGAAATTTAAATGTGATACGAATGACTATAACACCAAGAGCGTTTACACATGGGGAAGATGGGAGCAAAGGTATTTTTCTCCTAGGTCAATCTTGTAGAAAAAAAGTCAGAACTGCAATAGTATTCAGGCTCATAGAACACTTGTTAGCTTTAGTTGTATGGACATTGATAGCTCTGAGGCTCATTCAGATGAATCTGTTAATAATTCCACAGGGGAGTTGGCCATACATAACAAAAAACTTTCATATTATTTTTAATAAAGAAATGTCCATGGCACCAGGTGTCCACAGGTGCAAGAAAACAGCATTTAATGGAAAAAAAACACTATAGGCAATTGGAGTATACGATGGTGCTGGGCTAAACAGTCATAATGCAGGCATGTGGAGAGAGAGAAAAAAGCCGCACTCACCACTCCGTAGTAAAACAGTCCTTTATTACATGGAATGGGACAGCGGGGATGCGGGCAGGAGGTGCAGGGGAAAAGAGATGCGGACGACGCCTGTTTCATGCTCAGCCGAGTTCTTCAACAGGTCAGCGCTTGGCTGAGCGCGAAATGGCTGTCATCTGCGTCTCTTTTCCTCTGCATCTCCTGACCGCAGCCAATCTGTCCCGTTCAATGAAGTAAAGGATTGTTTTACTACGGAGTGGTGAGTGCGGCTTTTTTCTCTCTCTCCGCATGTAAACTTTCATATTATAACTGCAAATTTAGACACAAATCAAAAAATGGGGAATAGGAGGAGGAAGAAAGCATTGTAAGAAGATACCCTCACAGGAATATGCACTCCTGAAAGATGATGATGGAACTTGATATTCGTATTCAAAGATAATTTTTACTTCAAACTAAAATACAACCGGTTTCGACTTCTTTGAGCCTTCCTCAGGTATAATATCATGCATAATATTATAGCTGAGGAAGGTAAGGCTCAAAGAAGTCAAAACTGGTTGAATTTTAGTTTGAAATAAAAATGATCTTTGAATTCGAATATCAAGTTCCATCATCACCCTTCATGAGCGCATATTGCTGGGAAAAACATTTACAAAGTTAATAATTCCATTGTTAGTGATTTTACTATGTAAAGAAAATTAACAGGCGAGGGGTTAACATTGTCAGTTATGAATAAAAAACAATATGCTTATATTTTTTTACAACATCCGATAGCTTTTATTTTTCATTCCTTACCTAAATTACATAAGAACCGATTCAGTCAACCTATGAGAATCATTGTGACTGGATTCCGTTCTCTGAATGAGGACGTATATCAATGGGTAAATTCACTTTTACAACCTTTACTGCCCCTTTTGTCCAGGTTTTTTGTGAGACACCAAACATGTTCTGAGTATTTTAAAATCAATTTCATGGGAATCTAATTATTCTTGTCTTAGTTGTGATTAGGAGTCAGTGTATTCCTGTATACCACACAATCAGGGTCTGCAAGCCATTTCTGAATTTTTGGATCAATATTCATTATATGTTCAAGATTTAAAACAGTTTATTATTATGGCTTTGGAGTATGTGTTATCCTATAATTATTTTTGTTTGCAGGAAATTATTATTTACTGTTAATTGGTGACTCTCTGTGGGCCAAACATTCACCATCTTTTACTAATTTATATGTTGCCATTTGGTAGGAAAAATATATTTTTTCTACAGTAAATCCATTTTTCCAATATGTGGTGTGGTATGGTCGCTATATTGATTATTGCTTCTCAATATGGTCAGGTGACCAAGCGACAATGCCACACTTTATTTAAAATTTAAATGATAATCAATATAATTTTAAATTTACTTACAATTGGCAGAAAAAAATCCATTCTTTTTTGTATTTAATTTTGACCTCTAATTTGAAATATAATCGGATTAATACCTCTACCTATCGTAAAGAAATATCAGGCAACACCATCCTGAATGCCAAATCATACCACTCAAAGAAATACCATTAAGGCCCCCTTCACACGTCCTGGTGTTTGAGATACAGTAAAAACCAGTACAGGAGAGATCCGTGGTCCATGTCCATGTGTCTGTGTGCAATATCCGTGTGCCATCCATGTGTTCGTGTTTGTATGCCATCCTTGTGCCATCTGTGTGCTCCATCACTGTGACACTTACTGGAATAGAAATGACAGATGCTTTGGTGTTAGATGTGCAAAGATAGATAGATAGAAAGAAATATGTCAGAGAGATATATAATCAGCATAGTGTGTGTAGTTCTCTGTACTTGTATTTAGCATAAAAATAAATCAATAACTGATTAAATGGCTTGGGGTCCCCTCTTTTTTTAACCAACCAGCTAAGGGAAAGCAGACATCTGTGAGCTAATGTTATTATTCTGGGTAGAGGCCAATGTCCATGGAGCTTCCCAGTCTATTCATCACAGCTCACAGCCGTCTGCGTTGTCTTTACTGGTTATTAAAATGGAGGGACCCTAAAAAAAAAAAAAAAAAGATGCAGGGTCCCCCTATTTTTAATAGCCAGCAAAGGCTAAGCAGACAGCTGTGGGCTGATATTAGTCTGAGAAGGGGCCATGGATATTGGACCCTTCCCAGACTATTAACAGCAGCCCTCAGCCACCCCAAAAATAGCTCATCCATTAGATGTGTCAATTCTGGTACTTAGCCTTGGATCTTCCTGATTGCTCTGGTGAGGTCACAATCGGGGTAATGGTTTTGGGGTTGATGTCAGCTGTGCAATGTCCGCTGACAAGAAGTCCAGGGGTTAGGAATGAAGAGGTGTCTGCGAGACACCCCCATTACTAACCCCGTAGTCAAAATAAAGAAACACACACACAAACAGGAAAGTCCTTTAATTGTCAAAAGCACTACTCAACAATTACTCTCTTTTACCCATTTATTGCAAAAAAATGAATCCACAGGGGTGCACCATAAATCCGTAATAAGGAGGTCCCGCGACGATCCCCGAGACTGTGATGAGTGGTGACATCAGTAATGTGACTGCTCACCACGGTTGCCATGAGCACATTGAAAGTAGAGAGAACCCGGCTGCAGTGACGAGCGGTGACATTATTAAAGTTACCGCAGATCACAGCCGGCGGTTCTCCGGGTAACTGTAAGGGTGTGACAGGAGCTTTCATATGCCTTTCCCCCGAAAGACAATGTCTGCAAGAACTTTATGTACATATGTGTTATGACATGATTTTATTTTACTTTTATGAGTGATGTATAAAAGTGAAACTCCATAGAATCTTATAGGCATTATGGTGCACAGTTAATGTGATTAATGTATAATATATTTTGTGTAACACATTTAGGGAAAGCTTAGGGATAAGTGTAAGACATAGGAGTAGCATAGGGCCCATATTTTGGGTTAGTAAAAGGAAAGGTGCAGTTGTGGCCACACTAGATACAGGAAGTAAATTGCATAAGATAGAAACAATTACATAGTAACATAGTTTTTTTTTAAGGTTGAAGGAAGACTAAGTCCATTTAGTTCAACCCATAGCCTAACATGTTGATCCAGAGGAAGGCAAAAAAAAAACCATGTGGCAAACACCAAGCTCCACATTGGGGAAAAAAATTCCTTCCTGACTCCATACGATAATCAGACTAGTTCCCTGGATCAACGCCCTATCAAGGAATCTAGTATATATAACCTGTAATATTATACTTTTCAAGAAAGGCATCCATGCCCTTCTTAAATTTTAGTAGTGAATCACTCACTACAACATCATGCGGCAGAGAGTTCCATAGTCTCACTGCTCTTACAGTAAAGAATCCGCATCTGTGATTATGATTAAACCTTCTTTCCTCCAGACGTAGAAGATGCCCCCTTGTCCCGGTCTCAGGCCTCAGAGTAAACAGATCAGTAGAAAGGTCTTTGTACTGTCCCCTCATATACTTATACATAGTAATAAGATCACCCCTAAGCCTTCGTTTTTCCAAAGTAAATAACCCCAAGTGTAATAACCTGTCTTGGTGTTGCAGACCCCCCAGTCCTCTAATAACCTTGGTCGCTCTTCTCTGCACCCACTCTAGTTCAGCTATGTCTTTCTTATACACCGGAGACCACAACTGTACACAGTATTCTAAGTGTGGTCGCACTAGTGACTTGTATAAAGGTAAAATTATGTTCTCCTCATGAGCATCTATGCCTCTTTTAATGCATCCCATTATTTTATTTGCCTTTGCAGCAGCTCCTTGACACTGGCCACCAAACGTAAACTTGTCGTCCACCAATGCACCCAGGTCTTTTTCAGTGACAGTTTTGCCCAGTGTTTTACAATTAAGCATATAATTATACATTTTATTTCCTATGCCCAAGTGCATTACCTTACATTTATCCCCATTAAAGCTCATTTGCCATTTATTAGCCCAAGCTTCTAGTTTACATAGATCCTCCTGTAATATAAAATTGTCCTCCTCTGTATTGATTACCCTGCAGAGTTTAGTGTCATCTGCAAATATTGAAATACTACTCTGTATGCCCCCTACAAGGTCATTAATAAATATGTTAAAAAGAAGCAGGCCCAATACTGACCCCTGTGGTACCCCACTGTTAACTGAGACCCAGTCTGACTGTGTTCCATTAATAACCACCCTTTGTTTCCTATCACTGAGCAAATTCTTAACCCACATACATATATTTCCCCTATCCCCATTTGCCCATTATTCTCATTTTATGTATCAACCTTTTGTGTGGAACCCTATCAAAAGCTTTTGAAAAGTCCATATACACAACATCCACTGCATTTCCTTGGACCAGTCCAGAACTTGACTCCTCATAAAAGCTAATCAGATTAGTTTGACAGGAACGGTCCCTCGTAAACCCATGTTGATATTGGGTCATGAGGTTATTCTTCTTCAAATACTCTAGCATAGCATCTCTTAGGAAACCCTCCAGGATTTTACCCACAGTAGAGGTTAAGCTTACTGGCCTATAATTTCCAAGTTCGTTTTTTGTCCCCTTTTTGAATATTGGCACCACATTTGCTATACGCTAGTCCTGTTGTACAGATCCTGTTATTATGGAATCTTTAAAGATTAAAAATAATGGTTTATCTATGATGTTACTTAATTCCTGCAGTATCTCATCCGGGCCCGGGGATTTGTCAACTTTAGTGATTTTTAGACGCCGCCGCACTTCCTGCTGGGTTAAGCAAGTGACATTTAATGGATAATTTTTGTCATCACTAATCATGTTTTCTGTCATGCGATTTTCTTGTGTAAATACTGTTGAAAAAAAATCATTTAGCATATTGGCTTTTTCCTCATCCTCATCCACCATTTCACCCAGACTATTTTTAAGGGGGCCAACACTATCATCTTTTAGTTTTTTACTATTTATGTAGTTAAAGAATATTTTAGGATTATTTTTACTTTCTCTGGCAATAAGTCTCTCTGTCTCAATCTTTGCTGCCTTGATTTGGTTTTTACAGAATTTATTTAATTTTCTGTATTTATTTAATGCCTCATCACTACCTACTTGCTTTAGTACTCTAAATGCTTTCTTTTTGCCACTTATTGCGCCCCTTACAGCTCTATTTAGCCATGGTGGTTTCCTCCTATTTCTAGCATGTTTATTCCCATAGGGTATATATTGTGCACAGGTACCATTCAGGCTGCTAATAAATGTCTCCAATTTGCTTTGTGCAGTTTTATGTCTCAGGATATCATCCCAGTTTATTGCCCTAAGATCATCTCTCAACCGTTGGAAATTTGTCTTCCTGAAGTTTAGTGTCCTAGTAACCCCTCTACTACACATCTTATTAAAGGATAAATGAAAACTTATTATTTTGTGATCACTATTACCCAAGTTACCCCCAACTCGTATATTTGATATTTGATCTGGACTGTTGGATAATATTAGGTCTAGCTGTGCCCCCCTTCTTGTTGGGTCCTGAACAAGTTGTGAAAGGTAATTGTCTCTCAAAGTTGCCAAAAACCTATTACCTTTGCTTGAACTACAGGTTTCTGTTCCCCAATGTATTTCAGGGTAGTTGAAATCCCCCATAATAATGACTTCTCCTTGAGTCGCTGCTTCATCTATTTGCTTTATGAGAATATTCTCCGCTGCTTCCATTATTTTTGGAGACTTATAACAAACCCCTATCAGTAATTTATTATTTTTTCCTCCTCCCCTTATGTCCACCCACAGGTACTCTACATTTTCTTTAGATTCACATATATTCTCACGCAAGATGGGTTTTAAGGATGATTTTACTTTTAAACACCCACCCTCGCTTGTTTGTACGGTCATTTCTGAACAGTCTATAGCCCTGTAAATTAACTGTCCAGTTATGGCTCTTGTCCAGCCATGTCTCAGATATCCCCACCATGTCATAATTATTTTCCAACAAAATTAATTCTAATTCCTCCATTTTGTTGGTGAGGCTTCTGGCATTAGTGTACATGCATTTTATGTATCTCTCTGTACCTCTATTCCTTCTTACTATATTGACTCTTCTAACCCCACCCCCAATTTCTTTATTTGTGCCCAAGTCACTATCTGCACTATCTTCCCCACCTATAAAATGAATACCCTGCCTCCCAATCCCTAGTTTAAACACTCCTCCAACCTTCTAGCCATTTTTCCCCCAGCACCCTCCCCATTCAGGTGCAGCCTTTCCCTAGCGTAGAATCTGTAGCCAACTGAGAAGTCGGCCCAGTTCTCCAGGAACCCAAACCCCTCCTTCCTACACCAGTTCCTGAGCCACTTATTTATCTCCCTAATCTCCCAGTACCTCTCTGGCGTGGTAGAGGTAGTATTTCAGAGAATACCACCTTGGAGGTCCTTGCTTAACCGGTTCCCGACCGCCCACTGTAGATAAACGTCCGCGCTGCCTGGGCTCTGTGCAGAGCCGACGTTTAAAAACGGTGGGTGGTCTCGCAGTGCTCAGGACCCCCAGGGTCCTGCAAGCACTGCGATTCCGGTGCAGAGCGTTAGCTCTGACAGGGTACATCATCGGGACCTGATTAGATCAGGTCCCAGTGATGTTAATCCTTTGCTGTCTTCTATATGCTGCGATCTATAGTGATCGCGGCATATAGGAGACAGCAGGAAGAGAGGGGGTCGTCTTACTTACCTCCGAAGACCTCCGTTTCGTTTGAGGACCTGGGGTTGCTATGGCAGCTGGAGGTCACATGACCGCCTCCAGCTCTGCCATATATGGTGTCCTTCCTGTCTGGCTTCAGCCTGTATGTAGCTGATGCCAGACAGGAGACTGACTGAAACAGTCAGTGAAGATCTCATGTAATGTAATATATGTCTATTACATTACATGAGATCAGTGATCAGAAAAATAAAAATTAATGTCCCATACAGGGACTAAGTAAAAATGTAAAAAAAAGTAAAAAAAAAGTTTTTAAACTATAAAAAAAAAAAATCACAAAATAAATAAAAATAAATAAATAAAATATTAAACCAATAAATCCGTAAATTATTACAAAACCAAAAAAAGTACACATATTTGGTATCGCCGCGTCCGAATCAACCCGAGCTATAAAACTGTCACACTAATTAACTCCTTCTGTGCACACCGTAATAAAAATAAATAAAAAACGGAGCAAAAAAATATGCTTTTTCATCATATCGCCAAACAAAAAGTGGAAAAAAATGCGATCAAAAAGCAAAATAGAAATAAAAATGGTACCACTGAAAACTTCATCTTGTTCCGCAAAAAAAAGCCGCCATACAGCTCCATCAACCGAAAAATAAAAAAGTTATAGCGCTCAGAATAAAGCAATGCAAAAAAAATATTTTTTTTTCTATAAAATTGTTTTATTGTGTAAAAGCGCCAAAACATAAAAAAATACAGTAAGTGTAGTATCGCTGTAAACGTACTGACCCGAAGAATAACACTGCCTGATCACTTTTACCACACGCAGAACGGCATAAAAAAAAACTCAAAAAACAATTCCTGAAGTGTTTGTTTTTGTTAACTTTACCTCCCAAGAAACGGAATAGAAAGCGATCAAAAAATGTCACGTACCCAAAAATGGTTCCAATAAAAATATCAACTCGTCCCGCAAAAAACAAGCCGTCATATGACTCTATCGGCCAAAATATGGAAAAATTATAGCTCTCAAAATATGGTGATGCAAAAACTAGATTTTGCAAAAAAAGCGTATTTTAGTGTGTGACAGCTGTCAGTCATAAAAACCCGATATAAATCTGGTATCTCTGTAATCGCACCGACCCGAAGAATAAAGTAATCTAATCAGTTATATCACACTAGGAACGGCATAAAAAATAAATAAAACAAATATTATTCACCTGCTACTGATTTGTTTATTATGTCTCCCAAAGATCCCAGTAAGGCTCTGCTCACATTTATCCTGTGCTCTGCGCTGAGCACTTACACCAGAGTTTCCATGTAAATCTCTGAAATACGTGATTCAGCCAGAACCCATGATGGAAGATTCCCTGTAATGAGGCAGATATAGGCCACTGTGGACGCCGTCTAGCCTGGGATCCCATGATGTCATTTGTTTTAGGCGTGCATAAAAGTGTGGTTGGCCACAGTTTTGTGCACTTCTGAAAAAAAGGACACCACTAAACAGAGGCCAGACGGAGTCCAGAGTAACTCTGCTGCCTCATTATAGTGAATGGATCCTGCAGGGGTTTCATCTGAATTACATCACTTGGAAATTTAGATGGAAACCCCGATGTAAGTGCTCAGCCTAGAGCGCCGGATAAATGTTACGTAAAATGTTCCCAATAAAAGCTTCAACTCAGTCCTCAAAAAAAGCTAGTCCCCACTCAGGTCCATCATCTGTTAAAAATATAAGGGACTTCCAAGTTACTGGTAGCAGAAAGGCTCTGGAAAAGCAAAATGGTCCTTGCCCCCCAAAAGAAATTCAGAAAATTTTGTGGTCCCAAATCCAAATGCCTATTCTACAATAATTTGTTCTCCAATTGTCAAATAGCACTCCTTCCCCCTCAAATCTCACCGTATGGCTAAGTGGTACGATACAGCCACATATGTAGTATTGACACTTTTAGAAGAAATTGTGTGACACATTTCGGCACCATTTTTACCCATTGCCCTGTGTGAAAATGTAAAATCTGAGGGTAAAACATTTTTTTGTGGTAAAAATATAATTATGCTTTTTTCACTGCCCAATGGTATAAATTTAAAAATTAAAAAATGCTCACTACTTCCCTAGATGAATTCCTTGAGAGGTGTAGTTTACAAAATTGGGTCACTTGTGGGGGTTTCTGCTGTTTTGGCATGTCAGCGACTCTTCAAATGTGACATGGTGTCTGCTGCCTATCCCAGCCAACATAGCGCTTCTTTCTCTTCCGAACCCTGCCGTACACCAAAGCAGTGGTTTTCCCCCACATATGGGGTATCGGCGTACTCAGGAGAAATTGTACAACAAATTTCATGGTGCAATTTATCCTGTTACCCTTATGATAATGCAAAATTAGGGAATGAAAAACATTTTTTATGGGAAAAATGTGAAAATTTTATTTTTACGGCTCAATATTATAAACTTCTGTGAAGCAGCTGGGGGTGCAAGGTGCTCACCACACATCTAGATAAGTTCCCTAAGGGGTATAGTTTCCAAAATGGTGGCACTTGTGGGGGGTTACCACTGTTTAGGCACATTAGGGGCTCCCCAAATGTGACATGGCGTCCGCTAATTATTCAAACAAATTTTACATTCAAAAAGTAAAATGGCGCTCCTTCCCTTTCAAACCCTGCCATGTGCCCAAACAGTAATTTGCCTCCACATATGGGGTATCGGCGTGTTCAGGAGAAATTGCACAACAAATTTCATGGTGCAATTTATCCTGTTACCCTTATGATAATACAAAATTAGGGAATGAAAAACATTTTTTGAGGGAAAAATGTGAAAATTTTATTTTTACGGCTCAATATTATAAACTTCTGTGAAGCAGCTGGGGGTGCAAGGTGCTCACCACACATCTAGATAAGTTCCCTAAGGGGTCTAGTTTCTAAAATGGTGGCACTTGTGGGGGGTTTCCACTGTTTAGGCACATTAGGGGCTCCCCAAATGTGACATGGCGTCCGCTAATTATTCAAACAAATTTTACATTCAAAAAGTCAAATGGCGCTCCTTCCCTTTCAAACCCTGCCATGTGCCCAAACAGTAATTTGCCTCCACATATGGGGTATCGGCGTGTTCAGGAGAAATTGCACAACAAATTTCATGGTGCAATTTATCCTGTTACCCTTATGATAATACAAAATTAGGGAATGAAAAACATTTTTTGAGGGAAAAATGTGAAAATTTTATTTTTACAGCTCAATATTATAAACTTCTGTGAAGCAGCTGGGGGTGCAAGGTGCTCACCACACATCTAGATAAGTTCCCTAAGGGGTATAGTTTCCAAAATGGTGGCACTTGTGGGGGGTTACCACTGTTTAGGCACATTAGGGGCTCCCCAAATGTGACATGGCGTCCGCTAATTATTCAAACAAATTTTACATTCAAAAAGTCAAATGGCACTCCTTCCCTTTCAAACCCTGCCATGTGCCCAAACAGTAATTTGCCTCCACATATGGGGTATCGGCGTGTTCAGGAGAAATTGCACAACAAATTTCATGGTGCAATTTATCCTGTTACCCTTATGATAATACAAAATTAGGGAATGAAAAACATTTTTTGAGGGAAAAATGTGAAAATTTTATTTTTACGGCTCAATATTATAAACTTCTGTGAAGCAGCTGGGGGTGCAAGGTGCTCACCACACATCTAGATAAGTTCCCTAAGGGGTCTAGTTTCCAAAATGTTGGCACTTGTGGGGGGTTTCCACTGTTTAGGCACATTAGGGGCTCCCCAAATGTGACATGGCGTCCGCTAATTATTCAAACAAATTTTACATTCAAAAAGTCAAATGGCGCTCCTTCCCTTTCAAACCCTGCCATGTGCCCAAACAGTAATTTGCCTCCACATATGGGGTATCAGCGTGTTCAGGAGAAATTGCATAACAAATTTCATGGTGCAATTTATCCTATTACCCTTATGATAATGCAAAATTAAGGGATGAAAAACGGTTTTGTGGGAAAAATGTGAAAATTTTATTTTTACAGCTCAATATTATAAACTTCTGTGAAGCACCTTGGGGTTCAAGGTGCTCACCACACATCTAGATAAGTTCCCTAAGGGGTCTAGTTTCCAAAATGGTGTCACTTGTGGGGGGTTTCCACTGTTTAGGCACATCAGGAGCTCTCCAAACGCAACATAGCGGCTGCTAATTATTCAGACAAATTTTGCATTCAAAAAGTCTAATGGCGCTCCTTCCCTTCCGAACCCTGCCGTGCGCCCAAACAGTGGTTTTCCCTCACATATGGGGTATCAGCATGCTCAAGAGAAATTGCACAAAAAAATTTGGGGTCCATTTTTTCATGTTACCCCTGTGAAAATAAAAAAAATTGGGTCTAAAGTAACATTTTTGTGAAAAAAGTTAAATGTTAATTTTTTTCTTCCACATTCCAAAAATTCCTGTGAAGCACCTGAAGGGTTAATAAAGTTCTTGAATGTGGTTTTGAGCACCTTGAGGGGTGCAGTTTTTAGAATGGTGTCACTTTTGGGTATTTTCTGTCATAAAGACCCCTCAAAGTGACTTCAAATATGATGTGGTCCCTAAAAAAATGTTTTTGTAAATTTTGTTGGAAAAATGAGAAATTGCTAGTCAACTTTTAACCCTTATAGCTCCCTAACAAAAAAAAATTTTGGTTCCAAAATTGTGCTGATGTAAAGTAGACATGTGGGAAATGTTATTTATTAACTATTTTGCGTGAGATATCTCTCTGATTTAAGGGCATGAAAATTCAAAGTTTGAAAATTGCAAAATTTTCAAAATTTTCACCAAATTTCCGATTTTTTCACAAATAAACACAAGTTATATCGAAGAAATTTTACCACTATCATGAAGTACAATATGTCACGAAAAAAAATTCTCAGAATCAGGGGAATACGTTGAAGCGTTCCAGAGTAATTACTTCATAAACTGGCAGTGGTCAGAATTGAAAAAATTGGCCCGGTCACGAAGGCAAAAACAGGCTCTGGCGCGAAGTGGTTAAAGCTTGCAGCCTAATTCCCTGAAATCATCTTTAAGGACCTTCCACCTACCTCTAACTTTGTCATTTGTGCCAATGTGCACCATGAGCGCTGGGTCCTCATCAGCCCCTCCCAGTATTCTGTCAACCCGATCAGCGATGTGCCGGACTCGAGTGCCAGGTAGGCAGCACACTGTTCGACGATCCCTGTCTTTGTGACAGATTGCCCTATCTGTTTCCCTACTAATTGAGTCCCCCACTACCAGCACCTGCGTGGCCCGCCTTTCATTCCTATTTCCCCCCTTATTGTAGCTGTCACTCCTCTGGCTTTCAGAGGACATGCCTTACTGCAGCAGTACTACCCCTGTACCGACACCCCCCTCATCTGCCAACTTTACAAACTGATTGATGTGTGCCAGATCAGGACTAGCCTCCCTGGCACTCTTCCCTCTACCCCGCCATCTAACTGTCACCCAGCTAGATGCCTCACTGTCCTGCAGCTCCCTACTACCACCCTCCCCCACATCTACCCCAGTGAGCAGTTGCTCAGTGAGCAGCAGACTCCTTTCCATATTGTCTTTGGATCTCAGTGTTGCCAGCTGTTCATTTAGATCCAGTACCTGGGCTTCCAAACGCACAACGTGCACACATCTCGCACAGCAGTATACCTCCACGACCGGCTGTTCACGGATTGCATACATGTGGCAAGATGTACACTGGATAGCATTGTCATTAATGGAGCTCATTTCCTAATGGGGATTGCCCTAGACAGAAATGTTAAGTAAAAAGAAATGTAAAGAATTAATAAAATACAGACAGCAATTCAGTCCAAATTCCTCCCTTCCAAAGTACCTGAATCCAAGTCACTGAAAAACAAGTCACACACTTACTTCCACTTGCACTTACGTTCCGGTCACACTCAGCTCGTTCACACTCGCTAAGTAAGAAGATTTAAAAAGTTTTTTTTTTTTTTTTCCCTTTTAGCAGCAATCCAACCTACAGCTTAATGCACTACCAAAGGACTGGATGCCCCTTATAAACCCTTAATTATGACTAGAGATGAGCGTTGTTCTACTCGAACTGTTCGCCAATCTCAAATTCGAGCTGTTTTGGGCGGTGTTCGAGCCGGTCGGCGAACACGAACAATTTGAGAAAAATTCGGCTGTTCGAGGTTATGTTCGATAACTGTTCGTGCACCAAAATCATAACTGGATTTTTTCTCAGTAATGATGAAAATTAATGTTAATACGCAGTTTGAGTGTACAGCGGGGCGGGGGGAGGGGCAGGGGATGGATCTCTGCAGGAACAATGAAGATCTCCATTTTTTTTTCTCTTTCCCGCATTTGCAGTGGGGAGGTGCAATATGTCAGCCTATCAGCAGCGCACACACGGAGCGAAGTGCTTTTTTTCACACAAGCAAGGGCATGTGTGATTGGCAGTGTATGTCACATGTCCTTGCCCTATAAGACCAAGCCATTTTCCCCGTCGCCACCATTTTCTCACTGCTGCAGCTGCGTGTTAGACGGCACCGCTGTTGCTGTGTGCGTTATACCTTGTTAATTTCAAGCCAATTTTCGCACAAATATACAGATAGCTTGGGAGTAGGGAATAGTTGTGATTGCAGTCCTTTTAAGGACTAGGTTACAGCATTTCCTATGACTTTTATCAGGCAGGTCTGTGCTCTTAAATAGATAGATTGTGGGAGTAAAGACTAATTGTAATTGGAGTCCTTTTCAGGACTAGGTTACATCAGTTCCTATCAGTTTTTGCCAGGCAGGTCTGTGCCAGTGCTGTGCAAGTTTTTTTCACAGCATTTGGCTGAATCTAGCAAAGCTAATCCTTTTTGGCCTATTGCAGAGTGTGTTAGTCAGTGGAGTAGCCTATCTGTGTTGCAAGATATACCACCTGTGTATAGAATACCAATTTTTTTACTGCACCTAGTGAAGTAAAATCTATTGGGCATAGCATCATTCTATTAGTCCATCTATACTGACCTCCATCAGGTTGCAAACTGAATATAATTTTTTTCTGCATCTAGCTCTGAAAAAATATTTGGGCTTCTAGCAGTGTGTGGGACTTGGTCTATTAGTCCATGTATACTGACCTCCATCAGGTTGCAAATTAAAAATAATTTTTTTCTGCATCTAGCTCTGAAAAAATATTTGGGCTTCTAGCAGTGTGTGGGACTTGGTCTATTAGTCCATCTATACTGACCTCCATCAGGTTGCAAATTAAAAATAATTTTTTTCTTCATTTAGCTCTGAAAAAATATTTGGGCTTCTAGCAGTGTGTGGGACTTGTTCTATTAGTCCTTCTATACTGACGTCCAGCAGGTTGCAAATTGAATATAATTTTTTTCTGCATCTAGCTCTGAAAAAATATTTGGGCTTCTAGCGGTGTGTGGGACTTGGTCTATTAGTCCATCTATACTGACCTCCATCAGGTTGCAAATTAAAAATAATTTTTTTCTGCATCTAGCTCTGAAAAAATATTTGGGCTTCTAGCGGTGTGTGGGACTTGGTCTATTAGTCCATCTATACTGACCTCCATCAGGTTGCAAATTAAAAATATTTTTTTTCTGCATCTAGCTCTGAAAAAATATTTGGGCTTCTAGCGGTGTGTGGGACTTGGTCTATTAGTCCATCTATACTGACCTCCATCAGGTTGCAAATTAAAAATATTTTTTTTCTGCATCTAGCTCTGAAAAAATATTTGGGCTTCTAGCAGTGTGTGGGACTTGGTCTATTAGTCCATCTATACTGACCTCCATCAGGTTGCAAATTAAAAATAATTTTTTTCTGCATCTAACCCAGCCAATAGTTTTGGCCTAATACCACAGTTTGGCCACTCAGCTCTGCTCGGTTACCATCCATTGTTTTTTTGTGCAAACAACTCCAGAGTTGTGAATTAGTTAACCACCAAAATGAGTGGAAAAAGGCCTGCTGCTGGTGGAAAGGGGAATAGGCGTGTTGGGAAGGGGAAAAAAGGTTGTGTCCGTGGGGTAGGTGCAGAAGAAAGACCATCTTCCAGCCAAACTAAAATGTCTACTTCTTTTAGCGGACAATGTGATAAGATCCCTTTCTTACGGCCACGCCAATCGCTACAAATTCCAGATGAGGCACAAAAACAGCAGGTGCTTCAACGGATATCAAGTGCTCCTTTAAGTGGGCTCTCCTCCACATCAACTTCAACATCACAAATACTCCAGTCCTCAAAGGTGTCACCCAAATCGCACTTGCTTCCTCACAGCTCCCAAATCTCCAGCTGCCCGTCTGAGTATGAGGTAGAACAGATGGTTGAGTCTGCAGAGCTGTTTACTCATACTATAGCCTGGGAATCAGAGGTCGACTCCAGCGCTTCTGTGAATCCAGACGAGGAAATGATCTGCACTGATGCCCAGAATCTTTATGAGTCGGATCCAGGACCAGACGCAGAAGGTTCTGACCATAATGTAGACCCTCATTCCCAAACTGTAACTCCTGTTGGTGGAGACAATGAGGAAGACGATGATAAGACTCAAATACCTGATTGGAGCGACAACTTTAGTTTTTTGTCAGGGCAGGAACAGGTTGGCTCTGAGGACGACGGGTGTGATAACGCACAGGGTGATGATGATGAGGTCGGAGATCCCACTTACTGTCAACCCACAGTCAGCCAAGAGATGAGGTCAGCAGAGGAGGTGGAGGAAGATGCTAGTGACGACGAGGTCAGGTTGCGCCTTCCTGGACAGAGACGTAGTACTGGAAGCACGTCAACAACTGCATCCTCAAACACAACTCTGCCTCTCACCACAAGTCGTGGTGGCTCTTCAGGTCGCATGGGTGCTAAGCCTTGCATAGCCTGGGCATTTTTTCAGATCGATAAAGATGACCCAACTCGTGTTATCTGTAACATTTGTCAGCAAAAGCTAAGTAGAGGCCAAAAAATACATAGTTTGAGTACTTCATGCATGAACTGGCACATAGACATGAAGCATAAGTTGCAGTGGGAAGCTCAGTGTGCTACAATGCGGTCTAGCCGGCCGGGCCAACCACCGTCTGCCATATCTTGTGCATCCGCGGCCTCTTCATCCTCTGTGACTGGGGGGACAGCAGTCACACCTGTTTTGGGGCGCAGACCTGCCACCTCTTTACCCGCAACAGCCAGCGTGATTGGCAGGTCATCATTTTCTTTGGAGGTGGTAACACCAGCTGGTCTTGAGCGCTGTCCGACATCGATAGCGCCACCTTTGGATCAAGGCAACCTAACATGTCCGCCTGCATCTTCCTCACAGACCGGCAGTTTGCCGGGGACACCCTTATCAACCCCGTCTAAGCACAATAGCCAGCCCTCGGTCCCTCAGATGTGGACAAGTAAAAGACCATTTCCTCCTAGCCATGAGAAAGCTAAGAGGTTGAATTTCACCATCTGCAAGCTCTTGGCTACAGAAATGCTGCCTTTCCGCCTGGTGGACACAGAGGATTTTCGAGACCTTATGTCCGTCGCAGTGCCCCAGTACCAGATGCCCAGTCGGCACTACTTCTCAAAGAAAGGTGTGCCTGCGCTCCACCAGCATGTCGCACACAACATCACCGCTTCTTTGAGAAACTCTGTGTGTGACAGGGTGCATTTCTCCACAGACACTTGGATGAGTAGGCATGGACAGGGGCGTTACATGTCGCTGACTGGGCACTGGGTAACTATGGTGACAGCAGGACAAGGGGCTGCTGTCCAAGTCTTGCCGTCCCCACGAGTTGTGCGTCAATCCTCTTTATGTCATTTTTCCTCCACTGCTTCTGCCTCCTCAACCTCCTCTCGGTCTTCCACCTGCACCCAAAGCCTGTCTGGTCATGCCACAAGCTTTCTAACTACGCAGAAGGGATCCTGCACACCTCCTTACTATGCTGGCAGTAGGGCTCAACGTCATCAGGCGGTTTTTACATTGAAATGTCTGGGAAATGTGAGTCACACAGCTGAGGAGTTGTGGTCAGCTCTGGAGAACCAATTTCATGAATGGTTGTCTCCACTGGACCTGAAACCAGGGAAGGCCGTGTGCGACAATGCTGCAAACCTGGGTGCGGCCCTTCGCCGGGGCAATGTCACACACGTGCCTTGTATGGCTCACGTGTTGAACCTGGTTGTCCAGCAATTTTTAGCCCACTATCCCAGACTAGATGGCCTTCTGCAGAGGGCACGGTCGCTGTGTGCTCACTTCCGCCGTTCGCATCCCGCAGCTCAGCGACTTACATCTCTACAGAAGTCGTTGGGCCTGCCACTTCACCGGCTAAAATGCGATGTGCCTACCCGGTGGAATTCAACTCTGCACATGTTGCAGCGACTGTGGCAGCACCGACAAGCCCTGGTGCAATACGTTCTGACGTATAGCCTGGGCCAACGAGATTCAGAGGTGGGGCAAATCACGCTGGAGGAGTGGTCTCAGATCAGGGACCTATGCACCCTTCTGCACAGTTTTGAAATGGCGACGAAGATGTTTAGTGCTGACGATGCCATTATCAGCATGACTATTCCGGTGATTTACATGCTGGAGCACATGTTAAACAGAATTCGGAGTCAGGTGGTGGCACAAGAGGAGGTGGAGGAAGTAGAGTTGTATGCGGAAGGGCTAACATCTGCAAGGTCCAGACGGTCGGCAGCACCAGGGCGGCAGGCATGTGAGGGTGGGGGAGATGATTTTACCAGGGCGCATGGTAGCAGCCAAACTAGTGAGGAAGGTGCAGGAGCCCAGGAAGAAGTGGAGGACGAACTGATGGAAGACTCATCAGATGAGGGAGACCTTGATCACATTTCTGTTGTGCGAGGTTGGGGGGAGAGGACAGAGGAAGGAAGCATGATTGTTACCTCGCCACCAACACAACAGGGACTTGGTGCTCCTGGATGCGCAACACACATGAGTGCCTTCTTGCTGCACTACCTGCAACATGACCCTCGAGTTGTGAGAATTAGAAATAATCCTGACTACTGGGTTGCCACACTGTTAGATCCCCGGTACAAAAGTAAATTTGCAGAAATTATTCCTGCCATAGAAAGGGATGCACGCATGCAGGAGTATCAGCAGAGACTGTTGCAGAATCTTACATGTGCTTTTCCACAAAATACCAGTGGTGCACGTAGTGAATCTCACAGTTCCAACTTGCCAACCGTGGGACCGTCAAGTGTTCAGCACTCAAACCGTAACAGAACCACAGTATCTGCTGGTAACATCAATTTTGCGGAATCATTTCACCACTTTTTTAGCCCATCCTTTGCAAGGCCACAGGAGACAAGAAGTCTGACACATAGTCAACGCCTAGAGACGATGGTACAGGAGTATCTCCAAGTAAACATTGAAGCCACGACTGTGTCACTGGACCCTTGCTCTTTTTGGGCTTCCAATCTGGATAAATGGCCGGAGCTAGCCACTTACGCCTTGGAGATCTTGTCATGCCCCGCAGCCAGCGTTCTGTCTGAACGTGTGTTCAGCGCTGCTGGTGGTGTGCTGACAGATAAGCGCACGCGGCTCTCCACTGATAATGTAGACAGACTCACGTTCATAAAGATGAACAAATCATGGATCCGAAACGACTTTTCTACCCCTGTGTCATCCTGGGGAGAGTAAAAGCTTGATGATTGGTTAAAATCACCCTACCAACCGTTTTAAGCTTTCAAATTACTAATCATGTTTATCTGTATCTTGACTGGAAAATAATTTGGGCTTTGTAGCAGTGTGCAGCACTGATCCTATTAGGCCATCTATAATAAGCTTCACCAGATTTAAAATTAAAAATAATTTTTAGCTGCATCTAGCCTGGAAAATAATTTTGGGGCTCCGAGATGCGCAAGACACATAAGTGCCTTCTTGCTGCACTACCTGCAGCATGACCCTCATATTGTCAGAATTCGAAGTAATCATGACTACTGGGTTGCCACACTCTTAGATCCCCCAAACTTTTCGATCAACCTTTTCATTTTAATAAAGACCAAAAAAATGGTCATTTTTGAAATTATAAGCATTAGCAGGTTGTTAGAAACTGAAATCAAACAGTTTTCAACTCAAAACTTTATTCTAGGTGATGTTACATTTTCACATAGGACCCCTTGTTCGAAAGGAGCTTCTGAACTCTCTCGTCCATTGAATTTGTCAGGTTTTGGATGGTTTCTGCTTCAATTGTTTTGCATGAGGACAGAATACCCTCCCAGAGCTGTTGCTTAGATGTGAACTGCCTCCCGCCATCATAGACACTCCTTTTAATGATGCTCCAAAGGTTCTGAATGGGGTAGAGGTCAGGGGAGCATGGGGGTCACACCATAAGTTTGTCCCCTTTTATGGCCATATCAGCCAGAGATGCAGATGTTTTATGTGCAGCATGAGATGGTGCATTATCATGCAGAAAAATGATCTTGCTGTGAAATACACGGTTCTTCTTCTTGAACCATGGCAGGAAGTGCTGTTTGAGAAAATCCACATACATTATGGAGTTCATCTTTAGCGCCTTCAGGGATCCTAAAGGGGCCGACAATCTCTCTCCCCATGATTCCAGCCCAAAACATTACTCCACCTCCTCCTTGTTGGCGCTGTAGCCGTGTTTGCGTGGGGTGTCCATCAACCAGCCATCCTCCACTCCATTCATCTGGACCATCGAGCGCTGCATGGCACTCATCCGTGAACAAAACAGTTTTGAAATCAGTCTTCATGTAATGTTTGGCCCACTGGAGCCGTTTCTGCTTGTGTGAAGTGGATAGAGGAGGTCGACAGGATGGCGTATGCACAGCTGCAAACCTCTGAAGGACCCTGCATCTTGTTGTTCGGGGGACGTTGGAGGCACAAGCAGCTTCAAAAACTTGTCTGCTGCAATGACAAGGCTTTTTTGCCGCTGCTCTTTCAACCTGACGTAATTGCCTGTAGGAAAGAGTCCTCAATTTGCCCTTATCAGCACGCACACGTGTGTACTGTGAATCAGCTACATACTTCTTGATTGCCAAGACACTTCATCCTGATCATCGCACAATGTTGATTGTAGTCATGCCTTGACCTAAACACTCCACAATTTGTTGCTTCTCAGCAGCCGACACATCCTTTTTCTTTCCCATTTTGGCAGAAAATGTAGGCTGCTTAATAATGTGAGAGAGCCTTCTTAAGTAGTCTTGCCTTTCATTGGACACACCTGCCAAACTAATTAGCACAGGTGTCTGCAATTGCTTACAGTGATATAAAGAGCCCTGACACACATCACCATCAATGAGTTTAACTGACAAACAAACAAATTCTTCCCTTATCACTCCTAAACACTTTTTGCATAATAATTTGGAATGCGGTGTACATGTGCTTTTCCACAAAACACCAGTGGTTCACGTAGTGAATCTTACAGTTCTAACTTGCCAACCGTGGTCTGTATGGAATTGTTCAATAAAGGGCCCAAAATTAAGATAACATAGATGGGAGAGGTCTCTATGAATAGGAATTCCTAAGTATTTGATACCCTGTGAGGGCCAGGCAAAGGGAAAGTTGGACTGGATGGAATCCTATATGGATTTAGGGAGGGAGACATCGAGGGCCTCAGACTTCGCTGCATTGATTTTAAAATTTTACCATGTAACAAAGTGATCTATTTCAGCCATAACAGCAGGGATGGATATATGTGATTGAGTGATATATATACTAGGACATCATCAGCAAATAGAGAGCACTTGTACTCGGTGCCTCCCACCTCAATCCACCTAATATTGGGGTTATGGCGAATTGATGAGAGCAGGTGCTCCGTCACTAGGATGTATAAGAGAGGGGACAGAGGACATCCCTGCCTTGTCCCATTGGTGATTGTGAAAGGTGATGAAAATGTTCTGACGCACCCCCTGGGCCTTGGGACACCCGGAGCCGGACCCTTTTTGGTGGATGCTGGTGGTTGTAGTCTTCGTGGCGGCGATCCGGTTCCGTGGCTCAGGGCGGTCAAACCAGTGGCGGAACTATTTATGTGGTTTTGATGTTTAAATGTCCGACTACGCCACCCGTGGATTGCGGTCAGAGTGAACCGCCGCTACAGGGCAGACCGCTAAGGCTGGTGTTGTGGGTGCAGCAGAGCGTAGCATAACTCCCCACGGGAGGAGTATAGCCTCAGGGCAGTGTATGCGGAGGATGGGGGTGATGGTGCAGGGCAGCAGCAGTAACGACACGGAGTCAGTGATGCAGTTCAGGGCCTTTACTCACAGTTCTTATTATCCAGACCACGTCTGCAGGTAACGGCTGCCCACGTCGTACTGTGCTCACCAGGTGAGGGGCTCAGACAACTCCCAGATAACTTTGGAGCGCTTCACAGGACCCCCTTTGTGTGTCCTTTGTCTGGCCTTTCTTACCAACACTTCTGTCCGGCTGCCTCGGGCCTCCTCTTGGTAAACTTGGCGCCAGTTTCCCTGACCCTATGTGGTGCCTTCCTAGCGGGTGGAGCAAGGGGCTGCGCCACATAAAATGTCAGAGCCTCCGGTTTCTAGCTGAGGGTCGTTTCCTGCCTCCACTAGTTCGGGGACCGGTCTTCCCCTTTGGCCTGACCCCTCCACGCAGGTGGATTCGGGCGTGCGGTGGCGACTCGCCCGTCCGCACCCCTGGGATCCCTTCATTCCTCGTTCCTGGAGCCTTCTCCGCTCCTCTTCCTTCCTTCTCCCTCTTGCAGGCCTGGGCCTCTGTTACTAGGCCCGCCTCCGGAGCAGAGCTCATGCAGAGCCCCTGCTCCCTGCCACTTCTGCTCAGACTTCTCTGCACTGAACTAAGATGGTGCCCACCTTTTATACTCCCTTCTCAATGCACCCAGGAACTGCTTCCTCCCTGCTCCTGCACTGCAGGGTTCCCCTTCCTCAGTGTTCCCTCCCCCCACTCCAGCCAGGGACAGGGACTGTCGTGCCCATCTCAGGGGCATATTGGTCACCCTGCCCCACGGCAATGTGGTGTAATGCATGCAGGTGTCGGGTCCTGATCCACACTCCATCCTTATCTGAGAGTGAGATATCACACCTCTGGGTGAGGTGCAATACGTCTGTAGCAACCGAGCCCTCGGTGCTACAGTTACATTTATCTTCAGCCTAGGTGACGTATTGTGATACAGGGCCGTGATTTTGGCTATAAAAGGGTCCCCTAGACCCCTACCCCAAGCTTTTTAAGAGAATCATATATGGCGTGCCAGGAGACTTTATGGAATGCTTTCTCAGCATCCAACGAGAGTATCTACTTACAAATTTTTAACTGCATCTAGCCCAGGAAATACTTTGTGCCTAGTAGCAGTGTCTGCTAGTCAGCGGATTATCCCGGCTGTTAAGCAAGCTACACCACCTGTAGTTTAGACACTTAATTTTTTCAAAGGAAATGCTTCGGGACCACGGGATACTTAGTGAAGAGCATCAGGAGGCACCCCAAGGCATAGGGGCTGGGACTGGCACTAGGATGCCTTGCGGTGGACAGCCGAGCTCGATCCTTATAAAAGCTTTTTAACTGCAGCAGCTTTAGTGGACGTTACTGGAGCTGGAATTACGCGGCTGCTGGCATGAGACTTGCCCTCCAATAGATCCTTGTAAATGGATTTAAAGTGTATTCATTCAAATTAGAGGGACAATTTAAATTAAAAAGCTTAGAGCTGCCTCCACCACAGGGGGGCTCTCTCGACCCACCAGCGGACAGGCACCAGTATTGGGAGAGGGGGGCTGGCCGTCAGGGTTCACCGCGGCTCTGGCACAAACCCGGCGACACGGAGGTGGCACGGGCAGGAGCGGACTGGCCGTCTCGGCTTCTCACTTTTTGGATTTTAGAAGGGCATGACATGCCTATATCTGTGTCTCCCCCTCCTTTTACTCCTCCACCTCTTTTCTTTTCGCATGACTATATGTACTTGTCACTTTTCCATGTGTTAGTTGTGTCTTCTGAGCAGTTTGTCAGCTTTTGGACACCTTTGAAGGTGTTTTCTATGTGTTTCTATGTGTTTTTGTTTGCCTGCCATTGGTTTTAACGGTGTTCGAAGGTGTTCGACGAACAGTTCGACGAACAGTTCGGCGAACACACGGGTGTTCGACGAACCGAACCGAACTCGAACACTACGGGGGTGGCTCAACACTAATTATGACCCCTCACCCTTAATTAACCCCTTGTGAGTATAGCTACACCTCAGGATTTAAATGCAATGTAGTTAACCCTTAAATACACAGGTAGTAAAATAAGAGACTGTAAAACTGTAGAGAGAAAATAGGTTTTAAAAAGCCCAGTAAAACTAAACAGGTAGAAAAGCACTCAGCAGTTCACAATTCAACAACTCACAGCAATTCACACAGGTATTTTTTGCAGGTTTCCCAAATACCTCTTCACTGAAAAACAAGTCACACACTTACTTCCATTTGCACTTATGCTCCGGTCACACTCAGCTCGTTCACACTCGCTAAGTAAGAAGATTTAAAGAGTTGTTTTTTTTCCCTTTGAGCAGGAATCCACCCTACAGCTCAATGCACAACCAAAGTGTTCCCAGTTGGGACAGTTGGGAGGGGTAGGAGTAGATATAAGAGAGGGACTTTCTGGTTTTAGTCAGACAGTGTTAATTGGAGAGATAGAGTTTGATGCAGAGTAAGATGAGAGAAAAAGCACATTGAGCCAAGGGGCTGTATAGCACTGAAGAGTACAGGATTGGTAAAAAAACAGCATGTGGGCGGTAGCTACAAACTTCAGTGGACCTTACCAGGACATCCAGGGCCTACGGCACAAATTAGGTACGGAGGCGGGTGCCTTATTCACGTTCCATAAGGGCAAGCAGGATGGGGAAACAGGTCAGCAGAGTGGGCCCGAGACAATGGGAGTTGCAGGGGTCGAAAGAGCGTTTTCGGGGCTAGTGTTGCTAGAAAGTGAAGGGAGAGCTCAGGATGAACAAGTGAACAAGCACTGGGCTGTATCTGCGATTGACTATCTGAATACAAATGAAGTTGAACTGTTTAAAAAGGAAACAGTCTGTCAATGAATGTGTGGTAACTGCTGGATTCGGGATTGTGGAACCATCGGGACCATCAAGCTCAAACGTGAGTGTTATACAGTACACACAAAGTAAAAGACAGATAGGACATTACTTATTCTTTGTGGGTGGCCAGGGTGTGTGATAACGACAGCCCCTCACCACTACTATCAATCTGTGTCCCTCACAAAGTTGGCATAGTTGGAAGGATTTAGATTCTTCACGTTCAGAAAGTGAAGGAACCCCCAGTACGGCAAAGATGGCGGCCGTTGAAAATTCTAAGATGGCGGATGATGGTGCGGAGGCTGGCGATAGCTTTACCCATCGTAAGCATCCTAACCTTAAAACAGCATGAAAATCTGTTTGGTGCAGGTGCTGGCCTTAGCCCAGGTTGCAGCCCCCTGTGAGTGGTACCCACCCATGGTGTGTGCACTGAGGGAAGAAGAAACTCTGCCCTTTAAATTTGACCCTGAGGAGCAGGAAGAGACTGAGGCCAAATGGGTGGAGCATCTAGAAGTGGCTCCTCTCAGGAAGGGGCGGAGTCCGGAAGAAGGAGCCCTTCCATCTAGCAGTGTGGCGCCATTGCAGGAGACGACGGTGAATCATTTGCAGCTTTCCAGCATGTTGTTCCGCGGCAATATCCGCCGCATGGGTTGTGAGCGGCTCATGACACACCAGGAGCATTTTTATGAGTCAGCCTGTCAGCATTTTAAGTTGACAGGTGGATGTGCCTATCAGCTATAATTCTTCAGGCTGCAATAAAAACCCGCACAAGCCCTGATGCGCGGGGTAGTCTCACAAGGAGGGAAAAGTTTGGGAAGATGCTGAAGAAGTACCTTTCCGACTGTACCAACGTCCTCTGTGATTCCTCTGTGCCTTATAATTATTGGGTATCCAAGCTGGACACGTGTCATGTACTGGCTCTCTATGCCTTGGAGGTCATGGACTGCCCTACCACTAGCGTTTTGTCAGAGCGGGTTTTAGTGTCACCGGGTGAATTATAATCGATAGGCGCATCCGCCTGTCAATTGAAAATGCTGACAACCTGACTCTTATAAAATTGAACAAGGGTTGAATTGGGCCAGACTTCTCAACACCACTGAATGATAGCAGCATAACATAAACTCAAATACAGTGTCTTTGTTTTGGGAGGATTAACTCTATTCCCATGCACCTCTGTCTTCACACCCAGACATGGGTATACGCTTCCTGATTTTGTCTATTTGCTCTTGTCCTCCTCATTCTCCACCACCATATCTACCATATCATCATATCTACGTCTCTTGCAAGGGGCATTGGAGTAACTCCAAATTTTTGGCAGCCCTTGCATTCACTGTATAGGCAATAACAGAATGCGAGACCCACTTCCTAATAATGGGAACATTTTTTTCATGAGGCCCTCCTCTACGTCTCTTGCAAGGGGCATTTGAGTGCGTCCAAATTTTTGGCAGCCCTTGCATTCACTGCATATGCAATAACAGTATGAGAGACCCACTTCCTAATAATGGGAAACATTTTTTCATAAAGCCCTCCTGTACATCTCTTCTAAGGAGCATTGGAGTGCGTCCAAATTTTTGGCACCCCTTGCATTCAATGCATAGGCAATAACAGTATAGGAGACCCACTTCCTAATAATGGAAACATTTTATTCATGAGGCCCTCCTCTACGTCTCTTGCAAATGGCATTGGAGTGCTCCAAATTTTTGGCAGCCCTTGCATTCACTGCATAGGCAATAACAGTATGGGAGACCCATTTCTTAATAATGGGAACATTTTTTTCAAGAGGCCCTCCTCTACATCTCTTCCAAGGGGCATTGGAGTGCATCCAAGTTTTTGGCAGCCATTGCAGTCACTGCATATGCAAGAACAGTATGGGAGACCCGCTCCTTTCTAATGGGAACATTTTGTTATGGAGGCCTACCTCTATGTGTCTTTAAATTGGTATTGGGGTTTTTCCCAAATTTTGACAGCCATTGTACTCACTGCATACCCTATAACTGCATAGCAGAACCGCTCCTTTCTAATGGGAACATGTCGTTACTGAGGCCCACCTCTATATGTCTTTAAATTGGTATTGGGTTTTTTCCCAAATTTTGGCAGCCTTTGTACTCACTGCATACCCTATAATTGTATAGCAGAACTGCATCTTTCTAATGGGAACATGTCGTTACTGAGGCCAACCTCTATGTGTCTTTAAATTGATATTTGGGTTTTTCCTAAATTTTGGCATTGCTGAGGTCCAACTCTATGTGTCTTTAAATTGGTATTGGGATTTTTCCCAAATTTTGGCAGCCTTTGTACTCACTGCATACCCTATAACTGTATAGCAGAACCTCTCCTTTCTAATGGGAACATGTCATTACTGAGGTCCACCTCTATGTGTCATTAACCCCTTAGTGACCAATAGATATCTTTTTACTGACCTAAGATATAAGAGATTAGCGTTCCCTGACAGGTGACTATCCTGTAACTGTCACCTGTACACTATAGCTAACAGCTTGCTGCATCAGCCATGATCAGTGTTGGCACCGACCATGGACATTTAACCCCTTAGATGCTGCTGTCAATAATGACTACAGCATCTAAATAGTTAACAGAGTGTGGGGGCTCCCTCTTTAACCTCATCGGCACCCTGAGATCTTGATTGTGTGGTCCTGATATTTGCCTTGGAAGTTCATGGCCAAATAATGGCCTTAGAATCTTCCGGCTATAGCGGCATGTTCAGAAGTTATCAAAATTTAGGAGGTAAAAATAAACTTTTTCATTCTTTTCATGCCACTTTCCATTATTTCCTGAAAAGAACCAGAAGGGTTAATGAACTACCTGAAAGCAGTTTTAAATATGTTGAGGGGTGGAGTTTTTAAAATGGTATGACTTTTCGGGGTTTCCAACATATAGAACCCCCAAAGTCACTTCAAAACTGAGCTGGTCCCTATAAAAATATGTTTTGTAAATTTCTTTGAAAAAATGAAAAATTACTGCTACATTTTCAAACCTTCTAAAATGTTAACAAAATAAAACAACACTTTACAAATGGTGCTGATGTAAAGCAGACATGAGGGAAATGTTATTTATTAATGTTTTTGCGTGGTAAGACTATTGGGATTAAAGGGATAGTCATTTAAAGTTTGAAAATTGCAATTTTTAAAACATTTTTGTCAAATTTCTGATATTTTTATAAATAAACGCAAAACATATCAACCTAAATTTACCATTATTATAAGGTATCATGTGTCACAAAAAAAATCTCAAAAAATCATTGGGATATGATGAAACATTCCAGAGTTATTACAACATAAAGTGACACTGGTCAGATTTTAAAAAAGTGGTCCGGTCACTAAGGGGATAAATTGGTATTGGGGTTTTTCCCAAATTTTGGCAGCCGTTGTACTGCATACCCTATAACTATATAGCAGAACCGCTCCTTTCTAATGGGAACATGTCATTACTGAGGCCCACCTCTATTTGTCTTTAAATTGATATTTGGGTTTTTCCTAAATTTTGGCAGCCGTTGTACTCACTGCATACCCTATAACTTAATACAGAGAAGTTGAATGAAAGAGATGTTATACCTGTATAAAAAATGTATCTGTGCGGGAACTCCGCATTCATTACAGGGTATCCCAAACCATCATGGAAAAAATGAGAGGTTCAGTACAAGAAAAACTGAAATAATATAAAAAAGGAGTACACAAGAACCAAAATATACAATATAATGATATTTTATTAAATACACATAATCGATAAAAAACAAGTCACATTAAAAGTTGCAGTGGGAAACCACAAGATGGCAGTACTAACCCATGATATCAAATAAGCACAAAATGCTAACGTTGAATATATGTCCAGGGACACGAATCATAAATGGAAACCTAGTTTCTAATATGTCATGCAAGACAATCTGCTGTTCCCACATATATATACTAGTTAATCAAAAAATAATAAGTATACAGTACCTAGAAATGAGTAATGCCACCGGCCCCTACGCTCGTTTCGGCATCAGCCTTCATCTGGGGGTGGTGTCACACCAATATGGGCATGTATTTAAAGTTTTCAATGACCAATCATCACAAGGAACATATATCAGAGGTAAAATTGGGCCAATCAAGTCACTCAATGCAATCTATCATGTATGGATATAACTGGAACTACATATGTTAATATTTAGGTAGTGATTGCTAGGTTTGGGGAGGATCTTTAGTCATGTGGCCAATCATAATCCAGGAGGCATATCTCAAAAAGGAATGCCTCTCATTATCCTTCCCTATCTACGTATCAAAAGGGATATTGCGGCGTGACCAGGATAACATCAACATGAGTGCACGTCACATCGCCGAGCAGGAGAGGGGCGCATCCCACGAATGCGCCATAGCCGGCAGCATGTGACTGGTCACATGATCGGACCACCGGCACAAATGATACACTTAGGGAAACCCCGTCTCGCGGCAGTGCGCACGTGCGTGATGGCCACCTCAATCTCCAATACATGGATACACCTAATAAACATTACAACTATGGAAAGAGAGTAAGTATGTCAGTGATAAGTATGCAGTCTTAGGGGAAGTATCTACATAGTAAACCCATGTATGACATAGATAGAACCAGACTATTACTGTAACAATGATAATTAAACTTAAATGCACAATACATGATTAAATATACAACTATGAAACATGATATGTATAAAAAATGTGAAGTGAAGAAATAAAAAATAAAAATAAAAATGTGTGGTGAAAGAGATATGCCAAAAGTATACCACATAAAAAGTGTGTATGTATGAGTGAGCATATCAGATAAAAGACTGTACTCAAAAGAATGTGTGAAGTATACATATATATATGCACATATACATGAAAATACATGTACATATATATATAAAAATGAAAAGTGCATATATATGAAGTATACATATATGTATATAGAGTATAACGTGCCATAACAGTATCAAAAAGTGATGTAACGAATACATATAATGTGCCCGGTGCACATAAAGTGCAAAGTGCAAATTCATTAAAACAAAAACCATATCAATGTGCAATACAGAATGCAAAAAAAACATACTTGATAAACATATTCTATGTTAATCAATTCACAGTTACATAGAGATGTGTATATATAGGTATAAGAATAAAAGGCGTAGAATAACCAAATTGAAATATATAAAGTTTCTTCACTCCAGAGGAAAGGGGGTCCATATCACTAAATAAGTCCCGAAGGCTTCAATTGCATGAGTTCTTAGGGTATCCAATCCAGATGTATATCCCTTCTCACAAATCCAATTCCCAATAATGTCCCTGTGAATAATACCTGCTCAACAAAAAATAAATATGAATAATTAAAACCAAGACAGACATATTAAAAAGGTGTGATAAAAAATGAAGCAGATGAGATCAGAGGAATGGAACAAACTAATTAATTCATTCAGACCGCGTGGTTGCATGGATTTCAGGGTCCAAATCCATTTAGTTTCGAGTTTTGCTAGGGGTCGGCTAACTCCACCTCCACGTACCCACAATACAACACGGTCGATCTCCCTTACTTTAAGGCCCTTAGGATCATATTGGTGATGTGATTTGAAATGTCTGGGAAGGGTACGAAGTTGGTCAACATTTGTCTCTTCTTTGCCTGCAATTATGTCCCGTACATGCTCTCTTACTCTTACTTTCAGAGCTCTGGTTGTTAATCCAACATACATTTTGGAGCAAGGAGACATTGCACAATACACCACTGCTTGGGTAGAGCATGTTATTGTTTGTGTAATTTTAAATTCCTTACTGCCGTCTGAAGAATAGAATGTAGTGGCACGCTCGATGTTCGGGCATGCCACACATTTCCCACAGGGGGAACACCCCCACTTTGGTTTTGTGAATTGGGAAAAGGGTAAACTCCTCTGGTCACTTTTATTATAGTGACTCTGCACAAGGGAATCACCAAGATTCTTACTGCGCCTTGCTGTAATACTGGGTTGAGGTGAGAAATACAGTTTCAGAGTCTGATTTGTCAAAACGATGGGCCAATACTTAGCAACACATTTCCTCATAAGACCCCATTGATAATAGTATTTAGTAATTAATCTTACCTTTCTGTCTGCAACCCCGAACGTGTAGTGTGAATAAGTTCTTGTTGATTATATTTCCGTGCTCTGTTGAATGCTTGTTTAATCGATCTGTTACCGTATCCGTGATCATGAAACCTTTTTTTCAGTTCCATTGCATTTTCTTCAAAGTCTATATGAGAGGAGCAAATACGGTGGATACGTAAAAATTGTCTGGTAGGTATGGATTGTATGACTTCTTTAGGGTGAGCAGACTTGGCATGTAAAATTGAATTTACAGAAGTTTCCTTTCAATAAAGATCAGTCTGTAAGAAAACATCCTAATCACATCTAACCGTAACATCAAGAAAATCAATTTTATCATGGTTAAACTTGTAAGTTAGCCATAGGTTGAGATGGTTGTCATTCAGATGTTGAAAAAAGATAGTAAGATCTTGTGGATTTCCCTGCCAGATCAAAAACACGTCGTCGATGTACCGTGCCCAAAAGGGGACACGGTCCATCAACCACTTGTCGATCTGACAGGAATAGGTCCCTCTCCCACAGCCCCAAGAACAGATTGGCATAGGAGGGCGCAAAGGCCGCCCCCATGGCTGTCCCCTGGAGCTGTAAGTAGAGGGACCCACCAAAAAAGAAAAAATTGTGTTGTAGAGCAAATTCAAGTAATTCCACAATGAATTTAATCTCATGAGTCATCTTTGTCATAGATAGATCGTATGATATTGCTTTCAATCCATCTTGGTGTGAATGCTGGTATATAATGCCTCTACATCGCATGTCACCATGATGAAATCATCATCTATGTGCAAAGAATAATTTTTTTGCAAAAGATCTCCGGTGTCACGAATATATAAGGGTAAAATTTCTACCAAAGATTTTAATTGGACATTGATGTATTTGCACACATTTTCCAAGAAGTTGCCCACACCAGATATGATTGGTCTACCTGGTGGTACCTTACAATCCTTATGTATTTTTGGTAACAGACATAGTGTAGGGACCTTAGGTTCTATCACTATGAGTGCATCATGTAGATGTTTAGATATAATGTTATTTTCATATGCCCGAGCAAGGATGTTCTTCAATGCCTCACTAAAAGCCAACAAGGGATTGAAGGTAATTTTATGGTAGCATTGTCTGTCTCTTAGTTGGTGATGGGCTTCTGCCTCGTACATACGACAAGGCCAGATCACAATGTTTCCACCCTTGTCCGCAGGTTTGTATATGACGTCCTGAAGCTTTTTCAAGTTATTAAAACTATTCCTTTCTTAAGATGTTAAGTTGTCATTAAAAATCTTATCTGGGATCATTTCAAATTCCTCTGAGACAAGGTGAACAAAGAGCTCAATGTTGGGACATACGGACAAGGGTGGAAACTTCTGCGATTTTTGGTATAGACACTGAGGTACTTTACCTACTTGGTTACTATCTTCTTCTTGTGAGAGCTCCTCCAGAGTTTGTAAAGCCAGTTGTTCTTCTGGTGTAGGGAACATCTTATGCAACTCATCATTATGAAATCATTTCTTGAATATTAGGGCTCTCGCAAAAATGTGTAGGTGTTTTATAGCTGTAAAAGGGTCAAATCGTGAGCTAGGCAAAAATGTGAGACCTCTTGCAAGTAATGACAATTCAATAGGTGAAAGAGTATGATCAGACAGGTTAATTACCTTGGGAATATTTGACGTATTGTCCTGTCGGGTCTGCTTTGATTTGTTGCCCTTCTGCTTCTATTCACAACTGCGTTTAGCACCTTTACGAAATCTCGTCTTCATAGAAGTGTAGGAGAAAGAGTGAGAGACGTCTAAATTTTCTCCAACATAAGAAGAAGGTGAAAAAGATTCTGATCGACTGTGTTGTGTTGGGGGTACGTGGAGGTGGAGTTAGCCGTCCCCTCGCACAACTCGAAACTAAATGGATTTGGACCCTGAAATCCATGCAACCACGCGATCTGAATGAACTAATTAGTTTTGTTCCATTCCTCTGATCTCATCTGCTTCATTTTTTTATCACACCTTTTTAATATGTCTGTCTTGGTTTTAATTATTCATATTTATTTTTTGTTGAGCAGGTATTATTCACAGGGACATTATTGGGAATTGGATTTGTGAGAAGGGATATACATCTGGATTGGATACCCTAAGAACTCATACAATTGAAGACTTCGGGACTTATTTAGTGATATAGACCCCCTTTCCTCTGGGGTGAAGAAACTTTATATATTACAATTTGGTTATTCTATGCCTTTTATTCTTATACCTATATATACACATCTCTAAGCAAGTGGAAATTGATTCACATAGAATATGTTTATCAAGTATGTTCTTTTTGCATTTTGTATTGCACATTGATATGGTTTTTGTTTTAATGAATTTGCACTTTGCACTTTACGTGCACCGGGCACATTACATGTATGCGTGTGATGTATATTACATCACTTTTTGATACTGTTATGGCACTTTATACTCTATATACATATATGCATACTTCATATGTTTGCACTTTACATTTTTATATACAGTATACATGTACATGTATTTTCATGTATATGTGCATATATACATGTATACGTTACACATTCTTTTTGCGTACGGTCTTTTATCTGATATGCTCACTCATACATACGCACTTTTTATGCGGTATAATTTTGGCATATCTCTTTCACCACACATTTTTATTTTTATTTATTTTTATTTCTTCACTTCACATTTTTTATACACATCATGTTTCACAGTTGTATATTTAATCATGTATTATGCATTTAAGTTTAATTATCATTGTTACAGTAATAGCATCGTTCTATCTATGTCATACATGGGTTTACTATGTAGATACTTCCCCTAAGACTGCATACTTATCACTGACATACTTACTCTCTTTCCACAGTTGTAATGTTTATTAGGTGGATCCATGTATTGGAGATTGAGGTGGCCATCATGCACGTGCGCACTGCCATGGGACGGGGTTTCCCTGAGTGTATCATTTGTGCTGGTGGTCCGATCATGTGACCAGTCACGTGCTGCCGGCTATGACGCATTCGTGGGATGCGCCCTTCTCTTGCTCGGCGATGCGACGTGCACTCATGTTGATGGTATTCTGGTCACGCCTCCCTATCCCTTTTGATAGGGAGGGATGATGAGAGGCATTCCTTTTCGAGATACGCCTCCTGGATTATGATTGGCCACATGACTAAGGATCCTCCCCAAACTTAACAATCACTACCTAAATATTAACATATGTAGTTCCGGCTATATCCATACACCATAGATTGCATTGAGTGACCTGATTGGGCCAATTTTACGTCTGATATATGTTCCTTGTGACGATTGGTCACTTAAAACTTTAAATAACTGCCCATATTGGTGTGACACCACCCCCAGATGAAGGCTTATGCCAAAATGTGCGTAGAGGCCGGTGGCACTACTCATTTCTAGGTACTGTATATTTATTATTTTTTGATAAACTAGTATATATATATATATATATATATATATATATATATATATATATATATATATATATATATATGGGGACAGCAGATTGTCTTGCATGACATATTAGAAACTAGGTTTCCATTTATGATTCATGTCCCTGGACATATATTCAACTTTAGCATTTTGTGCTTATTTGATACCATGTGTTAATGCTGCCATCTTGTGGTTTCCCACTGTAACTTTTAATGTGACATATTTTATTGATTATGTGTATTTAATAAAATATCATTTTATTGTATATTTTTGTTCTTGTGTACTCCTTTTTTTATATGATTTCATACCCTATAACTTGTAGGGATTGTACTCACTCAGGTGCGATATGAGACAAACAGGAGGCATGTTCCTTTAAATGTCCAGAAAGGTTTATTTGCTCCATAAACCAGTCAGAAATTAAAAGGCAAACAAACAGCCTTTAGGGCAGGCAAAAACAAAGAAAACCATCCGTTTAGCAAAGACTTTGGTGGTCACACAGATTGGTACATATCCAGCACACAGCTCAGTCTGGAGACAACATACAGGAGGCTTTCTCCCTCCAAACACAGACCTTGTGCTAAACAACAGCCTCCATTAAATAGACTGTTAACCACACCCAAAGGTGAGGTATGTGGGTAGATAGACTCGCCCATCTCTTCACAGCTACCCGTAACCCGGTCCCAGGTGCACCAATTAGTCCTCTTAGTGCTTACATGCACTAGAGAAACACTCCGGGTTACATCACAGAGACCAGCCATCTCAGTGATACATACTTCCCATCGACTACGCAACCATTAGCCACCTTACATACCTCCCCCCTCTGCCTAAAGCCATGTGGCTTGGACCTTCTACTACTAGACAAGGGATTCCCGAGAGGACATTGGCATTACCATGTAGCTTTCCTGCTCTATGCTCTACATGGAAGTTGAAGTCCTGTAGGGCTAAAAACCAGCATGTGACCCTGGCAGTTTTTCCCTTTGTTTCCCTCATCCACCTGAGTGGGGCATGGTCGGATACTAATCTAAATTTTTGACCTAACAGATAGTACCATAAGGTGTCTACTGCCCACTTTATGGCCAATCACGCCTTCTCTATGGCCAAATAATTTTTCTCGCAGCTTTCTACTCAGGTAGAGGACAGGATCCTCCTACCTGTGTATCTCCTGGGAAAGGACTGTTCCTAAATCAACATCTGAGGCTTCTGTCTGAAGTATAAACTCTTTTTTGAAGTCGGGGGCAACCAGGACCGGTTGCCTACACAGCACCACCTTCATTTCTTGAAAGGCCGACTCCGCCTCTGCAGTCCAGTTGGCCATAGACGATTTCATCCCCATAAGGAGGTCAGTCAGGGCAAATCATGGCAAAGTTTGGGATGAACCTCCTGTAGTATCCCACGATCCCCAGGAAGGCTCTAACCTGTTTCTTTGACAGCGTTCTCGGCCAGGTTTGTATTGCCTCCACTTTACTGATTTGGGGTTTGATCTCGCCTCTCCCTACTACATAACCCAGGTATTTGGCTTCTTCTTTCCCCATGCCACATTTCTTCAGGTTTATTGAAAACCCCTCTTTCCTTAGAGCATCAAACACTGCCTGGACCTTTTCCAGATGACTCTCCCATTCCGGGCTGAAAATAAAAATATTGTCCAGGTTTGTTGCGGTGTATTGCTTATGGGGTGCATGGATTTGATCCATAGCTCTTAGGAAGGTTGCAGGGGCCCCCTGCAGTCCAAACGGCATCCGGACATACTGGAAACATCCATCTGGCATAGAAAATGCAGTCTTCTCCTTGGCTCCCTGTGCCATGGGGATCAGTCAATATCCTTTCGTTAAATCCAAGGTGGTTACGTACCTTACTGGCTCAAGCCTCTCTATCAGGTCATCGACATGCGACATCGGATACACGTTGAATTTGGAGACTTCATTCAATTTCCAATAGTCATTGGAGAATCTCCACTCACCATCGGGTTTTGGGACCAGGACAATCGGGCTCAACCAACCGCTCTACAACTCTTCAATGACACCGAGTTTTTGCATACGAGCCACCTCTTTAGAGATCAACTCTCGTCGGGCCTCAGGTATCCGATAGGGCTTCAAGCACACCCGCACATGTGGCTCCATCAGAACCTCGTGTTTTATGATGCTTGTGCAGCCCGGCAATTCTGAGAACAAGTCCTTGTTCTTCTGCAGCAACTCGCGACACTGCAGTTTTTGCTTCTTTGTTAGCGTCTCCACTATTGTGACCCCTCAAACCTCACCTTCTGGTTTGACCAACAAGCACGGAGCTTCCACCGCATCTCTGTCTTGCCACGGCTTGATGAGGTTGACGTGATAAATCTGGTATGGCTTAAGTCGCCCCGGTTGGTGAACCTTATAATTCACTTCACCAACCTTTTCCACCACCTCATACTGTCCTTGCCACTTTGCCAAGAACTTGCTTTCCACGGTAGGTATCAGAACGAGGACTCTATCACCAGGATTGAATAGCTGCACTCTAGCTGAGCGGTTGTAGATAATGGCCTGCGCCTCTTGTGCCTGGAGGAGATGTTCTTTGATGATGGGCATCACCTTCGCAATCCTCTCCTGCATCAGAGTGATGTGCTCGATGATGCTCCTGTGGGGCATGACTTTGGCTTCCCAGGTTTCCTTTGCTACATCCAGGAGACCTCGCGGATGTCGGTCATACAGGAGTTCGAATGGCGAGAACCTCGTAGAGGCCTGTGGAACCTCTTGGAAGGAGAATAACAGATACGGGAGGAGACAGTCACAGTCTCTACCGTCCTTTTCTGTGTCCTTCCTCAGCATACTCTTTAGTGTTTTATTAAATCTTTCCACAAGGCCATCTGTCTGAGGACGGTACACTGAAGTCCTCAGTTGGGAGATTTGCAAGACCTTGCATAACTCCCTCATCACCTTACTCATAAAAGGTGTTCCCTGGTCGGTCAGAATCTACCTTGGTAAACCTGTCCGGGAAAAAACGTGGACCAATTTGCGGGCTGTACTCTTTGCGGAGGAGTTTCTCAGGGGAATTGCTTCTGGATAGTGTGTGGCATAGATGAGGATGACCAAGATATATTGATGCCCACGAGCAGTTTTAACCAGAGGACCAACCAAGTCCATGGCAATTCTCTCGAACGGCACTTCAATAATGGGCAATCGCATGAGAGGACTTCGTTCCTGCGTTTTTTCCACCCCTAGATGTCCCCCCAAGATATACGAATGGGCCATGTCCAACACCTTCCGTCTATAGGGACCCAGCACTATTAACTATTCCACCAGCTCTTCCCTCACTTTCGTGACCCGGTACAACAATTCCCCACTTATCATAAAATAGGGAAACCTGGTATCAACCCTGGGCTCCTGTGCCACCCCATTTACGACCGTGATATTATTGAAGGCTTCCTTCAGAGTTAGGTTCCTGTGTTGGGCAGACCCAAAATTCTCGCTGGTCACCCCTAACTCAGGAATGTCAGACTCAGGGGACACTACCTCCTCATCCCCCACAAGGACTCAAAAGGAAAACCCGTCTGACTCTGGATGTGGTGATATCTCTGCAGGGTTATCTGGTTTCTTCACCACAGCAGCGAACCATGAACCCTTCCCCCACAGATCCCAGAATCAGCAAAAGCCCCGGCCTATAATGAAGGGTGCAACAAGTCCTGAACAACGCCGACCTCATGGGACTCAGTAACGTGATCCGTTTCAATGTCCACTCTGGCTATAGGATAGTCCTTAGCATCACCATGAATGCTCCGTATGCTGACTTTTTTCCCCAGGATCAGTTGGACAGGAAGAGTGGCCCTCACAAGGGTCACTAGACTCTCGGAGTCCAGCAGCACCTTTACATGCCGCCCGTTCACTTTCATGGGACACGCTTGTGGCCCCTCGCTGGGTGCACAGTTCACACTGCAGGCCGCATGCGCATAATAAGAACAATGGCATCCTATGCTGCAGTCCATCTGCTCGGGGGTGAGGGGACAATGGGCGGCAATGTGGCCTGGGCCGTGGCAACTCCAGCAAATGACATCACCCGAAGGGACCTTGGGCACCACCTCCCCCACCCCTTTGGACCTTGGACACCCCACCCCCTTTTGGGCCTCCACCCCCTGTTGGGACCCCCAGTATGGAATGGGCTACCTTCCCAAGGACCCCTCGACCCCATGGAATCTCTCAACCAGTCCAATCAGTTCATCGGCATTCCAGGGATCACCTTGGACAACCCAAGTCGGTATTGGTCTCGGCAAGGAGTGCATAAACCTGTCCATTACCATTAGCTCCATGATCTGTGCAGGCATAGCGGTTTCTGGCTGCAGCCACTTCTAGACCAGGTGCAATAGGTCAATATGCCCAGCGGTGCCCTGACAGTCATTGTCACCCCCAAGTGTGCCAGAATCTCGGTCTTTAGCCTGCCATACTCCTTAGCGTCCTGAAAAGCTAGGTCATAGTACGCTTCCTGGGTTCCCCCATCAGGTATGGCGCCAGCACTTCAGCCCACTGCTCTGGTGGAAGTCTCTCTCTCTTGGCGACCCTTTCAAATACTGTCAGAAAAGCCTCTAAATCATCCCCCGGGGTCATTTTCTGCAGGGCTCCCCTTACCGCCTTCCGGATGGAAAAGTCGCCCACTGACCTTGTCTGAGCTGCCGCTGTGTCACGGACCGCCTCTGCAAGCAAGTCGATCTACTGCTGCTGTTGACGATGCTGATTCTGTTGCTGCTGTTTCTGGAGCTGAGTCTGCTGCATTAGCAGCTTAGTGGTCTCTTGTTGTGCCATTTGTTGTTGCTGTATCATCTACTGGTGTTGCGCTTGCTGCGTCTGCTGTGCCTGTAACAGAAGTTTCAGCTGGCCCTCCATTTTGTCCGGTGTCACTTGCTGGCTTATATTAATTAATTTTGGCAGCCGTTGTACTCATTGCACACCCTATAACTGTATAGCAGAACCGCTCTTTTCTAATGGGAACATGTCGTTACTGAGGCCCACCTCTATGTGTCTTTAAATTAGTATTTGGGTTTTTCCTAAATTTTGGCAGCCCTTATAGTCAATGCATGGGCATTACCGCTATCATATCAATTTTTTAAATTAAAGGGGTTTTCGCATGAACAAAAGTTGATTTTAATCAATAGATCTTTGAATAATAATAAGTTTCACAATTGGATGTGATTATATAAAAGGTTCCTGTGCTGAGATAATCTTATAAAAGTTTCCCAGTGTAATGCCCATGTCTAACTTTCTGTAGAATATGGTCTGATCATACCACATCTCCTGGGCAGGGGAGGAAGCAAAAGACAATATAGACATTACAGCAGGGGATCACAGCTAATTCTTTTCTGAGGTAAAACATTTCACTGCCTGTTTTTAAACAATGTTTTACTTCAAAGAAAGAATCAGCTGTATCCCTTGCTGTCCTGTCTGTATACTTTCCCTGCTGCAATGCCTGTATACTCTCTTTTGCCTCCTCCCCTGCCCAGGAGATGTGGTATGATCAGACCATGTTCCGTACATGGTCAGACACAGCCATTACACAGCACACAGCAGGGGCACATTTATAAGATTATCTCAGCACAGGAACATTTTATTTGAACACATCCAATTGTGGAAATTATTATTATTTAAAGATCTATTGATTAAAATCAACTTTTGTTCATGGGAAAACCCCTTTAAGTGAGGGACACTCACCAGACTGCCAAGGACTGCAGGTCGTATACTCACATTGCTGTATCTGGAACGGTTGGGATGTATGGATTTATTTTTGTTCATTCATTCATAAATTTGCAACCATCACCATTTCATTTTTGTGTAAGCTTTTTAGAGCTTACACAAGGTTTTGAATTTTTAGAGATGTTCTGTAGTTTTTTTAAGTGTCATTTTGACAAACATATGTAAAGCTGTGCTCACACACAGCATAAATGATGCATATTTTCCTGCTGGTTTTTATCTGCACGTTTTCTATGCAATAATTTGAGATTATTGCATGTTTGCTGCATTTTTATTATACCTTTTCCTCATTATTTGATGGATTTTTGGTGCAGATTTAAAGAAGAGTATTTAATGTGTTTCTTATTGTGCAGAAAAGCTTTCATTCTGTACTTAGAAAACTATAAAGCTCAACTGGGTTTTTTTACATGCATTTTTTCAGGCTTCTCATAGAAACCTGAAGTGAAAAAAGCACCAAAACTGCATAGTTCAATATCATTTTTAAATAACAAAGTTGTACTCTCTAGTGCTATAGCATACAAACATGAAATATATGAAATTTGAATTGCATTGGTGTTTCTAGAAAATAAGAAAAAACGAGAATACTTAGAGCATAAATTAGCCAATTCATGTATACCCAGCAGCCGCGATATAACTGGGACCTATCCTACTGTGAATCCTCTCCTGGGCTTATAGCCTACATTTAAATGGTTTTAATCCCAGCAGGATCCTATCTACCCACCAGAGGCTGATGGGTGGAGTGCTTGGTCAGTTAGCCAATGCATGCTACTAAAAAATATGTACTGTCACTTCTAGTGATGAGCAAATATGTTCGAAAACCGATCGCAAATGTTAAATTTGACAAGAATATGGCACATTCGGATTTGTGATCGGAAACACGATGTCACAGGTGTGTCTGAAGTGATAGACAGTCGCCCTGCAGTTGGTTGCAGGAGATCTCTACGTTTGGCATTACAGACATCTTCTTAGAGGCTGTCTCTAGGACCCAGCGGCTACCTCCCTCTGGCTAAATAAATCCCTGGTCTGGGTGTTTAAATACCTGGTGTGTTCCAGAGGGAGGTGCCGGCAATATTCATTACTACTTGTGAAGGCTTTAGCAAGATCAGTACTTCGTCCTCTCTGGAGTTTGAGGACGTGTGTGCATTTGTCTGGAGTCGTCTGAAGCTAAGCAATTTCCCCCTGTTTGTCCTCCCTTGTTGTCTATAGTGTTTAATGGAGATCGACTTGTGCTCATCTCCTCCCTTCCCTAGCCTGAGCCTAACACCAGGGAAAGACAGGGCGAGGTACGCGTGCGGCGATTGGTGAAAAGACAGCGACGTTAGGGGAGACAGGGTGACGCTAGATCAACCTAGGATATCTCCACTTTCCCCCTCTCCCTAGAGTCTGGGGTCCCTTTCCCTCTTTTCTTTGTGTTGCACTAAGTCTTTCCCACACCTTGTGTGACATTATTGCCAGTTGAGCACATTTTGAAAAGGAAAAAAAAAAAAAAAAAAACTGACACTTTTTTTTCTCTGTGTGTTTTTGGGCATGGACCTTTTTTTTCCCTTTTTCCTTTGGCATGGGTTCAGTTGCACAGCTTGCAGAGCTGCACAGCCTGTCTCTGGAGGTAAATGACCTCCGCTGTGAGGTTCAGCATCAGCAGTGGCTACAGGTCACCAATGTGGGGGTCTCTGCAGGTAGGCCTGTCCGGCCTGAACCCAAGGTTGCCCTCCCGGACAGGTTTTCAGGAGGTATGGACAAGTTTTTTGTATTCAAGGAGGCCTGCAAACTGTATTTTAAATTTCGTCCTTACTAGTCCAGAAATGAGGAGCAACGGGTTGGTATTGTGATATCTCTACTGGAGGGAGATCCTCAGTCATGGGCGTTTTCTTTGCTGCAGGACTCGGTTTGTCTCCAGTCTGTGGAGGGTTTTTTGGGACTCTGGCCCTCATCTATGATGACTCTGACTGAGTCGCCTTGGCTGAGTCTAGGCAAAATCGTCTTCAGCAGAGGAATCGGTTAGTGGAGACGTACAGTTCAGAATTCTGTTCATGGGCAACAGATTCCAAATGGAATGACTCAGTCCATATAAGTCAATTTTGTGAGGGGCTTAGTGAAAGGCTGAAAGATGCCTTGGCAGTATATGAAACCCCTCAGTCCTTGGAGGCTGCCATGTCGTTGGCCTACATCTTGATAGACACCTTCGGGATAGACGGGTGAGACCAGCTTCTCCGGTGCCTTCTTGTCGTGGTTGTGTACCTCTGCCGGGGGAGCGGTCAGGGGGTGAACCAGTACTGGGGGGGTGTAGGAAGCCATGCAATCAGGGAGTGTCTCTGCGTCATACATCTCCCCGGAGATTCGCAAGAAAAAAGGCGTGTTTTTTGTGGGAAAAAGGGACATTTTGTTGGGATCTGTCCTGCAATTCCAAAACAAAATGAGTCTCGATTTAACTCTTAGTTGTCTGGAGTTGGATAAACAAGGGGTGCATTTGTTACCAACCTGCAGTTCCTGCTTTGTCCTGTCAGCAGAGGTGGTGCTAGAGAGCAAAACCAAGAAAATTTCTGTGTTTGTTGACAGTGGAGCCGGAGTCAGCATGGTTGATGCTGAGTTTGTGAAAACTCATGGTCTTGTTTGCTGTGCTTTAGCTGAACCTATTTCCATCTTTGCCATAGACTCGGCGCCACTTGCACAGAAAGCATTTACTCAGATTGTACATAATGTAAAACTGAGGGTGGGGTCAGTTCATTGTGAAATAGTCTGTTGCTATGTCCAGGACAATCTTCCCACACCAATTGTTTTTGGTATTCCTTTGCCTGTTAACCCCTTAACTACTGGTGCCGTATTAGTACGCATATTTGCGTACTGCCCGTTCAGTGAGGGCTGCTGCGCTGAGCCCTCACTGAACCGAGCACATGTCAGCTGATTATTACAGCTGACATGTGCCCGCAACAGCCCCGGGTGGAATCGCGATCCACCTGCGGCTGTTAACATGTTGAATGCCGCTGTCAATCTCCGACAGAGGCATTTAACGCGCGCTTCCGGGTAGCGCGTCATAAGCCCCGCCCACCGGCGACCCCGTCACGTGATCGCGGGTCACCGATGGGTGGGCATGACAACCCAGGGTCTGCAGCAGACGCCTGTGGTTGTCATGATCTTGTCGCTATGAGCGCCACCTAGTGGTCGGCGCTCATAGCACAGGACCATTTCTGCTGCATGCAGGGGACACAGTTATAGGGCATACAGTGAGTGCAATGCCTACCAAAAATTTCGAGGCACTCCAATGCCCCTTGGAAGTGACATGAAGGTCAGAGGGCCTTAACTAAACTGTTTTTTCCATTTATAGCAACTGGGTCTCCTGTACACTGTTGGCATAAGCAGTGAATGGAAGGCTTTCCAAAAATTATGAGGAACTGCAATGCCCCTTGAAACAGACGTGGATTACAGCTTACTAAAAACCTTCTACGCATTATTGGGGAGTGGGTCTCCCTTAGTATTCGCCTATGCATTGAAAAGCGAAAGCTGACTAAAATTAGGAGGAAATGCAATGCCCGTTGGAAGAGTCGTGGAGGTTAGAGGTAATTAAAAACAACATTTCAATGCCCCTTGGAAGAGCTATGGAGTTCAGAGTGGTTCAACAAGAAGGTTTTAATGCCCCTTGGAAGAGACATGGAGGTCACAGTAGCTTAACAAGATGGTTTTAATGCCCCTTGGAAGAGACGTGGAGGTCCCAGTGGAATAAAAAGACTATATCAATGCCCCTTGAAGAGTGGTGGAGGTCACAGTAGCTTAACAAGACGGTTTTAATTCCCCTTAGAAGAGTGGTGGAGGTCACAGTAGCTTAACAAGACAGCTTTAATACCCCATGGAAGAGACGTGGAGGTCCCAGTGGAATAAAAAGACAATATCAATGACCCTTGGAAGAGACGTGGAGGTCACAGTAGGTTAACAAGATGGTTTTAATGCCCCTTGGAAGAGACGTGGAGGTCACAGTAGCTTAACAAGACGGTTTTAATGCCCCTTGGAAGAGACGTGCAGTTCAGAGTGGTTCAACAAGACGGTTTTAATGCCCCTTGGAAGGGACGTGGAGGTCACAGTAGCTTAACAAGATGGTTTTAATGCCCCTTGGAAGAGACATGGAGGTCCCATTGGAATAAAAAGACATTATCAATGGCCCTTGGAAGAGTTGTGGAGGTCGCAGTGGAATAAAAAGACAATATCAATGCCCCTTGGAAGAGACATGGAGGTCACAGTAGCTTAACAAGACGGTTTTAATGCCCCTTGGAAGAGACGTGGAGGTCACAGTAGCTTAACAAGATGGTTTTAATGCCCCTTGGAAGAGACGTGGAGTTCAGGGTGGTTTAACAAGATGGTTTTCATGCCCCTTGGAAGAGACGTGGAGGTCACAGTAGCATAACAAGACGGTTTTAATGCCCCTTGCAAGAGACGTGGAGTTCAGAGTGGTTTAACAAGACGGTTTTAATGCCCCTTGGAAGAGACGTGGAGGTCAAAGTAGCTTAACAAGACGGTTTTAATGCCCCTTGGAAGAGACGTGGAGGTCACAGTGGAATAAAAAGACAATATCAATTTCCCTTGGAAGAGTGGTGGAGGTCCCAGTGGAATAAAAAGACAATGTCAATGCCCCTTGGAAGAGTGGTGGAGGTCGCAGTGGAATAAAAAGACAATATCAATGCCCCTTGGAAGAGTGGTGGAGATCCCACTGGAATAAAAAGACAATATCAATGCCCGTTGGAAGAGTGGTGGAAGTCCCAGTGGAATAAAAAGACAATATCAATGACCCTTGGAAGAGACGTGGAGGTCACAGCAGCTCAAAAAGACGGTTTTAATGCCCCTTGGAAGAGACGTGGAGTTCAGAATGGTTTGACAAAACAGTTTTAATGCCCCTTGGAAGAGACGTGAAGGTCACAGTAGCTTAACAAGACAGTTTTAATGCCCCTTGGAAGAGACGTGGAGTTCAGAGTGGTTTAACAAGACGGTTTTAATGCCCCTTGGAAGAGACGTGGAGTTCAGAATGGTTTGACAAAACAGTTTTAATGCCCCTTGGAAGAGACGTGAAGGTCACAGTAGCTTAACAAGACAGTTTTAATGCCCCTTGGAAGAGACGTGGAGTTCAGAGTGGTTTAACAAGATGGTTTTAGTGCCCCTTGGAAGAGACATGGAGGTCAAAGTAGCTCAAAAAGACGGTTTTAATGCCCCTTGGAAGAGACGTGAAGTTCAGAATGGTTTAACAAAATGGTTTTAATGCCCCTTGGAAGAGACGTGGAGGTCACAGTAGCTTAACAAGATGGTTTTAATGCCCCTTGGAAGTGATGTGGAGGTCACAGTTGCTTAACAAGACGGTTTTAATGCCCCTTGGAAGAGACGTGGAGTTCAGAGTGGTTTAACAAGATGGTTTTAGTGCCCCTTGGAAGAGACATGGAGGTCACAGTAGCTCAAAAAGACGGTTTTAATGCCCCTTGGAAGAGACGTGAAGTTCAGAATGGTTTAACAAAATGGTTTTAATGCCCCTTGGAAGAGACGTGGAGGTCACAGTAGCTTAACAAGACAGTTTTAATGCCCCTTGGAAGAGACGTGGAGTTCAGAGTGGTTTAACAAGACGGTTTTAATGCCCCTTGGAAGAGACGTGGAGGTCACAGTAGCTTAACAATATCAAAATAATCTTGGCACTCAGGTATGTATTAAGGAAGTGAGAATTTAATGCAGTCCATTCATATTACAAACAAAAACATTTTGGTCATACAGACCTTTATCAGTTAACTGCAGAGAATGTAAAATAATGTGAGTAAAATAAAATACATAAATAAAAAAGAACAGATTTCATACAGTTGAATTACATATAGACGTTCTCATGGGAGAGGGAGGGGTAAACAAGGGGAGGGAGGGGGGGAAAGAAGTTTAGGGTTGTGGGGGAATTCATAGGGATGCGGGAAGCTAGCTCCATATATTATATCTGGTAAAGGTGAAAGAGGCACCTACCAGAATGTTTGTAATGCAAATGAATTAATTTGCATAGGCAGCACGTGTTGTGTCATAGTCCATTACAGAACTACCTAAGAACATTAGAGAGTGGGTATTAGAGAGCACCAAGGCTCACTGGTGCACAGACTAAATGGCACACATAAAACAGGATATGAGGGCACTTTACCTTAACTCATTGGTAGGGTGAGTCTGGTGTCATAACGCGGTGTCCACCGCTTGTTGCGTGCAGTTGCCCTGGTACAGTAGGAGGGTCTATTATATGGGGGAGTGATGCGTGCCTGGGCCAATCAGCACAGTACTGCAGATTGCCTGGATGCATGAAGCGGAAGTGTACCAGTGACGTCACCCGGCGACGCGTGCGTTCCAAAGACAGAGGGCTTGCGTTCCAAAGTGCAGGAAGTGGGCGTGAATGATCAGAGGAGCAGTGAGACGCGTCCTGGAGGTGCAGTGTTGCTAGACTTCAGGTGCTGCGATAGTTAATGGGAGGGTAGGGAGGAATCAGAGGTATGGAAGAGTCTGAAATAAAGAAACATGAAGTCAGATGGGAGACACAAAGCTTAGAGCACAATGTAAAGTCTAATGAGACCCATATAAATGGCACAATAGCACGTATCCAATATCAATCTGGTAATATTATTGCTAGATTTAGTATAGACTATATGCAACACTAAAGGAACCAACGGGGTAGGGAGCACGGGTTTACAAAAAGCAGTAAATAATTATGATATGAAATACATTGTATAGATCCGGTTTCGCACCAGACTCCTAAATCAAGTCAAAAGGTATTTGGTTTGGGGGTCTAATCAACCTAGAGCTACATTGCGCAACACTAACTGAATACCTTAGGGTTCAATGAATCCCAAGAGGCCTTAGGGAACCGTTGAGACCCACTCTATTTTCCTATTTACCTGATTATTGCAACAGATTTGAGCAAATTCTTAACAAGTGTTCGTTTGATTTGATGACACTGACTGTTGACTTTTTACATAAGGCAATATCATCTGCAAAGGACCAGATTAAAAGCATTGAAACTCAATTGATATCCTCAACGTGTACCGAGGAGTGGACCTCACTACAGGCCAAGATCAAAACCAACATCGACACAGGAGGGACACAGAATCCAGAAAGAGGACCAAATTCCTGAGAGACGCCGAGGACTACGAGTTAAACAGAGTTTACAGATGGCAGGAAAAATACCCTACTGGGGGAAATTCTCACAGACATCTCTTCCTCCGGCTCGGAGGCAGACCGGAGAGACCGATTTACACCCTCTTCTCATTTTTTAGGACAACAACGGAGACGCCCATCAAGAAGAAGACGAGGAGAGGCGGGCAACACCAGAGGCAACACAGATTTCATCAGGGTGACACGCTCCCAGGCACAGCCCCCCTGGTGGTAAATATCTCCTCTAAGACTTTGAGCATTGCCCTGTTAACATTGTTGCAGAAGGGTCTTTCATACTGTCCAACAGGAAGGTTTAACACCTTCAAATTGGATATGGAGCTACAGCGTTTTTACCGCTCACTGAGACTAAAAATGCATTTTGCTAAGACTGACACTCTTGTAACTAACGGTCTCATCCCTCCAGCTACAAACCAAGACATAGCAATCACAGCTAGGAGTCTTGGTCTGTACAACAAGAGCTCCTATAGGCCACCCCAGGGCTCACACGCCCTGGAGACCTTTATCGGTTTTGTGGACACAGCCTTTAGGGACTTACGGTCCAGGATAGACAGGGGTAAACTTCACTACGAACCCAACCTATCTACACTGGACCAACAAGCCCTAAACTACCTTAAGGAAGACAAAGATATAGTCATTAAACCAGCAGACAAAGGGGGCGTCATAGTCGTTATGGACAAGAAGAAGTATATCAGAGAGATAGAACGTCAACTTAGTGACACCATCACATATCGCCAGTTAACCCAGGACTCCACTTCACAATTCAGCAATCTCATCCGCACCACCATTAATCGTTATGTGATGGCGGGCGATATCGATGCTAAAACAGGGGAGTTTCTAATTAAAACCCATCCTATCACTCCTGTATTCTATGTACTGCCAAAAATGCATAAAAATCTTAGTGAACCCCCCAGACAACCAATAGTGGCCTCAACCGAATCAGTCCTTTCCCCATTGTCCATTTTTTGGAGAAAATTCTCACTCCACTGATACAAAAAATCCCATCCTTCCTCTTAGATACAGGTTCATTTCTAAAAGTATTGACTGAATTGAAACAGGTCCCTACAACCGCCCTATTAGTGTCCTTTGACGTCAAAATCCTCTATACCTCCATACCCCACGACCATGGCGTCAATACAGTAAGGGCCCTACTCACAGAATCCCAAACTGACCCACGAGTCATTGAACTGTCCATTGATCTGTTGACCCTGGTGCTCACTAAAAACTACTTCTTATTTCAGGACAAATACTGCTTACAAATCAAGGGTACCCCGATGGGCTCGAACGTGGCACCACCGTATGCCAACTGTTATATGGCCGCTTTTGAAAATCTTATGGTCTATACCAACCCCCTTTTTCAATCACACTCGTTAGTTTGGAAAAGATTTATTGACAATATTTTTTGCATTTGGGATGGCCCCTCAGAGACCTTGGAGGCCTTTTTTTCCCATTTAAATTCTGCCTGGCCAGACTTGGGTTTGGGTTTGTAGGGTTCGGCCCCTACTTGAGCACCATTATTCAGCAGTACAGCGATTTTTTACATTGATACATTACCGGTCCACTTACATTGATACAGTAGCTAAACAAGACGGTTTTATTGCCCCTTGGTAGAGACGTGGAGTTCAGAATGGTTTAACAAGATGGTTTTAATGCCCCTTTGAAGAGATGTGGCGGTCATGGTAGCTTAACAAGACGGTTTAAATGCCCCTTACAAGAGCCATGCAGTACAGCATATTAAAAACATTATTCCCATTATTGGGGGGTGGGTCTCCCATAGTCTTTGCTTATGCCTTCGAAGCAAAAGCTGCCAAAAATTAGGATGGAGGAATTTGCAATGCCCCTTACAAGAATCATGCAGTACAGCATATTAAAACATTATTCCCATTATTGGGGAGTGGGTCTCCCATAGTCTTTGGCTATGCTTTCCAAGCAAAAACTGCCAAAAATTAGGCCTGAGGAACTTGCAATGCCCCTTATAAGAGCCATGCAGTACAGCATATTAAAAACATTATTCCCATTATTGGGGAGTGGGTCTCCCATAGTCTTTGCCTATGCCTTCCAAGCAAAAGCTGCCAAAAATTAGGACGGAGGAACTTGCAATGCTGGCTACACGGACCACGGTCACCCTGGTGGTAAAGTGGTGGTGGAGGCTGAGGATAAGGAGAAGAGCAAAAAACAGCCAAAATGAGGAAGCGCATATCCATGTGTGGGTGTGAAGCGGTGCATGGGAATACACCTCCCGGAATAACACAGTGGATTTGACTTCATGTTACTCTGCTGTCATTTGGTGGTGATGAGAAGTCTGGCCCAATCCAGCCCTTGTTCATTTTGATAAGGGTCAGCTTGTCAGCATTGTCAGTTGACAGGCGAGTGCTCTTATCAGTTATAATTCCCCCAGTGGCACTAAAAACACGCTCCGATAACACGCTAGCGGCAGGGCAGGCCAGGACTTTCAAGGCGTAGAGATCGAGTTCATTCCAAGTGTCCAGCTTGGATACCCAATAATTAAAAGGCACAGAGGAATCACGGAGGATGCTGGTACGGTCGGCAAGGTACTCCCTCACCATCTTTTGAAACTTTCCACTCCTTGTGAGAGTACCCCGCGCCTCAGGGCCTGTAAGCTGGGCGGATCTCAGAAAACTGTCCCAGAACATTGACAGTGCTCCCCTGCCTCTGCTGGATTGGAGTTGCGTCTCTCTCGCCTGTACGCATTGGTTGGGCAACTAACTGTGAGCTCTGCCGCTAGCGTGTTCAGATGGGAATTTTTTTAACAGTTCTGCAGCAAGGGCCTTCTGGTACTGCACCATTTTTGTAGACCTCTCCACCTCAGGAATAAGAGAGTGAAAGTTCTCCTTGTAGCGGGGGTCTAAAAGTGTCACCAACCAGTAATGACAGTCACCCAACATTTTGACAATGCGAGGGTCACGGTTAAGGAAGCGTTACAAAGTCAGCCATGCGTGCCAGACTGTTAAAGGGCAAGACTTCCGTGTCCTCACCAAGATGACGACTGACCATGCTCTCCTCCTCCTCCTCCTCCCCCCTGTACTCAGGCCACCCACGCTGAACCGATGGTGTGACAGTTGTACAGGTACTACCATCTACAGCGCATGATACCAGCTCCTGTTCTTCCTCCTCCTCCTTTCTCTCATTGTCCCCAATGCACATTGGGATGAGATGAGGCTGGGCTGTGTGTAATCGCCCGCTAGGGCTTCTTGATCCATCTCATCATACTCTGGCTGCAATGCCTCCTCTTTAGTTCTCTGCAGAGAGCGTTGCAAAAGACAAGTGGGATGCTGACGCTAATGATGGCGTCATCGCCACTCACCATCTTGGTGGACTCCTCAAAGTTTGTCAGGATGATACATATGTCAGACATTCAGGTCCACTCCTGAGGTCTTATGTGTGGAGTCTGACATGAATATCGACGGCCTTGTTGCAGCTGATACTCCACAACTGCTCTCTTCTGCTCACAAATCCTTTGCAACATGTGGAGGGTAGAGTTCCAACGTGTGGGGACATCACACACCAGTCGGTGTGCCGGAAGCTGCAAAAGCTGCTGCAACCCAGCAAGGGCGGCGGAAGCTGTAGCCGGCTTCCAAAAATGAGCTGACAGGCTACTTTGACGAGCAGATCTGGCAACTCGGGGTACGATTTAAGAAACCGCTGAACCACGAGGTTAAGCACATGAGCCAGGCATGGTACGTGTGTGTTCTCGCCTCGCCTCAGAGCCGCCACCAGGTTACGGCCATTGTCACACACGACCATGCCTGGATGTAGGTTCAGCGGTCTCAGCCACATATCTGCCTGCTCTTTCACAGCTGTCCACAACTCACAAGCAGTGTGAGGTTTATCACCTAAGCTTATGAGTTTCAGCACAGCCTGTTCCCGCTTGGTTGAGGCAGTACTGCAGTGCTTCCAGCTTGTAACTGATGTGGTGATATCTGAGATGGAGGCTGAACATGAGATGGAGGAAAAGGATGATGCGTAGGAGCTGTACAATGTGGGGGCAACTCTGACTGACATAGGGCCTGCAATCCTCGGTGTGGGGAGGATGTGTTCCGTCCCAAGGTCCGACTGGGTCCCAGCTTGCACTATGTTTACCCAGTGTGCCGTCAGGGAGATGTACCGTCCCTGGCCTCAAGCACTTGTCCTTGTGTTCATTGTCAGGTGGACTCTCCCAGTAACTGCGTTGTTGAGGGCACGGCAGATGTTTTGGGACACGTGCTTGTGTAGTGCGGGGATGGCACACTGGGCAAAATAGTGTCGGCTGGGGACCGAGTACTGAGGGATGGCCACCACCATAAGGTTGTGGAAGGATTCTGTCTCTACAGCCTAAAAGGCAGCATTTCCAACACAAGCAGTTGTGAAATGTGCAAATTTAGGACTGTGACCTGTGGGGCGTTGACTGCGAATTTGCGCTTTCATTCAAAGGTCTGGAATATGGAAAATTGAATGCCGCGGTGGGACGTGGACGTGGACATTGATGCTGTCTCTTGAGAAACTGCCATAACAAGTGAAGACTGAGAGGAGGGGGCATCTTTTCATGCAGTATGGACAGGGGATTGCCTTGCAGGCACAACAGGGGAAGAAGCAGTGGTGACACCCACTGACACTGGTCGTGGACTCTGGGGTTCGCCCCACAAAGTCGGGTCCTTTGCTGACATGTGCCTGATCATGCTGGTGGTGGTCAGGCTGGTAATTTTGTCACCCCAGCTGATGCTGGCCTCGCAGGTGGTACACATGGCCTTTTTGGGGTTATCAGCAGAGACTTTAAAAAAATTCCAGACTCTGGAAGACCTACCGGTGGTACTGGCAATGTCCCTCATGTTGGTGTTATGGGGAACGGTTGACCGCCTTCTGTCTGCGGCCACCACACTGCTTCATACTGCCTGTTGGGGTACTTTGCATCCCTCCCCCTTTTGCTGCTGGCCTCGCTCTGTGTGTCCTCCTGTCACGTTGGGTCAGTTACTAGATCATCCACCACCTCCTCCTCTTCCACTTCCGCACCACGGTCCTCCTCCTCACTTCGTGGCAATTGTGTCTCGTCATCATCCACCTCTTGTGACAAATTGACAGCGTCGCCTTCCTGTGGCCGTGGCTGTTCAAATATTTGGCCATCGCTACATGGGATCTCCTGTTTCACCACTTCAAGCGGAGCAGGTGGGGGGCCCAAATATGGAAATGGACCAGTCAACAGCTTTTCAGAGTGTCCAACTGTGGGATCAGTTGCTGTCTGATGACACTCGGTATGGTGGGAGGAAGGAGCATCAGGGTGAGGAGGAGTATGCAGTCGAGACTCACGGCTACTAACACTTGACCGTGTGGAAGACAGACCGGAGGCGGTGGTGCACAGCTGACTTGAAGAATTATCTGCTATTGAATTAATAACCTGTTCACACTGTTGAGTTCGCAATAGTGGTGCTGTTGAGTGCTTCCCTAGTAAATCGATCAAGAACTGGGAGCGAGAAGATGTGGCTGTTGGTAGTTGCACATTTTCACCTTGGCCACGGCCCCATCCTCTGCACGCACCATCACCATAACGTCCAGTTTCACATCCCTTGCCACGCGCCTTGCCCATTGTAAATGAAGTAGAAAAGCTTACACTCGCACTATCAATGGCAAAAGGGTAAAAAAAAGGAGATTTGAACCGTGGAAGAGGAAAACCAAAGTCCTAGTTATCTGGCCTACACCAGATTCTTTTAAACAGATATATTTGTGTCTGAGCAGTCAGCGAGACACTCAAAATGTTGTTTTTTTATGGAAAAAAGGCAAAAAAGTGGATAATACAGAGATTTGAACCGTGGAACTGCAAAACCACAGTTCTAGTTTTCTGGCCTACACCAGACTCTTTTAAACAGATATATTTGTGTCTGAAAAATCAGCAAGACACTCAAAATGTTTTTTTTATGCAAAAAGGTGGATTGCACCCAGATTTGAACCGTGGAAGAGGAAAACCACAGTTCTAGTTATCTGGCCTACACAAGACTCTTTTAAACAGATATATTTGTGTCTGAACAGTCAGCGAGACGCTAAAAATGTTTATTTTAATGCAAAAAGGTGGATTACACACAGATTTGAACCGTGGAAGAGGAAAACAACAGTTCTAGTTATCTGGCCTACACCAGACTCTTTTAAACAGATATATTTGTGTCTGAACAGTCAGCGTGACACTGAAACTTTTTTTTTCATGCAAAAAGGTGGATTACACCCATATTTGAAACGTGGAAGAGGAAAACCACAGTTCTAGTTTTCTGGCCTACACCAGACTCTTTTAAACAGATATATTTGTGTCTGAACAGTCAGCGAGACACTGAAACTTTTTTTTTTATGCAAAATGGTGGATTACACCCAGATTTGAACCATGAAAGAGGTAAACCACAGTTCTAGTTATCTGGCCTACACCAGAATCTTTTAAACAGATATATTTGTGTCTGAACAGTCAGCGAGACACTGAAAATGTTTTTTTTATGGAAAAAAGGCAAAAAAGTGGATAATACAGAGATTTGAATCTTGAAACTGCAAAACCACAGTTCTAGTTATCTGGCCTAAACCAGACTGTTTTAAACAGATATATTTATGTCTGAACAGTCAGCGAGACACTGAAACTTTTTTTTTTTTATGCAAAATGGTGGATTACACCCAGATTTGAACCGTGGAAGAGGAAAACCACAGTTCTAGTTCTCTGGCCTACCCCAGATTCTTTTAAACAGATATATTTGTGTCTGAACAGTCAGCGAGACGTAAAAATGTTTTTTGTTATGCAAAAAGGTGGATTACAAACAGATTTTAACCGTGGAAGAGGAAAACCACAGTTCTAGTTATCTGGTTTACATCAGATTCTTTTAAACAGATATATTTGTGTCTGAACAGTCAGCGAGATGCTAAAAATGTTTTTTTTTTATGCAAAAAGGTGGATTACACCCAGATTTGAACCATGGAAGAGGAAAACCACAGTTCTAGCTATCTGGCCTACACCAGACTCTTTTAAACAGATATATTTGTGTTTGAACAGTCAGCGAGACACTCAAAATGTTTTTTTTATGCAAAAAGGTGGATTACACCCAGATTTGAACCATGGAAGAGGAAAACCACAGTTCTAGATATATGGCCTACACCACAGTCTTTTAAACAGATATATTTGTGTCTGAACAGTCAGCGAGACGCTAAAAATGTTTTTTTTTAATGCAAAAAGGTGAATTGCACCCAGATTTGAACCGTGGAAGAGGAAAACCACAGTTCTAGTTATCTGGCCTACACCAGACTCTTTTAAACAGATATATTTGTGTTTGAACAGTCAGCGTGACACAGAAACTTTTTTTTTTATGCAAAAAGGAAGATTACACCCAGATTTGAAACGTGGAAGAGGAAAACCACAGTTCTAGTTTTCTGGCCTACACCAGACTCTTTTAAACAGATATATTTCTGTCTGAATAGTCAGCGAGACACTGAAACTTTTTTTTTTATGCAAAAAGGTGGATTACACCCAGATTTGAAACGTTGAGGAGGAAAACCAGAGTTCTAGTTTTCTGGCCTACACCAGAATCTTTTAAACAGATATATTTGTGTCTGAACAGTCAGCGAGACACTCAAAATGTTTTTTTCTATGGAAAAAGGCAAAAAAGTGGATAATACAGAAAATTGAACCGTGGAACTGCAAAACCACAGTTTTAGTTATCTGGCCTACACCAGACTCTTTTAAACGGATATATTTTTGTCTGAACAGTCAGCGAGACAATCAAAATGTTTTTTTTATGCAAAAAGGTGGATTACACCCATATTTGAACCGTGGAAGAGGAAAACCACAGTTCTAGTTATCTGGCCTACACCAGAATCTTTTAAACAGATCTATTTGTGTCTGAACAGTCAGCGAGACACTCAAAATGTTTTTTTTATGCAAAAAGGTGGATTACACCCAGATTTGAACCGTGGAAGAGGAAAACCACAGTTCTAGTTCTCTGGCCTACCCCAGATTCTTTTAAACAGATATATTTGTGTCTGAACAGTCAGCGAGACGTAAAAATGGTTTTTTTATGCAAAAAGGTGGATTACAAACAGATTTGAACCGTGGAAGAGGAAAACCACAGTTCTAGTTATTTGGTTTACATCAGATTCTTTTAAACAGATATATTTGTGTTTGAACAGTCAGCGAGACACTCAAAATGTTTTTTTTATGCAAAAAGGTGGATTACACACATATTTGAACCATGGAAGAGGAAAACCACAGTTCTAGATATATGGTCTACACCACAGTCTTTTAAACAGATATATTTGTGTCTGAACAGTCAGCGAGACGCTAAAAATGTTTTTTTTTAATGCAAAAAGGTGGATTACACCCAGATTTGAACCGTGGAAGAGGAAAACCACAGTTCTAGTTATCTGGCCTACACCAGACTCTTTTAAACAGATATATTTGTGTTTGAACAGTCAGCGTGACACTGAAACTTTTTTTTTTATGCAAAAAGGTGGATTACACCCAGATTTGAACCGTGGAAGAGGAAAACCACAATTCTAGTTATCTGGCCTACACCAGACTCTTTTAAACAGATATATTTGTGTTTGAACAGTCAGCGAGACACTCAAAATGTTTTTTTTTATGCAAAAAGGTGGATTACACCCAGATTTGAACCGTGGAAGAGGAAAACCACAGTTCTAGTTATCTGGCCTACACCAGAATCTTTTAAACAGATATATGTGTGTTTGAACAGTCAGCGAGACACTCAAAATGTTTTTTTTTATGCAAAAAGGTGGATTACACCCAGATTTGAACCGTGGAAGAGGAAAACCACAGTTCTAGTTATCTGGCCTACACCAGAATTTTTTAAACAGATATATTTGCGTCTGAACAGTCAGCGAGACACTCAAAATGTTTTATTGTTAAGGAAAAAAGGCAAAAAAGTGGATAATACAGAGTTTGAACCGTGGAACTACAAAACCACAGTTCTAGTTATCTGGCCTACACCAGACTCTTTTAAACAAATATATTTTTTTCTGACAAGTCAGCGAGACACTCAAAATGTTTTTTTTTTATGCAAAAAGGTGGATTGCACCCAGATTTGAACCGTGGAAGAGGAAAACCACAGTTCTAGTTATCTGGCCTACACCAGACTCTTTTAAACAGATATATTTGTGTTTGAACAGTCAGCGAGACACTCAAAATGTTTTTTTTTATGCAAAAAGGTGGATTACACCCAGATTTGTACCGTGTAAGAGGAAAACCACAGTTCTAGTTATCTGGCCTACACCAGAATTTTTTAAACAGATATATTTGTGTCTGAACAGTCAGCGAGACACTCAAAATGTTTTATTTTTAAGGAAAAAAGGCAAAAAAGTGGATAATACAGAGTTTTGAACTGTGGAACTGCAAAACTACAGTTCTAGTTATCTGGCCTACACCATACTCTTTTAAACAGATATATTTTTGTCTGAACAGTCAGAGAGACACTCAAAATGTTTTTTTATGCAAAAAGGTGGATTACACCCAGATTTGAACCGTGGAAGAGGAAAACCACAGTTCTAGTTATCTGGCCTACACCAGAATCTTTTAAACAGATATATTTGTGTCTGAACAGTCAGCGAGACACTCAAAATGTTTTATTTTTAAGGAAAAAAGGCAAAAAAGTGGATAATACAGAGATTTTAACCGTGGAACTGCAAAACCACAGTTCTAGTTAACTGGAATACACCAGACTCTTTTAAACAGATATATTTGTGTTTGAACAGTCAGCGAGATACTCAAAATGATTTTTTTATGCAAAAAGGTGGATTACACCCAGATTTGAACAGTGGAAGAGGAAAACCTCAGTTCTAGTTCTCTGGCCTTCCCCAGAATCTTTTAAACAGATATATTTGTGTCTAAACAGTCAGCGAGACGCTAAGAATGTTTTTTTTTATGCAAAAAGGTGGATTACACCCAGATTTGAACCGTGGAAGAGGAAAACCACAGTTCTAGTTATCTGGTCTGCACCAGATTCTTTTAAATAGATATATTTGTGTCTGAACAGTCAGCTAGACGCTAAAAATGATTTTTTTTATGCAAAAAGGTGGATTACACCCAGATTTGAACCGTGGAAGAGGAAAACCACAGTTCTAGTTATCTGGCCTACACCAGACTCTTTTAAACAGATATATTTGTGTTTGAACAGTCAGCGAGACACTCAAAATGTTTTTTTTATGCAAAAAGGTGGATTACACCCATATTTGAACCGTGGAAGAGGAAAACCACAGTTCTAGTTATCTGGCCTACACCAGAATCTTTTAAACAGATCTATTTGTTTCTGAACAGTCAGCGAGACACTCAAAATGTTTTTTTTATGCAAAAAGGTGGATTACACCCAGATTTGAACCGTGGAAGAGGAAAACCACAGTTCTAGTTATCTGGCCTACACCAGAATCTTTTAAACAGATATATTTGTGTTTGAACAGTCAGCGAGACACTCAAATTGTTTTTTTTATGCAAAACGGTGGATTACACCCAGATTTGAACCGTGGAAGAGGAAAACCACAGTTCTAGTTATCTGGCCTACACCAGAATTTTTTAAACAGATATATTTGCGTCTGAACAGTCAGCGAGACACTCAAAATGTTTTATTGTTAAGGAAAAAAGGCAAAAAAGTGGATAATACAGAGTTTGAACCGTGGAACTACAAAACCACAGTTCTAGTTATCTGGCCTACACCAGACTCTTTTAAACAAATATATTTTTTTCTGAAAAGTCAGCGAGACACTCAAAATGTTTTTTTTTTATGCAAAAAGGTGGATTGCACCCAGATTTGAACCGTGGAAGAGGAAAACCACAGTTCTAGTTATCTGGCCTACACCAGACTCTTTTAAACTGATATATTTGTGTCTGAACAGTCAGCGTGACACTGAAACTTTTTTTTTCATGCAAAAAGGTGGATTACACCCATATTTGAAACGTGGAAGAGGAAAACCACAGTTCTAGTTTTCTGGCCTACACCAGACTCTTTTAAACAGATATATTTGTGTTTGAACAGTTAGCGAGACACTCAAAATGTTTTTTTTATGCAAAAAGGTGGATTACACCCAGATTTGAACCGTGGAAGATGAAAACCACAGTTCTAGTTATCTGGCCTACACCAGAATCTTTTAAACAGATATATTTGTGTTTGAACAGTCAGCGAGACACTCAAAATGTTTTTTTTATGCAAAAAGGTGGATTACACCTAGATTTGAACCGTGGAAGAGGAAAACCACAGTTTTAGTTAATTGGCCTACACCAGAATTTTTTAAACAGATATATTTGTGTCTGAACAGTCAGCGAGACACTCAAAATGTTTTATTTTTAAGGAAAAAAGGCAAATAAGTGGATAATACAGAGTTTTGAACCGTGGAATTGCAAAACCACAGTTCTAGTTATCTGGCCTACACCACACTCTTTTAAACAGATATATTTTTGTCTGAACAGTCAGCGAGACACTCAAAATGTTTTTTTATGCAAAAAGGTGGATTACACACAGATTTGAACCGTGGAAGAGGAAAACCACAGTTCTAGTTATCTGGCCTACACCAGAATCATTTAAACAGATATATTTGTGTCTGAACAGTCAGCGAGACACTCAAAATGTATTATTTTTAAGGAAAAAAGGCAAAAAAGTGGAAAATACAGACATTTGAACCGTGGAACTGCAAAACCACAGTTCTAGTTATCTGGCCTACTCCAGACTCTCTAAACAGATATATTTTTGTCTGAACAGTCAGCGAGACACTCAAAATGTTTTTTTTATGCAAAAAAGGTGGATTACACCCAGATGTGAACTGTGGAAGAGGAAAACCACAGTTCTAGTTCTCTGGCCTACCCCAGAATCTTTTAAACAGATATATTTGTGTCTGAACAGTCAGAGAGTCGCTAAAAATGTTTTTTTTATGCAAAAAGGTGGATTACACCCATATTTGAACCGTGGAAGAGGAAAACCACAGTTCTAGTTATCTGGCCTACACCAGAATCTTTTAAACAGATCTATTTGTGTCTGAACAGTCAGCGAGACACTCAAAATGTTTTTTTTATGCAAAAAGGTGGATTACACCCAGATTTGAACCGTGGAAGAGGAAAACCACAGTTCTAGTTATCTGGCCTACACCAGAATCTTTTAAACAGATATATTTGTGTTTGAACAGTCAGCGAGACACTCAAAATGTTTTTTTTATGCAAAACGGTGGATTACACCCATATTTGAACCGTGGAAGAGGAAAACCACAGTTCTAGTTATCTGGCCTACACCAAAATTTTTTAAACAGATATATTTGCGTCTGAACAGTCAGCGAGACACTCAAAATGTTTTATTGTTAAGGAAAAAAGGCAAAAAAGAGGAGAATACAGAGTTTGAACCGTGGAACTACAAAACCACAGTTCTAGTTATCTGGCCTACACCAGACTCTTTTAAACAAATATATTTTTTTCTGACAAGTCAGCGAGACACTCAAAATGTTTTTTTTTTATGCAAAAAGGTGGATTGCACCCAGATTTGAACCGTGGAAGAGGAAAACCACAGTTCTAGTTATCTGGCCTACACCAGACTCTTTTAAACTGATATATTTGTGTCTGAACAGTCAGCGTGACACTGAAACTTTTTTTTTCATGCAAAAAGGTGGATTACACCCATATTTGAAACGTGGAAGAGGAAAACCACAGTTCTAGTTTTCTGGCCTACACCAGACTCTTTTAAACAGATATATTTGTGTTTGAACAGTTAGCGAGACACTCAAAATGTTTTTTTTATGCAAAAAGGTGGATTACACCCAGATTTGAACCGTGGAAGATGAAAACCACAATTCTAGTTATCTGGCCTACACCAGAATCTTTTAAACAGATATATTTGTGTTTGAACAGTCAGCGAGACACTCAAAATGTTTTTTTTATGCAAAAAGGTGGATTACACCCAGATTTGAACCGTGGAAGAGGAAAACCAAAGTTTTAGTTAATTGGCCTACACCAGAATTTTTTAAACAGATATATTTGTGTCTGAACAGTCAGCGAGACACTCAAAATGTTTTATTTTTAAGGAAAAAAGGCAAATAAGTGGATAATACAGAGTTTTGAACCGTGGAATTGCAAAACCACAGTTCTAGTTATCTGGCCTACACCACACTCTTTTAAACAGATATATTTTTGTCTGAACAGTCAGCGAGACACTCAAAATGTTTTTTTATGCAAAAAGGTGGATTACACCCAGATTTGAACCGTGGAAGAGGAAAACCACAGTTCTAGTTATCTGGCCTACACCAGAATCATTTAAACAGATATGTTTGTGTCTGAACAGTCAGCGAGACACTCAAAATGTATTATTTTTAAGGAAAAAAGGCAAAAAAGTGGAAAATACTGACATTTGAATCGTGGAACTGCAAAACCACAGTTCTAGTTATCTGGCCTACACCAGACTCTCTAAACAGATATATTTTTGTCTGAACAGTCAGAGAGACACTCAAAATGTTTTTTTATGCAAAAAGGTGGATTACACCCAGATGTGAACTGTGGAAGAGGAAAACCACAGTTCTAGTTCTCTGGCCTACCCCAGAATCTTTTAAACAGGTATATATATGTCTGAACAGTCAGCGAGTCGCAAAAAATGTTTTTTTTTATGCAAAAAGGTGGATTACACCCATATTTGAACCGTGGAAGAGGAAAACCACAGTTTTAGTTATCTGGCCTTCACCAGAATCTTTTAAACAGATCTATTTGTGTCTGAACAGTCAGCGAGACACTCAAAATGTTTTTTTTATGCAAAAAGGTGGATTACACCTAGATTTGAACCGTGGAAGAGGTAAACCACAGTTCTAGTTATCTGGCCTACACCAGACTCTTTTAAACAGATATATTTGTGTCTGAACAGTCAGTGAGATGCTAAAAATGTTTTTTTTTATGCAAAAAGGTGGATTACACAGAGATTTGAACCGTCGCAGAGGAAAACCACAGTTCTAGATATCTGGCCTACACTACACTCTTTTAAACAGATATATTTGTGTCTGAACAGTCAGCGTCACACTGAAACTTTTTTTTTTATGCAAAAAGGTGGATTACACCCAGATTTGAATTGTTGAAGAAGAAAACCACAGTTCTAGTTTTCTGGCCTTCACCAGACTCTTTTAAACAGATATATTTCTGTCTGAACAGTCAGCGAGACACTGAAACATTTTTTTTTTATGCAAAAAGGTGGATTACACCCAGATTTGAAACGTGGAAGAGGAAAACCACAGTTCTAGTTATCTGGCCTACACCAGAATCTTTTAAACCAATATATTTGTGTCTGAACAGTCAGCGAGACACTGAAAATGTTTTTTTTATGGAAAAAAGGCAAAAAAGTGGATAATACAGAGATTTGAATCGTGAAATTGCAAAACCACAGTTCTAGTTATCTGGCCTACACCACACTCTTTTAAACAGATATATTTGTGTTTGAACAGTCAGCGAGACACTCAAAATGTTTTTTTTAAGGAAAAAAGGCAAAAAAGTGGATAATACAGAGATTTGAACCGTGGAACTGCAAAACCACAGTTCTAGTTATCTGGCCTACACCAGACTGTTTTAAATTGATATATTTTTGTCTGAACAGTCAGCGAGACACTCAAAATGTTTTTTTTAAGGAAAAAAGGCAAAAAAGTGAATAATACAGAGATTTGAACCGTGGAACTGCAAAACCACAGTTCTAGTTATCTGGCCTACACCAGACTGTTTTAAATTGATATATTTGTGTCTGAACAGTCAGCGAGACACTGAAAATGTTTTTTTTATGGAAAAAAGGCAAAAAAGTGGATAATACAGAGATTTGAATCGTGAAATTGCAAAACCACAGTTCTAGTTTTCTGGCCTTCACCAGACTCTTTTAAACAGATATATTTCTGTCTGAACAGTCAGCGAGACACTGAAACTTTTTTTTTTATGCAAAAAGGTGGATTACACCCAGATTTGAACCGTGGAAGAGGAAAACCACAGTTCTAGTTCTCTGGCCTACCCCAGAATCTTTTAAACAGATATATTTGTGTCTGAACAGTCAGCGAGTCGCTAAAAATGTTTTTTTTATGCAAAAAGGTGGATTACACCCAGATTTGAACCGTGGAAGAGGAAAACGACAGTTCTAGTGCTCTGGCTTACCCCAGATTCTTTTAAACAGATATCTTTGTGTCTGAACAGTCAGCGAGACGCTAAAAATGTTTTTTTTATGCAAAAAGGTGGATTACACCCAGATTTGAACCGTGGAAGAGGAAAACCACAAGTCTAGCTATCTGGCCTACACCAGAATCTTTTAAACAGATATATTTGTGTCTGAACAGTCAGCGAGTCGCTAAAAATGTTTTTTTTATGCAAAAAGGTGGATTACACCCAGATTTGAACCGTGGAAGAGGAAAACGACAGTTCTAGTGCTCTGGCTTACCCCAGATTCTTTTAAACAGATATCTTTGTGTCTGAACAGTCAGCGAGATGCTAAAAATGTTTTTTTTTATGCAAAAAGGTGGATTACACCCAGATTTGAACCGTGGAAGAGGAAAACCACAGTTCTAGTTATCTGGCCTACACCAGAATCTTTTAAACAGATATATTTGTGTCTGAACAGTCAGCGAGACACTCAAAATGTTTTTTTTATGCAAAAAGGTGGATTACACCCAGATTTGAACCGTGGAAGAGGAAAACCACAGTTCTAGTTATCTGGCCTACACCAGAATCTTTTAAACAGATATATTTGTGTTTGAACAGTCAGCGAGACACTCAAAATGTTTTTTTTATGCAAAACGGTGGATTACACCCAGATTTGAACCGTGGAAGAGGAAAACCACAGTTCTAGTTATCTGGCCTACACCAGAATTTTTTAAACAGATATATTTGCGTCTGAACAGTCAGCGAGACACTCAAAATGTTTTATTGTTAAGGAAAAAAGGCAAAAAAGTGGATAATACAGAGTTTGAACCGTGGAACTACAAAACCACAGTTCTAGTTATCTGGCCTACACCAGACTCTTTTAAACAAATATATTTTTTTCTGAAAAGTCAGCGAGACACTCAAAATGTTTTTTTTTTATGCAAAAAGGTGGATTGCACCCAGATTTGAACCGTGGAAGAGGAAAACCACAGTTCTAGTTATCTGGCCTACACCAGACTCTTTTAAACTGATATATTTGTGTCTGAACAGTCAGCGTGACACTGAAACTTTTTTTTTCATGCAAAAAGGTGGATTACACCCAGATTTGAACCGTGGAAGAGGAAAACCACAGTTTTAGTTAATTGGCCTACACCAGAATTTTTTAAACAGATATATTTGTGTCTGAACAGTCAGCGAGACACTCAAAATGTTTTATTTTTAAGGAAAAAGGCAAATAAGTAGATAATACAGAGTTTTGAACCGTGGAATTGCAAAACCACAGTTCTAGTTATCTGGCCTACACCACACTCTTTTAAACAGATATATTTTTGTCTGAACAGTCAGCGAGACACTCAAAATGTTTTTTTATGCAAAAAGGTGGATTACACCCAGATTTGAACCGTGGAAGAGGAAAACCACAGTTCTAGTTATCTGGCTTACACCAGAATCATTTAAACAGATATATTTGTGTCTGAACAGTCAGCGAGACACTCAAAATGTATTATTTTTAAGGAAAAAAGGCAAAAAAGTGGAAAATACAGACATTTGAACCGTGGAACTGCAAAACCACAGTTCTAGTTATCTGGCCTACACCAGACTCTCTAAACAGATATATTTTTGTCTGAACAGTCAGCGAGACACTCAAAATGTTTTTTTTATGCAAAAAGGTGGATTACACCCAGATGTGAACTGTGGAAGAGGAAAACCACAGTTCTAGTTCTCTGGCCTACCCCAGAATCTTTTAAACAGATATATTTGTGTCTGAACAGTCAGCGAGTCGCTAAAAATGTTTTTTTTATGCAAAAAGGTGGATTACACCCATATTTGAACCGTGGAAGAGGAAAACCACAGTTCTAGTTATCTGGCCTACACCAGAATCTTTTAAACAGATCTATTTGTGTCTGAACAGTCAGCGAGACACTCAAAATGTTTTTTTTATGCAAAAAGGTGGATTACACCCAGATTTGAACCGTGGAAGAGGAAAACCACAGTTCTAGTTATCTGGCCTACACCAGACTCTTTTAAACAGATATATTTGTGTCTGAACAGTCAGTGAGACGCTAAAAATGTTTTTTTTTATGCAAAAAGGTGGATTACAAACAGATTTGAACCGTCGCAGAGGAAAACCACAGTTCTAGATATCTGGCCTACACTAGACTCTTTTAAACAGATATATTTGTGTCTGAACAGTCAGCGTCACACTGAAACTTTTTTTTTTATGCAAAAAGGTGGATTACACCCAGATTTGAATTGTGGAAGAGGAAAACCACAGTTCTAGTTTTCTGTCCTTCACCAGACTCTTTTAAACAGATATATTTCTGTCTGAACAGTCAGCGAGACACTGAAACTTTTTTTTTTATGCAAAAAGGTGGATTACACCCAGATTTGAACCGTGGAAGAGGAAAACCACAGTTATAGTTATCTGGCCTACACCAGAATCTTTTAAACCAATATATTTGTGTCTGAACAGTCAGCGAGACACTGAAAATGTTTTTTTTATGGAAAAAAGGCAAAAAAGTGGATAATACAGAGATTTGAATCGTGAAATTGCAAAACCACAGTTCTAGTTATCTGGCCTACACCAGACTCTTATAAACAGATATATTTGTGTTTGAACAGTCAGCGAGACACTCAAAATGTTTTTTTTAAGGAAAAAAGGCAAAAAAGTGAATAATACAGAGATTTGAACCGTGGAACTGCAAAACCACAGTTCTAGTTATCTAGCCTACACCAGACTGTTTTAAATTGATATATTTGTGTCTGAACAGTCAGCGAGACACTGAAAATGTTTTTTTTATGGAAAAAAGGCAAAAAAGTGGATAATACAGAGATTTGAATCGTGAAATTGCAAAACCACAGTTCTAGTTTTCTGGCCTTCACCAGACTCTTTTAAACAGATATATTTCTGTCTGAACAGTCAGCGAGACACTGAAACTTTTTTTTTATGCAAAAAGGTGGATTACACCCAGATTTGAACCTTGGAAGAGGAAAACCACAGTTCTAGTTATCTGGTCTACACCAGATTCTTTTAAACAGATATATTTGTGTCTGAACAGTCAGTGAGATGCTAAAAATGATTTTTTTTATGCAAAAAGGTGGATTACACCCAGATTTGAACCGTGGAAGAGGAAAACCACAGTTCTAGTTCTCTGGCCTACCCCAGATTCTTTTAAACAGATATATTTGTGTCTGAACAGTCAGAGAGACGCTTAAAATTTTTTTTTTTATGCAAAAAGGTGGATTACACCCAGATTTGAACCGTGGAAGAGGAAAACCACAGTTCTAGTTATCTGGTCTACACCAGATTCTATTAAACAGATATATTTGTGTCTGAACAGTCAGTGAGACGCTAAAAATGATTTTTTTTTCGGCAGAAAGGTGGATTACACCCAGATTTGAACCGTGGAAGAGGAAAACCACAGTTCTAGTTATCTGGCCTACACCAGACTCTTTTTAACAGATATATTTGTGTTTGAACAGTCAGCGAGACACTCAAAACGTTTCTTTTAAAAGAAAAAAGGCAAAAAAGTGGATAATACAGAGATTTGAACTGTGGAACTGCAAAACCACAGTTCTAGTTATCTGGCCTACACCAGACTCTTTTAAAAGGATATATTTTTGTCTGAACAGTCAGCGAGACACTCAAAATGTATTTTTTATGCAAAAAGGTGGATTAAACCCAGATTTGATCCGTGGAAGAGGAAAACCACAGTTCTAGTTATCTGGCGTACACCAGAATCTTTTAAACCGATATATTTGTGTCTGAACAGTCAGCGAGACACTGAAAATGCTTTTTTTATGGAAAAAAGGCAAAAAAGTGGATAGTAGAGAGATTTGAATCGTGAAATTGCAAAACCACAGTTCTAGTTATCTGGCCTACACCAGACTCTTTTAAATTTATGTATTTTTGTCTGAAAAGTCAGCGAGACACTCAAAATGTTTTTTTTATGCAAAAAGGTGGATTACACCCAGATTTGAACCGTGGAAGAGGAAAACCACAGTTCTAGTTATCTGGCCTACACCAGACTCTTTTAAACAGATATATCTGTGTCTGAACAGTGAGCGAGACACTGAAAATGTTCTTTTTTATGGAAAAAAGGCAAAAACGTGGATAATACAGAGATTTGAACCATGGAACTGCAAAACCACAGTTCTAGATATCTGGCCTACACCACAGTCTTTTAAACAGATATATTTGTGTCTGAACAGTCAGCGAGACGCTAAAAATGTTTTTATTAATGCAAAAAGGTAGATTACACACAGATTTGAACTGTGGAAGAGAAAAACCACAGTTCTAGTTATCTGGCCTACACCCGACTCTTTTAAACAGATATATTTGTGTCTGAACCGTCAGCGTGACACTGAAACTTTTTTTTATGCAAAAAGGTGGATTACACCCAGATTTGAAACGTGGAAGAGGAAAACTACAGTTCTAGTTCTCTGGCCTACCCCAGAATCTTTTAAACTGATATATTTTTGTCTGAACAGTCAGCGAGACGCTAAAAATGTTTTTTTTTATGCAAAAAGGTGGATTACACCCAGATTTGAACCGTGGAAGAGGAAAACCACAGTTCTATTTATCTGGTCTGCACCAGATTCTTTTAAACAGATATATTTGTGTCTGAACAGTCAGCTAGATGCTAAATATGATTTTTTTTATGCAAAAAGGTGGATTACACCCAGATTTGAACCGTGGAAGAGGAAAACCACAGTTCTAGTTATCTGCCCTACACCAGACTCTTTTAAACAGATATATTTGTGTTTGAACAGTCAGCGAGACACTCAAAATGTTTTTTTTATGCAAAAAGGTGGATTACACCCAGATTTGAACCGTGGAAGAGGAAAACCACAGTTCTAGTTATCTGGCCTACACCAGAATCTTTTAAACAGATATATTTGCGTTTGAACAGTCAGCGAGACACTCAAAATGTTTTTTTTATGCAAAAAGGTGGATTACACCCAGATTTGAACCGTGGAATAATAATAATAATAATAATAATAGTTTATTTTTATAGCGCCAACATATTCCGCAGCACTTTACAAATTTTAGGGGGGACTTATACAGACAATACAGAATAAGCATATCTCATATCGAACGGAGTGAGGGCCCTGCTCGCGAGCTTACAGTCTATGAGGAAGTGGGGGAGACACAAAAGGTAAAAAGTACATATATTGTATAATGCAGCCTTGATATACTGAATAGGATAAATAATAATACATGGACTGGTCGCCAGCCAGTATGTGTGCAGTCCTGACAGAGGCTTTTATGTGCATGGATGGTTTGAACCCTAAGTTGAAGAAGATTTTAATATGGGGGAAAGCTGGGATGGACAGAGTGTGTTTAGGTGATACGCCAGTCTAAAGAAATGTGTTTTTAGGGTTCGCTTGAAACTGTGGGTATTGGGAATTAATCGAACTGTCCTGGGTAGTGCATTCCAGAGAATTGGCGCAGCACGCGAGAAATCTTGGAGACGGGAGTGGGAAGTTCGGATTATGGAGGATTTTAGTTTCAAGTCATTTGCAGAACGGAGGGCACGTGTAGGGTGGTAGACTGAGACAAGGGAGGAGATGTAGGGGGGTACTGAAGCATGGAGCGCTTTGTGGGTAAGCGTGATAAGTTTAAAACGAACTCTATATTGGATGGGCAACCAATGCAATGACTGGCACAGGGAAGAGGCATCTGAGTAGCGGTTGGCGAGGAATATGATCCTGGCTGCTGCGTTCAGGACGGATTGGAGAGGGGAGAGATTAGTAAGAGGGAGACCGATTAGTAGAGCGTTGCAATAGTCAAGACGAGAATGAATAAGAGCGACAGTAAGAGTTTTTGCCGAGTCAAAGGTGAGAAAAGTCCTGATTCTTGAGATGTTTTTGAGGTGTAGATGACATGAACGAGCGAGTGATTTGATGTGAGGAGTGAAAGAAAGATCTGAATCAAAAATGACCCCAAGACAGCGGGCTTGTAGCTGGGGAGTAATGGTTGAGCCACAAACGGAGATGGCAATATCGGGCACAGGTAGATTAATGGAGGGAGGAAAGACGAGTAGTTCAGTTTTTGACAGATTCAGTTTTAGGTAGAGGGAGGACATAATGTTAGACACAGCAGAAAGACAATCACTGGTCTTTTGTAGTAATGCAGGGGTGATGTCCGGAGCAGAGGTGTATAATTGGGTGTCATCAGCATAGAGATGGTACTGAAAACCGAATCTACTGATTGTTTGTCCAATAGGAGCAGTGTATAAGGAGAAAAGAAGGGGGCCTAGGACTGATCCTTGAGGAACCCCGACAGTAAGAGGAAGTAGGGAGGAGGAGGAGCCGGCGAAAGACACAGAGAAGGAGCGGTCAGAGAGATAAGAGGAGAACCAGGAGAGAACCGTGTCCTTGAGGCCAATAGTGCGGAGCATAGTGAGGAGGAGCTGGTGATCCACAGTGTCAAATGCTGCAGAGAGATCCAGGAGAATCAGCAGGGAGTAGTGACCATTAGATTTAGCTGTTAGTAGATCATTAGAGACTTTAGTGAGGGCAGTTTCAGTAGAATGTAAAGAGCGGAAACCAGATTGTAAAGGGTCAAGAAGAGAGTTGTCTGAGAGATAGCGGATTAGACGGGAGTGGACCAGGCGTTCCAGGAGTTTAGAGATAAAGGGAAGATTGGAAACAGGTCTGTAGTTGGCCGTGCAGTTCTGGTCGAGGGATGGTTTTTTAAGTAATGGTTGTATGCTGGCGTGTTTAAAAGAAGAGGGAAAGATACCAGATGAGAGGGAAAGGTTGAAAATTTTAGTTAGGTGAGAGGTGACAGCTGGAGCAAGGGACTGAAGGAGATGTGAGGGAATAGGGTCGCTGGTGCAGGTGGTAGGGCGAGAAGATGCAAGGAGCCTGATCACTTCATCTTCCGTGACTGGTTCGAAGACAGAAAATGAGCAAGATACAATGTGGCGGGGGGGAGCATGCATAACATTTGGGGATTGGGAGAAAATTTCCTGTCGGATATGGTCAATTTTTTCTTTGAAATAGTTAGCCAGATCGTCAGCGCTGAGGTCGGTGGTCGGGGCCTGTGCTGTTTGATTGAGGAGAGAATGAAACGTGTCAAAGAGTCGTTTAGGATTATTGGAAAGTGAGATGATGAGGTTGTTAAAGTAGGTTTGTTTGGAGAGGTGAAGGGCAGAGTTATATGTTTTCAGCATAAATTTATAGTGGAGGAAATCTTCGGGCAGATTTGATTTTCTCCACAGCCGTTCAGCGCACCTGGAGTACCTCTGGAGAAGACGTGTTTGAGGCGTGTGCCAGGGTTGTCACCGTCTATGCCGAATTGTTCTTTGTGTAGGAGGTGCGGCTTCATCCAGGGCGCATAGCATTATTTAGTTATAATGCTTCAATGCAGATTCGGGACATGAGAGGGAGGAGATTGGGGCCAATGATGATTGCAACCTTTTTATAAATTTCTGGGTGTTAATGGCGCGTAAATTTTTATAAGTGTGGACGGTGGGAGTGTCTTGAGTAGAGTCACAGTTCTTGACAGAGAATGAAAGAAGATTATGGTCAGAGAGTGGAAGGGGAGAGTTAGTAAAGTCATGTACTGAGCAAAGCCGGGAGAAAATCAGGTCCAATGTGTTCCCGTCCTCATGTGTAGGAGAATTAGCAAGCTGTGAAAGGCCGAAGGAGGAGGTTAATGATAAAAGATGCGTGGCAGATGGGGAAAGAGGATCGCCAATTGGGATGTTAAAGTCTCCCATGATTATCGTGGGGATGTCGCAGGATAGAAAATTTGTAAGCCAGGCAGCAAAGTGATCCAGGAATTGACGGGGGGAACCTGGGGGGCGATAGACAACCGCCACTCGCAGGGAGAAGGGCCGGTAGAGTCTGACTGTGTGGGCCTCAAAGGACGGGAAGATAAGGGAGGGTACAGGGGGGATAACCTGAAAAGTACATTTTGTTGAAAGAAGCAGACCAACACCCCCACCTGATCTGTTGTCAGGTCGCGGGGTATGAGAGAAATGTAGGCCACCATAGGAGAGAGCTGCAGCGGCGGTGGTGTCCGACTGCTGGATCCAGGTTTCAGTGAGAGCCAGAAGGTTGAGGGAATTAGAGAGGAAAAAGTCATGGATGTAAGAGAGTTTATTACAAGCTGAGCGTGCATTCCAAAGGGCACAGTTGAATGAGACAGAAGATATGCAGGGAATATTAATGAGATTAGCAGGGTTTCTGAATGTAACAGGGAAAGAGTTAGTGTTATTATTACTGGAGGGTCCTGGGTTGGGAGAAATATCACCTGCGACTAATAGAAGGAAGATACAGAGAGTGAGCAGATGATTGAGTGATTTGTGAGAGCGTTTCCTGCGTTGTATGGTGGGAATGAATGGATCTGCGTGGTATAACATTGTGAAGAGAGCATGACAACTGTACATAGGAGAAGAGAGGAGTGAGGGATTAATATGGATGAAGTGTGCCGCATTTGTGGGTGAACGGTGAATGTGGATGATTGTAGCAACCAGAGTATAAATGGCACAGATACAAATGGTGAATACTGATTGCAAAACAGATGACCTGGAAGCAAGTTTGTTTAATTGTCTTGCATGTCTTACCTGTCTCCTGCCCTGTCCAACTGCCATTTTCTAACTGCCAGGGCACTTTGCTAAATTATGGCACTTCGATAAAGTATGCATAAATGCTATATGCATAAATGCCCCCGCATAAATGCCTCCCCTTAACTAAGTCTCAATATATAGGGACGTATCTGCTTAGATCTGCACAGATTTAACTCATTAACAATCAATCACTAGCTTAAAAGACAACAGGAGACCATAAAGTGCAGGGAAAAAAAAAAAAAAAAAAAAAACAGACTAGTAAACTCGGCATGGATCATAAACTCTTAAAGTAAGTGTGATGACCTTTAAGTATCATGGAATAAAAAAGCTAGAGGAGTGAAAAAATATATACCAGAAATTGATAGGCTGCAGAGCATTGCATGGAGATATAATGCAGTTTTCAGGACAGATCACACAAGCAGTGAAAAATATATACCAGAAATTGATAGGCTGCAGAGCATTGCATGGAGATATAATGCAGTTTTCAGGACAGATCACACAAGCAGTGAAAAATATATACCAGAAATTGATAGGCTGCAGAGCATTGCATGGAGATATAATGCAGTTTTCAGGACAGATCACACAAGCAGTGAAAAATATATACCTGTAAGAAGAGAAGAAAGATGAATATTAGCAATGCCATTTTCTAACTGCCAGGGCACTTTGCTAAATTATGGCACTTCGATAAAGTATGCATAAATGCTATATGCATAAATGCCCCCGCATAAGAAGAGGAAAACCACAGTTCTAGTTATCTGGCCTACACCAGAAACTTTTAAACAGATATATTTGTGTCTGAACAGTCAGCGAGACACTCAAAATGTTTTATTTATAAGGAAAAAAGGCAAAAAGGTGGATAATGCAGAGATTTGAATCGTGGAACTGCAAAATCACAGTTCTAGTTATTTGGCCTACATCAGACTCTTTTAAATTGATATATTTTTGTCTGAACAGTCAGTGAGACACTCAAAATGTTTTTTTTATGCAAAAAGGTGGATTACACCCAGATTTGAACTGTGGAAGAGGAAAACCACAGTTCCAGTGCTCTGGCTTACCCCAGATTCTTTTAGACAGATATATTTGTGTCTGAACAGTCAGCGAGACGCTAAAAATGTTTTTTTTTATGCAAAAAGGTGGATTACACCCAGATTTGAACCGTGGAATAGGAAAACCACAGTTCTAGATTTCTGGCCTACACCAGACTCTTTTAAACGGATATATTTTTGTCTGAACAGTCAGCGAGACACTCAAAATGTTTTTTTTATGCAAAAAGGTGGATTACACCCAGATTTGAACCGTGGAAGAGGAAAACCACAGTTCTAGTTATCTGGCCTACACCAAAATCTTTTAAACAGATATATTTGTGTCTGAACAGTCAGTGAGACGCTAAAAATGTTTTTTTTTATTCAAAAAGGTGGATTACACCCAGATTTGAACCATGGAAGAGGAAAACCACAGTTCTAGTTATCTGGTCTACACCAGATTCTTTTAAACAGATATATTTGTGTCTGAACAATCAGCGAGACGCTAAAAATGATTTTTTTTTAATGCAAAAAGGTGGATTACGTCCAGATTTGAACCGTGGAAGAGGAAAACCACAGTTCTAGTTATGTGGCCTAAACCAGACTCTTTTAAACAGGTATATTTGTGTTTGAATAATCAGCGAGACACTCAAAATGTTTTTTTTTTATGGAAAAAAGGCAAAAAAGTGGATAATACAGAGATTTGAACCGTGGAACTGCAAAACCACAGTTCTAGTTATCTTGCCTACACCAGACTCTTTTAAATTGATATATTTTTGTTTGAACAGTCAGCGAGACACTCAAAATGTTTTTTTTATGCAAAAAGGTGGATTACACCCAGATTTGAACAGTGGAAGAGGAAAACCACAGTTCTAGTTCTCTGGCTTACCCCAGATTCTTTAAAACAGATATATTTGTGTCTGAACAGTCAGTGAGAAGCTAAAAATGTTTTTTTTCATTCAAAAAGGTGGATTACACCCAGATTTCAACCGTGGAAGAGGAAAACCACAGTTTTAGTTATCTTGTCTACACCAGATTCTTTGAAACAGATATATTTTTGTCTGAACAGTCAGCGAGACGCTAAAAATGATTTTTTTTAATGCAAAAAGGTGGATTACATCCAGATTTGAACCGTGGAAGAGGAAAACCACAGTTCTAGTTATGTGGCCTACACCAGACTCTTTTAAACAGATATATTTGTGTTTGAGCAGTCAGCGAGACACTCAAAATGTTTTTTTATGCAAAAAGGTGTATTACACCCAGATTTGAACCGTGGAAGAGGAAAACCACAGTTCTAGTTCTCTGGCCTACCCCAGAATCTTTTAAACATATATATTTGTATCTGAACAGTCAGCGAGACGCTAAAAATGTTTTTTTTTAAGCAAAAAGGTGGATTACACACAGATTTGAACCGTGGAAGAGGAAAACCACAGTTCTAGTTTTCTGGCCTACACCAGACTCTTTTAAACAGATATATTTCTGTCTGAACAGTCAGCGAGACACTGAAACTTTTTTTTTTATGCAAAAAGGTGGATTACACACAGATTTGAACCGTGGAAGAGGAAAACCACAGTTCTAGTTATCTGGCCTACACCAGACTCTTTTAAACAGGTATATTTGTGTTTGAATAATCAGCGAGACACTCAAAATGTTTTTTTTTATGGAAAAAAGGCAAAAAAGTGGATAATACAGAGATTTGAACCGTGGAACTGCAAAACCACAGTTCTAGTTATCTGGCCTACACCAGACTCTTTTAAATTGATATATTTTTGTTTGAACAGTCAGCGAGACACTCAAAATGTTTTTTTTATGCAAAAAGGTGGATTACACCCAGATTTGAACAGTGGAAGAGGAAAACCACAGTTCTAGTTCTCTGGCTTACCCCAGATTCTTTTAAACAGATATATTTGTGTCTGAACAGTCAGCGAGACGCTAAAAATGTTTTTTTTAATTCAGAAAGGTGGATTACACCGAGATTTGAACCGTGGAAGAGGAAAAGCACAGTTTTAGTTATCTGGTGTACACCAGATTCTTTTAAACAGATATATTTGTGTCTGAACAGTCAGCGAGACGCTAAAAATGATTTTTTTTAATGCAAAAAGGTGGATTACATCCAGATTTGAACCGTGGAAGAGGAAAACCACAGTTCTAGTTATGTGGCCTACACCAGACTCTTTTAAACAGATATATTTGTGTTTGAACAGTCAGCGAGACACTCAAAATGTTTTTTTATGCAAAAAGGTGGATTACACCCAGATTTGAACCGTGGAAGAGGAAAACCACAGTTCTAGTTCTCTGGCCTACCCCAGAATCTTTTAACATATATATCTGTATCTGAACAGTCAGCGAGACGCTAAAAATGTTTTTTTTTAAGCAAAAAGGTGGATTACACACAGATTTGAACCGTGGAAGAGGAAAACCACAGTTCTAGTTTTCTGGCCTACACCAGACTCTTTTAAACAGATATATTTGTGTCTGAACAGTCAGCGAGACACTCAAAATGTTTTTTTTATGGAAAAAAGGCAAAAAAGGGGATAATACAGAGATTTGAATCGTGAAACTGCAAAACCACAGTTATAGTTATTTGGCCTACACCAGACTCTTTTAAATTGATATATTTTTGTCTGAACAGTCAGCGAGACACTCAAAATGTTTTTTTTATGCAAAAAGGTGGATTACACCCAGATTTGAACCGTGGAAGAGGAAAACCACAGTTCTAGTTATCTGGCCTACACCAAAATCTTTTAAACAGATATATTTGAGTCTGAACAGTCAGTGAGACGCTAAAAATGTTTTTTTTTATTCAAAAAGGTGGATTACACCCAGATTTGAACCATGGAAGAGGAAAACCACAGTTCTAGTTATCTGGTCTACACCAGATTCTTTTAAACAGATATATTTGTGTCTGAACAATCAGCGAGACGCTAAAAATGATTTTTTTTTAATGCAAAAAGGTGGATTACGTCCAGATTTGAACTGTGGAAGAGGAAAACCACAGTTCTAGTTATGTGGCCTAAACCAGACTCTTTTAAACAGGTATATTTGTGTTTGAATAATCAGCGAAACACTCAAAATGTTTTTTTTTATGGAAAAAAGGCAAAAAAGTGGATAATACAGAGATTTGAACCGTGGAACTGCAAAACCACAGTTCTAGTTATCTGGCCTACACCAGACTCTTTTAAATTGATATATTTTTGTTTGAACAGTCAGCGAGACACTCAAAATGTTTTTTTTATGCAAAAAGGTGGATTACACCCAGATTTGAACAGTGGAAGAGGAAAACCACAGTTCTAGTTCTCTGGCTTACCCCAGATTCTTTAAAACAGATATATTTGTGTCTGAACAGTCAGTGAGAAGCTAAAAATGTTTTTTTTCATTCAAAAAGGTGGATTACACCCAGATTTGAACCGTGGAAGAGGAAAGCCACAGTTTTAGTTATCTGGTCTACACCAGATTCTTTTAAACAGATATATTTGTGTCTGAACAGTCAGCGAGACGCTAAAAATGATTTTTTTTAATGCAAAAAGGTGGATTACATCCAGATTTGAACCGTGGAAGAGGAAAACCACAGTTCTAGTTATGTGGCCTACACCAGACTCTTTTAAACAGATATATTTGTGTTTGAGCAGTCAGCGAGACACTCAAAATGTTTTTTTATGCAAAAAGGTGGATTACACCCAGATTTGAACCGTGGAAGAGGAAAACCACAGTTCTAGTTCTCTGGCCTACCCCAGAATCTTTTAAACATATATATTTGTATCTGAACAGTCAGCGAGACGCTAAAAATGTTTTTTTTTAAGTAAAAAGGTGGATTACACACAGATTTGAACCGTGGAAGAGGAAAACCACAGTTCTAGCTTTCTGGCCTACACCAGACTCTTTTAAACAGATATATTTCTGTCTGAACAGTCAGCGAGACACTGAAACTTTTTTTTTTATGCAAAAAGGTGGATTACACACAGATTTGAACCGTGGAAGAGGAAAACCACAGTTCTAGTTATCTGGCCTACACCAGACTCTTTTAAACAGGTATATTTGTGTTTGAATAATCAGCGAGACACTCAAAATGTTTTTTTTTATGGAAAAAAGGCAAAAAAGTGGATAATACAGAGATTTTAACCGTGGAACTGCAAAACCACAGTTCTAGTTATCTGGCCTACACCAGACTCTTTTAAATTGATATATTTTTGTTTGAACAGTCAGCGAGACACTCAAAATGTTTTTTTTATGCAAAAAGGTGGATTACACCCAGATTTGAACAGTGGAAGAGGAAAACCACAGTTCTAGTTCTCTGGCTTACCCCAGATTCTTTTAAACAGATATATTTGTGTCTGAACAGTCAGCGAGACGCTAAAAATGTTTTTTTTTATTCAGAAAGGTGGATTACACCCAGATTTGAACCGTGGAAGAGGAAAACCACAGTTCTAGTTATGTGGCCTACACCAGACTCTTTTAAACAGATATATTTGTGTTTGAACAGTCAGCGAGACACTCAAAATGTTTTTTTATGCAAAAAGGTGGATTACACCCAGATTTGAACCGTGGAAGAGGAAAACCACAGTTCTAGTTCTCTGGCCTACCCCAGAATCTTTTAACATATATATTTTGTATCTGAACAGTCAGCGAGACGCTAAAAATGTTTTTTTTTAAGCAAAAAGGTGGATTACACACAGATTTGAACCGTGGAAGAGGAAAACCACAGTTCTAGTTTTCTGGCCTACACCAGACTCTTTTAAACAGATATATTTCTGTCTGAACAGTCAGCGAGACACTGAAACTTTTTTTTTTATGCAAAAAGGTGGATTACACCCAGATTTGAAACGCGGAAGAGGAAAACCACAGTTCTAGTTTTCTGGTCTACACCAGAATCTTTTAAACAGATGTATTTGTGTCTGAACAGTCAGCGAGACACTCAAAATGTTTTTTTTATGGAAAAAAGGCAAAAAAGGGGATAATACAGAGATTTGAATAGTGAAACTGCAAAACCACAGTTCTAGTTATTTGGCCTACACCAGACTCTTTTAAATTGATATATTTTTGTCTGAACAGTCAGCGAGACACTCAAAATGTTTTTTTTATGCAAAAAGGTGGATTACACCCAGATTTGAACCGTGGAAGAGGAAAACGACAGTTCTAGTGCTCTAGCTTACCCCAGATTCTTTTAAACAGATATCTTTGTGTCTGAACAGTCAGCGAGATGCTAAAAATGTTATTTTTTATGCAAAAAGGTGGATTACACCCAGATTTGAACCGTGGAAAAGGAAAACCACAGTTCTAGTTATCTGGCCTACACCAGAATCTTTTAAACAGATATATTTTTGTCTGAACAGTCAGTGAGACACTCAAAATGTTTTTTTTATGCAAAAAGGTGGATTACACCCAGATTTGAACTGTGGAAGAGGAAAACCACAGTTCTAGTTATCTGGCCTACACCAGAATCTTTTAAACAGATATATTTTTGTCTGAACAGTCAGCGAGACACTCAAAATTTTTTATTTTTAAGGAAGAAAGGCAGAAAAGTGGATAATACAGAGATTTGAACCGTGGAACTGCAAAACCACAGTTCTAGTTATCTGGCCTACACCAGACTCTTTTAAACAGATATATTTTTGTCTGAACAGTCAACGAAACACTCAAAATGTTTTTTTTATGCAAAAAGGTGGATTACACCCAGATTTGAACCGTGGAAGAGGAAAACCACAGTTCTAGTCACCTGGCCTACACCAGAATCTTTTAAACAGATATATTTCTGTCTGAACAGTCAGCGAGACACTCAAAATGTTTTTTTTATGGAAAAAAGGCAAAAAAGGGGATAATACAGAGATTTGAATCGTGAAACTGCAAAACCACAGTTCTAGTTATTTGGCCTACACAAGACTCTTTTAAATTGATATATTTTTGTCTGAACAGTCAGCGAGACACTCAAAATGTTTTTTTTATGCAAAAAGGTGGATTACACCCAGACTTGAACCGTGGTAGAGGAAAACCACAGTTCTAGTGCTCTGGCTTATCCCAGATTCTTTTAAACAGATATATTTGTGTCTGAACAGTCAGCGAGACGCTAAAAATGTTTTTTTTTATGCAAAAAGGTGGATTACACCCAGATTTGAACCGTGGAATAGGAAAACCACAGTTCTAGATTTCTGGCCTACACCAGACTCTTTTAAACGGATATATTTTTGTCTGAACAGTCAGCGAGACACTCAAAATGTTTTTTTTATGCAAAAAGGTGGATTACACCCAGATTTGAACCGTGGAAGAGGAAAACCACAGTTCTAGTTATCTGGCCTACACCAGAATATTTTAAACAGATATATTTGTGTCTGAACAGACAGTGAGACGCTAAAAATGTTTTTTTTTATTCAAAAAGGTGGATTACACCCAGATTTGAACCATGGAAGAGGAAAACCACAGTTCTAGTTATCTGGTCTACACCAGATTCTTTTAAACAGATATATTTGTGTCTGAACAATCAGCGAGACGCTAAAAATGATTTTTTTTAATGCAAAAAGGTGGATTACGTCCAGATTTGAACCGTGGAAGAGGAAAACCACAGTTCTAGTTATGTGGCCTAAACCAGACTCTTTTAAACAGGTATATTTGTGTTTGAATAATCAGCGAGACACTCAAAATGTTTTTTTTTATGGAAAAAAGGCAAAAAAGTGGATAATACAGAGATTTGAACCGTGGAACTGCAAAACCACAGTTCTAGTTATCTTGCCTACACCAGACTCTTTTAAATTGATATATTTTTGTTTGAACAGTCAGCGAGACACTCAAAATGTTTTTTTTATGCAAAAAGGTGGATTACACCCAGATTTGAACAGTGGAAGAGGAAAACCACAATTCTAGTTCTCTGGCTTACCCCAGATTCTTTAAAACAGATATATTTGTGTCTGAACAGTCAGTGAGACGCTAAAAATGTTTTTTTTCATTCAAAAAGGTGGATTACGTCCAGATTTGAACCGTGGAAGAGGAAAACCACAGTTTTAGTTATCTGGTCTACACCAGATTCTTTTAAACAGATATATTTGTGTCTGAACAGTCAGCGAGACGCTAAAAATGATTTTTTTTAATGCAAAAAGGTGGATTACATCCAGATTTGAACCGTGGAAGAGGAAAACCACAGTTCTAGTTATCTGGCCTACACCAGAATCTTTTAAACAGATATATTTTTGTCTGAACAGTCAGCGAGAACTCAAAATTTTTTCTTTTTAAGGAAGAAAGGCAGAAAAGTGGATAATACAGAGATTTGAACCGTGGAACTGCAAAACCACTTTTTTATGGAAAAAAGGCAAAAAAGGGGATAATACAGAGATTAGAATCGTGAAACTGCAAAACCACAGTTCTAGTTATCTGGCCTACACCAGACTGTTTTAAACAGATATATTTATGTCTGAACTGTCAGCGAGACACTGAAACTTTTTTTTTTTATGCAAAATGGTGGATTACACCCAGATTTGAACCGTGGAAGAGGAAAACCACAGTTCTAGTTATCTGGCGTACACCAGAATCTTTTAAACAGATATATTTGTGTCTGAACAGTCAGCGAGACACTGAAAATGTTTTATTTATAAGGAAAAAAGGAAAAAAGGTGGATAATACAGAGATTTGAACCGTGGAACTGCAAAACCACAGTTCTAGTTATTTGGCCTACATCAGACTCTTTTAAACAGATATATTTTTGTCTGAACAGTCAGTGAGACACTCAAAATGTTTTTTTTTTATGCAAAAAGGTGGATTACACCCAGATTTGAACTGTGGAAGAGGAAAACCACAGTTCTAGTTATCTGGCCGACACCAGAATCTTTTAAACAGATATATTTGTGTCTGAACAGTCAGCGAGACACGCAAAATGTTTTATTTTTAAGGAAAAAAGGCAGAAAAGTGGATAATACAGAGATTTGAACCGTGGAACTGCAAAACCACAGTTCTAGTTATCTGGCCTACACCAGACTCTTTTAAACAGATATATTTTTGTCTGAACAGTCAGCGAAACACTCAAAATGTTTTTTTTATGCAAAAAGGTGGATTACACCCAGATTTGAACCGTGGAAGAGGAAAATCACAGTTCTAGTTATCTGGCCTACACCAGAATCTTTTAAACAGATATATTTCTGTCCGAACAGTCAGCGAGACACTCAAAATGTTTTTTTTATGGAAAAAAGGCAAAAAAGGGGATAATACAGAGATTTGAATCGTGAAACTGCAAAACCACAGTTATAGTTATTTGGCCTACACCAGACTCTTTTAAACGGATATATTTTTGTCTGAACAGTCAGAGAGACACTCAAAATGTTTTTTTTATGCAAAAAGGTGGATTACACCCAGATTTGAACCATGGAAGAGGAAAACCACAGTTCTAGTGCTCTGGCTTACCCCAGATTCTTTTAAACAGATATATTTGTGTCTGAACAATCAGCGAGGCGCTAAAAATGTTTTTTTTATGCAAAAAGGTGGATTACACACAGATTTGAACCGTGGAAGAGGAAAACCACAAGTCTAGCTATCTGGCCTACACCAGACTCTTTTAAACAGGTATATTTGTGTTTGAATAATCAGCGAGACACTCAAAATGTTTTTTTTATGCAAAAAGGTGGATTACACCCAGATTTGAACCGTGGAAGAGGAAAACCACAGTTCTAGTTATCTGGCCTACACCAGAATCTTTTAAACAGATATATTTTTGTCTGAACAGTCAGTGAGACACTCAAAATGTTTTTTTTATGCAAAAAGGTGGATTATACCCAGATTTGAACTGTGGAAGAGGAAAACCACAGTTCTAGTTATCTGGCCTACACCAGAATCTTTTAAACAGATATATTTTTGTCTGAACAGTCAGCGAGAACTCAAAATTTTTTCTTTTTAAGGAAGAAAGGCAGAAAAGTGGATAATACAGAGATTTGAACCGTGGAACTGCAAAACCACAGTTCTAGTTATCTGGCCTACACCAGACTCTTTTAAACAGATATATTTTTGTCTGAACAGTCAGCGAAACACTCAAAATGTTTTTTTTATGCAAAAAGGTGGATTACACCCAGATTTGAACCGTGGAAGAGGAAAACCACAGTTCTAGTTATCTGGCCTACACCAGAATCTTTTAAACAGATATATTTCTGTCCGAACAGTCAGCGAGACACTCAAAATGTTTTTTTTATGGAAAAAAGGCAAAAAAGGGGATAATACAGAGATTTGAATCGTGAAACTGCAAAACCACAGTTCTAGTTATTTGGCCTACACCAGACTCTTTTAAAGTGATATATTTTTGTCTGAACAGTCAGCGAGACACTCAAAATGTTTTTTTTATGCAAAAAGGTGGATTACACCCAGATTTGAACCGTGGAAGAGGAAAACCACAGTTCTAGTGCTCTGGCTTACCCCAGATTCTTTTAAAAAGATATATTTGTGTCTGAACAGTCAGCGAGACGCTAAAAATGTTTTTTTTATGCAAAAAGGTGGATTACACCCAGATTTGAACCGTGGAAGAGGAAAACCACAAGTCTAGCTATCTGGCCTACACCAGACCCATTTAAACAGGTATATTTGTGTTTGAATAATCAGCGAGACACTCAAAATGTTTTTTTTATGCAAAAAGGTGGATTACACCCAGATTTGAACCTTGGAAGAGTTAAACCACAGTTCTAGTTATCTGGCCTACACCAGAATCTTTTAAACAGATATATTTGTGTCTGAACAGTCAGTGAGACGCTAAAAATGTTTTTTTTTATTCCAAAAGGTGGATTACACCCAGATTTGAACCATGGAAGAGGAAAACCACAGTTCTAGTTATCTGGTCTACACCAGATTCTTTTAAAGAGATATATTTGTGTCTGAACAGTCAGCGAGACGCTAAAAATGTTTTTTTTTTAATGCAAAAAGGTGGATTACATCCAGATTTGAACCGTGGAAGAGGAAAACCACAGTTCTAGTTATGTGGCCTACACCAGACTCTTTTAAACAGATATATTTGTGTTTGAACAGTCAGCGAGACACTCAAAATGTTTTTTTTTATGCAAAAAGGTGGATTACACCCAGATTTGAACCGTGGAAGAGGAGAACCACAGTTCTAGTTATCTGGCCTACACCAGAATCTTTTAAACAGATATATTTGTGTCTGAACAGTCAGCGAGACACTGAAAATGTTTTTTTTATGGAAAAAAGGCAAAAAAGGGGATAATACAGAGATTTGAATCGTGAAACTGCAAAACCACAGTTCTAGTTATCTGGCCTACACCAGACTGTTTTAAACAGATATATTTATGTCTGAACAGTCAGCGAGACACTGAAACTTTTTTTTTTTATGCAAAATGGTGGATTACACCCAGATTTGAACCGTGGAAGAGGAAAACCACAGTTCTAGTTATCTGGCGTACACCACAATCTTTTAAACAGATATATTTGTGTCAGAACAGTCAGCGAGACACTGAAAATGTTGCTTTTTTATGGAAAAAAGGCAAAAAAGTGGATAATACAGAGATTTGAACCGTGGAACTGCAAAACCACAGTTCTAATTATCTGGCCTACACCAGACTCTTTTAAACGGATATATTTTTGTCTGAACAGTCTGCGAGACACTCAAAATGTTTTTTTATGCCAAAAGGTGGATTACACCCAGATTTGAAACGTGGAAGAGGAAAACCACAGTTCTAGTTATCTGGCCTACACCAGACTCTTTTAAACAGATATATTTGTATTTGAACAGTCAGCGAGACACTCAAAATGTTTTTTTTATGGAAAAAAGGTGGATTACGCCCAGATTTGAACCGTGGAAGAGGAAAACCACAGTTCTAGTTATCTGGTCTACACCAGATTCTTTTAAACAGATACATATTTGTCTGAACAGTCAGTGAGATGCTAAAAATGATTTTTTTTATGCAAAAAGGTGGATTACACCCAGATTTGAACCGCGGAAGAGGAAAACCACAGTTCTAGTTATCTGGCCTACACCAGACTCTTTTAAACAGATATATTTGTGTTTGAACAGTCAGCGAGACATTCAAAATGTTTTTTTTTTAAGGAAAAAAGGCAAAAAAGTGGATAATACAGACATTTGAACTGTGGAACTGCAAAACCACAGTTCTAGTTATCTGGCCTACACCAGACTCTTTTAAAAGGATATATTTTTGACTGAACAGTCAGCGAGACACTCAAAATGTTTTTTTTATGCAAAAAGGTGGGTTACACCCAGATTTGAAACGTGGAAGAGGAGAACCACAGTTCTAGTTATCTGGCCTACACCAGACTCTTTTAAACAGATATATTTGTGTTTGAACAGTCAGCGAGACACTCAAAATGTTTTTTTTCATGGAAAAAAGGCAAAAAAGTGGATAACACAGAGATTTGAACTGTGGAACTGCAAAACCACAGTTCTAGTTATCGGGCCTACACCAGACTGTTTTAAATTGATATATTTTTGTCTGAACAGTCAGCGAGACACTCAAAATGTTTTTTTTATGCAAAAAGGTGGATTACACCCAGATTTGAACCGTGGAAGAGGAAAACCACAGTTCTAGTTCTCTGGCCTACCCCAGAATCTTTTAAACCGATATATTTGTGTCTGAACAGTCAGCGAGACACTGAAAATGTTTTTTTTATGGAAAAAAGGCAAAAAAGTGGATAATACAGAGATTTGAATCGTGAAATTGCAAAACCACAGTTCTAGTTATCTGGCCTACACCAGACTGTTTTAAACAGATATATTTATGTCTGAACAGTCAGCGAGACACTGAAACTATTTTTTTTTATGCAAAATGGTGGATTACACCCAGATTTGAACCGTGGAAGAGGAAAACCACAGTTCTAGTTATCTGGCCTACACCAGACTCTTTTAAAAAGATATATTTGTGTTTGAACAGTCAGTGAGACACTCAAAATGTTTTTTTCATGCAAAAAGGTGGATTACACCCAGATTTGAACCGTGGAAGAGGAAAACCACAGTTCTAGTTATCTGGCCTACACCAGAATCTTTTAAACAGATATATTTTTGTCTGAACAGTCAGTGAGACACTCAAAATGTTTTTTTTTATGGAAAAAAGGCAAAAAAGTGGATAATACAGAGATTTGAACCATGGAACTGCAAAACCACAGTTCTAGTTATCTGGCCTACACCAGACTCTTTTAAATTGATATATTTCTGTCTGAACAGTCAGTGAGACACTCAAAATGTTTTTTTTTTATGCAAAAAGGTGGATTACGCCCAGATTTGAACCGTGAAAGAGGAAAACCACAGTTCTAGTTCTCTGGCCTACCCCAGAATCTTTTAAACAGATATATTTGTGTCTGAACAGTTAGCGAGACGCTAAAAATGTTTTTTTTTTATGCAAAAATGTGGATTACACCCAGATTTGAACCGTGGAAGAGGAAAACCACAGTTCTAGTTATGTGGTCTACACCAGATTCTTTTAAACAGATATATTTGTGTTTGAACAGTCAGCGAGACACTCAAAATGTTTTTTTTATGCAAAAAGGTGGATTACACCCAGATTTGAACCGTGGAAGAGGAAAACAACAGTTCTACTTATCTGGCCTACACCAGACTCTTTTAAACAGATATATTTGTGTTTGAACAATCAGCGAGACACTCAAAATGTTTTTTTTATGCAAAAAGGTGGATTACACCCAGATTTGAACCGTGGAAGAGGAAAACCACAGTTCTAGTTATCTGGCCTACACTAGAATCTTTTAAACAGATATATTTGTGTCTGAACAGTCAGCGAGAAGCTAAAAATGTTTTTTTATTATGCAAAAAGGTGGATTACACCCAGATTTGAACTGTGGAAGAGGAAAACCACAGTTCTAGTTATCTGGTCTACCCCAGATTCTTTTAAACAGATATATTTGTGTCTGAACAGTCAGCGAGACGCTCAAAATGTTTTTTTTAAGGAAAAAAGGCAAAAATGTGGATAATACAGAGATTTGAACCGTTGAACTGCAAAACCACAGTTCTAGTTATCTGTCCTACACCAGACTCTTTTAAACAGATATATTTGTGTTTGAACAGTCAGCGAGACACTCAAAATGTTTCTTTTATGCAAAAAGGTGGATTACACCCAGATTTGAACCGTGGAAGAGGAAAACCACAGTTCTAGTTATCTGGCCTACACCAGAATCTCTTAAACAGATATATTTGTGTCTGAACAGTCAGTGAGACACTCAAAATGTTTTTTTTATGGAAAACAGGCAAAAAGGGGGATAATACAGAGATTTCAATCGTGGAACTGCAAAACCACAGTTCTAGTTATCTTGCCTACACCAGACTCTTTTAAACAGATATATTTATGTCTGAACAGTCAGCGAGACACTGAAACAGTTTTTTTATGCAAAAAGGTGGATTACATTCTGATTTGAACCATGGAAGAGGAAAACCACAGTTCTAGTTATCTGGCATACACCAGAATCTTTTAAACAGATATATTTGTGTCTGAACACTCACAGGCACACTCAATTTTTTTTGGGGGGGGGTGAAAAATACAAAAAGGTTAATAAGATGGGTATTTGTACAGTCTGACTGAGGAAAAAAAAAAAAAAAGAGTATTTAGATGAAAAAAAAAGGATTTTTCCTTGCCCCCGAGACCAGGGACTAAGTCTAGAAATTTGAAAAGCAGCACACACGACTGTAATGCAGTGTTTGTTGGTATAACCACTGTGTCTCCTATACAGCCTGCCTGCCTGATTTCTGGGATGGATATTAGTCCTGAGAAGGACTATTTGTTTGATTCTGCAGGCTTTAGAGACCCTACACTACCTATTTTGCTGTATAAATCTTTCCCTAGCTCAGCAGCACTCTCCCTACACCGTTTAATTCGGAGCGACTGTGTCCAAGATGGCGACGCCCGGTTTTAAATACTCGAGGTGATGCTGTACAGCCAGCCAATCACTGTAATGCCCACAACTAACATGGTTGCGGCATTACAGTGACTGGCTGGCAATCCCTGCATGTTCATTGGCTCTGTAAAGAGCGCCAAACATGCAGTGCAGAGACCCGAGCTCCCGCCCGAGTAAGTCGCATATGCTCGGTGCTCGCCGAACATCCCGAGTAGTGAGATGCTCGGGCGAGTACCGAGCAGTGTCGAGCATGCTCGCTCAACACTATCAAGCATGTGTTAAACAATCTGAACCGTGCTCTCACCAACGCCACAACCGGGGAGGTCCACCTAACAACAGACATGTGGACAAGTTATTGAGGACAGGGACGATACATTTCTGTCACGGCACACTGGGTGAACCTGGTGGAGGGTGGGACAAAGGCACAAACTGGAATATCACACATCCTACCCACGCCAAGCGTTTTATAGTGGGCCCAACTTCTGTCAGGGTTTCCGCCTCTTCATATTCCACTTCCTCTCTCCCCTCCCCTTGCTCCTCATCCTCTTCTGAGTTACCCTCCCATCACTGCCAAGCTGGGACCTGTGCATCAGCGCATCGGCAAAGCGGCAACACGCTCTGCTAAAGCTGATCTGTTTAGGTCAGAAAGCACACACTGCGAGCAGAGCTGTGGCAAGCTTTGAAACAACAGACCGATCAGTGTCTCACCCCGCTGCAGCTCCAACCCGGTCTGGTCGTCTGTGATAATGGGCATAACTTGGTTACGGTGGCGGTGGAACTCAACCTATCATATGTTGGCGAGGATTAGTGAACAGCAGAGGGTAGTAGCTGAATACCAGATTCAACATGCCTGTCAGACTGCGAGTCAGCCACTACACATAACAAATGTCGAGTGGATGTGCATCGCTGACATTTGTGAGGTTCTTGAGAACCAACCTCGTGTGCAGTGATCAGGCTATTATCAGCGTAACCATCCTGCTGCTGTGTCTCTTGAAACAATCACTGCATAATCTCAAAGAGGAAGCTTTGGGTGCCCAGCGTGTTGGTATGGAGCCAGATTTCCCAATGGGTGATACTACCCAGCCCAGACAATATTCTGAGGCAACATTTGGTGATGAGGAGTAAGATGAGGAGGATGAGGAGGGAGAGGACTGGTTTTTCTGTGCTACCGACGGGACTTGTAATGCTACAGAGGGGACACCCAACCCAAGCTTCATGTCTGTCCAGCCTGGATGGGCTGTAGAGGAGGAGGTGGAGGAGGAGGAGGCGAGGGATAATGTGGAGAGACACGAACACCAGCTCCAACAGAGGTGGGGGGGGAATGTGCACAAATTGGGCAAATTTCCATAAACCAGCACAAGGGCTATCTGTGCCTGTAACAATGTCAAGGAGGGATAAGTTGCAGAACATGTTCAAGGGGTACTTAACCGACCATACGTGCTTCCTTTCTGACTCTTCAGTTCCCTTTAGTTATATATGCCTTAGATGTGCTGGCTTGCCCGGCTGCTAGTGTGGTGTCAGAGCGTGTTTTTAGTTCTGCTGGAGCAATCATCACTGATAGGCACAAACGCCTATGCAGACAGACTTACTCTGATTAAATTCAACAAGGACTGGATATCTCCACAGTTTGTAATCCCTCCAGATGACAGAAAGCCAACCTAAATTCACCAAAAATGCAGATTCATGCTACTGCTGTTAACGTCACCCTTTCCATCAAAACCCATTTCCTTCCTTCGTCACACATGACTCAGCCCATAGGGCTAATTTTTACAAACCCTATGCACATTGTACAGTGGACAAACTAGGACAGTATTCCTACTCCAGTCTAATTACTATTTGTGATTGGAGGCCCTTGGGATGGTGGCTTCCTGCGTCAACTATGACTCAGTCCATAGGGCTAATTTTTACAAACCCTATGCACATTGTGCAATGGACAAATCTGGAATGTACAGTGGTCCTACCAAAGTAATATTTGTAATTTGAGGCCCTTGTCACAGGTTGTGCCACATTGTGACTGAGATAGGGCATACATATTCAATAGAAATTTACACTGACTGTTGATGACCGACTGATGACCCTCTGAAAACTTGAATTGATGGCCACAACTACTACAGTACTCCATCGTAGATAATGTTTGTCATGGGAGGCCCTTGTCATGGAATATTCCTGCACCTATGACACAGCCCCCAGGAGTAAGTTTTGGAAATACGATGCACATTTTGCACTGGACCAAGTAGTACAGTGTCAAGAAGTCTTCTCTTCCTATATAATCTGGGGAATATTGACAATCAAAATCTCTGAGCCATTTGGAGAAGCTTCTCCAACCCATCCTGGAGCAGGGGGGACCATATATCCTTTTTCCATTGACTTGCACAAGTGATATATTTGAGCTTGTCATTCAGTTGGGTAGTGCAGCTTTAATTTTCCTGTTCAGAGTTAAGCCAAAACTGAGAATCGCAGGCTGCACTCACTGCTACCTTCTAGTCAGGGCCAGCTCCAGGTTTTTGTGGGCCCTGGGCGAAAGAGTCTCAGTGGGCCCCTTTAACACATACCACGATTCATGATGCACTGATACCGCAGAGAAATATATATATAGTACAATGCCGAAGATTTCACTTCTTACATTACATGGGTGATATCTATTGTAAATTCTACAATAGCTCAGAAACCGGCGAATCACTCCATACAGAATACTGCCCCCCATAAAATGCTCCATACAGAATACTGGCCCCCATATAACACTCCAAACAGAATACTGGCCCCCATATAACGCTCCATGCAGGATGCTGGTCCCCATTTAACGCTGCATACAGAATACTGGCCCCCATATAACGCTCGCTCCATGCAGGCTGTTCCACCCACATTATGCCTCATGCAGGCTGTTCCCCCCACATAATGCCTCATGCAGGCTGTCCCCACCACATAATGCCTCATGCAGGCTGATGCCCCATGCAGGCTGTCCCCCCATATAATGCCCCGTGTAGGATGTTACCCCCCCTTATAATGCCCCATGCAGGATGTCACACCCCCTCCCTTATAATGCCCCATGCAGGATGTCACACCCCCTTGTAATGCCCCATGCAGGATTTCACATCCCCTTATAATGCCCCATGCAGGATGTCACCCCCCTCCATTATAATGCCCCATGCAGGATGTCACACCCCCTCCTTTATAATGCCCCATGCAGCATTTCACACACCCTCCTCCCTTATAATGGCCCATGCAGGATGTCGCACACCCACCTCCCTTATAAAGCCCCATGCAGGATGTCACACCCCCTTATAATGCCCCATGCAGGATGTCACACCCCCCTCCCTTATAATGCCCCTTGCAGGATGTCACACCCCTAATACTGCCCCATGCAGGATGTCACACCCCCTTATAATGCCCCATGCAGGATGTCCCCCCCCTCCCTTATAATTCCCCATGCAGGATTTTGCACCCCCCCTCCCTTATAAAGCCCCATGCAGGATGTCACACCCCCTTACAATGCCCCATGCAGGATGTCACACCCCCCTCCCTTATAAAGCCCCATGCAGGATGTCACACCCCCTTATAATGCCCCATGCAGGATGTCACACCCCCCTCCCTTATAATGCCCCATGCAGGATGTCACACCCCCCTCCCTTATAATGCCCCATGCAGGATGTCACATTCCCTTATAATGCCCCATGCAGGATGTCACACCCCCTTATAATGCCTTATGCAGGATGTCACACCCCTCCTCCCTTATAATGCCCTATGCAGGATGTCATCCCCCTCGCTTATAATGCCCCATGCAGGATGTCACCCCCCTCGCTTATAATGCCCCATGCAGGATGTCACACACCCCCCTCGCTTATAATGCCCCATGCAGGATGTCACCCCCCCCTTGCTTATAATGCCCCATGCAGGATGTCACACTCCCCTCCCTTGTAATGCCCCATGCAGGATGTCACACGCCCCCCTCGCTTATAATGCCCCATGCAGGATGTCACACGCCCCCCTCGCTTACAATGCCCCATGCAGGATGTCACACCCCCCTCCCTTATAATGCCCCCTGCAAGATGTCACACCCCTCTCCCTTACAATGCCCCATGCAGGATGTTACCCCCCTCCCTTATAATGCCCCATGCAGGATGTCACCCCCCTTGCTTATAATGCCCCATGCAGGATGTCACACCCCCCTCCCTTATAATGCCCCATGCAGGATGTCACACACCCCCCTCACTTATAATGCCCCATGCAGGATGTCACCCCCCCTCCCTTATAATGCCCCATGCAGGATGTCACCCCCCCTCGCTTATAATGCCCCCTGCAGGATGTCACCCCCCCTTATAATGCCCTATGCAGGATGTAACACACACCCCCTCCCTTATAATGCCCCATGCAGGATGTCACACACCCCCATATAATGCCCCACGCCTCCATTCAATAAAAAAAAAAAATCAAATACTCTTCTCACTTCTCACCTGCTGCCGCTGCTCTGGCTCTGGGCTCCAGCGTCGCCGGTGTCTTCCCGCTCTGCGCTGTGACGGCTTAGGAGAGAGCGCGGTGTAAAGTCATCACTGCATCCTCTGACGCCGGCCCTGCTTCTAGTACTCCATGTCTCTTGGCCTTTTTCTCTGTAGTCTCTGCCCTTATATGAGTTAAATAATAGAGTGAGGGCCTTACAATATGAATAAGTGACGGGCACTGTCAAATGTACACAAGAGGCACCTCCAAAATTTCTAAAGGATGGCACTTCAAATGTATGTAATAGGGCCACACGAGGGCCCTCACAAAACTCAGCCTTCCTGCCTACTGCAGGCCCTCTAAACATTTCAATTTAGGGCCGCAGTATCACATGGTGGTGGAGATGGGGGAAGCCCAACGATACAATGGGCACATTGTAAACTGCTATAGAATATGTATTCCACTATCTGAGTGTCAATGATGGAGGGACTGCCCAAATGTCTAAGTAACAGCTGTCCCTCCAAATTGCATGTTAGGTTTGGTAGTTGTTCCTGTGTGTCTGTAAAAGTGGCATAATACTGCGACAAAGTTATTCTCAGAAACCATATGTGAGTCAGAAATGCATGCAGGCACATTCTCCAGGCTCTTCCCATTCTGTTTCATCACTTTCTCATCCATTTCAGCCTTTTCCTCAGTCCCCCAGACCTCTTTGTAGGGTCCAGCAGAAAATTACTTGCATTTCCCATTGACTTACATTGTACTTGCTATTTGGAACGAATACGCGATTATTACAAAGTACTCTTTACGAGTATAACGATTATGAATATTACGGTACTCGCTCATCACTAGTTGCACTAAGTCTTTCCCAAACCTTGCGTGACACGAGCATTTTTTCTTACAATCGGCAAAAATCGGTAACATTCGGTGGAAAAGTGCAGGAAAATTTTTGCTATACAGATAAAGTGTTTTTAACACTTTGGCTAGCATACTGCTTGCATATGATGAGAGGGGGGATGTGTTTGATGAGGGGCGGGGCTGGGGGGAGAGCTGACAGTAGCTGAGCACAGAGTCGTGCTTCTAATTTTTTTTCCTAACTTTATGTGTGCGGCTAGCCAATCAGGGAGCAGGAAGCATCCACAATGTCCAGACACAAGGACTTGTGCCATTGGCTGCTGAAATCAGATGTCCTCGCTATACAAAGAGCAGACATGTTGTGTGAGCATCATTTTATGCTTCTAAATGATCAGACGCTGCTGCTGGACGCTGCTCCTGCATACAGAGAGATTTTAGCTTGATAGATAGGCGGTTGCTTTTAAGTCAGATAGTTTAGTTAACTATGTGTCTATGAAATTGACCTTCCAGCAGATTTTTTTTTCTTGTGCCATTACGAAGTTCCACACAAACAAAGCAGGGCCCATGTCATAGAACTCTGTTGTGCATTATTGTGCTCCATGCACAAGTATCCCTTAAAAAGTCTATTTTTCACTTGCTAATGTAATACAGCAAGCCCTACTAGCCCACCTTTTCATTTTCCGGTGTTTGAAATTCAGCTGTATGCAGAGCTCCTGAGTGCAGAGTACAAAAATCTATATTTTTCATTTGCTAATGTGATAGCGCAAGCTATAGTAGCCCACCTTGTCATTTTTTGGGGGTGAAATTCAGCTGTATGCACAGTAAAAAAAAAAGTATATTTTTTCTGTTGGTAATCAGAGTAAAAAAAAATATTTTTTTCTGTGACAAATGCGATACAGTCTGTCATAAACCACCTAGTCCTTTTGTGGCAGTGAAATTAAGCAGTACGCAGATGTTTTTTCTGTGAGCAACGTGACGCTGCACGCCATAAGCCACCTTGTCATTTTTTGGGGGTGAAATTCAACCTTTCTCCCCCAATTGTACAATTGTACTCTCTACACTAATGCTACACTAATTTACTAACTAAGTGGGACTAGGCCTCACAATTGTATTATTAATAGTGATTGGCGAACCCGTCACTGTTCAGGTTCGGCTAATATAGCTGAATACTGAACAGTTTTTTTTAAAGTTTGGGTTCGGGTACCAGAACAGTACCCGAACCCCGAACACGGACCCCATTCATTTGAATGGAGGATCTGAATTCACCTAGTTTCCCGCGCTGTCATTTGCGTGACAGCGCATGAAACACAGGCCCTGATCGGTGGTAATTGCATTACCGCAATTAGAGCGCTGTGGCACCATGCTGACAGGCGTCAGCATGATGCCACGGCTGTGACAGTGACCCGCAGTTAAAAGCTTACCTCAGGTTATAGGCACCGGCTGATGGTACTACTACAACTGTGGCGCCCCTGAGGGTTCAGTCGCCACAGAGGTACTGCATCTCACCCAGAGGTGTGGTATCTCACTCTCAGGTAAGGAAGGAGTATGGCTCAGGACCCTAACACCTGCATTCACTACACCACATTTCCGGGGGACAGGGCGAGATTGCTCCTACCGGAGAGCACAGTCCCTGGTCCCTGGCTGGAGTGGGGGGACCACCTAGAGAAGGGGAACCATGTAGTGGATGGGGTGGAGGACGTAGATCAGGGGAGGACTTCAGAAGGAGGTATAAAATAGAGACACCATCTTAGATCAGGGTTTGTTCAGTCAGAGGAGGAGAAGTGACAGGAGCAGAGGCTCTGTATGAGCTCTGCTCCGGAGGCGGGCCTAGCCTGTGAGGCCCAGGACTGAAGGAGAGAAGAGAGGAGAGGGAGCAGGAAGGCTCCAGGAGTAGAAGAGAAGGGACCCTAAGGGTACGGGCCGTGCAGAAAGCAACCCGTACTCCCGCTGCTACCAGGAGGTAGAGGGGTCAGGCCAGAAGAAGGGAACCGGGTCCCTCAACTAGCGGAGAAACAGCAAGACTCAACTAGAAACCGGAGGCTGCAGCACTTTATGTACAGTAAGCCAAAAGTCCACACCAGTCTCACTAAGAAGGTAGCCACATAGGACCCAGGGGATGGAACACATGTCGCCCGCCAAGGCCCGAGGGTACCGGATAGAAGTGTCACTGAGTGTGAGGTGCAGGGAGAAGGCCAGAGAAAGGACACATGGAAGGGGGTCCTGCTAAATACTCTGGAGTTACCTGGGGGTCGGCTGAACCCCTCACTGAGTCAGCACAGAACGACGAGGGCCGTTACATGGGTCCCTGTAACCAGAACTGCAATAACTGTCAGTAAAGATCTTGGGACTGCATCACACGGACTCTGTGTTCATTACTGATTCCCTGCACTACAACCACCATCATCCACCCACACTGTCCTGAAGCTACACTCTTCCTGTGGGGAGTAATAATACCCTTGCTGCAATACCACCAGCTTCAGAGGACTGTTCCTCAGCGGTGGCCTCATTAGCCGCACTCCACAGGTGGCGTAGTCGGACATTATAAAAACCCATATATACAAAGAACCCCTTGGATTGAACGCCCTGGGTCACAGACCGGGTCACCGCCACTGTGACTACAACCACCAGCATCTACCCCACGGCCCAGGGGGCGCGTCACAACCATCAGCCAGCGCCTCTTGCCATTGGAAACAGCGAGCACAGGCACTGCTGGATGGGAGCAGTAGTCTTCAATCTGCCAGTACCTGTGCTGTGCTAAATATTAAAAAAAAAATAAAATTAATAAAAATATCTAAAAATAAAACACATTATACTCACCTACACCTTGTCCCCAATGTTCAACGCCCCTGCAAAAATGAAAAAACACCATATACTCACCTTACACCTAATCCCCGAAGCCCACGGTCACATGTAATGATAGTAAAATAATAAACCAACCTCATCCTTACCTTTCCGACGCAGTCCAATTAACGAGTGTCCCACGAAGATTCCATGAACAGAGCGGCCACATTGTATGTGATCTCTCTGTTCATTTACCAGCAATAGACTCACGTTGGCTTCAGCTGGAATGGGCATGACGGTAAGAATGGTTTAATCTAGGATATTAAAGGAATACCGTTTTTATTTCAAATAAAATATTTATACACGGTGTGGGTGTTTTTATTTTACATTTTACTTACACTATGGGGTTAGTAATCGGGGTGTCTTATAGACGCCTATCCATTACTAACTTGGGCTTGATGCCAGCTGGCATTGTAAGCTGACATCAAACCCAACCATATAACCCCACTGCCACCGCTACAGGGCAGTGGGTAGAGCGAGGCTAAGTGCCAGAATTGGTGCATCCTATGGATGCGCCATTTCTGGGGCGGCTGAGGGCTCCTGTTTCTAGCCTCAGAGGGGGTCAATATTTATGGCTTTACTTTACTGTTCAGGTTCGCCCAACACTAATTATTACTATTTTTTATTATTGCTGCACTATCACAATTAAAAATGAACCCTTTTATAATTTTTTTAATTAGTTTTATTTTTTGTATTACTTTTATTTTTTGTATTAATGATTGCAATAATGGTATTACTAAAATCCCTATGCCTAAATCTGTTGATCCAGAAGAAGGCAAAAACCCCAGGACACATTCAGCCAATTTGCATCACGGGGAAAAATTCTTTCTTGACCCCGAGAAAGGTGATCAGTACAAGAACCCTGGATCAAAAGTACTACTATAGGTGTAACATTTTGTCTAATTTAACTGTAACCTACAATGTTATGTGTATCGAGGAAATCATCGAGCCCTTTTTTGAAAGCTGTTATAGTGTCTGCCATCACTACTTCTTGCGGTAGGACATTCCACAGCCTGACTGCTCTGACTGTAAAGAACTCTTTCCAGTTTAGGTGCCGGAATTGCCTTTCTTCCACCCATAATGAGTGTTCCCTGATCCGTAGTATGGTCTTTGGAAGGAATAAGTCATGTGCTAGACCTTTGTAATGACCACACATATGTAAATATGTAAAATACATATGTAAATACACTGTGTTCCAAATTATTATGCAAATAATATTTTCTCAGATTTTCCCAAATTACCTATATGAATTGCAGTCATTGTAATTTTCCAGTCAAATAACTATTAGAGTACAATTGAAGGGGATGGATCTCTGCAGGAATAATGAAGACCTTCATTTTTTTTTCTCTTTCCCGCATTTACAGTGGGGAGGTGCAATCTGTCAGCCTATCAGCAGCGCACACAGGGAGGGAAGTGCTTTTTTTCACACAAGCAAGGGCATGTGTCATTGGCAGTGTACGTCACATGTCCTTGCCCTATAAGACCCAGCCATTTTCCCCATCACCACCATTTTCTCACTGCTGCAGCTGCGTGTTAGACGGCACCGCTGTTGCTGTGTGCGCTATACCTTGTTAATTTCAAGCCACTTTTCGCACAAATCTACAGATAGCTTGGGAGTAGGGAAGAGTTGTGATTGCAGTCCTTTTAAGGACTAGGTTACAGCATTTCCTACGACTTTTATCAGGTAGGTCTGTGCTCTTAAATAGATAGGTTGGGAGTAAAGACTATTTGTAATTGCAGTCCTTTTCAGGACTAAGTTACATCAGTTTTTGCCAGGCAGGTCTGGGCCAGTGCTGTGCAAGTTTTTTTCACAGCATTTGGCTAAATCTAGCAAAGCTAATCCTTTTTGGCCTATTGCAGAGTGTGTTAGTCAGTGGAGTAGCCCATCTGTGTTGCAAGCTACACCACCTGTGTATAGAATACCAATTGTTTTACTGCACCTAGTGAAGTAAAACCTTTTGGGCATAGCATCATTCTATTAGTCCATCTATACTGACCTCCATCAGGTTGCAAATTCAATATAATTTTTTTCAGCATCTAGCTCTGAAAAAATATTTGGGCTTCTAGCAGTGTGTGGGACGTGTTCTATAAGTCCATCTATACTGACCTCCATCAGGTTGCAAATTGAATATAATTTTTTTCTGCATCTAGCACTGAAAAAAAATTTGGGCTTCTAGCAGTGTGTGGGACATGTTCTATTTGTCCATCTATACTGACCTCCATCAGTTTGCAAATTGAATATAATTTTTTTCTGCATCTAGCTCTGAAAAAATATTTGGGCTTCTAGCAGTGTGTGGGACTTGGTCTATTAGTCCATCGATACTGACCTCCATCAGGGTGCAAATTAAAAATTTTTTTTTCTGCATCTAGCTCTGAAAAAATATTTGGGCTTCTAGCAGTGTGTGGGACTTGTTCTATTAGTCCATCTATACTGACCTCCATCAGGTTGCAAATTGAATATAATTTTTTTCTGCATCTAGCTCTGAAAAAAAATTTGGGCTTCTAGCAGTGTGTGGGACTTGTTCTATTAGTCCATCTATACTGACCTCCATCAGGTTGCAAATTGAATATAATTTTTTTCTGCATCTAGCTCTGAAAAAAATTTGGGCTTCTAGCAGTGTGTGGGACTTGTTCATTTAGTCCATCTATACTGACCTCCATCAGGTTGCAAATTAAAAATATTTTTTTTCTGCATCTAGCTCTGAAAAAAAATTTGGGCTTCTAGCAGTGTGTGGGATTTGGTCTATTAGTCCATCTATACTGACCTCCATCAGGTTGCAAATTAAAAATATTTTTTTTCTGCATCTAGCTCTGAAAAAAAATTTCGGCTTCTAGCAGTGTGTGGGACTTGGTCTATTAGTCCATCTATTCTGACCTCCATCAGGTTGCAAATTGAATATAATTTTTTTCTGCATCTAGCTCTGAAAAAAAATTTGGGCTTCTAGCAGTGTGTGGGAGTTGTTCTATTAGTCCATCTATACTGACCTCCATCAGGTTGCAAATTAAAAATATTTTTTTCTGCATCTAGCTCTGAAAAAAATTTTGGGCTTCTAGCAGTGTGTGGGATTTGGTCTATTAGTCCATCTATACTGACCTCCATCAGGTTGCAAATTAAAAATAATTTTTTTCTGCATCTAGCACTGAAAAAAAATTTGGACTTCTAGCAGTGTGTGGGACTTGGTCTTTTAGTCCATCTATACTGACCTCCATCAGGTTGTAATTTGAATATAATTTTTTTCTGCATCTAGCTCTGAAAAAAAATTTGGGCTTCTAGCAGTGTGTGGGAGTTGTTCTATAAGTCCATCTATACTGACCTCCATCAGGTTGCAAATTAAAAATAATTATTTTCTGCATCTAGCTCTGAAAAAAATTTGGGGCTTCTAGCATTGTGTGGGACTTGTTCTATTAGACCATCTATACTGACCTCCATCAGGTTGCAAATTAAAAATTTTTTTTTCTGCATCTAGCTCTGAAAAAAAATTTGGGCTTCTAGCAGTGTGTGGGATTTGGTCTATTAGTCCATCTATACTGACCTCCATCAGGTTGCAAATGAAAAATAATTTTTTTCTGCATCTAGCTCTGAAAAAAAATTTGGGCTTCTAGCAGTGTGTGGGACTTGTTCTATTAGTCCATCTATACTGACCTCCATCAGGTTGCAAATTAAAAATATTTTTTTTCCGCATTTAGCTCTGAAAAAAAATTTGGGCTTCTAGCAGTGTGTGGGATTTGGTCAATTAGTCCATCTATACTGACCTCCATCAGGTTCCAAATTAAAAATAATTTTTTTCTGCATCTAGCTCTGAAAAAAATTTTGGGCTTCTAGCAGTGTATGGGACTTGGTCTATTAGTCCATCTATGCTGACCTCCATCAGGTTGCAAATTAAAAATAATTTTTTTCTGCATCTAGCTCTGAAAAAAAATTTGGGCTTCAAGCAGTGTGTGGGACTTGTTCTATTAGTCCATCTATACTGACCTCCATCAGGTTGCAAATTAAAAATATTTTTTTTCTGCATCTAGCTCTGAAAAAAAATTTGGGCTTCTAGCAGTGTGTGGGACTTGGTCTATTAGTCCATCTATACTGACCTCCATCAGGTTGCAAATTAAAAATATTTTTTTTCTGCATCTAGCTCTGAAAAAAAAATTGGGCTTCTAGCAGCATGTGGGACTTGGTCTATTAGTCCATCTATACTGACCTCCATCAGGTTGCAAATTAAAAATATTTTTTTTCTGCATCTAGCTCTGAAAAAATATTTGGGCTTCTAGCAGTTTGTGGGACTTCTTCTATGAGTCCATCTATACCGACCTCCATCAGGTTGCAAATTGAATATAATTTTTTTCTGCATCTAGCTCTGAAAAAAAAATTGGCCTTCTAGCAGCATGTGGGACTTGTTCTATTAGTCCATCTATACTGACCTCCATCAGGTTGCAAATTGAATATAATTTTTTTCTGCATCTAGCTCTGAAAAAAAAATTGGGCTTCTAGCAGCATGTGGGACTTGGTCTATTAGTCCATCTATACTGACCTCCATCAGGTTGCAAATTAAAAATATTTTTTTTCTGCATCTAGCTCTGAAAAAATATTTGGGCTTCTAGCAGTGTGTGGGACTTGTTCTATTAGTCGATCTATACTGACCTCCATCAGGTTGCAAATTAAAAATATTTTTTTCTGCATCTAGCTCTGAAAAAAAATTTGGGCTTCTAACAGTGTGTGGGATTTGGTCTATTAGTCCATCTATACTGACCTCCATCAGGGTGCAAATGAAAAATAATTTTTTTCTGCATCTAGCTCTGAAAAAAAATTTGGGCTTCTAGCAGTGTGAGGGACTTGTTCTATTAGTCCATCTATACTGACCTCCATCAGGTTGCAAATTAAAAATATTTTTTTTTCTGCATCTAGCTCTGAAAAAATTTTTGGGCTTCTAGCAGTGTGTGGGATTTGGTCTATTAGTCCATCTATACTGACCTCCATAAGGTTGCAAATTAAAAATAATTTTTTTCTGCATCTAGCTCTGAAAAAAAATTTGGGCTTCTAGCAGTGTGTGGGACTTGGTCTATTAGTCCATCTATACTGACCTCCATCAGGTTGCAATTTGAATATAATTTTTTTCTGCATCTAGCTCTGAAAAAAATTTGGGCTTCTAGCAGTGTGTGGGAGTTGTTCTATTAGTCCATCTATACTGACCTCCATCAGGTTGCAAATTAAAAATAATTTTTTTCTGCATCTAGCTCTGAAAAAAATTTTGGGCTTCTAGCAGTGTGTGGGACTTGTTCTATTAGTCCATCTATACTGACCTCCATCAGGTTGCAAATTAAAAATATTTTTTTTCTGCATCTAGCTCTGAAAAAAAATTTGGGCTTCTAGCAGTGTGTGGGATTTGGTCTATTAGTTCATCTATACTGACCTCCATCAGGTTGCAAATGAAAAATAATTTTTTTCTGCATCTAGCTCTGAAAAAAAAATTGGTCTTCTAGCAGTGTGTGGGACTTGGTCTATTAGTCAATCTATACTGACCTCCATCAGGTTGCAAATTGAATATAATTTTTTTTTGCATCTAGCTCTGAAAAAAAATTTGGGCTTCTAGCAGTGTGTGGGAGTTGTTCTATTAGTCCATCTATACTGACCTCCATCAGGTTGCAAATTAAAAATAATTTTTTTCTGCATCTAGCTCTGAAAAAATTTTTGGGCTTCTAGCAGTGTGTGGGATTTGGTCTATTAGTCCATCTATACTGACCTCCATCAGGTTGCAAATTAAAAATATTTTTTTTCTACATCTAGCTCTGAAAAAAAATTTGGGCTTCTAGCAATGTGTGGGACTTGGTCTATTAGTCCATCTATACTGACCTCCATCAGGTTGCAATTTGAATATAATTTTTTTCTGCATCTAGCTCAGAAAAAAAAATTGGGCTTCTAGCAGTGTGTGAGAGTTGTTCTATTAGTCCATCTATACTGACCTCCATCAGGTTGCAAATTAAAAATATTTTTTTTCTGCATCTAGCTCTGAAAAAAAATTTGGGCTTCTAGCAGTGTGTGGGACTTGTTCTATTAGTCCATCTATACTGACCTCCATCAGGTTGCAAATTAAAAATATTTTTTTCTGCATCTAGCTCTAAAAAAAAATTTGGGCTTCTAGCAGTGTGTGGGATTTGGTCTATTAGTCCATCTATACTGACCTCCATCAGGTTGCAAATGAAAAATAATTTTTTTCTGCATCTAGCTCTGAAAAAAATTTTGGGCTTCTAGCAGTGTGTGGAACTTGGTCTATTAGTCCATCTATACTGACCTCCATCAGGTTGCAAATTGAATATAATTTTTTTCTGCATCTAGCTCTGAAAAAAAATTTGGGCTTCTAGCAGTGTGTGGGAGTTGTTCTATTAGTCCATCTATACTGACCTCCATCAGGTTGCAAATTAAAAATAATTTTTTTCTGCATCTAGCTCTGAAAAAACTTTTGGGCTTCTAGCAGTGTATGGGACTTGGTCTATTAGTCCATCTATACTGACCTCCATCAGGTTGCAAATTAAAAATAATTTTTTTCTGCATCTAGCTCTGAAAAAAAATTTGGGCTTCTAGCAGTGTGTGGGACTTGTTCTATTAGTCCATCTATACTGACCTCCATCAGGTTGCAAATTAAAAATAATTTTTTTCTGCATCTAGCTCTGAAAAAAAATTTGGGCTTCTAGCAGTGTGTGGGACTTGGTCTATTAGTCCATCTATACTGACCTCCATCAGGTTGCAAATTAAAAATAATTTTTTTCTGCATCTAGCTCTGAAAAAATATTTGGGCTTCTAGCAGTGTGTGGGACTTGTCCTATTAGTCCATCTAAACTGACCTCCATCAGGTTGCAAATTGAATATAATTTTTTTCTGCATCTAGCTCTGAAAAAAAAATTGGGCTTCTAGCAGCATATGAGACTTGGTCTATTAGTCCATCTATACTGACCTCCATCAGGTTGCAAATTAAAAATATTTTTTTTCTGCATCTAGCTCTGAAAAAATATTTGGGCTTCTAGCAGTGTGTGGGACTTGTTCTATTAGTCCATCTATACTGACCTCCATCAGGTTGCAAATTGAATATATTTTTTTCTGCATCTAGCTCTGAAAAAAAAATTGGGCTTCTAGCAGTGTGTGGACTTGGTCTATTAGTCCATCTATACTGACCTCCATCAGGTTGCAAATTGAATATAATTTTTTTCTGCATCTAGCTCTGAAAAAAAATTTGGGCTTCTAGCAGTGTGTGGGACTTGGTCTATTAGTCCATCTATACTGACCTCCATCAGGTTGCAAATTAAAAATAATTTTTTTCTGCATTTAGCTCTGAAAAAATATTTGGGCTTCTAGCAGTGCGTGGGACTTGTTCTATTAGTCCATCTATACTGACCTCCATCAGGTTGCAAATTGAATATAATTTTTTTCTGCATCTAGCTCTGAAAAAAAATTTGGACTTCTAGCAGTGTGTGGGACTTGGTCTATTAGTCCATCTATACTGACCTCCATCAGGTTCCAATTTGAATATAATTTTTTTCTGCATCTAGCTCTGAAAAAAAATTTGGGCTTCTAGCAGTGTGTGGGAGTTGTTCTATAAGTCCATCTATACTGACCTCCATCAGGTTGCAAATTAAAAATAATTTTTTTCTGCATCTAGCTCTGAAAAAAATTTTGGGCTTCTAGCAGTGTGTGGGACTTGTTCTATTAGTCCATCTATACTGACCTCCATCAGGTTGCAAATTAAAAATATTTTTTTTCTGCATCTAGCTCTGAAAAAAAATTTGGGCTTCTAGCAGTGTGTGGGATTTGGTCTATTAGTCCATCTATACTGACCTCCATCAGGTTGCAAATGAAAAATAATTTTTTTCTGCATCTAGCTCTGAAAAAAATGTTGGGCTTCTAGCAGTGTGTGGGACTTGTTCTATTAGTCCATCTATACTGACCTCCATCAGGTTGCAAATGAAAAATATTTTTTTTCTGCATCTAGCTCTGAAAAAAAATTTGGGCTTCTAGCAGTGTGTGGGATTTGGTCTATTAGTCCATCTATACTGACCTCCATCAGGTTCCAAATTAAAAATAATTTTTTTCTGCATCTAGCTCTGAAAAAAAAATTGGGCTTCTAGCAGTGTATGGGACTTGGTCTATTAGTCCATCTATGCTGACCTCCATCAGGTTGCAAATTAAAAATAATTTTTTTCTGCATCTAGCTCTGAAAAAAAATTTGGGCTTCTAGCAGTGTGTGGGACTTGTTCTATTAGTCCATCTATACTGACCTCCATCAGGTTGCAAATTAAAAATAATTTTTTTCTGCATCTAGCTCTGAAAAAAAATTTGGGCTTCTAGCAGTGTGTGGGACTTGGTCTATTAGTCCATCTATACTGACCTCCATCAGGTTGCAAATTAAAAATATTTTTTTTCTGCATCTAGCTCTGAAAAAAAAATTGGGCTTCTAGCAGCATGTGGGACTTGGTCTATTAGTCCATCTATACTGACCTCCATCAGGTTGCAAATTAAAAATATTTTTTTTCTGCATCTAGCTCTGAAAAAATATTTGGGCTTCTAGCAGTGTGTGGGACTTGTTCTATTAGTCCATCTATACCGACCTCCATCAGGTTGCAAATTGAATATAATTTTTTTCTGCATCTAGCTCTGAAAAAAAAATTGGCCTTCTAGCAGCATGTGGGACTTGGTCTATTAGTCCATCTATACTGACCTCCATCAGGTTGCAAATTAAAAATATTTTTTTTCTGCATCTAGCTCTGAAAAAATATTTGGGCTTCTAGCAGTGTGTGGGACTTGTTCTATTAGTCCATCTATACTGACCTCCATCAGGTTGCAAATTAAAAATATTTTTTTCTGCATCTAGCTCTGAAAAAAAATTTGGGCTTCCAGCAGTGTGTGGGATTTGGTCTATTAGTCCATCTATACTGACCTCCATCAGGTTGCAAATGAAAAATAATTTTTTTCTGCATCTAGCTCTGAAAAAAAATTTGGGCTTCTAGCAGAGTGTGGGACTTGGTCTATTAGTCCATCTATACTGACCTCCATCAGGTTGCAAATTAAAAATAATTTTTTTCTGCATCTAGCTCTGAAAAAAAATTTGGGCTTCTAGCAGTGTGTGGGACTTGGTCTATTAGTCCATCTATACTGACCTCCATCAGGTTGCAAATTAAAAATAATTTTTTTCTGCATCTAGCTCTGAAAAAATATTTGGGCTTCTAGCAGTGTGTGGGACTTGTCCTATTAGTCCATCTAAACTGACCTCCATCAGGTTGCAAATTGAATATAATTTTTTTCTGCATCTAGCTCTGAAAAAAAATTTGGGCTTCTAGCAGCATATGAGACTTGGTCTATTAGTCCATCTATACTGACCTCCATCAGGTTGCAAATTAAAAATATTTTTTTTCTGCATCTAGCTCTGAAAAAATATTTGGGCTTCTAGCAGTGTGTGGGACTTGTTCTATTAGTCCATCTATACTGACCTCCATCAGGTTGCAAATTGAATATATTTTTTTCTGCATCTAGCTCTGAAAAAAAAATTGGGCTTCTAGCAGTGTGTGGACTTGGTCTATTAGTCCATCTATACTGACCTCCATCAGGTTGCAAATTGAATATAATTTTTTTCTGCATCTAGCTCTGAAAAAAAATTTGGGCTTCTAGCAGTGTGTGGGACTTGGTCTATTAGTCCATCTATACTGACCTCCATCAGGTTGCAAATTAAAAATAATTTTTTTCTGCATTTAGCTCTGAAAAAATATTTGGGCTTCTAGCAGTGCGTGGGACTTGTTCTATTAGTCCATCTATACTGACCTCCATCAGGTTGCAAATTGAATATAATTTTTTTCTGCATCTAGCTCTGAAAAAAAATTTGGACTTCTAGCAGTGTGTGGGACTTGGTCTATTAGTCCATCTATACTGACCTCCATCAGGTTGCAAATTAAAAATATTTTTTTTCTGCATCTAGCTCTGAAAAAATATTGGGCTTCTAGCAGCATGTGGGACTTGGTCTATTAGTCCATCTATACTGACCTCCATCAGGTTGCAAATTAAAAATATTTTTTTTCTGCATCTAGCTCTGAAAAAATATTTGGGCTTCTAGCAGTGTGTGGGACTTGTTCTATTAGTCCATCTATACCGACCTCCATCAGGTTGCAAATTGAATATAATTTTTTTCTGCATCTAGCTCTGAAAAAAAAATTGGCCTTCTAGCAGCATGTGGGACTTGTTCTATTAGTCCATCTATACTGACCTCCATCAGGTTGCAAATTGAATATAATTTTTTTCTGCATCTAGCTCTGAAAAAAAAATTGGGCTTCTAGCAGCATGTGGGACTTGGTCTATTAGTCCATCTATACTGACCTCCATCAGGTTGCAAATTAAAAATATTTTTTTTCTGCATCTAGCTCTGAAAAAATATTTGGGCTTCTAGCAGTGTGTGGGACTTGTTCTATTAGTCCATCTATACTGACCTCCATCAGGTTGCAAATTAAAAATATTTTTTTCTGCATCTAGCTCTGAAAAAAAGTTTGGGCTTCTAGCAGTGTGTGGGATTTGGTCTATTAGTCCATCTATACTGACCTCCATCAGGTTGCAAATGAAAAATAATTCTTTTCTGCATCTAGCTCTGAAAAAAAATTTGGGCTTCTAGCAGTGTGTGGGACTTGGTCTATTAGTCCATCTATACTGACCTCCATCAGGTTGCAAATTAAAAATATTTTTTTTCTGCATCTAGCTCTGAAAAAATATTTGGGCTTCTAGCAGTGTGTGGGATTTGGTCTATTAGTCCATCTATACTGACCTCCATCAGGTTGCAAATTAAAAATAATTTTTTTCTGCATCTAGCTCTGAAAAAAAATTTTGGCTTCTAGCAGTGTGTGGGACTTGGTCTATTAGTCCATCTATACTGACCTCCATCAGGTTGCAATTTGAATATAATTTTTTTCTGCATTTAGCTCTGAAAAAAAATTTGGGCTTCTAGCAGTGTGTGGGAGTTGTTCTATTAGTCCATCTATACTGACCTCCATCAGGTTGCAAATTAAAAATAATTTTTTTCTGCATCTAGCTCTGAAAAAAATTTTGGGCTTCTAGCAGTGTGTGGGACTTGTTCTATTAGTCCATCTATACTGACCTCCATCAGGTTGCAAATTAAAAATATTTTTTTTCTGCATCTAGCTCTGAAAAAAAATTTGGGCTTCTAGCAGTGTGTGGTATTTGGTCTATTAGTCCATCTATACTGACCTCCATCAGGTTGCAAATGAAAAATAATTTTTTTCTGCATCTAGCTCTGAAAAAAAATTTGGGCTTCTAGCAGTGTGTGGGACTTGGTCTATTAGTCCATCTATACTGACCTCCATCAGGTTGCAAATTAAAAATAATTTTTTTCTGCATCTAGCTCTGAAAAAATTTTTGGGCTTCTAGCAGTGTGTTGGATTTGGTCTATTAGTCCATCTATACTGACCTCCATCAGGTTGCAAATTAAAAATAATTTTTTTCTGCATCTAGCTCTGAAAAAAAAATTGGGCTTCTAGCAATGTGTGGGACTTGGTCTATTAGTCCATCTATACTGACCTCCATCAGGTTGCAATTTGAATATAATTTTTTTCTGCATCTAGCTCTGAAAAAAAAATTGGGCTTCTAGCAGTGTGTGAGAGTTGTTCTATTAGTCCATCTATACTGACCTCCATCAGGTTGCAAATTAAAAATATTTTTTTTCTGCATCTAGCTCTGAAAAAAAATTTGGGCTTCTAGCAGTGTGTGGGACGTGTTCTATTAGTCCATCTATACTGACCTCCATCAGGTTGCAAATTAAAAATATTTTTTTTCTGCATCTAGCTCTGAAAAAAAATTTGGGCTTCTTGCAGTGTGTGGGATTTGGTCTATTAGTCCATCTATACTGACCTCCATCAGGTTGCAAATGAAAAATAATTTTTTTCTGCATCTAGCTCTGAAAAAAAAATTGGGCTTCTAGCAGTGTGTGGGACTTGTTCTATTAGTCCATCTATACTGACCTCCATCAGGTTGCAAATTGAATATATTTTTTTCTGCATCTAGCTCTGAAAAAAAAATTGGGTTTCTAGCAGTTTTTGGACTTGGTCTATTTGTCCATCTATACTGACCTCCATCAGGTTGCAAATTAAAAATAATTTTTTTCTGCATCTAGCTCTGAAAAAAAATTTGGGCTTCTAGCAGTGTGTGGGACATGGTCTATTAGTCCATCTATACTGACCTCCATCAGGTTGCAAATTGAATATAATTTTTTTCTGCATCTAGCTCTGAAAAAAAATTTGGGCTTCTAGCAGTGTGTGGGACTTGGTCTATTAGTCCATCTATACTGACCTAGATCAGGTTGCAAAGTAAAAATAATTTTTTTCTGCATTTAGCTCTGAAAAAATATTTGGGTTTCTAGCAGTGCGTGGGACTTGTTCTATTAGTCCATCTATACTGACCTCCATCAGGTTGCAAATTGAATATAATTTTTTTCTGCATCTAGCTCTGAAAAAAAATTTGGACTTCTAGCAGTGTGTGGGACTTGGTCTATTAGTCCATCTATACTGACCTCCATCAGGTTCCAATTTGAATATAATTTTTTTCTGCATGTAGCTCTGAAAAAAAATTTGGGCTTCTAGCAGTGTGTGGGAGTTGTTCTATAAGTTCATCTATACTGACCTCCATCAGGTTGCAAATTAAAAATAATTTTTTTCTGCATCTAGCTCTGAAAAAAATTTTGGGCTTCTAGCAGTGTGTGGGACTTGTTCTATTAGTCCATCTATACTGACCTCAATCAGGTTGCAAATTAAAAATATTTTTTTTCTGCATCTAGCGCTGAAAAAAAATTTGGGCTTCTAGCAGTGTGTAGGATTTGGTGTATTAGTCCATCTATACTGACCTCCATCAGGTTGCAAATTAAAAATAATTTTTTTCTGCATCTAGCTCTGAAAAAAAATTTGGGCTTCTAGCAGTGTGTGGGACTTGGTCTATTAGACCATCTATACTGACCTCCATCAGGTTGCAAATTAAAAATAATTTTTTTCTGCATCTTGCTCTGAAAAAAATTTTGGGCTTCTAGCAGTGTGTGGGACTTGTTCTATTAGTCCATCTATACTGACCTCCATCAGGTTGCAAATTAAAAATATTTTTTTTCTGCATCTAGCTCTGAAAAAAGATTTGGGCTTCTAGCAGTGTGTGGGATTTGGTCTATTAGTCCATCTATACTGACCTCCATCAGGTTCCAAATTAAAAATAATTTTTTTCTACATCTAGCTCTGAAAAAAATTTTGGGCTTCTAGCAGTGTATGGGACTTGGTCTATTAGTCCATCTATGCTGACCTCCATCAGGTTGCAAATTAAAAATAATTTTTTTCTGCATCTAGCTCTGAAAAAAAATTTGGGCTTCTAGCAGTGTGTGGGACTTGTCCTATTAGTCCATCTATACTGAACTCCATCAGGTTGCAGATTGAATATAATTTTTTTCTGCATCTAGCTCTGAAAAAAAATTTGGGCTTCTAGCAACATATGAGACTTGGTCTATTAGTCCATCTATACTGACCTCCATCAGGTTGCAAATTAAAAATATTTTTTTTCTGCATCTAGCTCTGAAAAAATATTTGGGCTTCTAGCAGTGTGTGGGACTTGTTCTATTAGTCCATCTATACTGACCTCCATCAGGTTGCAAATTGAATATATTTTTTTCTGCATCTAGCTCTGAAAAAAAAATTGGGCTTCTAGCAGTGTGTGGACTTGGTCTATTAGTCCATCTATACTGACCTCCATCAGGTTGCAAATTGAATATAATTTTTTTCTGCATCTAGCTCTGAAAAAAAATTTGGGCTTCTAGCAGTGTGTGGGACTTGGTCTATTAGTCCATCTATACTGACCTCCATCAGGTTGCAAATTAAAAATAATTTTTTTCTGCATTTAGCTCTGAAAAAATATTTGGGCTTCTAGCAGTGCGTGGGACTTGTTCTATTAGTCCATCTATACTAACCTCCATCAGGTTGCAAATTGAATATAATTTTTTTCTGCATCAAGCTCTGAAAAAAAATTTGGACTTCTAGCAGTGTGTGGGACTTGGTCTATTAGTCCATCTATACTGACCTCCATCAGGTTGCAAATTAAAAATAATTTTTTTCTGCATCTAGCTCTGAAAAAAATTTTGGGCTTCTAGCAGTGTGTGGGACTTGTTCTATTAGTCCATCTATACTGACCTCCATCAGGTTGCAAATTAAAAATATTTTTTTTCTGCATCTAGCTCTGAAAAAAAAATTGGGCTTCTAGCAGTGTGTGGGATTTGGTCTATTAGTCCATCTATACTGACCTCCATCAGGTTGCAAATGAAAAATAATTTTTTTCTGCATCTAGCTCTGAAAAAAAATTTGGGCTTCTAGCAGTGTGTGGGACTTGGTCTATTAGTCCATCTATACTGACCTCCATCAGGTTACAAATTAAAAATAATTTTTTTCTGCATCTAGCTCTGAAAAAAATTTTGGGCTTCTAGCAGTGTGTGGGACTTGTTCTATTAGTCCATCTATACTGACCTCCATCAGGTTGCAAATTAAAAATATTTTTTTTCTGCATCTAGCTCTGAAAAAAATTTTGGGCTTCTAGCAGTGTGTGGGACTTGTTCTATTAGTCCATCTATACTGACCTCCATCAGGTTGCAAATTAAAAATATTTTTTTTCTGCATCTAGCTCTGAAAAAAAATTTGGGCTTCTAGCAGTGTGTGGGATTTGGTCTATTAGTCCATCTATACTGACCTCCATCAGGTTGCAAATGAAAAATAATTTTTTTCTGCATCTAGCTCTGAAAAAAAATTTGGGCTTCTAGCAGTGTGTGGGACTTGGTCTATTAGTCCATCTATACTGACCTCCATCAGGTTGCAAATTAAAAATAATTTTTTTCTGCATCTAGCTCTGAAAAAAATTTTGGGCTTCTAGCAGTGTGTGGGACTTGTTCTATTAGTCCATCTATACTGACCTCCATCAGGTTGCAAATTAAAAATATTTTTTTTCTGCATCTAGCTCTGAAAAAAAATTTGGGCTTCTAGCAGTGTGTGTGATTTGGTCTATTAGTCCATCTATACTGACCTCCATCAGGTTCCAAATTAAAAATATTTTTTTTCTGCATCTAGCTCTGAAAAAAAATTTGGGCTTCTAGCAGTGTATGGGACTTGGTCTATTAGTCCATCTATGCTGACCTCCATCAGGTTGCAAATTAAAAATAATTTTTTTCTGCATCTAACTCTGAAAAAAAATTTGGGCTTCTAGCAGTGTGTGGGACTTGTTCTATTAGTCCATGTATTCTGACCTCCATCAGGTTGCAAATTAAAAATAATTTTTTTCTGCATCTAGCTCTGAAAAAAAATTTGGGCTTCTAGCAGTGTGTGGGACTTGGTCTATTAGTCCATCTATACTGACCTCCATCAGGTTGCAAATTAAAAATATTTTTTTTCTGCATCTAGCTCTGAAAAAAAAATTGGGCTTCTAGCAGCATGTGGGACTTGGTCTATTAGTCCATCTATACTGACCTCCATCAGGTTGCAAATTAAAAATATTTTTTTTCTGCATCTAGCTCTGAAAAAATATTTGGGCTTCTGCAGTGTGTGGGACTTGTTCTATTAGTCCATCTATACCGACCTCCATCAGGTTGCAAATTGAATATAATTTTTTTCTGCATCTAGCTCTGAAAAAAAAATTGGCCTTCTAGCAGCATGTGGGACTTGTTCTATTAGTCCATCTATACTGACCTCCATCAGGTTGCAAATTGAATATAATTTTTTTCTGCATCTAGCTCTGAAAAAAAAATTGGGCTTCTAGCAGCATGTGGGACTTGGTCTATTAGTCCATCTATACTGACCTCCATCAGGTTGCAAATTAAAAATATTTTTTTTCTGCATCTAGCTGTGAAAAAATATTTGGGCTTCTAGCAGTGTGTGGCACTTGTTCTATTAGTCCATCTATACTGACCTCCATCAGGTTGCAAATTAAAAATATTTTTTTCTGCATCTAGCTCTGAAAAAAAATTTGGGCTTCTAGCAGTGTGTGGGATTTGGTCTATTAGCCCATCTATACTGACCTCCATCAGGTTGCAAATGAAAAATAATTTTTTTCTGCATCTAGCTCTGAAAAAAATTTGGGCTTCTAGCAGTGTGTGGGACTTGGTCTATTAGTCCATCTATACTGACCTCCATCAGGTTGCAAATTAAAAATATTTTTTTTCTGCATCTAGCTCTGAAAAAATTTTTGGGCTTCTAGCAGTGTGTGGGATTTGGTCTATTAGTCCATCTATACTGACCTCCATCAGGTTGCAAATTAAAAATAATTTTTTTCTGCATCTAGCTCTGAAAAAAAATTTGGGCTTCTAGCAGTGTGTGGGACTTGGTCTATTAGTCCATCTATACTGACCTCCATCAGGTTGCAAATTAAAAATATTTTTTTTCTGCATCTAGCTCTGAAAAAAAATTTGGGCTTCTAGCAGTGTGTGGGATTTGGTCTATTAGTCCATCTATAGTGACCTCCATCAGGTTGCAAATGAAAAATAATTTTTTTCTGCATCTAGCTCTGAAAAAAAATTTGGGCTTCTAGCAGTGTGTGGGACTTGGTCTATTAGTCCATCTATGCTGACCTCCATCAGGTTGCAAATTAAAAATAATTTTTTTCTGCATCTAGCTCTGAAAAAATTTTTGGGCTTTTAGCAGTGTGTGGGATTTGGTCTATTAGTCCATCTATACTGACCTCCATCAGGTTGCAAATTAAAAATAATTTTTTTCTGCATCTAGCTCTGAAAAAAAATTTGGGCTTCTAGCAATGTGTGGGACTTGGTCTATTAGTCCATCTATACTGACCTCCATCAGGTTGCAATTTGAATATAATTTTTTTCTGCATCTAGCTCTGAAAAAAAAATTGGGCTTCTAGCAGTGTGTGAGAGTTGTTCTATTAGTCCATCTATACTGACCTCCATCAGGTTGCAAATTAAAAATATTTTTTTTCTGCATCTAGCTCTGAAAAAAAATTTGGGCTTCTAGCAGTGTGTGGGACGTGTTCCATTAGTCCATCTATACTGACCTCCATCAGGTTGCAAATTAAAAATATTTTTTTTCTGCATCTAGCTCTGAAAAAAAATTTGGGCTTCTTGCAGTGTGTGGGATTTGGTCTATTAGTCCATCTATACTGACCTCCATCAGGTTGCAAATGAAAAATATTTTTTTTCTGCATCTAGCTCTGAAAAAAAATTTGGGCTTCTAGCAGTGTGTGGGACTTGTTCTATTAGTCCATCTATACTGACCTCCATCAGGTTGCAAATTGAATATATTTTTTTCTGCATCTAGCTCTGAAAAAAAAATTGGGCTTCTAGCAGTTTGTGGACTTGGTCTATTAGTCCATCTATACTGACCTCCATCAGGTTGCAAATTAAAAATAATTTTTTTCTGCATCTAGCTCTGAAAAAAAATTTGGGCTTCTAGCAGTGTGTGGGACATGGTCTATTAGTCCATCTATACTGACCTCCATCAGGTTGCAAATTGAATATAATTTTTTTCTGCATCTAGCTCTGAAAAAAAATTTGGGCTTCTAGCAGTGTGTGGGACTTGGTCTATTAGTCCATCTATACTGACCTAGATCAGGTTGCAAAGTAAAAATAATTTTTTTCTGCATTTAGCTCTGAAAAAATATTTGGGCTTCTAGCAGTGCGTGGGACTTGTTCTATTAGTCCATCTATACTGACCTCCATCAGGTTGCAAATTGAATATAATTTTTTTCTGCATCTAGCTCTGAAAAAAAATTTGGACTTCTAGCAGTGTGTGGGACTTGGTCTATTAGTCCATCTATACTGACCTCCATCAGGTTCCAATTTGAATATAATTTTTTTCTGCATGTAGCTCTGAAAAAAAATTTGGGCTTCTAGCAGTGTGTGGGAGTTGTTCTATAAGTTCATCTATACTGACCTCCATCAGGTTGCAAATTAAAAATAATTTTTTTCTGCATCTAGCTCTGAAAAAAATTTTGGGCTTCTAGCAGTGTGTGGGACTTGTTCTATTAGTCCATCTATACTGACCTCAATCAGGTTGCAAATTAAAAATATTTTTTTTCTGCATCTAGCTCTGAAAAAAAATTTGGGCTTCTAGCAGTGTGTGGGATTTGGTCTATTAGTCCATCTATACTGACCTCCATCAGGTTGCAAATTAAAAATAATTTTTTTCTGCATCTAGCTCTGAAAAAAAATTTGGGCTTCTAGCAGTGTGTGGGACTTGGTCTATTAGACCATCTATACTGACCTCCATCAGGTTGCAAATTAAAAATAATTTTTTTCTGCATCTAGCTCTGAAAAAAAATTTGGGCTTCTAGCAGTGTGTGGGACTTGTTCTATTAGTCCATCTATACTGACCTCCATCAGGTTGCAAATTAAAAATATTTTTTTTCTGCATCTAGCTCTGAAAAAAAATTTGGGCTTCTAGCAGTGTGTGGGATTTGGTCTATTAGTCCATCTATACTGACCTCCATCAGGTTCCAAATTAAAAATAATTTTTTTCTGCATCTAGCTCTGAAAAAAATTTGGGGCTTCTAGCAGTGTATGGGACTTGGTCTATTAGTCCATCTATGCTGACCTCCATCAGGTTGCAAATTAAAAATAATTTTTTTCTGCATCTAGCTCTGAAAAAAAATTTGGGCTTCTAGCAGTGTGTGGGATTTGTCCTATTAGTCCATCTATACTGACCTCCATCAGGTTGCAGATTGAATATAATTTTTTTCTGCATCTAGCTCTGAAAAAAAATTTGGGCTTCTAGCAGCATATGAGACTTGGTCTATTAGTCCATCTATACTGACCTCCGTCAGGTTGCAAATTAAAAATATTTTTTTTCTGCATCTAGCTCTGAAAAAATATTTGGGCTTCTAGCAGTGTGTGGGACTTGTTCTATTAGTCCATCTATACTGACCTCCATCAGGTTGCAAATTGAATATATTTTTTTCTGCATCTAGCTCTGAAAAAAAAATTGGGCTTCTAGCAGTGTGTGGACTTGGTCTATTAGTCCATCTATACTGACCTCCATCAGGTTGCAAATTAAAAATAATTTTTTTCTGCATCTAGCTCTGAAAAAAAATTTGGGCTTCTAGCAGTGTGTGGGACTTGGTCTATTAGTCCATCTATACTGACCTCCATCAGGTTGCAAATTGAATATAATTTTTTTCTGCATCTAGCTCTGAAAAAAAATTTGGGCTTCTAGCAGTGTGTGGGACTTGGTCTATTAGTCCATCTATACTGACCTAGATCAGGTTGCAAAGTAAAAATAATTTTTTTCTGCATTTAGCTCTGAAAAAATATTTGGGCTTCTAGCAGTGCGTGGGACTTGTTCTATTAGTCCATCTATACTGACCTCCATCAGGTTGCAAATTGAATATAATTTTTTTCTGCATCTAGCTCTGAAAAAAAATTTGGACTTCTAGCAGTGTGTGGGACTTGGTCTATTAGTCCATCTATACTGACCTCCATCAGGTTCCAATTTGAATATAATTTTTTTCTGCATGTAGCTCTGAAAAAAAATTTGGGCTTCTAGCAGTGTGTGGGAGTTGTTCTATAAGTTCATCTATACTGACCTCCATCAGGTTGCAAATTAAAAATAATTTTTTTCTGCATCTAGCTCTGAAAAAAATTTTGGGCTTCTAGCAGTGTGTGGGACTTGGTCTATTAGTCCATCTATACTGACCTCCATCAGGTTGCAAATGAAAAATAATTTTTTTCTGCATCTAGCTCTGAAAAAAAATTTGGGCTTCTAGCAGTGTGTGGGACTTGTTCTATTTGTCCATCTATACTGACCTCCATCAGGTTGCAAATTGAATATAATTTTTTTCTGCATCTAGCTCTGAAAAAAAATTTGGGCTTCTAGGAGTGTGTGAAACTTGGTCTATTAGTCCATCTATACTGACCTCCATCAGGTTGCAAATTAAAAATAATTTTTTTCTGCATTTAGCTCTGAAAAAATATTTGGGCTTCTAGCAGTATGTGGGACTTGTTCTATTAGTCCATCTATACTGACCTCCATCAGGTTGCAAATTGAATATAATTTTTTTCTGCATCTAGCTCTGAAAAAAAATTTGGGCTTCTATCAGTGTGTGGGACTTGGTCTATTAGTCCATCTATACTGACCTCCTTCAGGTTGCAAATTAAAAATATTTTTTTTCTGCATGTAGCTCTGAAAAAATATTTGGGCTTCTAGCAGTGTGTGGGACTTGTTCTATTAGTCCATCTATACTGACCTCCATCAGGTTGCAAATTGAATATAATTTTTTTCTGCATCTAGCTCTGAAAAAATATTTGGGCTTCTAGCAGTGTGTGGGACATGTTCTATTAGTCCATCTATACTGACCTCCATCAGGTTGCAAATTGAATATAATTTTTTTCTGCATCTAGCTCTGAAAAAATATTTGGGCTTCTAGCAGTGTGTGGGATTTGGTCTATTAGTCGATCTATACTGACCTCCATCAGGTTGCAAATTAAAAATAATTTTTTTCTGCATCTAGCTCTGAAAAAAAATTTGGGATTCTAGCAGTGTGTGGGACTTGGTCTATTAGACCATCTATACTGACCTCCATCAGGTTGCAAATTAAAAATAATTTTTTTCTGCATCTAGCTCTGAAAAAAATTTTGGGCTTCTAGCAGTGTGTGGGACTTGTTCTATTAGTCCATCTATACTGACCTCCATCAGGTTGCAAATTAAAAATATTTTTTTTCTGCATCTAGCTCTGAAAAAAAATTTGGGCTTCTAGCAGTGTGTGGGATTTGGTCTATTAGTCCATCTATACTGACCTCCATCAGGTTCCAAATTAAAAATAATTTTTTTCTGCATCTAGCTCTGAAAAAAATTTTGGGCTTCTAGCAGTGTATGGGACTTGGTCTATTAGTCCATCTATGCTGACCTCCATCAGGTTGCAAATTAAAAATAATTTTTTTCTGCATCTAGCTCTGAAAAAAAATTTGGGCTTCTAGCAGTGTGTGGGATTTGTCCTATTAGTCCATCTATACTGACCTCCATCAGGTTGCAGATTGAATATAATTTTTTTCTGCATCTAGCTCTGAAAAAAAATTTGGGCTTCTAGCAGCATACGAGACTTGTTCTATTAGTCCATCTATACTGACCTCCGTCAGGTTGCAAATTAAAAATATTTTTTTTCTGCATCTAGCTCTGAAAAAATATTTGGGCTTCTAGCAGTGTGTGGGACTTGTTCTATTAGTCCATCTATACTGACCTCCATCAGGTTGCAAATTGAATATATTTTTTTCTGCATCTAGCTCTGAAAAAAAAATTGGGCTTCTAGCAGTGTGTGGACTTGGTCTATTAGTCCATCTATACTGACCTCCATCAGGTTGCAAATTAAAAATAATTTTTTTCTGCATCTAGCTCTGAAAAAAAATTTGGGCTTCTAGCAGTGTGTGGGACTTGGTCTATTAGTCCATCTATACTGACCTCCATCAGGTTGCAAATTGAATATAATTTTTTTCTGCATCTAGCTCTGAAAAAAAATTTGGGCTTCTAGCAGTGTGTGGGACTTGGTCTATTAGTCCATCTATACTGACCTCCTTCAGGTTGCAAATTAAAAATAATTTTTTTCTGCATTTAGCTCTGAAAAATTATTTGGGCTTCTAGCAGTGCGTGGGACTTGTTCTATTAGTCCATCTATACTGACCTCCATCAGGTTGCAAATTGAATATAATTTTTTTCTGCATCTAGCTCTGAAAAAAAATTTGGGCTTCTAGCAGAGTGTGGGATTTGGTCTATTAGCCCATCTATACTGACCTCCATCAGGTTGCAAATTAAAAATATATTTTTTTTGCATCTAGCGCTGAAAAAATATTTGGGCTTCTAGCAGTGTGTGGGACTTGTTCTATTACTCCATCTATACTGACCTTCATCAGGTTGCAAATTGAATATAATTTTTTTCTGCATCTAGCTCTGAAAAAATATTTGGGCTTCTAGCAGTGTGTGGGACTTGGTCTATTAGTCCATCTATACTGACCTCCATCAGGTTGCAAATGAAAAATAATTTTTTTCTGCATCTAGCTCTGAAAAAAAATTTGGGCTTCTAGCAGTGTGTGGGACTTGTTCTATTTGTCCATCTATACTGACCTCCATCAGGTTGCAAATTGAATATAATTTTTTTCTGCATCTAGCTCTGAAAAAAAATTTGGGCTTCTAGGAGTGTGTGAAACTTGGTCTATTAGTCCATCTATACTGACCTCCATCAGGTTGCAAATTAAAAATAATTTTTTTCTGCATTTAGCTCTGAAAAAATATTTGGGCTTCTAGCAGTATGTGGGACTTGTTCTATTAGTCCATCTATACTGACCTCCATCAGGTTGCAAATTGAATATAATTTTTTTCTGCATCTAGCTCTGAAAAAATATTTGGGCTTCTAGCAGTGTGTGGGACATGTTCTATTAGTCCATCTATACTGACCTCCATCAGGTTGCAAATTGAATATAATTTTTTTCTGCATCTAGCTCTGAAAAAATATTTGGGCTTCTAGCAGTGTGTGGGACTTGGTCTATTAGTCCATCTATACTGACCTCCATCAGGTTGCAAATGAAAAATATTTTTTTTCTGCATCTAGCTCTGAAAAAATATTTGGGCTTCTAGCAGTGTGTGGGACTTGTTCTATTAGTCCATCTTTACTGACCTCCATCAGGTTGCAAATTCAATATCATTTTTATCTGCATCTAACCCAGCCAATACTTTTGGCCTAATACCACAGTTTGACCACTCAGCTCTGCCCTGTTCCCATCCATTGTTTTTTTGTGCCAACAACTCCAGAGTTGTGAATTAGCTAACCACCAAAATGAGTGGAAATAGGCCTGTTGCTGGTGGAAAGGGGAATAGGCATGTTGGAAAGGGGAAAAAAGGTTGTGTCTGTGGGGTAGGTGTTAAAGCAACAGTAACATCTGCAGAAGAAAGACCATCTTCCAGTCAAACTAAAATGTCTACTTCTTTTAGCGGACAATGCGATAAGATCCCTTTCTTACGGCCACGCCAATCGCTACAAATTCCAGATGAGGCACAAAAACAGCAGGTGCTACAACGGATATCAAGTGCTCCTTTAAGTGGGCTCTCCTCCACCTCAACTTCAACATCACAAATACTCCAGTCCTCAGAGGTGTCACCCCAATTGCACTTGCTTCCTCACAGCTCCCAAATCTCCAGCTGCCCATCTGAGTATGGGGTAGAACAGATGGTTGAGTCTGCAGAGCTGTTTACTCATACTATAGCCTGGGAATCAGAGGTCGGCTCCAGAGCTTCTGTGAATCCAGACGAGGAAATGATCTGCACTGATGCCCAGAATCTTTATGAGTCGGATCCAGGACCAGACGCAGAAGGTTCTGACCATAATGTAGACCCTCATTCCCAAACTGTAACTCCTGTTGGTGGAGACAATGAGGAAGACGATGATGAGACTCAAATACCTGATTGGAGCAACAACTTTAGTTTTTTGTCAGGGCAGGAAGAGGTTGGCTCTGAGGACGACGGGTGTGATAACACACAGGGTGATGATGATGAGGTTGGAGATCCCACTTACTGTCAACACACAGTCAGCCAAGAGATGAGGTCAGCAGAGGAGGTGGAGGAGAATGCTAGCGACGACGAGGTCAGGTTGCTCCTTCCTGGACAGAGACGTAGTACTGGAAGCACGTCAACAACTGCATCCTCAAACACAACTCTGCCTCTGATTACAAGTCGTGGTGGCTCTTCAGGTCGCATGGGTGCTAAGCCTTGCATAGCCTGGGAATTTTTTCAGATCGATAAAGATGACCCAACTCGTGTTATCTGTAACATTTGTCAGCAAAAGCTGAGTAGAGGCCAAAAAATACATAGTTTGAGTACTTCATGCATGAACCGGCACATGGACATGAAGCATAAGTTGCAGTGGGAAGCTCACTGTGCTACAATGCGGCCTAGCCGGCCGTGCCAAGCACTGTCTGCCACATCTTGTGCATCCGCGGCCTCTTCATCCTCTGTGACTGGGGGGACAGCAGTCACACCTGTTTTGGGATGCAGACCTGCCACCTCTTTACCCGCAACAGCCAGCGTGATTGGCAGGTCATCATTTTCTTTGGAGGTGGTAACACCAGCTGATGTTGAGCGCTGTCCGACATCGATAGCACCACCTTTGGATCAAGGCAACCTAACATGTCCGCCTGCATCTTCCTCACAGACCGGCAGTTTGCCGAGGACACCCTTATCAACCCCGTCTAAGCACAACAGCCAGCCCTCGGTCCCTCAGATGTGGACAAGTAAAAGACCATTTCCTCCTAGCCATGAGAAAGCTAAGAGGTTGAATTTCACCATCTGCAAGCTCTTGGCTACAGAAATGCTGCCTTTCCGCCTGGTGGACTCAGAGGATTTTCGAGACCTTATGTCTGTTGCAGTGCCCCAGTACCAGATGCCCAGTCGGCACTACTTCTCAAAGAAAGGTGTGCCTGCGCTCCACCAGCATGTCGCACACATCATCACCGCTTCTTTGAGAAACTCTGTGTGTGACAGGGTGCATTTCACCACAGACACTTGGATGAGTAGGCATGGACAGGGGTGTTACATTTTGCTGAATGGGCACTGGGTAACTATGGTGACAGCAGGACAAGGGGCTGCTGTCCAAGTCTTGCCGTCCCCACGAGTTGTGCATCAATCCTCTTTATCTCAAAGTTCCTCCACTGCTTCTGCCTCCTCAACCTCCTCTCGGTCCTCCACCTGCACCCAAAGCCTGTCTGGTCATGCCACAAGCTTTCTAACTGCGCAGAAGGGATCCTGCACACCTCCTTACTATGCTGGCAGTAGGGCTCAACGTCATCAGGCGGTTTTTACTTTGAAATGTCTGGGAAATGTGAGTCACACAGCTGAGGAGTTGTGGTCAGCTCTGGAGAACCAATTTCATGAATGGTTGTCTCCACTGGACCTGAAACCAGGGAAGGCCGTGTGCGACAATGCTGCATACCTGGGTGCGGCCCTTCACCGGGGCAATGTCACACACGTGCCTTGTATGGCTCACGTGTTTAACCTGGTTGTCCAGCAATTTTTAGCCCACTATCACAGACTAGATGGCCTTTTGCAGAGTGCACGGTCGCTGTGTGCTCACTTCCACCGTTCGCATCCCGCAGCTCAGCGACTTACATCTCTACAGAAGTCGTTGGGCCTGCCACTTCACCGGCTAAAATGCGATGTACCGGGTGGAATTCAACTCTGCACATGTTGCAGCGACTGTGGCAGCACCGACAATCCCTGGTGCAATACGTTCTGACGTATAGTCTGGGCCAACGAGATCCAGAGGTGGGGCAAATCACGCTGGAAGAGTGGTCTCAGATCAGGGACCTATGCACCCTTCTGCACAGTTTTGAAATGGCGACGAAGATGTTTAGTGCTGACGATGCCATTATCAGCATGACTATTCCGGTGATTTACATGCTGGAGCACATGTTAAACAGAATTCGGAGTCAGGTGGTGGCACAAGAGGAGGTGGAGGAAGTAGAGGAGGAGGAGTTGTATGCGGAAGGGCTAACATCTGCAAGTTCCAGACGGTTGGCAGCACCAAGGCGGCAGGCATGTGAGGGTGGGGGAGATGGCTTTACCAGGGCGCATGGTAGCAGCCAAACTAGTGAGGAAGGTGCAGGAGCCCAGGAAGTAGTGGAGGACGAACTGATGGAAGACTCATCAGATGAGGGAGACCTTGATCACATTTCTGTTGTGCGAGGTTGGGGGGAGAGGACCGAGGAAGGAAGCATGATTGTTACCTCGCCACCAACACAACAGGGACTTGGTGCTCCTGGATGCGCAAGACACATGAGTGCCTTCTTGCTGCACTACCTGCAACATGACCTTCGAATTGTGAGAATTAGAAATAATCCTGACTACTGGGTTGCCACACTGTTAGATCCCCGGTACAAAAGTAAATTTGCAGAAATTATTCCTGCCATAGAAAGGGATGCACGCATGCAGGAGTATCAGCAGAGAATGTTGCAGAATCTTACATGTGCTTTTCCACAAAACACCACTGGTGCACGTAGTGAATCTCACAGTTCCAACTTGCCAACCGTGGGACCGTCGATTGTTCAGCACTCAAACCGTAACAGAAACACAGTATCTGCTGGTAGCATCAATTTTGCGGAATCATTTCACCACTTTTTTAGCCCATCCTTTGCAAGGCCACAGGAGACAAGAAGTCTGACACATAGTCAACGCCTAGAGACGATGGTACAGGAGTATCTCCAAGTAAACATTGAAGCCATGACTGTGTCACTGGACCCTTGCTTTTTCTGGGCTTCCAATCTGCTCGCCACTTACGCCTTGGAGATCTTGTCATGCCCCGCAGCCAGCGTTCTGTCTGAACGTGTGTTCAGCGCTGCTGGTGGTGTGCTGACAGATAAGCGCACGCGGCTCTCCACTGATAATGTAGACATGCTCACGTTCATAAAGATGAACAAATCATGGATCCGAAATGACTTTTCTACCCCTGTGTCATCCTGGGGAGAGTAAAAGCTTGATGATTGGTTAAAATCACCTCACCAACCGTTTTAAGCTTTCAAATTACTAATCATGTTTATCTGTATCTTGGCTGGAAAATTATTTGGGCTTTGTAGCAGTGTGCAGTGCTGATTCTATTAGGCCATCTATACTAAGCTCCACCAGATTTAAAATTACTAATCATGTTTATCTGTATCTTGGCTGGAAAATTATTTGGACTTTGTAGCAGTGTGCAGTACTGATTCTGTTAGAACCTTGCTGTTAGGTTTTTTTTCCTTTGCTGGTCACATGACCTTGTTGGCCTATTTAATCCTGCTCCGCCCTTCTGGCTTTGCTGGACTTCATTGTATATCTACTTTCTAGCTAGCCTGTGCTCTGTATCTAACTCTGTTAGTTTGCTTGGTCTACGGACCTCTATGTTCTATCTATTTTGTTTGTTCGTCTGTCTGCTACTATTTCTGTTAGGAGGTGTCCCATATTCCTCCCAGTCCTTAGTACTTGTAGGGATTCCCTCCCCACATCTATAGGTCTCCGTACAGACTAGATTAGGACTTTAGCAGGTCTGATCGCAGGATCAGGTTCCCTGTTACATCGTAGGGATTCAGCTGAGTCCTATAGTAGGGACAGATCTCCTCTCTTTCCTTAGCTTTGGTAGCAGAACATAACAGTAAGTCCAGCCTGCAAATTCTCTAAGGAAAGATTTTTTTTTGTTCCATCATGGTGTCGGTTCAGGATTTGGCTAAACACCTGCAGGGACTCTCTCTGGAAGTGGCCGAGCTCCGTCAGCACGTGAGTAACTGTCCTGGAGCATATTTCTTGGAGCCTAAGGTATGTTTGCTGGATTTATTTTTTGGTGAACATCGAGAATTTTTTTCATTTAAAAATGCTTGCTTATTGTATTTTCGTTTGAGACCCAAGTCCTCTGGGGATGAATCCCAGCGCGTAGGGTTCATTATGTCACTTTTGCGCAAAGAGCCTCAGGAGTGGGCCTTTTCTTTGCAACCTAGTGATACATGCTTCAGATCAGTGGATAGTTTTTTTTCTGCTTTAGGACTATTATATGATGATCCTGACCGTGTGGCATCAGCTGAGACTGAGTTGAGACGTTTAAAACAAGGATCAGGTAATGTGGAAAAATATTGTACTCATTTTCGTCGTTGGTCCACTCAAACAGGGTGGAACGATTCTGCTCTGAAAAGTCTATTTCTTGCTGGGCTCAGTGAAAGGGTTAAAGACCTGCTAATTGCTTATCCTACACCTGAGGATTTGCAACAGGCTATGCAATTAGCTATACGGGTGGATAGAAGACTGCGTGCTAGGGTTAATGAGAGCAAATCCTCTGCTATGTCAGTTTCTGGTTATGATAATGTGTGTACTAACAGTGGTGAACCGATGGAGATTGGATCGGTGGCACCTCGCTCTCAAGAAAAAGACCGTCGTTTTTCGGAAGGCTTGTGTTTCTATTGCGGAAAATCTGGTCATTTGATTAAAGGCTGTGAGCTTCGTATGAAGAAAGAAAAAAAAATGGTCAGTCACGCCCGTATTGCCTGTTTAAATTCCAAGGGTATATTTTTAGCTGCTTCCACGATTGCTCAGGAAAAATTAATGGAATTTCGGGTGTTTGTTGATTGCGGGTCTACACTGAATGTAATTGATGGGGGATTCGTGGAAAAACTCAATTTAAAACCTGAACCTTTATCATCCCACATTGCTGTGGTTTCTGTGGATGGCTCCCCTTTGAAGAATATTACTCTCAAGGTCAGTGAATTTCCTCTCACTATTAATGGTGTTCACCATGAGAAATTGGATTTGGTAGTGTTGAATAACTTGCCTTCTCCAGTAATATTGGGTTTGCCCTGGTTAAAATTTCACAATCCTGTACTGGATTGGTCTACCAGTGAAATTAAATCCTGGAGCCATAAATGTTATGACAAGTGTTGTAACGGGCGTATTGCAGCTTTGGATAGGGGAGAATTGCCTGTTCCTATTCAGGATTTTTGGAGAGTTTTTTCTGAGAAAGAATCGCAGGTTTTGCCTCCCCATAGAGACTATGATTGTTCTACTGAATTTGTCCCTGGAGCGACTCTTCCTAAAAGTCGTTTATTTAACCTTACTATTCCTGAGAGGAAGGCTTTGGAGGAATACATACAGACAAGTTTGGCCGCCGGTCACATTAGGCCCTCTAAGTCTCCTGTGGCGGTTGGATTTTTTTTTGTAAAAAAAAAGGACGGTGGTTTACGTCCTTGTCTGGATTTTCGTGAGATTAACAAAATTACGGTACGCAATCCTTACCCACTGCCATTGATTCCTGATCTGTTTAACCAGTTATTGGGGGCCAAGTGGTTCTCTAAAATTGACCTTAAGGGGGCATACAATCTGTTGCGCATGAAGGAGGGTGATGAATGGAAGACTGCTTTTAACACTCCTGTGGGTCATTTTGAGAATCTGGTTATGCCTTTTGGTCTTACTAATGCTCCTGCATTTTTTCAGAATCTGATTAATGACATCCTTAGACCTTTAATCGGTAAAAATGTGGTTGTGTATTTGGATGACATTTTGATTTATTCGCCAGATCTGGAGTCTCATTGGCGGAGCGTGCGTGAGGTATTACAGTTATTAATGGACAATTCGCTTTTTGCTAAGCTGGAGAAATGTGAGTTCGCTGTACAGAGAATTAGTTTTTTGGGCTACATTATCTCCAGCAAAGGTTTTGAGATGGATCCGGTTAAGGTTCAGGCTGTGCAGGAATGGCCTAGGCCTATTGGTTTGAAATCGATACAGAGGTTTTTGGGTTTCGCCAATTACTATAGAAAATTCATAAAAAATTTTTCTAGTATTGTCAAACCTCTGACTGATCTCACCAGGAAAGGTGCTGATGCGGTTCAGTGGTCTTCTGAGGCCATTGAAGCTTTTGTGTATCTCAAGGAGAGGTTCACCTCTGCTCCCATCCTTATGCAGCCTGATGTTACTAGGCCGTTTTTGGTTGAGGTTGATGCTTCCTCTGTGGGGGTTGGCGCAGTATTGTCTCAGGATAACGGGGATGGATTACATCCCTGTGCCTTTTTTTCAAAAAATTTTTCGGAGACTGAATTGAATTACGATATTGGTAATCGGGAATTATTGGCTATTAAACTCGCATTTAAACACTGGCGCCACTTCTTGGAAGGTGCGGAATTTCCCGTTCAGGTTCTTACGGATCATAAAAATCTGATATATCTTGATGCTGCCAAGCGCCTGAATGCCCGTCAGGCTAGGTGGGCACTGTTTTTCTCGCGGTTTAATTTCTCCGTTACTTACATCCCTGGTACTAAGAATGTTAAGGCGGATGCCTTGTCTCGCAGTTTTTCTCCCATAGTCGGTGCTGAGAAAGAGGAAAACATTTTACAAGAAGGTGTTGTGATAGCTGCTTTAGACTCCGTTTTGGAAGATGAGATTCTTAAAGCTCAGGAGAATGCCCCATCTAACACTCCTCATGGGAGGTTGTTTGTGCCTGGGACCTTTAGGAGAGATTTGTTTGTTGAGTGTCACGAATCTCGGTTGGCAGGTCATCCCAGAATCTCTGAGACCAAGAGACTGGTGGGTCGCAGTTTTTGGTGGCCTGGATGGCAGAAGGAAGTCATTAAGTGGGTGCGCCAATGTACTATATGTGCTAGATCTAAGTCCTCACATACTCCTGCTGCGGGGTTGCTTTGTCCTTTGGAGGTCCCCAGTGCTCCTTGGACACATTTGGCTATGGACTTTATAACTGACCTTCCCCCCTCTGAGGGTTTTACTGTCATCTGGGTGGTCGTGGACCGTTTTAGCAAGATGTGTCACTTGGTTCCCTTCGTCAAACTGCCCTGCGCTAAAACTCTCGCTAAGGCCTTTGTCAAGGAAATTGTCAGACTTCATGGCGTTCCTACTGACATTGTTTCTGATCGGGGTCCTCAGTTTGTGGCTCGTTTTTGGTGTGCCTTTTGTGACAGGTTGGGAATTCATTTGTCGTTTTCGTCCGGATATCATCCTGAATCTAATGGCCAGACAGAAAGGAAAAACCAGGATGTTGAGCAGTTCTTGCGTTGTTTTGTGGCAGACAATCAAGAGGGGTGGTCTGAGTTTCTGCCACTTGCCGAATTTGCTCTGAACAATCATACATCTTCTTCTGCTGGTTGTTCGCCTTTTTTTTGTTGTTCTGGGAGACATCCGTCGTTTGGGTCGTTCTCCAAGTTGGGATCTGCCGTGCCTGAGGAGGAGAATTTTTCCGGTGATTTGGAAAGAGTTTGGACGGATGTGCGTGGTAATCTTCAGGAGGCCAACAGAAAATCTAAAGACTACTTTGATAGGAAACGACAGGAGGTTTTGTTCGCTGTTGGTGACATGGTTTGGTTGTCCTCTAGGAATCTGCGGTTGAGGATTCCTTCTAAGAAATTGGGTCCCAAGTTTGTAGGGCCCTTTAAGGTGCTTCAGGTTGTCAACCAATCTGCTGTTAGGTTGGAGGTTCCTACCTCCTGGAGAATTAATCCGGTCTTTCATGTCTCTCTGTTAAAAAAAGCTGTTGTGTCGGATGGTGACGCCTCTGCCTCTGTTCCTCCGGTGGTGGAGGACGGGGAATATGAAATTTCTCGCATCCTTGACTCTAGACGGTATAGAGGTAGTTTGCAGTATCTTGTGGCCTGGAAAGGTTTCGGACCCGAGGATAACTCTTGGGTGAGGTCAGATGATGTTTCCGCATCCAGACTTATCAGAGCGTTTCACAGGAGATTTCCTGATAAGCCTGGTCCTAGGGGATCCGGAGGATCCTCTTAGAAGGGGGGGTACTGTTAGAACCTTGGTGTTAGGTTTTTTTTCCTTTGCTGGTCACATGACCTTGTTGGCCTATTTAATCCTGCTCCGCCCTTCTGGCTTTGAGGGACTTCATTGTATATCTACTTTCTAGCTAGCCTGTGCTCTGTATCTAACTCTGTTAGTTTGCTTGGTCTACGGACCTCTACGTTCTATCTATTTTGTTTGTTCGTCTGTCTGCTACTATTTCTGTTAGGAGGTGTCCCATATTCCTCCCAGTCCTTAGTACTTGTAGGGATTCCCTCCCCACATCTATAGGTCTCCGTACAGACTAGATTAGGACTTTAGCAGGTCTGATCGCAGGATCAGGTTCCCTGTTACATCGTAGGGATTCAGCTGAGTCCTATAGTAGGGACAGATCTCCTCTCTTTCCTTAGCTTTGGTAGCAGAACATAACAGATTCTATGAGGCCATCTATACTAAGCTCCACCAGATTTAAAATTACTAATCATGTTTATCTGTATCTTGGCAGGAAAATAATTTGGGCTTTGTAGCAGTGTGCAGTAATGATTCTATTAGGCCATCTATACTAAGCTCAAACCAGATTTAAAATTACTAATCATGTTTATCTGTATCTTGGCTGGAAAATTATTTGGACTTTGTAGCAGTGTGCAGTACTGATTCTATTAGGCCATCTATACTAAGCTTCACCAGATTTAAAATTAATAATAATTTTTAGCTGCATCTAGCCCGGAAAATAATTTTGGGGCTCCTAGATGCGCAAGACACATGAGTGCCTTCTTGCTGCACTACCTGCAACATGACCCTCAGATTTTCAGAATTCGAAGTAATCCTTACTACTGGGTTGCCACACTCTTAGATCCCCCACACTCTTCGATCAACATTTTCATTTTAATAAAGAACAAAAAAATGTTCATTTTTGAAATTATATGCATTTTCAACTCAAAACTTTATTCTAGGTGATGTTACATTTGCACATAGGACCCCTTGTTCGAAAGGAGATTCTGAAATCTCTCATCCATTGAATTTGTCAGGTTTTGGATGGTTTCTGCTTCAATTGTTTTGCATGAGGACAGAATACCCTCCCAGAGCTGTTGCTTAGATGTGAACTGCCTCCCGACATCATAGACACTCCTTTTGATGATGCTCCAGAGGTTCTAAATTGGGTTGAGGTCAGGGGAGCATGGGGGTCACACCATAAGTTTGTCCCCTTTTATGCCCATATCAGCCAGAGATGCAGATGTGTTATGTGCAGCATGAGATGGTGCATTATCATACATGAAAATGATCTTGCTGTGGAATACACGGTTCTTCTTCTTGAACCATGGCAGGAAGTGCTGTTTGAGAAACTCCACATACATTATGGAGTTCATCTTTACCTCTTCAGGGATCCTAAACGGGCCGACAATCTCTCTCCCCATGATTCCAGCCCAAAACATTACTCCACCTCCTCCTTGTTGGCGCTGTAGCCATGTTTGCGTGGGGTGTCCATCAACCAGCCATCCTCCACTCCATCCATCTGGACCATCGAGTGTTGCACGGCACTCATCCGTGAACAAAACAGTTTTGAAGTCAGTCTTCATGTATAGTTTGGCCCACTGGAGCCGTTTCTGCTTGTGTACAGTGAAGAGAGGAGGTCGACAGGATGGCTTATGCACAGCTGCAAACCTCTGAAGGACCCTGCATCTTGTTGTTCGGGGGACGTTGGAGGCACCAGCAGCTTCAAAAACTTGTCTGCTGCTATGACAAGGCTTTTTTGCCGCTGCTCTTTTAACCTGACGTAATTGCCTGTAGGAAAGAGTCCTCAATTTGTCCTTATCAGCACGCACACGTGTGTACTGTGAATCAGCTACATACTTCTTGATTGCCAAGACACTTCATCCTGATCATCGCACAATGTTGATTGTAGTCATGCCTTGACCTAAACACTCCACAATTTGTTGCTTCTCAGCAGCCAACACATCCTTTTTCTTTCCCATTTTGGCAGAAAATGTAGGCTGCTTAATAATGTGGGGCAGCCTTCTTAAGTAGTCTTGTCTTTCATTGGACACATCGTCCAAACTAATTAGCACAGGTGTCTGCAATTGCTTACAGTGATATAAAGAGCCCTGACACACATCACCATCAATGAGTTTAACTGACAAACAAACAAATTCTTCCCTTATCACTCCTAAACACTTTTTGCATAATAATTTGGAACACAGTGTACATGTGCTTTTCCACAAAACACCAGTGGTTCACGTAGTGAATCTTACAGTTCTAACTGGCCAACCGTGGTCTGTATGGAGTTGTTCAATAAAGGGCCCAAAATTAAGATAACATAGAAAGGAGAGGTCTCTATGAATAGGAATTCCTAATTATTTGATACCCTGTGAGAGCCAGGCAAAGGGAAAGTTGGACTGGATGGAATCCTGTATGGATTTGGGGAGGGAGACATCGAGGGCCTCAGACTTCGCTGCATTGATTTTAAAATTTGACCATGTAACAAAGTGATCTATTTCAGCCATAACAGCAGGGATGGATATATGTGATTGAGTGATATATACTAGGAGATCATCAGCAAATGCAGAGCACTTGTACTCGGTGCCTCCCACCTCAATCCACCTAATATTGGGGTTATGGCGAATTGATGAGAGCAGGCGCTCCATTACTAGGATGTATAAGAGAGGGGACAGAGGACATCCCTGCCTTGTCCCATTGGTGATTATGAAAGGTGATGAAAATGTTCTGACGCACCCCCTGGGCCTTGGGACACCCGGAGCCGGACCCTTTTTTGTGGATGCTGGTGGTTGTAGTCTCCGTGGCAGCGACCCGGTTCCGTGGCTCAGGGCGGTCAAACCAGTGGCGGAACTATTTATGTGGTTTTGATGTTTAAATGTCCGACTGCGCCACCCGTAGATTGCGGTCAGAGTGAACTGCCGCTGCAGGGCAGACCGCTGAGACTGGCGTTGTGGGTGCAGAAGAGCGTAGTATAACTCCCCACGGGAGGAGTATAGCCTCAGGGCAGTGTATGCGGAGTATGGGGGTGATGGTGCAGGGCAGCAGCAGTAACGACACGGAGTCAGTGATGCAGTCCAGGGCCTTTACTCACAGTTCTTATTATCCAGGCCACTTCTGCAGGTAACGGCTGCCCACGTCGTACTGTGCTCACCAGGTGAGGGGCTCAGATAACTCCCAGATAACTTTGGAGCGCTTCACAGGACCCCCTTTGTGAGTCCTTTGTCTGGCCTTTCTTACCAATGCTTATGTCCGGCTGCCTCGGGCCTCCTCTTGGTAAACTTGGCGCCAGTTGCCCTGACCCTATGTGGTGCCTTCCTAGCGGGTGTAGCGAGGGGCTGCGCCACATAAAATGTCACAGCCTCCGGTTTCCAGCTGAGGGTCGTTTCCCGCCTCCACTAGTTTCGGGGACCGGTCTCCCCCTTTGGCCTGACCCCTCCACGCAGGTGGATTCGGGCGTGCGGTGGAGACTCGCCCATCCTCACCCCTGAGATCCCTTCGTTCCTCGTTCCTGGAGCCTTCTCCGCTCCTCTTCCTTCCTTCTCCCTCTTCCAGGCCTGGGCCTCTGTTACTAGGCCCGCCTCCGGAGCAGAGCTCATGCAGAGCCCCTGCTCCCTGTCACTTCTGCTCAGACTTCTCTGCACTGAACTAAGATGGTGCCCACCTTTTATACTCCCTTCTCAATGCACCCAGGAACTGCTTCCTCCCTGCTCCTGCACTACAGGGTTCCCCTTCCTCGGTGTTCCCTCCCCCCACTCCAGCCAGGGACAGGGACTGTCGTGCCCATCTCAGGGGCATATTGGTCGCCCTGCCCCACGGCAATGTGGTGTAATGCATGCAGGTGTTGGGGTCCTGATCCACACTCCATCCTTACCTGAGAGTGAGATATCACACCTCTGGGTGAGGTGCAATACCTCTGTAGCAACCGAGCCCTCTGGGTGCTACAGTTCCATTTATCTTCAGCCTAGGTGACGTATTGCGATACAGGGCCATGATTTTGGCTATAAAAGGGTCCCCTAGACCCCTACCCCAAGCTTTTTAAGAGAATAATATATGGCGTGTCAGGAGACTCTATGGAATGCTTTCTCAGCATCCAACGAGAGTATCTAATTACTAATTTTTAACTGCATCTAGCCCAGGAAATACTTTGTGCCTAGTAGCAGTGTCTGCTAGTCAGCGGATTATCCCAGCTGTTAAGCAAGCTACACCACCTGTAGTTTGGACACTTAATTTTTTCAAAGGAAATGCTTCGGCACCCCGGGATACTCAGTGAAGAGCATCAGGAGGCACCCCAAGGCATAGGGGCTGGGACTGGCGGTAGGACGCCTTGCGGTGGACCGCCAAGCTCAATCCTTATAAAGGCTTTTTAACTGCAGTAGCTTTAGTGGACGCTACTGGAGCTGGAATTACGCGGCTACTGGCATGAGACTTGCCCCCCAACAGATCCTTGCAAAAGGATTTAAAGTGTATTCATTCAAATTAGAGAGACAATTTAAATTAAAAAGCTTAGAGCTGCCTCCACCACAGGGGGGCTCGCTACACCCACCAGCGGACAGGCACCAGTATTGGGAGAGGGGGGCTGGCCGTCAGGGTCCACCACGGCTCTGGCACAAACCCGGCGACACGGAGGTGGCACGGGCAGGAACGGACTGGCCGTGTCGGCTTCTCACTTTTGGATTTTAGAAGGGCATGACATGCCTATATCTGTGTCTCCCCCTCCTTTTACTCCTCCACCTCTTTTATTTTCGCATGACTATATGTACTTGTCACTTTTCCATGTGTTAGTTATGTCTTCTGAGCAGTTTTTCAGCTTTTGGACACCTTTGAAGGTGTTTTCTATGTGTTTCTATGTGTTTTTGTTTGCCTGCCATTGGTTTTAACGGTGTTCGAAGGTGTTCGACGAACAGTTCGGCGAACACAAGGGTGTTCGACGAACCGAACTCGAACACTACGGGGGTGGCTCAACACTAGTCATGATGTCCTGTTAAGGGGAAGGGGGTCTGCTGCTGACACTGTTATAGGGGTAATGTCCCCCAATTATGTTAATATCCTCCAACCTGGTATATATGGCCCCCTCCTTCCTGTTATATGTGACCCTCATCCCCATCCTGATATGCATGGCGCCCCAATCCACCATCCTGGTATGCATGGCCCCCCTCATCACTCTTCCAGGTATGTATGGCACCCTTCATCCGGGTAAGTATGGCCCCCCTCACACCCATCCTGGTATGCATGGCACCTTCATCCCTCTTTGTGGTATGTATGGCACCTTCATTCCTCATCCTGGAATGTATGGCACTCTTGATCCCTGTATGTATGGTCCCCCTAATCCTGGTATGTATGGCCCCCCTCATCCTTGCACGTATGTCCCTTCTCATCCCTCTTCCTGGTATGTATGGCCCCCCTCATCCTGGTATGGTTGGCACCCCCTGATCCCTGTCGCGCTGCACAGAAAAAAAATAAACAATTATACTCACCTCCTCTAGCACTGTGTCCTGCTCTGTGCCAGAATGGTCACTGCTCCTCATGCTGGGACTGTGTGCATGGGGAGCAGTGACCATTCATTCCCCTAATGTGCAGTGTGATGCGGATCAGGGGGTGCCTGGCATACCTGGATAAGGGGGGGTCATGCATACAGTGATAAAGGGTGCTATGGATACCAGAAAAGGGGATGAGGGGGCCATGCATACCAGGGAGAAGGATGAGGGGGGCCATACGTTCCAGGAGCTGCACTGTAGGCACAGTGTTAGGCGTTGGGTGGTTGCTAGACCAGAAATTGGGTCAGAGTCATCAGTGGATTCTGTGGCCTCCCATTCTGGTACAACCAGGGCAGATGCTGCTTAGCATCACTGTCAGACCTATTGCCTAGCCAGTGCACGAGATGTACAGGCTGTTGCTTGGGTCTTTGCTCCTAGTAGTATTAAGCATAGGTTGTGGAGGAGAACTGGGCTGCTACAGTCTAAGTCCAGGATGCACTGCACTGAGCATGCCCTTGACATGGTGGACTGTGATTGGTGGTTTGGTATCAGCTGATCCGGTGACCTGGCACCGCCTGATTGGTCGCGGGTGACGTCATCAGTAGTGCGACCAATAATGCGATGGTGGGCAGGGCTTAGTCTTTAAATAGCCCGCCCACAAGCATGGCGGTGCGCTCTGATCATTGAGTTTAGGTTGTGTTCCTGTGTGGACGCTTTGCTGTTTGGCTCCACTTGCTCTCTAGCTGCTCTCTCTGTGACCTGCCAATGCCAGAGTTAGCTCCGATGATTAGCACAGGTCGCTTAGGCAGGTTTAGCGGAGCTTAGGCAGACTTAGCTGGGGGAGGCAGGTAGTTCCCATTTGGTAGTCTGGCTCTGGCAAGGAGGTTGCTATACACCTCGAGCAGACTACGGGCTCCGTATCCCTGGCACCGCCTGTTAGCCACGTGGAGAGTTACTCCGCAATCCGGTCCCACACCGGCTGGAGCATGTACATGCCGGCATGAGTCACACACACTTCCTAGCACCTGCTGCATAGCCTCTGTGCAGTTAACAAGGCTACGACTACGATTATTTGTGGCACATCTCTCATGTAGTTAACGGAGATAGTGCGATTCCCTTTTCCCGTCCAGGTGTGTTATAACACTGGAGGGAGTTACACTTTAAGTTGGTTGTCTTACACTCTTACCCGGTGGGTGTTAGGCCGCAGTCTTCGTGGCTGCATCGCGGACCCCGGGGTTCAGTTGCATATCATATTAATAAAGTTGTTGCAACCGTCCCCTTAACACACAGTGTGCCGGCTATTAAGGAAAATTAATATTCACTGCTCTCCACTCTCATGGCATCAGCGCCTGCTTCCTGGACAGCAGATTGGGAAGGACGTAACACAGGGGAAGATCCAGTGGTTTCACCCTCAGACACAGATTTTGTACCCAGGCGTTCCGCCCACCTACTGGGGTGCTGAGTATGTCAGCAGTATATGGCGTATTCTAACAGAGGTATTATGTCAAATTTCCCTTTATACAGGGATGTGTGGGTAAGATTTTCGAACTGGCAGCATATATATAGAGCATGTTTTGTTACTCATATTATTATTCTGTGTAAGGCTGAAACGTGAAGAAGTGGGTTGTCACACAAGGTGTGGGAAAGACTTAGTGAAACACAAAGGGGAAGGGAGCCCAGATTGTAGGGAAAGGGGGGAAGTGGAGACCTCCTAGGCTGATTTAGCATCACCTTGTCTCCCCTAACATCCCTGTATTAGCTCTTCACCAATCGCTGCATGTGTGCCTTGCCCTGTCTTTCCTGGTGTATGGCTAAGGCTAGGGAAGGGAGATGGAAAAGATGGAAATAGGTTCAGCTAAAGCACAGCAAGCAAGACCATGAGTTTTCACAAACTCAACATCAACCATGCTGACTCCGGCTTCACTGTCAACAAACACAGAAATTTTTATGGTTTTGCTCTCTAGCACCACCTCTGCTGACAGGACAAAGCAGGACCAGCAGGTTGGTTAAAAATGCACCCCTTGTTTATCCAACTCCAGACTACCAAGAGTTAAATCGAGACTCCTTTTGTTTAGGAATTGCAGGACTGGTCCCAACAAAATGTCCCTTTTTCCCACAAAAAAGCCGCACCTTTTTTCCTGCGAATCTCCAGGGAGATGTATGATGAAGCTGACTCGCCCCCTGGGCCGTGGGGCACTCGGATCCGGGCAGTAGGGGAATGATGGGAGTAGTAGTGGCAACCCGGTTCCGTGGCTCAGGGTGGTCAGGCCAGTGGTAGTCTGTTATGTGCCGATGTTTATGTCCGACTACGCCACCCGTGGATTGCGGTTATTAGGAACCGTCGCTGCATGCAGACCGCTGGGGCTGATGAGGTGTGCAGCTAGGGTAGTGTGACTCCCCACGGGAAGAGTGCGGCCCCAGGGCAGTATAATGGATGGTGGGAATGATGGTAGTGAGAGCCCGGTGCTGATAGTGCTGGAGGAGCAAGGAGCATGCAGACAACAGGTTGCAGTTCAGGGTCTTTACTAGAACAGGTAAATTGACCCACAAACAGTCCCAGCTAGGAGGGGACCTGGATGTCTGAGAGCAACGGGAAAATTGGCCCTGGTCAGGGTGAGGGTGTAGGCCTACCGTGCTTTCTGCGCTCCTTCTGGCTATCTCCTCGTTATAGGGTAACAGGCCACGTTTTCGAGCTTTCCGTGTATTCTCGCCTGTATGGCCTGCGACGTGGGTTCCTTTCTGCTCCCAGCCTTGTACGGCTTTACTGGTCCCTTCGGTTGTGGCAGGGCCTCCAGGCTTCTTAGGCCAAGGAATATACAGTCCCTTGCGGACTGGTTCTCTGCTGGGGGATGTGGAATCCTCCCAGCCTCAGACACCAAAGTCTGGTAAAGTAAGTCTTTTATCTGCCAAGACAGGCTTGCTTCGCCTCTTGTCTCTGGCTTGTGGCTCTCCTCCTGCCACACTTCCTCTTAGGTGCAATACAACTGTCTGTCCCTGCTCTGCTCTGGGACAAGTCTCAGTCCTGAGACAGGCCTTCAAGTTCTCCCTAACCCTGCCCCCAGCACCAGCTTTTATAGGGGCAGCCTGCTCCCCCTACTGGCCTGAGACAGGAGGTACTGCATGCTAATGTTCCCCTGACTAGAGAACCTCCCCCTTGCTCTCAGACACAGCTTTATTACATTTTGTGGCATCCAGACCAGGGTGACACATAGAGACACCCCCTACCTGCATGGGTTCCTCCACCTCCCCAATTACTGGCTGAACCCCAGACCTCTCACCCAGCAGAGGTACACAACCCCGACAAGAAGGCCCCAGAGAAGGTGGTCTCACCCGTCTATCCCAAAGGCGTCTATCAAGATGTATGGCCAACGACATGGCAGCCTCAAAGGACTGAGGGGTTTCATACTGCCCAGGCATCTTTCAACTTTTCACTAAGCCCCTCACAAAATTAACTACTAAGGACTGAGTCATTCCATTTGGAATCCGGGGCCCATGTATGGAATTTCGAACTGTATGTCTCCACTGACCAACTACCCTGCTGAAGGCGACGTAGCCTAGACTCAGCCAAGGCGACTCGGTCAGGGTCATCATAGATGAGGGCCAGAGCCCCGAAAAAGCTCTCCACAGACTGGAGACAAACCAAGTCCTGCGGTAAAGAAAACGCCCACGACTGAGGATCTCCCTGCAGTAGAGAGATCACAATACCAACCAGTTGCTCCTCATTTCCGGAGGAGTAAGGACGAAGTTTAAAGTACAGTTTGCAGGCCTCCTTGAAAACAAAAAACTTGTCCATACCTCCTGAAAACCTGTCTGGGAGGGCAACCTTGGGTTCAGGCTGGGCAGGCCTACCTGCAGAGACCCCCACATTAGTGACCTGTAGCCATTGATGCTTAACCGCACAGCGGAGGTCAATTACCTCCAGGGACAGACAGCGGAACTGCTCTGTGATCTCTGCAACAGTACCCATACCAAGGGAGAAAGGGAAAAAAAAGGTCCACGCCCAAAAACACACAGAGGGGAAAAAAACTAAAAACCAAAGTGTCAGTTATTTTTTCCTTTTCAAAATGTGCTAGGCTGGCGATAATGTCACGCAAGATATGGGAAAGACTTAGTGCAGCACAAAGGAAAAAAGTGAAAGGGAGCCCAGACTCTAGGGAAAGGGGGGAAGTGGAGACCTCCTAGGTTGATCTAGCATCACCCTGTCTCCCCTAACGTCCCTGTATTGGCTCTTCATCGATCGCTGCACGGGTGCCTCGTCCTGTCTTTACCTGGTGTATGGCTAAGGCTAGGGAAGGGAGGAGATGAGCACTAGTCGATCTCCACTAAACAGTATAGACAACAGGGGTGGACAACAGGAGGAAATTGCTTAGCTTTAGATGAGCTCCAGACAAATGCGCACACGTCCTCAAGCTCCAGAGAGGACGAGGTACAGCTCTTGCTAAAGCCTTCACAAGTAATGAATATCGCCAGCACCTCCCACAGAAACACAGCAGGTATTTATACACCCAGACAGGGTGTTAATTAGCCAGAGGGAGGTAGTCGCTGGGTCCTAGAGACAGCCTCTAAGAAGATGTCTGTAATCCCAAACGTAGAGATCTCCTGCAACCAACTGCAGGGTGACTGTCTGTCACCTCTGACACACCCGTGACATGTGTGGAGCATATTAATGCATTGATGTTCCACATTGTCGAATGTGCAGACTCAAAAATCAACATAAGGCTCCCAGATACATGCTTAAAGAGACCATGAGAAGGGCAACACAATAAAAAAATTTTAATATATAGAGATTGAAAGTAGAAATTTGACCATTGCCCAATGTACAAAGGTTTCCAAAAATTACCCAAAGGGTCTGTATCATACATGCTGAAAGAGATTGTGATGGGGGCCTCACAATAAATTTTGCAGTTATTATAATTGATAGAGATAGGGAGTACAAGGTTCACCATTGCACAATGTACAAAGGATTCCAAAAATTACCCAAGGGTTCTGTATCATACATGCTGAAAGGAAGGGGGACCTCACAATAAATTTTGCAGTTATTATAATTGCTAGAGATAGGGAGTACAAGTTTCACCATTGCACAATGTACAAAGGTTTACAAATTTAAAAACATTACCCACGTGGGGTATACATATATGACCACTAAGTACTTGTTGCAGAAGCAGGAGGAGTAGGACATGATTTTCAGAACAAAATTGGTTTGGATTGTAAGGGATGGATGTTAAGACAACTTCCAAAAAAGAAGATTTGGGCTGCATTTACATTGGGTTGCTGTCATCCATAGGGCTTACAAAGTCGGAGGAAATCCTTCTTCAATTTTAGAAGAGTCAGCCTGTCTGCATTTTCTGTTGACAGGCATGTGCGCCTATCCATTATGATTGCACCGGCCGAACTAAAAACCCGCTCAGACAACACACTTGCAGCAGGGCATGGCAGCACCTCCAAGCCATACAAGGAGAGGTCGGGCCAAGTGTGCAGCTAAACACACAGTTAAAGGGCACTGAAGAACCTACTCCTTCACCATTTTCTCCCTCCTTGTCATAGTTACACCCACAGATAGCCCTTGCTGATGTGATGGTTTCATGAAACTGGCCCAGTTGGTGGACATCCCCCCTTCCTCTCCGAGTTGCGCCTGATGTGCGTGTCCCTCCCCTGTAATCCTTGTGGATGAAAAGAGCCAGTACCTCTGCCAGCAGTGTTGCCTGAGGGTAATCTTTTCAGCAACTCTTCAACGGCTCTCTGGAATGCATGCACTGAAAATGGCACGTCTGCGTCCGAAATGAGAGAAGAAAATTTCTCTTTATACCGTGAGTCAAGAAAGGTGCACAGCCAGTGGACAAAATGTTTTTCAAGCGAGGGTCTTGGGAAAGGCATCTGGACATGAACTGTGCCATGTGTGGCAGACTTCAAAGAGTCAAACATTCAGTGTCCCCACCAGGACGAACACTAACCATCCTCTCCTCCTCATGATGCATCGCCTCCTTCTCCTCCTCCTCTTCAGGCCATCCTGGGATTGGGAGTACCCTCTGTATCCCCTCATCCTCCTTCTCCTCCTCCTGTTCCTCGTCATCACCCAATGTGGCCTGAGAATATTGTCTGAAGCTGGGCTGTGCGGTATCAGCCACTATAAAATCTTGCTCCAAAGCCACCTGGTTGTCATTCAAAGCTTCCTATTTGAGATTCTGCAGTGAAAGTTATACTAGACAGAGCAGCGGGATAGTTCCGCTGTTATTATCATCACCAACGCTCACCATCTTGGTGCAGTACTCAAGAATTTTGAAGAATCTCACATATGTCAGTGATCCACACCCATTCGGCAGTTATGTGCAGGGGCTGAGTGTTACTCTGACGGGCATTCAGAAGCTGGAATTCAGCCACTTCCCTCTGCTGCTCACTAAGCCTTGCCAACATATGAAACATTGAATTCCAGTGTGTGTGCAGGTCACAAATCAGTCAAAGCCAGACCAGAGAAAGCCTGAGATGTTTTTCGGAAATGGGCACTGACACTGCGTACCTTGGAAAGTAGGTCCGGCAAGTCAGGGTATGTTTTTAATGCTGCTGTACAATCAAGTTCAGCACGTGGGTGTAACATGCCTGGCGGCATGCTTGCATAGTGCACCACCTCCCACTATGCAAGACCGCAATCTTACCTGTCAGTCCAGCCTGCAAATCTTGCTCCAGTTCATGCTGTGTGCATGTCTCTTGACTGACTGCTTAGGGCGGCGGCCCGGTTACTTCCTGATTCTTATAGCTGCTGTGGGCGCACCCCTAATGCGTCTCCAGCCTATTGCTGTGAGTCACTGGATATTTAAACCCCCTCCACCCTGTAGGAGGTGCCTGAGCAACACTAACATTCAGTGTGCTCCTTGACTCTGAAGTTGCCAGGTCCAGCTCTGCTTCTTGTCTGTTTCCGCCATCTTTGGGGGCTGCATACCCAGACCTGTTATCTGTGACTTCTTGTCCGTTTCCGCCATCTCTGGGGGCTGTATACCCAGGCCTGTTATCTCTTACTTCTAGTCTGTTCCGACACTCTGGGGGCTGTATACCCAGGCTCGTTCTTGTATCTCATTGTAGTAGCAGTTCCTGTCTGAATTGTATCCTAGCCTGTTACCTGTTTTTCTCTATGTCCGTACTTTCCCTTTTCCTGCAGTATCTGAACCTGCACCTAACTCCAACTCGTTGTCTCTGTACTTCTGTTTGTGAGTTTTGTGCCCACTCGCTACTTCATAGTAAGTACCTTGTGTGTATCTGGTTCTGCTTGTCCCTTTTCCCTTCCTCCGTATCCACCTCCTGTGTTCTAGCCATCTTCCTGCATTTTCCAGTCTGTTCCATGTGAACAGAGCCCTGTCCTCTCTGCCTGCACCTTCAGCCCTGTTCTGCTCTGCCTTGTCTACCGCACCTGCGGTTTCGCTCCGCTCTGTCTTTCCCACCACTCTGGCAGTTTCTCTCTGCTCTGACTTGCCCACCGCTCCGGCGGTTTCTCTCTGCTCTGCCTTGTCCACCGCTCCGGCGGTTCCGCTCTGCTCTGCCTTGCCCACCGCAACAGCAGACTCAGGAAAATTACTGGTAAATAGTGACAATTGCATATCTCTGCAGACTTTGCGCCAGTCGCACAACTGCTAGATAAATATACGATATTTCAGAAATAGATGAGGAATATTATTTAGCTCTAAAAAAGATGTTTAGTATATGCTGGTACTGAGAAATTTTATTTAGCTGTAAAAATAGAGCAGTTTAGTATATGCTAGGACTGAGAAATATTATTTAACGGTAGCTGTAAAAAAAGCGGTTTAGTACATGCTGGTACTCAGGAATATTATTTATCTCTAAAAAAAATTTTTAGTATAAGTGGTACTGAGGAATATTTTTTTGCTCTAAAAAGAGGTTTTATATATTATGGTACTGGATATGAAACCCTGCCTCTCTCCCCACTTCCACAGTCTGTTCCTACAATATACACAATGCAACCTAGCAGAGATCTACAGCATGTACTTGCAATGCTAACACCCAGCCGGCCTTTCCCTCTCCCATATTAAATCTCTCCCTACGATATCTCAGCCTAACAGAGAACTAATCTTCACGCTAACTAGCTCATAAAAGAGCTTTTTGGACTCAGAAACTCTCCCTATATGCTGCTTTCACTCTCCCTACTCTCACACCATGCTCTCACTACCCTGTTTCCGCATGTAATGTGCGCAAGATGGTGCCGGCAGTGCTTAAATATCCCCTTATGATGCTGTAAGGTCAGCCAATCACAGTAATGCCACACCAAACATGGCGCCGGCATTACTGTGATTGGCAAGCAAGCCCAGCATGTTCATTGGCTGCAAATAAAGCCCCAAACATGCTGGGCGGGTCACTCGAATATACTGAGGCGAATAGCTAATTACTTGCCGAATAACGAATAGCCTTAATAGCGTACTATTTGTGTAACTAATAGTGCCGAATGTATTCGATCATCACTAATAACAATACTTTGGGATTGCGGGAAATTTCGCTTTTTATACATCCTAAAATCATGTTTGCTTTTACGGCTGCTGCCTGACATTGAGTACTCCTACTCAACTTACTTGTAACCAGAATACCCAAGTCCTTCTCCTATTTTGTAGTCCCGAGTATACTCCCATTTAATGTATATGCAGCAATAGAATTACTCCGTCCGAGGTGCATTTCTCTACATCTACATTAAACCTCATCTGCCAAGTGTTTGCCTATTCAGTCATCTTATCCAGATTGTTCTGCAATGTCAAGATCAGATTTTAATATCCTACATAGTTTGGTGTCGTCAGCAAAAACTGACACTTTACTTTCAATCCCATCACCAAGGTCATTAAGAAAGAGGTTAAAAAGAATCGGTCCTAGCACAGATCCCTGTGGCACCCCACTGCTGACTATATCCCATTTAGAGAATGTACCATTTATCACGACTCTTTGTTTCCTATCACTTAGCCAATTCCTTACCCATCTACATATAGTTCCCCCAAGTCTTTGCTTTTGTAGCTTCAGTATAAGGTAAGGCTGCTATGTGGTATAGTATCAAATGCCTTTGCAAAATCCAGATAATTCACATCAGCCGCATTACCAACATCCAGATTTGCACTTACCTCTAGAGATGAGCGTTGTTCTACTCGAACTGTTCACCAATCTCAAATTCGAGCTGTTTTGGGCGGTGTTCGAGCCGGTCGGCGAACACGAACAATTTGAGAAAAATTCAGCTGTTCGAGGTTATGTTCGATAACTGTTCGTGCACCAAAATCATAACTGGATTTTTTCTCAGTAATGATGAAAATTAATGTTAATACGCAGTTTGAGTGTACAGCGGGGCGGGGGGAGGGGCAGGGGATGGATCTCTGCAGGAACAATGAAGATCTCCATTTTTTTTCTCTTTCCCGCATTTGCAGTGGGGAGGTGCAATCTGTCAGCCTATCAGCAGCGCACACACGGAGCGAAGTGCTTTTTTTCACACAAGCAAGGGCATGTGTGATTGGCAGTGTATGTCACATGTCCTTGCCCTATAAGACCAAGCCATTTTCCCCGTCGCCACCATTTTCTCACTGCTGCAGCTGCGTGTTAGACGGCACCGCTGTTGCTGTGTGCGCTATACCTTGTTAATTTCAAGCCAATTTTCGCACAAATATACAGATAGCTTGGGAGTAGGGAATAGTTGTGATTGCAGTCCTTTTAAGGACTAGGTTACAGCATTTCCTACGACTTTTATCAAGCAGGTCTGTGCTCTTAAATAGATAGATTGTGGGAGTAAAGACTAATTGTAATTGGAGTCCTTTTCAGGACTAGGTTACATCAGTTCCTATCAGTTTTTGCCAGGCAGGTCTGTGCCAGTGCTGTGCAAGTTTTTTTCACAGCATTTGGCTGAATCTAGCAAAGCTAATCCTTTTTGGCCTATTGCAGAGTGTGTTAGTCAGTGGAGTAGCCTATCTGTGTTGCAAGATATACCACCTGTGTATAGAATACCAATTTTTTTACTGCACCTAGTGAAGTAAAATCTTTTGGGCATAGCATCATTCTATTAGTCCATCTATACTGACCTCCATCAGGTTGCAAACTGAATATAATTTTTTTCTGCATCTAGCTCTGAAAAAATATTTGGGCTTCTAGCAGTGTGTGGGACTTGGTCTATTAGTCCATCTATACTGACCTCCATCAGGTTGCAAATTAAAAATAATTTTTTTCTTCATTTAGCTCTGAAAAAATATTTGGGCTTCTAGTAGTGTGTGGGACTTGTTCTATTAGTCCTTCTATACTGACCTCCAGCAGGTTGCAAATTGAATATAATTTTTTTCTGCATCTAGCTCTGAAAAAATATTTGGGCTTCTAGCGGTGTATGGGACTTGGTCTATTAGTCCATCTATACTGACGTCCATCAGGTTGCAAATTAAAAATAATTTTTTTCTGCATCTAGCTCTGAAAAAATATTTGGGCTTCTAGCAGTGTGTGGGACTTGGTCTATTAGTCCATCTATACTGACCTCCATCAGGTTGCAAATTAAAAATAATTTTTTTCTTCATTTATCTCTGAAAAAATATTTGGGCTTCTAGCAGCGTGTGGGACTTGTTCTATTAGTCCATCTATACTGACCTCCATCAGGTTGCAAATTAAAAATAATTTTTTTCTGCATCTAGCTCTGAAAAAATATTTGGGCTTCTAGCAGTGTGTGGGACTTGGTCTATTAGTCCATCTATACTGACCTCCATCAGGTTGCAAATTAAAAATAATTTTTTTTCTGCATCTAGCTCTGAAAAAATATTTGGGCTTCTAGCAGTGTGTGGGACTTGGTCTATTAGTCCATCTATACTGACCTCCATCAGGTTGCAAATTGAATAAAAAAAATTTCTGCATCTAGCTCTGAAAAAAAATTTGGGCTTCTAGCGGTGTGTGGGACTTGGTCTATTAGTCCATCTATACTGACCTCCATCAGGTTGCAAATTAAAAATAATTTTTTTCTGCATCTAGCTCTGAAAAAATATTTGGGCTTCTAGCAGTGTGTGGGACTTGGTCTATTAGTCCATCTATACTGACCTCCATCAGGTTGCAAATTAAAAATAATTTTTTTCTTCATTTAGCTCTGAAAAAATATTTGGGCTTCAAGCAGTGTGTGGGACTTGTTCTATTAGTCCTTCTATACTGACCTCCAGCAGGTTGCAAATTGAATATAATTTTTTTCTGCATCTAGCTCTGAAAAAATATTTGGGCTTCTAGCGGTGTGTGGGACTTGGTCTATTAGTCCATCTATACTGACCTCCATCAGGTTGCAAATTAAAAATAATTTTTTTCTGAATCTAGCTCTGAAAAAATATTTGGGCTTCTAGCAGTGTGTGGGACTTGGTCTATTAGTCCATCTATACTGACCTCCATCAGGTTGCAAATTAAAAATAATTTTTTTCTGCATCTAGCTCTGAAAAAATATTTGGGCTTCTAGCAGTGTGTGGGACTTGGTCTATTAGTCCATCTATACTGACCTCCATCAGGTTGCAAATTGAATAAAAAAATTTTCTGCATCTAGCTCTGAAAAAATATTTGGGCTTCTAGCGGTGTGTGGGACTTGGTCTATTAGTCCATCTATACTGACCTCCATCAGGTTGCAAATTAAAAATAATTTTTTTCTTCATTTAGCTCTGAAAAAATATTTGGGCTTCTAGCAGTGTGTGGGACTTGTTCTATTAGTCCTTCTATACTGACCTCCAGCAGGTTGCAAATTGAATATAATTTTTTTCTGCATCTAGCTCTAAAAAAATATTTGGGCTTCTAGCGGTGTGTGGGACTTGGTCTATTAGTCCATCTATACTGACCTCCATCAGGTTGCAAATTAAAAATAATTTTTTTCTGCATCTAACCCAGCCAATAGTTTTGGATTAATACCACAGTTTGGCCACTCAGCTCTGCTCGGTTACCATCCATTGTTTTTTTGTGCAAACAACTCCAGAGTTGTGAATTAGTTAACCACCAAAATGAGTGGAAAAAGTCCTGCTGCTGGTGGAAAGGGGAATAGGCGTGTTGGGAAGGGGAAAAAAGGTTGTGTCCGTGGGGTAGGTGCAGAAGAAAGACCATCTTCCAGCCAAACTAAAATGTCTACTTCTTTTAGCGGACAATGTGATAAGATCCCTTTCTTACGGCCACGCCAATCGCTGCAAATTCCAGATGAGGCACAAAAACAGCAGGTGCTTCAACGGATATCAAGTGCTCCTTTAAGTGGGCTCTCCTCCACATCAACTTCAACATCACAAATACTCCAGTCCTCAAAGGTGTCACCCAAATCGCACTTGCTTCCTCACAGCTCCCAAATCTCCAGCTGCCCGTCTGAGTATGAGGTAGAACAGATGGTTGAGTCTGCAGAGCTGTTTACTCATACTATAGCCTGGGAATCAGAGGTCGACTCCAGCGCTTCTGTGAATCCAGACGAGGAAATGATCTGCACTGATGCCCAGAATCTTTATGAGTCGGATCCAGGACCAGACGCAGAAGGTTCTGACCATAATGTAGACCCTCATTCCCAAACTGTAACTCCTGTTGGTGGAGACAATGAGGAAGACGATGATAAGACTCAAATACCTGATTGGAGCGACAACTTTAGTTTTTTGTCAGGGCAGGAACAGGTTGGCTCTGAGGACGACGGGTGTGATAACGCACAGGGTGATGATGATGAGGTCGGAGATCCCACTTACTGTCAACCCACAGTCAGCCAAGAGATGAGGTCAGCAGAGGAGGTGGAGGAAGATGCTAGTGACGACGAGGTCAGGTTGCGCCTTCCTGGACAGAGACGTAGTACTGGAAGCACGTCAACAACTGCATCCTCAAACACAACTCTGCCTCTCACCACAAGTCGTGGTGGCTCTTCAGGTCGCATGGGTGCTAAGCCTTGCATAGCCTGGGCATTTTTTCAGATCGATAAAGATGACCCAACTCGTGTTATCTGTAACATTTGTCAGCAAAAGCTAAGTAGAGGCCAAAAAATACATAGTTTGAGTACTTCATGCATGAACCGGCACATGGACATGAAGCATAAGTTGCAGTGGGAAGCTCAGTGTGCTACAATGCGGCCTAGCCGGCCGGGCCAACCACCGTCTGCCATATCTTGTGCATCCGCGGCCTCTTCATCCTCTGTGACTGGGGGGACAGCAGTCACACCTGTTTTGGGGCGCAGACCTGCCACCTCTTTACCCGCAACAGCCAGCGTGATTGGCAGGTCATCATTTTCTTTGGAGGTGGTAACACCAGATTATCTTGAGCGCTGTCCGACATCGATAGCACCACCTTTGGATGAAGGCAACCTAACATGTCCGCCTGCATCTTCCTCACAGACCGGCAGTTTGCCGGGGACACCCTTATCAACCCCGTCTAAGCACAATAGCCAGCCCTCGGTCCCTCAGATGTGGACAAGTAAAAGACCATTTCCTCCTAGCCATGAGAAAGCTAAGAGGTTGAATTTCACCATCTGCAAGCTCTTGGCTACAGAAATGCTGCCTTTCCGCCTGGTGGACACAGAGGATTTTCGAGACCTTATGTCCGTCGCAGTGCCCCAGTACCAGATGCCCAGTCGGCACTACTTCTCAAAGAAAGGTGTGCCTGCGCTCCACCAGCATGTCGCACAGAACATCACCGCTTCTTTGAGAAACTCTGTGTGTGACAGGGTGCATTTCACCACAGACACTTGGACGAGTAGGCATGGACAGGGGCGTTACATGTCGCTGACTGGGCACTGGGTAACTATGGTGACAGCAGGACAAGGGGCTGCTGTCCAAGTCTTGCCGTCCCCACGAGTTGTGCGTCAATCCTCTTTATGTCAAAGTTCCTCCACTGCTTCTGCCTCCTCAACCTCCTCTCGGTCTTCCACCTGCACCCAAAGCCTGTCTGGTCATGCCACAAGCTTTCTAACTGCGCAGAAGGGATCCTGCACACCTCCTTACTATGCTGGCAGTAGGGCTCAACGTCATCAGGCGGTTTTTACATTGAAATGTCTGGGAAATGTGAGTCACACAGCTGAGGAGTTGTGGTCAGCTCTGGAGAACCAATTTCATGAATGGTTGTCTCCACTGGACCTGAAACCAGGGAAGGCCGTGTGCGACAATGCTGCAAACCTGGGTGCGGCCCTTCGCCGGGGCAATGTCACACACGTGCCTTGTATGGCTCACGTGTTGAACCTGGTTGTCCAGCAATTTTTAGCCCACTATCCCAGGCTAGATGGCCTTCTGCAGAGGGCACGGTCGCTGTGTGCTCACTTCCGCCGTTCGCATCCCGCAGCTCAGCGACTTACATCTCTACAGAAGTCGTTGGGCCTGCCACTTCACCGGCTAAAATGCGATGTGCCTACCCGGTGGAATTCAACTCTGCACATGTTGCAGCGACTGTGGCAGCACCGACAAGCCCTGGTGCAATACGTTCTGACGTATAGCCTGGGCCAACGAGATTCAGAGGTGGGGCAAATCACGCTGGAGGAGTGGTCTCAGATCAGGGACCTATGCACCCTTCTGCACAGTTTTGAAATGGCGACGAAGATGTTTAGTGCTGACGATGCCATTATCAGCATGACTATTCCGGTGATTTACATGCTGGAGCACATGTTAAACAGAATTCGTAGTCAGGTGGTGGCACAAGAGGAGGTGGAGGAAGTAGAGGAGGAGGAGTTGTATGCGGTAGGGCTAACATCTGCAAGGTCTAGACAGTCGGCAGCACCAAGGCGGCAGGCATGTGAGGGTGGGGGAGATGATTTTACCAGGGCGCATGGTAGCAGCCAAACTAGTGAGGAAGGTGCAGGAGCCCAGGAAGAAGTGGAGGACGAACTGATGGAAGACTCATCAGATGAGGGAGACCTTGATCACATTTCTGTTGTGCGAGGTTGGGGGGAGAGGACAGAGGAAGGAAGCATGATTGTTACCTCGCCCCCAACACAACAGGGACTTGGTGCTCCTGGATGCGCAACACACATGAGTGCCTTCTTGCTGCACTACCTGCAACATGACCCTCGAATTGTGAGAATTAGAAATAATCCTGACAACTGGGTTGCCACACTGTTAGATCCCCGGTACAAAAGTAAATTTGCAGAAATTATTCCTGCCATAGAAAGGGATGCACGCATGCAGGAGTATCAGCAGAGACTGTTGCAGAATCTTACATGTGCTTTTCCACAAAATACCAGTGGTGCACGTAGTGAATCTCACAGTTCCAACTTGCCAACCGTGGGACCGTCAAGTGTTCAGCACTCAAACCGTAACAGAACCACAGTATCTGCTGGTAACATCAATTTTGCGGAATCATTTCACCACTTTTTTAGCCCATCCTTTGCAAGGCCACAGGAGACAAGAAGTCTGACACATAGTCAACGCCTAGAGACGATGGTACAGGAGTATCTCCAAGTAAACATTGAAGCCACGACTGTGTCACTGGACCCTTGCTCTTTTTGGGCTTCCAATCTGGATAAATGGCCGGAGCTAGCCACTTACGCCTTGGAGATCTTGTCATGCCCCGCAGCCAGCGTTCTGTCTGAACGTGTGTTCAGCGCTGCTGGTGGTGTGCTGACAGATAAGCGCACGCGGCTCTCCACTGATAATGTAGACAGACTCACGTTCATAAAGATGAACAAATCATGGATCCGAAACGACTTTTCTACCCCTGTGTCATCCTGGGGAGAGTAAAAGCTTGATGATTGGTTAAAATCACCCTACCAACCGTTTTAAGCTTTCAAATTACTAATCATGTTTATCTGTATCTTGACTGGAAAATAATTTGGGCTTTGTAGCAGTGTGCAGCACTGATCCTATTAGGCCATCTATAATAAGCTTCACCAGATTTAAAATTAAAAATAATTTTTAGCTGCATCTAGCCCAGAAAATAATTTTGGGGCTCCGAGATGCGCAAGACACATAAGTGCCTTCTTGCTGCACTACCTGCAGCATGACCCTCATATTGTCAGAATTCGAAGTAATCATGACTACTGGGTTGCCACACTCTTAGATCCCCCAAACTTTTCGATCAACCTTTTCATTTTAATAAAGACCAAAAAAATGGTCATTTTTGAAATTATAAGCATTAGCAGGTTATTAGAAACTGAAATCAAACAGTTTTCAACTCAAAACTTTATTCTAGGTGATGTTACATTTTCACATAGGACCCCTTGTTCGAAAGGAGCTTCTGAACTCTCTCGTCCATTGAATTTGTCAGGTTTTGGATGGTTTCTGCTTCAATTGTTTTGCATGAGGACAGAATACCCTCCCAGAGCTGTTGCTTAGATGTGAACTGCCTCCCGCCATCATAGACACTCCTTTTAATGATGCTCCAAAGGTTCTGAATGGGATAGAGGTCAGGGGAGCATGGGGGTCACACCATAAGTTTGTCCCCTTTTATGCCCATATCAGCCAGAGATGCAGATGTTTTATGTGCAGCATGAGATGGTGCATTATCATGCAGAAAAATGATCTTGCTGTGAAATACACGGTTCTTCTTCTTGAACCATGGCAGGAAGTGCTGTTTGAGAAAATCCACATACATTATGGAGTTCATCTTTAGCGCCTTCAGGGATCCTAAAGGGGCCGACAATCTCTCTCCCCATGATTCCAGCCCAAAACATTACTCCACCTCCTCCTTGTTGGCGCTGTAGCCGTGTTTGCGTGGGGTGTCCATCAACCAGCCATCCTCAAAGAAGCCGTTTCTGCTTGTGTGAAGTGGATAGAGGAGGTCGACAGGATGGCGTATGCACAGCTGCAAACCTCTGAAGGACCCTGCATCTTGTTGTTCGGGGGACGTTGGAGGCACAAGCAGCTTCAAAAACTTGTCTGCTGCTATGACAAGGCTTTTTTGCCGCTGCTCTTTCAACCTGACGTAATTGCCTGTAGGAAAGAGTCCTCAATTTGCCCTTATCAGCACGCACACGTGTGTACTGTGAATCAGCTACATACTTCTTGATTGCCAAGACACTTCATCCTGATCATCGCACAATGTTGATTGTAGTCATGCCTTGACCTAAACACTCCACAATTTGTTGCTTCTCAGCAGCCGACACATCCTTTTTCTTTCCCATTTTGGCAGAAAATGTAGGCTGCTTAATAATGTGAGAGAGCCTTCTTAAGTAGTCTTGCCTTTCATTGGACACACCTGCCAAACTAATTAGCACAGGTGTCTGCAATTGCTTACAGTGATATAAAGAGCCCTGACACACATCACCATCAATGAGTTTAACTGACAAACAAACAAATTCTTCCCTTATCACTCCTAAACACTTTTTGCATAATAATTTGGAACGCGGTGTACATGTGCTTTTCCACAAAACACCAGTGGTTCACGTAGTGAATCTTACAGTTCTAACTTGCCAACCGTGGTCTGTATGGAATTGTTCAATAAAGGGCCCAAAATTAAGATAACATAGATGGGAGAGGTCTCTATGAATAGGAATTCCTAAGTATTTGATACCCTGTGAGGGCCAGGCAAAGGGAAAGTTGGACTGGATGGAATCCTATATGGATTTAGGGAGGGAGACATCGAGGGCCTCAGACTTCGCTGCATTGATTTTAAAATTTTACCATGTAACAAAGTGATCTATTTCAGCCATAACAGCAGGGATGGATATATGTGATTGAGTGATATATACTAGGACATCATCAGCAAATAGAGAGCACTTGTACTCGGTGCCTCCCACCTCAATCCACCTAATATTGGGGTTATGGCGAATTGATGAGAGCAGGTGCTCCGTCACTAGGATGTATAAGAGAGGGGACAGAGGACATCCCTGCCTTGTCCCATTGGTGATTGTGAAAGGTGATGAAAATGTTCTGACGCACCCCCTGGGCCTTGGGACACCCGGAGCCGGACCCTTTTTGGTGGATGCTGGTGGTTGTAGTCTTCGTGGCGGCGATCCGGTTCCGTGGCTCAGGGCGGTCAAACCAGTGGCGGAACTATTTATGTGGTTTTGATGTTTAAATGTCCGACTACGCCACCCGTGGATTGCGGTCAGAGTGAACCGCCGCTACAGGGCAGACCGCTAAGGCTGGTGTTGTGGGTGCAGCAGAGCGTAGCATAACTCCCCACGGGAGGAGTATAGCCTCAGGGCAGTGTATGCGGAGGATGGGGGTGATGGTGCAGGACAGCAGCAGTAACGACACGGAGTCAGTGATGCAGTTCAGGGCCTTTACTCACAGTTCTTATTATCCAGACCACGTCTGCAGGTAACGGCTGCCCACGTCGTACTGTGCTCACCAGATGAGGGGCTCAGACAACTCCCAGATAACTTTGGAGCGCTTCACAGGACCCCCTTTGTGTGTCCTTTGTCTGGCCTTTCTTACCAACACTTCTGTCCGGCTGCCTCGGGCCTTCTCTTGGTAAACTTGGCGCCAGTTTCCCTGACCCTATGTGGTGCCTTCCTAGCGGGTGGAGCAAGGGGCTGCGCCACATAAAATGTCAGAGCCTCCGGTTTCTAGCTGAGGGTCGTTTCCTGCCTCCACTAGTTCGGGGACCGGTCTCCCCCTTTGGCCTGACCCCTCCACGCAGGTGGATTCGGGCGTGCGGTGGCGACTCGCCCGTCCGCACCCCTGGGATCCCTTCATTCCTCGTTCCTGGAGCCTTCTCCGCTCCTCTTCCTTCCTTCTCCCTCTTGCAGGCCTGGGCCTCTGTTACTAGGCCCGCCTCCGGAGCAGAGCTCATGCAGAGCCCCTGCTCCCTGCCACTTCTGCTCAGACTTCTCTGCACTGAACTAAGATGGTGCCCACCTTTTATACTCCCTTCTCAATGCACCCAGGAACTGCTTCCTCCCTGCTCCTGCACTGCAGGGTTCCCCTTCCTCAGTGTTCCCTCCCCCCACTCCAGCCAGGGACAGGGACTGTCGTGCCCATCTCAGGGGCATATTGGTCGCCCTGCCCCACGGCAATGTGGTGTAATGCATGCAGGTGTCGGGTCCTGATCCACACTCCATCCTTATCTGAGAGTGAGATATCACACCTCTGGGTGAGGTGCAATACGTCTGTAGCAACCGAGCCCTCGGTGCTACAGTTCCATTTATCTTCAGCCTAGGTGACATATTGTGATACAGGGCCGTGATTTTGGCTATAAAAGGGTCCCCTAGACCCCTACCCCAAGCTTTTTAAGAGAATCATATATGGCGTGCCAGGAGACTCTATGGAATGCTTTCTCAGCATCCAACGAGAGTATCTACTTACAAATTTTTAACTGCATCTAGCCCAGGAAATACTTTGTGCCTAGTAGCAGTGTCTGCTAGTCAGCGGATTATCCCGGCTGTTAAGCAAGCTACACCACCTGTAGTTTGGACACTTAATTTTTTCAAAGGAAATGCTTCGGGTCCACGGGATACTCAGTGAAGAGCATCAGGAGGCACCCCAAGGCAAAGGGGCTGGGACTGGCACTAGGATGCCTTGCGGTGGACAGCCGAGCTCGATCCTTATAAAAGCTTTTTAACTGCAGCAGCTTTAGTGGACGCTACTGGAGCTGGAATTACGCGGCTGCTGGCATGAGACTTGCCCTCCAATAGATCCTTGTAAATGGATTTAAAGTGTATTCATTCAAATTAGAGGGACAATTTAAATTAAAAAGCTTAGAGCTGCCTCCACCACAGGGGGGCTCTCTCGACCCACCAGCGGACAGGCACCAGTATTGGGAGAGGGGGGCTGGCCGTCAAGGTTCACCGCGGCTCTGGCACAAACCCGGCGACACGGAGGTGGCACGGGCAGGAGCGGACTGGCCGTCTCGGCTTCTCACTTTTTGGATTTTAGAAGGGCATGACATGCCTATATCTGTGTCTCCCCCTCCTTTTACTCCTCCACCTCTTTTCTTTTCGCATGACTATATGTACTTGTCACTTTTCCATGTGTTAGTTGTGTCTTCTGAGCAGTTTGTCAGCTTTTGGACACCTTTGAAGGTGTTTTCTATGTGTTTCTATGTGTTTTTGTTTGCCTGCCATTGGTTTTAACGGTGTTCGAAGGTGTTCGACGAACAGTTCGGCGAACACATGGGTGTTCGACGAACCGAACTCGAACACTACGGGGGTGGCTCAACACTACTTACCTCCTCATAGAACGTCAACATGTTGGTTAGAGTAGAGAGACAGGGGCTCAAATAGCGCTGTTATCCAACAACAACCATATAGGTAAAAGAAATAATGCTCACCTTTATGAGTTGTGTAATGCACAACTCATGTAAAAATATGAAGCACAGGGCTGCAGCCAGAACAGTATCCCAGAGGATCTTGTAGAATTACTAGTAGTAAGATGAAGATGGTGCCGGACCAGGACCGCTCTCCTCCGTGATGAAGAAAAGCGCCGAGAGATTGTGTGATATTAACAATCTTTTGTTCATTACTAAATTACTTGAAGCTACAATTACTATGCATTTCGTAGAAGTCCCGTCCACTTCCTCAGGTACATAGCTGAACAGCTGAGCGCGGTCCTGGTCCGGCACCATCTTCATCTTACTGCTAGTAATTCAACTGGTTGGTTAGACATAACGTATTTTTTCATGAATCTGTGCTGATTATTATTTATTATATTATTCTCTGCAATATAACTCTCCAGGTCATCTCTTTTGATGCCCTCAAAAAATTTTGCACACTATTGATGTCAGACTTACTGGACGGTAGTTACCTGGATCCACCTTCTTACCTTTCTTAAATATCAGTACCACATTGGCTATTCTCTAATCCTGTGGTACTTCCCTGTACAAGAGAGTCTAAGAATATAAGATACAGCGGTTTGTCAATTACTGAGATCAATTCCCTCAGTATCCATGGATGAATACCATCTGGGCCGGGGGATTTGTCAATGTTTAATTTGCTCAAACGCAGGCATACTTCTTTTTATGTTAAACTAGTTATATCATGTGGTGAACTTTGATTTTTGCCCTGTGTAAAGATTCCTGGAACAGACTGTTTGTTGGTGAAAATGGATGAAAAGTGTCTGTTAATATCTCAGCCTTTTCTTTGCCCTCTATAATTATCTTGTTATTATCGTCTTATAAGGGGCCGATACCATCTGATTTTGTCTTTTTGGCATTGATGTATGTATAACATTTTTTGGGGTTTATTTAATGTCCCTGGCAATTTGTTGCTCTGTAGATAATATTGTTAGCTTGATTTCTTTTTTACATTTCTTATTTAGGCATTTATAGTTCTGAAATGCTATTTCTGTATTCTCGGCCTTCAAAATTTTGAATGCCCTTTTTTTTTGTCTTATTAAACTTTGTACTGTCTTATTTATCCATAATGGTTTCTTTTTATTCCTGGACATATTACCAGAGGGTATAAATTTTCTACCAGATTCTAGAAGTATTTCCTTAAACATGCCCCATTTACGTTCGGTATCATAGTAACATAGTAACATAGTTAGTAAAGCCGAATAAAGACTTGCGTCCATCAAGTTCGACATGTTAGTTCTGTAATTGCTAAAGTTGATCCAGGGGAGGGCAAAAACCCCAAATGATTTGGCCAATCTTCACCTGAGGAAAAATTCCCTCCCGACTCTGAAACCAGCAGTCAGAATAAATCCCTGTATCAACTTACTATTTTATTTTTAAGTATATGCTGAAATCTGCCTGGTATCTAGAAATGCATCCAGTCGCCGCTTGAACTGGTGTAGTGAATCCGACATTACTGTCTCCTCACTCAGTGAATTCCATATTCTCACTGCTCTTACCATAAAGAACCCCTTCCTATGCTGGTGCTGAAACCTTTTCTCTTCCAGTCTTAGTGAATGCCCTCTTGTTACCGTAATATTCCTCCTTTTGAACAAATCCCTGGCAAGGTCTCTATACTGTCCCCTAACATATTTGTACACATTTATTATGTCCCCCCTCAACCTTCTCTTTTCCAGGCTGAATAGTTCTAGTTTTGCCAACCTCTCTGGGTATTGCAGTCCCTCCATTCCCTTTATTAATTTTGTTGCCCTCCTTTGTACCTTTTCAAGCTCATTTATATCCTTTCTATATATTGGGGCCCATAACTGAGCACAGTATTCCAAGTGTGGTCTGACCAGTGCTTTGTACAGTGGAAGAACAATGTTCTCATCCTTTGCAGCTATACCTCTTCTGATACATCCCATTACCCTGTTTGCCCTTACAGCAGCGGCCTGACTTTGGGCACTCCAATTTAGTTTGCTATCAATCAAGATGCCCAAGTCCTTCTCCATCTCTGAATTTCCCAATGATTTCCCATTCAGTGAGTACTGGTGACTTCCATTTTTCCTTCCCATATGTATGACCTTACATTTCTCCTCGTTAAACCTCATTTGCCATTTAATGCTCCACATACCCAGCTTATCCAAATCCCTCTGTAGGTCTGCACTGTCCTCTTTTGTATTAATTGTTTTACATAACTTTGTGTCATCTGCAAATATTGATATTTTACTATTTATCCCATTGACTATGTCGTTAATAAAGATATTAAATAACATTGGGCCTAGTACAGACCCCTGTGGTACCCCACTAGTGACGCTTACCCAATCTGAGTATATTCCATTTATAACCACCCTCTGCCTTGTATCCTTTAGCCAGTTAGCTACCCACTTGCAGACATTTTCCCCCAGCCCCATCATTCTCATTTTGTATACCAACCTATTATGTGGCACGCTATCGAACGCTTTTGAGAAGTCGAAATACATGACATCCACTGGTTCCCCCTGATCTACTCGAGAGCTAACCTCCTCGTAGAAGTCAATCAGGTTTGTTTGGCAGGAGCGATTCCTCATGAATCCATGTTGGTTTGGGATTAAAAGATTATTAGCATCAAGATGCTCCGTAATTGCCTCTTTAATGAAGCTTTCAAAAATTTTGCCCACAACGGACGTCAGACTCACCGGCCGATAGTTTCTGGCGTCACTTTTCGCTCCCTTTTTGAATATTGGCACTACATTCGCCTGTCGCCAATCAAGTGGCACAGACCCAGTCTCAACAGAGTCCTTAAATATAAGATATAACGGTCTGTCTATCACATTACTTAGTTCCCTTAGTACCCGTGGGTGTATGCCATCAGGTCCTGGTGATTTGTTTATTTTAATGTTACTGAGGCGTTTCTGTACCCCAGCTTGGGTTAGATTTGTCATACTTAGTGGAGGATTAAGTTTGTCACTTCTCATTTCTCCTGTTAGTTCGATTTCCTTTGTGAAAGTTGTCGAAAAAAAATTATTTAATAGATTAGCTTTATCCTCATCTTTCTCTATGGTTTTGCCTTCCTCACTTTTTATCGGTCCAATATTATCCAATTTAATCCTTTTACTATTTATATACGTAAAGAACAGTTTGGGATTTGATCTACTTTCCCTAGCAATATGTCTCTCTGTTTCCTCTTTCGCTATTTTTATTTGTTTTTTACAGGTTCTCGTTTTTTCCTTGTAACACATTAGTGCCTCCTTACTGTTTTCCTGTTTTAATCTCTTGAATGCCTCTTTTTTGCTATTTAATGCCCCTTTTACGTTCTTGTTCAACCATATTGGTTTCCTCTTATTTCTGGCCCTTTTATTCCCATACGGTATATACCTCTCACACTGAGTATTCAGAATTCTTTTGAAGGTTTCCCATTTACTATTCGTATTCCTTTGATTAAGAACTTTGTCCCAGTCAATAAGTTGAAGGCTTTCTTTCAGCTGATCAAACTTCGCCCTCCTAAAGTTTAATGTTTTTGTTGTTCCCTTATTGATAACCCTACTGAAGGGCATTTTGAAGTCGATAATATTATGGTCGCTATTACCTAGGTGCCCCCCTATCTGTACCTCAGTTATTCTATCAGGCCTATTAGTCAATATTAAGTCCAACACGGCCTTCCCTCTCGTTGGTTCCTGCACTAGTTGGGAGAGATAATTATCCTTAATATTTGTCAAGAACCTTTTTCCTTTCTGAGATCTACAGGTTTCTGTTTCCCAGTCAATATCCGGGTAGTTGAAATCCCCCATTACAATCACTTCATTATGTTTTGCTACTTTGTCTATTTGTCCTAATAGCAGATTCTCATTCTCCTCTGTTATATTGGGTGGCTTATAGCAGACCCCCAGTAATATTTTATTATTATTTTTAGTTCCCTCTATCTCTACCCACATGGACTCGACCCCCTCTTCTCCCTCTCCTATATCTTCCCTTAGTCTGGGTTTTAGACATGACTTTACATATAAGCAGACTCCTTCGCCTTTCCCCTGTTTCCGGTCCCTTCTAAATAAACTATAATCTAATAAATTTACCGCCCAGTCATAGCTATTGTCTAGCCAAGTCTCTGTTATACCTACGATGTCATACCTCTCCTCCGAAATAAGCGCCCGCAGCTCATCCGCCTTATTGGTCAGGCTTCTTGCGTTGGTCAGCATGCAAGATAAAACTTTGGGGTTATTTAGCATCCTATTCTTCTCTAACGATCTAACTGTACTATCCCCACCCCCCTCTCCACCCTCATTATATTCACTTCTCCCCTTCCCCCTTGCTTGCCTCACATCCCACCTATTTCCTTGGTTTCCCCCCCCGTCTCTAGTTTAAAAACTCCTCCAACCTATTAGCCATCTTCTTCCCCAGCACCGCTGCACCCTCCCCATTGAGGTGCAGCCCGTCCCTACGGTAGAGCCTGTAGCCGACCGCGAAGTCGGCCCAGTTCTCCATGAACCCAAACCCTTCTGCCTTGCACCAACTCTTTAGCCACTTATTCACCTCCCTAAACTCCTGTTGGCGCTCCTGTGTGGCTCGCGGGATTGGCAGTATTTCTGAAAAAACTACCTTGGAGGTCCTTGCCCTAAGCTTCCTACCTAGGTCCCTGAAATCATTTTTAAGGACCCTCCATCTACCACTCACTTTGTCATTGGCGCCGATGTGGACCATGACCGCTGGGTCTTCGCCAGCCCCACCCAGTAACCTGTCAACCCGATCCGCGATGTGCCGGACTCGAGCGCCAGGGAGGCAGCACACCGTTCGGCGATCCCGGTCTTTGTGACAGATTGCTCTGTCTGTCCCCCTAATAATAAAGTCACCCACTACCAGAACCTGTCTTGCCTGCCCTACACTTCCCCCCTCCCCCTCATTACTGGAGCATACACTCCCCCGGCGGTCAGAGGATCTGTCAAGCTCCAATAATGCCGGTTCTGAACCAGCCTTCCTATACTTCTTCCCTCTATCTCTCCTAACTGTTATCCAGCTCCCTGCCTGTTCAGCCTGCACTTCCCCTCTATGCTCCACCCCCAGTATTGACCCATTGAGTGTCTGCTCGGTGAGCAGCAAACTCCGTTCCATGTTGTCGATGCTCCTCAGTACCGCTATCTGAGCACTTAGATCCAGAATTTGGGCTTCCAAGTGCACGATATGCTCATATCTCTCGCAGCAGTATGGATCCTCGAGCAGGTGCTCACGGAATGCATACATTGCGCAAGATGTACACTGCACGGCTCCGGCCAACATGGACGTCATTCTAAATATGGGGATACAGTCAGTATATATATATATATATATATATATATATATATACACAAGTACAAAACACAATTATTTATATATAGGTGTATGGACGGGGATCAATTAGGGATGTGCAAGTGTATCAATTAGATATCGGTGGGGGATCAGTTAAGTATGGACGGGGGATCAATTAAGTATCAAGTATGGACGGGGGAATCCCCAATTACTTTGACATAGTCCCAGTCTACACGATTAAGCTCTTCCCTTAATTTGTTGAAATCAGCTTTCCTAAAGTTCCAGGTTTTTGCATTTCCTTTTTGAAACGTTTTATTGAATATTAAATTGAAAGTTACCATATTATGGTCACTGTTTCCCAAATGCTCCCAGACCTGTAGATCTGAAATTGTATCTGGTCTATTTGGCAGCACCCGATTCAGCAGATTACCTCCCCTGGTTGGTTCATCTACCAGCTGAGAGAGGTAATTGTCCTGAACTGTGGATAAAATCTTGAAGCTTTTAGCACAACTGAAAGATTTTATGTCCCATTGAATATCTGGATAGTTAAAAACCACCATAATAAGAACCCTATTATTATTTGCTGCATTTTTAATTTTCTGCAACATTTCATCCTCTACCAGATCAGCTAGATTAGGAGGCTTGTAACAAACTCCAATTAGCAGCCTTCCATTATTGCCATCTCCATGTACATTAAGCCAGACTGACTCTAAATTGTCGCAGCTCCCCCAATGTTGTCATTGAGCACAGGATTTAAGTTGGATCTTACAAAAATACACACCCCTCCACCTTATTTGTCTTTCCTGTCCTTTGCAAATGCAGTTTATCCTTTCACGTTTGTCACCCAGTTATGGCTTTAATCCAGCCAGGTTTCCATAATACCCACCACATCATATTCCGTGACCGACATGAGTCTCCAATTCATTCATTTTGTTTGCAAGACTTCTTGCATTTGCCAGCTGACATTTAATATAATTAGCACATTTATTACTCCCACTCAGCTCCCTACTTTCCTTGTGTATCCCAGCCCCCCCTAGATCATCTATAACCCCTGCTGTCCCACTCTCGCTGTCTACTGTATCTATCCCCTTATTAGCACGAATACCCTCCCTCCGTCCAGATCCTAGTTTAAAAGTTTCTCCATCCGTCTGACCATTTTTCCCCTAGATGCACCCTCCCCATTGAGATGCAGCCCTTCCCTACCGTAGAGCCTGTAGCCGACAGCAAATGCACAATATGTCGGACCCGAGCACCTGACAGACAACACACTGTTAGGCATTCACAGTCTCGGCGGCAGATGACCATGTCGGTCCACCTAATTATAGAGTCCCCTACCACCAATATCTGTCTGGCCTTTACTACACTCCTATTTCCCTCCTTCCTACAGAAGTCATCTTCCTGGTTGCTAGGAGCAATAACCTTCTGCAGTGATCCCAGCCCTGGGCTGCCAAACAGGCACATTTACTAGGTTATGCCATATCAGGACTGGGCTCCCTGGCACTTTTACCCCTACCCTTTCTTCTAACTGCTACCCAAGTACCTACTTTTGGGTCCTGATATTCCCCACCTCCACCCTCCTCCATATCACTGGCCCCAACCAGGGCAAGCTCAGTGAGCTTTAAACTCCTCCACAGGTTTGCAGTGCTCCTGAGTGTTGCTAGCTGCACATTTAGATCCAGTATCTGGGCTTCCAAACATGTAACTCGCTGACATCGAGCACAGACATATTCACCCTCAAACATCTGTTCAAGGCATGAATAAATCTCACAAGACGCACACCTGATAGCATTGTCCATGGAGCACATATTAAATGGGGATAAACAATAATAGAAGGCTAGTAAGAAAAACACCAAACTATGCTCTGGCGTTAAACTATGACATTGCGTTTAACTATGTACTCATCTGCCATCTTTGTACTTAACTACAGCCTCTGGAATGCTCAATCCAGCCTCGCTAGTAAGTTTTGAACTTGTAGAACTTCCAGTTAGACATGATAAACTCAAAATTAGTATATAAAGCAGACTACATCTCAGCTTAAAATTCTTTGGAGCAGATATTGTTCTCCATACAGGTGTACACAGACATGATAAACTCAAAATTGGTATATAAAGCAGACTACATCTCAGCTTAAAATTCTTTGGGGCAGATATTGTTCTACATACAGGGATACACAGACATGATAAACTCAAAATTGTTTTTCTTACTACTGTGGTATATAACGCAGGCTACATCTCAGCTTAAAATTCTTTGGGCCAAATATTGTTCTCCATACAGGGGAAAAAAAAAGTTGAGTCCAAGCAGCTTCCTGACTCTCGTCACCAGACGTTATGAGACTCTGATGAGACTCTGATTAGACTCAGATACCTGAGGGTCATGGGGACTGTACTGTGCTGTCAGGGCAAGAAGAGGAGTAGGGTGACTCTCAGGGTGAGGAATTGGATAACACATTGGATGTTGATGAGGTTGTGTATCCCACTTGATGTGAACCCAGACACATGCAGCTGAATAGCTCATCTTAGGAAGTGGAGGATGTGGAAAATGAGGAGGTTACATTGCATCCTATGGCGCAGACACGGAGTGATGCAACCACAATGGGCACTGCTTTCTTACCCACAACTGTGGCAGCAATCAGCACCGGTCGCGGGCCTGCAGCTCGCTGGGGCGGCAAGGGTTACCTAACCTGTTCCTTTTTTTTACACCAAAAGGGATGAGCCAACTAATTTTATCTGGCAACCTTGCAAGAAAAAGCTCAATAGAGGGAAAAAGTGCAATAATTTTCCAAATACATGCATGAACCTTCACACGCAATAACATGCGTTACTCTGGCAATCTCACTGTGATAAAATGTGGACCTCAACAACCATCAACTGCCCCATCAACCACATCTGCTGCTTCTTCCTTCACCTCCTCTGTTACTGTGCCACATATTGTCATGCAGGTCTCCCACCGCAAAACCTCCGGTTCTTTACCCGCTCCAGTCAGACTGAGTGAGAGCCCGTCAGCTGTAATGGAAGCGGACATGCCTGCTGGTTTTGACTGATCTCAGAGAACGAGCACACCACAACTTTATCAATCCATCATAACATCTCCCCTCACTCATGGTCCAGCAGTTTGTCCGGTTCACCGTACTCTGCCCTCTCTCAGCACGGCAGCCAGCCCTCAGTCCCATAGTTGTGGTCACGTAAAAGATTGTTTCCTCCTACACATGACAAAGCTAAGAGATGGAACTTCACCATCTCAAATCAGTTGGCCACAGAAATGGTGGTGTCAGGCCCTAATTTTTTGAAATATGAACATCTGCTGGGTTGGCTGTAGTGGAAGAGTTGTCGGTTCCCATTATACTAGTTCTACTCTAGTGAAATTAATTATTTGTTGCAGATATTGTTGTCACAAGGGTACACATGATATAATCGAAATTGGTTTTCTTACTACTGTGGTATATAAAACAGGTTACATTTCATCATTTAATTCTTTGGTGCTGATATTGCTCTCCATACAGGGTTACACATTAGTGATGAGTGAGCCCTAAATGTTCTCAACTTAGTGGTTCAGTGGTTTCTCATAACCTACCCAGATCTGCCACAGCTGCCTGTAAAAGTATGCTGAATGTGTGCCCATTTCAGAAAGTCACCTACAGCTTTCACCACCCCAGCAGTGCTTCAGCAGCGTTTGCAGCTTCCAGCTCACTGGCTGGTGTGCGATGTGACCACACGTTGCAAATCAACGTTGCAGATGTTGGGAAGGATTTGTGAGCAGCAGAGAGCAGTTTTTGAGTACCAGCTTCAACATGCCCGTTGGAATTCAGATCAGTTTCCGCATATAAGAGCTGATGAGGGGGCATGGATGTCTGACATCTGTGCCGTCCTCCAAAATTATAAGGACTCCATCAAGATGTTGAGCGGCGATGACGCCATAATTAGCGTCACTATCCCGCTTCTCTGTCTACTGAAAGACTTACTGCTCATAATTATAGAGGAGGCATTACAGGTGAAGCAAGGAACTATACAGAGTGATGCTACACAGCCCAGCCTCATCTCATCTCCAGGTGGATTGGGTGATAATGAGGAGGAGAAGGTGGAAAACATGGACAGTCGTCCTCTTGGTGAGGACAGGGAAGTCTTGCCTGTCTTGATACCCCTCTTTCAATCTGTGGGAAAGCTGTATGAGTTTCACTTAATGATGATGACCTTCAGTAGCCTAAACCGTGGCTTTGCTTATGCATGTTATTTCTCAAAACGTAATGCAGATCAGGCTATTTCCCAACTCTGTAGTCATGAAATTCAAGGTGTGTGTGACTAAGCACCACCGAGAAGTGTGAGATGATGTTGGACAGGCTGCCATTGCTTATGGAACAAGCTGCATTAGAGGGCTTCCTGCGTGAAATGACAGCCGGAGTAGATATGGTTTCCCTCTATGCAAGTCCTTTCACTGAGCTAAAGAATATGTTTGTGGAGAAATACAACTCTCACCGAGAAGTAGTGTCAGACTGAAGAACATTGGACCCACCAGAGGATCTCATTCTGAGGGCCCACCTTTCTCCCCTGCTCAAGAGCCACATAACAGCTGCAAGGTTTGCGCTATGAACTCTCCTGAAGTAGAAGCCAGGGCCCACAGGAGGATTCTCCGGTTCTCTGGTGGGCTAGTCCAACCCTGCTGAGAAGCATCCCTGGCTAAGAAAAGTCTGTGTGAAGGTTCCCGGACACTCTTTGCCTGCTTTTTTAATGAAGAGGAAACCGGAAAACCCGGGGGAAACCCCTGCAACACGGGGAGAACATACAAACGCCTTGCAGATGTTGTCCTTGGTGGGATTTGAACCCACAACCCCAGTGCTAGCCACTGAGCTACCGTGCTGCACGCTATTTTCTCCTGTCTCTGATATCTAACATGCTGGAGAAACTTGCACCTACTGCCAGTCAGTGTCTTCAGCTCCTTTGTGAGAAACTAATGTTTGGGCAGCCACTCAGTCTACCAAAAAAAATTATTGAGAAGGAAATTGTGGATGGCTTAGCTTCTGGTACTGGTTGCACTGCTAATACCATGGCATGCTATAATTCACTGGAAATATTCCTGTCTGGTTTGAGACTAGCTCATTCCAAAAGTACCAGCAGCAAGCTAAGAAGATGGTGGCCTCTATCATCATAAAGAAGTTAGCTTGTTGTCTAGGAGACCAACCACCACTGCTGTCTATCTTGTGAACATTGTGTTGAAGCTTGCAAGGAGTCACAGGTTTACCATGACAGAGAGGAGCGAGAAGACCACAGAGTCTGATTTCTCCCACTCGTGCATGCATTAGAAGTCTTTCACCGTCATATTAATCAATGCAGGTTTCTTTTAACATTGTAGGGGTTAATATGCTCACTTGTGTGCTCCTGGAAGCTTACCTTTATTTAGACTCTCAGCAGATTTGTCACTTGCATCTCCCCTACTGTGTAACTCTGTATCCCAACAGATCAGACTCTCGTCTATTGTGGAAACCTTCAAAAGGAAGCTGAAAAACCTCTTCTTCAGACAAGCGTACAATCTGCGGTAAACTTCACTCCAGCATACTGCTGCTCGACCAGCTGCACCTTCACCTACTTTATCCTCACCCATCCCTTGTAGATTGTTTGTGCGCCCTCGTGGGCAGGGTCCTCTCTCCTCTTGTATCAGTCGGTGACCCCTTTTAACATGTAAAGCACCATGGAATAAATGTCACTATAATAAAAATAATAATTATAGTACTTGTACTCTGGGTCAAATGATGGCACTTTCCTGCCCCTAATTTGATGTGTCTGCCACTAATTTGATGTCTTTTGACAGCTTTTGGGCCCATTTAAAGGTGTTGTGTATGCGTTTGTTTTCGCCCCCCATTGAATCCAATGGCGTTTGGTAATGTTCGACTAATAAATCAGTGAATATTGCAAATTTGACAATCGTAATCCGAACCGAACATTGAAACATTCGCTCATCTCTACACACAACCATGCCTGTCTGTAGGTTCAACGGTGACAGCCACAGGTCTGCCTGCTCTTTTACAGCTGTCAACAATAGAGATGAGCGGTGTTCGACTCGAACTGTTCGCCAATCTCAAATTGGAGCTGTTTTGGGCGGTGTTCGAGCCGTTCAACGAACACGAACGATTTGAAAAAAATCCGGCTGTTCGAGGTTATGTTCGATTACTGTTCGTGCACCAAAATCGTAACTGGATTTTTTCACAGTAATGCTATTAATCAATGTTAATACACAGTTTGAGTGTACAGCGGGGCGGGGGGAGGGGCAGGGGATGGATCTCTGCAGAAATAATGAAGATCTCCATTTTTTTTTCTTTCCCGCATTTGCAGTGGGGAGGTGCAATCTGTCAGCCTATCAGCAGCGCACACACGCAGTGAAGTGCTTTTTTTCACAAAAGCAAGGGCATGTGTCATTGGCTGTGTATGTCACATGTCCTTGCCCTATAAGACCCAGCCATTTTCCATGTCGCCACCATTTTCTCACTGCTGCAGCTGAGTGTTAGAAGGCACCGCTGCTGCTGTGGGCGCTATACTTTCTAACTGCGTGAATTGCAAGCGAATTTGCTCTTAAATAGACAGATAGGTTGGGAGTAGGGAATAGTTGTAATTGCAGCCCTTTTGAGGGCTAGGTTACAGCATTTCCTAGGATTTTTTGCCAGGCAGGTCTGTTTTAGTGCTGTGCAAGTGATTTTCACAGCATTTGGCTAAATCTAGCTAAGCAAATCCTTTTGGGCCTCTTGCAGTGTGTGATAGTCAGTGGAGTAGCCTATCTGTGTTGCAAGCTATACCACCTGTGTATGTAATACAATTTTTTTACTGCACTTAGCCAAGTAAAACCTTTTGGGCATAGTAGCAGTGTGTGGTACTCAATCTATTAGGCCATCTATACTATGCGCCACCAGCTTTGAAATTAATAATAATTTTTAGCTGTATCTAGCTTGGAAAATAATTTTGAGCCTGTAGCAGTGTGTGGTTCTCAATCTATTAGGCCATCTATACTAAGCTCCACCAGCTTTGAAATTAATAATTATTTTTAGATGCATCTAGCTGGGAAAATAATTTTGGGCCTGTAGCAGTGTGTGGTACTCAATCTATTAGGCCATCTATACTAAGCTCCACCAGCTTTGAAATTAATAATAATTTTTAGCGGCATCTAGCCCGGAAAATAATTTTGGGCCTGTAGCAGTGTGTGGTACTCATTGTATTAGGCCATCTACACTAAGCTCCACCAGCTTTGAAATTAATAATAATTTTTAGCGGCATCTAGCCCGGAAAATAATTTTGGGCCTGTAGCAGTGTGTGGTACTCATTGTATTAGGCCATCTACACTAAGCTCCACCAGCTTTGAAATTAATAATAATTTTTAGCTGCATCTAGCCCAGAAAATAATTTTGGGCATAGTAGCAGTGTGTGGTACTCATTGTATTAGGCCATCTATACCAAGCTCCACCAGCTTTGAAATTAATAATAATTTTTAGCTGCATCTAGCCCGGAAAATAATTTTGGGCCTGTAGCAGTGTGTGGTACTCATTCTATTAGGCCATCTATACTAAGCTCCACCAGCTTTGAAATTAATAATAATTTTTAGCTGCATCTAGCCCGGAAAATAATTTTGGGCATAGTAGCAGTGTGTGGTACTCATTGTATTAGGCCATCTATACCAAGCTCCACCAGCTTTGAAATTAATAATAATTTTTAGCTGCATCTAGCCCGGAAAATAATTTTGGGCATAGTAGCAGTGTGTGGTACACATTGTATTAGGCCATCTATACCAAGCTCCACCAGCTTTGCAATTAATAATAATTTTTATCTGCATCTAGCCCGGAAAATAATTTTGGGCCTGTAGAAGTGTGTGGTACTCATTGTATTAGGCCATCTACACTAAGATCCACCAGCTTTGAAATTAATAATAATTTTTAGCTGCATCTAGCCCGAAAAATAATTTTGTGCATAGTAGCAGTGTGTGATACTGATTGTATTAGACCATCTATACCAAGCTCCACCAGCTTTGAAATTAATAATAATTTTTAGCTGCATCTAGCCCGGAAAATAATTGTGATCATAGTAGCAGTGTGTGGTACTCATTCTATTAGGCCATCTATACTAAGTAGTGTTGAGCCACCCCCGTAGTGTTCGAGTTCGGTTCGGTTCGTCGAACACCCGTGTGTTCGCCGAACTGTTCGTCGAACTGTTCGTCGAACACCTTCGAACACCGTTAAAACCAATGGCAGGCAAACAAAAACACATAGAAACACATAGAAAACACCTTCAAAGGTGTCCAAAAGCTGACAAACTGCTCAGAAGACACAACTAACACATGGAAAAGTGACAAGTACATATAGTCATGCGAAAAGAAAAGAGGTGGAGGAGTAAAAGGAGGGGGAGACACAGATATAGGCATGTCATGCCCTTCTAAAATCCAAAAAGTGAGAAGCCGAGACGGCCAGTCCGCTCCTGCCCGTGCCACCTCCGTGTCGCCGGGTTTGTGCCAGAGCCGCGGTGAACCCTGACGGCCAGCCCCCCTCTCCCAATACTGGTGCCTGTCCGCTGGTGGGTCGAGAGAGCCCCCCTGTGGTGGAGGCAGCTCTAAGCTTTTTAATTTAAATTGTCCCTCTAATTTGAATGAATACACTTTAAATCCATTTACAAGGATCTATTGGAGGGCAAGTCTCATGCCAGCAGCCGCGTAATTCCAGCTCCAGTAGCGTCCACTAAAGCTGCTGCAGTTAAAAAGCTTTTATAAGGATCGAGCTCGGCTGTCCACCGCAAGGCATCCTAGTGCCAGTCCCAGCCCCTATGCCTTGGGGTGCCTCCTGATGCTCTTCACTAAGTATCCCGTGGTCCCGAAGCATTTCCTTTGAAAAAATTAAGTGTCCAAACTACAGGTGGTGTAGCTTGCTTAACAGCCGGGATAATCCGCTGACTAGCAGACACTGCTACTAGGCACAAAGTATTTCCTGGGCTAGATGCAGTTAAAAATTTGTAAGTAGATACTCTCGTTGGATGCTGAGAAAGCATTCCATAGAGTCTCCTGGCACGCCATATATGATTCTCTTAAAAAGCTTGGGGTAGGGGTCTAGGGGACCCTTTTATAGCCAAAATCACGGCCCTGTATCACAATACGTCACCTAGGCTGAAGATAAATGGAACTGTAGCACCGAGGGCTCGGTTGCTACAGACGTATTGCACCTCACCCAGAGGTGTGATATCTCACTCTCAGATAAGGATGGAGTGTGGATCAGGACCCGACACCTGCATGCATTACACCACATTGCCATGGGGCAGGGCGACCAATATGCCCCTGAGATGGGCACGACAGTCCCTGTCCCTGGCTGGAGTGGGGGGAGGGAACACTGAGGAAGAGGAACCCTGCAGTGCAGGAGCAGGGAGGAAGCAGTTCCTGGGTGCATTGAGAAGGGAGTATAAAAGGTGGGCACCATCTTAGTTCAGTGCAGAGAAGTCTGAGCAGAAGTGGCAGGGAGCAGGGGCTCTGCATGAGCTCTGCTCCGGAGGCGGGCCTAGTAACAGAGGCCCAGGCCTGCAAGAGGGAGAAGGAAGGAAGAGGAGCGGAGAAGGCTCCAGGAACGAGGAATGAAGGGATCCCAGGGGTGCGGACGGGCGAGTCGCCACCGCACGCCCGAATCCACCTGCGTGGAGGGGTCAGGCCAAAGGGGGAGACCGGTCCCCGAACTAGTGGAGGCAGGAAACGACCCTCAGCTAGAAACCGGAGGCTGTGACATTTTATGTGGCGCAGCCCCTTGCTCCACCCGCTAGGAAGGCACCACATAGGGTCAGGGAAACTGGCGCCAAGTTTACCAAGAGGAGGCCCGAGGCAGCCGGACAGAAGTGTTGGTAAGAAAGGCCAGACAAAGGACACACAAAGGGGGTCCTGTGAAGCGCTCCAAAGTTATCTGGGAGTTGTCTGAGCCCCTCACCTGGTGAGCACAGTACGACGTGGGCAGCCGTTACCTGCAGACGTGGTCTGGATAATAAGAACTGTGAGTAAAGGCCCTGAACTGCATCACTGACTCCGTGTCGTTACTGCTGCTGCCCTGCACCATCACCCCCATCCTCCGCATACACTGCCCTGAGGCTATACTCCTCCCGTGGGGAGTTATGCTACGCTCTGCTGCACCCACAACACCAGCCTTAGCGGTCTGCCCTGTAGCGGCGGTTCACTCTGACCGCAATCCACGGGTGGCGTAGTCGGACATTTAAACATCAAAACCACATAAATAGTTCCGCCACTGGTTTGACCGCCCTGAGCCACGGAACCGGATCGCCGCCACGAAGACTACAACCACCAGCATCCACCAAAAAGGGTCCGGCTCCGGGTGTCCCAAGGCCCAGGGGGTGCGTCAGAACATTTTCATCACCTTTCACAATCACCAATGGGACAAGGCAGGGATGTCCTCTGTCCCCTCTCTTATACATCCTAGTGACGGAGCACCTGCTCTCATCAATTCGCCATAACCCCAATATTAGGTGGATTGAGGTGGGAGGCACCGAGTACAAGTGCTCTCTATTTGCTGATGATGTCCTAGTATATATCACTCAATCACATATATCCATCCCTGCTGTTATGGCTGAAATAGATCACTTTGTTACATGGTAAAATTTTAAAATCAATGCAGCGAAGTCTGAGGCCCTCGATGTCTCCCTCCCTAAATCCATATAGGATTCCATCCAGTCCAACTTTCCCTTTGCCTGGCCCTCACAGGGTATCAAATACTTAGGAATTCCTATTCATAGAGACCTCTCCCATCTATGTTATCTTAATTTTGGGCCCTTTATTGAACAATTCCATACAGACCACGGTTGGCAAGTTAGAACTGTAAGATTCACTACGTGAACCACTGGTGTTTTGTGGAAAAGCACATGTACACCGCGTTCCAAATTATTATGCAAAAAGTGTTTAGGAGTGATAAGGGAAGAATTTGTTTGTTTGTCAGTTAAACTCATTGATGGTGATGTGTGTCAGGGCTCTTTATATCACTGTAAGCAATTGCAGACACCTGTGCTAATTAGTTTGGCAGGTGTGTCCAATGAAAGGCAAGACTACTTAAGAAGGCTCTCTCACATTATTAAGCAGCCTACATTTTCTGCCAAAATGGGAAAGAAAAAGGATGTGTCGGCTGCTGAGAAGCAACAAATTGTGGAGTGTTTAGGTCAAGGCATGACTACAATCAACATTGTGCGATGATCAGGATGAAGTGTCTTGGCAATCAAGAAGTATGTAGCTGATTCACAGTACACACGTGTGCGTGCTGATAAGGGCAAATTGAGGACTCTTTCCTACAGGCAATTACGTCAGGTTGAAAGAGCAGCGGCAAAAAAGCCTTGTCATAGCAGCAGACAAGTTTTTGAAGCTGCTTGTGCTTCCAACGTCCCCCGAACAACAAGATGCAGGGTCCTTCAGAGGTTTGCAGCTGTGCATATGCCATCCTGTCGACCTCCTCTATCCACTTCACACAAGCAGAAACGGCTCCAGTGGGCCAAACATTACATGAAGACTGATTTCAAAACTGTTTTGTTCACGGATGAGTGCCGTGCAGCGCTCGATGGTCCAGATGAATGGAGTGGAGGATGGCTGGTTGATGGACACCCCACGCAAACACGGCTACAGCGCCAACAAGGAGGAGGTGGAGTAATGTTTTGGGCTGGAATCATGGGGAGAGAGATTGTCGGCCCCTTTAGGATCCCTGAAGGCGCTAAAGATGAACTCCATAATGTATGTGGATTTTCTCAAACAGCACTTCCTGCCATGGTTCAAGAAGAAGAACCGTGTATTTCACAGCAAGATCATTTTTCTGCATGATAATACACCATCTCATGCTGCACATAAAACATCTGCATCTCTGGCTGATATGGGCATAAAAGGGGACAAACTTATGGTGTGACCCCCATGCTCCCCTGACCTCTATCCCATTCAGAACCTTTGGAGCATCATTAAAAGGAGTGTCTATGATGGCGGGAGGCAGTTCACATCTAAGCAACAGCTCTGGGAGGGTATTCTGTCCTCATGCAAAACAATTGAAGCAGAAACCATCCAAAACCTGACAAATTCAATGGACGAGAGAGTTCAGAAGCTCCTTTCGAACAAGGGGTCCTATGTGAAAATGTAACATCACCTAGAATAAAGTTTTGAGTTGAAAACTGTTTGATTTCAGTTTCTAACAACCTGCTAATGCTTATAATTTCAAAAATGACCATTTTTTTGGTCTTTATTAAAATGAAAAGGTTGATCGAAAAGTTTGGGGGATCTAAGAGTGTGGCAACCCAGTAGTCATGATTACTTCGAATTCTGACAATATGAGGGTCATGCTGCAGGTAGTGCAGCAAGAAGGCACTTATGTGTCTTGCGCATCTCGGAGCCCCAAAATTATTTTCCGGGCTAGATGCAGCTAAAAATTATTTTTAATTTTAAATCTGGTGAAGCTTATTATAGATGGCCTAATAGGATCAGTGCTGCACACTGCTACAAAGCCCAAATTATTTTCCAGTCAAGATACAGATAAACATGATTAGTAATTTGAAAGCTTAAAACGGTTGGTAGGGTGATTTTAACCAATCATCAAGCTTTTACTCTCCCCAGGATGACACAGGGGTAGAAAAGTCGTTTCGGATCCATGATTTGTTCATCTTTATGAACGTGAGTCTGTCTACATTATCAGTGGAGAGCCGCGTGCGCTTATCTGTCAGCACACCACCAGCAGCGCTGAACACACGTTCAGACAGAACGCTGGCTGCGGGGCATGACAAGATCTCCAAGGCGTAAGTGGCTAGCTCCGGCCATTTATCCAGATTGGAAGCCCAAAAAGAGCAAGGGTCCAGTGACACAGTCGTGGCTTCAATGTTTACTTGGAGATACTCCTGTACCATCGTCTCTAGGCGTTGACTATGTGTCAGACTTCTTGTCTCCTGTGGCCTTGCAAAGGATGGGCTAAAAAAGTGGTGAAATGATTCCGCAAAATTGATGTTACCAGCAGATACTGTGGTTCTGTTACGGTTTGAGTGCTGAACACTTGACGGTCCCACGGTTGGCAAGTTGGAACTGTGAGATTCACTATGTGCACCACTGGTATTTTGTGGAAAAGCACATGTAAGATTCTGCAACAGTCTCTGCTGATACTCCTGCATGCGTGCATCCCTTTCTATGGCAGGAATAATTTCTGCAAATTTACTTTTGTACCGGGGATCTAACAGTGTGGCAACCCAGTAGTCAGGATTATTTCTAATTCTCACAATTCGAGGGTCATGTTGCAGGTAGTGCAGCAAGAAGGCACTCATGTGTGTTGCGCATCCAGGAGCACCAAGTCCCTGTTGTGTTGGTGGCGAGGTAGCAATCATGCTTCCTTCCTCTGTCCTCTCCCCCCAACCTCGCACAACAGAAATGTGATCAAGGTCTCCCTCATCTGATGAGTCTTCCATCAGTTCGTCCTCCACTTCTTCCTGGGCTCCTGCACCTTCCTCACTAGTTTGGCTGCTACCATGCGCCCTGGTAAAATCATCTCCCCCACCCTCACATGCCTGCCGCCTTGGTGCTGCCGACCGTCTGGACCTTGCAGATGTTAGCCCTTCCGCATACAACTCCTCCTCCTCTACTTCCTCCACCTCCTCTTGTGCCACCACCTGACTCCGAATTCTGTTTAACATGTGCTCCAGCATGTAAATCACCGGAATAGTCATGCTGATAATGGCATCGTCAGCACTAAACATCTTCGTCGCCATTTCAAAACTGTGCAGAAGGGTGCATAGGTACCTGATGTGAGACCACTCCTCCAGCGTGATTTGCCCCACCTCTGAATCTCGTTGGCCCAGGCTATACGTCAGAACGTATTGCACCAGGGCTTGTCGGTGCTGCCACAGTCGCTGCAACATGTGCAGAGTTGAATTCCACCGGGTAGGCACATCGCATTTTAGCCGGTGAAGTGGCAGGCCCAACGACTTCTGTAGAGATAGATGTAAGTCGCTGAGCTGCGGGATGCGAACGGCGGAAGTGAGCACACAGCGACCGTGCCCTCTGCAGAAGGCCATCTAGTCTGGGATAGTGGGCTAAAAATTGCTGGACAACCAGGTTCAACACGTGAGCCATACAAGGCACGTGTGTGACATTGCCCCGGCGAAGGGCCGCACCCAGGTTTGCAGCATTGTCGCACACGGCCTTCCCTGGTTTCAGGTCCAGTGGAGACAACCATTCATGAAATTGGTTCTCCAGAGCTGACCACAACTCCTCAGCTGTGTGACTCACATTTCCCAGACATTTCAATGTAAAAACCGCCTGATGACGTTGAGCCCTACTGCCAGCATAGTAAGGAGGTGTGCAGGATCCCTTCTGCGCAGTTAGAAAGCTTGTGGCATGACCAGACAGGCTTTGGGTGCAGGTGGAAGACCGAGAGGAGGTTGAGGAGGCAGAAGCAGTGGAGGAAAAATGACATAAAGAGGATTGACGCACAACTCGTGGGGACGGCAAGACTTGGACAGCAGCCCCTTGTCCTGCTGTCACCATAGTTACCCAGTGCCCAGTCAGCGACATGTAACGCCCCTGTCCATGCCTACTCGTCCAAGTGTCTGTGGTGAAATGCACCCTGTCACACACAGAGTTTCTCAAAGAAGCGGTGATGTTGTGTGCGACATGCTGGTGGAGCGCAGGCACACCTTTCTTTGAGAAGTAGTGCCGACTGGGCATCTGGTACTGGGGCACTGCGACGGACATAAGGTCTTGAAAATCCTCTGTGTCCACCAGGCGGAAAGGCAGCATTTCTGTAGCCAAGAGCTTGCAGATGGTGAAATTCAACCTCTTAGCTTTCTCATGGCTAGGAGGAAATGGTCTTTTACTTGTCCACATCTGAGGGACCGAGGGCTGGCTATTGTGCTTAGACGGGGTTGATAAGGGTGTCCCCGGCAAACTGCCGGTCTGTGAGGAAGATGCAGGCGGACATGTTAGGTTGCCTTGATCCAAAGGTGGTGCTATCGATGTCGGACAGCGCTCAAGACCAGCTGGTGTTACCACCTCCAAAGAAAATGATGACCTGCCAATCACGCTGGCTGTTGCGGGTAAAGAGGTGGCAGGTCTGCGCCCCAAAACAGGTGTGACTGCTGTCCCCCCAGTCACAGAGGATGAAGAGGCCGCGGATGCACAAGATATGGCAGACGGTGGTTGGCCCGGCCGGCTAGACCGCATTGTAGCACACTGAGCTTCCCACTGCAACTTATGCTTCATGTCCATGTGCCGGTTCATGCATGAAGTACTCAAACTATGTATTTTTTGGCCTCTACTTAGCTTTTGCTGACAAATGTTACAGATAACACGAGTTGGGTCATCTTTATCGATCTGAAAAAATGCCCAGGCTATGCAAGGCTTAGCACCCATGCGACCTGAAGAGCCACCACGACTTGTGGTGAGAGGCAGAGTTGTGTTTGAGGATGCAGTTGTTGACGTGCTTCCAGTACTACGTCTCTGTCCAGGAAGGCGCAACCTGACCTCGTCGTCACTAGCATCTTCCTCCACCTCCTCTGCTGACCTCATCTCTTGGCTGACTGTGGGTTGACAGTAAGTGGGATCTCCGACCTCATCATCATCACCCTGTGCGTTATCACACCCGTCGTCCTCAGAGCCAACCTGTTCCTGCCCTGACAAAAAACTAAAGTTGTCGCTCCAATCAGGTATTTGAGTCTTATCATCGTCTTCCTCATTGTCTCCACCAACAGGAGTTACAGTTTGGGAATGAGGGTCTACATTATGGTCAGAACCTTCTGCGTCTGGTCCTGGATCCGACTCATAAAGATTCTGGGCATCAGTGCAGATCATTTCCTCGTCTGGATTCACAGAAGCGCTGGAGTCGACCTCTGATTCCCAGGCTATAGTATGAGTAAACAGCTCTGCAGACTCAACCATCTGTTCTACCTCATACTCAGACGGGCAGCTGGAGATTTGGGAGCTGTGAGGAAGCAAGTGCGATTTGGGTGACACCTTTGAGGACTGGAGTATTTGTGATGTTGAAGTTGATGTGGAGGAGAGCCCACTTAAAGGAGCACTTGATATCCGTTGAAGCACCTGCTGTTTTTGTGCCTCATCTGGAATTTGTAGCGATTGGCGTGGCCGTAAGAAAGGGATCTTATCACATTGTCCGCTAAAAGAAGTAGACATTTTAGTTTGGCTGGAAGATGGTCTTTCTTCTGCACCTACCCCACGGACACAACCTTTTTTCCCCTTCCCAACATGCCTATTCCCCTTTCCACCAGCAGCAGGCCTTTTTCCACTCATTTTGGTGGTTAACTAATTCACAACTCTGGAGTTGTTTGCACAAAAAAACAATGGATGGTAACCGAGCAGAGCTGAGTGGCCAAACTGTGGTATTAGGCCAAAACTATTGGCTGGGTTAGATGCAGAAAAAAATTATTTTTAATTTGCAACCTGATGGAGGTCAGTATAGATGGACTAATAGACCAAGTCCCACACACCGCTAGAAGCCCAAATATTTTTTCAGAGCTAGATGCAGAAATTTTTTTTATTCAATTTGCAACCTGATGGAGGTCAGTATAGATGGACAAATAGACCAAGTCCCACACACTGCTAGAAGCCCAAATATTTTTTCAGAGCTAGATGCAGAAAAAAATTATTTTTAATTTGCAACCTGATGGAGGTCAGTATAGATGGACTAATAGACCAAGTCCCACACACCGCTAGAAGCCCAAATATTTTTTCAGAGCTAGATGCAGAAAAAAATTATTTTTAATTTGCAACCTGATGGAGGTCAGTATAGATGGACTAATAGACCAAGTCCCACACACCGCTAGAAGCCCAAATATTTTTTCAGAGCTAGATGCAGAAAAAAATTATATTCAATTTGCAACCTGCTGGAGGTCAGTATAGAAGGACTAATAGAACAAGTCCCACACACTGCTAGAAGCCCAAATATTTTTTCAGAGCTAAATGAAGAAAAAAATTATTTTTAATTTGCAACCTGATGGAGGTCAGTATAGATGGACTAATAGACCAAGTCCCACACACTGCTAGAAGCCCAAATATTTTTTCAGAGCTAGATGCAGAAAAAAATTATTTTTAATTTGCAACCTGATGGAGGTCAGTATAGATGGACTAATAGACCAAGTCCCACACACCGCTAGAAGCCCAAATATTTTTTCAGAGCTAGATGCAGAAATTTTTTTTATTCAATTTGCAACCTGATGGAGGTCAGTATAGATGGACTAATAGACCAAGTCCCACACACTGCTAGAAGCCCAAATATTTTTTCAGAGCTAGATGCAGAAAAAAATTATTTTTAATTTGCAACCTGATGGAGGTCAGTATAGATGGACTAATAGACCAAGTCCCACACACTGCTAGAAGCCCAAATATTTTTTCAGAGCTAGATGCAGAAAAAAATTATTTTTAATTTGCAACCTGATGGAGGTCAGTATAGATGGACTAATAGAACAAGTCCCACACGCTGCTAGAAGCCCAAATATTTTTTCAGAGATAAATGAAGAAAAAAATTATTTTTAATTTGCAACCTGATGGAGGTCAGTATAGATGGACTAATAGACCAAGTCCCACACACTGCTAGAAGCCCAAATATTTTTTCAGAGCTAGATGCAGAAAAAAATTATATTCAGTTTGCAACCTGATGGAGGTCAGTATAGATGGACTAATAGAATGATGCTATGCCCAAAAGATTTTACTTCACTAGGTGCAGTAAAAAAATTGGTATTCTATACACAGGTGGTATATCTTGCAACACAGATAGGCTACTCCACTGACTAACACACTCTGCAATAGGCCAAAAAGGATTAGCTTTGCTAGATTCAGCCAAATGCTGTGAAAAAAACTTGCACAGCACTGGCACAGACCTGCCTGGAAAAACTGATAGGAACTGATGTAACCTAGTCCTGAAAAGGACTCCAATTACAATTAGTCTTTACTCTCACAATCTATCTATTTAAGAGCACAGACCTGCCTGATAAAAGTCGTAGGAAATGCTGTAACCTAGTCCTTAAAAGGACTGCAATCACAACTATTCCCTACTCCCAAGCTATCTGTATATTTGTGCGAAAATTGGCTTGAAATTAACAAGGTATAGCGCACACAGCAACAGCGGTGCCGTCTAACACGCAGCTGCAGCAGTGAGAAAATGGTGGCGACGGGGAAAATGGCTTGGTCTTATAGGGCAAGGACATGTGACATACACTGCCAATCACACATGCCCTTGCTTGTGTGAAAAAAAGCACTTCGCTCCGTGTGTGCGCTGCTGATAGGCTGACAGATTGCACCTCCCCACTGCAAATGCGGGAAAGAGAAAAAAAAATGGAGATCTTCATTGTTCCTGCAGAGATCCATCCCCTGCCCCTCCCCCCGCCCCGCTGTACACTCAAACTGCGTATTAACATTAATTTTCATCATTACTGAGAAAAAATCCAGTTATGATTTTGGTGCACGAACAGTTATCGAACATAACCTCGAACAGCCGAATTTTTCTCAAATTGTTCGTGTTCGCCGACCGGCTCGAACACCGCCCAAAACAGCTCGAATTTGAGATTGGCAAACAGTTCGAGTAGAACAACGCTCATCTCTAATACTAAGTTCCAACAGCTTTGAAATTAATAATAATTTTTAACTGCATCTAGCCCGGAAAATAATTTTGGACATAGCAGCAGTGTGTGGTGCTCATTGTATTAGGCGATCTATACCAAGCTCCACCAGCTTTGAAATTAATAATAATTTTTAGCTGCATCTAGCCCGGAAAATAATTTTGGGCCTGTAACAGTGTGTGGTACTCATTCTATTAGGCCATCTATACTAAGCTCCACCAGCTTTGAAATTAATAATAATTTTTAGCTGCATCTAGCCCTGAAAATAATTTTGGGCATAGTAGCAGTGTGTGGTACTCATTGTATTAGGCCATCTATACCAAGCTCCACCAGCTTTGAAATTGATAATAATTTTTAGCTGCATCTAGCCCGGAAAATAGATTTGTGCATAGTAGCAGTGTGTGGTACTTATTGCATTAGGCCATCTATACCAAGCTCCACCAGCTTTGAAATTAATAATAATTTTTAGCTGCATCTAGCACGGAAAATAATTTGGAGCATAGTAGCAGTGTGTGGTACTCATTGTATTAGGCCATCTATACCAAGCCCCACCAGCTCTGAAATTAATAATAAATTTTAGCTGCAACTAGCCCGGAAAACAATTTTGGGCCTGTAGCAGTGTGTTTTACTGATTCTATTAGGCCATCTATACTAAGCTCCACCAGCTTTGAAATTAATAATAATTTTTAGCTGCATCTAGCCCAGAACATAATTTTGGGCATAGTAGCAGTGTGTGGTACTCATTCTATTAGGCCATCTATACTAAACTCCATAACCTTTTAAATTAATAATTATTTTTAGCTGCATCTAGCCCGGAAAAAAATTTTATGCATAGTAGCAGTGTGTGGTACTCAATGTATTAGGCCATCTATTCCAAGCTCCACCAGCTTTGAAATTTATTATAATTTTTAGCTGCATCGAGCCCTGAAAAAAATTTTGGGCATAGTAGCATTGTGTGGTACTCATTGTATTAGGCCATCTATACCAAGCTCTACCAACTTTGAAATTAATAATAATTTTTAGCTGCATCTAGCCCGGAGAATAATTTTGGGCCTGTAGCAGTGTGTGGTACTCATTGTATTAGGCCATCTATACTAAGCTCCACCAGCTTTGAAATTAATAATAATTTTTAGCTGCATCTAGCCCGGAAAAAATTTTGGGCATAGTAGCAGTGTGTGGCACTCATTGTATTAGGCCATCTATACCAAGCTCAACCAGCTTTGAAATTAATAATAATTTTTAGCTGCATCTAGCCCGGAAAATAATTTTCGGCATAGTAGCAGTGTGTGGTACTCATTGTATTAGGCCATCTATACCAAGCTCCACCAGCTTTGAAATTAATAATAATTTTTAGCTGCATCTAGCCCGGAAAATTATTTTGGGCATATTAGCAGTGTGTGGTACTCATTTTATTAGGCCATCTATACCAAGCTCCACCAGCTTTGAAATTAATAATAATTTTTAGCTGCATCTTGCCCGGAAAATAATTTTGGGCATAGTAGCAGTGTGTGGTACCCATTGTATTAGGCCATCTATACCAAGCTCAACCAGCTTTGAAATTAATAATAATTTTTAGTTGCATCTAGCCCGGAAAATAATTTTGGGCCTGTAGCAGTGTGTGGTACTCATTCTATTAGGCCATCTATACTAAGCTCCACCAGCTTTGAAATTAATAATAATTTTTAGCTGTATCTAGCCTGGAAAGTAATTTTGGGCATAGCAGCAGTGTGTGGTACTCATTGTATTAGGCCATCTATACCAAGCTCCACCAGCTTTGAAATTAATAATAATTTTTAGCTGCATCTAGCCCGGAAAATAATTTTGGGCATAGTTGTAGTGTGTGGTACTCATTGTATTAGGCCATACATACCAAGCTCCACCAGCTTTGAAATTAATAATAATTTTTAGCTGCATCTAGCCCAGAACATAATTTTGGGCATAGTAGCAGTGTGTGGTACTCATTCTATTAGGCCATCTATACTAAGCTCCATAAGCTTTTAAATTAATAATTATTTTTAGCTGCATCTAGCCCAGAAAATAATTTTGGGCATAGTAGCAGTGTGTGGTACTCAATGTATTAGGCCATCTATTCCAAGCTCCACCAGCTTTGAAATTTATAATAATTTTTAGCTGCATTGAGCCCTGAAAAAAATTTTGGGCATAGTAGCATTGTGTGGTACTCATTGTATTAGGCCATCTATACCAAGCTCTACCAACTTTGAAATTAATAATAATTTTTAGCTGCATCTAGCCCGGAGAATAATTTTGGGACTGTAGCAGTGTGTGGTACTCATTGTATTAGGCCATCTATACCAAGCTCCACCAGCTTTGAAATTAATAATAATTTTTAGTATAAATTGGGAAGGGTAAGTAGAAAGGGAAAGATGTGTGAATAAAATTTAACTTTTATTAATATAATTAAAAAACTCTTATTATTTAAACTTTTTGTGAATAAATATTCATACATCATATGATGTATATAGGGCTATTGCTGTGTAGTTATAAGCAGTTCTAGCCCACAACTTACTTATTTCAAATGTGAGGACACAAGAATAAATTATCCACAGCCGATGTCCCTATAATTATTGGCTGGGTGTTATACAGTTATATGAAAAAGTTTGGGCACCCCTATTAATCTTAAGCTTAATGTTTTCTTAAAATTGGTGTTTTTGAAACAGCTATTTCAGTTTGATATATGTAATAACTGTTGGACACAGTAATGTTTCTGCCTTGAAATGAGGTTTATTGTACTAACAGAAAATGTGCAATCTGCATTCAAACAAAATTTGACAGGTGCATAAGTATGGGCACCTCACCAGAAAAGTGACATTAATATTTAGTAGATCCTCCTTTTGCAAAAATAACAGCCTCTAGTCGCTTCCTGTAACTTTTAATGAGTTCCAGGTTCCTGGATGAAGGTATTTTTGACCATTCCTCTTTACAAAACAATTCCAGTTCAGTTAAGTTTGATGGTCGCTGAGCATAGACAGCCCTCTTCAAATGATCCCACAGATGTTCAATGATATTCAGGTCTGGGGACTGGGATGGCCATTCCAGAACATTGTAATTGTTCCTCTGCATGAATGCCTGAGTAGATTTGGAGCGGTGTTTTGGATCATTGTCTTGCTGAAAGATCCATCCCTGCGTAACTTCAACTTTATCACTGATTCTTGAACATTATTGTCAAGAATTTGCTGATACTGAGTGGAACCCATGCGTCCCTCAACTTTAACAATATTCCCGGTGCCGGCATTGGCCACACAGCCCCAAAGCATGATGGCACCTCCACCAAATTTTACTGTGGGTAGCAAGTGTTTTTTTTGGAATGCTGTGTTTTTTTGCCGCCATGCATAACGCCTTTTTGTATGACCAAACAACTCAATCTTGGTTTCATCAGTCCACAGGACCTTCTTCCAAAAAGAAATTGGCTTCTCCAAATGTGCTTTTGCATACCTCAGCCGACTCTGTTTGTGGCGTGCTTGCAGAAACGGCTACTTTCGCATCACTCTCCCATACAGCTTCTCCTTGTGCAAAGTGCATTGTATAGTTGACCGATGTACAGTGACACCATCTGCAGCAAGTTGATGCTGCAGCTCTCTGGAGGTGGTCTGAGGATTGTCATTGACTGATCTCACCATTCTTCTTCTCTGCCTTTCTGATGTTTTTCTTGGCCTGCCACTTCTGGCCTTAACAAGAACTGTCCCTGTGTTCTTCCATTTCCTTACTATGTTCCTCACAGTGGAAACTGACAGGTTAAATCTCTGAGACAGCTTTTTGTATCCTTCCCCTGAACAACTATGTTGAATAATCTTTGTTTTCAGATCATTTGACAGTTGTTTTGAGGAGCCCATGATGCCACTCTTCAGAGGAGATTCAAACAGGAGAATAACTTGCAAGTGGCCACTTTAAGTAGCTTTTCTCATGATTGCATACACCTGGCTATGAAGTTCAAAGCTCAATGAGGTTACAAAACAAAAAAAAGTGCTTTAGTAAGTCAGTAAAAAGTAGGTAGGAGTATTTAAAACAAGAAAATGATAAGGGTGCCCATACTTATGCACCTGTCAAATTTTGTTTGAATGCAGATTGCACATTTTCTGTTAGTCCAATAAACCTCATTTAAAGGCAGAAACATTACTGTGTCCAACAGTTATTACATATATCAAACTGAAATAGCTGTTGCAAAAACACCAATTTTTATAAAACATTAAGCTTTAGATTAAAAGGGGTGCCCAAACTTTTTCATATAACTGCAAATTGTGTGTCCCAAGTATCCCAACACTCTTCGTCATAAGGTTTAATAATTGTAAATTCCATATGTGGGATGCCGTAAAAATGTGAGGGATAATGGTTGATTCTCCACCAGTGAGCCTTAATGGCTTCTTATATTCTCTGCACTGTTAGTGAATTATTAACAGTATACAAAAATAAGATATTATACTTGTGCGATCTCACTGCTATAGATGACATTAAAGAAACAGCTATATAGCTGAACTTGCATCTATGGGCCAAGCACTAATCTAATGTGGGTAATATATGCGGTTAATACCGCTGATCTGTCCAATCATACCCATAAAGATAAGAGTGCTCATTTACTCCCACCGCATATACATCCTAGCTGTGTGCGAGTGGTCTGCTTGAAGTCACTGTTATTTGTTGCAGAGATTAAACGTACAGATAACTGCCAGTGTGTATCATTAGCTTCATGTGGAGATCAAATCACCCTATCTCCCCCACAGCGTTCTCACTCAAGTTACGTGCAGGAGATAAGGTGTTTTGCTCTCCACGTGCTCTAGCCAGTGATACAAACTGGCAGCTAACTGCACGATCTCTACAATAAATTACTTTTATCCTGCCGGCTCAATATATGAAGCGGCATTGACAGCGTGCAGATTACCTGCACGTAACTTGAGTGAGAACGCTGTGGGGGAGATAGGGTGATTTGATCTCCACATGAAGCTAATGATACACACTGGTAGTTATCTGTACGTTTAATCTCTGCAACAAATAACAGTGACTTCAAGCAGACCACTCACACACAGCTAGGATGTATATGCGGTGGGAGTAAATGAGCACTCTTATCTTTATGGGTATGATTGGACAGATCAGCGGTATTAACCGCATATATTACCCACATTAGATTAGTGCTTGGCCCATAGATGCAAGTTCAGCTATATAGCTGTTTCTTTAATGTCATCTATAGCAGTGAGATCGTACAAGTATAATATCTTATTTTTGTATACTGTTAAGAATTCACTAACAGTGCAGAGAATATAAGAAGCCATTAAGGCTCACTGGTCGAGAATCAACCATTATCCCTCACATTTTTACGGCATCCCACATATGGAATTTACAATTATTAAACCTTATGACGAAGAGTGTTGGGATACTTGGGACACACAATTTATAACACCCAGCCAATAATTATAGGGACATCGGCTGTGGATAATTTATTCTTGTGTCCTCACATTTGAAATAAGTAACTTGTGGGCTAGAACTGCTTATAACTACACAGCAGTAGCCCTATATACATCATTTGATGTATGAATATTTATGAACAAAAAGTTTAAATAATAAGAGTTTTTTACTTATATTAATAAAAGTTAAATTTTATTCACACATCTTTCCCTTTCTACTTACCCTTCCCAATTTATACTAGCTATCTGTATCAGTGGTGACCACTAGTGTGAATTCTGTCCATTATTTCAATCAGTATTTTATGCAATTTAATAATAATTTTTAGCTGCATCTAGCCCAGAAAATAATTTTGGGCATAGTAGCACTGTGTGGTACTCATTGTATTAGGCCATCTATACCAAGCTCCACCAGCTTTGAAATTAATAATAATTTTTAGCTGCATCCAGCCCGGAAAATTATTTTGGGCATAGTAGCAGTGTGTGGTACTCATTGTATTAGGCTATCTATACCAAGCTATACCAGCTTTGAAATTAATAATAATTTTTAGCTGCATCTAGCCCGGAAAATAATTTTGGGCCTCTAGCAGTGTGTGGTACTCATTCTAATAGGCCATCTATACTAAGCTCCACCAGCTTTGAAACTAATAATAATTTTTAGCTGCATCTAGCCCGGAAATTTTTTTTGGGCATAGTAGCAGTGTGTGGCACTCATTGTATTAGGCCATCTATACCAAGCTCCACCAGCTTTGAAATTGATAATAATTTTAAGCTGCATCTAGCCCGGAAAATAATTTTGGCATAGTAGCAGTGTGTGGTACTCATTGTATTAGGCAATCTATGCCAAGCTCCTCCAGCTTTGAAATTAATAATAATTTTTAGCTGCATCTAGCCTGGAAAATAATTTTGGGCATAGTAGCAGTGTATTGTTCTCATTGTATTAAGCCATCTATACCAAGCTCCACCAGTTTTGAAATTAATAATAATTTTTAGCTGCATCTAGTCCGGAAAATAATTTTGGGCATACTAGAAGTGTGTGGTACTCATTGTATTATGCCATCTATACTAAGCTCCAAAAGCTTTGAAATTAATAATAATTTTTAGCTTTATCTAGCCTGGAAAATAATTTTGGGCATAGTAGCAGTGTATAGTACTCATTGTATTAGGTCATCTATACAAGCTCCACCAGCTTTGAAATTAATAATAATTTTAGCTGCATCTAGCCCGGAAAATAATTTTGGGCATAGTAGCAGTGTGTGGAACTCATTGCATTAGGCCATCTATACCAAGCTCCACCAGCTTTGAAATTAATAATACATTTTAGCTGCATCTAGCCCGGAAAATAATTTTGGACATAGTAGCATTGTGTGGCACTCATTGTACTAGGCCATCTATACCAAGCTCCACCAGCTTTGAAATTAATAATAATTTTTAGCTGCATCTAGCCCGGAAAATAATTTTGGGCATAGTAGCTGTGTGTGGTACTCATTGTATTAGGCCATCTATATCAAGCTCCACCAGCTTTGAAATTAATAATAATTTTTAGCTACATCTAGCCTGGAAAATAATTTTGGGCATAGTAGCAGTGTATTGTTCTCATTGTATTAGGCCATCTATACCAAGCTCCACCAGCTTTGAAATTAATAATAATTTTTAGCTGCATCTAGCCCGGAAAATAATTTTGGCATAGTAGCAGTGTGTGGTACTCATTGTATTAGGCCGTCTATACCAAGCTCCACCAGCTTTGAAATTAATAATAATTTTTAGCTGCATCTAGCCTGGAAAATAATTTTGGGCATAGTAGCAGTGTATAGTACTCATTGTATTAGGTCATCTATACAAGCTCCACCAGCTTTGAAATTAGTAATAATTTTAGCTGCATCTAGCCCGGAAAATAATTTTGGGCATAGTAGCAGTGTTTAGTACTCATTGTATTAGGTCATCTATACAAGCTCCACCAGCTTTGAAATTAATAATAATTTTAGCTGCATCTAGCCCGGAAAATAATTTTGGGCATAGTAGCAGTGTGTGGTACTCATTGTATTAGGCCATCTATACCAAGCTCCACCAGCTTTGAAATTAATAATAATTTTTAGCTGCATCTAGCCCGGAAAATAATTTTGGGCATAGTAGCAGTGTGTGGTACTCATTCTAATAGGCCATCTATACTAAGCTCCACCAGCTTTGAAATTAAAAATAATTTTTAACTGCATCTAGCCCAGAAATTTTTTTTGGGCATAGTAGCAGTGTGTGGCCCTCATTGTATTAGGCCATCTATATCAAGCTCCACCAGCTTTGAAATTAATAATAATTTTTAGCAGCATCTAGCCTGGAAAATAATTTTGGGCATAGTAGCTGTGTATTGTTCTCATTGTATTAGGCCATCTATACCAAGCTCCACCAGATTTGAAATTAATAATAATTTTTAGCTGCATCTAGCCCGGAAAATAATTTTGGGCCTCTAGCATTGTGTGATACTCATTCTAATAGGCCATCTATACTAAGCTCCACCAGCTTTGAAATTAATAATAATTTTGAGCTGTATCTAGCCCGGAAAATAATTTTGGCATAGTAGTAGTGTGTGGTACTCATTGTATTAGGCAATCTATACCAAGCTCCTCCAGCTTTGAAATTAATAATAATTTTTAGCTGCATCTAGCCTGGAAAATAATTTTAGGCATAGTAGCAGTGTGTGGTACTCATTGTATTAGGCCATCTATATCAAGCTCCACCAGCTTTGAAATTAATAATAATTTTTAGCAGCATCTAGCCTGGAAAATAATTTTGGGCATAGTAGCAGTGTATTGTTCTCATTGTATTAGGCCATCTATACCAAGCTCCACCAGCTTTGAAATTAATAATAATTTTTAGCTGCATCTAGCCCGGAAAATAAGTTTGGGCATAGTAGCAGTGTGTGGTACTCATTGTATTAGGCCATCTATACCAAGCTCCACCAGCTTTGAAATTAATAATAATTTTTAGCTGCATCTAGCCCGGAAAATAATTTTGGGCCTCTAGCAGTGTGTGGTACTCATTCTAATAGGCCATGTATACAAAGCGACACCAGCTTTGAAATTAAAAATAATTTTTAGCTGCATCTAGCCCGGAAAATAAATTTGGGCATAGTAGCAGTGTGTGGTACTCATTGTATTAGGCCATCTATACCAAGCTCCACCAGATTTGAAATTAATAATAATTTTTAGCTGCATCTAGCGCGGAAAATAATTTTGGGCATAGTATCAGTTTGTGGTTCTCATTGTATTAGGCCATCTATATCAAGCTCCACCAGCTTTGAAATTAAAAATAATTTTTAGCTGCATCTAGCCCAGAAAATTTTTTTGGGCATAGTAGCAGTGTGTGGCACTCATTGTATTAGGCCATCTATACCAAGCTCCACCAGTTTTCAAATTAATAATAATTTTTAGCTGCATCTATCCCGGAAAATAATTTTGGCATAGTAGCAATGTGTGGTACTCATTGTATTAGGCCATCTATACCAAGCTCCACCAGCTTTGAAATTAATAATAATTTTTAGCTGCATCTAGCCTGGAAAATAATTTTGGGCATAGTAGCAGTGTATAGTACTCATTGTATTATGTAATCTATACAAGCTCCACCAGCTTTGAAATTAGTAATGATTTTAGCTGCATCTTGCCCGGAAAATAATTTTGGGCATAGTAGCAGTGTGTGGTACTCATTGCATTAGGCCATCTATACCAAGCTCCACCAGCTTTGAAATTAATAATAATTTTTAGCTGCATCTAGCCTGGAAAATAATTTTGGGCATAGTAGCAGTGTATTGTTCTCATTGTATTAGGCCATCTATACCAAGCTCCACCAGCTTTGAAATTAATATTAATTTTTAGCTGCATCTAGCCCGGAAAATAAATTTGGGCATAGTAGTAGTGTGTGGTACTCATTGTATTAGGCCATCTATACCAAGCTCCACCAGCTTTGAAATTAATAATAATTTTTAGCTGCATCTAGCCCGGAAAATAATTTTGGGCCTCTAGCAGTGTGTGGTACTCATTGTAATAGGCCATCTATACTAAGCTCCACCAGCTTTGAAATTAAAAATAATTTTTAGCTGCATCTAGCCCAGAAAATTTTTTTGGGCATAGTAGCAGTGTGTGGCACTCATTGTATTAGTCAATCTATACCAAGCTCCACCAGCGTTGAAATTAATAATTATTTTTAGCTGCATCTAGCCGGAAAATAATTTTGGCATAGTAGCAGTGTGTGGTACTCATTGTATTAGGCAATCTATACCAAGCTCCACCAGCTTTGAAATTAATAATAATTTTTAGCTGCATCTAGCCTGGAAAATAATTTTGGGCATAGTAGCAGTGTATAGTACTCATTGTATTAGGTCATCTATACAAGCTCCACCAGCTTTGAAATTAGTAATAATTTTAGCTGCATCTAGCCCGGAAAATAATTTTGGGCATAGTAGCAGTGTGTGGTACTCATTGCATTAGGCCATATATACCAAGCTCCAGCAGCTTTGAAATTAATAATAATTTTTAGCTGCATCTAGCCCGGAAAATAATTTTGGGCATAGTAGCAGTGTATGGTACTCAATGTATTAGGCCGTCTGTACCATACTCCACCGCTTTGAAATTAATAATAATTTTTAGCTGAATCTAGCCTGGAAAATAATTTTGGGCATAATAGCAGTGTATTGTTCTCATTGTATTGGGCCATCTATACCAAGCTCCACCAGCTTTGAAATTAGTAATAATTTTTAGCTGCATCTAGCCCGGAAAATAAATTTGGGCATAGTAGCAGTGTGTGGTACTCATTGTATTAGGCCATCTATACCAAGCTCCACCAGCTTTGAAATTAATAATAATTTTTAGCTGCATCTAGCGTGGAAAATAATTTTGGGCATAGTAGCAGTGTGTGCTACTCATTGTATTAGGCCGTCTATACCAAGCTCCACCAGCTTTGAAATTAATAATAATTTTTAGCTGCATCTAGCCCGAAAAATAATTTTGGGCCTCTAGCAGTGTGTGGTACACATTCTAATAGGCCATCTATACTAAGCTCCACCAGCTTTGAAATTAATAATAATTTTTAGCTGCATCTAGCCCGGAAAATTTTTTTGGGCATAGTAGCAGTGTGTGGCACTCATTGTATTAGGCCATCTATACCAAGCTCCACCAGCTTTGAAATTATTAATAATTTTTAGCTGCAGCTAGCCCGGAAAATAATTTTGGCATAGTAGCAGTGTGTGGTACTCATCGTATTAGGCAATCTATACCAAGCTCCACCGGCTTTGAAATTAATAATAATTTTTAGCTGCATCTAGCCTGGAAAATAATTTTGGGCATAGTAGCAGTGTATAGTACTCATTGTATTAGGTCATCTATACAAGCTCCACCAGATTTGAAATTAGTAATAATTTTAGCTGCATCTAGCACGGAAAATAATTTTGGGCATAGTAGCAGTGCGTGGAACTCATTGCATTAATCCATCTATACCAAGCTCCACCAGCTTTGAAATTAATCATAATTTTTAGCTGCATCTAGCCCGGAAAATAATTTTGGGCATAGTAGCATTGTGTGGTACTCATTGTACTAGGCCATCTATACCAAGCTCCAACAGCTTTGAAATTAATAATAATCTTTAGCTGCATCTAGCCCGTAAAATAATTTTGGGCATAGCAGCAGTGTGTGGTACTCATTGTATTAGGCCATCTATACCAAGCTCCACCAGATTTGAAATTAATAATAATTTTTAGCTGCATCTAGCCTGGAAATTCTTTTTGGGCATAGTAGCAGTGTATTGTTCTCATTGTATTAGGCCATCTATACCAAACTCCACCAGCTTTGAAATTAATAATAATTTTTAGCTGCATCTAGCCCGGAAAATAATTTTGGGCATAGTAGCAGTGTATGGTACTCATTGTATTAGGCCGTCTATACCAAACGCCACCAGCTTTGATATTAATAATAATTTTTAGCTGCATCTAGCCCGGAAAATAATTTTGGGCATACCAGAAGTGTGTGGCACTCATTGTATTATGCCATCTATACCAAGCTCCAACAGCTTTGAAATTAATAATAATTTTTAGCTGCATCTATCCTGGAAAATAATTTTGGGCATAGTAGCAGTGTATAGTACTCATTGTATTAGGTCATCTATACAAGCTCCACCAGCTTTGAAATTAATAATAATTTTAGCTGCATCTAGACCGGAAAATAATTTTGGGCATAGTAGCAGTGTGTGGTACTCATTGCATTAGGCCATCTATACCAAGCTCTACCAGCTTTGAAATTAATAATAATTTTTAGCTGCATCTAGCCCGGAAAATAATTTTGGGCATAGTAGCATTGTGTGGTACTCATTGTACTAGGCCATCTATACCAAGCTCCACCAGCTTTGAAATTAATAATAATTTTTAGCTGCATCTAGCCTGGAAAATAGTTTTGGGCATAGTAGCAGTATATTGTTCTCATTGTATTAGGCCATCTATACCAAGCTCCACCAGCTTTGAAATTAATAATCATTTTTAGCTGCATCTAGCGTGGAAAGTAATTTTGGGCATAGTAGCAGTGTATGGTACTCATTGTATTAGGTCGTCTATACAAGCTCCACCAGCTTTGAAATTAATAATAATTTTAGCTGCATCTAGCCCGGAAAATAATTTTGGGCATAGTAGCAGTGTGTGGTACTCATTCTCATAGGCCATCTATACTAAGCTCCACCAGCTTTGAAATTAAAAATAATTTTTAGCTGCAACTAGCCCAGAAATTTTTTTTGGGCATAGTAGCAGTGTGTGGCACTCATTGTATTAGGCCATCTATACCAAGTTCCACCAGCTTTGAAATTAATAATAATTTTTAGCTGCATCTAGCCTGAAAATAATTTTGGGCATAGTAGCAGTGTATTGTTCTCATTGTATTAGGCCATCTATACCAAGCTCCACCAGCTTTGAAATTAATAATAATTTTTAGCTGCATCTAGCCCGGAAAATAATTTTGGGCCTCTAGCATTGTGTGATACTCATTCTAATAGGCCATCTATACTAAGCTCCACCAGCTTTGAAATTAATAATAATTTTGAGCTGTATCTAGCCCGGAAAATAATTTTGGCATAGTAGTAGTGTGTGGTACTCATTGTATTAGGCAATCTATACCAAGCTCCTCCAGCTTTGAAATTAATAATAATTTTTAGCTGCATCTAGCCTGGAAAATAATTTTAGGCATAGTAGCAGTGTGTGGTACTCATTGTATTAGGCCATCTATATCAAGCTCCACCAGCTTTGAAATTAATAATAATTTTTAGCAGCATCTAGCCTGGAAAATAATTTTGGGCATAGTAGCAGTGTATTGTTCTCATTGTATTAGGCCATCTATACCAAGCTCCACCAGCTTTGAAATTAATAATAATTTTTAGCTGCATCTAGCCCGGAAAATAAGTTTGGGCATAGTAGCAGTGTGTGGTACTCATTGTATTAGGCCATCTATACCAAGCTCCACCAGCTTTGAAATTAATAATAATTTTTAGCTGCATCTAGCCCGGAAAATAATTTTGGGCCTCTAGCAGTGTGTGGTACTCATTCTAATAGGCCATGTATACAAAGCGACACCAGCTTTGAAATTAAAAATAATTTTTAGCTGCATCTAGCCCGGAAAATAAATTTGGGCATAGTAGCAGTGTGTGGTACTCATTGTATTAGGCCATCTATACCAAGCTCCACCAGATTTGAAATTAATAATAATTTTTAGCTGCATCTAGCGCGGAAAATAATTTTGGGCATAGTATCAGTTTGTGGTTCTCATTGTATTAGGCCATCTATATCAAGCTCCACCAGCTTTGAAATTAAAAATAATTTTTAGCTGCATCTAGCCCAGAAAATTTTTTTGGGCATAGTAGCAGTGTGTGGCACTCATTGTATTAGGCCATCTATACCAAGCTCCACCAGTTTTCAAATTAATAATAATTTTTAGCTGCATCTATCCCGGAAAATAATTTTGGCATAGTAGCAATGTGTGGTACTCATTGTATTAGGCCATCTATACCAAGCTCCACCAGCTTTGAAATTAATAATAATTTTTAGCTGCATCTAGCCTGGAAAATAATTTTGGGCATAGTAGCAGTGTATAGTACTCATTGTATTAGGTCATCTATACAAGCTCCACCAGCTTTGAAATTAGTAATGATTTTAGCTGCATCTTGCCCGGAAAATAATTTTGGGCATAGTAGCAGTGTGTGGTACTCATTGCATTAGGCCATCTATACCAAGCTCCACCAGCTTTGAAATTAATAATAATTTTTAGCTGCATCTAGCCTGGAAAATAATTTTGGGCATAGTAGCAGTGTATTGTTCTCATTGTATTAGGCCATCTATACCAAGCTCCACCAGCTTTGAAATTAATATTAATTTTTAGCTGCATCTAGCCCGGAAAATAAATTTGGGCATAGTAGTAGTGTGTGGTACTCATTGTATTAGGCCATCTATACCAAGCTCCACCAGCTTTGAAATTAATAATAATTTTTAGCTGCATCTAGCCCGGAAAATAATTTTGGGCCTCTAGCAATGTGTGGTACTCATTGTAATAGGCCATCTATACTAAGCTCCACCAGCTTTGAAATTAAAAATAATTTTTAGCTGCATCTAGCCCAGAAAATTTTTTTGGGCATAGTAGCAGTGTGTGGCACTCATTGTATTAGTCAATCTATACCAAGCTCCACCAGCGTTGAAATTAATAATTATTTTTAGCTGCATCTAGCCCGGAAAATAATTTTGGCATAGTAGCAGTGTGTGGTACTCATTGTATTAGGCAATCTATACCAAGCTCCACCAGCTTTGAAATTAATAATAATTTTTAGCTGCATCTAGCCTGGAAAATAATTTTGGGCATAGTAGCAGTGTATAGTACTCATTGTATTAGGTCATCTATACAAGCTCCACCAGCTTTGAAATTAGTAATAATTTTAGCTGCATCTAGCCCGGAAAATAATTTTGGGCATAGTAGCAGTGTGTGGTACTCATTGCATTAGGCCATATATACCAAGCTCCAGCAGCTTTGAAATTAATAATAATTTTTAGCTGCATCTAGCCCGGAAAATAATTTTGGGCATAGTAGCAGTGTATGGTACTCAATGTATTAGGCCGTCTGTACCATACTCCACCGCTTTGAAATTAATAATAATTTTTAGCTGAATCTAGCCTGGAAAATAATTTTGGGCATAATAGCAGTGTATTGTTCTCATTGTATTGGGCCATCTATACCAAGCTCCACCAGCTTTTAAATTAGTAATAATTTTTAGCTGCATCTAGCCCGGAAAATAAATTTGGGCATAGTAGCAGTGTGTGGTACTCATTGTATTAGGCCATCTATACCAAGCTCCACCAGCTTTGAAATTAATAATAATTTTTAGCTGCATCTAGCGTGGAAAATAATTTTGGGCATAGTAGCAGTGTGTGCTACTCATTGTATTAGGCCGTCTATACCAAGCTCCACCAGCTTTGAAATTAATAATAATTTTTAGCTGCATCTAGCCCGGAAAATAATTTTGGGCCTCTAGCAGTGTGTGGTACACATTCTAACAGGCCATCTATACTAAGCTCCACCAGCTTTGAAATTAATAATAATTTTTAGCTGCATCTAGCCCGGAAAATTTTTTTGGGCATAGTAGCAGTGTGTGGCACTCATTGTATTAGGCCATCTATACCAAGCTCCACCAGCTTTGAAATTATTAATAATTTTTAGCTGCAGCTAGCCCGGAAAATAATTTTGGCATAGTAGCAGTGTGTGGTACTCATCGTATTAGGCAATCTATACCAAGCTCCACCGGCTTTGAAATTAATAATAATTTTTAGCTGCATCTAGCCTGGAAAATAATTTTGGGCATAGTAGCAGTGTATAGTACTCATTGTATTAGGTCATCTATACAAGCTCCACCAGATTTGAAATTAGTAATAATTTTAGCTGCATCTAGCACGGAAAATAATTTTGGGCATAGTAGCAGTGCGTGGAACTCATTGCATTAATCCATCTATACCAAGCTCCACCAGCTTTGAAATTAATCATAATTTTTAGCTGCATCTAGCCCGGAAAATAATTTTGGGCATAGTAGCATTGTGTGGTACTCATTGTACTAGGCCATCTATACCAAGCTCCAACAGCTTTGAAATTAATAATAATCTTTAGCTGCATCTAGCCCGTAAAATAATTTTGGGCATAGCAGCAGTGTGTGGTACTCATTGTATTAGGCCATCTATACCAAGCTCCACCAGATTTGAAATTAATAATAATTTTTAGCTGCATCTAGCCTGGAAATTCTTTTTGGGCATAGTAGCAGTGTATTGTTCTCATTGTATTAGGCCATCTATACCAAACTCCACCAGCTTTGAAATTAATAATAATTTTTAGCTGCATCTAGCCCGGAAAATAATTTTGGGCATAGTAGCAGTGTATGGTACTCATTGTATTAGGCCGTCTATACCAAACGCCACCAGCTTTGATATTAATAATAATTTTTAGCTGCATCTAGCCCGGAAAATAATTTTGGGCATACCAGAAGTGTGTGGCACTCATTGTATTATGCCATCTATACCAAGCTCCAACAGCTTTGAAATTAATAATAATTTTTAGCTGCATCTATCCTGGAAAATAATTTTGGGCATAGTAGCAGTGTATAGTACTCATTGTATTAGGTCATCTATACAAGCTCCACCAGCTTTGAAATTAATAATAATTTTAGCTGCATCTAGACCGGAAAATAATTTTGGGCATAGTAGCAGTGTGTGGTACTCATTGCATTAGGCCATCTATACCAAGCTCTACCAGCTTTGAAATTAATAATAATTTTTAGCTGCATCTAGCCCGGAAAATAATTTTGGGCATAGTAGCATTGTGTGGTACTCATTGTACTAGGCCATCTATACCAAGCTCCACCAGCTTTGAAATTAATAATAATTTTTAGCTGCATCTAGCCTGGAAAATAGTTTTGGGCATAGTAGCAGTATATTGTTCTCATTGTATTAGGCCATCTATACCAAGCTCCACCAGCTTTGAAATTAATAATCATTTTTAGCTGCATCTAGCGTGGAAAATAATTTTGGGCATAGTAGCAGTGTATGGTACTCATTGTATTAGGTCGTCTATACAAGCTCCACCAGCTTTGAAATTAATAATAATTTTAGCTGCATCTAGCCCGGAAAATAATTTTGGGCATAGTAGCAGTGTGTGGTACTCATTCTCATAGGCCATCTATACTAAGCTCCACCAGCTTTGAAATTAAAAATAATTTTTAGCTGCAACTAGCCCAGAAATGTTTTTTGGGCATAGTAGCAGTGTGTGGCACTCATTGTATTAGGCCATCTATACCAAGTTCCACCAGCTTTGAAATTAATAATAATTTTTAGCTGCATCTAGCCTGAAAATAATTTTGGGCATAGTAGCAGTGTATTGTTCTCATTGTATTAGGCCATCTATACCAAGCTCCACCAGCTTTGAAATTAATAATAATTTTTAGCTGCATCTAGCCCGGAAAATAAATTTGGGCGTAGTAGCAGTGAGTGGTACTCATTGTATTAGGCCATCTATACCAAGCTCCACCAGCTTTGAAATTAATAATAATTTTTAGCTGCATCTAGCCCGGAAAATAATTTTGGGCCTCTAGCAGTGTGTGGTACTCATTCTAATAGGCCATCTATACTAAGCTCCACCAGCTTTGAAATTAAAAATAATTTTTAGCTGCATCTAGCCCAGAAAATTTTTTTGGGCATAGTAGCAGTGTGTGGCACTCATTGTATTAGGCCATCTATACCAAGCTCCACCAGCTTTGAAATTAATAATAATTTTTAGCTGCATCTAGCCCGGAAAATAATTTTGGGCCTCTAGCAGTGTGTGGTACTCATTCTAATAGGCCATCTATACTAAGCTCCACCAGCTTTGAAATTAAAAATAATTTTTAGCTGCATCTAGCCCAGAAATTTTTTTTGGGCATAGTAGCAGTGTGTGGCACTCATTGTATTAGTCCATCTATACCAAGCTCCACCAGCGTTGAATTTAATAATAATTTTTAGCTGCATCTAGCCCGGAAAATAATTTTGGCATAGTAGCAGTGTGTGGTACTCATTGTATTAGGCAATCTATACCAAGCTCCACCAGCTTTGAAATTAATAATAATTTTTAGCTGCATCTAGCCTGGAAAATAATTTTGGGCATAGTAGCAGTGTATAGTACTCATTGTATTAGGTCATCTATACAAGCTCCACCAGCTTTGAAATTAGTAATAATTTTAGCTGCATCTAGCCCGGAAAATAATTTTGGGCATAGTAGCAGTGTGTGGTACTCATTGCATTAGGCCATCTATACCAAGCTCCAGCAGCTTTGAAATTAATAATAATTTTTAGCTGCATCTAGCCCGGAAAATAATTTTGGGCATAGTAGCAGTGTATTGTACTCAATGTATTAGGCCTTCTGTACCATTCTCCACCGCTTTGAAATTAATAATAATTTTTAGCTGCATCTAGCCCGGAAAATAAATTTGGGCATAGTAGCAGTGTGTGGTACTCATTGTATTAGGCCATCTATACCAAGCTCCACCAGCTTTGAAATTAATAATAATTTTTAGCTGCATCTAGCGTGGAAAATAATTTTGGGCATAGTAGCAGTGTGTGGTACTCATTGTATTAGGCCATCTATACCAAGCTCCACCAGCTTTGAAATTAATAATAATTTTTAGCTGCATCTAGCCCGGAAAATAATTTTGGGCCTCTAGCAGTGTGTGGTACACATTCTAATAGGCCATCTATACTAAGCTCCACCAGCTTTGAAATTAATAATAATTTTTAGCTGCATCTAGCCCGGAAATTTTTTTTGGGCATATTAGCAGTGTGTGGCACTCATTGTATTAGGCCATCTATACCAAGCTCCACCAGCTTTGAAATTATTAATAATTTTTAGCTGCAGCTAGCCCGGAAAATAATTTTGGCATAGTAGCAGTGTGTGGTACTCATCGTATTAGGCAATCTATACCAAGCTCCACCGGCTTTGAAATTAATAATAATTTTTAGCTGCATCTAGCCTGGAAAATAATTTTGGGCATAGTAGCAGTGTATAGTACTCATTGTATTAGGTCAACTATACAAGCTCCACCAGCTTTGAAATTAGTAATAATTTTAGCTGCATCTAGCACGGAAAATAATTTTTGGCATAGTAGCATTGTGTGGTACTCATTGTACTAGGCCATCTATACCAAGCTCCACCAGCTTTGAAATTAATAATAATTTTTAGCTGCATCTAGCCCGGAAAATAATTTTGGGCATAGCAGCAGTGTGTGGTACTCATTGTATTAGGCCATCTATACCAAGCTCCACCAGATTTGAAATTAATAATAATTTTTAGCTGCATATAGCCTGGAAAATCTTTTTGGGCATAGTAGCAGTGTATTGTTCTCATTTTATTAGGCCATCTATACCAAACTCCACCAGCTTTGAAATTAATAATAATTTTTAGCTGCATCTAGCGTGGAAAATAATTTTGGGCATAGTAGCAGTGTATGGTACTCATTGTATTAGGCCGTCTATACAAGCTCCACCAGCTTTGAAATTAATAATAATTTTAGCTGCATCTAGCCCGGAAAATAATTTTGGGCATAGTAGCACTGTGTGGTACTCATTCTCATAGGCCATCTATACTAAGCTCCACCAGCTTTGAAATTAAAAATAATTTTTAGCTGCAACTAGCCCAGAAATTTTTTTTGGGCATAGTAGCAGTGTGTGGCACTCATTGTATTAGGCCATCTATACCAAGTTCCACCAGCTTTGAAATTAATAATAATTTTTAGCTGCATCTAGCCCGGAAAATAATTTTGGCATAGTAGCAGTGTGTGGTACTCATTGTATTAGGCAATCTATACCAAGCTCCACCAGCTTTGAAATTAATAATAATTTTTAGCTGCATCTAGCCTAGAAAATAATTTTGGGCATAGTAGCAGTGTATAGTACTCATTGTATTAGGTCACCTATACAAGCTCCACCAGCTTTGAAATTAGTAATAATTTTAGCTGCATCTAGCCCGGAAAATAATTTTGGGCATAGTAGCAGTGTGTGGTACTCATTGTATTAGGCCATCTATATCAAGGTCCAACAGCTTTGAAATTAATAATAATTTTTAGCAGCATCTAGCCTGGAAAATAATTTTGGGCATAGTAGCAGTGTATTGTTCTCATTGTATTAGGCCATCTATACCCAGCTCCACCAGCTTTGAAATTAATAATAATTTTTAGCTGCATCTAGCCCGGAAAATAAATTTGGGCATAGTAGCAGTGTGTGGTACTCATTGTATTAGGCCATCTATACCAAGCTCCACCAGCTTTGAAATTAATAATAATTTTTAGCTGCATCTAGCGCGGAAAATAATTTTGGGCATAGTAGCAGTTTGTGGTTCTCATTGTATTAGGCCATCTATATCAAGCTCCACCAGATTTGAAATTAAAAATAATTTTTAGCTGCATCTAGCCCAGAAAATTTTTTTGGGCATAGTAGCAGTGTGTGGCACTCATTGTATTAGGCCATCTATACCAAGCTCCACCAGCTTTGAAATTAATAATAATTTTTAGCTGCATCTAGCCCGGAAAATAATTTTGGGCCTCTAGCAGTGTGTGGTACTCATTCTAATAGGCCATCTATACTAAGCTCCACCAGCTTTGAAATTAAAAATAATTTTTAGCTGCATCTAGCCCAGAAATTTTTTTTGGGCATAGTAGCAGTGTGTGGCACTCATTGTATTAGTCCATCTATACCAAGCTCCACCAGCGTTGAAATTAATAATAATTTTTAGCTGCATCTAGCCCGGAAAATAATTTTGGCATAGTAGCAGTGTGTGGTACTCATTGTATTAGGCAATCTATACCAAGCTCCACCAGCTTTGAAATTAATAATAATTTTTAGCTGCATCTAGCCTGGAAAATAATTTTGGGCATAGTAGCAGTGTATAGTACTCATTGTATTAGGTCATCTATACAAGCTCCACCAGCTTTGAAATTAGTAATAATTTTAGCTGCATCTAGCCCGGAAAATAATTTTGGGCATAGTAGCAGTGTGTGGTACTCATTGCATTAGACCATCTATACCAAGCTCCACCAGCGTTGAAATTAATAATAATTTTTAGCTGCATCTAGCCCGGAAAATAATTTTGGCATAATAGCAGTTTGTGGTTCTCATTGTATTAGGCCATCTATATCAAGCTCCACCAGATTTGAAATTAAAAATAATTTTTAGCTGCATCTAGCCCAGAAAATTTTTTTGGGCATAGTAGCAGTGTGTGGCACTCATTGTATTAGGCCATCTATACCAAGCTCCACCAGCTTTGAAATTAATAATAATTTTTAGGTGCATCTAGCCCGGAAAATAATTTTGGGCATAGTAGCAGTGTATAGTACTCATTGTATTAGGTCATCTATACAAGCTCCACCAGCTTTGAAATTAGTAATAATTTTAGCTGCATCTAGCCCGGAAAATAATTTTGGGCATAGTAGCAGTGTGTGGTACTCATTGCATTAGACCATCTATACCAAGCTCCACCAGCTTTGAAATTAATAATAATTTTTAGCTGCATCTAGCCTGGAAAATAATTTTGGGCATAGTAGCAGTGTATTGTTCTCATTGTATTAGGCCATCTATACCAAGCTCCACCAGCTTTGAAATTAATATTAATTTTTAGCTGCATCTAGCCCAGAAAATTTTTTTGGGCATAGTAGCAGTGTGTGGCACTCATTGTATTAGGCCATCTATACCAAGCTCCACCAGCTTTGAAATTAATAATAATTTTTAGCTGCATCTAGCCCGGAAAATAATTTTGGGCATCTAGCAGTGTGTGGTACTCATTGTAATAGGCCATCTATACTAAGCTCCACCAGCTTTGAAATTAAAAATAATTTTTAACTGCATCTAGCCCAGAAAATTTTTTTGGGCATAGTAGCAGTGTGTGGCACTCATTGTATTAGTCCATCTATACCAAGCTCCACCAGCTTTGAAATTAAAAATAATTTTTAGCTGCATCTAGCCCAGAAAATTTTTTTGGGCATAGTAGCAGTGTGTGGTACTCATTGTATTAGGCAATCTATACCAAGCTCCACCAGCTTTGAAATTAATAATATAATTTTTAGCTGCATCTAGCCTGGAAAATAATTTTGGGCATAGCAGCAGTGTATAGTACTCATTGTATTAGGTCATCTATACAAGCTCTACCAGCTTTGAAATTAGTAATAATTTTAGCTGCATCTAGCCCGGAAAATAATTTTGGGCATAGTAGCAGTGTGTGGTACTCATAGCATTAGGCCATCTATACCAAGCTCCACCAGCTTTGAAATTAATAATAATTTTTAGCTGCATCTAGCCTGGAAAATAATTTTGGGCATAGTAGCAGTGTATGGTACTCAATGTATTAGGCCGTCTGTACCATACTCCACCGCTTTGAAATTAATAATAATTTTTAGCTGAATCTAGCCTGGAAAATAATTTTGGGCATAATAGCAGTGTTTTGTTCTCATTGTATTAGGCCATCTATACCAAGCTCCACCAGCTTTGAAATTAATAATAATTTTTAGCTGCATCTAGCCCGGAAAATAAATTTGGGCATAGTAGCAGTGTGTGGTACTCATTGTATTAGGCCATCTATACCAAGCTCCACCAGCTTTGAAATTAATAATAATTTTTAACTGCATCTAGCGCGGAAAATAATTTTGGGCATAGTAGCAGTGTGTGGTACTCATTGTATTAGGCCATCTATACCAAGCTCCACCAGCTTTGAAATTAATAATAATTTTTAGCTGCATCTAGCCCGGAAAATAATTTTGGGCCTCTAGCAGTGTGTGGTACACATTCTAATAGGCCATCTATACTAAGCTCCACCAGCTTTGAAATTAATAATAATTTTTAGCTGCATCTAGCCCGGAAAATTTTTTTGGGCATAGTAGCAGTGTGTGGCACTCATTGTATTAGGCCATCTATACCAAGCTCCACCAGCTTTGAAATTAGTAATAATTTTAGCTGCATCTAGCCCGGAAAATAATTTTGGGCATAGTAGCAGTGCGTGGAACTCATTGCATTAGGCCATCTATACAAGCTCCACCAGCTTTGAAATTAATCATAATTTTTAGCTTCATCTAGCCCGGAAAATAATTTTGGGCATACTAGAAGTGTGTGGCACTCATTGTATTATGCCATCTATACCAAGCTCCAACAGCTTTGAAATAAATAATAATTTTTAGCTGCATCTAGCCTGGAAAATAATTTTGGGCATAGTAGCAGTGTATAGTACTCATTGTATTAGGTCATCTATACAAGCTCCACCAGCTTTGAAATTAATAATAATTTTAGCTGCATCTAGACCGGAAAATAATTTTGGGCATAGTAGCAGTGTGTGGTACTCATTGCATTAGGCCATCTATACCAAGCTCCACCAGCTTTGAAATTAATAATAATTTTTAGCTGCATCTAGCCCGGAAAATAATTTTGGGCATAGTAGCATTGTGTGGTACTCATTGTACTAGGCCACCTATACCAAGCTCCACCAGCTTTGAAATTAATAATAATTTTTAGCTGCATCTAGCCTGGAAAATAGTTTTGGGCATAGTAGCAGTGTATTGTTCTCATTATATCAGGCCATCTATACCAAGCTCCACCAGCTTTGAAATTAATAATAATTTTAAGCTGCATCTAGCCCGGAAAATAAATTTGGGCATAATAGCAGTGTGTGGTACTCATTGTATTAGGCCATCTATACCAAGCTCCACCAGCTTTGAAATTAATAATAATTTTTAGCTGCATCTAGCGTGGAAAATAATTTTGGGCATAGTAGCAGTATATGGTACTCGTTGTATTAGGTCAATTATACAAGCTCCACCAACTTTGAAATTAATAATAATTTTAGCTGCATCTAGCCCGGAAAATAATTTTGGGCATAGTAGCAGTGTGTGGTACTCATTTTATTAGGCCATCTATACCAAGCTCCACCAGCTTTGAAATTAATAATAATTTTTAGCTGCATCTAGCCCGGAAAATAATTTTGGGCATAGTAGCATTGTGTGGTACTCATTGTTCTAGTCCATCTATACCAAGCTCCACCAGCTTTGAAATTAATAATAATTTTTAGCTGCATCTGGCCCGGAAAAAAAATTTGGGCATAGTAGCAGTGTGTGGTACCCATTGTATTAGGCCATCTATACCAAGCTCCACCAGCTTTGAAATTAATAATAATTTTTAGCTGCATCTAGCCTGGAAAATAATTTTGGGCATACTAGAAGTGTGTGGTACTCATTGTATTATGCCATCTATACCAACTCCAACAGCTTTGAAATTAATAATAATTTTTAGCTGCATCTAGCCCAGAAAATAATTTTGGGCATAGTAGCAGTGTGTGGTACTCATTGTATTAGGTCATCTATACCAAGCTCCACCAGCTTTTAAATTAATAATAATTTTTAGCTGCATCTATCCCAGAAAATAATTTTGGGCCTCTAGCAGTGTGTGGTACTCATTGTAATAGGCCATCTATACCAAGCTCCACCAGCTTTGAAATTAATAATTTTTAGCTGCATCTAGCCTGGAAAATAATTTTGGGCATAGTAGCAGTGTATAGTACTCATTGTATTAGGTCATCTATACAAGCTCCACCAGCTTTGAAATTAATAATAATTTTAGCTGCATCTAGCCTGGAAAATAATTTTGGGCATAGTAGCAGTGTGTGGTACTCATTGCATTAGGCCATCTACACCAAGCTCCACCAGCTTTGAAATGAATAATAATTTTAGCTGCATCTAGCCTGGAAAATAATTTTGGGCATAGTAGCAGTGTGTGGTACTCATTGTATTATGCCATCTATACCAAGCTCCACCAGCTTTGAAATTAATAATATTTTTTAGCTGCATCTAGCCCTGAAAATAATTTTGGGCATATTAACAGTTTGTGGTACTCATTGTCTTAGGCCATCGATACCAAGCTCCACCAGCTTTGAAATCAATAATAATTTTTAGCTGCATCTAGCCCAGAAAATAATTTTGGGCATAGTAGTAGTGTGTGGTACTCATTGTATTAGGCCATCTATACCAAGCTCCACCAACTTTGAAATTAATAATAATTTTTAGATGCATCTAGCCCAGAAAATGATTTTGGGCTTAGTAGCAGTGTGTGGTACTCATTGTATTAGGCCATCTATACCAAGCTCCACCAGCTTTGAAATTAATAATAATTTTAGCTGCATCGTGCCTGTAAACTAATTTTACAAATACTCCAGTCCTCAGAGGTGTCACTCCAATCGCACTTGCTTCCTCACAGCTCCCAAGTCTCAGCTGCCCATCTGAGTATGGGGTAACACAGATGGTTGAGTCTGCACAGCTGTTTACTCATACTATAGCCTGGGAAACGGAGGTCTGCTCCAGAGCTTCTGTTAATCCAGACGAGGAAATGATCTGCACTGATGCCCAGAATCTTTATGAGTCGGATCCAGGACCAGATGAAGAAGGTTCTGAGCATAATGTAGACCCTCATTCTCAAACTGTAACTCCTGTTGGTGGAGACAATGATGAAGATGATGATGAGACTCAAATACCTGATTGGAGCGGCAACTTGACTTTTCGGTCAGGGCAGGAAGAGGTTGGCTCTGAGGACGACGGGTGTGAGAACACACAGGGTGATGATGACGAGGTTGGAGATCCCACTTACTGTCAACCCACAGTCAGCCAGTTGATGAGGTCAGCAGAGGAGGTGGAGGAGGATGCTATTGACGACGAGGTTAGGTTGCGCCTTCCTGGACAGAGACGGAGTACTGGAAGCACGTCAACAACTGCATCCTCAACCACAACTCTGCCTCTGACCACAAGTCGTGGTGGCTCTTCAGGTTGCATGGGCTCTAAGCCTTGCATAGCCTGTGCATTTTTTCAGATCAATAAGGATGACCCAACTCGTGTTATCTGTAATATTTGTCACCAAAAGCTAAGTAGAGGCCAAAAAATCCATAGTTTGAGTACTTCATGCATGAACCGTCACATGCAAGCATAAGTTGCAGTGGGAAGCTCACTGTGCTACAATGCGGCCTAGCGGGCCGGGCCAATCACCGTCTGCCCCATCTTGTGCATCCGCGGCCTCTTCATCCTCTGTGACTGGGGGGACAGCAGTCACACATGTTTTTGGACGCAGACCTGCCACCTCTTTACCCGCAACAGCCAGTGTGATTGGCAGGTCATCATTTCATTTGCAAGTTGAAACATCAGCTGGTGTTGAGCGCTCTCCGACATCGAGAGCACCACCTTTGGATCAAGGCAACCTAACGTTTTCTTCCTGCATCTTCCTCACAGACCGGCAGTATGCCGGGGACACCCTACTCAACCCCGTCTAAGCACAACAGCCAGCCCTCGGTCCCTCATATGTGGACAAGTAAAAGACCATTTCCTCCTAGCCATGAGAAAGCTAAGAGGTTGAATTTCACCATCTGCAAGCTGTTGGCTACAGAAATTCTGCCTTTACGCCTGGTGGACACAGAGGATTTTCGAGACCTTATGTCCGTCGCAGTGCCCCAGTACCAGATGCCCAGTCGGCACTACTTCTCAAAGAAAGGTGTGCCTGCGCTCCACCAGCATGTCGCACACAACATCACCGCTTCTTTGATAAACTCTGTGTGTGACAGGGTGCATTTCACCACAGACACTTGGACGAGTAGGCATGGACAGGGGCGTTACATGTCGCTGACTGGGCACTGGGTAACTATGGTGACAGCAGGACAAGGGGCTGCTGTCCAAGTCTTGCCGTCCCCACGAGTTGTGCGTCAATCCTCTTTATGTCATTTTTCCTCCACTGCTTCTGCCTCCTCAACCTCCTCTCGGTCTTCCACCTGCACCCAAAGCCTGTCTGGTCATGCCACAAGCTTTCTAACCGCGCAGAAGGGATCCTGCACACCTCCTTACTATGCTGGCAGTAGGGCTCAACGTCATCAGGCGGTTTTTACATTGAAATGTCTGGGAAATGTGAGTCACACAGCTGAGGAGTTGTGGTCAGCTCTGGAGAACCAATTTCATGAATGGTTGTCTCCACTGGACCTGAAACCAGGGAAGGCCGTGTGCGACAATGCTGCAAACCTGGGTGCGGCCCTTCGCCGGGGCAATGTCACACACGTGCCTTGTATGGCTCACGTGTTGAACCTGGTTGTCCAGCAATTTTTAGCCCACTATCCCAGACTAGATGGCCTTCTGCAGAGGGCACGGTCGCTGTGTGCTCACTTCCGCCGTTCGCATCCCGCAGCTCAGCGACTTACATCTCTACAGAAGTCGTTGGGCCTGCCACTTCACCGGCTAAAATGCGATGTGCCTACCCGGTGGAATTCAACTCTGCACATGTTGCAGCGACTGTGGCAGCACCGACAAGCCCTGGTCATCTTAGTTATACAGTCCGGTGGAAACGACCTAGTTCATCACAAGAGCACATAACTAATGGCAATAATGAAACTAGACACTGAGCGCTTCAGAGAATTTTTCCCAAAACTAACTATAGTATGGTCAGAGATTGTGCCGATAGCGGTATGGCAAGGTGCGCGAGACATCACGGCCATCGAACGGACAAGGCGGGTAATAAATATTAGGATGGCAAAATATAGAAGAGACAGAGGCGGTGTAGTGATACCACACCGACAACTGGAAGGAGATGAAGCAGGCCTCATACGGCCCGATGGTGTTCACTTAATGGATATTGGACTGGACATATTCCTGTCAGGACTCCAGGATGGAGTGGAACAAGCGTTAAGAGTGATGGATGAGGGTCAGAGTCCTTCATACGAGTACGCAGGATCCTCCGTGGCCTGGAAATAGAAAGGACATGTTGGAGAGTAACACTTGTTGGCCAACTTGCCTGTGTGGAGACACAGGGCATGCTGCAACAAGCTGAATTATTTTAGAAATAAAATGCCTTTCTAATGAAATGAGTATAAAGAGTTAATAAAGCTGTGATCGATCCTCACCCATCCAGTTGTAAGACTTACATTATTGTATTGTCAAGGAAAGGGGGGCAGTAGGGGGGCTGAGCGTCTCGGTTTGGTTGGGGGTCCCCACAGTCTGCCTAGGCTAGATGCAGTTAAAATTTCTTATTAGATGCACAGGCGGTGTAGCTTGCTTCAGAGCTGGGCTACTACGCTGACTAGCAGACACTGAAGCTTTGAAGCAGACCTCTGAGTAAACAGCTCTTCAGACTCAACCATCTGTGTTTCCCCAAGCCATAGTATATGTAGTTTCTTACGGTTAAAAGGGGGGGGAGAGCGACCCAACCCACCTGGAATTGACGATGTCAACATCACGTAAAACACAGCAATGGGACTCCAAAAAGAGTCTCCATTTTTTCCAAAAATTGTGGCACAGACACCACTTAAGTGGCATCAATTGCCCCAGAGTTGCTTAAAACGGTTGGTGAGGTGATTTTACCAAATCCTCAAGCTTTTAGTCTCCCCAGGATGACACAAGGGTAGAAAAGTCCTTGCGGATCCATGATTTGTTCATCTTTATGAACGTGAGTCTGTCTACATTCTCAGTGGACCGCCGCGTGTGCTTATCTGTCAGCACACCACCAGCAGCGCTGTACACACTTTCAGAGAGAACGCTGGCTGCAGGGCATGACAAGATCTCCAAGGCGTGAGAGGCGAGCTCCAGACATTTTTCCAGATTTGAAGCCCAAAATGAGCAAGGGTCCAGTGACACAGTCATGGCTTCGATGTTCACTTGGAGATACTCCTGTACCATCCTCTCTAGGCGTTGACTATGTGTCAGACTTCTTGTCTCCTGTGGCCTTGCAAAGGATGGGCTAAAAAAGTGGTGAAACGATTCCACAAAATTGCTGTTACCAGCAGATACTGTGTTACTGTTACGGTTTGAGTGATGGAGACTCGACAGTCCCACGGTTGGCAAGTTAGAACTGTGAGATTCACTATGTGCACCACTGGTGTTTTGTGGAAAAGCACATGTAAGATTCTGCAACAGCCTCTGCTGATACTCCTGCATGCGTGAATCCCTTTCTATGGCAGGAATTATTTCGGCAAATTTACTTTTGTACCGGGGATCTAAGAGTGTGGCAACCCAGTAGTCGGGATTACTTCGAATTCTGACAATCTGAGGGTCATGTTGTAGGTAGTGCAGCAAGAAGGCACTCATGTGTCTTGCACATCCAGGAGGACCAAGTCCTTGTTGTGTTGGTAGCGAGGTAAAAATCATGCTTCCTTCCTCTGCCCTCTCCCCCCAACCTCGCACAACTGAAATGTGATCCAAGTCTCCCTCATCTGATGAGACTTCAATGCCCATCGCCAGTTCGTCCTCCACTTCTTCCTCGGCTCCTGTACCTTCCTCAACAGTTTGGCTGCTACCATGTGCCCTGGTTAATCCCTCTCCCCCACCCACCCATGCCTGCCGCCTTGGTGCTGCAGACCGTCTGGACCTTGGAGATGTTATCCCTTCCGCATACGACTCCTCCTCTACTTCCTCCACCTCCTCTTGTCCAACCATCTGACTCCGAATTCTGTTTAACGTGTGCTCCAGCATGTAAATCACCGGAATAGTCATGCTGATAATGGCATCGTCAGCACTAAACATCTTCGTCGCCATTTCAAAACTGTGCAGAAGGGTGCATAGGTCCCTGATCTGAGACCACTCCTGCAGCGTGATTTGCCCCACCTTTGGATCTCGTTGGCCTAGGCTATACGTCAGAACGTATTGCACCAGGGCTTGTCGGTGCTGCCACAGTCGCTGCAACATGTGCAGAATTGAATTCCTCCGTGTCGGCACATCGCATTTCAGCCGGTGAACTGGCAGGCCCAACGACTTCTGTAGAGATGTAAGTCGTTGAGTTGCGGGATGCGAACGGCGGTGATGTTGTGTGCGACATGCTGGTGTAGCGCAGGCACACCTTTCTTTGAGAAATAGTGCCGACTGGGCATCTGGTACTGGGGCACTGCGACAGACATAAGGTCTCGAAAATCCTCTGTGTCCACCAGGCGGAAAGGCAGCATTTCTGTAGCCAACAGCTTGCAGATGGTGAAATTCAACCTCTTAGCTTTCTCATGGCTAGGAGGAAATGGTCTTTTACTTGTCCACATATGAGGGACCGAGGGCTGGCTGTTGTGCTTAGACGGGGTTGAGTAGGGTGTCCCCGGCATACTGCCGGTCTGTGAGGAAGATGCAGGAAGAAAACGTTAGGTTGCCTTGATCCAAAGGTGGTGCTCTCGATGTCGGAGAGCGCTCAACACCAGCTGATGTTTCAACTTGCAAATGAAATGATGACCTGCCAATCACACTGGCTGTTGCGGGTAAAGAGGTGGCAGGTCTGCGTCCAAAAACATGTGTGACTGCTGTCCCCCCAGTCACAGAGGATGAAGAGGCCGCGGATGCACAAGATGGGGCAGACGGTGATTGGCCCGGCCCGCTAGGCCGCATTGTAGCACAGTGAGCTTCCCACTGCAACTTATGCTTGCATGTGACGGTTCATGCATGAAGTACTCAAACTATGGATTTTTTGGCCTCTACTTAGCTTTTGGTGACAAATATTACAGATAACACGAGTTGGGTCATCCTTATTGATCTGAAAAAATGCACAGGCTATGCAAGGCTTAGAGCCCATGCAACCTGAAGAGCCACCACGACTTGTGGTCAGAGGCAGAGTTGTGGTTGAGGATGCAGTTGTTGACGTGCTTCCAGTACTCCGTCTCTGTCCAGGAAGGCGCAACCTAACCTCGTCGTCAATAGCATCCTCCTCCACCTCCTCTGCTGACCTCATCAACTGGCTGACTGTGGGTTGACAGTAAGTGGGATCTCCAACCTCGTCATCATCACCCTGTGTGTTCTCACACCCGTCGTCCTCAGAGCCAACCTCTTCCTGCCCTGACCGAAAAGTCAAGTTGCCGCTCCAATCAGGCATTTGAGTCTCATCATCGTCTTCATCATTGTCTCCACCAACAGGAGTTACAGTTTGAGAATGAGGGTCTACATTATGCTCAGAACCTTCTTCATCTGGTCCTGGATCCGACTCATAAAGATTCTGGGCATCAGTGCAGATCATTTCCTCGTCTGGATTAACAGAAGCTCTGGAGCAGACCTCCGTTTCCCAGGCTATAGTATGAGTAAACAGCTGTGCAGACTCAACCATCTGTGTTACCCCATACTCAGATGGGCAGCTGAGACTTGGGAGCTGTGAGGAAGCAAGTGCGATTGGGGTGACACCTCTGAGGACTGGAGTATTTGTGATGTTGAAGTTGAGGTGGAGGAGAGCACACTTGAAGGAGCACTTGATATCCATTGAAGCACCTGCTGTTTTTGTGCCTCATCTGGAATTTGTAGCGATGGGCATGTCCGTAAGAAAGGGATCGTATCACATTGTCCACGAAAAGAAGTAGACATCTTAGTTTGGCTGGAAGATGGTGCTTCTTCTGCAGATGTTACTCTTCCCCCACCGCGGGGGGGCTCGACCCACCCGCGGTCAGGCACCAGTATTGGGAGAGGGGGCTGGCCATCAGGGTCCACCGCGGCTCTGGCACAAACCCGGCGACACGGAGGTCGCACAGGTAGGAATGGACTGTCCGTGTCAGCTTCGCACTCCAGCATAGTGCCTCTGCCTGCTCGTGCCCGTAACCTCAAAGGGATGCGCAAGTGGCTTTTCTTCCCAGGGCTGTTCCCCACCCAGCAGGAATGTGTGGGAGCTCAGGTCGGCCTTCCACTGTACTCTTACCTCCCTCGCCCTCTTTCCTTCTTCCGTTCTCCATCTAACCCCTCGGCTCTGTGGTGTCCGCTCTCCCTCCAGTTCTCTCCTTCTTACAGGTGGACTACCGCGTGTATTCACACTGTGGCGAATCTTTTGGGCCCAGGCATAAGAAGTTGTCGAGGTAATGGATAATATGTGCCCCCTTAGAAAAGTCCATTACAACCCATTCGAGGAAGCAACTAAACGCCTCAAATAGTGAGCAGGATCTGGACTACCCCATGGGCAAACAGCGATCTATATAGTATGCTCCTTCCTAGAAGCAGCCCAATAGGTGGACACTATTCGGAGGCACAGGTGGTAAGTAACCGGAACGCCGCATCAATGTCTGTTTTGGCCATTAGGGTGACCCTTCCCAACTTCTTGATCCGCCTGATTGCCTTGTCAAAGGATGTACAGTATATACTACTGTACTTGGTTCCGCGTCGATGTTGTCATTTACTGACCTGCCCCTAGGATATGACAAATGGTGGATTAGTCCGAATGTATTGGGTTCCGTTTTTGGCACAACTCACAACGGGGATACCACTATGTCTTGTGAGGAAAGTGTTCCGAATGGAACCGTCATTCTAATTAAAGATATTTCTTTTTTTTCATTTTCTTGTCACGACATCTGGGTGTTGGTAGTCTTATTTTAGATTTTTACTCCAGCCTTTCTTGATTTTAGAAGGGCATGACATGCCTATATCTGTGTCTCCCCCTCCTTTTACTCCTCCACCTCTTTTCTTTTCACATGACTATATGTACTTGTCACTTTTCCATGTGTTAGTTGTGTCTTCTGAGCAGTTTGTCAGCTTTTGGACACCTTTGAAGGTGTTTTCTATGTGTTTCTATGTGTTTTTGTTTGCCTGCCATTGGTTTTAACGGTGTTCGAAGGTGTTCGACGAACAGTTCGGCGAACATACCGGTGTTCGACGAACCGAACACGAACACTACGGGGTTGGCTCAACACTAGTCAACAACTCTGCAGCATTGTGCGGTTTGTCACGCTAATTATGTCGTCATCGCCATTCACCATCTTGGTGGAGTCCTCAAAGCTTTGGAGGATGGTACATATGTCTGACATCCATGTCCACTCCTGAGGTCTTATGTGTGGAGTCTGAACTGAATACCGACAGCCTTGTTGATGCTGGTACTCAACAACTGCCTTCTTCTGGTCACAAATCCTTCCCAACATCTGCAGTGTAGAGTTCCAATGCGTGGGGACATCACACACCAGTCGGTGAGCCGGAAGCTGCAAACGATGCTGAAACATGGCAAGGGCTGCGGAAGCTGTATGTGACTTTCTAAAATGGGCACACAGGCGGCGTACTTTAACAAGCAGATACGGCAGCTCCGGGAAGGATTTGAGAAATATCTGAGCCATGAGGCTAAGCACATGGGCCATGCATGGTATGTGTGTGAGCTCGCCTCACCTCAGAGCCGCCACCAGGTTCTGGCCATGGTCACACATGACCAAGCATGGCTGTAGGTTCAGCGGTGTTAGCCACAGATCTGCCTTCTCTTTCAAAACTGTCCACAACTCTTCAGCATTGTGCGGTTTGTCACCTAAGCATATAAGCTTCAACACATCCTGCTGGCCGAGGCAGTGCTGCAGTGCTTCCAGCTTGTGACTGATGTGGTCATTTCGGAGATGGAGGCTGAAGAGGAGGAGGAGGCTGAGGAGGATGAGGTGCAGGAGCTGTAGACTGTGGGGCGCAACCCTGATTGACCTAGGGCCTGCAATCCTTGGTGTCGGGAGGACGTGTTCCGTCCCAATGTCCGACTGGGTCCTGGCTTCCACTATGTTAACCCAGTGTGCCGTCAGCGAGATGTACGTGTCCGTGGTTAGGTGGACTTTCCCGGTAACTGCGTTGTTGAGGGCATGGCTAATGTTTTGGGACACGTGCTCATGTAATGTGGGGACGGCACACCAGGAGAAATAGTGGCGGCTGGTGACTGAGTACCGAGGGACGTTCGCAGCCATCAGGTTGCGGAATACTTCTGTCTCCACGAGCCTAAAAGGCAACATTTCGAGTTCAAGCAGTCATGAAATGTGGGAATTTAGTAGTGTGGCTTGTGGGGCGTTGGCTACGTATTTGCACTTGCGTTCCAAGGACTGGGGTATGGACAACTGAACGCTGTGCTGGGACAAGGATGTGGGGAGTTCGGTCTTTGGGTTTGGTCCACAAAGTCGGGTGATTTGCTGCTATGTGCCTGATCATGCTGGTGGTGGTCAGGCTGGTAGTTTTGACACCCCTGCTGATGCTGGCCTAGCAGGTGGTGCAAATGGCCTTTTTGGTGTTATCGGCAGAGTCTTTAAAATAGACTCGGGAAGACCTAACTGTTGTATTGACAACTTCCTTTGTGTGGTGTTACAGGGAACAGTTGCCTGCTTTCTGTCTGCGTCCACCACACTGCTTCTTCCTGCCTGTTGGCGTGCTCTTCCTCCCTCCCCCTGTGTGCCAGGTGGGGTCATTTACTATATCATCCACCACCTCGTCTTCCACTTCCGCACCCTGGCCCTCCTACTGACTTTCTGGCAATTGTGTCTCATCATCGTCCACCTCTTGTGACACTTTCCCACCATCGCCTTCATGTGACCCTGGCTGCTCAAATATTTGGGCATTGCTACATGCGATCTCCTCTTGCCTCGCTTCAAGTGGACCGGGCGAGAGGCCCGAACCTATAAATGGAAAAGTGAACAGCTGTTCGGAGTGTCCAAGTGTGGGATCAGTTGTCTACGGGCACTCAGAATGGTGGGAGGAAGGAGGATCAGGGTGAGGAATATGCAGTCCAGACTCATGGCTACTGAGACTTGACCGTGTGGAAGACAGGGTGGTGGTGGTGGTGGCGGCTAAGTGACTGGAAGCATTATCTGCTATCCAACCAGTAACCTTTTCACACTGCTCTGTGTTCAATAGTGGTGTTCTGTGGTCCCCTATTAATTGGGACAGGAATGTCGAGCGAGAAGATGTGGGTGTTTGTTGTGGCACAATTTCAGCTTGCCCACGGCCTCGGCCTCTGCATACACCATCACCATCACTTCAAGTTCCCCATCCCTTACCACGCGCATGGCCCATTTTAAATGGGGGACAATATTTTCCACGCTCACTACAAATGGCTGAATTTGGAGCGAAGTTATACTGTATGTAATCCGTGTGACGGAGAAACCACAGTTTTAAATACCTGGCCTGTAGGTAACTATTTTGAACAGCAAACCGGTGTCAAAAACTTTGCTGACACACTGAAAAAAATTTGAATGGAGGCCAGAAATGGCAGTATTTTCAGCACAATTATATGTGATCCGTGTGACGGACAAACCAGTTTTAAATAGCTGGATTTTTAGTGCTGTAATATGGAAAGGACCTGGCTGTATTCTGCAGTGCCAACAAGCAAATGGCGCAGAAAAGCGGTGTTCTCTGGATCCAAAAAAAATTATTCCTGGCCCCTGAGACCTGGGCCTTTGACTAGAAATGTCTAACAGCAGCAAAAGGCAGAACTGGAATGGAGCCTCTTGTGCTATATGCATTGCAGTCTGCTATATACACTGACTGCCTGCCTGCCTATATATACTGCCTGTCTGATATCTCTGCAGATGGATTAGTCCTCAGAAGGACTGTTTGTTGAGATGAATATGTGTAATGTACTTGTTTTCTCCCTACACTACCTAATACACAACCAAATCTCTCCCTAGCTCAGCAGCACCTCTCCCTACACTGCCTGATTCCGGGGTAGACTGACGAACATGGCGGCGCCAGGTCTGATATAGACCTGATGACGCTGTGCGGCCAGCCTATCACTGTAATGCCACAACCAACATGGCTGCGGCATTACAGTGAGTGGCAGGCAATCCCTGCATGTTGATGGGCGCTCTAAAAACATGCAGGGAGGGGACCCGAACATCCGCCCGAGCATCTCGCAAGTACTCAGCGAGCACCGAGCATCTTGAGTACTGAGATGCTCGAGCGAGTACAGAGTACTTGCGAGTATGCTCTCTCATCACTAGTCACGATTAATACCGCAGTAATATCGGATTATGTCTGATGACCACTATTTTAGGAAGTTGCCTTGTAGAATGGTATTGGTCAGTTCCCAAATGTGAATAGGTTGAATAACACACAACTGGCAGACTTTAAATGGAGTGTAATATTTGGCATGCTCCCAAAAATGTCACGATTATTACTGTAGTAATGTTGGATCATGTCTGATGACCACGGTTTTAGACAGTGGCCTAGTAGTATGGTATTGGTCAGCGATCAATTGTGAATAGGTTGAACAACACACAATTTGCAGACTTTAAATGGAGTGTAATATTTGGCATGCTCCCAAAAATGTCACAATTATTACCGCAGTAATATCAGATCACGTCTGATGATGGACAAGTTTCTCTGCTTCCACAATACAGCAATGTGAATAAATAAAGCAAATCTGGCTGTATGCTGCTAATAAGCAAATGAAGCAGTAAAAATTGTGTATTATACTGCTTTTCAAGCAAATAAAAAGGATTAAGAGCAAAAAGAATATTAGCCCTGATATTTAGGGCTATGGATATCAGTAACAGCAGCAGACAGAACATCCAATGGACCCTATTCTGCTCTATACACTCTCCACAAACTCTGCCTGCCTAACTCCTGCTATCACCAGGATTGATATGTAGGCATCTGGATTAGTGCTTAGGAAGGTCTGTTAGTTGAGATGTATATATATTGCTCTGGAATACCTATTACCTAACTAAATAAACCACCAATTATCTCTCTAGCTCAGCAGCACCTCTCCCTTCTCTGCCTGTCTGAAGTGTTGACTATGACGAGTATAGGGTCACCGGGTCTGATATAGACCTGATGATGCTATGCGGCCAGACAATCACTGTAATGCCACAATCAACATGGCTGCTGCATTTCAGTGATTGGCAGGCACCACATGTTTACTCGCTGTCTAAAGAGTGCCAAACATGCGGGGCGGGGACTTGAGCTCCCGCCCAAGCATCCAGGAAGTACTCGCCGAGCATCTCAAACAGTAAGATGCTCGGACGAGTACCTAGCAGTATCGAGCACGCTCGCACATCATTACTCTTTCCTTTATCTGTGTTTCACTCAACCTTGGAAATTTATCAATGAGATACTTGAATGCTTTTGTATTTTCATCCATTTCCTTTACAAAGTTCTTCTTTAGGCCCAACTTGATATGCAATGATTAGTGATGAGCGAGTGTATTCGTTACTATTCGCTATTCGCACGGATAGTATGGTAATCGGGTTACTCATTATATTGTGAGTATTTGTGTACTCGCCTCGGTATATTCGGATGTCCCGCCCTGCATTTTTGGCACCTCCTTTGCAGCCACTAAACATGCTGGACTTCTTAACCAATTACAGTAATGCCGCAGACATCTTGGTTGTGGCATTACTGTAATTGGCTGGCCACCCAGCGTCATAGGGTCTATTTAATCCCTGCCGCAGCCATTTTGGCACATTGCATCTGGAGCCTGCATTCTACAAGCATAGGGAGAGATCGCTGAGCTGCTAGGGAGAGTGTTTAGGCCTCTTGATAAAACAAAAACCCTTTTAAGGGCTACCTGCAGTGTACACTCGTTCAGTGTAGAGTAGAGTAGAGAGGGAGAGATACTCGAGCAGGGACAGTTTAAAGAAGCCGTTCACTAGCTCCATAATACCACCAAAAAATAGCTATTTTCAGAGCTGAAGACACACAACAAAGTCAGAGTACAGGGAGGGAAAGATTGTGTATTAGGTAGGGAGAGGTTAAAGTGTTCTTCCAGTGTCCATCTTAAAATAGCTCTTGTCAGAGGCAAAGCAATATTTTTACTGCATACAGAGTAGTAGCATTTTGTGCTGCCTTTTTTTTTAAAGCACCGGTCTATTTTCCCCACTGTTTTAGGGGTCAGAGCCTGGTTTCTGTTGCCAACATTAGTCCACTTAAAAAGGCGGTTAGTGCCCAACGCAAAGCAGTAGTCCAGACATTTCCTACTGCCTGCTACCAAGCACGCACCAGTCCATTTTCCCCGCTATTTTTGAGGTGGCAGCCTGCCTTCTGTCCATATTAGTCCACTTAAAAAGGTGTTTAGTGCCCTACACAAAGCAGTAGTCCAAACATTTCCTACTGTCTGCTACAAAGAACGCACCAGGCCATTTTCCCTGCTTTTTTTGGGGTGTCAGCCTGCCTTCTGTTCACATTAGTCCACTTAAAAAGGCGTTTAGTGCCCTACACAAAGCAGTAGCCCAAAAATTTCCTACTGCCTGCTACTGAGCACGCACTAGGCCATTTCCCCCCCTCTTTTTGGGGTTACAGCCTGCCTTCTGTCCACATTAGTCCACTGCTTAGTACCCTACACAAAGCAGTAGTCCAAACATTTCCTACTGCTTGTTACAAAGCACGCACCAGCCCATTTTCCCCACTATTTTTGGGGTGACAGCCTGCCTTCTATCCACATTAGTCCACTTAAAAAGGCGTTTAGTGCACTATGCAAAGCAGTAGTCCAAACATTTCCTACTGCCTGCTACCAAGCATGCACCAGGCCATTTTACCCACTATTTTGGCTGTGATAGCTAGCTTGGCTTGTGCCGAAAACATCTGAAAATCTGTCAACAAAACCCAAAATGCCAAAACAGCCTGTTAAAAGGGATGTGGACGTGGACGTGGTGTTGTCAGTGGTGTGCGAGAAGGCACTCAGTCTGTGTCAGGTCAAAAGAAGCTTGATGCATCCACCATATTCCTAGAAAAATTTCCCGGTCTGGAACGTAGACGTTTGTGGAAGCCTGAAGAGCGACAGCAGATTCTGTCTTTGATAGCAGACAAGGCCTCTACGCATTTGCCAAGCAGCAACAAATCTTCCACGACCACACAGTCTACTGTCGATACACAGAAGGCTGGCCCGTCCAATCCTGAAGCTGGTTCTCCTTCCTCCCGCCATTATCAGTCACAGAAGACATATGACCCCAAGCTAGGCCACTCCAAGAATCTGTTTGGTACGTATCCTTTGGTTGGCTCTGGCCTATTACCATGCAGCATTGAAGAGGGACCAGAGGAGGTGGCGTGCATTGATGCTCAAGTATTTGAGGACCTACGGCCAGAAGAAAGCCACTTGGAGGAACATCATTTACTGTCTCCAGAGGTGGAGGCTAATGATGATGAGACACAGTTGCCATCAGGTCAGCCTACAACATCAACTGAGAAGGAGAACGAGAAGGAAGAGGAGGTGGTCGATGAGTCCACTGATTCGACCTGGACCGTTGGCATGCATCGCCATGACAGCAACACAGAGGAAGATGGATATGTAGCCCCAACACAGGCACCAAGGGATCGTGATTTGCACAGAGTGAGAACTGGGTCAACTGTTCTCAAGAGCACCCCCGCTGTACGCCATGTCAGGGCAAGGGGGCGTTCAACTGCTGTGTGGAATTTTTTTCTGAAAGTCCTTCAGCAAGTCTGTAGCATCTGCCATACCAAGTTGAGCAGAGGCCAGGGCAAAGGCAACCTGAGCACCACCAATATGCGAAACCACATGGCAACCATGCACCCCAGTAGGTGGGTGGAACACCAGGGTACCAAATCTGCATCTGCGGGTCAGACTAATGCCATGTCGCCTGGGCTATGTCCTTCAGAATCTGCTGTTCAGGAAGTAGCCGCTCATACCTCCTGCCCACAAGCTGCGGTTGCTCACACACAACAAACATTAACCACATCCACTTCCTTGTCCCAGCGAAGCGTCCAATTTCCGTGCCTGAGTGCATGGAAAGAAAGCGTAAATAGCCAGCCACGCACCCACAGGCACAAATACTAAACTCGCACATTGCCAAATTGCTAGCTGTGGAGATGTTGTCGCTTAGGCTTGTGTGAACACACTCTTTCCATTATCTCTTGGCTGTGGCTGCCCCACAATACAGTGTTCCCAGACACCACTATTTTGCCCAGTGTGCCGTTCCTGCGTTACACAAGCACGTGTTAAACAATCTGAACCATGCTCTCACCAACGCTGTAACCGGGAAGGTCCACCTAACATTAGACACCTGGTCAAGTTGTTTTGGACAGAGATGATACATTTCTGTCACAGCACACTGGGTGAACCTGGTGGAGGGTGGGACAAAGGCGCAAACTGGAACATCACACATCCTACGCACACCAAGAATAGCAGGCCCAACTTCTGTCAGGGTTTCCGCCTCTTCTTATTCCTCTTCCTCTCTCCCCTCCTCCTGCTCCTCATCCTCTGTTGAATTACCCTCCCCATCACTGCCAAGCTGGGGCCTGTGCAGCAACGCATTGGCAAAGTGGCAAAACACTCTGCTGAAGCTGATCTGTATAGGTCAGAAAGCACACACTGCAGCAGAGCTGTGGCAAGCTTTAAAACAACAGACCTATCAGTGGCTCTCCCCGCTGCACCTCCAACCTGGTCTGGTCATCTGCGATAATGGGCATAACCTGGTGGCGGCTTTAAAGGTCGGCAAGCTGGTACACATGCCATGCAAGGCTCACGTGCTGAACCTAGTTGTTAAGAAAATTTCTGAAAACTTACCGTGACTTGCCGTACCTACTTGAGAAGTTGCGCTGTATTAGCGCCCATTTCCGCCATTCTTCTACCGCTTTTGCTGCTCTTACAGTGCTGCAAAAGTGCTTGCTTTTGCCAAGTCACCGACTCATTTGCGACCGGCCCATGCGGTGGAACTCAACCTATCATATGTTGGCGAGGATTAGTGAACAGCAGAGGGCAGTAGCTGATTACCAGCTTCAACATGCCCGTCTGACTGAGAGTTAGCCACTACACATAACAACTCTTGCGTGGGTGTGGATCGCTGACATTTGTGAGGTTCTTGAGAACTTTGAGTACTGCACAAACCTCGTGAGCAAACAATCACTGCATAATCTCAAAGAGGAAGCTTTGAGTGCCCAGCATGATGGTATGGAGCCAGATTTCCCAATGGGTGATACTACCCAGCCCAGCCAATATTCTGAGGCAACATTGGGTGATGGGGAGGAAGATGAGGAGGATGAGGAGGGAGAGGACTTATTTTTCTGTGCTACCGAGGGGACTCGTAATGCTACAGAGGGGACACACAACCCAAGCTTCATGTCTGTCCAGCCTGGATGGAGAGAATGGGTATTGTTTCTACTGTTGGGGACACAGCACATTTGCCTTTTTGCAGCTTGGCCCACATGGCACCGTTCATGTGTAAGTGTCTGTGGCAAGACCCTCGTGTGATACACATTTTATCCAACAATCAATACTGGTTGGCCACCTTTCTCGATCCATGGTACAAGGAGAAATTTCCTTCTCTCTCTTAACAATGGAATCATGCAAGAGGGCCGTTGTAGATCAGTTGCTTAAAACATCACCCTCAGACAATGCTGGTGGCAGAGGTACCGGTTCTTTTCAACACCAAGGGATAATGGGGATAATGAGGAGAGACACGAACACCAGCTCCAACAGAGGTGGGGGGAAAATATGCACAAATTGGGCAATTTTCAATAAACCAGCACAACAGCAAGGGCTATCTTAACCTGTAACAGTGCCAAGGAGGGATAAGTTGCAGAACATGGTCAAGGGGTACTTAAGTGACCATACGTGAGTCCTTTCTGACACTTCAGTTCCCTTTAATTATTGGGTGTCTAAGCTGAACACTTGGCCCGACCTCTCCTTATATGCCTTGGAGGTGCTGGCCTGCCCGGCTGCTAGTGTGGTGTCTGAGCGTGTTTTCAGTTCCGCTGGGGCAATCATCACTGATAGACGCACACGCCTCTCCACGGAAAATGCAGACAGACTTACTCTGATTTAACTCAGCAAGGACTAGATATTAGTGTTAAGCCACCCCCGTAGTGTTCGAGTTCGGTTCGGTTCGTCGAACACCCGTATGGTCACCGAACTGTTCATCGAACTGTTCGTCGAACACCTTCGAACACCGTTAAAACCAATGGCAGGCAAACAAAAACACATAGAAACACATAGCAACACATAGAAAACACTTCAAAGGTGTCCAAAACCTGACAAACTGCTCAGAAGACACAACTAACACATGGAAAAGTGACAAGTACATATAGTCATGCGAAAAGAAAAGAGGTGGAGGAGTAAAAGGAGGGGGAGGCACACAGATATAGGCATGTCATGCCCTTCTAAAATCAAGAAAGGCTGGAGTAGAAATCTAAAATCAGCCTACCAACACCCAGACGTCGTGACAAGAAAATTAAAAAAAGAAATATCTTTAGGTAGAATGGCGGTTCCATTCATAACACTTTCCTTACAAGACGTAGTGGTATCCCCGTTGTGAGTTGTGCCAAAAACGGAACCCAATACATTCGGACTAATCCACCATTTGTCATATCCAAGGGGCAGGTCAGTAAATGACAACATCGATGCCGAACCAAGCACAGTAGTATATACTGTACATCCTTTGACAAGGCAATCAGGCGGATCAAGAAGTTGGGAAGGGTCACCCTAATGGCCAAAACAGACATTGATTCGGCGTTACGGGCGCAGGAAAGAGGGCGAGGGAGGTAAGGGAGTACAGTGGAAGGTAGACCTGAGCTCCCCCACGTTCCTGCTGGGCGGGGAACAGCCCTGGGAAGAAAAGCCGCTTACGCATCCCTTTGAGGTTACGGGCACGAGCGGGCAGAGGGACTACGCTGGAGTGCGAAGCCGACACGACCAGTCCGTTCCTGCCCATGCGACCTCCGTGTCGCCGGGTTTGTGCCAGAGCCGCGGTGGACCCTGACGGCCAGCCCCCCTCTCCCAATACTGGTGCCTGTCCGCTGGTGGGTCGAGCCCCCCCACGGTGGGGGGGAAGTAACATCTGCAGAAGAAACACCATCTTCCAGCCAAACTAAGATGTCTACTTCTTTTCGTGGACAATGTGATACGATCCCTTTCTTACGGACACGCCAATCGCTACAAATTCCAGATGAGGCACAAAAACAGCAGGTACTTCAACGGATATCAAGTGCTCCTTCAAGTGGGCTCTCCTCCACCTCAACTTCAACATCACAAATACTCCAGTCCTCAGAGGTGTCACCCCAATCGCACTTGCTTCCTCACAGCTCCCAAGTCTCCAGCTGCCCATCTGAGTATGGGGTAACACAGATGGTTGAGTCTGCACAGCTGTTTACTCATACTATAGCCTGGGAAACGGAGGTCTGCTCCAGAGCTTCTGTTAATCCAGATGAGGAAATGATCTTCACTGATGCCCAGAATCTTTCTGAGTCGGATCCAGGACCAGATGAAGAAGGTTCTGAGCATAATGTAGACCCTCGTTCCCAAACTGTAACTCCTGTTGGTGGAGACAATGATGAAGACGATGATGAAACTCAAATGCCTGATTGGAGCGACAACTTGAGTTTTCGGTCAGGGCAGGAAGAGGTTGGCTCTAAGGACGACGGGTGTGAGAACACACAGGGTGATGATGACGAGGTTGGAGATCCCACTTACTGTCAACCCACAGTCAGCCAGTCGATGAGGTCAGCAGAGGAGGTGGAAGAGGATGTGAATAGCCCAGGGGATGGGGATGACTTGGTACCCGGGCCTTTGCCTGGCCTTGGGGATGTCGTGGTGGTCGGCTCCCGGGCAGTACACTGAGGCCGGTGATAAGGCAGCTCGATGGCATAGCTCCTCACAGGTGGAGCTAGGCCTCAGGGCAGCGTATGCAGGGGAAATGCAGGACAGGCAAGACCCAGCTGGGTCAGAGCAAGAACGGGAACAGACACGGTAGTCACTTCAGTAACTTTTACTGGTGGAAATTCAGGCACATCCCCAAGCACTGTAGGGTGAAGGGTGCAAATCAGGATCCTCCCCAATGAGCGTGTGTAGGGCCTCCTGTTTTTTTCCTCTGCGTAGTAAGTTTCTGATCTGCCTGGAGCTAGGCCTAACTTTGTCTCTGTCCTGCGCTGGCTGACCTTGTGGTAGGGCCTTGTCTTGGAGTTCACGCTCCCAGTATGCGGGGCCTAAGTGTCTCCTGGCTCTGTTACGTATCAGCACCTTAGCGATCCTGGGACTTGTAGTTCTCCAGGGATTCCGGTTATGCCTTACTGGGTCATAGAGATCCCGGTAAGCTCGGATCTGGTGTCCAGTAAATGCTTTGGGGTGAGCTGGTTAAGCTCCTCTGCCCCCTTTGTACTAACTCTCCACTCGCCTTCGGCCTACTCGGGCCCTCACTAGGCTATACACACTAACGGCAGCTTGCCGCGCTTCACCGATCTTATGGCGCCGGCACACCTTAAGCTCTAACTGGGCTCCCTGAATCTAGCTAGCAGGAGCCTCGTGCTCCACTGCTGAATTATTTACTGAGTTCTCTAGACTAGACTGAGCTCCACTGCACACTGACCTCTCTTAGGCTTCTCTACTGCAGGAACTCTTCAGAGGAACTGAACTGCCAAGCTCCACCTTCCCTATTTATATCCCTAACAGGCTCCCTCTGCTGGTCTGAGGTGGAAGGTGGAGATGTGTGAATGTTTATGGGGCCTCTTGTGGAGGATTCCATCAATGCACTCTTCTAGGATCTGTGATACCAAGCGCAGCTGGGCGTCACAGATGCTATTGATGACGAGGTTAGGTTGCGCCTTTCTGGACAGAGACGGAGTACTGGAAGCACATCAACAACTGCATCCTCAACCACAACTCTGCCTCTGACCACAAGTCGTGGTGGCTCTTCAGGTCGCATGGGCTCTAAGCCTTGCATAGCCTGGGCATTTTTTCAGATCGATAAGGATGACCCAACTCGTGTTATCTGTAATATTTGTCACCAAAAGCTAAGTAGAGGCCAAAAAATCCATAGTTTGAGTACTTCATTCATGAACCGTCACATGGATATGAAGCATAAGTTGCAGTGGGAAGCTCACTGTGCTACAATGCGGCCTAGCGGGCCGGGCCAACCACCGTCTGCCCCATCTTGTGCATCCGCAGCCTCTTCATCCTCTGTGACTGGGGGGACAGCAGTCGCACATGTTTTTGGACGCAGACCTGCCACCTCTTTACCCGCAACACCAGCTCGTGTTGAGCGCTCTCCGACATCGAGAGCACCACCTTTGGATCAAGGCAACCTAACTTTTAACTATTTCTCATTCCTCATTCTACATTAATAATTTAAATAAGGAGATCAAAGTACTCAGTAAATCTGCTATTTCAAATTTTTATTTATGTTATCACAAGACATACAAACACCCCATAAAATCATGTCAAAAACCCCTAAGACATAGAAAGCCCCAATAAAATTGAGGCAGTGTGGTCAAAAGATATCACTGTAAGCACAAAAAATAAATACAGTTCAGAAAATAGGGATGTAAGACTATATCAGTAAAGTTCCAAACCTCTTAGTTTCGTGGGATATGCCCCATGTCCCTGCCATTAGATTATCACAAAACATGTGTAAATAGAATACATACCCATATATATAAGCCATAAAAATATCATATGACATGTACAAAAAAGTACAAATTCTCATATTTTGTGGGATATATTCTCATATGGGATTATCATATAACATATAAAGACAAAGTACAGGTCCCCATAATTTGAGGGAAATATCCTCCTGTACAAGTCATTAGATTATCGTGTAACACATGTAAGTAAAGTATAAATCCTCATAGTTTGAGGGATATCTCCCATATACAAGCCAGTAGAATAATCACAGTAGTTACATCAGTTACAGCTTACATATGGAACACATAAGATAGTACATAAAACCGGGTGCATATCACCAATCATAAGGATCATATCAGAATCCTTATCAGCAATCAAGTGATATCAGCATTATAGTACCCCCAAGGCAGGCATAATACAAACCAATGCCAGAGTGTTGTAAGACCACACTGCCTCGTACCCCAATGCGCGTTTCGCGTGCTGCTGATATTTTTATGGCTTATATATATGGGTATGTATTCTATTTACACATGTTTTGTGATAATCTAATGGCAGGGACATGGGGCATATCCCACGAAACTAAGAGGTTTGGAACTTTACTGATATAGTCTTACATCCCTATTTTCTGAACTGTATTTATTTTTTGTGCTTACAGTGATATCTTTTGACCACACTGCCTCAATTTTATTGGGGCTTTCTATGTCTTAGGGGTTTTTGACATGATTTTATGGGGTGTTTGTATGTCTTGTGATAACATAAATAAAAATTTGAAATAGCAGATTTACTGAGTACTTTGATCTCCTTATTTAAATTATTAATGTAGAATGAGGAATGAGAAATAGTTTAGTGTAGCTGGGTTTCCTCATTTTGTCTGAAGGATATTAATACATTATATTGGAATGAACGTCTATATCCTTTTTTGTTTACAAACCTAACTTTTAAGCCTGCATCTTCCTCACAGACCGGCAGTTTGCCTGGGACACCCTACTCAACCCCGTCTAAGCACAACAGCCAGGCCTCGGTCCCTCAGATGTGGACAAGTAAAAGACCATTTCCTCCTAGCCATGAGAAAGCTAAGAGGTTGAATTTCACCATCTGCAAGTTTTTGGCTACAGAAATGCTGCCTTTCCACCTGGTGGACACAGAGGATTTTCGAGACCTTATGTCCGTCGCAGTGCCCCAGTACCAGATGCCCAGTCGGCACTACTTCTCAAAGAAAGGTGTGCCTGCGCTACACCAGCATGTCGCACACAACATCACCGCTTCTTTGAGAAACTCTGTGTGTGACAGGGTGCATTTCACCACAGACACTTGGACGAGTAGGCGTGGACAGGGGCGTTACATGTCGCTGACTGGGCACTGGGTAACTATGGTGACAGTGTAAGGTGCCCCAGCGAGGTAGTCATGGGCGAGCTGTAATCCCCTCTCGTTATGGCACCCTACAGACAATATGTGTCCTCCCTCTGAAGTGTGGCTGTGTATGTGGTGCTCTTCACTTACTTCAAGCCATCCGATCGCGGCCGTCTCCAGGCATTTTTCTTCTGGGATCAGGGCAGCAATAATTTCAGAGGACACGAGGTTCTTAACCAGAACTTGGACTTTACTTGGGGAAGAGGAATATGTACAATATTTACAGGCAAATATAATGGATAAGGCCCGACAGGTTATCATCTCTCTCACAGGTGCTGGTAACTCCTTCAGCCCTGGCTCCCTCTTTAAGCGAAGCATCTCTGTGACCCTAATCTCTGGACCAAGAGACTCTTCTGTGTTAACAGTGACCTGGATCCGATATCTCTCCCCCACGTCTTAGCCTGGAGTCCTATTTATCTTCCTTTGCTTCCTGCAGCCTAGAAGTGCCCCGTGTCCTCACTAACATTTGATGAGTTTCTCCGGCGGGCTGCATTCTGAGGCACACAGTCACAGGTAACACCCTGTGGGTCTCTTTTCTTCTTGGCCCTAGCGGGGGTCACCGGTTCTTCCCGCCAGGCTGCAAGTCTTTCAGATTTGGAGGATATCCATCCTCAAGGTGTGCCTCAGCGTTTTAAATTCCAGCAGAAAAAGGAGCAACAAGAGCAACAAAAAGAAAACAAAAGTAAAAACAAAAAGAGCAGCTCTCCTGGGCACGCAACTTTTGGGTGCTGCTTAAGGCTTTCCTGGCCTAGGAGGTAAGGGAACAGTCCTCCATTTTTTTTTCTCTTCTTCTAACTTAAGTCAACATGGGGCACTCCGCCCCCACTGGGTAACAGTCCCAAACTGCCGACAGGACCACCACCGATGGGTCCTACAGAGAAAAGTGCAAGGTCAACGGACCTTTTAGCCAGCTCTCTTCTTTTGGGCCTCCTTCCTCTCCTTCATCAAGGCGGCCCATGCTGCAGAGGAAGGTGGTTTCTTCCACCTCCAAGGCTGGTCAGGGTACCGGCTACGCCCGGGGTCCTCATCCGAGGAGGTGGCGCTGCCACAGCCAACTTGCGTGGGGCCGTAGCTGGTCACGGTGAAACTGTGAACCTCCTGAATAACAGCCGCCTGAGTCCTTTCGGCGACTCCACTATTAACCGCCTCGGCCCCTCCTGGGTGTTTGGTTTTTGAGCCCATAGCCTCACTTGGAGAGTCAGCCCTACTACGACCTGGGACATCCTCCTCTTTTTCGGCACCATCTCCCCGCTGCTGGCTTCCGGACTCTTCCTCCTGCGGGGTGCCGACCTTGGGAGGGGACAAGAATCCTCCAGGGGCTTCCCTAGCCCGACGTTGCCGAGCCTCCCTCTCAGCCCTTCATCGGAAGACCTGCCGGTCCTTCTCTAGGACGTCCTCTCATGTATATGGGCGGGTGACCGCAGCCGCGTACCACCCCCTTGCACACTCACATTTCACGAAGAGGACAATTTCCCCTTCACGCAGGTTGTGGAGGCGATCGGGCAGGTATTCGCGTTTGATGGCTTCCCGGCTGATAAACACCTCATGCCCAGTCCACTCTTCCTCGAGTAAACCGTATCCCTCGCGGACATGGAACTCCACAACCCGCCCCCGGGTCTGGGAGTCCTCCACTGACTCCCTCCGCGCCGCGTTGGACCCCTCTAGCCAGCCTCTTAGGAAGGTGTCGGTCCACCGCAGCTGCTCCCGCGAGGTCATCGGAAGGTCGCGGGTGGCCCACTGTGGACTTCCGGGCTTGGTGTACCGCTCTGCAGAGGGGGAATGTAGGGCCTCCAAGGCCAATGACCAGAAGCTCTCTTGTGGGGCCTTTCTTTTAGGAGGCTTCTCTTCCGCTACGCCTCTTGAGGGCCTGAAGGCCTCTGTTGCCGCCAAGGCTGCTGGGGCAGGTCCTACAGGGGTGACCAGCCGCTGGGGCATGGACCGCTCACCTTCTCTTAGCTCCGCTGCTCCGGCCCCTCCTGGGTGTTCTCCTCCCTCGGCAGAGGGGGACGACTCCTCCGGTATCCTGCTCCAGCACCACATACGAAGCTCGTGCAGTAGCAGGCCCAGCTCCGCATCGGGCCTAGTGGCCCACTGGACAGCCACTGGGGGTAAAGGCAACGGTTCGCGGGCAGCGCCCGCCGTTGAACGGCTTCCAGCCGCGGCCCCTGGGGTAATAATCTGCAGGGGTTCCAACTCTCCGCCGGTCTCTCGCACGCTGTTAGGCTCTGAGGCTGCCATTCTTGCCAGACGTCCGCTGCCGGATATCCTTCTCCTGACGTGTTGGACGGAAAATGGTGCCGGTCGCTTACCTGTGACACGCGTCCTGCGCGTCCAGCTTCGCCTCTTCCTAGGCCGGACCTCTGACGTGACCGCCGCATCACTCGTCACTCTCGGCCGCTCCACCTTCAGTCGCGCCCCCTCTCTGTGCGCGCTGATACTCACGGGGCCGGGCTTCACTCTACGCCGCGCCCTCTTCCTCTCTGGACGTCCCATCCTGGGACGCATCTTCACCGCTGGGCCCATCCCTCTTCGGGCCGGAACTCGTAGGGGCTGGCCATCTTGGGCCGCATGCCTTCCAACACTTTCTCCTCAGTGTTCTGTGTCGGCTCTTCCCCGCTTTCTTCATGAGAGGAACTCACATCCTGCCGACTACGCCAAATGTAAGGTGCCCCAGCGAGGTAGTCGTGGGCGAGCTGTAATCCCCTCTCGCTATGGCACCCTACAGACAATATGTGTCCTCCCTCTGAAGTGTGGCGGTGTATGTGGTGCTCTTCACTTACTTCAAGCCATCCGATCGCGGCCGTCTTCAGGCATTTTTCTTCTGGGACCAGGGCAGCAATAATTTCAGAGGACACGAGGTTCTTAACCAGAACTTGGACTTTACTTGGGGAAGAGGAATATGTACAATATTTACAGGCAGATGTAATGGATAAGGCCCAACAGGTTATCATCTCTCTCACAGGTGCTGGTAACTCCTTCAGCTCTGGCTCCCTCTTTAAGCGAAGCATCTCTGTGACCCTAGTCTCTGGACCAAGAGACTCTTCTGTATTAACAGTGACCTGGATCCGATATCTCTCCCCCACGTCTTAGCCTGGAGTCCTACTTATCTTCCTCTGCTTCCTGCAGCCTAGAAGTGCCCCGTGTCCTCACTAACGTTTGATGAGTTTCTCCGGCGGGTGAACAGGACTCGCGCTCTTGTGTGGGGAGAATTGCGCACTAGGATCTCACTGTCTGAGGGTACGGAGCTCCCGTCTACCCTAGCAGCCACTATAGTCAGGCTGTCTGAACAACTTGCTGTCTCAACTCTTACTCAAGAATCACTTCCTGATTCTGGAAACTAAACAGAGACTTTCCTAATATGCCCACCCTCAGTGAGCTGTCATCACAGAACTTTAACCCATCACTGTCTATAACTCTGCTGGCAGACTCAACCTGACATCTGCAACCAGAACAGTGGCATCTTGTGGCTGTTTTCAGGTACTACAGCCCGGAAGGAATTATACCAGGAACAAGCTCTATATCCCTCTAGGCTTGATAAGGGCACTAAGTTCCCCCTCTACTCTACTAACTGGACCACCAAAGCTAACCCCCTTAGCTTGGTCTACCACAGTTGGGGGAGGTCTGACTTCAGGAACACTTCCTTTAACTGCCTCAGTACCAAGGGAAGGCTACGCCCTTCCCTACTATTACAACAGCAGGACAAGGGGCTGCTGTCCAAGTCTTGCCGTCCCCACGAGTTGTGCGTCAATCCTCTTTATCTAGAAATTCCTTCACAGCTTCTGCCTCCTCAACCTCCTTTCGGTACTCCACCTGCACCCAAAGCCTGTCTGGTAATGCCATCCGCTTTCTAACTGCGCAGAAGGAATCCTGCACACCTCCTTACTATGCTGGCAGCAGGGCTCAGTGGCATCAGGCGGTGTTTACTTTGAAATGTCTGGGAAATGTGAGTCACACAGCTGAGGAGTTGTAGTCAGCTCTGGAGACCCAGTTTCATAAATGGTTGTCTCCACTGGACCTGCAACCAGGGAAGGCCGTGTGCGACAATGCTGGCAATCTGGGTGCGGCCCTTTGCCGGTGCAATATCACACACGTGCCTTGTATGGCTCACGTGTTGAACCTGGTTGTACAGAAATTTTTAGCCCACTATCCCGGACTAGATGGCCTTCTGCAGAGGGCACGGTCGCTGTGTGCTCACTTCCGCCTTTCGCATCCCACAGCTCAACGACTTACATCTCTACAGAAGTCGCTGGGCCTGCCAGTTCACCGGCTGAAATGCGATGTGCCGACACGGTGGAATTCAACTCTGCACATGCTGCAGCAACTGTGGCAGCACCGTCAAGCCCTGGTGCAATACGTTCTGACGTATAGCCTGGGCCAACGAGATCCAGAGGTGGGGCAAATCACGCTGCAGGAGTGGTCTCAGATCAGGGACCTATGAAGTTGACGCGCCCCCTGGGCCATGGGGTACCCGGAGCCGGGCCAGTAGACGCTGGGGGTTGTAGTCACTGTGGCGGTGACCCGGTCCGTGACCAAGGGTAGTCAATCCAAGGGTAATTTGTATATATGGGTTTTATAATGTCCGACTACGCCACCTGTGGAGTGCGGCCAAAGGGGCCGCCGCTGCGGAACAGTCCTCTGAAACTGGTGGTTTTGCAGCAATGGTATTATTACTCCCCACAGGAAGAGTGTAGCTTCAGGGCAGTGTGGGTGGATGATGGTGGTTGTAGTGCAGGGAGTCAGTAAAGAACACAGAGTTCGTGTGATGCAGTCCCAAGATCTTTACTCACAGTTGTTGCAGTCCGGATTACAGGTACCAGAGCAATCTCCCCCGTCGTGCTGTGCGTACTCAGTGAGGGGCTCCGGAGTACTTAGCAGGACCCCCCTTCTGTGTGTCCTTTCTCTGGCCTTCTCCCTGCACCTCACATCCAGTGACACTTCTATCTGGTATCCTCGGGCCTTGGCGGGCGACGTGTGTTCCGTCCCCTGGGTCCTATGTGGCTACCTTCTTAGTGAGACTGGTGTGGACTTTGGCTTGCAGTACATGAAATGCTGCAGCCTCGGTTTCTAGTTGAGCCTTGCTGTTTCTCCGCTAGTTGAGGCACCGGTTCCCCTTATCTGGCCTGACCCCTCTACCTCCTGGTAGCAGCGGGCGTACGGGTGGCCTTCTGCACGGCCCGTAGCCATAGGGTCCCTTCGGTTCCTGGAGCCTTCCTGCTCCCACTCCTCTCTTCTCTCCTTCAGTCCTGGGCCTCCCAGGCTCGGCCCGCCTCTGGAGCAGAGCTCATTCAGAGCCTCTGCTCCTCTCACTTCTCCTCCTCTGACTGGCTTGCTCTTTCTAAGATGGCTTCCTATTTATACTCTCCCTGTCATGTGCTCCCCTAAGCTGCTTTCTCCACCCACACCCACTACATAGGACCCTCCCACCAGCTAAGGACCTGGGACTGTGCTCTCCCTTAGGAGCAATCTCGCCCTACACCCACTGCGGGTATGTGTTGGATGCTGGTGTTAGGGTCCCGAGCCATACTCCTTCCTTATCTGAGGGTGAGATACCACACCTCTGGGTGAGATGCAGTACCTCTGTGGTGACTGAACCCTCAGGGGCGCCACACACCCTTCTGCACAGTTTTGAGATGGCGACGAAGATGTTTAGTGCTGACGATGCCATTATCAGCATGACTATTCCTGTGATTTACATGCTGGAGCACACGTTAAACAGAATTCAGAGTCAGGTTGTGGGACAAGAGAAGGTGGAGGAAGTAGAGGAGGAGTCGTATGCGGAAGGGATAACATCTCCAAGGTCCAGACAGTCGGCAGCACCAAGAAGGCAGGCATGGGAGGGTGGGGGAGAGGGATTAACCAGGGCACATGGTAGCAGCCAAACTGTTGAGGAAGGTGCAGGAGCCGAGGAAGAAGTGGAGGATGAACTGACGATGGGCATGGAAGACTCATCAGATGAGGGAGACCTTGATCACATTTCTGTTGTACGAGGTTGGGGGGACAGGGCAGAGGAAGGAAGCATGATTCTTACCTCGCTACCAACACAACAAGGACTTGGTCCTCCTGGATGCGCAAGACACATGAGTGCCTTCTTGCTGCACTACCTGCAACATGACCCTCGGATTGTCAGAATTCGAAGTAATCCCGACTATTTGGTTGCCACACTCTTAGATCCCCAGTACAAAAGTAAATTTGCCGAAATAATTCCTGCCATAGAAAGGGATTCACGCATGCAGGAGTATCAGCAGAGGCTGTTGCAGAATCTTACATGTGCTTTTCCACAAAACACCAGTGGTGCACGTAGTGAATCTCACAGTTCTAACTTGCCAACCGTGGGACTGTCGAGTCTTCATCACTCAAACCTTAACAGTAACACAGTATCTGCTGGTAACAGCAATTTTGTGGAATCGTTTCACCATTTTTTAGCCCATCCTTTGCAAGGCCACAGGAGACAAGAAGTCTGACACATAGTCAACGCCTAGAGAGGATGGTACAGGAGTATCTCCAAGTGAACATCGAAGCCATGACTGTGTCACTGGACCCTTGCTCATTTTGGGATTCCAATCTGGAAAAATGGCCGGAGCTCGCCACTCACGCCTTGGAGATCTAGTCATGCCCTGCAGCCAGCGTTCTCTCTGAACGTGTGTTCAGCGCTGCTGGTGGTATGCTGACAGATAAGCGCACGCGACTGTCCACTGAGAATGTAGACAGACTCACGTTCATAAAGATGAACAAATCATGGATCTGTAGCACCCCGAGGGCTCGGCTGCTACAGGGCTATTGCACCTCAAACCAGAGGTGTGATATTCCACTCCCGGGTAAGGATGGAGTGTGGACCAGGACTCGGTAGGCTGCATGCACCACACACACCCCATTTCCGAGGGACAGCTCAACGATGCTCCAACAGAAGTGCAGGCACGATCGCTTCTGTCCCTGGCTGGAGTGGGGCGGGGGAGGAAAACCCCACGGAAGACTACAACCCCCAGCGATCCAGCTCCGGGTATCCCCCTCACAACACAGGCCCAGGGGGCGCGTCAACTTTTGGCGTATTCGGCAGGATTCAGACCAACCCGCCACCAACGGGTATTGCGTGCCTGAAGAAGATTGTACATGTACCTTGAAAAGAAGTCTCCCGCCATTTCCAGAAGTTTCCCGCCGTCCGGAGTCGCTTCCCGCCATCCGGAGCCGATTCCCGCTATCAGACGCCATCTTGGACCGTTTCCCGCCATCTTCATCCGTTTTTCCCGCCCTGGCAGAGCGGACGCCATTATGTGCGCACCAAAAGACAGCAGGATGCCGCCTCCCATCATGGGCCAGGTCCCAGAGTGGCGCCAAAGAAGGAGCCCGCCCCCAGCAACAATGAGTGCAGCAATGGAGATGTCCATCAACGTGGGGGGGCTGCCCCTGAAGGTGATTGTCAGCAGATGCCCCCAAGGCCAACCCCCATTGGGGCGGATAGGAAAGAAAACTGTGGGGCCGGGTGCGGCCTGGATCAGTCTGGACCTGCTGCACCCGGAGATTGAGGGAGCAACGAACCCCACCAGCACCCTGGCCCGCAGCCTGCTGCAAGCTGAGCCACCCTGCAGCCTGACAGAGTTGCTCGCCCAACTGCCTAGAGACTGCGCACGCAGCGCTGGAAGATCTGAACAAGAGGATGGTCCGGGCGCAGCAGGAAGTGTTTGCCGGGTGGAAGGAGGAGTTGGCCCGGCAGCACGAAGACAGCCAGCAGAGGACCCCGCAGGGACCGGGCAGCGCGCTTGCCACTGGGCGCGGAGAAGAGGGGCCAGCAGCTGTGGACGACGTCGCGGAGGAGGCCACGGAGGCCGAGGCAGGTAACGGGGACGCCACTACCCCACGCCCTGAGACCACCAGCCTGCCCCCACCCGCCGTTGCGGGACCCGAGGCCCCGGGGACCGTACCTGAGACCACGCCTCCACCAGCTAGGCCTCAGGCTGCAAGCAGCGCCATCACGCCCTGCCCCACGCTGTGCCCTCTGAACCTGGGCGCGACTGCCTCACCAGCGCCCCCTGCCTTGATGGTGCCACCCCCGGGCGTGACCAACAAACGACCACTGGCCTGGTCGCAAGGCCGAGTGCCCCCGGGCGCTGTCACCCGCCTGAAGCCCGTGGTGCCACCCCTGGGCGCGGACCTCTATGTGCAACATACCAGCCCGGACGGGCTGCCCTTCGAGTGGCCACCGGAGTTCGTCAACCCCCGTCTCCGGAGAGAACAACCCCTGAGCGAACCTCAGATCCCGCCCCCGGAGCTCGCAAAAATTGCTCCGCCCTCGCTGGAGGAAGCCCAGCGCGAATGGGACCCCACCGGCGAAGATCTAATGGGGTTCCCCCAAGAAAAACAGGTGGACCCAGCCCGTCGCCTGGATTGCTGCCGTCAACAGCTGGCCACCTTTGAAAGGGAGCGGCAGCAGAGGCGCATCAGAGAGGAGCGACTCCAAGCCCGGAGCGCGGAGCAGAAGAGGAGGGCCCGACAAATCCCCCATGCCATCCGTGGTCCCCGAGCCACCGGGACCATAGTAAAATTCCAGCTGGAGCATGGCTGGGGATTCGTCAGAGACCCGTAGGTCTGCACCGACGTCTTCATCACCAGGAGAGACATAGAAAGCCACCTGACGGAGGAACATCATGGACGTGACCTGTACCCCGGTGACGTGGTCACCTACAACCGGCACAAGGGCGCAAAGGGACTGTACGCCCCCCATGTCCACCGTCTAACAGAGGAGGAGCTGCGGTACCGCCCAGACATGGACTATCCTGAGGGCCCGGACGGGTCTGAAGAGTACGAGGAAAGAGCATCAGGAGGACACCGTTACCAGTGAACGGTAAAGTGGAACTGTATATAGTTACCCGTAAGGGTATAGAAACTGTTGCTGAGTGGAGTGTGGTCCCCGTTGGGACTAGTGTGGAACGGTTAAAGGACGGTTACCTGTGTGCCCCTAATCCCTAACCAGGCTGAGGACTGTGAGCAGCCATTCCCCCTTTCCAACTGGCCGAGGACTGAGAGCGGCCACCCCTGTACATAGTTGCGCTTCTTAAAGCGCCCCCTACTGGTTTTATACAAAAACTGCAACGTCTACCTCAGGATTAACTGGACTGTTGCACCTTTACCTGGTCGCAAGTTGCACCGCGGCCAGAACTCAAGAATGTGTTTTTGTCTTATGTGAAGAAGTTTAATATGCTGCTAAAGTAGTAATGCCGAGGTTTTATATGGTGTTTTTGCAAAAAGAGTTCCGGTGGCATTAGCAAAATGTTTTATAATGTTTATACCAGTAACGTTAAAAAAAAAAAGAGTACCTCCCATAAAGGGATGAGTTTTTGGTTAATGTCTTATATGCGAGTGCACTTTAAAAATTTGTATGTTTTAAATTGTTTTATTCTTTTCCAGCCCGAGGACGTGCTGTGATTTACCAGGGGGGAATGTAGCACCCCGAGGGCTCGGCTGCTACAGGGGTATTGCACCTCAAACCAGAGGTGTGATATTCCACTCCCGGGTAAGGATGGAGTGTAGACCAGGACTCGGTAGGCTGCATGCACCACACACACCCCATTACTGAGGGACAGCTCAACGGTGCTCCCACAGAAGTGCAGGCACGATCGCTTCTGTCCCTGGCTGGAGTGGGGCGGGGGAGGAAAACCCAGTGGCGTAGGAGCAGATAGGGGAGGGTCTCTGGGCATAGGTAGGAGCCCATTGGTTGCTAGTCACCTGGGCTCGGGTGTTAGAGGGAGGTATATAAGGTGGGCACCATCTTAGGACAGGCAGTCAGTTCAGTCCAGGGAGTTCGGTTCAGAGAGGAGAGGTGACAGGGAGCAGAGCTGCTGCATGGGCTCTGCTCCACGGGCAGGCCTTGTCAGGAGGCCGGGGCCCGAGAGAGAGAGAGAGGAGAAGGAACAGAAAGGAAAGTAAGAAAGGAACTGGAACAGAGGAGAAAGGAAGCCAGGAACGGAACATCAAGAGAGGCCCAGAGACACGAGTGAAGAAGGAACCCCATAGGCCCAGGAGATTGCGGGTGAAGGGTTGGCAGAGCAGGGTACCGGAAACCAAATTGGTGGAGGCAATAAATCCCTCAGCCAAAGAGACCGGAGGTTGTGACCACATCTTGGTGCGACCCCTCACTACATCCACCAGGAAAGCATACCACATAGGGTCAGGGAAACCGGAGATAGGTTTCGCCAACAGAAGGCCCGAGGAAGCTGGACAAAGGTGGGTCACTGGTGGGGACGGCCAGAGAAAGGAAGAGAAGGGAGTCCTGTGCCACGCTCTGGAACTACCTGGGGGTTGACCGAGCCCCTTGCCTGGTGGACGAAGCACGACTCGGGCGGTCCTACCTGCGCACAAGTGACCTGGTGAAGAACTGTGAGAAAAGCATTGGAAACTGCAATTACAAGTCTCTGTGCTTCTTCGCCGCACCAGCACCATTAGTACTGGGACGCTCGCACCATCACTCCCATCTTCCACACTAGCTGCCCTGAGGCAATACTTCTACCGTGGGGAGTTATCCCATACTCGGCTGCGCAAACAACATCAGCCTCAGCGGTCTGCAGCGCAGCGGCGGTCCCCACTGACCGCAATCCACGGGTGGCGTAGTCGGACACTTATTTTAACACTAATAGACTGCCACTGGTTTGACCACCCTGAGCCACGGACCGGGTCACCGCCACACGGAAGACTACAACCCCCAGCGATCCGGCTCCGGGTATCCCCCTCACAACACAGGCCCAGGGGGCGCGTCAGATCCGCAAGGACTTTTCTACCCCTGTGTCATCCTGGGGAGACTAAAAGCTTGAGGATTTGGTAAAATCACCTCACTAACCATTTTAAGCAACTCTGGGGCAATTGATGCCACTTAAGTGGTGTCTGTGCCACAATTTTTGGAACAAATGGAGACTCTTTTTGGAGTCCCCTTACTGTGTTTTACGTGACGTTGGCATCATCAATTCCAGGTGTGTTGGGTCGCTCCCCCCCCCCCTTTTAACCATAAAAAACTACATACACTATGGCTTGGGGTAACACAGATAGTTGAGTCTGAAGAGCTGTTTACTCAGAGGTCTGCTTCAAAGCTTCAGTGTCTGCTAGTCAGCGTAGTAGCCCAGCTCTGAAGCAAGCTACACCGCCTGTGTATCTAATAAGAATTTTTAACTGCATCTAGCCTAGGCAATACTTTGGGCGTAGTAGCCCAGCTGCGAAGCAAGCTGCACCGCCTGTGTATCTAATAAGAATTTTTAACTGCATCTAGCCTAGGCAGACTGTGGGGACCCCCAACCAAACCGAGACGTTCAGCCCCCCTACCGCCCCCCTTTCCTTGACAATACAATAATGTAACTCTTACAACTGGATGGGAGAGGATCGGTCACAGCTTTATTAACTCTTTATACTCATTCCATTAGAAAGGCATTTTATTTCTAAAATAATTCAGCTTGTTGCAGCATGCCCTGGGTCTCCACACTGGCAAGTTGGCCAACAAGTGTAACTCTCCAACATGTCCTTTCTATTTCCAGGCCACGGAGGATCCTGCGTACTCGTATGCAGGACTCTGACTACCATCCATCACTCTTAACGCTTGTTCCACTCCGTCCTGGAGTCCTGACAGGAATATGTCCAGTCCAATATCCATTAAGTGAACACCGTTGGGCCGTATGAGGCCTGCTTTATCTCCTTCCAGTTGTCTGTGTCGTATCACTACACTGCCTCTGTCTCTTCTAAATTTTGCCATCCGAATATTTATTACCCACCTTGTCCGTTCGATGGCCATGATGTCTCGCGCACCTTGCCATACCGCTATCGGCACAATCTCTGACCATACTATAGTTAGTTTTGGGAAAAATACTCTGAAGCGCTCAGTGTCTAGTTTCATTATTGTCATTAGTTAAGCGCTCTTCTGATGACCTAGGTCATTTCTCCCGGCCTGTATAACTAAGATGACTGGACCTCTTGCCTCTCTCCCTAACTTGATTACCTCCATTAGTACCTGTGGCCATAGCAGGCCTCTAATACCTCTCCAGTTGAAATATGTGTTATGAAACTCTAATTTCCTCCCGCCTGGGTGGACTTTCACCCTTTTTTCTGCCCAATATATATACAAGTGGCCTATCAGCCACACTGTTAGCTTAGTGTCACCTGTAAAAGAAACAAACCACGTTAGGATAACAAATCCGGTCTAACAAGTCCGCCATCTCCCTATCCTTTGAACTTCCGTTTCTGACAGTCCTGCTCTTGCTGCTTCCGTGGCCGTGCCTTTGCAGAATGAGTGTGTCCCGTAATCTTTGGGGTGGGTTCCCTGCCGATGTTATGCATTTATTAAATATAGCTTGGAACTGGTATCTTGATAATGACTTTCCATCAATGTGTGATAGGAAGAAATTACTTTGTGATCTGATGGTTATATATGTTTTTACTATTGTTACCCGATTCAGTGTACCGTTTGTGGGTTGTAAAAGTACCCAAGTACCCCTGCAAGCTGGAACCGTTTTTGATTGGCGTATGCGTAGACGTATTGCATTATTGGCTATGACTACGCCCTGGTGTAATAAGCCTCCACTGGTGGTAATTTTGGATTGAGGGACTAATTCGTTTATGTATAACGCCCCGAAGAAGGCGATCGCAAATGCAGTAGACAGTAGTGCTGCTTCAAATTGTGAGTGTCATGTTAATGGTGTTAGGGATATGATGTGAGAAATCAGTTTTAGTGACACGGGACGGCACGTCTACACTCCAGACTTGGCTGACCCCTTTTCCACCCTTTTATGGATTGTCTGATGATGAATCTCTTTGTCACAACTCCCCAATTCAGTAGTTGGAAGTGAAAAGCTACTCCGGTCAAACACTGCTGCACTGACGCCCCTGATATGCCCCTCATTATTAGCTGGTGGAGAAATTCTATGGTGACTTGTAATCTGGCTTGTTCACATTGGTCAACCCGTCTGCCTGCTACTAGTTGTGTCCACTCTTCCCATGCCTTACCGTATGCTTGCCACATCGACGGGGCAACTGACGCTCTGATTAATGGCATCAACTATTCGCCACTAGATCCCATAAGGAGGGTGGGCAACTGTTGCCCGATGGGTGGGCGTTAGGGAGGAGCTCTGTGAAAATCTGCCAATTGAATTGTGATAAAGCGTTAGCAGCAGCGTAAGACCCCTCAGCATCGTGGCTAGCGCGCACCCATACATTGTGTTTTAGGCACAGGAATGCTAGCCGGCGTAGTAGACCTAGTACTGGGAGAGACGATGATGCCATCTTATTAATGGAGTGCACTAGGCTGGTGTTTTTTGTTATGAAGCGTATATTTTTGTTAGCCAGGCGTGCGCCCCATATTTCTATTGCTACCACTATTGGGAAGAAAAATTATTTTCCGGGCTAGATGCAGCTAAAAATTATTATTAATTTCAAAGCTGGTGGAGCTTGGTATAGATGGCCTAATACAATGAGTAGCACACACTGCTACTACGCCCAAAATTATTTTCCAGGCTACATGCAGCTAAAAATTATTATTAATTTCAAAGCTGGTGGAGCTTGGTATAGATGGCCTAATAGAATGAGTACCACACACTGCTAATATGCCCAAAATTATTTTACAGGTAAGATGCAGTAATTTGAAAGCTGGTGGAGCTTAGCATAGATGGCCTAATAGAATGAGTACCACACACTGCTAATATGCCCAAAAATATTTTACAGGCAAGATGCAGCTAAAAATTATTAGTAATTTGAAAGCTGGTGGAGCTTAGTATAGATGGCCTAATACAATGAGTACCACACACTGCTAATATGCCCAAAATTATTTTACAGGCAAGATGCAGCTAAAAATTATTAGTAATTTGAAAGCTGGTGCAGCTTAGTATAGATGCCCTAATGGAATGAGTACCACACACTGCTAATATGCCCAAAATTATTTTACAGGCAAGATGCAGCTAAAAATTATTAGTAATTTGAAAGCTGGTGGAGCTTAGTATAGATGGCCTAATAAAATGAGTACCACACACTGCTAATATGCCCAAAATTATTTAACAGGCAAGATGCAGCTAAAAATTATTAGTAATTTGAAAGCTGGTGGAGCTTTGTATAGATGCCCTAATAGAATGAGTACCACACACTGCTAATATGCAAAAAATTATTTTACAGGCAAGATGTAGCTAAAAATTACTAGTAATTTGAAAGCTGGTGGAGCTTAGTATAGATGGCCTAATAGAATGAGTACCACACACTGCTAATATGCCCAAAATTATTTTACAGGCAAGATGCAGCTAAAAATTATTAGTAATTTGGAAGCTGGTGGAGCTTAGTATAGATGGCCTAATAAAATGAGTACCACCCACTGCTAATATGCCCAAAATTATTTTACAGGCAAGATGCAGCTAAAAATTATTAGTAATTTGAAAGCTGGTGGAGCTTTGTATAGATGCCCTAATAGAATGAGTACCACACACTGCTAATACGCAAAAAATTATTTTACAGGCAAGATGTAGCTAAAAATTATTAGTAATTTGAAAGCTGGTGGAGCTTAGTATAGATGGCTCAATAGAATGAGTACCACACACTGCTAATATGCCCAAAATTATTTTACAGGCAAGATGCAGCTAAAAATTATTAGTAATTTGAAAGCTGGTGGAGCTTAGTATAGATGGCCTAATAGAATGAGTACCACACACTGCTAATATGCCCAAAAGGTTTTACTTGGCTAGGTGCAGTAAAAAATTTGTATTATATACATAGGTGGTGTAGCTTGCAACACAGATAGGCTACTCCACTGACTAAAACACACTGCAAGAGGGCCAAAAGGATTTGCTTAGCTAGATTTAGCCAAATGCTGTGAAAAACACTTGCACAGCACTAAAACAGACCTGCCTGGCAAAAGTGATAGGAACTGATGTAACCTTGCCCTCAAAAGGGCTGCAATTCCAACTAGTCACTACTCCCAACCTATCGGTCTATTTAAGAGCACAGACCTGCCTGCTAAAAGTGCTAGGAACTGCTGTAACCTAGCCCTCAAAAGGGCTGCAATTACAAACTAGTCCCTACTCCCTAAACCTTTCTGTCTATTTAAGAGAAAATTTGCTTGCAATTCAGTTACACAATATAGCGCTAACAGCAGCAGCAGTGCCGTCTAACACTCTGCGGCGGCAGTGAGAAAATGGTGGCGACGGGGAAAATGGCTGGGTCTTATATGGCAAGGACATGTGACATACACAACCAATGACACATGTCCTTGCTTGTGTGAAAAAAAGCACTTCGCTGCGCGTGTGCGCTGCTGATAGGCTGACAGACTGCTCCTCCCCACTGTAAATGCGGGAAAGAGAAAAAAAAATGTAGATCTTCATTATTTCTGCAGAGATCCATCCCATGCCCCTCCCCCTGCCCCGCTGTACACTCAAACTGTGTATTAACATTGATTATCAGCATTACTGTGAAAAAATCCAGTTACGATTTTGGTGCACGAACAGTTATCGAACATAACTTCGAACAGCCGGATTTTTTTCAAATCTTTCGGGTTCGTCGAACGGCTCAAACACCCCCCAAAACAGCTCGAATTTGAAATTGGCGAACAGTTCGATTCGAACACCGCTCATCTCTACTAGATATCTCCACAGTTTGTAATCGCTCCAGATGACAGCAAGCCAATCTAAATTCACCAAAAATGCAGATTTATGCTACTGCTGTTAACATCACCCCCTTCGCATATAAACCCGTTTGCTTCCTACGTCAACCATGACTCAGCCCATAGGGCTAATTTTTACAAACCCTATGCACATTGTGCAGTGGACAAACCAGGAAAGTGTTCCTACTCCAGCCTAACTACTATTTGTGATTGGAGGCCCTTGGGATTGTGGCTTCCAGCGTCAACCATGATTCAGCCCATAGGGCTAATTTTTACAAACTCTATGCACATTGTGCAGTGGACAAACCAGGATAGTATTCCTACTCCAGCCTAACTACTATTTGTGATTGGAGGCCCTTGGGATGCTGGCTTCCTGCGTCAACCATGACTCAGCCCATAGGGCTAATTTTTACAAACTCTATGCACATTGTGCAGTGGACAAACCAGGACAGTATTCCTACTCCAGCCTAACTACTATTTGTGATTGGAGGCCCTTGGGATGGTGGCTTCCTGTGTCAACCATGACTCAGCCCATAGGGCTAATTTTTACAAACTCTATGCACATTGTGCAGTGGACAAACCAGGACAGTATTCCTACTCCAGCCTAACTACTATTTGTAATTGGAGGCCCTTGGGATGGTGGGTTCCTGCGTCAACCATGACTCAGCCCATAGGGCTAATTTTTACAAACTCTATGCACATTGTGCAGTGGACAAACCAGGACAGTATTCCTACTCCAGCCTAACTACTATTTGTAATAGGAGGCCCTTGGGATGGTGGCTTCCTGGGTCAGCCATGACTCAGCCCATAGGGTTAATTTTTACAAACTCTATGCACATTGTGCAGTGGACAAACCAGGAAAGTTTTCCTACTCCAGCCTAACTACTATTTGTGATTGGAGGCCCTTGGGATGCTGGCTTCCTGCGTCAACCATGACTCAGCCCATAGGGCTAATTTTTACAAACTCTATGCACATTGTGCAGTGGACAAACCAGGACAGTATTCCTACTCCAGCCTAACTACTATTTGTAATTGGAGGCCCTTGGGATGGTGGGTTCCTGCGTCAAGCATGACTCAGCCCATAGGGCTAATTTTTACAAACTCTATGCACATTGTGCAGTGGACAAACCAGGAAAGTATTCCTACTCCAGCCTAACTACTATTTGTGATTGGAGGCCCTTGGGATGCTGGCTACCTGCGTCAACCATGACTCAGCCCATAGGGCTAATTTTTACAAACCCTATGCACATTGTGCAGTGGACAAATCTGGAATGTACAGTGGTCCTACCAAACTGATATTTGGCATTGGAGGCCCTTGTAGTGATGCCCAAATAATTGAGCAGCCATGGTCATACGAAAGCGACGGTGGGAAAGTGTCACAAGAGGTGGACGATGATTAGACACTATTGCCAGAAAGTCAGGAGGAGGACCAGGGTGCGAAAGTGGAAGACGAGGTGTTGGATGATGTAGTAGCTGACCCAACCTGGCAAGAGGACATACAGATCGAGGACAGCAGCACACAGGGGAAGGGAGGCAGTGCACCCAACAGGTAGGAAGAAGCAGTGTTGTGGCCGCAGACAGAAGGCGGGCAACTGTTCCCTGTAGCACCAACACAACGAAAGTTGCCAGTAAAACTGTTAGGTCTTCCTGAGTCTGGTTGGTTTTTAAAGTCTCTGTCGATATTCCCAAAAAGGCTATTTGCACCACTTGCCAGGCCAGCATCAGCAGGGGTAGCAAAACTATCAGCCTGACCACCACCAGCATGATCAGGCACATGGCAGCAAAGCACCCGACTTTGTGGGCCAAACCCTAGGGTCCAGGAACAGTGTCTGCGCGTGACACCACTGCTTCTTCCGCTGTTGTGCGTGCAAGCCAATCCCCTGTCCATAGTGCATGCGAAGATGCCTCCCGCCCTGCACCTGTCATTGCACACTCTACTAGCACCATCAGCAAGCACGTTCTTGTCCCTGCACAGCGTTCAGTTGTCCATACTCCAGTCCTTGGAACGCAAGTGCAAATATACAGCCAACGCCCCACAGGCCACACTACTAAATTCCCACATTTCGTGACTGCTTGTGCTCGAAATGTTGCCTTTTAGGCTCGTGGAGACAGAAGCTTTCCGCAACCTGATGGCGGCGGCCGTCCCTCGGTACTTGGTCCTCAGCCGCCACTTTTTCTCCTGGTGTGCCATCCCCGCATTACACTAGTACTGGTCCCACATCATTAGCCGTGCCCTCAACAATGCAGTTACTGGGAAAGTCCACCTAACCACGGACACGTGGATAAGTGCTTGTGGGCAAGGACGGCACATCTATCTGACGGCACACTGGGTTAACGTAGTGGAAGCCGGGACCCAGGCGGACCTTGGGACAGAACACATCCTCCTGACGCCGAGGATTGTAGGCCCTAGGTCAATCAGTGTTGCCCCCACAGTCTACAGCACCTGCACCTTAGCCTCCTCCTCCTCTTCAGCCTCCATCTCCAAAATGATCAAATCAGTCACAAGTTGGAAGCACTGCAGCACTGCCTCAGCCAAGCGGCAATAGGCTGTGCTGAAGCTAATATGCTTAAGTGAAAAACCGCACAATGATGAAGTGTTGTGGACAGCTCTGAAAGAGCAGGCAGATCTGTGGCTCACACCACTGAACCTACAGCCAGGCTCTGAGTACGCCCCCTGTGTTCCCATTTTAGAAAGTCAGCTACAGTGTCTGCCACCCTTGCCGTGCTTCAGCAGCGTTTGCAGCTTCCGGCTCACTGACTGGTGTTTGATGTCCCCAAGTGTTGGAACTCTACACTGCAGATATTGGGAAGGATTTGTGAGCAGAAGAGGACAGTTGTTGACTACCAGCATCAACAAGGCCGTCATTATACAGTTCAGACTCCACACATAAGACCTCAGGAGTGGACATGGATGTCAGACATCTGTACAATCCTCCAAAACTTTGAGAACTCCATCAAGATTGTGAACAGCGATGATAATTAGTGTCACCATCCCACTTCTCTGTCTCTGAAACGCTCTCTGCTCACAATCAAAGAGGATGCATTGCAGGTGGAGCACGATGAGATGAGCAAGGAACCATACAGGGTGATTAAATACAGCCCAGCCTCATCTCATCTCAACATGGATTGGGTGACAATGAGGAAGAGGAGGAGGAAGAGGAAGAACAGGAGCTAGTTTCATGCGCTATAGGCGGTACTACCTGCACAACTGTCATACCGTCTGTTCAGCGTGGATGGCCTGCGGATAGGGAGGAGAAGGAGGAGAGCATGGTCAGTCATCCTCTTGGTGAGGACATGGAAGTCGTGCCAGTTAGCAGTCTGGCACGCATGGCTGAGTTTATGTTACGCTGCCCTTCCTGTGACCCTCGCGTTCTCAAAATTTTGGGCGACAGTCATTACTAGTTGGTGACACTTCTAGACCCACGCTACAAGGAGAACTTTATATCTCTTATTCATGAGGCGGACAGGTCTACAAAAATGGGGCAGTACCAGAAGGCCCTTGTTGCAGAACTATTAAAAAAATTCCCATCTGAAAACGATGGCAGCAGAGGTCACAGTTCGTTGGACAACCAAGGAGTACAGGCGAGAGAGACACAACTCCAATCCATCAGAGGCAGGGGAACACTGTCAAAGTTCTGGGAGAGTTTTCACAGCCCCCCCCATCGCACAGGCCCTGAGGCACGGGTACTCTCACAAGGAGTGCAAAGTTTGGGAAGATGCTGAGGGAGTACCTTGCCGACCGTACCAATGTCCTCCGTGAGTCCTCTGTGCCTTATAATTATTGGGTATCCAAGCTGGACACGTGGAATGAACTGTCTCTCTATGCCTTGGTGGTCCTGGCCTGCCCTGCCGCTAGTGTTTTATCAGTGCGGGTTTTTAGGGCCGCTGGTGGAATTATAACTGATAAGCGCATCCGCCTGTCAACTGAAAATGCTGGCAGGCTGACTCTTATAAAAGTGAACAAGAGCTGGATTGGGCCAGACTTCTCAACTCCACTGAATGATAGCAGCATAACAAACTCAAATCCAGTGTATTTTTTTGCGAGGTGTATTCCCATGCACCTTTTCACACCCACACATGGGTATACGCTTCCTGATTTTGGCTATTTGCTCTTGTCCTCCTCCTTCTGCTCATCCTCATCCTCCACCACCATTTCACCAAGGTGACCGTGGTCCGTGATGCAACACCCACATCATTTTTTCAAAGGGTGTTTCTGATGCCCGTAAAAAATTTTTTATGCAGTATGTTCTTGTATACCTTCCAGGGGTAAATGTTTGTAAGCCCATACACTTAGTGCATGGGCATTACATGTATAGGAGACCCGCTCCTTTCTAATGGGAACATTTTTTTATGAGGCCCTCCTCCTCGTCTTTTCCAAGGTGCATTGGAGTGCCTCCCAATTTTCGGCAGCCCTTGCATTCACTGCATAGGCCAACACTGTGGGAGACCCACTTCCTAATAATGGGAACATTTTTTCATGAGGCCCTCTACATCTCTTCCAAGTGGCATTGGAGTGGCTCCAAATTTTTGGCAGCCCTTGCATTCACTGCATAAGCCAATACTATGAGAGACCCACTTCCTAATAATGGGAACATTTTTTTCAGGATGCCCTCCTCTACATGTTTTCCAAGGGGCATTGGAGTAGGGCCAAATTTTTGGCAGCCCTTGCATTCACTGCATAGGCAAACAGTATGGGAGACCCACTTCCTAATAATGAGAATATTGCTTTCAGGAGGCGCTCCTCTAAGTCTCTTCAAAGGGGTATTGGAGTGCATCCAAATTTTCAAAGGGGTATTGGGGTGTGTCCAAATTTTGGGCAGCCCTGCCACTCACTGCTTATGCAATAACAGTATAGGAGACCCACTCTTTAGTAATGGGAACAACAAAGCATAGCCGACTGCTGGCCCTTTAAGAATAGTAAAGGCCACCTGATGGCCCTATAAAAATAGGCTTTGAGACTTTCAGAGTCCCTCCTTCAAAAATGAAACAGGATGCGTCTGATGATGTGTCACACACCACATGGCCAGATAAGGTTGTAAAATGTTAGAATGACATTTCCCGGTGAATGTATTTGTCAGGATTGAAAGCAATGCAAAAGTGCATTAAAAATGCTACGTGTGAACATAGCCCAAGGTGTGGAGGAGTATTTTTGTTTTTGGTTACTTATTTTGCCTTATATACAAGTCATTACCCTGGAAAGGATGTTCCTTAACATATTGCCCAGGAAAATCCATTTTGGTTTTGTTTTTGTATGTTTTATTGTGAGTCCGTAAAAGTGGCATAATACCTCTGACAACATTGTTCACAGCATTGACCTGGGAGTCAGAAATGCTTCCAGGGGTCTTCCCCATGCTGTTCCCATGTTATTTGAGCACTGTTCCCATCGATTTGGGCAATTTTTAGACCCTCTGCAGACCACTGGGGGGAGTCGCCTGAAAAATGCTCGAGTTTCCCATAGACTTGCATTGGGCTCATTGCTCTGGTCGGGCACCCGAGTATTCCAATGTGCTCGACCCGAGCAACGAGCACCCGAGCATTTTAGTGCTCGCCCATCACTAATGATGATAGCAAAATTTTATGTGGATCAACAAGTGCTGGATACAGGACATTTTTACTCCCTGTCTGAAGTGTATGTCAGAGAGGCCAATCTCTTTTATTGTAGTGATATTCTCTTGCATGACTATCCCACTCACACAGAAAGTAGCAGTACTTGTGTATCCACCCTAGAGACCAAGTAAGAGGGCAACCACCTTTAAGTCACCACAGAAGGGCCACAAATGTTGGTTATAGTTCAGGCACCTCAACAGCTGTTTTATGTTCATAAGTTTCTTTCATGTGGACTGCATAACCCACTGGAATTGAAGGTAGCGCATTGCCATTATGCAGCAAGATGGCTTTCAAGCTTGTTTTGAATGAATCTATGAAGAGCCACCATTACTCTGGATTATGAATTATCTTCAGAGCTTCCATTAAACTGTTGATGTTGTTGCATGCCACAAGATCGCTCTCCATGAAGAAGTTTTGAACAAGATCTTTATCATGGTTGCGGAACAAAGAAATCCAAACATCACTCACTAGGAAATTCCCCTGATGCCGCCTGGAACCTAAGAGCTGAGCCTTACTCTTGGACAGAAGCAAATCTCTAACAAAATTGTTCAGTTCAATTTGTGATGTAAAGTGTGGTTCAATTGAGGTTGCTGACAGAAAGTCTGCATTGTGAGAGGAAGATGCTTCATGACACCAAGTGTCTTCTTCTTCCTCACTTGACTGAACTGAAAATATTTCTAGTGCTTTTGGAACCGTCAGTTTTTCTGTTTGTGGTACTGGGCATATTGCCGATGGAATGTTTGGATATTGTGAAGTCCACCTCTTCTTCCTTGAAACTCCTTTCATAATGGAAGCACCATGCAGAAAAAGCAATTGGTAGTGTGATCAGTTGGCTCTATCCAGATTAATGGGACTGCAAAAGGTATAGATTGCCTCTTCCCATGCAAACGCTGGGTAATATGTGATGCACATCTTTTGCAGCATATGCATGAAACCTAACTCTTGTCCCGATCTCCTATTCTGCAGCCAAAATAAAGGTTTTAAGCTTTCCTTATCATGGTAGTCAAGTTTTGCCTTTGTGACGCAAAAGTGACTTCTTGATATATGGAGCAGAGACTATCCGATTTGTTAATGCAAGAACACGGCATATCAGAAAAAAATATAGAAATATGTCAATATGCTCAGAAACAAAGCTAATAAATCCTAAAACTGTATACCTTACACAGAGAGCATTTATAATAGTAGGTGATGCAATTGTAATTAGGATTACATCATCGGAGCGGAGTTGGTGTTTTTTGATTGGTCACCCTAAGATGATAGAATACTGAAGGCTCAATAGACTAAATAGAGGATGTTGTAGACTAGCTACTAATGGTGCAATAATGATGATGAAATAATAAAGTCACAATTTTTCTATAAGCCTGCATGAAAGGTGTCATAAATAATCACAACCTGTTCTGGAGCTTGAAAATTAGAGCCAGTCAACAAATGTAAGCATCATATTTGTTTTCAGCACCACAAAATTAGTTAAGTTCAACTGTTTGCATCTCTGAACTAATTTGGCTGTAGACCAGTGTAACAAAAATAACAGGAGAATCCGATATGTAAGTGACCGTGCTGTACATCACAAGACAGGGCACTGTATAAGGGGCGGCAATATACATAATGAGAGGAGATCATATCTATAATTGTAGCTTGTTCCCCATGAAAAGAGGGATCCCTAAACACTTTTTTTTGCACAGGGGCCCCAAGCATTCAGTTTCCCTCCTGCACCATTACAACTTCCTTGATTCAAGAAATGTTTTCTGTCCTGTACTATTGCACATTAGGAATTAAATCAGCGGAAATAGGTGTTTATATATTACACAAAGAACATACCGAATTTAGGATGCCCTGTCTGAATTAGGATGCAATATCTAGCTTCATATAAATTCATGCTGTGGAATTTTATTGTACTAAAACATAAAAGTACACTTAGTTTGATTCATTTTTTTTTAAAAAAACTTTAGTCTGAAGTCTAACTTTATGCAAGTACCATAAATCCATGCTCCAGGGCATTTAAAAAAATATATTTCATATTTCAAATGAATAGTTCAAGTCTGTTTCAGGAAAAAACCCTCTTATGTTTGCGACGTGACTTTTTGATCAGTGCGAATAAGCCAGAAGGTAAAATCCAACTGCTTGGTAATACCAGTGAGAACCTGTCAGTGTAATCAACTGTTTTTAAAGGGAATTATACTTTGAAAAAAGTAAGCAAATATCAGTATTACAAGAAAATATGAGAAACTTTGTGATATATCTTTTCTGAGAATTATGTTTCTTTCTCAATTTATGAGTAGTGATGAGCGAATATGTTCTTGATCCAATTTCCAAACTTAAGCTCGACACGAATGTGGCACATTCGGAATCGTGATCAGAAAGGCGAGCAAAATTTGTTAAATTCGGTAACATTCGTCGAATTTACGTAGTTACGCGATTGCGGGCCAACTACAGAGTTTTTTACAGTTTTGATACCATAGTGCTTGTGTATGATGAGCGGGGAGACGTGGCAAATGAGGGGGGGGGGGGTGATAGATCAGAACAGGTCAGATCAGCGGCGCACTGTTTTTTTTTTTCCTGTAGGCGGTATCTTTAAGACAGGAAAGCGCAGCTAGCCAATCAGAGCGCAGGAAGGATCCACAGTGTCCCAGACACAAGGGCTTCTGCAATTGGCTGATGAAATCACATGTCCTCTTCATATAAAAACCAGCCATGTTCCCTCAGTGCCATTTTATGCATGTCTCTGAAGGAGATAGATGCTGCTGAGTGTGCTGTGCCCTGTGTAATGAGAGATATTAACTAGATAGATGGGTGCTTCTGTGGAAATCAGATAGTTTAGATAAGTCTTGTGCTGTGTACCTGTTCAATCGACCTTGCAGCCCTTTTGTTTTGTTTTTGTGCAATTAGTGAGATTTTGACAGAAAGAGTACTGTCTGTGCTCCATGCAGATGTGTCACCCTGGCCTGGATGCCGCAAATATAATAAAGCTGTGTCTGAGAGCAAGGAGGAGGTCCTCTAGTCAAGGATCATTAGTATGCAGCACCTACTGTCCCAGACCAGTAGGGGGAGCAGGCTGCCCCTATAAAAGCTGGAGCTGGGGGCAGGGTTATGAAGAACTGTACAACCTGTCTCTGGATAGAGAAGTGTCCCAGAGCAGGGACAGACAGTTGTGTTGCAGCCTAAGAGGACGTGTGGCAGTAGGAGAGCCACGAGCCAGGGATAAGAGGCGAAGTGCGCCTGTCTTGGCAGACGAAGAGACTAATCTACCAGACTTTGGTGTCTGAGGCTGGGAGGATTCCACGTCCTACAGCAGATAACCAGTCCGCAGGGGACTGTATGTTCCTTGGCCTAAGAAGCCCGGAGGCTCTGCCACAGCAGAAGGGACCAGCAAAGCCGCACCAGGCCGAGAGTAGAAAGGGACCCAAGTTGCAAGCCATACGGGCGAGGGGACACGGTGAGCTCGGGAACGTGGGCTGTTACACTACAAGGAGGGAAATAGCCAGAAGGAGCACAGAGAGCACGGTAGGCCTACACCCTCACCCTGACCAGGGCCAGCCTCCCACTTGTTCTCAGACATCCAGGCCCCCTCCTAGCCGGGCCTGTTTCTGGGTCATATTACCTGTTCTAATAAAGACCTTGAACTGTCTAAGAGGCCTCCGTTTCCTGGCTATCGCAGTCGGAATCATCCCCTCCATCCCCTCCATCATCCATTATATATTCTGCCCTGGGGCCATACTCCTCCCGTGGGGAGTTGAACTATTCAGTGCTGCACATTTATATCAGCCCCAGCGGTTTGCACTGCAGCGGCGGTTAGCCCTGACCGCAATCCACGGGTGGCGTAGTCGGACATTACCTACAGCACATAGCAGACTACCACTGGTCTGACCACCCTGAGCCACTGGACCGGGCCGCCACTACTACTCCCAGCATTGCCTGAAGTCCGGTTCAGAGTGCCCCATGGCCCAGGGGGCGAGTCAGTTTTGGCGTAGTCGGCAGGATAGTAACCAACCCGCCACAAACGGGTATTGCGTGCCTGAAAAAGACTGTACACACACCTGACAAGAGGTTTCCCGCCATCCGGAGCCGTTTCCCGCCATTTCCAGTCGTCTTCCGCCATCTTCCGTCAGTTCCCGCCATCTTCAGCCGTTTTCCCGCCATCGGACGCCATCTTCAGGACGCCGCGCGGGAAGAAGAGAGGCGTGGATGTCCAAACCACGCGAGACCCGAAGCTCCGCCCACGCACCGACACTGTGAAAGGTCCTGGAAGGGAGAAAGAGCGACGCTGACGTCACCAGGATGCGACACAAGGTCCTCGTCCGGAGAAGCACCAGCGGAGCCGCGGCCTACAGAAGAGGATCGTCGGAAGGTAGGTCACGCTTAACTAGGGGGGAGGAAGATGACGGACGCGGAGGGACCTTCTACCACCAGCGCTACTGCAGCAGCGGTGATGCCATTTTCCCTGCCTTACATCCCTGGAGCGGCCTGGCTGCCCAAGTATTCAGGGGAGCCCCATGCCCTAAGTGACTTTAAGGAAAGGCTGTACAGTTTGTTCCAAGTTTACCCCCTGACAGAGGAACAGAAGTTTAGCATACTGACAGGGCAGCTAACTGGCGCAGCCCAGGGGGAGGTAAAGTCAAGGCCCGCTGAGGAGAAAAGGACTGTAAAGGACATTCTGGCCCGGCTGCGAGGTACCTTTGATACCCGTACCTCCGCTGAAATTAAAATGCGGTTCTATGGATGTAAGAAGCGGGCACAGGACAGCATCAGAGACTATGCCCTAAATTTGCAGGAAGCCTTGAGAGCCATCAAACAAGCTGACCCTGGCAGTGTGCAGGATACAGATAAGCTACTAACAGAACAGTTCATAGAAGGTCTGCTGTCTAGCGCCCACAGGACCCAGCTGCACCTCATGTTCTTTCAGAACCCTGACCTGACCTTTTCCCAATTCAAGGACAGGGTCATAAGGGTGCTCCGTGAACCCGCAACCAGTGGCGCTAAAAACCCCCGGCGCCCTGCTCTCACCTACCACCAGGAGGCGGCGCCCTCCTCTATGGACTCCGTGGGGGCTGACGCACAGGCCCTGAATCAAGCCCCGTCGAAAGATCTGCACCACCAAGTCCAGGAGCTGACCAGGAGCGTCGCGGCATTGACCAGGACCGTCCAGGCGCTACAAGTGGACCGGTCAAGACCCACCGGCTTCAAGTCCGGAGGATGTCCCATGGCGTCGACAGAGGAGGACCCCGTCGTTCCGAGGGAGGCCTACAGACCACTACGCAGAGGATGGACAGCCCATTTGCCGTCGATGCAACCAGCCTGGACACATTTCCAGGTACTGTAATTTAAACGGGTTCAACCTGGGGCAGAGGGCCAACCCCCAGGCATAAGATCACCAGGCACTTATAATTGGCGTGATAAGTACATTGGGGGGGCGCCCGGTTTTACCTGTGGTGCTGGACAGTATCCCCATGAGCGCCTTGCTGGATAATAGGTCGCAAGTAACTACTATCCCTTATGTACTTTTTAAGCAGTATTGGACTGATGCTGATATAACACGGTATCCAGACAGTGACTTGAGCATCATCGCCCGTAATGGCTTGCCCGTGCCGCAGATGGGGTTCAAGGAGATGACCATTAAAATTGGTAAAGTTGAACTGCCGGCACAGGGAGTGATTATTGTGGACATGGACTGTCGTGAAAGTCACCATAAAATAACTGTGGGTACTAACGTGATTGAAAATTGTCTTTCAGAGGTAATTGTAATTCAACAACAGGTGGCGGTGAATGCTAGTTCCAGCCAACAGAAAGTCCTCAACAAAGAGATAAAAGCCCTGATGAGACGGCAGCAGGTAGAACTGTCTGGTGGTGAGATCGGTAGCGTAAGAATGAGTGACCCATTCCCCATTTCCATGCCTCCCAAAAGTGAAATGATGATCTGGTGTCGGACTGCAATCGGGTTGAGAGGTAGAGACTACCAAGCCATGGTAGAACCCGTGTACTCAGACAGCAGGCCCACCATTTTGACAGCCCGGGGGGTGGTTGATGTCCATCATGGGAGGGTGCCCGTTCGCATTCTCAACATTGGGGAGAGGGAGGTACACTTACCCAGGTACGCTACACTTGCCAAACTGTTTGCTGTCGAACAGAAAGCTATCAGGACCGTGGAGCCTTTGCCTCCATCTCCACAGGCGGAGGGTAATGGCTCCCAGAAACAAAAGGAGGACTGGTGCCAGAAACTCCATGTGGGTGCTGACTCCACTCCCCTGCACCAAAAACAAGGAGTCTACCGGGTGGTCCAGGAGTACGAGAGAGTCTTTAGTAAGCACCCGCTAGACTTCGGCAGAGTAATAGGGATAGAACACCACATCCCCACAGGGAGCCACCCACCAATAAAAGAGAGACACAGGCCTGTACCCCCTGCACATTATCAGAACGCCAAGGGCATGCTAAGAGAAAAGAAAGAAGCTGGGGTCATTAGAGATAGCTGTAGCCCCTGGGCAGCCCTCCTGGTTCTGGTAAAAAAGAAAGACGGCACCATGAGAATGTGCGTGGACTATAGACAAATCGACCGTATCACCCACAAAGACGCATATCCGCTGCCTAGCATAGAGGAGTCTTTAGCCGCACTAAAATCAGCTAACTTCTTTTCTACTTTGGACCTTACTAGCCGGTACTGGCAGGTTCCTGTGGCAGAGGCTGACAAGGAGAAGACCGCCTTCACCACCCCAATGGGACTGAGCGAGTTCAACTGTATGCCCTTCGGGCTCTGCAATGCACCAGGGACCTTCCAGAGGCTGATGGAATGCTGTCTAGGGCACCGAAACTTCGAGACGGTCCTCCTTTACCTGGACGACGTGATCGTCTATTCGACGACTTACGAGGACCATCTAAAGCACCTGGCCGAAGTGTTCGAAGCCCTGGCAGGCTATGGCCTGAAGGTGAAACCATCAAAGTGTCACCTGTTGAAACCAAAGGTCCAGTACCTAGGGCACGTGGTAAGTGCGGAAGGAGTAGCCCCCGTCCCTGACAAGGTCACGGCAATCAAGAGCTGGCCAAGCCCCTCGAACATCAAAGAAGTGAGGCAGTTCCTCGGGTTGGTAGGCTACTACCGAAGGTTCATCCCCGGGTTCACTAAGATGGCAGCTCCTATGCAGGACCTCCTGATAGGACAGTCTAAGTCCAGAAGCCAAAAGCCACCCTTCAAGTGGGATAAACCGGAAGTGGAGTCCTTCCGCCAGTTGAAGATGGCCCTCACAGGGGATGAGATCCTGGCCTACCCTGATTATGGCCAGCCTTTTATTCTCCACACAGACGCCAGTAATGTGGGACTGGGAGCCATACTGTCTCAAAACCAACAGGGCAGAGAAAGGGTGATCGCGTACGCCAGCCGGAAGCTGTGGCCCACCGAGAGGAACCTGGAGAATTACAGCTCCTTCAAGCTAGAATTCTTGGCGGTGGTGTGGGCCGTAACGGAACGCTTCAAGCGTTACCTGGCCTCCGCAAAGTTCACTGTGTACACGGACAACAACCCGTTAACACACCTAGACAGTGCAAGACTTGGTGCCCTGGAACAGCGGTGGATGGCCCGTCTCTCCAATTATGACTTCGTGATCAAGTACCGGGCAGGCAAAATCAATGCCAGCGCTGACGCCCTGTCGAAAATGCCTCACTTACCTGAAGGTGACGAAGACCCAGAAGAGCTGGAGGAGGTAGAACTCCCCGCGTTTCACTGGTACGGAGCCGCTCAATACTCCCACCGCGTGAAGGAGGAAGATTTAACAACCGTTATGATCAATCCTCTACCTCACCACAGCTGGGCCGAGACCCAAGATAGTAACCCTGCAATCCACCTGGTGAAAGATCTGCTGACCCAGGAAGACGCCCGCTTAGATCCGGATGCTCCAGAGGAAGCCAAGCAGCTATGGAAAGAGAAGAGCAAGCTGTTCCTCTATGAAGGCAAGCTGTGCAGAAGTCTTGTCAACCACCGGACACACGAGCTGACCTGGCAAGTCGTGGTCCCAAGGCGGGATGCAGCTATGGTCCTGGGGGCTTACCATGACAGAGCGGGGCACTTCGGTTGGAAGAAACTGGAGTTCCTGCTAAGAGGACGGTTCTTTTGGGTCGGCATGAGAGGGGCTGTAGAGAAGTGGTGCAGGGACTGTGGCCCTTGTAACTTAAGGAGAAAAGACCGCACCAGCCAGAAGACACCCTTGAAGCCCATTGTCACCCAGCAGCCTCTTGAGCTGGTAGCTCTGGACCACGTCAAATTGGCTCTAAGCCGGTCAGGATACATCTATGCCCTGACAATCGTGGACCACTATTCCCGTTTTCTAGTGGTTGTCCCAGTGAAAGACTTGACAGCCCAAATGGCGGCCAGAGCCTTCCAGCAATACTTCTGCCATCCACACGGGTATCCGGAACAGGTCCTGACAGACCAGGGTCCAGCGTTCTAAGCTGAAATCTTCGAAGAATTCTGCAACCTCTATGGCTGTAAGAAGATTCGGACAACGCCTTACCACCCACAAACCAACGGGATGTGTGAGAAAATAAACAATATAGTCATCGATCTCCTGAAGACGTTGCCCCTGGAGGAATGCAACCTGTGGCCAGAAAAACTGCCGGACCTGATAGACTTATACAACCATATCCCGGTGAATACTACAAACTGCACCCCGGCTTACCTGATGCGAGCCAGACCAGGTAAGCTGCCCATGGACATGGAGATGGGAGTCCTAACACCTAAGGACACCTCCCCGGATGCGGACTGGGATACGGAAAGGCGACTGCAGTACAAGAAGGTACAGGAGAGTGTGGAGAAGAGCCTGGCCCAGGTGAGAGAAAGGCAAGAAAGACTCTTCAACCAACACGCCCCTTCTTTTCCCTTAGAATCTGGTGAGCAGGTCCTGAAGCGAAAGAGAAGGCTACATAAGTTGGACGACCAGTGGGAAAGGGAACCCTACACCGTACTGCAGTCTGACCACGACAACTCGAAGGTGTGCGTGATCACCAAGGATGGAGGAGAAACCACTAGTACCGTCTCCAGAGACCACCTAAAAAGGTGCCCCGAGCAACTCCGTAGTGCAGAAGAGGATCAAAGTGACCTTGAACCCGCAGAGGACAAGGAAGAAATTATCAGCACCGTTCTCGGAGAGTTTCCTCATTCCTGGACTCGAATAAACGATGCCATAGTGGTACCCGTCCTGCATTTCCTGCAACCGGCTCAGCAACAACCTACACCAGAGTCGGAAGGTGAAGAAGAGCAAGCAGTTCCAGAGGCAGAAGAGCCGGTACCAGCAGCCCAGGAGAATCAGCCCTCTGCTGACAGTGAGTCTGCCATGCCTGCGGTAAGCCAAAGGACCCACAGACAGCTGCCTGCCCTGCCTGTAAGTCCAGCTGGTAGCTGTACCCCTAACGCTAGTGCGGAAAGCCAGGTCGGTCCACCAACAGACAGTGGATTAAGGAGGTCAACCAGGAGCACAAAGGGGCAGATACCCGCTCGCTGGAGAATATAGGGTGCACTAAAACTGTAAATAACCCTGTTGCCAAGTGTTGAAATGTTTGCAAAGTTACATGCATGATTGGTAATTGTGTGTTTCAGTTTCTTACAGTTACCGTACGGACTCAAAGGTTATGGACTTTTAATAACCGGGACTTTGTATGGACTGCGCTTGGAGCCTAAACAAGGAATGAGCTAAGACTGTAAAGGACTTGGGGCTAGGACAGACCCCCACCTGGTTAAGGCTCCCCGTTGTGTTGGTGATATGGACACCCAGTCACAGACCACACTGTGACATTAAGAACTCAACCTGTGCGTCGTTTGTCTACTAATGTATATGGTCATGCATGTTATTCTTGTTTCTTGTTTAGTCCCGGAGTACTAAATTTCACTAGGGGGGACTGTGTCACCCTGGCCTGGATGCCACAAATATAATAAAGCTGTGTCTGAGAGCAAGGGGGAGGTCCTCTAGTCAAGGATCATTAGCATGCAGCACCTCCTGTCCCAGACCACTAGGGGGAGCAGGCTGCCCCTATAAAAGCTGGAGTTGGGGGCAGGGTTAGGAAGAACTGGACAACCTGTCTCTGGATAGAGAAGTGTCCCAGAGCAGGGACAGACAGTTGTGTTGCAGCCTAAGAGGACGTGTGGCAGTAGGAGAGCCACGAGCCAGGGACAAGAGGCGAAGTGCGCCTGTCCTGGCAGACGAAGAGACTAATCTACCAGACTTTGGTGTCTGAGGCTGGGAGGATTCCACATCCTACAGCAGATAACCAGTCCGCAGGGGACTGTATGTTCCTTGGCCTAAGAAGCCCAGAGGCTCCGCCACAGCAGAAGGGACCAGCAAAGCCGTACCAGGCCGGGAGTAGAAAGGGACCCAAGTTGCAAGCCATACGGGCGAGAGGACACGGTGAGCTCGGGAACGTGGGCTGTTACACTGCAAGGAGGGAAATAGCCAGAAGGAGCACAGAGAGCACGGTAGGCCTACACCCTCACCCTGACCAGAGCCAGCCTCCCACTTGTTCTCAGACATCCCGGCCCCCTCCTAGCCGGGCCTGTTTCTGGGTCATATTACCTGTTCTAATAAAGACCCTGAACTGTTTAAGAGGCCTTCATTTCCTGGCTATCACGGTCGGAATCATCCCCTCCATCATCCATTATATATTCTGCCCTGGGGCCAAACTCCTCCCGTGGGGAGTTGAACTATTCAGTGCTGCACATTTATATTAGCCCCAGCGGTCTGCACTGCAGTGGCGGTTAGCCCTGACCGCAATCCACGGGTGGCGTAGTCGGACATTACCTACAGCACATAGCAGACTACCACTGGTCTGACCACCCTAAGCCACGGGACCGGGCCGCCACTACTACTCCCAGCATTGCCTGAAGTCCGGTTCCGAGTGCCCCACGGCCCAGGGGGCGAGTCACAGACCTTCAATCGATTTTTGCACTTGCTAATGTGATAAAGCAAGCAAGCCCTTATAGGCAGTTTTTTTTTTGTGGGGTTGAAATTCAGCTATCTGCAGAGCTTGTCAGTGCTGAGCTTCTGAGTGCAGAGCCCAAAAAATTTTCTTTTTTCATTTGCTAATGTGATAGTGAAAGCTGTGCTAGCCCAATTTGTCATTTTTTGGTGGACGAACTTCAGCTTTATGCACAGTAAAACAAATATTTTTTTCTGATGCTAGCCACACACAGATACAGTCTTCTAAAAGCCACCTACTATCTTAGTGACGGTGAACCTCAGGTGTTTTCAGAGTAAAAAAATAGATTTTTTCTGTTTCTAGCCACAGTAAACCAAAGATTTTTTTGTGTGGCAAACATCATACAATCTGCTATACGTCAGTTACTATGTTAGTGGCGGTGAAGTTCAGCTGTTTTCAGAGTAAAAATTTTTTTATTTTCTGCTGCTAGTCAGAGTTCACAAAAGATTTTTTGGTGTCACAAACGCGATACACTTTGCTAAAAGCCACATACTATTTTAGTGGCGGTGAAATTCAGCTGTATGCAGAGTAAATAAATCTATTTTTTACTGTGACTAACGTGATACAGCAGGCTAGATCTGAGTTCGAAATATCTTGGAGCATATATTCTATGTTATACAGGCCTCATCCACAGTCAAAAAATACTTTCTTCGATTCCTAACGTTATACAGCAGGGGATATCTCCGTTTGAATTAGTTTGGAGAATATCTCGTATGTTATACAGGCCTCGTCCACAATAAAAAAAATTCTTTTTTCTGTTACAAACGTCATACACTAGGGGACATCTCAGGGTGCCAAGAGAGGGTTGTTCACTGAAATCGAGGGGGGTTGGCGATGTCAGAAAAACTATTAATGAAGGTGTTTGTGAAGGCGAGGAACAAATGGAAGAGGAAGACGTGATGGGTGAGCAATAGTGATGAGCGAGCACTAAAATGCTCGGGTAAACGTTGTTTGAGTCAAGCAAATTTGAATGCTCGGGTGCTCGACCCGAGCAATGAGGCCAATGCAAGTCTATGGGAAACTCGAGCATTTTTCCGGTGGCTCCTCCCGGCGATCTGCAGAGGGACTAAACATTGCCCAAATCGATGGGAACTGTGCTCAAATGACATGGGAACAGCATGGGGAAGACCCCTGGAAGCATCTCTGACTCTCAGGTCACTGCTGTCAACAACGTTGTCAGAGGTATTACGCCTCTTTTACGGACTCATAATAAAACATACAAAAACAAAAACAAAATGGATTTTCCTAGGCAATATGTTAAGAAACATCCTTTCCAGGGTAATGACTTGTATATAAGGCAAAATAAATAACCAAAAATGCTCCTCCACACCTTGGGCTATGTTCACACGTTGTGTTTTTGATGTGTTTTAGCACTTTTGCATTGCTTTCAACCAAGAAAAAGGTATTCACTGGGAAATGTCATTTTAACATTTTACAACCTTATCTGGCCATGTGCTGTGTGACACATGTATACAGTGCTGAAAAGACATGGGAACAGCATGGGGAAGACCCCTGGAATCATCTCTGACTCCCAGGTCCCTGCCTAAAAGTGTGCCCATAAGTGTGATCCTTATGTCATGACAACATCCGGGTCACCAGGAGGCAGGACATTAATGTCTCCCCTGTGTGCAGCGCTGACAGGCTGCATGGCATAGGGAGCTGCTGCTCTCTATGCCATGCAGCCGATCAGTCTGCAAAAAGTGAAAGTCCCATAGTGGGACAATGTGTAAAAGTAAAAAAAAAAAAAGTAGGAAACTTAAAAAAAAAAAAAAATTGTAAAAATCTAAAAAAATATGAAAAAAATAATCTTCCAAAAACAAAAATATATTGAACTTATAATATTTATTTATTATGAAAAAAAAATAAACCAATAAAAGTACACATATTTGGTTTAGTTGCGTCCGGAACGACCTGACTTATAAAACTGTCCCACTAGTTAACCCCTTTAGTGAACACGGTAAAAAAAAAAAATTAAGCAAAAAATAATGCTTTATCATCATACCACCAAACTAAAAATGGAATAACACGCGATCAAAAAGACGAATGTAATTAAAAATGGTACCGCTGAAAACGTCATCTTGTCCCGCATAAAACAAGCCGACATAGAGCTCCATCATCCGATCAATAAAAAAGTTATAGCTCTCAGAATAAAGCGATACAAAAAAAATATTTTTTCTAGAAAATAGTTTTTATTGTGTAAAAGCGCCAAAACATAAAAAAAGATATAAATGCGGTACCACTGTAAACGTACTGACCCGAAGAATACAGCTGTCTTTTCAATTTTACCACATGCGGAGCGGCATAAAAAAAACCAAAAACATAAAAACAATTCTGGAATTGCTGTTTTTTATTTATTCTGCCTCCCAAAAATCAGAATAGAAAGCGATCAAAAAATGTCACATGTCCGAAAATGGTACCAATAAAAACGTCAACTTGTCCCGCAAAAAACAAGCTGCCACATGACTCTGTCGGCCAAAATATGGAAAAATTATAGCTTTCAAAATATGGTGATGCAAAAACTAGTCTTTGCAAAAAAAAAGCGTCTTTTAGTGTGTGACAGCTGACAATCCTAAAATCCCGATAGGAATCTGGTATCACTGTAATCGCACCAACCCGAAGAATAAAGTCGTCTAATCACTTATACCACATGAGGAACGGTATAAAAAAATAAATTCTAGGCTTAGGGTTGTGCTAGAGTTAGAGTTAGGGTCGTATTAGGGTTGGGTTTAGGGTTGTGCTAGGGTTGTATTAGGGTTGGGGCTAGGGTTGTGCTAGGGTTAGAGTTGTGCTACGGTTAGCGTTGGGCTAGGGTTAGGGTTGAGCTAGGGTTAGGGTTGGGCTAAGATTAGGGTTGGGCTAGAGTTAGGGTTAGGGTTGAGGTTAGGGTTAGGGTTGGGCTAGGGTTAGGGTTGGGCTAGGGTTAGGGTTGGGGTTGTATTAGGGTTGGGGTTAGGGTTGCGATTTTTTCAAAAGTAAAGAAAAAAAAAATGATGACGATATGGCGACCAGTGTTGAGTGCAAGTGCTCGCTACTTGCATTTGCATCGGGTGCTCGGGTATGCCCTGAGTATCGTGGGTGTTCGAGTGACATGCTCGAGTCTCTGCCCCATATACTTCACCGCCAAAAAAATGTTGCTGGGATCGCCTGCCATGCACGGGCAAGGACTCAAACATGTCACTCGAGCACCTGTGATACATGTTGTATACACGAGTACCCGATGCAAACTCAAGTAGCGAGCACTTGCGCTCAAGACTAATGACAACTTATTCAATATGATGACCTAATGTTATCAAATTCTATCGTACCTCTGTGTTCAAAATGTACACTATACCCCTTGATAAAATCTTTGAGGGACCTAGCTTCAAAAATGGAGTCAATTGTGGGTGGTTTCCACTATTTAGGCGCATCAAGGGCTCCCGAAATGCGACATGATGTTCGCTCTTGATTCCAGCCAATTTTGCGTTCAAAAAGTCACACAGTGCTCCTTCCCTTCTGAACCCTGACATGCGCCCAAACAGTGTATTTTCCCCACAAATGGGGTGTTGGCTTGCTCAGGAGAAATTGCACAAAAGTTTTTAGGTTCAATTTTCTCCTCTTACCCTTGTGAAAATAAAAAATTTAGGGCTAAAAGATCATTTTTGTGGAAAAAGTTCGATTTTTTTATTTTCACAGCTCCATGTTATAAACTTCTGTGAAGCATCTGTGGGTTAAGGGTGCTCACCACACATCTAGATAAGTAAATAAGTTCCCTGAGAGGTCTAGTTTCCAAAATGGTGTCACTTGTGGGGGGTTTCCACTGTTTAGGCACATCAGGGGCACATCCGCTTATTATTCAAGCAAATTTTACATTCAAAAAGTCAAATGGCGCTCATTCCCTTCCGAACCCTACCATACGCCCAAGCAGTGGTTTTCCCCCACATATGGGGTATCGGCTTACTCAGGAAAGATTGCACAACAAGTTTCATGGTGCAATTTCTCCTGCTACCCTTATGAAAATGCAAAACTGCAGGCTGAAATACATTTTTGTTGGAAAAATGTGAAAATTTTATTTTCACTGCTCCATGTTGTAAACTTCTGTGAAGCACCTGTGGGTTCAAGGTACTCACCACACATCTAGATAAGTTCCCTGAGGGGTCTAGTTTCCAAAATGGTGTCACTTGTGGGGGTTTTCCACTGTTTAGGCACATCAGGGGCTCTCCAAATGCAATATGGCGTCCGCTAATTATTCAAGCAAATTTTACATTCAAAAAGTCAAATGGCGCTCCATCCCCTTCCGAACCCTGCAGTGTGCCCAAGCAGTGGTTTTCCTCCACATATAGGGTATCAGCTTACTCAAGAGAGCTCGATAAACAAGTTGCATGGTGCAATTTCTCCTGTTACCCTTATGAAAATGCAAAAATGGGGGCTCAAAAACATTTTTGTGGGAAAAATGTGAAAATGTTATTTTCATGGCTCAATGTTATAAACCTCCGTGAAACACCTGGGGGCATTTAAGGTGCTCACCACACATCTAGATACGTTACCTGAGGGGTCTAGTTTCCAAAATGGTGTCACTTGCGGGTTGTTTCCACTGTTTAGGCACTTCAGGGGCTCTCCAAATGCAATATGGCATCCGCTAATTATTCAAGCAAATTTTACATTCAAAAAGTCAAATGGCACTCTTTCCCTTCCGAACCCTGCCGTACGCTTAAGCAGTGGTTTTCCCCCATATATGGGGAATCAGCTTACTCAGAGGAAATTGCACAACAAATTTTGGGGTCCATTTTTTCCTGTTACTACTGCAAAAATAAAAAAATTGGGGTCTAAAATAACATTTTTGTGAAAAAAGTTAAACGTTCATTTTTTTCTTCCCCATTTCAAAAATTCCTGTGAAACACCTGAAGGGTTAATCAACTTTTTGAATGTGGTTTTGAGCACCTTGAGGGGTGCAGTTTTTAGAATGGTGTCACTTTTGGGTATTTTCTGTCATAAAGGCCCCTCAAAGTCACTTCAAATGTGATGTGGTCCCTAAAAAAATGGTTTTGCAAATTTTATTGTAAAAATGAGAAATCGCTGGTCAACTTTTAACCCTTAGGGCTCCCTAATAAAAAAAAATGTTGGTTCCAAAATTGTACTGATGTAAAGTAGACATGTGGGAAATGTTATTTATTAACTATTTTGTGTGATATAGCTCTATGATTTAAGGGCATAAAAATTAAAATTTAGAAAATTGCAAAATTTTCAAAATTTTCTCCAAATTTACAATTTTTTCACAAATAAACACAAGAGATATGAAAGGAATTTTACCACTATCATGAAGTACAATATGTCACGAAAAAACTATCTCAGAATCAGCGGGAACCGTTGAAGCGTTCCAGAGGTATTACCTCAAAGTGACAGTAACATAGTTTTTAAGGTTGAAGGAAGACTAAGTCCATCTAGTTCAACCCATAGCCTAACAGTGGTCAGATTTGTAAAAATTGGCCCGGTAATTAACGTGCAAACCACCCTTGGGGGTAAAAGGGTTAAAAACACAGAGGTGGGCCTCAGTAATGACATATTACCAATAGAAAGGAGCGGGTCTCCCATACTGTTTGCCTATGCAGTGACTGCAAGGGCTGTCAAAAATTTGGAAGCACTCCAATGCCCCTTGCAAGAAACGAAGAGGTCGGAGGGCATCCTGAAAAAAATTCTCCCATTATTAGGAAGTTGATCTCCCATACTGTTTGCCTATGCAGTGAAGCAACGGCTGCCAAAAATTTGGAGGAACTCTAATGCCCCTTGCAAGAGACGTAGAGGTCGGAGGGCCTCCTGAAAAAATATTCCCATCATTAGGAAGTGGGTCTCCCAAACTATTTGCCTATACAGTGAAGCAAGGACTGCCAAAAATTTGGAGGAACTCCAATGCCCCTTGGAAGAGACGTAGATATGTTGATATGGTACATATGGTGGTGATATGGTGGTGGAAGATGAGGATGCGGAGAAAGAGGAGGACAAGAGCAAATAGACAAAATCAGGAAGCGTATACCCTTGTCTGGGTGTGAAGAAAGAGGTGCATGGGAATAGAGTTAGACCTCCCAAAAATAACCACTGTATTTGAGTTTTTATTATGCTGCTGTCATTTGGTGGTGTTGAGAAGTCTGGCCAAATCCAGCCCTTGTTCATTTTTATAAGAGTCAGCCTGTCAGCATTTTCAGTTGACAGGCGGATGCGCCTATCAGTTATTGTAGCATCGGCGTCTCTGACCCCTACCAGGCAGAGACGCTGTCCTTCTCACCTCCCCGCGCGGCGTCCTCCTGCGCTCCTCTTCCTGCTGCTGCTGGCGCACGCAGCTTCCCGGGCACTATGCTTAGGGCGCGCGCGAGCTCCCTCTCTCTTAAAGGGGCCGCGTGCCATCCTAAGGAGTCCTCGGCCAATAGCCGAGGGTCCTCCCATATATAAGGCACCTCCTCCAAAATGGAGCTGCCCGAGCAAAAGTTGATGCACAGCATACTTACCTCTGCTTCAGCCCTCAGGTCCAGTTGCCAGCCTGACTACTGTTCCAGTCCGCCAGTCTGACTACTCTCCAGCCTGACAGTCTGCCTTCCATTCTACCCGTCAGTCTGTCTATGGGCAAATCCGCCTGCTTACCAGGAAGCACTTGCCAGTTACCTGCCTGCTACCTGCCGTGCCTGCTAGCCCGCTCACCTGGGAGCACTCGCCTGTTACCTGCCTGTTACCTGTTAGCCTACCTGGAGGCTCCTATTGTCACTTGCCGTGACCACCAGCCTGCTAACCTAGAGACTTCAACCTGCTCTGCCGTCACGTGCCGTGACCACCTGTCAATTATCCAGAGACTTCTGCCTGTTGTGTCCATCCGCTATACCGGTCAGTCCCAGTCTGCTGATCCGTGGGAACCACCTGCTCTCTCACAAGGTCATCCCCAGAGTAGCACCTGGTCCCTCTGCTCGGTCCCTCCCTGGTCACGGAGTCATTAGCCGCCGTACGACCAGGGTCGGTCTGAGTTGATGCTTAGTTACGCCCCTCTGGGTCCCTCCTTGCACCACGGCACAGAGGTTCCACCACCCGGATCCGTAACAGTTTGCTCGGGCCATGGAACCCGGTGGCCCCCAGACCCCCACAATATCCGACCTGCACCAGGAGGTCTTACGTCAGAGGGCTCAACAGGAGTCGGTCCTGTCCTACCTGCGGTCTGTTAACTCTCGCCTAGGTGCATTATCCGATCCGTCTGTGTCCTTCTCTGGTCAGGCAGCACCTACTTCCACGGCACCACAACCTACTCCTATTATGGCGTCCGGCTATGGACCCCGGCTCTCAACACCTCCACGTTTTTCTGGCAACCGCGCCTTAGCTCGGGGTTTCATAAACCAGTGCACCCTGCACTTTGAACTCTTGGCACATCAGTTCATCTCCAACCGGGCCAAGGTGGCATTCATCATGTCCCATCTCACTGGGGAAGCACTGGCATGGCTAAATCCCCTGTGGGAGAGAGGGAATCCCCTGGTGTCCTACCTATCGTCTTTCCTCGCTGCTTTCCAGAAAGTCTTCGATGAACCAGGACGAAAATCCTCTTCAGCCTCCTCTCTGCTACCTCTCCGCCAAGAGAGTCTCACCATGGGCCAATATGCCATACGGTTCCGTACCCTCGCTTCTGAGCTTGCCTGGGATAACGAGGCTCTGGTGTCCGTCTACTGGGAGGGCCTTTCCGGCTGGATTAAGGATGAGCTAGCCGGTCGACACATTCCTACCACCCTGGATGACCTGGTGTCACTCGCTACCCGGATTGACATCCGGTTCCAAGAACGCACCAAAGAGACCACCCGGGAGGGAAAATTCCTCCGCCTTGCTACTACTTTCCAGAGACCCGCCTCTCAACCAGTCACTCCCTGGGCACACTCGCCCGAACCCATGCAGATCGACCAGACCAAGATGGTCAAATCTCGCCAAGAGTCACGTCGAGCCTAGGGGAGCTGTTTCTATTGTGGCAGTAATGAGCACCTGATCCGTTCCTGCCCGGAGAGGCCGGGAAACTTCACTGTCTAGGACCGCTTGGAGAGGTCGTCCTAGGCAAAAGTAAGCCCTCTGCATCCCTGACTTTGTCTGTCTCTATCTCCGGGGGAGAGAACCGTCTCTTTGAAATTGCTCATCTGGATTCTGGAGCTGCTGGAATCCTCATTTCCCAGTCCCTGGCAGAGAGATACCGAATTCCCACCAAACCTCTGGCTGAACCATTGTCTGTCGCCTCCGTGGATGGAAGACTCCTTCCGGTGACCATCCTGCTCCTCACTGAGCCCATAACCCTGCAGGTGGGAATGCTGCACTCGGAGAAAATCTCCTTCCATGTGCTGTCCGGACTCTCTCACTCCCTATTGCTAGGTCTACCCTGGCTCCAGACACATGAACCCATGCTGAACTGGCAATCCGGTGAAGTACTCCGGTGGGGGCAGGACTGCCATAGGACCTGCCTGATTCCGGTTCGCCCGACTCGTCCTCCACCTACCCCAGCTAATTTACCCGGTCTACCGGCTCCTTACTGGTCCTAAGAGGATGTCTTCGATAAAAAGGAAGCAGAGACACTGCCACCTCATAGGCCATATGATTGCCCGATCGACCTGGTACCTGGCGCCACTCCACACCGTGGGCGTATTTACCCGTTGTCGGTGGCCGAAACCCTGGCCATGTCTGAGTACATTGAGGAGAATCTGGCTAGGGGATTCATCCGGAAATCTACCTCCCCGGCTGGAGCCAGATTCTTCTTTGTCAAAAAGAGGGATGGTTCGCTACGCCCCTGTATTGATTATAGAGGACTCAATCAGATCACGTTAAAAAACAAATATCCCCTGCCGCTCATCTCCGAGTTGTTTGATCGCCTTAAGGGCGCCAGGATCTTTTCCAAGCTGGATCTATGTGGAGTGTATAACCTGGTCCGAATCCGTCAAGGAGATGAGTGGAAGACCGCATTCAATACCCTGGACGGTCACTATGAGTACCGTGTGATGCCCTTCGGTCTCTGCAATGCTCCCGCTGTCTTCCAAGAATTGGTCAACGACATCTTCCGTGATCTTCTCTACTCCTGCATGGTGGTATACCTGGACGATATCTTGGTCTTCTCTCCGGATCTTTCCACACACCGGAGGGATGTTTGTCAGGTCCTGCTTAGGCTCAGGCAGAACCACCTCTATGCAAAATACAAGAAGTGCCTCTTCGAGCAGACCTCTCTTCCATTGCTGGGCTACGTTATCTCCCAGACAGGCCTACGAATGGATCCTGAGAAGCTCTCTGCTGTCCTAAAGTGGCCCCGTCAGGAGGAGTTGAAGGCTATTCAGTGATTCCTGGACTTCTCCAACTACTATCGTCTCTTCATCCCGCACTTCTCTTCTCGGACTGCTCCCATATCTGCGCTCACCCGTAAGGGAGCAAATCCCTAGGAATGGTCACCCGAAGCTGAGGAGGCCTTCATTTCCTTAAAGCAAGCCTTCTCCTCGGCCCCAGTGCTGCACCGTCCGGATTGCAACAAACAGTTCTACCTGGAGGTTGATGCTTCCTCCTCCAGAGCCGGAGCGGTGCTCACCCAAAAGTCTTCTTCCGGGAGAATGGTAACCTGCGGCTTCTTCTCCAAACTCTTCTCCTCCTCGGCGCGCAACTACTCTATAGGAGACCAAGAACTGTTAGCCGTTAAATTGGCGCTGGAGGAGTGGCGTTACCTGCTTGAATGGGCTCTATACCCGGTGATCATCTATACGGATCACAAAAACCTGGCATATCTCCAGAATGCCCAAAGACTCAACCCGCGCCAGGCTCGGTGGTCTTTGTTTTTCGCCCGCTTCGACTTCGTCCTACACTTCCGCCCGGCAGACAAGAATGTCAAAGCCGACGCCTTGTCCCGTTCTTTCTTGTCCTCCGATCAAGAGGAGGAGCCTATGCACATCATCGACCCCTCCAAAGTGATGAATGTGGCCCCCTTGGATCTGACTTGTCTTCCACCTGGTAAGACGTTTGTAGCAGTACCGGATCGTGTGAAGGTTCTTCGTTGGGGTCATTCATCTAAACTAGCCGGCCATGCTGGCCAAAAGAAGACCTTCTTGCTCATCGCCCGGCATTAATGGTGGCCTACCCTGCGCAAAGATGTGGTAGACTTCGTCTCAGCCTGTTCGTCCTGTGCCAGCAACAAAGTTCCCAGACATCTACCAGCCTGTCATCTCCTGCCTCTTCCCGTACCTGATGCTCCGTGGCAACACTTTGCTATGGACTTTATCACAGATCTCCTGTCTCTGCCGGTTGTACAGTCATTTGGGTGGTCGCCGACCGCTTTTCTAAAATGGCTCACTTCATCCCTCTGCCTGGTCTCCCATCTGCATCAGTGCTAGCTAAGGACTTCTTCCTCCACATCTTCCGTCTCCATGGCCTACCCCTCCACATCGTGCCGGATCGAGGGGTTCAGTTCACCTCTCGTTTCTGGCGAGCTACGTGTAAGCTGCTAGATGTCACCCTGGATTTCTCCTCCGCTTATCATCCACAGTCCAATGGTCAAGTGGAGCGGATCAACCAGATCCTTACCAGCTACCTCCGGCACTTTGTTAATGCTCACAATACTGATTGGGTGGATCTCCTGCCATGGGCCGAATTCTCCTACAACAACCATGAGAGCGAATCATCTTCCAAGTCTCCGTTCTTTATAGTCTATAGTCAACATCCCCGGATTCCGTTTTCCGTCTCCGCTTCTGTGGACAACCCTGCCGCGGAGTCTCTGGTGAGCGAATTTTGCACCATTTGGGAGAGTACTAGGTCCGCACTTCTTCAGTCCTCCGAGTGAATGAAGAGACATGCTGACAAGAGACGTCTGGATCCGTCTCAATTCCCTCCGGGAGACAAGGTTTGGCTCTCCTCCAAACATATTCGGCTCAAAATATCCTCCTACAAGTTGGGCCCCCGGTTCATCGGTCCATTTGAAGTCCTTAAGCAAATCAATCCAGTGGCCTACAAGTTAAAACTCCCAGCCACCTTACGGATTCCCAACTCCTTCCACGTATCTCTCCTCAAACCAGTTGTCTTTAACTCTTTTTCCAATAATCCAGGTTCTTCCCCTGCTCCGGTTTCTGCTGAGGACATGTTTGAGGTAGAGAATATTCTGGCCACCAAGAGGGTAAGAGGAAAAACCTTTTTTCTGGTGGAATGGAAGGGGTTTGGCCCAGAGGAGAGAACTTGGGAACCCAGGGAGAACATCCATGCCCCGCTTCTCCTTGAAAAAATTCTTTCTGGCCTAAAAAAGAGGGGGCGTAAAGGTGGGGGTACTGTAGCATCGGCGTCTCACCTTCCCGCTCCCCGTGCGGCTTCCTCCTGCGCTCCTCATCCTGCTGCTGCCGGCGCGTGCAGCTTCCCGGGCACTGTGTTACCCGGCAGTCTGTCTATTGGCAAGTCCGCTTGCTTACCAGGAAGCACCTGCCAGTTACCTGTCTGCTACCTGCCGTGCCTGCTAGCCAGCTGACCTGGGATCTCTCGCCTCTTACCTGCCTGTTACCTGTTAGCCTACCTGGAGGCTCCTGCTGTCACTTGCTGTGACCACCCGCCTGCTAACCTAGAGACTTCAGCCAGCTTGGCCGTCACTTGCCATAGCCTACCTGGAGGCCCCAGCTGTCACTTGCCGTGACCACCTGCCTTTTACCTAGAGACTTCAACCCGCTCTGCCGTCACGTGCCGTGACCACCTGTCACCTATCCAGAGACTTCTGCCTGCCTGTTGTGTCCATCCGCTATACCGGTCAGTCCCAGTCTGCTGATCCGTGGGAGCCACCTGCTCTCTCACAAGGTCGTCCCCAGAGTAGCACCTGGTCCCTCTGCTTGGTCCCTCCCAGATCATGGAGTCATTAGCCGCCGTACGACCAGGGTCGGTCTGAGTTTATACTTAGTTATGCCCCTCTGGGCCCCTCTTTGCACCGCGGTACAGAGGTTCCACCACTCGGATCCGTAACAGTTATATTTCCAACAGCGGCACTAAAAACACGCTCTGACTAAATGCTAGCGGCAGGGCAGGGTAGTGAGCCAGTTCATGCCAGGTGTCCAGCTTGGATACCCAATAATTATAAGGCACAGAGGAATCACAGAGGATGCTGGTACGGTCAGCAAGGTACTCCCTCAGCATCTTCCACAACTTTTCCCTCCTTGGGAGAGTACCCCGCATATCAGGGCTTGTGCGATGGGAGGGTCTGAGAAAACTGTCCCAGAACTTTGACAGTGTTCCTCTGCCTCTGCTGGATTGCATTTGTATCTCTCTCACGTGTACTCCTTGGTTGTCTAACGAACTGTGACCTGTGTCGCCAGTGTTTTCAGATGGGAATTTTTTTAATAATTCCGCAACAAGGGCCTTCTCGTACTGCCCCATTTTATTAGCCTGTCCTGCGCGGGAATAAGAGACAGAAAGTTCTCCTTGTAGCGTGGGTCTAGAAGTGTCACCAACCAATATTGACAAGGCAAGTGTCATGGGAAAGGCAGCGTAAAATAAACTCAGCCATGTGTGCCAGACTGCAAAGAGGCAAAACTTCTGTTTCCTCACCAAGAGGATGACTGACCATGCTCTCCTCCTCATCCTCCTCCTCTTCCTCCTCCTCAGGCCACCCACGCTGAACAGACGGCATGACAGTTGTGCAGGTAGTACTCTCTATAGCGCATGAAACTAGCTCATGTTCTTCCTCCTCTCCTCCTCTTCCTCATTGTCACCCAATACACGTTGGGATGAGAAGATGCTGGGCTGTGTGTAATCATCCTGTATGGTTCCTTGCTCAATCTCATCATGCTCCGCCTGCAATGCATCCTCTTTAATTGTGAGCAGAGAGCGTTTCAGAAGATAGAGAAGTGGGATGATTATGCTAATTATGGCATCATCGCTGCTCACCATCTTGGTGGAGTTCTCAAAGTTTTGGAGGATGGTACATATGTCTGACATCTATGTCCACTCCTGAGGTATTAAGTGTGGAGTCTGGACTGAATACCGACGGCCTTGTTGATGCTGGTAGTCAACAACTGCCCTCTTCTGCTCACAAATCCTTCCCAACAGCTGCAATGTAGAGCTCGAACGCATGGGGTCATCCCACACCAGTCAGTGAGCCGGAAGCTGCAATTGCTGCTGAAGCACGGGAAGTGCGGCGGAAAATGTAGCTGACTTTCTAAAATGGGCACACAGGCGGCGTACTTTGACAAGCAGATCCGGCAGATCTGGGTAGGTTTTGAGAAACCGCTGAACCACGAGGTTAAGCACATGGGCCAGGCATGGTACGTGTATGATTTCGCCTCGCCTTAGAGCCGCCACCAGGTTCCGGCCATTGTCACACACGACCATGACTGGCTGTAGGTTCAGCGATGTCAGACACAGATCTGCCTACTTTTTCAGGGTTGTCCACAACTCTTCAGCATTGTGCGGTTTGTCACCTAAGGATATTAGCTTCAGAGCAGCCTGTTGCCGCTTGGCTGAGGCAGTGCTGCAGTGCTTCCAGCTTGTGACTGATGTGGTCATTTCGGAGATGGAGGCTGAAGAGGAGGAGAAGGATGAGGTGCAAGAGCTATAGAATGTGGGGGCAACCCTGACTGACCTAGGGCCCGCAATCATTAACGTCGAGAGGATGTGTTCCGTCCTAAGGTCTGACTGTGTCCCGGCTTCCACAATGTTAACCCAATGTGCCGTCAGCGAAATGTACTGTCCCTGCCCATAAACACTTGTCCACGTGTCAGTGGTTAGGTGGACTTTCCCAGTAGCTGCATTGTTGAGGGCACGGCTAATGTTGTAGGACACGTGCTTGTGTAATGCGGGGACGGCACACCGGGAGAAATAGTGGCGGCTGGGGACCGAGTACCGCGGGACGGCCGCCTCCATCAGGTTGCGGAAAGCTTCTGTCTCCATGTGTCTAAAAGGCAACATTTCGAGCACAAGTATTCGCGAAATGTGTGAATTTAGTAGTGTGGCCTGTGGGGCGTTAGCTATGTATTTGTGCTTGCATTCCAAGGACTGGGATAGGGACAACTGAACCCTGCGCTGGGACAAGGATGTGCATGTGCTTGCTGATGGTGCTATTTGAGAGTGTTCAATGACAAGTGCAGGGCGGGAGGCATCTTGGCATGCGCCATGGACAGGGGATTGGCGTGCACGCACATGCTGGTAGTGGTCAGGCTGCTAGTTTTGCTACCCCTGCCGATGCTGGCCTGGTAGGGGGCGCAAATAGCCTTTTTGGGGCTATCGGCAGAGTCTTTAAAAAACAATCAGACTCTGTAAGACCTAACAGTTGTATTGGCAACTTCCGTTGTGTTAATGTAACGGGGAACGGTTGCCCGCCTTCTGTCTGCGGCCACCACACTGCTTGTTCTTGCCTGTTGTGGTGCTATACCTCCCTCCCCCTGTGTGCTGCTCTCCTCACTCTGCATGTCTTCTTGCCAGGTTGGGTCAGTGACTTCATCGTCCACCACCTTATCTTCCACTTCCGCACGCTGGTCCTACTCCTGACTTTTTGGCAATTGTATCTCATGATCCACCTCTTGTGACAGTTTCCCACTGTGGTGCCCTGCTGCGCTTGGAGACAAAGATCCTAGAGGGGTGCATAAACGGATTCCTCCACAAGAGGCCCCCACAGCACACACACACCTCCACCTTCCACCTCAGACCACCAGAGCGAGCCCGATAGGGATATAAATAGGGAAGGTGGAGCTAGGCAGTTCAGTCTAGTCTAAAGAACAGTTCCCTCAGGAGACAGAGCTAGTTCCAGTCTGAGAGAATCCAGTCTGTAGAAGGAAGCCTGTTGAGAGGAGCTCCTGCAGAAGCCATCCTGCAGTGGAGCACAGTCAGACTCGGTTGTAGCTCAGGTTAGTGAGCTAGGAGTGTGCCGACGCTCAGAGAGCGTCAAGAAGAAGCAGCCAGCTAGCTGCCAGTGTGTATAGCCTAGTGAGGGCCCCGAGTAGGCCAAAGGCTAGAGGAGTGAGTAGCATTGGGGGCAGAGGAGCTGTACAAGCTCACCCCAGAAAACATATACCGGACACCGGGTCCACGTCTACAGGGCCATATATCCCCCTGCAGAGACAACCGGAGACCCCTGGAAGACTTCAGGTCCCAGGATCACCCAAGAGCTGATACGTACCAGAGCCAGGAGGCCTCGCAAGCTGGGAGCGCGTACTCCAAGAGAAGGCCCTATCACAAAGTCAGCCGGTGCAGGACAAAGTTAGGCCTAGCTCCAGGTAGGTCAGAAACTTACTACACAAAGGCAAGAAACAGGAGGCCCTACACCCGCTCACTGGGGAGGATCCTGATATGCACCTTTCACCCTATAGTGCTCCGGGATGTGCCTGAATTTCCATCAGTAAAAGGAACTGAAGTGACTATCGTGTCTGTCCCTGTTCTTACTCTGGCCCGGCTGGGTCCCATCTGTCCTGCATCCTTACATCCCCGCTGCCCTGAGGCCTAGCTCCATCTGTGGGGAGCTATATCACGCAAGCTGCCTTAACACCAGCCTCAGTGGGCTGCCGCAGTGCTGGTGATCCTCACCAGACACAACAGGTGGCGTCACGAACTTCTATATAATTTTCCACCCTTTTTAAAGAGAGGCCAAGAGTACGGGCCCGGGAGCCGACTACCGCGACATCCCCCAAGATCAGGCAGCAAGGCCCGGGCGCCGAGTCATCCCCATCCCCTGGGCTACACACCACCATCGCCTTCGTGTGACCTTGACTGCTCATATATTTGGGTATCGCTACATGCGATCTCCTCTTGCTCTTCTTCAAGTGGACCGGGCAAGAGGCCCGAATCTATAAATGGAAAAGTGAACAGCTCTTCGGAGTGTCCAAGTGTGGGATCAGTTGTATCCGGGCACTCGGCATGGTGGGAGGAAGGAGGATCAGGGTGAGGAATATGCAGTCCAGACTCACGGCTACTGAGACGACTGTGTGGAAGACAGGGTGGTGGTGGTGGTGGCTAAGTGACTGGAAGCATTATCTGCTATCCAACCAATAACCTTTTCACACTGCTCTGTGTTCAATAGAGATATTTTGCGTTCCCCTATTAATTGGGACAGGAAGGTCTAGCGAGAAGATGTGGGTGTTTGTTGTTACACAATTTCAGCTTGCCCACGGCCTCGGCCTCTGCATGCACCATCACCATCATGTCAAGTTCCCCGTCCCTTGCCACGCGCCTTGCCCATTTTAAATGGAGGACAATATTTTCCACGTTCACTACAAATGGCTGTATTTGAACCACAGTGATATGTGATACGTGTGACCGAAAACCACAGTTTTAAATAGCTGGCCTGTAGGTCACTATTTTTACAGCAACCTCGTGTCAATAACTTCACTGACACACTTCAACAAAATTTACATAGAGGCCAATATTTTCCACGTTCACTACAAATTTCTGGATTTTTATCTCTGTAATATGGAAATGATCTGGCTGTATTCTGCAGTGCCAACAAGCAAATGGAGCAGAAAAATGGTGTACTCTAAATTGCTTTTTAAGCAAATAACCAGGATTAAGATAAAAAAAAAATTCCCTGGCCCCTGATATCTGTGGCTATGTCTACAAATATCTGTAAGAACACAGCAGCAGGAACGTTCAATGGACCTACTATATGAACTGTAGTCTGCCACATACACTGCCTGTCTGCCTAATTCCTGCTATCACCACTGAATATATGCAGCTGGATTAGTCCTCTGAAGGACTGTTAGTTCATATGGATATATATACAGTGGGGCAAAATAGTATTTAGTCAGCCACCAATTGCACAAGTTCTCCCACTTAAAAAGATGAGAGAGGCTTATTTTTTACATCATAGGTAGACCTCAACTATGAGAGACAAAATGAGAAAATAAATCCTGAAAATCACATTGTCTGATTTAGAAAGAATTTTTTTTCAAATTTTGGTGGAAAATAAGTATTTGGCCACCTACAAAACTTCATCTCAGTAATTTGTTATATATCCTTTATTGGCAACGACAGAGGTCAAAGGTTTTCTGTATGTCTTTACAAGATTGGCACACAGTTACTTGGCTGTAGTGGAAGAGGTTTCTGTCTCCATTAAACTACTTTTACTCTGGTGAAATTGATGCCACTTTACTGATGTCTGCCATTCATTTTTGGAAATGTGGGGAATCCTGATTGGGTCTCCACCTATTGGGTTTGGCTGTAGGGGAAGATGTTTCTATCTCCATTAAACTACTTCTACTCTAGTGAAATTGATGCCACTTTGTTGGTGTTAGGCCCTAATTTAGGGAAATGTGAACACTCCTGGTTAGGTATCCATCTTTTGAGTTGTTCATAGTGGACGAGGTTTTGGTCTCTATCTATTTGTATAGTTATACTGTAGTGAAATTAATTATTTGGTGCCTATATTTTTCTCCAGAAAGGGGTACACAGACATGATTAACTCAAAATTGGCTTTCAATAAACAATCATCAGCCGCCCCATCAAACGCATCTGCTTTTTCTTCCTCCTCCTCTCTTACCGTGCCAAGTATTGTCACGTAGGTCTCCGACCGCAGAACCTACGGTTGTATACTCGCTCCAGTCAACTTGAGTGAGAACATGTCAGCTGTAACAGAAGCTGACGTGCCTGCTGTGTTTGTTTCACTGAGCACACCACATGTTTCTCAATACACCATAACATCTCCACCTGCACCTCACTAACGGTCTAGCAGTTTGTCCGTTTCACTGTGCTCCGCACTCTCTCAACACTGCTGCAAACCCTCGGTCCCACAGTTGTAGTCACGTAAAAGATTATTTCCTCCTACACATGACAAAGCTAAGAGGTTGAACTCCACCATCTCCAATCTGTTGGCCATGGAAATGGTGGTCTTAGGCCCTAATTTTTTAAAATGTGAACAGTTCTGATTGTGTCTCCATCTGCTGGGTTGGCTGTAGTGGAAGAGGTGTCGGTCCCCATTATACTACTTAAACTCTAGTGAAATTGATGCTACTTTGGTGGTTTTAGGCCCTATTTTATTAAAATGTGAACACTCCTGATTGTATCTCCATCTATTGGGTTGGCGGTAGTGGAAGAGGTTTCTGTCTCCATTAAACTACTTATACTCTAGTGAAATTTATGCCACTTTGCTGGTGTCTGCCACTAATTTTTGGAAATCTGGAGAATCCTCCATCTATTAGTTTTGGCTGTAGTACAGGTGCTGTCGGTCACCATTATACTAGTTCTACTCTTGTGAATTTCTTTTGTGCAGATATTTTTGTCACAGGGGTACACAAGATATAATCATAATTGGTTTTCTTAGTACTGTGGTATATAAAGTAGGCTATATTTCATCTTTTAATTTTTCGGTGCTGATATTGTTCTCCATACAGGGGTACACATTAGTAATGAGAGAGCACTAAATGTGCTCAGCTTAGTGGTTCAGCGGTTTCTCAAAGCCTACCCAGATCTGCATGAGCTGCTTGTGAAAGTACAACGCATGTGTGCCCATTTCAGAAAGTCAGCTATAGCTCCCGCCACCCTGGCAGTGCTTCAGCAGCATTTGCAGCTTCCAGCTCACCGACTGTTATACGATGTCACCACATGTTAAAAATCAATGTTGCACATGTTGGGAAGGATTCGTGAGCAGCAGAGGGCAGTTGTTGAGTTCCAGCCACTTTGCTGGTGTCTGCCACTAATTTTTGGAAATGTGGGTGTGAAGATATTCAAGATAATCCCATGTCAATCACTGTGCACTGTTTGTCAGGATTACAGAGATATCCATGTACAGTGCAATCTGACACTTTTGAATACTTGTGCAGCAAGCAGAAGGGAGGGGGTGGAAGAGCAGGGGGGGTGACAAATCCCACAGCAGTTGCAGCTGCACAGGATTTGTCCCTTCCCCCCACGCCATGTGCTTCTTTGTGTGAACTACATAATTCAACAGCGAGTTATGGGAAGACGATACGTCCAAGTGATACACAAAATAGATTTTTGGAAACCTAAAAGAATGGAGAATCTCACCATTCCTTTTTTCACTGCCCAGCAAGCAAGGTTAGGGAGATATGTGGCACAGCCTTTCAGAAGCTCCTAGGGCCACTGTGTTTGGTCTCCATGCATAGCAGGGGCCTGGCTGGATATGATGACACCAGAACCGGCTCCCCAGGATCGTCCAGTAAGGAGTTATGGCCCATTTTAGTTTGGGGAGTTTGTTAGCTAAGAGAGGCCAGGGATGGAGATCTAGGTCCAGCCTGGGGGCCATAAGGGGAGTGACCCAGAGAGGTTAAAAGATCCTGCCACCCCAGGTCCATTGTCTTTTTCCTGGGGGGGTCGTGACGTCAAGTCGTTTGGGAAAAGTCCTGCAACAACAAAGAAAAGGCCCACAAACCTCCCATGTGGCAGCCCTTCCCCCGATAGCCAGATCGTCCATCTAATTGGTAATTGACTCGTAATAACTGTTTTATACCTTTTGCACTCATGCTATTGTGCTTGCAACTCTCACCATTGTGTATGTATAACCCTTATGCACATAGTGTTTGTCTAGTGCACCCTTGCGGCGATTAAATGTATAATTTAATCTTGGGCTGTTCTTTTATCTTGATCCACGACCTCACGTCATTTGTTCGGTCCAACGAACACTTGCCGGGCTGGTTTCAAGCCTGATATAAGGCTTCTATCAAATAGAAACTGGTGGCTGCTCTCCCAGGCCGACCAGGCTCTGCTTCACTGTAGCTAGTGAACAGAGCCTCTCAGCCTGTCAGGGTTGTGGGCGAGTGTGGTGTCACGTCAGTGACTGAGTGGGCCTCCTCTCCTCACTCCCTGGTGCTTTCCTGTATCCATGTGGACAGGGGGTGTCTGTGCACAACTGTACCAATCTTACCTTACGCGTCCCTCACGGGGGTGTGGAACGTCACATTGGTGCAAAGGGCAGATCCGTACCATGTGCTTCGTCTCACTTAATTGTAATGTCAGGCAGGCGGCGGAGTGTGGATCCATCATAAGTGGTGGCAACAGCGAGATTCTGCGGGGTATCCCTGCTGCCATTTCTTCACATTGGTGGCAAGTGGTGTGGGATCGAGATAATAGGGTGTGTGAGTTTGGAACGCATACTCACAGCCACTAAAGACTGCCAGTAGTAGCTTTTGCTGCTGGAGTCTTAACACCAGTTCAGCACTAGGCAGTCGGGGTGCAAATACTGTAAGCTGTGTGGGTGCATCAGGTTGCAGTTTGGTGTCAGTGACCGTAGAGTGCAAGCATGGCGAGTGGCACCAGGGTCAGAACCAAGGAACTGGCCGATGCTACAGGTGGTGTTAAGGAGGTGGAAGATGAGGTCGCTCTAAGAGAAGGGGAGTAAAACCTAGGTCCCCCAGAGAGAGATTCGCCAGCCGTCGGCTCCCCATCTGACCTTCCACCCAGGCAAGCAGGCTTGGATGACCTTGTGCAAGCTGCCTTTGCCCTTCTCATGCCTGGGGACAAGGCCACCTACGAGGCCCTCACAGTCGCAGTGGAACGTCATGGGGCATCCGCCGCAGCAGAATGTCAATGGGAGTGCGAGCACCAGGAGAAACTCCTTCAGCTTAAGCTCCAGCTGAAGGCCCCAGCCAGTCATGAGTCCCCTGAGATCTGAGTCCCGAAGCTACAGGTGGAGGACTTCTCCCTGCTGGACAAGGAAGGGGGGACTTGGACATGTTCTTGCTGGCATTTGAATAAAACTGCCATCAGTTCCATCTACATGAGGACCAGTGGGTCCGGTTCTTAACCCCTTGCCTAAGGGGTAAGGCCCTGGAAATCTTTGGGTATCTGCCCAGTGAGACCACCCTGAGCTATGAGGACATCAAACAGGCTCTGGTCCAGCAGTACAACTTGACCCCTGAGACGTACCGGAAGAAGCTCTGGAGTCTGCAGCGGGGTCCGGCAGACAACTGGGTCGACCACATGCGGGCCCTAATGAGGGACGTTAATCAATGGACCATAGGACTGGAGCTCACCACCATCCAACAGCTGAAGGAGCTCATCGCGACTGAGCAGTTTCTGTGGAACTGCCTGGAGGACCTCCAACAGTACCTCCATGACCGGAAGCCAAAGGGGGCCTCTGCAACCTTGCCGACGAGTACTCCAACAAGAGGACTCCAGAGGCCCAGAAACTTGCCGGCTGGAGAGAGAGTAAGACGAATGCGGAGCCTGCTGTCCCTGCCCCCAGACCCAAGGGGCCACCTTCCCATGCTTTCCCCTCCACATCATTATGGAAACCCCAACTGTGTCACCTTTGCAGACAGACGGGCCACTTCAAATCCATGTGTCCCCAGCACCAGAAGTGCCCATCTCCGTCCCAGAAACCGTCCACTGTGTTGTGTGAGAGTGGGGGTGGTGGGAAGTCCCTTGACAAACTTCATACTGTCACCATAGGCCACGCCCGGTCCATGGAACTGCGAGACACCGGCGCTGAGATGACCCTTGTGCGGCTCGAACTGGTGTCACCCCAGGATTTGATACCTGGGAAGATTCTCGCCATCTCCGGGATTGGAGGCGTTGAGCTGGCGCTGCCCGTCGTCAAGGTGTATTAGGACTGGGGTGCCAGGAGGGGAGTACGGGAGGTGGGGGTAACTCCGAACATTCCCGTGAGTGTTTTACTTGGGAGAGACTTGGGGGGGCTAGTGTCCCACTATGTGGCCACTGAACCCCCAAGTCCTAACTCTCCAGACAATGTCATTTCCATCCCTATTGCTGCTAATATTAACATGCCTACTGATGGGGATGTGAGGGTGGGTGATGTACTGTGTCCCTCTCCTCTCGGGGGGAGGAGATTAATCAAGTTGGTTGTGATTAGGCCACATTGCGCGGCCAGCCGGCAGGCTGGAACAGTTTGTCCTGTGAGGTTGTCACAGTGGGAACAGACAGGTGGCAAACAGCTGTGGAGGACGAGCATACCATGGAGGGCGGGGCAGTCCCAGGAGAGATAGGGCTCCCAGGTAAGGCCGCATGGCTGGGTTCCCCCACAACCGGGATGTCAGAGGGCCAGAGTAGTCCGTTTAGACCAGAGGCTTGGTCAGAAGCGGAGAAGAAGCGGGCGCTACCCGTGGTCACAGCGGCCATGGCTGCTATCACACGCAGTGGTGACACCCAGGCCCCAGGGGCCCCTCGGGAGTCTGAAGGCTTCTCCACTTCCGACCAAGTGGGTGCCGGGTCAGACGAAGACCAGGAGACAGGTCCCGGGGAACTTACAGAAGTCTATTCTCGCCATGTCCAGTCAGGGGTTTCAGGCAAAGTTAGAGACTGACGACAGCCTGAAAGCTCTTAAGGAGCAGGTGACACAGCCTCCCTTAGACTCAGTCCTTGAGAGGGTGGTCTGGGACCAAGGATGGCTGTACCGGGTAACGGTCCAGTGAGGTTCACTGGAGGTGTGGCCCAGGGACCGACAGTTAGTGGTACCCTATCCGTTCAGGGCGGAGTTGTTGCAGATGGCGCACAATATTCCGATGGCCAGACGTCAAGGGATCGATAAGACCAAGGCCAGGCTAGCCCAGGATTTCTACTTGCCAAGGATGGGGGCTGAGGTGACTGCCTTCTGCCAGTCGTGTGACACCTGTCAGAGGGAGGGGAAGGCAGGGCAGTGCCCCAAAGCCCCACTGGTAACTCTGCCCATCATTGAAGAACCTTTCAGAAGGGTGGCTGTGGATTTAGTTGGCCCGATAGCCACCCCCAGCAGCTCTGGGAAACGCTTCATACTGACGGTAGTAGACTATGCCACCCGGTACTCAGAAGCGGTAGCCTTTTCATCCATTCGAGCAGACAAGGTGGCCTCCGCCTTACTGGAGATTTTCTCCCGAGTGGGTTTTCCCCAGGAAATGCTCACTGACTGGGGGACCCAGTTCATGTCATAGCTTATGGAGTCCCTCTGTAAGCAAATACAGGTGCAACATCTGGTGACCAGCCCGTACCACCCTCAGACCAACGGCCTGTGTGCACACTACAATGGCACCCTGAAGCAGAAACCTAAGATGTTGGTCGACTCCCACAGGTGCAACTGGGAGCAGTACCTCCCACACTTGCTACTTGCCTATCAGGAGGTTCCACAGGCCACAATGGGGTTCTCCCCCATTGAGCTCCTGTACGGCCAGCATGCGCAGGGCCCCCTGGCTCTGGTGAAGGAGGTCTGGGAAGGAGACTAAGCCACCCCTGGAGTGTCAGTCATCGAATATGTTGTGACAAAATGCTCCGTGACAAAATGCAGGCCTTGGCGCAGCTGGTGCACGAGAATATGAAGATTTTATCTATTTATAGTAAAAACATATAGAATTATCACCCAAAGTGCACCTTGTACAAAACCCCTGGCAAAAATTATGGAATCACCGGGCTCAGAGGATGTTCATTCAGTTGTTTAATGTTGTTGAAAAAAAGCAGATCACAGACATGGCACAAAACTAAAGTCATTTCAAATGGCAACTTTAGGGCTTTAAGAAACACTAAAAGAAATCAAGATAAAAAATGTGGTACTCAGTAAGGGTCATTTTTTTCAGACCAAGCAGAGGGAAAAAATTATGGAATCACTTAATTCTGAGGAAAAATTATGGAATCACCCAGTAAATTTTCATTTCCAAAACTAACACCTGCATCAAATCTGCTTGTTAGTCTGCATCTAAAAAGGAGTGATCACACCTTGGAGAGCTGTTGCACCAATTGGACTGACATGAATCATGGCTCCAACATGAGAGATGTCAATTGAAACAAAGGAGAGGATTATCAAACTCTTAAAAGAAGGTAAATCATCACGTAATGTTGCAAAAGATGTTGGTTGTTCACAGTCAGCTGTGTCAAAAATCTGGACCAAATACAAACAAAATGGGAAGGTTGTTAAAGGCAAACATACTGGTAGACCAAGGAAGACATCAAAGCGTCAAGACCGTAAACTTAAAGCAATATGTCTCTAAAACAGGAAATGCACAACAAAACAAATGAGGAACGAATGGGAGGAAACTGGAGTCAATGTCTGTGACTGAACTGTAAGAAACCGCCTAAAGGAAATGAGATTTACATACAGAAAAGCTAAACATAAACCATCATTAATAGTGTTGAGCCACCCCCGTAGTGTTCGAGTTCGGTTCGGTTCGTCGAACACCCGTGTGTTCGCCGAACTGTTCGTCGAACTGTTCGTCGAACACCTTCGAACACCGTTAAAACCAATGGCAGGCAAACAAAAACACATAGAAACACATAGAAAACACCTTCAAAGGTGTCCAAAAGCTGACAAACTGCTCAGAAGACACAACTAACACATGGAAAAGTGACAAGTACATATAGTCATGCGAAAAGAAAAGAGGTGGAGGAGTAAAAGGAGGGGGAGACACAGATATAGGCATGTCATGCCCTTCTAAAATCCAAAAAGTGAGAAGCCGACACGGCCAGTCCGCTCCTGCCAGTGCCACCTCCGTGTCGCCGGGTTTGTGCCAGAGCCGCGGTGAACCCTGACGGCCAGCCCCCCTCTCCCAATACTGGTGCCTGTCCGCTGGTGGGTCGAGCGAGCCCCCCTGTGGTGGAGGCAGCTCTAAGCTTTTTAATTTAAATTGTCTCTCTAATTTGAATGAATACACTATAAATCCATTTACAAGGATCTATTGGAGGGCAAGTCTCATGCCAGCAGCCGCGTAATTCCAGCTCCAGTAGCGTCCACTAAAGCTGCTGCAGTTAAAAAGCTTTTATAAGGATCGAGCTCGGCTGTCCACCGCAAGGCATCCTACTGCCAGTCCCAGCCCCTATGCCTTGGGGTGCCTCCTGATGCTCTTCACTGAGTATCCCGTGGTCCCCAAGCATTTCCTTTGAAAAAATTAAGTGTCCAAACTACAGGTGGTGTAGCTTGCTTAACAGCCGGGATAATCCACTGACTAGCAGACACTGCTACTAGGCACAAAGTATTTCCTGGGCTAGATGCAGTTAAAAATTTGTAATTAGATACTCTCGTTGGATGCTGAGAAAGCATTCCATAGAGTCTCCTGGCACGCCATATATGATTCTCTTAAAAAGCTTGGGGTAGGGGTCTAGGGGACCCTTTTATAGCCAAAATCATGGCCCTGTATCGCAATATGTCACCTAGGCTGAAGATAAATGGAACTGTAGCACCCTAAGGGCTCGGTTGCTACAGAGGTATTGCACCTCACCCAGAAGTGTGATATCTCACTCTCAGGTAAGGATGGAGTGTGGATCAGGACCCGACACCTGCATGCATTACACCACATTGCCGTGGGGCAGGGTGACCAAAATGTCCCTGAGATGGGCACGACAGTCCCTGTCCCTGGCTGGAGTGGGGGGAGGGAACACTGAGAAAGGGGAATCCTGTCGTGCAGGAGCAGGGAGGAAGCAGTTCCTGGGTGCATTGAGAAGGGAGTATAAAAGGTGGGCACCATCTTAGTTCAGTGCAGAGAAGTCTGAGCAGAAGTGACAGGGAGCAGGGGCTCTGCATGAGCTCTGCTCCGGAGGCGGGCCTAGTAACAGAGGCCCAGGCCTGGAAGAGGGAGAAGGAAGGAAGAGGAGCGGAGAAGGCTCCAGGAAAGAGGAACGAAGGGATCCCAGGGGTGCGGACGGGCGAGTCGCCACCGCACGCCCGAATCCACCTGCGTGGAGGGGTCAGGCCAAAGGGGGAGACCGGTCCCCGAAACTAGTGGAGGCAGGAAACGACCCTCAGTTTGAAACCGGAGGCTGTGACATTTTATGTGGCGCAGCCCCTCGCTACACCCGCTAGGAAGGCACCACATAGGGTCAGGGAAACTGGCGCCAAGTTTACCAAGAGGAGGCCCGAGGCAGCCGGACAGAATGGTTGGTAAGAAAGGCCAGACAAAGGACACACAAAGGGGGTCCTGTGAAGCACTCCAAAGTTATCTGGGAGTTGTCTGAGCCCCTCACCTGGTGAGCACAGTATGATGTGGGCAGCCGTTACCTGCAGACGTGGTCTGGATAATAAGAACTGTGAGTAAAGGCCCTGGACTGCATCACTGACTCCGTGTCGTTACTGCTGCTGGCCTGCACCATCACCCCCATCCTCTGCATACACTGTCCTGAGGCTATACTCCTCCCGTGGGGAGTTATGCTACGCTCTGCTGCACCCACAACACCAGCCTCAGCGGTCTGCCCTGCAGCGGTGGTTCACTCTGACCGCAATCCACGGGTGGCGCAGTCGGACATTTAAACATCAAAACCACATAAATAGTTCCGCCACTGGTTTGACCGCCCTGAGCCACGGAACCGGGTCGCCGCCACGGAGACTACAACCACCAGCATCCACCAAAAAGGGTCCGGCTCCGGGTGTCCCAAGGCCCAGGGGGTGCATCAGAACATTTTCATCACCTTTTACAATCACCAATGGAACAAGGCAGGGATGTCCTCTGTCCCCTCTCTTATACATCCTAGTGAGGGAGCACCTGCTCTCATCAATTCGCCATAACCCCAATATTAGGTGGATTGAGGTGGGAGGCACCGAGTACAAGTGCTCTCTATTTGCTGATGATGTCCTAGTATATATCACTCAATCACATATATTCATCCATGCTGTTATGGCTGAAATAGATCACTTTGTTACATGGTCAAATTTTAAAATCAATGCAGCGAAGTCTGAGGCCCTCGATGTCTCCCTCCCCAAATCCATACAGGATTCCATCCAGTCCAACTTTCCCTTTGCCTGGCCCTCACAGGGTATCAAATACTTAGGAATTCCTATTGATAGAGACCTCTCCCATCTATGTTATCTTAATTTTGGGCCCTTTATTGAACAACTCCATACAGACCACGGTTGGCAAGTTAGAACTGTAAGATTCACTACGTGAACCACTGGTGTTTTGTGGAAAAGCACATGTACACTGTGTTCCAAATAATTATGCAAAAAGTGTTTAGGAGTGATAAGGGAAGAATTTGTTTGTTTGTCAGTTAAACTCATTGATGGTGATGTGTGTCAGGGCTCTTTATATCACTGTAAGCAATTGCAGACACCTGTGCTAATTAATTTGGCAGGTGTGTCCAATGAAAGGCAAGACTACTTAAGAAGGCTGTCCAACATTATTCAGCAGCCTACATTTTCTGCCAAAATGGGAAAGAAAAAGGATGTGTCGGCTGCTGAGAAGCAACAAATTGTGGAGTGTTTAGGTCAAGACATGACTACAATCAACATTGTGCGATGATCAGGATGAAGTGTCTTGGCAATCAAGAAGTATGTAGCTGATTCACAGTACACACGTGTGCGTGCTGATAAGGGCAAATTGAGGACTCTTTCCTACAGGCAATTACGTCAGGTTAAAAGAGCAGCGGCAAAAAAGCCTTGTCATAGCAGCAGACAAGTTTTTGGAGCTGCTGGTGCCTCCAACGTCCCCCGAACAACAAGATGCAGGGTCCTTCAGAGGTTTGCAGCTGTGCATACGCCATCCTGTCGACCTCCTCTATCCGCTTCACACAAGCAGAAACGGCTCCAGTGGGCCAAACATTACATGAAGGCTGATTTCAAAACTGTTTTGTTCACGGATGAGTGCCTTGCAACGCTCGATGGTCCAGATGGATGGAGTGGAGGATGGCTGGTTGATGGACTCCCCACGCAAACACGGCTACAGCGCCAACAAGGAGGAGGTGGAGTAATGTTTTGGGCTGGAATCATGGGGAGAGAGATTGTCGGCCCCTTTAGGATCCCTGAAGGGGTAAAGATGAACTCCATAATGTATGTGGAGTTTCTCAAACAGCACTTCCTGCCATGGTTCAAGAAGAAGAACCGTGTATTCCACAGCAAGATCATTTTTATGCCTGATAATGCACCATCTCATGCTGCACATAAAATATCTGCATCTCTGGCTGATATGGGCATAAAAGGGGACAAACTTATGGTGTGACCCCCATGCTCCCCTGACCTCTACCCCATTCAGAACCTCTGGAGCATCATCAAAAGGAGTGTCTATGATGGCGGGAGGCAGTTCACATCTAAGCAACAGCTCTGGGAGGGTATTCTGTCCTCTTGCAAAACAATTGAAGCAGAAACCATCCAAAGCCTGACAAATTCAATTGACGAGAGAGTTCAGAAGCTCCTTTCAAACAAGGGGTCCTATGTGCAAATGTAACATCACCTAGAATAAAGTTTTGAGTTGAAAACTGTTTGATTTCAGTTTCTAATAACCTGCTAATGCTTATAATTTCAAAAATGACAATTTTTTTGGTCTTTATTAAAATGAAAATGTTGATCGAAAAGTTTGGGGGATCTAAGAGTGTGGCAACCCAGTAGTCAGGATTACTTCGAATTCTGACAATATGAGGGTCATGTTGCAGGTAGTTCAGCAAGAAGGCAGTTATGTGTCTTGCTCATCTCGGAGCCCCAAAATTATTTTCCGGGCTAGATGCAGCTAAAAATTATTATTAATTTTAAATCTGGTGGAGCTTAGTATAGATGGCCTAATAGAATCAGTGCTGCACACTGCTACAAAGCCCAAATTATTTTCCAGCCAAGGTACAGATAAACATGATTAGTAATTTTAAATCTGGTGGAGCTTAGTATAGATGGCCTAATAGAATCAGTACTGCACACTGCTACAAAGCCCAAATTATTTTCCAGCCAAGATACAGATAAACATGATTAGTAATTTTAAATCTGGTGGAGCTTATTATAGATGGCCTAATAGAATCAGTGCTGCACACTGCTACAAAGCCCAAATTATTTTCCAGCCAAGATACAGATAAAAATGATTAGTAATTTGAAAGCTTAAAACGGTTGGTGAGGTGATTTTAACCAATCATCAAGCTTTTACTCTTCCCAGGATGACACAGGGGTAGAAAAGTCATTTCGCATCCATGATTTGTTCATCTTTATGAACGTGAGTCTGTCTACATTATCAGTGGAGAGCCGCGTGCGCTTATCTGTCAGCACACCACCAGCAGCGCTGAACACACGTTCAGACAGAACGCTGGCTGCGGGGCATGACAAGATCTCCAAGGCGTAAGTGGCTAGCTCCAGCCATTTATCCAGATTGGAAGCCCAAAAAGAGCAAGGGTCCAGTGACACAGTCATGGCTTCAATGTTTACTTGGAGATACTCCTGTACCATCGTCTCTAGGCGTTGACTATGTGTCAGACTTCTTGTCTCCTGTGGCCTTGCAAAGGATGGGCTAAAAAACTGGTGAAATGATTCCGCAAAATTGATGTTACCAGCAGATACTGTGGTTCTGTTACGGTTTGAGTGCTGAACACTCGACGGTCCCACAGTTGGCAAGTTGGAACTGTGAGATTCACTACGTGCACCACTGGTGTTTTGTGGAAAAGCACATGTAAGATTCTGCAACAGTCTCTGCTGATACTCCTGCATGCGTGCATCCCTTTCTATGGCAGGAATAATTTCTGCAAATTTACTTTTGTACCGGGGATCTAACAGTGTGGCAACCCAGTAGTCAGGATTATTTCTAATTCTCACAATTCGAGGGTCATGTTGCAGGTAGTGCAGCAAGAAGGCACTCATGTGTGTTGCGCATCCAGGAGCACCAAGTCCCTGTTGTGTTGGTGGCGAGGTAACAATCATGCTTCCTTCCTCTGTCCTCTCCCCCTAACCTCGCACAACAGAAATGTGATCAAGGTCTCCCTCATCTGATGAGTCTTCCATCAGTTCGTCCTCCACTTCTTCCTGGGCTCCTGCACCTTCCTCACTAGTTTGGCTGCTACCATGCGCCCTGGTAAAACCATCTCCCCCACCCTCACATGGCTGCCGCCTTGGTGCTGCCGACCGTCTGGATCTTGCAGATGTTAGCCCTTCCGCATACAACTCCTCCTCCTCTACTTCCTCCACCTCCTCTTGTGCCACCACCTGACTCCGAATTCTGTTTAACATGTGCTCCAGCATGTAAATCACCGGAATAGTCATGCTGATAATGGCATCGTCAGCACTAAACATCTTCGTCGCCATTTCAAAACTGTGCAGAAGGGTGCATAGGTCCCTGATCTGAGATCACTCCTCCAGCGTGATTTGCCCCACCTCTGGATCTCGTTGGCCCAGGCTATACATCAGAACGTATTGCACCAGGGCTTGTCGGTGCTGCCACAGTCGCTGCAACATAGGCAGAGTTGAATTCCACCGGGTAGGCACATCGCATTTTAGCCAGTGAAGTGGCAGGCCCAACGACTTCTGTAGAGATGTAAGTCGCTGAGCTGCGGGATGCGAACGGCGGAAGTGAACACACAGCGACCGTGTCCTCTGCAGAAGACCATCTAGTCCGGGATAGTGGGCTAAAAATTGCTGGACAACCAGGTTCAACACGTGAGCCATACAAGGCACGTGTGTGACATTGCCCCGGCGAAGGGCCGCACCCAAGTTTGAAGCATTGTCGCACACGGCCTTCCCTGGTTTCAGGTCCAGTGGAGACAACCATTCATGAAATTGGTTCTCCAGAGCTGACCACAACTCCTCAGCTGTGTGACTCACATTTCCCAGACATTTCAAAGTAAAAACCGCCTGATGACGTTGAGCCCTACTGCCAGCATAGTAAGGAGGTGTGCAGGATCCCTTCTGCGCAGTTAGAAAGCTTGTGGCATGACCAGACAGGCTTTGGGTGCAGGTGGAAGACCGAGAGGAGGTTGAGGAGGCAGAAGCAGTGGAGGAATTTTGAGATAAAGAGGATTGACGCACAACTCGTGGGGACGGCAAGACTTGGACAGCAGCCCCTTGTCCTGCTGTCACCATAGTTACCCAGTGCCCAGTCAGCAACATGTAACGCCCCTGTCCATGCCTACTCGTCCAAGTGTCTGTGGTGAAATGCACCCTGTCACACACAGAGTTTCTCAAAGAAGCGGTGATGTTGTGTGCAACATGCTGGTGGAGCGCAGGCACACCTTTCTTTGAGAAGTAGTGCCGACTGGGCATCTGGTACTGGGGCACTGCGACGGACATAAGGTCTCGAAAATCCTCTGTGTCCACCAGGCGGAAAGGCAGCATTTCTGTAGCCAAGAGCTTGCAGATGGTGAAATTCAACCTCTTAGCTTTCTCATGGCTAGGAGGAAATGGTCTTTTACTTGTCCACATCTGAGGGACCGAGGGCTGGCTATTGTGCTTAGACGGGGTTGATAAGGGTGTCCCCGGCAAACTGCCGGTCTGTGAGGAAGATGCAGGCAGACATGTTAGGTTGCCTTGATCCAAAGGTGGTGCTATCGATGTCGGACAGCGCTCAACACCAGCTGGTGTTACCACCTCCAAAGAAAATGATGACCTGCCAATCACGCTGGCTGTTGCGGGTAAAGAGGTGGCAGGTCTGCGCCCCAAAACAGGTGTGACTGCTGTCCCCCCAGTCACAGAGGATGAAGAGGCCGCGGATGCATAAGATATGGCACACGGCGGTTGGCCCGGCCGGCTAGGCCGCATTGTAGGACAGTGAGCTTCCCACTGCAACTTATGCTTCATGTCCATGTGCCGGTTCATGCATGAAGTACTCAATCTATGTATTTTTTGGCCTCTACTTAGCTTTTGCTGACAAATGTTACAGATAACACGAGTTGGGTCATCTTTATCGATCTGAAAAAATGCCCAGGCTATGCAAGGCTTAGCACCCATGCGACCTGAAGAGCCACCACGACTTGTGGTGAGAGGCAGAGTTGTGTTTGAGGATGCAGTTGTTGACGTGCTTCCAGTACTACGTCTCTGTCCAGGAAGGCACAACCTGACCTCGTCGTCACTAGCATCCTCCTCCACCTCCTCTGCTGACCTCATCTCTTGGCTGACTGTGGGTTGACAGTAAATGAGATCTCCAACCTCATCATCATCACCCTGTGCGTTATCACACCCGTCGTCCTCAGAGCCAACCTGTTCCTGCCCTGACAAAAAACTAAAGCTGTCACTCCAATCAGGTATTTGAATCTCATCATTGTCTTCCTCATTATCTCCACCAACAGGAGTTACAGTTTGGGAATGAGGGTCTACATTATGGTCAGAACCTTCTGCGTCTGGTCCTGGATCCGACTCATAAAGATTCTGGGCATCAGTTCAGATCATTTCCTCGTCTGGATTCACAGAAGCGCTGGAGTCGACCTCTGATTCCCAGGCTATAGTATGAGTAAACAGCTCTGCAGACTCAACCATCTGTTCTACCTCATACTCAGACGGGCAGCTGGAGATTTGGGAGCTGTGAGGAAGCAAGTGCGATTGGGGTGACACCTTTGAGGACTGGAGTATTTGTGATGTTGAAGTTGATGTGGAGGGGAGCCCACTTAAAGGAACACTTGATATCCGTTGAATCACCTGCTGCTTTTGTGCCTCATCTGGAATTTGTAGTGATTGGCGTGGCCGTAAGAAAGGGATCTTATCACATTGTCCGCTAAAAGAAGTAGACATTTTAGTTTGGCTGGAAGATGGTGTTTCTTCTGCAGATGTTACTGTTGCTTTAACACCTACCCCACGGACACAACCTTTTTTCCCCTTCCCAACACGCCTATTCCCCTTTCCACCAGCAGCAGGTCTTTTTCCACTCATTTTGGTGGTTAACTAATTCACAACTCTGGAGTTGTTTGCACAAAAAAACAATGGATGGTAACCGAGCAGAGCTGAGTGGCCAAACTGTGGTATTAGGCCAAAACTATTGACTGGGTTAGATGCAGAAAAAAATTATATTCAATTTGCAACCTGATGGAGGTCAGTATAGATGGACTAATAGAACAAGTCCCACACACAGCTAGAAGCCCAAATATTTTTTCAGAGGTAGATGCAGAAAAAAATTGTATTCAGTTTGCAACCTGATGGAGGTCAGTATAGATGGACTAATAGAACAAGTCCCACACACAGCTAGAAGCCCAAATATTTTTTCAGAGGTAGATGCAGAAAAAAATTATATTCAGTTTGCAACCTGATGGAGGTCAGTATAGATGGACTAATAGAACAAGTCCCACACACTGCTAGAAGGCCAAATATTTTTTCAGAGCTAGATGCAGAAAAAAATGATATTCAGTTTGCAACCTAATGGAGGTCAGTATAGATGGACTAATAGAACAAGTCCAACACACTGCTAGAAGGCCAAATATTTTTCCAGAGCTAGATGCAGAAAAAAATTATATTCAGTTTGCAACCTGATGGAGGTCAGTATAGATGGACTAATAGAACAAGTCCCACACACAGCTAGAAGCCCAAATATTTTTTCAGAGGTAGATGCAGAAAAAAAATATATTCAGTTTGCAACCTGATGGAGGTCAGTATAGATGGACTAATAGAGAATGTCCCACACACTGCTAGAAGGCCAAATATTTTTTCAGAGCTAGATGCAGACAAAAAATTATTTTTAATTTGCAACCTGATGGAGGTCAGTATAGATGGACTAATAGAGAAAGTTCCACACACTGCTAGAAGGCCAAATATTTTTTCAGAGGTAGATGCAGAAAAAAATTGTATTCAGTTTGCAACCTGATGAAGGTCAGTATAGATGGACTAATAGAACAAGTCCCACAAACAGCTAGAAGCCCAAATATTTTTTCAGCGGTAGATGCAGAAAAAAATTATATTCAGTTTGCAACCTGATGGAGGTCAGTATAGATGGACTAATAGAACAAGTCCCACACACAGCTAGAAGCCCAAATATTTTTTCAGAGGTAGATGCAGAAAAAAAATATATTCAGTTTGCAACCTGATGGAGGTCAGTATAGAAGGACTAATAGAGAAAGTCCCACACACTGCTAGAAGGCCAAATATTTTTTCAGAGCTAGATGCAGACAAAAAATTATTTTTAATTTGCAACCTGATGGAGGTCAGTATAGATGGACTAATAGAGAAAGTCCCACACACTGCTAGAAGGCCAAATATTTTTTCAGAGCTAGATGCAGATAAAAATTATTTTTAATTTGCAACCTGATGGAGGTCAGTATAGATGGACTAATAGAGAAAGTCCCACACACTGCTAGAAGGCCAAATATTTTTTCGGAGCTAGATGCAGATAAAATTTATTTTTAATTTGCAACCTGATGGAGGTCAGTATAGATGGACTAATAGAGAAAGTCCCACACACTGCTAGAAGGCCAAATATTTTTTCAGAGCTAGATGCAGAAAAAAATTATATTCAGTTTGCATCCTGATGGAGGTCAGTATAGATGGACTAATAGAACAAGTCCCACACACTGCTAGAAGCCCAAATATTTTTTCAGAGCTAGATGCAGAAAAAATTATATTCAATTTGCAACCTGATGGAGGTCAGTATAGATGGACTAATAGAATGATGCTATGCCCAAAAGATTTTACTTCACTAGGTGCAGTAAAAAAATTGGTATTCTATACACAGGTGGTATATCTTGCAACACAGATAGGCTACTCCACTGACTAACACACTCTGCAATAGGCCAAAAAGGATTAGCTTTGCTAGATTCAGCCAAATGCTGTGAAAAAAACTTGCACAGCACTGGCACAGACCTGCCTGGCAAAAACTGATAGGAACTGATGTAACCTAGTCCTGAAAAGGACTGCAATTACAATTAGTCTTTACTCCCACAACCTATCTATTTAAGAGCACAGACCTGCCTGATAAAAGTCGTAGGAAATGCTGTAACCTAGTCCTTAAAAGGACTGCAATCACAACTATTCCCTACTCCCAAGCTATCTGTAGATTTGTGCGAAAATTGGCTTGAAATTAACAAGGTATAGCGCACACAGCAACAGCGGTGCCGTCTAACACGCAGCTGCAGCAGTGAGAAAATGGTGGCGACGGGGAAAATGGTTTGGTCTTATAGGGCAAGGACATGTGACATACACTGCCAATGACACATGCCCTTGCTTGTGTGAAAAAAAGCACTTCGCTCCGTGTGTGCGCTGCTGATAGGCTGACAGATTGCACCTCCCCACTGTAAATGCGGGAAAGAGAAAAAAAAATGGAGATCTTCGTTATTCCTGCAGAGATCCATCCCCTGCCCCTCCCCCCGCCCTGCTGTACACTCAAACTGCGTATTAACATTAATTTTCATCATTACTGAGAAAAAATCCAGTTATGATTTTGGTGCACGAACAGTTATCGAACATAACCTCGAACAGCCGAATTTTTCTCAAATCGTTCGTGTTCGCTGAACGGCTCGAACACCGCCCAAAACAGCTCGAATTTGAGATTGGCGAACAGTTCGAGTCGAACAACGCTCATCTCTAATCATTAACACAAAAACAGAAAAAAAAAGTAGTTACTTACCGGTAACGGGATTTCTCAGAGCTAGTGTTGAGCCACCCCCGTAGTGTTCGGGTTCGGTTCGGTTCGTCGAACACCGGGATGTTCGAGGAACTGTTCGTCGAACTGTTCGTCGAACACCTTAGAACACCGTCGAACACCGTTAAAACCAATGGCAGGCAAACAAAAACACATAGAAACACATAGAAAACACCTGCAAAGGTGTCCAAAAGCGGACAAACTGCTCAGAAGACACTCTCTTTAAAAAAGCCGGCCGGCAAATTCAGCAGCGGCATACACCGGTACCCGACAATTTAGACAAGAAGGAATAGAGCATCACACATAGATTAGATAGATAGAAACATGTCAGTCACACATATAAGAAGCACAGTGACAGTGTTGGTTACTGCACTTGTCATTTAGTGTAAAGGATTTATTAACAAAATATTAGTGTTTTCATGCACCGTCTCTTTAAAAAAGCCGGCCGGCAATTCAGCATCTGTACCCGACAATTTAGAACAGAAAGAATAGAGCTTCACACATAGATTAGATAGATAGAAACATGTCAGTCACATATATAATAAGTACAGTGAGAGTGTTGCTTACTGTACTTGTCATTTAGTGTAAAGGATTTATTTAAAAAAATAATAGTGTTTTCATGCACTGTCTCTTTAAAAAAGCCGGCCGGCAATTCAGCAGCGGTACCCGACAATTTAGAACAGAAAGATAGAGCATCACACATAGATTAGATAGATAGAAACATGTCAGTCACATATATATGAAGTACAGTGATAGTGTTGGTTACTGTACTTGTCATTTAGTATTAAAATAAAGGATTTATTATTAAAAAAATTGGCGTGGGGTTCCCCTTAATTTTAGGCTCTAGCGGAGGTTAAGCAGACGGCTGGGGCAGATGTTTGAAGCCTGGGAAGGGGGTAATACCCACGGAGCTTCTCAGGCTACTAATATCAGCCCCCAGCTGAATACATAGCCTTTACTAGCTATTAAAATGGGGGACCCCCCCAAAAAAATGACGTGGGGTCCCCCCTAATTTAATAGCTAGCAAAGGCTAGGCAGACAGCTGGGGGCTGATATTAATAGCCCAGGAAGGGAGCCATGAATATTGGCCCCCTCCCAGGCTAGAAACACCAGCCGTCAGCCGCCCCAGAAATGGCGCATTCATAGGATGCGCCAATTCTGGCACTTAGCCTCGCTCTTCCACGCTGCCCTGGTGCGGTGGCAGGGAGTAATAGGGTTGGGGTTGATGTCAGCTTATAATGCCAGCTGACATCAAGCCCAGGTTAGTAATGGAGAGGCGTCTATAAGACACCCCCATTACTAACCCCATAGTCAAAGTTAAAAAAAACACAAACACCCAGAATAAAGTCCTTTAATTGAAATAAAGACACAATCCTTTATTGTTCTAAATTAAACCATACTTACCATCACGCCCATTCCAGCTGAAGCCAACGATCTCCTGCAATAAAAGAAAAATAATAAAGCAACCTCATCCTTACCTTTCCATGGTTCCCACGACAGCTTCAGCTCTGCTACATCGAGATGACAGGCTGGACCGCAGCAGAACGCTGCCATCCAGCCTGTCATCCCGCAGACACTGAGAAGCGCAGGCATGCTTGCGCTCCTCACTGTCTCGCTGTGACGGCATCCAGATGAGCCGAGGTCATGTCCAATGAACTCGGCTCACCTCATGCACGTCACTGACAGCGTGGGAAAATTCTCACGCTGAAGCGCTGATTGCAGGAGAATTTTCCCACGCTGTCAGTGACGTGCAGGAGGTGAGCTGAGTTCATTGGACATGAGCTCACCTCATGCACATCACTGACAGCGTGGGAGAATTCTCCTGCACTCAGCACTTCAGCGTGAGAATTTTCCCACGCTGTCAGTGACGTGCATGAGGTGAGCCGAGTTCATTGGACATGACCTTGGCTCATCTGGATGCCGTCACAGCGAGACAGTGAGGAGCGCAAGCATGCCTGCGCTTCTCAGTGTCTGCGGGATGACAGACTGGATGGCAGCGTTCTGCTGCGGTCCAGCCAGTCATCTCGATGTAGCAGAGCTGAAGCTGTCGTGGGAACCATGGAAAGGTAAGGATGAGGTTGGTTTATTATTTTTCTTTTATTGCAGGAGATCGTTGGCTTCAGCTGGAATGGGTGTGATGGTAAGTATGGTTTAATTTAGAACAATAAAGAATTGTGTCTTTATTTCAATTAAAGGACTTTATTCTGGGTGTTGTGTTTTTTTTAAATACTTTACTAGAAATTCATGGCGGTCATGTCTAATACTGGCGTGACCCCATGAATTTTGGGCTTGGGGCCAGCTGATAATACCAAGCTGGCCCTAACCCCTTTATTACCCAGTGAGCCACCGCACCAGGGCCCTGGATGAGTTGGGTACAGCGCCAGAAGATGGCGCTTCTATGAACGCGCCATTTTCCGGGGTGGCTGCGGACTGCAATTTGTAGCGGGGGGGGGGGCCCAGAAAGCTTGGGCCTCCCTGCGCTGCAGATTCCAGCCCCCAGCTGCCTAGTTGTACCTGGCTGGACACAAAAATAGGGCGAAGCCCCACGTACTTTTTTTTTAATTATTTCATGAAATTCATGAAATAATTAAGAAAAAAAGGCCTTCCCTATATTGTTGTGTCCGGCCAGGTACAAATAGGCAGCTGGTGGTTGGGGGCAGCCCGTTCCTGCCTGCTGTACCTGGCTGGACACAAATATAGTGCGAAGCCCCACTTCAATTTTTTTTAATTATTTCATGAAATTCATGAAATAATTAAGAAAAAAAGGGCTTCCCTATATTGTTGTGTCCGGCCAGGTACAAATAGCCAGCTGGTGGATGGGGGCAGCCCGTTCCTGCCTGCTGTACCTGGCTGGACACAAATATAGTGCGAAGCCCCACTACAATTTTTTTAAATTATTTCAGGAAATTCATGAAATAATTTAAAAAAAATTGACGTGGGGCTTCGCACTATATTTGTGTTCAGACAGGTACAGCAGGCAGGAACGGGCTGCCCCCAACCACCAGCTGCCTATTTGTACCTGGCCGGACACAACAGTATAGGGAAGCCCTTTTTTTCTTAATTATTTCATGAAATAATTTAAAGAAAATTGACGTGGGGCTTCGCCCTGTTTTTGTGTCCAACCAGGTACAACTAGGCAGCTGGGGGCTGGAATCCACAGCGCAGGGAGGCCCAAGCTTTCTGGGCCACCCCCGCTGCAAATTGCAGTCCGCAGCCACCCCGGAAAATGACGCGTTCATAGAAGCGCCATCTTCTGGCGCTGTACCCAACTCATCCAGGGCCCTGATGCGGTGGCTCACTGGGTAATAAAGGGGTTAGGGCCAGCTTGGCATTATCAGCTGGCCCTAAGCCCGAAATTCATGGGGTCACGCCAATATTAGACATGACCACCATGAATTTCTAGTAAAGTATTTAAAAAAAACACAACACCCAGAAAAAAGTCCTTTAATTGAAATAAACACACAATTCTTTATTGTTCTAAATTAAACCATACTTACCATCACGCCCATTCCAGCTGAAGCCAACGATCTCCTGAAATAAAAGAAAAATAATAAAGCAACATCATCCTTACCTTTCCATGGTTCCCATGACAGCTTCAGCTCTGCTACATCGAGATGACAGGCTGGACCGCAGCAGAACGCTGCCATCCAGCCTGTCATCCCGCAGACACTGAGAAGCGCAGGCTTGCTTGCGCTCCACAGTGTCTCTCTGTGAGGGCATCCAGATGAGCCGAGTTTATGTCCAATGAACTCGGCTCACCTCATGCACGTCACTGACAGCGTGGGAAAATTCTCCTGCACTCAGCGCTTCAGCGTGGGAGAATTCTCACACTGAAGCGCTGAGTGCAGGAGAATTCTCCCACGCTGTCAGTGACGTGCAGGAGGTGAGCTGAGTTCATTGGACATGAGCTCACCTTATGCACGTCACTGACAGCGTGGGAAAATTCTCCTGCACTCAGCGCTTCAGCGTGGGAGAATTCTCACGCTGAAGCGCTGAGTGCAGGAGAATTCTCCCACGCTGTCAGTGACGTGCAGGAGGTGAGCTGAGTTCATTGGACATGAGCTCACCTTATGCACGTCACTGACAGCGTGGGAGAATTCTCCTGCACTCACCGCTTCAGCGTGAGAATTTTCCCACGCTGTCAGTGACGTGCATGAGGTGAGCCGAGTTCATTGGACATGAACTCGGCTCATCTGGATGTCGTCACAGAGAGACGCTGAGCAGCGCAAGCAAGCCTGCGCTTCTCAGTGTCTGCGGGATGAGAGGCTGGTTGGCAGCGTTCTGCTGCGGTCCAGCCTGTCATCTCGATGTAGCAGAGCTGAAGCTGTCGTGGGAACCATGGAAAGGTAAGGATGAGGTTGCTTTGTTATTTTTCTTTTATTGCAGGAGATCGTTGGCTTCAGCTGGAATGGGCGTGACGGTAAGTATGGTTTAATTTAGAACAATAAAGGATTGTGTCTTTATTTCAATTAAAGGACTTTATTCTGGGTGTTTGTGTTTTTTTTAACTTTGACTATGGGGTTAGTAATGGGGGTGTCTTATAGACGCCTCTCCATTACTAACCTGGGCTTGATGTCAGCTGGCATTATAAGCTGACATCAACCCCAACCCTATTACCCCCTGCCACCGCACCAGGGCAGCGTGGAAGAGCGAGGCTAAGTGCCAGAATTGGCGCATCCTATGAATGCGCCATTTCTGGGGCGGCTGACGGCTGGTGTTTCTAGCCTGGGAGGGGGCCAATATTCATGGCTCCCTTCCTGGGCTATTAATATCAGCCCCCAGCTGTCTGCCTAGCCTTTGCTAGCTATTAAATTAGGGGGGACCCCACGTCATTTTTTTTGGGGGGTCCCCCATTTTAATAGCTAGTAAAGGCTATGTATTCAGCTGGGGGCTGATATTAGTAGCCTGGGAAGCTCCGTGGGTATTACCCCCTTCCCAGGCTTCAAACATCTGCCCCAGCCGTCTGCTTAACCTCCGCTAGAGCCTAAAATTAAGGGGAACCCCACGCCAATTTTTTTAATAATAAATCCTTTATTTTAATACTAAATGACAAGTACAGTAACCAACACTATCACTGTACTTCATATATATGTGACTGATATGTTTCTATCTATCTAATCTATGTGTGAAGCTCTATTCTGTCTGTTATAAATTGTCAGGTACCGCTGCTGAATTGCCGGCCGGCTTTTTTAAAGAGACGGTGCATGAAAACACTATTATTTTTTTTGATAAATCCTTTACGCTAAATGACAAGTACAGTAAGCAACACTGTCACTGTACTTCGTATATATGTGGCTGACATGTTTCTATCTATCTAATCTATGTGTGAAGCTCTATTCTGTCTGTTATAAATTGTCGGGTACCGCTGCTGAATTGCCGGCCGGCTTTTTTAAAGAGACGGTGCATGAAAACACTATTATTTTTTTTGATAAATCCTTTACGCTAAATGACAAGTACAGTAAGCAGCACTTTCACTGTACTTCGTATATATGTGGCTGACATGTTTATATCTATCTAATCTATGTGTGAAGCTCTATTCTTTCGGTTCTAAATTGTCGGGTACCGGTGTATGCCGCTGCTGAATTGCCGGCTTTTCATGTTTCACTGTTGGCACTGTTCCCATCGATTTGGGCAATCACTGTAATGCCACAACCACCATGGCTGTGGCATTACAGTGAGTGGCAGACAATCCCTGCATGATTGGTGCTCTAAATAGCGCCAGACATGCAGGACACGCTTTTGGTGCATGAACAGTTATCGAACATAACCTCGAACAGCCGAATTTTTTGCAAATCGTTCGGGTTCGTCGAACAACTCGAACACCGCCCAAAACAGCTCGAATTTGAGATTGGCGAACAGTTCTAGTCGAACACCGCTCATCTCTACTCAGAGCCCATGACGGAACCATGGAGAGAGGGGATCCGCCCTTCAAGGACAGGAAACCTACAGATAAAAAGGGCAGCACCTCTCTCTCGCATCAGTTGTTTACAGAGCACAGAGAGGACCCCCAGGTTAGTAACACAAATTTTAACATTTTTAAGGAGCTTACCAGACACACCCTGTGACTAAACATAGGTAATAAATAAATGTGTACACCCATGCGTGAAGGGAGGGAATGTACGGGTGCCATCATGGGCTCTGAGAAATCCTGTTACCGGTAAGTAACAACGTCTTTCTCCTTCCTCCATGACGGCACCACGGAGAGAATTGCAGAGAAGTGTCATTTAGGGAGGGACCACCCCTTCCAGAACCCTTCTACCAAAGGTAAGGTCCGAAGAAGATGTTAGATCCAGCCGGTAGTGCTTAAAGAATGTAGAAGGGGAAGACCAGGTCGCAGCTCTACATATCTGTTCAATTGAATACCGGCTTTCTCCACCCATTAGGCTGCCACTGCCCTAGTCGAATGAGCCTTTAAATCTTCCGGGGCTGTCTCCCCACTTGAGGAGTATGCCAGGGAGATGGCGTCCCTTATCCACCTTGCCAGTGTGCCCTTGGAAGCTTTCTGTCCCTTCCGAGGTCCCTGGAAGCACAGAAAGAGAGACCTGTTATTCCTATACTCCCGTGTGGCCTCTAAGTACTGGATAATGCACCTTCTGACGTCTAAGGTGTGTAGGTCTTCTTTCCCCCTGTTTTTAGGATTTCAGCAAAAGGAAGGGAGGGTGACCTCCTGCGATCTGTGGAAGTGTGATCCCACCTTAGGAAGGTATGCTGGGTCAGTCCTAAGTGTCACCCTGTCCTCTAGAATTTGCGTAAAGGGGGGCCTGCTGATAAGGCTTGTATGTTGCTAACTCTACGTGCCAATGTGAGGGCTACTAGGAGAGACGTCTTAAGAGATAGGACTTTTAGAGATGCATTCGCTAAAGGTTCAAAGGGATGTTTGGTTAGGGCTAAAAGAACTATATTTAAGTCCCAAGGAGGAGTATTCCAGGAGGGGATGGGCCTAGACCTGTGTGATGCCTTGATGAACCTAGAAATCCACCTATTTCTGGCCAGGTCGCAGTTGTATAGGGCTCCAAGTGCCACAACCTGAACCTTTAGAGTGCTTGTGGCCAGACCCCGCACCAACTCCTTTTGCAGAAACTCTAAGATGGAAGCAATGGGGGCCTCCCCTAGTACCTTCCATGGAATTGAGAAGGCATCTAATGCCACTGGGTTCCCCTTTGGGTTGATTGAGCAGAATATGTCCACTTTTTTGTTCTGCCAGTTGGTGAATAGGTCTATGGAAGGGTTCCCCCAAAACTCTGTGATTTGGTTGAATTACAATTGATTCAGCTCCCATTCGCCCTGTCTCAGATGGGTCCTGCTCAGAAAGTCTGCTGTGATATTTTCTGTTCCTTTTATGTGGAGTGCAGACAGGGACTCTAGATTGTTCTCTGCTACCTGGAGGATGGATTTTGCCACCTGTAGTAGAGAATGGGGCTGGGTCCCCCCCCTGGCGGTATGCCGCTACTACCCTGTTGTCTGAAAAAACTCTTACATGGTGTCCCCATTGGGTGTTTAGGAATTTTGAGAGAGCGAGTTTTACTGCCAGAAGTTCCTTCATGTTGGAAGATACCCCTTCCAAATCCTCTGACCAGACCCCCTGAGCTATTTGGTCATTTAGGTGAGCCCTTCACCCCTGAGGCTTGAATCTGTAGTTAGGACCTGCGACACTGAGATTGTCCATGGAACGCCTCGGGTTAAATTGTCCACCTCCCTCCACCATGTTAGGGAAAGCAAGCTTTTTGATGACAAAATTAGACGACCTTCTAAGTGCCCTTTTAGTGACTTTTCTGCCCCCAAGATTTCCAATTGCAAGTCCCTGGTGTGCAACTGAGCCCAGTGAACCCCTGGGATGCAGGCAGTCATGCAACCTAGCAACCTAGAAGGGACATTGCTCCCCGCAGAGTCATAGAGGGATGGTCTTTCACATGAGATATCCGGGCTATCATATTCTGGATTTTCCCTGCCGGGAGATGGCATTCCTGATTCCTCGAATCTAATAGGATACCTAGATACTCTTGTACTTGATCCGGCTCCAACCTGTACTTTTTTAGGTTCAGAAGCCAGCCTAAATTCGTCAAGGAACCCATGACCCTTGCCAGATGGTTCTTGCAATGGTTGAACGAGTTGCCTATTATTAGCAGATCGTCCAGGTACAGGGTGATCAGGATGTTTTGCTCCCTCAGATGGGCCATTACCTCTGCCACTATTTTTGTGAAAACCCTTGGGGCTATCACTAGACCGAAGGGAAGGGCCGTATATAGGTAGTGTTTGACTATACCTTTTAGCAATATCGCTACTCTCAGGAATTTCTGGTAGTCTCTGTGTATGGGGACGTGATAATAGGCGTCCTTGAGATCCAGGACAGCCATAAAACAGTCTGGGAACAACAATTTCACTGATGATTTTATTGACTCCATCTTGAAGGATTGCACGTTTAGAAATTTGTTAAATTTTTTCAGGTTTACAATTGTCCTGAATGTCCCATCTGTTTTTTTCCTGAGGAACAGAGGGGAGTAGAATCCTTCGCCTTCCTCCTGTGCAGGGACTTCCTGAAGGACTGCTTTCCCTATTAGGCCTAGAATTGTTCTAGTGCTAGTTGTTCTACCCCTGATGACCTCATGGGGGTTATGACGAAGTTTGGATGGGGAATGGAGTGAAACTGGAATTTTAGTCCTGTTTTTATCGCTCGATATTTTTTCCCACGCTGGAAGGAAATGAGGCTGACTCTCATTGGGCGGGTTTTCCTGTTGTCGCTGGGGGGCCTGTTAAACATAAACCCTTTGGCCTTTTTCCTCCTATCCTCCCACCTATCCTGGTCTTCGGGGAGTTTTCGGCGCATAAATTTCCTGCTCCGAAAGAACTTCCTGTATGAAGTACCGGAGAGGACCGGGAAGAGTTTCTTGTTATCCCCGACTTTGCCAAGGATATCATCCAGAGTAGATCCGAATAGGAACTCACCCTTGCAAGGAATGGAACACAGCCTAGATTTTGTTTGGTGATCACCCAGCCAGCATTTAAGCCAGAGGGCCCGCCTGGCTGCGTTAGAAAAACTCACAGCCCTGGCTGCCAGCTTGATGGAATCAGCTGATGCATCAGCCAAAAAAGTTGCTGCGCCCTTCATTACTGGAATGGAGCCTAGTATGTTATACCTTGACGTTTTGTTTTTAAGTTGCACTTCTAGCTGATCTAGCCAGACCATTAAAGATCTGGCTGTGCATGTGGCTGCCACTGCGGGTTTTAACCCTCCTCCTGCCGCTTCCCAAGTTCCTTTCAGAAAGGAGTCTGCTTTTTGTCCATTGGGTCTTTTAGCACCCCCATGTCTTCAAATGGCAGGGAAAATGTTTTAGAGGCTTTAGCTATCTAACTTTGGCGCCTTCCCCTAGAAGGAGCATACCGGGTCTTCGAAGGGGTATTTTCTCTTAGGTGACAACAAGCCCTTCCTTTCCGGCTTTTTCCATTCCCTCTTAATAAGGGAGTGGACTTTATCATTAAGAGGGAAAGATCTCCTTTTCTTTTGTTCCAGGCCACTAAACATCATATCCTGGACTGATTTTTTAGGGCGTGGATCTACCAACCCCATAGTGGACCTAACTGCCTTAATTAAATTATCCGTACCCTCTATAGGGAAACAGCTACGACCCCCACCCTCAGAAGATGACGAGGATGAAGATAAGCAGGACGAATCTAAGTCTACCACCTCTCCGTCCAAACTGCTAGATCCTGATACAGGGGATAGGTTCCTGTTTTTTTCTCGTTTCTTCCCCCCCTTCTGTAGGGACTTGAAGGTATCCTCAACCTGGGATTTAATCAGGGATCTGAGCTCTGAGGCGAACTTAGGGGTCTCCTCGCAGATTGTTTGTTCAATGCATGAGTTGCATAGTCTTTTTTGCCATGTGGTGGGCAGATCCTCTGCGCAAAGTGCGCAGGTCCTGTGTTTGGACTTGCCCATACTCTTCCTTCCCTGATGAGAGAAGAAAAGAGAGGGGGGGTCCCAAGTTACAAGTGAGCTTTCACGAAGATCACTTACTGTCCCGTTGTAAGAGGGAATACTGGATTTGAAGAGGAACCTGTTCCAATAGCTGGGATCTTTCCTCGAGGTTGATGCCACGCTGTAGTCCTAGTCGCGTTGCGAAGACCTGCCAGACCGCCAGATTCCACCATCACCTTGGCTGTGTTAGCGGTCACTGGGGGGTCCTTTCGTACGCTTCCCATGTTGTGGAGGTGGTGGTGAGTGGGGGTGCAGGGACTGTACCTCCTGTGGCTCCTGCTCACTCATAGCCAAAAAGGTACCAGAGTGTGCCAGGAAGCACTTCCCTTGTGCATTTGACTCGCCCCCTGGGCCGTGGGGCACTCGGGACTGGACTTCAGGGCAACGCTGGGAGTAGTAGTGGCGACCCGGTCCCGTGGCTCAGGGTGGTCAGACCAGTGGTAGTCAATGATGTGTTTTAGGTAATGTCCGACTACGCCACCCGTGGATTGCGGTCAGGGAGGACCGCCGCTGCAAGGCAGACCACTGAGGCTGGTGTTGGGGATGCAGCAGGGATAGTGTTACTCCCCACGGGAAGAGTGCAGCCCCAGGGCAGTGTAGAGGATGGTGGGGATGATGGTGTAGAGAGTCCCAGTGTCGTTAGTGCTGGAGGAGCAAGGAGTACATAGACAACGTACTGCAGTCCAATGTCTTTTACTCACAGTTCATATGCTCCGGGTCACTTCAGTGCCAGCAGTGACCAACCAAGCCGTGCAGTGTCCACCAGGTGAGGGACTCGGTCAACCTCCAGACACTTCAGGAGTATGGTTCAGAGCTCCTTCCTATCCTTCCTTCGGCTCGTGCCCCGCCAGTGACCAAGCTTTTGTCCAGCTCCCGCGGGTCTATGCGGGCAAACGTGGGCCCCGTTTCCCGCTACCCTATATAGTATGCCTTCCTTGCAAGGTTTAGCAAGGGGTCGCACCAAGTGATGGTCGCGACCTCCGATTCTTGGCTGAAGATTATTAGCTTCCACCAAATTGGGATCCGGTACCCTCTTCTTGCCTGACCCGTCACCCGATTCACGTTGGTCCTTAGGGTTCCTTCCACCTTCTTGTTCCTGAGCCCTTCTGTTTCTTAGCCACTTCTTTCCCTTTCCTGTTCCTTCTCTTCTCCTCTGTTCCTTCTCCTCTCAGGCCCCGGCCTTTTCTCTAGGCCTGCCTCTGAGCAGAGCTCCTACAGAGCCTCTGCTCCCTGTCTTCTTCTCTGACTGAACAGACTGACTGCTCTAAGAAGGTGCCCACCTTTTATACCTCCCCAAGAACATGAGCCCAGGTGACCAGCAACCAATGAGCTCCTCCCTACGCTCAGGAACCGTCCCCTCCTGCTCCTACATCACCGGGTTTTCCTCCCCACTCCCCACTCCAGCCAGGGACATAGTCTGTCGTGCCTGCATTACTATCTAAATGGGAGCACCGTTGAGCTGTCCCTCGGAAATGGGGTGTGTGTGCTGCATGCAGCTACCTGAGCCCTGGTCCATACTCCATCCTTACCCGGGAGTGGAATATCACACCTCTGGCAGAGGTGCAATACCTCTGTAGCGACCGAGCCCTCGGGGTGCTACACATTCCCGGCAATTTAACCCCTATAGGGCTCCGCGCCCTCACCTGGCTTGTCCACCTGTGCACCTTCCAGCATGGGGGACGCCCCCCACAGGAGAGTCCATCCCTCCCCCCAATGCTTTCTTTTGCTGGGCATCCCGGTTCCCGCGCGTTCAAGCGCGCCGCTCCCAGAGGGCACCGTGGCGCGCGTCACTTCTGGTATGCGCACACGCCTAGGCCGCCGACACCCAGTGGTGCACTGCGGCTCGCATCAGAGGGAAGGCGTCAGCGAGCCCAGACACGCTGACCCCCCAGACAGGCGTTCGGCGCGCGTGCTTCCGCAATGACCCCCGGAAGCCCAGGTATGCACACTCACTGACCTGGGCCCCGGAAGCTCAGGCATACTCACCACCTGGGCCCCGACACCACTGGAGAATGCGGCGGCTCTGGTCTCCTCCTGCGCTGCATCTCCCTGCCACCCTAGAGGCCCACTGACCCCAGCGGTGGTGCTACAGGACACCGCACCAGCCGAGGCAGGGAACCCCAACTGCCTGAACCAGTCTGGCCGGGCCTGGTAAGTCCATCTTCTATCTTTCTTTCTGTTTCCTTTCTTTCTTTCCTTCTTCTTTCTGTAGGTCCCCGTCAAGGACAGGAAACCAACTGATGCGGGAGAGAGGTGCCGCCCTTTTTATCTGTAGGTTTCCTGTCCTTGAAGGGCGGATCCCCTCTCTCCGTGGTGCCGTCATGGGGGAAGGAGAAAACAAGGTTACAATGGGCTAAGGAAACGCAATCATGGATTGCGGATGACTGGATGAAAGTCATATTCAGTGATGAATCGCGAATCTGAATTGGGCAAGGTGATGATGCTGGAACTTTTGTTTGGTGCTGTTCCAATGAGATTTATAAAGATGACTGCATGAAGAGAACATGCAAATTTCCACAGTTATTGATGATATTGGGCTGCATGTCAGGTAAAGGCACTGGGGAGATGGCTGTCATTACATCTTCAATAAATTCCCAAGTTTACGTTGATATTTTGGACAGTTTTCTTATCCCATCAATTGAAAGGATGTTTGAGGATGATGACATCATTTTTCAAGATGATAATGCATCCGGCCATAGAGCAAAAACTGTGAAAACATTCCTTGAAAGAAGACACATAAGGTCAATGTTATGGCCTGCAAATAGTCCGGATCTCAATCCAATTGAAAATCTTTGGTGGAAGTTGAAGAAAATGGTCCATGACAAGGCTCCAACCTGCAAAGCTGATCTGGCAACAGCAATCAGAGAAAGTTGGAGTCAGATTGATGAAGAGTACTGTTTGTCAATCATTAAGTCCATGCCTCAGAGACTGCAAGCTGTTATTAAAGCCAGAGGTAGTGCAACAAAATACTAGTGATGTATTGGAGTGTTCTTTTGTGTGTTTGTTTTTCATGATTCCATAATTTTTTCCTCAGAATTGAGTGATTCCATAATTTTTTCCCTCTGCTTGGTCTTAAAAAAATACCCTTACTGAGTACCACGTTTTTTATCTTGATTTCTTTTAGTGTTTCTTAAAGCCTTAAAATTGCCATTTGAAATTACTTTAGTTTTGTGCCATGTCTGTGATCTGCTTTTTTTCAACAAGATTAAACAACTGAATGAACATCCTCCGAGCCCGGTGATTCCATAATTTTTACCAGGGGTGGTATAAAACCACAGATATACATAAATCTATGCAACCTGATTTAGCAGACAAAAAAATCTCCTGGAATTGCTCTTTTTCAAAATCCAAATTTTTAAACTGACTGCACAATTTCTATTAGCATACCCTGTTTCTTTTTCATACAGGGGGCTCAGATGGCTTAATAATAATCACTCAGTTATTTTGCCACCACTCGAGCATTTATATTAGGGAGGTCCTTCTTTTTCTTATTTCAATGAGAAAACACTCTCATTGCCCTATTTATATACGGGACTGGAGTGCATAGATATCATACCGCCATTAAGTTAGAGTTATCCGAATGGACAAAATGAGTCACTAAGACATAAGAATACCTAAGCTTCACATATCTCATATATTGTCAATACAATCTCATTACTTTCGTATATATAAACAATTTTTGAAATCCTGCTGCTTATCAATCCATGTTAGCAGCCCACAGATTTTTACAAAGTTAAATTGTTGGCATAATTATTGGACCATTATCACCAATTTTCTATACAAAAGGGCAGACTTATCTGTCAAGAAGTCTCCTTCATTGGTGTCAGAGTTGGTTCCACCATGCTTGGGCTCCCGACGCGTTTCTTTACTCTTAAGGGGAGATAGAGCTTTATTCCATCTTGCTCAGAAGATATGTCACATAAGACGAGATGACATATCACAGTGGCCCTAAGGGCTTCTGAAAGGCTGTGCCGCATATTTCCCTATCTTTGCTTGCTGTGCGGTGAAGAAAGGAATGGTGAGATTCTCCATTCTTTTAGGTTTCCAAAAATCTATTTTGTGGATACTTGGACATATCGTTTTCCCATAACTCGCTGTTGAATTATGTAGTTCACACAAAGAAGCACATGGTGTGGGGGAAGGGACAAATCCTGTTCAGCTGCAACTGCTGTGAAATTTGTCACCCCCCCTACTCCTCCGCCCCTTCCCTTCTGCTTGCTGCACAAGTATTCAGAAGTGTCGGATTGCACTGTACATGGAGATCTCTGTAACCCTGCCAAACAGTGCACAGTGATTGACATTCGATTACCTTGAATATCTTCACAGTGGGGAATCCTGATTGGGTCTCCATCTATTGGGTTGGCTGTAGTGGAAGCGGTGTTGGTCCCCATTATACTACTTACACTCTAGTGACATTGATGCCACTTTACTGGTGTCTGCCACTAATTTTTGGAAATGTGGGGAATCCTGATTGGGTCTCCATCTATTGGGTTTGGCTGTAGTGGAAGAAGTTTCTGTCTCCATTAAACTACTTCTACTCTAGTGAAATTGATGCCACTTTGTTGGTGTTAGGCCCTAATTTAGGGAAATGTGAACACTCCTGGTTAGGTATCCATCTTTTGAGTTGGTCATAGTGGACGAGGTTTTGGTCTCTATCTATTTGTATAGTTATACTGTAGTGAAATTAATTATTTGGTGCCTATATTTTTCTCCAGAAAGGGGTACACAGACATTATTAACTCAAAATTGGTTTTCAATAAACAATCATCAGCCGCCCCATCAAACGCATCTGCTTCTTCTTCCTCCTCCTCTGTTACCGTGCCAAGTATTGTCACGTAGGTCTCCGACCGCAGAACCTATGGTTGTATACTCACTCCAGTCAACTTGAGTGAGAACCTGTCAGCTGTAACAGAAGCTGACATGCCTGCTGTGTTTGTTTCACTGAGCACACCACATGTTTCGCAATACACCGTAACATCTCCACCTGCACCTCAAAACGGGCTAGTAGTTTGTCCGTTTCACCGTGCTCCGCACTCTCTCAACACTGCTGCTCTCAGTCCCACAGTTGTAGTCACATAAAAGATTATTTCCTCCTACACATGACAAAGCTAAGAGGTTGAACTCCACCATCTCCAATCTGTTGACCATGGAAATGGTGGTCTTAGGCCCTAATTTTTCAAAATGTGAACAGTTCTGATTGTGTCTCCATCTGCTGGGTTGGCTGTAGTGGAAGAGGTGTCGGTCCCCATTATACTACTTAAACTCTAGTGAAATTGATGCCACTTTGGTGGTTTCTAAAAAACTACCCAGATCTGCCTGAGCTGCTTGTGAAAGTACAAAGCGTGTGTGCCCATTTCAGAAAGTCAACTATAGCTTCCGCCACCCTGGCAGTGCTTCAGCAGCATTTGCAGCTTCCAGCTAGCCGACTGTTATGCGATGACACCACATGTTAAAAATCAATGTTGCACATGTTGGGAAGGATTTGTGAGCAGCAGATGGCAGTTGTTGAGTACCAGCTTCAACATGCCCATCGGTATTCAGGTCAGCCTCCGCACATAAGAACTGATGAGTGGGCATGAATGTCTGACATCTGTGCCGTCCTCCAAAACTTTGAGGACTCCACCAAGATGGTGAGCGGCGTTGACGCCATAATTAGCGTCATCATCCTGCTTCTCAGTCTACTGAAACGCTCAGTGCTCACAATTAAAGAGGAGGCATTGCAGGCGGAGCAAGGATTTATGCAGCCCAGCCTCATCTCATCTCAATGTGGATTGGGTATTAATGAGGAATAGGAGGATGAGGAGGAGAACATGGACAGTCGTCCTCTTGGAAGTCTTGGCTCTCTTGGAAGTCTTGATACCCCGCTTTCAGTCTGTGGGAAAGCTGTATGAGTTTTGCTTAATGACCGTCAGTGGCCTATGCACGTTATTTCTCAAAACGCATTGCAGATCAGGCCATTGTCCAACTCTGTAGTGATTAAATTCAAGGTGTAAAGAAAGATCTTTGTCTGTGTCTAAGCACCACTGAGAAATGTGAGCTGATGTTGGACGGCTACCATTGCTTATGCAACAAGCTGCATTAAAGGACTTCCTGCGAGAAATGACAGCCTGAGTAGATACGGTTTCCCTCTATGCCAGTCCTTTTACCGAGCTAAATAATATGGCTGTGGTGAAATACAACTCTCACCGAGAAGCAGTGTCAGACTGAAGAACATTGGGCCCACCAGAGGATTTGATTCTGAGGGACCACCTTTCTCCCCCGCTAAAGAGCCCCATAGCAGGTGCAAGGTTTGCGCTATGAACTCTCCTGAAGGAGAAGCCAGGGCCCACCGGAGGAGTCTTCGGTTCTCTGGTGGGCCCGTCCAACACTGCCGAGAAGCACCCCTGGCTAAGAAAAGTGTGGAGGAAGGTTCCCGGACACTTTAAAAAAGCAGCCATAAGGTGGACTGGCTCTGTACCGTCCCTGGCCTTATTCACTTGTCCACGTGTTTGTGGTTAGGCGGTCCTTTCCACTAAGTGTACTGGGGAGGGCACGGGTAATGTTCTGGGACCCATGCTTGTGGAAGGTGTGGGCGACACTGGGATAAAAAATAGTTTCGGCTGGGGACCAAGTATGGAGACCCAGCCGCCGCCATGAGATTGTTAAAAGCTTCCACCTCCACGAGCTTAAAAGGCAACATTTCAAGTGCAAGCAGCTGTCCAGAAAGGTGGCAGTTTAGTATTGCGGTCTGTGGGTGGCTGGCTGGCTGCATACTTGCGCTTGCATTCCATGTAACCAAAAACTAAAGAGATGGATGGACTCATCATCATCACAACCTGAAAGGTTTGTGCTATGAACTCTCCTGATGGAGAAGCCAGGGCCCACCGGAGGATGCTCCGGTTCTCTGGTGGGCCGGTACAATCCTGCTGAGAAGCATCACTGGCTCAGAAAAGTATGTTGGAAGGTTCCCGGACACTCTATAGCTGCTTTTTTACTGAGGGGGAAACCCATGCATGTCCTTGGTGGGATTTGAACCCTGGACCCCATTGCTGCAAAGCTTCAGTACTAACCACTGAGCCACTGTGCTGCCCTCTCTGTTCTCTGTCTGATATCTAACATGCTGGAGAAACTTGCACCTACTGCCACTGAGTATCTTCAGCTTCTTTGTGAGAAATGAATGCATTTGGGCAGCCACTCAGTCTACCAAATAAAATTCCTGAGAAGGAAATTGTGGATGACTTTGCTACTGGTACTGGGGGCACTGCTAATACCATGGCATCGTGCCAAAGTTCACTGGAAATATTCCAGGCTGGTTGGAGCCAAACTGATTCCCATACAAAAGTACCAGCAGCAACCTAAGGAAATGGCGGCCTCTATCATCATCACAACCTCTATCATCATCACGACCTTGGCACTATGAACTCTCCTGAGGGAGAAGCCAGGGCTCACCGCAGGAGTCTCCTGTTCTCTGGTGGCCCTGTCCAACTCTACTGAGAAGCAGCCCTGGCTAAGAAAAGTCTGTGGTAAGGCTCCCGGACACTTTATGGCTGCTTTTTTGCTGTGGCCTGGCTCCAGTGAGATGTACCGTCTTTGGCCACATTCACTTGTCCACATGTTTGTGGTTAGGCGGTCCTTCCCACTAAGTGCACTGGGGAGGGCACGGGTAATGTTCTGGAACCCGTGCTTGTGGAAGGCGGGGACGACACTGCAATAAATAGTGGCGGCTGGGGACCGAGTATGGAGACCCCGCTGCCGCTGCCATGAGGTTGTGAAAAGCGTCCGCCTCCATGAGTCTAAAAGGCAACATTTCAAGTGCAAGCAGCTGTCCAGAAATGTGGCAGTTTAGTATTGCGGCCTGTGGGTGGGTGGCTGGCTGCATACTTGTGCTTGCATTCCAAGTAGTAGAAAACTAAGGAGATGGATGGCCTCATCATCATGACAACCTGAAAGGTTTGCGCTATATACTCTCCTGATGGAGAAGCCAGGGTCCACTGGAGGATTCTTCAGTCCTCTGGTGGGCCCGTCCAACCCTGCCGAGAAGCATCCCTGCCTAAGAAAAGTGTGTGGGAAGGTTCTCGGACACTCTATGGCTGCTTTTTTTTTTACTGTGGACTGGCTCCAGCAATCCATAAGGTTACAACCTATAAGATCCCTTTACTGTCTCCCAATTGCCCAGCGTATCCAGTTCAAACTATTAACACTGACGTACAAAGCCATCCATAACCTTTCTTCTCTGTACGTCTCTGAACTAATCTCCCAATATATTCGCTTCTCCGGTCCTCCCAAGACCTCCTTCTTTCCACAATTATTTGTTCCTCACCCAATCACTTCCAATACTTCTACCAAATATCCCCCATCTTCTGGAATTTTGTGCAGCCTGCCATTGCCTCGCTGCCACATCACCTCAACACCACCGGAGCTAATGCAACTCCACGACCTACTGCCTCCTTCCCCACCTTCCTGTAGAATGTAAGGCCGCAAGTTCAGGGTCTATAAGACTTAAGATGCAATATGGCACCTTGGCAAAGCCCAGTTATGTTCTCCCTCTGATATCTAACAACAACAAACAGGTCATGCTGGAGAAACTTGCACCTACTGCCACTCAGTGTTTTCAGCTCCTTTGTGAGAAATTAATGTTTGCTCAGCCAGTCTATCAAATAAAATTACTGAGGTATGGAAATTGTGGATGGCTTTGCTTCTGGTACTGGGTGGTAATACCAAACCGTGGCATGCCATTCACAGGATATTCCTGGCTGGTTGGAGACAAGCTCATTCCCACAGAAAAGTACCAGCAAGCTAAGGAGATGGTGGCCTCTGTCATCATGAAGGAGTTTGCTCGTTGTCTAGTAGTCTGGCTTTTATACTAAAGATCCTGCTCATTTTTATAGCTTTAAGTGAGAACGCAGAGACCGTGGTTTCTGCAGTAGCGCCTCCAGGCCGGGATAGTGGTGGAGAAGTTTTGTACCATCATGTTGAGGATGCGAGTCATGCGAGGCACATGTCTGTGGTTGCCCTGACATAGGGCTGCCATCGGGTTTGCACCATTATCGCACACGGCCTTCCCTTGCTCCAGGTTCAGTGTAGACAGCCATTGTTCAAACTCAGCCTGGAAAGCTGTCCACAACTCTTCAGCTGTATGACTGCGATCGCCAAGGCATATTATTTTAACACTGCCTGATTGTGGTGAGACCTGGCTGCACAGTACAGAGGTGGGGGGATTCTCTCTGCACTGTTGGAACATGCGTCTCAGTAAGGCACAGATGGAGGGCGCAGGTAGTGGCCCAGGAGGAGGTGGAGGATGCAGAAGAACTGGAGGAAGTGCTAAATACAGAGGTTTGTCCCACAAGCCTTGGGGATTCCAACACTTGCTCTCTAGTGACACCTTGGTGTCTAGTGGTTTAGTTCTCCACCCCCTGGTGTGTAGTGGTTTAGTTCTCCAACCCTAGCTGTTTAGTAGGTTAGTTTTCCAACCCCTGTTGTCTTATTAGTTCTCCACCCCAGTTTTCTATTAGTTTAGTTCTCCATGTTCTGGTGTGTATTTGTTTTATTCTCCAACCTTAGCTGTTTAGCAGTTTAGTTCTCCAAGCCCTGTTGTATATTGGTTTAGTTCTCCATGTTCTGGTGTGTATTTATTTCTTTCTCAACACCCCTAGGGGTTAACGCCTGGTGACGAGGGTTTGGATTCTTCTTGGACCGTACTTTGTCCGGGCCCTGATCAACTGAAAAAAATTTTGGGCATCGCTACACATGCTTTCCCCCTCTTGAGTCTGTGAAGCTTTGGATCAGACTTTGGATGCCACGGAATGGAATGTCTGCAGACATGCCCATCTGTGTGCTTCCCTGTCAGTTGGCCGGTTGGAGAGTTGTGATGTTGGTGAAAACAAGGGTAATTGGGGTGCCACCTCTGAGGACTGTACTGTGTTAAGTTGGAGGAAGAGGAGCAGAGGCCACTTGATGCAGCGCTTGTCATCTACTGGAGCACATGTTCTTCCTGCCCCTTATCTACAAGGCGTACCGCTGTGCGACTTCCAAAGAAACGGAGTGGAGTCCAGTAATAGAAGTTTTAAAAATGCTGCACAATTGCTCTCTGCAGCAAAACAAACCTACTTCTCTTATCGTACGTGTGTCACAACCCTAATGTAGCATCGGCGTCTCTTCCTCCTGCCGGGCAGAGATGCCGTTCCCCTCACCGCCTCGGTCCCGGTCCGGCATCTTCCTGCTCCCCCGCTGCTGCTGTGGCACGCACTGCATGCAGCTTCCTGGGCACTGTGCTTAGGGCGCGCGCGTGCTCCCTCCCTCTTAAAGGGGCCGCGTGTTCAGTCCTAAAGAGTCCCCGGCCAATAGCCGGAGGACTTCCCCTTTATAAGGCACCTCCTCCAAAATGGAGGTGCCTGTGCAAGGTTGTTGTTTGTGTGCTAACACTTTCCTCAGCCCTCAGGTCCCGCTGCCTGTCAGTCCTGCCCGCCAGTCTAATAGTTCTGCCCGCCAGTCTGTCTACAGCCGTGTCTGCCAGCCTGCTTACCTGGAGCACCTGCCAAGTAACCAGCTGTGCCCGCCAGCCTGCCTATCCGGAGCACCTGCCAAGTAACCAGCCGTGCCTGCCAGCCTGCCTATCCGGTGCACCTGCCAAGTAACCAGCTGTGCCCGCCAGCCTGCCTATCCAGAGCACCTGCCAAGTAACCACCCGTGTCTGTCAGCCTGCCTACCTGGAACACCTGCCAATTACCTGCCGTGCCCGCCAGCCTGCCAACCCTGAGCACCTGCCAAGTAACCTGTCATGCCCACCAGCCTCCCAACCCGGAGCACCTGCCAAGTAACCTGTTGTGCCCGCCAGCTTGCCTACCCAGAGCACCTGTCTGGCTATCCGCCATACCTGCCTGCTTGCCTACCCGGAGCACCTGTCTGGCTATCAGCCTTACCTGGCTGCTAATCTACCCGGACGACCCACCAGCCTTCCTGCCATGCTCATCCGCTGTACCGGTCAGCTCCTGTCATCTGACCCGTGGAAGTCACCTGTTCTCACACAAGGTCGGTCCCAGAGTGGCACCTGGTTCACCTGCCCAGTCCTTCCCTTGTTCACGGAGTCGATTAAGCCGCCGTGTGACCTGTGTCAGTCCGAGTAGGCACTTAGTCACGCCCCTCTGGTCCCTCCTTGCACCGAAGCACAGATGTTACACAACCGGACCCGTAACACCTAAACAGCTATTCAGTACTTTCAAGTCCCTCCTCTGTCCACCAACTCCCCGTCCCTCTCCTCTCCTCTCATCTCAGCTGAAGACTTAGTCTCATTCTTTAAGCAGAAGATTGACAACATAGGGCAAAGCTTTTGCTTAAAGTCTTCTCTCTCATAACGACACAACTCTCCTCCAAAAACCTTCATCACGGAAGATCATCTTTACTCTCCAAATCACATCTCACCACCTGTGAACGTGACTTAATACCATCCCACCTCATTCCAAACCATACCACAGTCTTCATCCCAAGCCTAACCCTCCTCTTCTACCTGTCACTAACAACTGGCATCTTCCCCTCATGATTCAAACAAACCTCGATCACAACCATCCTCCAAAAGCCCTCACTTGAGCCATCCTATGTTTAGCTATCGCCCCATCTCACTTCTCCCCTATACCTCCAAACTACTGGATCAACATGTCTATTTTGAACTCTCCTCCCACCTCTCCTCCAGCTCCCTCTTTGACCGCTTACAATCAGGCTTCCGACCTCACCATTCTACTGAAACTGCCCTGACTAAAGTCACCAACGACCTACTAACTGCCAAATCGAAGCCAGACTACTCTGTCTTCCTCCTCCTAGCCCTGTCATCTGCCTTCGACACAGCAGACCATACCCTCTTACAACAGACTCTCATCTCTTGGCATCACAGACTTGGATCTTTTCATACCTAACCGACAGGACATTCAGTGTCTCCCACTCACACACCACCTACTCATCTCACCCCCTATGTGTCGGTGTTCCCTAAGGTTCAGTTGCAGGACTCAGACTTTTCTCCATCTACACCTTCAGCCTGGGACAGTTCATGGTCTTACGGTTTTAAGTATCACCGCTATGCTGATGACACACAGATCTACCTCTCTGGACATGATATCACCTCCTAACTAACCAGAATCCCACAATGTGTACTGTGTTTCCTCATTCTTCTCTGCTAGATTTGTAAAAATTAACATGGATAAAACAGAATGCATCATCTTTCCACCATCTCATTCACTCCCCCCCCCCAACTGACCTATCGATAAAAGTGAATGGCTGCCCACTCTCCCCAGTCCCGCAAGCTTGACTCTGATCTGTCCTTCAAACATCAGATCCAAACCCTTTCCATTTATTGCTGACTCCAACTCTAAAGTATTACAGGGATCCGCACATTCCTCAACCATGAATGTAGAAAAACACCAGTGCACACCCTCATCAACTTCCGCCTCGACTACTACAAGCTCATGCTCTGTAGCCTCCCTTCTACCACTCTCGCACCCCTCCAATCTATCCTAAACTGTGCTGGCCGAATAATCCACCTGTCACCCCGCTATTCCCCGACTGCTCCCCTCTGTCAATCCCTGCGCTGGCTCCCTGTTGCCCAGAGACTCCAGCTGAAAAGTCTAACTTTGGCATACCAAGCCAAAACCATCGAAAACCTGTCTCCTCCATACATGTGTGACCTAGTCTCCCTGTACTAGTTACTTGCACGCAACCTCCCATCCTTCCAAGATCTCCTTCTCTACTTCCCTCTTATCTCTTCTTGTCACGATCGCATACAAGATTTGTCTGTTGCATCTCTGCTATTGTGTAACTCTGTACCTCAACACATCAGACTCTTGCCTACCATGCAAACCTTGAAAAGGAAGCTGAAGACCCACTTCTTGTGACAAGCATGCAATCTGTGGTAACACTCGCTCCAGCATACCGCTGCACTACTAGCTGTACCCTGACCTACTGTATCCTCACCCATCCCTTGTAGATTGCTTTTGCGCCCTTGCGGCAGGGTCCTCTCTCCTCTTGTACGAGTTGACGAGTCACCATCGGTGACTCCTTTTCACATGCTGTAATAGTAATAATAATTATAGTACTTGCACTCTGGGTCAATTGATGGCTCTTTCCAGGTGTCTACCCAAAATTTGGTGTGTTTTGGCAGCTCTTGGGCCCATTTGAAGGTGTTGTGTATGCTTTTTTTTGTCCCCCCCATTGAATCCTATGGCGTTCGGTAACGTTCAATGATCATTCGACTAATAAATCGGCGAATATTACAAATTCGACGATCATAATCAGAATCGAATATTGAAACATTTGCTCATCTCTATTTATGAGGCACCATTTCCATTCTCTGTGCCTCTTTGTACTTATCATCCACCCTGCAAAACAGTTCAACTCAGTCTCGCTCAAGACAAAATGAATTGCCAGAACAGTTAGGTGTCATGTAGGACCTCCTTTTATTCTTTATGGAAAGAAAAATGAGGGGAGAGGAGTGAGAGAACAGGAAGAGGGAAAGACAGAAAGCACATGCTGAGCTTTCTAACAAGTGTTTTACCTCACCTAGAGCCGCATTCTTATCTATACCACTCAGTACTGCTGTATAATTTCCTCCATAGCTCTGCTGCTTTTGTCTCTGTGCTAACCAAGGAATGAATAACATGAATCTCTCTGTATGTTGGGTCTGGATGGGAGACATCATAACAGACAGTCTTTAATAAGCTCAGACTCAATTGCAAATGTAGGGGTACAGCGTAAATGTTAAAATGGCCCTAATAAAAACAAAAAGAAATGGCACCTCTCTGCAAGGTATTTCCATTTTTATTTATTGGGGCAACTTTTGCATTTTTAAAAAGAGATGTCCAGTAGTGTGCAACCACTTTAAGAGGTGAAAACTGCTGAAAATACAGAATACCTCTCATATAATGTCTACATGTAGTGTTATTCCTTTTGTTGTTTTTCTTATTCTACAATGTTACTTGAAATAAAGATAACTTTTAACCCCTTCTCAAAAATGCATATATTGTTAAATCATATGTTTGATTTCTGTGCATAATGCGGACACTGGAAAATAACAAGAAGATGCTGGCTGTGTTACACAGCTAACATCTGACTTTAACAGCATCGATCATACGTGAGCTTTGCCTGCTGCTGTAAACCTCTTAAATTCCTTTTTCAATTTCTGACAGTGGCATTTAAGGGTTGTGTTCCAGAGGGTGTGCTGTTCCACATGCCCATCACCCTCCCCCGGGCTACACACATGCCTTGCATGCCATAAAGGTGCTCCTGTAACGACTGAAATTTTTAATATATACTGCAGTACTGTGGTGGTGTATTGCAGGTGCAAGTCCCCTAAGGGTATTAAAAAATAAAGTTTGAAAAACAAAAGCTTTTAGAAACCAAAAAAATTAAACTTTGAATCACCACCCTTTTCCCATTAAAAATAAATAAAAAATATGTGGTGGCGCTACATTTGTAAAAGTCTGATCTATCAAAATCTAAAATTAGGTAACAAAAGAGGTAAACACTATAAAAAAGAGAGTAAAAATTGTAAAGCAAAAATTGCATTTTTTTTGGTAACTATGAATTATTGAGGCAAGAGTCCAAATGGATTTTTAATCTAAATAGCTTAGTTCCACATAGGTTGAATCAATAACTGCTTTTCACAGGTTTTTATAAGAGATAGATAGTAGTTTGGGTATATTGGATTAATTAGAGAAAAATGTTTTTGTATAATCTAATTGATGGATTAGCTTGTAACACTTATCCCTCAGGGCCACTGTGAAGACACAGGGGTCTCCGAATACTACTTAGACAACACAGGGTGAGGGTAAAACAAGTGTGGCAATACTTTATTAAACCACCAAACAGACAAAAAAATATAGAACAATCCCAGCAAATACCCAAGATGATGGAAAATTACAGTCTCACCCTTCCGCTGACTCGCTGGGATTAAAGCCGATGCGTCTTCAGGACTTCCAGGGCTGACTACTTCCACCAGTGGCACCCCTCTTTTGGTGGGCATTCACAGCGAGTAGGTAATGACAAACTTAGGTTGTTGACAGTCTATTGAGGTATGTGACCGGGACCAGAGGGTCCCAACCTGGCTTATCCGAATGTATCCATGGGTTCCAGGTGACCGAAGAATCCCAACCTGGCTATCCCAAACATCTCTGGGGGACCAGGTGACCAGAGGGTCCTAACCTGGTTTCTCCACACATATCCCTGGGGTTAGATGACCAGAGGCTCATAATCCTGGCTTCCCCAAATGTCTTCAAGGGACCAGGCGACCAGATGATCCCAACCTGGCTTCTCTGAACATATCCATGGAGCCAGGTGTCTAGAGCAGATCTGGGCAACGTGCGGCCCGCGGGCCACATCTGGCCCTCTGGCTGTTCCAGTCCGGCCCGCGGACCGAGACAGCCGAAGGGCTGATAACAGTGGCCCACGGGCCGCACTGCACCGCACGCCGTCACCGCTCGCCGTCACTGCCCGCCTGCACACCGTCACCGCTGTCTCAATCCGTGGTCTCAATCCCCGGTGAATGCATTGGTGGAGGAGGGGCCGCCACTTCCCTCTTCCACCAATCAGCGTTAGAAACAGCTGACACAATGGCATCAGCCTGCACACTGTGGAGAGTCAGTGCATCAGAGACAGGAGCGTAGGGAAACGGGGAGTGAAGTAAGTATATGCTGGACACAGGGGGGGCTTTAATGCTGGACACAGGGACGGCTTTGCTTTGATGCTGGACACAGGGGGGCTTTAATGCTGGACACAAGAGATGCTTTAATGCTGGACACAGGGGGGGCTCTCATGCTGTACATAGTGGGGCTCTCATGCTGGACATAGTGGGGGGCTCTCATGCTGGACACAGGGAGGGCTGTCATGCTGGACACAGGGGGGTCTCATGCTGGACACAGGGGGGGCTCTCATGCTGGACACAGGGGGCTCTCATGCTGGACACAGGGGGGGCTCTCATGCTGGACACAGGGGGGTCTCATGCTGGACACAGGGGGGTCTCATGCTGGACACAGGGGGGTCTCATGCTGGACACAGGGGGGACTCTCATGCTGGACACAGGGAGGGCTGTCATGCTGGACACAGGGGGGTCTCATGCTGGACACAGGGGGGTCTCATGCTGGACACAGGGGGGGCTCTCATGCTGGACACAGGGGGGCTCTCATGCTGGACACAGGGAGGGCTGTCATGCTGGACACAGGGGGGGTCTCATGCTGGACACAGGGGGGGCTCTCATGCTGGACACTAGGGAGGGCTGTCATGCTGGACACATGGGGGCTCTCATGCTGGACATAGGGGGGCTCTCATGCTGGACACTAGGGAGGGTTGTCATGCTGGACACAGAGGGGCTCTCATGCTGGACACAGGGGGGGCTCTCATGCTGGACACTAGGGAGGGCTGTCAGGCTGGACACAGGGGGGGCTCTCATGCTGGACATGGGGGGCTTTAATGCTAGACACTGGGGGGCTTTAATGCTGGACACTGGGGGGCTGTCATGCTGGACACTTGGAAGGGCTGTCATGCTGGACATGAGGAGGCTCTCGAGCTCTCATACTGGACATGGGGGGGTGGGTGGTGCACATGCTGGACATGGGGGGCTGTGTATGGCTCATGCTGGACACGGGAGGGCTGTGTGGGGCTCATGCTGGACATAGGGGGCTGTGTGGGGCTCATGGTGGACACAGGAGAGCTGTGTGGTGCTCATTAGTATTGAGCCACCCCCGTAGTGTTCGAGTTCGGTTCGGTTCGTCGAACACCCGTGTGTTCGCCGAACTGTTCGTCGAACTGTTCGTCGAACACCTTCGAACACCATTAAAACCAATGGCAGGCAAACAAAAACACATAGAAACACATAGAAAACACCTTCAAAGGTGTCCAAAAGCTGACAAACTGCTCAGAAGACACAACTAACACATGGAAAAGTGACAAGTACATATAGTCATGCGAAAAGAAAAGAGGTGGAGGAGTAAAAGGAGGGGGAGACACAGATATAGGCATGTCATGCCCTTCTAAAATCCAAAAAGTGAGAAGCCGAGACGACCAGTCCGCTCCTGCCCGTGCCACCTCCGTGTCGCCGGGTTTGTGCCAGAGCCGCGGTGAACCCTGACGGCCAGCCCCCCTCTCCCAATACTGGTGCCTGTCCGCTGGTGGGTCGAGAGAGCCCCCCTGTGGTGGAGGCAGCTCTAAGCTTTTTAATTTAAATTGTCCCTCTAATTTGAATGAATACACTTTAAATCCATTTACAAGGATCTATTGGAGGGCAAGTCTCATGCCAGCAGCCGCGTAATTCCAGCTCCAGTAGCGTCCACTAAAGCTGCTGCAGTTAAAAAGCTTTTATAAGGATCGAGCTCGGCTGTCCACCGCAAGGCATCCTAGTGCCAGTCCCAGCCCCTATGCCTTGGGGTGCCTCCTGATGCTCTTCACTAAGTATCCCGTGGTCCCGAAGCATTTCCTTTGAAAAAATTAAGTGTCCAAACTACAGGTGTTGTAGCTTGCTTAACAGCCGGGATAATCCGCTGACTAGCAGACACTGCTACTAGGCACAAAGTATTTCCTGGGCTAGATGCAGTTAAAAATTTGTAAGTAGATACTCTCGTTGGATGCTGAGAAAGCATTCCATAGAGTCTCCTGGCACGCCATATATGATTCTCTTAAAAAGCTTGGGGTAGGGGTCTAGGGGACCCTTTTATAGCCAAAATCACGGCCCTGTATCACAATACGTCACCTAGGCTGAAGATAAATGGAACTGTAGCACCGAGGGCTCGGTTGCTACAGACGTATTGCACCTCACCCAGAGGTGTGATATCTCACTCTCAGATAAGGATGGAGTGTGGATCAGGACCCGACACCTGCATGCATTACACCACATTGCCGTGGGGCAGGGCGACCAATATGCCCCTGAGATGGGCACGACAGTCCCTGTCCCTGGCTGGAGTGGGGGGAGGGAACACTGAGGAAGGGGAACCCTGCAGTGCAGGAGCAGGGAGGAAGCAGTTCCTGGGTGCATTGAGAAGGGAGTATAAAAGGTGGGCACCATCTTAGTTCAGTGCAGAGAAGTCTGAGCAGAAGTGGCAGGGAGCAGGGGCTCTGCATGAGCTCTGCTCCGGAGGCGGGCCTAGTAACAGAGGCCCAGGCCTGCAAGAGGGAGAAGGAAGGAAGAGGAGCGGAGAAGGCTCCAGGAACGAGGAATGAAGGGATCCCAGGGGTGCGGACGGGCGAGTCGCCACCGCACGCCCGAATCCACCTGCGTGGAGGGGTCAGGCCAAAGGGGGAGACCGGTCCCCGAACTAGTGGAGGCAGGAAACGACCCTCAGCTAGAAACCGGAGGCTCTGACATTTTATGTGGCGCAGCCCCTTGCTCCACCCGCTAGGAAGGCACCACATAGGGTCAGGGAAACTGGCGCCAAGTTTACCAAGAGGAGGCCCGAGGCAGCCGGACAGAAGTGTTGGTAAGAAAGGCCAGACAAAGGACACACAAAGGGGGTCCTGTGAAGCGCTCCAAAGTTATCTGGGAGTTGTCTGAGCCCCTCACCTGGTGAGCACATTACGACGTGGGCAGCCGCTACCTGCAGACGTGGTCTGGATAATAAGAACTGTGAGTAAAGGCCCTGAACTGCATCACTGACTCCGTGTCGTTACTGCTGCTGCCCTGCACCATCACCCCCATCCTCCGCATACACTGCCCTGAGGCTATACTCCTCCCGTGGGGAGTTATGCTACGCTCTGCTGCACCCACAACACCAGCCTTAGCGGTCTGCCCTGTAGCGGCGGTTCACTCTGACCGCAATCCACGGGTGGCGTAGTCGGACATTTAAACATCAAAACCACATAAATAGTTCCGCCACTGGTTTGACCGCCCTGAGCCACGGAACCGGATCGCCGCCACGAAGACTACAACCACCAGCATCCACCAAAAAGGGTCCGGCTCCGGGTATCCTAAGGCCCAGGGGGTGCGTCAGAACATTTTCATCACCTTTCACAATCACCAATGGGACAAGGCAGGGATGTCCTCTGTCCCCTCTCTTATACATCCTAGTGACGGAGCACCTGCTCTCATCAATTCGCCATAACCCCAATATTAGGTGGATTGAGGTGGGAGGCACCGAGTACAAGTGCTCTCTATTTGCTGATGATGTCCTAGTATATATCACTCAATCACATATATCCATCCCTGCTGTTATGGCTGAAATAGATCACTTTGTTACATGGTCAAATTTTAAAATCAATGCAGCGAAGTCTGAGGCCCTCGATGTCTCCCTCCCTAAATCCATATAGGATTCCATCCAGTCCAACTTTCCCTTTGCCTGGCCCTCACAGGGTATCAAATACTTAGGAATTCCTATTCATAGAGACCTCTCCCATCTATGTTATCTTAATTTTGGGCCCTTTATTGAACAATTCCATACAGACCACGGTTGGCAAGTTGGAACTGTGAGATTCACTACGTGCACCACTGGTATTTTGTGGAAAAGCACATGTAAGATTCTGCAACAGTCTCTGCTGATACTCCTGCATGCGTGCATCCCTTTCTATGGCAGGAATAATTTCTGCAAATTTACTTTTGTACCGGGGATCTAACAGTGTGGCAACCCAGTAGTCAGGATTATTTCAAATTCTCACAATTCGAGGGTCATGTTGCAGGTAGTGCAGCAAGAAGGCACTCATGTGTGTTGCGCATCCAGGAGCACCAAGTCCCTGTTGTGTTGGTGGCGAGGTAACAATCATGCTTCCTTCCTCTGTCCTCTCCCCCCAACCTCGCACAACAGAAATGTGATCAAGGTCTCCCTCATCTGATGAGTCTTCCATCAGTTCGTCCTCCACTTCTTCCTGGGCTCCTGCACCTTCCTCACTAGTTTGGCTGCTACCATGCGCCCTGGTAAAATCATCTCCCCCACCCTCACATGCCTGCCGCCCTGGTGCTGCCGACCATCTGGACCTTGCAGATGTTAGCCCTTCCGCATACAACTCCTCCTCCTCTACTTCCTCCACCTCCTCTTGTGCCACCACCTGACTCCGAATTCTGTTTAACATGTGCTCCAGCATGTAAATCACCGGAATAGTCATGCTGATAATGGCATCGTCAGCACTAAACATCTTCGTCGCCATTTCAAAACTGTGCAGAAGGGTGCATAGGTCCCTGATCTGAGACCACTCCTCCAGCATGATTTGCCCCACCTCTGAATCTCGTTGGCCCAGGCTATACGTCAGAACGTATTGCACCAGGGCTTGTCGGTGCTGCCACAGTCGCTGCAACATGTGCAGAGTTGAATTCCACCGGGTAGGCACATCGCATTTTAGCCGGTGAAGTGGCAGGCCCAACGACTTCTGTAGAGATGTAAGTCGCTGAGCTGCGGGATGCGAACGGCGGAAGTGAGCACACAGCGACCGTGCCCTCTGCAGAAGGCCATCTAGTCTGGGATAGTGGGCTAAAAATTGCTGGACAACCAGGTTCAACACGTGAGCCATACAAGGCACGTGTGTGACATTGCCCCGGCGAAGGGCCGCACCCAGGTTTGCAGCATTGTCGCACACGGCCTTCCCTGGTTTCAGGTCCAGTGGAGACAACCATTCATGAAATTGGTTCTCCAGAGCTGACCACAACTCCTCAGCTGTGTGACTCACATTTCCCAGACATTTCAATGTAAAAACCGCCTGATGACGTTGAGCCCTACTGCCAGCATAGTAAGGAGGTATGCAGGATCCCTTCTGCGCAGTTAGAAAGCTTGTGGCATGACCAGACAGGCTTTGGGTGCAGGTGGAAGACCGAGAGGAGGTTGAGGAGGCAGAAGCAGTGGAGGAAAAATGACATAAAGAGGATTGACGCACAACTCGTGGGGACGGCAAGACTTCGACAGCAGCCCCTTGTCCTGCTGTCACCATAGTTACCCAGTGCCCAGTCAGCGACATGTAACGCCCCTGTCCATGCCTACTCGTCCAAGTGTCTGTGGTGAAATGCACCCTGTCACACACAGAGTTTCTCAAAGAAGCGGTGATGTTGTGTGCGACATGCTGGTGGAGCGCAGGCACACCTTTCTTTGAGAAGTAGTGCCGACTGGGCATCTGGTACTGGGGCACTGCGACGGACATAAGGTCTCGAAAATCCTCTGTGTCCACCAGGCGGAAAGGCAGCATTTCTGTAGCCAAGAGCTTGCAGATGGTGAAATTCAACCTCTTAGCTTTCTCATGGCTAGGAGGAAATGGTCTTTTACTTGTCCACATCTGAGGGACCGAGGGCTGGCTATTGTGCTTAGACGGGGTTGATAAGGGTGTCCCCGGCAAACTGCCGGTCTGTGAGGAAGATGCAGGCGGACATGTTAGGTTGCCTTGATCCAAAGGTGGTGCTATCGATGTCGGACAGCGCTCAAGACCAGCTGGTGTTACCACCTCCAAAGAAAATGATGACCTGCCAATCACGCTGGCTGTTGCGGGTAAAGAGGTGGCAGGTCTGCGCCCCAAAACAGGTGTGACTGCTGTCCCCCCAGTCACAGAGGATGAAGAGGCCGCGGATGCACAAGATATGGCAGACGGTGGTTGGCCCGGCCGGCTAGACCGCATTGTAGCACACTGAGCTTCCCACTGCAACTTATGCTTCATGTCCATGTGCCGGTTCATGCATGAAGTACTCAAACTATGTATTTTTTGGCCTCTACTTAGCTTTTGCTGACAAATGTTACAGATAACACGAGTTGGGTCATCTTTATCGATCTGAAAAAATGCCCAGGCTATGCAAGGCTTAGCACCCATGCGACCTGAAGAGCCACCACGACTTGTGGTGAGAGGCAGAGTTGTGTTTGAGGATGCAGTTGTTGACGTGCTTCCAGTACTACGTCTCTGTCCAGGAAGGCGCAACCTGACCTCGTCGTCACTAGCATCTTCCTCCACCTCCTCTGCTGACCTCATCTCTTGGCTGACTGTGGGTTGACAGTAAGTGGGATCTCCGACCTCATCATCATCACCCTGTGCGTTATCACACCCGTCGTCCTCAGAGCCAACCTGTTCCTGCCCTGACAAAAAACTAAAGTTGTCGCTCCAATCAGGTATTTGAGTCTTATCATCGTCTTCCTCATTGTCTCCACCAACAGGAGTTACAGTTTGGGAATGAGGGTCTACATTATGGTCAGAACCTTCTGCGTCTGGTCCTGGATCCGACTCATAAAGATTCTGGGCATCAGTGCAGATCATTTCCTCGTCTGGATTCACAGAAGCGCTGGAGTCGACCTCTGATTCCCAGGCTATAGTATGAGTAAACAGCTCTGCAGACTCAACCATCTGTTCTACCTCATACTCAGACGGGCAGCTGGAGATTTGGGAGCTGTGAGGAAGCAAGTGCGATTTGGGTGATACCTTTGAGGACTGGAGTATTTGTGATGTTGAAGTTGATGTGGAGGAGAGCCCACTTAAAGGAGCACTTGATATCCGTTGAAGCACCTGCTGTTTTTGTGCCTCATCTGGAATTTGTAGCGATTGGCGTGGCCGTAAGAAAGGGATCTTATCACATTGTCCGCTAAAAGAAGTAGACATTTTAGTTTGGCTGGAAGATGGTCTTTCTTCTGCACCTACCCCACGGACACAACCTTTTTTCCCCTTCCCAACACGCCTATTCCCCTTTCCACCAGCAGCAGGCCTTTTTCCACTCATTTTGGTGGTTAACTAATTCACAACTCTGGAGTTGTTTGCACAAAAAAACAATGGATGGTAACCGAGCAGAGCTGAGTGGCCAAACTGTGGTATTAGGCCAAAACTATTGGCTGGGTTAGATGCAGAAAAAAATTATTTTTAATTTGCAACCTGATGGAGGTCAGTATAGATGGACTAATAGACCAAGTCCCACACACCGCTAGAAGCCCAAATATTTTTTCAGAGCTAGATGCAGAAAATTTTTTTATTCAATTTGCAACCTGATGGAGGTCAGTATAGATGGACTAATAGACCAAGTCCCACACACTGCTAGAAGCCCAAATATTTTTTCAGAGCTAGATGCAGAAAAAAATTATTTTTAATTTGCAACCTGATGGAGGTCAGTATAGATGGACTAATAGACCAAGTCCCACACACCGCTAGAAGCCCAAATATTTTTTCAGAGCTAGATGCAGAAAAAAATTATTTTTAATTTGCAACCTGATGGAGGTCAGTATAGATGGACTAATAGACCAAGTCCCACACACCGCTAGAAGCCCAAATATTTTTTCAGAGCTAGATGCAGAAAAAAATTATATTCAATTTGCAACCTGCTGGAGGTCAGTATAGAAGGACTAATAGAACAAGTCCCACACACTGCTAGAAGCCCAAATAATTTTTCAGAGCTAAATGAAGAAAAAAATTATTTTTAATTTGCAACCTGATGGAGGTCAGTATAGATGGACTAATAGACCAAGTCCCACACACTGCTAGAAGCCCAAATATTTTTTCAGAGCTAGATGCAGAAAAAAATTATTTTTAATTTGCAACCTGATGGAGGTCAGTATAGATGGACTAATAGACCAAGTCCCACACACTGCTAGAAGCCCAAATATTTTTTCAGAGCTAGATGCAGAAAAAAATTATTTTTAATTTGCAACCTGATGGAGGTCAGTATAGATGGACTAATAGACCAAGTCCCACACACCGCTAGAAGCCCAAATATTTTTTCAGAGCTAGATGCAGAAAAAAATTATATTCAATTTGCAACCTGCTGGACGTCAGTATAGAAGGACTAATAGAACAAGTCCCACACACTGCTAGAAGCCCAAATATTTTTTCAGAGCTAAATGAAGAAAAAAATTATTTTTAATTTGCAACCTGATGGAGGTCAGTATAGATGGACTAATAGACCAAGTCCCACACACTGCTAGAAGCCCAAATATTTTTTCAGAGCTAGATGCAGAAAAAAATTATTTTTAATTTGCAACCTGATGGAGGTCAGTATAGATGGACTAATAGACCAAGTCCCACACACCGCTAGAAGCCCAAATATTTTTTCAGAGCTAGATGCAGAAAATTTTTTTATTCAATTTGCAACCTGATGGAGGTCAGTATAGATGGACTAATAGACCAAGTCCCACACACTGCTAGAAGCCCAAATATTTTTTCAGAGCTAGATGCAGAAAAAAATTATTTTTAATTTGCAACCTGATGGAGGTCAGTATAGATGGACTAATAGACCAAGTCCCACACACCGCTAGAAGCCCAAATATTTTTTCAGAGCTAGATGCAGAAAAAAATTATTTTTAATTTGCAACCTGATGGAGGTCAGTATAGATGGACTAATAGACCAAGTCCCACACACCGCTAGAAGCCCAAATATTTTTTCAGAGCTAGATGCAGAAAAAAATTATATTCAATTTGCAACCTGCTGGAGGTCAGTATAGAAGGACTAATAGAACAAGTCCCACACACTGCTAGAAGCCCAAATATTTTTTCAGAGCTAAATGAAGAAAAAAATTATTTTTAATTTGCAACCTGATGGAGGTCAGTATAGATCGACTAATAGACCAAGTCCCACACACTGCTAGAAGCCCAAATATTTTTTCAGAGCTAGATGCAGAAAAAAATTATATTCAGTTTGCAACCTGATGGAGGTCAGTATAGATGGACTAATAGAATGATGCTATGCCCAAAAGATTTTACTTCACTAGGTGCAGTAAAAAAATTGGTATTCTATACACAGGTGGTATATCTTGCAACACAGATAGGCTACTCCACTGACTAACACACTCTGCAATAGGCCAAAAAGGATTAGCTTTGCTAGATTCAGCCAAATGCTGTGAAAAAAACTTGCACAGCACTGGCACAGACCTGCCTGGCAAAAACTGATAGGAACTGATGTAACCTAGTCCTGAAAAGGACTCCAATTACAATTAGTCTTTACTCCCACAATCTATCTATTTAAGAGCACAGACCTGCCTGATAAAAGTCGTAGGAAATGCTGTAACCTAGTCCTTAAAAGGACTGCAATCACAACTATTCCCTACTCCCAAGCTATCTGTATATTTGTGCGAAAATTGGCTTGAAATTAACAAGGTATAGCGCACACAGCAACAGCGGTGCCGTCTAACACGCAGCTGCAGCAGTGAGAAAATGGTGGCGACGGGGAAAATGGCTTGGTCTTATAGGGCAAGGACATGTGACATACACTGCCAATCACACATGCCCTTGCTTGTGTGAAAAAAAGCACTTCGCTCCGTGTGTGCGCTGCTGATAGGCTGACAGATTGCACCTCCCCACTGCAAATGCGGGAAAGAGAAAAAAAAATGGAGATCTTCATTGTTCCTGCAGAGATCCATCCCCTGCCCCTCCCCCCGCCCCGCTGTACACTCAAACTGCGTATTAACATTAATTTTCATCATTACTGAGAAAAAATCCAATTATGATTTTGGTGCACGAACAGTTATCGAACATAACCTCGAACAGCCGAATTTTTCTCAAATTGTTCGTGTTCGCCGACCGGCTCGAACACCGCCCAAAACAGCTCGAATTTGAGATTGGCGAACAGTTCGAGTAGAACAACGCTCATCTCTAGTGCTCATGCTGGACACGGGAGGACTCTGTGGGGCACATACTGGACATGGGAGGGCTGTGTGGGGCTCATGCTGGACATGGGAGGGCTGTGTGGGGCTGATGCTAGACATGGGGGGCTGTGTATGGCTCATGCTGGACACCGGAGGGCTGTGTGGGGCTCATGCTGGACATGGGGGGCTGTGTGGAGCTCATGGTGGACACAGGAGAGCTGTGTGGTGCTCATGCTGGACACGGGAGGACTGTGTGTGGCTCATACTGGACATGGGGGGGCTGTGTGGGGCTCATGCTGGACATGGGGGGGCTGTGTGGGGCTCATGCTGAACTTGGGGGCTGTGTGGGGCTCATGCTGGACATGGGGGGCTGTGTGGGGCTCATGCTGGACATGGGGGGGCTGTGTGGGGCTCATGCTGGACATGGGGGGCTGTGTGGGGCTCATGCTGGACATGGGGGGGCCGTGTGAGGCTCATGCTGGACATGGGGGGGCTGTGTGGGGCTCATGCTGGACATGGGGGGCTTTGTGGGGCTCATGCTGGACATGGGGAGGCTGTGTGGGGCTCATGCTCATGTTAATATTAATATTGAGCAGAATTCATTTCAGCCTATTGGTTCGGCCCTCCCCAACAGTCACGGTCTCTCATGTGGCCCCTCGGGAAAATTAATTGCCCACCCCTGGTCTAGAGGGTCACAATCCTGGCTTCCGCAAATGTATCCATGGGTTTCAGTAATGGTCAATGGAGCAGATCTGTGTTCTTCCAGCTAGGGCCATGGTCTTCTAAGTTGACATTATGTAGAGTCAAATCTGTGCTCCTCTTGATCGAGCCATGTGTATTGGTTGCTGTTCTGAAGAGTCTCTCTTAGCTGTGATTTTGTAAAAGTCTCTCTCAGAAGTATAGGGGTCCATCTTATATCCACATCTGTGGTTCATGCCATCATCCACAGTTAAGTGGGGAGGTGGTAGGAGCTCATATCTCATTTATTGAGCATTTAATCAATCTGCATAGTTGATCCTTCTCTGTTTTGCAGGTCAGCAAGCCACAGAGCCCACACAAAGGTCAATTAACATATTTAGCAAACATCCATTGTTCAATGACCCTGCGTCCCAGTCTTGCAAAGTTAGCAGACAATAAGTTGCAGTAAATATCAACTCAAGTGCCAACATCCAGGCTTATTCAAACAATAGTGTGTTTTTCTTGACCAACCAAATAAAAAACATAAATTCAAAAGTCAACACAAAGATAATAGCTTATGTCTCCTGGCCTATTGAATTTACATCTGGATAATTAAGATTAAATACTGTGTCGTCACAGCCACGATGCTGGTTTGGGCTTTGACCGAAGTAACCTCGTGGTCTAATGGGGTCGTATATGACATACAATTTTTAATTATTTCACTATGTTTAATTTTCACTTTGGTGTCTTTTTCACAGGTTTGTAAATTATAATAAAATATGTATTTGGTTATTCTTTTCAGTTTATTTTATAGCTTTTTTTTTCAAATCATGGAGAAGTAAGAATACTATAAAAGCAGCGGATGTCATTTTTTAGAAGTTAACAATATCACATGAAAATATTTGAGGCTTTTTCCTATGGTTTTAATTTTATGGACACTGTTTGGATTGGCATTCATTACACAGCACAACATGTATTTATTTAATATACTGTCAACTATTTCTGTATATTTGTATATGCATTCACTAAAAGTGACCATTATTTTGAGGCACAATTTTATTTCTCATATGCCCAGCAATTGACACTTCTATTTATCTTTTTTCATGTTGAGTCAATATGAACTACTTGCTGTTCCCTATACTCTATAGATTGTTGGTCTATTATTCTATTTTTAACCTATGTTTTTTCTGACTTCAAGCATGTGTGCTCCCTGATTCGGGAAATGTGTTTCGAAGCACAATGTGTCTTTCTTATTTATTGTTTACAATTTATTATTATATACTTTATTTACTTATTCTTTTACTTTTTCATTTGATGTTTTTGAAGATCACATTCTTAGATATATGAATATACATTTTCAGGTAATCTGAGAGGGTTGTACCCTATGTGAATACAATCCCCCTCTTTGTATACTTACGTGTGCAACCCTCTCAATACCAGTTTGGTTGTGATATATTGACTAGTGGCACTTTGGATGATGAGTGTTCATTTTCACAAATATAAGAGTGAGAGATTCTAAAAACATTTTTTCTTCTCCTGTATTATAATTGATTATTGATAAGCACTTGTGCCTGCGCATAAGCATCTGATTTGTGCCTGATAAAATGCAGTTGCAGTATCTGGTTTACAGCACAATCCACCCGCATCTGTATTTTTTTAAAAATACTTTAAATATATTCCCGCATGCGTGGTGACATACTGGTGCATGCATGAGAGGACTATTTGTAAATACTTGAATGATGCTCGCAATTGCACAGTTAAAGGGAATCTGTCACCCCATGGGATGCTTTTAAGCTATTACTAATGGCATACAGGTGATAGAATTGTTAAAATAGTCCTACCTGTATGCCGCATAGCTGCTGTCTTTCTGCAAAGAAATAGACTCTTATGTTAATTAGTTCTTCCAGGCTCCAGGGCGTGCGGTGTCTGGAAGAAAACTCTCAAGTAGCAGTGACTCGCCGGTGCCTGTGCAGAAGAAAGGTGAAGACACTGCCCATAGAAGGGCGGAAAAGGCATGGATAATCTTGCGAGTGCAGGGCGCAGGTGCGGGATTCCATCAACACAAATGCACATCACATGCCACTGTGACGTGTATGGGAGGGTGGTGGCACGGAAATTAGCACCGGAGGCAGTTTTCTTCAAGGCACCGCATGCCCTGGAAGAACTCATTAACATAAAAGATTAAAAGTCTATTTCTCTGTAACAAGACAGCAGCTATGAGGCATACAGGTAAGACTATTTAAACAATTCTATCACCTTAAAAGCGTCCCAGGGGGTGACAGATTCCCTTTAAAGAATGCATGTTTTGTTGCTGGAGCAATGACATCATTTTGTTTCAATTTTGCCTGGTGGCGTTCCTGTATGACAGTTACCTTCTGGTTTACAGCCCAATGCACTCGTACTTGTGTAAAAAAATACTCTGAATGTATTCACGCATGAGTGATGACATACTGGGGCATTCGTGATAGGACTACTAGCAAATACTTGATTGACGTGCTCACACCTGCTCAGATAAGGAACATTTTTTGTTGCCAGGGTGATCACATCATGTGCCCTAACGCATGCGTACTTTGAAGTTCCGGATGTCGATTTTCTCCTGTGTTCTCTAAACACCTGGTAATGTTTAATAATCTTTTGATAAATGTATATAATATGGACACTCAAAGACCCAGAGTTATTCTACCCCTGAGAAAGCCACTGAGTGGGTGGCAATACGCATGGGGCTCTCCCTTGTCTCTACTTTTGCCTCATCCATGAGACAGCCTGATATCATCATTTTTTGATCTGACCAATGATATTGTATCAATTACTGTGACTATACATGTTCAATGCTTCTTATGTTATTTATTTTCTATTTATTTTTCTATGGATCAGTTAATTACTTCTGTTATATATATGGGAAGTGTTGAACATTTAGCTATTCCAGACACTGATCATTTGCATTCCATAATTTCTTCTCTTCTGGTATTTGCAGAGAATAGATTTCCCAGCAGATCCATATATTTTTATATTATTTCCCAATTGATGGTATCAACTTAATATTTAAGGATCAGGGATACTTTATATCGCAGGATAATTATAGTAAATGTTATACTTTATTTCCTTGATTGTGTATTGATGTCTATTTGCTGCTATCAAAGTAACCTTGGCTTCCATAACACCTCAGCAGTGCCCCAGGCTGATCGTCTCCATGCCACGCTGCATTGATACAGTAATTGATGCAAAAGGAACTCCGACCAAGTATTGAGTGCATTTACTGAACATTAGTGTTGAGCATTCCGATACTGAAATATCGGGTATCGGCCGATATTCGCGGTATCGGAATTCCGATACTTAATTCCGATACTTTTGCAATATCGTATACCGGAATCGGAAGTTCCCATAATGCAATGAGCCATTTTCATTTTATTCAGCCAATGAGGATCCTAAGAAGTGTGGGCACATCCTGTTAGGCATGTAGGCATCTTAACTAATGGCATGGCTGTGATTGGCTGCTGAAATGATGTCATGATGCACTATAAAAGCCGCCGCCGCCATTTTGAGCTCACTCTGCTGTGAATTCAGTTAGGGATAGGATGCTGTTGTTCTGAGGGACAGTTTTAGCTACCTATTTGGTCTATTCTGCTTTACCCAAGCTACTTTATAAATCGCTGTGCCTTGCAGTGCTAGTGCACAGTTCTCTGTGCTGTTCACCGCTTTCTGCAAGGTCTGGTGTGTGAGTGCAGCTCACCCTGTAGTGTGTGCTTCAACCACGTCTGGTTATAGTGCACTCAGTGTGTGTCACTGCCTCATACATTGTCCTTTTTTGCCAATTCATAATTTTTCCTGATTTCTCCTATTAGTGTGGTGGTTCCATCCGTATTCAGCTAAATTGGTTCCAAACACACTATATAGGAGTAGTTAGAGGAGCCTTTCTGCAGCATTGGGCCCTGCAGCCCCAGCCAGATTAGTATTAGCCTATTTTTTGTAGCCTCATCTATTGCATTGTAGGTTACCTTCCTACATTGTAATAGCTACAAAAAGTTTGTGATACTATCGTTATTACATCTTTAGGCACATCCAGTGTCTTTTTGTGACAAAAAAAACCTAAATAAAGTTCACCAAACACTCCACTTTACAGTTGTGTAGGCCACATTAGCTCATATTAAAGTCTAGTCCACACTTTATAAAATTAGTGTTTCTTATACCTGTTAGCAGCTGTTCAGGAATAAGCACACTAAGCCCTTAGTACTTTTCTGCCTATCTTTTTCAGTCTACCAAGATGAAGAAGGCAGGGAGTAAGGCATGTGGTCGTGGGCGTGGGCGTGGGCGTGGAGTTTCTGCAGGGAGATGACGTGAGGATTCTGTGCCTGCAGGGAGAGGACGTGGGGATTAGGTACCTGCTGCGGGCACCAGTGACTCAGCATCCCCCAGTTTTACCAGGGAACAGTCCTTTATGCGCAGCTTTGTAGGAGCTAGCCGTACCCCACTGCTGCGGGAGGACCAAATTGAAGCCGTTGTCGGATGGATGGCAGCTAACGCATCGACTTCAATTAGTTCCAGATCCTCTCAGGTCCTGAGCACTGAAGAGCACCCATGTGTCTCTTCACCACCTGCCAAATTGCCCAGGCAGTCAGAGAGCCCTGGACAGGAGCCATCTCTACTTCTGTTCTCTGAATCTCTTGGCTTGGAAAGAGGGGGCCAGCCAAGCAGAATTCGAGAATTTGAAGAAGAGGTAGTATGCAGTGATGCGCAACCGTTTTGTCTCTCTGAATCTGAAGAGGCGGGTGGGCCAGTGCCTATGGTCAGCAGCACACCTCAGTACGCATCTGATGATGAGACTCAGGTGCCACTTTCTGGTGCGTACTGTGCTGTTGAGACTACCCAGGAGAAGCAGTTGTTTGAAGAGGGTGGTGTAGATGATGAGGTCCTTGACCCATCATGGCGTGAGGGACAGGAAGGTGGTGGGAGCAGCTCTGAGGAAGAGATTCCCCGAACAGCCCAAAAAGGAGGGAGAGGGAGGGGGCAGACTTGGTTGCCTGTAGCCTCCACTTCGGCACCCATTAGGAGCATGGCTCTTCCAAAATCCAAAGCGGGCGCTCCCAAGACTTGCAGTGCCTGGTCCTTTTTTGACACAGTTGCAGATGACATTTGCTTTGTCAAATGCAAGCTGTGTAATCAGAAGGTGAAAAGAGGGAAAAGTGTCAGCAACCTCAATACCACAAATATGTGGAAACATGTGCGGACCAAGCACGTGGTGGAATTACAAAAACACACTGAAGACCTAGGCCAACCTACAGCGCCACCTACCACCTATTCAGCTCGTGTTGTAGCCTCTTCCTCCAGCTCACACACAGCTGGTTCGGCTTCCTCACAGGATCGCCATGGAAGAATCTCTGGCACTGTTGTACAGAGACACAGTGTAATTCCACCCACAGCACCACTTTCCCAGTCATCCTCACACTCCCAGGCCAGTCTACAGCCATCGTTAGCACAGGCATGGGAGAAAAGGCGCCCATACTCGGCAATAGAGATGAGCGGTGTTCGACTAGAACTGTTCGCCAATCTCAAATTCGAGCTGTTTTGGGCGGTGTTCGAGTTGTTCGACGAACCCGAACGATTTGCAAAAAATTCGGCTGTTCGAGGTTATGTTCGATAACTGTTCGTGCACCAAAAGCGTGTCCTGCATGTCTGGCGCTATTTAGAGCACCAATCATGCAGGGATTGTCTGCCACTCACTGTAATGCCACAGCCATGGTGGTTGTGGCATTACAGTGATTGCCCAAATCGATGGGAACAGTGCCAACAGTGAAACATGAAAAGCCGGCAATTCAGCAGCGGCATACACCTGTACCCGACAATTTAGAACCGAAAGAATAGAGCTTCACACATAGATTAGATAGATATAAACATGTCAGCCACATATATACGAAGTACAGTGAAAGTGCTGCTTACTGTACTTGTCATTTAGCGTAAAGGATTTATCAAAAAAAATAATAGTGTTTTCATGTACCGTCTCTTTAAAAAAGCCGGCCGGCAATTCAGCAGCGGTACCCGACAATTTATAACAGACAGAATAGAGCTTCACACATAGATTAGATAGATAGAAACATGTCAGCCACATATATACGAAGTACAGTGACAGTGTTGCTTACTGTACTTGTCATTTAGCGTAAAGGATTTATCAAAAAAAATAATAGTGTTTTCATGCACCGTCTCTTTAAAAAAGCCGGCCGGCAATTCAGCAGCGGTACCCGACAAATTATAACAGACAGAATAGAGCTTCACACATAGATTAGATAGATAGAAACATGTCAGTCACATATATATGAAGTACAGTGATAGTGTTGGTTACTGTACTTGTCATTTAGTATTAAAATAAAGGATTTATTATTAAAAAAATTGGCGTGGGGTTCCCCTTAATTTTAGTCTCTAGCGGAGGTTAAGCAGACGGCTGGGGCAGATGTTTGAAGCCTGGGAAGGGGGTAATACCCACGGAGCTTCCCAGGCTACTAATATCAGCCCCCAGCTGAATACATAGCCTTTACTAGCTATTAAAATGGGGGACCCCCCAAAAAAAATGACGTGGGGTCCCCCCTAATTTAATAGCTAGCAAAGGCTAGGCAGACAGCTGGGGGCTGATATTAATAGCCCAGGAAGGGAGCCATGAATATTGGCCCCCTCCCAGGCTAGAAACACCAGCCGTCAGCCGCCCCAGAAATGGCGCATTCATAGGATGCGCCAATTCTGGCACTTAGTCTCGCTCTTCCACGCTGCCCTGGTGCGGTGGCAGGGGGTAATAGGGTTGGGGTTGATGTCAGCTTATAATGCCAGCTGACATCAAGCCCAGGTTAGTAATGGAGAGGCGTCTATAAGACACCCCCATTACTAACCCCATAGTCAAAGTTAAAAAAAACACAAACACCCAGAATAAAGTCCTTTAATTGAAATAAAGACACAATCCTTTATTGTTCTAAATTAAACCATACTTACCGTCACGCCCATTCCAGCTGAAGCCAACGATCTCCTGCAATAAAAGAAAAATAATAAAGCAACCTCATCCTTACCTTTCCATGGTTCCCACGACAGCTTCAGCTCTGCTACATCGAGATGACAGGCTGGACCGCAGCAGAACGCTGCCATCCAGCCTCTCATCCCGCAGACACTGAGAAGCGCAGGCTTGCTTGCGCTGCTCAGCGTCTCTCCGTGACGACATCCAGATGAGCCGAGTTCATGTCCAATGAACTCGGCTCACCTCATGCACGTCACTGACAGCGTGGGAAAATTCTCACGCTGAAGCGGTGAGTGCAGGAGAATTCTCCCACGCTGTCAGTGACGTGCATAAGGTGAGCTCATGTCCAATGAACTCAGCTCACCTCCTGCACGTCCCTGACAGCGTGGGAGAATTCTCCTGCACTCAGCGCTTCAGCGTGAGAATTCTCCCACGCTGAAGCGCTGAGTGCAGGAGAATTTTCCCATGCTGTCAGTGACGTGCATAAGGTGAGCTCATGTCCAATGAACTCAGCTCACCTCCTGCACGTCACTGACAGCGTGGGAGAATTCTCCTGCACTCAGCGCTTCAGTGTGAGAAATCTCCCACGCTGAAACGCTGAGTGCAGGAGAATTTTCCCACGCTGTCAGTGACGTGCATGAGGTGAGCCGAGTTCATTGGACATTAACTCGGCTCATCTGGATGCCCTCACAGAGAGACACTGTGGAGCGCAAGCAAGCCTGCGCTTCTCAGTGTCTGCGGGATGACAGGCTGGATGGCAGCGTTCTGCTGCGGTCCAGCCTGTCATCTCGATGTAGCAGAGCTGAAGCTGTCATGGGAACCATGGAAAGGTAAGGATGATGTTGCTTTATTATTTTTCTTTTATTTCAGGAGATCGTTGGCTTCAGCTGGAATGGGCGTGATGGTAAGTATGGTTTAATTTAGAACAATAAAGAATTGTGTGTTTATTTCAATTAAAGGACTTTTTTCTGGGTGTTGTGTTTTTTTTAAATACTTTACTAGAAATTCATGGTGGTCATGTCTAATATTGGCGTGACCCCATGAATTTTGGGCTTAGGGCCAGCTGATAATGCCAAGCTGGCCCTAACCCCTTTATTACCCAGTGAGCCACCGCATCAGGGCCCTGGATGAGTTGGGTACAGCGCCAGAAGATGGCGCTTCTATGAACGCGCCATTTTCCGGGGTGGCTGCGGACTGCAATTTGCAGCGGGGGTGGCCCAGAAAGCTTGGGCCTCCCTTCGCTGCGGATTCCAGCCCCCAGCTGCCTAGTTGTACCTGGCTGGACACAAAAACAGGGCGAAGCCCACGTCAATTTTCTTTAAATTATTTCATGAAATAATTAAGAAAAAAAGGGCTTCCCTATATTGTTGTGTCCGGCCAGGTACAAATAGGCAGCTGGTGGTTGGGGGCAGCCCGTTCCTGCCTGCTGTACCTGGCTGGACACAAATATAGTGCGAAGCCCCACGTCAATTTTTTTTAAATTATTTCATGAATTTCCTGAAATAATTTAAAAAAATTGTCGTGGGGCTTCGCACTATATTTGTGTCCAGCCAGGTACAGCAGGCAGGAACGGGCTGCCCCCATCCACCAGCTGCCTATTTGTACCTGGCCGGACACAACAATATAGGGAAGGCCTTTTTTTCTTAATTATTTTATGAATTTCATGAAATAATTAAAAAAAAGTACGTGGGGCTTCGCCCTATTTTTGTGTCCAGCCAGGTACAACTAGGCAGCTGGGGGATGGAATCTGCAGCGCAGGGAGGCCCAAGCTTTCTGGGCCCCCCCCCGCTACAAATTGCAGTCCGCAGCCACCCCGGAAAATGGCGCGTTCATAGAAGCGCCATCTTCTGGCGCTGTACCCAACTCATCCAGGGCCCTGGTGCGGTGGCTCACTGGGTAATAAAGGGGTTAGGGCCAGCTTGGTATTATCAGCTGGCCCCAAGCCCAAAATTCATGGGGTCACGCCAGTATTAGACATGACCGCCATGAATTTCTAGTAAAGTATTTAAAAAAAACACAACACCCAGAATAAAGTCCTTTAATTGAAATAAAGACACAATTCTTTATTGTTCTAAATTAAACCATACTTACCATCACACCCATTCCAGCTGAAGCCAACGATCTCCTGCAATAAAAGAAAAATAATAAACCAACCTCATCCTTACCTTTCCATGGTTCCCACGACAGCTTCAGCTCTGCTACATCGAGATGACTGGCTGGACCGCAGCAGAACGCTGCCATCCAGTCTGTCATCCCGCAGACACTGAGAAGCGCAGGCATGCTTGCGCTCCTCACTGTCTCGCTGTGACGGCATCCAGATGAGCCGAGGTCATGTCCAATGAACTCGGCTCACCTCATGCACGTCACTGACAGCGTGGGAAAATTCTCACGCTGAAGTGCTGAGTGCAGGAGAATTCTCCCACGCTGTCAGTGATGTGCATGAGGTGAGCTCATGTCCAATGAACTCAGCTCACCTCCTGCACGTCACTGACAGCGTGGGAAAATTCTCCTGCAATCAGCGCTTCAGCGTGAGAATTTTCCCACGCTGTCAGTGACGTGCATGAGGTGAGCCGAGTTCATTGGACATGAACTCGGCTCATCTGGATGTCGTCACAGAGAGACGCTGAGCAGCGCAAGCAAGCCTGCGCTTCTCAGTGTCTGCGGGATGACAGGCTGGATGGCAGCGTTCTGCTGCGGTCCAGCCTGTCATCTCGATGTAGCAGAGCTGAAGCTGTCGTGGGAACCTTGGAAAGGTAAGGATGAGGTTGCTTTATTATTTTTCTTTTATTGCAGGAGATCGTTGGCTTCAGCTGGAATGGGTGTGATGGTAAGTAGAGTTTAATTTAGAACAATAAAGGATTGTGTCTTTATTTCAATTAAACGACTTTATTCTGGGTGTTTGTGTTTTTTTAACTTTGACTATGGGGTTAGTAATGGGGGTGTCTTATAGACGCCTCTCCATTACTAACCTGGGCTTGATGTCAGCTGGCATTATAAGCTGACATCAACCCCAACCCTATTACCCCCTGCCACCACACCAGGGCAGCGTGGAAGAGCGAGGCTAAGTGCCAGAATTGGCGCATCCTATGAATGCGCCATTTCTGGGGCGGCTGACGGCTGGTGTTTCTAGCCTGGGAGGGGGCCAATATTCATGGCTCCCTTCCTGGGCTATTAATATCAGCCCCCAGCTGTCTGCCTAGCCTTTGCTAGCTATTAAATTAGGGGGGACCCCACGTCATTTTTTTGGGGGGGTCCCCCATTTTAATAGCTAGTAAAGGCTATGTATTCAGCTGGGGGCTGATATTAGTAGCCTGGGAAGCTCCGTGGGTATTACCCCCTTCCCAGGCTTCAAACATCTGCCCCAGCCGTCTGCTTAACCTCCGCTAGAGCCTAAAATTAAGGGGAACCCCACGCCAATTTTTTTAATAATAAATCCTTTATTTTAATACTAAATGACAAGTACAGTAACCAACACTATCACTGTACTTCATATATATGTGACTGACATGTTTCTATCTATCTAATCTATGTGTGATGCTCTATCTTTCTGTTCTAAATTGTCGGGTACCGCTGCTGAATTGCCGGCCGGCTTTTTTAAAGAGACAGTGCATGAAAACACTATTATTTTTTTAAATAAATCCTTTACACTAAATGACAAGTATAGTAAGCAACACTATCACTGTACTTATTATATATGTGACTGACATGTTTCTATCTATCTAATCTATGTGTGAAGCTCTATTCTTTCTGTTCTAAATTGTCGGGTACAGATGCTGAATTGCCGGCCGGCTTTTTTAAAGAGACGGTGCATGAAAACACTAATATTTTTTTTAATAAATCCTTTACACTAAATGACAAGTGCAGTAACCAACACTGTCACTGTGCTTCTTATATGTGTGACTGACATGTTTCTATCTATCTAATCTATGTGTGATGCTCTATTCCTTCTTGTCTAAATTGTCGGGTACCGGTGTATGCCGCTGCTGAATTTGCCGGCCGGCTTTTTTAAAGAGAGTGTCTTCTGAGCAGTTTGTCAGCTTTTGGACACCTTTGCAGGTGTTTTCTATGTGTTTCTATGTGTTTTTGTTTGCCTGCCATTGGTTTTAACGGTGTTCGACGGTGTTCTAAGGTGTTCGACGAACAGTTCGACGAACAGTTCCTCGAACATCCCGGTGTTCGACGAACCGAACCGAACCCGAACACTACGGGGGTGGCTCAACACTACTCGGCAAACCACCCCCGAGCACAGGCTCTGAATGCTGGCATTGCTAAACTACTGGCCCTTGAAATGCTATCATTCAGGCTGTTGGAGACTGACACATTCCGTAACTTTATGGCATTGGCAGTCTCAAAATACAACGTGCCCAGCCGCTTTTATTTCAGCAGACAAGCCGTCCCTGCCCTGCAACATCATGTGGAGGGAAAAATTAAACATGCGCTACAAAACGCCGTCAGTAGCAAGGTCCACCTGACCACCGATGCGTGGACCAGTAAGCATGGACAGGGACGATACCTTTCCCTCACTGCCCATTGGGTAAATGTTGTGGAGCCGGGTACAGATCTTGAGAGTGGCGCTGTACGTGTTCTGCCAACTCCAAGGATTGCAGGAATCCAGTCTGTACACATTGACTCCTCCTCATACTCCAGTTCCTCTGAATCAGCGCTGCAGGAGACGTCACGGTCTACCTCCACATCGACCCGTGAACGGTTACCTGTTATCGTGACCAATATGAGCACAGCCGTGGCCAAACGTCAATAGGCCGTATTAAAATTAATTTCTTTGGGGAATCGAAGCCACACAGCGCAGGAGCTCTGGAATGCCATCAAGCAGCAGAGCGACGTGTGGTTTGTGCCAGTGAATCTCCAGCCAGGCATGGTAGTGTGTGACAATGGCCGAAATCTGGTGGCAGCTCTGGGCCTAGGCAACCTCACTCACATCCCATGTCTGGCACATGTGCTCAACTTGGTCGTGCAGAGTTTTTTGAGGGACTATCCGGATCTTGATGCACTGCTTCACAAGGTCCGCATAGAGTGCGCTCACTTGCGTCGTTCCAGCAATGCAAGATCACGCATTGCAGCTCTGCAGCGCCGATTACGTCTTCCGGAACATCGCATCATATGTGACCTACCCACCAGGTGGAATTCAACGTTACATATGTTGGAGAGGTTGTGTGAGCAGCAGGCAGCAGTAATGGAGTACCAGCTGCAGCAGGCGCAAACAAGTCGCAGTGCGCACCGTTCACACTTCACCACCACTGAGTGGGCCTCTATGAAGGACATTTGCCACGTTTTGCGTGCCTTCGATTATTCCACGCGGATGGCGAGTGCAGATGATGCACTAGTCAGCATGACTATACCCCTTTTCTGCCTGCTTGAAAAAACACTGCAAGCACTAAGGGACGAGGTTTTGGAAGAGGTGGAGGATGAGGAGTCACAAATGCCATCTGCTTCTCTACAGTCTGCGCAACGTGGTTCCTCACAAAGGCCTAGGCAGGGGACACTTGGTGAGGAGGATGAGGAGGAGTCAATGGATGAGGAAGACATCTGTCCAGAGGAGGGAGGTACACAATGCTCTAGTAGTCAGTATCTAGAGCGAGGGTGGGGTGATGCAGAGCAGGCAGAGATCACGCCTCAAGCAGGGGACAGAGTTTCTTGGCCAGTTGGCAGTCTGCAGCACATGGTTGATTTCATGCTGCAGTGCCTGAGAAACGACCGCCGCATCGCCCACATTCTCAACACGGCTGATTATTGGGTGTCCACCCTCCTAGATCCTCGCTACCGGGACAACTTACAAAGCCTCATAACACCGTTGAACCGGGAGCGTAAAATGCGGGAGTACCAAGACGCACTGGTGCATTCCATCATGTTCTCCATTCCAACCGAGAGCAGTGCTGCTAGTGCTTTACAAAGCAGCTCAGTGCGTCGAGGCAGTGGAGGAAGCTCTGCACAAAGAGGGAGCAGAAGCAGCGCCTCAGCACAAGGCAAGACCAGTATGGCCGAAATGTGGCAAAGTTTTGTGTCCCCGCCGCCACAAATGTCTACACCATCACAGACAGCTCCAGTCAGCAGGAGGCAACGTTTCCGTCAGATGGTGACAGACTACATGTCTTGCCCTCTTAGTGTACTCCCAGACGGCTCTTCTTCCTTCAAGTTTTGGGTCTGTAAGCTGGATACATGGCCAGAGCTTAGTCAGTATGCATTGGAGGTGCTAGCTTGCCCTGCTGCTAGTGTATTATCGGAACGCGTCTTTAGTGCCGCAGGTGGTGTACTAACAGACCGTCGCATGCGACTATCCTCCGATAACGTTGACCGGCTTACTTTTCTCAAAATGAACAAGGCCTGGATCTCTCATGAATTTGCCAGTCTTCTTCCAGAATAAATAATTGGTTGGCAACAGTATCCAGGTCTCCTGTTCTGTTCATGTTTCTACCACCTGAACTGTAATCCCTGAGCTCCAACACCACCAGTTGGCGCTCGGAAGTGCCGTCTGCACAGTCAACACTTGCTGCCGTGTCATTGGGGTTCAGTAACGTCAGCTGTTCCCCGGCTGTGCGGACGGCAATTTCTCCTGCTCTGTCCACATTCTCACTACTACAGATTTTAAAGTTGCTCCAATTACACCTCTGGCTCCTCTGTTTTCAGTATTATCCCTGAGCTCCAACACCGCCAGTTGGCGCTCGGAAGTGCCGTCTGCACAGTCAACACTTGCTGCCGTGTTATTGGGGTTCAGTAATGTCAGCTGTTCCCCTGCTGTGCAGACGGCAATTTCTCCTGCTCTGTCCACATTCTTACTACTACAGATTTTAAAGTTGCTCCAATTACACCTCTGGCTCCTCTGTTTTCAGCATTATCCCTGAGCTCCAACACCACCAGTTGGCGCTCGGAAGTGCCGTCTGCACAGTCAACACTTGCAGCCGTGTTATGGGGGTTCAGTAACGTCAGCTGTTCCCCTGCTGTGCGGACGGCAATTTCTCCTGCTCTGTCCACATCCAATGTACTACTGACTTAAAACCTCCTCCAAATTCACCTCTGGCTCCTCTGTTTTCAGTATTATCCCTGAGCTCCAACACCGCCAGTTGGCGCTCGGAAGTGCCGTCTGCACAGTCAACACTTGCTGCCGTGTTATTGGGGTTCAGTAACATCAGCTGTTCCCCTGCTGTGCGGACGGCAATTTCTCCTGCTCTGTCCACATCCAATATACTACTGATTTAAAACCTCCTCCAAATACACCTCTGGCTCCTCTGTTTTCAGTATTATCCCTGAGCTCCAACACCGCCAGTTGGCGCTCGGAACTGCCGTCTGCACAGTCAACACTTGCTGCCATGTTATTGGGGTTCAGTAACGTCAGCTGTTCCCCTGCTGTGCGGACGGCAATTTCTCCTGCTCTGTCCACATTCTCACTACTACAGATTTTAAAGTTGCTCCAATTACACCTCTGGCTCCTCTGTTTTCAGTATTATCCCTGAGCTCCAACACCGCCAGTTGGCGCTCGGAAGTGCCGTCTGCACAGTCAACACTTGCTGCCGTGTTATTGGGGTTCAGTAATGTCAGCTGTTCCCCTGCTGTGCGGACGGCAATTTCTCCTGCTCTGTCCACATCCAATGTACTACTGATTTAAAACCTCCTCTAAATACACCTCTGGCTCCTCTGTTTTCAGTATTATCCCTGAGCTCCAACACCGCCAGTTGGCGCTCGGAAGTGCCGTCTGCACAGTCAACACTTGCTGCCATGTTATTGGGGTTCAGTAACGTCAGCTGTTCCCCTGCTGTGCGGACGGCAATTTCTCCTGCTCTGTCCACATTCTCACTACTACAGATTTTAAAGTTGCTCCAATTACACCTCTGGCTCCTCTGTTTTCAGTATTATCCCTGAGCTCCAACACCGCCAGTTGGCGCTCGGAAGTGCCGTCTGCACAGTCAACACTTGCTGCCGTGTTATTGGGGTTCAGTAACGTCAGCTGTTCCCCAGCTGTGCGGACGGCAATTTCTCCTGCTCTGTCCACATTCTCACTACTACAGATTTTAAAGTTGCTCCAATTACACCTCTGGCTCCTCTGTTTTAAGAATTATCCCTGAGCTCCAACACCGCCAGTTGGCGCTCGTAAGTGCCGTCTGCACAGTCAACACTTGCTGCCGTGTTATTGGGGTTCAGTAACGTCAGCTGTTCCCCTGCTGTGCGGATGGCAATTTCTCCTGCTCTGTCCACATTCTCACTACTACAGATTTTAAAGTTGCTCCAATTACACCTCTGGCTCCTCTGTTTTCAGTATTATCCCTGAGCTCCAACACCGCCAGTTGGCGCTCGGAAGTGCCGTCTGCACAGTCAACACTTGCTGCCGTGTTATTGGGGTTCAGTAACGTCAGCTGTTCCCCTGCTGTGCGGACGGCAATTTCTCCTGCTCTGTCCACATCCACTGTACTACTGATTTAAAACCTCCTCCAAATACACCTTTGGCTCCTCTGTTTTCAGTATTATCCCTGAGCTCCAACACCGCCAGTTGGCGCTCGGAAGTGCCGACTGCACAGTCAACACTTGCTGCCATGTTATTGGGGTTCAGTAATGTCAGCTGTTCCCCTGCTGTGCGGACGGCAATTTCTCCTGCTCTGTCCACATTCTCACTACTACAGATTTTAAAGTTGCTCCAATTACACGTCTGGCTCCTCTGTTTTCAGTATTATCCCTGAGCTCCAACACCGCCAGTTGGCGCTCGGAAGTGCCGTCTGCACAGTCAACACTTGCTGCCGTGTTATTGGGGTTCGGTAACGTCAGCTGTTCCCCTGCTGTGCGGACGGCAATTTCTCCTGCTCTGTCCACATCCACTGTACTACTGATTTAAAACCTCCTCCAAATACACCTCTGGCTCCTCTGTTTTCAGTATTATCCCTGAGCTCCAACACCGCCAGTTGGCGCTCGGAAGTGCCGTCTGCACAGTCAACACTTGCTGCCGTGTTATTGGGGTTCAGTAACGTCAGCTGTTCCCCTGCTGTGCGGACGGCAATTTCTCCTGCTCTGTCCACATCCACTGTACTACTGATTTAAAACCTCCTCCAAATACACCTCTGGCTCCTCTGTTTTCAGTATTATCCCTGAGCTCCAACACCGCCAGTTGGCCCTCGGAAGTGCCGTCTGCACAGTCAACACTTGCTGCCATGCTATTGGGGTTCAGTAACGTCAGCTGTTCCCCTGCTGTGCGGACGGCAATTTCTCCTGCTCTGTCCACATTCTCACTACTACAGATTTTAAAGTTGCTCCAATTACACCTCTGGCTCCTCTGTTTTCAGTATTATCCCTGAGCTCCAACACCGCCAGTTGACGCTCGGAAGTGCCGTCTGCACAGTCAACACTTGCTGCCGTGTTATTGGGGTTCGGTAACGTCAGCTGTTCCCCTGCTGTGCGGACGGCAATTTCTCCTGCTTTGTCCACATCCACAGTACTACTGATTTAAAACCCCCTCCAAATACACCTCTGGCTCCTCTGTTTTTAGTATTTACCCTGGGCTCCAATACCGCTAGTTGCTGCTCAGAAGTGCCGTCTGCACAGTCAACGCTTGCTCCAGTGTTATTGGGGTTCAGTAACGTCAGCTGTTCCCCTGCTGTGTGTCCGGAAAATTCTCCTGCTTTGTCCACATCCACTGTACTACTGATTTAAAACTTGCTGCAATTACACCTCTGGCTCCTCTCTGTTTTTAGTATTTACCCTGGGTTCCAGCACCGCCAGCTGGTTCTCGGTAGTTCCATTTGATCTTGTACCTTCTACTACCCATCCGGGTTCCAGTACCGTCAGCTGGTTCTCGGCAGTGCCTTTGGATTAGGTGCCTCCTTCTCGGTATCCAAGTTCCACCAACGTCTGCTGGTTCTTGGTAGTGCTTTCTGGCACAGGTACCTCCTGCTTAGTAACCGAGTTCCAGTACCGTCAGCTGGTCTTCGGCAGTTCCATTGGCTCTTGTACCTTCTGCTACCCATCCGGGTTCCAGTACCGTCAGCTGGTCCTCGGTAGTTCCATTTTGTAACGGTTCTGGGAGACGGAACCTCTGAGCAACTATACAAGGGGGCGGTCCTTGTAAGGAAGCGGGTGACTCCCAGGGAAGATGGGCAGGTAGTCATGGCAAGTGACAGGGACAGTCTCTGGGTAGAAGGGCAGGTAGTCACGGCAAGTGACAGGGACAGTCTCTGGGTAGAAGGGCAGGTAGTCACGGCAAGTGACAGGGACAGTCTCTGAGTAGAAGGACGGGTACTCACGGCAAGTGACAGGGACCGTCTCTGGGTAGAAGGACAGCAGGCAGGTGGCTGGTGAGCGCTCCCAAGTGAGCGGGCGAGAGTCTTTGGACAGGCAGGTGGTCACGGCAAGTGACGGCAGAGCCTCCAGGTAGGCTAGCAGGCAGGTAGCAGGTGAGCGCTCCCAGGTGAGCAGGCAAGAGTCTCTGGACAGGCAGGTGGTCACGGCAAGTGACGGCAGAGCCTCCAGGTAGGCTAGCAGACAGGTAGCAGGTGAGCGCTCCCAGGTGAGCAGGCAAGAGTCTCTGGACAGGCAGGTGGTCACGGCAAGTGACGGCAGAGCCTCCAGGTAGGCTAGCAGACAGGTAGCAGGTGAGCGCTCCCAGGTGAGCAGGCAAGAGTCTCTGGACAGGCAGGTGGTCACGGCAAGTGACGGCGGAGCCTCCAGGTAGGCTAGCAGGCAGGTAGCAGATGAGCGCTCCCTGGTGAGCGGGCAGGCTGGTCCATAGACAGACTGACAGGTGTCGGAAGGCAGACCGGCGGACCGCAGGCTTGCAAGCAGGTAAACCGATATCAGGCAGGTATCAAGCAGGAATCTGGCAGGTGACTGGCAGGTAACAGGCAGGAATCTGGCAGGTGACTGGTAGGTAACAGGCAGGAATCTGGCAGGTGACTTTCAGGTAACTGGTAACGGGACCTGAGGGCTGAAGCAGAGTGAAGGCTTTGCAACAACATTGCTTGGGCACCTCCATTTTGGAGGAGGTGCCTTATATATGGTGAAGTCCTCCGGCCATTGGCCGGGGACTCCTTAGGACGGCGCGCGCGGCCTCTTTAAGAGAGGGGGAGCGCGCGCCCGCACGCCCTAAGCACCATGGCGCTGCCAGCAGGGCGGGAGGAAGACGCCGGGCACTGAGCGGAGAGGTGAGGGGAACAGCGTCCCTACCTAGCAGGAGGCAGGGACGCCGACGCTACAGTACCCCCCCTTTAGGCCCCCCATTTTTTAGGCCAGAGAGAAATTTATCAAGGATGAGAGGGGCATGGATGTTCTCCCGAGGCTCCCACGTTCTCTCCTCAGGACCAAACCCCTTCCAATCTACCAGAAAAAAGGTTTTTCCTCTTACCCTTTTGATGGCCAGAATGTTCTCTACCTCAAACTCGTTCTCAGCGGAAACCGGAGCAGGAGGCGTACCTGCAGACTTGGAAAAAGAGTTAAGTACCACGGGTTTGAGTAGAGATACATGGAATGAGTTAGGGATCCGTAGGTTGGCCGGGAGTTTCAATTTATAGGCCACCGGATTGATCTGTTTGATAACTTCCAGTGGGCCGATGAACCGAGGCCCTAACTTGTAGGAAGGAACCTTGAGCCGGACATACTTGGATGAGAGCCAGACTTTATCTCCAGGACGGAATTGTGGAGGATCCAGGCGTTTTTTGTCAGCGTGTTTTTTCATCCGCTCAGACGACTGAAGGAGTGCGGATCGGGTACGCTCCCAAATGGAGGAGAATTCGCTAACGAGAGATTCCGCAGCCGGATTGTCCACCGAGGTGGAGACGGGAAACGGGATCCGAGGATGCTGACCGAAGACTACAAAAAACGGGGATTTGGAGGAGGATTCGCTCTCGTGATTATTGTAAGAGAACTCGGCCCATGGTAGGAGATCCACCCAGTCCGAATGGTGGGCATTAACGAAGTGCCGGAGGTAACTGGTCAGGTTCTGATTGATCCGCTCCACTTGACCATTGGACTGTGGATGGTAAGCGGAGGAGAAGTCCAGAGTGACGTCAAGCAACTTACATGTGGCTCTCCAGAAGCGTGAGGTGAACTGAACCCCACGATCTGACACGATGTGGAGGGGCAGACCATGGAGACGGAAGATGTGATGGATAAAGTCTTTAGCCAGTTCGGGTGCAGACGGGAGGCCCGGCAGGGGAATGAAGTGCGCCATCTTGGAAAAGCGATCAGCGACCACCCAAATGACTGTACAACCGGCAGAGACAGAGAGATCCGTTATAAAGTCCATAGCTATATGCTGCCACGGGGCAGCAGGTACTGGAAGAGAAAGGAGGCGACCGGCTGGCAGGTGTCTCGGAACTTTGTTGCGGGCGCAAGACACACAGGCAGAAACAAAGTCTATTACATCCTTGTGCAGGGTAGGCCACCAGTAATGCCGGGTAATGAGCTGGAGGGTCTTTTTCTGACCGGCATGGCCAGCTAGCTTAGATGAGTGACCCCAGTGTAGGACCCTCCTCCGATCAAGTACAGTTATGAACGTCTTACCGGGAGGGAGACGATTTAGAGACACGGGGGCCACTTGCATTACTCTGGCGGGATAAATGATGTGCTTAGGTTCCTCCTCTAGATCAGATACCAGGAAGGATCGGGACAAGGCGTCAGCTTTGATGTTTTTGTCTGTCGGGCGAAAATGAAGAACAAAATCAAAGCGGGCAAAAAACAAAGACCACCGGGCTTGGCGCGGGTTAAGTCTCTGGGCGCTCTGAAGGTAAGCCAAGTTCTTGTGGTCCGTGTAAATTATTACCGGGTGAAGAGCCCCCTCGAGCAGGTAACGCCACTCCTCCAGTGCCAGCTTAATGGCTAACAATTCTCGGTCTCCAATAGAATAATTGCGCTCAGAAGAGGAGAAGAGTTTGGAGAAAAAAACGCAGGTTACCATTCTTCCGGAAGATGACTTTTGGGTAAGTACCGCCCCGGCTCCGGAGGAGGAAGCGTCAACTTCTAGGAAGAATTGTTTGTTGCCGTCCGGACGATGCAGCACCGGGGCAGAGGAGAAAGCCTGTTTTAAGGAAAGAAAGGCCTCCTCAGCTTCGGGCGGCCATCTTCTGGGATTAGTGCCCTTACGGGTGAGCGCAGAGATAGGGGCAGTCCGGGAAGAGAAGTGCGGTATGAAGAGGTGGTAATAGTTGGCGAAGCCCAGGAACCGCTGAATAGCCTTCAGCCTCTCTGGTCGGGGCCACTTCTGGATGGCAGACAGTTTCTCAGGATCCATTTGTAGGCCGGTCTGAGAGATTATGTAGCCCAGAAATGGAAGAGAGGTCTGTTCAAAGATGCACTTCTCATATTTAGCGTAGAGGTGATTCTGCCTGAGCCTGAGCAGGACCTGACGAACATCCCTCCGGTGAGTAGGAAGGTCCGGAGGGAAGACCAAGATGTCGTCCAGGTACACCACCACGCAGGAGTAGAGAAGGTCACGGAAGATGTCATTGACCAACTCTTGAAAGACGGCAGGAGCGTTACAGAGACCGAGGGGCATTTCAAGGTACTCATAGTGGCCGTCCCGGGTGTTGAATGCCGTCTTCCACTCATCCCCCTGACGGATACGGACCAGGTTATACGCCCCACGGAGATCCAGTTTGGTGAAGATTCTAGCCCCCCTCAGACGGTCAAATAATTCAGGAATGAGCGGTAGGGGGTATTTATTCTTCACTGTAATCTGGTTAAGGCCTCTATAATCTATACATGGACGGAGTGAGCCGTCCTTCTTTTAGACGAAGAAGAAGCCTGCTCCCGCCGGGGAGGTAGACTTCCGGATAAATCCCCGGGCCAGATTCTCCTCAATGTATTCTGACATGGACCGGGTCTCTGCAGCGGACAAAGGGTAGATACGCCCACGGGGAGGAGTAGAGCCGGGTATCAGCTCGATTGGGCAGTCGTATGGTCTATGAGGGGGTAATGTCTCTGCTTCTTTTTTATTGAAGACATCCGCATAAGACCAATAGGGAACCGGTAGACCGGGTAGATTGACTGGGGTAGGAGAAGGACGAGCAGGATGAACGGGAACTAGACAAATCTTATGGCAGTCCTGTCCCCAGCGAAGGACTTCTCCGGTCTGCCAGTCAAGCACGGGTGCATGTTTCTGGAGCCAAGGTAGGCCTAGCAAGAGTGCGTGAGAGAGTCCAGGCAGAACATGAAAGGAGATGCTCTCAGAATGCAGCATTCCCACCTGCAGAGTTAGAGATTCGGTGATGAGTTGGATGGGCTGTGGTAAGAGGCCCCCATCCACGGCGGCGACAGATAAAGGTACGGCCAGAGGTTTGGTGGGAATACGGTATTTCTCTACCAGGGATTGAGAGATGAGATTTCCAGCAGCTCCTGAGTCAAGTTGAGCCAGTTCAAAATAGCGGTTCTCTCCGCAGATGATAGAGACTGACAGCATCAGGGATGGAGAGGGTTTACTTTTGTCTAGGGCGACCTCTCTGAGCGATCCTAGACACAGGCGTTTCCCGACCTCTCTGGGCAGGAACGGATCCGATGCTCCTTACTGCCACAGTAGAAGCAGCTCCCCTCGGCACGGCGTAAGTCTTGACGGGTTTTGACCATCTTGGTCTGGTCGACCTGCATAGGCTCAGGTGAGTGTGCCTGGGGAGTAAGGGAGGGAGTGACGGGTTTCTGAAAGGTAGGAGCTAGACGTGGAAACCTCCTCTCACGGGTGACCTCTTTGGCGCGCTCCTGGAACCGGATGTCAATCCGGGTGGCAAGTGTTATTAAGTCGTCGAGAGTGGTAGGAATGTCCCGACCGGCGAGTTCATCTTTAATACGGCCGGACAGACCCTCCCAGAAGACAGACACCAGGGCGTCGTTATCCCAGGCCAGCTCCGAAGCAAGGGTACGGAACCGTATGGCATATTGGCCTACGGTGAGATTTCCTTGATGGAGGCGTAGCAGAGACGATGTGGATGAGGTCTTCCGTCCGGGTTCGTCGAAGTCTTTCCGGAAAGCCGTGAGAAAGGCTGGCAGGTCGGACACCAGGGGGTCTCCTCTCTCCCATAGAGGATTTAGCCAAGCCAGAGCCTCCCCCGTGAGGTGGGACATGATACAGGCTACTTTGGACCGGTCAGAGATAAACTGGTGGGACAAAAGTTCAAAGTGCAGGGTGCACTGGTTTATGAAGCCCCGAGCTTGAGCGGAGTCACCTCCGAAGCGAGGAGGTGCAGAAAGCCGGGGTCTGGGACAGGATACCATGGTATTGGTGGGCAGCGGCGCTGCCGGGTTGCGAGTCATGACACTAGCGGTGGTAGCTGGTGGAGCAGTCAGAGTGTCCAGGCGAGAGTTGACATTCCACAGGTGACTCAGGATGGACTCCTGTTGGGACCTCTGACGGGACAGTTCATGACATAGATCCGAGAGCGAGGGAGCTTGGGTGCCACCGGGTTCCATGGCCCGAGCAAACTGTAATGGGTCTGGGAGACGGAACCTCTGAGCAACTATACAAGGGGGCGGTCCTTGTAAGGAAGCGGGTGACTCCCAGGGAAGACGGGCAGGTAGTCACGGCAAGTGACAGGGACAGTCTCTGGGTAGAAGGGCAGGTAGTCACGGCAAGTGACAGGGACAGTCTCTGAGTAGAAGGACGGGTACTCACGGCAAGTGACAGGGACAGTCTCTGGGTAGAAGGACAGCAGGCAGGTGGCTGGTGAGCGCTCCCAGGTGAGCGGGCGAGAGTCTTTGGACAGGCAGGTGGTCACAGCAAGTGACGGCAGAGCCTCCAGGTAGGCTAGCAGGCAGGTAGCAGGTGAGCGCTCCCAGGTGAGCAGGCAAGAGTCTCTGGACAGGCAGGTGGTCACGGCAAGTGATGGCAGAGCCTCCAGGTAGGCTAGCACACAGGTAGCAGGTGAGCGCTCCCAGGTGAGCAGGCAAGAGTCTCTGGACAGGCAGGTGGTCACGGCAAGTGACGGCAGAGCCTCCAGGTAGGCTAGCAGACAGGTAGCAGGTGAGCGCTTCCAGGTGAGCAGGCAAGAGTCTCTGGACAGGCAGGTTGTCACGGCAAGTGACGGCGGAGCCTCCAGGTAGGCTAGCAGGCAGGTAGCAGATGAGCACTCCCAGGTGAGCGGGCAGGCTGGTCCATAGACAGACTGACAGGTGTCGGAAGGCAGGCCGTCGGACCGCAGGCTTGCAAGCAGGTAAACGGATATCAGGCAGGTATCAAGCAGGAATCTGGCAGGTGACTGGCAGGTAACAGGCAGGAATCTGGCAGGTGACTGGGAGGTAACAGGCAGGAATCTGGCAGGTGACTGGCAGGTAACTGGTAACGGGACATGAGGCCTGAAGCAGAGTGAAGGCTTTGCAACAACATTGCTCGGGCACCTCCATTTTGGAGGAGGTGCCTTATATATGGTGAAGTCCTCCGGCCATTGGCCGGGGACTCCTTAGGACGGCGCGCGCGGCCCCTTTAAGAGAGGGGGAGCGCGCGCGCGCACGCCCTAAGCCCCGTGGCCGGGAAGCAGCGCGCGCTGCCAGCAGGGCGGGAGGAAGACGCCGGGCACGGAGCAGAGAGGTGAGGGGAACAGCGTCCCTGCCTAGCAGGAGGCAGGGACGCCGACGCTACACATTTGCTCTTGTACCTTCTACTACCCTTCAACGTCACTTTGCCTCCAATGCGTTGTCCTGTTGTGTTGCGGTCGGGTTAGCCGACTCTATGGTGCCTGCAGTTTAGTTGACTCCTATGTGGGCTGCGGGATCTGACAATGAAGGCTGGTTCCATAGTGCCAATAGGACAAGCACCCCCTGTAGGACTGTGGGTTTTGGTAACTGCGGCCGGCTCGCATCCTTGAACTTTTTTTTAAATGGGCACCTTCTGCTACCCATCCGGGTTCCAGTACCGTCAGCTGGTCCTCGGTAGTTCCATTTGCTCTTGTACCTTCTACTACCCATCCGGGTTCCAGTACCGTCAGCTGGTTCTCGGCAGTGACTTTGGCACGGGTACTCCCTCCTGCCCAGCCTGGTTCCAGCACGCCAGCTGTTTCCGGGTAGTGTCAACGCCACTTTGCCTCCAATGCGCTGTCCTGTCGTGTTGCGGTCGGGTTAGCCGACTCTATGGTGTCTGCAGTTTAGGTGACTCCTATGTGGGCTGCGGGATCTGACAATGAAGGCTGGTTCCATAGTGCCAATAGGACAAGCACCCCCTGTAGGACTGTGGGTTTTGGTAACTGCGGCCGGCTCGCGGCCTTGAACTTTTTTTTACATGGGTACCTTCTGCTACCCATCCGGGTTCCAGTACCGTCAGCTGGTTCTCGGCAGTGCCTTTGGATTAGGTGCCTCCTTCTCGGTATCCAAGTTCCACCAACGTCTGCTGGTCCTTGGTAGTGCTTTCTGGCACAGGTACCTCCTGCTTAGTAACCGAGTTCCAGTACCGTCAGCTGGTCTTCGGCAGTTCCATTGGCTCTTGTACCTTCTGCTACCCATACGGGTTCCAGTACCGTCAGCTGGTCCTCGGTAGTTCCTCAGCTTTCTTGTACCTTCTGCTACATTTCCAAGTTCCAGCTTTTTGAAATGGTTCTTGGTAATCACTCTGGATCTCCCTGACGAGGACCCTGAAGATGAGGACCCTGAAGACCAACCCTAAGAAGACGAGGACCCCGAAGACCACGACCCTGAAGACGAGGACCCTGAAGACCACCCCAAAGAAGACGAGGACCCTGAAGACCACCCTGAAGAAGACGAGGACCCTGAAAACCACCCCGAAGAAGACGAGGACCCCGAAGACGAGGACCCAGAAGACCAACCCGAAGAAGACGAGGACCCCGAAGACGAGGACCCCCGAAGACGACGACCCTGAAGACCACCCCGAAGAAGACCAAGAATATGACCCAGAAGAAGTTGACCAAGAGGACAAAGAAGAGAAGACAAGTATCAAGATACAGAAGAACAAGAGACAGAAAACCAAGAAGCAGAAATACAAGAAGCTGCAGAACAAAAAGCGGAAGATCATTAAGCATAAGACTAAAAATCAGAGCAAAAGATAATATCTAAATTATAAGCAGAAGATGACTAAGCAGTGTATGGGGGTGAGTCCGTTCCTCCTCGTGGTGCCCCTGGAAAAGACCTGCTGCTGCAGGCCAAACTGAACGGGGACAAATCCTGTTGTAAATCTTTTGTGACGGGCAGAACGAAAGGTGTAATGTCCAACCTTTTATAGATAACAACTACAGGAATGCCTGTCACAAATAAGAATATGATGAAGAAGAAGAATATGAAGAAGATGAAGAAGTAGAATATGAAGAATGTAAAAAAAAAGAATAATACGAAGAAGGTGAAGAAGAAGAAGATGAAGAAGGTGAAGAAGAAGTGGATGAAAAAGATGCTGAGGATGATGAAGGAGAAAGTGTGGGAGAAGTAAAAAAGAAGGTGAAGAGCATGGAAGAAGTGAAACATAAATATCTGACAAAATATAAAAATATTTAACATAGTCAATATTTCCGTAACTCAGAACGTCTTAAAAAAAAAATTAATTCCTGCTATTCCATTTGATTGGGCTAAACCTCTATGCCTTTATTGTCTCCCCCACCTCCCCCAATACATTCTACATTATTCTTAGTTGTTTTCCTTCATGTAGAATTAACCTACAAGGAAAGAAAGGGTTTATTTTCATTCCGATATTTGTGTCCCATTGACTTGCATTGGTTTCCTGTATCAGAATCGGCGATATCCGATACTTTTTCGGTATCGGTCCGATCCAATCCGATCCGATATTTCCCGATATCGGAAGGTATCGCTCAACACTACTGAACATACATTTCAGTAGGCCAAAACATTTTTCAAGCTGTTGTTATAAAGTATTCTAATTTACTGAGATAAAGACAGTTGTGTTTTCATTGGCTGTAAGCCATAATCATCAACATTAACAGAAATAAACACTTGAAATAGATCACTCTGTTTGTAATGACTCTATATAATATATGAGTTTCACTATTTGTATTGAAGAACTGAAATAAATTAACTTTTTGATGATATTCTAATTTAGTGAGAAGCACCTGTATTTAGTGATGCCCTTAATATTTGTTTTTTTTTTTTGTAACCACAGGGCCAATAAATGCTATTATAAGTAATAAAGATGTCTTTCATACCAAAAAATTGTGTCAATGAAAGCTTCAACTCGGCAAAACAAAACAGCTTCATCTACATAAAAATGAAAAAAGTATTAAAATGTTACCAATCTGAGAAAATAGCAACACAAACCTTTTTTTTTTTTACAAATATCCATATTTTTTCCATTTAAATAAAAAACTATACAACTTTTAACCCCTTTACCACCTTGGGATTTTCCGTTTTTGTGTTTTCGTTTTTTGCTTCTCTTCTTCTCAGAGCCATAGCTTTTTTAATTTTTCCATCAATATGGCCGTGTGAGGGCTTGTTTTTTGCAAAACGACTTCAACTGTTGAACAACACCATTGATTTTACCATATAGTGTACTGAAGAAAGGGAAAAAAAATTCCAAATGTGGTGAAATTGATAAAAGCGAAATTCCAAAGTTTTTTTTTTCTTTCCACGTTCACTGAATGCTAAAACTCACCTGCCCTTATGATTCTCCAGGTCATTATGAGTTTGCAGATACCAAACATGTATAGGTTCTTTTTTATTTAAGTGGTGAAAAAAAATCCAAAGTTTCCAAAAAAAAAAAAAAATGGCGCCATTTTCCAAGACCCATAGCGTCTTCATTTTTCGGGTTCTGGAGCCAAGTGAGGTCTTATTTTTTGCACCGAGCTTTCGTTTTTATTGATACCATTTTGAGCTACATACAATGTTTGGATCGACTGTGATTGTATTTTATTTCAATGCTGCGGCGATAAAAACGTAATTCTGGAGTTCTGAATGTTTTTTTCATCATGTCATTTACCAATAGGATTAATTATTTTTATATTTTAATAGATCGGGCATTTCTGAATGCAGCAATATCAAATGTGTATTTTTTTAGGTTTTTTTGTAATTGTTTTATTTTGAACGGAGCAAAAAGGTAGTGATTTGAACTTTTATATTTTTTTAATTTTTTAAATATTTTTAAAAACATTTTCTTTACACTTTTTACTTGCTTCAATTGTCTCCTTGGGAGACTTGAAGCTGCGATCTTCTGATCGCTTGTGCTACACATAGCAGGGCTATAGCCCTGCTATGTGTAGCAAAAAAGCTTATCTGCTATGATCGCCGCCCACGGGGCCTATCATCGAACCACGATAATATGACAGTGGTGCCAATGGGCGAAGTTAGTGACAGAGATTGACAGCAGCATTTAACAAATTAACAGCCGCGGGTTGATCGCGATTCCACCCGCGGCTGTTAGTGGCACATGACAGCGATCAGATCAGCTTTCATGTGCCTGAAAAGATGCTGGCTTAGCGCCGGAGCCCGCATCAAAGTGAAAGAGGCGACTTATGACATTGTACTTAACTGGGAAATCATTAACAAATAGTGTAAAAACAAAAAACAAAAAAAACTATTGTGGAAGTCCTTTTTTTTATCAATTTCACCACACTTGGATTTTTTTTCCTGTTTTTCAGTTCATTGAATGTTAACATGAATGGTGTCAATCAAGCAAAATTTCTATAGGTACCCTCAATTCACTCTCGGGGAAACTGCTGTATATAGGCAAGGATATCTCCAAATCCGTCATTATGACATAAAAAAACAGCAAAAACACATAATGCTGAAAACATTTTTCTTCAATGCGTTATAGCCATAGTTCAATAAAAAAAATTCTGTAAAGTGTAGATTCAGAAAACAAAATATAAGAGTCCTAGACGATCCTCATCCCTTCCGAACATGGTACATTGGTGAATAATGAACTCATCCCCCCCAAAAAAACAAGCACTCATACTGCTTTGTTGTTGGAAAAATAAAAAAAATGAAAAAATGAAAACTACCCAGTCAGGAAGGGGTTAAGCATGCCACTACTATACTGGGTATTGTGCTAGATTGCAGCATAGCGCATCTAGCATAAAAAAATAAATAAAATAGCATAAACCTTTGTCTATTTACCGATTAATTGAAATATTATTTGCAATCATTATATAGTGAGTGACTTTACATTACTGAATGGTTACACATGACATGGAACTTGCATTTAACAAGCCGTGTGTACTTGCTAAAGAGTCTACCAGCTCTGCCTGCCTGACAAAACATTCAATTGATTTTGACATCATGAAGTAAGCTGACAGTATAATCGGCCACATGACAAATTGCACAATAATAAAGACTGGCAGTTTGGCAATCTGACTTACTATAGCACATTCACTCTAAGGATAAATAGTTGGCAATACATGCAACCTGTACAATTCATCAGAGCAAGGTTACCATGGAGGGAAAATTAGGACAAGATTTGTTAATCCTGTCTAATATCATAGTCCTATTATGTGCCAAATTTATTACAGTGACTTGTGCTGAAATGGAAATGTAACTACAACATATACAGTACCATCTCTTGGCTGAGATACTCTTGGACCATTTTTAGCTGAAATTGTGCTATACATTAATACATATTAATCCTTCTCTTTTCTAGATAAGTCACACCCTTTTCACTAAGCCTCCTGAGAGCTGTGCAAAAAGTGTCTAAAAACATAATAAATGGAGTGCATTACATCTGAGTCATTGTAAAGCCGCCCCATCACCAGCCTTAGTGCCATTCTTTATAATATAATAGTGTCAAAAGTCTCTGTTAATTATTTTGAAAAACAATTATGACCATCAGGTTCTTTAAGCATAGTGTTCTCTCCCCTTAGGAGACAGTTTGCTTTGGCTAAAAAAGAACCAAAACTTCTGGACATGAAATTGGTTATAGGTCAAATAGTAATATGGCTGTCTACAATAAAAAAAATTATGTACAAAAATTACGAGAGAAAACTGCATTACTTTCTCTAATTTTGCAAACTATTTTCCCACAGGTGAACTTTTCAGGCGCGCAGGGTTGTGATAATCATATGTGTCTCACTCCTGGCACAATAAATACATACACTGTGCAATTTTTTTTAACAAAATGCATAGAAGCCATTCAACCACATCAAGGTGCCTTCAATTTAGTTGTTCCATAGGTCTAGTGGATTTTCTCTCCACGTGCCCAGCCAGACCTCAAATGAAATGGGGAAGGGGTTGGAACCAGGCTTAGCTCATTATTAAACCTTTCTGAGAAAGATGCATGGCCCCGGTGCACAGCCCAAGAGGGGGGCTTCAATCCCCAATGCAGACTATAAAAAGAAAAAACCGACCTGCATAACTTTAATATTAAATTAATATGTAGGCGCTCAAATGCATCGCTGTGGCCAATATATAAACGTCAGCACATTGTGAAAAGTGAATTCATGTACTGCACTATTTCTTTTTATGAAAAAATTGAGTACTTAACTAGAGATAAGTGAATATGTTTGAAAAACAGTTGCCAATTTCAAATTCGGCACAAATATGGCACATGCAGATCGGAAACACAAGCATTTTATCTTAAAATTGGCAAAAATCTGTAAAATCCGGTAAAAGTGTGGGAAATGATTGTGTTGCCACCAAAGTATTTTTATCACGTTGGCTAGGATAACTTTATGTGTGCAAATTGTGGCTTGCCGATCAGGGCGCATGAACCATCCACAATGTCCAGACACAAGGGCTTGTGTCATTGGCTGCTGAAATCACAGGTCCTTCTCTATATTAAGAGCAGAACATGTTGTTTTAACGCCATTTTGTGATTATAACAGGTCAGAGAGACTACTCCTGACGCTGCTCCTGGATTCATTAGAGATTTTAGCTGGTTAGCTAGGCGGTTGGTTCTAAGTAGAGATGAGCGGTGTTCGACTAGAACTGTTCGCCAATCTCAAATTCGAGCTGTTTTGGGCGGTGTTCGAGTTGTTTGACGAACCCGAACGATTTGCAAAAAATTCGGCTGTTCGAGGATATGTTCGATAACTGTTCGTGCACCAAAATCGTGTCCTGCATGTCTGGCGCTATTTAGAGCACCAATCATGCAGGGATTGTCTGCCACTCACTGTAATGCCACAGCCATGGTGGTTGTGGCATTACAGTGATTGCCCAAATCGATGGGAACAGTGCCAACAGTGAAACATGAAAAGCCGGCAATTCAGCAGCGGCATACACCGGTACCCGACAATTTAGAACCGAAAGAATAGAGCTTCACACATAGATTAGATAGATATAAACATGTCAGCCACATATATACGAAGTACAGTGAAAGTGCTGCTTACTGTACTTGTCATTTAGCGTAAAGGATTTATCAAAAAAAATAATAGTGTTTTCATGCACCGTCTCTTTAAAAAAGCCGGCCGGCAATTCAGCAGTGGTACCCGACAATTTAGAATAGAAGGAATAGAGAATCACACATAGATTAGATTGATAGAAACATGTCAGTCACATATATATGAAGTACAGTGACAGTGTTGCTTACTGTACTTGTCATTTAGTGTAAAGGATTTATTAAAAAAAATAATAGTGTTTTCATGCACCGTCTCTTTAAGAAAGCCGGCCGGCAATTCAGCATCTGTACCCGACAATTTATAACAGACAGAATAGAGCTTCACACATAGATTAGATAGATAGAAACATGTCAGTCACATATATATGAAGTACAGTGATAGTGTTGGTTACTGTACTTGTCATTTAGTATTAAAATAAAGGATTTATTATTAAAAAAATTGGCGTGGGGTTCCCCTTAATTTTAGGCTCTAGCGGAGGTTAAGCAGACGGCTGGGGCAGATGTTTGAAGCCTGGGAAGGGGGTAATACCCACGGAGCTTCCCAGGCTACTAATATCAGCCCCCAGCTGAATACATAGCCTTTACTAGCTATTAAAATGGGGGACCCCCCAAAAAAAATGACGTGGGGTCCCCCCTAATTTAATAGCTAGCAAAGGCTAGGCAGACAGCTGGGGGCTGATATTAATAGCCCAGGAAGGGAGCCATGAATATTGGCCCCCTTCCAGGCTAGAAACACCAGCCGTCAGCCGCCCCAGAAATGGCGCATTCATAGGAAGCGCCAATTCTGGCACTTAGCCTCGCTCTTCCACGCTGCCCTGTAGCGGTGGCAGTGGGGTAATAGGGTTGGGGTTGATGTCAGCTTATAATGCCAGCTGACATCAAGCCCAGGTTAGTAATGGAGAGGCGTCTATAAGACACCCCCATTACTAACACCATAGTCAAAGTTAAAAAAAACACAAACACCCAGAATAAAGTCCTTTAATTGAAATAAAGACACAATCCTTTATTGTTCTAAATTAAACCATACTTACCGTCACGCCCATTCCAGCTGAAGCCAACGATCTCCTGCAATAAAAGAAAAATAATAAAGCAACCTCATCCTTACCTTTCCATGGTTCCCACGACAGCTTCAGCTCTGCTACATCGAGATGACAGGCTGGACCGCAGCAGAACGCTGCCATCCAGCCTCTCATCCCGCAGACACTGAGAAGCGCAGGCTTGCTTGCGCTGCTCAGCGTCTCTCTGTGACGACATCCAGATGAGCCGAGTTCATGTCCAATGAACTCGGCTCACCTCATGCACGTCACTGACAGCGTGGGAAAATTCTCACGCTGAAGCGGTGAGTGCAGGAGAATTCTCCCACGCTGTCAGTGACGTGCATAAGGTGAGCTCATGTCCAATGAACTCAGCTCACCTCCTGCACGTCACTGACAGCGTGGGAGAATTCTCCTGCACTCAGCGCTTCAGCGTGAGAATTCTCCCACGCTGAAGCGCTGAGTGCAGGAGAATTTTCCCACGCTGTCAGTGACGTGCATAAGGTGAGCTCATGTCCAATGAACTCAGCTCACCTCCTGCACGTCACTGACAGCGTGGGAGAATTCTCCTGCACTCAGCGCTTCAGTGTGAGAATTCTCCCACGCTGAAGCGCTGAGTGCAGGAGAATTTTCCCACGCTGTCAGTGACGTGGGGCTTCGCCCTATTTTTGTGTCCAGCCAGGTACAACTAGGCAGCTGGGGGCTGGAATCCGCAGCGCAGGGAGGCCCAAGCTTTCTGGGCCCCCCCCCGCTACAAATTGCAGTCCGCAGCCACCCCGGAAAATGGCGCGTTCATAGAAGCGCCATCTTCTGGCGCTGTACCCAACTCATCCAGGGCCCTGGTGCGGTGGCTCACTGGTTAATAAAGGGGTTAGGGCCAGCTTGGTATTATCAGCTGGCCCCAAGCCCAAAATTCATGGGGTCACGCCAGTATTAGACATGACCGCCATGAATTTCTAGTAAAGTATTTAAAAAAAACACAACACCCAGAATAAAGTCCTTTAATTGAAATAAAGACACAATTCTTTATTGTTCTAAATTAAACCATACTTACCATCACACCCATTCCAGCTGAAGCCAACGATCTCCTGCAATAAAAGAAAAATAATAAACCAACCTCATCCTTACCTTTCCATGGTTCCCACGGCAGCTTCAGCTCTGCTACATCGAGATGACTGGCTGGACCGCAGCAGAACGCTGCCATCCAGTCTGTCATCCCGCAGACACTGAGAAGCGCAGGCATGCTTGCGCTCCTCACTGTCTCGCTGTGACGGCATCCAGATGAGCCGAGGTCATGTCCAATGAACTCGGCTCACCTCATGCACGTCACTGACAGCGTGGGAAAATTCTCACGCTGAAGTGCTGAGTGCAGGAGAATTCTCCCACGCTGTCAGTGATGTGCATGAGGTGAGCTCATGTCCAATGAACTCAGCTCACCTCCTGCACGTCACTGACAGCGTGGGAAAATTCTCCTGCAATCAGCGCTTCAGCGTGAGAATTTTCCCACGCTGTCAGTGACGTGCATGAGGTGAGCCGAGTTCATTGGACATGAACTCGGCTCATCTGGATGTCGTCACAGAGAGACGCTGAGCAGCGCAAGCAAGCCTGCGCTTCTCAGTGTCTGCGGGATTACAGGCTGGATGGCAGCGTTCTGCTGCGGTCCAGCCTGTCATCTCGATGTAGCAGAGCTGAAGCTGTCGTGGGAACCATGGAAAGGTAAGGATGAGGTTGCTTTATTGCTTTATTATTTTTCTTTTATTGCAGGAGATCGTTGGCTTCAGCTGGAATGGGCGTGATGGTAAGTATGGTTTAATTTAGAACAATAAAGGATTGTGTCTTTATTTCAATTAAAGGACTTTATTCTGGGTGTTTGTGTTTTTTTTAACTTTGACTATGGGGTTAGTAATGGGGGTGTCTTATAGACGCCTCTCCATTACTAACCTGGGCTTGATGTCAGCTGGCATTATAAGCTGACATCAACCCCAACCCTATTACCCCCTGCCACCGCACCAGGGCAGCGTGGAAGAGCGAGGCTAAGTGCCAGAATTGGCGCATCCTATGAATGCGCCATTTCTGGGGCGGCTGACGGCTGGTGTTTCTAGCCTGGGAGGGGGCCAATATTCATGGCTCCCTTCCTGGGCTATTAATATCAGCCCCCAGCTGTCTGCCTAGCCTTTGCTAGCTATTAAATTAGGGGGGACCCCACGTCATTTTTTTGGGGGGGTCCCCCATTTTAATAGCTAGTAAAGGCTATGTATTCAGCTGGGGGCTGATATTAGTAGCCTGCGAAGCTCCGTGGGTATTACCCCCTTCCCAGGCTTCAAACATCTGCCCCAGCCGTCTGCTTAACCTCCGCTAGAGCCTAAAATTAAGGGGAACCCCACGCCAATTTTTTTAATAATAAATCCTTTATTTTAATACTAAATGACAAGTACAGTAACCAACACTATCACTGTACTTCATATATATGTGACTGACATGTTTCTATCTATCTAATCTATGTGTGATGCTCTATCTTTCTGTTCTAAATTGTCGGGTACCGCTGCTGAATTGCCGGCCGGCTTTTTTAAAGAGTCAGTGCATGAAAACACTATTATTTTTTTAAATAAATCCTTTACACTAAATGACAAGTACAGTAAGCAACACTATCACTGTACTTATTATATATGTGACTGACATGTTTCTATCTATCTAATCTATGTGTGAAGCTCTATTCTTTCTGTTCTAAATTGTCGGGTACAGATGCTGAATTGCCGGCCGGCTTTTTTAAAGAGACGGTGCATGAAAACACTATTATTTTTTTAAATAAATCCTTTACACTAAATGACAAGTACAGTAAGCAACACTATCACTGTACTTATTATATATGTGACTGACATGTTTCTATCTATCTAATCTATGTGTGAAGCTCTATTCCTTCTTGTCTAAATTGTCGGGTACCGGTGTATGCCGCTGCTGAATTTGCCGGCCGGCTTTTTTAAAGAGAGTGTCTTCTGAGCAGTTTGTCAGCTTTTGGACACCTTTGCAGGTGTTTTCTATGTGTTTCTATGTGTTTTTGTTTGCCTGCCATTGGTTTTAACGGTGTTCGACGGTGTTCTAAGGTGTTCGACGAACAGTTCGACGAACAGTTCCTCGAACATCCCGGTGTTCGACGAACCGAACCGAACCCGAACACTACGGGGGTGGCTCAACACTAGTGAGCAGAGATCATTGGACATGAACTCACCTCATGCACGTCACTGACAGCGCTTCAGCGTGAGAATTTTCCCACGCTGTCAGTGACGTGCATGAGGTGAGTTCATGTCCAATGATCACTGCTCACCTCATGCACGTCACTGATATTAGTAGCCTGGGAAGCTCCGTGGGTATTACCCCCTTCCCAGGCTTCAAACCTCTGCCCCAGCCGTCTGCTTAACCTCCGCTAGAGCCTAAAATTACGGGGAATCCCACGCCAATTTTTATTTTAATAAATCCTTTATTTTAACACTAAATGACAAGTACAGTAACCAACACTGTCACTGTACTTATTATAAATGTGACTGACATGTTTCTATGTATTTAATCTATGTGTGAAGCTCTATTCTTTCTGTTCTAAATTGTCGGGTACCGCTGCTGAATTGCCGGCCGGCTTTTTTAAAGAGACGGTGCATGAAAACACTATTATTTTTTTTACTAAATCCTTTACACTAAATGACAAGTGCAGTAACCAACACTGTCACTGTACTTCTTATATATGTGACTGACATGTTTCTATCTATCTAATCTATGTGTGATGCTCTATTCCTTCTTGTCTAAATTGTCGGGTACCGGTGTATGCCGCTGCTGAATTGCCGGCCGGATTTTTTAAAGATAGTGTCTTCTGAGCAGTTTGTCAGCTTTTGGACACCTTTGCAGGTGTTTTCTATGTGTTTTTGTTTGCCTGCCATTGGTTTTAACGGTGTTCGACGGTGTTCTAAGGTGTTCGACGTACAGTTCGACGAACAGTTCCTCGAACATCCCGGTGTTCGACGAACTGAACCGAACCCGAACACTATGGGGGTGGCTCAACACTAGTTCTAAGTCAGATCGTTTAGATAGCTAGTGTCCTGTGTGTCTGTGAAATCGATCTTCCAGCAGATTTTTTTTTCTTGTGCCATTAGTGAGGTCCAGACAAAGACAACAGGGCACATTTCATAGAAGTCTGTAGTGCACTGCTTCTATTGTGCTCCATGCACGAGTACACCTTTAAAAATCTATTTTTTTTCAGTTGCTAACGTAATAAAGCAAGCCATATCTCACCTTGTCATTTTGTTATGGTGAAATTCAGCTGTATGCAGAGCTCATGCAGAATAAAAATAAGTAACTAACGTGATACAGCAGGCTAGATGTCAGTTTGAAATTTCTTGGAGCATATATTTGTTATGATCAGCAACAAGTACTGAGGAAAGACGGGGAAAGCTTTCCCTATAGTAAGACTAAGCTGAATCCCTACGATGTAGCGGGCTGCCTGTTCCTAGTGAACAGACCCGCCTTAGTCCAAGTCTGAACGAAGACCTATAGAATAAAGGGAAGGGGTCCCTGAAAGAACTAAGGACTGGAACAAAAATGGGACACCTCCTGAACAGAAAGGTTGTTGCAGAACACAAAAAGATAAACTGACAAAAAGGTACTAGAGGTCCCAGAAGGACCAAGCGAACTAACAGAGATAGGCACAGAAGCACCTGGCTAGCAAAACAGTCAAACAACACTGAAGTCCAGCATAGCCAAAAAGGCGGAGCTGGAATGCAAAGGCAGATGGTCACGTGACTGCAAAAACACAAGCACAAGATGGAAAAAACAAACAGGAGGGTTCTAACAGTACCCCCTATTTTAAGAGGATCCTCCGGATCCTCTAGGCCCAGGCCTATCCGGAAACCTCTTGTGGAAAGCTCTAACAAGCCTAGGAGCAGAGACATCATCCACCCTTACCCAGCAGTTATCTTCGGGACCGAAAACCTTCCAGGAGACAAGATACTGTAATCTCCCTCTATGCCATCTAGAATTCAAGATACGAGAAATTTCATATTCGCCGTCTTCCACCACAGGAGGAACTGTGACAGTGGCATCCCTTCCAGATGCATCCGCCTTTTTCAACAAGGAAAAATGAAACACAGGAATAATCTTCCAGGAAGTAGGGACATCCAACCTAAAAGCAGACGAGTTAACAAGCTGAAGCACTTTAAATGGACCCACAAACTTAGGACCCAGTTTTTTAGAGGGAATCCTCAACCGCAGGTTCCTTGAGGACAATCAAATCATGTAACCCACAGTAAACAAAACCTCCTTATGTTTCCTGTCAAAATACTTCTTGGACTTCTTGTTAGCCTCTTGAAGGTTGCAACGTATATTAGTCCAAACTCTCTCCAAATCACCAGAAAAATTCTCCTCCTCCGGCACCACAGACGCCAGTTTGGAGAACGAACCAAAAGACGGATGTCTCCCAGTACAACAAAAAAAAAGGAGAACACCCAGCTGAGGAGGATGTGTGATTGTTAAAAGCAAATTCTGCGAGAGGCAGAAACTCAGACCACCCCTCTTGATTGTCTGCCACAAAACATCGCAAAAACTGTTCTACATCCTGGTTGGTCCTTTGAGTCTGTCCATTAGACTCAGGATGATACCCAGATGAAAATGACAAATGGACTCCCGACCTGTCACCAAAAGCACGCCAAAAGAGAGCCACAAACTGAGGTCCTCTATCAGAAACAATATCCGTGGGAATGCTATGAACCTTGACAATCTCCTTAACTCTTTCACTCAGACCAGCAAGAAATAGACATTTCAGAGCAGGATCATTCCATCTGATGTTACGCTCACGCCCGGACTGACTGGCGTGAGTGTGGTTAGTGGTCCCACTGGGCCACGACCGAGGAGTGCCTGGAGGGGCGTGACTAGGGGCCTTGCCAGATCCGACCACGAATACACGGCGGCTCAATAGACTCCATGGTCTGAGGAGGGACATGGGAGGTGGCCCAGGTGCTACTCCAGGTCAGACCCCTGTCACAGCTGTTGACCCACACTGGGGAATGCAGGAACGGGCAGGCGCAGCTGGTATGCAGACAGGCGGGTACTGGCAGGCACGGTTGGTATGCAGACAGGCGGGTACTGGCAGGCACGGCTGGTATGCAGACAAGCAGGTACTGGAAGGCATGGCTGGTATGCAGACTGGCAGGTAGGAATGCAGGCTGGATAGGGACCAGTACAGACTGGGATACAGAAGCAGGGCTGCAGGCGTGGAGGACAAGCAGAGCAGAGCAGAGCGAAACCGCAGGCGTGGTGGACAAGCAGAGCGAAATCGCAGTCGCGGTGGACAAGCAGAGCAGAGTGAAACTGCAGTTGCGGTGGACAAGCAGGGCAGAGCGAAACCGCAGTCGCAGTGAACAAGCAGAGCAGAGCGAAACCGCAGGCCTGGTGGACAAGCAGGGCAGAGTGAAACAGCAGTCACGGTGGTCAAGCAAAGCAGAGCGAAACCGCAGGCCCGGTGGACAAGCAGAGCGAAACCGCAGTCGCGGTGGACAAGCAGAGCGAAACCGCAGGCGCGGTGGACAAGCAGAGCAGAGCGAAACCGCAGGCACAGTGGACAAGCAGAGCAGAGCGAAACCGCAGGCGCGGTGGACAGGAAGAGCAGAGCAAAACCGCAGGTGCGGTGGACAAGCAGAGCAGAGAGAAACTGCAGGCGCGGTGGACAAGCAGAGCAGAGTGAAACCGCAGGCGCGGTGGACAAGCGAGGCAGAATAGAGCAGAAGGTACAGGCAGACAGGACAGGGCTCTGTTCACATGGAACAGACTGGGAAACACAGGGAGATAGTTAGAACATAGGAGGTAGATACGGAGGTAGGGAAATGGGACAAGCAGAACCAGATACACACAAGGTACTTACAATGAAGTAGCGAGTGGACACAAAACTCACAAACAGAAGTACAGAGACAATGAGTTGGAGTTAGGTGCAGGTTCAGACACTGCAGGAAAAGGGCAGGTATGGACATAGAGACAAACAGGTAACGGGCTAGGACACAGTTCAGACACGAACTGAACCTGGGACAAGATACAGGAACGAGCCTGGGAACTCAGCCCCCAGGGTGGCGGAACAGACTAGAAGTCACAGATACAGGAAACGGGCCTGGGTATACAGCCCACAGGGTGGCGGAACAGACTATAAGTCACAGATACAGGTAACAGGCCTGGGTACTCAGCCCCCAGGGTGGCTGAAACAGACAAGATACAGGACAGGACCTGGCAACTCAGTTGCACAGAACACACTAAAAGAAAGTGTTGCTCAGGCCCCTCCTACTGGGTGGAGGGGGTTTAAGTATCCAGTGACTCACAGCAATAGGCTGGGGAGGCATTAGAACTGCGCACACTGTAAGTTTAAGAATCAGGCAGTAACAGCACCGCCGTCCTAAGCAATCAGACAAGAGACATGCAAACAGCACATTCTGGAGCAAAGTGTGCAGCCTGGACTGATAGGTAAGTTGGCGGTCTTGCATGGTGGGAGATGGTAAGCCATGCCAGCACGCCGCCAGGGATGTTACATCTGACTTCAGAAACCCACCTTCTAAAGTGTGTGCAAAAAATCTCAGCACCATCTGACCCCTGATTCAAACACCTGAGTTCTGCCTCAGCAGATGAGATTCGATCAGAATCATCATATAATAGACCCATAGCAGAAAAAAACTCTTTTACTGACCTCAAGCATGGATCATTAGGTTGAAGAGAAAAGGCCCACCCTTATGGTTGATTGTGCAAAAGTGTCATAATAAAACCAATGCGCTGTGATTCATTCCCAGAGGACCTTGGTCTCAAACGAAAATATAACAAACAAGCATTTTTAAAGGAAAAAAAATCTTGCTGTTTACCATAAAAAACATCCGGCAGTCTTACCTTGGGTTCCACAAAATGCACTCCGGAACAGCTACTCACGTGTTTGTGGAGCTCGGCCACCTCCAGAGTCAACCCCTGCAAGCGCTAAGTCAAATCCTGGACGGAAGCCATACTGATCCCCGTATAAATATTTTTAAGGCTGGACTTACTGTTATGATCTGCAACAAGTACTGAGGAAAGAAGGGGAAAGCTTTCCCTACAGTAAGACTAAGCTGAATCCCTACGATGTAGCGGGCTGCCTGTTCCTAGTGAACAGACCCGCCTTAGTCCTAGGCTAGTCTGAATGAAGACCTATAGAATAAAGGGAAGGGGTCCCTAAAAGAACTAAGGACTGGAACAAAAATGGGACACCTCCTGAACAGAAAGGTTGTTGCAGAACACAAAGATAAACTGCCAAAAAGGTACTAGAGGTCCCAGAAGGACCAAGCGAACTAACAGAGATAGGCACAGAAGCACCTGGCTAGCAAAACAGTCAAACAACACTGAAGTCTAGCACAGCCAAAAAGGCAGAGCTGGAATATAAAGGTAGATGGTCACTTGACTGCAAAAACACAAGATGGGAAAAACAAACAGGAGGGTTCGAACAATATTCTATGTTATAGGCCTCATCCACACTAAAAAAAATACTTTCTTCTGTTACTATCATGATGCAGCAGGGGATATCTCAGTTTTAAACTGTTTGAAGCATATATTCTGTTATACAGGCCTCGTCCACAGAAAAAAAAATATTTCTTCTACTAGTAACATCATACAGCAGGCCAGATGTCAGTTTCAAATTTTTGGGAGCTGATATTGTTCTTCACACAGAGGTACACTGTGCCATTTACTGGATAATTCTGACTGGTTGGAAACCAGCTCATTCCCACAGAAAAGAACCAGAAAGCTAAGGAGATGGTGGCCTCTATCATGTCTAGGAGACCGACCACCACTGCTGTCTACCTTGTGAACATTCTGTTAAAGCTTGCAAGGATAAAGAGGTTACATTGGCAAGTCTGTTTTTTATACTAGTCTGCTGTGTTGTTATAGTTTTAAGTGAGCACACAGTGACCGTGGTTTCTGCAGCAGCGCATCCATGCCGGGATAGTGGTGGAGAAATTGCGGTACCATCAGGTTAAGGATGCGAGTCATGCAAGGCACATATGTGAGGTTGCCCTGGCATAGGGTTGCCACCAGGTTTGCACTGTTATCGCACATGGCCTTCCCTTGCTCCAGGTTCACTGGAAACAGCCATTGCTCAAACTCGGCATGGATAGCTATCCACAACTCTTGATCAGTTTGACTGCGATATCCAAGGCATATTAATTAAAACATTGCCTGATTGCAGTGAGCCCTGACTGCGCAGTACGAAGGTGGGGGGGATTCTATCTGCACTGTTGGAACGTGTGTTTCATTAGGCAGAGGTTGAGGGTGCAGGTGGAGGCCCTAGAGGAGATGGAGGATGCAAAAGCACTGGAGGAAGCGTTCGATACAGAGGTTTGTCCCGCAAGCCTTGGGGATTCCAAGACTTGGTGTCTAGTGACACCTTGGTGTCTAGTGGCTTAGTTCTCCATCCCCTGCTGTGTAGTAGTTTAGTTTTCCAACCCCTGCTGTCTGGTAGTTTAATTCTCCATGTTCTGGTGAATATTTGTTTCGTTCTCCAACCCTAGGTGTTTAGTAGTTTAGTTCTCCAACCCCTGTTTTCTAGTAATTTAGTTCTCCATCTTCTGGTGGGTAGGGGTTTATTTCTCAATCCCCAAGCGCCCTGCAAGCCTCGGGGGTTCCAAGACTTGTGGAGCAGCCCATTCCCTGCCTGCCCCCACAGCCACCAGAGCACCCAGTGCCCAGTCAGAGAGATGTAACACCCCTGGCCATGCTTGCTTGTCCAGGTGTCAGTGGTGAAAGGCACCCTGTCAGACCTAGATTTTTTCAAGGAACAGGTGATGTTGTCTGCAACATGCTAGTGTAGCACAGACACAGCTTTCTTAGAGAAGTAATGGCACCTGGGCAACTTGTACTGGGGAACTGCGATGGCCATCAGCTTTCAGAAACAGTCTGTATCCACCAGGCGGAAAGGCAACATTTTCATGTCCAACAGATTGGAAATGGTGAAGTTCAAGCTCTTTGCTTTGGCATGTGTAGGAGGAAACAATCTTTTATGTAACCACAACTATGGGATTGAGGGATGGCTGCTGTGCTAAGAGAGGGTGGAGTAGGGTGAACACGACAAGCTGCTGAACTGTGAGAGAGGTGCAGATTGAGATGTTATGGTGGAATGAGAAAGATGGGTTATGCTCGGTGTCTGAGATCAGTCAAAACAGCAGGCATGTAAACTTTCGTAACAGCTGACAGGCTCTCACTCCCCATGACTTTAGCGGGTAAACAAGTGGAGGTTCTGCGGCTGGAGACCAGTGTGAGAACACTTGCCACGGTTATGGAGGAGGAAGAAGCAGAAGATGCGGTTGATGGGGTGACCAGAGGTTGGTGAGGCCCACGAGTTGGCATTTTAGCACAGTGAGATTCCCAGATTAATGTATGTTGATTGCGCATGTGCCAGTTCATGCATGTAGTAGTCAAATTATTGCATTTCTTTTACTCCACTCTGCCATTTTTAACAAATTGGCAGATAACGTGAGTTGTGTCATTTTTTGAGGTTAGGCAACTAAAGACCTGCAAATGCTGCTGGCCACTGCCAGAGTTGGGGCTAAGGATGCAGTGCTTGTCGTTGTTGCATAACTCTGTGTCTGTGCGGAAAGCCACAGCATAACCTCCTCATCTGACTCCTCCTCCATCTCCTCTGCTGAGCTACTCAGCTGCATGCCTCTCGGTTCACACCAAGTGGGATCTACAAACTCATCGTCATCCTTTCTGTTCTCCCACTCCTTGCCCTGAGAGTCACCCTCCTCCTCTTCCTGCCATGAAGCACAGTACAGTCCGCGTGCGCCTCAAATATCTGAGTTTCATCAGGATCACCTCTACCCCCAGGGGTTAACATCTGATGATAAGAGTTTGGATTCTGCTCGGACCCTACATCGTCCGGCCCCGGTTCAGCTGAAAAAAATTTTGGGCATCACTGCACATGCTTTCCACCTCTTGAGTCTGTGAAGCTTTGGATCAGACTTCTGATGCCCCAGAATAGAATGTGTTGAACAGCTCTGCAGACTCGCCCATCTGTGGTTCACCACAGTTAGTTGGGAGGTTGGAGAGTTGTGATGTGGGTGAAAACAAGGGTAATTGGGGTGCCACCTCTGAGGGCTGTACTGTGTTTGATGTTAAGGTGGAGGGAGAGGAGCAGAGGACACTTGATGTAGCACTTGTCATCTACTGGAGCACATGTTATTTCTGGCCCTCATCTACAAAGCGTACTGCTGTGTAATAATTATAATGGGTACCACAGGAGTCTCTTTGCGTGGAACAAAGATACTACAGAACACATTTTATAGGTGTCAAAGTTTATATTATAAACACACGGTGTTTCAAACAAGCGCATACAAAAACTCAAAGTCCATAAACACTCAGGGGGTAATGCAATTAGCAGAGTAATCTGTAAAGCACAGTTCACACTAGAGGATGCTAGAAAACAAGTAAGTCTTTATCAAGTCCATACACAAATATATACTGTATATATAGATGCAAGGAAGTCCATACAATATATATTAGATAATCCAGGGAGGCCTGGGTATGAAGTCCCTCATAGTGCAGCACAGACACGCGCTCTGCAACTATCTAATGAAGGTGAGTCAGAGCAGAAACCAGCTTACTTGTTAGCAAAATGCAGGTGAGGACTGAGGCTCAGAGGAAGCAGCAGGAGCAGCCAGGAGAAGAAGGAATGCTGGTAACAAGTGAATGCAGCAGAATCTCTGAGAGCAGGTAACAGGAGATCCACACAGGTTTGCAGGGGAGAGCAGGAAACTAGGAAACCACCAGGAACAGGTCACAGGCAGAATACTCTAGCACTGACTAGAGCCTGGGGTGGAGTTATAAAGCAGGAAGACAAGGGGCACATGAAACAAAAGACACTATCTTGAAAGAGGGCAAAAACGGCCAAAATGTAATAAAAAATATTCGAAGTCCTGACATGTTGTCTCGGCATCACAGACTTGGCCCTATCTTGGATCTCTTCATACCTAACCTACCAGACATTCAGTGTCTCCCACTCATATACCACCTCCTCCTCATCTCATCCCGTATGTGTCGGTGTACCCCAAGGTTCAGTTCTAGGACCCCTGCTGTTCTACAGGTACACCTTTGGCCTGGGACAGCTCATAGAGTCTCACGGCTTTCAGTATCACCTCTATGATAATGACACACATATCTGCCTCTCTGGACCTGATATCACCTCCTTACTAATCTGAATCCCACAATGTGTGTCTGCCATTTCATCTTCCTTCTTTGCTAGATTTCAAAACTTAACATGGTGTGAGGCAGTGACCGGGATCGTATACGAGGGATGTTATATATCCCCCAGAATGTGTACAGAGACCTATTAAATCCATTTGAGTGCATTGCAGTCACAAACACAGCTGGGGCTGCAATGCGGGAATGAAGGTGAGCATTGACCTGGTCAGGCAATCTGGCTAAGGCAGATAAAGTAAAACCCGGCAGGGCCTTCATTTCTTGGGGGAGGCTACAGGAAGGCAGTGGGGCGGCCTGCTCCCTCCAACCCGGGTTTTCCAGTGGCTCTTGCCACAGGTCCTTTAAAAACCCTGCATTAAGGATTAGTGTTGTTCAGTGTTGGGACCTGTTAGGAGCATAGCAGGAAAGCTTGGTGGGCCTGTGAATAGCTGAACTCACGCCTGGGAAGGCTCTGCACCCATCAGGCTCTGAGCGGCCCGACGCGGCCGTTGCCCACGGCAACCGTTGTTATGGATTTATTTTAACCCGGCTGTGAACCGGAGGACTTTCTGTTTTACCTGTGAGTGCTGAATAAAAGCTGCTTATGTTGGACTTGCTTGGGTTACTGCCTCAGTTACTGCACAGTGTGAACACCGCCGCCTTACAGCTTGGTGGAGAATGCGGGCATTGTGACTGAGGCATACCCCACCGGCAGCTGCATGACCACAATCCGGCCGGCCACCTTTTCAGCCCAACCCGTGGATAAATGGAGGAGCTTTTAAGGCAATTGGTCCTCATGCAGCGGCAACAGCAGGAGCAGTTCAAGCAGCAGCAGGAGCAGCTCAAGCAGCAGCAGCATACCAATGAGCTGATTGTGCAGCAGCTCACAACCCTGTGGGAGACGCTGACGGCACCAGCCCCGGAAAGTCAAGAGGCCCGGGACAAGGTTTGCTCAGCATTAGGGAAGATGGGACCGGAGGACGACGTGGAAGCCTTCCTGTCCATCTACGAATGTACAGCAGATTGGGAAAATCTACCAGCCAGCCAGTGGGCGGAAGTGGTGGCTCCGTTTTTGGTCGGCGATGCCCAGAAGGCCTACTTAGACCACAGTCGGGAGGACGCCCAGGACTACCAGAGGCTCAAAGGTGAGATCCTTGCCTGACTGGGGGTCAATACATACGTGAGGGCTCAGCGTGTATTTTCATGGGCATATGTGGAGACCCGACCCACCCGGTCTCAGGCTTATGACCTTCTGCAGCTGGTAAAGAGGTGGCTCCAGCCTGCGACTTTGGCTCCAGCCCAGATGATGGAGAGGGTGGTTGTCGACCCGCTGGTGAGGACTCTGCCGGCCACTATGCAACGTTGGGTGGGGCAAGGGGACCCCAACACACTCGACCAGGTGGTCAGCCTGATCGAGCGCTACTCGGCCACTCAGGACTTTATCCGAGACTCTGCCCCCGCGCGGCTGTCCCGCCAATCCCTGCCAACCCAGGAACCGGGAAGGGGGTCGCGTCCCTCTTCTAAGGACAATCGGCACCGTACCAGTGCTTAAGGGGTACCCCGGAGTGAGAGTGGCGGGAGACCGGTTCCGTCCCAAACTGTCACAAGAACTAACCATGCCTCCGCCATTAGGTGCTGGCGGTGTCAGGGGCCGGGACATGTGGTTGCTAACTACCCCTGATTACAGAGCTCATGGACTGCGGGTATAACTTCCAGGTCTCAATGTTCGCCCAGACCATCTGCACTGCGAGCGCCGACCCCTCGGACAGTGAACCCCAACTGTGCTAGGTACTGGTTAATGGGGAGCCTAGTGATTTTGGTAGATAGGTCACTGGTGGCAGGAGGCAACCCCAGTGGACGGACAGTCGGGGTTGTGTGTATCCATGGGGACCTCTGAGAGTACCCAACTGTGAAGGTAGTTTTGTCCACGCCATGTGGAGATATAAAACATGTGATGGGGGTGGTAAAAACTCTTCCCTATGAGACTATGTTGGGAAGAGACTTGCCCCTGTTCTGTACTCTGTGGAAAAACAAAATCCACTCTCCCCCGGTAAAAGGTATTACGGGCGCTGTACCCGAAGAACCCAAGTCAGGGGTACCTGCCATAAGGGTGTCCAACCTAGGGACGGAGTGTGACCTAGATAGGTTCCCCTAGAGATGCTGGCAGGAGAGGTCAAGGAGACCCCATCGATACCCGAGCTGGAAGTGTCCCGGGGCACGTTTGGGACATCTCAGCTACAGGTTCCCACTCTGACTCGGGCACAGGAAAGGGTGTTAGAGGTAAATGGCGTAGCTCAACAGCACGGTGCAGATACTGTGCTTTCACGCATGGTGGTCAACGATGAGTTGCTCTATAGGGTAGACAAAATCAGGGATGAGGTTGTGGAACAGTTAGTGGTACCTCAGTCATACCGTTGGGCGGTTCTGGAGATGGCACACACACATCTGCTGGGTGGACACTTAGGGGTTAAAAAGACGCAAGAGCGTACCTTGCAGCGGTTATTTTGGCCGGGGATTTACGCGGAGGTCCAAAATCCTCCCCTGAATGTCAGCTGACCACACCCACCGCAAGCTTCCGTAGCCCATTGGTACCTCTGCCAGCGATAGAGGTACCTTTTGAACGGATTGCAATGGGCTTGTTAGGGCCCATTGTAAAATCCGCTCGTGGCCACCAACATATACTTGTGGTCGTTGACTATGCCACCCGGTACCCGGAGGCTATACCACTACGCCACACCTCGGCGAAACTAATTGCACGGGAGCTGTTCTGTTGCCTTGGTCTATCTAAGGGGATCCTGATGGATCCAGGGACCCCTTTTATGTCCAAGGTGACGAGGGAACTGTGCAAACTGCTGAGAATAAAACAATTGCACACCTCGGTGTAACACCCTCAGACTGACGGGCTAGTAGAACGGTTAAATAAAACCCTCAAGTCCATGTTAAAAAAGATGGTTTCTAAGGACGGAAGGGATTAGGACATGTTGCTACCCTATTTGATGTTTGCTGTCCGTGAGGTACCCCAGGCTTCCACAGGGTTCTCTCCCTTTGAGTTGTACGGCAGACACCCTAGTGGTCTGTTGGACGTAGCCAAAGAGACGTGGGAACAAGAGCCTACTCCACATAGGAGTACAATTGAACACATAGCTAGTATACAGGACCGAATCGTGGCGGTCATGCCCATCGCGAAAGAACATCTGTTAGATGCCCAGGCAGCCCAGAGGCACACATATAATAAAAGAGCCACTGTCAGGTCTTTTAACAAGGGCGATCGGGTGTTAGTACTGGTGCCCAGAGCCGAAAGTAAGCTCATGGCCAATTGGCAAGGGGCATATGAGGTTCGAGAAAAGGTGGGGGAGATAACTTACCGGGTGTATCAGCCCGGAAGGAGGAAACCGGAGCAGCTTTATTATGTAAACCTGCTAAAACCTTGGAAAGATCGAGAGTGTTTAGTTACAGACGTCACTCCGTGCATATAACCAGAGAGTTCTCTACCTTCAGCCAGGGATGCATCTGGGGGAGAGGTCAGGATGAGTGATGCTCTCACTAAACAGCAGCGACGGGAGGCTCGCTCGCTGGTGCAGCAGAATACAGACGTATTCTCAGAGCTGCTGGGTAGGACTACGGTTCTCCAACATGACATTGTCACCGAACCTGGGGTAAGGGTATGAATGAGATCGTACAGGGTACCCGAAGCCTGGAGGCAAGCCATCACGGCTGAGGTAAAACAAATGCTCCAGTTAGGCGTCATCGAGGAATCACGGAGTGAGTGGGCTAGCCCCATCGTCATGATTCCAAAACCAGACGGATTGCTACGCTTCTGTGACGATTTCTGGAAATTAAATGAAGTGTCGAAGTGTGACCTTTATCCAATGCACAGGGTGGATGAGCTGATTGAGAGACTGGGGCAGGCCCAGTACTTTACCACTCTCGATCTCACCAAAGGTTACTGGCAGGTACCTCTCATGGAATCAGCGAAGGAAAAGACCGCCTTCATAATTCCAGAGGGTCTATATCACTATGTGGTCTTACCTTTTGGGTTACATGGGGCCCCGGCTACATTCCAGAGGCTGATGGACATAGTGCTCAAGCCTCATCAGGAGTACGCATCCGCGTACCTAGATGATATTATCATCTTTAGCACCGACTGGCATACGCACCTATCCCAGGTACAAGCAGTGCTGTTTTCTCTCAGAGCCATGGGGTTAAGGGCATAGCCCCAAAAATGTGCTATAGGTCAAGAGGAAGCCCGAAATTTGGGGTATGTGATTGGCCGAGGAGTTATCAAGTCCCAAATCAATAAAGTGTTATGATCTGCAACATGTACTAAGGAAAGATAGGGGAAAGCTGTCTCTACAGTAAGACTAATCTGAATCCCTACTATGTAGCAGGCTGCCTGTTCCTAGTGAACAGACCTGCCTTAGTCCTCGGCTAGTCTGAACGAAGACCTATAGAATTAAGGGAGGGGTCCCTAAAAGAACTAAGGACTGGAACAAAAAATGGGACACCTCCTACACAGAAGTTGTTGCAGAACACAAAAAGACAAACTGACAAAAAGTACTAGAGGTCCCAGAGGACCAAGCGAACTTGACAGAGAAAGGCACAGAAGCACCAGGCTAGAGAGACAGTAAAACACTGAAGTCCAGCACAGCCAGAAGGGCGGAGCTGGAATATAAAGGCAGATGGTCACGTGACCCCAAACCACAAGATAGAAAAAACAAACAGGAGGGTTCTAACATAAAGTTGAGGCCATTAAAAACTGGCCTAAATCGTTAAGTACAAAACAGTTGAGGGCGTTCCTTGACATCCTTGGGTATTACCGCCGGTTTATACCTAATTTTCCTGGGAGAACGGTGGCCTTGACCGGTCTATTGAAAGGAAAAAAATAGGTAATGGTTCCGTGGAACCTTCTTGCAGAAGAAGTCTTTCAGTCTATGAAATTGGCCCTGTGTGGACAGCCGGTCCTCATCAGCCCCAACTTCAAGGAAACCTTCATTGTACAGACAGATGCCTCAGAGGTAGGCTTCGGGGCGGTATTGTCACAAAAAATGAATGGTGAAGAGCAGCCGGTCACCTACTTGAGTAGAAAGCTTATCCCAGCAGAGAAAAACTATAGCGTGGTAGAGAAGGAGTGTTTGGCTATTAAGTGGTCTTTGGAATCGCTACGTTATTATTTACTCGGGCATCAGTTCCGCTTGGTAACAGACCACTCACCATTGGTATGGAAGAGGAACGCAAAGGAGAGGAATGCGCGAGTCACCAGGTGGTTGCTGTCATTGCAAAATTTCAGTTTCTCTGTAGAACATCGCCCTGGGAAGTCGCAGGCAAACGTGGATGCCCTGTCCCGGGCACCCTGTATGGTGACAAATGTTCAACCCCACAAGTTTGAACAGAGGGGGGGATATGTGAGGCAGTGACCGGGATCATATACGAGGGACGTTATACAGTACAGACCAAAAGTTTGGACACACCTTCTCATTTAAAGATTTTTCTGTATTTTCATGACTATGAAAATTGTACATTCACACTGAAGGCATCAAAACTATGAATTACCACATGTGGAATTATATACTTAACAAAAAAGTGTGAAACAACTGAAAATATGTCTTATATTCTAGGTTCTTCAAAGTAGCCACCTTTTGCTTTGATAACTGCTTTGCACACTCTTGGCATTCTCTTGATGAGCTTCAAGAGGTAGTCACCGGAAATGGTCTTCCAACAATCTTGAAGGAGTTCCCAGAGATGCTTAGCACTTGTTGACCCTTTTGCCTTCACTCTGTGGTCCAGCTCACCCCAAACCATCTCGATTGGGTTCAGATCTGGTGACTGTGGAAGCCAGGTCATCTGGCGTAGCACCCCATCACTCTCCTTCTTGGTCAAATAGCCCTTACACAGCCTGGAGGTGTGTTTGGGGTCATTGTCCTGTTGAAAAATAAATGATGGTCCAACTAAACGCAAACCGGATGGAATAGAATGCCGCTGTAAGATGCTGTGGTAGCCATGCTGGTTCAGTATGCCTTCAATTTTGACTAAATCCCCAACAGTGTCACCAGCAAAGCACCCCCACACCATCACACCTCCTCCATCATGCTTCACAGTGGGAACCAAGCATGTAGAGTCCATCCGTTCACCTTTTCTGCGTCGCACAAAGACACGGTGGTTGGAACCAAAGATCTCAAATTTGGACTCATCAGACCAAAGCACAGATTTCCACTGGTCTAATGTCCATTCCTTGTGTTCTTTAGCCCAAACAAGTCTCTTCTGCTTGTTGCCTGTCCTTAGCAGTGGTTTCGTAGCAGCTATTTTACCATGCTGCTCAAAGTCTCCGCTTAACAGTTGTCGAAGAGATGTATCTGCTGCTAGAGCTCTGTGTGGCATTGACCTGGTCTCTAATCTGAGCTGCTGTTAACCTGCGATTTCTGAGGCTGGTGACTCGGATAAACTTATCCTCAGAAGCACAGTGCAAAGCTCAGAAGGGAAGAAGCGCCATATTGAAATTCAGATTTTGCTAGACTGGTTTGAGGGTGCCATGTCACATTGGTAGATCCCTGATGTGCCAGAACAGCAGAATTCCTCATAAGTGACCCCATTTTACAAACTACACCTCTCAATTAAATAAATTAATTCATCTAGGGGTGCAGTGAACATATTGACACCTCAGGCGGGTCAGAAAATTTTAGACCATTGGGCAGTGAAGAAAAAATAATTTCATTTTTTACCACCAAAATTTTTTTTAGCTCCAGATTTTACATTTTCACAGTGGTAAATCGGTAAAAATGGCACCAAAATTTTCCCCATCATTTGTGCTGAATGTAGAAATACCCCATATGTGGCTGTACAGTACTGATTAGTTACACAGTAAGACTCGGGAGGGACGGAGCCCTATTTGCCTTCTAGAGCTCAGATTTTCCTATAATAGTTTGGGGACTCCACATATAGAGCCTCTAAGTGCAAGAAAAGCAGAATTCCCCTTCAAGTGACCCCATTTTGGAAATTATACTCCTTTGGGAATTTATCTACAGGTATACTGATGATTTTGACACCATGAGTTTTTTCCAGAAACAAGCAGCAGTGGATGTTGCTGAGTGAAAATTGCAAATTCCCATTGTAGTGACTAGTACTTTGTAGTGACTAGCTCATGCTCATGCAGACATGCACCTGTAAATTAGGCGGGCTCTCATTGCTACAGAAATGCCAACCATGTGGACACTAAACATGGTTTAGACACACTGGGGCTCAGAAGGGAGGGCAGCATTTGGATTAAGGAGTGCAGAATTTGCTGAATTTCTTTCTTTTTGGGGGCGAGGAGCCATAACGCTTTTCCAGAGGCTTTGTACTACCAGTAACATGAATGCCCCCTATATTTTTATTGACAGATAAGGATAAAGAACTTGAGTCGGGACTTGCTTTTTTTGTGGATTGAGTTGAAACTTTTATTGGGAACATTTTAGATAAGATTTTGAATCACATTTATCCTGCGCTCTACACTGAGCACTTACTTTGGTGTTTCCATTTAAATCTCAGAATAACGTGACAGATACAACCCCAGATGGATCCTTTCACTATAATGAGTCAGCTGATTTACTCTGGACTCTGTCTAGTCTCTGTCAGCGATGTCTTTTTCAGAAGTGCACAAAATTGTGGCGCTTTTATGCACGCCTAAAAAGATGGACACTGCGGGATAATAGGTCAGACGGCGTCCACGGTGCCTCCATCTGCCTCATTATAGGGAATCTTTCACCGGGGGTTCCGTCTGAATCACATATTTCAGAGATTTACACCAAAACCCTGGTATAAGTGCTCAGTGCAGGGCATAGGATAGATGTGAGCCGAGCCTTGCTGCAATCTTTGGGAGGCGGAATGAACAAATCAACAGTAGTTGAATAATTGGTTTTATTTATTTTTTAAGCCATTCCTCATGCGGTATAAGAGATTATTCAACTTTATTCTTAGGGGCGGTGCAAATACAGAGATACAATATTAATAATGTTTTTTATATATATTGCTGTCAAACACTAAAAGATGCTTTTTATAATAAAAACAAGTTTTTGCATCCCCATATTTAGACAGCTATAATTTTTCCGTATTTTGTCCGACAGAGTCATGTCATGGCTTCTTTTTTGCGGGACGAGTTGAGATTTTTCTTCGTACCATTTTCGAGCACAAAGATGTTTTGATCGCTTTCTATTCTGTTTTTTGGAAAGCAGAATGAACAAAAACCAGCAATGAAGGAATTTCTTTTTATGCCGTTCCGCTCACTCCCTCTGTGATGCTCATCGATGTCACTGTCACTATTGACAGTGGCATCAGAGGGGTTAAAAGCCGATTGTGGGCGTTGCTGCAGGGTGTTAGCTCTCCTATAGAGATGACATCCACACTCAATCATGGCGGCGCTCAGCATGAGCCCGCACGATCGAGAAGAAGTGTATGTACGGTGGTTTGCGAGAACACAGCTCCCGCAGTGCCGTACATATACTGTACATGTCGGGAATGGGTTAAAGGGGTTTTCCCATAAACAAAGTACACTTTTATCAATAGATCTTAGAATAAATCCAAGTTCCACAATCAGATGTGTTAAAAAAAATGTTCTTGTGCTGAGATAATCTTATAAATGTGCCCCTGCTGTGTCCTGTGTAATGACCGTGTCTGACTGACTGAATTGGGAGATGCTGAATGTGTGGTTGGAAAGGTATGAGGAGACCCAGGATATGGCAAGGTCTTTGATGCCAAAGGAAGAGAGGCTCTCTAGTAGAAGGCAATGGCCAACTGTTTCAAAGGCAGAGGACAAGAAAAAAAGGTAAGTAAAGTCCACTCATCATTGGGGTGTGGTGCAGTCTCAGCCTCGCTCGGAACCAGCCATAGAAGCCTGGTTGATGAATCAGAAAATAGGAGGAATGATCCAGCATATCAGACTATAAACTTGAATAAAACATAGCTTTTATTGAGCCATTAAAAAATGCTACTACCACCATAATAAGTCTTAGTGAACACAAGGATCACAGCTGTCTCGACCTATGCATTTCGACGTGCAGTCTTAATCATGGTCTGTCTGAACTGTGGACTAGTGAGCATATAAAGGTAGGTTATAATTAAAGATAATAGTTATGTGCTCACTAGTCTGTGAGGTCAGCATGATTAGCATAGACAAAGGTGAAAAAAAAAACATTAGCGATACACACATATATTATTATCCTCTAAAATTAATATCATTGACATGTAGAAAAAAATAAAAATATTTGTGACATAAATATAGAATAAATATAAAAACTAGCGATATACCATGTCCAAGCTGTAAACAAAGCTGTCATTAATATTGTAGTATTACATCCTGCCTGAGATTCAATCCAAAGGGTACTCGGGTGTCTAACATAAAAATCCAATATGATTCCCTATTTAGCAGTTTAGACCATAGACGTAAACTGCTAAATAGGGAATCATATTGGATTTTTATGTTAGAAACCCGAGTACCCTTTGGATGACAGATTTGTCAGCAATATACTGTATATACTGTACATCTCAACTAACAGTCCTTCTAAGGACTAATCCAGATGCATACATATTAATCCCAGTGATAGCAGGAGTTAGGCAGGCAGAGTTTGTGGAGAGTGTATAGAGCAGAATAGAGTCCATTGCACATTCTGTCTGCTGCTGTTACAGATATCTATAGCCCTAGATATCAGGGCTAATATTCTTTTTGCTCTTTTCTTGAAAATCAATATAATACACCATTTTTACAACTCAATTTGCTTGTTAGCAGGATACAACCAGATTTATTCGACTTTATTCGCATTGATGTATTGTGGAAGCAGAGAAACATGCCCATCATCAAACGTGATCTGATATTACTGCGGTAATAATTGTGACATTTTTGTTTCAAACGTGCCAAATATTATACTCCATTTAAAATGGGCAAGGCACATGGCAAGGGACAGGGAAGTGGACGTGATGGTTATGGTGCACGCAGAGGGCGATGCCGTGGGCAAGCTGAAATTGTGCCTAATGAGGGAACACAACAAGAACCCACATCATGTCGCCCTAACTTCCTGTCCCACTTTGTAGGGGGCCGCGGAACACCACTATTGAAGCCAGAGTAGTGTGAAAAGGTTGCTGTTTGGATAACAGATAATACTTCCAGTAAATTTGCCACCACCTCCACCCTGTCTTCCACACGGTCCAGTCTCAGTAGGGTGAGTGTGGACCACATATTCCTCACCCTGATCCTCCTTCCTCCCACCATGCAGAGTGCCCCGAGACAAGTGATCCCACACTTGGACACTCTGAAGAGCTGTTCACTTTTCCATTCATAGATTTGGGCCTCTCACTTGGCCCACTTCAAGTGGGGCAAGAGGAGATTACATGTAACGATGAACAAATATTTCAGCAGCCACGAAGGTGAGGATGGGAAAGTTTAATTACTGTCGCAAGAGGTGAATGATGATGTTGAGACAAAATTGACAGCAAGTCAGGAGGATGCCCAGAGTGCGTACATGGAAGACGTGGTGGTGGATGATGAAGCTGGCAAGGTGACATGCATCGTTAGGACAGCAGCACAGAGGGGGAGGGAGGCATAGCACCATAACAGGCAGGAACAAGCAGTGGGGTGGCCACAGAAACAAGGCAGGCAACTGTTCCCCGAAACACCAACACGAGAGAAGTTGCCAGTCCAACTGATAGGTCTTCCTGAGTCTGGCTTTTTTTAAAAACTGTCCAGTTAACCTCAAAAAGGCCATTTGGAACATCTGCCATGCCAGCATTAGCAGGGGCAGCAAAACTACCAGCCTGACAACCACCAGCATGTTTAGGCAAATGACAGCAAAGCACCCGACTAGCTGGGCCGAACGTCAGGGTTCAGAAACAGTGTCTGCTGGTGACACCACTACCCGTTCCGCTGTGGTGCGTGCACGCCAATCTACAGCCCATAGTGCAAGTGAAAATGCCTCCTGCGATGCACCTGTCGTTGCATACTTGCAACCACCCCCATCAACAACCACGTCCATGTCCTTGTCCCAATGCAGGGTTTAGTTGTCCCTACCCCAGTCCTTTGAACGTAAGCACAAATAAACAGCCAATTACCCACAGACCACAGCACTAAACTGCGACATTTCTCGAATGCTTGCACTTGAAATGTCGTCTTTTAGGCTCGTGGAGACAGAATCTTTCCATAAACTCATGGCGACAGCTGTTCCTCGGTACTCAATCCTCAGCCGTCATTATTTCTCCTGGTGTGCCATCCCCGCCTTACACAAGCATGTGTCCCAGATCATTATCCGTGCCCTCAACAACCCAGTTACTGGGAATGTCCAACCTGGGACACGTGAACAAGTGCTTGTGGCCAGGGATGGTACATCTCACTGACGGCACATTGGGTTAATATAGTGGAAGACAGGACCCAGTCAGACCCTGGGACGGAATGATGAGCGAGCACTAAAATGCTCGGGTACTCATTGCTTGGGTCAAGCAAATTGGAATGCTCGAGTGCTCGGTGCGAGTAACAAGCCTAATGTAAGTCTATGGGAAACGTGAGCATTTTTCCAGCGGTTCCCACCGGCGGTCTGCAGAGGGCCTAAAAATTGCCCAAATCGACGGGAACAGTGCTGAAAGTCATGGGAACAGCATGGGAAAGATCCCTGGAAGCATTTCTGACTCCCAGGTCACTGCTGTCAACAGTGTTGTCAGAGGTGTTACGCCTATTTTACGGACTCACAATAAAACATGCAAAAACAAAACCAAAATGGATTTTCCTGGGAAATATGTTAAAGAACATCATTTCCAGGGTAATGACTTGTATATAAGGCAAAATAAATAACCCAAAACAAAAATTCTCCTCCACACCTCGGGCTATGTTCACACATAGCGTTTTTGATGCATTTTTGTACTTTTGCATTGCTTTTAACTGTGACAAATGCATTCACTGGGAAATGTAATTTTAACATTTTACAACCTTATCTGGCCATGTTGTGTGTGACACATCATCAGACACATCCTGTTTCATTTATCATGGAGGAACTCTGAAAGTCACAAACCTATTTTTATAGGGCCATCAGGTGGCCCTTACTATTCTTAAAGGACCAACAGTCGGCTATGCGTTGTTGTTTGCATTATTAACGAGTGGGACTCCTGCACTGTTATTGCGTATGCAGTGAAGCAACGGCTGCCAAAAATTTGGAGGAACTCCAATGGCCCTTGCAAGAGACGTACAGGTCAGAGAGCCTCCTAAAAACGATGTTCCCATTATTAGGAAATGGATCTCCCATAGTGTCTGCCTATGAAGTGAAGCAACGGCTGCCAAAAATTTGGAGTAACTCCAATGCCCCTTGCAAGAGACGTAGATGATTGTTGATATGGTACACATGGTGGTGATATGGCGATGGAGGATGAGGATGCGGAGAAGGAAGAGGACAAGAGCAAATAGACAAAATCAGGAAGCGTATAGCCATGTTTGGGTGTGAAGACACAGGTGCATGGGAATAGAGTTAGACCTCCCAAAAAAAGACACTGTATTTTAGTTTATGTTTCGCTGCTATCATTCGGTGGTGTTGAGAAGTCTGGCCCAATCCAGCCCTTGTTCATTTTTATAAGAGTCAGCTTGTTAGCATTTTCAGTTGACAGGTGAATGCGCCTATCGGTTATAATTCCACCGGCGGCACTAAAACCCGCTCTGACAAAACGCTAGTGGCAGGGCAGGCTAGGACCTCCAAGGCGTAGAGAGCCAGTTCATACCAGGTGTCCAGCTTGGATACCCAATAATAATAAGACACAGAGGAATCACGGAGGACTTTGGTACGGTCGGCAAGGTACTCCCTCAGCATCTTCCAAAACTTTGCACTCCATGTGAGAGTACAGGCCTCAGGGCCTGTGCTATGGGAGGGTCTGAGAAAACAGTCCTAGAACATTGACAGTGTTCCCCTACCTCTGCTGGATTGCATTTATGGCTCTCTCGAATGTACTCCGTGGTTGTCCAACGAACTGTGACCTCTGCCGCCAGCGTTTTCAGATGGGAATTTTTTCACTAATTCCACAATAAGGGACTTCTCGTACTGCCCCATTTTATTAGGCCTGTCCTGCAAAGGAATAAGAGACATAAAGTTCTCCCTGTAGCATGGGTCAAGAAGCGTCACCAACCAGTAATGACTGTCACCCAAAATTTGGACAATGCGACGGTCACTTGAAAGGCAGCGTAACATAAACTCAGCCATGTGTGCCCGACTGCAAAGAGGCAAGACTTCCGTGTTTTCACCAAGAGGACGGCTGACCATGCTCTCCTCCTCCTCTTCCTCTTCCTCCCTGTCCTCAGGCCATCCACGTTGAGCAGACCGTATGGCAGTTGGGCAGGTAGGAGAAAAAAGAGAGGGGTCGCTCACTGGTCTATTCGGGTGCTCTGAAGAAAAAAGTAATCTAAATTGCAAAAAGAACTTTGGCACTCCATACATGAATATATAAGAAATATTGTATCTAGACTAATGTCACTTTGAAAAATGAAGTTTTTTTGCGCATAATTTGGCCAATTTATGTGTGCCCATCAATTTAGATTACTTAGACGGCACAACGGGAGAAATAGTGGCGGCTGGGGACCGAGTACCGAGGGAAGGCCGCCGCCATGAGGTTGAGGAAAGTTTCCTTCTCCACGAGCATAAAAGGCAAGCATTCGCGAAATGTGTGAAATTAGTAGTGTGGCCTGTGGGGCGTTAGCTGCGTATTTGCACTTACGTTCTAAGGACTGGGGTAAGGACAACTGAATGCTGCGCTGGGACATGGACTTGGACATGCTTGCTGATGGTGCTAGTTGAGAGTGTTCAATGACATGTGCAGGGCGGGAGGCATTTTGACATGTGCCATTGTATTGCTAATAAAAATATGGATATCTTATAGCCTACATATTGTAACATATTGTTTATATGCTTTGATAAAGTGTGGTCATTAGACCAAGTATGGAATATATTGCAATATACTGCAGTGTAATATCATTGATATACTCTGATACTGATAAAGTAGTTCTTTCACATGAACTGTCCTTGATGCACGCTATCCACAAAGTGTTTACTAGGTGTCAATGCAGTAAGACAAGGTTAATTGTTCTATAGTCTATGAAGTTGTGTGTTTCAAAGATTCATTATCCTGATTTGTACACAAGTGACCAGTGTTATATTTGCTTTGACAAATAGTGTTATTGTAACCAAAATACTGATTCAGATAATGTGTGTACACTTACCATTATGTTCCAAAAGAAATACACCGATCTATTGTCTAAAACAATGTTTATAGGTAAACTTCTCGAGATTACAGAACCTGGCCAATTCTGTATTATCGACGACTCATACTTATAAACATTAACCAGTTTTATGCTTCCATTGTCTAAGCCTTATAAAAGTCACTGGAATCATGATACAGACAGAAGCCATAAGTTATACCTGCACTGATGTGTAGTGTTGTATGTACCTGCCCATGCAGTGTTGTGAAGACTTCCAGGGGTCTCTCTGTCTTGGTGAAATTGCTTCTCTGATGTTCCAGACGGATGATGTTTAAAAGCTCCATGGTGACGAAGTGAGTATATATATATATATGTACTTAACCTTTGTATTATAACATATACAAAAGTGTATGCAATATCATCATATCATACTATTCCTTTAATTATGTATTTTACCTTTTAAATCAACTATTATAAATAAAATTGCATTATATCGCAAAGGGTTGCCTTCTTTAAAGCCGTATCCGAACCTTAGTGTTAAAAACTTGACATAACATTTGGCGTAGTCGGCAGGATACGCAGAAGGCTCAGAAGTTCTTTTTTTGTTAAAAATTACAATCATCTTGAATTCATAAGGACTCTGTGTGATAAGGTGTGATAGAGTGATATTGTTATATTGCGTAAAACATGCCTTTCTTTAAGAGAAAGGTAGGTGTAATTGAGTCTGTTGAGATTCCAGGTTGGGAACAGACTCCCTATTATATTTTGGCAACCAAATGGTCCCACAGTGCTGGTTTGAGTGAAGCATGGGACAAATGTTTGAATGATGCTGAACCTGATGATGTGGTTTCATGCTTGCAGGAAGTGAAAGTAGAAAAAGGTAAAGAGTTGGGCGCTGTTGGCAGGCGTGGATGGATCCTGCTGTCTGCATATAGAAAACAGCATGAGGAAAGAATACGTATATTAACAAAAGTTCAGGAATTGGAAAGACAGTTGTGTGAGGCCCAGAATGCATTGGTTATAGCACAGTGTCAGAATAAGTTATTAATGGACAGATGTGATGGATATCAGCATGTTGCAGAAAAGGCTGCTGCATGTGTAGTGCAGTATAAATACAAAAGGAGGCGAGGGAAGGTTAATAAAAAGAAAGTAGCTTTGGCCATAGCCAAAGCGGGGATAGAGTGGAGCCCTGATCAGTGGGATGGGGATGTATGGGATTCAACTGACTCCGAAAACATCACCGATCCAGAGACTGGGGATGAATATGTCAATGGAAAGAGAGAAATTGATCCTCCTCTTAACCTAGTGAAAGTTCATCCTATATATCGGAGACGGATGGTAGAGACTGCTGCAGGTAAACAGAATAAGAATGCAGTAGAGGATTACAGTCAGCAGGAGCTTAATGACCTTCATGATTGTTTTTCCCAAAAGCCAAATGAATCTTTGGTAGCTTGGGCTGTCAGATTATGGGAGATGGGGGCTCATGGAGTGCAGGTGGATGCAGTGGATGGCTCAAAATTTGTCCAACTCAGTCATGAACCTGTAGTGAAGGAGGCCTTCCGTACCTTGACAATTCAGCAGCCACATGTGGTGTGTAGTATGCTTGATGCTGTGGCCATGGCATTGCAGCATAAATACCCATCAGAGGCAGATTGGCCACCAAATGAAAAACCATGGTTTACATTGATAGATTGTGCTCAGAGATTGAAGGAGGAGGTCATGAAAAATGCTATTTCAGCAAATACATATGACGATTACATGCAAGTTATTGTAAGTGTATCTATTAGAAATCGTATCATTAGAAATACCCCTCCAGCCTATAAGCATATCATGATGACAATAATGATAAATCAGACTGGGAAAACTATCGCCAATACATTGGAGGCAATTAGACAGTTAGGGGATCTGGGAGATTGGGGTCCCAAACAAAAGGGTAATTTTCCCTCTGAAGAGCAGCGTGACAATGTCAAAAGTAACTACAATCCTAGATCCCGCATTACCCGGAAAGATATGTTTATGGCCCTGATAAAGGATGGTGTCCACAGGGATAAAATAGACGGGATTGGTACTGACGAGATGTGGAAATTGTATCTAAAGAGAGGACTTAATAAAAAGTCAGGGGTTTCACATAATAGAAAGGTTACAGCAAAAGATTCTGAATCCCCACAGCAGGGGCCGGGCAGGACATGGGGAGAGAGAGGACCCACTCCCTCCTCGTCGCCAGCAAAGCCCACAGCACCGGGGTTTGAGGATCTTTATGATGAAGTTAAATCCTTGATACAGGAATTCAAAGCCCAACAGAAGGGGGAATCATTTTCTCCTAATAAGATGTCTTCATCTGAAATGGAGGATCGATGGAGGGAGACAGATAAAAGTGATTGACATGCTGGTCACGCCCCATATATGTTGGTAGATACAGGGGCGGAGGCCAGTTTGATTAAGGGAACTCCAAAACAATTCAGTGAGTGCAAGGTTATGACTACAGAATTAGGAGGAAAGTGTTATGTTCTGCTACCAAAGCTAAGGAAAGAGAGGAGATCTGTCCCTACTATGAGACTCAGCTGAATCCCTACGATGTAACAGGGAACCTGATCCTGCGATCAGACCTGCTAAAGTCCTAATCTAGTCTGTACGAAGACCTATAGATGTGGGGAGGGAATCCCTACAAGTACTAAGGACTGGGAGGAATATGGGACACCTCCTAACAGAAATAGTAGCAGACAGACGAACAAACAAAATAGATAGAACATAGAGGTCCGTAGACCAAGCAAACTAACAGAGTTAGATACAGAGCACAGGCTAGCTAGAAAGTAGATATACAATGAAGTCCAGCAAAGCCAGAAGGGCGGAGCAGGATTAAATAGGCCAACAAGGTCATGTGACCAGCAAAGGAAAAAAAACCTAACAGCAAGGTTCTAACAGTACCCCCCCTTCTAAGAGGATCCTCCGGATCCCCTAGGACCAGGCTTATCAGGAAATCTCCTGTGAAACGCTCTGATAAGTCTGGACGCGGAAACATCATCTGACCTCACCCAAGAGTTATCCTCGGGTCCGAAACCTTTCCAGGCCACAAGATACTGCAAACTACCTCTATACCGTCTAGAGTCAAGGATGCGAGAAATTTCATATTCCCCGTCCTCCACCACCGGAGGAACAGAGGCAGAGGCGTCACCATCCGACACAACAGCTTTTTTTAACAGAGAGACATGAAAGTCCGGATTAATTCTCCAGGAGGTAGGAACCTCCAACCTAACAGCAGATTGGTTGACAACCTGAAGCACCTTAAAGGGCCCTACAAACTTGGGACCCAATTTCTTAGAAGGAATCCTCAACCGCAGATTCCTAGAGGACAACCAAACCATGTCACCAACAGCGAACAAAACCTCCTGTCATTTCCTATCAAAGTAGTCTTTAGATTTTCTGTTGGCCTCCTGAAGATTACCACGCACATCCGTCCAAACTCTTTCCAAATCACCGGAAAAATTCTCCTCCTCAGGCACGGCAGATCCCAACTTGGAGAACGACCCAAACGACGGATGTCTCCCAGAACAACAAAAAAAAGGCGAACAACCAGCAGAAGAAGATGTATGATTGTTCAGAGCAAATTCGGCAAGTGGCAGAAACTCAGACCACCCCTCTTGATTGTCTGCCACAAAACAACGCAAGAACTGCTCAACATCCTGGTTTTTCCTTTCTGTCTGGCCATTAGATTCAGGATGATATCCGGACGAAAACGACAAATGAATTCCCAACCTGTCACAAAAGGCACGCCAAAAACGAGCCACGAACTGAAGACCCCTATCAGAAACAATGTCAGTAGGAACGCCATGAAGTCTGACAATTTCCTTGACAAAGGCCTTAGCGAGAGTTTTAGCGCAGGGCAGTTTGACGAAGGGAACCAAGTGACACATCTTGCTAAAACGGTCCACGACCACCCAGATGACAGTAAAACCCTCAGAGGGGGGAAGGTCAGTAATAAAGTCCATAGCCAAATGTGTCCAAGGAGCACTGGGGACCTCCAAAGGACAAAGCAACCCCGCAGCAGGAGTATGAGAGGACTTAGATCTAGCACATATAGTACATTGGCGCACCCACTTAATGACTTCCTTCTGCCATCCAGGCCACCAAAAACTGCGACCCACCAGTCTCTTGGTCTCAGAGATTCCGGGATGACCTGCCAACCGAGATTCGTGACACTCAACAAACAAATCTCTCCTAAAGGTCTCAGGCACAAACAACCTCCCATGAGGAGTGTTAGATGGGGCATTCTCCTGAGCTTTAAGAATCTCATCTTCCAAAACGGAGTCTAAAGCAGCTATCACAACACCTTCTTGTAAAATGTTTTCCTCTTTCTCAGCACCGATTATGGGAGAAAAACTGCGAGACAAGGCATCCGCCTTAACATTCTTAGTACCAGGGATGTAAGTAACGGAGAAATTAAACCGCGAGAAAAACAGTGCCCACCTAGCCTGACGGGCATTCAGGCGCTTGGCAGCATCAAGATATATCAGATTTTTATGATCCGTAAGAACCTGAACGGGAAATTCCGCACCTTCCAAGAAGTGGCGCCAGTGTTCAAATGCGAGTTTAATAGCCAATAATTCCCGATTACCAATATCGTAATTCAATTCAGTCTCCGAAAATTTTTTTGAAAAAAAGGCACAGGGATGTAATCCATCCCCGTTATCCTGAGACAATACTGCGCCAACCCCCACAGAGGAAGCATCAACCTCAACCAAAAACGGCCTAGTAACATCAGGCTGCATAAGGATGGGAGCAGAGGTGAACCTCTCCTTGAGATACACAAAAGCTTCAATGGCCTCAGAAGACCACTGAACCGCATCAGCACCTTTCCTGGTGAGATCAGTCAGAGGTTTGACAATACTAGAAAAATTTTTTATGAACTTTCTATAGTAATTGGCGAAACCCAAAAACCTCTGTATCGATTTCAAACCAATAGGCCTAGGCCATTCCTGCACAGCCTGAACCTTAACCGGATCCATCTCAAAACCTTTGCTGGAGATAATGTAGCCCAAAAAACTAATTCTCTGTACAGCGAACTCACATTTCTCCAGCTTAGCAAAAAGCGAATTGTCCATTAATAACTGTAATACCTCACGCACGCTCCGCCAATGAGACTCCAGATCTGGCGAATAAATCAAAATGTCATCCAAATACACAACCACATTTTTACCGATCAAAGGTCTAAGGATGTCATTAATCAGATTCTGAAAAAATGCAGGAGCATTAGTAAGACCAAAAGGCATAACCAGATTCTCAAAATGACCCACAGGAGTGTTAAAAGCAGTCTTCCATTCATCACCCTCCTTCATGCGCAACAGATTGTATGCCCCCTTAAGGTCAATTTTAGAGAACCACTTGGCCCCCAATAACTGGTTAAACAGATCAGGAATCAATGGCAGTGGGTAAGGATTGCGTACCGTAATTTTGTTAATCTCACGAAAATCCAGACAAGGACGTAAACCGCCGTCCTTTTTTTTTACAAAAAAAAATCCAACCGCCACAGGAGACTTAGAGGGCCTAATGTGACCGGCGGCCAAGCTTGTCTGTATGTATTCCTCCAAAGCCTTCCTCTCAGGAATAGTAAGGTTAAATAAACGACTCTTAGGAAGAGTCGCTCCAGGGACAAATTCAATAGAACAATCATAGTCTCTATGGGGAGGCAAAACCTGCGATTCCTTCTCAGAAAAAACTCTCCAAAAATCCTGAATAGGAACAGGCAATTCTCCCCTATCCAAAGCTGCAATACGCCCGTTACAACACTTGTCATAACATTTATGGCTCCAGGATTTAATTTCACTGGTAGACCAATCCAGTACAGGATTGTGAAATTTTAACCAGGGCAAACCCAATATTACTGGAGAAGGCAAGTTATTCAACACTACCAAATCCAATTTCTCATGGTGAACACCATTAATAGTGAGAGGAAATTCACTGACCTTGAGAGTAATATTCTTCAAAGGGGAGCCATCCACAGAAACCACAGCAATGGGGGATGACAAAGGTTCAGGTTTTAAATTGAGTTTTTCCACGAATCCCCCATCAATTACATTCAGTGTAGACCCGCAATCAACAAACACCCGAAATTCCATTAATTTTTCCTGAGCAATCATGGAAGCAGCTAAAAATATACCCTTGGAATTTAAACAGGCAATACGGGCGTGACTGACCATTTTTTTTTCTTTCTTCATACGAAGCTCACAGCCTTTAATCAAATGACCAGATTTTCCGCAATAGAAACACAAGCCCTGCGAAAAACGACGGTCTTTTTCTTGAGAGCGAGGTGCCACCGATCCAATCTCCATCGGTTCACCACTGTTAGTACACACATTATCATAACCAGAAACTGACATAGCAGAGGATTTGCTCTCATTAACCCTAGCACGCAGTCTTCTATCCACCCGTATAGCTAATTGCATAGCCTGTTGCAAATCTTCAGGTGTAGGATAAGCAATTAGCAGGTCTTTAACCCTTTCACTGAGCCCAGCAAGAAATAGACTTTTCAGAGCAGAATCGTTCCACCCTGTTTGAGTGGACCAACGACGAAAATGTGTACAATATTTTTCCACATTACCCGATCCTTGTTTTAGACGTCTCAACTCAGTCTCAGCTGATGCGACACGGTCAGGATCATCATATAATAGTCCCAAAGCAGAAAAAAAACTATCCACTGATCTGAAGCATGAATCACTAGGTTGCAAAGAAAAGGCCCACTCCTGAGGCTCTTTGCGCAAAAGTGACATTATGAACCCTACGCGCTGGGATTCATCCCCAGAGGACTTAGGTCTCAAACGAAAATACAATAAGCAAGCATTTTTAAATGAAAAAAATTCTCGGTGTTCACCAAAAAACAAATCCGGCAAACATACCTTAGGCTCCAAGAAATGTGCTCCAGGACAGTTACTCACGTGCTGACGGAGCTCGGCCACCTCCAGAGAGAGTCCCTGCAGGCGATGAGCCAAATCCTGAACCGACACCATGATGGAACAGAAAAATCTTTCCTTAGAGAATTTGCGGGCTGGACTTACTGTTATGTTCTGCTACCAAAGCTAAGGAAAGAGAGGAGATCTGTCCCTACTATGAGACTCAGCTGAATCCCTACGATGTAACAGGGAACCTGATCCTGCGATCAGACCTGCTAAAGTCCTAATCTAGTCTGTACGAAGACCTATAGATGTGGGGAGGGAATCCCTACAAGTACTAAGGACTGGGAGGAATATGGGACACCTCCTAACAGAAATAGTAGCAGACAGACGAACAAACAAAATAGATAGAACATAGAGGTCCGTAGACCAAGCAAACTAACAGAGTTAGATACAGAGCACAGGCTAGCTAGAAAGTAGATATACAATGAAGTCCAGCAAAGCCAGAAGGGCGGAGCAGGATTAAATAGGCCAACAAGGTCATGTGACCAGCAAAGGAAAAAAAACCTAACAGCAAGGTTCTAACAGAAAGCAAATTGAGGCAATTCAGGACAGAGCAAAACCAGGAGTCAGTGGAATCTTCACATTGCATGAGAAGTTAAGCAAAGTCTCTATGGGACTTCAGGAGCTGGAGATACCCTTTGAACAATTGATTCCTGAGCAGAGGAAACAAGTGTGGTTTACAGGAGGGTCAGCTAGTTACCAAGGCAACAACCATGTGTGGAACGCAGTGGGCTATCAGACTACAAGTATACATAGCAAAGAAGTATGGGGAAAAGAGTTGTGGCAAGATATCTGGGCAATTGTGCAAATGATTAAAGTGACTGTGTTTCATGTTGATGCTATTTGTGCTTCAGATACCCTGGAAAGACTCTTCAACTCAGTAGCAGACGAACAGTCCAAAATATCAGTCAATGAATCCAATAAAAAGACTGACACCACTGTGGAGCTGCTTGGACTGACTCAATGGGCACAGACCAGAGGGGTGCCCATCAGGTTAGATTTGATAAAGGAAACTGTTATGAAGTGTCAACATTCAAAACAGAGTCCAATCCCTCATGTGGTGAGAGGCCAGAAAGCTGGAGGAAAACTTCCTGGGCAAATTTGGCAAATGGACTACATTGGCCCTCCTCTACATAATGGAAGATGCGTATGCATGGCTGTGGATGCATATTCTGGGTATACGTTGATTTGTACCTGTAAAATGGCCAATGCTAACAATACTATTAAGACTTTGGAAACAATGGTATTGTACTGTATCCCAATACAGATTCAAAGTGACAATGAGAGTCATTTCAAAGAAGTTGTAAAGAAAATCAGGACTGCTATAGGCTTGCAAATGCCACCTGAGCATTTTGGTCTTATAACCTCAAGGTCAGGCTTGGCCTTAAAGGGTATTCAGGTAATGGGAGGAGTGACAGACCAGGATTATCAGGAAGAAATTAAAGTACTTTTAATGAATGATGAAGAAAAGGTCATTATAATACAGAAGAGAAATAAGATAACTCAGTTACTGGTACTGTCTATTTCTAAAACGCAGGTGGTCAGAGTAAGGACCCCTGCAGTTGTGACAGTCAGAGGAGGTGAAGGATTTGGATCCTCACATCCTATCAATGATGGTGCAAAAATCTGGGTGAAACAACTGGGTGACAAAGGTCCTCCAGAACCTGCTGAGGTAATTGTTCGAGGAGCAGACAATGTGTTGATAGTTATGAATCCCGGGCAACAGAAAGGGGAACACGTCCCAACTGACCGGGATTTTGTGCAGAGAATAATATGTGTTTTCCCTTTAGATCAAAATCTGGAAATGATGACCCAAGCGATCTTCATACCGAAAATCGAGAGGCCAACCGTGGAAAATGTGGCATCATGGAAAACCAAACAGAATATATGGATTTACTTGGCTCAAATGATGAACACTAGCCATTTTTGCGTGACAAAGGTTACCACTGCTATCAATTTATTTGAGACTTGGTGGCAGTACCGACCCCCTTTACAGTTATGGACAAAGCTTATAGGGGTAGCAACTCAAGATGAGGACACAGAAGGAGATGCTGTGACCCAGAACTTCACGTGCAATCCATGTTGTGCCTGTGTGAACTGCATTGGGGAAAGTTTTTTGGCAGAGGAGATGATTGCCATGAAGACTTTGAGTATTAGGCCAGCTGATTTATTTTTTGCTATAATTTGTTCATGCATTGCTTTGTGTTGTTGTACACAGTGTACACTTCCATTATTATTTTTATGTCAATCATCCGCTAAAACCATCCCCTTTGGATAGGGTGCTTTGTATAAATAATGTGTGGCTGTAAGATATCCAAGTGTGGATTGTATTGCTAATAAAAATATAGACATCTTATAGCCTACATATTGTAACATATTGTTTGTATGCTTTGATAAAGTGTGGTCATTAGACCAAGTATGGAATATATTGCAATATACTGCAGTGTAATATCATTGATCCACTGTGATACTGATAAAGTAGTTCTTTCACATGAACTGTCCTTGATGCACGCTATCCACAAAGTGTTTGCTAGGTGTCAATGCAGTAAGACAAGGTTAATTGTTCTATAGTCTTTGAAGTTGTGTGTTTCAAAGATTCATTATCCTGACTTGTACACAAGTGACCAGTGTTATATTTGCTTTGACAAATAGTGTTATTGTAACCAAAATACTGAGTCAGATAATGTGTGTACACTTACCATTATGTTCCATAAGAAATACACAGATCTATTGTCTAAAACAATGTTTATAGGTAAACTTCTCGAGATTACAGAACCTGGCCAATTCTGTATTATCGACGACTCATACTTATAAACATTAACCAGTTTTATGCTTCCATTGTCTAAGCCTTATAAAAGTCACTGGAATCATGATACAGAGAGAAGCCATAAGTTATACCTGCACTGATGTGTAGTGTTGTATGTACCTGCCCATGCAGTGTTGTGAAGACTTCCAGGGGTCTCTCTGTCTTGGTGAAATTGCTTCTCTGATGTTCCAGACGGATGATGTTTAAAAGCTCCTTGGTGATGAAGTGAGTATATATATATATATGTACTTAACCTTTGTATTATAACATATACAAAAGTGTATGCAATATCATCATATCATACTATTCCTTTAATTATGTATTTTACCTTTTAAATCAACTATTATAAATAAAATTGCGTTATAACGCAAAGGGTTGCCTTCTTTAAAGCCGTATCCGAAACTTAGTGTTAAAAACTTGGCATAACAGCCATGGACAGGGGATTGGTGTGCACGCACAACAGTGGAACAAGCAGTGGTGTCACCTGCAGACACTGTTGCTGGACCCTGGGGTTCGGCCCACTTAGTTGGGTGCTTTGCTGCCATGTGCCTGATCATGCTGGTGGTGGTCAGGCTGCTAGTTTTGCTACCACTGCTGATGCTGGCCTGGCAGGTGGTGTAAATGGCCTTTTTGGGGCTATCAGCAGAGTCTTTAAAAAACAACCAGACTCGGGAAAACCTAACAGTTGTACTGGTAGCTTCCTTCGTGTTGGTGTTACGGGGAACGTTTGCCCACCTTCTGTCTGCCGCTACCACACTGCTTCTTCCTGCCTGTTGTGGTGCTTCACCTCCCTCCTCCTGTGTACTGCTGTTCTCGCTCTGTACGTCCCCCTGCCAGGTTAGGTCAGTTACTATATCATCCACTACCTCGTTTTCCACTTCCGCACCCTGGTCCTCCTCCTGACTTTCTGGCAATTGTGTCTCATCATCATCCACCTCTTGTGACAGTTTCCCACCGTCGCCTTCATGTGACAGTGGCTGCTCAAATATTTGGGCATTGCTACATGTGATATCCTCTTGCCGGGCGAGAGGCCCCAATCTATAAATGGAAAAGTGAACAGCTCTTCGGAGTGTCCAAATGTGGGATCAGTTGTCTCCGAGCACTCGGAGGAATATGCAGTCCTGACTCATGCCTATTGAGACTTGACCGTGTGGAAGACAGGGTGGTGGTGGTGGTGGCTAAGTAACTGGAAGCATTATCTGCTATCCAACCAATAACCTTTTCACACTGCTCTGTGTTCAATAGTGGTGTTCTGCGGTCACCTATTAATTGGAACAGGAAGGTCGAGCGAGAAGATGTGGGTGTTTGTTGTGGCACAATTTCAGCTTGCCAACGGCCTTCGGCCTCATCCTCTGCATGCACCATCATCACCATCTCGTCCACTTCCCCGTCCCTTGCCACGCGCCTTGCCTATTTTAAATTGAGGACAATATTTTCCACGTTCTGTACAAATGGCTCGATTTGAACCTCAGTGATATGTGATACGTGTGACGGAAAACCAGTTTTAAATTACTGGCCTGTAGGTAACTATTTTTAACAGCGAACTGGTGTCAATAACTTCGCTAACACGCTGCAACAAAATTTAAATGGAGGCCAGAAATGGCAGAATTTTGAGCGCACTTATATGTGATCTGTGTGATGGACAAACCACAGTTTTAAATATATGGATTTTTAGCACTGTAATATGGAAAGGATCTGGCTGTATTCTGCAGTGCCAACAAGCAAATGGAGCAGAAAAATGGTGTTCTCTGGATTGCTTTTTAAGCAAATAATCAGGATTAAGATCCAAAAAATAATTATTCCTGGCCCCTGATACCTGGGGCTATTTCTAGAAATATCTCTTGCTATATGCACTGCAGTCTGCCACATACACTGCCTGCCTGCCTAGCACTAATATCTATACAGCTGGATTAGTCCTCAGAAGGACTGTTAGTTGAAATGGATATTTGAATAATATATTGTGGTATACCTACACTATCTAAGAAACAAACAAATCACTCCCTAGCTCAGCAGCACCTCTCCCTACACTGCCTGATTCCGGAGTAGACTGTCATGAGCATGGCAGTGCCAGGTCTGATATAGACCTGATGACGCTGTGTGGCCAGCCAATCACTGTAATACCACAACTAACATGGCTGCGGCATTACAGTGTGTGGCAGACAATCCCTGCATGTTCATTGGCTCACTAAAGAGAAACAAACATTCAGGGAGGGGACCCGAAGCTCCCACCGAGCAACCCCAGAAATACTCGGCGAACTCCGAGCATCTCGAGCAGGGAGATGCTCGGGCAGGTACCGAGCATTAGCGAGCTTGCTTGCTCATCACTAAACATGTCCTCCCGATTGCAGCCCCTAGGACAATCAGGGTTGCCTCCACATTCTATAGCTCCTGCACCTCCTCCTCCTCTTCTTTTGCCTCCATCTCTGAAATAACCACATCAGTCAGAAGCTGGAAGCACTGCAGCACTTCCTCAGCCAAGCGCCAACAGGCTGTACTGAAGCTAATGTGCTTAGTTGACAAACCACACACCACTGCAAAGTTGTTGACAGCTGTAACAGAGCAGGCAGATCTGTAGCTGTCACTGCTGAACCTACAGCCAGGCATGGTCGTGTGTGACAATGGCTGCAACCTGTTGGCGGCTCTGAGGCTTGGCAACCTTGCACACGTATCATGCCTGGCCCATGTGCTCAATCTAGTGGTTCAGCGGTTTCTCAAAACATACCTGGACCTGCCTGAGCTGTTTGTTATAGCACGTGTGTGCCCATTTCAGAAAGTTACCTACAGCTCCCGTCGCCTTCACGGGGCTTCAGCAGCTTTTGGTGTGCAATGTCACCACGCGTTGGAACCTGTCGGTCTTCAGGTCAACCTCCGCACATAACAGCTGATAAGTGGGCATGGATGTCTGACATCTGTGCCGTCCTCCAAAACTTTGAGGACTCCACCAAGATGGTGAGCGGCTATGATGCCATAATTAGCATCACCATCCCGCTTCTCTGTCTACTGAAACGCTCACTGCTCACAATTAAAGAGGAGCCATTGCAGGCAGAGCATGATGAGATGAAGCACCTTACAGGGTGATTACACACAGCCCAGCCTCATCTCATCTCAACGTCGATTGGGCGATAACGAGGAGGAGGAACAGGAGCTGTTTTCCTGTGCTACAGATGGTACTATACACAACAGTCATACCGTTTGTTCAGCGTGGATGGCCTAAGGAGAGGGAGAACGAGGAAGAGGACCAAGAGGAGGATGAGGAGGAGGAGAGCATGGACAGTCAGCGAAGTCTTGGCTGTTGGCAGTCTGACTTTATGTTCCGCTGCTTTTCCCGTGACCCTCGCGTTGTACGCATATTGGTAATTACTGGTTGGTCACACTTCTAGACCCACGCTACAAGGAGAACTTTCTATCTCTCCTTCCCATGGCGGAGAGGTCTAATAAAATATTGCAGTACCAGAAGGCCCATGTTGAGGAATTATTTAAAAAATTCCCATCTGAAAATGCTGGCGGCAGAGGTCACAGTTTGTTGAACAACCAAGGACTACAAGCAAGGGAGACACAAATATGATGCAGCAGAGGCAGGGGAAAACTGTCAAAGGTGTGGGGCAGTTTTCTTAGACCCTCCCAGTGCCCAGGCCCTGATGCACGGGGTACTCTGACAAGTAGGGATACGTTTTGGAAGGTGCTGAAGGAGTACCTTGCTGACCGTACCAACATCCTCTGGGATTCCTCTGTGCCTTATTACTATTGAGTATCCAAGCATGACACATGGCATGAACTGGATCTCTACACCTTGAAGGTTCTGGCCTGCCCTACTGCTAGCATTTTGTCAGAGCGAGTTTTTATTGCCACCTGGAGTATTATACCTGATAGGCGCATTCGCCCGTCAACTGAAAATTCTGACAGGCTGACTTATCAAAATGAACAAGGGCTGGATTGGGCCGGACTTCTCAACACACCAGATGATAGCAGTGGAACATAAATTCAAATCTAGTGTTTTTTTTGGGTGGGTATACGCTTCCTGATTTAGTGCGTATACATGAGTATACGCTTCCTGATTTAGTCTATTTTATGTCACCCTCTTCCTTCTCCTCATCCTCCACTAACATATCAACAGGATGACCATCATGCAATGCCCACATCATTTTTTAAGGGTGATGCCCGTAGGAAATTTTTTTTAGAGGCCTACCTCTAGTATTCTGTATGTTATATAGTATGTTTTTCAACCCATGCATTTAGTGCACGTGCATTACCACTATAGGAGACTCACTCCTTAATAATGGGAACAATTTTTTTAATGAGGACCACCTCTATGTCTCTTCAAATGGGTATTGGAGTGCGTCCTAATTATTGGCAACCCTTGCAGTCACTGCATCTGCATTACTACTATAGGAGACCCACTCCTTAATAATGGGAACAATTTTTTTAATAAGGACCTCCTCTACGTCTTTTCAAATGGGTATTGGAGTGCGTCCACATTTTTGGCAGCCCTGCCAACCACTGCATATGCAAGTATAGGAGACCCACTCCTTAATAATGGGAACAACAAAGCATAGCCGGCTGATGGCCCACTAACAATAGTAAGGGCTGTCTAATGGGCTTGTAAAAATAGGCTTCATGACTTTTGGAGTCCCTCCTTCATAAATTAAACAAGATGTATGGCCAGATAAGGTAGTAAAATGTTAATATTACATATAGCCCTAGGTGTGGAGGAGCATTGTTGTTTTTGGTTATTTATTTTGCCTTATATACAAGTCATTACCCTGGAAAGAATGTTCCTTAACATTTCTCCAGAAAAATCCATTTTGGCTTTGTTTTTGTATGTTTTATTGTCAGTCTGTAAAAGTGGCGTAATACTCTGACAACATTTTTTGCAACAGTGACTTGGGAGTCTGAGATGCTTCCAGGAGTCTTCCCCATGCTATTCCCATATCATTTGAGCACTGTTTCCATAGATTTGGCCAATTTTTACGTCCCCTCCATACCTCCAAGAGGCGGCCGCCGGAAAAATGCTCGAGTTTTCCATTCACTTACATTGGGCTTGTTGCTCGGGTCGAGCACCCGAGCATTGCAATTTGCACAACCCAAGCATTGAGCACCCAAGCATTTTAGTGCTCGCTCATCACTAGTGGTCAGATGAGACCAAATTAAAACTTTTTGTTTATCAACTCCACTTGCCATGTTTGGAGGAAGAAAAAGGATAAGTACAACCCCAAGAACATTGTCCCAACTGAGAAGCAAGGTGGGGGAAACATTATAGGGGTTGCTTTTCTGCAAAGGAGACAGGACGACTGCACTGTATTTTGAGTGAGGATGGATGGGGTCATTTACCATGAGATTTTGGCCAACAACCTCATGATAATTACCCAAAAACACTAAGCAGTGGCTCCATAAGAAACATTTCTAATTCCTGGAGTAGCCAAGCCAGTCTTCAAACTTGAACCCAATAGAAAATCTTTGGAGGGAGCTGAAACTCAATGTTGCCAAGTGACAGCCCCGAAACCTGAAAGATTTGGGTAAGATCTGTATGGAGTGGGCCAAAATCTCTTCTGCAGTGTGTGCAAAATTGGTCAAGAACTACAGGAAACGTCTGACCTCTGTAATTGCAAACAAAGGTTTCTGTACCAAATATTAAGTTCTGTTTTTCTATTGTGTCAAATACTTATATCATGCAATAAAAAGCAAATTAGTTATGTAAAAATCATACTATGTGTTTTTTTTTTAATATTCTGTCTCTCACAGTGGAAGTGTGCTTAGGATAAAAATTACAGGCCTCTGTATTCTTTGTAGGTAGGAAAACTTGCAAAATTGGCAGTGTATCAAATAGTTATTTTCCCCACTGTAGCTGGTTCCTAGCTCTAATGACTTACCTCTCCATGTGCCGGACCTGACCACAATTGAAATGGGGAAGAGCATATATGTGCACCTTCATGCTAATTTAAATTAAAGGTGTACGGGCCTTCTTTTTTGTAGAAGGCACAATATAGTTTTAAAGTCATGGCTTAAATGTGTTTTTAAAATAGTTTGTGCAATTTTAATGAGAAAAAGCATCTAAAAAAGCAGAATGGAAGTTTTCATTGCAGTGCTCCTCAGTGCAATAGAATCTTATTTTGATTGGCAAAATATCAATTAAAGTGAATGTCAAAGCCATCAGTAATAGACTTTTAAATCTTTCCTTTAAATTGCACTGCTGATATAAGGAAATTGCATTCAGCCTATAGGCATTTCTACCATTGATTCTTTAAAAACCCTTTAGCATAAAATCTTCCAGGTGCTTAATTGAGGCTAAAATCGACTCACTAAGACAGACTTTTGGTTTAATTTCACCAGGCTTTAAACCCTTTCTTGTGTTTCTTTGTTTGCTGCAGATGATGTGTAAACAGTTTGTTCTGCAAAACATATTACTCAGCTTATTTTAAATAAAATTTTTAGATAACAAAAATGAATGTAAAAGAGTTGACAAGTATTGTGGCTAGATGTATGTAGAGCTGCATTTCTTGTACTGGAATCAAATATATCATTGCTTGTGTAATATGTCTGGAGGAATGTATGCATGACCTCACAACATATTAAATAATTGGACCAGGTATGGTCTAAAACTAACATTTATTTTTATCTTAAATATCTGTCTATTTAGGGAACCTACTATCAACATTCCTTAAGTCAACCTATATACAGTGGTGTGAAAAAGTGTTTGCCCCCTTCCTGATTTCTTATTATTTTGCATGTTTCTCACACTTAAATGTTTCAGATCACAAAATAAATTTAAATATTAGACAAAGATAATACAAGTAAACTCAAAATTTTAAATTATTATTAAGGGAAAAATAAATCCAAACCAAGCATTTGCAATAACTGACAGAGTCTTTTACAACACTCTGGAGAAATTTTGGCCCACTCATCTTTGCAGAATTGTTGGTTTTCCTTTTCTGAAATGCTGTGTTAATTCTACACCAGATGTAATGGGACATATTCCTTCCAAAAAGTTAAACTTTTGTCTCGTCAGTCCACAGAGTATTCTCCCAAAAGTCTTGGCGATCATCAAGATGTTTTCAGGCAAAACTGAGAACTTAGGTTCTTTTTGCTCAGCAGTGATTTTCAACTTGGAACTTTGCCATGCATGCCATTTTTGCCTAATCTCTTTCTTATAGTGGATTCTTGAACATTGACTTTAACTGAGGTAAGTGAGGCCTGCAGTTCTTTCCATGTTGTTTGGGGTCTTTTGTGATCTCTTGGATGAGTTGTCGCTGCGCTCTTGGGGTAATTTTGGTTCGTCGGCCACTTCTGGGAAGGTTCACCACACTTCCATGTTTTCGCCATTTGTGGGTAATGTCTCTCACTGTGGTTCGCTGGAGTATGAAAGCTTTAGACATGGCTTTATAACCTTTTCCAGACTGATAGATCTCAATTACTTTGTTTCTCATTTGTTCCTGAATATCTTTGGATTGCAGCATGATGTCTAGCTTTTGAGGATCTTTTGGTCTACTTCACTTTGTCAGGCAGGTCCTATTTAAAGGGAATCTGTCACCCACCTGGCACTTACCAGACCTATAAAATGGACATACAGGTGATAGAAATGTGAATCTATACTTACCTGTATGCCCCTGCGCACTTCACCTTTTTTGCAAGGCGCATTTCTCTGCCATCTGTGTATCCTTGTAGAGCAGGGAACTTGCGCGCAGGTGCTGGCGAGTCACTCTTACTTCCCGGCACCTGTGCACTAGATCCCTGCTCTACACTTGTATACAGACGGCAGGAAAATGCGCCTTGCAAAAACAAGTGAAGTGCACAGGCGCGGGATCCAGAGATAAAGACTGCACGTCACAAGGCACTGTGACATGCAGGGAGGGGACAAATATTTTAATTAAACAAGCAGGCAGGATTTCTTCCCGTCCCCCGGTTGGGAACACATCGTAAGCCAGAAGAAATAAAAAGCAATTTCACAGCCACAAGACCTCTAATATGGGGCATACAGGTAAGTATAGATTCACATTTCTATCACCTGTATGTCCATATTTGAGGTCTGATAAGTGGCAGGGTGTGACAGATTCCCTTTAAGTGATTTCTTGATTGACAACAGGTGTGGCAGTAATCAGGCCTGTATGTGGCTTGGTAAATTGAACTCAGCTTCGCAAAGATATGATGAACCACAGTTAATTTATGTTTTACGGATAGGGGGTGTAATGCAGCGGCTTGCTGCATTGCCAAAATGTCTTAGGGGGTGTGTTCTGGCTGACCACGTACCTCCCCTTCAGGTGACTGATCACATGACTGTGACATCATCACAGGTCCTGTGTGCACATAGGAGATATATATGCGGGTGGTTTTGAAACACAGGAAGGCAAGAGACCTGATCCCTGTGTCTGGGACACCATTAGCCCTGGAAGGCATGAGGCCTGGAGACCACATCTGGTGAGCCTTAAACCACAGCTTTGGCAGAACAGAGCTGATAGAAGCAGCTAGACCCGGCAAAGGTAAAAGACGGTGCTTGATATGGACATTAGTGTTGTCACCTTGCTGAAGACGGTATCTGAAGCTAAGTGGGCACAGCTGCCACTGAAAGGCTCTAGGATATTACGCTTGTAACATCCGTGATGGCTATGAATGGAGCAATATCGCCAGACGGAATAGAGAAGGGGTTAGATGACCGGCTGCAAACACTTTTCAACAAAATAGAGTATCCGGAAGAAATGCAGGAGCTGATAAAGATGGCTGTGAAGGGAGCAGCAAATGAGACTGAAGCTATTGAGCGATTAAAGTGCCTGTTAAAATCGCAGCAGCAGGTATTTGAGAAACGACAACAGGACATGGTACAGGAACGGCAGGAGCTGTTGGCACCTTACAGAATGGTGGCAGCGGACCATTCCTTGAATTCTCCTGTGGCGCCGGTACTATCCCAGAGTGCCCAGGGAGGTAGTAAGATATGTTGTGAACTGGGTCCTAAGACTATTGCGGGATTTTTTTTAAAGTGCCCCCTACAAGTGTGGTTGTCCAAAAGGGGCAGAGTCTCAAAAGGGGGTGGAGCATGCAAAACCAGAATTGGTGACTGGTCGTGCGTTGGTATCGCCTAAAAATGACAATTCGACCATTGATATCTGGGTAGCTCCAGTAGAAGGGGTTGAAATCAAAGTGGGAGGTGACTTGTTGGTCCTCAACACCATGGGGAGTGACACAGACCCCACAGCTGACGGTGACACTATGAAAGTAGAAAGAAAGCTCAGTCAGGAGGAGTTAAACAAGGTGAGAAAGTCCCACTCTCGTCGTCGAAGGCGCAAGGGCCACAAAAAAGTTGCTCCTGTTGCAATGCTGTGTGCCTTTATTCCCAGTGTGGATCCGCCTTTAGAAGCAGAGGAGATCAGGATGGAAGAGGAGGTGGCCAATCATGACCAAGAGCTGGAGCGTGTCAGGCAGCAGTATCAGAGTGACGTGCAGCAACTGAGGAAAAACATGAAGAACGTGTGCCAGGACCAGCTGAGCCTGGAGTCTGAACAGCAGAAAATAAACCAGGTTATGAGGAACTTGCAGCGAGAACTGGAGGAAAGCAGCGAGGAAATCAACCAATGGAAGGAAATGTTCCAGAAAAATAAAGAGGACCTCCGCAAAACCAAGGAGGAGGTTTTGCAGTTGAAGCTTGAGAAAGAGGAGTCTGAAGATGAGCTGAATGAGATGAAAAATCGTTTCTCCTTGGTGCAGTCAGAGCTGAACCAAATGAAGAAAGGGTCTGTGGATGCGGAGGAAGCAGAGGTCACAAAAAAGGAAGTGCAGAGATTTCAGGAGCAGGTGAAGCAGCTGATGCAGTAGAAACAAAGGCTGGATGAGGGTCTTCACCAGAGGGATAGGGAGCTATCTGCCTTAAAAGGTGCGCTAAAGGATGAAGTTTCTGGACGTGATCAAGACCTAGAACAACTGCGCAAACAGTTCAACAGGGAGCTGTGTGAATCCAAGAAGGAGTATGATGAACACATGAGGGAGCTGCAGCAATTCCAGGACCAAGTAAAGCCTCTAATGCAGGAGAAGGAGCATCTGGAGGACTCTCTGTACCAGCGAGACATGGAGCTATCTGCCCTGAAAAGGGCATTAAAAGATGAAGTGTCTGGTCACGACCATAAGGCAGAAAAGATGCGTGAAAAATTCAATAGGGAACTGCAACAAACTAAGAGAGATTATGAGGATCTGATCAAGGTTAAGAAAAAACTAGAGGATGATAAGGCTGATGCAGAACACATGCGCCAAGTGATTGAGACCACTCTGCAGGACACCCGTGATGAGAATGATGATCTCCGCAGAAAGATCCTAGGACTGGAAGCTCAGGTGAAGGAGCTGAAGACGTTCTGTGATGATCTCCAGAGGGCAGAGACGTGCCTTAAGGATAGAATCGACAGGATGGAAGCTGAGCGGAAAAAGATGGAGGAGTCTATCGAAGAAGCCACAGACCAGGGTCAGGAGTTTGCCACTGGAGAAGGGAGGTATGAAGCAAATACCTCCTCGAATAATGCGAGCTTGGATGATTTGGTGGATTTAAGAGCCGAGATCAAGGAGCTCAAGGAGACGCTACAATCCCATTTGAAGCAAGAGAAGCTTGAGAGACTGGCTGTGGAGAGCCGAGTGGGCGCATTGGAGACAGAGAGGGCTGAGAGAATTCTGCTGATAAAGGAGCAGTTGAAGCTGGAAAAGCTTCAGAGATGGGCTGCTGAGAGGTGAGTAGCTGAGCTAGAGAAAGAAGTTTTCGAGCTCAAAGGTCGCCTGAAAAAGTACCAATCAGTGAACGAGGCCGCCTTGGAGAAGGAAAAGGGCAAACAAGATTCACTTAATCCTTTATACCATGAGAAGGTGGACCTGAGGAGAGCTGAGGAAGTGTTAAAAGAAGATCAGTATGGGATGGAAGTTGTCAAGAGGAGAATTCTTGAGTTCATAGCTCTGAGTCAGCTCAGGGGAAGCATACAGGGTGAAGAATCTGAAAGTCAGTTGTCCCTGAAAACTGAGCCAGATGATCGTTTGGAGACCACTGGTCAGACAGAAACTTCTCGGTACCAGTGCCTCATGGATGTACCCGAAGATTTGAGAAAGAATGCACCAGAGAGTCAGTGTGTAGCACCCCGAGGACTCGGCTGCTACAGGGGTATTGCACCTCGATCCAGAGGTGTGGTATTCCACTCCCGGGTAAGGATGGAGTGTGGAACATAGCTCAGTTAGCTGCATGCACTACACTCACCCCATTTCCGGGGGACAGACCAACGGTACTCCCACCAGATAGATGTGCAGGTACGACAGCTTCTGTCCCTGGCTGGAGTGGGGAGGGGGGAGGAACATCCCAGTGGTGTAGGAGCAGACAGGGGAGGGACTCTGGGCATAGGCAGGAGCCCATTGGGTGCTGGTCACCTGGGCTCGGGTGTCAGAAGGAGGTATATAAGGTGGGCACCATGATAGAACAGTGTGCAGTCTGGAGGAGAAGAGGAGAGGAGCTCAGCCAGAGAGGGCTGACAGGGAGCTGTGGCTCAGTCTGGGCCCAGCTCCAGAGCCAGGCCTGGAGAGGAGGCCTGAGGCGGAGAGAGAAGGAACAGAAAGAAGCAGGAACACCAGGAAAGGCCCAAAGACGCAAGAAGAGAGGGAACCCTGAGATCCCACGAGTTAACGGGTGAAGGGTTGGCAGAACAGGGTACCGGATCCCAAACGGTGGAGGCCAATTATCCTCAGCCAGGAACCGGAGGTCGTGGTCAAGCCTTGGCGCGACCCCTCACCATATCCACCAGGAAGGCATACCACGTATAGGGTCAGGGGAGCCGGGAAAGGTTTCGCCACCAAAAGGCCCGAGGGAGCCGGACAAAGGTGGGTCCCTGGTGGGGACGGCCAGTAGGAAGGAAGAGAGGGGAGCCCTGGACCACGCTCCGGAATTGCCTGGGAGTTAGCCGAGTCCCTCACCTGGTGGGCGCAGCACGGCTCGGGTGGTCCTTACTGCGCACAAGTGCCCTGATAAAGAACCGTGAGTAAAGCTGTGAAAACTGCAACCGCACGTCTCAGTGATTCCTTGTCACACCACCACTATCATCATCATTTCTCCCTGCCTCACCAGCTGCCCTGAGGCTATACCCCTCCCGTTGGGGGTTATACCATCCACGCTGCACCACCGTACCACTGGCCTCAGCGGTCTGCCCTGCAGCGGCGGCTTCATAGCCGCAATCCACGGGTGGCGTAGTCGAACAATATAACATCTTATGCCAAGCACCGCCACTTAGTTTGACACCCTGGGCACGGACCGGGTCACCGCCATGAGGACTACTACCCCTATCAGATCCGGCTCCGGGTATTCCCCGCATGCGCAACGCTTCACAACATGGCCCAGGGGGCGCGTCAACTTTGGCGTAGTCGGCAGGATCTCGTGCCCGCAACCACCGGGTACTGCGTGCCTGAAGAAAAGTTAACATGTACCTCAAAAAGAAGTCTCCCACCAATTCCGGAGGATTCCCGCCATCGGACGCCGTCCGGAGTCGTTTCCCGCCGTTTGCCCGCCATTTGCAGCTTTTACCCGCCATCAGCGGAGTTTCCCGCCATCAGGAGACGATTCCCGCCATCTGAGACGGTTTCCCGCCCTGGCAGAGCGGACGCCATTATGGGCGTGCCAGAGGGTGGCAAGAGACCACCTCCCATCGTGGGCATGGCCCCAGAGTGGCGCCAAAGGAAGAGACTGCCCCCACCAGCCGAGACTACAATAATGGAGATGTCCATCAGAGTGGGGGGTCTGCCCCTGAAACTGACTGTCACTAAGATGCCCCGGGACCACTCCCAATTGGGGCGGATAGGGAACAAAGCTGAGAAGATGGGTGCGGCCTGGAGGAGTCTGGACAGATCGCACCCGGGGATGGAGGAAGAGTCGAGCAGCACAGACCCCGTGGTTCGGAGCCTGTTGCAGGCCGCCACCCCAGAAGGCCTGGTGGAGATCCTGGCACAACTCCCCAGAGATCGGAAGCGTGCACAGACCACGCTGGAGGCCTTGGCCCGGAAGATGGCCCGAGTGCAGCAGGAAGCACTGGCCGAATGGAGAAGGGAGATGGCCCAGCAGGCTGGAACCCGCCAGCAGAGGACGCCACCCGCAACGTGGGGCATGTCTGCCCCTGAGGATGGTGCAGGAGGGACAAAGGCCGGAGACGACGCCGCGGAGGGAGCCGCAGGGATGGAAGCAGGTAATGGGGACGTCATCACCCCGTGCCCAGTAGCCGTAAGCCTGCCCCAGCTCCCCGTCGCAGAGCCCGAAGCCATACTCACCGCGCCCGTTGCCGCACCGCCGCTGATCCCAACTAGGCCTCAAGCGGCAGGAGCCGCGGTCGCGCCCTCTGTTACGCCACGCCCCTCGACCCTGAGCGCGGCAAAACAGGAAGTGCCACCGGCCTGGTCGCAAGGCCAAGTACCCCCGGGCGCCGCGGTCTCCACAGCGCCCTCTACCTCCACTGTACCACCGGCCTGGTCGCAAGGCCTGGTGCATCCGGGCGCCGCTGCCCCCACAGCGCCCTCCTCCCCAAAGGTGCCATACCTGGACCCAAAGAGGATGCCTCCGGCCTGGACGCAAGGCCGGGTACCTCCGGGCACCGCTGCCCCCACAGCGCCCTCGACCTCCACAGTGCTGCCCCTCGGCGAAGATCTCTTCGCGCAGCATACTAGCCCGGACGGGCTGCCCTTCGTGTGGCCACCGGAGTACATCAACCCCCGACTCCGGAGGGAACGGCCCCTGTGTGAGCCTCTGATCCCGGCACCGGCGCCCGCCAAAATTGTCCCGCTCCCGTTGGAGGACGCCCAATTCGCATGAGATCTGACCGGTGAGGACCTCATGGGGTTCACCAAGGAGACCCGGGCGGCCGCAGCCCGGCGTGAGGAGTGCTGCCGTCAACAGCTAGAGGTCTTTGGGAGAGAACGGCGAGAGAGGCGAATCCGCGAGGAACAGCTGCAGGCCCAAAGCGCGGAGCAGAAACGCCGGGCCCAACGAAACCCCCGCACGGCCCACGGCCCCCGCACCACCGGGACCGTAATAAAGTTTCAACTGGAGAACGGCTGGGGCTTTATCCGGGATCACCGAACTCCCGGCGACGTCTTTGTCACCCGCAGGGATGTCGAGAGCCACCTGCCGGAGGGACACCACGGACGCGACCTCTACCCGGGTGATGTGGTCGCCTTCACCCGGCATCAGTGTGCTAAAGGACCGTACGCCCTTCACGTACACCGGCTGACTGAGGAGGAGATGCAGTATGAGGAAGACCAAGAGGACCCGGACGGGTCTGAAGACTACCCTCAGGAAGGAGCAGGAGGACATTGTTACTAATGAACGGTAACTGAAACTGTATATAGTTACCCGTAAGGGTACCTGTCATGCTGCTAATTGGAGTGTGGTCCCCGTTGGGACTAGTGTGGAGTTATATAAAGGGACTGTTACCTGTGTGCCCTAATCCCTAATCAGGCTGAGGACTGTGAGCAGCCACTCCCTTATCCCCACTGGCCGAGGACTGAGAGCGGTCAACACCCTGTAAATAGTTGCGCTTCTTAAAGTGCCCCCTACTGGTTTTATAAGGAACTGTTTTTCTACTACGGAATTGGTGACTGTTGCACTTTACCTGGTCACAAGTTGCACCGTGGCCAGAAATCAAGAATATGTTCTGAAAACGTTGTATGTGAAAATGTCTTATAATAGAAAGTTTATTATGCTGCTAAAACAGTAATGCCAAAATCTTGCATAATGTTTTATAAAAGAGTTCCGGTGGCATTAGCCAGATATATTATAATGTCATAGGAAAATGTTTTATACCTGTAACGTTTAAAAAAAAAAAAAAAAAAAAAAAAAAGTACCTCCCATAAAGGGATGAGTTCGTAGTTAATATCTTATATATGAGTGCACTTTAAAAATTTGTATGTTTTATATTGTTTTGCTCTATTCCAGCCCGAGGACGTGCTGTGATTTACCAGGGGGGAATGTAGCACCCCGAGGACTCGGCTGCTACAGGGCTATTGCACCTCGATCCAGAGGTGTGGTATTCCACTCCCAGGTAAGGATGGAGTGTCTAACATAGCTCAGTTAGCTGCATGCACTACACTCACCCCATTTCCGGGGGACAGACCAACGGTACTCCCACCAGATAGATGTGCAGGTTACGACAGCTTCTGTCCCTGGCTGGAGTGGGGAGGGGGGAGGAACATCCCAGTGGTGTAGGAGCAGACAGGGGAGGGACTCTGGGCATAGGCAGGAGCCCATTGGGTGCTGGTCACCTGGGCTCGGGTGTCAGAAGGAGGTATATAAGGTGGGCACCATGATAGAACAGTGTGCAGTCTGGAGGAGAAGAGGAGAGGAGCTCAGCCAGAGAGGGCTGACAGGGAGCTGTGGCTCAGTCTGGGCCCAGCTCCAGAGCCAGGCCTGGAGAGGAGGCCTGAGGAGGAGAGAGAAGGAACAGAAAGAAGCAGGAACACCAGGAAAGGCCCAGAGACGCAAGAAGAGAGGGAACCCTGAGATCCCACGAGTTAACGGGTGAAGGGTTGGCAGAACAGGGTACCGGATCCCAAACTGGTGGAGGCCAATTATCCTCAGCCAGGAACCGGAGGTCGTGGTCAAGCCTTGGCGCGACCCCTCACCATATCCACCAGGAAGGCATACCACGTATAGGGTCAGGGGAGCCGGGAAAGGTTTCGCCACCAAAAGGCCCGAGGGAGCCGGACAAAGGTGGGTCCCTGGTGGGGACGGCCAGTAGGAAGGAAGAGAGGGGAGCCCTGGACCACGCTCCAGAATTGCCTGGGAGTTAGCCGAGTCCCTCACCTGGTGGGCGCAGCACGGCTCGGGTGGTCCTTACTGCGCACAAGTGACCTGATAAAGAACCGTGAGTAAAGCTGTGAAAACTGCAACCGCACGTCTCAGTGATTCCTTGTCACACCACCACTACCATCATCATTCCTCCCTGCCTCACGAGCTGCCCTGAGGCTATACCCCTCCCGTTGGGGGTTATACCATCCACGCTGCACCACCGTACCACCGGCCTCAGCGGTCTGCCCTGCAGTGGCGGCTTCATAGCCGCAATCCACGGGTGGCGTAGTCGAACAATATAACATCTTATGCCAAGCACCGCCACTTAGTTTGACACCCTGGGCACGGACCGGGTCACCGCCACGAGGACTACTACCCCTATCAGATCCGGCTCCGGGTATTCCCCGCATGCGCAACGCTTCACAACATGGCCCAGGGGGCGCGTCAAGTGCATGAAGAGTTTAAGAAGGCCGTGGGAGCCTGTAAGGTGTACTTGACCTCAAAAGCTAAACAGCTGGTGGTCCTGTCCACAACCAAAGTCACAATGAAGAGGGTGGCTGTCCTAAGTGACATGCACTGGCGATGTGTTCGCACGAAGCGGATTGTCCGGTTGAAGACGGAACAAGCCATTAGACAACTGGAGCTTATGAGAAAAGCTCAAAGTCTGCGGGGAAGAAGTCATCTGGGTGCCTCATGCTCTGGTAAGAAAGCTCATTGGGAGAAATGGCCAAGCCATGCAAATGAAGGTAAAGAAGTCTGGTGTGATGAAAGTAAGCAGTCCACGTGATCATCAGGACTGGATACCGGATGAAGACAGCATGGTGTCATTCTCCGCTGTAGGAACGGAAGAAAATCTTGCATATGTACGAATGCTGATGGAGTACCGAGTGACCTACCTGCAAGAGGTAGAACAGTTGATTCTCACCAGACTGCGAATGGAAAGACAGCGTCGCATGAGCAGCAGAAGATGGCAGCCATCTATAAATTGTGAGACCAGACAGAGAAAGGGCCCTCCAAATAATAGAACGGTTACAGCAGAAGTTAGAGACCTTTCAAGATATCCTGAGGATAGTGGACGTGGGTTTAGAGGTAGTGAGTCCTCCAGTAACTCAGGTCTGAGAGGCCCATACAAGCGACCCAGGTTATGACTCGGAAATGTGACTTGATGAAGTTAGTGACAATGACAGATGGTAGGTCCCTAAGGAATGGGCTAAAGTTGATGACTAATTTTCCATGGGCTGAGCAGCGCAAACGTCAAGTACATGGACTTTGTGTGAACCGTGGGTTATAATGTGATTGTGTATATTATGTGTTCAATACCATGGGCTTGAACAAGAGGGGGAGGATATGTAATGCAGCGGCTTACTGCATTGCCAAAATGTCTGGGGGGGTGTGTTCTGGCTAACCACATACCTCCCCTTCAGGTGACTGATCACATGACTGTGACATCATCACAGGTCTTGTGCACACAGAGGAGGTGTATATCCGGGTGGTTTTGAAACACAGGAAGGCAAGAGACCTGATCCCTGTGTCTGGGACACCATTAGCTCTGGGAGGCACGAGGCCTGGAGACCACGTCTGGTGAGCCTTAAACCACAGCTTTGGCAGAACAGAGCTGATAGAAGCAGCTAGACCCGGCAAAGGTAAAAGACGGTGCTTGATATGGACATTAGTGTTGTCACCTTGCTGAAGACTGTATCTGAAGCTAAGTGGGCACAGCTACCACTGAAAGGCTCTAGGATATTACGTGTGTAACATTCCTGCGAGCCACTGAGATGGACTATGTTATAAGCAGTTTATGATGAGTAATAAACTGCTGGACTTTAGTTTACTGGAAAACATTGCTTGTGTGCTTTAATTGACCCGGTGAAGTGAGTGCCCCTCAACATGATCAATATCGCTACCTCACAGGGGGCAATCACTTTTTCACACAGGGCCCTGTAGGTTGCATTTCTTTTTCCCTTAATAATAAAGACCTTCATGTAAAAAATGCATTTTGTGCTTATTTATGTTGTCTTTGTCTAATATTTAAATTTGTTTTGTGATCTGAAACATTTAAGTGTTACAAACATGCAAATGATTAAGAAATCAGGAAAGGGCAAACACTTTTTCACACAACTGTATAATAAGGGAAGCACCCAATTCAATTATAATAAACACAAACCCCACAGACCTTGGTCGTAGGGGTAGAAAGCCAGTGCAATGACATGCATACATAAAAAAGCAAGAGTACCTCAAGGAAATGCACTGGGTAATGAATCTATTTTAACAAAGTTGCAGAATATATCATTTGGTAGCTCAGAACCACAAAATTTCATGAAATCATTTAAAAAAAATTGACGTGGGGCTTCGCACTATATTTGTGTCCAGCCAGGTACAGCAGGCAGGAACGGGCTGCCCCCTTCCCCCAGATGCCTATTTGTACCTGTCCGGACACAACAATATAGGGAAGCCCTTTTTTTAAAAAATTATTTCATGAATTTCATGAAATAATTAAAAAAAAAAAAATACGTGGGGCTTCGCCCTATTTTTCTGTCCAGCCAGGTACAACTAGGCAGCTGGGGGCTGGAATCCGCAGCGCAGGGAGGCCCAAGCTTTCTGCCCCCCCCCCCGCTGCAAATTGCAGTCCGCAGCCACCCCAGAAAATGGCGCGGTCATAGAAGCGCCATCTTCTGGCGCTGTACCCAACTCATCCAGGGCCCTGGTGCGGTGGCTCACTGGGTAATAAAGGGGTTAGGGCCAGCTTGGTATTATCAGCTGGCCCTAAGCCCGAAATTCATGGGGTCACGCCAATATTAGACATGACCGCCATGAATTTCTAGTAACGTATTTAAAAAAAACACAACACCCAGAATAAAGTCCTTTAATTGAAATAAACACAATTTTTTAATGTTCTAAATTAAACCATGCTTACCATCACGCCCATTCCAGCGGAAGCCAATGTCTTCTGCAATAAAAGTAAAATAATAAACCAACATCATCCTTACCTTTCCATTGTACCCAGGACGGCTCCAGCTCTGCCACATTCATATGACAGACTGGATCGCAGCCGAAAGCTGCCATCCAGCTTGCCATGCCGCAGACACTGAGAAGCGCAGGCATGCTTGCGCTCCTCAGTGTCTCGCTGTGACGGCATCCAGATGAGCCGAGTTCATGTCCGATGAACTCAGCTCACCTCATGCACGTCACTGACACCGTGGGAAAATTCTCCTGTGCTTGCGCTTGCTGTGAGCGCAGGAGAATTCTCTCACGCTCAGTGCATGCGCAGGAGAATTCTCCCACGCTGTCAGTGACGTGAATGAGGTGAGCCGAGTTCATTGGACATGAACTTGACTCATCTGGATGCCGTCACAGCCAGACACTGAGGAGCGCAAGCATGCCTGCGCTTCTCAGTGTCTGCGGCATGGCAAGCTGGATGGCAGCTTTCGGCTGCGATCCAGCCTGTCATGTGAATGTAGCAGAGCTGGAGCCGTCCTGGGAACCATGGAAAGGTAAGGATGATGTTGGTTTATTATTTTATTTTTATTGCAGGAGATCGTTGGCTTCAGCTGGAATGGGCGTGATGGTAAGTATGGTTTAATTTAGAACATTAAAGAATTGTGTGTTTATTTTAATTAAAGGACTTTATTCTGGGTGTTTGTGTTTTTTTTTACTTTGACTATGGGGTTAGTAATGGGGGTGTCTTATAGACGCCTCTCCATTGCTAACCTGGGTTTGATGTCAGCTGGCATTATAAGCTGACATCAACCCCAGCCCTATTACCCCACTGCCACCGCTACAGGGCAGTGGGAAGAGCGAGGCTAAGTGCCAGAATTGGTGTATCCTATGGATGCGCCATTTCTGGGGCGGCTGATGGCTGGTGTTTCTAGCCTGGGAGGGGGCCAATATTCATGGCACCCTTCCTGGGCTATTAATATCAGCCCCCATCTGTCTGCCTTGCCTTTGCTAGCTATTAAAATAGGTGGGACCCCACGTCATTTTTTGGGGGGGTCCCCCATTTTAATAGCTAGTAAAGGCTAAGTATTCAGCTGGGGGCTGATATTGGTAGACTGGGAAGCTCCATGGGTATTACCCCCTTCCCAGGCTTCAAACATCTGCCCCAGCCATCTGCTTAACCTCCGCTAGAGACTAAAATTACGGGGAACCCCACGCCAATTTTTTTTTTAATAAATCCTTTATTTTAACACTAAATGACAAGTACAGTAACCAACACTATCACTGTATTTATTATATATGTGACTGACATGTTTGTAGCTATGTAATCTATGCGTGATGCTCTATTCTTTCTATTCTAAATTGTCGGGTACCGATGCTGAATTGCCGGCCTGCTTTTTTAAAGAGATGGTGCATGAAAACACTATTATTTTTTTTAATAAATCCTTTAACACTATATGACAAGTACTGTAACCAACACTGTCACTGTGCTTCTTATATATGTGAGTTACATGTTTCTATCTATCTATTCGATGTGTGATGCTCTATTCTTTCTGTTCTAAATTGTCGGGCACCGCTGCTGAATTGCCGGCCGGCTTTTTTAAAGAGAGTGTCTTCTGAGCAGTTTGTCAGCTTTTGGACACCTTTGAAGGTGTTTTCTATGTGTTTTTATTTGCCTGCCATTGGTTTTAACGGTGTTTGACGGTGTTCGACGAACAGTTCCACGAACATCCCAGTGTTCGACGAACAGAACCCGAACACTACGGGGGTGGCTCAACACTACTTGCTAGGTAGCAAAACACAAAAATTGCAAAGGGAGTGAATATTTTTGCAATCCACTGTATGTCCAGGTATAGGAATAAATTATCTCTACTACAGGTAATAATTATCCCTAGGAAAATTCAAAACAGAAATCCTAAAATATGCATCCCCATGAAATTTATCATAAATGAGAGACCGAGATTACAATAAGAGACTTATCATTTGATCAGTCACAGGATCCATAGTGATCTAATATTCTGACAATTGGTCCATATGTGCTATAAGTAGGTATATTGTGGGCACAAACATCAGAGGGTCCATATACACCCAGAGAGGATTAAATCAACTTACCCAGTGACATCCAGAGCTCCAACGTGCATTTCACTCTGCTTCTTCAGGGGGTATGTGTATTGGGTGGGGAGCTAAGCGTTAAAATACTATCTGGTAGCCAATGAAAGTGATAACAGGCTTATACTCACAGTGGTAACTAACATTTGAGTCCTGTGTGTGGCGCATCGCACGCTGGCTCTTAGGTAGATGAAATGTCCACTTCCTGTTTTCCAGGCCACAGGACGCAAGCCAGGAACAAACACCATAGCAATGCGTGCAAGTATGTCTGCGCATGTGCAGGCACCCTGCCATGCTGTACTACATGAGGAGATGCCCAGGAGTTGCGGTAGTACATGCACACTAGGACTTCATATAAAAGAAGTAGTTGGGAGGTGGGGCCATTAGTAGGAGTGATCTCAAGATCAGAAGGGGCGCATCATTACTATAGAAACAGGCAACACATAACTAAGACTTGACAGCACTGTTCAATTGGTGGCTTATGAGGGACATGCAAGGGGCAAGACCGCACAGTTGAAGCTAAGTTGCAATGTTGGTATAGTACCGTGTAAGAGGCACGGAAGGGGACGTGACCGCACTGCTTAAGCTTTGCAATACTGTTCGAATAATGACTTATATGGGTGTGTGTTAACAAGATGTGACTGTAATGTTTAAACCTGTCAGCTCTATTTATGTAGAATGAAACACGTAACCATACTAATTTAATTTGCCAATACATTTTGAAAAGTGCCTTATAAAAGGGGAGAAAGGAGTGTGACTATCCTGCCCAAATCTAGTAACGCTGTACGCTTAGTGACTTTTGAGCATAATAGCATCGTTTAACCCCTTCACAACCTTGGACGTATCCATACATCCAGGTCAGTAGGTACTTACTGATCTTGGATATATGTCCAGGAGATTTTGCGCACAAAGACATTGTGCACATGCAATCGCCGCTGGGTGTCAGCTGATTCTGACAGCTGACACCCAGCACTGAGTGCCATGAGCAGTGCCAGCACCGCTCTCAACACTTTACCCCCTAAATGCTGCAATTGCAGCATTTAGTGAGAAGGCAGAGTGAAGAAAACCCCTCTGTCCTAAAATATATAGTACCCATAAATAAATTATTTTATGAAAAACAAATTACGTAAACAAAAAAAAGTACACATATTTAGCATCGCCGTGTCTGTAATGACCCGACCTATAAAACTGTCCTACTAGTGAACACTGTAAAAAAATAGAATAAAAAACGAGGCAAAAAACGATGCTTTATCATCATACCTTCGAACAAACAGTGGATTAAAACGTAATCAAAAAGACGCATATAAATAAAAATGGTACCGCTGAAAACGACATCTTGTCCTGCAAAAAACAAGCCACCACACAGCTCCATCAGCGGAAAAGTAATGAAGTTACAGTGGGGAAAAAAGCATTTAGTCAGCTACCAATTGTGCAAGTTCTCCCACTTAAAAAGATGAGAGAGGCCTCTAATTGACATCATAGCTAGACCTCAACTATGAGAGACAAAATGAGAAAACAAATCCTGAAATCACATTGTCTGATTTGGAAAGAAATTTTTTTCAAATTTTGGTGGAAAACAAGTATTTTGTCAATCACAAAAGTTCATCTCAATACTTTGTTATATATCCTTTGTTGGCAATGACAGAGGTCAAACGTTTTCTGTAAGTCTTCACAAGGTTTGCACACACTGTTGCTGGTATGTTGGCCCATTCCTCCATGCATATCTCCTCTAGAGCAGTGATGTTTTGGGGCTGTCGCTGGGCAACACTGACTTTCAACTCCTTTCAAAGGTTTTATATAGAATTTAAATCTGGAGACTGGCTAGGCCACTCCAGGACCTTGAAATGCTACTTACGAAGCCACTCCTTCGTTGCCTTGGTGGTGTGCTTGGGATCATTTTCATGCTGAAAGACCCAGCCATGTTTCAGCTTCAATGCCCTTGCTGATGGCAGGAGGTTTGCACTCAAAATCTCACGATACATGGCCCCATTCATTCTTTCTTGTACATGGATCAGTCATCCTGGTCCCTTGGCACAGAAACAGCCCCAAAGCATGATGTTGCTACCCCCATGCTTCACAGTAGGTATGGTGTTCTTTGGATGCAACTCAGCATTCTTTCTCTTCCAAACATGACGAGTTGTGTTTCTACCAAAGAGTTCTACTGTGGTTTCATCTGACCATATGACATTCTCCCAATACTCATCTGGATCATCCAAATGCTCTCTAGCAAACTTCAGATGGGCCCCGACATGTAATGGCTTAAGCAGGGGGACACATCTGGCACTGCAGGATCTAAGTCTCTGGCGGCGTAGTCTCTTACTGATGGTAGCCTTTGTAACGTTGGTCCCAGTTCTCTGCAGGTCAATCACAAGGTCCCCCCATGTGGTTCTGGGATTGTTGCTCACCATTCTTGAGATCATTTTGCCTCACGGGGTGAGATCTTGTGTGGAGCCCCAGATCGAGGGAGATTATCAGTGGTCTTATATGTCTTCCATTTTCTAATTATTGCTCCCACAGTTGATTTCTTCACACCAAGCTGCTTGCTTATTGCAGATTCAATCTTCCCAGCCTGGTGCAGGGCTACAATTTTGTTTCTGGTGTCTTTCGACAGCTCTTTGGTCTTCACCATAATGGAGTTTGGAGTGTAACTGTTTGAGGTTGCGGGCAGGTGTCTTTTATACTGATAACAAGTTCAAACAGGTACCAGTAGTACAGGTAATGAGTGGAGGACAGAGGAGCCTCTTAATGAAGAAGTTACAGGTCTTTGAGAGACAGAAATCTTGCTTGTTTGTAATTGGCCAAATACTTATTTTCCACCAAAATTTGAAAAAAATTTCTTTCCAAATCAGACAATGTGATTTTCAGTATTTGTTTTCTCATTTTGTCTCTCATAGTTGATGTCTACCCATGATGTCAATTACTGGCCTCTCTCATCTTTTTAAGTCAGAGAATTTGCTCAACTGGTGGCTGATAGTGTTGAGTGAGCACTAAAATGCTCGGGTGCTTGAAGCTCGGGCCAAGCTCACCGTGATACTCGGGTGCTCGACCTGAGCAATTAACCCAATGTTAGTCTATGGGAGACCTGAGCATTTTTGCGGTGGCACACCCGGCAGTCAGTAGAAAGCCTAAAAAGTGCCCAAAACGATAGTGACAGTGCTCAAATGACATGGGGACAGCATGGGCATCGCCCCAGGAAGCATTTATAACCCCCAGGTAACTGCTGTCAACAACGTGGTCAGAGGTATTAAGCCACTTTTACGGGCTCACAATAAAACGTTCAAAAACTAAACTGAAACGGTTTTCCCGTGAAATATGTTAAAAAACATCCTTTCCAGGGTAAAGACTTGTGTATAAGGTAAAATAAATAACCAAGAACAATAATACTCCTCCACACCTTGGGCTATGTTCACAAGTAGCATTTTTTATGCGTTTTTGCACTTTTGTATTGCTTTCAACCGTGACAAATGCATTCACCGGGGAATGTAATTTTAACATTTTACAACCTTATCTGGCCATGTGCTGTGTGACACATGCATACAGTGCTGAAAAGACATGGGAACAGCATGGGGAAGACCCCTGGAAGCATCTCTGACTCCCAGGTCACTGCCCAAAAGTGTGCCCAACAGAAGTGATCCTTGCCGCATCAGAAGATGCAGGTTTGCAACTATGCCTGTGCAAGTCCTTGTCCTAGGGCAGTGTTCAGTTGTACCTCCCCCATTCCTTGCAATGCAAGCGTAAATATGCAGCCAACCACCCACCCACCCGCAGGCTGCAATACTATACTGCTAGCTTGCACTTGAAATGGGGCCTTTTAGTTTGGAAGAGGCCGAAGCTGGCCACTACCTGATTGCTGCGTTGGCGGCGAGGTCTCCATACTCAGTCCCCAGTCGCCACTATTTGTCCCGGGAACCTTCCCCACACTTTTCTTAGCCTGGCCTGCTTTAGGGCAGCATTGGACAAGCCCACCAGACAACCAGAGACTCCTCCGGTGGGCCCTGACTTCTCCATCAGGGGAGTTGAGAGTGCCAAGGTGAGGAGCATGATGATGATGATAGAAGTTTGCATCTGCTTTGTTTTCTTAGAATGCAAGCGTAAGTGTGCATCCTGCCACCCACCCCCAGGCTGCAATACCATACTACTAGCTTGCTTGCACTTGAAATGAGGCCTTTTATACTTGTGGAGCCAGACGCCGGCCACCATGTCATTGCTGCGTCGGCGGCCTGGTATCCATACTCAGTCCCCAGCCGCCTGGTGGCCGGGTGTCCACATTCGGTCCCCAGCCGCCAGGGGAAGGCCGGGTGTCGATACTCGTTCCCCAGCCACCCATATTTGTACCGGTGTGCCTTATACACAAGCGCGCATACCAAAACATTACCTGTGCCTTCCCCAGTGCATTTAGTGGGATGGACAGCCGATTCCGCTGTACTGTGTGCACGCCAACCCGCTGTTCATGACACATGCGAAGATGCCTCCCGCCCTCACCTGTTGTTGCAGAGTTGCAACTATCCCCGTTCAAGTCCTTGTCCCAGGGCAGTGTTCAATTGTACCTCCCCCTTTCCTTGCAATGCAAGCGCAAGTATGCACCCTGCCACCCACCCCCAGGCTGCAATACCATACTGCTTGCTTGCACTTGAAATTGGGCCTTTTAGGCATGTGGAGGCGGAATCTGGCCACCATGTCATGGCTGCGTCGGCGGCCTGGTATCCATACTTAGACCCCAGTCGCCCGGCGGCCAGGTGTCCACGCTTGGTCCCCAGCTGCCAGGGGGCGGCCGGGTGTCCATAAACGGTCCCCAGCCCCCCCTATTTGTCCCCGTGCACCTTATACACAAGCATGCATGCCAAAACATTACCTGTGCCCTCCCCAGTGCATTTAGTGGGAAGGACAGCCTAACCACAAACACGTGGACAAGTGAATGTGGCCAGGGATGGTCCATCTCACTGATGCCTTCACACTGGGTTAATATTGTGGTAGCCAGGACACAGTTGGACACTGGGATGCAACACGTCCTCCAGACATAGAGGAATGCGGGTTCTGGGTCAATCAGGATTCAACACAAAGTTCAGAAGGTAGACAGTGGTCGGCCTCCTACACAACGAGTAAATTATTCATGATCATGAGGCCATCCATCTCCTCGCTTTCTGTTCCTTGGAATGCAAGCGCATGCATGTAGTAGCGGCTAGGCCTGAGGTGGTCAGCGTTTTGCCGCATATCCTACCTCCTCCGAGGATAGCTGGATGTTTTCCTGCTACTATCCCAGTTCTATGACTCCCGTTAAAACAAAGCTTCAGGTGATGAATGATGGATGAGGTGGTGGCAAATGAGAAAGAGCAGGAGGAACAGGGACCATTCACATCAATATCAGGCCAGTCAACCACACATGCCTTGTAGGATATGTTTCTGTACCAAAAGGAGTGGTTCGGCTACACAGTTATAGAGCATACAGTGAGTGCAATGCCTACCAAAAATTTTGAGGCACTCCAATGCCCCTTGGAAGTGACATGGAGGTCAGAGGGCCTTAACTAAACCGTTTTTTCCATTTATAGCAACTGGGTCTACTGTACACTGTTGGCCTAAGCAGTGAATGGAAGGCTTTCCAAAAATTATGAGGAACTGCAATGCCACTTGAAACAGACGTGGATTACAGCGTACTAAAAACCTTCTACCCATTATTGGGGAGTGTGTCTCCCTTAGTATTCGCCTATGCATTGAAAAGCAAAAGCTGACTAAAATTAGGAGGAAATGCAATGCCCATTGGAAGAGTCGTGGAGGTTAGAGGTAATTAAAAACAACATTTCCATGCTCCTTGGAAGAGCTGTGGAGTTCAGAGTGGTTTAACAAGACGGTTTTAATGCCCCTTGGAAAAGACGTGGAGGTCACAGTAGCTTAACAAGACGGTTTTAATGCCCCTTGGAAGAAATGTGGAGTTCAGAGTGGTTTAACAAGACGGTTTTAATGCCCCTTGGAAGAGACGTGGAGGTCGCAGTGGAATAAAAAGACAATATCAATGACCCTTGGAAGAGACGTGGAGGTCACAGTAGCTTAACAAGATGATTTTAATGCCCCTTACAAGAGCCATGCAGTACAGCATATTAAAAACATTATTCCCATTATTGGGGAGTGGGTCTCCCATAGTCTTTGCCTATGCCTTCCAAGCAAAAGCTGCCAAAAATTAGGACGGAGGAACTTGCAATGCCCCTTAAAAGAGCCATGCAGTACAGCATATTAAAAACATTATTCCCATTATTGGGGAGTGGGTCTCCCATAGTCTTTGCCTATGCCTTCCAAGGAAAAGCTGCCAAAAATTATGACGGAGGAACTTGCAATGCTGGCAACTGACCACGATCACCCTGGTGGTATAGTGGTGGTGGAGGCTGAGGATAAGGAGAAGAGAAAAAAACTGCCGAAATGAGGAAGCATATACCCATGTGTGGGTGTGAAGCGGTGCATGGGAATACACCTCCCGAAATAACACAGTGGAATTGACTTTATGTTACTCTGCTGTCATTTGCTGTTGATGAGAAGTCTGGCCCAATCCAGCCCTTGTTCATTTTGATAAGGGTCAGCTTGTCAGCATTGTCAGTTGACAGGCGAGTGCGCTTATCAGTTATAATTCCCCCAGCAGCACTAAAAACACGCTCCGATAACACGCTAGCGGCAGGGCAGGCCAGGATCTCCAAGACGTACAGAGCGATTTCATTCCAAGTGTCCAGCTTGGATACCCAATAATTAAAAGGCACAGAGGAATCACAGAGGATGCTGGTACGGTCGGCAAGGTACTCCCTCACCATCTTTTGAAACTTTCCACTCCTTGTGAGAGTACCCCGCGCCTCAGGGCCTGTCAGCTGGGCGGGTCTCAGAAAACTGTCCCAGAACATTGACAGTGCTCCCCTGCCTCTGCTGGATTGAAGTTGCATCTCTCTCGCCTGTACGCCTTGTTTGGGCAACAAACTGTGACCTCTGCCGCTGGTGTGTTCAGATGGGAATTTTTTTAACAGTTCTGCAGCAAGGGCCTTCTGTTACTGCCCCATTTTTGTAGACCTCTCCACCTCAGGAATAAGAGAGTGAAAGTTCTCATTGTAGCGTGGCTCTAAAAGTGTCACCAACCAGTAATGACTGTCACCCAACATTTTGACAACGCGAGGGTCACGGTTAAGGCAGCGTAACATAAAGTCAGCCATGCGCGCCAGACTGGTAACGGGCAAGACTTCCGTGTCCTCACAAAGATGACGACTGACCATGCTCTCCTCCTCCTCCCCACTGTCCTCAGGCCACCCACGCTGAACCGAGTTGTACGGGTACTACTGTCTACAGCACATGATACCAGCTCCTGTTCTTCCTCCTACTCCTCCTCCTCCTCTCCCTCATTGTCCCCCAATGCATATTGGGATGAGATGAGGCTGGGCTGTGTAATCGCCCACTACAGTTTCTTGATCTATCTCTTCATACTCTGGCTGCAATGCCTCCTCTTTAATTCTCTGCAGAGAGCATTGCAAAAGACAGACAAGTGGGATGCTGACACTAATGATGACTCCTCAAAGTTTGTCAGGATGGTACATATGTCAGACTCCCAGGTCCACTCCTGAGGTCTTATGTGTGGAGTCTGACCTGAATATTGACAGCCTTGTTGCAGCTGGTACTCCACAACTGCTCTCTTCTGCAAACAAATCCTTTGCAACATGTGGAGGGTAGAGTTCCAACGTGTGGGGACATCACATACCAGTCGGTGTGCCGGAAGCTGCAAACTCTGCTGCAACACAGCAAGGGCGGCGGAAGCTGTAGCCGACTTGCAAAAATGAGCTGACAGGCGGCGTACTTTGACGAGCAGATCTGGAAACTCGGGGTATTATTTACGAAACTGCTGAACCACGAGGTTAAGCACATGAGCCAGGCATGGTATGTGTGTGATGTCGCCTCGCCTCAGAGCCGCTACCAGGTTACGGCCATTGTCACACACGACCATGCCTGGATGTAGGTTCAGCGGTTTCAGCCACAGATCTGCCTGCTCTTTCACAGCTGTCCACAACTCACAAGCAGTGTGAGGTTTATCACCTAAGCTTATGAGTTTCAGCACAGCCTGTTGCCGCTTGGCTGAGGCAGTACTGCAGTTCTTCCAGCTTTTAACTGATGTGGTGATATCTGAGATGGAGGCTGAACATGAGGAGGAGGAGGAGGATGAGGTGCAGGAGCAGTACACTGTGGTGGCAACTCTGACAGAGATAGGGCCCGCAATCCTCGGTGTGGGGAGGATGTGTTCCGTCCCAATGGTCCGACTGGGTCCCGGCTTCCACTATGTTTACCCAGTGTGTCGTCAGTGAGATGACCGTCCCTGGCCACAAGCACTTGTCCACGTGTCCATTGTCAGGTGGACTCTCCCAGTAACTGCATTGTTGAGGGTACGGCAGATGTTTTGGGATACGTGCTTGTGTAGTGCGGGGATGGCACACCGGGCAAAATAGTGTCGGATGGGGACCGAGTACTGAGGGACGACCACCGCCATAAGGTTGCAGAAGGATCCCGTCTCCACCAGCCTAAAAGGCAGTATTTCCAACGCAAGCAGTCGTGAAATGTGTGAATTTAGGACTGTGGCCTGTAGAATGTTGGCTGAGAATTTGCGAATTCATTCAAAGGTCTGGGATATGGAAAATTGAACGCTGCTGTGAGACGTGGACGTTGATGCTATTTCTTGAGAAACTGCCATAACAAGTGAAGACTGAGAGGAGGGGCATCTTTGCTTGCAGTATGGACAGGGGATTGCCTTACATGCACAACAGCGGAAGAAGCAGTGGTGAAACCCGCTGACACTGGTCGTGGACCCTGGGGTTCGCCCCACAAAGTCGGGTGCTTTGCTGACATGTGCCTGATCATGCTGCTGGTGGTCAAGCTGGTAGTTTTGTCACCTCTGCTGATGCTGGCCTGGCAGGTGGTACAAATGGCCTTTTTGGGGTTATCAGCAGAGTCTTTAAAAAAATTCCAGACTCTGGAAGACCTACCGATTATACTGGCAACGTCCCTCGTGTTGGTGTTACGGGGAACGGTTGCCCGCTTCTGTCTGCGGCCACCACACTGATTCTTCCTGCCTGTTGAGGTACTCTGCCTCCCTCCCCCTGTGTGCTGCTGGCCTCGCTCTGCGTGTCCTCCTGCCACGTTGGGTCAGTTACTAGATCATCCACCACCTCCTCCTCTTCCACTTCCGCACCACGGTCCTCCTCCTCACTTCGTGGCAATTGTGTCTCGTCATCGTCCACCTCTTGTGACAAATTGCCAGCGTCGCCTTCTTGTGGCTGTGGCTGTTCAAATATTTGGCCATTGCTACATGGGATCTCCTCTTCCACCACTTCAAGCGGAGCAGGCGAGGGGCCCAAATATGGAAATGGACCAGTGAACAGCTCTTCAGAGTGTCCAAGTGTGCGATCAGTTGCTGTCTGACGACCCTCGACATGATGGGAGGAAGGAACATCAGAGTGAGGAGGAGTATGTGGTCGAGACTCACGGCTACTAAGACTTGACCGTGTGGAAGACAGACCGGAGGTGGTGGTTCCCAGGTGACTGGAAGTATTACCTGCTATCCAATTAATAACCTGTTCACACTGATCAGTTGGCAATAGTGGTGTTGTGTGCTTCCCTAGTAATTCGGTCAAGAACTGGTAGCAAGAAGATGTGGCTGTTGGTTGTGGCACATTTTCACCTTGGCCATGGCCCCATCCTCTGCACGCACCATCACCAGAACGTCCAGTTCCACGTCCCTTGCCACGCGCCTTGCCCATTGTAAATGAAGTAAAATAGCTTACACTCGCACAATCAATGGCAAAAGGGTAATAAATGGGAGATTTGATCCGTGGAAAACCACAGTTCTAGTTCTCTGGCCTACCTCAGAATCTTTTAAACAGATATATTTGTGTTTGAACAGACAGCGAGACACTCAAACTGTTTTTTTTATGGAAAAAAGGCAAAAAGGTGAATTACACCCAGATTTGAACCGTGGAAGAGGAAAACCACAGTTCTAGTTCTCTGGCCTACACCAGAATCTTTTAAACAGATATATTTGTGTCTGAACAGTCAGCGAGACACTCAAACTGTTTTATTTATGGAAAAAAGGCAAAAAGGTGGATAACACCCAGATTTGAACCGTGGAAGAGGAAAACCACAGTTCTAATTTCTTGGCGTATACCAGACTTTTTTAAATAGATATATTTGTGTCTGAATAGTCACCGAGACACTCAAACTTTCTTTTTTTATGGAAAAAAGGCAAAAAGGTGGATAACACCTAGGTTTGAACCGTGGAAGAGGAAAACCACAGTTCTAATTTCCTGGCGTATACCAGACTTTTTTAAATAGATATATTTGGGTCTGAACAGTCACCGAGACACTCAAACTGTTTTTTTTTATGGAAAAAAGGCAAAAAAGTGGATAATACAGAGATTTGAACCGTGGAAGAGGAAAACCACAGTTCTAGTTCTCTGGCCTACCCCAGAATATTTTAAACAGATATATTTATGTCTGAACAGTCACCGAGACACTCAAACTGTTTTTTTTTATGGAAAAAAGGCAAAAAAGTGGATAATACAGAGATTTGAACCGTGGAACTGCAAAACCACAGTTCTAGTTATCTGGCCGAAACCAGACTCTTTTAAACAGATATATTTGTGTCAGAACACTCACAGGCACACTCAATTTTTTTTTTGGGGGGGGGAATACCAAAAGGTTAATAAGACGGGTATTTGTACAGTCTGACTGAGGAGAAAAAAAAAAAAGAGAATTTAGATCCTTTAGATGATTTAGATGAAAAGAAAAAAAGGATTTTTCCTGGCCCCTGAGACCTGGGGCTAAGTCTAGCAATTTGAGCAGCAGCAGCACACAAGACTGTAATGCAGTGTTTGTTGGTATAACCACTGTGTCTCCTATACAGCCTGCCTGCCTGATATCTGGGATGGATATTAGTCCTCAGAAGGACTGTTTCTTTGATTTTTCAGGCTTTAGAGACCCTACACTACCTATTTTGCAATATAAATCTCTGCCTATCTCAGCAGCACTCTCCCTACACTGTCTGATCCGGAGCGACTGTGTCCAAGATGGCGGCGCCCAGTTTTAAATACTCGAGGTGACGCTGTGCGGCCAGCCAATCACTGTAATGCCCACAACCAACATGGCTTCGGCATTACAGTTACTGGCTGGCAATCCCTGCATGTTCATTGGTTCTGTAAAGAGCGCCAAACATGCAGGGCGGAGACCTGAGCTCCCGCCCAAGTAACCCGAAAATGCTCGGTGCATCCCGAGTAGTGAGATCCTCGCACGAGTACCGAGCAGTGTCGAGCATGCTCGCTCAACACTAGTGGCTGACTTAATACTTTTTTTCCCCACTGTAAAGGTCTCAGAATAAAGTGATCCAAAATAATTATTTTTTTCAATAAAATAATTTTTATTGCATAAAAGCGCCAAAATAACAAAAGACAATATAAATGTGGTTTTGCTGTAATTGTACTGACCCAAAGAATAAAGCTGCCTCTAAATTTGACCACATGCGGAACAACATAAAAAAACAATTCCTGAATTGTTGTTTTTTGTTTATTCTGCCTCCCAATAATCGGAATGGACAGCGATCAAAAAATGTAATGTGCCCGAAATTGGTACCAGTAAAAACGCCAACTCCTTTGCAAAAAAAAAGCCCTCATATGACTGTCGGCAAGCTTCTTTTAGTTTGTGACAGCTGTCAATCATAAAAACCTGCTATAACTCTGGTATCGCTGTAATCACATTGACCTGAAGAATAAATCGTTGGCCATAGTTTTGTGCACGTCTGAAAAAAAAGGACACCGCTGAACAGAGGCCAGGTGGAGTCCATAGTAACTCTTATTATAGTGAATGAATCCCTCAGGGGTTTCATCTGAATCACATCATTCAAGATTTAAATGGAAACCTTGGTGTAAGTGCTCAGCATACAGCGCAGAATAAATGTGATCCAAAATGTTATGTAAAATTTTCCAAACAAAAGCTTCAACTTGATCCACAAAAAAAGCCAACACTCAAGTCCGTCATCTGTTATCGGAAATATAGGGGGCTTCCACGTTACTGGTAGTACAAAGCTCTGGAAAAGTTAAAAGTTTCCTTGCCGCCCAAAAGAAAACCAGCAAATTCTGCACTCTCAAATTCAAATGCCGGTCCTCCTTTCTGAGCCCAGGTGTGTCTAAACAGCAGTTAGCGTCCACATGTTTGCCATTTCTGTAGTGATGAGAGCCCCCCGAATTTACGGATGCATATCTCCAGAAGCATGAGCTTGGTTTAACGTACTGATCACTACAAACGCAGTTTGCAATTTTCACTCAGCAACATTCACTGCTGCTTGTTTGTGGAAAACACCCATGAAGTTAAAATAGTAACTACACCTTGTAATGCAGCGGCTTGCGGCATTACTGTAATGGTCCAGGGTGTGTTTTGGCTGACCATGTACCTCCCCCTCAGGTGACTGATCACATGACTGTGACATCAGCACAGGTCCTGTGCACACAGAAGGTCTGATCACATGACTGTGACATCGGCACAGGTCCTGTGTGTGCACTGGATGATATATAAACCCTGGTAGTTTTGAGACAGTGTGACAAGGCGTGAGGCCTGTTCCCTGTGTGGGACACCATTAGCCTGGAGAGGCTTAGTGAGGCCTAGAGAGGCCTGGTGAAGCCTGAAAGGCAGAGGCTGGATGTTATGTGTGTAAACATACCAGTAGCCTTGGAGGGCAAGAGGCTTGAAAGACAAGAGTCCTGAAAGGCGGAGACTGGATCCTGTGTGTGCAAGAGATGCCAGTAGTCTTGGATGGTACGAGGGCTGGAGACCCCCATCTGGGAAGCTGTAAAGCCACAGCGGTGGCAGAACAAATCAGACTGAAGCAGCTAAAACCCGGCAAAGGTAAAACACTGCTTGATGTGGACATTTATATTGTTACCTTGCTGAAGGCTGTATCGGGAGCCAAGTGGACATATCTGTCACTGGAAAGGCTCTTGGGCATTATATGTGTAATTTGTCGGTGAGCCACTGAGATGGACTCAGAAGCAGTAATGAAGTGTAATAAACTGCTCGATTGTAAAATGCCGGAAAGTCGTTGCATGTGTGCTTTAATTGACCCAGTGAAGCGAGTGTCCCCCAGCGTGATGACTAGCACTGCCTTACAACCTGTATATAAATTCCTAAAGGGGTATAATTTCCAAAATGGGGTTACTCGAGGGGGATTCTGCTATTCTAGCACTTAAGAGCTTTGTATATGGAGTCCACATACTATTCTAGGAAAATCTGCGCTCCAGGAAGCAAATAGGGCTCCATCCAATCCAAGCCTCGCTGTGTAGCTAAGCAGTACTATGCAGTCACATATGGGGTACAGTAGTGTTCAAAATAAGAGCAGTCCAATATGACTAACCAGATTGATCACTGTTTTTGGTATAAATTATATTACCACATGTCATACAATTTACCAGTTGGTGCAGTAGATTTTAAGAAAACCAACAGACTGCGCATTCATGATCTGCATGTTTTTGAGTCTTTGTATTTGAATAATTAATTTTATGGGGGATGTGTTCAAAATAGCAGTGTGGAGTTCAATTAGCAAGGTCAATCATTCTGTGAAGAAACAGGTGTGAATCAGGTGGCTCTTACTGAAAGGTGAAGCCAGCACATGTACATTCATTTCTCCTTGAAAGCCTGAGAAATATGGGTGATTAAAAAGTTGATTGGAGAGGGTAAAACTTGTAAGTGCAGACAATGATAGGCTTTCAGCTAAAATGATCTCCAATGGTTTAAAATGGAAAGCAAAACCAGAGAGAAGTGGAAGAAAATGGAAGACTACCATTCAAATAGATCGAAGAATAGCCGGAATTGCAAAGGCTCAGCAAATGATCAGCTCCAGGATGATTAAAGACAGTCTCAAGTTACCTGTGAGTACTGTGACAGTTAGAAGATGCCCGTGTGAAGCTAATCTCTTAGCAAGAAGTCCCCACAAAGTTCCACTGTTAAGAAAAACTACGTACTGAAGCAGATACAATTTGACTAAGAACACATCAACTGGCCTAAAGAGAAATGGAGAAACATTTTGTTGGCTGATGAAAGTAAAATTGTTCTTTTTGGGTCTAATGAAGCCCAAACTCTGCATTCAAGCCACAGTACACTCTGAAGACAGTGAAGCATGGTGGTGCAAGCATCATGATATGGGCATGTTCTCTTACTATGGTGCTGGACCTATTTTCCACATACCAGGGATTATGGACCAGTTTGCATATATTAAAATACTTGAAGAGGTCATGTTGCCTTATGCTAAAGAGGATTTGCCCTTCCTATGGGTGTTTCAACAAGACAACGACCCTAAACACACCAGTAAACAAGAAAAATCTTGGTTCCAGTCCAACAAAATTGAAGTTATGGAGTGGCCAGCCCAATTCCCGGACCTTATTCCGATAGAACACTTGTGGGGTGACATTTGAGGCAAAGCCAACAAATGCCAATAAATTGTTGAATGTAGTCAAAGCATCCTGTTGACAGGTGCCAGAAGTTGGTTGACTCTATGCAACATAGAAGATGTGAAGCAGTTCTAAAAAAACTGTGGTTACACAACTAAATATTAGGTTAGTGATTCAGAGGCATGCTAAATCCTAAAAAAAAAGAGTACATATTGTGAGTTTGTAAAGACAAATGCAGACACTGCTATTTTTTGAACAGCCCAATGTTCATTTTTTGTTATTTTCTGTAAAGTAGTTTAAATTATATACATTTCTCTTCACGTTTTGAATTAGAAAACAAACAATGTGCAATGTTCCCAATGCATGGAAATAAAAACTAGTGTAAAGATTTTGGGCTTAACGCATGTTTTTGAACACACTGCTATTATTTTGAACACTACTATATGTCTACATTCAGCACAAATTGTGGGACAATTTTTGTTGCCGTTTTTACCCATTTCCCAGTGTGAAAATATAAAATCTGGGGCTAAAACAAGAATTGTAAAAATTGGCCTGGTCATGAAGGTGAAAACAGGCTTAGGGAGTGAAGTGGTTAAACACAAGTTGGTAGGGGGAAAGACAATGTAACCACACTCTTTGGTTGTAAAGAAACAGTGAATAAATATAAATGCTTATACTAAATGTCCATAGTGTTTATTGAATAAAACTTGGCTATTCCAAAACCTAATTGAAATAACCACATCAAAGATAGCAGGAGGTAGTATATGAGTGCAAACAAATGAATGATGTTATTATGTGTTGATATTTGACTTTAAAATAATGAGTGATAAATGGTAGATATTGCCACCTATTTTATTAAAAAGTAGGATAAGTGGAATATGTGAGTAAAATTAGGATTTAACGAAGGTGAGTAAGGTAGTGTGTTGTATGTAGAGAGGAGTCTCAGTACTACATTGACAAAATTCTTGGGCAGAATACAACAGTTTAAAGAGATTCATAGATGGACAAGTGCCCTAAAGATCACATTGTTCCATATTGTGAATGAATGCTGATGACTGTGTAGTGAGCCAAAATTGTGGATAGAGCATTTAGTTGAATCCTATATAGAGTTGTGACCATGTGTAATATGAGTGGAAACCACAATGAAAGTGATATTAAAGGATTTAAACACAAGATTGGAATAAATGATTTAATGAAAGGGATGACCAAACAATAAGGAAATTCCAATCTAGTATCATAAGTTCAATGTGTGATTGAAATTTTAATGGCCGTGAACATGATAAATGACAGGGGTACTAGAAAAGAACAACGATATGAATAAACATGCCTTAGCTCTGTTAGATGACTAAACAGTAGGGAAAATAAGTAATTGATACACTGCAGTTTTTATCATAGATACATTTCAATTGTGAGAAACAGAATCTAAAATAAAAACCTGAAAATCACATTGTATGATTTTTAAATAATTAAATTCCATTTTATTACATGAAATAAGTATTTGATCACCTACCAACCAGCAAGAATTCTGACTCTTACGGACCTGTTTTTGTTTAAGAATCCCTCCTACTCTGCCCACATTACCTGTATTAATTGCACCTATTTGAATTCATTACCTGTATAAAAGACACCTGTCCACACACTGAATCAATCACACTCCAACCTCTCCACAATGGCAGAGACCAAATAGCTGTCTAAAGACACAAGGTACAAAATTGTAGACCCCTACAAGGCTGGTATGGGCTACATGACAATAGGCAAGCAGCTTGCTGAGAAAGCAACAACTATTGGCACAATTATTACAAAATGGAAGAGACACAAGATGACTGTCAAACTTCCTCAGTCTAGGGCTCCATTCAAGATCTCGCGTCGGGGGGAAAGCATGATTCTAAGAAAGGTCAGGAATCAGCGCAGAACTAGGTGAGAGGACCTGGTCAGTGACCTTAAAGAGCTGGGATCACAATCTCAAACATTACCGTTAGTAACACACTACGCCCGTCATGGATTAAAATCCTGCAGGGCACGCAAGGTTCCCCTGTTCATGCCAGCATATGTTCAAGCCCATTTCAAGTTTGCCAATGATCATCTGGATGATCCAAAGGAGGCAAGGGAGAAGGTCATATGGTCAGATGAGACCAAATTATGACATTTTGATATTAATTCCACTCGCCTTATTTGGAGGAAGAAGAAGGATGAGTACAATCCCAAGAACACAGTAGCAATTGTGAAGCATGGTGGGGGAAGCATCAATACTTTGGGGGTGCTTTTCTTCAAAGGGGACAGGACGACTGCACCTTATTGAAGGGAGGATGGATGGGGTCCTTTATCGCAAGATTTTGGTCAACAACCTCCTTCCCTCAGAAAGAGCATTGAAGATAGGTCGTGGCTGGGTCTTCCAGCATGGCAATGACCCAAAGCACACAGCCAGGGCAAATAAGGAGTGGCTCGGTAAGAAGCTTTTCAAGGTCCTGAGGTGACCTAGCCAGTCTCCAGACCTGAACCCAATGGAAAATCTTTGGATGGAGCTGAAACTCAATGTTGCCCAGCGACAGCTCCGAAACCTGAAAGATCCGGAGAAGATCTGTATGGAGGAGTGAGACAAAATCTCTGCTGCAGTGTGTTCAAACTTGGTCAAGAACTATAGGAAATGCTGACCTCTGTAATTGCAAACAAAGGTTTCTGTACCAAATATTAAGTTCTGTTTTTCTATTGTATCAAATACTTATTTCATGCAATTAAATGCAAATTAATTATGTAAAAATCTTACAATGTGATTTTCTGGATATTCTTTTAATATTCTGTCTCTTACAGTTGAAGTATACTTGCAATAAAAATTACAGACCTCTCCATTCTTTGTAGGTGGGAAAACTTTAAAAATTGGCAGTGTATCAAATACTTATTTTTCCCACTGTATGGTATAGTAGTGGGGCCACAATGTACAAGTTTAAAAATAGTCCTCGCACAGTGTGTAGCTGATAAGATGTAATCATACTATTTAATCTGGAATTAATTCTTCATAAAAGGTACAGGTCCCCATACCTAGTATACCCTGCCAGTGTCCCTCAAAGTTCGCAAACAACGATTCGATGCTGAAAATTACCCTTGCATAGCATGTTGCCAAGCAATATGATCCTATTATTTGATCTAGACTGGATTTTTCATAAAAGGTAAAGGTTCCCACATATGACAAACGCCACAAGTGTCCCTAAGAGAACCCAAATGCAGGGTACAGTAGAAGCCACAAAATTGATAAAGAGAGGCATTTTTGCAAAGGTGATTGTATACATAGAGCCAGTATCCAAAATTATAAGTTTAATTACTCTATAAAGTAGAGGAGGTTTCACTTATCTGGGGAAAGTGGTACTGTCATGTGTTTAGTTGTAGTTAATCCACTCCATTGGTATCCATGTCCGTAGGTCCTGTATACTCCCCTTGAATTGGTCTGGCTCAAGAATTCTTTAAAGCTGACTTGCCTTATATAGAGGGGTGTGGATCCCATTCACAAGGGCTCAACTGCTGCCAGAACCATCTCCACTACAGATACTAAAAAAAAGATAAAAGAAATTATTTTACCATCATAACAAAAACAACCATATAGACTATCAGTACCACACTTCTAGATATAATATGAAAGATTATAACCACCACTAGCTCTCAAAGGGAATGGATCAGAAGACTATTAAAATATCAGAAAATGAAGAAAAACATGTGAATTTTTAAAATACCCACATAAAATTAGAGAAAAGCGCCAAAGCCAAAGTGCTCATTTAATCCTGTGGGTGCCACTGTACCTAGCCTGAAAATCCACTTGTTTTCAAGTTGTGCTAAAGCCTTACTTACATCACCATCACATGGACCTACCCAGATTTGACCAATGGCTTTGACAGTCGTGAGTTGGAATTATGCAAGAAAAAAAGATAAGTAAAGTCCGCTCATCATTGGGGTGTGGTGCAGTCTCAGCCTCGCTCGGAACCAGCCATAGAAGCCTGGTTGATGAATGAGAAAATAGGAGGAATGATCCAGCATATCAGGCTATAAACTTGAATAAAACATAGCTTTTATTGAGCCATTAAAAAATGCTGCTACCACCATAATAAGTCTTAGTGAACACAAGGATCACAGCTGTCTCGACCTATGCATTTCGACTTGCAGTCTTAATCATGGTCTGTCTGAACTGTGGACTAGTGAGCATATAAAGGTAGGTTATAATTAAAGATAATAGTTATGTGCTCACTAGTCTGTGAGGTCAGCATAGTTAGCATAGACGAAAGTGAAAAGTGAAAAAAAAAGACGTTAGTGACACACACACATTATTATCCTCTAAAATTAATATCACTGACATATAGAAAAAAATAAAAATGTTTGTGATACAAATATAGAATAGATATAAAAACTACCGATATACCATGTCCAAGCTGTAATCAAAACTGTCATTAATATTGTAGTATTAGATCCTGCCTGAGATTCAATCCAAAGGGTACTCGGGTCTCTAACATAAAAATCCAATATGATTCCCTATTTAGCCATTTGTGTCTCCCCCGCGGAAAGGTCTATACACTTTTTCTATGCCTTGAAATTTCAGTGCTGAAACTTCCACTTTATGGAACGTTCGGAAGTGTTTTGACACTGCTGAAATATTTGTGGCCAAAGGATTAACCGCATCAGATATATGTCTTCTAATCCGTACTTTTAAAGGGCCGGTAGTACAACCAATGTATTGGACCTTACATGCAATACATTCAACAAGGTATATAACCCAGGGCGTGTTGCAATTGATAAAGTCTTGTATTTTGTACATAAGATTATTATGTAGTGAAGTAAAAGTATCCTTTTTCACTGCAATTTTATTAAGCCCCGGATCATGGTGTACCAATGGTATGTATTTCTTTATAATGTACACCACTTTGTCATACTGCGGACTATCAGTTGTAGAGAATGTTACACTGGAAGTTTCACATCCCAAATCTTTTTTTCGCCCCTTATTTTTGAGAAGATTCTTACGTTCTAGGCTCGATACCATTTTGAATGCTTTTTTAAGATTCCAGTCAGGATAACCTCTTTTTGCCAATCTGTCACAAACTTCATTGGCCTCCATATCAAACGCAGTATTATCTGTACAATTTCATTTTGTCCTAAGTAATTCCCCATATGGAATATTACTCTTGATATGCGGCGGGTGGCAAAAATTGGCCTGCAGAATACTATTACTAGTGGTCTCTTTTCTATAGGGTGTTATTTTTACTGTATTGAGATATTTGTCACTGTTCAATTTAAGATCCAAAAAATGTATTTCTCTGAATCAAAACAATGTGTAAATCACAAATTGAAATCATTGTTGTTGAGATTTTCTGCAAATTTCAACGCCTCCTCCTGTGTGCCTTCCCACACCATGAGGAGGTCGTCAATAAATCGACCATATCATATGATTTTGGGGCTGTAAATATTGTTCTAATTTTAAATGTGTTGCTCCTCCCATTTGGACATTACTATATTAGCCAATGACGGTGAAAATTTGATACCCATACTTACTCCCCTGTTTTGTAAAAAAAACTGATTGTCAAAACAGAAATAATTATGATCCAGAAGAAATTTAACTGACGTGATAATGAAATCTTTGTACGTGCTATAGGTATCCAAGTGGTAGCTCAAGCTAGTTAATGCTACGCTGTGTGGTATGGATGGATATAGAGCTCTAACATCGCTTGATAGCCAGTGATCATTTTCTTGTCATGGAAAATCTTCAAATACAGTACCCACAAATTTAGAATCCCTAATGTAGCTGGAATTTCTTGCACTAGTGGTTGTAGATAGAAATCTATCCACGCACCCAATCTCTCTCCCATAGAACCTATGCCCGCTACTATTGGTTTGAGTGGTGGTGGAAATATGTTTTTGCGGATCTTAGGAAATAAATGATATATAGGTTTGACAGGTTGTTCCACATAGAGATGTTCCGCCAGCTTTTATCCAAGGTTCCCATACTGAAACCTTCTTGTAGCAATCTATTTAACTTCAAGTTGAAATCATTGGTGGGGTCTCTGGTTAGTTTCAAATACACATCAGTGTTTCTTAAATCAATCAAATTGAGCTTTTAATATAAGCTGGAATTTAACGCCACTATTGTGCCCCCCTTGTCTGCTTGACGCACTGTTAAATCGATATTGGTTCTAAATACATCAAACTCATTGGTAGGGACAAAACTTAAGCCTTTCACTAAAAGTGATAATTGTTCCTCTGATAACAGAAAACTGGACAAATTCCAAATCAGTAGCTCTAATAGCAGCGGTTTCTGTTCGGGTGGTATATCTGTTTCCGCTTGTGTTTGCGGCCCCCCCTCTTCCTCCGTTTTTGGCATTCTAGTAGATGTATATCGCTGAATACTTCTGCTGGTCATAAATTGCTGATTTTCACTTGCCGAGCTTACTGAGGAAACTGAATGTTTATCTGATGTAGGAAAGGAAGATGAAAAATCTGTAGAAACATCCATACCCTAGGAACTGACTTTGGCAGGTTTTGTTGTATGTTTGTAAGGACTCTCTTTTAGGATAGAAAATGGACCTTTATTCCAATCATACACTTTGTTCTGTGAGTAATCCTCACTATCACGTTTGAATTTCGTTTTTTTAATGTTGATAATAGAATCTTCCATCTTAGCTAAATTAGCTTTCAGTTTGTCATTATGCCTAGTGAAATCCTTGTTGTGCACAAATTTTTCTAATGAGGACTGGAAACTTTTTACTTCTTTTTTAATTTTTGTAAGTTCCAGCTCCTCATATTTCAGAATTAATCCCATCAACTTCAATGAGCAATTGCTGAGGATGCAGTTCCACTCTTTTGAAATGTCTCATCATACAGGGTTGTGGCCACTTTTTTTAGCCTTAATCCCCTTGGTATCATCTCTTTTTTCACATACATTTCCAGAGTTGTAAAATCCCACCAGATTTTTAATTCTTTAGTCATTTTCTTTTCTAAATGTAACATTAAATCTTTAAATTCATCTGGTTCAGTATATACTGCAGTTATACTGTCATCAAAAATAGATGCCAGCTTGTGCATCCTAGCTGGACAGTCCTCTGCCAAAGTCAGTTTCTAGGGTATGGATGTTTCTACAGATTTTTCATCTTCCTTTCCCACATCAGATAAACATTCAGATTCCTCAGTAAGCTCGGCAAATGAAAATCAGCAATTTATGACCAGCAGAAGTATTCAATAAAATACATCTACTAGCATGCCAAAAAACAGAGGAAGAGGGGGGGACACCAACACAAACGGAAACAGATATACCACCCCGAACAGAAACCGCCACTATTAGAGAAACCGATTTGGAATTTGTCCAGTTTTCTGTTATCAGAGGAACAATTATGACTTTTAGACCACGGCCCCACTATCAGTATTTGGTCAGTATTCGGTCAGTATTTTTTCTCAGGAGTGGGAGCCAAAACCAGGTGAGGAACAATCAGAGAAAAGGTATAATAGAAACAAGTCACCAATTCTGCATTTATCACCCACTCCTGGTTTTGGCTCCCACTCATGAGAAAAAATACTGGCCGAATACTGATAGTGGGGCCGTGGCCTTAGTGAAAGGCTTAAGTTTTGCCCCTACCAATGACTTTGATGTATTTAGAACAATTTTGGATGTTTATAAACTTGTGCGGAACCTTACTTTGAAATGTCATTTTGATAGCTCTGATAATGATGTTGAAATTATTACTGATGTTGCAACAGTTAATTCTGATATTACTCTTAACAAATCTTTTACAGGACAAAAGGTGTTATCATAATTGAAATCTTTGGAGAGGGAATCTATGAAATCTGATACCTCTCTAAATAGTCTGTTTCATAGGGGAAATCCATCCTTTTATCCACTCCCATCACGTCCCATGGTTTTAGACCAGTTTCAGGATCTTATTGGTTTCTCTAAAAAATGAAATCACTAATAAGGGAAATAAAAACAGCAATCTAACTAGGAAAGAAAAAATTGCCCTGAGGAAACTCAAAACTAATATGGATTTGACAGTGCATCAAGCAGACAAGGGGGGCACAATAGTGGTATTAAATTCTAGCTTCTATAAAAAGCTCAATTTGATTGATTTAAGAAACACTGATGTGTATTTGGAACTAACCAGAGACCCCACCAATGATTTCAACTTGAAGTTAAATAGATTGCTACAAGAAGGTTTCAGTATGGGAGCCTTGGATAAAAGCTGGCGGAACATCTCTATGTGGAACAACCTGTCAAACCTATATATCATTTATTTCCTAAGATCCACAAAAACATATTTCCACCACCACTCAAACCAATAGTAGCGGGCATAGGTTCTATGGGAGAGAGATTGGGTGCGTGGATAGATTTTTATCTACAACCACTAGTGCAAGACATTCCAGCTACATTAGGGATTCTAAATTTGTGGGTACTGTATTTGAAGATTTTCCATGGCAAGAAAATGATCACTGGCTATCATGCGATGTTAGAGCTCTATATCCATCCATACCACACAGCGTAGCATTAACTACTTTGAGCTACCACTTGGATACCTATAGCACGTACACAGTAGAAATTAAAGATTTCATTATCACGTCAGTTAAATTTCTTCTGAATCATAATTATTTCTGCTTTGACAATCAGTTTTTTTTTACAAAGAAGGGGAGTAAGTATGAGTATCAAATTTTCACCGTCATTGGCTAATATAGTAATGTCCAAATGGGAGGAGCAACACATTTAAAATTAGAACAATATTTACAGCCCCAAAATCATATGATATGGTCGATTTATTGACGACCTCCTCATGCTGTGGGAAGGCACACAGGAGGAGGCGTTGAAATTTGCAGAAAATTTCAACAACAATGATTTTAATTTGAGATTTACACATTGTTTTGATTCAGAGAAATACATCTTTTGGATCTTAAATTGAACAGTGACAAATATCTCAATATAGTAAAAATAACACCCTATAGAAAAGAGACCGCTAGTAATAGTATTCTGCAGGCCAATTTTTGCCACCCGCCGCATATCAAGAGTAATATTCCATATGGGGAATTACTTAGTACAAAACGAAACTGTACAGATAATACTGCGTTTGATATGGAGGCCAATGAAGTTTGTGACAGATTGGCAAAAAGAGGTTATCCTGACTGGAATCTTAAAAAAGCATTCAAAATGGTATCGAGCCTAGAACGTAAGAATCTTCTCAAAAATAAGGGGCGAAAAAAGATTTGGGATGTGAAACTTCCAGTGCAACATTCTCTACAACTGATAGTCCGCAGTATGACAAAGTGGTGTACATTATAAAGAAATACATACCATTGGTACACCATGATCCGGGGCTTAATAAAATTGCAGTGAAAAAGGATACTTTTACTTCACTACATAATAATCGTATGTACAAAATACATGACTTTCTCAATTGCAACACGCCCTGGGTTATATACCTTGTTGAATGTATTACATGTAAGATCCAATACATTGGTTGTACTACCGGCCCTTTAAAAGTACGGATTAGAAGACATATATCTGATGCGGTTAATCCTTTGACCACAAATATTTCAGCAGTGTCAAAACACTTCCGAACGTTCCATAAAGTGGAAGTTTCAGCACTGAAATTTCAAGGCATAGAAAAAGTGTATAGACCTTTCCACGGGGGAGACACAAATGGCTAAATAGGGAATCATATTGGATTTTTATGTTAGAGACCCGAGTACCCTTAGGATTGAATCTCAGGCAGGATGTAATACTACAATATTAATGACAGTTTTGATTACAGCTTGGACATGGTATATCGGTAGTTTTTATATTTATTCTATATTTGTATCAGAAATATTTATATTTGTTTCTACATATCAATGATATTAATTTTAGAGGATAATAATATATGTGTGTGTCACTAACATTTTTATTTCACTCTTGTCTATGCTAACCATGCTGACCTCAGAGACTAGTGAGCACATAACTATTATCTTTAATTACAACCTACCTTTATATGCTCACTATTCCACAGTTCAGACAGACCATGATTAAGACTGCACGTCGAAATGCATAGGTCGAGACAGCTGTGATCCTTGTGTTCACTAAGACTTATTATGGTGGTAGCAGCATTTTTTAATGGCTCAATAAAAGCTATGTTTTATTCAAGTTTATAGCCTGATACACTGGATCATCATTCTTATTTTCTGAGTTGGAATTATGGAACATTTTGAAGTGTCTAGGTAATGTCTTTAAAGATTATTCACTGGTGGCTGTTTTGGCTTTGTCAATGTCCCTGACCTGTTCCCTAACCTTGATTTTTAGTTGCCGAGTGGTAAGCTCCATATAATATTTCCCACATTGTCATTCAGCCTGGTAGACCATGGATTTGGAGGAACAAGTAAGGTTGATTTGAATGAGATATTCTTTTGGTTCTTTCGTACCTCAACAGAATATCAAATGAGGGGCCTGATAAATAGAGACAAAAAGCAGACACACAGCCCCCCTAAAAAATACCTTTTATTAATAATCTCTAAAAAGGACCCGAAAGTCCATAAACAAACAACAATAATACTCTAAATGATAGGACATATAGAATCAGGTGATACACCGACCGGGAGGGAATACAAATTAAAGCTGTCCCTGTTCTGTCCCTAAATCCTCTCCCTACCTGACAGCGGAGGTTGGCACCCTAATTTGCACTTCGTGGTGCCCCGCTCAACGTCGGTATCTCTAATGTCCCTACTAGAGATGAGCGTTGTTCTACTCGAACTGTTCGCCAATCTCAAATTCGAGCTGTTTTGGGCGGTGTTCGAGCCGGTCGGCGAACACGAACAATTTGAGAAAAATTCGGCTGTTCGAGGTTATGTTCGATAACTGTTCGTGCACCAAAATCATAACTGGATTTTTTCTCAGTAATGATGAAAATTAATGTTAATACGCAGTTTGAGTGTACAGCGGGGCGGGGGGAGGGGCAGGGGATGGATCTCTGCAGGAACAATGAAGATCTCCATTTTTTTTTCTCTTTCCCGCATTTGCAGTGGGGAGGTGCAATCTGTCAGCCTATCAGCAGCGCACACACGGAGCGAAGTGCTTTTTTTCACACAAGCAAGGGCATGTGTGATTGGCAGTGTATGTCACATGTCCTTGCCCTATAAGACCAAGCCATTTTCCCTGTCGCCAACATTTTCTCACTGCTGCAGCTGCGTGTTAGACGGCACCGCTGTTGCTGTGTGCGCTATACCTTGTTAATTTCAAGCCAATTTTCGCACAAATATACAGATAGCTTGGGAGTAGGGAATAGTTGTGATTGCGGTCCTTTTAAGGACTAGGTTACAGCATTTCCTACGACTTTTATCAGGCAGGTCTGTGCTCTTAAATAGATAGATTGTGGGAGTAAAGACTAATTGTAATTGGAGTCCTTTTCAGGACTAGGTTACATCAGTTCCTATCAGTTTTTGCCAGGCAGGTCTGTGCCAGTGCTGTGCAAGTTTTTTTCACAGCATTTGGCTGAATCTAGCAAAGCTAATCCTTTTTGGCCTATTGCAGAGTGTGTTAGTCAGTGGAGTAGCCTATCTGTGTTGCAAGATATACCACCTGTGTATAGAATACCAATTTTTTTACTGCACCTAGTGAAGTAAAATCTTTTGGGCATAGCATGATTCTATTAGTCCATCTATACTGACCTCCATCAGGTTGCAAACTGAATTTAATTTTTTTCTGCATCTAGCTCTGAAAAAATATTTGGGCTTCTAGCGGTGTGTGGGACTTGGTCTATTAGTCCATCTATACTGACCTCCATCAGGTTGCAAATTAAAAATAATTTTTTTCTGCATCTAGCTCTGAAAAAATATTTGGGCTTCTAGCAGTGTGTGGGACTTGGTCTATTAGTCCATCTATACTGACCTCCATCAGGTTGCAAATTAAAAATAATTTTTTTCTGCATCTAGCTCTGAAAAAATATTTGGGCTTCTAGCGGTGTGTGGGACTTGGTCTATTAGTCCATCTATACTGACCTCCATCAGGTTGCAAATTAAAAATATTTTTTTTCTGCATCTAGCTCTGAAAAAATATTTGGGCTTCTAGCAGTGTGTGGGACTTGGTCTATTAGTCCATCTATACTGACCTCCATCAGGTTGCAAATTAAAAATAATTTTTTTCTGCATCTAGCTCTGAAAAAATATTTGGGCTTCTAGCAGTGTGTGGGACTTGGTCTATTAGTCCATCTATACTGACCTCCATCAGGTTGCAAATTGAATAAAAAAAATTTCTGCATCTAGCTCTGAAAAAATATTTGGGCTTCTAGCAGTGTGTGGGACTTGGTCTATTAGTCCATCTATACTGACCTCCATCAGGTTGCAAATTGAATAAAAAAATTTTCTGCATCTAGCTCTGAAAAAATATTTGGGCTTCTAGCGGTGTGTGGGACTTGGTCTATTAGTCCATCTATACTGACCTCCATCAGGTTGCAAATTAAAAATAATTTTTTTCTGCATCTAGCTCTGAAAAAATATTTGGGCTTCTAGCAGTGTGTGGGACTTGGTCTATTAGTCCATCTATACTGACCTCCATCAGGTTGCAAATTAAAAATAATTTTTTTCTGCATCTAGCTCTGAAAAAATATTTGGGCTTCTAGCAGTGTGTGGGACTTGGTCTATTAGTCAATCTATACTGACCTCCATCAGGTTGCAAATTAAAAATAATTTTTTTCTTCATTTATCTCTGAAAAAATATTTGGGCTTCTAGCAGCGTGTGGGACTTGTTCTATTAGTCCATCTATACTGACCTCCATCAGGTTGCAAATTAAAAATAATTTTTTTCTGCATCTAGCTCTGAAAAAATATTTGGGCTTCTAGCAGTGTGTGGGACTTGGTCTACTAGTCCATCTATACTGACCTCCATCAGGTTGCAAATTAAAAATAATTTTTTTCTGCATCTAGCTCTGAAAAAATATTTGGGCTTCTAGCGGTGTGTGGGACTTGGTCTATTAGTCCATCTATACTGACCTCCATCAGGTTGCAAATTAAAAATATTTTTTTTCTGCATCTAGCTCTGAAAAAATATTTGGGCTTCTAGCAGTGTGTGGGACTTGGTCTATTAGTCCATCTATACTGACCTCCATCAGGTTGCAAATTAAAAATAATTTTTTTCTGCATCTAGCTCTGAAAAAATATTTGGGCTTCTAGCAGTGTGTGGGACTTGGTCTATTAGTCCATCTATACTGACCTCCATCAGGTTGCAAATTAAAATTAATTTTTTTCTTCATTTATCTCTGAAAAAATATTTGGGCTTCTAGCAGCGTGTGGGACTTGTTCTATTAGTCCATCTATACTGACCTCCATCAGGTTGCAAATTAAAAATAATTTTTTTCTGCATCTAGCCCAGCCAATAGTTTTGGCCTAATACCACAGTTTGGCCACTCAGCTCTGCTCGGTTACCATCCATTGTTTTTTTGTGCAAACAACTCCAGAGTTGTGAATTAGTTAACCACCAAAATGAGTGGAAAAAGGCCTGCTGCTGGTGGAAAGGGGAATAGGCGTGTTGGGAAGGGGAAAAAAGGTTGTGTCCGTGGGGTAGGTGCAGAAGAAAGACCATCTTCCAGCCAAACTAAAATGTCTACTTCTTTTAGCAGACAATGTGATAAGATCCCTTTCTTACGGCCACGCCAATCGCTACAAATTCCAGATGAGGCACAAAAACAGCAGGTGCTTCAACGGATATCAAGTGCTCCTTTAAGTGGGCTCTCCTCCACATCAACTTCAACATCACAAATACTCCAGTCCTCAAAGGTGTCACCCAAATCGCACTTGCTTCCTCACAGCTCCCAAATCTCCAGCTGCCCGTCTGAGTATGAGGTAGAACAGATGGTTGAGTCTGCAGAGCTGTTTACTCATACTATAGCCTGGGAATCAGAGGTCGACTCCAGCGCTTCTGTGAATCCAGACGAGGAAATGATCTGCACTGATGCCCAGAATCTTTATGAGTCGGATCCAGGACCAGACGCAGAAGGTTCTGACCATAATGTAGACCCTCATTCCCAAACTGTAACTCCTGTTGGTGGAGACAATGAGGAAGACGATGATAAGACTCAAATACCTGATTGGAGCGACAACTTTAGTTTTTTGTCAGGGCAGGAACAGGTTGGCTCTGAGGACGACGGGTGTGATAACGCACAGGGTGATGATGATGAGGTCGGAGATCCCACTTACTGTCAACCCACAGTCAGCCAAGAGATGAGGTCAGCAGAGGAGGTGGAGGAAGATGCTAGTGACGACGAGGTCAGGTTGCGCCTTCCTGGACAGAGACGTAGTACTGGAAGCACGTCAACAACTGCATCCTCAAACACAACTCTGCCTCTCACCACAAGTCGTGGTGGCTCTTCAGGTCGCATGGGTGCTAAGCCTTGCATAGCCTGGGCATTTTTTCAGATCGATAAAGATGACCCAACTCGTGTTATCTGTAACATTTGTCAGCAAAAGCTAAGTAGAGGCCAAAAAATACATAGTTTGAGTACTTCATGCATGAACCGGCACATGGACATGAAGCATAAGTTGCAGTGGGAAGCTCAGTGTGCTACAATGCGGCCTAGCCGGCCGGGCCAATCACCGTCTGCCATATCTTGTGCATCTGCGGCCTCTTCATCCTCTGTGACTGGGGGGACAGCAGTCACACCTGTTTTGGGGCGCAGACCTGCCACCTCTTTACCGGCAACAGCCAGCGTGATTGGCAGGTCATCATTTTCTTTGGAGGTGGTAACACCAGCTGGTGTTGAGCGCTGTCCGACATCGATAGCACCACCTTTGGATCAAGGCAACCTAACATGTCCGCCTGCATCTTCCTCACAGACCGGCAGTTTGCCGGGGACACCCTTATCAACCCCGTCTAAGCACAATAGCCAGCCCTCGGTCCCTCAGATGTGGACAAGTAAAAGACCATTTCCTCCTAGCCATGAGAAAGCTAAGAGGTTGAATTTCACCATCTGCAAGCTCTTGGCTACAGAAATGCTGCCTTTCCGCCTGGTGGACACAGAGGATTTTCGAGACCTTATGTCCGTCGCAGTGCCCCAGTACCAGATGCCCAGTCGGCACTACTTCTCAAAGAAAGGTGTGCCTGCGCTCCACCAGCATGTCGCACACAACATCACCGCTTCTTTGAGAAACTCTGTGTGTGACAGGGTGCATTTCACCACAGACACTTGGACGAGTAGGCATGGACAGGGGCGTTACATGTCGCTGACTGGGCACTGGGTAACTATGGTGACAGCAGGACAAGGGGCTGCTGTCCAAGTCTTGCCGTCCCCACGAGTTGTGCGTCAATACTCTTTATGTCAAAGTTCCTCCACTGCTTCTGCCTCCTCAACCTCCTCTCGGTCTTCCACCTGCACCCAAAGCCTGTCTGGTCATGCCACAAGCTTTCTAACTGCGCAGAAGGGATCCTGCACACCTCCTTACTATGCTGGCAGTAGGGCTCAACGTCATCAGGCGGTTTTTACATTGAAATGTCTGGGAAATGTGAGTCACACAGCTGAGGAGTTGTGGTCAGCTCTGGAGAACCAATTTCATGAATGGTTGTCTCCACTGGACCTGAAACCAGGGAAGGCCGTGTGCGACAATGCTGCAAACCTGGCTGCGGCCCTTCGCCGGGGCAATGTCACACACGTGCCTTGTATGGCTCACGTGTTGAACCTGGTTGTCCAGCAATTTTTAGCCCACTATCCCAGACTAGATGGCCTTCTGCAGAGGGCACGGTCGCTGTGTGCTCACTTCCGCCGTTCGCATCCCGCAGCTCAGCGACTTACATCTCTACAGAAGTCGTTGGGCCTGCCACTTCACCGGCTAAAATGCGATGTGCCTACCCGGTGGAATTCAACTCTGCACATGTTGCAGGGACTGTGGCAGCACCGACAAGCCCTGGTGCAATACGTTCTGACGTATAGCCTGGGCCAACGAGATTCAGAGGTGGGGCAAATCACGCTGGAGGAGTGGTCTCAGATCAGGAACCTATGCACCCTTCTGCACAGTTTTGAAATGGCGACGAAGATGTTTAGTGCTGACGATGCCATTATCAGCATGACTATTCCGGTGATTTACATGCTGGAGCACATGTTAAACAGAATTCGGAGTCAGGTGGTGGCACAAGAGGAGGTGGAGGAAGTAGAGGAGGAGGAGTTGTATGCGGAAGGGCTAACATCTGCAAGGTCGAGACGGTCGGCAGCATCAAGGCGGCAGGCATGTGAGGGTGGGGGAGATGGTTTTACCAGGGTGCATGGTAGCAGCCAAACTAGTGAGGAAGGTGCAGGAGCCCAGGAAGAAGTGGAGGACGAACTGATGGAAGACTCATCAGATGAGGGAGACCTTGATCACATTTCTGTTGTGCGAGGTTGGGGGGAGAGGACAGAGGAAGGAAGCATGATTGTTACCTCGCCACCAACACAACAGGGACTTGGTGCTCCTGGATGCGCAACACACATGAGTGCCTTCTTGCTGCACTACCTGCAACATGACCCTCGAATTGTGAGAATTAGAAATAATCCTGACTACTGGGTTGCCACACTGTTAGATCCCCGGTACAAAAGTAAATTTGCAGAAATTATTCCTGCCATAGAAAGGGATGCACGCATGCAGGAGTATCAGCAGAGACTGTTGCAGAATCTTACATGTGCTTTTCCACAAAATACCAGTGGTGCACGTAGTGAATCTCACAGTTCCAACTTGCCAACCGTGGGACCGTCAAGTGTTCAGCACTCAAACCGTAACAGAACCACAGTATCTGCTGGTAACATCAATTTTGCGGAATCATTTCACCACTTTTTTAGCCCATCCTTTGCAAGGCCACAGGAGACAAGAAGTCTGACACATAGTCAACGCCTAGAGACGATGGTACAGGAGTATCTCCAAGTAAACATTGAAGCCACGACTGTGTCACTGGACCCTTGCTCTTTTTGGGCTTCCAATCTGGATAAATGGCCGGAGCTAGCCACTTACGCCTTGGAGATCTTGTCATGCCCCACAGCCAGCGTTCTGTCTGAACGTGTGTTCAGCGCTGCTGGTGGTGTGCTGACAGATAAGCGCACGCGGCTCTACACTGATAATGTAGACAGACTCACGTTCATAAAGATGAACAAATCATGGATCCGAAACGACTTTTCTACCCCTGTGTCATCCTGGGGAGAGTAAAAGCTTGATGATTGGTTAAAATCACCCTACCAACCGTTTTAAGCTTTCAAATTACTAATCATGTTTATCTGTATCTTGACTGGAAAATAATTTGGGCTTTGTAGCAGTGTGCAGCACTGATCCTATTAGGCCATCTATAATAAGCTTCACCAGATTTAAAATTAAAAATAATTTTTAGCTGCATCTAGCCCGGAAAATAATTTTGGGGCTCCGAGATGCGCAAGACACATAAGTGCCTTCTTGCTGCACTACCTGCAGCATGACCCTCATATTGTCAGAATTCGAAGTAATCATGACTACTGGGTTGCCACACTCTTAGATCTCCCAAACTTTTCGATCAACCTTTTCATTTTAATAAAGACCAAAAAAATGGTCATTTTTGAAATTATAAGCATTAGCAGGTTGTTAGAAACTGAAATCAAACAGTTTTCAACTCAAAACTTTATTCTAGGTGATGTTACATTTTCACATAGGACCCCTTGTTCGAAAGGAGCTTCTGAACTCTCTCGTCCATTGAATTTGTCAGGTTTTGGATGGTTTCTGCTTCAATTGTTTTGCATGAGGACAGAATACCCTCCCAGAGCTGTTGCTTAGATGTGAACTGCCTCCCGCCATCATAGACACTCCTTTTAATGATGCTCCAAAGGTTCTGAATGGGGTAGAGGTCAGGGGAGCATGGGGGTCACACCATAAGTTTTTCCCCTTTTATGCCCATATCAGCCAGAGATGCAGATGTTTTATGTGCAGCATGAGATGGTGCATTATCATGCAGAAAAATGATCTTGCTGTGAAATACACGGTTCTTCTTCTTGAACCATGGCAGGAAGTGCTGTTTGAGAAAATCCACATACATTATGGAGTTCATCTTTAGCGCCTTCAGGGATCCTAAAGGGGCCGACAATCTCTCTCCCCATGATTCCAGCCCAAAACATTACTCCACCTCCTCCTTGTTGGCGCTGTAGCCGTGTTTGCGTGGGGTGTCCATCAACCAGCCATCCTCCACTCCATTCATCTGGACCATCGAGCGCTGCACGGCACTCATCCGTGAACAAAACAGTTTTGAAATCAGTCTTCATGTAATGTTTGGCCCACTGGAGCCGTTTCTGCTTGTGTGAAGTGGATAGAGGAGGTCGACAGGATGGCATATGCACAGCTGCAAACCTCTGAAGGACCCTGCATCTTGTTGTTCGGGGGACGTTGGAGGCACAAGCAGCTTCAAAAACTTGTCTGCTGCTATGACAAGGCTTTTTTGCCGCTGCTGTTTCAACCTGACCTAATTGCCTGTAGGAAAGAGTCCTCAATTTGCCCTTATCAGCACGCACACGTGTGTACTGTGAATCAGCTACATACTTCTTGATTGCCAAGACACTTCATCCTGATCATCGCAAAATGTTGATTGTAGTCATGCCTTGACCTAAACACTCCACAATTTGTTGCTTCTCAGCAGCCGACACATCCTTTTTCTTTCCCATTTTGGCAGAAAATGTAGGCTGCTTAATAATGTGAGAGAGCCTTCTTAAGTAGTCTTGCCTTTCATTGGACACACCTGCCAAACTAATTAGCACAGGTGTCTGCAATTGCTTACAGTGATATAAAGAGCCCTGACACACATCACCATCAATGAGTTTAACTGACAAACAAACAAATTCTTCCCTTATCACTCCTAAACACTTTTTGCATAATAATTTGGAACGCGGTGTACATGTGCTTTTCCACAAAACACCAGTGGTTCACGTAGTGAATCTTACAGTTCTAACTTGCCAACCGTGGTCTGTATGGAATTGTTCAATAGAGGGCCCAAAATTAAGATAACATAGATGGGAGAGGTCTCTATGAATAGGAATTCCTAAGTATTTGATACCCTGTGAGGGCCAGGCAAAGGGAAAGTTGGACTGGATGGAATCCTATATGGATTTAGGGAGGGAGACATCGAGGGCCTCAGACTTCGCTGCATTGATTTTAAAATTTTACCATGTAACAAAGTGATCTATTTCAGCCATAACAGCAGGGATGGATATATGTGATTGAGTGATATATACTAGGACATCATCAGCAAATAGAGAGCACTTGTACTCGGTGCCTCCCACCTCAATCCAGCTAATATTGGGGTTATGGCGAATTGATGAGAGCAGGTGCTCCGTCACTAGGATGTATAAGAGAGGGGACAGAGGACATCCCTGCCTTGTCCCATTGGTGATTGTGAAAGGTGATGAAAATGTTCTGGCGCACCCCCTGGGCCTTGGGACACCCGGAGCCGGACACTTTTTGGTGGATGCTGGTGGTTGTAGTCTTCGTGGCGGCGATCCGGTTCCGTGGCTCAGGGCGGTCAAACCAGTGGCGGAACTATTTATGTGGTTTTGATGTTTAAATGTCCGACTACGCCACCCGTGGATTGCGGTCAGAGTGAACCGCCGCTACAGGGCAGACCGCTAAGGCTGGTGTTGTGGGTGCAGCAGAGCGTAGCATAACTCCCCACGGGAGGAGTATAGCCTCAGGGCAGTGTATGCGGAGGATGGAGGTGATGGTGCAGGGCAGCAGCAGTAACGACACGGAGTCAGTGATGCAGTTCAGGGCCTTTACTCACAGTTCTTATTATCCAGACCACGTCTGCAGGTAACGGCTGCCCACGTCGTACTGTGCTCACCAGGTGAGGGGCTCAGACAACTCCCAGAAAACTTTGGAGCGCTTCACAGGACCCCCTTTGTGTGTCCTTTGTCTGGCCTTTCTTACCAACACTTCTGTCCGGCTGCCTCGGGCCTCCTCTTGGTAAACTTGGCGCCAGTTTCCCTGACCCTATGTGGTGCCTTCCTAGCGGGTGGAGCAAGGGGCTGCGCCACATAAAATGTCAGAGCCTCCGGTTTCTAGCTGAGGGTCGTTTCCTGCCTCCACTAGTTCGGGGACCGGTCTCCCCCTTTGGCCTGACCCCTCCACGCAGGTGGATTCGGGCGTGCGGTGGCGACTCGCCCGTCCGCACCCCTGGGATCCCTTCATTCCTCGTTCCTGGAGCCTTCTCCGCTCCTCTTCCTTCCTTCTCCCTCTTGCAGGCCTGGGCCTCTGTTACTAGGCCCGCCTCCGGAGCAGAGCTCATGCAGAGCCCCTGCTCCCTGCCACTTCTGCTCAGACTTCTCTGCACTGAACTAAGATGGTGCCCACCTTTTATACTCCCTTCTCAATGCACCCAGGAACTGCTTCCTCCCTGCTCCTGCACTGCAGGGTTCCCCTTCCTCAGTGTTCCCTCCCCCCACTCCAGCCAGGGACAGGGACTGTCGTGCCCATCTCAGGGGCATATTGGTCGCCCTGCCCCACGGCAATGTGGTGTAATGCATGCAGGTGTCGGGTCCTGATCCACACTCCATCCTTATCTGAGAGTGAGATATCACACCTCTGGGTGAGGTGCAATACGTCTGTAGCAACCGAGCCCTCGGTGCTACAGTTCCATTTATCTTCAGCCTAGGTGACGTATTGTGATACAGGGCCGTGATTTTGGCTATAAAAGGGTCCCCTAGACCCCTACCCCAAGCTTTTTAAGAGAATCATATATGGCGTGCCAGGAGACTCTATGGAATGCTTTCTCAGCATCCAACGAGAGTATCTACTTACAAATTTTTAACTGCATCTAGCCCAGGAAATACTTTGTGCCTAGTAGCAGTGTCTGCTAGTCAGCGGATTATCCCGGCTGTTAAGCAAGCTACACCACCTGTAGTTTGGACACTTAATTTTTTCAAAGGAAATGCTTCGGGACCACGGGATACTTAGTGAAGAGCATCAGGAGGCACCCCAAGGCATAGGGGCTGGGACTGGCACTAGGATGCCTTGCGGTGGACAGCCGAGCTCGATCCTTATAAAAGCTTTTTAACTGCAGCAGCTTTAGTGGACGCTACTGGAGCTGGAATTACGCGGCTGCTGGCATGAGACTTGCCCTCCAATAGATCCTTGTAAATGGATTTAAAGTGTATTCATTCAAATTAGAGGGACAATTTAAATTAAAAAGCTTAGAGCTGCCTCCACCACAGGGGGGCTCTCTCGACCCACCAGCGGACAGGCACCAGTATTGGGAGAGGGGGGCTGGCCGTCAGGGTTCACCGCGGCTCTGGCACAAACCCGGCGACACGGAGGTGGCACGGGCAGGAGCGGACTGGCCGTCTCGGCTTCTCACTTTTTGGATTTTAGAAGAGCATGACATGCCTATATCTGTGTCTCCCCCTCCTTTTACTCCTCCACCTCTTTTCTTTTCGCATGACTATATGTACTTGTCACTTTTCCATGTGTTAGTTGTGTCTTCTGAGCAGTTTGTCAGCTTTTGGACACCTTTGAAGGTGTTTTCTATGTGTTTCTATGTGTTTTTGTTTGCCTGCCATTGGTTTTAACGGTGTTCGAAGGTGTTCGACGAACAGTTCGGCGAACACACGGGTGTTCGACGAACCGAACCGAACTCGAACACTACGGGGGTGGCTCAACACTAGTCCCTACAAGGACCCTTATCTTAAATTAAACAAAACCACAATGGTGAGAAAGGGCAGAAAAAGTGAACGTACAAGTACAGAAGCCGATAATGAATCAATGGTTATAAATGGCCAAATTTATTTTGCAGGGTATACATAAATGCTCTAGAGTAGAGGAGCACAGTGCTTGTTTTGCCATAGCCAGATCAAATCAGATAACAGCCAGAGCAGTCAATCAAAATATGGACACATGCTCCACTTTGATACTTCAGCTATGTACCCCAAAAGGGGCTCCAAAAACAGAATCCCACCCAGATAAATATCTCCCCATACATCAAATGGGATTTAAGTACTGGTATCTGAAAAAGCATAACATCTATAACATAGTATCAGGTCCAGATTTTATCTGTCATAGATGTACCCAATAGTGGACAGAAAAAAAGACTCTTATCATTATTAGTCCCTATTCCTTTTGACTAGAAAATGGCAATCAGAATATAAATTTTCATTAGTAAGTAAACAGTAACACTTAACCTTAATGGTCCCTAGTTCCAGCAGTCAGAAAATAGATTATCATTAATAAATAAAAAATGACACTTATCCTTAGTAGTCCCAACGCGTTTCCCCCTAGTTTCCACCAGGGTTCATCAGGGGACCTGGGGAGGACTTCAATCCCTCACCCCAGATTGCCAGACAATGCTGCATGTGTTGACACAGAGGTACCTCTGAATGACTTTGCCTTTGTCATGCTCAGGCAAGCTTTGCAAATGCCACACTTTGTGGGCACCAAAACTACAAGTACTACCAATCATAGTGTCTGTGGATGAGAAGGTTGCTCAGGTTCCTTGAGCTTTGGACTGTTACTAGGGGACATTCAGGAAGAACGTTTCTGAGGATCAGATCCACACATAAGACTTCATAATGTTTTTTAAGAACTTGACCCGATCAAACCCATACCCAATAGAAGTCAATGGGGACCCAAACTTTGGTGCTATAAAATGGTCATAGTAAGGGCAAGAGGGCTGAATAAGAAAGAAAGAATCAAATGTGGAGAGGAAAAATACTTAAAATAACATGTAAAAAAAAAAAATCATAATCTTGAACTTGGAGGTAGAGGTCCAAGTGGAGGAAGAGATTGTGGAGAAGGTGGACATGTGGACGTGGCGGTGTAGGTGGAAGAGGAGGAGGAGGAGGTAGCAAGCACTGTTTTTATGTTTTGTTTTTGTTTTAGTTATTTTTTTGGGGGCACTCTGAAAACAGGCTCTGTCGGGGCACTCTGCATACAGGCAGTGTAATAATCTACTGGACACTCTCTCTCTCTGTATGCAGGCCGTGTAATAATCTGCAGTTTTTTGGGGTGCAAAGAATGAGGATAGCATCAAATAGGGGATGTGGCCATGTTGCTGCTTGTGTTAATGTAGCTGCTGCAGGGAGAGGGAGGACAAGGTCGATCTGTGCCTGTACGCACCCAAATGAAACACCTTCCTCTTCTGCACACAGGTGACAGGACGTTCTGCGTAATTTTGTAGGTCCAAGTGCCACTGGACAAATGGTGAGGCAAGAACGAGTAGAGGATTTTTTAGATTGGATGGCTGATAGTGCCTTCAGTTCTTTTGCTTTGTCTTCCACCCAGTCCCTTGCTGAAAGCGCTGACTTTGCACCTGCTGCCCATGGGCATCTGTCTTCCACCTCACCCCTTTACAAATCAGGCAAGCAGTCTGAGCCCCAAGTCATGCAGCAGTCACTTCTGCATTTTGATGACTCCGCTGGCTGTGGTTCCGTCGGTTATCCACCTGGCCCTGCTCCACAAGTGGAAGAGATTTAGTGCACTGATTCCCAAACACATGTTCTGTTTGAGGATGAGTACGTGGGAGGAGTAGTGCAAACAGTCAGCGGACCACTGCAGCACATGTCTGATGACGATGACGAAACACAGCTTCCAACTGCTGCAGCTTTTTGTATACAGATCGGCAAGGAGGGCAGGGGTGAGGATGGAAAATCATGCGAGGGATTATTATTATTATTTATTTTTAGAACACCATTGATTGCATGGTGCTGTACATGAGGAGGGGTTACATTCAAAACACAAATGGAAATTACATTGAACTAACAAACATGGACATACAGGTACAGAGGGGAGAGGACCCTACTCTTGTAACCTTACATTCTAAAGGATAATGGGGAAGGGGAGAGTAGGTTTGGGGGTTGCAGCAGCTCCGGGGTTGGTGAGGTGGCAGCAGGGTCATTGCAGGCTGTAACCTGTTCTGAAGAGATGGATTTTCAAGTTCCGCTTGAAAGTTCCGAATGTAGGGGATAATCGGACATGTTGGGGCACAGAATTCCCGAGAATGGGGGATAATCAGAAGAAGTCTTGCAGGCGATTGAATGAGGAAAGTACCATTTTGGGAGGACCAGATATTACATGTTGGGAGATACACCTCCGCTTCTCCCCTCTGCAAATCCCTTCATTGGCTCCCAATTCCACAATGTATCCAATGCAAACAGCTAACACTAACGTACAAAGCTGTCCATTTTATCTCCAAAAAATGGACAGCTTTGTATGTCAGAGTTAGTTGTTTGCAGTGGATATGTTGTGGAATTGAGAGCCAATGAAGGGATTTGCAGAGGGGAGAAACAGATGAGTAGCGGGGAGAGAGGTGGATTACCAGGCAGCAAAGTTAAGGACAGACTGGAGAGGTGTGCTAATGCGATGGTGCAATGGGGGATGATGAAGTCCAAGACCGACATGGAGTCAAGGCCATTCGAGTGATGTGGGAAGTTTGGAGGAAGAGGTGGTGGTCACGCTGCCCTAGCTGCACAGCAAAAGAGGGAGCAGGGTGCAACAGCACAGCGGCTGGCCCTTAGCCAGTACGTCAGCTGCTACTGTTCACTGCGCAGGCAAACTGAGCACATCAAAGCCAGCTCAAAAGAGTTCCCTGACAAGACATGGGTGGTTTGCATGCTGAGCCATCGGAGACTCAAGAAAGGAATAAATGTTCCTACACCACAGCCCCACTATCAATTTTTGGTCAGTATTCGATCAGTATTTTTTCTCAGGAGTGAGAAATTACTCCGAGATGTCAGAGCTGCTGCAGAAAGTGGGGGCCGTCTGTGCACGCTTTCTGCCTTCTCACCCTGCTGCTTGCCTATCTACTCTGCAGTGTCACTTCTGCCTTGCTCACTGCTTCACCTTGCATATGCTGGAGAGACTGTGCATTACTATACCAATTATATCCCTCCTTGAAAAAACGCTTCAAGCAATGATGGATGTGGTGGTTGCATAGGAGGACGAGCAGGAAGAACAGAGACTACTCACACCATTATCATGCCAGTTATCCACACATGGCTCGGAGGCTGGGTTCCTGTACCAAGAGCGGCCAGGTAAAGAACTGTCCAGCTGGTGGACAGTTTTGGAGGAGGAACAATGTTCAAAGCTGAGTGGCACTCAAAGCAGTTCACGGGCATCACTGGAGCATGGCTGGGAAGATACAGAGGAGACAGACAATACACCTGCCTACACAATGACCACCGAGCTGCCTTGATTGTTAGCAGTGCTGATTACTGGATAGCATCCCTGCTGGATCCCCACTTCAATGATTGCATGCCATCCTTACTGTACACACAAAAGCTTTGGTGCAGAGTACTCCCACAGAGTCGCATGCAGAGTATGCACGCAAGCTTTTTGGCACAGTACTCCTACAGAGACTTGTGCCGAGTGCACACAGAGGCTTTGTGGCACAGTACTCCCACATAGGGGTGCAGATTACACACACAGGCTTTTTGGCAGAGTACTTAATTAGAGATGCATGCAAAGTACACACATAGGTGTTTTGGCACAATACTCCTATAGAGACAGGTGCAGAGTGCACACAGAGACTTTTTGGCACTGTCCTCCCACAGAAAGGGGTGCAGAGTGCACACAGAGGCTTTGTGGCACAGTACTCCTACCGAGACAGATGCAGAGTACACACACAGGCATTTTGGCAGTGCACGCCCACTGAGACGGGTGCAGAATACGCACTCGAGCTGTATCCTGTCCCTACGCTAAACAGAGCAGAATAACGGCGCATCCGTGATCCAGCATTTATACAGGCTGGGTCATGTGGTGCACAGGCCGTTCACAGCCATGTCAATACAATACTTTTCATGACTGTTTTGGCTCTGGAAGTGCCCACAGCCTAAAAGCTTGTTTATTGGGGCTGTAACTTTTCAACAAACTTTATTCGGTACAGAACCTGAATAGAAATAATGGACTTCCAGAAAAAGATCCATGTTCGGAGTTTGGTTCCGGACACCAGGTTTACAGTTCAGGTTCGCTCATTCCTATTCATTAATCCATATGTGTGGCCAATTTGCGTCCACTCGTCTGTTTGTGTGAGAACTCAACTCCCATGCATTTGGGCAAAGTAACAAATTCTCTCAGGATGGGATATGTCCTCAATTTGATTGTGTGACATTTTTTAATTAAATATACCTGCTTGAACAAGGTGATACTCATGGATATGAGAGTGTATGGGCACTCCAGTAGAGGACAGCCTTCAGTAGAGATGAGTAGATCTTTTGAAATTCAAATTTGCTGCCGAATATTTCCCAAAAATTTGATTCACATTAAATTTTTCATAGTTAAAAGGCCTCCATTCGTATGGAAAATATGTGTAAAACTCTCTAAATTAACCCTTTAAGTATATTGAACTCGTTTTGAGGTCTGTAATGGAATAATGGAAACAGTCTTTTTAATGTCCAAATTACCTCAATCTATGTTGCCAGTTTTGGTCTAGTAAATCGCAATGCTCGGGTGCTCGACCCGAGTAACGAGCTCAATGTAAGTCAATGGGAAACTCGAGCATTTTTCCGGCAGCCTACCCGGAGGTATGGAGGGGGCCTAAAAATTGGTCAAATCAATGGAAACAGAGCTCAAATGAAATGGGAATAGCACAGGGAAAACCCTTGGAAGCATCTCTGACTCCCAGGTCACTGGTGTGAACAATGTTGTCAGAGTATTACGCCACTTTTACGGACTGGCAATAAAACATACAAAAAAACTAAGCCAAAAATGGATTTCCCTGGAAAAAATGTTAAAGAACATTCTTTCCAGGATAATAACTTGTATATAAGGCAAAATAAATAACCAAAAACAAAAATGTTCCTCCACACCTTGGGCTATGTTCACAAGTAGCGTTTTTGATGCTTTTTTGCACTTTTGCATTATTTTCAACTGCGAAAAATCCATTCACCAGTAAATGTAATATTAACATTTTACTACCTTATCTTGCCATGTGGTGTGTGAGACATGGTGAGACAGGATCAGACAAATCCTGTTTTATTTATGAAGGAGGGACTGTGAAAGTCACAAACCTATTTTTACAAGGCCATCAGCCAGCCCTTATTATTGTTAGTGGGCCATCAGCCAGCTATGCTTTGTTGCTCCCATTATTGAGTGGATCTCCGATACTGTTAATGCATATGCAGTGACTGCAAGGGCTGACAAAAATTCGGAAGCACTCCAATACCCCTTTGAAGAGATGTAGAGGAGGGCCTCATTAAAAAAATTGTTCCCATTATTAAGGAGTGGGTCTTCTATACTGGTAATGCCCATGCACTAAGCTGAAAAACATTTACCCCTGGGGGGTATACATGAACATACTGTATACAGTACAGACCAAAAGTTTGGACACGCCTTCTCATTTAAAGATTTTTCTGTATTTTCATGACTATGAAAATTGTACATTCACATTGAAGGTATCAAAACTATGAATTAACACATGTGGAATTATATACTTAACAAAAAAGTATGAAATAACTAAAAATAGGTCTTATACTCTAGGTTCTTCGAAGTAGCCACCTTTTGCTTTGATGACTGCTTTGCACACTCTTGGCATTCTCTTGATGAGCTTCAAGTGGCAGTCACCGGAAATGGTCTTCCAACAATCTTGAAGGAGTTCCCAGAGATGCTCACCCCAAACCATCTCAATTGGGTTCAGGTCTGGTGACTGTGGAGGCCAGGTCATCTGGCGTAGCACCCCATCACTCTCCTCCTTGGTCAAAGAGCCCTTACACAGCCTGGAGGTGTGTTTGGGTTCATTGTCCTGTTGAAAAATAAATGATGGTCCAACTAAACACAAACCGGATGGAATAGCATGCCGCTGCAAGATGCTGTGGTAGCCATGCTGGTTCAGTATGCCTTCAATTTTGAATAAATCCTCAACAGTGTCACCAACAAAGCACCCCCACACCATCACACCTGCTCCTCCATGCTTCACGGTGGAACCAGGCATGTAGAGTCCATCTGTTCACCTTTTCTGCGTCGCACAAAGACACGGTGGTTGGAACCAAAGATCTCAAATTTGGACTCATCAGATCAAAGCACAGATTTCCACTGGTCTAATGTCCATTCCTTGTGTTCTTTGGCCCAAACAAGTCTCTTCTGCTTGTTGCCTGTCCTTAGTAGTGATTTCCTAGCAGCTATTTTACCATGAAGGCCTGCTGCACAAAGTCTCCTCTTAACAGTTGTTGAAGAGATGAAGAGATGTGTTTGTTGCTAGAACTCTGTGTGGCATTGACCTGGTCTCTAATCTGAGCTGCTGTTAACCTGCGATTTCTGAGGCTGGTGACTCGGATAATCTATCCAGCTTGGATACCCAATAGTTATAAGGCACAGAGGAATCACTAAGGATTTTGGTATGGTCGGCAAGGTACTCTTTCAGCATCTTCCAAAACTTTTTCCTTCTAGTCAGACTACCCCGTGCATCAGGGCCTGAGCGCTTGGAGGGTCTGGGAAAACTGTCTCACACCTTTGACAGTGTTCCCCTGCCTCTTCTGCATCATGTTTGTGTCTCCCTCACCTGTACTTCTTGGTTGTCCAACAAACTGTGATCTCAGCGCCAGCGTTTTCAGATGGAAATTTTTTAAATAATTCTTCAACAAGGGCCTTCTAGTGCTGCAATATTTTACTAGATCTCTCCGCTTCGAGATGGAGAGATAGTTCTCCTTGTAGCATGGGTCTAGAAATGTGATCAACCAGTAATTTCTGCTGGCCAAAATGCGTACAACGTGAGGATCACGGGAAAGGCAGCGGAACAAAAAGTCAGCCATGTGTGCCAGACTGCCGACAGCCAAGACTTCCTTGTCCTAACCAAGAGGACGATTGTCCATGCTCTCCTCCTCCTCATCTTCCTCCTGGTCCTCCTCCTCATCCTCCTCCTCCCTCTCCTCAGGCCATCCACGCTGAACAGACGGTATGATTGTTGTGTGGGTAGTACCGTCTGTAGTGCAGGAAACTAGCTCCTGTTCCTCCTCCTCCTCATTATCACCCAATCTGCATTGAGATGAGATGAGGCTGGACTGTGTAGCATCACCCTCTAAAGTTCCTTGCTCCATCTCATCGTGCTCCACCTGCAATGCCTCCTCTTTAATTGTGAGCAGCGAGCATTTCAGTAGATAGAGAATCTGGATGGTGACACTATCTTGGTGGAATCCTCAAAGTTTTGGAGGATGGCACAGATGTCAGACATCCATGCCCACTCATCAGCTCTTATGTGCGGAGGCTGACCTGAATACCGACTTGAAGATGGTACTCAACAACTGCCCTCTGCTGCTCAAAAATCCTTCCCAACATATGCAGTGTTGAGTTACAAAGCGTGGTGACATTGAACACCAGTCGGTGAGCTGGAAGCTGCAAATGCTGCTGAAGCATGGCGAGAGCAGCGGAAGCTGTTGGTGACTTTCTGAAATGGTCACACGCGTGGCATATATTCACAAGCAGCTCAGTCAGATCTGGGTAGGTTTTGAAAAAACGCTGAACCACTAGGTTGAGCACATGTGCCAGGCATGGTACATGTGCGAGGATGCCAAGCCTCAGAGCCTCCAGCAGGTTTTTGGCCATTGTCACACATGACCATGCCTGGTTGTAAGTTCAGTGGTGACAGCCACAGATCTGCCTGCTTTGTTACAGCTTTCAACAACTCTGCAGCGGTGTGCAGTTTGTCACCAAAGCACATTAACTTCAGCACAGCCTGTTGCCGCTTGGTGCTACAGAACTGACAGCTTCCGAATGATGTGGAAATTTCGGAGATGGAGGCTAAAGAGGTGGAGGTGCAGGAGCTGTAGAATGAGGGGGCAACCCTGATTCAGGGCCCGCAATTCTCAGCATCAGTAGCACGTGTTCTGTCCCAGGTTCCGACTGGGTCCCGGCTTCCACTATATTAACCCAGTGTGCCGTCAGTGAGAAGTACCGTCCCTGGCCACAAACACTTGTCCACATGTCCATGGTTAGGTGGACCTTCCCAGTAACTGCGTTGGTGAGAGCACGGGTAATGTTCTGGGACACATGCTTGTGTAAGGCAGGGGCGGCACACCAGGAGAAATAGTGGTGGCTGGGGACTGAGTATCGAGGGATGGCCACCGCCATGAGGTTGCGGAATGATTCCATCTCCACGAGCCTAAAAGGCAACATTTCAAGTGCAAGCATTTGAGAAATGTGGCAGTTTAGTATTGTGGCCTGTAGGGTGTTGGCTGCTAATTTGCCCTTGCTTTCAAAGGACTGGGGTAGGGACAACTGAATGCTGTGCTAGGACAAGGACATGGTTTCTGATGGTGGTGGTTGCAAGTGTGCAGTGGCAAGTGCAGGACAGGTGCAGGGCAGGAGGCATCTTCACCTGCGCCAAGGAGTTGGCGTGCACGCACAACAGCTGAACGGCCAGTGGTATCACTCGCAGACACTGTTTCTGGACCCTGTTGTTCAGCCCAACTAGTCGGGTGCCTTGCTGTCATGTGCCTGAGCATGCTGGTGGTGGTCAGGTTGGTAGTTTTGCTGCCCCTGATGATGCTGGCATGGCAGATGTTGCAAATGGCCTTGACAGTCTTTAAAAAAGACTTGGGAAGACCTAACAGTTGGACTCTTGTGTTGTTGTTCTGGGGAACAGTTGCCTGCCTTGTGTCTGTGGCCACACCACTGCTTGTTCCTGCCTGTTGTGCTGCTATGCCTCCCTCCCCCTCAGTGCTACTGTCCTCGCTAAGTATGTCACTCTGCCAGGTTGGGTCAGTGACTTCATCGTCCACCACCTCGTCTTCCAAGTATGCACCCTGGGCCTCCTCTTGACTTGCTGGCAATTGTGTCTCATCATCATCCACCTCTTGCGACAGTAATTGCACTTTCCCACCGCCGCCTTCGTGTGACTGTGGCTGCTCAAATATTTGGGCTACATGCGATCTTCTCTTGCCTCACTTGAAGGGGGCAAGGCAAGAGGCCCGAATCTATAAATGGAAAATTGAACAGCTCTTCTGAGTGTCCAAGTGTGGGATCACTTGTCTCCAAACACTCTGCATGGTGGGAGGAGGGATGATCAAGATGAGGAATATATGGTCCAGACTCATGGCTACTGCGACTGGACCGCGTGGAAGACAGAGTTGTGGTGGTGGCAAACTGACTGGATATAATAATAGATAACTGCTATCCAATCAACAACCTTTTCATACTGTAAACCAGAGAGTCCATAGGTATTTGCAAAACCCCAAGATAACATAATTAAAATACCATATGTTGACTAAAAAAGATAAATGCTTTATTTATGTATTTTTTAAGAAATAACACATAGGTATAAATACTGTAACTGAAAAAAACCTCTGATGGTTGTTTATACTGTGACTTGTTATAGGTCACTTGATCTATGTTATTTAACTTTTTCTGCACACATTGTCTGTGACTAAGGGATTGTATGGGTTGGACTATGTGACCTATTATAGGTCCAATGTGAATTGATACCAGCTGTGTCTCTATCTACCCCCTGCTGCCTCACATGCCCATGTTATGTCTTTTCACACATGTTATTTATACCTATGTATTATTTCTTAAAAAATACATAAATAAAGCATTTATCTTTTTTAGTCAACATATGGTGTTTTAATTATGTTATCTTGGGGTTTTGAAAATACCTATGGTCTCTCTGGTTTATATAATGTTTAGTGGTATGCCCCCTATTACATCCAAGGTCCTATCTGTCATTGTTATTTTGTTGTACTAACCTTTTCATACTGCTTTGACTTCAAGAGTGGGGTTCTGCAGCCCCCTAGTAATTGGGACAGGAAGGTAGTTTGACATGATCTGGGTGTTTGTTGTGCTCCCTCAGCAGGCACAATTTCAGCTTGCCCACGGCCTAAGCCTCTGCTTGCACCATCATGTCCACTTTCCTGTCCCTTGCCACGCGCCTTGCCCATTTTCAATGGAGTATAATATTTGTCACGTTCCCAAAAGATGTCAGGATTATTACTGCAATAATATAGGATCACGTCTGAAGACCATGGTTTTAGGCAGTGGCCTAACAGTATGGTATTGGTCAGCGACCAAGTGTGAATAGGTTTGAACAAAACACAACTGGCAGACTTTAAGTGGAGTATAATATTTGTCACACTCCCAAAAATGTCTGTATTACCGCAGTAATATAGGATCACCTGAGCTTTGGCCCCCTTTCGGACTAAATCAGGTCTCACTCTTTATTCCTCGGCTGGCTTTTCAAACTATATTTTTTTCTGAAACACAGCAGGTATCAGAGTAAAATATAGAGATGAGCGGTGTTCGACTCGAACTTTTGGCCAATCTCAAATTTGAGCTGTTTTGGGCGGTGTTCGAGTCGTTCAATGAACTCGAACAATTTGCAAAAAATTTGGCTGTTCGAGGTTATGTTCGATAACTGTTCATGCACCAAAAGCGTAACTGGATTTTTTCACAGTAATACTGTTAATTAGTGATGAGCGAGCATGCTCGCCACTGCTCGGTACTCGCCCGAGCATCTCAGTACTTTCGAGATGCTCGGGCGGGAACTCTGGTTCCCGTCCTGCATGACCCCACGTCATTTTTTGGGGGGGTCCCCCATTTTAATATCTAGTAAAGGCTAGGTATTCAGCTGATGGCTGATATTAGTAGCCTGGGAAGCTCCGTGGGTATTACCCCCTTCCCAGGCTTCAAACATCAGCCCCAGCCGTCTGCTTAACCTCCGCTAGAGACTAAAATTACGGGGAACCCCACACCAATTTTTTTTTAAATAAATCCTTTATTTTAACACTAAATGACAAGTACAGTAACCAACACTGTCACTGTACTTATTATATATGTGCTTGACATGTTTCTATCTATCTAATCAATGTGTGATGCTCTATTCTTTCTGTTCTAAATTGTCGGTACCGGTGTATGCTGCTGCTGAATTGCCGGCTTTTCATTTTTCACTGTGAGCACTGTTCCCATCAATTTGGGCAACCACTGTAATGCCACAACCACCATGGCTGTGGCATTACAGTGAGTCGCAGACAATCCCTCCATGATTGGTGCTCTAAATAGCGCCAGACATGCAGGACGGGGACCCGAGCTCCTGCCCGAGCATCTCGAAAGTACTCGGCGAGCTCCGAGCATCTCGAGTACTGAGATGCTCGGGCGAGTACCAAGCAGTGGCGAGCATGTTCGCTCATCACTAATTAACAGTATTACTGTGAAAAAATCCAGTTACGCTTTTGGTGCATGAACAGTTATTGAACATAACCTCGAACAGCCGAATTTTTTGCAAATCGTTCGAGTTTGTCAAACGACTCGATCACCGCCCAAAACAGCTCGAATTTGAGATTGGCGAACAGTTCGAGTCAAACACCGCTCATCTCTAGTAGTAAGTAACCAGAACGCCCCCCTCAATGTCTGTCTTGGCCATTAGGGTGCCCCTTTCCAACTTCTTGACCCGCCTGATTGAAGGAGGTACAGTATATACTACTGTACTTGGTTCCGCGTCGATGTTGTCGTTTACTGACCTGCCCCTTGGATAAGAAAAATGGTGGATTAGTCAGAATATATTGGGTTCCGTTTTTGGCACGACTCACAACGGGGATACCACTACGTCTTGTAAGGAAAGTGTTCTGAATGGAACCACCGTTCTACCTAAAGATATTTCTTTTTTTAATTTTCTTGTCACGACGTCATGGTGTTAGTAGGCTGCTTTTAGATTTTTACTCCAGCCTTTCTTGATTTTAGAAGGGCATGACATGCCTATATCTGTGTCTCCTCCTCCTTTTACTCCTCCACCTCTTTTCTTTTTGCATGACTATATGTACTTGTCACTTTTCCATGTGTTAGGGGTGTTTTCTGAGCAGTTTGTCAGCTTTTGGACACCTTTGAAGGTGTTTTCTATGTGTTTTCTATGTGTTTCTATGTGTTTTTGTTTGCCTGCCATTGGTTTTAACGGTGTTCGACGGTGTTTGACGGTGTTCGACGAACCGTTTGGCGAACATGCCGGTGTTCGACGAATTGGACCGAACCCAAACACTATGGGGGTGGCTCAACACTAGTAAAATACACCTGTCTGCTATCATTCAGACAGGCTCTGATTTATGCTGTATATAGTTCTTTAACTCTTCATTACCAGTCTATTATAGACCTTTAGGACAAATTTTTTTTTTTTCTACCGGTACCCGGATAAAGGCCCCGTTACCCAGCACCCGGTCTACTGCTGCTGAGTAAAACAGTTGTTATGCAGCAGTAGATCCTTTCCGTGAAGGTCCCTCCATCAGTGTAGCATTACCTGGATTGTGCATAATATTTCCTCCAATAGCAAGTGAAAAGAACTCCAGCCGCCCTGAGAGGCCCTAAACTTTCTTGTTTCATAAAGAGAAGACATCTCCCTTTCATACTGCTTGAAATTGCATGAACATCATGGGCGCTCCAACACTTGCACCTAGACACCACCTCTACAAGAGTGACCCAGGAGTCTTATATCATCTCTGTTAGTGCTGCTTCCCTCTATCAACAATTGTTGAGGATATGAAAGAAGTGTTTAATGGTCCAGTGACCCACTTCAGCTATCGTGACATTATCTATTATTAGCAAGGAGAGGTAAATATGTAAATGCAATAAAATATAACTTTTAATGGTACTATTAAAAGAAGAACAACCTAGAATAAAAAACACACAAGGACCACCTTACCAAAACTGTATAAAGTGCAAGTGCTCAAAATACAAGTGCTCATATAAAAAAAATTCAATCTCAATGTGCGGTGATGTAACGGTAGCAAAAATGAGCCACAATCGGATTTAGATTCAGATAGCAAAATTAAACTGTCAATATGCAAAATCTATTACCAGCAAGGAGAGTGTTACGCTCACGCCCGGACTGAATGGCGTGAGTGTGGTTAGGGGCCCCACTGGGCTACGAACCGAGGAGTGCCTGGAGGGGCGTGACTAGGGGCCTCGCCAGATCCGACCACAAACACATGGCGGCTTAATCGACTCCGTGGTCTGAGGAGGGATGTGGGAGGTGGCCCAGGTGCTACTCCAGGTCAGACCCTGGTCACAGCTGTTGACCCACACAGGGGAATGCAGGAACGGGCAGGCACGGCAGGTATGCAGACAGATTGGTACTGGCAGGCACAGCTGGTATGCAGGCAGGTGGGTACTGGCAGGCACGGCTGGTATGCAGACAGGCGGGTACTGGCAGGCACGGCTGGTAAGCAGACAGGCGGGTACTGGCAGGCACGGCAGTTATGCAGACAGGCGGGTACTGGCAGGTAGGAACGCAGGCTGGATAGGGACTAGTACAGACTGGGATACAGGAACAGAGCCGTAGGTGCAGTGGACAAGCAGAGCAGAACCACAGGCGCGGAGGACAAGCAGAGCAGTGCAGAGCGAAACCGCAGGTGCGGTGGACAAGCAGAGCAGAACGAAACCACAGGTGCGGTGGACAAGCAGAGCAGAGCGAAACCGCAGGCACGGTGGACAAGCAGAGCAGAGCGAAACCACAGGCACGGAGGAGAAGCAGAGCGAAACCGCAGACCTGGAGGACAAGCAAAGCAGAGCGAAACCGCAGGTGCGGAGGACAAGCAGAGCAGAGCGAAACCGCAGGTACGGGGGACAAGCAGAGCAGAGCGAAACCGCAGGTGCGGAGGACAAGCGGAGCAGAGCGAAACCTCAGGTGCGGAGGACAAGCAGAGCAGAAGGTACAGGCAGACAGGACAGGGCTCTGTTCACATGGAAAAGACTGGAAAACACAGGAAGATAGCTAGAACACAGGAGGTCGATACGGAGGCAGGGAAATGGGACAAGCAGATACACAGAAGGTACTTGCAATGAAGTAGCGAGTGGACACAAAACTCACAAACAGAAGTACAGAGACAACGAGTTGGAGTTAGGTGCAGGTTCAGACACTGCAGGAAAAGGGAATTTTCAGACATAGAGACAAACAGGCAACGGGCTAGGACACAGTTCAGACAGGAACTGAACCAGGACCAAGATACAGGAACGATCCGGGGAACTCAGCCTCCAAGGTGGCGGAAACAGACTAGAAGTCACAGATACAGGTAACGGGCCTGGATATACAGCCCCCAAGGTGGCGGAAACAGACTAGAAGTCACAAATACAGGTAACGGGCATGGGTATACAGCCCCCAGAGTGGTGGAAACAGGACAGGACCTGGCAACTCAGTTGCACAGAACACACAGAAAGAAAGCGTTGCTCAGGCACCTCCTACTGGGTGGAGGGGGTTTAAGTATCCAGTGACTCACAGCAATAGGCTGTGGACACATTAGGAGTGCGCACACTGTAACTTTAAGAATCAGGCAGTAACCGCGCCGCCGCCCTAAGCAATCAGACAAGAGACATGCACACAGCAAGTACTGGAGCAAAGTGTGCAGCCTGGACTGATAGGTAAGTTGGCGGTCTTGCATGGTGGGAGATGGTAAGCCATGCCCGCACGCCGCCAGGGATGTTACAGAGAGGTTGATAAATAAATGCAATAAAATATGTCATATTAAAAGAAGAACAACCCAGAATAAAAAAAACACACAAGGACCACCTTACTGAAACTGTATAAAGTGCAAGTGTTCAAAATCCCAGTGCTCATATAAAAAAGGTTCAATCTCACCAATATTCCATGATGAAACACATTCTTCCAAAATGGGCTGGCAGAAGCAAATGTTAAAAGGGAGGTTTCTATATAACCCTGTTGTGCCCCATGTGTTGCTCCTGCACTAACAAGGGCAGTACCCGAGTGTGGCACTGCCTAGAATGTACCCAGGAAGGTGACATACTTTAGGGTAACACAGTTATTGTTATCATTATCTTGGAGTTCATATACTTTCCTACCAATGCACTTTATTTTTCTTCCTTAGAAAACAATAATAAAATAATTTTGCTGCTTTTGCCAAACTTCTAAAGATGTATACAAGATTTTCTTTGTTTTTATTAACTTTCATGCAACAAAGAGGAAAATCAAAGCGCTTATTGAAACATTTCTTTCAAAGTCATGCTGTCCGTTCTTCGAAAGGCAAGTCCATCGTGTGCCTTTTAGATAATTATTTTGACAAATCTCCAGCTATAGTTTTTGATTATGTAACAGCTTATTATTCTTTAATTACTATTCATGTGTTTTGTTGCCAAAGCAACAATGAATACAAGCTGTGTTCGCAAACCTGTGTCTGTGAATTACTATATAAACACCTCCTGTAGTTATAAAAAATAACTATATCACATATATATATATATATGTATATATATATATTATATATATACATATATATATTTATATATATATATATATACATACACATATATACACACTCCTGTGAAAAATTAAAGCATCAATTTTTCCAAATTCATTTTGAAATGGAAATAATGGTCGGATTGAAATTTTGTATGGCTGTAGGCCTGACCATGAATTTCATGATGCAGAAATTGTTTTTCTGTATTCAATTCTAGGGGCTCCCTCTAAATACCCCAAACTTGAAAGTGGCTAGAACAATTCCAAAGAAGTAGACTTTTCTCTGAAACTGTTAAATGGATTGGTTTGAAAATCTCATCAGTTATGGTTGATTGCCTATCATTTGTAATCCTGTGAAGCTCAACGACCTACGATAAAAACTACCCCCTCCGGTGCACCCTTAAACTCAAACCCTCCCCAAAGGTTTCTCCTTTCATACAGTAATTGGGTTTTGGGAGGATGGAGAGGAGGCTTATTCATGGGGTTTGAAATTTGGGGTCCTTTTTGTGTCCCTCCCCCCAAAATGAGGGTTGGGGTGCCATTAGTGCCACAAAAATGAGGGGCATGCCTTAATAAAGCATTACACACCACAATCCTGACATTATTTATTATTAGCAAGGAGAGGTAGATATATAAATGCAATAAAATATAACTTTTAGTGGTACTATTAAAATAACAACCTAGAATAAATTTGGCCTTATGCAGAAAAACTGGCAGATTGCCACACCATAGTTGCCAACAGTCATGAGTTTGAAAGGACTGTTTTAGAAAAAGCTAGATAAAATGTGATTAAAGGTTCGCAGTCAAAACAGTTAATGTTAACTCCAGCAATGAATATCTATAGACTTCTAAAAATAAATCAGCTATTTCAAATTAATTTCCCATCACCTTTTCAACAGCTTATAGTCTTCAATTTAATCAAATCAAAAATATTATTTCTAAATAACTACCAGTAATTAACCAAGATTACATATTCTCCATGATGGCTGCCATATGTGGCCAAACGTGGGTAGGTAACATACTCTCTCCTAGTATGCTTAAAGAACATAAAGATAAAAGTAATTGGCTTTCCCATAAAGGATTTTATGAATGTGCTATTGATGAGCGAGCATGCTCGCTACTGCTCGGTGCTCGCCCGAGCATCTCACTGCTCGGTGCTCGCCCGAGCATCTCACTGCTCGAGATGCTCGGCGCTCGCTGAGTATTTCCGGAGTTGCTCAGCGGGAGCTCGGGTCTCCTCCCTGCATGTTTGTTACTCTTTACAGAGCCAGTGAACATGCAGGGATTGCCTGCCACTCACTGTAATGCTGCAGTCATGTTAGTTGTGGCATTACAGAACATGTGCTTCTAACTAAATTAGAATATCATCAAAAAGTTAATTTATTTCAGTTCTTCAATACGAAAAGTGAAACTCATATATTATATAGAGTCACTACAAACAGAGTGATCTATTTCACGTGTTTATTTCTGTTAATGTTGATGATTATGGCTTACAGCCAATGAAAACACAAAAGTCATTATCTCAGTAAATTAGAATAATTAACAAAAAACACCTGAAAAGGCTTCCTAAGCATTTAAAATGACCCCTTAGTCTGTTTCAGTAGGCTCCAGAATCATGGGGAAGACTGCTGACTTGACAGATGTGCAGATGGCAGTCATTGACACACTCTACAAGGAGGGTAAGCCACAAAAGGTCATTGCTAAAGAAGCTGGCTGTTCACAGAGTGCTGTATCCAAGTATATTAATGGAAAGTTGAGTGGAAGGAAAAAGTGTGGTAGGAAAAGGTGCACAAGCAACTGGGATAACCGCAGCCGTGAAAGGATTGTTAAGAAAAGGCCATTCAAAAATTTGGAGGAGATTCACAAGGAGTGGACTACTGCTGGAGTCATTGTTTCAACAGCCACCACACACAGACATATCCAGGACATGGGCTACAAGTGTCGCATTCCTTGTGTCAAGCCACTCATGACCAATAGACAACGCCAGAAGCATCTTACCTGGGCCAAGGAGAAAAAGACCTGGACTGTTGCTCAGTGGACCAAGGTGTTGTTTTCAGATGAAAGAAAATTTTGCATTTCATTTGGAAATCAAGGTCCCAGAGTCTGGAGGAAGAGTGGAGAGGCACACAATCCAAGTTGCTTGAAGTCTAGTGTGAAGTTTCTACAATCACTGATGGTTTGGGGAGCCATGTCATCTGCTGGTGTAGGTCCACTGTGTTTTTTCAAGACTAAAATCAGCGCAGCCGTCTACCTTGAAATGTTAGAGCACTTTATGCTTCCCTCTGCCAACAAGCTTTTAGGAGATGGAAATTTCATTCTCCATCAAGACTTGGCACCTGTCCACACTGCCAAAAGTGACAATACCTGGTTTAAAACCAACAGTATCACTGTGCTTGATTGGCCATGCAAACTCACCTGACCTTAACCCCATAGAGAAAATATGGGGTATTGTCAAGAGAAAGATGAGAGACACCAGACCCAACAATGCAGACGAGCTGAAGGCTGCTATCAAAGCTTCCATAACACCTCAGCAGTGCCACAGGCTGATCGCCTCTATGCCACGCTGCATTGATGCAGTAATTGATGCAAAAGGAGCCCGACCAAGTATTGAGTGTATTTACTAAACATACATTTCAGTAGGCCAACATTTCAGATTTTAAAAACATTTTTCAAGCTGTTGTTGTAAAGTATTCTAATTTACTGAGATAATGACTTTTGTGTTTTCATTGGCTGTAAGCCATAATCATCAACATTAATAGAGATAAACACTTGAAATAGATCACTCTGTTTGTAATGACATTATATAATATATGAGTTTCACTTTTTGTATTGAAGAAGTGAAATAAATTAACTTTTTGATGATATTCTAATTTAGTGAGAAGCACTTGTATATAGGCAGACAAGCCATGTATATAACAGACTGCAGTGCATATAGCACAAGAGGCTCCATTCCAGTTTTGTCTGCTGCTGCTGTTAAATATTTCTAGACATAAGCCCAGGTCTCAGGGGCCAGGAATAATTTTTTTTTGGATCTTAATCCTCATTATTTGCTTAAAAAGCAATCCAGAGAACACCATTTTTCTGCGCCATTTGATTGTTGGCACTGCAGAATACAGCCAGGTCCTTTCCATATTACAGCGCTAAAAATCCAGCTATTTAAAACTGTGTGTTGTCTGTCACACGGATCACATATAATTCCTCTGAAAATATTGCCATTTCTGGCCTTCATTGAAATTTTGTTTTTGTGTCAGTGAAGCTATTGACACCAGTTTGCTGTTCAAAATAGTTACCTACAGGCCAGGTATCTAAAACTGTGTTCTCTCCATCACACGGTTCACATATACTTTTTCAGAAAATACTGCCATTTCTGGCATCCATTAAAAATTTGTTTCAGTGTGTCAGTGAAGCTATTGACACCAGTTTGCTGTTCAAAATAGTTACCTACAGGCCAGGTATTCAAAACTGTGTTTTCTCCGTCACACGGATCACATATACGTTTTCAGAAAATACTGCCATTTCTGTCCTCCATTAAAAATTTGTTTTAGTGTGTCAGTGAAGTTTTTGACACCGGTTTGCTGTTCAAAATAGTTACCTACAGGCCAGCTATTTAAAACTGTGGATTGTCCGTCACACAGATCACATATTTGCCATTTGTATTGAGCGTGGAAGATATTGTCCTCAATTTAAAATAGGCAAGGCATGTGATGGTGCATGCAGGGGCCGAGAGTGTTAGGTGTCAGGTCTTTGCTGGATTTGAAATGGGTCCAGAACCTTCTGTGGTCTCCCATTACAGTCCAGCCAGGGCTGATGTTGCTCAGCATTGCTGTCAGTCCAAACACCTAGCTGGTCCACGAGATGTACAGGTCATCGCTCAGGTCTTTGTTCCTTGCAACATGAAGGATAGGTTGCGGAAGGAGACAGGGCTGCTAAAGCCTAAGTCCAGGATTCTCTGTACTGAGCATGCCCGTGACATGGCGGACCGTGATTGGTGGTTTGGGAGTCAGCTGATCCGGTGCCCTAGCACCGCCTGGTTGGTCACGGGTGAAGTTACCAATGGTGCGATGGTGGGCAAGGCTTAATCTTTAAAATGCCCACCCACAAACATGGCGGCGCGCTCTTATCATTGAGCTGTGATGGTGTTGTGTGGATGCTTGGTCTCTTCGGCTCCACGTGTGCTTTAGTTTCTGGCAGGCAGGTTTAGTGGAAATAGGCAGGTTTAGATGAAATAGGCAGGTGGCTTCATCTGACAGTCTGGCTCCGACAAAGGGGTCACCTTACACCCCGAGCAGTCTGCAGACACCCTATTCCCAGTACCACCTGTAAGCCACGTGGAGAGATACTCCTCAGTCCAGGAGCACGCCGGCTGGGACCACGTATTCGCCAGCGTGAGTCACACACGCATCCTAGCGCCAACTGTGTAGTCCCTGTGCTGCATATGACTACAGATACATTATTTATCGCACATCTCTTGTGCTGTTAACGGAGATAGTGCGAATCCCTATTCCCGTTCCGGTGTGCTGTAACACAGAGGAGATTGTTATTTAAGTTGGTTGTTTTACCTTCTCACCCGGAAGGTGTTCGGCCGCAGTCCACCAGGCTGGATCACGGACCCCGGGTTCGGTTGCTTTCCATTATTTAATAAAGTTGTTTTCAACCGTCCCCCTAACAGTGGGCAAGTTGAAATTGTGCCACAACAAACACCAACATCTTCTCCCTCGACCTTCCTGTCCCAATTAATAGGGGACCGCAGAACACCACTATTGAACACAAAGCAGTGTGAAAAGGTTATTGGCTGGATAGCAGATAATGCTTCCAGTCACTTAGCCACCACCACCACCACCCTGTCTTCCACATGGTCAAGTCTCAGTAGTCGTGAGTCTGGACTGCATATTCCTCACCCTGATCCTCCTTCCTCCCACCATGCCGAGTGCCCAGAGACAACTGATCCCACACTTGGACACTCCGAAGAGCTGTTCACTTTTCCATTTATAAATTTTGGCCTCTAGACCGGTCCACTTGAAGCGGGCAAGAGGAGATCGCATGTAACGATGACCAAACATTTGAGCAGCCACAGTCACACGAAGGCGACGGTGGGAAAGTGTCACAAGACGTGGATGATGCTGAGAAACAATTGCCAGAAAGTCAGGAGGAATACCAGGGTGCGGAAGTGGAAGACGAGGTGGTGGATGATATAGTAACTGATCAAACCTGGCAGGAGGACATGCAGAGCGAGGACAGCAGCACACTGGGGGAGGGAGGCAGAACACCCCAACAACCAGGAAGAAGCAGTGTGGTGGCCGCAGACAGAAGGCGGGCAACCGTTCCCCGTAACACCAACACAACGGAAGTAGCCAGTACAACTGTTAGGTCTTCCCGAGTCTGGTTGTTTTTTAAAGACTCTGCCGATAACCCCAAAAAGGCCATTTGTACCACCTGCCAGGCCAGCATCAGCAGGGGTAGCAAAACTACCAGTCTGAACACCACCAGCATGATCAGTCACATGGCAGCAATGCACCCGATTTTGTGGGCCGAACCCCATGGTCCAGGAACATTGTCTGCGGGTGGCACCACTGCTTCTTCCGCTGTTGTGGCTGCAAGCCAATGCCCTGTCCATAGTGCATGTGAAGATGCCTACTGCCCTGCACCTGTCATTGCACACTCTCAAGCAGCAGCATCAGGAACCTCATTGTCCCAGCGCAGCGTTCAGTTGTCATTGGAACGCAAGTGCAAATACGCAGCCAACGCCCCACAGGCCACACTACTAAATTCCCACATTTCGCGACTGTTTGCACTGAAAATGTTGCCTTTTAGGTTCTTGGAGATGGAAGAATACGGCAACCTGATAGCGGCAGTGTGACATCCCTGCATTACACAAGCACGTGTCCAAAAACATTAGCTATGACCTCAACAATGCATTTCCCGGGAAAATCCACCTAACCACGGAAAAGTGAACAAGTGCTTGTGGGCAGGGATGGTACATCTCACTGGGTTAACATAGTGGAAGCCGGGACCCAGTCGGACCTTGGGACGGAACACGCCCTCCCGACGCCAAGGATTGCGGGCCCTAGGTCAATAAAACTTGCCCTACAGTCTGCAGCTCCTGCACCTCATCCTCCTCAGCCTCCTCCTCCTCTTCAGTCTCCATCTCTGAAATGACCACATCAGTCTCAAGCTAGAAGCACAGCAGCATTGCCTCGGCCAAGTGGCAAACAGGCTGTGCTGAAGCTAATATGCTTAGGTGACAAACCGCAGAATGCTGAAGAGTTGTGGACAGCTGTGAAAGAGCATGCAGGTCTGTGACTCACATCACTGGACCTACAGCTAGGCATGGTCATGTGTGACAATGGCCATAACCTGGTGGCAGCTCTGGGGCGAGGCGAGCTCACACACGTACCATACCTGGCCCATGTGCTTAACCTCATGGTTCAGCGGTTTCTCAAATCCTACCCGGAGCTGCTGGATTTGCTTGTTAAAGTACGCCACCTGTGTGCCTATTTTAGAAAGTCACCCACAGCTTCTGCCGCCCTTGCCGTATTTCAGCAGCGTTTGCAGCTTCCGGCTCACAGACTGGTGTGTGATGTCCCCACGTGTTGGAACTCTACACTGCAGATGTTGGGAAGGATTTGTGAGCAGAAGAGGGCAGTTGTTGAGTACCAGTATCAACAAGGCCGTCGGTATTCAGTTCAGACTCCACACATAAGACCTCAGGAGTGGACATGGATGTCAGACATATGTACCATCCTCCAAAACTTTGAGGACTCCACCAAGATGGTGAGCGGCGATGATGCCATTATTATCATCACCATCCCGCTTCTCAGTCTTCTGAAACTCTCTCTGCTCACAATCAAAGAGGATGCATTGCAGGCGGCGCACAATAAGATGCAGCAAGGAACCATACAGGATGATTACACACAGCTCAGCCTCATCTCATCCCAACGTAGATTGGGTGACAATGAGGAAGAGGAGGAGGAGAAAGAACAGGAGCTAGTTTCATGCACTATAGACGGTACTACCTGCACAACTGTCATACCATCTGTTCAGCGTGGATGGCCTGAAGACAGAAAGGAGGAGGAGAGCATGGTCAGTCGTCCTCTTGGTGAGGACACGGAAGTCTTTCCTGTTAGTAGTCTGGCACGCATGGCTGAGTTTATGTTATGCTGCCTTTCCTTTGACCCTCGCGTTCTCAAAATTTGGGGTGACAGTCATTACTGGTTGGTGACACTTCTAGACACATGCTACAAGGAGAACTTTATATCTCTTATTCATGAGGCAGACAGGTCTAGAAAAATGGGACAGTACCAGAAGGCCCTTGTTGCGGAGCTATTAAAAAAATTCCCATCTGAAAATGCTGGCGGCAAAGGTCACAGTTCGTTGGACAACCAAAGACTACAGGCGAGAGAGACACAACTCCAATCCAGCAGAGGCAGGGGAACACTGTCAAAGTTCTGGGAGAATTTTCTCAGCCCCTCCCATTGCACAGGACCTAAGGCGAGGGGTTCTCTCACAAGGAGTGCAAAGTTTGGGAAGATGCTGAGGGAGTACCTTGCCGACCGTACCAATGTCCTCCGTGATTCCTCTGTGCCTTATAATTATTGGGTATCCAGCTGGATACGTGGAATGAACTGGCTTTCTACTCCTTGGAGGTCCTGGCCTGTCCTGCCACTAGTGTTTTATCAGAGCGAGTTTTTAGCGCCGCTGGTGGAATTATAACTGATAAGCGCATCCGCCTGTCAACTGAAAATGCTGACAGGCTGACACTTATAAAAATGAACACGGGCTGGATTGGGCCAGACTTCTCAACACCACCGAATGATAGCAGCTTAACATAAACTCAAATCCAGTGTCTTTTTTTGGGAGGTGTATTCCCATGCACCTTTTCACACCCACACATGGGTATTTGCTTAAATTTTTGGCTATTTGCTTTTGTCCTCCTCCTTCTCCTTCTCCTCATCCTCCACCACCAGATCACTAGGGTGACCATGGTCCGTGGTGCAACACCCACATAATTTTTTTAAAGGGTGTTTATGATGCCCGTAAAAAAATTTTTTTATACAGTATGTTCATGTATACCTCCCAGGAGTAAATGTTTGTCAGCCCATACACTTAGTGCATGGGCATTACAAGTATAGGAGACCCACTCCTTTCTAAAGGGAACATTTTTTATGAGTCCGGCCTCCACGTCTCTTACAAGGGGCATTGGAGTGTCTCCCAATTTTTAGCAGCCCTTGCATTCACTGCATAGGCCAACACTATGGGAGACTCACTTCCTAATAATGGGAACATTGTTTTTTAGAGGCTCTCCGACCTCTATGTCTCTTCCAAGGGTCATTGGAGTGCCTCCAAATTTTTGGCAGCTTTTGCATTCACTGCATAGGCTAACACTATGGGAGACTCGCTTCCTAATAATGAGAACATTGTTTTTAGGTGCCTCTCCGACCTCTACGTCTCTTGCAAGGGGCATTTGTGTTCCTCCAAATTTTTGGCAGCCGTTGCTTCACTGCATAGGCAAACAGTATGGGAGACCCTCTCCTTTCTAATGGGAATTTGTCATTACTGTGCCTTTATCACTTTCAGAGTCCCTTCATCATAAATGAAACAGGATGTGTCTGATGATGTGTCACACACCACATGGCCAGATAAGGTTGTAAAATGTTAAAATGACATTTCCTGGTGAATGCATTTATCTTAAAAAATAACGTAAAAAAAAAAAAGTAAGATCTTTCTTTAGCATAAAAAACAAAGTCGCCAATGTAACCTCAATGTAATCACATTGTTCAGCTCCTGCACCTCCTCCTCCATCTCTGAAATGACTACATCAGTCACAAGCTGAAAGCACTGCAGCACTGCCTTGGCCAAGCGGCAACAGGCTGTGCTGAAGATAACATGCTTAAAGCTTAGGTGACAAACTGCCCAGCACTGCAGAATTGTTGAAAGCTGTAACACAGCAGCCTGATATGTGGCTCTCACCCCTGAACATACAACCAGGCATGGTCATGTGTGATAATGGGCGGAACCTGGAGAAATGACAGCCGGAGTAAATACGATTTCCCTCTAAGCCAGTCCTTTCACCGAGCTAAAGAATATGGCTGTTGTGAAATACAACTCCCACTGAGAAGCAGTTTCAAACTGAAAAACATTGGGTCCACCAGAGAATTTGATTCTGAGGGCTCACCTTTCTCCTCAACTCAAGAGCCCCATAGCTGCTGCAAAGTTTGCGCTATCATGAACTCTCCTGATGGAGAAGCCAGGGCCCACCCAAGGAATCTCTGATGAAACTGTACAACCCTGCCGAGAAGCAGTCCTGGCTAAGAAAAGTGTGTGGGAAGGTTCCCGGACACTCTATTGCTCCTTTTTTACTGAGGTGGAAACCCACGCAAACACGGGAGAACATTCAAAATCCTTGCAGATGATGTCCTTGCTGGGATTTGAACCCAGGATCCCAGCGCTGCAAGGCATCAGTGCTAACCACTGAGCCAATGTGCTGCCGTTCACCCTGTGATATCTAACTGGCTGGAGAAATTTGCACCTACTACCACTCTATCATCAGCTCATTTGTGAGAAACTAATGTATTTGGGCAGCCAATCAGTCTACCAAATAAAATTCCTGAGATAGAAATTGGGGATGGCTTTGCTACTGGTACTCAAGGCAGTGCTAATACCATGACGTCATACCATAGTTCACTGGAAATATTATAGGCTGGTAGGAGGCAAGCAGATTCCCACTGAAAAGTACCAGCAGTAATGTTGTGACACCCGTGCTTGTGGAAGGCAGAGACGATACCGGGAGAAATAGTGGCGGCTGGGGACTGAGTATGGACACCCAGCCGCAGCCGCCATGACATTGTGGACAGCTTTCGCCCCCACGAGCCTAAAAGGCCACATTTCAAGTGCAAGTAGCTTTAGAGAACTTCCTGGGAGAAATGACAGCTGGAGTAGATACGGTTTTCCAAAAGTCAGTCCTTTCACCGAGCTAAAAAATATGGCTGTGGTGAAATACAACTCACTAACAAGGTGTGGATTGGATCCATATGGTCCCTGGCCACATTCACTTGACCACGTGTTTGTGGTTAGGCGGTCCATCCCAGTGAGTGCACTGGGGAGGGCACGGGTAATGCTGTGGGACCTGTGCTTGTGGAAGGCGGGGACGACACTGGGACAAATAGTGGCGGCTGGGGACCGAGTATGGACACCCGGCCGCCGTCGGCATGAAGTTGTGGACAGCTTCCACCTCCACGAGTCTAAAAGGCCACATTTCAAGTGCAAGCAGCTTTAGAGGACTTCCTGGGAGAAATGACAGCTGGAGTAGATACGGTTTCCCAAAAGTTAGTCCTTTCACTAATATGAAAAAAACTAATTCATCTCATTCTGGAGCTGCAAAACATTTTGTTATGGTACATAATTGTGATACCACTTAGTTCAGATTCTATGGAATAGAGAAAGTCAGATGTCTTGAATAGTGTTGAGCCACCCCCGTAGTGTTCGAGTTCAGTTCGGTTCGTCGAACACCCGTGTGTTCGCCGAACTGTTCGTCGAACTGTTCGTCGAACACCTTCGAACACCGTTAAAACCAATGTCAGGCAAACAAAAACACATAGAAACACATAGAAACACATAGAAAACACCTTCAAAGGTGTCCAAAAGCTGACAAACTGCTCAGAAGACACAACTAACACATGGAAAAGTGACAAGTACATATAGTCATGCGAAAAGAAAAGAGGTGGAGGAGTAAAAGGAGGGGGAGACACAGATATAGGCATGTCATGCCCTTCTAAAATCCAAAAAGTGAGAAGCCGACACGGCCAGTTCGTTCCTGCCCGTGCCACCTCCGTGTCGCCGGGTTTGTGCCAGAGCCGCGGTGGACCCTGACGGTCAGCCCCCCTCTCCCAATACTGGTGCCTGTCCGCTGGTGGGTCGAGCCCCCCCGCGGTGGGGGGGGAGTAACATCTGCAGAAGAAAGACCATCTTCCAGCCAAACTAACATGTCGACTTCTTTTCGTGGACAATGTGATACGATCCCTTTGTTACGGACACGCCCATCGCTACAAATTCCAGATGAGGCACAAAAACAGCAGGTGCTTCAGCGGATATCAAGTGCTCCTTCAAGTGGGCTCTCCTCCACCTCAATTTCAACATCACAAATACTCCAGTCCTCAGAGGTGTCACTCCAATCGCACTTGCTTCCTCACAGCTCCCAAGTCTCCTGCTGCCCTTCTGAGTATGGGGTAACACAGATGGTTGAGTCTGCAGAGCTGTTTACTCATACTATAGCCTGGGAAACGGAGGTCTGCTCCAGAGCTTCTGTTAATCCAGATGAGGAAATGATCTGCACTGATGCCCAGAATCTTTATAAGTCGGATCCAGGACCAGATGAAGAAGGTTCTGAGCATAATGTAGACCCTCGTTCCCAAACTGTAACTCCTGTTGGTGGAGACAATGATGAAGACGATGATGAGACTCTAATACCTGATTGGAGCGACAACTTGACTTTTCGGTCAGGGCAGGAAGAGGTTGGCTTTGAGGACGACGGGTGTGATAACACATAGGGTGATGATGACAAGATTGGAGATCCCACTTACTGTCAACCCACAGTCAGCCAGTCGATGAGGTCACCCGGGCCTTTGCCTGGCCGTGGGGATGTCGCGGTGGTCGGCTCCCTGGCCTGTACCCTGGGGTCACTCTTTAAAAGGGTGGATAATTGTTAATTTTATAAGAGTTCGTGACGCCACCTGTGGTATCTGGTGAGAAGCACCAGCGCTGGAGCAGTCCACTGAGGCCCGGATAAGGCAGCTCGATGGTATAGCTCCCCACAGGAGGAACTAGGTCTCAGGGCAGCGTATGCAGGGGGAATGCAGGACAGGCGAGACTCAGCTGGGTCAGAGCAAGAACGGGAACGGACATGGTTGTCACTTCAGTACCTTTTACTGGAGGAAATTCAGGCACATCCCGGAGCACTGTAGGGTGAAGGGTGCATATCAGGATCCTCCCCAATGAGCGGGTGTAGGGCCTCCTGTTTCTTGCCTCTGCGTAGTAAGTTTCTGACCTGCCTGGAGCTAGGCCTAACTTTGTATCTGTCCTGCGCTGGCTGACCTTGTGGTAGGGCCTTCTCTTGGAGTTCACGCTCCCAGTATGCGGGGCCTAAGCGTCTCCTGGCTCAGTTACGTATCAGCACCTTAGCGATCCTGGGACTTGTAGTTCTCCAGGGAATCCGGTTATTCCTTACTGGGTCATAGAGATCCCGGTAAGCTCGGATCCGGTGTCCGGTAAATGCTTCGGGGTGAGCTGGTTAAGCTCCTCTGCCCCTTATGTACTAACTCGCCACTCGCCTTCGGCCTATTCGGGCCCTCACTAGGCTATACACCCTAACGGCAGCTTGCCGCGCTTCACCGATCTTTTGGCGCCGGCACACCTTAAGCTCTATCTGGGCTCCCTGAATCTAGCTAGCAGGAGCCTCGTTCTCCACTGCTGAACTATTAACTGAGTTCTCTAGACTAGACTGAGCTCCACTGCAGACTGATCTCTCTTAGGCTTCTCTACTGCAGGAACTCTTCAGAGGAACTGAACTGCCTAGTTCCACCTTCCCTATTTATATCCCTAACGGGCTCCCTCTGCTGGTCTGAGGTGGAAGGTGGAGATGTGTGAATGTTTATGGGGGCCTCTTGTGGAGGATTCCATCAATACACTCTTCTAGGATCTGTGATACCAAGCGCAGCGGGGCGTCATAGATGCTATTGACGAAGAGGTTAGGTTGCGCCTTCCTGGACAGAGACGGAGTACTGGAAGCACGTCAACAACTGCATCCTCAACCACAACTCTGCCTCTGACCACAAGTCGTAGTGGCTCTTCAGGTCGCATGGGCTCTAAGCCTTGCATAGCCTGGGCATTTATTCAGATCGATAAGGATGACCCAACTCGTGTTATCTGGAATATTTGTCAGCAAAAGCAAAGTAGAGGCCAAAAAATCCATAGTTTGAGTACTTCATGCATGTACCGTCACATGGATATGAAGCATAAGTTGCAGTGGGAAGCTCACTGTGCTACAATGCGGCCTAGCAGGCTGCGCCAACCACCGTCTGCCCCATCTTGTGCATCCGCGTCCTCTTGATCCTCTGTGACTGGGGGAACAGCAGTCACACATGTTTTTGGACGCAGACCTGCCACCTCTTTACCTGCAACAGCCAGTGTGATTGGCAGGTGTTCAGTTCATTGGGAAGTGGAAACACCAGCTGGTGTTGAGCGCTCTCTGACATCGAGAGCACCACCTTTGGATCAAGGCAACCTAACATGTCCGCCTGCATCTTCCTCACAGACCGGCATTTTGCCGGGGACACCCTACTCAACTCCGTCAAAGCACAACAGCCAGTCCTCGGTCCCTCAGATGTGGAAAAATAAAAGATCATTTCCTCCTAGCAATGAGAAAGCTAAGAGGTTGAATTTCACCATCTGCAAGCTGTTGGCTACAGAAATGCTGCCTTTCCGCCTGGAGGACACAGTGGATTTTTGAGACCTTATGTCCGTCGCAGTGCCCCAGTACCACATGCCCAGTCGGCACTACTTCTCAAAGAAAGGTGTGCCTGCGCTCCACCAGCATGTCGCACACAACATCACCGCTTCTTTGAGAAACTCTGTGTGTGACAGGGTGCATTTCACCACAGACACTTGGACGAGTAGGCATGGACAGGGGCGTTACATGTTGCTGACTGGGCACTGGGTAACTATGGTGACAGCAGGACAAGGGGCTGCTGTCCAAGTCTTACTGTCCCCACGAGTTTTGCGTCAATCCTCTTTATCTCGAAGTTCCTCCACTGCTTCTGCCTCCTCAACCTCCTCTCGGTCCTCCACCTGCACCCAAAGCCTGTCTGGTAATGCCACCTGCTTTCTAACTGCGCAGAAGGAATCCTGCACACCTCCTTACTATGCTGGCAGCAGGGCTCAACGGCATTAGTGTTTACTTTGAAATGTCTGGGAAATGTGAGTCACACAGGTGAGGACTTGTGGTCAGCTCTGGAGACCCAGTTTCATGAATGGTTGTCTCCACTGGACCTGCAACCAGGGAAGGCCGTGTGCAACAATGCTGCAAACCTGGGTGCGGCCCTTCGCCGGAGCAATGTCACACACGTGCCTTGTATGGCTCACGTGTTGAACCTGGTTGTCCAGCAATTTTTAGCCCACTATCCCGGACTGGATGGCCTTCTGCAGAGGGCACGGTCGCTGTGTGCTCACTTCCGCCGTTCGCATCCCGCAGCTCAACGACTTACATCTCTACAGAAGTCGTTGGGCCTGCCAGTTCACCGGCTGAAATGCGATGCGCCGACACGGTGGAATTCAACTCTGCACATGTTGCAGCGACTGTGGCAGCACCGACAAGCCCTGGTGCAATACGTTCTGACGTATAGCCTGGGCCAACGAGATTCAGAGGTGGGGCAAATCACGCTGCAGAAGTGGTCTCAGATCAGGGACCTATGAAGTTGACGCGCCCCCTGGGCCGTGGGGTACCCTGAGCCGGGCCGGTAGACGCTGGGGGTTGTAGTCACCCTTGACGGTGACCCGGTCCGTGACCCAGGGCGGTCAATCCAACGGTAATTTGTATATATGGATTTTATAATGTCCGACTACGCCACCTGTGGAGTGCGGCCAAAGGGGCCGCCGCTGCGGAACAGTCCTCTGAAGCTGGTGGTTTTGCAGCAATGGTATTATTACTCACCACAGGAAGAGTGTAGCTTCAGGGCAGTGTGGGTGGATGATGGTGGTTGTAGTGCAGGGAGTCAGTAATGAACACAGAGTCCGTGTGATGCAGTCCCAAGATCTTTACTCACAGTTGTTGCAGTCCAGATTACAGGTACCAGAGCAATCTCACCCGTCGTGCTGTGCGTACTCAGTGAGGGGCTCAGTCCACCCCCAGATAGCTCCGGAGTACTTAGCAGGACCCCCTTCTGTGTGTCCTTTCTATGGCCTTCTCCCTGCACCTCACACCCAGTGACACTTCTATCCGGTATCCTCGGGCCTTGGCGGGCGACTTGTGTTCCGTCCCCTGGGTCCTATGTGGCTACCTTCTTAGTGAGACTGGTGTGGACTTTTGCCTGCAGTACATGAAATGCTGCAGCCGCCGGTTTCTAGTTGAGCCTTGCTGTTTCTCCTCTAGTTGAAGGACCGGTTTCCCTTATCTGGCCTGACCCCTCTACCTCCTGGTAGCAGCGGGAGTACGGGTGGCCTTCTGCACGGCCCGTAGCCCTAGGGTCCCTTCGGTTCCTGGAGCCTTCCTGCTCCCACTCCTCTCTTCTCTCCTTCAGTCCTGGGCCTCCCAGGCTAGGCCCGCCTCCGGAGCAGAGCTCATGCCGAGCCTCTGCTCCTGTCACTTTTCCTCCTCTGACTGGCTTGCTCTTTCTAAGATGGCTTCCTATTTATACTCTCCCTGTCATGTGCTTCCCTAAGCTGCTCCCCTAAGCACCCACTACATAGGACCCTGCCACCAGCTAAGGACCTGGGACTGTGCTCTCCCTTAGGAGCAATCTCGCCCTACCCCCACTGCGGGTATGTGTTGGATGCAGGTGTTAGGGTCCCGAGCCATACGCCTTCCTTACCTGAGGGTGAGATACCACACCTCTGGGTGAGATGCAGTAACTCTGTGGCGACTGAACCCTCAGGGGCGCCACACACCCTTCTGCACAGTTCTGAAATGGCGACGAAGATGTTTAGTGCTGACGACGATGCAATTATCAGCATGACTATTCCGGTGATTTACATCCTGGTGCACACATTAAACAGAATTCAGAGTCAGGTGGTGGGACAAGAGGAGGTGGAGGAAGTAGAGGAGGAGTCGTATGCGGAAGGGATAACATCTCCAAGGTCCAGACGGTTGGCAGCACCAAGGCGGCAGGCATGGGAGGGTGGGGGAGAGGGATTAACCAGGGCGCATGGTAGCAGCCAAACTGTTGAGGAAGGTGCAGGAGCCGAGGAAGAAGTGGAGGATGAACTGGCGATGGGCATGGAAGACTCATCAGATGAGGGAGACCTTGATCATATTTCTGTTGTGCGAGGTTGGGGGGAGAGGGCAGAGGAAGGAAGCATGATTCTTACCTCGCTACCAACACAACAAGGACTTGGTCCTCCTGGATGCGCAAGACACATGAGTGCCTTCTTGCTGCACTATCTGCAACATGACCCTCAGATTGCAGAATTCGAAGTAATCCCGACTACTGGGTTGCCACACTCTTAGATCCCCGGTACAAAAGTAAATTTGCAGAAATAATTCCTGCCATAAAAAGGGATTGACGCATGCAGGAGTATCTGCAGACGCTGTTGCAGAATCTCACATGTGCTTTTCCACAAAACACCAGTGGTGCATGAAGTGAATCTCACAGTTCTAACTTGCCAACCGTGGGACTGTCAAATCTTCATCACTCAAACCGTAACAGAAGCACAGTATCTGCTGGTAACAGCAATTTTGTGGAATCGTTTCACCACTTTTTTAGACCATCCTTTGCAAGGCCACAGGAGACAAGAAGTCTGACACATAGTCAATGCCTAGAGAGGATGGTGCAGGAGTATCTCCAAGTGAACATCAAAGCCATGACTGTGTCACTGGACCCTTGCTCATTTTGGTATTCCAATTTGGAAAAATGGCCGGAGCTCGCCACTCACGCCTTGGAGATCTTGTCATGCCCTGCAGCCAGTGTTCTCTCTGAACGTGTGTTCAGCGCTGCTGATGGTGTGCTGACAGATAAGCGCACGCGGCTGTCCACTGAGAATGTAGACAGACTCACGTTCATAAAGATGAACAAATCATGGATTCGCATGGACTTTTCTAACCCTGTGTTATCCTTGGGAGACTAAAAGCTTGAGGATTTGGTAATATCACCTCACCAACCGTTTTAAGCAACTGTGGGGCAATTGATGCCACTTAACCCTAGAACGCATGACCATAAAAATCTACATTTTCATATACCTGGGGCCTTTTAGGCCCGTGTGCAAATAACATGGAATAACTCAAACTCAAATGACAAACAACTATATACATGAAGAATACCTAGAGTTTCAAAATTCTAACTAAAGTAATCTTGCAGAAAATAGAAAACAATTAACAGGGCGGGACTGCGAGGCCCCAGGTATGCGTTCTAGGGTTTTTTGGGAAAAAATGGAGACTCTTTTTATAGTCACCTTGCTGTGTCTTACGTGACGTTGGCATCGTCAATTGCAGGTGGGTTGGGTCGCTCCCCCCCCCCTTTTAACTGTAAGAAACTACATACACTATGGCTTGGGGTAACATAGATGGTTGAGTCTGAAGAGCTGTTTACTCAGAGGTCTGCTCCAAATCTTCAGTGTCTGCTAGTCAGCGTAGAATTTTTAACTGCATCTAGCCTAGGCAATACTTTGGGCGTAGTAGCCCAGCTGCAAAGCAAGCTGCACCGCCTGTGTATCTAATAAGAATTTTTAAATGCATCTAACCTAGGCAGACTGTGGGGACCCCCAACCAAACCCAGACGCTCAGCCCCCCTACCGCCCCCCTTTCCTTGACAATACAATAATGTAACTCTTACAACTGGATGGGTGAGGATCGGTCACAGCTTTATTAACTGCTGCTGTGTAACACTGCTCTGCTGCTGTGTAACACTGACAGGAAGTGGGAGGAGGCCTGACAGGAAGTGGTGGAGGCGGAGCCTGCCGTGTGCTGCAAGAGTTGTGCTGTGTGTGGAGAGAGCTCCTGGGAAGGGAGGAGAGCCAGGCGGAGGTGACCGAGCGGACCGGGAGGACCAGTAGGAGGCGACCGGAGGGACGAGCGTAAGAGAGCGCTGTGGCAGCGTGCAGTGCCGGCCAGGGGAGGGTGCCAGGTGGTGGTGACCAGGAGGTGATCAGGAGGACCGGTAAAAGGCGACCGGAGGGACAAGCGCGCTGTGATAGCGTGCAGCGTCCCTAGAGGAGGTGAGTGAGGGGCAGGAGGCCGCGATAAGCGGCCCTACTGAACCCAAGGGTGTACTGTACTGCATTGTATTTGTATCTGTATTGTAATTGTATTGTATTACCTAGTCCATATTTAATTGATTACCCCCCCGTCCATATTTAATTGATCACCCCCATCCATATTTAAATTGATTCCCCTGAACACCCCCGTCCATATTTAACTGATCCCTCTGACCACATTAAATTGACCCCCCGTCCTCATTTAATTGATCCCCGACCACCCCCCGTCCATATTAAAGTGATCCCCCTGACCACATTTAAATGATTGACCCCCCCAGCCCATAATTGATTGATCCCCCTTGTCCTATTTAATAGATTCCCCTTGTCCACTTTTACTCATCCCCAGTCCCTATCTATTTGCCTTATCCCCACCATATTTAATTAACCCCTGTCCATAATTAATTGATTGATTCCCCAGACCACAATTAATTATTTCCCCAGTCCATATTTATTGATATTATTGATACTTATTGATCCCCAGTCCTTAGTTAATTGACCCACCGTCCATACCTATTTATTTGCTTTACCCCCCATCCTATTTAATTAAACCCCCTGTCCATAATTAATTGATTGATTCCCTAGTCCACAATTAATTATTTCCCCAGTCCATACTTATTGATCCCAGTCCATAGTTAATTGACACACCGTCCATACTTAATTAATCCACCTGACCCACTCCGCTGATCCCCCGTCCATACTTAATTGATACTTAATTGATCCCCCGTCCATACTTAACTGATCCCGCGCCGATATCTAATCAATACACTTGCACATCCCTAATTGATCCCCGTCCATACACCTATATATAAATAATTGTGTTTTGTACTTGTACATATATACTGACTGTATCCCCATATTTAGAATGACGTCCATGTTGGCCGGAGCCGTGCAGTGTACATCTTGCGCAATGTATGCATTCCCTGAGCTACCGCTCAGGGATCCATACTGCTGCGAGAGATGTGAGCATATCGTGCACTTGGAAGCCCAAATCCTGGATCTAAGTGCTCAGATAGCGGTACTGAGGAGCATCGACAACATGGAACGGAGTTTGCTGCTCACCGAGCAGACACTCAATGGGTCAACACTAGGGGTGGAGCTTAGTGGGGAAGCGCAGGCTGAACAGGCAGGGAGCTGGGTAACAGTTAGAAGGGATAGAGGGAAGAAGTATAGGAAGGCTGGTTCAGAACCGGCATTATTGGAGCACGACAGATCCTCTGACCGCCGGGGGAGTGTATGCTCCAGTAATGAGGGGGAGGGGGGAAGTGTAGGGCAGGCTAGACAGGTCCTGGTAGTGGGTGACTCTATTATTAGGGGGACAGACAGGGCAATCTGTCACAAAGACCGGGATCGCCGAACGGTGTGCTGCCTCCCTGGCGCTCGAGTCCGGCACATCGCGTATCGGGTTGACAGGTTACTGGGTGGGGCTGGCGAAGACCCAGCGGTCATGGTCCACATTGGCACCAATGACAAAGTGAGTGGTAGATGGAGGGTCCTTAAAAATGATTTCAGGGATCTAGGTAGGAAGCTTAGGGCAAGGACCTCCAAGGTAGTTTTCTCAGAAATACTACCAATCCCGCGAGCCACACAGGAGCGCCAACGGGAGGTTAGGGAGGTGAATAAGTGGCTAAAGAGTTGGTGCAAGGCAGAAGGGTTTGGGTTCATGGAGAACTGGGCCGACTTCGCTGTCGGCTACAGGCTCTACCGTAGGGACGGGCTGCACCTCAATGGGGAGGGTGCAGCGGTGCTGGGGAAGAAGATGGCTAATAGGTTGGAGGAGTTTTTAAACTAGAGACGGGGGGGGGGAAACCAAGGAAATAGGTGGGATGTGAGGCAAGCAAGGGGGAAGGGGAGAAGTGAATATAATGAGGGTGGAGAGGGGGGTGGGGATAGTACAGTTAGATCGTTAGAGAAGAATAGGATGCTAAATAACCCCAAAGTTTTATCTTGCATGCTGACCAACGCAAGAAGCCTGACCAATAAGGCGGATGAGCTGCGGGCGCTTATATCGGAGGAGAGGTATGACATCGTAGGTATAACAGAGACTTGGCTAGACGATAGCTACGACTGGGCGGTAAACTTAACAGATTATAGTTTATTTAGAAGGGACCGGAAACAGGGGAAGGGCGGAGGAGTCTGCTTATATGTAAAGTCACGTCTAAAGCCCAGACTAAGGGAAGATATAGGAGAGGGAGAAGAGGGGGTCGAGTCCATGTGGGTAGAGATAGAGGGGGCAAAAAATAATAATAAAATATTACTGGGGGTCTGCTATAAGCCACCCAATATAACAGAGGAGAATGAGAAACTGCTATTAGGACAAATAGACAAAGTAGCAAAACATAATGAGGTGATTGTAATGGGGGACTTCAACTACCCGGATATTGACTGGGAAACAGAAACCTGTAGATCGCAGAAAGGAAAAAGGTTCTTGACAAATATCAAGGATAATTATCTCTCCCAACTAGTGCAGGAACCAACGAGAGGGAAGGCCGTGTTGGACTTAATATTGACTAATAGGCCTGATAGAATAACTGAGGTACAGATAAGGGGGCACCTAGGTAATAGCGATCATAATATTATCAATTTCAAAATGCCCTTCAGTAGGGTTATCAATAAGGGAACAACTAAAACATTAAACTTTAGGAGGGCGAAGTTTGATCAGCTGAAAGAAAACCTTCAACTTATAGACTGTGACAAAGTTCTTAATCAAGGAAATACGAATAGTAAATGGGAAACCTTCAAAAGAATTCTGAATACTCAGTGCGAGAGGTATATACCGTATGGGTATAAAAGGGCCAGAAATAAGAGGAAACCAATATGGTTGAATAAGAACGTAAAAGGGGCGTTAAATAGCAAAAAAGAGGCATTCAAGAGATTAAAACAGGAAAACAGCAAGGAGGCACTAATGTGTTACAAGGAAAAAACGAGAACCTGCAAAAAACAAATAAAAATAGCAAAGGAGGAAACAGAGAGACGTATTGCTAGGGAAAGTAGATCAAATCCCAAACTGTTCTTTACCTATATAAATAGTAAAAGGATTAAATCGAATAATATTGGACCGATAAAAAGTGAGGAAGGCAAAATCATAGAGAAAGATGAGGATAAAGCTAATCTATTAAATACATTTTTTTCGTCAACTTTCACAAAGGAAAAAGAACTAACAGGCGAAATGAGAAGTGACAAGCTTAATCCTCCACTAAGTATGACAAATCTAACCCAAGCTGGGGTACAGAAACGCCTCAGTAACATTAAAATAAACAAATCACCAGGACCTGATGGCATACACCCACGGGTACTAAGGGAACTAAGTAATGTGATAGACAGACCGTTATATCTTATATTTAAGGACTCTGTTGAGACTGGGTCTGTGCCACTTGATTGGCGACAGGCGAATGTAGTGCCAATATTCAAAAAGGGAGCAAAAAGTAACACCGGAAACTATCGGCCGGTGAGTCTGACGTCCGTTGTGGGCAAAATTTTTGAAGGCTTTATTAATGAGGCAATCATGGAGCATCTTGATGCTAATAATCTATTAACCCCGAACCAACATGGATTCATGAGGAATCGCTCCTGCCAAACAAACCTGATTGACTTCTACGAGGAGGTTAGCTCTCGAGTAGATCAGGGGGAACCAGTGGATGTCGTGTATCTCGACTTCTCAAAAGCGTTCGATAGCGTGCCACATAATAGGTTGGTATACAAAATGAGAATGATGGGGCTGGGGGAAAATGTCTGCAAGTGGGTAGCTAACTGGCTAAAGGATAGAAGGCAGAGGGTGGTTATAAATGGAATATACTCAGATTGGGTAAGCGTCACTAGTGGGGTACCACAGGGGTCTGTACTAGGCCCAATGTTATTTAATATCTTTATTAACGACATAGTCAACGGGATAAATAGTAAAATATCAATATTTGCAGATGACACAAAGTTATGTAAAACAATTAATACAAAAGAGGATAGTGAAGGCCTACAGAGGGATTTGGATAAGCTGGGTAGGTGGAGCATTAAATGGCAAATGAGGTTTAACGAGGAGAAATGTAAGGTCATACATATGGGAAGGAAAAATGGAAGTCACCAGTACTCACTGAATGGGAAATCATTGGGGAATTCAGAGATGGAGAAGGACTTGGGCATCTTGATTGATAGCAAACTAAATTGGAGTGCCCAAAGTCAGGCCGCTGCTGTAAGGGCAAACAGGGTAATGGGATGTATCAGAAGAGGTATAGCTGCAAAGGATGAGAACGTTGTGCTTCCACTGTACAAAGCACTGGTCAGACCACACTTGGAATACTGTACTCAGTTATGGGCCCCAATATATAGAAAGGATATAAATGAGCTTGAAAAGGTACAAAGGAGGGCAACAAAATTAATAAGGGGAATGGGGGGACTGCAATACCCAGAGAGGTTGGCAAAACTAGGACTATTCAGCCTGGAAAAGAGAAGGTTGAGGGGGAACATAATAAATGTGTACAAATATGTTAGGGGACAGTATAGAGACCTTGCCCGGGATTTGTTCAAAAGGAGGGATATTACGGTAACAAGAGGGCATTCACTAAGACTGGAAGAGAAAAGTTTTCAGCACCAGCATAGGAAGGGGTTCTTTACGGTAAGAGCAGTGAGAATATGGAATTCACTGAGTGAGGAGACGGTAATGTCGGATTCACTAAACCAGTTCAAGCGGGGACTGGATGCTTTTCTAGATACCAGGCAGATTTCTGCATATACTTAAAAATAGAATAAAATAGTAGGTTGATACAGGGATTTATTCTGACTGCTGGTTTCAGAGTCGGGAGGGAATTTTTCTTCAGGTGAAGATTGGCTAAATCATTTGGGGTTTTTGCCCTCCTCTGGATCAACTTTAGCAATTACAGAACTAACAGGTCGAACTTGATGGACGCAAGTCTTTATTCGGCTTTACTAACTATGTAACTATGTAACTATGTAACTCTTTATACTCATTCCATTAGAAAGGCATTTTATTTCTAAAATAATTCAGCTTGTTGCAGCATGCCCTGGGTCTCCACTCCGGCAACTTGGCCAACAAGTGTAACTCTCCAACATGTCCTTTCTATTTCCAGGCCACGGAGGATCCTGCGTACTCGTATGCAGGACTCTGACCCCCACCCATCACTCTTAACACTTGTTCCACTCCATCCTGGAGTCCTGACAGGAATATGTCCAGTCCAATATCCATTAAGTGAACACCGTCGGGCTGTATGAGGCCTGCTTTATCTCCTTCCAGTTGTCGGTGTCGTACCACTACACTGCCTCTGTCTCTTCTAAATTTTGCCATCCGAATATTTATTACCCGCCTTGTCCGTTCGATGGCCTTGATGTCTCGCGCACCTTGCCATACCGCTATCGGCACAATCTCTGACCATACTATAGCTAGTTTTGTGAAAAATTCTCTGAAGCGCTCAGTGTCTAGTTTCATTATTGCCATTAGTTATGCGCTCTTGTGATGACCTAGGTTTTTTCCCCCGGCCTGTATAACTAAGATGACCGGACATCTTGCCTCTCTCCCTACCTTGATTACCTCCATTAGTACCTGTGGCCATAGCAGGCCTCTAATACCTCTCCAATTGAAATATGTGTTATGAAACTCTAATTTCCTCCCACCTGGGCGGACTGTCGCCCTTTTTTCTGCCCAATATATATACGAGTGGCCTATCACCCACACTGTTGGCTTAGCGTCACCTGTAAAAGAAACAAATCACGTTAGGATATCAAGTCCGGTCTTATGTATCTTGCCAAACACGTGGATCGCCATCTCCCTATCCTCTGAACTTCCGTTTCTGACAGTCCTGCTCTTGCTGCTTCCGTGGCCGCGCCTATGTGGAATGAGTGTGTCCCGTAATCTTTGGGGTGGTTCCCTGCCGATGTTATGCATTTATTAAATATAGCTTGGAACTGGTATCTTGATAATGGCGTTCCATCCATGTGTGATAGGAAGAAATTACTTTGTGATCTGATGGTTAGATATGTTTTTACTATTGTTACCCGACTCAGTGTACCGTTTGTGGGTTGTAGAAGTACCCAAGTGCCCCTGCCCGCTGGAACCGTTTTCGATTTGTGTATGCGTAGACATATTGCATTATTGGCTATGACTACGTCCTGGTGTAATAAGCCTCCACTGGTGGTAATTTTGGATTGAGGGACTAATTCGCTTATGCATAGCGCCCCGAAGAAGGCGATCACAAATGCAGTAGACAGTAGTGTTGCTTCAAATTGTGAGTGTCATGTTAATGGTGTTAGGGATATGATGTGAGAAATCAGTTTTAGTGACACGGGATGGGACGTCTACACTCCTGACTTGGCTGACCCCTTTTCCACCCTTTTATGGATTGTCTGATGATGAATCTTTGTCACATCTCCCCAATTCAGTAGTTGGAAGTGAAATGCTACTCCGGTCAGACACCGCTGCGCTGACGCCCCTGATATGCCCCTCATCATTAGCTGGTGGAGAAATTCTATGGTGACTTGTGATCTGGCTTGTTCACATTGGTCAACCCGTCTGGCTGCTACTAGTCGTGTCCACTCTTCCCATGCCTTACCGTATGCTTGCCACGTCGACGGGGCAACTGACGCTCTGATTAGTGGCATCAACTATTCGCCACTAGATCCCATAGGGAAGGTGGGCAACTGTTGCCCGATGGGTGGGCGTTGTGGAAGAGCTCTGTGAAAATCTGCCAATTGAATTGTTATAAAGCATTAGCAGCAGCTTTAGACCCTTCAGCATAGTGGCTAGCGTGGACCCATACATTATGTTTTAGGCACAGGAATGCTAGCCTGGGTAGTAGGCCTAGCACTGGGAGAGACGATGATGCTATCTTATAAATGCAGTGCGCTATGCTGGTGTTTTTTGTTATGAAGCGTATATTTTTGTAAGCCAGGAGCGCGCCCCATATTTCTATTGCTACCACTATTGGGAAGAAAAATTATTTTCATGGCTAGATGCAGCTAAAAATTATTATTAATTTAAAAGCTGGTGGAGCTTGGTATAGATGGCCTAATACAATGAGTCCCACACACTGCTAGAAGGCCAAATATTTTTTCAGAGGTAGATGCAGAAAAAAATTATATTCAGTTTGCAACCTGATGGAGGTCAGTATAGATGGACTAACAGAACAAGTCCCACACACTGCTAGAAGGCCAAATATTTTTTCAGAGCTAGATACAGAAAAAATATTATATTCAATTTGCAACCTGATGGAGGTCAGTATAGATGGACTAATAGAACAAGTCCCACACACAGCTAGAAGCCCAAATATTTTTTCAGAGCTAGATACAGAAAATTATTATATTCAATTTGCAACCTGATGGAGGTCAGTATAGATGGACTAATAGAACAAGTCCCACACACTGCTAGAAGGCCAAATATTTTTTCAGAGCTAGATGCAGAAAAATATTATATTCAATTTGCAACCTTATGGAGGTCAGTATAGATGGACTAATAGAACAAGTCCCACACACTGCTAGAAGGCCAAATATTTTTTCAGAGCTAGAGGCAGAAAAATATTATATTCAATTTGCAACTTGATGGAGGTCAGTATAGATTGACTAATAGAACAAGTCCCACACACAGCTAGAAGCCCAAATATTTTTTCAGAGGTAGATGCAGAAAAATATAATATTCAATTTGCAACCTGATGGAGGTCAGTATAGATGGACTAATAGAACAAGTCCCAAACACTGCTAGAAGGCCAAATATTTTTTCAGAGCTAGATGCAGAAAAATATTATATTCAATTTGCAACCTGATGGAGGTCAGTATAGATGGACTAATAGAACAAGTCCCACACACAGCTAGAAGTCCAAATATTTTTTCAGAGGTAGATGCAGAAAAATATTATATTCAATTTGCAACCTGATGGAGGTCAGTATAGATGGACTAATAGAACAAGTCCCACACACAGCTAGAAGCCCAAATATTTTTTCAGAGGTAGATGCAGAAAAATATTATATTCGATTTGCAACCTGATGGAGGTCAGTATAGATGGACTAATAGAACAAGTCCCACACACTGCTAGAAGGCCAAATATTTTTTCAGAGCTAGATGCAGACAAAAAATTATTTTTAATTTGCAACCTGATGGAGGTCAGTATAGATGGACTAATAGAGAAAGTCCCACACACTGCTAGAAGGCCAAATATTTTTTCAGAGCTAGATGCAGATATAAATTATTTTTAATTTGCAACCTGATGGAGGTCAGTATAGATGGACTAATAGAGAAAGTCCCACACACTGCTAGAAGGCCAAATATTTTTTCAGAGCTAGATGCAGAAAAAAATTATATTCAGTTTGCAACCTGATGGAGGTCAGTATAGATGGACTAATAGAACAAGTCCCACACACTGCTAGAAGGCCAAATATTTTTTCACAGCCAGATGCAGAAAAATATTATATTCAATTTGCAACCTGATGGAGGTTAGTATAGATGGACTAATAGAACAAGTCCCAGACACAGCTAGAAGCCCAAATATTTTTTCAGAGCTAGATGCAGAAAAATATTATATTCAATTTGCAACCTGATGGAGGTCAGTATAGATGGACTAATAGAACAAGTCCCACACACTGCTAGAAGGCCAAATATTTTTTCAGAGCTAGAGGCAGAAAAATATTATATTCAATTTGCAACTTGATGGAGGTCAGTATAGATGGACTAATAGAACAAGTCCCACACACAGCTAGAAGCCCAAATATTTTTTCAGAGGTAGATGCAGAAAAATATAACATTCAATTTGCAACCTGATGGAGGTCAGTATAGATGGACTAATAGAACAAGTCCCACACACTGCTAGAAGGCCAAATATTTTTTCAGAGCTAGATGCAGAAAAAAATTATATTCAATTTTCAACCTGATGGAGGTCAGTATAGATGGACTAACAGAACAAGTCCCAAACACAGCTAGAAGCCCAAATATTTTTTCAGAGGTAGATGCAGAAAAATATTATATTCAATTTGCAACCTGATGGAGGTCAGTATAGATGGACTAATAGAACAAGTCCCACACACAGCTAGAAGGCCAAATATTTTTTCAGAGCTAGATGCAGAAAAAAATTATATTCAATTTGCAACCTTATGGTGGTCAGTATAGATGGACTAATAGAATGATGCTATGCCCAAAAGGTTTTACTTCACTAGGTGCAGTAAAAAAATTGGTATTCTATACACAGGTGGTATAACTTGCAACACAGATAGGCTACTCCACTGACTAACACACTCTGCAATAGGCCAAAAAGGATTAGCTTTGATAGATTTAGCCAAATGCTGTGAAAAAAACTTGCACTGCACTGGCACAGACCTGCCTGGCAAAAACTGATAGGAACTGATGTAACCAAGTCCTGAAAAGGACTGCAATTACAATTAGTCTTTACTCCCACAACCTATCTATTTAAGAGCACAGACCTGCCTGATAAAAGTCGTAGGAAATGCTGTAACCTAGTCCTTAAAAGGACTGCAATCACAACTATTCCCTACTCCCAAGCTATCTGTAGATTTGTGCGAAAATTGGCTTGAAATTAACAAGGTATAGCGCACACAGCAACAGCGGTGCCGTCTAACACGCAGCTGCACCAGTGAGAAAATGGTGGCGACGGGGAAAATGGCTGGGATTTATAGGGCAAGGACATGTGACATACACTGCCAATGACACATGCCCTTGGTTGTGTGAAAAAAAGCACTTCGCTCCGTGTGTGCTCTGCTGATAGGCTGACAGATTGCACCTCCCCACTGTAAATGCGGGAAAGAGAAAAAAGAGAAAAAAAAATGGAGATCTTCATTATTCCTGCAGAGATCCATCCCCTGCCCCTCCCCCCGCCCCGCTGTACACTCAAATTGCGTATTAACATTATTTTTCATCATTACTGAGAAAAAATCCAGTTATGATTTTGGTGCATGAACAGTTATCGAATATAACCTCGAACAGCCAAATTTTTTTCAAATCGTTCGTGTTCGCCGAACAGCTCGAACACCGCTCAAAACAGCTCGAATTTGAGATTGGCGAACAGTTCGAGTCGAACAACGCTCATCTCTAGTCTTGAAAGGGAAGGCAGCTGGCAGAAACATTTAATTACAAATGAAGCCTTTTAGATTCTCACGTTGAATACCAAACATCCACATGGCATGGACTTTAAGAATGATCTCTTTTACATTTACTGAAATGTCACATTTGTAAATTTGTATATAAAAATTTCATTTTTTCCAGGTTCCATTATAAGCTGATTTTGTATTTGAATATGTATTTAAAGGGGAATCCTATAAGTTGGTTCTATAACTTATGTTGATTGGTCTGTTTATATTTAAATAGGTTCACATGTATATTGCACTTCATTCTATGAGTAATGGCGGTTTCAAGAAACATATCAGATTTTAAGGTTTCACAAGAACTGGTTCGTGTTTTAAATGGGCTTTAATAATGGATGTGCTGAATTTTTTAAATAATTTCTCCAGTAATTTGCTGTGCTATGCCAACGGAATTCAAGGCACCAAGGGTTATTCATCCTGAATCCAGTTACAATTCTAATGAAGGTGGTGAGCGCTGTTTCCTTTCTTTAGCAAAATGTGACCATGTTTAAGTAAACCACACCCAAAAGTGTGCCTTTCCGCCCTTTTAGGACTTTTCTCTGGGTTGTGCTAAAGGCTGGCTTTTGTTTGCCATTTTATACAGTACTGCTCACCATTAATGGCACCCCCACAACAGTAACGTTGGTGAGTAGAAAAGTAGGGATTTTAAAATAAAAATAATAAAGCCTTTTGTTTAACCACTTTATCCCCCAAAGTTGTTTGCATGTTAATGATCAGGCCAATTTTTACAATTCTGACCAGTGTCACTTTATGAGGTAATAACTCTGGAACACTTCTACAGATCGCACTGATACTCGTATTGTTTTTTCGTGACATACTGTATTGTACTTCTTCATAGTGATAACATTTATTCGATATGACTTGCGTTTATTTGTTAAAACATAGAAATTTGGTGAAAATCTTGAAAATGTCTATGTTATATCCGCACAATTTTTGAAACAATTTTTTTTTGTTAGGAAGTTATAAGGGTTAAAAGTCGACCAGTGATTACTCATTTTTCCAACAAAATTTACAAATCCATTTTTTTTAGAGACCACATCACATTTGATTTCACTTTGAGGGGTCTATATTACAGAAAATACCCAATGTGATACCATTCTAAAAACTGAACCCCTCAAGGTGCTCAAAACCACATTCAAGAAGTTTATTAACCCTTCAGGAGCTTCACAGGAATTAATGGAATGTGAAAGAAAAAAATGAACATTTAACTTTTTTCAGTAAAATTTTACTTTAGTCCCAATTTTTTTTTATTTTCACAAGGGTAACAGGAGAAATTGGACCCCAAAAGTTATGAAATTTCTCCTGAGTACTCTAATACCCCATATGTGGGGAAAAACCATGGTTTGGGCACACGGCAGGTTTTGGAAGGAAAGGAGCATAGTTTGACTTGCTGGAATTGAGAGCGGACGCCATGTCGCGTTTGCAGAGCCTCTGATGTGCCTAAACAGAGGAAAACCCCCAAAAGTGACCACATTTTGGAAACTAGACCCCTTAAGGAAATTATCTAGATGTATGGTGAGCACTTTGAACCCAAAGTGCTTCACAAACGTTTATAACGTAGAGCCATCAAAATAAAAAAATCAGATTTTTTCCACAAAATGTATCTTTTAGCCTCAATTTTTATATTTTCACAAGGATAACAGGAGAAAGTGGACCTCAAAATCTGTTGTGCAATCTCTCCTTAGTATGTTGATACCCCATATGTGGAATAAAATTACTGTTTGGGCGCACATCAGGGCTCGGAAGGGAAGGAGTGACGTTTTGGAATGCAGACTTTGATGGAATGGTTTGCTGGCATCATGTTATGTTTGCAGAGCCCCTGATTTGCCTAAACAGAGGAAATGCCCAACAAATGAGCCTATTTTGGAACTAATCTACTGTTTCCTAGTATGTGAATTTTAGAATGTAGTGGCATATGTGAGTTGTGTAGAGTGCATCAGCAGGAGCGGGCTGTCCTGGGGGGGGGCAGGAGGGCAAATGCCCCCCTGGGCCGGTCACTCAGCAGCTGTTTAGGGCCGCCTGCTGGTTCAGCAGCTGCTGGCCAACACTGTTACTTTAAGTGTCACTGCCTGACAGCATCAGACGTGCCTACGCAGCATGCTGTCACAGAGGGGATGGTTGGACAGGATTCCCGGCCTTCCCTCCTGCTGCACAAGGAGCTCCTGGCCCCTGCATTACTGATAAGATGGATGTGTAGTGACAGGGGTCAGGGTATGTACTGTGGTGGGCTGGATTGAGGACTAATATTATGATAGTCTGCAGCAATGTCTTTTATGAGGGGGTTGCAGCAGTGTCTTTTATGGAGGGTTGCAGCAGCGTCTTTTATGAGGGGGGTCTGCAGCAATGTCTTTTATGGGGGTGTCTGCAGCAATGTATTTTATAGGGGGGTCTGCAGCAATGTATTTTATGGGGGACTGGTGGTCTGTTACCATGTAAATTATGAGGGGCTGGGGTCTGCTACACTTTATACCTGTGTGTATAAGAAGGGTGGTGGGGAATGTTGCACTGTTTACTTTTTAGGGGCAGGGGACATATTACCCTGTGCACTGTGTGTGGCACTGAATACTTTGGGGTACTGGTGGGTGGATGTAATACTGTGAGAGGCATGGGGATCAATTCATCATTGTACACCCTGAGCTGCTGTGAACTTTGATGAACTGGGGGTGTTACAGTGTATACAGTGTGAGGGGAGCAGTAGCGTAGCTACTGGGGGGCAGAGGGGGTGGTTGCCCTGGGAACTGCGCTCAGAGTGCCCAACCAGAGCGATGCCACCCTTAACTGTATCCGCTTGCGCAGCACGCCAATACAGTTAAACTCTGCGGCACAGCAAGGAGACACGATTTCCCTGCACTACCGCTCTCAGCCATGGTAGGATGATGCAATGGCCGCGGCAATGGCACACGCACAGTAAGGTCAGTACATCTCGGCCATTGCATCATCCTGCTGTGGCTGAGAGCGGTAGTACAGGGACATCAACGAGTTGGTTTTCCCAGTGTGCTCATTGGGATCCTGGATTAGATGAGTGTATGATATTTTTTATTTACTTAAAACTTTTGGTATGACTGTGGGAGCATCATAGAGTGTTGCAGACCCTCATACAGTTGGGAGGGGGGCTCTCATACATTTTAGTGGCTACTGTCGGGGCCCCTCAAAGTGTGGGTGCCATTATACAGCATGGAGCTAATGTGGGTGTCCTCATACTGTTTGAGGGCCAACATACATTTTGGGGACTAATGTGGGGGCCCTGTTACAGTATGGGAGCTAATGTGGAGATCCTTAAACTGGGGACTTCTGTGAGGACCATCATAAAATGTGGGGACTACAGAGGGGACCTTCATATAGCGTGAGGGCCATTATACAGTTTGGGGGTCATTATACAGTGTGAGGACTACTTTAGGGGCATTATACTCTGTTTTGGGTGAGCAGTGAGGACATCATACTATGTATAGGGGAGCAGTGGGATCATCATACTATATATAGGGGAGCTGTGATCCCATCATACTGTGTATAGGGGAGCTGCGAGCCCATCATACTGTGTATAGGGGAGCTGCGAACCCATCATACTGTGTATAGGGGAGTTGCGTGCCCATCACACTGTGTATAGGGGAGTTGCGAGCTCATCATACTGTGTATAGGGGAGCTGCGAGCCCATCATACTGTGCATGGGGAAGTTACGAGCCCATCATTCTGTGCATAGGGGAGTTGCGAGCCCATCATTCTGTGTATAGGGGAGCTGCAGGCTCATCATACTGTGTATAGGGGAGCTGTGGGTCCATTATGCTACATAAACGCGAGCTGTTGGGGCATTATACTGCATATAGGGAAGTTGTGGGGGCATTAAACTGCATATAGGGGAGCTGTGAGGTATTATACTGCATATAGGGGAACTGTGGACCGATCATACTCTGTATAGGGAGCTGTAGAGCAATATACTGTTTATCGGGGAGATGTGGGGGCATTATACTATGAATATGGGAGCTGTGGGTCCATCATATGACCGTCAAAGGTGCACATGGGGCATTATTACATGCTCTAGGCATAATATGGACACTGTTTTCTAGGACACTTGAATGTGGCATTAATATTTTCTAGGGGACAATTTTATAATATAGAGGGCATTATTACATGGGACAGTAAGAGGAGCGCTGTTATTGTACCACACAGTATGTGCAGTAATAGGGACACGGTAGCAGCCGCTCAGTATTGTGGTATCAGAAGGATCAGCAGTTTGGGCAGGTTGGGATTCTGGGAATAGATGGGGACGATGCTGGAAATGTGAGAAGTCTAATGTGTCTATGTTGTAATCGCTGCAGACGAGTCCTGGCTGGAGTAGTTGTCATGTCAGACTGGGCCAGATGTAACAGAGAAAACTGAACGATTCTATCATAAACAATGTTAGCTGTAAGATACTATATATAACTGTACAGTAATGTGTTATATGTAGTGATGAGCGAGCACTAAAATTCTCGGGTACTCCTTGCTCAGGTCGAGCAAATTGGAATACTCGGGTGCTCTGGGATACTCGAGCATTTTTCAGGCGGCTCCCCCCGGCGGACTGCAGAGGGCCTAAAAATTGCCCAAATCGATATGAACAGTGCTCAAATGACATGGGGACAGCATGGGGAAGACCCCTGGAAGCATTTCTGACTCCCAGGTCACTTCTGTCAACAACGATGCCAGAGGTATTACGCCACTTTTACAGACTCACAATAAAACATACCAAAACGAAACCAAAATGGATTTTACTCGGAAATATGTTAAGGAACATTCTTTCCATGACATGTACAATGTACAGTCATGGCCAAAAGTATTGAGAATGAGACAAATAGTAATTTTTCCAAAGTTTACTGCTTCACTTTTTGTAATGGCAATTTGCATATACTCCTGAATGTCAAAGAGTGATCAGCTTAACAGCAATTACTGTACTTGCAAAGTCAATATTTGCCCAGAAAATGAACTTTAACCCCCAAAACACATTTCAACATCATTGCAGTCCTGCCTTAAAAGGAGCAGCTAACATCGTTTTAGTGATTGATCCATTAACACAGGTGTGGGTGTTGATGAGGACAGGGCTGGCGATCAATCAGTCATGATTAAGTAAGAATGACATCACTGGACACTTTAAAAGGAGGCTGGTTCTTGGTATCATTGTTTCCCTTCAGTTAACCATGGTTATCTCTAAAGAAACACGTGCAGCCATCATTGCACTGCACAAAAATGGCCTAACAGGGAAGAGTATCGCAGCTACAAAGATTGCACCTCAGTCAACAATCTATCGCATCATCAAGAACTTCAAGGAGAGAGCTTCCATTGTTGTCAAGAAGGCTCCAGTGCGCCCAAGAAAGACCAGCAAGCACCAGGACCGTATCTTAAAACTGTTTCAGCTGCGGGATCGGACTACCGGCAGTGCCGAGCTTGCTCAGGAATGGCAGCAGGCTGGTGTGAGTGCTTCTGCACGCACTGTGAGGCGAGACTCTTTGAGCAAGGTCTGGTTTCAAGGAGGGCAGCAAAGAAGCCACTTCTCTCCAGAAAAAACATCAGGGACCGACTGATATTCTGCAAAAGGTACAGGGAGTGGACTGCTGAGGACTGAGGCAAAGTCATTTTCTCTGATGAATCCCCTTTTCGAATGTTTGGGACATCTGGAAAACAGCTTATTCGGAGAAGAAGAGGTGAGCGCTACCACCAGTCTTGTCTCATGCCAACTGTAAAGCATCCTGAAACCATTCATGTGTGGGGTTGCTTCTCAGCCAAGGGAATCGGCTCACTCACAGTCTTGCCTAAAAACACAGCCATGAATGAAGAATGATACCAGAATGTCCTCCAAGAGCAACTTCTCCCAACCATCCAAGAGCAGGTTGGCGCCCAACAATGCCTTTTCCAGCATGATGGAGCACCTTGCCATAAAGCAAAGGTGATAACTAAATGGTTCATGGAACAAAACATAGAGATTTTGGGTCCATGGCCTGGAAACTCCCTAGATCTTAATCCCATTGAGAACTTGTGGTCAATCATCAAGAGACGGGTGGACAAACAAAAACCAACAAATTCTGGCAAAATGCAAGCATTGATTATGCAAGAATGGACTGCTATCAGTCAGGATTTGGTCCAAAAGTTGATTGAGAGCATGCCAGGGAGAATTACAGAGGTCTTGAAGAAGAAGGGGCAACACTGCAAATATTGACTTGCTGCATTAACTCATTCTAACTGTCAATATAACCTATTGGTACTCATAATATGATTGCAATTATATTTCTGTATGTGATATAAACATCAGACAAACACTAATTAAAACCAGAGGCCAGCAGATCATGTGAAAATATAATTTTGGTGTCATTCTCAAAACTTTTGGCCATGACTGTATAAAAAGCAAAATAAATAACCAAAAACAAAAATACTCCTCCACACCTTGGACTATGTTCACACGTAGCGTTTGTGATGCGTTTTTGCACTTTTGCATTGCTTTCAACCAAGACAAATGCATTCACCAGGAAATTTCATTTTAGCATTTTACAACCTTATCTGGCCATGTGGTGTGTGACACATCATCAGACACATGCATACAGCGCTGAAAAGTCATGGGAACAGCATGGGGAAGACCTCTGGAAGCTTCTCTGACTCCCAGGTCACTGCCTAAAAGTGTGCCCATCATAAGTGATCCTTGGCGCATGCGAAGATGCCTCCCGCCATGAACCTGTCGTTGCAGACTTGCAACAATCACCGTCCAAGTGCTTGTCCCACTGCAACGTTCAGTTGTCCCTACCCCATTCCTTGGAATGCAAGCACAAGTATGCAGGCAGCCAGCCACCCACCCACCCACAGGCTGCAATACTATACTGCCAAATTTTTGACAGCTGCTTGCACTTGAAAGGTGGCCTTTTAGGCTCGTAGAGGCGGAAACTTTTCATAACCTCATGCCGGCAGCAGCCGGGTGTCCATACTCGGTCCCCAGCCACCACTATATTTCCCGGTATCGCCTCCGCCTTCCACAAGCACGGGTTCCACAAAATTACCCGTGCCCTCCCCAGTGCACTTACTGGGAAGGACCGCCTAACCACAAACATGTGGACAGGTGAATGCAGCCAGGGATGGTACGGAGCCAGTCCACAACTTTTTTTGCTGACAGTTGTATTTAACTCGGTGAAAGGACTGGCATAGAGGGAAACTCTATCTACCCTGCATGTCATTTCTCACAGGAAGTCCTGTAATGCAGCTTGTTGCAGAATCAATGGTAGCCTGTCCAACATCAACTCGCCCTTGTCGGTGGTGCTTTGATACACACACATCTTTCTTTTCGCATTTAATTTCTTGAATACAGAGTTGGACAATGGCCTGATCTGTAATGCGGTTTGAGAAATAACATGCATAAGCATGGCCTATCCACATTAACAAAGCAGCCATAGAGTGTCCGGGAACCTTCCCCCACACTATTCTTAGCCAGGGCTGCTTTTCGGCAGGGTTGGACGGGCCCACCAGAGTACCGGAGACTCCTCCGGCGGGCCCTGGCTTCTCCTTCAGGAGAGTTCATAGTGCCGAGGTGAGGCCATGATGATGATAGAGGCCATCATCTGCTTAGTTTTCTGTTACTTGGAATGCAAGTGCAAGTATGCAGCCAGCCACCTACCCACCCACAGGCCGCAACACTAAACTGCCAGATTTCGGGGCAGCTTTTTGCACTTGAAATATGGCCTTTTAAGCTTGTGAAGGCGGAAGCTTTTCACAACCTCATGCCGGCGGCGGCCGGGTATCCATACTCTGTCCCCAGCCGCTACTATATTTCCCAGTATCGCCTCTGCCTTCCACAAGCACGGGTTCCACAACATTACCTGTGCCCTCCCCAGTGCACTTACTGGGAAGGACCGCCCAACCACAAACACGTGGAGAGGTGAATGTGGCCAGGGACGGTACGGAGCCAGCCCACAACTTTTTTTGCTGACAGTTGTATTTAGCTCGGTGAAAGGACTGGCATAGAGGGAAACCCTATCTACCCTGCGTGTCATTTCTCACAGGAAATCTTGTAAAGCTGCTTTCACTTGAAATGTGGCCTTTTAGGCTCGTGGAGGAGGAAGCTTTTCACAACTACATGCCTCATGCCTCGTGTCCATACTCGGTCCCCAGCCGTCACTATTTCTCCCGGTGTTGTCTCCGTCTTCTACAAGCGTGGGTCCCTGAACATTACTGCTGGTACTTTTCTGTGGGAATTTGCTTGCCTCCTACCAGGCTGGAATATTTCCAGCAAACTATGGTATGACGCCATGGTATTAGCACTGCCCCCAGTACCAGTAGCAAAGCCATCCCCAATTTCCTTCTCCGGAATTTTATTTGGTAGACTGAGTGGCTGCCCAAATACATTTTCTCACAAAGGAGCTGAAGATAGAGTGGCAGTAGGTGCAAGTTTCTCCAGCCTGTTCGATATTAGAGGGTGAACGAATGGCAGAACATTGGATCAGAGGTTAGCACTGAAGACTTGCAGTGCTGGGATCCTGGGTTCAAATCCCAGCAAGGACAACATCTGCAAGTACTTTGTATGTTCTCCCCGTGTTTGCGTGTGTTTTCTCCTCAGTAAAAAAGCAGCCATAGAGTGTCCGGGACCCTTTCCACACACTTTTCTTAGCCAGGACTGCTTCTGGGCAGGGTTGGACGGTCCCACCAGAGAATACTCTGGTGTGCCTTGGCTTCTACGTCAGGAGAGTTCATGATAGCGCTAACTTTGCAGCTGCTATGGGGCTCTTGAGCGGGGGAGAAAGGTTAGCCCTCAGAATCAAATCCTCTGGTGGGCACAATGTTTTTCAATCTGAAACAGCTTCTCAGTGGGAGTTGTATTTCACCACAGCCATATTCTTTAGCTTGGTGAAAGGACTGGCATAGAGGGAAACCGTATCTAACCTGGCTGTCATTTCTCCGTCACCAGGTTCCGCCCATTGTCACACACGACCATGCCTGGCTGTATGTTCAGCGGTGAGAGCCACAGATCAGGCTGCTGTGTTACAGCTTTCAACAACTCTGCAGCGCTGGTTGGTTTGTCAATTAAGCGTTAAGCATGTTATCTTCAGCACAGCCTGTTGCCGCTTGGCCAAGGCAGTGCTGCAGTGCTGTCAGCTTGTGACTGATGTTGTCATTTTGGAGATGGAGGAGGAGGTGCATGAGCTGAACAATGTGATTACACTGTTGTTAAATTGGTGACGCTGTTTTTTATACTAAAGAAAGATCCTATTGTTTTTTTTACGTTTTTTTTTAAGACAAATGCATTCACCGGGAAATGTAATTTTAACATTTTACAACCTTATCTGGCAATGTGGTGTGTGACACCTCATCAGACACATCCTGGTTTTTTTTATGATGGAGGGACACTAAAAGTCATAAAGCCTATTTTTATAGGGACATCAGACGGCCCTTATTATTCTTTTAAAGGCCAGCAGTCGGCCCTAGCTATTGTTAGAGAGCCATCAGCCAGCTATGCTTTGTTGTTCCCATTATTAACAAGTGGGTCTACTATACTGTTATTGTGTATCCAGTGACTGCAAGGGCTGCCAAAAATTTGGACCCAACCCAATACCCCTTTGAAGAGACATAAAGGAGGGTCTCAGTAAAAAAAAATGTTCCCATTATAAAGGAGTAGGTCTCCTATAGTGGTAATGCCCAGGCTGTGACTGCAAGGGCTGCCAAAATTTGGGAAATAACCACTAAGAATTTAAAGACACACAGAGCAGGGCCACAGTAATAAGGTACGACATGATCCCATTAGAAAGGAGAGAGTCTGCTATACAGTTAAAGGGTATGCAGTGAGCCCAATGGCTGACAATTTTAGGAAAAACCCCACTAAGAATTTAAAGACATACAGAGCAAGGCCACAGTAACAAGGTATGACATGTTCCCATTAGAAAGGAGAGAGTCTGCTATACAGTTATAGGGTATACAGTGAGCCCAACGGCTGACAATTTTAGGAAAAATCCCACTAAGAATTTAAAGACCATGTAGCAGGGCCACAGTAAAAAGTTACGACATGTTCCCATTAGAAAGGAAAGGGTCTGCGATACAGTTATAGGGTATGCAGTGAGTCCAACGGCTGACAATTTTAGGAAAAACCCCACTAAGAATTTAAAGACACATGGAGCAGGGCCACAGTAACAAGGTACGACATGTTCCCATTAGAAAGGAAAGGGTCTGCTATACAGTTATAGGGTATGCAGTGAGTCCAACGGCTGACAATTTTAGGAAAAACCCCACTAAGAATTTAAAGACACATGTAGCAGGGCCACAGTAACAAGTTACGACATGTTCCCATTAGAAAGGAAAGGGTCTGCTATACAGTTATATGGTTTGCAGTGAGTTCAACGGCTGACCAATTTTAGGAAAAACCCCACTAAGAATTTAAAGACACATGTAGCAGGGCCACAGTAACAAGTTACGACATGTTCCCATTAGAAAGGAGAGGGTCTGCTATACAGTTATAGGGTATGCAGTGAGTCCAATGGCTGACAATTTTAGGAAAAACCCCACTAAGAATTTAAAGACACAGAGCAGGGCCACAGTAACAAGGTACGACATGTTCCCATTAGAAAGGAAAGAGTCTGCTATATAGTTATAGGGTATGCAGTGAGTCCAACGGCTGACAATTTTAGGAAAAACCCCACTAAGAATTTAAAAACACTTGTAGCAGGGCAACAGTAACAAGGTACGACATGTTCCCATTAGAAAGGAGAGGGTCTGCTATACAGTTATAGGGTATGCAGTGAGTCCAACGGCTGACAATTTTAGGAAAATCCCCGCTAAGAATTTAAAGACACACAGAGCAGGGCCCCAGTAACAAGTTCAACATGTTCCCATAAGAAAGGAGAGGGTCTGCTATACAGTTATAGGGTATGCAGTGAGTCCAACGGCTGACCAATTTTAGGAAAAACCCCACTAAGAATTTAAAGACACACGGAGCAGCGCCACAGTAACAAGGTACGACATGTTCCCATTAGAAAGGAGAGGGTCTGCTATACAGTTATAGGGTATGCAGTGAGTCCAACGGCTGACAATTTTAGGAAAAACCCCACTAAGAATTTAAAGACACTTGTAGCAGGGCAACAGTAACAAGGTACGACATGTTCCCATTAGAAACGAGAGGGTCTGCTATACAGTTATAGGGTATGCAGTGAGTCCAACGGCTGACAATTTTAGGAAAATCCCCACTAAGAATTTAAAGACACACAGAGCAGGGCCACAGTAACAAGTTACGACATGTTCCCATTAGAAAGGAGAGAGTCTGCTATACAGTTATAGGGTATGCAGTGAGTCCAATGGCTGACCAATTTTAAGAAAAACCCCACTAAGAATTTAAAGACACACAGAGCATGGCCACAGTAACAAGTATGACATGTACCCATTAGAAAGGAGAGGGTCTGCTATACTGTTATAGGGTATGCAGTGAGTCCAACGGCTGACCAATTTTAGGAAAAACCCCACTAAGAATTTAAAGACACACGGAGCAGCGCCACAGTAACAAGGTACGACATGTTCCCATTAGAAAGGAGAGGGCCTGCTATACAGTTATAGGGTATGCAGTGAGTCCAACGGCTGACCAATTTTAGGAAAAACTCCACTAAGAATTTAAAGACACATGTAGCAGGGCCACAGTAACAAGTACTACATATTCCCATTAGAAAGGAGAGGGCCTGCTATACAGTTATAGGGTATGCAGTGAGTCCAACGGCTGACAATTTTAGGAAAAACCCCACTAAGAATTTAAAGACACAGAGCAGGGCCACAGTAACAAGTACAACATGTTCCCATTAGAAAGGAGAGAGTCTGCTATATAGTTATAGGGTATGCAGTGAGTCCAACGGCTGACAATTTTAGGAAAAACCCCACTAAGAATTTAAAGACACAGAGCAGGGCCACAGTAACAAGGTACAACATGTTCCCATTAGAAAGGAGAGAGTCTGCTATATAGTTATAGGGTATGCAGTGAGTCCAACGGCTGACAATTTTAGGAAAAACCCCACTAAGAATTTAAAGACACATGGAGCAGGGCCACAGTAACAAGGTACTACATGTTCCCATTAGAAAGGAGAGGGTCTGCTATACAGTTATAGGGTATGCAGTGAGTCCAACGGCTGACAATTTTAGGAAAAACCCCACTAAGAATTTAAAGACACACAGAGCAGGGCCACAGTAATGACAAATTCCCATTAGAAAGGATACAGTCTCCCATAGTGTTGGTCTATGCAGTGAATTCAAGGGCTGCCAAAAATTTGGAGGCACTTCAATGCCCCTTGGAAGAGACGTGGAGGAGGGCCTCATAAAAAAATGTTCCCATTAGAATGGAACGGGGCTCCTATACTTGTAATGCCCATGCACTAAGCGTATCGGCTGACAAACATTTGCCCCTGGGGGTATACATGAACATACTGTATAAAAAATTTTTTTTACGGGCATCATAAACACCCTTTAAAAAAATTAGGTGGGTGTTGCATCACGGACAACAATCACCCTGGTGATATGGTGGTGGAGGATAAGGAGAAGGAGGAGGACAAGAGCAATAGCCAAAATCAGGAAGAGTATACCCATGTGTGGGTGTGAAAAGGTGCATGGGAATACACCTCTCAAGAAAAGACATTGGATTGGAGTTTATGTTACGTTGCTATCATTCGGTGGTGTTGAGACGTCTGGCCCAATCTGTAGTATCGGCGTCTCTGCCCCCTGACAGGCAGATAGGCCGTCCCTCTTACCTCCGCGCTCCCCGCCCGGCATCCTCCGGCGCTCCTGCTTCTGCTGCTGCCGGCGCACGCAGCTTTCCGGGCACTGTGCTTAGGGTGCGCGCTCGCTCCCTCCCTCATAAAGGGGCCATGCCGGAGGACCTCTCACATAAAAGGCACCTCCTCCAAAATGGAGGTGCCCATGCAAGGTTGTAGCTTTGTGTGTTAAATTCTGCTACAGCCCTCTGCTCCCGCTGCTAGCCTGACTACAGGTCCAGTCCGCCAGCCTGACTACAGGTCCAGTCCGCCAGCCTGACTACCAGTCCAGTCCGCCAGCCTGACTACCTGTCCAGTCCACCAGCCTGACAACCAGCCCTGTCCACCAGCTTGTCTACTCTCCAGCCCAATAGTCTGTCTACAGTCCAGTCCACCAGTCTGTCTATGAGCTCTGCCCTCCTGCTTACCTGGAAGCACCTGCCTGTTACCTGCTGTGCCTGCCAGCCCACTTACTTGGAAGCACCTGCCTGTTACCTGCCGTGCCTACCAGCCAGCCTACCTGGAAGCTCCTGCTTGTTACCTGCCGTGCCTGCCAACCCGCTTACCTGGAAGCACCTGCCTGTTACCTGCCGTGCCTAGCAGCCAGCCTACCTGGAGGCTCCTGCTTGTTACCTGCCGTGTCTGCCAGTCCGCCTACCCGGATCACCCATCAGCCTGCCTGCCGTGCTCATCTGCTGTACCGGTCAGTTCCTGTCTTCTGACCCATGGGAGTCACCTGCTCTCTTACAAGGTCTGATCCAGAGTAGCACCTGGTCCCTCTGCTCGGTCCTTCCCTGATCATGGAGTCGATTGTCCACATCTGAGGGACCGAGGGCTGGCTGTTGTGCTTAGACGGGGTTGAGAAGGTTGTCCCCGGCAAACTGCCGGTCTGTGAGGAAGCTGCAGGCGGACATGTTAGGTTGACTTGATCCAAAGTTGGTGCTATCGATGTCGGACAGCGCTGAACACCAGCTGGTGTTTCCACTTCCAAAGAAAATGATGACCTGCCAATCACGTTGGCTGTTGCGGGTAAAGAGGTGGCAGGTCTGCATCCCAAAACAGGTGTGACTGCTGTCCCCCCAGTCACAGAGGATGAAGAGGCCGTGGATGCACAAGATGTGGCAGACCGTGGTTGGCCCGGCCGGCTAGGCTGCATTGTAGCACAGTGAGCATCCCACTGCAGCTTATGCTTCATATCCATGTGCCGGTTCATGCATGAAGTACTCAAACTATGTATTTTTTGGCCTCTACTTAGCTTTTGCTGACAAATGTTACAGATAACACGAGTTGGGTCATCCTTATCGATCTGAAAAAATGTCAAGGCTATGCAAGGCTTAGCACCAATGCGACCTGAAGAGCCACCATGACTTGTGGTCAGAGGCAGAGTTGTGTTTGAGGATGCAGTTGTTGACGTGCTTCCAGTACTACGTCTCTGTCCAGGAAGGCGCAACCTGACCTCGTCATCATCAGCATCTGTAGCGTCGGCGTCCCTGCCTCCTGCTAGGCAGGGACGCCGTTTCCCTCACCTCTCCGCTCCGTGCCCAGCGTCCTCCTCCCGCTCTGCTGGCAGCGCGCGCTGCTTCCCGGTAACTGTGCTTAGGGCGCGCGGGAGCGCTCCCTCTCTCTTAAAGGGGACGTGCGCGCCGTCCTAAGGAGGATCTCACCATATATAAGGCACCTCCTCCAAAATGGAGGTGCCCGAGCAATGTTGTTGCAAAGCCTTTCAACTCTGCTTCAGCCCTCAGGTCCCGTTGCCAGCTTGTTTTCCAGTGCTGTCTACCTGCTTGCAATCCTGCGGTCCGACAGTCTGCCTACCAGCATCTGCCAGTCTGTCTATGGATCAGTCCGCCCGCAGACCAGGAAGCACCTGCCAAATACCTGCCTGATACCTGCCTGCCTGCCAGCCTGTCCAGAGACTCTTACCCGCTCACCTGGGAGCACTCACCTGCTACCCGCCTGCTAGCCTACCTGGAGGCTTAGCCGTCACTTGCTGTGACCACCTGCCTGTCCAGAAACTCTTATCCTGCTGTCACTTGCCGTGACCACCTGCCTGTCGAGAGACTCTTACCCTGCTGTCACTTGCCGTGACCACCTGCCTGTCTAGAGACTCTTATCCTGCGGTCACTTGCCGTGACCACCCGCCTGTCAAGAGACTGTCCCCGTCACTCGCCGTGACCTCCTGCCCTTCTACCCAAAGACTATCCCTGTCACTTGACGTGACCGCCTGCCTGCTTTCCCTGGGAGCCACCCGCTTCCTTACAAGGACTGCCCCTTTGTATAGTAGCTCAGAGGTTCCACCTCCCAGACCCGTTACAGTTTGCTCGGGCACACGGAACCCGGTGGCACCCAAGCTCCCTCGCTCTCGGACCTATGTCATGAACTATCCCGTCAGCGGTCCCAAAAGGACTCCATCTTGGGCCACCTGCGTAGTGTTAACTCCCGCCTGGACACACTGACCGCCTCATCGGGAGCTGCTTCCACCCGCACAACTACTACTCCGGCAGCGCCGCTGCCCATCAACACCATGGCATCCCTTCCCGGTCCACGCCTTTCCGCCCCGCCTCGTTTTGGTGGAGATCCCGGCCTGGCACGAGGCTTCATTAACCAGTGCACCCTGCACTTTGAACTTTTGGCATACCAGTTCACCACTGACCGAGCCAAGGTGGCCTTCATCATGTCCCATCTCACTGGGGAGGCACTGGCTTGGCTAAATCCTCTATGGGAGAGAGGAGACCCCCTGGTATCCAACCTGCCAGCCTTTCTCACGGCCTTCCGGAAAGTCTTCGACGAACCAGGACGAATGACCTCATCCGCCTCATCTCTGCTTCGCCTCCTTCAAGGGAGTCTCACCGTGGGCCAATATGCCATACGGTTCCGTACCCTTGCTTCCGAGCTTGCCTGGGATAATGAGGCACTGGTTTCCGTCTCCTTGGAGGGCCTGTCCGGCCGGATTAAAGATGGACTTGTCGGTCGGGACATTCCTACCACTCTCGATGACTTAGTGACACTTGCCACCCGGATTGACATCCGGTTCCAGGAGCGCACCAAAGATGTCACCCGTGAGAGGAGGTTTCCACGCCTTGCTCCTACTTTTCTGAATCCCGTCTCTTCCACTGTATCTCCCCGGGTGCACTTGCCAGAGCCTATGCAGGTCGACCAAACCAAGATGGTCAAAACCCGTCAAGAGTCTCGCCGTGCCGAGGGGAGCTGTTTCTACTGTGGTAGTAAGGAGCACCAGATCCGTTCCTGCCCGGAGAGGTCGGGAAACGCCTTTGTCTAGGATCGCTCAGAGAGGTCGTCCTAGACAAGAATAAATCCTCTCCTTCTCTGATGCTGTCGGTCTCTATCATCTGCGGGGAGAACCGTTACTTTGAACTTGCTCAACTTGATTCTGGAGCTGCCGGAAATCTCATTTTTCAGTCCCTGGTAGAGAAATACCGCATTCCCACCAAACCTCTGGCTGTACCCTTATCTGTCGCCTCCGTGGATGGGGGTCTCTTACCGCATCCCATCCAACTCATCACCGAATCCATAACTCTGCAGGTGGGAATGCTGCACTCTGAGAGCATCTTCTTCCATGTTCTGCCTGGACTCTCTCACGCCCTCTTGCTAGGCCTACCTTGGCTCCAGAGACATGCACCCGTGCTTGATTGGCAGACCGGAGAAATCCTTCGCTGGGGGCAGGACTGCCATAAGACTTGTTTAGTTCCTGTTCGTCCTGCCCGTCCTTCTCCTACCCCAGCCAATCTACCCGGCCTACCGGGTCCCTATTGGTCTTATGCGGATGTCTTTAACAAAAGAGAAGCAGAGACATTACCCCCTCATAGACCATACGATTGCCCAATCGACCTGATACCCGGCTCTACTCCTCCCCGTGGGCGTATTTACCCTTTGTCTGCTGCTGAGACCCGGTCCATGTCTGAATATATTGAGGAGAATCTGGCCCGGGGATTTATCCGGAAATCTACCTCCCCGGCGGGAGCAGGCTTCTTCTTCGTCAAAAAGAAAGACGGCTCACTCCGTCCCTGTATAGACTATAGAGGCCTTAACCAGATCACGGTGAAAAATAAATACCCCCTTCCGCTCATTCCTGAATTATTTGACCGTCTGAGGGGTGCTAGAATCTTCACCAAGCTGGATCTCCGTGGGGCGTATAACCTGGTCCGTATCCGTCAGGGAGATGAATGGAAGACGGCATTCAACACCCCGGACGGCCACTATGAATACCTCGTAATGCCCTTCGGTCTCTGTAATGCTCCCGCCGTCTTTCAAGAGTTGGTCAATGACATCTTCCGTGACCTTCTCTACTCCTGCGTGGTGGTGTACCTGGACGACATCTTGGTCTTCTCTCCGGATCTTCCCACACACCGGAGGGACGTTCATCAGGTCCTGCTCAGGCTCAGGCAGAACCACATCTATGCAAAATATGAGAAGTGCCTCTTTGAGCAGACCTCGCTTCCGTTTCTGGGCTACATAATCTCTCAGACCGGCCTACGAATGGATCCTGAGAAACTTTCTGCCATCCAGAAGTGGCCCCGACCGGAGGGGTTGAAGGCTATTCAGCGGTTCCTGGGCTTCGCCAACTACTACCGCCTCTTCATTCCGCACTTCTCTTCCTGGACTGCCCCTATCTCTGCGCTCACCCGTAAGGGCACTAATCCCAAAGAATGGCCACTCGAAGCAGAGGAGGCCTTCCTTTCCTTGAAACAAGCTTTCTCCTCCGCCCCTGTGCTGCATCGTCCGGACGGCAACAAACAATTCTTCCTAGAAGTAGACGCTTCCTTCTCCGGAGCCGGAGCGGTACTCACCCAAAAGTCATCTTCCGGAAGAATGGTAACCTGCGGCTTCTTCTCCAAACTCTTCTCCTCTTCTGAGCGCAATTATTCTATAGGAGAACGAGAATTATTAGCCATTAAGCTGGCACTGGAGGAGTGGCGTTACCTGCTCGAGGGGGCTCTTGACCCGGTAATAATTTACACGGACCACAAGAACTTGGCTTACCTCCAGAGTGCCCAGAGACTTAACCCGCACCAAGCCCGGTGGTCCTTGTTCTGTGCCCGCTTTGATTTCATTCTTTATTTTCGCCCGGCAGACAAAAACATCAAAGCTGATGCCTTGTCCAGATCCTTTTTGGTCTCTGATCTAGAGGAGGAGCCTAAGCACATCATTGACCCCGTCAAAGTAATGTAGGTGGCCCCCGTGAATCTAAATCGTCTTCCACCCGGTAAGACGTTCGTAACAGTACCTGATCATGAGAAGGTCCTACACTGGGGACATTCGTCTAAGCTAGCTGGCCATGCTGGTCAGAAAAAGACCCTCCAGCTTATTACCCGGCATTACTGGTGGCCTACCCTGCACAAGGACGTAATAGACTTTGTTTCAGCCTGTGCGTCCTGCGCCCGCAACAAGGTTCCTAGACACCTGCCAGCCGGCCGCCTCCTGCCTCTTCCTGTACCTGCTGCCCCATGGCAGCATATAGCCATGGACTTTATAACGGACCTCCCTGTCTCTGCCGGTTGTACGGTCATTTGGGTGGTCGCTGACCGCTTTTCTAAGATGGCTCACTTCATTCCCCTGCCGGGCCTCCCGTCTGCATCTGAGTTGGCTAAAGACTTTATCCATCATATTTTCCATCTTCATGGTCTTCCTCTCCACATCGTATCCGATCGAGGAGTTCAGTTCACCTCTCGCTTCTGGCGAGCCATGTGTAAATTGCTGGGGGTCACCTTGGACTTCTCTTCTGCTTATCACCCATTGTCCAATGGTCAAGTAGAGCGGATCAACCAAATTTTAACCAGTTACCACCGGCACTTTGTTAATGCTCACCATTCCGACTGGGTGGATCTTTTACCGTGGGCCGAATTTTCCTACAATAATCACGAGAGCGAATCTTCCTCCAAATCCCCGTTTTGTATAGTCTACAGTCAGCATCCTCGGATCCCGTTTCCCGTCTCCACCTCGGTGGACAATCCGGCTGCGGAATCTCTTGTTAGCGAATCTTCCTCCATTTGGGAAAGTACCAGATCAGCACTTCTTCAGTCATCCGAGCGGATGAAAAAACAGGCTGACAAAAGACGTCTGGATCTGCCACAATTCTGTCCTGGAGATAAAGTCTGGCTCTCGTCCAAATATGTCCGGCTCAAGATTCCTTCCTACAAGTTAGGGCCTCGGTTCATCGGCCCACTGGAAGTTATCAAACAAATCAACCCGGTGGCCGATAAATTGAAACTCCCGGCCAACTTGCGGATTCCTAACTCCTTCCATGTATCTCTACTCAAACCCGTTGTACTTAACTCTTTTTCCAAGTCTACAGGTACGCCTCCTGCTCCGGTTTCCGCTGAAAACGAGTTTGAGGTAGAGAACATTCTGGCCACCAAAAGGGTAAGAGGAAAGACCTTTTTTTCTAGTGGATTGGAAGGGGTTTGGTCCTGAGGAGAGAACGTGGGAGCCCCGGGAGAACATCCATGCCCCTCTCATCCTTGATAAATTTCTCTCTGACCTAAAAAAGAGGGGCCTAAAGGGGGGGTACTGTAGCGTCGGCGTCCCTGCCTCCTGCTAGGCAGGGACGCCGTTCCCCTCACCTCTCCGCTCCGTGCCCGGCGTCCTCCTCTGGCTCTGCTGGCAGCGCACGCTGCTTCCCGGTCACTGTGCTTAGGGAGCGTGCGCGCTTCAGCCCCCAGGTCCCGTTGCCAGCTTGTTTTCCAGTGCTGTCTACCTGCTTGCAATCCTGTGGTCCTACAGTCTGCCTACCAGCATCTGCCAGTCTGTCTATGGATCAGTCCGCCCGCGGACGAGGAAGCACCTGCCAGATACCTGCCTGATACCTGCCTGATACCTGCCTGCCAGCCTGTCCAGAGACTCTTACCCGCTCACCTGGGAGCGCTCACCTGCTACCCGTCTGCTAGCCTACCTGGAGGCTTAGCCGTCACTTGCTGTGACCACCTGCCTGTCCAGAGACTCTTACCCTGCTGTCACTTGCCGTGACCACCTGCCTGGCCAGAGACTCTTATCCTGCTGTCACTTGCCGTGACCACCTGCCTGGCCAGAGACTCTTATCCTGCTGTCATTTGCCGTGACCACCTGCCTGTCGAGAGACTCTTACCCTGCTGTCACTTGCCGTTACCACCCACCTGTCTAGAGACTCTTATCCTGCTGTCACTTGCCGTGACCACCCGCCTGTCAAGAGACTGTCCCCGTCACTCGCCGTGACCTCCTGCCCTTCTACCCAGAGACTATCCCTGTCACTTGACGTGACTGTCTGCCCGCTTTACCTGGGAGCCACCCGCTTCCTTACAAGGACTGCCCCTTTGTAGAGTAGCTCAGAGGTTCCACCTCCCAGACCCGTTACAGCATCCTCCTCCACCTCCTCTGCTGATCTCATCGACTGGCTGACTGTGGGTATACAGTAAGTGGTTTCTCCAACCTCGTCATCATCACCCTGTGTGTTATCACACCCGTCGTCCTCAGAGCCAACATCTTCCTGCCCTGACAAAAAACTCAAGTTGTCGCTCCAATCAGGTATTTGAGTCTCATCATCGTCTTCCTCATTGTCTCCACCAACAGGAGTTACAGTTTGGGAACGAGGGTCTACATTATGGTCAGAACCTTCTGCGTCTGGTCCTGGATCCGACTCATAAAGATTCTGAGCATCAGTGCAGATCATTTCCTCATCTGGATTCACAGAAGCTCTGGAGCTGACCTCTGATTCCCAGGCTATAGTATGAGTAAACAGCTCTGCAGACTCAACCATCTGTTCTACCCCATACTCAGACGAGCAGCTGGAGACTTGGGAGCTGTGAGGAAGCAAGTGCGATTGGGGTGACAACTCTGAGGACTGGAGTATTTGTGATGTTGAAGTTGGGGTGGAGGAAAGCCCACTTGATATCAGTTGAAGCACCTGCTGTTTTTGTGCCTCATCTGGAATTTGTAGCGATTGGCGTGGCCGTAAGAAAGGGATCTTATGACATTGTCCGCTAAAAGAAGTACACATCTCAGTTTGGCTGGAAGATGGTCTTTCTTCTGCAGATGTTACTGTTGCTTTAACACCTACCCCACGGACACAACCTTTTTTTCCCTTCCCAACACGCCTGTTCCCCTTTCCACCAGCAGCAGGCCTTTTTCCACTCATTTTGGTGGTTAAATAATTGACAACTCTGGAGTTGTTTGCAGAAAAAACAATGGATGGGAATCGAGCAGAGCTGAGTGGCCAAACTGTGGTATTAGCCCAAAAGTATTGGCTTTGTTAGATGCAGTAAATCAATTTTATTACATACACAGGTGGTGGAGGTTAGTATAGATGGACTAATAGAACAAGTCCCACACACTGCTACAAGCCCAAATATTTTTTCAGAGCTAGATGCAGATAAAAATTATTTTTAATTTGCAACCTGGTGGAGGTTAGTATAGATGGACTAATAGAACAAGTCCCACACACTGCTACATGCCCAAATATTTTTTCAGAGCTAGATGCAGATAAAAATTATTTTTAATTTGCAACCTGGTGGAGGTTAGTATAGATGGACTAATAGAATGATGCTATGCCCAAAAGGTTTTACTTGGCTAGGTGCAGTAAAAAAAATTGTATTCTATACACAGGTGGTGTAGCTTGCAACACAGATAGGCTACTCCACTGACTAACACACGCTGCAAGAGGCCAAAAAGTATTTGCTTAGCTAGATTTAACCAAATGCTGTGAAAAAAACTTGCACAGCACTGGCACAGACCTGCCTGGCAAAAAGTGATAGGAACTGATGTAACCTAGCCCTCAAAGGGACTGCAATTACAATTAGTCCCTACTCCCAACCTATCTATTTAAGAGCATAGACCTGCCTGATGAAAGTCATAGGAAATGATGTAACCTAGTCCTCAAAAGGACTGCAATCACAACTATTCCCTACTCCCAAGCTATCTGTAGATTTGTGCGAAAATTGGCTTGAAATTAACACTCAAAGTATAGCGCACACAGCAACAGCGGTGCCGTCTAACACGCAGCTGCAACAGTGAGAAAATGTTGGCTACGTGGAAAATGGCTGGGTCTTATAGGGCAAGGACATGTGACATACACTGCCAATGACACATGCCCTTGCTTGTGTGAAAAAAAGCAGTTCGCTCCGTGTGTGCGCTGCTGATAGGCTGACAGATTGCACCTCCCCACTGTAAGTGCGGGAAAGAGAAAAAAAAATGGAGATCTTCATTATTTATGCAGAGATCCATCCCCTGCCCCTCCCCCCACCCCGCTGTACACTCAAACTTCGTATTAACATTAATTTTCAGCACTACTGAGAAAAAATCCAGTTATGATTTTGGTGCACGAACAGTTATCGAACATAACCTCGAACAGCCGAATTTTTTTCAAATCATTCGTGTTCGCCGAACGGCTCGAACACCGCCCAAAACAGCTTGAATTTGAGATTGGCGAACAGTTCGAGTCGAACATCGTTCATCTCTACTGACTATCTGTCCAGTCCGCCAGCCTGACTACCAGCCCTGTCTGCCAGCTTGTCTACTATCCAGCCGGACAGTCTGTCTACAGTCTTGTCCGCCAGTCTGTCTATGGGCCCTGCCTGTCTGCTTACCTGGAAGCACCTGCCTGTTACCTGCCGTGCCTGCCAGCCCACTTACCTGGAAGCACCTGCCTGTTACCTGCCGTGCCAACCAGCCAGCCTACCTGGAAGCTCCTGCTTGTTACCTGCCGTGTCAGCCAGTCCGCCTACCTGGATCATCCGTCAGCCCGCCTGCCGTGCTCATCTGCTGTACCAGTCAGTTCCTGCCTTCTGACCAGTGGGAGTCACCTGCTCTCATACAAGGTCTGATCCAGAGTAGCACCTGGTCCCTCTGCTCGGTCTTTCCCTGATCATGGAGTCGATTGAGCCGCCGTACAGCCTTGGTCAGTCAGAGTTGAAACCTAATTATGCCCCTCTGGTCCCTCCTTGCACCGCAGCACAGAGGTTCCACCACTCGCATCCGTAACACAATCCAGCCCTTGTTCATTTTTATAAGAGTCAGCCTGTCAGCATTTTCAGTTGACAGGCGGATGCGCTTATCAGTTATAATTCTATCAGCGACACTAAAAACCCGCTCTGATACAATGCTGGCGGCAGGGCAGGCCAGGACCTCCAAGGCATAGAGAGCCAGTTCATTCCACGTATCCAGCTTGGATACCAAATAATTATAAGGCACAGCGGAATCACAGAGGACGTTGGTACTGTCGGCAAGGTACTCCCTTAGCATCTTTCCACACTTTGAAAGTGTTCCCCTGCCTCTGCTGGACTGAAGTTGTGTCTCTCTCGCCTGTACTCCTTGGTTGTCCAACGAAGTGTGCCCTCTGCCGCCAGCATTTTCAGAGGGGAATTTTTTTAATAGTTCTGCAACAAGGTCCTTCTGGTAAATTTTTGTAGACCTGTCCGCCTCAGGAATAAGAGATATAAAGTTCTCCTTGTAGCGTGGGTCTAGAAGTGTCACCAACCAATAATGACTGTCACCCAAAATTTTGAGAACACGAGGGTCATGGGAAAGGCAGCGTAACATAAACTCGGCCATGCGTGCCAGACTACTAACAGGCAAGATTTCCGCGTCCTCACCAAGAGGATGACTGACCATGCTCTTCTCCTCCTCCTCCTCCTCCTCTCTGTCCTCTGGCCATCCATGCTGAACAGACGGTATGACAGCTGTGCAGGTAGTACCGTCTATAGTGCATGAAACTAGCTCCTGTCCTTCCTCCTCCTCCTCTTCCTCATTGTCACCCTATCCACGTTGGGATGAGATGAGGCTTGGCTGTGTGTAATCACCCTGTATGGTTCCTTGCTCCATCTCATCGTGCTCCACCTGCAATGCATCCTCTTTGATTGTGAGCAGAGAGCGTTTCAGAAGACAGAGAAGCGGGATGGTGACGCTAATTATGGCGTTATCGCCACTCACCATCTTGGTGGAGTCATCAAAGTTTTGGAGGATGGTACATATGTCTGACATCCATGTACACTCCTGAGGTCTTATGTGTGGAGTCTGAACTGAATACCGACAGCCTTGTTGATGCTGGTACTCAACAACTGACCTCTTCAGCTCACAAATCCTTCCCAACATCTGCAGTGTAGAGTTCCAACGCTTGTGGACATCACACACCAGTCTGTGAGCCGGAAGCTGCAAACGCTGCTGAAACACTGCAAGGGTGGCGGAAGCTGTAGCTGATTTTCTAAAATGGGCACACAGGTGGTATACTTTAACAAGCAGATCCGGCTGCTCCGGGTAGGATTTGAGAGACCGCTGAACTACGAGGTTTAGCACATGGGCCCGGCATGGTACGTGTGTGAGCTTGACTCGCCTCAGAGCCGCCACCAGGTTCCGGCCATTGTCACACACGACCATGACTGGCTGTATGTTCAGCGGTGTGAGCCACAGATCTGCCTGCTCTTTCAGAGCTGTCCACAACTCTTCAGCATTGTGCGGTTTTTCAGCTAAGCATATTATGTTTAACACAGCCTGTTGCCGCTTGGCCGAGGCAGTGCAGCAGTGCTCCCAGCTTGTGACTGATGTGGTCATTTCGAAGATGGAGGGTGAAGAGGAAGAGGAGACTGAGGAGGATGAGGTGCAGGAGCTGTAGACCATGGGGGCAACCCTGATTGACCTAGGGCCCGCAATCCTTGGCGTCGGGAGGACGTGTTCCATCCCAAAGTCCGACTGGGTTCTGGCTTCCACTATGTTAACCCAGTGTGCCGTCAGCGAGATGTACCAACAAGCACTTGTCCACGTGTCTGTGGTTAGGTGGACTTTACCGGTAACTGCGCTGTTGAGAGCACGGCTAATGTTTTGGGACACGTGCTTGTGTAATGCAGGGACGGCACACCGGGAAAAATAGTTGCGACTGGGGACCGAGGGACGGCCGCCGCCATCAGGTTGCGGAATGCTTCCATCTCCATGAGCCTAAAAGGCAACATTTCAAGCGTGAGCAGTCGTGAAATGTAATAATTTAGCAGTGTGGCCTGTGGGGCATTGGCTGCATATTTGCGCTTGCGTTCCAAGGACTGGGGTATGGACAACTGAATGCTGCGCTGGGACAACGACATGGACGTGCTTCCTGATTCTGCTACTTGAGAGTGTGCAACGACAGGTGCAGGGCAGGAGGCATCTTCACATGCACCATGGACAGGGGATTGGCTTGCATGCACAACAGCGAAAGAAGCAATGGTGCCACCCACAGACACTGTTCCTGGACCCTGGGGTTCGGCCCACAAAGTCGGGTGCTTTGCTGCTATGTGCCTGATCATGCGGGTGGTGGTCAGGCTGGTCGTTTTGCCACCCCTGCTGATGCTGGCATGGCAGGTGGTGCAAATGGCCTTTTTGGGGTTATCGGCAGAGTCTTTAAAAAACAACCAGACTCGGGAAGACCTAACAGTTGTACTGGCAACTTCCTTCGTGTTGGTGTTACGGGGAACTGTTGCCTGCCTTCTGTCTAAGGCCACCACACTGCTACTTCCTGCCTGTTGGGGTGCTCTGCCTCCCTCCCCCTGTGTGCTGCTGTCCTTGCTCTGCATGTCCTCCTTCCAGGTTGGGTCAGTTACTATATCATCCACCACCTCGTCTTCCACTTCCGCACCCTGGTCCTCCTCCCGACTTTCTGGCAATTGTGTCTCATCATCGTCCACCTCTTGTGACACTTTCCCACCGTCACCTTTGTGTGACCGTGGCTGCTCAAATATTTGGGCATCACTACATGCGATCTCCTCTTGCCCCGCTTCAAGTGGACTGGGCGAGAGCCCCGAATCTATAAATGGAAAAGTGAACAGCTCTTCAGAGTATCCAAGTATGGGATCAGTTGTCTCTGGGTACTCGGCATGGAGGGAGAAAGGAGGATCAGGGTGAGGAATATGCGGTCCAGACTCACGGCTGCTGAGACTTGACCATGTGGAAGACAGGGTGGTGGTGGTGGTGACTAAGTGACTGGAAGCATTATCCGCTATCCAACCAACAACCTTTTGACACTGCTCTGGGTTCAATAGTGGTGTGCTGCGGACCCCTAGAAATTGGGACAGAAAGGTCAGGCGAGAAGATGTTGGTGTTTGTTGTGGCACAATTTCGGCTTGCCCACGACCTTGTCCTCGGCCTCTGCATGCACCATTACCATCACGTCCAGTTCCACGTCCCTTGCCAAGTGCATTGCCCATTTTAAATGGAGGACAGTATCTTCCACGCTCACTACAAATGACTGAGTTTGGAGCGAATTTATATGTGATCCGTGTGACGGAGAAAACAGAGTTTTAAATACCTGGCCTGTAGGTAAGAATTTTGACCAGCAAACTGCTGTGAATTGCTTCACTGGCACACTGAAAGAAATTTTTAATGGAGGCCACAAATAGCAGTATTTTCTGACAACTTATATGTGATCCATGTGACGGAGAAAACACAGTTTTAAATACCTGGCCTGTAGGTAACTATTTTGAACAGCAATCTGGTGTCAATTGCTTCACTGACACAATGAAAATTTTTTTTAATGGAGGCCAGAGATGGCAGTATTTTCTGAAAACGTATATGTAATCCGTATGATGGAGAAAACACTGTTTTAAATACCTTGCCTGTGGGTAACTGTTTTGAACAGCAAACCAATGTCAAAAACTTTGCTGACACACTGAAGAATTTTTTTAATGGAGGCCAGAAATAGCAGTATTTTCTGAAAACGTATATGTAATCCGTGTGACGGAGAAAACACAGTTTTAGATACCTGGCCTGTGGGTAACTGTTTTGAACAGCAAACCAGTGTCAAAAACTTTGCTGACACACTGAAATTTTTTTTAATGGAGGCCAGAAATGACAGTTTTTTCTAAAAACATATATGTGATCCGTGTGACGGAGAAAACACAGTTTTAAATACCTGGCCTGTAGGTAACTATTTTGAACAGCAAACTGGTGTCAATTGCTTCACTGACACACTGAAATTTTTTTTTAATGGAGGCCAGAAATGGAAGTATTTTCTGACAACGTATATGTCATCCGTGTGATGGAGAAAACACAGTTTTAAATACCTGGTCTGTAGGTAACTATTTTGAACAGCAATCTGGTGTCACTTGCTTCACTGACACACTGAAAATTTTTTTAATGGAGGCCAGAGATGGCAGTATTTTCTGAAAAAGTATATGTAATCCGTGTGACAGAGAAAACAGAGTTTTTAATACCTGGCCTGTAGGTAACTATTTTAAACAGCAAACCAGTATCAAAAAATTTGCTGACACACTGAAATTTTTTTTTAATGGAGGGCAGAAATGGCAGTACTTTCTGACAAAGTATATGTGAGCCGTTTGACGGAGAAAACACAGTTTTAAATACCTGGCCTGTAGGTAACTGATTTGAACAGCAAACCAGTGTCAAAAACTTTGCTGACACACTGAAATTTTTTTTTAAAGGAGGCCAGTAGTGTTGAGTAGTGTTGATCCACCCCCGTAGTGTTCGAGTTTGGTTCGGTTCGTCGAACACCCGTGTGTTCGCCGAACTGTTCGTCGAACTGTTCGTCGAACACCTTCGAACACCGTTAAAACCAATGGCAGGCAAACAAAAACACATAGAAACACATAGAAAACACCTTCAAAGGTGTCCAAAAGCTGACAAACTGCTCAGAAGACACAACTAACACATGGAAAAGTGACAAGTACATATAGTCATGCGAAAAGAAAAGAGGTGGAGGAGTAAAAGGAGGGGGAGACACAGATATAGGCATGTCATGCCCTTCTAAAATCCAAAAAGTGAGAAGCCAAGACGGCCAGTCCGCTCCTGCCCGTGCCACCTCCGTGTCGCCGGGTTTGTGCCAGAGCCGCGGTGAACCCTGACGGCCAGCCCCCCTCTCCCAATACTGGTGCCTGTCCGCTGGTGGGTCGAGCGAGCCCCCCTGTGGTGGAGGCAGCTCTAAGTTTTTTAATTTAAATTGTGTCTCTAATTTGAATGAATACACTTTAAATCCATTTACAAGGATCTATTGGAGGGCAAGTCTCATGCCAGCAGCCGCGTAATTCCAGCTCCAGTAGCGTCCACTAAAGCTGCTGCAGTTAAAAAGCTTTTATATGGATCGAGCTCGGCTGTCCACCGCAAGGCATCCTACTGCCAGTCCCAGCCCCTATGCCTTGGGGTGCCTCCTGATGCTCTTCACTGAGTATCCCGTGGTCCCGAAGCATTTCCTTTGAAAAAATTAAGTGTCCAAACTACAGGTGGTGTAGCTTGCTTAACAGCCGGGATAATCCGCTGACTAGCAGACACTGCTACTAGGCACAAAGTATTTCCTGGGCTAGATGCAGTTAAAAATTTGTAAGTAGATACTCTCGTTGGATGCTGAGAAAGCATTCCATAGAGTCTCCTGGCACGCCATATATGATTCTCTTAAAAAGCTTGGGGTAGGGGTCTAGGGGACCCTTTTATAGCCAAAATCACGGCCCTGTATCACAATACGTCACCTAGGCTGAAGATAAATGGAACTGTAGCACCCTGAGGGCTCGGTTGCTACAGACGTATTGCACCTCACCCAGAGGTGTGATATCTCACTCTCAGGTAAGGATGGAGTGTGGATCAGGACCCGACACCTGCATGCATTACACCACATTGCCGTGGGGCAGGGCGACCAATATGCCCCTGAGATGGGCACGACAGTCCCTGTCCCTGGCTGGAGTGGGGGGAGGGAACACTGAGGAAGGGGAACCCTGTAGTGCAGGAGAGGGTAGGAAGCAGTTCCTGGGTGCATTGAGAAGGGAGTATAAAAGGTGGGCACCATCTTAGTTCAGTGCAGAGAAGTCTGAGCAGAAGTGGCAGGGAGCAGGGGCTCTGCATGAGCTCTGCTCCGGAGGCGGGCCTAGTAACAGAGGCCCAGGCCTGCAAGAGGGAGAAGGAAGGAAGAGGAGCGGAGAAGGCTCCAGGAACGAGGAATGAAGGGATCCCAGGGGTGCGGACGGGCGAGTCGCCACCGCACGCCCGAATCCACCTGCGTGGAGGGGTCAGGCCAAAGGGGGAGACCGGTCCCCGAACTAGTGGAGGCAGGAAACGACCCTCAGCTAGAAACCGGAGGCTCTGACATTTTATGTGGCGCAGCCCCTCGCTACACCCGCTAGGAAGGCACCACATAGGGTCAGGGAAACTGGCGCCAAGTTTACCAAGAGGAGGCCCGAGGCAGCCGGACAGAAGTGTTGGTAAGAAAGGCCAGACAAAGGACACACAAAGGGGGTCCTGTGAAGCGCTCCAAAGTTATCTGGGAGTTGTCTGAGCCCCTCACCTGGTGAGCACAGTACGACGTGGGCAGCCATTACCTGCAGACGTGGTCTGGATAATAAGAACTGTGAGTAAAGGCCCTGAACTGCATCACTGACTCCGTGTCGTTACTGCTGCTGCCCTGCACCATCACCCCCATCCTCCGCATACACTGCCCTGAGGCTATACTCCTCCCGTGGGGAGTTATGCTACGCTCTGCTGCACCCACAACACCAGCCTCAGCGGTCTGCCCTGTAGCGGCGGTTCACTCTGACCGCAATCCACGGGTGGCGTAGTCGGACATTTAAACATCAAAACCACATAAATAGTTCCGCCACTGGTTTGACCACCCTGAGCCACGGAACCGGGTCGCCGCCATGAAGACTACAACCACCAGCATCCACCAAAAAGGGTCCGGCTCCGGGTGTCCCAAGGCCCAGGGGGTGCGTCAGAACATTTTCATCACCTTTCACAATCACCAATGGGACAAGGCAGGGATGTCTTCTGTCCCCTCTCTTATACATCCTAGTGACGGAGCACCTGCTCTCATCAATTCGCCATAACCCCAATATTAGCTGGATTGAGGTGGGAGGCACCGAGTACAAATGCTCTCTATTTGCTGATGATGTCCTAGTATATATCACTCAATCACATATATCCATCCATGCTGTTATGGCTGAAATAGATCACTTTGTTACATGGTCAAATTTTAAAATCAATGCAGCGAAGTCTGAGGCCCTCGATGTCTCCCTCCCCAAATCCATATAGGATTCCATCCAGTCCAACTTTCCCTTTGCCTGGCCCTCACAGGGTATCAAATACTTAGGAATTCCTATTCATAGAGACCTCTCCCATCTATGTTATCTTAATTTTGGGCCCTTTATTGAACAACTCCATACAGACCACGGTTGGCAAGTTAGAACTATAAGATTCACTACGTGAACCACTGGTGTTTTGTGGAAAAGCACATGTACACTGTGTTCCAAATTATTATGCAAAAAGTGTTTAGGAGTGATAAGGGAAGAATTTGTTTGTTTGTCAGTTAAACTCATTGATGGTGATGTGTGTCAGGGCTCTTTATATCACTGTAAGCAATTGCAGACACCTGTGCTAATTAGTTTGGCAGGTGTGTCCAATGTAAGGCAAGACTACTTAAGAAGGCTGTCTCACATTATTAAGCAGCCTACATTTTCTGCCAAAATGGGAAAGAAAAAGGATGTGTCGGCTGCTGAGAAGCAACAAATTGTGGAGTGTTTAGGTCAAGGCATGACTACAATCAACATTGTGCGATGATCAGGATGAAGTGTCTTGGCAATCAAGAAGTATGTAGCTGATTCACAGTACACACATGTGCGTGCTGATAAGGGCAAATTGAGGACTCTTTCCTACAGGCAATTACGTCAGGTTGAAAGAGCAGCGGCAAAAAAGCCTTGTCATAGCAGCAGACAAGTTTTTGAAGCTGCTTGTGCCTCCAACGTCCCCCGAACAACAAGATGCAGGGTCCTTCAGAGGTTTGCAGCTGTGCATACGCCATCCTGTCGACCTCCTCTATCCACTTCACACAAGCAGAAACGGCTCCAGTGGGCCAAACATTACATGAAGACTGATTTCAAAACTGTTTTGTTCACGGATGAGTGCCGTGCAGCGCTCGATGGTCCAGATGGATGGAGTGGAGGATGGCTGGTTGATGGACACCCCACGCAAACACGGCTACAGCGCCAACAAGGAGGAGGTGGAGTAATGTTTTGGGCTGGAATCATGGGGAGAGAGATTGTCGGCCCCTTTAGGATCCCTGAAGGCGCTAAAGATGAACTCCATAATGTATGTGGATTTTCTCAAACAGCACTTCCTGCCATGGTTCAAGAAGAAGAACCGTGTATTTTACAGCAAGATCATTTTTCTGCATGATAATGCACCATCTCATGCTGCACATAAAACATCTGCATCTCTGGCTGATATGGGCATAAAAGGGGACAAACTTATGGTGTGACCCCCATGCTCCCCTGACTAGAGATGAGCGGTGTTCGACTAGAACTGTTCGCCAATCTCAAATTCGAGCTGTTTTGGGCGGTGTTCGAGTTGTTCGACGAACCCGAACGATTTGCAAAAAATTCGGCTGTTCGAGGTTATGTTCGATAACTGTTCGTGCACCAAAAGCGTGTCCTGCATGTCTGGTGCTATTTAGAGCACCAATCATGCAGGGATTGTCTGCCACTCACTGTAATGCCACAGCCATGGTGGTTGTGGCATTACAGTGATTGCCCAAATCGATGGGAACAGTGCCAACAGTGAAACATGAAAAGCCGGCAATTCAGCAGCGGCATACACCGGTACCCGACAATTTAGAACCGAAAGAATAGAGCTTCACACATAGATTAGATAGATATAAACATGTCAGCCACATGTATACGAAGTATATTGAAAGTGCTGCTTACTGTACTCGTCATTTAGCGTAAAGGATTTATCAAAAAAAATAATAGTGTTTTCATGCACCGTCTCTTTAAAAAAGCCGGCCGGCAATTCAGCAGCGGTACCCGACAATTTAGAATAGAAGGAATAGAGAATCACACATAGATTAGATAGATAGAAACATGTCAGTCACATATATATGAAGTACAGTGACAGTGTTGATTACTGTACTTGTCATTTAGTGTAAAGGATTTATCAAAAAAAATAATAGTGTTTTCATGCACTGTCTCTTTAAGAAAGCCGGCCGGCAATTCAGCATCTGTACCCGACAATTTATAACAGACAGAATAGAGCTTCACACATAGATTAGATAGATAGAAACATGTCAGTCACATATATATGAAGTACAGTGATAGTGTTGGTTACTGTACTTGTCATTTAGTATTAAAATAAAGGATTTATTATTAAAAAAATTGGCGTGGGGTTCCCCTTAATTTTAGGCTCTAGCGGAGGTTAAGCAGACAGCTGGGGCAGATGTTTGAAGCCTGGGAAGGGGGTAATACCCACGGAGCTTCCCAGGCTACTAATATCAGCCCCCAGCTGAATACATAGCCTTTACTAGCTATTAAAATGGGGGACCCCCCAAAAAAAATGACGTGGGGTCCCCCCTAATTTAATAGTTAGCAAAGGCTAGGCAGACAGCTGGGGGCTGATATTAATAGCCCAGGAAGGGAGCCATGAATATTGGCTCCCTCCCAGGCTAGAAACACCAGCCGTCAGCCGCCCCAGAAATGGCGCATTCATAGGATGCGCCAATTCTGGCACTTAGCCTCGCTCTTCCACGCTGCCCTGTAGCGGTGGCAGGGGGTAATAGGGCTGGGGTTGATGTCAGCTTATAATGCCAGCTGACATCAAGCCCAGGTTAGTAATGGAGAGGCGTCTATAAGACACCCCCATTACTAACCCCATAGTCAAAGTTAAAAAAAACACAAACACCCAGAATAAAGTCCTTTAATTGAAATAAAGACACAATTCTTTATTGTTCTAAATTAAACCATACTTACCATCACGCCCATTCCAGCTGAAGCCAACGACCTCCTGTAATAAAAATAAAATAATAAAGCAACCTCATCCTTACCTTTCCATGGTTCCCACGACAGCTTCAGCTCTGCTACATCGAGGTGACAGGCTGGACCGCAGCAGAACGCTGCCATCCAGCCTGTCATCCCGCAGACACTGAGAAGAGCAGGCTTGCTTGCGCTCCACATTGTCTCTCTGTGACGGCATAAAGATGAGCCGAGGTCATGTCCAATGAACTCGGCTCACCTCATGCACGTCACTTACAGCGTGGGAGAATTCTCACGCTGAAGCGCTGAGTGCAGGAGAATTTTCCCACGCTGTCAGTGAGGTGCATGAGGTGAGCTGAGTTCATTGGACATGAGCTCACCTCATGCACGTCACTGACAGCGTGGGAGAATTCTCCTGCACTCAGCACTTCAGCGTGAGAATTTTACCACGCTGTCAGTGACGTGCATGAGGTGAGCCGAGTTCATTGGACATGACTTCGGCTCATCTGGATGCCGTCACAGCGAGACACTGAGGAGCGCAAGCATGCCTGCTCTTCTCAGTGTCTGCGGCATGACAGGCTGGATGGCAGCGTTCTGCTGCGGTCCAGCCTGTCATCTCGATGTAGCAGAGCTGAAGCTGTCGTGGGAACCATGGAAAGGTAAGGATGAGGTTGGTTTATTACTTTTCTTTTATTGCAGGAGATCGTTGGCTTCAGCTGGAATGGGCGTGATGGTAAGTATAGTTTAATTTAGAACAATAAAGAATTGTGTGTTTATTTAAATTAAAGGACTTTATTCTGGGTGTTGTGTTTTTTTTAAATACTTTACTAGAAATTCATGGCGGTCATGTCTAATACTGGCGTGACCCCATGAATTTTGGGCTTGGGGCCAGCTGATAATACCAAGCTGGCCCTAACCCCTTTATTACCCAGTGAGCCACCGCACCAGGGCCCTGGATGAGTTGGGTACAGCGCCAGAAGATGGCGCTTCTATGAACGCGCCATTTTCCGGGGTGGCTGCGGACTGCAATTTGCAGCGGGGGGGGCCCAGAAAGCTTGGGCCTCCCTGCGCTGCAGATTCCAGCCCCCAGCTGCCTAGTTGTACCTGGCTGGACACAAAAATAGGGCGAAGCCCCATGTATTTTTTTTTTAATTATTTCATGAAATTCATGAAATAATTAAGAAAAAAAGGCCTTCCCTATATTGTTGTGTCCGGCCAGGTACAAATAGTCAGCTGGTGGTTGGGGGCAGCCCGTTCCTGCCTGCTGTACCTGGCTGGACACAAATATAGTGCGAAGCCCCACTTCTATTTTTTTAAATTATTTCAGGAAATTCATGAAATAATTAAAAAAAATTGACGTGGGGCTTCGCACTATATTTGTGTCCAGTCAGGTGCAGCAGGCAGGAACGGGCTTCCCCCAACCACTAGCTGCCTATTTGTACCTGGCCGGACACAACAATATAGGGAAGCCCTTTTTTTCTTAATTATTTCATGAAATAATTTAAAGAAAATTGACGTGGGGCTTCGCCCTGTTTTTGTGTCCAGCCAGGTACAACTAAGCAGCTGGGGGCTGGAATCCGCAGCGCAGGGAGGCCCAAGCTTTCTGGGCCACCCCCGCTGCAAATTGCAGTCCGCAGCCACCCCGGAAAATGGCGCGTTCATAGAAGCGCCATCTTCTGGCGCTGTACCCAACTCATCCAGGGCCCTGATGCGGTGGCTCACTGGGTAATAAAGGGGTTAGGGCCAGCTTGGCATTATCAGCTGGCCCTAAGCCCAAAATTCATGGGGTCACGCCAATATTAGACATGACCACCATGAATTTCTAGTAAAGTATTTTAAAAAAACACAACACCCAGAAAAAAGTCCTTTAATTGAAATAAACACACAATCCTTTATTGTTCTAAATTAAACCATACTTACCGTCACGCCCATTCCAACTGAAGCCAACGATCTCCTGAAATAAAAGAAAAATAATAAAGCAACATCATCCTTACCTTTCCATGGTTCCCATGACAGCTTCAGCTCTGCTACATCGAGATGACAGGCTGGACCGCAGCAGAACGCTGCCATCCAGCCTATCATCCCGCAGACACTGTGAAGCGCAGGCTTGCTTGCGCTCCACAGTGTCTCTCTGTGAGGGCATCCAGATGAGCCGAGTTAATGTCCAATGAACTCGGCTCACCTCATGCACGTCACTGACAGCGTGGGAAAATTCTCCTGCACTCAGCGCTTCAGCGTGGGAGAATTCTCACGCTGAAGCGCTGAGTGCAGGAGAATTCTCCCACGCTGTCAGTGACGTGCAGGAGGTGAGCTGAGTTCATTGGACATGAGCTCACCTAATGCACATCACTGACAGCGTGGGAGAATTCTCCTGCACTCAGCGCTTCAGCGTGAGAATTTTCCCACGCTGTCAGTGACGTGCATGAGGTGCGCCGAGTTCATTGGACATGAATTCGTCTCATCTTTATGCCGTCACAGCCAGACACTGCAGAGCGCAAGCATGCCTGCTCTTCTCAGTGTCTGCGGGATGACAGGCTGGATGGCAGCGTTCTGCAGGTCCAGCCAGTCATCTCGATGTAGCAGAGCTGAAGCTGTCATGGGAACCATGGAAAGGTAAGGATGATGTTGCTTTATTATTTTTCTTTTATTGCAGGAGATCGTTGGCTTCAGCTGGAATGGGCGTGATGGTAAGTATGGTTTAATTTAGAACAATAAAGGACTGTGTCTTTATTTCAATTAAAGGACTTTATTCTGGGTGTTTGTGTTTTCTTTTAACTTTGACTATGGGGTTAGTAATGGGGGTGTCTTATAGACGCCTCTCCATTACTAACCTGGGCTTGATGTCAGCTGGCATTATAAGCTGACATCAACCCCAGCCCTATTACCCCCTGCCACCGCTACAGGGCAGCGTGGAAGAGCGAGGCTAAGTGCCAGAATTGGCGCATCCTATGAATGCGCCATTTCTGGGGCGGCTGACGGCTGGTGTTTCTAGCCTGGGAGGGGGCCAATATTCATGGCTCCCTTCCTGGGCTATTAATATCAGCCCCCAGCTGTCTGCCTAGCCTTTGCTAGCTATTAAATTAGGGGGGACCCCACGTCATTTTTTTGGGGGGGTCCCCCATTTTAATAGCTAGTAAAGGCTATGTATTCAGCTGGGGGCTCATATTAGTAGCCTGGGAAGCTCCGTGGGTATTACCCCCTTCCCAGGCTTCAAACATCTGCCCAAGCCGTCTGCTTAACCTCCGCTAGAGACTAAAATTAAGGGGAACCCCACGCCAATTTTTTTTAATAATAAATCCTTTATTTTAATACTAAATGACAAGTACAGTAACCAACACTATCACTGTACTTCATATATATGTGACTGACATGTTTCTATCTAATCTATGTGTGAAGCTCTATTCTGTCTGTTATAAATTGTCGGGTACAGATGCTGAATTGCCGGCCGGCTTTCTTAAAGAGACGGTGCATGAAAACACTATTATTTTTTTTAATAAATCTTTTACACTAAATGACAAGTACAGTAAGCAACACTGTCACTGTACTTCATATATATGTGACTGACATGTTTCTATCTATCTAATCTATGTGTGAGGCTCTATTCCTTCTTGTCTAAATTGTCGGGTACCGGTGTATGCCGCTGCTGAATTGCCGGCCGGCTTTTTTAAAGAAAGCGTCTTCTGAGCAGTTTTTCAGCTTTTCGACACCTTTGAAGGTGTTTTCTATGTGTTTCTATGTGTTTTTGTTTGCCTGCCATTGGTTTTAACGGTGTTCGACGGTGTTCTAAGGTGTTCGACGAACAGTTCGACGAACAGTTCCTCGAACATCCCGGTGTTCGACGAACCGAACCGAACCCGAACACTACGGAGGTGGCTCAACACTACCCCTGACCTCTACCCCATTCAGAACCTTTGGAGCATCATTAAAAGGAGTGTCTATGATGGCGGGAGGCAGTTCACATCTAAGCAACAGCTCTGGGAGGGTATTCTGTCCTCATGCAAAACAATTGAAGCAGAAACCATCCAAAACCTGACAAATTCAATGGACGAGAGAGTTCAGAAGCTCCTTTCGAACAAGGGGTCCTATGTGAAAATGTAACATCACCTAGAATAAAGTTTTGAGTTGAAAACTGTTTGATTTCAGTTTCTAACAACCTGCTAATGCTTATAATTTCAAAAATGACCATTTTTTTGGTCTTTATTAAAATGAAAAGGTTGATCGAAAAGTTTGGGGGATCTAAGAGTGTGGCAACCCAGTAGTCATGATTACTTCGAATTCTGACAATATGAGGGTCATGCTGCAGGTATTGCAGCAAGAAGGCACTTATGTGTCTTGCATCTCGGAGCCCCAAAATTTTTTTCCGGGCTAGATGCAGCTAAAAATTATTATTAATTTTAAATCTGGTGAAGCTTTAGTATAGATGGCCTAATAGGATCAGTGCTGCACACTGCTACAAAGCCCAAATTATTTTCCAGTCAAGATACAGATAAACATGATTAGTAATTTTAAATCTGGTGGAGCTTATTATAGATGGCCTAATAGAATCAGAGCTGCACACTGCTACAAAGCCCAAATTATTTTCCAGCCAAGATACAGATAAACATGATTAGTAATTTGAAAGCTTAAAACGGTTGGTAGGGTGATTTTAACCAATCATCAAGCTTTTACTCTCCCCAGGATGACACAGGGGTAGAAAAGTCGTTTCGGATCCATGATTTGTTCATCTTTATGAACGTGAGTCTGTCTACATTATCAGTGGAGAGCCGCGTGCGCTTATCTGTCAGCACACCACCAGCAGCGCTGAACACACGTTCAGACAGAACGCTGGCTGAGGGGCATGACAAGATCTCCAAGGCGTAAGTGGCTAGCTCCGGCCATTTATCCAGATTGGAAGCCCAAAAAGAGCAAGGGTCCAGTGACACAGTCGTGGCTTCAATGTTTACTTGGAGATACTCCTGTACCATCGTCTCTAGGCGTTGACTATGTGTCAGACTTCTTGTCTCCTGTGGCCTTGCAAAGGATGGGCTAAAAAAGTGGTGAAATGATTCCGCAATATTGATGTTACCAGCAGATACTGTGGTTCTGTTACGGTTTGAGTGCTGAACACTTGACGGTCCCACGGTTGGCAAGTTGGAACTGTGAGATTCACTACGTGCACCACTGGTATTTTGTGGAAAAGCACATGTAAGATTCTGCAACAGTCTCTGCTGATACTCCTGCATGCGTGCATCCCTTTCTATGGCAGGAATAATTTCTGCAAATTTACTTTTGTACCGGGGATCTAACAGTGTGGCAACCCAGTAGTCAGGATTATTTCTAATTCTCACAATTCGAGGGTCATGTTGCAGGTAGTGCAGCAAGAAGGCACTCATGTGTGTTGCGCATCCAGGAGCACCAAGTCCCTGTTGTGTTGGTGGCGAGGTAACAATCATGCTTCCTTCCTCTGTCCTCTCACCCCAACCTCGCACAACAGAAATGTGATCAAGGTCTCCCTCATCTGATGAGTCTTCCATCAGTTCGTCCTCCACTTCTTCCTGGGCTCCTGCACCTTCCTCACTAGTTTGGCTGCTACCATGCGTCCTGGTAAAACCATCTCCCCCACCCTCACATGCCTGCCGCCTTGGTGCTGCCGACCGTCTGGACCTTGCAGATGTTAGCCCTTCCGCATACAACTCCTCCTCCTCTACTTCCTCCACCTCCTCTTGTGCCACCACCTGACTCCGAATTCTGTTTAACATGTGCTCCAGCATGTAAATCACCGGAATAGTCATGCTGATAATGGCATCGTCAGCACTAAACATCTTCGTCGCCATTTCAAAACTGTGCAGAGGGGTGCATAGGTCCCTGATCTGAGACCACTCCTCCAGCGTGATTTGCCCCACCTCTGAATCTCGTTGGCCCAGGCTATACGTCAGAACGTATTGCACCAGGGCTTGTCGGTGCTGCCACAGTCGCTGCAACATGTGCAGAGTTGAATTCCACCGGGTAGGCACATCGCATTTTAGCCGGTGAAGTGGCAGGCCCAATGACTTCTGTAGAGATGTAAGTCGCTGAGCTGCGGGATGCGAACGGCGGAAGTGAGCACACAGCGACCGTGCCCTCTGCAGAAGGCCATCTAGTCCGGGATAGTGGGCTAAAAATTGCTGGACAACCAGGTTCAACACGTGAGCCATACAAAGCACGTGTGTGACATTGCCCCGGCGAAGGGCCGCACCCAGGTTTGCAGCATTGTCGCACACGGCCTTCCCTGGTTTCAGGTCCAGTGGAGACAACCATTCATGAAATTGGTTCTCCAGAGGTGACCACAACTCCTCAGCTGTGTGACTCACATTTCCCAGACATTTCAAAGTAAAAACTGCCTGATGACGTTGAGCCCTGCTGCCAGCATAGTAAGGAGGTGTGCAGGATCCCTTCTGCGCAGTTAGAAAGCTTGTGGCATGACCAGACAGGCTTTGGGTGCAGGTGGAGGACCGAGAGGAGGTTGAGGAGGCAGAAGCAGTGGAGGTTTTTTGACTTGTTTGCATTCTGTGCAATTTAAGGGTGTGGCATGCCCTTTGTTGAGCTGATTGGTATATATGTAGCTTACCACGGGCCTAGGTGGTCTGGAGTTGGGACCCGGTCCTATTTGTCTACCCTTTTATATGCATTACTTCAACTTTGATATACAGTAAGGTTTTTAATATAGGCAGTATAGGTACCGTCCCAATTTAGGGTCACCTTGCCGCTGGTGGGACGGCTTGTATACTTTTTTTGATCAAAAATAGTTCACTAAGTACCCTATATTTATTATGCAATTTTGCTTTACATTTATATACAATTATGGTAGGGTATAAGATATATTTTTGTCTTGCTTCTTTTTTGCTAGTGTGAACATGCCTCTGTTTCTTGTATGTCTGCCATCTTAGACCTCAGTTCACATTGTCTGGTTTTTTGACTTGTTTGCATTCTGTGCAATTTAAGGGTGTGGCATGCCCTTTGTTGAGCTGATTGGTATATATGTAGCTTACCACGGGCCTAGGTGGTCTGGAGTTGGGACCCGGTCCTATTTGTCTACCCTTTTATATGCATTACTTCAACTTTGATATACAGTAAGGTTTTTAATATAGGCAGTATAGGTACCGTCCCAATTTAGGGTCACCTTGCCGCTGGTGGGACGGCTTGTATACTTTTTTTGATCAAAAATAGTTCACTAAGTACCCTATATTTATTATGCAATTTTGCTTTACATTTATATATAATTATGGTAGGGTATGAGATATATTTTTGTCTTGCTTCTTTTTTGCTAGTGTGAACATGCCTCTGTTTCTTGTATGTCTGCCATCTTAGACCTCAGTTCACATTGTCTGGTTTTTTGACTTGTTTGCATTCTGTGCAATTTAAGGGTGTGGCATGCCCTTTGTTGAGCTGATTGGTATATATGTAGCTTACCACGGGCCTAGGTGGTCTGGAGTTGGGACCCGGTCCTATTTGTCTACCCTTTTATATGCATTACTTCAACTTTGATATACAGTAAGGTTTTTAATATAGGCAGTATAGGTACCGTCCCAATTTAGGGTCACCTTGCCGCTGGTGGGACGGCTTGTATACTTTTTTTGATCAAAAATAGTTCACTAAGTACCCTATATTTATTATGCAATTTTGCTTTACATTTATATACAATTATGGTAGGGTATAAGATATATTTTTGTCTTGCTTCTTTTTTGCTAGTGTGAACATGCCTCTGTTTCTTGTATGTCTGCCATCTTAGACCTCAGTTCACATTGTCTGGTTTTTTGACTTGTTTGCATTCTGTGCAATTTAAGGGTGTGGCATGCCCTTTGTTGAGCTGATTGGTATATATGTAGCTTACCACGGGCCTAGGTGGTCTGGAGTTGGGACCCGGTCCTATTTGTCTACCCTTTTATATGCATTACTTCAACTTTGATATACAGTAAGGTTTTTAATATAGGCAGTATAGGTACCGTCCCAATTTAGGGTCACCTTGCCGCTGGTGGGACGGCTTGTATACTTTTTTTGATCAAAAATAGTTCACTAAGTACCCTATATTTATTATGCAATTTTGCTTTACATTTATATATAATTATGGTAGGGTATGAGATATATTTTTGTCTTGCTTCTTTTTTGCTAGTGTGAACATGCCTCTGTTTCTTGTATGTCTGCCATCTTAGACCTCAGTTCACATTGTCTGGTTTTTTGACTTGTTTGCATTCTGTGCAATTTAAGGGTGTGGCATGCCCTTTGTTGAGCTGATTGGTATATATGTAGCTTACCACGGGCCTAGGTGGTCTGGAGTTGGGACCCGGTCCTATTTGTCTACCCTTTTATATGCATTACTTCAACTTTGATATACAGTAAGGTTTTTAATATAGGCAGTATAGGTACCGTCCCAATTTAGGGTCACCTTGCCGCTGGTGGGACGGCTTGTATACTTTTTTTGATCAAAAATAGTTCACTAAGTACCCTATATTTATTATGCAATTTTGCTTTACATTTATATATAATTATGGTAGGGTATGAGATATATTTTTGTCTTGCTTCTTTTTTGCTAGTGTGAACATGCCTCTGTTTCTTGTATGTCTGCCATCTTAGACCTCAGTTCACATTGTCTGGTTTTTTGACTTGTTTGCATTCTGTGCAATTTAAGGGTGTGGCATGCCCTTTGTTGAGCTGATTGGTATATATGTAGCTTACCACGGGCCTAGGTGGTCTGGAGTTGGGACCCAGTCCTATTTGTCTACCCTTTTATATGCATTACTTCAACTTTGATATACAGTAAGGTTTTTAATATAGGCAGTATAGGTACCGTCCCAATTTAGGGTCACCTTGCCGCTGGTGGGACGGCTTGTATACTTTTTTTGATCAAAAATAGTTCACTAAGTACCCTATATTTATTATGCAATTTTGCTTTACATTTATATATAATTATGGTAGGGTATGAGATATATTTTTGTCTTGCTTCTTTTTTGCTAGTGTGAACATGCCTAAGTTTCTTGTATGTCTGCCATCTTAGACCTCAGTTCACATTGTCTGTTTTTTTGACTTGTTTGCATTCTGTGCAATTTAAGGGTGTGGCATGCCCTTTGTTGAGCTGATTGGTATATATGTAGCTTACCACGGGCCTAGGTGGTCTGGAGTTGGGACCCGGTCCTATTTGTCTACCCTTTTATATGCATTACTTCAACTTTGATATACAGTAAGGTTTTTAATATAGGCAGTATAGGTACCGTCCCAATTTAGGGTCACCTTGCCGCTGGTGGGACGGCTTGTATACTTTTTTTGATCAAAAATAGTTCACTAAGTACCCTATACTTATTATGCAATTTTGCTTTACATTTATATATAATTATGGTAGGGTATGAGATATATTTTTGTCTTGCTTCTTTTTTGCTAGTGTGAACATGCCTCTGTTTCTTGTATGTCTGCCATCTTAGACCTCAGTTCACATTGTCTGGTTTTTTGACTTGTTTGCATTCTGTGCAATTTAAGGGTGTGGCATGCCCTTTGTTGAGCTGATTGGTATATATGTAGCTTACCACGGGCCTAGGTGGTCTGGAGTTGGGACCCGGTCCTATTTGTCTACCCTTTTATATGCATTACTTCAACTTTGATATACAGTAAGGTTTTTAATATAGGCAGTATAGGTACCGTCCCAATTTAGGGTCACCTTGCCGCTGGTGGGACGGCTTGTATACTTTTTTTGATCAAAAATAGTTCACTAAGTACCCTATACTTATTATGCAATTTTGCTTTACATTTATATATAATTATGGTAGGGTATGAGATATATTTTTGTCTTGCTTCTTTTTTGCTAGTGTGAACATGCCTCTGTTTCTTGTATGTCTGCCATCTTAGACCTCAGTTCACATTGTCTGGTTTTTTGACTTGTTTGCATTCTGTGCAATTTAAGGGTGTGGCATGCCCTTTGTTGAGCTGATTGGTATATATGTAGCTTACCACGGGCCTAGGTGGTCTGGAGTTGGGACCCGGTCCTATTTGTCTACCCTTTCATATGCATTACTTCAACTTTGATATACAGTAAGGTTTTTAATATAGGCAGTATAGGTACCGTCCCAATTTAGGGTCACCTTGCCGCTGGTGGGACGGCTTGTATACTTTTTTTGATCAAAAATAGTTCACTAAGTACCCTATATTTATTATGCAATTTTGCTTTACATTTATATATAATTATGGTAGGGTATGAGATATATTTTTGTCTTGCTTCTTTTTTGCTAGTGTGAACATGCCTCTGTTTCTTGTATGTCTGCCATCTTAGACCTCAGTTCACATTGTCTGGTTTTTTGACTTGTTTGCATTCTGTGCAATTTAAGGGTGTGGCATGCCCTTTGTTGAGCTGATTGGTATATATGTAGCTTACCACGGGCCTAGGTGGTCTGGAGTTGGGACCCGGTCCTATTTGTCTACCCTTTTATATGCATTACTTCAACTTTGATATACAGTAAGGTTTTTAATATAGGCAGTATAGGTACCGTCCCAATTTAGGGTCACCTTGCCGCTGGTGGGACGGCTTGTATACTTTTTTTGATCAAAAATAGTTCACTAAGTACCCTATACTTATTATGCAATTTTGCTTTACATTTATATATAATTATGGTAGGGTATGAGATATATTTTTGTCTTGCTTCTTTTTTGCTAGTGTGAACATGCCTCTGTTTCTTGTATGTCTGCCATCTTAGACCTCAGTTCACATTGTCTGGTTTTTTGACTTGTTTGCATTCTGTGCAATTTAAGGGTGTGGCATGCCCTTTGTTGAGCTGATTGGTATATATGTAGCTTACCACGGGCCTAGGTGGTCTGGAGTTGGGACCCGGTCCTATTTGTCTACCCTTTTATATGCATTACTTCAACTTTGATATACAGTAAGGTTTTTAATATAGGCAGTATAGGTACCGTCCCAATTTAGGGTCACCTTGCCGCTGGTGGGACGGCTTGTATACTTTTTTTGATCAAAAATAGTTCACTAAGTACCCTATACTTATTATGCAATTTTGCTTTACATTTATATATAATTATGGTAGGGTATGAGATATATTTTTGTCTTGCTTCTTTTTTGCTAGTGTGAACATGCCTCTGTTTCTTGTATGTCTGCCATCTTAGACCTCAGTTCACATTGTCTGGTTTTTTGACTTGTTTGCATTCTGTGCAATTTAAGGGTGTGGCATGCCCTTTGTTGAGCTGATTGGTATATATGTAGCTTACCACGGGCCTAGGTGGTCTGGAGTTGGGACCCGGTCCTATTTGTCTACCCTTTTATATGCATTACTTCAACTTTGATATACAGTAAGGTTTTTAATATAGGCAGTATAGGTACCGTCCCAATTTAGGGTCACCTTGCCGCTGGTGGGACGGCTTGTATACTTTTTTTGATCAAAAATAGTTCACTAAGTACCCTATATTTATTATGCAATTTTGCTTTACATTTATATATAATTATGGTAGGGTATGAGATATATTTTTGTCTTGCTTCTTTTTTGCTAGTGTGAACATGCCTCTGTTTCTTGTATGTCTGCCATCTTAGACCTCAGTTCACATTGTCTGGTTTTTTGACTTGTTTGCATTCTGTGCAATTTAAGGGTGTGGCATGCCCTTTGTTGAGCTGATTGGTATATATGTAGCTTACCACGGGCCTAGGTGGTCTGGAGTTGGGACCCGGTCCTATTTGTCTACCCTTTTATATGCATTACTTCAACTTTGATATACAGTAAGGTTTTTAATATAGGCAGTATAGGTACCGTCCCAATTTAGGGTCACCTTGCCGCTGGTGGGACGGCTTGTATACTTTTTTTGATCAAAAATAGTTCACTAAGTACCCTATATTTATTATGCAATTTTGCTTTACATTTATATATAATTATGGTAGGGTATGAGATATATTTTTGTCTTGCTTCTTTTTTGCTAGTGTGAACATGCCTCTGTTTCTTGTATGTCTGCCATCTTAGACCTCAGTTCACATTGTCTGGTTTTTTGACTTGTTTGCATTCTGTGCAATTTAAGGGTGTGGCATGCCCTTTGTTGAGCTGATTGGTATATATGTAGCTTACCACGGGCCTAGGTGGTCTGGAGTTGGGACCCGGTCCTATTTGTCTACCCTTTTATATGCATTACTTCAACTTTGATATACAGTAAGGTTTTTAATATAGGCAGTATAGGTACCGTCCCAATTTAGGGTCACCTTGCCGCTGGTGGGACGGCTTGTATACTTTTTTTGATCAAAAATAGTTCACTAAGTACCCTATATTTATTATGCAATTTTGCTTTACATTTATATATAATTATGGTAGGGTATGAGATATATTTTTGTCTTGCTTCTTTTTTGCTAGTGTGAACATGCCTCTGTTCCTTGTATGTCTGCCATCTTAGACCTCAGTTCACATTGTCTGGTTTTTTGACTTGTTTGCATTCTGTGCAATTTAAGGGTGTGGCATGCCCTTTGTTGAGCTGATTGGTATATATGTAGCTTACCACGGGCCTAGGTGGTCTGGAGTTGGGACCCGGTCCTATTTGTCTACCCTTTTATATGCATTACTTCAACTTTGATATACAGTAAGGTTTTTAATATAGGCAGTATAGGTACCATCCCAATTTAGGGTCACCTTGCCGCTGGTGGGACGGCTTGTATACTTTTTTTGATCAAAAATAGTTCACTAAGTACCCTATATTTATTATGCAATTTTGCTTTACATTTATATATAATTATGGTAGGGTATGAGATATATTTTTGTCTTGCTTCTTTTTTGCTAGTGTGAACATGCCTCTGTTCCTTGTATGTCTGCCATCTTAGACCTCAGTTCACATTGTCTGGTTTTTTGACTTGTTTGCATTCTGTGCAATTTAAGGGTGTGGCATGCCCTTTGTTGAGCTGATTGGTATATATGTAGCTTACCACGGGCCTAGGTGGTCTGGAGTTGGGACCCGGTCCTATTTGTCTACCCTTTTATATGCATTACTTCAACTTTGATATACAGTAAGGTTTTTAATATAGGCAGTATAGGTACCGTCCCAATTTAGGGTCACCTTGCCGCTGGTGGGACGGCTTGTATACTTTTTTTGATCAAAAATAGTTCACTAAGTACCCTATATTTATTATGCAATTTTGCTTTACATTTATATATAATTATGGTAGGGTATGAGATATATTTTTGTCTTGCTTCTTTTTTGCTAGTGTGAACATGCCTCTGTTCCTTGTATGTCTGCCATCTTAGACCTCAGTTCACATTGTCTGGTTTTTTGACTTGTTTGCATTCTGTGCAATTTAAGGGTGTGGCATGCCCTTTGTTGAGCTGATTGGTATATATGTAGCTTACCACGGGCCTAGGTGGTCTGGAGTTGGGACCCTGTCCTATTTGTCTACCCTTTTATATGCATTGCTTCAACTTTGATATACAGTAAGGTTTTTAATATAGGCAGTATAGGTACCGTCCCAATTTAGGGTCACCTTGCCGCTGGTGGGACGGCTTGTATACTTTTTTTGATCAAAAATAGTTCACTAAGTACCCTATATTTATTATGCAATTTTGCTTTACATTTATATATAATTATGGTAGGGTATGAGATATATTTTTGTCTTGCTTCTTTTTTGCTAGTGTGAACATGCCTCTGTTTCTTGTATGTCTGCCATCTTAGACCTCAGTTCACATTGTCTGGTTTTTTGACTTGTTTGCATTCTGTGCAATTTAAGGGTTTGGCATGCCCTTTGTTGAGCTGATTGGTATATATGTAGCTTACCACGGGCCTAGGTGGTCTGGAGTTGGGACCCGGTCCTATTTGTCTACCCTTTTATATGCATTGCTTCAACTTTGATATACAGTAAGGTTTTTAATATAGGCAGTATAGGTACCGTCCCAATTTAGGGTCACCTTGCCGCTGGTGGGACGGCTTGTATACTTTTTTTGATCAAAAATAGTTCACTAAGTACCCTATATTTATTATGCAATTTTGCTTTACATTTATATATAATTATGGTAGGGTATGAGATATATTTTTGTCTTGCTTCTTTTTTGCTAGTGTGAAAATGCCTCTGTTTCTTGTATGTCTGCCATCTTAGACCTCAGTTCACATTGTCTGGTTTTTTGACTTGTTTGCATTCTGTGCAATTTAAGGGTGTGGCATGCCCTTTGTTGAGCTGATTGGTATATATGTAGCTTACCACTGGCCTAGGTGGTCTGGAGTTGGGACCCGGTCCTATTAGTCTACCCTTTTATATGCATTGCTTCAACTTTGATATACAGTAAGGTTTTTAATATAGGCAGTATAGGTACCGTCCCAATTTAGGGTCACCTTGCCGCTGGTGGGACGGCTTGTATACTTTTTTTGATCAAAAATAGTTCACTAAGTACCGTATATTTATTATGCAATTTTGCTTTACATTTATATATAATTATGGTAGGGTATGAGATATATTTTTGTCTTGCTTCTTTTTTGCAAGTGTGAACATGCCTCTGTTTCTTGTATGTCTGCCATCTTAGACCTCAGTTCACATTGTCTGGTTTTTTGACTTGTTTGCATTCTGTGCAATTTAAGGGTGTGGCATGCCCTTTGTTGAGCTGATTGGTATATATGTAGCTTACCACGGGCCTAGGTGGTCTGGAGTTGGGACCCGGTCCTATTTGTCTACCCTTTTATATGCATTGCTTCAACTTTGATATACAGTAAGGTTTTTAATATAGGCAGTATAGGTACCGTCCCAATTTAGGGTCACCTTGCCGCTGGTGGGACGGCTTGTATACTTTTTTTGATCAAAAATAGTTCACTAAGTACCCTATATTTATTATGCAATTTTGCTTTACATTTATATATAATTATGGTAGGGTATGAGATATATTTTTGTCTTGCTTCTTTTTTGCTAGTGTGAACATGCCTCTGTTTCTTGTATGTCTGCCATCTTAGACCTCAGTTCACATTGTCTGGTTTTTTGACTTGTTTGCATTCTGTGCAATTTAAGGGTGTGGCATGCCCTTTGTTGAGCTGATTGGTATATATGTAGCTTACCACTGGCCTAGGTGGTCTGGAGTTGGGACCCGGTCCTATTAGTCTACCCTTTTATATGCATTGCTTCAACTTTGATATACAGTAAGGTTTTTAATATAGGCAGTATAGGTACCGTCCCAATTTAGGGTCACCTTGCCGCTGGTGGGACGGCTTGTATACTTTTTTTGATCAAAAATAGTTCACTAAGTACCGTATATTTATTATGCAATTTTGCTTTACATTTATATATAACTATGGTAGGGTATGAGATATATTTTTGTCTTGCTTCTTTTTTGCAAGTGTGAACATGCCTCTGTTTCTTGTATGTCTGCCATCTTAGACCTCAGTTCACATTGTCTGGTTTTTTGACTTGTTTGCATTCTGTGCAATTTAAGGGTGTGGCATGCCCTTTGTTGAGCTGATTGGTATATATGTAGCTTACCACGGGCCTAGGTGGTCTGGAGTTGGGACCCGGTCCTATTTGTCTACCCTTTTATATGCATTGCTTCAACTTTGATATACAGTAAGGTTTTTAATATAGGCAGTATAGGTACCGTCCCAATTTAGGGTCACCTTGCCGCTGGTGGGACGGCTTGTATACTTTTTTTGATCAAAAATAGTTCACTAAGTACCCTATATTTATTATGCAATTTTGCTTTACATTTATATATAATTATGGTAGGGTATGAGATATATTTTTGTCTTGCTTCTTTTTTGCTAGTGTGAACATGCCTCTGTTTCTTGTATGTCTGCCATCTTAGACCTCAGTTCACATTGTCTGGTTTTTTGACTTGTTTGCATTCTGTGCAATTTAAGGGTGTGGCATGCCCTTTGTTGAGCTGATTGGTATATATGTAGCTTACCACGGGCCCAGGTGGTCTTGAGTTGGGACCCGGTCCTATTTGTCTACCCTTTTATATGCATTGCTTCAACTTTGATATACAGTAAGGTTTTTAATATAGGCAGTATAGGTACCGTCCCAATTTAGGGTCACCTTGCCGCTGGTGGTACGGCTTGTATACTTTTTTTGATCAAAAATAGTTCACTAAGTACCCTATGTTTATCATGCAATTTTGCTTTACATTTATATATAATTATGGTAGGGTATGAGATATATTTTTGTCTTGCTTCTTTTTTGCTAGTGTGAACATGCCTCTGTTTCTTGTATGTCTGCCATCTTAGACCTCAGTTCACATTGTCTGGTTTTTTGACTTGTTTGCATTCTGTGCAATTTAAGGGTGTTTCATGCCCTTTGTTGAGCTGATTGGTATATATGTAGCTTACCACGGGCCTAGGTGGTCTGGAGTTGGGACCCTGTCCTATTTGTCTACCCTTTTATATGCATTGCTTCAACTTTGATATACAGTAAGGTTTTTAATATAGGCAGTATAGGTACCGTCCCAATTTAGGGTCACCTTGCCGCTGGTGGGACGGCTTGTATACTTTTTTTGATCAAAAATAGTTCACTAAGTACCCTATATTTATTATGCAATTTTGCTTTACATTTATATATAATTATGGTAGGGTATGAGATATATTTTTGTCTTGCTTCTTTTTTGCTAGTGTGAACATGCCTCTGTTTCTTGTATGTCTGCCATCTTAGACCTCAGTTCACATTGTCTGGTTTTTTGACTTGTTTGCATTCTGTGCAATTTAAGGGTGTGGCATGCCCTTTGTTGAGCTGATTGGTATATATGTAGCTTACCACGGGCCTAGGTGGTCTGGAGTTGGGACCCGGTCCTATTTGTCTACCCTTTTATATGCATTGCTTCAACTTTGATATACAGTAAGGTTTTTAATATAGACAGTATAGGTACCGTCCCAATTTAGGGTCACCTTGCCGCTGGTGGGACGGCTTGTATACTTTTTTTGATCAAAAATAGTTCACTAAGTACTAGTGTTGAGCCACCCCCGTAGTGTTCGAGTTCGGTTCGGTTCGTCGAACACCCGTGTGTTCGCCGAACTGTTCGTCGAACTGTTCGTCGAACACCTTCGAACACCGTTCAAACCAATGGCAGGCAAACAAAAGCACATAGAAACACATAGAAAACACCTTCAAAGGTGTCCAAAAGCTGACAAACTGCTCAGAAGACACAACTAACACATGGAAAAGTGACAAGTACATATAGTCATGCGAAAAGAAAATAGGTGGAGGAGTAAAAGGAGGGGGAGACACAGATATAGGCATGTCATGCCCTTCTAAAATCCAAAAAGTGAGAAGCCGAGACGGCCAGTCCGCTCCTGCCCGTGCCACCTCCGTGTCGCCGGGTTTGTGCCAGAGCCGCGGTGAACCCTGACGGCCAGCCCCCCTCTCCCAATACTGGTGCCTGTCCGCTGGTGGGTCGAGAGAGCCCCCCTGTGGTGGAGGCAGCTCTAAGCTTTTTAATTTAAATTGTCCCTCTAATTTGAATGAATACACTTTAAATCCATTTACAAGGATTTATTGGAGGGCAAGTCTCATGCCAGCAGCCGCGTAATTCCAGCTCCAGTAGCGTCCACTAAAGCTGCTGCAGTTAAAAAGCTTTTATAAGGATCGAGCTCGGCTGTCCACCGCAAGGCATCCTAGTGTCAGTCCCAGCCCCTATGCCTTGGGGTGCCTCCTGATGCTCTTCACTAAGTATCCCATGGTCCCGAAGCATTTCCTTTGAAAAAATTAAGTGTCCAAACTACAGGTGGTGTAGCTTGCTTAACAGCCGGGATAATCCGCTGACTAGCAGACACTGCTACTAGGCACAAAGTATTTCCTGGGCTAGATGCAGTTAAAAATTTGTAAGTAGATACTCTCATTGGATGCTGAGAAAGCATTCCATAGAGTCTCCTGGCACGCCATATATGATTCTCTTAAAAAGCTTGGGGTAGGGGTCTAGGGGACCCTTTTATAGCCAAAATCACGGCCCTGTATCACAATACGTCACCTAGGCTGAAGATAAATGGAACTGTAGCACCGAGGGCTCGGTTGCTACAGACGTATTGCACCTCACCCAGAGGTGTGATATCTCACTCTCAGATAAGGATGGAGTGTGGATCAGGACCCGACACCTGCATGCATTACACCACATTGCCGTGGGGCAGGGCGACCAATATGCCCCTGAGATGGGCACGACAGTCCCTGTCCCTGGCTGGAGTGGGGGGAGGGAACACTGAGGAAGGGGAACCCTGCAGTGCAGGAGCAGGGAGGAATCAGTTCCTGGGTGCATTGAGAAGGGAGTATAAAAGGTGGGCACCATCTTAGTTCAGTGCAGAGAAGTCTGAGCAGAAGTGGCAGGGAGCAGGGGCTCTGCATGAGCTCTGCTCCGGAGGCGGGCCTAGTAACAGAGGCCCAGGCCTGCAAGAGGGAGAAGGGAGGAAGAGGAGCGGAGAAGGCTCCAGGAACGAGGAATGAAGGGATCCCAGGGGTGCGGACGGGCGAGTCGCCACCGCACGCCCGAATCCACCTGCGTGGAGGGGTCAGGCCAAAGGGGGAGACCGGTCCCCGAACTAGTGGAGGCAGGAAACGACCCTCAGCTAGAAACCGGAGGCTCTGACATTTTATGTGGCGCAGCCCCTTGCTCCACCCGCTAGGAAGGCACCACATAGGGTCAGGGAAACTGGCGCCAAGTTTACCAAGAGGAGGCCCGAGGCAGCCGGACAGAAGTGTTGGTAAGAAAGGCCAGACAAAGGACACACAAGGGGGTCCTGTGATGCGCTCCAAAGTTATCTGGGAGTTGTCTGAGCCCCTCACCTGGTGAGCACAGTACGACGTGGGCAGCCGTTACCTGCAGACGTGGTCTGGATAATAAGAACTGTGAGTAAAGGCCCTGAACTGCATCACTGACTCCGTGTCGTTACTGCTGCTGCCCTGCACCATCACCCCCATCCTCCGCATACACTGCCCTGAGGCTATACTCCTCCCGTGGGGAGTTATGCTACGCTCTGCTGCACCCACAACACCAGCCTTAGCGGTCTGCCCTGTAGCGGCGGTTCACTCTGACCGCAATCCACGGGTGGCGTAGTCGGACATTTAAACATCAAAACCACATAAATAGTTCCGCCACTGGTTTGACCGCCCTGAGCCACGGAACCGGATCGCCGCCACGAAGACTACAACCACCAGCATCCACCAAAAAGTGTCCGGCTCCAGGTGTCCCAAGGCCCAGGGGGTGCGTCAGAACATTTTCATCACCTTTCACAATCACCAATGGGACAAGGCAGGGATGTCCTCTGTCCCCTCTCTTATACATCCTAGTGACGGAGCACCTGCTCTCATCAATTCGCCATAACCCCAATATTAGGTGGATTGAGGTGGGAGGCACCGAGTACAAGTGCTCTCTATTTGCTGATGATGTCCTAGTATATATCACTCAATCACATATATCCATCCCTGCTGTTATGGCTGAAATAGATCACTTTGTTACATGGTAAAATTTTAAAATCAATGCAGCGAAGTCTGAGGCCCTCGATGTCTCCCTCCCTAAATCCATATAGGATTCCATCCAGTCCAACTTTCCCTTTGCCTGGCCCTCACAGGGTATCAAATACTTAGGAATTCCTATTCATAGAGACCTCTCCCATCTATGTTATCTTAATTTTGGGCCCTTTATTGAACAATTCCATACAGACCACGGTTGGCAAGTTAGAACTGTAAGATTCACTACGTGAACCACTGGTGTTTTGTGGAAAAGCACATGTACACCGCGTTCCAAATTATTATGCAAAAAGTGTTTAGGAGTGATAAGGGAAGAATTTGTTTGTTTGTCAGTTAAACTCATTGATGGTGATGTGTGTCAGGGCTCTTTATATCACTGTAAGCAATTGCAGACACCTGTGCTAATTAGTTTGGCAGGTGTGTCCAATGAAAGGCAAGACTACTTAAGAAGGCTCTCTCACATTATTAAGCAGCCTACATTTTCTGCCAAAATGGGAAAGAAAAAGGATGTGTCGGCTGCTGAGAAGCAACAAATTGTGGAGTGTTTAGGTCAAGGCATGACTACAATCAACATTGTGCGATGATCAGGATGAAGTGTCTTGGCAATCAAGAAGTATGTAGCTGATTCACAGTACACACGTGTGCGTGCTGATAAGGGCAAATTGAGGACTCTTTCCTACAGGCAATTACGTCAGGTTGAAACAGCAGCGGCAAAAAAGCCTTGTCATAGCAGCAGACAAGTTTTTGAAGCTGCTTGTGCCTCCAACGTCCCCCGAACAACAAGATGCAGGGTCCTTCAGAGGTTTGCAGCTGTGCATATGCCATCCTGTCGACCTCCTCTATCCACTTCACACAAGCAGAAACGGCTCCAGTGGGCCAAAGATTACATTAAGACTGATTTCAAAACTGTTTTGTTCACGGATGAGTGCCGTGCAGCGCTCGATGGTCCAGATGAATGGAGTGGAGGATGGCTGGTTGATGGACACCCCACGCAAACACGGCTACAGCGCCAACAAGGAGGAGGTGGAGTAATGTTTTGGGCTGGAATCATGGGGAGAGAGATTGTCGGCCCCTTTAGGATCCCTGAAGGCGCTAAAGATGAACTCCATAATGTATGTGGATTTTCTCAAACAGCACTTCCTGCCATGGTTCAAGAAGAAGAACCGTGTATTTCACAGCAAGATCATTTTTCTGCATGATAATGCACCATCTCATGCTGCACATAAAACATCTGCATCTCTGGCTGATATGGCCATAAAAGGGGACAAACTTATGGTGTGACCCCCATGCTCCCCTGACCTCTACCCCATTCAGAACCTTTGGAGCATCATTAAAAGGAGTGTCTATGATGGCGGGAGGCAGTTCACATCTAAGCAACAGCTCTGGGAGGGTATTCTGTCCTCATGCAAAACAATTGAAGCAGAAACCATCCAAAACCTGACAAATTCAATGGACGAGAGAGTTCAGAAGCTCCTTTCGAACAAGGGGTCCTATGTGAAAATGTAACATCACCTAGAATAAAGTTTTGAGTTGAAAACTGTTTGATTTCAGTTTCTAACAACCTGCTAATGCTTATAATTTCAAAAATGACCATTTTTTTGGTCTTTATTAAAATGAAAAGGTTGATCGAAAAGTTTGGGGGATCTAAGAGTGTGGCAACCCAGTAGTCATGATTACTTCGAATTCTGACAATATGAGGGTCATGCTGCAGGTAGTGCAGCAAGAAGGCACTTATGTGTCTTGCGCATCTCGGAGCCCCAAAATTATTTTCCGGGCTAGATGCAGCTAAAAATTATTTTTAATTTTAAATCTGGTGAAGCTTATTATAGATGGCCTAATAGGATCAGTGCTGCACACTGCTACAAAGCCCAAATTATTTTCCAGTCAAGATACAGATAAACATGATTAGTAATTTGAAAGCTTAAAACGGTTGGTAGGGTGATTTTAACCAATCATCAAGCTTTTACTCTCCCCAGGATGACACAGGGGTAGAAAAGTCGTTTCGGATCCATGATTTGTTCATCTTTATGAACGTGAGTCTGTCTACATTATCAGTGGAGAGCCGCGTGCGCTTATCTGTCAGCACACCACCAGCAGCGCTGAACACACGTTCAGACAGAACGCTGGCTGCGGGGCATGACAAGATCTCCAAGGCGTAAGTGGCTAGCTCCGGCCATTTATCCAGATTGGAAGCCCAAAAAGAGCAAGGGTCCAGTGACACAGTCGTGGCTTCAATGTTTACTTGGAGATACTCCTGTACCATCGTCTCTAGGCGTTGACTATGTGTCAGACTTCTTGTCTCCTGTGGCCTTACAAAGGATGGGCTAAAAAAGTGGTGAAATGATTACGCAAAATTGATGTTACCAGCAGATACTGTGGTTCTGTTACGGTTTGAGTGCTGAACACTTGACGGTCCCACGGTTGGCAAGTTGGAACTGTGAGATTCACTACGTGCACCACTGGTATTTTGTGGAAAAGCACATGTAAGATTCTGCAACAGTCTCTGCTGATACTCCTGCATGCGTGCATCCCTTTCTATGGCAGGAATAATTTCTGCAAATTTACTTTTGTACCGGGGATCTAACAGTGTGGCAACCCAGTAGTCAGGATTATTTCTAATTCTCACAATTCGAGGGTCATGTTGCAGGTAGTGCAGCAAGAAGGCACTCATGTGTGTTGCGCATCCAGGAGCACCAAGTCCCTGTTGTGTTGGTGGCTTCCTTCCTCTGTCCTCTCCCCCCAACCTCGCACAACAGAAATGTGATCAAGGTCTCCCTCATCTGATGAGTCTTCCATCAGTTCGTCCTCCACTTCTTCCTGGGCTCCTGCACCTTCCTCACTAGTTTGGCTGCTACCATGCGCCCTGGTAAAATCATCTCCCCCACCCTCACATGCCTGCCGCCTTGGTGCTGCCGACCGTCTGGACCTTGCAGATGTTAGCCCTTCCGCATACAACTCCTCCTCCTCTACTTCCTCCACCTCCTCTTGTGCCACCACCTGACTCCGAATTCTGTTTAACATGTGCTCCAGCATGTAAATCACCGGAATAGTCATGCTGATAATGGCATCGTCAGCACTAAACATCTTCGTCGCCATTTCAAAACTGTGCAGAAGGGTGCATAGGTCCCTGATCTGAGACCACTCCTCCAGCGTGATTTGCCCCACCTCTGAATCTCGTTGGCCCAGGCTATACGTCAGAACGTATTGCACCAGGGCTTGTCGGTGCTGCCACAGTCGCTGCAACATGTGCAGAGTTGAATTCCACCGGGTAGGCACATCGCATTTTAGCCGGTGAAGTGGCAGGCCCAACGACTTCTGTAGAGATGTAAGTCGCTGAGCTGCGGGATGCGAACGGCGGAAGTGAGCACACAGCGACCGTGCCCTCTGCAGAAGGCCATCTAGTCTGGGATAGTGGGCTAAAAATTGCTGGACAACCAGGTTCAACACGTGAGCCATACAAGGCACGTGTGTGACATTGCCCCGGCGAAGGGCCGCACCCAGGTTTGCAGCATTGTCGCACACGGCCTTCCCTGGTTTCAGGTCCAGTGGAGACAACCATTCATGAAATTGGTTCTCCAGAGCTGACCACAACTCCTCAGCTGTGTGACTCACATTTCCCAGACATTTCAATGTAAAAACCGCCTGATGACGTTGAGCCCTACTGCCAGCATAGTAAGGAGGTGTGCAGGATCCCTTCTGCGCAGTTAGAAAGCTTGTGGCATGACCAGACAGCCTTTGGGTGCAGGTGGAAGACCGAGAGGAGGTTGAGGAGGCAGAAGCAGTGGAGGAAAAATGACATAAAGAGGATTGACGCACAACTCGTGGGGACGGCAAGACTTGGACAGCAGCCCCTTGTCCTGCTGTCACCATAGTTACCCAGTGCCCAGTCAGCGACATGTAACGCCCCTGTCCATGCCTACTCGTCCAAGTGTCTGTGGTGAAATGCACCCTGTCACACACAGAGTTTCTCAAAGAAGCGGTGATGTTGTGTGCGACATGCTGGTGGAGGGCAGGCACACCTTTCTTTGAGAAGTAGTGCCGACTGGGCATCTGGTACTGGGGCACTGCGACGGACATAAGGTCTCGAAAATCCTCTGTGTCCACCAGGCGGAAAGGCAGCATTTCTGTAGCCAAGAGCTTGCAGATGGTGAAATTCAACCTCTTAGCTTTCTCATGGCTAGGAGGAAATGGTCTTTTACTTGTCCACATCTGAGGGACCGAGGGCTGGCTATTGTGCTTAGATGGGGTTGATAAGGGTGTCCCCGGCAAACTGCCGGTCTGTGAGGAAGATGCAGGCGGACATGTTAGGTTGCCTTGATCCAAAGGTGGTGCTATCGATGTCGGACAGCGCTCAAGACCAGCTGGTGTTACCACCTCCAAAGAAAATGATGACCTGCCAATCACGCTGGCTGTTGCGGGTAAAGAGGTGGCAGGTCTGCGCCCCAAAACAGGTGTGACTGCTGTCCCCCCAGTCACAGAGGATGAAGAGGCCGCGGATGCACAAGATATGGCAGACGGTGGTTGGCCCGGCCGGCTAGACCGCATTGTAGCACACTGAGCTTCCCACTGCAACTTATGCTTCATGTCCATGTGCCGGTTCATGCATGAAGTACTCAAACTATGTATTTTTTGGCCTCTACTTAGCTTTTGCTGACAAATGTTACAGATAACACGAGTTGGGTCATCTTTATCGATCTGAAAAAATGCCCAGGCTATGCAAGGCTTAGCACCCATGCGACCTGAAGAGCCACCACGACTTGTGGTGAGAGGCAGAGTTGTGTTTGAGGATGCAGTTGTTGACGTGCTTCCAGTACTACGTCTCTGTCCAGGAAGGCGCAACCTGACCTCGTCGTCACTAGCATCTTCCTCCACCTCCTCTGCTGACCTCATCTCTTGGCTGACTGTGGGTTGACAGTAAGTGGGATCTCCGACCTCATCATCATCACCCTGTGCGTTATCACACCCGTCGTCCTCAGAGCCAACCTGTTCCTGCCCTGACAAAAAACTAAAGTTGTCGCTCCAATCAGGTATTTGAGTCTTATCATCGTCTTCCTCATTGTCTCCACCAACAGGAGTTACAGTTTGGGAATGAGGGTCTACATTATGGTCAGAACCTTCTGCGTCTGGTCCTGGATCCGACTCATAAAGATTCTGGGCATCAGTGCAGATCATTTCCTCGTCTGGATTCACAGAAGCGCTGGAGTCGACCTCTGATTCCCAGGCTATAGTATGAGTAAACAGCTCTGCAGACTCAACCATCTGTTCTACCTCATACTCAGACGGGCAGCTGGAGATTTGGGAGCTGTGAGGAAGCAAGTGCGATTTGGGTGACACCTTTGAGGACTGGAGTATTTGTGATGTTGAAGTTGATGTGGAGGAGAGCCCACTTAAAGGAGCACTTGATATCCGTTGAAGCACCTGCTGTTTTTGTGCCTCATCTGGAATTTGTAGCGATTGGCGTGGCCGTAAGAAAGGGATCTTATCACATTGTCCGCTAAAAGAAGTAGACATTTTAGTTTGGCTGGAAGATGGTCTTTCTTCTGCACCTACCCCACGGACACAACCTTTTTTCCCCTTCCCAACTCGCCTTTTTCCACTCATTTTGGTGGTTAACTAATTCACAACTCTGGAGTTGTTTGCACAAAAAAACAATGGATGGTAACCGAGCAGAGCTGAGTGGCCAAACTGTGGTATTAGGCCAAAACTATTGGCTGGGTTAGATGCAGAAAAAAATTATTTTTAATTTGCAACCTGATGGAGGTCAGTATAGATGGACTAATAGACCAAGTCCCACACACCACTAGAAGCCCAAATATTTTTTCAGAGCTAGATGCAGAAAATTTTTTTATTCAATTTGCAACCTGATGGAGGTCAGTATAGATGGACTAATAGACCAAGTCCCACACACTGCTAGAAGCCCAAATATATTTTCAGAGCTAGATGCAGAAAAAAATTATTTTTAATTTGCAACCTGATGGAGGTCAGTATAGATGGACTAATAGACCAAGTCCCACACACCGCTAGAAGCCCAAATATTTTTTCAGAGCTAGATGCAGAAAAAAATTATATTCAATTTGCAACCTGCTGGAGGTCAGTATAGAAGGACTAATAGAACAAGTCCCACACACTGCTAGAAGCCCAAATATTTTTTCAGAGCTAAATGAAGAAAAAAATTATTTTTAATTTGCAACCTGATGGAGGTCAGTATAGATGGACTAATAGACCAAGTCCCACACACTGCTAGAAGCCCAAATATTTTTTCAGAGCTAGATGCAGAAATTTTTTTTATTCAATTTGCAACCTGATGGAGGTCAGTATAGATGGACTAATAGACCAAGTCCCACACACTGCTAGAAGCCCAAATATTTTTTCAGAGCTAGATGCAGAAAAAAATTATATTCAGTTTGCAACCTGATGGAGGTCAGTATAGATGGACTAATAGAATGATGCTATGCCCAAAAGATTTTACTTCACTAGGTGCAGTAAAAAAATTGGTATTCTATACACAGGTGGTATATCTTGCAACACAGATAGGCTACTCCACTGACTAACACACTCTGCAATAGGCCAAAAAGGATTAGCTTTGATAGATTCAGCCAAATGCTGTGAAAAAAACTTGCACTGCACTGGCACAGACCTGCCTGGCAAAAACTGATAGGAACTGATGTAACCTAGTCCTGAAAAGGACTCCAATTACAATTAGTCTTTACTCCCACAATCTATCTATTTAAGAGCACAGACCTGCCTGATAAAAGTCGTAGGAAATGCTGTAACCTAGTCCTTAAAAGGACTGCAATCACAACTATTCCCTACTCCCAAGCTATCTGTATATTTGTGCGAAAATTGGCTTGAAATTAACAAGGTATAGCGCACACAGCAACAGCGGTGCCGTCTAACACGCAGCTGCAGCAGTGAGAAAATGGTGGCGACGGGGAAAATGGCTTGGTCTTATAGGGCAAGGACATGTGACATACACTGCCAATCACACATGCCCTTGCTTGTGTGAAAAAAAGCACTTCGCTCCGTGTGTGCGCTGCTGATAGGCTGACAGATTGCACCTCCCCACTGCAAATGCGGGAAAGAGGAAAAAAAAATGGAGATCTTCATTGTTCCTGCAGAGATCCATCCCCTGCCCCTCCCCCCGCCCCGCTGTACACTCAAACTGCGTATTAACATTAATTTTCATCATTACTGAGAAAAAATCCAGTTACGATTTTGGTGCACGAACAGTTATCGAACATAACCTCGAACAGCCGAATTTTTCTCAAATTGTTCGTGTTCGCCGACCGGCTCGAACACCGCCCAAAACAGCTCGAATTTGAGATTGGCGAACAGTTCGAGTAGAACAACGCTCATCTCTACTAAGTACCCTATATTTATTATGCAATTTTGCTTTACATTTATATATAATTATGGTAGGGTATGAGATATATTTTTGTCTTGCTTCTTTTTTGCTAGTGTGAACATGCCTCTGTTTCTTGTATGTCTGCCATCTTAGACCTCAGTTCACATTGTCTGGTTTTTTGACTTGTTTGCATTCTGTGCAATTTAAGGGTGTGGCATGCCCTTTGTTGAGCTGATTGGTATATATGTAGCTTACCACGGGCCTAGGTGGTCTGGAGTTGGGACCCGGTCCTATTTGTCTACCCTTTTATATGCATTACTTCAACTTTGATATACAGTAAGGTTTTTAATATAGGCAGTATAGGTACCGTCCCAATTTAGGGTCACCTTGCCGCTGGTGGGACGGCTTGTATACTTTTTTTGATCAAAAATAGTTCACTAAGTACCCTATATTTATTACGCAATTTTGCTTTACATTTATATATAATTATGGTAGGGTATGAGATATATTTTTGTCTTGCTTCTTTTTTGCTAGTGTGAACATGCCTCTGTTTCTTGTATGTCTGCCATCTTAGACCTCAGTTCACATTGTCTGGTTTTTTGACTTGTTTGCATTCTGTGCAATTTAAGGGTGTGGCATGCCCTTTGTTGAGCTGATTGGTATATATGTAGCTTACCACGGGCCTAGGTGGTCTGGAGTTGGGACCCGGTCCTATTTGTCTACCCTTTTATATGCATTACTTCAACTTTGATATACAGTAAGGTTTTTAATATAGGCAGTATAGGTACCGTCCCAATTTAGGGTCACCTTGCCGCTGGTGGGATGGCTTGTATACTTTTTTTGATCAAAAATAGTTCACTAAGTACCCTATATTTATTATGCAATTTTGCTTTACATTTATATATAATTATGGTAGGGTATGAGATATATTTTTGTCTTGCTTCTTTTTTGCTAGTGTGAACATGCCTCTGTTTCTTGTATGTCTGCCATCTTAGACCTCAGTTCACATTGTCTGGTTTTTTGACTTGTTTGCATTCTGTGCAATTTAAGGGTGTGGCATGCCCTTTGTTGAGCTGATTGGTATATATGTAGCTTACCACGGGCCTAGGTGGTCTGGAGTTGGGACCCGGTCCTATTTGTCTACCCTTTTATATGCATTACTTCAACTTTGATATACAGTAAGGTTTTTAATATAGGCAGTATAGGTACCGTCCCAATTTAGGGTCACCTTGCCGCTGGTGGGACGGCTTGTATACTTTTTTTGATCAAAAATAGTTCACTAAGTACCCTATATTTATTATGCAATTTTGCTTTACATTTATATATAATTATGGTAGGGTATGAGATATATTTTTGTCTTGCTTCTTTTTTGCTAGTGTGAACATGCCTCTGTTTCTTGTATGTCTGCCATCTTAGACCTCAGTTCACATTGTCTGGTTTTTTGACTTGTTTGCATTCTGTGCAATTTAAGGGTGTGGCATGCCCTTTGTTGAGCTGATTGGTATATATGTAGCTTACCACGGGCCTAGGTGGTCTGGAGTTGGGACCCGGTCCTATTTGTCTACCCTTTTATATGCATTACTTCAACTTTGATATACAGTAAGGTTTTTAATATAGGCAGTATAGGTACCGTCCCAATTTAGGGTCACCTTGCCGCTGGTGGGACGGCTTGTATACTTTTTTTGATCAAAAATAGTTCACTAAGTACCCTATATTTATTATGCAATTTTGCTTTACATTTATATATAATTATGGTAGGGTATGAGATATATTTTTGTCTTGCTTCTTTTTTGCTAGTGTGAACATGCCTCTGTTTCTTGTATGTCTGCCATCTTAGACCTCAGTTCACATTGTCTGGTTTTTTGACTTGTTTGCATTCTGTGCAATTTAAGGGTGTGGCATGCCCTTTGTTGAGCTGATTGGTATATATGTAGCTTACCACGGGCCTAGGTGGTCTGGAGTTGGGACCCGGTCCTATTTGTCTACCATTTTATATGCATTGCTTCAACTTTGATATACAGTAAGGTTTTTAATATAGGCAGTATAGGTACCGTCCCAATTTAGGGTCACCTTGCCGCTGGTGGGACGGCTTGTATACTTTTTTTGATCAAAAATAGTTGACTAAGTACCCTATATTTATTATGCAATTTTGCTTTACATTTATATATAATTATGGTAGGGTATGAGATATATTTTTGTCTTGCTTCTTTTTTGCTAGTGTGAACATGCCTCTGTTTCTTGTATGTCTGCCATCTTAGACCTCAGTTCACATTGTCTGGTTTTTTGACTTGTTTGCATTCTGTGCAATTTAAGGGTGTGGCATGCCCTTTGTTGAGCTGATTGGTATATATGTAGCTTACCACGGGCCTAGGTGGTCTGGAGTTGGGACCCGGTCCTATTTGTCTACCCTTTTATATGCATTGCTTCAACTTTGATATACAGTAAGGTTTTTAATATAGGCAGTATAGGTACCGTCCCAATTTAGGGTCACCTTGCCGCTGGTGGGACCGCTTGTATACTTTTTTTGATCAAAAATAGTTCAGTTAATACCCTATATTTATTATGCAATTTTGCTTTACATTTATATATAATTATGGTAGGGTATGAGATATATTTTTGTCTTGCTTCTTTTTTGCTAGTGTGAACATGCCTCTGTTTCTTGTATGTCTGCCATCTTAGACCTCAGTTCACATTGTCTGGTTTTTTGACTTGTTTGCATTCTGTGCAATTTAAGGGTGTGGCATGCCCTTTGTTGAGCTGATTGGTATATATGTAGCTTACCACGGGCCTAGGTGGTCTGGCGTTGGGACCCGGTCCTATTTGTCTACCCTTTTATATGCATTACTTCAACTTTGATATACAGTAAGGTTTTTAATATAGGCAGTATAGGTACCGTCCCAATTTAGGGTCACCTTGCCGCTGGTGGGATGGCTTGTATACTTTTTTTGATCAAAAATAGTTCACTAAGTACCCTATATTTATTATGCAATTTTGCTTTACATTTATATATAATTATGGTAGGGTATGAGATATATTTTTGTCTTGCTTCTTTTTTGCTAGTGTGAACATGCCTCTGTTTCTTGTATGTCTGCCATCTTAGACCTCAGTTCACATTGTCTGGTTTTTTGACTTGTTTGCATTCTGTGCAATTTAAGGGTGTGGCATGCCCTTTGTTGAGCTGATTGGTATATATGTAGCTTACCACGGGCCTAGGTGGTCTGGAGTTGGGACCCGGTCCTATTTGTCTACCCTTTTATATGCATTACTTCAACTTTGATATACAGTAAGGTTTTTAATATAGGCAGTATAGGTACCGTCCCAATTTAGGGTCACCTTGCCGCTGGTGGGACGGCTTGTATACTTTTTTTGATCAAAAATAGTTCACTAAGTACCCTATATTTATTATGCAATTTTGCTTTACATTTATATATAATTATGGTAGGGTATGAGATATATTTTTGTCTTGCTTCTTTTTTGCTAGTGTGAACATGCCTCTGTTTCTTGTATGTCTGCCATCTTAGACCTCAGTTCACATTGTCTGGTTTTTTGACTTGTTTGCATTCTGTGCAATTTAAGGGTGTGGCATGCCCTTTGTTGAGCTGATTGGTATATATGTAGCTTACCACGGGCCTAGGTGGTCTGGAGTTGGGACCCGGTCCTATTTGTCTACCCTTTTATATGCATTACTTCAACTTTGATATACAGTAAGGTTTTTAATATAGGCAGTATAGGTACCGTCCCAATTTAGGGTCACCTTGCCGCTGGTGGGACGGCTTGTATACTTTTTTTGATCAAAAATAGTTCACTAAGTACCCTATATTTATTATGCAATTTTGCTTTACATTTATATATAATTATGGTAGGGTATGAGATATATTTTTGTCTTGCTTCTTTTTTGCTAGTGTGAACATGCCTCTGTTTCTTGTATGTCTGCCATCTTAGACCTCAGTTCACATTGTCTGGTTTTTTGACTTGTTTGCATTCTGTGCAATTTAAGGGTGTGGCATGCCCTTTGTTGAGCTGATTGGTATATATATAGCTTACCACGGGCCTAGGTGGTCTGGAGTTGGGACCCGGTCCTATTTGTCTACCCTTTTATATGCATTACTTCAACATTGATATACAGTAAGGTTTTTAATATAGGCAGTATAGGTACCGTCCCAATTTAGGGTCACCTTGCCGATGGTGGGACGGCTTGTATACTTTTTTTGATCAAAAATAGTTGACTAAGTACCCTATATTTATTATGCAATTTTGCTTTACATTTATATATAATTATGGTAGGGTATGAGATATATTTTTGTCTTGCTTCTTTTTTGCTAGTGTGAACATGCCTCTGTTTCTTGTATGTCTGCCATCTTAGACCTCAGTTCACATTGTCTGGTTTTTTGACTTGTTTGCATTCTGTGCAATTTAAGGGTGTGGCATGCCCTTTGTTGAGCTGATTGGTATATATGTAGCTTACCACGGGCCTAGGTGGTCTGGAGTTGGGACCCGGTCCTATTTGTCTACCCTTTTATATGCATTGCTTCAACTTTGATATACAGTAAGGTTTTTAATATAGGCAGTATAGGTACCGTCCCAATTTAGGGTCACCTTGCCGCTGGTGGGACCGCTTGTATACTTTTTTTGATCAAAAATAGTTCAGTTAATACCCTATATTTATTATGCAATTTTGCTTTACATTTATATATAATTATGGTAGGGTATGAGATATATTTTTGTCTTGCTTCTTTTTTGCTAGTGTGAACATGCCTCTGTTTCTTGTATGTCTGCCATCTTAGACCTCAGTTCACATTGTCTGGTTTTTTGACTTGTTTGCATTCTGTGCAATTTAAGGGTGTGGCATGCCCTTTGTTGAGCTGATTGGTATATATGTAGCTTACCACGGGCCTAGGTGGTCTGGCGTTGGGACCCGGTCCTATTTGTCTACCCTTTTATATGCATTACTTCAACTTTGATATACAGTAAGGTTTTTAATATAGGCAGTATAGGTACCGTCCCAATTTAGGGTCACCTTGCCGCTGGTGGGATGGCTTGTATACTTTTTTTGATCAAAAATAGTTCACTAAGTACCCTATATTTATTATGCAATTTTGCTTTACATTTATATATAATTATGGTAGGGTATGAGATATATTTTTGTCTTGCTTCTTTTTTGCTAGTGTGAACATGCCTCTGTTTCTTGTATGTCTGCCATCTTAGACCTCAGTTCACATTGTCTGGTTTTTTGACTTGTTTGCATTCTGTGCAATTTAAGGGTGTGGCATGCCCTTTGTTGAGCTGATTGGTATATATGTAGCTTACCACGGGCCTAGGTGGTCTGGAGTTGGGACCCGGTCCTATTTGTCTACCCTTTTATATGCATTACTTCAACTTTGATATACAGTAAGGTTTTTAATATAGGCAGTATAGGTACCGTCCCAATTTAGGGTCACCTTGCCGCTGGTGGGACGGCTTGTATACTTTTTTTGATCAAAAATAGTTCACTAAGTACCCTATATTTATTATGCAATTTTGCTTTACATTTATATATAATTATGGTAGGGTATGAGATATATTTTTGTCTTGCTTCTTTTTTGCTAGTGTGAACATGCCTCTGTTTCTTGTATGTCTGCCATCTTAGACCTCAGTTCACATTGTCTGGTTTTTTGACTTGTTTGCATTCTGTGCAATTTAAGGGTGTGGCATGCCCTTTGTTGAGCTGATTGGTATATATGTAGCTTACCACGGGCCTAGGTGGTCTGGAGTTGGGACCCGGTCCTATTTGTCTACCCTTTTATATGCATTACTTCAACTTTGATATACAGTAAGGTTTTTAATATAAGCAGTATAGGTACCGTCCCAATTTAGGGTCACCTTGCCGCTGGTGGGACGGCTTGTATACTTTTTTTGATCAAAAATAGTTCACTAAGTACCCTATATTTATTATGCAATTTTGCTTTACATTTATATATAATTATGGTAGGGTATGAGATATATTTTTGTCTTGCTTCTTTTTTGCTAGTGTGAACATGCCTCTGTTTCTTGTATGTCTGCCATCTTAGACCTCAGTTCACATTGTCTGGTTTTTTGACTTGTTTGCATTCTGTGCAATTTAAGGGTGTGGCATGCCCTTTGTTGAGCTGATTGGTATATATATAGCTTACCACGGGCCTAGGTGGTCTGGAGTTGGGACCCGGTCCTATTTGTCTACCCTTTTATATGCATTACTTCAACATTGATATACAGTAAGGTTTTTAATATAGGCAGTATAGGTACCGTCCCAATTTAGGGTCACCTTGCCGCTGGTGGGACGGCTTGTATACTTTTTTTGATCAAAAATAGTTCACTAAGTACCCTATATTTATTATGCAATTTTGCTTTACATTTATATATAATTATGGTAGGGTATGAGATATATTTTTGTCTTGCTTCTTTTTTGCTAGTGTGAACATGCCTCTGTTTCTTGTATGTCTGCCATCTTAGACCTCAGTTCACATTGTCTGGTTTTTTGACTTGTTTGCATTCTGTGCAATTTAAGGGTGTGGCATGCCCTTTGTTGAGCTGATTGGTATATATGTAGCTTACCACGGGCCTAGGTGGTCTGGAGTTGGGACCCGGTCCTATTTGTCTACCCTTTTATATGCATTACTTCAACTTTGATATACAGTAAGGTTTTTAATATAGGCAGTATAGGTACCGTCCCAATTTAGGGTCACCTTGCCGCTGGTGGGACGGCTTGTATACTTTTTTTGATCAAAAATAGTTCACTAAGTACCCTATATTTATTATGCAATTTTGCTTTACATTTATATATAATTATGGTAGGGTATGAGATATATTTTTGTCTTGCTTCTTTTTTGCTAGTGTGAACATGCCTCTGTTTCTTGTATGTCTGCCATCTTAGACCTCAGTTCACATTGTCTGGTTTTTTGACTTGTTTGCATTCTGTGCAATTTAAGGGTGTGGCATGCCCTTTGTTGAGCTGATTGGTATATATGTAGCTTACCACGGGCCTAGGTGGTCTGGAGTTGGGACCCGGTCCTATTTGTCTACCATTTTATATGCATTGCTTCAACTTTGATATACAGTAAGGTTTTTAATATAGGCAGTATAGGTACCGTCCCAATTTAGGGTCACCTTGCCGCTGGTGGGACGGCTTGTATACTTTTTTTGATCAAAAATAGTTGACTAAGTACCCTATATTTATTATGCAATTTTGCTTTACATTTATATATAATTATGGTAGGGTATGAGATATATTTTTGTCTTGCTTCTTTTTTGCTAGTGTGAACATGCCTCTGTTTCTTGTATGTCTGCCATCTTAGACCTCAGTTCACATTGTCTGGTTTTTTGACTTGTTTGCATTCTGTGCAATTTAAGGGTGTGGCATGCCCTTTGTTGAGCTGATTGGTATATATGTAGCTTACCACGGGCCTAGGTGGTCTGGAGTTGGGACCCGGTCCTATTTGTCTACCCTTTTATATGCATTGCTTCAACTTTGATATACAGTAAGGTTTTTAATATAGGCAGTATAGGTACCGTCCCAATTTAGGGTCACCTTGCCGCTGGTGGGACCGCTTGTATACTTTTTTTGATCAAAAATAGTTCAGTAAGTACCCTATATTTATTATGCAATTTTGCTTTACATTTATATATAATTATGGTAGGGTATGAGATATATTTTTGTCTTGCTTCTTTTTTGCTAGTGTGAACATGCCTCTGTTTCTTGTATGTCTGCCATCTTAGACCTCAGTTCACATTGTCTGGTTTTTTGACTTGTTTGCATTCTGTGCAATTTAAGGGTGTGGCATGCCCTTTGTTGAGCTGATTGGTATATATGTAGCTTACCACGGGCCTAGGTGGTCTGGCGTTGGGACCCGGTCCTATTTGTCTACCCTTTTATATGCATTACTTCAACTTTGATATACAGTAAGGTTTTTAATATAGGCAGTATAGGTACCGTCCCAATTTAGGGTCACCTTGCCGCTGGTGGGACGGCTTGTATAATTTTTTTGATCAAAAATAGTTCACTAAGTACCCTATATTTATTATGCAATTTTGCTTTACATTTATATATAATTATGGTAGGGTATGAGATATATTTTTGTCTTGCTTCTTTTTTGCTAGTGTGAACATGCCTCTGTTTCTTGTATGTCTGCCATCTTAGACCTCAGTTCACATTGTCTGGTTTTTTGACTTGTTTGCATTCTGTGCAATTTAAGGGTGTGGCATGCCCTTTGTTGAGCTGATTGGTATATATGTAGCTTACCACGGGCCTAGGTGGTCTGGAGTTGGGACCCGGTCCTATTTGTCTACCCTTTTATATGCATTACTTCAACTTTGATATACAGTAAGGTTTTTAATATAGGCAGTATAGGTACCGTCCCAATTTAGGGTCACCTTGCCGCTGGTGGGACGGCTTGTATACTTTTTTTGATCAAAAATAGTTCACTAAGTACCCTATATTTATTATGCAATTTTGCTTTACATTTATATATAATTATGGTAGGGTATGAGATATATTTTTGTCTTGCTTCTTTTTTGCTAGTGTGAACATGCCTCTGTTTCTTGTATGTCTGCCATCTTAGACCTCAGTTCACATTGTCTGGTTTTTTGACTTGTTTGCATTCTGTGCAATTTAAGGGTGTGGCATGCCCTTTGTTGAGCTGATTGGTATATATGTAGCTTACCACGGGCCTAGGTGGTCTGGAGTTGGGACCCGGTCCTATTTGTCTACCCTTTTATATGCATTACTTCAACTTTGATATACAGTAAGGTTTTTAATATAGGCAGTATAGGTACCGTCCCAATTTAGGGTCACCTTGCCGCTGGTGGGACGGCTTGTATACTTTTTTTGATCAAAAATAGTTCACTAAGTACCCTATATTTATTATGCAATTTTGCTTTACATTTATATATAATTATGGTAGGGTATGAGATATATTTTTGTCTTGCTTCTTTTTTGCTAGTGTGAACATGCCTCTGTTTCTTGTATGTCTGCCATCTTAGACCTCAGTTCACATTGTCTGGTTTTTTGACTTGTTTGCATTCTGTGCAATTTAAGGGTGTGGCATGCCCTTTGTTGAGCTGATTGGTATATATGTAGCTTACCACGGGCCTAGGTGGTCTGGAGTTGGGACCCGGTTCTATTTGTCTACCTTTTTATATGCATTACTTCAACTTTGATATACAGTAAGGTTTTTAATATAGGCAGTATAGGTACCGTCCCAATTTAGGGTCACCTTGCCGCTGGTGGGACGGCTTGTATACTTTTTTTGATCAAAAATAGTTCACTAAGTACCCTATATTTATTATGCAATTTTGCTTTACATTTATATATAATTATGGTAGGGTATGAGATATATTTTTGTCTTGCTTCTTTTTTGCTAGTGTGAACATGCCTCTGTTTCTTGTATGTCTGCCATCTTAGACCTCAGTTCACATTGTCTGGTTTTTTGACTTGTTTGCATTCTGTGCAATTTAAGGGTGTGGCATGCCCTTTGTTGAGCTGATTGGTATATATGTAGCTTACCACGGGCCTAGGTGGTCTGGAGTTGGGACCCGGTCCTATTTGTCTACCCTTTTATATGCATTACTTCAACTTTGATATACAGTAAGGTTTTTAATATAGGCAGTATAGGTACCGTCCCAATTTAGGGTCACCTTGCCGCTGGTGGGACGGCTTGTATACTTTTTTTGATCAAAAATAGTTCACTAAGTACCCTATATTTATTATGCAATTTTGCTTTACATTTATATATAATTATGGTAGGGTATGAGATATATTTTTGTCTTGCTTCTTTTTTGCTAGTGTGAACATGCCTCTGTTTCTTGTTTGTCTGCCATCTTAGACCTCAGTTCACATTGTCTGGTTTTTTGACTTGTTTGCATTCTGTGCAATTTAAGGGTGTGGCATGCCCTTTGTTGAGCTGATTGGTATATATGTAGCTTACCACGGGCCTAGGTGGTCTGGAGTTGGGACCCGGTCCTATTTGTCTACCCTTTTATATGCATTACTTCAACTTTGATATACAGTAAGGTTTTTAATATAGGCAGTATAGGTACCGTCCCAATTTAGGGTCACCTTGCCGCTGGTGGGACGGCTTGTATACTTTTTTTGATCAAAAATAGTTCACTAAGTACCCTATATTTATTATGCAATTTTGCTTTACATTTATATATAATTATGGTAGGGTATGAGATATATTTTTGTCTTGCTTCTTTTTTGCTAGTGTGAACATGCCTCTGTTTCTTGTATGTCTGCCATCTTAGACCTCAGTTCACATTGTCTGGTTTTTTGACTTGTTTGCATTCTGTGCAATTTAAGGGTGTGGCATGCCCTTTGTTGAGCTGATTGGTATATATGTAGCTTACCACGGGCCTAGGTGGTCTGGAGTTGGGACCCGGTCCTATTTGTCTACCCTTTTATATGCATTACTTCAACTTTGATATACAGTAAGGTTTTTAATATAGGCAGTATAGGTACCGTCCCAATTTAGGGTCACCTTGCCGCTGGTGGGACGGCTTGTATATTTTTTTTGATCAAAAATTGTTCACTAAGTACCCTATATTTATTATGCAATTTTTCTTTACATTTATATATAATTATGGTAGGGTATGAGATATATTTTTGTCTTGCTTCTTTTTTGCTAGTGTGAACATGCCTCTGTTTCTTGTATGTCTGCCATCTTAGACCTCAGTTCACATTGTCTAGTTTTTTGACTTGTTTGCATTCTGTGCAATTTAAGGGTGTGGCATGCCCTTTGTTGAGCTGATTGGTATATATGTAGCTTACCACGGGCCTAGGTGGTCTGGAGTTGGGACCCGGTCCTATTTGTCTACCCTTTTATATGCATTACTTCAACTTTGATATACAGTAAGGTTTTTAATATAGGCAGTATAGGTACCGTCCCAATTTAGGGTCACCTTGCCGCTGGTGGGACGGCTTGTATACTTTTTTTGATCAAAAATAGTTCACTAAGTACCCTATATTTATTATGCAATTTTGCTTTACATTTATATATAATTATGGTAGGGTATGAGATATATTTTTGTCTTGCTTCTTTTTTGCTAGTGTGAACATGCCTCTGTTTCTTGTATGTCTGCCATCTTAGACCTCAGTTCACATTGTCTGGTTTTTTGACTTGTTTGCATTCTGTGCAATTTAAGGGTGTGGCATGCCCTTTGTTGAGCTGATTGGTATATATGTAGCTTACCACGGGCCTAGGTGGTCTGGAGTTGGGACCCGGTCCTATTTGTCTACCCTTTTATATGCATTACTTCAACTTTGATATACAGTAAGGTTTTTAATATAGGCAGTATAGGTACCGTCCCAATTTAGGGTCACCTTGCCGCTGGTGGGACGGCTTGTATACTTTTTTTGATCAAAAATAGTTCACTAAGTACCCTATATTTATTATGCAATTTTGCTTTACATTTATATATAATTATGGTAGGGTATGAGATATATTTTTGTCTTGCTTCTTTTTTGCTAGTGTGAACATGCCTCTGTTTCTTGTATGTCTGCCATCTTAGACCTCAGTTCACATTGTCTGGTTTTTTGACTTGTTTGCATTCTGTGCAATTTAAGGGTGTGGCATGCCCTTTGTTGAGCTGATTGGTATATATGTAGCTTACCAAGGGCCTAGGTGGTCTGGAGTTGGGACCCGGTCCTATTTGTCTACCCTTTTATATGCATTACTTCAACTTTGATATACAGTAAGGTTTTTAATATAGGCAGTATAGGTACCGTCCCAATTTAGGGTCACCTTGCCGCTGGTGGGACGGCTTGTATACTTTTTTTGATCAAAAATAGTTCACTAAGTACCCTATATTTATTATGCAATTTTGCTTTACATTTATATATAATTATGGTAGGGTATGAGATATATTTTTGTCTTGCTTCTTTTTTGCTAGTGTGAACATGCCTCTGTTTCTTGTATGTCTGCCATCTTAGACCTCAGTTCACATTGTCTGGTTTTTTGACTTGTTTGCATTCTGTGCAATTTAAGGGTGTGGCATGCCCTTTGTTGAGCTGATTGGTATATATGTAGCTTACCACGGGCCTAGGTGGTCTGGAGTTGGGACCCGGTTCTATTTGTCTACCTTTTTATATGCATTACTTCAACTTTGATATACAGTAAGGTTTTTAATATAGGCAGTATAGGTACCGTCCCAATTTAGGGTCACCTTGCCGCTGGTGGGACGGCTTGTATACTTTTTTTGATCAAAAATAGTTCACTAAGTACCCTATATTTATTATGCAATTTTGCTTTACATTTATATATAATTATGGTAGGGTATGAGATATATTTTTGTCTTGCTTCTTTTTTGCTAGTGTGAACATGCCTCTGTTTCTTGTTTGTCTGCCATCTTAGACCTCAGTTCACATTGTCTGGTTTTTTGACTTGTTTGCATTCTGTGCAATTTAAGGGTGTGGCATGCCCTTTGTTGAGCTGATTGGTATATATGTAGCTTACCACGGGCCTAGGTGGTCTGGAGTTGGGACCCGGTCCTATTTGTCTACCCTTTTATATGCATTACTTCAACTTTGATATACAGTAAGGTTTTTAATATAGGCAGTATAGGTACCGTCCCAATTTAGGGTCACCTTGCCGCTGGTGGGACGGCTTGTATACTTTTTTTGATCAAAAATAGTTCACTAAGTACCCTATATTTATTATGCAATTTTGCTTTACATTTATATATAATTATGGTAGGGTATGAGATATATTTTTGTCTTGCTTCTTTTTTGCTAGTGTGAACATGCCTCTGTTTCTTGTATGTCTGCCATCTTAGACCTCAGTTCACATTGTCTGGTTTTTTGACTTGTTTGCATTCTGTGCAATTTAAGGGTGTGGCATGCCCTTTGTTGAGCTGATTGGTATATATGTAGCTTACCACGGGCCTAGGTGGTCTGGAGTTGGGACCCGGTCCTATTTGTCTACCCTTTTATATGCATTACTTCAACTTTGATATACAGTAAGGTTTTTAATATAGGCAGTATAGGTACCGTCCCAATTTAGGGTCACCTTGCCGCTGGTGGGACGGCTTGTATATTTTTTTTGATCAAAAATAGTTCACTAAGTACCCTATATTTATTATGCAATTTTGCTTTACATTTATATATAATTATGGTAGGGTATGAGATATATTTTTGTCTTGCTTCTTTTTTGCTAGTGTGAACATGCCTCTGTTTCTTGTATGTCTGCCATCTTAGACCTCAGTTCACATTGTCTGGTTTTTTGACTTGTTTGCATTCTGTGCAATTTAAGGGTGTGGCATGCCCTTTCTTGAGCTGATTGGTATATATGTAGCTTACCACGGGCCTAGGTGGTCTGGAGTTGGGACCCGGTCCTATTTGTCTACCCTTTTATATGCATTACTTCAACTTTGATATACAGTAAGGTTTTTAATATAGGCAGTATAGGTACCGTCCCAATTTAGGGTCACCTTGCCGCTGGTGGGACGGCTTGTATACTTTTTTTGATCAAAAATAGTTCACTAAGTACCCTATATTTATTATGCAATTTTGCTTTACATTTATATATAATTATGGTAGGGTATGAGATATATTTTTGTCTTGCTTCTTTTTTGCTAGTGTGAACATGCCTCTGTTTCTTGTATGTCTGCCATCTTAGACCTCAGTTCACATTGTCTGGTTTTTTGACTTGTTTGCATTCTGTGCAATTTAAGGGTGTGGCATGCCCTTTGTTGAGCTGATTGGTATATATGTAGCTTACCAAGGGCCTAGGTGGTCTGGAGTTGGGACCCGGTCCTATTTGTCTACCCTTTTATATGCATTACTTCAACTTTGATATACAGTAAGGTTTTTAATATAGGCAGTTTAGGTACCGTCCCAATTTAGGGTCACCTTGCCGCTGGTGGGACGGCTTGTATACTTTTTTTGATCAAAAATAGTTCACTAAGTACTAGTGTTGAGCCACCCCCGTAGTGTTCGAGTTCGGTTCGGTTCGTTGAACACCCGTGTGTTCGCCGAACTGTTCGTCGAACACCTTCGAACACCGTTAAAACCAATGGCAGGCAAACAAAAACACATAGAAACACATAGAAAACACCTTCAAAGGTGTCCAAAAGCTGACAAACTGCTCAGAAGACACAACTAACACATGGAAAAGTGACAAGTACATATAGTCATGCGAAAAGAAAAGAGGTGGAGGAGTAAAAGGAGGGGGAGACACAGATATAGGCATGTCATGCCCTTCTAAAATCCAAAAAGTGAGAAGCCGACACGTTCAGTCCGCTCCTGCCCGTGCCACCTCCGTGTCGCCGGGTTTGTGCCAGAGCCGCGGTGAACCCTGACGGCCAGCCCCCCTCTCCCAATACTGGTGCCTGTCCGCTGGTGGGTCGAGAGAGCCCCCCTGTGGTGGAGGCAGCTCTAAGCTTTTTAATTTAAATTGTCCCTCTAATTTGAATGAATACACTTTAAATCCATTTACAAGGATCTATTGGAGGGCAAGTCTCATGCCAGCAGCCGCGTAATTCCAGCTCCAGTAGCGTCCACTAAAGCTGCTGCAGTTAAAAAGCTTTTATAAGGATCGAGCTCGGCTGTCCACCGCAAGGCATGCTAGTGCCAGTCCCAGCCCCTATGCCTTGGGGTGCCTCCTGATGCTCTTCACTAAGTATCCCGTGGTCCCGAAGCATTTCCTTTGAAAAAATTAAGTGTCCAAACTACAGGTGGTGTAGCTTGCTTAACAGCCGGGATAATCCGCTGACTAGCAGACACTGCTACTAGGCACAAAGTATTTCCTGGGCTAGATGCAGTTAAAAATTTGTAAGTAGATACTCTCGTTGGATGCTGAGAAAGCATTCCATAGAGTCTCCTGGCACGCCATATATGATTCTCTTAAAAAGCTTGGGGTAGGGGTCTAGGGGACCCTTTTATAGCCAAAATCACGGCCCTGTATCGCAATACGTCACCTAGGCTGAAGATAAATGGAACTGTAGCACCCTGAGGGCTCGGTTGCTACAGACGTATTGCACCTCACCCAGAGGTGTGATATCTCACTCTCAGGTAAGGATGGAGTGTGGATCAGGACCCGACACCTGCATGCATTACACCACATTGCCGTGGGGCAGGGCGACCAATATGCCCCTGAGATGGGCACGACAGTCCCTGTCCCTGGCTGGAGTGGGGGGAGGGAACACTGAGGAAGGGGAACCCTGTAGTGCAGGAGCAGGGAGGAAGCAGTTCCTGGGTGCATTGAGAAGGGAGTATAAAAGGTGGGCACCATCTTAGTTCAGTGCAGAGAAGTCTGAGCAGAAGTGGCAGGGAGCAGGGGCTCTGCATGAGCTCTGCTCCGGAGGCGGGCCTAGTAACAGAGGCCCAGGCCTGGAAGAGGGAGAAGGAAGGAAGAGGAGCGGAGAAGGCTCCAGGAACGAGGAACGAAGGGATCTCAGGGGTGCGGACGGGCGAGTCGCCACCGCACGCCCGAATCCACCTGCGTGGAGGGGTCAGGCCAAAGGGGGAGACCGGTCCCCGAAACTAGTGGAGGCAGGAAACGACCCTCAGCTAGAAACAGGAGTCTGTGACATTTTATGTGGCGCAGCCCCTCGCTACACCCGCTAGGAAGGCACCACATAGGGTCAGGGAATCTGGCGCCAAGTTTACCAAGAGGAGGCCCGAGGCAGCCGGACAGAAGGGTTGGTAAGAAAGGCCAGACAAAGGACACACAAAGGGGGTCCTGTGAAGCACTCCAAAGTTATCTGGGAGTTGTCTGAGCCCCTCACCTGGTGAGCACAGTACGACGTGGGCAGCCGTTACCTGCAGACGTGGTCTGGAAAATAAGAACTGTGAGTAAAGGCCCTGGACTGCATCACTGACTCCGTGTCATTACTGCTGCTGCCCTGCACCATCATCCCCATCCTCCGCATACACTGCCCTGAGGCTATACTCCTCCCGTGGGGAGTTATGCTACGCTCTGCTGCACCCACAACACCAGCCTCAGCGGTCTGCCCTGGAGCGGCGGTTCACTCTGACCGCAATCCACGGGTGGCGTAGTCGGACATTTAAACATCAAAACCACATAAATAGTTCCGCCACTGGTTTGACCGCCCTGAGCCACGGAACCGGGTTGCCGCCACGGAGACTACAACCACCAGCATCCACCAAAAAGGGTCCGGCTTCGGGTGTCCCAAGGCCCAGGGGGCGCGTCAGAACATTTTCATCACCTTTCACAATCACCAATGGGACAAGGCAGGGATGTTCTCTGTCCCCTCTCTTATACATCCTAGTGACGGAGCACCTGCTCTCATCAATTCGCCATAACCCCAATATTAGGTGGATTGAGGTGGGAGGCACCGAGTACAAGTGCTCTCTATTTGCTGATGATGTCCTAGTATATATCACTCAATCACATATATCCATCCATGCTGTTATGGCTGAAATAGATCACTTTGTTACATGGTCAAATTTTAAAATCAATGCAGCGAAGTCTGAGGCCCTCGATGTCTCCCTCCCCAAATCCATATAGGATTCCATCCAGTCCAACTTTCCCTTTGCCTGGCCCTCACAGGGTATCAAATACTTAGGAATTCCTATTCATAGAGACCTCTCCCATCTATGTTATCTTAATTTTGGGCCCTTTATTGAACAACTCCATACAGACCACGGCTGGCAAGTTAGAACTGTAAGATTCACTACGTGAACCACTGGTGTTTTGTGGAAAAGCACATGTACACTGCGTTCCAAATTATTATGCAAAAAGTGTTTAGGAGTGATAAGGGAAGAATTTGTTTGTTTGTCAGTTAAACTCATTGATGGTGATGTGTGTCACGGCTCTTTATATCACTGTAAGCAATTGCAGACACCTGTGCTAATTAGTTTGGCAGGTGTATCCAATGAAAGGCAAGACTACTTAAGAAGGCTGTCTCACATTATTAAGCAGCCTACATTTTCTGCCAAAATGGGAAAGAAAAAGGATGTGTCGGCTGCTGAGAAGCAACAAATTGTGGAGTGTTTAGGTCAAGGCATGACTACAATCAACATTGTGCGATGATCAGGATGAAGTGTCTTGGCAATTAAGAAGTATGTAGCTGATTCACAGTACACACGTGTGCGTGCTGATAAGGGCAAATTGAGGACTCTTTCCTACAGGCAATTACGTCAGGTTGAAAGAGCAGCGGCAAAAAAGCCTTGTCATAGCAGCAGACAAGTTTTTGAAGCTGCTTGTGCCTCCAACGTCCCCCGAACAACAAGATGCAGGGTCCTTCAGAGGTTTGCAGCTGTGCATACGCCATCCTGTCGACCTCCTCTATCCACTTCACACAAGCAGAAATGGCTCCAGTGGGCCAAACATTACATGAAGACTGATTTCAAAACTGTTTTGTTCACGGATGAGTGCCGTGCAACGCTCGATGGTCCAGATGGATGGAGTGGAGGATGGCTGGTTGATGGACACCCCACGCAAACACGGCTACAGCGCCAACAAGGAGGAGGTGGAGTAATGTTTTGGGCTGGAATCATGGGGAGAGAGATTGTCGGCCCCTTTAGGATCCCTGAAGGCGCTAAAGATGAACTCCATAATGTATGTGGATTTTCTCAAACAGCACTTCCTGCCATGGTTCAAGAAGAAGAACCGTGTATTTCACAGCAAGATCATTTTTCTGCATGATAATGCACCATCTCATGCTGCACATAAAACATCTGCATCTCTGGCTGATATGGGCATAAAAGGGGACAAACTTATGGTGTGACCCCCATGCTCCCCTGACCTCTACCCCATTCAGAACCTTTGGAGCATCATTAAAAGGAGTGTCTATGATGGCGGGAGGCAGTTCACATCTAAGCAACAGCTCTGGGAGGGTATTCTGTCCTCATGCAAAACAATTGAAGCAGAAACCATCCAAAACCTGACAAATTCAATGGACGAGAGTTCAGCAGCTCCTTTCGAACAAGGGGTCCTATGTGAAAATGTAACATCACCTAGAATAAAGTTTTGAGTTGAAAACTGTTTGATTTCAGTTTCTAACAACCTGCTAATGCTTATAATTTCAAAAATGACCATTTTTTTGGTCTTTATTAAAACGAAAAGGTTGATCGAAAAGTTTGGGGGATCTAAGAGTGTGGCAACCCAGTAGTCATGATTACTTCGAATTCTGACAATATGAGGGTCATGCTGCAGGTAGTGCAGCAAGAAGGCACTTATGTGTCTTGCGCATCTCGGAGCCCCAAAATTATTTTCCGGGCTAGATGCAGATAAAAATTATTATTAATTTTAAATCTGGTGAAGCTTTAGTATAGATGGCCTAATAGGATCAGTGCTGCACACTGCTACAAAGCCCAAATTATTTTCCAGTCAAGATACAGATAAACATGATTAGTAATTTTAAATCTGGTGGAGCTTATTATAGATGGCCTAATAGAATCAGTGCTGCACACTGCTACAAAGCCCAAATTATTTTCCAGCCAAGATACAGATAAACATGATTAGTAATTTGAAAGCTTAAAACGGTTGGTAGGGTGATTTTAACCAATCATCAAGCTTTTACTCTCCCCAGGATGACACAGGGGTAGAAAAGTCGTTTCGGATCCATGATTTGTTCATCTTTATGAACGTGAGTCTGTCTACATTATCAGTGGAGAGCCGCGTGCGCTTATCTGTCAGCACACCACCAGCAGCGCTGAACACACGTTCAGACAGAACGCTGGCTGCGGGGCATGACAAGATCTCCAAGGCGTAAGTGGCTAGCTCCGGCCATTTATCCAGATTGGAAGCCCAAAAAGAGCAAGGGTCCAGTGACACAGTCGTGGCTTCAATGTTTACTTGGAGATACTCCTGTACCATCGTCTCTAGGCGTTGACTATGTGTCAGACTTCTTGTCTCCTGTGGCCTTGCAAAGGATGGGCTAAAGATGTGGTGAAATGATTCCGCAAAATTGATGTTACCAGCAGATACTGTGGTTCTGTTACGGTTTGAGTGCTGAACACTTGACGGTCCCACGGTTGGCAAGTTGGAACTGTGAGATTCACTACGTGCACCACTGGTATTTTGTGGAAAAGCACATGTAAGATTCTGCAACAGTCTCTGCTGATACTCCTACATGCGTGCATCCCTTTCTATGGCAGGAATAATTTCTGCAAATTTACTTTTGTACCGGGGATCTAACAGTGTGGCAACCCAGTAGTCAGGATTATTTCTAATTCTCACAATTCGAGGGTCATGTTGCAGGTAGTGCAGCAAGAAGGCACTCATGTGTGTTGCGCATCCAGCAGCACCAAGTCCCTGTTGTGTTGGTGGCGAGGTAACAATCATGCTTCCTTCCTCTGTCCTCTCCCCCCCAACCTCGCACAACAGAAATGTGATCAAGGTCTCCCTCATCTGATGAGTCTTCCATCAGTTCGTCCTCCACTTCTTCCTGGGCTCCTGCACCTTCCTCACTAGTTTGGCTGCTACCATGCGCCCTGGTAAAACCATCTCCCCCACCCTCACATGCCTGCCGCCTTGGTGCTGCCGACCGTCTGGACCTTGCAGATGTTAGCCCTTCCGCATAGTGTTGAGCCACCCCCCTAGTGTTCGAGTTCGGTTCGGTTCGTCGAACACCCGTGTGTTCGCCGAATTGTTCGTCGAACTGTTCGTCGAACACCGTTAAAACCAATGGCAGGCAAACAAAAACACATAGAAACACATAGAAAACACCTTCAAAGGTGTCCAAAAGCTGACAAACTGCTCAGAAGACACAACTAACACATGGAAAAGTGACAAGTACATATAGTCATGAGAAAAGAAAAGAGGTGGAGGAGTAAAAGGAGGGGGAGACACAGATACAGGCATGTCATGCCCTTCTAAAATCCAAAAAGTGAGAAGCCGCCACGTTCAGTCCGCTCCTGCCCGTGCCACCTCCGTGTCGCCGGGTTTGTGCCAGAGCCGCGGTGAACCCTGACGACCAGCCCCCCTCTCCCAATACTGGTGCCTGTCCGCTGGTGGGTCGAGCGAGCCCCCCTGTGGTGGAGGCAGCTCTAAGCTTTTTAATTTAAATTGTCTCTCTAATTTGAATGAATACACTTTAAATCCATTTACAAGGATCTATTGGAGGGCAAGTCTCATGCCAGCAGCCGCGTAATTCCAGCTCCAGTAGCGTCCACTAAAGCTGCTGCAGTTAAAAAGCTTTTATAAGGATCGAGCTCGGCTGTCCACCGCAAGGCATCCTACTGCCAGTCCCAGCCCCTATGCCTTGGGGTGCCTCCTGATGCTCTTCACTGAGTATCCCGTGGTCCCGAAGCATTTCCTTTGAAAAAATTAAGTGTCCAAACTACAGGTGGTGTAGCTTGCTTAACAGCCGGGATAATCCGCTGACTAGCAGACACTGCTACTAGGCACAAAGTATTTCCTGGGCTAGATGCAGTTAAAAATTTGTAAGTAGATACTCTCGTTGGATGCTGAGAAAGCATTCCATAGAGTCTCCTGGCACGCCATATATGATTCTCTTAAAAAGCTTGGAGTAGGGGTCTAGGGGACCCTTTTATAGCCAAAATCACGGCCCTGTATCACAATACGTCACCTAGGCTGAAGATAAATGGAACTGTAGCACCCTGAGGGCTCGGTTGCTACAGACGTATTGCACCTCACCCAGAGGTGTGATATCTCACTCTCAGGTAAGGATGGAGTGTGGATAAGGACCCGACACCTGCATGCATTACACCACATTGCCGTGGGGCAGGGCGACCAATATGCCCCTGAGATGGGCATGACAGTCCCTGTCCCTGGCTGGAGTGGGGGGAGGGAACACTGAGGAAGGGAAACCCTGTAGTGCAGGAGCAGGGAGGAAGCAGTTCCTGGGTGCATGGAGAAGGGAGTATAAAAGGTGGGCACCATCTTAGTTCAGTGCAGAGAAGTCTGAGCAGAAGTGGCAGGGAGCAGGGGCTCTGCATGAGCTCTTCTCCGGAGGCGGGCCTAGTAACAGGGGCCCAGGCCTGCAAGAGGGAGAAGGAAGGAAGAGGAGCGGAGAAGGCTCCAGGAACGAGGAATGAAGGGATCCCAGGGGTGCGGACGGGCGAGTCGCCACCACACGCCCGAATCCACCTGCGTGGAGGGGTCAGGCCAAAGGGGGAGACCGGTCCCCGAACTAGTGGAGGCAGGAAACGACCCTCAGCTAGAAACCGGAGGCTCTGACATTTTATGTGGCGCAGCCCCTCGCTACACCCGCTAGGAAGGCACCACATAGGGTCAGGGAAACTGGCGCCAAGTTTACCAAGAGGAGGCCCGAGGCAGCCGGACAGAAGTGTTGGTAAGAAAGGCCAGACAAAGGACACACAAAGGGGGTCCTGTGAAGCGCTACAAAGTTATCTGGGAGTTGTCTGAGCCCCTCACCTGATGAGCACAGTACGACGTGGGCAGTCGTTACCTGCAGACGTGGTCTGGATAATAAGAACTGTGAGTAAAGGCCCTGAACTGCATCACTGACTCCGTGTCGTTACTGCTGCTGCCCTGCACCATCACCCCCATCCTCCGCATACACTGCCCTGAGGCTATACTCCTCCCGTGGGGAGTTATGCTACGCTCTGCTGCACCCACAACACCAGCCTCAGCGGTCTGCCCTGCAGCGGCGGTTCACTCTGACCGCAATCCACGGGTGGCGTAGTCGGACATTTAAACATCAAAACCACATAAATAGTTCCGCCACTGGTTTGACCACCCTGAGCCACGGAACCGGGTCGCCGCCACGAAGACTTAAACCACCAGCATCCACCAAAAAGGGTCCGGCTCCGGGTGTCCCAAGGCCCAGGGGGTGCGTCAGAACATTTTCATCACCTTTCACAATCACCAATGGGACAAGGCAGGGATGTCCTCTGTCCCCTCTTTTATACATCCTAGTGACGGAGCACCTGCTCTCATCAATTCGCCATAACCCGAATATTAGGTGGATTGAGGTGGGAGGCACCGAGTACAAGTGCTCTCTATTTGCTGATGATGTCCTAGTATATATCACTCAATCACATATATCCATCCATGCTGTTATGGCTGAAATAGATCACTTTGTTACATGGTCAAATTTTAAAATCAATGCAGCGAAGTCTGAGGCCCTCGATGTCTCCCTCCCCAAATCCATATAGGATTCCATCCAGTCCAACTTTCCCTTTGCCTGGCCCTCACAGGGTATCAAATACTTAGGAATTCCTATTCACAGAGACCTCTCCCATCTATGTTATCTTAATTTTGGGCCCTTTATTGAACAACTCCATACAGACCACGGTTGGCAAGTTAGAACTGTAAGATTCACTACGTGAACCACTGGTGTTTTGTGGAAAAGCACATGTACACTGCGTTCCAAATTATTATGCAAAAAGTGTTTAGGAGTGATAAGGGAAGAATTTGTTGTTTGTCAGTTAAACTCATTGATGGTGATGTGTGTCAGGGCTCTTTATATCACTGTAAGCAATTGCAGACACCTGTGCTAATTAGTTTGGCAGGTGTGTCCAATGAAAGGCAAGACTACTTAAGAAGGCTGTCTCACATTATTAAGCAGCCTACATTTTCTGCCAAAATGGGAAAGAAAAAGGATGTGTCGGCTGCTGAGAAGCAACAAATTGTGGAGTGTTTAGGTCAAGGCATGACTACAATCAACATTGTGCGATCATCAGGATGAAGTGTCTTGGCAATCAAGAAGTATGTAGCTGATTCACAGTACACACGTGTGCGTGCTGATAAGGGCAAATTGAGGACTCTTTCCTACAGGCAATTACGTCAGGTTGAAAGAGCAGCGGCAAAAAAGCCTTGTCATAGCAGCAGACAAGTTTTTGAAGCTGCTTGTGCCTCCAACGTCCCCCGAACAACAAGATGCAGGGTCCTTCAGAGGTTTGCAGCTGTGCATACGCCATCCTGTCGACCTCCTCTATCCACTTCACACAAGCAGAAACGGCTCCAGTGGGCCAAACATTACATGAAGACTGATTTCAAAACTGTTTTGTTCACGGATGAGTGCCGTGCAGCGCTCGATGGTCCAGATGGATGGAGTGGAGGATGGCTGGTTGATGGACACCCCACGCAAACACGGCTACAGCGCCAACAAGGAGGAGGTAGGGTAATGTTTTGGGCTGGAATCATGGGGAGAGAGATTGTCGGCCCCTTTAGGATCCCTGAAGGCGCTAAAGATGAACTCCATAATGTATGTGGATTTTCTCAAACAGCACTTCCAGCCATGGTTCAAGAAGAAGAACCGTGTATTTCACAGCAAGATAATTTTTCTGCATGATAATGCACCATCTCATGCTGCACATAAAACATCTGCATCTCTGGCTGATATGGCCATAAAAGGGGACAAACTTATGGTGTGACCCCCATGCTCCCCTGACCTCTACCCCATTCAGAACCTTTGGAGCATCATTAAAAGGAGTGTCTATGATGGCGGGAGGCAGTTCACATCTAAGCAACAGCTCTGGGAGGGTATTCTGTCCTCATGCAAAACAATTGAAGCAGAAACCATCCAAAACCTGACAAATTCAATGGACGAGAGAGTTCAGAAGCTCCTTTCGAACAAGGGGTCCTATGTGAAAATGTAACATCACCTAGAATAAAGTTTTGAGTTGAAAACTGTTTGATTTCAGTTTCTAACAACCTGCTAATGCTTATAATTTCAAAAATGACCATTTTTTTGGTCTTTATTAAAATGAAAAGGTTGATCGAAAAGTTTGGGGGATCTAAGAGTGTGGCAACCCAGTAGTCATGATTACTTCGAATTCTGACAATATGAGGGTCATGCTGCAGGTAGTGCAGCAAGAAGGCACTTATGTGTCTTGCGCATCTCGGAGCCCCAAAATTATTTTCCGGGCTAGATGCAGCTAAAAATTATTATTAATTTTAAATCTGGTGAAGCTTTAGTATAGATGGCGTAATAGGATCAGTGCTGCGCACTACTACAAAGCCCAAATTATTTTCCAGTCAAGATACAGATAAACATGATTAGTAATTTTAAATCTGGTGGAGCTTATTATAGATGGCCTAATAGAATCAGTGCTGCACACTGCTACAAAGCCCAAATTATTTTCCAGCCAAGATACAGATAAACATGATTAGTAATTTGAAAGCTTAAAACGGTTGGTAGGGTGATTTTAACCAATCATCAAGCTTTTACTCTCCCCAGGATGACACAGGGGTAGAAAAGTCGTTTCGGATCCATGATTTGTTCATCTTTATGAACGTGAGTCTGTCTACATTATCAGTGGAGAGCCGCGTGCGCTTATCTGTCAGCACACCACCAGCAGCGCTGAACACACGTTCAGACAGAACGCTGGCTGCGGGGCATGACAAGATCTCCAAGGCGTAAGTGGCTAGCTCCGGCCATTTATCCAGATTGGAAGCCCAAAAAGAGCAAGGGTCCAGTGACACAGTCGTGGCTTCAATGTTTACTTGGAGATACTCCTGTACCATCGTCTCTAGGCGTTGACTATGTGTCAGACTTCTTGTCTCCTGTGGCCTTGCAAAGGATGGGCTAAAAAAGTGGTGAAATTATTCCGCAAAATTGATGTTACCAGCAGATACTGTGGTTCTGTTACGGTTTGAGTGCTGAACACTTGACGGTCCCACGGTTGGCAAGTTGGAACTGTGAGATTCACTACGTGCACCACTGGTATTTTGTGGAAAAGCACATGTAAGATTCTGCAACAGTCTCTGCTGATACTCCTACATGCGTGCATCCCTTTCTATGGCAGGAATAATTTCTGCAAATTTACTTTTGTACCGGGGATCTAACAGTGTGGCAACCCAGTAGTCAGGATTATTTCTAATTCTCACAATTCGAGGGTCATGTTGCAGGTAGTGCAGCAAGAAGGCACTCATGTGTGTTGCGCATCCAGGAGCACCAAGTCCCTGTTGTGTTGGTGGCGAGGTAACAATCATGCTTCCTTCCTCTGTCCTCTCCCCCCAACCTCGCACAACAGAAATGTGATCAAGGTCTCCCTCATCTGATGAGTCTTCCATCAGTTCGTCCTCCACTTCTTCCTGGGCTCCTGCACCTTCCTCACTAGTTTGGCTGCTACCATGCGCCCTGGTAAAACCATCTCCCCCACCCTCACATGCCTGCCGCCTTGGTGCTGCCGACCGTCTGGACCTTGCAGATGTTAGCCCTTCCGCATACAACTCCTCCTCCTCTACTTCCTCCACCTCCTCTTGTGCCACCACCTGACTCCGAATTCTGTTTAACATGTGCTCCAGCATGTAAATCACCGGATTAGTCATGCTGATAATGGCATCGTCAGCACTAAACATCTTCGTCGCCATTTCAAAACTGTGCAGAAGGGTGCATAGGTCCCTGATCTGAGACCACTCCTCCAGCGTGATTTGCCCCACCTCTGAATCTCGTTGGCCCAGGCTATACGTCAGAACGTATTGCACCAGGGCTTGTCGGTGCTGCCACAGTCGCTGCAACATGTGCAGAGATGAATTCCACCGGGTAGGCACATCGCATTTTAGCCGGTGAAGTGGCAGGCCCAACGACTTCTGTAGAGATGTAAGTCACTGAGCTGCGGGATGCGAACGGCGAAAGTGAGCACACAGCGACCGTGCCCTCTGCAGAAGGCCATCTAGTCTGGGATAGTGGGCTAAAAATTGCTGGACAACCAGGTTCAACACGTGAGCCATACAAGGCACGTGTGTGACATTGCCCCGGCGAAGGGCCGCACCCAGGTTTGCAGCATTGTCGCACACGGCCTTCCCTGGTTTCAGGTCCAGTGGAGACAACCATTCATGAAATTGGTTCTCCAGAGCTGACCACAACTCCTCAGCTGTGTGACTCACATTTCCCAGACATTTCAATGTAAAAACCGCCTGATGACGTTGAGCCCTACTGCCAGCATAGTAAGGAGGTGTGCAGGATCCCTTCTGCGCAGTTAGAAAGCTTGTGGCATGACCAGACAGGCTTTGGGTGCAGGAGGAAGACCGAGAGGAGGTTGAGGAGGCAGAAGCAGTGGAGGAACTTTGACATAAAGAGGATTGACGCACAACTCGTGGGGACGGCAAGACTTGGACAGCAGCCCCTTGTCCTGCTGTCACCATAGTTACCCAGTGCCCAGTCAGCGACATGTAACGCCCCTGTCCATGCCTACTCGTCCAAGTGTCTGTGGTGAAATGCACCCTGTCACACACAGAATTTCTCAAAGAAGCGGTGATGTTGTGTGCGACATGCTGGTGGAGCACAGGCACACCTTTCTTTGAGAAGTAGTGCCGACTGGGCATCTGGTATTATGGCACTGCGACGGACATAAGGTCTCGAAAATCCTCTGTGTCCACCAGGCGGAAAGGCAGCATTTCTGTAGCCAAGAGCTTGCAGATGGTGAAATTCAACCTCTTAGCTTTCTCATGGCTAGGAGGAAATGGTCTTTTACTTGTCCACATCTGAGGGACCGAGGGCTGGCTATTGTGCTTAGACGGGGTTGATAAGGGTGTCCCCGGCAAACTGCCGGTCTGTGAGGAAGATGCAGGCGGACATGTTAGGTTGCCTTGATCCAAAGGTGGTGCTATCGATGTCGGACAGCGCTCAACACCAGCTGGTGTTACCACCTCCAAAGAAAATGATGACCTGCCAATCACGCTGGCTGTTGCGGATAAAGAGGTGGCAGGTCTGCGCCCCAAAACAGGTGTGACTGCTGTTCCCCCAGTCACAGAGGATGAAGAGGCCGCGGATGCACAAGATATGGCAGACGGTGGTTGGCCCGGCCGGCTAGGCCGCATTGTAGCACACTGAGCTTCCCACTGCAACTTATGCTTCATGTCCATGTGCCGGTTCATGCATGAAGTACTCAAACTATGTATTTTTTGGCCTCTACTTAGCTTTTGCTGACAAATGTTACAGATAACACGAGTTGGGTCATCTTTATCGATCTGAAAAAATGCCCAGGCTATGCAAGGCTTAGCACCCATGCGACCTGAAGAGCCACCACGACTTGTGGTGAGAGGCAGAGTTGTGTTTGAGGATGCAGTTGTTGACATGCTTCCAGTACTACGTCTCTGTCCAGGAAGGCGCAACCTGACCTCGTCGTCACTAGCATCTTCCTCCACCTCCTCTGCTGACCTCATCTCTTGGCTGACTGTGGGTTGACAGTAAGTGGGATCTCCAACCTCATCATCATCACCCTGTGCGTTATCACACCCGTCGTCCTCAGAGCCAACCTGTTCCTGCCCTGACAAAAAACTAAAGTTGTCGCTCCAATCAGGTATTTGAGTCTTATCATCGTCTTCCTCATTGTCTCCACCAACAGGAGTTACAGTTTGGGAATGAGGGTCTACATTATGGTCAGAACCTTCTGCGTCTGGTCCTGGATCCGACTCATAAAGATTCTGGGCATCAGTGCAGATCATTTCCTCGTCTGGATTCACAGAAGCACATGAGTCGACCTCTGATTCCCAGGCTATAGTATGAGTAAACAGCTCTGCAGACTCAACCATCTGTTCTACCTCATACTCAGACGGGCAGCTGGAGATTTGGGATCTGTGAGGAAGCAAGTGCGATTGGGGTGACACCTTTGAGGACTGGAGTATTTGTGATGTTGAAGTTGATGTGGAGGAGAGCCCACTTAAAGGAGCACTTGATATCCGTTGAAGCACCTGCTGTTTTTGTGCCTCATCTGGAATTTGTAGCGATTGGCGTGGCCGTAAGAAAGGGATCTTATCACATTGTCCGCTAAAAGAAGTAGACATTTTAGTTTGGCTGGAAGATGGTCTTTCTTCTGCAGATGTTACTGTTGCTTTAACACCTACCCCACGGACACAACCTTTTTTCCCCTTCCCAACTCGCCTATTCCCCTTTCCACCAGCAGCGGGCCTTTTTCCACTCATTTTGGTGGTTAACTAATTCACAACTCTGGAGTTGTTTGCACAAAAAAACAATGGATGGGAACCGAGCAGAGCTGAGTGGCCAAACTGTGGTATTAGGCCAAAACTATTGGCTGGGTTAGATGCAGAAAAAAATTATATTCAATTTGCAACCTGATGGAGGTCTGTATAGATGGACTAATAGAACAAGTCCCACACACAGCTAGAAGGCCAAATATTTTTTCAGAGGTAGATGCAGAAAAAAATTATATTCAGTTTGCAACCTTATGGAGGTCAGTATAGATGGACTAATAGAACAAGTCCCACACACAGCTAGAAGGCCAAATATTTTTTCAGAGGTAGATGCAGAAAAAAATTATATTCAGTTTGCAACCTTATGGAGGTCAGTATAGATGGACTAATAGAACAAGTCCCACACACAGCTAGAAGGCCAAATATTTTTTCAGAGGTAGATGCAGAAAAAAAATATATTCAGTTTGCAACCTGATGGAGGTCTGTATAGATGGATTAATAGAACAAGTCCCACACACAGCTAGAAGCCCAATATTTTTTCAGAGGTAGATGAAGAAAAAAATATATGCAGTTTGCAACCTGATGGAGGTCAGTATAGATGGACTAGTACAACAAGTCCCACACACAGCTAGAAGCCCAATATTTTTTCAGAGCTAGATGCAGAAAAAAATTATATTCAATTTGCAACCTGATGGAGGTCAGTATAGATGGACTAATAGAATGATGCTATGCCCAAAAGATTTTACTTCACTAGGTACAGTGAAAAAATTGGTATTCTATACACAGGTGGTATATCTTGCAACACAGATAGGCTACTCCACTGACTAACACACTCTGCAATAGGCCAAAAAGGATTAGCTTTGCTAGATTCAGCCAAATGCTGTGAAAAAAACTTGCACAGCACTGGCACAGACCTGCCTGGCAAAAACTGATAGGAACTGATGTAACCTAGTCCTGAAAAGGACTCCAATTACAATTAGTCTTTACTCCCACAATCTATCTATTTAAGAGCACAGACCTGCCTGATAAAAGTCGTAGGAAATGCTGTAACCTAGTCCTTAAAAGGACTGCAATCACAACTATTCCCTACTCCCAAGCTATCTGTAGATTTGTGCGAAAATTGGCTTGAAATTAACAAGGTATAGCGCACACAGCAACAGCGGTGCCGTCTAACACGCAGCTGCAGCAGTGAGAAAATGGTGGCGACGGGGAAAATGGCTTGGTCTTATAGGGCAAGGACATGTGACATACACTGCCAATGACACATGCCCTTGCTTGTGTGAAAAAAAGCACTTCGCTCCGTGTGTGCGCTGCTGATAGGCTGACAGATTGCACCTCCCCACTGCAAATGCGGGAAAGAGAAAAAAAAATGGAGATCTTCATTGTTCCTGCAGAGATCCATCCCCTGCCCCTCCCCCCACCCCGATGTACACTCAAACTGCGTATTAACATTAATTTTCATCATTACTGAGAAAAAATCCAGTTATGATTTTGGTGCACGAACAGTTATCGAACATAACCTCGAACAGCCGAATTTTTCTCAAATTGTTCGTGTTCGCCGAACGGCTCGAACACCGCCCAAAACAGCTCGAATTTGAGATTGGCGAACAGTTCGAGTAGAACAACGCTCATCTCTACTCTTGTTCTCTGTGGCTGTATGGCGGCTGCTTTAATGCCCGTATGCGGTGCAGCGTGGGCGTTAGCAGTCCCGTACAGTCTGTTCAACCACTGCCGTCGGCCAGGGTCCGTTTTTACTGTTCTGCCTTCCTCCACGTATGATGCTGTGGGGGATTTAGCATACAGCTTAACCCTCATTCATACTCAATTAAATAGACTGTAGCGTTCTGTAATATTGATTTAATGGTGATGGTATGAACCTGATAATGTGGTAAAAACTATAACACAATACAGAATGATGACAGTCAGCACTGGGTACATTAAAGACACTAGCACTAACATAGTGATAATACAGGTTACAGTAAACATGAGTAACTGAGGTAGATCACTGCCACAGGCTCTATTCTATACAGAATGCATCAACCTCAGTACAGTGCAAGAGGCATTAACTGAATGGTGTATCTCAGAGCTCAATACACTTCACTTTACAGTGTTTCACACAAAACATGTAACTGTATTTGCTCTTACCGGAATCATCTGACAAGGGAAAAGTTGTAGAAAGTGTAGAGCCAGACACACATCTTATCTGCTCCCTGAAAGCCCAGGAAAACTGATTACAGGACTCTTTTTCCCTGAGGAAGGAGGGGGGCGGTCCCTCTGCACACATTATTCTTAAAGGGGACAGACTCTTGTGACTATAAGAGTATTACTAGATGATGTGTAGCTTCTAAACAACATAAACAGACAACTGGTGACCTCTACAGGTCGTAACTAGAATAACTCTATGAACATTCCCTTAGCTGCTCATGAGTAGACTGAACAGGTTTTAATCTTCTTGATTATGTTGTGCACCGTGGACAAAGGAACATCAAAATCTTTGAACATTGACTTGTAACCTTGAGATTGTTGATATTTTTCAACAATTTGGGTTCTTAAGTTCTCATTCAGTTCCCTTCTCCTCTTTCTGTTCTCCTTGCTTAGTGTGGCACACACATACAAACAATGCAAATATTGTGTCAACTTCTCCCCTTTTTATCTGGTTTCTGGTGTGGTTTTCACATTGCCAACACCAGTTAGTTGCCACAGGTGAATTTAAATGAGCATCACATGCTTGAAACAAAGTTGTTTACCCACATTTTTGGAAAAGTCTCTACAATTTTGTCTGGCCCACTTTTGGGGTTTTGTGTGAAATGATGTTCGATTTGCCTTTTTTTCTGTTTTTTAGTTGTTCCAATACACACAAACGAAATAAACATGTGTATAACAAAACATGGGTAATTGCAATAATTTTCTGAGAGAAATACTTCTACTGGAGCAATTTCAAGGGTGCCAACACTTTCGGCCAAGACTGTACAGTGGTGTGAACAAGTGTTTGCCTGCTTCCTGATTTCTTTTTCTTTTGCATGTTTGTCACACTTAAATGTTTCAGGTCACAAAACTAATTTAAATATTAGACAAAGATAACACAAGTAAACTCAAAATGCAGTTTTTAAGTGAAGGTTTTTATTATTATGGGAAAAAGAAATCCAAACCTATAGGGCCGGTGTGAAAAAGGAATCCCCCCTTTTAATATAAATTAACTATGGTTTATCACATCTTTGGAAAGCTGAGTTAAATTTCCCTAGCCACCCACAGGTCTTATTACTGCCACACCTGTCCTCAGTCAAGAAATCACTTAAATAGCCCGATAAAGTGAAGTAGATCAGAAGATCCTCAAAAGCTAGACATCATCCAAAGAAATTCAGAAACAAATGAAAAACAAAACAATTGAGATCTATCAGTCTGGAAAAAGTCATAAAGCCATATTTAAAACTTTGGGACTCCAGCGAACCACAGTGAGAGCCATTATCCACAAATAGCGAAAACATGGAACTTTGGTGAACTTTCCCAGGAGTGGCCAGCCGAATAAAATTACCCCAAGAGCAAAGCGACGACTCATCCAAGAAGTCACAAAAGACCCCACAACAACATCCAATGAACTGCAGGCCTCACTTGCCTCAGTTAAGGTCAGTGTTCATAACTCCACCATAAGAAAGAGACTGGGCAAAAATGTCATGCATGGCAGAGTTCCAAGATGAAAACCACTACTGAGCAAAAATAACATAAAGGTTTGTCTTTAATTTGCCAGAAGTTGAACTTTTTGGAAGGTGTATTCCCATGACATCTGGCGTAGAAGTAACACAGCATTTCAGAAAAGGAACACCATTCTAACAGTAAAATATAGTAGTGGTAGTGTGATGGTCTGGGGCTGTTTTGCTACTTAAGGATTTTATGGTAGACAGCAGAATTCATGGTTCCATTTAAAACAGCAAGTCTTCCAGGTCCTGGAGGAGAATGTCCGGCCATCTGTTCGTGAGCTCAAGCTGAAGCACACTTGGGTTCTGCAGCAGGACAAAGATCCAAAACACACCAGCAAGTCAACCTCTGAATGGCTTAAGAAAAGCAAAATGAAGACTTTGGAGTGGCCTAGTCAAAGTCCTGACCTTAATACGATTGAGATGCTGTGGTATGACCTTAAAAAGGACTGAATTACAACAATTTTGCAAAGATAAGTGGGCCAAATCCCTCCAGATCATTGTAAAAAAATCATTGCCAGTTATCGCAAACAATTGATTGCAGTTGTTGCGACTAAGGGTGGCTCAACCTGTTATTAGGTTTAGGGGGCAATCACTTTTTCACAGAGGGCCCTGAAGGTTTGGATTTCTTTTTTCCTTAATAATAAAGAATTTCAGTTAAAAACTGCATTTTGTATTTACTTGTGTTATCTTTGTCTAATATTTAAATTTATTTTGTGATCTGAAACATTTAAGTGTGACAAACATGCAAAAGAATAAGAAATCAGCAAGGGGACCAACACTTCTTCACACCACTGTATATTTGATATCATTACATGTATGTATAATGTATAATTATATGCATGTACTATAAAACTAATTTGTAATGTATTCCAGAAACAATGATTTTGGTTTATCTTGATTTGCCAAAAACATAGTAAAAAATGGTCAATATCCAATTTGAATGCAATGTACCAATGAAATCGAAAGCTTGTCCATCAAAATTCAAGTTGTCAGCACATCAAATATAAAAGGTTTTTCTCTCCAGATATGACAACACAAAATAAATGTAAATTAAAAATATATCTGTAGTTGCTGTAGGACACTGTTAAAGGTGGCAGCAGGATCAGAAGTTTCTGTACAGGCGATTTGTTGTATAAGAAGGACAGGACCGGCTCCAGGTTTTCATGGGCCCCAGGCGAAAGACTCTCAGTGGGCCCCTTTAACTCATACCACGATTCATGATGCACAGATACGGCAGAGAAATATAGGTATAGTACAATGCAAAGATTTCACGTACTTCTTTCGTTACATGAGTGATATCTTCTGTAAATTCTACAATAGCTCAGAAACTGGCGAATCCTCGCAGCGTACAGGAGGATTAAAAAATTTTCATTTTAGACCAGACAGTATAGTTCTCTATACAGTATTATGGGCACCCCGTAATCCTCCATAGAGTATTATGGGCACCGCATAGTCCTCCATACAGTATTATGGGCACTACATGGTCCTTCATACAGTATAATAAGCCCCATATATTGCTTCATAGAGAATGATGGGCCTGATATAATAATAATCTTTTTATTTATATAGCGCCAACATATTCTGCAGCGTTTTACAATTCAGACAATTTTACAGACATTATCAGCACTGTCTCACAATCTACATTCCCTATCAGTATGTCTTTGGATTGTGGGAGAAAATCGGAGAACTCGCAGGAAACCCACGCAAACACAGTGGGAACATACAAAATCCTTGCAGATGTTGTCCTTGGTAGGATTTGAACCCAGGACCCCAGAGCTGCAAGGCTGCAGTGCTAACCACTGAGCCACTGTGCAGCCCTGATATAATGCTCCATACCACGTAATGGGCCCCATATAATGCTCCATACAGAATAATGAGCCTCATATAATGCTCCATACAGAATAATGGACCCCATATAATGCTCTATTCAGAAAAATAGACCCCATATAATGCTCCATATAAAATAATGGACCCCATATAATGTTTCATACAGAATAATGGGCCTCATATAATGCTCCATACAGAAAGCAGACCTCATATAATGCTCTATACAGAATAATGGACCCCATATAATGCTCCATACATTATGGGCCTCATATAATGCTCCATACAGAATGGGCCCCATATAATGCTCCATACAGAATGGGCCCCATATATTGCTCCATACAGTATGGCCCCTATATATTGCTTCATACAGTATGGGCATCATATATTGCTCCATACAGAATATGCCCCATATAATGCTCCATATGGTATGGGTCCCGTATATTGCTCCATACAGTATGAGCCCCATATAATGCTCCATACATTAAAAAAAATTCAAATATTCACCTCTCCTCGTTCCCCGCTGGTCACAGGTCCTGTCTCATCAGCGTCTTCCCGATCTCTGCACTATATCCACTCAGTGCAGAGGGCTCGCTGTAGTGACGTCATTGCGCCCTCTGCCCTGAGACATCACAGAGTCAGAAGAAGCGGAAGATGCAGGAACTGCAGAGTAACAGAGAGAGGTAAGCATTGCAAGCAGTTTAAAGCACAGGGGGGGCGGTGGCAGCACCCACGCTGGCACTTACCCCCCCGACTCACGGCCCACATAGCGTACTGGTGTTCCCAATGGTGAGTGGGTCCCGGCTCTGAAGAAGGAAGCCATACATGTTTGGGCAGCATTGTTGCACAGGAAGGTATCATTGTGGATGGAGAATTAAAAGGAAAAGAAGGGCAGCATGGTAGCTCCGTTGTCAGCCTTGCAGTGCTGGCGTCTTGGATTCAAATGCTTCCAAAAATAACATCTGCAAGCAGTTTGTATGTTTTCCCCATTTTTGTATGGGTTTCTTCCAGGTTTTCCAGTTTCCTCCCATACTCCAAAGACATAGCGATAGGGAATTTAGATTGTGAGCCCCAATGGAGATAGTTATAATGATGTCTGTAAAACGCTGTGAAAATTAATGGCACTATATATAGAAAAAAAATAAAGAAAATGAAAGTCCATGATCAGAGAGAGAAGATGCCACCTGTGAGTTTGTGGATTAAAAGTACTGTATTCATAGCATAAATCAGCAGGGCACCAGTGTTGTTTCTGAGTGAGGTTAATGTATTGTCATATCTTTGGTTTGTTGGTCTTTATAGTAGCAATTTTTGTAATGGTGGGGAGGAATTAGTTAATCCTTAGTGGAATTATCTGATGAATGGCTGAATTATTTAAAGATATACTGTCATATAGGCATTACTTTTAAGTCAAAATAAATTACTTGGGTATGGCTGATGCAATGATTTTCATTATAATAATGCTATGCAGAGACAGTATACTGTGCTTCCATCTAAGTCTATCATGTGTTCCATTACGTTCTATTCCATTCCATTACTTTTAGCTTGTGCCTGTTTTGTTTAAACACCATGGCAATGCCGCTGTTTTAAATAAAATATATATTCTGTGCAGTGGCGTAACTACAGTCCCATGGGCCCCGATGCAAAATGTGACCTGTCCCCCCCCCCGGCATTTTGGTCATATGTATGGCACTTGTAACATTCTAAATCCTATACTGACATACAAGTTGCACCCCCTCCCCCATTATGTAGTAATGTCTCTCATCTTGGGCTCCTTTCTGGTATATATGTCCTGCATTATGGACCCATTCTGATATATATGTCCACCATCCTATACACTATACATGTCCCTCATCCTGGCTCCATCCTGATATCAATATACAGGTGCATCTCACTAAATTAGAATATCATCAAAAAGATAATTTATTTAAGTTCTTCAATACAAATAGTGAATAGTGAAACTCATATATTATATAGAGTCATTACAAACAGAGTGATCTATTTCAAGTGTTTATTTCTGTTAATGTTGATGATTTTGGCTTACAGCCAATGAAAACACAAAAGGCATTAGCTCAGTGAATTAAAATAATTAACAAAAAACACACTGCAAAAGCTTCCTAAGCATCCTACGCATTTAAAAAGGTCCCTTAGTCTGATTCAGTAGGCTCCACATTCATGGGGAAGACTGCTGACTTGACAGATGTCCAGAAGGCAGTCATTGACACACTCCACAAGGTCCCAGAGTTCCAATTTTTATTTGGAAATCAAGGTCCCAGAGTATGGAGGAAGAGTGCACAATCCAAGCTGCTTGAGGTCTAGTGTGAAATTTCCACAATCAGTGGTGGTTTGGAGAGCCATGTCATCTGCTGGTGTAGGTCCACTGTGTTTTATCAAGACCAAAGTCAGCGCAGCCGCCTACCAGGAAATTTTAGAGCACTTCATGCTTTCCTCTGCCGACAAGCTGTTTGGAGATGGAAATTTCATTCTCCAGCAGGACTTGGCACCTGTCCACACTGACAAAAGCTTGATTGGCCAGCAAACTAGCCTGACCTTAATCATATGGGTATTGTCAAGAGGAAGATGAGAGACAGCAGACCCAACAATGCAGACGAGCTGAAGGCTGCTATCAAAATAACCTTGGCTTCCATAACACCTCAGCAGTGCCACAGGCTGATCGCCTCCTTGCCACGCCGCATTGATGCAGTAATTGATGCAAAAGGAGCCCCGACCAAGTATTGAGTGCATTTACTGAACATACATTTCAGTAGGCAAAAACATTTTTCAAGCTGTTATTATCAAGTATTCTAATTTACTTAGATAATGACTTTTGTGTTTTCATTGACTGTAAGCCATAATCATCAACATTAACAGAAATAAACACTTGAAATAGATCACTCTGTTTGTAATGACTCTATAGAATATATGAGTTTCACTTTTTGTTTTGAAGAACTGAAATAAATTAACTTTTTGATGATATTCTAATTTAGTGAGATGCACCTGTATGTACTCCATCCTGGTATATGTGTTCACTATCCTGGCCCCATCCATGTATATATATCCGACATCCTGTGCCCCATCCTGGTATATATCAATTGCAAAAAGAACTTCGGCACTCCATACATGAAAATATAAGAAATATTGTATCTAGACTAATGTCACTTTGAAAAATGAAGGTTTTTTGCGCATAATTTGGCCAATTTATGTGTGCCCATCAACCACGACAAGGTCACCTTCGTATGATGGGAAACTACACTACGCTACCACTGGATATGCCACTTTTGGGCTGTAAGCCTGTATGGACAATGTGTCTCTGCTTAGGCTTTTAACCTACAATGTAAGGCCTGGTATATAGTCCTGCTCATCGCTATTGGCATCCATGAAGTTTAAGTACATAATGTGGAATATCTCCTGAAAAAAGTGAATCTAGTGAAACAATTTTTTTGTATAGAGCATTCGTGTGAAATAAAAAAGAGGAAATGATAAATGATAATTTAAAACAAAAAACAATGGGAGGGAAAAATATACAAATCTAAGCTTGCTGTGTCATTGGAATTGGCACCCTTTACATTAATTTAGTATGGAGACACTGTTGAAACTGGGATACCAAGGTCTTTGGAGATGTCCTCATACCCTTTGGAAGTCTTGTGTTTGCTAATAATAGCAGTTCTGATGTCCTCAGACAGCTCCTTTGTCTTCACCATTGTGACAAATGAACAGGGCCTACCAGGTGGCTTTTTAAAACACTGAAGCCATCATTCATTGGCTAATTCATGTCACATGGGCACCGACAAATAATCACAGTTAAATCTCTTTTGTGATTTACCACAGGATTGTCAAAATGTGTGTTCCATATTAAATTAATGTAAAGGGTGCCAATACCAGTGACACAGCAAGCTTTAGGTTCATCTATTTTTCCCTCCCATTGTTTTTTGTTTTAAATTATTGTTTATCATTTGCTCTTTTGTATTTAACACGAATGCTCTATACAAAAAAACTTTTCACTCGATTAATTTTTTTCAGGAGATATTCTACATTATGTACTTTACTTAAACTTCATGGATGCAAATAACAACAAGCAGGACTGGTATATACAGTACAGACCAAAAGTTTGGACACACCTGATTTAAAGATTTTTCTGCACTTAAATGACTATGAAAATTTTACATTCATACTGAAGGCATCAAAACTATGAATTATCACATGTGGAATTATATAGTTAACAAAAAAGTGTGAAACAACTGAAAATATGTCTTATATTCTAGGTTCTTCAAAGTAGCCACCTTTTGCTTTGATGACTGGTTTGCACACTCTTGGCATTCTCTTGATGAGCTTCAAGAGGTAGTCACCGGAAATGGTTTTCACTTCACAGGTGTGCCCTGTCAGGTTTAATAAGTGGGATTTCTTGCCTTATAAATGGGGTTGGGACCATCAGTTGTGTTGTGTAAAAGTCTGGTGGATACACAGCTGATAGTCCTACTGAATAGTGTAACATACCTGGCGGCGTCCTTGCATAGTGGTCCATCTCCCACTGTGCAAGAGCGCGCATTTGATCTCCAATCCAGAATGTCTCTCTGGCTTCTCTCCATGCTGTCTGTTTGCCTCTGTTTTTGCTGCTTAAGGGCGGCGTCCGATCACTTCCTGCTTTTTGTACCTGCTGCAGGCACACCCCTTGTGCGTCCTCAGCCTATTGCTGTCTGTCACCTGGTATTTAAACCAGCTGCTCCAATTAACCCATGCCTGAGCATCTTGCCCTGTCAGTTGGCTTCTTGTCTCTGACATGTCAGGTCCTGTGTATGTTACCTGTCTTGCAGTATCTGTTCCCGTGTCTGTACTGTGTCCTACCTGTGTACTCTAACCTGCAGTCTGTACACGCTCTCTAGCCTGTTGTCTTCTGCCTATCCTGGAGGCTGTATTTCCAGGCCAGTGTGAACACACTCCTAGCCTGTTCTTTCCGCCTTCTAGGGGCCGCATACCTAGATCTGTTCCTGTATCTTGCCTGTTCTTGTCTGTATACTCTCCCAGCCTGATACCTGTTTTTCTCCATGTCCGTACCTTCCCTTTTCTTACAGAAACTGATCCCGTACCTATCTCCTACTCGTTGTCTCTGTACTCCCATTTGTGAGTTTAGAGTCCACTCGCTACTTCATTGCAAGTATCCTGTGTGTACCTGGCTCTGCCTTTCCCTTCTAGTCTGTTCCGTGTGAACAGAGCCCTGTCCCCTCCTCTCTGCCTTGCTTGCCGCTTCGGCAATTCTTGCCTGCTCAGCCCTATCCACCACGTCTGCGGTTTCGCTTTGCTCAGCCCTGTCCACCGCGTCTGCAGTTTCACTTTGCTCAGCCCTGTCCACCGCGTCTGCGGTTTTGCTTTGCTCAGCCCTGTCCACCGCGTCTGCGGTTTTGCTTTGCTCAGCCCTGTCCACCGCGTCTGCGGTTTTGCTTTGCTCAGCCCTGTCCACCGCATCTGCGGTTTCGCTTTGCTCAGCCCTGTCTACCGCGTCTGCGGTTTTGCTCTGCTCAGCCTTGTCTACCGCGTCTGCGGTTCTGCTCTGATCTGCCTTGTCTACCGCGTCTGCGGTTCTGCTCTGCTCGGCCTTGACTACCGCACCTACGGTTTTGCTTTACTCTGTTTGTTTACCCCATCTGCGGCTCCGAATTTGTCTCTCAGTCTGTACTGGACCCTACCCAGCCTGCGCTCTAGTCTGCCTGTTCCTGTATTCCCCGGTGTGGGTCGACAGCCGTGTCCGGAGTCTGACCTGGAGTAGACCCTGGTCCCTCTGCTCGGTTCCTCCCTGGTGCACTGGAGTCGTATGCCGGTGGGCGACATTGGTCGGATCGGGCAGATACTTAGTTACGCCCCTCCAGGCACTCTCCGGTTCATGGCACAGTGGAACCACTAAACACGCACACGCCAGTCAGTCCGGGCGTGTGCAATGCAAATAGACTGTTAGAATTTGTATTATGGCAAGAAAAAAGCAGCTAAGTAAAGAAAAACGAGTGTCCATCATTACTTTAAGAAATGAAGGTCAGTCAGTCTGAAAAATTGGGAAAACTTTGAAAGTGTCCCCATGTGTAGTTGTAAACACCATCAAGCGCTGCAAAGAAATTGGCTCACAAGAGGACCGCCCCAGGAAAGGAAGACCAAGAGTCTCCTCTGCTTTTGAGGATAAGTTTATCCGAGTCACCAGCCTCAGAAATCGCAGGTTAACAGCAGCTCAGATTAGAGACCAGGTCAATGCCAAACAGAGTTCTAGCAGCAGACACATCTCTTCAACAACTGTTAAGAGCAGACTTTGTGCAGCAGGCCTTCATGGTAAAATAGCTGCTAGGAAACCACTGCTAAGGACAGGCAACAAGCAGAAGAGACTTGTTTGGGCTAAAGAACACAAGGAATGGACATTAGACCAGTGGAAATCTGAGCTTTGGTCTCATGAGTCCAAATTTGAGATCTTTGCTTCCAAAAACTGTGTCTTTGTGCGACGCAAAGTTGAAGGCATATTGAACCAGCATGGCTACCACAGCATCTTGCAGTGGCATGCTATTCCATCCGGTTTGCGTTTAGTTGGACCATCATTTATTTTTCAACAGGACAATCACCCCAAACACACCTCCAGGCTGTGTAAGGGCTATTTGACCAAGACGGAGAGTTATGGGGTGCTACGCCAGATGACCTGGCCTCCACAGTCACAAGACCTGAACCCAATCGAGATGGTTTGGGGTGAGCTGGACCGCAGAGTGTAGGCAAGAGGGCCAACAAGTGCTAAGCATCTCTGGGAACTCCTTCAAGATTGTTGGAACACCATTTCCGGTGACTACCTCTTGAAGCTCATCAAGAGAATGCCAAGAGTGTGCAAAGCAGTCATCAAAGCAAAAGGTGGCTACTTTGAAGAACCTAGAATATAAGACATATTTTCAGTTGTTTCACACTTTTTTGTTAAGTATATAATTCCACATGTGTTAATTCATAGTTTTGATGCCTTCAGTGTGAATGTACAATTTTCATAGTCATGAAAATACAGGAAAATCTTTAAATGAGAAGTTGTGTCCAAACTTTTGGTCTGTACTGTATGTCTCTTATTCTGGTACATATATCCCCCATTCTGGTATATATGTTCTCCATCCTGGCCCCCATCCAAGTATATACTGTATATTCCCCATCCTGTGCCCTATCCTGGTACAGTAGTATTCTAGCAGTGTGTTCAAAAACATGAGTTAAGCACAAAATCTTTATACTAGTTTTTATTTCCATGCATTGGGAACATTGCACACTGTTTTCTAATTCAAAAAATGAAGAAAAATGTATATAATTTTTAACTACATTACAGAAAATAACAAAAAATGAACATTGGGCTGTTCTAAAAAATAGCAGTGTCTACATTTGTTTTTACAAACTCACAATATGTACTCTTTTTATTAGGATTTAGCATTCCTGTAAATCACTAACCAAATATTTAGTTGTATACCCACAGTTTTTTAGAACTGCTTCACATCTATGTTGCATAGAGTAAACCAACTTCTGGCGCCCGTCAACTGTTATTCCACCCCAGGATGCTTTGACTAAATTCACCCTTTTTTTTGCCATTTGTTGGCTTTGCCTCAGATACGGCATTTTTGATGTCACCCCACAAGTGTTCTATCGGATTAAGGTCCGGGGATTGGGCTGGCCACTCCATAACCTCAATTTTGCTGGACTGGAACCAAGATTGTGCTCACTTACTGATGTGTTTAGGGTCCTTTTCTTGTTGAAACACCCATTTCAAGGGCATATCCTCTTCAGCGTAAGGCAACATAACCTCTTCAAGTATTTTAATATATGCAAACTGGTCCATGATCCCTGGCTCGTGGGAAATAGGTCCAGCACCATAGTAAGAGAAACATGCCCATATCATGATGCTTGAACCACCATATTTCACTATCTTCAGAGTGTACTGTGGCTTAAATGCAGAGTTTGGGGGTCGTCTGATGAACTGTCTGTGGCCCTTGGACAAAAAGCGAAGAATTTTATTTTCATTAGTACACAAAATGTTTCTCCATTTTTCTTTAGGCCAGTTGATGCGTTCTTTGGCAAATTGTATCCGCTTTAGTACAAGTCTTATTTTAACAGTAGCACTTTGCGGGGACTTCTTGCTAAGAGATTAGCTTCTAACTGTCACAGTACTCACAGGTAACTTGAGACTGTCTTTGATCATCCTGGAGCTGATCATTGACTGAGCCTTTGCCATTCTAGCTATTCTTCGATCAATTTGAATGTTGAAAAAGGTTCATGGAAAACAGCAGCATACTAACTATAATACAATAATAGGCCAAGACTCAATACAAACTATTATAGCTGCTATCTGTGGGACTCATATGGACAGATCATAACAAAGAGAAAGGGAGGGAGAAAAAAATATTATTACTGTCATGTACTAGGTTAATTATGCAATCTGGTAAGCCATTGTTATGATTTTGCTCTTGACCTGTGCATCTTTTGCACACTTCTTTGCACATATATCACATTCCCCAGTCCGGTGTGACTATTTTTAATAATAAATTTGATACTTTTTTCACTTAAAAACTGGACTTCATGATCAATTTTTTCTCCCTTCCTTTCTCTGTCAATTCGAATGGTAGTCTTCTGCTTTCTTCCTCGTCTCTCTGGTTTTGCTTTCTGTTTTAAAGCATTGGAGATCATTTTAGCTGAACAGCCTATCATTGTCTGCACTTCTTCATAAGTTTTACCCTCTCCAATCAACTTTTTAATCAAAGTATGCTGTTCTTCTGAACAATGTCTTGAGTAGAGATGAGTGTTGTTCTACTCGAACTGTTCGCCAATCTCAAATTCGAGCTGTTTTGGGCGGTGTTCGAGCCGTTCGGCGAACACGAACGATTTGAGAAAAATTCGGCTGTTCGAGGTTATGTTCCATAACTGTTCGTGCACCAAAATCATAACTGGATTTTTTCTCAGTAATGATGAAAATTAATGTTAATACGCAGTTTGAGTGTACAGCGGGGTGGTGGGAGGGGCAGGGGATGGATCTCTGCAGGAATAATGAAGAACTCCATTTTTTTTTCTCTTTCCCGCATTTACAGTGGGGAGGTGCAATCTGTCAGCCTATCAGCAGTGCACACACGGAGCGAAGTGCTTTTTTTCACACAAGCAAGGGCATGTGTCATTGGCAGTGTATGTCACATGTCCTTGCCCTATAAGACCCAGCCATTTTCCCTGTCGCCAACATTTTCTCACTGCTGCAGCTGCGTGTTAGATGTCACCGCTGTTGCTGTGTGCGCTATACCTTGTTAATTTCAAGCCAATTTTCGCACAAATCTACAGATAGCTTGGGAGTAGGGAATAGTTGTGATTGCAGTCCTTTTAAGGACTAGGTTACAGCATTTCCTACGACTTTTATCAGGCAGGTCTGTGCTCTTAAATAGATAGATTGTGGGAGTAAAGACTAATTGTAATTGCAGTCCTTTTCAGGACTAGGTTACATCAGTTCCTATCAGTTTTTGCCAGGCAGGTCTGTGCCAGTGCTGTGCAAGATTTTTTCACAGCATTTGGCTGAATCTAGCAAAGCTAATACTTTTTGGCCTATTGCAGAGTGTGTTAGTCAGTGGAGTAGCCTATCTGTGTTGCAAGACATACCACCTGTGTATAGAATACCAATTTTTTTACTGCACCTAGTGAAGTAAAATCTTTTGGGCATAGCATCATTCTATTAGTCCATCTATACTGACCTCCATCAGGTTGCAAACTGAATATAATTTTTGTCTGCATCTAGCTCTGAAAAAATATTTGGGCTTCTAGCAGTGTGTGGGACTTGTTCTATTAGTCCATCTATACTGACCTCCATCAGGTTGCAAACTGAATATAATTTTTTTCTGCATCTAGCTCTGAAAAAATATTTGGCCTTCTAGCAGTGTGTGGGACTTGTTCTATTAGTCCATATATACTGACCTCCATCACGTTGCAAATTCAAAATAATTTTTTGTCTGCATCTAGCTCTGAAAAAATATTTGGCCTTCTAGCAGTGTGTGGGACTTTCTCTATTAGTCCATCTATACTGACCTCCATCAGGTTGCAAATTAAAAATATTTTTTTGTCTGCATCTAGCTCTGAAAAAATATTTGGCCTTCTAGCAGTGTTTGGGACTTTCTCTATTAGTCCATCTATACTGACCTCCATCAGGCTGCAAATTAAAAATAATTTTTATCTGCATCTACCTCTGAAAAAATATTTGGCCTCCTAGCTGTGTGTGGGACTTGTTCTATTAGTCCATCTATACTGACCTCCATCAGGTTGCAAACTGAATATAATTTTTTTCTGCATCTAGCTCTGAAAAAATATTTGGCCTTCTAGCAGTGTGTGGGACTTTCTCTATTAGTCCATCTATACTGACCTACATCAGGTTGCAAATTAAAAATAATTTATATCTGCATCTAGCTCTGAAAAAATATTTGGCCTTCTAGCAGTGTGTGGGACTTTCTCTATTAGTCCATCTATACTGACCTCCATCAGGTTGCAAATTAAAAATATTTTTTTGTCTGCATCTAGCTCTGAAAAAATATTTGGCCTTCTAGCAGTGTTTGGGACTTACTCTATTAGTCCATCTATACTGACCTCCATCAGGCTGCAAATTAAAAATAATTTTTATCTGCATCTACCTCTGAAAAAGATATTTGGCCTTCTAGCAGTGTGTGGTACTTGTTCTATTAGTCCATCTATACTGACCTCCATCAGGTTGCAAATTGAATATCATTTTTTTCTGCATCTACTTCTGAAAAAATGTTTGGGCTTCTAGCAGTGTGTGGGACTTGGTCTATTAGTCCATCTATACTGATCTCCGTCAGGTTGCAAATTAAAAATAATTTTTATCTGCATCTAGCTCTGAAAAATATTTGCGCTTCTAGCAGTGTGTGGGACTTGTTCTATTAGTCCATCTATACTGACCTCCATCAGGTTGCAAACTGAATATAATTTTTTTCTGCATCTAGCTCTGAAAAAATATTTGGCCTTCTAGCAGTGTGTGGGACTTTCTCTATTAGTCCATCTATACTGACCTCCATCAGGTTGCAAATTAAAAATAATTTATATCTGCATCTAGCTCTGAAAAAATATTTGGCCTTCTAGCAGTGTGTGGGACTTTCTCTATTAGTCCATCTATACTGGCCTCCATCAGGTTGCAAATTAAAAATAATTTTTTGTCTGCATCTAGCTCTGAAAAAATATTTGGCCTTCTAGCAGTGTGTGGGACTTGCTCTATTAGTCCATCTATACTGACCTCTATCAGGTTGCAAATTGAATATAATTTTTTTCTGCATCTACTTCTGAAAAAATGTTTGGGCTTCTAGCAGTGTGTGGGACTTGGTCTATTAGTCCATCTATACTGATCTCCATCAGGTTGCAAATTAAAAATAATTTTTATCTGCATCTAGCTCTGAAAAAATATTTGGGCTTCTAGCTGTGTGTGGGACTTGTTCTATTAGTCCATCTATACTGACCTCCATCAGGTTGCAAACTGAATATCATTTTTTTCTGCATCTACCTCAGAAAAAAAATTTGGGCTTCTAGCAGTGTGTGGGACTTGTTCTATTAGTCCATCTATACTGACCTCCATCAGGTTGCAAATTGAATATAATATTTTTTTGCATCTACTTCTGAAAAAATATTTGGCTTCTAGCAGTGAGTGGGACTTGGTCTATTAGTCCATCTACACTGACCTCCATCAGGTTGCAAATTAAAAATAATTTTTATCTGCATCTAGCTCTGAAAAAATATTTGGGCTTCTAGCAGTGTGTGGGACTTGGTCTATTAGTCCATCTATACTGATCTCCATCAGGTTGCAAATTAAAAATAATTTTTATCTGCATCTAGCTCTGAAAAAGTATTTGGGCTTCTAGCAGTGTGTGGGACTTGGTCTATTAGTCCATCTATACTGACCTCCATCAGGTTGCAAATTGAATATCATTTTTTTCTGCATCTAGCTCTGAAAAAATATTTTGGCTTCTAGCAGTGAGTGGGACTTGTTCTATTAGTCCATCTATACTGACCTCCATCATGCTGCCAATTGAATATAATTTTTTTCTGTATCTAGCTCTGAAAAAATATTTGGGCTTCTAGCAGTGTGTGGGACTGGGTCTATTAGTTCATCTATACTGACCTCCATCAGGTTGCAAATTAAAAATAATTTTTATCTGCATCTAGCTCTGAAAAAATATTTGGGCTTCTAGCAGTGTGTGGGACTCATTGTATTAGGCCATCTATACCAAGCTCCACCAGCTTTGAAATTAATAATAATTTTTAGCTGCATCTAGCCCTGAAAATAATTTTTCCCAATAGTGGTAGCAATAGAAATATGGGGCGCGCGCCTGGCTAACAAAAATATACGCTTCATAACTAGAGATGAGCGTTGTTCTACTCGAACTGTTCGCCAATCTCAAATTCGAGCTGTTTTGGGTGGTGTTCGAGCCGTTCGGCGAACACGAACAATTTGAGAAAAATTCGGCTGTTCGAGGTTATGTTCGATAACTGTTCGTGCACCAAAATCATAACTGGATTTTTTCTCAGTAATGATGAAAATTAATGTTAATACGCAGTTTGAGTGTACAGCGGGGTGGGGGGAGGGGCAGCGGATGGATCTCTGCAGGAACAATGAAGATCTCCATTTTTTTTTTCTCTTTCCCGCATTTACAGTGGGGAGGTGCAATCTGTCAGCCTATCAGCAGCGCACACACGGAGCGAAGTGCTTTTTTCACACAAGCAAGGGCATGTGTCATTGGCAGTGTATGTCACATGTCCTTGCCCTATAAGACCAAGCCATTTTCCCCGTCGCCACCATTTTCTCACTGCTGCAGCTGCGTGTTAGACGGCACCGCTGTTGCTGTGTGCGCTATACCTTGTTAATTTCAAGCCAATTTTCGCACAAATCTACAGATAGCTTGGGAGTAGGGAATAGTTGTGATTGCAGTCCTTTTAAGGACTAGGTTACAGCATTTCCTACGACTTTTATCAGGCAGGTCTGTGCTCTTAAATAGATAGATTGTGGGAGTAAAGACTAATTGTAATTGGAGTCCTTTTCAGGACTAGGTTACATCAGTTCCTATCAGTTTTTGCCAGGCAGGTCTATGCCAGTGCTGTGCAAGTTTTTTTCACAGCATTTGGCTGAATCTAGCAAAGCTAATCCTTTTTGGCCTATTGCAGAGTGTGTTAGTCAGTGGAGTAGCCTATCTGTGTTGCAAGATATACCACCTGTGTATAGAATACCAATTTTTTTACTGCACCTAGTGAAGTAAAATCTTTTGGGCATAGCATCATTCTATTAGTCCATCTATACTGACCTCCATCAGGTTGCAAATTGAATATAATTTTTTTCTGCATCTAGCTCTGAAAAAATATTGGGCTTCTAGCTGTGTGTGGGACTTGTTCTATTAATCCATCTATACAGACCTCCATCAGGTTGCAAACTGAATATATTTTTTTCTGCATCTACCTCTGAAAAAATATTGGGCTTCTAGCTGTGTGTGGGACTTGTTGTATTAGTCCATCTATACTGACCTTCATCAGGTTGCAAACTGAATATATTTTTTTCTGCATCTACCTCTGAAAAAATATTGGGCTTCTAGCTGTGTGTGGGACTTGTTCTATTAATCCATCTATACAGACCTCCATCAGGTTGCAAACTGAATATATTTTTTTCTGCATCTACCTCTGAAAAAATATTGGGCTTCTAGCTGTGTGTGGGACTTGTTGTATTAGTCCATCTATACTGACCTCCATCAGGTTGCAAATTAAAAATAAATTTTATCTGCATCTACAGTACCTCTGAAAAAATATTTGGGCTTCTAGCTGTGTGTGGGACTTGTTCTTTTAGTCCATCTATACTGACCTCCATCAGGTTGCAAATTGAATATAATTTTTATCTGCATCTAGCTCTGAAAAAATATTTGGCCTTCTAGCAGTGTGTGGGACTTTCTCTATTAGTCCATATATACTGACCTCCATCAGGTTGCAAACTGAATATATTTTTTTTCTGCATCTACCTCTGAAAAAATATTGGGCTTCTAGCTCTGTGTGGGACTTTCTCTATTAGTCCATCTATACTGACCTCCATCAGGTTGCAAATTAAAAATAATTTTTATCTGCATCTACCTCTGAAAAAATATTTGGGCTTCTAGCTGTGTGTGGGACTTGTTCTATTAATCCATCTATACAGACCTCCATCAGGTTGCAAACTGAATATAATTTTTTTCTGCATCTAGCTCTGAAAAAATATTTGGCCTTCTAGCAGTGTGTGGGACTTGTTCTATTAGTCCACCTATACTGACCTCCATCAGGTTGCAAATTCAAAATAATTTTTTGTCTGCATCTAGCTCTGAAAAAATATATGGCCTTCTAGCAGTGAGTGGGACTTTCTCTATTAGTCCATCTATACTGACCTCCATCAGGTTGCAAACTGAATATATTTTTTTTCTGCATCTACCTCTGAAAAAATATTGGGCTTGTAGCTGTGTGTGGGACTTGTTCTATTAATCCATCTATACAGACCTCCATCAGGTTGCAAACTGAATAAAAAATTTTTCTGCATCTACCTCTGAAAAAATATTTGGGCTTCTAGCTGTGTGTGGGACTTGTTCTAGTAGTCCATCTATACTGACCTCCATCAGGTTGCAAATTGAATATAATTTTTTTTCTGCATCTAACCCAGCCGATAGTTTTCGCCTAATACCACAGTTTGGCCACTTAGCTCTGCTCGGTTCCCATCCATTGTTTTTTTGTGCAAACAACTCCAGAGTTGTGAATTAGTGAACCACCAAAATGAGTGGAAAAAGGCCTGCTGCTGGTGGAAAGGGGAATAGGCGTGTTGGGAAGGGGAAAAAAGGTTGTGTCCGTGGGGTAGGTGTTAAAGCAACAGTAACATCTGCAGAAGAAAGACCATCTTCCAGCCAAACTAAAATGTCTACTTCTTTTAGCGGACAATGTGATAAGATCCCTTTCTTACGGCCACGCCAATCGCTACAAATTCCAGATGAGGCACAAAAACAGCAGGTGCTTCAACGGATATCAAGTGCTCCTTTAAGTGGGCTCTCCTCCACATCAACTTCAACATCACAAATAATCCAGTCCTCAAAGGTGTCACCCCAATCGCACTTGCTTCCTCACAGCTCCCAAATCTCCAGCTGCCCGTCTGAGTATGAGGTAGAACAGATGGTTGAGTCTGCAGAGCTGTTTACTCATACTATAGCCTGGGAATCAGAGGTCGACTCCAGCGCTTCTGTGAATCCAGACGAGGAAATGATCTGCACTGATGCCCAGAATCTTTATGAGTCGGATCCAGGACCAGACGCAGAAGGTTCTGACCATAATGTAGACCCTCATTCCCAAACTGTAACTCCTGTTGGTGGAGACAATGAGGAAGACGATGATAAGACTCAAATACCTGATTGGAGCGACAACTTTAGTTTTTTGTCAGGGCAGGAACAGGTTGGCTCTGAGGACGATGGGTGTGATAACGCACAGGGTGATGATGATGAGGTTGGAGATCCCACTTACTGTCAACCCACAGTCAGCCAAGAGATGAGGTCAGCAGAGGAGGTGGAGGAAGATGCTAGTAACGACGAGGTCAGGTTGCGCCTTCCTGGACAGAGACGTAGTACTGGAAGCACGTCAACAACTGCATCCTCAAACACAACTCTGCCTCTCACCACAAGTCGTGGTGGCTCTTCAGGTCGCATGGGTGCTAAGCCTTGCATAGCCTGGGAATTTTTTCAGATCGATAAAGATGACCCAACTTGTGTTATCTGTAACATTTGTCAGCAAAAGCTAAGTAGAGGCCAAAAAATACATATTTGAGTACTTCATGCATGAACCGGCACATGAACATGAAGCATAAGTTGCAGTGGGAAGCTCAGTGTGCTACAATGCGGCCTAGCCGGCCGGGCCAACCACCGTGTGCCATATCTTGTGCATCCGCGGCCTCTTCATCCTCTGTGACTGGGGGGACAGCAGTCACACCTGTTTTGGGGCGCAGACCTGCCACCTCTTTACCCGCAACAGCCAGCGTGATTGGCAGGTCATCATTTTCTTTGGAGGTGGTAACACCAGCTGGTGTTGAGCGCTGTCCGACATCGATAGCACCACCTTTGGATCAAGGCAACCTAACATGTCCGCCTGCATCTTCCTCACAGACCGGCAGTTTGCCGGGGACACCCTTATCAACCCCATCTAAGCACAATAGCCAGCCCTCGGTCCCTCAGATGTGGACAAGTAAAAGACCATTTCCTCCTAGCCATGAGAAAGCTAAGAGGTTGAATTTCACCATCTGCAAGCTCTTGGCTACAGAAATGCTGCCTTTCCACCTGGTGGACACAGAGGATTTTCGAGACCTTATGTCCGTCGCAGTGACCCAGTACCAGATGCCCAGTCGGCACTACTTCTCAAAGAAAGGTGTGCCTGCGCTCCACCAGCATGTCGCACACAACATCACCGCTTCTTTGAGAAACTCTGTGTGTGACAGGGTGCATTTCACCACAGACACTTGGACGAGTAGGCATGGACAGGGGCGTTACATGTCGCTGACTGGGCACTGGGTAACTATGGTGACAGCAGGACAAGGGGCTGCTGTCCAAGTCTTGCCATCCCCACGAGTTGTGCGTCAATCCTCTTTATGTCAAAGTTCCTCCACTGCTTCAGCCTCCTCAACCTCCTCTCGGTCTTCCACCTGCACCCAAAGCCTGTCTGGTCATGCCACAAGCTTTCTAACTGCGCAGAAGGGATCCTGCACACCTCCTTACTATGCTGGCAGCAGGGCTCAACATCATCAGGCGGTTTTTACATTGAAATGTCTGGGAAATGTGAGTCACACAGCTGAGGAGTTGTGGTCAGCTCTGGAGAACCAATTTCATGAATGGTTGTCTCCACTGGACCTGAAACCAGGGAAGGCCGTGTGCGACAATGCTGCAATCCTGGGTGCGGCCCTTCGCCGGGGCAATGTCACACACGTGTCTTGTATGGCTCACGTGTTGAACCTGGTTGTCCAGCAATTTTTAGCCCACTATCCCGGACTAGATGGCCTTCTGCAGAGGGCACGGTCGCTGTGTGCTCACTTCCGCCGTTCGCATCCCGCAGCTCAGCGACTTACATCTCTACAGAAGTCGTAGTGCCTGCCACTTCACCGGCTAAAATGCGATGTGCCTACCCGGTGGAATTCAACTCTGCACATGTTGCAGCGACTGTGGCAGCACCGACAAGCGCTGCTGCAATACGTTCTGACGTATAGCCTGGGCCAACGAGATCCAGAGGTGGGGCAAATCACGCTGGAGGAGTGGTCTCAGATCAGGGACCTATGCACCCTTCTGCACAGTTTTGAAATGGCGACGAAGATGTTTAGTGCTGACGATGCCATTATCAGCATGACTATTCCGGTGATTTACATGCTGGAGCACATGTTAAACAGAATTCGGAGTCAGGTGGTGGCACAAGAGGAGGTGGAGGAAGTAGAGGAGGAGGAGTTGTATGCGGAAGGGCTAACATCTGCAAGGTCCAGACGGTCGGCAGCACCAAGGCGGCAGGCATGTGAGGGTGGGGGAGATGGTTTTACCAGGGCGCATGGTAGCAGCCAAACTAGTGAGGAAGGTGCAGGAGCGCAGGAAGAAGTGGAGGACGAACTGATGGAAGACTCATCAGATGAGGGAGACCTTGATCACATTTCTGTTGTGCGAGGTTGGGGGGAGAGGACAGAGGAAGGAAGCATGATTGTTACCTCGCCACCAACACAACAGGGACTTGGTGCTCCTGGATGCGCAACACACATGAGTGCCTTCTTGCTGCACTACCTGCAACATGACCCTCTAATTGTGAGAATTAGAAATAATCCTGACTACTGGGTTGCCACACTGTTAGATCCCCGGTACAAAAGTAAATTTGCAGAAATTATTCCTGCCATAGAAAGGGATGCACGCATGCAAGAGTATCAGCAGAGACTGTTGCAGAATCTTACATGTGCTTTTCCACAAAATACCAGTGGTGCACGTAGTGAATCTCACAGTTCCAACTTGCCAACCGTGGGACCGTCAAGTGTTCAACACTCAAACCGTAACAGAACCACAGTATCTGCTGGTAACATCAATTTTGCGGAATCATTTCACCACTTTTTTAGCCCATCCTTTGCAAGGCCACAGGAGACAAGAAGTCTGACACATAGTCAACGCCTAGAGACGATGGTACAGGAGTATCTCCAAGTAAGCATTGAAGCCATGACTGTGTCACTGGACCCTTGCTCTTTTTGGGCTTCCAATCTGGATAAATGGCCGGAGCTAGCCAATAACGCCTTGGAGATCTTGTCATGCCCCGCAGCCAGCGTTCTGTCTGAACGTGTGTTCAGCGCTGCTGGTGGTGTGCTGACAGATAAGCGCACGCGGCTCTCCACTGATAATGTAGACAGACTCACGTTCATAAAGATGAACAAATCATGGATCCGAAACGACTTTTCTGCCCCTGTGTCATCCTGGGGAGAGTAAAAGCATGATGATTGGTTAAAATCACCCTACCAACCGTTTTAAGCTTTCAAATTACTAATCATGTTTATCTGTATCTTGGCTGGAAAATAATTTGGGCTTTGTAGCAGTGTGCAGCACTGATTCTATTAGGCCATCTATAATAAGCTCCACCAGATTTAAAATTACTAATCATGTTTATCTGTATCTTGACTGGAAAATAATTTGGGCTTTGTAGCAGTGTGCAGCACTGATCCTATTAGGCCATCTATACTAAAGCTTCACCAGATTTAAAATTAATAATAATTTTTAGCTGCATCTAGCCCGGAAAATAATTTTGGGGCTCCGAGATGCGCAAGACACATAAGTGCCTTCTTGCTGCACTACCTGCAGCATGACCCTCATATTGTCAGAATTCGAAGTAATCATGACTACTGGGTTGCCACACTCTTAGATCCCCCAAACTTTTCGATCAACCTTTTCATTTTAATAAAGACCAAAAAAATGGTCATTTTTGAAATTTTAAGCATTAGCAGGTTGTTAGAAACTGAAATCAAACAGTTTTCAACTCAAAACTTTATTCTAGGTGATGTTACATTTTCACATAGGACCCCTTGTTCGAAAGGAGCTTCTGAACTCTCTCGTCCATTGAATTTGTCAGGTTTTGGATGGTTTCTGCTTCAATTGTTTTGCATGAGGACAGAATACCCTCCCAGAGCTGTTGCTTAGATGTGAACTGCCTCCCGCCATCATAGACACTCCTTTTAATGATGCTCCAAAGGTTCTGAATGGGGTAGAGGTCAGGGGAGCATGGGGATCACACCATAAGTTTGTCCCCTTTTATGCCCATATCAGCCAGAGATGCATATGTTTTATGTGCAGCATGAGATGGTGCATTATCATGCAAAAAAATGATCTTACTGTGAAATACACGGTTCTTCTTCTTGAACCATGGCAGGAAGTGCTGTTTGAGAAAATCCACATACATTATGGAGTTCATCTTTAGCGCCTTCAGGGATCCTAAAGGGGCCGACAATCTCTCTCCCCATGATTCCAGCCCAAAACATTACTCCACCTCCTCCTTGTTGGCGCTGTAGCCGTGTTTGCGTGGGGTGTCCATCAACCAGCCATCCTCCACTCCATCCATCTGGACCATCGAGCGCTGCACGGCACTCATCCGTGAACAAAACAGTTTTGAAATCAGTCTTCATGTAATGTTTGGCCCACTGGAGCCGTTTCTGCTTGTGTGAAGTGGATAGAGGAGGTCGACAGGATGGCGTATGCACAGCTGCAAAGCTCTGAAGGACCCTGCATCTTGTTGTTCGGGGGACGTTGGAGGCACCAGCAGCTTCAAAAACTTGTCTGCTGCTATGACAAGGCTTTTTTGCCGCTGCTCTTTCAACCTGACGTAATTGCCTGTAGGAAAGAGTCCTCAATTTGCCCTTATCAGCACGCACACGTGTGTACTGTGAATCAGCTACATACTTCTTGATTGCCAAGACACTTCATCCTGATCATCGCACAATGTTGATTGTAGTCATGCCTTGACCTAAACACTCCACAATTTGTTGCTTCTCAGCAGCCGACACATCCTTTTTCTTTCCCATTTTGGCAGAAAATGTAGGCTGCTTAATAATGTGAGACAGCCTTCTTAAGTAGTCTTGCCTTTCATTGGACACACCTGCCAAACTAATTAGCACAGGTGTCTGCAATTGCTTACAGTGATATAAAGAGCCCTGACACACATCACCATCAATGAGTTTAACTGACAAACAAACAAATTCTTCCCTTATCACTCCTAAACACTTTTTGCATAATAATTTGGAACACAGTGTACATGTGCTTTTCCACAAAACACCAGTGGTTCACGTAGTGAATCTTACAGTTCTAACTTGCCAACCGTGGTCTGTATGGAGTTGTTCAATAAAGGGCCCAAAATTAAGATAACATAGATGGGAGAGGTCTCTATGAATAGGAATTCCTAAGTATTTGATACCCTGTGAGGGCCAGGCAAAGGGAAAGTTGGACTGGATGGAATCCTATATGGATTTGGGGAGGGAGACATCGAGGGCCTCAGACTTCGCTGCATTGATTTTAAAATTTGACCATGTAACAAAGTGATCTATTTCAGCCATAACAGCATGGATGGATATATGTGATCGAGTGATATATACTAGGACATCATCAGCAAATAGAGAGCACTTGTACTCGGTGCCTCCCACCTCAATCCACCTAATATTGGGGTTATGTCGAATTGATGAGAGCAGGTGCTCCGTCACTAGGATGTATAAGAGAGGGGACAGAGAACATCCCTGCCTTGTCCCATTGGTGATTGTGAAAGGTGATGAAAATGTTCTGACGCGCCCCCTGGGCCTTGGGACACCCGGAGCCGGACCCTTTTTGGTGGATGCTGGTGGTTGTAGTCTCCGTGGCGGCGACCCGGTTCCGTGGCTCAGGGCGGTCAAACCAGTGGCGGAACTATTTATGTGGTTTTGATGTTTAAATGTCCAACTACGCCACCCGTGGATTGCGGTCAGAGTGAACCGCCGCTCCAGGGCAGACCGCTGAGGCTGGTGTTGTGGGTGCAGCAGAGCGTAGCATAACTCCCCACGGGAGGAGTATAGCCTCAGGGCAGTGTATGCGGAGGATGGGGGTGATGGTGCAGGGCAGCAGCAGTAACGACACGGATTCAGTGATGCAGTCCAGGGCCTTTACTCACAGTTCTTATTATCCAGACCACGTCTGCAGGTAACGACTGCCCACGTCGTACTGTGCTCACCAGGTGAGGGGCTCAGACAACTCCCAGATAACTTTGGAGCGCTTCACAGGACCTCCTTTGTGTGTCCTTTGTCTGGCCTTTCTTAAGAACCCTTCTGTCCGGCTGCCTCGGGCCTCCTCTTGGTAAACTTGGCGCCAGTTTCCCTGACCCTATGTGGTGCCTTCCTAGCGGGTGTAGCGAGGGGCTGCGCCACATAAAATGTCACAGCCTCCTGTTTCTAGCTGAGGGTCGATTCCTGCCTCCACTAGTTTCGGGGACCGGTCTCCCCCTTTGGCCTGACCCCTCCACGCAGGTGGATTCGGGCGTGCGGTGGCGACTCGCCCGTCCGCACCCCTGGGATCCCTTCGTTCCTCTTTCCTGGAGCCTTCTCCGCTCCTCTTTCTTCCTTCTCCCTCTTCCAGGCCTGGGCCTCTGTTACTAGGCCCGCCTCCGGAGCAGAGCTCATGCAGAGCCCCTGCTCCCTGCCACTTCTGCTCAGACTTCTCTGCACTGAACTAAGATGGTGCCCACCTTTTATACTCCCTTCTCAATGCACCCAGGAACTGCTTCCTCCCTGCTCCTGCACTACAGGGTTCCCCTTCCTCAGTGTTCCCTCCCCCCTCTCCAGCCAGGGACAGGGACTGTCGTGCCCATCTCAGGGGCATATTGGTCGCCCTGCCCCACGGCAATGTGGTGTAATGCATGCAGGTGTCGGGTCCTGATCCACACTACATCCTTACCTGAGAGTGAGATATCACACCTCTGGGTGAGGTGCAATACCTCTGTAGCAACCGAGCCCTCAGGGTGCTACAGTTCCATTTATCTTCAGCCTAGGTGACGTATTGCGATAGAGGGCCGTGATTTTGGCTATAAAAGGGTCCCCTAGACCCCTACCCCAAGCTTTTTAAGAGAATCATATATGGCGTGCCAGGAGACTCTATGGAATGCTTTCTCAGCATCCAACGAGAGTATCTAATTACAAATTTTTAACTGCATCTAGCCCAGGAAATACTTTGTGCCTAGTAGCAGTGTCTTCTAGTCAGCGGATTATCCCGGCTGTTAAGCAAGCTACACCACCTGTAGTTTGGACACTTAATTTTTTCAAAGGAAATGCTTCGGGACCACGGGATACTCAGTGAAGAGCATCAGGAGGCACCCCAAGGCATAGGGGCTGGGACTGGCAGTAGGATGCCTTGCGGTGGACAGCCAAGCTCGATCCTTATAAAAGCTTTTTAACTGCAGCAGCTTTAGTGGACGCTACTGGAGCTGGAATTACGCGGCTGCTGGCATGAGACTTGCCCTCCAATAGATCCTTGTAAATGGATTTAAAGTGTATTCATTCAAATTAGAGAGACAATTTAAATTAAAAAGCTTAGAGCTGCCTCCACCACAGGGGGGCTCGCTTGACCCACCAGCGGACAGGCACCAGTATTGGGAGAGGGGGGCTGGCCGTCAGGGTTCACCGCGGCTCTGGCACAAACCCGGCGACACGGAGGTGGCACGGGCAGGAGCGGACTGAACGTGTCGGCTTCTCACTTTTTGGATTTTAGAAGGGCATGACATGCCTATATCTGTGTCTCCCCCTCCTTTTACTCCTCCACCTCTTTTCTTTTCGCATGACTATATGTACTTGTCACTTTTCCATGTGTTAGTTGTGTCTTCTGAGCAGTTTGTCAGCTTTTGGACACCTTTGAAGGTGTTTTCTATGTGTTTCTATGTGTTTTTGTTTGCCTGCCATTGGTTTTAACGGTGTTCGAAGGTGTTCGACGAACAGTTCGACGAACAGTTCGGCGAACACACGGGTGTTCGACGAACCGAACCGAACTCGAACACTACAGGGGTGGCTCAACACTATTCATAACACAAAACACCAGCCTAGCGCACTGCATTAATAAGATGGCATCATCGTCTCTCCCAGTGCTAGGCCTACTACGCAGGCTAGCATTCCTGTGCCTAAAACACAATGTATGGGTCCGCGCTAGCCACTATGCTGAGGGGTATAAAGCTGCTGCTAACGCTTTATAACAATTCAATTGGCAGATTTTCACAGAGCTCTTCCACAACGCCCACCCATCGGGCAACAGTTGCCCACCCTCCCTATGGGATCTAGTGGCGAATAGTTGATGCCATTAATCAGAGCGTCAGTTGCCCCGTCAACGTGGCAAGCATACGGTAAGGCATGGGAAGAGTGGACACGACTAGTAGCAGGCAGACGGGTTGACCAATGTGAACAAGCCAGATCACAAGTCACCAAAGAATTTCTCCACCAGCTAATGATGAGGGGCATATCAGGAGCGTCAGCGCAGCGGTGTCTGACCGGAGTAGCATTTCACTTCCAACTACTGAATTGGGGAGATGTGACAAAGATTCATCATCAGACAATCCATAAAAGGGTGGAAAAGGGGTCAGCCAAGTCAGGAATGTAGACGTCCCGTCCCGTTTCACTAAAACTGATTTCTCACATCATATCCCTAACACCATTAACATGACACTCACAATTTGAAGCAACACTAATGTCAACTGCATTTGTGATCGCCTTCTTCGGGGCGCTATGTATAAGCGAATTAGTCCCTCAATCCAAAATTACCACCGGTGGAGGCTTATTACACCAGGACGTAGTCATAGCCAATAATGCAATATGTCTACGCATACACCAATCGAAAACGGTTCCAGCGGGCAGGGGTACTTGGGTACTTCTACAACCCACAAACGGTACACTGAGTCGGGAAACAATAGTAAAAACATATCTAACCATCAGATCACAAAGTAATTTCTTCCTATCACACATTGATGGAACGCCATTATCAAGATACCTGTTCCAAGCTATATTTAATAAATGCATAACATCGGCAGGGAACCACCCCAAAGATTACGGGACACACTCATTCCGCATAGGTGCGGCCACGGAAGCAGCAAGAGCAGGACTGTCAGAAACGGAAGTTCAGAGGATAGGGAGATGGCGATCCACGTGTTTGGCGAGATACATAAGACCGGACTTGTTATCCTAACGTGGTTTGTTTCTTTTACAGGTGACGCTAAGCCAACAGTGTGAGTGATAGGCCACTCGTATATATATTGGGCACAAAAAAGGGCGAAAGTCCGCCCAGGCGGGAGGAAATTAGAGTTTCATAACACATATTTCAACTGGAGAGGTATTAGAGGCCTGCTATGGCCACAGGTACTAATGGAGGTAATCAAGGTAGTTAGAGAGGCAAGAGGTCCGGTCATCTTAGTTATACAGGCCGGGGGAAACAACCTAGGTCATCACAAGAGCGCATAACTAATGGCAATAATGAAACTAGACACTGAGCGCTTCAGAGAATTTTTCACAAAATTAGCTATAGTATGGTCAGAGATTGTGCCGATAGCGGTATGGCAAGGTGCGCGAGACATCACGGCCATCGAATGGACAAGGCGGGTAATAAATATTCGGATGGCAAAATTTAGAAGAGACAGAGGCGGTGTAGTGATACGACACTGACAACTGGAAGGAGATAAAGCAGGCCTCATACGGCCCGACGGTGTTCACTTAATAGATATTGGACTGGACATATTCCTGTCAGGACTCCAGGACGAAGTGGAACAAGCGTTAAGAGTGATGGGTGGGGGTCAGAGTCCTGCATACGAGTACGCTGGATCCTCCGTGGCCTGGAAATAGAAAGGACATGTTGGAGAGTTACACTTGTTGGCCAACTTGCCGGAGTGGGGACCCAGGGCATGCTGCAACAAGCTGAATTATTTTAGAAATAAAATGCCTTTCTAATGGAATGAGTATAAAGAGTTAATAAAGCTGTGACCGATCCTCACCCATCCAGTTGTAAGAGTTACATTATTGTATTGTCCATGAAAGGGGGGCGGTAGGGGGGCTGAGCGTCTGGGTTTGGTTGGGGGTCCCCACAGTCTGCCTAGGCTAGATTAATTTAAAAATTCTTATTAGATACACAGGCGGTGCAGCTTGCTTCGCAGCTGGGCTACTACGCCCAAAGTATTGCCTAGGCTAGATGCAGTTAAAAATTCTACGCTGACTAGCAGACACTGAAGATTTGGAGCAGACCTCTGAGTAAACAGCTCTTCAGACTCAACCATCTGTGTTACCCCAAGCCATAGTGTATGTAGTTTCTTACAGTTAAAAGGGGGGGGAATGCGACCCAACCCACCTGGAATTGACGATGCCAACGTCACGTAAGACACAGCAAGGGGACTCCCAAAATTGTGGCACAGACACCACTTAACCCTAGAACGCATACCTGTGGCCTTGCAGGCCCGCCCAGTTAATTGTTTTCTATTTTCTGCAAGATTACTTTAGTTAGAATTTTGAAACTCTAGGTATTCTTCATGTATATAGTTGTTTGTCATTTGAGTTTGAGTTGTTCCATGTTATTTGCACACGGGCCTAAAGGGCCCCAGGTATGTGAAAGTGTAGATTTTTATGGTCATGCGTTCTAGGGTTAAGTGGCATCAATTGCCCCACTGTTGCTTAAAACGGTTGGTGAGGTGATTTTACCAAATCCCCAAGCTTTTAGTCTCCCAAGGATGACACAGGGGTAGAAATAAATGGATATGAATAGCGGTACCAGAGCGCCAATAACAGGGCAAAAATATTAAAAGGACTGATTTATTAATATACACACAACGCGTTTCGGTGGACACAGCCACCTTCATCAGGTGTGACAAGCAGCAAACAATTGATCCTTATATACATTTGACTAGGTATACAATTACTTAAAAGGGGCGGGGCCAGATACAGAGTAATACCTCTATATTAACCCCTTGAGTTCATATATGCTCAATAGAGTAAAAAGGATTGTTATAAAATAATGCCTAATGAAGCATATAGGGTTCTTATAAAAAGGATTCGCTGTAAAAAAACAACAACTTGTGAATCCTATAATCTTAATACTTCATAGGATATATTGTCATCTACCACCCTATATTTTAGATTATATAAAAAAATAATAATAATTTTTACATACAACATAAAACAATGCATAAATATAAAGTATAAAATTACAATCAGTTTCTATCATTATAATTAGGAAAAGTAGACGAAGAAAGGAAAGAGAAAAAAAAGAGAAAAAAAAAAAAAAAAAAAAAATTCCAAAAAAAATCCCCCCCCAAAAAAAAAAAAGAAAATGAAATCTTGCCAATGAACCAGAATACAAATTCCCTGCAGATAGAAACCCCTATCGGTTGTGGGGGCATTTTTTTAATATTTCTAGCTATGTGCTATCTGAAGCTGAACGATCCTTGTTAGGTCGAGGATTATCTTTCTGTCCAGCTGTCCCATTTAATAATTTCACTTTGTTCTGTGATTTAAATGAATTTATAAGGAAATTGACACTAAAAAGACATTTTCTATTGGAAGATAAGAGAAAATCACATCCTATTAGTTCATGCTCAACAGTATCCCCCTCCATTCAAGAATCTAATATACCAGGCCCCCCATTACTGGACCCTTTCACTCATGTAAATGTGAAGGGGAAAAATAATTTTTATCCATTACATCACAAAGGTTCACACCTTGAAACTTTCCAACAATTAATTTTGAGGGACCTTAGGACATTCCCCCCAATTTCTAAAAAAGTGAATAACTTGAGCTACCAGGAGAAATGTGCATTAAAAACCCTTCAGGATAATAAAGAAATAATTATAAAGAGAGCAGATAAGGGAGGGGGGACTGTGATAATGAACAGAGGCTGGTACATCAAGGAGGGCCTCAGAATCTTAGACGACTCAAACTACTACGTGAAATTAGAAGCAGACCCATCTGTAACCATTTTTTTGGAGTACAAAGGACTTGTAGCAGGGGCCTCTACAGCTGGCTTCCTCAATAAAAAAGAAAAATCCTTTTTAGACATTAAAAAATTCAAAGTCCCTTATTTTTATTTTTTACCCAAAATTCATAAAGATAAATTTAATCCCCCTGGACGTCCTATTATTTCTGGTATTAATTCTATCACATCCAACTTATCCCACTATATTGATCTTTTTTTACAGAAGTACGTTTTAGCCCTAGATTCTCATTTAAAGGATTCCACACATTTAATTAGACTATTGAGAGAATTACCCCCTCTTCCAGGCTGTCTTCTTATTACACTCGATATAAGCTCTCTTTATTCCAATATCACACATGTATTGGGTTTACAGGCAATTAAAAAATTCCTAGATGAGGACCCTAACTTACAAGATCCTCAAAAAAACTTTTTATTGAGGGGTATAACTTTCATTCTTGAGAACAATGTATTTTCTTTTGAGGGGGTGATGTATCGGCAGCTGAGGGGCTGCGCGATGGGGACGAGGTTTGCCCCCAGTTATGCAAATCTATATATGGGGGCATTCGAGTCTATCCACATCGCGCAATCCCTCGGCGCCGATAAATCCATCGTTATGTACCGCCGCTTTATAGACGATCTGTTTATTATATGGAGGGGAAATACTGTGGAGGCTGCCAAATTTATTGATGAATTAAACTCTGACTGGGGTCTTTCCTTTACCTCTACCATATCTGAGAGTAATATTCAATATCTTGACCTTCAGATAAATATAGACAATTCGGGTAAAATATCCACATCTACCCACTTTAAGGAAGTGGATGTAAATAGCTATCTTGAATTTGACAGTGGCCATCTACCCAGCTGGATTAGAAATATTCCATACGGTCAATATTGGCGTGTCAGAAAAAATTGTACACATGATTCGGATTTTTTTCTGGAATCTAAGGTTTTACAAAAACGTTTTAGAGCTAAGGGATACCCCCGGAAATTATTAGAGGATGCTTTCTCCAAAACTAGATCCCTATCACAGAACCTGTGTATCAACAAATCCAAGAATACCAGCCAAGAGCCATACAGCGATTTCAGTTTAAATCTGATTACTACCTATGGTAAACCTACGCAAGTGTTATCCAGTTTATTAAAAAAATACTGGTTCATTTTAAGTAATGATCCAATATTAACTGGTCATTTACCGGAATTTCCTCATGTCATATATCGGAGGAGTAAAAATCTAGGAAACTATATAGCCCCTAGCAATACAACAATTGGTAGAAGACCGAACCATTCAGTTCCTATTAGCAATAATGGATGTTATAAATGTAATGTCCCTAAATGCTTATGCTGTCAATCCATTGATAACGGAGCCAAAACATTCGTCTCTGCGGTCACTGGAGAGATATATCCCATTCGCTTTAGACTTACATGTCAGTCCTCATATGTGATCTATCTGCTCCAGTGCACCTGCGGCCTGCAATACATTGGCCGCACTATCCAGGAAATGCACTCCAGATTAAATAAACATCGCCAAAATATTAGAAACGGCTTTCCCCTACATAGTGTTTCTAATCATTTCTTAAAAGAACATCAAAAAAATCCTAATAACCTAAAACTAACTATCATTGATCATATAGTTGATACACACCCTGATAGACTAAATCGTCTCATTACACGTGAAAATTATTGGATTTTCAAAATGGGAACCTTGTCTCCTGAAGATTTGAACCTTAATATAGAGAAGACAACTTTTTAAATAATTGTTTTCATATTTTAGCAAATTTATTATATATATCTTTTATATGGAGGAGGAGGGGGGAGGAGAGAGAGAAGGAGGGAAGAGGGGAAAGGAGAGAGGGAGGGGAGGAGGGAGGAGAGAGAGAGAAGGGAGAAAAAATTTAAAGAAAAATTTTTTATTTTTTTTTTATTTTTGTTTTTTTTTTTTTTTGAAAAATTTTTTTTTTTTGGGGGGGGGATTTTTTTGGAATTTTTTTTTTTTTTTTTTTTTCTCTTTTTTTTCTCTTTCCTTTCTTCGTCTACTTTTCCTAATTATAATGATAGAAACTGATTGTAATTTTATACTTTATATTTATGCATTGTTTTATGTTGTATGTAAAAATTATTATTATTTTTTTATATAATCTAAAATATAGGGTGGTAGATGACAATATATCCTATGAAGTATTAAGATTATAGGATTCACAAGTTGTTGTTTTTTTACAGCGAATCCTTTTTATAAGAACCCCATATGCTTCATTAGGCATTATTTTATAACAATCCTTTTTACTCTATTGAGCATATATGAACTCAAGGGGTTAATATAGAGGTATTACTCTGTATCTGGCCCCGCCCCTTTTAAGTAATTGTATACCTAGTCAAATGTATATAAGGATCAATTGTTTGCTGCTTGTCACACCTGATGAAGGTGGCTGTGTCCACCGAAACGCGTTGTGTGTATATTAATAAATCAGTCCTTTTAATATTTTTGCCCTGTTATTGGCGCTCTGGTACCGCTATTCATATCCATTTATTGTCCCTTTCCCCATGTTGGGGTGCGGTAGAGCTGCCTTTAACTTATTGTTCTTTCACCTGTGGGAGGAATTTAATTAGAATCACTACCCTGGTTTTCCAAGCTGCGCTGCCCTAACCCCTCCGGAACGCTGCCGGGGGTGTTGGTGAAGCTGGGCGTCCATCTCGGCGTTACATGCAACTAACCTGACCACGTGATCCACCACCGAGAGATCAGGATCTGTGAACGCCGCTGGAAATAGATGACAGCCACCAACAGAGCGGAGCTTGTGGAGCTTTACACTGGGGTTGTGCAGAGGTGCACAACTTCATAAGGTTAGTAGCCATCCTCACACCCCTCTAACAATTGCAATACTGAGTCACCCATTGCGCCTTGTTCTCTCCTCTCTTTACACAGGGGTAGAAATGTCCTTGCGAATCCATGATTTGTTCATCTTTATGAACGTGAGTCTGTCTACATTCTCAGTGGACAGCCGCGTGCGCTTATCTGTCAGCACACCACCAGCAGCGCTGAACACATGTTCAGAGAGAACGCTGGCTGCATGGCATGACAAGATCTCCAAGGCGTGAGTGGCGAGCTCCGGCGTTTATTCCAGATTGGAATACCAAAATGAGCAAGGGTCCAGTGACACAGTCATGGCTTCGATGTTCACTTGGAGATTCTCCTGTACCATCCTCTCTAGGCATTGACTATGTGTCAGACTTCTTGTCTCCTGTGGCCTTGCAAAGGATGGTCTAAAAAAGTGGTGAAACGATTCCACAAAATTGCTGTTACCAGCAGATACTGTGTTACTGTTACTGTTTGAGTGATGAAGACTCGACAGTCCCACCATTGGCAAGTTAGAACTGTGAGATTCACTACGTGGACCACTGGTGTTTTGTGGAAAAGCACATGTAAGATTCTGCAACAGCGTCTGCAGATACTCCTGCATTCGTCAATACCTTTTTATGGCAGGAATTATTTCGGCAAATATACTTTTATACCGGGGATCTAAGAGTGTGGCAACCCAGTAGTCGGGATTACTTCGAATTCTAACAATCCGGGGGTCATGTTGCAGGTAGTGCAGCAAGAAGGCACTCATGTGTCTTGCGCATCCAGAAGTACCAAGTCCTTGTTGTGTTGGTAGCGAGGTAAGAATCATGCTTCCTTCCTCTGCCCTCTCCCTCCAACCTCGCACAACAGAAATATGATCAAGGTCTCCCTCATCTGATGAGTCTTCCATGCCCATCGCCAGTTCGTCCTCCACTTCTTCCTCGGCTCCTGCACCTTCCTCAACAGTTTGGCTGCTACCATGCGCCCTGGTTAATCCCTCTCCCCCACCCTCCCATGCCTGCCGCCTTGGTGCTGCCAACCGTCTGGACCTTGGAGATGTTATCCCTTCCGCATACGACTCCTCCTCTACTTCCTCCACCTCCTCTTGTCCCACCACCTGACTCTGAATTCTGTTTAATGTGTGCTCCAGCATGTAAATCACCGGAATAGTCATGCTGATAATGGCATCGTCGTCAGCACTAAACATCTTCGTCGCCATTTCAAAACTGTGCAGAAGGGTGTGTGGCGCCCCTGAGGGTTCAGTTGCCACAGAGTTACTGCATCTCACCCAGAGGTGTGGTATCTCACCCTCAGGTAAGGAAGGCGTATGGCTCGGGACCCTGACTCCTGCATCCAACACATACCGGCAGTGGGGGTAGGGCGAGATTGCTCCTAAGGGAGAGCACAGTCCCAGGTCCCTAGCTGGTTTGAGGGTCCTATGTAGTGGGTGCTTAGGGGAGCAGCTTAGGGGAGCACATGACAAGGAGAGTATAAATAGGAAGCCATCTTAGAAAGAGCAAGCCAGACAGAGGAGGAAAAGTGACAGGAGCAGAGACTAGGCATGAGCTCTGCTCCGGAGGCGGGCCTAGCCTGGGAGGCCCAGGACTGAAGGAGAGAAGAGAGGAGTGGGAGCTGGAAGGCTCCAGGAACCGAAGGGACCCTACGGCTACGGGCCGTGCAGAAGGCCACCCGTACTCCCGCTGCTACCAGGAGGTAGAGGGGTCAGGCCAGATAAGGGGAACCGGTCCCTCAACTAGCGGAGAAACAGCAAGACTCAACTAGAAACCGGAGGCTGCTGCATTTCATGTACTGCAGGCCAAAGTCCACACCAGTCTCACTAAGAAGGTAGCCACATAGGACCCAGGGGACGGAACACACGTCACCCGCCAAGGCCCGAGGATACCGGATAGAAGTGTCACTGGGTGTGAGGTGCAGGGAGAAGGCCAGAGAAATGACACACAGAAGGGTGTCCTGCTAAGTACTCCGGAGCTATCTGGGGGTGGACTGAGCCCCTCACTGTGTATGCACAGCACGACGGGGGAGATTGCTCTGGTAGCTGTAATCTGGACTACAACAACTGTGAGTAATATCTTGAGACGGCATCACACGGACTCTGTGTTCATTACTGACTCCCTGCACTACAACCACCATCATCCACCCACACTGCCCTGAAGCTACACTCTTCCTGTGGTGAGTAATAATACCGTTGCTGCAAAACCACCAGCTTCAGAGGACTGTTCCGCAGCGACGGCCCCTTTGGCCGCACTCCACAGGTGGCGTAGTCAGACATTATAAAATCCATATATACAAATTACCCTTGGATTGACCGCCCTGGGTCACAGACTGGGTCACCGCCACAGTGACTACAACCCCCAGCGTCTACCGGCCCGGCTTAGGGTACCCCATGGCCCAGGGGGCGCGTCAACTTCATAGGTCCCTGATCTGAGACCACTCCTGCAGCGTGATTTGCCCCACCTCTGGATCTCGTTGGCCCAGGCTATACGTCAGAACGTATTGCACCAGGGCTTGTCGGTGCTGCCACAGTCGCTGCAACATGTGCAGAGTTGAATTCCACCGTGTCGGCACATCGCATTTCAGCCGGTGAACTGTCAGGCCCAACGACTTCTGTAGAGATGTAAGTCGTTGAATTGCGAGATGCGAACGGCGGAAGTGAGCACACAGCGACCGTGCCCTCTGCAGAAGGCCATCTAGTCCGGGATAGTGGGCTAAAAATTGCTGGACAACCAGGTTCAACACGTGAGCCATACAAGGCACGTGTGTGACATTGCCCCGGCGAAGTGCCGCACCCAGGTTTGCAGCATTGTCGCACATGGCCTTCCATGGTTGCAGGTCCAGTGGAGACAACCTATCATGAAACTGGGTCTCCAGAGCTGACCACAACTCCTCAGCTGTGTGACTCACATTTCCCAGACATTTCAAAGTAAACACTGATGCCATTGAGCCCTGCTGCCAGCATAGGAAGGAGGTGTGCAGGATTCCTTCTGCGCAGTTAGAAAGCAGGTGGCATTACCAGACAGGCTTTGGGTGCAGGTGGAGGACCGAGAGGAGGTTGAGGAGGCAGATGCAGTGGAGGAACTTCGAGATAAAGAGGATTGACGCACAACTCGTGGGGACGGTAAGACTTGGACAGCAGCCCCTTGTCCTGCTGTCACCATAGTTACCCAGTGCCCAGTCAGCGACATGTAACGCCCCTGTCCATGCCTTCTCATCCAAGTGTCTGTGGTGAAGTGCACCCTGTCACACACAGAGTTTCTCAAAGAAGCGGTGATGTTGTGTGCGACATGCTAGTGGAGCGCAGGCACACCTTTCTTTGAGAAGTAGTGCCGACTGGGCATCTGGTACTGGGGCACTGTGACGGACATAAGGTCTTGAAAATCCTCTGTGTCCTCCAGGTGGAAAGGCAGCATTTCTGTAGCCAACAGCTTGCAGATGGTGAAATTCAACCTCTTAGCTTTGTCATGGCTAGGAGGAAATGGTCTTTCACTTTTCCACATCTGAGGGACCGAGGGCTGGCTGTTGTGCTTAGACGGTGTTGAGTAGGGTGTCCCCGGCAAACTGCCGGTCTGTGAGGAAGATGCAGGCGGACATGTTAGGTTGCCTTGATCCAAAGGTGGTGCTCTCGATGTCGGAGAGCGCTCAACACTAGCAGGTGTTTCCACATCCCATTGAACTGACGACCTGCCAATCACACTGGCTGTTGCGGGTAAAGAGGTGGCAGGTCTGCGTCCAAAAACATGTGTGACTGCTGTCCCCCCAGTCACAGAGGATGAAGAGGCTGCGGATGCACAAGATGGGGCAGACGGTGGTTGGCCCAGCCGGCTAGGTCGCATTGTAGCACAGTGAGCTTCCCACTGCAACTTATGCTTCATATCCATGTGACGGTACATGCATGAAGTACTCAAACTATGGATTTTTTGGCCTCTACTTAGCTTTTGCTGACAAATATTACAGATAACACGAGTTGGGTCATCCTTATCGATCTGAATAAATGCCCAGGCTATGCAAGGCTTAGAGCCCATGTGACCTGAAGAGCCACTACGACTTGTGGTCAGAGGCAGAGTTGTGGTTGAGGATGCAGTTGTTGACGTGCTTCCAGTACTCCGTCTCTGTTCAGGAAGGCGCAACCTAACCTCGTCGTCAATAGCATCTGTGATGCCCCGCTGCGCTTGGTATCACAGATCCTAGAAGAGTGCATTGATGGAATCCTCCACAAGAGGCCCCCATAAACATTCACACATCTCCACCTTCCACCTCAGACCAGCAGAGGGAGCCCGTTAGGGATATAAATAGGGAAGGTGGAGCTAGGCAGTTCAGTTCCTCTGAAGAGTTCCTGCAGTAGAGAAGCCTAAGAGAGGTCAGTCTGCAGTGGAGCTCAGTCTAGTCTAGAGAACGCAGTTAATAGTTCAGCAGTGGAGCACGAGGCTCATGCTTGCTAGATTCAGGGAGCCCAGATAGAGCTTAAGGTGTGCCGGTGCCGTAAGATCAGTGAAGCGCGGCAAGCTGTTGTTAGTGTGTATAGCCTAGTGAGGGCCCGAGTAGGCCGAAGGCGAGTGGCGAGTTAGTACATAAGGGGCAGAGGAGCTTAACCAGCTCACCACGAAGCATTTACCGGACACAGGATCCGAGCTTACTGGTATCTCTATGACCCAGTAAGGCATAACCGGAATCCCTGGAGAACTACAAGTCCCAGGATCGCTAAGGTGCTGATATGTAACAGAGCCAGGAGACGCTTAGGCCCCGCATACTGGGAGCGTGAACTCCAAGAGAAGACCCTACCACAATGTCAGCCAGCGCAGGACAGAGACAAAGTTAGGCCTAGCTCCAGGCAGGTCAGAAACTTACTACGCAGAGGCAAGAAACAGGAGGCCCTACACCCGCTCATTGGGGAGGATCCTGATATGCACCCTTCACCCTACAGTGCTCCGGGATGTGCCTGAATTTCCACCAGTAAAAGGTACTGAAGTGACTACCGTGTCCGTTCCCGTTCTTGCTCTGACCCAGCTGGGTCTCGCCTGTCCTGCATTCCCCCTGCATACGCTGCCCTGAGACCTAGGTCCACCTGTGGGGAGCTATACCATCGAGCTGCCTTATCACCGGCCTCAGTGGACTGCTGCAGCGCTGGTGCTTGTCACCAGATACCACAGGTGGCGTCATGAACTCTTATAAAATTAACAATTATCCACCCTTTTAAAGAGAGACCCCAGGGTACGGGCCAGGGAGCCGACCACCGCGACATCCCCAAGGCCAGGCAAATGCCCGGGTACCGAGTCATCCCCATCCCCAGGGCTAGTCACATCCTCCTCCACCTCCTCTGCTGACCTCATCGACTGGCTGACTGTGGGTTGACAGTAAGTGGGATCTCCAACCTCGTCATCATCACCCTGTGTGTTATCACACCCGTCGTCCTCAGAGCCAACCTCTTCCTGCCCTGACCGAGAAGTCAAGTTGTCGCTCCAATCAGGTATTTGAGTCTCATCATCGTCTTCATCATTGTCTCCACCAACAGGAGTTACAGTTTGGGAACAAGGGTCTACATTATGCTCAGAACCTTCTTCATCTGGTCCTGGATCCGACTTATAAAGATTCTGGGCATCAGATCAGATCATTTCCTCATCTGGATTAACAGAAGCTCTGGAGCAGACCTCCGTTTCCCAGGCTATAGTATGAGTAAACAGCTATGCAGACTCAACCATCTGTGCTACCCCATACTCAGACGGGCAGCTGGAGACTTGGGAGCTGTGAGGAAGCACGTGCGATTGGGGTGACACCTCTGAGGACTGGAGTATTTGTGATGTTGAAATTGAGGTGATGGAGAGCCCACTTGAAGGAGCACTTGATATCCGTTGAAGCACCTGCTGTTTTTGTGCCTCATTTAGAATTTGTAGCGATGGGCTTGTCCGTAAGAATGGGATCGTATCACATTGTCCACGAAAAGAAGTCGACATCTTAGTTTGGCTGGAAGATGGTCTTTCTTCTGCAGATGTTACTCCCCCCCCACCGTGGGGGGCCTCGACCCACCGGCAGACAGGCATCAGTATTGGGATAGGGGGGCTGGCCGTCAGAGTCCACCGCGGCTCTGGCACAAACCCGGCGACACAGAGGTGGCACGGGCAGGAACGGACTGGCCGTGTCGGCTACTCACTTTTTGGATTTTAGAAGGGCATGACATGCCTATATCTGTGTCTCCCCCTCCTTTTACTCCTCCACCTCTTTTCTTTTCGCATGACTATATGTACTTGTCACTTTTCCATGTGTTAGTTGTGTCTTCTGAGCAGTTTGTCAGCTTTTGGACACCTTTGAAGGTGTTTTCTATGTGTTACTATGTGTTTTTGTTTGCCTGCCATTGGTTTTAACGGTGTTCGAAGGTGTTCGACGAACAGTTCGACGAACAGTTCGGCGAACACACGGGTGTTCGACGAACCGAACTGAACTCGAACACTACGGGGGTGGCTCAACACTAGTCTTGAGTAGAGTTGAGCCACCCCCGTAGTGTTCGGGTTCAGTTCGGTTCGGCGAACACCCGTGTGTTCGTCGAACACCGTTAAAACCAATGGCAGGCAAACAAAAACACATAGAAGCACATAGAAAACACCTTCAAAGGTGACCAAAAGATGACAAACTGCTCAGAAGACACAACTAACACATGGAAAAGTGACAAGTACATATAGTCATGCGAAAAGAAAAGAGGTGGAGGAGTAAAAGGAGGGGGAGACACAGATATACGCATGTCATGCCCTTCTAAAATCAAGAAATGCTGGAGTAAAAATCTAAAATCAGCCTTCCAACACCCAGACGTCGTGACAAGAAAATTAAAAAAAGAAATATCTTTAGGTAGAATGGCGGTTCCATTCAGAACACTTTCCTTGCAAGACATAGTGGTATCCCCGTTGTGAGTTGTGCCAAAAACGGAACCCAATACATTCGGACTAATCCACCATTTGCCATATCCAAGGGGCAGGTCAGTAAACGACAACATCGACGTGGAACCAAGTACAGTAGTATATACTGTACATCCTTTGACAAGGTAATCAGGCGGATCAAGAAGTTGGGAAGGGTCACCCTAATGGCCAAAACAGAAATTGATGCGGCGTTCCGGTTACTTACTACCTGTGCCTCCGAATAGTGTCCACCTATTGGGCTGCTTCTGGGAAGGAGCATACTATATAGATCGCTGTTTGCCCATGGGGTGGTCCAGATCCTGCTCACTATTTGAGGCGTTTAGATGCTTCCTCGAATGGGTTGTAATGGACGTTTCTAAGGGGGCTCATATTATCCATTACCTCGACAACTTCTTATGCCTGGGCCCAAAAGATTCGCCACAGTGTGAATACACGCAGTAGTCTACCTGTGAGAAGGAGAGAGCTGGAGGGAGAGCGGACACCACAGAGCCAAGGGGTTAGATGGAGAACGGAAGAAGGAAAGAGGGCGAGGGAGGTAAGGGAGTACAGTGGAAGGCCGACCTGAGCTCCCCCACGTTCCTGCTGGGCGGGGAACAGCCCTGGGAAGAAAAGCCACTTGCGCCTCCCTTTGAGGTTACGGGCACGAGCGGGCAGAGGGACTAAGCTGGAGTGCGAAGCCGACAAGGCCAGTCCGTTCCTGCCCGTGCGACCTCCGTGTTGCCGGATTTGTGCCAGAGCCGCGGTGGACCCTGACGGCAAGCACCCCTCTCCCAATACTGGTGCCTGTCCACTGGTGGGTCGAGCCACCCTGCGGTGGGGGGGGGAGTAACATATGCAGAAGAAAGACCATCTTCCAGACACACTAAGATGTCTACTTCTTTTCGTGGACAATGTGATACGATCCCTTTCTTACGGATACGCCCATAGCTACAAATTCCAGATGAGGCACAAAAACAGCAGGTGCTTCAATTTATATCAAGTGCTCCTTCAAGTGGGCTCTCCTCCACCTCAACTTCAACATCACAAATACTCCAGTCCTCAGAGGTGTCACCCCAATCACACGTGCTTCCTCACAGCTCCCAAGTCTCCAGCTGCCTGTCTGAGTATGGGGTAACACAGATGGTTGAGTCTGCACAGCTGATTACTCATACTACAGCCTGGGAAACGGAGGTCTGCTCCAGAGCTTCTGTTAATCCAGATGAGGAAATGATCTGCACTGATGCCCAGAATCTTTATGAGTCGGATCCAGGACCAGATGAAGAAGGTTCTGAGCATAATGTAGACCCTCGTTCCCAAACTGTAACTCCTGTTGGTGGAGACAATGATGAAGACGATGATGAGACTCAAATACCTGATTGGAGCGAGAACTTGACTTTTGGGTCAGGGCAGGAAGAGGTTGGCTCTGAGGACGATGGGTGTGAGAACACACAGGGTGATGATGACGAGGTTGGAGATCCCACTTACTGTCAACCCACAGTCATCCAGTCAATGAGGTCAGCAGAGGAGGTAGACGAGGATGCTATTGACGACGAGGTTAGGTTGCGCCTTCCTGGACAGAGACGGAGTACTGGAAGCACATCAACAACCGCATCCTCAACCACAACTCTGCCTCTGACCACAAGTCGTGGTGGCTCTTCAGGTCGATTGGGCTCTAAGCCTTGCACAGCCAGGGCATTTTTTCAGATCGATTAGGATGACCCAACTCGTGTTATCTGTAATATTTGTCACCAAAAGCTAAGTAGAGGCCAAAAAATCCATAGTTTGAGTACTTCATGCATGAACCGTCACATGGATATGAAGCATAAGTTGCAGTGGGAAGCTCACTGTGCTACAATGCGGCCTAGCGGGCCGGGCCAACCACCGCCTGCCCCATCTTGTGCATTCGCGGCCTCTTCATCCTCTGTGACTGGGGGGACAGCAGTCACACATGTTTTTGGACGCAGACCTGCTACCACTTTACCCCCAACAGCCAGTGTGATTGCCAGGTCATCATTTCATTTGGAAGTGGAAACACCAGCAGGTGTTGAGCGCTCTCCGACATCGAGAGCACCACCTTTGGATCAAGTCAACCTAACATGTCCGACTGCATCTTCCTCACAGACCGGCAGTTTGCCGGGGACACCCTACTCAACCCCGTCTAAGCACAACAGCCAGCCCTCGGTCCCTCAAATGTGGACAAGTAAAATACCATTTCCTCCTAGCCATGACAAAGCTAAGAGGTTGAATTTCACCATCTGCAAGCTGTTGGCTACAGAAATGCTGCCTTTCCACCTGGTGGACACAGAGGATTTTCGAGACCTTATGTCCGTCGCAGTGCCCCAGTACCAGATGCCCAGTCGGCACTACTTCTCAAAGAAAGGTGTGCCTGCGCTACACCAGCATGTCGCACACAACATCACCGCTTCTGTGAGAAACTCCGTGTGTGACAGGGTGCATTTCACCACAGACACTTGGACAAGTAGGAATGGACAGGGGCGTTACATGTCGCTGACTGGACACTGGGTAAGTATGGTGACAGCAGAACAAGGGGCTGCTGTCCAAGTCTTGCCGTCACCACGAGCTGTGCGTCTATCCTCTTTATCTAGAAGTTCCTCCACTGCTTCTGCCTCCCCATCTCCTCTCGGTCCTCCACCTGCACCCAAAGCCTGTCTGGTAATGCCACCCACTTTTTAACTGCACAGAAGGAATCCTGCACACCTCCTTACTATGCTGGCAGCAGGGCTCAATGGCATCAGGCGGTGTTAGCTTTGAAATGTCTGGGAAATGTGAGTCACACAGCTGAGGAGTTGTGGTCAGCTCTGGAGACCCAGTTTCATGAATGGCTGTCTCCACTGGACCTGCAACCAGGGAAGGCCGTGTGCGACAATGCTGCAAATCTGGGTGCGGCCCTTCGCCGGGGCAATATCACACACGTGCCTTGTATGGCTCACGTGTTGAACCTAGTTGTCCAGCAATTTTTAGCCCACTATCCCGGACTAGATGGCTTTCTGCAGAGGGCACAGTCGCTGTGTGCTTACTTCCGCCGTTCGCATCCCGCAGCTCAACGACTTACATCTCTACAGAAGTCGTTGGGCCTGCCACTTCACCGGCTGAAATGCGATGTGCCGACATGGTGGAATTCAACTCTGAACATGTTGCAGCGACTGTGGCAGCACCGACAAGCCCTGGTGCAATACATTCTGACGTATAGCCTGGGCCAACAAGATCCAGAGGTGGGGCAAATCACGCTGCAGGAGTGGTCTCAGATCAGGGACCTATGCACCCTTCTGCACAGTTTTGAAATGGCGATGAAGATGTTTAGTGAGTGCTGACGATGCCATTATCAGCATGACTATTCTGGTGATTTACATGCTGGAGCACACGTTAAACAGAATTCGGAGTCAGGTGGTGGAACAAGAGGAGGTGGAGGAAGTAGAGGAGGAGTCGTATGTGGAAGGGATAACATCTCCAAGTCCAGACGGTCGGCAGCACCAAGGCGGCAGGCATGGGAGGGTGTGGGAGAGGGATTAACCAGGGCACAATGTAGCAGCCAAACTGTTGAGGAATGTGCAGGAGCTGAGGAAGAAGAGGAGGACGAACTGGCGATGGGCATGGAAGACTCATCAGATGAGGGAGACCTTGATCACATTTCTGTTGTGCGAGTTTGGGGGGAGAGGGCAGAGGAAGGAAGCATGATTCTTACCTCGCTACCAACACAAGGACTTGGTCCTCCTGGATGCGCAAGACACATGAGTGCCTTCTTACCGAACTACCTGCAACATGACCCTCGGATTGTCAGAATTCAAAGTAATCCTGACTACTGGGTTGCCACACTATTAGATCCCCGGTACAAAAGTAAACTTGCCGAAATAATTCCTGCCATAGAAAGGGATTCACGCATGCAGGAGTATCAGCAGAGTCTGTTGCAGAATCTTACATGTGCTTTTCCACAAAACACCAGTGGTGCACGTAGTGAATCTCACACTGCTAACTTGCCAACCGTGGGACTGTCGAGTCTTCATCACTCAAACCGTAACAGTAATACAGTATCTGCTGGTAACAGCAATTTTGTGGAATTGTTTCACCACTTTTTTAGACCATCCTTTGCAAGGCAACAGGAGACAAGAAGTCTGACACATAGTCAATGCCTAGAGAGGATGGTACAGGAGTATCTCCAAGTGAACATCGAAGCCATGACTGTGTCACTGGACCCTTGCTCATTTTGGGCTTCTAATCTGGATAAATGGCCGGAGCTCGCCATTCACGCCTTGGAGATCTTGTCATGCCCTGCAGCCAGCGTTCTCTCTGAACGTGTGTTCAGAGCTGCTGGTGGTGTGCTGACAGATAAGCGCACGTGGCTGTTCACTGAGAATGTAGACAGACTCACGTTCATAAAGATGAACAAATCATGGATCCGCAAGGACTTTTCTACCCCTGTGTCATCCTGGAGAGACTAAAAGCTTGAGGATTTGGTAAAATCACCTCACCACCCGTTTTCAGCAACTCTGGGGCAATTGATTCCACTTAAGTGGTGTCTGTGCCACAATTTTTGGAAAAAATAGAGACTCTTTTTGGAGTCCCTTTGCTGTGTTTTACGTGACATTGGCATCGTCAATTCCAGGTGGATTGGGTCGCTCCCCCCCTTTTAACCGTAAGAAACTACATACACTATGGCTTGGGGTAACACAGGGGGTTGAGTCTGAAGAGGTGTTTACTCAGAGGTCTGCTCCAAAGCTTCAGTGTCTGCAAGTCAGCGTAGTAGCCCAGCTCTGAAGCAAGCTACACCGCCTGTGTATCTAATAAGAATTTTGAACTGCATCTAGCCTAGGCAGACTGTGGGGACCCCCAACCAAACCCAAACACTCAGTCCCCTTATCGCCCCCCTTTCCTTGACAATACAACTGGATGGGTGACGATCGGTCACAGCTTTATTAACTCTTTATACTCATTCCATTAGAAAGGCATTTTATTTCTAAAATAATTCAGCTTGTTGCAGCATGCCCTGTGTCTCCACACCGGCAAGTTGGCCAACAAGTGTAACTCTCCAACATGTCCTTTCTATTTCCAGGCCACAGAGGATCCTGCGTACTCGTATGCAGGACTCTGACCCCCATCCATCACTCTTAATGCTTGTTCCACTCCTTCCTGGAGTCCTGACAGGAATATGTCCAGTCCAATATCCATTAAGTGAACACCGTCGGGACGTATGAGGCCTGCTTTATCTCCTTCCAGTTGTCGGTGTCGTATCACTACACCGCCTCTGTCTCTTCTAAATTTTGCCATCCGAATATTTATTACCCGCCTTGTCCGTTCGATGGCAGTGATGTCTCGCGTACCTTGCCATACCGCTATCGGCACAATCTCTGAAGCGCTCAGTCTCTAGTTTCATTATTGCCATTAGTTATGCGCTCTTCTGATGACCTAGGTCATTTACCCCGGCATGTATGACTAAGATGACCGGACCTCTTGCCTCTCTCCCTACCTCGATTACCTCCATTAGTACCTGTGGCCATTTCAGGCCTCTAATACCTATCCAGTTGAAATATATGTTATGAAACTCTAATTTCCTCCCGCCTGGGCAGACTTTCGCCCTTTTTTCTGCCCAATATATATACGAGGGCCTATCACCCACACTGTTGGCTTAGCGTCACCTGTAAAAGAAACAAACCACATTAGGATAACAAGTCCGGTCTTACGTATCTCACCAAACACGTGGATCGCCATCTCCCTATCCTCTGAACTTCCGTTTCTGACAGTCTTGCTCTTGATGCTTCCGTGGCCGCGCCTCTGCGGAATGAGTGTGTCCCGTAATCTTTGGGGTGGTTCCCTGCCGATGTTAGGCATTTATTAAATATAGCTTGGAACTCGTATCTTGATAATGGCGTTCCATCAATGTGTGATAGGAAGAAATTACTTTGTGATCTGATGGTTATATATGTTTTTACTATTGTTACCCGACTCAGTGTACCGTTTGTGGGTTGTAGAAGTAACCAAGTGCCCCTGCCCGCTGGAACCGTTTTCGATTTGTGTATGCGTAGACGTATTGCATTATTGGCTATGACTACGTCCTGGTGTAATAAGCCTCCACTGGTGGTAATTTTGGATTGAGGGACTAATTCGCTTATGCATAGCGCCCCGAAGAAGGCGATCGCAAATGCAGTAGACAGTAGTGTTGCTTCAAATTGTGAGTGTCATGTTAATGGTGTTAGGGATATGATGTGAGAAATCAGTTTTAGTGACACGGGATGGGATGTCTACACTCCTGACTTGGCTGACCCCTTTTCCACCCTTTTATGGATTGTCTCATGATGAATGTCTTTGTCACATCTCTCCAATTCAGTAGTTGGAAGTGATATGCGCTGACGCCCCTGATATGCCCCTCATCATTAGCTGGTTGAGAAATTCTATGGTGACTTGTAATCTGGCTTGTTCACATTGGTCAACCCGTCTGCCTGCTACTAGTAGAGTCCACTCTTCCCATGCCTTACCGTATGCTTGCCACGTCGACGGGGCAACTGATGCTCTGATTAATGGCATCAACTATTCGCCACTAGATCCCATAGGGAGGGTGGGCAACTGTTGCCTGATGGGTGGGCCTTGGGGAGGAGCTCTGTGAAAATCTGCCAATTGAATTGTGATAAAGTGTTAGCAGCAGCTTTAGACCCCTCAGCATCGTGGCTAAATACATTGTGTTTTAGGCACAGGAATGATAGCCGGCATAGTAGGCCTAGCACTGGGAGAGACGATGATGCCATCTTATTAATGCAGTGCGCTAGGCTGCTGTTTTTTGTTATGAAGCGTATATTTTTGGTAGCCAGGCGCGCGCCCCTTATTACTATTGCTACCACTATTGGGAAGAGTTCCAGGAGTGTCTGTTTTTTCGTCAGCACTTGTTCTGCCCAATACGAAGGCCATAAGCTTGGGCACCATTTGTTATTTAGTATCGCTGCATATCCGTACAGATGGGCTACTCCAATGAGTAACAGACACTGCTACAGGCCCAAAAGGTTTTACTTGGCTAGATGCAGTAAAAAATTGTTATTAAATACAAAGGTGGTATAGCTTGGTACAGATGGGCTACTACAATGAGTAACAGACACTGCTGCCGGCCCAAAAGTATTTACTGGGATTGATGCAGTAAAAAATTGTTATTAAATACAAAGTTGGTGTAGCTTGGTACAGATGGGCTACTACAATGAGTAACTGACACTGCTACAGGCCCAAAAGTATTTTCTGGGCTAGATGCAGTAAAAAATTGTTATTAAATATAAAGGTGGTGTAGCTTGGTACAGATGGGCTACGACAATGAGTAACAGACACTGCTACAGGTCCAAAAATATTTACTGGGCTAGATGCAGTAAAAAATTGTTATTAAATATAAAGGTGGTGTAGCTTGGTACAGATGGGCTACTACAATGAGTAACTGACACTGCTCCAGGCCCAAAAGTATTTTCTGGGCTAGATGCACTAAAAAATTGTTATTAAATACAAAGGTGGTGTAGTTTGGAACATATGGGCTACTCCACTGACTACCAGACACTGCTACTATGCCCAAAAGGTTTTACTTGGCTAGGTGCAGTAAAAAATTGTTATTAAATACAAAGGTGGTGTAGCTTGGTACAGATGGGCTACTACAATGAGTAATAGACACTGCTACAGGCCCAAAAGGATTTACTGCGCTAGATGCAGTAAAAAATTGTTATTAAATACAAAGGTGGTGTAGCTTGGTACAGATGGGCTACTACAATGAGTAACTGACACTGCTACAGGACCAAAAGTATTTTCTGGGCTAGATGCAGTAAAAAATTGTTATTAAATACAAAGGTGGTGTAGCTTGGTACAGATGGGCTACTACAATGAGTAACTGACACTGCTACAGGCCCAAAAGTATTTTCTGGGCTAGATGCAGTAAAAAATTGTTATTAAATACAAAGGTGGTGTAGTTTGAAACATATGGGCTGCTCCACTGACTACCAGACACTGCTACTATGCCCAAAAGGTTTTACTTGGCTAGATGCAGTAAAAAATTGTTATTAAATACAAAGGTGGTGTAGCTTGGTACAGATGGGCTACTACAATGAGTAACAGACACTGCTGCTGGCCCAAAAGTATTTACTGGGATGGATGCAGTAAAAAATTGTTATTAAATACAAAGTTGGTGTAGATTGGTACAGATGGGCTACTACAATGTGTAACAGACACTGCTACGGGCCCAAAAGGATTTACTGGGCTAGATGCAGTAAAAAATTGTTATTAAATACAAAGGTGGTGTAGCTTGGTACAGATGAGCTACTACAATGAGTAACAGACACTGCTGCCGGCCCAAAAGTATTTACTGGGCTAGATGCAGAAAAATATTGTTAATAAATACAAAGGTGGTGTAGCTTGGTACAGATGGGCTACTACAATGCGTAACAGACACTGCTACAGGCCCAAAAGGATTTACTGGGCTAGATGCTGTAAAAAATTGTTATTAAGTACAAAGGTGGTGTAGCTTGGTACAGATGGGCTACTACAATGAGAAACAGACACTGCTACAGGCCCAAAAGGATTTACTGGGCTAGATGCAGTAAAAAATTGTTATTAAATATAAAGGTGGTGTAGCTTGGTACAGATGGGCTACTACAATGAGTAACTGACACTGCTACAGGCCCAAAAGTATTTTCTGGGCTAGATGCAGTAAAAAATTGTTATTAAATACAAAGGTGGTGTAGTTTGGAACATATGGGCTGCTCCACTGACTACCAGACACTGCTACTATGCCCAAAAGGTTTTACTTGCCTAGGTGCAGTAAAAAATTGTTATTAAATACAAAGGTGGTGTAGCTTGGTACAGATGGGCTACTACAATGAGTAATAGACACTGCTACAGGCCCAAAAGGATTTACTGCGCTAGATGCAGTAAAAAATTGTTATTAAATACAAAGGTGGTGTAGCTTGGTACAGATGGGCTACTACAATGAGTAACTGACACTGCTACAGGACCAAAAGTATTTTCTGGGCTAGATGCAGTAAAAAATTGTTATTAAATACAAAGGTGGTGTAGCTTGGTACAGATGGGCTACTACAATGAGTAACTGACACTGCTACAGGCCCAAAAGTATTTTCTGGGCTAGATGCAGTAAAAAATTGTTATTAAATACAAAGGTGGTGTAGTTTGAAACATATGGGCTGCTCCAATGACTACCAGACACTGCTACTATGCCCAAAAGGTTTTACTTGGCTAGATGCAGTAAAAAATTGTTATTAAATACAAAGGTGGTATAGCTTGGTACAGATGGGCTACTACACTGAGTAACAGACACTGCTGCCGGCCCAAAAGTATTTACTGGGATGGATGCAGTAAAAAATTGTTATTAAATACAAAGTTGGTGTAGATTGGTACAGATGGGCTACTACAATGTGTAACAGACACTGCTACAGGACCAAAAGTATTTTCTGGGCTAGATGCAGTAAAAAATTGTTATTAAATACAAAGGTGGTGTAGCTTGGTACAGATGGGCTACTACAATGAGTAACTGACACTGCTACTGGCCCAAAAGTATTTTCTGGGCTAGATGCAGTAAAAAATTGTTATTAAATACAAAGGTGGTGTAGTTTGAAACATATGGGCTGCTCCAATGACTACCAGACACTGCTACTATGCCCAAAAGGTTTTACTTGGCTAGATGCAGTAAAAAATTGTTATTAAATACAAAGGTGGTGTAGCTTGGTACAGATGAGCTACTACAATGAGTAACAGACACTGCTGCCGGCCCAAAAGTATTTACTGGGCTAGATGCAGAAAAATATTGTTAATAAATACAAAGGTGGTGTAGCTTGGTACAGATGGGCTACTACAATGCGTAACAGACACTGCTACAGGCCCAAAAGGATTTACTGGGCTAGATGCTGTAAAAAATTGTTATTAAGTACAAAGGTGGTGTAGCTTGGTACAGATGGGCTACTACAATGAGAAACAGACACTGCTACAGGCCCAAAAGGATTTACTGGGCTAGATGCAGTAAAAAATTGTTATTAAATATAAAGGTGGTGTAGCTTGGTACAGATGGGCTACTACAATGAGTAACTGACACTGCCACAGGCCCAAAAGTATTTTCTGGGCTAGATGCAGTAAAAAATTGTTATTAAATACAAAGGTGGTGTAGTTTGGAACATATGGGCTGCTCCACTGACTACCAGACACTGCTACTATGCCCAAAAGGTTTTACTGGGCTAGGTGCAGTAAAAAATTGTTATTAAATAAAAAGGTGGTGTAGCTTGGTACAGATGGGCTACTACAATGAGTCATAGACACTGCTACAGGCCCAAAAGTATTTACTGGGCTAGATGCAGTAAAAAATTGTTATTAAATACAAAGGTGGTGTAGCTTGGTACAGATGGGCTACTACAATGAGTAACAGACACTGCTACAGGCCCAAAAGGATTTACTGGGCTAGATGCAGTAAAAAATTATTATTAAATACAAAGGTGGTGTAGCTTGGTACAGATGGTCTACTACAGTGCGTAACAGACACTGCTACAGGCCCAATAGGATTTACTGAGCTAGTTGCAGTAAAAAAAATGTATTAAATACTAAGGTGGTGTAGCTTGGTACAGATGGGCTACTACAATGAGTAAGAGACACTGCTACAGGCCCAAAACTATTTACTCGGCTAGATGCAAAAAAAAGTTGTTATTAAGTACAAAGGTGGTGTCGTTTGGAACATATGGGCTACTCCACTGACTACCAGACACTGCTACTATGCCCAAAAGGTTTTACTTGGCTAGGTGCAGTAAAAAATTGTTATTAAATACAAAGGTGGTGTAGCTTGGTACAGATGGGCTACTACAATGATTAATAGACACTGCTACAGGCCCAAAAGGATTTACTGGGCTAGATGCAGTAAAAAATTGTTATTAAATACAAAGGTGGTGTAGCTTGGTACAGATGGGCTACTACAATGAGTAACAGACACTGCCACAGGCCCAAAAGGATTTACTGGGCTGGATGCAGTAAAAAATTGTTATTAAATACAAAGGTGGTGTAGCTTAGTACGGATGGGCTACTACAATGAGTAATAGACACTGCTACAGGCCCAAAAGTATTTACTGGGCTAGATGCAGTAAAAAATTGTTATTAAATACAAACGTGGTGTAGTTTGGTACAGATGGGCTACTTCACTGACTACCAGACACTGCTACTATGCCCAAAAGGTTTTACTTGGCTAGATGCAGTAAAAAATTGTTATTAAATACAAAGGTGGTTTAGCTTGGTACAAATGGGCTACTACAATGAGTAACAGAAACTGCTACCGGCCCAAAATTATTTACTGGGCTAGATGCAGTAAAAAATTGTTATTAAATTCAAAGGTGGTGTAGTTTGGTATAGATGGGCTACTACAATGAGTAACAGACACTGCTACAGGCCCAAAATTATTTACTGGGCTAGATGCGGTAAAAAATGTTATTAAATTCAAAGGTAGTGTAGCTTGGTACAGATGGGCTACTACAATGAGTAACAGACACTGCTACAGGCCCAATAGGATTTATTGGGCTAGTTGCAGTAAAAAAATGTTATTAAATACAAAGATGGTGTAGCTTGGTACAGATGGGCTACTACAATGAGTAATATACACTGCTACAGGCCCAAAAGTATTTACTGGGCTAGATGCAGTAAAAAATTGTTATTAAATACAAAGGTGGTGTAGTTTGGAACAGATGGACTACTCCACTGACTATCAGTCACTGCTACTATGTCCTAAAGGTTTTACTTGGCTAGGTGCAGTAAAAATTGTTATTAAATACAAAGGTGGTGTAGCTTGGCACAGATGGGCTACTACAATGAGTAATAGACACTGCTACAGGCCCAAAATGATTTACTGGGCTTGATGCAGTAAAAAATTGTTATTAAATACAAAGGTGGTGTAGCTTGGTACAGGTGGGCTACTACAATGAGTAACGTACACTGCTACAGGCCCAAAAGTATTTACTGGGCTAGATGCAGTAAAAAAATGTTATTAAATACAAAGGTGGTGTAGCTTGGTACAGATGGGCTACTACAGTGAGTAACAGACACTGCTACAGGCCCAAAAGATTTACTGGTCTAGATGCAGTAAACAATTGTTATTAAATACAAAGGTGGTGTAGCTTGGTACAGATGGGCTACTACAGTGAGTAACAGACACTGCCACAGGCCCAAAAGGATTTACTGGTCTAGATGCAGTAAAAAATTGTTATTAAATACAAAGGTGGTGTAGCTTGGTACAGATGGGCTACTACAATGCGTAACAGACACTGCTACTGGCCCAAAAGGATTTACTGGGCTAGATGCAGTAAAAAAATGTTATTAAATACAAATGTGTTGTAGCTTGGTACAGATGGGCTACTACAATGAGTAACAGACACTGCTACAGGCCCAAAAGTATTTACTGGGCTAGATGTGGTAAAAAATTGCTATTAAATACAAAGGTGGTGTAGCTTGGTACAGATGGGCTACTCCACTGACTATGAGACACTGCTAAAGGCCCAAAAGGTTTTACTTGGCTAGATGCAGTAAAAAATTGTTATTAAATACAAAGGTGCTGTAGCTTGGTTCAGATGGGCTACTCCAATGAGTAACAGACACTGCTACAGGCCCAAAAGTATTTACTGGGCTAGATGCAGCAAAAAATTGTTATTAAGTACAAAGGTGGTGTAGCTTGGTACAGATGGGCTACTACATTGAGAAAAAGACACTGCTACAGGCCCAAAAGGATTTACTTGGCTAGATGCAGTAAAAAATTGTTATTAAATACAAAGGTGGTGTAGCTTGGTACAAATGGGCTACTACAATGAGTAACAGACACTGCTACAGGCCCAAAAGTATTTACTGGGCTAGATGCAGTAAAAAATTGTAATTAAATACAAAGGTGGTGTAGCTTGGTACAGATGGGCTACTACAATGAGTAACAGACACTGCTACAGGCCCAAAAGTATTTACTGGGCTAGGTGCATTAAAAAATGGTATTAGATACACGGGTGGTATAGTTTGCTCCACAGATAGGCTACTCCACTGACTAACACACACTGCTAGAGGCCCAAAAGGATTGGCTTATCTAGATTTAGCTAAATGCTGTGAAAAACACTTGCACAGCACTGGCACAGACCTGCCTGGCAAAAAGTGCTTGGAACTGCTGTAACCTAGCCCTCAAAAGGGCAGCAATTCCAACTAGTCCCTACTCCCTAAACCTATCTGTCTATTTAAGAGCAAATTCGCTTGCAATTCACACAGTTACAAAGTATAGCGCCCACAGCAGCAGCGGTGCCGTCTAACACTCAGCAGCAGCAGTGAGAAAATGGTGGCGACGGGGAAAATGGCTGGGTCTTATAGGGCAAGGACATGTGACATACACAGCCAATGACACATGCCCTTGCTTTTGTGAAAAAAAGCACTTCGCTGCGTGTGTGCGCTGCTGATAGGCTGACAGATTGCACCTCCCCACTGTAAATGCGGGAAAGAAAAAAAAAATGGAGATCGGCATTATTTCTGCAGAGATCCATCCCCTGCCCCTCCCCCCGCCCACTCTACACTGAAACTGTCTATTAACATTGATTAACAGTATTACTGTGAAAAAATCCAGTTATGATTTTGGTGCACGAACAGTTATCGAACATAACCTCGAACAGCCGGATTTTTTGCAAATCGTTCGGGTTCGTCGAACGGCTCGAACACCGCCCAAAACAGCTCGAATTTGAGATTGGCAAACAGTTCGAGTCGAACACCGCTCATCTCTAGTCTTGAAAGACCCATATTTCTCAGGCTTTTAAGGAGAAATGCATGTACAACATATGTTGGCTTCACCCTTAAATAAGGGCCCCCTGATTCTCACCTGTTTCTTCACAGAATGATTGACCTCACTAATTGAACTGCTATTATTTTGAATACACCCTTACAATTAATTATTCAAATACACAGACTCAAAAACATGCAGATCATGAATGCTGAGCCTATTGGTTTTCTTAGAATCTACTGTACCAACTGGTAAATTGACATGTGGTAATATAATTTATACCAAAAACAGTGATTAATCTGGTCATATTGGACTGCTATTATTTTGAACACTATTGTATATATATCCCCCATCCTGGTATATATGTCTCTTATCCTGTTGTATATGTCCCCCATTCTGCCACTGTTCTTTAATTCATAGAAAAAGAGAAATTATCCTACTCACCTACCCACCACTCTCCAGCCATGCAGCATCCTCTTCTGAAGCCGGCAGCTGGCTTCAGCATGCAAGCGATGGGAGTGCATGACGTCATTGGCATGTGGCCTCAGTCACATCTCATGCACGCCGACATCAGTTAGCCTCTGATTGGCAGGTCTCTGGACTACAATACACTTCAGCTGAATATGCATTCATGGACGCACATCCTGTTGAAGTTTGTCCTGGCATTGGCGCATCCCTCACCCACATGGACCCAGTCACGGTCGAAATCTCTGCGACCGTGATTGTTGCGCCCCTGATTTTGTGTGCAATTGAAGAACAAATAGAAATTCAGTTAATTTGATCTGTTGTGATTTTTTTTGTATTTATATTTGATATTTTTTTAAGAACCATTAGTTTTTTTAAACGCTGGGTAGCAAAACTCAATAAATGCACAGCATTTTAATTGTATTATCTATATAAAACATTTATTGATCTGTAAGGATTTATAGATACATAGAATATTTAGTGTAGTTAAGTAATTACTGTGAAAAATACACATTTATTCAGACAGAAATCTATATCTTAATTTTTTTTCCAAAATTCTTATATTTTACATTTTAGAAAGAAATACAATGGTAGGAACAGTTTTTTGTCATTTTACTTTTTGTCATTTGTTGCTTCCAGATTGTCCTTTGCCATAAGTCCATTGATAATGCTGAGTTTTATCCTGTTATAAAAAAATTATATCTGTTTGCATTCATGTCTAGTGCATAATGCTTGTCTTTCAATTCTCCAGGTGCCTTCTTCGTAGGTACAGTGGCATATAGTGCATTCATCAGTTTTTATTTCTCTTCCGGCTGGGATAACAACAGTTTCAGCAAAACAGTTTGGTCCTACAAAGAGAAAAATATTAAATTCAATTAGATGTCTTTAAAAGTTAATTTTCATTCAGTTAATATAAAATGGTATTAGGTGTTCTTGAATTTAATTTACAATATTCTTCTACATGTTGATATATCTTGGCAGAGTTCCTATGTAATCACTGATTAGCGATCATTAACAAATATTAAAATATAATACAATAAATGCAATAAATCATTTTTAATGTGATTTGCCTAACTGAAAAAGCTCAGATCCAAGCGATTCAAAAAAGTCAAGTCACCAGTTTAGCATAGCATCTCTTCTGAAATTAATGAATAAAATGGCAATTGGATGTTACCATTATTCCTGTTGATGGAAAATTCCAAGGAAAAAAACAAATCATGCAATGCAAAATTAAAAATCCTCCAGATTAGCTTTTTCTCTGTGTACTTGTCTGAGAGCTGACAATTTCTCTTTAAATCTCCTCTACATACAGTATACTATGAGCCAGATTCACTAAATGAAGCAGTTTGCATGCCAGTGTTAATTAATGGGACTCCTGATCTGTGTATTTTCTCTCAGCTGTATTCAGAGTAAGTAAAAAATTGTACATGTTTTTTTTTAGTTTTCAGGCAGTACATCCTATCCTATCCCATTGCAGAGCACATTGCGAATATACATAAAAATAAAAGCTTGTACTCTGGTGCTGCAAAACACTTTGTCACCATACACAATGGTGACATATCACATTTAAAATTCTCTGGCATCGAGAAAGTCAAATGCACTGCCAGAGGGGGTAGTTAGCAAAGGCATCTCGCTCTGAGCAAAGCCTTTTGCATTTTAAAATTTAAAATTTTTATATGATGTACAATACAAACTTATATTGTGGTACCACGTTAGCCAGAAAAATTGATGTAAATACTTTTATGCCCAAAAAATAACAAAAGTATTCTCAGAGTGAGTAATCCTGCCTGAAAAAGGAGCCTCTGTGCTCTGAAAGCTTGCATATATATATATATATATATATATATATATATATATATATTTGTTTCTGGTTAGCCAATAAAGGTTTCACTGCGGGAATACATTTGTCATTTTTGGGCATAAAAGTATTTACATAAATTTAGATACAAAATTTCCTAAAGGCATAAACTTCAGAAATGATTTATTCTTTATTTATTAATCGGATTTGTGTTTCCTATTTGTATTTCATGTTTGGTATAATCAGGAACAGTGCTTGTCGTGTTGGCTAATATAAGCAACACCCATGACAGAGTGATTGGTCTAAATATGTTTAAAACTAGATGTTGGTCATTGTATGATATACCATGACTAAGGGCGCTATGTATGCCAAAAACGCGTTGATTTTTTAAGTTTCTCTATTTCTCTTTTTTAATGGACTGAAATAAAGATTGATATTCAATTTTTTTACCGGTTGGAAGTGCCGAACATCTTGTTTATGTTTTAAATCTATTCACACTATTATCTTATCTGGATGTGCACCTGCTTTTCATCTTGTTGTAGGATTACTGCACACCAACTGCTTGATTAATAATGTTTACATCATTTTTCACTATATTCCTATATTGACCTATTTCTTCGATTTCTTTCTCTTTGGTTCTAATATGCAAATTGCCCCTTCAGAGAAAAAGAGGACTTGTACTCTACAGCGCCACCTATTGGAAGCAGCAATCCTAAAAGTCACAACCAACCCTTTGGTAATTCATCGTGGTCCATTTTTTTCTGCTTACCCTCCACCACCTTGAAAAAAAGCAACCACTTCTCTAGTCCCCCCTCCTCTTCCAATTTCCAACTTGTTTTTATTTAAAGGATATATACACTTTTAGAGGCATTTTTTTACCCAAGTGCATGTACTTTGGGTAAAAATATTGTTTGCATTTGGTTTTCATTAAATAGTTTGCACAGTTTGGCTTTTACAGGTTTTTTGTTTCACTCAACATTGATGGTTGCAGAATGAGCTAAGAATCCTCACTAAGCTGATTCTGATTGAGAGTTGGTATCTTTTCTTTGGTGCTTTCTTAGCTCCTCTCTGCTGATTTATTACCACCTCAAGGTTGATGTTGTCTGTAGTAGTGATGAGTGAATCATTTCAATGAGAATCAAATTTGTGTCAAATTTTTGGGAAGTCATTGAATGCAGTGAGTTCGAACAATTTTCCAATTCATTTTCCATGAATCACCTAAAGCGAATGCCAACATTTTAAACAGTTCTAAAGACTGGATGGGTCAAAGAAGGCTCACATGGCCTCAAGTGCGGCTGGACTCACTTCCCCATAATGCATAGTGAGAGGACATCACAGCTCAGCCATAAAGATAAGGAGAGAAAGCCATAGGACACTGAACACATTGTACAGAGAGTGTATGAGACAGGACAGCAGTGAAGATGATTAGTGTGTGAGGAAAGGAAAATAAAACAGATTTAATTAATGAGGAGTTGTTGCTGCTTGTTTGATTAGTGTAGTTATAGTGCTGCTGCTGCCGATGCATTTCATTTACATATTTTATACAATTATGTAGACGTAAGCCAACAATATTGCTGAAAGAAAAAGGTAAAAGTTCTCTGACTGCCTTAAAATGTGTTGTCTAAAGCAGTGCGGATACTTTTTTAAAGCCTGTTGTATCAATAAACCAATACTGGAGCCTGTTGTCGCTGTTAATTTTGTTAGGCATTTACATAGCATTTCTGGTCATTTTTGGGAATGGGGGAATTGTGTAAAAAATAAATACAAAAGATGTTTCATTGTATGACAGTCTCTCTGTTTTGCAACTGCTATTTTTTGCATTCAGTTCTATTGATCAAATTTGATATACATACGCACCACAATAACACTATGGCCAGTTGTCGCTGTTTTTTGGGGAGTGCTGTTTACCTATAATTTGTTGATAAATCATTCTTGGGAAAGAGAAAATTGTAGTTCAAAATTGTGACAAAAATTTATTTAATTGTAGCAAAAATGTAATGAATAAGGAAATTAAAAAAAAGAAAAAACCCTATATTACATGCAGCGCCTACCATCATGTGGGAGATGCAACCAGTAGAAATACCAATGACACTAGTACTACAAATGCAGGCCAACAATTGTCCTCCTTTGTCTTCAATCATCTCAGTTATAGCTGATGATGTTACCCCTTACAGTGACTGTCTGTTTTCACAGTATTAATTAATCTTTTCAACTGTGGATTTTTGATTCTGCCAATAACATCTCTGTTTTTTCTTACCCTTGGTTGTTTAAGCTGCAGTACTCCATGTGCTAAGGAAGATATTTCCCAACAACGTCTTCAAGAAGATGTAGTATACAAGAATAGTCAGAGTTTTGATATGGATGAGATGGGGGCCGAGGAGGTGGAGGACATGACTAAAAACCTAGCTTTGTTGGTGATCACAGTAGTAATGGCACTGGCAGTCATGGTGGTAGGGTCACTGGCAGTAGAATTCAACATGTTATGTGTCAGGGCAAATATAGAGATGGGAATAAGTCAGAAATTATAATGATTGCATGGAGGATAGGACCTGAGAACCAGATCAGGTTGACAAGGAGGTAATGTCATTAGAGGAGAAAAGTGATAGAATCAGCCAAAAAGAGCGGAGCCAATGTTTGGACAAAAAAATCTTCCAGGGACATATCACCTTCTTCTGTGGTCTGCTTGGAAGCAAGTAATGCCACAAATCCTAATGGTGGATAAGGCTCAACTGTACTTTAAAGTTCTGGTCATGGTCATTGGTGTAATGACAACTATGTGCGGTTATCTTATGCATGGGAATTTTTTTCTATGTTGCGAGAAGACTAATCCATTGCAATGTGTAGGCCTTGTAGCCACAAAATAGGCCATGGATGCTCTGGCACAAAATGACAAGGAATTATGGCTCTCAATCAGTATATGCAGTCTTATAACATGGGAATAGCAAACTGGCCAGCAATATGAGCAAGACTCAAACTGCCCCTTCCTTCTCTTCATGACCATCTTTCTGAAAGCCAGGTGGCATCCTCAAGTAATGCCTGGTCATTGTCATCATGAACCTCATCATCAACATCATCACCACTGCTTTCCATACACTTCCACCTCTTCATCAATTGTATGGTCAGTTATCCATTTGTGTGGCCAACAAACATCAATGTACATCCTGTTGTCCATTTGTGTGGAAACTCTCAACTCTCACATGTCAAAATTCACCACAGTGGCTAAAGTACCACATGGATTCTTCTGCCTTCTGTCAAATGATGGTGTGAGTTCAGCATTGATGGAAGATACCTACCTGGCTGCTATTATTTCTCAAAGAAAACCATCACTGCCTGCTTTTGTACTCTGAAAAGGTAGTCCTAATTTTTGGCAGCCCTTGCACTTACTGCATACGCAAAAACAGTATAGGAAACCCACTCCTTAATAATGGGAGTTTCAATTCAAATAGATTCTTTATTCTACAATATTACCTCTCTTAATTGAAATTTGTGTACTAGTGAGCTATAGCAGTATGGATAGCATATTAAAATTCATCAAATCAAGTGGGGTTGTTTGCATTCCTCCACAGTTTGGTGCTCTTTAACCAGCTCCAAAAAACTATTTGCAGCTGGTTAAAATCTATTTTTTATTCTACAATATTACCTCTCGTATCTGAAATTCGTGTACAGGTGAGCTATCGCACTATGGATAGCATATTACAGTCACCTAGTCAGGGATTATTGCCTCATAGTCCGTGCTCCTGCTGCAAAAAAATCTGTTCTATTCCCTATTAATACCGCTGTTAGCTGCATTTAGAATAGGGACAGGTGCTAGTTGGTAACATCGGCTGGAAATGAGTGTTCATTCTGGTCACATACATCTCTTGCATAGTTCATAAATTGATTGTTTTTTCCATGCACTCATTGACCAATTCATAATTTCTATGGTGGTCTGTACTCAGAAATTCATCAAAGTTGACAGAAACTTATCATAGTTGACAGAAATTTATTGAAGTTGGCAGAAATGTTTCAAATTTGACAGAAATTCATCAAAGTTAACAAAATGTACTGATTTAATGTGTCATTCACAGTTTCACTGCAGCTTCTGTATGTAAGTGGTAGTGGTGGGAGACTTGACCCTATTGGAGCTGGAATTACCACTTCAGAACTCTCCAGTGCTTTATTTCCATCCATTTCTGGGTACTTCTTGAAGTATGTTTAAAGTCATTGTCCTGCTTGAAGACCCATGACCTAGGATGCTAAGCTAGCTTTCTGATACTGGTACTACATTGTGACCCAAAATCCTTTGGGAATCGTCACATTTCATGATGCCTTGCACACAGTCAAGGACAGCAAAACAACCCATAAACATCTTTGAAACTCCACCATATATGACTGCATATACTGCATTCTTTTATTTGTAGGCTTCTTTCCATTTACAGTAAACAGTTCAATGATGTGCTTTACCAAAAAGTTCTATCTTGGTCTCATCTGTCCCCAAGACCCCTGATGGCCCTCTAAAAATAGTGGAGGCTTCCTGCTGGCACTGTATAAATTGTGAGGGCTGCCTGATGGACATTCAAATTTCAAACTTTATAGAATATATACGAAAAAGAAAATTTGGCCACCTCAGATGGATACGCTATGTTGCAATAGCAATATACGACTATGCAAAGCATAGCGGCCCTTTAACAATAGTAAGGGCTGCCTGATGGCCCTGTAAAAATAGTCCCTCCTTCATAAATAAAACAGGATGTATGTAATCAATCATGTCTCACACACCACATGGCCAGATAAGATAGTAAAATGTTAAAATTACATGTACTGGTGAATGAATTTTTCACAGTTGAAAGAAATGCAAAACTGCAAAAATGCAGCAAAATCACTACGTGTGAACATAACCCAAGGTGTGGAGGAGCATTTTTGTTTTCTGTTATTTATTTTGCCTTATATACAAGTCATTACCCTGGAAAGAATGTTTCTTATTATTTTTTTCCAGGAGAATCCATTTCAGCTTAGTTTTTGTGTGTTTTATTGTCAGTCCATAAAAGTGGCATAATACACTGACATTGTTCACAGCAGTGACCTGGGATTCAGAGATGCTTCCAGGGGTCTTGCTGTTCCCATGTCATTTCAGCACTGTTTCCATCAATTTGACCAATTTTTAGATCCTCTCCAGACCTCTGGGGTGGGGGGTGCCAGGAAAATGCTAGAGTTTCTCATTGACTTATATTGTACTGTTTACTCGGGTCAAGAACCCAAACATTATGATTTCTTCAACCCGAGTAATGAGTACGTGCATTTTAGTGCTTGCTCATCACTATATTTAATCACCTACCAACCAGCAAGAATTCTGGCTCTCACAGACCTCTTAGTTTTTCTTCTACTCTGCACTCATTACTAGTGTTGAGCCACCCCCGTAGTGTTCGAGTTCGGTTCGGTTCGTCGAACACCCATGTGTTCGCCGAACTGTTCGTCGAACTGTTCGTCGAACACCTTCGAACACCGTTAAAACCAATGGCAGGCAAACAAAAACACATAGAAACACATAGAAAACACCTTCAAAGGTGTCCAAAAGCTGACAAACTGCTCAGAAGACACAACTAACACATGGAAAAGTGACAAGTACATATAGTCATGCGAAAAAAAAAGAGGTGGAGGAGTAAAAGGAGGGGGAGACACAGATATAGGCATGTCATGCCCTTCTAAAATCCAAAAAGTGAGAAGCCGACACGTTCAGTCCGCTCCTGCCCGTGCCACCTCCGTGTCGCCGGGTTTGTGCCAGAGCCGCGGTGAACCCTGACGGCCAGCCCCCCTCTCCCAATACTGGTGCCTGTCCGCTGGTGGGTCGAGCGAGCCCCCCTGTGGTGGAGGCAGCTCTAAGCTTTTTAATTTAAATTGTCTTTCTAATTTGAATAAATACACTTTAAATCCATTTACAAGGATCTATTGGAGGGCAAGTCTCATGCCAGCAGCCGCGTAATTCCAGCTCCAGTAGCGTCCACTAAAGCTGCTGCAGTTAAAAAGCTTTTATAAGGATCGAGCTCGGCTGTCCACCGCAAGGCATCCTACTGCCAGTCCGAGCCCCTATGCCTTGGGGTGCCTCCTGATGCTCTTCACTGAGTATCCCGTGGTCCCGAAGCATTTCCTTTGAAAAAATGAAGTGTCCAAACTACAGGTGGTGTAGCTTGCTTAACAGCCGGGATAATCCGCTGACTAGCAGACACTGCTACTAGGCACAAAGTATTTCCTGGGCTAGATGCAGTTAAAAATTTGTAATTAGATACTCTCGTTGGATGCTGAGAAAGCATTCCATAGAGTCTCCTGGCACGCCATATATGATTCTCTTAAAAAGCTTGGGGTAGGGGTCTAGGGGACCCTTTTATAGCCAAAATCACGGCCCTGTATCGCAATACGTCACCTAGGCTGAAGATAAATGGAACTGTAGCACCCTGAGGGCTCGGTTGCTACAGAGGTATTGCACCTCACCCAGAGGTGTGATATCTCACTCTCAGGTAAGGATGTAGTGTGGATCAGGACCCGACACCTGCATGCATTACACCACATTGCCGTGGGGCAGGGCGACCAATATGCCCCTGAGATGGGCACGACAGTCCCTGTCCCTGGCTGGAGAGGGGGGAGGGAACACTGAGGAAGGGGAACCCTGTAGTGCAGGAGCAGGGAGGAAGCAGTTCCTGGGTGCATTGAGAAGGGAGTATAAAAGGTGGGCACCATCTTAGTTCAGTGCAGAGAAGTCTGAGCAGAAGTGGCAGGGAGCAGGGGCTCTGCATGAGCTCTGCTCAGGAGGCGGGCCTAGTAACAGAGGCCCAGGCCTGGAAGAGGGAGAAGGAAGGAAGAGGAGCGGAGAAGGCTCCAGGAACAAGGAACGAAGGGATCTCAGGGGTGCGGACGGGCGAGTCACCACCGCACGCCCGAATCCACCTGCGTGGAGGGGTCAGGCCAAAGGGGGAGACCAGTCCCCGAAACTAGTGGAGGCAGGAAACGACCCTCAGCTAGAAACAGGAGGCTGTGACATTTTATGTGGCGCAGCCCCTCGCTACACCCGCTAGGAAGGCACCACATAGGGTCAGGGAAATTGGCGCCAAGTTTACCAAGAGGAGGCCCGAGGCAGCCGGACAGAAGGGTTGGTAAGAAAGGCCAGACAAAGGACACACAAAGGGGGTCCTGTGAAGCACTCCAAAGTTATCTGGGAGTTGTCTGAGCCCCTCACCTGGTGAGCACAGTACGATGTGGGCAGCCGTTACCTGCAGACGTGGTCTGGATAATAAGAACTGTGAGTAAAGGCCCTGGACTGCATCACTGACTCCATGTCATTACTGCTGCTGCCCTGCACCATCACCCCCATCCTCCGCATACACTGCCCTGAGGCTATACTCCTCCCGTGGGGAGTTATGCTACGCTCTGCTGCACCCACAACACCAGCCTCAGCGGTCTGCCCTGGAGCGGCGGTTCACTCTGACCGCAATCCACGGGTGGCGTAGTCAGACATTTAAACATCAAAACCACATAAATAGTTCCGCCACTGGTTTGACCGCCCTGAGCCACAGAACCGGGTCGCCGCCACGGAGACTACAACCACCAGCATCCACCAAAAAGGGTACGGCTCCGGGTGTCCCAAGGCCCAGGGGGCGCGTCAGAACATTTTCATCACCTTTCACAATCACCAATGGGACAAGGCAGGGATGTTCTCTGTCCCCTCTCTTATACATCCTAGTAACGGAGCACCTGCTCTCATCAATTCGCCATAACCCTAATATTAGGTGGATTGAGGTGGGAGGCACCGAGTACAAGTGCTCTCTATTTGCTGATGATGTCCTAGTATATATCACTCAATCACATATATCCATCCATGCTGTTATGGCTGAAATAGATCACTTTGTTACATGGTCAAATTTTAAAATCAATGCAGCGAAGTCTGAGGCCCTCGATGTCTCCCTCCCCAAATCCATATAGGAATCCATCCAGTCCAACTTTCCCTTTGCCTGGCCCTCACAGGGTATCAAATACTTAGGAATTCCTATTCATAGAGACCTCTCCCATCTATGTTATCTTAATTTTGGGCCCTTTATTGAACAACTCCATACAGACCACGGTTGGCAAGTTAGAACTGTAAGATTCACTACGTGAACCACTGGTGTTTTGTGGAAAAGCACATGTACACTGTGTTCCAAATTATTATGCAAAAAGTGTTTAGGAGTGATAAGGGAAGAATTTGTTTGTTTGTCAGTTAAACTCATTGATGGTGATGTGTGTCAGGGCTCTTTATATCACTGTAAGCAATTGCAGACACCTGTGCTAATTAGTTTGGCAGGTGTGTCCAATGAAAGGCAAGACTACTTAAGAAGGCTGTCTCACATTATTAAGCAGCCTACATTTTCTGCCAAAATGGGAAAGAAAAAGGATGTGTCGGCTGCTGAGAAGCAACAAATTGTGGAGTGTTTAGGTCAAGGCATGACTACAATCAACATTGTGCGATGATCAGGATGAAGTGTCTTGGCAATCAAGAAGTATGTAGCTGATTCACAGTACACACGTGTGCGTGCTGATAAGGGCAAATTGAGGACTCTTTCCTACAGGCAATTACATCAGGTTGAAAGAGCAGCGGCAAAAAAGCCTTGTCATAGCAGCAGACAAGTTTTTGAAGCTGCTTGTGCCTCCAACGTCCCTCAAACAACAAGATGCAGGGTCCTTCAGAGGTTTGCAGCTGTGCATACGCCATCCTGTCGACCTCCTCTATCCACTTCACACAAGCAGAAACGGCTCCAGTGGGCCAAACATTACATGAAGACTGATTTCAAAACTGTTTTGTTCACGGATGAGTGCCGTGCAGCGCTCGATGGTCCAGATGAATGGAGTGGAGGATGGCTGGTTGATGGACACCCCACGCAAACACGGCTACAGCGCCAACAAGGAGGAGGTGGAGTAATGTTTTGGGCTGGAATCATGGGGAGAGAGATTGTCGGCCCCTTTAGGATCCCTGAAGGCGCTAAAGATGAACTCCATAATGTATGTGGATTTTCTCAAACAGCACTTCCTGCCATGGTTCAAGAAGAAGAACCGTGTATTTCACAGCAAGATCATTTTTCTGCATGATAATGCACCATCTCATGCTGCACATAAAACATCTGCATCTCTGGCTGATATGGGCATAAAAGGGGACAAACTTATGGTGTGACCCCCATGCTCCCCTGACCTCTACCCCATTCAGAACCTTTGGAGCATCATTAAAAGGAGTGTCTATGATGGCGGGAGGCAGTTCACATCTAAGCAACAGCTCTGGGAGGGTATTCTGTCCTCATGCAAAACAATTGAAGCAGAAGCCATCCAAAACCTGACAAATTCAATGGACGAGAGAGTTCAGAAGCTCCTTTCGAACAAGGGGTCCTATGTGAAAATGTAACATCACCTAGAATAAAGTTTTGAGTTGAAAACTGTTTGATTTCAGTTTCTAACAACCTGCTAATGCTTATAATTTCAAAAATGACCATTTTTTTGGTCTTTATTAAAATGAAAAGGTTGATCGAAAAGTTTGGGGGATCTAAGAGTGTGGCAACCCAGTAGTCATGATTACTTCGAATTCTGACAATATGAGGGTCATGCTGCAGGTAGTGCAGCAAGAAGGCACTTATGTGTCTTGCGCATCTCGGAGCCCCAAAATTATTTTTCGGACTAGATGCAGCTAAAAATTATTATTAATTTTAAATCTGGTGAAGCTTTAGTATAGATAGCCTAATAGGATCAGTGCTGCACACTGCTACAAAGCCCAAATTATTTTCCAGTCAAGATACAGATAAACATGATTAGTAATTTTAAATCTGGTGGAGCTTATTATAGATGGCCTAATAGAATCAGTGCTGCACACTGCTACAAAGCCCAAATTATTTTCCAGCCAAGATACAGATAAACATGATTAGTAATTTGAAAGCTTAAAACGGTTGGTAGGGTGATTTTAACCAATCATCAAGCTTTTACTCTCCCCAGGATGACACAGGGGTAGAAAAGTCATTTCGGATCCATGATTTGTTCATCTTTATGAACGTGAGTCTGTCTACATTATCAGTGGAGAGCCGCGTGCGCTTATCTGTCAGCACACCACCAGCAGCGCTGAACACACGTTCAGACAGAACGCTGGCTGCGGGGCATGACAAGATCTCCAAGGCGTAAGTGGCTAGCTCCGGCCATTTATCCAGATTGGAAGCCCAAAAAGAGCAAGGGTCCAGTGACACAGTCATGGCTTCAATGTTTACTTGGAGATACTCCTGTACCATCGTCTCTAGGCGTTGACTATGTGTCAGACTTCTTGTCTCCTGTGGCCTTGCAAAGGATGGGCTAAAAAAGTGGTGAAATGATTCTGCAAAATTGATGTTACCAGCAGATACTGTGGTTCTGTTACGGTTTGAGTGCTGAACACTTGACGGTCCAACGGTTGTCAAGTTGGAACTGTGAGATTCACTACGTGCACCACTGGTATTTTGTGGAAAAGCACATGTAAGATTCTGCAACAGTCTCTGCTGATACTCCTGCATGCGTGCATCCCTTTCTATGGCAGGAATAATTTCTGCAAATTTACTTTTGTACCGGGGATCTAACAGTGTGGCAACCCAGTAGTCAGGATTATTTCTAATTCTCACAATTCGAGGGTCATGTTGCAGGTAGTGCAGAAAGAAGGCACTCATGTGTGTTGCGCATCCAGGAGCACCAAGTCCCTGTTGTGTTGGTGGCGAGGTAACAATCATGCTTCCTTCCTCTGTCCTCTCCCCCCAACCTCGCACAACAGAAATGTGATCAAGGTCTCCCTCATCTGATGAGTCTTCCATCAGTTCGTCCTCCACTTCTTCCTGGGCTCCTGCACCTTCCTCACTAGTTTGGCTGCTACCATGCGCCCTGGTAAAACCATCTCCCCCACCCTCACATGCCTGCCGCCTTGGTGCTGCCGACCGTCTGGACCTTGCAGATGTTAGCCCTTCCGCATACAACTCCTCCTCCTCTACTTCCTCCACCTCCTCTTGTGCCACCACCTCACTCCGATTTCTGTTTAACATGTGCTCCAGCATGTAAATCACCGGAATAGTCATGCTGATAATGGCATCGTCAGCACTAAACATCTTCGTCGCCATTTCAAAACTGTGCAGAAGGGTGCATAGGTCCCTGATCTGAGACCACTCCTCCAGCGTGATTTGCCCCACCTCTGGATCTCGTTGGCCCAGGCTATACGTCAGAACGTATTGCACCAGGGCTTGTCGGTGCTGCCACAGTCGCTGCAACATGTGCAGAGTTGAATTCCACCGGGTAGGCACATCGCATTTTAGCCGGTGAAGTGGCAGGCCGAATGACTTCTGTAGAGATGTAAGTCGCTGAGCTGCGGGATGCGAACGGCGAAAGTGAGCACACAGCGACCGTGCCCGCTGCAGAAGGCCATCTAGTCTGGGATAGTGGGCTAAAAATTGCTGGACAACCAGGTTCAACACGTGAGCCATACAAGGCACGTGTGTGACATTGCCCCGGCGAAGGGCCGCACCCAGGTTTGCAGCATTGTCGCACACGGCCTTCCCTGGTTTCAGGTCCAGTGGAGACAACCATTCATGAAATTGGTTCTCCAGAGCTGACCACAACTCCTCAGCTGTGTGACTCACATTTCCCAGACATTTCAATGTAAAAACCGCCTGATGACGTTGAGCCCTACTGCCAGCATAGTAAGGAGGTGTGCAGGATCCCTTCTGCGCAGTTAGAAAGCTTGTGGCATGACCAGACAGGCTTTGGGTGCAGGTGGAAGACCGAGAGGAGGTTGAGGAGGCAGAAGCAGTGGAGGAAAAATGACATAAAGAGGATTGACGCACAACTCGTGGTGACAGCAAGACTTGGACAGCAGCCCCTTGTCCTGCTGTCACCATAGTTACCCAGTGCCCAGTCAGCGACATGTAACGCCCCTGTCCATGCCTACTCGTCCAAGTGTCTGTGGTGAAATGCACCCTGTCACACACAGAGTTTCTCAAAGAAGCGGTGATGTTGAGTGCGACATGCTGGTTTAGCGCAGGCACACCTTTCTTTGAGAAGTAGTGCCGACTGGGCATCTGGTACTGGGGCACTGCGACGGACATAAGGTCTCGAAAATCCTCTGTGTCCACCAGGCGAAAAGGCAGCATTTCTGTAGCCAAGAACTTGCAGATGGTGAAATTCAACCTCTTAGCTTTCTCATGGCTAGGAGGAAATGGTCTTTTACTTGTCCACATCTGAGGGACTGAGGGCTGGCTATTGTGCTTAGACGGGGTTGATAAGGGTGTCCCCGGCAAACTGCCGGTCTGTGAGGAAGATGCAGGCGGACATGTTAGGTTGCCTTGATCCAAAGGTGGTGCTATCGATGTCGGAGAGCGCTCAACACCAGCTGGTGTTACCACCTCCAAAGAAAATGATGACCTGCCAATCACGCTGGCTGTTGCGGGTAAAGAGGTGGCAGGTCTGCGCCCCAAAACAGGTGTGACTGCTGTCCCCCCAGTCACAGAGGATGAAGAGGCCGCGGATGCACAAGATATGGCAGACGGGGGTTGGCCCGGCCGGCTAGGCCGCATTGTAGCACACTGAGCTTCCCACTGCAACTTATGATTCATGTCTATGTGCCGGTTCATGCATGAAGTACTCAAACTATGTATTTTTTGGCCTCTACTTAGCTTTTGCTGACAAATGTTACAGATAACACGAGTTTGGTCATCTTTATCGATCTGAAAAAATGCCCAGGCTATGCAAGGCTTAGCACCCATGCGACCTGAAGAGCCACCACGACTTGTGGTGAGAGGCAGAGATGTGTTTGAGGATGCAGTTGTTGACGTGCTTCCAGTACTACGTCTCTGTACAGGAAGGCGCAACCTGACCTCGTCGTCACTAGCATCTTCCTCCACCTCCTCTGCTGACCTCATCTCTTGGCTGACTGTGGGTTGACAGTAAGTGGGATCTCCAACCTCATCATCATCACCCTGTGCGTTATCACACCCGTCGTCCTCAGAGCCAACCTGTTCCTGCCCTGACAAAAAACTAAAGTTGTCGCTCCAATCAGGTATTTGAGTCTTATCGTCTTCCTCATTGTCTCCACCAACAGGAGTTACAGTTTGGGAATGAGGGTTTACATTATGGTCAGAACCTTCTGCGTCTGGTCCTGGATCCGACTCATAAAGATTCTGGGCATCAGTGCAGATCATTTCCTCGTCTGGATTCACAGAAGCGCTGGAGTCGACCTCTGATTCCCAGGCTATAGTATGAGTAAACAGCTCTGCAGACTCAACCATCTGTTCTACCTCATACTCAGACGGGCAGCTGGAGATTTGGGAGCTGTGAGGAAGCAAGTGCGATTGGGGTGACACCTTTGAGGACTGGAGTATTTGTGATGTTGAAGTTGATGTGGAGGAGAGCCCACTTAAAGGAGCACTTGATATCCGTTGAAGCACCTGCTGTTTTTGTGCCTCATCTGGAATTTGTAGCGATTGGCATGGCCGTAAGAAAGGGATCTTATCACATTGACCGCTAAAAGAAGTAGACATTTTAGTTTGGCTGGAAGATGGTCTTTCTACTGCAGATGTTACTGTTGCTTTAACACCTACCCCACGGACACAACCTTTTTTCTCCTTCCCAACACGCCTATTCCCCTTTCCACCAGCAGCAGGCCTTTTTCCACTCATTTTGGTGGTTAAATAATTCACAACTCTGGAGTTGTTTGCACAAAAAAACAATGGATGGGAACCGAGCAGAGCTGAGTGGCCAAACTGTGGTATTAGGCCAAAACTATTGGCTGGGTTATATGCAGAAAAAAATTATATTCAATTTACAACCTGATGGAGGTCAGTATAGATGGACTAATAGAGAAAGTCCCACACACTGCTAGAAGGCCAAATATTTTTTCAGAGCTAGATGCAGAAAAAAATATATTCAGTTTGCAACCTGATGGAGGTCTGTATAGATGGATTAATAGAACAAGTCCCACACACAGCTAGAAGCCCAATATTTTTTCAGAGGTAGATGCAGAAAAAAATATATTCAGTTTGCAACCTGATGGAGGTCAGTATAGATGGACTAATACAACAAGTCCCACACACAGCTAGAAGCCCAATATTTTTTCAGAGGTAGATGCAGAAAAAAATATATTCAGTTTGCAACCTGATGGAGGTCTGTATAGATGGATTAATAGAACAAGTCCCACACACAGCTAGAAGCCCAATATTTTTTCAGAGGTAGATGCAGAAAAAAATATATTCAGTTTGCAACCTGATGGAGGTCAGTATAGATGGACTAATACAACAAGTCCCACACACAGCTAGAAGCCCAATATTTTTTCAGAGGTAGATGCAGAAAAAAATATATTCAGTTTGCAACCTGATGGAGGTCTGTATAGATGGATTAATAGAACAAGTCCCACACACAGCTAGAAGCCCAATATTTTTTCAGAGGTAGATGCAGAAAAAAATATATTCAGTTTGCAACCTGATGGAGGTCTGTATAGATGGATTAATAGAACAAGTCCCACACACAGCTAGAAGCCCAATATTTTTTCAGAGGTAGATGCAGAAAAAAATATATTCAGTTTGCAACCTGATGGAGGTCTGTATAGATGGATTAATAGAACAAGTCCCACACACAGCTAGAAGCCCAATATTTTTTCAGAGGTAGATGCAGAAAAAAATATATTCAGTTTGCAACCTGATGGAGGTCTGTATAGATGGATTAATAGAACAAGTCCCATACACAGCTAGAAGCCCAATATTTTTTCAGAGGTAGATGAAGAAAAAAATATATGCAGTTTGCAACCTGATGGAGGTCAGTATAGATGGACTAATACAACAAGTCCCACACACAGCTAGAAGCCCAATATTTTTTCAGAGCTAGATGCAGAAAAAAATTATATTCAATTTGCAACCTGATGGAGGTCATATAGATGGACTAATAGAATGATGCTATGCCCAAAAGATTTTACTTCACTAGGTGCAGTAAAAAAATTGGTATTCTATACACAGGTGGTATATCTTGCAACACAGATAGGCTACTCCACTGACTAACACACTCTGCAATAGGCCAAAAAGGATTAGCTTTGCTAGATTCAGCCAAATGCTGTGAAAAAAACTTGCACAGCACTGGCACAGACCTGCCTGGCAAAAACTGATAGGAACTGATGTAACCTAGTCCTGAAAAGGACTCCAATTACAATTAGTCTTTACTCCCACAATCTATCTATTTAAGAGCACAGACCTGCCTGATAAAAGTCGTAGGAAATGGTGTAACCTAGTCCTTAAAAGGACTGCAATCACAACTATTCCCTACTCCCAAGCTATCTGTAGATTTGTGCGAAAATTGGCTTGAAATTAACAAGGTATAGCGCACACAGCAACAGCGGTGCCATCTAACACGCAGCTGCAGCAGTGAGAAAATGGTGGCGACGGGGAAAATGGCTTGGTCTTATAGGGCAAGGACATGTGACATACACTGCCAATGACACATGCCCTTGCTTGTGTGAAAAAAAGCACTTCGCTCCGTGTGTGCGCTGCTGATAGGCTGACAGATTGCACCTCCCCACTGTAAATGCGGTAAATGCGGGAAAGAGGAAAAAAAATGAAGATCTTCATTGTTCCTGCAGAGATCCATCCCCTGCCCCTCCCCCCACCCCGCTGTACACTCAAACTGCGTATTAACATTAATTTTCATCATTACTGAGAAAAAATCCAGTTATGATTTTGGTGCACGAACAGTTATCGAACATAACCTCGAACAGCCGAATTTTTCTCAAATTGTTCGTGTTCGCCGAACGGCTCGAACACCGCCCAAAACAGCTCGAATTTGAGATTGGCGAACAGTTCGAGTAGAACAACGCTCATCTCTACTCATTACCTGTATTAATTGCACCTGTTTGAACTCATTACCTATACAAAAGACACCTGTCCATGCACTTAATCAATCACACACCAACCTCTCCAACATAGCCAAGACCAAAAACTGTCTAAGGACATCAGGGACAAAACTGTAGACTTGAACAAGACTAGGGTGGGCTAGAGGACAATAGGCAAGCAGCTTGGTGAGAAGGCAACAACCTTTAGCACAATTATTAGAAAATGCAAGAAACACAAGATGACTGTCAGTCTTCCTCGGTCTGAGACTCTATGCAAGATCTCGCCTTATGGGGTAAGGATGATTCTGTGAAAGGTCAGGAATCAGACCAGAACAACATGGGAGGACCTGGTTAATGACCTGAACAGATCTGGGACCTCAGTCTCAAACATTAACGTTAGTAACACACTACGCCGTCATGCATTAAAATCCTGCAGGGCACGCAAGGTCCTCCTGCTCACACCAGCACATGTTCACACCCGTTTGAACTTAATCAATGACCATCTGAATGATCTGGAGGAGGCATGGGAGAAGATCGGATGAGACCAAAGTAGAACTTTTTGGTATCATCTCCACTCGCTGTGTTTGGAGGAAGAAGAAGAATGAGTACAACCCCAAGAACACCATCCCAACCGTGAAGCAGGGTGGGGAAAACATCATACTTTGAGGATGCTTTTCTGCAAAGGGGGATCTGGAGAATATCTGTATGGAGGAGTTAACCAAAATCCCTGCTGCAGTGTGTGCAAACTTCGTCAAGAACTCCCGGAAATGTCTGGCCTCTTTAATTGCAAATCGGAGGTGTATATACCAAACTCTCACTGTTAGTTTCACAATAACTGGACTATTAGTGGACACAGCTTTCGGCCGAGTCAGATAATCGTTGGACAATCAGTTAATTGTTCGAATGATAGGGGGCAGCAGAGAGCTGTTTGCTCCAAAGATAACAGTGTGGGTGGTTCAGTGACGACCCTTCGGGCTGTGATCTTTGGCAGTTGGTGGCAGCGGTGGGATTCTGCGTGATCCCTCCAGTGTCATCCTTGACACTAGTAATGGCCCCGGTTCTCTCTCCCAAAGAGGAATGTATTTTTATACAGTATTTTTTTTTGTTTAAGGAGGGATGGGGGCGTTATTGTAGAACAAATGATATATCCAATGTGTAGGTATGAGTTCTTAAATATGGGCAATATAAATTTATCTAGGACATTTATATGTCCATGGCTATGATATGGCTCACTATGTAAACATGGTCGCATGGAAAGTGAATAAGAGGTATGCTATCTTTTTACTACACTGTGAATTTCAGCTGGCTAACGTATGCTTATCTGAGATACATTTGATAAAAGATAAGGCCAAGATTTTTAGTCGCCCTTGGTTGGGATTCTCCTACCACCCAGTCTATTCAACCTATGCTTGGAGGGTCAGTATATTGGTACATTGCTCCATTCTGTTTAGCTGCACTAAGACATCCATAGATGCAGATGGGATATATGTGTATGCCTTGTTTACTCCTTTTATATTGTATTGGTTGCCTTATATATTCCTCCCCCCATTCTAGTGAAATACTTAAAAAGATCTTTGTTTATTGCCACTTGCCCACCGGTCCCGATCCTCATTATTGGTGACTTCAATAACTACCTACACCCTTTCTGGGACAATTTCCACACGGGGAATGCTGCTGAATCCACTTCTCCTAATTTAATGATCTCAGCTGTCCTTGATATGGGGTATAATGATATCTGCCAACTAAGAAACCCCAAAGTGAAGGCTTACTCCTACTATCCCACATCTCATTACACGTTGTCAAGGATAGATTTAGCTTTTGGGTCCGACTCTATGATATCTTTTATTGTAGGGATGGAATATCTGACGAGGAGTGTCTAAGATCTGTCACCCATTTGAGTCTAGATGAAGCTGAAAATGTCCACTGATAGAGGGGGAGTCCCCTGGTGCATTAACCCCTACTGGCTCCATCTATTAGAGGGGGAGACCATACTGAAATGTCTTCCAGAGTTCTTTGATATAAAAACGGGCTCAACCTCCATAGATGTATTATGGGAGGCAATGAAGGCGTTCAGTAGAGGGATATATATTATCGACAGAGGTCTGCAAAATTAAAACTAAATTTAAACTATCAACAAATAAGCTTGAAGAGGAAGTGGATAAGCCAGAACACCTAGTTATTAGTGTGCAATCTGATAGTACAAGACGACGGTAGGAAGAGGCTGCCCAGCCTATTCTCACTACCAGGGGGTCTAGTAAAGATCTGGTAGACACCTAGTAACACTCCTCCAGGGTAAGTCTGGCCCGTGGTGCATTGGGTCCACACCCACCAGCATTACAGAGGAGTAACTGTTACAGAAAATAAGGATATATTAAATGGTTTCTACATGGTTTACAATATGCTATACTCTTCTACTGTAGATCTCCAAATAATGAACAGGAAATGGGAGAAAATCTACCCAGAGTAAAATTGCCTAAATTATCCAAAAAAAGCGGCTAAGGCATTTGACAAACCCCTGACTCTTGAGGAACTGAAACGTGTGCTGCAGTCATACCCTAATAAGAAGGCTCCTGGATTGAATGGGCTCCCGGGAGAATTTTATAAACTTTTTAGTTCCTACAGACCCATATCTTTAATTCCAATGAATGTAAAACTGCTAGCTAAGGTCCTGGCAACTAGACTAGCTAATGTCATTACTGAAATCATTCATGGTGATCAGTCTGGTTTTATGCCAGATAAATCTACAGCTATTAACTTGAGAGGGATGTTTTTAAATATGCAATTAAGTACTAAAGATACTGGGTTATGAGCTTTACTTTCTCTAGATGTGACTAAAGCATTCAAGGTGGAATGGAATTATCTATGGATGGTTCTAGATAGGATGGGCTTTGGCCCCAATTTTCTCACATTTATCAAACTGGTGTACAATGAACCAACTACTAGAATTAGGGTTAATGGAAGTCTATCAGACAGTGTGGCACTCAGAAAGGGCACACAACAGGAATTCCCCCTGTCTCCCCTTCTTTTTGGCTTTGCCATTGAACCTTTGGTGTGCCTTACTCACGCATGGCCTGAGGTTAAAGGTTTTAAGGTGGTAGAAGAGGAGGAGAGCATATTTCTCTATGCAATGATATGGTCCTATTTCTTGGAGATTCTCCTTCTTCAATTGGACCTGTAATGCCTATTCTGAGGGAATTTGATAAATGGTCAGGCCTTCTCATCAAATGGAACAAATCAGTCCTCATTCCCCTAGACCCTTTTCCAGATACAAAGAATTTGGATCCCACAAACATTCAAATGGTGAAGGAATTTAAATACATGGGGATTAGAGTGACAGCTTAGCCCCTAGACTACATGCCCCTTAATTTAATAACTATATACTCATAAAGGAGACTCAATAGATTATACAGTCTAAACTCAACAATGACATAAATATCAACCTATGGTCCCATATATATATATATATATATAATGTATTTTATGTTATATATTATGATATTGTTGTCACGGTTCCTCCCCTCGCTGTGTCTGGGATGCAGTTACTGACAGCTCAGCTGTCCAATCTTGTACAGGGGCACGCTGGAGCTGTCAGTTCTGTGATTGACAGCTCGATCATCCAATCTGGTACAGGGGCGTGTAATAGCTGTCAATGTGGTGATTGACAGCTCGGCTGTCCAACCTGAGACTGGGAGGCACTGGCTATTTTCAGGTGTTCATTATTCCAGTTGAATGCCTGGCTACTTAACTGAGCTGTTTCCCCCAGATCTTTGCTAGACCTACATTCAGCTAGTGTGGTTTGTTCTCTGTGCTTTGAGTTCTGTTTATTGATCTTCTGTTGCCTGACCTTGGACTTTGTTCTGACTATGCGTCTGTTTAACCACTTCTGCTCTGATCTGCTTTCTTCCTGGTATTCTGATCTATGGAACGTTACCTGAATACACTTTTGCCTCTTCCCTCTGTTTATGACGTAGCCTCCTGGCTTTGACTTCGGACTCCTTGACTATCACGTCACACGGCCTGGCCGTGAAAAGTGACTCAGCGTCACAATTATATTATATATACAGTACAGACCAAAAGTTTGGACACACCTTCTAATTTAAAGATTTTTCTGTATTTTCATGACTTTGAAAATTGTACATTCACAGTTGTGTTGTGCAGAAGTCAGGTGGATACACAGCTGATTGTCCTACTGAATATACTGTTAGAATTTGTATTATGGCAAGAAAAAAGCAGCTAAGTAAAGAAAAACGAGTGGCCATCATTACTTTAAGAAATGAAGGTCAGTCAGTGCGAAAAATTGGGAAAACTTTGAAAGTGTCCCCAAGTGCAGCTGCAAAAACCATCAAGCGCTACAAAGAAACTGGCTCACAAGAGGACCGCCCCAGGAAAGGAAGACCAAGAGTCACCTCTGCTTCTGAGGATAAGTTTATTCGAGTCACCATCCTGAGAAATCGCAGGTTAACAGCAGCTCAGATTAGAGACCAGGTCAATGCCACACAGAGTTCTAGCAGCAGACACATCTCTTCAACAACTGTTAAGAGGAGACTTTGTGCAGCAGGCCTTCATGGTAAAATAGCTACTAGGAAACCACTGCTAAGGACAGGCAACAAGCAGAAGAGACTTGTTTGGGCTAAATAACACAAGGAATGGACATTAGACCAGTGGAAATCTGTGCTTTGATCTGATGAGTCCAAATTTGAGATCTTTGGTTCCAGCAACCGTGTCTTTGTGCGACGCAGAAAAGGTGAATGAATGGACTCTACATGCCTGGTTCCCACCGTGAAGCATGGAGGAGGAGGTGTGATGGTGTGGGGGTGCTTTGCTGGTGACACTGTTGGGGATTTATTCAAAATTGAAGGCATACTGAACCAGCATGGCTACCACAGCATCTTGCAGCGGCATGCTATTCCATCCGGTTTGCGTTTAGTTGGACCATCATTTATTTTTCAACAGGACAATGACCCCAAACACACCTCCAGGCTGTGTAAGGGCTATTTGACCAAGAATGAGAGTGATGGGATGCTACACCAGATGACCTGGCCCTCCACAGTCACCAGACCTGAACCAATCGAGAAGGTTTGGGGTGAGCTGGACCGCAGAGTGAAGGCAAAAGGGCCAACAAGTGCTAAGCATCTCTGGGAACTCCTTCAAGATTGTTGGAAGATCATTTCCGGTGACTACCTCTTGAAGCTTATCAAGAGAATGCCAAGAGTGTGCAAAGCAGTCATCAAAGCAAAAGGTGGTTTCTTTGAAGAACCTAGAATATAAGACATATTTTCAGCTGTTTCACACTTTTTTGTTAAGTATATAATTCCACATGTGTTAATTCATAGTTTTGATGCCTTCAGTGTGAATGTACAATTTTCATAGTCATGAAAATACAGAAAAATCTTTAAATGAGAAGGTGTGTCCAAACTTTTGGTCTGTACTGTAGGTATTCCACAACATACAGTGCATTGTGAAAGTATTTGGCTCTCTTGAACTTTTCTACCTTTTGCCACATTTCCAGGTGTTAGAATGGCCAAGTCAAAGTCCAGACCTGAATCCAATCGAGAATCTGAGGAAAGAGCAGAAAACTGCTGTTCACATACGCCCTCCATCCAACCTCAATGAGCTCGAGCTGTTTTGCAAGAATTTCAGCCTCTCGATGTGCAAAACTGATAGAGACATACCCCAAGCGGCTTGCAGCTGTAATCGCAGCAAAAGGTGGCGCTACAAAGTATTAACTCAACGGGGCCGAATATTATTGCATGCCCCACTTTTCAGTTTTTAATTTGTTAAAAAAAGTTTAAAATATCCAATAAATTTCATTCCACTTCACGATTGTGTCCTACAATTTGTTGATTCTTCCCAAGTTCAAGGGGGCCAAATACTTTCACAATGCACTGTATATCTATATCCTTCTGAACCAACAGTCCTTCTGATGATTAATCAAGCTGCATAAAATCAGTGATAGGTAGTGTTGAGCCACCCCCGTAGTGTTCGAGTTCGGTTCGGTTCGTCGAACACCCGTGTGTTCGCCGAACTGTTCGTCGAACACCTTCGAACACCGTTAAAACCAATGGCAGGCAAACAAAAACACATAGAAACACATAGAAAACACCTTCAAAGGTGTCCAAAAGCTGACAAACTGCTCAGAAGACACAACTAACACATGGAAAAGTGACAAGTACATATAGTCACGCGAAAAGAAAAGAGGTGGAGGAGTAAAAGGAGGGGGAGACACAGATATAGGCATGTCATGCCCTTCTAAAATCCAAAAAGTGAGAAGCCGACACGGCCAGTCCGTTCCTGCCCGTGCCACCTCTGTGTCGCCGGGTTTGTGCCAGAGCCGCGGTGGACCCTGACGGCCAGCCCCCCTATCCCAATACTGGTGCCTGTCCGCTGGTGGGTCGTGGCCCCCCACGGTGGGGGGGGGAGTAACATCTGCAGAAGAAAGACCATATTCCAGCCAAACTAAGATGTCGACTTCTTTTCATGGACAATGTGATACGCTCCCATTCTTAAGGACACGCCCATCGCTACAAATTCTAAATGAGGCACAAAAACAGCAGGTGCTTCAACGGATATCAAGTGCTCCTTCAAGTGGGCTCTCCATCACCTCAATTTCAACATCACAAATACTCCAGTCCTCAGAGGTGTCACCCCAATCGCACTTGCTTCCTCACAGCTCCCAAGTCTCCAGCTGCCCGTCTGAGTATGGGGTAGCACAGATGGTTGAGTCTGCACAGCTGTTTACTCATACTATAGCCTGGGAAACGGAGGTCTGCTCCAGAGCTTCTGTTAATCCAGATGAGGAAATGATCTGATCTGATGCCCAGAATCTTTATAAGTCGGATCCAGGACCAGATGAAGAAGGTTCTGAGCATAATGTAGACCCTTGTTCCCAAAGTGTAACTCCTGTTGGTGGAGACAATGATGAAGACGATGATGAGACTCAAATACCTGATTGGAGCGACAACTTGACTTCTCGGTCAGGGCAGGAAGAGGTTGGCTCTGAGGACGACGGGTGTGATAACACACAGGGTGATGATGACGAGGTTGGAGATCCCACTTACTGTCAACCCACAGTCAGCCAGTCGATGAGGTCAGCAGAGGAGGTGGAGGAGGATGTGACTAGATCTGGGGATGGGGATGACTCGGTACCCGGGCATTTGCCTGGCCTTGGGGATGTCGCGGTGGTCGGCTCCCTGGCCCATACCCTGGGGTCTCTCTTTAAAAGGGTGGATAATTGTTAATTTTATAAGAGTTCATGACGCCACCTGTGGTATCTGGTGACAAGCACCAGCGCTGCAGCAGTCCACTGAGGCCGGTGATAAGGCAGCTCGATGGTATAGCTCCCCACAGGTGGACCTAGGTCTCAGGGCAGCGTATGCAGGGGGAATGCAGGACAGGCGAGACCCAGCTGGGTCAGAGCAAGAACGGGAACGGACACAGTAGTCACTTCAGTACCTTTTACTGGTGGAAATTCAGGCACATCCCGGAGCACTGTAGGGTGAAGGGTGCAAATCAGGATCCTCCCCAATGAGCGGGTGTAGGGCCTCCTGTTTCTTGCCTCTCCGTAGTAGGTTTCTGACCTGCCTGGAGCTAGGCCTAACTTTGTCTCTGTCCTGCGCTGGCTGACCTTGTGGTAGGGCCTTCTCTTGGAGTTCACGCTCCCAGTATGCGGGGCCTAAGCGTCTCCTGGCTCTGTTACATATCAGCACCTTAGCGATCCTGGGACTTGTAGTTCTCCAGGGATTCCGGTTATGCCTTACTGGGTCATAGAGATACCGGTAAGCTCGGATCCTGTGTCCGGTAAATGCTTCAGGGTGAGCTGGTTAAGCTCCTCTGCCCCTTATATACTAACTCGCCACTCGCCTTCGGCCTACTCGGGCCCTCACTAGGCTATACACACTAACGGCAGCTTGCCGCGCTTCACTGATCTTACGGCACCGGCACACCTTAAGCTCTATCTGGGCTCCCTGAATCTAGCAAGCAGGAGCCTCGTGCTCCACTGCTGAACTATTAACTGCGTTCTCTAGACTAGACTGAGCTCCACTGCAGACTGACCTCTCTTAGGCTTCTCTACTGCAGGAACTCTTCAGAGGAACTGAACTGCCTAGCTCCAACTTCCCTATTTATATCCCTAACGGGCTCCCTCTGCTGGTCTGAGGTGGAAGGTGGAGATGTGTGAATGTTTATGGGGGCCTCTTGTGGAGGATTCCATCAATGCACTCTTCTAGGATCTGTGATACCAAGCGCAGCGGGGCATCACAGATGCTATTGACGACGAGGTTAGGTTGCGCCTTCCTGAACAGAGACGGAGTACTGGAAGCACGTCAACAACTGCATCCTTAACCACAACTCTGCCTCTGACCACAAGTCGTAGTGGCTCTTCAGGTCACATGGGCTCTAAGCCTTGCATAGCCTGGGCATTTATTCAGATCGATAAGGATGACCCAACTCGTGTTATCTGTAATATTTGTCAGCAAAAGCTAAGTAGAGGCCAAAAAATCCATAGTTTGAGTACTTCATGCATGTACCGTCACATGGATATGAAGCATAAGTTGCAGTGGGAAGCTCACTGTGCTACAATGCGGCCTAGCCGGCTGGGCCAACCACCGTCTGCCCCATGTTGTGCATCCGCAGCCTCTTCATCCTCTGTGACTGGGGGGACAGCAGTCACACATGTTTTTGGACGCAGACCTGTCACCTCTTTACCCGCAACAGCCAGTGTGATTGGCAGGTCGTCAGTTCATTGGGAAGTGGAAACACCTGCTAGTGTTGAGCGCTCTCCGACATCGAGAGCACCACCTTTGGATCAAGGCAACCTAACATGTCCGCCTGCATCTTCTTCACAGACCGGCAGTTTGCCGGGGACACCCTACTCAACACCGTCTAAGCACAACAGCCAGCCCTCGGTCCCTCAGATGTGGAAAAGTAAAAGACCATTTCCTCCTAGCCATGAGAAAGCTAAGAGGTTGAATTTCACCATCTGCAAGCTGTTGGCTACAGAAATGCTGCCTTTCCACCTGGAGGACACAGAGGATTTTCAAGACCTTATGTCCGTCACAGTGCCCCAGTACCAGATGCCCAGTCGGCACTACTTCTCAAAGAAAGGTGTGCCTTTCTCCACTAGAATGTCACACACAACATCACCGCTTCTTTGAGAAACTCTGTGTGTGACAGGGTGCACTTCATCACAGACACTTGGACGAGAAGGCATGGACAGGGGCGTTACATGTCGCTGACTGGGCACTGGGTAACTATGGTGACAGCAGGACAAGGGGCTGCTGTCCAAGTCTTACCGTCCCCACGAGTTGTGCGTCAATCCTCTTTATCTCGAAGTTCCTCCACTGCTTCTGCCTCCTCAACCTCCTCTCGGTCCTCCACCTGCACCCAAAGCCTGTCTGGTAATGCCACCTGCTTTCTAACTGCGCAGAAGGAATCCTGCACAACTCCTTACTATGCTGGCAGCAGGGCTCAACGGCATCAGTGTTTACTTTGAAATGTCTGGGAAATGTGAGTCACACAGCTGAGGAGTTGTGGTCAGCTCTGGAGTCCCAGTTTCATGAAAGGTTGTCTCCACTGGACCTGCAACCAGGGAAGGCCATGTGCGACAATGCTGCAAACCTGGGTGCGGCACTTCGCCGGGGCAATGTCACACACGTGCCTTGTATGGCTCACGTGTTGAATCTGGTTGTCCAGCAATTGTTAGCCCACTATCCCGGACTAGATGGCCTTCTGCAGAGGGCACGGTCGCTGTGTGCTCACTTCCGCCGTTCGCATCCCGCAGTTCAACGACTTACATCTCTACAGAAGTCGTTGGGCCTGCCAGTTCACCGGCTGAAATGCGATGTGCCGACATGGTGGAATTCAACTCTGCACATGTTGCAGCGACTGTGGCAGCACCGACAAGCCCTGGTGCAATACGTTCTGACGTATAGCCTGGGCCAATGAGATCCAGAGGTGGGGCAAATCACGCTGCAGGAGTGGTCACAGATCAGGGACCTATGAATTTGACGCGCCCCCTGGGCCATGGGGTACCCTGAGCCGGGCCGGTAGACACTGGGGGTTGTAGTCACTGTGGCGGTGACCCAGTCCGTGACCCAGGGCGGTCAATCCAAGGGTAATTTGTATATATGGATTTTATAATGTCTGACTACGCCACCTGTGGAGTGCGGCCAAAGGGGCCGTCGCTGCGGAACAGTCCTCTGAAGCTGGTGGTTTTGCAGCAACGGTATTATTACTCACCACAGGAAGAGTGTAGCTTCAGGGCAGTGTGGGTGGATGATGGTGGTTGTAGTGCAGGGAGTCAGTAATGAACACAGAGTCCGTGTGATGCCGTCTCAAGATATTACTCACAGTTGTTGTAGTGCAGATTACAGGTACCAGAGCAATCTCCCCCGTCGTGCTGTGCATACTCAGTGAGGGGCTCAGTCCACTCCCAGATAGCTCCGGAGTACTTAGCAGGACCCCCTTCTGTGTGTCCTTTCTCTGGCCTTCTCCCTGCACCTCACACCCAGTGACACTTCTATCCGGTATCCTCGGGCCTTGGCGGTTGACGTGTGTTCCGTCCCCTGGGTCCTATGTGGCTACCTTCTTAGTGAGACTGGTGTGGACTTTGGCCTGCAGTACATGAAATGCAGCAGCCTCCGGTTTCTAGTTGAGCCTTGCTGTTTCTCCGCTAGTTGAGGGACCGGTTCCCCTTATCTGGCCTGACCCCTCTACCTCCTGGTAGCAGCGGGAGTACGGGTGGCCTTCTGCACGGCCCGTAGCCGTAGGGTCCCTTCGGTTCCTGGAGCCTTCCAGCTCCCACTCCTCTCTTCTCTCCTTCAGTCCTGGGCCTCCCAGGCTAGGCCCGCCTCCGGAGCAGAGCTCATGACTAGTCTCTGCTCCTGTCACTTTTCCTCCTCTGTCTGGCTTGCTCTTTCTAAGATGGCTTCCTATTTATACTCTCCTTGTCATGTGCTCCCCTAAGCTGCTCCCCTAAGCTGCTCCCCTAAGCACCCACTACATAGGACCCTCAAACCAGCTAGGGACCTGGGACTGTGCTCTCCCTTAGGAGCAATCTCGCCGTACCCCCACTGCGGGTATGTGTTGGATGCAGGAGTCAGGGTCCCGAGCCATATGCCTTCCTTACCTGAGAGTGAGATACCACACCTCTGGGTGAGATGCAGTAACTCTGTGGCGACTGAACCCTCAGGGGCGCCACACACCCTTCTGCACAGTTTTGAAATGGCGACGAAGATGTTTAGTGCTGACGACGATGCCATTATCAGCATGACTATTCCGGTGATTTACATGCTGGAGCACACATTAAACAGAATTCAGAGTCAGGTGGTGGGACAAGAGGAGGTGGAGGAAGTAGAGGAGGAGTCGTATGCGGAAGGGATAACATCTCCAAGGTCCAGACGGTTGGCAGCACCAAGGCGGCAGGCATGGGAGGGTGAGGGAGAGGGATTAACCAGGGCGCATGGTAGCAGCCAAATTGTTGAGGAAGGTGCAGGAGCCGAGGAAGAAGTGGAGGATGAACTGGCGATGGGCATGGAAGACTCATCAGATGAGGGAGACCTTGATCACATTTCTGCTGTGCGAGGTTGGAGGGAGAGGGCAGAGGAAGGAAGCATGATTCTTACCTCGCTACCAACACAACAAGGACTTGGTACTTCTGGATGCGCAAGACACATGAGTGCCTTCTTGCTGCACTACCTGCAACATGACACCCGGATTGTCAGAATTCGAAATAATCTTGACTACTGGGTTGCCACACTCTTAGATCCCCGGTACAAAAGTATATTTGCCGAAATAATTCCTGCCTAAAAAAGGTATTGACGAATGCAGGAGTATCTGCAGACGCTGTTGCAGAATCTTACATGTGCTTTTCCACAAAACACCAGTGGTGCACGCAGTGAATCTCACAGTTCTAACTTGCCAACGGTGGGACTGTCGAGTCTTCATCACTCAAACAGTAACAGTAACACAGTATCTGCTGGTAACAGCAATTTTGTGGAATCGTTTCACCACTTTTTTAGACCATCCTTTGCAAGGCCACAGGAGACAAGAAGTCTGACACATAGTCAATGCCTAGAGAGGATGGTACAGGAGAATCTCCAAGTGAACATCGAAGCCATGACTGTGTCACTGGACCCTTGCTCATTTTGGTATTCCAATCTGGAATAATCGCCGGAGCTCGCCACTTACGCCTTGGAGATCTTGTCATGCCATGCAGCCAGCGTTCTCTCTGAACGTGTGTTCAGCGCTGCTGGAGGTGTGCTGACAGATAAGCGCACGCGGCTGTCCACTGAGAATGTAGACAGACTCACGTTCATAAAGATGAACAAATCATGGATTCGCAAGGACATTTCTACCCCTGTGTCATCCTTGGGAGACTAAAAGCTTGGGGATTTGGTAAAATCACCTAACCAACCATTTTAAGCAACAGTGGGGCAATTGATGCCACTTAACCCTAGAACGCATGACCATAAAAATCTACACTTTCACATACCTGGGGCCCTTTAGGCCCGTGTGCAAATAACATGGAATAACTCAAACTCAAATGACAAACAACTATATACATGAAGAATACCTAGAGTTTCAAAATTCTAACTAAAGTAATCTTGCAGAAAATAGAAAACAATTAACTGGGCGGGCCTGCAAGGCCACAGGTATGCGTTCTAGGGTTAAGTGGTGTCTGTGCCACAATTTTGGGAGTCCCCTTGCTGTGTCTTACGTGACGTTGGCATCGTCAATTCCAGGTGGGTTGGGTCGCACCCCCCCCCCTTTTAACTGTAAGAAACTACATACACTATGGCTTGGGGTAACACAGATGGTTGAGTCTGAAGAGTTGTTTACTCAGAGGTCTGCTCCAAATCTTCAGTGTCTGCTAGTCAGCGTAGAATTTTTAACTGCATCTAGCCTAGGCAATACTTTGGGCGTAGTAGCCCAGCTGCGAAGCAAGCTGCACCGCCTGTGTATCTAATAAGAATTTTTAAATGAATCTAGCCTAGGCAGACTGTGGGGACCCCCAACCAAACCCAGACGCTCAGCCCCCCTACCGCCCCCCTTTCATGGACAATACAATAATGTAACTCTTACAACTGGATGGGTGAGGATCGGTCACAGCTTTATTAACTCTTTATACTCATTCCATTAGGAATGCATTTTATTTCTAAAATAATTCAGCTTGTTGCAGCATGCCCTGGGTCCCCACTCCGGCAAGTTGGCCAACAAGTGTAACTCTCCAACATGTCCTTTCTATTTCCAGGCCACGGAGGATCCAGCGTACTCGTATGCAGGACTCTGACCCCCACCCATCACTCTTAACGCTTGTTCCACTCCGTCCTGGAGTCCTGACAGGAATATGTCCAGTCCAATATCTATTAAGTGAACACCGTCGGGCCGTATGAGGCCTGCTTTATCTCCTTCCAGTTGTCGGTGTCGTATCACTACACCGCCTCTGTCTCTTCTAAATTTTGCCATCCGAATATTTATTACCCGCCTTGTCCATTCGATGGCCGTGATGTCTCGCGCACCTTGCCATACCGCTATCGGCACAATCTCTGACCATACTATAGCTAATTTTGTGAAAAATTCTCTGAAGCGCTAAGTGTCTAGTTTCATTATTGCCATTAGTTATGTGCTCTTGTGATGACCTAGGTTGTTTCCCCCGGCCTGTATAACTAAGATGACCGGACCTCTTGCCTCTCTCCCTACCTTGATTACCTCCATTAGTACCTGTGGCCATAGCAGGCCTCTAATACCTCTCCAGTTGAAATATGTGTTATGAAACTCTAATTTCCCCCCGCCTGGGTGGACTTTCGCCCTTTTTTGTGCCCAATATATATACGAGTGGCCTATCACTCACACTGTTGGCTTAGCGTCACCTGTAAAAGAAACAAACCACGTTAGGATAACAAGTCCGGTCTTATGTATCTCGCCAAACACGTGGATCGCCATCTCCCTATCCTCTGAACTTCCGTTTCTGACAGTCCTGCTCTTGCTGCTTCCGTGGCCGCACCTATGCGGAATGAGTGTGTCCCGTAATCTTTGGGGTGGTTCCCTGCCGATGTTATGCATTTATTAAATATAGCTTGGAACAGGTATCTTGATAATGGCGTCCCATCAATGTGTGATAGGAAGAAATTACTTTGTGATCTGATGGTTAGATATGTTTTTACTATTGTTACCCGACTCAGTGTACCGTTTGTGGGTTGTAGAAGTACCCAAGTACCCCTGCCCGCTGGAACCGTTTTCGATTGGTGTATGCGTAGACGTATTGCATTATTGGCTATGACTACGTCCTGGTGTAATAAGCCTCCACTGGTGGTAATTTTGGATTGAGGGACTAATTCGCTTATACATAGCGCCCCGAAGAAGGCAATCACAAATGCAGTAGACATTAGTGTTGCTTCAAATTGTGAGTGTCATGTTAATGGTGTTAGGGATATGATGTGAGAAATCAGTTTTAGTGACACGGGACGGGACGTCTACATTCCTGACTTGGCTGACCCCTTTTCCACCCTTTTATGGATTGTCTGATGATGAATCTTTGTCACATCTCCCCAATTCAGTAGTTGGAAGTGAAATGCTACTCCGGTCAGACACCGCTGCGCTGACGCTCCTGATATGCCCCTCATCATTAGTTGGTGGAGAAATTCTATGGTGACTTGTGATCTGGCTTGTTCACATTGGTCAACCTGTCTGCCTGCTACTAGTCGTGTCCATTCTTCCCATGCCTTACCGTATGCTTGCCATGTTGACGGGGCAACTGACGCTCTGATTAATGGCATCAACTATTCGCCACTAGATCCCATAGGGAGGGTGGGCAACTGTTGCCCAATGGGTGGGCGTTGTGGAAGAGCTCTGTGAAAATCTGCGAATTGAATTGTTATAAAGCGTTAGCAGCAGCTTTATACCCCTCAGCATAGTGGCTAGCGCGGACCCATACATTGTGTTTTAGGCACAGGAATGCTAGCCTGCGTAGTAGGCCTAGCACTGGGAGAGACGATGATGCCATCTTATTAATGCAGTGCGCTAGGCTGGTGTTTTGTGTTATGAAGTGTATATTTTTGTTAGCCAGGCGCGCGCCCCATATTTCTATTGCTACCACTATTGGGAAAAATTATTTTCAGGGCTAGATGCAGCTAAAAATTATTATTAATTTCAAAGCTGGTGGAGCTTGGTATAGATGGCCTAATACAATGAGTCCCACACACTGCTAGAAGCCCAAATATTTTTTCAGAGCTAGATGCAAATAAAAATTATTTTTAATTTGCAACCTGATGGAGGTCAGTATAGATGAACTAATAGACCCAGTCCCACACACTGCTAGAAGCCCAAATATTTTTTCAGAGCTAGATGCAGAAAAAAATTATATTCAATTTGCAGCCTGATGGAGGTCAGTATAGATGGACTAATAGAACAAGTCCCACTCACTGCTAGAAGCCCAAATATTTTTTCAGAGCTAGATGCAGAAAAAAATGATATTCAGTTTGCAACCTGATGGAGGTCAGTATAGATGGACTAATAGAACAAGTCCCACACACAGCTAGAAGCCCAAATATTTTTTCAGAGCTAGATGCAGATAAAAATTATTTTTAATTTGCAACCTGATGGAGATCAGTATAGATGGACTAATAGACCAAGTCCCACACACTGCTAGAAGCCCAAACATTTTTTCAGAAGTAGATGCAGAAAAAAATGATATTCAATTTGCAACCTGATGGAGGTCAGTATAGATGGACTAATAGAACAAGTCCCACACACTGCTAGAAGCCCAAATATTTTTTCAGAGCTAGATGCAGAATAAAATTATATTGAATTTGCAACCTGGTGTAGGTTAGTATAGATGGATTAATAGAACAAGTCCCACACACTGCTAGAAGCCCAAATATTTTTTCAGAGCTAGATGCAGAAAAAAATGATATTCAATTTGCAACCTGATGGAGGTCAGTATAGATGGACTAATAGAACAAGTCCCACACACTGCTAGAAGCCCAAATACTTTTTCAGAGCTAGATGCAGATAAAAATTATTTTTAATTTGCAACCTGATGGAGATCAGTATAGATGGACTAATAGACCAAGTCCCACACACTGCTAGAAGCCCAAATATTTTTTCAGAGCTAGATGCAGATAAGAATTATTTTTAATTTGCAACCTGATGGAGGTCAGTGTAGATGGACTAATAGAGAAAGTCCCACACACTGCTAGAAGCCCAAATATTTTTTCAGAGCTAGATGCAGAAAAAAATTATATTCAATTTGCAGCCTGATGGAGGTCAGTATAGATGGACTAATAGAACAAGTCCCACTCACTGCTAGAAGCCCAAATATTTTTTCAGAGCTAGATGCAGATAAAAATTATTTTTAATTTGCAACCTGATGGAGATCAGTATAGATGGACTAATAGAACAAGTCCCACACACAGCTAGAAGCCCAAACATTTTTTCAGAAGTAGATGCAGAAAAAAATTATTTTTAATTTGCAGCCTGATGGAGGTCAGTATAGATGGACTAATAGAGAAAGTCCCACACACTGCTAGAAGCCCAAATATTTTTTCAGAGCTAGATGCAGAATAAAATTATATTGAATTTGCAACCTGATGGAGGTCAGTATAGATGGACTAATAGAGAAAGTCCCACACACTGCTAGAAGCCCAAATATTTTTTCAGAGCTAGATGCAGATAAAAATTATTTTTAATTTGCAACCTGATGGAGATCAGTATAGATGGACTAATAGACCAAGTCCCACACACTGCTAGAAGCCCAAACATTTTTTCAGAAGTAGATGCAGAAAAAAATGATATTCAATTTGCAACCTGATGGAGGTCAGTATAGATGGACTAATGGAACAAGTCCCACACACTGCTAGAAGCCCAAATATTTTTTCAGAGCTAGATGCAGAATAAAATTATATTGAATTTGCAACCTGGTGTAGGTTAGTATAGATGGATTAATAGAACAAGTCCCACACACTGCTAGAAGCCCAAATATTTTTTCAGAGCTAGATGCAGAAAAAAATGATATTCAATTTGCAACCTGATGGAGGTCAGTATAGATGGACTAATAGAACAAGTCCCACACACAGCTAGAAGCCCAAAAATTTTTTCAGAGCTAGATGCAGATAAAAATTATTTTTAATTTGCAACCTGATGGAGATCAGTATAGATGGACTAATAGACCAAGTCCCACACACTGCTAGAAGCCCAAACATTTTTTCAGAAGTAGATGCAGAAAAAAATGATATTCAATTTGCAACCTGATGGAGGTCAGTATAGATGGACTAATAGAACAAGTCCCACACACTGCTAGAAGTCCAAATATTTTTTCAGAGCTAGATGCAGAATAAAATTATATTGAATTTGCAACCTGGTGTAGGTTAGTATAGATGGATTAATAGAACAAGTCCCACACACTGCTAGAAGCCCAAATATTTTTTCAGAGCTAGATGCAGAAAAAAATGATATTCAATTTGCAACCTGATGGAGGTTAGTATAGATGGACTAATAGACCAAGTCCCACACACTGCTAGAAGCCCAAATACTTTTTCAGAGCTAGATGCAGATAAAAATTATTTTTAATTTGCAACCTGATGGAGATCAGTATAGATGGACTAATAGACCAAGTCCCACACACTGCTAGAAGCCCAAATATTTTTTCAGAGCTAGATGCAGATAAGAATTATTTTTAATTTGCAACCTGATGGAGGTCAGTGTAGATGGACTAATAGAGAAAGTCCCACACACTGCTAGAAGGCCAAACATTTTTTCAGAGCTAGATGCAGAAAAAAATTATATTCAATTTGCAGCCTGATGGAGGTCAGTATAGATGGACTAATAGAACAAGTCCCACTCACTGCTAGAAGCCCAAATATTTTTTCAGAGCTAGATGCAGATAAAAATTATTTTTAATTTGCAACCTGATGGAGATCAGTATAGATGGACTAATAGAACAAGTCCCACACACAGCTAGAAGCCCAAACATTTTTTCAGAAGTAGATGCAGAAAAAAATTATTTTTAATTTGCAACCTGATGGAGATCAGTATAGATGGACTAATAGACCAAGTCCCACACACTGCTAGAAGCCCAAACATTTTTTCAGAGGTAGATGCAGATAAAAATTATTTTTAATTTGCAGCCTGATGGAGGTCAGTATAGATGGACTAATAGAGAAAGTCCCACACACTGCTAGAAGCCCAAATATTTTTTCAGAGCTAGATGCAGAATAAAATTATATTGAATTTGCAACCTGATGGAGGTCAGTATAGATGGACTAATAGAGAAAGTCCCACACACTGCTAGAAGGCCAAATATTTTTTCAGAGCTAGATGCAGATATAAATTATTTTTAATTTGCAACCTGATGGAGGTCAGTATAGATGGACTAATAGAGAAAGTCCCACACACTGCTAGAAGGCCAAATATTTTTTCAGAGCTAGATGCAGAAATAAATTATATTCAGTTTGCAACCTGATGGAGGTCAGTATAGATGGACTAATAGAACAAGTCCCACACACAGCTAGAAGGCCAAATATTTTTTCAGAGGTAGATGCAGATAAAAATTATTTTTAATTTGCAGCCTGATGGAGGTCAGTATAGATGGACTAATAGAGAAAGTCCCACACACTGCTGGAAGGCCAAATATTTTTTCAGAGCTAGATGCAGACAAAAAATTATTTTGAATTTGCAACGTGATGGAGGTCAGTATATATGGACTAATAGAACAAGTCCCACACACTGCTAGAAGGCCAAATATTTTTTCAGAGCTAGATGCAGAAAAAAATTATATTCAGTTTGCAACCTGATGGAGGTCAGTATAGATGAACTAATAGAACAAGTCCCACACACTGCTAGAAGCCCAAATATTTTTTCAGAGCTAAATGCAGAAAAAAATTATATTCAATTTGTAACCTGATGGAGGTCAGTATAGATGGACTAATAGAATGATGCTATGCCCAAAAGATTTTACTTCACTAGGTGCAGTAAAAAAATTGGTATTCTATACACAGGTGGTATGTCTTGCAACACAGATAGGCTACTCCACTGACTAACACACTCTGCAATAGGCCAAAAAGGATTAGTTTTGCTAGATTCAGCCAAATGCTGTGAAAAAAACTTGCACAGCACTGGCACAGACCTGCCTGGCAAAAACTGATAGGAACTGATGTAACCTAGTCCTGAAAAGGACTGCAATTACAATTAGTCTTTACTCCCACAATCTATCTATTTAAGAGCACAGACCTGCCTGATAAAAGTCGTAGGAAATGCTGTAACCTAGTCCTTAAAAGGACTGCAATCACAACTATTCCCTACTCCCAAGCTATCTGTAGATTTGTGCGAAAATTGGCTTGAAATTAACAAGGTATAGCGCACACAGCAACAGCGGTGCCGTCTAACACGCAGCTGCAGCAGTGAGAAAATGGTGGCGACAGGGAAAATGGCTGGGTCTTATAGGGCAAGGACATGTGACATACACTGCCAATGACACATGCCCTTGCTTGTGTGAAAAAAAGCACTTCGCTCCGTGTGTGCGCTGCTGATAGGCTGACAGATTGCACCTCCCCACTGTAAATGCGGGAAAGAGAAAAAAAAATGGAGTTCTTCATTATTCCTGCAGAGATCCATCCCCTGCCCCTCCCCCCACCCCGCTGTACACTCAAACTGCGTATTAACATTAATTTTCATCATTACTGAGAAAAAATCCAGTTATGATTTTGGTGCACGAACAGTTATCGAACATAACCTCGAACAGCCGAATTTTTCTCAAATCGTTCGTGTTCGCCGAATGGCTCGAACACCGCCCAAAACAGCTCGAATTTGAGATTGGCGAACAGTTCGAGTAGAACAACGCTCATCTCTAGTGATAGGCAGGCAGGCAGTGTATGTGGCAGACTGCAGTGTATAATACAGCACAAGAGGGTCCATTGAATGTCCTGTTAGTCTAGGTACTACACAAGATATATATATATATATATATATATATATGTATATATATGTATATATATATGACGCGCCCCCTGGGCCAGTGTTGTTAGGGATACCCGGAGCCGGATCAGATGGGGGTTGTAGTCTCCGAGTGGCTGTGACCCGGTCCGTGCCCAGGGTGTCAAGCTCAGTGTGTGGCAGTCCTTATGATGTTACTAGATGTTCTTTTGTGTCGACTACGCCACCCGTTGAATTGCGGTCAATACGGCCGCCGCTGCAGCAGAGTCCACTGAGGCTGATGATGTGAGTGCAGCTTAGGTAGTATAACCCCCAACGGGAGGGGTATAGCCTCAGGGGGTCAGCCGTGGAGGATGGTGGTTGTGAAGGTGCAGCAAGGAGACTCAGAGGCATAAAATGCAGTTCCAGGGTTTTACTTACTGGTGTTGCTCGGGTCACTGTGTACAGCAGTGACCACCCAAGCCGTGCTGCATCCACCAGGTCCTGGACTCGGTCAACTCCCAGGCAACTCCGGAGTGTGGTCCTGAGCTCCTTTCTGTCTCTCCCTTCTTCTGGCCGTTCCCACCAGGGATCCACCTAAGTCCGGCTCCCTCGGGCCTCTTGTTGGTCAAGCCTCCTCTGGGCTCCCTGACCCTATTCTTGGTCTGCCTTCCGGGTGGATTTAGTGGGTGATCGTGGCAGATCCTGCCCACGACCTCCGGTTCCTGGCTAAGGTGTGCTGTAGCCTCTGCCAGCTTGGGATCCGGTACCCTGTTGCCGACCCTTCACCCTATTAGCTCTCTTATGGGCTCTTGGGGTCCCCTCTGCGCCTCTGGGTCTCTCTCTCTTCTCCTCTGCTCTGCTTCTCAGGTTCTCAGACAGACTGTCTGACTGACTGTGGCTGACTGACTGACATCTCACAGACTGACCCTGATCTAAGATGGTGCCCACCTTATATACTCCCTCTATGTGTGAGCTCAGGTGACCAGCACCCAATGAGCTCCTAACTTTACCCAGGCTGCTCCCCCTATCTGCCCCTACACTACTGGGATGTTCCACCCCCCTCCCACTCCAGCCAGGAACAGACACCGTCGTACCTGCACATTTCTCTAGTGGGAGTACCATCGGTCTGTTCCCCGGAAATGGGATGTGTGTAGTGCATGCAGCCTACTAGCTCAGTTCCACACTCCATCCTTACCCGGGAGTGGAATATCACACCTCTGGGTTGAGGTGCAATACCCCTGTAGCAGCCGAATCCTCAGGGTGCTACATATATACAGTACAGACCAAAAGTTTGGACACACCTTCTCATTTAAAGATTTTTCTGTATTTTCATGACTATGAAAATTGTACATTCACACTGAAGGCATCAAAACTATGAATTAACACATGTGGAATTATATACCTAACAAAAAAGTGTGAAACAACTGAAAATATGTCTTATATTCTAGGTTCTTCAAAGTAGCCACCTTTTGCTTTGATGACTGCTTTGCACACTCTTGGCATTCTCTTGATGAGCTTCAAGAGGTAGTCACCGGAAATGGTCTTCCAACAATCTTGAAGGAGTTCCTAGAGATGCTTAGCACTTGTTGGCCCTTTTGCCTTCACTCTGCGGTCCAGCTCACCCCAAACCTTCTCGATTGGGTTCAGGTCTGGTGACTGTAGAGGCCAGGTCATCTGGCGTAGCACCCCATCACTCTCCTTCTTGGTCAAATAGCCCTTACACAGCCTGGAGGTGTGTTTGGGGTCATTGTCCTGTTGAAAAATAAATGATGGTCCAACTAAACGCAAACCGGATGGAATAGCATGCCGCTGCAAGATGCTGTGGTAGCCATGCTGGTTCAGTATGCCTTCAATTTTGAATAAATCCCCAACAGTGTCACCAGCAACGCACCCCCACACCATCACACCTCCTCCTCCATTCTTCACGGTGGGAACCAGGCATGTAGAGTCCATCCATTCACCTTTTCTGCGTCGCACAAAGACACGGTGGTTGGAACCAAAGATCTCAAATTTGGACTCATTAGATTAAAGCACAGATTTCCACTGGTCTAATGTCCATTCCTTGTGTTCTTTAGCCCAAACAAGTCTCTTCTGCTTGTTGCCTGTCCTTAGCAGTGGTTTCCTAGCAGCTATTTTACCATTAAGGCCTGCTGCACAAAGTCTGCTCTTAACAGTTGTTGAAGAGATGTGTCTGCTGCTAGAACTCTGTTTGGCATTGACCTGGTCTCTAATCTGAGCTGCTATTAACCTGCGATTTCTGAGGCTGGTGACTCGGATAAACTTATCCTCAAAAGCAGAGGAGACTCTTGGTCTTCCTTTCCTTGGGCGGTCCTCTTGTGAGCCAGTTTCTTTGCAGCGCTTGATGGTGTTTGCAACTACACATGGGGACACTTTCAAAGTTTTCCCAATTTTTCAGACTGACTGACCTTCATTTCTTAAAGTAATGATGGACACTCGTTTTTCTTTACTTAGCTGCTTTTTTCTTGCCATAATACAAATTCTAACAGTCTATTCAGTAGGACTATCAGCTGTGTATCCACCAGACTTCGGCACAACACAACTGATTGTCCCAACCCCATTTATAAGCCAAGAAATCCCACTCATTAAACCTGACAGGGGACAACTGTGAAGTGAAAAACATTTCCGGTGACTACCTCTTGAAGCTCATCAAGAGAATGCCAAGAGTGTGCAAAGCAGTCATCAAAGCAAAAGGTGGCTACTTTGAAGAACCTAGAATATAAGACATATTTTCAGTTGTTTCACACTTTTTTGTTAAGTATATAATTCCACATGTGTTAATTCATAGTTTTGATGCCTTCAGTGTGAATGTACAATTTTCAGAGTCATGAACATACAGGAAAATCTTTAAATTAGAAGGTGTGTCCAAACTTTTGGTCTGTACTGTATATGTATATATATATATATATATATATATATATATATATATATATATATATATATCAGAGCTAGGCAGGCAGGCAGTGTATGTGGCAGACTGCAGTGTATAATACAGCACAAAAGAGGGTCCATTGAATGTCCTGTCTGCTGCTGCTGTAATAATTAAAGATATTTCTAGACAGCCCAAGATATCAGGGGCAGGGCAAATACTTTTTTGATCTTAGTACTGGTTATTTGCTTAAAAAGCAATCCAGAGTACACCATTTTTCTGCTCACTGCAGAATAAAGCCAGATCTGTTCCATATTACAGAGATAAAAATCCAGAAATTTGAACTGAACGTGAAAAATATTGTCCTCCTTTTTCATTCCTTTGCAGTGTGTCTCTGAAGCTATTCACACTAGGTCTCCGTGTAGAATAATATTAGTAAATTACAGGCCTACAATTTAAAGCCGTGGTTCTCTGTCAGACATATCACCTAAAAGGCTTCAAAAATCATACATTTCTTCCATTTTCATTCCGTTGCAGTGTGTCGGTGAAGCTATTCACAATACTTCTCCGTGTAGAATAAAATTAGTAAATTACAGGCCTGCTATTTAAAATTGTGGCTCTCTGTCAGACATATCCCATATCACTGCGTTCCTAAATAAGTCAATTCTCATGAACGTGGAAAATATTATCCTCCATTTAAAATGGGAAAGGTGCGTGGGAAGGGACATGGATGTGATGGTGATGGTGCATGCAGAGGCCAAGGACGTGTCCGTGGGCACGGTGAAATTGTGCCACAACAAACACCCACATCTTGTTGCTCGACCTTCCTGTCCCAATTACTAGGGGACTGCAGAGTACCACTATTGAAGACAGAGCAGTGTGAAAAGGTTATTGGTTGGATAGCAGATAATGCTTCCAGTCACTTGGTCACCTCCACTCTGTCTTCCACACGTTCAAGTCTCAGTAGCTGTCTGGACCGCATATTCCTCATCCTGATCCTCCTTCCTCCCACCATGCTGAGTGCGTGGAGACAACTGATCCCACACTTGGAGCTGTTCTCTTTTCCATTTGTAGATTTGGGCCTATTGCCCGGCCAGCTTCAAGCGAGTCAAGATGAGAACGCTTGTAGCAGTGCCCAAATATTGGAGCAGCCACGGTCACACAAAGGCGATGGTGGGAAAGTGAAATTAATGTCGCAAGAGGTGGATGATGATGATGAGACACAATTGCCAGAAAGTCAGGAGGAGGACCAGGGAGCGGAAGTGGAAGACGAGGTGGTGGATGATATAGTAATTGATCGAACCTGGCAGAGGGACACACAAAGCGAGGACAGCAGCACACAGGGGGAGGGAGGAGTAGCACCACAACAGGCAGGAAGAAGTAGTGTTGCGGCTACAGACACAAGGCGGAAAGCGTTCCTCTTAACGCCAACACGACGGAAGTTGCCAGTACAACTGTTAGGTCTTCCCAAGACTGGTTATTTTTTAAAGACTCTGACAATAACCCCAAAAAGGTCATATGCACCACCTACCAGGCCAGCATCAGAAGGGGTAGCAAAACTACCAGCCTGACCACCACCAGCATGATCAGGCACATGGCAGCAAAGCACCCGACTAAGTGGGCTGAACCCCAGGGTCCAGTAACAGTGTCTGTGGGTGACACCACTGCTTCTTCCACTGTTGTGCGTGCACGCCAATCCCCTGTCCATGGCACATGCCGAGATTCCTCCCGCCCGCACCTGTCATTGCACACTCTCAACTAGCACCATCAGCAAGCATGTCCATGTCATTATCCTAGCGCAGCATTCAGTTGTCCCTACCCCAGTCCTTGGAACGCAAGCGCAAACACACAGCTAATGCCCCACAGGCCACACTACTAAATTCACACATTTCACGACTGCTTGTGCTCGAAAGTGGGCCTTTTAGGGTCTTGGAGATGGAAGCTTTCCGCGACCTGATGGCGGCTGTCCCTCGGCACTCGGTCTCCAGCCGCCACTATTTATCCCGGTGTGCCGTCCCCACATTACACAAGTACGTGTCCCACAATATTAGACGTGCCCTCAACAATGCAGTTACTGGGAAAGTCCACCTAACCACAGACACGTGGATAAGTGCTTGCGGGCATGGATGGTACATTACGACGGCACACTGGGTTAATATAGTGGAAGCCGGGACCCAGTCGGACCTTGGGACAGAACATGTCCTCCCGACGCCGAGGATTGTGGGCCCTGGGTCAATCAGGGTTGCCCCCACATTCTACAGTTCCAGCACCTCCTCCTCCTCTTCAGCATCCATCTCCAAAATGAACACATCAGTCACAAGCTGGAAGCACTGCCTCAGCCAAGCAGCAACAGGCTGTGCTGAAGCTAATATCCTTAGGTGACAAACCGCACAATGCTGAAGAGTTGTGGACAGCTCTGAAAGAGCAGGCAGATCTTTGGCTGACACCGCTGACCCTACAGCCAGGCATGGTCATGTGTGACAATGGCCGGAATCTGGTGGCAGCTCTGAGGCGAGGTGAGCTCACACACGTACCATGCCTGGCCCATATGCTTAACATCATGGTTCAGCGGTTTCTCAAAACCTAACCGGATCTGTTCGATCTGCTTGTCAAAGTACGTTGCCTGGGTGTCCATTTTAGAAAGTCAGCTACAGCTTCTGCTGTCTTTGCCGTGCTTCAGCAGCGTTTGCAGCTTCCAGCTCACCGACTGATCTGCAATGTCCCCACGCATTGGAACTCTACATTGCAGATGTTGGTAAGGATTTGTGAGCAGAAGAGGGCAGTTGTTGACTAACAGCATCATTAAGGCCGTCGGTATTCAGGTCAGACTACACACAAAACCTCAGGAGTGGACATGAATGTCAGACATCTGTACCATCCTCCAGAACTTTGAAGGCTTTTTGGAAGTGCATTGAACTGTAGGTTGGATTGCTGCTAAAGGGAAAAAAACACTTTTTAAATCTTCTTCCTTAGCGAGTGTGAATGAGCTGAGTGTGACTGAAGCATAAGTGCAAATGGAAGTAAGTGTGTGACTTGTGATTCAGTGACTTTGGATTCAGGGAGTTTGGAAGAGAGGAATTTGGACTGAATTGCTGTCTGTATTTTATTAATTCTTTACATTTCTTTTTACTTAACATTTCTGTCTAGTGCAATTCCCATTAGGAAATGAGCTCCATTATTGACAATGCTATCCAGTATACATCTTGCCACATGTATGCAATCCTTGAAAAGCCGGTCGTGGGTGCATACTGCTGTGTGAAATGCGTGCACGTTGTGCATTTGGTAGCCCAGTTACTGAATCTAAATGAGCAGCTGGCAACACTGAGATCCATAGACAATATAGAAAGGAGTCTGCTGCTCACTGGGGTAGATGTGGGGAAGGATGGTAGTAGGGAGCTGCAGGACAGAGTGGCAGCTATCTGGGTGACAGTTAGTAGGGGGGGTAGAGGGAAGCGTGCCAGGGAGGCTAGTCTGGCACACCCCAATAAGTTGGCAAAGTTGGCAGATGTGGAGGGTGTCAGTACAGGGGTAGCACTGCTGTAGCAAGGTATGTCCTCTGAAAGCCGGAAGAGTGTCAGCTCCAGTAAGGGGGGAAATAGGAGAGCAGGGCAGGCCAGGCAGGTGCTGGTAGTGGGGGACTCAATTATTAGGGGAACAGATAGAGCAATCTGTCACAAAGACAGGGATCGTCGAACAGTGTGCTGTCTACCTGGTGCTCAAGTCCGGAATATTGCTGATGGGGTTGACAGATTACTGGAAGCGGCTGGTGAGGACCCAGCGGTCATGGTGCACATTGGCACAAATGACAAACTTAGAGTTAGGTGGAAGGTCCTTAAAGATGAATTCAGGGAATTTGGCTGCAAGGTGGTATTCTCTGAAATACTGCCTGTACCACGTTCCACGCCAGAGAGGCAACGGGAGATTAGGGAGATAAATAAATGGCTCAGGAATTGGTATTGGAAGGAGGGGTTTGGGTTCCTGGAGAACTGGGCCGACTTCTCAGTTGGCTACAGGTTCTATGCTTAGGATGGGCTGCACCTCAATAGGGAGGGTGCAGCTGTGCTGGGGGAGAAAATGGCTAGAAGATTGGAGGAGTGTTTAAACTAGGGATTGGGGGGAGGGTATTCATTTTATAGGTGGGGAAGATAGTGCAGATAGTGACCTGGGCACAAATAAAGAAATTGGGGGTAGGGTTAGAACAGTCAATATAATAAGAAGGAATAGAGGTACAGAGAGATACATAAAATGCATGTGCACTAATGACAGAAGCATCACCAACAAAATGGAGGAATTAGAATTAATTTTGTTGGAAAATAATTATGACATGGTGGGGATATCTGAGACATGGCTGGAAGAGAGCCATGACTGGGCAGTTAATTTACAAGATGAAAACAGGAGAAGAGAAAATCACCAATTACTGCTGAACATAAATGCTTAAGTTGCATCTCCAGTCATTTACTTAATTATAGATTGTTCATGGTTCTATTGCTCATTTCATTATACACATTTTTCACCTTTTTAATGTAGGTTTACTAAAATAAATCATGAAAGTCAAGTCTACAAAACTAAACTAAGAATCAATTCCCAATTTTTAAATGCTTCACTTTCTTTCATCTGCTTTTTAAAGAAAAAACACAAGCTATAATGAATAGCAAAGGTTTGGCTTCAGTTGACTATAGATTCAACAATTTGCACTTACTAAGAATAATGGCAATAGTTGAACTTTTTGAAGAATATCTATTTTATAAAATAAAACCTATGCAAGACACTATCAATTATATCAGATTTAGGTTCTATTTTCAGCTGATTATTTTTTACTTCCATTCTGTATTTCTGGTGTTTTTTATAAGAATAGTGTAGAATACACTACTGTTTTCTAGCTGTCAAAAATACTACAACTTCAACAGAAACATGAAGAACCCCATTACAGTCAAATGAGTCCTATAAGATTTTTCAGAATGTGTTTGTCATAGTTGTCATTTTTTACGTAAAATTCATATTTTCTTAATATACCAATAAAAGGTAGCAACATAACAACAATACTGTCTGATATAATTTAAAGAGAAAAAATATGATAGAATGAAAATATGTGAAGAAAAAAATAAAAATGGTTAAAAATATAGAGAAATGGTGACAGAAGATGTAAGAAAGTTCTTACAGAAAATGATTCTATAATGCCTATTACCTTAACAAATGCTCATGAAGTATATATAAATGCATTGATGAGAATTGGACATTTAAAGAGTAACCGTCTTTCTTATTTTTATTTAATAAATGAATGCTACACATGAAAATAAGCAACTTTGTAATATATCTTATCTGAGAAAACTGCTTCTTCTTCTGCCAAAACTGATCAGTCATTATCAAAATTCTCAATACTGAGGTAAAATCTGTATTCAGTTGAGACAGACTTTCCCATTAATGAAATAGGAGATGCAGTGGTTACAGATAAGATTCTACTTAGAGAGAAGGGAGAGGAGGAAGGAGCTAATTGACTGATGGTTGTTGGATGAGGCCATGACTGCTTTCGCTACTAGACAGGTTATTGGGTGCTTCACAGTGAACGTATAGTATATACACATCAGATTCCAAAGCATGGAATATATATGTATATATTTGAATTTACAGTTAGGTCCATATATATTTGGACAGAGACAACATTTTTCTAATTTTGGTTCTAGACATTACCACAATGTATTTTAAACAAAACAATTCAGATGCAGTTGAAGTTCAGACTTTCAGCTTTCATTTGAGGGTATCTACATTAAAATTGGATGAAGGGTTTAGGAGTTGCAGCTCCTTAACATGTGCCACCCTGTTTTTAAAGGGACCAAAAGTAATTGGACAATTGACTCCAAGGCTATTTCATGGACAGGTGTGGGCAATCCCTTTGTTATATCATTCTCAATTAAGCAGATAAAAGGCCTGGAGTTGATTTGAGGTGTGGTGCTTGCATTTGGAAGGTTTTTGCTGTGAAGAAAACATGTGGTCAAAAGAGCTCTCCATGCAGGTGAAACAAGCCATCCTTAAGCTGCAAAAACAGAAAAAACCCATCCGAGAAATTGCTACAATATTAGGAAAGGAAAATTCTACAGTTTGGTACATCCTGAGAAAAAAAGAAAGCACTGGTGAACTCATCAATGCAAAAAGACCTGGGCGCCCATGGAAGACAACAGTGGTGGATGATCGCAGAATAATCTCCATGGTGAAGAGAAACCCCTTCACAACAGCCAACCAAGTGAAACACTCTCCAAGAGGTAGGCGTATCAATATCCAAATCTACCATAAAGAGAAGACTGCATGAAAGTAAATACAGAGGGTTCACTGCACGGTGCAAGCCACTCACAAGCATCAAGAATAAAAAGGCTAGACTGGACTTTGCTAAAAAAAACATCTAAAAAAGCCAGCACAGTTCTGGAAGAACATTCTTTGGACAGATGAAACCAAGATCAACCTCTACCAGAATGATGGAAAGAGAAAAGAATGGTGAAGGCGTGGTACAGCTCATGCTCAAAGCATACCACATCATATGTAAAACACAGCGGAGGCAGTGTGATGGCTTGGGCATGCATGGCTGCCAGTGGCACTGGGTCACTAGTGTTTATTGATGATGTGACACAGGACAGAAGCAGCCAAATGAATTCTGATGTATTCAGAGCCATACTGTGTGCTCAGATCCATCCAAATGCAGCCAAACTGATTGGTCGTCTTTTCATACTACAGATGGACAATGACCCAAAACATAAAGCCAAAGCAACCCACGAGTTTATTAAATCAAAGAAGTGGAATATTCTTGAATGGCCAAGTCAGTCACCTGATCTCAACCCAATTGAGCATGCATTTCACTTGTTAAAGATTAAACTTCAGACAGAAAGGCCCACAAACAAACAGCAACTGAAAACCACCGCAGTGAAGGCGTGGCAGAGCATCAAAAAGGAGGAAACACAGTGTCTGGTGATGTCCATGAGTTCAAGACTTCAGGCAGTCATTGCCAACAAGTACTAGAAATGAACATTTTATTTACAATTATTTAATCTGTCCAATTTCTTTTGGTCCCTTTGAAAACAGGGTGGCACATGTAAAGGAGCTGAAACTCCTAAACCCTTCATCCAATTTTAATGTGGATACCCTCAAATGAAAGCTGAAAGTCTGAACTTCAACTGCATCTGAATTGTTTTGTTTAAAATTCATTGTGGTAATGTCTAGAACCAAAATTAGAAAAATGTTGTACCTGTCCAAATATATATGGACCTAACTGTATATATATATATATATATATATATATATATATATATATAGGTATGGTCCCCGCCAAGCTCTGCAATAACTCAAGAATAACTAATTGCCAACACCAATCGTATACACAGGCTGATTGGACACCCATGACTGGTTACATATGGCCTCAACAGGCTTCAGGGATACGGTTTATAGAGTAAGAGGAACAAAGCTATTACATTTTATATATTTAATCCAAAAAGTAGGCAGTGTTTATAGAAATATACAACAGATGCTACAAAAGGGGATAAAACTGTGCAGTATATACAATCACATTAAATAAAAGGGGATAACAAAAGAAAATAGCTAGACCTAATGTCAATGAAATGGCGCAGATCTTAGTGGAGGGGAGCTCTCCGATTGGAAAATGGTGCAGTCCTACAGTAAGCTGTATCTCCCAGTAATGAACAATGATTATACTGTAATTCATAATCTGCATTTATTAGAGAAGAGTCACGCCCACATACGTCCCCTTGGTTACTTCAGCGGGAGACATGTAAATGGAATGTGGCTAGGTCCCCAAAAATTATAGGATGCCCAATTTTAAGAATATCTGACCCCCTGGAGGTCACAGGAGGGAGATATTATTGCCATATTTCCAATCATGAATTTAGCTTTCAGGAGATAGTAGACATGGCATATCCAACTTTGTCTATTTGGCTGATATTAATTTGTGGTTGATGCACAGACCGCTCAGTGATGTAAGTAAATGCCATACGTTCGCCACTACATCATGATGCCAAAAATATGTCTCCCATAACAATATGACCTACTCCTATCACGTAAAGCCCAATATTTAGAATTGGACTTCAATGCCAGAGCATCTGACTGTAATTCCATTGAACACATATATGTAGCACAGGCAATTGAATGATTGCAACTGAAGCCAGTAAAAGTCCAAAAATTAAGTTTTAAAAAATGTAAAAAAAACAAAAAAACACAAAAGTTCAAATCACCCCCCCATTTGCCCCATTGAAAATAAAACAATTTTAAAAAAAATACACCTATTTTTTATCGCTACATTCAGAAATGTTTGATCTATCAAAATATAAAGTAAATTAATCAGATTGGTAGATGGTGTAATGAGAAAAAAGATCTAAACGCTAGAATTGCAGGGTTTTTTTGGCCTCCGCAACATTGCAATAAAATGCAATAATGATTGATCAAAACATCGTATCTACCTTAAAAGGGTATCAATAAAAATATCAGTTTGGGGCACCAAAAAAAAGCCATTAAGTAGTCCCAGATCACGAAAAATGGAGACGCTACGGATCTCGGAAATTGGACACATACGCTTATTTATTTATTTTTTTACAAATTTTGGAATTTTTTTTCACCACTTAAATAAAAAAATAATCTATACATGTTTGGTATTGGCGTACTAGTACAGTTGTGGGAAATCATATAGCATTTAATGAACATGGTAAATAAAAAACCCTCAAAAATAATTGTAGAATTGCACTTTTTTTGCAATTTCACTGCACTTGAATTTTTTTTCCCATTTTCCAGTATGCTATATGGTAAAATTAATAGTGTCATTCAAAAGTACACCTCGTTCCACAAAAAACAATCCTCATATGGCCATATTGAAGGTTAAATAAAAAGTTTTGGCTCTGGGAAGAAGGGGAGGAAAAATAAAAGCGCAAAATCAGAAAATTGAAAGGTCGTGAAGGGGTTAAAAATGAGCTTATCAAGCAACATTCAAATTTGCCTGTTTGCGTTATTTTTTCTAGAAATTTGATTAGCAGAGAAGTTATTCAAATATCCTCAGACCCCAGAGCATAATAAATTTAATATGTAAAAAAATTAAAAATTCCTCAAACTCATCCTACTACTCACCTCTCTGGCGCCTCTGCTACTCACTCCCACCAGTCCAGTCCTCTCTGCATCTTGATTCCCTGCTGCTCTTTCTAGATCCCCTTTCATGAGGCATGGAAGGGGTCTGCATAAACATGCGTAAGGTAATGGTGTCATGATGTCACAACATGAGTGTTATGGGGATGGTTGCAAACAACTTTATTAATAATGGAAAGCAACCGAACCCGGGGTCCGCAATGCAGCCTGGAAGACTTGCGGCCGAACACCTTCAGGTAAGAAGGTAAAACAACTAACTAATATATAAATCCCTCCAGTGTTACTGCACACCGAGACGGGAAAAGGGATTCGCACTATCTCCGTTAACTGCACGAGAGATGTGCGACAAATAACGTAGCCGTAGCCCTGTTAACTGCACAGAGGCTACGCAGCAGGCGCTAGGACGTGTGTGTGACTCACGCCGGCGTATACGTGCTTCCAAGCCAGTGTGCTACCGGACTGCGGAGTAACCCTCTACGTGGCTAGCAGGCGGTGCCAGGAATACGGAGTCCGCAGTCTGCTCGGGGTGTATAGCGACCCCCTTGTCGGAACCAGACTGTCAAACGGAACTACCTGCCTCCCTCCAGCTAAGACTGCCTATCCCCAGCTAAAACTGCCTGTCCAAAGCTAGAGCAGCAAGAGAGCACGTGGAGCCCAAACAGACAGGCGTCCACACAGGAACACAACCTTAGCTCAACCAGGGGAGGAGTCCTGAGGAGATAATTTGCATATTTCCACTGCATTTTGGGGTAAGTGAAGAGTCTCCGCGAGCTGAAAGAACACTGGATTTTGGCTGTTGGAGCTGAAAAGAGGACATCGGTAAACCGCGTACCTAACGGCGCGCGCATTTTGAAGCATTTTTCACTGTTTTCAGAACATTAACAGTAAGAACATGGAAGAGTCCAGGAGCCATTTGGTGAGCTGCATATCCTGCTACATGTTCACAGACTTGCCAGTGGAAAAGCCAAACTTCACATGCCAGAAATGCAAGCTTGTGTCCCTGTTGGAGGAAAAGTTGCGAAATCTAGAAGAGAGGTTAACTACCTTGAAAATCATTAAGGAAGGTGAAGAGTTCTTAGACAGAGCAGAATTATCTCTTCATGATTCAGAAAGAGAAGAAATTCGAACTGCACCTGACGAAACAGAGGAATGGAAGCATGTGACCCACAGAAGCAGGAGGATCGAGAGGCAGTCAGCACCCATACTGCTCAGGAACCAGTACCAGGCACTCACGCAGGAGAACCTTGAAGAAATACAGCAAGATAAGACTTTGCCAGCAATGAATAACCTTGTAAGTCCTCAGAATCCTCCTGGATGGAGAAAGAAGAATGTTGTGAAGAAAAAACGAAGAGTGGTGGTCATGGGGGATTCCCTGTTAAGAGGAACAGATGCCGCTATCTGCAGACCAGACATAACCTCAAGAGAAATGTGCTGTCTTCCTGGAGCAAAAATTAAAGATGTGTCTGACAGGATATCAAGACTCTTCAGACCTACAGATCACTACCCATTCCTGCTAATACATGTGGGGACAAATGACACCGCAAGAAAGGACCTGGAAACCATCTGCAGTGACTTTGAAGACTTAGGCAAGAAAGTGAAAGAATTGGGAGCGCAGGTGGTCTTCTCATCCATCCTCCCAGTGGATGACCATGGAACAATGAGGTGGAATAAGATTCTACAGGTGAACAACTGGCTACGTCGATGGTGCCGTCAACAAGGATTTGGATTTCTGGATCACGGGATGAATTACCTATACGATGGACTACTTGCTAGAGATGGGGTGCACCTTACGAAGACTGGAAAACATGTATTTGGAAGTCGCCTTGCTACACTCATCAGGAGAGCTTTAAACTAGAACAATGTGGGAAGGGAAGCAAAAGGCCAGAAAAAGCCATACAGCTGACAAATACTATTGAGATCTCTGCTACTGGAAGTGGAAAGAAAGAACAAAGACAAAAAAATCTAAATAAAAATATGGGAGGAAGAGAAACCAATCACAAACTAAAATGTTTTTATACAAATGCACAAAGCATGGGCAACAAACAAGGAGAATTGGAACTACTAATGCAGGAAAAGAAATATGATGTCATTGGAATCACTGAAACTTGGTGGGACGATACACATGATTGGAATAAAAGGCTAAAAGGATACAACTTATTTGCAAGAAACAGAATTGATAAACGAGGAGGAGGTGTCGCATTGTATGTTAGAAAAGCGTATATCTGCACAGAGATTGAAGCTTCAGAGACTGGGAGTTCTGTGGAAACTGTTTGGGTAAGAATACAAGGAGAGAACAACGGAAAGGACACCATTGTAGGCATTTACTACAGGCCACCTGGGCAAGCTGAAGATATGGATGAACTCTTTATGTATCAAATGACCAAGTTCTCCAAAAAATATGACGTAGTGGTCATGGGAGATTTCAACTATCCAGACATTTGTTGGGAATCTCTCTCAAGTAAAACTAACAGGTCAAGCAAATTCTTATCCTTTCTTGCTGACAACTTTATCTTCCAAAAGGTAGGGGAGAAAACAAGGGGATCTGCTACTTTGGATCTAATCCTTATAAACAGGGAGGAAATGGTTGAGGAGGTAAAGGTAGCTGGGACCCTAGGAGGCAGCGATCATGCTATTATAGAATTTTGGATAACTAGAGGAGGAAGACATGTGAAGACTCAAACTTCAAGGTTAGATTTTAGAAAGGCAGATTTTAAGAGACTCAGAAAGAGAATAGGAGGGATCCAATGGCTGGATGTCCTTAAGGACAAAAATGTCCAGGAAGGATGGGAAATTTTTAAAAATGAGATTCTCAAAGCACAATCGTTAACAATCCCGAAAAGTAGGAAGAATGGGAAGCATTTAAGGAAACCAGGATGGATGAACACAGAACTTAAACACATGCTAAAAAGAAAGAAAGAAATGTTTATTAAATGGAAAGAGGGAGACATATCTAAAGAAGATTATAATGCAGTCTGCAGATCCTGCAGGGCACGTATCAGGTTAGCTAAAGCTGACAATGAATTAAGGCTTGCAAGAGATGTCAAAAGCAATAAAAAAGGATTTTGGGGGTATGTCAAAAGTAAAAGAAAAGTCAAAGATGCTATAGGATTTTTACAGGATGAAAATGGAGAAATGGTAAGAGAGGATGTTGAGAAGGCCGAACTTTTTAATTCCTATTTTGCATCTGTTTTCTCTCAGAAAGAAAATGTAACATCAACTGATTTTCACTGTCCTTTTAAAGGAATAGAAGAATCCAAGTTATCTGTAAACAGAAAGATTGTGAGGGAATATTTAGCTAACATAAATGAGTTCAAGTCTCCAGGTCCAGATGAATTACACCCCAGAGTACTGAAGGAGATCGTAAAAGAAATTTTAGAACCACTCTCCATAATCTTTGAAAATTCTTGGAGAACAGGAGAAGTCCCAGAAGACTGGAGAAGAGCAAATGTTGTTCCTATCTTCAAAAAGGGGAAGAAGGTGGACCCAGGGAACTATAGGCCGGTGAGTCTGACTTCTATACCAGGAAAGATCTTTGAACAAATTATTAAACATCATGTATGTAAGTACCTGGATAAGAATGAAGTGATTAACCAGAGTCAGCATGGGTTTGTAACTAACAAGTCATGTCAGACTAACTTAATTTCCTTCTATGACAGAATCACTGACTGGGTGGATCAGGGAAATGCTGTAGATATAGTATATCTTGACTTCAGCAAAGCATTTGACAAAGTATCTCACACCATCCTTATTGAAAAAATGACCAAGTATGCAATGGACCAGGCAACTGTTAGGTGGATTCATAACTGGCTTAGTGATCGGACTCAAAGGGTGGTTGTAAATGGCTTCACATCCAGCTGGATGAATGTCTCAAGTGGGATACCACAGGGCTCTGTCCTGGGACCTGTATTGTTCAACATCTTCATCAATGATTTAGATGAAGGAATTGAGGGTAAACTGATTAAATTTGCTGATGACACAAAGCTAGGAGGGATAGCTAATACTAGAGAAGAGAGAGAGAGGATTCAAAAAGACCTAAATAAACTGGAGCAGTGGGCAGCAACCAACAGAATGGTTTTTAACAGGGAAAAATGCAAAGTACTACATCTGGGCAATAAAAATGAAAAAAGCATATACAGAATGGGAGGAATAGAGCTAAGCAACAGTACATGTGAAAAAGACTTAGGTATACTAATAGATCATAGACTGAACATGAGTCAACAGTGTGATGCAGCAGCAATAAAGGCAAACATAATTCTGGGATGTATTAACAGAAGCATACAGTCTAGATCACGTGAAGTCATTATCGGTCTTTACTCCTCTTTGGTCAGACCTCATCTGGAATACTGTGTACAGTTTTGGGCACCACATTTTAAAAAAGACATAGACAAACTGGAACAAGTTCAGAGAAGAGCGACCAGAATGGTGACTGGTCTGCAAACCATGTCCTATGAGGAACGGTTGCAGGATTTGGGAATGTTTAGCTTGCAAAAAAGAAGACTGAGAGGAGACTTAATAGCTGTCTACAAATATGTCAAGGGCTGTCACATTGTAGAAGGATCATCTTTATTCTCATTTGCACTGGGAAAGACTAGAAGCAACGGGATGAAACTAAATGGGAGGAGACACAGATTAGATATTAGAAAAAACTTTTTGACAGTTAGGGTGATTAATGAGTGGAACAGGCTGCCACGAGAGGTGGTGAGTTCCCCTTCAATGGACGTCTTCAAACAGAGGCTGGACAGACATCTGTCTGAGATGATTTAGTGAATCCTGCTTTGAGCAGGGGGTTGGACCAGATGACCCAGGAGGTCCCTTCCAACTCTACCATTCTATGATTCTATGATTCTATGATTCAATGATCAGAGTGCACCGCCATGTTTGTGGGCGGGCTATTTAAAGACTAAGCCCTGCCCACCGTCACATTATTGGTCGCACTACTGATGACGTCACCCGCGGCCAATCAGGCGGTGCCAGGTCACCGGATCAGCTGACACCAAACCACCAATCATGGTCCGCCATGTCACAGGCATGCTCAGTGCAGTGCATCCTGGACTTAGGCTGTAGTAGTCCTGTTCCCCTCCGCAACCTATACTTAACACTACTAGGAACAAAGACCCAAGAGACAGCTTGCACATCTTGTGCACCAGCTAGGCGTTGGGACCGATAGTGATGCTGAGCAGCATCTGCCCTGGTTAGATCAGAATGGGAGACCACAGAATCCACTGATGATTCTGAACCAATTTCAGATCCAGCAAATGCCCAACACCTAACAATGAGCTGTGACCTTTTGCGCATATGCATAGGACTCTCATGAGTCTCATGAAAGTCAGAATGCCCGGTTCAGCTGGGCATTCGGATTCAAGCAGGATGCCATTGTAATGAATGCACAAGGAAGCAAATTACAAACAATCATCCTTTTTAAGAATGTGGATTTTTGTAAAAGTCAAGTAGAATTCAATTCTACCCAAATGTATTTGCTCATATCTAAAATCAATGTTTGATGTGACCTCCCTTCGCTTTCAAAACAGCATCAAAGCATCAATTCGCTTAAATACATTTGCACAGAGGTTTTGAAGCAATTTGGTAGTTAGGTTGTTTCAAATATCAAAACTAACCAAAGATCTTCCTTGCATGTAGGCTTGTGAAAATCTGTCTGTCTCTTCATGTAATACCAGATGTAATAAACTAACCTTTATATTTGTGGAAGTATTCTTACTTTGCAGAATTATTTCCATTAATATCAGACTTCTGACAGTTAAGTCACAAAGTCTTTAGACAAATTGTCTCTTCAGAGAGGAAGAGGACTAGAACTCTAGTGCCACCTATAGGAAGTAGCAATCCTAAAAGTCAATAGTGACCCTTTAACGAGCCTTGTCACATGACTTAGGATAAAAGCCAGAATCAGAAACTCAATTTGCAGACACTATGTTTCGGGGTACTGCCCCTTGTCAGTGCAAAGTGTGACTTCTGGTTTGGCTGAGTGAGAGGCGTCAGACCGGTATCTAAGGGGTAGCTTAACTGTCTTTAGATAAAAGTCTTTAGAGTCATTTACATTGAGTCACAATAGACAACTCCTAGTTACCCTAGAGAGCATATCTCGACATCATCACTGTTCTAGGTTTGTTCTAAGGTTATGTGCCCATGATGCAGAAATGCTCTGGATTTTTTTCCTGAGTGTTTCTGCATCTCCCTGGCAGAAAAAACGCATACGGATTTTACATGTGTTTTTCCTGCCAGGGACAAGAGTTTGCCAAAGGTTTTTAGCATGCTTCACTTGCATTTCCGCATGTCGGTTGACAAGCGTTTTCCAAGCGATTTTAGCATCACTTGGAAAGTGCTTGAAAACTTGGTCACACTATATAAATCCATGCAAACGGCATGGTTTTATATAGTGTGACCCTAAAGAATGTTAAAAAATAAAGATCATACTTACCTTCTGATGGCCCGTGCTGTCTTTATTCGATGCGTCTCAGCTTGCCGGCAGCTCCTGGTACACTTAAGGACCTGTCGAAGTCAGCGTCACGTGACCCGTCACATGACTAAATGATGTCAGCGCAGGTCCTTCAGTCCACCGCGACCTGCCGACAAGCCAAGACAAGCACAACACGGGCCATCAAAAGGTAAGTATAATATTTATTTTTTATTTTATTCTTTTTTTTACAGGTTCTATGGTACCCGGGTCCGAAGGAGAGTCTCCTCTTCTCCAAACCCGGGTACCATCCGCACATTGAAACGCATGGAATCCGCATGTACAGATCCAGTGATGTGGATTACATGCGTTCCAATGCAAGTCAATGGCGGTGAAAATGCAGCGCTTCCGCAAAATAATTGATAGTGCTAGAAATGCCGATGCAAAAACGCTTAAAAAACGCATCGTGGGCACACAGCCTAACAGCTTCAATATCCTGAAGGTAATTTACCTGACTTTCTGCCCTTTTATCCTTTTCATTTGGGACATAAAGGAGTTGTATTCCAGCAACTGCCCCTGAAATTGTATGATTTTTAACTCAATATTCTGCAAGTATGTGGTTCTCACATTGAGCCCTTAAGGGAAATCACCTTAGCTAAACTTCTGCAAAGAGGAGGAATGAGCTTAATGTTCTGGGTTATTCAAAAACTTCTATTCCACCCAGAACAGGTCATTCTGAGGTTTTACTATTATTTAACCCCCGAATCCCCTTCAATTGTCAATATTTATCATCTCTGTTCTGTTTTCCAACTTTCCAGCCAAACAACATTTCTGAATAAAATTATCAGTACTGTTCACTTGATAAAGCAATGGCAGTACCCTTGCACGTACCTATCTTGGACCACTAATGGAGATTTGAAGAAAATACACTTCTACAAAAAATGGCAAAAACCTAAAACATGTATTAGCCACTGGTTTAAAAGAGAGCTATTTGTAAGCTAAGGCTGCATGCCCACTATGCATTTTTCAAGCATTTTTGCCGCGGAATTTCTGCAGCGAAAACGCTTAAAAAATTCTTGGTAATACGTGCCCCATGGTCCCCAATGATAATCCGCATGTGCTGTGCACATGCTGCGGAAATTTCCGCTGTGGATTATCATTGCAGAAAAATACGCAGCATGTCCATTAATTTTGCGGACACGCAGCGTAATCGCCGCCATTGACTTGCATTGGACAGTGTGACATCCGCATCACTGCATCTGCACATGCGGATATCACACGGTTCAATGTGCGTATGGTACCCGGGTTTGGAGAAGAGGAGACTCTCATGCAGACCTGGGTACCATGGTACCTGTAAAAAAAAGAATTTAAAATAAAAAATAATGATTATACTTACCTTCTGATGTCCTCCCGGTGTTTTCTCCGCTCTGTCTGGTCTGCTGTATGGGTCGTGGTGTTGTGAAGGACCTGCCATGACGTCATTGAGTCATGTGACCTGACACATGACTGAATGACATCACCGCTGGTCCTTCACACCACCGCGAGCCGCCCAAGACACCGGACTGAGCAGAGAAAACACCGGGAGGACATCGGAAGGTGAGTATAATCTTTATTTTTTATTTTTTACCATTCTTATTCTTTTTTTTTTAACTAACTTGGTCACACTACTATAAATCCATGCAGGTTGCTAAATTCGTTTGATAACCCGCATGCAGAAATGCATGCAAAAACACTTGACAAACGATCCTACCTGGCAGGAAAAATGCATGTAAAATCCGCATGCGTTTTTCCTGCCAGGGAGAAGCGTAAAAAATATGCAGCATTTCTGCATCGTGGGCACATAACCTTACACTTCAACAAATCAGTACATGAAAAATATATATTTGCATTGTGTTAGCCAATAAATAGAAAAATAGTCAAAATTGAAAGTCCTCAGTAGTTAATGGCTAACTGAAAAGATGATTAACAGCATAATTGCACAGTGGTTGGCACTGTAGCCTTGTAGTGCTGGGGTCCTGGGTTCAAATCCCACCTAGGACATGTGAAATGAGTTTGTATGCCCCCCCCATATTTGCGTGGGTTTCCTCTTGGTACTCTCGTTTCCTACTACACTGCAAAAACATACTGAAAGGGAATTTAGAATGTGGGCCCCGATGGGGACAGTGATAATGTCTGTAAAGTGCTGTGGAATTAATGGTGCTAAATAAGTCCAATATTTACTGCCACAACTGTTTCTCCTCTTCCCATATTGATAGTTATGCTTCACATTACTTGTCACATTACAGAATTATTCCTATGTCTATTAATACAGTGGCATGTAAAAGTTTGGGCACCCCTGGTCAAACTTACTGTTATTGTGTAAAGTTAAGCAGCTTGAAGATGAAATGATCCTTAAAATGCCTACACTTAAAGATGACACATGTCCTTTGTATTTTAAAAATTACAAAAATAAAAATGGGCTGATGCAAAAGTTTGGGCACATTTGGAGATTTGTGTTCTCAGATAACTTTGACCAAGGTTTCAAAACTTAGTTAACCTGTTAGCTTTATGACTTGTTCACTATCATCGTTATGAAAGGCCAGGTGATGCAAATTTCCAAGCTTTAAAAAACCCAGCCGCCTCTAACCTTGTGCCAAAAAACAGCACCCATGGGTTTTTCTAATCAGCTGCCTAGCACTCTAAAATTGAAAATGGTGAAGGCCCAAAAAGCAGGAGAAGGCCATAAGAAGATAGCACAGCGTTTTCAAGTTTCCCTTTACACATTTTGAAATGTAATTAAGAAATGGCAGTTAACAGGAATAGTGGAGGTCAAAATAAAGTCTGGAAGACCAAGCTAAATTTCAGTCAGAAATGCTTTAGGATTGCTAGAGAGGCAATTCAGTACTCCTGCGCAAATATGGCTTTCATACGTCTCATACGTCTTCTCCATAAAATTCAACGTTAGAAGTATGCAAAAGCACATCTAAACAAGCATGATGCATTTTGGCTGGCTACAAATAGTGTTTACAAGTAGTGATGAGCGAGCATGCTCGTTACTGCTCGGTGCTTGCCCGAGCATCTCACTACTCGAGATGCTTGGTGCTCGCCGAGTATTTCCGGGGTTGCACGGCGGGAGCTCGGGTCCCGTCCCTGCATTTTTGGTGCTCTTTAGAGCGCCAATCAACATACAGGGATTGCCTGCCTCTCACTGTAATACTGTAGCCATGTTGGTTGGGGCATTACAGTGATTGGCTGGCCACATAGCGTCATTGGGTCTACATCAGACCTGGCGCTGCCATGTTCGTCACAGTCACTCCGGAATTAGACAGTGTAGGGAGAGGTGCTGCTGCATCAAGGAGAGATTTGCTTGTGTATTAGGTAATGTAGGGAGAAAAACCATACATTACACATATCCATCTTAACAAACAGTCGTTTTGAGGACTAACTAATCCATCTGCAGAGATATCAGGCAGGCAGTGTATATAGGCAGGCAGGGTATATAGCAGACTGCAGTGCATATAGCAAAAGAGGCTCCATTCCAATTCTGCCTTCTGCTGCAGTTTGATATTTCTATACAAAGGCCCAGGTCTAAGGGGCCAGGAATACTTTTCCGGGATCTTAATCCTCATTATTTGCTTAAAAAGCAATCCAAAGAACACCGTTTTTCTGTGCCATTTGCTTGTTGGCACTGCAGAATACAGCCAGGTCCCTTCCATATTACAGCGCTAGAAATCCAGCTGCTTAAAACAGTTTTCTCCGTCAAATGGATCACATATACGTTGTCATAAAATACTGCCATTTCTGGCCTCCATTAAAAATTTCTTTCAGTGTGTCAGTGAAGCAGTTCACACCAGTTTGCTGTTCAAGCTACTTACCTACAGGCCAGATATTTAAAACTCCATTTTCTCCGTCACACGGATCACATATAAGTTCGCTCCAAACTCAGTCATTTGTAGTGAGCGTGGAAGATACTGTCCTCCATTTAAAATGGGCAAGGTATGTGGCAAGGGACGGGGAACTGGACGTGATTGTAATGGTGCATGCAGAGGCCGAGGACAAGGCCGTGGGCAAGCTGAAATTGTGCCACAACAAACACCCACATCTTCTCGCCTGACCTTCCTGTCCTAATTTCTAGGGGACCGCAGCACACCACTATTGAACCAAGAGCAGTGTCAAAAGGTTGTTGGTTGGATAGCGGATAATGCTTCCAGTCACTTAGCCACCACCATCACCCTATCTTCCACACGGTCAAGTCTCAGTAGCCGTGAGTCTGGACCGCATATTCCTCACCCTGATCCTCCTTCCTCCCACCATGCCGAGTGCTCAGAGACAACTGATCCCACACTTGGACTCTCTGAAGAGTTGTTCACTTTTCCATTTATAGATTCGGGCCTCTCGCCCGGTCCACTTGAAGTGGGGCAAGAGGAGATCTCGTGTAGCAATGCCCAAATATTTGAGCAGCCAGGGTCACACGAAGGCGACGGTGGGAAAGTGTCACAAGAGGTGGACGATGATGAGACACAATTGCCAGAAAGTCAGGAGGAGGACCAGTGTGCGGAAGTGAAGACGAGGTGGTGGATGATATAGTAACTGACCCAATCTGGCAGGAAGATATGCAGAGCGAGGACAGCAGCACACAGGGGGAGGGAGGCAGAGCACCTCAACAGGCAGGAAGAAGCAATGTGGTGGCCGCAGACAGAAGGCAGGCAACCGTTCCTCATAACACCAACACAAAGGAAGTTGCCAGTACAACTATTAGGTCTTCCCGAGTCTAGTTGTTTTTTAAAGACTCTGCCTATAACCCCAAAAAGGCCATTTGTACCACCTGCCATGCCAGCATCAGCATGGGTGGCAAAAAGACCAGCCTGACCGCCACCAGCATAATCAGGCACATGGCAGCAAAGTACCCGACTTTGTGGGCCAAACCCCAGGGTCCAGGAACAGTGTCTGCAGGTGGCACCATTGCTTCTTCCGCTGTTGTTTATGCAAGCCAATCCCCTGTCCATGGTGCATGCGAATATGCCTCCTGTCCTGCACCTGTTATTGCGCACTCTAAAGTAACAGCATCAGGAAGCACGTCCATGTCCTTGTCCTAGCGCCGCAGCATTCACTTGTCCATTCCCCAGTCCTCGGAATGCAAGCGCAAATATGCAGCCAATGCCCCATAGGCCACACTACTAAATTCTCACATTACACAACTTCTTGCGCTCGAAATGTTGCCTTTTAGGCTCGTGGAGACGGAAGCATTCCGCAACCTGATGGCGGTGGCCGTCCCTCAGTACTCGATCTCCAGCCGCCACTATTTCTCCTGGTGTTTTATCCCCACATTACACAAGCACATGTCCCAAAACATTAGCCGTGCCCTCAACAGTGCAGTTACCGGGAAAGTCCACCTAACCACGGACACGTGAACAAGTGCTTGTGGGCAGAGACGGTACATCTCGCTGACGGCACAGAGGACAGAGAGGAGGAGGAGAGTATGGTCAGTCATTCTCTTGGTGAGGACACGGAAATCTTGCCTGTTAGTAGTCTGGCACATATGGTTGAGTTTATGTTACGCTGTCTTTTCCATGACCCTCGCGTTCTCAAAATTTTGGGTGACAGTCATTACTGGTTGGTGACACTTCTAGACCCATGCTACAAGGAGAACTTTATATCTTTTATTCCTGAGGCGGATAGATGTACAAAAATGGGGCTGTACCAGAAGGCCCTTGTTGCGAAACTATTAAAAAAATTCCCATCTGGAAAAGCTGACGGCAGAGGGCACACTTCGTTGGACAACCAAGGAGTAAAGGTGAGAGAGACACAACTCCAATCCAGCAGAGGCGGGGAACACTGTCAAAGTTCTGGGAGAGTTGTCTCAGACCCTCGCATTGCACAGGCCCTGAGGCGTGGGGTACTCTCACAAGGAGTGCAAAGTTCTGGAAGATACTGAGGGAGTACCTTGCCGACCATACCAACATCCTCCGTGATTCCTCTGTGCCTTATAATTATTGGGTATCCAAGCTGGATAAGTGGAATGAACTGGCTCTGTATGACTTGGAGGTCCTGGCCTGCCCTGCCGCCAGCGTTTTATCAGAGCAGGTATTTAGTGCCGTTGGTGGAATTATAACTGATAAGCGCATCCGCCTGTCAACTGAAAATGGTGACAGGCTGACTCTTATAAAAATGAACAAGGGCTGGATTGGGCCAGACTTCTCAACACCATCGAATGATAGCAGCGTAACCTAACCTCAAATCCATAGTCTTTTCTTGGGAGGTGTATTCCCATGCACCTTTTCACACCCAGACAGGGGTATACGCTTCCTGATTTTGGCTATTTGAGCTCTTGTTCTCCTCCATCTCCTCATCCTCCACTATCATATCACCAGGGTGACCGTGGTCTGTGATGCAACACCCACATAATTTTTTTAAAGGGTGTTTATAATGCCCGTAAAAAAAATTTTTTATACAGTATGTTCATGTATACCCCCCAGGGGTAAATGTTTGTCAGCCCATACACTTAGTGCATGGGCATTACAAGTATAGGAGGCACGCTCCTTTCTAATGGGAACATTTTTTATGAGGCCCTCCTCCACGTCTCTTCCAAGGGGCATTGAAGTGCCTCCAAATTTTTCGCAGCCCTAGCATTCACTGCATAGGCCAACACTATGGGAGACTCTCTCCTTTCTAATGGGAATTTGTCGTTACTGTGGCCCTGCTCTATGTGTCTTTAAATTCTTAGTGGGGCTTTTCCTAAAATTGTTCAGCCGTTGGACTCACTGCATACCCTATAACTGTATAGCAGACCCTCTCCTTTCTAATGGGAACATGTCGTTGTTGTGATCTGTTACAAGAACTAAGGAAAGAAAGGAAAACTGTCCCTACAATAGTACTAAGCTGATTCCCTACGATGCAGCGGGCAACCTGTTCCTTGTGAACAGACCCGCCTTCATCCTCAGCTAGTCTGAATGCAGACCTATAGATATAAGGGTGGGGTCCCTACAAGTACTAAGGACTGGGACAAAATTGGACACCTCCTAGCAGAAGTTGTAGCAGAGCAAAAATACAAACAGACAAAAATACTTAGAGGTCCAAGTGTTAGAACCTTGCTCTTAGGTTTTTTCCTTTGCTGGTCACATGACCTCGTTGGCCTATTTAATCCTGCTCCGCCCTTCTGGCTTTGCTGGACTTCATTGTATAACTACTTTCTAGCTAGCCTGTGCTCTGTATCTAACTCTGTTAGTTTGCTTGGTCTACGGACCTCTTTGTTCTATATACTTTGTTTGTTTGTCTGTCTGCTACTATTTCTGTTAGGAGGTGTCCCATTTTCCTCCCAGTCCTTAGTACTTGTAGGGATTCCTTCCCCACATCTATAGGTCTCCGTACAGACTAGCTTAGGACTTTAGCAGGTCTGATCGCAGGATCAGGTTCCCTGTTACATCGTAGGGATTTGACGCGCCCCCTGGGCCAGTGTTGTTTGGGGGATACCCGGAGCTGGATCAGATGGGGGTCGTAGTCTCCGAGTGGCGGTGACCCGGTCCGTGCCCAGGGTGTCAAGCTCAGTGTGTGGCAGTCCTACAGATGTTGCTGGATGTTCTTTCGTGTCGACTACGCCACCCGTTGATTTGCGGTCAATACGGCCGCCGCTGCAGCAGGGTCCGCTGAGGCTGGTGGTGTGTGTGCAACTTCTGGTGGTGTAACCCCCAACGGGAGGGGTATAGCCTCAGGGGGTCAGTTGTAGAGGGTGGTGGTTGTGGTGGTGCAGTGAGGATGGTATTAAGACTCAGAGTCGGGCTGTGCAGTTCAGGGTGTTTACTTACTGCTGTTGTTCTGGTCACTCCGGCCTTGAGTGACCGCCCGAGCCGTGCTGCGTCCACCAGGTCCTGGACTCGGCCAACCCCCAGGTAATTCTGGAGCATGATCCTGAGCTCCCTCTCTGACGTTCCTTTTCTCTGGCCTTCCCCACTAGGGATCCACCTATGTCCGGCTCCCTCGGGTCTCTTGGTGGGTACACGTCCTCTGGGTTCCCTGACTCTATACTTGGTCTGCCTTTCGGGTGGATTTAGTACGGGGGTCGTGGCAGATCCTGCCCACAACCTCCGGTCTCTGGCTGAGGATTAGTGCCCTCCACCAGCTTGGGATCCGGTACCCTTGTGCCAACCCTTCACCCTGTTGCTTGTATTTGGGCTCTTGGGGTTCCCTCTGCTTCCCCTCTGGGTCCTTCTGACTCCTCTCTCTCTCTTCTTTCAGGACTGCTTGACCCTCTACAACAGACTGACTAGTAGCTGTCTGCCTGTCTGACCCTAATCTAAGATGGTTCCCACCTTATATACTCCCTCTATGTGTGAGCTCAGGTGACCAGCACCCAATGAGCTCCTAGCATTACCCAGACTGCTCCCCCTATCTGCCCCTACACTACTGGGATGTTCCACCCCCCTCCCACTCCAGCCAGGGACAGACACTATCGTACCTGCACATAAACTGGTGGGAGTACCGTTGATCTGTCCCCCGGAAATGGGATGTATGTAGTGTATGCAGCCTACTGAGCTCAGTTCCACACTCCATCCTTACCCGGGAGTGGAATACCACACCTCTGGCTTGAGGTGTAATACCCCTGTAGCAGCCGAATCCTCAGGGTGCTACAGATTCAGCTGAGTTCTATCGTAGGGACAGATCTCCTCTCTTTCCTTAGCTCTGGTAGCAGAACATAACAGTAAGTCCAGCCTGCAAATTCTCTAAGGAAAGATTTTTCTGTTCCATCATGGTGTCGGTTCTGGATTTGGCTAAACGCCTGCAGGGACTCTCTCTGGAGGTGGCCGAGCTCCGTCAGCACGTGAGTAACTGTCCTGGAGCACATTTCTTGGAGCCTAAGGTATGTTTGCCGGATTTATTTTTTGGTGAACACCGAGAATTTTTTTCATTTAAAAATGCTTGCTTATTGTATTTTCGTTTGAGACCCAAGTCCTCTGGGGATGAATCCCAGCGCATAGGGTTCATAATGTCACTTTTGCGCAAAGAGCCTCAGGAGTGGGCCTTTTCTTTGCAACCTAGTGATACATGCTTCAGATCAGTGGATAGTTTTTTTTCTGCTTTGGGACTATTATATGATGATCCTGACCGTGTCGCATCAGCTGAGACTGAGTTAAGACGTTTGAGACAGGGATCAGGTAATGTGGAAAAATATTGTACTCATTTCCGTCGTTGGTCTACTCAAACAGGGTGGAACGATTCTGCTCTGAAAAGTCTATTTCTTGCTGGGCTCAATGAAAGGGTTAAAGACCTGCTAATTGCTTATCCTACACCTGAAGATTTGCAACAGGCTATGCAATTAGCTATACGGGTGGATAGGAGACTGCGTGCTAGGGTTAATGAGAGCAAATCCTCTGCTATGTCAGTTTCTGGTTATGAGAATGTGTGTACTAACAGTGGTAAATCGATGGAGATTGGATCGGTGGCACCTCGCTCTCAAGAAAAAGACCGTCGATTTTCTGAAGGCTTGTGTTTCTATTGCGGAAAATCTGGTCATTTGATTAAAGGCTGTGAGCTTCGTATGAAGAAAGAAAAAAAAAATGGTCAGTCATGCCCGTATTGCCTGTTTAAATTCCAAGGGTGTATTTTTAGCTGCTTCCACGATTGCTCAGGAAAAATTAATGGAATTTCGGGTGTTTGTTGATTGTGGATCTACTCTGAATGTAATTGATGGGGGATTCTTGGAAAGACTCAATTTAAAACCCGAACCTTTATCATCCCCCATTGCTGTGGTTTCTGTGGATGGTTCCCCTTTGAAGAATATTACTCTCAAGGTCTGTGAATTTCCTCTCACTATTAATGGTGTTCACCATGAGAAATTGGATTTGGTAGTTTTGAATAACTTGCCTTCTCCAGTAATATTGGGATTGCCCTGGTTAAAATTTGACAATCCTGTACTGGATTGGTCTACCAATGAAATTAAATCCTGGAGCCATAAATGTTATGACAAGTGTTGTAACGGGCGTATTGCAGCTTTGGATAGGGGAGAATTGCCTGTTCCTATTCAGGATTTTTGGAGAGTTTTTTCTGAGAAGGAATCGCAGGTTTTGCCTCCCCATAGAGACTATGATTGTTCTATTGAATTTGTCCCTGGAGCGACTCTTCCTAAAAGTCGTTGATTTAACCTTACTATTCCTGAGAGGAAGGCTTTGGATGAATACATACAGACAAGTTTGGCCGCCGGTCACATTAGGCCCTCTAAGTCTCCTGTGGCGGTTGGATTTTTTTTTGTAAAAAAAAAGGACGGCGGTTTACGTCCTTGTCTGGATTTTCGTGAGATTAACAAAATTACTGTACGCAATCCTTACCCACTGCCATTGATTCCTGATCTGTTTAACCAGTTAATGGGGGCCAAGTGGTTCTCTAAAATTGACCTTAAGGGGGCATACAATCTGTTGCGCATGAAGGAGGGTGACGAATGGAAGACTGCTTTTAACACTCCTGTGGGTCATTTTGAGAATCTGGTTATGCCTTTTGGTCTTACTAATGCTCCTGCATTTTTTCAGAATCTTATTAATGACATTCTTAGACCTTTGATCGGCAAAAATGTGGTTGTGTATTTGGATGACATTTTGATTTATTCGCCGGATCTGGAGTCTCATTGGCGGAGCGTACGTGAGGTATTACAATTGTTAATGGACAATTCGCTTTTTGCTAAGCTGGAGAAATGTGAGTTCGCTGTACAGAGAATTAGTTTTTTGGGTTACATTATCTCCAGCGAAGGTTTTGAGTTGGACCCGGTTAAAGTTCAAGCTGTACAGGAATGGCCTAGGCCTATTGGTTTGAAATCGATACAGAGGTTTTTAGGTTTCGCCAATTATTACAGAAAATTCATAAAAATTTTTTCTAGTATTGTCAAACCTCTGACCGATCTCACCAGGAAAGGTGCTGATGCGGTTCAGTGGTCTTCTGAGGCCATTGAAGCTTTTGTTTATCTCAAGGAGAGGTTCACCTCTGCTCCCATCCTTATGCAGCCTGATGTGACTAAGCCGTTTTTGGTTGAGGTTGATGCTTCTTCGGTGGGGGTTGGCGCAGTATTGTCTCAGGATAACGGGGATGGATTACATCCCTGTGCCTTTTTTTCAAAAAAAATTTCGGAGACTGAACTGAATTACGATATTGGTAATCGGGAATTATTGGCTATTAAACTCGCATTTGAACACTGGCGCCACTTCTTGGAAGGTGCGGAATTTCCCGTTCAGGTTCTTACGGATCATAAAATTCTGATATATCTTGATGCTGCCAAGCGCCTGAATGCCCGTCAGGCTAGGTGGGCACTGTTTTTCTCGCGGTTTAATTTCTCCGTTACTTACATCCCTGGTACTAAGAATGTTAAGGCGGATGCCTTGTCTCGCAGTTTTTCTCCCATAGTCGGTGCTGAGAAAGAGGAGAACATTTTACAAGAAGGTGTTGTGATAGCTGCTTTGGACTCCGTTTTGGAAGATGAGATTCTTAAAGCACAGGAGAATGCCCCATCTAACACTCCTCATGGGAGGTTGTTTGTGCCTGGGACCTTTAGGAGAGATTTGTTTATTGAGTGTCACGAATCTCGGTTGGCAGGTCATCCCGGAATCTCTGAGACCAAGAGACTGGTGGGTCGCAGTTTTTGGTGGCCTGGATGGCAGAAGGAAGTCATTAAGTGGGTGCGTCAATGTACTATATGTGCTAGATCTAAGTCCTCACATACTCCTGCTGCGGGGTTGCTTTGTCCTTTGGAGGTTCCTAGTGCTCCTTGGACACATTTGGCTATGGACTTTATAACTGACCTTCCCCCCTCTGAGGGTTTTACTGTCATCTGGGTGGTCGTGGACCGTTTTAGCAAGATGTGTCACTTGGTTCCCTTCGTCAAACTGCCCTGCGCTAAAACTCTCGATAAGGCCTTTGTCAAGGAAATTGTCAGACTTCATGGCGTTCCTACTGACATTGTTTCTGATAGGGGTCCTCAGTTCGTGGCTCGTTTTTGGCGTGCCTTTTGTGACAGGTTGGGAGTTCATCTGTCGTTCTCGTCCGGATATCATCCTGAATCTAATGGCCAGACAGAAAGGAAAAACCAGGATGTTGAGCAGTTCTTGCGTTGTTTTGTGGCAGACAATCAAGAGGGGTGGTCTGAGTTTCTGCCACTTGCTGAATTTGCTTTGAACAATCATACATCTTCTTCTGCTGGTTGTTCACCTTTATTTTGTTGTTCTGGGAGACATCCGTCGTTTGGGTCGTTCTCCAAGTTGGGATCTGCCGTGCCTGAGGAGGAGAATTTTTCCGGTGATTTGGAGAGAGTTTGGACGGATGTGCATGGTAATCTTCAGGAGGCCAACAGAAAATCTAAAGACTACTTTGATAGGAAACGACAGGAGGTTTTGTTCGCTGTTGGTGACATGGTTTGGTTGTCCTCTAGGAATCTGCGGTTGAGGATTCCTTCTAAGAAATTGGGTCCCAAGTTTGTAGGGCCCTTTAAGGTGCTTCAGGTTGTCAACCAATCTGCTGTTAGGTTGGAGGTTCCTACCTCCTGGAGAATTAATCCGGTCTTTCATGTCTCTCTGTTAAAAAAAGCTGTTTTGTCGGATGGTGACGCCTCTGCCTCTGTTCCTCTGGTGGTGGAGGACAGGGAATATGAAATTTCTCGCATCCTTAACTCTAGACGGTATAGAGGTAGTTTGCAGTATCTGGTGGCCTGGAAAGGTTTCGGACCCGAGGATAACTCTTGGGTGAGGTCAGATGATGTTTCCGCGTCCAGACTTATCAGAGCGTTTCACAGGAGATTTCCTGATAAGCCTGGTCCTAGGGGATCCGGAGGATCCTCTTAGAAGGGGGGGTACTGTTAGAACCTTGCTCTTAGGTTTTTTCCTTTGCTGGTCACATGACCTCGTTGGCCTATTTAATCCTGCTCCGCCCTTCTGGCTTTGCTGGACTTCATTGTATAACTACTTTCTAGCTAGCCTGTGCTCTGTATCTAACTGTTAGTTTGCTTGGTCTACGGACCTCTTTGTTCTATATACTTTGTTTGTTTGTCTGTCTGCTACTATTTCTGTTAGGAGGTGTCCCATTTTCCTCCCAGTCCTTAGTACTTGTAGGGATTCCTTCCCCACATCTATAGGTCTCCGTACAGACTAGCTTAGGACTTTAGCAGGTCTGATCGCAGGATCAGGTTCCCTGTTACATCGTAGGGATTCAGCTGAGTTCTATCGTAGGGACAGATCTCCTCTCTTTCCTTAGCTCTGGTAGCAGAACATAACACCAAGGGCCAAGCAAACAATAGAGATAGGTACAAAGCATCTGGCTAGATTAAGTGTCAAAGTAACACTGAAGTCCAGCAAAGCCAGAAGGGCGGAACTGGAATAAATAGGCAGCAGGTCACGTGACCACAAAATAGAAAAAAAACTAACAGGAGGGTTCCAACAGTACCCCCTCTTCTATGAGGATCCTCCGGATCCTCCAGGCCCAGGCCTATCAGGAAACCTCCTGTGAAATGCTCTGATAAGTCTAGGAGCAGAGACATCATCTGCCCTTACCCAGGAGTTATCCTCAGGACCGAAACCTTTCCAAGCGACGAGATACTGCAATCTCCCTCTATGCTCTCTGGAATTCAGGATACGAGAAATTTCATATTCACCGTCTTCCACCACCGGAGGAACTGTGACAGTGGCATCCCTATCCGATACATCAGCTTTTTTCAACAAGGAAACATGAAACACCGGATTAATCTTCCAGGAGGAGGGAACCTCCAACCTAACAGCAGACTGGTTAACCACCTGAAGCACCTTAAATGGTCCCACAAATTTCAGACCCAATTTCTTAGAAGGAATCCTCAACCGCAGATTCTTTGAGGACAACCAAACCATGTCACCAACCGTAAACAAAACCTCTTGACGTTTCCTGTTAAAATACTTCTTAGACTTTTTGTTAGCCTCTTGAAGGTTACAATGTACATCAGTCCAAACTCTCTCCAAATCACCGGAAAAATTCTCCTCCTCCGGCACAGCCGACAGCAATTTGGAGAACGAACCAAATGACGGATGTCTCCCAGTACAACAAAAAAACGGAGAACACCCAGCAGAAGAGGATGTATGGTTGTTAAGAGCAAATTCAGACAGTGGCAGAAACTCAGACCACCCCTCTTGATTGTCTGCCACAAAACAACGCAAAAACTGCTCAACATCCTGGTTCTTTCTTTCTGTCTGTCCATTAGACTCAGGATGATACCCAGATGAAAATGACAAATGGACTCCCAACCTGTCACAAAAGCAGGCGAAAAACGAGCCACAAACTGAGGTCCCTTATCAGAAACAATGTCAGTGGGAACGCCATGGATTCTGACAATTTCCTTGACAAAAGCCTTAGCGAGTGTCTTAGCGCAGGGTAGTTTAATGAAAGGAACCAAGTGACACATCTTGCTAAAACGGTCCACGACCACCCAGATGACAGTGAAACCCTCGGACACAGGAAGGTCAGTAATAAAATCCATTGCAAGATGCGTCCAAGGAGCACTAGGAACCTACAGAGGGCAAAGCAACCCCGCAGCAGGAGCATGTAAAGCCTTTGATCTGGCACACACCGTACATTGACGCACACATTTAATGATTTCCTTCTGCCACCCAGGCCACCAAAAACTGCGACCTACCAGTCTCTTAGTCTCAGAAATTCCTGGATGACCTGCCAACCGAGACTCATGATACTCCACAAACAACTCTCTCCTAAAGGTTCTAGGTACAAACAACCTCCCATGGTGATTGTTAGATGGGGCATCCTCCTGGGCTTTCAGAATCCCATCTTCCAAAATGGAGTCCAATGCTGCTATCACAACTCCTTCCTGTAAAATGCTCTCCTCCTCCTCGGTACCAACCATGGGAGAAAAGCTGCGAGATAAAGCATCAGCTTTAACATTCTTAGTACCCGGGATGTAAGTAACAGAAAAATTAAACCGCAAAAAAAAAAAGAGCCCACCTAGCCTGACATAAAGAGAGGAGAGAACAAGGCGCAATGGGTGACTCAGTATTGCAATTGTTAGAGGGGTGTGGGGATGGCTACTAACCTTATGGAGTTGTGCACCTCTGCACAACCCCAGTGTAAAGCTCCACAAGCTCCTCTCTGTTGGTGGCTGTCATCTATTTCCAGCGGCGTTCACATATCCTGATCTCTCGGTGGTGGATCACGTGGTCAGGTTAGTATCATGTAACGCCGAGATAGACGCCCAGCTACACCAACACCCCCGGCAGCGTTCCGGAGGGTTTAGGGCAGCGCAGCTTGGAAAACCAGGGTAGTAATTCTAATTAAATTGCTCCCACAGGTGAAAGAACAATAGATTAAAGGCAGCTCTACCGCACCCCAACAGGGGGAAAAGGACAATCAGTGAATATGAATAGCGGTACCAGAGCACCAATAACAGGGCAAAAATATTAAAAGGACTGATTTATTAATACACACAACGCATTTCGGTGGACACAGCCACCGTCATCAGGTGTGACAAGCAGCAAACAATTGATCCTTATATACATTTGACTAGGTATACAATTACTTAAAAGGGGCGGGGCCAGATACAGAGTAATACCTCTATATTAACCCCTTGAGTTCATATATGCTCAATAGAGTAAAAAGGATTGTTATAAATTAATGCCTAATGAAGCATATAGGGTTCTTATAAAAAGGATTCGCTGTATAAAAACTTGTGAATGCCATTAATCATACTTCATAGGATATATTGTCATCTACCACCCTATATTTTATATTTTAAAAAAAAAATAATAATTTTTACATACAACATAAAACAATGTATAAATATAAAGTTATAAAATTACAATCAGTTTCTATAATTATAGTTAGGGAAAAGTAGACGAAGAAAGGAAAGAGAAAAATAAAAAATTCCCAAAAAAAGAAAAAATTATAAAAAAAAAAAAATTATAAAAAAAAAAAATAAAAAAAATGATAATTTTAAAAATTAAAAAAAAAATAAAAATTTCTCTTTTTTTTTTCTTTTTTTTTAATCTCTTTCCCTTCTCCTTTCTCTCTCTCCTCCCTCCTCCCCTCCCTCTCTCCTTTCCCCTCTTTCCTCCTTCTCTCTCTCCTCCCCCCTCCTCCTCCATATAAAAGATATATATAATAAATTTGCTAAAATATAAAAACAATTATTTAAAAAGTTGTCTTCTCTATATTAAGATTCAAACCTTCAGGAGACAAGGTTCCCATTTTGAAAATCCAATAATTTTCACGTGTAATGAGACGATTTAGTCTATCAGGGTGTGTATCAACTATGTGATCAATGATAGTTAGTTTTAGGTTATTAGGATTTTTTTGATGTTCTTTTAAGCAATGATTAGAAACACTATGTAGGGGAAAGCCGTTTCTGATATTTTGGCAATGTTTATTTAATCTGGAGTGCATTTCCTGGATAGTGCGGCCAATGTATTGCAGGCCGCAGGTGCACTGGAGCAGATAGATCACATATGAGGACTGACATGTAAGTCTAAAGCGAATGGGATATATCTCTCCAGTGACCGCAGAGATGAATGTTTTAGCTCCGTTATCAATGGATTGACAGCATAAGCATTTAGGGACGTTGCATTTATAACATCCATTATTGCTAATAGGAGCTGAATTTAAATGGTTCGGTCTTCTACCAATTGTTGTATTGCTAGGGGCTATATAGTTTCCTAGATTTTTACTCCTCCGATATATGACATGAGGAAATTCCGGTAAATGACCAGTTAATATTGGATCATTACTTAAAATGAACCAGTATTTTTTTAATAAACTGGATAACACTTGCGTAGGTTTACCATAGGTAGTAATCAGATTTAAACTGAAATCGTTGTATGGCTCTTGGCTGGTATTCTTGGATTTGTTGATTCACAAGTTCTGTGATAGGGATCTAGTTTTGGAGAAAGCATCCTTTAATAATTTCTGGGGGTATCCCTTAGCTCTAAAACGTTTTTGTAAAACCTTAGATTCCAGAAAAAAATCCGAATCATGTGTACAATTTTTTCTGACACGCCAATATTGACCGTATGGAATATTTCTAATCCAGCTGGGTAGATGGCCACTGTCAAATTCAAGATAGCTATTTACATCCACTTCCTTAAAGTGGGTAGATGTGGATATTTTACCCAAATTGTCTATATTTATCTGAAGGTCAAGATATTGAATATTACTCTCAGATATGGTAGAGGTAAAGGAAAGACCCCAGTCGTTAGAGTTTAATTCATCAATAAATTTGGCAGCCTCCACAGTATTTCCCCTCCATATGATAAACAGATCATCTATAAAGCAGTGGTACATAACGATGGATTTATCGGCGCCGAGGGATTGCGCGATGTGGATAGACTCGAATGCCCCCAAATCTATATACGGCATTAGAAATATTCCATACGGTCAATATTGGCGTGTCAGAAAAAATTGTACACATGATTCGGATTTTTTTCTGGAATCTAAGGTTTTACAAAAACGTTTTAGAGCTAAGGGATACCCCCAGAAATTATTAAAGGATGCTTTCTCCAAAACTAGATCCCTATCACAGAACTTGTGTATCAACAAATCCAAGAATACCAGCCAAGAGCCATACAACGATTTCAGTTTAAATCTGATTACTACCTATGGTAAACCTACGCAAGTGTTATCCAGTTTATTAAAAAAATACTGGTTCATTTTAAGTAATGATCCAATATTAACTGGTCATTTACCGGAATTTCCTCATGTCATATATCGGAGGAGTAAAAATCTAGGAAACTATATAGCCCCTAGCAATACAACAATTGGTAGAAGACCGAACCATTTAAATTCAGCTCCTATTAGCAATAATGGATGTTATAAATGCAACGTCCCTAAATGCTTATGCTGTCAATCCATTGATAACGGAGCTAAAACATTCGTCTCTGCGGTCACTGGAGAGATATATCCCATTCGCTTTAGACTTACATGTCAGTCCTCATATGTGATATATCTGCTCCAGTGCACCTGCGGCCTGCAATACATTGGCCTCACTATCCAGGAAATGCACTCCAGATTAAATAAACATCGCCAAAATATTAGAAATGGCTTTCCCCTACATAGTGTTTCTAATCATTTCTTAAAAGAACATCAAAAAAATCCTAATAACCTAAAACTAACTATCATTGATCATATAGTTGATACACACCCTGATAGACTAAATTGTCTCATTACACGTGAAAATTATTGGATTTTCAAAATGGGAACCTTGTCTCCTGAAGGCTTGAATCTTAATATAGAGAAGACAACTTTTTAAATAATTGTTTTTATATTTTAGCAAATTTATTATATAGTTACATAGTTACATAGTTTATAAGGCCGAAAAAAGACAAGCGTCCATCCAGTTCAGCCTATTTCTTGTGCACTGCAGCTATTCCGCAGCGTTGATCCAGGGGAAGGCAAAAAAAAAAACATGCGGTATAGGCCAATTTACATCATTGAGGAAAAATTCACTTCCCGACACCAATCTGGCAGTCAGATTAAATCCCTGGATTAATTAACTATCACTAAGCATAAAATGTAATTTTATTGTTCTCAAGAAAGGCGTCCAGGCCTCTCTTGAACTCATTAAGTGAGTTGGACATCACGACTTCCTCTCCCAGAGAGTTTCAGAGTCTCACGGCTCTGACCGTAAAGAATCCCCTTCTATGCTGGTGCAGGAACCTCCTTTCCTCCAGACGCATAGTGTGCCCCCTCGTCTTTGTCACCATCCTTGGTATAAACAGGTCATTATATATATCTTTTATATGGAGGAGGAGGGGGGAGGAGAGAGAGAAGGAGGGAAGAGGGGAAAGGAGAGAGGGAGGGGAGGAGGGAGGAGAGAGAGAAAGGAGAAGGGAAAGAGATAAAAAAAAAAGAAAAGAGAAATTATTTTTTTTTTTTTTTTTTTTTTATAATTTTTTTTTTTTTTTTTTATAATTTTTTTTTTTGGGGGATTTTTTTTTTCTCTTACCTTGCTTCGTCTACTTTTCCCTAACTATAATGATAGAAACTGATTGTAATTTTATAACTTTATATTTATACATTGTTTTATGTTGTATGGAAAAATTATTATTATTTTTTTTTATAATATAAAATCTAGGGTGGTAGATGACAATATATCCTATGAAGTATTATGATTATAGGATTCACAAGTTTTCATACAGCGAATCCTTTTTATAAGAACCCTATATGCTTCATTAGGCATTAATTTATAACAATCCTTTTTACTCTATTGAGCATATATGAACTCAAGGGGTTAATATAGAGGTATTACTCTGTATCTGGCCCCGCCCCTTTTAAGTAATTGTATACCTAGTCAAATGTATATAAGGATCAATTGTTTGCTGCTTGTCACACCTGATGAAGGTGGCTGTGTCCACCGAAACGCGTTGTGTGTATTAATAAATCAGTCCTTTTAATATTTTTGCCCTGTTATTGGCGCTCTGGTACCGCTATTCATATTCACTGATTCACCTAGCCTCATGGGCATTCAAACGCTTGGCAGCATCTAGATAGATCAGATTCTTATGATCAGTGAAAACCTGAATGGGAAATTTAGCACCTTCCAAGAAATGAAGCCAATGTTCAAATGCGAGTTTGATAGCCAGCAATTCCCGATTACCAACATCGTAATTAAGTTCGGTTTCAGAAATTTTTTTCGAAAAAAAGCACAGGGATGAACCCCATCCGTTTTCTCCTGATACAAAACCGCACCGACCCCCACCGAAGAAGCATCAACCTCGACCAAAAAAGGCTTGGTCTCATCAGGCTGCATAAGGATGGGAGCAGCCTGATGAGACCTCTCCTTGAGATACACAAAAGCTTCAATGGCCTCAGTAGTCCACTGGACCGTATTCGCACCTTTCCTGGTGAGATCGGTCAGCGGCTTAGCAATTATAGAAAAATTCTTAATGAATTTTCTGTAATAATTGGCGAAACCCCAAAATCTCTGTATTGATTTTAAACCAATAGGCCTAGGCCATTCTTGCACAGCCTGAACCTTCACCGGGTCCATCTCAAAGCCCTTGCTGGAGATAATGTAGCCCAAAAAACTAATTCTCTGCACAGCGAACTCTCATTTTTCCAGCTTAGCAAAAAGTGAATTGTCACTTAATAACTGCAATACCTCACGTACGCTCTGCCAATGAGACTCCAGATCTGGCGAATAAATCAAAATGTCATCCAAATACACCACCACATTCTTACCAATCAAAGGTTTCAGGATGTCCTTAATAAGGTTCTGAAAAAACGCTGGTGCATTGGTAAGACCAAAAGGCATAACCAGATTCTCAAAATGATCCACCGGGGTGTTAAAAGCAGTCTTCCATTCATCACCCTCCTTCATTCGCAACAAATTGTATGCCCCCCGGAGATCAATTTTAGAGAACCACTTGGCCCCCACTAACTGGTTAAACAAGTCCGGAATTAATGGCAGTGGGTAGGAATTTCGTACGGTAATTTTATTAATTTCGCGAAAGTCCAGACATGGACGTAAACCGCCGTCCTTTTTTTTACAAAAAAAAATCCAACAGCCACAGGTGACTTAGAAGGTGTAATGTAACCAGCAGCCAAGCTCGTCTGTATGTATTCCTCCAAGGCCTTTCTTTCAGGGATAGTAAGATTTAATAAGCGACTCTTGGGAAGAGTAGCTCCAGGAACAAACTCAATGGTGCAATCATAGTCCCTATGAGGAGGTAGAATTTGCGACTCCTCCTCTGAAAAAACCTTCCAAAAATCCTGAATAGGTACTGGTAATTCCCCTCTTTCCACAGCAGCAATGCGACCGTTACAACATTTATCATAACACTTAGGACTCCAAGATTTAATCTCATTAGTAGACCAGTCCAGTAAAGGATTGTGCAGTTTTAACCAAGGCAAACCTAAAACTACTGGAGAAGGTAAATTATTTAATACCACTAAATCCAAATTATCTTGGTGAATACCATTAATAGTAAGGGGAAATTCAAAAACCTTGTGAAAACACATTTCAAAGGAGTGTTATAAACAGCAACCACAGAAATAGGAGCTGACAAAGGTTTGGGTTCCAGGTTAAGTTTTTCCAAAAATCCCTTATCAATCACATTCAGTGTAGAACCACAATCCACAAATACCTGAAATTCAATCAACTCCTCCTGCAATGAGGTACTCCCTGAGAGAAATACTCCCAAAGAGTTTAAACAAGCAATACGGGTATAACTGACCTTTTTTTTTTCTTTGTTTAACAGAAGCTCACAGTTCTTAACAAAATGGTCAGATTTACCACAATAAAAACACAATCCCTTGGAAAACCTGCGGTCTTTTTCCTGAGAGCGAAGTGACATCACCCCAATCTCAATCGGTTCTCCGTCATCCGAGCAGACCCTCTGATGACTAGGAGCTGCCATAGCAGGAGTTTTCTCCTCATTAACCCTGGCACGCAGTCTCCTGTCCACACGTATAGCTAATTGCATGGCTTCTTGCAAGTTTCCAGGTGCAGGGAAAGCAATCAGCAGATCCTTAACCCTTTCACCTAAACCAGAAAGAAACAGACATTTTAACATCAAATCATTCCATCTCACTTCAGAAGACCACCTTCTGAAGTGTGTACAATAATTTTCAACATCACCTGACCCCTGCTTTAAACGTCTCAGTTGTGTCTCAGCAGAAGAGACTCGATCAGGATCGTCATACAACAACCCCATAGCAGAAAAAAAATCTTCCACTAATCTAAAACACGGATCATTAGGTTGGAGAGAAAAGGCCCATCCCTGTGGTTCCTTGCGCAAAAGTGACATGATAAACCCAATGCGCTGTGATTCATTCCCAGAGGACCTGGGTCTCAAACGAAAATATAATAAACAAGCATTTTTAAAGGAAAAAAAATCTTGTTGTTTACCATAAAAAAAATCAGGCAGTCCTACCTTCGGTTCAACAAAATGCGCTCCAGTACAGCTACTCACGTGTTACTGGAGCTCGGCCACCTCAAGAGACAATCCCTGCAGGCGTTGAGCCAATTTCTGAACAGACACCATGCTGATCTCCGGATCTCTTTCCTTAGGATTTTTTTTTTTTTGATTTTGGGCTGGACTTACTGTTGTGATCTGCTACAAGAACTAAGGAAAGAAAGGAAAACTGTCCCTACAATAGGACTAAGCTGATTCCCTACGATGCAGCGGGCAACCTGTTCCTTGTGAACAGACCCGCCTTCGTCCCCAGCTAGTCTGAACGCAGACCTATAGATATAAGGGAGGGGTCCCTACAAGTACTAAGGACTGGGACAAAATTGGACACCTCCTAGCAGAAGTTGTAGCAGAGCAAAAAGACAAACAGACAAAAATACTTAGAGGTCCAAGGACCAAGCAAACTATAGAGATAGGTACAAAGCACCTGGCTAGATTAAGAGTCAAAGTAACACTGAAGTCCAGCAAAGCAAGAAGGGCGGAGCTGGAATAAATAGGCAGCAGGTCACGTGACCACAAAATAGAAAAAAAACTAACAGGAGGGTTCTAGCAGTCGTACTTGTTACTGTGGCCCTGCTCTGTGTGACTTTAAATTCTTAGTGGGGTTTTTCCTAAAATTCATCAGCCATTGGACTCACTGCATACCCTATAACTGTATAGCAGACTCTCTCCTTTCTGTTGGGAATTTGTCATTACTGTGGCCCTTCTCTATGTGTCTTTAAACTCTTAGTGGGGTTTTTTCTAAAATTCATCAGACTTTGGACTCACTGCATACCCTATAACTGTGTAGCAGACTCTCTCCTTTCAAATGGGAATTTGTCGTTACTGTGGCCCTGCTCTATGTGTCTTTAAATTCTTAGTGGGGTTTTTCCTAAAATTGGTCAGCCTTTGGACTCACTGCATACCCTATAACTGTATAGCAGACTCTCTCCTTTCTTATGGGAATTTGTCATTACTGTGGCCCTGATCTATGTGTCTTTAAATTCTTAGTGGGCTTTTTCCTAAAATTGGTCAGCCTTTGGACTCACTGCATACCCTATAACTGTGTAGCAGACTCTCTCCTTTCAAATGGGAATTTGTCGTTACTGTGGCCCTGCTCTATGTGTCTTTAAATTCTTAGTGGGGTTTTTCCTAAAATTGGTCAGCCTTTGGACTCACTGCATACCCTATAACTGTATAGCAGACTCTCTCCTTTCTTATGGGAATTTGTCATTACTGTGGCCCTGATCTATGTGTCTTTAAATTCTTAGTGGGCTTTTTCCTAAAATTGGTCAGCCTTTGGACTCACTGCATACCCTATAACTGTATAGCAGACTCTCTCCTTTCTAATGGGAATTTGTCGTTACTGTGGCCCTGCTCTATGTGTCTTTAAATTCTTAGTGGGCTTTTTCCTAAAATTGGTCAGCCTTTGGACTCACTGCATACCCTATAACTGTATAGCAGACTCTCTCCTTTCTAATGGGAATTTGTCGTTACTGTGGCCCTGTTCTATGTGTCTTTAAATTCTTAGTGGGCTTTTTCCTAAAATTCGTCAGCCATTGGACTCACTGCATACCCTATAACTGTATAGCAGACTCTCTCCTTTCTATTGGGAATTTGTCGTTACTGTGGCCCTGCTCTATGTGTCTTTAAATTCTTAGTGGGGTTTTTCCCAAATTTTGGCAGCCCTTGGAGTCACAGCGTGGGCATTACCACTATAGGAGACCCGCTCCTTTATAATGGAAACATTTTTTTTACTGAGACCCTCCTCTATGTCTCTTCAAAGGGGTATTGGGTTGCGTCCAAATTTTTGGCAGCCCTTGCAGTCACTGGATACGCAATAACAGTATAGGAGACTCACTTGTTAATAATGGGAATAACAAAGCATAGCCGGCTGATGGCTCTCTAACAATAGCGAGGGCCGACAGCTGGCCTTTTAAGAATAGTAAAGGCCATCTCATGGCCCTATAAAAATAGGCTTTAAGACTTTCAGAGTCCCTCCATCATAAATAAAACAGGATGTGTCTGATGATATGTCCCACACCACATTGCCAGATAAGGTTGTAAAATGTTAAAATGACATTTCACAGTGAATGCATTTGTCTTAAAAAATAACGTAAAAAAACAAAACAATAGGATCTTTCTTTAGTATAAAAAACAGCGTCACCAATTTAACCTCAATGTAATCACATTGTTCAGCTCCTGCACCTCCTACTCCATCTCCAAAATGACCACATCAGTCACAAGCTGATAGCACTGCAAGCACTGCCTTGGCCAAGCGGCAACAGGCTGTGCTGAAGATAACATGCTTAATGCTTAATTGACAAACTGCCCAGCGCTGCAGAGTTGTTGAAAGCTGTAACACAGCAGCCAGATCTGTGGCTCTCACCGCTGAACATACAGCCAGGCATGGTTGTGTGTGACAATGGGCGGAACCTGTTGACAGAGAAATGACACCGAGAGTAGATACGGTTTCCCTCTATGCCAGTCACAAAGCTAAATACAACTCTCAGCAACAAAACCTGTGAACTGGCTCCGTACCGTCCCTGGCCACATTCACCTGTCCATGTGTTTGTGGGTAGGCGGTCCTTCCCAGTAAGTGCACTGGGGAGGGCACGGGTAATGTTGTGGGACCCGTGCTTGTGGAAGGTGGAGACGATACCGGGAAAAATAATGGCGGCTGGGGACAGAGTATGGATACCCGGCCGCCGCCAGCATGAGTTTGTGAAAAGCTTCCACCTCCACGAGCATAAAAGGCCACATTTCAAGTGAAAGCAGCTTTAGAGAACTTCCTGGGAGAAATGACAGCTGGGTAAATATGGTTTCCAAAGTCCTTTCACCAAGCTAAAGAATATGACTGTGGTGAAATACAACTCTCAGCTAAAAAAGCTGTGGACTGGTTCTGTACCATCCCTGGCCACATTCTCCTGTCCATGTGTTTGTGGTTAGGCGGTCTTTCCCAGTAAGTGCACTGGGGAGGGCATGGGTAATGTTGTGGGACCCGTGCTTGTGGAAGGTGGAGATGACACCGGGAGAAGCAGTGGCGGCTGGGGACCGAGTATGGACACCCGGCCGCCGTCGGCATGAGGTTGTGAAATGCTTCCGCCTCCACGAGCCTAAAAGGCCATATTTCAAGTGCAAGCAGCTGCCCAGAAATCTGGTAGTTTAGTGTTGTGGCCTGTGTGTGTGTGGGTGGCTGGCTGCATAATTGCGCTTGCATTCCAAGTAACAGAAAACTAAGCAGATGGTGGCCTCTATTATCATCATGGCTTCACCTCGGCACTATGAACTCTCCTGAAGGAGAAGCCAGAGCCCATCGGAGGAGTCTCCGGTTCTCTGGTGAGCCCGTCCAACCCTGCCGAGAAGCAGTCCTGGCTAAGAAAAGTGTGGGGGAAGGTTCCTGGACACTCTATGGCTGCTTTTTTAATGTGGATTGGCCATGCTTATGCATGTTATTTCTTAAACCACATTGCAGATAAGGTGATTGTCCAACTTTGTATTCATGAAATTAAATGCGCAAAGAAAGATGTTTGTGTGTCAAAGCACCACCTACAAGTGCAATATTGGACGGGCTGCCATTGCTTCTGCAACTAGCTGCATTAGAGGACTTCCTGGGAAAAATGACACCCAGGGTACATATTCTTTCCAACTATGCCAGTCCTTTCACCAAGCTAAATACAGTACAACTCTCAGCAAAAAAAGCTGTGGACTGGCTCTGTACTGTTCCTGACCACATTCACCTGTCCATATGTTTGCATTTAGGCGGTCCTTCCCAGTAAGTGCACTAGGGAGGGCAGGGGTAATGTTGTGGGACCTGTGCTTGTGGAAGGCGGAGACGATACCGGGAGAAATAGTGGCACCTGGGGACCGAATATGGACACCCGGCCGCCTCTGGCATGAGGTTGTGAAAAGCTTCCGCCTCCACGAGCCTAGAAGGCCATATTTCACGTGCAAGCAGTTGCCCAGAAATCTGGCAGTTTAGTGTTGCGGCCTGTGGGTGGGTGGGTGGCTGGCTGCATATTTGCACTTGCATTCCAAGGAATGGGGTAGGAACAACTGAACGCTCCACTGGGACAAGGACGTGGACAGTGATTGTTGCAAGTCTGCAACGACAGGTGCATGGGGGGAGGCATCTTCGCATGCGCCAAGGATCACTTATGATGGGCATACTTTTAGGCAGTGACCTGGGAGTCAGAAATGCTTCCAGAGGTCTTCCCCATGCCTTTCCCATGTCTTTTCAGCTCTGTATGCATGTGTCTGATGATGTGTCACATACCACATGGCCAGATAAGGTTGTAAAATGTTAAAATGGCATTTCCCAGTGAATGCATTTGTCTTGGTTGAAAGCAATGCAAAAGTGAAAAAAAGCATCAAGAACGCTAAGTGTGATCATATCCCAAGGTGTGGAGGAGAATTTTGGTTTTTGGTTATTTACTTGTTTTTTGTTTCTGACTTTCGTTCCTCCTGAATTTCACTTCATTCCCTGCACCCACTTTGTTTACTTGCGGCTCTACTGAACTTGATAGCTCCTGATGCTGTATTATCTAACCTCAGAGCCAGAGCTGGCACCGCATGGCCTCAGTGTCCAGCACTGCACTCTGCCCTCCCACTGTACACTCATTGGCTACCAGTATTTGCCTCAGTACTGTCCTCTGTTATCACTACAGTATTGCAAATAACAGAGCAGTGTCCTCATCTAGGGAAAGCAGCACAATCACTGCACTCCACATCCACAGTGGTGACAGAGCTTCACATGTCGCCACATCATCCCTGACATATGAGTACTGTACAGTGAAAAGTCTATAGTAGTGATGAGTGAGCACTAAAATGCTTGGGTGCTCATTGCTCGACCCCTGGAAGCATCTCTGACTCCCTGGTCACTGCTGTGAACAATGTTGTCAGAGTATTATGCCACTTTTACGGACTCACAATAAAACATACAAAAAGGAAACCAAAATGGATTTTCCTGGAAAAAAATGTTAAGGAACATTTTTGCCAGGGTAATGACTTGTGTATAAGGAAAATAAATAACCCCCCAAAAATTGCTCCTCCACACCTTGGGCTATGTTCACACGTAGCATTTTTTATGCGTTTTTTCACTTTTGCTTTGCTTTCAACGGTGAAAAATACATTTACCGGTAAATGTAATTTTAACATCTTACCTGGCCGACATGATCAGACACATCTATACAGGCTGAAAAGACATGGAAAAGCATGGGGAAGTCCCGTGGAAGCACGTCTGACTCCCAGGTCACTGCCTAAAACCGTGGTCTTCAGACGTGATCCTATATTACTGCAGTAATAATACAGACAATTTTGGCAATGTGACAAATATTAAACTCCATTTAAAATGGGCAAGGCGCGTGGCAAGGGATGGGGAAGTGGACTTAATGGGATAGAGCATGCAGAGGCCAAGGCTGTGGGCAAGATGCAACTGTGCCTGCTGAGGGAGTACAACAAGCACCCACATCATGTCGAACTACCTTCCTGTCCCACTTTCTAGAGGGCTGCGGAATATCACTCTTGATGCCAGACCAGTGTGAAAATATTATTCGTTGGATAGCAGATAAATAAATAATGCTTCCAATCAGCTTGCAACCACTACCACCACTCTGTCTTCCACACAGGCCAGTCTCAGTCGCCGTGAGTCTGTTCCACATTATTATTATTATTAGTAGTGTTATTATCATAGCGCCATTTATTCCATGGTGCTTTACATGTGAAAAAGGGGTATACATAGCAAAAACAATTACAATAATCTTGAACAAGAATGTGATGGTGACTGGTACAGGAGGAGAAAGGACCCTGCCAGCTAGGGCTCACAGTCTACAAGGAATGGGTGAGGATACAGTAGGTGAGGGTAGAGCTGGTCGTGCAGTGGTATGGTGGAGCAAGGGTTGCTGCAGGTTGTACGCTTGTCGGAAGAGGTGGGTCTTCAGGTTTCTTTTGAAGGTTTCAACAGTAGGTGAGAGTCTGATATGTTGGGGTAGAGAGTTCTAGAGTAGGGGGGATGCATGGAAGAAATCTTGTATGCGCTTGTGGGAAGAGGAGATAAGAAAGGAGTAGAGAAGGAGATCTTGTGAGGATCAGAAGTTGCGTGCAGGTAAGTACCAGAAGACTAGGGCACAGATATATGGATGAGACGGGTTGTGGAAGGTTTTCCATGCCAAGGTTAGGGTTTTGAACTGGAGTCTCTGGGTAATGGGGAGCCAGTGAAAGGATTGACAGAGAGGAGAGATTGGGGAATAGCGGGGGGACAGGTGGATTAGTCAGGCAGCAGAGTTTAGGATAGATTGGAGGGGTACGAGACTGTTATAAGAGAGGCCACAGAGCGGGAGGTTGCAATAGTCAAGGCGGGAGATGATGAGGGCATGCACTAGTGTTTTTGCAGATTTTTGTTTGAGGAATGTGCGGATCTCGGAGATTTTTTTTACTTGCAGTCGGCATGTTCCTCACCCTGATCCTCCTTCCTCACACCATGCCAAGTGCCCGGAGACAACACATCCCACACTTGAACACTCCGAAGAGCTGTTCTGTTCATCTTTCGATTTATAGATTCTGGCTTCTGGCTTGGTCCGCTTCAAGTGGGGTAACAGAAGATCGCATGTAGCAATGTCCAAATATTTGAGCAGCCATGGTCACCAGAAGGTGGATGATGATGAGACACAATTGCCAGAAAGTCAGGAGGACCAGTGTGTGGAAGAGTAAGACGAGGTGGTGGACGATGAAGTCGATGGGCCGAATCAAATGCCAGGGTCCAGAGACAGAGTCTGTGGGTGACACCACTGCTTCTTTCCCTGTTATATATGCATGCCAAGTCTCTGTCCATGAAGCTGGCGAAGATGCCTCCCGCCCTGCACCTGTCGTTGCACACTTGCAACCATCACTGTCCGCAACCACGTCCACGTCCCAGAGGAGCGTTCAGTTGTTCCTATCCTAGTCCTTGGAACACAAGCGCAAATACACAGCCACCCACCCTCAGGCCACAATACTACATTTCTTGACTGCTTGCACTAGAAATTTTGCCTTTTAGGCTTGTGAATGCGGAAGATTTCTGCAACCTCATGGCGGCAGCTGTCCCTCGGTACTTGGTCCCCAGCCGCCACAATTTCTCCCAGTGTGCCGTCTCCGCCTTATATAAGTACAGGTCCCAGAACATTACCTGTACCCTCACCAATGCAGTTATTGGGAAGGACCACCTAACCACAGACACTTAGACAAGAGCTTGTGGCCAGGGACGGTACATCTCACTGACGGCACACTGGGTTAATACTGTGGAATCCGGGACCCAGTCAAACTCTGGAATGGAACACGTCTTCCCGACGCATAGGATTGTGGGCCCTGGGTCAATCAAGCTTCAACACAATGTTCACAAGGTAGACAGCATCCACAGATCCTCTATAACAGTGTGTCATTCACAGATCCCTCATAACAGTGCATCATCAACAGATCTCTCCATAATACTGCATCATCCACAGATCCCCCATAACAGTACGTCATCCATAGATCACTCATAACAGCGTGTCATCCACAGATCCCTCATAACAGTGCATCATCCACAGAACTCTTATAACAGTGCGTCATCCATGGATCCCCATAACAGTGCGTAATCTACAGATCCCCATAATGGTGTGTCATCCACAGAGTCCCATAATAGTGCGTCATCCACAGATTCCACATAAGAGTGCGTTCTCCATAGTTATTTATTTTTCTCCTCCAAACCCTAGGCGCATTTTATAAATCATGTGTGTTTTATAAAGCAAAAAATATGGTATGTTCTGCTATTATTGCAGCTGAAGGAAGACAAATAGACAAGGGAAAGGCAGGGGTTATGAAGACACTTACATGCATTTTTTTCTCCAGAATGAAGACAAATCGACTAATAAAGTGATTTACAAAGTTTCCTAATTTTCAATTCTGGACAAAATAACTTAAAAATATGTAAAAGTTTAGCTTCAATTAAACTCTATAATAAATTTTAAGCTTAATATCTGCACCATTTGTGGAGTGTGATTGTTACATACAGTGTGGTAATAACATTACAGATTCTAATGGTGGAGGATTCAATAATTGTTTCCATTTTTAAGAATTATTAATACAATAAGTAGCCATGTAAAATACAGATGGCCTTTACCTACACAGCAAAGCTGTACAATTAAACTAACAGTCCGAATTGATTGAATCTTATCTTAATTAATACACAGGAGATATTACTTGTTGACTCTTCACATAAAATAGAAAATATTCATTCCCAGTATACATACAGCATGGAAATGGGTACAGGTGGTAATCTGACTGCTTATGGCATGCTAATAAGCTAATGTCAAAAATAGCATGTGGCGTGATTAACATATTCATGACATTCATGCAGATGACATTAGCATCACATTTTCCAGGAGAAAGCAAGATTTTTTTAAAAGCTAAGTATATTTCATACTTCTATAACAGTAAAATGTTGAAAATATAAAGAGCTCCTACACCCAAAGCAATAGAAAATACATTTTGTGTCATTATTATTAATTTCCAATATGGAAGTAAGTCTTCACATTGATAGATGTAAGTAACACAGTGGCGCTTGTATCTGAGGTTCTAGCTAGCAGCAAATAAAGGCAAATAAAACCATTTGTCCAGTTAGGGATATAAAGAATCTGTGTAACTCGTGCTTTACTAGAGCCAGTAAGGGTACAGTTAGGGAGCGTAGCAATAATATAGATAATGTTCAATTTAATATAACACTAGACCCAAGATAAACAGAACCGCATAGCCACAGATGATGTCACAGGATATCTGACCACATATACAGTGAAGGAAATAATTTTTTCATCCCTTGCTGTTTTTGTAAGTTTGCCCACTGACAAAGACATGAACAGTCTATAATTTTAAGAGTAGGTTCATTTTAACATTGAGAGATAGAATATCCCAAAAAAATCAAGAAAATCACATTGTATAAATTAGATATATTTTTTTGCATTTTGCAGTGAGAAATAAGTATTTGATCCCCTACAAACCATTATGAGTTGTGGCTCCTACAGACCAGTTACACGCTCCTAAATAAACTCGTTACGTAGTCACCTGTATAAAAGACTCCTGTCCACAGACTCAATTAATCAGTCAGACTCTAACCTCTACAACATGAGCAAGACCAAAGAGCTTTCTATGGATGTCAGGGATAACATCATAGACCGGCACAAAGCAGGAATGGGCTACAAAACCATAGGTAAGACGCTGGGTGAGAAGGTGACAACTGTTGGTGCAACAGTAAGAAAATGGAAAAAATACAAAATGACTGTCAATCAACATCGATCTGGGGCACCATGCAGAATATCACTTTGTGGGGTATCCTTGATCATGAGGAAGGTGAGAGATCAGCCTAAAATTACACAGGCAGCTGGGACCACAGTCACCAAGAAAACCATTGGTAACACATTACGTCTTAAAGATTTAAAATCCTGCAGTGCCCGCAAGGTCCCCCTGCTCAAGAAGGCACATGTGCAGTCCCATCAGAAGTTTGCCAATGATAACCTGGATGATTCTGTGAGTTATTGGGAGAATATTCTGTGATCAGATGAGACAAAAATTGAGCTCTTTGGCATTAACTCAACTCGCCCATTTTGGAGGAAGAAGGATGAGTACAATCCTAAAAGCATTGTCCCAACCGTGAAGCATGGTGGGGGAAACATTATACTTTGGGTGTGTTTTTCTGCAAAGGGGACGTGATGACTGCACGGTACTGAAGGGAAGATGGATGGGGTCTTATATCTCGAGATTTTGGCCAACAACCTCATTCTCTCAGTAAGAGCATTGGGTTAGTGGCTGGGTCTTCCAGCAACACAATGACCCAAAACATACAGCCAAGACAACAAAGGAATGGCTCAAAAAGAAGCACAGTAAAGTCATGGAGTGGCCTAGCCAGTCTCCTGACCTTAATCCCATAGAAAACTTATGGAGGGAGTTGAAGCTCTGAGTTGCCAAGCGACAGCCCCAAAATCTGAATGATTTAGAGATGATCTGCAAAGACAAGTGGACCAAAATTCCTCCTGACATGTGCGCAAACCTTATTATCTACTACAAATGTCTGACTGCTGAGCTTGCCAACAAGAGTTTTGCCAGAAAGTATTAAGTGTTGCTTGCCAGAGCAATCAAATACTTATTTCTCACTGCAAAATGCAAAAAAGTGTATCTAATTTATACAATGTGATTTTCTTGATTTTTTGGGGGGGGGGTATTCTATCTATCAATGTTAAAATTAACCTACCCTTAAAATTATAGACGGTTCATGACTTTGTCAGTGGGCAAACTTACAAAAACAGCAAGAGATCAAATAATTATTTCCTTCACTGTAACTACTGGATTGGAACTTAGCGGATTAATTATATAAAGTGCATAGTGGTTTACAGCATGAAAGATTAAAAAAAAAAAAAAGATCCTGCATTGGGAATAGTGTTGAGCCACCCCCGTAGTGTTCGGGTTCGGTTCGGTTCGTCGAACACCGGGATGTTCGAGGAACTGTTCGTCGAACTGTTCGTCGAACACCTTAGAACACCGTCGAACACCGTTAAAACCAATGGCAGGCAAACAAAAACACATAGAAACACATAGAAAACACCTGCAAAGGTGTCCAAAAGCTGACAAACTGCTCAGAAGACACTCTCTTTAAAAAAGCCGGCCGGCAAATTCAGCAGCGGCATACACCGGTACCCGACAATTTAGACAAGAAGGAATAGAGCATCACACATAGATTAGATAGATAGAAACATGTCAGTCACACATATAAGAAGCACAGTGACAGTGTTGGTTACTGCACTTGTCATTTAGTGTAAAGGATTTATTAAAAAAAATATTAGTGTTTTCATGCACCGTCTCTTTAAAAAAGCCGGCCGGCAATTCAGCATCTGTACCCGACAATTTAGAACAGAAAGAATAGAGCTTCACACATAGATTAGATAGATAGAAACATGTCAGTCACATATATAATAAGTACAGTGACAGTGCTGCTTACTGTACTTGTCATTTAGTGCAAAGGATTTATTTAAAAAAATAATAGTGTTTTCATGCACTGTCTCTTTAAAAAAGCCGGCCGGCAATTCAGCAGCGGTACCCGACAATTTAGAACAGAAAGATAGAGCATCACACATAGATTAGATAGATAGAAACATGTCAGTCACATATATATGAAGTACAGTGATAGTGTTGGTTACTGTACTTGTCATTTAGTATTAAAATAAAGGATTTATTATTAAAAAAATTGGCGTGGGGTTCCCCTTAATTTTAGGCTCTAGCGGAGGTTAAGCAGACGGCTGGGGCAGATGTTTGAAGCCTGGGAAGGGGGTAATACCCACGGAGCTTCCCAGGCTACTAATATCAGCCCCCAGCTGAATACATAGCCTTTACTAGCTATTAAAATGGGGGACCCCCCAAAAAAAATGACGTGGGGTCCCCCCTAATTTAATAGCTAGCAAAGGCTAGGCAGACAGCTGGGGGCTGATATTAATAGCCCAGGAAGGGAGCCATGAATATTGGCCCCCTCCCAGGCTAGAAACACCAGCCGTCAGCCGCCCCAGAAATGGCGCATTCATAGGATGCGCCAATTCTGGCACTTAGCCTCGCTCTTCCACGCTGCCCTGGTGCGGTGGCAGGGGGTAATAGGGTTGGGGTTGATGTCAGCTTATAATGCCAGCTGACATCAAGCCCAGGTTAGTAATGGAGAGGCGTCTATAAGACACCCCCATTACTAACCCCATAGTCAAAGTTAAAAAAAACACAAACACCCAGAATAAAGTCCTTTAATTGAAATAAAGACACAATCCTTTATTGTTCTAAATTAAACCATATTTACCATCACGCCCATTCCAGCTGAAGCCAACGATCTCCTGCAATAAAAGAAAAATAATAAAGCAACCTCATCCTTACCTTTCCATGGTTCCCACGACAGCTTCAGCTCTGCTACATCGAGATGACAGGCTGGACCGCAGCAGAACGCTGCCATCCAGCCTGTCATCCCGCAGACACTGAGAAGCGCAGGCTTGCTTGCGCTGCTCAGCGTCTCTCTGTGACGACATCCAGATGAGCCGAGTTCATGTCCAATGAACTCGGCTCACCTCATGCACGTCACTGACAGCGTGGGAAAATTCTCACGCTGAAGCGCTGATTGCAGGAGAATTTTCCCACGCTGTCAGTGACGTGCAGGAGGTGAGCTGAGTTCATTGGACATGAGCTCACCTCATGCACATCACTGACAGCGTGGGAGAATTCTCCTGCACTCAGCACTTCAGCGTGAGAATTTTCCCACGCTGTCAGTGACGTGCATGAGGTGAGCCGAGTTCATTGGACATGACCTCGGCTCATCTGGATGCCGTCACAGCGAGACAGTGGGGAGCGCAAGCATGCCTGCGCTTCTCACTGTCTGCGGGATGACAGACTGGATGGCAGCGTTCTGCTGCGGTCCAGCCAGTCATCTCGATGTAGCAGAGCTGAAGCTGTCGTGGGAACCATGGAAAGGTAAGGATGAGGTTGGTTTATTATTTTTCTTTTATTGCAGGAGATCGTTGGCTTCAGCTGGAATGGGTGTGATGGTAAGTATGGTTTAATTTAGAACAATAAAGAATTGTGTCTTTATTTCAATTAAAGGACTTTTTTCTGGGTGTTGTGTTTTTTTTAAATACTTTACTAGAAATTCATGGCGGTCATGTCTATTACTGGCGTGACCCCATGAATTTTGGGCTTGGGGCCAGCTGATAATACCAAGCTGGCCCTAACCCCTTTATTACCCAGTGAGCCACCGCACCAGGGCCCTGGATGAGTTGGGTACAGCGCCAGAAGATGGCGCTTCTATGAACGCGCCATTTTCCGGGGTGGCTGCGGACTGCAATTTGTAGCGGGGGGTGGGCCCAGAAAGCTTGGGCCTCCCTGCGCTGCAGATTCCAGCCCCCAGCTGCCTAGTTGTACCTGGCTGGACACAAAAATAGGGCGAAGCCCCACGTACTTTTTTTTTAATTATTTCATGAAATTCATGAAATAATTAAGAAAAAAAGGCCTTCCCTATATTGTTGTGTCCGGCCAGGTACAAATAGGCAGCTGGTGGTTGGGGGCAGCCCGTTCCTGCCTGCTGTACCTGGCTGGACACAAATATAGTGCGAAGCCCCACTTCAATTTTTTTTAATTATTTCATGAAATTCATGAAATAATTAAGAAAAAAAGGGCTTCCCTATATTGTTGTGTCCGGCCAGGTACAAATAGGCAGCTGGTGGATGGGGGCAGCCCGTTCCTGCCTGCTGTACCTGGCTGGACACAAATATAGTGCGAAGCCCCACTTCAATTTTTTTTAATTATTTCATGAAATTCATGAAATAATTAAGAAAAAAAGGGCTTCTCTATATTGTTGTGTCCGGCCAGGTACAAATAGGCAGCTGGTGGATGGGGGCAGCCCGTTCCTGCCTGCTGTACCTGGCTGGACACAAATATAGTGCGAAGCCCCACTTCAATTTTTTTAAATTATTTCAGGAAATTCATGAAATAATTTAAAAAAAATTGACGTGGGGCTTCGCACTATATTTGTGTCCAGCCAGGTACAGCAGGCAGGAACGGGCTGCCCCCAACCACCAGCTGCCTATTTGTACCTGGCCGGACACAACAATATAGGGAAGCCCTTTTTTTCTTAATTATTTCATGAAATAATTTAAAGAAAATTGACGTGGGGCTTCGCCCTGTTTTTGTGTCCAGCCAGGTACAACTAGGCAGCTGGGGGCTGGAATCCGCAGCGCAGGGAGGCCCAAGCTTTCTGGGCCACCCCCGCTGCAAATTGCAGTCCGCAGCCACCCCGGAAAATGGCGCGTTCATAGAAGCGCCATCTTCTGGCGCTGTACCCAACTCATCCAGGGCCCTGATGCGGTGGCTCACTGGGTAATAAAGGGGTTAGGGCCAGCTTGGCATTATCAGCTGGCCCTAAGCCCGAAATTCATGGGGTCACGCCAATATTAGACATGACCACCATGAATTTCTAGTAAAGTATTTAAAAAAAACACAACACCCAGAAAAAAGTCCTTTAATTGAAATAAACACACAATTCTTTATTGTTCTAAATTAAACCATACTTACCATCACGCCCATTCCAGCTGAAGCCAACGATCTCCTGAAATAAAAGAAAAATAATAAAGCAACATCATCCTTACCTTTCCATGGTTCCCATGACAGCTTCAGCTCTGCTACATCGAGATGACAGGCTGGACCGCTGCAGAACGCTGCCATCCAGCCTGTCATCCCGCAGACACTGAGAAGTGCAGGCTTGCTTGCGCTCCACAGTGTCTCTCTGTGAGGGCATCCAGATGAGCCGAGTTAATGTCCAATGAACTCGGCTCACCTCATGCACGTCACTGACAGCGTGGGAAAATTCTCCTGCACTCAGCGCTTCAGCGTGGGAGAATTCTCACACTGAAGCGCTGAGTGCAGGAGAATTCTCCCACGCTGTCAGTGACGTGCAGGAGGTGAGCTGAGTTCATTGGACATGAGCTCACCTTATGCACGTCACTGACAGCGTGGGAAAATTCTCCTGCACTCAGCGCTTCAGCGTGGGAGAATTCTCACACTGAAGCGCTGAGTGCAGGAGAATTCTCCCACGCTGTCAGTGACGTGCAGGAGGTGAGCTGAGTTCATTGGACATGAGCTCACCTTATGCACGTCACTGACAGCGTGGGAAAATTCTCCTGCACTCAGCGCTTCAGCGGGAGAATTCTCACGCTGAAGCGCTGAGTGCAGGAGAATTCTCCCACGCTGTCAGTGACGTGCAGGAGGTGAGCTGAGTTCATTGGACATGAGCTCACCTTATGCACGTCACTGACAGCGTGGGAGAATTCTCCTGCACTCACCGCTTCAGCTTGAGAATTTTCCCACGCTGTCAGTGACGTGCATGAGGTGAGCCGAGTTCATTGGACATGAACTCGGCTCATCTGGATGTCGTCACAGAGAGACGCTGAGCAGCGCAAGCAAGCCTGCGCTTCTCAGTGTCTGCGGGATGAGAGGCTGGATGGCAGCGTTCTGCTGCGGTCCAGCCTGTCATCTCGATGTAGCAGAGCTGAAGCTGTCGTGGGAACCATGGAAAGGTAAGGATGAGGTTGCTTTATTATTTTTCTTTTATTGCAGGAGATCGTTGGCTTCAGCTGGAATGGGCGTGACGGTAAGTATGGTTTAATTTAGAACAATAAAGGATTGTGTCTTTATTTCAATTAAAGGACTTTATTCTGGGTGTTTGTGCTTTTTTTAACTTTGACTATGGGGTTAGTAATGGGGGTGTCTTATAGACGCCTCTCCATTACTAACCTGGGCTTGATGTCAGCTGGCATTATAAGCTGACATCAACCCCAACCCTATTACCCCCTGCCACCGCACCAGGGCAGCGTGGAAGAGCGAGGCTAAGTGCCAGAATTGGCGCATCCTATGAATGCGCCATTTCTGGGGCGGCTGACGGCTGGTGTTTCTAGCCTGGGAGGGGGCCAATATTCATGGCTCCCTTCCTGGGCTATTAATATCAGCCCCCAGCTGTCTGCCTAGCCTTTGCTAGCTATTAAATTAGGGGGGACCCCACGTCATTTTTTTTGGGGGGTCCCCCATTTTAATAGCTAGTAAAGGCTATGTATTCAGCTGGGGGCTGATATTAGTAGCCTGGGAAGCTCCGTGGGTATTACCCCCTTCCCAGGCTTCAAACATCTGCCCCAGCCGTCTGCTTAACCTCCGCTAGAGCCTAAAATTAAGGGGAACCCCACGCCAATTTTTTTAATAATAAATCCTTTATTTTAATACTAAATGACAAGTACAGTAACCAACACTGTCACAGTACTTCATATATATGTGACTGACATGTTTCTATCTATCTAATCTATGTGTGAAGCTCTATTCTGTCTGTTATAAATTGTCGGGTACAGATGCTGAATTGCCGGCCGGCTTTTTTAAAGAGACGGTGCATGAAAACACTATTATTTTTTTTGATACATCCTTTACGCTAAATGACAAGTACAGTAAGCAACACTGTCACTGTACTTCGTATATATGTGGCTGACATGTTTCTATCTATCTAATCTATGTATGATGCTCTATTCTGTCTGTTATAAATTGTCGGGTACCGCTGCTGAATTGCCGGCTGGCTTTTTTAAAGAGACAGTGCATGAAAACACTATTATTTTTTTAAATAAATCCTTTACACTAAATGACAAGTACAGTAATCAACACTGTCACTGTACTTCATATATATGTGACTGACATGTTTCTATCTATCTAATCTATGTGTGAAGCTCTATTCTGTCTGTTATAAATTGTCGGGTACCGCTGCTGAATTGCCGGCCGGCTTTTTTAAAGAGACGGTGCATGAAAACACTATTATTTTTTTTGATAAATCCTTTACGCTAAATGACAAGTACAGTAAGCAGCACTTTCACTGTACTTCGTATATATGTGGCTGACATGTTTATATCTATCTAATCTATGTGTGAAGCTCTATTCTTTCGGTTCTAAATTGTCGGGTACAGGTGTATGCCGCTGCTGAATTGCCGGCTTTTCATGTTTCACTGTTGGCACTGTTCCCATCGATTTGGGCAATCACTGTAATGCCACAACCACCATGGCTGTGGCATTACAGTGAGTGGCAGACAATCCCTGCATGAATGGTGCTCTAAATAGTGCCAGACATGCAGGACACGCTTTTGGTGCACGAACAGTTATCGAACATAACCTCGAACAGCCGAATTTTTTGCAAATCGTTCGGGTTCGTCGAACAACTCGAACACCGCCCAAAACAGCTCGAATTTGAGATTGGCGAACAGTTCTAGTCGAACACCGCTCATCTCTAATTGGGAAGCAATGTTCGTATACAACTGCTGTGCAAGTTGTAACATAGTAACATAGTTTTTAAGGTTGAAGGAAGACTAAGTCCATCTAGTTCAACCCATAGCCTAACTTGTTGATCCAGAGGAAAGCAAAAAAACCCATATGGCAAACACTAAGCTCCACATTGGGGAAAAAAATTCCTTCCCGACTCCATACGACAATCAGACTAGTTCCCTGGATCAACGCCCTATCAAGGAATCTAGTATTTATAACCTGTAAGATTATACTTTTCAAGGAAGGCATCCATGCCCTTCTTAAATTTTAATAGTGAATCACTCATTACAACATCATGCGGCAGAGAGTTCCATAGTCTCACTGCTCTTACAGTAAAGAATCCCGGTCTGTGATTATGATTAAACCTTCTTTCCTCCAGACGTAGAAGATGCCCCCTTGTCCCCGTCTCAGGCATCAGAGTAAAAAGATCAGTAGAAAGGTCTTTGTACTGTCCCCTCATATACTTGTACATAGCAATAAGATCACCCCTAAGCCTTCTTTTTTCCACAGTAAATAACCCCAAGTGTAATAACCTGTCTTGGTATTGCAGACCCCCCAGCCCTCTAATAACCTTGGTCGCTCTTCTCTGCACCCGCTCTAGTTCAGCTATGTCTTTCTTATACACCGGAGACCAGAACTGTACACAGTATTCTAAGTGTGGTCGCACTAATGACTTGTATAGAGGTAAAATTATGTTCTCCTCATTAGCATCTATGCCTCTTTTAATGCATCCCATTATTTTATATGCCTTTGCAGCAGCAGCCTGACACTGGCCACTAAACGTGAGCTTGTCGTCCACCAATACACCCAGGTCTTTTTCAGTTACAGTTTTGCCCAGTGTTTTACAATTAAGCATATAATTATACATTTTATTTCCTCTGCCCAAGTGCATTACCTTACATTTATCCCCATCAAAGCTCATTTGCCATTTATCAGCCCAAGCTTCTAGTTTACATAGATCCTCCTGTAATATAAAATTGTCCTCCTTTGTATTGATTACCCTGCAGAGTTTAGTGTCATCTGCAAATATTGAAATATTATTCTGTATGCCCCCTTCAAGGTCATTAATAAATATGTTAAAAAGAAGGGGGCCCAATACTGACCCCTGTGGTACCCCACTGTTAACTGAAACCCAGTCTGAGTGTTTTCCATTAATAACAACCCTTTGTTTCCTATCACTGAGCCAATTCTTAACCCACATACATATATTTTCCCCTATCCCCATTGTTCTCATTTTATGTATCAACCTTTTGTGTGGAACCGTATTAAAAGCTTTTGAAAAGTCCATATACACAACATCCACTGCATTTCCTTAGTCCAGTCCGGAACTTGCCTCCTCATAAAAACTGATCAAATTAGTTTGACAGGAACGGTCACTCATAAACCCATGTTGATATTGGGTCATGAGATTATTCTTCTTCAGATACTCTATCATAGCATCTCTTAGGAAACCCTCCAGGATTTTACCCACAGTAAAGGTTAAGCTTACCGGCCTATAATTTCCAAGTTCAGTTTTTGTCCCCTTTTTGAATATTGGCACCACATTTGCTATACGCCAGTCCTGTGGTACAGACCCTGTTATTATGGAATCTTTAAAGATTAAAAATAATGGTCTATCTATGACGTTACCTAATTCCTGCAGTACTCGCGGGTGTATCCCATCCGGGCCCGGGGATTTGTCAACTTTAGTGATTTTTAGACGCCGCAGTACTTCCTGCTGGGTTAAGCAAGTGACATTTACTGGAGAATTTTTGTTATCACTAATCATGTTTTCTGTCATGCAATTTTCTTGTGTAAATACGGTTGAAAAAAAATCATTTAGCATATTGGCTTTTTCCTCATCCTCATCCACCATTTCACCCAGACTATTTTTAAGGGGGCCAACACTATCATTTTTCAGTTTTTTACTATTTATGTAATTAAAGAATATTTTGGGGTTATTTTTACTTTCTCTGGCAATGATTCTCTCTGCCTCAATCTTTGCTGCCTTGATTTGTTTTTTACATAATTTATTTAATTTTCTAAATTTATTTAATGCCTCATCACTACATACTTGCTTTAGTTCTCTAAATGCTTTCTTTTTGTCACTTATTGCACCCCTTACAGCTCTATTTAGCCATAGTGGTTTCCTCCTATTTCTAGCATGTTTATTCCCAAGGGGTATATATTGTGCACAGGTAATATTCAGGATGTTAATAAATGTCTCCCATTTGCTTTGTATACAGTCATGGCCAAAAGTATTGAGAATGACACCCAAATTATATTTTCACATGATCTGCTGGCCTCTGGTTTTTATTAGTGTTTGTCTGATGTTTATATCACATACAGAAATATAATTGCAATCATATTATGAGTACCAATAGGTTATATTGACAGTTAGAATGAGTTAATGCAGCAAGTCAATATTTGCATTGTTGCCCCTTCTTCTTCAAGACCTCTGTAATTCTCCCTGGCATGCTCTCAATCAACTTTTGGACCAAATCCTGACTGATAGCAGTCCATTCTTGCATAATCAATGCTTGCATTTTGCCAGAATTTGTTGATTTTTGTTTGTCCACCCGTATCTTGATGATTGACCACAAGTTCTCAATGGGATTAAGATCTGGGGAGTTTCCAGGCCATGGACCCAAAATCTCTATGTTTTATCCATGAGCCATTTAGTTATCACCTTTGCTTTATGGCAAGGTGCTCCATCATGCTGGAAAAGGCATTGTTGGGCGCCAAACTGCTCTTGGACGGATGGGAGAAGTTGCTCTTGGAGGACATTCTGGTACCATTCTTTATTCATGGCTGTGTTTTTAGGCAAGACTGTGAGTGAGCCGATTCCCTTGGCTGATAAGCAACCCCACACATGAATGGTTTCAGGATGCTTTACAGTTGGCATGAGTCAAGACTGGTGGTAGCGCTCACCTATTCTTCTAAGAATAAGCTGTTTTCCAGATGTCCCAAACAATCGAAAAGGGGATTCATCAGAGAAAATTACTTTGCCCCAGTCCTCAGCAGTCCACTCCCTGTACCTTTTGCAGAATATCAGTCGGTCCCTGATGTTTTTTCTGGAGAGAAGTGGCTTCTTTGCTGCCCTCCTTGAAACCAGCCCTTGCTCAAAGATTCTCCGCCTCACAGTGCGTGCAGAAGCACTCACACCAGCCTGCTGCCATTCCTGAGCAAGCTCGGCACTGCTGGTAGTCCGATCCCGCAGCTGAAACAGTTTTAAGATACGGTCCTGGCGCTTGCTGGTCTTTCTTGGATGCCCTGGAGCCTTTTTGACAACAATGGAAGCTCTCTCCTTGAAGTTCTTGATGATGCGATAGATTGTTGACTGAGGTGCAATCTTTGTAGCTGCGATACTCTTCCCTGTTAGGCCATTTTTGTGCAGTGCAATGATGGATGCACGTGTTTCTTTAGAGATAACCATGGTTAACTGAAGAGAAACAATGATACCAAGAACCAGCCTACTTTTAAAGTGTCTAGTGATGTCATTCTTACTTAATCATGACTGATTGATCGCCAGCCCTGTCCTCATCAACACCCACACCTGTGTTAATGGATCAATCACTAAAACGATGTTAGCTGCTCCTTTTAAGGCAGGACTGCAATGATGTTGAAATGTGTTTTGGGGGTTAAAGTTCATTTTCTGGGCAAATATTGACTTTGCAAGTACAGTAATTGCTGTTAAGCTGATCACTCTTTGACATTCAGGAGTATATGAAAATTGCCATTACAAAAAATGAAGCAGTAAACTTTGGAAAAATTACTATTTGTCTCATTCTCAATACTTTTGGCCATGACTGTAGCTTTATGTCTCAGGATATCGTCCCAGTTTATTGCACTAAGATCATCTCTTAACCATTGGAAATTAGCCTTCCTGAAGTTTAGTGTCCTTGTAACCCCCCTACTACACATCTTATTAAAGGTTACATGAAAACGCATTATTTTGTGATCACTATTACCCAAGTGACCCCCAACTCGTATATTTGATATGCGGTCTGGCCTATTGGTTAATATTAGGTCTAGCAGTGCCCCACTTCTTGTTGGGTCCTGAACCAGTTGTGAAAGGTAATGTCTCTCATAGTAGTCAAAAACCTATTTCCTTTGCTTGAACTACATGTTTCTGTCCCCCAATGTATTTCAGGGTAGTTGAAGTCTCCCATAATAATGACTTCTCCTTGAGTCGCTGCTTCATCTATTTGCTTTACGAGGATATTCTCCGCTACTTCCATTATTTTTAGAGACTTATAACAAACCCCTATCAGTAATTTATTATTTTTTCCCCCTCCCCTTATCTCCACCCACAGGGACTCTACATTTTCATTAGATTCACATATATCCTCCCACAAGACAGGTTTTAAGGATGATTTTACATATAAACACACACCCCCCCTCGCTTGTTTGTATGGTCATTTCTGAACAGACTATAGCCCTGTAAATTAACTGCCCAGTCATGGCTCTCGTCCAGCCACGTCTCAGATATCCCTACCATGTCATAATTATTTTCCAACAAAATTAATTCTAATTCCTCCATTTTGTTGGTGAGGCTTCTGGCATTAGTGTACATGCATTTTGTGTATCTCTCTGTACCTCTATTCCTTCTTACTTTATTGACTGTTCTAACCCCACCCCCAATTTCTTTATTTGTGCCCAGGTCACTATCTGCACTATCTTCCCCATCTATAAAATGAATACCCTCCCCCCAATCCCTAGTTTAAACACTCCTCCAACCTTCTAGCCATTTTCTCCCCCAGCACAGCTGCACCCTCCCCATTAAGGTGCAGCCGGTCCCTAGCGTAGAGTCTGTAGCCAACTGAGAAGTCGGCCCAGTTCTCCAGGAACCCAAATCCCTCCTTCCTACACCAGTTCTTGAGCCACTTATTTATCTCCCTAATCTCCCGTTGCTTCTCTGGCGTGGCACGTGGTACCGGTAATATTTCAGAGAATACCACCTTGGAGGTCCTTGCTTTCAACTTGCAGCCTAAATCCCTGAAATCATCTTTATGGACCTTCCACCTACCTCTAACTTTGTCATTGGTGCCAATGTGCACTATGACCGCTGGGTCCTCACCATCCTCTCCCAGTAATCTGTCAACCCGATCAACGATGTGCCGGACTCGAGCGCAAGGTAGGCAGCACACTGTTCGACGATCCCTGTCTTTGTGACAGATTGCCCTATCTGTTCCCCTAATAATTGAGTCCCCCACTACCAGCACCTGCCTGGCCTGCCCTACTCTCCTATTTCCCTCTTTACTGGAGCTGACACTCCTCCGGCTTTCAGGGGACATGCTTGCTGCAGTAGTGCTACCCCTGTACCGTCACTCCCCTCATCTGCCAACTTTGCAAACTTATTGGGGTGTGCAAGATCAGGACTAGCCTCCCTGGCACTCTTCCCTCTACCACCCCTTCTAACTGTCACCCAACTAGCGACCTCACTGTCCTGCAGCTCCCGACTACCACCCTCCCCCACATCTACCCCAGTGAGCTGCTGCTCAGTGAGCAGCAGAATCCTTTACATGTTGTCAATGGATCTCAGTGTTGCCAGCTGCTCATTTAGATCCAGTATCTGGGCTTCCAAACACACAACGTGCACACATCTCGCGCAGCAGTTAGCAACCTCGACCGGCTTTTCAAGGAATACATACATGTGGCAAGAAGTATACTGGATAGCATTGTCAATAATGGAGCTCATTTCCTAATGGGGATTGCAATATACAGAATGTTAAGTTAAAAGTAAAGTAAAGAATTAATGAAATACAGTCAGCAATTCAGTCCAAAGTCCTCCCTTCCAAACTCCCTGAATCCAATTCACTGAAAAACAAGTCACACACTTACTTTCGTTCGCACTTACGCTCCGGACACACGCAGCTCGTTCACACTCACAAACTAAGAGATTTAAAGAGGTTTTTTTTTTTGTTTTTTTTCCCTTTTCCAGCAATGCACCCTTAACCTCAATGCACTTCCAAAAGTTGTGATCCACATATAACAGTGCACACTGCTAAAATGAGAGCTAGAGGTCCTCGCCAACCACCGGCCACCCCATCAAACGCATCTGCTGCTAATCCCTCCTCCGTGAACGTGCCAAGTTTTCTCACACAGGTCTGTAGCCCCAGAACCTCCGGTTCTTTACCCGCTCCATTCAGGCTGAGTGAGAGACCATTAGCTGTAACGGAAGCAGACATGCCTGCTGTATTTTTGTCACTGAGCACACCACATCTTTCTCAATTCACCGTAACATCTCCGCCTGCACCTCACTCACAGTCCAACAGTTTGTCATGTTTACCTTACGCCACCCTCTCTCAGCACAGCAGCCAACCCTTGGTCCAGAAGTTGTGATCACGTAAAAGATTGTTTCCTCCTACACATCACAAACCTAAGAGGTTGAACTCCACCATCTCCAATCTGTTGGCCACAGAAATGGTGCCTTTCCACCTGGTGGATACAGAAGTTTTCCGAAAGCTGATGACCGTCACAGTCCCCTAGTACCAGTTGCCCACACTGCCCTTATTCGGCACGACACATCCTGCACGTGGACAATTCAGTACCACCCAGATATAACGACTAACAGCCAAACCCTGAAAGATAACCTTGATAAAGGTCCAACGTCTGAAATGTTGGTTTTGAAAATCTGTCTCACATATACTGGAGTTATCAATTAAAATTACTTTTACAAGAATCTACTCGTGACTAAGGTTTCCTTTTTTGGAATTACGGATCTTACCTGGTGGCACCCCCATTGGAATAGCACAAATCCATTTAAGTTAGTTTTTAAGGTTGAAGGAAGACTAAGTCCATCTAGTTCAACCCATAGCCTAACATGTTGATCCAGAGGAAGGCAAAAACAAAACATGTGGCAAACACTAAGCTGCACATTGGGGAAAAAATTCCTTCCTAACTTCACATACGGCAATCAGACTAGTTCCCTGGATCAACGTCCTATCAAGGAATCTAGTATATATAACCTGTAATATTATACTTTTCAAGACAGTGCATCCAGGCCCTTCTTAAATTTTAGTAGTGAATCACTCATTACAACATCATGCGGCAGAGACTTCCTAGTCTCACTGCTCTTATAGTAAAGAATCTGCATCTGTGATTATGATTAAACCTTCTTTCCTCCAGACGTAGAAAATGCCCCCTTGTCCCCATCTCAGGCCTCAGAGTAAAAAGATCAGTAGAAAGGTCTTTGTACTGTCCCCTCATATATTTGTACATGGTAATAAGATCACCCCTAAGCCTTCTTTTTTCCAAACTAAATAACCCCAAGTGTAATAACCTGTCTTGGTATTGCAGACCCCCTAGTCCTCTAATAACCTTGGTCGCTCTTCTCTGCACCTGCTCTAGTTCAGCTATTTCTTTCTTATACACCGGAGACCAGAACTGTACACAGTATTCTAAGTGTGGTAGCACTAGTGACTTGTATAGAGTAGAGATGAGCGGTATTCGACTCGAACTGTTCGCCAATCTCAAATTCGAGCTGTTTTGGGCGGTGTATTTAGGCTTCTAGCAGTGTGTGGGACTTGTTCTATTAGTCCATCTATACTGACCTCCATCAGGTTGCAAATTCAATCTAATTTTTTTCTGCATCTAGCTCTGAAAATATTTAGGCTTCTAGCAGTGTGTGGGACTTGGTCTATTAGTCCATCTATACTGACCTCCATCAGGTTGCAAATTCAATCTAATTTTTTTCTGCATCTAGCTCTGAAAAAATATTTCAGCTTGTAGCAGTGTGTGGGACTTATTCTATTAGTCCATCTATACTAACCTCCACCAGGTTGCAAATTAACAATAATTTTTATCTGCATCTAGCTCTGAAAAAATATTTAGGCTTCTAGCAGTGTGTGGGACTTGGTCTATTAGTCCATCTATACTGACCTCCATCAGGTTGCAAATTCAATATAATTTTTTTCTGCATCTAGTTCTGAAAATATTTAGGCTTCTAGCAATGAGTGGGAATTGGTCTTTTAGTCCATCTATACTGACCTCCATCAGGTTGCAAATTCAATCTAATTTTTTTCTGCATCTAGCTCTGAAAAAATATTTAGGCTTCTAGCAGTGTGTGGGACTTGTTCTATTAGTCCATCTATACTGACCTCCATCAGGTTGCAAATTCAATCTAATTTTTTTCTGCATCTAGCTCTGAAAATATTTAGGCTTCTAGCAGTGTGTGGGACTTGGTCTATTAGTCCATCTATACTGACCTCCATCAGGTTGCAAATTCAATCTAATTTTTTTCTGCATCTAGCTCTGAAAAATATTTCAGCTTGTAGCAGTGTGTGGGACTTGGTCTATTCGTCCATCTATACTGACCTCCATCAGGTTGCAAATTCAATCTAATTTTTATCTGCATCAAGCTCTGAAAAAATATTTAGGCTTCTAGCAGTGTGTGGGACTTGGTATATTAGTCCATCTAACTGACCTCCATCAGGTTGCAAATTCAATATAATTTTTATCTGCATCTAACCCAGCCAATATTTTTGGCCTAATACCACAGTTTGGCCACTCAGCTCTGCTCGGTTCCCATCCATTGTTTTTTTGTGCAAACAACTCCAGAGTTGTGAATTAGTTAACCACCAAAATGAGTGGAAAAAGGCCTGCAGCTGGTGGAAAGGGGAATAGGCGAGTTGGGAAGGGGAAAAAATGTTGTGTCCGTGAGGTAGGTGTTAAAGCAACAGTAACATCTGCAGAAGAAAGACCATCTTCCAGCCAAACTAAAATGTCTACTTCTTTTAGCGGACAATGTGATAAAATCCCTTTCTTACGGCCACGCCAATCGCTACAAATTCCAGATGAGGCACAAAAACAGCAGGTGCTTCAACGGATATCAAGTGCTCCTTTAAGTGGGCTCTCCTCCACCTCAACTTCAACATCACAAATACTCCAGTCCTCAGAGGTGTCACCCCAATCGCACATGCTTCCTCACAGCTCCCAAGTCTCCAGCTGCCCGTCTGAGTATGGGGTAGAACAGATGGTTGAGTCTGCAGAGTTGTTTACTAATACTATAGCCTGGGAATCAGAGGTCGGCTCCAGAGCTTCTGTGAATGCAGACGAGGAAATGATCTGCACTGATGCCCAGAATCTTTATGAGTCGGATCCAGGACCAGACGCAGAAGGTTCTGAACATAATGTAGACCCTCGTTCCCAAACTGTAACTCCTGTTGGTGGAGACAATGAGGAAGACGATGATGAGACTCAAATACCTGATTGGAGCGACAACTTGAGTTTTTTGTCAGGGCAAGAACAGGTTGGCTCTGAGGACGACGGGTGTGATAACACACAGGGTGATGATAATGAAGTTGGAGATCCCACTTATTGTCAACCCACAGTCAGCCAAGAGATGAGGTCAGCAGAGGAGGTGGAGGAGGATGCTGGTGACGACGAGGTCAGGTTGCGTCTTCCTGGACAGAGACGTAGTACTGGAAGCACGTCAACAGCTGCATCCTCAAACACAACTCTGCCTCTGACCACAAGTCGTGGTGGCTCTTGAGGTCGCATGGGTGCTAAGCCTTGCATAGCCTGGGCATTTTTTCAAATCGATAAAGATGACCCAACTCGTGTTATCTGTAACATTTGTCAGCAAAAGCTAAGTAGAGGCCAAAAAATACATAGTTTGAGTACTTCATGCATGAACCGGCACATGGAAATGAAGCATAAGTTGCAGTGGGAAGGTCACTGTGCTACAATGCGGCCTAGCCGGCCGGGCCAACCACCGTCTGCCCCATCTTGTGCATCTGCGGCCTCTTCATCCTCTGTGATGGGGGGGACAGCAGTCACACCTGTTTTGGGATGCAGACCTGCCACCTCTTTACCCGCAACTGCCAGCGTGATTGGCAGGTCATCATTTTCTTTGGAGGTGGTAACACCAGCTGGTGTTGAGCGCTGTCCGACATCGATAGCACCACCTTTGGATCAAGGCAACCTAACATGTCCGCCTGCTTCTTCCTCACAGACCGGCAGTTTACCGGGGACACCCTGCTCAACCCCGTCTAAGCACAACAGCCAGCCCTCGGTCCCTCAGATGTGGACAAGTAAAAGACCATTTCCTCCTAGCCATGAGAAAGCTAAGAGGTTGAATTTCACCATCTGCAACTCTTGGCTACAGAAATGCTTCCTTTCAGCCTGGTGGACACAGAGGATTTTCGAGACGTTATGTCCATCGCAGTGCCCCAGTACCAGATGCCCAGTCAGCACTACTTCTCAAAGAAAGGTGTTCCTGCGCTCCACCAGCATGTCGCACACAACATTACCGCTTCTTTGAGAAACTCTGTGTGTGACAGGGTGAATTTCACCACAGACACTTGGACGAGTAGGCATGGACAGGGGCGTTACATGTCGCTAACTGGGCACTGGGTAACTATGGTGACAGCAGGACAAGGGGCTGCTGTCCAAGTCTTGCCGTCCCCACGAGTTGTGCGTCAATCCTCTTTATCTCAAAGTTCCTCCACTGCTTCTGCCTCCTCAACCTCCTCTCAGTCCTCCACCTGCACCCAAAGCTTATCTGGTCATGCCACAAGCTTCTAACTGCGCAGAAGGGATCCTGCACACCTCCTTACTATGCTGGCAGTAGGGCTCAACGTCATCAGGCGGTTTTTACTTTGAAATGTCTGGGAAATGTGAGTCACACAGCTGAGAAGTTGTGGTCAGCTCTGGAGAACCAGTTTCATGAATGGTTGTCTCCAATGAACCTGAAACCAGGGAAGGCCATGTGCGACAATGCTGCAAACCTGGGTGCAGCCCTTCGCCGGGGCAATGTCACACACGTGCCTTGTATGGCTCATGTGTTTAACCTGGTTGTCCAGCAATTTTTAGCCCACTATCCCGGACTAGATGGCCTTCTGCAGAGGGCACGGTCGCTATGTGCTCACTTCTGCCGTTCGCATCCCGCAGCTCAGCGACTTACATCTCTACAGAAGTCGTGGGGCCTGCCACTTCACCGGCTAAAATGCGATGTGCTTACCTAGTGGAATTCAACTCTGCACATGTTGCAGCGACTGTGGCAGCACCGACAAGCCCTGGTGCAATACGTTCTGACGTATAGCCTGGGCCAACGAGATCCAGAGGTGGGGCAAATCATGCTGGAGGTGTTGTCTCAGATCAGGGACCTATGCACCCTTCTGCACAGTTTTGAAATGGCGACGAAGATGTTTAGTGCTGACAATGCCATTATCAGCATGACTATTCCGGTGATTTACATGATGGAGCACATGTTAAACAGAATTCGGAGTCAGGTGGTGGTACAAGAGGAGGTGGAGGAAGTAGAAGAGGAGGAGTTGTATGCGGAAGGGCTAACATCTGCAAGGTCCAGACGGTCGGCAGCACCAAGGCGGCAGGCATGTGAGGGTGGGGGAGATGGTTTTACCAGGGCACATGGTAGCAGCCAAACTAGTAAGGAAGGTGCAGGAGCCCAAGAAGAAGTGGAGGACGAACTGATGGAAGACTCATCAGATGAGGGAGAACTTGATCATATTTCTGTTGTGCGAGGTTGGGGGGAGTGGACAGAGGAAGTAAGCATGATTGTTACCTCGCAACCAACACAACAGGGACTTGGTGCTCCTGGATGTGCAAGACACATGAGTGCCTTCCTTCTGCACTACCTGCAACATGACCCTCGAATTGTGAGAATTAGAAATAATCCTGACTACTGGGTTGCCACACTGTTAGATCCCCGGTACAAAAGTAAATTTGCAGAAATTATTCCTGCCATAGAAAGGGATGCACGCATGCAGGAGTATCAGCAGAGACTGCTGCAGAATCTTACATGTGCTTTTCCACAAAATACCAGTGGTGCACATAGTGAATCTCACAGTTCCAACTTGCCAACCATGGGACCGTCGAGTGTTCAGCACTCAAACCGTAACAGAAACACAGTATCTGCTGGTAACATCAATTTTGCAGAATCATTTCACCACTTTTTTAGCCCATCCTTTACAAGGCCACAGGAGACAAGAAGTCTGACACATAGTCAACGCCTAGAGATGATGGTACAGGAGTATCTCCAAGTAAACATTGAAGCCATGACTGTGTCACTAGACCCTTGCTCTTTTTGGGCTTCCAATCTGGATAAATGGCCGGAGCTCGCCACTTACGATCCGAAACGACTTTTCTACCCCTGTGTCATCCTGGGGAGAGTAAAAGCTTGATGATTTGTTAAAATCACCTCAACAACCGTTTTAAGCTTTAAAATTACTAATCATGTTTATCTGTATCTTGGCTGGAAAATAATTTGGGCTTTGTAGCAGTGTGCAGTACTGATTCTATCAGACCATCTATACTAAGCTCCACCAGCTTTCAAATTAATAATAATTTTTAGCTGCATCTAGCCCGGAAAATAATTTTGGGTCTCCTAGATGCGCAAGACACATGAGTGCCTTCTTGCTGCACTACCTGCAACATGACCCTCAGATTGTCAGAATTCGAAGTAATCCTGACTACTGGGTTGCTACACTCTTAGATCCCCCACACTCTTTGATCAACCTTTTCATTTTAATAAAGAACAAAAAAATGGTCATTTTTGAAATTATAAGCATTAGCAGATTATTAGAAACTGAAATCAAACAGTTTTCAATTCAAAACTTTATTCTAGGTGATGTTACATTTGCACATAGGACCCCTTGTTCGAAAGGAGCTTCTGAACTGTCTCGTCCATTGAATTTGTCAGGTTTTGGATGGTTTTTGCTTCAATTGATTTGCATGAGAACAGAATACCCTCCCAGCGCTGTTGCTTAGATGTGAACTGCCTCCCGCCATCATAGACACTCCTTTTGATGATGCTCCAGAGGTTCTGAATGGGGTTGAGGTCAGGGGAGCATGGAGTCACACCATAAGTTTGTCCCCTTTTATGCCCATATCAGCCAGAGAAACAGATGTGTTATGTGCAGCATGAGACGGTGCATTATTATGCATGAAAATGATCTTGCTGCGGAATACACGGTTCTTCTTCTTGAACCATGGCAGGAAGTGCTGTTTGTGAAACTCCACATACATTATGGAGTTCATCTTTACCCCTTCAGGGATCCTAAAGGGGCTGACAATCTCTCTCCCCATGATTCCAGCCCAAAACATTACTCCACCTCCTCCTTGTTGGCGCTGTAGCCGTGTTTGCGTGGGGTGTCCATCAACCAGCCATCCTACATTCAATCCATCTGGACCATCGAGCGTTGCACGGCACTCATCGGTGAACAAAACAGTTTTGAAGTCAGTCTTCATGTATGGTTTGGCCCACTGGAGCCATTTCTGCTTGTGTACAGTGGATAGAGGAGGTCGACAGGATGGCTTACGCACAGCTGCAAACCTCTGAAGGACCCTGCATCTTGTTGTTCGGGGGACTTTGGAGGCACCAGCAGCTTCAAAAACTTGTCTGCTGCTATGACAAGGCTTTTTTGCTGCTGCTCTTTTAACCTGACGTAATTGCCTGTAGGAAAGAGTCCTCAATTTTCCCTTATCAGCATGCACACATGTGTACTGTGAATCAGCTACATACTTCTTGATTGTGCGATGATCAGGATGAAGTGTCTTGGCAATGTTGATTGTAGTCATGCCTTGACCTAAACACTCCACAATTTGTTGCTTCTCAGCAGCCGACACATCCTTTTTCTTTCCCATTTTGGCAGAAAATGTAGGCTGCTTAATAATGTGGGACAGCCTTCGTAAGTAGTCTTGCCATTGGACACACCTGCCAAACTAATTAGCACAGGTGTCTGCAATTGCTTACAGTGATATAAAGAGCCCTGACACACATCACCATCAATGAGTTTAACTGACAAACAAGCAAATTCTTTCCTTATCACTCCTAAACACTTTTTGCATAATAATTTGGATCACAGTGTACATGCGCTTTTCTACAAAACACCAGTGGTTCACGTAGTGAATCTTACAGTTCTAACTTGCCAACCGTGGTCTGTATGGAGTTGTTCAATAAAGGGCCCAAAATTAAGATAACATAGACGGGAGAGGTCTCTATGAATAGGAATTTCTAAATATTTGATACCCTGTGAGGGCCAGGCAAAGGGAAAGTTGGACTGGATGGAATCCTGTATGGATTTGGGGAGGGAGACATCGAGGGCCTCAGACTTCGTTGCATTGATTTTAAAATTTGACCATGTAACAAAGTGATCTATTTCAGCCATAACAGCAGGGATGGATATATGTGATTGAGTGATATATACTAGGACATCATCAGCAAATGCAGAGCACTTGTACTCGGTGCCTCCCACCTCAATCCACCTAATATTGGGGTTATGGCAAATTGATGAGAGCAGGTGCTCCGTCACTAGAATGTATAAGAGAGGGGACAGAGGACATCCCTGCCTTGTCCCATTGGTGACTATGAAAGGTGATGAAAATGTTCTGACGCGCCCCCTGGGCCTTGGGACACCCGGAGCCGGACCCTTTTTGGTGGATGCTGGTGGTTGTAGTCTCCGTGGCGGCGACCCGGTTCCGTGGCTCAGGGCGGTCAAACCAGTGGCGGAACTATTTATGTGGTTTTGATGTTTAAATGTCTTGCGGTCAGGGTGAACTGCCGCTGCAGGGCAGACCGCTGAGGCTGGTGTTGTGGGTGCAGCAGAGAGTAGTATAACTCCCCACGGGAGGAGTATAGCCTCAGGGCAGTGTATGCGGAGGATGGGGGTGATGGTGCAGGGCAGCAGCAGTAACGACACGGAGTCAGTGATGCAGTCCAGGGCCTTTACTCACAGTTCTTAATATCCAGACCACTTCTGCAGGTAACGGCTGCCCACGTTGTATTGTGCTCACCAGGTGAGGGGCTCAGGCAACTCCCAGATAACTTTAGAGCGCTTCACAAGACCCCCTTTGTGTGTCCTTTGTCTGGCCTTTCTTACCAATGCTTCTGTCCAGCTGCCTCGGGCCTCCTCTTGGTAAACTTGGCGCCAGATTCCCTGACCCTATGTGGTGCCTTCCTAGCGGGTTTAGCGAGGGGCTGCGCCACATAAAATGTCACAGCCTCCGGTTTCTAGCTGAGGGTCGTTTCCCGCCTCCACTATTTTCGGGGACCGGTCTCCCCCTTTGGCCTGACCCCTCCACGCAGGTGGATTCGGGCGTGCGGTGGCGACTTGCCCGTCCGCACCCCTGGGATCGCTTCGTTCCTCGCTCCTGGAGCCTTCTCCGCTCCTCTTCCTTCCTTCTCCCTCTTCCAGGCCTGGGCCTCTGTTACTAGGCCCGCCTCCGGAGCAGAGCTCATGCAGATCCCCTGCTCCCTGTCACTTCTGCTCAGACTTCTCTGCACTGAACTAAGATGGTGCCCACCTTTTATACTCCCTTCTCAATGCACCCAGGAACTGCTTCCTCCCTGCTCCTGCACTACAGGGTTCCCCTTCCTCAGTGTTCCCTCCCCCCACTCCAGCCAGGGACAGGGACTGTCGTGCTCATCTCAGGGGCATATTGGTCGCCCTGCCCCACGGCAATGTGGTGTAATGCATGCAGGTGTCGGGGTCCTGATCCACACTCCATCCTTACCTGAGAGTGAGATATCACACCTCTGGGTGAGGTGCAATACCTCTGTAGCAACCGAGCCCTCGGGGTGCTACAGTTCCATTTATCTTCAGCCTAGGTGACGTATTGCAATACAGGCCCGTGATTTTGGCTATAAAAGGGTCCCCTATACCCCTACCCCAAGATTTTTAAGAGAATAATATATGGCGTGCCAGGAGACTCTATGGAATGCTTTCTCAGCATCCAACGAGAGTATCTAATTACAAATTTTTAACTGCATCTAGCCCAGGAAATACTTTGTGCCTAGTAGCAGTGTCTGCTAGTCAGCGGATTATCCCAGCTGTTAAGCAAGTTACACCACCTGTAGTTTGGACACTTAATTTTTTCAAAGGAAATGCTTCTGGAAACCGGGATACTCAGTGAAGAGCATCAAGAGGCACCCCAAAGCATAGGGGCTGGGACTGGCAGTAGGACGCCTTGCGGTGGACCGCCGAGCTCGATCCTTATAAAAGCTTTTTAACTGCAGCAGCTTTAGTGAACGCTACTGGAGCTGGAATTACGCGGCTGCTGGAATGAGACTTGCCCTCCAATAGAACCTTGTAAAAGGATTTAAAGTGTATTCATTCAAATTAGAGAGACAATTTAAATTAAAAAGCTTAGACCTGCCTCCACCGCAGTGGGGCTCGCTCGACCCACCAGCGGACAGGCACCAGTATTGGGAGAGTGGGGCTGGCCGTCAGGGTCCACTGCAGCTCTGGCACAAAGCCGGCGACACGGAGGTCGCACGGGCAGGAACAGACTGGCCGTGTCGGCTTCGCACTTTTTTGGTTTTAGAAGGGCTTGACATGCCTATATCTGTGTCTCCCCCTCCTTTTACTCCTCCACCTCTTTTCTTTTCGCATGACTATATGTACTTGTCACTTTTCCATGTGTTAGTTGTGTCTTCTGAGCAGTTTGTCAGGTTTTTGACACCTTTGAAGGTGTTTTCTATGTGTTTCTATGTGTTTTTGTTTGCCTGCCATTGGTTTTAACGGTGTTCGAAGGTGTTCGACGAACATACGGGTGTTCGACGAACCGAACTCGAACACTATGGGGGTGGCTCAACACTAGTATAGATGTAAAATTATGTTCTCCTCATGAGCATCTGTGCCTCTTTTATTGCATCCCATTATTTTATTTTCCTTTGCAGCAGCTGCCTGACACTGGCCACCAAATGTGAGCTTGTCATCCCCCAATACACCCAGGTCTTTTTCAGTGACAGTTTTGCCCAGTGTTTTACAATTAAGCATATAATTATACATTTTATTTCCTCTGCCCAATTGCATTACCTTACATTTATCCCCATTAAAGCTCATTTATCAGCCCAAGCTTCTAGTTTACATAGAACCTCCTGTAATATAAAATTGTCCTCCTCTGTATTGATTACCCTGCAGAGTTTAGTGTCATCTGCAAATATTGAAATACTTCTCTGTATGCGCCCTACAAGATCATTAATAAATATGTTAAAAAGAAGTGGGCCCAATACTGACCCCTGTGGTACCCCACTGTTAACTGTGGCCCAGTCTGAGTGTGTTCCATTAATAACCACTCTTTGTTTCCTATCACTGAGCTAGTTCTTAACTAGTGTTGAGCGAGCACTAAAATGCTCGGGTGCTCGAAGCTCGTGCCGAGCTCGCCGTGATACTCAGGTGCTCGACCCGAGCAACGAGCCCAATGTTAATCTATGAGAGACCCGAGCATTTTTGCGGCGGCACCCCCGGCAGTCTTTTAAAAGCCTAACAAGTGCCCAAAACGATAGTGACAGTGCTCAAATGACATGGGGACAGCATGGGGATCGCCCCAGGAAACGTTTCTGACCCCCAGGTCACTGTTGTCAACAATGTGGTCAGAGGTATTAAGCCACTTTTACAGGCTCATAATAAAATGTTCAAAAACGAAAGTGAAACTTTTTTCCTGTGAAATATGTTAAGGAATTTCTTTTCCAGGGTAAAGACTTGTGTATAAGGTAAAATAAATAACCTAAAACAAAAATACTCCTCCACACCTTGGGCTATGTTCACAAGTAGCTTTTTTTATGCGTTTTTGCACTTTTGTATTGCTTTCAACTGTGACAAATGCATTCACCGGGAAATGTCATTTTAACATTTTGCAATCTTATCTGGCCATGTGCTGTGTGACACATGCATACAGTGCTGAAAAGACATGGGGACAGCATGGGGAAGACCACTGGAAGCATCTCTGACTCCCAGGTCACTGCCTAAAGCTGTGCCCATCAGAAGTGATCCTTGCCGCATCAGAAGATGCAGACTTGCAACTATCCCTGTGCAAGTCGTTGTCCCAGGGCAGTGTTCAATTGTACCTCCCCCATTAATTGCAATGCAAGCGCAAATATGCAGCCAACCACCCACACACCTGCAGGCTGAAATACCATACTGCTAGCTTGCACTTGAAATGGGGCCTTTTAGTTTTGAGGAGGCCGAAGATGGCCACTACCTCATTGCTGCTTCGGCAGCGAGATATCCATACTCAGTCCCCAGCCGCCCAACGGCCGGGTGTCCAGGCTCGGTCCCCAGCCGCCAGGGGGCGGCCGAGTGTCCACACTCGGTCCCCCGCCGCCCCGCGGCCGGGTGTCCACACACGGTCCCCAGCCGCCTGGGGGCGGCCGGGTGTCCATAAACAGTCCCCAGCCGCCCCGATTTCTCCACGGAACATCCCCACAGATTTTTCTCAGCCCGGCCTACTTTAGGGCAGCATTGGACGAGCCCACCAGAGAACCAGACTCCTCCCGTGGGCCCTGGCTTCTCCATCAGAGCAGTTGAGAGTGCCAAGGTGAGGAGCATGATGATGATAATAGAAGTTAGCATCTGCTTTGTTTTGTTGGAATGCAAGCGTAAGTGTACAGCCTGCCACCCACCAACCCCCAGGCTGCAATACCATACTGCAAGCTTGCTTGCACTTGAAATTGGGCCTTTTAGGCAAGTGGAGGCAGACGCCGGCCACCATGTCGTGGCTGCGTTTGCGGCCCTTTTATCAATACTCAGTCCCCAGCCGCCCGGCGGCCGGGTGTCCACACTTGATCCCCAGCCGCCCCGCGGCCGGGTGTCCACACACGGTCCCCAGCCGCATCGGGCGGCCGGGTGTCCATAAACGGTCCCCAGCCGCCCCGATTTCTCCTGTTACAGACCCACACACTTTTCTTAGACTGGCCTGCTTTAGGGCAGCATTGGAAGAGCCCACCAGAGAACCAGACTCCTCCGGTGGGCCCTGGCTTCTCCATCAGGGGAGTTGAGAGTGCCAAGGTGAGGAGCAAGATGATGATAGAAGTTAGCATCTGCTTTGTTTCTAGGAATGCAAGTACATGTATGTAGTAGCGGCTAGGCCTTAGGTGGTCAGCGTTTTGGCGCATATCCTACCTCCTACGAGGATTGCTGGATGTTATCCTGCTACTATCCCAGTTCTATGACTCCTGTTAAAACAAAGCTTCAGGTGATAAATGATGGATGAGGTGGTGGCAAAGGAGAAAGAGCAGGAGGAACAGGGACCATTCACATCAATATCAGGCCAGTCAACCACACATGTCTTGTAGGATATGTTTCTGTAACAAAAGGAGCGGTTCTGCTACACAGTTATAGGGCATACAGTGAGTGCAATGCCTACCAAACATTTTGAGGCATTCCAGTGCCCCTTGGAAGTGACATGGAGGTCAGAGGGCCTTAACTAAACCATTTTTTCCATTTATAGCCACTGGGTCTCCTGTACACTGTTGGCCTAAGCAGTGAATGGAAGGCTTTCCAAAAATGATGAGGAACTGCAATGCCCCTTGAAACAGACGTGGATTACAGCATACTAAAAACCTTCTACCCATTATTGGGAAGTTAGTTTTCGTCTTTGCATTGTAAAGCAAAAGCTGACTAAAATTAGGCGGAAATTCAATGCCCTTTGGAAGAGTCGTGGAGGTCACAGTAGCTTAACAAGACGCTTTTAATGCCCCTTGGAAGAAACATGGAGTTTGCAGTAGCTTAGCAAGACGGTTTTAATGCCCCTCGGAAGAGACGTGGAGGTCGCAGTAGCTTAACAATATGGTTTTATTGCCCCTTGAAAAAGTGGTGGAGGTCACAGTAGCTTAACAAGACTCTGTTAATGCCCCTTGGAAGAGACATGGAGTGTGCAGTAGCTTAACAAGATGGTTTTAATGCCCCTCGGAAGAGACATGGAGGTCACAGTAGCTTAACAAGATGGTTTTAATGCCCCTTGAAAAAGTGGTGGAGGTCACAGTAGCTTAGCAAGACTCTGTTAATGCCCCTTGGAAGAGACATGGAGTTTGCAGTAGCTTAACAAGACGGTTTTAATGCCCCTCGGAAGAGATGTGGAGGTCGCAGTAGCATAACAAGACACTTTTAATGCCCCTTGGAACAGTGGTGGAGGTCGCAGAAGCTTAACAAAACGGTTTTAATGCCCCTCAGAAGAGACGTGGAGGTCAGAGAGGTATAGCAACATGCTTTTGATGCCCCTCAGAAGAGACGTGGAGGTCAGAGTGGTATAACAAGACAGTTTTATTGCCCCTCAGAAGAGACGTAGAGGTCACAGTAGCTTAACAACACACTTTTAATGCCCCTCAGAAGAGACGTGGAGGTCACAGTAGCTTAACAACACGCTTTTAATGCCCCTCAGAAGAGACGTGGAGGTCAGAGTGGTATAACAACACGCTTTTAATGCCCCTTGGAAGAGATGTGGAGGTCAGAGTGGTATAACAACATGCTTTTAATGCCCCTCAGAAGAGACGTGGAGGTCAGAGTGGTATAACAACACGCTTTTAATGCCCCTTGGAAGAGATGTGGAGGTCAGAGTGGTATAACAACACGCTTTTAATGCCCCATGGAAGAGATGTGGAGGTCAGAGTGGTATAACAACACGCTTTTAATGCCCCTCAGAAGAGACGTGGAGGTCAGAGTGGTATAACAACACGCTTTTAATGCCCCTTGGAAGAGATGTGGAGGTCAGAGTGGTATAACAACATGCTTTTAATGCCCCTCAGAAGAGACGTGGAGGTCAGAGTGGTATAACAACACGCTTTTAATGCCCCTTGGAAGAGATGTGGAGGTCAGAGTGGTATAACAACACGCTTTTAATGCCCCTCAGAAGAGACGTGGAGGTTAGAGAGGTATAACAACACGCTTTTAATGCCCCTTGGAAGAGACGTGGAGGTCAGAGTGGTATAACAACACGCTTTTATGCCCCTCAGAAGAGATGTGGAGGTCAGAGTGGTATAACAGCACGCTTTTGATGCCCCTCAGAAGAGACTTGGAGGTCAGAGTGGTATAACAAAGCGGTTTTAATGCCCCTCAGAAGAGACGTGGAGGTCACAGTAGCTTAACAAGACGCTTTTAATGCCCCTTGGAAGAGACATGGAGTGTGCAGTAGCTGAACAAGACGGTTTTAATGCCCCTCGGAAGAGACGTGGAGGTCGCAATAGCTTAACAAGACGGTTTTAATGCCCCTTGAAAAAGAGGTGGAGATCACAGTAGCTTAACAAGACGCTTTTAATGCCCCTTGGAAGAGACATGGAGTTTGCAGTAGCTTAAAAAGACGGTTTTAATGCCCCTCGGAAGAGACGTGGAGGTCACAGTAGCTTAACAAGACGGTTTTAATGCCCCTTGAAAAAGTGGTGGAGGTCACAGTAGCTTAACAAGACGCTTTTAATGCCCCTTGGAAGAGACATGGATTTTGCAGTAGCTTAACAAGATGGTTTTAAATGCCCCTCAGAAGAGACGTGGAGGTCAGAGTGGTATAACATGACGGTTTTAATGCCCCTCAGAAGAGACGTGGAGGTCACAGTAGCTTAACAACACACTTTTAATGCCCCTCAGAAGGGACGTGGAGGTCACAGTAGCTTAACAAGACGGTTTTAATGCCCCTTGGAATGGTGGAGGAGGTCGCAGTAGCATAACAAGACGGTTTTAATGCCCCTCAGAAGAGACGTGGAGGTCAGAGTGGTATAACAACACGCTTTTGATGCCCCTCAGAAGAGACGTGGAGGTCACAGTAGCTTAACAACACGCTTTTAATGCCCCTCAGAAGAGACGTGGAGGTCACAGTAGCTTAACAACACGCTTTTAATGCCCCTCAGAAGAGACGTGGAGGTCAGAGTGGTATAACAACACGCTTTTAATGCCCCTCGGAAGAGACGTGGAGGTCAGAGTGGTATAACAACACGCTTTTAATGCCCCTCAGAAGAGACTTGGAGGTCAGAGTGGTATAACAACACGCTTTTAATCCCCTTGGAAGAGACGTGGAGGTCAGAGTGGTATAACAACACGCTTTTAATGCCCCTCAGAAGAGACGTGGAGGTCAGAGTGGTATAACAACACGCTTTTGATGCCCCTCAGAAGAGACGTGGAGGTCAGAGTGGTATAACAAAATGGTTTTAATGCCCCTCAGAAGAGACGTGGAGGTAACAGTAGCTTAACAAGACGCTTTTAATGCCCCTTGGAAGAGACATGGATTTTGCAGTAGCTTAACAAGATGGTTTTTATGCCCCTCAGAAGAGACGTGGAGGTCAGAGTGGTATAACAACATGCTTTTGATGCCCCTCAGAAGAGACGTGGAGGTCAGAGTGGTATAACAAGATGGTTTTAATGCCCCTCAGAAGAGACGTGGAGGTCACAGTAACTTAACAACACACTTTTAATGCCCCTCAGAAGGGACGTGGAGGTCACAGTAGCTTAACAAGATGGTTTTAATGCCCCTTGGAATAGTGGAGGAGGTCGCAGTAGCATAACAAGACGGTTTTAATGCCCCTCAGAAGAGACGTGGAGGTCAGAGTGGTATAACAACATGCTTTTGATGACCCTCAGAAGAGACGTGGAGGTCAGAGTGGTATAACAAGATGGTTTTAATACCCCTCAGAAGAGACGTGGAGGTCACAGTAGCTTAACAACACACTTTTAATGCCCCTCAGAAGAGACGTGGAGGTCACAGTAGCTTAACAAGACGGTTTTAATGCCCCTCAGAAGAGACGTGGAGGTCAGAGTGGTATAACAACACGCTTTTAATGCCCCTCAGAAGAGACGTGGAGGTCAGAGTGGTATAACAACACGCTTTTAATGCCCCTCGGAAGAGACGTGGAGGTCAGAGTGGTATAACAACACGCTTTTAATGAACCTCAGAAGAGACGTGGAGGTCAGAGTGGTATAACAACACGTTTTTAATCCCCTTGGAAGAGACGTGGAGGTCAGAGTGGTATAACAACACGCTTTTAATGCCCCTCAGAAGAGACGTGGAGGTCAGAGTCGTATAACAACACGCTTTTGATGCCCCTCAGAAGAGACGTGGAGGTCAGAGCGGTATAACAAAATGGTTTTAATGCCCCTCAGAAGAGACGTGGAGGTCACAGTAGCTTAACAAGACGCTTTTAATGCCCCTCCGAAGAGACGTGGAGGTCAGAGTGGTATAACAACAAGCTTTTAATGCCACTCAGAAGAGACGTGGAGGTCAGCGTGGTATAACAAGACGGTTTTAATGCCCCTCAGAAGAGACGTGGAGGTCCCAGTAACTTAACAAGACGCTGTTAATTCCCCTCGGAAAAGTGGTGGAGGTCGCAGTAGCTTAACAAGACGCTTTTAATGCCCCTTACAAGAGCCATACAGTACAGCATCTTAAAAACATTATTCCCATTATTGGGGAGTGTGTCTCCCATAGTCTTTGCTTATGCCTTCCAAGCAAATGCTGCCAAAAATTAGGATGGAGGAACTTGCAATGCCCCTTACAAGAGCCATACAGTACAGGATCTTAAAAATATTATTCCCATCATTGGGGAGTGGGTCTCCCACAGTCTTTGCTTATGCCTTCCAAGCAAAAGCTGACAAAAATGAGGACGGAGGAACTTTCAATAATGGCAACATGGACCACGGTCACCCTGGTGGTATACCCTGTGGTGGAGGCTGAGGATATGGAGAAGAACATAAAACAGCCGAAATGAGGAAGCGTATACCCATGTGTGGGTGTGAAGCGGTGCATGTGAATACACCTCCCGAAAAAACACAGTGGATTTGACTTTATGTTACTCTGCTGTCATTTGGCTGTGATGAGAAGTCTGGCCCAATCCAACCCTTGTTCATTTTGATAAGGGTCAGCTTGTCAGAATTGTCAGTTGACAGGCGAGTGTGCTTATCAGTTATAATTCCCCCAGCGGCACTAAAAACATGCTCTGATAACACGCTAGCGGCAGGGCAGGCCAGGACCTCCAAGACGTACAGAGCGAGTTCATTCCAAGTTTCTAGCTTGGATACCCAATAATTAAAAGGCACAGAGGAATCACGGAGCATGCTGGTACGGTTGGCAAGGTACTCCCTCACCATCTTTTGAAACTTTCCACTCCTTGTGAGAGTACCCCACGCCTCAGGGCCTGTAAGCTGGGCGGGTCTCAGAAAACTGTCCCAGAATTGGATTGGAGTTGCCTCTCTCTCGCTTGTACGCCTTGGTTGGTCAACGAACTGTGACCTCTGCCGCTAGCGTGTTCAGATGGGAACTTTTTTAACAGTTCTGCAGCAAGGGCCTTCTGGTACTGCCCCATTTTTGTAGACCTCTCCACATCAGGAATAAGAGAGTGAAAGTTCTCCTTTTAGCGGGGGTCTAAAAGTGTCACCAACCAGTAATGACTGTCACCCAACATTTTGACAACGCGAGGGTCACGGTTAAGGCAGCGTAGCATAAAGTCAGTCATGCGTGCCAGACTGGTAACGGTCAAGTCTTCAGTGTCCTCACCAAGATGATGACTGACCATGCTCTCCTCCTCCTCCTCCTCCTCCCCCCTGTCCTCAGGCCACCCATGCTGAACCGACGGTATGACAGTTGTACAGGAACTACCGTCTACAGCACATCACACAAGCTCATGTTCTTCTTCCTCCTCCTCCTCCTCCTCCTCTCCCTCATTGTCTCCCAATGAATGTTCAGATGAGATGAGGCTGGGCTGGGTGTAATCGACCGCAACAGCTTCTTGATCCATCTCATCATACTCTGGCTGCAATGCCTCCTATTTAATTCTCTGCAGAGAGCGTTGCAAAAGACAGACAAGTGGAATACTGACCCTAATGATGGCATCATTGCCACTCACCATCTGGGTGGACTCCTCAAAGTTTGTCAAGATGGTACAGATGTCAGACATCCAGGTCCACTCCTGAGGTCTTATATGTGGAGTCTGACCTGAATATCGACGGCCTTGTTGCAGCTGGTACTCCACAGCTGCTTTCTTCTGCTCACAAATCCTTTGCAACATGTGGAAGGTAGAGTTCCAACGTGTGGGGACATCACACACCAGTCGGTGTGACGGAAGCTGCAAACACTGCTGCAACACAGCAAGGGCGGTGGAAGCTGTAGCCAACTTGCGAAAATGAGCTGACAGGCGGCGTACTTTGACGAGCAGATCTGGCAACTCGGGGTACGATTTAAGAAACTGCTGAACCACGAGGTTAAGCACATGAGCCAGGCATGGTAAGTGCGTGATCTCGCCTCGCCTCAGAGCCGCCACCAGGTTACGGCCATTGTCACACACGACCATGCCTGGATGTAGGTTCAGCGGTCTCAGCCACAGATCTGCCTGCTCTTTCACAGCTGTCCACAACTCAAAAGCAGTGTGAGGTTTCTCACCTAAGCTTATGAGTTTCAGCACAGCCTGTTGCCGCTTGGCGGAGGCAGTACTGCAGTGCTTCCAGCTTGTAACTGATGTGTTGATATATGAGATGGAGGCTGAACATGAGGAGGAGGAGGATGATGCGCAGGAGCTGTACACTCTGGGGGCAACTCTGACTGACATAGGGCCCGCAATCCTTGGTGTGGGGAGGATGTGTTCCGTCCCAACGTCCGACTGGGTTCCAGCTTCCACTTCCACTATGTTTACCCAGTGTGCCATCAGGGAGATGCACTTGTCCACGTGTCTGTTGTCAGGTGGACTCTCCCAGTAACTGTGTTGTTGAGGGCACGGCAGATGTTTTGGGACACGTGCTTGTGTAGTTCGGGGATGGCACACCGGGCAAAATAGTGTCAGCTGGGGACCGAGTACCGAGGGACGGCCACCGCCATACGGTTGCGGAAGGCTTCCGTCTCCACCAGCCTAAAAGGCAGCATTTCCAATGCAAGCAGTCATGAAATGTGCGAATTTAGGACTGTGGCCTGTGGGGCGTTAGCTGCGAATTTCCGCTTTCGTTCAAAGGTCTGGGATATGGACAATTGAATGCTGCGGTGGGACGTGGACGTGGATGTTGATGCTGTTTCTTGAGATACTGCCATAATAAGTGAAGACTGAGAGGAGGGGGCATCTTTACATGCAGTATGGACAGGGGATTGCCTTTCACCCACAACAGGGGATTCTATTGCACGCACAACAGCGGAAGAAGCAGTGGTGACACCCGCTCACACTGGTCGTGGACCCTGGGTTTCTCCCCACAAAGTCGGGTGCTTTGCTCCCATGTGCCTGATCATGCTGGTGGTGGTCAGGCTGGTAGTTTTGTCACCCCTGCTGATGCTGGCATGGCAGGTGGTACAAATGGCCTTTTTGGGGTTATCAGCAGAGTCTTTAAAAAAATTCCAGACTCTGGAAGACCTACCGCTTGAACTGGCAACGTCCCTCATGTTGGTGTTACGGGGAACGGTTGCCCGCCTTTTGTCTGCGGCTACCACACTGCTTCTTCCTGTCTGTTGGGGTACTCTGCCTTCCTCCCCCTGTGTGCTGCTGGCCTCGCTCTGCATGTCCTCCTGCCACGTTGGGTCAGTTACTAGATCATCCTCCACCTCCTCCTCTTCCACTTGCGCACCACGATCCTCCTCCTCACTTCCTGGCAATTGTGTCTCATCATCGTCCACCTCTTGTGACAAATTGCCAGCGTCGACTTCCTGTGGCCGTGGCTGTTCAAATATTTGGGCATCGCTACATGGGATCAACTCTTCCACCACTTCAAGCGGAGCAGGCGAGGGGCACAAATATGGAAATGGACCAGTGAACAGCTCTTCAGAGTGTACAAGTGTGGGATCAGTTGCTGTCTGACGACACTCGGCATGGTGGGAGGAAGGAGCATCAGGGTGAGGAGGAGTATGCGGTCGAGACTCACGGCTACAAAGAGTTGACCGTGTGGAAGACAGACCGGAGGTGGTGGTGCTCAGGTAACTGGACGTATTATCTGCTATAAAATTAATAACCTGTTCACACTGATCAGTTTGCAATACTGGTGTTGTTCTGTGCTTCCCTAGTAATACGGTCAAGAAGTGGAGCGAGAAGATGTGGCTGTTGGTTGTGGCACATTTTCACCTTGGCCACGGCCCCATCCTCTGCACGCACCATCACCAGAACGTCCAGTTCCACGTCCCTTGCCACGCGCCTTGCCCATTGTAAAGGAAGTAAAAAAGCTTGCACTCGCACTATCAATGGAAAAATGGTAATAAAAAGTAGATTAGAACCATGGAAGAGGAAAATCACAGTTCTATTTCTCTGGCCTACACCCGACTCTTTTAAACAATCAGAACAATCAGGGAGAAACTATTATTGTTTTTCTTTACGGAAAAAATACCAAAACCTGAATAATAGAGATTTTTTACCGTGGAATGGCAAAACCACAGTTATTGTTTACTGGGGTATACCATAAAATTTTAAATATATATATTTGAGGCTGAACAGTGAGCGACACACTCAAACTGTTTTTTTTTAAATACAAAAGGCCCAAAACTGGATACTACAGGGAACTGACCTGTGGAACTGCAAAACTACACTGGGATTTGTCGGGCTTACAACAGACTATTTTCAACAGATATATTTTTGTGTCAGAACAGTCAGGAGACACTACTGTTTTTTTTAAGGCAAAAAATGCGCAAAAACAGGATTATAGAGATTTTTTACCGTGGAACAGCAAAAGTACAGCTTTAATTTACTGGTGTATACCAGACTTTTTAAAATATACAGATTTGCGGCTGAACAGTGAGCGACACACTCAAACTGTTTTTTTTAGATACAAAAGGCCCAAAACTGGATACTACAGAGATTTGACCCGTGGAACTGCAAAACCACACTGGGATTTGTCGGGCCTACAACAGACTATTTTCAACAGATATATTTTTGTGTCTGGACAATCAGGGAGACACGATTAAAATTTTTTTTTTACTTGAATAAATGCGAAAAGCAGGATAATAGAGATTTTTTACCATGGAACAGCAAACCCACAGTTATAATTTACTGGTGTATACCAGACTTTTTAAAATATATAGATTTGCAGCTGAACAGTGAGCGACACACTCAAACTGTTTTTTTTAGATGCAAAAGGCCCAAAAGTGGATACTACAGAGATTTGACCAGTGGAACTGCAAAACCACACTTCTGTTTCTGTGGCCTATACCAGACTCTTTTCAACAGATATATTTGTGTCTGAAAAATCAGAGACACACTTTTTTTTTTTTTGGGGGGGGGGGGCACCAATAGGTTAATAAGACGGGCATTTGTACAGTGTGAAGGAGGAAAAAAAAAAGAGGATTTAGATGAAAAAAAGGATTTTTACTGGCCCCTGAGACCTGGAGCTAAGTCCAGCAATTTCAGAAACAGGATCACACAGGACTGTAATGCAGCGTTTGCTGGTATAACCACTGCGGCTCCTATACAGCCTGCCTGCCTGATATCTGGGATGAATATTAGTCCTGAGAAGGACTGTTTGTTTGTTCTGGCAGCCTTTACAGACCCTACACTAACTATTTTGCAGGATAAATCTCTCCCTAGCTCAGCAGCGCTGTCCCTACACTGTCTAATCCGCAGCGACTGTGTCCAAGATGGTGGCGCCCGGTTTTAAATACTCGAGGTGACGCTGTGCGGCCAGCCAATCACTGTAATGCCCACAAACAACATGGCAGCGGCATTGCAGTGGCTGGCTGGCAATCCCTGAATGTTCATTGGCTCTGTAAAGAGCGCCAAACATGCAGGACGGAGACCCGAGCTCCCGCCCGAGTAACCCGGAAATGATCAGTGCTCGCCGAACATCCCGAGTAGCGTGATGCTCGGGAGAGTACCGAGCAGTGTCGAGCATGCTCGCTCAACACTATTCTTAACCCACTTACATAAATTTTCCCTTATCCCCATTGTTCTCATTTTATGTATCAACCTTTTGTGTGGAACCGTATCAAAAGCTTTTGAAAAGTCCATATACACAACATCCACTGCTTTTCCTTGGTCCAGTCCGGAACTCACCTCGTCATAAAAGCTGATCAGATTAGTTTGTCAGGAACGGTCCCTCGTAAACCCATGTTGATATTGGGTAATGAGGTTAATCTTCTTCAGATACTCTAGTATAGCATCTCTTAGGAAACCCTCCGGGATTTTACCAACAGTAGAGATTAAGTTTATTGGCCTATAATTTCCAAGTTCGGTTTTTGTCCCCTTTTTGAATATTGGCACCACATTTGCTATATGCCAGTCATGTGGTACAAACCCTGTTATTATGGAATCTTTAAAGATTAAAAATAATGGTCTATCTATGACTTTACTTAATTCCTGCAGTACTCGCGGGTGTATCCCAGCCGGACCTGGGGATTTGTCAACTTTAGTGATTTTTAGACGCCTCCCTACTTCCTGCTGGGTTAAGCAAGTGACATTTAATGGAGAATTTTTGTTATCACTGATCATGTTTTTTGTCATGCGATTTTCTTGTGTAAATACTGTTGAAAAAAAATAATTTAGCATATTGGCTTTTTCCTCATCCTCATCCACCATTTCAGCCAGACTATTTTAAGGGGGCGAACACTATCATTTTTTAGTCTCTTTCTACAACCCCTGGCAAAAATTATGGAATCACCAGGCTCGGAGGATGTTCATTCAGTTGTTTAATGTTGTTGAAAAAAAGCAGATCACAGACATAGCAAAAAACTAAAGTCATTTCAAATGGCAACTTTAGGGCTTTAAGAAACACTAAAAGAAATCAAGATTAAAAACATGGTACTCAGTAAGGGTAATTTTTTTTAGACCAAGCAGAGGGAAAAAAATATGGAATCACTCAATTCTGAGGAAAAAATTATGGAATCATCCTGTAAATTTTCATTTCCAAAACTAACACCTGCATCAAATTAGATCTGCTCGTTAGTTTGCATCTAAAAAGGAGTGATCACACCTTGGAGAGCTGTTACACCAAGTGGACTGACATGAATCATGGCTCCAACACGAGAGATGTCAATTGAAACAAAGGAGAGGATTATCAAACTCTTAAAAGAAGGTAAATCATCACGCAATGTTGCAAAAGATGTTGGTTGTTCACAGTCAGCTGTGTCTAAAATCTGGACCAAATACAACCAACATGGGAAGGTTGTTAAAGGCAAACATACTGGTAGATCAAGGAAGACATCAGAGCGTCAAGACCGGAAACTTAACACAATATGTCCTCAAATCAGGAAATGCACAACAAAACAAATGAGGAACGAGTGGGAGGAAGCTAGAGTCAATGTCTGTGACCAAACTGTAAGAAACTGCCTAAAGGAAATGGGATTTACATACAGAAAAGCTAAACATAAGCCATCATTAACACCTAAACAGAAAAAAACAAGGTTACAATGGGCTAAGGAAAAGCAATCGTGGACTGTGGATGACTGGATGAAAGTCATATTCAGTGATGAATCGCGAATCTGCATTGGGCAAGATGATGATGCTGGAACTTTTGTTTGGTGCCGTTCCAATGAGATTTATAAAGATGACTGCATGAAGAGAACATGCAAATTTCCACAGTCATTGATGATATGGGGCTGCGTGTCAGGAAAAGGCACTGCGGAGATGATGGCTGTCATTACATCTTCAATAAATGCCCAAGTTTACATTGATATTTTGGACAGTTTTCTTATCCCATAAATTGAAAGGATGTTTGGGGATGGAGACATCATTTTTCAAGATGATAATGCATCCTGCCATAGAGCAAAAATTGTGAAAACATTCCTTGAAAGAAGACACATAAGGTCAATGTCATGGCCTGCAAATAGTCTGGATCTCAATCCAATTGAAAATCTTTGGTGGAAATTGAAGAAAATGGTCCATGACAAGGCTCCAACCTGCAAAGCTGATCTGACAACAACAATCAGAGAAAGTTGGAGCCAGATTGATGAAGAGTACTGTTAGTCACTCATTAAGTCCATGCCTCAGAGACTGCAAGCTGTTATTAAAGCCAGAGGTGGTGCAACAAAATACTAGTGATGTATTGGAGTGTTATTTTGTGTGTTTGTTTTTCATGATTCCATAATTTTTTCCTCAGAATTGAGTGATTCCATAATTTTTCCCTCTGCTTGGTCTGAAAAAAATTACTCTTACTGAGTACCGCATTTTTAATCTTGATTTCTTTTAGTGTTTTTTAAAGCCCTAAAGTTGCCATTTGAAATTACTTTCGTTTTGTGCCATGTCTGTGATCTGCTCTTCATGGGGAAGACTGATGACTTGACATATGTCCAGAAGGCAGTCATTGACACACTCCACAAGGTCCCAGAGTTCCAATTTTCATTTGGAAATCAAGGTCCCAGAGTCTGGAGGAAGAGTGGAGAGGCACACAATCCAAGCTGCTTGAGCTCTAGTGTGAAGTTTCCACAATCAGTGATGGTTTGGGGAGCCATGTCATCTGCTGGTGTAGGTCCACTATGTTTTATCAAGACCAAAGTCAGAGCAGCCATCTACCAGGAAATTTTAAAGCGTTTCATGCTTCTCTCTGTTGACAAGCTTTGTGGAGATGTAATTTTCATTTTCCAGCAGGACTTGGCACCTGTCCATACTGCCAAAAGTAGCAATACTTGGTTTAAAAACAACAGTATCACTGTGCTTGATTGGCCTGCAAACTCGCCTGACCTTAACCCCATAGAGAATCTCTGGGGTATTGTCAAGAGGAAGATGAGAGACACCAGACCCAACAATGCAGATGAGCTGAAGGCTGCTATCAAAGCAACCTGGGCTTCCATAACACCTTAGCAGTGACAGAGGCTGATCGCCTCCATGCCATGCCACATTGATGCAGTAATTGATGCAAAAGGAGCCCCAACCAAGTATTGAGTGCATTTACTGAACATACATTTCAGCAGGCCAACATTTCGGATTGTAAAAATATTTTTCAAGCTGCTGTTATAAAGTATTCTAATTTACTGAGATAATGACTTTTGATTGGCTGTAAGCCATAATCATCAACATTAACAGAAATTAACACTTGAAATAGATTACTCTGTTTGCAATAACTCTATATAATATATGAGTTTCACTTTTTGTATTGAAGAACTGAAATAAATTAACTTTTTGATGATATTCTAATTTTGTGAGATGCACCTGTATACCTTATGGGAATTAACATGCTAGAAATAGGAGGAAACCACTATGGCTAAATAGAGCTGTAAGGGGCGCAATAAGTGACAAAAAGAAACATTTAGAGAACTAAAGCAAGTAGGTACTGATGAGGCATTAAATAAATACAGAAAATTAAATAAATTCTGTAAAATCCAAATCAAGGCAGCAAAGATTGAGACAGAGAGACTCCCAATCCCTAGTTTAAATACTCCTCCAACCTTCTAGCCATTTTCTCCCCCAGCACAGCTGCACCCTCCCCATTGAGGTGCAGCTCGTCCCTAGCGTAGAACCTGTAAGCAACTGAGAAGTCGGCCCAGTTCTCCAGGAACCCAAACCCCTCCTTCCTACACCAATTCCTGAGCCACTTATTTATCTCCCTAATCTCCCTTTGCCTTTCTGGCATGGCACGTGATACAGGTAGTATTTCAGAGAATACCATCTTGGAGGTCCTTGTTTTAAGCTTGCAGCCTAATTCCCTGAAATCATCTTTAAGGACCTTCCACCTACCTCTAACTTTGTCATTTGTGCCAATGTGCACCATTACATATTATATACTACAAGGTACATTGCCATGTGTACAAACATTGCCTCCTGATGCTGAACTTTATTTTTTATTTTTCATGTTGCTAACCACTATGCACTTTATGTAATTAGTCCGCTAAGTGCCCATCCCTAGTAGTTATATACGGTCAGATATTTTGTGGCATATCTTAGGTCTAGTGTTATATTAGATTGCACATTGTCTATATCATTGCTACATTCCCTAACTGTCCCCTTATCAGCTGTAGTTAAGCGTAAATTACACAGATTCTTTATGTCCGACATCCAGCTTCCCATAACCTGGGCCCTATATACCACTTATAGATAGCAGCATTTCTACTGATAATAAAATATCAATGTTTGTGTGCTAGTTATTGACAGATATTTTACATTTTAATGGTAACAATTCTTGGCATTTTGTTATTAAATTTAAACTCTATATAATTTTTAATTAAAATGAAAATTCATAAAATGAAGCTACTTGAGTCATTTACTGTAGCAGAGCTGTTATTTATTTTAAATAGTAGTGTTTCCTAAACCCTGACCTCATGTTTTCAGGATTTCCTTAGTATTGCATAGGGGACAACCTGTGGCAATTTCTGATGCCTTAATAATAATTCCATCATGTGCAATACTAAGGAAATCCTGAATGCAAGGTGTATTGAGGGCCGTGAGGACTGGAGTTTAGGAAACACTGCTCTATAGGTAAGTGCACACAGTTTGTATCACCAACAAAATCCACAGTACCAGTTAAATTACCCTGAAAATTTTTCCTACAATGTGTGCATAAGATGTCATAAAATTTACTGTAATTTGGAGCGGATTCTTCATCTGGTGCATGTACCATATGCATACAGTATACTGTGCACTTGTTCCTCAAATGCAAGATTTCAAGCTGGTTTGAATTTAGGTTCCTAACTAGTGTTGCGCGAACATGCTCGACACTGCTCGGTAATCGCCCGAGCATCACACTACTCGGGATGTTCGGCGAGCACCGAGCATTTCCGGGTTACTCGGGCGGGAGCTCGGGTCTCCGCCCTGCATGTTTGGTGCTCTTTACAGAGCCAATGAACATGCAGGGATTGCCAGCCAGTCACTGTAATGCCGCAGCCATGTTGGTTGTGGGCATTACATTGATTGGCTGGCCGCACAGCGTCACCTCGCGTATTTAAAACCGGGCGCTGCCATCTTGGACACAGATGGCTGGGATCAGACAGTGTAGGGACAGCGCTCCTGATTTAGGGAGAGATATATACTGCAAAATAGTTAGTGCAGGGTCTGTAAAGGCTGCCAGATCAAACAAACAGTCCTTCTCAGGACTAATATCCATCCCAGATATCAGGCAGGCAGGCAGGCAGGCAGGCTGCATAGGAGACGCAGTGGTTATACCAGCAAATGCTGCATTACAGTCCTGTGTGCTCCTGTTGCTGAAATTGCTGGACTTAGCTCCAGGTCTCGGGGGCCAGGAAAAATCCTTTTTTTTTTCATCTAAATCCTCTTTTTTTTTTCCTCCTTCAAACTGTACAAATACCGTCTTATTAACCTTTTGGTGTCCCCCCCCAAAAAAAAAAAGTGTGTCTGTGACAGTTCAGACACAAATATATCTGTTGAAAATAGTCTGGTGTAGGCCAGAGAAACAGAAGTGTGGTTTTGCAGTTCCACGGTTCAAACCCCTGTATTATACACTTTTGGGCCATTTGTGTTTAAAGAAAAACTGTTTGAGTGTGTCGCTCACTGTTCAGTCGCAAATATATATATTTAAAAAAGTCTGGTACACCAGTAAATTATAACTGTGGTTTTGCTGTTCCACTGTAAAAAATCTCTATTATCCTGCTTTTGGCATTTTTTGCCGTAAAAAAAAAACTAATAGCGTCTCCCTGATTTTTCAGACACAAATATATCTGTTGAAAATAGTCTGGTGTAGGCCGGAGAAACAGAAGTGTGGTTTTGGAGTTCCACGGTTCAGACCTCTGTATTATCCACTTTTGGGCCATTTGTATCTAAAAAAAAACAGTTTGAGTGTGTCGCTCACTGTTCAGCTGCAAATATATATATTTAAAAAAGTCTGGTACACCAGTGAATTATAACTGTGGTTTTGCTGTTCCATGGTAAAACATCTCTATTATCCTGCTTTTGGCATTTTTTGCCGTAAAAAAAAAACTAATAGTGTCTCCCTGATTTTTCAGACACAAATATATCTGTTGAAAATAATCTGATGTAGGCCAGAGAAACAGAAGTGTGGTTTTGCAGTTCCACGGTTCAAACCTCTGTACTATCCACTTTTGGGCCATTTGTATCTAAAAAAAAACAGTTTGAGTGTGTCACTCACTGTCCAGCCGCAAATATATATATTTAAAAAAGTCTGGTATACACCAGTAAATTATAATTGTGGTTTTGCTGTTCCACGGTAAAAAATCTCCATTATCCTGCTTTTGGCATTTTTTGCGTAAAAAAAACATTAATAGTTTCTCCCTGATTGTTCAGATTGTTTAAAAGATTCGGGTGTAGGACAGAGAAATAGAACTGTGGTTTTCCTCTTCCACGGTTCTAATCTACTTTTCATTACCCTTTTTCCATTGATAGTGCGAGTGTAAGCTATTTTACTTCCTTTACAATGGGCAAGGCGCATGTCAAGGGACGTGGAACTGGATGTTCTGGTGATGGTGCGTGCAGAGGACGGGGCCGTGGCCAAAGTGAAAATGTGCCACAACCAACAGCCACATCTTCTCGCTCCCACTTTTTGACCGAATTACTAGGGAAGCACAGAACAACACCAGTATTGCAAACTGATCAGTGTGAACAGGTTATTAATTGTATAGCAGATAATACTTCCAGTTACCTGGGTACCACCACCTCCGGTCTGTCTTCCACACGGTCAAATCTTAGTAGCTATGAGTCTCGACCGCATACTCCTCCTCACCCTGATGCTCCTTCCTCCCACCATGCCGAGTGTCGTCAGACAGCAACTGATCCCACACTTGGACACTCTGAAGAGCTGTTCACTGGTCCATTTCCACATTTGTGCCCCTCGCCTGCTCCGCTTGAAGTGGTGGAAGAGGAGATCCCATGTAGCGATGCCCAAATATTTGAACAGCCACGGCCACAGGAAATTGATGCTGGCAATTTGTCACAAGAGGTGGATGATGACGGGACAGAATTGCCAGGAAGTGAGGAGGAGGATCGTCGTGCGCAAGTGGAAGAAGAGGAGGTGGTGGATGATCTAGTAACTAACCCAACGTGGCAGGAGGACATGCAGAGCGAGGCCAGCAGCACACAGGGTGAGGGAGGCAGAGTACCCCCACATGCATGGAGAAGCAGCGTGGTGGCCGCATACAGAAGGCAGGCAACAGTTCTCCATAACACCAACATGAGGGACGTTGCCAGTACAACCTGTAGGTCTTCCTGAGTCTGGAATTTTTTTAAAGACTCTGCTGATAACCCCAAAAAGGCCATTTGTACCACCTGCCATGCCAGCATCAGCAGGGGTGACAAAACTACCAGCCTGACCACCACCAGCATGATCAGGCACATGGCAGCAAAGCACCCGACTTTGTGGGGCGAACCCCAGGGTCCACGACCAGTGTCAGCGGGTGTCACCACTGCTTCTTCCGCTGTTGTGCGTGCAATAGAACCCCCTGTTGTGTGTGCAAGGCAATCCCCTGTCCATACTGCATGCAAAGATGCCCCCTCCTCTCAGTCTTCACTTGTTATGGCAGTTTCTCAAGAAACAGCATCAACGTCCACGTCCACTTCCCACTGCAGCGCTCAATTGTCCATATCCCAGACCTTTGAACGAAAGCGGGAATTCGCAGCTAACGCCCCACAGGCCACAGTCCTAAATTCGCACATTTCACGACTGCTTGCATTGGAAATGCTGCCTTTTAGGCTAGTTGAGACGGAATCCTTCCGCAACCTTATGGCGGTGGCCGTCACTCGGTACTTGGTCCCCAGCCAACACAATTTTGCCCGGTTTGCCATCCCTGCACTCCACAAGCACGTGTCCCAAAACATCTGCCGTGCCCTCAACAACGCAGGTACTGGCAGAGTCCACCTGACAACGGACACGTGGACAAGTGCTTGTGGCCAGGGACGATACATCTCCATGACGGCACACTGGGTAAACATAGTGGAAGCCGGGACTCAGTCAGACCTGGGGAAAACACATCCTCCCCACACCAAGGATTGCGGGCCCTATGTCAGTCAGAGTTGCCCCCACAGTGTACAGCTCCTGCGCGTCATCCTCCTCCTCCTCCTCATGTTCAGCCTCCATCTCAGATATCACCACATCAGTTACAAGCTGGAAGCACTGCAGTACTGCCTCCGCCAAGCGGCAACAGGCTGTGCTGAATCTCATAAACTTAGGTGATAAATCTCACACTGCTTGTGAGTTGTGGACAGCTGTGAAAGAGCAGGCAGATCTGTGGCTGAGACCACTGATCCTACATCCAGGCATGGTCGTGTCTGGCTCATGTGCTTAACCTTGTGGTTCAGCAGTTTCTTAAATCGTACCCTGAGTTGCCAGATCAGCTCGTCAAAGTACGTCGCCTGTCAGCTCATTTTCGCAAGTCGGCTACAGCTTCCGCTGCCCTTGCTGTGTTGCAGCAGCGTTTGCAGCTTCCATCACACCGACTGGTGTGTGATGTCCCCACATTTTGCAACTCTACCCTCCACATGTTGCAAAGGATTTGTGAGCAGAAGAGAGCAGTTGTGGAGTAACAGCTGCAACAAGGCCATCGATATTCAGGTCAGACTCCACGCATAAGACCTCAGGAGTGAACCTGGATGTCTGACATCTGTACCATCTTGACAAACTTTGAGGAGTCCACCCAGATGGTGAGCGGCGATGATGCCATCATTAGCGTCAGCATTGCACTTGTCTGTGTTTTGCAACGCTCTCTGCAGAGAATTAAAGAGGAGGCATTGCAGCCAGAGTATGATGAGATGGATCAAGAAGCCGTAGTGGTCGATTACACAAAGCCTAGCCTCATCTCATCCCAACGTGCATTGGAGGACAAGGAGGGAGAGGAGGAGGAGGAGGAAGAACAGGAGCTTGTATCATGCGCTGTAGACGGTAGTACCTGTACAACTGTCATACCGTCGGTTCAGCGTGGGTGGCCTGAGGACAGGGGGGAGGAGGAGGAGCATGTTCAGTCGTCATCTTGGTGAGGACACGGAAGTCTTGCCCGTTACCAGTCTGGCACACATGGCTGACTTTATGTTACGCTGCCTTAACCGTGACCCTCGCGTTGTCAAAGTGTTGGGTGACAGTCATTACTGGTTGGTGACACTTTTAGACCCCCGTTACAAGGAGAACTTTCACTCTCTTATTCCTGATGTGGAGAGGTCTACAAAAATGAGGCAGTACCAGAAGGCCCTTGCTGCAGAACTGTTAAAAAAATTCCCATCTGAACACAATAGCGGCAGAGGTCACAGTTCGTTGCCCAACTAAGGCGTACAGGCGAGAGAGACGCAACTCCAATCCAGCAGAGGCAGGGGAGCACTGTCAATATTCTGGGACAGTTTACTCAGACCCTCCCTTCGGACAGACCCTGAGGCGTGGGGTACTCTCACAAGGAGTGGAAAGTTTCAAAAGATGGTGAGGGAGTACCTTGCCGACCGTACCAGCATCCTCCGTGATTCCTCTGTGCCTTTTAATTATTGGGTATCCAACTGGACACTTGGAATTAACTCGTTCTGTACGCCTTGGAGGTCCTGGCCTGCCCTGCCGCTAGCGTGTTATCAGAGCGTGTTTTTAGTGCCGCTGGGGGAATTATAACTGATAAGCTCACTCGCCTGTCAACTGACAATGCTGAAAAGCTGACCCTTATCAAAATGAACAAGGGCTGGATTGGGCCAGACTTCTCATCACCTCACCACCAAATGACAGCAGAGTAACGTAAAGTCAAATCCACTGTGTTTTTTCGGGAGGTGTATTCACATGCACCGCTTCACACCCACACATGGGTATACGCTTCTTCATTTCGGCTGTTTTATGTTCTTCTCCTTATCCTCAGCCTCCACCACAACTATACCACCAGGGTGACTGTGGTCCGTGTTGCCATTATTGAAAGTTCCTCCGTCCTTATTTTTGTCATCTTTTGCTTGGAAGGCATAAGCAAAGACTGTGGGAGACCCACTCCCCAATAATGGGAATAATATTTTTAAGATGCTGTACTGTATGGCTCTTGTAAGGGGCATTAAAACCGTCTTGTTAAGCTACTGCGACCACCAATTTTCCAAGGGGCATTAAAACCATCTTGTTAAGCTACTGTGACGTCCACCACTTTTCCAAGGGGCATTAAAACCGTCTTGTTAAGCTACTGCGACCTCCATCACTTTTCCAAGGGGCATTAAAACCGTCTTGTTAAACCATTCTGAACCTCCATAACTCTTCCAACGGGCATTGCATTTCCTCCTAATTTTAGTCAGCTTTTGCTTTTCAATGCAAAGGCGAACACTAAGGGAGACCCACTCCCCAATAATGGGTAAAAGGTTTTTAGTACGCTGTAATCCACGTCTGTTTCAAGGGCCATTGCAGTTCCTCATAATTTTTGGAAATCCTTCCATTCACTGCTTAGGCCAACAATGCACAGGAGACCCAGTTGCTATAAATGGAAAAAACGGTTTAGTTAAGGCCCTCTGTCCTCCATGTCACTTCCAAGGGTCATTGGAGTGCCTTGAAATTTTTGGTAGGCACTGCACTCACTGTATGCCCTACAACTGTGTAGCTGAACCGCTCCTTTTGGTACAGAAACATATCCTATAAGACATGTGTGGTTGACTGGCTTGATATTGATGTGAATGGTCCCTGTTCCTCCTGCTCTTTCTCCTTTGCCACCACCTCATCCATCATTCATCACCTGAAGCTTTGTTTTAATGGGAGTCATAGAACTGGGATAGTAGCAGGAAAACAACCAGCAATCCTCGGAGGAGGTAGGATATGCGCCAAAACACTGACCACCTCAGGCCTAGCCGCTACTACATACATGCGCTTGCATTCCAAGGAACAGAAAGCTAAGGAGATGGATGGCCTCATGATCATGAATAATTTATTCGTTGTGTAGGAGGCTGACCACTGCTGCTGTCTACCTTTTGAACATTGTGTTGAAGCCTGATTGACTCAGGACCCGCAATCCTCTATGTCTGGAGGATGTGTTGCATCCCAGTGTCCAACTGTGTCCCGGCTTCCACAATATTAACCCAGTGTGAAGGTGTGAGATGGACCATCCCTGGCCACATTCACTTTTCCATGTGTTTGTGGTTAGGCTGTCCTTCAAATAGGGGTGGCTGGGGACTGTTTATGGACACCCGGCCGCCCCCAGGCGTCTGGGGACCGAGCGTGGACACCCGGCTGCCGGGCGGCTGGGGACTGAGTATGGATACCAGGCCGCCGACGCAGCCATGACGTGGTTGCCAGATTCCACATCCACATGCCTAAAAGGCCCAATTTGAAGTGCAAGCAAGCTAGCAGAATGGTATTGCAGCCTGGGGGTGGGTGGGTGGCAGGCTGCACACTTACGCTTGCATTCCAAGAAAACAAAGCAGATACTAACTTCTATCATCATCATGCTCCTCACCTTGGCACTCTCAACTCCCCTGATGGAAAAGCCAGGGCCCACCGGAGGAGTCTGGTTCTCTGGTGGGCTCGTCGAATGCTGCCCTAAAGCAGGCCGGGCTAAGAAAAGTGTGTGGGGGGAAGTTGACAGGAGAAATAGGGGCGGCTGGGGACCGTGTGTGGACACACCCGGCCGCGGGGCGGCTGGGGACCGAGTATGGACACCCGGCCGCCCACTGGCGGCTGGGGACCGAGTGTGGACAGCCGGCCGCCGGGCGGCTGGGGACTGAGTATGGATACCAGGCCGCCGATGCAGCCATGACGTGGTGACCAGATTCCGCCTCCACATGCCTAAAAGGCCCAATTTGAAATGCAAGCAAGCTAGCAGTATGGTATTGCAGCCTGGGGGTGGGTGGGTGACAGGTTGCACACTTACGCTTGCATTCCAAGAAAACAAAGCAGATGCTAACTTCTATCATCATCATGCTCCTCACCTTGGCACTCTCAACTCCCCTGAAGGAGAAGCCTGGGCCCACTGGAGGAGTCTGGTTCTCTTGTGGGCTCGTCCAATGCTGCCCTAAAGCAGGCCAGGCTAAGAAAAGTGTGGGGGAAGTTCAGCGGAGAAATAGGGGTGGCTGGGGACCGTTCATGGACACCCAGCCGCCCCCAAGTGGCTGGGGACCGTGTGTGGACACCCGGCCGCCGAGCGGCTGGGGATTGAGTATGGATACCAGGCCGCCGACGCAGCCATGACATGGTGGCCGGCGTCTGCCTCCACATACCTAAGCTAGCTAGCAGTATGCTATTGCAGCCTGGGGGTGGGTGGGTGGCAGGCTGCATACTTGCGCTTGCATTGCAAGGAATGGGGGAGGTACAATGGAACACTGCTCTGGGAGAAGGACTTGCACGGGGATAGTTGCAAGTCTGCATCTTCTGATGCGGCAAGGATCACTTCTGATGGGCACACTTTTAGGCAGTGACCTGGGTGTCAGAGATGCTTCCAGGGGTCTTCCGCATGCTGTTCCCATGTCTTTTCAGCACTGTATGCATGTGTCACACAGCACATGGCCAGATAAGGTTGTAAAATGTTAAAATGACATTTCCCGGTGAATGCATTTGTCACGGTTGAAAGCAATACAGAAGTGCAAAAACGAATAAAAAATGCTACTTGTGAACATAGCCCAAGGTGTGGAGGAGTATTTTTGTTTTCAGTTATTTATTTTACCTTATACACAAGTCTTTACCCTGGAAAGGAAATTCCTTAACATATTTCACAGGAAGCACTTTCAGTTTCGTTTTTGAACGTTTTCTTGTGACCCCGTAAAAGTGGCTTAATACCTCTGACCACGTTGTTGACAGCAGTGACCTGGGGGTCAGAAATGCTTCCTGGGGCGATGCCCATGCTGTCCCCATGTCTTTTGAGCACTGTCACTATCGTTTTGGGCACTTTTTAGGCTTTCTACAGACTGCCGGGGGTGCTGCCGCAAAACTGCTCGGGTCTCCCATAGACTAACATTGGGCTCGTTGCTCGGGTCGAGCACCCGAATATCACGGCGAGCTCGGCCCGAGCTTCGAGCACCCGAGCATTTTAGTGCTCACTCAACACTATTCCTAACAATATAGGTAAGAACGAATACTGCTTTATGCCCCATTCACACGTCCATGTTTCTGGTACATGTAGTGTCCATTTTCACAGGTATCGGAGATGCGCACACAGGCACATCCATTGTAATATATGGGGCTGCACACATGTCCATGTTTCACACGAACTATGTGTCCATGTGACACACACATAGACATGTCCATATTGTTCTGGCAGCACGGATGACAATACATGTGTCATCTGTGTGCCATCCGTGAGTAGAGATGAGCGGTGTTCGACTAGAACTGTTCGCCAATCTCAAATTCGAGCTGTTTTGGGCGGTGTTCGAGTTGTTCGACGAACCCGAACGATTTGCAAAAAATTCGGCTGTTCGAGGTTATGTTCGATAACTGTTCGTGCACCAAAAGCGTGTCCTGCATGTCTGGTGCTATTTAGAGCACCAATCATGCAGGATTGTCTGCCACTCACTGTAATGCCACAGCCATGGTGGTTGTGGCATTACAGTGATTGCCCAAATCGATGGGAACAGTGCCAACAGTGAAACATGAAAAGCCGGCAATTCAGCAGTGGCATACACCGGTACCCGACAATTTAGAACCGAAAGAATAGAGCTTCACACATAGATTAGATAGATATAAACATGTCAGCCACATATATACGAAGTACAGTGAAAGTGCTGCTTACTGTACTTGTCATTTAGCGTAAAGGATTTATAAAAAAAAATAATAGTGTTTTCATGCACTGTCTCTTTAAAAAAGCCGGCCGGCAATTCAGCAGCGGTACCCGACAATTTATAACAGACAGAATAGAGCTTCACACATAGATAGATAGATAGAAACATGTCAGTCACATATATAAGAAGTACAGTGACAGTGTTGCTTACTGTACTTGTCATTTAGTGTAAAGGATTTATTAAAAAAAATAAGTGTTTTCATGCACCGTCTCTTTAAGAAAGCCGGCCGGCAATTCAGCATCTGTACCCGACAATTTATAACAGACAGAATAGAGCTTCACACATAGATTAGATAGATAGAAACATGTCAGTCACATATATATGAAGTACAGTGATAGTGTTGGTTACTGTACTTGTCATTTAGTATTAAAATAAAGGATTTATTATTAAAAAAATTGGCGTGGGGTTCCCCTTAATTTTAGGCTCTAGCGGAGGTTAAGCAGACAGCTGGGGCAGAAGTTTGAAGCCTGGGAAGGGGGTAATACCCACGGAGCTTCCCAGGCTACTAATATCAGCCCCCAGCTGAATACATAGCCTTTACTAGCTATTAAAATGGGGGACCCCCCCAAAAAAATGACGTGGGGTCCCCCCTAATTTAATAGCTAGCAAAGGCTAGGCAGACAGCTGGGGGCTGATATTAATAGCCCAGGAAGGGAGCCATGAATATTGGCCCCCTCCCAGGCTAGAAACACCAGCCGTCAGCCGCCCCAGAAATGGCGCATTCATAGGATGCGCCAATTCTGGCACTTAGCCTCGCTCTTCCACGCTGCCCTGGTGCGGTGGCAGGGGGTAATAGGGCTGGGGTTGATGTCAGCTTATAATGCCAGCTGACATCAAGCCCAGGTTAGTAATGGAGAGGCGTCTATAAGACACCCCCATTACTAACCCCATAGTCAAAGTTAAAAAAAACACAAACACCCAGAATAAAGTCCTTTAATTGAAATAAAGACACAATTCTTTATTGTTCTAAATTAAACCATACTTACCATCACACCCATTCCAGCTGAAGCCAACGATCTCCTGTAATAAAAATAAAATAATAAAGCAACCTCATCCTTACCTTTCCATGGTTCCCACGACAGCTTCAGCTCTGCTACATCGAGATGACAGGCTGGACCGCAGCAGAACGCTGCCATCCAGCCTGTCATCCCGCAGACACTGAGAAGAGCAGGCTTGCTTGCGCTCCACATTGTCTCTCTGTGACGGCATAAAGATGAGCCGAGGTCATGTCCCATGAACTCGGCTCACCTCATGCACGTCACTTACAGCGTGGGAGAATTCTCCTGCACTCAGCACTTCAGCGTGAGAATTTTCCCACGCTGTCAGTGACGTGCATGAGGTGAGCCGAGTTCTTTGGACTTGACCTCGGCTCATCTGGATGCCGTCACAGCGAGACACTGAGGAGCGCAAGCATGCCTGCTCTTCTCAGTGTCTGCGGCATGACAGGCTGGATGGCAGCGTTCTGCTGCGGTCCAGCCTGTCATCTCGATGTAGCAGAGCTGAAGCTGTCGTGGGAACCATGGAAAGGTAAGGATGAGGTTGGTTTATTATTTTTCTTTTATTGCAGGAGATTGTTGGCTTCAGCTGGAATGGGCGTGATGGTAAGTATAGTTTAATTTAGAACAATAAAGAATTGTGTGTTTATTTCAATTAAAGGACTTTAGTCTGGGTGTTGTGTTTTTTTTAAATACTTTACTAGAAATTCATGGCGGTCATGTCTAATACTGGCGTGACCCCATGAATTTTGGGCTTGGGGCCAGCTGATAATACCAAGCTGGCCCTAACCCCTTTATTACCCAGTGAGCCACCGCACCAGGGCCCTGGATGAGTTGGGTACAGCGCCAGAAGATGGCGCTTCTATGAACGCGCCATTTTCCGGGGTGGCTGCGGACTGCAATTTGCAGCGGGGGGGGGCCCAGAAAGCTTGGGCCTCCCTGCGCTGCAGATTGCAGCCCCCAGCTGCCTAGTTGTACCTGGCTGGACACAAAAATATGGCGAAGACCCACGTATTTTTTTTTTAATTATTTCATGAAATTCATGAAATAATTAAGAAAAAAAGGCCTTCCCTATATTGTTGTGTCCGGCCAGGTACAAATAGGCAGCTGGTGGTTGGGGGCAGCCCGTTCCTGCCTGCTGTACCTGGCTGGACACAAATATAGTGCGAAGCCCCACTTCAATTTTTTTAAATTATTTCAGGAAATTCATGAAATAATTAAAAAAAAATTGACGTGGGGCTTCGCACTATATTTGTGTCCAGTCAGGTGCAGCAGGCAGGAACGGGCTGCCCCCAACCAGCAGCTGCCTATTTGTACCTGGCCGGACACATCAATATAGGGAAGCACTTTTTTTCTTAATTATTTCATGAAATAATTTAAAGAAAATTGACGTGGGGCCTCGCCCTGTTTTTGTGTCCAGCCAGGTACAACTAGGCAGCTGGGGGCTGGAATCCGCAGCGCATGGAGGCCCAAGCATTCTGGGCCACCCCCGCTGCAAATTGCAGTCCGCAGCCACCCCGGAAAATGGCGCGTTCATAGAAGCGCCATCTTCTGGCGCTGTACCCAACTCATCCAGGGCCCTGATGCGGTGGCTCACTGGGTAATAAAGGGGTTAGGGCCAGCTTGGCATTATCAGCTGGCCCTAAGCCCAAAATTCATGGGGTCACGCCAATATTAGACATGACCACCATGAATTTCTAGTAAAGTATTTAAAAAAAACACAACACCCAGAAAAAAGTCCTTTAATTGAAATAAACACACAATTCTTTATTGTTCTAAATTAAACCATACTTACCGTCACGCCCATTCCAGCTGAAGCCAACGATCTCCTGAAATAAAAGAAAAATAATAAAGCAACATCATCCTTACCTTTCCATGGTTACCATGACAGCTTCAGCTCTGCTACATCGAGATGACAGACTGGACCGCAGCAGAATGCTGCCATCCAGCCTGTCATCCCGCAGACACTGAGAAGCGCAGGCTTGCTTGCGCTCCACAGTGTCTCTCTGTGAGGGCATCCAGATGAGCCGAGTTAATGTCCAATGAACTCGGCTGACCTCATGCACGTCACTGACAGCGTGGGAAAATTCTCCTGCACTCAGCGCTTCAGCGTGGGAGAATTCTCACACTGAAGCGCTGAGTGCAGGAAAATTCTCCCACGCTGTCAGTGACGTGCAGGAGGTGAGCTGAGTTCATTGGACATGAGCTCACCTTATGCACGTCACTGACAGCGTGGGAAAATTCTCCTGCACTCAGCGCTTCAGCGTGGGAGAATTCTCACACTGAAGCGCTGAGTGCAGGAGAATTCTCCCACGCTGTCAGTGACGTGCAGGAGGTGAGCTGAGTTCATTGGACATGAACTCGTCTCATCTTTATGCCGTCACAGCCAGACACAGCAGAGCGCAAGCATGCCTGCGCTTCTCAGTGTCTGCGGGATGACAGGCTGGATGGCAGCGTTCTGCTGCGGTCCAGCCTGTCATCTCGATGTAGCAGAGCTGAAGCTGTCGTGGGAACCATGGAAAGGTAAGGATGATGTTGCCTTATTATTTTTCTTTTATTGCAGGAGATCGTTGGCTTCAGCTGGAATGGGCGTGATGGTAAGTATGGTTTAATTTAGAACAATAAAGGTTTGTGTCTTTATTTCAATTAAAGGACTTTATTCTGGGTGTTTGTGTTTTCTTTTAACTTTGACTATGGGGTTAGTAATGGGGGTGTCTTATAGACGCCTCTCCATTACTAACCTGGGCTTGATGTCAGCTGGCATTATAAGCTGACATCAACCCCAGCCCTATTACCCCCTGCCACCGCTGCAGGGCAGCGTGGAAGAGCGAGGCTAAGTGCCAGAATTGGCGCATCCTATGAATGCGCCATTTCTGGGGCGGCTGACGGCTGGTGTTTCTAGCCTGGGAGGGGGCCAATATTCATGGCTCCCTTCCTGGGCTATTAATATCAGCCCCCAGCTGTCTGCCTAGCATTTGCTAGCTATTAAATTAGGGGGGACCCCCCGTCATTTTTTTGGGGGGGTCCCCCATTTTAATAGCTAGTAAAGGCTATGTATTCAGCTGGGGGCTCATATTAGTAGCCTGGGAAGCTCCGTGGGTATTACCCCCTTCCCAGGCTTCAAACATCTGCCCCAGCTGTCTGCTTAACCTCCGCTAGAGACTAAAATTAAGGGGAACCCCACGCCAATTTTTTTTAATTATAAATCCTTTATTTTAATACTAAATGACAAGTACAGTAACCAACACTATCACTGTACTTCATATATATGTGACTGACATGTTTCTATCTATCTAATCTATGTGTGATGCTCTATTCTGTCTGTTATAAATTGTCGGGTACAGATGCTGAATTGCCGGCCGGCTTTTTTAAAGAGACGGTGCATGAAAACACTATTATTTTTTTTAATAAATCCTTTACACTAAATGACAAGTACAGTAAGCAACATTGTCACTGTACTTCATATATATGTGACTGACATGTTTCTATCTATCTAATCTATGTGTGAAGCTCTATTCTGTCTGTTATAAATTGTCGGGTACAGATGCTGAATTGCCGGCCGGCTTTCTTAAAGAGACGGTGCATGAAAACACTATTATATTTTTTAATAAATCCTTTACACTAAATGACAAGTACAGTAAGCAACACTGTCACTGTACTTCATATATATATGTGACTGGCATGTTTCTATCTATCTAATCTATGTGTGAGGCTCTATTCCTTCTTGTCTAAATTGTCGGGTACCGGTGTATGCCGCTGCTGAATTGCCGGCCGGCTTTTTTAAAGAAAGCGTCTTCTGAGCAGTTTGTCAGCTTTTGGACACCTTTGAAGGTGTTTTCTATGTGTTTCTATGTGTTTTTGTTTGCCTGCCATTGGTTTTAACGGTGTTCGACGGTGTTCTAAGGTGTTCGACGAACAGTTCGACGAACAGTTCCTCGAACATCCCGGTGTTCGACGATCCGAACCGAACCCGAACACTACGGGCGTGGCTCAACACTATCCGTGAGACACGTACTGGAATAGAATGCTAGAATAGAAATGAAAAATTTTAAGGTGTTAAAGATGTGCCAAGATAGAGATAGATATAAAGTAGATAGAGTAGATATGGGGTAGATAGATAGATAGATAGATAGATAGATAGATAGATAGAGAATCAATAAATATCCATGATATATATAATTAGTGCCTTGTATGTTAGCTTACTGTACATGTATTAACCAAATAAGTAAATAAATGAAAAAAAGGATGTGTCTTCCTTACAGGTGGATTTCCTTTCACTAAAAAACATGTGACTCATGAAGTTAATTGCTTGCACAAGAAATTTTTAGTGGCTTCATGGCAAAAGGGGTGAATACAAATGCACATGACAATTATTAGTTATTTGACCCCATCAATTTAATTTATCCCTATATTTTTCTCACTTCACTTCACCAACTTAGAATATTTAGCGCTGATGCAACACACACAAATCAGATTCCAAAAATATTTAAACACAGGTTGTAATGTAACAAAATAGGTAAAAAGCCAAGGGGGTGAATCCTTTCGCAAGCCACTGTATGGAAGTGCACTATACCATATGGAGCAAACAAAAAGAACTCAAAAATGAAAATACACATAAGTGGTATAAATATGCAGTACAGACAAAAAGTTTGGACACACCTTCTCATTTAAAGATTTTTCTGTATTTTCATGACTATGAAAATTGTACTGAAGGCATCAAAACTATGAATTAACACATGTGGAATTATATACTTAACAAAAAAGTGTGAAACAACTGAAAATATGTCTTATATTCTGGGTTCTTCAAAGTATCCACCTTTTGCTTTGATGACTGCTTTGCACACTCTTGGCATTCTTTTGATGGGCTTCAAAAGGTCGTCACCAGAAATGGTTTTCACTTCACAGGTGTGCCCTGTCAGGTTTAATAAGTGGGATTTCTTGCCTTATAAATGGGGTTGGGACCATCAGCTGTGTTGTGCAGAAGTCTGGTGGATACACAGCTGATAGTCCTACTGAATAGACTGTTAGAATTTGTATTATGGCAAGAAAAAAGCAGCTAAGTAAAGAAAAACGAGTGGCCATCATTACTTTAAGAAATGAAGGTCAGTCAGTCCGAAAAATTGGGAAAACTTTGAAAATGTCCCCAAGTGCAGTTGCAAAAACCATCAAGCGCTACAAAGAAACTGGCTCACATGAGGACCGCCCCAGGAAAGGAAGACCAAGAGTCACCTCTGCTTTTGAAGATAAGTTTATCCGAGTCATCAGCCTCAGAAATCGCAGGTTAACAGCAGCTCAGATTAGAGACCAGGTCAATGGCACACAGAGTTCTAGCAGCAGACACATCTCTACAACAACTGTTAAGAGGAGACTTTGTGCAGCAGGCCTTCATGGTAAAATAGCTGCTAGGAAACCACTGCTAAGGACAGGCAACAAGCAGAAGAGACTTGTTTGGGCTAAAGAACAAAAGGAATGGGCATTAGACCAGTGGAAATCTGTGTTTTGGTCTGATGAGTCCAAATTTGAGATCTTTGGTTCCAACCACCGTGTCTTTGTGCGACGCAGAAAAGGTGAACGGATGGACTCTACATGCCTGGTTCCCACCGTGAAGCATGGAGGAGGAGGTATGATGGTGTGGGGGTGCTTTGTGGGTGACACTGTTGGGGATTTATTCAAAATTGAAGGCATACTGAACCAGCATGGCTACCACAGCATCTTGCAGTGGCATGCTATTCCATCTGGTTGGCGTTTAGTTGGACCATCATTTATTTTTCAACAGGACAATGACCCCAATCACACCTCCAGGCTGTGTAAGGGCTATTTGACCAAGAAGGAGAGTGATGGGGTGCTACGCCAGATGACCTGGCCTCCACAGTCACCAGACCTGAACCCAATCAAGATGGTTTGGGGTGAGCTGGACCCCAGAGTGAAGGCAAAAGGGCCAACAAGTGCTAAGCCCTTTGCCTTCACTCTGTGGTCCAGCTCACCCCAAACCATCTCGATTGGGTTCAGGTCTGGTGATTGTGGAGGCCAGGTCATCTGGCGTAGCACCCCATCACTCTCCTTCTTGGTCAAATAGCCCTTACACAGCCTGGAGGTGTATTTGGGGTCATTGTCCTGTTGAAAAATAAATGATGGTCCAACTAAACGCCAACCGGATGGAATAGCATGCCGCTGCAAGATGCTGTGGTAGCCATGCTGGTTCAGTATGCCTTCAATTTTGAATAAATCCCCAACCGTGTCACCAGCAAAGCACCCCCACACAATCACACCTCTTCCTCCATGCTTCACAGTGGGAACCAGGCATGTAGAGTTCCATCCGTTCACCTTTTCTGCGTCGCACAAAGACACGGTGGTTGGAACCAAAGATCTCAAATTTGGACTCATCAGACCAAAACACAGATTTCCACTGGTCTAATGTCCATTCCTTGTGTTCTTTAACCCAAACAAGTCTCTTCTGCTTGTTGCCTGTCCTTAGCAGTGGTTTCCTAGCAGCTATTTTACCATGAAGGCCTGCTGCACAAAGTCTCCTCTTAACAGTTGTTGTAGAGATGTGTCTGCTGCTAGAACTCTGTGTGGCATTGACCTGGTGTCTAATCTGAGCTGCTGTTAACCTGCGATTTCTGAGGCTGGTGACATGGATAAACTTATCCTCAGATGCAGAGGTGACTCTTGGTCTTCCTTTCCTGGGGCGGTCCTCATGTGAGCCAATTTCTTTGTAGCACTTGAAGGCTTTTGCAACTGCACTTGTGGACACATTCAAAGTTTTCCCAATTTTTCGGACTGACTGACCTTCATTTCTTAAAGTAATGATGGCCACTCGGCTTTCTTTACTTAGCTGCTTTTTTCTTGCCATAATACAAATTGTAACAGTCTATTCAGTAGGACTATCAGCTGTGTATCCACCAGACTTCTGCACAACACAACTGATGGTCCCAACTCCATTTATAAGGCAAGAAATCCCACTTATTAAACCTGACAGGGCACACCTGTGAAGTGAAAAACATTTCCGGTGACTACCTCTTGAAGCTCATAAAGAGAATGCCAAGAGTGTGCAAAGCAGTCATCAAAGCAAAAGGTGGCTACTTTGAAGAACCTAGAATATAAGACACATTTTCAGTTGTTTCACACTTTTTTTGTTAAGTATATAATTCCACATGTGTTAATTCCTAGTTTTGATGCCTTCAGTGTGAATGTACAATTTTCAAAGTCATGAAAATACAGAAAAATCTTTAAATGAGAAGGTGCGTCCAAACTTTTGGTCTGTACTGTATACCAGGATATATAAAATCAAAGATGGGGGGGGGGCCCAGTCCAAATTTTGCCCCAGCGCCCATCATGCTCTCTGCGCAAGATATTGATAATGTTGACAGTCATCTTTCTCATGCAACCTGAATTCTCCAGAATTTAGACCTAAAAACATTGAGAATTCTTAGCAATGTAGATGAGAGTTCTCCTTACTATGTTCATTCAGGAAGCGTTAGGAGAATTTTTGTGTTTTGCAGCTTCAGTTAATAAAAGCAGAGCTCTGAGGCAAGAGGCACTAATTATATTATCAACCACAGAATATTTTAGAGAACTTGTTAGCACATTTTTTTCATATGGAAGCAGTTATTTTGCTGTGTACATGACACCTTGTTTGCTGAAATCTGTTGCACCAGTCATGAAAAATCTAGTGTAAAAATCATATCCAAATCAGGCTGGTCATGCCCTGGATGCACAGCCAGTTCCACAGAAGCCCCTGGGGGAGTGAGGCCCAGCGAGGAAGCTAAATCTGTGCGGTTCTGTACAGTATTTCTTTCCATACATGATGAATTCTACACAAGGTGGGAAGAATGCACAGCACAGCCCACACATTACCGCTACGAGAACTTCCAGCATGCAGTAGGCTCATGATAAGTGCAGGATATGTGTGTGTTTATATATGTGTACATGTGTGTCACCCTGGCCTGGATGCCACAAGTGTAATTAAAGCTGAGTCTGAGAGCAAGGGGGAGGTTCTCTAGTCAGGGGAACATTAGCATGCAATGCCTAATGTCTCAGGCCAGTAGGGGGAGCAGACTGCCCCTATAAAAGCTGGTGCTGGGGGCAGGGTTAGGGAGAACTGGACGACCTATCTGAGGATTCAGGTCCCAGAGCAGAGAGGGACAGTTGTGTTGCACCTAAGAGGAAGTGTGGCAGGAGGAGAGCCACAAGCCAGAGACAAGAGGCGAAGAGAGCCTGTCTTGGCAGAGAAAAGACTTAATTTTACCAGACTTTGGTGTCTGAGGCTGGAAGGATTCCACATCCCCCAGCAGAGAACCAGTCCGCAAGGGACTGTACATTCCTTGGCCTAAGAAGCCTGGAGGCCCTGCCACAACCGAAGGGACCAGTAAAGCCGTACAAGGCTGGGAGCAGAAAGGAACCCACGTCGCAGGCCATAAAGGCGAGAAAACACAGAAAGCTCGGAAACGTGGGCTGTTACCCTATCAGGAGGAGATAGCCAGAAGGAGCGCAGAAAGCACGGTAGGCCTACACCCTCACCCTGACCAGGGCCAATTTCCCCGTTGCTCTCAGACATCCAGGTCCCCTCCTAGCCGGGACTGTTTATGGGTCAGTTTACCTGTTTTAGTAAAGACCCTGGACTGCAACCTGTTGTCTGTGTGCTCCTTGCTCCTCCAGCACTGGGATTCTCATTACCATCACTCCCACCATCCATTATACTGCCCTGGGGTCGCACTCTTCCCGTGGGGAGTCACACTACGCTAGCTGCACACCTCATCAGCCCCAGGGGTCTGCATGCAGCGGCGGTTCCTAATAACCGCAATCCACGGGTGGCGTAGTCGGACATAATCAATAACACATAACGGACTACCACTGGCCTGACCACCCTGAGCCACGGAACCGGGTTGCCACTACTACCCCCATCGCTCCCTATTGCCCGGATCCGAGTGCCCCACGGCCCAGGGGCGAGTCAGCTTTGGCATAGTCGGCAGGATTTCGTGCCCACAACCACCGGGTACTGCGTGCCTGAAAAAGACTTTTGTAACTTACCTGTGGCAAAGTTTCCCGCCGTCCGGAGTCGTTTCCCGCCATCCGGAGCCGATTCCCGCCATTAGACGCCATCTTGGACCATTTCCCGCCGTCTTCTGCCGTCTTCCCACCATCTGCAGCTGTTTCCCGCCATCGGACGCCATCTCCAGGACGCCGCGTGGGAAGAAGAGGGGCGTGGACGTCAAAACCGCGCGAGATCCGAAGCTCCGCCCCACGCACCGACGCTGCGCAAGGTCCTGGAAGGGAGAGAGAGCGACGCTGACGTCATCAGGACGCGACGCCAGGTCCTCGTCCATAGCAGCAGCAGCGGAGCCGCGGCCTACAGAAGAGGATCGTCGGAAGGTAGGCCACGCTTAACTAGGGGGGAGGAAGATGTCGGATACAGAGGCGCCCACTACCACCAACGCAGCTGCAGCAGCGGTGATGCCATTTTCCCTGCCCTACATCCCTGGAGCGGCCTGGCTGCCCAAATACTCAGGGGAGCCCCATGCCCTAACTGACTTCAAGGAAAGGCTATACAGTTTGTTCCAGGTTTACCCCCTGACAGAGGAACAGAAGGTCAGCATATTGACAGGGCAGTTAACTGGCGCAGCCCAAAGGGAGGTAAAATCATGGCCCACTGAGGAGAAAAGGACTGTGAAGGGTATTCTGGCCCGGCTGCGGGGTACCTTTGACACACGTACCTCCGCTGAGATTAAAATGAGGTTCTATGGATGTAATCAGCGGGCACAGGACAGCATCAGAGACTATGCCCTAAATCTGCAGGAAGCCTTGAGGGCTATTCAACAAACTGACCCTGGCAGTGTGCAGGAAATGGATAAGCTGCTAACAGAACAGTTCATAGAAGGTCTGCTGTCTAGCGCCCACAGGGCCCAACTGCACCTCATGTTCTTTCAGAACCCCCACCTGACCTTTGCCCAATTTAAGGACAGGGCCATAAGGGTGCTCCATGAATCTGCAACCAGTGGCGCTATAAACCCCCGGCGCCCTACTCTCACCTACCACCAGGAGGCGGCGCCCTCCTCTATGGACCCCGTGGGGGCTGATGCACAGGCCCTGAACCAAGCCCCGTCGAAAGACCTGCACCACCAAGTCCAGGAGCTGACCAGGAGTGTTGCGGCATTGACCAGGACCGTCCAGGCGTTGCAAGTGGACCCGTCAAGACCCATCGAGCTGGCTTCAAGTCCGGAGGATGTCCCGTGGCATCGACAGAGGAGGATCCCGTCATTCCGAGGGAGGCCCACAGACCACTACGCAGAGGATGGACAGCCCATTTGCCGTCGATGCAACCAGCCCGGACACATTTCCAGGTACTGTAATTTAAACGGGTCCAACCTGGGGCAGAGGGCCAACCCCCAGGCATAAGATCACCAGGCCCTTATAATTGGCGTGATAAGTACGTTGGGGGGCGCCCGGTTTTACCCGTGGTGCTGGACGGTATCCCCATGAGCGCCTTGCTGGATACTGGGTCACAAGTAACCACTATCCCTTATGTACTTTTTAAGCAGTATTGGACTGATGCTGATATCACACGGTATCCAGACAGTAACTTGAGCATCATCGCCAGTAATGGCTTACCCGTGCAGCAGATGGGGTTCAAGGAGATGACCATTAAAATTGGTAAAGTTGAACTACCGGCACAGGGAGTGATTATTGTGGACATTGACCGTCGTGAAAGTCACCCTAAAATAACTGTGGGTACTAACGTAATTGAAAATTGTCTTTCAGAGGTAATTGTAATTCTACAACAGGTGGCAGTGAATGCTAGTTCCAGCCAACAGAGAGTCCTCAACAAGGAGATAAAAGCCCTGATGAGACGGCAGCAGGTAGAACTGTCTGGTGGTGAGATCGGTAGCGTAAGACTGAGTGACCCATTCCCCATTTCCATGCCTCCCAAAAGTGAAATGATGATCTGGTGTCGGACTGCAATCGGGTTGAGAGGTAGAGACTACCAAGCCATGGTAGAACCCGTGTACTCAGACAGCAGGCCCACCATTTTGACAGCCCGGGGGGTGGTTGATGTCCGTCATGGGAGGGTGCCCGTCCGCATCCTCAACATTGGGGAGAGGGAAGTACACTTACCCAGGTACGCTACACTCGCCAAACTGTTTGTTGTCGAACACCAAGCTATCAGGGCCGTGGAACCCTTGCCTCCATCTCCACAGGTGGAGGGTAATGGCTCCCAGAAACAAAAGGAGGACTGGTGCCAGAAACTCCACGTGGGTGCTGACTCCACTCCCCTGCACCAAAAACAAGGAGTCTACCGGGTGGTACAGGAGTACGAGAGAGTCTTTAGTAAGCACCCGCTAGACTTCGGCAGAGTAAAAGGGATAGAACACCACATCCCCACAGGGAGCCACCCACCGATAAAAGAGAGGCACAGACCTGTACCCCCTGCACATTATCAGAACGCCAAGGGCATGCTAAGAGAGATGAAAGAATCTGGGGTCATTAGAGACAGCTGTAGCCCCTGGGCAGCCCCCTTGGTTCTGGTCAAAAAGAATGACGGCACCATGAGAATGTGCGTGGACTATAGACAAATCAACCGTATTACCCACAAAGACGCATATCCGCTGCCTAGAATAGAAGAGTCTTTAGCCGCACTAAAATCTGCTAACTTCTTTTCTACTTTGGACCTTACTAGCGGGTACTGGCAGGTTCCTGTGGCAGAGGCTGACAAGGAGAAGACCGCCTTCACCACCCCGATGGGACTGAGCGAATTCAACTGTATGCCTTTCAGGCTCTGCAACGCACCAGGGACCTTCCAGCGGCTGATGGAATGCTGTCTAGGGCACCGAAACTTCGAGACGGTCCTCCTTTACCTGGATGACGTGATCGTATATTCAAAGACCTACGAGGACCATCTCAAGCACCTGGCCGAGGTGTTCGAAGCCCTGGCAGGCTATGGCCTGAAGGTGAAACCATCGAAGTGTCACCTGCTGAAACCAAAGGTCCAGTACCTAGGGCACGTGGTAAGCGCAGAAGGAGTGGCCCCCGACCCTGACAAGGTCACGGCAATTAAGAGCTGGCCAAGCCCCTCGAACATCAAAGAGGTGAGACAGTTTCTCGGGTTGGTAGGCTACTACCGAAGGTTCATCCCCGGGTTCACTAAGATGGCAGCTCCTATGCAGGACCTCCTGATCGGACAGTCTAAGTCCAGAAGTCAAAAGCCACCCTTCAAGTGGGATAAACCGGAAGAGGAGTCCTTCCGCCAGCTAAAGATGGCCCTCACAGGGGATGAGATCCTGGCCTACCCTGATTATGGCCAGCCTTTTATCCTTCACACAGACGCCAGTAATGTGGGACTGGGAGCCGTACTGTCCCAAAACCAACAGGGCAGAGAAAGGGTGATCGCGTACGCCAGCCGGAAGCTGAGACCCACTGAGAGGAACCCGGAGAATTACAGCTCCTTCAAGCTAGAATTCTTGGCGGTGGTGTGGGCCGTGACGGAACGCTTCAAGCATTACCTGGCCTCCGCAAAGTTCACCGTGTACACGGACAACAACCCGTTGACACACCTGGACAATGCAAGACTGGGTGCCCTGGAACAGCGGTGGATGGCCCGTCTCTCCAACTATGACTTCGTGATTAAGTACCGGGCAGGCAAAACCAATGCCAACGCGGACGCCCTATCAAGAATGCCTCACTTACCTGAAGGTGACGAAGACCCAGAAGAGCTGGAGGAGGTAGAACTCCCCGCGTTTCACCGGTATGGAGCCGCTCAATACTCTCACCGCGTGAAGGAGGAGGATCTAACAACTGTGATGATCAATCCCCTACCTCACCATAGCTGGGCCGAGACCCAAGATAGTGACCCTGCAGTCCGCCTGGTGAAAGATCTGCTGACCCGGGAAGACGCCCGCCTAGATCCAGATGCCCCAGAGGAAGCTAGAGAGCTATGGAAGGAGAAGAGCAAGCTGTTCCTCTATGAAGGCAAGTTGTGCAGAAGGATTGTTAACCACTGGACGCACGAGCTGACCTGGCAAGTCATGGTCCCAAGGCGGGATGCAGCTATGGTCCTGGGGGCTTACCATGACAGAGCGGGACACTTCGGTTGGAAGAAATTGGAGTTCCTGCTAAGAGGAAGGTTCTTTTGGGTCGGCATGAGAGGAGCTGTAGAAAAGTGGTGCAGAGACTGTGGCCCTTGTCACCTGAGGAGGAAGGATCGCACCAGCCAGAAGACACCCTTGAGGCCCATCGTCACCACGCAGCCTCTTGAGCTGGTAGCTCTGGACCACGTCAAATTGGCACCAAGCCGGTCTGGATACATCTATGCCCTGACAATCGTGGACCACTATTCCCGTTTTCTCGTGGTGGTCCCGGTAAAGGACTTGACAGCCCAAACAGCGGCCAGAGCCTTCCAGCAATACTTCTGCCGTCCACACGGGTATCCGGAACAGGTCCTGACAGACCAGGGTCCAGCGTTCGAGGCTGAAATCTTCCAGGAGTTCTGCAACCTCTATGGCTGTAAGAAGATTCGGACAACGCCTTACCATCCACAAACCAACGGGATGTGTGAGAAGATGAACAATATAGTCATTGATCTCCTGAAGACGTTGCCCCTGGATGAACGCAGCCTGTGGCCAGAAAAACTGCCGGACCTGATAGACCTATACAACAATATCCCGGTGAATGCTACAAACTGCACCCCGGCTTACCTGATGCGAGCTAGACCAGGTAAGCTGCCCGTAGACCTGGAGATGGGAGTCCTAATACCTGAGGACACCTCCCCGGATGCGGACTGGGATACGGAAAGGCAACTGCAGTACAAGAAGGTACAGGAGAGTGTGGAGAAGAGCCTGGCCCAGGTGAGAGAGAGGCAAGAAAAACTCTTCAATCAACACGCCCCTGCTGGTCCCCTAGAACCTGGTGAGCAAGTCCTAAAACGAAAAAGAAGGCTACATAAGTTGGACGACCAGTGGGAAATGGAACCCTACACCGTACTGCAGTCTGACCACGACAACCCAAAGGTGTGCGTAATCACCAAGGACGGAGGAGAAACCACTAGTGTCGTCTCCAGAGACCACCTCAAAAGATGCCCCGAGCAACTCCGTAGTGCAGAAGAGGATCAAAGTGACCTTGAACCCGCAGAGGACAAGGAAGAAATGATCAGCACCGTTCTCGGAGAGTTCCCTCAGTCCTGGACTCACATAAATGATGCCATAGTGGTACCCGTCCTGCATTTCCTGCAACCGGCACAGCAACAACCAACACCAGAGTCGGAAGGTGAAGAGGAGCAAGCGGTTCCAGAGGCAGAAGAGCCTGTACCAGCAGCCCAGGAGAGTCAACCCTCTGCTGACAGTGAGCCTGCCATGCCTGCGGTAAGCCAAAGGACCCGCAGACAGCTGCCTGCCCTACCTGTACACCCAGCTGGTAGCTGTACCCCTAACGCTAGTGGGGAAAGCCAGGTTGGTCCACCACCAGACAGTGGGCTACGTAGGTCAACCAGGAGCACAAAGGGACAGATACCCGCTCGCTGGAGAATATAGGGTGCACTAAGATTGTAAATAACCCTGTTGCCAAATGTTGAATTGTTTGCCAAGTTACATGCATGTTTGGTAATTCTGTGTTTCAGTTTCTTGCAGCTACCGTAAGGACTCACAGGTTATGGACTTTTTATAACCAGGACCTTGTATGGACTGCATTCGGAGCCTAACCCAGGAATGAACTAAGACTGTGAAGGACTTGGGGTAGGACAGACCCCCACCTGGTTAAGGCTCCCCTTTGTATTGGTGATATGGACACCCGGTCACAGACCACACTGTGACCTTAAGAACTCAATCTGTGCGTCGTTTGTCTACTGATGTTTTATAGTTATGTATATTATCCTTGTTTATTGTTTAGTCCCGGAGTACTAAATTTCACTAGGGGGGAATGTGTCACCCTGGCCTGGATGCCACAAGTGTAATTAAAGCTGTGTCTGAGAGCAAGGGGGAGGTTCTCTAGTCAGGGGAACATTAGCATGCAATGCCTCCTGTCTCAGGCCAGTAGGGGGAGCAGGCTGCCCCTATAAAAGCTGGTGCTGGGGGCAGGGTTAGGGAGAACTGGACGACCTGAGGATTCAGGTCCCAGAGCAGAGAGGGACAGTTGTGTTGCACTTAAGAGGAAGTGTGGCAGGAGGAGAGCCACAAGCCAGAGACAAAAGGCGAAGAGAGCCTGTCTTGGCAGAGAAAAGACTTAATTTTACCAGACTTTGGTGTCTGAGGCTGGAAGGATTCCACATCCCCCAGCAGAGAACCAGTCTGCAAGGGACTGTACATTCCTTGGCCTAAGAAACCTGGAGGCCCTGCCACAACCGAAGGGACCAGTAAAGCCGTACAAGGCTGGGAGCAGAAAGGAACCCACGTCGCAGGCCATACAGCCGAGAAAACACAGAAAGCTCAGAAACGTGGGCTGTTACCCTATCAGGAGGAGATAGCCAGAAGGGGCGCAGAAAGCACGGTAGGCCTACACCCTCACCCTGACCAGGGCCAATTTCCCCGTTGCTCTCAGACATCCAGGTCCCCTCCTAACCGGGACTGTTTATGGGTCAGTTTACCTGTTTTAGTAAAGACCCTGGACTGCAACCTGTTGTCTGTGTGCTCCTTGCTCCTCCAGCACTATCAGCACTGGGATTCTTATTACCATCACTCCCACCATCCATTATACTGCCCTGGGGCCGCACTCTTCCCGTGGGGAGTCACACTACCCTAGCTGCACACCTCATCAGCCCCAGCGGTCTGCATGCAGCGGCGGTTCCTAATAACCGCAATCCACGGGTGGCGTAGTCGGACATAATCAATAACACATAACGGACTACCACTGGCCTGCCCACCCTGAGCCACGGAACCGGGTTGCCACTACTACCCCCATCGCTCCCTATTGCCCGGATCCGAGTGCCCCACGGCCCAGGGGCGAGTCACATGCATGTGTAATATACTGTATATATGCTTGTGTATTACACTGTGTTCCAAATTATTATGCAAATAATATTTTCTCAGATTTTCCCAAATTACCTATATTGCAGTCATTGTAATTTTCCAGTCAAATAACTATTAGAGTACAATTGAAAGTTTTTTGTACAAACTGCCTATGATAACAGTATATTTTTAAAAAAATAAAAAACTCAAACTGCACTCAAAATGCATGTTCCAAATTATTATGCACAGCAGAGTTTTCAACCTTTTCATTTTAATAAAGAACAAAAAAATGGTCATTTTTGAAATTATAAGCATTAGCAGGTTATTACAAACTGAAATCAAACAGTTTTCAACTCATAACTTTATTCTAGGTGATGTTACATTTGCACATAGGACCGCTTGTTCGAAAGGAGCTTCTGAACTCTCTCGTCCATTGAATTTGTCAGGTTTTGGATGGTTTCTGCTTCAATTGTTTTGCATGAGGACAGAATACCCTCCCAGAGCTGTTGCTTAGATGTGAAAAATGATCTTGCTGCGGAATGCACGGTTCTTCTTCTTGAACCATGAAAAAGAGGGGAAATTAGAATCAGACTTAGAATTGCCACTAAGTAATATATAATATGTCCATACTTATCTGTCATCGCAATCTCCTAGTCGGATTATATAGGGGCCATCGTTAATATATCAAAGGGGAAGGAGTGCGAAGCACAAAACAACGATAATAGCCCAATAGTTAGAAAATTAGAAAAAACTTTATTCAATATTTAAACAACAGAAAGTCTGGGGAGACGATAGATACACATAAATATACATGTAATTGCAAAAATCAATACACACTTGCGAAATTTTTTATTTTTTTTTAAAAACAAGCACAAAAACACACGGAGTGTGACAATATCATAGGGAATGTCCGTTATTGAGAAAAAATGCAATGGACAAAATGCTGCGCTATATAGTGTCAAATGTGCATATAATCATTAATATTCCATCAAAGAAAGAGCAGCAACATCACCATGAAAGATGGTCACATACATCATCCCCGCGGTATATAAATATATAGATGTCAATCCAAAAAAAGACTATTTTACCTTGTAAGGGGAAGCAAAGAAAACACACTCCGTGTGTGTATCCCCACACACGGAGTGTGCTTTCTTTGCTTCCCCTTACAAGGTAAAATAGTCTTTTTTTGGATTGACATCTATATATTTATATACCGCGGGGATGATGTATGTGACCATCTTTCATGGTGATGTTGCTGCTCTTTCTTTGATGGAATATTAATGATTATATGCACATTTGACCTATATAGCGCAGCATTTTGTCCATTGCATTTTTTCTCAATAACGGACATTCCCCATGATATTGTCACACTCCGTGTGTTTTTGTGCTTGTTTTTAAAAAAATATATATAAAATTTTCGCAAGTGTGTATTGATTTTTGCAATTAAATGTATATTTATGTGTATCTATCGTCTCCCCAGACTTTCTGTTGTTTAAATATTGAATAAAGTTTTTTCTAATTTTCTAACTATTGGGCTATTATCGCTGTTTTGTGCTTCGCACTCCTTCCCCTTCTTGAACCATGGAAGGAAGTGTTGTTTGAGAAACTCAACATACATTATGGAGTTCATCTTTACCCCTTCAGGGATCCTAAAAGGGCCGACAATCTCTCTCCCCATGATTCCAGCCCAAAACATTACTCCACCTCCTCCTTGTTAGCGCCGTAGCTGTGTTTGCATGGGGTGTCCATCAACCAGCCATCCTCCACTCCATCCAACTGAACCATCGAGATAATTTCATGCATGATAATGCCCCGTCTCATGCTGCACATAACACATCTGCATCTCTGGCTGATATGGGCATAAAAGGGGACAAACTTATGGTGTGGCACCCATGCTCCCCTGACCTCAACCCCACTGAGAACCTCTGGAGCATCATCAAAAGGAGTGTCTATGATGGCGGGAGGCAGTTCACATCTAAGCAACAGCTCTGGGAGGGTATTCTGTCCTCATGCAAAACAATTAAAGCAGAAACCATCCAAAACCTGACAAATTCAATGGACGAGAGAGTTCAGAAGCTCCTTTCGAACAAGGGGTCCTATGTGCAAATGTAACATCACCTAGAATAAAGTTTTGAGTTGAAAACTGTTTGATTTCAGTTTGTAATAACCTACTAATGCTTATAATTTCAAAAATGACCATTTTTTTGTTGTTTATTAAAATGAAAAGGTTGAAAACTCTTCTGTGCATAATAATTTGGAACATGCATTTTGAGTGCAGTTTGTGTTTTTTATTTTTTTAAAAATATACTGTTATCATAGGCAGTTTGTACAAAAACCTTTCAATTGTACTCTAATAGTCATTTGACTGGAAAATTACAATGACTGCAATTCATATAGGTAATTTGGGAAAATCTGAGAAAATATTATTTGCATAATAATTTGGAACACAGTGTATATATGTGTGTACTTCATTTAGGTATATACTTAATGGGTGCAAAATGTGCATATATATATATATGCCCATATTTTATTATGTGCATTTTATGTATATGGATGTGTGCATGTTATATGTGTGTATTCGTGTGTATGTTCAGCTTTCATACATATGTGAATATGCTGAAGGGGAAACAAGCTATAAATCCTGCAAAGGAGCCCTTTTCTGCCAGTGACAACCGATGGGGGTGTAAGTCCTCTAGCCATAGTGCAGTTCCATCCTTATTTGCATATGGCTTTTACGTTAGATTTGTAATCACTTGCACATGAGATCCTACAAAAAAAGTATAATTTTTATTGAGAGATAAGTGCCTGTACAGCCATACCACTACTTCCATATGTAAAATCTTGCTGATTGGCTCATTTAAAGCCCCAGCCCTTGATATAGACTTGGTTGTAAAATATTTATTTTCCACTACACAAAAAAATTGTCTAGGCATCAAAATGAAACAGAATCATAAATGAAAACTAAGTAACAGCAAAAATATGGTCCATATACAAAGTGTCAATTTACTTTAATATATTACAAACTATTTCCATAGGTTTGACGGGTTGCTATGGGTAAAACCCCCAAAAAATGAACTTGAATATAAGTTGTTGTGCATGCAATGTGTTGGTGCATGTTCACAGTGGCCACTAAACAGAGAAAACAGACAGAAACAAAATGAGCAAATACACCATAGTAAATAGTAATAGTGCATGAAAATAAGATAGGCTACTTAGTTAGCATTGTTTAGATAAAAAAAAATAAATAAATGCCATCCTGACAGTCCTATCCTCTAACATTAAAATATTACCTTACATCAGACCCGAGCAATGAGCCCAATGTAAGTCTATGGAAAACTCGAGCATTTTTCAGGCTGCTCCCCCCGGCGGTCTGCAGAGGGCCTAAAAATTGTCCAAATCGATGGGAACAGTGCTCAAATGGCATGGGAACAGCATGGGGAAGACCACTGAAAGCATTTCTAACTCCCAGGTCACAGCTGTCAACAATGTTGTCAGAGTTATTACGCCACTTTTACGGACTCACAATAAAACATACTAAAACAAAACCAAAATGGATTTTCCTGGGAAATATGTTAGAGAACATCCTTTCCAGGGTAATGACTTGTATATAAGGCAAAATAAATAACAAATAACAAAAATACTCCTCCACACTTGGGGCTGTGTTCACACGTAGCGTTTTTGCACTTTTGCATTGCTTTCAACTGTGACAAATGCATTCACTGGGAAATGTAATTTTAACATTTTACAACCTTATTTGGCCATGTGGTGTGTGAGACATGATCAGACAAATCTTGTTTCATTTATGAAGGAAGGACTCTGAAAGTCACAAAGCCTATTTTTATAGGGCCATCAGGCGGCCTTTACTATTCTTAAAGGGCCAGCAGTCGGCCCTCACCATTTCTAGACAACCATCAGCCGGCTAGGCTTTGTTGTTCCCATTACTAAAGAGTGGGTCTTCTCCTATACTGTTATTGCATATGCAGTGAGTGGCAGGGCTGCCCAAAATTTGGACTCACCCCAATACCCCTTTGAAAATTTGGATGCACCCCAATACCCCCTTGAAGAGACTTAGAGGCGGGCCTCCTGAAAACAATGTTCCCATTATTAGGAAGTGGGTCTCCCATTGTGTTTGCCTATGCAGTGAATGCAAGGGTTGCTAAAAATTTGTAGGCACTCCAATGCCCCTTGGAAGAGACGTGGATCTCAGAGAGCTTTCTGAAAACAATGTTCCCATTATTAGGAAGTGGATTTCCCATTGTGTTTGCCTATGAAGTGAATGCAAGGGTTGCCAAAAATTTGTAGGCACTCCAATGCCCCTTGGAAGAGACGTGGAGGTCAGAGAGCCTCCTGAAAACAATGTTCCCATTATTAGAAAGTGGGTTTCCCATTGTGTTTTCCTATGCAGCGAATGCAAGGGTTGCCAAAAATTCAGAGGCACTCCAATGCCACTTGGAAGAGACGTGGAGGAGGGCCTCATAAAAAAATGTTCCCATTAGAAAGGAGCGGGTCTCCTATACTTGTAATGCCCATGCACTAAGTTTATGGGCTGACAAACATTTACCCCTAGGGGGTATACATGAACATACTGTATAAAAAAAATTTTAACCGGCATCATCAACACCCTTTAAAAATACTATGTGCGTGTTGCATCACGGACCACGGTCACCCTGGTGATATGGTGGTGGAGGATGAGGATGAGGAGATGGAGGAGGACAAGAGCAAATAGCCAGATCAGGAAGCGTATACCCATGTGTGGGTGTGAAAACGTGCATGGGAATGCACCTCCCAAAAAAGACACTGGATTTGAGTTTATGTTACACTGCTATCATTTGGTGGTGTTGAGAAGTCTGGCCCAATTCAGCCCTTGCTCATTTTTATAAGAGTCAGCCTATCAGCATTTTCAGTTGACAGGTGGATGCACTTATCAATTATAATTCCACCAGCGGCACTAAAAACCCGCTCTGATAAAATGCTGGCGGCAGGGCAGGCCAGGACCTCCAAGGTGTAGAGAGCCAGTTCATTCCATGTATCCAGCTTGAATACCCAATAATTATAAGGCACAGAGGAATCATGGAGGACGTTGGTACGGTCGGCAAGGTACTCCTTCAGCATCTTCCCAAACTTTGCAGTCCTTCTGAGAGTACCCTGCACCTCAGGGCCTGTGCGATGAGAGAGGCTGAGAAAATTCTCCCAGAACTTTGACAGTGTTCCCCTGCCTCTGCTGGACTGGAGTTGTGTCTCTCTCGCCTGTAGTCCTTGGTTGTCCAATGAAGTGTGATCTCGGCCTCCCGCGTTTTCAGATGGGAATTTTTTTAAAAGCTCCACAACAAGGGCCTTCTGATACTGCCCCATTTTTGTAGACCTGTCCACCTCAGGAATGAGAGATATAAAGTTGTCCTGGTAGCGTGGGTCTAGAAGTTTCACCAACCAGTAATGACTGTCACCCAAAATTTTGAGAACGCGATGGTCATTGGAAAGGCAGCGCAACATAAATTCAGCCATGCGTGCCAGACTGCTAACAGGCAAGACTTCCGTTCCTCACCAAGAGGACGAGTGACCATGTTCTCCTCCTTCTCCTCTCTGTCCTCAGACCATCCACGCTGAACAGACGGTATGACAATTGTGCAGGTAATACCGTCTATAGCGCATGAAACTAGCTACTGTCCTTCCTCCACCTCTTCCTCATTGTCATCCAATCCACATTGGGATGAGATGAGGCTGGGCTGTGTGTAATCATCCTGTATGGTTCCTTGCTCAATCTCATCATGCTCTGCCTGCAATGCATCATCTTTGATTGTGAGCAGACAGCGTTTCAGAAGACAGAGAAGTGGGATGGTGATTCTAATTATGGCATCATCGCCGCTCACCATCTTGGTGAGTCCTCAAAGTTTTGGAGGCTGGTACATATGTCTGACATCCATGTACACTCCTGAGGTCTTATGTGTGGAGTCTGAACTGAATAAAAACAGCCTTGTTGATGCTGGAACTCAACAACTGCCCTCTTCTGATCACAAATCCTTACTAGAGATGAGCATTGTTCGACTCGAACTGTTCGCCACTCTCAAATTCAAGCTGTTTTGGGAGGTGTTCGAGCCGTTCGTGTTATGTTCTGCTACCAGAGCTAAGGAAAGAGATCTGTCCCTACGATAGAACTCAGCTTAATCCCTACGATGTAACAGGGAACCTGATCCTGCGATCAGACCTGCTAAAGTCCTAAGCTAGTCTGTACGGAGACCTATAGATGTGGGGAAGGAATCCCTACAAGTACTAAGGACTAGGAGGAATAAGGGACACCTCCTAACAGAAATAGTAGCAGACAGACGAACAAACAAAATATATAGAACATAGAGGTCAGTAGACCAAGCAAACTAACAGAGCAAGACACAGAGCACAGGCTAGCTAGAAAGTAGATATACAATGAAGTCCAGCAAAGCCAGAAGGGCGGAGCAGGATTAAATAGGCCAACAAGGTCATGTGACCAGCAAAGGAAAAAAAACCTAAGAGCAAGGTTCTAACAGTACCCCCCCTTCTAAGAGGATCCTCCGGATCCCCTAGGACCAGGCTTATCAGGAAATCTCCTGTGAAACGCTCTGATAAGTCTGGACGCGGAAACATCATCCGACCTCACCCAAGAGTTATCCTCGGGACCGAAACCTTTCCAGGCCACAAGATACTGCAAACTACCTCTATACCGTCTAGAGTTAAGGATGCGAGAAATTTCATATTCCCCGTCCTCCACCACCGGAGGAACAGAGGCAGAGGCGTCACAATCCGATACAACAGCTTTTTTCAACAGAGAGACATGAAATACCGGATTAATTCTCCAGGAGGTAGGAACCTCCAACCTAACAGCAGATTGGTTGACAACCTGAAGCACCTTAAAGGGCCCTACAAACTTGGGACCCAATTTCTTTGAAGGAATCCTCAACCGCAGATTCCTAGAGGACAACCAAACCATGTCACCAACAGCGAACAAAACCTCCTGTCATTTCCTATCAAAGTAGTCTTTAGATTTTCTGTTGGCCTTCCGTCCAAACTCTCTCCAAATCACCGGAAAAATTCTCCTCCTCAGGCACGGCAGATCCCAACTTGGAGAACGACCCAAACGACGGATGTCTCCCAGAACAACAAAAAAAAGGCGAACAACCAGCAGAAGAAGATGTATGATTGTTCAGAGCAAATTCAGCAAGTGGCAGAAACTCAGACCACCCCTCTTGATTGTCTGCCACAAAACAACGCATGAACTGCTCAACATCCTGGTTTTTCCTTTCTGTCTGGCCATTAGATTCAGGATGATATCCGGACGAGAACGACAAATGAACTCCCAACCTATCACAAAAGGCACGCCAAAAACGAGCCACGAACTGAGGACCCCTATCAGAAACAATGTCAGTAGGAACGCCATGAAGTCTGACAATTTCCTTGACAAAGGCCTTAGCGAGAGTTTTAGCGCAGGGCAGTTTGACGAAAGGAACCAAGTGACACATCTTGCTAAAACGGTCCACGACCACCCAGATGACAGTAAAACCCTCAGAGGGGGGAAGGTCAGTTATAAAGTCCATAGCCAAATGTGTCCAAGGAGCACTGGGAACCTCCAAAGGACAAAGCAACCCCGCAGCAGGAGTATGTGAGGACTTAGATCTAGCACATATAGTACATTGACGCACCCACTTAATGACTTCCTTCTGCCATCCAGGCCACCAAAAACTGCGCCCCACCAGTCTCTTGGTCTCAGAGATTCCGGGATGACCTGCCAACCGAGATTCGTGACACTCAACAAACAAATCTCTCCTAAAGGTCCCAGGCACAAACAACCTCCCATGAGGAGTGTTAGAAGGGGCATTCTCCTGTGCTTTAAGAATCTCATTTTCCAAAACGGAGTCCAAAGCAGCTATCACAACACCTTCTTGTAAAATATTCTCCTCTTTCTCAGCACCGACTATGGGAGAAAAACTGCGAGACAAGGCATCCGCCTTAACATTCTTAGTACCAGGGATGTAAGTAACGGAGAAATTAAACCGCGAGAAAAACAGTGCCCACCTAGCCTGACGGGCATTCAGGCGCTTGGCAGCATCAAGATATATCAGATTTTTATGATCCGTAAGAACCTGAACGGGAAATTCCGCACCTTCCAAGAAGTGGCGCCAGTGTTCAAATGCGAGTTTAATAGCCAATAATTCCCGATTACCAATATCGTAATTCAGTTCAGTCTCCGAAAAATTTTTTGAAAAAAAGGCACAGGGATGTAATCCATCCCCGTTATCCTGAGACAATACTGCGCCAACCCCCACAGAGGAAGCATCAACCTCAACCAAAAACGGCCTAGTAACATCAGGCTGCATAAGGATGGGAGCAGAGGTGAACCTCTCCTTGAGATACACAAAAGCTTCAATGGCCTCAGAAGACCACTGAACCGCATCAGCACCTTTCCTGGTGAGATCAGTCAGAGGTTTGACAATACTAGAAAAATTTTTTATGAATTTTCTATAGTAATTGGCGAAACCCAAAAACCTCTGTATCGATTTCAAACCAATAGGCCTAGGCCATTCCTGCACAGCCTGAACCTTAACCGGATCCATCTCAAAACCTTTGCTGGAGATAATGTAGCCCAAAAAACTAATTCTCTGTACAGCGAACTCACATTTCTCCAGCTTAGCAAAAAGCGAATTGTCCATTAATAACTGTAATACCTCACGCACGCTCCGCCAATGAGACTCCAGATCCGGCGAATAAATCAAAATGTCATCCAAATACACAACCACATTTTTACCGATCAAAGGTCTAAGGATGTCATTAATCAGATTCTGAAAAAATGCAGGAGCATTAGTAAGACCAAAAGGCATAACCAGATTCTCAAAATGACCCACAGGAGTGTTAAAAGCAGTCTTCCATTCGTCACCCTCCTTCATGCGCAACAGATTGTATGCCCCCTTAAGGTCAATTTTAGAGAACCACTTGGCCCCCATTAACTGGTTAAACAGATCAGGAATCAATGGCAGTGGGTAAGGATTGCGTACAGTAATTTTGTTAATCTCACGAAAATCCAGACAAGGACGTAAACCGCCGTCCTTTTTTTTTACAAAAAAAAATCCAACCGCCACAGGAGACTTAGAGGGCCTAATGTGACCGGCGGCCAAACTTGTCTGTATGTATTCCTCCAAAGCCTTCCTCTCAGGAATAGTAAGGTTAAATAAACGACTTTTAGGAAGAGTCGCTCCAGGGACAAATTCAATAGAACAATCATAGTCTCTATGGGGAGGCAAAACCTGCGATTCCTTCTCAGAAAAAACTCTCCAAAAATCCTGAATAGGAACAGGCAATTCTCCCCTATCCAAAGCTGCAATACGCCCATTACAACACTTGTCATAACATTTATGGCTCCAGGATTTAATTTCACTGGTAGACCAATCCAGTACAGGATTGTGAAATTTTAACCAGGGCAATCCCAATATTACTGGAGAAGGCAAGTTATTCAACACTACCAAATCCAATTTCTCATGGTGAACACCATTAATAGTGAGAGGAAATTCACAGACCTTGAGAGTAATATTCTTCAAAGGGGAACCATCCACAGAAACCACAGCAATGGGGGATGATAAATGTTCAGGTTTTAAATTGAGTCTTTCCACGAATCCCCCATCAATAACATTCAGAGTAGACCCACAATCGACAAACACCCGAAATTCCATTAATTTTTCCTGAGCAATCGTGGAAGCAGCTAAAAATACACCCTTGGAATTTAAACAGGCAATACGGGCATGACTGACCATTTTTTTTTCTTTCTTCATACGAAGCTCACAGCCTTTAATCAAATGACCAGATTTTCCGCAATAGAAACACAAGCCTTCAAAAAATCGACGGTCTTTTTCTTGAGAGCGAGGTGCCACCGATCCAATCTCCATCGGTTCACCACTGTTAGTACACACATTCTCATAACCAGAAACTGACATAGCAGAGGATTTGCTCTCATTAACCCTTGCACGCAGTCTTCTATCCACCCGTATAGCTAATTGCATAGCCTGTTGCAAATCTTCAGGTGTAGGATAAGCAATTAGCAGGTCTTTAACCCTTTCACTGAGCCCAGCAAGAAATAGACTTTTCAGAGCAGAATCGTTCCACCCTGTTTGAGTAGACCAACGACGGAAATGAGTACAATATTTTTCCACATTACCTGATCCTTGTTTTAAACGTCTCAACTCAGTCTCAGCTGATGCGACACGGTCAGGATCATCATATAATAGTCCCAAAGCAGAAAAAAAACTATCCACTGATCTGAAGCATGTATCACTAGGTTGCAAAGAAAAGGCCCACTCCTGAGGCTCTTTGCGCAAAAGTGACATTATGAACCCTACGCGCTGGGATTCATCCCCAGAGGACTTAGGTCTCAAACGAAAATACAATAAGCAAGCATTTTTGAATGAAAAAAATTCTCGGTGTTCACCAAAAAATAAATCCGGCAAACATACCCTAGGCTCCAAGAAATGTGCTCCAGGACAGTTACTCACGTGCTGACGGAGCTCGGCCACCTCCAGAGAGAGTCCCTGCAGGCGATGAACCAAATCCTGAACCGACACCATGATGGAACAGAAAAATCTTTCCTTAGAGAATTTGCTGGCTGGACTTACTGTTATGTTCTGCTACCAGAGCTAAGGAAAGAGAGGAGATCTGTCCCTACGATAGAACTCAGCTTAATCCCTACGATGTAACAGGGAACCTGATCCTGCGATCAGACCTGCTAAAGTCCTAAGCTAGTCTGTACGGAGACCTATAGATGTGGGGAAGGAATCCCTACAAGTACTAAGGACTGGGAGGAATAAGGGACACCTCCTAACAGAAATAGTAGCAGACAGACGAACAAACAAAATATATAGAACATAGAGGTCAGTAGACCAAGCAAACTAACAGAGCAAGACACAGAGCACAGGCTAGCTAGAAAGTAGATATACAATGAAGTCCAGCAAAGCCAGAAGGGCGGAGCAGGATTAAATAGGCCAACAAGGTCATGTGACCAGCAAAGGAAAAAAAACCTAAGAGCAAGGTTCTAACAGTTCGGCGAACACGAACGATTTGAAAAAAATTCGGCTGTTCGAGGTTATGTTCGATAACTGTTCGTCCACCAAAATCATAACTGGATTTTTTCTCAGTAATGATGAAAATTAATGTTAAAACACAGTTTGAGTGTACAGCAGGGCGGGGGGAGGGGCAGGGGATGGATCTCTGCAGGAATAATGAAGATCTCCATTTTTTTTTCTCTTTCCAGCATTTACAGTGGGGAGGTGCAATCTGTCAGCCTATCAGCAGCGCACACACGGAGCGAAGAGCTTTTTTTCACACAAGCAAGGGCATGTGTCATTGGCAGTGTATGTCACATGTCCTTGCCCTATAAGACCCAGCCATGCTGAGAGAGCATGTGACCGGAAGTGAGAGCGTGCGGTGTGAGCACGTAGGTTGTGGTGTGGCTGTGGTGAGCGGCGTGCGGCGAGGTCCGACTCGGCTCGCGGCCCTCCGGCGAGGGAGCCAGGCGGAGGTGACTGAGTGGACCGGGTGGACCGGTAGGAGGCGACCGGAGGGACGAGCGCAAGAGAGCGCTGTGATAGCGTGCAGCGCCGGCCGGCGGAGGGCGCCAGGTGGTGGTGACCAGGAGGTGACCAGGAGGACCGGTAAGAGGCGACCGGAGGGGCGAGTGCGCTGTGATAGCGTACAGCGTCCCTAGAGGAGGTGAGTGAGGGGCAGGAGGCCGCGATAAGCGGCCCTACTGAACCCGAGTGTGTACTGTACTGTACTGTATTGTATTTGTATTTGTATTGTAATTGTATTATATTTAAGTGCTCCCCCCGGACTTATTTAAATTAATCCCCTGTCCATACTTGATCGATCTCCCCCCTATCCATATTTAATACAACTCCCCCGGCCATCTTTAGTGATCCCCCAGTCCATATTTAATTGATCACCCCCCGTCCATATTTAAATTGATCCCCTGATCACCCCCGGTCCATATTTTACTGATCCCCCTGACCACATTTAAATTGACCCCCCGTCCTCATTTAATTGATCCCCCAACCACCCCCGTCCATATTAAATTGATCCCCCCGACCATATTTAACTGATCGACCCCCCCAGCCCATAATCAATTGATCCCCCTTGTCCATATTTAATAGATTCCCCCTGTCCACTTTTACTGATCCCCAGTCCCTATTTATTTGCCTTATCCCCATCCATATTTAATTAACCCCCTGTCCATAATTAATTGATTGATTCCCCAGTAGAGATGAGCGTTGTTCTACTCGAACTGTTCGCCAATCTCAAATTCGAGCTGTTTTGGGCGGTGTTCGAGCCGTTCGGCGAACACGAACAATTTGAGAAAAATTCGGCTGTTCGAGGTTATGTTCGATAACTGTTCGTGCACCAAAATCATAACTGGATTTTTTCTCAGTAATGATGAAAATTAATGTTAATACGCAGTTTGAGTGTACAGCGGGGTGGGGGGAGGGGCAGGGGATGGATCTCTGCAGGAACAATGAAGATCTCCATTTTTTTTTCTCTTTCCCGCATTTACAGTGGGGAGGTGCAATCTGTCAGCCTATCAGCAGCGCACACACGGAGCGAAGTGCTTTTTTTCACACAAGCAAGGGCATGTGTCATTGGCAGTGTATGTCACATGTCCTTGCCCTATAAGACCAAGCCATTTTCCCCGTCGCCACCATTTTCTCACTGCTGCAGCTGCGTGTTAGACGGCACCGCTGTTGCTGTGTGCGCTATACCTTGTTAATTTCAAGCCAATTTTCGCACAAATATACAGATAGCTTGGGAGTAGGGAATAGTTGTGATTGCAGTCCTTTTAAGGACTAGGTTACAGCATTTCCTACGACTTTTATCAGGCAGTTCTGTGCTCTTAAATAGATAGGTTGTGGGAGTAAAGACTAATTGTAATTGGAGTCCTTTTCAGGACTAGGTTACATCAGTTCCTATCAGCTTTTGCCAGGCAGGTCTGTGCCAGTGCTGTGCAAGTTTTTTTCACAGCATTTGGCTGAATCTAGCAAAGCTAATCCTTTTTGGCCTATTGCAGAGTGTGTTAGTCAGTGGAGTAGCCTATCTGTGTTGCAAGATATACCACCTGTGTATAGAATACCAATTTTTTTACTGCACCTAGTGAAGTAAAATCTTTTGGGCATAGCATCATTCTATTAGTCCATCTATACTGACCTCCATCAGGTTGCAAACTGAATCTAATTTTTTTCTGCATCTAGCTCTGAAAAAATATTTGGCCTTCTAGCAGTGTGTGGGACTTTTTCTATTAGTCCACCTATACTGACCTCCATCAGGTTGCAAACTGAATATATTTTTTTCTGCATCTACCTCTGAAAAAATATTGGGCTTCTAGCTGTGTGTGGGACTTGTTGTATTAGTCTATCTATACTGACCTCCATCAGGTTGCAAACTGAATATATTTTTTTCTGCATCTACCTCTGAAAAAATATTGGGCTTCTAGCTTTGTGTGGGTCTTGTTCTATTAATCCATCTATACAGACCTCCATCAGGTTGCAAACTGAATATAATTTTTTTCTGCATCTAGCTCTGAAAAAATATTTGGCCTTCTAGTAGTGTGTGGGACTTTCTCTGTTAGTCCATCTATACTGACCTCCATCAGGTTGCAAACTGAATATATTTTTTTCTGCATCTACCTCTGAAAAAATATTGGGCTTCTAGCTGTGTGTGGGTCTTGTTCTATTAATCCATCTATACTGACCTCCATCAGGTTGCAAACTGAATATAATTTTTTTCTGCATCTAGCTCTGAAAAAATATTTGGCCTTCTAGTAGTGTGTCGGACTTTCTCTATTAGTCCATCTATACTGACCTCCATCAGGTTGCAAATTAAAAATAATTTTTATCTGCATCTACAGTACCTTTGAAAAAATATTTGGGCTTCTAGCTGTGTGTGGGACTTGTTGTATTAGTCCATCTATACTGACCTCCATCAGGTTGCAAACTGAATATATTTTTTTCTGCATCTACCTCTGAAAAAATATTGGGCTTCTAGCTGTGTGTGGGACTTGTTGTATTAGTCCATCTATACTGACCTCCATCAGGTTGCAAACTGAATATATTTTTTTCTGCATCTACCTCTGAAAAAATATTGGGCTCCAGCTGTGTGTGGGTCTTGATCTATTAGTCCAACTATACAGACCTCCATCAGGTTGCAAACTGAATATAATTTTTTTCTGCATCTAGCTCTGAAAAAATATTTGGCCTTCTAGCAGTGTGTGGGACTTGTTCTATTAGTCCAACTATACTGACCTCCATCAGGTTGCAAATTCAAAATAATTTTTTGTATGCATCTAGCTCTGAAAAAATATTTGGCCTTCTAGCAGTGTGTGGGACTTTCTCTGTTAGTCCTTCTATACTGACCTCCATCAGGTTGCAAATTAAAAATAATTTTTATCTGCATCTACAGTACCTCTGAAAAAATTTTTGGGCTTCTAGCTGTGTGTGGGACTTGTTGTATTAGTCCATCTATACTGACCTCCATCAGGTTGCAAACTGAATATATTTTTTTCTGCATCTACCTCTGAAAAAATATTGGGCTTCTAGCTGTGTGTGAGACTTGTTCTATTAATCCATCTATACTGACCTCCATCAGGTTGCAAACTGAATATATTTTTTTCTGCATCTACCTCTGAAAAAATATTGGGCTTCTAGCTGTGTGTGGGACTTGTTGTATTAGTCCATCTATACTGACCTCCATCAGGTTGCAAACTGAATATATTTTTTTCTGCATCTACCTCTGAAAAAATATTGGGCTTCTAGCTGTGTGTGGGTCTTGTTCTATTAATCCATCTATACAGACCTCCATCAGGTTGCAAACTGAATATAATTTTTTTCTGCATCTAGCTCTGAAAAAATATTTGGCCTTCTAGTAGTGTGTGGGACTTTCTCTGTTAGTCCATCTATACTGACCTCCATCAGGTTGCAAACTGAATATATTTTTTTCTGCATCTACCTCTGAAAAAATATTGGGCTTCTAGCTGTGTGTGGGTCTTGTTCTATTAATCCATCTATACTGACCTCCATCAGGTTGCAAACTGAATATAATTTTTTTCTGCATCTAGCTCTGAAAAAATATTTGGCCTTCTAGTAGTGTGTCGGACTTTCTCTATTAGTCCATCTATACTGACCTCCATCAGGTTGCAAATTAAAAATAATTTTTATCTGCATCTACAGTACCTCTGAAAAAATATTTGGGCTTCTAGCTGTGTGTGGGATTTGTTGTATTAGTCCATCTATACTGACCTCCATCAGGTTGCAAACTGAATATATTTTTTTCTGCATCTACCTCGGAAAAAATATTGGGCTTCTAGCTGTGTGTGGGACTTGTTGTATTAGTCCATCTATACTGACCTCCATCAGGTTGCAAATTGAATATAATTTTTTTCTGCATCTAACCCAGCCAATAGTTTTGGCCTAATACCACAGTTTGGCCACTCAGCTCTGCTCGGTTACCATCCATTGTTTTTTTGTGCAAACAACTCCAGAGTTGTGAATTAGTTAACCACCAAAATGAGTGGAAAAAGGCCTGCTGCTGGTGGAAAGGGGAATAGGCGTGTTGGGAAGGGGAAAAAAGGTTGTGTCCGTGGGGTAGGTGTTAAAGCAACAGTAACATCTGCAGAAGAAAGACCATCTTCCAGCCAAACTAAAATGTCTACTTCTTTTAGCGGACAATGTGATAAGATCCCTTTCTTACGGCCACGCCAATCGCTACAAATTCCAGATGAGGCACAAAAACAGCAGGTGCTTCAACGGATATCAAGTGCTCCTTTAAGTGGGCTCTCCTCCACATCAACTTCAACATCACAAATACTCCAGTCCTCAAAGGTGTCACCCAAATCGCACTTGCTTCCTCACAGCTCCCAAATCTCCAGCTGCCCGTCTGAGTATGAGGTAGAACAGATGGTTGAGTCTGCAGAGCTGTTTACTCATACTATAGCCTGGGAATCAGAGGTCGACTCCAGCGCTTCTGTGAATCCAGACGAGGAAATGATCTGCACTGATGCCCAGAATCTTTATGAGTCGGATCCAGGACCAGACGCAGAAGGTTCTGACCATAATGTAGACCCTCATTCCCAAACTGTAACTCCTGTTGGTGGAGACAATGAGGAAGACGATGATAAGACTCAAATACCTGATTGGAGCGACAACTTTAGTTTTTTGTCAGGGCAGGAACAGGTTGGCTCTGAGGACGACGGGTGTGATAACACACAGGGTGATGATGATGAGGTTGGAGATCCCACTTACTGTCAACCCACAGTCAGCCAAGAGATGAGGTCAGCAGAGGAGGTGGAGGAAGATGCTAGTGACGACGAGGTCAGGTTGCGCCTTCCTGGACAGAGACGTAGTGCTGGAAGCACGTCAACAACTGCATCCTCAAACACAACTCTGCCTCTCACCACAAGTCGTGGTGGCTCTTCAGGTCGCATGGGTGCTAAGCCTTGCATAGCCTGGGCATTTTTTCAGATCGATAAAGATGACCCAACTCGTGCTATCTGTAACATTTGTCAGCAAAAGCTAAGTAGAGGCCAAAAAATACATAGTTTGAGTACTTCATGCATGAACCGGCACATGGACATGAAGCATAAGTTGCAGTGGGAAGCTCAGTGTGCTACAATGCGGCCTAGCCGGCCGGGCCAACCACCGTCTGCCATATCTTGTGCATCCGCGGCCTCTTCATCCTCTGTGACTGGGGGGACAGCCACCTCTTTACCCGCAACAGCCAGCGTGATTGGCAGGTCATCATTTTCTTTGGAGGTGGTAACACCAGCTGGTGTTGAGCGCTGTCCGACATCGATAGCACCACCTTTGGATCAAGGCAACCTAACATGTCCGCCTGCATCTTCCTCACATACCGGCAGTTTGCCGGGGACACCCTTATCAACCCCGTCTAAGCACAATAGCCAGCCCTCGGTCCCTCAGATGTGGACAAGTAAAAGACCATTTCCTCCTAGCCATGAGAAAGCTAAGAGGTTGAGGTTCACCATCTGCAAGCTCTTGGCTACAGAAATGCTGCCTTTCCGCCTGGTGGACACAGAGGATTTTCGAGACCTTATGTCCGTCGCAGTGCCCCAGTACCAGATGCCCAGTCGGCACTACTTCTCAAAGAAAGGTGTGCCTGCGCTCCACCAGCATGTCGCACACAACATCACCGCTTCTTTGAGAAACTCTGTGTGTGACAGGGTGCATTTCACCACAGACACTTGGACGAGTAGGCATGGACAGGGGCGTTACATGTCGCTGACTGGGCACTGGGTAACTATGGTGACAGCAGGACAAGGGGCTGCTGTCCAAGTCTTGCCGTCCCCACGAGTTGTGCGTCAATCCTCTTTATGTCAAAGTTCCTCCACTGCTTCTGCCTCCTCAACCTCCTCTCGGTCTTCCACCTGCACCCAAAGCCTGTCTGGTCATGCCACAAGCTTTCTAACTGCGCAGAAGGGATCCTGCACACCTCCTTACTATGCTGGCAGTAGGGCTCAACGTCATCAGGCGGTTTTTACTTTGAAATGTCTGGGAAATGTGAGGCACACAGCTGAGGAGTTGTGGTCAGCTCTGGAGAACCAATTTCATGAATGGCTGTCTCCACTGGACCTGAAACCAGGTAAGGCCGTGTGCGACAATGCTGCAAACCTGGGTGCGGCCCTTCGCCGGGGCAATGTCACACACGTGCCTTGTATGGCTCACGTGTTGAACCTGGTTGTCCAGCAATTTTTAGCCCACTATCCCAGACTAGATGGCCTTCTGCAGAGGGCACGGTCGCTGTGTGCTCACTTCCGCCGTTCGCATCCCACAGCTCAGCGACTTACATCTCTACAGAAGTCGTTGGGCCTGCCACTTCACCGGCTAAAATGCAATGTGCCTACCCGGTGGAATTCAACTCTGCACATGTTGCAGCGACTGTGGCAGCACCGACAAGCCCTGGTGCAATACGTTCTGACGTATAGCCTGGGCCAACGAGATCCAGAGGTGGGGCAAATCACGCTGGAGGAGTGGTCTCAGATCAGGGACCTATGCACCCTTCTGCACAGTTTTGAAATGGCGACGAAGATGCTAAGTGCTGATGATGCCATTATCAGCATGACTATTCCGGTGATTTACATGCTGGAGAACATGTTAAACAGAATTCGGAGTCAGGTGGTGGCACAAGAGGAGGTGGAGGAAGTAGAGGAGGAGGAGTTGTATGCGGAAGGGCTAACATCTGCAAGGTCCAGACGGTCGGCAGCACCAAGGCGGCAGGCATGTGAGGGTGGGGGAGATGGTTTTACCAGGGCGCATGGTAGCAGCCAAACTAGTGAGGAAGGTGCAGGAGCCCAGGAAGAAGTGGAGGACGAACTGATGGAAGACTCATCAGATGAGGGAGACCTTGATCACATTTCTGTTGTGCGAGGTTGGGGGGAGAGGACAGAGGAAGGAAGCATGATTGTTACCTCGCCACCAACACAACAGGGACTTGGTGCTCCTGGATGCGCAACACACATGAGTGCCTTCTTGCTGCACTACCTGCAACATGACCCTCGAATTGTGAGAATTAGAAATAATCCTGACTACTGGGTTGCCACACTGTTAGATCCCCGGTACAAAAGTAAATTTGCCGAAATTATTCCTGCCATAGAAAGGGATGCACGCATGCAGGAGTATCAGCAGAGACTGTTGCAGAATCTTACATGTGCTTTTCCACAAAACACCAGTGGTGCACGTAGTGAATCTCACAGTTCCAACTTGCCAACCGTGGGACCGTCAAGTGTTCAGCACTCAAACCGTAACAGAACCACAGTATCTGCTGGTAACATCAATTTTGCGGAATCATTTCACCACTTTTTTAGCCCATCCTTTGCAAGGCCACAGGAGACAAGAAGTCTGACACATAGTCAACGCCTAGAGACGATGGTACAGGAGTATCTCCAAGTAAACATTGAAGCCACGACTGTGTCACTGGACCCTTGCTCTTTTTGGGCTTCCAATCTGGATAAATGGCCGGAGCTAGCCACTTACGCCTTGGAGATCTTGTCATGCCCCGCAGCCAGCGTTCTGTCTGAACGTGTGTTCAGCGCTGCTGGTGGTGTGCTGACAGATAAGCGCACGCGGCTCTCCACTGATAATGTAGACAGACTCACGTTCATAAAGATGAACAAATCATGGATCCGAAACGACTTTTCTACCCCTGTGTCATCCTGGGGAGAGTAAAAGCTTGATGATTGGTTAAAATCACCCTACCAACCGTTTTAAGCTTTCAAATTACTAATCATGTTTATCTGTATCTTGACTGGAAAATAATTTGGGCTTTGTAGCAGTGTGCAGCACTGATCCTATTAGGCCATCTATAATAAGCTCCACCAGATTTAAAATTAAAAATAATTTTTAGCTGCATCTAGCCCGGAAAATAATTTTGGGGCTCCGAGATGCGCAAGACACATAAGTGCCTTCTTGCTGCACTACCTGCAGCATGACCCTCATATTGTCAGAATTCGAAGTAATCATGACTACTGGGTTGCCACACTCTTAGATCCCCCAAACTTTTCGATCAACCTTTTCATTTTAATAAAGACCAAAAAAATGGTCATTTTTGAAATTATAAGCATTAGCAGGTTGTTAGAAACTGAAATCAAACAGTTTTCAACTCAAAACTTTATTCTAGGTGATGTTACATTTTCACATAGGACCCCTTGTTCGAAAGGAGCTTCTGAACTCTCTCGTCCATTGAATTTGTCAGGTTTTGGATGGTTTCTGCTTCAATTGTTTTGCATGAGGACAGAATACCTTCCCAGAGCTGTTGCTTAGATGTGAACTGCCTCCCGCCATCATAGACACTCCTTTTAAAAGGTTCTGAATGGGGTAGAGGTCAGGGGAGCATGGGGGTCACACCATAAGTTTGTCCCCTTTTATGCCCATATCAGCCAGAGATGCAGATGTTTTATGTGCAGCATGAGATGGTGCATTATCATGCAGAAAAATGATCTTGCTGTGAAATACACGGTTCTTCTTCTTGAACCATGGCAGGAAGTGCTGTTTGAGAAAATCCACATACATTATGGAGTTCATCTTTAGCGCCTTCAGGGATCCTAAAGGGGCCGACAATCTCTCTCCCCATGATTCCAGCCCAAAACATTACTCCACCTCCTCCTTGTTGGCGCTGTAGCCGTGTTTGCGTGGGGTGTCCATCAACCAGCCATCCTCCACTCCATCCATCTGGACCATCGAGCGCTGCACGGCACTCATCCGTGAACAAAACAGTTTTGAAATCAGTCTTCATGTAATGTTTGGCCCACTGGAGCCGTTTCTGCTTGTGTGAAGTGGATAGAGGAGGTCGACAGGATGGCGTATGCACAGCTGAAAACCTCTGAAGGACCCTGCATCTTGTTGTTCGGGGGACGTTGGAGGCACAAGCAGCTTCAAAAACTTGTCTGCTGCTATGACAAGGCTTTTTTGCCGCTGCTCTTTCAACCTGACGTAATTGCCTGTAGGAAAGAGTCCTCAATTTGCCCTTATCAGCACGCACACGTGTGTACTGTGAATCAGCTACATACTTCTTGATTGCCAAGACACTTCATCCTGATCATCGCACAATGTTGATTGTAGTCATGCCTTGACCTAAACACTCCACAATTTGTTGCTTCTCAGCAGCTGACACATCCTTTTTCTTTCCCATTTTGGCACAAAATGTAGGCTGCTTAATAATGTGAGAGAGCCTTCTTAAGTAGTCTTGCCTTTCATTGGACACACCTGCCAAACTAATTAGCACAGGTGTCTGCAATTGCTTACAGTGATATAAAGAGCCCTGACACACATCACCATCAATGAGTTTAACTGACAAACAAACAAATTCTTCCCTTATCACTCCTAAACACTTTTTGCATAATAATTTGGAACGCAGTGTACATGTTCTTTTCCACAAAACACCAGTGGTTCACGTAGTGAATCTTACAGTTCTAACTTGCCAACCGTGGTCTGTATGGAATTGTTCAAAAAAGGGCCCAAAATTAAGATAACATAGATGGGAGAGGTCTCTATGAATAGGAATTCCTAAGTATTTGATACCCTGTGAGGGCCAGGCAAAGGGAAAGTTGGACTGGATGGAATCCTATATGGATTTGGGGAGGGAGACATCGAGGGCCTCAGACTTCGCTGCATTGATTTTAAAATTTTACCATGTAACAAAGTGATCTATTTCAGCCATAACAGCAGGGATGGATATATGTGATTGAGTGATATATACTAGGACATCATCAGCAAATAGAGAGCACTTGTACTCGGTGCCTCCCACCTCAATCCACCTAATATTGGGGTTATGGCGAATTGATGAGAGCAGGTGCTCCGTCACTAGGATGTATAAGAGAGGGGACAGAGGACATCCCTGCCTTGTCCCATTGGTGATTGTGAAAGGTGATGAAAATGTTCTGAGGCACCCCCTGGGCCTTGGGACACCCGGAGCCGGACCCTTTTTGGTGGATGCTGGTGGTTGTAGTCTTCGTGGCGGCGACCCGGTTCCGTGGCTCAGGGCGGTCAAACCAGTGGCGGAACTATTTATGTGGTTTTGATGTTTAAATGTCCGACTACGCCACCCGTGGATTGCGGTCAGAGTGAACCGCCGCTACAGGGCAGACCGCTGAGGCTGGTGTTGTGGGTGCAGCAGAGCGTAGCATAACTCCCCACGAGAGGAGTATAGCCTCAGAGCAGTGTATGCAGAGGATGGGGGTGATGGTGCAGGGCAGCAGCAGTAACGACACGGAGTCAGTAATGCAGTCCAGGGCCTTTACTCACAGTTCTTATTATCCAGACCACGTCTGCAGGTAACGGCTGCCCACGTCGTACTGTGCTCACCAGGTGAGGGGCTCACACAACTCCCAGATAACTTTGGAGCACTTCACAGGATCCCCTTTGTGTGTCCTTTGTCTGGCCTTTCTTACCAACACTTCTGTCCGGCTGCCTCGGGCCTCCTCTTGGTAAACTTGGCGCCAGTTTCCCTGACCCTATGTGGTGCCTTCCTAGCGGGTGGAGCGAGGGGCTGCGCCACATAAAATGTCAGAGCCTCCGGTTTCTAGCTGAGGGTCGTTTCCTGCCTCCACTAGTTCGGGGACCGGTCTCCCCCTTTGGCCTGACCCCTCCACGCAGGTGGATTCGGGCGTGCGGTGGCGACTCGCCCGTCCGCACCCCTGGGATCCCTTCATTCCTCGTTCCTGGAGCCTTCTCCGCTCCTCTTCCTTCCTTCTCCCTCTTCCAGGCCTGGGCCTCTGTTACTAGGCCCGCCTCCGGAGCAGAACTCATGCAGAGCCCCTGCTCCCTGCCACTTCTGCTCAGACTTCTCTGCACTGAACTAAGATGGTGCCCACCTTTTATACTCCCTTCTCAATGCACCCAGGAACTGCTTCCTCCCTGCTCCTGCACTACAGGGTTCCCCTTCCTCAGTGTTCCCTCCCCCCACTCCAGCCAGGGACAGGGACTGTCGTGCCCATCTCAGAGGCATATTGGTCGCCCTGCCCCACGGCATTGTGGTGTAATGCATGCAGGTGTCGGGTCCTGATCCACACTCCATCCTTACCTGAGAGTGAGATATCACACCTCTGGGTGAGGTGCAATACCTCTGTAGCAACCGAGCCCTCAGGGTGCTACAGTTCCATTTATCTTCAGCCTAGGTGACGTATTGTGATACAGGGCCGTGATTTTGGCTATAAAAGGGTCCCCTAGACTCCTACCCCAAGCTTTTTAAGAGAATCATATATGGCGTGCCAGGAGACTCTATGGAATGCTTTCTCAGCATCCAACGAGAGTATCTAATTACAAATTTTTAACTGCATCTAGCCCAGGAAATACTTTGTGCCTAGTAGCAGTGTCTGCTAGTCAGCAGATTATCCCGGCTGTTAAGCAAGCTACACCACCTGTAGTTTAGACACTTAATTTTTTCAAAGGAAATGCTTCGGGACCATGGGATACTCAGTGAAGAGCATCAGGAGGCACCCCAAGGCATAGGGGCTGGGACTGGCAGTAGGATGCCTTGCGGTGGACAGCCGAGCTTGATCCTTATAAAAGCTTTTTAACTGCAGCAGCTTTAGTGGACGCTACTGGAGCTGGAATTACGCGGCTGCTGGCATGAGACTTGCCCTCCAATAGATCCTTGTAAATGGATTTAAAGTGTATTCATTCAAATTAGAGAGACAATTTAAATTAAAAAGCTTAGAGCTGCCTCCACCACAGGTGGGCTCGCTCGACCCACCAGCGGACAGGCACCAGTATTGGGAGAGGGGGGCTGGCCATCAGGGTTCACCGCGGCTCTGGCACAAACCCGGCGACACGGAGGTGGCACGGGCAGGAGCGGACTGGCCGTGTCAGCTTCTCACTTTTTGGATTTTAGAAGGGCTTGACATGCCTATATCTGTGTCTCCCCCTCCTTTTACTCCTTCACCTCTTTTATTTTCGCATGACTATATGTACTTGTCACTTTTCCATGTGTTAGTTATGTCTTCTGAGCAGTTTGTCAGCTTTTGAACACCTTTGAAGGTGTTTTCTATGTGTTTCTATGTGTTTTTGTTTGCCTGCCATTGGTTTTAACGGTGTTCGAAGGTGTTCGACGAACAGTTCGACGAACAGTTCGGCGAACACACGGGTGTTCGACGAACCGAACCGAACTCGAACACTACGGGGGTGGCTCAACACTAGATGTAAGTAACGGAAAAATTAAACCGCGAGAAAAAAAGTGCCCACCTAGCCTGACGGGCATTCAAGCGCTTGGCAGCATCAAGATAGATCAGATTTTTATGATCAGTGAAAACCTAAATGGGAAATTCAGCACCTTCCAAGAGATGACGCCAGTGTTCAAATGCGAGTTTAATAGCCAGCAATTCCCGATTACCAATATCGTAATTAAGTTCAGTCTCAGAAAATTTTTTTGAAAAAAAGGCACACGGATGTACTCCATTCTTGCTTTCCTGAGACAACACCGCACCAACCCCCACAGAAGAAGCATCAACCTCAACCAAAAACGTCTTAGTCACATCAGGCTGCATAAGGATGGGAGCAGAGGTGAACCTCTCCTTTAGAAACACAAAAGCTTCAATGGCCTCAGAAGTCCACTGAACCGCATTAGCACCTTTCCTAGTGAGATCGGTCAGCGGTTTGACAATAATAGAAAATTTTTTTATGAATTTTCTGTAATAATTGGCGAAACCCAAAAACCTCTTTATCGATTTCAAACCAATAGGCCTAGGCCATTCCTGCACAGCTTGAACTTTAACTGGGTCCATCTCAAAACCTTCACTGGAGATAATGTAACCCAAAAAACTAATTCTCTGTACAGCGAACTCACATTTCTCTGGTTTAGCAAAAAGCGAATTGTCCATTAATAACTGTAAAACCTCACGTACGCTCCGCCAATGAGACTCCAAATCAGGCGAATAAATCAGAATGTCATCCAAATACACAACCACATTTTTGCCGATCAAAGGTCTAAGGATGTCATTAATAAGATTCTGAAAAAATGCTGGAGCATTGGTAAGACGAAAAGGCATAACCAGATTCTCAAAATGACCCACAGGAGTGTTAAAGCAGTCTTCCATTCATCACCTTCCTTCATGCGCAACAAATTGTATGCCCCCCGGAGATCAATTTTAGAGAACCACTTGGCCCCCACTAACTGGTTAAACAAATCAGGAATCAATGGCAGTGGGTAAGGATTGCGTACAGTAATTTTATTAATCTCACGAAAGTCCAGACAAGGACGTAAACCGCCATCTTTTTTTTTAACAAAAAAAAATCCAACAGCCACAGGAGACTTGGAAGGCCTAATGTGACCTAAGCCAAGCTTGTCTGTATGTATTCCTCCAAAGCCTTTCTCTCAGGAATAGTAAGATTAAATAAACGACTTTTAGAAAGAGTCGCTCCAGGGACAAATTCAATAGTACAATCATAGTCTCTATGGGGAGGCAAAATTTGTGACTCCTCCTCAGAAAAAACTCTCCAAAAATCCTGAATAGGTACAGGTAATTCCCCTTTTTCCACCGCAGCAATACGTCCCTTACAACACTTGTCATAACATTTAGGGCTCCAGGACTTAATTTCATTGGTAGACCAATCCAGTACAGGATTATGCAATTTTAACCAGGGCAACCCCAATATTACTGGAGAAGGCAAATTATTCAATACTACCAAATCCAAATTCTCTTGATGAACACCATTAATAGTGAGGGGAAACTCACAGACCTTGTGAGTAACACTCTTCAAGGGAGAGCCATCAACAGAAACCACAGCAATAGGGGATGACAAAAGTTTAGGTTTTAATGTAAGTTTTTCCAAGAATCCCCCATCAATCACATTCAGAGTAGAACCACAATCCACAAAAACCCGAAATTCAATTAATTCTTCCTGAGCAGCGGTAGTTGCAGATAGGAATACTCCCTTTGTATTTAAACAGGCTATACGTGCATAACTGACCATTTTATTTTCTTTGTTCAAACGAAGCACACAGTTCTTAATAAAATGACCAGAATTTCCGCAATAGAAGCACAAACCTTCAGAAAGCCTGCGGTCTTTTTCCTGAGAGCGGGGTGTCATCGCCCCAATCTCCATCGGCTCTCCTTTGTCAGCACAGACCCTCTCAAGACTCGGAGCTGACATAGCAGAGGATTTGCTCTCATTAACCCTTGCACGCAGTCTCTTGTCCACCCGTATAGCTAATTGCATAGCCTCCTGCAAGTTTCCAGGTGTGGGATAAGCAATCAGCAAATCTTTAACCCTTTCACCTAGCCCTGCAAGAAACAAACTTTTCAAAGCTGAATCGTTCCACCCCACCTGGGCAGACCACCGACGGAAGTGAGAACAATACTTTTCCACATTACCTGATCCCTGCCTCAAACGTCTCAATTCAGACTCAGCAGATGAGACACAATCAGGATCATCGTACAACAAACCCAAAGCAGAAAAAAACTATCCACTGATCTAAAGCACGGATCACTAGGTTGGAGAGAAAAAGCCCATCCCTGAGGATCCTTGCGCAAAAGTGACATTATGAACCCTATGCACTGTGATTCATCACCAGAGGATCCGGGTCTTAAATGAAAATACAATAAACAAGCATTTTTAAAAGAAAAAAAATCTTGTTGTTCACCAAAAAATAGATCAGGCAGACGTACCTTTGGCTCTACCAAATGTGCTCCAGAACAGCTACTCACGTGTTCTTGGAGCTCGGCCACCTCCAGAGAGAGTCCCTGCAAGCGTTGAGCCAAATCTTGAACCGAGACCATGATAGAAGCTGGAGGTCTTTCCTTAGAGAAATTTTTTGGGCTGGACTTACTGTTATGATCTGCTACAAGCACTAAGGAAAGACAGGAGATCTGTCCCTACAATAGAACTAAACTGGATCCCTACGATGTAACAGGGAGCCTGATCCTGCGATCAGACCCGCTAAAGTCCTCGGCTAGTCTGTACGAAGACCTATAGATGCAAGGGAGGGATCCCTACAAGAACTAGGGACTGGGATAAAGTTGGACACCTCCTAGCAGAAATTGTAGCAGTCAAAGACAAACACACAACAAAGAACATAGAGGTCCGAAGACCTAGCAAAACTAACAGAGAACGGTAACAGAGCACCAAGCTAGCTCAAGAGTAGTAAATACAATGAAGTCCAGCAAGGCCAGGAGGGCGGAGCCGGATTAAATAGGCAAAAATGGTCATGTGACCAGCAAACTAGAAAAAACCTAACAGGAGAGTTCTAACACTATTAGTAATTATATCTCTTGTTACTCTGCATTCTCTGAATCCTGCTTTTCCTCTGGCAGCTCTTTGACAAAGTAAGAATGCAACCATCTTTGTAGGGTCCTCAGTAGTATTTTGCAGGCATGAGCTATGAGCTCAATAGTACGACAGTTTCCACAGTCGGTAGCATCTCCCTAGTTTTAGAGATACAATGTACTCAATATGAAGATAAAAATATTATATTAAATAATATGATTTTTCACAACTTTTCTTATAAGCTTTTTGTACAGCTTCAATGAGCCACGATTTTACACTGTCACCTGTAAAAAAATGAACTCTACCCATAAACATATACCTGTCACAAAAATCACTATTTTTAAACACATAGGCTTGGATTCATCAAAGCAATTTTGCCTAATTGATTTTAAAATCTCCTAAAAATTTTGGCTCAAACCAGATTTGTTAAAAAATGTTGCTACTTTCGGGATTTTCACATCATTTTCTGCCCGCTCTGCCAAAAACAGCAGAGTTGAATGAGACGTAGGTATTGCAGGGATGTGATGCCACAGCTCATTTAATTCATGACAAGATGTGGTGTTCCCTATGTCTGAAATCTTATTCCTGTCATGAACTGGAGTAAGATTTCTGGTGTGGCACATGGAGACATACACCATTCGTCAAACACTCCTGATTCATTAATATGAATAATGAGCGTTTGATTCCACCACACCCCGCCATCAAGACCTGCAAGAAAATCTCATGATGAATCGGGGCAATAGTAATAAAAACAGTGCATTACTGCATCCAGTGCAGCTGTATTCAACTTGCAAAATAAATAAAAATGCACATATACACGAAATGAAGGTGTCTTCTCAACACAGAGCAAAGTAACATTTGTAATTTTTAAAAATTCTTTAAACGTAGCATCTCTTGCTCCGGTCACAATGTACATGTCCTCTGCTGCACAGCACATGGTAGTACTAAAATAGATAATGTGTATCATTGTATTGTAAGACAGTATATCATATGGTTTTGCATACCTCATTATCTTTTTATCTAAAATAATTGATATATTTTAAAAATTCTAATGCATCCCATCTGTTCATTCTATTTACAGTAAATTGAAGTCATTCCTTTTATTTCCTAGATTTTTTAAAAAGCAGATGCGTTCTTCCATTAAATTTGTGGGGGGGTTCTATTTCTGGAAACGTTATTAAATTCATATATAAATAATAATAATGAGCAATAATGTATTGATCTTGTACCATGAGTCTATATACAATTTGCAGAAAAGTAAGGATGGACACATCTGTTCTATTAAATGTATTGAATTCACTAAGAGCAATTAGTATTTTAGATGCTAATGAAAACAGTAAAAATGTTTTCTCCTGTGAATATACGAATATTAGGTATTATACTTTTACTAGAATTCAACTAAAACCCAAGGATGCCTAAGAAATAAACTGCTTCAGCACATTTTCAGGTTGTATGAATCTGAGAATTCAGCTTATCTTATGCTTATTACTATTGCTTGGGCCTGAAAATTTCTAGTAATTATATTAGACTACCGACTCATTTACATGTATATACATGACTCGATTGTGGCCTGTTTGCTGTATATTCAGCACATTTAATATATGGTAAATTGACCTTTTATGATCTGAAATATAAAAAGAGGCCATGTTCATGTGCTGTGAATATGTAATTCACATGGTTTAGACATTGCTTCACTGAAGCAGGGAAGAGTATTCATACTTTTTTATTCTATGTATGGTTGTTCTTCAAAATTAAAGAGAATCTGTCTCCAGGTTAAAAGTGCCTAATTCGAGTGGGCAAGGCCTGCATTCAGTCAGAGACAGAGTAGATGTGCTGAAATTGAGTTCCTGTAAAAAAAAAACAAAAGGAATAAAGTTACACTAAAATAAGAGGACTCTTGATTAGTGTTGAGCGAGTATGTTCTGTTGCGAGCATGCTCGGCCGAGCTCCGAGTATTTACAGCTGTTCGGTGATATGGTTAAATCGCTCCCGTGTGCATGATTTGCAACTGTTTGACAGCTTTATTACATGTGAGGAATGTGTAAGAAATAGACATTCTTCCCATGTATTAAAACTGTCAAACAGTCGCAAATCATGCACACGGGAGCGATTCAAACATATCACCGAGCAGTTGTAAATACTCGGAGCTCGGCCCGAGCATACTCGGCGAAAGGGTTAATAGAACATACTCGCTCAACACTACTCTTAATTCAAAATCGGGTTTAAAAAATTCTTTGGACCCAAATGAAGCTAGCAGTGGGTCCCAAAGACATCAGGGGTGAGAGGGATTCACCCAAAAACCTGCAACCTGCAGATAACTCCCTCAGCCTAAGGGTATAGTTATAAAGACCCTTATGGAACCCCTGAATATGGAAAAAGCCAATCTTTTAGGTCCTGCTATGAACCATCCACAGGACCCAGCACAGCCCAGCAAGGGTGTGCAAGCTGGAATGAAAAATGCAGGTCATTATCCCACCGCCAAATCCCAACGACTTCATAGATGCAGCAAGGATACGCCTCGATGCCTGAGCTTACTGCCACCTTCATCCACTGATTCAGAGGTAACGCTATTTCCCCAGGTCAAAGAACTGAAGCGGGGTGGACCTAGCAACCTTACCTGTCGGCTAGAGATGGGTTCTGCTCCCTCTCAGGTCTGGAATACATGGCACAAGCTCTCTGAAGCTGTTGGGAACTTACAAGAGCGGTGGCTGCTGCAGTGATGTCACGTGGCTCCATAGAGAGCCAGCACGCATCTCTGTCTGATGAAAGAGATAGATGCTATGCACAAGCAGTGTAAGGTAAACTAAGTATGGAGTGCACAATAATGTTACAGACCACAGTAAAAAAGGATAATACACAGTACATATAACCACATCAGGAAATCACTGAAATGGAGTTTCAAACTTGCAAAATGAGTGTTAAAAAGAAGGAATTAGACTCAAATACAGATTCTCCTGAAGGGCCAGTTGTCTAAAAAAACTTGATCAAGATGAGGAATCAGATTGTTCTTCACCATCCAACAGCCCTAATAAGCAAAGGTTGAAAAGGGATTATGGAAGATCCACAAACCCATTGTCTTCAATAACTCTATTCACAGAATTTATCACTTACCGTATATTCCGGCGTATAAGACGACCTGGTGTATAAGACGACCCCCCTACTTTCCTGTTAAAATATAGAGTTTAGGATATATTCACCGTATAAGACTACCCCTTTTCCAACGCATACCAAACACCGGTAAAAATTAAAAAAAAAACAGATTTGAATTTAACATGGTCCTTTTTTAATTTAAATTCTTATGACATGCAGGTATATAGCAGGAAAACTGTCACTCATAAACATATTAAAATAGGGGGGACCCCACGTCATTTTTTGGGGGGGTCCCCCATTCTAATAGCTAGTAAAGGCTAGGTATTCAGCTGGGGGCTGATATTAGTAGCCTGGGAAGCTCCGTGGGTATTACCCCCTTCCCAGACTTCAAACATCTGCCACAGCCGTCTGCTTAACCTCCGCTAGAGACTATAATGATGGTGGATCCCACGCCAATTTTCTTTTTAAAAAATCCTTTATTTTAACACTAAATGACAATTGAGGGGTTAATAAAGATGCAGTCCCTAAATTATTATTAATTTTGTAATTAATTTTTCCCAAAAATGTTGACGTGGGCTTCGCCATATTTTTGTGTCCAGCCAGGTACAGCAGGCAGGAATGGGCTGCCCCCAACCACCAGCTGCCTATTTGTACCTGGCCGGACACAACAATATAGGGAAGCCCTTTTTTTTTTATTATTTCATGAAATAATTAAAAAAAAAAAGACGTGGGGCTTCGCCCTATTTTTGTGTCCAGCCAGGTACAACTAGGCAGCTGGGGGGAGGCCCAAGCTTTCTGGCCCCCCCCCGCTACAAATTGCAGTCCGCAGCCACCCCGGAAAATGGCGCGTTCATAGAAGCGCCATCTTCTGGCGCTGTACCCAACTCATCCAGGGCCCTGGTGCAGTGGCTCACTGGCTAATAAAGGGGTTAAGGCCAGCTTGGCATTATCAGCTGGCCCTAAGCCCGAAATTCATGGGGTCACGCCAATATTAGACATGACCGCCATGAATTTCTGGTAAAGTAATTAAAAAAAACACAAACACCCAGAATAAAGTCCTTTAATTGAAATAAAGACACAATCCTTTATTGTTCTAAATTAAACCATACTTACCATCACGCCCATTCCAGCTGAAGCCAACGATCTCCTGCAATAAAAGTAAAATAATAAAGCAACCTCATCCTTACCTTTCCATGGTTCCCAGGACCGGTCCAGCTCTGCTACATTCACATGACAGGCTGCACCGCAGCAGAACGCTGCCGTTCAGCTTGCCATGCGGCAGACACTGAGAAGCGCAGGCATGCTTGTGCTCCTCAGTGTCTGACTGTGACGGCATCCAGATGAGCCGAGATCATGTCCAATGAACTCGGCTCACCTCATGCACGTCACTGACAGCGTGGGAAAATTCTCCTGCTCCCCGCATGCGCAGTAGAAGTTTCCCACGCTGTCAGTGACGGACATCCAGGAGGTGAGCTGAGTTCATTGTCGGCTCATCTGGATGCCGTCACAGCGAGACACTGAGGAGCGCAAGCATGCCTGCGCTTCTCAGTGTCTGCGGGATGACAGGCTGGATGGCAGCGTTCTGCTGCGGTCCAGCCTGTCATCTCGATGTAGCAGAGCTGGAGCTGTCCTGGGAACCATGGAAAGGTAAGGATGAGGTTGCTTTATTATTTTACTTTTATTGCAGGAGATCGTTGGCTTCAGCTGGAATGGGCGTGATGGTAAGTATGGTTTAATTTAGAACAATAAAGAATTGTGTGTTTATTTCAATTAAAGGACTTTATTCTGGGTGTTTGTGTTTTTTTTAACTTTTACTATGGGGTTAGTAATGGGGGTGTCTTATAGACGCCTCTCCATTACTAACCTGGGCTTGATGTCAACTGGCATTATAAGCTGACATCAACCCCAGCCCTATTACCCCCTGCCACCGCACCAGGGCAGCGTGGAAGAGCGAGGCTAAGTGCCAGAATTGGCGCATCCTATGAATGCGCCATTTCTGGGGCGGCTGACGGCTGGTGTTTCTAGCCTGGGAGGGGGCCAATATTCATGGCTCCCTTCCTGGGCTATTAATATCAGCCCCCAGCTGTCTGCCTAGCCTTTGCTAGCTATTAAATTAGGGGGACCCCACGTCATTTTTTTTGGGGGGTCCCCCATTTTAATAGCTAGTAAAGGCTATGTATTCAGCTGGGGGCTGATATTAGTAGCCTGGGAAGCTCCGTGGGTATTACCCCCTTCCCAGGCTTCAAACATCTGCCCCAGCCGTCTGCTTAACCTCCGCTAGAGCCTAAAATTAAGGGGAACCCCACGCCAATTTTTTTTTAAATAAATCCGTTATTTTAACACTAGATGACAAGTACAGTAACCAGCACTGTCACTGTACTTCATATATATGTGACTGACATGTTTCTATCTATCTAATCTATGTGTGATGCTCTATCTTTCTGTTATAAATTGTCGGGTACAGATGCTGAATTGCCGGCCGGCTTTTTTAAAGAGACGGTGCATGAAAACACTATTATTTGTTTTAATAAATCCTTTACACTAAATGACAAGTACAGTAAGCAATACTGTCACTGTACTTCATATATATGTGACTGACATGTTTCTATCTATCTAATCTATGTGTGAAGCTCTATTCTTTCTATTCTAAATTGTCGGGTGCCGGCTTATGCCGCTGCTGAATTGCCGGCTTTTCATATTTTGTCACAGAAGCGATGCGAACTTCCCTGCTCCGGACACAGCGCACCGCTTCTGTGACAAGTGAAAGCTGTCGGCACAGAAGCCCTGCGCTGTGTCCGGAGCTGGGAATACGCAGCGATGTGTCAGTTTCAGCACAGAAGCGCTGACTGTCTGGACCTACCGCCGCCGTATTTTAACTCCCTCCACCTTATATTAACTCCGACATGGCAGGGATATGGCCACGGCAGCTTATTAACACCCCCAGAGTATCCCCGCATGTCAATTTCTGAAAGTTCAAAAGCATTACCGGCGTATAAGAGGACCCCAGACTAGACAGAAGATTTTTCAGTCTTCAAAAGTCGTCTTATACGCCGGAATATACGGTATATAAACTTATGGAGCTAAATAAAGCCAGCATCTGAAAAGCATGATCACCCAGGATTATGTCATGGACTTTTAAAAAGCTTTCAGAAAATCTATCCAAAGTAACAGAGCAAAGTTGGCGGACTTAGATGCAATGTTGTTGAGGAAGTCATTTAATGAATTTGCAATGTGCCTGAGAAAGGAAGATATCCCGTATTGATGGGGGTTTCCAACAAGACTATTGATTTTGCATCAAGGGAAAACTATCCCACTGCAGAACCCAGAAGTGGCAAAAGACTTTCAAACCAAAATAAGATGCGGAATTCCTCCATCCTACAATAAATGAGGTAATCCATCACTTGGTGTCTTGCAAGGAACTATTTTGTCTCTCATCCATAGGACCTGCTTATTTTACACAGAATTTTTTTCTGCTATTGAGCAGGAGAACTACAAGGGAATCAAGGAATACTCTCTAGAAGTAGAGTTCAGACAACAGATAGCGTCATATAAATTTGCTTCAGCTAGACAATTATTCAAATTTTATTTTGGATTTCTATTACTTTCTGTAGAGTATATATTTTCTTCTGGCACCGTGTTGAAATCACCGAAAATGATAAATTCCCCTTTTTTAATTGATTCAGATTTTTCGAGAACATTGTTGAGAAATGTAAGTTGGCCTTTATTTGGTGAATAGATGTAGATGTTCACTATAGAATACTTAGTATTTAATTTACAAGATAAGATTATGCATCATCCTTGTCAGTTATCTGCTCTACATGTTAGAAGTTGATAGAGTTTTCTATTAGTATTGCTACAACTGATTTTTTCTTTTCATTGTTTTATGAAAAATGATATGAAGAAAATTTGTTATCAAATTTAGGGCATTTACTTTGGACAAATGTGGTCATGTTATTATTATTATGCCTACGTGCAATTTTTTTCATCTCTTTCCATATTATATATCTTTTTTGTGGGCTATTTGAGCCTTTTACATTTAATGTGAGGAAAGTAATTGCCATCCTTGTAAAAGTTTCCTCTGAAGCGACTAGTCACTTCCATTCAAATGTACTCAAATAGGTGATAAAGTTTTGGTTATCCTTTGCTTTGTAAATCTAAAAGCAAAATATGAGTAGTCATTTCTCTCCATTTTCTTTTTTATTAGTTTTATCCTAGTTTTTTCAAGGAGTATGAACACTATTTTATGGCACTGTAACTATTGTGTTGTCATTTTTTTTTTTTCATTTTTATTCGGATTTCTCCAGGTTCTAAAAAGTTGTTAAATATGCTGAATAAACATTCAAGACACAATTTTCAGATTTATGATTTTAAAACAATAAGAAAATCATACATCATTTCTTTTACACTTCATAAATACTTGCTATTCTGTCTTGGTATAGCACCAAAAATCCCAATAAAATACATTTAAATTTGTGGGTGTAACGTTAAAAAGGTGGAAAAGGTATGGATAGGGTATGAATACTTTTTCAAAGGTACTGTATTCCAAATAACAAAGTCAAAGCAACATGCGTCAAAAACTACCACCCAATCTCGTGACTTAATATAGATAATAAAATTTATGTAAAAGCCATAGCCAAAAGACTTAAAGCAGTAGCACCTGATATTATCCATTAAGAACAAGTCGAATTTATTCAAAGCAGACAAGCTCCAGATGCTTCGAATACACTTATCAATCTTTTTAACCTAATAGGAACAGACAGGACGCCTTCTGCGCTTCTTTCTTTTGATGTGGAGAAGGCGTTAAATAGAATCTATTGAGGATTTTATCCACTAATAGATTCTGTATTCACCAGGCAAAAAGGCAACATTTCAATGGCCAACAGATTGGAGAGGGTGAAGTACAAGCTCTTTGCTTTGGCATGTATAACAGGAAACAATCTTTTATGTGAGGGTGAAGTACAAGCTCTTTGCTTTGGCATGTATAACAGGAAACAATCTTTTATGTGACCACAACTGCAGGACCAAGGGCTGGCTGCTGAGAGATTGTGGAGTAGGGTGAACAAACTGCTGGGCTGTGAGAGAGGTGCTGGCGGAGATGTTATGGTGGATTGAGAGAAATGTGGTATGCTTGGTGTCTGAAATCGGTCAAAGACAGCAGGCATGTCCACTTCCATAACAGCTGACGGGCTCTCACTCACCACAATTGTAGTGGGTAAACAAGTGGAGGTTCTGTTGCTGGAGATCAGTGTGAGAACACTTGCCACGGTGACGGAGGAGGAAAAAGCAGTAGTTGCGGTTGATGGGGGCAGCCGGTGGTTGGTGAGGCCCGCTAGTCTGCATTTTAGCACAGTGCGCAGATTCCCAGTCTAATGCATGTTGATCATGCATGGGCTAGTTCATGCATGTAGTAATCAAATTATTGCCTCTACTCAGTAGTTTTTAACAAAGTTGGCAGATAACATGAGTTGTGTCATCCTTTACGGTCTCCAAAAAGACCGAGGCTAGGCAACCCTTGCCACCCCTGTGAACTTCAGACCCATGACTGCTGCTGGCCACAGCCACAAGCATACTCAACGAAAGGGTTAACAAAACATACTCGCTCATCACTAGTGCTATATAAACATAATGTCCGGCTCAAAGAAAATGGAGGCCACGCCCTTAATTCACAGAGTGCAAAAACCTGAAACAAAAACCTAAAGAAATGAACTTGAGTATAAGTTGGTATGCATGCAACGTGCAGGTGCATGTTCACACAGGCCACTAAACAGACAAAACCTAAGATAAAAACAAAATGAGGAAATACCCTGCAGTAAATAAATAGCAATAGTGCATGAAAATAACATAGGGTACTAAGTTAACATCATTTCGATCAAAAAAACATAAAAGCCATCCCACCACGTCAAGTTGACCCTATTCGGGATGGTCCTAACCTCTAGTATTAAAATTTTATCATACGTCAAATGAAGTAAATGTGAATAAGGGCCGAGCAGGATTGACACCCCAACTAATGGATACCCAGCCATGGAGAACTATATAAATGTAATGTCCAGCTCAAAACTATGTGCAAATAGGGGTCTCCCTTTTCTTTGAACTAGACATTACGCTTATATAGCGCCTCATGGCTGGGAGACCGTTAATTGGGTTTCGGTCCCTCTCGGCTCTTACTTACAATTACGTCATTTGACATATGTCAAGGCTTTAATACTGGACATTATGACCATCCCTAATAGGGTCACCTTAATGTGATGGGATGGCTTTTATGTTTTTTTGATCAAAATGATGTTAACTAAGTACTTAATGTTATTTTCATGTACTATTTCTATTTATTTATTTACTGTAGGGTATTTGCTCATTTTGTATTTATCTTCGTTTTTAACATTGCAAAGGAGACAAGGGTGTCCTTTGTCCTGTGTCTTGCTTGACATTATTAGGGAACGCTTTGCTGAAAAAAAACAGAAGTTATAGGAATTTCTACTGGGCTTAGGAATTGCAACATTAGTCTATTCACTAATAACGTCATATTGACAGTCTCAAACACATTAAGAAAAAATTCAAGAGTGATCAAAGAATTTTCTGAAGTATCGTACTATAACATTAATCATATTAACTCCCATATTTATTCATAGATAGCAAATTAAAAGTCAATATCCAAAGTGAATTCCATTATAAAGGGAAAATGACTCAATTCCAGTGATGAGCGAGCACTAAAATGCTCGGGTACTCGTTGTTCGAGTCGGGCAAATTGGAATGCTCGAGTGCTCGGACCAAATAACGAGCCCAATGTAAGTCTATAGGAAACTCGAGCATTTTTCCGGCGGCTCCCCTTGGCGGTCTGCAGAGGGCCTAAAAATTGCCCACATCGATGGGAACAGTGCTCAAATGACATGGGATCAGCATGGGGAAGACCCCTGGAAGCATTTCTGATTCCCAGATCACTGCTGTCAACAATGTTGTCAGAGGTATTACGCCACTTTTACGGACTCACAATAAAACATACTAAAACAAAACCAAAATTGATTTTCCTGGGAAATATGTTAAGGAACATCCTTCCCAGGGTAATGACTTGTATATAAGGCAAAATAAATAAACAAAAACAAAAATGCTCCTCTGCACCTTGGGCTATGTTCACAGGTAGCGTTTTTGATGCATTTTTGCACTTTTGCATTGCTTTCAACCAAGACAAATGCATTCACTGGGAAATGACGTTTTAACATCTTACAATCTTATCTGGCCATGTGGTGTGTGACATGGGAACAGCATGGAGAAGACCCCTGAAAGCATCACTGACTCCCAGGTCACTGCCTAAAAGTATGCCAATCATAAGTGATACTTGGTGCATGCGAAGATGCCTCCCGCCATGCACTTGTCATTGCAGTCTTGCAACAATCACCATCCTTCTCCCAGCGCAGCATTCAGTTGACCCTACCCTGTTCCTTGGAATGCAAGCGCAAGTATGCAGCCAGCCACCCACACACCCACAGGCCACAATAGAAAACTGTCAGATTTCTGGGCAGCTGCTTGCACTTTAAATGTGGCCTTTTAGGCTCGTGGAGGCAGAAGCTGTCCACAACCTCATGGCGGCGGCAGCAGCTGGGTGTCCATACTCTGTCCCCAGCTGCCACTATTTCTCCCGGTGTTGTCTCCGCCTTCCACAATCGCAGGTCCCACAACATTACGCGTGCCCTCCCCAGTGCACTTACTGGGAAAGACTGCCGAACCACAAACAGGAGAATATGGCCAGGGACAGTACGGAGCCAGTCCACATGAAAAATGTAGCCATAGAATGTCCGGGAACCTTCCCACACCTTCCCTCGACAGGGTTGGACATGCCCACCAGAGAATCCTCTGGTGTGCCCTGGCTTCTACATCAGGAGAGTTCATGATAGCGCTAACTTTGCAGCTGCTATGGGGCTCTTGAGCGGGGGAGAAAGGTGGGCCCTCAGAATCAAATCCTCTGGTGGGCCCAATGTTTTTCAGTCTGAAACTGCTTCTCAGTGGGAGTTGTATTTCACCACAGCCATATTCTTTAGCTCGGTGAAAGGACTGGCATAGAGGGAAACCGTATCTATTCCAGCTGTCATTTCTCCATAACCAGGTTCCGCCCATTGTCACACACAACCATGCCTGGCTGTATGTTCAGCGGTGAGAGCCACAGATCAGGCTGCTGTGTTACAGCTTTCATCAACTCTGCAGCGGTGGGCGGTTTGTCACCTAAGCATTAAGCATGTTATCTTCAGCACAGCCTGTTGCCACTTGGAAAAAGGCAGTGCTATAGTGCTTTTAGCTTGTGACTGATGTAGTCATTTTGAAGATGGAGGCCGAACTGGAGGAGGTGATGCAGGAGCTGAACAATGTGATTACATTGTGGTTACATTGGGGAGTCTTGTTTTTATACTAAACAAAGATCCTACTGTGTTTTTATTTATTTATTTATTTTTTACAATATTTTTTAAGACAAATGCATTCACCCAGAAATGTCATTTTAACATTTTACAACCTTATCTGGCCATGTGGTGTGTGACACATCATCAGACACATCCTGTTTCATTTATGATGGAGGGACTCTGAAAGTCACAAAACCTATTATTATAAGGTCATTACTATTCTTAAAGGGCCAGCAGTTGGCCCTCACTATTGTTAGAGAACCACAGCCGGCTATGCTTTGTTGTTCCCATTATTAACGAGTGGGTCTCCTATACTGTTATTGCATATGCCCCTTGCAAGAGACATAGAGGTCGGAGTGCCACCTGAAAACAATGTTCCCATTATTAGGAAGTGTGTCTTCCATACTGTTTGCCTATGCAGTGAAGCAACGGCTGCCAAAAATTTGGAGGAACTCCTATGTCCCTTGCAAGAGATGTACCATAGATATGTTGATATGTTACATATGATGGTGATGTGGTGGTAGAGGATGAGGAGAGGGAGAAGGAGGAGGACAAGAGCAAATAGACTAAATCAGGAAGCATATACCCATGTCTGGATGTGAAGACAGGGGTGCATGGGAATAGAGTTAGACCTCCCAAAACAAAGACACTGTATTTAAGTTTATGTTATCATTCGGTGGTTTTGAGAAGTCTGGCCCAATCAAGGTCTTGTTTATTTTTATAAGAGTCAGCTTGTCAGCATTTTCAGTTGACAGACGGATTCGCCTATCGATTATAATTCCAAAGTGCAAAAAGTGCACCACATGTATAAAATATACCATGTAGTACTAAAATGGTATAATTAAATACCAAATAGAGCAAATTATACCCAAACTTAATGGGGCAAACAAAAAAAAAAAAGGTGTGATCTATATAATAGATGTGTAAACCTCATAAAGGTGAGACGGTAGAATCTTAACATATATAAACTCCACCACCAGATCACACCAAAATTAGCATGGTTCCAACCAAGTAGTAGAACACAAGCAAAGTAAAGTTCAATATGCAGGGTCTACACTCTAAGTATGGTCATATGGAACCGACCAGCTAACTTAGTACATTTTAGATCAGCCAAAAAAATGTAAATGTTTGAGGCAATCAATATTAATTGTGGTTAGACTAAACACATAACCACATATGAATCATTCCACCCTATATTTGTAGTATAAAGGAGTACCATCAATATATAATCTACTTATCTGATCCTCTATTACTGGTGGTATAAAATAGGCGGGCTCCCAATGCGTTTCCCTTTAGTCATCAGGGGAGTTCATTTGCCCAGACTTATGCCCCCATCATCTTGGATGTATTAGAAGGCTGATGTGTTCACAGAGATGACCACAGTGCAATTTATGGGTGGAATGATTCCTGTGTGGTTATGTGTTTAGTCTAACCACAATTAATATTAATTGCCTCAAACATTTACATTTGTTTGGCTGATCTAAAATGTACTAAGTTAGCTGGTCGGTTCCATATGGCCATACTTAGAGTGTAGACCCTGCATATTGAACTTTACTTTGCTGGTGCTCTACTACTTGGTTGGAATCATGCTAATTTTGGTGTGATCTGGTGGTGGAGTTTATATATGTTAAGACTCTACCGTCTCACCTTTATGAGGTGGGCACACCTATATAGGGCTTTTTTGTTCGCCCCATTAAGTTTGGGTATAATTTGCCCTATTTGGTATTTAATTATACCATTTTAGTACTACATGGTATATTTTATACATGTGGTGTACTTTTTGCACTTTGGGTCTGATTTTAAATATTTTGAATAAAGTTTATTAATTTTATCCCTCTACTATTTATCACTAAATTGGTTGGGCACCACACTAGCTTTTCGGTTATAATTCCACCGATGGCACTAAAACCCCGCTCTGAGAAAACGCTAGCGGCAGGGCAGGTCAGGACCTCCAAGGCGTAGAGAGCCAGTTCATGTTACGATCCTGCTTGGATACCCAATAACTATAAGGCACAGAGTAATCACGGAGGACGTTGGTACGGTCGGCAAGGTACTCTCTCACCATCTTCAGAAACTTTTCAATGCTTGAGAGAGTACCTCGTGCATCAGGGCTTGTGCGATGGGAGGGTCTGAGAAAACTGTCCCAGAACTTTGACAGTGTTCCTCTGCCTCTGATGGATTGCATTTGTGTGTGGTTCCATGCTCCATCTCACCATGCTCCGCCTGCAATGAATCCTCTCTAATTGTGAGCAGAGTGTTTTAGAAGACAGAGAAGCGATATGGTGATGCTAATTATGGCATCACCATATCACCGCTCACCATCTTGATGGAGTCCTCAAAGTTTTGGAGGATGGTACATATGTCTGACATCCATGTCCACTCCTGACGTCATATGTGTGGAGTCAGACCTGAATACCGACAGCCTTGTTGATGCTGGTAGACAACAACTGCACTCTTCTGTTCACAAATCCTTCCCAACATCTGCAATGTAGAGTTCCAACGCGTGGAGACATCGCAGATCAGTCGGTGAGCTGGAAGCTGCAAACGCTGCTGAAGCACGGCAAGGGCGGCGGAAGCTGTAGCTGACTTTCTAAAATGGGCACACAGGCGGCGTACTTTGACAAGCAGATCCGACAGATGCAGGTAGGCTTTTGATAAACCGCTGAACCACAAGGTTGTCACACACGACCATGCCTGGCTGTGGGTTCAGCGGTGTCATCCATAAATCGGCTTGCTGTTTCAGAGCTCTCCACAACTCTTCAGCATTGTGTGGTTTATCACCTAATCATATTAGCTTCAGAGCATAGCCTGTTGCCGCTTGGCCGAGGCAGTGGTGCAGTGCTTTCAGCTTGCGACTGATGAAGTCATTTCGGAGACGGAGGCTGAAGAGGAGGAGGAGGAAATGCAGGAGCTTTAGAATATGGGGGCAACTCTGATTGACCCAGGGCCTGCAGTCCTCGGCATCGGGAGGATGTGTTCAGTCCCAAGGTCCGACTGGGTCCCGGCTTCCACAATATTAACCCAGTGTGGCAGCGTGATGTACTGTCCCTGCCCACAAGCACTTGACCATGTGTCTGTGGTTAGGTGGACTTTCCCAGTAACTCCGTTGTTGAGGGCACGTTTAATATTGTGGGACACGTGCTCGTGTAATGCAGGGACGGCACACCGATAGAAATAGTGGCGGCTGGGGACCAAGTGCCAAGGGACGGCCGCCACCATGAGGCTGCGGAAACCATTCATCTCCACGAGCCTAAAAGGCAACAATTTGAGCGCAAGCATTTGCGAAATGTGTGAATTTAGCAGTGTGGCCTGTGGGTCGTTGGCTGCGTATTTGCGCTTGCATTCCAAGGACTGGGACAGGGACAACTGAACGCTGCACTGGGACAAGGACGTGGACTTGCTTGCTGGTGGTGCTAGTTGAGAGTGTGCAATGACAGGTGCAGGGCGGGAGGCATCTTGGTATGCGCCATGGACAGGGAATTGGTGTGCATGCATAACAGCGGAACAAGCAGTGGTGTCACCTGCAGACACTGTTGCTGGGCGATGGGGTTCGGCCCACTTAGTCGGGTGCTTTGATGCCATGTGCCTGATCATGCTGGTGGTGGTCAGGCTGCTAGTTTTGCTAACACTGCTGATGCTGGCCTGGCAGTTGTGTAAAGGGCCTTTTTGGGGTTATCTGCAGAGTCTTTAAAAAATAACCAGACTTGGGAAGACCTAACAGTTGTACTGGCAACTTCTGTCGTGTTGGCATTACAAGGAAAGCTTTCCTGCCTTGTGTCTGCGGCCACAATGCTGCTTTTTCCTGCCTGTTGTGGTGCTACGCCTCCCTCCCCCTGTGTTCTGCTGTCCTCGCTCTGTATTTCCCCTGCCAGGTTGGGTCAGTTACTTTTACCATCCACCACCTCGTCTTCCACTTCCGCACCCTGGTCCTCCTTCTGACTTTCTGTCAATTGTGTCTCATCATCATCATCATCCACCTCTTGCGACAGTATTTGCACTTTCCCACCGTCGCCTTCGTGTGACCGTAGCTGCTCCAATATATGGGCATCGCTACATGAGTTCTCCTTTTGACTCGCTTGAAGCTGGCCGGTCGAGAGGCCCGAATCTACACATGGAAAAGTGAACAGCTCTTCTGCGTGTCCAAGTGTGGGATCAGTTGTCTCTGGGCACTCGGCATGGTGGGAGGAAGGAGGATCAGGGTGAGGAATATGCGGTCCAGACTCACGGCTACTGAGACTTGACCAGGTGGAAGACAAGGTGGTGGTGGTGGTGGCTAAGTGACTGGAAGCATTATCTGCTATCCAACCAATAACCTTTTGACACTGCTCTGTGTTCAATAGTGGTGTTCTGCGGTCCCCTATTAATTGGGACAGGAAGGTCGAGCAACAAGATGTGGGTGTTTGTTGTGGCACAATTTCAGCTTGCCACGGCCTCTGCATGCTCCATCACCATCATGTCCACTTCCCCGTCCCTTGCCACGCACGTTGCCTATTTTCAATGGCGGACAATATTTTCCACGTTCACGAGAAATGGCTGATTTTGAAACGCAGTAATATGTGACACGTTTGACAGAGAACCACAATTTCAAATAGCAGTCCTTTAATTTGCTAATACCATTCTTCACAAACACCTAGTGTGAATAGCTTCACCGACAAACTGCAACGGAATGAAAATGCAAAAAATGTCTGATTTTTGAACAGTCTTAAAGATGATATGTCTGACAGAAAACCACGGTTTTAAATAGTAGGCCTGTAATTTACTAATATTATTCTACATGGAGACCTACAATTTTAAATAGCAGTACTTTAATTTGCTAATACTATTCTTCACAGATACCTAGTGTGAATAGTTTCACCGACACTGCAACGGAATCAAAATGGAAGAAATGTATGATTTTGGAACAGTCTAATAGGTGATATGTCTGACAGAGAACCATGGTTTTAAATAGCAGGTCTGTAATTTACTAATATTATTCTACACAGAGACCTAGTGTTAATAGCTTCACTGACACACTGCAACAGAATGGAAAAGGAGGCCAATATTTTCCACATTCAGTTCAAATTTCTAGATTTTTATCGCTGAAATATGGAACAGATCTGGCTTTATTCTGCAGTGAGAACAAGCAAATGAAGCAGAAAAATTGTGTACTCTGGATTGCTTTTTAAGCAAATAACCACGATTAAGATAAAAAAAAAATTGCCTTTCTATGTCTAGAAATATCTGTAATTATTACAGCAGCAGCAGACAGGACGTTCAATGGACCTCTTGTGCTGTATCATGCACTGCAGTCTGCCACATACACTGCCTGCCTGCCTAACTCCTGCTATCACCACTGAATATATGCAGCTGGATTAGTCCTTAGAAGGACTGTTAGTTCAGTTGGATATATATATATATATATATATATGTTGTGGAATACCTATACCAACTATAAACAAGCAAATCTCTCCCTGACGCAGCAGCTGCTCTCCCTACTCTGCCTGATTCTGGGGTAGACTGTGACGAGCATGGCGACGCCCGGTCTTATATACACCTGATGATGCTGTGCGGCCAGCCAATCACTGTGATGCCCACAACCAACATGGCTACGGGATTACAGTGAGTGGCAGGCAATCCCGGCATGTTCATTGGCTCTCTAAAGAGCGCCAAACATGCAGGAAGGGGACCCGAGTTCCCGCCCGAGCAACCTGGAAATACTCGCTGGGCGCCAAGCTTGTCGAGCACAGTGATACTTGGGCAAATACTGAGCAGTGGTGAGCGTGTTTGCTCATCACTAGTCATTTCCATACCTTGGTATCCAAATTACGGGAGATCAAAACAGATTAATAGACATAAACCTGGGGATTGCTCTGAAGATAATACAGGAAGATATTATTAATATCACCAAAAATGAAATCTCTTTGTTGGGTAGAATATTAGCTTATAAAATGTTTATGCTACCAAGACTCCTGAATACCCTTAGAGCAGGGTTCCCCAACTCCAGTCCTCAAGGCCCACCAACAGGTCATGTTTTCAGGATTTCCTTAGTATTGCACAGGTGATGTAACTATTGCCTGTGCTGATGATGGAATTATCACCTGTGCAATACTAAGGAAATCCTGAAAACATGACCTGTTGGTGGGCCTTGAGGACTGGAGTTGGGGAACCCTGCCTTAGAGTAATTCCTCTTACGATAAAAAAGATTGCATTTCAAAATTTCAATCTCAACTCAAAATTTATTTGGAAAAATAAAAAGCTAATAAAACAATACAGAAAAAGAAAATTAATATGAACTGGAGGTTTCCAATATATTGAGACATTGCTATCAAACCTTGCTCCTCCCTGGTATATATGCCTCCCATCCTGGGTTTCTTTCTGGTATACATGCCCCTTCCCGGTATATATGTCCCCAATACTTATATATATTCCCCCCTTCCTGAATCCTTCCTGGTATATATCTCTCACATCCTGGTATATATGTTACCCAGTCTAGGCCCCTTCATGGTGGTATATATGTCCCCCATCCTGGTATATATGTTACCCTTCCTGGTATATATTCCACCATCCTGGGCCTCTTCCTGGTATATACAGTGGGGGAAATAAGTATTTGATACACTGAGGATTTTTCAAGTTTTCCCACCTACAAAGAATGGAGAGGTCTGTAGTTTTTATTGTAAGTACACTTCAACTGTGAGAGACAGAATATAAAAATAAAAAACAGAAAATCACATTGTATGATTTTTAAATAATTAATTTGCATTTTATTGTATGAAATAAGTATTTGATCACATACCAACCAGCAGGAATTCTGGCTCTCACAGACCAGTTAGTTTTTCTTTAAGAAGCTCTCCTACTCTGCAATCATTATCTGCATTAATTGCACCTCTTTAAACTTGTTACCTGTATAACAGACATCTGTCCACACACTCTATCAATCACACTCCAACCTCTCCACCATGGCCAAGATGATAGAGCTGTTTAAGGACTTCAGGGACAAAATTATAGACCTGCACAAGATTGGGATGGGCTACAGGACAGTAGGCAAGCAGCTTGGTGAGAAGGCAACAACTGGTGGCACAATTATTAAAAACTAGAAGAAACACAAGATGACATTCAATTTTCCTTGGTCTCAAGCTCCATGCAATATCTCACCTTGTGGGGTAAGAATGATTCTGAGAAAGGTCAGGAACCAGCCCAGAACTACATGGGAGATCCTGGTCAATGACCTGAATAGAGCTGGGACCACAGTTTCAAACATTACCGTTAGTAACATACTACGCTGTCATAGATTAAAACCCTGCAGGGCACGCAAGGTCCCCCAGTACATGTCCAGGCCCGTTTGAAATTCACAAATGATCATCTGGATGATCCAGAGGAGAAATGGGAGAAGGTCATGTGGTCAGATGTTATCAACTCCACTTGCCGTGTTTGGAGGAAGAAGAAGGATGAGTACAACCCCAAGAACACCATCTCAACCATACAGCATGGTGGGGGAGAGATCATATTTTGTGTGGCTTTTCTGCAAAGTAGACAAGAAGACTGCACAGTATTGAGGGGAGGATGGATGTAGTCATGTATCGCAAGATTTTGGCCAACAATCTCCTTCCCTCAGTAAGATAATTGAAGATGGGTCGTGGCTGGCTCTTCCAGCATGACAATGACCCGAAACACATAGTCAGGGCAACTAAGGAGTGGCTCTGTAAGAAGTATTTAAAGGTCCTGCCAGTGGCCTAGCCAGTTTCCAGACCTGAACCCAATAGAAAATCTTTGGAGGGAGCTGAAATTCAATGTTGCCCAGCGGAAGCCGAAAACTAAAAGATCTGCCAAAAATCTGTATGTAGGAAAAGGCCAAAATTCCTACTGCAGTGTGTGCAAAGTTGGTCAAGAACTACAGAAAAAGTATGACCTCTGTAATTGCAAAGAAAGGTTTCTGTACCAAATATTAACCCTGCTGTTCTGATCGCATTTACTATACACTTGTACTGTTTCGGGTCAATAAGACCCGACCTATAAAAATGTTGATTTTAGCTACTGTAAATGTTTTAGTTGAATACCTATTTCATTATTAAACTGTATGTGAACATGGTTGATCATAAACAAATGAAAAATGAACTTAAAACTTAATTTTTATTTATTTTTTTCAGAAAAAGGATACACGGGCTGTTTGAAATTATGTTCGCTTTATAGCATTCTGCATACAAATAACAAACATGCCTTAGATTTCTATTACTATAACATGAAATCTAACTAAATATAACTTTGTGTTAACATATTTTATAAAACAACAAATGAAAAATAATGAAAAAAAGAACTATATAAATAACAATAAAAGAGAAAAAAATCTATAACCAGTTTCACAACAAAAAGAGCTTATATACTACAGTAAGGGCCCCATCGCTCTCCCAGCGATGAAGAAAGTCCAGTGTGACCGCTACGCTTGCGATGCTGAAGCCTCGCGTTTGTGACTTTGCAGCATCGCAATCGCAGGGTGCCTCTGTGTGTGTGTGATGGGGCCCTAAAACAGACCCTGTTCAAATCTGTACTCAATGCTCATCCATGCAATCAATATATCACATCAATGAGAATACACCCCCTCCTAGACAAACATTCAGTCTACACAAGCCTAAGGGTACCTTTAGATGGGCACACATTAGCTTACATCATGACACAGTAATCAAAAAATGGCTTTACAATATGCAATCTAAAGAACAGAATTGAATAATTTGAGAGGAAAAGCATAGCTTACATATGCTACATACCTGTAAAGATGTGTATATACAGCTCAGTGTCCTCTCTCACAGAATTGAAAGAGAAATGACTGGATGAGTACTTGCTCACTGATAAGAACAGTGAAACCTCCACCCTTTTGAATAATGAGATGAAGTACACAGGAAAACAAATACATTTTGCAGGCAGAAATAATTAGTAACCCGTTGAACAATATAAAATGTTATCTGGTCAAATTGACCCGAACAGTACAAGTGTAACAATCAGCGTGTAACAAAAAGTAAACAAAAAAAACAAAAAAAAACAACACTCATAGTAAGAACCCCTCAAATAAGGAAAAGTCAATTAATCACAAGTTTCAGATCCGCATAATAAATAATCTGCAGGGTCTCAAATTTCATTTCGGGTCATATAGACCCGAACAGAAAAGCACGGTTCTGTTCAGTTCTGCTTTTCTATCAAATGCTTATTCCATGCAATGAAATAAAAATTAATTATGTAAAAATTATACAATATGATTATCTGGATTTTTTAAGATTCTTTCTCTGACAAGTGATGTGTACCTACGATAAAAATTACTGACTTCTGCATTCTTTGTATGTGGGAAAACTTGCAAAATCGGCATTGTATCAAATACTTATTTTCCCCACTGTATGTCCCCCATCATAGTATATATGCCCAATCCTGGGCCCCTTCTTTGGTTTATATGTCCCCTGACCTAGTATATATGCCCCCATCCTGGGCCTCTTCCTTGTATATACTGTATGTCCCCCATCCTGTTAAATATGTCTCCCATCCTAGATTCCTTCCTGGTGTATATGTCCATGTTCTGCAGCTGTTCTCTAAGGCATAAAAAAAACATTCTTCTCACTTTACCCCGCTCCCATGTCACACGGTGTCCTCTTCTGCAGCAGGCACAGAGACCAGCAGCTGACATCGATGTACCTGTTATGGATGACATATGATGTTACTGCCATGAGCCGCCTACCCACGTCAGCTGCCGGCCTCTTGTTGGACGGTGGCGTATATTGCAGTACATGGACCCGGCAATACATTTCAGCTGAATGTGAGTTCTTAGGCACACATATAGCTTAAATAGCTGCTGACATCAGTGTGAATGTGATTGTTACACCCCTGCCTACAAGACATAATATGTTCCTGTTTCTTTTGTTTTTTTTCTTTTTTTTACATCCATTATACATTAGTTAGTGCTAATTTTTATGGTATTTACCAATGGGACATGGCCCACAGTATTCTCTGTGGCATTTCTTTAGGATCCTTTGCATTATTACTCTGTGAGCAATGGCCACTTGGTAAATACCATATGTGTTAGTACTAAATTAAAAAGCCTATATCTTTGGTCCAGATAGTGGCAGATTTTAAAATAAAACATAAAAGAACAAGAAAACTACAGTATACTCATGGGGGATGCAGAACAAAATAAGAGGAAAAACTGCACATTTTTGACCTGTCGGCTTTCCATTCTACAGTAATGCCATACATATTCATGCTAACTTTGGGGTTCAGAAGGGAAGGGTCATTTAGATTTGGATTCACAGATTTGCTGGACATGAGCTTGTTTTTGTGAGATGAATTTAACTTTTTTATTGGTACTATTTTGGGGTACATAACATTTTTGATCACTTTTCAGGCTAGGTTCCCATTTATCCTATGGTCTACACTGAGCAATTACTGGTACATCTAGGTTTCTAATTCCCCCAAAAATTAGGTTTCCCCAATGGAAACATTCACTATAAGGTGGCAGATGGAGACAGTTTGGACTCCATTTGTCCTATGTTTTGGCAGTGTAACTTTTTAGGCACGCACACAACTTTATTCGACCTCACTTATGTGCTAAAAAGAGGCCTAAACAGATGAGCATTGCCAGAACAGATACCAGACAGGGCATTTTGGGCATTTAGATGACAAGATGAGTGCTTAGACTAGAGCACAGAATAGATGTCAACTGAGGCTTATACTGATTTTTTTGGAGTCAAAATGAGCAAATAAACAGCAGTTCAAAAACTGTTTTTATTTTTTATTTTTTCCCCAAACACTGTGTGTTGTAAGAGATAAGATAGCTTTATTCTTTGGGTCAGTCTGATTACAGTGATACCAGATTTTTGCACAATTGTTTTTTTATATTTGCTTCTTTTACTCTCGAAAAAATATTTTTTAACAAAAAATTGTTTTTGCAGTGCTATGCTTTCAATTGATGTTTTCAGTGTTGCAATTTGTTTAAAATACAACTTTTTGTCGACCACTTTTTACATTTTTGTCAGTTAATATGATGACAAAGCTATATTTTTTATGTGTTTTTCATTTATTTTTTGATACGATCTTCACCATATGGGAACGTTGCTTTGGTCATTCTGGATGTGTTACAAATTTTACGTCCCCTATTTTTTTCTATTTTGTTTTTACACAAAAGAGGATTTTTTAATGCTGGAACAGTTTTTTGTTATTTATTTATTCTTTATGTGTTTTTTTTTTATTTTTGTTTGCAAATTGTATTTAACTTTTTACATTTTCACTTAGTCCCATTAAGGGAGTTGAATGTTGCTTGAGACCTATTAGTTTTACACAGACATGGACAGTTGCATTTTGCTAACAGCAGGGCCGACAGGCCACCATACCTTGACTCAATTTCTTGGCCTAGTGTCTTTGCAAATGTCAGGACCTACAATTATGTTTCTGGGGCCCCAATAGGGCTAAAGAGGGAGTACTCTCCCTCTGTTAACCATATAGGTGCTCCAATGGGGAAAGTGGCATCTAGGGGGTTAAAGGACCTAGATTAGTGCTAAAAGTGATCGCCTCAGCTGCTGCATTTACGCTCATGAAAGCGACAATTTATTTTATTCTCAGCACTAGGGTTGAGCGAGCATGTTCTGTCCGAGTATGCTCGGGACGAGTTCCGAGTATTTACAGCTGCTCGGTGATATGGTTGAATCGCTCCTGTGTGCATGATTTGCAAATGTTTGACAGCTTTATTACATGTGAGGAATGTGTAAGAAATAGACATTGCTCACATGTAATAAAACTGTCAAACAGTCGCAAATCATGCACACAGGAGCGATTCAACCATAACACCGAGCAGCTGTAAATACTTGGAGCTCGGCCCGAGCATACTCGGGGAAAGGGTTAATAGAACATACTCGCTCAACACTAGTCAGCACCGTAAAAAATGCATATTGGCGGTCCTTAAGAAGTAAAACAATTAAGCTGTATTATTATAGGTCATGGGCTTCTTAACATCAAGGAATGCTTTAAAAATCCTGTAAATGTTTAAAACCTTATATTCTGGCTCATATTTTTGATTGAATGGCTAAGAGGTTAGACATGATAACTAATTTACCTGACAAGAAGCATTTCCTAGCATCAGAAGGTAATGACACCAGACACTTCAGTCCAATTGTTTCAACTTATAAGAGAAAAACTGAATAAAGCATAGGGATGGAAGGCGAAACGTTCATAGTGTGATCAGATCATTTATGCCAACATAAAATTCATTGGTATGTGAAGCACATCAGCCCAAGTAAAGGTGTTTGTGCTGACAACAACATGATGCTGTAATGGGACAGAACAAATTCCCTATCATTAGGTCTTTATGAGTGTGGATGGAAATCAAAGTATCCACACGGTGACTGCCACATGTGGCTGTAGGCATACCCATATGCTGTGGCCAAAGACTGCAAAACTTTACAGGTAATTCCATTAGCATGTGAGCTAGGTGTTGGCTTTATGCGACAACCACATCTTGGAAACCCAGTGTAATGCAATGCATAATGTATGTATTAAATATCATTATTACGGTAGATGTTCTCCATTTTTTTCAAGAACAAAAAAAAATCTAATTTGAATAGAAGGATATAAATTTTAATCTAAAAAAGAAAGATCACTGTCTAAGTGTACAAGAAATGTTTAATTTTAACTGTACAAAAAATATATTTTTATATAGAAAATCATTCTACATTCCCTCTCTACACTGAGTTGGTTCAGAAGCAGGCTAAAATGCCAATTTTTCCTTTCAGCACAGCTGGAAGTTAATTCAGTGCTCTAGAATAACCAAGCAGCTATGTTGTACTGGACATTTTATTCTTTACAATTTAAAATTTCAGAAGGAGACAAAACACACTGCAAAGAATGAATAATAAATGTTTCAAGGAAAGATTCCTACTAAATAGCTGTGTGAGGATATGATTTTTGTTGGAGTTGTATTCTTGAATGCTACCATTCATTTTTATGTACTGAATAAAATGTAAAATGGAAAAATATTAAGTGGGGTAAAACTAAAGAAAAAATAATTCCACCATTGCTTATTGTGTTTTCTTACTACAATTATCACTTTTCAGTAAAAATTACATCTAAAGATTGTTCTTGAAGTTAGTATAGTTCTGATGATAACAAATTTATATTTTTTTATGTTTTACTGTTTTAAAAAAAATTAAAGCTTAAAAAAATGGTTTGTGCTACCATATTTTAAAAACTTTTTTTCAGTCAAAAGAGTTGTATAAGGCTATGTGCCCACGTTGCGGAACTGAAGCATATTTTTTACGCTTCTCCCTGGCGGGAAAATCGCATGCGGATTTTACATGCGGTTTTCCCGCCAGGTAGAAGCGTTTGTGAGGCGTCTTTGCAGCGTCTTTGCATGCATTTCCGCATGCGGGTTATCAAGCACTTCTCCAAGTGATTTAAGCATCACTTGGAAAAGTGCTTGACAACTTGTTCACACTATATAAATCCATGCAACCGGCATGGATTTATATAGTGTGACCAAGTAATAGTTAAAAAAAAAAGAATCAGAATGGTAAAAAATAAAAAAATAAAGTTTATACTCACCTTCTGATGCATTCTCTGCCCCGTCCGGAGTCTTGAGTGGCTCACGCTGTTGTGTGCAGGACCTTCGGTGACGTCATTTAGTCATGTGATGGGTCACATGACTCAATGACGTGGCAGGTCCTTCACACACCTCACAACGGCGGGAAAACACCGGGAAGACATGAGAAGATAAGTATAAACTTTATTTTTTCTTTTTTTACAGGTTCTTTGGTACCCAGGTCTGGAGGAGAGTCTCCTCTCCTCCAGACTTGGGTACCATCTGCACATTGATTCCGCATGCGGAAACGCAAAATTAATCAACATGCTGCGGATTTTTGACCGCAGCATATACGCTGCGGAAAAATCCGCAGCATGGGCATTGACATTGCGGAATGCCATTGGGGACCATGGGGTGCGGATATACATGCGTTTTACAAGCGTTTACGCTGCGGAAATTCCGCAGCATATACGCTTGTAATACGCAACGTGGGCACGCAGCCTAAGAGCCTTTTTTTTACCAGCTGAGCTGTTAACAAATGTTTTAGCTTGGCAATTTCACGTGTTGATAACCAATGTTATTTTTTTACATCTTGACATTTATGTTTCTGGAAAATGGAGATGATTTGAAGTTAAAGGGGTTGTCCGGGCTTTCTGTATAATCTTTGCGTGCATCTAGGCTGCAGAATGCTGACATTTTGTAATATACTCCCTGTCAGCAGTCTGTATGGTGTCCTAGATTGCACACCTAGTCATGTGAGCAGCTCTCTCCTGATTCTGGAGTAGCTGCTCACTCCACTTTTCCTGTCTGGCAGAAACTAGTTGGTGATGTCACAATGGACTCCACACCCAGTCTCATCAAGACCCTCCCCCTGCCTTCTGCTCCAGCCTCCCCTGCAGCTCACAGTACCAGGCAGTAGGGGAATGACTCAGCTGATTGGAGGAACCAGGAAAGAAAAGGCTTCTACATTGGTGAACATAATGTGCTGTGTGCATCCATCACTCCCTCCCTCCCTCATCCATCTCTCATCCATCACTCCCTCCCTCATCCATCCATCCATCCCTCCCTCCCTCATCCATCCATGCCTCCCTACCTCATCCATCTGTGGCATCCCTGAGGGTTCAGTCGCCACAGAGGTACTGCACCTCACCCAGAGGTGTCTCCCTTCACTCAGGTAAGGAGGGAGTGCTGCAGAGAACCACAAAACACCTGCATCCAACACTACACTGCTCCAGGCCAGCTTTAGGGGCAAGACGCAATGCATGTTTCTGCTGAGCCCTGATCCTGGCTGGAGTGGGGGGAACCCAAACGTAAGGGGAACCAGTAGTGGGTGTGGGTGGAGGAAGTAGTTAGAAGGAGCACTTTAGTAGGAGCATAAATAGGGAAGCCATCTTAGGGTGGCAGATCAGAGTTAGGGAGCAGTTCAGAAAAACAGCTCGGGACAGTTCGGAGGAACAGTCCGGGGGCAAAGTCTCATTAGGAGATCTGCTCCGCAAGTAGGGCCAAGTCAGAAGGCCCAGGTGGGGAGCAGGTAGTAGGCTCCGTTCTACAGAAAGGATCCCAGGTGGTACGGAGCGCGCAGGATGGCACCCGTACGCCCCGCATCTGTCAGAAGACAGAGGGATCGTTGCAGCATTCTAATCCCCAGGAGGGTCAAGTGGGTCCCGGATCCGACATACAGGAAGGACTTCAGAGCACCCGAGTGGGATTGAGAGTGGGCAGCGCAGAGCAGGAGGGAGAAGGACCTAGTGTGAAGACGGTCAAAATAGGAACACGAGAAAGTGGGGTTCTGCCATGTATTCCCAAGTTGCCTGAGGAAGGATTGAACCCCTGCCCGGTGAACGCAGTGCGACGCGGGAGGCCTTTACCTGAATAGTGCATCTGTGAAGTGTCTTAAGAACTGTGAGTAAAAATCTCAGATGACTGCACTGCACTGCCTCTGTCCATTATTCATCGGCGCCATCGTTCCCCCTGCACCACAATGCCCAGCCCAACCCACTCTCCCTCACTTCACTGCCCTGAGGCCTGCTCCACCTGTGGGGAGCCGTTCCATCACAAGCTGCCCTAACATCTGCCTCAGAGGACTGTTGCAGCACTGGTGATCCTCACCAGACACCACAGGTGGCTTCACGAACTTTCCCAAATCCCCTATAAGTCTTCCCCGTTTTTACTGACTGCCCTGGGTCATGGACCGGGCCAGCCACCGCGATAACCCCCATACCGTTAACCGGAGGCCCAGCTGCCGAGTACCCCACGGCCCTGGGGACACATCACATCCATCCCTCATCCATCTCTCATCCATCCCTCATCCATCCATCCCTCCCTCATCCATCCATCCATCCATCCATCCCTCATCTATCCATCCCTCCCTCCCTCATCCATCCATCCCTCATCCATCCATCCATCCCTCCCTCATCCATCCCTCCCTCATACATCCATCCAACCATCCTTCCCTCATCCATCCCTCATCCATCTCTCATCCATCCATCTCTCATCCATCCCTCTCTCATCCATCCATCCCTCCTTCATCCACCTATCCTTCCCTCCCTCAACCATCCCTCTCTCATTCATCCATCCCTCCCTCATCCATCCTTCTCTCCACCCATACACACATCACCATATACTGAGGTTCTGCAGCAGCTAACGTATATTATATGGTATATACAGTTAGGTCCATATATATTTGGACAGAGACAACATTTTTCTAATTTTGATTCTAGACATTACCACAATGAATTTTAAACAAAACAATTCAGATGCAGTTGAAGTTCAGACTTTCAGCTTTCATTTGAGGGTATCCACATTAAAATTGGATGAAGGGTTTAGGAGTTTCAGCTCCTTAACATGTGCCACCCTGTTTTCAAAAGGACCAAAAGTAATTGGACAGATTAAATAATTGTAAATAAAATGTTCATTTCTAGTACTTGGTTGAAAACCCTTTGTTGGCAATGACTGCCTGAAGTCTTGAACTCATGGACATCACCAGACGCTGTGTTTCCTCCTTTTTGATGCTCTCCCAGGCCTTCACTGCGGTGGTTTTCAGTTGCTGTTTGTTTGTGGGCCTTTCTGTCTGAAGTTTAATCTTTAACAAGTGAAATGCATGCTCAATTGGGTTGAGATCAGGTGACTGACTTGGCCATTCAGGAATATTCCACTTCTTTGCTTTAATAAACTCCTGGGTTGCGTTGGCTTTATGTTTTGGGTCATTGTCCATCTGTAGTATGAAACGACGACCAATCACTTTGGCTGCATTTGGCTGGATCTGAGCACACAGTATGGCTCTGAATACATCAGAATTCATTCGGCTGCTTCTGTCCTGTGTCACATGATCAATAAACACTAGTGACCCAGTGCCACTGGCAGCCATGCATGCCCAAGCCATCACACTGCCTCTGCTGCGTTTTACAGATGATGTGGTATGCTTTGGATCATGAGCTGTACCATGCCTTCGCCATACTTTTCTCTTTCCATCATTCTGGTAGAGGTTGATCTTGGTTTCATCTGTCCAAAGAATGTTCTTCCAGAACTGTGCTGGCTTTTTTAGATGTTTTTTAGCAAAGTCCAGTCTAGCCTTTTTATTCTTGATGCTTATGAGTGGCTTGCACAGTGCAGTGAACCCTCTGTATTTACTTTCATGCAGTCTTCTCTTTATGGTAGATTTGGATATTGATATGCCTACCTCCTGAGAGTGTTGTTCACTTGGTTGGCTGTTGTGAAGGGGTTTCTCTTCACCATGGAGATTATTCTGCGATCATACACCACTGTTGTCTTCCGTGGGTGCCCAGGTCTTTTTGCATTGGTGAGTTCACCAGTGCTTTCTTTCTTTCTCAGGATGTACCAAACTGTAGATTTTGCCACTCCTAACATTGTAGCAATTTCTCGGATGGGTTTTTTCTGTTTTTGCAGCTTAAGGATGGCTTGTTTCACCTGCATGGAGAGCTCCTTTGACCGCATGTTTACTTCACAGCAAAACCTTCCAAATGCAAGCACCACACCTCAAATCAACTCCAGGCCTTTTATCTGCATAATTGAGAATGACATAATGAAGGGATTGCCCACACCTGTCCATGAAATAGCCTTGGAGTCAATTGTCCAATTACTTTTGGTCCCTTTAAAAACAGGGTGGCACATTTTAAGGAGCTGAAACTCCTAAACCGTACATCCAATTTTAATGTGGATACCCTCAAATGAAAGCTGAAAGTCTGAACTTCAACTGCATCTGAATTGTTTAGTTTAAAATTCATTGTGGTAATGTCTAGAACCAAAATTAGAAAAATGTTGTCTCTGTCCAAATATATAAGGACCTAACTGTATGTAAATACATCACTATAGACTGAGGTTCTGCAGCAGCTGAAGTATATTATGTGGTATATATGTATATACCTCACCATAGATGGAGATTCTGCAGCAGCTGAGATGTATTATGTGGTATATACAGTATGTATAGACATCACCATAGACTGAGGTTCTGCAGCAGCTGAGGTATATTATGTGGTGTATATGTATATACCTCACCATAGACTGAGGTTCTGCTGCAGCTGAGATGTATTATGTGGCATATATGTATACACATCACTATAGACTGAGGTTCTGCAGCAGCTGAGGTGTATTATGTGGCATATATGTATTCACATCACTATAGACTGAGGTTCTGCAGCAGCTGAAGTATAGTATGTGGTATATATGTATATACCTCACCATAGAAGGAGATTCTGCAGCAGCTGAGATGTATTATGTGGTATATACTGTATGTATAGACATCACCATAGACTGAAGTACTGCAGCAGCTGAGGTGTATTATGTGATATATATGTATAGACATCAACATAGACGGAGATTCTGCAGCAGCTGAGATGTATTATGTGGTATATATGTATAGACATCACCATAGACTGAGGTTCTGCAGCAGCTGAGATATATTATGTGGTATATATGCATATACCTCACCATAGACTGAGGTTCTGCAGCAGCTGAGATGTATTATGTGGCGTATATGTATACACATCACTACAGACTGAGGTTCTGCAGCAGCTGAAGTATATTATGTGGTATATATGTATATACCTCACCATAGACTGAGGTTCTGCAGCAGCTGAGATGCATTATATGGCATATATGTATACACATCACTATAGACTGAGGTTCTGCAGCAGAAGAGGTGTGTATTAAGAGGTTCTGCACCAGTTAAGGTGTATTATGATGTTCTGCAGCAGCTGAGGTTTATTAGGAGGTTCTGCAGCAGCTGAGGTGTTTGATGAGGTTCTGCAGCAGCTGAGGTGTAGGATGAGGTTGTGCTGCCGAGGTGTATAATGAGGTTCTGCAGCAGCTGAGGTGTACGATGAGGTTCTGCAGCAGCTGAGATGTATTATGTGGTATACATGTATACACATCAGTATAGACCGAGGTTCTGCAGCAGCTGAGGTGTATTATGTGAAATATATAATAATAATAATCTTTATTTTTATATAGCGCCAACATATTCCACAACGCTTTACATACATTATCATCACTGTCCCCAGTGGGGCTCACAATCTACATAATATATGTATACACATCACCATAGACTGAGGTTCTGCAGCAGCTGAAGTGTATTATGTGGTATATACAGTGGGTACGGAAAGTACTCAGATCCGTTTAAATTTTTCACTCTTTGTTTCATTGCAGCCATTTGGTAAGTTGTAAAAAGTTCATTTCTTTCTCATTAATGTACACTCTGCACCCCATCTTGACTGAAAAAAAAACAGAAATGTAGAAATTTTTGCAAATTTATTAAAAAAGAAAAACTGAAATATCACATGGTCATAATTATTCAGACCCTTTGCTCAGTATTGAGTAGAAGCACCCTTTTGAGCTAGTACAGCTATTAGTCTTCTTGGGAATGATGCAACAAGTCTTTCAAACCTGGATTTGGGGATCCTCTGCCATTCTTCCTTGCAGATCCTCTCCAGTTTCGTCAGGTTGGATGGTGAACGTTGGTGGACAGACATTTTCAGGTCTCTCCACATGAGCTCAATTGGGTTTAGGTCAGGGCTCTGGCTGGGCCACTCAAGAATGTTCAGAGTTGTTCTGAAGCCACGCTTTTGTTATTTTAGCTGTGTCCTTAGGGTCATTGTCTTGTTGGAAAGTGAACCTTCATCCAAGTCTGAGGTCCAGAGCACTCTGGAAGAGGTTTTCATCCAGGATATCTCTGTACTTGACCGCATTCATGTTTCCTTCAATTGCAACCAGTCGTCCTGTCCCTGCAGCTGAAAAACGCCCCTATAGCATGATGCTGCCACCACTATGTTTCACTGTTGGGATTGTATTGGGCAGGTGATGAGCAGTGCCTGGTTTTCTTCATACATACCGCTTAGAATTATCACCAAAAAGTTCTATCTTCTTCTCATCAGATGAGAGAATCTTATTTCTCATAGTCTGGGAGTCCTTCATGTGTTTTTGAGCAAACTCTATGCGGGCTTTCATATGTCTCTCACTGAGCAGAGGCTTCCGTCGGGCCACTCTGCCATAAAGGCCCGACTGGTAAAGGGCTGCAGTGATAGCTGACTTTGTGGAACTTTCTCCCATCTCCATACAGCATCTCTGGAGCTCAGCCACAGTGATCTTGGGGTTCTTCTTTACCTCTCTCACCAAAGCTCTTCTCCCACGATTGCTCAGTTTGACTAGGAAGACTTCTGGTGGTCCCAAACTTCTTCCATTTAAGGATTATGGAGGCCACTGTGCTCTTAGGAACCTTGAATAATGCAGAAATTCTTTTGTAACCTTGGCCAGATCTGTGCCTTGCCACAATTCTGTCTCTGAGCTCCTTGGGCAGTTCCTTTGAGCTCACTGTGAGCAGTGAGGTCTTATATAGACAGGTGTGTGCCTTTCCAAATCAAGTCCTATCAGTTTAATTAAACACAGCTGGACTCCAATGAAGGAGAAGAACCATCTCAAGGAGGATCACAAGGAAATGGACAGCATGTGACTTAAATATGGGTGTCTGAGCAAAGGGTCTAAGTACTTATGACCATTTGTTATTTCAGTTTTTCTTTTTTATTAAATTTGAAAACATTTCTACATTTCTGTTTTTTTTAGTCAAGATGGGGTGCAGCGTGTACTTTAATGAGAAAAAAAAGAACTTTTTAGAATTGACCAAATGGCTGCAATGAAACAAAGAGTGAAAAATTTAAAGGGGTCTAAATACTTTCCGTACCCAATGTATGTATATACCTCACCATAGACTGAGGTTATGCAGCAGCTGAGGTGTATTATGTGGTGTATATATGCATATACCTCACCATAGACTGAGGTTCTGCAGCAGCTGAGATATAACACCTTTTTTTCGGATAGAAAGGTTAACATGGGCTCCATCAGTAACGGCTTAAAAGCTCTCCTTTATAAATGTTTTTAACATTTTGTACAAATGTTTTGCATCTTAGAATCTTCTGATAAGCATAATTATTAATATGTGATGTGAAAGCATTTAATCATAGGTAAGGTTGTAAAGCTTTTTGAGCTCTTTCCACTTGAGAAATACAATCAGAATTGTGATTCGTCTTTTCGCCTATCTCTATTCAAAATTTATTTTTTTCAATCTGCTGCTTGTTATTTTGATTTCCTGGGTCAAAATAGTTGTTTATTCGCTGAAAGCTCGAGCTTACGCTGTATATTGGAGGAACACACTGACCTGTGTATTTCACTTATCTACCTATTACGTTCTTGGCTTGTGTACTGTGGATAATAATAGCATGAAATCTGGCTGTGAATAAAGGCTTGAATCAAGAAAAAAAAGGTTTATGAAATATTTATGTAAAGGTAAGCCCAGCTGCTCTTATTTAAATAGCAAAACAAATAGATAGCACCCAAACTAAAGATTTTATATATTTTAAATCAAAAGTATAGGACTATAAAAAACATTGTAAAAAATATGTATTGCATATCCATTAGGACCTGAATACGTATATAATTTTTGACATCCAGTGATATGGTTCAGGTATAATTGGCAGAGAAGGAGCAAAAAAAGACTGGACTATGTATCCCAATATGCTCTGATAGCAATGGAAATGACACATGCCGGGTATGATTATCAAATAAGCTATTACATATCCATTATCAATTGGAATATATTCCTGAACTTGTAAACAGTAGTGTTTAGTCATCTCACCGGTTAACGGTTAGTGTCCACAATGCAGATTTGATGCAGAGCGTTTTTACATGCGTTTTTTTCAAGCATTTTTCCAAGCGATTTTGAGCATCACTTGGAAAAGGGCTTGACAAGTTGGTCCTACAATATAAATCCATGCAACCGGCATGGATTTATATTGTGTGACCAACTTAGATGCTTTAAATGCTGCATCTATAGTAAAAAAAAAAATAATTAAAAAGTTAAATTTAAAAAAACCTATATACTCACCTCTCTGGTCTCCTCCCGGCCGCGTCCTCTCTCTTCGGCGTCCCGCGGTGTACTGGCAGGACCTGCGGTGACGTCATTTAGTCAGCTGATGGTCACGCGACCATCATTTGACCGCTGACATCAGCAGTCACGTGACCATTAGCTGATTAAATGACGTCACCGCAGGTCCTGCGGGATGCCGAGGACAGAGGACGCGGCCGGGAGGAGACTGGAGAGGTGATTATACAGGTTTTTTTTATTTTTAACTTTTTTTTTTCTTTTTTTCACCGCGTGGTAGCCGGGATGAAGAGGAGTTGTAGTCTCCTCTTCATCCTGGGTACCACACGCACCGCGATTACGCGGCAAATTTGTGGCCATTGAATTAATTGAAACGCAGCAAATCCACATATACCTGCGGGTTTGCTGAGTTTCAATGTTCCTCAATGGCCGTGAATTTGTGGCTTAATCGCGGTAGAAATGGTCATGCTGCGTTTTGCAACGCAATGCGAATTCAGCACGCTAATTAGCGCATCATGTGCACAGCACATCCGAATTCACATTGCTTTGCATGGCAGACGGTTTTACAAGAGTTTTCGTGGCCGTAAAAATGCTGCAAAAACGCTACAAGTACACTATGTGGGCACATAGCCTAACAGTGTCTTTCACTGCTGCCTATGTGTCAAATCTGTGTCTGTATTGCTGGTATGTTTTCATCCTGCAATCTCAGCCTGCTTATTCATTGAACTCCCATTCAATACTGATTCAATACTGTGTGTCTCTCTTTTATGCTTGGTATGTCCTTTTCCTATTCAATTCCCTGCTGTGTTAGTATCAAACGTCTCTCATCTCCTGTCTGTTTAATTTACCCCATTTGTTTAATTCTTACCTGTCTCCCTGTGCCTCCTCCCTTCTATTCACACCTGGCTTCTTTCATGTGTGGTGCCCCTGCTGTGCATCAGTGCCACAGATCCTAGAGGGGTGCATAAATGGATTTCTCCACAAGAGGCCCCCACAGCATACACACACTTCCACCCTACCACCTCAGACCACCAGAGGGAGCCCTGATAGGGACATATATAGGGAGGGTGGAGTTAGGCAGTTCAGTTCCTAGCCTGCTAGAGTACAGAGCAGCTAGGGAGTTCCTGCTCAGACACAGAAGGAGTCAGTGCAGTCGAGCCAGAGCCTAGCAGTTCCTGCATAAAGAGTTCAGTACAGTCTGCAGAGCGAGTCCAGACTAGAACTCACAGAGCTCAGGATAGAGTGCTAGGAGTGTGCCCACACTCTGAGAGCGGCGAAGAAGAGCAGCGTCCCGGATGCATTGTGTGTAGCATAGTGAGTGCCCGAGCGGGGCAGAAGACAAGTGGAAGAAAGTAGCATTGGGGGCAGAGGAGCTTTACAAGCTCACCCCAGAAGCATATACCGGACACCGGGTCCGAGTCTACGTGGATCTTCATGACCAGTAGAAAACAACCGGAACCCCTGGCGAACTACATGTCCCAGGATCACCAAAAGCTGATACGTACCAGGGTTAGGAATCACGGAGACCCCAAAGAATAGGGAGAGTGATCTCCAACAGAAGGCCCTATCACCAAGTCAGCAGGTGCAGAACAGAAACCAAATTAGGCCTAGCTCCAGGCAGGTCAGAAACTTACTACAGAGAGGCAAGAAACAGGAGGCCCTACACCCGCTCACTGGGGAGAATCCGGACGTGCACCCCTCACCCTACAGTGCTCCGGGGTGTTCCTGAACTAAACACCAGTAAAGGTACAGAAGTAATTTTCGTGTGTGCTCCTATTCTTGCTCTGACCCGGCTGGGTCCCCTTTGTCCTGCATCCCCCCCCCTCCTACTCTGCCCTGAGGCCCCGCTCCACCTGTGGGAAGCGATACCATCTAACCTGCCACAACACCGGCCTCAGTGGACTGCTGCAGCGCTGGTGATCCTCACCAGACACCACAGGTGGCGTCATGAACTTTGACATTTCTATTCCCCTTTTTCCTATTCCCTATCCATCTAACTACCCCCCTTTTAGTTGACCGCCCTGGGCCACGAGCCGGGCCGGCCACCGTGACACCCCCCAAGCTTCTGAAGGCCCGGTGCCGAGTACCCCACGGCCCCGGGGGCGCGACAACTTCTGGCGTCATGAACAGGATCGCGTGCCCGCTGCAACGACGGAGTGTTATGCCCGTTGCCACCGGGTACTGTGCACCTTTAATCAAAAACTGTGCATTTAACTGTGGTGAAGATTGCCGCCATTGTTGGGCCATCGAGCGGGAAGAAGGGCGTAACCGCGGGAAACTGAGAGGCGTACCTGCAAAAGCGCACGAAGCCCTGGACGCGCCCCATTCCTCGACATCAAACCAGGAAGCGCCAGGTCCTGGAAGGAGCATTGTTGAACGCTCTAACATAGGACGCAAGCGATGCAAGGTCCTGAAGAAGACCATCACCTGCGGCGCTGCGGCCTACCGGAAGAAAAGAAAAGAAGGTAGGCCACGGTTCGTTAGGGGGGCATCAGGATGTCGGAAGGGCAGCCCAACGCCGGGGCCCTGGTGAGCAGCCCCGATGCTCCACCGGCGCCCAGCGATGAGCAGGCCCAGGCAGCCGCTCCACCAGCAGGGCCTGTAACCCCTGTCATACCCATGGCTCTACCGTATATCCCGGGAGCGAAGTGGCTCCCCCAGTACAGCGGCAAACCGGATACTCTGTCGGGGTTTAAGCGGAAGATCTGCAGTATGATGGACATGTACTCTATGACCGGCAGACGCAGAGCTGCCGTTGTACTGGGACAAATGACTGGTGCTGCGGAGCGAGAGTAGAGAGATTCTGCCTGTGCAAATAGTTGCCCCTGGGGCATATATTGTGCATTTTCATGAATATTTATTTCTTAATTTGTGTTTTTGCCTTCCAAATGGACACTTTCTTATTTCCAGTTACCCGTAAGGGTCTATATACATGAACTCTGTGGCTGAGGACTTTGAGCAGCCCAAAGACTTTTCCCTGTAAATATTTGCACTCCCTGGAGTGCCCCTCTAAGTGACCTCACAGGAAGAGACTTGGACTTTTGAGGTGGCTTATTGCCATGTATTATATGAAGTATACATTGTAACGTTTATGAAGGTGCCTCCCATAAAGGGAAGATTGTTACTGTTTATTATTGTTATAAAAATGTACTTCAGCCCGGGAGTGCTGTGCTTTGCTAGGGGGGAACGTGGCGCCCCTGCTGTGCATCAGTGCCACAGATCCTAGAGGGGTGCATAAACAGATCTCTCCACAAGAGGCCCCCACAGCATACACAGACTTCCACCCTACCACCTCAGACCACCAGAGGGAGCCCTGATAGGGACATATATTCGGAGGGTGGAGTTAGGCAGTTCAGTTCCTAGCCTGCTAGAGTACAGAGCAGCTAGGGAGTTCCTGCACAGACTCAGAAGGAGTCAGTGCAGTCGAGCCAGAGCCTAGCAGTTCCTGCAGAAAGAGTTCAGTACAGTCTGTAGAGTGAGTCCAGACTAAAACTCACAGAGCTCAGGATAGAGAGCTAGAAGTGTGCCGACACTCTGAGAGCGTCGAAGAAGAGCAGCGTCCCGGCTGCAGTGTGTGTAGCCTAGTGAGGGCCCAAGCAGGGCCGAAGGCAAGTGGAAGAAAGTAGCATTGGGGGCAGAGGAGCTTTACAAGCTCACCCCAGAAGCATATACCGGACACCGGGTCCGAGTCTACGCGGATCTTCATGACCAGTAGAAAACAACCGGAACCCCTGGCGAACTACATGTCCCAGGATCACCAAAAGCTGATACGTACCAGGGTTAGGAATCACGGAGACCCCAAAGAATAGGGAGAGTGATCTCCAACAGAAGGCCCTATCACCAAGTCAGCAGGTGCAGAACGGAAACCAAGTTAGGCCTAGCTCCAGGCAGGTCAGAAACTTACTACAGAGAGGCAAGAAACAGGAGGCCCTACACCCGCTCACTGGGGAGAATCCGGACGTGCACCCCTCACCCTACAGTGCTCCGGGGTGTTCCTGAACTAAACACCAGTAAAGGTACAGAAGTAATTTTCGTGTGTGCTCCTATTCTTGCTCTGACCCGGCTGAGTCCCCTTTGTCCTGCATCCCCCCCCCTCCTACGCTGCCCTGAGGCCCCGCTCCACCTGTGGGAAGCGATACCATCTAACCTGCCACAACACCGGCCTCAGTGGACTGCTGCAGCGCTGGTGATCCTCACCAGACACCACAGGTGGCGTCATGAACTTTGACATTTCTATTCCCCTTTTTCCTATTCCCTATCCATCTAACTACCCCCCATTTAGTTGACCGTCCTGGGCCACGAGCCGGGCCAGCCACCGTGATACCCCCCAAGCTTCTGAAGGCCCGGTGCCGAGTACTCCATGGCCCCGGGGGTGCGACACCTGTGTAATTAGCTAAGAGGTATAAATTGAGACAGCCTGGTCTCTGACCATGCATGGTCTCTGAGCAGTTATCCTAAGCACCAGTTTCCAAAGTGGCTTATGGAAATATCCCGGAAATCCACAAAGTCCACGTTTTATTGTTATAAAAATGTACTTCAGCCCGGGAGTGCTGTGCTTTGCTAGGGGGGAACGTGGCGCCCCTGCTGTGCATCAGTGCCACAGATCCTAGAGGGGTGCATAAACAGATCTCTCCACAAGAGGCCCCCACAGCATACACAGACTTCCACCCTACCACCTCAGACCACCAGAGGGAGCCCTGATTAGAGATGAGCGTTGTTCTACTCGAACTGTTCGCCAATCTCAAATTCGAGCTGTTTTGGGCGGTGTTCGAGCCGTTCGGCGAACACGAACGATTTGAGAAAAATTCGGCTGTTCGAGGTTATGTTCGATAACTGTTCATGCACCAAAATCATAACTGGATTTTTTCTCAGTAATGATGAAAATTAATGTTAATACGCAGTTTGAGTGTACAGCGGGGTGGGGGGAGGGGCAGGGGATGGATCTCTACAGGAATAATGAAGATCTCCATTTTTTTTTCTCTTTCCCGCATTTACAGTGGGGAGGTGCAATCTGTCAGCCTATCAGCAGCGCACACACGGAGCGAAGTGCTTTTTTCACACAAGCAAGGGCATGTGTCATTGGCAGTGTATGTCACATGTCCTTGCCCTATAAGACCAAGCCATTTTCCCCGTCGCCACCATTTTCTCACTGCTGCAGCTGCGTGTTAGACGGCACCGCTGTTGCTGTGTGCGCTATACCTTGTTAATTTCAAGTCAATTTTCGCACAAATCTACAGATAGCTTGGGAGTAGGGAATAGTTGTGATTGCAGTCCTTTTAAGGACTAGGTTACAGCATTTCCTACGACTTTTATCAGGCAGGTCTGTGCTCTTAAATAGATAGATTGTGGGAGTAAAGACTAATTGTAATTGCAGTCCTTTTCAGGACTAGGTTACATCAGATCCTATCAGTTTTTGCCAAGCAGGTCCGTGCCAGTGCTGTGCAAGTTTTTTTCACAGCATTTGGCTGAATCTAGCAAAGCTAATCCTTTTTGGCCTATTGCAGAGTGTGTTAGTCAGTGGAGTAGCCTATCTGTGTTGCAAGATATATCACCTGTGTATAGAATACCAATTTTTTTACTGCACCTAGTGAAGTAAAATCTTTTGGGCATAGCATCATTCTATTAGTCCATCTATACTGACCTCCATCAGGTTGCAAATTGAATATAATTTTTTTCTGCATCTAGCTCTGAAAAAATATTTGGGCTTCAAGCAGTGTGTGGGACTTGTTCTATTAGTCCATCTATACTGACCTCCATCAGGTTGCAAAATGAATATATTTTTTTTTCTGCATCTACCTCTGAAAAAATATTGGGCATCTAGCTGTGTGTGGGACTTGTTCTATTAATCAATCTATACAGACCTCCATCAGGTTGCAAACTGAATATAATTTTTTTTCTGCATCTACCTCTGAAAAAATATTTGGGCTTCTAGCTGTGTGTGGGACTTGTTCTATTAATCAATCTATACAGACCTCCATCAGGTTGCAAATTAAAAATAATTTTTATCTGCATCTACCTCTGAAAAAATATTTGGGCTTCTAGCAGTGTGTGGGACTTGTTCTATTAGTCCATCTATACTGACCTCCATCAGGTTGCAAACTGAATATAATTTTTTTCTGCATCTAGCTCTGAAAAAATATTTGGCCTTCTAGCAGTGTGTGGGACTTTCTCTATTAGTCCATCTATACTGACCTCCATCAGGTTGCAAATTAAAAATAATTTTTATCTGCATCCAGCTCCGAAAAAATATTTGGCCTTCTAGCAGTGTGTGGGACTTTCTCTATTAGTCCATCTATACTGACCTCCATCAGGTTGCAAATTAAAAATAATTTTTTGTCTGCATCTAGCTCTGAAAAAATATTCGGCCTTCTAGCAGTGTGTGGGACTTTCTCTATTAGTCCATCTATACTGACCTCCATCAGGTTGCAAATTAAAAATATTTTTTTTCTGCATCTACCTCTGAAAAAATATTGGGCTTCTAGCTGTGTGTGGGACTTGTTCTATTAATCCATCTATACAGACCTCCATCAGGTTGCAAACTGAATATAATTTTTTTCTGCATCTACCTCTGAAAAAATATTTGGGCTTCTAGCTGTGTGTGGGAGTTGTTCTATTAATCCATCTATACAGACCTCCATCAGGTTGCAAACTGAATATAATTTTTTTCTGCATCTTCCTCTGAAAAAATATTTGGGCTTCTAGCAGTGTGTGGGACTTGTTCTATTAGTCCATCTATACTGACCTCCATCAGGTTGCAAACTGAATATATTTTTTTTCTGCATCTACCTCTGAAAAAATATTGGGCTTCTAGCTGTGTGTGGGACTTGTTCTATTAATCCATCTATACAGACCTCCATCAGGTTGCAAACTGAATATAATTTTTTTCTGCATCTACCTCTGAAAAAATATTTGGGCTTCTAGCTGTGTGTGGGACTTGTTCTATTAATCCATCTATACAGACCTCCATCAGGTTGCAAACTGAATATAATTTTTTTCTGCATCTACCTCTGAAAAAATATTTGGGCTTCTAGCAGTGTGTGGGACTTGTTCTATTAGTCCATCTATACTGACCTCCATCAGGTTGCAAACTGAATATATTTTTTTTTCTGCATCTACCTCTGAAAAAATATTGGGCTTCTAGCTGTGTGTGGAACTTGTTCTATTAATCCATCTGTACAGACCTCCATCAGATTGCAAACTGAATATAATTTTTTTCTGCATCTACCTCTGAAAAAATATTTGGGCTTCTAGCTGTGTGTGGGACTTTCTCTATTAGTCCATCTATACTGACCTCCATCAGGTTGCAAATTAAAAATAATTTTGATCTGCATCTACCTCTGAAAAAATATTTGGGCTTCTAGCTGTGTGTGGGACTTGTTCTATTAGTCCATCTATACTGACCTCCATCAGGTTGTCTGGGCAGGAACAGGTTGGCTCTGAGGACGATGGGTGTGATAACGCACAGGGTGATGATGATGAGGTTGGAGATCCCACTTACTGTCAACCCACAGTCAACCAAGAGATGAGGTCAGCAGAGGAGGTGGAGGAAGATGCTAGTGACGACGAGGTCAGGTTGCGCCTTCCTGGACAGAGACGTAGTACTGGAAGCACGTCAACAACTGCATCCTCAAACACAACTCTGCCTCTCACCACAAGTCGTGGTGGCTCTTCAAGTCGCATGGGTGCTAAGCCTTGCATAGCCTGGGCATTTTTTCAGATCGAAAAAGATGACCCAACTTGTGTTATCTGTAACATTTGTCAGCAAAAGCTAAGTAGAGGCCAAAAAATACATAGTTTGAGTACTTCATGCATGAACCGGCACATGGACATGAAGCATAAGTTGCAGTGGGAAGCTCAGTGTGCTACAATGCTGCCTAGCCGGCCGGGCCAACCGCCTTCTGCCATATCTTGTGCATCCGCGGCCTCTTCATCCTCTGTGACTGGGGGGACAGCAGTCACACCTGTTTTGGGGCGCAGACCTGCCACCTCTTTACCCGCAACAGCCAGCGTGATTGGCAGGTCATCATTTTCTTTGGAGGTGGTAACACCAGCTGGTGTTGAGCGCTGTCCGACATCGATAGCACCACCTTTGGATCAAGGCAACCTAACATGTCCGCCTGCATCTTCCTCACAGACCGGCAGTTTGCCGGGGACACCCTTATCAACCCCGTCTAAGCACAATAGCCAGCCCTCGGTCCCTCAGATGTGGACAAGTAAAAGACCATTTCCTCCTAGCCATGAGAAAGCTAAGAGGTTGAATTTCACCATCTGCAAGCTCTTGGCTACAGAAATGCTGCCTTTCCGCCTGGTGGACACAGAGGATTTTCGAGACCTTATGTCCGTCGCAGTGCCCCAGTACTAGATGCCCAGTCGGCACTACCTCTCAAAGAAAGGTGTGCCTGCGCTCCACCAGCATGTCGCACACAACATCACCGCTTCTTTGAGAAACTCTGTGTGTGACAGGGTGAATTTCACCACAGACACTTGGACGAGTAGGCATGGACAGGGGCGTTACATGTCGCTGACTGGGCACTGGGTAACTATGGTGACAGCAGGACAAGGGGCTGCTGTCCAAGTCTTGCCGTCCCCACGAGTTGTGCGTCAATCCTCTTTATGTCAAAGTTCCTCCACTGCTACTGCCTCCTCAACCTCCTCTCGGTCTTCCACCTGCACCCAAAGCCTGTCTGGTCATGCCTCAAGCTTTCTAACTGCGCAGAAGGGATCCTGCACACCTCCTTACTATGCTGGCAGTAGGGCTCAACGTCATCAGGCGGTTTTTACTTTGAAATGTCTGGGAAATGTGAGTCACACAGCTGAGGAGTTGTGGTCAGCTCTGGAGAACCAATTTCATGAATGGTTGTCTCCACTGGACCTGAAACCAGGGAAGGCCGTGTGCGACAATGCTGCAAACCTGGGTGCGGCCCTTCGAAGGGGCAATGTCACACACGTGCCTTGTATGGCTCACGTGTTGAACCTGGTTGTCCAGCAATTTTTAGCCCACTATCCCAGACTAGATGGCCTTCTGCAGAGGGCACGATCGGTGTGTGCTCACTTCCGCCGTTCGCATCCCGCAGCTCAGCGACTTACATCTCTACAGAAGTCGTTGGGCCTGCCACTTCACCGGCTAAAATGCGATGTGCCTACCCGGTGGAATTCAACTCTGCACATGTTGCAGCGTCTGTGGCAGCACCGACAAGCCCTGGTGCAATACGTTCTGACGTATAGCCTGGGCCAACGAGATCTGGAGGTGGGGCAATTCACGCTGGAGGAGTGGTCTCAGATCAGGGACCTATGCACCCTTCTGCACAGTTTTGAAATGGCGACGAAGATGTTTAGTGCTGACGATGCCATTATCAGCATGACTATTCCGGTGATTTACATGATGGAGCACATGATAAACAGAATTCGGAGTCAGGTGGTGGCACAAGAGGAGGTGGAGGAAGTAGAGGAGGAGGAGTTGTATGCGGAAGGGCTAACATCTGCAAGGTCCAGACGGTCGGCAGCACCAAGGCGGCAGGCATGTGAGGGTGGGGGAGATGGTTTTACCAGGGCGCATGGTAGCAGCCAAACTAGTGAGGAAGGTGCAGGAGCCCAGGAAGAATTGGAGGACGAACTGATGGAAGACTCATCAGATGAGGGAGACCTTGATCACATTTCTGTTGTGCGAGGTTGGGGGGGAGAGGACAGAGGAAGGAAGCATGATTGTTACCTTGCCACCAACACAACAGGGACTTGGTGCTCCTGGATGCGCAACACACATGAGTGCCTTCTTGCTGCACTACCTGCAACATGACCCTCGAATTGTGAGAATTAGAAATAATCCTGACTACTGGGTTGCCACACTGTTAGATCCCCGGTACAAAAGTAAATTTGCAGAAATTATTCCTGCCATAGAAAGGGATGCACGCATGCAGGAGTATCAGCAGAGACTGTTGCAGAATCTTACATGTGCTTTTCCACAAAACACCAGTGGTGCACGTAGTGAATCTCACAGTTCCAACTTGCCAACCGTGGGACCGTCAAGTGTTCAGCACTCAAACCGTAACAGAACCACAGTATCTGCTGGTAACATCAATTTTGCGGAATCATTTCATCACTTTTTTAGCCCATCCTTTGCAAGGCCACAGGAGACAAGAAGTCTGACACATAGTCAACGCCTAGAGAGGATGGTACAGGAGTGTCTCCAAGTAAACATTGAAGCCATGACTGTGTCACTGGACCCTTGCTCTTTTTGGGCTTCCAATCTGGATTAATGGCCAGAGCTAGCCACTTACGCCTTGGAGATCTTGTCATGCCCCGCAGCCAGCGTTCTGTCTGAACGTGTGTTCAGCGCTGCTGGTGGTGTGCTGACAGATAAGCGCACGCGGCTCTCCACTGATAATGTAGACAGACTCACGTTCATAAAGATGAACAAATCATGGATCCGAAACGACTTTTCTACCCCTGTGTCATCCTGGGGAGAGTAAAAGCTTGATGATTGGTTAAAATCACCCTACCAACCGTTTTAAGCTTTCAAATTACTAATCATGTTTATCTGTATCTTGACTGGAAAATAATTTGGGCTTTGTAGCAGTGTGCAGCACTGATCCTATTAGCCCATCTATACTAAGCTCCACCAGATTTAAAATTAATAATAATTTTTAGCTGCATCTAGCCCGGAAAATAATTTTGGGGCTCCGAGATGCGCAAGACACATAAGTGCCTTTTTGCTGCACTACCTGCAACATGACCCTCATATTGTCAGAATTCGAAGTAATCATGACTACTGGGTTGCCACACTCTTAGATCCCCCAAACTTTTCGATCAACCTTTTCATTTTAATAAAGACCAAAAAAATGGTCATTTTTGAAATTATAAGCATTAGCAGGTTATTAGAAACTGAAATCAAACAGTTTTCAACTCAAAACTTTATTCTAGGTGACGTTACATTTTCATATAGGACCCCTTGTTCGAAAGGAGCTTCTGAACTCTCTCGTCCATTGAATTTGTCAGGTTTTGGATGGTTTCTGCTTCAATTGTTTTGCATGAGGACAGAATACCCTCCCAGAGCTGTTGCTTAGATGTGAACTGCCTCCCGTCATCATAGACACTCCTTTTGATGATGCTCCAGAGGTTCTGAATGGGGTAGAGGTCAGGGGAGCATGGGGGTCACACCATAAATTTGTCCCCTTTTATGCCCATATCAGCCAGAGATGCAGATGTTTTATGTGCAGCATGAGATGGTGCATTATCATGCAAAAAATGATCTTGCTGTGAAATACATGGTTCTTCTTGAACCATGGCAGGAAGTGCTGTTTGAGAAAATCCACATACATTATGGAGTTCATCATTAGCGCCTTCACGGATCCTAAAGGGGCCGACAATCTCTCTCCCCATGATTCCAGCCCAAAACATTACTCCACCTCCTCCTTGTTGGCGCTGTAGCCGTGTTTGCGTGGGGTGTCCATCAACCAGCCATCCTCCACTCCATCCATCTGGACCATCGAGCGCTGCACGGCACTCATCCGTGAACAAAACAGTTTTGAAATCAGTCTTTATGTAATGTTTGGCCCACTGGAGCCGTTTCTGCTTGTGTGAAGTGGATAGAGGAGGTTGACAGGATGGCATATGCACAGCTGCAAACCTCTGAAGGACCCTGCATCTTGTTGTTCGGGGGACGTTGGAGGCACCAGCAGTTTCAAAAACTTGTCTGCTGCTATGACGAGGATTTTTGCCGCTGCTCTTTTAACCTGACGTAATTGCCTGTAGGAAAGAGTCCTCAATTTGTCCTTATTAGCACGCACACGTGTTTACTGTGAATCAGCTACATACTTCTTGATTGCCAAGACACTTCATCCTGATCATCGCACAATGTTGATTGTAGTCATGCCTTGACCTAAACACTCCACAATTTGTTGCTTCTCAGCAGCCGACACATCCTTTTTCTTTCCCATTTTGGCAGAAAATGTAGGCTGCTTAATAATGTGAGACAGCCTTCTTAAGTAGTCTTGCCTTTCATTGGACACACCTGCCAAACTAATTAACACAGGTGTCTGCAATTGCTTACAGTGATATAAAGAGCCCTGACACACATCACCATCAATGAGTTTAACTGACAAACAAACAAATTCTTCCCTTATCACTCCTAAACACTTTTTGCATAATAATTTGGAACACAGTGTACATGTGCTTTTCTACAAAACACCAGTGGTTCACGTAGTGAATCTTACAGTTCTAACTTGCCTACCGTGGTTTGTATGGAGTTGTTCAATAAAGGGCCCAAAATTAAGATAACATAGATGGGAGAGGTCTCTATGAATAGGAATTCCTAAGTATTTGATACCCTGTGAGGGCCAGGCAAAGGGAAAGTTGGACTGGATGGAATCCTATATGGATTTGGGGAGGGAGACATCGAGGGCCTCAGACTTCGCTGCATTGATTTTAAAATTTGACCATGTAACAAAGTGATCTATTTCAGCCATAACAGCATGGATGGATATATGTGATTGAGTGATATATACTAGTACATCATCAGCAAATAGAGAGCACTTGTACTCGGTGCCTCCCACCTCAATCCACCTAATATTGGGGTTATGGCGAATTGATGAGAGCAGGTGCTCCGTCACTAGGATGTATAAGAGAGGGGACAGAGGACATCCCTGCCTTGTCCCATTGGTGATTGTGAAAGGTGATGAAAATGTTCTGATGCACCCCCTGGGCCTTGGGACACCCGGAGCCGGACCCTTTTTGTTGGATGTTGGTGGTTGTAGTCTTCGTGGCGGCGACCCGGTTCAGTGGCTCAGGGTGGTCAAACCAGTGGCGGAACTATTTATGTGGTTTTGATGTTTAAATGTCCGACTACGCCACCCGTGGATTGCGGTCAGAGTGAACCGCCGCTGCAGGGCAGACCGCTGAGGCTGGTGTTGTGGGTGCAGCAGAGCGTAGCATAACTCCCCACGGGAGGAGTATAGCCTCAGGGCAGTGTATGCGGAGGATGGGGGTGATGGTGCAGGGCAGCAGCAGTAACGACACGGAGTCAGTGATGCAGTCCAGGGCCTTTACTCACAGTTCTTATTATCCAGACCACGTCTGCAGGTAACGGCTGCCCACGTCGTACTGTGCTCACCAGGTGAGGGGCTCAGACAACTCCCAGATAACTTTGGAGCGCTTCACAGGACCCCCTTTGTGTGTCCTTTGTCTGGCCTTTCTTACCAACCCTTCTGTCCGGCTGCCTCGGGCCTCCTCTTGGAAATCTTAGCGCCAGTTTCCCTGACCCTATGTGCTGCCCTCCTAGCGGGTGTAGCGAGGGGCTGCGCCACATAAAATATCACAGCCTCCGGTTTCTAGCTGAGGGTCGTTTCCTGCCTCCACTAGTTTCGGGGACCGATCTCCCCCTTTGGCCTGACCCCTCCATGCAGGTGGATTCGGGCGTGCGGTGGTGACTCGCCTGTCCGCACCCCTGGGATCCCTTCGTTCCTCGTTCCTGGAGCCTTCTCCGCTCCTCTTCCTTCCTTCTCCCTCTTCCAGGCCTGGGCCTCTGTTACTAGGCCCGCCTCCGGAGCAGAGCTCATGCAGAGCCCCTGCTCCCTGCCACTTCTGCTCAGACTTCTCTGCACTGAACTAAGATGGTGCCCACCTTTTATACTCCCTTCTCAATGCACCCCGGAACTGCTTCCTCCCTGCTCCTGCACTACAGGGTTCCCCTTCCTCAGTGTTCCCTCCCATCACTCCAGCCAGGGACAGGGACTGTCGTGCCCATCTCAGGGGCATATTGGTCGCCCTGCCCCACGGCAATGTGGTGTAATGCATGCAGGTGTCGGGTCCTGATTAGTGTTGAGCCACCCCCGTAGTGTTCGAGTTCGGTTCGGTTCGTCGAACACCCGTGTGTTCGCCGAACTGTTCGTCGAACTGTTCGTCGAACACCTTCGAACACCGTTAAAACCAATGGCAGGCAAACAAAAACACATAGAAACACATAGAAAACACCTTCAAAGGTGTCCAAAAGCTGACAAACTGCTCAGAAGACACAACTAACACATGGAAAAGTGACAAGTACATATAGTCATGCGAAAAGAAAAGAGGTGGAGGAGTAAAAGGAGGGGGAGACACAGATATAGGCATGTCATGCCCTTCTAAAATCCAAAAAGTGAGAAGCCGAGACGGCCAGTCCGCTCCTGCCCGTGCCACCTCCGTGTCGCCGGGTTTGTGCCAGAGCCGCGGTGAACCCTGACAGCCAGCACCCCTCTCCCAATACTGGTGCCTGTCCGCTGGTGGGTCGAGAGAGCCCCCCTGTGGTGGAGGCAGCTCTAAGCTTTTTAATTTAAATTGTCCCTCTAATTTGAATGAATACACTTTAAATCCATTTACAAGGATCTATTGGAGGGCAAGTCTCATGCCAGCAGCCACGTAATTCCAGCTCCAGTAGCGTCCACTAAAGCTGCTGCAGTTAAAAAGCTTTTATAAGGATCGAGCTCGGCTGTCCACCGCAAGGCATCCTAGTGCCAGTCCCAGCCCCTATGCCTTGGGGTGCCTCCTGATGCTCTTCACTGAGTATCCCGTGGTCCCGAAGCATTTCCTTTGAAAAAATTAAGTGTCCAAACTACAGGTGGTGTAGCTTGCTTAACAGCCGGGATAATCCGCTGACTAGCAGACACTGCTACTAGGCACAAAGTATTTCCTGGGCTAGATGCAGTTAAAAATTTGTAAGTAGATACTCTCGTTGGATGCTGAGAAAGCATTCCATAGAGTCTCCTGGCACGCCATATATGATTCTCTTAAAAAGCTTGGGGTAGGGGTCTAGGGGACCCTTTTATAGCCAAAATCACGGCCCTGTATCACAATACGTCACCTAGGCTGAAGATAAATGGAACTGTAGCACCGAGGGCTCGGTTGCTACAGACGTATTGCACCTCACCCAGAGGTGTGATATCTCACTCTCAGATAAGGATGGAGTGTGGATCAGGACCCGACACCTGCATGCATTACACCACATTGCCGTGGGGCAGGGCGACCAATATGCCCCTGAGATGGGCACGACAGTCCCTGTCCCTGGCTGGAGTGGGGGGAGGGAACACTGAGGAAGGGGAACCCTGCAGTGCAGGAGCAGGGAGGAAGCAGTTCCTGGGTGCATTGAGAAGGGAGTATAAAAGGTGGGCACCATCTTAGTTCAGTGCAGAGAAGTCTGAGCAGAAGTGGCAGGGAGCAGGGGCTCTGCATGAGCTCTGCTCCGGAGGCGGGCCTAGTAACAGAGGCCCAGGCCTGCAAGAGGGAGAAGGAAGGAAGAGGAGCGGAGAAGGCTCCAGGAACGAGGAATGAAGGGATCCCAGGGGTGCGGACGGGCGAGTCGCCACTGCACGCCTGAATCCACCTGCGTGGAGGGGTCAGGCCAAAGGGGGAGACTGGTCCCCGAACTAGTGGAGGCAGGAAACGACCCTCAGCTAGAAACCGGAGGCTCTGACATTTTATGTGGCGCAGCCCCTTGCTCCACCCGCTAGGAAGGCACCACATAGGGTCAGGGAAACTGGCGCCAAGTTTACCAAGAGGAGGCCCGAGGCAGCCGGACAGAAGTGTTGGTAAGAAAGGCCAGACAAAGGACACACAAATGGGGTCCTGTGAAGCGCTCCAAAGTTATCTGGGAGTTGTCTGAGCCCCTCACCTGGTGAGCACAGTACGACGTGGGCAGCCGTTACCTGCAGACGTGGTCTGGATAATAAGAACTGTGAGTAAAGGCCCTGAACTGCATCACTGACTCCGTGTCGTTACTGCTGCTGCCCTGCACCATCACCCCCATCCTCCGCATACACTGCCCTGAGGCTATACTCCTCCCGTGGGGAGTTATGCTACGCTCTGCTGCACCCACAACACCAGCCTTAGCGGTCTGCCCTGTAGCGGCGGTTCACTCTGACCGCAATCCACGGGTGGCGTAGTCGGACATTTAAACATCAAAACCACATAAATAGTTCCGCCACTGGTTTGACCGCCCTGAGCCACGGAACCGGATCGCCGCCACGAAGACTACAACCACCAGCATCCACCAAAAAGGGTCCGGCTCCGGGTGTCCCAAGGCCCAGGGGGTGCGTCAGAACATTTTCATCACCTTTCACAATCACCAATGGGACAAGGCAGGGATGTCCTCTGTCCCCTCTCTTATACATCCTAGTGACGGAGCACCTGCTCTCATCAATTCGCCATAACCCCAATATTAGGTGGATTGAGGTGGGAGGCACCGAGTACAAGTGCTCTCTATTTGCTGATGATGTCCTAGTATATATCACTCAATCACATATATCCATCCCTGCTGTTATGGCTGAAATAGATCACTTTGTTACATGGTAAAATTTTAAAATCAATGCAGCGAAGTCTGAGGCCCTCGATGTCTCCCTCCCTAAATCCATATAGGATTCCATCCAGTCCAACTTTCCCTTTGCCTGGCCCTCACAGGGTATCAAATACTTAGGAATTCCTATTCATAGAGACCTCTCCCAACTATGTTATCTTAATTTTGGGCCCTTTATTGAACAATTCCATACAGACCACGGTTGGCAAGTTAGAACTGTAAGATTCACTACGTGAACCACTGGTGTTTTGTGGAAAAGCACATGTACACCGCGTTCCAAATTATTATGCAAAAAGTGTTTAGGAGTGATAAGGGAAGAATTTGTTTGTTTGTCAGTTAAACTCATTGATGGTGATGTGTGTCAGGGCTCTTTATATCACTGTAAGCAATTGCAGACACCTGTGCTAATTAGTTTGGCAGGTGTGTCCAATGAAAGGCAAGACTACTTAAGAAGGCTCTCTCACATTATTAAGCAGCCTACATTTTCTGCCAAAATGGGAAAGAAAAAGGATGTGTCGGCTGCTGAGAAGCAACAAATTGTGGAGTGTTTAGGTCAAGGCATGACTACAATCAACATTGTGCGATGATCAGGATGAAGTGTCTTGGCAATCAAGAAGTATGTAGCTGATTCACAGTACACACGTGTGCGTGCTGATAAGGGCAAATTGAGGACTCTTTCCTACAGGCAATTACGTCAGGTTGAAAGAGCAGCGGCAAAAAAGCCTTGTCATAGCAGCAGACAAGTTTTTGAAGCTGCTTGTGCCTCCAACGTCCCCCGAACAACAAGATGCAGGGTCCTTCAGAGGTTTGCAGCTGTGCATACGCCATCCTGTCGACCTCCTCTATCCACTTCACACAAGCAGAAACGGCTCCAGTGGGCCAAACATTACATGAAGACTGATTTCAAAACTGTTTTGTTCACGGATGAGTGCCGTGCAGCGCTCGATGGTCCAGATGAATGGAGTGGAGGATGGCTGGTTGATGGACACCCCACGCAAACACGGCTACAGCGCCAACAAGGAGGAGGTGGAGTAATGTTTTGGGCTGGAATCATGGGGAGAGAGATTGTCGGCCCCTTTAGGATCCCTGAAGGCGCTAAAGATGAACTCCATAATGTATGTGGATTTTCACAAACAGCACTTCCTGCCATGGTTCAAGAAGAAGAACCGTGTATTTCACAGCAAGATCATTTTTCTGCATGATAATGCACCATCTCATGCTGCACATAAAACATCTGCATCTCTGGCTGATATGGGCATAAAAGGGGACAAACTTATGGTGTGACCCCCATGCTCCCCTGACCTCTACCCCATTCAGAACCTTTGGAGCATCATTAAAAGGAGTGTCTATGATGGCGGGAGGCAGTTCACATCTAAGCAACAGCTCTGGGAGGGTATTCTGTCCTCATGCAAAACAATTGAAGCAGAAACCATCCAAAACCTGACAAATTCAATGGACGAGAGAGTTCAGAAGCTCCTTTCGAACAAGGGGTCCTATGTGAAAATGTAACATCACCTAGAATAAAGTTTTGAGTTGAAAACTGTTTGATTTCAGTTTCTAACAACCTGCTAATGCTTATAATTTCAAAAATGACCATTTTTTTGGTCTTTATTAAAATGAAAAGGTTGATCGAAAAGTTTGGGGGATCTAAGAGTGTGGCAACCCAGTAGTCATGATTACTTCGAATTCTGACAATATGAGGGTCATGCTGCAGGTAGTGCAGCAAGAAGGCACTTATGTGTTTTGCGCATCTCGGAGCCCCAAATTTATTTTCCGGGCTAGATGCAGCTAAAAATTATTTTTAATTTTAAATCTGGTGAAGCTTATTATAGATGGCCTAATAGGATCAGTGCTGCACACTGCTACAAAGCCCAAATTATTTTCCAGTCAAGATACAGATAAACATGATTAGTAATTTGAAAGCTTAAAACGGTTGGTAGGGTGATTTTAACCAATCATCAAGCTTTTACTCTCCCCAGGATGACACAGGGGTAGAAAAGTCGTTTCGGATCCATGATTTGTTCATCTTTATGAACGTGAGTCTGTCTACATTATCAGTGGAGAGCCGCGTGCGCTTATCTGTCAGCACACCACCAGCAGCGCTGAACACACGTTCAGACAGAACGCTGGCTGCGGGGCATGACAAGATCTCCAAGGCGTAAGTGGCTAGCTCCGGCCATTTATCCAGATTGGAAGCCCAAAAAGAGCAAGGGTCCAGTGACACAGTCGTGGCTTCAATGTTTACTTGGAGATACTCCTGTACCATCGTCTCTAGGCGTTGACTATGTGTCAGACTTCTTGTCTCCTGTGGCCTTGCAAAGGATGGGCTAAAAAAGTGGTGAAATGATTCCGCAAAATTGATGTTACCAGCAGATACTGTGGTTCTGTTACGGTTTGAGTGCTGAACACTTGACGGTCCCACGGTTGGCAAGTTGGAACTGTGAGATTCACTAGGTGCACCACTGGTATTTTGTGGAAAAGCACATGTAAGATTCTGCAACAGTCTCTGCTGATACTCCTGCATGCGTGCATCCCTTTCTATGGCAGGAATAATTTCTGCAAATTTACTTTTGTACCGGGGATCTAACAGTGTGGCAACCCAGTAGTCAGGATTATTTCTAATTCTCACAATTCGAGGGTCATGTTGCAGGTAGTGCAGCAAGAAGGCACTCATGTGTGTTGCGCATCCAGGAGCACCAAGTCCCTGTTGTGTTGGTGGCGAGGTAACAATCATGCTTCCTTCCTCTGTCCTCTCCCCCCAACCTCGCACAACAGAAATGTGATCAAGGTCTCCCTCATCTGATGAGTCTTCCATCAGTTCGTCCTCCACTTCTTCCTGGGCTCCTGCACCTTCCTCACTAGTTTGGCTGCTACCATGCGCCCTGGTAAAATCATCTCCCCCACCCTCACATGCCTGCCGCCTTGGTGCTGCCGACCGTCTGGACCTTGCAGATGTTAGCCCTTCCGCATACAACTCCTCCTCCTCTACTTCCTCCACCTCCTCTTGTGCCACCACCTGACTCCGAATTCTGTTTAACATGTGCTCCAGCATGTAAATCACCGGAATAGTCATGCTGATAATGGCATCGTCAGCACTAAACATCTTCGTCGCCATTTCAAAACTGTGCAGAAGGGCGCATAGGTCCCTGATCTGAGACCACTCCTCCAGCGTGATTTGCCCCACCTCTGAATCTCGTTGGCCCAGGCTATACGTCAGAACGTATTGCACCAGGGCTTGTCGGTGCTGCCACAGTCGCTGCAACATGTGCAGAGTTGAATTCCACCGGGTAGGCACATCGCATTTTAGCCGGTGAAGTGGCAGGCCCAACGACTTCTGTAGAGATGTAAGTCGCTGAGCTGCGGGATGCGAACGGCGGAAGTGAGCACACACCGACCGTGCCCTCTGCAGAAGGCCATCTAGTCTGGGATAGTGGGCTAAAAATTGCTGGACAACCAGGTTCAACACGTGAGCCATACAAGGCACGTGTGTGACATTGCCCCGGCGAAGGGCCGCACCCAGGTTTGCAGCATTGTCGCACACGGCCTTCCCTGGTTTCAGGTCCAGTGGAGACAACCATTCATGAAATTGGTTCTCCAGAGCTGACCACAACTCCTCAGCTGTGTGACTCACATTTCCCAGACATTTCAATGTAAAAACCGCCTGATGACGTTGAGCCCTACTGCCAGCATAGTAAGGAGGTGTGCAGGATCCCTTCTGCGCAGTTAGAAAGCTTGTGGCATGACCAGACAGGCTTTGGGTGCAGGTGGAAGACCGAGAGGAGGTTGAGGAGGCAGAAGCAGTGGAGGAACTTTGACATAAAGAGGATTGACGCACAACTCGTGGGGACGGCAAGACTTGGACAGCAGCCCCTTGTCCTGCTGTCACCATAGTTACCCAGTGCCCAGTCAGCGACATGTAACGCCCCTGTCCATGCCTACTCGTCCAAGTGTCTGTGGTGAAATGCACCCTGTCACACACAGAGTTTCTCAAAGAAGCGGTGATGTTGTGTGCGACATGCTGGTGGAGCGCAGGCACACCTTTCTTTGAGAAGTAGTGCCGACTGGGCATCTGGTACTGGGGCACTGCGACGGACATAAGGTCTCGAAAATCCTCTGTGTCCACCAGGCGGAAAGGCAGCATTTCTGTAGCCAAGAGCTTGCAGATGGTGAAATTCAACCTCTTAGCTTTCTCATGGCTAGGAGGAAATGGTCTTTTACTTGTCCACATCTGAGGGACCGAGGGCTGGCTATTGTGCTTAGACGGGGTTGATAAGGATGTCCCCGGCAAACTGCCGGTCTGTGAGGAAGATGCAGGCGGACATGTTAGGTTGCCTTGATCCAAAGGTGGTGCTATCGATGTCGGACAGCGCTCAAGACCAGCTGGTGTTACCACCTCCAAAGAAAATGATGACCTGCCAATCACGCTGGCTGTTGCGGGTAAAGAGGTGGCAGGTCTGCGCCCCAAAACAGGTGTGACTGCTGTCCCCCCAGTCACAGAGGATGAAGAGGCCGCGGATGCACAAGATATGGCAGACGGTGGTTGGCCCGGCCGGCTAGGCCGCATTGTAGCACACTGAGCTTCCCACTGCAACTTATGCTTCATGTCCATGTGCCGGTTCATGCATGAAGTACTCAAACTATGTATTTTTTGGCCTCTACTTAGCTTTTGCTGACAAATGTTACAGATAACACGAGTTGGGTCATCTTTATCGATCTGAAAAAATGCCCAGGCTATGCAAGGCTTAGCACCCATGCGACCTGAAGAGCCACCACGACTTGTGGTGAGAGGCAGAGTTGTGTTTGAGGATGCAGTTGTTGACGTGCTTCCAGTACTACGTCTCTGTCCAGGAAGGCGCAACCTGACCTCGTCGTCACTAGCATCTTCCTCCACCTCCTCTGCTGACCTCATCTCTTGGCTGACTGTGGGTTGACAGTAAGTGGGATCTCCGACCTCATCATCATCACCCTGTGCGTTATCACACCCGTCGTCCTCAGAGCCAACCTGTTCCTGCCCTGACAAAAAACTAAAGTTGTCGCTCCAATCAGGTATTTGAGTCTTATCATCGTCTTCCTCATTGTCTCCACCAACAGGAGTTACAGTTTGGGAATGAGGGTCTACATTATGGTCAGAACCTTCTGCGTCTGGTCCTGGATCCGACTCATAAAGATTCTGGGCATCAGTGCAGATCATTTCCTCGTCTGGATTCACAGAAGCGCTGGAGTCGACCTCTGATTCCCAGGCTATAGTATGAGTAAACAGCTCTGCAGACTCAACCATCTGTTCTACCTCATACTCAGACGGGCAGCTGGAGATTTGGGAGCTGTGAGGAAGCAAGTGCGATTTGGGTGACACCTTTGAGGACTGGAGTATTTGTGATGTTGAAGTTGATGTGGAGGAGAGCCCACTTAAAGGAGCACTTGATATCCGTTGAAGCACCTGCTGTTTTTGTGCCTCATCTGGAATTTATAGCGATTGGCGTGGCCGTAAGAAAGGGATCTTATCACATTGTCCGCTAAAAGAAATAGACATTTTAGTTTGGCTGGAAGATGGTCTTTCTTCTGCACCTACCCCACGGACACAACCTTTTTTCCCCTTCCCAACACGCCTATTCCCCTTTCCACCAGCAGCAGGCCTTTTTCCACTCATTTTGGTGGTTAACTAATTCACAACTCTGGAGTTGTTTGCACAAAAAAACAATGGATGGTAACCGAGCAGAGCTGAGTGGCCAAACTGTGGTATTAGGCCAAAACTATTGGCTGGGTTAGATGCAGAAAAAAATTATTTTTAATTTGCAACCTGATGGAGGTCAGTATAGATGGACTAATAGACCAAGTCCCACACACCGCTAGAAGCCCAAATATTTTTTCAGAGCTAGATGCAGAAAATTTTTTTATTCAATTTGCAACCTGATGGAGGTCAGTATAGATGGACTAATAGACCAAGTCCCACACACTGCTAGAAGCCCAAATATTTTTTCAGAGCTAGATGCAGAAAAAAATTATTTTTAATTTGCAACCTGATGGAGGTCAGTATAGATGGACTAATAGACCAAGTCCCACACACCGCTAGAAGCCCAAATATTTTTTCAGAGCTAGATGCAGAAAAAAATTCTATTCAATTTGCAACCTGCTGGTGGTCAGTATAGAAGGACTAATAGAACAAGTCCCACACACTGCTAGAAGCCCAAATATTTTTTCAGAGCTAAATGAAGAAAAAAATTATTTTTAATTTGCAACCTGATGGAGGTCAGTATAGATGGACTAATAGACCAAGTCCCACACACTGCTAGAAGCACAAATATTTTTTCAGAGCTAGATGCAGAAAAAAATTATTTTTAATTTGCAACCTGATGGAGGTCAGTATAGATGGACTAATAGAACAAGTCCCACACGCTGCTAGAAGCCCAAATATTTTTTCAGAGATAAATGAAGAAAAAAATTATTTTTAATTTGCAACCTGATGGAGGTCAGTATAGATGGACTAATAGAACAAGTCCCACACGCTGCTAGAAGCCCAAATATTTTTTCAGAGATAAATGAAGAAAAAAATTATTTTTAATTTGCAACCTGATGGAGGTCAGTATAGATGGACTAATAGACCAAGTCCCACACACTGCTAGAAGCCCAAATATTTTTTCAGAGCTAGATGCAGAAAAAAATTATTTTTACTTTGCAACCTGATGGAGGTCAGTATAGATGGACTAATAGAACAAGTCCCACACGCTGCTAGAAGCCCAAATATTTTTTCAGAGATAAATGAAGAAAAAAATTATTTTTAATTTGCAACCTGATGGAGGTCAGTATAGATGGACTAATAGACCAAGTCCCACACACTGCTAGAAGCCCAAATATTTTTTCAGAGCTAGATGCAGAAAAAAATTATTTTTAATTTGCAACCTGATGGAGGTCAGTATAGATGGACTAATAGAACAAGTCCCACACGCTGCTAGAAGCCCAAATATTTTTTCAGAGATAAATGAAGAAAAAAATTATTTTTAATTTGCAACCTGATGGAGGTCAGTATAGATGGACTAATAGACCAAAGTCCCACACACTGCTAGAAGCCCAAATATTTTTTCAGAGCTAGATGCAGAAAAAAATTATTTTTAATTTGCAACCTGATGGAGGTCAGTATAGATGGACTAATAGACCAAGTCCCACACACCGCTAGAAGCCCAAATATTTTTTCAGAGCTAGATGCAGAAAAAAATTATATTCAGTTTGCAACCTGCTGGAGGTCAGTATAGAAGGACTAATAGAACAAGTCCCACACACTGCTAGAAGCCCAAATATTTTTTCAGAGCTAAATGAAGAAAAAAATTATTTTTAATTTGCAACCTGATGGAGGTCAGTATAGATGGACTAATAGACCAAGTCCCACACACTGTTAGAAGCCCAAATATTTTTTCAGAGCTAGATGCAGAAAAAAATTATTTTTAATTTGCAACCTGATGGAGGTCAGTATAGATGGACTAATAGACCAAGTCACACACACCGCTAGAAGCCCAAATATTTTTTCAGAGCTTGATGCAGAAATTTTTTTTATTCAATTTGCAACCTGATGGAGGTCAGTATAGATGGACTAATAGACCAAGTCCCACACACTGCTAGAAGCACAAATATTTTTTCAGAGCTAGATGCAGAAAAAAATTATTTTTAATTTGCAACCTGATGGAGGTCAGTATAGATGGACTAATAGACCAAGTCCCACACACTGCTAGAAGCCCAAATATTTTTTCAGAGCTAGATGCAGAAAAAAATTATTTTTAATTTGCAACCTGATGGAGGTCAGTATAGATGGACTAATAGAACAAGTCCCACACGCTGCTAGAAGCCCAAATATTTTTTCAGAGATAAATGAAGAAAAAAATTATTTTTAATTTGCAACCTGATGGAGGTCAGTATAGATGGACTAATAGACCAAGTCCCACACACTGCTAGAAGCCCAAATATTTTTTCAGAGCTAGATGCAGAAAAAAATTATTTTTAATTTGCAACCTGATGGAGGTCAGTATAGATGGACTAATAGAATGATGCTATGCCCAAAAGATTTTACTTCACTAGGTGCAGTAAAAAAATTGGTATTCTATACACAGGTGGTATATCTTGCAACACAGATAGGCTACTCCACTGACTAACACACTCTGCAATAGGCCAAAAAGGATTAGCTTTGCTAGATTCAGCCAAATGCTGTGAAAAAAACTTGCACAGCACTGGCACAGACCTGCCTGGCAAAAGCTGATAGGAACTGATGTAACCTAGTCCTGAAAAGGACTCCAATTACAATTAGTCTTTACTCCCACAATCTATCTATTTAAGAGCACAGACCTGCTTGATAAAAGTCGTAGGAAATGCTGTAACCTAGTCCTTAAAAGGACTGCAATCACAACTATTCCCTACTCCCAAGCTATCTGTATATTTGTGCGAAAATTGGCTTGAAATTAACAAGGTATAGCGCACACAGCAACAGCGGTGCCGTCTAACACGCAGCTGTAGCAGTGAGAAAATGGTGGCGACGGGGAAAATGGCTTGGTCTTATAGGGCAAGGACATGTGACATACACTGCCAATCACACATGCCCTTGCTTGTGTGAAAAAAAGCACTTCGCTCCGTGTGTGCGCTGCTGATAGGCTGACAGATTGCACCTCCCCACTGCAAATGCGGGAAAGAGAAAAAAAAATGGAGATCTTCATTGTTCCTGCAGAGATCCATCCCCTGCCCCTCCCCCCGCCCCGCTGTACACTCAAACTGCGTATTAACATTAATTTTCATCATTACTGAGAAAAAATTCAGTTATGATTTTGGTGCACGAACAGTTATCGAACATAACCTCGAACAGCCGAATTTTTCTCAAATTGTTCGTGTTCGCCGACCGGCTCGAACACCGCCCAAAACAGCTTGAATTTGAGATTGGCGAACAGTTCGAGTAGAACAACGCTCATCTCTAGTCCTGATCCACACTCCATCCTTACCTGAGAGTGAGATATCACACCTCTGGGTGAGGTGCAATACCTCTGTAGCAAACGAGCCCTCAGGGTGCTACAGTTCCATTTATCTTCAGCCTAGGTGACGTATTACGATACAGGGCCGTGATTTTGGCTATAAAAGGGTCCCCTAGACCCCTACCCCAAGCTTTTTAAGACAATCATATATGGCGTGCCAGGAGACTCTATGAAATGCTTTCTCAGCATCCAACGAGAGTATCTAATTACAAATTTTTAACTGCATCTAGCCCAGGATATACTTTGTGCCTAGTAGCAGTGTCTGCTAGTCAGCGGATTATCCCGGTTGTTAAGCAAGCTACACCACCTGTAGTTTGGACACTTAATTTTTTCAAAGGAAATGCTTCGGGACCACGGGATACTCAGTGAAGAGCATCAGGAGGCACCCCAAGGCATAGGGGCTGGGACTGGCAGTAGGATGCCTTGCGGTGGACAGCCGAGCTCGATCCTTATAAAAGCTTTTTAACTGCAGCAGCTTTAGTGGACGCTACTGGAGCTGGAATTACGCGGCTGCTGGCATGAGACTTGCCCTCCAATAGATCCTTGTAAATGGATTTAAAGTGTATTCATTCAAATTAGAGAGAAAATTTAAATTAAAAAGCTTAGAGCTGCCTCCACCACAGGGGGGCTCACTCGACCCACCAGCGGACAGGCACCATTATTGGGAGAGGGGGGCTGGCCGTCAGGGTTCACCGCGGCTCTGGCACAAACCCGGCGACACGGAGGTGGCACGGGCAGGAGCGGACTGAACGTGTCAGCTTCTCACTTTTTGGATTTTAGAAGGGCATGACATGCCTATATCTGTGTCTCCCCCTCCTTTTACTCCTCCACCTCTTTTCTTTTCTCATGACTATATGTACTTGTCACTTTTCCATGTGTTAGTTGTGTCTTCTGAGCAGTTTGTCAGCTTTTGGACACCTTTGAAGGTGTTTTCTATGTGTTTCTATGTGTTTTTGTTTGCCTGCCATTGGTTTTAACGGTGTTCGAAGGTGTTCGACAAACAGTTCGACGAACAGTTCGGCGAACACACGGGTGTTCGACGAACCGAACCGAACTCGAACACTACGGGGGTGGCTCAACACTAGCCCTGATAGGGACATATATTGGGAGGGTGGAGTTAGGCAGTTCAGTTCCTAGCCTGCTAGAGTACAGAGCAGCTAGGGAGTTCCTGCACAGACTCAGAAGGAGTCAGTGCAGTCGAGCCAGAGCCTAGCAGTTCCTGCAGAAAGAGTTCAGTACAGTCTGTAGAGTGAGTCCAGACTAGAACTCACAGAGCTCAGGATAGAGAGCTAGAAGTGTGCCGACACTCTGAGAGCGGCAAAGAAGAGCAGCGTCCCGGCTGCAGTGTGTGTAGCCTAGTGAGGGCCCAAGCAGGGCCGAAGGCAAGTGGAAGAAAGTAGCATTGGGGCAGAGGAGCTTTACAAGCTCACCCCAGAAGCATATACCGGACACCGGGTCCGAGTCTACATGGATCTTCATGACCAGTAGAAAACAACCGGAACCCCTGGCGAACTACATGTCCCAGGATCAACAAAAGCTGATACGTACCAGGGTCAGGAATCACGGAGACCCCAAAGAATAGGGAGAGTGATCTCCAACAGAAGGCCCTCTCACCAAGTCAGCAGGTGCAGAACAGAAACCAAAGTTAGGCCTAGCTCCAGGCAGGTCAGAAACTTACTACAGAGAGGCAAGAAACAGGAGGCCCTACACCCGCTCACTGGGGAGAATCCGGACATGCACCCCTCACCCTACAGTGCTCCGGGGTGTTACTGAACTAAACACCAGTAAAGGTACAGAAGTGACTTTCGTGTGTGCGCCTATTCTTGCTCTGACCGAGCTGCGTCCCCTCTGTCCTGCATCCCCCCCTCCTATGCTGCCCTGAGGCCCTAATCCACCTGTGGGGAGAGATACCATCTAAGCTGCCACAACACCGGCCTCAGTGGACTGCTGCAGCGCTGGTGATCCTCACCAGACACCACAGGTGGCGTCACAAACTTTGACATTTCTATTGCCCTTTTTCCTATTCCCTATCCATCTAACTACCCCCCTTTTAGTTGCCCGCCCTGGGCCACGGGCCAGGCCAGCCACCGTGATACCCCCGAAGCTTCTGAAGGCCCGGTGCCGAGTACTCCATGGCCCCGGGGGTGCGACACCTGTGTAATTAGCTAAGAGGTATAAATTGAGACAGCCTGGTCTCTGACCATGCATGGTCTCTGAGCAGTTATCCTAAGCACCAGTTTCCAAAGTGGCTTATGGAAATATCCCAGAAATCCACAAAGTCCACATATACACCTCCTGTCACCCCAGGCAATGTCATAGATATATTTCATGACAAAGTATTGAGAGATGTCAAGACTATAATCTATCCTAAATTCCCAAATAATCTAACTTCAGGTGAAACAAAAGCCTTGACACAATTAAGGGGTTGGGAAGATGTAATCCTCAGGGAGGCAGATGTTAGAACCCTCCTGTTTGTTTTTTCCATCCTGTGTTTTGCGGTCACGTGACCATCTGCCTTTATATTCCAGCTCCACCCTTTTGGCTGTGCTGGACTTCAGTGTTTGACTGTTTCTATAGCCAGGTGCTTCTGTGCCTTTCTCTGTCAGTTCGTTTGGTCCTTCTGGGACCTTTAGTACTTTTTGTCTGTTTGTCTTTTTGTGTTCTGCAACAACTTCTCTTTTTAGGAGGTGTCCCATTTTTGTCCCAGTCTTTAGTTCTTTTAGGGACCCCTCCCCTTATGCTATAGGTCTTCATTCAGATTAGCAGAGGACTAAGGCAGGTCTGTTCGCTAGGAACAGGCAGCCCGCTACATCGTAGGGATTCAGCTTAGTTTTACTGTAGGGACAGTTTTCCCTTATCTTTTCTTAGTTCATGTTGCAGATCATAACAGCAGACAAGGTTGGTAACCTTGTCTTACTCGGGATTACTATTACCAGGAAGCTATGCGACAATTGACTGACACAAATACTTATAAAAAACTAGGATTTGACCCAACTCACAAATTTAAAAAGGACTTGCAGGGTTTCTTGAGATGACAAATAGAGCAAGGGTTGATTATGAATAAAACAGCTAAGAAGCTATACCCACAATTTCCCAGAAAGCCCCATTGGTACTTTATTCCAAAAGTTCATAAATCTATTGAAAAACCACCAGGACACCCTATCATGTCAGGGATAGGTTCCCTTATCAAAATACATGGAGTGGTTATTAAAACTGCTACTGAAATTGATTTCCTCCTATCTAAAAGATACTGGGGCATTCTTGGGGGTGTTAAAGAATTTTGTCTGGCAGGATGGGTTTTCATTACCATCCATTGACATAGAAAGCCTGCATACAAGAATTCCGCAAAAAGCAGGTGTGGAGGCCATCAAATCCATTTTGATTAATACGGACATTAGTACCCACATGACAGATTTTATTACTGAAGGGGTTAATTTTGTACTTACGCATAACACAATGGTACTGCCAGGGGTGGATTAAGAGTAGCAAGGGCCCCGGGCAGTTTAGAAGGTGCGCCCCCCCCCCCCCCCACACAAACACACATACACACACCTGATGTATCACATGTCACATGATCCCCTGTGACAGGTCATGTGATAGTTCACGTGAAATTAATTTGGCACAATATTAATATATTAATTATAATAATTTTTTTTAGGCTGTGTGCCCACTATATGTTTTTTCAGCATTTCCGCAGCGGCAATTCCACTGTAGAAACGCTTAAAAAACGCATGGTAGAAGGTCTGCCATGTTCCCCAATGATAATCCGCATGTGCTGTGCACATGCTGCGGAAATTTCCGATGCGGATTATCATTGCGGAAAAATCCGCAGCACTACCAATTATTTTGCGGAAGCGCGGCGTTTTCGCCGCCTTTGACTTGCATTGGAATGCATAATATCCGCATCACTACATGTGCACATGCGGATATCATGCGGTTCAATGTGTGGATGGTACCCGGGTCTGGAGAAGAGGAGACTCTCCTCCAGACCCGAGTACCATAGTACCTATAAAAAATAACAATAAAATATTATACATACCTTTTGATGGCCCCCGGTGTCTTTATTCGGTGCGTCCTGGCTTGCCGGCAGCTCGCAGTAGACTAAAGGAGCTGTGGTGACGTCATGTAGTCATGTGACGGGTTACGCGACTGCTGACGTCGGCAGGCCATCAGAAGGTAAGTATATATTTATTTTTTATATTTTACCATTGTTTTTCGGTCACACTATATAAATCCATACCGGTTGCATGTATTTAAAAAGTGTGACCAAGTTGTCAAGTACTTTTCCAAGTGATGCTAAAATCGCTTGGAAAGCGCTTGACAATCCGCATGCGGAAATACATGTGAAGAACGCTTCACTTCCGCTTGTCCCTGGCCGGAAAAACGTATGTACAATCCGCATGCGTTTTTTCTACCAGGGAGATGCAGAAATGCTCAAAAAAAATCCGGAGCATTTCTGCATCATGGGCACAAAGTCTTACATTAATTGTATGGCTTAATATTGAGCATACATAGCCATCTATACACAGCAAAAGGCCGCATGTAGCCATCTATACACAGCGGGAGGCTGCAAATAGCCATCTATACACAGCAGGAGGCCGCACGTAGCTATCTATACACAGCAGGAGGACGCACGGTGCCATCTATACACAGCAGGAGGCCGCATGGCGCCTTCTATACACAGAGGTAGGCCGCACGTAGTCTTCTATACACAGTGGGAGGCCGCACGTAGCCATCTATATAAGGCGGGAGGCCGCATGTAGTCTTCTATACACAGCGGGAGGCTGCACGTAGCCATCTATACAAGGTGGGAGGCCGCACGTAGTCTTCTATACACAGCAGGAGGCCGCACGGTGCCATCTATACACAGCGGGAGGCCGCACGGTGCCATCTATACACAGCGGGAGTCCGCACCTTGCCATCTATACACAGCAGGAGGCCGCACGATGCCATCTATACACAGCAGGAGGCCGCATAGTGCCATCTATACACAGCAGGAGGCCGCACGGTGCCATCTATACACAGCAGGAGGCCGCATGGTGCCATCCATACACAGCAGGAGGCTGCACAGTGCCATCTATACACAGCAGGGGGCCGCACGATACCATCTATACACAGCAGGATGCAGTACGGTGCCATCTGCACACAGAAGGAGGCCGCACGGTGCAATCTATACACAGCAGGAGGTCGCATGTAGCCATCTACACAGCAGGAGGCCGCACATAGCCATCTATACACAGCGGGAGGCCGTACGTAGCCATCTATACACAGCAGGATGCCGCACGGCGCCATCTTTACACAGCGAGAGGTCACACATAGCCATCTATACACAGCTGGAGGCCGCACGTAGCCATCTATACACAGTGGGAGGCTGCACGTAGTCATCTTTACACAGCGAGAGGTCGCACGTAGCCATCTATACACAGCTGGAGGCCGCTCATAGCCATCTATACACAGCTAGAGGCCGCATCTAGCCATCTATACACAGCAGGAGGCCGCACGTAGCCATCTATACACAGCGGGAGGCCGCACGGAGCCATCTATACACAGTAGGATGCCACACGAAGCAATCTATACACAGCAGGAGGCCGCATGTAGCCATCTATACACAGCAGGAGGCTGCACAATGCCATCTATACACAGCAGGAGGCGGCACAGTGCCATATATACACAGCAGGAGGCCGAACGGTGCCATCATCTATACACAGCAGGAGGCCGCATGGTGCCATCTATACAGAGCAGGAGGCCGCACAGTGCCATCTATACACAGCAGGGGGCCGCACGATACCATCTATACACAGCAGGATGCCGCACGGCGACATCTATACACAGCGGGAGACCACACGTAGTCTTCTATACACAGCAGGAGGCCGCACGTAGCCATCAATACACAGCGGGAGGCCGCACGTAGCCATCTATGCACAGCGGGAGGCCGCACGTAGCCATCTATAGTCAGCGGGACGTCCCACGTAGCCATCTATACACAGCTGGTGGCTGCACGTAGCCATCTATACACAGCGGGAGGCCGCACATAGTTATCTATACACAGCGAGAGGTTGCACGTAGCCATGTATACACAGCTGGAGGCCGCACGTAGCCATCTATACAGAGCAGGAGGCCGCACGTATCCATCTATACTCAGCGGGAGGCGGCACGTAGCCATATATACACAGCGGGAGGCCGCACATAGCCATCTATAAACAGCGGGAGGCCGCACGTAGTCATCTATACACAGCGAGAGGTCGCACGTAGCCATCTATACACAGCTGGAGGCCGCACCTAGCCATCTATACACAGCAGGAGGCCGCATATAGCCATCTATACACAGCAGAAGGCTGCACAATGCCATCTATACACAGCAGGAGGCAGCACAGTGCCATCTATGCACAGCAGGAGGCCGAACGGTGCCATCTATACACAGCAGGAGGCCGCACAGTGCCATCGATACACAGCAGGAGGCCGCACGTAGCCATCTATACAGAGCGGGAGGCCGTATGTAGCCATCTATACACAGTGGGATGCCGCACGGCGCCATCTATACACAGTGGGAGGCCACACGTAGCCTTCTATACACAGCAGGAGGCCGCACAGTGCCATCTATACACAGCAGGGGGCCGCACGTAGCCATCTATACACAGTAGGATGCCGCACATAGCCATTTATACACAGCAGGAGGCCACATGTAGCCATCTAGACACAGCAGGAGGCCGCACGATGCCATCTATACACAGCAGGAGGCCGCATAATGCCATCTATACAAAGCAGGAGGCCGCATGGTGCCATCTATACACAGCAGGAGGCCGCATGGTGCCATCTATACAAAGCAGGAGGCTGCACAGTGCCATCTATACACAGCAGGGGGCCGCACGATACCATCTATACACAGCAGGATGCAGCATGGTGCCATCTATACACAGCAGGAGGCCGCATGGTGCAATCTATACAAAGCAGGAGGTCACACATAGCCATCTATACACAGCAGGAGGCCACACGTAGCCATCTATACACAGCGGGAGGCCGTACGTAGCCATCTATACACAGCAGGATGCCGCACATAGCCATCAATACACAGCGGGAGGCGGCACGTAGCCATCTATACACAGCGGGAGGCCGCACGTAGCCATCTACACTCAGCGAGAAGTCACACGTAGCCATCTATACACAGCTGGAGGCCACACGTAGCCATCTATACACAGCGGGAGGCCACACATAGTCATCTAAACAAAGCGAGAGGTCGCACGTAGCCATCTATACACAGCTGGAGGTCGCTCGTAGCCTCTTATACACAGCGGGAGGCCGCACCTAGCCATCTATACACAGCAGGAGGCTGCACGTAACCATCTGTACACAGCAGGAGGCTGCACGTAGCCATCTATACACAGCAGGAGGCCGCACGGAGCCATCTATACACATTAGGATGCCACACGTAGCCATCTATACACAGCAGGAGGCCCCACGTAGCCATCTATACACAGTAGGAGGCCGCACGATGCCATCTATACACAGCAGGAGGTCGCACGTTGCCATCTATACACAGCAGGAGCCCGAACGGTGCCATCTATACACAGCAGGGGGCCGCACGATACCATCTATACACAGCAGTATGCAGCACGGTGCCATCTATACACAGCAGGGGGCCGCACATAGAAAATCTATACACAGCAGGAGGCTGCACGTAGCCATCTATACACAGCGGGAGGCCGTACGTAGCCATCTATGCACAGCAGGATGCCGCACGGCGCCATCTATACAGACGGGAGGCAACACATAGTCTTCTATACACAGCAGGATGCCGCACGTAGCCATCAATACACAGCAGGAGGCCGCACGATGCCATCTATACACAGCAGGAGGCGGCACAGTGCCATCTATACACAGCAGGAGGCCGCACGGTGCCATCTGTACACAGCAGGAGGCAGCACGGTGCCATCTATACACAGCAGGAGGCCACATGGTGCCATCTATACACAGCAGGAGGCCGCACGTAGCCATCTATACACAGCAGGAGGCCGCACGTAGCCATCTATACACAGCGGGAGGCCGCACGGAGCCATCTATACACAGCACGAGGTCGCACGTAGCCATCTATACACAGCATGAGACTGCATGGTGCCATCTATACACAGCGGGAGGCCTCACGCAGCCATCTATACACTGCAGGAGGCCGCACGGCGCCATCTATACACAGCGGGAGGCCGCACGGCATCCCCCCCAGAGACAGCGGGAGGCTGCACGCAGTCACTCACACACACAACATATACAGACATATACAGTACAGACCAAAAGTTTGGACACACCTTCTCATTTAAAAATTTTTCTGTATTTTCATGACTTTTGAAAATTGTACATTCACACTGAAGGCATCAAAACTATGAATTGACACATGTGGAATTATATAGTTAACAAAAAAGTGGCCATCCATTCACCTTTTCTGTGTCGCACAAAGACACGGTGGTTGGAACCAAAGATGTCAAATTTGGACTCATCAGACCAAAGCACAGATTTCCACTGGTCTAATGTCCATTCCTTGTGTTCTTTAGCCCAAACAAGTCTCTTCTGCTTGTTGCCTGTCCTTAGCAATGGTTTCCTAGCAACTATTTTACCATGAAGGCCTGCTGCACAAAGTTTCCTCTTAACAGTTGTTGTAGAGATGTGTCTGCTGCTAGAACTCTGTGTGGCATTGACCTGGTCTCTAATCTGAGCTGCTGTTAACCTGCGATTTCTGAGGCTGGTGACTCGGATAAACTTATCCTCAGAAGCAGAGGTGACTCTTGGTCTTCCTTTCCTGGGGCGGTCCTCATGTGAGCCAGTTTCTTTGGAGCGCTTGATGGTTTTTGCAACTGCACTTGGAGACACTTTCAAAGTTTGCCCAATTTTTCACACTGACTGACCTTCATTTCTTAAAGTAATGATGGCCACTCGTTTTCCTTTACTTAGCTGCTTTTTTCTTTCCATAATACAAATTCTAACAGTCTATTCAGAAAAACTATCAGCTGTGAATGCACCAGACTTCTGCACAACACAACTGATTGTCCCAACCCCATTTATAAGGCAAGAAATCCCACTTGTTAATCCTGACAGGGCACACCTCTGAAGTGAAAACCATTTCCGGTGACTACCTCTTGAAACTCATCAAGAGAATGCCCAGAGTGTGCAAAGCAGTCATCAAAGCAAAAGGTGGCTACTTTGAAGAACCTAGAATATAAGACATATTTTCAGTTGTTTCACACTTTTTTGTCAAGTATATAATTCTACATGTGTTAATTCATAGTTTTGATGCCTTCAGTGTGAATGTACAATTTTTCATAGTCATGAAAATATAGAAAAATCTTTAAATGAGAAGGTATGTCCAAACTTTTGGTCTGTGCTGTACATACACGCATAAACACATTTGAAACACAAAAATACATATAAACAGACATCACACAATGATATCTGCCTGCACACACACACACACACACACACACTCACTCAATCACACACTCACACTCACACACACATTCACACACACACACACACACTCACTCACAGGCACTCACCATCCCCCGGCTCGGCTCCAGTCGTCCAGCTCCTCTCCGGTGCATCAGTGCAGGCCGGGCGCACACTGCGTGACATCACACTAGCAGACACGGCCGCGCACAGGGCCGTTCGCTGCTGCTGGGGAAGCGGTCCGGGGGCCCCCCCACCAGTGTCTGCCGGTATGTGCCACGGTGCGGCACATATTATAATGAGGGCAATCTGGCCATGGACCCCCCGGAGCCCAGGCCTACTCGGAGCCCCAGGCGGTAGCCCGGATTACCCTCATTATAATCCGCCTATGGGTACTGCGATGGGATCACCGGTTGCTTGTATCTTTGCAAATCTGTTTCTTGCGGCATTTGAGGAAAGGTACATTTATTCCCCATTGAATACATATCTGAGATGTATCAGATTATATCTCAGATATGTTGACGATATGTTTGTGGTGTGGTCTGCGACAAAGGAGGAATTTGAGGATTTTGTTAAGTACCTGAATTTGAATAATGACATGAACATGGCTTTTACCTCATGTTTTGGGGGAGAAAATCTAGATTTTTTGGATGTTAGGATAAGTATAGATGAGAATGTTATAAAAACAGAAGTGTTCAGAAAGCCTTCCTCTAAAAATGCGTTGCTACACAATAAAAGTACTAATTTTTTCAACAAGCAGAGGAATTTAAAAAAAATTGTGAGGAGAGGCTATCCTGAGATTGTCCTTGATAGAGCTTTGCAGAAAGCAAATGATCCTGGCCAGAGTAATTTGTTAAAAACAGCCTAAAATAAACAGAAGGATAAAAGAGAAAGACGATTTATCTTTAAATCATATACAAAAACTGGCATATCTTAAAGGAAGATGACACATTAGCTGAAATTGCGGAAAGGGGACCTATGGTTTCTTTTAGACGTACTAATAATCTGAAAGATATGTTGGTACGGAATAGGATGAAAAAAATATCAAAAAATTGGTTATATGCGGATCCCCCAAAGGGAAATTTCAAATGTGGCCACTGCAATTTTTGCCAACTTCATATCACAGATAAATCGATTAAGATAGGTAGTATCAACCACAAAGTACGTGATTTTATATCATGTCGTACTAAATTTGTGATATATGTAATCCTATGTCCTTGTGGCTTTTTCTATGTGGGAAAGACAGTCTGTCCCTTATCCATCAGATTCCGTGAGCACTATAAATCAATCCAGACTAAAAAAGGCTGTCAGAGACTGATTGAACATGTATGGAACTGTCATGCAGGAGACTCACAAGTGTTATGCTTTGCAGGCTTGGAGCAGGTTTGCTTACCAGAGCAAGGTGCGATTTGCATAAATTCCTCCTTAGGAGAGAGGCATGGTGGATCCTGTGCTCACAAGCACAGGGTCCGACTGGCCTAAATGACAGAGTGGAAATGTCAGTATACTTGTAAAATATTACTGGTGTTATATATTGTGGTGTGCATCTAGAATGTTTTTAATTAATCTATTTAAATTTGCAGGAGTATGGGGTTTCCTTATTGGCTATTGATAGCGATGAACAATGGGTGTATCCTAGTTAATTACAGCTATCCTCGTCACTTCCCTCATACTCATTGACCCGTTGAAGCGCAAACAGGCGCGAAACGGCCATCGACAATCCAGGTGTATCGCACATACTCCCCTGCTGGTGATGTTTTTAATGAAAAAATAAAGAAGCAAGTTTTACACAGACCGGCGAGTGCCTTCTTTCTTTTTCCGCATTTGTGGACGCTTGAATCTTTCACAGAAGTTAAGCACCCGGTCGAGTGGGATAGGTGTTTAGTCCTGCAAATGGAGTAAATGTGTATTGCAAAGGTGCCGGCATTTCCTCTCCCTCTACACGTTGGACATTGACTATCAGCTATATCCTCCTTCTTCTCCTCTCACTCCTCAAGCTCAACGTGGACAAAGCTGAACTCATCATCTTTCCCCCATCTTGCATATCTTCCCCACCTGATCTTTCCATCACAATAAATGACATCACACTTTCCCCTGTACTGGCAGTCCGCTGCCTTGGAGTAACCCTTGACTTTGACCTGTCCTTCAAACCCCACATCCAAGCTCTCGCCACCTCCTGTTGCCTCCAGTTCAAAAATATTTCCAGAATCAGTCCTTTCCTCAACCCTCAATCTACTAAACTTAATGTGCATGCCCTCATCATCTCTCGCCTCGACTACTGCAACATCCTCCTCTGTGGCCTACCTGATAACACTCTCGCACCTCTCCAGTGCATCCTCAACTCTGCTGTATGACTGGTTCATCTCTTGCCTCGCTACTCCTCTGCTACCGCTACCCCCCTTTGCATATCCCTTCACTAGCTCCCAATTGCCCAGCATATCCAGTTCAAACTACTAAAATTGACCTACAGTGGGGAAAAAAAGTTTTTAGTCAGCCGCCAATTGTGCAAGTTCTCCCACTTAAAAAGATGAGAGAGGCCTGTAATTGACATCATAGGTAGACCACAACTATGAGAGACAAAATGAGAAAACATATCCTGAAAATCACATTGTCTGATTTGAAAAGAATTTTTTTTTCAAATTTTGGTGGAAAGTAAGTATTTGGTCACCTACAAACAAGCAACATTTCTGACTCTCACAGACCTGTAACTTCTTACAGGAACCTGAAAACCCATCTCTTCAAACAAGCTTACAGCCTACCATGACCTTGCTTGCTGCCACCTCAACAACACCGGAGCTACTGCAACCACCCCCAACCTGCTGTCTCCTTCCCCGTTCCTGTAGATTGCAAGCCTGCAAGGGCAGGGTCCTCTTCCCGCTGTACCAGTCTATCATTGTTAGTTTGTTAACTGAGTTATACCTGTATTTGGTATGTAACCTTTTCTTATGTACAGCACCATGGAATCAATGGCGCTATATAACTAAATAATAATAATTATAATTATAAAAGACAATTACCTCTGACAAGTAGTGACCTAACAAGAGGGGGAGCACTTCTAATTTTAACTAATAGGCTAGATAAAATATCAAATGTTTGTTTTTTCTGTCACTCAAGTAATACTAACCCCAACTAGAGATAATTGAACATTTTTAAATTCAAAGTCGCTGGGCTTGACAAATTTTTCCCCAAAATTAAATTCACAGGTACCGTATTTTTCAGACTATAAGACGCACCTAGGTTTTAAAGGAGGAAAATAGGAAAAAAAATGTAAGCAAAAAATGTGGTCATGATGCCCTGTTATGGGGGAGGGGATCTGCTGCTGACACTGGTATTGGGGTAATGTCCCCCAATTCTGTTAATGTACTCCATCCTGGTATGTATGGCCCCTCCTTCCTGATATAAGTGACCCCCATCCCACCCTGGTATACTTGACCCTCATCCCCATCCTGGTATGCATGACACCCCTTTATACCCCATCTTGGTATTCATGACACCCCTTGATTCCCCATCCTGGTATGTATGGCACGCCTTCAGCCTCCATCCTGGTATGCATGGCACCCTCTGAGCCCCCATCCTGGTCTGCATGGCACCCCTTGATACCCCATCCTGGTATGCATGGCACCCCTTGAGCCCCCATCTTGGTATGCATGGCACTACTTGAGCCCCCATTCTGGTATGCATAGCACCCCTTGAGCCCCCTTCCTGGCATGCATGGCACCCTCTGAGCCCACATCCTGGTATGCATGGCACCTCTTGAGCCCCCATCCTGGTATGTATGGCACCCTCTGAGCCCCCATCATGCTGCCTTCAAAAAAAAAAAACAATCATACTCACCTCCTCTCTCCTCCAGCGCTGTCCCGCTCTGCTGCCGATACTCTCACTGTGTGAGCCGCGTATGGCAGGGCGCGCATGGCATCCCTGCCATGCGCCCTCACACAATGTGAGATGCTGTGCTGGAATAGTCACTGCTCCCCACGTGACTATTGCGTGGGGAGCAGTGACGATTCATCTGTTCAATAGCCGGCAAACTGTACCGCAACGCGGCTCCTGCTGCCGCTCTGTGGTCAGTGTGCCTGCTATTAAAGACCATGGATATTCACTACAACCCATGGGAGTGGGTTGTAGGGAATATTCATGAGCTTTAATAGTGGGCACACAGAAAGCAGAGTGGCAGCAGGAGCCGCGCTGCGGCTCCAGTGTGCTGGCTATTAAAAAAAATGAATATTTATTGCTCTCCACGCCCATGGGCATGGGGAGCAGGGAATATTCATTTTCTTTAGTAGCAGGCACCGCATAGGTTGCAGCTGGCTGCTGCTGCCTCCTGTGCCCTGCTGATCCTCCGCTGCCACTCCCCCACACCCATCACCACGCACAGCCATGTATATAGTGATCGGACTATAAGATGCACCCCCCACTTTCCTCCAAAATTTTGGAGGAAAAAAGTGCGTCTTATAGTCTGAAAAATATGGTAATCAACTCTCTGCGATTCTCAATATTGCAAAGTCTCTAACTGCCCATGAAAGACATGTGTAACACGCTTTTATCTACTATGACTGTACTTGAACCCCAATTGGGCTCTTTAAAGAAGCACTCCTATGTATAGTGGCTTGCAAAAGTATTCACCCTTTTTGGCTTTTTTTGTGTTTGCTACCTCACAACCTGGAATTTCAATGTTTTTTGAAGGTTTGCATCAGATCATGTAAACAACATGTCATGTCTACAATAGTGATGAGCAAGCACTAAAATGCTCGGGTACTCGTTGTTCGAGTTGAGCCAATTGGAATGCTCATGCCCTTACTATTCTTAAAGGGCCAGCAGTTGCCCCTTGCTATTGTTAGAGAGCCATCAGCCGGCTATGCTTTGTTGTTCACATTATTAACGAGTGGGTCTCCTATACTGTTATTGCATATGCAGCGACTGCAAGGGCTGACAAAAATTTGGACACAACCCAATACCTCTTTGAAGAGACATAGAGGAGGGTCTAAGTAAAAAAATGTTTCCATTATAAAGGAGCGAGTCTCCTATAGTGGTAATGCCCATGCTGTGACTGCAAGGGCTGCAAAAATTTTGGAAAAACACCACTAACAATTTAAAGACACATAGAGCAGGGCCACAGTAACAACATGTTTCCATTAGAAAGGAGAGGGTCTGCTGTACAGTTATAGGGTATGCAGTGAGTCCAACGGCTGACAAAATTTAGGAAAAACACCACTAAAACTTTAAAATCACATACAGCTGGGCCACAGTAGCGACTAAGACATGTTCCCATTACAAAGGAGAGGGTCTACTATTTAGTTATAGGGTATGCAGTGAGTCCAACGGCTGACAAAATTTAGGAAAAACCCCACTAACAATTTAAAGACACATAGAGCAGGCCACAATAGCGACATGTTCTCATTAGAAAGTGTAGTATCGGTGTCTCTGCCCCCTGACAGGCAGAGACGCCGTCCCTCTTACCGCCGCGCTCCCGGCGTCTTCCGGCTCTCCTGCTGCTGCTGCCGGCGCGCACAGCTTCCGGGCACTGTGCTTAGGGCACGCAAGCGCTCCCTCCCTCTTAAAGGGGCCGCGTGCGCCGTCCTAAGGAGTCCCCGGACAATGGCAGGAGGACCTCTCATATAAAAGGCACCTCCTCCAAAATGGAGGTGCCCGTGCAAGGTTGTAGCTCTGTGTGCTAAACTTAGCTTCAGCCCTCAGGTCCCACTGCTAGCCTGACTACCAGTCCAGTCCGCCAGCCTGACGTCTAGTCTGCCAGCCTGATTACCAGTCCAGCCCGCCAGCCTGACTACCAGTCCAGTCCGCCAGCCTGACGTCCAGTCTGCCAGCCTGACTACCAGTCCAGTCTGCCTGCCTGTCTACCCGTGTCTGCCTGCCAAGTACACTCTCCAGCCCGATGGTCTGCCTATGGTCCTAACCCGCAAGTCTGTCTATGGGCCAGGCTTGCCTGCCTACCCGGAGAACGTACCAGTTTCCTGCCGTACCTACCAGCCAGCCTACCTGGAGGCTCCTGCCAGCTACCCGTGGTGTCTACTAGTCCGTCTTCCCAGATCTCCCGTCAGTCTGCCTGCGGTGCTCATCTGCTATACCGGACAGTCCCAGCCTTCTGACCCATGGGAGTCACCTGCTCTCATACAAGGACTGGTCCAGAGTAGCACCTGGTCCCTCTACTCGGTCCTTCCCTGGTTCACGGAGTCGATTGAGCCACCGTACGACCTTAGTCAGTCCGAGTTCATACCTAGTTACGCCACTCTGGTCCCTCCTTGCACCGCAGCACAGAGGTTCCACCACCCGGATCCATAACAGAAAGGAGCGGGTCTGTTATATAGTTATAGGATATGCAGTGAGTCCAACGGCTGTCAAAATTTAGGAAAAACCCTAATAACAATTTAAAGACACATAGAGGTGGGCCTCAGTAATGACATATACCCATTAGAAAGGAGAGGCTCTCCCATACTGTTTGCTGATGCAGTGACTGCAATGGCTGTCAAAAATTTGGAGGCACTCCAAGGCCCCTTGCAAGAGACGTAGAGGTCAGAGAGCCTCCTGAAAACAATGTTCCCATTATTAGAAAATGTCGCCCATACTGTATGCTTATGCAGTGAATGCAACGGCTGCCAAAAATTTGGAGGAACTCCAATGCCCCTTGCAAGAGACGTAGAGGTCAGAGAGCCTCCTGAAAACAAAGTTCCCATTATTAGGAAGTGGGTCTCCCATACTGTTTGCCTATGCAGTGAAGCAACGGCTGTTAAAAAATTTGGAGGAAATCCAATGCTCCTTGCAAGAGACGTAGAGGTCGGAGGGTATCCTGAAATTTTTTTTTCCTTTATTAGGAAGTGGTTCTCCCATACTGTTTGCCTATGCAGTGAAGCACAGGCTGCCAAAAATTTGGAGGAACTCCAATGCCCATTGCAAGAGACGTAGAGGTCAGAGAGCCTCCTGAAAACAATGTTCCCATTATTAGAAAATGTCGCCCATACTGTTTGCCTATGCAGTAAATGCAACGGCTGCCAAAAATTTGGAGGAACTCCAATGCCCCTTGCAAGAGACGTAGAGGTCAGAGAGCCTCCTGAAAACAAAGTTCCCATTATTAGGAAGTGAGTGTCCCATACTGTTTGCCTATGCAGTGAAGCAACAGCTGCCAAAAATTTGGAGGAACTCCAATGCTCCTTGCAAGAGACATAGAGGTCGGAGGGTCTCCTGAAATTTTTTTTTCCTTTATTAGGAAGTGGTTCTCCCATACTGTTTGCCTATGCAGTGAAGCAAAGGCTGCCAAAAGTTTGGAGGAACTCCAATGCCCCTTGCAAGAGACATAGATATGTTGATATGGTACATATGGTGGTGGAGAATGGGGATGCGGAGGAGGAGAAGGACAAGAGCAAATAGACAAAATCAGGAAGCGTATACCAATGTCTGGGCGTGAAGACAGAGGTGCATGGGAATAGAGTTAGACCTCCCAAAAAAAGACACTGTATTAGAGTTTGTTACGCTGCTATCATTCGGTGGTGCGGAGAAGCCTGGCCCAATCCAGCCCTTGTGCAGAGTCAGCCTGCCAGCATTTTGAGTTGACAGATGGATGCCCCTATTGGTTATAATTCCACCAGAAGCACTAAAACCCCACTCTGACAAAATGCTAGCGTCAGGGCAGGCCAGGACCTCCAAAGCGTAGAGAGCCAGTTCATTCCACGTATTCAGCTTGGATACCCAATAATTATAAGGCACAGAGGAATCACAGAGAACGTTGGTACAGTCGGCAAGGTACTCCTTCACCATCTTCCGAAACTTTGCACTCCTTGTGAAAGAACCCCCCGCCTCAGGGCCTGTGCGATGGGAGGGTCTGAGAAAACTGTCCCAGAACTTTGACAGTGTTCCCCTGCCTCTGTTGGATTGCATTTGTGGCTCTCTCGCCTGTACTCCTTTGTTGCCCAACGAACTGTTACCTCTGCCGCAAGGGTTTTCAGATGGGAATTTTTTTAATAATTCCGCAACAAAGGCATTCTGGTACTGCCCCATTTTAATTGGTCTGTCCTGCATGGGAATAAGAGACAGAAAGTTCTCCTTGTAGCATGGGTCTAAAGTGTCACCAACCAATAATGACTGTCACTCAAAATTTGGACAACACGAGGGTCACAGGAAAGGCAGTGTAACATAAACTCAGCCATGTGTGCCAGACTGAAAAGAGGCAAGTCTTCCATGTCCTCACCAAGAACACGACTGACCATGCTCTCCTCCTCATCCTTCTCCTCTTCCCTGTCCTCAAGCCATCCACGCTGAACAGATGGTATGACAGTTGTGCAGGTAGTACCATTTATAGAGCAGGAAACTAGCTCCAGTTCTTGCTCCTCCCCCCCTCCTCTTCCTCATTGTCACCCAATCCACATTGGGATGAGATGAGGCTGGGCTGTGTGGAATCACCCTGTATGGTTCCTTGCTCCATCTCATCGTGCTCCACCTACAATGCATCCTCTCTAATTGTGAGCAGAGAGCATTTCAGAAGACAGAGAGGCGGTATGGTGAAGCTAATTATAGCGTCATCGCCGCTCACCATCTTGGTGGAGTCCTCAAAGTTTTGGAGGATGGTACATATGTCTGACATCCATGTCCACTGCTGAAGCTTTATGTGTGGAGTCTGACCTGAATACCGATGGCTTTGTTGATGCTGGTAGTCAACAACTGCCATCTTCTTCTCACAAATCCTTCCCAACATCTGCAATGTAGAGTTCCAACGCGTGGGGAAATCCCAGGGCGGCGGAAGATGTAGCTGACTTTCTAAAATGGGCACCCAGGCAACATACTTTGACAAGCAGATCCGGCAGATCCGTGTAGGTTTTGAGAAACCGCTGAACCACGAGGTTTAGCACATGGAACGTGTGTGAGCTCGGCACACCTCAGAGCCGCCACCAGGTTCCAGCCATTGTCACATATGACCACGCCTAGCTGTAGGGTCAGCGGTGTCAGCCACAGATCTGCCTGCTCTTTCAGAGCTGTCCACAACTCTTCAGCGCTGTCCACAACTCTTCAGCGTTGTGTGGTTTGTCAACTAAGCATATTAGCTTCAGCACAGCCTGTTGCCTGTTGGCCGAGGCAGTGCTGCAGTGCTTCCAGCTTGAGACTGATGTGGCTATTTCGAAGATGGATGCTGAAGAGGAGGAGGAGGAGGAGGTGCAGGGGCTGTAGAATGTGGGGGGCAACCCTGATTGACCCAGGGCCTGCAATCCTCGGCGTCGGGAGGATGTGTTCCGTCCCAAGGTCCGACTGGGTCCCGGTTTCCACTATATTAACCCAGTGTGCTGTCAGCGATATGTACCATCCCAACCCACAAGCACTTGTCCACGTGTCCGTGGTTAGGTGGACTTTCCCTGTAACTGCGTTGTGGAGGACACGTCTAATATTGTGGGAAACGTGCTCATGTAATGCTGTGACGGCACACCAGGAGAAATAGTGGCGGCTGGAGACCAAGTTCCCGAGGGACAGCCGCCATCAGGTTGTGAAAAGCTTCCATCTCCACCAGCCTAAAAGTCAACATTTCGAGCGCAAGCATTTGCTAAATGTGTGAGTTTAGCAGTGTGGCCTGTGGGGCGTTGGCTGCGTATTTGTGCTTGCGTTCCAAGGACTGGGGTAGGGGCATCTGAACACTGCGCTGGGACAAGGACGTGCTTGCTGAAGGTGCTACTTGAGAGTGTGCAATGACAGGTGCAGGGTGGAAGGCATCTTCCAGTGTGCCATGGACAGGTTATTAGCGTGCACGCACAACAGCGGAAGAATCAGTGGTGTCACCTGCAGACACTGTTGGGTTCGGCCCACTTAGTCGAGTGCTTTGCTACCATGTGCCTGATCATGCTGGTGGTGGTCAAGCTGGTTGTTTTGCCACCCCTGCTGATGCTGGCCTGGCAGGTGGTGCAAATGGCCTTTTTGGGGTTATGTGCAGAGTCTTTAATATATAACCAGACTCGAGCAGACCTAACAGTTGTACTGGCAACTTCTGTCATGTTGGCTTTACGAGGAATGCTTTCCCGCCTTGTGTCTGAGGCCACCACACTGCTTCTTCCTGCCTTTTGTGGTGCTGCGCCTCCCTCCCCCTGTGTGCTGCTTTCCTCGCTCTGTATGTCCACCTGCCAGGTTGGATCAGTTACTATATCACCCACCACCTCATCTTCCACTTCCGAACCCTGGTCCTCCTCCTAACTTTCTGGCAATTGTGTCACATCATCATCATCCATCTCTTGTGACAGTAATTGCACTTTCCCACCGTCACCTTCATGTGACCAATGCTCCAATATTTGGGCATTGCTAAACACGTTCTCCTCTTGATTCGCTTGAAGCTGGCTGGGTGAGAGGCCCGAATCTACAAATGGAAAAGTGAACAGCTCTTCTGAGTGTCCCAGTGTGGGATCAGTTGTCTCCGGGCACTCGGCATGGTGGGAGGAAGGAAGATCAGGGTGATGAATATGCAGTCCAGACTCACGGCTACTGAGACTTGGCTGTGTGGAAGACAGGGTGGTGGTGGTGGCAAAGTGACTGGAAGCAATATCTGCTATCTAACCAACAACCTTTTGACACTGGTCTGTGTTCAATAGTGGTGTTCTGTGGTCCCCTATTAATTAGGACAGGGAGGTCGAGCGACAAGATGTGGGTGTTTGTTGTGGCAGCAATTTCAGCTTGCCTACGGCCACGTCCTCGGCCTCTGTATGCACCATCACCATCATGTCCACTTCCCTGTCCCTTGCCTCGCACCTTGCCCTTTTTAAATATTTTCCACGTTCACGAGAAATGGCTGATTTTGGAACGTAGTTATATGTGATAAGTTTGACAGAGATCCACGATTTTAAATAGCAGGCTTGTCATTTACTAATATTATTCTACACAGAGTCCTAGTGTGAATAGCTTGACCAACACACTGCAACAGAATGAAAATGGAAGAAATGTATGATTTTGGAACAGTCTTATAGGTGATATGTCTGATAGAGACCCATGGTTTTAAATAGCAGGCCTGTAATTTACTAATATTATTCTACACAGAGACCTAGTGTGAATAGTTTCACAGACACACTGCAACAGAATGGAAAAGGAGGCCAATATTTTCCACATTCAGTTAAAATTTCTGGATTTTTATTGCTGAAATATGGAACAGGTCTGGCTTTATTCTGCAGTGAGAACAAGCAAATGGAGCAGAAAAATAGTGTACTCTGGATTGCTTTTTAAGCAAATAACCAGGGTAGCATCAAAATAAAATCTGCCCTGGCCCCTGATATCTGGGGCTATGTCTAGAAATATCTGTAATTATTATAGCAACAGCAATGTACCCTCTTGTACTGTATCATACACTGCAGTCTGTCATATACTGCCAAGCACTGATTATATGCAGCTGGATAAGTCCTCAGAAGGTTTGTTAGTTCAGACGGATATATATCTATAATATATTTGTACAAGCGTCCCTCTGTCTGAAGCCTCTATAGACTGCGCAAGCCAGACGTGCCTGCGCTGTCTGGACCCCACAGAGGAATGCAACCACATCCTAAAGGAGGAGTTTAGGATGAGGATTGTGGCCCCGGAGATCGCGGTATCCGTAAAAACTCAATGCATACCGCGATCTCCGGCCCCCTAACAACTCAACTATCCGGGAGACTGCGCTGTGTCTTCCGGCCAGGAGGCCAAGAGATGAATGCGCCGTCGGAATCTGCACTTGCGCATAGCGCTATCCAGCCCCATTTTACTAAAGACACATTTTCAGTGCATCTTCAGCAAAATGGCGCCGGACAGAGCTGTATGGGCAAGCTCGTATTCCAGTGCCACACTCTTCCTCTGGCAGAAGAGGACACAGCAGCGCTGGAGCACAGGGACGAAAGGTGAGTATAAGTGTTTTATTTTATATGTGTGCAGCGTGAAAGGGATGAGGGGACCACACATACCATGATTGGAGGGTGAGGTGGTCACACATACCAGGATTGGGGGAAGAGGGGGCTACACATACCAGGATTGGGGGGTGAGGGGTACCAAGCATACCAGGATTGAGGGGTGAGGGGGCCACACGTACCAGGATTGGGGGAAGAGGGGGCCACACATACCAGGATTGGGGGATGAGGGGCCACACATACTAGGATTGGGGGATGAGGGGTACCATACACACTAGAATTGGGGGGTGAGGGGTACCATGCATACCAGGATTGGGGGTGAGGGGACCATGCATATCAGTACCATGCATACCAGGATTGGGGGAGAGGGTACCATGCATACCAGGATTGGGGATGAGGAGACCATGTATACCAGGATTGAGGGATGAGGGGTACCATGCATACCAGTATTGGGGGATGAGGGGTACCATGCATACCAGGATTGGGGGGTGAGGGGTGCCATGCATACCAGCATTGGGGGTGAGGCGTACCATGCATACCAGGATAGGAATGCGGGGTACCATGCATACCAGGATGATGGATAGGGTGCCATACATACCAGGTTGAGGGGTACCATGCATACCAGAATAGGGATGAGGGAGTACCATGCATACAATAATAGAAATATGTGGTCCCATGCATACCAGGATTGGGGGATGAGGAGTGCCATTCATGCCAGGATAGGGATGAGGGGGCCAAACATACCAGGATGAAGGGATAAGTGCCATGCATATCAGGATTGGGGGATGAGGGGTGCCATACATACCAGAATTTGGATGAGGGGTGCCATGTATACCAGGATGAGGGGTACCATACATACCAGAATAGTGATGCGGGGTACCATGCGTACCAGGATGAGGGATGGGGTGCCATGCATACCAGAATAGGGATGAGGGGTACTATGCATACCAGGATAGAGATGAGTGGTGCCATGCATACCAGGATGAGGGGTACCATACATACCAGGATAGGGATGAGGAGTGCCATGCATACCAGGATGGAGGATGAGGGGTACCATGCATACCAGGATAGGGATCTGGGGGGGCATGCATACCAGGATTGGGGATTAGTGGTACCTACTGTTATGTTCTGCTACCAGAGCTAAGGAAAGAGAGGAGATCTGTCCCTACGATAGAAATCAGCTTAATCCCTACGATGTAACAGGGAACCTGATCCTGCGATCAGACCTGCTAAAGTCCTAAGCTAGTCTGTACGGAGACCTATAGATGTGGGGAAGGAATCCCTACAAGTACTAAGGACTGGGAGGAATATGGGACACCTCCTAACAGAAATAGTAGCAGACAGACGAACAAACAAAATATATAGAACATAGAGGTCAGTAGACCAAGCAAACTAACAGAGCAAGACACAGAGCACAGGCTAGCTAGAAAGATATACAATGAAGTCCAGCAAAGCCAGAAGGGCGGAGCAGGATTAAATAGGCCAACAAGGTCATGTGACCAGCAAAGGAAAAAAAACTAAGAGCAAGGTTCTAACAGTACCCCCCCTTCTAAGAGGATCCTCCGGATCCCCTAGGACCAGGCTTATCAGGAAATCTCCTGTGAAACGCTCTGATAAGTCTGGACGCGGAAACATCATCCGACCTCACCCAAGAGTTATCCTCGGGACCGAAACCTTTCCAGGCCACAAGATACTGCAAACTACCTCTATACCGTCTAGAGTTAAGGATGCGAGAAATTTCATATTCCCCGTCCTCCACCACCGGAGGAACAGAGGCAGAGGCGTCACAATCCGATACAACAGCTTTTTTCAACAGAGAGACATGAAATACCGGATTAATTCTCCAGGAGGTAGGAACCTCCAACCTAACAGCAGATTGGTTGACAACCTGAAGCACCTTAAAGGGCCCTACAAACTTGGGACCCAATTTCTTTGAAGGAATCCTCAACCGCAGATTCCTAGAGGACAACCAAACCATGTCACCAACAGCGAACAAAACCTCCTGTCATTTCCTATCAAAGTAGTCTTTAGATTTTCTGTTGGCCTCCTGAAGAGTACCACGCACATCCGTCCAAACTCTCTCCAAATCACCGGAAAAATTCTCCTCCTCAGGCACGGCAGATCCCAACTTGGAGAACGACCCAAACGACGGATGTCTCCAGAACAACAAAAAAAAGGCGAACAACCAGCAGAAGAAGATGTATGATTGTTCAGAGCAAATTCAGCAAGTGGCAGAAACTCAGACCACCCCTCTTGATTGTCTGCCACAAAACAACGCAAGAACTGCTCAACATCCTGGTTTTTCCTTTCTGTCTGGCCATTAGATTCAGGATGATATCCGGACGAGAACGACAAATGAACTCCCAACCTATCACAAAAGGCACGCCAAAAACGAGCCACGAACTGAGGACCCCTATCAGAAACAATGTCAGTAGGAACGCCATGAAGTCTGACAATTTCCTTGACAAAGGCCTTAGCGAGAGTTTTAGCGCAGGGCAGTTTGACGAAAGGAACCAAGTGACACATCTTGCTAAAACGGTCCACGACCACCCAGATGACAGTAAAACCCTCAGAGGGGGGAAGGTCAGTTATAAAGTCCATAGCCAAATGTGTCCAAGGAGCACTGGGAACCTCCAAAGGACAAAGCAACCCCGCAGCAAGAGTATGTGAGGACTTAGATCTAGCACATATAGTACATTGACGCACCCACTTAATGACTTCCTTCTGCCATCCAGGCCACCAAAAACAGCGACCCACCAGTCTCTTGGTCTCAGAGATTCCGGGATGACCTGCCAACCGAGATTCGTGACACTCAACAAACAAATCTCTCCTAAAGGTCCCAGGCACAAACAACCTCCCATGAGGAGTGTTAGAAGGGGCATTCTCCTGTGCTTTAAGAATCTCATTTTCCAAAACGGAGTCCAAAGCAGCTATCACAACACCTTCTTGTAAAATGTTCTCCTCTTTCTCAGCACCGACTATGGGAGAAAGACTGCGAGACAAGGCATCCGCCTTAACATTCTTAGTACCAGGGATGTAAGTAACGGAGAAATTAAACCGCGAAAAAAACAGTGCCCACCTAGCCTGACGGGCATTCAGGCGCTTGGCAGCATCAAGATATATCAGATTTTTATGATCCGTAAGAACCTGAATGGGAAATTCCGCACCTTCCAAGAAGTGGCGCCAGTGTTCAAATGCGAGTTTAATAGCCAATAATTGCCGATTACCAATATCGTAATTCAGTTCAGTCTCCGAAAAATTTTTTGAAAAAAAGGCACAGGGATGTAATCCATCCCCGTTATCCTGAGACAATACTGCGCCAACCCCCACAGAGGAAGCATCAACCTCAACCAAAAGCGGCCTAGTAACATCAGGCTGCATAAGGATGGGAGCAGAGGTGAACCTCTCCTTGAGATACATAAAAGCTTCAATGGCCTCAGAAGACCACTGAACCGCATCAGCACCTTTCCTGGTGAGATCAGTCAGAGGTTTGACAATACTAGAAAAATTTTTTATGAATTTTCTATAGTAATTGGCGAAACCCAAAAACCTCTGTATCGATTTCAAACCAATAGGCCTAGGCCATTCCTGCACAGCCTGAACCTTAACCGGATCCATCTCAAAACCTTTGCTGGAGATAATGTAGCCCAAAAAACTAATTCTCTGTACAGCGAACTCACATTTCTCCAGCTTAGCAAAAAGCGAATTGTCCATTAATAACTGTAATACCTCACGCACGCTCCGCCAATGAGACTCCAGATCCGGCGAATAAATCAAAATGTCATCCAAATACACAACCACATTTTTACCGATCAAAGGTCTAAGGATGTCATTAATCAGATTCTGAAAAAATGCAGGAGCATTAGTAAGACCAAAAGGCATAACCAGATTCTTAAAATGACCCACAGGAGTGTTAAAAGCAGTCTTCCATTCGTCACCCTCCTTCATGCGCAACAGATTGTATGCCCCTTAAGGTCAATTTTAGAGAACCACTTGGCCCCCATTAACTGGTTAAACAGATCAGGAATCAATGGCAGTGGGTAAGGATTGCGTACAGTAATTTTGTTAATCTTATGAAAATCCAGACAAGGACGTAAACCGCTATCCTTTTTTTTTACAAAAAAAAATCCAACCGCCACAGGAGACTTAGAGGGCCTAATGTGACCGGCGGCCAAACTTGTCTGTATGTATTCCTCCAAAGCCTTCCTCTCAGGAATAGTAAGGTTAAATAAACGACTTTTAGGAAGAGTCGCTCCAGGGACAAATTCAATAGAACAATCATAGTCTCTATGGGGAGGCAAAACCTGCGATTCCTTCTCAGAAAAAACTCTCCAAAAATCCTGAATAGGAACAAGCAATTCTCCCCTATCCAAAGCTGCAATACGCCCATTACAACACTTGTCATAACATTTATGGCTCCAGGATTTAATTTCACTGGTAGACCAATCCAGTACAGGATTGTGAAATTTTAACCAGGGCAATCCCAATATTACTGGAGAAGGCAAGTTATTCAACACTACCAAATCCAATTTCTCATGGTGAACACCATTAATAGTGAGAGGAAATTCACAGACCTTGAGAGTAATATTCTTCAAAGGGGAACCATCCACAGAAACCACAGCAATGGGGGATGATAAAGGTTCAGGTTTTAAATTGAGTCTTTCCACGAATCCCCCATCAATAACATTCAGAGTAGACCCACAATCGACAAACACCCGAAATTCCATTAATTTTTCCTGAGCAATCGTGGAAGCAGCTAAAAATACACTCTTGGAATTTAAACAGGCAATACGGGCATGACTGACCATTTTTTTTTCTTTCTTCATACGAAGCTCACAGCCTTTAATCAAATGACCAGATTTTCCGCAATAGAAACACAAGCCTTCAAAAAATCGACGGTCTTTTTCTTGAGAGCGAGGTGCCACCGATCCAATCTCCATCGGTTCACCACTGTTAGTACACACATTCTCATAACCAGAAACTGACATAGCAGAGGATTTGCTCTCATTAACCCTTGCACGCAGTCTTCTATCCACCCGTATAGCTAATTGCATAGCCTGTTGCAAATCTTCAGGTGTAGGATAAGCAATTAGCAGGTCTTTAACCCTTTCACTGAGCCCAGCAAGAAATAGACTTTTCAGAGCAGAATCGTTCCACCCTGTTTGAGTAGACCAACGACGGAAATGAGTACAATATTTTTCCACATTACCTGATCCTTGTTTTAAACGTCTCAACTCAGTCTCAGCTGATGCGACACGGTCAGGATCATCATATAATAGTCCCAAAGCAGAAAAAAAACTATCCACTGATCTGAAGCATGTATCACTAGGTTGCAAAGAAAAGGCCCACTCCTGAGGCTCTTTGCGCAAAAGTGACATTATGAACCCTACGCGCTGGGATTCATCCCCAGAGGACTTAGGTCTCAAACGAAAATACAATAAGCAAGCATTTTTGAATGAAAAAAATTCTCGGTGTTCACCAAAAAATAAATCCGGCAAACATACCTTAGGCTCCAAGAAATGTGCTCCAGGACAGTTACTCACGTGCTGACGGAGCTCGGCCACCTCCAGAGAGAGTCCCTGCAGGCGATGAACCAAATCCTGAACCGACACCATGATGGAACAGAAAAATCTTTCCTTAGAGAATTTGCTGGCTGGACTTACTGTTATGTTCTGCTACCAGAGCTAAGGAAAGAGAGGAGATCTGTCCCTACGATAGAACTCAGCTTAATCCCTACGATGTAACAGGGAACCTGATCCTGCGATCAGACCTGCTAAAGTCCTAAGCTAGTCTGTACGGAGACCTATAGATGTGGGGAAGGAATCCCTACAAGTACTAAGGACTGGGAGGAATATGGGACACCTCCTAACAGAAATAGTAGCAGACAGACGAGCAAACAAAATATATAGAACATAGAGGTCAGTAGACCAAGCAAACTAACAGAGCAAGACACAGAGCACAGGCTAGCTAGAAAGTAGATATACAATGAAGTCCAGCAAAGCCAGAAGGGCGGAGCAGGATTAAATAGGCCAACAAGGTCATGTGACCAGCAAAGGAAAAAAAACTAAGAGCAAGGTTCTAACACATACATACCAGGATAGGGATGAGGGATGGTGTACCATGCATACCAGAATTGGGTATGAGGGAGCCATGCATACCAGGATTGGGATGAGAGGTGCCATGCATACCAGGATTGGGGATGAGGGGTGCCATGCATACCAGGATTGGGGGTGAGGGGTGCAATGCATACAGGATTGGGGGTGAAGTGTGCCATGCATACCAGGATTGGGGTGAGGGGTCCCATGCATACCAGGATTGGGGATGAGGGGTGCCATGCATACCAGGATTAGTGGTGAGGGGTGCCATGCATACCAGGATTGGGGGTGAGGGGTGCCATGCATACCAGGATTGAGGGTGATGGGTACCATGCATACCAGGATTGGGGGTGAGGGGTGCCATGAATACCAGGATAGGGATGAGGGCAGAACATAACAGGATGGAGGAACAGGATTGGGGAGCACAAATACGAGGATGGGAGCAGCACAAATACCAGGATGGGGGCAGCACAAATACCAGGATGGGGGCAACACAAATTAAAAAGCAACCAGAGAACACTGTTTTTCTGCTCCATTTGCTTGTTGCCACAGCAAAATACAGCCAGATTCTTTCCATATTACAGCGATAAAAATCCAGAAATTTGTAGTGAACGTGGAAAATATTGGCCTCCATTTAAATTTTGTTGCAGTGTGTCAGTGAAGTTATTGACACCAGGTCATTGTAAAAAATAGTAACCTACATGCCAGCTATTTAAAACTGTGGTTTTCTGTCACACGTATCACGTATAAGTTTGCTCCAAATTCAGCCATTTATGGCCTCCATTTAAGTTTTGTTGCAGTGTGTCAGTGAAGTTATTGACACCAGTTCAAATCCAGCCATTTGTAGTGAAGGTGTAAAATTTTGTCCTCCATTTAAAATGGGCAAGGCGCATGGCAAGGGATGGAGAAGTGGACGTGATGGTGATGATGGTGCATGCAGAGGACAAGGTCAAGGCCGTGGGCAAGCTGAAATTGTGCCACAACAAACATCCACAACTTCTAGCTCGACCTTCCTGTCCCAATTAATAGGGGACCACAGAACATCACTATTGAACACAGAGCAGTGTCAAAAGATTATTGGTTGGATAGCAGATAATGTTTCTAGTCACTTAGCCACCACCACCACTCTGTCTTCCACACGGTCAAGTCTCAGTAGCAGTAAGTCTGGACTGCTATTTCCTCATCCTGATTCTCCTTTCTCCCACCATGCCGAGTGCCCGGAGACAACTGATCCCACACTTGGACACTCCAAAGAGCTGTTCACTTTTCCATTTATAGATTCGGGCCTCTCGCCTGGTCTACTTGAAGTGGGGCAAGAGGACATCGCATATAGCGATGGGCAAATATTTGAGCAGCGACGGTCACACGAAGGCAACGGTGGGAAACTGTCACAAGAGGTGGATGATGATGAGACTAAATTGCCAGAAAGTCAGGAGGAGGACTAGGGTGCAGAAGTGGAAAATGAGGTGGTGGACGATGAAGTCGCTGACCCAACCCAGCAAAGTGACATGCAGTGAGGACAGCAGCACACGGGGGAGGCAAGCGAGTACCACAACAGGCAAGAACAAGCTGTGTGGTGGCCGCAGACAGAAGGTGGGCAACCATTCCCCGTAACATCAACACGACGGAAGTTGCCAGTACAACTGTTAGGTCTTCCCGAGTCTGGTTGTTTTTTAAAGAATCTACCAATAACACCAAAAAGGCCATTTCCACCACCTCCCAGCCCAGCATCAGCAGGGGTAGCAAAACTAGCAGCCTGACCACCACCAGCATGATCAGATGTATGGCAGCAAAGCACCCGACTAAGTGGGCCAAGCCCCAGGGTCCAGCAACAGTGTCAGCAGGTGACACCACTGCTTGTTCCTCTGTTGTGCGTGCACGCCAATCCCCTGTCCATGGCGCATGCCAAGATGCCTCTCACCCTGCACCTGTCATTGAACACTCTCAACTAGCACAATCAGCAAGCACATCCTTGTCCCAGAGCAGCGTTCAGTTTTCTCTACCCCAGTCCTTGAAATGTAAGCCAAATACACAGCTAGCGCCCCACAGGCCATACTACTAAATTCACACAACCACCTAACCATGGACACGTGGACAAGTGCTTGTGGGCAGGGACAGTACATCTCGCTGACTGCACACTTGGTTAACATAGTGGAAGCTGGGACCCAGTCGGACCTTGGGACGGAACACATAGTCCCGACGCCGAGGATTGCTGGCCCTGGGTCAATCAGAGTTGCCCCAACATTCTACAGCTCCTGCACCTCCTCCTCCTCCTCCTTTTCAGCACCTATCTCCGAAATGATCACATAAGTCGCAAGCTGGAAGCTCTGCAGCACTGCCTCGGCCAACCGGCAACAGGCTGTGCTGAAGCTAATATGCTTAGGTGACCAACCACACAACGCTGAAGAGCTGTGGACAGCTCTGAAAGAGCAGGCAGATCTGTGGCTGACACCGCTGAACCAACATCCAGGCAAGGTCGTGTGTGACAATGGCAGGAACCTGGTGGCAGCTCTGAGGTGAGGCGAGCTCACGCAGTACCATGCCTGGCTCATGTGCTTAACCTTATGGTTCAGTGGTTTCTCAAAACCTACCCGGATCTGTCGGATCTGCTGGTCAAAGATCACTTTTCATAGGCACACTTTTAGGCAGTGACCTGGGAGTCAGAGATGCTTCCATGGGTCTTCCACATGCTGTTCTCATGTCTTTTCAGCACTGTATGCATGTGTCTGATGATGTGTCACACACCACATGGCCAGATAAGGTTGTAAAATGTTAAAATGACATTTCTCAGTGAATGCTTTTGTCTTGGTTGAAAGGAATGCAAAAGTGCAATAACGCATCAAAAACACTACGTGTGAACATAGCCCAAGGTGTGAAGGAACATTTTTGGTTTTGGTTATTTATTTTGGCTTATATACAAGTCATTACCCTGGAAAGGATGTTCTCTAACATATTTGCCAGGAAAATCCATTTTGGATCCGTTTTTGTATGTTTTATTGTGAGTCTGTAAAAGTGGCATAATACCTCTGACAACATTGTTGGCAGCAGTGACCTGGGAGTCAGAAATGCGTTCGTTACTCTTTCACGAAAAAACTACTGGACGGATTTGCATAAAACTTTACAGTAATATAGATTATACATCGGAATAACATATAGGCTACAATTTGTAATGATTTTATGTAATTTTGGTCGTAATATAACGATACATGTCAATTAGGTCGGAAAAAAATCTGGCCTCTGAGAGCTATCTTGGCGTACGCTGCCTAAACCGTTGGAGTTACACAAAGATGATGTACCGTAGAATTGTTTGTCTTGAATAGTTCTAAATAAAAGTCCGTGACAGCATATATCTACCTTTTATGTGGAAGCCACTATGACCAAAATTGTGAACCATAAATTTAATTAAATTAGATACTATTTTACAATTTTACAATGCACATTTTAGTATATTTATCAAACTTTTTAGTATATTTATCAAACTCTTATATACACACATACACAGGTGATATTTAAATGGCTGATTTACAGCAGTCAGAAGAGATTGATAATACAATAATTTGCCCATAGTGGATCATTGTATAGTGAGGTCACAGTTGCCGCCTGTCCACAGTCAGAATACAGGGGTGATCATACACCGTGGCCAGGTACAAGTGTGGCACAGGGAGTTCACACACGACCCCCAGGGACTGACATTTCCTAGAAACTTTGGCAGCTGTCAGTCATGAGCTCACCCTGATACATTACACTCTGGAAACTGCTGAAGGGAGAAGGATAATTTGTGACATTTTCTCAGACTTAAAAAAATAAATAAATAAATAAAATAGCCCAGAAAACAGCCCATATGTCAGGAACAGGTTACTAGGGAACTACACGTCCCAGCACGGCTTGCCCGCGTGCCCAGCCCGGGGGGAGTGTGAGGCTTCCTCCTGCTGGTTGCCCGGGGGCACCGGGCCGTCATTGTCCTCACACGGGGCATCCCCGCCGCCATTGTCCCTCCACATAACACCGTATAATAAAACATGCGCTCACCTGCGCCAGCTTCTGCAGCCGGGAAAGTTCTGAGCGCCTCACCTGGGCGGAGGGGAAGTGACTCACACACAGGGAGGGGCAGTAACCTGAGCGCGGCTCCATGGAGGATGCACACACTGCAGCCTGACAGCATCGGCAGCAGCGCTACACAAATGGCATCCTCCCCTCCTGTGTGCAGTACAGCCCTGTGTGTGTGCAGTGCAGCATGTCACCCACAGCACCAGCAGGCTGCTCTCAGCTCCCACAGAGCACTGGGAATGGTTGCTATGGGTAACCGCGCCACAGCTGCTCCTCATAGACCAGTCATATACAACTGATATCGTCTGTACAGCGATCGTAATATAACTAATAGATTGTTTTAGTATTTTGTTTGAACTTTACTAAGTACCTATTTTGTAATTAGTACTTATAAAAATGCCGCAAAAGCGTAAGTCTAACATTTCGCAAAGCTCTAATAAAGCCCGAGCTATGAAAATAATTAGACGTGATGAGACGTCTCAACAAGCCGAGCAACGAAGGCTTGAGCAGGCGGTGCGTTGTGTGGCACATAGAGCTGCTGAGTCTCCAGAACAATCCCAAGCCCGACGTGAATGGAATGCGGAGTTTTTGGCATCTCAACGGGCTGCTGAAACTCCAGAACAGTCCCAAGCCCGACGTGAACAGCATGCGGAGTATCTGGCGTCTCAACGGGCTGCTGAAACTCCAGAACAGTCCCAAGCTCGACGTCAGCAGCAAGCGACTTACATGGCGTCCCAAAGAGCCACTGAAACTTATGAAATGGCCGAATCTCGCAGACGCACTGTTGCTGAATGGGCAGCACAGCGACGTCAAACATTTACAAGAAATACATGGATATTGTTTAATAAAGCTGCATTTGAGTATGACGAGACTCTTGATTATGAAACTCACAAGCTTATAAAAATAGAAGCAATGACCATAGATTGCAAATATTGTGGAGCTCTTAAGTGGAAAGAGGAAGCAGCAGGTTTGTGTTGTTTGGGCGGGAAAGTAGCTCTTCCTTATATAGACGAGCCAGTTCAACCTTTAAAAGAGCTTTTCTCTAATGAAACTGATGAATCTCGCCTTTTTCTAAATAATATAAGAAAATACAACATGTGCTTTCATATGACGTCTTTTGGAGCAGATCAAATTGTCTCAATGCCAGGGTTTTGCCCGACCTTTACAATACAAGGACAAGTATACCACCATATCGGTTCTTTAATTCCTACGTCCATTTCGCAACCACAATTTTTACAAGTTTATTTCATAGGTGACGAAGAAGAACAAATCAACAGGCGTACTGAGTGCGTGCAAAGCGTAGATAGAAACATAGTTAAAAAATTTCAACGAGTACTTCACGACCACAACATTTTGGTGCATGAATTTAAAACGGCTAGAGACAGAATGATCAATGACGATCATTTCAAAGTAGTGATTCACCCAGACCGTGTACCACGTCGTCAACATGAGAGACAATTCAATGCCCCTACTACAAATGAAATAGCTGCTGTAATAGTTAGTAGCGAACAAACTATATCTCGGGACATCGTTGTGCAGCCGCGCGATGGCATGCTCACTAGGGTTCCCGATACACATAGATTCTATGACGCTCTCGAGTACCCAATAATTTTTAGAAAGGACAAGAGGGGTACAGCATTGATATTCCTCAGATAAATCCAATTACCAAACAAGCAATGCCAAGCAAAAAGGTGTTCTGCAAAGATTTTTATGCCTTTCACTTGATGGTCCGTCGCAGCGATTTTAATTTGATGCTTAAGTGTAGGCTCCTACTTCATCAGTTTCATGTCGACATGTATGTAAAGATGGAAAGTGAGCGTTTAAGGTTCATTTCTTTAAATCAAAAAAAACTGCGCGCAGAAAATTATATTCACTTGCAAGATGCAATAAGAAATGATGCAGATTTGGATCCAAATAACTTAGGTCAGATGGTGATTCTCCCGTCATCATTTGTAAATAGCCCAAGATACCTACACGAATATACACAAGATGCGTTCACATACGTACGTAATTATGGGTGGCCTGATTTATTTATTACAATGACTTGCAACCCCACTTGGCCAGAAATCACCAAAGAGCTTATGGCTGGTCAAAATTCAACGGACAGACATGACTTAACAGCCCGAGTATTTAGAATAAAAGTACAGAAGTTGGTAGCTCTACTTACAAAAGGTAACATATTTGGTGATATGCAATGCTTCATGTACTCGATCGAGTGGCAAAAGCGAGGTTTGCCTCATGTGCACTTACTGCTGTGGTTAAAGGAAAAATTGCATCCGAACCAAATTGACGAAATCATATGTGCTGAGATACCAAACCCAGAACCCGATCAAAAGCTCTATGATACAGTGACAAAGAATATGATTCACGGGCCATGTGGTACATTCAATTCTTCATCGCCATGCATGAAGGAAGGAAAATGTACCAAAAAATATCCGAGGAAGCTTTTAAAAGATACTCAAACCAATGACAAAGGTTATCCTTTGTACAGGCGCAGAGCACCAGAGAATGGTGGACGCACGACGATTATAAAAACCCATAGAGGAACACAGAAAATATTGGTGGACAATAGCTGGGTGGTCCCATATTCTCCACTCTTATCAAAAATTTTTAATTCTCATTTAAATGTAGAGTTCTGTAATACGGTACATGCGATAAAATATATTTGTAAATATATTAATAAGGGTAGCGACCAGGCTATTTTTAACATCCGCCAGCAAGGGAATGTTAACATTCACCCAAGAGATGAGGTGCAGACCTTTAGAACCGGCCGATATGTTAGAAGTAACGAAGCTGCGTGGCGGATCTTAGGTCTGCCTCTGCACGAGAGACACCCAACCGTCACTCATCTCGCAATTCATTTTCCCAATGGCGTGAGGGTTTACTTTACGGAAAATAATTTTAGAGAGAGATTAGAAGCACCACCTAAAACTACACTAACTGCATTTTTCCTGTTGTGCCAAAGTGATACGTTTGCAAAAACATTACTTTACATTGACGTGCCTCGCTACTATACTTGGAATGTAGCACGGAAGCAATGGAAATGTCGTTTACAAGGAACACCTGTCGATGGCTGGCCAGGTGTGAAGGCAGGAGACGCTCTAGGTCGCATTTACACGGTGCACATTAGCAATTTTGAATGTTATTGCTTGCGTATGCTGCTGAATGTAATAAGAGGTCCAACCAACTTCTCGGATTTAAAAACATTTGAAGGTCAAGAACTTGCAACTTTTCGGCAGGTGTGTGAGCAGATGGGGTTGTTGGAAGATGATAACCACTGGGATACCACCTTAGAAGAGGCCGTGCTATGTCGCTCCCCGGCGCAAATAAGAGAGCTGTTTGCCATATTGATATGCACTTGCGGTTTATCCAATCCTCTACAACTCTGGCACAAGTATAAAACTGCGTTATCAGAGGATATCATGCACAGATTTGAAAGAATGGATCACGTTAACGATGATCTCTGTTTCAATGAGGAGTTGGGGCTTATCAAGGACAAAATATTAATAATTTCTGGAAAGAAATTGTCCGAATTTGGTCTACCCTCACCGCGGAGTAGAGGAGAGCTGTCGAACGAGTTGATAAAAGAGCTAAGCTATGATACCAACCAGTTAGATGCTCACATTTGCGAAACTGAGCCACGTTTGCTACCTGATCAAAGAGAGATTTATCACAAAATAGCAGGACGAGTTGAGAATGGTGAAGGCGGACTTTTTTCCTTGATGCCCCGGGTGGTACAGGAAAAACTTTCTTGCTTAATTTACTTTTAGCAAAAATTTGTAGTTGTCATAACGTTGCATTAGCTGTGGCTTCCTCTGGAATTGCTGCAACATTGCTAAGCGGTGGACGGACGGCACATTCAGTCTTTAAATTACCTCTTAATCTGGTGAACGAAGAAACCCCATCGTGTAATATCAGCAAGAGCAGCGCCCATGGCCTCCTGTTGCAACAGTGCAAACTAATCGTGTGGGACGAGTGCACAATGTCACACAAACGCGCCATCGAAGCTCTTGATCGTTGTCTACAAGACTTACACAGTAAACAAACAATAATGGGTGGTGTGGTTGTTTTATTGGCTGGGGACTTTAGGCAAACTTTGCCTGTCATCGAGCGAGGCACTGCAGCAGACGAAATTAACGCATGTCTGAAATCCTCATATTTATGGACCAAAGTTGAAAAGCTGCACCTCACCACCAACATGCATGTCCAGTTATTCAGTGATCTACAGTTGGGCGCGTACGCTGAGAAACTGCTCGAGATCGGTGAAGGTCGAATCGAAACTGACGAAGAAGGTATGGTTCTATTCACTAACCAATTTTGTCATGTTGTGGATTCGGAAGACGCACTTATTGCTCAAGTTTTTCCAAATTTGCAACAAAACATCGACGATGAAAATTGGCTATGTGAAAGAACTATACTAGCACCAAGAAATGAAACAGTTACGAAAATCAATAAAATTATCTTAACCAGGGATGCAACAACCTACAACTCCATCGACACAGTCATGTCATCTGAAGACTGTACGAGCTACCCCGTGGAGTTTCTTAACTCTTTGGAGCTATCCGGGGTCCCATCTCATAAGCTCGAATTAAAGGTCGGTATACCCGTTTTGTTAATGCGCAACTTGGACGCCCCGAGATTATGTAATGGCACTAGATTTTAAATGGAGAAGCTAAGGGTGAAAATATTCTTATACCACGCATCCCAATAATACCCAATAACTTACCCTTTAATTTCAAACGCTTGCAGTTCCCACTTAAAGTTGCATTTTCAATGACCATCAATAAATCGCAAGGGTAAACTTTGAAGGTAGCGGGGATACATTTAGGCACGCCCTGTTTTTCCCACGGTAAGCTATACGTAGCTTGCTCACGTGTTTCTAAATCTCAAAATCTACATATTTTCGCTGAACGAAAGAAATCAAATAACATAGTTTACAGGAGTATATTGCAGTAAAAACACATAGATAAATTACCTGCAGATGTCCATTATTCCAATTACATACTAATTCTTTACTAACACGAACAATATTAAACGCAAGTAACTTCAGTCCGTCCTGTTTATTAATCAGTGTTTAGTAATCCGTTTGTGATGAAATTTGATATGGATAATTTCAAGCCTGGGGAAGGACATAGGGCTACTTTTTATAAACACACCATACAGGCGAAGATTATATAAAACAGTAAACCTGATTGACTGACACATCTAGCGGTCAACGCACAGCCGAAACCACTGAACTTAGCATCTTGAAATTTGCAGATAGGTTCTATTATAGCTTAAATGAGCACTAAGAAAGGAATTTTGATAATTCCACCCTCAAGAGTTTCCCTCTTAATATTATAGGGGTTCAAAGATTGTATGGAATCCGTCAGTTTTGAAGTTAGACATCTGAAATTTTGGATGTACGAGTAACTAAATAAGATTATTTTTTTTTACTATTAAGATTATTTTTTTTTACTATTAAGATTATTTTTTTTTACTATTAAAATGATCTGTCACGAAACTTAATGTGGCAGACCAAATTCCACGCGAGCGAAGCCGCGGGTAAAAGCTAGTATAGATATAAACCCCTCTATGTAAAACCTCTGTGGTGGTCAATATTGCAGTGGCCCGGATTTTGGGTCAAAAATAGAATAATAAATAGATTAAAAAATATAAATATAAGGAACAGCAATTGGTGACTAAATACAATACAATTGTCCTTGATGAAAAGACATACACTTGAGCAAATAGCATACAATTAGGCAATTGTGCTGAACCTGAAGACCCAAATATGCACGGAGGTGGATCAGCCTGTACTAAATCTAAACCCAACCACAAGTGCCCTAGGCAGACTGGGAAAGATCAACCCTGCCTGTTGAAAAAATCACTATGCAAATAAAAGATGTTGGTGTGAAAGGTGCTACAATGCACCCTACAAACTCAGCCAGCACTGGGCACAGAGGTGAGTCACAGAAGAAGGAGAGCCAGTATGGCCGAAAGGTGTAGAGGGCTACTAAGTACCCAACGCGTGTCGCCACGCACGGTGGCTTCGTCAGGGGTCTGTGAGATGAGTGTCCCTGTGTCTGTGTATAAATACAGCCTGTCAAATCAATTACCGGAAGATCAGGTGATCGTCGGGAGACGCTTGGAGCCGTGCGCATTCAGGAGTAGTGGCGCCGTCCATATTGCCAGAAGTTGTCACAACAGCGCAGACACACTGTGTGCCTCCTGTAACACATTAGTGATTTTTGTAACCAAGGGAACCGCTGTTAACTGGTCAAAGTCACCACGCATGCGCAAGCAAGTCGCCGAGCACACATAGTACTGATAACTCAATGTTAGATACAAAAAGTGCTGGAGGACACATAAATCCGGATCCCATGCTGGAACAAGGTACTCAGATGGAAAATAGATGAATGTTCCAGTCTGCATACAAAGTATTCCAAAGAAGGGAGTAGGCTATGGTTCTCTTGAAGGGTGTGACCCTAAAATATTTGGTGCTGATCTTGCACCATATAGAGGCACAGCCAGGCGTAAGCAAATTAACCCGGACGCACCTTGCCAATCTCCCAATAATGAGGTTCCCAGATCTCAAACAAAACTTTGCTTAAAAAACATCACATGACTTTTTGATCCACGGTATATGAGCATGAATTGAGAATATATGGGGCCCCCATATCTCATAAAATTCTAGAAGTGTATTAACCCTTAACGTGCTTCACAGGAACTGAAGCAACGTGGAAGGAAAAAATTAACTTTTTCACAAAAAGTTTAATTTAGACCCAATTTTTTTTTCCGCAAGGGTAACAGATAAAAATGGACCCCAAAATGTATTGTGCAATTTCTCCTGAGCATGTGTATACCCAATATGTGGCAGAAAACCACCGTTTGGGCACATGGCTGGGCTCGGAAGGGACGAAGCACCATTTGGCTTTTTGAATTCAAAATTTGCTGGAGTTATTAGAGGACGCCACGTCGCATTTGGAGAGCCCCTGATGTGTCTAAACAGTAGAAACCCCCCACAAGTGACCCCATTTTGGAAACTAGACCCCTCAATAAACTTATCTAGATGTGTGGTGAGCACCTTGAACTCCCAGGTGCTTCACAAAAGTTTATAACGTAGAGCTGTGAAAATAAAAAAATCTATTTTTTTCCACAAAAATGAACTTTTAGCTCCAATTTTTTTATTTTCACTAGAGTAGCAGGAGAAAATGGACCCCAAATGTTGTGCAATTTCTCCTGAGTACACCGATACCCGATATGTGGGAGAAAACCACTGTTTGAGCGCACAGCAGGGTTTGGAAGGGAAGGAGAACTGTTTGACTTTTTGAAGGCAAAATTGGCTTGAATTGAGAGCGGACGCCATGTCGCATTTAGAGAACCCCTGATGTGCCTAAACAATAAAGATCCCCCACAAGTGACCCCATTTTGGAAACTAGACCCCTCAATGAACTTATCTAGATGTGTTGTGAGCACTTTGAACCCCCAGGTGCTTCACAGAAGTTTATAATATAAAGCCATGAAAATAAAAAAAAAAAAAATTTTCCACAAAAATGTTCTTTTTGCCCCAAATTTTTTATTTTCACAAGATAACAGGAGAAAATTTACCTCTTATTTTGTTGAGCAATTTCTTCTGAGTACGCCTATACCCTACATGTAATTGGGAACTACTTTTGAGGCATAGTGCAAAGGTCAGAAGGGAAGGGCACTATATTGCAGTGCAGATTTTACTGTTATGATTTGAAGGTGCCATGACCCACTTAGGAGATCCCCTGAGGTGCCATAACAGCAGAATTCCCCATAAGTCACCCATTTTATAATCTAAACCTCTCAGTGAACTCACTGATCATATTGACACTACAGGTGTGTCACAGAATTTTATACCATTGGGCAGTGAAGAAAAAATAATTACATTTTTACTGCAAAAAAATTGTTTTAGCTCCAGATTTTACATTTTCAAATGAGGATAATGGATAAAACTGGCACCAAAATTTGTCCCACAATTTCTGCTGAATGTGGCAATACCTCATATGTGGCTGTACAGTACTGCTTAGCCACACGATGACACTCGGGAGGGACAGAGCGCTATTTGCCTCCTGGAGCACAGATTTTTCTAGAATAGTTTGCGGACTCCATTTACAGAGCCCCTAAGTGCTAGAAGAGCAGAATCCCCCCTCAAGTGACTCCATTTTGGAAATTATACCCCTGCCAAACATGTGGCTGCTAAATGTGGTTTAGGCACACTGTGGGGCTCTGAAGGGAGGGGGGGCATTAGAATTTCAGAGAGCAGAATTTGCTGAATTTCTTTTGGGGGCGAGGAGCCATTTCACTTTTCCAGAGCCTTTGTGCTACCAGTAATGTGGAAGCCCCCTATATTTCCATTGACAGATGATGGACCTGAGTGGGGTTTTTGTGGATTGATTTGAAGTTTTTATTGAGAACATTTTACAGAACATTTGGGATCACATTCATGCGGAGCTCTACGCTGAGCAATTGCTTTGGGGTTTCCATCTAAGTCTCTGAGTGACGTGATTCAGGTGACACCCCCCAGGGGATCCATTCACTATAATGAGGCAGCAGAGTTACTCTGGGCTCCATCTGGCCTCTGTTCAGCGGTGTCCTTCTTTTCAGAGGTTCACAAAACTGTGGCTAACCGCCGGATCATAGGCCAGACGGCGTCCACAGTTCCTCCATCTGCTTCATTATAGGGAATCTACATCCGGGACAGTCATGTAAGGGCTTGTTTTTTGCGGGACGAGTTGTCGTTTTTATTTGTACCATTTTCGGGCACATGACATTTTTTGATCTCTTTCTATTTCAATTTTCGGGGAGGGAGAATGAACAAAAATCGGCAATTCCGCAAGAGTTGACGTTTTTATTTGTACTATTTTTGGGCACATTACATTTTTTATCGCTTTCTATTTCAATTTTCGGGAAGGAAGAATTAACAAAAACTGGCAATTCCGGAATTATTTTTTATTTATTTATTTATTTTTTATGCTGTTCAGCATGTGGTAAAATTGATAAGGTAGATTTATTCTTCAGGTCAGTGTGATTACAGTGGTACCACATTTATAGCGTTTTTTTATGTTTTGACGCTTTTACACAATAAAAACTTTTATAGAAAAAATATTTTTTTGCATCACTTTATTCTGAGAGCTATAACTTTTTTATCTATTTTTTTTATTTTGCCACTGATAGGGCTGTATGGCGGCTTGTTTTTTGTGGGACAAGATGACGTTTTCAGCTGTATCAATTTTATATATATTAGTTTTTTGATCGTGCTTTATTCCACTTTTTTCCAGCGGTCAGATCAGGTCATTCTGGACACGGCGATACCAAATATGTGTACTTTTCTTTTTTTTTTTCTTTTTTTTACATAAAAAATGTGTACTTATTAGTGAATATTTTTATTATTATTATTATTTTATAATTTTTTTTTCTCTTTGTATTTTGTAATTTTTTTTCTCTTTGATCACAGGTATAATGTACTGCAATGCACTACATTACAGTGCATTATGCCTATAGTGAAAGCTCATGAGACCATGCTGTGAGCATGGTCTCAGCAGCTTTCCGTAGCTTGGTGACCCGGGGGTCGTCATGATGACCCAGGGTCACCATGGCAACAATCGAGCCCTGCGATTATATCGTGGGGGTGCCGATCTGAAGGAAGACGGAGCTCCTGTCCCTCTGCCTGCCTCCTGAACGCTGAGATCGCGCTCGATCACACCATTAAGTGGGTTAACAGCCAGGGGCGGCGCTGACACTGCTCCTTGCTGTTTAGTGCTGGGGTTCAGCCACTGTCAGCACTGACCTCCGGCATTGATCGTTTAGGAGTTGATGATATTACAGCATCTCCTGGGTGATCATGCTGAGATTGGTCAGTCAGATTGACTGACCGATCGCAGCGATCTGGGTGCGGGGACCAACAGCATGTGTCCCTGCACCCCTTCTCGTGCTTCTCAGCTGTCACAGACAGGTGTCGGCACTTAACTGTCACTGCATGTTTACACGCAGTGACAGTTTAAAGCCATGACGGATACTGCACGGTAAGGAGCATTAATTTACACCTGCACATTCCGTGCAGTGTCTGTCATTGGGCATTAAGGGGTTAAGCAAAATGTTTTCTTAGTTTACAAACTTTTCAGTTAAATCTGCTTTGACCTGCTGGATATCTGGCAGACTGTGAGCTTCTTTATGACTTTTTTAATAGTGTTGTGATTTTTTTGTACTTTTCCTTTCTTTTCTGTGTTGTCCTTCCGCTATATCTCATTTTGGCTCCCTGGGCTCACCTTATCTTTATTGTTTCACACGTTCTGTTCTATTAGAGAAACATCAATTCACCTTTTCTTTCTCTCACTGCTCCTGCGAGGTGCAAGTCCAAAGCACAATTAAAGCCCAGTTTGTGGTTTGCATCTATCAACAAATCCTTGTAAATAAATCATGATCCCAGTGAGCCTTACTCTTTAATAAAAAAGGTAGACAAAGAGCTAGCTTGTTCTGCAGGGCTTGCCACAGTACCTTGTGAACTGTGTATGTTTTGTTAGTTGCAATTATATTGAATTAACCTGCATACTTTTTAAGATTAAGGGTTAATCAAGATTTATTTTAATCGGTTTTACCAATACTAAAAAAATACATCTCATTAAAAAAAAGGAACATGGCTATAAAATTGTGAGAATGCCAAAACGATTTCTGTAAAAAATATTTAATTCCTTAAGGACCTAGTGATTTTTTACTTTTGCTCTTACGGTTTTTTCCTCCCCTTATTCGAAGAGCCATATTTTTTTTATTTTTCCCTCGTCCTAGTCATATGAGTGTTTGTGTTTTGGGGAACAAGTTGTAGTTTTGAATTACACCATCCATTTTATGATATGATGAACTGGAAAGTGAGAAAAAAATTCCAAGTGTGGCGAAAAAAACAAAGCACAATTCAGCAATTTTTTTTTTCGTTTTTTTTTATTTACAGCATTCATTTTACCTTAAACATGACTTGGAAATATGAGTCTCAAGGTCAGTATGATTACGGTGATATCAAGCATGCATAGTTTTTGTTTTATTTAAATGGCGAAAAAGAATTCAGAAATTTGTAAATAAAAATTTTTTGCTTATGTCGCCCTTTTCCAAGAGCCATAACATTTTTAATTTTAGGGATATGGGGCTGTATGAGAGGTTGTTTTTTCTTCTCAGAGCCAATGTTTTATAAATATCATTATGTAGTAGATTTGATTTCTTGATTGCCTCTTATGACATCTTTTGTGTTATTGCAGCAGCCGAAAAAAGGCATCTCCTGTGTTTTGATTTTGTTTCTCGCTACACCATTTAGCAATAGGATTAATTTATATTTGGGTAGATTGGACTTCTATGTATGCAGCAATGTCAAATTTGTATATTTTTTATTTTGTTTCTTAGTTTTTAATATGGGGATATGGGGAGTGATTTGAACCTCTATATATTTTTTTATTATTTTCATATTTTTTCTTTTTACTGTTTTCTTTATTTGTTAGTCCCCTTAGGGAACTTAAACCTGCAATTGTCTGACTGTGTTACATACAGCAATGCCACAGCATGGCTGTGTATAATAAAAATCACTATTTCCTATGAATGCCAGGCACAGGCTGGCATTTACAGGAGTACCATGAAGACATACACAGACATCTTCAGCAGACCCCTGGCTGCCATGGCAAAACATTGGTGGCCTACAATTATGTTGCGGGCGCTTCGATGAGTGGTTAGAACAGCGCTCCCCTGCCGTCGCACCATAAATGCCTCTGTTATAAATTGAACAGGATAACAGCTGCAGGTGGAGTTAAGCTCTGCATGTAGCTGTTAGATGTAGATGATGGCTGAATAATTCAACCATCACCTGCTGGGAAAAATGCAAGCTCAGCTTGCATGCCCACATAAGAGACAGTGAGACAGCACATTATGTACATAGTACATCATATGTCATTAATGGGTTAATACAAGATTTCACATAAATAAGTAAATTATGAGGACGTGGCCTTCTCTCAGTAAATTTAGTCACACACTCACTGAGCTCCTGCTGGATATCGTTAAATGTGATGAAAAAAAAGAAGAAAAGTTTGCCTAACGTGGTATATTGGACACATCTGCCTGCATCATGAGCTTCTGGGACCCTAAAGCTAAGAAGGATTCCCCCAAGAAGCTGGACACCAGCTGTCTCACTCATCAGGAGGGTAAGCAGCATTTGCCCTTAAAGGACTCTAATGTCTCCCTAAAGGTGTCTGCCCAGGGACTTATGAACGCCCCTTCATCTGTGCCTTGCATACCTAGCACGGCTTCCCAGCTAGCCAGTGGTGGGAGCCCTATAAGATCTCCCACATTGTAGCCTCAGCCCCAGAGAACAATGTGGTGGGGAGAAACTGCTCCCAACCCCCTGACACCACCATGGTCAGGCACAGATCCCGAGAGCCTTAAAGCCCCAGGGACCTCAGGCATGAGAGGCAGCGTTGCTAGACCCCTTGTCTGTTCCCTCTTGGTGAAATCCACTTTCTCCCAGCCCTCCAAGATGTGGCACACACTAGATGAAAATGTGACTGTGCCGGATCAAAGAGCAATGGCACCGGCAGCTGCAGGAGAAGCACATGGGGTGACGTCATCCTCCTCAGCGCAGGAGCCGCGCACACTGTGCTCACAGACTCAGCGTGTACGGCATCAGGAAACTGCTGCCAAACTGAAAACAGCAGCGGCAGTGAATAAAGTCGCCTCACACACTGTTCCCTCTGCCCCTAGAGCTATTGTAAATGCTCCTAAAACAAACATGAGTGGCTTGTATAGAGCTTACACACATGATGATTTTTTCAACATGGACACTTCCTCAAACTCTGCAAAACACAAACTGTCTGATCACAGCAAAAATTGTCTTAAAGAGACAGTACTACTGTTTACTTATGATCATGAAGAAATGTTTTCTAAATACTCATCTGCTTCCAGTAGTCCTTCCAAGAGCCCTAACAAAAAACAAAGAATCAGAAGAAATTATGAACAATCTCCTGTGTCTAAATTTCACGCTACGCTTCCATATCCACTGCCATCCCTAGAGGACCTGTCGGTAAATATTCCTCCACCTAGAGACAATATTGTTACCCCAGAGTTCTTAAAGGAAATGTTTAAGGCTTTTAGCCAGACATTACAACTTAATATGGATAAGCAATTTAACACCTTGCAAATGTCAATTGAAGGTATCAACCATAAAATTGATGATTACGGTAAAATAATTGAATGGCTTGAATATTCTAACATTGAAATTGTTGATGAACAGAGGGATATAAGAGAAGAGCTCAATCATCTAAAAACAAAGGTAGCAGATCTTGAGGATAGAAGCTGAAGGAATAATATAAAATTGAGGGGAATTTTGGAAAATATAACAAAAATACTCTTCTACCATATGTACAGGATCTCCTGAAATCAACTCTTCCAATCTCCAACCTCAAGAGGTCATCATCAACAGAATCCATAGGCTACCCAAGCCCAAAAAATATTCCTGCAGACGTCCCAAGAGATGTGATTTTAGAACTCCCCTTTTTTCAAACCAAAGAAAGGTTTACCAATTTTATGAGGGTCAAGCCCAAGCATAAGCTAACCGCTTCATTTAAAAATGTCTTCAGTGTTTTCAGATTTCTCAAAAGAAACCATGTTCATACAGAAAACCTTTGGAGAAGTGACAACGCTCCTCAGAAGTGAAGTAATCCAGTACATGTGGGGGTTCCGAACCAAACACCTCAAACTTTCAGGTGAAAACCATTCCGATTCACTTACCTGATGCCAGATACTTTCTCAGAAGCAAAGGGAAGGACATACCATTTTCTTTCATGAGGAGAAACCCCAACTATAAAGGATGACTGTTCTTCCCTAACAATACTTGAGGTCATGATGCTTTGACCCTTTATTTGTCCTTATTATTTATTGTCCCTCAGCTTGTTATAAAATACATGGACAGTGAAGAACAAGCATGATTCCAGAAGAGGCTTCCTCTGTCTTTTTATTTTTATGTACTACTTTTTTTTTTTTTCTTCTTTAATAGTTACAATTCTCTTTCAGGGCCTTAAGACTGAACTTTCCCTACACATGTGTTTGCTGATTGTCACCTTTGGAAACACCTGCAGTGGTTACATATTTGTGATTAATTGTTTATATAATATTTAGATTTTCTAATTTGATATTTTATTCTTATCAATTGTTTCTCTTATTTTAGTGTACCTTAGCAGACTTTTCCTGATACACGAAGTTCACCTGCTTTTATACGTGGTTGTGACCGACCATCTAAAAGGTATTTCATGACATGGAGACCAACTTTCTTTCTGTAAACGTCAAAGGATTAAATAATCCATGCAAAATGTTTTCGGATTGGAAAGAAATTTAAAAAAGTCATGCCGACATTGTTAGCTTACAGGAGACTAAATTTGCGCAAAATAACAGTCCTACATTCAGCAACCCCCAATTTTCCACACATCATATTAGCAAAAAAACAAGAAGAAGGGAGAAGTTCCACTTTTAATTAAAAAATAGAGCAAATTATTGATCTGGAAGGAAGGTACATTATTTTAACATGCAAGATAAATAATATGGATCTCACTCTAGCAAACGTCTACGTACCAATTACAAATAAAATTGTCTTCTTAGGGAAAGTTCTAGACCTTGCTGAACTAATTAAAAAGGTTGACTTCATAATTTTTGGAGACTTTAATATGACTTCTGATGAAAAACAGGACTCTACAACCATTTACAGATACCCAAACGTGAACTTGAATAATTGGATAGCACAGCTATTACCACCATTCAAGGTTCAGAAAATATGAGATTATCATATAATAATTGTTTAAATGAATTATAAAGTTTATTAATTTCAAAGACACACACAAAACAGAAACTTTATAAAGCAGCCCATAAAAGAACTCAATTTTAAATGATTGGGCAGTCTGGTTCCAGATGGCAAAAAATTATATTGCATCAGTGATTGTGATAGTATAAATTACATTTATATAGTTAATAGCAGACATGATTTTTTTTTGTATATAGTACATGATTATACCCAGAAAAAAAATAACCAGAATTACATATATACAGCAAATAACATAAATAGGCAATCAATAAATCTGGGAATTTCATGAATTTACATACCCATAGTAAATATACCAAGAAAGCCACAGAAGGGTACAAACAAATAGTGCAATCATAGAGAGGTTACCCAATGATCATCAGTACTCCTATATCTCTAGGGTAACCATTAAAAATAGTTAGTAATAATGACCCAGAAATTACAGACCATGTGCCATAGTGCTGAACCACACCGCCTTCGTACCCCAATGCGCAATTTGCATTTTGTTCTTTATACCCACTGACAAAGTAGAATGTGAAACGTGCATTCAATCATTTACTGTATACAAAAAAAATCATGTCTGCTATTAACGATATAAAATGTCACTTATACTATCACAATCGCTGATGCCATATAATTATTGTCATCTGGAATGACACTGTCCAATCATTTTAAATTGTATTTTTAGGGGCTCTTTTATAGGGCTTCTGTTTTGTGTGTGTCTTTGAAATTAATAAACTTTATAATACCTTTAAACAATTATTATATGATATTCTTGTGTTTTGTAATTCTTGAATGGTGGTAATAGCTGTGATATGTTGATTATATGGTATCTCCATAATTTATGAAGAATGATTATAGCTAAAATGAGTCAATATATCCTATTTTGTGTATTAACAGTTGAATAATTGGATAGTCAAGTTGAGAGAATATTCCTTTCATTCTGATAGCCACAAATCCTACTCACAAATAGACTTAGTATTAGCAGACATCCATTCACTTCAAAGAATTACAGAAGTCAATATAGGAACAATCACCTGGTCGACCATGCCCCTGTTACATTCAAATTAGAAGCAGCAAACAAAGTTCACAATCCAGGAAGCTGTAAATGTAACAAATTCTTACTCCAACTCCAAAAAAAAAAAAAAATTATAGAAAAAAATCTCCATAATTACTTTTTGGAAAATGACAAGGATAATATTCCACACAAACTTTATAGAATTCCCATAGGGCTGTTTTGAGGGGTACACTGATTCAGATCTCAGCCAAGTCTAGAAAGGGGAAAAATAAAAAAATAGAGGATATTACTAAAAACAACCAAACCTTGTGGGCTGTACATCACATTAATCCATCCTCCTCTCTACAAAATAAACTTTTAGGCCTGAGGATCGAACTAAATCACTATTAGCCTTGGAATATGAAGAGCATTAAAACTAATTACTATTTTTCTAACAACAAGCCCACCAAATTAATGTCAAAGAGAATTAAATCCCAAAAAATTGAAATCTTCTATTAGGAAAAGAAAATGGTCAAATATGTGCACATCCGAAAGAAATCTCTAACACCTTTAGAGAATTCTATAGCGAACTATATAACCTTAAATCAAGCCCATCCTCCCCACAACCTAATTCTCAGATCATAGACTCAGCTTCCCAATTTATAACTTGACCAAATCTCTTTGCTAAACAAACCCTTTCTCTTTTGGAAATTGATAAGGTGGTTAAAATCCTTAAAAAATGTAAAACTCTGGGTCCAGATGTCTTCAGTAATGAATATTATTCTTTATTTTCAAAACATCTTATTCCCATAACGTTTAACAATTTCCTTGAAACAGGCAAGATGCCAGAAGAAATGACCAGTGCTAATATAGTAGTCATTCCAAAAGAGAAAAGAGACTCAACTGTAACAAAAATTATTGACCAATTTCATTACTTAACTCAGATTTAAAGATTCATTCAAAACTTATAGGAAAAAGATTGAAAACAATAATTCCCAATCTGGTCCATCAGGACTAAGTTGGATTTATAAGTAGTAGACAAGCCCCCGATGCCACCCAGAGACTGATCAATATTCTGAAAATAATAGACTCAGAAAAAGTACCTTCAGTGCTCCTCTCATAGGATATGGAGAAGGCTTTTGATAGGATCCATTGGGGCTTCCTTCAGAAAACTCTGGGAACATTTGTTTTTTTGTGGTCTAATTTTAAAAGGCATGCTGGCACTATATGACAATCCCTCAGCCAGAGATGTTTCTAACAATCAAGCCTCAGGACCATTTAAAATCCAAACGAGACCAGACAGGGATGCCCCTTTTTCCATTTCTTTTTGCCTTAATCATGGACCCCTTCGCAGAAAGAATTAGGAGCAATGATCATATCAAAGGTATTCCAACCAAAGTCAGAAACTACAAAATTAGTTTATTCATAGATGAAGTCATCCTCTCTCTATCAAACCCATTACCATCTTTACGGGAATTATCAAAAAAAATTGAAGAATTTGCCAAAACCTCCTATCAAAAGATAAATATAAGGAAATCGTAATTTTTAAACTTCTTTCCGGTTGGTGATTTAATAAGTAATATCAGAAAAGAATTCCATTACGAATGAGAAGATCAATCCATTCCTTATTTGGGGATACAAATTACCAAAGACCATAATAAATTAATAGATGTAAACCTTGAGAACATTCTAAGGACCATTCAGAAGGATCTAGCTAGTATTTCCAAACATGAAATATCGTGGTTAGGAAGGATCCTATCATATAAAATATTTGTACTCCCAAAATTCCTGCATGTTATCCGGGTGTTACCCCTCCTTGTATCAAAAGATTGGTTAGCTAGATTCAAAATACAACTATCTAACTTTATCTGGAAAAATAAGAGACCTAGGGTAGCCAAAACAACACTTTAGAAGAGGAAACTAAATGGGGGTTGGGGGTCCCAAATCTTTCTAATTATTATACACTGCTCCAAAAAATAAAGGGATCACTCAAATAACACATCCTAGATCTGAATGAATGAAATATTCTCATTGAATACTTTGTTCTGTTGAACGTGCTGACAACAAAATCACACAAAAAAGTCATCAATGGAAATTAAATTTATTAACCAATGGAGGCCTGGATTTGGAGCCACCCCCAAAATTCAAGTGGAAAAACACACTACAGGCTGATTCAACTTTCATGTAATGTCCTTAAAACAAGTCAAAATGAGGCTCAGTATTGTGTGTGGCATCCACGTGCCTGTATGACCTCCCTACAATGCCTGGGCATGCTCCTGATGAGGTTGCGGATGGTCTCCTGTGGGATCTCCTCCCAGACCTGGGCTAAAGCATCAGCCAACTCCTGGACAGTCTGTGGTGCAATGTCACATTGGTGGATGGAGCGAGACATGATATCCCAAATATGCTCAATCAGATTCAGGTCTGGGGAACAGGCAGGCCAGTCCATAGCTTCAATGCCTTCATCTTGCAGGAAATGCTGACACACTCCAGCCACATGAGGTCTGGCATTGTCCTGCATTAGGAGAAACCCAGGGCCAACCGCACCAGCATATGGTCTCACAAGGGGTCTGAGGATCTCATCTTGGTATCTAATGGCAGTCAGGCTACCTCTGGCGAGCACATGGAGGGCTGTGCGGCCCTCCAAAGACATGCCACCCCACACCATTACTGACCCACTGCCAAACTAGTCGTGCTGAAGGATGTTGCAGGCGGCAGATCGCTCTCCACGGCATCTCCAGACTATTTCATGGCGTCTCCAGACTCTGTCACGTCTGTCACATGAGCTCAGTGTGAACCTGCTTTCATCTGTGAAGAGCACAGGGCAGCAGTGGTGACTTTGCCAATCCTGGTGTTCTGTGGCAAATGCTAAGTGTCCTACACGGTGGTGGGCTGTGAGCACAACCCCCATCTGTGGACATCGGGCCCTCGTACCACCCTCATGGAGTCGGTTTCTAACCGTTTGTGCAGACACATGCACATTTGTGGCCTGCTAGAGGTCATTTTGCAGGGCTCTGGCAGTGCTCCTCCTGTTCCTCCTTGCATAAAGGAGGAGGTAACGGTCCTGCTGCTGGGTTGTTGCCCTCCTATGGCTCCCTCCACATCCCCTGGTATCTGCTCCATGCTCTAGACACTGTGCTGACAGACACAGCTACCCTTCTTGCCACAGCTCACACTGATGTGCCATCCTGGATGAAATGCACTACCTGAGCAACTTCTGTTGGTTGTACTGTAGACACCGCCTCATGCTACTGTACCTCTAGGGGTGAGAGCAATGGCAAAATGAAAAAGTGACCAAAACAACAGCCAAAAAGGATGAGAACAGAGAAATGGTCTGTGGTCACCAACTGCAGAACTACGCCTTTATAGGGGTTAACTTGCTAATTGCCTATCATTTCTACCAGTTGTCTGTTCCATTTGCACAACAGCAGGAGAAATTGATTCACAATCAGTGTTGCTTCATAACTGGACAGGTGGATTTCACAGAAGTGTTATTGACTTGGAGTTACATTGTGTTGGTTAAGTGTTCCCTTTATTTTTTTGAGCAGTGTATATCAAATCTAATAAAACAGAGCCATCGCTAGTTTATACCCATTAATGCCTCAAGTTGGTTGCTCCTTGAAAAATCTCTAAACAAAAACATTTCCTTACAAAATCTTATAATAGCACATCTGATCGACAATAAACTTCCTCCACCTAATTCACCAACCATGATTGCCAGCAGTCAAGCCTAGAAATCCCTATACAAGTCACTGAAATCAGCCCCTTTTAGTTATGAACCAGATATCTCCAGTGATAATCATTCCCTACTTAAATTTACAAGATTGGAAAAAAATAATATTACATTTATATCATATCTATTCAACGATAATGATAAAGAAATATCCCCATTCTACTTACTCTAGGAGAAATATAAATTGACATTGAATTTGTTCAATATTTAGGTATAAAAAGATCAACTACAAAAATAAAAATATTTTCAAAAAAACACCATTTCCGAAACCGATAACATAAATTCAAAGAGCTACATAATTCCTCTATCTGGAGGACTAACAACATGTATAGGTATTTCAATGATGACCTATCTCTAAACAAATCTACTAATATTTGCAATTGGGTAAAAGATCTCAGAATTAATCCACAACTAGAAGAATAGGAAAAAGCTCTAAACATCGTTTATAAACCAACAACTTTGTTACCCTTCGCGAAACTCACTTCAGCGTCTCAATAAGGCGGTACTTAACCCTCCATAGATTAAACAACATTTTTCCAACTCAATCTCCTCTATGTTGGAGAGAATGTGGATAGACGGGTGGCTTAAATCACCTGTTCTTGGAATGCAATCGTATCAATAGATTATGGAAGAAAGTTGAAACTCTCATTTCTGAGGTTATTGGAGATACCACTGTACTCATCAATCAGATGGCTCTATTAAGCCCTAGGTATTATCAAGTTGCTGAAAGAACATCAACTTATAGTTTCTCATAGTCTAATCACCACCAACCACTTGATTGCCACATTTTGGACAAAAGAGGAATTCCCACAATTTTTAACATAATTTAATGGATTTCTTACAATATGTAATTATCATATGGTTATAGGCATTGATAGAAATGTTTATTAAATAAGGAAACAACTGCAAATAAATACGAATAAATCCATTGCAATATAATTGCTCTATTCTAGCAAAAGTAGTACAAAACAAGTATGTAATATTCATATTTATGAATATTATAATTAAAAAACAACAATTTTTTTAAAATGCGAGTGGGGATGGTCTCTTTGGAGAAAGAAATTCCGCTCTTCTATGTCTTAAGACTATTATAAGTCTATGTATGATAATACGATGGATAGCCTGGAAGAATAAGTTTACACAATCTCTGTGTTCTTTGTTTGTTCAAGTGATTGTTTTGTATGACTCTTTATTCTTCTTTCCTAAATCTGTCCTATCCCTTATCCCTTCCCTCTCACTTTCCTTTAAGGCCGTGTGCCCAGGATGTGCTTTTTAAGCGTTTCCGCAGCGGCAATTCTGCTGCAGAAATGCTTAAAATATGCTTGGTAGAAGGTCTATAATGTTCCCCAATGATAATCCGCATGTGCTGTGCACATGCTGCGGAAATTTCCGCTGCGGATTATCATTGCGGAAAAAAATGCAGCACTACCAATTATGTTGTGGAAGCGCTGCGTTTTCACCGCCATTGACTTGCATTAGAATGCATGGATTACGCATCACTGCATCTGTACATGCGGAATCCAAACGTTTCAATGTGCGGATGGTACTTGGGTCTGGAGGACAGGAGAACCCGGGTACCCGGGTACCATAGAACCTGTAAAAAAAAGAATAAAATAAAAAATAAATATGATACTTACCTTCTGATGGCCCATGGTATGCTTGTCTTCGCTTGCCGGCAGATCATGGTGGACTGAAGGACCTGCGCTGACGTCATTTAGTCATGTGACAGCAGGTCCTTCAGTGTAGTGTACCGCGAGCTGCCGGCAAGCTGAGAGGCATCGAATCAAGACTCCGGGGGCCATCAGAAGGTAAGTATAGATTTATTTTTTTATTTTTTACCATTCTTTACGGTCACACTATATAAATCCATGCCGGTTGCATGGATTTATATAGTGTGACCAAGTTGTCAAGCACTTTCCAAGTGATGCTAAAATCGCTTGGAAAGCGCTAGTCAACCCGCATGCGGAAATGTAAGTGAAGAACGCTTCACATCCGCATGTCCCTGGCAGGAAAAATGCATGTACAATCCGCATGCGTTTTTTCTGCCGGGGAGATGCAGAAACGCTCAGGAAAAAACCCGGAGCATTTCTGCATTGTGGGCACATAGCCTTACCCTATTATATGAATAATTTTAGTTGTATGCTAATAAAATTTGTCCTAATTTTTCCTTTCTTTTCTGTCCCGCTTTTCCCTCTCTCTTTCCCATTCACAGTGAAAAGTTAATTATTATTATTGATATTGTTGATATACAATTTACCTATTGTTAAACTTCTTAAACTCAATAAAATCATTTAAATATAAAAATAAGTAAATTATATTTTGCTTTCAAATTAGTTCCAACCTAAATATACAAATGTATTAGTTAATATGTATTTTCCTTCTACCTTGACTCAATCTTATATTTGACAAAAATACAGATGAAAATATTAACCAGGTCTAAAAAAAGGCAACTGGTAAAGAAAAATTTTCCATTTTTTTCCAGCTTCTGTAAATGTACAATGGTAGTAGAACCATCTCAAGGAGGATCACAAGGAAATGGACAGCATTTGACTTAAATATGAGTGTCTGAGAAAAGGGTCTGAATACTTATGACCATGTGATATTTCAGTTTTTCTTTTTTAATAAATTTGCAAAAATTTCTACATTTCTGTTTTTTTTCAGTCAAGATGGGGTGCAGAGTGTATTTTAATGAAAAAAAAATGAACTTTTTAGAATTTACCAAATGGCTGCAATGAAACAGAGACTGAAAAATGTAAAGGAGTCTGAATACTTTCCGTACCCACTGTGTGTATTTTTAATATATATTGGCGTGCAATAACAGTTATTTCATCAATTTTAATTTTCATAAAATGAAGAATTTAAAAATGCACAATATGTTGAAGGATACTGAAATAATGAACTTTGATGCATTTTGATTTCTTACAATATGTAATTATCATATGGTTATAGGCATTGATAGAAATGTTCATTAAGTAAAGAAACAACTGCAAATAATCATAAATCCAATGCAATATAATTGTTCCATTCTAGCAAAGGCAGTACAAAACAAATATGTAATATACATTTTAGCTACAACTATATTAGTTTTTAAATAAGAGCCAAAGAGTAATCAGACAATGGAGTTTACCCAACTCATTTTTCTGTATTAAAATTCTCAGTGGGATATGGACTTGGAAAAAAATTTGAAGGCATTAAATAACCATTTTCTGTAAAACCAAAAATTATATCAGCCAAAATTAAAAGCTCAATTTATGTTAGTAATTACATTTTCACAAATTGTTCCTTCCCAGAGGGTATTCTGTTGTCTGTGATGAAAAACAAATACATGCAAATCATTTTCTAGCCACTTTTCCTACAAATTGGGAAAAGCTATTGTTGGTCGTTTTAACTGAAAAAGAGGCAAAATACTTAAATATAGTTAAAAATTAATAATCTTTTATGTGATAATAATGACTACTTTAATATTCCAGTAACACTGTAATTTTTCTAGAACTAGCAAAGTAAAATTAATTTTCTCAGCAAGAAGTTGAAAGCTCTAAATTCAGTTTTAATAATCTATGTAAAATTAAATTTTGTTGATCTTTTTAACCCTTTCGCAACCTTGGGTTTTTGCATTTTCATTTTTTGCTCCTCTTGTTCCCAGAGCCATAGCATATTTATTTTTTGGTCAATATGGCCATGTGAGGGCATATTTTTTGCGGGACGAGTTGTACTTTTCAAAGCTGTTATTAGTTTTACCATATAGGAAAACGGGAAAAAAATTACAAGTGCGGTGAATTTGCAAAAAAAGTGCAATACCACAGTTGTTTTTTATTTTATTTTTTTACCACGTTCACTGAATGCTAAAATTGACCTTCCACTCTTATTCTCCAGGTCATTACGAGTTCGTATACACCAAACATGTATAGTTTTTTTTTTATTTAAGCGGTGAAAAAAATTTCCAAAATTTGGTTTAAAAAAAAAAAATAGCGCCTGTAGCGTCTCCATTTTTTGGGATCTGGGGTTGGGTGAGGGCTTATTTTTTGCACGCCGGGCTGACGTTTTTATTGATACCATTTTGGGGTAGATCCAATGTTTTGATCGCCCGTTATTGCATTTTATTGCAATTTTGCGGCGACCAAAAAACATAATTCTGGCGTTTAGAATTTTTTTCTCGTTACGCCGTTTACCGTTTGGATTAATTCTTTTTTTATATTGATAGATCAGGCGATTCTGAATGCGGCGATACCAAATATGTCTATGTAGGTTTTTTTTTTAATATTTTATTTTGAATGGGGCGAAAAGGCGGTGATTTAAACTTTTATATTTTTAATTTTTTTTTTATATTTTTAAAAACTTTTTTTTTCACTTTTTGCATGCTTTTATAGTCTCCATAGGAGACTAGAAGCAGCAACTGTCCGATCGCCTCTGCTACATACAGGGGATCAGCAGATCCCCTGTATGCAGCAGAAATGGTCCTGTGCTATGAGTGCCGACCACTAGGTGGCGCTCATAGCGACGAGCTCATGACAACTGCAGGCGTCTGCTGCAGACCCTGGGTTGTCATGCCCACCCATAGGTGACCCGCGATCACGTGACGGGGTCGCCAATGGGCGGGGCTTATGACGCGCTTCGCCCTCACTGAACCGGGGGATTACAGCCTGTGCGTACTAATACGTCACAGACTGTAAAGGGTGTTAAATAATTTAATGTGCATAATGCATACCTGTTTTAAGCAACATTTTAAAGTATTCCTGCACTGAGAGGCTTTGTTTAATAAAGGTAAAGCAGATCAAATGTAATGACAAATTTGGTTTTACATCTGAATATCGGGAATAAAACACACAGCCTTATTCCAATTCCAGAAGATACAGAGCTGGCATGGTCACACTTTCATTTCACATCTCCATCTTTTGCTCCCCTAAAAACAGAGGCTGATTATAACAGAAAGAAAATGAAGAATGTCTCCATTTAGAATAGTTTTCTTTTTTCCTCTGCTTCAATCTGTTTGTTTGTTAATTATAAAATTAGATGAAACATTGAGCTGGGTAATAGTAGAGTTTGAATGCCTTTAAGGGCAGTCAGTGTAATAGTAGTAGTATAGTCATCTTTTCTTATTTAATCCAAAAAAGTGAAAAATTAAGAATGGAAGACAAATACTTTTCTTTTTAGATTTGATGTCAAATTTCTGCTTTTAAAAACACCTGCATGCAAGATTTCTCTGTATGTAAAAAAACCCCAAAGGGCTGATTCTGGAGACGAAGCTTACACTGTGGAAATTCTGCAGCATCAGTTACTGATCATAATCAAATGTTTTATTAAAAAGAGATACGACAAATACATAGAGATACGACACATACAGTACAGACCAAAAGTTTGGACACACCTTCTCATTTAAAGATTTTTCTGTATTTTCAGGGGTAGCGTTTCTCCTTAAGGAGAGTGACACACCAATGCTGGCACGTCAAGGTAAGGAGGCTTATTCACCATGTAATGCTCCTCTGGGAAATTTAATATTCAAATTGCCTCTTCAGAGAGTCCAGAGCCTCTCACCTAGCCAAATCAGACCTCATACTTTGCACTGACGAGGGCCAACAGCCCGAAACACCGTGTCTGCAAATTGAGATTCTGATTTGGCTTTTATCCTAAGTCATATTGCACGACTCGTTAAAGGGTTGATTGTGACTTGTAGGATTGCTGCTTCCAATAGGTGGCGCTATAGAGTACAAGTCCTCTTTTTCTCTGAAGAGGCAATTTGCATATCTGTATTTTCATTACTTTGAAAATTGTACATTCACACTGAAGGCTTCAAAACTATGAATTAACACATGTGGAATTATATACTTAACAAAAAAAGTGTGAAACAACTGAAAATATGTCTTATATTCTAGGTTCTTCAAAGTAGCCACCTTTTGATTTGATAACTGCTTTGCACACTCTTGGCATTCTCTTGATGAGCTTCAAGAGGTAGTCACCGGAAATGGTCTTCTAACAATCTCCGGTGACTACCTCTTGAAGCTCATCAAGAGAATGCCAAGAGTGTGCAAAGCAGTCATCAAAGCAAAAGGTGGCTACTTTGAAGAACCTAGAATATAAGACATATTTTCAGCTGTTTCACACTGTTTTGTTAAGTATATAATTCCACATGTGTTAATTCATAGTTTTGATGCCTTCAGTGTGAATCTACAATTTTCATAGTCATGAAAATACAGAAAAATCTTTAAATGAGAAGGTGTGTCCAAACTTTTGGTCTGTACTGTACCTGCAAGTTATCTGGCTCAATTTTATTGACAGTAGAGATGAGCAGCTTACGGAGTGGTCAACAAGAATGTTTTGAGCTAATAGCAGAATAGAGGGGTCAGTGCACAGACAAACTCACTCCAATCTTTAGGCCATTGCTCCTTCAAGACTTCCTTTAGCAAGGCAGAGCAACTGGTGAACATTTAATTAAGCTCAGCAGTTTTAACAGTACTCACTAGTACTTAAAGTGGTTGTCTGGCCTTGAGGTACAAGTCTGCAGTCGCTATATGTGACTGCGGGCTTGTGAATCTTCACAGTGCACGCATGACTAGCGCCATGAGTGGAAGATCATGTGACCGCAAATATGCAGTTTGAATACTTCCATCCACACTCCGACTAGACGTGCCTGGTTTCACTCAATTGTCTTGTATTGAGAGAGTCAACTTGAGGCCACATGCAAATCGCATACCTGCGGTCACTTGCCTGTGGCTTGTGATGCCAGCAATAGAGAATTGCAAGTCTGCAATCACATAAAGTGACTGCATATTTGTTGCCTAAGGCAAGGCAATTCCTTTAACTCCCTAAGGGATAGAGCTAGACAATAAGAAGGGCTTAATAGAAATGGTGTATGTTTTCAAGGGTCTCCGATTTCAGCCTTCTAACTTTTCCCTGCTTAAGGATGCCTCACTTTTATAGCATCTTATCTTATTCGTAATTTGAACTGTACTGGGATCACTTCTGGGCCAATACAGTCTTTTCTTAGCCTATATCTGCCTGCAGCAGTCTTCTATTGTTACACACATAGCATTCAACAATAAAATGCCCTCAAGCCCTTTTAACTGCTCCTCCAATTCCTTCTGATACCCTTAATCTGCACACTGCTGCCCCATGTATTGACAGTTTTCCCTGTATGTCAGGGAAAGGTTTGCCTTCTCCACTTTGAGAGGCAACCATGAACGTCCTACAAGCTCAGAAACTCAGCTACCTCACTATACTGCCATTGTGCTGCCCAGCTAAAATGACCATTTATTACAGATTTTTTACTGAGAGTAATTAAGTGCTCATTGCTAGGTAAATAATTATTTGCAATGTTCAATGACATTTTTAATTGCTTAGTGTGCTGGTTTTACTCTGCGATAACTGTATGTCTAAAGTTCTATGTTTATTTCTTAAATAAACCTTTCCATTTTCAGTATTGTCCAGACAACAAAGGAAGTTTACAAAATGCAAACATGGATTTCATACATAATACAATGTTGTTACTTCTTTTTGTTCAATGATTTATTTGGTGGAGTACAGAAAGGGTTTTACTGTCTAATTTTCTAACACAAATGATTTTCACAAATTAAAGAAGACCTGTCAGCTGTCCTGACATATTTGTTTTAGTAAAAATTGTAATTTACCATATTATAATAATTCTAAATCATATTTTTAAATACTTTGCATTCTGCTGTTTGTCTCAAACTACTTAAAGCATATTTATTAATAAAGTGACAACTGGGTGTCAGCATTCCCCATTTCGAATGAGTGTGTCCATGCACAGACAGCACTTGTTAGACAGTGTCAGATTGGGCATGGACACATCCCCATTGGGGAAAATCTCACTGTCAATTTATTCATACATTTCTAGGAAAAATAACTGAGGAACAGCACAATAGAGATTTCTGAGACAAGATGTTCCCAAATTGTTATATTGTGGGGTAAACAGTTATTTACTAAGACAGACTGGTTAAAAGAGTGATTTATAAGTTCTATCTCAAGCAGATTTTACAAAACAAACTGCATACACTGGTAAAAAATATCTTACATCTCATGGTGCTAGGGTACTACCTTTAAAAATGTTGTGTGGCTGTATAACCCTGATTTTAAGATTAACATTTTATGAGTGTTGGTCTCATGAAATTCTCAATTTAATATTACTCAATGAATCTTTCAAATGTAAGTACATAAGCCTCATCAGATCTAAGTGATACATTTAATAATATATGCCATTTTCTATTATAAAATCTGGTGACAGATCTGCGTTAAAAGCATTATTGTAACAACTTACCCAACTACTAATTGTTTCCTAACAGAGTAAAACTGCTAGACTTACCTACCCAGGGTATTAAAGCATGATATGTTAGGAGCAAAGTAATAGTTATACATTTAGAAAACAGATTTAATTAGTCAACTAATGACATTAACAAATGTGATATTCAATGGAGTGCTGGCTTGAGAACTTCAAAAAGATATCCAGGAACCACAACAGCCACATCTGTTATAGATTTGGAGCAGGGTCCAACTGAGCAACATTTTATTGAGAAGATTGAAACCAATACTTTTCTCTGAGTATACTTGGACTTAAGGGGGAAAGTATAGGGAAATAGAGGACGGAGGGGCAAATGAACTCAAGTTACATGTAGTACACTTTGATAGTTTAATTTTATAATAAAACAGTAGGATTGACCCATTAGCTAGACTTGAAGACTGACCACAAACCTAAATAGTTTCCCAGAAATGCAGTACCAGTGTCTGGTACTTTAGTGTCAAAAATGGGATAGAAACAAGGCAGGGGTCAGGAGTTAAGGTGACTGCAAATGTTCTGGTGAGGCTGCAAGTTTGGGTAAAACTGACAAAGCACTTTTAAGAAGTGGGTTTTTGTTATGCTTTTCAGGGTATCAGATTGAGTGAGACAGAGTCTTTAAAAACGATTCTTGCACATGTGCAGTTTCCAAGTCCACGCACCAGTGTAATTCACCAGAGAAGGGCAAGTTCAAACATCTATTTAGCTTTATGGCCTCAGAATATTTTTCAACATCAGGTTATCCAAGACCTCCACTGTGTTTCTTTTGTGAAAGGAGTCTGTGTGACAACCATTGTCTCATGGAGAAGAGCAGTCTGATGCATATAAAAAAGTTTTGGGGAATTTGGATCAGAATGATAAAGTATTTTTAAAGTATGACTGGTAGTATGCAGGTCTATGACCGGTTCCTCCTATCCATCCATGATAAGTATTGAATTTTGAGAATTTGGAGGTGGGTAATTATTGTTGTAAGTGGTAAATAACTCAGTTTGTATAAATGTTGGAGATCTATAGGTAGTTGGATGTCAAAGTAGTGGATTAAAGTTTTAGGACACTTATAGGGAGAATCATCTTTAATATTTAGGTATTTTTTAGATAGGGAGATGTCAAAGCAATATCAGCTGTTGTTATATCAATTAATAAATAGCATAATCAATACAATTATTATAATCCATATTTTGCCAATAAGTTATACGTCTGCTATATACCGGCTTTATAAAATCATATTTTGTTTCTGTAAAAGAATCCAAAGCCAAGCCTGCAGATAATGTTAGAATGTTCTGTAACATATTGTTCCATAGATAGAATGTACTCACAGAAACCATGCATCTGGAGGTCTCCTGGGCCAGAATTATCCTTGAGAACTAGTAATTGTTTATGTGCCAGTTTAATTGTTTCTGAACATGAATAGACACTTAATGACTGCGGGCCAGAATTTTGATTTAAATACTACACCCTTCTGTAACAGGCCTGTTCTCTCTTTCATACTTATAGAGGTCTATGCCTTTTATAGCTTTTCTTTATCTCTTTTAATGGTAACTTTTATTCTAAATAAACTTCCTGTTCTTTAAATCACCCATGAAGACGGATATGTTTTCGTGGAATACAGATTTCCATATCACAATGTACCCATTAGGCCTTTTAATGGAGGAATTATTTTATGAGGGCCAACAAAACATTTTCCCCTTTATCTCAAAGATATTTTGTTGGTATTTTAGAAGATTTTGTTATTGATTATTAGCTTAACTTATCGTTCAATTTATTTCTCAAATTTTTCAGGTCATCTTATGCTGTTTGGGCTGGTGAGTTTTTGTGTACTTTTTTCTAGTGTGTTAATTTGTGCTAGGAGTTAATCTCTTTGTCTCTTTCCATTTTTACTTTAGTTCCCAGTGATATCAAGAGTCGTTCAGTATATATGCTTTGTGTGCTTTCCATACATATGGGAGTGTGACATTAGTGCCAAAATATGTGTGGATGTTTTCGGATGGATAATTGACACAGGATGGGTTATCTTGGACAAATTAATTTAATCTATGTGTCCAGTCTCTAATAAGTTACTCAAGGAAAGTGAGATTATGACATCGCAGTTGCCAGATAAAGTTGCCAGGCCGATAATGACAGTAACAAAAAAGGCAGCAGATTATCATACTTGATAATGTTATGTAATTTCTGGTGAGATTTGTGTGGCAGTGAAAAAAGTAAAGTATCGACATAACAGGTGTAGAAGTCTCCAGGCATCCACAACACCCAGCTTATTGAATTCTCTTTTAGCACTGCCCAAGGTGGAAGCCTAAAAATGGATCTGCCCATGTAAAAGTCGGCCAGAGGGTTTAGTGAGAGATTTAAGTCACCTCTCACTTCCAATGAACCTTTGGCAAAAGCATAGAGTACTGTTAGAGTCTTAACTATCCATTAATTTTGGTATTTGTTAGGTGCGTATAGAATAGCCAGGGTATATAGAGGGTTAACAATTTTTCTTTTCATAAATATAGCTCTATTATTCAGATCATTATGATGAGCAAGGAGAGAAAAGAATACAACTTTGCATATTGACACAGATATTACCCTGAAAGTTAAGCTGACAACAACTATGGAACCAATGATCTAAGACATTAGTCGGGAGTTTAGGACTTTTCCTTCCTTAAAATGGGTTTATTGAATGAAGACAATCAAAGATTTATCCATTTTTAACAGTTTTAGAATTTAATGGGTTTATGAGCAGAGTTTAGACATTTGACATGATAGAACACTAAGTTAATAAGAACCATGGTTGATGTTGTGATGTGTTCTCTGCATTCTTATGGCCTGTTCTCGTCAATGAAATATTATTCCTAATTTATCTGTGTGCAGAAAATAGAATGCTTATGGGAGAGTAAAAAAATATGCAAGAGAAAGAGTCCCAGTTGTGTGCTGGGGTTAATACTTGGAGCTGAGTGAGTTGCCACCAGTGGCACCCCAAAGGGCAGATAATTTGGATTTTAAAGTATTACCAAGATAACCACCAGTGCCAGTATTCTCAATACATTGCAAAACCAGAAAGTATGACTAAAATGTCCCACAGTATTGCTAAGAAACATATGCATACTTGAGATAACTGTAGAAGTTCTGTAAATTAGAGATAAGTTTAGTGAAGGATTTGCTAAGTCTGGGCATTCATGTGTTGTAGTAGTCCTGAATTTGGCAGTTCACCTCTTGGACTTGGATATCTAGCTTAGGCACACTGGGCCAGGTGCCTATTTTAGGAAGATCAGTTAGTTTTATATCAGTGTAAACCAGAAGCCAGGAGACTATGTCTATATGGTGAATAACAAGTTTTTCCCATGCTTCGTTCAGATAATCTTGGATATGAAATTTAATTTTTCGGTTGCCTTTCATTATGGCAGGTCCAAAATGATAAAGCTAGGCACATTGCAATTTGGCGTCATGCAGTTTCAATACTAATGAACGTAGTCTTTCAGTAAGAGTAGATGCATGTATGTCTTGGATACTGATCTATATGATTAGATGGTTATTAATTCAACACATTTTTAGGTTGCTAAATATAACAGGTATTTTACATCCCTGGACCTGCATATTTTTAAGACAAAGCCGACAATCTGTGAAACATTTGTTTTTGTATCTCAGCACTGTACATCACATTTTACTGTATAGACAATAAGTTAACTTTTGATACTTCATTTTCTTTTGCAAAGTTATCATTTTAGAATTATAACAATGCAGACACTGACAAGACATTTGCCATAAGCAAGACGCTCGAGGTTAGTGTGTCCTGGTTTCGTTGAACGATGGCATTTTTTCTGTTACATGTATCTAAACAGATTGTGCTGTTCAGGGGAAATGGCTCAATGACAGATTGTTCAGTAATGGCCACATAAATCTTCAAATTTGTGACAAAAACTATAAAACTCTGGGCAAGTATATTTACAGCTAGAAGCGCTTCATTCTATACACTATTACCACAAGGAACAATAAACATATCGAAAAAAACAGTGAGGTAAAGCAGCTTCTTAAGCTAAAAATTAACATAATGACTTATAACACTAAACACTTCTGACATGTTATGTCATTTTCTTCAGACTTCAAGTCTTTGCAAAGAAAACAAATCTACATTTATAATTGAGAAGATTCATTTATGCTAGTGACAGTAATTATAATGTAGTAATTTAGAGTAAAAAAATATTCGGTTGACATGTGATGATTGACAGCAGGCATCAGTTGCTGGTTACAAAAATATTTCTCAAAATAGAATGTCATGCCCTGTGACATTAGCACAAAGCTAGAAACAGCTATAGATGCAGATGGGTAATATAGTGGAACAAACTATCACCTGCTGGTTCAACTGTCTGCTACACTGAAGCAAAATGTAACGAAAACATACATGGCAATATGAGGAGACAAATCATTCTTTAGCACAAGGAGCATCAAGGCATAGAGCCAGATATCTAACTAGCATAAACTTTGAGCTTGTTGACCATTATATATACAATATTTGAGACTGTGGGTAAGATTAGTTACTACATGTGCAATAGTGTATATGATCGGTGTGCCTGTCTCTTTCTTTTGTAGCATAATACAGATCTATCAACAGGGTGTATGCCCGACTAATAAATCTGCCAAATCTTTCATAAATGAGTTGTACCCTGCCAACACTGAAGGCTTGCCCACTTTTTTCTGGAACATCACAAGGACTTCCACACAAACACTAAATTATTGAAGATAGTTGGTGTTAATATTATGGCATATCATGATATGAAATAAAATAATACATAAAATAAACATTTCAAATAAAAACAAGATTTGGAACAGGGAAACAATTTTGTAAACTATACATCAAAAGATGATGATGATCAACTTATCAATGTCGAGTTGAAGAAAAAAAAAGAAAGATTTCACACAGAAATTATTATTATGAAATACTCTTCAAGTCTGGCTTAAAATAGGAAACTTTTATCAAATACTTTATTAGCTAAATCTAATTTAGTAGATGGGAGTTTTTAATTCAGGATAAAGCACATTTAAAAGAGTTGTCAGTGACTTTAATATTGGTGGTTCTCCATAGGATAAGGAATCAATACTAGATTGGTAGAAGTGTGACACCGATCAGCTGTTCCTGGTGCTGGCAGCGGCCAGTTGTGACCATTTGCGGATCTGCACCATGCAGCTCCATTAACTGCATAGTGTTCTGCCGCCACGTACTGTACATTCATAACTTTTCAAATGAGTAGGTGTGGATCTGCAGTACCCAGCTGGGACTACTACGCAGTTGACAGAGCTGTGCTTTTCTGCTCTCCAACTAAGCACCTCTGTCCACCAACAGCACTGGTTACAGCTGATCCACGGGTGTGCCAGGTGTTCCACCCCCATTAATATATCTGGTATTGATGACTTATTATAAGGATAGGCCATCACTATGAAATTAGCAAACAACCTATTTAAGTATTGCACAGACAGTCTATTTCATGGAGATTTATATAATAGTCAGTTTATCCAGAGTCACTATGAGGGAATTGATTTCTTGTTGCCTCCTTGTTCCTCTCTAATTCAGAGCTAACAGTTGAGCGTTTCAACAGAACAACACACTGTGATCAGCATATTGTCCTTTGTAACAAAAAGGATGGTAAAAGGATAAAAAGACAAGTTATTACTGACATACGAAATAAACATTTAGAAAGAAAGATTAAGTATGAATATAATGCATCTTACCAGTATTCCCTAAATAATGAAACAATCTAAAAAATGTAACGGTTGAATTGTGTAATTATAACAGGTTTTATGTGTTTGCTTGTAGGAAATAAGGCAATAAATATATAAAACAAGATTCTTTTGTTCTTTGGAGATATTCCCCAAAGGCCTTTTCTGTCAGTCCCTTTAAAAATGAATGCAAGTGATTTTTCATTTTATCGTCTATTTCAACTCAGAAATATAGAGAATAGGAAAATGATCATGAAATAAGTAGGACACTATTCTTGACACATTTCTTTTCTATTGCATGATATCTAGCTGTGATAAAATGTATTGCTTTGGATGGGCTCCTATTATCCATTCCTGTGTATTTTTTCGGTAATGCAATTCATATTTTGGTATACAGAATGTTAAATTCTGAATTGTTCTTACATATAAAGTTGCTTAGTAATTAAGTAAAATAAGTCATTTTGAAACATAATTTTTTGCCCACTTTCAATGCAGGAATCATTGTAAACAATTGTGGTTTTCATCAGTAAGTTTAAGCTTAAGTTGCAATGACCTAGCCATTTGAATAGCGTATGCAAGAGTTCTTTATTTTACGCCAAAAATTGAGAAGCAGGAAAACCTTTCCTGAACCTTTTCTCTTGGAATGTTTTCTCTACATTCCTTTAAAGCTTTCAGATCCAATTTTTGGTATAGTAATATAGGGAGCAGGTGAAGACTTATCACTAGAGATGAGCGAACATGTTCGGAAAACATTAGTTTTTTCAAATTCGGCACGAACATTGCACATTAGGATTTGTGATCGGACCCCCGATCATTTTTACTGAAAATCGGCTCAGTTCGTCAAAAGCGCGGGAAATGATCGCGTTTCCATTACTGTATTTTTTATGACTTTGGCTAGGATAGTGGTGCTGTATGATGAGCGGGGGAGATGTGTTTGATGAGGGGAGGAGGTGGGAGAGGACAGAGTAGAGGCAGGCTGTTAATCTTAATTTAATTTTTATTTTTTAACTTAATGTGTGCAGATTCTGGCAAGCTAATCAGGGCACAGGAACCATCCACAACATTCAGACACAAGGGCTTGTGCCATTGGCTGCTGAAGTCACATGTCCATCTCCATATAAGGAGCGGACATGTTGTTTTAGTGCCATTTTGTCAGTGTAACAGTGCAGAGAGGCTGCTCCTGACGCTGGTCCTTGATACTGAGAGATTGAGATTGTTAGCTAAGCGGTTGCTTCTAAATCAGATAGTTTAGATAGATAGGATCCTGTGTGGCTGGGAAATCGACCTTCCGACAGATCAATAGTTTTTGCTATTAGTGAGGTCCAGACAGAGACAGCAGGCCACATTTCAGCATAGAACTCTGTTGTGCATTGCTGATATTGTGCTCCATGCTGGAGTACATCTTTGAACCTCTTTTTTTTTCTGTTTTTTTTGTTCCTACCATGCAACATAAAGCTGGCCACATCTGAGCTTGTAATTATTTTGCACTGAGATTCAGCTATATATAGGGTTCCACAGTAAAAAATATAATTTCTACTGTTACTACCATGATACATAAAGCAGGCCACATCTCATTGTGTAACTTTTTTGCACAGAGATGCAACTGTATCCAGAGCTCGTCCACAGTAAAAAAATAATCAAATTTCTTCTGTTAGTACCGTGATAAATACAGCAAGCCCCATCTCAGCTTGTAATTTTTTGGCGCATGTATTCTGCTGTACACAGGTCTCGTCCACAGTGAAAAATCAAATTTCTTTTGTTACTACCATGATACATAAAGCAGACCACATCTCAGCTTGTAATTTTTTTGTACTGAGATTCTCCTGTATCCAGAGCTCATCCACAGTAAAAAAAATCACATTTCTACCATGATACAAACAACTGGCCACATCTCAGCTTATAATTTTTGGGTGCATATATTCTACTGTATACAGGGCTCATGCACAGTAAAGAAAATCTAATTTCTTCTGTTACTACCATGATACATACAGCAGACCACATCTCAGCATGTAGTTTTTTTTCTGCATAGATTCTGCTGTATACAGGCCTCATTCACAGTAAAAAAATCTAATTTCTTGTGTTACTACCATGATACATACAGCAGGCCACATCTTAGCTTGTAGTTTTTTGGCAAATATATTCTGCTGTATATAGGCCTCGTCCACAGTAAAAAAAAAATAGAATCTCTTCTGTTACTACTGTGATACATAAAGCAGGCCACATCTCAGCATGTAATTTTTTTGTTCAGAAATTCAGTTCTATCCAGAGCTCGTCCACACTAAAAAAAATAAAAAAATCTAATTTCTTCTGTTACAACTGTGATACATACAGCAGGTCACATCTCAGCATGTAATTTTTTTGTTCAGAAATTCAGTTCTATCCAGAGCTCGTCCACAGTAAAAATAATTTAATTTCTTCTGTTACTAACGTGATACATGCAGCAGGCCACATTTCAGTATGTAATTTTTTTGTGCTGAGATTCTCCTGTATTCAGAGCTTGTCCACAGTAAAAAAATAATGAAATTTCTTCTGTTAGTACCGTGATAAATACAGCAAGCCACATCTCAGCTTGTAAATTTTTGGCGCATGTATTCTGCTGTACACAGGTCTCGTCCACAGTGAAAAATCAAATTTCTTCTGTTACTACCATGATACATAAAGCAGACCACATCTCAGCTTGTAATTTTTTTTGTACTGAGATTCTCCTGTATCCAGAGCTCGTCCACAGTAAAAAAAATCAAATTTCTACCATGATACAAACAACTGGCCACATCTCAGCTTGTAATTTTTGGGTGCATATATTCTGCTGTATACAGGGCTAATGCACAGTAAAGAAAATCTAATTTCTTATGTTACTACCGTGATACATACAGCAGACCACATCTCAGCATGTCGTTTTTTTCTGCATATATTCTGCTGTATACAGGCCTCATTCACAGTAAAAAAATCTAATTTCTTGTGTTACTACCGTGATACATACAGCAAGCCACATCTTAGCTTGTAGTTTTTTGGCAAATATATTCTGCTGTATATAGGCCTCGTCCACAGTAAAAAAAAATAGAATCTCTTCTGTTACTACTGTGATACATAAAGCAGGCCACATCTCATCTTCTAATTTTTTGGCGCATATATTCTGCTGTATACAGGCCTCGCCCACACTAAAAAAAATCAAAAAATCGAATTTCTTCTGTTACAACTGTGATACATACAGCAGGTCACATCTCAGCATGTACTTTTTTTGTTCAGAAATTCAGTTCTATCCAGAGCTCGTCCACAGTAAAAATAATTTAATTTCTTCTGTTACTAACGTGATACATGCAGCAGGCCACATCTCAGTATGTATTTTTTTTGTGCTGAGATTCTCCTGTATTCAGAGCTTGTCCACAGTAAAGAAATCTAATTTCTACTGTGATACATACAGCAGGCCACACCTCATCTTGTAATTTTTTTGTCGCTGAGATTCAGCTGTATCCAGGGCTCCACAGTAAAAAAATCTAATTTTTCTGATACTACCGTACTACATAAGCAAGGCCACATCTGAACTTGTAATTGTTTTGCGCTGTTATTCTGCTGTATCCAGGGCTCCACAGTAGAGTAGTACTATGTTACAGAAACCATGTTAATTCTTTTGTGCTGATATTCTGCTACATCCATGAGTTCACATTAAAAAAATCTCTATATTTGCTGTTACTACTGTGCAACATAAACCAAGCCACATCTGAACTTTTAAATCTTTGATACTGATATTCTGCTCCAGCCAGGGGTTGACATTATAAAATCTACATTTTTTTCTTTTACTACCGTGCTACAGACACCATGCCACATTTTAGCTTTTAATTCTTTGGTGCTGATATTCTTCTCCATACAGGGGTTCACATGATAAAATCTAAATTTGTTTTCTTACTACTGTACTACAGAAACCATGCCAAATTTGATGTTTTAATTCGTTTGTGCTGATATTCTGCTACATCCATGAATTCACATGACAAAATCTCAATATTTGCTGTTACTACCATGCTACATGAACCAGGCCACATCTGAGCTTTTTATTTTTTGGTGCTGAGATTCATCTGTATCCAGGGCTCCACAGTAAAAAAATCTGATTTCTTCTGTTACTAACATGATACAGGCCATATCTCTGCTTGTAATTTTTTGGTGCTGATATTGTTCTCCATAAAGGGGTTCACATGATAAAATCTATATTTGTTGTCTTATCACCGTGCTACATAAAACAGGCCAGACTTTACCTTTAAATTCTTTGGTGCTGATATTCTTCACCATACAGGGGCAAACATGATAAAATATAAATTTGTTCTCTTACTACTGTGCTACATAAAGCAGGCCACATTTCAGCTTTTAATTTTTTGGTGCTGATATTCTTCTCCATACTGGGGTTCACATGATAAAATCTAAATTTGTTGTCTTACCAGTTTAAATTCTTTGGTGTTGATATTCTTCTCTATACAGGGGAAAACATGATAAATCTAATTTTTACAATTCTACAGAAACTAGGCCACATCTGAGCTTGTAATTGTTTTGTGCTGAGAGTCTGCTGTATCCAGGGCTCCACAGTTCTGATGGACTATTGACCTATCAGATACAGCATCCCATCACTTGCACTACATCTGCAGTGATATATTATGTCACCTGCCCCTGTCCACTAATCTATGTGGGACTGACAACTCGCCAGTTAAAAGTCCGTATACGTGAACACGTATTAGGAATTGAAGCGGCAAAGGATGCCAGTGATGCATCGTTATTGAAAACAATACCACGACATTTTAAACAGCATCACAATTGCAATGCTTCTTTATTGCGAGCTATTGGAATTGATCATATCCCAAATAATATCAGAGGCGGAAAAATTAGCAAATCTCTGGGCAAATTAGAAACTAGGTGGATTTGGACACTAAAAACTGTATACCCCCTGGGCCTCAATGAAAATATAGGCTTTGTTCCATTCCTGTAACTGCCCTTTTGGTCTTTGTACCATTTTAACAGTTTTATGTCATTTTTATTGTCTTCTAAACCATGTTTTTATTCATTATTTATTTAGTGTGTGTCTTGGTGTTGATTCCCGTATTCTTCACTGGCTATGAAATACCTCATTTTACTCCTGAACCTGGATGTGGATCTGCAACTGTGGACTATTGGAATATTAGAGACGACTGGAGCTTTACGGCGCTTTTTATTTTACTATTTTTATATGTCAGTGTATTTACACTAATACACATTATCACTCACTTTTTCTCTCACTGATTTGTTCTCACATACACTCTTTTAATTCATTTTTTGTATTTTTTATTTATACGTACACATATTACCCGCACATACGTCACTATACACGCACTTGATTAGAACATCCTCTATTTACATTTTATGTATATTTTCATAATTTCACTCTTATACACTTTTTATACAATATTTTTTGTCGTTTAAATCATGCCCACATCTGGCACATTCATGATTTTATCATGTGATGTAAGTGTTTGGATTTAAATATATACATCTTTCACATTTATATTTATTATTTTTATTACTAATATGTCTCTTATGCATTGATATATATATATTGGTTGCATCACTTATTTATGTCTATTTTTAAAGATTTATTGCATATAGATACGTGATATACTCTGGTATTAATTAACCTCTGTGATTTACAAGTCGCACTTTATCTTATATATAATATATTTATATATATATATTTATTTGCTTTATTATTTTTATATACATTTTTCATATATTTATATATATATATCTTTCTATTCTTTTATTGTTTTCTATTTATTATTTTTTTTCCATTTTTTCTACATTATGTTTAATATTTATATCTTTACTCTATATCACTTTATCACTGATAGTATATTATCACTCACACACTATACCTATGCATATATACATTAGGTCATGTCTTGCACATTGCACTTTATGTTGGTAATCAAAATATAAATTTCCCAGCTAGATACCATATATATTATATCCATATTCACAATATTTTATACATTTTCAATTATTATTTTTCCTTAGATTCGGGTCTGTAACATATCTGGTCACCAACTCTGGTCTGTCTAGTGCGTTTGCGTTGTCTGCGCTCCCTGTTCCTGCCGGCCCCGCATCTCTAAGTGTCCGGAGGCTCGGGTCACATGCAGCCGATCACATGATGCGGTTGCCCGCAGGTCCTGGTGCCTCCTGACGGCGCATGCGCAACTATACTAGGCAGACCACAATACAGGACCTTACCGCGCATTGCATGTTGGGTTTGCCCGCCCCCGCTAACCAACGCTGCCAGGTCACTTCCGGTTCCGGGATAGACAAGCCGCGTACACGGCGATTTCTTTTGCGGCGCCACATTTGATTGGACACACATTCCTTTTTATACTTGGTGGTCTCCAAAGACCAACACCCCCTGACGAAGGACACTTCTGTCCGAAACGCGCGTCGGGGTATTCCCGTGATCCCTCCTTCACATTCCACAACCAGGTATGTCAGTTCTCTGCTTAGTATCATGTGCATTCATTGTTCAATTATATACCTTACATAAACAAGTTGGCACCTGGTACTTATTTATTTCAGCAGAAGCAATCTCTTTTCTTATATAGTCCCATAGATCATTGTGCGGCAGTGTATACTTCACTCCTAATATAGTTCTACAGACTATTGTGCTGAAGTATATACTATTTTCTTTGGTGCTGACATACTTGCTTATTCCATCTATCTCATTTCGTATTTTTTGTGGGTTTGTAATGTAAAATATTTTGTCCATTGCAACTGTTACATCTATTGTGTCATGTTCCTTTCTATTAGGTTGCAATTACATTTTTTATATATGGTGGGTTCTCATGTGTTTGTAGCACCACTTTGACCATTGTCCAATAAAGGTCTTTTTATATATATTTTGGATTATGTCTCTTGTATATTGGACTGGACTTTCAGAGGACAGCCAGATGTGCTTATCCATCAAGACACCAGTAGCGCTGAAGACACGTTCTGAGAGAATGCTGGCTGCCACCCATGACAAAACTTCTAAGGTGTGACAGGCGAGCTCAGGCCACTCTTCAGTTTTTCTAGGTCAAAATTCAAAAGGATCCAAACCCCTCAGATGGTATTGATATTGAGCTCGAGATACTAATGCACCATCTCCTTCAGTTGTTCACTACTTGTCAGATTTGTACTCTGCTCTGCAGGTGCACAGTCTGTCTGGTCTAAAAAAAGGAGTGAAACGACTCCCAGTATTTTTTTTTTATTGATTTATTTTACTCATAAATTCCACAGCGCTTTAACACATTTACCAGCGATAGTGGCACTGTCCTCACTGGGCTCATAATCTAAATTTCCTATCAGTATGTCTTTGGAGTGTGGGAAGAAAAATGAGTACTCAGAGGAAACCCTTGCAAATACGGGGAGAGCATACAAACTCCTTGCAGATGTTGTCCTTGATGGAGTTGGACCCCAGCGCTGCAAGGCTGCTAATGTTTTTGTGTTGATGACTCGATATTCCCGAGGTTGGAAGTCTATAACTGTGATGTGCTCCAGCATGTAGATGACTGTAGTAGTGGTACTGATGACGGCATTGCCAGCTCTAACCATCTTAGTAGCCATTTTGAAAATGTACAGAAGGATGCAGAGGTCCTTCAACTGTGTCCACTCCGCAAGTGTGATTTGCACCATGTCCGTACTGCGTTGGGCCAGGCTATGCAAAATTACATACAGCGTCAGGGCTCGTCGCTGCTGCCATAGTCACTGCAACATGTGCAGAGTTCAATTACACCATGGTGCAACATCGCATATCAACCGGTTAACTGGTTGGCTGACAGATCTTTATAGCAATGCAAGTCGATGACCAGCAGGTAGCGAATGGTGGAAGTGAGCACACAGCAGCCGTGGTTTCAGCAGCAGTGCATCCAGGCCGGGATAGGGGCAGAGAAATTGCTGTACCACCAGGTTGAGGATGTGAGCCATGCAAGGCACGTGTGTGAATTTGCCCTGGCGTAGGGCCGCCATCAGGTTTGCACCATTATTGCACACTGCCTTTCCTGGCTCCAGGTTCAGTGGAGACAGCCATTGCTCAAATTTGGGTTGGATAGCTGTCCACAACTCTTGAGCTGTGTGACTGCAATCTCTAAGACAAAATAATTTAAACATTGCCTGATTGCAGTGAGCCCTAGCTGCGCAGTGCAGAGGTGGGGAAGATTCTCTCTTCACTGTTGGAACGTGTGTCTCATTAGGGGAGAGGTTGAGGGTGCAGGTGGAGACCCTAGAGGAGGTGGAGGAGGCAGAATCAGTAGGGGAAGTGTTAGATACAGATGTTTGTCACGCAAGCCTCGGGGATTCTAAGACTTGGTGTCTAGTGGTTTAATTCTCCATCTCCTGATGTGTAGTGATTTAGTTCTCCAACCCTAGGTGTTTAGTAGTTTAGTTCTCCAACACCTGTTGCCTTCCTTTGGTAGTGCATTGAGCTGTAGGTTAGATTGCTGCTAAAGGGGAAAAAAAAACCTCTTTAAATCTTCTTCCTTAGCGAGTGTGAACGGAGTCTAAGTGCAAACGGAAGTAAGAGTGTGACTTGTGATTCAGTGAAGAGGTATTTGGGATTCCTGCAGCAAAAACCTGTGTGAATTGCTGAGAGTTGCTGAATTGTGAACTGCTGAGTGCTTTTCTACCTGTTTAATTTTATTGGGCGTTTTACAACCTATTTTATCTCTACAGTTTTACAGTCTCTTATTTTACTACCTGTGTGTTTAAGGGTTAGCTACATTGCACTTAAATCCTGTGGTGTAGCTATACTCACAAGGGGTTAATTAAGGGTGAGGGGTCATAGTTAAGGGTTTATAAGAGGCAGCTGGTTGGGGCTTCCAGTCCTTTGGAAGTGCATTGAGCTGTAGGTTGGATTGCTGCAAAAGGGAAAAAAAAAAAAAAAAAACCCCTGTAAATCTTGTTCCTTAGCGAGTGTGAACAAGCTGAGTGTGACTGGCGCATAAGAACAAACGGAAGTAAGTGTGTAACTTGTGATTCAGTGACTTTGGATTCAGGGAGTTTGGAAGGGAGCAATTTGGACTGAATTGCTGTCTGTATTTTATTAAATCTTTACATTTCTTTTTACTTAACATTTCTGTCTAGTGCAATTCCCATTAGGAAATGAGATCCATTATTGACAATGCTATCCAGTGTACATCTTGCCACATGTATTCAATCCTTGAACAGCCCGTCTTGGGTGCATACTGCTGTGCGAGATGTGATCATGTTGTGCGTTTGGAAGCCCAGGTACTGGATCTAAATGAGCAGCTGGCAACAGTGAGATCCGTAGACAATATGGAAAGGAGTCTGCTGCTCACTGAGCTGCTGCTCACTGGGGTAAATGTGGGGAAGGATGGTAGTATGGAGCTGCAGGACAGTGAGGTAGCTAGCTGGGTGACAGAAGGGGGGTTAGAGGGAAGAGTGCCAGGGAGGCTAGTCCTGATCTGGCACACCCCAATAAGTTTGCAAAGTTGGCAGATGAGGAGGGTGTCAGTACAGGGGTAGCACTGCTGCAGCAAGGCATGTCCTCTGAAAGCCAGAGGAGTGTCAGCTCCAGTAAGGGGGGAAATAGGAGAGCAGGGCAGGCCAGGCAGGTGCTGGTAGTGGGGGACTCAATTATTAGGGGAACAGATAGGGAAATCTGTCACAAAGACAGGGATCGTCGAAAAGTGTGCTGCCTACATGGTGCTCGAGTCTGGCACATCGCTGATCGGGTTGACAGATTATTGGTAGGGGCTGGTGAGAACCCAACGGTCATGGTGCACATTGGCACAAATGACAAAGTTAGAGATAGGTGGAAGGTCTTTAAAGATGATTTCAGGGAATCAGGCTGCAAGCTTAAAGCAAGGACATCCAAGGTGGTCTTCTCTGAAATACTGCCTGTACCATGTGCCATGCCAGAGAGGCAATGGGAGATTAGGGAGATAAATAAGTGGCTCAGGAATTGGTGAAGGACTGGGCTGACTTCTCAGTTGGCGACAGGTTCTACACTAGGGATGGGCTGCACCTCAATGGGGAGGGTGCAGCTGTGCTGGGGGAGAAAATGGCTAGAAAGTTGGAGGAGTGTTTAAACTAGGGATTGGGGGGAGGATATTCATTTCATAGGTGGGGAAGATAGTGCAGATAATGACCTGGGCACAAATAAAGAAATTGGGGGAGGGGTTAGAACAGTCAATATAGTAAGAAGGAATAGAGGTACAGAGAGATACGTAAAATGCATGTATACTAATGCCAGAAGCCTCACCAACAAAATGGAGGAATTAGAATTAATTTTGTTGGAAAATAATTATGACATGGGGGGATATCTGAGACATGGCTGGACGAGAGCCATGACTGGGCAGTTAATTTACAGGGCTATAGTCTGTTCAGAAATGACCGTACAAACAAATGAGGGGGGTGTGTGTTTATATGAAAAATCATCCTTAAAACCCATCTTGCGTGAGAATATATGTGAATCTAATGAAAATGTAGAGTCCCTGTTGGTGGAGATAAGGGGAGGGGGAAAAAATAATAAATTACTGATAGGGGTTTGTTATAAGTTTCCAAAAATAATGGAAGCAGCGGAGAATATCCTCATAAAGCAAATAGATGAAGCAGCGACTCAAGGACACATCATTATTATGGGGGACTTCAACTACCCTGAAATACATTGGGGAACAGAAACCTGTAGTTCCAGCAAAGGTAATAGGTTTTTGACAACTATGATAGACAATTACCTTTCACAACTGGTTCAGGACCCAACAAGAAGGGGGGCACTGCTAGACCTAAAATTAACCAATAGGCCAGACCGCATATCAAATATGCGAGTTGGGGGTCACTTGGGTAATAGTGATAGCAAAATAATACGTTTTCATGTATCCTTTAATAAGATGTGTAGTAGAGGGGTTACAAGTACATTAAACTTCAGGAAGGCAATTTTCCAATGGTTGAGAGATAATCTTAGTGCAATAAACTGGGATGATATCCTGAGACATAAAACTACACAAACCAAATGGGAGACATTTATTAGCATCCTGAATAGGACCTGAGCACAATATATACCCTATGGGAATAAACATGCTAGAAATAGAAGGAAACCACTATGGCTAAATAGAGCTGTAAGGGGCGCAATAAGTGACAAAAAGAAAGCATTTAGAGAACTAAAGCAAGTAGGTAGTGATGAGGCATTAAATAAATACAGAAAATTAAATAAATTCTGTAAAAACCAAATCAAGGCAGCAAAGATTGAGACAGAGAGACTCATTGCCAGAGAAAGTAAAAATAATCTCAAAATATTCTTTAAATACATAATTAGTAAGAAACTAAAAATGATAGTGTTAGCCCCCTTAAAAATAGTCTGAGTGAAATGGTGGATGAGGAAGAGGAAAAAGCCAATATGCTAAATGATTTTTTTTCAACAGTATTTACACAAGAAAACCCCATGACAGAAAACATGATCAGTGATCACAAAAATTCATCATTAAATGTCACTTGCTTAAACCAGCAGGAAGTACGGCGGCGTACAGGAATTAAGTAAAGTCATCTAGATAGACCATTATATTTATTCTTTAAAGATTCCAGAATAACAGGGTCTGTACCACAGGACTGGCGTATAGCGAATGTGTTGCCAATATTCAAAAAGGAGACAAAAAATGAATTTGGAAATTATAGGCCAATAAGCTTAATCTCTACTGTGGGTAAAATCCCGGAGGCTTTCCTAAGAGATGCTATACTAGAGTATCTTAAGGAGATTAACCTCATGACCCAATATCAACATGGGTTTACGAGGGACCGTTCCTGTCAAACTAATCTGATCAGCTGTAATGAAGATGTAAGTTCTGGACTGAACCAAGGAAATGCAGTGGATGTTGTGTATATGGACTTTTCAAACGCTTTTGATATGGTTCCACACAAAAGGTTGATACATAAAATGAGAATGGGGATAGGGGAAAATATATGTAAGTGGGTTAAGAACTGGCTCAGTGTTAGGAAACAAAGGGTGGTTATTAATGGAACACACTCAGTCTGGGTTAGAGTTAACAGGGGGGGACCACAGTGGTCAGTATTGGGCCCGCTTCTTTTTAATATATTAATGACCTTGAAGGGGGCATACAGAGTAGTATTTCAATGTTTGCAGATGACACTAAACTCTGCAGGGTAATCAATAAAGAGGAGGACAATTTTATATTACAGGAGGATCTATGTAAACTAGAAGCTTGGGCTGATAAATGGCAAATGAGCGTTAATGGGGATAAATGTAAGGTAATGCACTTGGGGAGAGGAAATAAAATGTATAATTATATGCTTAATTGTAAAACACTGGGCAAAACTGTCACTGAAAAGGACCTGGTTGTATTGGTAGACGACAAGCTCACGTTTGGTGGCCAGTGTCAGGCAGCTGCTGCAAAGGCAAATAAAATAATGGGATGCATTAAAGGAGGCATAGATGCTCGTGAAGAGAACATAATTTTACCTCTATACAAGTCACTAGTGCGACCACACTTAGAATACTGTGTACAGTTCTGGTCTCCGGTGTATAAGAAAGACATAGCTGAACTAGAGCGGGTGCAGAGAAGAGAGACCAAGGTTATTAGAGGACTCGGAGTCTGCAATTCCAAGACAGGTTATTACAATTGGGGTTATTTAGTTTGGAAAAACGAAGGCTTAGGGGTGATCTTATTACTATGTACAAATATATGACTGGACAGTACAAAGACCTTTCTACTGATCTTTTTAATCTGAGACGGGGACAAGAGGGCATCTTCTACATCTGGAGGAAAGAAGGTTTAATCATAATCACAGACGCGGATTCTTTACTGTAAGAGCAGTGAGACTATGGAACTCTCTGCTGCATGATGTTGTAATTCGTGATTCACTACTAAAATTTAAGAATGGCCTTAATGCCTTTCTTGAAAAGTATAATATTATTTAATATATGTACTAGATTCCTTGATAGGGCGTTGATCCAGGGAACTAGTCTGATTGCCCTATGTGGAGTCAGGAAGGAATTTTTTTCCCCAATGTGGAGCTTGGCGTTTGCCACATGGGTTTTTTTGCCTTCCTCTGGATCACCATGTTAGTCTATGGGTTGAACAAGATGGACTTAGTCTTTCTTCAACCTTAAAAACTATGTTACTATATTAGTTCTCCATCTTCTGGTGTGTAGTGGTTTAGTTCTCCATCCCCAAGCATCCTGAAAGCCTTGGGGATTCCAAGACTTGTGGAGCAGCCCATTCCCTGCCTGCCCCCACAGCCACCAGAGTCACCCAGTGCTCAGTCAGCGAGATGCAATTCCCCTGGCCATGCTTGCTTGTCTAGGTATCAGTGGTAAAATGGTCCCTGGCAGACATAGATTATTTCAAAGAAATGAATGATGTTGTCTGCAACATTGTGGTGTAGCACACGCTCATCTTTCTTAGAGAAGTAATGGCAACTGGTACTGGGGACAGTTTTCAGAAACCATCTGTATCCACCAGGTGCAAAGGCAGCATTTCTGTGCCCAACAGATTGGAGATGGTGGAGTTCAAGCGCTTAGCTTTGGCATGTGTAGGAAGAAACAAATTTTTATGTTAACAAAGTTGGCAGATAACGTGAGTTGTGTCATCCCTTGCAGTCTCCAAAAAACCCAGGCTAGGCACCCTTGCTACCCCTGCAAACTGCATACCCGAGACCACTGCTTTGGATGCAGTGCTTGTCCTGGTTGCATCAGTCAGAGTCTGAGCAGTAAGCCACAACATAACCTCCTCATCTTCCTCCTCCTCCACCTCCTCTGCTGAGCTACACAGCTGCATGCCTCTGGGTTCACACCAAGTGGGATCTACAACCTCATTGTCATCCTATATGTTCTCCCACTCTTTGCCCTTAGAGTTACCCTCCTCCTCTTCCTGCCCTGACAGCTCAGTGCAGTCCGCGTGTGCCTCAGGTATCTGAGTCTCATCAGTATCACCTCTATGCTGATGACACACAGATCTACCTCTCTGGACCTGAGATCACCTCCTTAATAACCAGAATCCCACAATGTCTATCTGCTATTTCATCTTTCTTCTCTGCTAGGTTTCTAAAACTTAACATGAATAAAACCTTTCCATCAAACTCAATGGTTGTCCATTAAGTTTGATGGACACAAGCTTGACTCTGATCTCTCATTCACACCTGAGATCCAAATCCTTTCCATTTCCTGCCGACTCCAACTTCAAAGTATCTCCCGGATCCACACATTCCTCAACCATGAATCTGCAAAAACACTACTGCATGCCCTCATCATTTCCTGCCTCGACTACTGCAAGTTCCTGCTCTGTGGTCTCCCTTCTAAAACTCTCGCACCCCTTCAATCTATCCTAAACTCTGATGGCCGACTAATCCATCTGTCACCCCACTATTCCCCAGCTTTTCCCCTCTGTCATTCCTTGATCTGGCTCCCTGTTGCCCAAATACTCCAGCTGAAAACCCTAAGTTTAGCGTACAAAGCCATCCAAAATATGTCTCCTCCATGCATCTGTGATCTAGTCTCCCGGTAATTACCTGCATGCAACCCCCGATCCTCACAAGATCTCTTTCTCTACTCCCCTCTTATCTCCTCTTCCCACAATCACATATAAGATTTGCCCCATGCATCTCCCCTGCTTTAGAACTCCCTACTCCAACATATAAGTTTCTCACCTAGCGTGGAAACCTTCAAAAGGAACCTGAAGACCTACCTCTTCCGACAAGTGTACAACCTGCAGTTACCCTCACTCCACAGCCAGCTCCTCCCTCACCTACTATATCTTAACCCATCCCTTGTAGTATTTTTGTGAGTCCTCACGTGCAGGGTCCTCTCTCCTCCTATACCAGTCAGTGATTCTTTTTTCTTTAAGATTATTGTACTTGTTGTTTGCTATGTATCCCCCTTTTCACATGTAAAATGCTATGGAATAAATGGCGCTATAATAATAAATAATAATTATACTATTTGTACTGTGGGTCAATTGATGGATGCCACTTTTCCTGGTGTCTGCCACTAATTTGGGCTGTTTTGGCAGCTTTTGGGCCCCTTTGAAGTTGTTGTCTATGCATTTGGTTTTGCCTCCCATTGAATGCAATGGGATTCGGATATGTTTGTCAAACTGTTCGTCGAACTGTTTGGCGAAAAAACGGGAAGTTTGCCGACCTGAAATGAATTGAACATTTAAAGGCTCACTCATCTCCACTTATAACATAGTGGCATAGTAACGTAGGTTGTATAAAGACCTGGGTCCATCAAGTTCAACCTCCCTCCCCCAAATTTACTCCCTACACTAACTTACTAACTAATTGGGATTAGGCCTCACAAATGTATTAATATTATTATTACCATTTTTATTACTGCTGCACTATTACAATTAAAATGTATCCGTTTATTTTTAAATTTTTTAATTAGTTTTATATTTTTGTATTACTCTTGTGATTCTAATAATGGCATTACTAAACTCTTTATTCCTAAATATGTTGATCCAGAAGAAGGCAAAAACCCCAGGACACCTTCAGCCAATTTGTGGCACAGTGGAAAAATTCCTTTGTGACCCCGAGAAAAGGCGATCTGTCCTAGAACCCTGGATCAAACCTAATTATGTTACCAGTTATGTAATTACTATTACTGTACTAAATGTACTAGTATAGTTGTAACATTTTGTCTAATTTAATGTAACGGGTCTGGGAGGCGGAACCTCTGAGCTACTATACAAGGGGGCGGTCCTTGTAAGGGAGCGGGTGGCGACCAGGGAAGACGGGCAGGCAGTCACTGCAGGTGACCGGGACAGTCTCTGAGTGAACGGGCTGGAGGTCACGGCAAGTGACCGGGGCAGTCTCTGGATGAACGGGCAGGAGGTCACGGCTAGTGACCGGGGCAGTCTCTGGATGAACAGGCAGGAGGTCACGGCAAGTGACCGGGGCAGTCTCTGGAGGAACGGGCAGGAGGTCACGGCAAGTGACCGGGGCAGTCTCTGGGTAAAGGGTTGGTACGACCTGTGATGGCAGAGCCTCCAGGTAGGCTAGCAGGCAGATGGTAGATGTGTGCTCCCAGGTGAGCAAGCGAGAGTCTCTGGAATGGCAGGTGGTCACAGCACGTGACGGCGGAGCCTCCAGGTAGGCTAGCAGGCAGGTAGCAGGTGTGCGCTCCCAGGTGAGCGGGCAGGAGTCTCTGGAATGGCAGGTGGTCACAGCACGTGATGGCGGAGCCTCCAGGTAGGCTAGCAGGCAGGTAGCAGATGTGCGCTCCCAGGTGAGCGGGCAAGCTGGTCCATAGACAGACTGACAGGAGTTGGAGGGCAGACCGTCGGACCTCAGGCTAGCAGGCAGATAGCAGAAGAGCGCTCCCAGGTGAGCGGGCAAGCTGGTCCTTAGACAGACTGACAGGAGTCGGTAGGCAGACCGTCGGACCTCAGGCTAGCAGGCAGGTAAGCGGAATATCAGGCAGGAATCAGACAGCAACTGGCAGGAATCTGGCAGGTAACTGGCAACGGGACCTGAGGGTTGAAGCAGAGTAGTGAACAGTGCAACAACATTGCTCGGGCACCTCCATTTTGGAGGAGGTGCCTTATATATGGTGAAGTCCTCCGGCCATTGGCCGGGGACTCCTTAGGACGGCGCGCGCGGCCCCTTTAAGAGGGAGGGAGCGCGCGCGCGCCCTAAGCACAGTGGCCGGGAAGGAGCGCGCGCTGCCAGCAGAGCGGGAGGAGGACGCCGGGCTCGGAGCAGAGGGGTGAGGGGAACAGCGTCCCTGCCTAGCAGAGGGCAGGGACGCCGGCGCTACATTTAACTGTAACACACAATGTTATGTGTATCAAGGAAATCATCCAGGCCTTTTTTGAAAGCTGTTATAGTGTCTGCCATCACTACCCCTTGTGGTAGGGCATTCCACAGGCTGACTGCTCTGACCGTAAAGAGCCCTTTCCTGTTTAGCTGCCGAAATAGCCTTTCTTCCACTGTAATGTGTGCCCCCTGGTCCTTAGTACAGTCTTTGGAAGGAATAAGTCATGTGCTAGTCCTTTGTACTGACCCTACAAATATTTATACATGTAAATGAGATCTCCTCAGAGGCGTAGCTTTTCTAAGCTAAACAAGCTCAACTTTTTCAACCTCTCATCATATGAGAGGCCTTCCATCCGTTGTAATAATCACACCAGTGAGATAAAAACTTTACTAAATGACAGGTTCATACACATAAAATCTCCACCAGATGGGGCTTAGTCACTTATCACTTGGCAGGCCTTTGAGACTTTGCTTTTCAAAAAATACAAATAAAGAAAATTTACCAACGTGTTTTTGCAAGACAACTAAAGTAAAACTCTTTGAAAAGTCACAAATTTTTACTCAAGAATTGTGCAAACAATTTTACGCCAGTTGTAACAGCGTCAAAATGAGCAGAGACGGTGAGGATTATCAGATGACTTATTCAGGAAAAAAAGACCACCTGTGGAGAGCTACAGAAAGACTTAAAATCAGTAGGTACAATTGTTTAAAAGAAAACTATAAGTAATGCACTCTACCTCTATGGCCTGTATATACGCTTACCATGCAAGACTCCTTTGCTGAACAAAAAAGCATGTTCAAGTGCGTTTAAAGTTTGCTCAACAATGTTTAGACAAACCTGTAAAATACTGGGAGAAAATAGTCTCGTCAGATGAGACCAAAATTGAACTTCTTAGATGCCATAATACACACCATGTTTGAAGGCCAAAAGGCACTGCGTATCAACCCAAAAACACCATAGCAACAAGTTTGGAGGTGGGAATATCATCGTGTGGGACTGTTTGACTGCATATGGCACTAGCAAATTTTATATAATTCATATAATTGAAGGGAGGATGAATGAACAAATGTACCGAGAGATTCTTGATAAAAATATAAGATAAAACAAGGGTGGACATTTCAGCAAGACAATGATCCCAAACACAGAGCTAAGGAAACTCTCAATTGGTTTTAGAGAATGAAAATAAAGCTGCTAGAATGGCCCAGCCAATCACCTGACCTGAATCCAATAGAAAATGTATGGAAGGAACTAAAGCTCAGAATTCATAGAAAGAGGCCACAGAACCTTCAGGATTTGAAGAGTGTTTGTGTGGAAGAATTGGCCAAAATCACACCTAAGCAATACATGCAACTAGTTTCTCCATACAAGAGGCATGTTGAAGGTGTGATCACCAATAGAGATGAGCGAATGTTTCAATATTCGATTTGGATTACAATCACCTAATTTGCGATATTGGCCGATTTATTTGTCGAATGTTTGTCAAACGTTGCCGAATGCCATAGGATTCAATGGGAGGCACCAAAAAAACGCATACACAACACCTTAAAACTGTCCCAAAACACATCAAATTAGGGGTAGACACCTGGAAAGTGCCATCAATTAACCCAGAGAACAAGCAGTATAACTATTATTTCTATTACAGCGACATTTATTCCGTGGCGCGTTACATGTCAAAAGGGGTCACCGACTGGTACAAGAGGAGAGAGAACCCTGCCCACCAGGGTGCACAAACAATCTACAAGGGATGGGTGAGAATACAGTAAGTTAGGGTACAGCTAGTTTTGCAGCGGTTGGAGCGAGGCTTACCGCAGATTGTGCGCCTGTCTCAAGAAGTGGGTCTTCAGCTTTCTTACAAGGTTTGCATGGTAGGCAAGAGTCTGATGTGTTGGGGTACAGCAATACACAGTAGCAGAGATGCAAGGGACAAATCTTGTATGCGATCGTGACAAGAAGAGATAAGAGGGAAGTAGAGAAGGAGATCTTGGAAGGATGGAAAGTTGCGTGCAGGTAACTAGAACAGGGAGACTAGGTCACACATGTATGGAGGAGACAGGTTTTCGATGGCTTGGTATGCCAAAGTTAGGCTTTTCACCTGAAGTCTCTGGGCAACAGGGAGCCAGCGCAAGGATTGACAGAGGGGAGAAGCCTGTGAATAACGGGGTGGACAGGTGGATTAATTGGCCAGCACAGTTTAGGATAGATTGGAGGGGTGCGAGAGTGGTAGAAGGGAGGCCACAGAGCAGGAGCTTGTAGTAGTCGAGGCGGGAGATGATGTGGGCGTGCACTGGTGTTTTTCTTCATTCATGGTTGAGTAATGTGCAGATCCCCGAGATACTTTGGAGCTGGAGTCAGCAGCAAGTGGAAAGTGCTTGGATCTGACGTTTGAAGGACAGATCAGAGTCAAGCTTGCGGGACTAGGGAGATTGGGCAGCCATTCACTTTAATAGATAGGTCAGTTGGGGGGGTGAATGAGATAGTGGAAAGATGATGCATTCTGTTTTATCCATGTTAAGTTTTACAAATCTAGCAGAGAAGAAAGATGAAATATAGGACACACATTGTGGGATTTTGGTTAGTAAGGAGGTGATATCAGGTCCAGAGAGGTAGATCTTTGTGTCATCAGCATAGAGGTGATACTGAAAGCCGTGAGACCATGAGCTGTCCCAGGCCGAAGGTGTAGATGGACAAGAACCTGGGTCCTACAACTGAACCTTAGGGGACCTCGACACATAGTGGGTAAGATAAGGAGGTTGCGTGTGAGTGGGAGACACTGAATGTCCTGTCAGATAGGTATGAAAAGATCCAAGACAGGGCCAAGTCTGTGATGCCAAGAGATGAGAGTCTGTAGTAAGAGGGTATGGTCTACTGTGTCGAAGGCAGATGACCGGTCTAGGAGGAGGAAGATAGAGTAGTCTATCTTGGATTTGGCTGTTTAGTAGGTCATTGGAGACTTTATTCAGGGCAGTTTAAGTGGAATGGTGAGGTCGGAAGGCTGACTGTAAGCGGTCAAAGTGGGAGCGGGAGGAGAGGTTGGAGGACAGTTCAAAATAGACGTGTTGATCCAGTAGCTTGGAGGAATAGGGGAGAAGTGAGATGGGGCAATAGCTAAACATAGGATGGGTAAAGGAATGGGTTTTGGAGGATGGGTGTGATCGAGGTATGTTTGAATCATGAGGGGAAGACACCAGTTGTTAGTGACAGGTAGAAGAGGAGGGTTAGGCTTGGGATGAAGACTGTGGTATGGTTTTGAATGAGGTGGGATGGTATTAGGTCAAGTTCACAGGCGATGAGATCTTATTTGGAGAGTAAAGATGATCTTCCGTGATGGCAGAGAAGCTGGTCGTTATGACAAGGAGCTGTTGGGACTTTAAGAAGTAGCTATGCCCTATGTTGTCAATCTTCTGCTTGAAGAATGAGGTTATGCCTTCAGCCGAGATGAGAGGAGAGTAGAGGGAGGGGGAGCTGGTGAACAGGGGAGGGATTTGAAAGTGCTGAATAGCTGTTTAGGGTTGTGAGACATATGATATGAGAGATGAGAAGTAGGTTTGTTTTGCTGCAGTGAGCAATTGTGCAGCATTTTGAAAACTTCTGTTACTGGACTGCACTCCCTTTCTTTGGCAGTTGCACAGCGGTATGCCTTGTAGATGAGGGGCAAGAAGAACATGTGCTCCAGTAGATGACAAGCGCTGCATCAAGTGACCTCTGTTCCTCTTCCTTCACATTAAGATCACACACAGTACAGTCCTCAGAGGTGGCACCCCAATTACCCTTGTTTTCACCCACGTCACAACTCTCCAACCGGCCAACTGACTGTGGAGAAGCATAGATGGGTGAATCTGCAGAGCTGTTCACACATTCTATTCCGGGGCATCAGAGGTCTGATCCAAATCTTCATAGACTCAAGAGGGGGAAAGCATGTGTAGCGATGCAAAAAAAATTTTCAGTTGATCCAGGCCCAGACAAAATAGGGTCCGAGAAGAATCTAAACCCTCACCACAAGATGTTAACCCCTGGGGGTGGGCAGGGGTTGGAGAACTAAACTAATAAGACAACAGGGGTTGGAGAACTAACCTACTAAACAGCTATGAATGGAGAACGAAACCACTACACACCAGGGGAAGGAGAACTAAATTACTAGACACCAAGGTTTTACTACACAGAAATTGTTGGAATCCCCAAGGCTTGCGGGACAAACCTCTGTATCTAACACTTCTTCCAGTGCTTCTGCATCCTCCACCTCCTCTAGGGCCTCCACCTGTGCCCCCAACCTCTGTCTTACTGAGACACATGTTCCAACAGTGAAGAGAGAATCCCCCCCACCTCGGTACTGCGCAGCCAGGTCTCACTGCAATCAGACAGTGTTAAAATTAATATGCCTTGGAGATCGCAGTCATACAGCTGTAGAGTTGTGGACAGCTCTCCAGGCCGAGTTTCAGCAATGGCTATTTTCACTGAATCTGGAGCAAGGGAAGGCCGTGTGCGATAACGGTGCAAACCCGGTGGTGGCCCTACGTCGGGTCAACCTCAGACACGTGCCTTGCATGGCTCGCATCCTCAACCTGATGGTACAGAAATTTCTCCACCACTATCCCGGCCTGGGTGCGCTGCTGCAGAAACCACGTTCTCTGCGTGCTCACTTAAAACTATAAAAATTAGCAGGATCTTTAGTATAAAAGCCAGACTACTAGACAATAAGCAAACGTCTTCATGATGATAGTGGCCACCATCTCCTTAGCTTGGTGGTACTTTTCTGTGGGAATGAGCTTGTCTCCAACCAGCCAGGAATATCCAGTGAATGGCATGCTACGGTTTGGTACTAGCACCCGGTACAAGAAGCAAAGCCATCCACAATTTCTGTACCTCCGGAATTTTATTTGGTAGACTGGCTGAGCAAACATTACTTTCTCACAAAGGAGCTGAAGACACTGAGTGGCAGTAGGTGCAAGTTTCTCCAGCTTGACCTGTTTGTTATTGTTACCAGATACCAGAGGGAAAACATAGCTGGGCTTTGCCAAGGTGCCATATTGCATCTTAAGTCTTATAGACCCTGTACTTGCAGCCTTACATTCTACAGGATGGTGGGGAAGGAGACAGTAGGTCGTGGAGTTGCATTAGCTCCAGTGGTGTTGAGGTGAGTTGGCAGCGAGACAATGGCAGACTGTCGGCTGTCTTGAAGAGAAGGATTTTCAGGTTGTGTCTGAAGGATCCGGATGTGGTGGCTAATCGGACGTGTTGAGGCACAGAATTCCAGAGGATGGGGGATATTTGGTAGAAGTATTTGAGGTGATTGGGTGAGGAACAAATAAGTGTGGAAAGAAGGAGGTATTGGGAGGACCAGAGATTACATAAGGGAATATATCGGGAGATTAGTTTAGAGATGTATGGAGAAGAAAGGTTAAGGATGACTTTGTACGTGTTAGTAGTTAGAACTGGATACGCTGGGCAATTGGGAGCAAGTGAAGGGATCTTATAGATTGCAATCTTAGGGATTGCTGGAGGCATTCCACAGCAAAAAAGCAGCCATAAAGTGTCCGGGAACCTTCCCACACACTTTTCTTAGCCAGGGATGCTTCTCGGCAGGGTTGGACTGGCCCACCAGAGAACGGGAGACTCCTCTGGTGGGCCCTGACTTCTCCATCAGGAGAGTTCATAGCGCAAACCTTGCAGGTTGTGATGATGATGAGGCCATCTTAGTTTTATATTACTTGCAATGCAAGCGCAAGCAGCCAGCCACCCACAGGCCGCAATACTAAACTGCCACATTTCTGGACAGCTGCTTGCACTTGAAAAGTAGCCTTTTAGGCTCGTGGAGGCGGAAGCTTTTAACAACCTCATGGCGATGGCGGCCGGATCTCCATACTCGGTCCCCAGCCGCCACTATTTTTACCGGTGTCATCCCCGACTCCCACAAGCACAGGTCCCAGAACATTACCCGTGCCCTCCTCAGTGCACTTAGTGGGAAGGAACGCCTAACCACAAACACGTGGACAAGTGAATATGGCCAGGGACGGTACATCTCACTGGAGCCAGACCACAGCAAAAATGCAGCCATAGAGTGTCCAGTAATCTTCCAACACACTTTTCTTAGCCAGGGCTGCTTCTCGGCAGGGTTGGATAGGCCCACCAGAGAAATGGAGACTCCTCTGGTGGGCACTGGCTTCTCCTTCAAGAGAGTTCATAGCGCAAACCTTGCAGCTGCTATGGGGCTCTTTAGTGGGGGAGAAAGGTGGTCCCTCACAATCAAATCCTCTGGTGGGCCCAATGTTCTTCAGTCTGACACTGCTTCTCGGTGAGAGTTGTATTTCACCACAGCCATATTCTTTAGCTCGGTGAAAGGACTGGCATAGAGGGAAACCGTATCTACTTTGGCTGTCATTTCTCCCAGGAAGACTTCTAATGCAGCTTGTTGCATAAGCAATGGCAGCCTGTCCAACATCAGATCACACTTCTCAGTGGTTCTTAGTCACAGACAAAGATGATTCTTTACGCCTTGAATTTAATCACTACAAAGTTGGACAATGGCCTGATCTGCAATGCTTTAGAGAAATAATGTGTATAAGCAAAGCCACGGTTTAGGCCACTGAATGTCATTAAGCGTAACTCATACAACTTTCCCACAGACTGAAAGAGGGGTATCAAGACTTCCAAGACAGCCAATACTTCCCTGTCCTCCCCAAGAGGATGACTGTCCATGTTCTCCTCCTCCTCATTATCACCCAATCCGCCTTGAGATGAGATGAGCCTGGGCTGCATAGTTCCTTGCTTCACCTGCAATGCCTTCTCTTTAACTGTGAGCACCAAGTGTTCCAGTAGACAGAGAAGTGGGATGGTGATGCTAATTATGGCGTCATCGCCGCTCACCATCTTGATGGAGTCCTCAAAGTTTTTGAGGATGGCACAGATGTCAGACATCCATGCCCACTCATCAGTTCTTATGTGCGGAGGCTGACTTGAATGCAGATGGGTGTGTTCAAGATGGTACTCAACAACTGCCTTCTGCTGCTCACAAATCCTTCCCAACATCTGCAATGTTGATTTCCAACATGTGGTGACATCGCACAACAGTCGGTGACCTGGAAGCTGCATATGCTGCTGAAGCACTCCCAGGGTGGCCGAAGCTATAGCTGACTTTCTGAAATGGGCACACACGCGTTGTACTTTCACAAGCAGATCTGGCAGAACTGGGTAAGTTTTGAGAAACCGTTGAACCACTAAGTTGGGCACATTTAGTGCTCTCTCATTACTAATGTGTACCCCTGTATGGAGAACAATATCCGCACCGAAAAATTAAAAGATGAAATATAGCCTTGCTTTATATACCACAGTGCTAAGAAAACCAATTTCGATTATATCTTGTGTACCCCTGTAACAAAAATATCTGCACCAAAGAATTAATTTCCCTACAGTAGAACTAGTATAATGTTCACCAACAACTCTTGCTTTACAGCCAACCCAATAGATGGAGAGACCCAATCAGAAATCTCCACATTTTAAAAAATTAGGGCCTAAACCTACCAGATTGGCATCAATTTCACCAGAGTAGAAGTAGTTTAATGGAGACAAAAACCTCTTCCACTACAGCCAACCCAATAGATGGAGACCCAATCAGGATTCCCCACATTTCCAAAAATTACTGGCAGACACCAACAAAGTGGCATCAATTTCAGTACAGTAGAAATTGTACAATTAGGAATGACACCTCTTCCCCTACAGCCAACACAGTAGATGAAGACGATATCAGGATTCCCCACATTTTCAAAAATTAGTGGCAGACACCAGCAAAGTGGCATCAATTTCACCAGAGTAGCAGTAGTTTAATGAAGACAGAAACCTATTCCACTACAGCCAAACCCACTAGATGGAGACACAATTAGGAGTGTTCACATTTAAAAAATGAGGGCCTAAAACCACCAAAGTGGCATGAATTTCATTAGAGTTTAAGTAGTATAATTGGGACCGACACTGCTTCCACTACTGCCAACCCAATAGATGGAGACCCAATCAGGATTCTCCACATTTCCAAAAATTTGTGGCAGACACCAGCAAAGTGGCATTAATTTCACTACAGTAGAAATTGTAGAATTAGGAGGCAAAACCTGTTCCACTACAGCCAACCCAGCAGATGGAGACTCAATCAGGAGTACACCATCCACTCCAGTCGTTCACCACGTTTCAGACTTGTACTCTGTTGTGCAGGTGCACGAGCTGGTCTAAAAAATGTGTGAAAGGACTCACAGAAATTGCTTCTGCCACTTACACTACTGCTGCTGCAAATATTTTGGTGTTGACGAATTGACGTGCCGGAGGTTGGAAGTGTAGAGTGCGATGAACTCTGTGTGCCTCACTGCTGGCTTGGGGAAAACTTATCTTAAGGTTGTGTAAAAGCTTGGTTCGACACTTCAGCATTCACTGGTCCCTTTCCATTGCTGGAAGGATCTGGCAAAATTTACTCTTATAACGTGGATCTAACAGAGTGGCAACCCAGTCGCCAGCACTATTTTGAATCATAACTATACGGGGATCATGTTGCAGATAGTGCAGCGAGAATGCACTCATATGTCGGCTTCTTTCCTGAGGTTCAAGCCCATGCTGTGTTGGTGGCTGGGTAATTCTGATGCTTGTTTCCTCCGTCCCCACCCGCCAAACACGAACAGAGAGGGGATGATTATACTTTTCATGTTCTGACTGTTGCTCGCCCATCACCTCTTCCTCTTTGATTTGTTCCTCACCTTCACTAACACCTTCACTAATAGTTTTTCTGGTATCGCCAACCCCGCTCGATCGCAGTGAACAACCCTCCCTTGGCACCCTGAGATGTCCCCTAGTGTATGACGTTAGTAACAGAAGAAAGTATTTTTTTAGTGTGGATGAGGCCTGTATAACATAGGAGATATGCTACGAACAATTTCAAACTGAGATGTCCCCTACTGTATCACATTAGTAATACTGTATCACATTAGTAATACTGTATCACATTAGTAACAGAAGAAAGCATTTTTTTTATTGTGGCTGAGGCCTGTATAACATACGAGATATTCTCCAAACTAATTCAAACTGAGATATCCCCAGCCGTATAACGTTAGGAATCAAAGAAACTATTTTTTGACTGTAGATGAGGCCTGTATAACATAGAATATATGAACCAAGATATTTCAAACTCAGTTCTAGCCTGCTGTATCACGTTAGTCACAGTAAAAAATAGATTTATTTACTCTGCATAAGCTCTGCATACAGCTGAATTTCATCGCCACTAAAATAGTATGTGGCTTTTAGCAAAGTGTATCGCGTTTGTGACACCAAAAAATCTTTGGTGGACTCTGACTAGCAAATGAGCGGTGTTCGACTCGAACTGTTCGCCAATCTCAAATTCGAACTGTTTTGGGCGGTGTTCGAGCTGTTCGGCGAACACGAACAATTTGAAAAAAATTCGGCTGTTCGAGGTTATGTTCGATAACTGTTCGTGCACCAAAATCATATCTGGATTTTTTCTCAGTAATGCTGAAAATTAATGTTAATACGCAGTTTGAGTGTACAGCGGGGTGGGGGGAGGGGCAGGGGATGGATCTCTGCAGAAATAATGATCTCCATTTTTTTTTCTCTTTCCCGCATTTACAGTGGGGAGGTGCTATCTGTTAGCTTATCAGCAGTGCACACACGGAGCGAACTGCTTTTTTTCACACAAGCAAGGACATGTGTCATTGGCAGTGTATGTCACATGTCCTTGCCCTATAAGACCCAGCCATTTTCCCCATCGCCACCATTTTCTCACTGCTGCAGCTGCGTGTTAGACAGCACAGCTGTTGCTGTGTGCGCTATACTTTGTTAATTTCAAGCCAATTTTAGCATAAATCTACAGATAGCTTGGGAGTAGGGAATAGTTGTGATTGCAGTCCTTTTAAGGACTAGGTTACATCATTTCCTAAGACTTTTATCAGGCAGGTCTGTGCTCTTAAATAGATAGGCTGGGAGTAAAGACTAATTGTAATTGCAGTCCTTTTCAGGGCTAGGTTACATCAGTTCCTATCACTTTTATCAGGCAGGTCTGTGCTCTTAAATAGAAAGGTTGGGAGTAAAGACTAATTGTAATTGCAGTCCTTTTGAGGGCTAGGTTACATCAGTTCCTATCACTTTTTGCCAGGCAGGACTGTTTTAGTGCTGTGCAAGTTTTTTTCACAGCATTTGGCTAAATCTAGAAAAGCAAATCCTTTTTGGCCTCTTGCAGTGTGTGTTAGTCAGTGGAGTAGCCTATCTGTGTTGCAAGCTACATGTCAGGACTACAAATATTTTTAATTACATTTTGGCCCTCTTTCAAGATGGTGTTTTTTGTCTCATGTGCCCCTTGTCTTCCTGCTTTATAACTCCACCCCAGCCTCTAATCAGTGCTAGAGTATTCTGCCTGTGATCTGCTCCAGGTGGTTTCCTAGTTTCCTGCTCTGCCCTGCAGACTTGTTTGGATCTTCTGTTACCTGCTCTCAGAGACTCTGCTGCATTCAGTTGTTACCAGTATTCCTCCTTCTCCTGGCTGCTCCTGCTGCTACCTCTGTGCCTCAGTCTTCACCTGCATTCTCCTAACAAGTAAGCTGGTTTCTGCTCTGACTCACCTGCTTTAGATAGCTGCAGAGCACGGGACTGTGCTGCAATATCAGGGACTTCCTACCCAGGCCTCCCTGGATTATCTAAATATTGTATGGACTTCCTTGCATGGACTTGATAAGGACTTCCTTGTTTTCTAGCATCCTCTAGTGTGAATTGTGCTTTACAGATTGCTTTGCTGATTACATTTAGAGCATGGGACTGTGCTGCATTATCTGGGACTTCCTACCCAGGCCTCCCTGGATTATATAATATATATTGTTTGGACTTGATAAAGACTTCCTTGTTTTCTAGCATCCTCTAGTGTGAACAGTGCTTTACAAACTGCTCTGCTAATTGCATTTTCCCCTGAGTGTTTATGGACTTTGTGTTTTCGTCTGCACTTGTTTGAAACACCGTGTGTTTATAATATACACTTTGACACCTATAAGTTGTGTTCTGTTGTATATTTGTTCCACGCAAAAAGACTCCTGTGGTATCCATTATAATTATTACAGGATACTCTAGCCAAAAAATAAGGAGTCTGCTGGAACAATGTCTGCAGAAAGCAAATTAAAGCAGGTGTATTCCGTAATTAGATCTCTTCAGAAGGAGGTGGAAGGTCTGCAAAAGAAACTTGGAGGCATTGAACGTAATGAACAAGCATTTGGACAAACTTTACAGGACTTAAATACCCGAATGGCGGCCCAGGAAAACGAACTTGCGGGATTGGACTCCCAGTATGGACGGGCTTTCCAGAACGTTAGTACTCAAATGGCGGCACAAGTGATTTTACCTTCTGGGATACCGCCACCAGCTAGCCCACCTTAGTTGCCACCATTCAGATTTAATGGTGAACGTGACAAATTTCATGGCTTTGTGAATCAGTGTATGCTATATTTTGATGTACATGCTGACCGCTTCCTTACTGATAGATCTAAGGTATTGTGTGTAATTATGCTGCTGACCTCACGAGCACTCGCCTGGGCGAATCCGATGATCGAGTCTCGTGACCCACGGTAAAATAATTTGGATGATTTCTTATCCGCTATGGCATTAATGTTTGATGACCCTAACCGCCGTGCTACCGCTGAGTCTGCTTTACTATCTTTACGACAGGGTAAACGTTCTGTTATTGAATATGCTACTGAATTTAGGAGATTAGCGGTAGATACCAACTGGGACAGTTATGCACAATTACCTATTTTTAAGAGAGGTCTGTCTAGCATTGTAAAAGATAAATTGGCCCGCTCTGAGTCACCACAAGAGCTAGAAATGTTTATACAGCATTGTGTACGCATAGACATACGCCTTACTGAACGTAGGCAGGAGAAATTGGCTGTATTCAATAGTATGTCTAACTTTTCCCTTCCTCCCAAAGAGCCTGCAGATAAAACATCTCGGGAGGTAGAAGAAGTGCCCATGCAAATTGATTCTGTGCAGAGGCGTGAGAGTAATGAGCGCCGGGAGCACCGCCTGCGAGAGAGGCTATGTTTCTACTGCGGCCAATCTGACCACTTTCTAATCAACTGTCCCAAGCGGCCTAACAAGGTGTTAGCAGCGGTAGGAGAGTATGATAACACTGATGATGAATCTGACATCTCTGAATGTAGCCTGCCATTAAATGCTGTATTCCATTCTCTCTCTATGACTACACCTCCCAAGGAGTTGAAGGAAAAGAACTCTCACTGTTCACTCCCTATTAAGATCCTGTGTTCAGGGCAGTGGATTTCCAGTGCAGCTATGATTGACTCTGGTGCAGGGGGAAACTTTATGGACATTACATTTGCCCAAAAACATGGCATTGAGATACAGCGAAGAGCCTCTCCAATTACCATGGAAACAGTGGATGGGTCACCTTTAATCTCCGGGCCTGTGGATCAGGAGACTGTACCTCTTAAGATTTTGTTGGAGCCTAATCATCAGGAGCAACTTTCTTTCTTGTTAATTTCTTCTCCTCATTTCCCTGTGATTTTAGGCATCCCTTGGTTGCGTTCTCAGAACCCGACTATCAACTGGGAGACCAAGGAGATTATTTTTCCGACTAGGAGCAACCCAGCGATAACTGAAGCTGTCCCTGAGTCCACGGATACAAAATCTACTGTACAGGTATTCAGTTTACCTTCAGCGTATAAAGCATTCTCTGACATCTGTGACAAGAAGAAAGCAGATCAGCTTCCTCCACATAGGCATTATGACTGTCCCATTGAGCTGCTTCCTGGGGCGGCTATTCCTTTTAGCAACGTATATCCTTTAGCAGCACCTGAACTTCAAGCCTTGAAGGAGTATATTAATGAAAATCTGGCCAAAGGCTTTATACCTCCTTCTTCCTCACCAGCAGGGGCGCCTATATTTTTTGGAAAAAAGAAGGATGGGACCCTAAGACCCTGTATTGACTATCGGGAACTCAATAAGGTAACCATACGGAATAGTTATCCTTTGCCTTTGATTCCAGAATTATTGGAAAGAGTCCGCCATGCCAAGGTGTTCTCTAAACTAGATCTTCGTGGGGCTTTTAATTTGGTGCGTATTCGTTCTGGTGATGAATGGAAGACAGCATTCAGATGCCGTTATGGACACTTTGAATATCTGGTGATGCCCTTCGGGCTTTGTAACGCCCCTGCGACTTTTCAACATCTGGCTAATGACATTTTTAGAGATTTATTGGATCAGTTTGTGGGGATTTATTTGGACGATATTTTAATTTTTTCTGACTCTCTACAGGAACATGAAGAACATGTCAAAACTGTTTTGAAACGTCTGAAAGAGAACCATCTGTATATTAAGCCGGAGAAGTGTGAGTTCCATTGTTCTGAGATACAGTTTTTAGGTTATGTTATCTCTCCTCAGGGGCTGAACATGGAATCTGGTAAGATTCAGGCAATCCTTGACTGGCCAGTACCCAGGAATGTTAAAGAGGTCCAACGTTTTATTTGTTTTGCAAATTTCTATAGACGTTTTATTAGAAATTTTTCTGACATTGTCCGTCCCATTACTTCCTTGACAAAAAAGGAAAAGCCCTTTAAATGGTCATCACTGGCTCAAGAGGCTTTTGATCGACTTAAGGTGTGTTTCACCTCAGCACCGCTGTTAATCCACCCAGACCCAGCACTTCCTTTCATTGTGGAGGTGGACGCATCTGATAATGCTTTAAGGGCCATTCTCTCCCAAAGAACTGGAGAGAAGACTCTGCTACACCCTTGTGCTTTCTTTTCCCATAGACTTACTTCAGCTGAGAAAAACTACGATGTGGGAGACATGGAACTGCTAGCTATTATTGTAGCTTTCAAAGAATGGAGGCATCATCTGCAAGGAGCCACACAACAGATCGTAGTGCTGACTGACCATCACAATTTGGAGTTTCTCAGATCCGCTAGATGTCTTTCTCCTCGTCAGGCTAGTTGGAACCTATTTTTAAATCCATTTAATTTTGTTATTTTGTACCGTCCAGGTTCTCGTAATGGGAAGGCTGATGCTTTATCCCGAATCCATGCTGCGGATTCCGTACCTGGAGCCCCGTCCAAGACCATTCTATCTGATGCCAACTTCATCGGAGTTATCCATGTTCAGGACTTGTGGAAGGAGTTCAAGGAGGCCTATGATGGTGATGTATTTATGGCCAATCCACCTGTTGATATTAATCTTGTCCTTAAGGGTGGCATGTGGTTCAGGGATCGAAGTATCTACGTCCCTGAGGCTGTTCGTCTGCAGATCCTCAAGTTGGTCCATGACTCCAAGGTGGCTGGTCACAGGGGGGTACAGAAGACACAAGAGTTCCTAAGCTGATTTTTCTGGTGGCCGACTTGCTTGAAGGATACTAAGGACTATGTTCTCTCTTGCGAGGTATGTGCTCGTTATAAGACTCCTCGTATGTTACCTATGGGTCTTCTTCAACCATTACCTGTTCCGTCCCGCCCATGGGGGTCTATCTCAATGGACTTCATTGTGGAGCTGCCTACATCAGGTGGCATGAATACGATCCTGGTGGTAGTGGATCGCCTGACTAAAGCTGCTCATTTTGTTCCTTGCCCCGGTCTTCCCTCAGCTAAAGATACAGTGAACTTGGTTATACAGAATGTTTTTCAGCTGCATGGGGTCCCGGATGAAATCATCTCTGACTCTGACCGTGGAGTGCAGTTTACCTCAAGATTCTGGAAGGAGTTTTGCTCTGCACTCAATATTAATGTCTGTTTTTCTTCCGCTTATCACCCCCAGATGAACGGTCAAACCGAGCATACCAACCAGACCTTGGAACAATATCTACGATGCTATGTCAGCCATCTTCAGGATGATTGGTTGGAGTTACTTCCATTAGCTGAATTCTCATATAACAATTCTCAGAGTGCCTCCACTAAGTTCACACCTTTCTTTGCCAATCTGAGTTACCATCCGAGTATCTTACCTAGGTCTCCGATTAATGCTCCGGTTCCAGCTGTAGAGGAGAGGCTGACTGCGATGAGGCAAAATCTGGAGGTTCTGAAGGAATCTTTGACCTCAGCTCAGGAACGTTACAAGAAATCGGCTGATAGATTTCGTAAACCGGCACCCATGTTCAAGGTAGGAGATTCCGTGTGGTTATCCACTAAAAATCTGAAGTTGAACGTTCCTTCACAGAAACTTGGACAGAAATTCATCGGCCCTTTCAAGATCAACGGTATTGTAAGCTCTGTGGCCTGCCGTCTGAAGTTGCCTAGGACTATGAAGGTACACCCAGTTTTCCATGTTTCTTTACTAAAGTCCATATCTCATAATACCTTCCAGGGACGTGTTGTGCCACCTCTGCAGCCTGTGGTGATTGATGGGCAGGAACAATTTGTAGTGGAAGAGATTATTGATACTAAGTTTCGCAGGAATCGGCTCCAATATCTGATAAGATGGCAAGGGTATCCCCCTGAAGAAGACTCTTGGGAACCTGTGGAAAACATCAATGCCCAACAGAAGATTTCTCGTTTCTATCAGAGATTTCCTGAGAAACCGGGTCCAGGATCGTCCTGAGGCTGCTTCTAAGGAGGGAGTAAAGTCAGGACTGCAAATATTTTTAATTACATTTTGGCCCTTTTTGCCCTCTTTCAAGATGGTGTCTTTTGTCTCGTGTGCCCCTTGTCTTCCTGCTTTATAACTCCACCCAGCCTCTAATCAGTGCTAGAGTATTCTGCCTGTGATCTGCTCCAGGTGGTTTCCTAGTTTCCTACTCTGCCCTGCAGACTTGTTTGGATCTTCTGTTACCTGCTCTCAGAGACTCTGCTGCATTCAGTTGTTACCAGTATTCCTCCTTCTCCTGGCTGCTCCTGCTGCTACCTCTGAGCCTCAGTCTTCACCTGCATTCTCCTAACAAGTAAGCTGGTTTCTGCTCTGACTCACCTGCTTTAGATAGCTGCAGAGCACGGGACTGTGCTGCAATATCAGGGACTTCCTACCCAGGCCTCCCTGGATTATCTAAATATTGTATGGACTTCCTTGCATGGAGTTGATAAGGACTTCCTTGTTTTCTAGCATCCTCTAGTGTGAATTGTGCTTTACAGATTGCTTTGCTGATTACATTTAGAGCACGGGACTGTGCTGCATTATCTGGGACTTCCTACCCAGGCCTCCCTGGATTATATAATATATATTGTTTGGACTTGATAAAGACTTCCTTGTTTTCTGGCATCCTCTAGTGTGAACAGTGCTTTACAAACTGCTCTGCTAATTGCATTTTCCCCTGAGTGTTTATGGACTATGTGTTTTCGTCTGCACTTGTTTGAAACACCGTGTGTTTATAATATACACTTTGACACCTATAAGTTGTGTTCTGTTGTATCTTTGTTCCACGCAAAATGACTCCTGCGGTATCCATTATAATTATTACACTACACCACCTATGTATAGAATACAAATTTTTTTACTGCACCTAGTGAGGTAAAACCTTTTGGGCATAGCATCATTCTATTAGTCCATCTATACTAACCTCCACCAGGTTGCAAATTCAAAATATTTTTTTTCTGCATCTAGCTCTGAAAAAATATTTTGGCTTGTAGCAGTGTGTGGGACTTGTTCTATTAGTCCATCTATACTAACCTCCACCAGGTTGCAAATTCAATATAATTTTTTTCTGCATCTAGCTCTGAAAAAATATTTCGGCGTGTAGCAGTGTGTGGGACTTGTTCTATTAATCCATCTATACTAACCTCCACCAGGTTGCAAATTCAATATAATTTTTTCTGCATCTAGCTCTGAAAAAAATTTCGGCTTGTAGCAGTGTGTGGGACTTGTTCTATTAGTCCATCTATACTAACCTCCACCAGTTTGCAAATTCAATATAATTTTTTTCTGCATCTAGCTCTGAAAAAATATTTCGGCTTGTACCAGTGTGTGAGACTTGTTCTATTAGTCCATCTATACTAACCTCCACCAGGTTGCAAATTCAATATAATTTTTTTCTGCATCTAGCTCTGAAAAAATATTTCGGCTTGTAACAGTGTGTGAGACTTGTTCTATTAGTCCATCTATACTAACCTCCAACAGGTTGCAAATTCAATATAATTTTTATCTGCATCTAACCCAGCCAATACTTTTGGGCTAATACCACAGTTTGGCCACTCAGCTCTGCTCGGTTCCCATCCATTGTTTTTGGTGCAAACAACTCCAGAGTTGTGAATTAGTTAACCACCAAAATGAGTGGAAAAAGGCCTGCTGCTGGTGGAAAGGGGCATAGGCATGTTGGGAAGGGAAAAAAAGGTTGTGTCCCTGGGGTAGGTGTTAAAGCAACAGTAACATCTGCAGAAGAATGACCATCTTCCAGCCAAACTAAGATGTCTATTTCTTTTAGCGGACAATGTGATAAGATCCCTTTCTTACGGCCACGCCAATCGCTACAAATTCCAGATGAGGCACAAAAACAGCAGGTGCTTCAACGGATATCAAGTGATCCTTTAAGTGGGCTCTCCTCCACCTCAACTTCAACATCACAAATACTCTAGTCCTCAGAGGTGTCACCCCAATAGCACTTGCTTCCTCAGAGCTCCCAAGTCTCCAGCTGCCGGTCTGAGTATGGGGTAGAACAGATGGTTGAGTCTGCAGAGCTGTTTACTCATACTATAGCCTGGGAATCAGAGGTCGGCTCCAGAGCTTCTGTGAATCCAGACGAGGAAATGATCTGCACTGATGCCCAGAATCTTTATGAGTCAGATCCAGGACCAGACGCTGAAGGTTCTGACCGTAATGTAGACCCTCGTTCCCAAACTGTAACTCCTGTTGGTGGAGACAATGAGGAAGACGATGATGAGACTCAAATACCTGATTGGAGCGACAACTTTAGCTTTTTGTAAGGGCAGAAAGAGGTTGGCTCTGAGGACGACGGGTGTGATAACACACAGGGTGATGATGACGAGGTTGGAGATCCCACTTACTGTCAACCCACAGTCAGCCAGTCGATGAGGTCAGCAGAGGAGGTGGAGGAGGATGCTAGTGATGACGAGATCAGGTTGCGCCTTCCTGGACAGAGACGTAGTACTGGAAGCACGTCAACAACTGCATCCTCAAACACAACTCTGCCTCTGACCACAAGTCGTGTTGGCTCTTCAGGTCGCATGGGTGCTAAGCCTTGCATAGCCAGGGCATTTTTTCAGATCGATAAAGATGACCCAACTCGTGTTATCTGTAACATTTGTCAGCAAAAGCTAAGTAGAGGCCAAAAAATACATAGTTTGAGTACTTCATGCATGAACCGGCACATGGCTATGAAGCATAAGTTGCAGTGGGAAGCTCACTGTGCTACAATACGGCCTAGCCGGCCGGGCCAACCACCGTCTGCCACATCTTGTGCATCCGCGGCCTATTCATCCTCTGAGACTGGGGGGACAGCAGTCACACCTGTTTTGGGACGCAGAACTGCCACCTCTTCACCCGCAACAGCCAGCGTGATTGGCAGGTCTTCATTTTCTTTGGAGGTGGAAACACCAGCTGGTGTTGAGCGCTGTCCGACATCGATAGCACCACCTTTGGATCAAGGCAACCTAACATGTCCGCCTGCATCTTCCTCACAGACCGGCAGTTTTCCAGGGACACCCTTCTCAACCCCGTCTAAGCACTACAGCCAGCCCTCGGTCCCTCAGATGTGGACAAGTAAAAGACCATTTCCTCCTAGCCATGAGAAAGCTAAGAGGTTGAATTTCACCATCTGCAAGCTCTTGGCTACAGAAATGCTGCCTTTCTGCCTGGTGGACACAGAGGATTTTCGAGACCTTATGTCCGTCGCAGTGCCCCAGTACCAGATGCCCAGTCGGCACTACTTCTCAAAGAAAGGTGTGCTTGCGCTCCACCAGCATGTCGCACACAACATCACCGCTTCTTTGAGAAACTCTGTGTGTGACAGGGTGCATTTCACCACAGACAATTGGACGAGTAGGCATGGACAGGGGCGTTACGTGTCGCTGACTGGGCACTGGGTAACTATGGTGACAGCAGGACAAGGGGCTGCTGTCCAAGTCTTGCCGTCCCCACGAGTTGTGCGTCAATCCTCTTTATCTCAAAGTTCCTCCACTGCTTCGGCCTACTCAACCTCCTCTCGGTCCTCCACCTGCACCCAAAGCCTGTCTGGTCATGCCACAAGCTTTCTAACTGCGCAGAAGGGATCCTGCACACCTCCTTACTATGCTGACAGCAGGGCTCAACGTCATCAGGCGGTTTTTACTTTGAAATGTCTGGGAAATGTGAGTCACACAGCTGAGGAGTTGTGGTCAGCTCTGGAGAACCAGTTTCATGAATGGTTGTCTCCACTGGACCTGAAACCTGGGAAGGCCATGTGCGACAATGCTGCAAACCTGGGTGCGGCTAAAATGCCACTTCAACGGCTAAAATGCGATGTGCCTACCCGGTGGAATTCAACTCTGCACATGTTGCAGCGATTGTGGCAGCACGGACAAGCCCTGGAGCAATATGTTGTGACGTATAGCCTGGGCCAACGAGATCAAGAGGTGGGGCAAATCACGCTGGAGGAGTGGTCTCAGATCAGGGACCTATGCACCCTTCTGCACAGTTTTGAAATGGCGACGAAGATGTTTAGTGCTGACGATGCCATTATCAGCATGACTATTCCGGTGATTTACATGCTGGAGCACACGTTAAACAGAATTCGGAGCCTGGTGGTGGCACAAGAGGAGGTGGAGGAAGTAGAGGTGGAGGAGTTGTATGCGGAAGGGCTAACATCTGCAAGGTCCAGATGGTTGGCAGCACCAAGGCGGCAGGCATGTGAGGGTGGGGGAGATGGTTTTACCAGGGCGCATGGTAGCAGCCAAACTAGTGAGGAAGGTGCAGGAGCCCAGGAAGAAGTGGAGGACGAACTGATGGAAGACTCATCAGATGAGGGAGACCTTGATCACATTTCTGTTGTGCGAGGTTGGGGGGAGAGGACAGAGGAAGGAAGCATGATTGTTACCTCGCCACCAACACAACAGGGACTTGGTGCTCCTGGATGCGCAACACACATGAGTGCCTTCTTGCTGCACTACCTGCAACATGACCCTGGAATTGTGAGAATTAGAAATAATCCTGACTACTGGGTTGCCACACTGTTAGATCCCCAGTACAAAAGTAAATTTGCAGAAATTATTCCTGCCATAGAAAGAGATGCACGCATGCAGGAGTATCAGCAGAGACTGTTGCAGAATCTTACATGTGCTTTTCCACAAAACACTAGTGGTGCACGTAGTGAATCTCACAGTTCCAACTTGCCAACCGTGGGACCGTCCAGTGTTCAGCACTCAAAACGTAACAGAAACACTATCTGCTGGTAACATCAATTTTGTGGAATCATTTCACCACTTTTTTAGCCCATCCTTTGCAAGGCCACAGGAGACCAGAAGTCTGAAACATAGTCAACGCCTAGAGACGATGGTACAGGAGTATCTCCAAGTAAACATTGAAGCCATGACTGTGTCACTGGACACTTGCTCTTTTTGGGTCTCCAATCTGGATAAATGGCCGGAGCTCGCCACTTACGCCTTGGAGATCATGTCATGCCCCGCAGCCAGCGTTCTGTCTGAACGTGTGTTCAGCGCTGCTGGTGGTGTGCTGACAGATAAGCGCACGCGGCTCTCCACTGATAATGTAGACAGACTCACGTTCATAAAGATGAACAAATCATGGATCCGAAACGACTTTTCTACGCTTGTGTCATCCTGGGGAGAGTAAAAGCTTGATGATTTGTTAAAATCACCTCACCAACCGTTTTAAGCTTTCAAATTACTAATCATGTTTATCTGTATCTTGGCAGGAAAATAATTTGGACCTTGTAGCAGTGTGCAGTACTGATTCTATTAGGCCATCTATACTAAACTCCACCAGATTTAAAATTAATAATCATGTTTATCTGTATCTTGACTGGAAAATAATTTGGGCTTTGTAGCAATGTGCAGTACTGATTCTATTAGGCCATCTATACTAAACTCCATCAGATTTAAAATTACTAGTCATGTTTATCTGTATCTTGGCTGGAAAATAATTTGGGCCTTGTAGCAGTGTGCAGTACTGATTCTATTAGGCCATCTATACTAAGCTCCACCAGCTTTCAAATTAATAATAATTTTTAGCTGCATCTAGCCCGGAAAATAATTTTGGGACTCCTAGATGCGCAAGACACATGAGTGCCTTCTTGCTGCACTACCTGCAACATGACCCTCAGATTGTCAGAATTCGAAATAATCCTGACTACTGGGTTGCCACACTCTTAGATCCCCCACACTCTTCGATCAACCTTTTCATTTTAATAAAGAACAAAAAAATGGTCATTTTTGAAATTATAAGCATTAGCAGGTTATTAGAAACTGAAATCAAACAGTTTTCAACTCAAAACTTTATTCTAGGTGATTTTACATTTGCACATAGGACCCCTTGTTCGAAAGGAGCTTCTGAACTCTCTCGTTCATTGAATTTGTCAGGTTTTGGATGGTTTCCGCTTCAATTGTTTTGTATGAGGACAGAATACCCTCCCAAAGCTGTTGCTTAGATGTGAACTGCCTCCCGCCATCATAGACACTCCTTTTGATGATGCTCCAGAGGTTCTCAATGGGGTTGAGGTCAGGGGAGCATGGGGCTCACACCATAAGTTTGTCCCCTTTTATGCCCATATCAGCCAGAGATGCAGATGTGTTATGTGCAGCATGAGACGGTGCATGATCATGCATGAAAATGATCTTGCTGCGGAATACACGGTTCTTCTTCTTGAACCATGGCAGGAAGTGCTGTTTGAGAAACTCCGCATACTTTATGAAGTTCATCTTTACCCCTTCAGGGATCCTAAAGGGGCCAACAATCTCTCTCCCCATGATTCCAGCCCAAAACATTACTCCACCTCCTCCTTGTTGGCGCCGTAGCCGTGTTTGCATGGGTTGTCCATCAACCAGCCATCCTCCACTCCATCCATCTGCACCATCGAGCGTTGCACGGCACTCATAGGTGAACAAACCAGTTTTGAAGTCAGTCTTCATGTATTGTTTGGCCCACTGGAGCCGTTTCTGCTTGTGTACAGTGGATAGAGAAGGTCGACAGGATGACTTACGCACAGCTGTAAACCTCTGAAGGACCCTGCATCTTGTTGTTCGGGGGACGTTGGAGGTACCAGCAGCTTCAAAAACTTGTCTGCTGCTATGACAAGGCATTTTTGCCACTGCTCTTTTAACACTCCACAATTTGTTGCTTCTCAGCAGCCGACGCATCCTTTTTCTTTCCCATTTTGGCAGAAAATGTAGGCTGCTTAATAATGTGGGACAGTCTTCTTAAGTAGTCTTGCCTTTCATTGGACACACCTGCCAAGCTAATTAGCACAGGTGTCTGCAATTGCTTACAGTGATATAAAGAGCCCTGACACAAATCACCATCAATAAGTTTAACAGACAAACAAAAAAATTCTTACCTTATCACTCCTAAGCACTTTTTGCATAATAATTTGGAACACAGTGTACATGTGCTTTTCCACAAAACACCAGTGGTTCACGTAGTGAATCTTACAGTTCTAACTTGCCAACCGTGGTCTGTATGGAGTTATTCAATAAAGGGCCCAAAATTAAGATAACATAGACGGGAGAGGTCTCTATGAATACGAATTCCTAAGTATTTGATACCCTGTGAGGGCCAGGCAAAGGGAAAGTTGGATTGGATGGAATCCTGTATGGATTTGGGGAGGGAGACATCGAGGGCCTCAGACTTCGCTGCATTGATTTTAAAATTTGACCATGTAACAAAGTGATCTATTTCAGCCATTACAGCAGGGATGGATATATGTGATTGAGTGATATATACTAGGACATCATCAGCAAATGCAGAGCACTTGTACTCGGTGCCTCCCACCTCAATCCACCTATTATTGGGGTTATGGCGAATTGATGAGAGCAGGTGCTCCGTCACTAGGATGTATAAGACAGGGGACAGAGGACATCCCTGCCTTGTCCCATTGGTGATTATGAAAGGTGATGAAAATGTTCCATTTATCTTCAGCCTAGGTGACGTATTGCGATACAGGGTCATGATTTTGGCTATAAAAGGGTCCGCTAGACCCCTACCCCAAGATTTTTAAGAGAATAATATATGGCGTGCCAGGAGACTCTATGGAATGCTTTCTCAGCATCCAACGAGAGTATCTAATTACAAATTTTTAACTGCATCTAGCCCAGGAAATACTTTGTGCCCAGTAGCAGTGTCTGCTAGTCAGCGGATTATCCCAGCTGTTAAGCAAGCTACACCACCTGTAGTTTGGACACTTAATTTTTTCAAAGGAAATGGTTCGGGCCCCCGGGACACTCAGTGAAGAGCATCGGGGAGGCACCCCAAGGCATGGGGGCTGGGACTGGCTTTAGGACGCCTTGCTGTGGACCGCCAAGCTCGATCCTTATAAAAGCTTTTTAACTGCAGCAGCTTTAGTGGATGCTACTGGAGCTGGAATTACCGCAGCTGCTGGCATGAGTCTTGCCCTTCAATAGATCCTTGTAAAAGGATTTAAAGTGTACTCATTCAAATTAGAGAGACAATTTAAATGAAAAAGATTAGACCTGCCTCCACCGCAGGGGGGCTCGCTCGACCCACCAGCGGACAGGCACCAGTATTGGGAGAGGGGGGCTGGCCGTCAGGGTCCACCGCGGCTCTGGCACAAACCCGGCGACACGGAGGTCGCACGGGCAGGAACGGACTGGCCGTGTCGGTTTCGCACTTTTTTGGATTTAGAAGGGCATGACATGCCTATATCTGTGTCTCCCCCTCCTTTTACTCCTCCACCTCTTTTCTTTTCGCATGACTATATGTACTTGTCACTTTTCCATGTGTTAGTTGTGTCTTGTGAGCAGTTTGTCAGCTTTTGGACACCTTTGAAGGTGTTTTCTATGTGTTTCTATGTGTTTTTGTTTGCCTGCCATTGGTTTTAACGGTGTTCGAAGGTGTTCGACGAACAGTTTGGTGAACATACGGGTGTTCGACGAACTGAACCGAACTCGAACACTACGGGGGTGGCTCAACAGTACTAGCAACAGAAAAAATACATTTTTTTACTCTGAAAACAGTTCACCACCAGTAAAAGCACCAGGTGGCTTATAGCAGAGTGTAACACATATGTGACACAAAATAATCTTTTGTGGACTGTGACTAGCAACAGAAAAAAATCTATTTTTTTTTACTCTGAAAACATTTGAATTTCACCACCACTAAAAGCACTAGGTGGCTTATATCAGAGTGTAACACGTCTGTGACACAAAAAAAATCTTTGTTGAACTGTGGCTAGCAATAGAAAATATCTATTTTTTTACTCTGAAAACATCTTTATTTCACCGCCACTGAAAGCACTAGGTGGCTTATAGCAGAGTGTAACACATCGGCGACACAAAAAAATCTTTTGTGGACTGACTAGCAACAGAAAATATCAATTTTTTTACTCTGAAAACAGCTGAATTTCACCGTCACTAAAAGCACTAGGTGGCTTATAGCAGAGTGTAACATGTCTGCGACACAAAAAAATCTTTGATGGACTGTGGTTAGCAACAGCAAAAAATTATTTGTTTTACTCTGAAAACAGCTGAAGTTCATCCACCAATGAAATTACAAACTGGGCTAACAAAGCTTGCACTATCATATTAGCAAATGAAAAAAAAAATTTTGTTGTGCTCTGCACTGACAAACTTTGCAGATAGCTGAATTTCGACCCCACAAAAAGTGGCCTACAAGTGCTTACTTGCTTTATCACATTAGCAAGTGAAAAATTGATTGAAAGTCTGCATGGAGCACAGTACAACCGATGCACAGCACTGTTCTGAGCCATAGACCCCGCTCTTTCTGTGAGAATCTCAGTAATTGCACAAAAACACAAAAAAAGGCTGCAAGGTCGATTGAACAGGTACACAGCACAGGACTTATCTACGCTATCTGACTTCCACACAAACGCCCATCTATCTAGCTAATATCTCTCATTACACAGGAGCTGGGTGCAGGAGCAGTGTCTGTCACAAGTGACATGCATACAGTGGAGCTGAGGGAACATGGCCGTTTTTTATATGAAGAAGACATGTGATTTCAGCAGCCAATTGCAAAAATCCTTGTGTCTGGAACACTGTAGATGCTTCCTGCGCTATGATTGGCTAGCTGTGCTTTCCTGACTAAAAATTACCGCCTACAGGCACGAAAAAAAAAAAAAAACAACGCCCCACTGATCTGACCTGTTCTGATCTTTCACCAGCCCCCCACTCATCTGCCACGTCTCCCCGCTCATCATACACAAGCACTATAGTAGCAAAACTGTAAAAAGCGCAGTAGTTGCCCCGCAATCACGGAACCACGTAAATTCGCCAAACGTTACCAATTTTCCCGAAAGTTTGCTCGCCGTTCTGATCACGAATCCGAATGTGCCACATTCGTGTCGAACTTAACATTTGGGATCAGATGTCGAACATATTCGCTCATCACAAATCACAAACAAAGACTTTTGTACGAAGTATTAATTAAATTTCAGTAAGTGTGTTTAATACTTTTTCCCTGTGTCATTTCTCATTATTACCTACTAGCTATTGAACTCATTCTACGCCCGGGTGGCGAGCATTTTTATTGTTATATGGTCTCGCATCCTGTTATGTGCTGCCCCCATTCTTTTATGTGGTATTTGTGCTGCCTCCATCCTGATATTTGTGCTGCCCCCATCCTGGTATTTGCTCTGCCCCCATCCTGGTATTTGTGCTACCCAAACCTGTTCCCCCATCCTGTTATGTGCTGCCCCCATCCTATCCTGGTATGCATGGCACCCCTCATCCCTATCCTGGTATGATTGGCAACCCTCATCCCTATCCCAGTATGCATGGTACCCCTCATCCTTATCCTGGTATGTATGGCCTCCTCATCCCCCCAATCCTGGTATGTATGGCATCCCTCATCCCGAATCCTGGTATGTATGGCACCCTATCCTGGTATTTATGGCACCCCTCATCCCCAATCCTGGTATGCATGGCACCCCTCATCCCCAATCCTGGTAGGCATGGCACCCCATCTCTCATCCTGGTATGCATGGCCCCCTCATCCCCAATCCTGGTATGCATGGCACCCCTCATCCCAATTCTGGTATGCATAGGCCCATCATCCCCATCCTGGAATGGATGGCATTCCTCATCCCCAAATCCTGGTATGTATGGCTCCCCATTCCTCATTCTGGTATGCATGGCTCCCTCATCCCTCATCCTGGTATGCATGGTACCCCATCTCTCATCCCTATATTGATATGTATGGTACCCCCTCATCCCTATCCTGGTATGCATGGTACCCCCTCATCCCTATCCTGGTATGCATGGCCCCTCATCCCTATCATGGTATGCATGGTACCCCTTCATCCCTATCCTGGTATGCATGGTACACCCTCATCCCTATCCTGGTATGTATGGCACCCCTCATCCCCAATCTTAGTATGTATGGCACCCCTCATCCTCAATCCTGGTATGTATGGCACCCCTCATATCAATCCTGGTATGCATGGTACCCCTCATCCCCATTCTGGTATGCATGGCACCCCTCATCCCCAAATCCTGGTATGCATGGCACCCCATCCCTCATCCTGGTATGTATGGTACCCCTCATCCCCAATCCTGGTATGCATGGCACCCCTCATCCGCAATCCTGGTATGTATGGTACCTCTCATCCCTATTCTGGTATGTATGGTACCCCTCATCCCCAATCCTGGTATGTATAGTACCCCTCATCCCTATCCTGGTATGTATGGTACCCCTCATCCCCAATCCTGGTATGCATGACACCCCTCATCCCCAATCCTGGTATGCATGGCACCCCTCATCCCCAATCCTGGTATGTATGGTACCCCTTATCCCTATCCTGGTATGCATGGCAGCCCTCATCCCAAATCCTGGTGTGTATGGTACCCCTAATCCCTATCCTAGTATAAATGGCAACCCTCATACCTATCCTGGTATGCATCGCACCCATAATCCCTATCCAGGTATCAATGGTACCCCTCAGCCCCAATCCTGGTATGTATGGCACCCCTCAATCCCAATCCTGGTATGTATGTTACCCCTCATCTCTATCCTGGTATGCATGGCACCCATCATCCCTATCTTGGTATGCATGGTACCCCTCATCTGCAATCCTGGTATGCATGGCACCCCTCAATCCCAATCCTGGTATGTATGGTACCCTTTATCCCTATCTTGGTATTCATGGCACCCCTCATCCGTATCCCGGTATGCATGGCACCCCTCATCCCAATCCTGTTATGCATGGCACCCCTGATCCCAATTCTGGCATACATGGCACCCCTCATCCCTATCCTGGTATGCATGGTACCCCCTCATCTGTATCCTTTTATGCATGGTACCCCCTCATCCCAAATCCTGGTATGCGTGGTACCCCATCCCTTATCCTGGTATGCATGGTACCCCCTCATCTGTATCCTGGTATGCATGGTACCCCCTCTTTCCCAATCCTGGTATGCATGGTACCCCATCCCTTAACCTGGTATGCATGGTACCCCCTCATCTCTATCCTGGTATGCATGGTACCCCCTCATCCGTATCCTGGTGTGCATGGCCCCTAATCCATATTCTGGTATGAATGGTACCCCTTCATCCCTATCCTGGTATGCATGGCACCCCTCATGCCTATCCTGGTATGCATGGTACCCCATCCCTCATCCTGGTATGCATTGCACCCCTCATTCCTATCCTGGTATTCATGATACCCCATCCCTATCCTGGTATGTATGGTACCCCTCATCCCTATCCTGGTATGCATTCTACCCCATCACTTATCCTGGTATGCATGGTACCCCCTCATCCGTATCCTGGCATGTGTGGTGGCCCTTCATCCCTATCCTGGTATGCATGGTACCACATCCCTCATCCCTATCATGCTGCACATACACAAAAAAATAAACACTTATGCTCCCCTTTCTTCCCCGTGCTCCAGCGCTGCGCCCCGTTCTGCCAGAGGTCAGGGGAGGAGTGTGGTGCCGGAGTATGCGCGTGCCCATACTGCGCTGTCTGGCGCCATTTTGCTGAAGACACACTGCAAATGTGTCTTCAGTAAAATGGCGCCGGATAGAGCTATGCGCATGCGCCGATTCCCACGCCGCACTCCTCCCCCGGCCTCTGGACCGAACAGAGGCGCCGTGGCAACACTCCTCCCAGTCAGGTAAGTATGTAAGTAAGGCGCCAGAGATCACGGTATGCATTCAGTGCCTACGCATCTCCGGTGCCATACACTCCTCTTACCTGTAATGGCTTGATGCGTTGTTCTGTTCGTGTCGCGCTTGCGCTGTCTATAAAGACTTCAGACAGAGGGACGCATCTACAATTATATTATAGATAACAATTTATGCACATCAATGATTTGATTCTTCGCCTGTGTGGATTGGATGGTTTGTTACCGACATCTGGTGAGAATTTCATATCAATAGCTGGTCTCTACCACTATATGGTCACTGTGTGGAGGGGATATTGGTGTTAGTATAGTGTTTTTTGTTAATAATCAGTATGATGATATTATTCAGTCATCACATTATGTACAGGTAAAATATGGTCATGGTGCGGCAGTATTATTGGTAATATTGTTCTTGATCTAGTGGATTCTGTTCAGTAACATGATGGTGGTAATATATAGCCTTGGTGTGAGGCCTTTAATTTTCCATGGTATATTGAAATTATTGGTAATAATGGTGTTGATGTAGTGAGGTTTGTTCTGTAACATTATAGTGACAGTATTAGTTATTTGGTAACTGTATGACTTAATTAGAAGTGTTAATTAAAAAATTTAAATAATGCTGCATTTATTGAAAGAGTTAAGTGTTATGTGGAGACGTGGAGACACAGGGGGGTCAGTAGGTGCTCTCCGCTGCTTGCCTGAGACCTCATGGACCAGGGCTCATCCCACTGAATCTGAATGCTGCTCTAATTTCTTGTGGGCATAATGCCACTCAGACAATACAGGGTTTAACAAAGTGGCAATACTTTATTGAACCACCAAACAGACAGTAACACATAGAACAGTCCCAGCAAATACCCAAGATAGTGAAAATTACAGAGTCTCACCCTTATGCTAACTCACCGGAATTAGAGCAGCTGATACTTAGGGGTTTCCAGGGCCGAATACCCCCCATTTGTGGCACCCCAATTTTGGCAGGCACCCACAGAGAGGAGGTAACGACAAGCTTAGGACCCTGACAGTCTATTGAGGCATGTGGCCAGATGACCGGATGTTCCCAACCTGGCTTCTCTGAACATGTCCATGGAGTCAAGTGACCAGATGGTCCCAACCTGGCTTCTCCAAACGCATCCATGGGGTCAGGTGACTGGAGGGTCCCAACCTGATTTCCCCAAACGTCTCTATAGAGCCAGGTGACTGGATGGTCCCAACCTGGCTTCTCAAAACATCTCCATGGGGCCAGGTGACCGGTTGGTCCCAACCTGACTTCTCCAAGTGTATCCATGGGTTCTGTGTTAGTCAATGGAGCAGATCTGTATTCTTCCAGCCAGGGCTGTGGTACCTTAACCTGGCATCCTGTAGAATCCAAATCTGTGTCCTTCTTGATGGAGCCATGGTGTCCTGGCTATGTTTTTTTTTGTAGAGTGTCTTCTCTAATTCCCTCTTATATAGTTCACAACTGTCCTTCAAGCCATCATCCACACGTCAAGGGGAAGTGTGATAAGATTAACTCACATTGTTTGTGTATTTAATCAATCTGCCTAGTTTGTCCCTCACTGCTCTGCGGGTCAACAAGCCACAGGGACCCACACAATGGTCAATCAACATATTAAAAACATTGATTGTTCAATGACCCTTCATCCCTGTCTTGCAAAGATAGCAGTACAATAAATTGTAGGAGGTGATATAAGATGTAAATAGCAGCCATTCATCAATTTACAAATATCATTTCAAAGTACGAGAAGAGTCAGCATTCAAACTTATATGACAATAGTCCATGTGTCTTCACTGACTAAAGAAAAACACATAATTTCATTAGTCAACATGAAAATAATAGCCTATGTCTCCTGGCCTACTGAAAATAGACTTCTGGATAATTAAGATTAAATGCTGTATTATCACATATTATATTTGTACTATTTATCTATTTTTTTACAAAGAGCAAATAGCAAATAGTAAACAGGAGAGGGGCACAGGTACAGATTGGGTGTATGGGTATATATGCAGTATATACAATATACAGTATATAAGCAGTTTTGCTAAGCACTTCAGATTATACTTTACATGGTGTACTTGATATTTATAATTGAAAATAATGTGGATCTTAGTTAGGTACCCCAGCAGCCTCTTGTGATTATGCTATAGAGTGAGATTCTTATCTCTGGCAACACTGTGCCCTGGACTGATAATCCTGAAGAGGGAAGCAGTGCACAATTTGCCCTACAATTAAATTGGCCCTTTAGATTTCCAAGATATTTAGTTGTTACTGACCTCAGTAGTTTAGAATTGGTTGCTTCCAAATGGGGTAAAGCAAGTGTTTTGCCTTTTCTAACCTCTAAACCATTAGCACTCCCTTCCAGCACTCCAGCACATGTATTTTAGAAAAAAAAATATTGATGTAAATAAATTCATGTAATGTTATAATGACAGGGTTTCAGATTGTGAGGAGCTAAAGTTAACACTCCTGAGTGGACCCTTGCCCCCAAGCACCTTTAATACTGATCTTTGCTCCTGTTCACATGATTGAGTACTTCATTATACTGAGCTCTGCCTCCGCTATTTCAGTCACTACCTATGTAGAGAGCAGACGAGATGACTAAGCTCAAAATAATGAAGTATTGAATAAGAAATGAGTGTGCACGTTCAATAATTCATTCATTTAGATAAGCAAATTTTTTCAAGTGGAATTGAGTTCTCAAATTTTAAAAAAATTCGTATTTTCCACATGATTTTTTAAATACGCTCCATACAAGTTCAACTTAATGGCGCCATCTGCAGCCACCATTTTGCTGAAATGTAGAGCCAAGGCAAGCGGTAATAAAAATAGTAATACTCAATTCACTACTAATTTTAGTTTTATCGACTCCACCATGCCTTCTTTCATGCCTCTTTTTTCACTTACACATCCTCTTCACTCAAGGCCAGGACTTCTGGCACTTGCAGGCCTCTGACTTCCCTGCACTCCATTCTGTTGCAGCACACATTTTGACGTTACGATGTGTATCGCCTGAGTGACAGCATGACACGCAATCAGGTTAGAGGCTTAGTTATGTCAGAAGTCCTGGTCTGGATAGAAGAGGCCAAAGAGGTCCTGCAGTATGGGGAAAAGTAAAAAGAAGTGTCATAGAAAACCAGATTGTGTGTGGCAGGAATTAAATTGGATTAAATGACCAATTGCAATTATTAATGTAAGAAACTATATTTGGCCTTGTATAATTTATTTCTTATTTTTATGTATAATATGAATGCTATATGAATAATAAAAATGGACATTAGAACGACATATGAAAATTTATAATAATGAAATATTTGCAGTTTTTTCTGGATTTGCAGTTTTTTTCACCGATCTGAATCTGACCTTACATTGAGCTTTGTCATGTCGGTAACTGTGCAACATTCAATAGCTGATGATAAAGCATCGTTAACCGCTGCCTTAGGAATAGTCACTGAAAGCAACTGTAGTAATAACGCAAGCAACGCCTCACTGAGTCTGCTTATTGGCTGACGGGGAATCCAGGCACTTGCTGCATGGATCACAGTGGAGGAAGCAACACTTGCTATTCAGTGGATGCCGTAGCCTCAGCACCAGATCAATTGACAGCATACTTGCGAACTTTTGAAAACTGACTTTAAGGAAATTTAGTAATAAGTATTTCCTTCAACAACTGCTAAGAAAATTATGGCACAGTCAGGTAAGAGCCAGTGAACAGGCTGTGTAGCTCACGACTGCCCCATTTTCTTCAAACACGTGTTTTTGGAAGGTGGTGATAGTAGATCTAATAGGGATGGCTAATCCTATTCCTGATTATTTAGGTGAGCTAATAAACGCAATCTGTTCACAAATTATAATTATCAGCCCATGTAAAAGTGAAAATTGCTCATTCATTGAGTCATTGGTTTGTTCATGGTAGTATTAAATTCATAGTTCTCGCCTGCACATTGCCCTTGGTAAACAGGAGATGTGCTGCCGATAACCATTATATTCTGTGTATAAGGAGATTGACAAGCTGTCCACGTTTCCCTTTTGAAGAAACAAGTTTTATTGTCGTTAAGTTATGTGGTGTAATGTGAACTGTAATATATAATGTGATATCTTATGTGATATGGTGAGAATTGTGATGTGCATTAAGAATGCTGGTATTGTTAGTATATGTGTAGTTTGACTACAGGGATAGTTAGAGCTAATATTTGGAACTAGCCTAGTGTGGGAGGGAAAAAAATGCTGTGAAAGTGACAAGTTTCTATAAGAGAGTGAGATAGGGCCTGGAGTGTATAGCAAGCGGACCTAAAGTCCAAAGTGAGCAGTGTCGCATTCTGTGGTGATCCTAAGTGAGAGGAGAGATAGCAAGATTCGAATTACAAGTGACTAAGAGAAAGATTGGTCTTCCAGAAACAGGTCCTAAGAGAGGACGCCTAGCCACGAGATCCTAAGTTGGTAACACTAGAAGGTAACGGGCTTGAACAGAACTGAGTACATGAGACTAGGTAAAGGGTCTTGAATTGGAGATTCAGGGCACCAGGAGTGGAGAGACATGGAACCGCTGAACAAGTGCATGACACTTGTTGATCAAGATTGTAGTGTTAAAGTTGGGTTGTGGTGAAGTAGGAAGAAACATTGGACTCAGAGAGCCCTTAAGAAAACTACTGAGGAAGGAAATTGAGTGGAAAATGCTTCAAGTTGTAAAGGAAATGTCCTTAAGACTGTGTACCTGCTATCTATTGAATATAACCCTTATCAAGTTGCTTTTCAGAAAACAGTTTCTTTGTGAATGGTGGTCTACCTTGTGAATGGCGGTTACATGCGGCCTGCCTGAGCATAATGCCCACACAGCACAATTCCACACACCCAGCCAAAACCCCCCACTTTCATGTAAAGTGCCAGGCCATGGCTACCACCCCGTGCCATGTTACATGTGCACTGAATGATCCATGCCCTAAAATGCAGGTCACTCTGTCTAAACAGGCCAATAAGAAACTGCCCTCCATACACCACTGAATTATCCTAATGCCGGGGCCTGCAACATATGGCACTTCATGTGTTGTTAATTGTCTCGATGGCTGTAGACTTAGAGTTCGTGATGAGCGAGTGTATTCATTACTATTTGCTATTCGCATGGATAGTACGGTATTCGAGTTACTTGTTATTCTGCAAGTATTTGTGTACTCGCCTCCCTATATTCGGATGTCCCGCCCTGCTGTTTTGGCGCCTTCTTTGCAGCCACTAAACATGCTGGGCTTCTTAAGCAAAGCACAGTAATGCTGCAGACATCTTGGTTGTGGCATTACTGTGATTGGCTGGCCGCCCAGCGTCATAGGGTCTATTTAAGCCCTGCCGCCGCCATTTTGTGCACATTGCATCTGGAGACTGCATTGTAATAGCCTAGGGAGAGATCGCTGAGCTGCTAGGGAGAGTGTTTAGGCCTCTTAATAAAACAAAAGCCCTTGTAAGGGCTGCCTGGAGTGTATACTAGTTCTATGTTTAAAGGAGCTGCTCCCTAGCTACATATTACCACCAAAAAATAGCTCTTTTCAGAGCTGAAGGCACACAACAAAGTCAGAGTACAGGGAGGGATAGATTGTGTATTAGGTAGGGAGAGGTTAAAGTGTTCTTCCAGTGTCCATTTTAAAACAGCTCTTGTCAGAGGCAAAGCAATTCTTTTCCAGCACACAGAGTAGTAGCATTTTGTGCTGCCTTTTTTTTAAGCACCAGTCTATTTTCCCCGCTGTTTTAGGGGTCAGAGCCTGGCTTCTGCTGTCCACATTAGTCTGCTTAGAAAGGCGTTTGGTGCCCTACATAAAGAAGTAATCCAAACATTTCCTACTGCCTGCTACCAAGCAAGCACCAGGCCATTTTAATCACTATTTTGGGGCATCAGCCTGCCTTCTGTCCATATTAGTCCACTTAAAAAATCATTGAATGCCCTGCACAAAGCAGTAGTCCAAATGTTTCCTGCTGTGTGCTACAAAGCATGCACCAGCCCATTTTAGCCACTATTTTTGGGTGTCAGCCTGTCTTCTGTCCATATTAGTGCTCTTAAAAAATCATTGAGTGCACTTGCCAAAGCAGTGGTCCAAACATTTCCTACTGCCCGCTACAAAGCATGCACCAGGCCATTTTAACCACTATTTTGGCTGTAACAGCTAGCTTGGCTTGTGCCATCAACATATGAAAATCTGTGAACAAAACCCAAAATTCCAAAAAAGCTTGTTGTTAATGGACGTGGACGTGGTGTTGTCAGTGGTGCGCGAGAAGGCACTCAGTCTGTGTCAGGTCAGAAGAAGCTTGATGCATCCACTATGTTCCTGGAAAAATTTTCCAGTCTGGAACGTAAACGTGTGTGGAAGCCAGAAGATCGAGAGCAGATTCTGTCATGGATAGTAGACAAGGCATCTATGCATTTGTCAAGCAGCAACAAATCTTCCACGACCACACAGTCTACTGTGGATACACGGAAGGCTGGCCCTTCCAATCCTAAATTTGGTTCTCCTTCCTCCCACCATTATAAGTCACAGGAGACATATGAACCCAAGCTTAGCCACTCCGAGGATCTGTTTGGTACGTATCCTTTAATTGGCTCTGGCCAATCACCGTGCAGCATTGAAGAGGGACAAGAGGAGGTGGCGTGCGCTGATGCTCAAGTATCTGAGGACCTACGGCCAGAAGAAAGCCACTTGGTGGAATGTCATTTACAGTCTCCAGAGGTGGAGACTGATGATGATGAAATACAGTTGCCATCAGGTCAGCCTACAATGTCAACTGGGAAGGAGGATGAGATGGAAGACGAGGTGGTCCATGATGAGTCCACTGATCTGACCTGGATCATTGGCATGCATAGCCATGACAGCAACACAGAGGAAGATGGATATGTAGCACGAACACAGGCACCAAGGGGTCGTGATTTGCCCAGAGTGAGAACTGGGTCAACTGTTCCCAAGAGCACACCCGCTGTGCGCCAAGTCAGGGCAAGGGGGCGTTCAACTGCTGTGTGGAATTTTTTTTTCTGAGAGTCCTTCAGAGAAAAACATTGTAGTCTTTAGCATCTACCATACCAAGTTGAGCAGAGGCCAGGACAAAGGCAGCCTAAGCACCACCAGTATGAAAAACCACATGGCAGCCAAACACCCCAGTAGGTGGGCAGAACACCAGGGTACTAAATCTGCTTCTGCAGGTCAAACCAATGCCATGTCGCCTGGGCTATGTCATTTAGAATCTGCTGTTCAGGAAGCAGGAGCTCATACCTTCTGCCCACAAGCTGCAGTTGCTCACCCACAGCAAACATCAACCACATCCACTTCTTTGCCCCAGCAAAGTATCTAATTGTCCGTGCCTGATAGCTTGGAAAGAAAGCGTAAATACCCAGCCACGCACCCACAGGCACAAATATTAAACTTGCAGATTGTCAAATTGCTAGCTGTGGAGATGTTTAGGCTTGTGGGAATACAGGCTTTAAATAATCTCTTGGCTGTGGCTGCCCCAAGATACAGTGTTTCCAGCCACCACTATTTTGCCCAGTGTGCCATCCTTGCGTTACACAAGCACGTGTTAAACAATCTGAACCGTGCTCTCACCAATGCCGTAACCGGGAAAATCCACCTAACAACAGACACCTGGACAAGTTGTTGTGGACAAGGACAATACATTTCTGTCACGGCACACTGGGTGAACCTGGTGGAGGGTGGGACAAAGGCGCAAACGGGAACATCACACATCCTACCCACCCCAAGAATAGCGGGCCCAACTTCTGTCAGGGTTTCTGCCTCTTCATATTCCACTTCCTCTCTCCCTTCCTCCTGCTCCTCATCCTCTGCTGAATTACCCTCCCTATCACTGCCAAGCTGGGACCTGTGCAGCAGCGCATCGGCAAAGCGGCAACATGCTCTGCTGAAGCTGATCTGCTTAGGTCAGAAAGCACACACTGCAGCAGAGCTGTGGCAGCTTTAAAACAACAGATCGATCAGTGGCTCTCCCTGCTGCACCTACAACCCGGTCTGGTCTGCGATAATGGGTGTAACCTCATGGCGGCTTTGAAGGTCAGCAAGTTGGTACATGTGCCATGCATGGCTCATGTGCTGAACCTAGTTGTTCAGAAATTTCTGAAAACTTACCGTGACTTCCCATACCTACTTGAGAAGGTGCGCCGTATTAGCCGCCATTTCTGCCATTCTTCTACCGTTTTTGCTGCTCTTAAAGTGCTGCAAAAACGCTTGAATTTGCCAAGTCACCAACTCATTTGCAACCTGCACACGCGGTGGATCTCCACCTCTCATATGTTGGCGAGGATTATTGTACAGCAGAGGGCAGTAGCTGAATACCAGGTTCAGCATGACCGTCAGACTGAGAGTCAGCCACCACACATAACTGTTGAGTGGGTGTGGATCGCTGATATTTGTGAGGTTCTTGAGAACTTTGCGTACTGCACCAACCTCGTGAGCGGTGATCAGGCTATTATCAGCAAAATCATCCCGCTGCTGTGTCTCTTGAAATAATCACTGCATAATCTCAAAGAGGAAGCTTTGAGTGCCCAGCATGTTGGTATGGAGACAAATTTCTCAATGGGTGTTACAAACCAGCCCAGCCAATATTCTTAAGCAACAATGGGTGATGAGGAGGAAGATGAGGATCATGAGGAAGGAGAGGACTTGTTTTTCTATGCTACTGAGGGGACTTGTAATGCTACAGAGGAGACAACCAAACCAAGCTTCATGTCTGTCCAGACTGGATGGGATGGAGAGGAGGATGAGGAGGTGGAGGAGGAGGCGAGTCAGTGTGAGGAGAGGATGGGTACTTTTTATACTGCTGGGGACACAGAACATTTGCCTTTTTGCAGCTTGGCGCACATGGCACAGTTGATGTGTAAGTGGCTGTGTCAAGACCCTCATGTGATACACATTTTATCCAACAACCTATACTGGTTGGCCACCTTTCTTGATCCACGGTACAAGGAGAAATTTCCTTCTCTCCTTTTGGAGTCAACAAAGAGTTTTGCAATGGAATCGTTCAAGAGGGCCATTGTAGATCAGTTGCTGAAAACATCACCCTCAGACAATGCTGGTGGCACCTATTACAATGCTCTTTTCAACACCAAGGGATAATGGGGAGAGACATGAAAACCCGCTCCAACAGAGGTGGGAGGGAAATGTGCACAAATTGGGCAATTTTTAAAAAAAAAACAGCACAACAGCAAGGGCTATCTGTGCCTGTAACAATGCCAAGGAGGGATAAGTTGCAGAACATGGTCAAGGGGTACTTAAATGACCATACATTCGTCTTTTCTGACACTTCAGTTCCCTTTAATTATTGGGTGTCTAAGCTGAACACTTGGTCCGACCTCTCCTTATATGCCTTGGAGGTGCTGGCCTGCCCAGCTGCTAGTGTGGTGTCTGAGGGTGTTTTCAGTTCGGCTGGGGCAATCATCACTGACAGGTGCACACGCCTCTCCACGGAAAATGCAGACAGTCGTACTCTGATTAAATTCAACAAGGACTGGATATCTCCACAGTTTGTAATCCCTCCTGATGACAGCAAGCCAACCTAAATTCAACAAAAATGCAGATTCATGCTACTGCTGCTAACGTCACCCCCTTCCCATGAAAACCTGTTTCATTCCTGCGTCAACCATAACTCAGTCCATAGGGCTAATTTTTACAAACCCTATTCACATTGTGCAGTGAACAAACCAGGACAGTGTTCCTACTCCAGCCTAACTACTTTTTGTGATTGTAGGCCTTTGGGATGGTGGCTACCTACTTCAACTATGACTCAGCCCATAGGGCTCATTTTTACAAACCCTATCCACATTGTACAGTAGACAAATTTGGAATGTACAGTGGCCCTACCAAACTAATATTTGTCATTGGAGGCCCTTGTCACAGGTTGTGCCACATTGTGACTGAGATAGGGGATACATATTCAATACAAATTTACACTGACTGTTGATGACCGACTGATGGCCCTCTGAAAACTTGAATTGAGTGCCACAACTACTACAGTACTCCAAAATAGATGTTTGACAAAGGAGGCCCTTGTCATGGAATCTCCCTGTACCTATGACACAGCCCTCAGCAGTAATTTTTGGAAATACGATGCACATTCTGCACTGGAACAAGTAGTACAGTATCAAGAAGTCTTCTCTTGCTATATAATCTGGGGAATATTGACAATCAAAATCTCTGAGCCATTTTGAGAAGGTTCTCCAACTCATCCTGGAGGGGGGCACCATATATCCTTTGTCCATTGACTTGCACAAGTGATATATTTGAGCTCGTCATCCAGTTGACTAGTGCAGCTTTATTTTTCCAGTTCACAGAGTTCAGCCATATCTGAGGATCGCAGGCCGCACTCACTGCTACCTTCTAGTTCTCCATGTCTCTTGGCCTTTTACTCTGTTGTCTCTGCCCTTAAATGAGTTAAATAATAGAGTGAGGGCCCTACAATATGAATAAGTGAGGGCACACTCAAATGTATTGTACACAAGAGGGACCTCCAAAATCTCTAGAGGAGGGCACTTCAAAATGTATGTTACAGGGCCACACGAGGGCTCTCACAAAACTCAGCTTGGTGGAGGAGGAGGAGGAGGGTCAAGCCCAATGCTGCAATGGGCACATTGTAAACTGCTATTGAATATGTATTCCAATATCTGAGTGTCAATGATGGAGGGACCGCCCAAATGTCTAAGTAACAGCTGTCCCTCCAAAACGCATGTTACAGAGTGAGAGGATGATAGGAGTTATACTTCACCCAAGACTACGATGTAAGACACAGATGAAGTTATTCTTCCCTTATCTGGACATTTGGACTGACGCCCAGAAATTAGATTGTAACTTGTTTTTAGCTGTCTCAGCAACCTTCTACTGCTATGAATTATCACTTTTCTGTTTATGAAACTTTCTTATCAACATTCCACTGTTATGAATCATCACTTCACTGCTTGTGAAACAAAAGCATTTTACTGCGCATGAGTGACAAAAAAAAACAAACTATGATTATTAAGTATAAATAAAGGGACAGCACCTATAGAGGCAGGCGCGCTCAGGGGCTTCCCAGTACTTGATTATACACTACGTGTCTGTGTATTTCTTGTTACGGGGATACCCCGACTCCAACAAGGACCCTCCATGGCTGAATGATCCTAACAATTCCTGGCGCCCGAAACAGGGACCCGAGGTCTGCGTATTCCTTCAAGTTCATCGACCGGCACGAGTAACCGCTGAGATTGGGACATCGGAACAGCAGATGACAAACCTGGCCAGGTAAGAGACACTGTTAGTTCTCTTACATCTGCTCTGCGATAGTCCGTAAATTTCATGCATATCTTGTGTTGGGATTGAGGAACTAGTAGAGAAGGATACCTATAGCTCGGGTCATTCATGTATATACTGTAGGATCTGCCGAAGGAGAGGTCAGAGAAGGTTATGAAACGGATGGTATGAAAGAGATGTGGATGTCGGGAATAGCCTCATAAGCCGCACTAAGGTAGATGACATAAGTATTACGGAGATTGCCTAACTGAGTCATAAGGTTGTGTCCTTTCGGGGAAACCTTCGCTCACGCTTAACTCCCGAACCTTTGTCCTCCTTTTTGACGGATAAGAGATTGACAGAATGAGCCCATGGAAGTAATGATAATACTCCAGGGACACGATATATAATGGAGACTGTATGGTTCATTTTATGTATTGTTGGTCTTGCCCTTGTTGCCATATATATATGTGTTAGAATTACTCTACACTTCAGACAAAACGGTCCAGAGAAACCGTTTCAGATACTGGCTCCTTAGGACAGAATAGGTAACGAGGAAAGGTAAAATATAGAATATATTTTATCTAACCCAAAAAGCCTCCTAAGGTAGGAATAGTCAGGAAAAATGGGCAACAAACTTCAGACAAAACGGTCCAGAGAAACCGTTTCAGATACTGGCTCCTTAGGACAGAATAGGTAACGAGGAAAGGTAAAATATAGAATATATTTTATCTAACCCAAAAAGCCTCCTAAGGTAGGAATAGTCAGGAAAAATGGGCAACAAACAGACTAAGACCACAAATGATGAACAAGATGTCTATACAATCGTGAAAGAAAGGTGTGGTGTAGAAGCAACTAAGAATTTAGGGAAAGTTTGCAAAACTTTTCAGGTAGCAAGGCATGACAGGTTCAACAGGAAACTATGGGAGGACATTGGATTAGAGAATGCAGGAAAAAAGCCAGGGATATAGAAGATGGTACCTATGTCCCAAGAGAATCACAAGAAAAGACAGTACAGGCTTCTGCTCCTGCAGCAAGCGAGTGACTAGACGTGATGCAAACCACTTTGACTGGAAGGCGCCCAATAATTCAGGTAAAAGTAGCAGGAAAACAATGCCCTTTTCTAATAGATACCGGAGCAACTTCCTCCGTCCTCAATGAAGACGCCTTACCAAATGCTGATTGTTTATCAGATGATGTAACCTATACCGAAGGGTATGATGGAGGAATCAGGCCACTCCCATATAGTATTCCCCTTGAAACAAAGATAGGATCTAAAATATTTTTTATCTAAATTTCTTTTTGTCAAAGGGGCACCTACTTGTCTTCTAGGTACAGACCTATTAAAGCAGACAGAAATGAATATCCAATTTTTGGAGGATGGTAGAGTCCAAATTTTGGTGCCTGATGACCAAGAGTCTCTAGAAAACATTGTAAAAGTCCAAGCCTTAGAGGATGAGAAAGATCCTGCCCCTACCCAAATTATTTTAGATCTTTCTGAGGTACCAGAAAAATTATGGGCACAACATGACACCGATGTAGGACTAATGCCAATAGCTCCAGTAAAAGTCACTCCTGTTCCAGGTGTGACACTACCCCAATTGAGACAGTATCCTATTAGTGCCCAACAAGAACACGCCATAGGAGAACAGATAAAAGATTATCTAAAAACTGGAGTACTGATAGAAGTAAAGTCACCAGCCAATACACCGTTGTACCCCGTAAAAAAGAAATCTACTGAGGGGTCAGCTGCTAGATACCGGATGGTACATGATTTAAGAGAGATAAATAAAATTTTGGAACCTATTACTCCTGTTGTACCAAATCCACACACGTTGCTATCACAGATCCCAGCAACAGCACGAGTATTTTCTGTCATAGACTTATCAAATGCATTTTTTTCAGTACCATTACACCCAGACTGTTACAAACTGTTTGCATTTACATTTAAGAATAGACAATTAGCATGGACAAGATTACCACAGGGTATGATACATTCACCTACCTTGTACTCAGAAGCTATGAGATCAGTTCTTCAAAATTTCAAACCTACGGATGAGGTTGTAATTCTTCAATATGTTGATGACCTATTATTATGTGCCCCTGCTCAAGAGTCCGCAAACAGCAACACAATAAGATTGTTAATATTTCTAGCAGACATGGGCTGTAAAGTTAACAAGAAAAAAGTACAACTTTGTATGACTACGGTAGTATTTCTAGGACACTGCATTTCACAAGGTATTCGGCACCTCACCGCCGACAGACTAAAAATCATTAGAGATCTTGTTCCTCCCAAGAACTACAAAACATTAAGAGCATTTTTGGGAATAGTATCACACTGCAGACAATGGGTTATACATGCTAGTCAGCTTATGCAACCTCTATATGATTGTTTAAAAATCGAGCCTTTTCAGTTAACTGAATCAGCGCTCATAGCCTTTCAAGACCTCAAGAAAGGTCTCATGTCAGCCCCGGCCTTGGGAATCCCAGACTACGCCAAACCATTCCAATTAATGGCTGCGGAAATGTCTAATCATGCTACAGGAGTACTAACACAGAAACATGAAAATAAACAAAGACCTGTCGCATACTATTCTGCTCAATTAGATAATGTTACCAAAGCTGCACCATCATGTGTCAGAGTAGTAGCAGCTGTCTCTCTTTTGGTAGAAAAAGCCTCAGAAATAGTACTAGACCATGCCTTAATAGTACAAACTACACATGATGTACATGGCATACTGAATCAGGTATTGCCAAAACACATTTCAATGGCTAGACATCTTAGATTACAATGCTCCTTACTAATGCCACCAAACCTCACTTTTCGCCGCATATTGTCTCTAAATTTAGCCACTCTGTTACCACTAGAGACAAAGGGGGGAGTGGAAGGAGGTCAGGAAGACGAAGATGAAAATTTTTTACAATACCACGAACAAGACAATATAATACATGATTGCTTACAGTGTATAGAACAAGAAACACAAGGGCTACCTAATGTACAGGACACCCCTCTTGACAATCCAGACATTCTAGATATGCATATGGTATTGTACATGATTTTGGATGTATATGGAGAGCTAGAGGTTACATGACAGCTTCAGGTCAACCAGTAAAACATGGACAGATGATTAGACAAATCCTAGAATCAGCTGCCTCAACCAAACAAGTAGCAGTAATAAAAGTACCTGCACATGTAAGACTCGACACCGAGATAGCTAGGGGTAATGACCGAGCCGACAAAGCTGCTAAGCGAGCTGCAGTAAAACCTCTGACAACTGACCACACTATTAGTGCAGTATCAGAATTTGACTTAATTACACGGCTCAAAGAAGCCCACCAGCAGGTGAGTAGAGAAGAAAAAGAAGAGTGGCAGAAACAGGGGGCAGAAGAAAAAGAAGGACTATGGAGAAAAGGAGATGAGCTTTGTCTCCCCCGAGCGTGGTACCCTGTTGTGGTCAGTGAAGCCCACGGACCTACACATGTGTCTGCAAACGGTATGATACAGAGGGTCAGACAGAAGTGGTTAGCCCCAGGGTTCGGCCAGGTAGCTCGAGCAAAATGTGGTTCTTGTGAAATCTGTTTAGCCCACAATCCAGGACAGACTGTTAAGACCCCCCAGAAGCACCATGTAAGACCACTATATCCGTTCCAGAGACTTCAGATCGATTACATCCAGATGCCTAAGCATGGACACTATGAGTATGTACTGGTATGTGTGGACATGTTTTCGGGGTGGCCAGAGGCTTATCCAGTTCATACAGCCACGGCTAAAGTCACTGCAGTAAAAATAGCACATGAACTGGTACCCCGTTATGGTATCCCAGAAGTGATCGAGTCAGATAGAGGTACACATTTTACTGGAGAGATCTTTCAGAATGTAATGAAAATGTTGTGTATAAAAAGTGAACTACACACCCCTTACCACCCACAGAGTTCTGGTAAGGTTGAGAGAATGAATGGAACACTTAAGTTAAAAATACAGAAAGCCATGGTAGAAACACAGAAACCATGGACTGAGTGTCTCCCAATAGCATTGTATTCAGTCAGAAACACCCCCCAGGGAAAGAGCAAACTCACCCCCCATGAAATATTGTTTGGTAGAGTTGCCAATACAGGATTGTATTTCCCACAGACTTTAATGTTAGAAACTGAAAGCTTAACTGCTTATGTACAAAATTTATGTAAGCATGTGTCTAAAATACACTCTTTAGTGTTCTCTTCCATTCCAGATCCTGATTCCATTGAGGGAACGCACAAGCTGCAACCAGGAGACGAAGTTTACGTAAAAAGACATAACAGAAGAACGCTAGAACCCAGATTTGAGGGTCCATATCAGGTGTTATTGACAACTCCAACTGCAGTAAAATTGGAAGGAAAATCAGCAGGTAGATATGCAAGCAGTACCTAAACACACACTATACAAAAGAGCAGCCGACAACTCGCCTAGACCTTCAGGTAGGCCACATGTGGTCCAAATGGGAATTCCTAATAAAATATTCAGCACTTTCTTTGTGTATCCAATGTTGATGCAGATGTGGGATAAATTAGTTCAGGCCACCGACTATCTAGATGATCAGATATGGGATATTATGGATATACTTAATACTAGTATAGCTGTCCAAAATCAACTTATAATTGTTACTAATCAACATACTGTAGTGTTAGACTACCTAACTGCGGCCCAGGGAGGAATGTGTCAAATTATTGGTCCAACCTGTTGTCATTACATAGATCCAAACAGTACAATGAGTATGAGGTTCAAGCTGGCAGATATACAACGATTACGGGATGAATATGACAGACACAATGACCAAAATAAAGATAGCTGGTGGTCAGACACCTTCTCCTTTCTTAACCCAAAGAACTGGTTTAAGGGTATTGGAGGTTGGGTGGCTGGAATTCTGCAAGGTATATTACAGATTGTGCTAATTATAGTAGTCATATATGTAGTGTTTAAAATAGGATTAAAAATTATTTTAATATGCATAAATAAGCTTTGTAACACGGACTCAAGAATATGAAAGAAAAGAACTCCCGGACCAGGTTTTCTACCAAAAGTCCATAAGGAAGAATCAAAGGGGGGACTGAGAGGATGATAGGAGTTATACTTCACCCAAGACTACGATGTAAGACACAGATGAAGTTATTCTTCCCTTATCTGGACATTTGGACTGACGCCCAGAAATTAGATTGTAACTTGTTTTTAGCTGTCTCAGCAACCTTCTACTGCTATGAATTATCACTTTTCTGTTTATGAAACTTTCTTATCAACATTCCACTGTTATGAATCATCACTTCACTGCTTGTGAAACAAAGGCATTTTACTGCGCATGAGTGACAAAAAAAAAAAAACTATGATTATTAAGTATAAATAAAGGGACAGCACCTATAGAGGCAGACGCGCTCAGGGGCTTCCCAGTACTTGATTATACACTACGTGTCTGTGTATTTCTTGTTACGGGGATACCCCGACTCCAACAAGGACCCTCCATGGCTGAATGATCCTAACAAGAGCCACCTGAGGCCTCTCAGGTCAAAGATCAACATACCTACTGGTGCGTTCTAGCTGTGCTTGTAAAGTGCTGGGGAATAGCAAACTAAAAATGATGTATGACAGAGGGACCTACAAAATGTATAAGTCAGGGCCCTCCCAATTGTAAAAGGTGAAAAAAGGCCATAACAGTATGTGTGAACAAAGGCTAAAATATATATTTTTTTGTTTCTCTGGTTTATTTAGCCTTATATACAAGTGATTATGCAGGAAAAACTGTTTCATAACCTTTTTGGCCTGTTAAATGCAATTTAGGTTAGGTTTGGTAGTTGTTCTTGTGTGTCTGTAAAAGAGGCGTAATTGTAGCACCCTGAGGATTCGGCTGCTACAGGAGTATTGCACCTCAACCCAGAGGTGTGATATTCCACTCCCGGGTAAGGAAGGAGTGTGGAACTGAGCTCAGATAGACTGCATGCACTACATACATCCCATTCCAGAGGAGCAGGCCGACGGCACTCCCACTTAGAAATGTGCAGGTGCGACCGAGCCTGTTCCTGGCTGGAGTGGGAGGGGGGAGGAACATCCCATGTAGTGTAGGGGCAGATAGGGGGAGCAGTCTGGGTAGTGATAGGAGCTCATTGGGTGCTGGTCACCTGAGCTCACACATAGAGGGATATATAAGGTGGGCACCATCTAGAATCAGGGTCAGACGCAGAGAGGAAGTCAGATGCAGAGGACAAGCCTGCAGCAAGAGAGAGAAAGAAACAACAGCCCTGGAGAGAGAGTGGAGTACAGAAAGACCCAGAGGGGGACAAAGAAGGGACCCAAGAACCCAAATCAGATCACCGGGTGAGGAGTCAGCACAAGGGTACCGGAACCCAAACTGGTGGGGGCAGAAAACACATCCCTAGCCAGAGACCGGAGGCTGTGGGCAGCATCTGCCACGGCCACCCACTACATCCACCCTGAAGGCTTACCACATGAAGGGTCAGGGAACCTGAGGCCAAAGGTTGCCCCACAGAAGGCCCGAGGGAGCTGGACCTAGGCGGATCACTGGTGGGGACGGCTGAAGGAAGGACAGAGGGAGAGCTCAGGGCCACGCTCCGGACTTGTTTGGGGGTTGGCCGGATCCAGGACCTGGTGGACGCAGCACGGCTCGGGAGGTCACTTGGAGCTAGAGTGACCAGGAACATCTGCAGTAAGTAAAGACCCTTAACTGCACTACCCGAGTCTGTCATCATTACCGGCTGCACCGCACCACCACAACCCCCATCCTCTGCGCCTGTCCCCTCTGAGGCTATACCCCTCCCGTTGGGGGTTATCCCACCAAGCTGCGCATCCACCATCAGCCTCAGCGGACCCTGCTGCAGCGGCGGCCACAGTGACCGCATCACAACGGGTGGCGTAGTCGACACAACGAACTTTAATAACATCAGTAAAGACTGCCACATAACACTTAGCTTGACGCCCTGGGCACGGGACCGGGTCACAGCCGCTCGGAGACTACAACCCCCCATCTGATCCGGTGCCGGGTATTCCCCTCAAAAAGGAATATGTCCCAGGGGGCGCGTCAACTTTGGCGTAGTCGGCAGGATTACGTGCCCGCAACACCCGGGTACTGCGTGCCTGAAGAAAAGTGCAAGTTTACCTTAGAAAGAAGACTCCTGCCGGTTCCGGAGGGTCCACGCCATCGGACTCCATCACCAGTCGTTTCCCGCCGATTGTCCGCCATTTCCAGCTTGTTCCCGCCATCTGCAGAGTTTCCCGCCACTGGGCGACGCTTCCCGCCAAAACCGCAGATTTCCCGCCTTGGAAGAGCAGCGGACGCCATTATGGGCGTGCCAAAGGAGGGCAAGAGGCCACATCCCATCGTGGGCCGGGACAGAAAATGGCGCCAAAAGTGGAAACCGCCCCCACCAACAGAGACTGTGATGCTGGAGGTGTCTGTCAGCGTGAAAGAACCCCCCCTGGAGCTGACAGTCACCGAGTTGCCCCGGGACCGCCCTCGAAGTGGGAGGAGACGAAAGAAAGGAGAGAAGATGGGTGTCGCCTGGAGCAGTGTAGAACGAGCGCACCCGGAGGCAAGAGGTCTAATGAGGAGTAGCGGAGAAGCTCACCCGGAGTCGAGGAGAGAAAGAGTGGACCCGGGAATGGAGCGGCAGCAGAGCAGCACCGGCCCGCTGGCCAGGAGCCTGCTGGAGGAAGAAGGAGGAGAGCAGAGCAGCACCGGCCCGCTGGCCAGGAGCCTGCCGGAAGCAGAGCAGAGCAGCACCGACCCGATGGTCAGGAGCCTGCTGGAGTCAACAACCCCGCTAGGCTTAGCGGAGATCCTGGCGCAGCTTCCCCGAGATCGGGAGTGCGCGCGGAGTGCCCTGGAGGGCCTCGCGGGAAGGATGGCCCGAGTGCAGAGGGAGATCCTGGCGGAGTGGGGCCGGGAGATGGCCCAGCAAGCTGGAACCCGTCCACTTAACCCGCTCCCTTGGAAGAAGACATCGACTGCCTCTGCGGATGACGCGGGAGGACCCAAGGCCGGAGACGGCGCAGAAGAGGGAGCGAGACGCATGGCAGCAGGTAAGGGGGATGCCTATACCCCATACCGGAAGACCGCTTACCTGCCCCAGCTCCCCGTCGCAGAGCCCGAAGGTCCCCCGGCCGTACCCGAGACCGCCATGACATCGCCACCGACTAGGCCCCGACCGGAAGCCGCCGTCGCGACCCCGGTGACGTCACGCGTCGTGACCCGGAGCGTGACAAAGCAGGAAATACCACCAGCCTGGTCGCAAGGCCTAGTACCCCCGGGCGCCGCATCACCAACAGCGCCCCCTACCTCCGCGGAGCCTCCGGCCTGGCCGCAAGGCCAGGTAGCCCAGGGCGCCGCCGTCCTAACGGTGCCCTTCACCTTCCAGGTGCCCCAGGCCTGGCCGCAAGGCCTGGGCAACCCGGGCGCCACCACCACCGCGCCCGCGCCCGCAATACCAAGGGTGCCACACCTGGGAGAGGACTTGTTCAGCCAGCTCACATGGCCGGACGGGTCTGAAGTTACAACCAACTATAAGCAAAGAGCAGGAGGAAGACGCCGTTGAGTGCGGCAGAGCAGGTGCTGTAAATAAGTTACCCCATGGGGTATAAAGAAACTGAAACTGTTGCTGCTAAAGTTTAGTCCCCGTTGGGACCAGTGAACTGTTTACCTGTGTGACCCCTTCCATACCAGGCTGAGGACTGTGAGCAGCCATCCCTTTCCCTTTACCTGGCCGGGGACTGAGAACGGCCAAAATTTCCCTGTACATAGTTGCGCTTGCTAAAGCGCCCCCTACCGGTTTTATGGGAAAAACCATTTTTCTAAAAGACTGTCGCACTCTACCTGGTCACGAGTTGCACGGTGACCAGAGGAACAGAAGAGAGAAAGAGACGACGAGAATGTTGTTTACCTGAAAAAGTTTATATATATATTTATATAGTATTTCGTATAATATTTAATATGTTTTACATGTTTATAAAAATGTTGTATGTTTTGGTGTTTTTTGTCTTTGCAGCCCGAGGACGTGCTGTGATTTACCAGGGGGGAATGTAGCACCCTGAGGATTCGGCTGCTACAGGAGTATTGCACCTCAACCCAGAGGTGTGATATTCCACTCCCGGGTAAGGAAGGAGTGTGGAACTGAGCTCAGATAGACTGCATGCACTACATACATCCCATTCCAGAGGAGCAGGCCGACGGCACTCCCACTTAGAAATGTGCAGGTGCGACCGAGCCTGTTCCTGGCTGGAGTGGGAGGGGGGAGGAACATCCCATGTAGTGTAGGGGCAGATAGGGGGAGCAGTCTGGGTAGTGATAGGAGCTCATTGGGTGCTGGTCACCTGAGCTCACACATAGAGGGATATATAAGGTGGGCACCATCTAGAATCAGGGTCAGACGCAGAGAGGAAGTCAGATGCAGAGGACAAGCCTGCAGCAAGAGAGAGAAAGAAACAACAGCCCTGGAGAGAGAGTGGAGTACAGAAAGACCCAGAGGGGGACAAAGAAGGGACCCAAGAACCCAAATCAGATCACCGGGTGAGGAGTCAGCACAAGGGTACCGGAACCCAAACTGGTGGGGGCAGAAAACACATCCCTAGCCAGAGACCGGAGGCTGTGGGCAGCATCTGCCACGGCCACCCACTACATCCACCCTGAAGGCTTACCACATGAAGGGTCAGGGAACCTGAGGCCAAAGGTTGCCCCACAGAAGGCCCGAGGGAGCTGGACCTAGGCGGATCACTGGTGGGGACGGCTGAAGGAAGGACAGAGGGAGAGCTCAGGGCCACGCTCCGGACTTGTTTGGGGGTTGGCCGGATCCAGGACCTGGTGGACGCAGCACGGCTCGGGAGGTCACTTGGAGCTAGAGTGACCAGGAACATCTGCAGTAAGTAAAGACCCTTAACTGCACTACCCGAGTCTGTCATCATTACCGGCTGCACCGCACCACCACAACCCCCATCCTCTGCGCCTGTCCCCTCTGAGGCTATACCCCTCCCGTTGGGGGTTATCCCACCAAGCTGCGCATCCACCATCAGCCTCAGCGGACCCTGCTGCAGCGGCGGCCACAGTGACCGCATCACAACGGGTGGCGTAGTCGACACAACGAACTTTAATAACATCAGTAAAGACTGCCACATAACACTTAGCTTGACGCCCTGGGCACGGGACCGGGTCACAGCCGCTCGGAGACTACAACCCCCCATCTGATCCGGTGCCGGGTATTCCCCTCAAAAAGGAATATGTCCCAGGGGGCGCGTCATAATACTGCGACAAAGTTATTCTCAGAAACCATATGTGAGTCATAAATGCATGCAGGCACATTCTCCAGGCTCTTCCCATTCTGCTCATCACTTTCTCATCCATTTCAGCCTTTTCCTCAGGCCCCCAGACCACTTTATAGGGTCTAGCAGAAAATTACTTGCATTTCCTATTGACTTACTTTGTACTCGCTATTCGGAACGAATACGTGATTATTACAAAGTACTCGTTATAGTATAGCAATTACAAATCTATATTTTGGGAGTTCTAGTTTTACAGCAGCTGTATAGCCACAGGTAGCAGATAATTTTCTTGAGATGAGGAGTGCTAATATTTTTGCACTGGGCCAACTAGTGTTTATTTTTTACTGGCTCTAATACAGTCTAATTGCCTTGTGGTTTTACTTTAGCCTTTTAATGCAATGTAACAATTTTTTTTCTTTCTTTTTATATACCTGGGAGAAAGAAAAAGATACACTGTAAAATAAAATATAATTTATACCTCTGTTGTAGATCCCTCTGCTCCAGTATGACACTTAGGCTGACAACTTTATTTTCCATCTATGTCAGCACACTTGCCTTCAGATTTATATACAGTTTAGTGGGGAATAGAACAACTGTGGCAGATCTGTCACAATGAAAGTTAGATTGCTAGTGACAGCGCTGTACAATTACTGTGTGATTGCTTAGTACAGCGTATCAGAAGCTGGATTCCGAATTGTTATAATAGCTGACAGGTATTACAAGGCTACATGTTTTATTTTGTGACATTCCATTTAATGCATGCTCTTCAAGACTGGTATATTAAGTGAGGACACATTCTATGGGCTATAATATCAATTTCAGTTTAGGTATACATGTCAAGTATTGGATTGTTAACCGACAGCATTACTATGTATTGAATATTTGTCAGGATATGATAAAGTATTAGTTGCGTTTACAAAGATTTACTGATCATATCAATCATAACTATGCATGTAAAATGAAACATGTTAATTCATGTTAACCTATGTAAAGCCAAAACTTTTTGCAGCAGTTTACAGACTTTGTCATATCTCATAACCAGTCTTGCTCACAATCTAAATTTCTTGTCATTATGTCTTTGGAGCATGGAAAGAAACTCAGGCAAACTTTGGGAAGGGGGGAAGGAGGTAGATGAAAACTTGTAGTTGTCCTTAGTCAGATTTGAATCCAGAACCAAAGGGCTTTACAGCAACAGTGTTAACTATTGAGCCATAAACCACCATGCATCTGCAAAAAGGCACAAGTATTTAAACATCCATAAACTGAAACACTTGGCAGCCCCAGCCAGAGTTCAGGAGCTGCTACATTCTCAGTTAGTTGGTAGTGTCAGCGGTGCATTGTGTTTGAAACCTTACTTCTTTGTAAGCCTTTTACAAATTATAGGAGTAATATGTTGGTATGTTGGGCACACAATGGTCAGGACTAGAGATGAGCGGTGTTCGACTCGAACTGTTCGCCAATCTCAAATTCGAGCTGTTTTGGGCGGTGTTCGAGCCGTTCGGCGAACACGAACAATTTGAGAAAAATTCGGCTGTTCGAGGTTATGTTCGATAACTGTTCGTGCACCAAAATCATAACTGGATTTTTTCTCAGTAATGCTGAAAATTAATGTTAATACGCAGTTTGAGTGTACAGCGGGGCGGGGAGAGGGGCAGGGGATGGAACTCTGCAGAAAAAATGAAGATCTCCATTTTTTTTTTTCTTTCTCGCATTTACAGTGGGGAAGTGCAATCTGTCAGCCTATCAGCAGCGCACACACGGAGAGAAGTGCTTTTTTTCACACAAGCAAGGGCATGTGTCATTGGCAGTGTATGTCACATGTCCTTGCCCTATATGACCCAGCCATTTTCCCCGTCGCCACCATTTTCTCACTGATGCAGCTGCGTATTAGACGGCACCGCTGTTGCTGTGTGCGCTATACTTTGATAATTTCAAGCCAATTTTCGCACAAATCTACAGATAGCTTGGGAGTAGGGAATAGTTGTGATTGCAGTCCATTTAAGGACTAGGTTACATAATTTACTACGACTTTTATCAGGCAGGTCTGTGCTCTTAAATAGATAGGTTGGGAGTAAAGACTAATTGGAATTGCAGTCCTTTTCAGGGCTAGGTTACATCAGTTCCAATCACTTTTCGCCAGGCAGGTCTGTGCCAGTCCTGAGCAAGTTTTTTTCACAGCATTTGGCTAAATCTAGCAAAGCAAATCCTTTTTGGCCTCTTGCAGTGTGTGTTAGTCAGTCGAGTAGTCTATCTGTGTTGCAAGCTACACCACCTGTGTATAGAATACAAATTTTTTTACTGCACCTAGTGAAGTAAAACCTTTTGGCCATAGCATCATTCTACTAGTCCATCTATACTAACCTCCACCAGGTTGCAAATTCAATATTATTTTTTTCTGCATCTAGCTCTGAAAAAATATTTCGGCTTGTAGCAGTGTGTGGGACTTGTTCTATTAGTCCATCTATACTAACCTCCACCAGGTTGCAAATTCAATATAATTTTTTTCTGCATCTAGCTATGAAAAAATATTTCGGCTTGTAGCAGTGTGTGGGACTTGTTCTATTAGTCCATTATTATTATTATTATTATTTATTATTATAGCGCCATTTATTCCATGGCGTTTTACATGTGATAGGGATATACATAACAAAAGCATTTACATAATCTTAACAAAACGAGTCAGCGACTGGTACAGGAGGAGCGAGGACCCTGCCCGCGAGGGCTCACAGTCTACAAGGGATGGGTGAGGATACAGTAGGTGAGGGTAGAACTGGTCGTGCAGTGGTGTTTACTGCAGGTTGTAGGCTTGTCGGAAGAGGTGGGTCTTCAGGTTCCTTTTGAAGGTTTCCACGGTCGGCGAGAGTCTGATATGTTGGGGTAGAGAGTTCCAGAGTAGGGGGGAAGCACGGGAGAAATCTTGTATACGATTGTGGGAGGAGGAGATAAGAGGGGAGTAGAGCAGGAGATCTTGTGAGGATCGGAGGTTGCGTGCAGGTAAGTACCGGGAGACTAGGTCACAGATGTATGGGGGAGACAGGTTGTGGATGGCTTTGTATGCCATGGTTAGAGTTTTGAACTGAATTCTCTGGGCAATAGGGAGCCAGTGAAGGGATTGACAGAGAGGAGAGGCCGGGGAATAGCGGGGGGACAGGTGGATTAGTCGAGCAGCAGAGTTTAGGATAGATTGGAGAGGTGCAAGAGTGTTGGAAGGGATGCCACGGAGCAGGAGGTTGCAGTAGTCGAGGCGGGATATGATGAGGGCATGCACTAGTGTTTTTGCAGAGTTTTTGCTGAGGAATGCATGGATCCGGGAGATGTTTTTGAGTTGGAGTCGGCAGGAGGTGGAAAGGGCTTGAATATGTGGCTTGAAGGAGAGATCAGAGTCCAGGGTTACCCCAAGGCAGCGAGCTTGTGGGACTGGGGAGAGTGAACAGCCATTGACGTTGATGGATAGGTCGGAGGGGGGATGTGAATGAGAGGGTGGAAAGATGATGAACTCTGTTTTATCCATGTTGAGTTTTAGAAACCTGTCGGAGAAGAAGGATGAGATGGCGGACAGACATTGTGGGATTCTGGTTAGTAGGGAGGAGATATCGGGTCCAGAGAGGTAGATCTGTGTGTCGTCAGCATAGAGGTGATACTGAAAGCCGTGAGACTCTATGAGCTGTCCCAGGCCGAAGGTGTAGATGGAGAAGAGCAGAGGTCCTAGAACTGAACCTTGGGGGACACCGACAGATAGGGGGCGAGATGAGGAGGTGGTGCGTGAGTGGGAGATGCTGAATGTCCTGTCTGTTAAGTATGAGGAGATCCAAGATAGAGCCAAGTCCGTGATGCCAAGAGATGAGAGAATCTGGAGTAAGAGGGAATGGTCCACTGTGTCAAAGGCAGATGACAGGTCCAGAAGGAGGAGGATGGAGTAGTGTCGCTTGGATTTGGCATTTAGTAGGTCGTTGGTGACTTTGGTCAGGGCAGTTTCAGTCGAGTGATGCGGTCGGAAGCCAGATTGTAGACGGTCGAAGAGGGAGCAGGAGGAGAGGTGGGAGGACAGTTCAAGGTGGACATGTTGTTCTAGAAGTTTTGAGGCAAAGGGGAGGAGTGATATGGGGCGGTAGCTGGTCAGAGAGGAAGGGTCAAGGGAGGGCTTTTTGAGGATGGGTGTGATTGCGGCATGTTTGAAACATGAGGGGAAGACTCCGGTTGTTAGTGATAGATTGAAGAGGTGGGTTAGGGTTGGGATGAAGACTGAGGTGAGGTTAGTGATGAGGTGGGATGGGATTGGGTCAAGTTCGCAGGTGGTGAGGTGTGATTTGGAGAGTAAAGAGGAGACTTGACCTTCTGTAATGGTGGAGAAGTGGGGTTTGGAGGAGGAGGGTTGAGTAGATATGAGGAGGGGTTGTGTGGACTTTAGGCCAAAGTTTTGTCTGATGGTGTCAATCTTCTGTTTGAAGAATGAGGCAAAGTCGTCGGCTGAGATGAGAGAAGAGGGAGGAGGTGCTGGGGGACGAAGGAGAGAGTTGAAAGTGTTAAATAGCTGTTTAGGGTTGTGAGATAGGGAGGATATGAGAGATGAGAAGTAGGTTTGTTTTGCTGTAGTGAGTGCGGACTTGAAATTAGTGAGGGATTGCTTGAATGCGATGAAGTGCTCGATGGAGTGAGACCTTTTCCATCTCCGCTCCGCAACCCTGGAGGCCCGGCGCAGTTCTTTGGTAAGTTTAGTGTGCCAGGGTTGCCTGTTGAATGTGCGAGGTGTGGTGTGTGTGAGAGGGGCGATCGAGTCTAGAGCTGCAGCTATTGTGGTGTTATATGAAGCAGCAGCAACGTCTGCATCGTGCAAGGAATTTATGTCTGTGAGAGGAAGGAGGGATTCAGAGAGAGAGTGTAGGTCAAGGTGTTTGAGATTTCTGCGAGGGTGTGTGAGTTTGTGGAGTGGGGATTGTGCACCCGGAGAGGAGAGGGTAGAGAATGTGAGGAGGTTATGGTCAGAGAGAGGGAGTGGTGAGTTAGAGAGGTTAGATAGGGAACAGAGGCGGGTGAAGATGAGGTCCAGTGTGTGGCCATCTTTGTGGGTGGGTGTGGAAGACCATTGAGTGAGTCCAAAGGAGGAAGTGAGGGATAGGAGCTTAGAGACAGACGAGTGGGGAGTATCAATGGGGATGTTGAAGTCACCCATTATGATAGTGGGGATGTCAGTGGAAAGGAAGTGAAGCAGCCAGGTAGTGAAATGGTCTAAGAAGGTGGTGGCTTGCCCTGGGGGTCGGTAAACGACGGCCAGTTGGAGGTTGGAGGGGGAATAGATGCGCACACAGTGCACCTCAAAAGAGGGGAGTGTAACGGAGAGTGGCAGTGGGATTTTGGTGAAAGCGCAGAGTTCTGATAGGAGGAAACCTACGCCTCCACCATGTTTGCCATTGGGGCGGGGGGTGTGGGAAAGGTGGAATCCGCCATATGAAAGGGCAGCTGGGGAGGCTGTGTCAGAGGGGGTGAGCCAGGTTTCGGTGATGGCGAGGAAGGAGAGTTTGGTTGTAATGAAAAGATCGTGGATGAAGGAAAGTTTGTTGCAGACAGAGCGAGCGTTCCATAGAGCTCCTGTTAGTATAGCTGAGGAGGTGGGTATTAGTTGGATGGGTATGAGGTTAGAAGGGTTGCGACAGTTTGAGGAAGGTCGTGGATAGGAGGTAGAAGTAACTGTAGGGATATGGCGAGGAGGACCAGGATTTGGAGAGATATCTCCAGCAGTGAGGAGGAGCAGAGAAAGTGTTAGCAGGTGGGAGCAAGAGAGAGCATGAGGTGGCTGTCTGTGTTTGGAGATCCAGGATTGAATGTTGAGGAATAATTTGGAGGAGGAGGTGAGATGAATGGGGAGGATAGAGGGAGAGATGATGAGTTTCTTACTTGGTGTAGGGATTTGAGGGGTTATTAGAAAGTGGAGGACTATAGAGGAAAAAGTGAGAGCTAACAGAAACATAGTTTAAGGAGAGTAAGTGGTCAAAGTGTTTGTTAACTGACTCCTGCCCTGACTAACTGCCTCTGAAATAACTGCCACTTCTCTCCGAAGCCACTTTGCACAAGAAGACGCGTGCACACCCCAGCACGCGTGCACCCCTTACAGAGGGTCTAAATATATAGGCCACATTAAACTATATCAGGTGTAGGGCATTGTGGGAACGGCTTGTGGATAAATTAACAGCTGGTCATTTCAACAGGAGATGGCTGGGTGATCAAAGACAGAGCCAGGACGCAAGTCTCTGCAGTTTAGCACCTCTTAAAATCAGATAAGGTATATAGTGGGGAAAGAACAAACATATGTGAATATTGATTGGAGTGGGACATATGAAGCAGGGGAATTATGCAGAGCATGTACCAGAGAGATGGGTCAGCAGAGCATTAGAAGACAGCATACATAGGAGCAGGGGAATTATGCAGAGCATGTACCAGAGAGATGGGTCAGCAGAGCATTAGAAGACAGCATACATAGGAGCAGGGGAATTATGCAGAGCATGTACCAGAGAGATGGGTCAGCAGAGCATTAGAAGACAGCATACATAGGAGCAGGGGAATTATGCAGAGCATGTACCAGAGAGATGGGTCAGCAGAGCATTAGAAGACAGCATACATAGGAGCAGGGGAATTATGCAGAGCATGTACCAGAGAGATGGGTCAGCAGAGCATTAGAAGACAGCATACATAGGAGCAGGGGAATTATGCACAGCATGTACCAGAGAGATGGGTCAGCAGAGCATTAGAAGACAGCATACATAGGAGCAGGGGAATTATGCAGAGCATGTACCAGAGAGATGGGTCAGCAGAGCATTAGAAGACAGCATACATAGGAGCAGGGGAATTATGCAGAGCATGTACCAGAGAGATGGGTCAGCAGAGCATTAGAAGACAGCATACATAGGAGCAGGGGAATTATGCAGAGCATGTACCAGAGAGATGTCCATCTATACTAACCGCCACCAGTTTGCAAATTCAATATAATTTTTTTCTGCATCTAGCTCTGAAAAAATATTTCAGCTTGTAGCAGTATGTGGGACTTGTTCTATTAGTCCATCTATACTAACCTCCACCAGGTTGCAAATTCAATATAATTTTTTTCTGCATCTAGCTCTGAAAAAATATTTCGGCTTGTAGCAGTGTGTGGGACTTGTTCTATTAGTCCATCTATACTAACCTCCACCAGGTTGCAAATTCAATATAATTTTTTTCTGCATCTAGCTCTGAAAAAATATTTCGGCTTGTAGCAGTGTGTGGGACTTGTTCTATTAGTCCATCTATACTAACCTCCACCAGGTTGCAAATTCAATATAATTTTTTTCTGCATCTAGCTCTGAAAAAATATTTCGGCTTGTAGCAGTGTGTGGGACTTGTTCTATTAGTCCATCTATACTAACCTCCACCAGGTTGCAAATTCAATATAATTTTTTTCTGCATCTAGCTCTGAAAAAATATTTCAGCTTGTAGCAGTGTGTGGGACTTCTTCTATTAGTCCATCTATACTAACCTCCACCAGGTTGCAAATTCAAAATAATTTTTACCTGCATCTAACCCAGCCAATACTTTTGGGCTAATACCACAGTTTGGCCACTCAGGTCTGCTTGGTTCCCATCCATTGTTTTTTGTGCAAACAACTCCAGAGTTGTCAATTAGTTAACCACCAAAATGAGTGGAAAAAGTCCGTCTGCTGGTGGAAAGGGGAATAGGCTTGTTGGGAAGGGAAAAAAAGGTTGTGTCCATGGGGTAGGTGTTAAAGCAACAGTAACATCTGCAGAAGAAAGACCATCTTCCAGCCAAACTAAGATGTCTACTTCTTTTAGCGGACAATGTGATAAGATCCCTTTCTTACGGCCACGCCAATCGCTACAAATTCCAGATGAGGCACAAAAACAGCAGGTGCTTCAACGGATATCAAGTGATCCTTTAAGTGGGCTCTCCACCTCAACTTCAACATCACAAATACTCCAGTCCTCAGAGGTGTCACCCCAATCGCACTTGCTTCCTCACAGCTCCCAAGTCTCCAGCTGCCCGTCTGAGTATGGGGTAGAACAGATGGTTGAGTCTGCAGAGCTGTTTACTCATACTATAGCCTGGGAATCAGAGGTCGGCTCCAGATCTTCTGTGAATCCAGACAAGGAAATGAACTGCACTGATGCCCAGAATCTTTATGAGTCAGATCCAGGACCAGACGCAGTAGGTTCTGACCATAATGTAGACCCTCGTTCCCAAACTGTAACTCCTGTTGGTGGAGACAATGAGGAAGACGATGATGAGACTCAAATACCTGATTGGAGCGACAACTTTAGTTTTTTGTCAGGGCAGGAAGAGGTTGGCTCTGAGAACGACTGGTGTGATAACACACAGGGTGATGATGACGAGGTTGGAGATCCCACTTAATGTCAACCCACAGTCAGCCAGTCGATGAGGTCAGCAGTTGAGGTGGAGGAGGATGCTAGTGACGGCGAGGTCAGGTTGCGCCTTCCTGGACAGAGACGTAGTACTGGAAGCACATCAACAACAGCATCCTCAAACACAACTCTGCCACCGGACCAAAAGTCATGATGGCTCTTCAGGTCGCATGGGTGCTAAGCCTTGCACAGCCTGGGTATTTTTTTCAGATCGATAAAGATGACCCAACTCGTGTTATCTGTAACATTTGTCAGCAAAAGCTAAGTACAGGCGAAAAAATAAATAGTTTGAGTACTTCATGCATGAACCGGCACATGGATATGAAGCATAAGTTGCAGTGGGAAGCTCACTGTGCCACAATGCGGCCTAGCCGGCCGGGCCAACCGCCGTCTGCCACATCTTGTGCATCCGCAGCCTCTTCATCCTCTGTGACTGTGGGGACAGCAGTCACACCTGTTTTGGGAAGCAGACCTGCCACCTCTTTACCCGCAACAGCCAGCGTGATTGGCAGGTCATCATTTTCTTTGGAGGTGGAAACACCAGCTGGTGTTGAACGCTGTCCGACATCGATAGCACCACCTTTGGATCAAGGCAACCTAACATGTCCGCCTGCATCTTCCTCACAGACCGGCAGTTTGCCGGGGACACCCTTCTCAACCCCGTCTAAGCACAACAGCCAGCCCTCGGTCCCTCAGATGTGGACAAGTAAAAAACCATTTCCTCCTAGCCATGAGAAAGCTAAGAGGTTGAATTTCACCATCTGCAAGCTCTTGGCTACAGAAATGCTGCCTTTCCACCTGGTGGACACAGAGGATTTTCGAGACCTTATGTCCGTCGCAGTGCCCCAGTACCAGATGCCCAGTCGGCAATACTTCTCAAAGAATGGTGTGCCTGCGCTCCACCAGCATGTCGCACACAACATCACCGCTTCTTTGAGAAACTCTGTGTGTGACAGGGTGCATTTCACCACAGACACTTGGACGAGTAGGCATGGGGACAGGGGCGTTACATGTCGCTGACTGGGCACTGGGTAACTATGGTGACAGCAAGACAAGGGGCTGCTGTCCAAGTCTTGCCACCCTCACGAGTTGTGCGTCAATCCTCTTTATCTCGAAGTTCCTCCACTGCTTGGGCCTCCTCAACCTCCTCTCGGTCCTCCACCTGCACCCATAGCCTGTCTGGTCATGCCACAAGCTTTCCAACTGCGCAGAAGGGATCCTGCACACCTCCTTACTATGCTGGCAGCAGGGCTCAACGTCATCAGGCGGTTTTTACTTTGAAATGTCTGGGAAATGTGAGTCACACAGCTGAGGAGTTGTGGTCAGCTCTGGAGAACCAGTTTCATGAATGGTTGTCTCCACTTGACCTGAAACCAGCGAAGGCCGTGTGTGACAATGCTGCAAACCTGGGTGCGGCCCTTCGCTGGGGCAATGTCACACACGTGCCTTGTATGGCTCACGTGTTGAACCTGGTTGTCCAGCAATTTTTAGCCCACTATCCCGGACTAGATGGCCTTCTGCAGAGGGCATGGTCGCTGTGTGCTCACTTCCGCCGTTCGCATCCCGCAGCTCAGCGACTTACATCTCTACAGAAGTCGTTGGGCCTGCCACTTCACCGGCTAAAATGCGATGTGCCTACCCGGTGGAATTCAACTCTGCACATGTTGCAGCGACTGTGGCAGCACCGACAAGCCCTGGTGCAATACGTTCTGACGTATAGCCTGGGCCAACGAGATCCAGAGGTGGGGCAAATCACGCTGGAGGAGTGGTCTCAGATCAGGGACCTATGCACCCTTCTGCATAGTTTTGAAATGGCGACGAAGATGTTTAGTGCTGACGATGCCATTATCAGCATGACTATTCCGGTGATTTACATGCTGGAGCACATGTTAAACAGAATTCGGAGTCAGGTGGTGGCACAAGAGGAGGTGGAGGAAGTAGAGGAGGAGTTGTAACATCTGCAAGGTCCAGACGGTCGGCAGCACCAAGGCGGCAGGCATGTGAGGGTGGGGGAGATGATTTTACCAGGGCGCATGGTAGCAGCCAAACTAGTGAGGAAGGTGCAGGAGCCCAGGAAGAAGAGGAGGACGAACTGATGGAAGACTCATCAGATGAGGGAGACCTTGATCACATTTCTGTTGTGCGAGGTTGGGGGGAGAGGGCAGAGGAAGGAAGCATGATTGTTACCTCACCACCAACACAACAGGGACTTGGTGCTCCTGGATGCGCAAGACACATGAGTGCCTTCTTGCTGCACTACCTGCAACATGACTCTCGAATTGTGAGAATTAGAAATAATCCTGACTACTGGGTTGCCACACTGTTAGATCCCCGGTACAAAAGTAAATTTGCAGAAATTATTCCTGCCATAGAAAGAGATGCACGCAAGCAGGAGTATCAGCAGAGACTGTTGCAGAATCTTACATGTGCTTTTCCGCAAAACACCAGTGGTGCACGTAGAGAATCTCACAGTTCCAACTTGCCAACCGTGGGACTGTCGAGTGTTCAGCACTCAAAACTTAACAGAAACACAGTATTTGCTGGTAACATCAATTTTGCGGAATCATTTCACCACTTTTTTAGCCCATCCTTTGCAAGGCCACAGGAGACAACACATAGTCAACGCCTAGAGACGATGGTACAGGAGTATCTCCAAGTAAACATTGAAGCCATGACTGTGTCACTGGACCCTTGCTCTTTTTGGGCTTCCAATCTGGATAAATGGCCGGAGCTCGCCACTTACGCCTTGGAGATCTTGTCATGCCCCGCTGCCAGCGTTCTGTCTGAACGTGTGTTCAGCGCTGCTGGTGGTGTGCTGACAGATAAGCGCACGCGGCTCTCCACTGATAATGTAGACAGACTCACCTTCATAAAGATGAACAAATCATGGATCCGAAACGACTTTTCTATCACTGTGTCATCCTGGGGAGAGTAAAAGCTTGATGATTTGTTAAAATCACCTCACCAACCGTTTTAAGCTTTCAAATTACTAATCATGTTTATCTGTATCTTGGCTGGAAAATAATTTGGGCCTTGTAGCAGTGTGCAGTACTGATTCTATTAGACCATCTATATTAAACTCCACCAGATTTAAAATTACTAATCATGTTTATCTGTATCTTGGCTGGAAATAATTTGGGCCTTGCAGCAGTTTGCAGTACTGATTCTATTATGCCATCTATACTAAGCTCCACCAGCTTTCAAATTAATAATAATTTTTAGCTGTATCTAGCCCGGAAAATAGTTTTGGGGCTCCGAGATGCGCAAAACACATGAGTGACTTCTTTCTGCACTCTCTGCAACATGACCCTCAGATTGTCAGAATTCGAAATAATCCTGACTACTGGGTTGCCACACTCTTAGATCCCCACACTCTTCGATCAACCTTTTAATTTTAATAAAGACCAAAAAAATGGTCATTTTTGAAATTATAAGCATTAGCAGGTTATTAGAAACTGAAATCAAACAGTTTTCAACTCAAAACTTTATTCTAGGTGATGTTACATTTGCACATAGGACCCCTTGTTCGAAAGGAGCTTCTGAACTCTCTCGTCCATTGAATTTGTCAGGTTTTGGATGGTTTCTGCTTCAATTGTTTTGCATGAGGACAGAATACCCTCCCAGAGCTGTTGCTTAGATGTGAACTGCCTCCCGCCATCATAGACACTCCTTTTGATGATGCTCCAGAGGTTCTTAATGGGGTTGAGGTCAGGGGAGCATGGGGGTCACACCATAAGTTTGTCCCCTTTTATGCCCATATCAGCCAGAGATGCAGATGTTTTATGTGCAGCATGAGATGGTGCATTATCATGCATGAAAATGATCTTGCTGTGGAATAAACGGTTCTTCTTCTTGAACCACGGCAGGAAGTGCTGTTTGAGAAACTCCACATACATTATGGAGTTCATCTTTACCCCTTCAGGGATCCTAAAGGGGACGACAATCTCTCTCCCCATGATTCCAGCCCAAAACATTACTCCACCTCCTCCTTGTTGGCGGCGTAGCCATGTTTGCATGCGGTGTCCATCAATCAGCCATCCTCCACTCCATCCATCTGGACCATCGATCGTTGCACGGCACTCATCGGTGAACAAAACAGTTTTGAAGTCAATCTTCATGTATTGTTTGGCCCACTGGAGCCGTTTATGCTTGTGTACAGTGGATAGAGGAGGTCGACAGGATGGCTTCCGCACAGCTGCAAACCTCTGAAGGACCCTGCATCTTGTTGTTCGGGGGACATTGGAGGCACCAGCAGCTTCAAAAACTTGTCTGCTGCTATGACAAGGCATTTTTGCCGCTGCTCTTTTAACCTGACGTAATTGCTTGTAGGAAAGAGTCCTCAATTTTCCCTTATCAGCACGCACTCGTGTGTACTGTGAATCAGCTACATACTTCTTGATTGTGCGATTATCAGGATGAAGTGTGATGGCAATGTTGATTGTAGTTATGCCTTGACCTAAACACTCCACAATTTGTTGCCTCTCAGCAGCCGACACATCCTTTTTCTTTCCCATTTTGGCAGAAAATGTATGCTGCTTAATAATGTGGGACAGCCTTCTTAAGTAGTCTTGCCTTTCATTGGACACACCTGCCAAACTAATTAGCACAGGTGTCTGCAATTGCTTACAGTGATATAAAGAGCCCTGACACACATCACCATCAATGAGTTTAACTGACAAACAAACAAATTCTTCCCTTATCACTCCTAAACACTTTTTGCATAATAATTTTGAACACAGTGTACGTGTGCTTTTCCACAAATCACCAGTGGTTCACATAGTGAATCTTACAGTTCTAACTTGCCAGCCGTGGTCTGTATGGAGTTGTTCAATAAAGTGCCCAAAATTAAGATAACATAGACGGGAGAGGTCTCTATGAATATGAATTCCTAAGTATTTGATACCCTGTGAGGGCCAGGCAAAGGGAAAGTTGGACTGGATGGAATCCTGTGTGGATTTGGGGAGGGAGACATCGAGGGCCTCAGACTTCGCTGCATTGATTTTAAAATTTGACCATGTAACAAAGTGATCTGTTTCAGCCATAACAGCAGGGATGGATATATGTGATTGAGTGATACATACTAGGACATCATAAGCAAATGCAGAGCACTTGTACTCGGTGCCTCCCACCTCAATCCACCTAATATTGGGGTTATGGCGAATCGATGAGAGCAGGTGCTCCGTCACTAGGATGTATAAGAGAGGGGACAGAGGACATCCCTGCCTTGTCCCATTGGTGATTATGAAAGGTGATGAAAATGTTCCATTTATCTTCAGCCTAGGTGACGTATTGCGATACAGGGCCGTGATTTCAGCTATAAAAGGGTCCCCTAGACCCCTACCCCAAGCTTTTTAAGAGAATAATATATGGCGTGCCAGGAGACTCTATGGAATGCTTTCTCAGCATCCGAGTGTATCTAATTACAAATTTTTAACTGCATCTAGCCCAGGAAATACTTTGTGCCTAGTAGCAGTGTCTGCTAGTCAGCGGATTATCCCAGCTGTTAAGCAAGCTACACCACCTGTAGTTTGGACACTTAATTTTTTCAAAGGAAATGGTTCAGGCCCCCGGGACACTCAGTGAAGAGCATCGGGGAGGCACCCCAAGGCACAGGGGCTGGGACTGGCGGTAGGACGCCTTGCGGTGAACCGCCAAGCTCGATCCTTATAAAAGTTTTTTAACTGCAGCAGCTTTAGTGGACGCTAATTGAGCTGGAATTACGCGGCTGCTGGCATGAGACTTGCCCTCCAATAGATCCTTGTAAATGGATTTAAAGTGTACTCATTCAAATTAGAGAGACAATTTAAATTAAAAAGATTAGACCTGCCTCCACCGCAGGGGGGCTCGCTCGACCCACCAGCGGACAGGGACCAGTATTGGGAGAGGCGGGGCTGGCCGTCAGGGTCCACCGCGGCTCTGGCACAAACCCCGCGACACGGAGGTCGCACGGATAGGAACGGACTGGCCGTGTCGGCTTCGCACTTTTTTGGTTTTAGAAGGGCATGACATGCCTATATCTTTGTCTCCCCCTCCTTTTACTCCTCCACCTCTTTTCTTTTCGCATGACTATACAGTATGTACTTGTCACTTTTCCATGTGTTAGTTGTGTCTTCTGAGCAGTTTGTCAGCTTTTTGACACCTTTGAAGGTGTTTTCTATGTGTTTCTATGTGTTTTTGTTTGCCTGCCATTGGTTTTAACGGTGTTCGATGAACAGTTCTGCGAACATACGGGTGTTCGACGAACCGAACCGAACTCGAACACTACGGGGGTGGCTCAACACTAGTCAGGTCTTGAATTTCACGCTCGGTGGTAGAAGACGCATAACCCATGTAAGGCAGCGCTTGTCATCATCCTGGGGGATACTCACTTCGCTGCGTCAATCAATGCACACGTGCAGTGTCTTTCCGTTTTCTCAATTTATGGGTTTATTATCTCATCATAAACCGCATATTACCGGGTCCCACTCCGTGGCCCACCGACACACATATAAGGTTCATGAGCCAAGTGGCACACAGGCCCACTTGCTCCAGGTACAGCTTTCAGCAAGGTAATCATACAGCAATGTCCATAGCAATGTCCATATAACGTTGTGTATTACCTTTGCCAGATTTAGCTGTCTCAGTCCATTAGGTTTTCCACCACTGTGGCTTTAAGTCTTACCACACGTGGTCTCCAGACCTTATCCCGTCCAATACCACTGGCATCTCTCACACACAGATCCAGGCTCTGTCCTCCAGGACGTTTACATTCCAGCCTCTGGCACTCCAAGGCTTACTGGCATCACATTCACACTCTCATCGATCCAGGCTTCACCCTCCAGGAGTCCACCAGGCTTTCCCAGGCCTCACACGAGCGGTGCTCCCCCCACACACAGGGAACAGCCTCATGCCTCTCACACGGTGTCCACACGGGAACACCTAACACAGGAACTCCCAACACAGGAACTCCCAACACAGGAACTCCCAACACAGGAACTCCCAACACAGGAACTCCCAACACAGGAACTCCCAACACAGGAACTCCCAACACAGGAACTCCCAACACAGGAACACACCTGTCTCAAATCACCCAGGGTTTATATATCCTGTAGCACACACACACACACAGACAGGACCTTGCTGATGTCACAGTCATGTGACCAAACAGACATTCTGTGCGCACAGGACCTGAGCTATGTCACAGTCACGTGACCAGTCACCTGAGTGGGAAGAAAATAGCATAAACAGACATACTAGATCATTATAGCAATGCCGCTGCATCACACACTATACATAAATACCATGGTACAGAAGTACTTCAAAGTGAATCAAGCGTGATTTATTTATGCAACAAGAGATGTCTGTATGTCATTCAGGTCAACATTTCAGTCAGGATAACCTTTAGCCAGGCCATTAAGGCGGATCAGATATGAGAATACTGCAGCATCACTGTTTTATCTGCTGCATCAATGATAGTTGTCTTAATGATAAGCTCAATCTAGCCTAGCCACTGCCACTGATTGACAGCTTTCTGCCTACACTATTCATGCAAGTTGCAAATTAATGGCGTTGATAGTCTGAGCTCATACTTGTTGAGGACCACATAGTGAGAGCTAATCATTGGGAGGACTAGGAGAGATGTAATAGATAAAACAGTTTTATTCAAACTAAAGCAAGAAACCTAGTAAGTGACACATCATTAAAATCAATGTCCTGGTGCCAGAATCCTTTTAAAATCCTTGCCACACACAGTAGCGGATAAGTGGTTATCCTATTCATGAATATTTCATCTATGGAGCCCCCAGAATTAACACGTTACTAAATAAAAGCAACACTTTGAGCTGAAATAACATATGAAGTACTTTTGTCAGAAACTTAAAGCACAAGGTGGGCTCTGCTGTATATTAAGTTTTATTTTGGTAACTATATAGATTTTAGGGCATTTAAATATCAAAGAGAGGACCCCCTGCTTGGGACTTCCCCCAATGAGCCACAGGTACTATTATTTGACTCAAGCAGTCATCATGTAATACAGCATTTCTGGAAAGACAATGTTTGCATTAGAAAATCAGCTGTTTGACAGGTACAAAAAAAACAAAAAACAAATGCAACAGTAGAAATGATATCATCATAATTTTATTGACTTGCAGAATAAAGATTATATATCAATTATCCCAAATTTTTAATAATGAATATAATCCAGAATTTATGTTTTTTGTTTTACTGCCAAACAGTGTAGTAAAAAATTATTAAAAAGTCATACATACCACAAAATAATACCAATAAAAAATACATCTTACCTTGAAGACAAAAACTCTCACATAACTCTGTTGATGGTAAAGTGTTAAACATACGACGGTCACAATATAGCACAATATGCAGAAACAAATGATTTATTTTTCAGTGTATTTAATGTATAAAAGTAATAAAACATACCATACATAAAACAATTTAAATTTGATATCATCATAATCTTACTGACAAACAAATGAAGATAGCTCCTTATTTGTGCTTCAAGGTGGATAGTATAAAATGTAAAATGTTCAAATCAATGCTAGAATTTATGGTAATAAAAGTAGGCCATATGTACACAAAAATAATGCTACAGATTCTGCAGGAAAAGGCCAAAGGATAGATCAAAATTTAGAAAGATGACGTATAACGATCAATGGGTAGAAGGTATAATAAACTTTATTAATGTTAATGAGTAGAGATGAGCGTTGTTCGACTCGAACTGTTCGCCAATCTCAAATTCGAGCCGTTCGGCGAACACGAACGATTTGAGAAAAATTCGGCTGTTCGAGGTTATGTTCGATAACTGTTCGTGCACCAAAATCATAACTGGATTTTTTCTCAGTAATGATGAAAATTAATGTTAATACGCAGTTTGAGTGTACAGCGGGGCGGGGGGAGGGGCAGCGGATGTATCTCTGCAGGAATAATGAAGATCTCCATTTTTTTTTCTCTTTCCCGCATTTACAGTGGGGAGATGCAATCTGTCAGCCTATCAGCAGCGCACACACGGAGCGAAGTGCTTTTTTTCACACAAGCAAGGGCATGTGTCATTGGCAGTGTATGTCACATGTCCTTGCCCTATAAGACCCAGCCATTTTCCCCGTCGCCACCATTTTCTCACTGGTGCAGCTGCGTGTTAGACGGCACCGCTGTTGCTGTGTGCGCTGTACCTTGTTAATTTCAAGCCAATTTTCGCACAAATCTACAGATAGCTTGGGAGTAGGGAATAGTTGTGATTGCAGTCCTTTTAAGGACTAGGTTACAACATTTCCTACGACTTTTATCAGGCTTGTCTGTGCTCTGAAATAGATAGGTTGTGGGAGCAAAGACTAATTGTAATTGCAGTCCTTTTCAGGACTAAGTTACATCAGTTCCTATCAGTTTTTGCCAGGCAGGTCTGTGCCAGTGCTGTGCAAGTTTTTTTCACAGCATTTGGCTGAATCTAGCAAAGCTAATCCTTTTTGGCCTATTGCAGAGTGTGTTAGTCAGTGGAGTAGCCTATCTGTGTTGCAAGATACACCACCTGTGTATAGAATACCAATTTTTTTATTGCACCTAGTGAAGTAAAACCTTTTGGGCATAGCATCATTCTATTAGTCCATCTATACTGACCTCCATAAGGTTGCAAATTGAATATAATTTTTTTCTGCATCTAGCTCTGAAAAAATATTTGTCCTTCTAGCAGTGTGTGGGACTTGTTCTACTAGTCCATCTATACTGACCTCCATCAGGTTGCAAATTCAAAATAATTTTTTGTCTGCATCTAGCTCTGAAAAAATATTTGGGCTTCTAGCAGTGTGTGGGACTTGTTCTATTAGTCCATCTATACTGACCTCCATCAGGTTGCAAATTAAAAATATTTTTTTGTCTGCATTTAGCTCTGAAAAAATATTTGGCCTTCTATCAGTGTGTGGGACTTGTTCTATTAGTCAATCTATACTGACCTCCATCAGGTTGCAAATTAAAAATAATTTTTATCTGCATCTAGCTCTGAAAAAATATTTGGGCTTCTAGCAGTGTGTGGGACTTGTTCTATTAGTCCATCTATACTGACCTCCATCAGGTTGCAAATTAAAAATAATTTTTATCTGCATCTAGCTCTGAAAAAATATTTGGCCTTCTAGCAGTGTGTGGGACTTGTTCTACTAGTCCATCTATACTGACCTCCATCAGGTTGCAAACTGAATATATTTTTTTTCTGCATCTACCTCTGAAAAAATATTTGGGCTTCTAGCAGTGTGTGGGACTTGTTCTATTAGTCCATCTATACTGACCTCCATCAGGTTGCAAATTAAAAATATTTTTTTGTCTGCATCTCTGCATCTAGCTCTGAAAAAATATTTGGCCTTCTAGCAGTGTGTGGGACTTGGTCTATTAGTCCATCCATACTGACCTCCATCAGGTTGCAAATTGAATATAATTTTTTTCTACATCTAGCTCTGAAAAAAGATTTGTCCTTCTAGCAGTGTGTGGGACTTGTTCTACTAGTCCATCTATTCTGACCTCCATCAGGTTGCAAATTCAAAATAATTTTTTGTCTGCATCTAGCTCTGAAAAAATATTTGGCCTTCTAGCAGTGTGTGGGACTTGTTCTATTAGTCCATCTATACTGACCTCCATCAGGTTGCAAATTAAAAATATTTTTTTGTCTGCATCTAGCTCTGAAAAAATATTTGGCCTTCTAGCAGTGTGTGGGACTTGTTCTATTAGTCCATCTATACTGACCTCCATCAGGTTGCAAATTGAATATAATTTTTTTCTGCATCTAGCTCTGAAAAAATATTTATCCTTCTAGCAGTGTGTGGGACTTGTTCTACTAGTCCATCTATACTGACCTCCATCAGGTTGCAAATTCAATATAATTTTTTTCTGCATCTAACCCAGCCAATAGTTTTGGCCTAATACCACAGTTTGGCCACTCAGCTCTGCTCGGTTCCCATCCATTGTTTTTTTGTGCAAACAACTCCAGAGTTGTGAATTAGTTAACCACCAAAATGAGTGGAAAAAGGCCTGCTGCTGGTGGAAAGGGGAATAGGCGTGTTGGGAAGGGGAAAAAAGGTTGTGTCCATGGGGTAGGTGTTAAAGCAACAGTAACATCTGCAGAAGAAAGACCATCTTCCAGCCAAACTAAAATGTCTACTTCTTTTAGCGGACAATGTGATAAGATCCCTTTCTTACGGCCACGCCAATCGCTACAAATTCCAGATGAGGCACAAAAACAGCAGGTGCTTCAACGGATATCAAGTGCTCCTTTAAGTGGGCTCTCCTCCACATCAACTTCAACATCACAAATACTCCAGTCCTCAAAGGTGTCACCCCAATCGCACTTGCTTCCTCACAGCTCCCCAATCTCCAGCTGCCCGTCTGAGTATGAGGTACAACAGATAGTTGAGTCTGCAGAGCTGTTTACTCATACTATAGCCTGGGAATCAGAGGACGGCTCCAGCGCTTCTGTGAATCCAGACGAGGAAATGATCTGCACTGATGCCCAGAATCTTTATGAGTCGGATCCAGGACCAGACGCTGAAGGTTCTGACCATAATGTAGACCCTCATTCCCAAACTGTAACTCCTGTTGGTGGAGACAATGAGGAAGACGATGATGAGACTCAAATACCTGATTGGAGCGACAACTTTAGTTTTTTGTCAGGGCAGGAACAGGTTGGCTCTGAGGACGACGGGTGTGATAACGCACAGGGCGATGATGATGAGGTTGGAGATCCCACTTACTGTCAACCCACAGTCAGCCAAGAGATGAGGTCAGCAGAGGAGGTGGAGGAGAATGCTAGTGAAGACGAGGTCAGGTTGCGCCTTCCTGGACAGAGATGTAGTACTGGAAGCACGTCAACAACTGCATCCTCAAACACAACTCTGCCTCTCACCACAAGTCGTGGTGGCTCTTCAGGTCGCATGGGTGCTAAGCCTTGCATAGCCTGGGCATTTTTTCAGATCGATAAAGATGACCCAACTCGTGTTATCTGTAACATTTGTCAGCAAAAGCTAAGTAGAGGCCAAAAAATACATAGTTTGAGTACTTCATGTATGAACCGGCACATGGACATGAAGCATAAGTTGCAGTGGTAAGCTCACTGTGCTACAATGCGCCTAGCCGGCCGGGCCAACCACCTTCTGCCATATCTTGTGCATCCGTGGCCTCTTCATCCTCTGTGACTGGGGGGACAGCAGTCACACCTGTTTTGGGGCGCAGACCTGCCACCTCTTTACTCGCAACAGCCAGCGTGATTGGCAGGTCATCATTTTCTTTGGAGGTGGTAACACCAGCTGGTGTTGAGCGCTGTCCGACATCGATAGCACCAGCTTTGGATCAAGGCAACCTAACATGTCCGCCTGCATCTTCCTCACAGACAGGCAGTTTGCCGGGGACACCCTTATCAACCCCGTCTAAGCACAATAGCCAGCCCTTAGTCCCTCAGATGAGGACAAGTAAAAGACCATTTCCTCCTAGCCATGAGAAAGCTAAGAGGTTGAATTTCACCATCTGCAAGCTCTTGGCTACAGAAATGCTGCCTTTCCGCCTGGTGGACACAGAGGATTTTCGAGACCTTATGTCAGTCGCAGTGCCCCAGTACCAGATGCCCAGTCGGCACTACTTCTCAAAGAAAGGTGTGCCTGCTCTCCACCAGCATGTCGCACACAACATCACCACTTCTTTGAGAAACTTTGTGTGTGACAGGGTGCATTTCACCACAGACACTTGGATGAGTAGGCATGGACAGGGGCGTTAAATGTCGCTGACTGGGCACTGGGTAACTATGGAGACAGCAGGACAAGGGGCTGCTGTCCAAGTCTTGCCAGCCCCACGATTTGTGCGTCAATCCTCTTTATCTCAAAGTTCCTCTACTGCTTCTGCCTTCTCAACCTCCTCTCGGTCCTTCACCTGCACCCAAAGCCTGTCTGGTCATGCCACAAGCTTTCTAACTGCGCAGAAGGGATCCTGCACACCTCCTTACTATGCTGGCAGTAGGGCTCAACGTCATCAAGCGGTTTTTACTTTGAAATGTCTGGGAAATGTGAGTCACACAGCTGAGGAGTTGTGGTCAGCTCTGGAGAACCAATTGTATGAATGGTTTTCTTCACTGGACCTGAAACCAGGGAAGGCCGTGTGCGACAATACTGCAAACCTGGGTGCGGCCCTTCGCCGGGGCAATGTCACACTCGTGCCTTGTATGGCTCACGTGTTGAACCTGGTTGTCCAGCAATTTTAAGCCCACTATCCCAGACTAGATGGCCTTCTGCAGAGGGCGCGGTCACTGTGTGCTCACTTCTGCCGTTCGCATCCTGCAGCTCAGCGACTTACATCTCTACAGAAGTCGTTGGGCCTGCCACTTCACCGGCTAAAATGCGATGTGCCTACCCGGTGGAATTCAACTCTGCACATGTTGCAGCGACTTTGGCAGCACCGACAAGCCCTGGTGCAATACGTTCTGACATATAGCCTGGGCCTACGAGATCCAGAGGTGGAGCAAATCACGCTGGAGGAGTGGTCTCAGATCAGGGACCTATGCACCCTTCTGCACAGTTTTGAAATGGCGAAGAAGATGTTTAGTGCTGACGATGCCATTATCAGCATAACTATTCCAGTGATTTACATGCTGGAGCACATGTTAAACAGAATTCGGAGTCAGGTGGTGGCACAAGAGGAGGTGGAGGAAGTAGAGGAGGAGGAGTTGTATGCGGAAGGGCTAACATCTGCTAGGTCCAGATGGTCGGCAGCACCAAGGCGGCAGGCATGTGAGGGTGGGGCAGATGGTTTTACCAGGGCGCATGGTAGCAGCCAAACTAGTGAGGAAGGTGCAGGAGACCAGGAAGAAGTGGAGGACGAACTGATGGAAGACTCATCAGATGAGGGAGACCTTGATCACATTTCTGTTGTGCGAGGTTGGGGGGAGAGGACAGAGGAAGGAAGCATGATTGTTACCTCGCCACCAACACAACAGGGACTTGGTGCTCCTGGATGCGCAACACACATGAGTGCCTTCTTGCTTCACTACCTGCAACATGACCCTCGAATTGTGAGAATTAGAAATAATCCTGACTACTGGGTTTCCACACTGTTAGATCCCCGGTACAAAAGTAAATTTGCAGAAATTATTCCTGCCATAGAAAGGGATGCACGCATGCAGGAGTATCAGCAGAGACTGTTGCAGAATCTTACATGTGCTTTTCCACAAAACACCAGTGGTCCACGTACTGAATCTCACAGTTCCAACTTGCCAACCGTGGGACCGTCGAGTGTTCAGCACTCAAACCGTAACAGAAACACAGTATCTGCTGGTAACATCAATTTTGCGGAATCATTTCACCACTTTTTCAGCCCATCCTTTGCAAGGCCACAGGAGACAAGAAGTCTGACACATAGTCAACGCCTAGAGACGATGTTACAGGAGTATCTTCAAGTAAACATTGAAGCCATGACTGTGTCACTGGACCCTTGCTCTTTTTGGGCTTCCAATCTGGATAAATGGCCGGAGCTAGCCGCTTACGCCTTGTCGATCTTGTCATGCCCCGCAGCCAGCGTTCTGTCAGAACGTTTGTTTAGCGCTGCTGGTGGTGTGCTGACAGATAAGCACACGCGGCTCTCCACTGATAATGTAGACAGACTCACGTTTATAAACATGAGCAAATCATGGATCCGAAACGACTCTTCTACCCCTGTGTCATCCTGGGGAGAGTAAAAGCTTGATGATTGGTTAAAATCACCTCACCAACCATTTTAAGCTTTCAAATTACTAATCATGTTTATCTGTATCTTGGGTGGAAAATTATTTGGGCTTTGGAGCAGTGTGCAGTACTGATTCTATTAGGCCATCTATACTAAGCTCCACCAGATTTAAAATTACTAATAGTGTTGAGCCACCCCCGTAGTGTTCGAGTTCGGTTCGGTTCGTCGAACACCCGTGTGTTCGCCGAACTGTTCGTCGAACACCTTCGAACACCGTTAAAACCAATGGCAGGCAAACAAAAACACATAGAAACACATAGAAAACACATTCAAAGGTGTCCAAAAGCTGACAAACTGCTCAGAAGACATAACTAACACATGGAAAAGTGACAAGTACATATAGTCATGCGAAAATAAAATAGGTGGAGGAGTAAAAGGAGGGGGAGACACAGATATAGGCATGTCATGCCCTTCTAAAATCCAAAAAGTGAGAAGCCGACACGGCCAGTCCGCTCCTGCCCGTGCCACCTCCGTGTCGCCGGGTTTGTGCCAGAGCCGCGGTGAACCCTGACGGCCAGCCCCCCTCTCCCAATACTGGTGCCTGTCCGCTGGTGGGTCGAGCGAGCCCCCCTGCGGTGGAGGCAGCTCTAAGCTTTTTAATTTAAATTGTCTCTCTAATTTGAATGAATACACTTTAAATCCATTTACAAGGATCTATTGGAGGGCAAGTCTCATGCCAGCAGCCGCGGTAATTCCAGCTCCAGTAGCGTCCACTAAAGCTGCTGCAGTTAAAAAACTTTTATAAGGATCGAGCTTGGCTGTCCACCGCAAGGCATCCTACTGCCAGTCCCAGCCCCTATGCCTTGGGGTGCCTCCTGATGCTCTTCACTGAGTATCCCATGGTCCCGAAGCATTTCCTTTGAAAAAATTAAGTGTCTAAACTAAAGGTGGTGCAGCTTGCTTAACAGCCGGGATAATCCGCTGACTAGCAGACACTGCTACTAGGCACAAAGTATTTCCTGGGCTAGATGCAGTTAAAAATTTGTAATTAGATACTCTCGTTGGATGCTGAGAAAGCATTCCATAGAGTCTCCTGGCACGCCATATATGATTCTCTTAAAAAGCTTGGGGTAGGGGTCTAGGGGACCCTTTTATAGCCAAAATCACGGCCCTGTATCGCAATACGTCACCTAGGCTGAAGATAAATGGAACTGTAGCACCCTGAGGGCTCGGTTGCTACAGACGTATTGCACCTCACCCAGAGGTGTGATATCTCACTCTCAGGTAAGGATGGAGTGTGGATCAGGACCCGACACCTGCATGCATTACACCACATTGCCGTGGGGCAGGGCGACCAATATGCCCCTGAGATGGGCACGACAGTCCCTGTCCCTGGCTGGAGTGGGGGGAGGGAACACTGAGGAAGTGGAACCCTGTAGTGCAGGAGCAGGGAGGAAGCAGTTCCTGGGTGCATTGAGAAGGGAGTATAAAAGGTGGGCACCATCTTAGTTCAGTGCAGAGAAGTCTGAGCAGAAGTGGCAGGGAGCAGGGGCTCTGCATGAGCTCTGCTCCGGAGGCGGGCCTAGTAACAGAGGCCCAGGCCTGGAAGAGGGAGAAGGAAGGAAGAGGAGCGGAGAAGGCTCCAGGAACGAGGAATGAAGGGATCCCAGGGGTGCGGACGGGCGAGTTGCCACCGCACGTCCGAATCCACCTGCGTGGAGGGGTCAGGCCAAAGGGGGAGACCGGTCCCCGAACTAGTGGAGGCAGGAAACGACCCTCAGCTAGAAACCGGAGGCTCTGACATTTTATGTGGCGCAGCCCCTCGCTACACCCGCTAGGAAGGCACCACATAAGGTCAGGGAAACTGGCGCCAAGTTTACCAAGAGGAGGCCCGAGGCAGCCGGACAGAATTGTTGGTAAGAAAGGCCAGACAAAGGACACACAAAGGGGGTCCTGTGAAGTGCTCCAAAGTTATCTGGGAGTTGTCTGAGCCCCTCACCTGGTGAGCACAGTACGACGTGGGCAGCCGTTACCTGCAGACGTGGTCTGGATAATAAGAACTGTGAGTAAAGGCCCTGAACTGCATCACTGACTCCGTGTCGTTACTGCTGCTGCCCTGCACCATCACCCCCATCCTCCGCATACACTGCCCTGAGGCTATACTCTTCCCGTGGGGAGTTATGCTACGCTCTGCTGCACCCACAACACCAGCCTCAGCGGTCTGCCCTGTAGCGGCGGTTCACTCTGACCGCAATCCACGGGTGGCGTAGTCAGACATTTAAACATCAAAACCACATTAATAGTTCCGCCACTGGTTTGACCGCCCTGAGCCACGGAACCGGGTCGCCGCCACGAAGACTACAACCACCAGCATCCACCAAAAAGGGTCCGGCTCCGGGTGTCCCAAGGCCCAGGGGGTGCGTCAGAACATTTTCATCACCTTTCACAATCACCAATGGGACAAGGCAGTGATGTCCTCTGTCCACTCTCTTATACATCCTAGTAACGGAGCACCTGCTCTCATCAATTCGCCATAACCCCAATATTAGGTGGATTGAGGTGGGAGGCACCGAGTACAAGTGCTCTCTATTTGCTGATGATGTCCTAGTATATATCACTCAATCACATATATCCATGCATGCTGTTATGGCTGAAATAGATCACTTTGTTACATGGTAAAATTTTAAAATCAATGCACCGAAGTCTGAGGCCCTCGATGTCTCCCTCCCCAAATACATATAGGATTCCATCCAGTCCAACTTTCCCTTTGCCTGGCCCTCACAGGGTATCAATTACTTAGGAATTCCTATTCATAGAGACCTCTCCCATCTATGTTATCTTAATTTTGGGCCCTTTATTGAACAACTCCATACAGACCACAGTTGGCAAGTTAGAACTGTAAGATTCACTACGTGAACCACTGGTGTTTTGTGGAAAAGCACATGTACACTGCGTTCCAAATTATTATGCAAAAAGTGTTTAGGAGTGATAAGGGAAGAATTTGTTTGTTTGTCAGTTAAACTCATTGATGGTGATGTGTGTCAGGGCTCTTTATATCACTGTAAGCAATTGCAGACACCTGTGCTAATTAGTTTGGCAGGTGTGTCCAATGAAAGGCAAGACTACTTAAGAAGGCTCTCTCACATTATTAAGCAGCCTACATTTTCTGCCAAAATGGGAAAGAAAAAGGATGTGTCGGCTGCTGAGAAGCAACAAATTGTGGAGTGTTTAGGTCAAGGCATGACTACAATCAACATTGTGCGATGATCAGGATGAAGTGTCTTGGCAATCAAGAAGTATGTAGCTGATTCACAGTACACACGTGTGCGTGCTGATAAGGGCAAATTGAGGACTCTTTCCTACAGGCAATTACGTCAGGTTGAAAGAGCAGCGGCAAAAAAGCCTTGTCATAGCAGCAGACAAGTTTTTGAAGCTGCTTGTGCCTCCAACGTCCCCCGAACAACAAGATGCAGGGTCCTTCAGAGGTTTGCAGCTGTGCATGCGCCATCCTGTCGACCTCCTCTATCCACTTCACACAAGCGGAAACGGCTCCAGTGGGCCAAACATTACATGAAGACTGATTTCAAAACTGTTTTGTTCACGGATGAGTGCCGTGCAGCGATCGATGGTCCAGATGGATGGAGTGGAGGATGGCTGGTTGATGGACACCCCACGCAAACACGGCTACAGCGCCAACAAGGAGGAGGTGGAGTAATGTTTTGGGCTGGAATCATGGGGAGAGAGATTGTCGGCCCCTTTAGGATCCCTGAAGGCGCTAAAGATGAACTCCATAATGTATGTGGATTTTCTCAAACAGCACTTCCTGCCATGGTTCAAGAAGAAGAACCGTGTATTTCACAGCAAGATCATTTTTCTGCATGATAATGCACCATCTCATGCTGCACATAAAACATCTGCATCTCTGGCTGATATGGGCATAAAAGGGGACAAACTTATGGTGTGACCCCCATGCTCCCCTGACCTCTACCCCATTCAGAACCTTTGGAGCATCATTAAAAGGAGTGTCTATGATGGCGGGAGGCAGTTCACATCTAAGCAACAGCTCTGGGAGGGTATTCTGTCCTCATGCAAAACAATTGAAGCAGAAACCATCCAAAACCTGACAAATTCAATGGACGAGAGAGTTCAGAAGCTCCTTTCGAACAAGGGGTACTATGTGAAAATGTAACATCACCTAGAATAAAGTTTTGAGTTGAAAACTGTTTGATTTCAGTTTCTAACAACCTGCTAATGCTTATAATTTCAAAAATGACCATTTTTTTGGTCTTTATTAAAATGAAAAGGTTGATCGAAAAGTTTGGGGGATCTAAGAGTGTGGCAACCCAGTAGTCATGATTACTTTGAATTCTGACAATATGAGGGTCATGCTGCAGGTAGTGCAGCAAGAAGGCACTTATGTGCCTTGCGCATCTCGGAGCCCCAAAATTATTTTCCGGGCTAGATGCAGCTAAAAATTATTTTTAATTTTAAATCTGGTGAAGCTTTAGTATAAGTGGCCTAATAGGATCAGTGCTGCACACTGCTACAAAGCCCAAATTATTTTCCAGTCAAGATACAGATAAACATGATTAGTAATTTGAAAGCTTAAAATGGTTGGTGAGGTGATTTTAACCAATCATCAAGCTTTTACTCTCCCCAGGATGACACAGGGGTAGAAAAGTCATTTCGGATCCATGATTTGTTCATCTTTATGAACGCGAGTCTGTCTACATTATCAGTGGAGAGCCGCGTGCGCTTATCTGTCAGCACACCACCAGCAGCGCTGAACACACGTTCAGACAGAACGCTGGCTGCGGGGCATGACAAGATCTCCAAGGCGTAAGTGGCTATCTCCGGCCATTTATCCAGATTGGAAGCCCAAAAAGAGCAAGGGTCCAGTGACACAGTCGTGGCTTCAATGTTTACTTGGAGATACTCCTGTACCATCGTCTCTAGGCGTTGACTATGTGTCAGACTTCTTGTCTCCTGTGGCCTTGCAAAGGATGGGTTAAAAAAGTGGTGAAATGATTCCGCAAAATTGATGTTACCAGCAGATACTGTGGTTCTGTTACGGTTTGAGTGCTGAACACTTGACGGTCCCACGGTTGGCAAGTTGGAACTGTGAGATTCACTACGTGCACCACTGGTATTTTGTGGAAAAGCACATGTAAGATTCTGCAACAGTCTCTGCTGATACTCCTGCATGCGTGCATCCCTTTCTATGGCAGGAATAATTTCTGCATATTTACTTTTGTACCGGGGATCTAACAGTGTGGCAACCCAGTAGTCAGGATTATTTCTAATTCTCACAATTCGAGGGTCATGTTGCAGGTAGTGCAGCAAGAAGGCACTCATGTGTGTTGCGCATCCAGGAGCACCAAGTCCCTGTTGTGTTGGTGGCGAGGTAACAATCATGCTTCCTTCCTCTGTCCTCTCCCCCCAACCTCGCACAACAGAAATGTGATCAAGGTCTCCCTCATCTGATGAGTCTTCCATCAGTTCGTCCTCCACTTCTTCCTGGGCTCCTGCACCTTCATCACTAGTTTGGCTGCTACCATGCGCCCTGGTAAAACCATCTCCCCCACCCTCACATGCCTGCCGCCTTGGTGCTGCCGACTGTCTGGACCTTGCAGATGTTAGCCCTTCCGCATACAACTCCTCCTCCTCTACTTCCTCCACCTCCTCTTGTGCCACCACCTGACTCCGAATTCTGTTTAACATGTGCTCCAGCATGTAAATCACCGGAATAGTCATGCTGATAATGGCATCGTCAGCACTAAACATCTTCGTCGCCATTTCAAAACTGTGCAGAAGGGTGCATAGGTCCCTGATCTGAGACCACTCCTCCAGCGTGATTTGCCCCACCTCTGAATCTCGTTGGCCCAGGCTATACGTCAGAACGTATTGCACCAGGGCTTGTCGGTGCTGCCACAGTCGCTGCAACATGTGCAGAGTTGAATTCCACCGGGTAGGCACATCGCATTTTAGCCGGTGAAGTGGCAGGCCCAACGACTTCTGTAGAGATGTAAGTCGCTGAGCTGCGGGATGCGAACGGCGGAAGTGAGCACACAGCGACCGTGCCCTCTGCAGAAGGCCATCTAGTCTGGGATAGTGGGCTAAAAATTGCTGGACAACCAGGTTCAACACGTGAGCCATACAAGGCACGTGTGTGACATTGCCCAGGCAAAGGGCCGCACCCAGGTTTGCAGCATTGTCGCACACGGCCTTCCCTGGTTTCAGGTCCAGTGGAGACAACCATTCATGAAATTGGTTCTCCAGAGCTGACCACAACTCCTCAGCTGTGTGACTCACATTTCCCAGACATTTCAATGTAAAAACCGCCTGATGACGTTGAGCCCTACTGCCAGCATAGTAAGGAGGTGTGCAGGATCCCTTCTGCGCAGTTAGAAAGCTTGTGGCATGACCAGACAGGCTTTGGGTGCAGGTGGAAGACCGAGAGGAGGTTGAGGAGGCAGAAGCAGTGGAGGAACTTTGACATAAAGAGGATTGACGCACAACTCGTGGGGATGGCGAGACTTGGACAGCAGCCCCTTGTCCTGCTGTCACCATAGTTACCCAGTGCCCAGTCAGCGACATGTAACGCCCCTGTCCATGCCTACTCGTCCAAGTGTCTGTGGTGAAATGCACCCTGTCACACACAGAGTTTCTCAAAGAAGCGGTGATGTTGTGTGCGACATGCTGGTGGAGCGCAGGCACACCTTTCTTTGAGAAGTAGTGCCGACTGGGCATCTGGTACTGGGGCACTGCGACGGACATAAGGTCTCGAAAATCCTCTGTGTCCACCAGGCGGAAAGGCAGCATTTCTGTAGCCAATAGCTTGCAGATGGTGAAATTCAACCTCTTAGCTTTCTCATGGCTAGGAGGAAATGGTCTTTTACTTGTCCACATCTGAGGGACCGAGGGCTGGCTATTGTGCTTAGACGGGGTTGATAAGGGTGTCCCCGGCAAACTGCCGGTCTGTGAGGAAGATGCAGGCGGACATGTTAGGTTGCCTTGATCCAAAGGTGGTGCTATCGATGTCGGACAGCGCTCAACACCAGCTGGTGTTACCACCTCCAAAGAAAATGATGACCTGCCAATCACGCTGGCTGTTGCGGGTAAAGAGGTGGCAGGTCTGCGCCCCAAAACAGGTGTGACTGCTGTCCCCCCAGTCACAGAGGATGAAGAGGCCGCGGATGCACAAGATATGGCAGACGGTGGTTGGCCCGGCCGGCTAGGCCGCATTGTAGCACACTGAGCTTCCCACTGCAACTTATGCTTCATGTCCATGTGCCGGTTCATGCATGAAGTACTCAAACTATGTATTTTTTGGCCTCTACTTAGCTTTTGCTGACAAATGTTACAGATAACACGAGTTGGGTCATCTTTATCGATCTGAAAAAATGCCCAGGCTATGCAAGGCTTAGCACCCATGCGACCTGAAGAGCCACCACGACTTGTGGTGAGAGGCAGAGTTGTGTTTGAGGATGCAGTTGTTGACGTGCTTCCAGTACTACGTCTCTGTCCAGGAAGGCGCAACCTGACCTCGTCGTCACTAGCATCTTCCTCCACCTCCTCTGCTGACCTCATCTCTTGGCTGACTGTGGGTTGACAGTAAGTGGGATCTCCAACCTCATCATCATCACCCTGTGTGTTATCACACCCGTCGTCCTCAGAGCCAACCTGTTCCTGCCCTGACAAAAAACTAAAGTTGTCGCTCCAATCAGGTATTTGAGTCTTATCATCGTCTTCCTCATTGTCTCCACCAACAGGAGTTACAGTTTGGGAATGAGGGTCTACATTATGGTCAGAACATTCTGCGTCTGGTCCTGGATGCGACTCATAAAGATTCTGGGCATCAGTGCAGATCATTTCCTCGTCTGGATTCACAGAAGCGCTGGAGTCGACCTCTGATTCCCAGGCTATAGTATGAGTAAACAGCTCTGCAGACTCAACCATCTGTTCTACCTCATACTCAGATGGGCAGCTGGAGATTTGGGAGCTGTGAGGAAGCAAGTGCGATTTGGGTGACACCTTTGAGGACTGGAGTATTTGTGATGTTGAAGTTGATGTGGAGGAGAGCCCACTTAAAGGAGCACTTGATATCCGTTGAAGCACCTGCTGTTTTTGTGCCTCATCTGGAATTTGTAGCGATTGGCGTGGCCGTAAGAAAGGGATCTTATCACATTGTCCGCTAAAAGAAGTAGACATTTTAGTTTGGCTGGAAGATGGTCTTTCTTCTGCAGATGTTACTGTTGCTTTAACACCTACCCCACGGACACAACCTTTTTTCCCCTTCCCAACACGCCTATTCCCCTTTCCACCAGCAGCAGGCCTTTTTCCACTCATTTTGGTGGTTAACTAATTCACAACTCTGGAGTTGTTTGCACAAAAAAACAATGGATGGTAACCGAGCAGAGCTGAGTGGCCAAACTGTGGTATTAGGCCAAAACTATTGTCTGGGTTACATGCAGAAAAAAATTATTTTGAATTTGCAACCTGATGGAGGTCAGTATAGATGGATTAATAGAACAAGACCCACACACAGCTAGAAGCCCAATATTTTTTCAGAGGTAGATGCAGGAAAAAAATATATTCAGTTTGCAACCTGATGGAGGTCAGTATAGATGGACTAATACAACAAGTCCCACACACAGCTAGAAGCCCAAATATTTTTTCAGAGGTACTGTAGATGCAGATAAAAATTATTTTTAATTTGCAACCTGATGGAGGTCAGTATAGATGGACTAATAGAGAAAGTCCGACACACTACTAGAAGGCCAAATATTTTTTCAGAGGTAGATGCAGAAAAAAATATATTCAGTTTGCAACCTGATGGAGGTCAGTATAGATGGACTAATAGAGAAAGTTCGACACACTACTAGAAGGCCAAATATTTTTTCAGAGCTAGATGCAGAAAAAAATTATATTCAGTTTGCAACCTGATGGAGGTCAGTATAGATGGGTTAATAGAACAAGACCCACACACATCTAGAAGCCCAATATTTTTTCAGAGGTAGATGGAGAAAAAAATATATTCAGTTTGCAACCTGATGGAGGTCAGTATAGATGGACTAATACAACAAGTCCCACACACAGCTAGAAGCCCAATATTTTTTCAGAGGTAGATGCAGAAAAAAATATATTCAGTTTGCAACCTGATGGAGGTCAGTATAGATGGACTAATACAACAAGTCCCACACACAGCTAGAAGCCCAAATATTTTTTCAGAAGTACTGTAGATGCAGATAAAAATTAGTTTTAATTTGAAACCTGATGGAGGTCAGTATAGATGGACTAATAGAGAAAGTCCGACACACTACTAGAAGGCCAAATATTTTTTCAGAGCTAGATGCAGAAAAAAATTATATTCAGTTTGCAACCTGATGGAGGTCAGTATAGATGGACTAATAGAGAAAGTCCGACACACTACTAGAAGGCCAAATATTTTTTCAGAGCTAGATGCAGAAAAAAATTATATTCAGTTTGCAACCTGATGGAGGTCAGTATAGATGGATTAATAGAACAAGACCCACACACAGCTAGAAGCCCAATATTTTTTCAGAGGTAGATGCAGAAAAAAATATATTCAGTTTGCAACCTGATGGAGGTCAGTATAGATGGACTAATACAACAAGTCCCACACACAGCTAGAAGCCCAATATTTTTTCAGAGGTAGATGCAGAAAAAAATATATTCAGTTTGCAACCTGATGGAGGTCAGTATAGATGGACTAATACAACAAGTCCCACACACAGCTAGAAGCCCAAATATTTTTTCAGAGGTACTGTAGATGCAGATAAAAATTAGTTTTAATTTGCAACCTGATGGAGGTCAGTATAGATGGACCAATAGAGAAAGTCCGACACACTACTAGAAGGCCAAATATTTTTTCAGAGCTAGATGCAGAAAAATATTATATTCAGTTTGAAACCTGATGGAGGTCAGTATATATGGATTAATAGAACAAGACCCACACACAGCTAGAAGCCCAATATTTTTTCAGAGGTAGATGCAGAAAAAAATATATTCAGTTTGCAACCTGATGGAGGTCAGTATAGATGGACTAATACAACAAGTCCCACACACAGCTAGAAGCCCAATATTTTTTCAGAGGTAGATGCAGAAAAAATATATTCAGTTTGCAACCTGATGGAGGTCAGTATAGATGGACTAATACAACAAGTCCCACACACAGCTAGAAGCCCAAATATTTTTTCAGAGGTACTGTAGATGCAGATAAAAATTAGTTTTAATTTGCAACCTGATGGAGGTCAGTATAGATGGACTAATAGAGAAAGTCCGACACACTACTAGAAGGCCAAATATTTTTTCAGAGCTAGATGCAGAAAAAAATTATATTCAGTTTGCAACCTGATGGAGGTCAGTATAGATTCACTAATAGAGAAAGTCCGACACACTATTAGAAGGCCAAATATTTTTTCAGAGCTAGATGCAGAAAAAAATTATATTCAGTTTGCAACCTGATGGAGGTCAGTATAGATGGATTGATAGAACAAGACCCACACACAGCTAGAAGCCCAATATTTTTTCAGAGGTAGATGCAGAAAAAAATATATTCAGTTTGCAACCTGATGGAGGTCAGTATAGATGGACTAATACAACAAGTCCCACACACAGCTAGAAGCCCAATATTTTTTCAGAGGTAGATGCAGAAAAAATATATTCAGTTTGCAACCTGATGGAGGTCAGTATAGATGGACTAATACAACAAGTCCCACACACAGCTAGAAGCCCAAATATTTTTTCAGAGGTACTGTAGATGCAGATAAAAATTAGTTTTAATTTGCAACCTGATGGAGGTCAGTATAGATGGACTAATAGAGAAAGTCCGACACACTACTAGAAGGCCAAATATTTTTTCAGAGCTAGATGCAGAAAAAAATTATTTTCAGTTTGCAACCTGATGGAGGTCAGTATAGATGGACTAATAGAGAAAGTCCGACACACTACTAGAAGGCCAAATATTTTTTCAGAGCTAGATGCAGAAAAAAATTATATTCAGTTTGCAACCTGATGGAGGTCAGTATAGATGGATTAATAGAACAAGACCCACACACAGCTAGAAGCCCAATATTTTTTCAGAGGTAGATGCAGGAAAAAAATATATTCAGTTTGCAACCTGATGGAGGTCAGTATAGATGGACTAATACAACAAGTCCCACACACAGGTAGAAGCCCAAATATTTTTTCAGAGGTACTGTAGATGCAGATAAAAATTAGTTTTAATTTGCAACCTGATGGAGGTCAGTATAGATGGACTAATAGAATGATGCTATGCCCAAAAGATTTTACTTCACTAGGTGCAGTAAAAAAATTGGTATTCTGTACACAGGTGGTATATCTTGCAACACAGATAGGCTACTCCACTGACTAACACACTCTGCAATAGGCCAAAAAGGATTAGCTTTGATAGATTCAGCCAAATGCTGTGAAAAAAACTTGCACAGCACTGGCACAGACCTGCCTGGCAAAAACTGATAGGAACTGATGTAACCTAGTCCTGAAAAGGACTCCAATTTCAATTAGTCTTTACTCCCACAACCTATCTATTTAAGAGCACAGACCTCCCTGATAAAAGTCGTAGGAAATGCTGTAACCTAGTCCTTAAAAGGACTGCAATCACAACTATTCCCTACTCCCAAGCTATCTGTATATTTGTGCGAAAATTGGCTTGAAATTAACAAGGTATAGCGCACACAGCAACAGCGGTGCCGTCTAACACGCAGCTGCAGCAGTGAGAAAATGGTGGCGACGGGGAAAATGGCTTGGTCTTATAGGGCAAGGACATGTGACATACACTGCCAATGACACATGCCCTTGCTTGTGTGAAAAAAAGCACTTCGCTCCGTGTGTGCGCTGCTGATAGGCTGACAGATTGCACCTCCCCACTGCAAATGCGGGAAAGAGAAAAAAAAATGGAGATCTTCATTGTTCCTGCAGAGATCCATCCCCTGCCCCTCCCCCCACCCCGCTGTACACTCAAACTGCGTATTAACATTAATTTTCATCATTACTGAGAAAAAATCCAGTTATGATTTTGGTGCACGAACAGTTATCGAACATAACCTCGAACAGCCGAATTTTTCTCAAATTGTTCGTGTTCGCCGAACGGCTCGAACACCGCCCAAAACAGCTCGAATTTGAGATTGGCGAACAGTTCGAGTAGAACAACGCTCATCTCTAATTACTAATCATGTTTATCTGTATCTTGGCTGGAAAATAATTTGGGCTTTCTAGCAGTATGCAGTACTGATTCTATTAGTCCATCTATACTAAACTCCACCAGATTTAAAATTAATAATAATTTTTAGCTGCATCTAGCCCGGAAAATAATTTTGGGGCTCCGAGATGCGCAAGACACATAAGTGCCTTCTTGCTGCACTACCAGCAACATGACCCTCAGATTGTCAGAATTCGAAGTAATCCTGACTACTGGGTTGCCACACTCTTAGATCCCCCACACTCTTCGATCAACCTTTTCATTTTAATAAAGACCAAAAAAATGGTCATTTTTGAAATTATAAGCATTAGCAGGTTATTAGAAACTGAAATCAAACAGTTTTCAACTCAAAACTTTATTCTAGGTGATGTTACATTTGCACATAGGACCCCTTGTTCGAAAGGAGCTTCTGAACTCTCTCGTCCATTGAGTTTGTCAGGTTTTGGATGGTTTCTGCTTCAATTGTTTTGCATGAGGACAGAATACCCTCCCAGAGCTGTTGCTTAGATGTGAACTGCCTCCCGCCATCATAGACACTCCTTTTGATGATGCTCCAGAGGTTCTGAATGGGGTAGAGGTCAGGGGAGCATGGGGGTCACACCATAAGTTTGTCCCTTTTTATGCCCATATCAGCCAGAGATACAGATGTGTTATGTGCAGCATGAGACGGTGCATTATCATGCATGAAAATGATCTTGCTGTGGAATACACGGTTCTTCTTCTTGAACCATGGCAGGAAGTGCTGTTTGAGAAACTCCACATACATTATGGAGTTCGTCTTTACCCCTTCTGGGATCCTAAAGGGGCTGACAATCTCTCTCCCCATGATTCCAGCCCAAAACATTACTCCACCTCCTCCTTGTTAGCGCTGTATCCTTGTTTGCGTGGGGTGTCCATCAACCAGCCATCCTCCACTCCATCCATCTGGACCATCGAGCGTTGCACGGCACTCATCCGTGAACAAAACAGTTTTGAAATCAGTCTTCATGTAATGTTTGGCCCACTGGAGCCGTTTCTGCTTGTGTCAAGTGGATAGAGGAGGTCGACAGGATGGCGTATGCACAGCTGCAAACCTCTGAAGGACCCTGGATCTTGTTGTTCGGGGGACGTTGGAGGCACCAACAGCTTCAAAAACTTGTCTGCTGCTATGACAAGGCTTTTTTGCCTCTGCTCTTTTAACCTGACGTAATTGCCTGTAGGAAAGAGTCCTCAATTTGCCCTTATCAGCACGCACACGTGTGTACTGTGAATCAGCTTCATACTTCTTGATTGCCAAGACACTTCATCCTGATCCTCGCACAATGTTGATTGTAGTCATGCCTTGACCTAAACACTCCACAATTTGTTGCTTCTCAGCAGCCGACACATCCTTTTTCATTCCCATTTTGGCAGAAAATGTAGGCTGCTTAATAATGTGGAACAGCCTTCTTAAGTAGTCTTGCCTTTCATTGGACACACCTGCCAAACTAATTAGCACAGATGTCTGCAATTGCTTACAGTGATATAAAGAGCCTTGACACACATCACCATCAATGAGTTTAACTGACAAACAAACAAATTCTTCCCTTATCACTCCTAAACACTTTTTGCATAATAATTTGGAACACAGTGTACATGTGCTTTTCCACAAAACACCAGTGGTTCACGTAGTGAATCTTACAGTTCTAACTTGCCAACCGTGGTCTGTATGGAGTTGTTCAATAAAGGGCCCAAAATTAAGATAACATAGATGGGAGAGGTCTCTATGAATAGGAATTCCTAAGTATTTGATACCCTGTGAGGGCCAGGCAAAGGGAAAGTTGGACTGGACGGAATCCTGTATGGATTTGGGGAGGGAGACATCAAGGGCCTCAGACTTCGCTGCATTGATTTTAAAATTTGACCATGTAACAAAGTGATCTATTTCAGCCATAACAGCAGGGATGGATATATGTGATTGAGTGATATATACTAGGACATCATCAGCAAATAGAGAGCACTTGTACTCGGTGCCTCCCACCTCAATCCACCTAATATTGGGGTTATGGCGAATTGATGAGAGCAGGTGCTCCGTCACTAGGATGTATAAGAGAGGGGACAGAGGACATCACTGCCTTGTCCCATTGGTGATTATGAAAGGTGATGAAAATGTTCTGACGCGCCCCCTGGGCCTTGGGACACCCAGAGCCGGACCCTTTTTGGTGGATGCTGGTGGTTGCAGTCTCCGTGGCGGCGACGCGGTTCCGTGGCTCAGGGCGGTCAAACCAGTGGCGGAACTATTTATGTGGTTTTGATGTTTAAATGTCCGACTACGCCACCCGTGGATTGCGGTCAGAGTGAACTGCCGCTGCAGGGCAGACCGCTGAGGCTGGTTTTGTGGGTGCAGCAGAGCAGAGCATAACTCCCCACGGGAGGAGTATAGCCTCAGGGCACTGTATGCGGAGGATGGGGGTGATGGTGCAGGGCCGCAGCAGTAACGACACGGAGTCAGTGATGCAGTCCAAGGCCTTTACTTACAGTTCTTATTATCCAGACCACGTCTGCAGTTAACGGCTGCCCACGTCGTACTGTGCTCACCAGGTGAGGGGTTCAGACAACTCCCAGATAACTTTGGAGCGCTTCACAGGACCCCCTTTGTGTGTCCTTTGTCTGGCCTTTCTTACCAACCCTTCTGTCCGGCTGCCTTGGGCCTCCTCTTGGTAAACTTTGCGCCAGTTTCCCTGACCCTATGTGGTGCCTTCCTAGCGGGTGTAGCGAGGGGCTGCGCCACATAAAATGTCACAGCCTCCGGTTTCTAGCTGACGGTCGTTTCCCGCCTCCACTAGTTTCGGGGACCGGTCTCTCCCTTTGGCCTGACCCCTCCACGCCGGTGGATTCGGGCGTGCGGTGGCGACTCACCCGTCCGCACCCCTGGGATCCCTTCGTTCCTCGTTCCTGGGGCCTTCTCCGCTTCTCTTCCTTCCTTCTCCCTCTTCCAGGCCTGGGCCTCTGTTACTAGGCCCACCTCCGGAGCAGAGCTCATGCAGAGCCCCTGCTCCCTGTCACTTCTGCTCAGACTTCTCTGCATTGAACTAAGATGGTGCCCATCTTTTATACTCCCTTCTCAATGCACCCAGGAACTGCTTCCTCCCTGCTCCTGCACTACACGGTTCCCCTTCCTAAGTGTTCCCTCCCCCCACTCCAGCCAGGGACAGGGACTGTCGTGCCCATCTCAGGGGCATATTGGTCGCCCTGCCCCACGGCAATGTGGTGTAATGCATGCAGGTGTTGGGTCCTGATCCACACTCCGTCCTTACCTGAGAGTGAGATATCACACCTCTGGGTGAGGTGCAATACCTCTGTAGCAACCGAGCCCTCAGGGTGCTACAGTTCCATTCATCTTCAGCCTAGGTGACGTATTGCGATACAGGGCCGTGATTTTGGCTATAAAAGGGTCCCCTAGACCCCTACCCCAAACTTTTTAAGAGAATAATATATGGCGCGCCAGGAGACTCTATGGAATGCTTTCTCAGCATCCAACGAGAGTATCTAATTACAAATTTTTAACTGCATCTAGCCCAGGAAATACTTTGTGCCTTGTAGCAGTGTCTGCTAGTCAGCGGATTATCCCGGCTGTTAAGCAAGCTACACCACCTGTAGTTTGGACACTTAATTTTTTCAAAGCAAATGCTTCGGGACCACGGGATACTCAGTGAAGAGCATTAGGAGGCACCCCATTGCATAGGGGCTGGGACTGGCAGTAGGATGCCTTGCGGTGGACAGCTGAGCTCGATCCTTATAAAAGCTTTTTAACTGCAGCAGCTTTAGTGGACGCTACTGGAGCTGGAATTACGCGGCTGCTGGCATGAGACTTGCCCTCCAATAGATCCTTGTAAATGGATTTAAAGTGTATTCATTCAAATTAGAGAGACAATTTAAATTAAAAAGCTTAGAGCTGCCTCCACCACAGGGGGGCTCGCTCGACCCACCAGCGGACAGGCATCAGTATTGGGAGAGGGGGGCTGGCCGTCAGGGTTCACCGCAACTCTGGCACAAACCCGGCGACACGGAGGTGGCACGGGCAGGAGCCGACTGGCCGTGTCAGCTTCTCACTTTTTGGATTTTAGAAGGGCATGACATGCCTATATCTGTGTCTCCCCCTCCTTTTACTCCTCCACCTCTTTTCTTTTCGCATGACTATATGCACTTGTCACTTTTCCATGTGTTAGTTATGTCTTCTGAGCAGTTTGTCAGCTTTTGGACACCTTTGAAGGTGTTTTCTATGTGTTTCTATGTGTTTTTGTTTGCCTGCCATTGGTTTTAATGGTGTTCGAAGGTGTTCGACGAACAGTTCGGCGAACACACGGGTGTTCGACGAACCGAGCCAAACTCGAACACTACGGGGGTGGCTCAACACTATTAATGAGTATAAAACCAGTACACATACAAAATCTCCAATGGCAACAAATAGATCAGTGGTAGGTCATTTGAGGCACCACAGATAGACATCCAAAAAATCAAAGGGAGCATATAATGAAGATTTGGACAGTTGGAAGGAGTGCAAACTACACCCACTCAGGAGTTACCAAAAAAACACATAACTAAGACACAGATAGATGCTAAAGTGCACAGTGCTAATATCAGCTTACAATGAAAAAAATGTCCAAGACCAAAATCATTTAGAATAAATATGCCCCAAGTACTCACATCCGTATGTCAGTCTATGGTGCCTGTGCATTTCCCCCTCCCGGAAGAAGGCACGTGACCGAAACACGCGTAGGGGTGGAGGCACCATAGACTGACATGCACATGTGAGTACTTGGGGCATTTTTATTTTAAATTATCTTGGTCTTGCACGTTTTTTTCATTGTGAGCTGATATTAGCACTGTGCACTTTAGCATCTATCTGTGGCTTAGTTAATAAACTTGCTTAAAAATGATCTCTCAGCAGAACATCATCTTGTGTACACAGAACATGCTGCAGAGAACAATGAGGCTGTCTGCACACAATGCGGATTTAATGCATTTTTGCGGCGGATTTTCTGCCATGTACTGCAATGCAAATCCGCAAGTGCTGTGCACATCATGCGGAAATTCCCGCTGCGGATTCGCATTGCGGTAAAAATCGCAGCAAAACCAATTCTAGTGCGATTCCGCTGCGAAATTGCCGCCATTTGACTTTCATTGGACCGCACAAGATCCGCATGACTACATGTAGTCATGTGGATCTTATGCGATTTAATGCGCGGATGGTACCCCGGTCTGGAGAAGAGGAGTCTCTCATCCGACCCAGGTAACATCGTATGTACAAGTTAAAAAAGAATTATAACGTCAAAAATAAAAAAAAAATAATCATACTCACCTCTCCGGCGCCCCCAGTCTCCTCCCGGTGTTCTTCCGGCAACGATGCGCTCTCCTCGGCCGCCAGAAAGGTGAGTATAAGGCTATTTTTTATTTTTTACACTCTAATTCTTTTTTTTTTTAACATTATGTTGGTCACACAATATAAATCCATGCCGGTGGCATGGATTTATATTGTGCGACCAACTTTCAAGCACTTTTCCAAGTGATGCTAAAATCGCTTAGAAAAGCGCTTGACAAAAGCATGCGAAATAGCATGCTAAAAACTCTTGACAAACGCTTGTCCCTAGCAGAAAAAACGCATGTAAAATCCACATGCGTTTTTTTTTCTGCCAGGGAGATGTAGAAACACTCAAGAAAAATCCAGAGCATTTCTGCATCGTGGGCACTTAGCCTGTGAGCACAAAATGATTAAGTTACTGTTTGTTTTGTGTATAAATAAGTGATATTGGCCTGTCCAAACAGGATATTAAATGACCACCGAGTGGCTTCCATCCATAGGTCGCTCAGTGCACATAAGCTGCCATAATTCTCAGCAGCATGAGTCCTTGACGATGCATAGCCACAAGACGATGCATAGCCAAGAATGAGGATTTTTTTTGTGCTGCGCAAAAGATCTTTTCAACCAATGAATGTATGATAAAAATCTCCCCGGACGAAGCAGTTGTCACAGCGATACACGTGGGGCTTCTTCCTCGCACCCCTGTTCCTCTTTTTGGTAACAGCTAGCCATGGTCTATTTTCGCTCACTCAAGCATGCGTGAGTTATGGTGGTTTTGGGTATTCATGATCTTGCATTTCCCAGCAGGATTTCCACGCACTCCTCTGGACTTCTTACGTGCTAGATTGCTCCTTCTTACTCTCCCTTTCTGTACATATACCATGCACCCTCTTCTTGTTTCTTGCACATATTTTAGTCGCACTCAATTGGACTACTGCATTTGTATACTCTACCATTTATATGAGGTAGTACGTTTGGACAAGTTTATGCAATAATTGTCTGTATTCTGCCATTTCCAGTCTCCATATTACATGAGGGTAGTTAACTGTTTTGACAATCTCAGTGTGTCACTATATATAAGTATTGGGTATTGTGGAGTAACTGTCACTAGTGTGTCAGGTGTTATAGGCAGTCGCTCTGGATCTGGCTGTAGAAGGTCACTGCACTTGCCATTGCAGACGCCTTCTTAATCCTTCTTCCTTTAAGACTCAGTGGCGACCTCCCTTCTGCTTTTGATTGACACACCCTTGCATGGGAGTTAAAAACACTCAATTTGCTGCAGGTAATTGCCGGTGATGCTTCTATGTACCTTTATGCATGCTTGGAGCACTAGCTGGTGGTTGACTTTTTCTCTGGTGGCCTTGGAGGACAGCTGGCGTTATTGCTCTGGTGTCTGCTCAAGCTAAGTTTATCCCCTTTGTCTACCTTGCTGTATTTAGTTTGTAGTGGGGCCTAACCAGTGCTCACCCCTCCCCCCCTATCTAGGGCCAAGCTCTAAGGCATACAGAGCTTAGGGTCCTGCTCGTCGATAGGTGTGGAACCTATATAGGGACGGTAGGGTAGGCAGGGTGATATTAGATCTGCCTAGGGGTTAAAAATAGTTACCTACAGGCCAGCTATTTAAAACTGTGGTTTGTTCGTCACACGAATCACATTTAATTGCGCTGAAAATATTGCCATTTATGGCCTACATTGAAATTTTGTTGCAGTGTGTCAGCGAACTTATTGACACGAGGTCGGCGCTGTTAAGAATAGTTACCTACAGGCCAGCTATTTAATACTGTGGTTTGTCCGTCACACGGATCACATATAATTACGCTGAAAATTCTACCATTTATGGCCTCCATTAAAATTTTGTTTCAGTGTGTCAGCGAAGTTATTGACACCAGTTTGCTGTTAAAAATAGTTATCTACAGGCCAGCTATTTAAAACTGTGGTTTGCCCGCCACACGGATCACATATACGTTTGCTCCAAATTCAGCCATTTGTAGTGAGCATGGAAGATATTGTCCTCCATTTAAAATTGGCAAGGCGCGTGGCAAGGGACGGGGAACTGGACGTGATGGTGATGGTGCATGCAGAGGCCGAGGCCGTGGGCAAGCTGAAATTGTGCCACCACAAACACCCACTTCTTCTCACTCGACCTTCCTGTCCCAATTAATAGGGGACCGCAGAACACCACTATTGAACGCAGAGCAGTGTGAAAAAGTTATTGGTTGGATAGCAGAAAATGCTTCCAGTCACTTAGCCACCACCACCCTTTCTTCCACACAGTCAAGTCTCAGTAGCCGTGAGTCTGGACCGCATAACCCTCAACATGATCCTCCTTCCTCCCACCATGTCAACCTAGTGCCCAGAGACAACTGATCCCACACTTTGACACTCCGAAGAGCTGTTCACTTTTCCATTTATAGATTCGGGCCTCTCACCTCGTCCACTTGAAGCTGGGCAAGAGGAGATCTCATGTAGTGATACTCAAATATTTCAGCAGCCACGGTCATACAAAGGCGACGGTGGGAAAGTGTCACAAGAGGTGGACGATGATGAGACACAATTGCCAGAAAGTCAGGAGGAGGACCAGGGTGCAGAAGTGGAAGACGAGGTGGTGGATGATTTAGTAACTGACCCAACCTGGCAGGTGGACATGCAGAGTGAGGACAGCAGCACACAGGGGGAGGGAGGCAGAGCACCCCAACAGGCAGGAAGAAGCAGTGTGGTGGCCGCAGACAGAAGGCGGGCAACTATTCCCCGAAACACCAACACGACGGAAGTGGTCAGTACAATTGTTAGGTTTTCCCGAGTCTGGTTGTTTTTTTAAAGACTCTGACGATAACCCCAAAAAGGCAATTTGCACCACCTGCCAGGCCAGCATAAGCAGGGGTAGCAAAACGACCAGCCTGACCACCGCCAACATGATCAGGCACATGGCAGCAAAGCACTCAACTTTGTGGGCTGAACTCCAGGGTCCAGGAAGAGTGTCTGCGGTTGACACAACTGCTTCTTCCGCTGTTGTGCGTGCAAGCCAATCCCCTGTCCATAGAACATGCGAAGATGCCTCCTTCCCTGCACCTGTCATTGCACACTCTCAACTAGCTCGATCAGCAAGCACGTCCTTGTGCTAGCGCAGCGTTCAGTTGTCCATATCCCAGTCCTTGGCACACAAATGAAAATACGCAGCCAATGCCCCACAGGCCACATTACTAAATTCCCACATTTTGCGACTGCTTGCGCTTAAAATGTTGCCTTTTAGGCTCGTGGAGACAGAAGCTTTCCGCAACCTGATGGCGGCGGCCGTCCCTTGGTACTCGGGCTCCAGCCGCCACTATTTCTCCTGGTGTGCCATCTCCGCATTACACATGCACGTGTCCCACAACATTAGCCGTGCCATCAACAATGCAGTTAGTGGGAAAGTCCACCTAACTACGGACACATGGACAAGTGCTTGTGGGCAGGGATGGTACATCTTGCTGACGGCACACTGGGTTAACATAGTGGAAGCCAGGACCTGGTCGGACCTTTGAACGGAACACATCCTCCCGACATAGAGGATTGCGGGCCCTAAGTCAATCAGGGTTGCTCCCACTGTCTACAGCTCCTGCACCTCATCCTCCTCAGCATCCATCTCTGAAATGACCACATCAGTAACAAGCTGGAAGCACTGCAGCACTGACTCAGCCAAGCGGCAACAAGCTGTGCTGAAGCTAATATGCTTAGGTGACAAACCGCACAATGCTGAAGAGTTGTGGACAGCTCTGAAAGAGCAAGCAGATCTGTGACTGACACCACTGAGCCTACAGCCAGGCATGGTCATGTGTGACAATGGCCGGAACCTGGTGGTGGCTCTGAGGTGAGGGGAGCTCACACATGTACCATGCCTGGCCCATGCGCTTAACCTCGTGGTTCAGCGGTTTCTCAAAACCTGCCCAGAGCTGTCAGGTCTGCTTGTCAAAGTACGCCGCCTGTGTGCCCATTTAAGAAAGTCAGCTACAGCTTCCACTGCCATTGCCCTGCTTCAATAGCGTTTGCAGCTTCCGGCTCACTGACTGGTGTGTGATGTCCCCATGCATTGGAACTCTACACTGCAGATGTTGGGAAAGATTTGTGAGCAGAAGAGGGCAGTTGTTGACTACCATCATCAACAAGGCTGTCGGTATTCAGTTCAGACTCCACACATAAGACCTCAGTAGTGGACATGGATGTCAGACATCTGTACCATCCTCCAAAACTTTGAGGACTTCACCAAGATCGTGAGCAGCGATGATGCCATAATTGGAGTCACTATCCCGCTTCTCTGTCTACTGAAATGATCTCTGCTCACAATCAAAGAGGATGCATTGCAGGCGGAGCACGATGAGATGGAGCAAGGAACCATACAGGGTGATTACACACAGCCCAGCCTCATCTCATCCCAACATGGATTGGGTGACAATGAGGAAGAGGAGGAGCAGGAAGAAAAGGAGCTAGTTTCATGTGCTATAGACGGTACAACCTGCACTGCTGTCATACCATCTGTTCAGCGTAGATGGCCTGAGAACAGGGAGGAGAAGGAGGAGAGTATGGTCAGTCATCCTCTTGGTGAGGACACGGAAGTCTTGCCTGTTAGCAGTCTGGCACGCATGGCTGAGTTTATGTTACGCTGCCTTTTCCGTGACCCTCGCGTTCTCAAAATTTTGGTTGACAGTCATTACTGGTTGGTGACAGTTCTAGATCCATGCTACAAGGAGAACTTTATATCTCTTATTCCTGAGGTGGACAGGTCTACAAAAATGGGGCAGTACCAGAAAGCCCTTGTTGCGGAACTATTAAAAAAATTACCATCTGAAAATGCTGGCGGCAGAGGTCAGAGTTCGTTGGACAACCAAGGACTACAGCCAAGAAAGACACAACTCCAATCCAGCAGAAGCAGGGGAACACTGTCAAAGTTCTGGGAGAGTTTTCTCAGCCCCTCCCATCGCACAGGCCCTGAGGCTCGGGGTACTCTCACAAGGAGTGCAAAGTTTGGGAAGATGCTGAGGGAGTACCTTGCCAACCGTACCAACATCCTCCGTGATTCCTCTGTGCCTTATAATTATTGGGTATCCAAGCTGGACACGTGGAATGAACTGGCTCTCTATGCCTTGGTGGTCCTGGCCTGCCCTGTCACTAGCGTTTTATCAGAGCGGGTTTTTAGTGCTGCTGGTGGAATTATAATTGATAAGCGCATCCGCCTGTCAACTGAAAAAGCTGGATTGGGCCAGACTTCTCAACACCACTGAATGATAGCAGCGTAGCATAAACTCAAATCCAGTGTATTTTTTTGGGAGGTGTATTCCAACGCACCTTTTCACACCCACACATGGGTATACGCTTCTTGATTTGGGATATTTGCTCTTGTCCTCCTTCTCATCCTCTTCCTCCACCATCATATCACCAGGGTGACAGTGGTCCGTGGTGCAACACCCACATAATTTTTTTAAAGGGTGTTTATGATGATCGTAAAAAAAATTTTTTATACGGTATGATCATGTATACCCCCCAGGGGTAAATGTTTGTCAGCCCATACACTTAGTGCATGAGCATTACAAGTATAGGAGACCTGCATCTTTCTAATGGGAACATTTTTTTATGAGGCCCTCTATGTCTCTTCCAAGGGGTATTGGAGTGCCTCAAAATTTTTGGCAGCCCTTACAGTCACTGCATTGGCCAACACTATGGGAGACCCACTTCCTAATAGTGGGAACATTTTTTCATGAGGCCCTCTATGTCTCTTCCAAGGGGCATTGGAGTGCCTCACAATTTTTTTTTTCAGCCCTTGCATTCACTGCATAGGCCAACACTATGGGAGACCCACTTCCTAATAATGGGAACATTGTTTTCAGGAGGCCCTCTGACCTCCATGTCTCTTTCAAGGGGCATTGGAGTGCCTCCCAATTTTTGGAAACCCTTGCATTCACTGCATAGGCAAACAGTATGAGAGATCCACTTCCTTATAAAGGGAACATTTTTTTCTGGAGGCCCTCCTCTACATCTCTTACAAGGGGCATTGGATTAGGTCCAAATTTTTGGCGGCCCTTACATTCACTGCATAGGCAAACAGTATGGGAGGCCCACTTCCTAATAATGGGAACATTGTTTTCAGGAGGCCCTCCTCTAAGTCTCTCAAAGGTGTATTGGGGTGCATCCAAATTTTCAAAGGGGTATTGGGGTGCGTCCAAATTTTGGGCAGACCTGCCACTCACTGTATACGCAATAACTATATAGGAGACCCATTCTTTAGTAATAGGAACAACAAAGCATAGCTGGCTGATGGCTCTCTAAGAATAGTGAGGGCCGACTGCTGGCCCTTTAAGAATAGTAAAGTCCACCTGATGGCCGTATAAAGATAGACTTTGCGACTTTCAGAGTCCCTCCTTCATAAATGAAACAGGATGGGTCTGATCATGTCTCACACACCACATGGCCAGATAAGGTTGTAAAATATTACAATGACATTTCCCGGTGAATGCATTTGCCACGGTTGAAAGAAATGCAAAAGTTTAAAAACGCATCAAAAACGTTACGTGTGAACATAACCAAAGGTGTGGAGGAGTATTTTTGTTTTTGGTTATTTATTTTGCCTTATATACAAGTCATTACCCTGGAAAGGATGTTCCTTAACATATTTCCCAGGAAAATCCATTTTGGTTTTGTTTTTGTATGTTTTATTGTGAGTCCGTAAAAGTGGCGTAAAACCTCTGACAACATTGTTCACAGCAGTCACCACATCATTTGAGCACTGTTCCCGTCGATTTGGGCAATTTTTAGGCCCTCTGCAGACCGCCATGGTGAGCCACCTGGAAAATGCTCACGCTTCCCATAGACTTAAATTGGGCTCGTTGCTTGGTTCGAGCACCCTATCATTCCAATTTGCTCGACCCGAGCATCGAGCACCCGAGCATTTTAGTGCTCGCCCATCACTAGTTCATACAACTACTCTAAGCAGACTATGTACCTGACCAGAATAGTGGTCACATAGACCAACACCCTTGCAAATTAAATTGCACCTACACCCGATCTATTTCCAATTCAATCCACAAGAAATTCAAGGACAATCATAAATCCTCTACCTTAGGGGACCATCCCATAGGTCTAGGGCTCACTACCAATAAAAATCGTTCACCGGTTGAATCCCTTTTAGTGCCCTCCTCATTTCCAGTTCATACATCTTCATATCCTCTACCCAATCCCAATTTACTCTCTCTCATCCCTATTCATAAAATGGTATCACCGATACCCTCTGTCTCTAGCCATATATCTCCAATCAATCTTAGTGACATTTCGGTTTATGACAATTCCAATTGCTCACCTTCCTAGATCACTATTATTCGAGTTCCTGTTCCATCTCTGTCAATGGAAAGAATCATCCTCATCATCTACATCTGCAATCAGCAATTTATCGGACATTTCTTTTTTAGGACTTGGCTCCACACAGCCCCCACAGTGCCATCTATGAAATTGGACCTCTCTCTGGCCCCCCTTTCTCCGTTTTCATTCCATCAAAAAATACTTTCTACCACTCCAACAGCAAAAAAAGAAAAGAACATTGTGAGGGAAACGAGGAGGAAGGAAAATCAGACAGCACCATAAAAAGCCCCCCTCCAAAAAAGCTCACAAACAGTAAAAATATTTAACTTATCTAGTTTCACATTGGATGATGATGAAACCAATCTTTTGACCAAAGGACTAAACTTTTGTCCAACACAACAGGCCAAAGAATTCCAGTTGTTCTTATATCTAAATAGATTTGTTGGTAAACTCACATTGGAAAGACATTTTCAGATAGAAAAAATCAAAAATAAAAAAGATCTTTCAATAGTTGAGCCTGATCCTTATATACATCAAATTGTGGCACCAAAATCCCATTATTACCCTTTACATCATAGAGGTGACCACTTAGGAACATTTTACTCTTTGGTAATGGGAGAGTTTGAAAATATCAACAAACATAGAAGGGGTATACACAATTTGCAGAAATGAGAGAATTTAGCTTTAAAACGCTTGCAAAATAATAATCAAATAGTTATCAGACAAGCGGATAAAGGTGGGGTAGTAGTTATACAAGATCATGAAGTATACATAAAAGAAGCCCTCAACATTTTATCAGATACGAAATATTACAATTTATGACAGTAGACCCTTCAAAACTTTATGAGAAGGAGTATAATATCATGATAAATTAAGCTTATCAGGCTCATATAATAAATAAAAAAGAAAAACACTTTCCAGTGAACAGCAGTCCCAACCAAGCGATTTTCTACCATTTACCAAAAATTCACAAGAATAACAAAAATTCCCCCAGAAGACCTATCATTTCTGGGATTGGATCCCTTACTAGTTCTTTGTCCCATTACATAGATTTATTCGTACAATTCTATGTAATAAAATTACCATCGTACCACAAAGATTCTACACGGCTCATACTAAAAATAAGAGAGATCCAGTGGGAGAGTGACCTTCATTTTCTCACCTTATATATTTGCATATTATATTCAAACATAGAACATAATTTGGGTCTAGATGCAATCAATTATTTTTTTGTCAAACAACATCACCATACCAATGTAACAAAAAAAATTCTATTAAAAGATTTGAGGTTCATATTGGAACATAATTTGTTCTCATTTCGTGATATACTGTACTTACAGCAACATGGGACTGTGATGGGGGCTCGAGTCGCACCCAGTTTTGCAAACCTTTTTATGGGGCAATTTGAGTCCCTTTCACCTCTCACAGCCTCCAAATATAATGAACATACCAGATATTACAAAAGATATATTGATGATCCCTTTGTGTTAATTGTATGGTCCAGACGCCAGTCCACATTTCATCATCTAAATCTGTTGTGTTAATTGCGTGGTCCAGTCAGGGGTCCACATTTCAGCACATAAACACTTTGTGATAAGTGTGTGATTCAGCAGTCCACATTTCAGCATCTAAATTCCTTTCTGCTAATTTTGTGGTCCAGAAACAAGTCCACATTTCAGCATCTAAATCCTTTGTACTAATTGTGTGGTCCAGACACCAGTCGACATTTCAGCATCTAAATCCTTTGTGCTAATTGTGTGATCTAGATTCCAGTCCACATTTCAGCATTTAAATCCCTTTGTGCTAATTGTGTGGTACAGCCCACAGTTCCCATTTCAGCATCTAAATCCTTTGTGCTAATTGTCTGGTCAAGATACAGTCTACATTTCAGCATCTAAATCCTTTGTGCTCATTGTGTTGTCTAGACCCCAGTCCACATTTCAGCATTTAAATCCTTTGTTCTAATTGTGTGGTCCAAACACCAGTCCACATTTCAGCATCTAAATCCTTTGTGATAATTTTGTGGTCCAGAAAGCAGTCCACATTTCAGCATCTAAATCCTTTGTGCAAATTGTGTGGTCCAGACATCAGTCCACATTTCAGCATCTAAATCCTTTGTACTAATTGTGTGGTCCAGACACCAGTCGACATTTCAGCATCTAAATCCTTTGTGCTAATTGTGTGATCTAGATTCCAGTCCACATTTCAGCATTTAAATCCCTTTGTGCTAATTGTGTGGTACAGCCCACAGTTCCCATTTCAGCATCTAAATCCTTTGTGCTAATTGTCTGGTCAAGATACAGTCTACATTTCAGCATCTAAATCCTTTGTGCTCATTGTGTTGTCTAGACCCCAGTCCACATTTCAGCATTTAAATCCTTTGTTCTAATTGTGTGGTCCAAACACCAGTCCACATTTCAGCATCTAAATCCTTTGTGATAATTTTGTGGTCCAGAAAGCAGTCCACATTTCAGCATCTAAATCCTTTGTGCAAATTGTGTGGTCCAGACACCAGTCGACATTTCAGCATCTAAATCCTTTGTGCTAATTGTGTGATCTAGATTCCAGTCCACATTTCAGCATTTAAATGCCTTTGTGCTAATTGTGTGGTACAGCCCACAGTTCCCATTTCAGCATCTAAATCCTTTGTGCTAATTGTCTGGTCAAGATACAGTCTACATTTCAGCATCTAAATCCTTTGTGCTCATTGTGTTGTCTAGTCCCCAGTCCACATTTCAGCATTTAAATCCTTTGTTCTAATTGTGTGGTCCAAACACCAGTCCACATTTCAGCATCTAAATCCTTTGTGATAATTTTGTGGTCCAGACATCAGTCCACATTTCAGCATCTAAATCCTTTGTGCTAATTGTGGGGTCCAGACACAAAGCCACATTTCAGGATCTAAATCCTTTGTGCTAATTGTGTGGTCCAGCCAGCAGTCCACATTTCTGCATACAAATTCTTTGTACTAATTGTGTGGTCCAGCCAGCAGTCCACATTTCAGCATCTGAATCCTTTGTGCTAATTGTGTGGTCAAGACACCAGTCTACATTTCAGAATCTAAATCTTTTTGTGTTAATTGTGTGATCCAAATACAAGTCCACATTTTAGCATCTAAAACCCTTTGTGGTAATTGTGTGTTCCAGACCCCAGTCCACATTTCAGCATCCAAATCCCTTTGTGCTAATTGTGTTGTCCAAACCCCAGTCCACATTTCAGCATCTAAATCCTTTTTGATAATTGTGTGGTCCAGACCCCAGTCCATATTTCTGCATCTAACTCCTTTGTGCTAATTGTGTAATCCAGATACCAGTCCAGATTTCAGCATCCAAATCCTTTTGTGCTAATTATGTGGTCTAGACTACAGTCCACATTTCAGCATCTAAATCCTTAGTGTTATTTGTGTGGTTCAGCCAGAGGTCCATATTTTAGCGCATAAACCCCTTAGGTTAATTGTGTGGTCCAGCAGTCCACACTTCAGCATCTAAATCCTTTTTGCCAATTGTATGGTCCAGTCACCAGTCCACATTTCAGCATCTAAATCCTTTGTGCTAATTGTGTGATCCAGATGCCAGTTCACATTTCAGCTTCTAAATCCCTTTGTGCTAATTGTGTGGTACAGCCCGCATTCCACATTTCAGGGTCTAAATCCTTTGTGCTAATTGTCTGGTCCAGATACCAGTCCACATTTCAGCATCTAACTCCTTTCTGCTAGTTGTGTGGTCCAGCCAACAGTCCACATTTCAGCATCTAAATCCTTTGTACTAATTGTGCAGTCAAAACACCAGTCTACATTTCAGCATCTAAATCCTTTGTGATAATTCTGTGGTCCAGCCAGTAGCTCCCATTTCAGTATCTAAATCATTTGTGCAAGTTGTGTGGTCCAGACACCAGTCCACATTCCAGCAACTAAATCCTTTATACTATGTGTGTGATCCAGCCAGCAGTCCACATTTCAGTATCTAAATCGTTTGTGCAAGTTGTGTGGTCCAGCCAGCAGTCCATATTTCAGCATCTAAATGCTTTGTGCTACCTGTGTGGGTAAGACACTAGTTTACATTTCAGCATGTTAATCCCTTTTGATAATTGTGTGGTTCAGACCAGTCCGCATTTCAGCATCTAAATCCTTTGTGCTAATTGTGTTGTCCAGCCACCAGACCACATTTAAGCATCTAAATCTTTTGTACTAATTATGTGGTCCAGCCAGCAGTCCACATTTCAGCATCTGAATCCTTTGTACAAATTGTGTGGTCCAAACACCAGTCCACATTTTGGCAACTAAATCTTTTGTTCTAATTGTGTGGTCCAGACACCAATACACATTTCAGCATCATGATCCTTTGTGCTAATTTTGTGGTCCAGACACCAGTCCACATTTCAGCATTTAAATCCGTTCTGCTAATTGTGTGGTGCAGACACCAGTCCACATTTCAGCATCTAAATCCTTTGTGCAAATTGTATCTTCCAGGCAGCAGTCTACATTTCGGCATCTAAATCCTTTGTGCTAATTTTGTGGTCCAGACACCAGTCCACATTTCAGCATTTAAATCCGTTCTGCTAATTGTGTGGTGCAGACACCAGTCCACATTTCAGCATCTAATTCCTTTGTGCTAATTGTGTGGTCCCCCTTCCCCCCTCCCCTTCTTTCACAGTCATACTCTTTTTATATTCACCTTGGATGATAACAACTGTACATAATGTAATATATTACCTCCATTGACACCCTGTATGTTTTCTCCTTTTGCAGTAGCGACGAAATGATTAAGGCCACATGAGAGGCCGAAACGTCTACTGTCGCCCTGAAACCCGGTTTGATTGTTTAATTTTGTCTCACTTTGTTCACAAGAAATGGACTTTGCATTCAATTAAGTGTACGATGAACTAATTCTCTGTAGTAACCAGGCACTAGTTGCCTATTGCATCAGCACCTCCACTCGGACAGAGTGCACGCAAATTCTACTTAATTATTGTGTGGTCCAGTCAGTAGTCCACATTTCAGCATCTAAATCCTTTGTGCTAATTCTGTGGTCCACCCAAACAATCTCAGCAAATAAATACTGATTATTAATTTAGTGACAGGTGACTGTCAGGTCTGGAGCTACGATTTTGAAACAGCTGGTTAAAAGAGGGGAAGGGTAAATTCAACATAAGTGGGAAAAAGTGAGGTCATAGTGGAAGGGGGAGTAGGTTTGGTGTTTGAGGTGTACGTGGTCTAGGTGGTAATGTTAATGATAGCTCTACTGAACAAACACCGGCTAGCCCTATCCAGAGACAACTGTCAACTTCTGTTACTGGAGGGGCTACTCAGCTCCCTTTCTTTGGCAGCCACACAACGGTTAACTTGTAGGTGAGGACCAGAGAGAGCTTGTTCTCCAGTGTATCGAAAGCGCTGCATCAAGTGGCCTCTCCTCCTCTTCCTTCACCTTAACATCACAAAAAGTACAGTCCTCAGAGGATGCACCTCAATTCCCCTTATTTCCCCCTGCGCCACAACTCTCCAAACGAGTCTGCAGAGCTGTTCATACATTCTATTCCATGGACATCAGAGGTCTGCTCCAAAGATTCACAGACTCAAGAGAAAGAAGGCATCTGCACAGATGCCCAAAATTGTTTTCATTTGTATCCAGGGTCGGAAGAAGTAGGGTCTGAGCAGAATCCAGACCCTCGTCACCAGACATTATCCTCTTGGGGTGGAGGTGATCCTGATGAGACTCAGATAACTGAGATGCATGCAGACTATAATGTGCTGTCAGGGTAGGAAGAGGAGGAGGATGACTCTCAGGGCAAGGAGTGGGGGAACAGAGAGGATGATGATGAGGTTGTAGATCCCACTTGTTGTGAATCCAGATGCATGCAGCTGAGTAACTCAGCAGAGGAGGTGGAGGAGGAAGACGTGGAGGCTACATTGCAACTTACCGCACAGACACAGAGTGATGTAACCATGATGAGCACTCCATCCTCAGCCACAACTCTGGCTGTGGTGAGCAGTGGTTGGGGGTCTGCAGTTCACAGAGGTGGCAAGGGTTGCCTAGCCTGGGTCTTTTTTGAGACCACAAAGGATGACCCAACTCACGTTATCTGCCAACGTTGTAAAAGATGAATCAGAAGCGGAAAACTTCCAATAATTTGGCTACTACATGCATGAACAGTCACATGCACAATCCACATGCTTTAGTCTGGGAATCTAACTGCTTTAAAACGCAGGCCTCGGCATCCACTGGCCACCTCATCAACCGCATCTGCTGCTTCTTCCTCTTCCATCACCGTGGCAAGTGTTCTCACACAGGTCTCTAGCCACAGAACCTCCACTTGTTTACCTGCTACATTCGGGGTGAGTGAGAGCTGGTCAGTTGTTATGGAAGAGGACATGCCTGCTGTTTTTCACCAATCTTAGACACCGAGCACACCACATCTTTCTCAATCCACCATAACACCTCCACCTACACCTTACTCACAGTCCAGCAGTTTGTCATGTCCCTACTCCACTCTTTCTCAGAACAGCAGCCAGCCCTTGATCCTGCAGTTGTGGTCACGTAAAAGATTGTTTTCTCCTACACATGACAAAGCTAAGAGCTTGAACTTCACCATCTCCAATCTGTTGGCCACGGAAATTATGTTTTTACACCTGGTGGATACAGACGGTTTCTGAAAGCTGATGGACGTCGCAGTCCCCCAGTACCAGTTGCCCAGTCACCATTACTTCTCTAAGAAAGCTGTACCTGTGTCACACCAGCTTGTCACAGACAATATCACCCGTCCATTGAAAAAATCTATATCTGACAGGGTGCATTTCACTATTGACATCTGGACTAGCAAGCATGGCCATGGGCATTACATCTTGCTGACTAAGCACTGGGTGACTCTGGTGGCTGTGGGGGAAAGCAGGGAAGGGGCTGCTCCACAAGTCTTGAAATCTCCAAGGGTTGGGGGACAAACCTCTATCTAACACTTCCTCCACTGCTTCTGCCTCCTCCACCTCCTCTAGGGCTTCCACCTGCACCTTCAATCTCTTAATGAGACACATGTTACAACAATGGAGAGAGAATCCCCACAGATCCATACTGTGCAATCAGGACTCACTATAATAAGGCAGTGTTTAAATTAAGATGCCTTTGGAGATCACAGTCACACAGCTCAAGAGTTGTGTAAAGTTATCCGGACCGAGTTTGAGCAATGGCTGTCTCTACTGAACCTGGAGCCAGGGAAAGCAGTGTGCAATAATGGTTCTAACCTGGTGGCAGCCCTAAGCTGGGGCAACCTCACTCATGATCCTTGTATGGCTCACGTTCTCAACCTGATGGTACAGCAATTTCTCTGCCACTATTCGAGCCTGGATGCACTGCTGCAGAAAGGACGGTCACTGTGTCATCACTTCTGTCATTCGCACCCCACGCATCATCGACTTTCATTGCTACAGAGGTCTTTCAGCCTACTGGTTAACTGGTTGATATGTGATTTGCCAACACAGTGGAATTCCACTCTTCACATGTTTCGGCGACTGTGGAAGCTGCGATGAGCCCTGGTGCAGTATGTTATTTTGCATAGCCTGGGCCAATGCAGTACAGACTTGGTGCAAATCACACTTATGGAGTGGGCACAGATGAAGGACCTCTTCACCTTTCTGCACAGTTTCGAAATTGCTGCTAAAATGGTAAATGCAGACGATGCCATCATCAGCATCACTATTCTGGTCATATACATGATGGAGCACACTTTGAATAGTCTGCGGGAGGAGTTGGTGATCCCAGAGGAAGAGGAGGAAGCAGAGGATGATGCATATGCCAAACTTTTTCCCTAATTTTAATGGGTTAAAACATTTTCAAAACTTTGCTATAAAATTTGGTTTGTTTCACCATTTTTCTGAGACCGATACCTTTGTTTTTTTCTTTACTTTTCTATTGCTGGAGCCACATGGGGTTTGTTCTTTTGTGACTAGCTGACTTTTTTTGTTACCATTTCAGGGTACTTTGTCTTTTGATTGAATTTTACCTACTTTTTATTTAATTTTATGGGGCTTGTGCTGCGATGAAAAAACAGCAATTCTAGTATTTAGATTTTTTTTTACTTAAACATGTTTACCTTATGGATTAAATATGTTTATATTTTAACACAGGAAGGGAAATACCAAATATGTTTTTAAATATTTGACATTTTTAGCATGTCAGTTTATTTTGCAGATATTATTTTGGCAATGTGCTGCTGAACCGCGCCATAATTTTGCAGTGGCATTTCAAATGCCAGAGGTCTGTAGTGAAATTGCTCATTAGCTTAGAATTCTTATGCAGTTTATACCTCAACAGATCAGAGCCACCTTGGTGATAATGGAGGACGTACAAATTTTAGAAAGGTGCTTTAATTGTTATGGCTGATCAATGAATACTTTTCGTGTTAATATTTTTTCATTTTTGGTCTTTTAACCTACATTATTAGTAAGATTAATGTTATCTAAAATAAAATAATTATTTCCTCTGCCAAATACCTCCAGCAATTCAATTATTTTCTAAAGCAAGCATTGAAGGCTATGCATTAATTAAGTCCTAGGGTAATGTAGGCGTTGTATGCTTAAGAGATTGCTCCCTGTAGACACTACGTATACCCCTGTAGATACAAATGACATACATTCATTCTAATGCACATTTTTCTTCATATGAATTCTGTGCTTATGTGTTGACTTTTGTGTTGGAAATGGTGTATCATAACTAGTGTTGAGCGAGCATGCTCGACACTGCTCAGTACTCGCCCGAGCATCACGCTACTCGGGATGTTCGGCGAGCACCGAGCATTTCCGGGTTACTCGGGCGGGAGCTGGGGTCTCCGCCGTGCATGTTTGGCGCTCTTTACAGAGCGAATGAACAAGCAGGGATTGCCAGCTAGTCACTGTAATGCTGCAGCCATGTTGTTTGTGGGCATTACAGGGATTGGCTGGCTGCACAGCGTCACCTCGAGTATTTAAAACCGGGCGCCGCCATCTTGGACACAGACGCTCCGGATTAGACAGTGTAGGGACAGCGCTGCTGAGCTAGGGAGAGATTTATGCTGCGAATAGTTAGTGTAGGGTCTGTAAAGAATGATAGATCAAACAAACAGTCCTTCTCAGGACTAATATCCATCCCAGATATCAGGCAGACAGGCAGGCTGTATAGGAGACGCAGTGGGGTTATACCAGCAAACGCTGCATTACAGTCCTGTGTGCTCCTGTTTCTGAAATTGCTGGACTTAGCTCCAGGTCTCGGGGGCCAGGAAAAATCCTTTTTTTTCATCTAAATCCTCTTTTTTTTTCCTCCTTCACACTATACAAATACTCGTCTTATTAACCTTTTGGTGTCCCCCTCCCAAAAAAAAAAAGTGTGCCTCTGATTTTTCAGACACAAATATATCTGATGAAAAGAGTCTGGTATAGGCCACAGAAACAGAAGTGTGGTTTTGCAGTTCCACGGGTGAAATCTCTGTATTATCCAGTTTTGTGCCTTTTGTATCTAAAAAAAAACAGTTTGAGTGTGTCGCTCACTGTTCAGCCGCAAATATATATATATTTAAAAAAGTCTGGTATACACCAGTAAATTATAACTGTGGTTTTGCTGTTCCACGGTAAAAAATCTCTATTATCCTGCTCTTGGCATTTTTTGCCATAAAAAGAAAAATAATAGTGTCTCCCTGATTTTTCAGACGCAAATATATCTGTTGAAAATAGTCTGGTGTAGGCCCGAGAAATACAAGTGTGGTTTTGCAGTTCCACGGTTCAAACCTCTGTATTATCCACTTTTGGGCCATTTGTATCTAAAAAAACAGTTTGAGTGTGTCGCTCACTGTTCAGCCGCAAATATATATATTTAAAAAAGTCTCGTCTACATACACCAGTAAATTATAACTGTGGTTTTGCTGTTTCACGGTAAGAAATCTCTATTATTCAGCCTTTGGTATTTTTTCCGTAAAGAAAAACAGTAATATTTTCTCCCTGATTGTTCAGATTGTTTAAAAGAGTCTGGTGTAGGCCAGACAAATAGAACTGTGGCTTTTCTCTTCCACGGTTCTAATCTACTTTGTATTACCCTTTTTCCATTGATAGTGCGAGTGTAAGCTATTTTACTTACTTTACAATGGGCAAGGCGCATGGGAAGGGACGTGGAAGTGGATGTTCTGGTGATGGTGCATGCAGAGGACGGGGCAGTTGCCAAGGTGAAAATGTGCCACAACCAACAGCCACATCTTCTCGCTCCCACTTCTTGACCGAATTACTAGGGAAGCACAGAACAACACCAGTATTGTGAACTGATCAGTGTGAACAGGTTATTAATTGTATAGCAGATAATACTTCCAGTTACCTGGGCACCACCACCTCCGGCCTGTCTTCCACACGGTCGACTCTTAGTAGCCGTGAGTCTCGACCGCATACACCTCCTCACCCTGATGCTCCTTCCTCCCACCATGCCGAGTGTCGTCAGACAGCAACTGATCCCACACTTGGACACTCTGAAGAGCTGTTCACTGGTCCATTTCCAGATTTGTGCCCCTCGCCTGCTACACTTGAAGTGGTGGAAGAGGAGTTCCCATGTAGCGATGCACAAATATTTGAACAGCCACGGCCACAGGACTTCAACGCTGGCAATTTGTCACAAGAGGTGAACGATGACGAGACACAATTGCCAGGAAGTGAGGAGGAGGATCGTGGTGCGCAAGTGGAAGAGGAGGAGGTGGTGGATGATCTAGTAACTGAACCAACGTGGCAGGAGGTCATGCAGAGTGAGGCCAGCAGCACACAGGGGGAGGGAGGCAGAGTACCCCAACAGGCAGGAAGAAGCAGTGTGGTGGCCGCAGACCAAAGGCGGGCAACCGCCCCCCGTAACACCAACACGAGGGATGTTGCCAGTGACAAAACTACCAGCCTGACCACCACCAGCATGATCAGGCACATGGCAGCAAAGCACCCTACTTTGTGGGGCGAACCCCAGGGTCCACGACCAGTGTTAGCGGGTTTCACCAATGCTTCTTCCGCTGTTGTGAGTGCAATAGAACCCCCTGTTTTGTGTGCAAGGTAATCCCCTGTCCATACTGCATGTAAAGATGCCCCCTCCTCTCAGTCTTCACTTGTTATGGCAGTTTCTCAAGAAACAGCATCAACATCCACATCCACGTTCCACCGCAGCGTTCAATTGTCCATATCCCAGACCTTTGAACGAAAGCGGAAATTCGCAGCTAACGCCCCACAGGCCACAGTCCTAAATTCACACATTTCATGACTGCTTGCATTGGAAATGCTGCCTTTTAGGCTGGTGGAGATGGAATCCTTCTGCAACCTTATGGCTGTGGCCGTCCCTCGGTACTCGGTCCCCAGCCGACACTATTTTGCCCGGTGTGCCATCCCCACACTACACAAGCACGTGTCCCAAAACATCTGCCGTGCCCTCAACAACGCAGTTACTGGGAGAGTCCACCTGACTACGGACACGTGGACAAGTGCTTGTGGCCAGGGACGGTACATCTCCCTGACGGCACACTGGGTAAACATAGTGGAAGCCTGGACCCAGTCGGACCTTGGGACGGAACACATCCTCCCCACACTGAGGATTGCAGGCCCTATGTCAGTCACAGTTGCCCCCACAGTGTACAGCTCCGGCGCATCATCCTCCTCCTCCTCATGTTCAGCCTCCATCTCAGATATCAACACATCAGTTACAAGCTGGAAGCACTGCAGTACTGCCTTCGCCAAGCGGCAACAGGCTGTGCTGAAACTCATAAGCTTAGGTGAGAAACCTCACACTGCTTGTGAGTTGTGGACAGCTGTGAAAGAGCAGGCAGATCTGTGGCTGAGACCGCTGAACCTACATCTAGGCATGGTTGTGTGTGACAATGGCCGTAACCTGGTGGCGGCTCTGAGGTGAGGCGAGATCACACAAGTACCATGCCTGGCTCATGTGCTTAACGTCGTGGTTAAGCGGTTTCTTAAATCGTACCCCGAGTTGCCAGATCTGCTCGTCAAAGTACGCCGCCTGCCAGCTCATTTTCTCAAGTCGGCTACAGCTTCCGCCGACTTGTATGTGATGTCCCCACACGTTGGAACTCTACCCTCGACATGTTGCAAAGGATTTTTGAGCAGAATAGAGCAGTTGTGGAGTACCAGCTGCAACAAAGCCTTCGATATTCAGGTCAGACTCCACACATAAGACCCCAGGAGTGGACCTGGATGTCTGACATCTGTACCATCTTGACAAACTTTGAGGAGTCCACAAAGATGGTGAGTGGCGATGATGCCATCATTAGCATCAGCATTCCACTTCTCTGTCTTTTGCAACGCTCTCTGCAGAGAATTAAAGAGGAGGCATTGCAGCCAGAGTATGATGAGATGGATCAAGAAGGCGTAGCGGTCGATTACACACAGCCCAGCCTCATCTCATCCCAACGTGCATTGGGGGACAATGAGGGAGAAGAGGAGGAGGAGGAAGAAGAACAGGAGCTTGTGTCATGCGCTGTAGACGGTAGTACCTGTACAACTGTCATACCGTCGGTTCAGCGTGGGTGGCCTGAGGACAGCGGGGAGGAGGAGGAGGAGAGCATGGTCAGTTCTCATCTTGGTGAGGACACGGAAGTCTAGCCCGTTACCAGTCTGGCACGCATGGCTGACTTTATGTTACGCTGCCTTAACCGTGACCCTCGCATTGTCAAAATGTTGGGTGACAGTCATTACTGGTTGGTGACACTTTTAGACCCCCGCTAAAAGGAGAACTTTCACTCTCTTATTCCTGAGGTGGAGAGGTCTACAAAAATGGGGCAGTACCAGAAGACCCTTGCTGCAGAACTGTTAAAAAAGTTCCCATCCGAACACGCTAGCGGCAGAGGTCACAGTTCGTTGACCAATCAAGGCGTACAAGCGAGAGAGAGGCAAATCCAATCCAGCAGAGACAGGGGAACACTGTCAACGTTCTGGGACAGTTTTCTGAGACCCGCCCAGCTTACAGGCCCTGAGGCGCGGGGTACTCTCACAAGGAGTGGAAAGTTTCAAAAGATGGTGAAGGAGTACCTTGCCGACCGTACCAGCGTCCTCCGTGATTTCTCTGTGCCTTTTAATTATTGGGTATCCAAGCTAGACACTTGGAATGAACTCGCTCTGTACGCCTTGGAGGTCCTGGCCTGCCCTGCTGCTAGCGTGCTATCGGAGCGTGTTTTTAGTGCCGCTGGGGGAATTATAACTTATTAGCACACTCGCCTGTCAACTGACAATGCTGCAAGCTGACCCTTATCAAAATGAACAAGGGCTGGATTGGGCCAGACTTCTAATCACCACCAACTGACAGCAGAGTAACATAAAGTCAAATCCACTGTGTTTTTTCGGGAGGTGTATTCACATGCACCACTTCACACCCACACATGGGTATACGCTTCCTCATTTCGGCTGTTTTATTTTCTTCTCCTTATCCTCAGCCTCCACCACCACTATACCACCATGGTGACCGTGGTCCGTGTTGCCATTATTGAAAGTTCCTCTGTCCTTATTTTTGTCAGCTTTTGCTTGGAAGGCATTAGCAAAGACTGCGGGTGACCCACTCCCCAATAATGGGAATAATATTTTTAAGATGCTGTACTGTATGGCTCTTGTAAGGGGCATTGCAAGTTCCTCCATCCTAATTTTGGCAGCTTTTGCTTGGAAGGCATAAGCAAATACTATGGGAGACCCACTCCCCAATAATGGGAATAATGTTTGTAATATGCTGTACTGCATGGCTCTTGTAAGGGGCATTAAAAGCGTCTTGTTAAGCTACTGCGACCTCCACCACTTTTCCAAGGGGCATTAAAAGCATCTTGTTAAGCTACTGGGACCTCCACGTCTCTTCTGAGGGGCATTAAAAGCGTCTTGTTAAGCTACTGATACCTCGACCACTTTTCCGAGGGGCATTAAAAGCGTCTTGTTAAGCTACTGGGTCCTCCATGCGTCTTCTGAGGGGCATTAAAAGTGTGTTGTTATACCACTCTGACCTCCATGTCTCTTCTGAGGGGCATTAAAAGAGTGTTGTTGTACCACTCTGACCTCCACGTCTCTTCTGAGGGGCATTAAAAGTGTGTTGTTATACCACTCTGACCTCCACGTCTCTTCTGAGGGGCATTAAAAGCGTCTTGTTATACTACTCTGACCTCCACGACTCTTCGAACGGTCATTGCATTTCGTCATAATTTTTGGCAGCATTTGCTTGGAAGGCATAAGCAAATACTATGGGAGACCCACTCCCCAATCATGGGGATAATGTTTGTAATATGCTGTACTGCATGGCTCTTGTAAGAGGCATTGAAAGTTCCTCCATCCTAATTTTTGGCAGCATTTGCTTGGAAGGCATAAGCAAATACTATGGGAGACCCACTCCCCAATCATGGGGATAATGTTTGTAATATGCTGTACTGCATGATTCTTGTAAGGGGCATTGCAAGTTCCTCCGTCCTAATTTTTGGCAGCTTTTGCTTGGAAGGCATAAGCAAAGACTATGGGAGACCCACTCCCCAATAATGGGAATAATGTTTTTAAGATGCTGTACTGTATGGCTCTTGTAAGGGGCATTAAAAGCGTCTTGTTAAGCTACTATGACCTTCACCACTTTCCGAGGGGCATTAAAAGCGTTTTGTTAAGCTACTGTGACCTCCACGTCTCTTCTGAGGGGCATTAAAACCGTCTTATTATGCAACTCTGACCTCCACGTCTCTTCTGAGGGGCATTAAAAGAGTGCTGCTATACCACTCTGACCTCCACATCTCTTCTGAGGGGCATTAAAACGGTCTTGTTAAGCTACTGGTACCTCCACGACTCTTCGAACGGGCATTGCATTTCCTCTTAAATTTTTGGCAGCTTTTGCTTGGAAGGCATAAGCAAATACTATGGGAGACCCACTCCCCAATAATGGGAATAATGTTTGTAATATGCTGTACTGCATGGCTCTTGTAAGGGTATTGCAAGTACCAACATCCTAATTTTTGGCAGCTTTTGCTTGGAAGGCATAAGCAAAGACTATGGGAGACCCACTTCCCAATAATGGGAATGTTTGTAATATGCTGTACCGCATGACTCTTGTAAGGGTATTGCAAGTTCCTACGTCCTAATTTTTGGCACCTTTTGCTTGGAAGGCATAAGCAAAGACTATGGGAGACCCACTTCCCAATAATGGGAATAATGTTTGTAATATGCTGTACTGCATGGCTTTCGTAAGGGGCATTAAAAGCTTCTTGTTAAGATACTGCAACCTCCTCGTCTCTTCTGAGGGGCATTAATAGCGTCTTGTTAAGCTACTGGGACCTCCACGTCTCTTCTGAGGGGCATTAAAAGCGTCTTGTTAAGCTACTGGGACCTCCACGTCTCTTCCAAGGAGCATTAAAACCGTCTTGTTATACCACTCTGACCTCCACGTCTCTTCTGAGGAGCATTAAAACCATCTTGTTAAGCTACTGCGACCTCCACCACTTTTCCAAGGGGCATTAAAAGCATCTTGTTATGCTACTGCGACCTCCACGTCTCTTCCGAGGGGCATTAAAACAGTCTTGTTAAGCTACTGCAACCTTCATGTCTCTTCAAAGGGGCATTAAAAGCGTCTTGTTAAGCTACTGTGTCCTCCACCACCTTTTCAAGGGGCATAAAACCGTCTTGTTAAGCTACTGTGACCTCCACGTCTCTTCCGAGGGGCATTGAAATGTTGTTTTTAATTACCTCTAACCTCCACGACTCTTCCAACGGGCATTGCACTTCCTCCTAATTTTAGTCAGCTTTTGCTTTTCAATGCAAAGGCGAAAACTAAGGGAGACCCACTCCCCAATAATGGGTAGAAGGTTTTTAGTACGCTGTAATCCACATCTGTTTCAAGGGGCATTGCAGTTCCTCATAATTTTTGGAAAGCCTTCCATTCACTGCTTAGGCCAACAGTGTACAGGAGACCCAGTTGCTATAAATGGAAAAAACGGTTTAGCTAAGGCCCTCTGACCTCCAGGTCACTTCCAAGGGGCATTGGAGTGCCTCGAAATGTTTGGCAGGCATTGCACTCACTGTATGCCCTATAACTGTGTAGCAGAACCGCTATTTTTGTAACAGAAACATATCCTACAAGACATGTGTGGTTGACTGGCCTGATATTGATGTGAATGGTCCCTGTTCCTCCTGCTCTTTCTCCTTTGCCACCACCTCATCCATAATTTACCACCTGAAGCTTTGTTTTAACAGGAGTCATAGAACTGGGATAGTAGCAGGAAAACATCCAGCAATCCTCGGAGGAGGTAGGATATGCGCCAAAAAGCTGACCACCTAAGGCCTAGCCGCTACTATATACATGCGCTTGCATTCCAAGAAAACAAAGCAGATGCTAACTTCTATCATCATCATGCTCCTCACCTTGGCACTCTCAACTCCCCTGAGCCAGGGCCCACCGGAGGAGTCTGGTTCTCTGGTGGGCTCGTCCAATGCTGCCCTAAAGCAGGCCAGTCTAAGAAAAGTGTGTGGGTCGGTAACAGGACAAATCGGTGCGGCTGGGGACAGTTTATGGACACCCGGCCACCCCCAGGCGGCTGGGGACCATGTGTGGACATCCGGCCGCCCCCTGGTGGCTGGGGACCGAGCGTGGACACCCGGCCGCTGGGCAGCTGGGGACTGAGTATGGATAAAAGGGCCGCCGACGCAGCCATGACATGGTGGCCGGCGTCTGCCTCCATATGCCTAAGAGGCCCAATTTCAAGTGCAAGCAAGCTAGCAGTATGGTATTGCAGCCTGGGGGTGGGTGGGTGGCAGGTTCCACACTTACGCTTGCATTCCAACAAAACAAAGCAGATGCTAACTTCTATCATCATCATCATGCTCCTCACCTTGGCACTCTCAACTCCCCTGATGGAGAAGCCAGGGCCCACTGGAGGAGTCTGGTTCTCTGGTGGGCTCGTCCAATGCTGCCCTAAAGTAGGCCGGGCTAAGAAAAGTCTGTGGGGATGTTCCGCGGAGAAATCGGGATGGCTGGCGACCGTTTATGGACACCTGGCCGCCCCCTGGCGGCTGGGGACTGAGCGTGGACACCCGGCCTCCGGGCGGCTGTGGACTGAGTATGGATACCTCACTGCCGAAGCAGCCATGAGGTAGTGGCCAGCTTCGGCCTCCTCAAAACTAAAAGGCCCCATTTCAAGTGCAAGATAGCAGTATGGTATTGCAGCCTGCGGGTGGGTGGGTGGTTGGCTGCATATTTGTGCTTGCATTGCAAGGAATGGGGGAGGTACAATTGAACACTGCCCTGGGACAAGGACTTGCACGGGGATAGTTGCAAGTCTGCATCTTCTGATGTGGCAAGGATCACTTCTGATGGGCACACTTTTAGGCAGTGACCTGGCAGTCAGAGATGCTTCCAGGGGTCTTCCCCATGCTGTCCCCATGTCTTTTCATCACTGTACGCATGTGTCACACAGCACATGGCCAGATAAGGTTGTAAAATGTTAAAATGACATTTCCCGGTGAATGCATTTGTCACAGTTGAAAGCAATACAAAAGTGAAAAACTTTGTGAACATAGCCCAAGGTGTGGAGGAGTATTTTTGATTTTGGTTATTTATTTTACCTTATACACAAGTCTTTACCCTGGAAAAGAAATTCATTAACATATTTCACAGGAAAAAAGTTTCACTTTCATTTTTGAACGTTTTATTATGTGCCTGTAAAAGTGGCTTAATACCTCTGACCACGTTGTTGACAACAGTGACCTGGGGGGTCATAAATGCTTCCTGGGGCGATCCCCATGCTGTCCCCATGTCATTTGAGAACTGTCACTATCGTTTTGGGCACTTGTTAGGCTTTTAAAAGACTGCCGGGGGTGCCGCCACAAAAATGCTCGGGTCTCCCATAGACTAATATTGGGCTAGTTGCTCGGGTCCAGCACCCGAGTATCACGGCGAGCTCGGCCCGAGCTTCGAGCACCTGAGCACTTTAGTGCTCGCTCAACACTAATCATAACGTTCAAAGACTTCTAAAGTTTCTCCCTCATTTTATCAGTTTATTTCAGTCAAATTTAAAAACAAAAAAAAACAACAATGGAGGGAACAATACCAGCGTATACATACCCAATTAATGTGTCAGATTTTCTTATTTGAGATTTGGGGACACATTTCATTGATTACATTAAACTGTTCATACCACCTGAACCTCTAATGTGTTATAGTGACACATTATATTTAAAGAAATAATATTCAAAATAATGCTGTTATCTTTGAGCACCAGTATGACTGAAAATCGCATATCATGATGAATATGGTCTGAATAGTGTTGTGTTAGTTCAGACACCAATCAGCCCCTCCATTATGCAATTGCAGGGAGCCAACAGGTTTCTATGACAGTTGGGGCCTGGCTAAATGTCCTTGTGCCTGTCTTGTGATATCTTCTGTTATGTCCAGTCTGTGGCTGGGCATCATAGGAGACTGACATTTTTACTTAATGAAGCAATATTATGGTATTGCTGTATATAGTATAAGTGATCAAACTATCACATGTTTAAGCCCCGTACGGGGATTAACAAAAAGTAAAAATATTTTAAAAAAATGTAAATAAAAAGCATAAAAAAATGTGAATCACCCTCCCGTTTTACCCAATTAGCAATTTAAAAAAATAAAAAATATATACATATTTAGTATCATTGCATCCAGAATAGTTAGGTATACCAAAATATAAAATTAAGTAAATTAGAAAACTCCATTGAGAAGAAAATTACGTTTTTCTGTCACCAAAATATCGCAAAAAAATGCAGTGAGAAGCAATCAAATATGGTAGTTACCCAAAATTGTTTAAATAAAAAACAGCAGCTCACCATGAGAAAACAAACCCCCACACAGATCCATTGATGCTAACATAGCAAAGTTACAGGTCTTGGAAAATAGCGTCAGAAAAAAATTTTGATTTCACCTCTTTACTCCTGAGCGTGGTTTACAAGTTAATGACCAGGCCAATTTTTACAATTCTGACCACTGTCACTTTATGAAGTAATAACTCTGGAACACTTCAACGAATCCCCCTTATTCTGAGATTGTTTTTTCATGACATATTGTACTTCATGATAGTCGTAAAATTTCCTCGATATCACTTGCGTTTATTTGTGAAAAAAATGGAAATTTGGTGAAAATTTAGAAAATTTTGCAATTCTCAAACTTTAACTTTTCATGCCCTTAAATCAGAGAGATACGGTACAGACCAAAAGTTTGGACACACCTTCTCATTTAAAGATTTTTCTGTATTTTCACGACTATGAATATTGTACATTCACACTAAAGACATCAAAACTATGAATTAACACATGTGGAATTATATACTTAACAAAAATGTGTGAAACAACTGAAAATATGTCTTATATTCTAGGTTCTTCAAAGTAGCCACCTTTTGCTTTGATGACTGCTTTGCACACTCTTGGCATTCTCTTGATGAGCTTCAAGAGGCAGTCACCGGAAATGGTTTTGACTTCACAGATGTGCCCTGTCAGGTTTAATAAGTGGGATTTCTTGCCTTATAAATGGGGTTGGGACCATCAGTTGTGTTGTGCAGAAGTCTGGTGGATACACAGCTGATAGTCCTACTGAGTAGACTGTTAGAATTTGTATTATGGCAAGAAAATCAGCTAAGTAAAGAAAAACGAGTGGCCATCATTACTTTAAGAAATGAAAGTCAGTCAGTCTGAAAAATTGGGAAAACTTTGAAAGTGTCCCCAAGTGCAGTTGCAAAAACCATCAAGCGCTACAAAGAAACTGGCTCACATGAGGACCGCCCCAGGAAAGGAAGACCAAGAGTCACCTCTGCTTCTGAGGATAAGTTTATCCGAGTCACCAGCCTCAGAAATCGCAGGTTAACAGCAGCTCAGATTAGAGACCTGGTCAATGCCACACAGAGTTCTAGCAGCAGACACATCTCTTCAACAACTGTTAAGAGGAGACTTTGTGCAGCAGGCCTTCATGGTAAAATAGCTGCTAGGAAACCACTGCTAAGGACAGGCAACAAGCAGAAGAGACTTGTTTGGACTGAAGAACACAAGGAATGGACATTAGACCAGTGGAAATCTGTGCTTTGGTCTGATGAGTCCAAATTTGAGATCTTTGGTTCCAATCACCGTGTCTTTGTGCAACGCAGAAAAGGTGAACGGATGGACTCTACGTGCCTGGTGCATGGAGGAGGAGGTGCGATGGTGTGGGGGTGCTTTTCTGGTGACACTGTTGGGGATTTATTCAAAATTGAAGGCATACTGAACCAGCATGGCTACCACAGCATCTTGCAGCGGCATGCTATTCCATCCGGTTTGCGTTTAGTTGGGCCATCATTTATTTTTCAACAGGACAATGACCCCAAACACACCTCCAGGCTGTGTAAGGGCTATTTGACCAAGGAGGAGAGTGATGGGGTGCTACGCCAGATGACCTGGCCTCCACAGTCACGAGATCTGAACCCAATCGAGATGGTTTGGGGTGAGCTGGACCGCAGAGTGAAGGCAAAAGGGCCAACAAGTGCTAAGCATCTCTGGGAACTCCTTCAGGATTGTTGGAAGACCATTTCCGGTGACTACCCCTTGAAGCTCATCAAGAGAATGCCAAGAGTGTGCAAAGCAGTCATCAAAGCAAAAGGTGGCTACTTTGAAGAACCTAGAATATAAGACATATTTTCAATTGTTTCACACTTTTTTGCTAAGTATATAATTCCACATGTGTTAATTCATAGTTTTGATGCCTTCAGTGTGAATGTACAGTTTTCAAAGTCATGAAAATACAGAAAAATCTTTAACTGATAAGGTGTGTCCAAACTTTTGGTCTGTACTGTATGTCACACAAAATAGTTAATAAATAACATTTCCCACATATCTACCTTACATCAGCACAATTTTGGAAGCAAAATTTTTTTTTGTTAGGAAGTTATAAGGGTTTAAAGTTGACCAGCCATTTCTTATTTTTCCAACAAAATTTACAAAACCATTTTTTAGGGACCACATCACATTTGAAGTTTGAGGAGCCTTCTTGACAGAAAATACCCAAAAGTGACACCATTATAAAAACTGCACCCCTAAAGGTGCTCAAAACCACATTCAAGAAGTTTATTAACCCTTCATGTGCTTCACAGGAATTTTTGGAATGTTGAAGAAAAAAATGAACATTTTATTGTTTTCACAAAAATGTTACTTTAGACCCTAATTTTTTTATTTTCGCAAGGGTAACAGGAAAAAATGGACCACAATATTTGTTGTGCAATTTCTCCTGAGCAGATACCCCTTATGTGGGGGATAACCACTGTTTGGGCGCACGGCAGGGTTCGGCAGGGAAGGAGCGCCATTTGACTTTTTGAATGTAAAATTTGCTTGAATAATTAGTGGATGCCATGTTGCGTTTGGAGAGCCCCTGATGTGCCTAAACAGTGGAAACCCCCCACAAGTGACACCGTTTTGGAAACTATACCCATCAGGGAACTTATCTAGATGTGTGGTGAGCACCTTGAACCCCCAGGTGCTTCACAGAAGTTTATAACATGGAGCCATAAAAATAAAATTTTCACATTTTTCCCACAAAAATGTTTCTCAGCCCCCAATTTTGCATTTTTATAAGGGTAAAAGGAGAAATTGCACAATACCATTTGTTGTTAAATTTCTGCTGAGTTAGCTGATATCCCATATGTGGGAGAAAACCACTGTTTGGGCGCACGGCAGGGTTCGGCAGGGAAGGAGCACCATTTGACTTTTTGAGTGTAAAATTTGCTTGAATAATTAGCTGACGCCATGGTGCCTTTGGAGAGCCACTGATGTGCCTAAGCAGTGGAAACCCCCACAACTGACACCATTTTGGAAACTAGACCTCTCAGGGAACTTATCTAGATGTGTGGTGAGCACCCTGAACCACCAGGTTCTTCACAGAAGTTTATAACATGGAGCCATGAATATAAAAAAAAAAATCGAACTTTTTCCACAAAAATTTTGTTTTAAGCCCCAAATTTTTTTATTTTCACAATGATAAGAGAAGAACATGGACCCCAAAAATTTTTTTGCAATTTCTCCTGAGTACGCTGATACTCCATATGTGGAGAAAATACACTGATTGGGCGCATGGCAGGGTTCAGAAGGGAAGGAGCACTGTGTGACTTTTTGAAATGCAAAATTGGCTGGAATTAAGAGCGGACGCCATGTCACGTTTGGAGAGCCCTTGATGTGCCTAATTAGTGGAAACCCCCCACAAGTGACTCAATTTTGGAAACTAGACCCCTAAAGGATTTTATCAAGGGGTATAGTGAACATTTTGAACCCAGAGGTACGACAGAATTTGATAACATTAGGTCATCATATTGAATAAGTTGTCATTAGTCTTTAGCGCAAGTGCTCGCTACTTGAGTTTGCATCGGGTACTAGGCTATGCACCATGTGTCGCGGGTGCTCGAGTGACATGCTCGAGACCCAGCCCCGTATGTTTCACAGTTATTAGACACCCCAAAAAAAACATGCGGGATCACTCTTGCATGGCAGGCAATCCATGCAACTTTTTTTGGCCACAAAGCATATGGGACGGAGACTCAAGCATGTCACTCGAGCCCCCGATGCAAACTCAAGTAGCGAGCACATGCGCTCAATACTGGCCACCATATCGTCATCATTTTTTTTTCTTTACTTTTGCAAAATCCTATCCCCAACCCTAACACAACCCTAACCCTAACACAACCCTAACCCTAGCACAACCCTAACCCTAGCACAACCCTAACCCTAACCCTAGCACAACCATAACCCTAGCACAACCCTAACCCTAGCACAACCCTAAACCTAGAGTTTATTTTTTACTCCGTTCCTCATGCAGTATAAGTGATTAGATGAATTTATTCTTCGGGTCGGTGCGATTCCAGCGATACCAGATTCATATCGGATTTTTATGATTGACAGCTGTCATTCACTAAAAGACGCTTTTTTTTGCAAAGACTAGTTTTTGCATCACCATAATTTGAGAGCTATAATTTTTCCATATTTCGGCCGACAGAGTCATGTGTGGCTTGTTTCTTGCGGGACAAGTTGAGGTTTTTATTGGTACTGTAAAGATGTGCGGTTGTGGGTTGTAAGTAATCACCTAGGCAAGTTAACGATGCAACAATATTTTATTAATCACATCCATGGTAATGCAGCAATTCCAAGTAAATGGCCAAAATGCAGTTCTCACAGTCCTTAAGTTCTCAACCTAGGATCAGTAGTTCAACTTGCTTTGTCTCAGGCCATACTCACTGTCTCCAAACTTTTGGTTGGCCCACAGATTTTGTATCTCCAGCCTGTATAGTCTGTTGACACAGTCCACGATCCTCCAGATGACGGATAAAACAATGGAAGCACAGATATCCAGTAGCAACAGTCTTAGAATAAAGTTGATATCCAACGACATATCTGTTATGATCTGCAAAATAAACTAAGGAAAGAATGGGAAAAGCTGTCCCTACAGTAAGACTAAGCTGAATCCCTACGATGTAGCAGACAGCCTGTTCCTTGTGAACAGACCCGCCTTCGTCCTCGGCTAGTCTGAACGTAGACCTATAGAATAAAGGGAGGGGTCCCTAAAAGAACTAAGGACTGGGACAAAAATGGGACATCTCCTAACAGAAGTTGTTGCAGAGCAAAACGACAAAATGAACAAAAAGTATTAGAGGTCCCAGAGGACCAAGCAAACTAGACAGAGATAGGCACCGAAGCACCTGGCTAGAGAGACAGGCAAAAAACACTGAAGTCCAGCAAAGCCAGAAGGGCGGAGCTGGAATATATAGGCAGCTGGTCACGTGACCGCAAATCACAGATAGCAAAAACTAACAGGAGGGTTCTAACAGTACCCCCTCTTCTATGAGGATCCTCCGGATCCTCCAGGCCCAGGCCTATCAGGAAACCTCCTGTGGAAAGCTTTACCAAGCCTAGGAGCAGAGTAGAGATGAGCGGTGTTCGACTCAAACTGTTCGCCAATCTCAAATTCAAGCTGTTTTGGGTGGTGTTCGAGCCGTTTGGCGAACACGAACTATTTGAAAAAAATTCGGCTGTTCGAGGTTATGTTCGATAACTGTTCGTGCACCAAAATCATAACTGGATTTTTTCTCAGTAATGCTGAAAATTAATGTTAATACGCAGTTTGAGTGTACAGTGGGGCGGAGGTAGGGGCAGCGGATGGATCTCTGCAGGAATAATGAAGATCTCCATTTTTTTTTCTCTTTCCCGCATTTACAGTGGGGAGGTGCAATCCGTTAGCCTATCAGCAGAGCACACACGGAGCGAAGTGCTTTTTTTCACAAAAGCAAGGGCATGTGTCATTGGCAGGGTATGTCACATGTCCTTGCCCTATAAGACCCAGCCATTTTCCCCGTCGCCACCATTTTCTAACTGCTGCAGCTGCGTGTTAGACAGCACAGCTGTTGCTGTGTGCGCTATACTTTGTTAATTTCAAGCCAATTTTAGCATAAATCTACAGATAGCTTGGGAGTAGGGAATAGTTGTGATTGCAGTCCTTTTAAGGACTAGGTTACATCATTTCGTACGACTTTTATCAGGCAGGTCTGTGCTCTTAAATAGATAGGTTGGGAGTAAAGACTAAATGTAATTGCAGTCCTTTTCAGGACTAAGTTACATCAGTTCCTATCAGTTTTTGCCAGGCAGGTCTGTACCAGTGCTGTGCAAGTTTTTTTCACAGCATTTGGCTAAATCTAGCAAAGCAAATCCTTTTTGGCCTATTGCAGAGTGTGTTAGTCAGTGGAGTAGCGTATCTGTGTTGCAAGCTACACCACCTGTGTATAGAATACCAATTTTTTTACTGCTCGGTTCCCATCCATTGTTTTTTTGTGCAAACAACTTCAGAGTTGTGAATTAGTTAACCACCAAATGAGTGGAAAAAGGCCTGCTGCTGGTGGAAAGGGGAATAGGCGTGTTGGGAAGGGGAAAAAGGTTGTGTTCGTGGGGTAGGTGTTAAAGCAACAGTAACATCTGCAGAAGAAAGACCATCTTCCAGCCAAACTAAAATGTCTACTTCTTTTAGCGGACAATGTGATAAGATCCCTTTCTTATGGCCACGCCAATCGCTACAAATTCCAGATGAGGCACAAAAACAGCAGGTGCTTCAACGGATATCAAGTGCTCCTTTAAGTGGGCTCTCCTCCACCTCAACTTCAACATCACAAATACTCCAGTCCTCAGAGGTGTCACCCCAATCGCACTTGCTTCCTCACAGCTCCCAAATCTCCAGCTGCCCGTCTGAGTATGGGGTAGAACAGATGGTTGAGTCTGCAGAGCTGTTTACTCATACTATAGCCTAGGAATCAGAGGTCGGTTCCAGAGCTTCTGTGAATCCAGACGAGGAAATGATCTGCACTGATGCCCAGAATCTTTATGAGTCGGATCCAGGACCAGACGCAGAAGGTTCTGACCATAATGTAGACCCTCATTCCCAAACTGTAACTCCTGTTGGTGGAGACAATGAGGAAGACGATGATAAGACTCAAATACCTGATTGAAGCGACAACTTTAGTTTTTTGTCAGGGCAGGAACAGGTTGGCTCTGAGGACGATGGGTGTGATAACACACAGGGTGATGATGATGAGGTTGGAGATCCCACTTACTGTCAACCCACAGTCAGCCAGTCGATGAGGTCAGCAGAGGAGGTGGAGGAGGATGCTAGTGACGACTAGGTCAGGTTGTGCCTTCCTGGACAGAGACGTAGTACTGGAAGCACGTCAACAACTGCATCCTCAAACACAACTCTGCCTCTCACCACAAGTCATGGTGGCTCTTCAGGTCGCATGGGTGCTAAGCCTTGCATAGCCTGGGCATTTTTTCAGATCGATAAAAGATGACCCAACTCGTGTTATTTGTAACATTTGTCAGCAAAAGTTAAGTAGAGGCCAAAAAATACATAGTTTGAGTACTTCATGCATGAACCGGCACATGGACATGAAGCATAAGTTGCAGTGGGAAGCTCACTGTGCTACAATGCGGCCTAGCCGGCCGGGCCAACCACCGTCTGCCACATCTTGTGCATCCGCGGCCTCTTCATCCTCTGTGACTGGGGGGACAGCAGTCACACCTGTTTTGGGGCGCAGACCTGCCACCTCTTTACCCGCAACAGCCAGCGTGATTGGCAGGTCATCATTTTCTTTGGAGGTGGAAACACCAGCTGGTGTTGAGCGCTGTCCGACATCGATAGCACCACCTTTGGATCAAGGCAACCTAACATGTCCGCCTGCATCTTCCTCACAGACCGGCAGTTTGCCGGGGACACCCTTATCAACCCCGTCTAAGAACAACAGCCAGCCCTCGGTCCCTCAGATGTGGACAAGTAAAAGACCATTTCCTCCTAGCCATGAGAAAGCTAAGAGGTTGAATTTCACCATCTGCAAGCTCTTGGCTACAGAAATATTGCCTTTCCGCCTGGTGGACACAGAGGATTTTCGAGACCTTATGTCCGTCGCAGTGCCCCAGTACCAGATGCCCAGTCGGCACTACTTCTCAAAGAAAAGTGTGCCTGCGCTCCACCAGCATGTCGCACACAACATCACCGCTTCTTTGAGAAACTCTGTGTGTGACAGGGTGCATTTCACCACAGACACTTGGACGAGTAGGCATGGACAGGGGCGTTACATGTCGCTGACTGGGCACTGGGTAACTATGGTGACAGCAGGACAAGGGGCTGCTGTCCAAGTCTTGTCGTCCCCACGAGTTGTGCGTCAATCCTCTTTATCTCAAAGTTCCTCCACAGCTTCTGCCTCCTCAACCTCCTCTGGGTCCTCCACCTGCACCCAAAGCCTGTCTGGACATGCCACAAGCTTTCTAACTGAGCAAAAGGGATCCTGCACACCTCCTTACTATGCTGGCAGTAGGGCTCAACGTCATCAGGCGGTTTTTACTTTGAAATGTCTGGGAAATGTGAGTCACACAGCTGAGGAATTGTGGTCAGCTCTGGAGAACCAATTTCATGAATGGTTGTCTCCACTGGACCTGAAACCAGGGAAGGCCATGTGCGACAATGCTGCAAACCTGGGTGCGGCCCTTTGCCGGGGCAATGTCACACACGTGCCTTGTATCGCTCACGTGTTGAACCTGGTTGTCCAGCAATTTTTGGCCCACTATCCCGGACTAGATGGCCTTCTGCAGAGGGCATGGTCACTGTGTGCTCAATTCCGCTGTTCGCATCCCGCCGCTCAGCGACTTACATCTCTACAGAAGTCGTTGGGCCTGCCACTTCACCGGCTAAAATGCGATGTGCCTACCCGGTGGAATTCAACTCTGCACATGTTGAAGCGACTGTGGTAGCACCGACAAGCCCTGGTGCAATACGTTCTGACGTATAGCCTGGGCCAACGAGATCCAGAGGTGGGGCAAATCACGCTGGAGGAGTGGTCTCAGATCAGGGACCTATGCACCCTTCTGCACAGTTTTGAAATGGCGATGAAGATGTTTAGTGCTGACGATGCCATTATCAGCATGACTATTCCGGTGATTTACATGCTAGAGCACATGTTAAACAGAATTCGGAGTCAGGTGGTGGCACAAGAGGAGGTGGAGGAAGTAGAGGAGGACGAGTTGTATGCGGAAGGGCTAACATCTACAAGGTAAAGACGGTCGGCAGCACCAAGGCGGCAGGCATGTGAGGGTGGGGGAGATGGTTTTACCAGGGCGCATGGTAGCAGCCAAACTAGTGAGGAAGGTGCAGGAGCCCAGGAAGAGGTGGAGGACGAACTGATGGAAGACTCATCAGATGAGGGAGACCTTGATCACATTTCTGTTGTGCGAGGTTGGGGGTAGAGGACAGAGGAAGGAAGCATGATTGTTACCTCGCCACCAACACAACAGGGACTTGGTGCTCCTGGATGCGCAACACACGAGTGCCTTCTTGCTGCACTACCTGCAACATGACCCTCGAATTGTGAGAATTAGAAATAATCCTGACTACTGGGTTGCCACACTGTTAGATCCCCGGTACAAAAGTAAATTTGCAGAAATTATTCCTGCCATAGAAAGAGATGCACGCGTGCAGGAATATCAGCAGAGACTGTTGCAGAATCTTACATGTGCTTTTCCACAAAACACCAGTGGTGCACGTAGTGAATCTCACAGTTCCAACTTGCCAACCGTGGGACCGTTGAGTGTTCAGCACTCAAACCGTAACAGAAACACAGTATCTGCTGGTAACATCAATTTTGCGGAATCATTTCACCACTTTTTTAGCCCATCCTTTGCAAGGCCACAGGAGACAAGAAGTCTGACACATAGTCAACGCCTAGAGACGATGGTACAGGAGTATCTCCAAGTAAACATTGAAGCCATGACTGTGTCACTGGACCCTTGCTCTTTTTGGACTTCCAATCTGGATAAATGTCCAGAGCTCGCCCCTTACGCCTTGGAGATCTTGTCATGCCCCGCAGCCAGCGTTCTGTCTGAACGTGTGTTCAGCGCTCCTGGTGGTCTGCTGACAGATAAGCGCACGCGGCTCTCCACTGATAATGTAGACAGACTCACGTTCATAAAGATGAACAAATCATGAATCCGAAACGACTTTTCTACCCCTGTGTCATACTGGGGAGAGTGAAAGCTTGATGATTGGTTAAAATTACCTCACCAACCGTTTTAAGCTTTCAAATTACTAAATCATGTTTATCTGTATCTTGACTGGAAAATAATTTGGGCATTGTAGCAGTGTGCAGTACTGATTCTATTAGGCCATTTATATTAAGCTCCACCAGATTTAAAATAAATAATAATTTTTAGTTGCATCTAGCCTGGAAAATAATTTTGGGGCTCCTAGATGCGCAAGACACATGAGTGCCTTCTTGCTGCACTACCTGCAACATGACCCTCAGATTGTCAGAATTCGAAGAAATCCTGACTACTGGGTTGCCACACTCTTAGACCCCTCACACTCTTCGATCAACCTTTTCATTTTAATAAAGAACAAAAAAATGGTCATTTTTGAAATTATAAGCATTAGCAGGTTATTAGAAACTGAAGTCAAACAGTTTTCAACTCAAAACTTTATTCTAGGTGATGTTACATTTGCACATAGGACACCTTGTTCGAAAGGAGCTTCTGAACTCTCTCATCCTTTGAATTTGTCAGGTTTTGGATGGTTTCTGCTTCAATTGTTTTGCATGAGGACAGAATACCCTCCCAGAGCTGTTGCTTAGATGTGAACTGCCTCCCGCCATCATAGACACTCCTTTTGATGATGCTCCAGAGGTTCTGAATGGAGTAGAGGTCAGGGGAGCATGGGGGTCACACCATAAGTTTGTCCCCTTTTATGCCCATATCAGCCAGAGATGCAGATGTGTTATGTGCAGCATGAGACGGTGCATTATCATGCATGAAAATGATCTTGCTGTGGAATACACGGTTCATCTTCTTGAACCATGGCAGGAAGTGCTGTTTGAGAAACTCCACATACATTATGGAGTTCATCTTTACCCCTCCAGGGATCCTAAAGGGGCCGACAATCTCTCTCCCCATGATTCCAGCCCAAAACATTACTCCACCTCCTCCTTGTTGGCGCTGTAGCCGTGTTTGCGTGGGGTGTCCATCAACCAGCCATCCTCCACTCCATCCATCTGGACCATCGAGCTTTGCATGGCACTCATCCATGAACAAAACAGTTTTGAAGTCAGTCTTCTTGTATTGCTTGGCCCACTGGAGCCGCTTCTGCTTGTGTGCAGTGGATAGAGGAGGTCGACAGGATGGCTTACGCACAGCTGCAAACCTCTGAAGGACCCTGCATCTTGTTGTTCGGGGGACGTTGGAGGCACCAGCAGCTTCAAAAACTTGTCTGCTACTATGACAAGGCTTTTTTGCCTCTGCTCTTTTAACCTGACGTAATTGCCTTTAGGAAAGAGTCCTCAATTTGCCCTTATCAGCACGCACACGTGTGTACTGTGAATCAGCTTCATACTTCTTGATTGCCAAGACACTTCATCCTGATCCTCGCACAATGTTGATTGTAGTCATGCCTTGACCTAAACACTCCACAATTTGTTGCTTCTTAACAGCCGACACATCCTTTTTCTTTCCCATTTTGGCAGAAAATGTAGGCTGCTTAATAAGGTGAGACAGCCTTCTTAAGTAGTCTTGCCTTTCATTGGACACACCTGCCAAACAAATTAGCACAGGTGTCTGCAATTGCTTACAGTGATATAAAGAGCCCTGACACACATCACCATCAATGAGTTTAACTGACAAACAAAAAAATTTTTTCCTTATCACTCCTAAACACTTTTTGCATAATAATTTGGAACACAGTGTACATGTGCTTTTCCACAAAACACCAGTGGGTCACGTAGTGAATCTTACAGTTCCAAACGTGGTCTGTATGGAGTTGTTCAATAAAGGGCCCAAAATTAAGATAACATAGATGGGAGAGGTCTCTATGAATAGGAATTCCTAAGTATTTGATACCCTGTGAGGGCCAGGCAAAGGGAAAGTTGGACTGGATGGAATCCTGTATGGATTTGGGGAGGGAGACATCGAGGGCCTCAGACTTCGCTGCATTGATTTTAAAATTTGACCATGTAACAAAGTGATCTATTTCAGCCATAACAGCAGGGATGGATATATGTGATTGAGTGATATATACTAGGACATCATCAGCAAATAGAGAGCACTGGTACTCGGTGCCTCCCACCTCAATCCACCTAATATTGGGGTTATGGAAAATTGATGAGAGCAGGTGCTCCGTCACTAGGATTTATAAGAGAGGGGACAGAGGACATCCCTGCCTTGTCCCATTGGTGGTTATGAAAGGTGATGAAAATGTTCTGACGCGCCCCCTGGGCCTTGGGACACCCGGAGCCGGACCCTTTTTGGTGGATGCTGGTTGTTGTAGTCTCCGTGGTGGCGACCCGGTTCCGTGGCACAGGGCGGTCAAACCAGTGGCGGAACTATTTATGTGGTTTTGATGTTTAAATGTCCGACTACGCCACCCGTGGATTGCGGTCAGAGTGTACCGCCGCTGCAGGGCAGACCGCTGAGGCTGGTGTTGTGGGTGCAGCAGAGCGCAGTATAACTCCCCACGGGAGTAGTATAGCCTCAGGGCAGTGTATGCGGAGGATGGGGATGATTGTGCAGGGCAGCAGCAGTAACGACACAGAGTCAGCGATGCAGTCCAGGGCCTTTACTCACAGTTCTTATTATCCAGACCACTTCTGCAGGTAACGGCAGCCCACGTCGTACTGTGCTCACCAGGTGAGGGGCTCAGACAACTCCCAGATAACTTTGGATCGCTTCACAGGACCCCCTTTGTGTGTCCTTTGTCTGGCCTTTCTTACCAATGCTTATGTCCGGCTGCCTTGGGGGTCCTCTTGGTAAACTTGGCGCCAGTTTCCCTGACCCTATGTGGTGCCTTCCTAGCGGGTGTAGCGAGGGGCTGCGCCACATCAAATGTCACAGCCTCCGGTTTCTAGCTGAGGGTCGTTTCCCGCCTCCACTAGTTTCGGGGACCGGTCTCCCCCTTTGGCCTGACCCCTCCATGCAGGTGGATTCAGGCGTGCAATGGTGACTCGCCCGTCCGCACCCCTGGGATCCCTTCGTTCCTCGTTCCTGGAGCCTTATCCGCTCCTCTTCCTTCCTTCTCCCTCTTCCAGGCCGGGACCTCTGTTACTAGGCCCGCCTCCGGAGCAGAGCTCATGCAGAGCCCCTGCTTCCTGTCACTTCTGCTCAGACTTCTCTGCACTGAACTAAGATGGTGCCCACCTTTTCTACTCCCTTCTCAATGCACCCAGGAACTGCTTCCTCCCTGCTCCTGCAATACAGGGTTCTCCTTCCTCAGTGTTCCCTCCCCCCACTCCAGCCAGGGACAGGGACTGTCGTGCCCATCTCAGGGGCATATTGGTCGCCCTGCCCCACGGCAATGTGATGTAATGCATGCAGGTGTCAGGGTCCTGATCCACACTCCTTCCTTACCTGAGAGTGAGATATCACACCTCTGGGTGAGGTGCAATACCTCTGTAGCAACCGAGGTGATGAAAATGTTCCATTTATCTTCAGCCTAGGTGACGTATTGCGATACAGGGCCGTGATTTTGGCTATAAAAGGGTCCCCTAGACCCCTACCCCAAGCTTTTTAAGAGAATAATATATGGCATGCCAGGAGACTCTATGGAATGCTTTCTCAGCATCCAACGAGAGTATCTAATTACAAATTTTTAACTGCATCTAGCCCAGGAAATACTTTGTGCCTAGTAGCAGTGTCTGCTAGTCAGTGGATTATCCCAGCTGTTAAGCTAGCTACACCACCTGTAGATTGGACACTTAATTTTTTCAAAGGAAATGCTTTGGGACCCCGGGATACTCAGTGAAGAGCATCAGGAGGCACCCCAAGGCATAGGGGCTGGGACTGGCGGTAGGATGCCTTGCGGTGGACCGCCGAGCTCGATCCTTATAAAAGCTTTTTAACTGCAGCAGCTTTAGTGGACGCTACTGGAGCTGGAATTATGTGGCTGCTGGTATGAGACTTGCCCTCCAATAGATCCTTGTAAAAGGATTTAAAGTTTATTCATTCAAATTAGAGAGACAATTTAAATAAAAAAGCTTAGACCTGTCTCCACCACAGGGGGGCTCGCTCGACCCACCAGCGGATAGGAACCAGTATTGGGAGAGGGGGGCTGGCCGTCAGGGTCCACTGCGGCTCTGGCACAAACCCGGCGACACGGAGGTGGCACGGGCAGGAACGGACTGGCCGTGTCGGCTTCTCACTTTTTGGATTTTAAAAGGGCATGACATGCCTATATCTGTGTCTCCCCCTCCTTTTACTCCTCCACCTCTTTTCTTTTCGCATGACTATATGTACTTGTCACTTTTCCATGTGTTAGTTATGTCTTCTGAGCAGTTTGTCAGCTTTTGGACACCTTTGAAGGTGTTTCTATGTGTTTTTGTTTGCCTGCCATTGGTTTTAATGGTGTTCGAAGGTGTTCGATGAACAGTTCGGCGAACACAAGGGTGTTCGATGAACCGAACTTGAACACTACGGGGGTGGCTCAACACTAGAGCAGAAACATCATCCGTCCTTACCCAGGAGTTGTCTTCGGGACCGAAACCCTTCCAAGAGACAAGATACTGTAATATCCCTCTATGCCATCTTGAATTCAAAATCCGAGAAATTTCATATTCACCATCTTCCACTACAGGAGGAACTGTGAGAGTGGCGTTCCTATTAGAAACGTTAGCCTTTTTCAACAAGGAAACATGAAACACAGAATTAATCTTCCAGGAAGTAGGGAAATCCAACCACTTTAAATGGACCCACAAACTTAGGACCCAGTTTTTTAGAGGGAATCCTCAACCGCAAGTTCTTCGAGGACAACCAAACCATGTCACCCACAGTAAACAAAACCTCTTTACGTTTCCTGTCAAAATACTTCTTGGACTTCTTGTTTGCCTCTTGCAGGTTACAATGTACATTAGTCCAGACTCTCTCCAAAATCACCGGAAAAATTCTCCTCCTCCGGCACCGCCGACCCCAATTTGGATAACGAACCAAAAGACGGATGTCTCCCAGTGCAACAAAAGAAAGGAGAACACCCAGCAGAGGAGGATGTATGATTGTTAAGAGCAAACTCAGACCACACCTCTTGATTGTCCGCCACAAAACAATGCAAAAACTGTTCAACATCCTGGTTCTTTCTTTCAGTCTGTCCATTAGACTCAGGATGATAACCAGATGAAAATGACAAGTGGACTCCCAACCTGTCACAAAAAGCATGCCAAAAGCGAGCCACAAACTGAGGTCCTCTATCAGAAACAATATCCGTGGGAACGCCATGGAGCTTGACAAATGCCTTAGCGAGTGTCTTGGCACAGGGCAACTTAATGAATGGAACAAAATGATACATCTTACTAAAACGGTCTACGACCACCCAGATGACAGTAAAACCCTCAGACACAGGAAGATCAGCAATAAAATCCATAGAGAGATGCGTCCAAGGCGCACTAGGAACCTCCAGAGGGCAAAGCAACCCCGCAGCCGGCGTATGTGAATCCTTTGACCTGGCACACACAGTTCACTGACTCACCCACTTGATGACTTCCTTTTGCCATCCAGGCCACCAAAAACTGCGACTGATAAGTCTCGTGGTCTCCGAAACTCCTGGATGACCTGCCAACTGAGACTCATGACACTCCAAAAACAAATCTCTCCTAAAGGCTCTAGGTACGAACAACCTCCCATGGGGAGTGTTAGATGGAGCATCATCTTGAGCATTCAGAATCCCATTCTCCAAATCGGAGTCCAATGCCGCCACCACAACTCCTTTCTGCAAAATGCTCTCCTCCTCGGCACAGACCGTAGGAGAGAAGCTGCGAGATAAAGCATCGGCTTTAACATTCATAGCACCAGGGATATAGGTAACAGAAAAATGAAACCGAGCTTGATGGGCATTTAAGCGCTTGGCAGCATCCAGATAGATCAAATTCTTATGATCTGTGAAAACCTGAATAGGAAATCTAGCGCCTTCCAAAAAATGACGCCAGTGTTCAAACGCAGGTTTAATAGCCAGCAACTCTCTATTTCCAACATCATAATTCAGTTCAGTTTCCGAAAAATTTTTCGAAATGAAGGCGCAAGGATGTACTCCAAACTTGTTCTCCTGAGACAAAACTGCTCCGACCCCCACTGATGAAGCATCGACCGCGACCATAAAAGGTTTGTTCTCATCAGGCTGTGTAAGGATAGGGGCAGAACCGAACCTATCTTTGAGATACTCAAACGCTTCAATGGCTTCAGTAGTCCACTGGGTCGTATTCGCACCTTTCTTGGTGAGATCGGTTAGAGGTTTAACAATTACAGAAAATTTCTTAATCAATTTCCTGTAATAACCCAAAAACCTCTGTGTAGATTTCAAACCAATAGACCTAGGCCATTCCTGCACAGCCTGAACCTTCACAGGGTCCATCTCAAAGCCCTCGCTGGAAACAATGTAGCCCAAAAAACTAATTTTCTGCACTGCGAACTCACATTTCTCCAGCTTAGCAAAGAGTGAATTATCACTCAATAACTGCAAAACTTCACGTACACTCTGCCAATGGGACTCTAGATCTGGTGAATAAATCAAAATGTCATCCAAATACACAACCACATTCTTACCAATCAAAGGTCTCAGGATGTCATTAATAAGGTTCTGAAAAAATGCAGGTGCATTGGTAAGACCGAAGGGCATCACCAGATTCTCAAAATGACCTACCGGAGTGTTAAAAGCAGTTTTCCATTCATCACCCTCCTTCACACGTAACAAATTGTATGCCCCTCGGAGATCAATTTTTCGAGAACCACTTGGCCCCCACTAACTGGTTAAACAAGTCAGGAATTAACAGCAATGGGTAGGAATTGCGTACGGTAATCTTATTAATTTCATGAAAATCCAGACATGGACGTAAACCGCCGTCCTTTTTTTTAACAAAGAAGAATCCGACTGCCACAGGCGACTTAGAAGGTCTAATGTGACCAGCAGCCAGGCTCGTCTCTATGTACTCCTCCAAGGCCTTTCTTTCAGGGATAGTGAGAGGAAATGCAGCAGTTTTGTGAGTAATACATTTCAAAGGAGTGTTATCAATTGCAACCACAGAAATAGGAGATGACAAAGGTTTGGATTTCAATTTAAGTTTTTCCAAAAACCCTTTATCAATCACATTAAGTGTTGAACCACAATCCACAAACACCTGAAATTCAATCCAATCTTCCTGCAGAGTAGTACACCCAGAAAGGAACACTCCTGCAGAGCATAAACAAGCTATACGGGCGTAACTGACCTTTTTTTTTCTTTACTTAAATGACGCTCACAATACTTAATCAAATGATCAGCTTTACCACAATAAAGACATAAGCCTTCGGCAAATCTCCGTTCTCTTTCTTGAGAGCGGAGTGACATCGCCCCAACCTCCATTGGTTCTCCGCTGTCAGAGCGGATTTTTTGGAAACTAGGACCTGAAGTTACAGGAGTTTTTACATCATTGACCCTGGACCTTATTCTCCTGTCCACACGAACAGCTAATTGCATAGCTTCCTGCAGAGTTTCAGGTGCAGGGAATGCAATTAGCAAATCCTTAACCCTTTCACTCAGACCAGCAAGAAATAAACTTTTCGGCGCCGAATCATTCCACTTAACTTCTGAAGCCCATCTCCTGAAGTGTGTGCAATAAATTTCAACATCATCTGACCCCTGATTCAAACGTGTAAGTTCTGATTCAGCAGATGAGATTTGATCAGGATCATCATATAATAGCCCCATAGCAGAAAAAAAATCCTCAACAGAACTTAAACACGGATCATTAGGTTGGAGAGAAAAGGCCCACCCCTGTGGTTCTTTGCGCAAAAGTGACATAATAAAACAAATGCGCTGTGATTCATTCCCAGAGGACCGTGGTCTCAAACGAAAATATAACAAACAAGCATTTTTAAAGGAAAAAAAATCTTGCTGTTTGCCATAAAAAATATCAGGCAGTCCTACCTTCGGTTCCACAAAATGCGCTCCAGGACAGCTACTCACGTGTTGCTGAAGCTCCGCCACCTCCAGAGACAATCCCTACAGGCGTTGAGCCAACTCCTGGACGGAAACCATATTGATCCCCGAATTTCTTTCCTTTTAGTTTTTTTTTTTTTAGGCTGGACTTACTGTTATGATCTGCAACATAAACTAAGGAAAGAATGGGAAAAGCTGTCCCTACAGTAAGACTAAGCTGAATCCCTACGATGTAGCGGGCAGCCTGTTCCTTGTGAACAGACCCGCCTTCATCCTCGGCTAGTCTGAACGGAGACCTATAGAATAAAGGGAGGGGTCCCTAAAAGAACTAAGGACTGGGACAAAAATGGGACACCTCCTAACAGAAGTTGTTGCAGAGCAAAAAGACAAACTGAACAAAAAGTACTAGAGGTCCCAGAGGACCACGCAAACTAGACAGAGATAGGCACCGAAGCACCTGGCTAGAGAGACAGGCAAAAAACACTGAAGTCCAGCAAAGCCAGAAGGGCGGAGCTGGAATATATAGGCAGCTGGTCACGTGACCGCAAAAAAACAAGATAGCAAAAACTAACAGGAGGGTTCTAGCAATATCCACAACTGTAGTACGTTTATCCATCCCAGTTGATAACTGATCTCCAACTCTCCAAAAGCCACCCATCCATCAGCTGCATGTCCACAGCCATAGGTCCTATCCCTCCAGTGTCCTTCCATTAACTCCTCCACTAAAACATGTCTCTCCTCTACATCTCTGGGGTCAGCCCCCTCCCCACACAGATGTGATCACTCAAGCATTCACTGTAAGCCAAAAACAATGAAGAATATTCTAGAAGCCTTCATTTGAGACTGCATGTAAGACCCCCTGTGATGACGGCTCCACTGTGTCTCAATCCAAACTCATGTAATGAGACCATTGGCTGTTGAAACAATGGACTCCTGAGATAAAGATGTCCTGAGATACAGATTAGTGGAATGCTGGACATTTTACAAGTGAATCTAGTGCACATACTGACAAGTTAGCAAAACTATATAAACATAACAAGTAAAACACTAATAAAACACAAAAATAATATTGACAAAAATGGTGGTCCGGTGCTGGAAAAGTATCATAGCCTTTAGTAAATGAGCAGCTCCTCACAGGTACCATTTTTGGGCATGTAACATTTTCTGATCGCTTTCTATTCTGATTTTTGAGAGGCCGAATAAACAAAAACCAACAATTCAGGAATTTTTTTTTTTTTAATGCCATTCTGTGTGTGGTAAAATTGATAAGGCAGCTTTATTCTTAGGGTCAGTTCGTTTACAGTGGTACCACATTTTATATTTTTTTATTTTTTGGCGCTTTGACACAATAAGAACTATTTAATAGAAAAAAATTTTTTTTTGTATCGCTTTATTCTGAAAGCTATAACTTTTATTTTTCGGATGATGGAGCTATATGGTGGCTTGTTTTTTCCAGTGATGTTTTCAGTGGTACCATTTTTATTTATATTTGTCTTTTTGATCATATGTTATTCCATTTTTTGTTTGGCGGTATGATGATAAAGCATTGTTTTTGCTTTGTTTTTGTTTTGTTTGTTTTTTACGTTGTTCACTAAAGGGATGAACTAGTGGGACATTTTTATAGGTCAGGTCGTTCCGGGCACGTCGATACCAAATATGTGTACTTTTATTGGTTTATTTTATTTTTTTCATCATAAATAAATATTATGGGTACAGTATACTTTTATTTTTGGGGGATTATTTTTTTCATTTTTTTTTATATTTTTACAATTTTTTTTATGTTTTTTTTCACTTTCTGGCACTTTTTTTTACTTTTAAACTTTGTCCCACTATGGGACTTTCACTTTTTGCAGCCTGATCGGCTGTATAGCATAGAGAGCAGTAGCTCCCTACGCTATGCAACCTGTCAGCGCTGCACAGGGAGATGTTACTTTGGTCATGTAGTAACTTCCTGCTGTCTGGTGACCCGGATGTTGTCATGACTACATCGGATCACCATGACAACATCCAGGAGCTGCCGCAGGCAGTGCGGGACACCGGTAGAGGTGGTGAGTATCGGCGCTTACCTCTCCTTGCCCTTGCAATTCTGCAATCGACTTCAATCGCAGCATTTCAGGGGTTAATTTGCCAGCAGTGGTGCAGGGCCGCTCCTGGCACATAGCACCGGGTGTCAGCTGTGACAATCAGCTGAAACCCGGCGGCGATCACACCGCTTGTGTGTGGGCACGATCACAGCACATGTAATAGTACATAGCTGGTCCGTAAGGCCCAGGGAGCAGTTACGTACTATTACTGACTTGGTCATAAAGGGGTTAAAATTCTGAATTTTTAATGCAAAATTAATAATGCAAAATTTGAACCTAAGAAGTATGGCAGAACTGCGTATTTTTTATCATTTTACTGCACTTAGAATTTTTTGCCATTTTCGCTTACTTTATATGATAAACTGAATGGTGTTTGTCACAAACCGATCGGAGCCACGTGCCCCTGATCCTTCCTCACAACTTCCGTGAGTTCCGGGTTTAGGATAATGTGAAGCGAGCTTATAAATTTTATATATTTATTTACTCAAAAGAGTGATGGTAGGTACAATATATACAAGCGGTTACAAGATATATATATACAGTAGTCAGATAAATACAGTAAGGAAGCAGTAATACGATACAGTAAAATTAAAAGGAATAAAAGTGAATATACCACACTTTCATCAAAGGTCTCTGGACACGGCAGGAAGGGTGCTTTCATGGGACCAGGGCGGTTCCTTGTGTCTTTCTGCACATCTGTAGCAACAGGTGACCCTCAACAGAAGAAGCCTCCTCTCTCACAGAGGGACACATTTATACGTAACTTGGGCAGGGCAGAAAATAGGCTATTTACATGTAATCTCCCCTTCCCTTCTATCAGACATTTCAAAATCCATTTCCCAGCAATATTCTCATTATAAGGTGTGCATGGTAATTGATCTAACACAGGAGCTTCCCCTGACTTCAGAGGTAATTCAATTAGCTATTCCTCATTGCCATGATTCAATTAGCTCCCCCATACTCTTGTCAGGAATAGGCGTTAGCACTACAAAGGTATATATCCTAGCTGACCTGTATTCAATTCTCTCCTGGCTTGTCACCCTGGTGTGAACGGAGGCTCCCATGGGTTGATGTATTGATGGGAAACAAATGCTGATGTAAATACTTTGTCCTCTCAGAGGTGAGACTGCAGGCCCAGGTACCCATTGTGTTAATGCTGATTACCTGGAAGCAGCATGAAGAAGGGGAGAACACATGGCCCTCCAACCCCCTGCTGACCATCCTGCATGCCAACCTCCAATACTGTGTCCTATAGCACATGCAGAACATCTCACCTTGTACATAGTACACATCATATTGCAGGCTGCTATCATTATGGTCTATGAAATAACTATCCCATCAATGGTGCAATATATGATGTTGTCCCTCACACCTAGCACTATACCTTTCTCTCATGGCATATTCCTTACATTGGTCAGCTGCTATGACAATCAATATTACTCGTTATAAACATTTGTCGTGTCCCTGTGAACGTCATCCTGGGCAAAAATTGCCTTTTGGAGCTGGCATAGTAACGTAATGGTAATTAAGTCATATCCTGACTGTGGGGAATACACCATTTCCCCTGGGGTCCTTTGAAGTCAGACAGACTAGCATTTCTGCTGAGACCTTCATAACTGGGAATATGAATTTCCAGTCCCTGGCCTCACCACACCTCCCCCTTTCAGAGTGCGTTCGGAGGAAGACCTCGTCTGTCATCATCCGCAAGCACTTCAGCTGCTTCCCCTTGCCTGGATAACCCATCTGCGTTACCGTGGGCCCGTCCGGACTTATACCGAACATCAAAGTCGTAGTGTTGGAGAGCTAGGCTCCAACGCAACAACCTTCCGTTCTCACCGGCTACTAGAGATAGCCAAGTGAGGGGGTTGTGGTCTGTCACCACAGTGAAATGGCGCCCCTACACGTATGGCTGCAGATGCTGCAGAGCCCACACGATTGCCAGGCATTCCTTCTCCACCATAGAGTAGGCCACTTCCCTCGGCAGAAGTTTCCGACTGAGGTATTGAACAGGGTGCTCCTGACCTGCTGAGTCACGTTGGCTCAGCACCGCACCGAGTCCGTAGGTGCTGGCGTCAGTCTGTACTACAAGCGGCCGGGAGTCATCGTACACCTGGAGTACAGGGGTTGCCGCCAGGGCAGCTTTCAAGGCCTGGAAGGAGCGCTCGCAGTCCTCTGTCCAGTTGACAGCTTGTGGTAGCTTCTTCTTGGTGAGGTCTGTCAGGGGCTTGGCCAGGGCACTATAGTCCTGTACGAACTTCCTATAGTACCCGGCCGTACCCAAGAAAGACATTACCTGTTTCTTGGTCCTTGGGGTGGGCCAGGTCGTGATTGCATCCACCTTCCCGGGTTCTGGTCTCAGTTTTCCCCTACCTACCCAGTGTCCCAGGTATTGGACCTTGGTCATGCCCATCTGACACTTTCCCGGCTTGATGGTCAAGCCTGCCCGGTGGATCCGCCCCAGCACCTCTGACAGGTGCCGAAGGTGTTCCTCCCAAGTGGGGCACCCTGACAGCAAGGTGTTGACCATCCGCTGGAAAGTGGCAGGGGCATTCTTCATGCCAAATGGCATGACGGTGGGCTCATACAGTCCAAAAGGAGTGATAAAGGCTGATTTCTCCTGTGCCTATGGGGGCAGGGGAATCTGCCAGTATCCTCGGCTCAAGTCCATGATGATCAAGTACTGAGCCTTGCCCAACCGGTCAAGCAGGTCGTCGATGCGTGGCATGGGGAACGAGTCATGGCGTAATGGCATTGAGCCCCCTGTAATCCACACAGAACCGGGTCGTAAGGTCCTTTTTGGGTACGAGGACTACAGGTGAGGCCCATGCGCTGGTGGATGGGCGGATCATCCGCAGCTACAGCATCTCAGCAATCCCCTTCCGCATTTGCTCCTGTACCTCCAAGGAGACATGATATGCCGTTCGCCGGATAGGGGCGTGATTCCCCGTTTCCACTCAGTGGACTGCCAGCTTTGTCCGCCCAGGCTTTCCCGAGAGGAGGCCAGGGAAAGGTCACATGACCTCCTTCAGCTGGGACTGTTGGTCCTCAGACAGAAGGATGTTCATGGGGGCATCCTCCATGGATCCTTCCGCACGGGAATGTGCGAGCAGATCCATGAGGTCCTCTTCCTCCCCTTCCTCCAGCAGACTGCACACCGGAAAGGCACAGGCTTCCCAGTCATGATGCGCTTTCATCATGTTGACATGGAAGACCATCTGCCTGTTCCATACCGTGTCAATTGTGACCAGGTAGTTGACCTTGCTGAGCTGCTGATGCACGTCATAAGGGCCCTCCCATCTTGCCTGAAGCTTGTCCTGGGGCACAAGGACTAGGACCCATGCTTTCTGCCCTTCCTGGTATGTCCTCTCTCAAGCATTCTGGTCATACCAGCGCTTCTGCTCTGCCTGGGCCTGGACCATGTTGTCATGCACCAGCTGCGTCAGAGCCTGCATTCTGTCACGGAATTGCAAGACAAATTCCACGACTAAACGCCCAGGGTGGCCGCTTCTTCCTCCCAGGATTCCCTCACGAGAGCGAGGGGTCCCCGTACCCGTCTTCCATACAGGAGCTCGAAGGGGGAGAACACCGTTGAGGCTTGAGGCACTTCCCGGTAAGCAAACAACAGATGTGGGAGGTGTCGCTCCCAGTCGCGTCCCTGGGACTCGACCAACATTCGGATCATCTGTTTCAACGTGCCATTGAACCGTTTACACAGGCCATTAGTCTGTGGTTGATACGGGCTGGACACCAGATGTTGCACCCCTGTTTGCTTACACAGGCTCTGCATCAAGTCAGACATGAACTGGGTCACTCGGTCCGTGAGCATCTCCTGGGGGAAACCAACACGGGTGGAGATTCCCAGTAGGGCTTTGGTCACTACGTCTGCTCGGATGGAGGACAGCCGACAGCTTCTGGGTACCTAGTAGCGTAGTCTACTACCATTAGTATGTAGCGTTTCCCGGAGCAGCTGGGAATGGGCAGTGGCCCAATGAGGTCCACAGCAATCCACTGGAAAGGCTCACCTATTATGGGCAGAGGTATCAATGGGGCTTTAGGGCATGGCCCCACCTTCCCATTCTTCTGACAGGTGACACACGAACGGCAGTAGGCAGGTACTGCTGTCCCCTTCTTAGGCCAATAAAACAAGTGGGCTAGCCGAGCCTTGGTCTTAGCGATCCCTAGGTGACCAGCCAACGGAATCTCATGCGCGAGCCGCAACAACTCAGCCCGGTACGGCTGAGGTACCACTAGGTGCCTCTCGTCGCGCCAACCTTCCTGTCCATCTGTGGGCAGTATTTCCTTATGCAGCCTCCCTTGGTCCCAGAACAAGCGGTCCTTGTCTGTCTCCAAGGGGGGCTTACCTGCGCGTTCCTTCAAGGCTTCCAGGCTGCTGTCGGCTTGGACAGCTGCCTGGAACTCCTGGCTGGAGCCTGCTAACAGTGACCTGAAGGCCGCACTCTCGCCGGAACCCTCAGGGAACGGCGTTGGGGTGTTAACACCAGTGGGCCCAGACCGAGGTGATGGGGTGGAGGAGTCAGGGTGCAAAGCGGCCTTTGTCTCCTGAGCCATCCTGCTGCGGGTGACCACAGCAATGCCCGGGGTCTCCTCAGGGAGTCTCTGTCCCCTTCCCTCACCTGGATGGGTTGTGGGGTCACTGTGGGTTGCCCCAACCTGTGATACACACTTGACAGGTTCACTAGGTTTTGAGCTGCTGGAGGGATCATGTGCAAGCTGACAGTTGGGAGGGGCAGGCAAGACCCCCACCAGCTCCTCAGCCAAGCCAGAGAGATCATTAGCACGACAATGAATTACATTAGCATTCTCACTGAAAAGTTCAGAGCTGGACATGTCAGCTGAGAGAGCAGGAAGGGGGGCTAAATCCCCCCCAGCTGCACTCCTGTCAGCTGGCACGTCACTACAAGGATCAGCATGTATGGTGCCACAAAGTATAATATCACTTACAGATACATTACCACTGGGCAGTGGGGTTGCTCTCTTCCCATACTGAGAGGTGAGAGGCCCCAAGTCTGTCCCCAACAAGACATTAGCAGGGAGACGAGATGTTACCCCGACCTCTACCAGCCCCTTGTCCACACCCCAATCCAGATGCACACAAGCCATGGGTAGAGTTATCTTCTCCGTACCAACCCCGCTGACGGTCAGTGTCTTTCCAGGGATGATACTCTCCCAGGGTACCAGTTCAGGCTGTACTAGGGTCACATCGGCCCCCGTGTCCCTTAGTCCCATAACCACTTTATTCCCCACAGTCACTTGCTGGAGATTGTCATTGGGCCTGGCCCCACCCCTCCCCACCACATAAACTGTTGGACCCGCTGATGGGGTTTGGGAAGTAGGGGGGTTCCCCTTCCGGCTAGGGCAGTTTGCCCTGTAATGTCCCGGCTGATTGCAGGCATGACATCGAGGGGGTCCTCACTGGGGCTTGGAAGGGGGAACAATGGGGCCCATAGGTTTTTGGGCAGGGGTAGTCTCAGGGGGAACTGCAGGGTTACCCGCAACAGGATTGGTCTTACCCCCCCTCCAGCCGATGCTGACGGGTCTCTGCGACATCCGGTTGGTGACGTACTCATCCGCTAGCTCCGCAGCAGTTCTGGCATCTTGAGGTTTCCGGTCCAGGACATATTCTTGCACTTCCTCTGAGCAAATGTTTAAGAATTGCTCCTTGAGGAACAGATCCAAGGTAGCTTCGTCGGGATTGTCTATCTCTCTCTCTGCTCATCTGTGAAGCTGGACACTGGAGCAGAGTCTCTAGGTGGCTCTCGGTCGGTCGTTTCCTCAGGCTGCGGAATTTCACTCTGTACACCTCAGGCGTGAGATGGTACCTCAGGATCAGCGCAGCTTTAATGAGGTCATAGTCCTGGTGCTGGGCTGCAGGGAGAGACGAGAAAGCGTCCAGGGCTCTCCCTCTTAGCCTGGTGGACAAGGAGTGTGCTCAGTCTGCCTTGGGTACCTGGTACTGGAGACACACCTGTTCAATCCCTTTCAGGAAAAGGTCCAGGTCTCCGTCCGATTCCAGGACAGGCAGATCCTCTGAGCAAAGCTTAGTTTTTGGGGCTGCTGCAGTCTGTGCTGTTTGAGTCGGTGGGTCCTGCCGGCTCCGCAGCTGGGCTAACTGTAGCTGGTACTGCCTCTCCTCCTTTCTTTCCTGGGCATCTCGCTCAGCTTGCCACGCATCTCGCTCAGCTTGCTCCTTTCATTCCGGGGCATCTCGCTCAGCTTGCCACATGTGGAGCACGGCCTGGCTCTGCTCCTGCTGTCCATCTCTCAGAGCCTGGAGGCAGGCCTGCATAAGAGCATCCAGGGCCGGGTTACTGGCCCCTCCAGCTGGAGCTGTGGATTGCATAACAGAATGTCCAGGATTTTCGTGTGTGTCGGGGGCACTTCCACCCTCCTCTGACACCTCAGTCTGGTCCGCGACGGGCACCACACTGCCACCTTCCATCTGCTCAGTGTCCCCTCTGGTAGCACTCAGCTGGGAACCTTTGCTTCTGAGACAGTATGCCATCCACCAGAGACCATAGCCAAATAAAAGATAGGACAGAAAACTAAGAGGGGGAAGGGTACAGTATCGTACACCCGCTTTCACTGTATACTATGTCTGATCTAGTAACTAGCACCAAACTCAGTTCACAGATATCCAGATCCCACCACTGCCACCAATTGTCACAAACCGCTTGTCACCCTGGGCAATAGCATCCTTTTGGTAATTGCCTTTTGGAGCCGGCATAGTAACGTAATGGTAATTAAGTCATATCCTGACTGTGGGGAATACACCATTTCCGCTGGGGTCCTTTGAAGTCAGACAGACTAGCATTCCTGCTGAGACCTTCATAACTGGGAATATGAATTTCCAGTCCCTGGCCTCACCACAGTGTTGTTCAAAACTATATCTCGTCCTGCAAACACAGACTTCAAGTCTTCGTCAGTATAAGCAAACAAAAAAAGTTATGGCTATTTAGAAAGGTAAGGAAATAATGAGAACACAAAAACAAACATTTTCTGAAGAGGTAAGGGGTCAAATTCTTATGGAGGTTTTCTTCTCTAGAGCTCTATATAGAATATATATTTATACCGTTGTTAGAGAGCAGAAATGTACTGCTATCCATACACCGAATGGGACTTTTATTAACTAGTTGCTTAAAGTTTACTTTTTCTTTAGGTTATTTTAGCAATAATACTTAATTTCCTCGGAGATGGATGTTTTATTGGGGAATTTATATGGCAAATATGTCTTGCATGAACACACTTGAGTGTTTTCTATAATCCATTTCACTAATGTAGACAGCTATAATATCAAAGTGGGTGTTACACATTCAATTATTTTGTTTGATATAGAGAATGCATACGTTTTAAAGTTTTTTCCAATACTTGATGCTTTGCATTTATAAAGCGATGAAAGGTTAAACAGAAAAAGGTAGAAAAGAAAATTAATTTAATATGACATACAAAGAAACAATAATTAACAACAATTGAGAAACACAAAACTCTAAAATATGTTAAGCACCAAAAATATGGGTAAGCTTTTGATTTGAAATCTGTTATGGCATTAAAGTCACCTTAGGATGAGTTGGCAATGTAGTATTCCTTTTGTACATCTTGGCATCCTTGTTGAAGATGATTAAAATGGCAATTAAGTGTGGGTTGACATTTCTAACCGAACAAAGTTTAAAATTAGAGGAAGAAAGGTCAGTAAGATGTTTTCCTGTGACTTTCTTCTTTTTACATTTGAATGAATGTCATTGCCTTTAATAAAATAAAAGCTGACACGAATTTTATATATAAAGCCATGAGTTAAAATGATAGATTATAAAATAATAACATCTATAAAATCTACCAGTTTCTCATTTTAGATTGATGTACTCTATGTAATGAATATTTCAGGCTGAGATGTAATTATAAACTAGGATCATTTTAAAAACTAGACTTGAATTTTGAAATGTAAAATATAATTTAAAAGTACATGAAACATCTTTCTACTACGTAGGATATAAATGTATTGAAAAGCAATTTCCTGTTCAAGTAGAACAGGAAATGACAAACTCTAAACAATATTTATTTAACATCACTTTCAGTTGAAATATTAATAAAATTATGTCTTCGATTTTTTTCAATGTCGACAAAATTCCCTACAAGTTGTATATAAGCTTTTCATCCACTTAAAGGGAAACTCCTATGTCCCCAAACGCTATTAACCTGCAGATAAGGATTTAATATACAGATTAATAGGGTTCCTAAGGTGTGCTGCCACCTCATTGAAGGCCATGAGGTTTCTGGAGGAAAAGAACTTTATCCCTCCCAGCAGCCTTCAGCTTTAAGTCATAGAGGCGAAGACGCCATGGCTTCAGTCACCGTTCAGTACATAGTGAGCGATAGCTGTAACCACGCTCTGATAGTGACCGACTGATGCGTTTCAAAACATTGTGGCCCTTAGTTGTATCATGAGTTGTGGGGCATACAACACTTATAATTCATCAGGTAAATAAATTGAAAACAATTGTTGAAAACAAATTTTTAACAGATATATACAAAAAATTATTCAGGTACAAAAATTTAATTTTTAAAAGCTTGTATATAAATATGTACATAAATATGCAGAGAATCATATAGATGGAAAGAAAAATATGAGAAAAAAGCACTAACCAAATCGAAAATGTAAAACTAGAGCCTTTCTACTGTTTAGAGTGTATGAGCAACACTTTTTTAGATCAAACGTCCAATAGGATTCCCGATTGAGCAGTTTTTGCCACATACATCCACCTTGAATTAGTTTGATAACCCATTCTATTGCTTGAATTTGTAAACCTGTAATTTTACATGCATTTACATTGGTGAAATGTATAGAAATAGCAGAGATATTTTTATTCTTTTTGCCGATATCTGATCATTGACTCCTTATACATGGTTTTAAAGTGCCAGATGTGCAGCCAGCATATTGTATATGGAATAAAGTGCATGTTGCAAGATAAATGACATATTGAGTATTACAATTAATATATGTTTTAATTTGATATTGACACCGAGTAACACATGATTTGAATTTTGGGAGATATCCAACACACTGTAGCACTTGCAATGTGTGGAACCACATTCATACCATCCTGACTAGTGTAATTAGGTTGCTACGTTTGTAGGTGTATCCTTGACAAGACTCAGTGAAAGTAATTGCCAAGAGTAGTTGCCTTTCAATCAACAAACCTGATGCCAGAATTCAATATTAGTTATTACTATTTGGAGTTTGCATGCTTAATAAAGCTTGTTGAAAGACTGCAGCACAGCCAATCAACAAGCTTTTAAGTTGTGGGCATCTACGGGGTCATCACAGCCATGTCAAGTATTGGTATGGCTGTGGTTGGCTGGCGCCACCTGTAACCCATCCTGTATAACCGCCGGATCACGGGTGGTGACACTGCTCTAGTGAAGAGAGTATAAAAAATATGAACTAATTAATTAAAAAAATGCTTTGGGGTTCCTCCTATTTTTAATAACCAGCTAAGGGAAAGCAGACAGCTGTGAGCTGGTCTTTTTATGCTGGGTAGAAGCCAACATCCATGGACCTTCCCAGGATATTAATATCAGCCCCCAACTGTCTGCTTTGCCTGACTGACATTATCGCCTATGATAAATGACCATGAGTGACCTATGCAATCTCGAGAACGAGGCAGCACAGGTCACTCGGGGTCATGTCACCGCTCGTGATTCCAGTTCTCAACCTGTACTCTGTGAGATTCAGAAGAGTACAGCGTGAGACCCAGCAGTGGCCGCTGCTTCAGTCTATGGAGTTCCATTTACTAGAAGACAGGGATTGTTGTGAGACCTCCATGTGGACTACGGCGGTCTGGTGTGTTTTTTTTAATAAATGGGTGAAAGAAGGAATTTTTGGGAAGATTTTTTTTTTGTGTGTTTATTTCTTTTGACTACTGGCTTAGTAATAGGGGTGTCTGACAGACGCCTCTCCATTACTAACCTGTGGGCTTTATGTCAGTGCCAGCTGCTGACATCAACCCCACAATCCCATTACCCCAATTGCCATCAGGGCAATAGGGAAGGGCCGAAGCTGAGCACCAGAATTGGTGCATCTCATGGATGCGTCATTTCTGGGGCGGCTGTGTACTGTACTTATTAAAGGGGCCAATATCCATGGCCCTTTCCAGCCTATTAATGTTAACCCCTAGCTGTCTGTTTTGCCTTAGCTGGTTATTAAAAATATGGGGGATCCCACATCATTTTTGAGGGTCCCCCCATTTCTAATAACCAGCAAAGGCAAAGCAGACAGCAGGGGCTGATATTAATAGACTGGGAAGTTTAATGGATAATGGCTCTTTCCCAGCTCACTGCTGTTTGTTTTCCCTTGGCCGCTTATTAAAAATAGGGGGGGCCCCATGTGGTTTTTTTTTCATTTATTTTCTTAACAAGTACAGAAAAATACACATTCAAGGCACTGATCCACTCCTCCACTTGGACCTCCGCCTCCTGGTTAAAGATTACTATTATTTTTTTATGTTATTTTAAGTAATTTCCCTATCTACATTTTTTTCAGGGCAATTGTCCTTCTTTTACTCCCATGTTGCTTCCTTTTCTTTTTCAGCCCTCTTGCCTTTACTATGACCATTTTACAGCCAGTTTACAGCACCAAAGTTTGGGTACCCATTGACATATATGGGGTTTCTGCCTGGGGTCAAGTTTAGGTACCCAATCTGAACTTTCAACTAAAGTTCGGCCAAACCCGATAAACCCAACTTCCATGGGTCCACTCATCCCTAGTTTTAATGTTAACAGACATAGATATATCATTTAATTTGTTTACCTCAGAAGTCAAGCACTGTAATTCAAAAAGTGCAAACTGCTCACAAATAGTGTTTTTTGTAGTCAGACAAAAGTCCTGGATACAAAAAGACACTTCATCAGAGTTCATACTAAAATGATTTGCCATCTGGGAAGAAGAATTTATACTCTCTGCTGCCTCATTTTTACCATCTAAAGTTAAATAAAATTCAGTGAAAAGGTGTCTCTTAACTACTAGATTACAGACAAATTGGTTAATGTCCAAAATGGTGTATTAGTGACTGAAATTACAAGTCGGAGCAAATGACAAACCACAATATAATAGTGATATCTGATCAGCAGAAAGAATTTTGGCGGATAAATTAACTGGCTTGTTTCATTTGACGAATGTAATATTAGTGACCGTTGTTTCTGCTGGGGCCTGATTACAGCTGCCGCTGACTATGTTCTGATCGGTGACTGAAGCTGTGCCTCTATGGCTGAAACCAAGATTTCAGTGCGGCAGCTGCATAGTTTTGGACGCTATAAACCTGCAGATATATTGTTAATCCCTTTTTTCGGAAATTACAGGTTCCCTTTAAAAATATTGTTTTAACCCTTTCGCGCCAGAGCCTGTTTTTGCCTTCGTGAGCAGGGCAATTTTTTCAATTCTGAAAATTTGCATCCCTCAAGGTGCTCAAAACTACATTTAAGAAGTTTATTAACCCTGCTGATTCATTACTGACTATTAAGGAAAATCAAACTCACAAAACAAGCATTAAAAGACAAACTGCTCTTAAAGCAGGGATGTGGAAGGAAAAAATGAAAGTTTTACCTTTTCCAACAAAAATGTCATTTTAGCCCCAATTTTTTATTTTCACGAAGGTAGCAAGAAAAATTAAACTCTAAAATTTGTTGTGCAATTTTTCCTGAGTATGTCTTACTCTATATGTGGTGGAAAACTACTGCTTGGGTGCCTGGCAGGGCTTGGAAGGGAAGGAGCACCATTTGACTTTTGGAATGCAAAATTGACTGGAATCGATAGACACCATGTCATGTTTGGAGAGCCCCAGAGGTGCCTAAACAGTGAAACCCCCCACAAGTGACACCATTTTGGAAACTAGACCACTCATGAAATTTATCTAGATGTGTGGTGAGCACCTTGAATTCTCAGGGGCTTTACAGAATTTTATAATGTTGAGCCATGAAAATTCAAAATACATTTTTCCCACAAAAATATTATTTCAGCCCCAATTTTTTTATTTTCACAAGGGTAAGAGGAGACAATGGCACACAAAATTTGTTTTTCAATTTCTCCTGAGTACGCTGATACCCCATATGTGGTAGAAAACTACTGCTTGTGCGCACGGCTTCTGGAAGAGGTTGCAGACACCATGTCACATTTGAAGAGCCCCTGACATGCCAAACCAGCAGAAACACCCACAAGTGACTCCATTTTGTAAACTACACCTCTCAATAAATTCATCTAGGGGTGCAGTGATCATATTGACAATACATGTGACTCACAGAAATTTATACCATTGGGTGGTAAAGAAAAAATAATTAAATTTTTACCACAAAAAAATTGTTTTAGCCCCAGATTTTTCATTTTCACAAGGGGCAAATGGTAAAAATGGTGGCAAAATGTGTCACACAATTTGGGCTGAACGTGGCAATACCCCATATGTGGCTGTAAAGTACTGCTTACCACACGGCGAGATTCGGGAGGGACGGAGCGCTATTTGCCTCCTAACTCACAGATTTTCCTAGAATAGTTTGCGGACTCCATATACAGCGCCCCTTAGTGAAAGAAGAGCAGAATCCCCCCTCAAGTGACTCCATTTTGGAAATTATACCCCTTTGAGAACCAATCTACAGGTATAGTACGATTTTAACTCCATGGGTGTTTTCCAGAAATAAGCAGTAGTGGGTTGCTGAGTGAAAAGTGCAAATCTGCAGTTGTAGTGACCAGTACGTTTGAGTAACCAGTACGTTATGCCCAGCTCATGTTTCTGGAGACATGCACTTGCACCCATAAGTTAGGCTGTCTCTCATCGCTAGAGAAATGCCAAACATGTGGACGCCAACTGCGGTTTAGGCACACTGGACCTCAAAAGGGAGTGGGGAATTTGGATTTGAGAGCGCAGAATTAGTTGGATTTCTTTTGGGGGGTGAGTAGCCATAGCACTTTTCCAGAGCCTTTGTACTACCAGTAATGTGGAAGTCCCCTATATTTCCGTTAACAGATGACAATTCTGAGTGAGGGCTTTTTATGTGAATTGAGTTAAAGCTTTTGTTAGGAAGATTTTACATAACATTTGGGATCACATTTATACTGCGCTCTACACTAAGCACTTAGATTGGAGTTTCCATCTAAAACTCCCAGTGACATGATTCAGATGAAACCCCCAAGAGATCTATTCATTATAACGATGCAGCATAGTTACTCTGGACGCTGTATGGCCTCTGTTCAGAGGTGTCCTTCTTTTCAGAAGTGCAAAAACTGTAGCTGACAGCACTTTTATTCACGCCTAAAAAGACGGACACCAGCGGATCATAGGCCAGACGGCGACCACAGTGCCTCCATCTGCCTCATTGTATGTAATTTTCCTTTGGGGGTTCCGTCTGAATAACGTATTTCAGAGATTTACACGGAAACCCCGGTGTAAGCGATCAGCGTAGAGCGCAGGATAAATGTGCGCCAAGCCTTACTGCAATCTTTGGGAGGCAAAATGAACAAATCAACAGCAGCTGAAGAATTGGTTTTATTTATTTTTTACGCCGTTCCTTGTGTGTTATAAGTGATTAGACAACGTTATTCTTCGGGTTGGTGCGATTATAGCGATGCCAGATTTATATGGGGTTTTTGTGTTTGGCGGCTGTCACACACTAAAAAACGAGTTTTTGCATCAACATATTTTGAGAGCTATAATTTTTCCATATTCCGGCTGACAGTCATGCGAGAGCTTGTTCTTGCAGGATGAGTTGACGATTTTTATTGGTATCATTTGCAGGCACATTACATTGTTTGATTGTCCATTCTGCCTCCAAAAATCTGAATAGAAAGCAAAGAACAAAATTCAGGATTTTTTTATGTCGTTACACATGTGGTAAAATACATGAGACACCTTTATTCTTCGGATCAGTACGATTACAGCGATACCACATTTATTTTTTTTATATTTTGGAGCTTTTACACAAAAAAAAAACTATTTTATAGAAAAAAGAATTGTTTTTGCATCGCTTTGTTCTGAGAGCTATAACTTTCTGATTTTTCACTGACAGAGCTGGATGGCAGCTTTTTTTTGTGGGACAAGAAGATGTTTTCAGCAATAATCTTTATTCCCATTTGATTTTTTGATCGCGTTCTATTCCACTTTTTGTTCGGCGGTCTGATGAAAAAGCATAATTTTTTTATCCGTTTTTAATTTATTTTTTTACGGTGTGCACAGAAGGGGTTAACTAGCATGACAGTTTTATAGATCGGATTTTTCCGGACGCGGCGATACAAAATTTGTGTTCTTTTTTTGTTTTTATATAAATATATGTATTTATTGGTTTAATATTTTCTCTATTTTTTATTTTGTGATTTTTTTATGGTTTTAAAACATGTTTTTACTTTTTTTTTACTTTTTTACTTAGTCCCTGTATGGGACTTCAATATTTATTTTTTGCATTGCATGAGACCTTTCAGTTATAAACTGTCAGCTACTGGCTGAGCTTAACAGGCCACCATACATGGCAGACCCGGAGGTGATCAAATGACCTCCGGCTGCCATTACAATGCCATATCTCATCATGGGGGTGTCAGAGAGGTGAGTGAATGACCTTCTCTCCCTCTCACTATCTTCTAAGTGCTGCGGCCGCTATGGATTGCTGCATCTAGAAGATAGGAATGGGGACCTCATTCAATCAGGTCCTGATGATGTGACCTGTCAGAGCTACTGCTCTGCTCAGGAATCGCAGGGCTTGCAGGACCCTGGGGGTCCTGAGCACGGCGAGACTGCCGGCCATAGACAAACATTGGCACTGCACAGAGCCCAGCAAGCACTGCTGTTTATCTACATTGGGCAGTTTGGAAGCGGTTAAAAACTATGTTAATTTAATTATAGAGCGCTATTTCTCTGACAATTGATTTTAAAATATATTATAATTTTTTTCTGTTGTTTCATGGGGGAAACTAATTTTGGCTTCTTTTAGCCCACTGTTGATTGACACGGATTGTCAAGTTCTTTATGGTTATGAAATTGTAATAAAAATGAAAAAGAGAAAAGTCCTGGCACAACAAATTTGTGGTCAAATTTCGAATTAGCATCTAGCTATTGCCCAAAGCTGAAATGCTGAAAAAGATGTCTTGTTATGAGATTAAAATTTTCATGTCAATATTAAAAAAACAAAGCCAAAGAGTTAATTGTGTCAATTCAGGATGATTTGTATTAGTATTTATTTTCTAACCTGACTGGGTCTTTGATATGTCATCATACACATATTGAGTCATGTAAAAATAAGGTTAAATATGGCAGATGTAAGGTGGCTGATGTGGGTGTGGTTAAAATATAAAATGGAGGCTGTTGTTTGGCACATGATCTGTGTTTGGAGGGAGAAGGCCTCCTTTGTGTTGTCTCCAGACAGAGCCAGTGAAATGGACGCTACCCAGCCTGTGTGCCCACAGGACTGGCTAACCAGAGACTTTGCCAAAAGGACTCTTTACTTTGTGTGCCTGAACAAAAGGCTGTTTGTTTTCCTTTTGCTTTTTCTTTGGTTTATGAAGTAATAAACCAACATGGACATCTAAAGGAACATGCCTTCTGTTTGCCTCCCGAAGCACCCAAGTGAGTAGAAAACCCACACAGAAAAGAAATCAATGAGCCAATCACCATTTAATAGTTAACTAAAACTTCCAGAGATTTTCAAAATGCAATAGAGAAAGTAATACCAATTGACAAAGCTGGATGGGGATTCTCTCCTGCCTATATAACTCCATTTTTAGAATAATATAAATAAATCTCTGATAGCTATGAATACTTTTTAATTGAATTTAGAGAGATGGAATGTATATCCTGCAATCCTGAGATGCAAAAGTAAGCAATGGGACTCTGGGCAATATTCGATCATACTGGTCTTAAAAGGCTGATAACTTTCCTCAATGGTGTTCCCATGAGCTTTTTCTTCCTTCATTTATTTGTCTCTCAGTGGTCTATATTCATTTTCCCTCTCTTGCCAGCCGATATGCCTGCCACGCTGGTGATTATACCATATCACAGAATTACTTATTAGCACCATTTAGCTTTGTATTGGGTAAAAGTTCTACTGTTGCTGAGCTTTGCTCACACTGGATTGTTAACTTTAATACATAGTAGAAAACATTTAGCCTAAAGCAAGAAACAACAAAAAGAACAGTTTAGGAAAATCTGATTTTCAGCCTACAGATATTTCCAATGGCAAATAGAGACCTTGACACTAATGAGGAATTTCAGCATACATTAGGAGATTTATTAAAACTGGTGCAAAAGAAAAGTGGAATAATTGTTACCAGCAAGGTAAATTGCTTTAATTTGTGTAAAGCTTGTTCTTATTGGTTGTGACCTAATTGTTCATGTCCTTATATATACACTGATTTAGGTTGCTGCCGCTTTGGTTTTCTAGCCACGCTTATATTTGCTCATTTACTCTGTCCCTGTCTTATTAGAGTGGTCACGCTCCTCAAATGCTATGTGTAATCCTCTCAGAGTGTATCCATTCATATGTGATAGAAATTTATTGTTGCTTGCTTTATTAGGTTTTGCATGCCATGTAGCGGCGTCTAACAGAAAATATCCGGAGGATAAAACACCATTGTGACATAGCATTTAAACTAGTACACTGAATTCCTTTTATCTCTACAATGAGTGAAAGAAGGAGCACTCTTTCCTTTGAAATATTTTAGTTATGACTATGACGATCTGTTTCTATGTTATAGGAGAACTAAATGTAGGATGTTAATACATAAAATCTTAGGAGCCACAATATTAGGCAAAACAAACATATTCTAGATTGAAAACAAAATAATGTATTAGCTTGAAGCTTTTAGAGATCTACAAAATATGTGTAGATGGGGAAAGTTGTCACTTTGAAAATGTGTATTTTCAGCATGTGGACCCTAATGCAAAGTTTCCAAAAGGACACCTTACTATAAAAGGTCTGAAATTAAATTGTTCTTATTATAACATCAAAATGGATCTTTTGGGCCCATCTGCTTTCATGTTTGATACCTGAAGTCGCATTTTACCTCTGTTTCAACCTCATCCAGCATATCTAGTAGATTTTAACATTGGGAAAAATACCTAGCACTGTCATCATCCTCCTCCCTTATCACGTACAGAATTATCCATTATTACCAAATGTTCTACCTTCTAAATATTAGCATTCTCCTTTATTACATACAGTGTCCTCCCTTATTATAATACACAGAGACCCATTCCTTTGTGTCGGTTATGTGTTTGATTTGGAGGTCTGTAGCATTCATTCTGGGATGTGATTAATGTTTGTGCCATAGTTAAGCAGTGCATTGTAAGAAAACAGTTATGTGCAGGATTATCACAAATGCATGGCCTCATACATTTATTGGAGGTTTAGTCTGGAAATAAAGGCTATGTGAGCAATGTAGTAATGGTTTCCATACTGCTCTGAACACTTTTGTTTGCAAACAAAACCAGCCTGATAGATTAGATTGCAGATTAGATTGCATGTATCATTACACACTGCATGAGTTGCCATTAGTGATGAGCGAGCACTAAAATGCTCGGGTACTCGTTGGTCGGGTGAAGCAAAGTGGAATACTCGAGTGCTCAGTCTGAGTAACGAGCCCAATGTAAGTTTATGGGAAACTCAAGCATCTTTCTGGTGTCTCCCCCCGGCGGTCTGCAGAGGGCCTAAAAATTGTCCAAATCGATGGGAACAGTGCTCAAATGACATGGGAACAGCATGGGGAAGACCCCTGGAAGCATTTCTGACTCCCAGGTCACTGATGTCAACAACATTGTCAGAGATATTACGCCACTTTTACTGACTCACAATAAAACATACAAAAACGAAACCAACATGGATTTTCCTAGCAAATATGTTAAGGAACATCTTTTTCAGGGTAATGACTTGTATATAAGGCAAAATAAATATACAAAAATGCTCTTCCACACCTTGGGCTATGTTCACACGTAGCGTTTTTGATGCGTTTTTTCACTTTTGCATTGCTTTCAACCAAGACAAATGCATTCACCAGTGAATGTCATTTTAACATTTTACAACCTTATCTGGCCATGTGGTGTGTGACTTGGGAACAGCATGGAGAAGACTCCTGGTAGCATCTCTGACTCCCAGGGCGCTGCTTAAAACTGTGGTCATCTCATCAGGTGTAATCCTATATAATTGCAGTAATAATACAGTAATTTTTGGCAACGTGGCAAATCGTAAACTCCGTTTAAAATGGGCAAGATGTGTGTCAAGGGACGGGGGAGTGGATGTTATGGTGATGGTGATAGTGCATGCAGAGGCCGTGGGCAAGATGAAACTGTGCCTGCTGAGGCAGCACAACAAACTCCCACATCATGTCGAACTACCTTCCTGTCCCAATTTGTAGGGGGCAGCAGAACATCACTATTGAAGCCAGAGCAGTGTGAAAAGATTGTTGGTTCGATAGCAAATAATGCTTCCAGTCAGTTTGCCACCACCACCACCTCCACCCTGTGTTCCACATGGTCCAGTCTCAGTTGATGTGAGTCAGGATCACATTATTATTATTACTTTATCCCCATTTATTCCATGGCACTTTACATGTGAAAAAGGGGTATACATCGCAAAAACTATTGCAATAATCTTGAACAAAAATGTGACAGCGACTGGTACAGGAGAGGACCTTGCCCATGAGGGCTCAGTCTACAAGGCAAGGGTGAGGATAGAGTGGGTGAGGATAGAGCTGGTCTTGCTGCGGTATGGTGAAGTGAGGCTTACTGCAAGTTGTATTCATGTCGCAAGAGGTGGGTCTTCAGCTTCCTTTTAAAGGTTTCAACAGTAGGCGAGAGTCAGATATGGTGGGGTAGAAAGTTCCAGAGAAGGGGCGATGCACGGGAAAAATCTTGTATGCGATTGTGGGAAAAGCAGATAAGAGGGGAATAGAGAAGGAGATCTTGTGAGGATCAGAGGTCACAGATGTATGGAGGGGACAGGTTGTGGATAGCTTTGAATTCCAAGGTTAGGGTTTTGAACTGGAGTCTCTGGGTAATGGGGAGCCAGTGAAGGGATTGACAGAGAGGAGAGGCCAGGAAATAGCGAGGGGATAAGTGGATTAGTCGGGCAACAGAGTTTAGGATAGATTGGAGGAATGCAAGAGTGTTAGAAGGGAGGCCACAGAGCAGGAGGTTGCAGTCGTCGAGAAGGGAGATGATGAGTGTGTGCACTAGTGTTTTTGTGGATTCGTGGTTGAGGAATGTCTGGATTCGGGAGATTTTTTTTACTTAGAGTCAGCATCTTCCTCACCCTGATCCTCCTTCCTCCCATCAGTCCGAGTGCCCTGAGACAACTGATCCCACACTTGGACACTTCGAAGAGCTGTTTTGTTCATCTTTCCATTTATAGATTCTGGCCTCTCGCTAGGTCCACTCGGAAGTGGAAAGAGCTTGGATATGTGGTTTGAAGGAGAGATTAGAGTCCAGGGTTACCCCAACAGCAGTTCACTTTTCCATTGATAAATTTGGACCTCTTGACCGGCCAGCTTCATGCAGGGCAACAGAAAATCACATGTAGCGATTTGAGGAGCCATGGTCACCCGAAGGTGATGGTGGGAAAGTGCAAATACTGTCGCAAGAGGTGGATAATGATGAGACACTATGGACAGGAAGTTAGGAGGAGTACCAGGGTGCGGAAGTGGAAAACGAAGCGGTGGACAATGAAGTCACTAACCCAACCTGGCAAGGGAACATGTAGAGCGAGGACAGCAGCATAATTGGGGAGGGAGGCGTAGCACCACAACAGGCACGAACAAGCAGTGTAGTGGCCACAGACACAAGGCGGGCAACCGCTCCCTGGAACATCAACACGACGGAAGTTGCCAGTACAACTGTTAGGTCTTTCCGAGTTTGGTTCTTTTTTAAAGACTGTTTAGATAATCCCAAAAAGGCCATTTGCAACATCTGCCAGGCCAGCATCAGCAAGAGCACCAAAACCACCTGCCTGACCACCACCAGCATGCTCAGGCACATGACAGCAAAGCACCTGACTAACTGAGCCAAACACCAAGGTCCAGAAACAGTGTCTGCAGGTGACACCACTGCCTCTTGCACGCCAATCCCCTATCCATGGCACATGCGAAGATGCCTCCCGTTCGGCACCTTGCAGCGTGGGAGGGATCTTGATGATTGCAGCGGCATAGAGGTGGAGTGCTTTTCTAGAGCAGTAATGCTATTCAAATTTCATAGATTTCATGTTCGTATACTTAGCGTTCCAGTGTGCTGCTTTGTTTGTTAGTATTTTATGGAGGTAGAGGCTCCTAGGAAGCACTTGTTCACACCTATTTCTTGTATTGGAAGTGCCATCAGTTTTTTCTGTTTCTATGTTTAAGCTTTGACTAAGCACTCCACCTCTATGCCGCAGGTGGTTTTAATTGCAGCAGGATCTTAATTTCCCAAGCATAAGCAGACGGATGTCCCTTAGAGAGATATTCACGTTGGTAGAGTCCTGGTATTTTGAGAAACGCCTTATCGCGGCTACCAGGTACACATGAATTGGCCAATTTATGCACTAAGATTTCTCATTTATTTCTATTTTCTAGAGCAGTAATGCTATTCAAATTTCATAGAATTCATGTTTTTCCAGTGTGCTGCTTTGTTTGTTAGTAATTCTATTTAAGGATTATGGAGGCCACTGTGCTCTTAGGAACCTTGAGTACTGCAGAAATTCTTTTGTAACCTTGGCCAGATCTGTGAATTGCCACAATTCTGACTCTGAGCATCTTGGATAGTTTCTTTGAGCTCATTATTCTCATTTGGTCTGACATGCACTGCGAGCTGTGAGGTCTTATATAGACAGGTGTGTGACTTTCCAAATCAAGTTCTATCAGTTTAATTAAACACTGCTGGACTCCAATGGACAGCATGTGACTTAAATATGGGTGTCTGAGCGAAGGGTCTGAATACTTATGACCATGTGATATTTCAGTTTTTGTTTTTTAATAAATTTGCAACATTTTCTACATTTCTGTTTTTTCAGTAAAGATGGGGTGCAGAGTGTACATTAATGAGAAAAAAATGAACTTTTTAGATTCACCAAATGGCTGCAATGAAACAAAGAGTGAAATATTTAAAGGGGCCTGAATACTTTCCATACCCACTGTATATAATTAGTGATGAGCAAGCATACTTGCAAGTACTCGGTACTCACCCGAGCATCTCAGTACTTGAGATGTTCAGAGCTCGCCGAGTACTTCCGAGATGCTTGGGCGAATGCTTGGGTCCCCTCCCTGCATGTTTGGAGCTCTTTGGAGCGCCAATCAACATGCAGGGATTGTCTGCCACACACTGCAATGCCGCAGCCATGTTGGTTGTGGCATTACAGTGATTAGCTGGCCGCACAGCGTCATCAGGTCGATATCAGACCTGGTGCCACCATGCTCGTCAGTCTACTCTGCAATCAGGCAGTGTAGGGAGAGGCGCTGCTGAGCTAGGGAGAGATTTGTTTGTTTATTAGTTAGTGTAGGTATTCCACAAGATTCTCTACACATATCCATCTCAACTAACAGTCTTTCTGAGGACTAATCCAGCTTCAGAGATATCAGCACTATGCAGGCAGGCAGGGTATATAGCAGACTGCAGTGCACATAGCAAGAGGGTCCATTCCAGTTCTGTCTGCTGGTGCTTTTACAGATATCTGTAGAAATAGCCTCAGGTATCAAAGGCCAGGAATAACTTTTTTTTTTTTATCTTAATCCTGATTATTTGCTTAAAAAGCAATCCAGAGAACACAGTTTTTCTGGGCCATTTGCTTGTAGAGCACTGTAGAATACAGCCAGGTCCTTTCCATATTACAGTGCTAAAAATCCAGCTATTTATCAAGTCTCAGTAGCCGAGAGTCTGGACTGCACATAACTCACCCTTATCCTCCTTCCTCCCATCATGCCGTGTGCCCAGAGACAACTGATCCCACACTTGGACACTCTGAAAAGCTGTTTACTTTTCCATTTATAGATTCAGGTCTCTCGCCATGTACCATGCCTGGCCCATATGCTTAACCTCGTGCTTCAGCGGTTTCTCAAAACACTTGTGTGCCCATTTTACAAAGTCAGCTACAGCTTTCACCGCCCTTGCCGTGCTTCAGCAGCGTTTGAAGATTCTGGCTCACTGACTGGTGTGTGATGTCCCCACTAGAGATGAGCAGTGTTCGACTAGAACTGTTCGCCAATCTCAAATTCGAGCTGTTTTGGGCGGTGTTCGAGTTGTTCGACGAACCCGAACGATTTGCAAAAAATTCGGCTGTTCGAGGTTATGTTCGATAACTGTTCGTGCACCAAAAGCGTGTCCTGCATGTCTGGCGCTATTTAGAGCACCAATCATGCAGGGATTGTCTGCCACTCACTGTAATGCCACAGCCATGGTGGTTGTGGCATTACAGTGATTGCAGAAATCGATGGGAACAGTGCTCACAGTGAAACATGAAAAGCCGGCAATTCAGCAGCGGCATACACCGGTACCCGACAATTTAGAACCGAAAGAATAGAGCTTCACACATAGATTAGATAGATATAAACATGTCAGCCACATATATACGAAGTACAGTGAAAGTGCTGCTTACTGTACTTGTCATTTAGCGTAAAGGATTTATCAAAAAAAATAATAGTGTTTTCATGCACCGTCTCTTTAAAAAAGCCGGCCGGCAATTCAGCATCTGTACCCGACAATTTATAATAGAAAGAATAGAGCATCACACATAGATTAGATAGATAGAAACATGTCAGTCACATATATATGAAGTACAGTGATAGTGTTGGTTACTGTACTTGTCATTTAGTATTAAAATAAAGGATTTATTATTAAAAAAATTGGCGTGGGGTTCCCCTTAACTTTAGGCTCTAGCGGAGGTTAAGCAGACAGCTGGGGCAGATGTTTGAAGCCTGGGAAGGGGGTAATACCCACGGAGCTTCCCAGGCTACTAATATCAGCCCCCAGCTGAATACATAGCCTTTACTAGCTATTAAAATGGGGGACCCCCCCAAAAAAATGACGTGGGGTCCCCCCTAATTTAATAGCTAGCAAAGGCTAGGCAGACAGCTGGGGGCTGATATTAATAGCCCAGGAAGGGAGCCATGAATATTGGCTCCCTCCCAGGCTAGAAACACCAGCCGTCAGCCGCCCCAGAAATGGCGCATTCATAGGATGCGCCAATTCTGGCACTTAGCCTCGCTCTTCCACGCTGCCCTGGTGCGGTGGCAGGGGGTAATAGGGCTGGGGTTGATGTCAGCTTATAATGCCAGCTGACATCAAGCCCAGGTTAGTAATGGAGAGGCGTCTATAAGACACCCCCATTACTGACCCCATAGTCAAAGTTAAAAAAAACACAAACACCCAGAATAAAGTCCTTTAATTGAAATAAAGACACAATTCTTTATTGTTCTAAATTAAACCATACTTACCATCACGCCCATTCCAGCTGAAGCCAACGATCTCCTGTAATAAAAATAAAATAATAAAGCAACCTCATCCTTACCTTTCCATGGTTCCCACGACAGCTTCAGCTCTGCTACATCGAGATGACAGGCTGGACCGCAGCAGAACGCCGCCATCCAGCCTGTCATCCCGCAGACACTGAGAAGCGCAGGCATGCTTGCGCTCCACATTGTCTCTCTGTGACGGCATAAAGATGAGCCGAGGTCATGTCCAATGAACTCGGCTCACCTCATGCACGTCACTTACAGCGTGGGAGAATTCTCACGCTGAAGCGCTGAGTGCAGGAGAATTTTCCCACGCTGTCAGTGAGGTGCATGAGGTGAGCTGAGTTCATTGGACATGAGCTCACCTCATGCACGTCACTGACAGCGTGGGAGAATTCTCCTGCACTCAGCACTTCAGCGTGAGAATTTTCCCACGCTGTCAGTGACGTGCATGAGGTGAGCTGAGTTCATTGGACATGAACTCGGCTCATCTGGATGCCGTCACAGAGAGACACTGAGGAGCGCAAGCATGCCTGGGCTTCTCAGTGTCTGCGGGATGACAGGCTGGATGGCAGCGTTCTGCTGCGGTCCAGCCTGTCATCTCGATGTAGCAGAGCTGAAGCTGTCGTGGGAACCATGGAAAGGTAAGGATGAGGTTGCTTTATTATTTTTCTTTTATTGCAGGAGATCGTTGGCTTCAGCTGGAATGGGCGTGATGGTAAGTATGGTTTAATTTAGAACAATAAAGAATTGTGTGTTTATTTCAATTAAAGGACTTTTTTCTGGGTGTTGTGTTTTTTTTAAATACTTTACTAGAAATTCATGGCGGTCATGTCTAATACTGGCGTGACCCCATGAATTTTGGGCTTGGGGCCAGCTGATAATACCAAGCTGGCCCTAACCCCTTTATTACCCAGTGAGCCACCGTACCAGGGCCCTGGATGAGTTGGGTACAGCGCCAGAAGATGGCGCTTCTATGAACGCGCCGTTTTCCGGGGTGGCTGCGGACTGCAATTTGCAGCGGGGGGGGCCCAGAAAGCTTGGGCCTCCCTGCACTGCAGATTCCAGCCCCCAGCTGCCTAGTTGTACCTGGCTGGACACAAAAATAGGGCGAAGCCCCACGTATTTTTTTTTTAATTATTTCATGAAATTCATGAAATAATTAAGAAAAAAAGGCCTTCCCTATATTGTTGTGTCCGGCCAGGTACAAATAGGCAGCTGGTGGTTGGGGGCAGCCCATTCCTGCCTGCTGTACCTGGCTGGACACAAATATAGTGCGAAGCCCCACTTCAATTTTTTTAAACTATTTCAGGAAATTCATGAAATAATTTAAAAAAAATTGACGTGGGGCTTCCCACTATATTTGTGTCCAGTCAGGTGCAGCAGGCAGGAACGGGCTGCCCCCAACCACCAGCTGCCTATTTGTACCTGGCCGGACACAACAATATAGGGAAGCCCTTTTTTTCTTAATTATTTCATGAAATAATTTAAAGAAAATTGACGTGGGGCTTCGCCCTGTTTTTGTGTCCAGCTAGGTACAACTAGGCAGCTGGGGGCTGGAATCCGCAGCGCAGGGAGGCCCAAGCTTTCTGGGCCACCCCCGCTGCAAATTGCAGTCCGCAGCCACCCCGGAAAATGGCGCGTTCATAGAAGCGCCATCTTCTGGCGCTGTACCCAACTCATCCAGGGCCCTGATGCGGTGGCTCACTGGGTAATAAAGGGGTTAGGGCCAGCTTGGCATTATCAGCTGGCCCTAAGCCCAAAATTCATGGGGTCACGCCAATATTAGACATGACCACCATGAATTTCTAGTAAAGTATTTAAAAAAAACACAACACCCAGAAAAAAGTCCTTTAATTGAAATAAACACACAATTCTTTATTGTTCTAAATTAAACCATACTTACCGTCACGCCCATTCCAGCTGAAGCCAACGATCTCCTGAAATAAAAGAAAAATAATAAAGCAACATCATCCTTACCTTTCCATGGTTCCCATGACAGCTTCAGCTCTGCTACATCGAGATGACAGGCTGGACCGCAGCAGAACGCTGCCATCCAGCCTGTCATCCCGCAGACACTGAGAAGCGCAGGCTTGCTTGCGCTCCACAGTGTCTCTCTGTGAGGGCATCCAGATGAGCCGAGTTAATGTCCAATGAACTCAGCTCACCTCATGCACGTCACTGACAGCGTGGGAAAATTCTCCTGCACTCAGCGCTTCAGCGTGGGAGAATTCTCACACTGAAGCGCTGAGTGCAGGAGAATTCTCCCACGCTGTCAGTGACGTGCAGGAGGTGAGCTGAGTTCATTGGACATGAGCTCACCTTATGCACGTCACTGACAGCATGGGAAAATTCTCCTGCACTCAGCGCTTCAGCGTGGGAGAATTCTCACGCTGAAGCGCTGAGTGCAGGAGAATTCTCCCACGCTGTCAGTGACGTGCAGGAGGTGAGCTGAGTCCATTGGACATGAGCTCACCTTATGCACGTCACTGACAGCGTGGGAGAATTCTCCTGCACTCAGCGCTTCAGCGTGAGAATTTTCCCACGCTGTCAGTGACGTGCATGAGGTGCGCCGAGTTCATTGGACATGAACTCGTCTCATCTTTATGCCGTCACAGCCAGACACTGCAGAGCGCAAGCATGCCTGCGCTTCTCAGTGTCTGCGGGATGACAGGCTGGATGGCAGCGTTCTGCTGCGGTCCAGCCTGTCATCTCGATGTAGCAGAGTTGAAGCTGTCGTGGGAACCATGGAAAGGTAAGGATGATGTTGCTTTATTATTTTTCTTTTATTGCAGGAGATCGTTGGCTTCAGCTGGAATGGGCGTGACGTTAAGTATGGTTTAATTTAGAACAATAAAGGATTGTGTCTTTATTTCAATTAAAGGACTTTATTCTGGGTGTTTGTGTTTTCTTTTAACTTTGACTATGGGGTTAGTAATGGGGGTGTCTTATAGACGCCTCTCCATTACTAACCTGGGCTTGATGTCAGCTGGCATTATAAGCTGACATCAACCCCAGCCCTATTACCCCCTGCCACCGCTACAGGGCAGCGTGGAAGAGCGAGGCTAAGTGCCAGAATTGGCGCATCCTATGAATGCGCCATTTCTGGGGCGGCTGACGGCTGGTGTTTCTAGCCTGGGAGGGGGCCAATATTCATGGCTCCCTTCCTGGGCTATTAATATCAGCCCCCAGCTGTCTGCCTAGCCTTTGCTAGCTATTAAATTAGGGGGGACCCCACGTCATTTTTTTGGGGGGGTCCCCCATTTTAATAGCTAGTAAAGGCTATGTATTCAGCTGGGGGCTGATATTAGTAGCCTGGGAAGCTCCGTGGGTATTACCCCCTTCCCAGGCTTCAAACATCTGCCCCAGCTGTCTGCTTAACCTCCGCTAGAGACTAAAATTAAGGGGAACCCCACGCCAATTTTTTTTAATAATAAATCCTTTATTTTAATACTAAATGACAAGTACAGTAACCAACACTATCACTGTACTTTATATATATGTGACTGACATGTTTCTATCTATCTAATCTATGTGTGAAGCTCTATTCTGTCTGTTATAAATTGTCGGGTACAGATGCTGAATTGCCGGCCGGCTTTTTTAAAGAGACGGTGCATGAAAACACTATTATTTTTTTTAATAAATCCTTTACACTAAATGACAAGTACAGTAAGCAATATTGTCACTGTACTTCATATATATGTGACTGACATGTTTCTATCTATCTAATCTATGTGTGAAGCTCTATTCTGTCTGTTATAAATTGTCGGGTACAGATGCTGAATTGCCGGCCGGCTTTTTTAAAGAGACAGTGCATGAAAACACTATTATATTTTTTAATAAATCCTTTACACTAAATGACAAGTACAGTAAGCAACACTGTCACTGTACTTCATATATATGTGACTGACATGTTTCTATCTATCTAATCTATGTGTGAGGCTCTATTCCTTCTTGTCTAAATTGTCGGGTACCGGTGTATGCCGCTGCTGAATTGCCGGCAGGCTTTTTTAAAGAAAGCGTCTTCTGAGCAGTTTGTCAGCTTTTGGACACCTTTGAAGGTGTTTTCTATGTGTTTCTATGTGTTTTTGTTTGCCTGCCATTGGTTTTAACGGTGGTCGATGGTGTTCTAAGGTGTTCGACGAACAGTTCGACGAACAGTTCATCGAACATCCCGGTGTTCGACGAACCGAACCGAACCCGAACACTACGGGGGTGGCTCAACACTAGTCCCCACGTGTTGGAACTCTACACTGCAGATGTTGGGAAGGATTTGTGAGCAGAAGAGGGCAGTTGTTGAGTACCAGCATCAACAAGGCCGTCGGTATTCAGTTCAGACTCCACACATAATACCTCAGGAGTGAACATGAATGTCAGACATCTGTACCTGTTAGCAGTCTGGCATGCATAGCTGAGTTTATGTTTCGCTGCCTTTCCCGTGACCCTCGCGTTCTCAAAATTTTGAGTGACAGTCATTACTGGTTGGTGACACTTCTAGACCCACGCAACAAGGACAACTTTCAACCTCTTTTTCCTGAGGCGGACAGGTCTACAAAAATGGGGCAGTACCAGAAGGCCCTTATTGTGGAACTATTAAAAAAATTCCCATCTGAAAACGCTGGCGGCAGAGGTCACAGTTTATTGGACAACCAAGGAGTACAGGCAAGAGAGACACAACTCCAATCCAGCAGAGGCAGGGGAACACTGTCAAAGTTTTGGGAGAGTTTTCTCAGCCACTCCCATCACACAGGCCCTGAGGCGTGGGGTACTCTCACAAGGAGTGCAAAGTTTGGGAAGATGCTGAGGGAGTACCTTGCTGGCCGTACCAACGTCCTCTGTGATTCCTCTGTGCCTTTTAATTATTGGGTATCCAACATGGAATGAACTGGCTCACTATGTCTTGTAGGTCCTGGTGTGCCCTGTTGCTAGCGTTTTATCAGAGCGGGTTTTTAGTGCCGCTGGTGGAATTATAACTGATAAGCGCATCCGCCTGTCAACTGAAAATGCTGACAAGCTGACTCTTATAAAAATGAACAAGGGCTGGATTGGGCCAGACTTCTCAACACCACCGAATGATAGCAGCATAACATAAACTCAAATCCAGTGTCTTTTTTTCAGAGGTGTATTCCCATGCAACTTTGCACACCAACACATGGGTATACGGTTCCTAATTTTGGCTATTTGCTCTTGTCCTCCTCCTTCTCCTAATCTTCATCCTCGACCACCATAGCACCAGGGTGACCATGGTCCGTGATGCAACACCCACATTATTTTTTAAAGGGTGCTTATAATGCCCGTAAAAAAATATATATACAGTATGTTCATGTATACCCCCCAGGGGTAAATGTTTGTCAGCCCATACACATAGTGCATGGGCATTACAAGTATAGTAGACCCGCTCCTTTTTAATGGGAACATTTTTTATGAGACCCTCCTCCACGTCTTTTCCAAGGTGCATTGGAGTGCCTCCCAATTTTTTTTTCAGCCCTTACATTCACTGCATAGGCAAACACTATGGGAGCCCCACTTCCTAAAAATGGGAACATTTTTTCATGAGGCCCTCTATGTCTCTTCCATGGGTCATTGGAGTACCTCCCAATTTTTGGCAGCCCTTGCATTCACTGCATAGGCCAACACTTTGGGAGACCGACTTCCTAATAATGGGAACATTGTTTTCAGGAGGCCCTCTGACCTCCATGTCTCTTCCAAGGGGCATTGGAGTGCCTCCTAATTTTTGACAACCCTTGCATTCACTGCATAAGCAAACACAATGGGAGACCTACTTCTTAATAATGGGAATATTGTTTTCAGGAGGCCCTCCTCTAAGTCTCTTCAAAGGGGTATAGGGGTGCATCAAAATTTTCGAAGGGGTATTGGGTTGCATCCAAATTTTGGACAGCCCTGCCACTCACTGCATACGCAATAACAATATAGGAGACCCACTCTTTAGTAATGAGAACAACAAAGCATAGCCGGCTGATGGCTCTCTAAGAATAGTGTGGGCCGACTGCTGGCCCTTTAAGAATAGTAAAGGCCGCCTGATGGCCCTATAAAAATAATCTTTGTGACTTTCAGAGTCCCTCCTTCATAAATGAAACAGGACGTGTTTTGAGCTAATATTTTGCTCCATCCAGGAGTTCACATTAGAAAATCAAAATTTGTGTCTGGTACCTCACGGAAGAGCGCGACACATGAGCACCTTCTTGCTGCACTATCTGCAACAAAATTCCTGTATTGTTAGGATTCAAAATAGTGCTGACTACTGGGTTGCCACTCTGTTACATCCATGGTACAAAAGTAAATTTTGCCAGATGCTTTCCGCCCTAGAAAGGGACAAGTGCCTGCTGGAGTATCAAAAAACATGCTTGTAGACATCCTTAAGAGTGGTTTTCCCCAAGACAGCAGTAAGACACACAGTGTGCATTGCAGTTGTAGACTTCCAACCCCGGTAACATCAATTTGTAACCACAAAAACATTAGCGGCAGCAGTGTAAGTGTCAGAAGCAATTTCTAGGAGTCTTTTCACACATATTTTGGACCAGCCTGTGCACCAGCACAACAAATTACAAGTCTAAACATGTAGTGAACGACTGGAGGGGATGGTGAAGGAGTATCTCTAACTCAATATCAATGCCATCAGGCAGGGTTTGAACCCTTTTGAATTTTGGTCTTCAAAAATGGAAGAGTGGCCTGAGCTTGCCTTTCACACCTTGAAGGTCTTGTCATGTCTTCAGCACTGCTGGTGGTGTCCTAACAGATAAGGGTATCCGGCTGTCCCCTGAATGTGTAAATCTCCTAACTTTCATTAAGATGAACAAGTCATGTATCTCTAAGGACGTTTGCACCCCAATCACAGACTGTGCAGACTAGGTGTAGTTTTTAGTGTGCTGCACTGATCTCGCATTATTGTAGTCTGTGACACCTTTGTCGTGGCTTCTGTGCCTGCTGTTGCTATGGCTGCTGATGTTAGCAATAATTTTTTGAAATGTGGAGACTCCAATTTGGGTCTCTACCTAGTGGGTTGCCTGTAGTGGAAGGTGTGTCTGTCCCCATTATACTATTTCTACTCTGGTGAAATTGATGCCACTTTTGCGGTGTATGGCAATAATTTTTTGAAATGTGGAGACTCCTGGCTGGGTCTCCATCTGGTGTGTTTCCTGTAGTGGAAGGGGTGTCAGTGCCCCATTATACTATTTCTACTCTTGTGAAATTGATGCCACTTTAGTGGTGTGTGGCAACAATTTTTTGAAATGTGGAGATTCAAAGATGGGTCTACTTCATGTGTTGCCTGTAGCAGTAGGGCTCCCAGATCGGCAGGCCTGCACTTACTTTCCGTCAACTACCTGTGTTGCTTGACTTATAGTTTTCTAGAAATAGTAGTGTACAAAACTGATATTTGTGCCACCTAAGTGTGGCTGAGTAGAAAAGTAACTTTAGCTGTTGCATGTGGTATCACTTACTAGCACATCAGGCCTGCACTGATACCTCACCCACCTCATCTAAATTTGAACTCAAATTCAAAGCTGTAAATGCTAGCCCAGACTCTGATAACTCATGCATGGCCCATGGCCCGTGGCTGACTGCTGCTGTGCCTTTATAAAATTTGTACTGTGGATCAATTGATGCCACTTTTCCTGGTGTCTGCCCCTAATTTGAGCTATTTTGGCAGCTTTTGGGCCCTTTTGAAGGTGGTGTGCTTGCGTTTGGTTTGGCCTCCCATTGAATGCAATGGGATTCGGATATGTTCTACAAACTGTTGATTGGAACTGAATCGAACCTTCAAAGGTTGGCTCTACTGCTGAGCAACATCAGCTGTCCTTCTGTAACTCCATTAATCTTGGTTATGAAGGTCACGGGTTTCACTCCACCTAAGTCTGGTATCTCCGTCTTCTTTTCTTCTTCATCCTCCTCTCCAGAGGAAACTGGAAGGGTGACTTGAGACAAAGCATTAGCATTCTGTTTGCCAGAACGGTACTTGATGAAGTAATTAAACTTCACCATTCAGACGACCCACTTCTATTCCAGGGCCCACAGCTTCGCACTTTGCAGAAGAGCCAATGGATTATTGTCAGTCTGGACCAATACCTGTGCTCCAGTGAGGTATTCGGCGAACTTCTCGGTCATGGTTCAGATGAGCACCAACAGCTCCAACTTAAAGGAACTGTAGTTATTTGTGTTTCGTTCGTAGTTTCTCAAAGACCTACAGCCATATACTATTACTCGTTCCTGGCACCCCTGCTCCTGGGCCAGCACCGCTCCTGATCCATGAAGACTTCCGTCCATATATAGAATAAATTTACAATCATATTGAGCATATGCCAACACTGGTTAAGGCTTCTTTCAGCTCATCCAGGGCTTGTTATTGCGAGGGTCCCCAGGCAATGGGATGATTCTTTGGGCTTTTTGCATTAACTTGTGAAGAGGCTCGGCTATCTTAGTGAAGTTCGAGATGAAACATTGATAATAAGATATCCTGATATTCCCAGGAACTCTCACAGCTCTCGAAGAGTCCGTGGCGGAGGCCAGTTCCTTACTAGTGTTGAGCCACCCCCGTAGTGTTCGAGTTCGGTTCGGTTCGTCGAACACCTTCGAACACCGTTAAAACCAATGGCAGGCAAACAAAAACACATAGAAACACATAGAAAACACCTTCAAAGGTGTCCAAAAGCTGACAAACTGCTCAGAAGACATAACTAACACATGGAAAAGTGACAAGTACATATAGTCATGCGAAAATAAAAGAGGTGGAGGAGTAAAAGGAGGGGGAGACACAGATATAGGCATGTCATGCCCTTCTAAAATCCAAAAAGTGAGAAGCCGACACGGCCAGTCCGCTCCTGCCCGTGCCACCTCCGTGTCGCCGGGTTTGTGCCAGAGCCGCGGTGAACCCTGACGGCCAGCCCCCCTCTCCCAATACTGGTGCCTGTCCGCTGGTGGGTCGAGCGAGCCCCCCTGTGGTGGAGGCAGCTCTAAGCTTTTTAATTTAAATTGTCTCTCTAATTTGAATGAATACACTTTAAATCCATTTACAAGGATCTATTGGAGGGCAAGTCTCATGCCAGCAGCCGCGGTAATTCCAGCTCCAGTAGCGTCCACTAAAGCTGCTGCAGTTAAAAAGCTTTTATAAGGATCGAGCTCGGCTGTCCACCGCAAGGCATCCTACTGCCAGTCCCAGCCCCTATGCCTTGGGGTGCCTCCTGATGCTCTTCACTAAGTATCCCATGGTCCCGAAGCATTTCCTTTGAAAAAATTAAGTGTCTAAACTACAGGTGGTGCAGCTTGCTTAACAGCCGGGATAATCCGCTCACTAGCAGACACTGCTACTAGGCACAAAGTATTTCCTGGGCTAGATGCAGTTAAAAATTTGTAATTAGATACTCTCGTTGGATGCTGAGAAAGCATTCCATAGAGTCTCCTGGCACGCCATATATGATTCTCTTAAAAAGCTTGGGGTAGGGGTCTAGGGGACCCTTTTATAGCCAAAATCACGGCCCTGTATCGCAATACGTCACCTAGGCTGAAGATAAATGGAACTGTAGCACCCTGAGGGCTCGGTTGCTACAGACGTATTGCACCTCACCCAGAGGTGTGATATCTCACTCTCAGGTAAGGATGGAGTGTGGATCAGGACCCGACACCTGCATGCATTACACCACATTGCCGTGGGGCAGGGCGACCAATATGCCCCTGAGATGGGCACGACAGTCCCTGTCCCTGGCTGGAGTGGGGGGAGGGAACACTGAGGAAGGGGAACCCTGTAGTGCAGGAGCAGGGAGGAAGCAGTTCCTGGGTGCATTGAGAAGGGAGTATAAAAGGTGGGCACCATCTTAGTTCAGTGCAGAGAAGTCTGAGCAGAAGTGGCAGGGAGCAGGGGCTCTGCATGAGCTCTGCTCCGGAGGCGGGCCTAGTAACAGAGGCCCAGGCCTGGAAGAGGGAGAAGGAAGGAAGAGGAGCGGAGAAGGCTCCAGGAATGAGGAATGAAGGGATCCCAGGGGTGCGGACGGGCGAGTCGCCACCGCACGCCCGAATCCACCTGCGTGGAGGGGTCAGGCCAAAGGGGGAGACCGATCCCCGAACTAGTGGAGGCAGGAAACGACCCTCAGCTAGAAACCGGAGGCTCTGACATTTTATGTGGCGCAGCCCCTCGCTACACCCGCTAGGAAGGCACCACATAGGGTCAGGGAAACTGGCGCCAAGTTTACCAAGAGGAGGCCCGAGGCAGCCGGACAGAAGTGTTGGTAAGAAAGGCCAGACAAAGGACACACAAAGGGGGTCCTGTGAAGTGCTCCAAAGTTATCTGGGAGTTGTCTGAGCCCCTCACCTGGTGAGCACAGTACGACGTGGGCAGCCGTTACCTGCAGACGTGGTCTGGATAATAAGAACTGTGAGTAAAGGCCCTGAACTGCATCACTGACTCCGTGTCGTTACTGCTGCTGCCCTGCACCATCACCCCCATCCTCCGCATACACTGCCCTGAGGCTATACTCCTCCCGTGGGGAGTTATGCTACGCTCTGCTGCACCCACAACACCAGCCTCAGTGGTCTGCCCTGTAGCGGCGGTTCACTCTGACCGCAATCCACGGGTGGCGTAGTCGGACATTTAAACATGAAAACCACATAAATAGTTCCGCCACTGGTTTGACCGCCCTGAGCCACGGAACTGGGTCGCCGCCACGAAGACTACAACCACCAGCATCCACCAATAAGGGTCCGGCTTCGGGTGTCCCAAGGCCCAGGGGGTGCGTCAGAACATTTTCATCACCTTTCACAATCACCAATGGGACAAGGCAGTGATGTCCTCTGTCCCCTCTCTTATACATCCTAGTGACGGAGCACCTGCTCTCATCAATTCGCCATAACCCCAATATTAGGTGGATTGAGGTGGGAGGCACCGAGTACAAGTGATCTCTATTTGCTGATGATGTCCTAGTATATATCACTCAATCACATATATCCATCCATGCTGTTATGGCTGAAATAGATCACTTTGTTACATGGTAAAATTTTAAAATCAATGCAGCGAAGTCTGAGGCCCTCGATGTCTCCCTCCCCAAATCCATATAGGATTCCATCCAGTCCAACTTTCCCTTTGCCTGGCCCTCACAGGGTATCAAATACTTAGGAATTCCTATTCATAGAGACCTCTCCCATCTATGTTATCTTAATTTTGGGCCCTTTATTGAACAACTCCATACAGACCACGGTTGGCAAGTTAGAACTGTAAGATTCACTACGTGAACCACTGGTGTTTTGTGGAAAAGCACATGTACACTGCGTTCCAAATTATTATACAAAAAGTGTTTAGGAGTGATAAGGGAAGAATTTGTTTGTTTGTCAGTTAAACTCATTGATGGTGATGTGTGTCAGGGCTCTTTATATCACTGTAAGCAATTGCAGACACCTGTGCTAATTAGTTTGGCAGGTGTGTCCAATGAAAGGCAAGACTACTTAAGAAGGCTCTCTCACATTATTAAGCAGCCTACATTTTCTGCCAAAATGGGAAAGAAAAAGGATGCGTCGGCTGCTGAGAAGCAACAAATTGTGGAGTGTTTAGGTCAAGGCATGACTACAATCAACATTGTGCGATGATCAGGATGAAGTGTCTTGGCAATCAAGAAGTATGTAGCTGATTCACAGTACACACGTGTGCGTGCTGATAAGGGCAAATTGAGGACTCTTTCCTACAGGCAATTACGTCAGGTTGAAAGAGCAGCGGCAAAAAAGCCTTGTCATAGCAGCAGACAAGTTTTTGAAGCTGCTTGTGCCTCCAACGTCCCCCGAACAACAAGATGCAGGGTCCTTCAGAGGTTTGCAGCTGTGCATGCGCCATCCTGTCGACCTCCTCTATCCACTTCACACAAGCAGAAACGGCTCCAGTGGGCCAAACATTACATGAAGACTGATTTCAAAACTGTTTTGTTCACGGATGAGTGCCGTGCAGCGCTCGATGGTCCAGATGGATGGAGTGGAGGATGGCTGGTTGATGGACACCCCACGCAAACACGGCTACAGCGCCAACAAGGAGGAGGTGGAGTAATGTTTTGGGCTGGAATCATGGGGAGAGAGATTGTCGGCCCCTTTAGGATCCCTGAAGGCGCTAAAGATGAACTCCATAATGTATGTGGATTTTCTCAAACAGCACTTCCTGCCATGGTTCAAGAAGAAGAACCGTGTATTTCACAGCAAGATCATTTTTCTGCATGATAATGCACCATCTCATGCTGCACATAAAACATCTGCATCTCTGGCTGATATGGGCATAAAAGGGGACAAACTTATGGTGTGACCCCCATGCTCCCCTGACCTCTACCCCATTCAGAACCTTTGGAGCATCATTAAAAGGAGTGTCTATGATGGCGGGAGGCAGTTCACATCTAAGCAACAGCTCTGGGAGGTTATTCTGTCCTCATGCAAAACAATTGAAGCAGAAACCATCCAAAACCTGACAAATTCAATGGACGAGAGAGTTCAGAAGCTCCTTTCGAACAAGGGGTCCTATGTGAAAATGTAACATCACCTAGAATAAAGTTTTGAGTTGAAAACTGTTTGATTTCAGTTTCTAACAACCTGCTAATGCTTATAATTTCAAAAATGACCATTTTTTTGGTCTTTATTAAAATGAAAAGGTTGATCGAAAAGTTTGGGGGATCTAAGAGTGTGGCAACCCAGTAGTCATGATTACTTCGAATTCTGACAATATGAGGGTCATGCTGCAGGTAGTGCAGCAAGAAGGCACTTATGTGCCTTGCGCATCTCGGAGCGCCAAAATTATTTTCCGGGCTAGATGCAGCTAAAAATTATTTTTAATTTTAAATCTGGTGAAGCTTTAGTATAGATGGCCTAATAGGATCAGTGCTGCACACTGCTACAAAGCCCAAATTATTTTCCAGTCAAGATACAGATAAACATGATTAGTAATTTGAAAGCTTAAAACGGTTGGTAGGGTGATTTTAACCAATCATCAAGCTTTTACTCTCCCCAGGATGACACAGGGGTAGAAAAGTCGTTTCGGATCCATGATTTGTTCATCTTTATGAACGTGAGTCTGTCTACATTATCAGTGGAGAGCCGCGTGCGCTTATCTGTCAGCACACCACCAGCAGCACTGAACACACGTTCAGACAGAACGCTGGCTGCGGGGCATGACAAGATCTCCAAGGCGTAAGTGGCTAGCTCCGGCCATTTATCCAGATTGGAAGCCCAAAAAGAGCAAGGGTCCAGTGACACAGTCGTGGCTTCAATGTTTACTTGGAGATACTCCTGTACCATCGTCTCTAGGCGTTGACTATGTGTCAGACTTCTTGTCTCCTGTGGCCTTGCAAAGGATGGGCTAAAAAAGTGGTGAAATGATTCCGCAAAATTGATGTTACCAGCAGATACTGTGGTTCTGTTACGGTTTGAGTGCTGAACACTTGACAGTCCCACGGTTGGCAAGTTGGAACTGTGAGATTCACTACGTGCACCACTAGTATTTTGTGGAAAAGCACATGTAAGATTCTGCAACAGTCTCTGCTGATACTCCTGCATGCGTGCATCCCTTTCTATGGCAGGAATAATTTCTGCAAATTTACTTTTGTACCGGGGATCTAACAGTGTGGCAACCCAGTAGTCAGGATTATTTCTAATTCTCACAATTCGAGGGTCATGTTGCAGGTAGTGCAGCAAGAAGGCACTCATGTGTGTTGCGCATCCAGGAGCACCAAGTCCCTGTTGTGTTGGTGGCGAGGTAACAATCATGCTTCCTTCCTCTGTCCTCTCCCCCCAACCTCGCACAACAGAAATGTGATCAAGGTCTCCCTCATCTGATGAGTCTTCCATCAGTTCGTCCTCCACTTCTTCCTGGGCTCCTGCACCTTCCTCACTAGTTTGGCTGCTACCATGCGCCCTGGTAAAACCATCTCCCCCACCCTCACATGCCTGCCGCCTTGGTGCTGCCGACCGTCTGGACCTTGCAGATGTTAGCCCTTCCGCATACAACTCCTCCTCCTCTACTTCCTCCACCTCCTCTTGTGCCACCACCTGACTCCGAATTCTGTTTAACATGTGCTCCAGCATGTAAATCACCGGAATAGTCATGCTGATAATGGCATCGTCAGCACTAAACATCTTCGTCGCCATTTCAAAACTGTGCAGAAGGGTGCATAGGTCCCTGATCTGAGACCACTCCTCCAGCGTGATTTGCCCCACCTCTGAATCTCGTTGGCCCAGGCTATACGTCAGAACGTATTGCACCAGGGCTTGTCGGTGCTGCCACAGTCGCTGCAACATGTGCAGAGTTGAATTCCACCGGGTAGGCACATCGCATTTTAGCCGGTGAAGTGGTAGGCCCAACGACTTCTGTAGAGATGTAAGTCGCTGAGCTGCGGGATGCGAACGGCGGAAGTGAGCACACAGCGACCGTGCCCTCTGCAGAAGGCCATCTAGTCTGGGATAGTGGGCTAAAAATTGCTGGACAACCAGGTTCAACACGTGAGCCATACAAGGCACGTGTGTGACATTGCCCCGGCGAAGGGCCGCACCCAGGTTTGCAGCATTGTCGCACAGGGCCTTCCCTGGTTTCAGGTCCAGTGGAGACAGCCATTCATGAAATTGGTTCTCCAGAGCTGACCACAACTCCTCAGCTGTGTGACTCACATTTCCCAGACATTTCAATGTAAAAACCGCCTGATGACGTTGAGCCCTACTGCCAGCATAGTAAGGAGGTGTGCAGGATCCCTTCTGCGCAGTTAGAAAGCTTGTGGCATGACCAGACAGGCTTTGGGTGCAGGTGGAAGACCGAGAGGAGGTTGAGGAGGCAGAAGCAGTGGAGGAACTTTGACATAAAGAGGATTGACGCACAACTCGTGGGGACGGCAAGACTTGGACAGCAGCCCCTTGTCCTGCTGTCACCATAGTTACCCAGTGCCCAGTCAGCGACATGTAACGCCCCTGTCCATGCCTACTCATCCAAGTGTCTGTGGTGAAATGCACCCTGTCACACACAGAGTTTCTCAAAGAAGCGGTGATGTTGTGTGCGACATGCTGGTGGAGCGCAGGCACACCTTTCTTTGAGAAGTAGTGCCGACTGGGCATCTGGTACTGGGGCACTGCGACGGACATAAGGTCTCGAAAATCCTCTGTGTCCACCAGGAGGAAAGGCAGCATTTCTGTAGCCAAGAGCTTGCAGATGGTGAAATTCAACCTCTTAGCTTTCTCATGGCTAGGAGGAAATGGTCTTTTACTTGTCCACATCTGAGGGACCGAGGGCTGGCTATTGTGCTTAGACGGGGTTGATAAGGGTGTCCCCGGCAAACTGCCGGTCTGTGAGGAAGATGCAGGCGGACATGTTAGGTTGCCTTGATCCAAAGGTGGTGCTATCGATGTCGGACAGCGCTCAACACCAGCTGGTGTTACCACCTCCAAAGAAAATGATGACCTGCCAATCACGCTGGCTGTTGCGGGTAAAGAGGTGGCAGGTCTGCACCCCAAAACAGGTGTGACTGCTGTCCCCCCAGTCACAGAGGATGAAGAGGCCGCGGATGCACAAGATATGGCAGACGGTGATTGGCCCGGCCGGCTAGGCCGCATTGTAGCACACTGAGCTTCCCACTGCAACTTATGCTTCATGTCCATGTGCCGGTTTATGCATGAAGTACTCAAACTATGTATTTTTTGGCCTCTACTTAGCTTTTGCTGACAAATGTTACAGATAACACGAGTTGGGTCATCTTTATCGATCTGAAAAAATGACCAGGCTATGCAAGGCTTAGCACCCATGCGACCTGAAGAGCCACCACGACTTGTGGTGAGAGGCAGAGTTGTGTTTGAGGATGCAGTTGTTGACGTGCTTCCAGTACTACGTCTCTGTCCAGGAAGGCGCAACCTGACCTCGTCGTCACTAGCATCTTCCTCCACCTCCTCTGCTGACCTCATCTCTTGGCTGACTGCGGGTTGACAGTAAGTGGGATCTCCGACCTCATCATCATCACCCTGTGCGTTATCACACCCGTCGTCCTCAGAGCCAACCTGTTCCTGCCCTGACAAAAAACTAAAGTTGTCGCTCCAATCAGGTATTTGAGTCTTATCATCGTCTTCCTCATTGTCTCCACCAACAGGAGTTACAGTTTGGGAATGAGGGTCTACATTATGGTCAGAACCTTCTGCGTCTGGTCCTGGATCCGACTCAAAGATTCTGGGCATCAGTGCAGATCATTTCCTCGTCTGGATTCACAGAAGAGCTGGAGTCGACCTCTGATTCCCAGGCTATAGTATGAGTAAACAGCTCTGCAGACTCAACCATCTGTTCTACCTCATACTCAGACGGGCAGCTGGAGATTTGGGAGCTGTGAGGAAGCAAGTGCGATTTGGGTGACACCTTTGAGGACTGGAGTATTTGTGATGTTGAAGTTGATGTGGAGGAGAGCCCACTTAAAGGAGCACTTGATATCCGTTGAAGCACCTGCTGTTTTTGTGCCTCATCTGGAATTTGTAGCGATTGGCGTGGCCGCAAGAAAGGGATCTTATCACATTGTCCGCTAAAAGAAGTAGACATTTTAGTTTGGCTGCAAGATGGTCTTTCTTCTGCAGATGTTACTGTTGCTTTAACACCTACAACACGGACACAACCTTTTTTCCCCTTCCCAACACGCCTATTCCCCTTTCCACCAGCAGCAGGCCTTTTTCCACTCATTTTGGTGGTTAACTAATTCACAACTCTGGAGTTGTTTGCACAAAAAAACAATGGATGGTAACCGAGCAGAGCTGAGTGGCCAAACTGTGGTATTAGGCCAAAACTATTGGCTGGGTTAGATGCAGAAAAAAATTATTTTGAATTTGCAACCTGATGGAGGTCAGTATAGATGGACTAATACAAATAGTCCCACACACTGCTAAAAGCCCAAATATTTTTTCAGAGGTACTGTAGATGCAGATAAAAATTATTTTTAATTTGCAACCTGATGGAGGTCAGTATAGATGGACTAATAGACCAAGTCCCACACACCGCTAGAAGCCCAACTATTTTTTCAGAGCTAGATGCAGAAAAAAATTATATTCAATTTGCAACCTGATGGAGGTCAGTATAGATGGACTAATAGACCAAGTCCCACACACTGCTAGAAGCCCAAATATTTTTTCAAAGCTAGATGCAGAAAAAAATTATTTTTAATTTGCAACCTGATGGAGGTCAGTATAGATGGACTAATAGACCAAGTCCCACACACCGCTAGAAGCCCAAATATTTTTTCAGAGCTAAATGCAGAAAAAAATTATTTTTAATTTGCAACCTGATGGAGGTCAGTATAGATGGACTAATAGACCAAGTCCCACACACTGCTAGAAGCCCAAATATTTTTTCAGAGCTAGATGCAGAAAAAAATTATTTTTAATTTGCAACCTGATGGAGGTCAGTATAGATGGACTAATAGACCAAGTCCCACACACCACTAGAAGCCCAACTATTTTTTCAGAGCTAGATGCAGAAAAAAATTATATTCAATTTGCAACCTGCTGGAGGTCAGTATAGAAGGACTAATAGAACAAGTCCCACACACTGCTAGAAGCCCAAATATTTTTTCAGAGCTAAATGAAGAAAAAAATTATTTTTAATTTGCAACCTGATGGAGGTCAGTATAGATGGACTAATAGACCAAGTCCCACACACTGCTAGAAGCCCAAATATTTTTTCAGAGCTAGATGCAGAAAAAAATTATATTCAGTTTGCAACCTGATGGAGGTCAGTATAGATGGACTAATAGAATGATGCTATGCCCAAAAGATTTTACTTCACTAGGTGCAGTAAAAAAATTGGTATTCTATACACAGGTGTTATATCTTGCAACACAGATAGGCTACTCCACTGACTAACACACTCTGCAATAGGCCAAAAAGGATTAGCTTTGCTAGATTCAGCCAAATGCTGTGAAAAAAACTTGCACAGCACTGGCACAGACCTGCCTGGCAAAAACTGATAGGAACTCATGTAACCTAGTCCTGAAAAGGACTCCAATTACAATTAGTCTTTACTCCCACAATCTATTTAAGAGCACAGACCTCCCTGATAAAAGTCGTAGGAAATGCTGTAACCTAGTCCTTAAAAGGACTGCAATCACAACTATTCCCTACTCCCAAGCTATCTGTATATTTGTGCGAAAATTGGCTTGAAATTAACAAGGTATAGCGCACACAGCAACAGCGGTGCCGTCTAACACGCAGCTGCAGCAGTGAGAAAATGGTGGCGACGGGGAAAATGGCTTGGTCTTATAGGGCAAGGACATGTGACATACACTGCCAATGACACATGCCCTTGCTTGTGTGAAAAAAAGCACTTCGCTCCGTGTGTGCGCTGCTGATAGGCTGACAGATTGCACCTCCCCACTGCAAATGCGGGAAAGAGAAAAAAAAATGGAGATCTTCATTGTTCCTGCAGAGATCCATCCCCTGCCCCTCCCCCCACCCCGCTGTACACTCAAACTGCGTATTAACATTAATTTTCATCATTACTGAGAAAAAATCCAGTTATGATTTTGGTGCACGAACAGATATCGAACATAACCTCGAACAGCCGAATTTTTCTCAAATTGTTCGTGTTCGCCGAACGGCTCGAACACCGCCCAAAACAGCTCGAATTTGAGATTGGCGAACAGTTCGAGTAGAACAACGCTCATCTCTATTCCTTACAGCTTACACCTTGTTTACAGCAGGGCTGACTTCACTCGAAGACACCACTTGTCCTAGATATTCGATTTCTGTCTGAAACAAATGACACTTTTGGGGCTTCAACTTCAGACTGTGGGCCTGTAGATGGATTAGCACTTGTCGTAGTCTTCATAGATGTTGCTCAAAGTTAGATGCATAAACGATGGCATCATCCAGATAGATCAAGATGGATTCAAAATTAATCTCTCCTAAACAGTGCTACTTTAACCGCTGAAATGTCGCAGGTGCATTGGTGAGTCTAAAATGCATTCTATTGAACTCATAGCAGCCCATTGGTAAAATGAAAGCTGTCTTAGGCTTGTCTCATTCAGTCACCGGAATCTGCGAGTAGCCATTTGCCAGATCTCAGGTAGAGAAATACAAGTGCTTCTCACTAAATTAGAAGATCATCAAAAAGTTAATTTATTTTAGTTCTTCAATACAAAAAGTGAAACTCATATATTATATAAAGTCATTACAAACAGAGTAATCTGTTTGAAATGTTTATTTATGTTAATGTTGATGATTAGTGTTGAGCCACCCCCGTAGTGTTCGGGTTCGGTTCGGTTCGTCGAACACCGGGATGTTCGAGGAACTGTTCGTCGAACTGTTCGTCGAACACCTTAGAACACCGTCGAACACCGTTAAAACCAATGGCAGGCAAACAAAAACACATAGAAACACATAGAAAACACCTGCAAAGGTGTCCAAAAGCTGACAAACTGCTCAGAAGACACTCTCTTTAAAAAAGCCGGCCGGCAAATTCAGCAGCGGCATACACCGGTACCCGACAATTTAGACAAGAAGGAATAGAGCATCACACATAGATTAGATAGATAGAAACATGTCAGTCACACATATAAGAAGCACAGTGACAGTGTTGGTTACTGCACTTGTCATTTAGTGTAAAGGATTTATTAAAAAAAATATTAGTGTTTTCATGCACCGTCTCTTTAAAAAAGCCGGCCGGCAATTCAGCATCTGTACCCGACAATTTAGAACAGAAAGAATAGAGCTTCACACATAGATTAGATAGATAGAAACATGTCAGTCACATATATAATAAGTACAGTGATAGTGCTGCTTACTGTACTTGTCATTTAGTGTAAAGGATTTATTTAAAAAAATAATAGTGTTTTCATGCACTGTCTCTTTAAAAAAGCCGGCCGGCAATTCAGCAGCGGTACCCGACAATTTAGAACAGAAAGATAGAGCATCACACATAGATTAGATAGATAGAAACATGTCAGTCACATATATTTGAAGTACAGTGATAGTGTTGGTTACTGTACTTGTCATTTAGTATTAAAATAAAGGATTTATTATTAAAAAAATTGGCGTGGGGTTCCCCTTAATTTTAGGCTCTAGCGGAGGTTAAGCAGACGGCTGGGGCAGATGTTTGAAGCCTGGGAAGGGGGTAATACCCACGGAGCTTCCCAGGCTACTAATATCAGCCCCCAGCTGAATACATAGCCTTTACTAGCTATTAAAATGGGGGACCCCCCAAAAAAAATGACGTGGGGTCCCCCCTAATTTAATAGCTAGCAAAGGCTAGGCAGACAGCTGGGGGCTGATATTAATAGCCCAGGAAGGGAGCCATGAATATTGGCCCCCTCCCAGGCTAGAAACACCAGCCGTCAGCCGCCCCAGAAATGGCGCATTCATAGGATGCGCCAATTCTGGCACTTAGCCTCGCTCTTCCACGCTGCCCTGGTGCGGTGGCAGGGGGTAATAGGGCTGGGGTTGATGTCAGCTTATAATGCCAGCTGACATCAAGCCCAGGTTAGTAATGGAGAGGCGTCTATAAGACACCCCCATTACTAACCCCATAGTCAAAGTTAAAAAAAACACAAACACCCAGAATAAAGTCCTTTAATTGAAATAAAGACACAATCCTTTATTGTTCTAAATTAAACCATACTTACCATCACGCCCATTCCAGCTGAAGCCAACGATCTCCTGCAATAAAAGAAAAATAATAAAGCAACCTCATCCTTACCTTTCCATGGTTCCCACGACAGCTTCAGCTCTGCTACATCGAGATGACAGGCTGGACCGCAGCAGAACGCTGCCATCCAGCCTGTCATCCCGCAGACACTGAGAAGCGCAGGCTTGCTTGCGCTGCTCAGCGTCTCTCTGTGACGACATCCAGATGAGCCGAGTTCATGTCCAATGAACTCGGCTCACCTCATGCACGTCACTGACAGCGTGGGAAAATTCTCCTGCACTCAGCACTTCAGCGTGAGAATTTTCCCACGCTGTCAGTGACGTGCATGAGGTGAGCCGAGTTCATTGGACATGACCTCGGCTCATCTGGATGCCGTCACAGCGAGACAGTGAGGAGCGCAAGCATGCCTGCGCTTCTCAGTGTCTGCGGGATGACAGACTGGATGGCAGCGTTCTGCTGCGGTCCAGCCTGTCATCTCGATGTAGCAGAGCTGAAGCTGTCGTGGGAACCATGGAAAGGTAAGGATGAGGTTGGTTTATTATTTTTCTTTTATTGCAGGAGATCATTGGCTTCAGCTGGAATGGGTGTGATGGTAAGTATGGTTTAATTTAGAACAATAAAGAATTGTGTCTTTATTTCAATTAAAGGACTTTATTCTGGGTGTTGTGTTTTTTTTAAATACTTTACTAGAAATTCATGGCGGTCATGTCTAATACTGGCGTGACCCCATGAATTTTGGGCTTGGGGCCAGCTGATAATACCAAGCTGGCCCTAACCCCTTTATTACCCAGTGAGCCACCGCACCAGGGCCCTGGATGAGTTGGGTACAGCGCCAGAAGATGGCGCTTCTATGAACGCGCCATTTTCCGGGGTGGCTGCGGACTGCAATTTGTAGCGGGGGGGGGCCCAGAAAGCTTGGGCCTCCCTGCGCTGCAGATTCCAGCCCCCAGCTGCCTAGTTGTACCTGGCTGGACACAAAAATAGGGCGAAGCCCCACGTACTTTTTTTTTAATTATTTCATGAAATTCATGAAATAATTAAGAAAAAAAGGGCTTCCCTATATTGTTGTGTCCGGCCAGGTATAAATAGGCAGCTGGTGGATGGGGGCAGCCCGTTCCTGCCTGCTGTACCTGGCTGGACACAAATATAGTGCGAAGCCCCACTTCAATTTTTTTTAATTATTTCATGAAATTCATGAAATAATTAAGAAAAAAAGGGCTTCCCTATATTGTTGTGTCCGGCCAGGTACAAATAGGCAGCTGGTGGATGGGGGCAGCCCGTTCCTGCCTGCTGTACCTGGCTGGACACAAATATAGTGCGAAGCCCCACTTCAATTTTTTTAAATTATTTCAGGAAATTCATGAAATAATTAAAAAAAATTGACGTGGGGCTTCGCACTATATTTGTGTCCAGCCAGGTACAGCAGGCAGGAACGGGCTGCCCCCAACCACCAGCTGCCTATTTGTACCTGGCCGGACACAACAATATAGGGAAGCCCTTTTTTTCTTAATTATTTCATGAAATAATTTAAAGAAAATTGACGTGGGGCTTCGCCCTGTTTTTGTGTCCAGCCAGGTACAACTAGGCAGCTGGGGACTGGAATCCGCAGCGCAGGGAGGCCCAAGCTTTCTGGGCCACCCCCGCTGCAAATTGCAGTCCGCAGCCACCCCGGAAAATGGCGCGTTCATAGAAGCGCCATCTTCTGGCGCTGTACCCAACTCATCCAGGGCCCTGATGCGGTGGCTCACTGGGTAATAAAGGGGTTAGGGCCAGCTTGGCATTATCAGCTGGCCCTAAGCCCGAAATTCATGGGGTCACGCCAATATTAGACATGACCACCATGAATTTCTAGTAAAGTATTTAAAAAAAACACAACACCCAGAAAAAAGTCCTTTAATTGAAATAAACACACAATTCTTTATTGTTCTAAATTAAACCATACTTACCATCACGCCCATTCCAGCTGAAGCCAACGATCTCCTGAAATAAAAGAAAAATAATAAAGCAACATCATCCTTACCTTTCCATGGTTCCCATGACAGCTTCAGCTCTGCTACATCGAGATGACAGGCTGGACCGCTGCAGAACGCTGCCATCCAGCCTGTCATCCCGCAGACACTGAGAAGCGCAGGCTTGCTTGCGCTCCACAGTGTCTCTCTGTGAGGGCATCCAGATGAGCCGAGTTAATGTCCAATGAACTCGGCTCACCTCATGCACGTCACTGACAGCGTGGGAAAATTCTCCTGCACTCAGCGCTTCAGTGTGGGAGAATTCTCACACTGAAGCGCTGAGTGCAGGAGAATTCTCCCACGCTGTCAGTGACGTGCAGGAGGTGAGCTGAGTTCATTGGACATGAGCTCACCTTATGCACGTCACTGACAGCGTGGGAAAATTCTCCTGCACTCAGCGCTTCAGCGGGAGAATTCTCACGCTGAAGCGCTGAGTGCAGGAGAATTCTCCCACGCTGTCAGTGACGTGCAGGAGGTGAGCTGAGTTCATTGGACATGAGCTCACCTTATGCACGTCACTGACAGCGTGGGAGAATTCTCCTGCACTCACCGCTTCAGCTTGAGAATTTTCCCACGCTGTCAGTGACGTGCATGAGGTGAGCCGAGTTCATTGGACATGAACTCGGCTCATCTGGATGTCGTCACAGAGAGACGCTGAGCAGCGCAAGCAAGCCTGCGCTTCTCAGTGTCTGCGGGATGAGAGGCTGGATGGCAGCGTTCTGCTGCGGTCCAGCCTGTCATCTCGATGTAGCAGAGCTGAAGCTGTCGTGGGAACCATGGAAAGGTAAGGATGAGGTTGCTTTATTATTTTTCTTTTATTGCAGGAGATCGTTGGCTTCAGCTGGAATGGGCGTGATGGTAAGTATGGTTTAATTTAGAACAATAAAGGATTGTGTCTTTATTTCAATTAAAGGACTTTATTCTGGGTGTTTGTGCTTTTTTTAACTTTGACTATGGGGTTAGTAATGGGGGTGTCTTATAGACGCCTCTCCATTACTAACCTGGGCTTGATGTCAGCTGGCATTATAAGCTGACATCAACCCCAGCCCTATTACCCCCTGCCACCGCACCAGGGCAGCGTGGAAGAGCGAGGCTAAGTGCCAGAATTGGCGCATCCTATGAATGCGCCATTTCTGGGGCGGCTGACGGCTGGTGTTTCTAGCCTGGGAGGGGGCCAATATTCATGGCTCCCTTCCTGGGCTATTAATATCAGCCCCCAGCTGTCTGCCTAGCCTTTGCTAGCTATTAAATTAGGGGGGACCCCACGTCATTTTTTTGGGGGGTCCCCCATTTTAATAGCTAGTAAAGGCTATGTATTCAGCTGGGGGCTGATATTAGTAGCCTGGGAAGCTCCGTGGGTATTACCCCCTTCCCAGGCTTCAAACATCTGCCCCAGCCGTCTGCTTAACCTCCGCTAGAGCCTAAAATTAAGGGGAACCCCACGCCAATTTTTTTAATAATAAATCCTTTATTTTAATACTAAATGACAAGTACAGTAACCAACACTATCACTGTACTTTATATATATGTGACTGACATGTTTCTATCTATCTAATCTATGTGTGAAGCTCTATTCTGTCTGTTATAAATTGTCGGGTACCGCTGATGAATTGCCGGCCGGCTTTTTTAAAGAGACGGTGCACGAAAACACTATTATTTTTTTTGATAAATCCTTTACGCTAAATGACAAGTACAGTAAGCAGCACTGTCACTGTACTTCGTATATATGTGGCTGACATGTTTATATCTATCTAATCTATGTGTGAAGCTCTATTCTTTCGGTTCTAAATTGTCGGGTACAGGTGTATGCCGCTGCTGAATTGCCGGCTTTTCATGTTTCACTGTTGGCACTGTTCCCATCGATTTGGGCAATCACTGTAATGCCACAACCACCATGGCCGTGGCATTACAGTGAGTGGCAGACAATCCCTGCATGATTGGTGCTCTAAATAGCGCCAGACATGCAGGACACGCTTTTGGTGCACGAACAGTTATCGAACATAACCTCGAACAGCCGAATTTTTTGCAAATCGTTCGGGTTCGTCGAACAACTCGAACACCGCCCAAAACAGCTCGAATTTGAGATTGGCGAACAGTTCTAGTCGAACACCGCTCATCTCTATTGATGATTATGGCTTACAGCCAATGAAAACACGAAAGTCATTATCTCAGTAAAATAGAACATTTAACAAAAAACACCTGCAAATGATTCAAAAGCATTTAAAAAGGCCCCTTAGTCTGTTTCAGTAGGCTCCACAATCATGGGGAAGACTGCTGACTTGACAGATGTCCAGAAGGCTGTCATTAACACTAGTGATGAGTAGAGATGAGCGGTGTTCGACTCGAACTGTTCGCCAATCTCAAATTCGAGCTGCTTTGGTCGGTGTTCGAGCCGTTCGGGGAACACGAACAATTTGAAAAAAATTTGGCTGTTCGAGGTTATGTTCGATAACTGTTCGTGCACCAAAATCATAACTGGATTTTTTCTCAGTAATGCTGAAAACTAATGTTAATACGCAGTTTGAGTGTACAGCGGGGCGGGGGGAGGGGCAGGGGATGGATCTCTGCAGAAATAATTAAGATCTCCATTTTTTTTCTCTTTCCCGCATTTACAGTGGGGAGGTGCAATCTGTCAGCCTATCAGCACCGCACAAAGGAGCGAAGTGCTTTTTTTCACACAAGCAAGGGCATGTGTCATTGGCAGGGTATGTCACATGTCCTTGCCCTATATGACCCAGCCATTTTCCCCGTCGCCACCATTTTCTCACTGCTGCAGCTGCATGTTAGACGGCACCACTGTTGCTGTGTGCGCTATACCTTGTTAATTTCAAGCCAATTTTCGCACAAATCTACAGATAGCTTGGGAGTAGGGAATAGTTGTGATTGCAGTCCTTTTAAGGACTAGGTTACATCATTTCCTACGACTTTTATCAGGCAGGTCTGTGCTCTTAAATAGATAGGTTGGGAGTAAAGACTAATTGTAATTGCAGTCCTTTTCTGGGCTAGGTTACATCAGTTCCTATCACTTTTTGCCAGGCGGGTCTGTGCCAGTGCTGTGCAAGTTTTTTTCACAGCATTTGGCAAAATTTGGCAAAGCAAATCCTTTTTGGCCTCTTGCAGTGAGTGTTAGTCAGTGGAGTAGCCTATCTGTGTTGCAAGCTACACCACCTGTGTATAGAATACAAATTTTTTTACTGCACCTAGTGAAGTAAAACCTTTTAGGCATAGCATCATTCTATTAGTCCATCTATACTAACCTCCACCAGGTTGCAATTTCAAAAAAAAAAAAATTTTTACCTGCATCTACCTCTGAAAAAATATTTGGGCTTGGGCTTGTAGCAGTGTGTGGGACTTGTTCTATTAGTCCATCTATACGAACCTCCACCAGGTTGAAAATTCAAAATAATTTTTATCTGCATCTAGCTCTGAAAAAATATTTGGCTTGGGCTTGTAGCGGTGTGTGGGACTTGTTCTACTAGTCCATCTATACTAACCTCCACTAGGTTGCAAATTCAAAATTATTTATATCTGCATCTAGCTCTGAAAAAATATTTCGGCTTGCAGCAGTGTGTGGGACTTGATCTATTAGTCCAGCTATACTAACCTCCACCAGGTTGCAAATTCAATATCATTTTTTTCTGCATCTAGCTCTGAAAAAATATTTCAGCTTGTAGCAGTGTGTGGGACTTGTTCTATTAGTCCATCTAAACTAACCTCCACCAGGTTGCAAATTCAAAAGAATTTTTATCTGCATCTAGCTCTGAAAAAATATTTCGGCTTGTAGCAGTGTGTGGGACTTGTTCTATTAGTCCATCTACAGTCTTGGCCAAAAGTATTGAGAATGAGACAAATAGTAATTTTTCCAAAGTTTACTGCTTCATTTTTTGTAATGGCAATTTGCATATACTCCTGAATGTCAAAGAGTGATCAGCTTAACAGCAATTACTGTACTTGCAAAGTCAATATTTGCCCAGAAAATGAACTTTAACCCCCCAAAACACATTTCAACATCATTGCAGTCCTGCCTTAAAAGGAGCAGCTAACATCGTTTTAGTGATTGATCCATTAACACAGGTGTGGGTGTTGATGAGGACAGGGCTGGCGATCAGTCATGATTAAAGTAAGAATGACATCACTGGACACTTTAAAAGGAGGCTGGTTCTTGGTATCATTGTTTCTCTTCAGTTAACCATGGTTATCTCTAAAGAAACACGTGCAGCCATCATTGCACTGCACAAAAATGGCCTAACAGGGAAGAGTATCGCAGCTGCAAAGATTGCACCTCAGTCAACAATCTATCGCATCATCAAGAACTTCAAGGATAGAGCTTCCATTGTTGTCAAAAAGGCTCCAGGGCGCCCAAGAAGACCAGCAAGCGCCAGGACCGTATCTTAAAACTGTTTCAGCTGCGGGATCGGACTACCAGCAGTGCCGAGCTTGCTCAGGAATGGCAGCAAGCTGGTGTGAGTGCTTCTGCAAGCACTGTGAGGCGGAGACTCTTTGAGCAAGGGCTGGTTTCAAGGAAACTCAAATTCAAAATAATTTTTATCCGCATCTAGCTCTGAAAAAATATTTTGGCTTGTAGCAGTGTGTGGGACTTGTTCTATTAGTCCATCTATACTAACCTCCACCAGGTTGCAAATTCAATATAATTTTTTTCTGCATCTAGCTCTGAAAAAATATTTCGGCTTGTAGCAGTGTGTGGGACTTGTTCTATTAGTCCATCTTTACTAAACTCCACCAGGTTACAAATTCAAAATAACTTTTATCTGCATCTAACCCAGCCAATACTTTTGTGCTAATACCATTGTTTGGCCACTCAGCTCTGCTCGGTTCCCATCCATTGTTTTTTGTGCAAACAACTCCAGAGTTGTGAATTAGTTAACCACCAAAATGAGTGGAAAAAGGCCTGCTGCTGGTGGAAAGGGGAACAGGCGTGTTGGGAAGGGAAAAAAGGTTGTGTCCGTGGAGTAGGTGTTAAAGCACCAGTAACATCTGCAGAAGAAAGACCATCTTCCAGCCAAACTAAGATGTCTACTTTTTTTAGCGGACAATGTGATAAGATCCCTTTCTTACGGCCACGCCAATCGCTACAAATTCCAGATGAGGCACAAAAACAGCAGGTGCTTCAACGGATATCAAATGCTCCTTTAAGTGGGCTCTCCTCCACCTCAACTTCAACATCACAAATACTCCAGTCCTCAGAGGTGTCACCCCAATCGCACTTGCTTCCTCACAGCTCCCAAGTCTCCACCTGTCCGTCTGAGTAAGGGGTAGAACAGATGGTTGAGTCTGCAGAGCTGTTTACTCATACTATAGCCTGGGAATTAGAGGTCGGCTCCAGAGCTTCTGTGAATCCAGACGAGGAAATGATCTGCACTGATGCCCAGAATCCTTATGAGTTGAATCCAGGACCAGACGCAGAAGGTTCTGACCATAATGTAGACCCTCATTCCCAAACTGTAACTCCTGTTGGTGGAGACAATGAGGAAGATGATGATGAGACTCAAATACCTGATTGGAGCGACAACTTTAGTAATTTGTCAGGGCAGGAAGAGGTAGGCTCTGAGTACGACGGGTGTGATAACACACAGGGTGATGATGACGAGGTCGGAGATCCCACTTACTGTCAACCCACAGTCAGCCAGTCGATGAGGTCAGCAGAGGAGGTGGAGGAGGATGCTAGTGACGACGAGGTCAGGTTGCATCTTCCTGGACAGAGACGTAGTACTGGAAGCACGTCAACAACTGCATCCTCAAACACAACTCTGCCTCTCACCACAAGTCGTGGTGGCTCTTCAGGTCGCATGGGTGCTAAGCCTTGCATAGCCTGGGCATTTTTTCAGATCGATAAAGATGACCCAACTCGTCTTATCTGTAACATTTGTCAGTAAAAGCTAAGTAGAGGCCAAAAAATACATAGTTTGAGTACTTCATGCATAAACCTTCACATGGATATGAAGCCTAAGTTGCAGTGGGAAGCTCACTGTGCTACAATGCGGCCTAGCCGGCAGGGGCAACCACCGTCTGCCACATCTTATGCATCCGCGGCCTCTTCATCCTCTGTGACTGGGGGGACAGCAGTCACACCTGTTTTGGGACGCAGACCTGCCACCTCTTTACCCGCAACAGCCAGAGTGATTGGCAGGTCATCATTTTCTTTGGAGGTGGAAACACCAGCTGGTGTTCAGCGCTGTCCGACATCGATAGCACCACCTTTGGATCAAGGCAACCTAACATGTCCACCTGCATCTTCCTCACAGACAGGCAGTTTGCCGGGGACACCCTTCTCAACCCCGTCTAAGCACAACAGCCAGCCCTCGGTCCCTCAGATGTGGACAAGTAAAAGACCATTTCCTCCTAGCCATGAGAAAGCTGAGAGGTTGAATTTTACCATCTGCAAGCTCTTGGCTACAGAAATGCTGCCTTTCCACCTGGTGGACACAGAGGATTTTCAAGACCTTATGTCCGTCGCAGTGCCCCAGTACCAGATGCCCACTTGGCACTACTTCTCAAAGAAAGGTGTGCCTGCGCTCCACCAGCATGTCGCACACAACATCACCGCTTCTTTGAGAAACTCTGTGTGTGACAGGGTGCATTTCACCACAGACACTTGGACAAGTAGGCATGGACAGGGGCGTTACATATCGCTGACTGGGCACTGGGTAACTATGGTGACAGCAGGACAAGGGGCTGCTGTCCAAGTCTTGCCGTCCCCATGAGTTGTGCGTCAATCCTCTTTATCTCGAAGTTCCTCCACTGCTTACGCCTCCTCAACCCCCTCTCAGTCCTCCACCTGCACCCAAAGCCTGTCTGGTCATGCCACAAGCTTTCTAACTGCGCAGAAGGGTTCCTGCACACCTCCTTACTATGCTGGCAGCAGGGCTCAATGTCATCAGGCAGTTTTTACTTTGAAATGTCTGAGAAATGTGAGTCACGCAGCTGAGGAGTTGTTGTCAGCTCTGGAGAACCAGTTTCATGAATGGTTGTCTCCACTGGACCTGAAACCAGGGAAGGCCATGTGCGACATGCTGCAAACCTGGGTTCTGCCCTTCGTCGGGACAATGTCACACACGTGCCTTGTATGGCTCACGTGTTGAACCTGGTTGTCCAGCAATTTTTAGCCCACTATCCCGGACTAGATGGCCTTCTGCAGAGGGCACGGTCGCTGTGTGCTCACTTCCGCCGGTCGCATCCCGCAGCTCAGCGACTTACATTTCTACAGAAGTCGTTGGGCCTGCCACTTCACCGGCTAAAATGCGATGTGCCTACCCGGAGGAATTCAACTCTGCACATGTTGCAGCGACTGTGGCAGCACCGACAAGCCCTGTTGCAATACGTTCTGACGTATAGCCTGGGCCAACGAGATCCAGAGGTGTGGCAAATCACGCTGGAGGAGTGGTCTCAGATAAGGGACCTATGCACCCTTCTGCACAGTTTTGATATGGCGACGAAGATGTTTAGTGCTGACGATGCCATTATCAGAATGACTATTCCGTTGATTTACATGCTGGAGCACATGTTAAACAGAATTCGGAGTCAGGTGGTGGCACAAGAGGAGGTGGAGGAAGTAGAGGAGGAGGAGTTGTATGCGGAAGGGCTAACATCTGCAAGGTCCAGACGGTCGGCAGCACCAAGGCGGCTGGCATGTGAGGGTGGGGGAGATGGTTTTACCAGGGTGCATGGTAGCAGCCAAACTAGTCAGGAAGGTGCAGGAGCCCAGGAAGAAATGGAGGACGAACTGATGGAAGACTCATCAGATGAGGAAGACCTTGATCACATATCTGTTGTGCGAGGTTGGGGGGTGAGGGCAGAGGAAGGAAGCATGATTGTTACCTCACCACCAACACAACAGGGACTTGGTGCTCCTGGATGCGCAAGACACATGAGTGCCTTCTTGCTGCACTACCTGCAACATGACCCTCGAATTGTGAGAATTAGAAATAATCCTGACTACTGGGTTGCCACACTGTTAGATCCCCGGTACAAAAGTAAATTTGCAGAAATTATTCCTGCCATAGAAAGAGATGCACGCAAGCAGGAGTATCAGCAGTGACTGTTGCAGAATCTTACATGTGCTTTTCCACAAAACACTAGTGGTGCACATAGTGAATCTCACAGTTCCAACTTGCCAACCGTGGGACAGTCAAGTGTTCAGCGCTCAAAAAGTAACAGAAACACAGTATTTGCTGGTAACATCAATTTTGCGGAATCATTTCACCACTTTTTTAGCCCATCCTTTGCAATGCCACAGGAGACAAGAAGTCTGACACATAGTCAACGCCTAGAGACGATGGTACAGGAGTATCTCCAAGTAAACATTGAAGCCATGACTGTGTCACTGGACCCTTGCTCTTTTTGGGCTTCCAATCTGGATAAATGGCCGGAGCTCGCCACTTACGCCTTGGAGATCTTGTCATGCCCCGCAGCCAGCGTTCTGTCTGACCATGAGTTCAGCGCTGCTGGTGGTGTACTGACAGATAAGTGCACGCGGCTCTCCACTGATAATGTAGACAGACTCACGTTCATAAAGATGAACAAATCATGGATCCGAAACGACTTTTCTACCCTTGTGTCATCCTGGGGAGAGTAAAAGCTTGATGATTTCTTAAAATCACCTCACCAACCGTTTTAAGCTTTCAAATTACTAATCATGTTTATCTGTATGTTGGCTGGAAAATAATTTGGGCCTTGTAGCAATGTGCAGTACTGATTCTATTAGGCCATCTATACTAAACTCCACCAGATTTAAAATTACTAATCATATTTATCTGTATCTTGGCTGGAAAATAATTTGGGCCTTGTAGAAGTTTGCAGTACTGATTCTATCCGGCCATCTATACTAAGCTCCACCAGCTTTCAAATTAATAATACTATTTAGCTGCATCTAGCCCGGAAAACAAATTTGGGGCTCCAAGATCCGCAAGAAACATGAGTGCCTTCTTGATGCACTACCTGCAACATGACCCTCAGATTGTCAGAATTCGAAATAATCCTGACTACTGGGTTGCCACACTCTTAGATCCCCCACACTCTTCGATCAACCTTTTAATTTTAATAAAGAACCAAAAAATGGTCATTTTTGAAATTATAAGCATTAGCAGGTTATTAGAAACTGAAATCAAACAGTTTTCAACTCAAAACTTTATTCTAGGTGATGTTACATTTGCACATAGGACCCCTTGTTCGAAAGGAGCTTCTGAACTCTCTCGTCCTTTGAATTTGTCAGGTTTTGGATGGTTTCTGCTTTAATTGTTTTGCATGAGGACAGAATACCCTCCCAGAGCTGTTGCTTAGATGTGAACTGCCTCCTGCCATCATAGACACTCCTTTTGATGATGCTCCAGAGGTTCTCAATGGGGTTGAGGTCAGGGGAGCATGGGGGTCACACCATAAGTTTGTCCCCTTTTATGCCCATATCAGCCAGAGATGAAGATGTGTTATGTGCAGCATGAGACGGTGCATTATCATGCATGAAAATGATCTTTCTGCGGAATACACGGTTCTTCTTCTTGAACCATGGCAGGAAGTGCTGTTTGAGAAACTCCACATACATTATGGAGTTCATCTTTACCCCTTCAGGGATCATAAAGGGGCCGACAATCTCTCTCCTCATGATTCCAGCCCAAAACATTACTCCACCTCCTCCTTGTTGGCGCCGTAGCCGTGTTTGCATTGGGTGTCCATCAACCAGCCATCCTCCACTCCATCCATCTGGACCATCGAGCGTTGCACGGCACTCATCAGTGAACAAAACAGTTTTGAAGTCAGTCTTCATGTATTGTTTGGCCCACTGGAGCCATTTCTGCTTGTGTACAGTGGATAGAGGAGGTCGACAGGATGGCTTACGCACAGCTGCAAACCTCTGAAGGACCCTGCATCTTGTTGTTCGGGGGACGTTGGAGGCACCAGCAGCTTCAAAAACTTGTCTGCTGCTATGACAAGGCTTTTTTGCCACTGTTCTTTTAACCTGACGTAATTGCCTGTAGGAAAGAGTCCTCAATTTTCCCTTATCAGCACGCACACGTGTGTACTGTGAATCAGCTACATACTTCTTGATTGTGCGATGATCAGGATGAAGTGTCTTGGCAATGTTGATTGTAGTCATGCCTTGACCTAAACACTCCACAATTTGTTGCTTCTCAGCAGCCGACACATCCTTTTTCTTTCCCATTTTGGCAGAAAAAGTAGGCTGCTTAATAATGTGGGACAGCCTTCTTAAGTAGTCTTGCCTTTCATTGGACACACCTGCCAAACTAATTAGCACAGGTGTCTGCAATTGCTTACAGTGATATAAAGAGCCCTGACACACATCACCATCAATGAGTTTAACTGACAAACAAACAAATTCTTCCCTTATCACTCCTAAACACTTTTTGCATAATAATTTGGAACACAGTGTACATGTGCTTTTCCACAAAACACCAGTGGTTCACGTAGTGAATCTTACAGTTCTAACTTGCCAACCGTGGTCTGCATGGAGTTGTTCAATAAAGGGCCCAAAGTTAAGATAACATAGACGGGAGAGGTCTCTATGAATACGAATTCCTAAGTATTTGATACCCTGTGAGGGCCAGGCAAAGGGAAAGTTGGACTGGATGGAATCCTGTATGGATTTGGGGAGGGAGACATCGAGGGCCTCAGATTTCGCTGCATTGATTTTAAAATTTGACCATGTAACAAAGTGATCTATTTCAACCATAACAGCAGGGATGGATATATGTGATTGAGTGATATATATTAGGACATCATCAGCAAATGCAGAGCACTTGTAATCGGTGCCTCCCACCTCAATCCACCTAATATTGGGGTTATGGCGAATTGATGAGAGCAGGTGCTCCGTCACTAGGATGTATAAGAGAGGGGACAGAGGACATCCCTGCCTTGTCCCATTGGTGATTATGAAAGGTGATGAAAATGTTCCATTTATTTTCAGCCTAGGTGACATATTGCGATACAGAGCCGTGATTTTGCCTATAAAAGGGTCCCCTAGACGCCTATCCCAAGCTTTTTAAGAGAATAATATATGGCGTGCCAGAGACTCTATGGAATGCTTTCTCAGCATCCAACGAGAGTATCTAATTACAATAATTACAAATTTTTAACTGCATCTAGCCCAGGAAATACTTTGTGCCTAGTAGCAGTGTCTGCTAGTCAGCGGATTATCCCAGCTGTTAAGCTAGCTACACCAACTGTAGTTTGGACACTTAATTTTTTCAAAGGAAATGGTTCGGGCCTCCGGGACACTCAGTGAAGAGCATCGGGGAGGCACCCCAAGGCACAGGGGCTGGGACTGGCGGTAGGACGCCTTGCGGTGGACCGCCAAGCTCGATCCTTATAAAAGCATTTTAACTGCAGCAGCTTTAGTGGACGCTACTGGAGCTGGAATTACCGCGGCTGCTGGCATGATACTTGCCCTTCAATTGATCCTTGTAAAAGGATTTAAAGTCTACTCATTCAAATTAGAGAGACAATTTAAATTAAAAAGATTAGACCTGCCTCCACCACAGGGGGGCTCGCTCGACCCACCAGCGGACAGGCACCAGTATTAGGAGAGGGGGGCTGGCCGTCAGTGTCCACCGCGGCTCTGGCACAAACCCGGCGACACGGAGGTCACACGGGCAGGAACGGACTGGCCGTGTTGGCTTCGCACTTTTTTGGTTTTAGAAGGACATGACATGCCTATATCTGTGTCTCCCCCTCCTTTTACTCCTCCACCTCTTTTCTTTTTGCATGACTATATGTACTTGTCACTTTTCCATGTGTCAGTTGTGTCTTCTGAGCAGTTTGTCAGCTTTTGGACATCTTTGAAGGTGTTTTCTATGTGTTTCTATGTGTTTTTGTTTGCCTGCCATTGGTTTTAACGTTGTTCGAAGGTGTTCGACGAACCGAACCGAACTCGAACACTACGGGGGTGGCTCAACACTAGTGATGATCGAGTATGTTCTGTTAACCCTTTCTGCGAGTATGCTCGGGCCGAGCACCGAGTAGTTACAGCTGCTCGGTGTTATGTTTGAATCACTCTCGTGTGCATGATTTGTGACTGTTTGACAGCTTTAGTACATGTAAGGAATGTCTATTTCTTACACATTCCTCACATGTATTAAAGTTGTCCAACAGTCGCAAATCATATACACGGGAGTGATTCAAACATAACACCGAGCAGCTGTAACTACTCGGTGCTCGGCCCGAGCATACTCGCCGAAAGGGTTAACAGAACATACTCGCTCATCACTAATTAACACACTCCACAAGGAGGGTAAGCAACAAAAGGTCATTGCTAAAGAAGCTGACTATTCACAGAGTGCTGTATCCAAGCATATTAAGGTAAAGTTGAGTGTGGTAGAACAAGCAACCAGGATAACTGCAGCCTTGAAAGGATTGATAGGAAAAGGCCATTCAAAAATTTTGGGGAGATTCACAAGGAGTGGACTGCTGCTGGAGTTATTGCTTCAATAGCCACCACACACAGACATATCCAGGACATGGGCTACAAGTGTCGCATCCTTTGTGTCAAGCCACTCATGACCAATAGACAATGCCAGAAGCCTGGGCCAAAGAGAAAAAGACCTGGACTGATGCTCAGTGGTCCAAGGGGGTGTTTTCAGATGAAAGTAAATTTTGCATTTCATTTGGAAATCAGGGTCCCAGAGTCTGGAGGAAGAGTGGAGAGGTACACAATCCAAGATGCTTGAGGTCTAGTGTGAAGTTTCCTCATCCATTGATGGCTTGGGGAGCCATGTCATCTGCTTGTGAAGGTCCACTGTGTTTTATCAAGACCAAAGTCAGCGCAGCCGTCAACCAGGAAATTTTAGAGCACTTCATGCTTCCCTCTGCCGACAAGCTTTTTGGAGATGGAAATTTAATTCTCCAGCAGGACTTGGCACCTGTCCACATTGTCAAAAGTACCAATACCTGGTTTAAAAACAACAGTATCACTGTGCTTGTTTGGCCAGCAAACTCATCTGACATTTTCCTCATAGAGAATCTATGGGGTATTGTCAAGAAGAAGATGAGAGACACCAGACCCAACAATGCAGACGAGCTGAAGGCTGCTATCAAAGCAACCTGGGCTTCCATAACACCTCAGCAGTGCCACAAGCTGATGCAGTAATTGATGCAAAAGGAGCCCCGGCCAAGTATTGAGTGCATTTACTGAACATACATTTCAGTAGGCCAACATTTTGGATTTTTTGAAAACATTTTCAAGCTGTTGATATAAAGTATTCTAATTATTTATTTTTTTACTCACTTACATAGCGCCATTAATTCCACAGTGCTTTACAGGCATTATGGGCAATGTCCCCACTGGGGCTCACAATTTAAATTCCCTATCTGTATGTCTTTGGAATGTGTGAGGAAACCGGAGTACCTGGTGGAAACCCACGCAAACATGGGGAGAACATACAAACTCCTTGCAGATGTTGTCCTTGGTGGGATTTGAACCCAGAACCCCAGTGTTAAGGGGACGGTTGCAAACAACTTTATTAATAATGGAAAGCAACCGAACCCGCGGTCTGCGATACAGTCTGGAAGACTGCGGCCGAACACCTTCCGGGTAAGAAGGTAATACAACCAATTAATATATAAATCCCTCCAATGTTACTGCACACCGGGATGGGAAAAGGGATTTGCACTATCTCCATTAACTGCACGAGAGATGTGCAACAAATAATGTAGCCATAGCCCTGTTAACTGCACAGAGGCTACGTAGTAGTCACTAGAATGTGTGTGTGACTCACGCCGGCATATACGTGCTCCCAGCCGGTGTGCTACCGGACTGCGGAGTAACTTTCCACGTGGCTAACAGGAGGTGCCAGGAATATGAAGTCCACAGTCTGCTCGGGGTGTATAGCAACCCCCTAGTCGGAGCCATACTGTCAAACGGAACTACTTGCCTCTCTCCAGCTAAACCTGCCTGTCTGAAGCTAAAGCAGCAAGAGAGCACATGGAGCTCAAACATACAAGCGTCCACACAAACACAACCTAAATTCAATGATCAGAGTGCACTGCCATGTTTGTGGGCGGGCTATTTAAAGACTAAGCCCTGCCCACCGTTACATTATTGGTCGCGCTACTGATGACGTTACCCACGGCCAATCAGGTGGTGCTAGGTCACCGGATCAGTTGACACCAAACCACCAATCACATTCTGCCATGTCCCGGGCATGCTCAGTGCAGTGCATCCTGGACTTAGGCTGTAGCAGCCCTTGTTACACTCCGCAACCTATGTTTAACACTACTAGGAACAAGGACCCAAGAGACAGCCTGTACTTCTTGTGCACTGGCTAGGTGTTGGGACTGACAGTGATACTAAGCAACACCTGCCCTGGCTTGACCAGAATGGGAGACCACAGATGTTTCTGACCAAATTTCAAGTCCAGCAACTGCCTGATGTCTTACACCCAGTGATGCAAAGTTGCAGTGCTAAGCACTCAGCCATGCTAATTTACTGAGATAATGACTTTTATGTTTCATTTGCTGGAAGCCTAAATCATCAACAAATATAAACACTTGAAAAAGATCATGCTGTTTGTAATGACTATATAATATATGTGTTAGGCATCAGGCAGTTGCTGGATCTGAAATTGGGTCAGAGTCATAGATGTTCTCCCATTCTGGTCCAGCCAGGGCTGATGCTGCTTAGCATCACCATCAGTCCCAATGCCTAGCCAGTGAATGAAATGTACAGGCTGTCTCTTGGGTCTTTGTTCCTAGTAGTGTTAAGCATAGGTTGTGGAGAGGAACAGGGCTGCTACAGTCTAAGTCCAGGATGCACTGCACTAAACATGCCTGTGACATTGCAGACCATGATTGATGGTTTGGTATCAGCTGATCCGGTGACCTGGCACCACGTGATTGGTCGCGGGTGATGTCATCAGTAGTGCGACCAATAATGCGACGGTGGGCAGGGCTTAGTCTTTAAATAGCCCGTTCCACAAGCATGGCGGCGCGCTCTGATCATTGAGTTTAGGTTGTGTTCCTGTGTGGACGCTTTGCTGTTTGGCTCCACGTGCCCTCTAGCTGCTCTCTCCGTGACCTACCGATGCCAGAGTTCGCTCAGCTGATTAGCACAGGTCGCTTAGGCAGGTTTAGCGGGACTTAGGCAGACTTAGCTGGGGGAGGCAGGTAGTTCCCGTTTGGTAGTCTGGCTCTGGCAAGGCGGTTGCTATACACCTCGAGCCGACTATGGTCTCCGTATCCCTGGCACCGCCTATTAGCCACATGGAGAGTTACTCCGCAGTCCGGTCCCACACCGGCTGGAGCACGTACATGCCGGCGTGAGTCACACACACTTCCTAGCGCCTGCTGCGTAGCCTCTGTGCAGTTAACAGGGCTACGACTACGATTATTTGTGGCACATCTCTCGTGTAGCTAACGGAGATAATGCAAACCCCTTTTCCCGTCCAGGTGTTTTGTAACACTGGAGGGATTTACACTTTAAGTTGGTTGTCTTACACTCTTACCCGGTGGGTGTTCGGCCGCAATCTTCGTGGCTGCATCGCAGACCCCGGGGTTCAGTTGCATATCATTTTAATAAAGTTGTTGTAACCGTCCCCTTAACAGTATCAGAGCACCAGGGTCTTGCCGAACATGGCTGACAACCAGCAACTGCAGCGCTATATACATCAACTTGAAGCCAGACTTAGGACTCTGAAACAAGCTGCCCCGGTGGCTGATATCACTGCAGTAGCGACCCAGGCAGCTTCTCAGGCGGCCAATCTGGCTAACACGGATGCGGTGAATGCTGCGGCAGCTGCAATTGCCCCATTACCCCGTTTTGCTCTCCCGGAAAATTTTTCTGGCATGAGCCGATCCTGCAGAGGTTTTATTAATCTCTTCTCCATTCAGTTAGAGATGATGGAAGCACGGTTCCCCTCCGAAAGGGCCAAAGTGGGTTTTGTCATCTTGCTATTTTCTCACAGGGCCTTAGAGTGGGCTACCCCTCTCTGGGAGTGGAGTGACCCGGTAGTGGCTAATGCGGGTCTCTTTCTTAGAGCCCTAAGAGTGTTTTCCTAGGTCCTCAGGTCACGCATGATATGGCTTTTAAGCTTCTTGCCTTGTCCAGGGTTCGGCCACCGCCAGCCACTATGCCATCCAGTTCAGAACCTTAGTGGCTGAATTAGATTGGTCTGAGCGGTCGTTAACCCCGGTGTTCTGGAAGGGTCTGGATGGGCATATTAAAAATGGTCTATCTACCAGAGAGATTCCAATCTCCCTGGAGGGGTTAATCTCTCTCGCTAACCGAATAGATTTGTGTCATGTAGAACACAAGTTAGAGCTGGAGGACTCCAGACCTCAGTTTTGGTTGGCACCTTCATTCTCTAGACCCATTTCCAAACCCGCGACTCCAGACCTGGAGCCTGAGGCTATGGATATATCACGGACTGAGTCTAGCTCCTCTCGTTCCCGACCTGCTCATCTCTTAGAGTACCCCATTAATAAGGGTTCCAAGCAGTCAGGAAAACAAGTGTATCTAACCGCCATTGGAGGAGGTGTGTTCGATTCCGGAGCTTCTTCCTCCAAATTATTGTATAAGGTGACTTTGCTCTAAGGAACAACCACGGTTACTGCCAAGGCGTGGGTGGATTCTGGTGTTGATGGTAATTTTTTGTCATCTACGTTTGCCCATAAGCATGCCATTCCTATGGAGTTTCTGCCAAAACTAATGAACATTAGGGTGGTCAACGGTTCACTGCTGGACATGTAAATCACTCACCAGTCGATTCCCCTCACCATGTCGTTTCCTCAGGGTCACCGGGAAGTTATCTCCTTTCTTATTATTCCCGATGGATTCGATGAGGTGCTATTGGGTCTTCCATGGCTACATTGTCACACTCCACACATTGACTTGGGTGAGAATTGTGTGTCTCAGTGTATGGTTACAGCTACCTAGAGGGTAGTCTCTGAGCCTTCTACCAACTTGGCTGCTCACCCTGTGCAATATCAGAGTTTTGCGGATGTCTTTTCCAAAAAGGCTGCAGAGACTTTGCCTCGCCTCCGACCGTATGGCTGTCCTATTGATTTGGTCCCCAGCACAGCGTCTCCTCGCAGTAAGATTTATCCTCTGTCTGTCCCCGTGACCCAGGTCATGTCTGATTATATCAAAAAGAACCCTCGGGTAGACGCCTTGTCCCGGTCCCTGGATAAGGTTGAGGATGATGACGAGCCCAGGCTTATCATTCCTTCGGGGAGTATGCGGACGGTGGCTTCAGTGTCCCAAAACCAAGTTCCTTCTGGGAGGACGTTCCTCCTAATCTACAAAAAGAGGTGCTCTCCTTGGCACATGCGTCTAAGATCGGGGGTCATTTTGGAGTCAAACGTACCACGAAGTTTCTCCAATGGTCGTATTGGTGGCCCCGGTGGCACCAGGACGTTAAGAAATATGTTCTAGCGTGTGTCTCCTGTGCGAGAGATAAATCATCCCGTCAAAGTCCGGCTGGGCTTTTTCATCCATTACCCGTGGCGGATTCCACAGGTCAGACCTTTTTTCTTCTGAATAGTGGCCAACATCCGCGCGTTCCGGTTCCTATGCCAGTTCCCTCTGTGGAACCTGGGGTCAGAGATTGGGCTCTGGAGGCGTGGGAGGTTTGGAACCATACCCAGGATGCTATATTGGCCTCCAAGAATCGGATGAGATAGTCGGCTGACACTCATCGCTGTCCAGCCCCCGTATTCTGTTTGGGCGACAGGGTTTGGCTCGCAATATCAGAGTACGCGGGGAATCTGCAATGTTTGCCCCCCGCTTTATTGGTCCTTTCAAAATTTTGGCCCAAGTAAACCCCGCAGTATACCGTTTACAGTTACCATGACACCTGAGGAGTCACAACACTTTTCATGTGTCGCTCCTTAAGCCCGTTTGCCTCACAAAAGTCGCTGAACCCCAACCTGCTACAGACACCAGGGGTGATGATCTCGAGGTGCAGGCTATTGTGGGGTCTAAGATGGTTCGTTAAAAAAAATATTACTGGTACACTGGAGGTGTCATGGATCTAAGGATTGCTCCTGGGAACCGGTGGACCACATTCATGCTCCTCTGCTCATTGAGGAATAGGAGCGTCAAGTGGAGGGGGATAATGTTGGATGTTGGGTGGGTGCCTGAAATTGGGTCAGAGTCATAAGTGGATTCTGTGGTCTCCCATTATGGTCCAGATGCTGCTTAGCATCACCATCAGTCCCACTGCCTAGCCAGTGCACAAGATGTACAAGCTGTCTCTTGGGTCTTTGTTCCTAGTAGTGTTAAGCATAGGTTGTGGAGAAGAACAGCGCGGCTACAGTCTAAGTCCAGGATGCACTGCACTGAGCATGCCCGTGACATGACGGAGCATGATTGGTGGTTTGGTATCAGCTGATGCGGTGACCTGGCACCACCTGATTGGTCGCGGGTGACATCATCAGTAGTGCGACCAATAATGTGACGGTGGGCAGGGCATAGTCTTTAAATAGCCCGCCCACAAGCATGGCAGCGTGCTCTGATCTGTAACGGGTCTGGGAGGCGGAACCTCTGAGCAACTCTACAAGGGGGCGGTCCTTGTAAGGAAGCGGGTGGCTCCCAGGGAAGACGGGCAGGTAGTCACGGCAAGTGACAGGGACAGTCTCAGGGTAGAAGGGCAGGTAGTCACGGCAAGTGACAGGGACTGTCTTTGGGTAGAAGGGCAGGTAGTCACAGCAAGTGACAGGGACAGTCTCTGGGTAGAAGGGCAGGTCGTCACGGCAAGTGACAGGGACAGTCTCTGGGTAGACTAGCAGACAGGTAGCAGGTGGACGCTCCCAGGTGAGCGGGCAAGAGTCTCTGGACGGGCAGGTGGTCACGGCATGTGACGGCAGAGCCTCCAGGTAGGCTAGCAGGCAGGTAGCAGGTGAGCGCTCTCAGGTGAGCGGGCAAGAGTCTCTGGCCAGGCAGGTGGTCACGGCAAGTGACGGCAGAGCCTCCAGGTAGGCTAGCAGGCAGGTAGCAGGTAAGCGCTCCCAGGTGAGAGGGCAGGCTGGTCCATAGACAGACTGACAGGTGTCGGAAGGCAGACCGTCGGACCGCAGGCCTGCAAGCAGGTAAGCGGATATCAGGCAGGTATCAAGCAGGAATCTGGCAGGTGACTGGTAACGGGACCTGAAGGCTGAAGCAGAGTGAAGGCTTTGCAACAACATTGTTCGGGCACCTCCAATTTGGAGGAGGTGCCTTATATATGGTGAGATCCTCCGGCCATTGGCTGGGGACTCCTTAGGATGGCGCACGCGGCCCCTTTAAGAGAGGGGGAGCGCGCGCCCCCTAAGCACAGTGACCGGGAAGCAGCGCGCGCTGCCAGCAGAGCGGGAGGAGGAAGCCGGGCACGGAGCGGAGAGGTGAGGGGAACAGCATCCCTGCCTAGCAGGAGGCAGGGACGCCGACCCTACAGTACCCCTCCCTTTAGGCCCCCCCTTTTTTAGGCCAGACAGAAATTTATCAAGGATGAGAGGGGCATGGATGTTCTCCCGGGGCTCCCAAGTTCTCTCCTCAGGACCAAACCCCTTCCAATCCACTAGAAAAAAGGTCTTTCCTCTTACCCTTTTGGTGGCAAGAATGTTTTCTACCTCAAACTCGTTTTCAGCGGAAACTGGAGCAGGAGGCGTACCTGTAGACTTGGAAAAAGAGTTAAGTACCACGGGTTTGAGGAGAGATACATGGAAGGAGTTAGGGATCCGCAAATTGGCCGGGAGTTTCAATTTATAGGCCACCGGGTTGATTTGTTTGATAACTTCCAGTGGGCCGATGAACCGAGGCCCTAACTTGTAGGAAGGAATCTTGAGCCGGACATACTTGGACGAGAGCCAGACTTTATCTCCAGGACGGAATTGTGGAGGATCCGGGCGTTTTTTGTCAGCGTGTTTTTTCATCCGCTCGGACGACTGAAGGAGTGCGGATCGGGTACTCTCCCAAATGGAGGAGAATTCGCTAACGAGAGATTCCGCAGCCGGGTTGTCCACCGAGGTGGAGACGGGAAATGGGATCCGAGGATGCTGACCGAAGACTACAAAAAACGGGGATTTGGAGGAAGATTCGCTCTCGTGATTATTGTAAGAGAACTCGGCCCATGGTAGGAGATCCACCCAGTACGAATGATGGGCATTAACGAAGTGCCGGAGGTAACTGGTCAGGATCTGATTGATCCGCTCCACTTGACCATTGGACTGTGGGTGGTAAGCGGAGGAGAAGTCCAGGGTGACGTCCAGCAGTTTACATGTGGCTCTCCAGAAGCGTGAGGTGAACTGAACCCCACGATCCGACACGATGTGGAGGGGCAAGCCATGGAGACGGAAGATGTGGCGGATAAAGTCTTTAGCCAGCTCGGGTGCAGACGGGAGGCCCGGCAGTGGAATGAAGTGAGCCATCTTGGAAAAGCTGTCAGCGACCACCCAAATGACCGTACAACCGGCAGAGACAGGGAGATCCGTTATAAAGTCCATAGCTATATGCTGCCACGGGGCAGCAGGTACTGGAAGAGGAAGGAGGCGACTGGCTGGCAGATGTCTCGGAACCTTGTTGCGGGCGCAGGACACACAGGCTGAAACAAAGTCTATTACGTCCTTGTGCAGGGTAGGCCACCAGTAATGCCGGGTAATAAGCTGGAGCGTCTTTTTCTGACCGGCGTGGCCAGCTAGCTTAGACGAGTGACCCCAGTGTAGGATCTTCTTCCGATCAGGTACTGTTACGAACGTCTTACCGGGAGGGAGACGATTTAGATTCACGGGGGCCACCTGCATTACTCTGGCGGGATCAATGATGTGCTTAGGCTCCTCCTCTAGATCAGACACCAGGAAGGATCGAGACAAGGCGTCAGCTTTGATGTTTTTGTCTGCCGGGCGAAAATGAAGAACGAAATCAAAGCGGGCAAAAAACAAGGACCACCGGGCTTGGCGCGGGTTAAGTCTCTGGGGGCTCTGGAGGTAAGCCAAGTTCTTGTGGTCCGTGAAAATAATTACCGGGTGAAGAGCCCCCTCGAGCAGGTAATGCCACTGCTCCAGTGCCAGCTTAATGGCCAATAACTCTCGGTCTCCTATAGAATAATTGCTCTCAGAAGGGGAGAAGAGTTTGGAGAAGAAGCCGCAAGTTACCATTCTTCCGGAAGACGAATTTTGGGTAAGTACCGCTCCGGCTCCAGAGGAGGAGGCGTCCACTTCCAGGAAGAATTGTTTGTTGCCGTCCGGACGATGCAGCACTGGGGCGGAAGAGAAAGCCTGTTTTAAGGAAAGAAAGGCTTCCTCTGCTTCGGGCGGCCATTCTCTGGGATTAGTGCCCTTACGGGTGAGCGCAGAGATTGGGGCAGTCCGGGAAGAGAAGTGCGGTATGAAGAGGAGGTAGTAGTTGGCGAAGTCCAGGAACCACTGAATAGCCTTCAACCCCTCTGGTCGGGGCCACTTCTGGATGGCAGACAGTTTCTCAGGATCCATTCGTAGGCCGGTCTGAGAGATTATGTAGCCCAAGAACGGAAGCGAGGTCTGCTCAAAGAGGCACTTCTCATATCTAGCGTAGAGGTGGTTCTGCCTGAGCCTGAGCAGGACCTGACGAACATCCCTCCGGTGAGTGAGAAGATCCGGAGAGAAGACCAAGATGTCGTCCAGGTACACCACTACGCAGGAGTAGAGAAGATACCGGAAGATGTCATTGAACAACTCTTGAAAGACGGCGGGAGCGTTACAGAGACCGAAGGGCATTACCAGATATTCATAGTGGCCGTCCCGGGTGTTGAATGTCGTCTTCCATTCATCCCCCTGACGGATACGGACCAGGTTATACGCCCCACGGAGGTCCAGCTTGGTGAAGATTCTAGCCCCCCTCAGATGGTCAAATAATTCCGGAATGAGCAGAAGGGGGTATTTATTCTTCACCGTGATCTGGTTAAGGCCTCTATAGTCTATACAGGGACGGAGTGAGCCGTCCTTCTTTTTGACGAAGAAGAAGCCTGCTCCCGCCGGGGAGGTCGATTTCCGGATAAATCCCCGGGCCAGATTCTCCTCAATATATTCAGACATGGACCGGGTCTCAGCAGTGGACAAAGGGTAAATACGCCCACGGGGAGGAGTAGCGCCGGGCATCAGGTCGATTGGGCAGTCGTATGGTCTATGAGGGGGTAATGTCTCTGCCTCCTTTTTATTAAAGACGTCCGCATAAGACCAATAAGGAACCGGAAGACCAGGTAGATTGGCTGGGGTAGGAGAAGGACGGACAGGATGGACGGGAGCTAAACAAGTCTTATGGCAGTCCTGTCCCCAGCGAAGGAATTCTCCGGTCTGCCAATCAAGCATGGGTGCATGTTTCTGAAGCCAAGGTAGGCCTAGCAAGAGGGCGTGAGAGAGTCCAGGCAGAACATGAAAGAATATGCTCTCTGAGTTCAGCATTCCCACCTGCAGGGTTATGGATTCGGTGATGAGTTGGATGGGATGTGGTAAGAGGCCCCCATCTACGGCAGCGACAGACAAGGGTACAGCTAGAGGTTTGGTGGGAATGCGGTATTTCTCTACCAGGTACTGAGAAATGAGATTTCCGGCAGCTCCAGAGTCAAGTTGGGCTAGTTCAAAATAACGGTACTCCCCGCAGATGATAGAGACCGACAGCAACAGAGATGGAGAGGGTTTACTCTTGTCTAGGACGACCTCTCTGAGCGATCCTAGACACAGGCGTTTCCCGACCTCTCCGCGCAGGAACAGATCTTGTGCTCCTTACTGCCACAGTAGAAGCAGCTCCCCTCGGCTCGGCGTAACTCTTGACGGGTCTTGACCATCTTGGTCTGGTCGACCTGCATAGGCTCAGGTGAGTGCGCTGGGGAGTAGCGGGAGAAGTGACAGGTTTCTGAAAGGTAGGAGCTAGACGTGGAAACCTCCTCTCACGGGTGACCTCTTTGGCGCGTTCCTGGAACCGGATGTCAATCCGGGTGGCAAGAGTTATTAAGTCGTCGAGAGTGGTAGGTCTGTCCCGACCGGCGAGTTCATCTTTAATACGGCCGGACAGACCCTCCCAAAAGACAGACACCAGGGCGTCATTATTCCAGGCCAGCTCCGAAGCAAGGGTACGGAACCGTATGGCATATTGGCCCACGGTGAGATTTCCTTGATGGAGGCGTACCAGAGATGATGCGGATGAGGTCTTCCGTCGGGGTTCGTCGAAGACTTTCCGGAAAGCTGTGAGAAAGGCTGGCAGGTTGGACACCAGGGGGTCTCCTCTCTCCCATAGAGGATTTAGCCAAGCCAGTGCCTCCCCCGTGAGATGGGACATGATGAAGGCTACTTTGGCCCGGTCGGAGATAAACTGGTGGGACAGGAGTTCAAAGTGTAGGGTGCACTGGTTTATGAAGCCCCGAGCTTGAGCGGGGTCTCCTACGAAGCGAGGAGGTGCAGAAAGCCGGGGTCCGGGGCAGGATGCCATGGTATTGGTGGGCAGCGGCGCTGCCGGGCTGCGAGTCATGATACTAGTGGTGGTTGCTGGTGGAGCAGTCAGAGTGTCCAGGCGAGAGTTGACATTCCGCAGATGACTCAGGATGGACTCCTGTTGGGACCTCTGACGGGACAGTTCATGACATAGGTCCGAGAGCGAGGGAGCTTGGGTGCCACCGTGTTCCATGGCCCGAGCAAACTGTAATGGGTCTGGGAGGCGGAACCTCTGAGCAACTATACAAGGGAGCGGTCCTTGTAAGGAAGCGGGTGGCTCCCAGGGAAGACGGGCGGTAGTGACGGCAAGTGACAGGGACAGTCTCTGGGTAGAAGGGCAGGTAGTCACAGCAAGTGACAGGGACAGTCTCTGGGAAGAAGGGCAGGTAGTCACGGCAAGTGACAGGGACAGTCTCTGGGTAGACTAGCAGACAGGTAGCAGGTGAGCGCTCCCAGGTGAGCGGGCAAGAGTCTCTGGACAGGCAGGTGGTCACGGCAAGTGACGGCAGAGCCTCCAGGTAGGCTAGCAGTCAGGTAGCAGGTAAGCGCTCCCAGGTGAGCAGGCAGGCTGGTCCATAGACAGACTGACAGGTGTCGGAAGGCAGACCGTCGGACCGCAGGCCTGCAAGCAGGTAAGCGGATATCAGGCAGGTATCAAGCAGGAATCTGGCAGGTAACAGGCAGGAATCTGGCAGGTGACTGGTAACGGGACCTGAGGGCTGAAGCAGAGTGAAGGCTTTGCAACAACATTGTTCGGGCACCTCCAATTTGGAGGAGGTGCCTTATATATGGTGAGGTCCTCTGGCCATTGGCCGGGGACTCCTTAGGACGGCGCGCGCGCGCGCCCTAAGCACAGTGGCCGGGAAGCAGTGCGCGCTGCCAGCAGAGCGGGAGGAGGACGCCGGGCACGGAGCGGAGAGGTGAGGGGAACAGCGTCCCTGCCTAGCAGGAGGCAGGGACTCCGACGCTACATGATCATTGAGTTTAGGTTGTGTTCCTGTGTGGACGCTTTGCTGTTTGGCTCCACGTGCTCTCTAGCTGCTCTCTCCGTGACTTGCCGATGCCAGAGTTCACTCGGCTGATTAGCACAGGTCGCTTAGGCAGGTTTAGCGGCACTTAGGCAGGTTTAGCGGGGCTTAGGCAGACTTAGCTGGGGGAGGCAGGTAGTTCCCGTTTGGTAGTCTTGCTCCGGCAAGGATGTTGCTATACACCTTGAGCAGACTACGGTCTCCGTATCCCTGGCACCGCCTATTAGCCACGTGGAGAGTTACTCCGCAGTCCAGTCCCACACCGGCTGGAGCACCTACATGCCGGTGTGAGTCACACACACTTCCTAGTGCCTGCTGCGTAGCCTCTGTGCAGTTAACAGGGCTACGACTACGATTATTTGTGGCACATCTCTCGTGTAGCTAACAGAGATAATGCGAACCCCTTTTCTCATCTAGGTGTGTTGTAACACTAGAGGGATTTACACTTTACGTTGGTTGTCTTACACTCTTACCCGGTGGGTGTTCGGCCGCAGTCTTCGTGGCTGCATCGCGGACCCCGGGGTTCAGTTGCATATCATTTTAATAAAGTTGTTGCAACCGTCCCCTTAACAATATGAGCTTCACTTTTTGTATTGAAGAAGTGAAATAAAATAACTTTTTGATGATATTCTAATTTAGTGAGAAGCACTTGTACTTAGCCTGTCGAAACGCCGTCAGGGACTCTTCCACTCTAGGCAAAGGGTAAGCATCTCGTCTTACACAAAATCCAAGAATATCCAAAAATAACGGCTTTGTTACTAGAGGGGTTCAGTTAACTGTAGGCACGAACTTTCTGCAATCATCTATCTGTCACATTTTCTCCTCTATCAGCACAGACCTCTACTGTCCTAATTTTTCAGTTGGAAAACTTCATCCAGTCAGATCACAGACTTTCCCAACATGGAGTCTGCACAGAAACTGCAGACAAACACAGTATACACAAAAGACCCCCATACAGACTAGAGAGCAATCTCGTGCGACTCTCCCATAGACAAGAATACTGGATCTGCCGAGCGCTCTTGTGTTCTCTATGAGAGAGCTTCTGTCAGACTTCTCTGGCAGCAGCTAATTTCAAAGAAAATAAAAGAATCCTCAGTCCGAAATCAGACATACTGGATTCTTAGTTTACCCAAGAATTACAGAGCTGGTTAAAAGTTTACATACCCCTGCTGAATATTTCCTTTCTTGGCCTTGTATCAGAGAATATGAATGATAACAAAAAATCTTTTTCTCCACTCATGGTTATTGGTTGGGTGAAGCCATTCATTGTCAAACTACTGTGCTTTCTGTTTTTAAATTTTAATGACAACGAAAAACATCCAAAAGACCCTGATCAAAAGTTCACATACCCCAGTTCTTAATACCGTGTATTGCCCCCTCTAACATCAATGACAGCTTGAAGTCTTTTGTGGTAGTTGTGGATGAGGTTCTTTATTTTCTCAGATGGTAAAGCTGTCCATTCTTCTTGGCAAAAAGCCTCCAGTTCCTGTAAATTCCTGGGCAGTCTAGCATGAACAGCGTGCTTGAGATCTCCCCAGAGTAGCTCAATGATATTGAGGTCAGGAGACTGAGATGGCCACTCCAGAACCTTCACTTTATTCTGCTGTAGCCAATAAAAGGTTGACTTGGCCTTGTGTTTTGGATCCTTGTCATGTTGGAACGTCCAAGTACGTCCCATGCGCAGCTTCCGGCAGATGAGTGCCTCCAGTATTTGCTGATAGCGTGCTGCATTCATCTTTCCTTCAACTTTTAACAAGTTTTCTGTGCCTTTGTAGCTCACACATCCCCAAAACACCAGCGATACACCTCCGTGCTTTACTGTAGGAATAGTGTTCCTTTCATCATAGGCCTTGTTGACCTCTCTCCAAATGTAACGTTTATGGCTGTGGTCAAAAAGTTAAATTTTGGTCTCATCACTCCAAATTAACTTGTTCCAGAAGTTTTGAGGCTTGTCTCTGTGCTGTTTGGCGTATTGTAGGCGAGATACTTTGTGCCATTTGCGCAGTAATGGCTTTCTACTTGCGACTCGACCATGCAGCCCATTTTCCTTCAAGTGCCTCCTTATTGTGCATCTTGAAACAGCCACATCGCTAGTTTTAAGGGAGTGCTGAATTTCAGCTGTAATTTGGGGGTTTTTCTTTTCATCCCGAACAATTTTCCTGGCAGTTGTGGCCAACATTTTTGTTGGTCAACCTGAACGTGGTTTGGTTTTTACAGAGCCCCTGATTTTCGATTTGTTAATCACTGTTTGAATGCTGCTGACTGGCATTATCGATTCCTTTGATAGCTTTTTGTATCCCTTTCTTATGTTATACAGTTCAACTACTTTTTCCCGTAGATCCGTTTACAATTCTTTTGCTTTCCCCATGACTCACAATCCAGAAACATCAGTGGCTGGATGAAAGATGCAAGAGTCTGTCTGAATCCCAGAACCTCACTCAGCTTTTATGCACACACATTGATTACAAGCAAACAGGTCACAGGTGAGGATGTTACCTTTAGTAGCCATTCAAACCCATTTGTGTCAAATTCTGTGCATGTTATCAGGCCAAAATCACCAGGGTATGTGAACTTTTGATCAGGGTCATTTGGATGTTTTTGGTTGTCATTAAGATTTAAAAAGAGAAAACACAGTAGTTTGACAATAATTTCAATGGTTTCAACCAACCAATACGCCTGAGTGGAGAAAAAGCTTTTTTGTTATCATTCATATTCTCTGAAACAAGGCCAAGAAAGGAAAAATTCTGCCAGGGTATATAAACTTTTGAGCACAACTGTACCTGTCAATGCCTCCATGCACATTAGATGAACAATGGACCTTGGACCTTTTGTTTGTCTTCTGGATTTTTGCATACCACAACATTTTTAAGCTAGTTAGAGTCAGTTAATTAAATGCATTGTAATATGTCAGCATACCATAACCATCCTAAGTGTTCTGGAAATGACTTTAGCATGGTATTCTCAAGTACCGTATGTTTAATCTTGAAAATGAATGCCATTGTGATTTGTAGACTATAAAGCACTGCAGCAGAACAGAGCTCTAATACATTTTATTATAGAAAGATAAAGGTAAAATGGTTTTATTGACAGATCCATAAAGCTTTGAAGGGATGCCCTATACCTTCACCTCTAAAGAATATAAGAGTGAACCTTACTTTACAGAAATGGCTAATTTAATTTAAGTCAATCAATAAAAAAGCTTGTTTAAATAACTGCACAGTGTAAAGAAATATATTGTTTCGATCACTATGATAGAGTCTACGCTATCATAATAAACAGTCTACTCTGCACTGGCCAAAGAGCATATTAGCAAGATGAAAAATAAAAAATAACTCACATCTTGATTACATTTTTTTTATTCTGTAGATTCATAAACTGTGATCATTAAATGAAATATAAACCCAATATTCATGATAACAAAGGTAGTCTTAAGACTATGTTTACCTCTAGGTATTGATGGTCCAGTGGGTAGTGGTAAATTCAAGCAGTACTTTGTGGGGTATGCCACTAGGTGACACTAAAAAGGGTTGAATTATATTATGTTAAATTTATATTATATATAATAAAAATATACATGCATATGTATATATAATATTAACCTTCTCTACCTATCTGCATCTCATTGCCAAGGAAATATCAATGGTGATGTGCTATTCAGTTATAGATCAGGTGAGATGGAGAAGCTGTGTGTACGGGGTAGGCAGCTCCTGCTGACTGTTGCTTTACCACAAATAAAGTTGTGAGCTTGATTTTTTTTTATCGAAATTAAGAATTATTCTCTTAGTTATTGTGACACATTCCCTAGTGGACTTCGAGTCAGGCTTGAAACAAGTTAATAGAGATAGGAAAATATGCCTGGCCCCATTCCATCCTGACTCTTTCATTTGGCGAAAGGTCTCTTCACAGCTTCCCTCTATCCCTCTACTAGATATGATAGACTTCACAAATCATATTTGACAGTATGTTCCAAATGTTTCCAGTTAGTATCAGATTACTCTCTTCTAATTTCCATTCTCGTTAACTTCTGTATTCCTGATAGTCAAACTTCGTGTATAGTGTGGGTTTAGTCATCATTGGGTCTTTTACACATGCCAAATGTGGTGGATGCCCATAGTCCTAAATCGCACACAGTTGCAAATCTAACTAGGGCATTTAATATACCTGGGAATAATTTCACTGTCTTCAATTTAGACATTTTTCACAAAGTAGTTTTGCTTTCACAAAAGTATTGTATTTCTACAATGTCTGGAATTTGCAGAACGGACACTTCAACCAGAGGACTAATCTCAATTTATCAGATGCTCATTTCTTAGCCACCTGACTCCACTATTTCACATAAGTTTATGAATAAGTGGTAATCTGTTCTAGGCTTATGCATCTCTTTGGAAATGTGAAACATTATATGGGCTGTTGCATCTAAGACAACCATTTGCACACCGTACAGAGAAACGGAATACAAGCTTATTACTGATGAGCGAGTGCTAAAACGCTTGGGTGCTCGTTGCTTGGGTCGAGCAAATCGTAATGCTCGGGTGCTCAACTCGAGCAATGAGCCCAATAGAAGTCAATGGGAAACTCGAGCTTTTTTCCGGCGGCCTACCTCCCGGATGTCTGCAGGGGGGGTCTAAAAATTGCCCAAATCGATGGGAACTGTGCTGAAATGACATGCGAACAGCATGGGGAAGACCCCTGGCAGCATCTATGACTCCCAGGTCACTGCTGTTAACAATGTTGTCAGAGTATTACGCCACTTTTACGGACTCACAGTAAAACATACAAAAACGAAGCCAAAATGGATTTTCCTGGAAATAATGTTAAGGAACATTTAAGGCATGACTTGTATTTAAGGCAAAAAGAAACACACACACAAAAAAAATGCTCCTCCACATCTTGGGCTATGTTCACATGTAGCGTTTTGATGCATTTTTGCTCTTTTGCATTGCTTTCAACGGTGAAAAATACATTCACCAGTAAATGTCATTTTAACATTCTACTACCTTATCTGCCCTTGTGGTGTGTGAGACATGATCAGACACATCCTGTTTCATTTATGAAGGAGGGACTCTGAAAGTCACAAAGCCTATTTTTACAGGGCCACCAAGCGACCCTTACTATTGTTAAAGGGCCAGCAGTCGGCCCTCACTATTGACACACTCCAATACCACTTTGAGGAGACGTAGAGGAGGTCCTCATTAAAAACAATTGTTATAATTGATAAGGAGTGGGTCTCCTATACTGGTAATGCCCATGCATTAAGTGCATGGGCTAAATAACACTTACCCCTGGGGGGTATACATGAACATACTGTATAACATACAGAATGTTAGAGGTAGGCCTCTAAAAAAATTTCCTACGGGCATCATAAACACCCTTTAAAAAATGATGTGGGTGTTGCATCATGATCACCCTGGTGATATGGTGGTGGAGGATGAGGAGAAGGAGGAGGACAACAGGAAATAGACAAAATCAGGAAGAGTATACCCATATCAAGGTGTGAAGAGGTGTATAGACCCCACCAAAAAAAAGCCACTGGATTTCAGTTTGTTACGCTGCTGTCATCCGGTGGTGTTGAGAAGTCTGGCCCAATCCAGCCCTTGTTCATTTTTATAAGAGTCAGCCTGTCAACATTTTCAGTTGACAGGCGGATGCACCTATCAATTATAATGCCCCCTGCGGCACTAAAAAGCCGCTCTGACAAAACGCTAGCGGCAGTGTAGGCCAGGACCTCCAAGGCATAGAGAGCCAGTTCTTGCCACCTGTCCAGCTAGGATACCCAATAGTTATAAGGCACAGAGGAATCATGAAGGACGTTGGTACGGTCGGCAAGGTACTCCTTCAGCATCTTTCAAAACTTTTCCCTCCTTGTGAAGGCTGCCACCAGGAATTTCAGGGCTCCATACTGGTAAAATTTTTGGGGCTCCCTGGGACTCTGCCCCAAACTCCAACCTAACTATGCCTCCACCCCAGCTTCACCTCAACCCCTTGAACCTTCCTCAGTTCCACGGCCCTCTCTTGGAAAAACTCCACTTCTGCCCCACATCCTCACCAATCACACATTAACAGTTCCCATTTAACACCACATCACATACATAGCCATCAGCTTTTGTTTTGGCCAAAAGATTTTTTAAGCCACCACCAGGACAAGGTAGACTCTTCTGGTGTCTACTCTTCTCTAACCTATTAAACATTTATTATAATACCCAATACTCTTTTTAAGTATATTTTTCTTTAAGGGAATGTGTCAAGTATTTTTTAAAAATGACCAATAATACCACATACAAGGGACAAATACTGCCACACCATTACCAGACCACATATTACCACCACATAGAGACTGAAAAATACCACAAACAAGGAATACCGCCACACCATAACCAAACAACATGTTACCACCACATAGTGACTGAATAATGTCACATACAAGGAACAAATACCGCCACACCCTGACCAGACCACATATTACCACCACATATTGACCGAATAATACCACATACAAGGGACAAATAGTCACACTATGACCTTACCACATATTACCATGACATAGTGGCTGACTACTACAATACTGATCATTAATAAAAAACCACAATACTAATATTACCATAAGTGGCATTATACACAAGAGCTCTGCACATAATATACAGTGTATAGTGTCAGTGTACAGGTAATACAGGGATCACCAGTGACATTATACACAGGAGCTCTGTATATAGTGTCAGTGTACCGGTAATACAGGGATCACCAGTGACATTATACACAGGAGCTCTGTATACACTGTGTGCAGAATTATTAGGCAAGTTGTATTTTAGAGGATTATTTTTATTATTGATCAACAATAGTGTTTAGCGAGCACTAAAATACTCGGGTGCTCGAAGCTCGGGCCGCGCTCACCGTGATACTCGGGTGCTCGACCAGAGCAACTAGCCCAAAGTTAGTCTATGGGAGACCCGAGCATTTTTGCGGCGGCACCCCCAGCAGTCTGTAGAAAGCCTAAAAAGTGCCCAAAACGATAGTGACAGTGCTCAAAAGACATGGGGACAGCATGGGCTTCGCCCCAGGAAGCATTTCTGACCCCCAGGTCACTGCTGTCAACAACGTGGTCAGAGGTATTAAGCCACTTTAATGGCCTCACAATAAAACGTTCAAAAACGAAACTGAAAGTGCTTCCCTGTGAAATATGTTAAGGAACTTCCTTTCCAGGGTAAAGACTTGTGTATAAAGTAAAATAAATAACCAAAAACAAAAATACTCCTCCACACCTTGGGTTATGTTCACAAGTAGCATTTTTTATGCGTTTTTGCACTTTTGTATTGCTTTCAACCGTGACAAATGCATTCACCGGGAAATGTCATTTTAACATTTTACAATCTTATCTGGCCATGTGCTGTGTGACACATGCATACAGTGCTGAAAAGACATGGGAACAGCATGGGGAAGACCCCTGGAAGCATCTCTGACACCCAGGTCATTGCCTAAAAGTGTGCCCATCAGAAGTGATGGGGGCGATCGGGTGTCCATGAACGGTCCCCAGCCACCCCTATTTCTCCTTGAAACTTCCCCCACACTTTTCTTAGCCTAGCCTGCTTTAGGGCAGCATTGGACAAGCCCACCAGAGAACCAGACTCCTCCGGTGGGCCCTGGCTTCTCCATCAGGGGAGTTGAGAGTGCCAAGGTGAGGAGCATGATGATGATGATGAAAGTTAGCATCTGCTTTGTTTTCTTGGAATGCAAGCGTAAGTGTGCAACCAAACACCCACCCACCCCCAGGCTGCAATACCATACTGCTAGCTTGCACTTGAAATGGGGCTTTTTAATTTGGAGGAGGCCAAAGCTGGCCACTACCTCATGGCTGCTTCGGCAGCGAGATATCCATACTCAGTCCATATTCAGTCCCCAGCCGCCCGCCGGCCGGGTGTCCACGCTCGGTACCCAGCCGCCAGGGGGCAGCCGGGTGTCCATACTTGGTCCCCAGTCGCCCCGCGGCTGGGTGTCAACACACAGTCCCCAGCCGCCTAGGGGCGGCCGGGTGTCCATGAACGGTCCCCAGCCACCCCTATTTCTCCTTGAAACTTCCCCTACACTTTTCTTAGCCTGGCCTGCTTTAGGGCAGCATTGGACGAGCCCACCAGAGAACCAGACTCCTCCGGTGGGCCCTAGCTTCTCTATCAGGGGAGTTGAGAGTGCCAAGGTGAGGAGCATGATGATGATGATGAAAGTTAGCATCTGCTTTGTTTTCTTGGAATGCAAGCGTAAGTGTGCAACCAAACACCCACCCACCCCCAGGCTGCAATACCATACTGCTAGCTTGCACTTGAAATGGGGCCTTTTAGTTTGGAGGAGGCCAAAGCTGGCCACTACCTCATAGCTGCTTCGGCAGCGAGGTATCCATACTCAGTCCCCAGCCTCACGGCGGCCGGGTGTCCATGCTCGGTCCCCAGCCACCAGGGGGTGGCCGGGAGTCCATAAACGGTCCTCAGCCGCCACTATTTCTCCTTCAAACTTCCCCCACACTTTTCTTAGCCTGGCCTGCTTTAGGGCAGAATTGGATGAGCCCACAAGAGAACCAGACTCCTCCGGTGGGCCCTGGCTTCTCCATCAGGGGAGTTTGTGATTAGGTGGTCCTTCCCAGTAACTGCGTTGGTGAGGGTACGGGTAATGTTCTGGAATCCATGCTTGTATAAGGCGGGGGCGACACCGGGATAAATAGTGGCGGCTGGAGACCGAGTACCGAGGGACAGCCGCCGCAATGAGGTTGCAGAAAGATTCTGCCTCTATGAGTCTAAAAGGCAAAATTTCTAGTGCAAGCAGTCGAGAAATGTGTTAGTTTAGTATTGTGGCCTGGTGGGTGGCTGCATATTTGTGCTTGCATTCCAAGGACTGGGGTAGGGACAACTGAACACTGCACTGGGACATGGACGTGGTTTCTGACGGTGATGGTTGCAAGTGTGCAACGACAGATGCAGGGTGGGAGGCATCTTAGCTTGCATCATGAACGGAAGCTTGGCGTGCACATACAACAGAGGAAGAGGCAGTGCTGTCACCTGCAGACACTGTTTCTGAACCCTGGCGTTTGGCCCATCAACTTCATTGTCCGCTACCTCGTCTTACACTTCCGCAACCTGGTACTCCTCCTGACTTCTGTCCATTGTGTCTCATCATCATCCCCCTCTTGCGACAGTAATTGCACTTTCCTACGTGACCATGGCTGCTCAAATATTTGGACATCGCTACATGTTATCCTCTGTTGCCCTGCTTGAAGCGGACCGAGCCAGAGGCCAGAATCTATCAATGGAAAGATGAACAGAACAGCTCTTCAAAGTGTTCAAGTGTGGGATGAGTTGTCTCTGGGCACTTGGCATGATGGGAGGAAGGAGGATCAGGGTGAGGAATATGCCGACTCCAAGTAAAAAAATCTCCCGGATCCGCATATTCCTCAAACAAAAACTGCAAAAACACTAGTGTATGCCCTCATCATCTCCCGCCTCGACTACTGCACTCCCCCTTTCCCCACTTGTAGGGCACCCTTCCCTTTTCCTGTCATTATACCCTGGGTTCTCTCCATACCCAGCTTGACACTTATCTCCTCTTCCCACAATCGCATACAACATTTCTCCCATGCATCCCCCCTACTCTGGAACTCTCTACCTCAACATATCAGACTCTCGCCTACTATTGAAAGCTTCAAAAGGAACCTGAAGACCCACCTCTTTTGACAAGAGTACAACATGCAGTATCCCTTGCTCCACCATACCGCTGCATGACAAGCTCTACCCTCACCTACTGTATCCTATTCCTCACCCATCCCTTGTAGACTGTGAGCCTTCGCAGGCAGGGTCCTCTCTCCTCCTGTACCAATCGCCGTCACATTTTTGTTCAAGATTATTGTAATTGTTTTTGCTATGTATACCCCTTTTTCACATGTAAGGCACTCTAATAATAAATAATATTAATAATAATGTGGTCCAGACTCATGGTTACTGAGACTGGACCGTGTGGAAGATAGGGTGGTGGTGGTTGCAAACTGACTGTGAGCATTACTTATTTATCTTCTATCCAACCAATAACCTTTCCACACTGGTCTGGCTTCAATAGTGGTATTGCGCAGCCCCCTAGAAAGTGGGGCAGGAAGCTAGGTCGACATGATGTGGGTGCTTGTTGTGGTCCCTCAGCAGGCACAGTTTAATCTTGTCCATGACCTCTGCGTGCACCATCATCATTACATCCACTTCCCCGTCCCTTGCCATGCGCCTTGCCCATTTTAAATGGAGTTTAATATTTGTCAAGCCAAAAATGTCTGGTTAACTCCAGTTGCCATGAATTTCTAAGGGGAATACGCGAAGAATGACATAATACAGAGAAAATACGCTCAAGAATTGTTCCATGTATTTACTAGAATAGAAAAATAAGAGTGACGGGTTCTCCTTAAATTCCAAATGTATAGTCTTTTTTTAGAGAATACATATTAAGAGAAATTAAGTCAGAAACTGTAAATATTCATTGAGATGGATATTGAAAAATCTGTGATATAAAAAATACCTCTCATCCCTCTGTCTTTGTCTATGATTTAGATGATTGAACATCCTCCGAGCCAGGTGATTCCAAAATTTTTGCCAGGGGTTGTACATTCAGTTGTTTAATGATGTTGAAAAAAAGCAGATAACAGATAGGCCACAAAACTAAAGTCATTTCAAATGGCAACTTTAGGGCTTTAAGAAACACTAAAAGAAATCAAGATTAAAAATATGGTACTCTGTAAGGGTAATTTTTTTCAGACCAAGCAGAGGGAAAAAAATATGGCATCATGAAAAACAAACACACAAAAGAACACTCCAATACATCACTAGAATTTTGTTGCACCATCTCTGGCTTTAATAACAGCTTGCAGTATCTGAGGCTTGGACTTAACCCCTTAAGCCTTGGAGCATTTTTCGTTTTTGCATTTTCGTTTTTGCTCCCCTTGTTCCCAGAGCCATAGCGTTTTTATTTTTTGGTCAATATGGCCATGTGAGGGCTTATTTTTTGCGGGACGAGTTGTACTTTTCAACACCATTACTAGTTTTACCATATCCTGTACGGGAAAACGGGAAAAAAATTCCAAGTGCGGTAAAATTGCAAAAAAAGTGCAATACCACAGTGGTTTTTTATTTATTTTTTTTACCACGTTAACTGAATGCTAAAACTGACCTACCCTTCTTATTCTACAGGTCATTACGAGTTCATAGACACCAAACATGTATAGGTTCTTTTATATTTAAGTGGTGAAAAAAAATTCCAAAATTTGGTAAAAAAAAAAATAAAAAAAATAGTGCCATTTTCTAAGACCCGTAGCGTCTCCAATTTTCAGGATCTGGGGCTGGGTGAGGGCTTATTTTTTGTGCGCTGGGCTGATGTTTTTATTGATAACATTTGGGGTAGATCCGATGTTTTGATCGCCCGTTATTGCATTTTATTGCAATTTTGCGGCGACCAAAAAACGTAATTCTGGCGTTTAGAATTTTTTTCTCGTTACGCCGTTTACCGATCAGATTAATTCTTTTTTTATATTGATAGATCGGGCGATTCTGAACGCGGCGATTCCAAATATGTGTATGTGGGGGTTTTTTTTATATATATTTTATTTTGAATGGGGCGAAAGGGGGGTGATTTAAACTTTTATATTTTTTTATTTTTTTTTATATTTTTAAAAACTTTTTGCATGCTTCTATAGTCTCCATAGGAGACTAGAAGCAGCAACTATCCGATCGCCTCTGCTACATACAGGGGACGAGCAGGTCCCCTGCATGCAGCAGAAATGGTCCTGTGCTATGAGCGCCGACCACTAGGTGGCGCTCATAGCGACAAGATCATGACAACCACAGGCGTCTGCTGCAGACCCTGGGTTGTCATGCACGCCCATCGGTGACCCGCGATCACGTGACGGGGTCGCCGGTGGGCGGGGCTTAAGACACGCTACCCGGAAGCGCGCGTTAAATGCTGCTGTCGGAGATTGACAGCAGCATTTAACATGTTAACAGCCGCGGGTGGATCGCGATTCCACCCGCGGCTGTTGCGGGCACATGTCAGCTGTAAGAATCAGCTGACATGTGCTCCGTTCAGTGAGGGCTCAGCGCAGCAGCCCTCACTGAATGGGGGGATCGCAAATATGCGTACTAATACGTCCCCGGTAAGTAAGGGGTTAATGAGTGACAAACAGTACTCTTCATCAATCTGGCTCCAACTTTCTCTGATTGCTGTTGCCAGATCAGCTTTGCAGGTTAGAGCCTTGTCATGGACCATTTTCTTCAACTTTCACGAAAGATTTTCAATTGGATTGAGATCCGGACTATTTGCAGGCCATAACATTGACCTTATGTGTCTTCTTTTAAGGAATGTTTTCACAGTTTTTGCTCTATGGCAGGATGCATTATCATCTTGAAAAATGCAATCCCCGCATGTTTTTTTTTGGGTGTCTAATAACCATGAAACATGCGAGCGGGGACTCGAACATGTAATTCGAGCACCCGTGATACATGGTGCATACCCATGTACCTGATGCAAACTCAAGTAGCGAGCACTTGCGCTCAAGACTAATGACAACTTATTCAATATGATGACCTAATGTTATCAAATTCTGTGTTGTACCTCTGGATTTAAAATGTTCACTATACCCCTTGATAAAATCCTTGAGGGGTGTAGTTTCCAAAATGGGGTCACTTGTGCCTAAACAGTGGAAACCCCCCCCCCACATCAGGGGCTCTCCAAACGCGACTTGGCGTTCCCTCTCAATTCCAGCCAATTTTGCGTTCAAAAAGTCACACAATGCTCCTTCCCTTCTGAACTCTGCCGTGCGCCCAAACACTGTTTTTTCCCCACATATGGGGTATTGTCGTACTCAGGAGAAATTGCAAAACAGTTTTTGGGGTCCATTTTCTCCTCTTATCCTTGTGAAAATAAAAAAATTGGGGCTAAAACATTATTTTTGTGGAAAAAGTTAGATTTTTTTATGTTCATGGCTCCAGGTTATAAACTTCTGCAAAGCACTTTGGGGTTCAGGGTGCTCACCACACATCTAGACAAGTTCCCTGAGGGGTCCAGTTTCCAAAATGGTGTCACTTGTTGGGGGTTTCCACTGTTTAGGCACATCAGGGGCTCTCCAAACGCAACATGGCGTCCCCTAATTATTCAAGCAAATTTTACATTCAAAAAGTCAAATGGCGCTCCATCTCTTCCGAGCTCTGCCGTGCGCCCAAAAAGTGATTTTTTTCCCCACTTATGGGGTATCTGCATGCTCAGGGGAAATTGCACAAAAAATTTTGGGGTCCATTTTTTCCTGTTACCCCTGCGAAAATAAAAAAATTGGGTCCAAATTAACATTTTTGTTAAAAAAGTTAAATGTTAATTTTTTTCTTTCACATTCCAAAAATTCCTGTGAAGCACCTGAAAGGTTAATAAAGTTTTTGAATGTGGTTTTGAGCACCTTGAGGGGTGCAGTTTTTAGAATGGTGTCACTTTTTGGTATTTTCTGTCATAAAGACCCCTCAAAGTGACTTCAAATGTGATCCCTAAAAAAATGGTTTTGTAAATTTTGTTGTAAAAATGAGAAATCGCTGGTCATCTTTTAACCCTTATAGCTCCCTAATAAAAAAAAGATTTGGTTCCAAAATTGTGCTGATATAAAGTAGACAGGTGGGAAATGTTATTTATTAACTATTTTGTGTGACATATCTCTCTGATTTAGGGGCATAAAAATTCAAATTTTAAAAATTGCTAAATTTTCAAAATATTTGCCAAATTTCCATTTTTTCCACAAATAAACGCAAGTGATATCAAAGAAATTTTACCACTATCATGAAGTACAATATGTCACAAAAAAAAATTCTCAGAGGGATCCGTTGAAGCGTTCCAGAGTAACTACCTCATAAAGTGACAGTGGTCAGAATTGTAAAAATTGGCCCGGTCATTAACGTGCAAACCACCCTCATGGGTAAAGGGGTTAAACAACTGAATGAACATCCTCCGAGCCTTGTGATTCCATAATTTTTGCCAGGGGTTGTATGTTGCAGGAGTTGTGGGTTTTGCTACTTCACCATCTAGAATGGTATCATTAGTAGCCTTAATTGATGTATTTTTTGCAAAAAATTAAGATTAAGGTGAGTTAGTGCCATATGCTAATTAGTGTCATATGCTAATTGAATCTATCTAGTTATTGAGGAACAGTCTTCAAAGTCAAGTCAAGTAGTCGAAGTATATTGCTTGATGGACCTACCTAGGGACAGGGAATGTCTTCAATGATGTCAATCAAGTCATATACGACTAAAAAAAAAGTTCCGTTTGACCTGACTGAATATTTCACATTTTTATCATCTTATTGTGCACTGCAGCCACCAATTTCAGTTATTTATTTGGTTGCCTTCTCTGAACATGTGTGCACTATAGTCAAGATTGGCACACATTATTTGATGTACTCTAGTTTTTGATTCAATATCAGCAGACTATCTCACATGCAGTACATCTGGGACATGTAGTCATTAGTGATGAAGGAGCACACTCGCAAGTACTCAGTACTCGCCCGAGCCGATACTCGGGTCCCCTCCCTGCATGTTTGGTGCTCTTTAGAGCGCCAATCAAGATGCAGTGATTGCCTGCCACTCATTGTAATGCCGCAGCCATGGCGGTTGTGGCATTACAGTGATTGGCTGGCCGCACAGCGTCATCAGGTCTATATCAGACCTGGCGCCGCTGTGCTCATCACAGTCACGCCGGAATCAGACAGTGTAGGTGTGACACCCCAGGGGTCTGGTTGCCACAGTAATAGAGATATTATGTCTGAGAGCAAGTGGGAGGTTTCTCTGGTCAGGATCCCTAAACATGCAACACGGCCCACCCAGACCTGGGAGGGGAGGAATCTGCCCTTATAAACTGGGTCTGGGGTGGGATTAGAGGAGTCAGAGTGAAGCTGCAGAGAGAGTCAGAGTCTGGAGAGGGAAAGTGAGATCAGGAGCTCTGGAGGAGCAGTAGCTGAAGTCCAGGGGCTGGAGCTGAGCAGAGCTCGCCCTGGACGAAGACACTAAAACCGGACACAGGAGTCCGAGGCTGTGGGGACTGATATACACCGAGCAGCAGAAACCAGCCGGCAGGGGATTCCAGGTCCTCTGGCCATAGAAGCCCGGAGGCTCAGTCACAAAGAAGGGACCAGCGCCACCATCCAGGAGCGGAGGCTAACAGAAGGCCCCAAGTCACCAGCCATACGGGTGAGCACCACACGGTATACTCAGGGACGTGGGCTACTTGTAACCGCTGACAGCAAGGTAGCCAGGAAGAGTGCAGATAAACGGGGAGGCCTACAACTCCACCTGGCCAGGGGAACTCCTGCTTGCTCGCAGACTGACCAGGCCCCTTATACTAGCCAGTACTCCCGGGAGGGTCTGCCTTGTACCATCAGTAAAGACCCTGAACTGCACCACACGTCTCTGTGATTCCTTGCCGCTCCTGCACCATTAGCACTGGGACCCTCACACCATCACTCCCATCATCTTCCACATTAGCTGCCCTGAGGCAATACTTCTCCCGTGGGGAGTCATCCCATACTCGGCTGTGCAAACAACATCAGCCTCAGCGGTCTGCAGCGCAGCGGCGGTCCCCACTGACCGCAATCCACGGGTGGCGTAGTCGGACACTTATTACAACATTTAGACTGCCACTGGATTGACCACCCTGGGCACGGACCGGGTCACCGCCACGGAGAACTACAACCCCCAGCGATCTGGCTCCGGGTATTCCCCCTGCACAGCAGCAGCAGCACAGGCCCAGGGGGCACGTCATAGGGAGAGCTGCTGCTGCGTCAGGGAGAGATTTGCTTGTGTATTAGGTAGTGAAGGGAGAAAAAGCGTACATTACACATATCCATCTTAACAAACCGTCCTTCTGAGGACTAATCCATCTGCAGAGATATCAGGCAGGCAGGGTGTATAGGCAAGCAGTGTATATAGCACAAAAGGCTCCATTCCAATTCTGCCTTCTGCTGCTGTTAGATATTTCTATACAAAGGCCCAGGTCTCAGGGGCCAGGAATACTTTTTTTGGATCTTAATCCTCATTATTTGCTTAAAAAGCAATCCAGAGAACACAATTTTTCTGCGCCATTTGCTTGTTGGCACTGCAGAATATAGCCAGGTCCTTTCCATATTACAGTGCGAGAAATCCAGCTGTTTAAAACTGTTTTCTCTGTCACACAGGATCACATATACGTTGTCAGAAAATGCTGCCATTTTTGGCCTCCATTCCAAATTTTTTTTCACTGTGTCAGCGAAGTTTTTGACACCGGTTTGATGTTCAAACTAGTTACCTACAGACCAGGTATTTAAGACTCTGTTTTCTCTGTCACACGGATCACATATACATCGTCAGAAAATACTGCCATTTCTGGCCTCCATTAAAATTTCTTTCAGTGTGTTAGTGAAGCAATTCATGCCAGTTTGCTGTTCAAACTACTTAACTACAAGCCAGGTATTTAAAAGTCTGTTTTCTCCGTCACACGGATCACATATAAGTTCGCTCCAAACTCAGTCATTTGTAGTGAGCGTGGTAGATACTGTCCTCCATTTAAAATGGGCAAAGCATGTGGCAAGGGACAGGGAACTGGACGTGATGGTAGTGGTGCACGCAGAGGCCAAGGACAAGTCCGTCGGCAAGTTGAAATTGTGCCACAACAAACACCCACATCTTCTCACCCAACGTTCCTGTCCTAATTCCTAGGGGACTGCAGAACACCACTATTGAACCCAGAGCAGTGTCAAAAGTTTGTTGGTTGGATAGCGGATAATGCTTCCTGTCACGTAGCCACCACCACCACTACCCTGTCTTCCACACGGTCAAGTCTCAGTAGCCGTGAGTCTGGACCACATATTCCTCACCCTGATCCTCCTTCCTCCCACCATGCCGAGTGTCCGGAGACAACTGATCCCACACTTGGACACTCTGAAGAGCTGTTCACTTTTCCATTTATAGATTCGGGCCTCTCGCCCTGTCTACTTGAAGGAGATCGCATGTAGCGATGCCCAAATATTTGAGCAGCCATGGTCACATGAAGGCGACGGTGGGAAAGTGTCATAAGAGGTGGACGATGATGAGACACAATTGCCAGAAAGTCAAGAGGAGGACCAGGGAGTGGAAGTGGAAGACGAGGTGGTGGATGATACAGTAACTGACCGAACCTGGCAGGAGGACATGCAGAGCAAGGACAGCAGCACACATGGGGAGGGAGGCAGAGCACCCCAACAGGCAGGAAGAAGCAGTGTAGTGTGGTGGCCGCAGACAGAAGGCAGGCAACCATTCCCCGTAACACTAAAATGAAGGAAGTTGCCAGTACACCTGTTAGGTCTTCCCGAGTCTGGTTGTTTTTTAAAGACTCTGCTGATAACCCCAAAAAGGCCATTTGCACCACCTGCCAGGCCATCATCAGCAGCGGTGGCAAAACGACCAGCCTGACCACCACCAGCATGATCAGTCACATGGCAGCAAAGCACCCGACTATGTGGGCCGAACCCCAGGGCCCAGGAACAGTGTTTGCAGGTGGCACCATTGCTTCTTCCGCTGTTGTGCATGCAAGCCAATCCCCTGTCCATGGTGCATGCAAAGTTGACTCCTGACCTGCACCCGTCGTTGCACACTCTCAAGTAGCAGCATCAAGAAGCACGTCCATGTCCTTGTCCCAGAGCAGCATTCAGTTGACCATACCCCAGTCCTTGGAACGCAAGCGCAAATATGCAGCCAACGCCCCACAGCTTACACTACTAAACTCTAACATTTCACGACAGCTTGCGCTCGAAAGGTTGCCTTTTAGGCTCATAGAGATGGAAGCATTCCGCAACCTTATGGTGGCAGCTGTCCCTTGGTACTCGGTCCCCTGCCGGCCCTATTTCTCCCGGTGTGCCGTCCCCGCATTACACGAGCACGTGTCCCAAAACATTAGCCATGCCCTCAACAACGCAGTTACCGGGAAAGTCCACCTAACCACATACACGTGGACAAGTGCTTGTGGGCAGGGATGGTACATCTCGCTGACGGCACACTGGGTTAACATAGTGGAAACCAGGACCCAGTCGGACCTTGGGACGGAACACGTCCTCCCGACTCCAAGGATTGCGGGCCCTAGGTCAATCAGGGTTGCCCCCACGGTCTACAGCTCCTGCACATCATCCTCCTCAGCCTCCTCCTCCTCTTCAGGCTCCATCTCCGAAATGACCACATCAGTCACAAGCTGGAAGCGCTGAAGCTAATATGCTCAGGTGACAAATCGCACAATGCTGAAGAGTTGTGGACAGCTCTGAAAGATCAGGCAGATCTTTAGCTGACACCGCTGAACCTACAGCCAGGCATGGTCATGTGTGACAATGGCCGGAACCTGAAGGCGGCTCTGAGGCGAGGCGAGCTCGCACACGTACCATGCCTGGCCCATGTGCTTAACCTCTTGGTTCAGCGGTTTCTCAAATCCTACCCGGAGCTGCTGGATCTGCTTGTTAAAGTACGCCGCCTGTGCACCCATTTTAGAAAGTCACCTACAGTTTCCTCTGCCCTTGCCATGTTTCAGCAGCGTTTGCAGCTTCCGGCTCACAGACTGGTGTGTGATGTCCAAACGCGTTGGAACTCTACACTGCAGATGTTGGGAAGGATTTGTGAGTAGAAGAGGGCAGTTATTGAGTACCAGCATCAACAAGGCCGTCGGTACTCAGTTCAGACTCCACACATAATACCTCAGGAGTGGACATGGATGTCAGACATATGTACCATCCTCCAAAACTTTGAGGACTCCACCAAGATTGTGAGCGGCGATGACACCATAATTAGCATCACCATCCCGCTTCTCTGTCTTCTGAAATGCTCTCTGCTCACAATCAAAGAGGATGCATTGCAGGCGGAGCACGATGAGATGGAGCAAGGAACCATCCCAATGTGGATTGGGTGACAATGAGGAAGAAGAAGAGGAGGAGGAAGGACAGGAGCTAGTTTCATGCGCTATAGATGGTACTACCTGCACAGCTGTCATACCGTCTGTTCAGCATGGATGGCCAGAGGACAGAGAGGAGGAGGAGGAGGAGAGCATGGTCAGTCATCTTCTTGCTGAGGACACGGAAGTCTTGCCTGTTAGTAGTCTGGCACACATTGCTGAGTTTATGTTATGCTGCCTTTCTCATGACCCTCGCATTCTCAAAATTTTGGGTGACAGTCATTACTGGTTGGTGACACTTCTAGACCCATGCTACTAGGAGAACTTTATGTCTCTTATTCCTGAGGCGGACGGGTCTACAAAAATGGGGCTGTACCAGAAGGCCTTTGTTGCGGAACTATTAAAAAAATTCCCATCTGAAAATGCTGGCGGCAGAGGGCACACTTCGTTGGACAACCAAGGAGTACAGGCGAGAGAGACACAACTTCAATCCAGTAGAGGCTTGGGAACACTGTCAAAGTTCTGGGAGAGTTTTCTCAGCCCTTCCTATTGTTCAGGCCCTGAGGCGTGGAGTACTATCACAAGGAGTGCAAAGTTTGGGAAGATGCTGAGGGAGTACCTTGCCGACCGTACCCACGTCCTCCGTGATTCCTCTGTGCCTTATAATTATTGGGTATCCAAGCTGGATAAGTGGAATGAATGTTAGAACCCTCCTGTTTGTTTTTGTTTCTATCTTGTGTTTTGCGGTCACGTGACCATCTTCCTCTATATTCCAGCTCCGCCCTTCTGGCGTTGCAGGACTTCAGTGTTGTTTAGACTGTCTTTCTAGCCAGGTGCTTTTGTGCCTATCTATCTCTAGTTTGCTTGGTCCTCTGGACCTCTAGTACTTTTGTCAGTTTATCTTTTGCTCTGCAACAACTTCTTTAAGGTGTCCCATTTTTGTCCCAGTCCTTAGTTCTTTTAGGGACCCCCCCTTTCTCTATAGGTCTCCGTTCAGACTAGCCGAGGACGGGTCTGTTCACAAGGAACAGGTCGCCCGCTACAACGTAGGGACTCAGCTTAGTCTTACTGTAGGGAAAGTTCTCCCCTTCTTTCCCTAGTTTATGTTGCAGATCATAACAATGAATTGGCTCTCTATGCCTTGGAGGTCCTGGCCTGCCCTGCCACCAGCGTTTTATCAGAGCTGGTTTTTAGTGCCGCTGGTGGAATTATAACTGCTAAGCGCATCCGCCTCTCAACTGAAAATGCTTACAGGCTGACTCTTATAAAAATGAACAAGAGCTGGATTGGGCCAGACATAACAACACCACCGAATGATAGCAGTGTAACATAAACTCAAATCCAGTGTCTTTTCTTGGGAGGTGTATTCCCATGCACCTTTTCACACCCAGACATGGGTATATGCTTCCTGATTTTGGCTATTTGCTCTTGTTTTCCTTCTCCTCATCCTCCACCACCATATCACCCGGGTGACCGTGGTCCGTGATGCAACACCCACATAATTTTTTTAAAGGGTGTTGATGATGACTGTAAAAAATTTTTTTATACAGTATGTTCATGTATACCCCCCAGGGGTAAATGTTTGTCATCCCATACACTTAGTGCATGGGCCTTTACAAGTATAGGAGGCCTGCTCCTTTCTAATGGGAACATTTTTTTATGAGACCCTCCTTCACGTCTCTTCCAAGGGGCATTGGAGTGCCTCACAATTTTTGGCTTGCATTCACTGCATAGGCCCACACTATGGGAGACCCACTTCCTAATAATGGTAATATTTTTTTATGAGGCCCTCTACGTCTCTTCCAAGAGGCATTGGAGTGCCTTCAAATTTTTGGCAACCCTTGCATTCACTGCATAGGCAAACACAATGGGAGACGCACTTCCTAATAATGGGAACATTGTTTTCAGGAGGCCCTCTGACCTCCACGTCTCTTCCAAGGGGAATTGGAGTGCCTCCAAATTTTTGGTAACCCTTGCATTAACTGCATAGGCAAACACAATGTGAGACCTACTTCCTAATGATGGGAATATTGTTTTCAGGAGGCCCTCCTCTAAGTCTCTTCAAAGGGGTATTGGGATGGGTCCAAATTTTGGGCAGCCCTGGCACTCACTGCATACGCAATAACAGTATAGGAGACCCACTCTTTAGTAATAGGAACAATAAAACATAGCCGGCTGAGGGCTCTCTAAGAATAGTAAAGGCCGCCTGATGGCCCTTTAAAAATTGGCTTTGTGACTCTCAGAGTCACTCCTTCATAAATGAAACACGATGTGTCTGATGATATCTCACACACACACACACCACATGGCCACATAAGGTTGTAAAATGTTAAAATGACATTTCCTGGTGAATGCATTTGTCACGGTTGAAAGCAATGCAAAAGTGAAAAAACGCATCAAAAACGCTATGTGTGAACATAGCCCAAGGTGTGGAGGAGTATTTTTATTCTTGGTTATTTATTTTGCCTTATATGCAAGTTATTACCCTGGAAAGGATGTTTCTTAACATATTTCCCAGGAAAATCCATTTTGGTTTTGTTTTTGTATGTTTTATTGTGAGTCCGTAAAAGTGGCGCAATACCTCTGATAACGTTGTTGAGAGCAGTGACCTGGGAGTCAGAAATACTTACAGGGGTCTTCCCCATGCTGTCCCCATGTCATTTGAGCACTGTTTCCATCGATTTAGGCAATTTTTAGGCCCTCTGCAGACCGCAGCTCGTTGCTCGGGTCGAGCACCCGAGTATTCCAATCTGCTCGACCCGAGCATCGAGCACCTGAGCATTTTAGTGATGACTCATTAGTGATGAGCGAGCACTCAAAGTTTTGGAGAATGGTATATATTTCTGACATAAAGATTATTATTAAAAAATAAAGATTATTATCCATGTCCACTCCTGAGGTCTTATGTGTGGAGTCTGAACTGAATACCGACAACCTTGTTGAAGCTGGTACTCAACAACTGCCCTATTCTGCTCACAAATCCTTCCCAACATCTTCAGTGTAGAGTTCCAACGCGTGGGGGCATCACACACCAGTCTGTGAGCCGGAAGCTGCAAACGCTGCTGAAATACGGCAAGGGGGGCGGAAGCTGTAGGAGACTTTCTAAAATGGGCGCATAGGCGGCGTACTTTAACAAGCAGATCCAGCAGCTCCGGGTAGGATTTGAGAAACCGCTGAATCACGAGGTTAAGCACATGGACCAGTCATTGTTCGTGTGTGAGCTCGCCTCGCCTCAGAGCCGCCACCAGGTTCCGGCCAAGGTCACACATGACCATGTCTGGCTGTAGGATCAGCAGTGTGAGCCACAGATCTGCCTGCTCTTTCAGACCTGTCCACAACTCTTCAGCATTGTGCGGTTTGTCACCTAAGCATATTAGCTTCAGCACAGCCTGTTGCCACTTGGCCGAGGCAGTGCTGCAGCGCTTCCAGCTTGTGACTGATGTGGTCATTTCGGAGATGGAGGCTGAAGAGGAGGAGGAGGCTGAGGAGTATTAGGTGCAGGAGCTGTAGACCATGGGGGCAACCCTGATTGACATAGGGCCCGCAATCCTTGGAGTCAGGAGGAAGTGTTCCATCCCAAGGTCCGACTGGGTCCCGGCTTCCACTATGTTAACCCAGTGTCCCGTCAGCGAGATGTACCATACCTGCCCACAAGCACTTGTCCACGTGTCCGTGGTTAGGTGGACTTTCCCGGTAACTGCGTTGTTGAGGGCATGGCTAATATTTTGGGACACGTGCTCGTGTAATGCGGGGACGGCACACCGGGAGAAATAGTGGCGGCTGGGGTCCGAGTACTGAGGGATGACTGCCGCCATCAGGTTGCGGAATGCTTCTGTCTCTACGAGCCTAAAAGGCAACATTTTGAGTGCAAGCAGTCGTGAAATGTTAGAATTTAGTAGTGTGGCCTGTGGGGCTGCATATTTGCGCTTGCATTCCAAGTACTTGGGTATGGACAACTGAACGCTGCTCTGGGACAAGGACATGGACGTGCTTCTTGATGCTGCTACTTGAGAGTGTGCAACGACAGATGCAGGTCAGGAGGCATCAAAGCATACACCATAGACAGGGGATTGGCTTGCATGCACAACAGCAGAAGGGGCAATGGTGCCACCTGCAGACACTGTTCCTGGACCCTTGGATTCGGCCCACATAGTCAGGTGCTTTGCTGCCATGTGCCTGATAATGCTGGTGGTGGTCAGGCTGGTCGTTTTGCCACCCCTGCTGATCGTGGCCTGGCAGGTGGTGCAAATGGCCTTTTTGGGGTTATCAGCAGAGTCTTTAAAAAACAACTAGACTCGGGAAGACCTAACAGTTGTACTGGCAACTTCCTTCATTTTAGTGTTACGCGGAATGGTTGCCTGCCTTCTATCTGCGGCCACCACACTGCTTCTTCCTGCCTATTGGGGTCCTCTGCCTCCCTCCCCTTGTGTGCTGCTGTCCTCACTCTGCATGTCCTCCTGCAAGGTTGGGTCAGTTACTATATCATCTTCCACTTCCGCACCCTGGTCCTCCTCCTGACTTTCTGGCAATTGTGTCGCATCATCGTCCACCTCTTGTAACACTTTCCCACCATCGCCTTCATGTGACCATGGCTGCTCAAATATTTGGGCATCGCTACATGCGATCTCCTCTTTCCCCGCTTCAAGTAGACCGGGCGAGAGGCCCAAATCTATAAATGGAAAAGTGAACAACTCTTCAGAGTGTCCAAGTGTGTCATCAGTTGTCTCCGGCACTCGGCATGGTGGGAGGAAGGAGGATCATGGTGAGGAATATGCGGTCCAGACTCAGGGCTACTGAGACTTGAAAGTGTGGAAGACAAGGTGGTGATGGTGGTGGTGGCGGTGTGACTCGAAGCATTATCCGCTATCCAACCAACAACCATTTGACACTGCTCTGGGTTCAATAGTGGTGTGCTGCGGTCCCCTAGACAGGAAGGTCAGGCGAGAAGATGTGGGTGTTTGTTGTAGCACAATTTCAGCTTGCCCACGGCTTTGTCCTTGGCCTTTGCATGCATCATCACCATCACGTCCAGTTCCCTGTCCCTTGCCACGTGCCTTGCCCATTTTAAATGGAGGACAGTATCTTCCACGCTCACTACAAATGACTGAGTTTGGAGCGAACTTATATGTGATCCGTGTGACAGAGAAAACCGAGTTTTAAATACCTGGCCTGTAGGTAAGTAGTTTGAACAGCAAACTGGCGTGAGTTGCTTCACTGACATACTGAAAGAAAATTTTAATGGAGTCCAGAAATGGCAGTATTTTATGACAAGGTTTATGTGATCTGTGTGATGGAGAAAACAGAGTTTTAAATACCTGTCCTTTAGGTAACTAGTTTGAACAGCAAACCGGTGTCAAAAACTTCGCTGACACAGTAAAAAAAATTGGAATGGAGGCCAAAAATGGCTGTATTTTTCTGACAACATATATGTGATCCTTGTGATGGAGAAAACACAGTTTTAAATAGTTGGATTTCTAGTGCTGTAATATGGAAAGGACCTGGCTGTATTCTGCAGTGACAACAAGCAAAAGGCGCAGAAAAGCACAGTTTTCTCGATTGCTTTTTAAGCAAATAATGAGGATTAAGATCCAAAAAAAGTATTCCTGGCCCCTGAGGCCTGGGCCTTTGTATAGAAATATCTAACAGCAGCAGAAGGCATAATTGGAATGGAGCCTCTTGTGCTATATGCACTGCAGTCTGCTATATACACCGCCTGCCTATACACCCTGCCTGCCTGTTATCTCTGCAGATGGATTAGTCCTCAGAAGGACTGTTTGTTAAGATGGTTATGTGTAATGTACGTTTTTTCTCCCTACACTACCTAATACACAAGCAAATCTCTCCCTGATGAAGCAGCACCTCTCCCTACACTGTCTGATCCGGAGTGACTGTGACGAGCACAGCGGCGCCAGGTCTGATATATAGATCTGATGACGCTGTGTGGCCAGCCAATCACTGTAATGCCACAACCACCATGGGTGCGGCATTACAATGAGTGGCAGGCAATCTCTGCATCTTGTTTGGCTCTCTAAAGAGCGCCAAACATGCAGGGAGGGGACCCGAGCATCCACCCGAGCATCTCGCAAGTACTCGGCGAGCTCCGAGCATCTCGAGTACTGAGATGCTCGACCAAGTACTTGCGAGTATGCTCGCTCATCACTAGTAATCATATGTATATGGTTCAATTATTATGATTGCTAATAAATGATAGCCACAATGGCATGAAACTAATTTATCCATCTTAATATTTGTTGCTTTCTGTTCCTTAAATGTAATTGAGACATGTGCATCGATCTACAGTAACAGTGTGTAAAAAGAATATTGTAAATGCAAGGTTAAAGATTTAAAAAAAACATGTAATAATCTTCATTTTCTGACAAATTGAAGTAGTTTTATATAAAAAGTTCAATGATACACCAAATTATTCTACATAATTTCAGTGTCTGAATTACTAGATAATAGAATGCAATGTTTACCATTTTTGCAGATGGGACAGCACTGATCAGGCTCATAGACTGGGTCCACACATTCCGTCTGAGGACATGCCGACACAGTGCACATAACTTCACCATTAGGGTCACAGCGACATTTCTCACAAGGAGAAACCTAAAAAAGATAGAACTAATAGTTATTGATATGGACAATAATGTCAGTCTAGCATCATCTACACAGTAAATCTGAAATATATGCTTATATATTTGTGTCATCCTTGGCACTTTTGATAAAGTAAAGACTGTCTGGGAAAGTCATTTTTTTATCAAAATAATCTGCTTTTCTAGTTAATCATTTTTTAAATAATTTTGTCTAAAAAAAAGTTAAACCCACTCCCCATATTTTCTATCCATTTCTTTCATATGTGGTAGATCGCTCACTCAGCTGCACACGAAGGTAAACGCAGGAATGCTGTTGCTTTAAATTTCTCAGTGATTTATTAGTGCAGGCATAAATCACTGTAAAGTCTATCAAATCAAACAGGCCTTTCTTGGCCAGAAAATTTAAACAAAAGAAAACAGCACAGTCCAGAGGCCTGTGGGGATCCATCCTCACAGGGCTCAAAAAACATACAGGGTTCAGGTTAGTACAATCACAAGCTCCTTTCTCTAGAGTTGGCCCCTCCTTATACACTGAACAACTAATGCCTCAGCAGGCCATTTATTTAAATCCAAGACCACACTCTGAGGTGGAGATATGGAGAACAACCTCCTGTCCACTCTATGGTTGTTCCCATAAAAACACGCCCTTTTACAAAAGGTGTATTAACCCCTCTCTGCAAATAACATGCTGGAGGGAACTTAACGGTTTTAATTCACTGAAGCTAATAGCCTCAGGGGAACATATCTCCCCTGCGGCACTTTACCAGTGACTTTGTCACACATGATAGAAGAAAATATATCAATTCCAGGCATCCCTTTTAAGAGTCAATCTAGTGAAAGAGTATTCTTAGACTTTACCACTCATCTATCTGACCTGAAAAAAAATACTTAGGGAGTGTTCACACCTTATCTTTTTCTGACGTTTTTGCATGGAAAACGCTGCAAAAGAAATGCAGAATTCTCTCAATAGAATTAACATATTAATTTCTATATAAAAAGAACTTGCTATTCATATATTCCAACTTTTGTGCGTCTTTGAAAGGCTTCAGGCTTTCTAAATATACCAAGTGGTTAAAAGAAGTGACATGATTAATCTTCAGGCATTTTCCACTAGAAAGAAACTTAGTATTTACAGTTCAATTCAATGAGAAGGCTAAGAAGATGCCTGGAAAACACCTGGGATTATTTTTTAACATTTTTGTAATGTTTCCGCAACAAAAAAAAGCTAGCTTTTTCTTCATTGCTTCATGGAGTTAAAAAAACTGTTGAACACAGCAGAAAAAACATAGATATAAAAAAAACCACACAAAAAAATACTGGCACAAACTAAAAGCCTGGAAAAAAGTCAGAGCAAAAATGTCAAGTAAGCGACCAAAAGGATCCCCCAAAAAAATGGGCTTCGGGTTTACAAAACAGTAGAGAAAAATGTTTCCTGTAGCATCTTCTGCTTGAAAAATGGTCAATTTTAAACACCAAAAAAAAACGTAGTATTAACACGCCCTTAAGGTACATGCCGATGACCTCTATTTCAGGCATGGAAAAACATCATTTTTGCAAGCAGAAAATGCTTCAGGAAACTCGTTTTGGCTTTGAGTACACAGAGTTGGGCTGGTTTCACATGTCCATATATTTCTGGTTCTTCGGCGCTTGGGAACAGAACGAATTGTACCTCTGATTCCCAGGCACTGTCATCCATGTGTGTTCAGCATGAGACACTTTTGCGGACCGTGCATCAGCAAAAAAACGGATATGTCAGCGTGCGGAGAACACGGACACACGGTCTGTGGAAACACACTGACGTGCGTAGACCCATAGATTTGAAAACTGTCACCACACAGACTGGAAACACGGATGTGTAAAAGAGCCCTTATTTGAGGAGTTTTTGGAACAGAAACTGAATGAAAACTGAGAGGAAACGCTTCAAATCCCCTCATAAATTCAAAATGCCTCAGAAACATGGAGGTTCTGCTCAGTTTTCTTAAAAAAAGAACCTCAACAAAAAGACTCTCCTGCGAAAAAATACTTACCGAATACTGACCAAATACTGATAGTGGGGCCGTGGCCAAAAACTCCATGTCCACATAGCCACTGATAGCAAACTGTGAGGAATCTTTTAAATCCTCCTAAAACATGCAAAACTTTTCAAAAAATTGGATGCTCTTCTCAGTTTCTGCTGCGAAAACTCAGAAAAAGACTCTGGGCATACATAGTATTATTTGATCTTTTTTTTCCATAAGAGATTTTGAAATATGCTTGGTGGAAAAAAGAAAGCACATGTCACTTCTCTGAAGAAGATCCTGAAAAAAACTTTCCAGGCTATTCCTAGGCTGTTCATTCAAAAGGCTGCAAAAAATACTTAAAGGAAACAAAAACTTTTTCAAAAAACTCCCAAACAGCAAGCTCACTGAAGCAATTTCTATTTAAAAAAAAATCACGGTTTTTGAACTCCTCAAAATACTGATTGTGAACATAGCAAAAGGCTACAGTATGTGTACATGATGTCATTTTCAGGTTGGTGAACCCGTTGAGTTTTTTCAAGAGGAAGACACTTCTGAAAACGACAGGTTTTTTTAAGCATCTTTATTAATGTTTTTTGTTGTTGTTGCCTGAGCACTTTTTCTAAGTTTTTGACCCCCAACGGGTTCTTAGAATGTTTTTCCAGCATTTTTAAAGGTGTATTTGTTACTAGCATTTTCCACTGTTTTCTATTTAACTCCATACAGCCATGAAGAAACCGTTAGCAGTTTTCAAGTAAGAATGCTGGCAAGACACTCAAGAAGATCCCTCTGCATTTTTCAGGCACTTTTTGAACATTCCGATACTATTATAAAATACAGAACATCTTCAGATACCTGAAGATTGGTCTACTCACTTTTTTAACCACTCAGCGTCTTTTGAAACCTGAAGTGATAAAAGCATGCTCAAAAGAATGAACATATGAACACCAGGTTGTTTTTTTACATAGAAATATATATATTTTCAGTCTTTTGAGTATTAAGTCATTGTTTATTCAGGTGGATTTTAGAGTTCAATCTGCCTAAGAAAGATGATGTGTGCACGTACCCTATGGGAATCAAGAGATGTTTTGGAAAAAGCAACACAAACTCCAGTTTTGTGCTAATGTTTCAGAAAGGATTTTGAGCCAAAGTCAGATGTAGATTCAAAAGGAATGGTACATTCACAGAAATTACTAATACTTCTCTATCCTTTGGCTCATAAAACTAATTCAAAGACTGCAACCGTAAGGCCACGGCCCCACTATCAGTATTTGGTCAGTATTTTTTCTCAGGAGTAGGAGCCAAAACCAGGTGAGAAACAATCAGAGAAAAGGTGTAATAGAAACAAGTCACCAATTCTGCATTTATCACCCACTCCTGGTTTTGGCTCCCACTCCTGAGAAAAAATACTGACCAAATACTGACTAAATACTGATAGTGAGGCCATGGCCTAAGAATGTTTATTGGTCACAACCCACTTTGTATACAACAGTTTAAAAAATGTACACTTTTAACACAAAATAGAGATATACCGTATTTTTCAAATTATAAGGCCACAGCTCCACTATCAGTATTTGGTCAGTAATTTTTCTCAGGAGTGGAAGCCAAAACCAGGTAAGGAACAATCAGAGAAAAGGTATAATAGAAACAAGTCACCAATTCTGCATTTATCACCCACTCCTGGTCTTGGTTTGGCACCCACTCTTGAGAAAAAAAACTGATTGAATACTGACTAAATACTGATGGGGCTGTGGCTTAAGACACACTTTTTTCCCCAAAATTTGGGAGGAAAATGTGGGTGCGTCTCATAAACTGATTGTAGCTTACCGGGGAGGGCAGCTGCGTTGAAGCGGGGTCACATGAGGCAGGATCGCTGCTGCTGGAGGCCAGCGGCAGCAGGAGTGGGGCAATGCTGCGTGCCTCTGGCTGGGAGGAGGGGGTACCCTAGCGTTGCGAGGCTGCAGACCCCTGGGCTGTCAGAGAATGTCAGTGTTGAGCGGAGTCCCCTCACTTTCCCATTAATTTCCTTGCGGTGGACTTTAGAAAAATGGCTGCCAGAGGTGGCACATGTGCAGATGGAGATGGTTACATCAGTATCTTGCACTTGTGTTACCCTCTGCCTTCATCAAGGGAGAATTGGTACATTCTGATAAGTGCATTAATTTTCTGGCCTGTGTTAGGAAATATTTTGGCTGCCTTTTTCTGCTATATCTTTTGAATTTATTTTGTCCTTTTTGCTGTTTTGTTCTTGATTTTAGAGTAGGGACTCACAAGACAATGACAACCATTGACGTGTGTTGTGAGCTTGATATTTTGGCCAAAATGTTGACCAATAATTCATTTACAGCAGGTGAAATAAGTAGTGAAAATGTCACCAATTCTAAGTAAATATATTTCTAATGGTGCTATTGCCATTAAATTCTCACCAGATGTCATTAACAAAACATCCAATCCACACAGGCAAATAAATCTGGACAAACTGGAGCAAGTTCAGAGAAGAGCGACCAGAATGGTGACTGGTCTGCAAACCATGTCCTATGAGGAACAGTTGCAGGATTTGGGAATGTTTAGCTTGCAAAAAAGAAGACTGAGAGGAGACTTAATAGCTGTCTACAAATATGTCAAGGGCTGTCACATTGTAGAAGGATCATCTTTATTCTCATTTGCACAAGGAAAGACTAGAAGCAATGGGATGAAACTAAATGGGAGGAGACACAGATTAGATATTAGAAAAAACTTTTTGACAGTTAGGGTGATTAATGAGTGGAACAGGCTGCCACGAGAGGTGGTGAGTTCCCCTTCAATGGACGTCTTCAAACAGAGGCTGGACAGACATCTGTCTGAGATGATCTAGTGAATCCTGCTTTGAGCAGGGGGTTGGACCAGATGACCCAGGAGGTCCCTTCCAACTCTACCATTCTATGATTCTATGATTCTATGAAATCAAATCATAGATGTCCATAAATTAAGTTATGTGTAATAATGAGAAATGACACAGGAAAAAAGTATTGAACATATGAAGAAAGATGTGGAAAAAGACAGAGAAAGTCATGACACCAACTGAAATCTATCATTAATTAGAAAGCAATCCTGCGACTTACTGAAAAATAACATCAGCTGGTTCAACTGATAGCCTATAAAAGGTGTCTCATTACCAAGGTGCCACACAAGAAACATCTCAAGATGGATAAAACCAGTGTCTTAAGACCTTTGCAACCTTATTTTTGCTAAACATTCTGATGTTATTAGTTACAGAAGAATTTCTAAACTACTGAAGGTTCTAGCGAGCACTGTTGAGGCCATAATCTGTAAGTGGAAAGAACATAATTTCACATTAAACAGGTCACAACCAGGTGCTCCCCGCAAGACTTCAGACAGAGGAGTGAAAAGAATTATCAGAAGAGTTGTCAAAGAACCAAGGACGACCTGGGGAGAGCTACAGAAAGACCTGGAATCAGCAGATACAATTGTTTAAAAGAAAGTAATGCACTCAACCTCCATAGACTGTATGCTCGCTCACTATGCAAAACTCCATTGCTGAAAAAAAAGCATATCCAAGTACAAATAAAGTTTGCTCAACAATATTTAGACAAGCCTGTGAAATACTGGGAGAACATAGTCTGGGCAAGTGAGACCAAAATGGAACTTTTTTGATGACATAACTAGTGATGAGCGAGCACCATAATATTCGTAATCGCTATACTCGTAACGAGTACTTTGTAATAATCGCGTATTCATTCCGAATAGCGAGTACAATGTAAGTCAATTGGAAATGCGAGTAATTTTCTGCTGGACCCTATAAAGTGGTCTGGGGGCCTGAGGAAAAGACTGAAATGGACAGGAAAGTGATGAAACAGAATGGGAAGAACCTGAAGAATGTGACTGCATGCATTTCTGACTCACATATGGTTTCTGGGAATAACTTTGTCGCAGTATTCTGCCACTTTTACAGACACACAAGAACAACTACTAAACCTAACCTAAATTGCATTTAAGAGGCCAAAAAGGTTAAGGCTGTGTGCCCATGATGCATTTTTTAAGCGGCAAAAACGCTGCAGAAACGCTTAAAAAATGCATGGTAGAAGGCCTGCCATGTTTCCCAATGATAATCCGCATGTGCTGTGCACATGCTGCGGAAATTTCTGCTGCGGATTATCATTGCGGAAAAAAACGCAGCACTACCAACTATTTTGCGGAAGTGCTACGTATTCGCCGCCATTGACTTGCATTAGAACGCGTGCATTCCGCTTCACTAGATAAGGACATGCGGAATACATGCGTTCAATGTGCAGATGGTACCCAGGTGTGGAGGAGAGGAGACTCTCCTCCGGACCCGGGTACCAGACAACCTGTGAAATAAAGAATAAAATAAAAAATAAAGATTATATTTACCTTCTGACGACCCCCGCTGCACTCGTCCTTTCATGCCAGCAGCTAGCGATGGACTGAAGGACCTGCGCTGACGTCATAGTCATGTGACGGGTCACGCGACGCTGACGTCGGCAGGTCCTTCAGTGTACCGCTGCCGGCAGCCTGGACGGAGCTTGAAGCAAGACTGTGGGGGCCATCAGAAGGTAAGTATAGATTTATTTTTTTATTTTTTACCATTCTTTCGGTCACAGTATATAAATCCATGCCGTTTGCATGGATTTATATAGTGTGACCAAGTTGACTAGCACTTTTCAAGTGATGCTAAAATTGCTTGGAAAGCGCTTGTCAACCCGCATGCGGAAATGCAAGTGAAGAACGCTTCACATCCGCATGTCCCTGGCAGGAAAAACACATGTACAATCCGCATGCGGAAATGCAAGTGAAGAGCGCTTCACTTCCGCATGTCCCTGGCAGGAAAGGGCATGTACAATCCGCATGTACAATCCGCATGCGTTTTTTCTGCCAGGGAGATGCAGAAACGCTCAGGAAAAAATCCTGAGCATTTCTGCATCGTGGGCACATAGCCTTAAGAAACAGTTTTTCCTGCACAATCACTTGTATATAAGGCTAAATAAACAAGAGAAACCAAAAAAATATAGCTTTTAGCCTTTGTTCACACATACTGTTGTGGCTTTTTTTCACCTTTTACTATTGGGAGGGCCCTGACTTATACATTTTGTAGGTCCCTCTGTCATACATCATTTTTAGTTTGCTATTCCCCAGCAGTTTACAAGCACAGCTAGAACGCACCAGTAGGTATGTTAATCTTTGACCTGAGAGGCCTCAGGTGGCTCTTTAACATGCGTTTTGGAGGAACAGCTGTTACTTAGACATTGGGGCGGTCCCTTCATCATTGACACTCAGATAGTGGAATACATATTCAATAGCAGTTTACAATGTGCCCATTGTAGCGTTGGGCTTGACCCTCCTCCTCCTCCTCCACCACCACCATGTGATACTGCAGCCCTAAATTCAAATGTTCAGAGGGCCTGCAATAGGCAGGAAAGCTGAGTTTTGTGAGAGCCCTCGTGTGGCCCAGTAACATACATTTTGAAGTGCCCTCCTCTAGAGATTTTGGAGGTCCCTCTTGTGTACAATACATTTGAGAGTGCCCTCACTTATTCATATTGTAGGGCCCTCACTCTATTATTTAACTCATTTAAGGGCAGAGACTACAGAGTAAAAGGCCAAGAGACATGGAGTACTAGAAGGTAGCAGTGACTGCGGCCTGCGATCCTCAGGTTTGGCTGAACTCTGTGAACTGGAAAAATAAAGCTGCACTAGTCAATTGGCTGACGAGCTCAAATATATCACTTGTGCAAGTCAATGGACAAAGGATAAATGGTGCCCCCCTCTAGGATGGGTTGGAGAAGCTTCTCCAAATGGCTCAGAGATTTTGATTGTCAATAGTCCCCAGATTATATAGGAAGAAAAGACTTCTTGATACTGTACTACTTGGTCCAGTGCAAAATGTGCATCGTATTTCCAAAAATTACTCCTGGGGGCTGTGTCATAGGAGCAAGGAGATTCCATGACAAGGGCCTCCCTTGTCAAACATTATCTACGATGGAGTACTGTAGCAGTTGTGGCCCTCAATTCAAGTTTTCAGAGTGCCATCAGTCGGTCACCAACAGTCAGTGCAAATTTCTATTAAACATGTATCCCCTATCTCAATCACAATGTGGCACAAGCCAGGCAAGTTTTTTGCCAAATAGGGTGACTGACAGTTCATTTCAATTCAATATGTATCCCCTATCTTAGTCACAATGTGGCACAACCTGTGACAAGGGCCTCCAATGACAAATATTAGTTTGGTAGGACCACTGTATATTCCAGATTTGTCCACTGCACAATGTGCATAGGGTTTGTAATAATGAGCCCTGTGGGCTGAATCATGGTTGACGTAGGAAGCCACCATCCCAAGGGCCTCCAATCACAAAAAGTAGTTAGGTTGGAGTAGGAATACTGTCCTGGTTTGTCCACTGCACAATGTGCATAGGGTTTGTAAAAATTAGCCCTATGGGCTGAGTCATGGTTGACGCAGGAAGCCACCATCTCAAGGGCCTCCAATCACAAATAGTAGTTAGCCTGCAGTAGGAATACTGTCCTAGTTTGTCCACTGCACAAAGTGCATAGGGTTTGTAAAAATTAGCCCTATGCGCTGAGTCATGGTTGACTCAGGAAGCCACCATCCCAAGGGCCTCCAATCACAAATAATAGTTAGGCTGGAGTAGGAATACTGTCCTGGTTTGTCCACTGCACAATATGCATAGGGTTTCTAAAAATTAGCTCTATGGGCTGAGTTATACTTGATGCAGGAAGCCACCATCCCAAGGGCCTCCCATCACAAATAGTAGTTAGGCTGGAGCAAGAATACTGTCCTTGTTTGTCCACTGCACAATATTCATAGGGTTTGTAAAAATTTGCTCTATGGGCTGAGTCATGGTTGATGCAGAAAGCCACCATCCCAAGGGCCTCCAATCACAAATAGTAGTTAGGCTGGAGTAGGAATACTGTCCTGGTTTGTCCACTGCACAATGTGCATAGGGTTTGTAAAAATTAGCCCTATGGGCTGAGTCATGGTTGATGAAGGAAGGAAACAGGTTTTTATGGGAAGGGGGTGACGTTAACAGCAGTAGCATGAATCTGCATTTTTGGTGAATTTAGGTTGGCTTGCTCTTATCTGGAGGGATTACAAACTGTGGAGATATCCAGTCCTTGTTGAATTTAATCATAGTAAGTCTGTCTGCATTTTCCGTGGAGAGGCGTATGCGCCAATCAGTGATGATTGCCCCAGCCGAACTGAAAACACGCTCTGACACCACACTAGCAGCCGGGCAGGCCAGCACCTCCAAGGCATATAAGGAGGTCGGGCCAAGTGTTCAGCTTAGACACCCAATAATTAAAGGGAACTGAAGTATTAAAAAGGACTCACGTATGGTCACTTAAGTACCCCTTGACCATGTTCTGCAACTTATCCCTCCTTAGCATTGTTACAGGCACACATAGCCCTTGCTGTTGTGCTGGTTTATTGAAAATTACCCAATTTGTGCACATTTTCCCCCCACCTCTGTTGGAGCTGGTGTTTGTGCCTCTCCCCATTATCCCTTGGTGTTGAAAAGAGACGGTCCCTCTGCCACCAGCATTGTCTGTGGGTGATGTTTTCAACAACTGATCTACAACGGCCCTCTTGAACGATTCCATTGTAAAACTCTTTGGTGACTCCAAAAGGAGAGAAGGAGATTTCTCCTTCTACCGTGGATCGAGAAAGGTGACCAACCAGTATAGGTTGTTGGATAAAATGTGTATCACGCGAGGTTCTTGCCACAGACACTTACACATGAACTGTGAAATGTGGGACAAGCTGCAGAAAGGCAAATGTTCTGTGTCCCCAAAAGTAGAAAAAGTACACATCCTTTCCTCACGCTGACTCACCTCCTCCTCCTCCTCCTCCTCCACCTCCTCGTCCTCCTCTCCAGCCCATCCAGCCTGGACAGACATGAACCTTGGGTTGTGTGTCCCCTCTGTAGCATTATGAGTCTCCTAGGTAGCACAGAAAAACAAGTCGTCTCCCTCCTCATTCTCCTCATCTTCCTCCTCATCACCCATTGTTGCCTCAGAATATTGACTCGGCTGGGTATTAACACCCATTGGGAAATCTGGCTCCATACCAACATGCTGGGCACTCAAAGCTTCCTCTTTGAGATTATACAGTGATTGTTTCAAGAGACACAGCAGCGGGATGGTCATGCTGAAGCTGGTATTCAGCTACTGCCATCTGCTAATCCTTGCCAACATATGATAGGTGGAGTTCCACCTCGTGGGCAGGTCGCAAATGAGTCGATGACTTGGAAAATTCAAGCGCCTTTGCAGCGCTGTAAGAGCAGCAAAAGCAGTATAGAAATGGTGGAAATGGGCGCTAATACGGCACCCTTAATCAAGTAGGTACGGCAAGTCACGGTAAGCAATCAGAAATTTCTGAACAACTAGATTCAGCACGTGAGCCACGCATGGCACGTGTTCCAGCTTGCCGACCTTTAAAGCCGCCACCAGGTTACGCCCATTATTGCAGATGACCAGACCTGGGTGGAGGTGCAGCGGGGTGAGACACTGATCGGTCTTTTGTTTTAAAGCTTGCCACAGCTCTGCTGCAGTGTGTGCTTTCTGACCTAAACAGATCAGCTTCAGCAGAGCGTGTTGTTGCTTTGCCGATGCGCTGCTGCACAGGTCCCAGCTTGGCAGTGATGGGGAGGGTAATTCAGCAGAGGATGATGAGCAGGAAGAAGGGAGAGAGGAAGTGAAATATGAAGAGGCGGAAACCCTGACAGAAGTTGGGCCCGCTATTCTTGGCATGGGTAGGATGTGTGATGTTCCCGTTTGCGCCTTTGTCCCACCCTCCACCAGGTTCACTCAGTGTGTCATGACAGAAATGTATCGTCCCTGTCCAGGTGTCTGTTATTAGGTGGACCTTCCAGGTTACAGCGTTGGTGAGAGCACGGTTCAGATTGTTTAACACGTGCTTGTGTATTGCAGGGACGGCACACAGGGCAAAATATTGGCGGCTGGGAACACTGTATCGTGGGGCAGCCACAGCCAAGAGATCATGGAAAGACTGTGTTCCCACAAGCCTAAATGGCAACATCTCCACAGCTAGCAATTTGGCAATCTGCAAGTTTAGTATTTGTGCCTGTGGATGCGTGGCTGGGTATTTACGCTTTCTTTCCAAGCTCATCTTCCTTCCCAGTTAACATTGTAGGCTGACCTGATGGCAAATGTGTCTCATCATCATCAGCCAGCCTCCATCTCTGGAGACAGTAAATGACGTTCCGCCAAGTGGCTTTCTTCTGTACGTAGGTCCACAAATACTTGAGCATCAACGCACGCCACCTCCTCTTGTCCCTCTGCAATGCTACACAGTGATAGGCCAGAACCAACCAAAGGATATGTACTAAACAGATCCTGGGAGTGGCCAACCTTGTCTCCTATGACTGATAATGACTGGAGGAAGGAGAACCAGCTTCAGGATTGGATGGGCCAGCCTTCTGTGTATCCACAGTAGACTGTGTGGTCATGGAAGATTTGTTGCTACTTGACAAATGCATAGAGGCCTTGTCTGCTATCCAAGACAGAATCTGCTCTCGCTCTTCTGGCTTTCACACACGTTTACATTCCAGACCGAGAAATTTTTCCAGGAACATAGTGGATGCATCAAGCTTCTTCTGACCTGACACAGACTGAGTGCCTTCTCGCGCACCACTGACAACACCACGTTCACGTCCACGTCCCTTAACAACAGGCTTTTTTGGCATTTTGGGTTTTGTTGTGTGACACACCAGGGGTCTGGTTGCCACAGTGATAGAGATATTACGTCTGAGAGCAGGTGGGAGGTCTCTTGGTCAGGGATCCTATGCATGCCACACCTCCTGCCCAGTCCTGGGAGGGGAAGAACTTCCCCTATATAAACCTAGGGCTGAGGCAGGGTTAGTGTGTAGAGAAGAAGTAGAGACAGAGAAGAGAAGCAGATATAGGAAAGGAATATCAGGAGCTCTGTGGGAGCAGTGCTATAAGGAGTCAGGGGCTGGCAGCTGCAGAGCTCGCCCTGACTGAGAAGCTATCACCGGACCCGGAGTCCGAGGCTGTGGGGACTAATCTTTACCCAGCAGCAGAAACCGCCCGGCAGGGGATTTCAGGTCCTCTGGCCAAGAAACCCGAAGGCACGGTCACACGCGTGGGACCAGCACCGCCGTTGTGGAGCGGACGCCACTAGAAGGCCCCGAGTCGCCGGCCATACGGGTGAGCACCACACGGTACACTCAGGGACGTGGGCTACTTATACCCGCCTCTAGCAAGGTAGCCAGAAGAGTACAGTCAGTTTGGGAGGCCTACAACTCCGCCTGGCCAGGGGAGATCCCATCTGCTCAAGGACTGACCAGGCTCCGATCGCTAGCCAGTACTCCGGGAGGGTCTATCTTTATCACCAGTAAAGACCCTGAACTACACCGCACCGTCTCTGAGTGATTCCTGCTACCCCCATCATCCACGTCGGCTGCCCTGAGGCCATACCCCTCCGGTTGGGGGTGATACTATCACGCTGCACAATCCTACCACCGGCCTCAGCGGTCTGCCCTGCAGCGGCAGCTCCTTCGCTGCATTCAGCGGGTGGCGTAGTCGTCCAACATCTACCGCTAATACATCGCCGCTCAGTTTGACTCCCTGGGCACGGACCGGGTCACCGCCACGAGACTACAACCCTCAACAGATCCGGCTCCGGGTAAGCTCCCGTGCGTGCGATGCCGCGCGACGAAGCCCAGGGGCGCGTCAACTTTTGGCGTAGTCGGCAGGATCTCGTGCCCGCAACCACCGGGTACTGCGTGCCTGAAAAAGACTGTTCAAACTTACCAGTGGTGAAGATTCCCGCCATCCGTGGAGGTTTCCCGCCATCCGGCGCCATCTTCTGCCTTCTTCCCGCCATCCGTGGAGTTTTCCCGCCGTTGGACGCCATCTTGAAGACGCCGCGCGGGAAGAAGAGGGGCGTGGACTCCGAAAGCGCGCGAGAACTGAAGCCCCGCCTCACGTCCGGACGTTGCGTAAGGTCCTGGAAGGAGCCCAGCAGACGCCGACGTCACAGGAGCGCGACGGAAGGTCCTCAACCCTGACGATCCACTGCGGAGCCGCGGCCTACGGAAGAGGATCATCGCAAGGTAGGCCACGGTCCACTAGGGGGGAGGAAGATGTCGGATACGGAGGAGAGCTTCACTGCCTCAACCCCCGCCAGCGCCACCGCTGCTGCAGTCATGCCTTTCACCATGCCCTATATCCCGGGAGTGGCCTGGCTACCCCAGTACTCAGGGGAGTCCCATACCCTGCATGACTTTAGAGAAAAGCTGGATAGCCTCTTCCAGGTGTATCCCCTCACAGAAGAGCAAAAAGTGAGCATCCTGGTGGCCCAATTAACCGGGGCAGCACAAAGGGAGGTAAAGTCCTGGCCACCTGGGGGGAGGACTGTTGCAGGGATACTAACCCGGCTGAGGGACACCTTTGATACCCGCACCTCAGCCGAGATCAAGCTTAGATTCTACGGGTGCAAGCAGCGAGCACACGAGAGTATAAGGGACTATGCCCTGAACCTACAAGAGGCCCTGAGAGCCATTAAGCAGACCGACCCTGACGGCGTGGGAGACGAGGACAGGCTTTTGACTGAACAATTTATAGAGGGTTTATATTGCAATGCCCACCGAACCCAGTTGCGGGCAATGGCCTTACAGGACCCTCATCTGGGATTTGCACAGTTCAAGGACAGAGCCATCCGGGTGCTCCGAGAACCGGCACCAGGTGGCGTTGTGACCCACAGACGCCCCATTACCACTTACCACCAGGAGGCGGCGCCCTTGTCGGCAGGGTCTGTGGGAGCTGATGCGCAGGCTTTGAACAATGACCCGGCTCCAGACCTGCACCATCAGGTCCAAGAGCTAGCTAAAAGCGTTGCCGCGCTAACCCGAACTGTGCAGTCTTTACAGGTTTCCACTCCAGGGAAGATCCAGCTGGCATCCGGACCGGAGGACATCCCGTGGCGTCGACCAAGGAGGACCCCACCGGCCAGAGGAAGACTCAGCGACCGATACAACGAGGACGGACAACCCATCTGCCGCCGCTGCAATCAACCCGGACATATGGCAAGGTACTGTCCTTTAAACTGGCACAACCTGGGGTAGAGGGCCAAACCCCAGGAAAAAGATCATCAGGCCCATCGAACTGGCGCGACAAATATGTGGGAGGACGTCCAGTCTTGCCTGTGGTACTGGATGGCATCCCCATGAGTGCCCTACTGGACACCGGGTCACAGGTTACCACTATCCCGTACGTGCTCTTCAAGCAGTACTGGAATGACTCGGATAGCACCCGCTACCCTGACGACGACTTGAGTATCATCGCCAGCAATGGTCAGCCCGTGCCACGGATTGGATTTAAAGAGGTGACCATTAAAATCGGTAGAGTCGAATTGGCGGCACAGGGACTGATCATTGTAGACATTGACAAGCACGAGAGTCACCCAAAGATAACTCTAGGAACTAATGTAATTGAAAATTGTCTTGCAGAGGTGATTTTCCTTTTACAGCAGGTTGCCAAGAACGCCAGCTCCGGCCAGCAGCGAGTGCTCCAGAAAGAGATCCGGGCACTGATGCGACGGCAACAGATAGAACTCTCCGGTGGTGAGATTGGTAGCGTAAGAATGTGTGACCCTTTCCCTATTGCCATGCCCCCAAAAAGTGAAATGATGATTTGGTGCCGGGCAGCTATTGGTCTGAGAGGTAGAGATTACCAGGCAATGGTAGAACCAGTTTACTCAGACAGTAGGCCCACCATTTTGACAGCACGGTGGGTGGTCAATGTACGCCATGGGAGGGTGCCCGTTCGCATAATAAATATCGGGAAGAGGGAAGTGTACCTGCCCCGGTATTCCACGCTAGCCAAATTGTATACCATCAATCAAAACTCCATACAGTCCGTAGAACCCTTGCCTCCATCTTCCCCGGAGGAAGGTAACGGCTCTAAGGAAACAATGGAGGACTGGTGTCAGCAACTACATTTGGGTACTGACTCCACTCCCTCACACCAGAGACAGGGAGTCTATCGGGTGGTTCAAGAGTACGAGAGAGTGTTTAGTAAACACCCGTTAGACTTCGGGCGAGTCAAGGGGGTAGAACACCACATCCCCACGGGAGACCATCTTCCCATAAAAGAGAGGTATCGACCCGTACCCCCTGCACACTACCAACACGCCAAGGGGATGCTTAGGGACATGAAGGAGGCTGGGGTGATCAGGGATAGCTGTAGCCCCTGGGCAGCTCCACTAGTCTTAGTCAAAAAGAAAGACAACACCATGAGGATGTGTGTAGATTACCGGAAAATCAACCGTATCACACACAAGGATGCGTACCCCTTACCAAGGATAGAGGAGTCTTTGGCTGCTTTAAGATCTGCTAACTTCTTCTCTACCTTGGATCTCACTAGCGGGTACTGGCAGGTTCCTGTAGCAGAGGCGGACCGGGAGAAGACCGCATTCACCACCCCGATGGGACTTAGCGAGTTTACCTGCATGCCGTTCGGACTCTGTAACGCACCAGGAACCTTTGAACGATTAATGGAGTGCTGTCTGGGCCACAGAAACTTCGAGACGGTCCTGTTGTACCTGGACGATGTCATCGTATATTCCAAGACTTATGAGGACCACCTGAAACACCTGGCGGAAGTGTTCGAAGCTCTGGCAAACTACGGCCTAAAGGTAAAACCCTCCAAGTGTCACCTCCTAAAACCAAAGGTGCAGTACCTGGGACACGTGGTGAGCGCTGACGGAGTGGCTCCCAACCCTGAAAAGATCACCGCAATTAAGGAATGGCCAAGTCCCTCCAGTGTAAAGGAAGTGCGGCAGTTCCTCGGGTTGGTAGGCTATTACCGCAGATTCATCCCCGGTTTCACCAAAAAGGCAGCTCCTATGCAGGACCTCCTGATAGGCCAGTCCCGGAAGGCCAAGAACCAGAAGCCGCCCTTCAAATGGGAGAAGTTAGAAGAAGAGTCCTTCCGCCAGCTGAAGATGGCCCTCACGGGGGATGAAATCCTGGCGTACCCTGATTACAGCCAGCCCTTTATCCTCTACACCGACGCAAGTAACATCGGGCTAGGAGCCGTACTGTTCCAGATCCAGCAGGGGAAAGAACGAGTAATCGCTTACGCCAGTCGAAAACTGCGACCCACCGAAAGAAACCCTGAGAATTACAGCTCATTTAAGCTAGAGTTCCTGGCAGTGGTGTGGGCAGTCACCGAACGCTTTAAGCACTACCTCGCTTCTTCCCGGTTCACCGTGTACACGGATAACAACCCGTTGACACACCTGGACACGGCAAGACTCGGTGCCCTAGAGCAGAGATGGATGGCCCGTCTGTCCAACTACGAGTTCACAATCAAATACCGGGCAGGACGCTCCAATACCAACGGGGACGCCCTGTCCAGGATGCCAAACCTACCGGACGTAGGAGAAGATCCAGAGGGACTGGAAGAAGTCGAACTCCCCGCGTTCCACCGTCATGGGACTATCCAGTATTCCCATCGGGTAAGAAGTAAGCAAGCCGCTACGGTTAACCCCTTGCCTCACTACAACTGGGAGGAAACGCAAGACAGTGACCCTGCCGTCCGACTGGTGAAGGAGATGCTGACTCGGCCAGAGGCTCGCCTTGACCCAGACGCTCCGGAGGAAGCCAAACAACTGTGGGCTGAGAAGAGTCGACTGTTCCTTTACAAGGGGAAGTTGTGCCGCAGAATGGTTAACTCCCGGACGCATGAACTAATCTGGCAAGTAGTGGTGCCACGAAGAGACGCAGCCATGGTGATGGAGGCATACCTCGACGGGGCTGGACACTTCGGATGGAAGAAGCTGGAGTTCCTGCTGCGCGGGCGGTTCCACTGGGTAGGCATGAGGGGAACCATCGAGAGGTGGTGCAGAGACTGTGGCCCGTGCAACCTAAGAAGGAAGGACCGTGCCAGCCAGAAGACCCCCCTTCAGTCCATCGTCACCAAGCAGCCGTTGGAACTGGTAGCCTTGGATCATGTAAAACTGACCCCAAGCAGAAGTGGCTACGTCTACGCGTTAACCATTGTGGATCATTACTCCCGGTTCTTGGTTGTCGTCCCCGTTAAGGACTTAACAGCTCAAACAGCAGCTAGAGCCTTCCAGCAGCACTTCTGCCGTCCACACGGGTACCCGGACCAAGTGCTGACGGACCAGGGACCTGCCTTTGAAGCGGAGGTCTTCCAGGAATTCTGCAATCTGTATGGCTGCCGGAAGATAAGGACGACACCCTATCATCCGCAAACTAATGGACTCTGTGAGAAAATGAACCAGGTGGTAATGGATCTTCTGAAAACGTTGCCCCTGGAAGAACGCAGTCTGTGGCCTGAGAAGCTGCCCGACCTGGTGGACCTGTACAACTACATCCCTGTAGGTTCCACCAACTGTACCCCGGCTTACCTAATGAGGGCAAGGCCTGGTAAGCTACCTGTTGACCTGGAGATGGGAGTCCTGACACCCGAGGACACTTCACCGGAAGCAGACTGGGACACAGAGAGGCAGCAGCAGTACCGGAAAGTACAGGAGAGCGTGGAGCGAAGTCTCTGTCTCGCTAGGGAAAGACAAGAGAAAACTTACAACCAGTATGCTCCCGCTGTTCCCCTGGTACCCGGAGAGCAGGTCTTGAAGAGGAAGAGACGGCTCCACAAGTTGGACGACCAGTGGGAGAAGGACCCGTACACCGTACTGCCCTCAAGCCACGACAACCCAAAGGTCTGTACCATCAGTAAAGACGGAGGGGAAACCACAGCCATTGTATCCCGGGATCACCTGAAGAAGTGTCCCGAACAGCTACGGAACCCAGAAGGAGAGCAAGAAGACCCTCGACCCGTAGAGGAAAGGGAAGATATGGTTAGTACTGTGCTCGGAGACTTCCCTCGGTCCTGGACTCAAGTCAATGGTGCAGTTGTGGTACCCGTCCTCACGTTCCTCCAACCAGCATCCCAAGTGCCTACAGAGCAACAGGTAGAGCTGGAAGTGCAGCCGGTCCAGGAGGCAGCAGACTCCACACAAGCAGAACAGGAGGATCAACCCTCTGCTCATAGTGAGCCTGCCGTACCCCTAGTGAGCCAAAGAGCCCGTAGTCAGCTGCCCAGTTTACCCTTGACAGCTCCTACACCCTGTAGTTCAGGGCCAGACAGTCAGCTCCGTAGGTCCACTAGGGCCACTAGAGGCCAGTTACCCGCACGTTGGAGGATTTGAAGTGTTTAAATTGTTTTATTTGTGGTCACCTGTCTGTTACTTGTAAATAATTATGTGTTTCTAGTTATTTTTAGGAGTCCTTGGTGGATTTACCGGGAATCCTTGTACAATTGGTTGGAGCGTAACCTAGGAATGGACTAAAGACTGTTAAGGACTCGGGGCAGGACAGACCCCTACCTGATTACGTCTCCCTGTTTTGGTGAAATGGACACCTTGCTTTTCTTCAAAACTGCACCCGGTTACGGACACGCCGTAACCATCTTTATGTGTTTTTCTTATTGTATTATTATTGTTTATACCTTGTTATGTTTTTCTAAAAAATATGTTTAGTCCCGGAGTACTAAATTTCACTAGGGGGGAATGTGACACCCCAGGGGTCTGGTTGCCACAGTGATAGAGATATTACGTCTGAGAGCAGGTGGGAGGTCTCTTGGTCAGGGATCCTATGCATGCCACACCTCCTGCCCAGTCCTGGGAGGGGAAGAACTTCCCCTATATAAACCTAGGGCTGAGGCAGGGTTAGTGTGTAGAGAAGAAGTAGAGACAGAGAAGAGAAGCAGATATAGGAAAGGAATATCAGGAGCTCTGTGGGAGCAGTGCTATAAGGAGTCAGGGGCTGGCAGCTGCAGAGCTCGCCCTGACTGAGAAGCTATCACCGGACCCGGAGTCCGAGGCTGTGGGGACTAATCTTTACCCAGCAGCAGAAACCGCCCGGCAGGGGATTTCAGGTCCTCTGGCCAAGAAACCCGAAGGCACGGTCACACGCGTGGGACCAGCACCGCCGTTGTGGAGCGGACGCCACTAGAAGGCCCCGAGTCGCCGGCCATACGGGTGAGCACCACACGGTACACTCAGGGACGTGGGCTACTTATACCCGCCTCTAGCAAGGTAGCTAGAAGAGTACAGTCAGTTTGGGAGGCCTACAACTCCGCCTGGCCAGGGGAGATCCCATCTTCTCAAGGACTGACCAGGCCCCGATCGCTAGCCAGTACTCCGGGAGGGTCTATCTTTATCACCAGTAAAGACCCTGAACTACACCGCACCATCTCTGAGTGATTCCTGCTACCCCCATCATCCACGTCGGCTGCCCTGAGGCCATACCCCTCCCGTTGGGGGTGATAATATCACGCTGCACAATTCTACCACCGGCCTCAGCGGTCTGCCCTGCAGCGGCAGCTCCTTCGCTGCATTCAACGGGTGGCGTAGTCGTCCAACATCTACCGCTAATACATCGCTGCTCAGTTTGACTCCCTGGGCACGGACCGGGTCACCGCCACGAAACTACAACCCTCAACAGATCCGGCTCCGGGTAAGCTCCCGTGCGCGCGATGCCGCGCGACGAAGGCCCAGGGGCGCGTCAGTTGACAGATTTTCAGATGTTGATGGCACAAGCCAAGCTAGCTATCACAGCCAAAATCGTGCTTTAAAATGGGCTGGCGCGAGCTTTGTAGCAGACAGCAGGAAATGTTTGGACTACAGTTTTGTGCAGGGCACTCAATGATTTTTAAAGTGGAATAATGTGGACAGAAGGCAGGCTGACACCCCAAAAATAGTGGTTAAAATGGGCTGGTGCGTGCTTTGTAGCAGTCAGTCGGAAATGTTTGGACTACTGCTTTGTGCAGGACACTCAATGATTTTTTAAGTGGACTAATATGGACAGAAGGCAGGCTATTACCCCAAAAATAGTGGTTAAAATGGGCTGGCGCGAGCTTTGTAGCAGACAGCAGGAAATGTTTGGACTACAGTTTTGTGCAGGGCACTCAATGATTTTTAAAGTGGAATAATGTGGACAGAAGGCAGACTGACACCCCAAAATAGTAGTTAAAATGGGTTGGTGCGTGCTTTGTAGCAGTCAGTCGGAAATGTTTGGACCACTGCTTTGTGCAGGGCACTCAATGATTTTTTATGTGGACTAATATGGACAGAAGGCAGGCTATTACCCCAAAAATAGTGGTTAAAATGGGCTGGTGCGTGCTTTGTAGCAGGCAGTAGGAAATGTTTGGACTACTGCTTTGCGTTGGGCACTAAACGCCTTTTTAAGTGGACTAATGTGGACAGCAGTAGCCAGGCTCTGACCCCTAAAACAGCAGGGAAAATAGACCGGTGATAAGAAAAAAAGGCAGCACAAAATGCTATTTCTGTGTGTGCTGGAAAAATATTGCTTTGCCTCTGACAAGAGCTGTTTTAAGATGGACACTGGAAGAACACTACCTAATACACTCCCTAGCTAATACACAAGCTCTCCCCTGTACTCTGACTTTGTTGTGTGTCCTCAGCCCTGAAAAGAGCTATTTTTAGGTGGTAATATGGAGCTAGTGAGCGGCTCCTTTAAACACTAACCTAGTATACACTACAGGTAGCCCTTAAAAGGGCTTTTGTTTTATCAAGAGGCCTAAACACTCTCCCTAGCAGCTCAGCGATCTCTTCCTATGCTTGTAGAATGCAGGCTCCAAACGCAATGTGTACAAAATGGTGGTGGCAGTGCTTAAATAGACCCTATGACGCTGGGTGGCCAGGCCAGCCAATCACAGTAATACCACAACCAAGATGTCTGTGGCATTACTGTGATTGGTTAAGAAGTCCAGCATGTTTAGTGGCTGCAAAGGAGGCGCCAAAACTGCAGGGTGGGACATCCGAATATACCGAGGCGAGTACACAAATACTCGCAATATAGCGAGAAACCTGAATATCATACTATCTGTGCGAATAGTGAATAGTAACGAATACACTCACTCATCACTAGACATAACACACATCATGTTTGCAAGCCCAAAGGCACTGCATGTCACAACATACCAACCATGACGTTTGGAGGTGGGAACATCATTGTGTGTGGCTATTTTTCAGCAAAAAACATTGGCAAACTTCATTTCATTGAAGGAAGGATGAAAGGACAAATGTACTAAGACTTTCTTGATAAAAATCTGCTGCGATCTTCCAGTAAGTGTGTAAGAATGGGCCAAAATTACACCAGTACATGTTACTAGTTTCTCCATACAGGAGGTGTCTTGAAGCTGTCATCACCAACAGTAGGTTTTGTACAAAGTATTAATGAAATTTCTGTAAGAGTGTTCAATAATTTTTCACATAATTAAGCATAACTTAATTTATGGACACATATGGTTTGATTTCTTCGTCTGTGTGGATTGGACAGGTTGTAATCGACATCTGGTAAGAATTTCATGCTAATAGCACCTTTAGAAATATAGTTACTTAAAAAATTGGTGACATGTTCAAAACTTATTTCACCCACTGTATATCAATTGTATTTTACTGCACGTTTTTCATTTTTATGCAGGATGCAGCCAAGCCCATCAATGTTAGCTTTGTAAACTAAGGTGTCTGTCCCTTTGGGATGCTCTTATATAGTGCTGGACAACCTGCTAAATCTGGGCACCACTGATAAGCTGTATGCCAGACATTGTGCACTCCATCTGTGTGGCCATCTCTCTATAGTACCCTTATACATGTGCAAGCAATTCTAATACTGGGTGACCACCCCGTCCATGATTTGGTAGCTGTGTAAATGGTTGGTTCTTCAGAACTTTGTACTTGTGTTCTCCCCGCTTTTCTTGAGGAGGGCTGCTGCATACAGTAAGTGCATTCGTTTTCTGATCTGAGTTGGTAAATACTGATGCCTCTTTTCTGTTTTTTATACAATGGGGCATTTTTTTCACTAACCGAATCTGTTTGTCAAAAAAATCGCAGCATGCACTAGTTTCTTCCGTAAATTTGATGAGACTCACCGATTCAAATCTATGCGTGTGTGAAAAAAAATGGATGCCATATGAAGCCAAAGTATAACATTCGATTTTTACAGATACATTGCAATTCTGTAACTTAGGAAACTGTAAATAGTCCTGTAAATTACTAATTGCTGCTTCTCTAAAAAATATATTTTTTATTGACTGGACACATATGACAAGTGAGAAAAAAATCATCTAAGTTTTCAGGGTGAAACTCTGAATGATTTTTTATACGCATATGAGACCTACCCTTACAAACATGTAAGTATTACAGCTCTTCCTCCTGCACTTGTTATTGCAGCCCCCCAGATTGCACAGCACTTCTATTCCCACATATATAACTGTATTTTATCAAGTACCACAAAATCTTGTCCCCAACAAATACAGTTAAATACGGTCTAGTAAATCTAAAAGGAAAAAAAGTGATTCAAGGCTTGTTCACACATTGCATTTTTTTCCATGGAAAAAACACAGTGTTTTACAGTTCAGTAAAGTGAAAACAATTTTTGAAATACCATTCACATGACTCTAATTTTTTCTTAGCAGATTTGAACTTTTTTTAAAAATCTTCAGCATTTATTCAGCGTTTTTTGCCTTTTTACACCCATTGAAATGAATGAGAACAAACGCAAGCAAGAACATATCAAAACCACAGGCAAAAATATGACAAAACTGTTTATATTATCCTTAAAGATTTATTCATTATCAAAAAAAAAGGGATAGTTGTTCCAGCGTCTGGTAAAATAATTCTTTCTTTATTTTTCGACCATTAAAAACTTGCAAAAATTACAAAGGTTGCATAGACAGGGTAGGGGAGCAAGACGCGTTTTGAACGCTCACTTGCGTTCTTTATCACTGCATAGCTACACAATGAAAAGGATTTTCTAAAATACTAAAAATGTGCCAATGAAAACGGAACAAATCACATGATATAATTACCACATTAAGCAACAGGTGCATGAAAACAGTCAATAGTGATACATGGTTTCTCTCTTCAGATTAAAACCCTTTGGGCTTCTTGAATCCAGATTAAATATCCAATACGCTTCTTTTGTCAAGAATTTTCGCTTTATATCTCCACCTTTTGCATGTGGAAAAAGTTTTTCAATACCTAAAACTTGCAAAGAAGACATGTCACGATTGTGCTCAATAATAAAATGCTTTACAATAGCACAGACATTTCTACTGGTGTTATTTGAATTAAGTATATCATTATAATGTTCATTAAACCTGGCACATTTTTAGTATTTTAGAAAATCCTTTTCATTGTGTAGCTATGCAGTGATAAAGAACGCAAGTGAGTGTTCGAAACTCGTCTTGCTCCCCTACCCTGTCTATGCAACCTTTGTAATTTTTGCAGGTTTTTAATGGACGAAAAATAAAGAAAGAATTATTTTACCAGACGCTGGAACAACAATCCCTTTTTTTTTTAGCATATTCTGGTGTGGATCCACCTGGTTCCGTGCAAGCTGGATTATAAGTACTGGGTGAGCTGGCTTTTCTTTTTGTGAATTTATTTATTATGCCTGTCTATTTTCTTCAGCTCCTCCTCCTCCTTCATTGATATCATAGCTTCAGAGAATTTAGGCCACGTTCACACGTTGAGTGTTTGGTCAGTATTTTCCATCAGTAAAAGGATGGGGAAGACCCCTGGAAGCATCTCTGAATCCTAGGTCACTGCTGGGAACAATGTTGTCAGAGTATTACGCCACTTTTACGGACCAACAATAAAACATACAAAACCGAAGATAAAATGGATTTTACTGGAAAGAATGTTAAGAAACATCCTTTCCAGAGTAACGACTTGTATATAAGGCAAAATAACTAAAAATGCTCCTCCACACCTTAGGCTATGTTCATACGTTTGCACAGAGCCATCAGGTTGACTTTTGTATTGTTAGAGGGTCAGCAGTCGGCCCTCACTATTGTTAGAGGGCTAGCAGGTGGCCCTCACTATTGTCAGAGAGGTCACTCAAATTTTAGAGGTCCACCAGACGGCCCTCACTCAACATTTTAAGAGAGCCAGCAGCCAGCCCTCACTAAGCATTTTGGAGGGCCAGCACATGGCTATGCTTTGCATAACCATATATTGCTACTGCAATATAATGTATCCAATTAAGGTAGTCAAATTTTCTTTTTCGTATATATTCTGTAAAGTTTGAAGCAATTTATAGAGTGCCAGCAAGCAACCTCCACTATTTTTAGAGGGCCAGCAGGCGTCTTGTGGATAGATGAGACCAAGATAGAGCTTTTTTTAAAGCACATCATTCAACTGTTTACTGTAAATGGAATGAGGCCTACAAATAAAAGAACTACTCATTACTGGCCCGAGCATCACAGTGTTCGAGGTGCTTGTTACTTGATGAGTAATTTTTGAATTGGAGCTAGAACTAGAGCTAGAGTCCCTGCCCCACCTGTTTGACGCATATTAGGCAGCCAACTACCATGCAGGGATTGCCTGGCTGCATAGCGTCATCGGGTCCTAAGACCCAGGACACTATGCTCATCACAGTCTACCGGTCAAAGAGGCAGAGTAGGGAGAGCTGCAGCTGAGCAAGGGAGAGAATTGGTGGTTATTTTAAACAGAGATTCCACACCACTACTATTAATCTACTCTAACAGTCCATGTAAGGGCTCATGCTGATGAATATTAGTCCTGCTGATAGCACTAGTTAGGCAGAGCTTGTGGAGACCTATTAGAGTACAGAATAGAGTCCATTGCACATTCTTTCTGCTGGATCTCCTATCAATATCCCTTGATATCAGGGCTAATAATATTCTTTTTGCTCTTAATCCTGCTAATTTTGGTGAAAAGCAATATAATACACCATTTTTACTGTTCCATTTGCTTGTTAGCAGCATACAGCCAGATTTGGGTAATTTGAATAGCATTGCTGTATTGTACAAGTAGAGAAACTTGTCCATATCTCAGGTGGTCAAATATTACTGCAGTATTAATCCTGAATTTTTTTAGAAGCTGACAAATATTATACTCCATTTAAAGTCTGCTAGTTGTGGGTCCAAAATATATCCATACTTGTTCGCTGACCAATAGCATCACTATACCAGCACTGCCAAAAAAAAATTGGTCATCAGACATGATCAAATATTACTGAGGTAATAATCATCACATTATTTGCAAGCTGCAAAATATTATACTCCATTAAAATGGGCAAGGTGCATGCTAAGGGAGAGGAAAGTGGACATGATGCTGATGGTGCACACAGAGGCTGAGGCCGTGGGTAAGATATAACTGTGCCTGCTGAGGGAGCACAACAAGCACCCATATCATGTTGACCTAGCTTCCTGTTCCACTTTTTAGGGGGCCGTGAAACACCACTCTTGAAGCCAGAGCAGTGTCAAAAGGTTGTTGGTTTGATAGTAGATAAAGCTTTCAGGCAGTTTGCCACCACCACCACCCTGTCTTCCACACAGTCCAGTCTCAGTACCCGTGAAACTGGACCACATATTCCTCACCCTGATCCTGATTCCTCCCACCATGCTGAATGCCTGGAGGCAAGTGATCCCACAATCGGACACTCCGAGGAGCTGTTCACATTTCCATTTATATAGTTGAAACCAGAAGTTTACTTACACTACATAAAAAGACACATATGGAAGTTTTTCTCAATATCTGACATGAAATCAGAATAAACCTTTCCCGTTTTGGTCAATTAGGATTACCATAATTTTTAATATTTGCCAAGTGCCAGAATAATGAGAGAGAGAGATTTTTTTTAAGGCATTTTTATTACTTACTACAAAGTCAAAAGTTTACATACACTAAGATTACTAAGCCTTTAAACAATTCAGAACTGCCCATATGATGATGTCATGTGTTTGGAAGCTTCTGATAGGTTTTTTGGCAACATGTGAGTTAATTAGAGACACACCTGTGGATATATTTTAATGCACACCTGAAACACACTGCTTCTTTGTGTAGCATCATGGGAAAGTCCAAAGAAATCAGCCAAGATATCAGGAAGAGAATTGTAGACTTGCACAAGTCTGGCTCATCCTTATCTACAATTTCAAAATATCGGAAGGTGCCTTGTTCATCTGTACAAACAGTTATACGCAAGTACAAACAAGATGGAAATGTCCAACCATCCTACCACTCAGGAAGGAGACAGGTTCTGTGTCCCAGAGATGAACATGCTTTGGTCCGACATGTGCATATGAACCCAAGGACAAAAGCAAAACAGCTTGTGAAGATGATGGCGGAAGCTGGTAAGATTGTGTCAACATCCACAGTGAAACAAGTACTGTATCAACATGGGCTGAAAGGCCACACTGCTAGGAAGAAGCCATTTGTAGCGTCGGCATCTCTGCCTCCTGCTAGGCAGGGACGCTGTTCTCCTCACCACTCTGCTCCGTGCCCGGCGGCTTCCTCCCGCTCTGCTTGCAGCGCCCGCTCTCCCCCGGTCACTGTGCTTAGGGTGCGCGCTCCCCCTCTCTTAAAGGGGCCGCGCGCGTCGCCCTAAGGAGTCCCCGGCCAATGGCCGGAGGATCCCTCCATATATAAGGCACCTCCTCCAAAATGGAGGTGCCCGAGCAATGTTGTTGCACTGTTCACTACTCTGCTTCAGCCCTCAGGTCCCGTTGCCAGTTACCTGCCAGTTACCTGCCAGTTACCTGCCAGTCTCCTGGCAGTTTGCTGCCTGATTCCTGCCAGTCATCCGCTTTCCTGCTTGCTAGCCTGAGGTCCGACGGTCTGCCTTCCGACACCTGTCAGTCTGTCTATGGACCAGCTTGCCCGCTCACCTGGGAGCGCTCACCTGCTACCTGCCTGATAGCCTACCTGGAGGCTCCGCCGTCACGTGCTGTGACCACCTGCCAGTCCAGAGACTCTTGCCTGCTCACCTGGGAGCGCTCATCTGCTACCTGCCTGTTAGCCTACCTAGAGGCTCCGCCGTCAGGTGCTGTGACCACCTGCCAGTCCAGAGACTCTTGCCCGCTCACCTGGGAGCGCACATCTGCTACCTGCCTGTTAGCCTACCTAGAGGCTCCGCCGTCACGTGCTGTGACCACCTGCCAGTCCAGAGACTCTTGCCCGCTCACCTGGGAGTGCTCATCTGCTACCTGCCTGTTAGCCTACCTAGAGGCTCCGCCGTCACGTGCTGTGACCACCTGCCAGTCCAGAGACTCTTGCCAGCTCACCTGGGAGCGCTCATCTGCTACCTGCCTGTTAGCCTACCTGGAGGCTCCGCCGTCACATGCTGTGACCACCTGCTTATCCTGAGACTCTCGCCTGCTCACCTGGGAGCACTCATCTGCCATCTGCCTGCTAGCCTACCTGGAGGCTCAGCCGTCACAGGTCGTACCTGCCCGTTTACCCAGAGACTGCCCCGGTCACTTGCCGTGACCTCCTGCCCGTTTACCCAGAGACTGCCCCGGTCACTTGCCGTGACCTCCTGCCCGTTTACCCAGAGACTGTCCCGGTCACTTGCTGTGACCTCCTGCCCGTTTACCCAGAGACTGTCCCGGTCACTTGCTGTGACCTCCTGCCCGTTTACCCAGAGACTGTCCCGGTCACCGGCTGTGACCGCCTGCCTGTCTTCCCTGGTCGCCACCCGCTTCCTTACAAGGACTGCCCCCTTATATAAGTTGCTCAGAGGTTCCGCCTCCCAGACCCATTACAGTTTGCTCGGGCCATGGAACCCGGTGGTACCTAAGCTCCCTCGATCTCGGACCTTTGTCATGAACTGTCCCGACAGAGGTCCCAACAGGAGTCCATCCTGGGTCACCTGCGGAATGTCAATACTCGCCTGGACACTTTGACTGCCCCACCAGCAACCACCAATACCATAGTATCCTGCTCTGGAATCCGGCTTTCTGCACCTCCTCGCTTCGGAGGCGACTCCGCTCAAGCTCGGGGCTTCATTAACCAGTGCACCCTGCACTTTGAACACCAGTTCCACCAGTTTAATTCCGACCGGGCCAAAGTAGCCTTCATCATGTCCCATCTCACGGGAGAGGCACTGGCTTGGCTAAATCCTCTATGGGAGAGAGGAGACCCTCTGGTGTCCGACCTGCCAGCCTTTCTCACGGCTTTCCGGAAGGTCTTCGATGAACCCGGACGGAGGACCTCATCCGCCTCATCTCTGCTACGCCTCCGCCAAGGGAGTCTCACCGTGGGCCAATATGCCATACGGTTCCGTACCCTTGCTTCGGAGCTGGCCTGGGATAACGACGCCCTGGTGTCCGTCTTCTGGGAGGGTCTGTCCGGCCGTATTAAAGATGAACTCGCCGGTCGGGACATTCCTACCACTCTCGATGACTTGATTACACTTGCCACCCGGATTGACATCCGGTTCCAGGAGCGCGCTAGGGAGGTCACCCGTGAGAGGAGAATTCCACGTCTAGTCCCTACCTCTCAGAGACCCGTCACTCTCCAGGCACACTCACCTGAGCCTATACAGGTCGACCAGACCAAGATGGTCAAGACCCGTCAAGACTTACATCGTGCCGAGGGGAGCTGTTTCTACTGTGGCAGTAAGGAGCACCGGATCCATTCCTGCCCTGAGAGGTCGGGAAATGCCTGTGTCTAGGATCGCTCGGAGAGGTCGCCCTAGACAAAAGTAAACCCTCTCCATCCCTGATGCTGTCTGTTTCTATCTTCTGCGGAGAGAACCGCTATTTTGAACTGGCTCAACTTGACTCTGGAGCTGCTGGAAATCTCATCTCTCAATCCCTGGTAGAAAAATACCACATTCCCACCAAACCTCTGGCCGTACCTTTATCTGTCGCCGCCGTGGATGGGGGCCTCTTTCCACATCCCATCCAACTCATCACCGAATCTCTGACTCTACAGGTGGGAATGCTGCATTCTGAGAGCATCTCCTTTCATGTTCTGCCTGGACTCTCTCACGCACTATTGCTTGGCCTGCCTTGGCTCCAGAAACATGCACCCGTGCTTGATTGGCAGACCGGAGAGGTCCTTCGCTGGGGACAGGACTGCCATAAGACTTGTCTAGTTCCCGTTCGTCCTGCCCGTCCTTCTCCTACCCCAGCCAATCTGCCCGGTCTTCCGGTTCCCTATTGGTCTTATGCGGATGTCTTCAATAAAAAAGAGGCAGAGACTTTACCTCCTCATAGACCATACGACTGCCCAATCGACCTGATGCCCGGCTCTACTCCTCCCCGTGGGCGAATCTACCCTTTGTCCGCTGCTGAAACCCGGTCCATGTCTGAATATATTGAGGAGAACCTGGCCCGGGGATTTATCCGGAAATCTACCTCCCCGGCGGGAGCAGGCTTCTTCTTTGTCAAAAAGAAGGACGGCTCACTCCGTCCATGTATAGACTATAGAGGCCTAAACCAGATTACTGTGAAGAATAAATACCCCCTTCCGCTTATTCCTGAATTATTTGACCGTCTGAGGGGGGCTAGAATCTTCACCAAACTGGATCTCCGTGGGGCGTATAACCTGGTCCGTATCCGTCAGGGGGATGAGTGGAAGACGGCATTCAATACCCAGGACGGCCACTATGAGTACCTTGTGATGCCCTTCGGTCTCTGCAACGCTCCTGCCGTCTTTCAAGAGTTGGTCAATGACATTTTCCGTGATCTTCTCTACTCCTGCGTGGTGGTGTACCTGGACGATATCTTGGTCTTCTCTCCGGATCTTCCTACTCACCGGAGGGACGTTCGTCAGGTCCTGCTCAGGCTCAGGCAGAACCACCTCTACGCTAAATATGAGAAGTGCATCTTTGAGCAGACCTCTCTTCCATTTCTGGGCTACATAATCTCTCAGACAGGTCTACAAATGGATCCTGAGAAACTGTCTGCCATCCAGAAGTGGCCCCGACCAGAGGGGTTGAAAGCTATTCAGCGGTTCCTGGGCTTCGCCAACTATTACCGCCTGTTCATACCGCACTTTTCTTCCCGGACCGCCCCTATCTCTGCTCTCACCCGTAAAGGTACGAACCCCAGAGAATGGCCGCCCAAAGCAGAGGAGGCATTTCTTTCCTTAAAACAGGCCTTCCTCTCCGCCTCGGTGCTGCATCGTCCGGACGGCAACAAACAATTCTTCCTAGAAGTTGACGCTTCCTCCTCTGGAGCTGGGGCGGTACTTACCCAAAAATCTTCTTCCGGAAGAAAGGTAACTTGCGTTTTTTTTTTCCAAACTTTTCTCCTCTTCTGAGCGCAATTATTCTATAGGAGACCGAGAATTGTTGGCCATTAAGATGGCACTGGAGGAGTGGCGTTACCTGCTCGAGGGGGCTCTCCACCCGGTAATAATTTACACTGACCACAAGAACTTGGCATATCTCCAGAGCGCCCAGAGACTTAACCCGCGCCAAGCCCGGTGGTCTTTGTTTTTTGCCCGCTTTGATTTCATTCTTCATTTTCGTCCGGCTGACAAGAACATCAAAGCTGATGCCCTGTCCCGATCCTTTCTGGTGTCGCGATAACCTCAGCACACCAAATTATATAAAAAGATACTTTTATTTGCAGTCCACAGTAAAGACGTTTCGGTCAACAAGACCTTCATCAGTGTACTGCATGTAAACAAAATGAACAGATATAGAATACAAACATTATAGTGATTATAAAGTCACAAATTATGTATACAGAACATATAAATAAAGGTCTATGTGTCTATGTAACCTTTTGTCCAGCAATGAAGCAAAAGAAGGGGGAAACCTACCAAGTTACTGGGATGGGAGCAGGAGAAGAGAAGGAGATGGGACCCAATACAGGGATTCCTATGGAGAAAGTGCATACTATGAAGTAATGGAAGGATATATGGGGCTATAATGGGGTGAGGACTATAAGGGAGGTAGACATACCGTTTGTGCCATAAAGTATAGGAGAGGTGCTGCATCGATCGCGATATCCACCACTGGATGTGAGCAGAGTGCAAGACTGGGAGACTGGCTATAAATATAAGTAGAGGAGAGGAGGGTTTGGCTGCCAGCCAATGAGGAAGTTTGAATGTGCTGGTAATTAGCGCTCGATGCGGTGACTTCACAGGAAGTGACGCGAAAAAGGGAGTGCCGGCATATGATTGGTCCGGCGCCGCGCATGCGCACGTGCGTGCGTGTCAGCCGACGTGTAGGTGCGTTCCAGGGACCAGGAAGTAGTTTCTGTATCGAAGTGATGTGTTCCACTGCCGGAAAAGAATGGCAAGGAGCGTTCCACCATCGAGAGAAGGGGTTGCAGAGTACAGGAGGGATATAGGAGAATGAGGATGGGTATGGATCCTTCATCTGAAATATGAAATACCATGTCAAATCAAGTTATAAGACACAGTACAGTAAAACACACAGGAATACTGCTATGATACCCTTATACAGCCAATCGCCACATTATAGATAAGCATACATGAATCTTGGTCCTTATTAATAAATGGCAAATGAATATCGGATTGCGGGTGTTAACTCCTTGTAGAGTAAAAAGGATAAACATATAAATAAACCTAGGTCCCTATTGGGACGGATTGGGACCAGGTAGGTTTAGATGAATGAGTGCAGATCATAGTCCTTGTTAAGTCCTTTGGGATGAAGGGACTGCAGTTCATGAATCCAGAATGCCTCTCTCTGCTTGAGGGTCTGGATTCGATTAACCCCACGACGGGGCGGTTTAATTTGCTCTATAACTTGAAACCGCAATTGGGACACATTGTGTCCTGCTGCTGTGAAGTGTTGGGGGAGAGGTAGAAGTAAATTTTTGCATCTGATGGTAGATTTGTGCTTGGAGATTCTATCTTTAATGGGTTGGGTCGTTTCCCCCACGTAGACAAGGCCGCAAGGGCACTTAACTAGGTATACGACAAAATTTGTATCACAGGTGTAGTAATCCTTAATTGTATATTTCCTGCCTGTTTGTGGATGATGAATAGTATCGCCTCTAAGGATGTTATGGCACTGATGGCAATGGAGACATGGGAAGGTTCCTTTCTTAGGAGTTTGTAGAAATCTTTGGCGAGGACCAAGGGACGTTGTCCCTATGTCAGTTCGGACTAATGAGTCTCTGATGTTTGGTGCTCTTTTGAAGCACGATAGGAAGGGTTGATGAAAGGATTTGATGGTGGGGTAACCTGTTTGGAGAATATTCCAATGTTTACGTATCGTACGGTGTATAGTGTAAGCTAGGGGGTGATATGTGTGGACAAATGGAATGCGATCAGATGTGTCTGGTCGTGGTTGTGTGCGGCTGTCCTGTGACTCACGTAGAAGATACTGAGGGTATCCTCTTTCTTCAAATTTCCGTGTCATTTCTTGTAATCTGACTTCGCGTAATGTTGTATCTGACACAATGCGTTCAACCCTCTGAAATTGCGATTTGGGGATAGCATGTTTCATAGGGGCTGGGTGGTTGCTTGAAAAATGTAGTAATGTGTTGCGATCTGTGGGTTTCCTGTAGATGTCAGTGGTTAATAGTCCTGAGCCATCTTTGATGACTAAAGTATCTAAGAAGTTGATCTGATGTGGGTGATAGTTCAGAGTGAAATGTAGACCAGGGCAGGTGGTGTTGAGGGACCTGCAGAATTCATCTAAGGTGTCCTGGGAACCTGTCCAGATGCAAAAGATGTCGTCTATGTAACGCTTCCATAAAATGGAATGCTCTTGGAACAGTTGATTCTTATATACAAACTGTGTCTCAAAAGTAGACATGTAAGAGTTTGCGTAAGGGGGGGCTACATTTGAGCCCATTGCGGTCCCCTTGGTCTGCACATAAAATGTATCCTGAAAGAGGAAGTAATTGTGTGTAAGAACTATTGTTAGTAGTTCTACGGCTAGATCTATTATCGATGGATTGGTGTTTGAGTCCTTCAGCATTTGTTCAACCGCTTGGATACCCCGGTCATGGGGAATCGATGTATAGAGACTTGTGACATCTAGGGACACTAAGATGGCTTCTGGAGGAACTTGTTTGAGTGCTTTCATAGTCTCTAAAAAGGCACCTGTGTCTAATAGATAAGATGGACTTTTTTGGGTAAGTGGTGTAAGAATCTTTTCTAAGAAAATTGCCAGGGGTGATAAAATAGAATCCGTGGAGGCCACTATGGGGCGCCCAGGAGGTTGGGTGAGACTTTTGTGGATTTTGGGTAGGACATAAAATACCGGTATGATTGGATGTGGATTAATTAAATACTCGTACGTTTTCAAGTCAATCACCTTGGCTGTTAAAAACCGTTGTAGTGTCGAAATGATGAGTGTCTGTGTTTTTGTAGTCGGGTCCGTAGAGAGTTTGCGGTATGTGGACTCATCACTAAGTTGTCTCAAAATTTCCGAGATGTAATCGCACTTGTTCATGACTACTATCGCTCCACCTTTGTCAGCTGGCTTTATAATCAAATCTTTGTCCTCTTGCAGGCTCCGTAGGGCCTGTCGATCAAGGGGAGAGAGATTGGTCTGATAATGTGCCCTACCCTTGTCGATATTGGAGAGTAATTGTTGAAACGCCCTATCCACGAATCCTATAAAGGTTTCCAGTGGATGTGTGCCTCGAGGAGGCCTATATTTGCTCTTAGAGCGGAGACCTAAGTCTTGGGCTGTGATGTCGGCCATATATTCTGGAGGGGTGACGCTGAAAGGATTATTAGCAAAATTGGTTTTCAAGCGTAGGGTACGGTAAAAGCGTTGTAGTTCCATATCTAGTTTAAAGGTGTTATATTTGTATGTGGGGCAGAAAGAGAGTCCCTTTTGTAAAACTGATGTTTGTGCAACGCTGAGAGTTTTGGAAGAGATATTTACCACAAGTTGTGGGTCTGCGATCGGGTGATTCGTGTGAAGTCCAGATTTCCTCTTGTTCCTGTTGCTTCGCCTCGTCTTCTTCTGTTTGGTCGTCTTCGTGTTTGACCTAAAAAAGGAGCAGACTGGATAATAGGCTGTCTTTGGTCCATGTCGGACCCGGAGGATGAATAGTCGGTTGATGACTTGGCTGTGCGGTGGGTATATCTGTTTGTAGAGGGATTGTCCCGCCATATGTATACCCGATTCTGTTCGTAGTCCTCAAGATCTCTCCTTTCTGGTGTCTGATCTTGAGGAGGAGCCTAAACATATCATCGATCCCGCCAGAGTAATGCAGGTAGCCCCCGTGGGCCTAAATCGTCTCCCTCCCAGTAAGACGTTCGTAACGGAGTCCGATCGGGAGAAGATTCTACACTGGGGTCACTCGTCTAAGCTAGCTGGGCACGCCGGTCAGAAAAAGACCCTCCAGCTTATTACCCGGCACTACTGGTGGCCTACCCTGCACAAGGATGTAATTGACTTTGTTTCTGCCTGTGTGTCCTGCGCCCGCAACAAAGTTCCGAGACACCTGCCTACCGGCCGCCTTCTTCCTCTGCCTGTGCCTGCTGCCCCGTGGCAACATATAGCTATGGACTTCATAACAGATCTTCCCGTCTCTGCCGGTTGTACGGTCATTTGGGTGGTCGCTGACCGCTTTTCCAAAATGGCTCATTTTATTCCCCTGCCAGGCCTTCCGTCTGCTCCCGAGCTAGCTAAAGACTTTATCCACCACATCTTCCGTCTCCATGGTCTGCCTCTCCACATCGTGTCGGATCGTGGGGTTCAGTTCACCTCACGCTTCTGGAGAGCCACATGTAAACTGCTCGACGTCACCCTGGACTTCTCCTCCGCTTACCACCCACAGTCCAATGGTCAAGTGGAGCGGATCAATCAGAATTTGACCAGTTACCTCCGGCACTTCGTTAATGCCCACCATTCAGACTGGGTGGATCTCCTACCATGGGCCGAGTTCTCTTACAACAATCACGAGAGCGAATCTTCTTCTAAATCCCCGTTTTTTGTAGTCTTCGGTCAGCATCCTCGGATCCCTTTTCCTGTCTCCACCTCTGTGGACAACCCGGCTGCGGAATCTCTCGTTAGCAAATTTTCCTCCATTTGGGAGAGTACCCGATCCGCACTCCTTCGGTCGTCCGAGCGGATGAAGAGACACGCCGACAAAAAACGCCTGGATTCCCCACAATTTCGTCCCGGAAATAAAGTCTGGCTCTCATCCAAATATGTCCGGCTCAAGATTCCTTCCTATAAGTTAGGGCCTCGGTTCATCGGCCCACTGGAGGTTATCAAACAGATCAACCCGGTGGCCTATAAATTGAAACTCCCGGCCAACTTACGGATCCCTAACTCCTTCCATGCATCTCTTCTCAAACCCGTGGTACTTAACTCCTTTTCAAAGTCTACAGGTACGCCTCCTGCTCCGGTTTCTGCTGAAGACGAGTTTGAGGTAGAGAACATTCTGGCCACCAAAAGGGTAAGAGGAAAGACCTTTTTTCTAGTGGATTGGAAGGGGTTTGGTCCTGAGGAGAGAACATGGGAGCCCCGGGAGAACATCCATGCCCCTCTCATCCTTGCTAAATTTTTGTCTGGCCTAAAAAAGGGGGGGCCTAAAGGGGGGGTACTGTAGCGTCGGCGTCCCTGCCTCCTGCTAGGCAGGGACGCTGTTCCCCTCACCTCTCTGCTCCGTGCCCGGCGGCTTCCTCCCGCTCTGCTTGCAGCGCCCGCTCTCCCCCGGTCACTGTGCTTAGGGCGCGCGCGCGCTTCCCCTCTCTTAAAGGGGCCGCGCGCATCGCCCTAAGGAGTCCCCGGCCAATGGCCGGAGGATCCCTCCATATATAAGGCACCTCCTCCAAAATGGAGGTGCCCGAGCAATGTTGTTGCACTGTTCACTACTGTGCTTCAGCCCTCAGGTCCCGTTGCCAGTTACCTGCCAGTTACCTGCCAGTCTCCTGCCAGTTTGCTGCCTGATTCCTGCCTGTCATCCGCTTTCCTGCTTGCTAGCCTGAGGTCCGACGGTCTGCCTTCCGACACCTGTCAGTCTGTCTATGGACCAGCTTGCCCGCTCACCTGGGAGCGCTCACCTGCTACCTGCCTGATAGCCTACCTGGAGGCTCCGCCGTCACGTGCTGTGACCACCTGCCAGTCCAGAGACTCTTGCCCGCTCACCTGGAAGCGCTCATCTGCTACCTGCCTGTTAGCCTACCTAGAGGCTCCGCCGTCACGTGCTGTGACCACCTGCCAGTCCAGAGACTCTTGCCCGCTCACCTGGGAGCACTCATCTGCTACCTGCCTGTTAGCCTACCTAGAGGCTCCGCCGTCACGTGCTGTGACCACCTGCCAGTCCAGAGACTCTTGCCCGCTCACCTGGGAGCGCTCATCTGCTACCTGCCTGTTAGCCTACCTAGAGGCTCCGCCGTCACGTGCTGTGACCACCTGCTTATCCTGAGTCTCTCGCCTGCTCACCTGGGAGCACTCATCTGCCATCTGCCTGCTAGCCTACCTGGAGGCTCAGCCGTCACAGGTCGAACCTGCCCGTTTACCCAGAGACTGCCCCGCTCACTTGCCGTGACCTCCTGCCCGTTTACCCAGAGACTGCCCCGGTCACTTGCCGTGACCTCCTGCCCGTTTACCCAGAGACTGCCCCGGTCACTTGCCGTGACCTCCTGCCCGTTTACCCAGAGACTGTCCCGGTCACTTGCTGTGACCTCCTGCCCGTTTACCCAGAGACTGTCCCGGTCACTTGCTGTGACCTCCTGCCCATTTACCCAGAGACTGTCCCGGTCACCGGCTGTGACCGCCTGCCTGTCTTCCCTGGTCGCCACCCGCTTCCTTACAAGGACTGCCCCCTTGTATAAGTTGCTCAGAGGTTCCGCCTCCCAGACCCGTTACACCATTATGCCAAGAGAAACATAAAAAAGCCAGTTTAATGTTTGCAAATGCACAAAGAAACAAAGATTTCCTGTGGTCTGATGAAACTAAAATTGAACTTTTTGGGCATAATGACCATCGTTACGTTTGGAGGAAAAAGGGAGAATCTTGGAAGCCTAAGAACACCATCCCAACTCCGAAACATGGGGGTGGCAGCATCATGTTGTAGGATTGATTTGCTGCAGGAGGAACTGGTGCACTTCACAAAATAGATGGCATCATGAGAAAAGAAGATTATGTGGCAATACTGAAGCAACATCTCAAGACATCAGCCAGGAAGTTAAAGCTTGGACGGAAATGGGTCTTCCAAATGATCAATGACCCGAAGCATACTGCCAAAATGGTAACAAAGTGGCTTAAGGATAACAAAGTCAATGTTTTTGAGTGGACATCACAAAGCCCTGATCTCAATCCTATTGAAAAATTATGGGCAAAGCTAAAAAAGCAATTGGGAGCAAGGCGACCTACAAACCTGGATCAGTTACACCAGTTTTGTCAGGAGGAATGGGCCCAAATTCCAACCAACTATTGTGAGAAGCTTGTGGAATGATGTCCCAAACATTTGACCCAAGTCAATCAGTGTAAGGGCAATGGTACCAAATAATAATGAAATGAATGTAAACTTTTGACTTTGCAGTAAGTAATAAAAATGCCTTAAAACATTCTCTCTCTCTGATTATTCTGGCATTTGGCAAATATTAAAAATTATGGTAAACCTGATCGACCTAAAACAGGAAAGGTTTACTCTTATTTCATGTCAGATATTGATAAAAACATTCATAAGTGTCTTTTTATATAACGCATGTAAACTTTTGGTTTCAACTGTATGTAACGTTGAGTTCCAACAAGTTGTGATATCGCACATCAGTCGGTGAGCTGGAAGCTGCAAATGCTGCTGCAGCACTGCTAGGATGGTGGAAGTTGAAGCTGACTTGCAGAATTTGGCACACACGCAGCGTACTTTCACAAGTATCTCAGGCAGATCTTGGTAGGTTTTGAGAAGCCGCTAAACCACACACGACCATGCCTGGCTGTAAGTTCAGGGGCGAGAAACTGGTTTGCTAGACTTTCAACAATTCTGCAGAGGTGTTCGGTTTGTCACGTAAGCAGTTTAGCTTCAGCAGAGCCTGTTGCTGCTTGGCTGAGGGTAGTGATGCAATGCTTCCAGCTTGCAAGTAATGTTGACATTACGGAGATGGAGGCTGAGGAGGACGAAGAGGTGCAGGAACTGCGGTAGAAGGTGGGGGAAACACTGACTGAACCAGGGCCTGCAATCCTTGGTGTTGGTAGCATATGTTCCGTCCCAGGGTCTGTGAGGGAAATATAGCATCCATGGCCACAAGCACTTGTCCATGTGTCCATGGTTAAGTGGACCTTCCCAGTAACAGCGTTGGTCAGGGCACTGCTGATGTTATGAGATACGTGCTTGTGTTAGAAGGGGGAGAAATAGTGTTGGCTGGGGACGAAGTAACGAGGGACCGCTGCCGCCATGAGGTTGCGAAAAGCTTCTGTTTCCATAAGTCTAAACAGACACATCTCCAGAGCAACCAGTCTAAAGATGTAGTCATTTAGTTTTGTGGCCTGTGGATTGGTGGCTGCATATTTAAATTTGTGTTCCAAGGACTGGGGTAGCGACAACTGAACGCTCCTCTGGGACAAGGACGTGGATGTGGTTGCTAACGGTGGTTGCAAGTGTGCAATGACAGGTGCAGGGTGGGAGGCATCTAAAGCTGTGTCATGGACAAGGGATTGGCATGCACATAGAACAGGGGAAGAGGCAGTGGTGTAACCCACAGACACTGTTTCTGGACAATGGCATTCAGACAAACTAATTGGGTTGTTTGCTGTCATGCACTTGAGTTAGCTGGTGATGGTCAGGCTGGTAGTTGTGCTGCCCCTGCTGATGCTGGCATGGCAGATGTTGCAAATGGCCTTCTTTGGGTTAACTGGACCATCTTTAAAAAATGACCTTACTCTGGAACAACTAAACCTTGGCCTGGTAACTTCCCCCGTGCTAGTGCTCTGGGGAATAATTGCCCCTCTTGAGTCTCTGGCCATCCCACAGCCTCTTCCTGCCTGCTGTGGTGCTGCGGGTACCTCCCCCGCTGCGCTGATGTCCTCGCTCTGCATGTCACTGACCCAGATTGCGTTGTCCACCACTTCGTCTTCCACTTCTGCACCCTGGTCCTACTCCTGTCTTGCTGGCTTAACAACATCACTTGTTGGCAATTGTCTCATCATCATCCACCTCTTGCGACAGTAATTGCAGTTTCCCACTATCGCCTTCTTGTGAGCGTGACTGCTCAAATATTTGGGCATCGCTACCTGTGATCTCCTCATGTCCCGCTTGAAATGGGCAAGGTGAGAGGCCAGAATCTATAAATGGAAACGTGAACAGCTCTGTTGGATCACTTGTCTCTGAGCACTCGATATAGTGGGAGGAAGGAGGATCAGGTTGAGGATTATGTGGTCCAGAATCACGGCTAGTAAGACTAGACCATGTGGAAGACAGGGTGGTGATGGTAGCAAAATGACTGGAAGCATTATCTACTATCCAATCAACAACTTTTTCACACTGCCCTGGCTTCGAGAGTAGTGTTTTGCACCCCATAAAGAGTGGGACTGGAAGCTAGGTCGACATTTTGTGTGTGTTTGTTGTGCAGCAGGTACAGTTTCACCTTCCCCCGGCCTCAGCCTCTGCACTAACCATCAGGATCACGTCCACTTCCCTGTTCCTTACCGCACACATTGTCCATTTTTAAATTCGTATGATATTTCACAGCTGAAAAAACTTTTCATTATTTGTATAACAAAAAAGTTTGTGCACCTCAGATGGACTCTTTTCACTGCTTGCACTATATAGTGATGCTATTGCAACCAAACAAGTCTGCTTGTATGCTTTTAACACACAAGTGGAGCAGTATTTTTGGTGTAGAAGATTTTGATGATGAAAAAAGTGTGTAGTATTTGTATCACAGAAAATTTTACACACCTCAGATGGAATCTTTTCATTGCTTGCACTATATAGCGATGCTATTGCAACTAAACATGCCTGCCACTTAGCTTTTAACACACAAATGGAGCAGTATTTTTGGCGTCGAAGAATTTGATGCTGAGAAAAGTTTGCAGTATTTATATCACAGAAAATTTAGCACACCTCAGATGGACTCTTTTCACTGCTTGCATTATATAGCGATGCTATTGCAACCAGACAAGTCTGCCTGTATACTTTTAATGCACAAATGGAGCAGTAAAAATTGTGTCGAAGATTTTGATGCTGAGAAAAGTTTGCGGTATTTGTATCACAGAAAATTTAGCACACCTCACATGGACTTTTTTTACTGCTTACAATATATAGCAATGCTATTCCAATCAAGCAAGTCTGGCTGTATGCTTTTAACGCACTGCTTGAGCAGAATAAATGGCATATAATATCTTTTTACAACAATTTGCAGGATTAAGAGCAAAAAGAATATTAGGAGCCCTGAGAAGGGCTATTGATATGAGTTCCAGCAGCAGAAATGACGTGCAATCTCTCCATTTGGCACAATCTCTCCCTAAGTGCTGCTAAAGCAGTATTAATATTGACTATAATGAGCCGTAATAAGGGCTGTTGTTGCAGATGAAAAAAATAAAATTGGTATCGAATTGCTGCCTATCCACAGTTAAAACTCTGTCCCTCGTTCTGCAGCACCTCTCCCTACTCTGCCTGTTTCCGTTGGTAGACTGTGACAAGCATAGGATCCCGGGTTTTATACAGACCCAATGATGCAATGTGGCCAGCCAATCACAGTAATGCCACTACCAACATGGTTACAGCATTACAGTTACTGGCAGGCAATCCCCACATGTTTATTGGCTGTCTAAAAAGCAACAAACATGCGGGGCAGTGACTTGAGCTTCCGCCCGAGCATTCAAAAAATACTCGCCGAGTAATGAGCATCATGCGCCCACTGATGCTTAAACCAGAAGTGACGAGCACGCTCGTTCATCACTAGTGGTTATATCTAATTCCCGGCTGAAAATGTGACTATTCAAATTGGAGCATTACCTGTTGAGGAAATGTATTATTTAATTTTACTACTTTAAGGGTAAATGCTCCATATATTGATTGGTCATTTGACCAGATCACCCAGTGGGCGAGACTCAGGCAATGTCTATTAACATTAAAGAAAATTTGGAATGGGGGTTCATCGGAAAATCCACATCTCCGACAAGAGCATTCTTCTTCTTTGTAAAGGAAAAAAACGGGTCTCTGAAACCATGCGTAGATTATCGAGGAGTGAATAAAATCACTCTGAAAGACCATAATCCATTAACTCTCATCTCTATGCTGCTTACTTGGGTTTAAAATGCTGCGATGATCATAAAGTTAGATTTTTGTGTAGCCTACAACTTAATTTGCATTAAAGTCTTCAAGACCCATGATGGTCATTATGAATATTTTGTCGTGTTTTTGGTTTGTGCAATGCATCTGTGTTTCAGTATTTCGTCAATTAAATTTTCAATGATGTGAGATCATGACTCAAATTGTCATCATGATGGTCCACTTGGAAATGAATAAGAATCATCTTTATGTCCAAGTTGGAAACATGTCTCATTAAGTTTGATGAATTACTATTTTTTGAATGTATCTCTTCTGAAGGTCTGCATATGGATCCAGGGAAAGATTCCTTAGCTTTGCAAATTATTACCTTCAGTTGCTTTTTACTGTTAAGTGGTAGCTCCCATTAGGGTTCTCACTCAAAAGGGTGCTGATTGTCGTAATAAATCAGATTCCTCTGTTAAAGCCTTCCAGCTACTTAAATCTTGTATTTACACTGCTCCAGTTCTTTACCAATCTGATGTTGACAGGTTGTTCTTCCTTGAAGTGGATGTCTCTGCTATTGTTGTAGGATAAGTTCTATCACAAAATTAAGGAATCATCCCTTTTCACCAAAAAATTGTCCCTGACAGATGGAAATTATTCTATTGGGTATCGTGAACTCTTAAAACTAGTTTTTGAAGAATAGTGGAATCTACTTGAAGGAGCTATGTTCTCAGTGACCATCAATACTTTCAGCTCGTAAGCTCAATTCACATCAAGTTCAATGATAACTCTTATTCTGGTTTGACTTCATCCTCATTTACTGTCCTGCTGGGAAAAATGGAAGGTTGATGCAGCATCTTTTCCTCACTGTGAGCAGTGCAGATGCTTGTGTCAAGTGCCCCTTGGATAACTTCTGCCTTCACCTATGCAATAAGAGCCTTGGGCTGAACTACCTATGAACTTTACTACAAATCTTCATGAGGTGTAAATGTTCACCACTTTCTGTGCCATAGTGGATTTTTCATTTAAAATGTCTTGATTTGTTACTTTACCAGAATTTCTATCCACTTCATGGCTGGACCAAATGTTCTTCAAAGAAATTTCAGTTCGTATATTGTATGACCATGGTGTGCATTTACATAGTGTAGATATATAGCTTGAAAGACTAAGATCCATCAAGTTCAACCTTTCCCCAACAATTATACATTTTATCACTAAATTAACTATAATCCACAATGTTATCTGTACTGAGGAAATCATCCAGCCCTATTTTAAAAGCTGTTATACTGTCTGCCATCACTACCTCTTGTGGTAGGGCATTCCACAGACTGACTGCTCTAACTGTAAAGAACCCTTTCCTTGGTACTGACCACACATATATTCATACATATAAATGAGATCTACTCTGAGGCATCTTTTTTCCAAGCTAAACAAGCCCAACTTTTCCAACCATGAGAGGTGTCCATCCCTTGTAATAATCTAGTTTCTCTCCTTTGAACTGATTCTAACTTCTGAATATCCTTTTTAAAATGTGGATCCCAAAACTGGATCCATATTCTAAATGTGGCCTTACAAGTGTTTTATATATAATATGTTGGGACGGCGGGATTTTTTTTCTCTTTTTATGACCCTAAAATCTTGTTCTCTTTTGCGGCAGCTGCTTGACATTGAGTACTGCTGCTCAGCTTACTTGTAATCAGAATACCCAAATCCTTCTCCTGTTCTGTTGTCCCAAGTATATTCCCATTTAATGAATATGCAGCAATTGGATTACTCCATCCTAGGTGCATTACTCTACATTTATAAACATTAAACCCCATTCAGTCATCTTATCTAGATCATTTTGTAATATTGTAATGTTTTTAATATCCTATATGGTTTAGTGTATTTAGCAAAGACTGACACTTTACTCTCAATCCCATCCACAAGGTCAATAATAAAAAGGTTAAAAAGAATGGGTCTTAGTACAAATCCTTGGGGTACACCACTGCTGAACTACAGTGGTGGCCAAAAGTATTGTCACCCCTGCAATTCTGTCAGATAATACTCAGTCTCTTCCTGAAAATGTTTGCAATCAAAAATTCTTTGGTATTCTTATCTTCATTTAATTTGCTTGCAAGGAAAAAACACAAAAGAGAATGAAGCAAAAATCAAATCATGGATCATTTCACACAAAACTCCAAAAATGGGCCAGACAAAAGTTTTGGCACCCTCAGCCTAATACTTGGTTGCACAACCTTTAGCCAAAATAACTGCAAACAACTGCTTCCAGTAACCATCAATGAGTTTCTTACAATGCTCTGCTGGAATTGTAGACCATTCTTCTTTGGCAAACTGCTCCAGGTCCCTGAAATTTGAAGGGTGCCTTCTCCAAACTGCCATTTTGAGATCTCTCCACAGGTGTTCTATGGGATTCAGGTCTGGACTCATTGCTGGCCACCTTAGAAGTCTCCAGTGCTTTCTCTCAAACCATTTTATAGTGCTTTTGGAAGTGTGTTTTGGGTCATTGTCCTGCTGGAAGACCCATGACCTCTGAGGGAGACCCAGCTTTCTCACACTGGGCCCTACATTATGCTGCAAAATTTGTTGTTAGTCTTCAGACTTCCTAATGCCATGCACACGGTCAAGCAGTCCAGTGCCAGAGGCAGCAAAGCAACGCCAAAACATCAGGGAACCTCCGTCATGTTTGACTGTAGGGACCGTGTTCTTTTCTTTGAATGCCTCTTTTTTTTCCTGTACACTATATGTTGATGCTTTTTCCCAAAAAGCTCTACTTTTGTCTCATCTGACCAGAGAACATTCTTCCAAAACGTTTTAGGCTTTCTCAGGTAAGTTTTGGCAAACTCCAGCCTGGCTTTTTTATGTCTCGGGGTAAGAAGTGGGGTCTTCCTGGGTATCCTACCATACAGTCCCTTTTCATTCAGACGCCGATGGATAGTACGGGTTGACACTGTTGTACCCTCGGACTGCAGGGCAGCTTGAACTTGTTTGGATGTTAGTCGAGGTTCTTTATCCACCATCCGCACAAGCTTGCGTTGAAATCTCTCGTCAATTTTTCTTTTCCGTCCACATCTAGGGAGGTTAGCCACAGTGCCATGGGCTTTAAACTTCTTGATGACACTGCGCACGGAAGACACAGGAGCATTCAGGTCTTTGGAGATGGACTTGTAGCCTTGAGATTGCTCATGCTTCCTCACAATTTGGTTTCTCAAGTCCTCAGACAGTTCTTTGGTTTTCTTTCTTTTCTCCATGCTCAATGTGGTACACACAAGGACACAGGACAGAGGTTGAGTCAACTTTAATCCATGTTAACTGGCTGCAAGTGTGATTTAGTTATTGCCAACACCTGTTAGGTGCCACAGGTAAGTTACAGGTGCTGTTAATTACACAAATTAGAGAAGCATCACATGATTTTTCAAACAGTGCCAATACTTTTGTCCACCCCCTTTTTTAGGTTTGGTGTGGAATTATATCCAATTTGGCTTTAGGACAACTCTTTGTGTTTTTTCATTGAAGACAAATTAAATGAAGATAATAATACCAAAGAATTTGTGATTGCAATCATTTTCAGGAAGAAACTGAGTATTATCTGACAGAATTGCAGGGGTGCCAATACTTTTGGCCACCACTGTATATCCCATTTAGAGAATGCATTTGTTTCTGGGATCTAGAGAGTACTGTGCGAGAATCTTAAAATTTCTATAGACTTCTCCTCTGCCTATTACCCACCAAGTAATAAGCTGAGAGAATCAATCAGTCTATGAAGCAATACCTACATATTTTCTCTAGTTCCACTTAAGATAATTGGCTGGATTTGGTTCCTTGTCCAAAACAGTTTGTCTTCTCAGAAATCTTCCTTTGTCACAATGTTTGGTTGAGAGCTGCATTCTCCTCTGACAGTTGCATTAAAAAGCTAATTTCCTGTTGTGAACAGGATCTCTCAGGATATTTAGAACATCTGGACTTAAGTGCAATGCAATTTGGCTGCAGCTGCTGCAATAACAAAACAGCGTTCTGGTAGACACGATCAACTTGTTCCCAACATTTTTCCTCGTCATGAGGTTTGACTTTCCACCAAAATATCAGTTTGAAGACTCATTGCAAGAACCTGGCTATTAAGTTCATCAGTTCATTCCAGATTATTCAACAAATTTATAGGGTTGCTTTACATCTGATCTGATTTTACTCCCACATTAAATATTCCAAATCTTTTTCATATCTCCTATTTTGTCCTTTGGTCCTCAAAAAAATAAATCCTGCTGTCATTACAATTCCTGATTCTGCAACTGACGCTGACAAGGTGTATGAGTGTGAGAGTGTGAAATGTGATAACAGCAGGAGAGCACTAGGACCCTGTGACTTTTGCCTGGCTGGGCTCAGAGGAGGGGCAGTGCTAGAAACTGTGTGTATTCTTAGAGCGTCTGATGTGTAAGTCTAGACAGGAAGTCTGTGAAAAGGAACTGCAAGAAGACGCTGTCTTTTCACTCTTCTGTGTGGAGTTTTTTTTACCCCTAACTCTGTTTAAGGACAAGTGCTGAGCTGGGGAAGCTGTGTGGCTCTGTGGAGTTTTGTGGAGGTCCATGCTGAGTGGATTATAGACTTTGTTCTGAAGGAGTCACGTGTCGAGTGATGAAGGGACTGAGGAATCCATTTCTGTGACGGAGCACGTGGATGGTGTACTGGATAAGAGGGAGAGATTTCGGGAGGAAAGAAGATTTCTCGTGCTATTTCCACTGAGAGGATATTGACAAGACTTTGTGAAGAGATCTTCCCAGACCTTAATCTGAGGCTTCAGGACTAAAGTCCCCGGCGTGTGGGCTCGGCATCGGCCGACAAGACAAGGAATTTTTGCTGTTTTGTGAACTTTGTTTTTGTTTTGGCGCCAAAGTTTTCCGGGACTAGCTGCAGCCACCGCGATTCACAGGCCTGTGATAGACTGCATCTGAGGTTAACGGTACCATAACTTTAAGATATCCGGATATCCTGATAATAAGGGTATAAGAGCAATTGATATAGTTTCATGCATTATTATTGTTCATAGTGGTAGTATTGGATGCAGTGTGCCATCTCAGGGGGTCCCCATAGACCGCCCTCACTAGACTGACACAGTGTTTAGGTAAAATTGTTCCAGATCTCTAGAATAATTCACATAAGCTGGAATCCTTGAGATTGGCACATTGATTTCAGCTTTTGCTGATTGTGTGTATTTAGTAGGGACTGTGTCCCAGGCAGAACCTGAGACTGATTCATTCAATGCTGAATTTTTGTCTAATCCCTGTTTTAGTAAAGAAAGTGTTGTTTATTTCTGTCTCTGTCTCAACTTGTGACTCACTGGATCTCTCTCGGACCTCCGGTCATTACATTTTTGGCGTAGTCGGCAGGATCCAGTCATGCTCGTCATCAACGGCGACGAGGGAAGAAATTACTCTGCCGCACCAGCAGCCCCCCCGCTGGTAGCGGAACCCCTGGCAGCCGCGACGACTGTGGAAGGATATGTGCCGGTAGGAGCTTTACTCCAGCACATGCCGAAATACGACAGGCGTAACATGCCGTTGCAGGATTGGGCTGAGAGGGTTCGGAGTGTGCTGCGGATGTGTAATCTGGCCCCCACATTACGGGCAGAGTTGGCATTAAATGCACTAGAGGGCGACGCTAGGCGGATGGTGATGGTTCGTCCAGAGTCAGAGAGGAGCACGTTAGAGAAAATCTTGGAGCTGTTAGAGCGGAGTTCAGCAGGCCGGGCTCGTGTGGCCCAGCTTCATTCCTGGTTTTTCAATCGGCCCCAAAGGGAATGTGAGACTTTGATGCAGTACTTGAACACTTTACAGGAAACTTTGAATGAGGTGCAGCGACTAAACCCAGGGGCCATGGGGGCATTCCGAGAGGTAGACCGCCTACTCCGGGATCAATTCATAATGGGGTTAGCCGATAGACTCCTTCAAGACAAACTGATGGAGATGTCCCGAGCTACCCCGGAATTATCCTTCTGGCAGATTTATCGGGCCGCGGTGGAAAGGGAGGAGGAGTCTACTCTGGTGGCCGAAGGGGCAGTGGACAGTGCACAGCTGGAGGGAGGTCTGGCGCCAGTTTCAGGAGGGGGTGGACTGGTAAACTTTGTACAGGCTCTGCCTGCTGAACTGAAGGAGTTAAAGCTGGAGGTGTCTAAACTCAGAGCTGGGCCGGTCCCTATTCCTACGGAAGGGCCACCCGCCCCGTCCTCTGGAATGGTGGTTCCACAGTCTGCCAGGTCGCTCCCCTCGAATGATCCAAGTTCTCGTCCACGAGGAGCAGTCACCTGCTGGAGGTGTGGGCATCGGGGACACATCTCCCAGTACTGCCGGATGTCTGCAGCCCCGGAGCCTACTTCGCCAGCGTTAAACTCCCAGCCGCTGCCATGAGAGGGCGAGCAGCAGCGGCCCACCCCCCACAAAGCCCTCGACGGGAAGAACAAGATTTGTTCGCATGCAGTCCAGTGCTGGAAGCAGAGTTTGAAGGGCGGAAGATGAGATGCTTGGTAGACACAGGATCCGAATGTACCATAATGCCCTTAGAGGTGTACGAAAGGCACTTCAGTAAACTCGTGGTTCCCGAGGACAGCCGAGTGATAAGGCTTACAGCCGCTAACAATGGCCAACTGACGGTGAAGGGGATCGTGTGGATGCAACTGAAAATGTTTGGTCAAGAGCTGGGTCAGAAAGGGATAGTGCTGGTGGACCACCCTCCCAGAAGAGGGATGGAGGTGATGCTCGGAATGAACGTTCTGCGAGATTTAAATCATCAGATGTATGCCAGTGAGGGACCCCGATACTGGGCAAGTGCTACTCACCATCGACCCACCCAGAGAATGTTACACCGTCTAGTGCTGAGTTGCGATCTCCTGAATAGTGCGGTCCCTGGGGGTTGGGTGGGCCTGGTCCGAGTGCCATCGCGGACCACGATCTCGCTAGCGCCCCGGCATGAAGAACTCTTAATGTTACCAGTGGGGGCTGCGCAGAGACTAAATGGGCTTGAAGTACTCATCGAGCCAGCCCCAGAGAAGTCCTCGTTCGCCAAGGCGCATGTGGCCTGGTCTCTGGCGATTGTGAAGAATGGACGGGTGCCAGTCAGATGTATCAACGTTTTAGATGAGGCTGTTACAATACCAGCTGGGACCATTCTGGCTGAACTGTTCATGCCAGCAGGATAGGTGCCTGATAAGACAGTGTTTGAGCTTTGCTCAGATGAACAGTCTTCCTGGACATTCGCGGTTAAAGTAGGCCAGACCGAATCTCCTACCGAAGAATGGAATGGTCGTGTGATCATGGACCAGATGGGAGTGGATCGGGAGAAACTGACCCCCGTGCAATTGGAGCAGCTGGAGAAGGTCTTGTGGGAACATCAAGAGACCTTTTCGCGACATGCGAAGGATTTCGGTTGTTCCCGGACGATTGAGCATGAGATTCCCACAGGGGATACTCCTCCTATTAGGGAACGTTATCGTCAAATTCCCCCAACACTCTATCAAGAGGTGAAGCGCATGGTGGCCAGTATGCTTGACAACCAAGTGATCTGAGAAAGCCAGAGCCCCTGGGCGGCCCCTGTGGTCTTGGTGCGGAAGAAGGATGGGACCCTTCGGTTTTGTGTGGACTATCGCAAATTGAATGCTCACACGGTGAGGGATGCATATCCATAACCTCGCATAGAAGAGTCTCTGTCGGCATTGGGTCGGGCCAAATATTTCTCGACGTTGGATTTAGCAAGTGGCTATTGGCAGGTACCAATGGTCGAAAAAGATCGAGCCAAGACGGCGTTTGTCCTACCAATGGGGCTCTTTGAATTCAACCGGATGCCCTTCGGGCTCACTAACGCCCCGGGAACTTTTCAGCGCCTGATGGAACATTGCTTAGGTGATCTGAATTTTGAATCAGTCCTGATATACCTAGATGACATTGTGGTGTTCGGGGCCTCATTTGAAGACCATCTTGAGAAGTTACGTCAAGTTCTCCGGCGGCTCAGTTGTTATGGCCTAAAAATAAAGCCAAAGAAGTGCCAACTGTTACAGAGTCAGATTGAGTATCTAGGTCACGTGGTGACTCCGGACGGGGTTCTGCCCGCGACCAGTAAGGTCATGGTTGTGCAGGAGTGGCCACCCCCCCGTACCCTGCGAGAGGTTCAGGGCTTCTTAGGTTTAGCGGGGTACTATCGGCTATTTGTACCTAAGTTTTCACAAGTAGTGAGTCCCCTGAATGAGCTCTTAAGAGGGACGGCACAAGGCCCCCAAAATCGCCCCATACCATGGGGACCGCAGCAATGAAAGGCATTTGAGGAGGTGAAGGCCGCCCTAACAAGTGCTCCGTTGTTAGAATATTCCCGGTTCGATTCCCCTTTCCTGTTGTATACTGATGGCAGTCTGCATGGGCTGGGGGCGGTACTAGCACAAGTGCAGGATGGTCAGGAGCGAGTAATCGCCTATGGCAGCAGGTCTTTGAGAGACACTGAACGCAACCCAGCTAACTACAGTTCATTTCGCCTAGAGCTACTGGCCCTGGTGTGGGCGATGACGGAACGCTTTGCCGAGTATTTAACGGGAGCTGAGGTGCTGGTCATGACCGATAATAACCCTCTGGCTCATTTAGAAAACGCAAAGCTGGGAGCGTTGGAGCTGCGGTGGGTCGCTCGCCTTGCTAAGTTTAACTATCGAATTAAGTTTCGATCTGGGCGGGAAAACGGAAATGCGGATGCACTCTCAAGGGTGCCCCTTGGGTCCTCGGGGGAAAATGTTGATGACCAGCTGGAGGACACTGAAACCCCTGACTTGGGGCAGGTACCTATCTTCCGAAGTGTGGTACATTCAAGTGGGGTGGCGTCAGGGATGCCGGGTGTTCTGGGGAAAACACCCTCGGATTGGGCGAAGGACCAGAACGATTGCTCTGACATTGCACTAGTGCGCAGTTGGGTACAAAAAGGGGTCTGGCCGCATGCAGAGGAAAAGGCCCAGCTGTCTGTGGAAGGAGTTAAACTACTGCAACAGTGTGATAAGTTGTGCGTGGAACAGGGCCTCTTGTACCGTAAGGTGTACCTGCCATCTGAGCTGCAGCACCGGTACCAGCTAGCAATTCCTATGGGGATGGGTCCGGTAGTCGCTCGCGAGGTGCATGAGAAGGGGGCCCACTTTGGGAGTGAAAAGACACTCCAGTGGCTACAGCGAGTCCTCTATTGTCCTGAATTGGGGGAGATGGTGACAGAGGCATGTCGGCAGTGTCGGGTCTGTGGTCTCAGTAAGAGCCCTGAGCAGCGGGCGCCCACGCAATCTATTAAGACTTCCGCTCCTTTAGAGCTGCTCATTATTGACTATGTCCTGATAGGATACTCAACGTCTGGGTATTCCTATTGCTTGGTAATGACAGACCACTTCACCAAGTATGCTGTAGCAGTGCCGACAAGAGATCAGACGGCGGAGTCGGCGGTTGAAGCCGTCTGTCGATATTTCATTCAGGTGTTTGGGTGTCCGCAAAGAATACACTCGGATCAAGGGGCATGTTTTCAGGGGGCATTGATGAAGGAGCTGTACCAGCTGTATGGTGTTGCACAGTCGAGAACGACACCTTACCATCCCCAAGGTAATGGAGCTTGTGAGCGCTTTAATCGGACTCTGTTGCAGATGTTGTGGACGTTGGAGGGTAAACAACAGGTACGCTGGCCTGAGTATCTTCCCGAATTGATGTGGGCCTACAATAATAGAGTGCACAGCACTACTGGCTACTCACCACACATGTTGATGTTCGGGAGGCCAGGGCAGGACATTGAGGATTTGAGCATGCCAGATCCCTCCTCCAATCCCCCTCGGACCGCATAAGAATGGGTTCGGGAACACCGGCGGCGATTGAGGGTTGTGTGTCAGGTGGTGGGTGATCGACTCAGTCAGGTGACCCATAGGGACATGCGCCCTGTGCAAACCGAGCCTTTCTCCCCGGGGGATAGAGTGTTGGTGAGAATCAAACGACGGTTCGGAAAGCTGAGTGAACGGTGGGAGGCGACTCCGTACCTGGTAAAAAAACGACTGAGCCCTGAGATTCCAGTCTACGAGGTTGAACCGGTGGGGACAGGGGGACCATGCCGTAATCTTCATCGTAACATGCTACAACGGTGCTGGTTTAAAGATGCCGTCCCCGTTTCCCCGGAACCACAGGCCGTGTGCCGAGGGGTGGGCATCCCTAATACTCTCGAATTTGATGGTGGGTCTGTCTCCGCCCCTGCTTACTTGCCCCCTGCGACCGATCTGTCCCCGTGTGGAGAGAGTATTGAGAATGTGGTATGTCCTTCGGAGAACGGGGAATCAGGTCAGTTACCTGATCCGTATGATGTGGCACCGGGAGCCACACCTCAGGAGGGAGCAGCCTCATTGGCTCCCGTTGAAGAGACTTCTGCTCCCTCGGGAGCCGAGCCTGTTGGGGTGGGTCTCAGGAGAACTACTCGAGCTACGGCGGGTATACCTCCACAATGCTATGGACTAGACGACTTTGAGTGGGGAGGTGTGTCGAGGACGCCAACCTCTAGTGGGGTGGCATGTGAGAGTGTGAAATGTGATAACAGCAGGAGAGCACTAGGACCCTGTGACTTTTGCCTGGCTGGGCTCAGAAGAGGGGCAGTGCTAGAAACTGCGTGTATTCTTAGAGCGTCTGATGTGTAAGTCTAGACAGGAAGTCTGTGAAAAGGAGCTGCAAGAAGCCGCTGTCTTTACACTCTTCTGTGTGGAGTTTTTTTTACCCCTAACTCTGTTTAAGGACAAGTGCTGAGCTGGGGAAGCTGTGTGGCTCTGTGGAGTTTTGTGGAGGTCCATGCTGAGTGGATTATAGACTTTATTCTGAAGGAGTCACGTGTCGAGTGATGAAGGGACTGAGGAATCCATTTCTGTGATGGAGCACATGGATGGTATACTGGATAAGAGGGAGAGACTTCGGGAGGAAAGAAGATTTCTGGTGCAATTTCCACTGAGAGGATATTGACAAGACTTTGTGAAGAGATCTTCCCAGACCTTAATCTGAGGCTTCAGGACTAAAGTCCCCAGCGTGTGGGCTCGGCATCGGCCGACAAGACAAGGAATTTTTGCTGTTTTGTGAACTTTGTTTTTGTTTTGGCGCCAAAGTTTTCCGGGACTAGCTGCAGCCACCGCGATTCACAGGCCTGTGATAGACTGCATCTGAGGTTAACGGTACCATAACTTTAAGATATCCGGATATCCTGATAATAAGGGTATAAGAGCAATTGATATAGTTTCATGCATTATTATTGTTCATAGTGGTAGGATTGTATGCAGTGTGCCATCTCAGGGAGTCCCCATAGACCGCCCTCACTAGACTGACTCAGTGTTTTGGTAAAATTGTTCCAGATCTCTAGAATAATTCACATAAGCTGGAATCCTTGAGATTGGCACATTGATTTCAGCTTTTGCTGATTGTGTGTATTTAGTAGGGACAGTGTCCCAGGCAGAACCTGAGACTGATTCATTCAATACTGAATTTTAGTCTAATCCCTGTTTTAGTAAAGAAAGTGTTGTTTATTTCTGTCTCTGTCTCAATTTGTGACTCACTGGATCTCTCTCGGACCTCCGGTCATTACATGAGATCAGCAAAAATATGGACTGTAAAAAAATGCAGGTGAGTCTTTTCTACTTGTAAGACTGAAAGGGATATGCTTGGTCCCTAAAATGGATACGATCTCTATCCCAAAGAAGGATATTAATGCTCCAAACTTGCTCAGGTTTATCATGCATCCCTTCTCTTCTTTTACCGACTCTTCTGGGAAGGGGCCTGAGGGGTAATACTTTTACTCACCTGCTAGGCTCAGGCGCTGGCCTTGTCTCCTTCCAATGAAGTTTGTTTCCTTTGTGCCCATCTATGCTTGGTTACCGTGTTATCTCGGCAAACACCTTTGACATTATCCTCCAAAGCCTTTTAAAACTGGTTCAGAAGTCCGTGTTTTGTCTGAGTATTGGGACAGATTCACTCTCAGCAAACCTTACTTGAAGGTGCTTTATCTATCATTTAGTTCCAGCTCCATGTGTAGTCCACACCTATCTCTGAAAATCAAATTTCCAGATTACCAATTGTCCTCAGCATTGTTCAAACATCAGTATCTGCAATCCTTCGATACAACAAGCTAGTTTATTTATTTAATTTACTCACTTATATAGCACCATTAATTCCAAAGCGCTTCACAAACTTTATCACTATCCCCATTGGGGCTCACAATCTAAATTCCCTATCAGTATGTCTTTGGAGTGTGGGAGGAAACCATAGAACCTGGAGGAAACCCACACAAACACGGGGAGAACATACAAACTCCTTGCAGATGTCCTTGGTAGGATTTGAACCCAGGACGCCAGCTAGTTTCCAGTTTTCTTATATATTTCTGCTATTCATGTGTGAACTCACATCTGCAAGTAAGAACCAGTTGTCATTACTTCACTTGTATCCTGTGCTTAATTATTTTCTTACATATACTGTATGTGTGATATAAACCATGCCTCTGAAGCCAGTTTATTAATCCTGTGTTTGACTACCCCTATAAAAGCACATCTCAGCTGTCATTGTATTACCATTGTAAACCTATTAACAATTTGCCTTCTGCTTGTTCTGAATTGTCTATGCAACTATTGTTCACATGAGCATCCACACATCCGGCTCTAGTTCACTCTTGCTTGTCTGTCTGCCATCTTGCATACTTCACTATGCTGATCCATACTACATTTGTTAAGTCCCGCTCCTCTACTCCATCTCCTCTGGTCCATGATGTTTACCCTGACCTACGGCTTAGAAAACTAAGTGAGCCCTTTAGCAGGCTATATGTGTACTAGCTATTGAACCCGTTCCACGCCTGGGTGGTGAGCATTTTTATTGGTACATTTTTAATATTATTAATGGCACCGGAATCAGCACATGCGCATACCGCGCTCTCCTGCGCCATTTTTTTAAAGACACTGTGTCTGCAAATTCACATATACAGTGTCTTCAATAAAATGGCGCTGGAGATCATGGTATGCGCAGGCGCTGACTCCGGCCCTGATTTATTCAGGTAATGTACTACAACGTCAACATAGCAATGCGCACGCACTGTAGGGATAATGGCGATGGCCGGTGTGTGTGCACTGCTATGTTGATGTTGTAGTAGAATTCTTCAATAAAATGGTGCAGGAGTCAACGCTTGCGCGTACCTCGATATCCAGCTCCATTTTGTTGAAGACACTGTGTCTGCAAATTCGCATACAGAGTGTCTTCAATAACATGGCACCGTAGTGCGGTATACGCACATGCTGACTCCGGCGCCACACAGCGCAGGCGCCAACCATCCCGGCTTCGGCCAGAAAGACGCGTCCAGAATTATATATAAGATGTACTAATAATACAGGGGTGTACTCACTTACGCTAAGCGCAGTATATATAATGTACTGATAATACAGGGGGTGTACTCACTTACGCTGAGCACTGCATATATCATGTACTGATAATACAGGGGGTGTACTTACACTGAGCATTGTATATACAATGTGCTGATAATACTGGATGTACTCACTTATGCTGAGTATGCTATATATACATATATAATGTACTGATGATACGGTGTGTACTCACATTGAGCGCTTTATACTGTATATAATGTACTGATAATGCAAGGGGTGTACTCACTTATACTGAGCGCTGTATAAATAATGTACTGATAATACAGGGGTGTACTCACTTATGCTGAGCACTATATATATAATGTACTGATAATACAGGGGTGTACTCAGTTATGCTGAGCACTGTATATAATATACTGATAATACGGGGGGTGTACTCATTTTGGCTGAGCGATGTGCATATAATGTACTGATAATACGGGGATGTACTCACTTATGCTGAGAGCTATATATCTATCATATACTGATAATACAGGGGTGTACTCACTTACTTTACTCATTCTAAGCACTATGAATATAATGATAATAAAGGGGTGCACTCACTTATGCCGAGCGATGTGTATATAAATATATATATATATATATATATATATATATATGTAATGTACTGATAATACAGGGGGTGTACTCACTTATGCTGAGTGCTGTATAAATAATGTACTGACAATACAGGGGTGTACTCACTTATGCTGAGCACTCTATGTATATATATACAGTACAGACCAAAAGTTTGGACACACCTTCTCATTTAAAGATTTTTCTGTATTTTCATGACAATGAAAATTGTACATTCACACTGAAGGCATCAAAACTATGAATTAACACATGTGGAATTATATACTTAACAAAAAAGTGTGAAACAACTGAAAATATGTCTTATATTCTAGGTTCTTCAAAGTGGCCACCTTTTGCTTTGATGACTACTTTGCACACTCTTGATGAGCTTCAAGAGGTAGTCACCGGAAATGGTTTTCACTTCACAGGTGTGCCCTGTCAGGTTTAATAAGTGGGATTTCTTGCCTTGTAAATGGGGTTGGGACCATCAGTTGTGTTGTGCAGAAGTCTGGTGGATACACAGCTGATAGTCCTACTAAATAGACTGTTAGAATTTGTATTATGGCAAGAAAAAAGCAGCTAAGTAAAGAAAAACGAGTGGCCATCATTACTTTAAGAATTGAAGGTCAGTCAGTGTGAAAAAATTGGGCAAACTTTGAAATTGTCCCCAAGTGCAGTTGCAAAAACCATCAAGCGCTACAAGGAAACTGGCTCACATGAGGACCGCTCCAGGAAAGGAAGACCAAGAGTCACCTCTGCTTCTGAGGAGAAGTTTATCCGAGTCACCAGCCTCAGAAATCGCAGGTTAACAGCAGCTCAGATTAGAGACCAGGTCAATGCCACACTGAGTTCTAGCAGCAGGCACATCTCTTCAACACCTGTTAAGAGGAGACTTTGTGCAGCAGGCCTTCATGGTAAAAAATCTGCTAGGAGACCACTGCTAAGGACAGGCAACAAGCAGAAGAGACTTGTTTGGGCTAAAGAACACAAGGAATGCACATTAGACCAGTGGAAATCTGTGCTTTGGTCAGATGAGTCCAAATTTGAGATCTTTGGTTCCAACCACCGTGTCTTTGTGCGACGCAGAAAAGGTGAACAGATGTATTCTACATGCCTGGTTCCCACCGTGAAGCATGGAGGAGGAGGTGTAATGGTGTAGGGGTGCTTTGCTGGTGACACTGTTGGGGATTTATTCAAAATTGAAGGCATACTGAACCAGCATGGCTACCACAGCATCTTGCAGCGGCATGCTATTCCTTCCGGTTTGCGTTTAGTTGGACCATCATTTATTTTTCAACAGAACAATGACCCCAAACACACCTCCAGGCTGTGTAAGGGCTATTTGACCAAGAAGGAGAGTGATGGGGTGCTATGCCAGATGACCTGGCCTCCACAGTCACCAGACCTGAACCCAATCGAGATGGTTTGGGGTGAGCTGGACCGCAGAGTGAAGGCAAAAGGGCCAACAAGTGCTAAGCATCTCTGGAAACTCCTTCAAGAATGTTGGAAGACCATTTCCGGTGACTACCTCTTGAAGCTCATCAAGAGAATGCCAAGAGTGTGCAAAGCAGTCATCAAAGCAAAAGGTGGCTACTTTGAAGAACCTAGAATATAAGACATAATTACAGTTGTTTCACACTTTTTTGCTAAGTATAAAATTCCACATGTGGTCTGTACTGTATATATGTATATCATGTACTAATAATACAGGGGGTGTACTCACTTATGCTGAGTGTTGTATAAATAATGTACTGATCATACAGGGGTGTACTCACTTATGCTGAGCACTATATATATATAATGTATTGATAATACAGGGGTTTGCTCACTTACGCTGAGCGCCTTGCCAATCCTGATGTTCTGTGGCAAATGCCAAGCGCCTGCATGGTGTTGAGCTATGAGCACAACCCCCATCTGTGAACGTCAGGCCCTCATACCACTCTCATGGAGTTGGTTTCTAACCATTTGTGCAGACACATGCACATTTGTGGCCTGCTGGAGGTCATTTTGCAGGGCTCTGGCAGTGCTCCTCCTGTTCCTCCTTTCACAAAGGTGGAGGTAGCGGTCCTGCTGCTGGGTTGTTGCCCTCCTACGGCCCCCTCCATGTCTCCTGTTGTACTGGCCTGTCTCCTGGTAGCGCCTCCAGCCTCTGGACACTACGCTGACAGACACAGCAAACCTTCTTGCTACAGCTCGCATTGATGTGCCTTCCTGGATGAGCTGCACTACCTGAGCAACTTCTGTGGGTTGTAGAGTCTGTCTCATGCTACCACGAGTGTGAAAGAACAGCCAAAATTCAAAAGTGACCAAAACAGCAGCCAGAAAGCATTGGTACTGAGATGTGGTCTGTGGTCCCCACCTGCAGAACCACTCCTTTATTGAGGGTGTCTTGATAATTGCCAATAATTTCCATCTATTGTCTATTCCATTTGCACAACAGCATGTGAAATTGATTGTCAATCAGTGTTGCTTCCTAAGTGGACAGTTTGATTTCACAGAAGTTTGATTTACTTGGAGTTATATTCTGTTAAGTGTTCCCTTTATTTTTTTGAGCAGTATATATTTTCTCTATTTTCTGATTTATAAAAACTGGGTGCATTTTATAGTAATGTTATTATTGAAATAAAGTATTTCTATGCAAATTTTCAGTACAGGTTGTAACGACAGTGGACTCTATGACCCCAATTTACAGCCTATGGAATACCCATATATTCTTAGTTGTTCATGACCGGATTATTTTCCATTTTTGAGTTTTCGCTTTTTGTTCCCCTTCTTCCCAGAGCAATAGCCTCTTTATTTTTCGGTCAATATGGCTATGTGAGGGCTTTTTTTTTGCGGGACGACTTGTACTTTTAAACGCCATTTCTTACCATATTGTGTACTGAAAACGGGAAAAAAATTCAAAGTGCGGTGAAATTGCAAAAAAAAAATGCAATTCCACAGTTGTTTTTTATTTTTTCTTTCCACGTTCACTGGATGCTAAAACTGACCTGCCATTATTATTCTCCAGGTCATTACGAGTTAGTAGATACCGAACATGTGTAGGTTCTCTTTTATTTAAGTGGTGCTAAAAACAAATAAATAAATAAATGGTGCCATTTTCTGAGACCCGCAGCATCTCCATTTTTCGGGAGCTGGGGCCAAGTGAGGGCTTATTTTTTGCACACTGGGCTGATGATTTTATTGATACCATTTTGGTTTAGATGTGATGTTTTGATCGCCTGTTATTGCATTTTATTGCAATGTTGCACCAACCAAAAAAACGTAATTCTGTCATTTGGAATATTTTTCTCGTTACGCCGTTTACCAATCCGATTAATTCTTTTTTTATATTGATAGATCGGGTGATTCTGAACGCGGTGATACCAAATATGTGTATGTGGGGTTTATTTTTATTATTTTATTTTTGATATTTTTTTATATTTTTTAAAACAAATTTTTTACACTTTTTGCATGCTTTTATAGTCTTCATGGGAGACTACAAGAAGCAACTGTCCGATTGCCTCTGCTTCATAGAGGTGATGTTATGTAGATCTAAATGTGGGGAAAAGAGCGCACAATAAGGTGATATCCTATGGAGGGAGATTAAGAGAGTGCTGGTTACACTCACCTGATGGAGTTGTGACAGGCACGAAGGCATGAGGTAAAACAGCAGCTGCCCCATGGCTGTAAGGTAAATCCACCTTGAGATATTGGATCCAGTTGGATAAACATGTAGGTGGGCTGCGCTGCTGAAGTAAATCAATTATTCAGAGATGATGATGATGATGATGAAAAGGCTTTTTATTAACAACGCCGTACCGGCGTCTTTTTCAAGTAAAAAAAACAAATGACATTTGTTTTTTTTTACTTGAAAAAGACGCCGGTACGGCGTTGAAACGCATTGTTAATAAAAAGCCTTTTCATCATTATCATCATCATCATCTCTGAAGAACTGATTTACTTCAGCAGCGCAGCCCACCTATGTGTTTATCCAACTGGATCCACATAGAGGTGATGAGCAGATCACCTCTATGTAGCAGAAATGCTCCTGTGATATGAGCGCCGACCACTAGGTGGTGCTCATAGCAATCTTTACATGACAACCACTGGGGTCTGCTGCAGACTCAGGGTTGTCATGTCCACCCATCAGTGACCTGCGATCACGTGATGGGGTCACTGATGGGCGGGGTAAGTGACGCGCTTCCGGTGCGGCGCTGTTAAATGCCGCGGTCAGAGATTGACAGCGGCATTTAACTAGTTAACAGCCGTGGGTGGATCGCGATTCCACCCGTGGCTGTTGTGGGTACATGTGAGCTGTAATAATCAGCTGACATGTGCCTGGTTCAGTGCGGGCTCAGCGCCGGAGCCCCCGCTGAACCGGCCTTTCCAACATTGTGCGTACTATTACTGACCACGACGGAAAGGGGTTAAAAAGAACTATATGTTTCTGACAGATTACTCAGATACCACTGGATTTACCATGTATGTTGAAGAGAAAATGCAATGTTTTTTTGTATGTTGAAGAATGTATGAAAGCTTCTGATGCCAATACATGTGCAATGCTGTGAGTAGACAAGGAATGAGTCTAGCTACTCCCAAAAAGATCCCGGTATGGAAAGAGCATGGTGACGCTGATACGTTTCTCAGTGTGCTTGCACAGCAATATTCAGAGATTACAATCAAAAAAGAGTCCCACATGTATGGTTATCTCTCTATTCGTCACAGAGTCCGCCAGGACTCCATGCTTAGACAATGTATTGGACATTTATGGCATATCCTACTGATGGAATTTCAAGATACTATGTTTTGCATGCATATAAAAATACAGATTTTTTGGCGTAATAAACCGCTGGGTACTCCCATCAATCTCTCTCAAACACATGGCTGTCTTATGGTTCTGAGCATTTTTGAATTGTACTACAGAGCGAAAATAGAGCAGCCATAGGCTTCTGTATAATTATAATTAAACACAAGGTGTAGCATTAAGCCATATTCATGAAAAGCTAGCTAAGAACACGAGCTTGTATTATGTATTTTATGCAATTAGATGTAAGACTCATTTATTTCAAAGTTATAGTGACAAATAAGAGTCACTTACTATCTACGATAAAAGCCAGAATACTAATGTGAGTTTAAGGGAAAAGATGTGTAAATATGAATTAATGAGAATCTGAGTATTCTGCCTGCATTAGCTAAAGTATGCAATGAGAGCAAGTGCTAATTCATGTTAGCAATGCAAGTGAGAGCACTAAACAATTTACTGCTTAGCTTTATCTAAAAGGCCATTTCCATATAATTCAGATATATTCAATTCCACTCTCTGCTCGTGAAAAGGATTGTCTCTTAAAATACTGTTGGCTATCATCAGGGATAGTGTGTGGAGAGAAGAAAAGGTAAGCATTTTCAGTAAAATTATTTCAAGGGAAGATATTAGTACATGGTTAAAGAAAAGAGTCTATCTTAGGTCGCATGGTCCATTAAATTTTTCTGACCAGTCACTTCCCCAAAGTAGGAACATGACTGGCTCAGTGTAAAGGTATGAGTGCCCATCAGCAGATGGTTGCAGGAGCTGCCTTCTACTTATATCTAGTAGTCTGGTCTAGATATTGTATTGAAGTCCATATGAAACATAGCCCAAGTGTGTGACAACAAAGCATTAATTTGGCCACTGGGGAGGTGGTTAATTATTCTTAATTATGCCAGACATAGAGTTCCTTTGTTCAGTAAGTCAAGGGACATGAACTATTGTTTCATGTGAGACTGTCCACTGACCCTTGTTGTATGTTGATTTGTGGAATGCCTGCTGATTATTTATTGCATCAGCCCCCTGTGGAGTACTAGTCTTCACAACTTGGAGGACAAATATGCAGTCTAATTGAACAATCAAACAATGAGGGATTTCCTCCTCCCACACTCCATCATTGCTGTGGGACAATGCCCTGAAATGAGAGCTATGGAATATAGAAGGGCCCTGCTTCTGTTACCGGTATGAGTCTACAGGATGTCAGTTCAGGAACCACAGTTCCAGTTGGTGGAATACAGATCTGCACCACTGCCCATCACTGAGCCCTTGAAGTTGTTTGAAGAACCCAGGTTGGGACAATCAGGTCACTTGGCCATATACCTTGCTCTGCTCAGTCAGCTTCCTAAGCTTGCTGCTACCTCTTCTGTGGGTGGCCGACAAAAGTCGGGTGCTACTGGTTCGGGTAGTTGGCCCTGGATGCTTCAAAGTCATGGAGGTTCTAACCCATGGCGAGCCGGCAAAAGGGGTAGACTCTGTCATTTGCACCATCTTCTGTACTTACTGGGAATGTACTATGTGTTGTTGACTGTTGGTGACCCAATAAAATCTTACCGGAGTACGGTACCCTAACACAGTGTTGTCTGAGTAGTGTTCTGCCCATGGAGAAGAAGTATGGACACTCAGTGGGATGAGCCCTGGCCAGTGCGGCCTTTCTAAAGACAGCCAGTCCAGTGGATGAGAGTACCCACTGACCCTTCTGTCTTCACAATGTGCACTCATATAGGATTACATTGGGTCACTGTTCTGTCCATTATCAACATGGACAGCACAAGGAAGAAACATTCCAGACAAAAAGGTCATAAACAAAGCTGCTAAAAAATAAACAGTAATAGTAACTGAAAATGTCATGAAATAAAAACTGAAGTGGTCACTTGCGGTGTTCCTCGCTGATAACAGAGCAAATACTCCTGTGTTCCTTTGCCAGTCTTGGTTCACATCTCCGGAGTGAAGCTTAGAGTTAATGCCAGTAAGTATGGCAAGCGACTGGATGCAGCAGTCATATGTCAATACAACACAGCATTGCTACTCAAATGTAAGATTACCAGGGCACCAAAGGTGCAACAATGCTTGAGTGGCAGGGAATTTAAGTGGTAAGTATTGTATTATTTTCCTATAACATTTTCTCCTATTTATTTTATTAGGAATGCAAATATAGTAAGAGACACTATGCAGATAGAAAAATATGCGACTTGGGGGGAACTATAAATTGGTACCAGAGACCCCTTTTCTAAGTCTGTATTACTAGTCTTTTCTTCTTGCTGCAATTTTCATAAAATTCCTGGTTATACACTGTAGCCCTAGAATCCTTGTATTCATGAGCTGCGGCTTTCTCTGCCCACCCACCACTGGTTGACATGTTTCTCTCTATACTATGACTAGCTATCAATCTGTGCAAGTGGGGCAGAGAGTGACAGCTCACGTATATCAAGGACTTGTCAATGCAAGCTCATAAAGGTGATGGCTCTAAAGCTGCACAACATAAACAGGAATTAATTTTTTAAGTAATATAATGCCAGGATTTTTTCCCTTAGGTAAAGCAGCAAGAATCTAGTTCTTTTTCCTACATCTTTTTATTTTCCCAGTGAATAAAATAATCATCTTTCATATGTATGTATCTTCATTAAATTCCAAGAACTTTCCTAATCACAATTAAATCATCTAACATTCAATCGACTGCTTTACACATGTTTTACTCAATCCAAACCAGGCCAATCTGAACAGTACATAAACCCTAGGTAGGCGGAAGTTACACTTGTCCTGCATCAGCTCTTTCTCTACAACGCTTCCACTTTACAAGGAAACAATGAAAAAAAATCTCACGTAAATGCCTTCTGGAAGTGTTCAGGGAGGGATGAATCGTTTCGGGAGAAGTCAAGATATAATAAAATAGAACATTTCTTGCATAACTAGTCTTTTTTAAGTGATTTTCCTGACAGGTTCACATGAAGTCTGTATTTGTCATCTCTATACACTTCTTTTCTATGAAGAGTACAAATACAGCCTGTCCTGAACTTCAACTGACGTGTCCTAAAATGTTTTAGTATATTCTCCACAGGTCCACTTGTACTTTTACCATATAATTCAATTCTTCTATTTGGTCTAGAATTGATTCTTCTTTTGACAAAGATGATTTAGGTAGAAAGATGCGTAGCTCAGAAGGTGGTGTAATCAGAAGCCATTTGCATTTTGCTTTCCTTTCTCCATCAGATAAAGATATTTTTGGTCAAAAAGTCCAACCCTTCTGAAACAAAAATACAATACAAAATCAGAAGCAAATGAGACTGCAAAGCGCTGAGACATATTGTCTCTTATGTTTGGCTAGAGAAAGATAGGGACTCCAATAATGACTTTATTTGTTACATGTTATCCTGTTGCTTTAGTTTTGGTCATTGGAATAGAGAACAACACTCCCCACGCTTATTGTGATTAATGACTTATTTATGTCGGTCTCAGACTCTAAAAACATGTTGTAGTTTTGAACGCAAATGACAATTTGTTCTAGAAGTTCAGGACACTCATCATGGCTGGGTGAATGTTATTTGCAATGCCTTTCGTGTACACAGGTCTGGGCAGAATACTTTGGATTAGATGCGTAAACCTTCATGTCAGTATTATTATCAATGCCTGAAATCTACTGGGACATTACATATTCTTAGATCGCCTTTCTCATGGGATGAAGGCTTTCAGTATGACAAAGGCTTGTTAGTTCTTGTCATAATAGATCACAGAGCTTCAAGGCAGTGAGCTGAATGCAAATTAAAAAATATAGAAAGCGATTGAGCCAGAATTCAATAAGTTAATGGCTCGTAGAAAGGAGTTCCTATAAAATAAGTGACAAATGTTTAATATCTACTGCCATATAGATAAAAAATCTCCAATAGCTAAACCTGTTTCATTCTTTACAGTGAACATCCAAATTGTTGCAATAAATAAACTGAAGTTGCATGAAAATTTGAGATTAGAAATGAATCCAGGTGTAGAAGAAGGGGGCTAGTTCTGCATGTCAAAAACCCTATCAAACCACATTTTTAGTGGTCTGCTTACATGCGGTGTTTCAGTTGTCAACTTTGCCTACGTTTTTTCACAATTTTGCTTTTGAAGACAGCATGTAAATCTAATCCTATTATTAGCAGTAAGAATTGAGGAAAATCTATGGTGAAAGCATAATGTACCTTTATGATGTAAGGAATATTTTGTCTGCTGCTCGTTTTTTGTAACAGAAAGAGGTAGCATCATTTCTCCTTGCAAAAAACCTGGTAAAAATAATCTACTAGAGCAATGATCTATGTATTGATTAAAGAAATGCCGTAAGATGTTGTATGCTGATTGCTGTTCCTTCCTTTCCTTCCTGTTGCACAGTTAATTGTTGGTTATAGGGACGATCTCAGGCTATGGTTGTGTTTATACTACATTTTTGCCTTACATTTAGCTCCTGACATATGTGGTAATGTGTCCATAAAGCTCTATTGTCAGAAGGTGGGCAATTTATTTTTCTGGCTCCTGTCTTGTATATGTATTGTATATGTTAAATGGCTTTCTCCTGTACTTTTATATAGTATAGTGGCCGCGTTCTTTTCACCCTATTAGAATGAATAGGAGTGTATCTGCAGAACCCCACTACGGCCATTATACGGATGACAGCCGTGCTGTACAGCTCCACAACTGATCACATCCGGCTGCTACCACATTGGTCACAGATGATCGGAGGGGGTGCCAAGTGTCACACCCCCACCAATCTGATATCAGTGATCTATCAAATGATTTGTAATCAGCAGGATATTATCCCGTATAAACATGGGATGTGCTGCCAGTAAGATGACACTATGTGGGCACAGAACAACCATTTGTGTCCATCGTTATCTGTAAAAGAGTATTTTTAATGAGTACATGTTAATAATGCATTGATGGGCCTAAATCTGCAAGTTTTATTGCACCATAAGATGAAGAAACAGCCCAGAACAGGCTTCTCACATGCTCTTCAATCACATTTCTTTCAATCTCATCAGACTAGATATGAAGGTGTATCATGAGAGAAAGGTGAAACTTGATGGACCTAATTCTTTTTTCAACCTATATAACTATTTAATTATGCAACTATGAGAAGGATCAGAACACCAATCACATAGTATCTTGTAAAAGAAATGATGATCATGTCACCTGACATTTCATAAAGGCTAAGTGCAATTTTGCAATTATTCTATACTCGTTCCAATCCAAAATGATCATTAAGATCTAATGACGAAGCTATGCATTTCTAATGGTCAACAGACTACAAAGACACAAAGAGAACTCATGACACTGCCTAAAAGAAAAACTGTTTTTGTTACCCCTAATAACCTGTGACAGTCCAACTTTCATTTTATATTCTGCTCCTCAGAAATGAAAACTGCTCTGTGATTGGTTGCTCTGAGCAACAGAAACTCTCTTTTAGCCAGTTTCATAAATCTTCCCTACAGTGTGTAGTCAGATCCTGCAGTCATTTGTTATTTTGCTGCTGCTCACATCTATAGTCGATAGGCAAGCAAGAGAGGACACGAAAGAAAGTAAAAAATACTGTAGCTGTGCAGTTACATTATACTGTACGTCTGTGTCTGTGAAAATTCATGCTTGCATAGAATCTTTATACCAAAAAAAAGAAGAAAAGATATGTGCATTAAAGACTTTTTCAATGTTGCCTTAGTTTTTATTATCTTAGATGCACTGAATCAGAGGTCCCAAACCCGTGGCTCATGGCTTTCTGACAGCTTGGTGCTATAGCACCAGGTTTAGAGTTTAGGACAATTGGCGGACAAAAGGGAAGTAAAGAAAAGTGAAAATCTGAACCCTTTAAAACATACAAATTTATTTAAATATAATTAAAATGCAACAAACAACTCATGTGCACAGTGAAAAAAACACAATATGGATGTCTGATCAGATGTTAAAAAGCAAATTATATGATATAATCAGAACATTCATAAGCCAGCATATACTGTATATAGCATTAAAGGTACACAGGCACAAAAATTGTAAGCCAAAATTATCCCATAAAAGGCCAAAGCTGTGGTTATTTGGTATTTGACACCTCGCTCCATGGCAGCTCACCCTCACTTACCCTAGTTGTCCCTGCTAGACATAAAACACATAGTTCCTATACTAGGAGAGGTATATTGAGCACGCCTAAAAAATAGAAAAAAGACTTATTGTGTTATTAAATAGTCATACAGTCAGTCTCAGTTTCTCATGCCTCAACGCGTTTCACCATGCGGTGGATCATCTGGATGCCCTTGTATGGATAATGGGAGCTAGAGATAGCCAGAATGATATAAGGTGGTCAGAGACCCATTGTGATATGCCTGGGCTCAACAGATGGGAGTAAAATACAGTTCCCTGCATCACAGTACACACCCACAAACACAAACTTACTTAGGAAGCTATGGTTCTCCAGAGTCCCTAAGCGTCTGCTGCGCCTGTCCCAGGCGAACACTAGAGGCATTAATTAGCCTACTTACATGCATGCCATGTGTTAAGGCTGAGTGCGTGTCATGCTGGAACGCAAGGCCATAAAGTGCACACACGCCCCCCAGAAAAGTAAAAGCAGTTTACCAGCTGGAGTATTCCGGGCTGGAGCGCACACTGGAAGCGGAAGTGATGTGAGACGGACCAGAAGTGGTGTCACATAATCACTGCGTTCCACGCTGGAATGCAAGCAGGAGGCGTCACCAGCGTGGTGTCATGTGACAAATGCGCTTCCACGCTGGCCCACAATCGTACAGCCACATGCTGTTATAGCCTAAGTTGGGTAGGTAAATCAATGAAAGATCACTGGGATCAAAGATATGCTCCCAAATACGTAATTGGTTAAATTTGTTGTGGAAATAACGCAGTAAAATGTGAAACATCTGCCCATGGAGGGATATACAGGGTCAAGCCTGCTAACAAAGTCTATACTCAGCAGGGATAATCCTATGCCTGAATATATCAGTGAAAAAGCTTGGCCAATCTAACTTAGTTTTTCCAAAAGAAGGAAAGGGGGCTAAGAGAAAATTAAATGGTGCAGGATAAACAGCACATGTTAGGGTAATACAATATGATGCTGATGATACACTCATAATAGAGATGTCACATAAAGTGACGCATGCAAGAGCCTAATGTAAGAATCCTACTAGAGGAATGGGCTGAACGACAAATGTATTCAGTTGGAAAGCTTCTTTTAGTCTGTATAATGTATAAAATACAAATAATAAAAGTAATGAAAAATAAATCATATGCCAGTTTTCTATAATCTCCCGTTTATTATCTATCTTTTGTTTGCTGTCCACCAGTGTATATGACCTCTTATAAATGTGATCTGAATAAGTTCTGGCATATTGTGTGCTTCATTCCAGGGCTAAAACATAGGAGTGAGGTTCTAATAATGGCACAAAGCCCAGAGGAAGAACACCTAAGATGACCACATGGTGGAAGCCCAACTAAGGGGGTCAAAGGGGTCCAGGTAAAGAGGGTAAATGGCTCCGACAGGCCAGCAGCAATCACCAAAAAGAAAAATGTGTTTACACTGGTGACTTACACTGGTGAGCTACACTGGTGACTTACACTGGTGAGTTACACTGGTGACTTACACTGTTGAGTTACCCTGGTGACTTACACTGGTGACTTACACTGGTGACTTACACTGATGACTTACACTGGTGAGTTACACTGGTAAGTTACACTGGTGAGTTACACTGGTGACTTACACTGGTGTGTTACACTGGTGACTTACACTGGTGACTTACACTGGTGACTTACACTGATGACTTACACTGGTGAGTTACACTGGTAAGTTACACTGGTGAGTTACACTGGTGACTTACACTGTTGAGTTACCCTGGTGACTTACACTGGTGACTTACACTGGTGACTTACACTGATGACTTACACTGGTGAGTTACACTGGTAAGTTACACTGGTGAGTTACACTGGTGACTTACACTGGTGTGTTACACTGGTGACTTACACTGGTGACTTACACTGGTGACTTGCACTGGTGACTTACACTGGTGACTTACACTGGTGGCTTACACTGGTGACTTACACTGGTGAGTTACACTGGTGACTTACACTGGTGACTTACACTGGTGACTTGCACTGGTGACTTACAGTAGTGGCTTACACTGATGACTTACACTGGTGACTTACACTGGTGAGTTACACTGGTGACTTACACTGGTGAGTTACACAGGTGACTTACACTGTTGACTTACACTGGTGACTTACACTGGTGACTTACACTGGTGGCTTACACTGGTGACTTACACTGGTGACTTACACTGGTGGCTTACACTGTTGACTTACACTGGTGACTTACACTGGTGACTTACACTGGTGACTTACACTGGTGGCTTACACTGGTGACTTACACTGGTGGCTTACACTGTTGACTTACACTGGTGACTTACTCTAGTGACTTACCCTGGTGACTTACACTGGTGAGTTACACTGGTGACTTACACTGGTGGCTTACACTGGTGACTTACACTGTTGACTTACACTAGTGACTTACATTGGTGAGTTACACTGGTGGCTTACATTGGTGACTTACACTGGTGAGTTACACTGGTGACTTACACTGGTGACTTACACTGGTGACTTACACTAGTGACTTACATTGGTGAGTGTGCTGTGCCTGAACCTATAGCTCCAACCCATCCTGCCGTCTGTACAGGTAAGCCACTGTGTAGAGCGGACGTCTGTGGGATCATAAGGGTATGCACTCCCTTATTGATTCTCAGACTATGAAAGTCATGTCTGTACAATACCGCAGCATGTCAACTGCCATCATATTGGCTTATTAGATTTCGTAAGTCATAATTTACTTTTCTATTATATTTTCACATGCAGGAAAGCTTCCTTTGATTTTGTTTTTCCCTTGTGCACTTTAAGCATTAAACATTATATATTTCTACCGCCAGAGTATTAATGGAAACATAGCAAAGAAATAACTGAGCGACTTACACCTCTGTGTGACCTCAAGCCCTTCAGACTGAATCAGCGTTATCGCATGACCTACATAAAATGTCAGCTGTGCTTTCCCTGCACTACAGATTTCATGGTTTGTAAGAAAACCTTACAATAATAAAGCAAATAAGCATCATAAATAGGGGAAGAAAGCATGCTGGGATGGTCACGTTTACTAGACATATGTTTCTTTTCCTCTTATTTCTCTCTATACTATGTTCACGATTATATAACTCCAGCAGTCCTCTCATATTATATCTCGCATGAATTGAATTCACAAAGCTGAACACAAAGTCTGGTAATTACAGATGTTGTACTGTATAGTACAATAGATATGCAATACAATAGAAATGATGGCACAAATCTATGTAAATGTAAGTAAATTTTCATCTATCTAATGAGACCTTAGGCATTTTTCCAATATCTACTTATTGAAGATACAAATCCTCGAGGAAATCAAAGGCAACTTGTCCATTCTTGTTTGGGCATGTCATCCTTCACATTCCCTTCTACCATCACAGCAGCAACCTTGTAGAGTCCAGAAAATTGTGACCACTGCCGTCAGCATTTACTACGCACGGCTTAGAGATGGGGAGATTGATTTGCCAAGCTTGAGATTGCAGAGAATCAAAGAGATTTGCATTTTGGAGAATCAATAGTAGATTTGCTTACCTCTAGCAGATACTGTACATTAGCATATTGCACATCTTCAAAATCATGGAGATTCGGACTGTGTGTTTAACAGATAGGGCCGGATAGGAATTTAAAAGCAATCCTGCCATTGCTGCTGTGCACAAGCCCACATGCGGAACAGTGCATGAAAAATGTATTTGCTTGCTGTTGGAGCTCCATGTAAGGCCTGTTCCAACCTATATATGGCATACATGCCGTGTAAATATCCTCATGAATGCACCAATCTTGAATGTTCTGCCATATGCCAGCGTGCTATGTAATAGAGTTGCTTTCTTTCGGTGATTCTTCTTGCATACACTCGTATCCTGTGTGCTATACATTATGCAGGATTCCGTGTATTGGAAGGCTATAATGAACACTTTTGATGCATGTCAGGCTGATACATGACTAATGATACATTAAGTACATATTTCCATAAGCAGAAAACTAGATGAGCTCACCTTTGTAGGCATCCACCATTGTATAAGTCTTGGAGATCCAGCAAGCCGCTCGGCCTGGACAAATAAATCCAATATAACAAAAAAAGCCAGTGTCTCCGATGAAATCTTGGCAGCTTTATTACATTTTCATTGAAATCAGGTGATAAGCAGGACAGTGTTCTGGTGTTGACGCGTTTCTACTTGAGTAGTCTTCATCATAACATTGTAACTGTTCCGATTATGACAGCTCAAGTCAAAACGCGTCAACACCAGAACACTGTCCTGCTTATGACCTGATTTTAATGAAAATGTAATAAAGCTGCCAAGAGTTTATCGGAGACGCCAACTTTTTTTGTTGTATTGTACATATTTCCATAGTTTAAAAAATTCAGTATGAATTTTTTCTACTGTATGTACCACATGGAATCATTTTTAGATTTACATCAGGACACAGTCTACAGAAATAGTTTCTGTGTGGGATAAGATATTAATATTTATATTTGAACTGATAATATAAAAGCACACAATTGCAGATTTAGTGCATTTATACAGGTCAGAAAGTCTAGGCATGCCTCGCAGTATTCTTATTAATCTCAATGTATTGGGCATGTACAAAGGTCCCATTTACACTTCTGATTTTCTTGTACTTGTTCGGTCTGTTTCTTTTTGTGGATAGAAAGTGCAAAAAAAGCTGAGGAGAAAAAATAGCACAGGGATAAGGTCTTATCTGGTTTATAAATAACAGAAATTGTATCGATATATGCTGACCTGACCCAGGGATGAATGGCTGCTGTGGATCCATGGCTGATTTCACCAGAAGAGCAAATAAAACATGGAAAGTTTGTCGTCCATATCCACGCTGCCAGCATGTGAAGAAACTTTGGAAATCAGAAGTATTATAAAATAACGGTTTATTTTATTGTTCTACGTGTTTCATAGTTTAACCCACTTCTTCAGGAAAAAAAAAACATATATGATACATGTTTGTTAATATCCTGAAGAAGGATCTAGCAGCACTGATATGGACCACAAACTTTCCATGTTTTATTTTCGTAGGTAGAGCACATACCCATTATAATCGACGGAATGTTTCACTTCTCCATATTATCATACCAATATATTATGCAATAGTCTGTAAAAAAAACGTGGCATCTCTGAGTTTTTTCCAGATCAAACATGCCAATTCAAATGATATGGTCCACCTTCCGAATGGACAGCACACAAATGTCATCCCAGTTGTATCTGTGTGCAGATGCCTAACTATTGTGGGTGCGAGGACTGTAGTTGCATTCAGTTCCTAAAACTTAAAGGAGACCCAAACGTTCATTTTGGCCCATATGAGAAGTCTGGCCAGTTGGGGCCCTGAATGAGATTTTGATTGAAACCCATAAACATCAGTTTATTATTACTAATTTTGCACCATTATATTCCAAAGCACCTTATAGACATTAACATCACTGTCTCCATTGGGGCTCACAGTCTAAGGTCTCTGTCAGTATGGTTTTGGAGTGTGGGAGGAAACACACATACAGTGGGGAAAAAAAGTATTTAGTCAGCCACCAATTGTGCAAGTTCTCCCACTTAAAAAGATGAGAGAGGCCTGTAATTGACATCAAAGGTAGACCTCAACTATGAGACACAAAATGAGAAAACAAATCCTGAAAATCACATTGTCTGATTTGGAAAGAATTTTTTTTCAAATTTTAGGGGGAAATAAGTATTTGGTCAATTACAAAAGTTCATCTCAATACTTTGTTATATATCCTTTGTTGGCAATGACAGAGGTCAAACGTTTTCTGTAAGACTTCACAAGGTTGGCACACACTGTTGCTGGTATGTTGGCCCATTCCTCCATGCAGATCTCCTCTAGAGCAGTGATGTTTTGGGTCTGTCGCTGGGCAGCATGGACTTTCAACTCCCTCCAAAGGGTTTCTATAGGGTTTAGATCTGGAGACTGGCTAGACCACTCCAGGACCTTGAAATGCTTCTTACGAAGCCACTCCTTCATTGCCTTGGCGGTGTGCTTGGGATCATTGTCATGCTGAAAGACCCAGCCTTGTTTCATCTTCAATGCCCTTACTGATGGAAGGAGGTTTGCACTCAAAATCTCACGATACATGGCCCCATTCATTGTTTCATGTACACGGATCAGTCATCCTGGTTCCCTGGCAGAGAAACAGCCCCAAAGCATGATGTTGCCACCCCCATGCTTCACAGTAGGTATGGTGTTCTTTGGATGCAACTCAGCATTCTTTCTCCTTAAAACACGACAAGTTGTGTTTCTACCAAAGAGTTCAACTTTGGTTTCATCTGACCATATGACATTCTCCCAATACTCTTCTGGATCATCCAAATGCTCTCTAGCAAACTTCAGATGGGCCCGGACATGTAACGGCTTAAGCAGGGGGACACGTCTGGCACTGCAGGATCTGAGTCCCTAGCGGTGTAGTGTGTTACTGATGGTAGCCTGTGTAACGTTGGTCCCAGCTCTCTGAAGGTCATTCACTAGGTCCCCCCGTATGGTTCTGGGATTTTTGCTCACCGTTCTTGAGATCATTTTGACTCCACGGGGTGAGATCTTGTGTGGAGCCCCAGATCGAAGGATATTATCAGTGGTCTTGTATGACATTCATTTTCTAATTATTGCTCCCACAGTTGATTTCTTCACACCAAGCTGCTTGCCTATTGCAGATTCAGTCTTCCCAGCCTGGTGCAGGGCTACAATTTTGTTTCTGGTGTCCTTCGACAGCTCTTTGGTCTTCAGAATAATAGAGTTTGGAGTGTGACTGTTTGAGGTTGCGGACAGGTGTCTTTTATACTGATAACAAGTTCAAACAGGTGCCAGTACTACAGGTAATAAGTGGAGGACAGAGGAGCCTCTTAATGAAGAAGTTACAGGTCTGTAAGAGCCAGAAATCTTGCTTGTTTGTAATTGACCAAACACTTATTTTCCACCAAAATTTGTAAAAAAAAATTCTTTCCAAATCAGACAATGTGATTTTCAGGATTTGTTTTCTCATTTTGTCTCTCACAGTATGATGTCAATTACAGGCCTCTCACATCTTTTAAAGTGGGATAACTTGCACAATTGGTGGCTGACTAAATACTCCCCCCCCCCAACTGTACTCTCTCAATGAACATACAAAACTCCTTGCAGATGTAGCCCTTGGTGGGATTTGAACCCAGGACCCCAGCACTGCAAAGCAACAGTGCTAACCACTGCCTGTTTACACCACTGTCCGTTTGTTTTCCACGTAAAAACAGGGATTTGACCTACCGAGGATGATACTATAATTTCTGTTTATAAATGAAACAATTAATTTAATTGGTAATTGGTGCTATTCTTCATAATTTGAGTGATCCCCACTGAGGCAACAATACCGTTTTTTTTTTTGAGGGAAGGGCGGTTACAGCAGTCATGACAAAAATGCATAGTTATTGCTACTATTTTGAAAAATTGCTGCAACACAATAAATATTTTTTTCTGTGATTGTAGAAAAAAATAAAAACTCTGCTGCAATGTGTGAACGCAACCTAGTAGACAAGAGTTTTTTTCAGCTATCATCAAGAGAAGTAAGTGTTTCACAATATCAAAAGAAAGAGTTCCTTTCTAAACTTTTCTCCCTTCAGTATTTTTACATTACTTCTGTAATATTTTTACTCTTTCTTTCCTCAGTCCTCAAGAATTGCTAACTAAACATCCATTCCTTAGATTTTGGGTCCCATAGCAGGACAAAACGAAAGGTACTCTGATATCACTAGCACATGGGGGAATGAGTGCAGCTTTTATTTTTTTTTATTTAAAGGGCCTTCAATAAGAGGGTAGGGGTCTGATTCCTTATCTAACACTCCTAAACATATGAATATAATTGCAAAAAACTTGCAAAATTAACAAAGTTTATATTGCCTGTTTTCAAATGTGAAAGTAAAACACCCCTGTAGTTTGTGTGCTAAATAGGCATAATTACAAAAAAATATATAACATCCTTATTAGGATTTGAACCAAGCCATTGCAGTTTCAGAGGCTGATGCCTTACCATTGAGCTTTCCAGTCAAGAGTTATTGACGGAGAGCTTTTCTTGTCTTATGAGATCAACCATGAAAATACTCAGGGTGACTAAAAGTCATTGTGGTTCTGATTCTGATGTTTGAAGAAAGTCACACATCAGACTCACACATCAGAATCAAACATCATTTGAATTTGGCTTGGAGGAGGTATTTCTGAAAGTTCCAATCAGTTTCAGACAAGGTTTGCACTGAAAATCATAAAACCAAATAGAACGCTTGGCTTTTCTCAACTGAGTTTAAAGCTCAGTGGTTAGTGCACTGGCTTCTAGACATTGAGTTTTGGGTTTTTGGGTTCCAGTCCCATCAGCGAACAGTGAATATTTTTTTATTATTATTACAGTTGTAAAAGTCACTTGTCAGAATCACTTGTCAGAATGACTTATCAAAATCAGTTCTCAGACAGGGTATTTAGCCTCATCATTCTGATGTTTGATTTTGATATCTGATCATGTCCTAAAATTGACACTGTACAATTGTAAATTTGTAAGTTGACCTGAAGAAGGTTGAACACAGAGATGGCCTCTCAATCTGACAGATTTGGAGGACTACTGCAAGGAAGAGTGGGCAAAGATTGCCAAGTCTAGATGTGTCATTCTGATAGACTCTTGCCATCATAATTTCAAACAGTACTTCAACAAAATATTAGTTTGAAGCCACGTGCATGCATTCAGTATTTGGTCAGTATTTTACCACAGTATTTGTAAGCCAAAACTTGGAGTGGGTGAAAAATACAGAAGTGGCGCACGCTTTTCCTCTGATTATTCCACTCCTGGTTTTGGCTTACAAATACTGATGCAAAATACTGACAAAATACTGAATGTGTGAACGTGGCCTAAGGGTGTGCATATTTATGCCATCACATTATTTTAGTTTTCTTTTCTGTTTATTTTTCAATTGAAAAAGTTCTGAAATTATTCTCTTTGGTATGATTTTTTTACACGACAAAAACATGGCCTTTTATATCCACTGTAACTTATTCTATGTAGCAAAAGTCAAATGGAATTCTCCCTTGAATAAAATCAAACTTATATGATAAAAAATAATTGAAACTTTCATTCCTATATTTTTTGCTATGTAATATATATGCTAATGCTCCCCTATTATTTCTCTTGTAAGAACAGCATGTGTGTAATAAATACAAGTTCATACAGAATACTTACAAAAAAGCTTTGGAGGATTAATGTAAAATTTTGCATTTAGATGTGAATATATAAAGTGTATTCTATCTTTTGCAATATTGCTTTGAAAATTAATGTCAGTTTGGGTCATTTTAAAGTGATATTTTTCAGTGGAAATAATATGTATGGTGTCAGACACGTAGATGCCTCCAGGAGATTTGACTCTGATGGCCCACCCTATCATTCAATGTAAATAATATTACTTGTTTGTTATATGTGCTTTAGGATAAGCTATCTTTTCATTTACATTTTTCATCTCAGTTTTCCAAGAGACATAACTTTTTATTTTTGCATTGATATTGTCATTTGAGGACTTGTTTCACTAATGGGACCACTGGGGAACATATCATTTTGTCATTTTTTCAGAATGGGGAATATAAACAATGATAAATCTTCTACAGTTTTGGCTTTTTATGCCATACACAGTGTGGTAAAAATACCAATATAACTTTATTCTACGGGTCATTTAAATTATGATGATATTAAAGATACAATTAGTTGATTTCATATTTTACTACTCTAGCACAATAAAATCTTGTTTTATGGTAACAATTCTTGTGTTTTAACAAACATACATTTTTATTTTACCTTTGATGTTGCTGAATGGTGGCTTGATTTTTGCAAGAAAAGCACCATTTTGGGGTACATAAAATCTTGAATGAGTTATTACATTGCTTTTGGAAACATAGAGAAAATTAATAATTATGCCACTGTTTTCTTGTGCTTTTGCTTTTTTTTGTTATTTCACCATCTACTCTTTTGCATTAACACTATATTATCTCTTTTCCATATTTAACAAATACATATTTTTTCATCAGTTTACTGTTCAGAAGCATTATAGGCTGACAGTTTTTCACTGACAGATAATCTATTTGCTCCCTCTGTCAAACTCCATAACTGCCGTGATTTCTATTTACCAAAGCATTTGAGGGGTTAAACAGTTGGTATCATAGTTATCATCAATCCTAGCAGGGATAGAGCAGGATGTAAGCTTTATAAGAGATGACTGTCTCTTCACAGGGCAGAAAGAGGAGAAAAAGGAATGCAGTCTGTGGATTCTAAATTGAATGGTAGTAGAAATGAGTGAATGTTTTGATGTTTGGGTTCATCGATTAAACCCGAACATCAAAAAAATGTTCGTGTTTGAGCACCCGATCTCGAACACGAACTGGAAAGGGGCCCAGAACATATCTGGTTTCCCGCGCTGTCATCTGCGTGACAGCGCGGGAAAAGGGCTGTGATTGGCGGTAAGAATGCTACCACCGATCACAGCGCTGCGGGATCATGCTGTCAAGTGGCAGCATGATCCTGCAGCTGTGATAGTGACCAACGGTAAAAAGCTTACCATGGGTCATAGGCACCGGCTGATGGGACTTCCACAGTACACAAGCAGCACAAGGCCGCTAATGTGAGGAGTAATCTCTCATCAGCGGTGCTTGCGCTTTGAAAAAAAAAAAAAAGTTAAATAATTATTTAAATAAAAATAATAAACACATTATACTCACCTACACCTTGTCCCTGATGCCCTCGTCCCCTGTAAATATAAATATAAAAAATAAAAAAACACCATATACTCACCTTACACCTAATTCCTGAAGCCCATGTCACCTGTAATAAAGACAAAATTATAAGCCACCATAATCCACACCTGTCCATTGCAGTCCATATAGTGAATGTCCCACATCGATGTCACTGATAGCACAGCCACATCCAGAGATGTGACCGTGCTATCTGGCAGCTGGTGATACACTGCCAAAGCGATCGCGCTCCTATCAGTGTATCGCGATAAGCTGCAAGCAGAGAGGTCACATGAGTTCATCAGCTGAAGATCAGCTGAGAGCTCCGGTGCTCTCACTTATGGCACTGATGCTACATGAGAATTTTCCCACGCAACACTGATGCCGTACGTGATGTCACCGGAGCTCTCAGCTGATCTTCAGCTGTTTGAACTCCAATGACCTTACTCCTGCAGCACAGAGCTATACATTGACAGGAATGATTACACTCCTGTCAGTGTATACAGTGCTGCCTTCTACAGCAGTCACACCAGTGACTGCTGATGTGGCTGCTGTATAAGTAACCTGGATCGCCGTGAGACAATGGGATTACATCATGACAGCAGACAGATGAGAGATTTAGTTGTTTTTTATTTTTGGTTTCTTACAGGATACGACGGCTTCGGGAATTGGGTGTTAGGTAAGTATATGGTGTTTTTTTATTTTTAACTAAATTATTAAAACCATGTTGATGTTTATTTAAATAAAAGACTTTATTCTGGCCGTGCTCTTATTGAAATAATGTCAAAAACCTGACTACGGGGTTAGTAATGGGGGCATCTTATAGATGCCTCTCCATTACTAAATTACTAACCTGGGCTTCATGTCAGCTGCCAATACAAGGCTGACATGAACCCCACCCTATTACCCCACTTGCCACCACTACACGGCAGTGGGAAGAGCGGAGGCTAAGTGCCAGAATTGGATGTGCCATTTCTGGGATGGCTGAGAGCTGATATTATTAGTCTCGAAGGGAGCCAGAATCCATGGCCCCTTCCCTGGCTATTAATATCAGCTCACAGCTGTCTGTTTAGCCTTTGCTGGTTAGATTTTATAGGGGAACCCTACATCATACTCATATGCAAGAAAAATGGATGAATGCCATCCGATAAGAAATTGGATTGCACTCTGACCAATGTTATTTTATGAGGCACATCTCATATGCGATTTTTTTCTCAGCTGAAATCGGACTGAGAAAAAAATTGCAGCATGCTGCATATTGCCACATACTGTATCTCGGACGAGACTCACCAATGCAAGTCAATGGGTGCGTTAAAAAAATCTCACGGCACTCAGACCATGCGAGTGCCTTCCGATTTTCATGCACCCATCTCCTTGAAACCCGACAATTCATCAGCCACATATTGTAAAATCACAGTGGACATTATAGAATAAAGAGAATAGCTGTACATACATAGAATAGTAAGATAGAAAGATGTCAGTGACATATATAATTAGCCCAGTGACTGTGTTGCTTACTATACATGTAATTTATTGCTAAATTAAAGAATTTAAAAAAAATGGCGTGGGGTCCCCGATAATTTTACACACCAGCAGAGGGTAAGCGGACAGCTGTGGGCAGATGTTTCTAGCCTGGTAAGGGGGTAATACCCATAGAGCTTCCCAGGCTATTAATATTAGCCCCAAGCTGTATACTTAGCATTTACTGGCTATTAAATTGGGAGATCCCCCAAAAAATTGAAGTGGTGTCCCCCTATTTTAACAGCCAGCAAAGGCTAGGCAATATATTAATAGCCTAGGAAGGGGCCATGAATATTGGCACCCTCCCAGACTACAACATCAGCTCTCAGCCGCCCCCAAAAAAGGCATATCCATAAGATGCGCCAACTCTGACACTTAGCCGCCGCTCTGCCCATTGCTCTGTGATGGTGGCAAGTGAGGTTATATGGCTGGGGTTGATGTCAGCTTATATTGGCAGCTGACATCAAGCCCAGATTAGTAATGGAGAGGCGTCTATAAGACGCCCCCATTACTAACCCCATAGTGAAAGTGAAATAGTGAAAAAAAAACAGCCACACCCAGAATAAAATAATTTCTTTGAAATAACCATAGTCTCCTTTAATAGTTCTAATTTAAACCCAACTTACCATTACGCCCATTCCACTAAATTCATTGTCACCTGCAATAAAAATAAAATAATAAACCAACCTCATCCTCACCTCTCCGATGTGAAGAACATAATCCATTTGTCCAGCGACGGGTCCACCTCTGCTACATCTAGATGGCAGGCTGCATAGTAGCTTTATGTGACTATCCAGCCTGCCATCCAGAAGAGACACTGAGGAGCACATGCATTGCGCACCTCAGTGACTCAAGGTGCTGTCATCAAGTTGAGCAGAGTTCATGTCATATGAACTCCATTCAATACATTGACGTCAGCACATGCACGGTGAGAAATTTCCCACGCTCCATTCACCTCATTGACGTCAACGCGAGCTTGGGAAATTTCTCACTGCACATGCGTTGACGTCATTTGCCAGCACCGCAAGTGTGAGAACTTTCTCATGCTCACGCTGACGTCAATGAGTTGTATGGAGTACATATGATGTAAACCCCGTTCACCTTGATGAAAGCACTGCATGTCACTGAGGTGTGCCAGCACGCGCTCCTCAGTGACTCTGCAGGATAGCAGGCTGGATAGTTGTATGGTCCGAGTGACGTGCAATTTTTCTCATGCACCCATTGACTTGCATTGGCGAGATAAGTGGCAATGCTGCGATTTTTTTCTCAGTCCGATGAGAAATCGCAGATGTAACTCATAGAATAACATTGGTCAGAGTGCAATCCAATTTTTTATCAGAAAGTACTCGTCCATTTTTCTCGCTTATGAGTGTGGGCCCTTAAAGCGATGTCCCACGTTTCTTTTTTCAAATATCTTTAATTAGCATCAAAAAGCATTCGTTGCTGTACAAAAACGCATCAAAAAACGCATGCAAAAAATGCATGCAAAAATGCACCAAAAACTCTGCCGCAAAGTGAATGAGAAACGTGAAGTGTCATGCACAAGTTAAAAATTTCTTGATTTTCAGCATGTCAATTCTCTGTGCGTTTTTGCCACGTTTTTTGCTTGCGTTGTTTTAGTGCATTCAATGGGTGAAAAACGCAAGCAAAACGCACAAAAAGCAAAATTAGAAAATAATCTTGAGCATGTCAATTCTCTGTGCAGTTTTGCCTGTAATCACTCTGTGCAGTATGTAATCACTCCTGGCAGTGTATAGTGCTGTGCTGCAGGAGTGAGGTCACTGGAGTTCAAACAGCTGAAGATCAGCTGAGAGCTCCGGTGACATCACTTATGGCATCAGTGTTGTGTGGGAAAATTCTCATGCAGCATCGGTGCCATAAGTGAGAGCACCGTAGCTCTCAGCTGATCTTCACCTGATGAACTCCAGTGATCTCAGTGCCAGCAGCTCATCGCGATTCATTGCAGAGGCGATCGTGCTCCTGTCAGTTTATTGCCGGCTGCCGGATAGCACGGTGACATCTCTGGATGTGGCTGTGCTATTAGTGGCATCGACGTGGAACACTCGCTATATAGACTGCAGCGGCCAGGTGAGGATTATGGTGGTTTATTATTTTATTTTTATTACAGGTGACATGGGCTTTGGGAATTAGGTGTAAGGTGAGTATATGGTGTTTTTTTTTTTATTGGGGACATGGTCTAGGTGAGTATAATGTGTTTAGTATTTTTATTTAAATAATTATTTATTCTAACTTTTTTTTTACTTTCACTGTGCAAGGGGAGATTCCTCCTCACATCAGCAGTGCTTGTGCTGCTTGTGTACTGTGACAGAAGGCGCCGGAGGATGGGGGTAGTAGTTCCATCAGCCGGCGGCTGGTACTATGGTTGCATGGGTGACTATCACAGCTGCGGAATCATACTGAAACCTGACAGCATGATCCCGCAGCGCTGTGACCGGCGGTAGCATTCTTACAGTCAATCACAGATCCTGTTTCCCGCGCTGTCATCTGCATGAAAGCAGAGATGTTCGTGTTCAGGGCCGACTTTTGCCAATTTTTGCAAAAGACGAATACAAATGTGCCATATTCGTGCCAAATTTGAAATTGGCGATCATTTTTCGAATATATTTGCTCATCTCTAAATGGTAGACTATGACTTCCGGCAGGTCCTGAAAGTCTTCAGCTGCCAGGTCATGACAGAAGTTGTAGTTTCTCCACATTTCATTAGTCCCCCTTCACACGTTCTAATACTTCCAGTACTGGAAAAAACAGTACCTTTGCTCTCTGTGTCCGTGTGTCCATTCTCAGGCTGCAAGCAGTGATGTTAGTAACTTTATCGTAGTTCACAGCAGGCGGATCACACAGAGGTTACCATGAGAACCGCCAGCTGTGACCTGCGCTCACCTTAATGAGGTCACCGCTCCTCACTGCCACTAGTTCTCATGGTGAGCGGTAATGTTACTGATTTAACCACTTATCACAACCTCCGGCTGTAGCAGAGTTAAAGATCATCGTGGGACATTCATCAGACCCGAAGGTGTGTTTTTTGGGGGAATAAATGGGTAAAAAAGGGTGTCTGGGTTTTTAATTTAAATTTCTGTGTGTGTCTGTTTTATGTTTTTTTTTGCTTACAGTGTTGTTATTGGAGGTGTCTAACTGACACCTCTCCATTGGTAATCCCAGAGCTTGATGGGAGCTGTGAATTTTGAGAACTCACAGCTGTCATCAACTCTATATATTACCCTGATTGGAATGAGCCAGGTAAAGCGCCTGATAATAGAAGCTTGCGGCTATTTGCACTCGGTTTAAAATATAGGGGGGGGGGCCACGCTGTTTTTTTTAATTTAATGATTTGTTAAATGCGTTACAGGGGAAAACAAGGCAAACTACCTGCAATACCCAGGTGAAACTTATAAAAGTCATCCTCACCCACAATTACTTTGAATATTATAATAACATATATCTACAGGAGACTGGTACAGCGATGGGAAGTAAAATGGCTCCACAGAATGCAAACCTTTTCATGGCCAAGCTTGAAAGTGACTTTTTGTTCTCAGGTCCCATCAGGCCTCTGGCCTACTATTGTTACATTTATAATATTTTAATCATCTGGACGGAGTCTGAGCAACAGCTAAAGACGTTCCTTGAACACTTTAATCAATTTCATCCCGCCATCAACCTAACACTCAACTACTCCTATACTGAAGTTAACTTTTTGGACACCATCATTAAGCTACACAACAATGAAATAGAGACATCTCTGTACCGGAAGCCAATCGTCCATCTAACATACCTTAAATGGGACCGTTTCCATCCAAAACACATAAAAAACTCTATTGTCTACAGCCAAGCCATCAGATACAATCGGATATGTTCCAACCCTATGGATATAAAAACACACCTTGGTGGCTTCAGAAAGACCTTCTTAACCCCATTCTGATGTGGAGAGTAGTAATACGTATCTGCGCCCTACCAGGTACGTATTATTACGCCCCAGCGCTCGCACTCGCACAGAGGCTGTGCGGGCCTGATCGCCGCCGGTTGTCAGCTGATTCTAACAGCTGACACCTGGTACTATGTGCCAGGTCCCGCAGTGCTCAACGGAAAATTAACCCCTGAAATGCTTCAATTGAAGTCGATCGCAGCATTTCCGAGGCAAGCGCCCCTCTTACCTTGGATCAGAGACCACTCGCTGTGCCAGTGCAGAGCTGACAGCCTGCATAGCACAGAGATGCTACTGCATCTCTATGCTAAGCAAGCAATCAGACTGTAAAAAATGAAAGTCCCATATTGGGACAAAGTACAAAAGTGAAAAAAGTGTCAAAGTGAAAAAAGTGTCAAAGTGAAAAAAAATAAAAAAAATTGTAAAAACATATAAAAAACGAAAAAAATCCAAAAAATATATATATATACTGTACCCATAAATAAATAATTATTATGAAAAAAAACAAAAAAACATTAAAAGTACACATATTTGGCATCTCCGCACGACCTGACCTATAAAGCTGTCCCACTAGTTAACCCCTTTAGTGAACAAGGTAAAAAAAATAAATAGGAAACTAAGCAAAAAATGATAATCATCATACCACCAAACAAAAAATGGAATAAAATGCGATCAAAAAGATGAATGGAAATAAAAATGGTAATGCTGAAAACATCATCTTGTCCCACAAAAAAATAGCGGCCATACATTTCTATCAGCCAAGAAATAAAAAAGTTATAGCTCTCAGAATAAGGCGATGCAAAAAAAAATATTTTTTCTAAAATAGAAAATAGAAAGTGATCAAAAAATGTCACGTGCCTGAAAATGGTACTAATAAAAACGGTAAATCGTCCAGCAAAAAACAAGCCATCACATGACTATGTCGGCAGAAATATTGAAAAATGATTGCAAAAACTAGTCTTTGCAAAAAAAAGCATCTTAGTGTGTGACAGCTGCCAAACATAAAAACCCGATATGAATCTGGTATCGCTGTAATTGCACCGACCCGAAGAATAAAGTTATCTAATCACTTATACCGCACGAGGAACGGTGTAAAAAATAAACTCTAGGGTTAGGGCTGCACTAGGGTTAGGGTTGTGCTGGGATAAGGTTGCGCTAGGGTTTGGATTGTGCTAGGGTTGTGTTAGGGTTGTATTAGGGTTGTGTTAGGGTTGGGGTTGTATTAGGGTTGGGGTTGGATTGTGTTGGGGTTAGGGTTGTGGGGTTGGGATTTTTTTCAAAAGTAATGAAAAAAAAATGATGACGATATGGCGACTAGTGTTGAGCGTAAGTGCTCTCTACTTGAGTTTGCATCAGGTGCTCGGGAATACACCGAGTATTGTGGGTGCACAAGTGACATGCTCGAGTCTCCGAACCATTTGTTTTGCGGCTGTTATACAGTCAAAAAAACCAAGCGATTGCTTTCCATGCACAAGCGATCCCCGCATGTTTTTTTTTGGGTGTCTAACAACCGTGAAACATGTGGGGCGGAGACATGAGCATGTTACTCGAGCACCGGTGATACATGATGCATACCTGAGTACCCGATGCCAACTCAAATAGTGATCACTTGCGCACAAGAATAATGACAACTTATTCAATATGATGACCTAATGTTTTAATATTCTGTCATACCTCTGGGTTCAAAATGTTCACTATACCCCTTGATAAACTTTAAACTTTAAACTCTAAGTTATAAACTTTTGTGAAGCACCTGGGAGTTCAAGGTGCTCACCACACATCTAGATAAGTTTATTGAGGGGTCTAGTTTCCAAAATGGGGTCACTTGTGGGGGGTTTCCACTGTTTTGGTGCATCAGGGGCTCTCCAAACATGACATGGCGTCTGCTCTCGATTCCTGCCAATTTTGCATTCAATAAGTCACACAGTGCTCCTTCCCTTCTGAACCCTGCTGTACAGTGTTTTTTCCCAACATAGTTTTTGGGGTCCATTTTCTCCTCTTACCCTTGGGAAAATAAAAAAATTGGGGCTGAAAGATCATTTTTGTGGACAAAGTTTGATTTTTTTTTATTTTCACAGCTCTACATTATAAACTTCTGTGAAGCACCTGGGGGGTTCAGGTTGCTCACCACACATGTTTATAAGTTTCATGAGGGGTCAGTTGTGGGTGGATTACAGTGTTTAGGCACATCAGGGGCTCTCCAAATGCGTCAGGGTGTCCGCTAATTATTCAATCAAATTTTACGTTCAAAAAGTCAAATGGCGCTCCTTCCCTTCTGAACCCTGCTATGCATCCAAACAGTGATTTTCTCTCACATATTTAGTTTCAGCTTACTCAGGATAAAAAGCACAACAAATTGCATGATGCAATTTCTCCTGTTACCCTCATGAAAATGCAAAATTGGGGGCTGAAAACCATTTTTGTGGAAAAAATGTGAAAATTTTATTTTAACGGCTCAATGTTATAAACTTCTGTGAAGCACCTGGGGGTTCAATGTGCTCACCACACATCTAGATAAGTTCCCTGAGGGGTCTACTTTCCAAAATGTTCTCATTTGTTGGGGGGTTTCCACTGTTTAGGCACATCAGGGGCTCTCCAAACGCGACATGGCGTCCTCTAATTATTCAAGCAAATTTTACATTCAAAAAGTCAAATGGCGCTCCTTCCCTTCCGAACCATGCCATGTGCCCAAACAGTGGTTTTCTACCACATATGGGGTATTAGCTTACTTAGGAGAAATTGAACAACAAATTGCATAGTGCAATTTCTCCTGCTACCCTTATGAAAATGCAAAATTGGGGGCTGAGAAACATTTTTGTGGGAAAAATTTGCTAATTTTATTTTTACGACTCAATGTTATAAACTTCTGTGAAGCTCCTGAGGGTTCAAGGTGCTCACCACACATCTAGATAAGTTCCCTGAGGAGTATAATTTCCAAAATTGTGTAACTTGTTGGGTGTTTCAACTGTTTAGGCAGATCAGGGGCTCTCCAAACGCAACATGGCGTCCACTAATTATTCAAACAAATTTTACATTCAAAAAGTCAATTGGCGCTCCTTTCCTTCCAAACCCTGCTGTGTGCCGAAACAGTGGTTTTGCCCCATATGTGGGGTGTTGGCATGCTCAGGAGAAATTGAACAACAAATATTAGGGTTCATTTTTTCCATTTACCATTGCAAAAATAAAAACAATTGGGTCTAAAGTAACATTTTGGTGAAAAAAAATTAAATGTCCATTTTTTTCTTCCACATTCCAAAAATTCCTGTGAAGCACCGGAAGGGTTAATAAACTTCTTTAATGTGGTTTTGAACACCTTAAGGGGTGCAGTTTTTAGAATATTGTCACTTTTGGGTATTTTCTGTTATAAAGGCCGCTCAAAGTCACTTCAAATGTGATGTCCCTAAAAAAAATGGTTTTGTAAATTTTTTGGGAAAAATGAGAAATCGCTGGTCAACTTTTAACCCTTATAATTTCCTAACAAAAAAATATTTTGGTTCCAAAATTGTGCTGATTTAAAGTAAACATGTGGGAAATGTTATTCGTTAACTATTTTGTGTGACATATCTCTCTGATTTAAGGGCATATAAATTCAAATTTGGAAAATTGCAAAATTTTTAAAATTTTCACCATATTTCAGATTTTCTCACAAATAAACGCAAGTCATATCAAATAAATTTTACCACTATCATGAAGTACAATATATCATGAAAAAACAGTCTCAGAATCAGTGGGATCTGTTGAAGTATTCCAGAGTTATTATCTCATAAAGTGACAGTGGGCAGAATTGTAAAAATTGGCCTGGTCATTAACGTGCAAACCACCTTCGGGAGTAAAGTGGTTAAATCAAGACTACCATCCAAGAACAATTGAGAAGGTTATAAGAGCCTCCAGAATATCAAGAAATCACGTCCTACATTACAAAACTAAACAAGAAAGCAACTGGGTGCCTCTAGTAGTCATCTACAATCCAAATCTGGAGGTGCTAAGGGGAGGTGCACGTAAACTACAACCTTTACTACAGAAAGATGCCCGATTACAATCCATATTTCCAGACCTTCCACTTCTGTGTTTTAGTCAGCCCCCAAATCTAAAAAGCATTATTGTCAGAAGCTCCCTGTCCTCTCCACCAGCTGCAGAAACCTTTCTCTGCAACCTGAAAAAGTGTAAAACCTGTCCATTTATAATGACCAAGATAAAGATTCCCAGCTCACATCAGGACTACAAGATCCCAGGTACTTTCAGCTGCATCACATCTAATGTGGTGCACTTAATTTTGTGTACCAAATGTCCAGCTGGGAGTCTGTATGTAGGAGAGACAGGGCTAATACTTAGAACAAGGATGAATTCTGATCTGCACACAATATAAGAAAAAAAATAGATCTACCTGTGGCTTAACATTTTTCTTAAACTGATCACAGCATCATGGACATGAAATTACTGGTATTAAAAGGTCATTTCAAATCTCAGAGAGACGTAAAAGTCTGGGAATATAAACTTATGCAATCTTTGCCACACTCAATGGAGGAATAAATGTGTCACATGGATTTATGTCACTCTACATCAACAAAGAAATGTGCTCCTCGGACCTGTGGGGTCATCACAAAACTTGACCAGACTTCAATCGCAGAACAATAAAACTTTCACACTCCTTATCTATGAACTGCTCCAATATTTACACCCACAACTGTTTATCCCTCTCCCATACTCATAGTTCTGCGTTACGTCACTTGTCTCATCTATTGCATTATTTCTGTGTCTTATTGTGTATAAATATGTGACTCTTCAGATTTTGTGTTATACTAGCCTGATGAAGATACCTGAGTAGTCTCGAAAGCTTGCAATTTGTTACCATCTTTTCACTTAGCCATTAAAAGGTATCAACCACTGAAGACTCTCAAATCTAAATATTTTTCTACTAATTCTGAGTTACTCTAAATATTACCAATTTTGTGCCATTCAGATTATTAGCAATTCTGTGCAACTCAGAGTATTACAAACTCTGTGCTATTCAGATTATTACCAATTCTGTGCAATTCAGAGTATTACCAACTCTGTGCTACTCAGATATTACCAATTCTGTGTTATTCAAATTATTACCAGTTCTGTGCTATTCAGATTATTACCAACTAGCTATTGAACCTGTTCTATGCCCAGGTGGCAAGCATTTTTATTGGTATATGCTCTCCCATCCTGGTCCCCTATCCAGGTATACGCTCCGCAATCCTGCTTCCCCTTCCTGGTATATGCTCATCCATCCTGGTCCCCCATCCTGGTATATCCTTCCCCTTCCTGGTATATGCTCCCCCATCCTGGTCTCCCACCCTGGTATATGGTTCCCCATTCTGGTCCTCCACCCTGTTATATGCTTCCCCCATTCTGGTCCCTCATCTTGGTATATGTTCCCCCATCCTGGTCACCCATCCTGGTATACGCTCCTCCATCTGGGTCCCCCATCCTGGTATATGCCCCCCCACATCCTGGTATATGCTCCCCTATCCTGGTCCCCCATCCTGGTATATGCTCCCCCATACTGGTCGTCCATCCTGGTATATGCTCCTCCATCATGGTCCCCCTTTCTGGTATATTCTCCCCCATCCTGGTCCCCCATGCTGCCTGCGCTGCTGTTGTTCCATCCACACAAAAAAAACACTCCTACTCACCTTTTCCCCGCTCCCATTCAGCACGTCATTTGCGTTATTTAATGGTGTCGGAATCAGCACTTGCACATACCGCACTATCCGGCGCCATTTTGTTGAAGATACTGCGTGCAAATTTGTCTTCAAGAAAATTGTGCCGGAGATCGCGCTATGCGCAGGCGCTAACACTAGTGCCACACTCCCCCTCCAGCCTTGCCAGAGATTGAGGTATGTGTGCTAATGGTGCTGGAGATGGCAGAATGTGGTCAGCACCTATGCATACCACGATCTCCGGTGCCACAATCCTCCATCCACATCCTCCTCCCTGTTATCTCTAAAGCCTGGATGGGTTCTTCTGTCTCTGGCCACACTGTGCATTTGCAGTGCGCTTGCGCAGTCTACAGGGGCTTCGGACAGAAGGACACATCCCTGATTATTATTACCAATTCAGTGCTATACAGATTACCAGGTTTTTTTTCCCTAACAAAATGTCATTACGAGTTCTATTTCTCACAATAGAAATTCAATATATTGTCATGACATGCTTGTAAATTTCTCAGAAGGATGCAATTCATATCACAACTAATGGATAGTCTTAGTCACAAATCTCTTGACAGAGTTTAGTAAAAGTGTACCCATCGTTTCATGTAACTTTTCAGAATACGCTGACATACTGTATGTGTGAACATATGCAGACCAGTATGTCACTGTCAGTCTTGCATTTTTTCCAGTTCTTCCCCTGAATGCTATATCTGCAGTGATAGTTTCAGTCTGACTTAGTGGGTTGTGGCTGGATGCTAATATATCATCTATACACTAAGAGATCCTGTAAGAACTGTACTTGCTGGTAAACGTGGCAACGAGCAATGAACAATAACGTTAAAAATCACTTCTCTTCAGAATGTGAAGGATTTTTAATAAGATAAAAAATTTAAAAGTTGCTTGTTTTTACTGGCACTTTGCACTATTTATCATTCTTAATGTTGAGACAACCTCTTTAATCACAGCTTTCAACCATCGCAGATCCAGTGGGATAGTCCCAAATTGGTGGGAGATGTTCCACTGTACTGGGAGGTCAGAGCCATGTCCCGACTCATGCTGTGCCTGCAATGTGTCCTCGCGAGCGCACTACATGTTACGGAGGAGTTCATTGATCAGTAGTTCCTCCCCGTCATCTGGCTGTGCTCTATACATACTTGCATTCACTTAACTGATAACTATTTATAATAATGACATTTTTAATGTACTTTTTTTAATAAACATCACAAATTGGCAAATAAATGGCCATATTCGGTATCCCTTTAATCATAACAACACAGCAAACAGATTATTTATGGTGATGGCTAAATGGCATAAAAAATGGTGTGATTGATTTTCATTCTTCTATTAAACCTATAAAAAATGTAATAAAAAATATAATGCTGAGGCTGTGTTCACGCATAGTGTAAATGCTATGTTTTTTATGCTGATTTTATCTGAATGTTTTCTGCAGGTGTCCGCTCCACACTACACAATAACAATCTGCTCTGATTACTGCATTTTTGTTGCCTTATTTTTATACAATTTCCTATTGTCTAAAGAGTAAAACACACTAAGAAATGCTTAGTTCAATAGTACCTTTAGACTCAGAGTGGGTGGAGTTTTCATGAAATCATATCCACTTTGCTTGGCAGTTAAATGCAGATTTTGCGCAAAGAAATGCATCAGAAAAAAACACAGCATGTACGCTATGTGTGAACACAGACTTACAGATGCCTTTGGCAACATGTCACTTAGAAAATAAAGCTAATTGCAAGAATGTAAGATCTCATATTGTGAAGCTTATGGAAAAATAAAAAAGTTATGGCTGCTATAACTACGGATGAATGACAAAAAATCCAGGGGTCTCAACCGTCTCGGATACAGCAGAATAGTCCCAGATTTTGGTCTATGCTCCACTATCCCAGGTGGTTTGCGAAGTGTCCCTCACAGCCTCTGTCACCCCCCTCTGACATTTCCACCTTCCAGAGCATAAAGAAATGGTAAATGTGTGTGGTTAGGGTTTAGGGGTGTCATTAAGGGCATGGCCGCATTTTGCAGTTGTGAACTGCACAGTTTGTTCCTCAGTATTGTCTATGAAAGTTGGGAGGTGTGCCTTTAATGTTGAGAGGTTTATTCTCCTTGGATTTTATAATTTTTTTCTAATGGAAATTCTGGGAGTCCTAATCTCACTATTTTGGTAATGATAAAGAATCCACTCAATACTATTTATTTATCCAAACCAATCGGTTTCACATAGAACACTGGACTTTAATGTTGACAGATCCACTTTTCGCTTCTCAAAATGTTATATGATTTGGACTGTAACTAAACTGTTTATTGTCAATAAATGAAGCGCAAATGCACAAAATCATTGTTCAAAATCTAATTGAGATATGTTTATTCCAGAACAAATAGATTTTTTCAATAAATATGCTAATGAATGTCAGTTTATTCGGTAACAGTCCTTGAATGTTTAGCAGAAGTGCAGCTCAAACATACAGTGGGTATGGAATTATTGAGACTCCTTTAAATTTTTCACTCTTTGTTTCATTGCAGCCATTTGGTAAGTTCTAAAAAGTTATTTTTTTTTCTCATTAAAGTACACTCTGCATCCCATCTTGACTGAAAAAAAATCAGAAATATAGACATTTTTGCAAATTTATTAAAAAAGAAAAACTGAAATATCACATAGTCATAAGTATTCAGACCCTTTGCTCAGACGCTTATATTTAAATCACATGCTGTCCATTTCCTTGTGATCCTCCTTGAGATGGTTCTACTCCTTCATTGGAGCCCATCTGTGTTTAATTAAAATCATAGGACTTGATTTGGAAAGGCTCACACCTGTCTATGTAAGACCTCACAGCTCACAGTGAATGTCAGACCACATGAGAGTCATGAGCTCAAAGGAACTGCCCAAGGAGCTCAGAGACAGAATTGTGGCAAGGCACAGATCTGGCCAAGGATATAAAAGAATTTCTGCATTACTCAAGATTCCTAAGAGCACAGTGGCCTCCATAATCCTTAAATGGAAGAAGTTTGGGACCACCAGAAGTCTTCCTAGACCTTGCCGTCCAGCCAAACTGAGCAATTGTTGGAGAAGAGCCTTGGTGAGAGAGGTAAAGAAGAACCCCAAGATCACTGTGGCTAAGCTACAGAGATGCAGTAGGGAGGTGGGAGAAAGGTCCACAAAGTCAACTATCACTGCAGCCCTCCACCAGTTGGTCCTTTATGGCAGAGTGGCCCGATAGAAGCCTCTCCTCAGTGCAAGACATATGAAAGCCTGCATAGAGTTTGCTCAAAAACACATGAAGGACTCCCAGACTATGAGAAATAACATTCTCTGGTCTGATGAGACAAAGATAGAACTTTTTGGTGATAATTCTAAGTGGTATGTGTGAAGAAAACCAGGCACTGCTCATCACCTGCCCAAGACAATCCCAACAGTGAAACATGGTGGTGGCAGCAGCATGCTATGGGGGTGTTTTTAAGATGCAGGGACAGGACGACTGGTTGCTATTGAAGGAAACATGAATGCGGCCAAGTATAGAGATATCCTGGATGAAAACCTCTTCCAGAGTGCTCTGGACCTCAGACTTGGCCGAAGGTTCACCTTCCAACAATACAATGACCCTAAGCACACAGCTAAAATAACAAAGAAGTGGCTTAAGAACAACTCTGTGACCATTCTTGACTGGCCCAGCAAGAGCCCTGACCTAAACCCAATAGAGCATCTCTGGAGAGACATGAAAATGGCTGTCCACCAACGTTCACCATCCAACCTGTCGGAACTGGAGAGGATCTGCAAGGAAGAATGGCAGAGGATCCCCAAATCCAGCTGTGAAAAACTTATTGCATCATTCCCAAGAAGATTCATGGATATACAGTACTAGCTCAAAAGGGTGCTTCTACACAATACTGTGCAAAGGGTCTGAATACTCATGACCATGTGATATTTCAGTTTTTCTTTTTTAATAAATTTGCAAAAATGTCAACATTTCTGTTTTTTTTCAGTCAAGATGGGTTGCAGAGTGTACTTTAATGAGTAAAAAAAATAACTTTTTAGAATTGACCAAATGGCTGCAATGAAACAAAGAGTGAAAAATTTAATGGGGTTTGAATACTTTACGTACCCACTATATCATTGTTATTTAAACATTAGCATTTATAGGCTTTGGCTGGATTCACACACAATTTTTGAGGAAACATTTTATCTGATGTTTTAAGGGCTTCTTCATTTTGTGAATTTTATAGTGAAAGTCTGAAACACAAATGCAAACAACACAGTAAAGATAAATCCGATCCCAATGGACCCATGTTATTGCATATAAGACTCATAAAAAGAACGGGCCATCGTCTTGTAACAGTAAAGGGAAGGAGGGGTTTGTTCCTCTTGAAAAAGGTTTTCCTACCGAAACGTGCATCGGGGTGATGGTAGCAGAGCTATTTCAGCTTATTTATGATCTATTGTCTACATTACCTCTATCTGTATAAGGGTTTTAACCCCTTTTGTTGCTGGGTATTTTGATTGTGATGGGATATTATTGTATTGGGGTATTATTTGGGAAAGGGTATTCTATATGTGTGTATATATTTATTAATACATGTGACCCTGTTGTTGTCCCCCTTATAGTCCCATTTGCTATATAGGCTGACCTTTCGGGTGCTGTGTCACGGTTTTTAACATTGTTTTATCCATGTGGATCCAGCACTCTGTGTCCACTCTGTTGTCCGCATTTATCTCTGTAATTTGTGTTTACTACATGTGTTAATAAAGGAATTTTCTTACCTCTTTACCATTTTGAACTTGTGTGGCCATCTATTTGTTTCTCTGCTTCACAGAGGAACAAACCCCTCCTTCCATTTTGTGAATTTTGTGCGACCAGACATTTCTTTGAAGACTACAGTTCAATATATAATGCACTATATGCAATGCATTTTTTGTGTTGTGGCATTCTTGGCTCAATGATGTTTATTGAAATGGATATGACAGGATATGAAATTTTTATTGAGTACTATTCTTCCCCAAATTGGATTTTTTAAATCAATAGTGTACACAATAATCAGAGTATACTAGAAAACCACCAGCTTTATATTCAGCCTGAGAGGCGGAAGTGAAGTCTGGAGGGCCTGCCAGTGGGAGAGTCTCCAATGGTCCACGGGTAGTCACTCCATATTGTACTTTAATCTGCCATGATTATCACAGAGCTGGAGGTTTTCCTTTTTTAATAAACTGTGTATTTAGTGCTGAGACCAATCCAGTTTTTACCATTGTCACATTTACTGTTTATTCCCGGTTATTAACCATATCATTTTACTCACTGCACTTTGGGATGATGATACTTTTGCATAGTCCTATAAGGAATGATGTTTGATGATGTTGGAGTCCAGTACTGCACTGTCTTTTGATTTGTGTTTGAAATCTTAAAGTGTATTTTAAGGAATAGATTAAAAGTTAAGTTTTATAAGTTTCTAGCCATACTTTTGAGTTTCTGAATATGAATACTGCCTTACTTTCTCTATCTAACACAATACTTTGATTTGACTTTTTCGAGATTCATTTGTGCACAGTATTCCATCTTTTCATCCTTGAACTGGTATTACGTGAAAATAAATGTCTTACAAAATACATTTACAATTTATAATGAGATAAAAATCATTATTATCATTCACTTTTTAAGCTGATGTTTAATAGACCATCATTTTTCATTCATTAATAAATATCTTTCAAAATGTTATCACTTGTCCTACATCATTTATCATGTCTTACTTATAGCTGTCTGATTTTGACAAATAATAATTCATAAGACTGACAAATATCTTCAATTCTAACCCCTCTTAATGACTTTTTTTACACTTTCATTTTGACATCCCTTAAAAGAACTCTAACTTTCAATTTGTCTATCAACATAGCTGTGCTTTACGTATGAAGAATGGTACTTCCAAGGATATCATTTAATTTGCCACATAATGGAATTGTATGGAGTGTAAAAAAAAATCTGTGTGCTGTGAACGTTAACAAAACAACAATTGCATCATTTTTGGGGGGATGGAGGTGAATAAGTGGCTTGTTCGTATGATATTTACTTTTTGATTCTTTTTTATATCATGTTATTGGGGAGATAAAATTATTCTGTCATTTTGTTATTCACTGTGCAGGATAAATTTTGTGATATTTTCTTAGTTCAGATCATTACTGATCTGACAAAACCAAATATGTCTATTTATTTATAATTCAATTTTTTCATGTGATGAATAGGAAAAGATAGCTGTTCTCTTGAATTTTTGCATATTTTGTCCCACAACCTGCTTGACCTCAGATACGCAATCTTCAAATAAGGCCTTAGAGTTGCTGGGCTTAAAGCAGATCAGTCACCCTATTTCACAGTACAAACTGCTACTTTATTTTATAGATGCATTGAACTTGATGAGGCTGGTGAACTTACTTAACAAAACATGTCAGCAATAGAGTTAGAAAGCTCATTACAGATACCAGCAGGAGGTAAAACTAAGGAAGTGTCAATTTGCCTTGGTGGAGACAGATTGATTTTAATCTTCCAAATATGGTTTTACAGGAATTCTGACATGTATTTTTAAACTAAGTATATCAGCCTCATCAGGTCTAAGAGATCTACTTATTAATATATGCATTTTCTATTGACTGATATCAGTCAATTTTGCATAAAAAACTTCAGGCCTCTTTTAAAAGCTGAAGATTAAAAGAAAGTCTCTTGGTATTCAAGATATTCCTTTTCAATTTAGAAACATAATTATTTATATTTTATTGGTCACTAAATATCTGATTGCCTCAAGGTGGAAACAGAAGGATATTCCCAAAATTTCAGATATTATAGAGAGAATTTTGACGCAAAAAGTTTTTGAACTTTCTCTTGCTTTAAGAGAGAATAAATTTATAACGTATATGACGAGATGGCAACTAGAGATGAGCGTTGTTCTACTCGAACTGTTCGCCAATCTCAAATTCGAGCTGTTTTGGGCGGTGTTCGAGCCGTTCGGCGAACACGAACAATTTGAGAAAAATTCGGCTGTTCGAGGTTATGTTCGATAACTGTTCGTGCACCAAAATCATAACTGGATTTTTTCTCAGTAATGATGAAAATTAATGTTAATACGCAGTTTGAGTGTACAGCGGGGTGGGGGGAGGGGCAGGGGATGGATCTCTGCAGGAACAATGAAGATCTCCATTTTTTTTTCTCTTTCCCGCATTTACAGTGGGGAGGTGCAATCTGTCAGCCTATCAGCAGCGCACACACGGAGCGAAGTGCTTTTTTTCACACAAGCAAGGGCATGTGTCATTGGCAGTGTATGTCACATGTCCTTGCCCTATAAGACCAAGCCATTTTCCCCGTCGCCACCATTTTCTCACTGCTGCAGCTGCGTGTTAGACGGCACCGCTGTTGCTGTGTGCGCTATACCTTGTTAATTTCAAGCCAATTTTCGCACAAATCTACAGATAGCTTGGGAGTAGGGAATAGTTGTGATTGCAGTCCTTTTAAGGACTAGGTTACAGCATTTCCTACGACTTTTATCAGGCAGGTCTGTGCTCTTAAATAGATAGGTTGTGGGAGTAAAGACTAATTGTAATTGGAGTCCTTTTCAGGACTAGGTTACATCAGTTCCTATCAGTTTTTGCCAGGCAGGTCTGTGCCAGTGCTGTGCAAGTTTTTTTCACAGCATTTGGCTGAATCTAGCAAAGCTAATCCTTTTTGGCCTATTGCAGAGTGTGTTAGTCAGTGGAGTAGCCTATCTGTGTTGCAAGATATACCACCTGTGTATAGAATACCAATTTTTTTACTGCACCTAGTGAAGTAAAATCTTTTGGGCATAGCATCATTCTATTAGTCCATCTATACTGACCTCCATCAGGTTGCAAACTGAATCTAATTTTTTTCTGCATCTAGCTCTGAAAAAATATTTGGCCTTCTAGCAGTGTGTGGGACTTGTTCTATTAGTCCACCTATACTGACCTCCATCAGGTTGCAAACTGAATATAATTTTTTTCTGCATCTAGCTCTGAAAAAATATTTGGCCTTCTAGTAGTGTGTGGGACTTTCTCTGTTAGTCCATCTATACTGACCTCCATCAGGTTGCAAACTGAATATATTTTTTTCTGCATCTACCTCTGAAAAAATATTGGGCTTCTAGCTGTGTGTGGGTCTTGTTCTATTAATCCATCTATACTGACCTCCATCAGGTTGCAAACTGAATATAATTTTTTTCTGCATCTAGCTCTGAAAAAATATTTGGCCTTCTAGTAGTGTGTCGGACTTTCTCTATTAGTCCATCTATACTGACCTCCATCAGGTTGCAAATTAAAAATAATTTTTATCTGCATCTACAGTACCTCTGAAAAAATATTTGGGCTTCTAGCTGTGTGTGGGACTTGTTGTATTAGTCCATCTATACTGACCTCCATCAGGTTGCAAACTGAATATATTTTTTTCTGCATCTACCTCTGAAAAAATATTGGGCTTCTAGCTGTGTGTGGGACTTGTTGTATTAGTCCATCTATACTGACCTCCATCAGGTTGCAAACTGAATATATTTTTTTCTGCATCTACCTCTGAAAAAATATTGGGCTTCTAGCTGTGTGTGGGTCTTGTTCTATTAATCCATCTATACAGACCTCCATCAGGTTGCAAACTGAATATATTTTTTTTCTGCATCTAGCTCTGAAAAAATATTTGGCCTTCTAGCAGTGTGTGGGACTTGTTCTATTAGTCCACCTATACTGACCTCCATCAGGTTGCAAATTCAAAATAATTTTTTTTATGCATCTAGCTCTGAAAAAATATTTGGCCTTCTAGCAGTGTGTGGGACTTTCTCTGTTAGTCCATCTATACTGACCTCCATCAGGTTGCAAATTAAAAATAATTTTTATCTGCATCTACAGTACCTCTGAAAAAATATTTGGGCTTCTAGCTGTGTGTGGGACTTGTTGTATTAGTCCATCTATACTGACCTCCATCAGGTTGCAAACTGAATATATTTTTTTCTGCATCTACCTCTGAAAAAATATTGGGTTTCTAGCTGTGTGTGGGTCTTGTTCTATTAATCCATCTATACAGACCTCCATCAGGTTGCAAACTGAATATATTTTTTTCTGCATCTACCTCTGAAAAAATATTGGGCTTCTAGCTGTGTGTGGGACTTGTTGTATTAGTCCATCTATACTGACCTCCATCAGGTTGCAAACTGAATATATTTTTTTCTGCATCTACCTCTGAAAAAATATTTGGCCTTCTAGTAGTGTGTGGGACTTTCTCTATTAGTCCATCTATACTGACCTCCATCAGGTAGCAAACTGAATATATTTTATTCTGCATCTACCTCTGAAAAAATATTGGGCTTCTAGCTGTGTGTGGGTCTTGTTCTATTAATCCATCTATACTGACCTCCATCAGGTTGCAAACTGAATATAATTTTTTTCTGCATCTAGCTCTGAAAAAATATTTGGCCTTCTAGTAGTGTGTCGGACTTTCTCTATTAGTCCATCTATACTGACCTCCATCAGGTTGCAAATTAAAAATAATTTTTATCTGCATCTACAGTACCTCTGAAAAAATATTTGGGCTTCTAGCTGTGTGTGGGACTTGTTGTATTAGTCCATCTATACTGACCTCCATCAGGTTGCAAACTGAATATATTTTTTTCTGCATCTACCTCTGAAAAAATATTGGGCTTCTAGCTGTGTGTGGGACTTGTTGTATTAGTCCATCTATACTGACCTCCATCAGGTTGCAAACTGAATATATTTTTTTCTGCATCTACCTCTGAAAAAATATTGGGCTTCTAGCTGTGTGTGGGTCTTGTTCTATTAATCCATCTATACAGACCTCCATCAGGTTGCAAACTGAATATAATTTTTTTCTGCATCTAGCTCTGAAAAAATATTTGGCCTTCTAGCAGTGTGTGGGACTTGTTCTATTAATCCACCTATACTGACCTCCATCAGGTTGCAAATTCAAAATAATTTTTTGTATGCATCTAGCTCTGAAAAAATATTTGGCCTTCTAGCAGTGTGTGGGACTTTCTCTGTTAGTCCATCTATACTGACCTCCATCAGGTTGCAAATTAAAAATAATTTTTATCTGCATCTACAGTACCTCTGAAAAAATATTTGGGCTTCTAGCTGTGTGTGGGACTTGTTGTATTAGTCCATCTATACTGACCTCCATCAGGTTGCAAACTGAATATATTTTTTTCTGCATCTACCTCTGAAAAAATATTGGGCTTCTAGCTGTGTGTGGGTCTTGTTCTATTAATCCATCTATACAGACCTCCATCAGGTTGCAAACTGAATATAATTTTTTTCTGCATCTACCTCTGAAAAAATATTGGGCTTCTAGCTGTGTGTGGGACTTGTTGTATTAGTCCATCTATACTGACCTCCATCAGGTTGCAAACTTAATATATTTTTTTCTGCATCTACCTCTGAAAAAATATTGGGCTTCTAGCTGTGTGTGGGTCTTGTTCTATTAATCCATCTATACAGACCTCCATCAGGTTGCAAACTGAATATAATTTTTTTCTGCATCTAGCTCTGAAAAAATATTTGGCCTTCTAGTAGTGTGTGGGACTTTCTCTGTTAGTCCATCTATACTGACCTCCATCAGGTTGCAAACTGAATATATTTTTTTCTGCATCTACCTCTGAAAAAATATTGGGCTTCTAGCTGTGTGTGGGTCTTGTTCTATTAATCCATCTATACTGACCTCCATCAGGTTGCAAACTGAATATAATTTTTTTCTGCATCTAGCTCTGAAAAAATATTTGGCCTTCTAGTAGTGTGTCGGACTTTCTCTATTAGTCCATCTATACTGACCTCCATCAGGTTGCAAATTAAAAATAATTTTTATCTGCATCTACAGTACCTCTGAAAAAATATTTGGGCTTCTAGCTGTGTGTGGGACTTGTTGTATTAGTCCATCTATACTGACCTCCATCAGGTTGCAAACTGAATATATTTTTTTCTGCATCTACCTCTGAAAAAATATTGGGCTTCTAGCTGTGTGTGGGACTTGTTGTATTAGTCCATCTATACTGACCTCCATCAGGTTGCAAACTGAATATATTTTTTTCTGCATCTACCTCTGAAAAAATATTGGGCTTCTAGCTGTGTGTGGGTCTTGTTCTATTAATCCATCTATACAGACCTCCATCAGGTTGCAAACTGAATATATTTTTTTTCTGCATCTAGCTCTGAAAAAATATTTGGCCTTCTAGCTGTGTGTGGGTCTTGTTCTATTAATCCATCTATACAGACCTCCATCAGGTTGCAAACTGAATATATTTTTTTTCTGCATCTAGCTCTGAAAAAATATTTGGCCTTCTAGCAGTGTGTGGGACTTGTTCTATTAGTCCACCTATACTGACCTCCATCAGGTTGCAAATTCAAAATAATTTTTTTTATGCATCTAGCTCTGAAAAAATATTTGGCCTTCTAGCAGTGTGTGGGACTTTCTCTGTTAGTCCATCTATACTGACCTCCATCAGGTTGCAAATTAAAAATAATTTTTATCTGCATCTACAGTACCTCTGAAAAAATATTTGGGCTTCTAGCTGTGTGTGGGACTTGTTGTATTAGTCCATCTATACTGACCTCCATCAGGTTGCAAACTGAATATATTTTTTTCTGCATCTACCTCTGAAAAAATATTGGGTTTCTAGCTGTGTGTGGGTCTTGTTCTATTAATCCATCTATACAGACCTCCATCAGGTTGCAAACTGAATATAATTTTTTTCTGCATCTACCTCTGAAAAAATATTGGGCTTCTAGCTGTGTGTGGGACTTGTTGTATTAGTCCATCTATACTGACCTCCATCAGGTTGCAAACTGAATATATTTTTTTCTGCATCTACCTCTGAAAAAATATTGGGCTTCTAGCTGTGTGTGGGACTTGTTCTATTAATCCATCTATACAGACCTCCATCAGGTTGCAAACTGAATATATTTTTTTCTGCATCTACCTCTGAAAAAATATTGGGCTTCTAGCTGTGTGTGGGACTTGTTGTATTAGTCCATCTATACTGACCTCCATCAGGTTGCAAACTGAATATATTTTTTTCTGCATCTACCTCTGAAAAAATATTTGGCCTTCTAGTAGTGTGTGGGACTTTCTCTATTAGTCCATCTATACTGACCTCCATCAGGTAGCAAACTGAATATATTTTTTTCTGCATCTACCTCTGAAAAAATATTGGGCTTCTAGCTGTGTGTGGGTCTTGTTCTATTAATCCATCTATACTGACCTCCATCAGGTTGCAAACTGAATATAATTTTTTTCTGCATCTAGCTCTGAAAAAATATTTGGCCTTCTAGTAGTGTGTCGGACTTTCTCTATTAGTCCATCTATACTGACCTCCATCAGGTTGCAAATTAAAAATAATTTTTATCTGCATCTACAGTACCTCTGAAAAAATATTTGGGCTTCTAGCTGTGTGTGGGACTTGTTGTATTAGTCAATCTATACTGACCTCCATCAGGTTGCAAACTGAATATATTTTTTTCTGCATCTACCTCTGAAAAAATATTGGGCTTCTAGCTGTGTGTGGGACTTGTTGTATTAGTCCATCTATACTGACCTCCATCAGGTTGCAAACTGAATATAATTTTTTTCTGCATCTAGCTCTGAAAAAATATTGGGCTTCTAGCTGTGTGTGGGTCTTGTTCTATTAATCCATCTATACAGACCTCCATCAGGTTGCAAACTGAATATAATTTTTTTCTGCATCTAGCTCTGAAAAAATATTTGGCCTTCTAGCAGTGTGTGGGACTTGTTCTATTAATCCACCTATACTGACCTCCATCAGGTTGCAAATTCAAAATAATTTTTTGTATGCATCTAGCTCTGAAAAAATATTTGGCCTTCTAGCAGTGTGTGGGACTTTCTCTGTTAGTCCATCTATACTGACCTCCATCAGGTTGCAAATTAAAAATAATTTTTATCTGCATCTACAGTACCTCTGAAAAAATATTTGGGCTTCTAGCTGTGTGTGGGACTTGTTGTATTAGTCCATCTATACTGACCTCCATCAGGTTGCAAACTGAATATATTTTTTTCTGCATCTACCTCTGAAAAAATATTGGGCTTCTAGCTGTGTGTGGGTCTTGTTCTATTAATCCATCTATACAGACCTCCATCAGGTTGCAAACTGAATATAATTTTTTTCTGCATCTACCTCTGAAAAAATATTGGGCTTCTAGCTGTGTGTGGGACTTGTTGTATTAGTCCATCTATACTGACCTCCATCAGGTTGCAAACTTAATATATTTTTTTCTGCATCTACCTCTGAAAAAATATTGGGCTTCTAGCTGTGTGTGGGTCTTGTTCTATTAATCCATCTATACAGACCTCCATCAGGTTGCAAACTGAATATAATTTTTTTCTGCATCTAGCTCTGAAAAAATATTTGGCCTTCTAGTAGTGTGTGGGACTTTCTCTGTTAGTCCATCTATACTGACCTCCATCAGGTTGCAAACTGAATATATTTTTTTCTGCATCTACCTCTGAAAAAATATTGGGCTTCTAGCTGTGTGTGGGTCTTGTTCTATTAATCCATCTATACTGACCTCCATCAGGTTGCAAACTGAATATAATTTTTTTCTGCATCTAGCTCTGAAAAAATATTTGGCCTTCTAGTAGTGTGTCGGACTTTCTCTATTAGTCCATCTATACTGACCTCCATCAGGTTGCAAATTAAAAATAATTTTTATCTGCATCTACAGTACCTCTGAAAAAATATTTGGGCTTCTAGCTGTGTGTGGGACTTGTTGTATTAGTCCATCTATACTGACCTCCATCAGGTTGCAAACTGAATATATTTTTTTCTGCATCTACCTCTGAAAAAATATTGGGCTTCTAGCTGTGTGTGGGACTTGTTGTATTAGTCCATCTATACTGACCTCCATCAGGTTGCAAACTGAATATATTTTTTTCTGCATCTACCTCTGAAAAAATATTGGGCTTCTAGCTGTGTGTGGGTCTTGTTCTATTAATCCATCTATACAGACCTCCATCAGGTTGCAAACTGAATATATTTTTTTTCTGCATCTAGCTCTGAAAAAATATTTGGCCTTCTAGCTGTGTGTGGGTCTTGTTCTATTAATCCATCTATACAGACCTCCATCAGGTTGCAAACTGAATATATTTTTTTTCTGCATCTAGCTCTGAAAAAATATTTGGCCTTCTAGCAGTGTGTGGGACTTGTTCTATTAGTCCACCTATACTGACCTCCATCAGGTTGCAAATTCAAAATAATTTTTTTTATGCATCTAGCTCTGAAAAAATATTTGGCCTTCTAGCAGTGTGTGGGACTTTCTCTGTTAGTCCATCTATACTGACCTCCATCAGGTTGCAAATTAAAAATAATTTTTATCTGCATCTACAGTACCTCTGAAAAAATATTTGGGCTTCTAGCTGTGTGTGGGACTTGTTGTATTAGTCCATCTATACTGACCTCCATCAGGTTGCAAACTGAATATATTTTTTTCTGCATCTACCTCTGAAAAAATATTGGGTTTCTAGCTGTGTGTGGGTCTTGTTCTATTAATCCATCTATACAGACCTCCATCAGGTTGCAAACTGAATATAATTTTTTTCTGCATCTACCTCTGAAAAAATATTGGGCTTCTAGCTGTGTGTGGGACTTGTTGTATTAGTCCATCTATACTGACCTCCATCAGGTTGCAAACTGAATATATTTTTTTCTGCATCTACCTCTGAAAAAATATTGGGCTTCTAGCTGTGTGTGGGACTTGTTCTATTAATCCATCTATACAGACCTCCATCAGGTTGCAAACTGAATATATTTTTTTCTGCATCTACCTCTGAAAAAATATTGGGCTTCTAGCTGTGTGTGGGACTTGTTGTATTAGTCCATCTATACTGACCTCCATCAGGTTGCAAACTGAATATATTTTTTTCTGCATCTACCTCTGAAAAAATATTTGGCCTTCTAGTAGTGTGTGGGACTTTCTCTATTAGTCCATCTATACTGACCTCCATCAGGTAGCAAACTGAATATATTTTTTTCTGCATCTACCTCTGAAAAAATATTGGGCTTCTAGCTGTGTGTGGGTCTTGTTCTATTAATCCATCTATACTGACCTCCATCAGGTTGCAAACTGAATATAATTTTTTTCTGCATCTAGCTCTGAAAAAATATTTGGCCTTCTAGTAGTGTGTCGGACTTTCTCTATTAGTCCATCTATACTGACCTCCATCAGGTTGCAAATTAAAAATAATTTTTATCTGCATCTACAGTACCTCTGAAAAAATATTTGGGCTTCTAGCTGTGTGTGGGACTTGTTGTATTAGTCCATCTATACTGACCTCCATCAGGTTGCAAACTGAATATATTTTTTTCTGCATCTACCTCTGAAAAAATATTGGGCTTCTAGCTGTGTGTGGGACTTGTTGTATTAGTCCATCTATACTGACCTCCATCAGGTTGCAAACTGAATATAATTTTTTTCTGCATCTAGCTCTGAAAAAATATTGGGCTTCTAGCTGTGTGTGGGTCTTGTTCTATTAATCCATCTATACAGACCTCCATCAGGTTGCAAACTGAATATAATTTTTTTCTGCATCTAGCTCTGAAAAAATATTTGGCCTTCTAGCAGTGTGTGGGACTTGTTCTATTAATCCACCTATACTGACCTCCATCAGGTTGCAAATTCAAAATAATTTTTTGTATGCATCTAGCTCTGAAAAAATATTTGGCCTTCTAGCAGTGTGTGGGACTTTCTCTGTTAGTCCATCTATACTGACCTCCATCAGGTTGCAAATTAAAAATAATTTTTATCTGCATCTACAGTACCTCTGAAAAAATATTTGGGCTTCTAGCTGTGTGTGGGACTTGTTGTATTAGTCCATCTATACTGACCTCCATCAGGTTGCAAACTGAATATATTTTTTTCTGCATCTACCTCTGAAAAAATATTGGGCTTCTAGCTGTGTGTGGGTCTTGTTCTATTAATCCATCTATACAGACCTCCATCAGGTTGCAAACTGAATATAATTTTTTTCTGCATCTACCTCTGAAAAAATATTGGGCTTCTAGCTGTGTGTGGGACTTGTTGTATTAGTCCATCTATACTGACCTCCATCAGGTTGCAAACTTAATATATTTTTTTCTGCATCTACCTCCGAAAAAATATTGGGCTTCTAGCTGTGTGTGGGTCTTGTTCTATTAATCCATCTATACAGACCTCCATCAGGTTGCAAACTGAATATAATTTTTTTCTGCATCTAGCTCTGAAAAAATATTTGGCCTTCTAGTAGTGTGTGGGACTTTCTCTGTTAGTCCATCTATACTGACCTCCATCAGGTTGCAAACTGAATATATTTTTTTCTGCATCTACCTCTGAAAAAATATTGGGCTTCTAGCTGTGTGTGGGTCTTGTTCTATTAATCCATCTATACTGACCTCCATCAGGTTGCAAACTGAATATAATTTTTTTCTGCATCTAGCTCTGAAAAAATATTTGGCCTTCTAGTAGTGTGTCGGACTTTCTCTATTAGTCCATCTATACTGACCTCCATCAGGTTGCAAATTAAAAATAATTTTTATCTGCATCTACAGTACCTCTGAAAAAATATTTGGGCTTCTAGCTGTGTGTGGGACTTGTTGTATTAGTCCATCTATACTGACCTCCATCAGGTTGCAAACTGAATATATTTTTTTCTGCATCTACCTCTGAAAAAATATTGGGCTTCTAGCTGTGTGTGGGACTTGTTGTATTAGTCCATCTATACTGACCTCCATCAGGTTGCAAACTGAATATATTTTTTTCTGCATCTACCTCTGAAAAAATATTGGGCTTCTAGCTGTGTGTGGGTCTTGTTCTATTAATCCATCTATACAGACCTCCATCAGGTTGCAAACTGAATATATTTTTTTTCTGCATCTAGCTCTGAAAAAATATTTGGCCTTCTAGCAGTGTGTGGGACTTGTTCTATTAGTCCACCTATACTGACCTCCATCAGGTTGCAAATTCAAAATAATTTTTTTTATGCATCTAGCTCTGAAAAAATATTTGGCCTTCTAGCAGTGTGTGGGACTTTCTCTGTTAGTCCATCTATACTGACCTCCATCAGGTTGCAAATTAAAAATAATTTTTATCTGCATCTACAGTACCTCTGAAAAAATATTTGGGCTTCTAGCTGTGTGTGGGACTTGTTGTATTAGTCCATCTATACTGACCTCCATCAGGTTGCAAACTGAATATATTTTTTTCTGCATCTACCTCTGAAAAAATATTGGGTTTCTAGCTGTGTGTGGGTCTTGTTCTATTAATCCATCTATACAGACCTCCATCAGGTTGCAAACTGAATATAATTTTTTTCTGCATCTACCTCTGAAAAAATATTGGGCTTCTAGCTGTGTGTGGGACTTGTTGTATTAGTCCATCTATACTGACCTCCATCAGGTTGCAAACTGAATATATTTTTTTCTGCATCTACCTCTGAAAAAATATTGGGCTTCTAGCTGTGTGTGGGACTTGTTCTATTAATCCATCTATACAGACCTCCATCAGGTTGCAAACTGAATATATTTTTTTCTGCATCTACCTCTGAAAAAATATTGGGCTTCTAGCTGTGTGTGGGACTTGTTGTATTAGTCCATCTATACTGACCTCCATCAGGTTGCAAACTGAATATATTTTTTTCTGCATCTACCTCTGAAAAAATATTTGGCCTTCTAGTAGTGTGTGGGACTTTCTCTGTTAGTCCATCTATACTGACCTCCATCAGGTAGCAAACTGAATATATTTTTTTCTGCATCTACCTCTGAAAAAATATTGGGCTTCTAGCTGTGTGTGGGTCTTGTTCTATTAATCCATCTATACTGACCTCCATCAGGTTGCAAACTGAATATAATTTTTTTCTGCATCTAGCTCTGAAAAAATATTTGGCCTTCTAGTAGTGTGTCGGACTTTCTCTATTAGTCCATCTATACTGACCTCCATCAGGTTGCAAATTAAAAATAATTTTTATCTGCATCTACAGTACCTCTGAAAAAATATTTGGGCTTCTAGCTGTGTGTGGGACTTGTTGTATTAGTCCATCTATACTGACCTCCATCAGGTTGCAAACTGAATATATTTTTTTCTGCATCTACCTCTGAAAAAATATTGGGCTTCTAGCTGTGTGTGGGACTTGTTGTATTAGTCCATCTATACTGACCTCCATCAGGTTGCAAACTGAATATATTTTTTTCTGCATCTACCTCTGAAAAAATATTGGGCTTCTAGCTGTGTGTGGGTCTTGTTCTATTAATCCATCTATACAGACCTCCATCAGGTTGCAAACTGAATATAATTTTTTTCTGCATCTAGCTCTGAAAAAATATTTGGCCTTCTAGCAGTGTGTGGGACTTGTTCTATTAATCCACCTATACTGACCTCCATCAGGTTGCAAATTCAAAATAATTTTTTGTATGCATCTAGCTCTGAAAAAATATTTGGCCTTCTAGCAGTGTGTGGGACTTTCTCTGTTAGTCCATCTATACTGACCTCCATCAGGTTGCAAATTAAAAATAATTTTTATCTGCATCTACAGTACCTCTGAAAAAATATTTGGGCTTCTAGCTGTGTGTGGGACTTGTTGTATTAGTCCATCTATACTGACCTCCATCAGGTTGCAAACTGAATATATTTTTTTCTGCATCTACCTCTGAAAAAATATTGGGCTTCTAGCTGTGTGTGGGTCTTGTTCTATTAATCCATCTATACAGACCTCCATCAGGTTGCAAACTGAATATAATTTTTTTCTGCATCTACCTCTGAAAAAATATTGGGCTTCTAGCTGTGTGTGGGACTTGTTGTATTAGTCCATCTATACTGACCTCCATCAGGTTGCAAACTTAATATATTTTTTTCTGCATCTACCTCTGAAAAAATATTGGGCTTCTAGCTGTGTGTGGGTCTTGTTCTATTAATCCATCTATACAGACCTCCATCAGGTTGCAAACTGAATATAATTTTTTTCTGCATCTAGCTCTGAAAAAATATTTGGCCTTCTAGTAGTGTGTGGGACTTTCTCTGTTAGTCCATCTATACTGACCTCCATCAGGTTGCAAACTGAATATATTTTTTTCTGCATCTACCTCTGAAAAAATATTCGGCTTCTAGCTGTGTGTGGGTCTTGTTCTATTAATCCATCTATACTGACCTCCATCAGGTTGCAAACTGAATATAATTTTTTTCTGCATCTAGCTCTGAAAAAATATTTGGCCTTCTAGTAGTGTGTCGGACTTTCTCTATTAGTCCATCTATACTGACCTCCATCAGGTTGCAAATTAAAAATAATTTGTATCTGCATCTACAGTACCTCTGAAAAAATATTTGGGCTTCTAGCTGTGTGTGGGACTTGTTGTATTAGTCCATCTATACTAACCTCCATCAGGTTGCAAACTGAATATATTTTTTTCTGCATCTACCTCTGAAAAAATATTGGGCTTCTAGCTGTGTGTGGGACTTGTTGTATTAGTCCATCTATACTGACCTCCATCAGGTTGCAAACTGAATATATTTTTTTCTGCATCTACCTCTGAAAAAATATTGGGTTTCTAGCTGTGTGTGGGACTTGTTGTATTAGTCCATCTATACTGACCTCCATCAGGTTGCAAACTGAATATATTTTTTTCTGCATCTAGCTCTGAAAAAATATTGGGCTTCTAGCTGTGTGTGGGTCTTGTTCTATTAATCCATCTATACAGACCTCCATCAGGTTGCAAACTGAATATAATTTTTTTCTGCATCTAGCTCTGAAAAAATATTTTGCCTTCTAGCAGTGTGTGGGACTTGTTCTATTAGTCCACCTATACTGACCTCCATCAGGTTGCAAATTCAAAATAATTTTTTGTATGCATCTAGCTCTGAAAAAATATTTGGCCTTCTAGCAGTGTGTGGGACTTTCTCTGTTAGTCCATCTATACTGACCTCCATCAGGTTGCAAATTAAAAAAAATTTTTATCTGCATCTACAGTACCTCTGAAAAAATATTTGGGCTTCTAGCTGTGTGTGGGACTTGTTGTATTAGTCCATCTATACTGACCTCCATCAGGTTGCAAACTGAATATATTTTTTTCTGCATCTACCTCTGAAAAAATATTGGGCTTCTAGCTGTGTGTGGGTCTTGTTCTATTAATCCATCTATACAGACCTCCATCAGGTTGCAAACTGAATATATTTTTTCTGCATCTACCTCTGAAAAAATATTGGGCTTCTAGCTGTGTGTGGGACTTGTTGTATTAGTGCATCTATACTGACCTCCATCAGGTTGCAAATTGAATATAATTTTTTTCTGCATCTAACCCAGCCAATAGTTTTGGCCTAATACCACAGTTTGGCCACTCAGCTCTGCTCGGTTACCATCCATTGTTTTTTTGTGCAAACAACTCCAGAGTTGTGAATTAGTTAACCACCAAAATGAGTGGAAAAAGGCCTGCTGCTGGTGGAAAGGGGAATAGGCGTGTTGGGAAGGGGAAAAAAGGTTGTGTCCGTGGGGTAGGTGTTAAAGCAACAGTAACATCTGCAGAAGAAAGACCATCTTCCAGCCAAACTAAAATGTCTACTTCTTTTAGCGGACAATGTGATAAGATCCCTTTCTTACGGCCACGCCAATCGCTACAAATTCCAGATGAGGCACAAAAACAGCAGGTGCTTCAACGGATATCAAGTGCTCCTTTAAGTGGGCTCTCCTCCACATCAACTTCAACATCACAAATACTCCAGTCCCCAAAGGTGTCACCCAAATCGCATTTGCTTCCTCACAGCTCCCAAATCTCCAGCTGCCCGTTTGAGTATGAGGTAGAACAGATGGTTGAGTCTGCAGAGCTGTTTACTCATACTATAGCCTGGGAATCAGAGGTCGACTCCAGCGCTTCTGTGAATCCAGACGAGGAAATGATCTGCACTGATGCCCAGAATCTTTATGAGTCGGATCCAGGACCAGACGCAGAAGGTTCTGACCATAATGTAGACCCTCATTCCCAAACTGTAACTCCTGTTGGTGGAGACAATGAGGAAGACGATGATAAGACTCAAATACCTGATTGGAGCGACAACTTTAGTTTTTTGTCAGGGCAGGAACAGGTTGGCTCTGAGGACGACGGGTGTGATAACACACAGGGTGATGATGATGAGGTTGGAGATCCCACTTACTGTCAACCCACAGTCAGCCAAGAGATGAGGTCAGCAGAGGAGGTGGAGGAAGATGCTAGTGACGACGAGGTCAGGTTGCGCCTTCCTGGACAGAGACGTAGTACTGGAAGCACGTCAACAACTGCATCCTCAAACACAACTCTGCCTCTCACCACAAGTCGTGGTGGCTCTTCAGGTCGCATGGGTGCTAAGCCTTGCATAGCCTGGGCATTTTTTCAGATCGATAAAGATGACCCAACTCGTGTTATCTGTAACATTTGTCAGCAAAAGCTAAGTAGAAGCCAAAAAATACATAGTTTGAGTACTTCATGCATGAACCGGCACATGTACATGAAGCATAAGTTGCAGTGGGAAGCTCAGTGTGCTACAATGCGGCCTAGCCGGCCGGGCCAACCACCGTCTGCCATATCTTGTGCATCCGCGGCCTCTTCATCCTCTGTGACTGGGGGGACAGCAGTCACACCTGTTTTGGGGCGCAGACCTGCCACCTCTTTACCCGCAACAGCCAGCGTGATTGGCAGGTCATCATTTTCTTTGGAGGTGGTAACACCAGCTGGTGTTGAGCGCTGTCCGACATCGATAGCACCACCTTTGGATCAAGGCAACCTAACATGTCCGCCTGCATCTTCCTCACAGACCGGCAGTTTGCCGGGGACACCCTTATCAACCCCGTCTAAGCACAATAGCCAGCCCTCGGTCCCTCAGATGTGGACAAGTAAAAGACCATTTCCTCCTAGCCATGAGAAAGCTAAGAGGTTGAATTTCACCATCTGCAAGCTCTTGGCTACAGAAATGCTGCCTTTCCGCCTGGTGGACACAGAGGATTTTCGAGACCTTATGTCCGTCGCAGTGCCCCAGTACCAGATGCCCAGTCGGCACTACTTCTCAAAGAAAGGTGTGCCTGCGCTCCACCAGCATGTCGCACACAACATCACCGCTTCTTTGAGAAACTCTGTGTGTGACAGGGTGCATTTCACCACAGACACTTGGACGAGTAGGCATGGACAGGGGCGTTACATGTCGCTGACTGGGCACTGGGTAACTATGGTGACAGCAGGACAAGGGGCTGCTGTCCAAGTCTTGCCGTCCCCACGAGTTGTGCGTCAATCCTCTTTATGTCAAAGTTCCTCCACTGCTTCTGCCTCCTCAACCTCCTCTCGGTCTTCCACCTGCACCCAAAGCCTGTCTGGTCATGCCACAAGCTTTCTAACTGCGCAGAAGGGATCCTGCACACCTCCTTACTATGCTGGCAGTAGGGCTCAACGTCATCAGGCGGTTTTTACTTTGAAATGTCTGGGAAATGTGAGTCACACAGCTGAGGAGCTGTGGTCAGCTCTGGAGAACCAATTTCATGAATGGCTGTCTCCACTGGACCTGAACCCAGGGAAGGCCGTGTGCGACAATGCTGCAAACCTGGGTGCGGCCCTTCGCCGGGGCAATGTCACACACGTGCCTTGTATGGCTCACGTGTTGAACCTGGTTGTCCAGCAATTTTTAGCCCACTATCCCAGACTAGATGGCCTTCTGCAGAGGGCACGGTCGCTGTGTGCTCACTTCCGCCGTTCGCATCCCGCAGCTCAGCGACTTACATCTCTACAGAAGTCGTTGGGCCTGCCACTTCACCGGCTAAAATGCGATGTGCCTACCCGGTGGAATTCAACTCTGCACATGTTGCAGCGACTGTGGCAGCACCGACAAGCCCTAGTGCAATACGTTCTGACGTATAGCCTGGGCCAACGAGATCCAGAGGTGGGGCAAATCACGCTGGAGGAGTGGTCTCAGATCAGGGACCTATGCACCCTTCTGCACAGTTTTGAAATGGCGACGAAGATGTTTAGTGCTGATGATGCCATTATCAGCATGACTATTCCAGTGATTTACATGCTGGAGCAAATGTTAAGCAGAATTCGGAGTCAGGTGGTGGCACAAGAGGAGGTGGAGGAAGTAGAGGAGGAGGAGTTGTATGCGGAAGGGCTAACATCTGCAAGGTCCAGACGGTCGGCAGCATCAAGGCGGCAGGCATGTGAGGGTGGGGGAGATAGTTTTACCAGGGCGCATGGTAGCAGCCAAACTAGTGAGGAAGGTGCAGGAGCCCAGGAAGAAGTGGAGGACGAACTGATGGAAGACTCATCAGATGAGGGAGACCTTGATCACATTTCTGTTGTGCGAGGTTGGGGGGAGAGGACAGAGGAAGGAAGCATGATTGTTACCTCGCCACCAACACAACAGGGACTTGGTGCTCCTGGATGCGCAACACACATGAGTGCCTTCTTGCTGCACTACCTGCAACATGACCCTCGAATTGTGAGAATTAGAAATAATCCTGACTACTGGGTTGCCACACTGTTAGATCCCCGGTACAAAAGTAAATTTGCCGAAATTATTCCTGCCATAGAAAGGGATGCACGCATGCAGGAGTATCAGCAGAGACTGTTGCAGAATCTTACATGTGCTTTTCCACAAAACACCAGTGGTGCACGTAGTGAATCTCACAGTTCCAATTTGCCAACCGTGGAACCGTCAAGTGTTCAGCACTCAAACCGTAACAGAACCACAGTATCTGCTGGTAACATCAATTTTGCGGAATCATTTCACCACTTTTTTAGCCCATCCTTTGCAAGGCCACAGGAGACAAGAAGTCTGACACATAGTCAACGCCTAGAGACGATGTTACAGGAGTATCTCCAAGTAAACATTGAAGCCACGACTGTGTCACTGGACCCTTGCTCTTTTTGGGCTTCCAATCTGGATAAATGGCCGGAGCTAGCCACTTACGCCTTGGAGATCTTGTCATGCCCCGCAGCCAGCGTTCTGTCTGAACGTGTGTTCAGCGCTGCTGGTGGTGTGCTGACAGATAAGCGCACGCGGCTCTCCACTGATAATGTAGACAGACTCACGTTCATAAAGATGAACAAATCATGGATCCGAAACGACTTTTCTACCCCTGTGTCATCCTGGGGAGAGTAAAAGCTTGATGATTGGATAAAATCACCCTACCAACCGTTTTAAGCTTTCAAATTACTAATCATGTTTATCTGTATCTTGACTGGAAAATAATTTGGGCTTTGTAGCAGTGTGCAGCACTGATCCTATTAGGCCATCTATAATAAGCTCCACCAGATTTAAAATTAAAAATAATTTTTAGCTGCATCTAGCCCGGAAAATAATTTTGGGGCTCCGAGATGCGCAAGACACATAAGTGCCTTCTTGCTGCACTACCTGCAGCATGACCCTCATATTGTCAGAATTCGAAGTAATCATGACTACTGGGTTGCCACACTCTTAGATCCCCCAAACTTTTCGATCAACCTTTTCATTTTAATAAAGACCAAAAAAATGGTCATTTTTGAAATTATAAGCATTAGCAGGTTGTTAGAAACTGAAATCAAACAGTTTTCAACTCAAAACTTTATTCTAGGTGATGTTACATTTTCACATAGGACCCCTTGTTCGAAAGGAGCTTCTGAACTCTCTCGTCCATTGAATTTGTCAGGTTTTGGATGGTTTCTGCTTCAATTGTTTTGCATGAGGACAGAATACCCTCCCAGAGCTGTTGCTTAGATGTGAACTGCCTCCCGCCATCATAGACACTCCTTTTAATGATGCTCCAAAGGTTCTGAATGGGGTAGAGGTCAGGGGAGCATGGGGGTCACACCATAAGTTTGTCCCCTTATATGCCCATATCAGCCAGAGATGCAGATGTTTTATGTGCAGCATGAGATGGTGCATTATCATGCAGAAAAATGATCTTGCTGTGAAATACACAGTTCTTCTTCTTGAACCATGGCAGGAAGTGCTGTTTGAGAAAATCCACATACATTATGGAGTTCATCTTTAGCGCCTTCAGGGATCCTAAAGGGGCCGAAAATCTCTCTCCCCATGATTCCAGCCCAAAACATTACTCCACCTCCTCCTTGTTGGCGCTGTAGCCGTGTTTGCGTGGGGTGTCCATCAACCAGCCATCCTCCACTCCATCCATCTGGACCATCGAGCGCTGCACGGCACTCATCCGTGAACAAAACAGTTTTGAAATCAGTCTTCATGTAATGTTTGGCCCACTGGAGCCGTTTCTGCTTGTGTGAAGTGGATAGAGGAGGTCGACAGGATGGCGTATGCACAGCTGCAAACCTCTAAAGGACCCTGCATCTTGTTGTTCGGGGGACGTTGGAGGCACAAGCAGCTTCAAAAACTTGTCTGCTGCTATGACAAGGCTTTTTTGCCGCTGCTCTTTCAACCTGACGTAATTGCCTGTAGGAAAGAGTCCTCAATTTGCCCTTATCAGCACGCACACGTGTGTACTGTGAATCAGCTACATACTTCTTGATTGCCAAGACACTTCATCCTGATCATCGCACAATGTTGATTGTAGTCATGCCTTGACCTAAACACTCCACAATTTGTTGCTTCTCAGCAGCCGACACATCCTTTTTCTTTCCCATTTTGGCAGAAAATGTAGGCTGCTTAATAATGTGAGAGAGCCTTCTTAAGTAGTCTTGCCTTTCATTGGACACACCTGCCAAACTAATTAGCACAGGTGTCTGCAATTGCTTACAGTGATATAAAGAGCCCTGACACACATCACCATCAATGAGTTTAACTGACAAACAAACAAATTCTTCCCTTATCACTCCTAAACACTTTTTGCATAATAATTTGGAACGCAGTGTACATGTGCTTTTCCACAAAACACCAGTGGTTCACGTAGTGAATCTTACAGTTCTAACTTGCCAACCGTGGTCTGTATGGAATTGTTCAATAAAGGGCCCAAAATTAAGATAACATAGATGGGAGAGGTCTCTATGAATAGGAATTCCTAAGTATTTGATACCCTGTGAGGGCCAGGCAAAGGGAAAGTTGGACTGGATGGAATCCTATATGGATTTGGGGAGGGAGACATCGAGGGCCTCAGACTTTGCTGCATTGATTTTAAAATTTTACCATGTAACAAAGTGATCTATTTCAGTCATAACAGCAGGGATGGATATATGTGATTGAGTGATATATACTAGGACATCATCAGCAAATAGAGAGCACTTGTACTCGGTGCCTCCCACCTCAATCCACCTAATATTGGGGTTATGGCGTATTGATGAGAGCAGGTGCTCCGTCACTAGGATGTATAAGAGAGGGGACAGAGGACATCCCTGCCTTGTCCCATTGGTGATTGTGAAAGGTGATGAAAATGTTCTGATGCACCCCCTGGGCCTTGGGACACCCGGAGCCGGACCCTTTTTGGTGGATGCTGGTGGTTGTAGTCTTCGTGGCGGCGACCCGGTTCCGTGGCTCAGGGCGGTCAAACCAGTGGCGGAACTATTTATGTGGTTTTGATGTTTAAATGTCCGACTACGCCACCCGTGGATTGCGGTCAGAGTGAACCGCCGCTACAGGGCAGACCGCTGAGGCTGGTGTTGTGGGTGCAGCAGAGTGTAGCATAACTCCCCACGGGAGGAGTATAGCCTCAGGGCAGTGTATGCGGAGGATGGGGGTGATGGTGCAGGGCAGCAGCAGTAACGACACGGAGTCAGTGATGCAGTCCAGGGCCTTTACTCACAGTTCTTATTATCCAGACCACGTCTGCAGGTAACGGCTGCCCACGTCGTACTGTGCTCACCAGGTGAGGGGCTCAGACAACTCCCAGATAACTTTGGAGCACTTCACAGGACCCCCTTTGTGTGTCCTTTGTCTGGCCTTTCTTACCAACACTTCTGTCCGGCTGCCTCGGGCCTCCTCTTGGTAAACTTGGCGCCAGTTTCCCTGACCCTATGTGGTGCCTTCCTAGCGGGTGTAGCGAGGGGCTGCGCCACATAAAATGTCAGAGCCTCCGGTTTCTAGCTGAGGGTCGTTTCCTGCCTCCACTAGTTCGGGGACCGGTGTCCCCCTTTGGCCTGACCCCTCCACGCAGGTGGATTCGGGCGTGCGGTGGCGACTCGCCCGTCCGCACCCCTGGGATCCCTTCATTCCTCGTTCCTGGAGCCTTCTCCGCTCCTCTTCCTTCCTTCTCCCTCTTCCAGGCCTGGGCCTCTGTTACTAGGCCCGCCTCTGGAGCAGAGCTCATGCAGAGCCCCTGCTCCCTGCCACTTCTGCTCAGACTTCTCTGCACTGAACTAAGATGGTGCCCACCTTTTATACTCCCTTCTCAATGCACCCAGGAACTGCTTCCTCCCTGCTCCTGCACTACAGGGTTCCCCTTCCTCAGTGTTCCCTCCCCCCACTCCAGCCAGGGACAGGGACTGTCGTGCCCATCTCAGGGGCATATTGGTCGCCCTGCCCCACGGCAATGTGGTGTAATGCATGCAGGTGTCGGGTCCTGATCCACACTCCATCCTTACCTGAGAGTGAGATATCACACCTCTGGGTGAGGTGCAATACGTCTGTAGCAACCGAGCCCTCAGGGTGCTACAGTTCCATTTATCTTCAGCCTAGGTGACGTATTGCGATACAGGGCCGTGATTTTGGCTATAAAAGGGTCCCCTAGACCCCTACCCCAAGCTTTTTAAGAGAATCATATATGGCGTGCCAGGAGACTCTATGGAATGCTTTCTCAGCATCCAACGAGAGTATCTAATTACAAATTTTTAACTGCATCTAGCCCAGGAAATACTTTGTGCCTAGTAGCAGTGTCTGCTAGTCAGCGGATTATCCCGGCTGTTAAGCAAGCTACACCACCTGTAGTTTAGACACTTAATTTTTTCAAAGGAAATGCTTCGGGACCATGGGATACTTAGTGAAGAGCATCAGGAGGCACCCCAAGGCATAGGGGCTGGGACTGGCAGTAGGATGCCTTGCGGTGGACAGCCGAGCTCGATCCTTATAAAAGCTTTTTAACTGCAGCAGCTTTAGTGGACGCTACTGGAGCTGGAATTACCGCGGCTGCTGGCATGAGACTTGCCCTCCAATAGATCCTTGTAAATGGATTTAAAGTGTATTCATTCAAATTAGAGAGACAATTTAAATTAAAAAGCTTAGAGCTGCCTCCACCACAGGGGGGCTCGCTCGACCCACCAGCGGACAGGCACCAGTATTGGGAGAGGGGGGCTGGCCGTCAGGGTTCACCGCGGCTCTGGCACAAACCCGGCGACACGGAGGTGGCACGGGCAGGAGCGGACTGGCCGTGTCGGCTTCTCACTTTTTGGATTTTAGAAGGGCATGACATGCCTATATCTGTGTCTCCCCCTCCTTTTACTCCTCCACCTCTTTAATTTTTGCATGACTATATGTACTTGTCACTTTTCCATGTGTTAGTTATGTCTTCTGAGCAGTTTGTCAGCTGTTGGACACCTTTGAAGGTGTTTTCTATGTGTTTCTATGTGTTTTTGTTTGCCTGCCATTGGCTTTAACGGTGTTCGAAGGTGTTCGACGAACAGTTCGACGAACAGTTCGGCGAACACACGGGTGTTCGACGAACCGAACCGAACTCGAACACTACGGGGGTGGCTCAACACTAATGGCAACTTTGAAATAACGTTTTTCCTCCTTCCCCTTAGTTGGATGTATAGATATATGTTGATTAACCTAGAACTGGACAAGATAAGCAAAGTTTCATCATCCTTTTGACAAACTCAACAATTAAAGGACTTTTTCAGAATCTAAGTTTAATATACCGGTTGGACATATGATCCCTAACGATACATGCAGTACTTGTTTTTCTGTTTAAAATTTGATCAGTTATAGAGTGCAAATTTACCAGAAAGACCTTAGTAGTTAGTTTCCCCATTTCCCTTGTAGTTCCCAGTTCATTTCCTTCATAATCCTTTCCTCTTTTCTCACACCAATGTAATAGTGAAGAAGGGTGTAACCCTCCTTTGGAACTAAAGTAGTTAGAATAACATATATATCTGGGGTTTAGTTTGGCATATTTCCTTGTGGGACTGTAGTACTTTTAATCGGCCACAAGATGCCACTGTCGGGCGCAGCTGTTAGTGAGAGCCTACTACTAGAATGACAGTGGGGAATTAACTGCCACAGGGGGCGGGGCATCCTAGGTAATGTCTGGTGAATTTTCCAGAAAGTGTCAGTTGGAGTCCTGTCAGAGTTGTGACAGGAAGCCTTACGGGCGGACAGCCAGGGAAATTGGCTGCTAGGGTAGACGGGGGCTCCCTACCCTCAGACAATGGATAAGCAGTGTAATTTCTAGACTGCAGGTAGCAGAGGAAGACAGGACTCCAGGTTAAGCCGTGAGGGAGATATAGGATCCGGACACACTGTCGCTGGTGAGGAAAGGTCTCTTGGGACAGAGAATAGAATTAGAGAGATGCTTCACCTAAAGAGGGCACCAGGGCTGAAGATGTTTCTACAACCTGTATGGGAGATGAAAACTGTGGGGCCTTATCCAATGTACCTCACTGTAAATACTGTATATACTCCTCTCCCCCAAGTAAAATCCCAGTTATGGTTAAGAACTCTGTGTCCTCTGAATTTATTGCTACCCTGGTTCCAGAAGAGAAAAGCCTGGAGACATCTGCGATCGGACGGTTTGAAGTAAGTGAAGAATGTCACATACCCAGCCACACATCATAGGGAGGACACAAATTATCTGTAGGGTGTCAAAGCGAGCAGGGGCTCCAGCTCCCCCACAACTACCTTGCTGGGGCACCTTACACCACCTTCCTCCCTCCCTTCTATTAGTATTAATGATATTGTTTTGTATTGTCATGTATTGTATTTTAAAAACTTCAATAAAAATTCAGTTGATAAAAAAAAGAATGTCTCCTTTCAGCACAATAATGATCATAAGCATATCTTCTTATCAACAAAAGAATGGCCTCGACAGAAGAAGATCAGAGTTTTTGAATGGCCAAATCAAGATTCAGACCTGAATCCAAATGAAAATCTGGAGGTTGGGCTGTACGAAGGAGATGCCCTCCCAATCGGACAGATGTGGAGTGCTATTGAAAACTCTTCCTTTGGCAGAGATTGCCAATTCATACCATGCTGATAGACTTTTACCCAAAAATGAATGCTGTTATAAATTAAGAGAGTGCTTTAACAAAGTATTAATTTATGGGTGTGCATTAAAGATAAGCAATGATATCTGAGTGGAATTGAAGTTTACTTGAGTTTTATAAAAGTCAGTCTACTCTAACTGTAAAGAACTTATTCTGACTCCATAACTGGATGCTGCAAGTGTAGGGCGCTTCAGACAGTATTTCTATGGATGTACAGTGGGGGAAGTAAGTATTTGATCCCTTGCTGTTTTTGTAAGTTTGTCCACTGACAAAGACATGAACAGTCTATAATTTTAAGGGTAGGTTAATTTTAACATTGAGAGATAAAATATCTAAAAAAATAAAGAAAATCACATTGTATAAATTAGATAATTTTTTTTTTGCATATTGCAGTGAGAAATAAGTATTTGATCCCCTACAAACCATTATGAGTTCTGGCTCCTACACACCAGTTAGACGCTCCTAATCAACTCGTTACCTGCATTAAAGACAGCTGTCTTACATAGTCACCTGTATAAAAGACTACTGTCCACAGACTCAGTTAATCAGTCAGACTCTAACCTTTACACAATGGGCAAGACCAAAGAGCTTCCTAAGGATGTCAGGGACAAGATTATAGACCTGCAAAAAGCTGGAATGGGCTACAAAACCATAAATAAGACACTGGGTGAGAAGGAGACAACTGTTGGAGCAATAGTTAGAAAATGGAATAATACAAAATGACTGTCAATCAACATCGGTCTGGGGACCAGGCAAAATCTCACCTCGTGGGGTATCCTTGATCATGAGAAAGGTGAGAGATCAGCATAAAACTACATGGGGGGGCAACTTGGTAATGATCTCAAGGAACCTGGGACCACAGTCACCAAGAAAACCATTGGTAACACATTATGCCTTAAAGGTTTAAAATCTTGCAGTGCCCGCAAGGTCCCTCTGCTCAAGAAGGCACATGTGCAGGCCCGTCTGAAGTTTGCCAATGAACACCTGGATGATTCTGTGAGTTATTGGGAGAAGGTGCTGTGGTCAGATGAGACAAAAATTTAACTCTTTGAAATTAACTCAACTCGCCATGTTTGGAAGAAGAAGGATGAGTACAACCCTAAGAACATCATCCCAAGCATGGAGCATGGTAGGGGAAATATACTTTGGGGGTGCTTTTCTGCAAAGGAGACATGACGACTGCACCATAATAAAGGAAAGATGGATAGGGTCATGTATCGCGAGATTTTGGCCAACAACCTCCTTTCCTCAGTAAGAGCATTGAAGATGGGTAGTGGCTGGGTCTTCCAGCAAGACAATGACCCAAAACATACAACCAAGGCAACAAAGGAGTGGCCAAAAAGAAACACAGTAAGGTCAAGAAATGGCCTAGCCAGTCTCCAGACCTTAATCCCATATAAAACTTATGGAGTGAGTTGAAGCTCCGAGTTGCCGAGCGACAGCCTCAAAATCTTAATAATTTAGAGATGATCTGCAAAGAGGAATGGACCAAAATTCCTCCTGACATGTGCGCAACCCTCATCATCAACTACAAAAATCATCTGACTGCTGTGCTTGCCAACAAGGTTTTTGCCACCAAGTATTAAGTGTTGTTTGCCAGAGGGATCAAATACTTATTTCTCACTGCAAAATTCAAATAAATGTATCTAATTTATACAATGTGATTTTCTTGATTTTTTTTTTGGATATTCTATCTCTCAATGTTAAAATTAACCTACCCTTAAAATTATAGACTTTTCATGTCTTTGTCAGTGGGCAAACTTACAAAAACAGCAAGGGATCAAATACTTATTTCCCCCACTGTATGTATTGAACCAGTACTCACACTAAGAAACTTCATCAGATAGCTTTACTCAACTGCAGAGGCATGTATGAAGATTCCAGAGGAAGTTTTTTCCCAGGATTAATTCTTTTATTATGCACAATAGTAACAACTGCAGTAAGTAGGTCAAAAGACATTTCTGAAACAGAAAAGTACAGAGATGGACATCAGACGAAGATGGCTGACAAACACTTAATGGGGATGAAGGGAGGGGTTATTTATATCAGAGCTGGGCTACAGGGAGAGAGACAGGACAAACTACTAAAAGGGGCAAATCTGATTGTATAGCAGTGTAACAGCAACAATACAATGATAATACAATACTGTATGATTCTCAAATCATTGGATATGACACTCCCAGCCTAAAATCTTTAGATTTCACGATTATTAGTGATGAGCGAGTGTATTAGTTACTATTCGCACGAATAATATGGTCTTCGGGTTACTCGTTATATTGCGAATATTTGTGTACTCGCCTCGCTATATTTGGATGTCCCGCCCTGCAGTTTTGGTGCCTCCTTTGCAGCCACTAAACATGCTGGGCTTCTAAACCAATCACAGTAATGCCTTAGACATCTTGGTTGTGGCATTACTGTGAATGGCTGGCCGCTCATCATCAAAGGGTCTATTTAAGCCCTACCGCCGCCATTTTGTGCACATTGCGTCCAGAGTCTGCATTCTACAAGCATAGGGAGAGATCGCTGAGCTGCTAGGGAGAGTGTTTAGGCCTCTTGATAAAACAAAAGCCCTTTTAAGGGCTACCTGCAGTGTATACTAGTTCAGTGTAGAGTAGGGAGGGAGAGATACTCGAGCAGGGACAGTTTATAGGAGCCGCTCAGTAGCTCCATAATACCACCAAAAAATAGCTCTTTTCAGAGCTGAAGACACACAACAAAGTCAGAGTACAGGGAGGGAGAGATGTGTGTTAGATAGGGAGAGGAAAAAGTATTCTTCCAGTGTTTATCTTAAAAAACTCTTGTCAGAGGCAAAGCAATATTTTTCCAGCACACAAAGTAGTAGCATTTTGTAGAAAGGCATTTGGTGCCCTACACAAAGCAGTACTCCAAACATTTCCTACTGCCTGCTACCAAGCATGCACCGGTCTATTTTCCCCGCTGTTTAAGGGGTCAGAGCCTGGCTTATGCTGTCCACATTAGTCCACTTAAAAAGGCGGTTAGTGCCCAATCCAAAGCAGTAGTCGAAACATTTCCTACTGCCTGCTACCAAGCTCGCACCAGGCCATTTTCCCCGCTGTTCTGGGGGTAACAGCCTGCCATCTGTCCACATTAGTCCCCTTTAAAAGGCGTTTAGTGCCCTACGCAAAACAGTAGTCCAAACATTTCCTACTGCCAGCTACCAAGGACACATCAGACCATTTTACCCACTATTTTGGAAGCCACCATCCCAAGGGCCACCAATCACAAATAGAAGTTAGGTTGGAGTAGGAATACTGTCCTGGTTTGTTCACTGCACAATGTGCATAGGGTTTGTAAAAATTAGCCCTATGGGCTGAGTCATGGTGGACGAAGGAAGGAAATGGGTTTTTATGGGAAGGGGATGACGTTAACAGCAGTAATATGAATCTGCATTTTTGGTGAATTTAGGTTGGCAGGCTGTCATCTGGAGGGATTTCAAACTGTGGAGATATCCATTCCTTGTTGAATTTAATCAGAGTAAGTCTGTCTGCATTTTCCGTGGAGAAGCGTGTGCACCTATCAGTGATGATTTCCTCAGTGGAACTGAAAACACCACACTAGCAGGCGGGCAGGCCAGCACCTTCAAGGCATATAAGGAGAGGTCGGGCCAAGTGTTCAGCTAAGGCACCCAACAATTACAGAGAACTGAAGAGTCAGAAAGGACGCACATATTGTCACTTAAGTACACCTTGACCATGTTCTGCAACTTATCCCTCCTTTGCATTGTTACAGGCACAGATAGCCCTTGCTGTTGTGCTGGTGTATTGAAAATTGCCCAATTTGTGCACATTCCCCCCCCCCTCTGTTGGAGCTGGTGTTCATGTCTCTCCTCATTATCCCTTGATGTTGAAAAGAGCCAGTACCTCTGCCACCAGCAATGTCTGAGGGTGATGTTTTCAGCAACTGATCTACAACGGCCCTCTTGAACCATTCAATTGTAAAACTGTTTGGTGACTCCAAAAGGAGAGAAGAAAATTTTTCCTTGTACCGTGGCTCGAGAAAGGTGGGCAAACAGTATAGGTCGCTCTTGTCACATGAAACCTTAAAAATATCTCCAGAATCCGACCATTTCTCACCTTTGAAACTGCTACAACTCTTACTGTCGCTCTTATTCACTCTCGTCTGGACTACTGCAAATCTCTTCTGATCGGTCTCCCTCTTACCAAACTTTCTCCTCTCCAATCCGTCCTGAATGCGGCAGCCAGGGTCGTATTTCTGTCCAGCTGCTTCACCGATGCCTCCATCTTATGCCAGTCATTACACTGGTTGCCCATTCGCTACAGGGTCCAATATAAACTCATCAATCTCACCCACAAAGCTCTCCACAGTTCTGCACTGCCTTATATCTCCTCTCTCATCTCTGTTTACACGTGCCCTCCATTCTACAAATGACCTAAGACTAACATCCTCCATAATCCGAACCTCGCACCTCCGTCTCCAAGACTTCTCTCGTGCTGCACCATTTCTCTGGAACGCTCTACCCCAGACGATCCGAATGATGCCTAGCACCCATGTCTTCAAGCGCGCTTTAAAAACCCATCTCTTTAAACAAGCCTTCCACCTCAACTACTCAGTAAACTAACTTTCCCCTGTTCCCTCCTTCTAAATTTTATTCAGAATCTGCACCCTACTATTCATCTGTCTCCACACCCTCCATGCACACGATAACTACACTCAATACTTGATTATTACACTTAAGCATACTGTCTGATGACCAGATCATGCAGCTTTATATGAAAATCTCTACTTATTAAAATTGTCAGACCTGAAATAACAAGCACTTTTCACTTATGGTGTCCACCCATTTCCTTGTAGAATGTAAGCTTGCGAGCAGGGACCTCACTCCTAATGTAACTGTTTAAACTATCTTACCTTGTATTGAATTTATTGTATGTATGACGCGCCCCTGGGCCTGAGTCGTGCGGCATCGCGCGCACGGGGGCTTACCCGGAGCCGGATCAGATAGGGGTAGTAGTCTCGTGGCGGTGGCACGGTCCGTGCCCAGGGAGTCAAACTGAGTGGCAGTATTTAGCAGTAGATGTTAGAATGTTCGACTACGCCACCCGTTGAATGCGGCTATGGAGCCGCCGCTGCAGGGCAGACCGCTGAGGCCGGTGATGTGATTGGGCAGCGTAGATGGTATAACCCCCAACGGGAGGGGTATGGCCCCAGGGCAGCAGATGTGAATTGGATGAGGGGAGTGATGGTGCGGGTGTCCCAGTACTGAAGGTGCAGGTGTGACCACGAAACACGGAGGCTTGAAGTGCAGTTTCAAAAGCTTTACTCACTGTTCTTTATCCGGTCGCTTGTGCACAATAAGGACCACCCGAGTCATGCTGCGTCCACCAGGTCAGGGACTCGGCCAACTCCCAGGTAGTTCCAGAGCGTGGTCCAGAGCTCCCCTCTCTTCCTTCCTACTGGCCGTTCTCACTAGGGACCCACCTATGTCCGGCTCCCTCGGGCCTCTTGGTGGTGAAACCTTTCCTGGCTTCCCTGGCCCTATGCGTGGTGTGCCTTCCTGGTGGATGTGGTGAGGGTCGTGCCAAAGCTTGACCACGACCTCCGGTTCCTGGCTGAGGATGATTAGCCTCCACCAGTTTGGGATCCGGTACCCTTCTCTGCCAACCCTTCACCCTTTTCGTTCTCCTGTGGGATCTCAGGGTTCCCTCTCTCCTTGCGTCTCTGGGCCTTTCTGCCTCCTTCTCAGTGCTTCAGGCCTGGCCCCGGAGCTGGGCCCAGCCGGAGCCACAGCTCCCTGTCAGCCCTCTCTGGCTGAACTCTCCCTCAGCTTCTCCTCAGGCTCAACTCCCTCTCTCAAGATGGTGCCCACCTCTTATACTCCCTCTGACACCCGAGCCCAGGTGACTAGCACCCAATGGGCTCCTTCCTATGCCCAGAGTCCCTCCCCTATCTGCTCCTACACTACAGGGATGTTCCTCCCCCCCTCCCACTCCAGCCAGGGACAGACGCTATCGTACCTGCACATCTATCTGGTGGGAGTACCGTTGTTCTGTCCCCCGGAAATGGGATGAGTGTAGTGCATGCAGCTATCTGAGCTCTGTTCCACACTCCATCCTTACCCGGGAGTGGAATACCACACCTCTGGTTCGAGGTGCAATACCCCTGTAGCAGCCGAGTCCTCGGGGTGCTACATTCCCCCCTGGTAAACCACAGCACGTCCTCGGGCTGGAAAAGAGCATAACATAATAAAACATACAAAATTTTTAAAGTGTACACTCACAAAAAAAAAAAAAACATATTAACTTTCAATATAAAACTCTTGCATATAAAACATTCTCATATAAAACACATTCTTGATCTTCTGGCAACGGGACATGGGGTGGTGACCAGGTAAAGTGCAACAGTCACTAGTAGAAAAACAGTTCCTTATAAAACCAGTAGGGGGCGCTTTAGGAAGCGCAACTATTTACAGGGTATGGCCGCTCTCAGTCCTCGGCCAGTGGGGATTAGGAATGGCTGCTCACAGTCCTCAGCCTGGTTAGGGATAGGGACACACAGGTAACAGTTCACTAGTCCCAACGGGGACCACACTTCACTTAGCAGCAATTCACATAACAGTTCTTGTAACAGTTCTGGTACCCCGACGGGTAACTATATACAGCTCTGTTCACCTCTTATTGGTGACGATGCCCTCCTGCTCCTTCCTGAGGGTAGTCTTCAAACCCATCCGGGTCCTCTTGATCTTCCTCATACCGCAGCTCTTCCTCCGTCAACCGGTGCACGTGAAGGGCATACGGTCCTCTGGCACACTGATGCCGGGTGAAGGTGACCTCGTCACCCGGGTAAAGGTCACGTCCTCGGTGTCCCTCCGGCAGATGGCTCTCGACATCCCTGCGGGTGACAAAGACGTCGCCGGGGGTTCTGTGATCCCGGATAAAGCCCCAACCGTGCTCCAGTTGAAACTTTATTACAGTCCCGGTGGCGCGGGGACCGTGGGCCGCACGGGGGTTTCGTCGGGTCCGGCGTTTCTGCTCCGCGCTTTGAACCTGCAGCCGCTCCTCGCGGACCCGCCTCTCTCGCCGTTCTCTGTTGAAGACCTCCAGTTGTTGTCGGCAGCACTCCACACGCTGGGCTGCGGCCGCCCGGGTCTCCTGGGTGAACCCCATGAGATTTTCACCGGTGGGGTCCCATGCAAACTGAGCCTCCTCCAACGGGAGCGGGACGATTTTGGCGGGCGCTGGAGCCGGGATCAGGGGCTCACACAGGGGCCGTTCCCTCCGGAGTCGGGGGTTAATGTACTCCGGGGGCCACTCAAAGGGCTGCCCATCCGGGCAGGTATGCTGCGCAAACAGATCTTCACCCAGGGGCAGCACTGTGGAGGTCGAGGGCGCGGTGGGGGCATCGGCGCCCGTATTCACCAGGCCTTGCGACCAGGCCGGTGGCACTCTGAAGGTGAAGGGCACTTTAGAGACAGCAGCGCCCGGGGGTACTCGGTCCTGCGACCAGGCCGGTGGTATCTCCTGCTTCACCGTACTCGGAGTCAAGGAGCGTAGCGCGGAAGGGGGCGTGGCTGCGGCTCCTGCCGCTTGAGGCCTAGCTGGGAGCAGTGGCGGTGCAGCAACGGGCGCGGTAAGTAGAACTTCAGGCTCTGCGACGGGGAGCTGGGACAGGCTTTCGGCCACGGGGCACGGGGTGGTGACGTCCCCTTTACCTGCTTCCATCTCTTTGGCTCCCTCCACGGCGTCGTCTCCGGCCTTCGTCCTTCCTGCACCATCTTCAGGGGCAGGCATGCTCCTCGTTGCGGGTGGCGTCCTCTGCTGGCGGGTTCCAGCCTGTTGGGCCATCTCCCTGCTCCACTCGGCCAGTGTTTCTTGCTGCACCCGGGCCATCCTCCGGGCCAAGACCTCCAGCGCGGTCCGTGCATGCTCCCTTTCTCTGGGAAGCTGTGCCAGGATCTCCACCAGGCCTTCTGGGGTGGCAGTCTGCAACAGGCTCCTGACCACGGGGTCGGTGCTGCCTGACTCTCCCTCCATCTCCGGGTGCGATCTCTCCAGACTCCTCCAGGCTGCACCCATCCTCTCTCTTTTGTTCTGGATCCGCCCGTACTGAGGGTGGTCCCGGGGCAACTTGGTGATTGTGAGTCCCAGGGGCAGTCCTCTCATGCTGATGGACATTTCTATCATTGCAGTCTCTGCTGGTGGGGGCGGTTTCCGCTTTTGGCGCTATTCCTGGACCTGGCCCACGATGGGAGGTGGCCTCTTGCCACCCTCTGGCACGCCCATAATGGAGTCCGCTCTGCCAGGGCGGGAAATCGTCTCAGATGGCGGGAATCGTCTCTTTACGGCGGGAAACTCCGTGGATGGCGGGCAAAGGCTGCAAATGGCGGGCAAACGGCGGGAAACGACTCCGGACGACGTCCGATGGCGGGAACCCTCTGGAATTGGCGGGAGACTCCTTTTTACGGTAAATATGAACTTTTCTTCAGGCACGCAGTACCCGTCGGTTGCGGGCACGTAATCCTGCCGACTACGCCAAAGTTGACGCGCCCCTGGGCCTGAGTCGTGTGGCATCGCGCGCACGGGGGCTTACCCGGAGCCGGATCAGATAGGGGTAGTAGTCTCGTGGCGGTGACCCGGTCCGTGCCCAGGGAGTCAAACTGAGTGGCAGTATTTAGCAGTAGATGTTAGAATGTTCGACTACGCCACCCGTTGAATGCGGCTATGGAGCCGCCGCTGCAGGGCAGACTGCTGAGGCCGGTGATGTGGTTGGGCAGCGTAGATGGTATAACCCCCAACGGGAGGGGTATGGCCCCAGGGCAGCAGATGTGAATTGGATGAGGGGAGTGATGGTGCGGGTGTCCCAGTACTGAAGGTGCAGGTGTGACCACGAAACACGGAGGCTTGAAGTGCAGTTTCAAAAGCTTTACTCACTGTTCTTTATTCGGTCGCTTGTGCACAATAAGGACCACCCGAGTCATGCTACGTCCACCAGGTCAGGGACTCGGCCAACTCCCAGGTAGTTCCAGAGCGTGGTCCAGAGCTCCCCTCTCTTCCTTCCTACTGGCCGTTCTCACTAGGGACCCACCTATGTCCGGCTCCCTCGGGCCTCTTGGTGGTGAAACCTTTCCTGGCTTCCCTGGCCCTATGCATGGTGTGCATTCCTGGTGGATGTGGTGAGGGTCGTGCCAAAGCTTGACCACGACCTCCGGTTCCTGGCTGAGGATGATTAGCCTCCACCAGTTTGGGATCCGGTACCCTTCTCTGCCAACCCTTCACCCTTTTCGTTCTCCTGTGGGATCTCAGGGTTCCCTCTCTCCTTGCGTCTCTGGGCCTTTCTGCCTCCTTCTCAGTGCTTCAGGCCTGGCCCCGGAGCTGGGCCCAGCCGGAGCCACAGCTCCCTGTCAGCCCTCTCTGGCTGAACTCTCCCTCAGCTTCTCCTCAGGCTCAACTCCCTGTCTCAAGATGGTGCCCACCTCTTATACTCCCTCTGACACCCGAGCCCAGGTGACTAGCACCCAATGGGCTCCTTCCTATGCCCAGAGTCCCTCCCCTATCTGCTCCTACACTACAGGGATGTTCCTCCCCCCCTCCCACTCCAGCCAGGGACAGACGCTGTCGTACCTGCACATCTATCTGGTGGGAGTACCGTTGTTCTGTCCCCCGGAAATGGGATGAGTGTAGTGCATGCAGCTATCTGAGCTCTGTTCCACACTCCATCCTTACCCGGGAGTGGAATACCACACCTCTGGTTCGAGGTGCAATACCCCTGTAGCAGCCGAGTCCTCGGGGTGCTACATGTACATGTCCCCGCTTAATTGTAAAGTGCTGCGGAATATGTTGGTGCAATATAAATAAAAATTATTATTATTATTGTTGGATAAAATGTGTATCAAGCGAGGGTCTTACCACAGACACTTACACATGAACTGTGCCATGTGGGCCAAGCTGCAAAAAGGCAAATGTTCTGTGTCCCCAACAATAGAAACAGTAACCATCCTCTCCTCACGCTGACTCGCCTCCTCCTCCTCCTCCACCTCCTTCTCTCCAGCCCATCCAGGCTGGACAGACATGAAGCTTGGGTTTAGTGTCCCCTCTGTAGCATTACGAGTCCCCTTGGTAGCACAAAAAACAAGTCCTCTCCCTCCTCATCCTCCTCATCTTCCTCCTCATCACCCATTGTAGCCTCAGAATATTGGCTGGGCTGGGCAGTATCACCCATTGGGAAATCTGGCTCCATACCAACATGCTGGGCACTCAAAGCTTCCTCTTTGAGATTATGCAGTGATTGTTTCAAGAGACATAGCAGCGGGATGGTTACACTGATAATAGCCTGATCACCGCTCAAGAGGCTGGTGCAGTACTCAAAGTTCTCAAGAACCTCACAAATGTCAGCAATCCACACCCACTCGACAGTTGTTATGTGTTGTGGCTGACTCTCAGTCTGATGGGCATGCTGAAGCTGGTATTCAGCTACTGCCGTCTGCTGTTCAATAATCCTCGCCAACATATGATAGGTTGAGTTCCACCGCGTGGGCATGTCGCATATGAGTTGGTGACTTGGCAAATTCAAGCTCTTTTGCAGCGCTGAAAGAGCAGCAAAAGCAGTAGAGGAATGGCGGAAATGGGTGTTAATACAGCGCATCTTCTCAAGTAGGTACAGCAAGTCACGGTAAGTTTTCAAAAATTTCTGAACAACTATGTTCAGAATGTGAGCCATGCATAGCACATGTACCAGCTTGCCAACATTTAAAGCCGCCACCAGGTCATGCCCATTATCGCAGATGACCAGACCGGGTTGGAGGTGCAGCGGGGAGAGCCACTGATCGGTCTGTTGCTTTAAAGCTTACCACAGCTCTAACCTAAACAGATCAGCTTCAGCAGAACATGTTTCTGCTTCGCCGAATGCGCTGCTGCACAGGTACCAGCTTGGCAGTGATGGGGAGGATAATTCAGCAGAGGATGAGGAGCAGGAGGAGGGAGAGAGGAAGTGGAATATGAAGAGGCTGAGACCCTGACAGACGTTGGAGCCGCTATTCTTGGCATGGGTAGGATGTTTGATGTTCCAGTTTGCGCATTTGTCCGACCCTTCACCAGGTTCACCCAGTGTGTCGTGACAGAAATGTATTGTCCCTGTCCACATCAACTTGTCTAGGTGTCTGTTGTTAGGTGGACCTTCCCGGTTACGGCATTGGTATGAGCACGGTTCAGATTGTTTAACACGTGCTTGTGTAATGCAGGGACGACACACCGGGCAAAATAGTGGCGGCTGGGAACATTGTATCGTGGGGCAGCCACAGCCAAGAAATCACGGAAAGACTTTATTCCCACAAGCCTAAACAGCAACATCTCCACAGCTATCAATTTGACAATGTGCGAGTTTAGTATTTGTGCCTGTGGGTGCGTGGATGGGTATTTACGCTTTCTTTCCAAGCTCTCAGGCGCGGACAATTGGACGTTTCACTGGGCCAAGGAAGTGGATGTGGTTGATATTTGTTGTGTGTGAGCAACCACAGCCTGTTGGCAGGAGGTATGAGCGCCTGCTTACTGAACAGCAGATTTTGAAGGACATAGCCCAGGCGACATGGCATTGGTTTGACCCGCAGATGCAGATTTGGTACCCTGGTGTTATGCCCACCTACTGGGGTGCTTGGCTGTCATGTAGATTTGCATACTGGTGGTGCTCCGGTTACCTTTGCACTGGCCTCTGCTCAACTTGGTATGGCAGATGCTACAGACTACAATGTATTTCTCTGAAGGACTTTCAGAAAAAAAATTCCACACATCAGCTGAACGCCCACTTGCCCTGACATGGCGTACAGTGGGGGTGCTCTTGGGAACAGTTGACCCAGTTCTCACTCTGGGCAAACCACGACCCCTTGGTGCCTGTGTTGGTGCTACATTTCCATCTTCCTCTGTGTTGCTGTCGTGGCTATGTCATTGGCACAATGGTCCATGTCAGATCAGTGGACTCATCCTCGACCACCTTGTCTTCCATCTCACCCTCCTTCCCAGTTAACATTGTAGGCTGACCTGATGGCAACTGTGTCTCATCATCATCAGCCTCCACCTCTGGAGACAGTAAATGACGTTCTTCCTGGCATTCTTCTGGCCGTAGGTCCTCAAATACGTGAGCATCAATGAACGCCACCTCCTCTTGTTCCTCTTCAATGCTGCACGGTGATAGGCCAGAGCCAACCAAAGGATACGTACCAAACAGATCCTCATAGTGGCCAAGCTTGGGGTCATATGTCTTCTGTGACTGATAGTGGCGGGAGGAAACAGAACCAGCTTCAAGACAGGATGGGCCAGCCTTCTGTGTATCCACAGTAGACTGTGTGGTCGTGGATGATTTGTTGCTGCTTGACAAATGAGTAGAAGCCTTGTCTGCTATCCAAGACAGATTCTGCTCTCGCTCTTCTGGCTTCCACATATGTTTACATTCCAGACCAGGAAATTTTTCCAGGAACATAGTGGATGCATCAAGCTTCTTCGGACCTGACACAGACTGAGTGCCTTTTCGCGCACCACTGACACCACCACGTCCACGTCCCTTAACAACAGGCTTTTTGGGCATTTTGGGATTTGTTGACAGATTTTCAGATGTTGATGGCACAAGTCAAGCTATCTGTCACAGCCAAAATAGTGAGTCAACCATGACTCAGCCCATAGGGCTAATTTTTACTAACCCTATGCACATTGTGCAGTGGATAAACCAGAACAGTATTCCTACTCCAGCCTAACTACTATTTGTGATTGGAGGCCCTTGGGATGGTGGCTTCCTGCGACAACCATGACTCAGCCCATTGGGCCAATTTTCACAAACCCTATGCACATTATGCAGTGGACAATCTGGAATGTACAGTGGTCCTACCAAACTAATATTTGTCATTGGAGGCCCTTGTCACAGATTGTGACACATTGTGATTGATATAGGGGATACATATTCAATAGAAATGTACTGTCAGTCACCCTATTTGGCAAAAAAACATGCCTGGCTTGTGCTACATTGTGACTAAGATAGGGGATACATATTCAATAGAAATTTACACTGACTGTTGATGACTGACTGATGGCCCTCTGAAAACTTGAATTGAGGGCCACAACTACTACAGTACTCCATCGTAGATAATGTTTGTCAAGGGAAGCTCTTGTCATGGAATCTTCCTGCATCTATGAAGCAACCTCCATGAGTAATTTTTGGAAATACGATGCACATTCTGCACTGGACCAAGTAGTACAGTATCATGAAATCTTCTCTTGCTATATAATCTGGGGAATGTTAACTAGAGATGAGCGGTGTTCGACTAGAACTGTTCGCCAATCTCAAATTCGAGCTGTTTTGGGCGGTGTTCGAGTTGTTCGACGAACCCGAACGATTTGCAAAAAATTCGGCTGTTCGAGGTTATGTTCGATAACTGTTCGTGCACCAAAAGCGTGTCCTGCATGTCTGGCGCTATTTAGAGCACCAATCATGCAGGGATTGTCTGCCACTCACTGTAATGCCACAGCCATGGTGGTTGTGGCATTACAGTGATTGCCCAAATCGATGGGAACAGTGCCAACAGTGAAACATGAAAAGCCGGCAATTCAGCAGCGGCATACACCGGTACCCGACAATTTAGAACCTAAAGAATAGAGCTTCACACATAGATTAGATAGATATAAACATGTCAGCCACATATATACGAAGTACAGTGAAAGTGCTGCTTACTGTACTTGTCATTTAGCGTAAAGGATTTATCAAAAAAAATAATAGTGTTTTCATGCACCGTCTCTTTAAAAAAGCCGGCCGGCAATTCAGCAGCGGTACCCGACAATTTAGAATAGAAGGAATAGAGAATCACACATAGATTAGATAGATAGAAACATGTCAGTCACATATATATGAAGTACAGTGACAGTGTTGCTTACTGTACTTGTCATTTAGTGTAAAGGATTTATTAAAAAAAATAATAATGTTTTCATGCACCGTCTCTTTAAGAAAGCCGGCCGGCAATTCAGCATCAGTACCCAACAATTTATAACAGACAGAATAGAGCTTCACACATAGATTAGATAGATAGAAACATGTCAGTCACATATATATGAAGTACAGTGATAGTGTTGGTTACTGTACTTGTCATTTAGTATTAAAATAAAGGATTTATTATTAAAAAAATTGGCGTGGGGTTCCCCTTAATTTTAGGCTCTAGCGGAGGTTAAGCAGACAGCTGGGGCAGATGTTTGAAGCCTGGGAAGGGGGTAATACCCACGGAGCTTCCCAGGCTACTAATATCAGCCCCCAGCTGAATACATAGCCTTTACTAGCTATTAAAATGGGGGACCCCCCCAAAAAAATGACGTGGTACAACTAGGCAGCTGGGGGCTGGAATCCGCAGCACAGGGAGGCCCAAGCTTTCTGGGCCACCCCCGCTGCAAATTGCAGTCCGCAGCCACCACGGAAAATGGCGCGTTCATATCCAGCCTGCCAACACACAATTCTTTATTGTTCTAAATTAAACCATACTTACCGTCACGCCCATTCCAGCTGAAGCCAACGATCTCCTGAAATAAAAGAAAAATAATAAAGCAACATCATCCTTACCTTTCCATGGTTCCCATGACAGCTTCAGCTCTGCTACATCGAGAAGACAGGCTGGACCGCAGCAGAACGCTGCCATCCAGCCTGTCATCCCGCAGACACTGAGAAGCGCAGGCTTGCTTGCGCTCCACAGTGTCTCTCTGTGAGGGCATCCAGATGAGCCGAGTTCATGTCCAATGAACTCGGCTCACCTCATGCACGTCACTGACAGCGTGGGAAAATTCTCCTGCACTCAGCGCTTCAGCGTGGGAGAATTCTCACACTGAAGCGCTGAGTGCAGGAGAATTCTCCCACGCTGTCAGTGACGTGCAGGAGGTGAGCTGAGTTCATTGGACATGAGCTCACCTTATGCACGTCACTGACAGCATGGGAGAATTCTCCTGCACTCAGCGCTTCAGCGTGAGAATTTTCCCACGCTGTCAGTGACGTGCATGAGGTGCGCCGAGTTCATTGGACATGAACTCGTCTCATCTTTATGCCGTCACAGCCAGACACTGCAGAGCGCAAGCATGCCTGCGCTTCTCAGTGTCTGCGGGATGACAGGCTGGATGGCAGCTTTCTGCTGCGGTCCAGCCTGTTATCTCGATGTAGCAGAGCTGAAGCTGTCGTGGGAACCATGGAAAGGTAAGGATGAGGTTGCTTTATTATTTCTCTTTTATTGCAGGAGATCGTTGGCTTCAGCTGGAATGGGCGTGATGGTAAGTATGGTTTAATTTAGAACAATAAAGGATTGTGTCTTTATTTCAATTAAAGGACTTTATTCTGGGTGTTTGTGTTTTCTTTTAACTTTGACTATGGGGTTAGTAATGGGGGTGTCTTATAGACGCCTCTCCATTACTAACCTGGGCTTGATGTCAGCTGGCATTATAAGCTGACATCAACCCCAGCCCTATTACCCCCTGCCACCGCTACAGGGCAGCGTGGAAGAGCGAGGCTAAGTGCCAGAATTGGCGCATCCTATGAATGCGCCATTTCTGGGGCGGCTGACGGCTGGTGTTTCTAGCCTGGGAGGGGGCCAATATTCATGGCTCCCTTCCTGGGCTATTAATATCAGCCCCCAGCTGTCTGCCTAGCCTTTGCTAGCTATTAAATTAGGGGGACCCCACGTCATTTTTTTTGGGGGGTCCCCCATTTTAATAGCTAGTAAAGGCTATGTATTCAGCTGGGGGCTCATATTAGTAGCCTGGGAAGCTCCGTGGGTATTACCCCCTTCCCAGGCTTCAAACATCTGCCCCAGCTGTCTGCTTAACCTCCGCTAGAGACTAAAATTAAGGGGAACCCCACGCCAATTTTTTTTAATAATAAATCCTTTATTTTAATACTAAATGACAAGTACAGTAACCAACACTATCACTGTACTTCATATATATGTGACTGACATGTTTCTATCTATCTAATCTATGTTTGAAGCTCTATTCTGTCTGTTATAAATTGTCGGGTACAGATGCTGAATTGCCGGCCGGCTTTTTTAAAGAGACAGTGCATGAAAACACTATTATATTTTTTAATAAATCCTTTACACTAAATGACAAGTACAGTAAGCAACATTGTCACTGTACTTCATATATATGTGACTGACATGTTTCTATCTATCTAATCTATGTGTGAAGCTCTATTCTGTCTGTTATAAATTGTCGGGTACAGATGCTGAATTGCCGGCCGGCTTTTTTAAAGAGACAGTGCATGAAAACACTATTATATTTTTTAATAAATCCTTTACACTAAATGACAAGTACAGTAAGCAACACTGTCACTGTACTTCATATATATGTGACTGACATGTTTCTATCTATCTAATCTATGTGTGAGGCTCTATTCCTTCTTGTCTAAATTGTCGGGTACCGGTGTATGCCGCTGCTGAATTGCCGGCCGGCTTTTTTAAAGAAAGCGTCTTCTGAGCAGTTTGTCAGCTTTTGGACACCTTTGAAGGTGTTTTCTATGTGTTTCTATGTGTTTTTGTTTGCCTGCCATTGGTTTTAACGGTGTTCGACGGTGTTCTAAGGTGTTCGACGAACAGTTCGACGAACAGTTCCTCGAACATCCCGGTGTTCGACAAACCGAACCGAACCCGAACACTACGGGGGTGGCTCAACACTAATGTTAACATTCAAAATCTCTGAGCCATTTGGAGAAACTTCTCCAACCCATTCTGGAGGGGGAACACCATATATCCTTTGTCTATTGACTTACACAAGTGATATATTTGAGCTCGTCATCCAGTTGACTAGTGCAGCTTTATTTTTCCGGTTCACAGAGTTTAGCCATACCTGAGGATTGCAGGCCGCACTCACTGCTACCTTCTAATACTCCATGTCTCTTGGCCTTTTACTCTGTAGTCTCTGCCCTTAAATGAGTTAAATAATTGTGTGAGGGCACTACAATATGAATAAGTGAGGGCACTCTCAAAAGTACACAAGAGGGACCTCCAAAATTTCTAGAGGAAGGCACTTCAAAATGTATGTTACAGGGCCACACGAGGGCTCTCACAAAACTCAGCTTTCCTGCCTACTGCATGCCCTCTGAACAATTGAATTTAGGGCCGCAGTATCACATGGTGGTGGAGGAGGAGGAAGAGGAGGGTCGAGTCCAATGCTACAGTGGGCACATTGTAAACTGCTATGGAATATGTATTCCACTATCTGAGTGTCAGTAACAGCTGTCCCTCCAAAACCCATATTACAGAGCCATCTGAGGCTTCTCAGGTCAAAGATCAATATACCTACTGGTGCGTTTTAGCTGTGTTTGTAAAGTGCTGGGGAATAGCGAACTAAAAATGATGTATGACAGAGGGACCTACAAAATGTATAAGTCAGAGCCCTCCCAATTGTAAAAGGCGAATAAAAGCCACAACAGTATGCGTGAACAAAGGCTAAAAGGGATATTTTTTTTGTTTCTCTGGTTTATTTAGCCTTTTATACAAGTGATTATGCAGGAAAAACTGTTTCTTAACCTTTTTGGCCTGTTAAATGTAATTTAGATTAGGTTTGGTAGTTGTTCTTTTGTGTCTATAAAAGTGGCGTAATACTGCGACAAACTTATTCCCAGAAACCATATGTGAGTCAGAAATGCATGCAGGCACATTCTCCAGGCTCTTCCCATTCTGTTTCATCACTTTTTCATCCATTTCAGCCTTTTCCTCAGGCCCTCCGACCACCTTGTAGGGTTCAGCAGAAAATTACTTGCATTTCCCATTGACGTACATTTTACTTGCTATTAGGAATGAATGCGCGATTATTGCAAAGTACTCGTTATGAGTATAGCGATTACGAATATCACGGTACTCGCTCATCACTAACGATTATCCAAACTTGACATGATGTTTTTTAAACATGCAATAATAAAACTACAAACAATTGCAAACTCCAGATTTGTAGTTGGTGGCCTGTAGTCCACAACAGTAGGATAGGTCCAAGTTTCAATTGGAAACCCATCTTCGGATTGGGGGAGCAGCAACTCTCAAACACTTCCACCATCCCAATAATCCTGTTAAGGAATTTTCCAAATTCTAAAACAGCTGGTAGATTATACAGGTATGCTCCCTGCCATAAGCTGTGTCCAGCAGTAGTGTCCTTCTTTATGTGATGTCTTCTCTAGTAATGAGCGAATATGTTCGAAATCCAATCTCAAAAGTTAAGTTCGGCACGAATGTGGCACATTTGGATTCGTGTTCGGAAAGGCGAGCAAAATTTGTTCATTTCGGTAAAATCTGTAATTTTCGGCGAATTTACGTGGTTGCGGGGCAACTACTGCATTTTAAACAGTTTTGCTAGCATAGTGCTTGTGTATGATGAGCGGGGAGATGTGGCAGATGAGTGGGGGGGGCTGGTGATAACTCAGAACAGGTCAGATCAGCGGCGCACTGTTTTTTTTTTCTTCCTGTAGGCAGTAACTTTAAGTCAGGAAAGTGCAGCTAGCCAATCAGAGCGCAGGAAGCATACACAGTGTCCAGACACAAGGGCTTCTGAAATTGGCTGCTGAAATCACATGTCATCACATGCCATGTTCCCTCAGCACCATTTTATGCATGTCACTGAAGGAGATAGGTGCTGCTGAGTGTGCTCTGTCCAGTGTAATGAGAGATATAAGTTAGATAGATGGGCGCTTCTGTGGAAGTCAGATAGTGTAGATAAGTCTTGTGCTATGTACCTGTTCAATCGACCTTGCAGCCCTTTTTTTTTTGCTTTTGTGCAATCACTGAAAGAGCAGGGCCTATGGCTCAGAATAGTGCTGTGCATCGGTTGTACTGTCTGTGCTCCATGCAAGAGTATACCTTCAATCTATTTTTGCACTTGCTAATGTGATAAAGCAAGCAAACCCTTGTAGGCCACTTTTTTTTTGTGTGGTTGAAATTCAGCTATCTGCAGAGCTTGTCAGTGGAGAGCTTCTGAGTGCAGAGGGTGCACAAAAAAACATTTTTTTCATTTGCTAATGTGATAGTGCAAGCTGTGTTAGCCCAGATTGTCATTTTTTTGGTGGATGAACTTCAGCTTTATGCACAGTAAAACAAATATTTTTTTTCTGTTGCTGGCCACAGTCCACCAAAGATTTTTTTGCGTGGCAAACGTGAGACAGCCTGTTAAAAGTCACCTACTATCTTAGTGGCTGTGAACCTCAGCTGTTTTCAAAGTAAAAAAAAAAAATTTTTTGTCTTGCTAGGCAGAGTCGACCAAAGATTTTTTGTTGCTTGGCAAACGTCATACTCTGCTATACGGCAGCTACTAAGTTAGTGGCGGTGAACCTCAGCTGTTTTCAAAGTAAAAAAATAGATTTTTAGTCTTGCTAGGCAGAGTCCACAAACTTTTTTTGTGTGGTAAATGTTGTACACTGTGCTATACGTCAGCTACTATGTTAGTGGCAGTGAATTTCAGCTGTTTTCAGAGTAAAAAAAAATATTTTTTTGTGTTGCTAGCCACAGTTCACCAAAGAATTTTTTGTGTCTCAGACGTGTTACACTCTGATATAAGTCACCTATTGCTTTTAGTGGCAGTGAAATTCTGCTGTTTTCAGAGTAAAAAAATAGATATTTTCTGTTGCTAGCCACAGTGCATCATAGATTTTTTTGTGTGGCAAACGTCATACACTCTGCTATATGTCAACCACGACCATTACGTTAGTGGTTGTGAACTTCAGCTGTTTTCAGAGTAAAAAAATTATTTTTTCTGTTGCTAGTCAGAGTCCACAAAAGATTTTTTGGTGTCAAAAATGTGATACACTTTGCTAAAAGCCACATACTATTTTAGTGGCGGTGAAATTCAGCTGTATGCAGAGCTTATGCAGAGTAAATAAATCTATTTTTTACTGTGACTAATGTGATACTGCAGGCTAGATCTGAGTTTGAAATATCTTGGAGCATATATTCTATGTTATACAGGCCTCATCCACAGTCAAAAAATACTTTCTTTGATTCCTAACGTTATACAGCAGGGAAAATTTCACAGTGATCGAGGGGGGTTGGCGATACCAGAAAAACTATTAGTGAAAGTGTTAGTGAAGGCGAGGAACAAATGGAAGAGCAAGAGGTGATGGGCAAGCAACAGTCAGAACATGAAAAGGATAATCACCCCCTCTCTGTTCGTGTTTGTCGGGTGGAGACAGAGAAAACAAGCATCAGAATTACCCAGCCACCAACACAGCATGGGCTTGAACCTCAGGAAAGAGGCCGACATATGAGTGCGTTCTTGCTGCACTATCTGCAACATGATTCCCATATAGTTATGATTCAAAATAGTGCCGACAACTGGGTTGCCACTCTGTTTGATCCATGTTATAAGAGTTAATTTTGCCAGATCCTTCCCGCCATGGAAAGGGACCCGCGAATGCTGGAGTTTCGAAACACGCTTTTATACAACCTTAAGATAGGTTTCCCCAGAGCCAGCAGTGAGGCAAACAGAGTTCAACGCAGCTCTAGACTTCCAACCTCCGGCACGTCAATTCATCAAAGCCAAAATATTAGCAGCAGCAGTAGTGTAAGTGGCAGAAGCAATTTCTGTGAGACCTTTTACACATTTTTTAGACCAGCTCATGCACCTGCACAACAGAGTACAAGTTTGACACGTGGTGAACGACTTGCGAGGATGGTGAATTCCTGATTGAGTCTCCATCTGCTCGGTTGGCTGTAGTGGAAGAGGTTTTGGTTCCTAATTCTACAATTTCTACTGTAGTGAAATTAATGCCGCTTTGCTGGTGCCTGCCACTAATTTTTAGAAATGTGGAGAACCCTGACAGGGTCTCCATCTATTGGGTTTGGCTGTAGTGGAAAAGGTTTCTATCTCCATTAAACTACTTCTACTCTGGTGAAATTCATGCCACTTTGGTGGGTTTAGGACCAAATGTTTTCAAATGGGAACAGTCCTGATTGGGTCTCCATCTACTGGGTTCACTGTAGGGGAAGAGGTTTCTGTCTCCATTAAACTACTTCTATTCTGGTTAAATTCATGCCACTTTGGTGGTGTTAGGCCCTAATTTAGGTAAATGTAAACACTTCTGATTGAGTCTCCATCTACTGGGTTGGCTGTACTGGAGGTGTTGGTCTTAATTACCCTATTTCTACTGTAGTGAAAGTGATGCCACTTTGCTGGTGTCTGCCACTAATTTTTGGAAATGTGGGGAATCATGATTGGGTCTCCATCTATTGGATTGGCTGTAGTGGAAGCGGTGTCGGTCCCCATTAGACTAGTTAAACTTTAGTGAAATTCATGCCACTTTGGAGGTTTTAGGCCGTCATTTTTTTAAATATGAACACTCCTGACTATGTCTCCATCTATTGGGATGGCATTAATGGAAGACGTTTCGGTCTTCATTAAACTACTTTTACTCTGGTGAAATTGATGCTACTTTGCAGGTGTCTGCCACAAATTTTTGGAAATGTGGAGAATCCTGATTGGGTCTCTATCTATTCGGTTTGGCTGTAGTGGAAGAGGTTTCTGTCTACATTAAACTACTTCTACTCTAGTTAAATTGATGCCACTTTGTTGGTGTTACGCCCTAATTTAGGGAAATGTGAACACTCCTGATTAGGTCTCCATCTCCTGGGTTGGTCAGAGTGGAAGAGGTTTTGGTCTCTATCTATTTGTATAGTTATACTGCAGTGAAATTAATTATTTGGTGCAAATATTGTTCTCCACAAAGGGGTACACAAACATGATTAACTCAAAATTGGTTTTCAATAAACAACCATCAGCCACCCCATCAAACGCATCTGCTGCTTCTTCCTCCTCCTCTGTTAAAGAGCCAAATATTGTCATGCAGGTCTCCGACCGCAGAACCTACGGTTGTACACTCGCTCCAGTCAGGCTGAGTGAGAGCCCGTCAGTTTTAACAGAAGCTGACATGCCTGCTGTGTTTGTTTCACCGAGCACAACATATATTTCTCAATCCACCGTAACATCTCCGCCTGCACCTCACTCACGGTCTAGCAGTTTGTCCATTTCACCGCACTATGCCGTCTCTCAGAACAGCAGCCAGTCCTCGGTCCCACAGTTGTGGTCACGTAAAAGATTGTTTACTCCTACACATGACAAAGCTAAGATGTTGAACTCCACCATCTTTAATCTGTAGGCCATGGAAATGGTGGTCTTAGGCCCCATTTTTTTAAAATGTGAACAGTTCTGATTGTGTCTTCATCTGCTGGGTTGGCTGTATTAGAAGCGGTGTCTGTCCCCATTATACTACTTAAACTCTAGTGAAATTGATGCCACTTTGCTGCTGTTTGCCACTAATTTTTGAAAATATGGAGAATCCTGATTGCGTCTCCATCTATTGGGTTTGGCTGTAGTGGAAGAGGTTTCTGTCTCCATTAAACTACTTCTACTCAGGCGAAATAGATACCACTTTGCTGGTGTCTGCCACTAATTTTTGGAAATCTGGGGAATCCTGATTGGGTCTCCATCTATTGGGTTGGCTCTAGTGGCAGTGTTGTTGGTCCCCATTATACTACTTAAACTCTAGTGAAATTCATGCCACTTTGGAGGTTTTAGGCTCTCATTTTTTTAAATGTGAACACTTCTGATTGGGTCTCCATCTATTTGGATGGCTCTAGTGGAAGAGATTTCGGTCTCCATTAAACTACTTCTACTCTGGTGAAATTGATGCCACTTTGCTGGTGTCTGCCACTAATTTTTGGAAATATGGGGAATCCTGATTGGGTCTCCATCTATTTGGTTTGGCTGTAGTGGAAAAGGTTTTTATCTCCAGTAAACTATTTCTACTCTGGTGAAATTTATGCTACTTTGTGTCTGCCACTAATTTTTGGAAATGTGGGGAATACTGATTGGGTCTCCATCTATTGGGTTGGCTGTAGTGGAAGAGGTTTCTGTCTCCATTAAACTACTTCTACTCTGGTGAAATTCTTTCCAATTTGGTAGTGTTAGGCCCTACTTTAGGGAAATGTAAACACTTCTGATTGAGTCTTCATCTACTGGGTTGGCTTCAGGGGAAGACGTGTTGTTCCTAATTCTACAATTTCTACGGTAGTGAAATTAATGCCACTTTGCTAGTGTCTTCCACTAATTTTTGGAAATGTGGGGAATCCTGATTGGGTATCCATGAGTGATGAGCGAGCACCGTAATATTCGTAATCGCTATACTCGTAATGAGTACTTTGTAATAATTGCGTATTCGTTCCGAATAGCGACTACAATGTAAGTCAATTTGAAATGCGAGTAATTTTCTGCTGGACCCTACAAATGGGTCTGGGGACCTTAAGAAAAGGCTGAAATGAATGGGAAAGTGATGAAACAGAATGGGAAGAGCCTGGAGAATGTGCCTGCATGCGTTTCTGAATCACATATGGTTTCTGGGAATAAGTTTGTCGCAGTAATACGCCACTTTTACAGACACACAAGAACAACTACCAAACGTTACCTAAATTGCATTTAACAGGCCAAAAAGGTTAAGAAACAGTTTTTCCTACATAATCACTTGTATATAAGGCTAAATAAACCAGAGAAACCAAAAGAATATCCCTTTTAGCCTTTGTTCACATATACAGTTGTGGCATTTTTACCATCGCCTTTTGGGAGGGCCCTGACTTATACATTTTGTAGGTCCCTCAGTCATACATCATTTTTAGTTTGCTATTCCCCAACCCTTTACTATCACAGCTAGAACGCACCAGTAGGTATGTTGATTAGAGATGAGCGTTGTTCTACTCGAACTGTTCACCATTCTCAAATTCGAGCTGTTTTGGGCGGTGTTCGAGCCGTTCGGCGAACACGAACGATTTGAGAAAAATTCGGCTGTTCGAGGTTATGTTCGATAACTGTTCGTGCACCAAAATCATAACTGGATTTTTTCTCAGTAATGATGAAAATTAATGTTAATACGCAGTTTGAGTGTACAGCGGGGTGGGGGGAGGGGCAGGGGATCGATCTCTGCAGGAATAATGAAGATCTCCATTTTTTTTTCTCTTTCCCGCATTTGCAGTGGGGAGGTGCAGTCTGTCAGCCTATCAGCAGAGCACACACGGAGCGAACTGCTGTTTTTCACACAAGCAAGGGCATGTGTCATTGGCAGTGTATGTCACATGTCCTTGCCCTATAAGACCAAGCCATTTTCCCCGTCGCCACCATTTTCTCACTGCTGCAGCTGCGTGTTAGACGGCACCGCTGTTGCTGTGTGCGCTATACCTTGTTAATTTCAAGCCAATTTTCGCACAAATCTACAGATAGCTTGGGAGTAGGGAATAGTTGTGATTGCAGTCCTTTTAAGGACTAGGTTACAGCATTTCCTACGACTTTTATCAGGCAGGTCTGTGCTCTTAAATAGATAGATTGTGGGAGTAAAGACTAATTGTAATTGCAGTCCTTTTCAGGACTAGGTTACATCAGTTCCTATCAGTTTTTGCCAGGCAGGTCTGTGCCAGTGCTGTGCAAGTTTTTTTCACAGAATTTGGCTGAATCTAGCAAAGCTAATCCTTTTTGGCCTATTGCAGAGTGTGTTAGTCAGTGGAGTAGCCTATCTGTGTTGCAAGATATACCACCTGTGTATAGAATACCAATTTTTTTACTGCACCTAGTGAAGTAAAATCTTTTGGGCATAGCATCATTCTATTAGTCCATCTATACTGACCTCCATCAGGTTGCAAATTGAATATAATTTTTTTCTGCATCTAGCTCTGAAAAAATATTTGGGCTTCTAGCAGTGTGTGGGACTTGTTCTATTGGTCCATCTATACTGACCTCCATCGGGTTGCAAACTGAATATAATTTTTTTCTGAATCTAGCTCTGAAAAAATATTTGGCCTTCTAGCAGTGTGTGGGACTTTCTCTATTAGTCCATCTATACTGACCTCCATCAGGTTGCAAATTAAAAATAATTTTTATCTGCATCTAGTTCTGAAAAAATATTTGGCCTTCTAGCAGTGTGTGGGACTTTCTCTATTAGTCCATCTATACTGACCTCCATCAGGTTGCAAATTAAAAATAATTTTTATCTGCATCTACCTCCGAAAAAATATTTGGGCTTCTAGCTGTGTGTGGGACTTGTTCTATTAGTCCATCTATACTGACCTCCATCAGGTTGCAAACTGAATATAATTTTTTTCTGCATCTAGCTCTGAAAAAATATTTGGCCTTCTAGCAGTGTGTGGGACTTTCTCTATTAGTCCATCTATACTGACCTCCATCACGTTGCAAACTGAATATATTTTTTTCTGCATCTACCTCTGAAAAATTATTGGGCTTCTAGCTGTGTGTGGGACTTGTTCTATTAATCCATCTATACAGACCTCCATGAGGTTGCAAACTGAATATATTTTTTTTCTGCATCTACCTCTGAAAAAATATTTGGGCTTCTAGCTGTGTGTGGGACTTGTTCTATTAGTCCATCTATACTGACCTCCATCAGGTTGCAAACTGAATATAATTTTTTTCTGCATCTAGCTCTGAAAAAATATTTGGCCTTCTAGTAGTGTGTGGGACTTTCTCTATTAGTCCATCTATACTGACCAACATCAGGTTGCAAATTAAAAATAATTTTTATCTGCATCTAGCTCTGAAAAAATATTTGGCCTTCTAGCAGTGTGTGGGACTTTCTCTATTAGTCCATCTATACTGACCTCCATCAGGTTGCAAATTAAAAATAATTTTTATCTGCATCTTCCTCTGAAAAAATATTTGGGCTTCTAGCTGTGTGTGGGACTTGTTCTATTAGTCCATCTATACTGACCTCCATCAGGTTGCAAACTGAATATAATTTTTTTCTGCATCTAGCTCTGAAAAAATATTTGGCCTTCTAGCAGTGTGTGGGACTTTCTCTATTAGTCCATCTATACTGACCTCCATCAGGTTGCAAATTAAAAATCATTTTTATCTGCATCTAGCTCTGAAAAAATATTTGGCCTTCTAGCAGTGTGTGGGACTTTCTCTATTAGTCCATCTATACTGACCTCCATCAGGTTGCAAATTAAAAATAATTTTTATCTGCATCTAGCTCTGAAAAAATATTTGGCCTTGTAGCAGTGTGTGGGACTTTCTCTATTAGTCCATCTATACTGACCTCCATCAGGTTGCAAATTAAAAATAATTTTTATCTGCATCTACCTCTGAAAAAATATTTGGGCTTCTAGCTGTGTGTGGGACTTGTTCTATTAGTCCATCTATACTGACCTCCATCAGGTTGCAAACTGAATATAATTTTTTTCTGCATCTAGCTCTGAAAAAATATTTGGCCTTCTAGCAGTGTGTGGGACTTTCTCTATTAGTCCATCTATACTGACCTCCATCAGGTTGCAAATTAAAAATAATTTTTTTTCTGCATCTACCTCTGAAAAAATATTGGGCTTCTAGCTGTGTGTGGGACTTGTTCTATTAATCCATCTATACAGACCTCCATCAGGTTGCAAACTGAATTTAATTTTTTTCTGCATCTACCTCTGAAACAATATTTGGGCTTCTAGCTGTGTGTGGGACTTGTTCTATTAGTCCATCTATACTGACCTCCATCAGGTTGCAAACTGAATATAATTTTTTTCTGCATCTAGCTCTGAAAAAATATTTGGCCTTCTAGCAGTGTGTGGGACTTTCTCTATTAGTCCATCTATACTGACCTCCATCAGGTTGCAAATTAAAAATAATTTTTTTTCTGCATCTACCTCTGAAAAAATATTGGGCTTCTAGCTGTGTGTGGGACTTGTTCTATTAATCCATCTATACAGACCTCCATCAGGTTGCAAACTGAATATAATTTTTTTCTGCATCTACCTCTGAAACAATATTTGGGCTTCTAGCTGTGTGTGGGACTTGTTCTATTAGTCCATCTATACTGACCTCCATCAGGTTGCAAACTGAATATAATTTTTTTCTGCATCTACCTCTGAAAAAATATTTGGGCTTCTAGCTGTGTGTGGGACTTGTTCTATTAGTCCATCTATACTGACCTCCATCAGGTTGCAAACTGAATATATTTTTTTTCTGCATCTACCTCTGAAAAAATATTTGGCCTACTAGCAGTGTGTGGGACTTGTTCTATTAGTCCACCTATACTGACCTCCATCAGGTTGCAAATTCAAAATAATTTTTTGTCTGCATCTAGCTCTGAAAAAATATTTGGCCTTCTAGCAGTGTTTGGGACTTTCTCTATTAGTCCATCTATACTGACCTCCATCAGGTTGCAAACTGAATATATTTTTTTTCTGCATCTACCTCTGAAAAAATATTTGGGCTTCTAGCTGTGTGTGGGACTTGTTTTATTAGTCCATCTATACTGACCTCCATCAGGTTGCAAATCGAATATAATTTTTTTCTCCATCTAACCCAGCCAATAGTTTTGGCCTAATACCACAGTTTGGCCACTCAGCTCTGCTCGGTTCCCATCCATTGTTTTTTTGTGCAAACAACTCCAGAGTTGTGAATTAGTTAACCACCAAAATGAGTGGAAAAAGGCCTGCTGCTGGTGGAAAGGGGAATAGGCGTGTTGGGAAGGGGAAAAAAGGTTGTGTCCGTGGGGTAGGTGTTAAAGCAACAGTAACATCTGCAGAAGAAAGACCATCTTCCAGCCAAACTAAAATGTCTACTTCTTTTAGCGGACAATGTGATAAGATCCCTTTCTTACAGCCACGCTAATCGCTACAAATTCCAGATGAGGCACAAAAACAGCAGGTGCTTCAACGGATATCAAGTGCTCCTTTAAGTGGGCTCTCCTCCACATCAACTTCAACATCACAAATACTCCAGTCCTCAAAGGTGTCACCCCAATCGCACTTGCTTCCTCACAGCTCCCAAATCTCCAGCTGCCCGTCTGAGTATGAGGTAGAACAGATGGTTGAGTCTGCAGAGCTGTTTACTCATACTATAGCCTGGGAATCAGAGGTCGACTCCAGCGCTTCTGTGAATCCAGACGAGGAAATGATCTGCACTGATGCCCAGAATCTTTATGAGTCGGATCCAGGACCAGACGCAGAAGGTTCTGACCATAATGTAGACCCTCATTCCCAAACTGTAACTCCTGTTGGTGGAGACAATGAGGAAGACGATGATGAGACTCAAATACCTGATTGGAGTGACAACTTTAGTTTTTTGTCAGGGCAGGAACAGGTTGGCTCTGAGGACGACGGGTGTGATAACGCACAGGGTGATGATGATGAGGTTGGAGATCCCACTTACTGTCAACCCACAGTCAGCCAAGAGATGAGGTCAGCAGAGGAGGTGGAGGAAGATGCTAGTGACGACGAGGTCAGGTTGCGCCTTCCTGGACAGAGACGTAGTACTGGAAGCACGTCAACAACTGCATCCTCAAACACAACTCTGCCTCTCACCACAAGTCGTGGTGGCTCTTCAGGTCGCATGGGTGCTAAGCCTTGCATAGCCTGGGCATTTTTTCAGATCGATAAAGATGACCCAACTCGTGTTATCTGTAACATTTGTCAGCAAAAGCTAAGTAGAGGCCAAAAAATACATAGTTTGAGTACTTCATGCATGAACCGGCAAATGGACATGAAGCATAAGTTGCAGTGGGAAGCTCAGTGTGCTACAATGCGGCCTAGCCAGCTGGGCCAACCACCGTCTGCCATATCTTGTGCATCCGCGGCCTCTTCATCCTCTGTGACTGGGGGGACAGCAGTCACACCTGTTTTGGGGCGCAGACCTGCCACCTCTTTACCCCCAACAGCCAGCGTGATTGGCAGGTCATCATTTTCTTTGGAGGTGGTAACACCAGCTGGTGTTGAGCGATGTCCGACATCGATAGCACCACCTTTGGATCAAGGCAACCTAACATGTCCGCCTGCATCTTCCTCACAGACCGGCAGTTTGCCGGGGACACCCTTATCAACCCCGTCTAAGCACAATAGCCAGCCCTCGGTCCCTCAGATGTGGACAAGTAAAAGACCATTTCCTCCTAGCCATGAGAAAGCTAAGAGGTTGAATTTCACCATCTGCAAGCTCTTGGCTACAGAAATGCTGCCTTTCCGCCTGGTGGACACAGAGGATTTTCGAGACCTTATGTCCGTCGCAGTGCCCCAGTACCAGATGCCCAGTCGGCACTACTTCTCAAAGAAAGGTGTGCCTGCGCTCCACCAGCATGTCGCACACAACATCACCGCTTCTTTGAGAAACTCTGTGTGTGACAGGGTGTATTTCACCACAAACACTTGGATGAGTAGGCATGGACAGGGGCGTTACATGTCGCTGACTGGGCACTGGGTAACTATGGTGACAGCAGGACAAGGGGCTGCTGTCCAAGTCTTGCCGTCCCCACGAGTTGTGCGTCAATCCTCTTTATGTCAAAGTTCCTCCACTGCTTCTGCCTCCTCAACCTCCTCTCGGTCTTCCACCTTCACCCAAAGCCTGTCTGGTCATGCCACAAGCTTTCTAACTGCGCAGAAGGGATCCTGCACACCTCCTTACTATGCTGGCAGTAGGGCTCAACGTCATCAGGCGGTTTTTACTTTGAAATGTCTGGGAAATGTGAGTCACACAGCTGAGGAGTTGTGGTCAGCTCTGGAGAACCAATTTCATGAATGGTTGTCTCCACTGGACCTGAAACCAGGGAAGGCCGTGTGCGACAATGCTGCAAACCTGGGTGCGGCCCTTCGCCGGGGCAATGTCACACACGTGCCTTGTATGGCTCACGTGTTGAACCTGGTTGTCCAGCAATTTTTAGCCCACTATCCCAGACTAGATGGCCTTCTGCAGAGGGCACGGTCGCTGTGTGCTCACTTCCGCCGTTCGCATCCCGCAGCTCAGCGACTTACATCTCTACAGAAGTCGTTGGGCCTGCCACTTCACCGGCTAAAATGCGATGTGCCTACCTGGTGGAATTCAACTCTGCACATGTTGCAGCGACTGTGGCAGCACCGACAAGCCCTGGTGCAATACGTTCTGACGTATAGCCTGGGCCAACGAGATCCAGAGGTGGGGCTAATCACGCTGGAGGAGTGGTCTCAGATCAGGGACCTATGCACCCTTCTGCACAGTTTTGAAATGGCGACGAAGATGTTTAGTGCTGACGATGCCATTATCAACATGACTATTCCGGTGATTAACATGCTGGAGCACATGTTAAACAGAATTCGGAGTCAGGTGGTGGCACAAGAGGAGGTGGAGGAAGTAGAGGAGGAGGAGTTGTATGCGGAAGGGCTAACATCTGCAAGGTCCAGACGGTCGGCAGCACCAATGCGGCAGGCATGTGAGGGTGGGGGAGATGGTTTTACCAGGGCGCATGGTAGCAGCCAAACTAGTGAGGAAGGTGCAGGAGCCCAGGAAGAAGTGGAGGACGAACTGATGGAAGACTCATCAGATGAGGGAGACCTTGATCACATTTCTGTTGTGCGAGGTTGGGGGGAGAGGACAGAGGAAGGAAGCATGATTGTTACCTCGCCACCAACACAACAGGGACTTGGTGCTCCTGGATGCGCAACACACATGAGTGCCTTCTTGCTGCACTACCTGCAACATGACCCTCGAATTGTGAGAATTAGAAATAATCCTGACTACTGGGTTGCCACACTGTTAGATCCCCGGTACAAAAGTAAATTTGCCGAAATTATTCCTGCCATAGAAAGGGATGCACGCATGCAGGAGTATCAGCAGAGACTGTTGCAGAATCTTACATGTGCTTTTCCACAAAACACCAATGGTGCACGTAGTGAATCTCACAGTTCCAACTTGCCAACCGTGGGACCGTCAAGTGTTCAGCACTCAAACCGTAACAGAACCACAGTATCTGCTGGTAACATCAATTTTGCGGAATCATTTCACCACTTTTTTAGCCCATCCTTTGCAAGGCCACAGGAGACAAGAAGTCTGACACATAGTCAACGCCTAGAGATGATGGTACAGGAGTATCTCCAAGTAAACATTGAAGCCATGACTGTGTCACTGGACCCTTGCTCTTTTTGGGCTTCCAAACTGGATAAATGGCCGGAGCTAGCCACTTACGCCTTGGAGATCTTGTCATGCCCCGCAGCCAGCGTTCTGTCTGAACGTGTGTTCAGCGCTGCTGGTGGTGTGCTGACAGATAAGCGCACGCGGCTCTCCACTGATAATGTAGACAGACTCACGTTCATAAAGATGAACAAATCATGGATCCGAAACGACTTTTCTACCCCTGTGTCATCCTGGGGAGAGTAAAAGCTTGATGATTGGTTAAAATCACCCTACCAACTGTTTTAAGCTTTCAAATTACTAATCATGTTTATCTGTATCTTGGCTGGAAAATAATTTGGGCTTTGTAGCAGTGTGCAGCACTGATTCTATTAGGCCATCTATAATAAGCTCCACCAGATTTAAAATTACTAATCATGTTTATCTGTATCTTGGCTGGAAAATAATTTGGGCTTTGTAGCAGTGTGCAGCACTGATCCTATTAGGCCATCTATACTAAGCTCCACCAGATTTAAAATTAATAATAATTTTTAGCTGCATCTAGCCCGGAAAATAATTTTGGGGCTCCGAGATGCGCAAGATACATAAGTGCCTTCTTGCTGCACTACCTGCAACATCACCCTCATATTGTCAGAATTCGAAGTAATCATGACTACTGGGTTGCCACACTCTTAGATCCCCCAAACTTTTCGATCAACCTTTTCATTTTAATAAAGACCAAAAAAATGGTCATTTTTGAAATTGTAAGCATTAGCAGGTTATTAGAAACTGAAATCAAACAGTTTTCAACTCAAAACTTTATTCTAGGTGATGTTACATTTTCACATAGGACCCCTTGTTCGAAAGGAGCTTCTGAACTCTCTCGTCCATTGAATTTGTCATGTTTTGGATGGTTTCTGCTTCAATTGTTTTGCATGAATACCCTCCCAGAGGTGTTGCTTAGATGTGAACTGCCTCCCGCCATCATAGACACTCCTTTTGATGATGCTCCAGAGGTTCTGAATGGGGTAGAGGTCAGGGGAGCATGGGGGTCACACCATAAGTTTGTCCCCTTTTATGCCCATATCAGCCGGAGATGCAGATGTTTTATGTGCAGCATGAGATGGTGCATTATCATGCAAAAAAATGATTTTGCTGTGAAATACACGGTTCTTCTTCTTGAACCATGGCAAGAAGTGCTGTTTGAGAAAATCCACATACATTATGGAGTTCATCTTTAGCGCCTTCAGGGATCCTAAAGGGGCCGACAATCTCTCTCCCCATGATTCCAGCCCAAAACATTACTCCACCTCCTCCTTGTTGGCGCTGTAGCCGTGTTTGCGTGGGGTGTCCATCAACCAGCCATCCTCCACTCCATCCATCTGGACCATCGAGCGCTGCACGGCACTCATCCGTGAACAAAACAGTTTTGAAATCAGTCTTCATGTAATGTTTAGCCCACTGGAGCCGTTTCTGCTTGTGTGAAGTGGATAGAGGAGGTCGATAGGATGGCGTATGCACAGCTGCAAACCTCTGAAGGACCCTGCATCTTGTTGTTCGGGGGACGTTGGAGGCACCAGCAGCTTCAAAAACTTGTCTGCTGCTATGACGAGGCTTTTTTGCCGCTGCTCTTTTAACCTGACGTAATTGCCTGTAGGAAAGAGTCCTCAATTTGCCCTTATCAGCACGCACACGTGTGTACTGTGAATCAGCTACATACTTCTTGATTGCCAAGACACTTCATCCTGATCATCGCACAATGTTGATTGTAGTCATGCCTTGACCTAAACACTCCACAATTTGTTGCTTCTCAGCAGCCGACACATCCTTTTTCTTTCCCATTTTGGCAGAAAATGTAGGCTGCTTAATAATGTGAGACAGCCTTCTTAAGTAGTCTTGCCTTTCATTGGACACACCTGCCAAACTAATTAGCACAGATGTCTGCAATTTCTTACAGTGATATAAAGAGCCCTGACACACATCACCATCAATGAGTTTAACTGACAAACAAACAAATTCTTCCCTTATCACTCCTAAACACTTTTTGCATAATAATTTGGAACACAGTGTACATGTGCTTTTCCACAAAACACCAGTGGTTCACGTAGTGAATCTTACAGTTCTAACTTGCCAACCGTGGTCTGTATGGAGTTGTTCAATAAAGGGCCCAAAATTAAGATAACATAGATGGGAGAGGTCTCTATGAATAGGAATTCCTAAGTATTTGATACCCTGTGAGGGCCAGGCAAAGGGAAAGTTGGACTGGATGGAATCCTATATGGATTTGGGGAGGGAGACATCGAGGGCCTCAGACTTCGCTGCATTGATTTTAAAATTTGACCATGTAACAAAGTGATCTATTTCAGCCATAACAGCATGGATGGATATATGTGATTGAGTGATATATACTAGGACATCATCAGCAAGTAGAGAGCACTTGTACTTGGTGCCTCCCACCTCAATCCACCTAATATTGGGGTTATGGCGAATTGATGAGAGCAGGTGCTCCGTCACTAGGATGTATAAGAGAGGGGACAGAGGACATCCCTGCCTTGTCCCATTGGTGATTGTGAAAGGTGATGAAAATGTTCTGATGCACCCCCTGGGCCTTGGGACACCCGGAGCCGGACCCTTTTTGGTGGATGCTGGTGGTTGTAGTCTTCGTGGCGGCGACCCGGTTCCGTGGCTCAGGGTGGTCAAACCAGTGGCGGAACTATTTATGTGGTTTTGATGTTTAAATGTCCGACTACGCCACCCGTGGATTGCGGTCAGAGTGAACCGCCGCTGCAGGGCAGACCGCTGAGGCTGGTGCTGTTGGTGCAGCAGAGCGTAGCATAACTCCCCACGGGAGGAGTATAGCTTCAGGGCAGTGTATGCGGAGGATGGGGGTGATGGTGCAGGGCAGCAGCAGTAACGACACGGAGTCAGTGATGCAGTCCAGGGCCTTTACTCACAGTTCTTATTATCCAGACCATGTCTGCAGGTAACGGCTGCCCACGTCGTACTGTGCTCACCAGGTGAGGGGCTCAGACAACTCCCAGATAACTTTGGAGCGCTTCACAGGACCCCCTTTGTGTGTCCTTTGTCTGGCCTTTCTTACCAACCCTTCTGTCCGGCTGCCTCGGGCCTCCTCTTGGTAAACTTGGCGCCAGTTTCCCTGACCCTATGTGGTGCCTTCCCAACGGGTGTAGCGAGGGGCTGCGCCACATAAAATGTCAGAGCCTCCGGTTTCTAGCTGAGGGTCGTTTCCTGCCTCCACTAGTTTCGGGGACCGGTCTCCCCCTTTGGCCTGACCCCTCCACGCAGGTGGATTCGGGCGTGCGTGGCGACTCGCCCGTCCGCACCTTTGGGATCCCTTCATTCCTCGTTCCTGGAGCCTTCTCCGCTCCTCTTCCTTCCTTCTCCCTCTTCCAGGCCTGGGCCTCTGTTACTAGGCCCGCCTCCGGAGCAGAGCTCATGCAGAGCCCCTGCTCCCTGCCACTTCTGCTCAGACTTCTCTGCACTGAACTAAGATGGTGCCCACCTTTTATACTCCCTTCTCAATGCACCCAGGAACTGCTTCCTCCCTGCTCCTGCACTACAGGGTTCCCCTTCCTCAGTGTTCCCTCCCCCCACTCCAGACAGGGACAGGGACTGTCGTGCCCATCTCAGAAGCATATTGGTCGCCCTGCCCCACGGCAATGTGGTGTAATGCATGCAGGTGTCGGGTCCTGATCCACACTCCATCCTTACCTGAGAGTGAGATATCACACCTCTGGGTGAGGTGCAATACCTCTGTAGCAACCGAGCCCTCAGGGTGCTACAGTTCCATTTATCTTCAGCATAGGTGACGTATTGTGATACAGGGCCGTGATTTTGGCTATAAAAGGGTCCCCTAGACCCCTACCCCAAGCTTTTTAAGAGAATCATATATGGCGTGCCAGGAGACTCCATGGAATGCTTTCTCAGCATCCAACGAGAGTATCTAATTACAAATTTTTAACTGCATCTAGCCCAGGAAATACTTTGTGCCTAGTAGCAGTGTCTGGACACTTAATTTTTTCAAAGGAAATGCTTCGGGACCACGGGATACTCAGTGAAGAGCATCAGGAGGCACCCCAAGGCATAGGGGCTGGGACTGGCAGTAGGATGCCTTGCGGTGGACAGCAGAGCTCGATCCTTATAAAAGCTTTTTAACTGCAGCAGCTTTAGTGGACGCTACTGGAGCTGAAATTACGCAGCTGCTGGCATGAGACTTGCCCTCCAATAGATCCTTGTAAATGGATTTAAAGTGTATTCATTCAAATTAGAGAGACAATTTAAATTAAAAAGCTTAGAGCTGCCTCCACCACAGGGGGGCTCGCTCGACCCACCAGCGGACAGGCACCAGTATTGGGAGAGGGGGGCTGGCCGTCAGGGTTCACCGCGGCTCTGGCACAAACCCGGCGACACGGAGGTGGCACGGGCAGGAGCGGACTGAACGTGTCGGCTTCTCACATTTTGGATTTTAGAAGGGCATGACATGCCTATATTTGTGTCTCCCCCTCCTTTTACTCCTCCACCTCTTTTCTTTTCGCATGACTATATGTACTTGTCACTTTTCCATGTGTTAGTTGTGTCTTCTGAGCAGTTTGTCAGCTTTTGGACACCTTTGAAGGTGTTTTCTATGTGTTTCTATGTGTTTTTGTTTGCCTGCCATTGGTTTTAACGGTGTTCGAAGGTGTTCGACGAACAGTTCGACGAACAGTTCGGCGAACACACGGGTGTTCGACGAACCGAACCGAACTCGAACACTACGGGGGTGGCTCAACACTAATGTTGATCTTTGACATGTGAGACCTCAAGTCGCTCTGTAACATGCGTTTTGGAGGCACAGTTGCTACTGACATTTGGGCGATCCTTCCATCATTGACACTCAGAGACTACAGAGAAAATGGCCAAGAGACATTGAGTAATAGAAAGTAGCAGTGAGTGCGGCCTACGATCCTCAAGTATGGCTGAACTCTGTGAACTAGAAAAATAACGCTGCACTAGTCAACTGGATGACAAGCTAAATATATCACTTGTGCAAGTCAATGGACAATAGATATATGGTGCCACCCCCTCCAGGAGGGGTTGGAGAAGCTTCTTCAAATGGCTTAGATGTTTTGATTGTCAATATTCCCCAGATTATATAGCAAGAGAAGACTTCTTGATACTGTACTACTTGGTCCAGTGCAGAATGTGCATCGTATTTCCAAAAATTACTCCTGGGGCCTGTGTCATAGGTGCAGGAAGATTCCATGACAAGGGCTTCCCTTGACAAACATTATCTACGATGGAGTACTGTAGTAGTTGTGGCCCTCAATTCAAGTTTTCAGAGGGCCATCAGTCAGTCATCAACAGTCAGTGTAAATTTCTACTGAATATGTATCCCCTCAATCACAATGTGGCACAACTTGTCACAAGGGCCTCCAATGACAAATATTAGTTTGGTAGGACTATTGTACATTCCAGATTTTTCCACTGGACAATATGCATAGGGTTTGTAATAATTAGCTATGGTTGACTCAGGAAGCCACCATCCCAAGGGCCTCCAATCACAAATAGTAGTTAGGCTGGAGTAGGAATACTGTCCTGGTTTGTCCACTGCACAATGTGCATAGGATTTGTAAAAATTATCCCTATGGGCTGTGTCATGGTTGATTCACTATTTTGTCAGTGCCTGTGACAGCTAGCTTGGCTTGTGTCATCAACATCTGAAAATCTGTCTACAAAACCCAAAATGCCAAAAAAGTCTGTTCTTAAGGGACATGGACGTTGTGTTATCCGTGTTGCGCAACAAGGCACTCAGTCTTTGTCAGGTCAGAAGAAGCTTGATGCATCCACCATGTTCCTGGAAAAAGTTCCCTGTTTGGAACATAAATGTGTGTGGAAGCCAGAAGAGTGAGAGCAGATTCTGTCTTGGATAGCAGACAAGACTTCTACGCATTTGTAAAACATCAACAAATCTTCCATGACCACACAGTCTACTGTGGATACACAGAACGCTGGCCCTTCCAATCCTGAAGCTGGCTCTCCTTCCTCCCACCACTTTCAGTCACAGGAGATATATGACCCCGAGCTTGGCCACTCTGAGGATGTGTTTGGTACGTATCCTATGGTTGGCTCTGGACTATCAACGTGCAGCATTGAAGAGGGACAAGAGGAGGTGGCGTGCGTTGATGCTCAAGTATTTGAGGACCTACGGCCAGAAGAAAGCCATTTGGAGGAACGTCATTTACTGTCTCCAGAGGTGGAGGCTGATGATGATGAGACACAGTTGCCATCAGGTCAGCCTACAATGTCAACTGAGAAGGAGGATGAGATAGAAGACGAGGTGGTCGATGATGAGTCCATTGATCTGACCTGGACCATTGGCACGCATAGCCACGACAGCAACACAGAGGAAGATGGATATGAAGCACCAACACAGGCACCAAGGGGTCGTGGTTTGCCCAGATTGAGAACTGGGTCAACTGTTCCCAAGAGCACCCCCGCTGTACGCCAAGTCAGGGCTAGGGGGCGTTCAGTTGCTGTGTGGAATTTTTTTTTCTGAAAGCCCTTAAGAGAAAAACATTGCTGTCTGTAGCATCTGCCATACCAAATTGAGCAGAGGCCAGGGTAAAGGCAACCTGAGCACCACTAGTATGAGAAACCACATGGCAGCCAAGCACCCCAGTAGGTGGGCGGAACACCAGGGTACCAAATCTGCATCTGCTGGTCAAAGCAATAATAATAATATTCTTTATTTATATAGCTCCAACCTATTCTGCAGCGCTTTACAATTCAGAGGTTCATATTCAACAGTCATAAGTAACATAGCTAAAGATAATACAATAATTAAAGCAAAAATAATGATGACCCTGATCGTAAGAGCTTACAATCTACAATGAGGTCGGGGTGACACAAAGGACAGGGGCTTATTTACAATGATGGTCCCGCCATTTTGAGGGGATGAGGGATAGATAAATGCTGCATGAACTCATCACCAGCCAGTATCTGTAGTGCTTTTGGGTTCGGTGGAGACTTATGCCATGTCACCTGGGCTATGTCCTTCAGAATCTGCTATTCAAGAAGCAGGCGCTCATACCTCCTGCCCACAAGCTGTGGTTGCTCACACACAACAAACATCAACCACATCCACTTCTTTGTGCCAGCAAAGCATCCAACTGTCCTTGCCAGAGAGCTTGGAAAGAAAGAGTAAATACCCAGCCACGCACCCACAGGCACAAATACTAAACTCGCACATTGACAAATTGCTAGCTGTGGAGATGTTGCCATTTAGGCTTGTGGGAACAAAGTCTTCCGTGATTTCTTGGCTGTGGCTGCACCACGATACAGCGTTCCCAGCGGCCACTATTTTGCCCGGTGTGCCGTCCCTGGGTTACACAAGCACGTGTGAAACAATCTGAACTGTGCTCTCACCAACGCCATTAACCGGAAGGACCACCTAACAACAGACACGTGGGTGAATTGTTGTGTACAAGGACGATACATTTCAGTCATGGCACACTAGGTGAACCTGGTGGAGGGTGGGACAAAGGGGCAAACTGGAACATCACACATCCTACGCACGCTAGGAATAGTGGGCCCAACTTCTGTCAGGGTTTCCACCTCTTTATATTCCACTTCCTCTCTCCCCTTCTCCTACTCCTCATGCTCTGCTGAATTACCCTCCCCATCAATGTCAAGCTGGTACCTGTGCAGCAGCGCATCGTCAAAGTGGCAAGATGCTCTGCTGAAGCTGATCTGTTTAGGTCAGAAAGCACACACAGCTACAGAGCTGTGGCAAGCTTTAAAACAACAGACCAATCAGTGGCTCTCCCCACTGCACCTCCAACCCGGTCTGGTCGTCTGCAATAATGGGCGTAACCTGGTGGCGGCTTTAAATATCTTTAAAGATCAGCAATCTGGTACACGTGCCATGCATGGCTCACATGCTGGACCTAGTTGTTTAGAAATTTCGGAAAACTTTCCGTGACTTGTTGTACCTACTTGAGAAGGTGCGCCATATTAGCGCCCATTTCCACCAATCCTCTACTGCTTTTGCTGCTTTTACAGTGCTGCAAAAGCGCTTGAATTTGCCAAGTCACTGACTCATTTGTGACCTGCCCACGCGGTGGAACTCCACCTATCATATGTTGGCGAGGATTAGTGAACAGGAGAGGGCAGTAGCTAAATACCAGCTTCAGCATGCCCGTCAGACAGAGTCAGCCACCACACATAACAACTGTCGAGTAGAGATGAGCGTTGTTCTACTCGAACTGTTCGCCAATCTCAGATTCGAGCTGTTTTGGGCGGTGTTCGAGCCGGTCGGCGAACACGAACAATTTGAGAAAAATTCGGCTGTTCGAGGTTATGTTCGATAACTGTTCGTGCACCAAAATCATAACTGGATTTTTTCTCAGTAATGATGAAAATTAATGTTAATACGCAGTTTGAGTGTACAGCGGGGCGGGGGGAGGGGCAGGGGATGGATCTCTGCAGGAACAATGAAGATCTCCATTTTTTTTTCTCTTTCCCGCATTTGCAGTGGGGAGGTGCAATCTGTCAGCCTATCAGCAGCGCACACACGGAGCGAAGTGCTTTTTTTCACACAAGCAAGGGCATGTGTGATTGGCAGTGTATGTCACATGTCCTTGCCCTATAAGACCAAGCCATTTTCCCCGTCGCCACCATTTTCTCACTGCTGCAGCTGCGTGTTAGACGGCACCGCTGTTGCTGTGTGCGCTATACCTTGTTAATTTCAAGCCAATTTTCGCACAAATATACAGATAGCTTGGGAGTAGGGAATAGTTGTGATTGCAGTCCTTTTAAGGACTAGGTTACAGCATTTCCTACGACTTTTATCAGGCAGGTCTGTGCTCTTAAATAGATAGATTGTGGGAGTAAAGACTAATTGTAATTGGAGTCCTTTTCAGGACTAGGTTACATCAGTTCCTATCAGTTTTTGCCAGGCAGGTCTGTGCCAGTGCTGTGCAAGTTTTTTTCACAGCATTTGGCTGAATCTAGCAAAGCTAATCCTTTTTGGCCTATTGCAGAGTGTGTTAGTCAGTGGAGTAGCCTATCTGTGTTGCAAGATATACCACCTGTGTATAGAATACCAATTTTTTTACTGCACCTAGTGAAGTATAATCTTTTGGGCATAGCATCATTCTATTAGTCCATCTATACTGACCTCCATCAGGTTGCAAACTGAATATAATTTTTTTCTGCATCTAGTTCTGAAAAAATATTTGGGCTTCTAGCAGTGTGTAGGACTTGGTCTATTAGTCCATCTATACTGACCTCCATCAGGTTGCAAATTAAAAATAATTTTTTTCTGCATCTAGCTCTGAAAAAATATTTGGGCTTCTAGCAGTGTGTGGGACTTGGTCTATTAGTCCATCTATACTGACCTCCATCAGGTTGCAAATTAAAAATAATTTTTTTCTTCATTTATCTCTGAAAAAATATTTGGGCTTCTAGCAGCGTGTGGGACTTGTTCTATTAGTCCATCTATACTGACCTCCATCAGGTTGCAAATTAAAAATAATTTTTTTCTGCATCTAGCTCTGAAAAAATATTTGGGCTTCTAGCAGTGTGTGGGACTTGGTCTATTAGTCCATCTATACTGACCTCCATCAGGTTGCAAATTAAAAATAATTTTTTTCTGCATCTAGCTCTGAAAAAATATTTGGGCTTCTAGCAGTGTGTGGGACTTGGTCTATTAGTCCATCTATACTGACCTCCATCAGGTTGCAAATTGAATAAAAAAATTTTCTGCATCTAGCTCTGAAAAAATATTTGGGCTTCTAGCGGTGTGTGGGACTTGGTCTATTAGTCCATCTATACTGACCTCCATCAGGTTGCAAATTAAAAATAATTTTTTTCTGCATCTAGCTCTGAAAAAATATTTGGGCTTCTAGCAGTGTGTGGGACTTGGTCTATTAGTCCATCTATACTGACCTCCATCAGGTTGCAAATTAAAAATAATTTTTTTCTGCATCTAGCTCTGAAAAAATATTTGGGCTTCTAGCGGTGTGTGGGACTTGGCCTATTAGTCCATCTATACTGACCTCCATCAGGTTGCAAATTAAAAATAATTTTTTTCTTCATTTATCTCTGAAAAAATATTTGGGCTTCTAGCAGCGTGTGGGACTTGTTCTATTAGTCCATCTATACTGACCTCCATCAGGTTGCAAATTAAAAATAATTTTTTTCTGCATCTAGCTCTGAAAAAATATTTGGGCTTCTAGCAGTGTGTGGGACTTGGTCTATTAGTCCATCTATACTGACCTCCATCAGGTTGCAAATTAAAAATAATTTTTTTCTGCATCTAGCTCTGAAAAAATATTTGGGCTTCTAGCAGTGTGTGGGACTTGGTCTATTAGTCCATCTATACTGACCTCCATCAGGTTGCAAATTGAATAAAAAAATTTTCTGCATCTAGCTCTGAAAAAATATTTGGGCTTCTAGCGGTGTGTGGGACTTGGTCTATTAGTCCATCTATACTGACCTCCATCAGGTTGCAAATTAAAAATAATTTTTTTCTGCATCTAGCTCTGAAAAAATATTTGGGCTTCTAGCAGTGTGTGGGACTTGGTCTATTAGTCCATCTATACTGACCTCCATCAGGTTGCAAATTAAAAATAATTTTTTTCTGCATCTAGCTCTGAAAAAATATTTGGGCTTCTAGCAGTGTGTGGGACTTGGTCTATTAGTCCATCTATACTGACCTCCATCAGGTTGCAAATTGAATAAAAAAATTTTCTGCATCTAGCTCTGAAAAAATATTTGGGCTTCTAGCGGTGTGTGGGACTTGGTCTATTAGTCCATCTATACTGACATCCATCAGGTTGCAAATTAAAAATAATTTTTTTCTGCATCTAGCTCTGAAAAAATATTTGGGCTTCTAGCAGTGTGTGGGACTTGGTCTATTAGTCCATCTATACTGACCTCCATCAGGTTGCAAATTAAAAATAATTTTTTTCTTCATTTAGCTCTGAAAAAATATTTGGGCTTCTAGCAGTGTGTGGGACTTGTTCTATTAGTCCTTCTATACTGACGTCCAGCAGGTTGCAAATTGAATATAATTTTTTTCTGCATCTAGCTCTGAAAAAATATTTGGGCTTCTAGCGGTGTGTGGGACTTGGTCTATTAGTCCATCTATACTGACCTCCATCAGGTTGCAAATTAAAAATAATTTTTTTCTGCATCTAGCTCTGAAAAAATATTTGGGCTTCTAGCAGTGTGTGGGACTTGGTCTATTAGTCCATCTATACTGACCTCCATCAGGTTGCAAATTAAAAATATTTTTTTTCTGCATCTAGCTCTGAAAAAATATTTGGGCTTCTAGCGGTGTGTGGGACTTGGTCTATTAGTCCATCTATACTGACCTCCATCAGGTTGCAAATTAAAAATAATTTTTTTCTGCATCTAGCTCTGAAAAAATATTTGGGCTTCTAGCGGTGTGTGGGACTTGGTCTATTAGTCCATCTATACTGACCTCCATCAGGTTGCAAATTAAAAATAATTTTTTTCTCCATCTAGCTCTGAAAAAATATTTGGGCTTCTAGCAGTGTGTGGGACTTGGTCTATTAGTCCATCTATACTGACCTCCATCAGGTTGCAAATTGAATAAAAAAAATTTCTGCATCTAGCTCTGAAAAAATATTTGGGCTTCTAGCGGTGTGTGGGACTTGGTCTATTAGTCCATCTATACTGACCTCCATCAGGTTGCAAATTAAAAATAATTTTTTTCTGCATCTAACCCAGCCAATAGTTTTGGCCTAATACCACAGTTTGGCCACTCAGCTCTGCTCGGTTACCATCCATTGTTTTTTTGTGCAAACAACTCCAGAGTTGTGAATTAGTTAACCACCAAAATGAGTGGAAAAAGGCCTGCTGCTGGTGGAAAGGGGAATAGGCGTGTTGGGAAGGGGAAAAAAGGTTGTGTCCGTGGGGTAGGTGCAGAAGAAAGACCATCTTCCAGCCAAACTAAAATGTCTACTTCTTTTAGCGGACAATGTGATAAGATCCCTTTCTTACGGCCACGCCAATCGCTACAAATTCCAGATGAGGCACAAAAACAGCAGGTGCTTCAACGGATATCAAGTGCTCCTTTAAGTGGGCTCTCCTCCACATCAACTTCAACATCACAAATACTCCAGTCCTCAAAGGTGTCACCCAAATCGCACTTGCTTCCTCACAGCTCCCAAATCTCCAGCTGCCCGTCTGAGTATGAGGTAGAACAGATGGTTGAGTCTGCAGAGCTGTTTACTCATACTATAGCCTGGGAATCAGAGGTCGACTCCAGCGCTTCTGTGAATCCAGACGAGGAAATGATCTGCACTGATGCCCAGAATCTTTATGAGTCGGATCCAGGACCAGACGCAGAAGGTTCTGACCATAATGTAGACCCTCATTCCCAAACTGTAACTCCTGTTGGTGGAGACAATGAGGAAGACGATGATAAGACTCAAATACCTGATTGGAGCGACAACTTTAGTTTTTTGTCAGGGCAGGAACAGGTTGGCTCTGAGGACGACGGGTGTGATAACGCACAGGGTGATGATGATGAGGTCGGAGATCCCACTTACTGTCAACCCACAGTCAGCCAAGAGATGAGGTCAGCAGAGGAGGTGGAGGAAGATGCTAGTGACGACGAGGTCAGGTTGCGCCTTCCTGGACAGAGACGTAGTACTGGAAGCACGTCAACAACTGCATCCTCAAACACAACTCTGCCTCTCACCACAAGTCGTGGTGGCTCTTCAGGTCGCATGGGTGCTAAGCCTTGCATAGCCTGGGCATTTTTTCAGATCGATAAAGATGACCCAACTCGTGTTATCTGTAACATTTGTCAGCAAAAGCTAAGTAGAGGCCAAAAAATACATAGTTTGAGTACTTCATGCATGAACCGGCACATGGACATGAAGCATAAGTTGCAGTGGGAAGCTAAGTGTGCTACAATGCGGTCTAGCCGGCCGGGCCAACCACCGTCTGCCATATCTTGTGCATCCGCGGCCTCTTCATCCTCTGTGACTGGGGGGACAGCAGTCACACCTGTTTTGGGGCGCAGACCTGCCACCTCTTTACCCGCAACAGCCAGCGTGATTGGCAGGTCATCATTTTCTTTGGAGGTGGTAACACCAGCTGGTCTTGAGCGATGTCCGACATCGATAGCACCACCTTTGGATCAAGGCAACCTAACATGTCCGCCTGCATCTTCCTCACAGACCGGCAGTTTGCCGGGGACACCCTTATCAACCCCGTCTAAGCACAATAGCCAGCCCTCGGTCCCTCAGATGTGGACAAGTAAAAGACCATTTCCTCCTAGCCATGAGAAAGCTAAGAGGTTGAATTTCACCATCTGCAAGCTCTTGGCTACAGAAATGCTGCCTTTCCGCCTGGTGGACACAGAGGATTTTCGAGACCTTATGTCCGTCGCAGTGCCCCAGTACCAGATGCCCAGTCGGCACTACTTCTCAAAGAAAGGTGTGCCTGCGCTCCACCAGCATGTCGCACACAACATCACCGCTTCTTTGAGAAACTCTGTGTGTGACAGGGTGCATTTCACCACAGACACTTGGACGAGTAGGCATGGACAGGGGCGTTACATGTCGCTGACTGGGCACTGGGTAACTATGGTGACAGCAGGACAAGGGGCTGCTGTCCAAGTCTTGCCGTCCCCATGAGTTGTGCGTCAATCCTCTTTATGTCATTTTTCCTCCAATGCTTCTGCCTCCTCAACCTCCTCTCGGTCTTCCACCTGCACCCAAAGCCTGTCTGGTCATGCCACAAGCTTTCTAACTGCGCAGAAGGGATCCTGCACACCTCCTTACTATGCTGGCAGTAGGGCTCAACGTCATCAGGCGGTTTTTACATTGAAATGTCTGGGAAATGTGAGTCACACAGCTGAGGAGTTGTGGTCAGCTCTGAAGAACCAATTTCATGAATGGTTGTCTCCACTGGACCTGAAACCAGGGAAGGCCGTGTGCGACAATGCTGCAAACCTGGGTGCGGCCCTTCGCCGGGGCAATGTCACACACGTGCCTTGTATGGCTCACGTGTTGAACCTGGTTGTCCAGCAATTTTTAGCCCACTATCCCAGACTAGATGGCCTTCTGCAGAGGGCACGGTCGCTGTGTGCTCACTTCCGCCGTTCGCATCCCGCAGCTCAGCGACTTACATCTCTACAGAAGTCGTTGGGCCTGCCACTTCACCGGCTAAAATGCGATGTGCCTACCCGGTGGAATTCAACTCTGCACATGTTGCAGCGACTGTGGCAGCACCGACAAGCCCTGGTGCAATACGTTCTGACGTATAGCCTGGGCCAACGAGATTCAGAGGTGGGGCAAATCACGCTGGAGGAGTGGTCTCAGATCAGGGACCTATGCACCCTTCTGCACAGTTTTGAAATGGCGACGAAGATGTTTAGTGCTGACGATGCCATTATCAGCATGACTATTCCGGTGATTTACATGCTGGAGCACATGTTAAACAGAATTCGGAGTCAGGTGGTGGCACAAGAGGAGGTGGAGGAAGTAGAGGAGGAGGAGTTGTATGCGGAAGGGCTAACATCTGCAAGGTCCAGACGGTCGGCAGCACCAAGGCGGCAGGCATGTGAGGGTGGGGGAGATGGTTTTACCAGGGCGCATGGTAGCAGCCAAACTAGTGAGGAAGGTGCAGGAGCCCAGGAAGAAGTGGAGGACGAACTGATGGAAGACTCATCAGATGAAGGAGACCTTGATCACATTTCTGTTGTGCGAGGTTGGGGGGAGAGGACAGAGGAAGGAAGCATGATTGTTACCTCGCCACCAACACAACAGGGACTTGGTGCTCCTGGATGCGCAACACACATGAGTGCCTTCTTGCTGCACTACCTGCAACATGACCCTCGAATTGTGAGAATTAGAAATAATCCTGACTACTGGGTTGCCACACTGTTAGATCCCCGGTACAAAAGTAAATTTGCAGAAATTATTCCTGCCATAGAAAGGGATGCACGCATGCAGGAGTATCAGCAGAGACTGTTGCAGAATCTTACATGTGCTTTTCCACAAAATACCAGTGGTGCACGTAGTGAATCTCACAGTTCCAACTTGCCAACCGTGGGACCGTCAAGTGTTCAGCACTCAAACCGTAACAGAACCACAGTATCTGGTGGTAACATCAATTTTGCGGAATCATTTCACCACTTTTTTAGCCCATCCTTTGCAAGGCCACAGGAGACAAGAAGTCTGACACATAGTCAACGCCTAGAGACGATGGTACAGGAGTATCTCCAAGTAAACATTGAAGCCACGACTGTGTCACTGGACCCTTGCTCTTTTTGGGCTTCCAATCTGGATAAATGGCCGGAGCTAGCCACTTACGCCTTGGAGATCTTGTCATGCCCCGCAGCCAGCGTTCTGTCTGAACGTGTGTTCAGCGCTGCTGGTGGTGTGCTGACAGATAAGAGCACGCGGCTCTCCACTGATAATGTAGACAGACTCACGTTCATAAAGATGAACAAATCATGGATCCGAAACGACTTTTCTACCCCTGTGTCATCCTGGGGAGAGTAAAAGCTTGATGATTGTTTAAAATCACCCTACCAACCGTTTTAAGCTTTCAAATTACTAATCATGTTTATCTGTATCTTGACTGGAAAATAATTTGGGCTTTGTAGCAGTGTGCAGCACTGATCCTATTAGGCCATCTATAATAAGCTCCACCAGATTTAAAATTAAAAATAATTTTTAGCTGCATCTAGCCCGGAAAATAATTTTGGGGCTCCGAGATGCGCAAGACACATAAGTGCCTTCTTGCTGCACTACCTGCAGCATGACCCTCATATTGTCAGAATTCGAAGTAATCATGACTACTGGGTTGCCACACTCTTAGATCCCCCAAACTTTTCGATCAACCTTTTCATTTTAATAAAGACCAAAAAAATGGTCATTTTTGAAATTATAAGCATTAGCAGGTTGTTAGAAACTGAAATCAAACAGTTTTCAACTCAAAACTTTATTCTAGGTGATGTTACATTTTCACATAGGACCCCTTGTTCGAAAGGAGCTTCTGAACTCTCTCGTCCATTGAATTTGTCAGGTTTTGGATGGTTTCTGCTTCAATTGTTTTGCATGAGGACAGAATACCCTCCCAGAGCTGTTGCTTAGATGTGAACTGCCTCCCGCCATCATAGACACTCCTTTTAATGATGCTCCAAAGGTTCTGAATGGGGTAGAGGTCAGGGGAGCATGGGGGTCACACCATAAGTTTGTCCCCTTTTATGCCCATATCAGCCAGAGATGCAGATGTTTTATGTGCAGCATGAGATGGTGCATTATCATGCAGAAAAATGATCTTGCTGTGAAATACACGGTTCTTCTTCTTGAACCATGGCAGGAAGTGCTGTTTGAGAAAATCCACATACATTATGGAGTTCATCTTTAGCGCCTTCAGGGATCCTAAAGGGGCCGACAATCTCTCTCCCCATGATTCCAGCCCAAAACATTACTCCACCTCCTCCTTGTTGGCGCTGTAGCGGTGTTTGCGTGGGGTGTCCATCAACCAGCCATCCTCCACTCCATCCATCTGGACCATCGAGCGCTGCACGGCACTCATCCGTGAACAAAACAGTTTTGAAATCAGTCTTCATGTAATGTTTGGCCCACTGGAGCCGTTTCTGCTTGTGTGAAGTGGATAGAGGAGGTCGACAGGATGGCGTATGCACAGCTGCAAACCTCTGAAGGACCCTGCATCTTGTTGTTCGGGGGACGTTGGAGGCACGAGCAGCTTCAAAAACTTGTCTGCTGCTATGACAAGGCTTTTTTGCCGCTGCTCTTTCAACCTGACGTAATTGCCTGTAGGAAAGAGTCCTCAATTTGCCCTTATCAGCACGCACACGTGTGTACTGTGAATCAGCTACATACTTCTTGATTGCCAAGACACTTCATCCTGATCATCGCACAATGTTGATTGTAGTCATGCCTTGACCTAAACACTCCACAATTTGTTGCTTCTCAGCAGCCGACACATCCTTTTTCTTTCCCATTTTGGCAGAAAATGTAGGCTGCTGAATAATGTGAGAGAGCCTTCTTAAGTAGTCTTGCCTTTCATTGGACACACCTGACAAACTAATTAGCACTGGTGTCTGCAATTGCTTACAGTGATATAAAGAGCCCTGACACACATCACCATCAATGAGTTTAACTGACAAACAAACAAATTCTTCCCTTATCACTCCTAAACACTTTTTGCATAATAATTTGGAACACAGTGTACATGTGCTTTTCCACAAAACACCAGTGGTTCACGTAGTGAATCTTACAGTTCTAACTTGCCAACCGTGGTCTGTATGGAGTTGTTCAATAAAGGGACCAAAATTAAGATAACATAGATGGGAGAGGTCTCTATGAATAGGAATTCCTAAGTATTTGATACCCTGTGAGGGCCAGGCAAAGGGAAAGTTGGACTGGATGGAATCCTATATGGATTTGGGGAGGGAGACATCGAGGGCCTCAGACTTCGCTGCATTGATTTTAAAATTTGACCATGTAACAAAGTGATCTATTTCAGCCATAACAGCATGGATGGATATATGTGATTGAGTGATATATACTAGGACATCATCAGCAAATAGAGAGCACTTGTACTCGGTGCCTCCCACCTCAATCCACCTAATATTGGGGTTATGGCGAATTGATGAGAGCAGGTGCTCCGTCACTAGGATGTATAAGAGAGGGGACAGAGAACATCCCTGCCTTGTCCCATTGGTGATTGTGAAAGGTGATGAAAATGTTCTGACGCGCCCCCTGGGCCTTGGGACACCCGGAGCCGGACCCTTTTTGGTGGATGCTGGTGGTTGTAGTCTTCGTGGCGGCGATCCGGTTCCGTGGCTCAGGGCGGTCAAACCAGTGGCGGAACTATTTATGTGGTTTTGATGTTTAAATGTCCGACTACGCCACCCGTGGATTGCGGTCAGAGTGAACTGCCGCTACAGGGCAGACCGCTAAGGCTGGTGTTGTGGGTGCAGCAGAGCGTAGCATAACTCCCCACGGGAGGAGTATAGCCTCAGGGCAGTGTATGCGGAGGATGGGGGTGATGGTGCAGGGCAGCAGCAGTAACGACACGGAGTCAGTGATGCAGTTCAGGGCCTTTACTCACAGTTCTTATTATCCAGACCACGTCTGCAGGTAACGGCTGCCCACGTCGTACTGTGCTCACCAGGTGAGGGGCTCAGACAACTCCCAGATAACTTTGGAGCGCTTCACAGGACCCCCTTTGTGTGTCCTTTGTCTGGCCTTTCTTACCAACACTTCTGTCCGGCTGCCTCGGGCCTCCTCTTGGTAAACTTGGCGCCAGTTTCCCTGACCCTATGTGGTGCCTTCCTAGCGGGTGGAGCAAGGGGCTGCGCCACATAAAATGTCAGAGCCTCCGGTTTCTAGCTGAGGGTCGTTTCCTGCCTCCACTAGTTCGGGGACCGGTCTCCCCCTTTGGCCTGACCCCTCCACGCAGGTGGATTCGGGCGTGCGGTGGCGACTCGCCCGTCCGCACCCCTGGGATCCCTTCATTCCTCGTTCCTGGAGCCTTCTCCGCTCCTCTTCCTTCCTTCTCCCTCTTGCAGGCCTGGGCCTCTGTTACTAGGCCCGCCTCCGGAGCAGAGCTCATGCAGAGCCCCTGCTCCCTGCCACTTCTGCTCAGACTTCTCTGCACTGAACTAAGATGGTGCCCACCTTTTATACTCCCTTCTCAATGCACCCAGGAACTGCTTCCTCCCTGCTCCTGCACTGCAGGGTTCCCCTTCCTCAGTGTTCCCTCCCCCCACTCCAGCCAGGGACAGGGACTGTCGTGCCCATCTCAGGGGCATATTTGTCGCCCTGCCCCACGGCAATGTGGTGTAATGCATGCAGGTGTCGGGTCCTGATCCACACTCCATCCTTATCTGAGAGTGAGATATCACACCTCTGGGTGAGGTGCAATACGTCTGTAGCAACCGAGCCCTCGGTGCTACAGTTCCATTTATCTTCAGCCTAGGTGACGTATTGTGATACAGGGCCGTGATTTTGGCTATAAAAGGGTCCCCTAGACCCCTACCCCAAGCTTTTTAAGAGAATCATATATGGCGTGCCAGGAGACTCTATGGAATGCTTTCTCAGCATCCAACGAGAGTATCTACTTACAAATTTTTAACTGCATCTAGCCCAGGAAATACTTTGTGCCTAGTAGCAGTGTCTGCTAGTCAGCGGATTATCCCGGCTGTTAAGCAAGCTACACCACCTGTAGTTTGGACACTTAATTTTTTCAAAGGAAATGCTTCGGGACCACGGGATACTTAGTGAAGAGCATCAGGAGGCACCCCAAGGCATAGGGGCTGGGACTGGCAGTAGGATGCCTTGCGGTGGACAGCCGAGCTCGATCCTTATAAAAGCTTTTTAACTGCAGCAGCTTTAGTGGACGCTACTGGAGCTGGAATTACGCGGCTGCTGGCATGAGACTTGCCCTCCAATAGATCCTTGTAAATGGATTTAAAGTGTATTCATTCAAATTAGAGGGACAATTTAAATTAAAAAGCTTAGAGCTGCCTCCACCACAGGGGGGCTCTCTCGACCCACCAGCGGACAGGCACCAGTATTGGGAGAGGGGGGCTGGCCGTCAGGGTTCACCGCGGCTCTGGCACAAACCCGGCGACACGGAGGTGGCACGGGCAGGAGCGGACTGGCCGTCTCGGCTTCTCACTTTTTGGATTTTAGAAGGGCATGACATGCCTATATCTGTGTCTCCCCCTCCTTTTACTCCTCCACCTCTTTTCTTTTCGCATGACTATATGTACTTGTCACTTTTCCATGTGTTAGTTGTGTCTTCTGAGCAGTTTGTCAGCTTTTGGACACCTTTGAAGGTGTTTTCTATGTGTTTCTATGTGTTTTTGTTTGCCTGCCATTGGTTTTAACGGTGTTCGAAGGTGTTCGACGAACAGTTCGACGAACAGTTCGGCGAACACACGGGTGTTCGACGAACCGAACCGAACTCGAACACTACGGGGGTGGCTCAACACTACTGTCGAGTAGATGTGGATTGCTGACATTTGTGAGGTTCTTGAGAACTTTGAGTATTGCACCAACCTTGTGAGCGGTGGTCAGGCTATTATCAGCGTAACCATCCCTCTACTGAGTCTCTTGAAACTTCCAGCTCACCGACTGTTGTGCGATGTCACCACAAGTTTGAAATCAACGTTGCAGATGTTGGGAAGGATTTGTGAGCAGCAGAAGGCAGTTGTTGAGTACCAGCTTCATCACGCCCATCAGCATTCAGGTCAGCCTTCACACATATGAACTGATGAGTGGATATGGATGTCTGAGATCTGTGCCGACCTCCAAAACTTTGAGGACTCCACCAGAATGGTGAGCGGCGATGACGCCATAATTAGCATCAACATCTCACTTCTCTGTCTAGTGAAACGCTTGGTGCTCACAGTTAAAGAGGAGGCATTGCAGGCGGAGCAAAGAACTATGCAACCCAGCCTCATCTCATCTCAATGCAGATTGGGTGATAATGAGGCAGAGGATGAGGAGGAGAACATGTACAGTCGTCCTCTTGGGGAGGACAGGGAAGTCTTGGCTGTCTTGGAAGTCTTTATACCCCTCTTTCAGTTTGTGGGAAAGCTATATGAGTTTTACTTAATGACCTTCAGTGGCCTTAACCGTGGCTTTGCTTATGCACATTATTTCTCAAAACACATTGTAGATCAGGCCGTTGTCCAAAGTGATTAAATTCAAGGCGTAAAGAAAGATCTTTGTCTGTGACTAAGCACCACCAAGATGTGTGAGCTGATGTTGGACGAGCTGCCATTGCTTATGCAATAAGCAGCAATAGAGGACTTCCTGGGAGAAATGACAGCCGGAGTAGATACGGTTTCCCTCTATGCCAGTCTTTTCATCGTGCTAAAGAATATGGCTGTGGTGAAATGTAACTCACCGAGAAGCAGTGTCAGACTGAAGAACATTGAGCCCACCAGAGGATTTGATTCTGAGGGACCACCTTTCTTCCCCACTAAAGAGCCCCATAGCAGCTGCAAAGTTTGCGCTATGAACTCTCCTTAAGGAGAAGCTAGGGCCCACCGGAGGCTTCTCCGGTTCTCTGGTGGGCCTGTTCAACCCTGCCGAGAAGCATTCTTGGCTAAGAAAAGTGTGTGGGAAGGTTCCCGGACACTCTATGGCTGCTTTTTATTGTGGACTGGCTCCATACCGTCCCTGGCCACATTCACTTGTCCATGTGTTTGTGGTTAGGCGGGTCATCCCAGTAAGAGCATGTGGGAGGGCACGGGTAATGTTCTGGGATCCGTGCTTGTGGAAGGTGGGGACGACACGAGGAGAAATAGAGGCGGCTGGGGACCGAGTATGGAGACCCGGCCGCCGCCACCATGAGGTTGTGAAAAGCTTCCGCCTCCTAGAGCCTAAAAGGCAACATTTCAAGTGCAAGTAGCTGTCCAGAAATGTGGCAGTTTAGTATTGCAGGCTGTGAGTGGGTGGCTGTCTGCATACTTGCGCTTGCATTCCAAGTAACAGAAAGCTAAAGAGATGGATGGCCTCATCATCATCACAACCTGAAAGGTTTGCGCTATGAACTTTACTGATGGAGAAGCCAAGGCCCACCGGAGGATTCTCCGGTTCTCTGGTGGGTCCATCCAACCCTGCCGAGAAGCAGCCCTGGCTAAGAAAAGTGTGTGGGAAGGTTCTGGACACTATATGGCTGCTCTTTTGCTGAGGGGGAAACCCACGCAAACACGGAGAGAACATACAAAATCCTAGCAGATGTTGTCTTTGCTGGTATTTTTTCCCCAGGATCCCAGAGCTGCAAGGCTTCAGTTCTAACCACTGAGCCACTGTGCTACCGTTCACCCTCTGATATCTAACATGCTGGAGAAACTTACACCTACTGTATCTTCAGCTCCTTTGTGAGAAACTAATGAATTTGGTCAGCCACTCAGTCTACCAAATAAAATTCCTGAGAAAGAAATTGAGGATGGCTTTGCTACTGGTACTGGGGGCAGTGCTAATACCATGGTGTCGTACCATAGCTCACTGTAAATGTTGCAGGCTGGTAGGAGTCAAGCAGATTCCCACAGAAAAGTACCAGCAGTAATGTTCTGGGACCTGTGCTTGTGGTAGGCGGGGATGACACCGGGAGAAATAGTGGCGGCTAGGGACCGAGTATGTAGACCTGGCCGCCGCCGCCATGAGGTTATGAAAATCTTCCACCTCCACAAGCCTAAAAGGCAACATTTCAAGTGCAAGTAGCTGTCCAGAAATGTGGCAGTTTAGTATTACGGCCTGTGGGTGGCTGGCTGGCTGCATACTTGCGCTTGCATTCCAAGTAACAGAAAACTAAGGAGATGGATGGCCTCATCATCATCACAACCTGAAAGGTTTGGGCTATGAACTCTCCTGATGGAGAAGCCAGGGCCCACCAGAGGATACTCCGGTTGTCTGTTAGGCCGGTCCAACCCGTCCTGAGAAGCAGCCCTGGCTAAAAAAAAGGGGGGGTAAAGTTCCCAGACACTCTATGGCTGCTTTTTTTACTGTGGACTGGCTTCAGCAATCCATAAGATTGCAATGTATAAGAGCCCTTCACTGGCTCCCAATTTCCCAGTGTATCCAGTTCAAACTACTAGCACTAGCGTACAAAGCCATCCATAACCTTTCTTCTCTGTACATCTCTGAATTAATCTCCAAATATATTCCCTTCTGTAATCTCCCGTCCTCCCAAGACCACCTTCTTTCCGCACTTATTTGTTCCTCACCCAATCACCTCTAATACATCTACCAAATATGCCCCATTCTCTTGAATTCTGTGCTTCAACACGTCTGATTATCTACCACATTCAGATCATTCAGACACAACTTGAAAACCCATCTCTTCAAGACAGCCTACAGCCTACCATTGCCTTGCTGCCACCTCACATCAACACCACCGGAGCAAATGCAAGTCCAAAACCTACTGCCTCCATCCTCACCATCCTGTAGAATGTAAGGCCCAAGTGCAGAGTCTATAAGACTTAAGATTAGTGGTGAGCGAGCATACTCACAAGTACTCGGTACTCACCCAAGCATCTCAGTACTCGAGATGCTCGGAGCTCGCCGAGCACTTGCGAGATGCTCGGGCGGATGCTCGGGTCCCCTCCTTGCATGCTTGGCGCTCTTTAGAGCGTCAATCAACATGCAAGATCTGCCACACACTGTAATGCCGCAGCCATGTTAGTTGTGGCATTACAGTGATTGGCTGGCCGCACAGCGTCATCTGGTCTATATCAAACCTGATGCCGCTGTGCTCGTCAGTCTACTCTGCAATCAGACAGTGTAGGGAGAGGTGCTGCTGAGCTAGGGAGAGATTTGGTTCCGTATTAGGTAGTGTAGGGAGAAAACAAGTACAATACACATATCCATCTCAAGAAACAGTCCTTCTGAGGACTAATCCATCTGCAGAGATATCAGGCAGGCAGTGTATATAGGCAGGCAGGCAAGGTATATAGCAGACTGCAGTGCATATAGCACAAGAGGCTCCATTCCAGTTCTGCCTTCTGCTGCTGTTAGACATTTCTAGACAAAGACCAAGGTCTCAGGGGCCAGGAATAATTTTTTTTGGATCTTAATCCTCATTATTTGCTTAAAAAGCAATCCAGAGAACATAGTTTTTCTGCACCATTTGCTTGCTGGCTCTGCAGAATACAGCCAGGTCCTTTCCATATTACAGCGCTAAAAATCCAGCTATTTAAGACTGTGGTTTGTCCGTCACACGGATCACATATAATTGGGCTGAAAATACTGCCATTTTTGGCCTCCATTAAAAATTTTTTCAGTGTGTCAGCAAAGTTTTTGGCACCGGTTGGCTGTTCAAAATAGATACCTACAGGCCAGGTATTTAAAACTATGGTTTGTCCGTCACACGGATCACATATACATTTTCTGAAAATTCTGCCATTTCTGGCCTCCATTCTAATTTTTTTTCAGTGTGTCAGCAAAGTTTTCGACACCTGTTTGCTGTTCAAAATAGTTACCTACAGGCCAGGTATTTAAAACTGTGGTTTCTCCGTCACACGGATTACATATAACTTCGCTCCAAATTCAGCCATTTGTAGTGAGCGTGGAAGATATTGTCCTCCATTTAAAATAGGCAAGGCGCGTGGAAAGGGACGGGGAACTGATGTGATGGTGATCGTGCATGCAGAGGTCAAGGCCGAGGCTGTGGGCAAGCTGAAATTGTGCCACAACAAACATCCACATCTTCTCACCCGACCTTCCTGTCCCAATTCCTAGGGGACCACAGCACACCACTATTGAACCTAGAGCAGTGTCAAAAGGTTGTTGGTTGGATAGCCAATAATGCTTCCAGTCACTTAGCCGCCACCACCACCACCACCACCAGTCTTCCACAGCATCAAATCTCAGTAGCCTTGAGTCTTGACTTCATATTCCTCACCATGATCCTCCTTCCTCCCACCATGCCGAGTGCCCGGAGACAACTAATCCCACACTTGGACACTCTGAAGAGCGGTTCACTTTTCCATTTATAGATTCGGGCCTCTCGCCCGGTCCACTTGAAGCGGGGCAAGAGGAGATCGCATGTAGCGATGCCCAAATATTTGAGCAGCCACGGTTACACGAAGGCGACAATGGGAAATTGTCACAAGAGGTGGATGATGATGAGACACAATTGCCAGAAAGTCAGGAGGAGTACCAGGGTGCGGAAGTGGAAGATGAGGTGTTGGATGATACAGTAACTGACCCAATCTTTCAGGAGGACATGCAGAGCGAGGACAGAAGCACACAGGCGGAGGGAGGTAACGCACCCCAACAGGCAGGAAGAAGCAGTGTGGTGGCTGCAGACAGAAGGCAGGCAACCGTTTCCTGTAAAACCAACACGAAGGAAGTTGCCAGTACAACTGTTAGGTCTTCCTAAGTATGGTTGTTTTTTAAAGACTCTGCCGATAACCCCAAAAAGGCCATTTGCACCACCTGCCAGGCCAGCATCAGCAGGGGTGGCAAAACTAGCAGCCTGACCACCACAAGCATGATCAGGCACATGGCAGCAAAGCACCCAACTTTGTGGGCCGAATCCCAGAACAGTGTCTGCGGATGCCACGCATTGGAACTCTACACTGCAGATGTTGGGAAGGATTTGTGAGCAGAAGAGGGCAGTTGTTGAGTACCAGTATCAACAAGGCCGTCAGTATTCTGTTCAGACTCCACACAGAAGACCTCAGGAGTGGACATGGATGTCAGACATATGTACCATCCTCCAAAACTTTGAGGACTCCACCAAGATGGTGAGCGGCGATGATGCCATAATTAGCGTCACCATTCCATCTCTGTCTTCTGAAATGCTCTCTGCTCACAATCAAAGAGGATGCATTGCAGGTGGCGCACGATGAGATGGAGCAAGGAACCATACAGGATGATTACACACAGCCCAGTCTCATCTCATCCTAAAGAGTAAGAGGAGTAGGAGGAAGAAGAGGAGCTAGTTTCATGCGCTATAGAAGGTACCACCTTCACAATTGTCATGCCATCTGTTCAGCGTGGATGGCCAGAGGACAGAGAAAAGAAGGAGGAGGAGAAGGAGAGCATGGTCAGTCATCCTCTTGGTGAGGACACGGAAGTCTTGCCTCTTAGCACTCTGGCACGCATGGCTGAGTTTATGTTACGCTGCCTTTCCCATGACCCTCACGTTCTCAAAATTTTGGGTGACGGTCATTGCTGGTTGGTGACATTTCTAGACCCACGCTTCAAGGAGAACTTTATGTCTCTTATTCCTGAGGCGGACAAGTCTACAAAAATGGGGCAGTACCAGAAGGCCCTTGTTGCAGAACTATTAAAAAAATTCCCATCTGAAAACGCTGGCGGCAGAGGTCACAGTTCGTTGGACAAGCAAGAAGTACAGGCGAGAGAAACACAACTGCAATCCAGCTGAGGCAGGGGAACACTATCAAAGTTCTGGGAGATTTTTCTCAGCCCCTACCATCACACAGGCCCTGAGGCGCGGGGTACTCTCACAAGGAGTGCAAAGTTTGGGGAAATGCTGAGGGAGTACCTTGCCGACCGTACTAATGTCCTCCATGATTCCTCTGTGCCTTATAATTATTGGGTATCCAAGCTGGATAAGTGGAATGACCTGGCTCTCTATGCCGCCAGCATTTTATCAGAGCGGGTTTTTAGTGCCTCTGCTGGAATTATAACTGAAAATGCTGACAGGCAGACTTCTCAACACCACCGAATGATAGCAGCGTAACATAAACTCAAATCCAGTGTCTTTTTTTAGGAGGTGTATTCCTGTATGTCTTTCCCAAGGGGCATTGGAGTGCCTCCAAATTTTTAGCAACACTTGCATTCACTGCATAGGCAAACACAATGGGAGACCCACTTCCTAATAATGGAAACATTGTTTTCAGGAGGCCCTCTGACCTCCACGTCTCTTCCAAGGGGCATTGGAGTGCCTCCAAGTTTTTGGCAACCCTTGCATTCACTGCATAGGCAAACACAATGGGAGACCTACAGTGCCTACAAGTAGTATTCAACCCCCTGCAGATTTAGCTGGTTGACGCATGCGGAATTAACTTGGCATTGTGACATTTGTACTGTAGATCAGCCTGGAAGTGGGAAATGCACTGCAGCAAATTTTGTTTTTGTTGTTTTTTTTTTTTAAAACTTTAAAAGTTAATTCAGAGTGTCATTTATTATTCAACCCCTCAAACCACAAGAATTCTGTTTGGTCCCCCAAAAGTATTAAGAAGTAGTTCAGGCACCAAGAATAATGAGCTTCACATGTGTGGATTAAAGATCTATTTTGCCAGCCTTTTCTGGCTATTTAAGACCCTCCCCAAACTTGTGAACAGCACTTAGACATGGTCAACATGGGAAAGACAAAGGAGCATTCCAAGGTCATCAGAGACAAGATCGTGGAGGGTCACAAGGCTGGCAAGGGGTACCCTTGGAAAACCCTTTCCAAGGAGCTGGGCCTACCTGTCTCCACTGTTGGGAGCATCATCCATAAGTGGAAGTCTTATGGAACTACTGTTAGCCTTCCACGGCCAGGACAGCCTTTGAAAGTGTCCTCCCGTGCCGAGGCCAGGCTTGTCCAAAGAGTCAAGGCTAACCCAAGGACAACAAGGAAGGAGCTCCGGGAAGATCTCATGGCAGTGGGGACATTGGTTTCAGTCATTACCATAAGTAACGTACTCCACCGCAATGGTCTCCGTTCCAGACGAGCCCGTAAGGTACCTTTACTTTCATAGCGTCATGTCAAGGCTCGTCTACAGTTTGCTCATGAACACTTGGAGGACTCTGAGACAGACTGGTTCAAGGTTCTATGGTCTGATGAGACCAAGATCGAGATCTTTGGTGCCAACCACACACGTGACGTTTGGAGACTTGATGGCACTGCATACGACCCCAAGAATAACATCCCTACAGTCAAGCATGGTGGTGGCAGCATCATGCTGTGGGGCTGTTTCTCTGCCAAGGGGCCTGGCCATCTGGTCCGCATCCATGGGAAGATGGATAGCACGGCCTACCTGGAGATTTTGGCCAAGAACCTCCGCTCCTCCATCAAGGATCTTAAGATGGGTCGTAATTTCATCTTCCAACAAGAGAACGACCCAAAGCACACAGCCAAGAAAACCAAGGCCTGGTTCAAGAGGGAAAAAGTCAAGGTGTTGGAGTGGCCTAGTCAGTCTCCTGACCTTAACCCAATTGAAAACTTGTGGAAGGAGCTCAAGAATAAAGTCCACATGAGACACCCAAAGAACCTAGATAACTTGGAGAAGATCTGCATGGAGGAGTGGGCCAAGATAACTCCACAGACCTGTGCCGGCCTGATCAGGTCTTATAAAAGACGATTATTAGCTGTAATTGCAAACAAGGGTTATTCCACAAAATATTAAACATAGGGGTTGTATAATAATTGACCCACACTTTTATGTTTAAAATTTAATAAAATTCAACTGAGCAACATAACTTTTTGGTTTGTAAGATTTATGCTTCTGTTCATAAAACCTACTCTCGTTTGCAGTTTGAAGGCTCTAACTTATTTGCATCTTATCAGACCAGCTAAATCTGCAGGGGGTTGAATACTACTTGTAGGCACTGTACTTCCTAATAATGGGAATATTGTTTTCAGGAGGCACTCCTCTAAGTCTCTTCAAAGGGGTATTGGGGTGCATCCAAGTTTTCAAAGTGGTATTGGGGTGCATCCAAATTTTGGGCAGCCCTGCCACTCACTGCATATGCAGTAACAGTATAGGAGACCCACTCTTTAGTAATGGGAACAATAAAACATAGCTGGCTGATGGCTCTCTAAGAATTGTATAAAAATAGGCTTTGTGACTTTCAGAATCCCTCCTTCATAAATGAAACAGGATGTGTCTGATGATATCTCACACACCACATGGCCAGATAAGGTTGTAAAATGTTAAAATGACATTTCCTGGTGAATGCATTTGTCATGGTTGAAAGCAATGCAAAAGTGCAAAAACGCATCAAAAACGCTAAGTGTGAACATAGCCCAAGGTGTGGAGGAGTATTTTTGTTTTTGGTTATTTATTTTTCTTTCTATACAGGTCATTACTCTGGAAAGGATGTTCCTTAACATATTTCCCAGGAAAATCCATTTTGTTTTTGTTTTTGCATGTTTTATTGTAAGTCATAAAATTGGTGTAATACCTCTGACAACATTGTTGACAGCAGTGACCTGGGCATCCAAAATGCTTCTAGGGGTCTTCCCCATGCTGATCCCATGTCATTTGAGCACTGTTCCCATCGATTTGAGCAATTTTTAGGCCCTCTGCAGACCGCCGGGGGAGCCACCGGAAAAATGCTTGAGTTTCCCATAGACTTACATTGGGCTCGTTACTCGGTCCGAGCAGTCGAGCATTCCAATTTGCTCGACCTGAACGAGTACCCGAGCATTTTAGTGCTTGCTCATCATTAATCACTACACATGCTTTCCCCCTCTTGAGTCTGTGAAGCTTTGGATCGACCTCTGATGCCCTAAAATAGAATGTGTGAACAGCTCTGCAGACACACCCATCTGTGCTTCCCCATAGTCCGTTGGCCGGTTGGAGAATTGTGGCGTCAGTGAAAACAAGGATATTGGGGTGGCACCTCTGAGGACTGTACTGTGTGTGATGTTAAGGTGGAGGAAGAGGAGCAGTGGCCTCTTAATGCAGCGCTTGTCATTTACTGGAGCACATGTTCTTTCTGCCCCTCATCTATAAGGCGTACCCCTTTGCGACTGCCAAAGAAAGGGAGTGGAGCCCAGTAACAGAAGTTTTCAAAATGCTGCACAAATGCTCACTGTAGCAAAACAAACCTACCTCTCATCTCTCATATCATACGTGTCTCACAACCCTAAACAGCTATACAGTACTTTCAAGTCTCTCCTCTGTCCACCAGCTCCCCCTCCCTCTCCTTTCCTCTCATCTCAGCTGAAGACTTAGCCTCATTCTTCAAGCAGGATATTGACAATATAGGGCAAAGCTTTTGCTTAAAGTCCCAACAGCCCCTTCTCTCTCATAACGACTCAACTCTCCTCCTCCAAAACCAGCTTCTCTGCCATCATGGAAGATCATCTATGCTCTCCAAATCACATCTCACCACCTGTGAGCTTGACCTAATACCATCCCACCTCATTCCAAACTGTACCATAGTCTTCATCCCAAGCCTAACCCTCCTCTTCTACCTGTCACTAAGAACTGGTTAGTGATCTTCCCATCATGATTGAAACATACCTCGATAACACCCATCTTCCAAAAGCCTTCCCTTGACCCATCCTATGTTTAGCTATCGCCCCATCTCACTTCTCCCCTATGCCTCCAAACTACTGGATCAACATGTCTATTGTGAACTGCCCTCCCACCTCTCCTCCTGCTCCCTCTTTGACCGCTTACATTCAGGCTTCCGACCTCACCATTCCTCTGAAACTGCACTGACTAATGTCACAAACTGCCTAATCTAAGCCAGAGTACACTGTCTTCCTCCTCCTAGGCCTGTCATCTGCCTTCCGACACAGTAGACCATATGCTCTTACTACAGACTCTCATCTCTCGGCATTACAGACTTGGTCCTGTCTCTCAGTGTCTCCCACTCACACACCACCTCCTCATCTCAGCCCCTATATGTCGGTGTCCCCTAAGGTTCATTTGTAGGACCCAGGCTCTTCTCCATCTACACCTTCGGCCTGGGACAGCTCATGGTCTCATGGCTTTCAGTATCACCTCTATGCTGATGACACACAGATCTACCTCTGTATTTCATCTTTTTTCTCTGCTAGATTTGTAAAAATTAACATGGATAAAAAAGAGTGCATCATCTTTCCACCATCTCATTCACCCCCCCCAACTGACCTATCTATCAAAGTGAATGGCTGCCCAATCTCCCTAGTCCCGCAAGCTTGACTCTGATCTGTCATTCAAACGTCAGGTCCAAACCCTTTAAACTTGCTGCTGGCTCCAACTCTAAAGCATCTCAGGGATCTGCGCATTCCTCAAACATGAATGTAGAAAAACACCAGTGCACGCCCTCATCATCTCCCGCCTCAACAACTTCAAGCTCCTGCTCTATGGCCTCCCTTCTACCACTCTCACACCCCTTCAATTTATCTTAAATTGTGCTGGCCGATTAATCAACCTGTCACCCAGCTATTCCCAGGCTTCTCCCCTCTGTCAATCCCTGTGCTGGCTGTTAGAACCCTCCTGTTAGTTTTTGCTATCTTGTGTTTTGCGGTCACGTGACCAGCAGCCTATATATTCCAGCTCCGCCCTTCTGCCTTTGCTGGACTTCAGTGTTGTTTTGACTGTCTCTCTAGCCAGATGTCTCAGTGCCTATCTCTTTCAGTTCTGGGTCCTATGGGACCATTAGTACTTTTTGTCAGTTTGTCCTTTTTGCTCTGCAACAACTTCTATTTAGGAGGTGTCCCATTTTTGTCCCAGTCCTTAGTTCTTTTAGGGACCCCTCCCTTAATTCTATAGGTCTCCGTTCAGACTAGCCGAGGAAGAAGGCGGGTCTGTTCACAAGGAACAGGCAGCCCGCTACATCGTAGGGATTCAGCTTAGTCTTACTGTAGGGACAGCTTTCCCTATCTTTCCTTAGTTTTGTTGCAGATCATAACAGTAAGTCCAGCCCAAAAAAAAATAAATAAAACTAATAGGAAATAAATTCGGAGATCAGTATGGTTTCTGTCCAGGATTTGGCTCAACGTCTGCAGGGATTGTCTCTGGAGGTGGCCGAGCTTCAGCAACACGTGAGTAGCTGTCCTGGAGCGCATTTTGTGGAACCGAAGGAAGGACTACCTGATGTTTTTTATGGTAAACAGCAAGATTTTTTTTCCTTTAAAAATGCTTGTTTGTTATATTTTCATTTGAGACCAAGATCCTCTGGGAATGAATCACAGCGCATTGGTTTTATTATGTCACTTTTGCGCAAAGAACCACAGGGTTGGGCCTTTTCTCTCCAACCTAATGATCCGTGTTTAAGTTCTGTTGAAGAATTTTTTTTCTGCTATGGGGCTATTATATGACAATCCTGATCGAATCTCATCTGCTGAATCAGAACTTACACGTTTGAATCAGGGGTCAGATGATGTTGAAATTTATTGCACACACTTTAGGAGGTGGGCTTCAGACGATAAATGGAATGATTCTGCATTGAAATGTTATTTCTTGCTGGTCTGAGTGAAAGGGTTAAGGATTTGCTAATTGCATCCCCTGCACCTGAGACTCTGCAGGAAGCTATGCAGTTAGCTGTTCGTATAGACAGGAGACTGAGGTCCAGGGTTAATGATGTAAAACTCCTGTAACTTCAGGTCCTAGTTACCAGAAAATCTGCCCTGACAGCGGAGAACCAATGGAGCTTGGGGCGATGTCACTCTGCTCTCAGGAAAGAGATCGGAGATTCGCCGAAGGTTTGTGTCTTTATTGTGGTAAAAATGACCATTTGATTAAGCATTGTGAGTGTCGTTTAAGTAAAGAAAAAAAAAAGGTCAGTTACGCCCATATAGCTTGTTTACGCTCCGCAGGAGTATTTCTTTCTGGGAGTACTACTCTGCAAGGAGATTTGATTGAATTTCAGGTATTTGTGGATTGTGGTTCAACACTTAATGTGATTGATAAAGGGTTTTTAGAAAACCTTAAATTGAAATCCAAACCTTTGACATCACCTATTTCTGTGGTTGCAATTGATAACACTCCATTGAAATGTATTACTCACAAGACTGCTGCATTTCCTCTCACTATCAATGGAGATCACCAAGAAATTTTGGACTTGGTTGTTTTGAATAATTTGCCCTCTCCAGTTCTAGGATTGCCTTGGTTAAGACTGCACAATCCTTTACTGGACTGGTCTATTAATGTGATTAAGTCTTGGAGTCCGAAGTGCTATGATAAATGTTGTAATGGTCGCATTACGGCTGTGGAAAAAGGTGAATTACCTGTACCTATTCAAGATTTTTGGAGGGTTTTTTCATCGGAGGAGTCACAAGTTTTACCTTCTCATAGGGACTATGATTGCGCCATTGTGTTTGTTCCAGGTGCTACTCTTCCCAAAAGTCGCTTGTTTAATCTGACTATCCCTGAAAGAAAGGCCTTGGAGGAGTACATACTGACTAGCTTGGCTGCTGGTCACATTAGACCATCTAAGTCACCTGTGGCAGTTGGATTCTTCTTTGTTAAAAAAAAGGACGGCGTTTTACGTCTATGTTTGGATTTTTGTGAAATTAATAAGATTACCGTACGCAATTCCTACCCATTGCCGTTAATTCCTGACTTGTTTAACCAGTTAGTGGGAGCCAAGTGGTTCTCCAAGATTGATCTCTGGGGGGCATACAATTTGTTACGTGTGAAGGAGGGTGATGAATGGAAAACTGCTTTTAACACTCCGGTAGGTTATTTTGAGAATCTGGTGATGCCTTTCGGTCTTACCAATGCACCTGCATTTTTTCAGAACCTTCTTAATGACATCCTGAGACCTTTGATTGGTAAGAATGTGGTTGTGTATTTGTATGACATTTTGATTTATTCACCAGATCTAGAGTCCCATTGGCAGAGTGTACGTGAAGTTTTGCAGTTATTGAGTGACAGTTCACTCTTTGCTAAGCTGGAGAAATGTGAGTTTGCTGTGCAGAAAATTAGTTTTTTGGGCTACATTGTCTCCAGCGAGGGCTTTGAGATGGACCCTGTGAAGGTTCAGGCTGTGCAGGAATGGCCTAGGCCTATTGGTTTGAAATCTATACAGAGATTTTTGGGTTTTGCCAATTATTACAGGAAATTCATTAAGAATATTTCTGTAATTGTTAAACCTCTAACCGATCTCACCAGGAAAGGTGCTAATATGGCCCAGTGGACTACTGAGGCCATTGAAGCGTTTGAGTATCTCAAAGAGAGGTTCAGTTCTGTCCCTATCCTTATGCAGCCGGATGAAACCAAGCCTTTTTTGGTCGAGGTCGATGCTTCATCGGTGGAGGCCGGAGCAGTTTTGTCTCAGGAGAACAAGGGTGGAGTACATCATTGTGCTTTCTTTTTGAAAAAATTTTCGGAAACCGAACTGAATTATGATGTTGGAAATCGGGAGTTGCTGGCTTTTAAACTTGCCTTTTGAACATTGGCGTAATTTTTTGGAAGGCGCTAGATTTCCTATTCAGGCTTTCACAGATCATAAGAATTTGATCTATCTGGATGCTGCCAAGAGCTTGAATGCCCGTCAAGCTAGGTGGGCACTTTTTTTTTCTCGGTTTCATTTTTCTGTTATCTATATCCCTGGTACTAAGAATGTTAAAGCCGATGCTTTATCTCGCAGCTTCTCTCCTACGGTCGGTTCCGAGGAGGAGGAGAGAATTTTGCAGAAAGGAGTTGTAGTGGCGGCTTTGGACTCCGTTTTGGAGAATGGGATTCTGAATGCTCAAGATGAGGCTCCATCTAACAGTCCTCATGGGAGATTGCTCGTGCCTAGTGCCTTTAGGAGAGATTTGTTTGTGGAGTGTCATGAATCTCTGTTGGCAGGTCATCCAGGAATTTCGGAGACTAAGAGACTTATCAGTCGCAGTTTTTGGTGGCCTGGATGTCAGAAGGAAGTCATCAAGTGGGTGCGTCAGTGTACTGTGTGTGCTCGGTCAAAGGCTTCACATACTCCTGCTTCGGGGTTGCTTTGACCTCTAGAGGTTCCTAGTGTACCTTGGACGCATCTCACTATGGATTTTATTACTGATCTTCCGGTGTCTGAGGGTTTTACTGTCTTCTGGGTGGTCGTGGACCGTTTTAGTAAGATGTGTCATTTGGTTCCATTCGTTAAGTTGCCCTGCGCCAAGACACTCGCTAATGCGTTTGTTAAGGACATTGTCAAGCTCCATGGTGTTCCCACGGATATTGTTTCTGATAGAGGACCTCAGTTTGTGGCTCGCTTTTGGCGTGTTTTTTGTGACAGGTTGGGAGTCCATTTGTCATTTTCATCTGGTTATCATCCTGAATCAAATGGACAGTGGTCTGAGTTTCTGCCTCTCGCAGAATTTGCTCTTAACAATCATACATCCTCCTCTGCTGGGTGTTCTCCTTTTTTTTGTTGTACTGGGAGACATCCGTCTTTTGGTTCGTTCTCCAAATTGGGGTCGGCGGTGCCGGAGGAGGAGAATTTTTCTGGTGATTTGGAGAGAGTTTGGACTAATGTACGTTGTAACCTGCAAGAGGCTAACAAGAAGTCCAAGAAGTATTTTGACAGGAAACGTAAAGAGGTTTTGTTTACTGTGGGTGACATGGTTTGGTTGTCCACGAAGAACCTGCGGTTGAGGATTCCCTCTAAAAAACTGGGTCCTAAGTTTGTGGGTCCATTTAAAGTGGGTCCATTTTTAGTTGTTAACCCGTCTGCTGTTAGGTTGGATGTCCCTATTTCCTGGAAGATTAATCCTGTGTTTCATGTTTCCTTGTTGAAAAAGGCTGACGTTTCTGATAGGGACGCCACTGTCACAGTTCCCCCTGTGGTGGTAGACGGCGAATATGAAATTTCTCGTATTTTGAATTCTAGAGGGCATAGAGGGAAATTACTGTATCTTGTCTACTGGAAGGGTTTCGGTCCCGAAGACAACTCCTGGGTAAGGATGGATGATGTCTCTGCTTCTAGGCTTGTTAAAGCTTTCCACAGGAGGTTTCCAGATAGGCCTGGGCCTGGAGGATCCTCATAGAAGAGGGGGTCTGTTAGGAGGTGTCCCATTTTTGTCCCAGTCCTTAGTTCTTTTAGGGACCCCTCCCTTAATTCTATAGGTCTCCGTTCAGACTAGCCGAGGATGAAGGCGGGTCTGTTCACAAGGAACAGGCAGCCCGCTACATCGTAGGGATTCAGTTTAGTCTTACTGTAGGGACAGCTTTTCTTATTTTTTCCTTAGTTTTGTTGCAGATCATAACACTGGCTCCCTGTTGCCCAGAGACTCCAGTTGAAAAGCCTAATTTTGGCATACCAAGCCATCGAAAACCTGTCTCCTTTATACATGTGTGACCTTGTCTCCCTGTTCTAGTTATCTACACCCAACTTCCCATCCTTCCAAGATCTCCTTCTCTACTTCTCTCTTTTCTCTTCTTGTCACTATCACATACAAGATTTGTCCCGTGTATCTCCACTACTGTGTATTGCTGTACCCCAACACATCAGACTCTCACTTACCGTGCAAACCTTGAAAAGGAAGCTGAAGACCCAGTTCTTGTGACAAGTGTACAATCTGTGGTAAACCTCGCTCCAGCATACCGCTGCATGACTAGCTGTACCCTGACCTACTGTATCCTCATCCATCCCTTGTAGATTGTTTGTGCGCCCTCGTGGGCAGGGTCCTCTCTCATTTTGTACGAGTCAGTGACCCCTTTTGACATATAAAGCGCCACGGAATAAATGTCGCTGTAATAATAATAATAATTATAGTATTAGTACTCTGGGTCAATTTATGGCACTTTCCAGGTGTCTACCCCTAATTTGATGCGTTTTGCCAGCTTTTGGGCCAGTTTTAAGGTGTTGTGTATGGGTTTTTTTGTCCCCCCATTGAATTCTATGGCGTTTGGTAACGTTCGACGATCATTCGACAAATAAATCGACCAATATTGCAAATTGGACATTCGTAATCCGAATCTAATATTGAACCATTCGCTCATCTTTAGTCTTCTCTTAAGAAGCACTGAGCAATGTGAGTCAGACTGCACAACAGAATACCAGTTCAAGAAGTGCCCAAAGCGATGAGGCCTCAGCTTTAACCTTGGTACCACAGGTATGCAGCATGTAGAGATGGCTGGTCTGCTCTTCTTATCAGACTCTGATTTCACAAGTTCATATGCACTGCTGGGATCAATAGGGCCACGATCCTCATACAGGAAATCTGGAGGCAACAGGAACATGTTATCACCAAAGCTAAATGCAGCAGTGAGTCCTGTTCTTCGGTCATTTGGGCCCAGACTAGTAAAGATGTGATGCCACTGCTCAAGAGTAACATTGGCAATTTCCACTGCTAGTATAGCAGCACAAGGTTCAAGTCTTGGTACAGAGTATGAAGGTTTTAGGGTTAATTTGGCCTTGCCCAGGACAAATCCTCAATGTACCTGTTTTTTGGTTCTAAGGTTTTCATATAGGTTACTGTGGCTCTTGCCTCTGTAGATTCATGAGAGAAAATATGAACTTCTTTTCTGAGGGCAGTTGAAAGGGACTTTGAGGCATAACAACGTGGGCCTTGGAGATGTTTAACAACCTTCAGAAACTTCTTACATGTCTCCCACCCTTGTTGCTTCTGGGACTTAAGTTCATCATCTACATAGAAGTTCTTCTTCACAAATTGATGGGCATCAAGTCCATACTCCTTATCACCTTCTTGGGCTGTCTGTCTTATTCCATAAATCGCTACAGCAGGAGAGGGGCTGTTGTCAAAGACATGTACCTTCATCCTGTAATCTATGACCTCCTTCTGGATGTCATTGTCCTTGTGCCATAAAAACCTGAGGTAGGTTTTTACTGTCTTACCTCATGATAAAACAATGAAACAGTTGCTGGTTATTGACCCTTACTGCAACATGATTTTGTCTGAAGTGAATTTGCACTTTTATAAGGCTTTTGTTTAGATAAGAATTGGCGGAGACATGCTACATCCTGTTGTGCATTTGTGTCTGGACATGACATTGCAAGTATGGATGCTATTTCTCTTTTCCAGTGATGTTTCTAATTGATTTTTTGGCCTTTCTCAGTGAATTATATTTGAATTAAGAGTAGGAACTCAAGATAATGAAGACCATTGTTGTGGGTTGCTAGTTTGTGTATTTTAGCCAAAATATCAACCAATACCTTATGCATTATATACATCTTTTTTGCACATTTTTATGCAGGGTACAGGACAGGTCCTTCCAGTGGAGGCTGGGTAATATGGGATGTCTGGTCTTTGGATACACATATGATATTGGCAGCGCACCTGATGTAATAGTAGGGGTGTTGATAATAGGCTGTTACACCGCATGCAGACTTATTAGGCAAATGCGTATTTTGATCACTTTGATACTTTTTATACAAATGGTTCTACTCCAAGCTGCATAGGCTTGAGAGCCAACTACCAATTAAGTAAATCTGGTGATGTGCATCTCTGTAATGAGCAGGGGTGTTGACTAATAACATCAAAACCCTATATAAGCTGTGCTTAATTATTAGGCAACTTCCTTTCCTTTGGCAAAATGGGTCAGAAGAGAGATTTTACAAGCTCTAAAAAGTCCAAAATTGTGTGATGTCTTGCAGAGGGATGCAGCAGTCTTGAAATTTCCAAACTTTTGAAGCATGATCACCGAACAATCAAGCGTTTCATGGCAAATAGCCAACAGGGTCGCAAGAAGAGTGTTGGCCAAGTAACTGCCCATTGAGGAAAATCAAGCGTGAAGCTGCCAAGATGCCATTCGCCACCATTTTTGCCATATTTCAGAGCTGCAACGTTACTGGAGTATCAAAAAGCAAAAGGTATGCGATACTCAGGGACATGGCCAAGGTAAGGAAGGCTGAAAAACGACCACCTTTGAACAAGAAACATAAGATAAAACGTCAAGAATGGGACAAGAAATATCTTAAGACTGATTTTTCAAAGGTTTTATGGACTGATGAAATGAGAGTGACTCTTGATGGGCCAGATGGATGGGCCAGAGGCTGGATCTGTAAAGGGCAGAGAGCTCCATTTCAACTCAGACGCCAGCAAGGAGGAGGTGGGGTACTGTTTTGGGCTGGTATCATCAAAGATGAACTTGTGGGATCTTTTCGGGTTGAGGATGGAGTGAAGCTCAACTCCCAGACCTACTGCCAGTTTCTGGAAGACAACTTCTTCGAGCAGTGGTACAGGAAGAAGTCGGTATCGTTCAAGAAAAACATGATTTTCATGCAGGACAATGCTCCATCACATGCATCCAACTACTCCACAGTGTGACTGGCCAGTAAAGGTCTAAAAGAAGAAAAAATAATGACATGGCCCTCTTGTTCACCTGATCTGAACCCCATAGAGAACCTGTGGTCCCTCATAAAATGTGAGATCTACAGGGAGGAATAACAGTACACCTCTGGGAACAGTGTCTGGGAGGCTGTAGTGGCTGCTGCATGCAATGTTGATCGAAAACAGATCGAGCAACTGACAGAATCTATGGATGTAAGGCTGTTGAGTGTCATCATAAAGAAAGGTGGCAATATTGATCACTAATTTTTTTTGTTTTTGTTTTTGCATGTCAGATATGTTTATTTCTAAATTTTGTGCACTGATATTGGTTTACCTGGTGAAAATAAACAAGTGAGATGGGATTCTATTTGGTTTTTGTTAAGTTGCCTAATAATTCTGCACTGTAATAGTTACCTGCACAAACAGATATCCTCCTAAGATAGCCAAATCTAAAAAAAGCCCACTCAAACTTCCAAAAATATTAAGCTTGGATATTTATGAGTCTTTTGGGTTGATTGAGAACATAGTTGTTGATCAATAATAAAAATAATCCTCTAAAATACAACTTGCCTTATAATTCTGCACACAGTGTATATGTAGAGAGGTGCATTTCACATAATGGAGTGAATGGCACTCTTTTCAAGCCTGTGTGCATTTTGAATACTAGTCTGCCACCCCACGGACATTTGGTGGGTTAGTAAAGTGGTTGTTTTATTAGTATTTTGCACCTGTGTGCTTTTATCATGAAGGACCAGCTGTATTCTGTTGTACATTTGTGTTGTGATAGTGCAAGTATGGTGGCTATTTCTTTTTTTCAGTGATGTTTTTAATTGATTTTTAGGCTTTTTTTAAGTGGATTGTTTAGGATCAGCGAGGAGCAGGTTATTGAGAGAAATGCCTTCATACTGAGCATGGGATTAAAACATCACACTGATTTTGTTAATTTTGCAAGGGTGATAGGCACCAAAGGATGGTAGGTATCAGCATCCTTCTCTTTCCTTCAGTGGTGGTGCCGGTTCTGCATCACATCTGTCAAAGATATTATGCAGAGGTAAAGAAGCTGGAATAACAATAAGCGCAATAGCATTTTTCTATATTACTGAACTATAAAACGCCATAAAACTGTTAAAAAATAATAAATAAGCAATCCTTATATTCACCTCTCCCAGCCCCTCGTCAGGTCCTCTTTGCATTTTCGAATCGGCATCAGTGAAATCCCCAAAGCTTTCTAGTTTTCTAGGCCTGGCAGGGTTCTGCGTAAGCAATAGAAAGTTTGCAGCCCCAAGAGGGTAAAATACCCTGAAATACATGTCAGTGATTACTGGGTTTAACTTAAAATTGAACAGATGTATTTTCATGCCTGAGGAAGATTCTGGAGTTTGGAATCGAAAATAGATTGCAGTTTTATCCTAATAAAGCATCAAATTCTATTTATTCACCCTGCTCATGATGGTTTAATTCCCTGGATGAACACCACACTTGGACACCCATTGCAGTTTATGTTGCACTAACATATCAGCACAAAAAAGGGACCATAGACTTTTTGCCTCATCATTGTGCAGACACACTTACTTTGGATGAGTCCTGACATGCTCGATTAGGGCACATAGTTTTTTGATCCCCAAATTGTAACATAGTGGTGATTAACCTTCCTTTAAAGGTGAAAGGTAGGTTCATTGCTGAACACCATTTTTTTGCCAAATTTGTCCTTATCCGATTGGCCCTCCAAGTGAATGCAAAAGTCATGGAGTTTTGTTTTGTCTGGATTTATCTCCTGAAGAAGATGTAATCTATATGGCTCACAACATTTTTATGAGATACGTTTTCATAACATAAATCTGGCTAACTTTTTATGACTACACTCGTGTATGTTTCAAATCAATATTTCTTCTGAAATTTTTGGTTGGCCCAGACTTTTCACAAAAAATAACACTTAGTGGATTCAAATTACTTCAAGCAATGTGAAATACAGTTTATATGCAGAGCACATTTATCAAATTTATTCTGAAAGTTTCCCTGTGCTGTCTTAACAGACCCAGTTTTGCAAATTTCACCTAAAAAAATTAGCTTTTTTTTGCTTCAATATAGTCATATTTAGTGATGAGTGAGCATGCTCGCTACTGCTCGGTGCTTGCCCGAGCATCTCACTGATCGAGATGCTCGGCGCTCGCCGAGTATTCCCGGGGTTGCTCGGCGGGAGCTCGGGTCTCCTCCCTGATTGTCTGCCACACACTGTAATGTCGCAGCCATGTTGGTTGTGGCATTAAAGTGATTGGCTGGCCGCAAATCATCATCAGGTCTATATCAGACCTGGCGCCGCCATGTTCGTCACAGTCTACTCCGGAATCAGGCAGGGTAGGGAGAGGTGCTGCAGAGCTAGGGAGAGATTTGCTTGTTTCTTAGTTAGTGTAGGTATACCATCATATATTATTCACATATCCATCTCATCTAACAGTCCTTCTGAAGATTAATCTATCTGCAGAGATATCAGTGCTAGGCAGGCAGGCAGTGTATGTTTCAGACTGCAGTGCATATAGCAAGAGGGTCCGTTCCAGTTCTGTCTGCTGGTGCTTATACGGATATTTCTGGCCTCCATTGAAATTTTGTTGCAATGTGTCAGAGAAGTTATGGACACAAGGTCGCAGTTAAAAATAGTTATCTACAGGCCAGCTAAATAAAACTGTGGTTTGTCCGTCACACAGATCACATATAAATGCGCTGAAAATTCTGCCATTTCTGGCCTCCATTGAAATTTTGTTGCAGTGTGTCAGCGAAGTTTTTGACACGAGGTCGCCGTTAAAAATAGTTACCTACAGGCCAGCTATTTAAAACTGTGGTTTTTCCATCACATGTATCACATATCACTGTGATTCAAATCCAGCCATTTGTAGTGAACGTGGAAAATATTGTCCTCCATTTAAAATGGGCAAGACCCGTGGCAAGGGACGGGGAAGTGGACGTGATGGTGATGATGGTGCATGCAGAGGACGAGGCCGGGGCCGTGGGCAAGCTGAAATTGTGCCACAACAAACACCCATATCTTCTCGATCTACATTCCTGTCCCAATTAATAGGGGACTGAAGAACACCATTATTGAACACAGAGCTGTATGAAAAGGTTATTGGTTGGATAGCAGATAATGCTTCCACTTACCCATCACCACCACCACCCTGTCTTTCACACGGTCAAGTCTCACTAGCCGTGAATCTGGACCACATATTCCTCACCCCTCCTCCCACTATGCCGAGTGCCCAGAGACAACTGATCTCACACTTGGACACTAAGAAGAGCTGTTCACTTTTGGTCCACTTGAAGTGGGGCAAGAGGAGATCGCATGTAGCGATGCCCAAATATTTGAGCAGCCACGGTCACATGAAGGTGACGGTGGGAAAATGTCACAAGAGGTGGACGATGATGAGATACAATTGCCAGAAAGTCAGGAGGAGGACTAGGGTGTGGAAGTGGAAGATTAGGTGGTGGATTATATCGTAACTGAACCAACCTGGCAGGGGGACCCACAGAGTGTAACATCCCTGGCGGCATGCTTGCATGGTGCACCCACCTCCCACCATGCAAGACCGCAATCTTACCTGTCAGTCCATGCTGCACTCTTTGCTCCAGTACCTGCTCTGTCCATGTCTCTGGTCTGACTGCTTAGGGCGTCGGCGCGGCTTTCTGCTCGTTTCTTATAGCTATTGTGTGCACAGTCATAATGAGTCCCCAGCCTATTGCTGTGAGTCACTGGATACTTAAACCCCCTCCATCCAGTAGGAGGGGCCTGAGCAACACTTTCCTTCAGTTGTGCCTTGCAACAGAGGTGCCAGGTCCTGTCCTGTATTTTGTCTGTTTCCGCCACCCTGGGGGCTGAATACCCAGGGCCGTTACCTGTACCTTTGACTCCTAGTCTGTTTCCGCCACCCTGTGGGCTGTATACCCAGGCCCGTTATCTGTATCTGTGACTTCTAGTCTGTTTCCACCACCCTGGGGGCTGAGTTCCCAGGCTCTTTCCTGTATCTTGTTCCTGGTTCAGTTCCTGTCTGAATAGTGTTCTAGCCCGTTACTTGTTTGTCTCTATGTCCGTACCTGCCCTTGTCTTGCAGTGTCTGAACCTGCACTTAACTCCAACTCGTTGTCTCTGTACTTCTGTTTGTGAGTATAGTGTCCACTTGCTACTTCATTGTAAGTACCTTGTGTGTATCTGGTTCTGCTTGTCCCATTTCCCTGCCTCTGCATCTAACTCTTGTATTCTCACTATCTTCCTGTATTTTCCAGTCTGTTCCATGTGAACAGAGCCCTGTCCTGTCTGCACCTCCTGCTCTGTTCTGCTCTGCTTGCCCACCGCACCTGCGGTTTCGCTCTGCTTGCTCACCGCACCGGCGGTGTCACTCTGCTTGCTCACCGCACCTGCGGTTTCGCTCTGCTCAGCTTGTCTACCGCACCTGCGGTTTCGCTCTGCTCCACTTGTCTACCTCATCTGCGGTTCGCTCTGCTCCACTTGTCCACCGCATCTGCGGTTTTGTCCTGCTTTGCTTGTTCACTGCATCTGCGGGTTTTTTGCTCCGCTCTGCTTGTCTACCGCACCTGCGGCTCTGTTCTGGTATCCCAGTCTGTACTGGTCCCTATCCTGCCTACCTTCCTACTTGCCAGTACCCGCCTGTCTGCATGCCAGCCGTGCCTGCCTGTGCCCACCTGTTTGCATGCCAGCCGTACCTGCCAGTGCCCACCTGTCTGCATGCCTGCCGTGCCTGTCAACATCCACCTGTCTGCATACCAGCCATGCCTGCCAGTACCCACTAGTCAATATGCCAGTTTAACCTGCCTGTTCCTGCATTCCCTGGTGTGGGTCAACAGCTGTGACCGGGGTCTGACCTGGAGTAGCACCTGGTCCATCTGCTCGGTTCCTCCCTGGTTCACGAAGTCAACTGAGCCACCATGCGACCTTGGTCGGATCGGGTTGATACTTAGTTACGCCCCTCCAGGCTTTCCTTGGTTCATGGTACAGTGGGATCACTAATCACGCTCACGCTAGTCAGTCCGGGCGGGAGCATAACACAGAGCGAGGAGAGTATCACACAGGGGGAGGGAGGCAGAGCACCACAACAGTCAGGAAGAAGCAGTGTGGTGGCCGCAGACAGAAGATGAGCAACCGTTCCCCATAACATCAACACGACGGAAGTTGCCAGTACAACTGTTAGGTCTTCTCGAGTCTGGTTGTTTTTTAAAGACTCTGCCGATAACCCCAAAAAAGCCACTTGCACCACCTGCCAGGCCAGCATCAGCAGGGGTAGCAAAACTACCAGCCTGACCACCACCAGCATGATCAGGCACATGGCAGCAAAGCACCCGACTAAATGGGCCGAACCCCAGGATCCAAGAACAGTGTCTGCGAGTGGCACCACTGCTTCTTCCGCATGCAAGACAATCCTCTGTCCATGGCACACGTGAAGATGCCTCCTACCCTACACTTGTCATTGCATACTCTCAACTAGCACGATCATCAAGCTCGTCCTTGTCCCAGCACAGCGTTCAGTTGTCCTTTGAACGCAAGTGCAAAGCGGACGCGACACAGACCACACTACTAAATTCACACATTTCGCGAATGCTTGCGCTCAAACTGTTGCCTTTTAGGCTCATGGAGACGGAAGCTTTCCACAACCTGATGGCAGCGGCCGTCCCTCAGCACTCGGTCCCCAGCCACCAGTATTTCTCCCGGTGTGCCGTCCCCACATTTCACGAGCACGTGTCCCACAACATTAGCCGTGCCCTTAACAATGCAGTTACTGAGAAACTCCACCTTACCACGGACACGTGGACAAGTGCTTGTGGGCAGGGACGGTACATCTCGCTGATGGCACACTGGGTTAAAATAGGGGAAGCCTGGACCCAGTAGGACTTTGGGATGGAACATGTTCTCCTGACGCCGAGTACTGAGTGTTCTTGTTCAATCAGGGTTGCCCCCACATTCTACAGCACCTGCATCTCCTCCTCCTCTTCAGCATCCATCTCCAAAATGACCACATCAGTCACAAGCTGGAAGCACTGCAGCACTGCCTCGGCCAAGTGGCAACAGGCTGTGCTGAAGCTCATATGCTTAGGTGACAAACCACACAATGCTGAAGAGTTGTGGACAGATCTGAAAGAGCAGACAGATCTGTGGCTGACACAACTGAACCTACAGCCAGGCATGGTTTTGTGTGACAATGGCAGGAACCTGGTGACGGCTCTGGCCCATGTGCTTAACCTCGTGGTTTAGCGGTTTCTCAAAACCTACCTGGAGCTGCCGGATCTGCTTGACAAAGTACGCCGCCTGTGTGCCAATTTTAGAAAGTCACTTACAGCTTCCGTCGCCCTTGCAGTGTTTCAGCAGCATTTGCAGCTTCCAGTTTACCGACTGGTGTGTGATGTCCCCACGCATTGAAATTCTACATTGCAGATGTCAGGAAGGATTTGTGAGCAGAAGAGGGCAATTGTTGACTACCAGCATCAATAAGGCCATCGGTATTCAGTTCAGACTCCACACATAAAACCTCAGGAGTGGACATGGATGTCAGACATATGTATCATCCTACAAAACTTTGAGGTCTCCAGCAAGATGGTGAGCGGCGATGACGCCATAATTAGATCCTACTTCTCTGTCTTCTGAAACGCTCTCTGCTCACAATCAAAGAGGATGCATTCCAGACAGAGCACGATGAGATGGAGCAAAGAACCATACAGGGAGATTACACACAGCCCTGCCTCATCTCATTCAAACGTGGATTAGGTGACAATGACAAATAGGAGGAAGAGGAGCTAGTTTCAGGCACTATAGATGGTACTACCTGCACAACTGTCATACCGTCTGTTCAGCGTGGATGGCCTATGGACAGGAAGGAGGAGGAGAGCATGGTCAGTTGTCTTCTTGGTGAGGACACGGAAGTCTTGCCTGTTAGCACTCTGGCACGCATGGATGTGTTTATGTTACGCTGCCTTTCCCGTGATCCTCGCATTCTCCAAATTTTGGGTGACGGTCATTACTGGTTGGTGACACTTCTAGACCCACACTACAAGGAGAACTTTCTATCTCTTATTCCTGAAGCGGACAGGTCTACTAAAATGGGGCAGTACCAGAAGGCCCTTGTTGCGGAAATATTTAAAAAATTCCCATCTGAAAATGCTGGCGGCAGATGTCACAGTTCCTTGGACAACCAAGGAGTTCAGGTGAGAGAAACACAACTCCAATCCAGCAGAGGCAGGGGAACACTGTCAAAGTTCTGGGACAGTTTTCTCGGACCCTCCCATCTTACAGGCCCTGAGGCGCGGGGTACTCTTACAAGGAGTGCAAAGTTTCGGAAAATGGTGAGGGAGTACCTTGCTGACCGTACCAACGTCCTCCGTGATTCCTCTGTGCCTTATAATTACTGGGTATCCAAACTGGACACGTGGAATGAACTAGCTCTCTACGCCTTGGAGGTCCTGGCCTACCCTGCAGCTAGCGTTTTATCAGAGTGGGTTTTTAGCGCCGCCAGTTGAATTATAACCAATAGGCGCATCCGCCTGTCATCTGAATATGCTGACAGGCTGACTCTTATAAAAATGAACAAGGACTGGATTCAGCCAGACTTCTCAACACCACTGAATTGTAAGCAGCGTAACCTAAACTCAAAAACAGTGTCTTTTTTTGGGAGGTCTAATTCTATTCCCATGCACCTCTGTCTTCACAGCAAAGAAATGGGTATGCGCTTTCTGAATTTGTCTATTTACTCTTGTCCTCCTCCTTCTCCTCATCTTCCGTCACCATATCATTCACCACCATATCACCTCCTCTACATGTCTTGCAAGGGGCATTGGAGTGCCTCCAAATTTTTGGATGCTTTTGCATTCACTGCATAAGCAAACAGTATAGGAGACCCGCTTTTTAATAATGAGAACATTGTTTTTAGGAGGCTCTCCGATCTCTACGTCTCTTTCAAGGGGCATTGGAGTGCCTCCAAATTTTTGGCAGCTTTTGTATTCACTGCATAGGCAAACACTATGGGAGACCCACTTCCTAATAATAGGAACATTGTTTATAGGAGGCTCTCCGACCTCTATGTCTCTTCCAAGGGGCATTGGAGTGCCTCCAAATTTTTGGCAGCTTTTGCATTCACTGCATAGGCAAACACTATGGGAGATGCACTTCCTAATGGGAACCTTGTTTTTAGTAGGCTCTCCGACCTCTGTGTCTCTTCCAAGGGGCATTGGAGTGTCTCCAAATTTCTGGCAGCTTTTGCATTCACTGCATAGGCAAACACTATGGGAAACCCACTTCCTAATGGGAACATTGTTTTTAGGAGGCACACCAAACTCTACGTCTCTTCCAAAGGGCGTTGGAGTGCCTCCAAATTTTTGGCAGCTTTTGCATTCACTACATAGGCAAACACTATGGGAGAGCCACTTCTTAATAATGGGAGCATTGTATTTAGGAGGCTCTCCGACCTCTACGTATGTTCCAAGGGGCATTGGATTGCCTCCAAATTTTTGTCAGCTTTTACATTCACTTCATACGCAAACACTATGGGAGACCCACTGCCTAAAGGGAACATTGTTTTTAGGAGGCTCTCCGACCTCTGTCTCTTCCAAGGGGCATTGGAGTGCCTCCAAATTTCTGGCAGCTTTTGCATTCACTGCATAGGCAAACACTATGGGAAACCCACTTCCTAATGGGAACATTGTTTTTAGGAGGCACACCAAACTCTACGTCTCTTCCAAAGGGCGTTGGAGTGCCTCCAAATTTTGGGCAGCTTTTGCATTCACTACATAGGCAAACACTATGGGAGAGCCACTTCTTAATAATGGGAGCATTGTATTTAGGAGGCTCTCCGACCTCTACGTATGTTCCAAGGGGCATTGGATTGCCTCCAAATTTTTGTCAGCTTTTACATTCACTTCATACGCAAACACTATGGGAGACCCACTGCCTAAAGGGAACATTGTTTTTAGGAGGCTCTCCGACCTCTGTCTCTTCCAAGGTGCATTTGAGTGCCTCCAAATTTCTGGAAGCTTTTGCTTTCACTGCATAGGCAAACACTATGGGAGACTCACTTCCTAATAATGGGAACATTATTTTTTGGAGGCTCTCCGACCTCTACGTCTCTTCCAAGGGGCATTGGCATGCCTCCAAATTTTTGGCAGCTTTTGCATTCACTGCATAGGCAAACACTATGGGAGACCCACTTCCTAATAATGGGAACATTGTTTTTAGAAGGCTCTACGACCTCTACGTCTCTTCCAAGGGGCATTGGAGTGGCTCCAAATTTTTGGCAGCTTTTGCATTCACAGCATAGGCAAACACTATGGGAGACCCACTTTCTAATAATGGGAACATTGTTTTTAGGAGGCTCTCAGACCTCTGTGTCTCTTCCAATGGGCATTGGTGTGCCTCCAAATTTTTGGCAGCTTTTGCATTCACAGCATAGGCAAACACTATGAGAGACCCACTTCCTAACAATGGGAACATTGTTTTTAGGAGGCTCCAACCTCTACGTCTCTTCCAAGGGGCATTGGAGTGTCTCCAAATTTTTGGCAGCTTTTGCATTTACTGCATAGGCAAACACTATGGGAGACCCACTTCCTAATAATGGGAACATTGTTTTTAGGAGGCTCCAACCTCTACGTCTCTTCCAAGGGGCATTGGAGTGCCTCCAAATTTTTGGCAGCTTTTCCATTCACAGCATAGGCAAACACTATGGGAGACCCACTTCCTAATAATGGGAACATTGTTTTTATGAGGCTCCAACCTCTATGTCTCTTACAAGGGGCATTGGAGTGTCTCAAAATTTTTGGCAGTGTTTGCATTCACTGCATTTGCAAGCACTATGGAAGACCCACGTCCTAATAATGGGAACATTGTTTTTAGGAGACTCTCCGACCTCTGTGTCTCTTCCAAGGTGCATTGGAGTGCCTCCAAATTTTTGGCAGCATTTGCATTCACTGCATGGGCAAACACTATTGGAGACCCATTTCCTAATAATGGGAACATTGTTTTTAGGAGGCTCTCTGTCCTCTACGTCTCTTACAAGGGGCATTGGAGTGACTCCAAATTTATGGCAGCCCTTGCAGTCACTGCATACGCAAAAACAGTATAAGAGACCCACTCGTTAATAATGGGAACAGCAAAGCATAGTCGGCTGATGGCTCTCTAACAATAGTGAGGGCCAACTACTGGCCCTTTAAGAATAGTAAGGGCCGCCTGATGGCCCTTTAAAAATAGTCTTTGTGACTTTAAGAGTCCCTCCATCATAAATGAAACAGGATGTGTCTGATGATGTGTCACACACCACATGGCCAAATAAGAATGTAAAATGTGAAAATGACATTTCCCGGTGAATGCATTTGTCTTGGTTGAAAGCAATGCAAAAGTCAAAAACGGATCAAAAATGCTACATGTGAACATGGCCCAATGTGTGAAGGAGCATTTTTGTTTTTGTATATTTTTTTTGCCTTATATTCAAGTCATTGCCTTGGAAAAAATGTTCCTTAACATATTTCCTAGGAAAATCCATTTTGGTTTCATTTTTGTATGTTTTATTGTGAGTCCGTAAAAGTGGCTAATACCTCTGACAACGTTGTTGACACCAGTGACCTGGGAGTCAGAAATTCTTCCAGGGGTCTTCTCCATGCTGTTCCCATGTCATTTGAGCACTGTTCACATCGATTTGGCCAATTTTTAGGCCCTCTGCAGACCGCCGGGGGGAGCCGCCTGAAAAATGCTTGAGTTTCCCATAGACTTACAATGGGCTCGTTGCTCTGGTTGAGCACCCGAGCATTCCAATTTGTCCTACCTGAGCATCGAGCACCCGAGCATTTTAATGCTCGCCCATCACTAGTCATATTATATCGTACTATATAAGCACATTTTAAATTTGACTCTTGAAAAATTTAAGTTTTGCTATGAAAGGTTGATGATTGTGACTATATATATATATATTTCTTTTTGGTGTTGCAGTTCCTATGTTTATATTTCTACAGTGGCTTGCAAAAGTAATCACGCTCCCATGGCATTTTTTATGTTTTGCTACCTCACAAAATGGAATTTCACAGGTTTTTTTTGAGGGTTTGCATCAGTTCATGTAAAGAACATGCCTACAACTATGAACATTTGGTTTTCTTTTTATTATGAAACAAGCAACAAATAGGCCAAAATAACTGAAAACTTCAGAGTACATAATTATTCACACGCCTAAAGTCAGTACATCGTAGAGCCTCATTTTGCGGTAATTACAGCTGTAAGTCACCATGAGCTTTCCACATCTTGCTACTGGGTTTTTTGCCCATTCCTCAAGGTGAAACTGCTCCAGCTCCCTAAAGATAAATGGTTTCTGACCTAAAGTCTGACCACAGATTCTCAATTGGATTAAGGTCTGGACTTTGACTATGCCACTCCAAAACATTTACATGTTTCCCCTTAAACCACTTGAGTGTTGCTTTAGCAGTATGCTTTGGGTCATTGTCTTGTTGGAAGGTGATCCTCCTTCCCAGTCTCAAATCATTGACAAACTGAAACCGCTTTTGCTCAAGAATATCCCTATATTTAGCACCAACCATGTTATCCTTGATTCGGACCATTTTCCCAGTCCCTGTTGCCGAAAAAAACCATCCCCACAGCATGATGCTGCCACCACCATGTTTCACTGTGGGGATGGTCTTCTTGGGGTGATGAGCTGTGTTGGTTTGGTACCAGACATAGTGTTTAACTTGGTGGGCAAAAAGTTCAATTTTGGTCTCATCTCACCATAGCACTTTCCTCCGTTCATTTGGAGAGTCTTTCACATGTCTTTTGTCAAACTCAAAATGAGCTTTACAATTTGTGTAAGTAAAGGCTTTTTTCTGCCCACTCTTGCATAAAGGCCACCTCTATGGAATGCATGGCTTATTGTGGTCGTATGGATAGATACTCCAGTCTTGGCTTGGCAACTCTGCAGCTCCTTCAGGGTTACCTTTGGCCTCTGTGCTGCCTCTACAGTAAATGCCCTCCTTGCCCAGGCTGAGAGTTTTTGTGGGCGTCCCTCTCTTGGCAGGTTTGTTATGGTACCATGATCTTTCCATTTGATGATAATGGATTTGATGGTGCTCCAGGGGATAATCAGAGATTCATATATATATTTATAACCCAACCCTGACTTGTACTACAACTTTGATCTTCATGGTGTTGTTTGATTAGTGGTGCCTAGATTGCCTAGTGGTGACACTTAGATTGCTTCCAGGTAGACGTCCTTTCGCTAAGTATGTAACTTATGTGGCTATGCTCACATGTTGCGTTTGGGCGCTTTTTTTTGCTGCATTTTTTATGCAAATTAAAAGCTACTTTTTACAGTACCAGCAAAAGCCATTAGATTTCAGAAATCTCATGCACACACATTGTTTTTTTTTCCTGACTGAATTGGAAAACTGCACCTTTTTTGAAAAGTGCAGCATGTCACTTCTTTCAGCATTTTTACACCAGTTTTGCAGCGTTTTCCCACATTTAAAGCGATGAGTAAGTGCAAAAAAGGAACAAACACATAGCAAAAAAGTTACTATCTGTTTTTGATCAATAGACATGTTACTGCTGACCAAATGATGAAAAAATGGAAACAAAGTTTTTAAAACATCTTGATTTATTCAGTATTGAGTATGAGCTCAGAAATACACACACTAACACTCCTTGAGGTTATTAATGGATGTTTGAGAAATGGCCTGTTATAATGAATGCACTTAGGAATTCAAATCATCAAGATCCACTGCTGGCAGCTCCCTTTAAAATTTTTGACCAACGATGTTCTAGAAGTTTACATTAGCAGACAAGTCCAGAGATGCTGCCATGGTATCATATTTCAGAAGAAAGACCGGTGTGATGTTCCCTCATGAAGGCCTCTTTATAGCAAAACCACATGAGCTAGAAATTGATATCAGCGACTTAAATGGATAAATGGAAACTGGAATGAAGATCTATCCTCTTCAGTGATGAGTCCCACTTTTTTCTTCAATGCAAATGATAGCCAGAGATTGGTCTAGAGACCTAGTGGAAAATGACAATGCCTGTGTGCCTAACTAAGCTATGTAAATTGCCTCTTCAGAGAGAAAAAGGACTTGAACTCTATAGCACCAACTACTAGAAGCAGCAATCCTACAAGTCAAAATAATAGCCAATTCAGAATCTCAATTTGCAGACACAGTGTTTCAGGCTATTGGCCCTCGTCAGTCTAAAGTATGAGAATTGATTTGGCTAGCTGAGAGGCTCTGGACTGAGATCTAAAGGGTAATGTTTCTCCTTGTGGAGAGTGACATACCTGCTCTGTCATGCCAAGATTAAAAGGCTTATTTGCCGTGCAATGGTCCTCTGGGAAATTTAATGCTATGTAAATTGCCTCTTCAGAAAGAAAAAGGACTTAAACTCTATAGCACCACCTACTAAAAGCAGCAATCCTACAAGTCCCAATCGATCTTTTGACGAGTTTTGCAATATGACTTAGGATAATAGCCAAATCAGAATCTCAATTTGCAGCACAGTGTTTCAGGCTATAGGCCCTCATCAGTGCAAAATATGGGAACTGATTTGGCTAGATGAGAGGCTCTGGACTGAGGTTTAAGAGGTAACGTTTCTCCTTGTGGAGAGTGGCATACCGGCTCTGGCATGCCAAGGCAAGAGCCGGTATGTCACTCTCCACAAGGAAAAACATTACCCCTTAGACCTAAATATGCTATGGTAGCCTTCAGCTTCTCTGGAATTGTCTTCCATTGAGCACCGTGAGGACAACATTGATTTGCAATTCTAAAGGGAGCTTCTAGCAGTGGATCTTGATGATTAGCAGTCACAAGTGCATTCAATGTGACAGATCATTTCTCAGACAATTAACAACCTCAGTGATAAAATGCTAAGGCACGTTAGTGCATGTGCATTTTCATGTGATACTCATACTCAATACTAAATCAATTGAGATGTTTTTAAAATGTATCCATTTTTCTATAATTTGCTAATGATGTCTAGCAATCCTGTGATTTCCATAATTCCACAACTTTCCCTTCTTGGCGTTGCAATTTCAATGTTGAAAAGTATACTTGAATTAATTGATTGCAGATTTGCAATAATATACGTTTTTCATTTTTTTCCATATTTTTTCATGCAAACAAATTATAATAAAAATCTAAACATAAGTGAAGACCACAAAATTATAACCAAATGATCCAGTGAAATGGTGGCAGGGCCCTAGATATAATTTTTTATTTTTTCCTGGTGGAAACATACAAGCACTATTGTAGCACTTACGCACATAAATTCTTATAGTAATATACAGTGGGTACGAAAAGAATTCAGACCCCTTTAAATTTTTCACTATTTGTTTCATTTCAGCCATTTGGTAAATTCTAAAAAGTTCATTTTTTTCTCATTAAAGTATATTCTGCACCCCATCTTGACTGAAAAAACTTAGAAATGTAGAAATTTTTGCAAATTTAGTAAAAAAGAAAAACTGAAATATCACATGGTCATAAGTATTCAGACCCTTGGCTCAGTATTGAGTAGAAGCACCCTTTTGAGCTAGTACAGCTATTAGTCTAATTGGGAATGATGCAACAAGTCTTTCACACCTGGATTTGGGGATCCTCTGCCATTCTTCCTTGCAGATCCTCTCCAGTTCCTTCAGGTTGGATGATGAACGTTGGTGGACATCCATTTTCAGGTCTCTCCACATGAGCTTAATTGGGTTTAAGTTAGGGCTCTGGCTGGGTCACTCAAGAATGGTCAGAGTTGTTGTGAACCCACTCCTTTGTTATTTTAGCTGTGTGCTTAGGGTCATTGTCTTGTGGGAAGGTGAACCTTCGGCCAAGTCAGAGGTCTAGAGCACTCTGGAAGAGGTTTTCATCCAGGATATTTATGTACTTGGCCGCAGTCATGTTTCCTTCAATTGCAACCAGTAGTCCTGTTCCTGCAGCTGAAAAACACCCCCATAGCATGATGCTGCCACCACCATGTTTCACTGTAGGGATTGTATTGGGCAGGTGATGAGCAGTGCCTGATTTTCTCCACACATACCGCTTAGAATTATCACCAAAAAGTTCTATCTTCATCTCATCAGACCAGAGAATCTTATTTATCATAGTCTAGGAGTCCTTCATGTGTTTTTGAGAAAACTCTATGCAGGCTTTCATATGTCTTGCACTGAGGAGAGACTTCCGTCGAGCCACTCTGCCATAAAGGCCCAACTGGTGGAGGGCTGCAGTTGACTTTGTGCAACTTTCTCCTATTTCCCTACTGCATCTCTGGAGCTCAGCCACAGTGATCTTGGGGTTCTTCTTTACCTCTCTTACCAAGGCTCTTCTCCCACAATTGATCAGTTTAGCTGAATGGCCAGGTCTAGGAAAACTTCTGGTGGTCCCAAACTTCTTCCATTTAAGGATTATAGAGGCCACTGTGCTCTTAGGATCTTTGAGTAATGCAGAAATTCTTTTGTAACCTTGGCCAGATCTGTGCCTTGCCACAATTCTGTCTCTGAGCTCCTTGGGCTGTTCCTTGGAGCTCATGATTCTCATTAGGTCTGACATGCACTGTGAGTTGTGAGGTCTTATATAGACAGGTGTGTGCCTTTCCAAATCAAGTCCTATCAGTTTAATTAAACACTGCTGGACTCCAATGAAGGAGAAGAACCATCTCAAGAAGGATCACAAGGAAATGGACAGCATGTGACTTAAAGCGAGCAAAGGGTCTGAATACTTATGACCATGTGATATTTCAGTTTTTATTTTTTAATAAATTTGCAAAATTTTCTACATTTCTGTATTTTTTTCTGTCAAGATGGGGTGCAGAGTGTATTTTAATGAGAAAAAAATGAACTTTTAGAATTTACCAAATGGCTGCAATGAAACAAAGAGTGAAAATTTTAAAGGGGTCTGAGTACTTTATGTACCGAATTTAACTATATATGCATAATGTGAATAAAAGCAATGCCAGATCCTTATATATTCTGTACATTCTATGGTATTGGTATATATATTTATAAATAAATTGGGGAAAATAAGTATTGATACCAATTTTGTTTTCCCACCTACAAAGAATGGATAGGTCTGTAATTTGTATTCTAAGTACACTTCAACTGTGAGAGACATAGTCTAAAAATAAAAAACATAAAATCACATTGTATGATTTTTAATTAATTATATTGCATTTTATTGCACGAAATACGTATTCTGCCTGTGAGCAGCGCTATCGGTGGCCTCTCATAGGCAGCACGTAACCCCCGCTGATGTCACGTCAAGTGAGATGTGACTCAGCGCTGGGGTCCCCGCGGTGGCTCCTGGGTTGTGGGCGGGGTTATTCCCCGCGTCCCACCCAGCATCCACCAGGGAAAGCGCGCGGTGGATGCCGGGTGTGACACGTGGGGTAACTCCGCCCACAACCCAGGAGCCATCGGTGGAACGAGGAAGAGGGACCCTCGGCTGCAGCTTGGACTTGTCGGGACGTCATCGGATGTCAGAGCCGGCTGCAGCCGGGGGTCACATGATGCCTGTGAGTGGCCACCGATAGCGCCGCTCACAGGCAGAAACAGCACCAGAAGGTAATTAGAAAGAAGCTTCCTTTTATCATTAAAACACATTGGTATATTTTTAAAGGTACTGGACAACCCCTTCAACACCTCTGGCTCAGAGCCATCAAGCTTCCGCTACCGCATTTTTGGTTTATTGGTGCAGACCCAGAGAGCACCAATTACCACTACACACAGCCACCTGTGGTCTATTTTTATTCGGCTTCAGCCACAAAAGTTGCAATTGGCTGGTCAGAATTGAGTTGAAAATTTCAGTGATCGCTGATGAGGGGGATGCAAAGCTCCTTTGGTGTTATGTGAAGATGGCATGCCGTCAGGATACAAAAATCATCTTTACTTGGCCACCATGTTAAAAGACCTGGTGACTACTTCCCGCTGCACAGACGTTTTATTGGAAGTCCTTGCTGACAGCACCATACATGTGCAAAAAGTATGGAAAGGTGTTAAAGGGGCCAAATGTAATCCTGGTGCATAGGTTGTGAATTCAATCCTTACCCTAATTGCTGAATAGATAAGTAATCATGTTTATAAACTGATTTATAATATAGATATTTGCTAGGTAATTTTCATTAGATTTGGCTGTCAGTAAAGATCAAAATGACTTCATTCTCCATGATAATATGGGATTATTTTCTGAACATTCCAGAGAGACAATTTATTTTTGCTGAATAATTTCTAGCTCTATATATTTAATTAAAACACCATCTAAGTGCCCTTAGTTGTCAGCATAAATCATAACAATATTTTACTAGAAAGTTGTGCTCAACCCTCATTAGAAATGAATTGTCACTGGGTTGTACATGTTATTTCTACTTAATGATGTGTTATGTACATTCATTTATTACGAAACTTGATTTACCAAGTAAAATAATTTATTGAATGTGATCGGCTTGCTCAAGTTAGAATGTACAACAGGGAAAGCATAATTTCAGCTTTCATTTAATTGGTACAAAAGTGATGCTGCTAAATTCTATCAAGACACTTTAGATATAGATTTTTCTAGATGGTTTTGTCCTGGTCATGAGATGATCACAAGTTTTTGACTCAAAAACTTTAAGAACTATTGTAACAAATGCATTGTAAAAATTGCATGTAACAACTAGTCACTCTCTTAACCGTTTTGTCATAAAAGTCCCAAGGATTGATTAAGCTATCCCCTTCAAGGTCTCTCTGTTTACCAGAAAGCTACTGTAGCCGGCTTAACCTTTCACGCCATGTCCATTTGCCATTTTTTTCATTTTTGTTTTGTCCTCCCCTTCTTCAAAGAGCCATAACTTTTATATATTCCCATCAATATAGCCATGTGAGGGTATGTTTTTTGTGAGAATGTCACCACTGATTTAACCACATAGTGTACTGGAAAACAGGAAAAGAATTTCAAGTGCATTGAAATTGCAAAAAAAGTGCAACTCCACAATTGTTTTTTGGGTTTTTTATTTAACATGGTTTATATGGTAAAACTGACCTGGCAATATGATTACCCAGGTCAGTATGAGTACGCAGATACTAAACATGTAGTTTATTATTTAGTTAAGTGGTTAAAAAAAATTCCGAAATTTGAAGGAAAAAAAGTTTTTGCAGTTATCATTTTCCGAGACCCATAGCTCTCAGTTTTTCAGGATCTGGGACTGTGTATTGGCTTTCTTTTTGCGGCCTGAGCTGACATTTTTATTGATACCATATTGGGGTACTTACAATGTTTTGATCACCTTTTATTGCATTTTATTGTAATGTTGGGGCGGACAAAAAAACGTAATTTGAGGGTTTAAATTTCAGATTCATTTATTTTATAGTTTGATAGATTGAAAAATGGGGGGTGATTTCATCCTTTGTGTTTTTTAAAAAACTGTTCATATTTTTAAAAACTTTTTTTTTTTACTTTATTTAATAGTCCCTTCAGGAGACTTGAAGCTGCGATTGTTTGATTGCTTGTGCAATACATCGCAGTGCTTCAGCACTGTGATGTTTAGCAAAAATCACGATCTATGAATACCGGCCACGAACCGGCATTCACAGGAGAACCTTAATGACAAGCCCGAGGGTCTTCCGCACACCCCACATCAAAGACTCAGACCCTCATCTTCTCCGGTGGTGACAGGGTTCTTCTTTGTGAAGAAAAAATATGACGGTCTACCTCCCTGTTTAGATTTCCAGGAATTAAATCAAATCAAATTACCATCCGTGATCCATACCCTCTTCCTCTGATTACTTATTTGTTCAGCCAGGTTGTAAGAGCTAAGGTATTCTCCAAGTTGGATTTAAGGGGAGCCTACAATCTGGTTAGAATCAGAGAAGGAGATGAATGGAAAACAGCGTTCAATACCTCCAAAGGGCATTTTCGAGAGTCTGGTTATGCCTATCGGTTTGACCAATGCACTTCGGTATTCCAACATTTCATAAATGATATTTTCCATCATTTGGTGGGGAGCTTTCTGGTGGTCTATCTGGATGATATTTTGGTTTACTCACTTGATTTGGAGACACATCGGGGGCATGTTAAGCAGGTGCTCCAGATATTAAGGAATAACAAACTTTATGCCAAACTGGAAAAATGTGTTTTCGCTGTTCAGGAGGTGCAGTTTTTGGGGTACTTGTTTTCGTCTTAGGGTTTTCGATGGATCTGGAGAAGATCCATGAAGTTCTTGTTTGGGACTGTCCCGAGAACCTGAAGGCTCTACAATGTTATATTGTTTTTCTACAATGTTTTGCTTCCCTCTATGCTTTTTCTTCCTTAAAGAATCATTTTGCCACTGCACCTATACTCAATCAACCCGATGTTTCCCAACCCTTTACTGTGGAGGTTGATGCGTCTGATGTTGGGGTTGGGGCTGTGTTGTCTCAGGGTCCATAATCTGCTAAATGGCGTCCATGCGCCTTCTTTTCTAAAAAATTGTCTTCGGCTGAGAGAAATTATGACGTGGGTAATAGGGAACTTTTGGCGATCAAATTGGGGTTCGAAGAATGGTAACATTGGTTGGAGGGGGCTTTACATCCTATTATTGTTATTACTGACCATAATAACCTGTCATATCTCCAGTCAGCTAAACGTTTTAACCCTAGGCAAGCCAGATGGTCCCTGTTTTTTACTAAATTCAATTTTGTTGTCACTTTTCGTCCAGGGGTCAAAAATGTCAAGGCTGATGCTTTGTCCCGGAGCTTCCCTAGTGGTGTTGACCATGAGAACCCTGCTCTGATATTACCGAAAGGGGTAGTCATTTCGGCACTGTATCCTGAACTGGAAGGTGATGTGTTGGAGGCTTAGGGAGACGCTCCTGCCTCCTGCCCTTCAGGAAGGTTATTTGTACCATCTAATCTGCGCCACAAACTAATTAAGGAGCATCATACCTCTGTGCTTGCTGGGCATCCAGGTGGTAAGGCAACCGCGGACCTCCTCTCTTGTCATTTTTGGTGGCCAGAGTTGCATCGGGATGTGATTGAACACGTATCTGTTTGTAGTATTTGTGAGCGTTCTATGGTTTCACATACCTGTCCGTCTGGTACTCTTCTTCCGCTACCTATCCCTAGTAGGCCATGGACACACTTGTCCATGGATTTTATTACTAACCTACCGGTTTCTGCTGGCAAAATGGTGGTTTTGGTGGTTGCAAATAGGTTCAGTAAAATGGCACATTACCTGCATTTCCAAATGCCAAGACACTTGCTCAGGTGTTCATAAATGAGATCGTGAAGCTTCACGGGATTCCCTCCAATGTGGTGTCAGATCAGGGACCCAGTTTGTTTCTAAGTTCTGGAGGGCATTCTGTTTTCGACTGGGGGTGCAGTTGTCCTTTTCCTCTGCCTTCCACCCTTAGTCGAATGTACAGACCGAGCGTGTCAATCAGAATTTGGAGACCTACTTCAGGTTTTTCATCTCTGAAAATCAGGAGGATTGGGCATCCTACTTATTGCTGGCAGAATTTGCCATTAATAATCATCGTCAAGAATCCACTGGCAGGTCACCGTTTTTCGGTGCATATGGTTATCACCCACAGTTTGGTACCTTTAGTGGGGGAGGAGCTTCAGGAGTTACTGAGGAGAAACAGTTTGCTTCGTCCCTCTCCTCGGTATGGCAGGGTGTACTGAATAAATTAAAGATCATGGGAGACAGGTATAAACGTATGGCTGACAGAAAATGCTTCCCAGGTCTGGACCTGAATGTGAATGACTGTGTGGTTGTCTATCAGGAATATAAGATTGAATGTTCCTTCTTGGAAGCTGGGACCTAGGTTTATTAGTTCCTATATAATAACTGCCGTCATTAACCCAGCAGCATTTCGTCTTGAATTTCCTCAAGCCCTTAAGGTCCACAACATGTTCCACAGGTCCTTACTCAAGAAGTATGTGGAACCTCTTGAGTCCTCACCTCTACTACCGCCCCCGGTAAAGGTTGATGGTAATCTGGAGTTCCAGATTTCGAAGATTGAAGATTCTTGTCTCCAACGTCGTTCTCTACAATACTTGGTGCACTGGAAGGGTTATGGTCCAGAGGAGAGAACGCGGGTTTGCACACACTGCAGCAAGGATTTTGGTCCCCTCCTCCAGACAGATCCTCACCAGATCTTTCTGGTTTCGGGGCTGTCGCTGGGCAACATAGAGTTTCAACTCCCTCCAAAGATTTTTTTATTGGGTTTAAGTCTGGAAACTGGCTAGGTCACTCCAGGACCTTGAAATGCTTCTTACGGAGCCACTCCTTAGTTGCCCTGGCTGTGTGTTTCAAGTAATTGTCATGCTGTAAGACCCAGCCATGACCCATCTTCAATGCTCTTAAGGGAAGGAGGTTGTTGGCCAAAATTGCGCAATACATGACCCCATCCTTCCTCCTTTCAATATGGTGCAGTTGTCCTGTCCCCTTTGCAGAAAAATACTCCCAAAGTATGATGTTTCCTCCACCATGCTTCACAGTTGGAATGGTTTTCTTGGGGTTGTACTCATTATTCTTCTTCCACCAAACATGGTGAGTGGAGTTGATACCAAAAAGATCTATTTTGGTCTCATTTGACCACATGACCTTCTCCCATGCCTCCTCTGGATCATCCAGATGGTCATTGGCGAAGTTCAAATGGGCCTAGACATGTGCTAGTGTGAACAGGGGGACCTTGCATGCCCTGCAGGATTTTGATCCATGATGGCTTACTGTGTTACTAGTGGTAATGTTTGAAACTCAGGTCCCAGCTCTCTTCAGGTCATTGACAAGGTCCTACCATATTGTTCTGGGCTGATTCCTAACCTTTCTCAGAATCATCCTTACCTCATGATGCAAGATGTTGCATGGTGCCCCAGGCTGAGGAAGATTGACAGTCATCTTGTGTTTCTTCCATTTTCTAATAATAGTGCGAACAGTTGTTGCCTTCTCACCAAGTTGCTTGCCTATGGACCTGCAGCCCATCCCAGCCTTGTGCGGGTCTACAATTTTGTCCCTGGTGTCCTTAGATAACACTTTGGTCTTGGCCATGGTCGGGAGTCTGGAGTGTGATTGATTTAATGTCTGGACCATTGTCTTTTATACAGGTAACAAGTTCAAACAAGTGCATTTAATACAGGTAATGACTAATGAGTGAAGAGTAGGAAGGCTTCTTAAAAAAAACTAACAGTTCTGTGAGAGCCAAAATTCTTGCTGGTGGGTAGGAGATCAAATACTTATTTCATGCAAAAAATGCAATTGAATTAATTAAAAATCATACAATGTGATTTTCTGTATTTTATTTTTAGACTCTGTCTCTCACAGTGGAAGTGTACCTATGATAAAAAATTCTAGACCTTTCTATTCCTTATAAGAGGGAAAACTTGCAAAATTGGCAGTGTATCAAATGCCTATTTTCCCCACTGTACTTCATGCTTCATGTTGATCGCATGGTTCAGCTTTTGTATCAGTGTGAACAGCTGCAGGAGCTCCACTGTTATACACAGTTGGGATTGTGCTGTAGCTTTAATTCTCATTGATCCACTCAATTGAACTTTACATTGTTATGATCTGCTACAGGGACTAAGGAAAGACAGGAGAACTGTCCCTAGAATAGAACTAAACTAGATCCCTACGATGTAACGGGGAACCTGATCCTGTGATCAGACCCGCTAAAGTCCTCGGCTAGTCTGAATGAAGACCTATAGATGTGAGGGAGGGATCCCTACAAGAACTAGGGACAGAAAGAAGTTTGGACACCTCCTAGCAGAAATAGTAGCAGTCAAAGACATACACACAACAAAAAGCATAGAGGTCAGAAGACCTAGCAAAACTAACAGAGAACGGCAACAGAGCACCAAGCTAGCTCAAGAGTAGTAAATACAATGAAGTCCAGCAAGAACAGGAGGGCGGAGCCGGATTAAATAGGCAAAAATGGTCATGTGACCAGCAAATTAAAAAAAAACTAACAGGAGAGTTCTAACAGTACCCCCTCTTCTAAGAGGATCCTCCGGATCCCCTAGGCCCAGGCTTACCAGGAAACCTCCTGTGAAACGCTCTGACAAGTCTGGAAGCAGAAACATCATCCGCCCTCACCCATGAGTTATCCTCAGGTCCAAAACCCTTCCAAGCGACGAGATACTGCAAACTCCCTCTATACCGTCTAGAATTTAGGATGCGGGAAATTTCATATTCCCCGTCCTCCACCACCGGAGGAACAGTGGCAGAGGCGTCACCATCAGACACATCAGCTTTTTTCAACACAGAAACATGAAACACCGGGTTAATCTTCCAGGACGTAGGAACCTCCAACCTAACAGCAGATTGGTTAACTATCTGAAGCACCTTAAAGGGCCCTACGAACTTGGGACCCAATTTTTTAGAAGGAATCCTCAATCGCAGATTCTTAGAGGACAACCAAACCATGTCACCAACAGCAAACAAAACCTCTTGCCGTTTCCTATCAAAGTACCTCTTAGATTTTTTGTTAGCCTCCTGAAGATTACCATGCACATCCGTCCAAACTCTCTCCAAATCACCGGAAAAACTCTCCTCCTCAAGCACAGCCGAAACCAATTTGGAGAATGACCCAAAAGACGGATGTCTCCCAGAACAACAAAAAAAAGGCGAACACCCAGCAGAAGAGGATGTATGGTTGTTAAGAGCAAATTCAGCAAGTGGCAGAAACTCAGACCACCCCTCTTGATTGTCTGCCACAAAACAACGCAAGAACTGCTCAACATCCTGGTTCTTCCTTTCTGTCTGGCCATTAGACTCAGGATGATATCCAGATGAAAACGACAAATGAACTCCCAACCTGTCACAAAAGGCACGCCAAAAACAAGCCACGAACTGAGGTCCCCTATCAGAAACAATGTCAGTAGGAACACCATGTAGTCTGACAATTTCCTTGACAAAGGCCTTAGCGAGTGTCTTAGCGCAAGGCAGTTTGATGAAGGGAACCAAGTGACACTTCTTGCTAAAACGGTCCACGACCACGCAGATGACCGTGAAACCTTCAGAGGGGGGAAGGTCAGTAATAAAGTTCATAGCCAGATGTGTCCAAGGTGCACTAGGAACCTCCAGAGGGCAAAGCAACCCCGCAGCAGGAGCATGCGAAGACTTGGATCTAGCACACACAGTACATTGGCGCACCCACTTAATGACTTCCTTCTGCCATCCAGGCCACCAAAAACTGCGACCCACAAGTCTCTTGGTCTCAGAAATTCCTGGATGACCTGCCAACCGAGACTCATGACACTCAACAAACAAATCTCTCCTAAAGGTCCTAGGCGCAAACAACCTCCCATGGGGAGTGTTAGATGGGGCATTCTCCTGAGCTTTAAGAATCTCATCCTCCAAAACGGAGTCCAAAGCAGCAATCACAACACCTTCTTGTAAAATGCTCTCCTCTTCCTCCTCAACACCGACCATGGGAGAAAAGCTGCGAGACAAAGCATCCGCTTTAACATTCTTGGTACCCGGGATGTAAGTAACGGAAAAATTAAACCGCGAGAAAAAAAGTGCCCACCTAGCCTGACGGGCATTCAAGCGCTTGGCAGCATCAAGATAGATCAGATTTTTATGATCAGTGAAAACCTGAATGGGAAATTCAGCACCTTCCAAGAGGTGACGCCAGTGTTCAAATGCGAGTTTAATCGCCAGCAATTCCCGATTACCAATATCGTAATTAAGTTCAGTCTCAGAAATTTTTTTTTAAAAAAAGGCACAGTGATGTACTCCATCCTTGTTTTCCTGAGACAACACCGCACCGACCCCCACCGAAGAAGCATCAACCTCAACCAAAAACGGCTTAGTCACATCAGGCTGCATAAGGATGGGAGCAGAGGTGAACCTCTCCTTTAGAAACACAAAAGCTTCAATGGCCTCAGAAGTCCACTGAACAGCATTAGCACCTTTCCTGGTGAGATTGGTCAGCGGTTTGACAATAATAGAAAATTTTTTTATGAATTTTCTGTAATAATTGGCGAAACCCAAAAACCTCTGTATCGATTTCAAACCAATAGGCCTAGGCCATTCCTGCACAGCTTGAACTTTAACCGGGTCCATCTCAAAACCTTCACTGGAGATAATGTAGCCCAAAAAACTAATTCTCTGTACAGCGAACTCACATTTCTCCAGCTTAGCAAAAAGCGAATTGTCCATTAATAACTGTAATACCTCACGTACGTTCCGCCAATGAGACTCCAGATCTTGCGAATAAATCAGAATGTCATCCAAATACACAACCACATTTTTGCCGATTAAAGGTCTAAGGATGTCATTAATAAGATTCTGAAAAAATGCTGGAGCATTGGTAAGACCAAAAGGCATAACCAGATTCTCAAAATGACCCACAGGAGTGTTAAAAGCAGTCTTCCATTCATCACCCTCCTTCATGCGCAACAAATTGTATGCCCCCCGGAGATCAATTTTAGAGAACCACTTGGCCCCCACTAACTGGTTAAATAAATCAGGAATCAATGGCAGTGGGTAAGGATTGCGTACAGTAATTTTATTAATCTCATGAAAGTCCAGACAAGGACGTAAACCGCCATCTTTTTTTTTTACAAAAAAAAATCCAACAGCCACAGGAGACTTGGAAGGCCTAATGTGACCGGCGGCCAAGCTTGTCTGTATGTATTCCTCCAAAGCCTTTCTCTCAGGAATAGTAAGATTAAATAAACGACTTTTAGGAAGAGTCGCTCCAGGGACAAATTCAATGGTACAATCATAGTCTCTATGGGGAGGCAAAATATGTGACTCCTCCTCAGAAAAAACTCTCCAAAAATCCTGAATAGGTACAGGCAATTCCCCTTTATCCACAGCAGCAATACGTCCGTTACAACACTTGTCATAACACTTAGGGCTCCAGGACTTAATTTCATTGGTAGACCAATCCAGTACAGGATTGTGAAATTTTAACCAGGGTAACCCAAATATTACTGGAGAAGGCAAATTATCCAATACCACCAAATCCAAATTTTCTTGGTGAATACCATTAATAGTGAGGGGAAATTCACAGACCTTATGAGTAACACTCTTCAAGGGAGAGCCATCAACAGAAACCACAGCAATAGGGGATGACAAAGTTTTAGGTTCTAATCTAAGTTTTTCCAAGAATCCCCCATCAATCACATTCAGAGTAGAACCACAATCCACAAATACCCGAAATTCAATTAATTCATCCTGAGCAGCAGTAGTGGCAGATAGGAATACTCCCTTAGAATTTAAACAGGCAATACGGGCATAACTGACCATTTTTTTTTCTTTCTTCAAACGAAGCACACAGTTCTTAATAAAATGACCAGAATTTCCGCAATAGAAGCACAAGCCTTCAGAAAGCCTGCGATCTTTTTCCTGAGAGCGGGGTGCCATCGCCCCAATCTCCATCGGCTCTCCATTGTCAGCACAGACCCTCTCAAGACTCGGAGCTGACATAGCAGAGGATTTGCTCTCATTAACCCTTGCACGCAGTCTCCTGTCCACCCGTATAGCTAATTGCATTGCCTCCTGCAAGTTTCCAGGTGTGGGATAAGCAATCAGTAAATCCTTAACCCTTTCACCTAGCCCTGCAAGAAACAAGCTTTTCAAAGCTGAATCGTTCCACCCCACCTGGGCAGACCACCGACGGAAGTGAGAACAATATTTTTCCACATTACCTGATCCCTGCCTCAAACGTCTCAATTCAGACTCAGCAGATGAGACACGATCAGGATCATCGTACAACAAACCCAAAGCAGAAAAAAAACTATCCACTGATCTAAAGCACGGATCACTAGGTTGGAGAGAGAAGGCCCATTCCTGAGGATCTTTGCGCAAAAATGACATTATGAACCCTATGCGCTGTGATTCATCACCAGAGGATCCGGGTCTCAAACGAAAATACAATAAACAAGCATTTTTAAAAGAAAAAAAATCTTGTTGTTCGCCAAAAAATAAATTAGGCAGACGTACCTTTGGTTCCACAAAATGTGCTCCAGAACAGCTACTCAGGTGTTGTTGGAGCTTGGCCACCTCCAGAGAGAGTCCCTGCAAGCGTTGAGCCAAATCTTGAACCGAGACCATGATGGAAAACTGGAGGTCTTTCCTTAGAAAAAAAATTTTTTTTTCTTTTAGGGCTGGACTTACTGTTATGATCTGCTACAGGGACTAAGGAAAGACAGGAGAACTGTCCCTACAATAGAACTAAACTAGATCCCTACGATGTAACGGGGAACCTGATCCTGCGATCAGACCCGCTAAAGTCCTCGGCTAGTCTGAACGAAGACCTATAGATGTGAGGGAGGGATCCCTACAAGAACTAGGGACTGGGATAAGTTTGGACACCTCCTAGCAGAAATAGTAGCAGTCAAAGACATACACACAACAAAAAGCATAGAGGTCAGAAGACCTAGCAAAACTAACAGAGAACGGCAACAGAGCACCAAGCTAGCTCAAGAGTAGTAAATACAATGAAGTCCAGCAAGACCAGGAGGGCGGAGCCGGATTAAATAGGCAAAAATGGTCATGTGACCAGCAAACTAAAAAAAACCTAACAGGAGAGTTCTAACATACATATTCTGCTCTCAATAGTAACAGCAGATAATGGGGCATTTGATAAAGCAAGACCACTCACTCTGTCAGACCATCATCACCACATCCACAGCTCAGACACTGGGTACCAATGGGTTTTCTATGTGGAGACATTATTAACTTGTACAAGTACAGAAATAGACCATACAAAAAGTATATTCAAGAGCTGTTTTATGTATAAATAAAACCTCAAAAGACAAGGTGGCACTACCTCCATCTGGAGAAAGATCATGCATTATTATTGTTCATATACTCCTTTATCATTTCCCATACTGACCTGTAGAACAATATTACCATGATTCATGTTTAGGTTATGTTTCCAGGTCGGTCATTCACTGTGTAACTATGTAAAAAAGCCTGACTATAGCCTCCAGGCATGTTATTCATTGTAGCCTAAATAAAATAGAGTCGCTGGAGAAACAAAAAGAGCAAAATAGGATCTTATCCGGTAACAAAGGAGTATAAAGAATTAAAAGTGCGCTCACCTGGTAGGGTTGTGATAGTCACAAATCCTATACAAAGCGTGCGAAGACTGCTGAAGGACCACCAATTGGATATAAGGCAATTGAGTGAGGAAAGTGGTGGTTAGGAGTCCGTGCTGGCATAGGCAAAGATGAGGCATGAATGCGGTTTATAATCCACATTCATACCTCATCTTTGTCTATGATCGTTCTTTTGACCTTTGGCAGCACGGACTCCTAACCACCACTCTCCTCACTCAATTGTATTTATTGTAATCTGTCAGATCCCTCTAGAAGTGGTGCCTTATAGGCTAGTTGTCGGCCTTAGGGCTCCTGCAGATGAGTGCATAAGATCAGCTGTCCATGAAAAAACTGGCAGCATGCACTACTTTATTCTAAGTCTGGGATGAGACTCACCCATTCATATCTATGGAACAAATGAGTGGCATTCGATTTTTAGGGATGGACGTAAAAAACAGATACACAAATGGCACACGGATGAAAATCAGATGTAAATTAGGAAATAATAGTCTGAGTTTTCTAGATGAAACTCAGTCAATTTTTGATATGCCCATCTACAGCCATCATTATACTGTCAGAATGAAGTAATGCACGGGACTACTTAAGTAGTGAAGAGTATTACATATGCTGCCATAGGATGGCATGATCATGTCCATTTGGGGGACTAATAAGTATTGTAAATAATAATGTGTTTAAGGGATTAATAAAAGAATAAAAACACCTTTCACAAAATACAAGTGCTCCAATAAAAAATGTGGCTTAACCTTTTGCCAGCATCCACCGTACATATATAGTGCATTTAAGGAGTAGGAGTATGGTGTTAGCTCAAACAATGGGCCTGCACCATACCCACCAGATGCTGTTTATTACACAGCTGGCATTAGCTTGAAACAGCAGCGATCAGAACTGGGCTCCAATGATTGTTGTTAACCTCTTCAATGTCACTGTCAATGACTGATAGAGGCATTGAAGGCTCATGGTTTGTGTGCACATCAACAGCTACCCATAATACAATTGTGACACCCCAGGGGTCTGGTTGCCACAGTGATAGAGATATTACGTCTGAGAGCAGGTGGGAGGTCTCTTGGTCAGGAATCCTATGCATGCCACACCTCCTGCCCAGTCCTGGGAGGGGAAGAACTTCCCCTATATAAACCTAGGGCTGAGGCAGGGTTAGTGAGTAGAGAAGAAGTAGAGACAGAGAAAAGAAGCAAATATAGGAACAGAACATCAGGAGCTCTGTGGGAGCAGTGTTACAAGGAGTCAGGGGCTGGCAGCTGCAGAGCTCGCCCTGACTGAGAAGATTTCTTACCGGACCCGGAGTCCGAGGCTGTGGGGACTAACTCCTACCCAGCAGCAGAATCCGTCAGGCAGGGGATTCCAGGTCCTCTGGCCAAGAAACCCGAAGGCACGGTCACACGCATGGGACCAGCACCGCCGTCGTGGAGCGGAAGCTACTAGAAGGCCCCGAGTCACCGGCCATACGGGTGAGCACCACACGGTACACTCAGGGACGTGGGCTACTTATACCCGCCTCTAGCAAGGTAGCCAGAAGAGTACAGTTAGTTTGGGAGGCCTACAACTCCGCCTGGCCAGGGGAGATCCCATCTGCTCAAGGACTGACCAGGCCCCAATCGCTAGCCAGTACTCCGGGAGGGTCTATCTTTGTCATCAGTAAAGACCCTGAACTACACCGTACCGTCTCCGAGTGGTTCCTGCTACCCCCATCATCCACGTCGGCTGCCCTGAGGCCATACCCCTCCCGTTGGGGTTATACTATCACGCTGCACAATCCTACCACCGGCCTCAGCGGTCTGCCCTGCAGCAGCAGCTCCTTAGCTGTACTCAACGGGTGGCGTAGTCGTCCAACATCTACCGCTGATACATCGCCGCTCAGTTTGACTCCCTGGGCACGGACCGGGTCACCGCCACGAGACTACAACCCTCAACAGATCCGGCTCCGGGTAAGCTCCCGCGTGCGCAACGCAGCGCGACACAGGCCCAGGGGCGCGTCAACTTTTGGCGTAGTCGGCAGGATTTCGTGCCCGCAACCACCGGGTACTGCGTGCCTGAAAAAGACTGTTCAAACTTACCTGTGGTGAAGATTCCCGCCATCGGTGAAGATTCCCACCATCCGGCGCCATTTTCAGCCTTCTTCCCGCCTTCCTTGGAGTTTTCCCGCCGTTGGACGCCATCTTGAAGACGTCGCGCGGGAAGAAGAGGGGCGTGGACTCCGAAAGCGAGCGAGAACTGAAGCCCCGCTTCACGTCCGGACGTCGCGTAAGGTCCTGGAAGGAGCCCAGCAGATGCCGACGTCACAGGAGCGCGACGGAAGGTCCTCAACCCTGACGATCTACTGCGGAGCCGCGGCCTACGGAAGAGGATCATCGCAAGGTAGGCCACGGTCCACTAGGGGGGAGGAGGATGTCGGATACGGAGGAGAGCTTCACTGCCTCAACCCCCGCCAGCGCCACCGCTGCTGCAGTCATGCCTTTCACCATGCCCTATATCCCGGGAGCGGCCTGGCTACCCCAGTACTCAGGGGAGTCACATACCCTGCATGACTTTAGAGAAAAGCTGGATAGCCTCTTCCAGGTGTACCCCCTCACAGAAGAGCAAAAAGTGAGCATCCTGGTGGCCCAATTAACTGGGGCAGCCCGAAGGGAGGTAAAGTCCTGGCCACCTGGGGGGAGGACTGTCGCAGGGATACTAACCCGGCTGAGGGACACCTTTGATACCCGCACCTCAGCCGAGATCAAGCTTAGATTCTACGGGTGCAAGCAGCGAGCATACGAGAGTATAAGGGACTATGCCCTGAACCTACAAGAGGCCCTGAGAGCCATTAAGCAGACCGACCCTGACGGCGTGGGAGACAAGGACAGTGTAGCGCTGGCGTCCCTGCCCTCTGCTAGGCAGGGACGCTGCTCCCCTCACCGCTCTGCTCCGTGCCCGGCGTCCTCTCCCCGCTCTGCTGTCAGCGCGCGCTCCTTCCCGGCGTCTTCCTCCCGCTCTGCTCTCAGCGCGCGCTCCTTCCCGGCCCCTGTGCTTAGGGCGCGCGCGCGCGCGCTCCCCTCCTCTTAAAGGGGCCGCGCGCGCCGTCCTAAGGAGTCCCCGGCCAATGGCCGGAGGACTTCATCATATATAAGGCACCTCCTCCAAAATGGAGGTGCCCGAGCAATGTTGTTTGCACCTGTGTCTCACCTGTGCTTCAGCACTCAGGTCCCGTTGCCTGTTACCTGCCAGTTTCCTGCCAGTTACCTGCCTGATTCCTGCCTGAATACTTGTTACCTGTCTGCCAGTCTGAGGTCCGACGGTCTGCCTTACTACTCCTGTCAGTCTGTCTAAAGGACCAGCCTGCCCGCTCACCTGGGAGCGCACATCAGCTACCTGCCTACCTTCCTGAGGTCCGACGGTCTACCTTACAACTCCGGTCAGTCTGTCTATGGACCAGCTTGCCCGCTCACCTGGGAGCGCTTCTCCGTTACCTGCCTGCTTGCCAGCCCGGAGGCTCCGTTGTCACGTGCTGTGACCATCAGCTACTTCAGACTCTTGTCCGCTCACCTGGGAGCGCTTCTCCGTTACCTGCCTGCTTGCCAGCCCGGAGGCTCCGTTGTCACGTGCTGTGACCATCAGCTACTTCAGACTCTTGTCCGCTCACCTGGGAGCGCTTCTCCGTTACCTGCCTGCTTGCCAGCCCGGAGGCTCCGTTGTCACGTGCTGTGACCATCAGCTACTTCAGAGACTCTTGCCCGCTCACCTGGGAGCGCTTCTCCGTTACCTGCCTGCTTGCCAGCCCGGAGGTTCCGCCGTCACGTGCCGAGACCACCTGTTATTCCAGAGACTCTCGCTTGCTCACCTGGGAGCACACATCTACCATCTGCCTGCTAGCCTACCCAGAGGCTCTGCCATCACAGGTCGTACCTACCCTTTACCCAGAGACTGCCCTGATCACTTGCCATATCTCCCTGTCCGTTCATCCAGAGACTGCCACCCGCTCCCTTACAAGGGCTGCCCCCTTGTATAGTAGCTCAGAGGTTCCGCCTCCCAGACCCGTTACAGTTTGCTCGGGCCATGGAACCCGGTGGCACCCAAGCTCCCTCGCCCTCGGACCTCTGTCTTGAACTGTCCCGTCAGAGGTCCCAACAAGAGGCCATCCTGGGTCACCTGCGGAATGTTAATACTTGCCTGAACACTCTGTCTGATCCACCAACAACCTCCGCCAGTGCCATATCTTGCAATCCGGCAGCTCCGCTGCCCACTAATACTATGGTATCCTACCCCGGACCCCGGCTTTCTGCACCTCCTCGCTTCGGAGGCGACCCCGTCCAGGCTCGGGGCTTCTTAAATCAGTGCACCCTGCATTTTGAACTTTTGTCCTACCAGTTTAACTCCGACCGGGCCAAGATTGCCTTCATCATGTCCCATCTCACCGGGGAGGCCCTGGCCTGGCTGAATCCTCTATGGGAGAGAGGAGACCCCCTGGTGTCCAACTTGCCTGCTTTTCTCACGGCTTTCCGGAAAGTCTTCGACGAACCCGGACGGAAGACCTCATCTGCATCATCGTTGCTACGCCTCCGTCAGGGGAGTCTCACCGTGGGCCAATATGCCATACGGTTCCGTACCCTTGCCTCGGAGCTGGCCTGGGATAACGACGCTCTGGTTTCCGTCTTCTGGGAGGGTCTGTCCGGCCGTATTAAAGATGAACTTGCCGGTCGGGACATTCCTACCACTCTCGATGACTTAATAACTCTTGCCACCCGGATTGACCTACGGTTCCAGGAGCGTGCCAGAGAGGTCACCCGTGAGAGGAGGTTACCACGTCTAGCTCCTACTTTTCAGAAACCCGTCACTCCTTCTGTCTCTAACCAGGTACACCCTCCTGAGCCTATGCAGGTCGACCAGACCAAGATGGTCAAGACCCGTCAGGACTTACGCCGTGCCGAGGGGACCTGCTTCTACTGTGGCAGTAAGGAGCACCGGATCCGTGCCTGCCCGGAGAGGTCGGGAAACGCCTGTGTCTAGGTTCGCTCAGAGAGGTCCACCTAGACAAGAATAAATCCTCTCCATCCCTGCTGTTGTCAGTTTCAATCGTCTACGGGGAGAACCGTTATTTTGAACTAGCCCAACTGGACTCTGGAGCAGCCGGGAATCTTATTTCACAGTCCCTGGTAGAGAAATACCGCATCCCCACCAAACCTCTGGCTGTACCCTTGTCTGTGGCTGCCGTGGATGGGGGGCTCTTACCACGCCCCATCCAACTCATCACCGAATCCATTACTCTGCAGGTGGGAATGCTACATTCTGAGAGTATCTCCTTTCATGTTCTGCCTGGACTCTCTCACGCCCTCTTGCTAGGTCTGCCTTGGCTCCAGAAACATGCACCCGTGCTTGACTGGCAAACCGGAGAAGTCCTTCGCTGGGGACAAGACTGTCATAAGACCTGCCTGGTTCCCGTCCATCCCGTCCGTCCCTCTCCTACCCCAGCTAATCTACCTGGACTTCCAATTCCTTATTGGTCTTATGCTGATGTCTTTAATAAAAAGGAGGCAGAGACATTACCCCCTCATAGACCATACGACTGTCCCATCGACCTGTTACCCGGTACTACTCCTCCCCGTGGGCGTATTTATCCTTTATCCGCTGCTGAGACCCGGTCGATGTCCGAATATATTGAGGAGAATCTGGCCAGGGGATTCATCCGGAAATCTACCTCCCCGGCGGGAGCGGGCTTCTTTTTCGTCAAAAAGAAGGACGGCTCTCTCCGTCCCTGTATAGACTATAGAGGCCTAAACCAGATCACGGTGAAGAATAAGTACCCCCTTCCGCTCATTCCAGAATTATTTGATCGTCTGAGGGGGGCTAGAATCTTCACCAAACTAGACCTCCGTGGGGCGTACAACCTGGTTCGTATCCGTCAAGGGGATGAATGGAAGACGGCATTCAACACCCGGGACGGCCACTATGAATACCTGGTAATGCCCTTTGGTCTCTGTAACGCTCCTGCCGTTTTTCAAGAGTTGGTCAATGACATCTTCCGGGACCTTCTCTACTCCTGCGTAGTGGTGTACCTGGACGACATCTTGGTCTTCTCTCCGGATTTCCAGACTCACCGGAGGGACGTTCGTCAGGTTCTGCTCAGGCTCAGGCAGAATCACCTCTTCGCTAAATACGAGAAGTGCCTCTTTGAGCAGACCTCGCTTCCGTTTTTGGGCTACATTATTTCTCAGACCGGCCTACGAATGGATCCAGAGAAACTGTCTGCCATCGAGAAATGGCCTCGACCGGAGGGGCTGAAGGCCATTCAGCGGTTCCTGGGCTTCGCCAACTACTACCGCCTCTTCATACCACACTTCTCTTCCCGGACTGCCCCAATTTCCGCGCTCACCCGTAAGGGCACTAATCCCAAAGAGTGGCCGCCCGAAGCAGAAGAAGCCTTTCTTTCCTTAAAACAGGCCTTCTCTTCCGCCCCGGTGCTGCATCGCCCGGACGGCAACAAGCAGTTCTTCCTGGAAGTGGACGCCTCCTCCTCTGGAGCTGGAGCGGTACTTACTCAAAAATCTTCTTCCGGGAGGATGGTAACTTGCGGCTTCTTCTCTAAACTCTTCTCCTCCTCAGAGCGCAATTATTCCATAGGAGATCGAGAGTTATTGGCCATCAAACTGGCATTGGAGGAGTGGCGTTACCTGCTTGAGGGGGCTCTTCACCCGGTAATAATTTACACTGACCACAAGAACTTGGCTTACCTCCAGCATGCCCAGAGACTTAACCCGCGCCAAGCCCAGTGGTCCTTGTTTTTTGCTCGTTTTGATTTTGTCCTTCATTTTCGCCCGGCTGACAAAAACGTCAAGGCGGACGCCTTGTCTCGATCCTTTCTGGTATCTGATCTCGAGGAAGATCCGAAACACATCATCGATCCCGCCAGAGTAATACAGGTGGCTCCCGTGAGTCTAAATCGTCTCCCTCCCGGAAAGACGTTCGTATCAGTACCTGATCGGGAGAAGATCCTTCACTGGGGTCACTCGTCTAAACTGGCTGGTCACGCTGGTCAGAAGAAGACCCTCCAGCTTATTTCCCGGCACTACTGGTGGCCTACCCTGCACAAGGATGTAATAGACTTTGTTTCTGCCTGTGTGTCCTGCGCCCGCAACAAGGTTCCGAGACATCTGCCAGCCGGTCGCCTCCTTCCGCTCCCAGTACCTGCTGCCCCCTGGCAGCATATTGCAATGGACTTCATAACTGACCTCCCACTCTCTGCCGGTTGTACGGTCATTTGGGTGGTCGCTGACCGCTTCTCCAAGATGGCTCATTTCGTTCCCCTGCCAGGCCTCCCGTCTGCACCCGAGCTAGCTAGAGCCTTTATTCGTCACATCTTCCGTCTTCATGGCCTGCCCCTCCACATCGTGTCGGATCGTGGGGTACAGTTCACCTCACGCTTCTGGAGAGCCACTTGTAAACTACTAGACGTCACCCTGGACTTCTCTTCCGCTTACCACCCACAGTCCAATGGTCAAGTGGAGCGGATCAATCAGAACCTGACCAGTTACCTCCGGCACTTCGTTAATGCCCACCATTCTGACTGGGTGGATCTCCTACCATGGGCCGAGTTCTCTTACAATAATCACGAGAGCGAATCCTCCTCCAAATCCCCGTTTTTTGTTGTCTTTGGTCAGCATCCTCAGATTCCTTTTCCTGTCTCCACCTCGGTGGACAACCCGGCTGCGGAATCTCTTGTTAGCAAATTTTCCTCCATTTGGGAGAGTACCCGATCCGCACTCCTTCAGTCTTCCGAGCGTATGAAAAGACACGCTGACAAAAAACGTCTGGACCCTCCTCAATTCCGTCCTGGGGATAAAGTCTGTCTCTCGTCCAAATATGTCCGACTCAAGATCCCTTCCTATAAGTTAGGGCCTCGGTTCATCGGCCCACTGGAGGTCATCAGTCAGATCAACCCGGTGGCCTATAAATTGAAACTCCCGGCCAACTTACGGATCCCTAACTCCTTCCATGTATCTCTCCTCAAACCTGTGGTACTTAACTCTTTTTCCAAGTCTACAGGTACGCCTCCTGCTCCGGTTTCTGCTGAGGACGAGTTTGAGGTAGAGAACATTCTTGCCACCAAAAGGGTAAGAGGAAAGACCTTTTTTCTGGTAGATTGGAAGGGGTTTGGTCCTGAGGAGAGAACGTGGGAGCCCCGGGAGAACATCCATGCCCCTCTCATCCTAGCTAAATTTCTGTCTGGCCTAAAAAAGGGGGGGCCTAAAGGGGGGGGTACTGTAGCGCTGGCGTCCCTGCCCTCTGCTAGGCAGGGACGCTGCTCCCCTCACCGCTCTGCTCCGTGCCCGGCGTCCTCTCCCCGCTCTGCTGTCAGCGCGCGCTCCTTCCCGGCGTCTTCCTCCCGCTCTGCTCTCAGCGCGCGCTCCTTCCCGGCCCCTGTGCTTAGGGCGCGCGCGCGCGCTCCCCTCCTCTTAAAGGGGCCGCGCGCGCCGTCCTAAGGAGTCCCCGGCCAATGGCCGGAGGACTTCATCATATATAAGGCACCTCCTCCAAAATGGAGGTGCCCGAGCAATGTTGTTTGCACCTGTGTCTCACCTGTGCTTCAGCCCTCAGGTCCCGTTGCCTGTTACCTGCCAGTTACCTGCCAGTTTCCTGCCAGTTACCTGCCTGATTCCTGCCTGAATACTTGTTACCTGTCTGCCAGTCTGAGGTCCGACGGTCTGCCTTACTACTCCTGTCAGTCTGTCTAAAGGACCAGCCTGCCCGCTCACCTGGGAGCGCACATCAGCTACCTGCCTACCTTCCTGAGGTCCGACGGTCTACCTTACAACTCCGGTCAGTCTGTCTATGGACCAGCTTGCCCGCTCACCTGGGAGCGCTTCTCCGTTACCTGCCTGCTTGCCAGCCCGGAGGCTCCGTTGTCACGTGCTGTGACCATCAGCTACTTCAGACTCTTGTCCGCTCACCTGGGAGCGCTTCTCCGTTACCTGCCTGCTTGCCAGCCCGGAGGCTCCGTTGTCACGTGCTGTGACCATCAGCTACTTCAGACTCTTGTCCGCTCATCTGGGAGCGCTTCTCCGTTACCTGCCTGCTTGCCAGCCCGGAGGCTCCGTTGTCACGTGCTGTGACCATCAGCTACTTCAGAGACTCTTGCCCGCTCACCTGGGAGCGCTTCTCCGTTACCTGCCTGCTTGCCAGCCCGGAGGTTCCGCCGTCACGTGCCGAGACCACCTGTTATTCCAGAGACTCTCGCTTGCTCACCTGGGAGCACACATCTACCATCTGCCTGCTAGCCTACCCGGAGGCTCTGCCATCACAGGTCGTACCTAACCTTTACCCAGAGACTGCCCTGATCACTTGCCGTATCTCCCTGTCCGTTCATCCAGAGACTGCCACCCGCTCCCTTACAAGGGCCGCCCCCTTGTATAGTAGCTCAGAGGTTCCGCCTCCCAGACCCGTTACAGACAGGCTATTGACTGAACAATTTATAGAGGGATTATATTGCAATGCCCACCGAACCCAGTTGCGGGCAATGGCCTTACAGGACCCTCATCTGGGATTTGCACAGTTCAAGGACAGAGCCATCCGGGTGCTCCGAGAACCGGCACCAGGTGGCGTTGTGACCCACAGACGCCCCACTACCACTTACCACCAGGAGGCGGCACCCTTGTCGGCAGGGCCTGTGGGAGCTGATGCGCAGGCTTTGAACAATGACCCGGCTCCAGACCTGCACCATCAGGTCCAAGAGCTAGCTAAAAGCGTTGCTGCGCTAACCCGAACTGTGCAGTCTTTACAGGTTTCCACTCCAGGGAAGATCCAGCTGGCATCCGGACCGGAGGACATCCCGTGGCGTCGACCAAGGAGGACCCCACCGGCCAGAGGGAGACCCAGCGACCGATACAACGAGGACGGACGACCCATCTGCCGCCGCTGCAATCAACCCGGACATATGGCAAGGTACTGTCCTTTAAACTGGCACAACCTGGGGTAGAGGGCCAACCCCCAGGAAAAAGATCACCAGGCCCATCGAACTGGCGCGACAAATATGTGGGAGGACGTCCAGTCTTACCCGTGGTACTGGATGGCATTCCTATGAGTGCCCTACTGGACACCGGGTCACAGGTCACCACCATCCCGTACGTGCTCTTCAAGCAGTACTGGAATGACTCGGATATCACCCGCTACCCTGACGACGACTTGAGTATCATCGCCAGCAATGGTCAGCCCGTGCCACAGATTGGATTTAAAGAGGTGACCATTAAAATCGGTAGAGTCGAACTGGCAGCACAGGGACTGATCATTGTAGACATTGACAAACACGAGAGTCACCCAAAGATAACTCTAGGAACTAATGTAATTGAAAATTGTCTTGCAGAGGTGATTTTCCTTTTACAGCAGGTTGCCAAGAACGCCAGCTCCGGCGAGCAGCGAGTGCTCCAAAAAGAGATCCGGGCACTGATGCGACGGCAACAGGTGGAACTCTCCGGCGGTGAGATTGGTAGCGTGAGAATGTGTGACCCTTTCCCTATTGCCATGCCCCCAAAAAGTGAAATGATGATTTGGTGCCGGGCAGCTATTGGTCTGAGAGGTAGAGATTACCAGGCAATGGTAGAACCAGTTTACTCAGACAGTAGGCCCACCATCTTGACAGCACGGGGGGTGGTTAATGTACGCCATGGGAGGGTGCCCGTTCGCATAATCAATATCGGGAAGAGGGAAGTGTACCTCCCCCGGTATGCCACGCTAGCCAAATTATATACCATTAACCAAAATGCTATACAATCTGTGGAACCCTTGCCTCCATCTCACCCGGAGGAAGGTAACGGCTCTAAGAAAACAATGGAGGACTGGTGTCAGCAACTACATTTGGGTACTGACTCCACTCCCTCACACCAGAAACAGGGAGTCTATCGGGTGGTTCAAGAGTACGAGAGAGTGTTTAGTAAACATCCGTTAGACTTCGGGCGAGTCAAGGGGGTAGAACACCACATCCCCACGGGAGACCATCCTCCCATAAAAGAGAGGTATCGACCCGTACCCCCTGCACACTACCAACACGCCAAGGGGATGCTTAGAGACATGAAGGAGGCTGGGGTGATCAGGGATAGCTGTAGCCCCTGGGCAGCTCCACTAGTCTTAGTCAAAAAGAAAGACAACACCATGAGGATGTGTGTAGATTACCGGAAAATCAACCGTATCACACACAAGGATGCGTACCCCTTACCAAGGATAGAGGAGTCTTTGGCTGCTTTAAGATCTGCTAACTTCTTCTCTACCTTGGATCTCACTAGTGGGTACTGGCAGGTTCCTGTAGCAGAGGCGGACCGGGAGAAGACCGCATTCACCACCCCGATGGGACTTAGCGAGTTTACCTGTATGCCGTTCGGACTCTGCAACGCACCAGGAACCTTCCAACGATTAATGGAGTGCTGTCTGGGCCACAGAAACTTCGAGACGGTCCTGTTGTACCTGGACGATGTCATCGTATATTCTAAGACTTATGAGGACCACCTGAAACACCTGGCGGAAGTGTTCGAAGCTCTGGCAAGCTACGGCCTAAAGGTGAAACCCTCCAAGTGTCACCTCCTGAAACCAAAGGTGCAGTACCTGGGACACGTGGTGAGCGCTGACGGAGTGGCTCCCGACCCTGATAAGATCACCGCAATTAAGGAATGGCCAAGTCCCTCCAGTGTAAAGGAAGTGCGGCAGTTCCTCGGGTTGGTAGGCTACTACCGCAGGTTCATCCCCGGTTTCACCAAAAAGGCAGCTCCTATGCAGGACCTCCTGATAGGCCAGTCCCGGAAGGCCAAGAACCAGAAGCCGCCCTTCAGATGGGAGAAGTTGGAAGAAGAGTCCTTCCGCCAGCTGAAGATGGCCCTCACGGGGGATGAAATCCTGGCGTACCCGGATTACAGCCAGCCCTTTATCCTCTACACCGACGCAAGTAACATCGGGCTAGGAGCCGTGCTGTCCCAGATCCAGCAGGGGAAAGAGCGAGTAATCGCTTACGCCAGCCGAAAACTGCGACCCACCGAAAGAAACCCTGAGAATTACAGCTCATTTAAGCTAGAGTTCCTGGCAGTGGTGTGGGCAGTCACCGAACGCTTTAAGCACTACCTCGCTTCTTCCCGGTTCGTCGTGTACACGGATAACAACCCGTTGACACACCTGGACACGGCAAGACTCGGTGCCCTAGAGCAGAGATGGATGGCCCGCCTGTCCAACTACGAGTTCACCATCAAATACCGGGCAGGACGCTCCAATACCAACGCGGACGCCCTGTCCAGGATGCCAAACCTACCGGACGTAGGAGAAGATCCAGAGGGACTGGAAGAAGTCGAACTCCCCGCGATTCACCGTCATGGGACTATCCAGTATTCCCATCGGGTAAGGAGTAAGCAAGGCGCTACGCTTAACCCCTTACCTCACTACAACTGGGCGGAAACGCAAGACAGTGACCCTGCCGTCCGGCTGGTGAAGGAGATGCTGACTCGGCCAGAGGCTCGCCTTGACCCAGACGCTCCGGAGGAAGCCAAGCAACTGTGGGCAGAAAAGAGTAGACTGTTCCTTTACAAGGGGAAGTTGTGCCGCAGGATGGTTAACTCCCGGACGCATGAACTAATCTGGCAAGTAGTGGTGCCACGACGAGACGCAGCCATGGTGATGGAGGCATACCACGATGGAGCTGGGCATTTCGGATGGAAGAAGCGGGCGGTTCCATTGGGTAGGCATGAGGGGAACCATCGAGAGGTGGTGCAGAGACTGTGGCCCATGCAACCTGAGGAGGAAGGACCGTGCCAGCCAGAAGACTCCCCTGCAGTCCATCGTCACCCGGCAGCCGTTGGAACTGGTAGCCTTGGATCATGTAAAACTGACCCCAAGCAGAAGTGGCTACGTCTACGCACTAACCATCGTGGATCACTACTCCCGGTTCTTGGTTGTCGTCCCCGTCAAGGACTTAACAGCTCGAACAGCAGCTAGAGCCTTCCAGCAGCATTTCTGCCATCCACACGGGTACCCGGACCAAGTTTTGACAGACCAGGGACCTGCCTTTGAAGCGGAGGTCTTCCAGGAATTCTGCAATCTGTATGGCTGCCGGAAGATAAGGACGACACCCTATCATCCGCAAACTAATGGACTTTGTGAGAAAATGAACCAGGTGGTAATGGATCTTCTGAAAATGTTGCCCCTGGAAGAACGCAGTCTGTGGCCTGAGAAGCTGCCCGATCTGGTGGACCTATACAACCACATCCCGGTAGGTTCCACCAACTGTACCCCGGCTTACCTAATGAGGGCGAGACCTGGTAAGTTACCTGTTGACCTGGAAATGGGAGTCCTGACACCCGAGGACACTTCACCAGAAGCAGACTGGGACACAGAGAGGCAGCAGCAGTACCAGAAAGTACAGGAGAGCGTGGAGCGAAGTCTCTGTCAGGCTAGGGAGAGACAAGAGAAAACTTACAACCAGTATGCTCCCGCTGTTCCCCTGGTGCCCGGAGAGCAGGTCTTGAAGAGGAAAAGACGGCTCCACAAGTTGGACGACCAGTGGGAGAAGGACCCGTACACCGTACTGCCCTCAAGCCACGACAACCCAAAGGTCTGTACCATCAGTAAAGACGGAGGGGAAACCACAACCATTGTATCCCGGGATCACCTGAAGAAGTGTCCCGAACAGCTACGGAACCCTGAAGAGGAACAAGAAGACCCTCGACCCGTAGAGGAAAGGGAAGATATGGTTAGTACTGTGCTCGGAGACTTCCCTCGGTCTTGGGCTCAAGTCAATGGCGCAGTTGTGGTACCCGTACTCACCTTCCTCCAACCAGCATCCCAAGCACCTACGGAGCAACAGCTAGAGCTGGAAGAACAGCCGGTCCAGGAGGCAGAAGACCCCACACCAGCAGACCAGGAGGATCAACCCTCTGCTTATAGTGAACCTGCCATGCCTCTAGTGAGCCAAAGGGCCCGTGGACAGCTGCCCAATTTACCCTTGTCAGCTCCTACACCCTGTAGTTCAGGGCCAGACAGTCAGCTCCGTAGGTCCACTAGGGCCACTAGAGGCCAGTTACCCGCACGTTGGAGGATTTGAAGTGTATAAATTGTTTTATTTGTGGTTACCTGTTTTTCTTGTTGCTTGTGTATAATTATGTGTTTCTAGTTGTTTATAGGAGTCTTTGGTGGATTTACCGGGAATCCTGTGTACATAGTTGGAGCGTAACCCAGGACGGACTAAAGACTGTTAAGGACTCGGGGCAGGACAGACCCCTACCTGGTTACGTCTCCCTGTTTTGGTGAAATGGACACCTTGCTTTCTTCAAAGACTGCACCCGGTTACGGACATGCCGTGACCACCTTTATGTGTTTTTTATTGTATTGTTATTGTTATATCTTGTTATGTTTTTCTAAAATATGTTTAGTCCCGGAGTACTAAATTTCACTAGGGGGGAATGTGACACCCCAGGGGTCTGGTTGCCACAGTGATAGAGATATTACGTCTGAGAGCAGGTGGGAGGTCTCTTGGTCAGGAATCCTATGCATGCCACACCTCCTGCCCAGTCCTGGGAGGGGAAGAACTTCCCCTATATAAACCTAGGGCTGAGGCAGGGTTAGTGAGCAGAGAAGAAGTAGAGACAGAGAAAAGAAGCAAATATAGGAACAGAACATCAGGAGCTCTGTGGGAGCAGTGTTACAAGGAGTCAGGGGCTGGCAGCTGCAGAGCTCGCCCTGACTGAGAAGATTTCTTACCGGACCCGGAGTCCGAGGCTGTGGGGACTAACTCCTACCCAGCAGCAGAATCCGTCAGGCAGGGGATTCCAGGTCCTCTGGCCAAGAAACCCGAAGGCACGGTCACACGCATGGGACCAGCACCGCCGTCGTGGAGCGGAAGCTACTAGAAGGCCCCGAGTCACCGGCCATACGGGTGAGCACCACACGGTACACTCAGGGACGTGGGCTACTTATACCCGCCTCTAGCAAGGTAGCCAGAAGAGTACAGTTAGTTTGGGAGGCCTACAACTCCGCCTGGCCAGGGGAGATCCCATCTGCTCAAGGACTGACCAGGCCCCAATCGCTAGCCAGTACTCCGGGAGGGTCTATCTTTGTCACCAGTAAAGACCCTGAACTACACCGTACCGTCTCCGAGTGGTTCCTGCTACCCCCATCATCCACGTCGGCTGCCCTGAGGCCATACCCCTCCCATTGGGGGTTATACTATCACGCTGCACAATCCTACCACCGGCCTCAGCGGTCTGCCCTGCAGCAGCAGCTCCTTAGCTGTACTCAACGGGTGGCGTAGTCGTCCAACATCTACCGCTGATACATCGCCGCTCAGTTTGACTCCCTGGGCACGGACCGGGTCACTGCCATGAGACTACAACCCTCAACAGATCCGGCTCCGGGTAAGCTCCCGCATGCGCAACGCAGCGCGACACAGGCCCATGGGCGCGTCACAATCATGGGTTGCTCATGCAGCCATCATGCCATTGTGCTCCTGTAAAGCCCATAGATCATAGTTGCAGTGTGTAGTACACGTAATAATAATAATTTTATTTATATAGCGCCAACATGTTCCATAGCACTTTACAATAGAGCGGGGACATACAGACAATACATTACAAAGTAACACATAATTCAACAGTTAAAGGAGGAGTGAGGACCCCGCATAGGTAGAACATGCTTGTCACGTATGGTCCAGCCATCATTCTAATAAATACGGGTTATGATATGAAGCTGCAATAGCCAGTCATCAGCCAGTCTCTGTCTAAGTACAGTGCATGGGTGTATGGAGAATGTGGACACAGATTAATAAGAGGGACCAGATTCTGAAAGGAAAAAATCAGAATTGATAAAGTAAAATTGGCTGCATCAGGAATGGGTGTAAAAGCTATACATACTGTATTTGGTAGTGCTACATCCATAACAACATACTACATAATTTAACACTTTATAATTATTAGTCCTGCTTGCTGAACACTGCAAAAAAAGTACAAAAAAAAACAATAAAAAAACACTGCCCTAAAATGTTTAAATTATATACCAATATGTATATAGATACACGACCAACCTATGTGGGCCAAACCTATGGGGTCCGCAACTGAACAAAAAAGGTGCTGTTATATTTGAAGGAATGACACATTAGATGTGTTCTTGGTTTGTATCTGGTTAAAAAAAAAGTCAGAATTACTGTTTTTGTTCATCTTCTTCAGAAAAAAATTAAATAAAAAATGATCAAAAATATGTAGATATTGTGGGGCGTGGCCTGGGAGTGGAACAAGATGGCTGCACTCTGTTGACTCTCTGCAGACCCTGACCCTGGTATGTCTTTTTGAAGGAAATTCAGAAGACCTGAACTTATATTACACAACTTAAAAGCCTCAGGACCCTCTCTGGAACATTTTTAGTCATATTGGGCCTCTCTAGGAGCTACAATGCCTCAAAACAAGAGGAAGGAAGGTAAGACACAATGTCTCATAGCAACTCCGCTGAAGCTCTCCAACCACGCATCTTTCATATCTCCTCCCAAGCCAGCAGCACTTAAGAAAAGCGATTTAGACCTCCATTCCTCCTCTAGGACCCCTCAGCAAGTCCCAAAAGGACCACAACCCGTGGTCAGAAGAAAAGAACCACAACCTACAAGTAAAGAACAAGTGTTGAACGTGGACACTGAAAGATCCACGGCGGTGAGTAAATCCCCTTTGCCACCATGTAGCTCTGCAAGGCTCTTTGATGACACGAAGCGCCGTGCTGATAAAATAGCAGACAGCTCCATTGTCAACCAAAAACAGGACTATCGCCGAGCTCTGGGGGAGTCCCTGCACTTAGGGAATTCCCCCGGAGCTCTCCCTGCTAGCTCACAGTAGCACTACCTAACAGCCGCTGCCCCAGAGGAAATCCCTGTAAATCAGTGTGACCGCTCTGCAGGGGACACAGAGGATCATGCAAGCAGCAGAGCATTTCATCCTCACACCACACATATGCAGGACTCTTCAACTGGGCATGGGGAGTCCCTGCATGAGGGAAACACTTTCCAGTCTGACTTTGCAGGATCACAGCGTTTATTCTGCGTGACAGCTGCGGCTCCAGTCTTTGATGAAACAGTAAAGCCGGATCATAATCAGGGGCAGAATTTCTTAAAACTTCCTGAAGTGTCCCTAAACCTGGAGAATACTCCTCAATTTATATCTGACAAGCCTCTGTAGTCACACTACTTATCAGTCATGGCTCCAGAGCACAAATCCACTATCAGCCCTGCTAAATCTGGGGATGTTGTAGAGTATGGTATCAATAATAAGGCTGGTAAATTTGACATTATCACTACACAGGGAGGCATTCAAGGGTCTGAAAAACCCCTTAATAGTGGCAAACCTATGGCACATACTCCTTGTTCTATAGACAATGCAAGCTACTATGCAACTCCAGCTCAAGAATATGATTCTAATACATGGTATTCTAGGAGCAAGATATAAACTTTCTTGCCTATAAGACACCTACAGAAAGTTCCCCACATACAGATATGGATACAGCTTCTTTGTCAGGGGGATCCTCTGCAAGTCATAAAAGGAATGAACTAGCTAGTTGTGTGACAAGAAATCTGACACTGTCATGTATGCGTCAGACACAGATGAGGGCTCTGAGGAGATTTCCCCCAACATAACCCCTTACAAACAAAAACCGAGACTGGACAATGCAAATTCATCTCTTGCACATCCCCCTCCTCCTGCATTTACGGCTGTAAACATAAATAATGATATATGACATATTCTATCCAGCAAGTAAATCTGAATATCGACAACAAATTTGCTGCTATATGTACCCAATTAGAAACAATGAATTAAAAAATTACAGACACAGACAAAAAAGTTCAATCTATAGCCACTAAACAGAATACACTGGAGATAGATTGTTGCCTGTTAAAAAATGAGGTTAAAGCAAAACTCACGGACTTGGAGGATCGTAACAGAACCTCAAGTTTAGAGGTGTTCCAGAAAATGTTTCCCCTGCAAATCTGTTCCATATATCCAAGATCTAATTCATAAAGCTCTACTAACTTCCTCTAATATTGATTTGACCATTGATAGGGCTCACAGATTGCAAAAACCTACATTTCTCCCAAAAGAGGTCCCAAGGGAAGTGATTGCTAAACTTCATTTCTTTCAAATAAAAGACAGACTACTAGATTATTTTAGGAAACACAATAATTTGCCTCCTCCATATGAAAACATCAAAGTGTTTCCAGATTTCTCTAAAGAGACCTTAAATGCAAGAAAGTAATTTGCAGGTATTACCACCATCCTGAGAGCTAATAACTTTCCCTACAAATGGGGTTTCCCCACAAAACTTTTTGTTGTTTATCAATGGGAAATCTCATCCAATACTTGATTCTGGTTGATGGTTGGAATTTTTTAAAAAACTATAACATTCCTGGCTATGACCGTAATCCACATCGGAAAAGGAACCAAGAACCCCTGCAGTGACATCTTGAGAAGGCGTTCTACAAAAGTCTTCTGATTTTACCTTATTTGATTTCTTAATTATTTGTGCCCTAATTACAGGACTCATGGGCAGAGTCTGCCAAACTTTTCTTAACCCCCCCAACATCAGGAAAAGGTACTTGAGAGCCTGAGTCATGCTGCTCTCATCCTCTTCATCGGATCGTCTGAGGAAACCCAGTCTTTTGGTTTTTCTTTTTGGTATTTCCATATTTCTGAGCTGTGATGTTAACAATTTAAACAAATCAAAAAATATTGTGCTATTTAAAATTTTTCTCCGCAGGTTTTATTGCTTAAATATTAATAACTAATGAACTTTTATATTTCTGGCTCACCAACAGTGTTTCCATATGTGTAATTATGGAGTTAAAAATTTTGACATTGAATGTGAAAATTTTCAATTAATTGAAGAAATTGATTACAACAATGGAAGATACCATATTCTTATATGCAATATCGATACAACAACCTACACGTTAGTCAACATCTATGCACCTAACAGAGGTCAAATTTCATTTTTAAATAAATGAATGAAAAAGTACATAAACACCAAAAAGGTCACCTACTAATTTTTGGAGATTTTAATATAACACATGACCAGAGTATGGATACTTCCACATCGTCAAGGAACAAAATGTTTACATTAAAAACCTGGTTGATAAAAGAGCAGTTGTTTGATGCATTTAGGTGTCTCAATTCTTCCTCAAGGGAGTATACTTATTACTCGTATAAGCACAAAACTTTTTCTAGAATTGATATGATTTTGAAAAATATTAACACCCTACAAAGATTCAAAGAAATAAAAATTGATAATATTATGTGGTCAGACCATGCCCCTGTGAGGTTAGTTTTGGGACCTTCTTCTCCAAACAACTGTTCTAAATTATGGAGATGCAACTCCTTCTTGCTTCATTCTCCAGTATATAAAGCAAAGATTGAAAAAGCCATTATACTGTACTTTCTAGAAAATAGCATACATGATATTTCCCCAATTACCATCTAGAACGCTCACAAGGCAGATCTCAGAGGGATCCTTATACAACTAAATTCTCAACATAAAAGGAAAACTCCAGAAAAAAATAGAAGAAATTTCACAAAAGATTGCAGAAGAAGAAGAAAAACAAATACAGATAAAAAAAAAAACACAGAGAAATCCCAGAACTATCCCAGAAGAAAAACAGATACAAAAACCCACAGAGAAATCCCAGAACTAAAATCCATTCTTTTAGATGACTATGATAAACTTATGAACTCCATTAAGCTTAATTATAATTTTTCCCATAACAAAATGTCTAGACTTATGGCCAACAAGGTCCAAAAACAGTGTATCATAACTAGAGTCTCTTCTATTAAGAATGATGGCATTAAATATACGCATCCGCAAGAAATTGCTGAAAAATTTGCAGGGTTTTACTCTGCCTTATATAATTTAAAGGATGATAGAGATACAATTCAACCAAAAACTATAGAAATAAATAAATTTATTTCTAGAATTAATCTCCCACAACTAAATACAGAAGCATTAAAGGAAAGTAAATCACCTGGACCAAATGGCATAACTAATAAATATTATAATACCTTTTTAGACATCATCTTTTAGATCCCCGAACATGTATGTTTAATGCAGCCATCAATGAAGGTCACTTCCCAAAGGAAGCCTTACAGGCCACTATAGTGGTTATATCTAGTGTTGAGCGAGCACTAAAATGCTCGGGTGCTCGAAGATCAGGCCGAGCTCACTGTGATACTCGGGTGCTCGACCCTAGCAACAAGCCCAATGTTAGTCTATGGGAGACCCGAACATTTTTGCGTTGGCTCCCCCGGCAGTCTGTAGAAAGCCTAAAAAGTGCCCAAAACGATAGTGACAGCACTCAAATGACATGGGGACAGCATGGGGATCGCCCCTGGAAGCATTTCTGACCCCCAGGTCACTGCTGTCAACAACGTGGTCAGAGGTATTAAGCCACTTTTACAGGTTCACAATAAAATGTTCAAAAACGAAAGTGAAAGTGCTTTCCTGTGAAATATGTTAACCCCTTAACGACCATGGGTCTTTCTGTTTTTGCGTTTTCCTTTTTTGCTCCCCTTCTTCCCAGAGGCAGAACTTTTTTAATTTTCGTTCAATATGGCCATGTGAGGGCTTATTTTTTGCAGGACGAGTTGTACTTTTAAACACCATCACTGGTTTTACCATATCGTGTGCTGGAAAATGGGTAAAAAAATTCCAAGTGCAGTGAAACTGCAAAAAAAATGCAATTCCACAGTTGTTTTTTGGGTCCTTTTTTTACCACGTTCACAGATTGCTAAAACTGACCTGCCATCATTATTTTCCAGGTCGTTACGAGTTCATAGACACCAAACATGTATAGGTTCTTTTTTATCTAAGTGGTGAAAAAAAAATCCAAAGCTTGCTAAAAAAACAAAAAAAAATGAATCCATATTCCGAGACCCTTAGCTTCTCCATTTTTCGGGATCTGGGGCCAGGTGAGGGCTTATTTTTTGCGTGCTGGGCTGACGCTTATATTAATACCATTTTGGGGTAGATCCAATGTTTTGATCGCCCGTTATTGCATTTTATTGCAAAGTTGTAGCGACCAAAAAAACTTAATTCAGGCGTTTAAAATTTTTTTCTCGTTATGCCTTTTACTGATTGTATTAATTCTTCTTTTATATTGATAGATCGGGCGATTCTGAACGCGGCGATACCAAATATGTGTATGTGGTTTTTTTTTTATATATATATATTTTATTTTGAATGGGGCGAAAGGGGGGTGACTTAAACTTTTATATATTTTTTTTATTTTTTTAAAAACTTTTTTTTTACACTTTCTGCTTGCTTCTATAGTCTCCAGAGGAGACTAGAAGCAGCAGTTGTCTGATTGCTTCTACTGCATACAAGCGATGAGCAGATCGCTTGTATGCAGGAGAAATGCTCACTTGGTATGAGCGCTGACCACTAGGTGGCGCTCATAGCAATTGAGAAATGACAACCACAGGCGTCTGCTGCAGACCCTGAGTTGTCATGCCCACCCATTGGTGACCCGCGATCACGTGACGGGGTCACTGATGGGCGGGGCTTAGAACTCCCGGAAGCGCGAGTTAAATGCCACTGTCAGAGATTTAACATGTTAACAGCTGCGGGTGGATTGCGATTCCAATAATCAGCTGACATGTGCTCGCTTCAGTGCGGGCTCACCGCCGGAGCCCCCGCTAAACCGGCCTTCCCGACCTGGTGCGTACTATTACTGACCAGGTCGGAAAGGGGTTAAGGAACATCCTTTCCAGGGTAAAGACTTGTGTATAAGGTAAAATAATTAACTAAAAACAAAAATACTCCTCCACACCTTGGGCTATGTTCACAAGTAGCATTTTTTTATGTGTTTTTGCACGTTTGTATTGCTTTCAACCGTGACAAATGCATTCACCGGGAAATGTCATTTTAACATTTTACAACCTTATCTGGCCATGTGCTGTGTGACACATGCATACAGTGCTAAAAAGACATGGGAACAGCATGGGGAAGACCCCTGGAAGCATCTCTGACACCCAGGTCACTGCCTAAAAGTGTGCCCATCAGAAGTGGTCCTTGCCGCATCAGAAGATGCAGACTTGCAACTATCCCCGTGCAAGTCCTTGTCCCAGGGCAGTGTTCAATTGTACCACCCCCATAACTTGCAATACAAGCGCAAGTATGCAGCCTGCCACCCACCCAACCCCAGGCTGCAATACCATACTGCTAGCTTGCTTGCACTTGAAATTGGGCCTTTTAGGCATGTGGAGGTGGAATCTGGCCACCACGTCATGGCTGCGTCGGTAGCCGGGTATTCATACTCAGTCCCCAGCCGCCCGGCGGCCGGGTGTCCACGCTTGGTCCCCAGCCGCCAGGGGGCGGCCGGGTGTCCATACTCAGTCCCCAGCCGCCCCGCGGCCGGGTGCCCACACACAGTCCCCAGCCGCGTGGGGGTGGCCGGGTGTCCATAATCGGTCCCCAGCCGCCGCTATTTGTCCTGGTGCGCCTTATACACAAGCGCGCACACCAAAACATTACCTGTGCCCTCCCCAGTGCATTTAGTGGGAAGGACAGCCTAACCACAAACACGTGGACAAGTGAATGTGGCCAGGAATGGTCCATCTCACTGACGCCTTCAAACTGGGTTAATATTGTGGAAGCCGGGACACAGTTGGACACTGGGATGCAACACGTCCTCCAGACATAGAGGATTGCGGGTCCTGGGTCAATTAGGCTTCAACACAAAGTTCAGAAGGTAGACAGCAGCAGTGGTCGGCCTCCTACACAACGAGTAAATTATTCATGATCATGAGGCCATCCACCTCCTTAGCTTTCTGTTCCTTGGAATGCAAGCGCATGTATGTAGTAGCAGCTAGGCCTGAGGTGGTCAGCATTTTGGCGCATATTCTACCTCCTTCGAGGATTGCTGGATGTTTTCCTGCTACTATCCCAGTTCTATGACTCCCATTAAAACAAAGCTTCAGGTGATGAATGATGGATGAGGTGGTGGCAAAGGAGAAAGAGCAGGAGGAACAGGGACCATTCACATCAATATCAGGCCAGCCAACCACACATGTCTTGTAGGATATGTTTCTGTACCAAAAGGAGTGGTTCAGCTACACAGTTATAAGGCATACAGTGAATGCAATGCTTACCAAAAATTTTGAGGCACTCCAATGCCCCTTGGAAGTGACATGGAGGTCAGAGGGCCTTAACTAAACCGTTTTTTCCATTTATAGCAACTGGGTCTCCTGTACACTGTTGGCCTAAGCAGGAAATGGAAGGCTTTCCAAAAATTATTAGGCACTGCAATGCCCCTTGAAACAGACGTGGATTACAGCGTATTAAAAACCTTCTACCCATTATTGGGGAGTGGGTCTCCCTTAGTGTTCGCCTATGCATTGAAAAGCAAAAGCTGACAAAAATTAGGAGGAAATGCCATGCCCGTTGCAAGAGTCGTGGAGGTTAGAGGTAATTAAAAACAACATGTCAATGCCCCTTGGAAGAGCTGTGGAGTTCAGAGTGGTTTAACAAGACAGTTTTAATGCCCCTTAGAAGAGACGTGGAGTTCAGAGTGGTTTAACAAGACAGTTTTAATGCCCCTTGGAAGAGATGTGGAGGTCACAGTAGCTTAACAAGATGGTTTTAATGCCCCTTGGAAGAGACGTGGAGTTCAGAGTGGTTTAACAAGACAGTTTTAATGCCCCTTGGAAGAGTGGTGGAGGTTACAGTGGAATAAAAAGACAATATCAATGCCCCGTGGAAGAGACGTGGAGGTCACAGTAGCTTAACAAGACGGTTTAATGCCCCTTGGAAGAGTGGTGGAGGTCGCAGTGGAATAAAAAGACAATATCAATGCCCCTTGGAAGAGTGGTGGAGGTTACAGTGGAATAAAAAGACAATATCAACGCCCTGTGGAAGAGACGTGGAGGTCACAGTAGCTTAACAAGACGCTTTTAATGCCCCTTGGAAGAGTGGTGGAGGTTGCAGTGGAATAAAAAGACAATATTAACCACCCTTGGAAGAGACTTGGAGGTCACAGTAGCTTAACAAGACGATTTTAATGCCCCTTACAAGAGCCATGCAGTACAGCATATTAAAAACATTATTCCCATTATTGGGGAGTGGGTCTCCCATAGTCTTTGCCTATGCCTTCCAAGCAAAAGCTGCCAAAAATTAGGAAGGGGGAACTTGCAATGTCCCTTACAAGAGCCATGCAGAACAGCATATTAAAAACATTATTCCCATTATTGGGGAGTGGGTCTCCCATAGTCTTTGCCTATGCCTTCCAAGCAAAAGCTGCCAAAAATTAGGACAGAGGAACTTGCAATGCTGGCAACATGGACCACAGTCACCCTGGTGGTATAGTGGTCGTGGAGGCTGAGGATAAGGAGAAGAGCAAAAAACAGACGAAATGAGGAAGCGTATACCCATGTGTGGGTGTGAAGCGATGCATGGGAATACACCTCCCGAAATAACACAGTGGATTTGACTTTATGCTACTCTGCTGTCATTTGGTGGTGATGAGAAGTCTGGCCCAATCCAGCCCTTGTTCATTTTGATAAGGGTCAGCTTGTCAGCATTGTCAGTTGACAGGCGAGTGCCCTTATCAGTTATATTTCCCCCAGCGGCACTAAAAACACGCTCCGATAACACGCTAGCGGCAGGGCAGGCCAGGACCTCCAAGGCATACAGAGTGAGTTCATTCCAACTGTCCAGCTTGGATACCCTATAATTAAAAGGCACAGAGGAATCACGGAGGACGCTGGTACTTCCTCACCATCTTTTGAAACTTTCCACTCCTTGTGAGAGTACCCTGCGCCTCAGGGCCTGTAAGCTGGGCAGGTCTCAGAAAACTGTCCTAGAACATTGACAGTGTTCCCCTGCCTCTGCTGGATTGGAGTTGCGTCTCTCTCGCCTGTATGCCTTAGTTGGGCAGCGAACTGTGACCTCTGCCACTACCGTGTTCAGATGGGAATTTTTTTAATAGTTCTGCAGCAAGGGCCTTCTGGTACTGCCCCATTTTTGTAGACCTCTCCAACTCAGGAATAAGAGAGTGAAAGTTCTCCTTGTAGAGGGGGGTCTAAAAGTGTCATCAACCAGTAATGACTGTCACCCAACATTTTGACAATGCGAGGGTCACGGTTAAGGCAGCGTAACATAAAGTCAGCTATGGGTGCCAGACTGGTAACGGGCAAGACTTCCGTGTCCTCACCAAGATGACGACTGATAGTGTTGAGCGATCACTAAAATGCTCGGGTGCTCGAAGCTCGGGCCGAGCTTACCGTGATACTAAGGTGCTCGACCCGAGCAACGAGCCCAATGTTAGTCTATGAGAGACCCGAGCATTTTTGCGGCAGCACCCCCGGCAGTCTGTAGAAAGCCTAAAAAGTGGCCAAAACGATAGTGATAGTGCTCAAAAGACATGGGGGCAGCATGGGGATCGCCCCTGGAAGCATTTCTGACCCCCAGGTCACTGCTGTCAACAACGTGGTCAGAGGTATTAAGCCACTTTTGCGGGCTCACAATAAAACGTTCAAAAACGAAACTGAAACGGTTTTCCTGTGAAATATGTTAAGGAATTTCCTTTCCAGGGTAAAAACTTGTGTATAAGGTAAAATAAATAACCAAAATCAAAAATACTCCTCCACACCTTGGGCTATGTTCACAAGTAGCATTTTTCATGCATTTTTGCACTTTTGTATTGCTTTCAACCATGACAAATGCGTTCACCCGGAAATGTCATTTTAACATTTTACAACCTTATCTGGCCATGTGCTGTGTGACACATGCATACAGTGCTGAAAAGACAAGGGATCAGCATGGGGAAGACCCCTGGAAGCATCTCTGACACCCAGGTCACTGTCTAAAAGTGTGCCCATCAGAAGTGATCCTTGCCGCATCAGAAGATGCAGACTTGCAACTATCCCCGTGCAAGTCCTTGTCCCAGGGCAGTGTTCAATTGTACCTCCCCCATTCCTTGCAATGCAAGCGAAAATATGCAGCCAACCACCCACCCACCCGCTGGCTGCAACACCATACTGCTATCTTTCACTTGAAATGGGGCCTTTTAGTTTGGAGGAGGCTGAAGCTGGCCACTACCTCATGGCCGCTTCGGCAGCGAGGTATCCATACTCTGTCCCCAGCCGCCCAGCGGCCAGGTGTCCATACTCGGTCCCCAGCCGCCCTGATTTCTCCTGTCACCTTCCCCCACACTTTTCTTAGCCTGGCCTGCTTTAGGGCAGCATTGGACGAGCCCACCAGAGAACCAGACTCCTCCGGTGGGCCCTGGCTTCTCCATCAGGGGAGTTGAGAGTGCGAAGGTGAGGAGCATGATGATGATGATAGAAGTTAGCATCTGCTTTGTTTTCTTGGAATGCAAGCGCATGTATGTAGTAGCGGCTAGGCCTGAGGTGGTCCGCGTTTTGGCGCATATCCTACCTCCTCCGAGGATTGCTGGATGTTTTCCTGCTACTATCCCAGTTCTATGACTCCCGTTAAAACAAAGCTTCAGGTGATAAATGATGGATGAGGTGGTGGCAAAGGAGAAAGAGCAGGAGGAACAGGGACCATTCACATCAATATCAGGCCAGTCAACCAGATATGTCTTGTAGGATATGTTTCTGTAACAAAAGGAGCTGTTCGGCTACACAGTTATAGGGCATACAGTGAGTGCAATGCCTACCAAAAATTTCGAGCCACTCCAATGTCCCTTGGAAATGACATGGAGGTCAGAGGGCGTTAACTAAACCTTTTTTTCGATTTATAGCAACTGGGTCTCCCGTGCACTGTTGGCCTAAGCAGTGAATGGAAGGCTTTCCAAAAATAATGAGGAACTACAATGCCCCTTACAAGAGCCATGTGTGGCACCCCAGGGGTCTGGTCACCACAGTAATAGAGATATTACGTCGGAGAGCAAGTGGGAGGTTTCCTGGTCAGGATCCCTTAAACATGCAACATCCTCCTGCCCCAGTCCAGGGAGGGGAGAATTCTGCCCTTATAAACTGGATCTGGGGCAGGGTTGAGTGAGTCAGAGAACAGTCAGAGTCAGAGTGAGAGCAAGGGAAAGTAACAGCAAGGAGCTCTGTAGGAGCTAGGAGCTAAAGACCAGGGGCTGGAAGCTGAGCAGATCTCGCCCTGGCAGAAGACAATAGGAACCGGACACAGGAGTCCGAAGCTGTGAGGACTTATATATCCAGCAGCAGAAACCAGCCGGCAGGGGATTTCAGGTCCTCTGGCCATAGAAGCCCGGAGGCTCAGTCACAAGCAAGGGACCAGCACCGCCGTCGTGGAGCGGAGGCTAACAGAAGGCCCCAAGTCACCAGCCATACGGGTGAGCACTACACGGTACACTCAGGGACGTGGGCTACTTCTACCCGCTTACAGCAAGGTAGCCAGGAAGAGTGCAGACAGACGGGGAGGCCTGCAACTCCACCTGGCCAGGGGAACTCCTGCTTGCTCACAGACTGACCAGGCCTCTTATGCTAGCCAGTACTCCCGTAAGGGTCTACCTTATAATCATCAGTAAAGACCCTGAACTGCACTGCAAAGACTCTGAGTCGTTCCTGCTGCGCTCGTGCACCATCACCCCCATCATCCACACTCACTGCCCTGAGGCTATACTCCTCCCGAGGGGAGTTATCCCATTCTATGCTGCGCACACAACACCAGCCTCAGCGGTCTGCCTCGCAGCGGTGGTACTCCCTGACCGCAATCCACGGGTGGCGCAGTCGGACAATTAACCTCAAAACCTAAGAAAGACTGCCACTGGTTTGACCAGCCTGAGCCATGGGACCGGGTCACCGCCACGGAGACTACAGACCCCAGAGACCCGGCACCGGGTATCCCACACACGTGTACAAACGGCCCAGGGGGCGCGTCACATGCAGTACAGCATATTACAAACATAAGTCCCATTATTGGGGAGTGGGTGTCCCATAGTATTTGCTTATGCCTTGCAAGCAAAAGCTGCCAAAAATTAGGACGGAGCAACTTGCAATGCCCCTTACAAGAGCCATGCAGTACAGCATATTACAAACATAAGTCCCATTATTGGGGAGTGGGTGTCCCATAGTATTTGCTTATGCCTTGCAAGCAAAAGCTGCCAAAAATTAGGATGGAGCAACTTGCAATGCCCCTTACAAGAGCCATGCAGTACAGCATATTACAAACATAAGTCCCATTATTGGGGAGTGGGTCTCCCATAGTATTTGCTTATGCTTTCCCAGCAAAAGCTGCCAAAAATTAGGACGGAGCAACTTGCAATGCCCCTTACAAGAGCCATGCAGTACAGCATATTACAAACATAAGTACCATTATTGGGGAGTGGGTCTCCCATAGTATTTGCTTATGCTTTCCCAGCAAAAGCTGCCAAAAATTAGGACGGAGCAACTTGCAATGCCCCTTACAAGAGCCATGCAGTACAGCATATTACAAACATAAGTACCATTATTGGGGAGTGGGTGTCCCATAGTATTTGCTTATGCCTTGCAAGCAAAAGCTGCCAAAAATTAGGACGGAGCAACTTGCAATGCCCCTTCCAAGAGCCATGCAGTACAGCATATTACAAACATAAGTCCCATTATTGGGGAGTGGGTCTCCCATAGTATTTGCTTATGCTTTCCCAGCAAAAGCTGCCAAAAATTAGGACGGAGCAACTTGCAATGCCCCTTACAAGAGCCATGCAGTACAGCATATTACAAACATAAGTCCCATTATTGGGGAGTGGGTCTCCCATAGTATTTGCTTATGCTTTCCCAGCAAAAGCTGCCAAAAATTAGGACGGAGCAACTCGCAATGCCCCTTACAAGAGCCATGCAGTACAGCATATTACAAACATAAGTCCCATTATCGGGGAGTGGGTCTCCCATGGTATTTGCTTATGCTTTCCCAGCAAAAGCTGCCAAAAATTAGGACGGAGCAACTTGCAATGCCCCTTACAAGAGCCATGCAGTACAGCATATTACAAACATAAATCCCATTATTGGGGAGTGGGTGTCCCATGGTATATGCTTATGCTTTCCCAGCAAAAGCTGCCAAAAATTAGGACGTAGGAACTTGCAATGCTGGCACCCTGGTGGTATAGTGGTGGTGGAGGCTGAGGATAAGGAGAAGAAGATTAACAGCCAAAACGAGGAAGCATATACCCATGTGTGGGTGTGAAGCGGTGCACGTGAATACACCTCCCGAAATAACACAGTGGATTTGACTTTATGTTACTCTGCTGTCATTTGGTGGTGATGAGAAGTCTGGCCCAATCCAGCCCTTGTTCATTTTGATAAGGGTCAGCTTGTCAGCATTGTCAGTTGACAGGCGAGTGCGCTTATCAGTTATAATTCCCCCAGCGGCACTAAAAACACGCTCCGATAACACGCTAGCGGCAGGGCAGGCCAGGACCTCCAAGGCGTACAGAGCGAGTTCATTCCAAGTGTCCAGCTTGGATACCCAAAAATTAAAAGGCACAGAGGAATCACGGAGGACGCTGGTACGATCGGCAAGGTACTCCCTCACCATCTTTTGAAACTTTCCACTCCTTGTGAGAGTACCCCGCGCCTCAGGGCCTGTAAGCTGGGCAGGTCTCAGAAAACTGTCCCAGAACGTTGACAGTGTTCCCCTGCCTCTGCTGGATTGGAGTTGCATCTCTCTCACCTGTACGCCTTGGTTGGGCAACGAACTGTGACCTCTGCCGCTAGCGTGTTCAGATGGGAATTTTTTTAAGAGTTTTGCAGCAAGGGCCTTCTGGTATTGCCCCATTTTTGTAGACCTCTCCACCTCAGGAATAAGAGAGTGAAAGTTCTCCTTGTAGCGGGGGTCTACAAGTGTCACCAACCAGTAATGACTGTCACCCAACATTTTGACAACGCGAGGGTCACGGTTAAGGCAGCGTAACATAAAGTCAGCCATGCGTGCCAGACTGGTAACGGGCAAGATTTCCGTGTCCTCACCAAGATGACGACTGACCATGCTCTCCTCCTCCTCTTCCTCCTCCCCCCTGTCCTCAGGCCACCCACGCTGAACCGACGGTAAGACACTTGTACAGGTACTACCGTCTACAACACATGATAGCAGCTCCTGTTCTTCCTCCTCCTCCTCTCCCTCATTGTCCCCCAATGCACGTTGGGATGAGATGAGGCTGGGCTGTGTGTAATCGCCCGCTATGGCTTCTTAATCCATCTCATCATACTCTGGCTGCAATGCCTCCTCTTTAATTCTCTGCAGAGAGCGTTGCAAAAGACAGCCAAGTGGGATGCTGACACTAATGATGGCGTCATCGCCACTCACCATCTTGGTGGCCTCCTCAAAGTTTGTCAGGGTGGTACATATGTCAGACATCCAGGTCCACTCCTGAGGTCTTATATGTGGAGTCTGACCTGAATATCGACGGCCTTGTTGCAGCTGGTACTCCACAACTGCTCTCTTCTGCTCACAAATCCTTTGCAACATGTGGAGGGTAGAGTTCCAATGTGTGGGGACATCACACACCAGTCAGTGTGCCGGAAGCTGCAAACGCTGCTGCAACACAGCAAGGGCGGCGGAAGCTGTAGCCGACTTGTGAAAATGAACTGACAGGCGGCGTACTTTCACGAGCAGATCTGGCAACTCGGGGTACGATTTAAGAAACCGCTGAACCACGAGGTTAAGCACATGTGCCAGGCATGGTACATGTGTGATCTCACCTCGCCTCAGAGCCGCCACCAGGTTACGGCCATTGTTACACACGACCATGCCGGGATGTAGGTTCAGCGGTCTCAGCCACAGATCTGCCTGCTCTTTCACAGCTGTCCACAACTCACAAGCAGTGTGAGGTTTATCACCTAAGCTTATGAGTTTCAGTACAGCCTGTTGCCGCTTGGCGGAGGCAGTACTGCAATGCTTCCAGCTTGTAACTGATGTGGTGATATCTGAAATGGAGGTTGAACATGAGGAGGAGGAGGAGGATGCGCAGGAGCTGCACACTGTGGGGGCAACTCTGACTGACATAGGGCCCGCAATCCTCGGTGTGGGGAGGATGTGTTCCGTCCCAAGGTCCGACTGGGTCCCGGCTTCCACTATGTTTACCCAGTGTGCCGTCAGAGAGATGTACCGTCCCTGGCCACAAGCACTTGTCCACGTGTCCGTTGTCAGGTGGACTCTCCCAGTAACTGCATTGTTGAGGGCACGGCAGATGCTTTGGGACACGTGCTTGTGTAGTGCGGGGATGGCACACCGGGCAAAATAGTGTCGGCTGGGGACCGAGTACCGAGGGACGGCCACCGCCATAAGTTTGCGGAAGGATTCCGTCTCCACCAGCCTAAAAGGCAGCATTTCCAATGCAAGCAGTCGTGAAATGTGGAAATTTAGGACTGTGGCCTGTGGGGCGTTAGCTGCGAATTTCCGCTTTCGTTCAAAGGTCTGGGATATGGACAATTGAATGCTGCGGTGGGACGTGGACGTTGATGCTGTTTCTTGAGAAACTGCCATAACAAGTGAAGACTGAGAGGAGGGGGCATCTTTACATGCAGTATGGACAGGGGATTGCCTTGCACACACAACAGGGGGTTCTACTGCATGCACAACAGTGGAAGAAGCAGTCGTGACACCCGCTGACACTGGTCGTGGACCCTGGGTTTCGCCCCACAAAGTCGGGTGCTTTGCTGCCATGTGCCTGATCATGCTGGTGGTGGTCAGGCTGGTAGTTTTGTCACCCCTGCTGATGCTGGCATGGCAGGTGGAACATATGGCCTTTTTGGGGTTATCAGCAGAGTCTTTAAAAAAATTCCAGACTCTGGAAGACCTACCGCTTGTACTGGCAACATCCCTCGTGTTGGTGTTACGGGGAACGGTTGCCTGCCTTCTGTCTGCGGCCACCACACTGCTTCTTCCTGCCTGTTGGGGTACTCTGCCTCCCTCCTCCTGTGTGCTGCTGGCCTCACTCTGCATGTCCTCCTTCCACGTTGGGTCAGTTACTAGATCATCCACCACCTCCTCCTCTTCCACTTGCGCACCACGATCCTCCTCCTCACTTCCTGGCAATTGTGTCTCGTCATCGTCCACCTCTTGTGACAGATTGCCAACGTCGACTTCCTGTGGCCGTGGCTGTTCAAATATATGGACATCACAACATGGGATCTCCTCTTCCACCACTTCAAGCGTATCAGGCGAGGGGCCCAAATATGGAAATGGACCAGTGAACAGCTCTTCAGAGTGTCCAAGTGTGGGATCACTTGCTGTCTGACGACACTCAGCATGGTGGGAGGAAGGAGCATCAGGGTGAGGAGGAGTATGCGGTCGAGACTCACGGCTACTATGAGTTGACCGTGTGGAAGACAGACCGGAGGTGGTGGTGCCCAGGTAACTGGAAGTATTGTCTGCTATCCAATTAATAACCTGTTCACACTGATCAGTTCTCAATACTGGTGTTGTTCTGTGCTTCCCTAGTAATTCGGTCAAGAAGTGGGAGCGAGAAGATGTGGCTGTTGGTTGTGGCACATTTTCACCTTGGCCACCGCCCCGTCCTCTGCACGAAACATCACCAGAACGTCCACTTCCACGTCCCTTGCCACGCGCCTTGCCCATTGTAAATGAAGTAAAATAGCTTACACTTGCACTATCAATGGAAAAAGGGTAATAAAGAGTATATTAGAAACGTGAAAGAGGAACAGCACAGTTATTGTTCACTGGGGTATACCACACTTTTTTAAATAGAGATATTTGCGGCTGAACAGTGAGCGACACACTCAAACTGCTTTTTTTTTAGATACCAAAGGCCCAAAACTGGATAGTACAGTGATTTGACCCGTGGAACTGCGAAACCACACTGGGATGTCGGGCCTACACAAGACTATTTTCAACAGATATATTTTTGTGTCACAACAGTCAGGAGACACTACTGTTTTTCTTTACGGAAAAAACTACCAAAAGCTGAATAATAGAGATTTTTTACCGTGGGATGGGAAAACCACAGTTATTGTTTACTGGGGTATACCACACTTTTTTAAATAGAGATATTTGCGGCTGAACAGTGAGCGACACACTCAAACTGCTTTTTTTTTAGATACCAAAGGCCCAAAACTGGATAGTACAGCGATTTGACCCGTGGAACTGCGAAACCACACTGGGATGTCGGGCCTACACAAGACTATTTTAAACAGATATATTTTTGTGTCACAACAGTCAGGAGACACTACTGTTTTTCTTTACGGAAAAAACTACCAAAAGCTGAATAATAGAGATTTTTTACCGTGGGATGGCAAAACCACAGTTATTGTTTACTGGGGTATACCACACTTTTTTAAATAGAGATATTTGCGGCTGAACAGTGAGCGACACACTCAAACTGCTTTTTTTTTAGATACCAAAGGCCCAAAACTGGATAGTACAGCGATTTGACCCGTGGAACTGCGAAACCACACTGGGATGTCGGGCCTACACAAGACTATTTTCAACAGATATATTTTTGTGTCACAACAGTCAGGAGACACTACTGTTTTTCTTTACGGAAAAAACTACCAAAAGCTGAATAATAGAGATTTTTTACCGTGGGATGGCAAAACCACAGTTATTGTTTACTGGGGTATACCACACTTTTTTAAATAGAGATATTTGCGGCTGAACAGTGAGCGACACACTCAAACTGCTTTTTTTTTAGATACCAAAGGCTCAAAACTGGATAGTACAGCGATTTGACCCGTGGAACTGCGAAACCACACTGGGATGTCGGGCCTACACAAGACTATTTTCAACAGATATATTTTTGTGTCACAACAGTCAGGAGACACTACTGTTTTTCTTTACGGAAAAAACTACCAAAAGCTGAATAATAGAGATTTTTTACCGTGGGATGGCAAAACCACAGTTATTGTTTACTGGGGTATACCACACTTTTTTTAAATAGAGATATTTGCGGCTGAACAGTGAGCGACACACTCAAACTGCTTTTTTTTTAGATACCAAAGGCCCAAAACTGGATAGTACAGCGATTTGACCCGTGGAACTGCGAAACCACACTGGGATGTCGAGCCTACACAAGACAATTTTCAACAGATATATTTTTGTGTCACAACAGTCAGGAGACACTACTGTTTTTCTTTACGTAAAAAACTACCAAAACCTGAATAATAGAGATTTTTTACCGTGGGATGGCAAAACCACAGTTATTGTTCACTGGGGTATACCACACTTTTTTAAATAGAGATATTTGTGGCTGAACAGTGAGCGACACATTTAAACTGCTTTTTTTTTAGATACCAAAGGTCCAAAACTGGATAGTACAGCGATTTGACCTGTGGAACTTCGAAACCACACTGGGATGTCGGGCCTACACAAGACTATTTTCAACAGATATATTTTTGTGTCACAACAGTCAGGAGACACTACTGTTTTTCTTTACGGAAAAAACTACCAAAAGCTGAATAATAGAGATTTTTTACCGTGGGATGGCAAAACCACAGTTATTGTTTACTGGGGTATACCACACTTTTTTAAATATATTTGCGGCTGAACAGTGAGCGACACACTCATACTTGTTTTTTTTTTAGATACAAATGGCCCAAAATGGATAATACAGAGGTTTGAACCGTGGAAGTGCAAAACAACACTTCTGTTTCTCTAGCCTACACCAGACTATTTTCAACAGTTATATTTGTGTCTGAAAAATCAGAGACATGCTTTTTTTTTTGGGGGGGGGGGGGGACACACCAAAAGGTTAATAAGACGGGTATTTGTACAGTGTGAAGGAGGAAAAAAAAAGGAAGATTTAGATGGAAAAAAAAGGATTTTTCCTGGCCCCTGACACCTGGTGCTAAGTCCAGCAATTTGAGCAACAGGAGCACACAGGACTGTAATGCAGCGTTTGCTGGTATAACCACTGTGTCTCCTATACAGCCTGCCTGCCTGGTATCTGGGATGGATATTAGTCCTGAAAAGGACTGTTTGTTTGTTCTGGCAGCCCTTACAGACCCTACACTAACTATTTCGCAGTTTATATCTCTCCCTAAATCAGCAGCGCTGTCCCTACACTGTCTAATCCGGAGCGACTGTGTCCAAGATGGCGGCGCCCGGTTTTAAATACTCGAGGTGACGCTGTGCGGCCAGCCAATCACTGTAATGCCCACAACCAACATGGCTGCAGCATTACAGTGACTGGCTGGCAATCCCTGCATGTTCATTGGCTTTGTAAAGAGCGCCAAACATGCAGGGCGGAGACCCGAGCTCCCGCTCGAGTAAACCGGAAATGCTCGGGCGAGTACCGAGCAGTATCGAGCATGTTCGCTCAACACTAGTTATATCACAATCAAATAATGATCCAGAGGCAATTCCAAGCTACAGGCCTATATCCTTCTTAAATTCGGACATCAAGATACAGAAAAGACCAAAAGTTTGGACACACCTTCTCATTTAAATATTTTTCTGTATTTTCATGACTTTGAAAATTGTACATTCACACTGAAGGCATCAAAACTATGAATTAACACATGTGGAATTATATACTTATCAAAAAAGTGTGAAACAACTGAAAATATGTCTTATATTCTAGGTTCTTCAAAGTAGCCACATTTTGCTTTGATGACTGCTTTGCATACTCTGGGCATTCTCTTGATGAGCTTCAAGAGGTAGACACCGGAAATGGTTTTCACTTCACAGGTGTGCCCTGTCAAGTTTAATAAGTGGGATTTCTTGCCTTATAAATGGGGTTGGGACCATCAGTTGTGTTGTGCAGAAGTCTGGTGGATACACAGCTGATAGTCCTACTGAATAGACTGTTAGAATTTGTATTATGGCAAGAAAAAAGCAGCTAAGTAAAGAAAAACGAGTGGCCATCATTACTTTAAGAAATGAAGGTCAGTCAGTCCAAAAAATTGGGAAAACTTTGAAAGTGTCCCCAAGTGCAGTTGCAAAAACCATCAAGCACTACAAAGAAACAGGCTCACATGAGGACCGCCCCAGGAAAGGAAAACCAAGAGTCACCTCTGCTTCTGAGGATAAGTTTATCCGAGTCACCAGCCTCAGAAATCGCAGGTTAACAGCAGCTCATGGTAAAATAGCTGCTAGGAAACTACTGCTAAGGACAGGCAACAAGCAGAAAAGACTTGTTTGTGTTAAAGAACACAAGGAATGGACATTAGACCAATGGAAATCTGTGCTTTGTTCCAAATTTGAGATCTTTGGTTCCAACCACCATGTCTTTGTGCGACGCAGAAAAGGTGAACGGATGGACTCTAAATGCCTGGTTCCCACCGTGAAGCATGGAGGAGGAGGTGTGATGGTGTGGGGGTGCATTGCTGGTGACATTGTTGGGGATTTATTCAAAATTGAAGGCATACTGAACCAGCATGTCTACCACAGCATCTTGCAGCAGCATGCTATTCCATCCGGTTTGCATTTAGTTTGTACCATCATTTATTTTTCAACAGGACAATGACCCCAAACACACCTCCAGGCTGTGTAAGGGCTATTTGACCAAGAGGGAGAGTGATGGGGTGCTACACCAGATGACCTGACCTCCACAGTCACCAGACCTGAACCAAATCGAGATGGTTTGGGGTGAGCTGGACCGCAGAGTGAAGGCAAAAGGGCCAACAAGCGCTAAGCATCTCTGGGAACTCCTTCAAGATTGTTGGAAGACCATTTCCGGTGACTACCTCTTGAAGCTGATCAAGAGAATGCCAAGAGTGTGCAAAGCAGTCATCAAAGCAAAAGGTGGCTACTTTGAAGAACCTAGAATATAAGACATATTTTCAGCTGTTTCACACTTTTTTGTTAAGTATATAATTCCACATGTGTTAATTCATAGTTTTGATGCCTTCAGTGTGAATGTGCAATTTTCATAGTCATGAAAATGCAGAAAAATCTTTAAATGAGAAGGTGTGTCCAAACTTTTGGTCTGTACTGTATATGCTATAATAATCTCAGAAAGGTTACTCAAAATTATGCCCTTCTTAATACATTCAGACCAAGTTGGATTCATTAAAGGGAGGCAAGCCTCTAACAGTTCAAGAAGAGTACTACATTTAATTTCACATGTAGAAAAGCAAAAAATTCCTTCTATATTACTTTTTCTCGATGCCAAAAAGGCGTTTGACTAAATTAATTGGGATTATGTGGAAGCCACTCTAAATAAATTGGGAATTCATGGACAAATCTTCAAATCTATTATGGCCTTATACTCTTGTCCCTCTGCAAAAGTCCAAGTGAATAAAATATTATCTAACTCAGTTTCCTATATCCAACGGCACACGGCAAGGTTGCCCATTATCCCCACTCTTATTCAACCTAATCATGGAACCTTTTGCCAAAACCATTAGAACAAATTACTTAATAAAGGTAATACCATTTAACTCTAGGCAACATAAACAGAGTCTATTCGTGGATGACACGCTAATCTTTACCATTGACCCTATCAATTCATTGAGAATTACAACTTCTATTTTAAGAGACTTCTCAGCACTTTCATACTATAAAAAAATGATAAAAAATCAAAAATTTTAAGCTTTTTCATAGACCACATAACCAAAAAATTTATAGAAAAATAATTTCCCTACATCTGGGAAAAATATCATATCCCATATTTAGGAATTATAATTACCAATTGTTTACGTAAGGTACTAGATGAAAATATGAATCTCCTACAAAAACAGATTAAAAAAAAATTGATAATTTTGATAAAACAAATACCTCGTGGCTTGGCAGGATTGTCTTATATAAAATGATAATTCAACCAAAACTTCACTATATCTTTAGAACTGTTCCAATTCAGATTCCAGATATATGGATTAAGAACGTCCATAAACAAATGTTGAAATATATTTGGAATAAAAAATCACCAAGAGTAGCCAAATCATTATTATATAAAAACACAAGAAATGGAGGCATTGGTCTCCCAAATCTACAGGCCTACTCCGAAGCCAATATCACAATGTAGAGCAGGAACTGGCTTATAGATGAAGTAAAAACAAGCTGGGCAGAAATGGAAAAATCATACAATGGGAATTATCCATTAGAAGCGCTTATTGTTGCGAATTTACTAAACCAATCCCTTCCTTTACCAGAGAATATACTAATAAAATCTACAATTATGACTTGGAGGAAATTATATAACATTTCAAGCAACAACCAAATTAGTTACCCATTAGAAAACCTTTCTCTATATATATATTCCGCCCTGCTCTTCCGGACTTCCCTATAGACAAATGGAGAAAGAATGGTATAACAAATTGTTCGGCCTAATTTACTGGACCTAAAAAAGATTTAATCATAAATTTTCTATCCTTGATCTATCGTACAACCTTCCCAAAGAGGAGATTTATAACTGTTTACAACTAAGGAAATATATTAGGGAGAAATTCTTTCTCCCCATCTCTCTTCCAAGAGTTATTATATCTCTTCTGGAAAATCCTTTAAATAATATTATTTGGAACACCAAAAATCTTTATTCACTCTTCAATAGTGACATAAGTATTGAAAAGTCAAAACACATGGTTAAGTGGGAAGAAGATATGAATGTATGTTTTTCGCCTGAGACATGGAAAGAAGCAATTGAAATAACATACAAATCAAATGTAAATGCTAATATTCATGAGAATTATTTTAAAATCTTATCTCGTTGGTTCTATACTCCTGTCAGATTAAAGAAGATTTTCAAGGATGGATCAGACTTATGCTGGAGGAACTGTCCTCAAAAAGCTAACATATTGCATATTTTATGGTCCTGTCCTAAAATAATCGACCTTTGGAAAGAAGTAGCTAATTTATTGAGCAATATTAACAACTCTGTAGTTGAAATCTCTCCTCAACTAGTTTTGTTCTCACTTGATTCAAATCAACTCCTCCCAAAAATTAAACATCTTGCAATTCATCTATTTGCTGTAACAAATACTTATAGAATCTAAGTGGAAATCAAAAGATCTTCCTTCCATTCCAGAAATAATGAAAAGAAGGTCTACCCATAATTCTTTTGAACATTCTAAGGCTCTAAGAAATAATTCTTTAGAAAAATACTTTTCCACGTGGTCACCTTGGAACCTATCTCTTTCCTCAAGTGAGAATGCCCTCTTTTAGATAAAAAGATTTATTATATGCCAAGAACTACAAGTACAATTACATATTTAACTAAGCAAATTGAAAAGTGTTTTGTTATAAATATTGATTCAATAAGGATGATCTTTTCCCCAGTCCAGACTCTCCACCTTTATCTGATCCAACCTTCTCCTTGGCCCTTTCTTTCCTTACCCTTCCCCTCTACCTTTCCTATATTTTCCTTCCACATCCTTTTCCTCTTGCACCTACCCTTTTTTCTCTCTTGATTCTTCTTTGATAGAACTAATAACTTGTTTAGTTGAACTAGTTTTAGATCATTCTGTTATGTTTTATCACTCACTTTATTGACTATAATCCCCTCCCTAAAAATTGTTAAAAAATCCCCCAAATAAAAAGAATATTATTGAAAAATATGTAGATATTTCAAAATGGTACCAATAAAAATAACCTCTTTTTACGCAAAAAAACAAATCCTAAAGCTCTGTAAACAGAGAAATAATAATCTATAGCTCCCAAGATATGATGCAAAATATATACATTTTGTTAAGAAGGGATTTTCTTGAGCAAGAGTAGCAAACTCTAAAAAAATATATAAATTGTGTATCACTATGAATGCATCAACCTATGTTATGAAACATTTTTCATTACTTATCCTGCAAGTTAAATGATGAATGAAAAAAATCTGAAAAACAATATCAGAATTGCTGTTTTTTGCCTATCCAACCTCACAAAAAAAAACAGAAAAAGTGATCAGAAATTAAAATGTAATAAATATTGACATCAGTTAAAACCACAGTTTCTACCACAAAAGATAATCATTTATACAACTCTATGAAAAAGTAAAGTTATAGTTCTTGTAATATGATGATCCTACAAAAAAATATGAAAAAAATAAATAAATACATTTATGTGTTAAAAAGGCAAATTATAAGAAACTATACAAGTTGGATATATGTTAATAAAACTGATTAGTGAATGGTATTTAAAAAAATTCAATAATGCTGTTTATTTTTTATTACATGTCTAGGTAGATACAAACAGTTGTATTTATTAAAAACTGATGGCATTGATATATACGGTATGTCTTGTCATGAAAGCATTATTCATAGTAGCCTGGCAGCTTTTATCGGAAGTGACGTGCCCGCGCGATTAGGGAGTGCGGGAATATACAAAAAGAGGACAAATCTATCTGGTAATGGCGCTGCCTCTGGGATAGGCTGAGCAATGGACACCAGTTCTTTACTGAGTGACAATACACCCCTTTCTCCCCTGATGAGTAGCTGAGGCGATGAAACGCGTTGGGAGAGGTGTTCCACGTGTAGTTGGAGGCTGAAAAAGTTTGGATGCCCCACTACATGGAGCTGTCTTAAAGTTGGAAGGCGAGAACTGACATTTTACATGGTGAGGTCGTTCCAATAGCATGTATAAGGTCTGAGTGCTCACCATAATTATTTGAAGTGTACTAAGGTTCTTAAGCGCTGAGACATTGTCTTGACAGCTCCACTATTATCTGCCACTAATCTGGGTTATTACACAGGTGGACTATATCTGTACAATATACCGTTGAATTTCTGTATATAACGAGTTATTGATTGGTGTGGTTATTCATTACCACAGGCAGGCACACACTTGATTTTAGGTCCTAGTGACTTTTGTATTATTAATTTTACCTATTTGTATTAAAGGTTAAGTTTTAACTTTTTTGGCACCACTATACCTGCTTTATAATCAGTTTTTATCATAGTTTCTATGGACAGGCTTAGCACTAGTTACCCCATCAGATGCCAGGGTTGCCCTGGCCTTCCCCTTTCATCTCTGTACAGTGATCTGTACTGACACAGGGGCTCATAGGTTAGGGCCATAGAGTGAGCTGCTTACCAGTGGAGCAAGCTGGCAGCAAGAAGGGTAATCACGCAGAGTCTTTACCAGGAGGTTAAAGTCAGGAACAGAATGAGATATCAAGCAGGCAGTCAGAATATAAGTCAGGAGCTAAAGCAGAAATTTCTTTTGACTAATACAAAATATTTAAAGTAAAAATTGAAGGTTAAATATTTGTATTTGTAATGTGAATCTCTTTATTGCTTATTATTAATATGACTTTTCTTCTGGTCAATAAACTAACAAACATAGTGTAAATATTAAAATAAAATAGGTCAAATTCCATAAAGTCTTCTCGCAGCGAAGACCAGACAGTAAAAAGGATGGGGCTGAGTGAATTTGGAATAATTACATTTGCACAGGGTATAAAGCTTATTTTCTCTCAGACGTTGCTTATTTCTTATTTTTGTAGCATGAATCTTAGCTACACATTACACCTAAATCTATCTGGCGGTTAGCTTCCTCCATATTTCTTTTAACAGCACACTTTACAGGATACTTGCCATTTTTATTATACATTATTTTATTTCACAATTTTTCCAATTCCGTTCAGAAGACAGGATATATGTGTCTAGATGGGAAATTAAGGAAAATATAAAGCAACAGTAGTTGAAAACGTGTCCTTATGCAAATTTGCATAACTGTATAATACACACATACTGTACAATACACGCACACTGTATAATACACATGATGATTACATGAAATTGCAGAGGGCCAATTTACTATAAAATAGTCCTTTTCCAATGTTTCAAGCAAAGTGGCTCATTTAGAAGAGCCGAAGACAAGTTATTTAAAAAAAAAATACTAATGCTATGTCAGGCTATTTCAATAATGCTTAGATACCAAAGAATATATATATTTTTATTATGCACAGAATTAACAAGGAGATAAAGCACAGTATCTGGAATTTCTTTTAATATTTTCTTATTTTTCTAATGTTTCTAAAAACAATATAAAAAGAGTTGCATGAGATTTCTAAGAACATATTAGCAGGCTTTTAAATCACTTTTTAAACTAAAGCACTGGAATTTTTCAAACAAATCTATACAGCTCCCTGTGCAGCAATGCGCTGAGAAGCATCTAAGTGAAAAGAGAAGTGCCTAATGCTCCAGATTAATACATATTATTTAGTCTGCAATAGATGTCATGAACGCTGCCCACTCGCTTCACACCTGATTAGGATGCCCTTCTCAAATCAAACGCGGCTTCTCACACTCACTCACCCAATAACTTGTCGCAATTGGGCTGACAATGAGCTAACCACAACCCACAGCTAATTTACACATCCAGAACTGCTTTCTTCTGCCTTCCTTCACTGTTTTCTTAGGTTTAGCGAGACACCTGACCAAAGTGACACATTTGTACACATGTCCACCCAGTCTCCCAAGCGCAAGAAAGTCACTCTGCTTGCACTCTGGCATACACAGGCTAACACAACTAAGCTCTACTTTCCCTCTTCGATCATATGAGTACATTTAGAGCAGCAGGGAACAAATTTATTACGTTTTAGATTTAATTTCTGAAAAAAATACAGTACTTACAAAAATATGAAATAATAAAAATAGATACCTAAAAGGCAAAACAGTATAAAACAAAAAGGGATAAATAAATAAACATCTTACAATTAAATGGGTGAATTATTCTTTGCAAATGAATCACCACAGAAATTTGAACAGATCAACAGTAATAGTTGTTCCCCTGAGATCTGACAATTATTTTTTTCTGGGTTGTGGGGTGTTTATTATAAAGAGTCTCAACCACACTCCTCACCCCTCCTCGTGGTCAGGTAAGATTAGGATGGCTAATCATATGCAAAGACATTTGGCTGCAGAACATAATTTTAATGCCATATTTTTCGACATGAACCTTTCAATGTAATAATATGACTTCCATATGTCATTGCATACTTTAACCATCCTAGACACACTAAACATGACTGTAATATTTCCATAACTCAAGTTTATACTATATTTCTGTGGTTTCCCAAGAAAAGAAAAAGCAAATATGTGCCCTGATCACAAATACTGTATATCTGTGAATTGTGATGCCAGCTGACTATAATCATAATTAATATTGTATTTTCATTGTCCCTAATATGCACTGGAGACGTCCCATCCACCTTAATGGCAATCATCTTCCCTGCATATTTTAGCACATCTTTGCCATTGAGAAAATATATAGAGAATTTGGTCTTCTAGTAGATTGGCAACCTCTACACCTAATCACAGAGGAGATACCACCAGGTGAACAATGATATCAAGTTTTATTTATCTAATCCATAACACAATCCGTAATAAAAGCCATAAAGATTCATCACACAAATAGTGTATAAATCTGAAATTAATGGAAAATATAAAAAGTTTACGCTACAGTGATATTTTATCATGAAAGTATGGTATTTAAGTAGAAGCATGCAATGGTGATTTCCTCTTCTCAAACAGTTTATTGAAACAAAATCCAACAACATGGGTGGGTATACCACCTCAAAAAATGTCAAAGTCTCAATAAATTGCCATGTGACATTGAACATTAATTACAGCATTACAACAACATCTCATGCTGTTCACAAGTCAAGTTATTGTCTGCTGAGGCATGACATCCCTCTCTTATTGAAGGTCAGCTCTCAGGTCATTGAGGTACTGGAGTGCAGAGTTACAGGTCTCCACATGGTGACTCAGCTGATCCCATAGGTTTTTTTATGGAATTCAGTTCTGGAGAAAGTGAAACTCCATTTGAGGTACCCCATTTTTTAGCAGCCGCTCCCTATTGATGCAACCTCAATGAGCTGGATATTGTCGTTCATGAAGATGAAATTAGGCTTGTTCAAGCAGTGGCACAATGACTGGATTAATGATGTTATTCAACATCATTAACAAAGTGTAGGGTAGTTCTGTATTGACTAGACACACCTGCCTACACTGTGACACCACCACCACCAAAGTCTAATCTGGTGACAACAGTGGCTGATGCATAGCGCTCTCTTTGACCTCTCCAATATCATTGGCGACCATCATTTCTGCTCAACATGAATTGACTTTCATCAGTGAACAACACTAAGGCTCACTGGTCCCTCATACAGCGTAGATGCTCCCTGGCCCATGCAAGACAATGACGCCTGTGCTTGGTGGTGTGGTCAGCTACCCTTGCAGGTTGTCTAGCACACAGATAAATCTGATGTAAACAATTTTGAATGGTTTGACGTGACACTTGGGTGCCCCTCACTGTATTTAAATGTGCCTGGAATTGTGTGGCATTCATCATGTGGTTCTGAAAGACATTGTTTACATTGAAGCGGTCATCAGTGTGGGATGTGGCCAAAGGAGGTCCACTTCTATGCTTTTATGAGACTCTTCCAGTCTCTCTGTATCTCTGTTGTAACCTGCTGATGACACTCTGTGAAACTCTAAGCTCAGTGGCCACTTTCATCTGAGAGCATCCTGCTGGAAGCCTAGCAACGGCGAAGTAGTTTTGATCAATTGTTAGGTGTCGTCTTGGTCTCATGATGTCAAAATGTGAACAGAATGATGGGGAGGACTGTTTAGATACTAATTCTAATTGAACCCTAAAATGTATTTAGCAATTCATGGATCAAACACCTTTTGTGAATTTTGCCAATAAGTTCCTTATTAGAAGACAGCAAGATGAGAAAAAAGTACAGAAACATTGAATGGTTGAACATGTGTATTCAAAAGTCACATTAAGTTCATATGAAAAGGTAAGAGTGCATCCTGAAATTTCACCCGAAAGCCAAATATCCTTAACTTTTTGTGAGTAGTGTATATGTACAGTATGTGTTAAATTAGCATGGAAAGTAAGTGATATCTGAAGTGCAGCCGATAGAAACTTAGGCTACCATAAATTTGTATGTTAATGCTAAATTTAAGAAGAATTAATCCATAATACTTTCAGAAAACAAACTGATGCTGCTCAGGCAACATGTGCGTGTGTATCATCAGATGTTGAACAGGTTATGAAATAATACAACAAAATAACAATGACAGATAGGACCTTGGATATAATAGGGGGCATACCACTAAACATTATATAAACCAGAGAAACCATAGGTATTTTCAAAACCCCAAAATAACATAATTAAAACACCATATGTTGACTAAAAGAGATAAATGCTTTATTTAAGTATTTTTTAAGAAATAACACATAGGTATAAATAACATGTGTGAAAAGACATAACATCGGCATGTGAGGCAGCAGGGGGTAGATAGAGACACAGCTGGTATCAAATTCACATTGGACTTATAATAGGTCACATAGTCAAACCCATACATTCCATAAGTCACAGACAATGTGTGCCGAAAAAGTTAAATAACATAGATCAAGTGACCTATAGCAAGTCACAGTATAAACAACCATCAGAGGTTTTTTCAGCAACACATAAAAAGTACAAACATCACATGGAAAGGGTTAAGTAAGACATACTTAGTGAAAGTAAACAGGTGAACAGCAGTGCCAGGGGAGGCCCCGACATGTGTTTCCGTACTTCCTCAGGGGGTTTGAAAATCCACCACGCCCCCTGAGGAAGTACAAGTGCGTATGCCAATTGGTACTAAAGAAGATAATATCATCCAAATACACTGACACATACTTCTGATGGGGCTCTCAAACTATGTCCATCAGCCTCTGGAACGTGGTCGGGGCCCCAAGTAACCCAAGAGTCAAGACAACATAGTGATAGAGACCCTCCAGCATTATGAAGGCAGTCTTTTCTTTTGCCAACTCTATCAAAGGCACTTGCCTGTAACCCTTGGTCAGAACGAGGGTCGTGAAGTATTGAGCCTGCCCCAGTCTCTCAATCAGCTTGTCCGCCCAGGGAATTGGATTAAGGTAAAATTTTGACACTTCATTAAATTTTTGGAAATAGTTACAAAATCGTAATAATCTTTCTGGCTTCAGAATCAGTACAATGGGGCTAGCTCACTCCCTCCTGGACTCCTCAATACCTCCTACCTGGAGTCAAATGGATTCTGGAGGTGCTCCCGTGGAAGAAAGAAAAAAATTGTTGAATCTTCCAAATGTGGTGCAATCACATGGATGATATTCCACAAGAGATTAATAAAACCTAATATTTGTAGGTTTATTAAAAAATCATAAAACCGTGAATACTCATGAGGGACATGGATGTACAAAAAAGGGAAGGGAGAAGGGGGTCTTTAAAAAGGATCACACAACGCATTTCTGCTCATAGAGCCTTCATCAGGTATGTATGAGACCTTAGGTTTGACTGGACTCTTATACCCAGCTTCTTCACTTGTGGGTGGGGTCACTGCTCAAATCTTCTCTTTCTCTCTGTTGTAGAGTCTGGAGTCTAATTAATGAATATAGGTGGACTTTTGTATACATATATTTCTTACCAATAGTGTCATTGCTCAAATTTTAAAATCAATCAATCCAATGCATCCCTAAATCAATTTTTAGATTTCTTGTAGGAACTCCACACAATAGATAATTATAGATTTTGACAAAGTAGTCATTTGGTTAACATAGGCTTCCAGCTCACATTTGGTTTATGATGTTTAAAATTTGAGCAATGACACTATTGGTAAGAAATATATGTATACAAAAGTCCACCTATATTCATTAATTAGACTCCAGACTCCACAACAGAGAGAAATAGTAGATTTGAGTTGAGTGTCACTTCTGAGGGTGACTCCACCCACAAGTGAAGATGCTGGGTATAAGAATTCAGTCAAACCTAAGGTCTCATACACACCTGATGAAGTCTCTATGAGCAGAAACGCGTTGTGTGATCCTTTTTAAAGACCTGCTTCTCCTTCCCCTTTTTTGTACATCCATGTCCCTCATGTGTATTCACGGTTTTATGATTTTTTAATAAACCTACAAATATTAAACCTTTGTGGAATATCCTCCATGTGATTGCACCACATTTGGAAGATTCAACAATTTTTTGGTTACTCTTTCTTCCACAGGAACGCCTCCTGAATCCATTTGTCTCAATTTGTTCACATGGTGGCTGTCTGTCAGGTAGGACAAATATACCACCACCGTCTATGGAAGAGCTGCAAACCGTGGTCCTCAAGAGAACCCTAATAACGGACAAATTCCTCAAATAGAGTTGTGCCTATGAGCACAACTTGCTCAGGTAGTGCTCTCTTTCCCTTTTTCCTCCACATCTTTCTACCCAGGAACAATCTCCTACCTGGAGTATTTGTTTCACCTCAGCTACGATGTCTTGCCTCCAGGCCTCCGGCACATGTTACGGTTTTATTCACACCCTTACATGAGGCCACTTCATTTGTCACATTGGACATAAAAGGAGTCTCCTGATCCATAAGGATCTACTTAGGTAGCCCAAGAAGACAGAACATGGCAAACAGCTACCTGGCGATAAGTTTAGCCAAGGTGTGTCAAAGCAGAATTGCCTCTGGGTAACGGGTGGCAAAATCTACTACTACTAATATGTGTTGGTGGCCATGGACAGGTTTTACTATTGGCCCCACCAGATCCATAGCAATCTGCTCAAAAGGTACCTCTATAATGGGCAGAAGTACCAGTGAACTATGGAAGCTTGCGGTGGGTGTGGTAAGTTTACACTCTGGACATGACTCACAAAACCTCTGTGCCTCAGCGTAAATTCCAGGACAAAAGAACAATTGTAAAATACGCTGTTGCGTTTTATTAACCCCTAAGTGACCACCCAGTATGTGTGTGTGAGCCATCTCGTGCACCACCCGATGGTAGGATTGGGGCACTACCAGCTGTTCCACCACTTTATCCCAAATTCTGTCCACCCGATATAGCAACTCCAAGGTTGGCTGCCATGTGCAGAAAAAACGTTTCTGCCCCAGGTTGCTGAGCCACCCCATTTATTTCTATCACCCTTTTCAGGGCTCTGGTCAGTGTGGGATCCTCAAGCTGGGCTGTCCCAAATGTTCCCTGTGACATTTGCAGCTCCGGGATTGATGGGGTCTCCTCAACCTCTTCTGCCAATACCTTTAAGGGAAAACTATCGGGTTTACACTCTGTCCCTATGTGGGTGACCCTTACGGCAGGTATCCCTGGCTTGGAATGTTATAGTTCTGCCCCAGGACAGACATTTACCCTGAGAGGGTTAATTTTACTCTCCCACAGGAACCAAAAACTGACACACTCATATCTTAACTGAAAGATTAAATGGATTTGGGGACATGAGCCACTCCCAAAATCCGGAGTGGAGGGAGAGATCCATCACACTACCATCCTATAGATTTCTTCAAAAATAAAAGCCCATGTCAGGTTTTCCTAAATCTGAATTTGTCAAATAGCTTGACCCAATCCATGCTTACTTTTATTTAGCATTGCATCCACAGTTGTGTCTGTGATTACAGTGCTCTCCAGCGGGTACCGTATGTCTCTATGTGCATCCTAGGGGATATATAATGTCCCTCAAATATGATTCCCCTCTCTGCCTCACAACCCGCTTTTTTCTTCACTATAATCCTATATTTTTCTGCAATTCAGCAGATGAAGCAGGTCCCACACGGTATGCAGAGTCAGTTATAAACTACGTGGTGCGTTCACAATTTATTATTTTTTCTACTTTAATGCCATTTTATATTCAACTGTCTGCTGGATATCTCTTTAATGAACAAATGTGCTTGAAGTCTTGTTAATTAGAATTTTTTAGTCTAAACCTCAGCCTTGCACTTTTCATTGGGATGCAGTCTCTTTTGCAACATGGTATTGAATGAAGTTGTTAGGAAAGTTACATTTTGGTTGTGCAAAATAACAAGTTTTGTTTGCAATCAATTTCCCCAAAAATGTTGATACTCGATGGAAACTAAGTGTTTTGTGACAAATCTGTTGGGGTGTACCCATTTATGCTGAACATTATATATATATATATATATATATATATATACATATATATATATATATATATATATATATATACATATTCTAGGGATTTGTACTCACTGAGCCGCGTTGGAGGTAGGCACGGGTTCACACAGTGAAGCAGTCCACGGGTTCAAACAAACTGGTGGTTTATTTAGTGTCCATACACCAGTGAGGAAACAAAAGTAACAGCCTTTTCCTGGCACACAAAGGAATAACAGAAAAAAGCTCAATCTAACAAGTCCATGCAGCATGGCCTCAGCCGTTTAAACAAGGTGCAAGTCTTAATCCTTGTAGTGCACCATATGGACAATCATTGTGGAGCATTATTTTAATGGGCACAATAAAATCTAAGTTTTATCTTAAGAAATAAGTCTGATACGCTGGATCATCCATTCCCTCTTTCTCACTGAGGTATTTAAATGTTTGACTAAATATAGCAGAATCATTTTAAGCTGATAATTTTTCTAGCCCGCAAATGATGTTGCAAATATCCAAATGGTCCTTGACAGAAAAAAGGTCCCCACCCCTAGTAAACTGATACCTTTACTCAGTGAACGCAGATGTACACAGAAAAAGGTTCAAAGAACTTAACTTACAAAGACGCAAAATCCTTGATGGTTACAGTGTCTGTGAAGAGGCAACATGCTTAATGTTTATGGGCAATCACATAGAAGGCAACAGCTTGAGCAGAGGCAGACATCTGGAACATTAAAGTATTGCCTTCTGACAATCTCCGCAGCATCTCCTTCTGTACTCCAGCAGTCTCTGGAGGCACCACAGCACACTCTCTAAGTGCCTCTCTCACACCATTCTAAGTCTCGGTAGCAATGCACACCTGTACAATGTCTGCAAGTCTTTCCAAATCCTGAAGCGTACCCAGTTACCACTACATGTCAGTGCCTTGTTCTAAGGCACTCATCACCCACAGGCACAAGTATATGAACTATCTGTGGTTTTGCAATCCTCTCTCTCCCCATTCTTGCTAATTTGCTTCTCTCTAAAATGATACAAACAACACCAACAGCAGAACAGACTGGCGCTTACTATTTTGTTCCATTATAGACTTGGGGTGATGGCAATTGATGCAGACACTCTTTGCTGAGTGCCACAGCTCTCGCTCTTCAGACAGCTTGCTTGTTCTGCTTGTGTGCCAGAAAGAAACATGTTAAGCTCTGTCATGTTCCTACGGATGTGAGTGCATCAGTATTATTGCTGACCTCACGCTGTCCACTGACAAATCCTACAACATAGTGATTAATTCTTTAAAGTATATCTGTCATGTTGTACGTGAAGTCCGATGTGTGGACCGCATAGTTTGCATTTTATCTATTGAAATCCATAGCATTTATATAAATATAATTCCAGTGGATACTCAGTGATTCACTGCTGTATCTACATGCACAGCAATTACAGGGAAGACTGTCAATCACTGAGTTGGTCCGTTCACTGGACTCAGTGCATACAAACCCCAGGGATTTCAGTGAATAAAATATAAGTTTCCACTAAAATGTACATGATCCTGATCAGACACAGTTTTTACCCTAACAGGTTCCTTATAAGGACACAGACGACCGTTGCTTAAAATGTGCAGCATCTCTGACCTATTCACAACTACTGTTGGCATCTGGTTGAACACTTTTTGACCAAGATAACTCTCCTATTTAACAGTTTTTATTTATTTATTTCACTCACTTATATAGCACCATTACTTCCACAGTGCTTTACAGACATTATGGGCACTGTCCCCATTGGTGCTCACAATCTACATTCCCTATCAGTATGGTCTTTGGAGTGTGAGAGGAAACCAGAGAACCCGGAGGAAACCCTTGCAAACACGGGGAGAACATACAAACTCATGGCAGATGATGTCCTTGATGGGATTTGAGCCCAGGACCCCAGCACTGCAAGGCTGCAGGGCTAACCACTGAGCCACCGTACTGCCCCGGTGCTTTTTACATGCATCACTTATGCAACGTTCCTCCTAACTGTTGCACAATATGTCGTACGCCTGTCATGTTTTAGTTGCAGTATATAACATCAATAAACAATATTATATACATAGAACAGTGTTTACATAACTAAACAGGCATATAGCAATCCAGCAATAATGCTTGGTTAGCGGCATGTAGGGGGCAGAAACACAATATAAAATCAAGATGTAATAACATTTGCATAGGTATGGCAGGTGAAGACTAATACGGCAAAAGAGGTAACTAGATAGTATCGTCATTGCAATAGGATTAATGGCAACCCATGGCAAACAGCAAAGGATATGTCAATCCTAGACACCCCAGAATTTAACAGTAGGGTTCAGGTGTCATTAGTGCTACATTTTTGTAAGAGAGTATCAGACACATATTCCAACTTCTTAAAAGCGCTATATATAAAAAATCAATTGAAGGGGTTGTCCACTACTAAGACAACCCCTTCTTAATCTAAATATTTGGCCCCTATAAAATAAAAAAGCAAGCCTGTACTCACCTCCTGTGTCAGTGCCATTCCAGCGGTGTCGGCACCGTTCCAGCGGTGTTGGCACTCACGGTTCCGGGGGCCCAGTGCAGTTGCTGTGACACATGAGCCAGGCACCCAATCAGTACAGGCGCCACTGTCCCTGCCTTCTGTCGAATTGAACATGGAGTGGAAGTCCAGGTTGCAGCTGATCTCTGATTTCTTCTTCATGTTCGATTTGTCCGAAGATGGGGATAGTGACGTCAGCGCTGATTGGGCACCTGGCTCACATGTCACAACAACCGCACAGGAGTCACAGGACCACAAGTGCTGACACTACAGGAATGGAGGTGGCATGGGAGGTGAGTATAGGCTTTTTTATTTTATCGGGGTCAAACATTTAGATCAAGAAGGGGTTGTTTTAGTAGTGGACAACCCCTCTTATTGTTTTTTATATGACAATGAGTTGTCCAAGTAGTGGACACGTTTTTTAAGGGATGACATGCATTTTGAGAAGCACTGCTTTAAATAAAATATTTAAGGGTATGTCTAGTCATTACTGGTCATTCACTGGGTGTTATATAGCTATTTTTACATCGCTATTATATGAATATTCTAATATGATGGTGATCCTACAGCGAACTGCAATCTATATAAGCCAGCTATTCAGTATTTTTAGCTATTAGAAGAACTTCAAATACAAGATGAGGAATTTTTTATACTCTGCATTGATTTCTTTATCATAAAAACACTAGCACAGATGGATCTAAGAACTGGGGCATATGTCATCGATCACAGATGTCATATCTCCCCATGCATGATTAACTTTAGAGGTACAATATCTTTATTCTTGTGCCTTGTATTGCTACTTTAATGAAATAACACTTTTTCAGATTTTTCTTTTTTGACATATAATATAATAAACTGTAAAAGTTTTAACCAGGTATGGAATAAATTCTGCAAAGCAATAATGCTTTCAAAAAAAGAAATAGCTTATTTTTATCAACAAAATGCAAAGTCAATGAACAAAATACTGTATAAATAAAATCAATATTTGGCGTGACCATCCTTTTGGCTTCAAAGCATCATCAATTTTTCTAGGTAGACATGAACACAGTTTTTGAAGGAACTCAGCAGGGAGGTTGCTCCAAACATCTTAAAACTAGCCACAGATCTTCTGTGAATGTAGTGTAAATCCATATGTGTCTCCATGTAATCCCATACAGACTTGATAATGTTGAGATAAGGGCTCTGTGTGGGCCATACCATCACTTCCAGTACTCCTTATTCTTCTTTATAATGAAGATAGCTGTTAAAGGGAATCTGTCACCCCCCTGGGCGATATCAGACCACTACTATGGCCATACAGGTGATAGAAAAGTAAATCTATACTTACCCATTTGGCCAATAGCAGTGGTCTGATTCCAGAGAAATCTTCTTTTATAAAGTACTGGCCATAGTAGTGGCCTGATATCGCCCAGGGGGGTGACAGATTCCCTTTAACAATTGCTCATTTTACATTTATACACAGCTAATTCTTCTCATTTCCATTAGGTCTATGACATTGCATAATTAAAACTGAGGAGCTGCATCCTTGTAAGCTATATGTAGAAACAGGAGGTCAGTTTTCCCTGCATGAGTCATAAGTCACTGCAAAAGTCCCTGGCAGCTGGAAGGAGGCAGCAGTTGGGTCAGGAGTTGAAGAGGGGAATTTTAAATGCAGGAACAAGAGACTTTCTGTTTCTACACAGAGAAGAGAAAATACAAGAATTAACTGGGTAGAAAGGCAAAATGAGCAATTGTAAGTACACCGTGCCATATAATATGTTGACTGCAATATATTAAGAGGATAAAAACTTTTATGGGAGTGCTTCTTTAACCCCTTAAGGAAGAATTACAGGTGCATCTCATTAAATTAGAATATCATCAAAAAGTTAATTTATTTCAGTTCTTCAATACAAAGAGTGAAACTCATATATTATATAGAGTCGTTACAAACAGAATGATCTACTTCAAGTGTTTATTTCTGTTAATGTTGATGATTATGGTTTACAGCCAATGAACACGCAAAAGTCATTATCTTAGTAAATTAGAATACTTTATAACAACAGCTTGAAAAATGTTTTAAAAATCCAAAATGTTGGCCTACTGAAATGTTTGTTCAGTAAATGCACTCATTACTTGGTCGGGCTCCTTTAGCATCAATTACTGCATCAATGCGGCGTGGCATGGAGGCGATCAGCCTGTGGCACTGCTGACCAGCAATTTCTCATTTTTCCAACAAAATTTACAAAACCATTTTTTTAGAGACCCCATCACATTTGATGTGACTTTGAGGGACCTTTATGACAGAAAATACCCCAAAGTGACATCATTCTGAACCCCTCAAGCTGCTCAAAACCACATTCAAGAAGTTTATAATCCCTTCAGGTGCTTCACATGAATTTTTGGAATGTAGAAGAAAAAAATGAACATTTAACTTTTTTCACAAAAATGTTACTTTAGACCCATTTTTTTTATATTTGCAAGGGTAACAGGAGAAAATGGACCCCAAAATTTGTTGTGCAATTTCTCCTGAGCACGCCAATACCCCATATGTGGGGGAAAACCACTGTTTGGGCTCATGGCAGGGCTTGGAAGGGAAGGAGCGCCATTTGACTTTTTTAATGTAAAATTTGCTTGACTAATTAGTGGACGCCATGTCGCGTTTGGGGAGCCCCTGATGTGCCTAAACAGTGGAAACTCCCCACAAGTAACATTATTTTGGAAACGTGACTGTGACACCCTGCTGTGCATGGAGTCACAGATCCTGGAGGTGTGCATTTCAGGTTTTTTCCACAAGAGGCCCTCAGAGCATACACACACCTCCACCTTCCTCCTCAGACCACCAGAGGGAGCCTGATAGGGATGGTGGAGCTAGGCAGCCCAGACAGTGATTCAGCAGTTTTCTGCTCAGACAGAAGGAGAGAGTCTGTGAGTGAGTTCTCCTCAGGAAGAGAGTGGAGACAGAACAGTCTGGAGTCCACAGCCAGTTCCTGCAGAGTGAGACACAGAGAAACAGATCAGTCTGCAGTGGAGCTCAGTCAGACTCAAGCAGCTCGAGTTAAGTGAGCTAGGAGCGTTGCTGATGCTCAGAGATCAGCAGAAGAGGCAGCCACCTAACTGCCAGTGTGTATAGCCTAGTGAGGGCCCTAGTAGGCCGAAGGCTAGAGGAGTGAGTAGCATTGGGGGCAGAGGAGCCTTACCAGCTCACCCCAGAAACCATATCCCGGACACTGTGTCCGAGTCTGCAGGGATTCTTTATACCCAGCAGAAGACAACCAGAACCCCTGGCGAACTACAGGTCCCAGGAATACCAAACGCTGACTGTTATACTAGGGTCAGGAGTTACAGAGGCCCCATATACCTGGGAGTGTGTACTCCAACTGAAGGCCCTACCGCAGGATCAGCCGGTGCAGAACAGAGACTAAGTTAGGCCTAGCTCCAGGCAGGCCAGAGACTAACACTAAGCGGTGAAGAAACAGGAGGCCCTACGCCTGCTCACTGGGGAGAGTCCTGCAGTGCACTCCTCACCCTACAGTGCTCCGGACGGTACCTGCATTTCCACCAGTAAAAGGTACAGAAGCAAACCGTGTGTGTGTCCCCTGTTCTTCCTTGGACCCGGCTGGGTCACCGCCATATCGTGCACCTTATCAAACATTGCTGCCCTGAGGCCCAGCTCCACCTGTGGGGAGCTACACCATCAAAGCTGCCGTAACACCGGCCTCAGTGGACTGCCGCAGTGCTGGTGATCCTCACCAGACACCATAGGTGGCATCACGAACTTTGACATTTTATTTTCCCCTTTTTTAAGAGAGACCCCAGGCTCTCCAACTGGCGTCACGAACAGGATTGCGTGCCCACGGCAACGGAAGGAGTTGTGCCTGTTGCCACCGGGTACTGTGCGCCTTAAAAGACTGTAAAACTCAGTGGTGAAACTTTTGCCGCCATTTTCTGCAGTTTCCCGCCACTGGCCGCCATCTTTCCGGTCGCCGCGCGGGAAGAAGAGGGGCGTAACCGCTGGAAGCGCGCGAAGTCGAGGACACGCCCCACGCACTGACGCAGCGTCAGGACCTGGCAGGAAGCCCCAGCGAACGCTCTGACGCAAGGTCCTACCAGAAGACCGTCACCTGCGGAGCTGCGGCCTACAGAAGGAAGGTAGGCCATGGTTCACTAGGGGGGTGTCAAGATGTTGCAGCAACAACCCGACGCCGCGGCCCAGGCTGACAGCCCCGACGATGCACCCGCGCCCGCCGCCGCGCAAAACGGAGCAGCCGCTCCATCACCAGGTCCTGTAGCCCCTATCGTACCATTGAATTTACCATACATGCCCGGAGCAAAGTGGCTTCCCCAGTACAGCGGCAAGCCAGACACCCTGTCTGGATTCAAGCGCAAAATATGCAGCATACTGGACATGTATTCTATGACGGGCAAACAAAGAGCTGCTGTAGTAGTGGGATAATTGACTGGTGCTGCCAGGGGCGGAACTACCGCCCGTGCAGCCGGTTCATTGAACGGGGGCCCCGAGGGAGAGGGGGCCCCGAGGGAGAGGGGGCCCCTTCAGCCTCCAGCAGGGCCGCCATCAGGGCATGACTGCCCTGACTCCAGTATGGGGCCCGGCCGGTAGGGGCCCCCTCGGGGGCCCCCCTCTTGTGCGTCTCTCTCCTCATGGGGCCCCCGGTCCCATGCTATGCGCTGGGTCCGGGACATTTCAGCGCTGAGCTGCGCTGTTGCAGCAGCGCCTTCATGATTCCCCTGACTTCCGGTCATGTGACGGTGCCGTCACATGGCCGGAAGTCAGGAGAACCTGCTGTCAGCGATTTGGACGAGTGCCAGGATTCTGCAGGGATCGCATGGGGGTAAGTATAACAAGTTTTATTTTTTTTAAAATACAATTAACTAGGAGTGGAGAGATGGGAGAAGCACATGTGTGTGTGTGTGTGTATGTGTGTGTGGGGGGGGAGATGGGAGATGCACATGTGTGTGTGTGGGGGGGGAGATGGGAGATGCACATGTGTGTGGGGGGGGAGATGGGAGATGCACATGTGTGTGTGTGGGGGGGGAGATGGGAGATGCACATGTGTGTGGGGGGGGAGATGGGAGATGCACATGTGTGTGGGGGGGGGAGATGGGAGATGCACGTGTGTGGGGGGGGAGATGGGAGATGCACGTGTGTGGGGGGGAGATGGGAGATGCACATGTATGTGGGGGGGGAGATGGGAGATGCACATGTGTGTAGGGGGGGGAGATGGGAGATGCACATGTGTGTGTGGGGGGGATGGGAGATGCACATGTGTGTGGGGGGGGATGGGAGATGCACATGTGGGGGGGGATGGGAGATGCACATGTGGGGGGGGGGATGGGAGATGCACATGTGTGTGGGTGGGAGATGGGAGATGCACGTGTGTGGGGGGGGGGAGATGGGAGATGCACATGTATGGGGGAGATGGGAGATGCACATGTGTGGGGGAGATGGGAGATGCACATGTGTGGGGGGGAGATCGGAGATGCACATGTGTGGGGGGGGAGATGGGAGATGCACATGTGGGGGGAGATGAGAGAGGTGCACATGTGGTGGAGGGGGATGAGAGAGGGGCACATGTGGGGGAGGGGGATGAGAGAGGGGCACATGTGGGGGAGGGGGATGAGAGAGGGGCACATGTGGGGGAGGGGGATGAGAGAGGGGCACATGTGGGGGAGGGGGATGAGAGAGGGGCACATGTGGGGGGGAGGGGGTGAGAGAGGGGCACATGTGGGGGGGAGGGGGTGAGAGAGGGGCACATGGAGGGGGATGAGAGCTGCACATGGGGGGGTTTGAGAGCTGCACATGGGGGAATTGGGAGTAGGGGGATAATGAGCTGCACATAACGAATGTGGGGTGGGGGAGAGTAAATGATAAATGATGATGGGGTGGGGAGAGCACGGACATGATATAATGAATTGGGGCAGGGGGTGCATGTAAATATTGAATGCGGGGAGCAGGAAGTATAGAGTAGGGGACGTTGCGGATGCAGGAGTGTGACTGGTAACAAATTGGCGGAAAGAGTAGAGGTTCTAATTAAATTATATATTAAGTGCCTATTTACAGTTAATGGGGGCACAGTGGTGGATTACAATTTATATTTGGAATGGTAGGTTGCCTAATAACTAACCATATATTGATGGTGGATGCACGTCTGTATTCAGCTGCGTAATGTAGAAGTTGGGGAATGTGCTCTAGATAACTGTGTTATTTTATGCAGAGACGAGTCCTGGCTGGAAGACGTGATGGCGGTCTGTGCTGGATGAAGGAGAAAAGCGAAGATGAAGGACTTCACCTAGAGACGTCACCGGTGAGTCAGTCTATTACATGTACACTGTGTATAATGTCACTGGTGATCACTGTATTACCTGTACACTGACACTATATACAGAGCTCCTGTGTATAATGTCACTGGTGATCACTGTATTACCTGTACACTGACACTATATACAGAGCTCCTGTGTATAATTTCACTGGTGATCACTGTATTACCTGTACACTGACACTATATACAGAGCTCCTGTGTATGTCACTGGTGATCCCTGTATTACCTGTACACTGACACTATATACAGAGCTCCTGTGTATAATGTCACTGATGATCACTGTATTACCTGTACACTATATACAGAGCTCCTGTGTATAATGTCACTGTATTACCTGTACACTGACACTATATACAGAGCTCCTGTGTATAATTTCACTGGTGATCACTAGATTACCTGGACACTTACGTTATACATACCATGTATAGAGCTCCCGTGTATAATGACACTTATGGTAATATTAGTAATGTGGTGGTAATATTAGTAATGTAGTGGTAATATGTGGTCTGGTCATGGTGTGGCAGTTTTTCTCCCTTCTGTGTGGTATTATTCGGTCACTATGTTGTGGTAATATGTGGTCTGGTCATGGTGTGGCGGTATTCCCTGTATGTGGTATTATTGGTCATTTAAAAAAAAAATGTATATGACACATTCCCTTAAAGAAAACTAAATAAAAATATATCTAAAAAGAGTATTGGATATTTTAAGAAAATTTTAATAGGTTAGAGTAGGGCCCGCCCAGAAGAGTCTACCTTATCGTGGTGGCGGCTTTAAAAATCTTTTGGCCAAAACAAAAGCTGATGGCTATGTATGTGGCGCCGTCACATGGCCGAACATCAGGAGAACCTGGTGGCAGCGACGTGGACGAGCGCGAGGATTCTGCAGGGATTGCATGGGGGTAAGTATAACAAGTTTTATTTTTTTTAAATACAATTAATTAACTAGGAGTGGGGGGAATCAGAGATGCACGGGGGGATGAGAGATGCACATGGGGGGGTGAGAGATGCACATGGGGGGTTATGTTTACATAACTTTGTTGCCTTATGAAGGGCAGGGGGGGCCCCCCAAAATTTCTTGCACAGGGGCCCACTACAGTCTGTGTCCGCCCCTGGGTGCTGCGGAGAGAGACGTAAAGACCTGGTCGGCCGCAGACCAGGAATCAGTGTCCACAATTTTCAAAAAGTTACAGACTGCCTTTGAGGACCGCACTGAGGCAGACCTCCGGATGAGGTTCTACCAATGCTCTCAGAAACTGGAGGACAGCGTTCGGGACTATGCCTGCCGTTTAAAAGGGGCCCTGCGAGCTCTAAAACAGGTTAGTCCAATTAGCATAACTAATGAGAGTAAAATGCTAAAAGAACAATTTGTCCGGGGGCTGAGGTCCCAAGCGGAAAGCAGGACTGTGAGTTGGTGGTCCTTGGATCATCCAGATGCTACCTTTGACACCCTTAAGGATATCGCTATAAGGGGATTGCAACCCCTGGAGACAGCAGATACTGCAATCCAACGTTACCAGGGTGAGGCCACTCCAACGCCAGCAGCACCCACCTTTTCCCCGCTGGCTGCTGAAGCCAAAGTGCAAGCAGCGCCCCCTACTGAGCTGGACTGTCTGCGCTCAGAAGTGCGCCAGCTGACCAAAAACCTGGCCACTGTTATGAGTGCCCTGCAACTACGGACGGAGCCAGAGACGGAGGGAAAGATCCTGCTAGCCGACTGCCCTGAGGATGTCCCCTGGATGAACCGGAGGAGAAGGAGGACGTCGCCATCCCGGAGGAGGACATCGCCACCCCAGAGGAGGACAACGCCGCCCCCAGGAAGGACCAACAACCAGCGCCATCCTCACCAAGAGTTTGTCTGCCACCGCTGCCAGAAGGCAGGTCACACAGTGCACCAGTGTCCTTTAAACAAGCAAACCCTGGGTCCGAGGGTCAACACCCAGGAATAGACTCAGCAGGCCCCTCACACTGGCACCGCAGGTTCGTGGGAGGAAGACCTTTCCTATCCATCATACTGGATCGCATTGCGATACCTGCCCTGCTGGACACCGTATCCCAGGTAACAATCATACCTGATATCCTCTATAGCAAATACTGGTCCATGGACAGTCTCCAACCCCCAAACCCAGACTTTTCAGTATATGCCTCTAACGGCCTCCCTCTTGACCTACTTGGGGTTAAGAATGTAGCAGTAAAAGTGGGGAGAGTGGAGTTAAAGGACCAGGGACTCATTGTAGTGAAGACTGTCAATGAGGAAAATGGACTGAATGTGGTACTAGGCACTAACATTGTTGGTAACTGTTTGGAGGAGGTTTTGTTTTTACTCCAACAGCTGGCTGACGTTGCCAGACCAGGGCAGAAGAGAGCGATCCAGAAGGAGATCCGAGCCCTGATGTACCAGCAGAAAGTGAAGCTGACCGGTGGTGAGATTGTGATTCCCCCAATGAGTGAAATGCTTATCTGGTGTAGAGCAGCAATAGGTCATAAAGGACAGAGCTACCAGGCGGTAGTAGAACCCCTTAGCTCAGAGCACAGACCTACACTCTTAACTGCCAGGGGGGTAGTAGACGTATGCAATGGGAGGGTGCCCGTCCGTCTTCTCAACTATGGGGAAGACGAAGTCAGATTACCACGTTATGCCACTGTTGCCAAACTGTACACTGTAAATAATAACTCTATTCACACGGCGGAGTCCTTAACCTCCCCAGACCAAGTGGAGGATAATGACCCTACAACACAGGAGGAGGATTGGTGTCAACAGCTCCACGTTGGGACAGACACCACTCCTGCCCACCAGAAACAGGGAGTACACCAGGTGGTTCAGGAATACGCGCAGGTATTCAGCAAACACCCACTTGACTTTGGGAGGATTAAGGGGGTACAACATCACATCCCCACAGGCAACCATCCCCCCATCAAGGAACGGTACAGGCCTATACCTCCAGCACACTACCAGAAAGCCAAGGAGATGTTGCATGACATGAAGAAGGCAGGGGTAGTAAGGGATAGTTGTAGTCCCTGGGCAGCTCCCCTAGTTCTAGTCAGGAAAAAGGAAGGAAGCATGAGAATGTGTGTAGATTACCGACAAGTAAATCGCATTACACATAAAGATGCATACCCTTTACCCCGTATTGAGGAATCCCTGGCTGCCTTAAAGTCTGCAAATTACTTTTCCACCCTTGACCTCACTAGTGGGTGCTGGCAAGTAGCTGTGGCTGAAGGGGATCGGGAGAAGACGGCCTTCACCACTTCGATGGGACTCTGCGAGTTCAACAGTATGCCGTTTGGACTCTGCAATGCCCCCGGAATGTTCCAGAGATTGATGGAGTGCTGCCTGGGACACCGCAACTTCGAGACTGTGTTACTATACCTGGATGACGTGATTGTGTACTCCAAGACGTATGAGGACCACTTGAAGCACCTGGCAGAGGTATTTGAGTCACTGTCCCAGTATGGGATGAAGTTGAAGCCCTCCAAGTGCCACCTGCTCAAGAGAAAGGTACAGTACCTGGGGCACATTGTCAGTCCAGAGGGAGTAGCACCAGACCCGGAGAAGGTCACTGCCATCCTGAAATGGCCGGAGCCGAAGAACCTCAAAGAGGTGCGTCAGTTCCTGGGACTAGTAGGATACTACCGGAGGTTTGTAAAAGATTACACGAAGAAAGCAGCGCCTCTGCAAGACCTCCTGGTAGGACAGTCCCCCAAGGGCAGAAATCCCCCATTCCACTGGGGTAAAGAACAGGCTGAATCATTTCAAGAAATGAAGGAGATCCTGACAGGTGATGAGATCCTAGCCTACCCTGACTACAGCCAACTGTTCCTGCTGTATACTGATGCCAGCAATGAAGGATTGGGAGCTGTCCTAAGTCAGAAGCAGAATGGCCAGAAGAAAGTCATCGCGTATGCAAGCAGGAAGCTCCGCCCGACCGAGAGGAACCCAGAGAACTATAGCAGCTTCAAGTTGGAGTTCCTGGCCTTGGTCTGGGCCATCACAGAAAGGTTCAAGCACTACCTAGCCTCCAGCAAGTTCACTGCTTACACTGACAATAACCCCTTAACTCATCTTGAAACAGCCAAGCTGGGAGCCATGGAACAATGATGGATGGCTCGGCTGTCAAACTACCAGTTCACAATTAAGTACTGGGCGGGCCGCAAGAACGCCAACGCCGATGCCCTGTCCAGGATGCCTCACCAGTCAGACACAGAAGAAGAAGTGGATGACCTGGAGGAGATTGAGCTGCCTTTCATCGGAATGGGATGATCCACGAGCAACGAGCCTCCAGGAGGCAGTGTGGTAAGACGTTAAACCCTTTGCCTCACCACAGCTGGAAGGAGACCCAGGACAGTGACCCGGTTGTCAGCCGTATCAAGGAGCTGATAACCCAAGAAGGCTCCTCCCTGGAGAAGGATGCATCTCTCCAAGCAAAGCAGCTGTGGAATGAGAGAAGCCGGCTGTTTATCTACCGTGAGAAGCTATGCTGGAGGTACGTCAATCTGAAAACCCATGAGATGGTGTGGCTGATAGTGGTCCCTAGGACGGACATCCAGATGGTGTTAGAGGCCTACCACGATCAAGCGGGGCACTTTGGCTGGAAAAAGCTAGAGACCCTGTTGAAGTGTCGATTCTACTGGGTGGGAATGCACAGCTCCATTGAGAGGTGGTGCAGAGACTGTGGACCCTGTAGCCTCAGAAGAAAAGACTACAGCAGCCAGAAGGCACCCCTGCAACCCATCAAGACGACTCGTCCCCTGGCGATCGTGGCCCTGGACCATGTCAAGTTGTCACCCAGCCGGTCAGGATATACCTATGCCCTGACCATGGTGGATCACTACTCTAGGTTCCTGGTGGTCGCCCCTGTCAAAGACCTGACAGCAGAGACAGCAGCGAAGACATTCCAAGCGTACTTCTGCAGACCCCATGGATACCCTGAGCAGGTACTGACTGACCAAGGCCCGGCCTTTGAGGCTGAATTGTTCAAAGAGTTCTGCCATCTGTACGTGTGTAAAAAGATCAGGACTACAGCGTACCACCCCCAAACTAACGGTCTCTGTGAAAAGATGAATAACATCATCATCGATCTACTGAAGACAATACCACTAGAAGAGAGAAACCAGTGGCCAGACCTACTACCTGACCTAGTGGATCTGTATAATCACATACCAGTAAGTTCCACCAATTGCACTCCGGCATATCTAATGCGGGCAAGACCTGGGAAGTTGCCCATGGACCTGGAGCTTGGTGTTGTAGAAGCTGAAGCTGATGTGACCACTGAGGACTGGGACACGACCAGACAGGAGCAGTACAGAAGAGTACAAGCCTGTGTCGAAGACAGTCTCACTCGGGTGAGGGATAAACAAGAAGCACAATACAACAGAAGTGCACCAGCAGAACCCTTCACACCAGGAGAAGTGGTATTGAAAAGGAAGCGGAGGAACCACAAGCTTGATGACCAGTGGGAGAGAGAACCCTACACTGTGCTGAATTCAAGGTTTGACAACAGGAAGACGTGTCTGATCAGCAAAGATGGAGGAAGAACAACTGCAAAAGTATCTAGGGACCACCTGAAGTTGTGTCCAGATCTGCTAAAACCCCAAGAAGAAGTGCCTCTCATTTTCCCGGAGGAACCTGATGAAGCAGTAATACATACTGATTTAGGAGACTTCCCGGCAGATTGGCCTCAAATCGGAGAAGCAGTCATAATTCCAGTACTCCAATTCTTCCAACAGCCAGAAGACCCTCCACAGCAAGTTGAACCTGTAAGTGCTGCAGAAGAGCCTAGTGCCGCAGAAGAGCCTGCTCAGGAAGAATCCCCGGAAGAAGGATCCCCGGCAGAAGCAGAGCAAGAAGGCACAGCCAATGGTGAACTTGCCAGCCCAGTAGCGAGGTTAAGGCAGTAGAACTAACAGGGTAGCTGAGAGAAACACTGACACTACACAGACCACCGCACTACGCAGATCTACACGTAGCACGGAAGGTCAATTCCCTGTCAGGTACACTAAGTAAAATAGTTAAACCTCGACAGATGTAGATAGTTACCCCTGGGGTATTGTATTGTATTGTATAATACTGTATATTATTGCATTATCCTGCGTATGTATCGCTAGGTATTTATTGCCTTTTACATGCCTTTAATTTATATTTTTCCCCTCTAATGGACAATCCAAGTGAAACGGACACTTTACTTATTCGCTTCCCATTACCCTATGGGTATCTAAGAACTCTGTGGCTGAGGACTATGTGCAGCCCAAAGACTTTTATTTTACATATTTGTGCTCCCTGGAGTGCCCCTTTGAGCAACCTCTCCGGAAGAGACTTGGACTTTCCGGTTGCTCATTGCCTACTGTTCATTGAACTATATATGTATATTTATCCATTTTCTGGTTATGCAACGTTCAAGTGTCCTAACCTCCTAAAAGGGAAGCTTGTTATTGTTTTTGTTACAAAATGTGCTTCAGCCCGGGAGTGCTGAGTTCAACTAGGGGGGAATGTGACGCCCTGCTGTGCATGGAGTCACAGATCCTGGAAGGGTGCATTTCAGGTTTTCTCCACAAGAGGCCCTCAGAGCATACACACACCTCCACCTTCCACCTCAGACCACCAGAGGGAGCCTGATAGGGATGGTGGAGCTAGGCAGCCCAGACAGTGATTCAGCAGTTTTCTGCTCAGACAGAAGGAGAGAGTCTGTGAGTGAGTTCTCCTCAGGAAGAGAGTGGAGACAGAACAGTCTGGAGTCCACAGCCAGTTCCTGCAGAGTGAGACACAGAGAAACAGGTCAGTCTGCAGTGGAGCTCAGTCAGACTCAAGCAGCTCGAGTTAAGTGAGCTAGGAGCGTTGCTGACGCACAGAGATCAGCAGAAGAGGCAGCCACCTAACTGCCAGTGTGTATAGCCTAGTGAGGGCCCTAGTAGGCCGAAGGCTAGAGGAGTGAGTAGCATTGGGGGCAGAGGAGCCTTACCAGCTCACCCCAGAAACCATATCCCGGACACTGTGTCCGAGTCTGCAGGGATTCTTTATACCCAGCAGAAGACAACCAGAACCCCTGGCGAACTACAGGTCCCAGGAATACCAAACGCTGACTGTTATACCAGGGTCAAGAGTTACAGAGGCCCCATATACCTGGGAGTGTGTACTCCAACAGAAGGCCCTACCGCAGGATCAGCCGGTGCAGAACAGAGACTAAGATAGGCCTAGCTCCAGGCAGGCCAGAGACTAACACTAAGCGGCGAAGAAACAGGAGGCCCTACACCTGCTCACTGGGGAGAGTCCTGCAGTGCACCCCTCACCCTACAGTGCTCCGGACGGTACCTGCATTTCCACCAGTAAAAGGTACAGAAGCAAACCGTGTGTGTGTGTGTCCCCTGTTCTTCCTTGGACCCGGCTGGGTCACCGCCATATCTTGCACCTTATCAAACATCGCTGCCCTGAGGCCCAGCTCCACCTGTGGGGAGCTACACCATCAAAGCTGCCGTAACACCAGCCTCAGTGGACTGCCGCAGCGCTGGTGATCCTCACCAGACACCACAGGTGGCGTCACGAACTTTGACATTTTATTTTCCCCTTTTTTAAGAGAGACCCCAGGGTACGGGCCCGGGAGCCGACCACCGCAACATCCCCCAAGACCAGGCATTAAGGCCCGGGCGCCGAGTAGTCCCCATCCCCTGGGCACCACAAGACCCCTCAGGGAACTTATCTAGATGTGTGGCGAGCACCTTTAATCCCCAGTTGCTTCACAAAAGTTTATAACATTGAGCCATGAAAATGAAATTTTCACATTTTTCCCACAGAAATGTTTTTCAGCCCCCAATTTTGCATTTTCATAAAAGCAACAGGAGAAATTGCACCATAACATTTGTTGTGCAATTTCTCCTGAGTACGCCATATGAGGGGAAAAATCACTGTTTGGGAAAAACGGCACCGTTCAGAATAGAAGGAGCACTGTGTGACTATTTGAACGCAAAATTGGCTGGAATCGAGAGCAGACGCCATGTTGCATTTGGAGAGCCCCTGATGCGCTTAAACAGTGGAAGCCCCCCACAAGTGACCCCATTTTGGAAACTAGACCCGTCAAGGATTTTATCAAGGGGTATAGTGAACATTTTGAAGCCAGAGGTACGATACAGAATCTGATACCATTAAGTCATTATATTGAATACGTTGTCATTAGTCTTGAATGCAACCCTAACCCTAACACAACCCTAACTTCACACAACCCTATTCCTAATCCTAACCTTAACACCAACCTTAATCCTAACCCTAACACAACCCTAACCCTTACACAACCCTAACCCTAGCGCAACCCTAACCCTAATCCTAACCCTAACCCCAACCCTAATCCTTACACTAACACAACCCTAACCCTAACACAACCCTAACCCCAACCCCACTCCTAACCCTAACACAACCTCAACCCTAACACAACCCTAACCCTAATGCTAACCCTAACACAACCTTAACCCTAACCCCAACCCTAACACAACCCCAACCCTAACACAACCCTACTTCTAACCCTAACCCAACCCTAACCCCAACCCTAATCCTAACCCTAACACAACCCTAACCATAACTCTAATCCTAACCCTAATCCTAACCCTAACCCTAACACAACCCTAATAAAACGCTAACCCTAAGGGTATGTGCACACTGTCCGGAGCCGCCTGCCACCACAACACAGTGGGATAGCCACCGGCTCAATATGCAAATGAGCGGTGCCTATTTTTAATTGTTTTCACCTGTGGACATTCCTCATAGAGGTTAGGTCTATGAGGAAAGCCCGCATGCAAACCCGCAAGAGAAATTGACATGCTGTGGTCTGGAAAGACGCGCCACATGTCAGTTTCCGCGAGTCATTCGCAGGTGTACAGACACGCATAGCGGACATGGGGTTTCTACAAATCCCATCCACTATGCTGTAACAGCTTGCCGCTGCGGGTTTGACGATGCATAAGCACACAGCGTCAAACCCACAGCGGCTCTTGATTGTGTGCACATACCCTAACCCTAACACAACCCCAACCCTAACCCTATCGCTAACACAACCCTAACCCTAACTGCAAAGAATGAGAAAAAAATATATATATTTTTTTATCTACCTATCTAACTAAGGGGCTGACAAAGGGGGTTTAATTTATCATTTTTTGTTCTTTTGATCACTGTGATAAGGTTTATCACAGTGATCTAAAGGAACCAATAGAGAAAACTCTCTATTGTTGCCAGGCACCGGCCGGCAGATTTCGGCGGGCATTGCGCATGCGCCCGCCATTTTTTTTTACAGGTGGATGCAAGGGAGATTTTGGAACCATACAGGTACTGGGTGGACTCATAGGGCTTAAGCTCTCTTTCCTCTGACATGTATATCATGTCAGAGGAGAGAGAAATCATTGCAACCATCAGCACACTGTTTTTTCGTAATCGCCGTTATTCACTGAATAACGGTGATCACATGATCGGGAACTGTAAAAACCGGCCCTGATCATATTCTCCAGGGTCTCAGCTACCCCCGGTACAGAGACTCCAGATAATTTATGACTCTGGGGGGCGCTACAGCCTTCTTCCTCAGTGACGGATTTTCACGGCGCTGAGGAATAAGTACCCTTAAATGTCGCCGTGAAAATGGCGGTCGTTAAGGGGTTATTGACAGTGTCTGTATGTTTTTGAGGATCGTCTTCCTACTGCAGAATGAATTTATAGTCAATCAGATGCCTCCCTGCTGAGTTTCCTTAAACCTCTGTGTGCAAGTGTACTTAGAAGAATTGAAAGTTTGATGCTGTCTCGAATGCAAAGGGTGGTCACCTAAAATATTGATTTAACATGTATATTTTCTTTATTCACTTTGCATTTTGTTTGATGTAAAAAAGTACACAATTAGTACTTCTATTTTTCAAAACATTCTTACTTTGCAGCATTTTTCAACACCTTCCTAAAGCCTTTGCACAGTAATGTATATAAAATGTATTTTTTACAATCTTGTTAACGAGACGAGCTTTTCATAATCTGATGATCTGAAAATTGTTTAGTTACTTTTCCTTCTGCTTATTAAGCCAACAGAGTTTTACATTATATACAAGAATATGCAGAATTACAGGCTTAGATAATAAAGAATACAGATGCTATGCCTAAATAGTCAGTTGACAAATCTTTGTTTCTATGAAGGAGATTTGGATGATGGTAAAAACAAACAACAACATTGAACACAGAGAAAATCACTTGATTTCAGAGCTGAATGAGCTGCTGCTATCCCACTGTTCTACCTCTACTACCTACTCTATCAGGCGAAAAAAGCCCTTTGAAATGATCACTGATGCTTACTACATAAAAGAGTTGATTTGTGTCTCAATAGAACATGTTTTTATAAGAGGCAGAGAATGTACTGACACTCGCCGGCTCAGGACTTATTTAAAAACTCTTTATTTCTGAAAAGAGAAAGGTTGGTTTGAGTTTTGCTTGTGTAATTCCTGGCTTTCTACATTCACAAAATTAGAGGTTGTTAATATCCTGCAGCGAATAAGGAAACAATTAATTATTAAATATAACCATCATGAGAGATATCAGTAATGCACTTTGTAAGTATACTCATTTTCTGCTGAACTTTGCACCAATAATGTAATTTGAACCCTCTCATAGGACTTTTACTCTTGAACGTTCATGCACTGTCACTTTAGCACTGCAGCATCTAATGTAGTTGAATACTTGATCACATATTTTTGTGGGTATCTGTATACTGTCTATGAGTCATTCCTATACATTTTTGGGCTGTGCACTGTCACTTAGTTTCTTTTTTATTTATGAATTGATTGAATACTACACTGCTATAACATGTATTTTATCATGATTAGTGTTGAGCCACCCCCGTAGTGTTCGAGTTCGGTTCGGTTCGTCGAACACCCGTGTGTTCGCCGAACTGTTCGTCGAACTGTTTGTCGAACATCTTCGAACACCGTTAAAACCAATGGCAGGCAAACAAAAACACATAGAAACACATAGAAAACACCTTCAAAGGTGTCCAAAAGCTGACAAACTGCTCAGAAGACACAACTAACACATGGAAAAGTGACAAGTACATATAGTCATGCGAAAAGATAAGAGGTGGAGGAGTAAAAGGAGGGGGAGACACAGATATAGGCATGTCATGCCCTTCTAAAATCCAAAAAGTGAGAAGCCGACACGTTCAGTCCGCTCCTCCCCGTGCCACCTCCGTGTCGCCGAGTTTGTGCCAGAGCCACGGTGAACCCTGACGGCCAGCCCCCCTCTCCCAATACTGGTGCCTGTCCGCTGGTGGGTCGAGCGAGCCCCCCTGTGGTGGAGGCAGCTCTAAGCTTTTTAATTTAAATTGTCTCTCTAATTTGAATGAATACACTTTAAATCCATTTACAAGGATCTATTGGAGGGCAAGTCTCATGCCAGCAGCCGCGTAATTCCAGCTCCAGTAGCGTCCACTAAAGCTGCTGCAGTTAAAAAGCTTTTATAAGGATCGAGCTCGGCTGTCCACCGCAAGGCATCCTACTGCCAGTCCCAGCCCCTATGCCTTGGGGTGCCTCCTGATGCTCTTCACTGAGTATCCCGTGGTCCCGAAGCATTTCCTTTGAAAAAATTAAGTGTCCAAACTACAGGTGGTGTAGCTTGCTTAACAGCCGGGATAATCCGCTGACTAGCAGACACTGCTACTAGGCACAAAGTATTTCCTGGGCTAGATGCAGTTAAAAATTTGCAATTAGATACTCTTGTTGGATGCTGAGAAAGCATTCCATAGAGTCTCCTGGCACGCTATATATGATTCTCTTAAAAAACTTGGGGTAGGGGTCTAGGGGACCCTTTTATAGCCAAAATCACGGCCCTGTATCACAATACGTCACCTAGGCTGAAGATAAATGGAACTGTAGCACCCTGAGGGCTCGGTTGCTACAGAGGTATTGCACCTCACCCAGAGGTGTGATATCTCACTCTCAGGTAAGGATGGAGTGTGGATCAGGACCCGACACCTGCATGCATTACACCACATTGCCATGGGGCAGGGCGACCAATATGCCTCTGAGATGGGCACGACAGTCCCTGTCCCTGGCTGGAGTGTGGGGAGGGAACACTGAGGAAGGGGAACCCTGTAGTGCAGGAGCACGGAGGAGGCAGTTCCTGGGTGCATTGAGAAGGGAGTATAAAAGCTGGGCACCATCTTAGTTCAGTGCAGAGAAGTCTGAGCAGAAGTGGCAGGGAGCAGGGGCTCTGCATGAGCTCTGCTCCGGAGGCGGGCCTAGTAACAGAGGCCCAGGCCAGGAAGAGGGAGAAGGAAGGAAGAGGAGCGGAGAAGGCTCCAGGAACGAGGAATGAAGGGATCCCAGGGGTGCGGACGGGCGAGTCGCCACCGCACGCCCAAATCCATCTGCGTGGAGGGGTCAGGCCAAAGGGGGAGACCGGTCCCCGAAACTAGTGGAGGCAGGAAACGACCCTCAGCTAGAAACCGGAGGCTGTGACATTTTATGTGGTGCAGCCCCTCGCTACACCCGCTAGGAAGGCACCACATAGGGTCAGGGAAACTGGCGCCAAGTTTACCAAGAGGAGGCCCGAGGCAGCTGGACAGAAGGGTTGGTAAGAAAGGCCAGACAAAGGACACACAAAGGGGGTCCTGTGAAGCGCTCCAAAGTTATCTGGTAGTTGTCTGAGCCCCTCACCTGGTGAGCACAGTACGACGTGGGCAGCCGTTACCTGCAGACGTGGTCTGGATAATAAGAACTGTGAGTAAAGGCCCTGGACTGCATCACTGACTCCGTGTCGTTACTGCTGCTGCCCTGCACCATCACCCCCATCCTCCGCATACACTGCCCTGAGGCTATACTCCTCCCATGGGGAGTTATGCTACGCTCTGCTGCACCCACAACACCAGCCTCAGCGGACTGCCCTGCAGCGGCGGTTCACTCTGACCGCAATCCACGGGTGGCGTAGTCGGACATTTAAACATCAAAACCACATAAATACTTCCGCCACTGGTTTGACCACCCTGAGCCACGGAACCGGGTCGCCTCCACGAAGACTACAACCACCAGCATCCACCAAAAAGGGTCTAATTAGTTTGGCAGGTGTGTCCAATGAAAGGCAAGACTACTTAAGAAGGCTGTCTCACATTATTAAGCAGCCTACATTTTCTGCCAAAATGGGAAAGAAAAAGGATGTGTCGGCTGCTGAGAAGCAACAAATTGTGGAGTGTTTAGGTCAAGGCATGACTACAATCAACATTGTGCGATGATCAGGATGAAGTGTCTTGGCAATCAAGAAGTATGTAGCTGATTCACAGTACACACGTGTGCGTGCTGATAGGGGCAAATTGAGGACTCTTTAATACAAGCAATTACGTCAGGTTAAAAGAGCAGCGGCAAAAAAGCCTTGTCATAGCAGCCGCCAAGTTTTTGAAGCTGCTGGTGCCTCCAACGTCCCCCGAACAACAAGATGCAGGGTCCTTCAGAGGTTTGCAGCTGTGCATACGCCATCCTGTCGACCTCCTCTATCCACTTCACACAAGCAGAAATGGCTCCAGTGGGCCAAACATTACATGAAGACTGATTTCAAAACTGTTTTGTTCACGGATGAGTGCCGTGCAGCGCTCGATGGTCCAGATGGATGGAGTGGAGGATGGCTGGTTGATGGACACCCCACGCAAACACGGCTACAGCGCCAACAAAGAGGAGGTGGAGTAATGTTTTGGGCTGGAATCATGGGGAGAGAGATTGTCGGCCCCTTTAGGATCCCTGAAGGCGCTAAAGATGAACTCCATAATGTATGTGGATTTTCTCAAACAGCACTTCCTGCCATGGTTCAAGAAGAAGAACCGTGTATTTCACAGCAAGATCATTTTTCTGCATGATAATGCACCATCTCATGCTGCACATAAAACATCTGCATCTCTGGCTGATATGGGCATAAAAGGGGACAAACTTATGGTGTGACCCCCATGCTCCCCTGACCTCTACCCCATTCAGAACCTCTGGAGCATCATCAAAAGGAGTGTCTATGATGGCGGGAGGCAGTTCACATCTAAGCAACAGCTCTGGGAGGGTATTCTGTCCTCATGCAAAACAATTGAAGCAGAAACCATCCAAAACCTGACAAATTCAATGGACGAGAGAGTTCAGAAGCTCCTTTCGAACAAGGGGTCCTATGTGAAAATGTAACATCACCTAGAATAAAGTTTTGAGCTGAAAACTGTTTGATTTCAGTTTCTACTAACCTGATAATGCTTATAATTTCAAAAATGACCATTTTTTTGGTCTTTATTAAAATGAAAAGGTTGATCGAAAAGTTTGGGGGATCTAAGAGTGTGGCAACCCAGTAGTCATGATTACTTCGAATTCTGACAATATGAGGGTCATGTTGCAGGTAGTGCAGCAAGAAGGCACTTATGTGTCTTGCGCATCTCGGAGCCCCAAAATTATTTTCTGTGCTAGATGCAGCTAAAAATTATTATTAATTTTAATTCTGGTGGAGCTTAGTATAGATGGCCTAATAGGATCAGTGCTGCACACTGCTACAAAGCCCAAATTATTTTCCAGTCAAGATACAGATAAACATGATTAGTAATTTTAAATCTGGTGGAGCTTATTATAGATGGCCTAATAGAATCAGTGCTGCACACTGCTACAAAGCCCAAATTATTTTCCAGCCAAATACAGATAAACATGATTAGTAATTTGAAAGCTTAAAACGGTTGGTAGGGTGATTTTAACCAATCATCAAGCTTTTACTCTCCCCAGGATGACACAGGGGTAGAAAAGTCGTTTCGGATCCATGATTTGTTCATCTTTATGAACGTGAGTCTGTCTACATTATCAGTGGAGAGCCGCGTGCGCTTATCTGTCAGCACACCACCAGCAGCGCTGAACACACGTTCAGACAGAACGCTGGCTGCGGGGCATGACAAGATCTCCAAGGCGTAAGTGGCTAGCTCCGGCCATTTATCCAGATTGGAAGCCCAAAAAGAGCAAGGGTCCAGTGACACAGTCATGGCTTCAATGTTTACTTGGAGATACTCCTGTACCATCGTCTCTAGGCGTTGACTATGTGTCAGACTTCTTGTCTCCTGTGGCCTTGCAAAGGATGGGCTAAAAAAGTGGTGAAATGATTCCGCAAAATTGATGTTATCAGCAGATACTGTGGTTCTGTTACGGTTTGAGTGCTGAACACTTGACGGTCCCACGGTTGGCAAGTTGGAACTGTGAGATTCACTACGTGCACCACTGGTGTTTTGTGGAAAAGCACATGTAAGATTCTGCAACAGTCTCTGCTGATACTCCTGCATGCGTGTATCCCTTTCTATGGCAGGAATAATTTCTGCAAATTTACTTTTGTACCGGGGATCTAACAGTGTGGCAACCCAGTAGTCAGGATTATTTCTAATTCTCACAATTCGAGGGTCATGTTGCAGGTAGTGCAGCAAGAAGGCACTCATGTGTGTTGCGCATCCAGGAGCACCAAGTCCCTGTTGTGTTGGTGGCGAGGTAACAATCATGCTTCCTTCCTCTGTCCTCTCCCCCCAACCTCTCACAACAGAAATGTGATCAAGGTCTCCCTCATCTGATGAGTCTTCCATCAGTTCGTCCTCCACTTCTTCCTGGGCTCCTGCACCTTCCTCACTAGTTTGGCTGCTACCATGCGCCCTGGTAAAACCATCTCCCCCACCCTCACATGCCTGCCGCCTTGGTGCTGCTGACCGTCTGGACCTTGCTGATGTTAGCCCTTCCGCATACAACTCCTCCTCCTCTACTTCCTCCACCTCCTCTTGTGCCACCACCTGACTCCGAATTCTGTTTAACATGTGCTCCAGCATGTAAATCACCGGAATAGTCATGCTGATAATGGCATCGTCAGCACTAAACATCTTCGTCGCCATTTCAAAACTGTGCAGAAGGGTGCATAGGTCCCTGATCTGAGACCACTCCTCCAGCGTGATTTGCCCCACCTCTGGATCTCGTTGGCCCAGGCTATACGTCAGAACGTATTGCACCAGGGCTTGTCGGTGCTGCCACAGTCGCTGCAACATGTGCAGAGTTGAATTCCACCGGGTAGGCACATCGCATTTTAGCCGGTGAAGTGGCAGGCCCAACGACTTCTGTAGAGATGTAAGTCGCTGAGATGCGGGATGCGAACGGCGGAAGTGAGCACACAGCGACCGTGCCCTCTGCAGAAGTCAATCTAGTCTGGGATAGTGGGCTAAAAATTGCTGGACAACCAGGTTCAACACGTGAGCCATACAAGGCACATGTGTGACATTGCCCCGGCGAAGGGCCGCACCCAGGTTTGCAGCATTGTCTCACACGGTCTTCCCTGGTTTCAGGTCCAGTGGAGACAACCATTCATGAAATCTTTTCTCCAGAGCTGACCACAACTCCTCAGCTGTGTGACTCACATTTCCCAGACATTTCAAAGTAAAAACCGCCTGATGACGTTGAGCCCTACTGACAGCATAGTAAGGAGGTGTGCAGGATCCCTTCTGCGCAGTTAGAAAGCTTGTGGCATGACCAGAAAGTCTTTGGGTGCAGGTGGAAGACCGAGAGGAGGTTGAGGAGGCAGAAGCAGTGGAGGAACTTTGACATAAAGAGGATTAACGCACAACTCGTGGGGACGGCAAGACTTGGACAGCAGCCCCTTGTCCTGCTGTCACCATAGTTACCCAGTGCCCAGTCAGCGACATGTAACGCCCCTGTCCATGCCTACTCGTCCAAGTGTCTGTGGTGAAATGCACCCTGTCACACACAGAGTTTCTCAAAGAAGCGGTGATGTTGTGTGCGACATGCTGGTGGAGCGCAGGCACACCTTTCTTTGAGAAGTAGTGCCGACTGGGCATCTGGTACTGGGGCACTGCGACGGACATAAGGTCTCGAAAATCCTCTGTGTCCACCAGGCGGAAAGGCAGCATTTCTGTAGCCAAGAGCTTGCAGATGGTGAAATTCAACCTCTTAGCTTTCTCATGGCTAGGAGGAAATGGTCTTTTACTTGTCCACATCTGAGGGACCGAGGGCTGGCTATTGTGCTTAGACGGGGTTGATAAGGGTGTCCCCGGCAAACTGCCGGTCTGTGAGGAAGATGCAGGCGGACATGTTAGGTTGCCTTGATCCAAAGGTGGTGCTATCGATGTCGGACAGCGCTCAACACCAGCTGGTGTTACCACCTCCAAAGAAAATGATGACCTGCCAATCACGCTGGCTGTTGCGGGTAAAGAGGTGGCAGGTCTGCGCCCCAAAACAGGTGTGACTGCTGTCCCCCCAGTCACAGAGGATGAAGAGGCCGCGGATGCACAAGATATGACAGACGGTGGTTGGCCTGGCCGGCTAGGCCGCATTGTAGCACACTGAGCTTCCCACTGCAACTTATGCTTCATGTCCATGTGCCGGTTCATGCATGAAGTACTCAAACTATGTATTTTTTGGCCTCTACTTAGCTTTTGCTGACAAATGTTACAGATAACACGAGTTGGGTCATCTTTATCGATCTGAAAAAATGCCCAGGCTATGCAAGGCTTAGCACCCATGCGACCTGAAGAGCCACCACGACTTGTGGTGAGAGGCAGAGTTGTGTTTGAGGATGCAGTTGTTGACGTGCTTCCAGTACTACGTCTCTGTCCAGGAAGGCGCAACCTGACCTCGTCGTCACTAGCATCTTCCTCCACCTCCTCTGCTGACCTCATCTCTTGGCTGACTGTGGGTTGACAGTAAGTGGGATCTCCAACCTCATCATCATCACCCTGTGCGTTATCACACCCGTCGTCCTCAGAGCCAACCTGTTCCTGCCCTGACAAAAAACTAAAGTTGTCGCTCCAATCAGGTATTTGAGTCTCATCATCGTCTTCCTCATTGTCTCCACCAACAGGAGTTACAGTTTGGGAATGACGGTCTACATTATGGTCAGAACCTTCTGCGTCTGGTCCTGGATCCGACTCATAAAGATTCTGGGCATCAGTGCAGATCATTTCCTCGTCTGGATTCACAGAAGCGCTGGAGTCGACCTCTGATTCCCAGGCTATAGTATGAGTAAACAGCTCTGCAGACTCAACCATCTGTTCTACCTCATACTCAGACAGGCAGCTGGAGATTTGGGAGCTGTGAGGAAGCAAGTGCGATTGGGGTGACACCTTTGAGGACTGGAGTATTTGTGATGTTGAAGTTGATGTGGAGGAGAGCCCACTTAAAGGAGCACTTGATATCCGTTGAAGCACCTGCTGTTTTTGTGCCTCATCTGGAATTTGTATCGATTGGCGTGGCCGTAAGAAAGGGATCTTATCACATTGTCCGCTAAAAGAAGTAGACATTTTAGTTTGGCTGAAAGATGGTCTTTCTTCTGCAGATGTTACTGTTGCTTTAACACCTACCCCACGGACACAACCTTTTTTCCCCTTCCCAACACGCCTATTCCCCTTTCCACCAGCAGCAGGCCTTTTTCCACTCATTTTGGTGGTTAACTAATTCACAACTCTGGAGTTGTTTGCACAAAAAAACAATGGATGGGAACCGAGCAGAGCTGAGTGGCCAAACTGTGGTATTAGGCCAAAACTATTGGCTGGGTTAGATGCAGAAAAAAATGATATTCAATTTGCAACCTGATGGAGGTCAGTATAGATGGACTAATAGAACAAGTCCCACACACAGCTAGAAGCCCAAATATTTTTTCAGAGGTAGATGCAGAAAAAAATTGTATTCAGTTTGCAACCTGATGGAGGTCAGTATAGATGGACTAATAGAACAAGTCCTACACACAACTAGAAGCCCAAATATTTTTTCAGAGGTAGATGCAGAAAAAAAATATATTCCGTTTGCAACCTGATGGAGGTCAGTATAGATGGACTAATAGAACAAGTTCTACACACAGCTAGAAGCCCAAATATTTTTTCAGAGGTAGATGCAGAAAAAAAATATATTCCGTTTGCAACCTGATGGAGGTCAGTATAGATGGACTAATAGAACAAGTCCTACACACAGCTAGCCTTAAAAATAAAATGTTACGGGTCTTGGAAAATGGCAACACAACCCAAAAAATTTTTTTTGCAAACTTCTGATTTTTTTCACCTTTAAAAATATAAAGAAACTGGACATGTTGTAAATTGCCGTAAACATATTAATGAGGGGAATCATATTGCAAAGTAATTTCTACCACATAATGTACACTGTAAAAATAATTCCCAGAAGCAATGTCAGAATTGCGTGTTTTTTTCACAGTTTCACCACACTTGGAATTTTCTTCCCATGTGGTAAAATGAATGGTGTCATTCAAAAGTACAACTCGTTCCGCAAAATAGAATCCTTCATATGTCTATGTGGACAGAAAAATAAACGAGTTATGGCTCTGGGAAGAAGGGGAGGAAGAAACGGAAAGAAAAAACAGAAATTAGCCACGGTGTGAAGGGGTTAATACTTCATCATTCCTAAATTGATTTGAAGGTTTCCGGCCATAGACAGCATAGTGGGTCTTCAAAGTATTAAAACACAGCGAAGAAGGCATAAAGGAGACCATTTTTTCATCATTAACCCCTTAGTAGTGATAAAAAGTGAAAAAACTTTATTTCTGTATAAGGAGTTGTCCGGACGTGGGACATAAGTCTGCTGTAACTTTACGTAGCTGCAGTCTGCTACTCTGGCATCATATGGTGTGCATGTTGTCACAGTTTACTGGCATTCTCGATTTGAGCGAGCGGTCACGAGACTGTCTCTATGTGATTTGGATACTTACAGTAATGTGTTGATTAGATGCCAACTAGTGAAGCCTCGTGACGCGCGCTTGCATCGGTATATTTGCTGTCATGATTCAGCAATCTGCAGTCACGCACAGTGATTGTAGATTTATGTCCCAAGCCTGGACAACACCTTGTACAGAAATAAAGATTATTCACCATTTATCAATTCTTAACTTCAGAGGAAAAGCAATGATGAATGTATGGTCTCCTTTATGCTTTGTCATTTTAGAAGGAAGAACAATCTTTTCCTAACCTTGGAGGTCCCCTATGCTATCTATAGCAGGAAGATTTCCCAAGAATTTAGGAATGGTGGAGAAGTATTAAAAATTATCCTGCTGAAATGACCTTGGCAAATGAATAGAAGAAAAGTAGAATTGGCAGGAAGGAGAGGGGTGTTGATGACAATGGAAAAATGGTTTATCTCTAAAAGTACAAGTAGATTGTATCATTCGCTAAATTATTATCCGGGCAATAGCGACAAGAATGAGATTAGCCATCATTCATGTTTGTGAATAGCGGGGCAGAAATCACTCCTAGAATCGCACTATTTAGCCATTATTACTGTCATTGTTCTCTAACAGTTTTTTGTTCACACAAATGGAAAATGTCACGTCAAAGTGACATAGAGGCTAGACATTATGGTTGCCAACTATTCTGACATCAAAATTGTTCTAACAATCTAATTACTAATGACTGTTAATGAATTTAGAATATTCTGCACTGATGAAATTGTATAAAGGCAAAAAGAGGTGAAAAGATAGAAAGAAGTAAGGGAGTGTGCACACGTCACATTTTTTGCTGTATTTTACCGTATCTTTACTCCAAAAAAAAGTAGCACTTTACAACCCCAGAAAAGTGAATACGATTTCCGAAATCTCGTGCAGACACTGCTTATGTTTCCTTGCAGCTTCTAATCGGCAGCATGTCAAGTCTTTCATTTTTCCTACAAAGTGACACGCTTTTGATGCAGAAATGTCTACAGCAAATACTTAATGTGCGCACATACTATAAGGCTTCTTTCTATTTTCCTTCTTACCTGTTTTGCTATATGTAGTATACATTTATGGGTTATGTGACTGTTTGGTGGGAAAACACTAAATAATAATTATATAGTGGTAGATTTCTTACTATTTTGCAACTAGTTTTTAGTGATTTTTGTGCCACTGATTTGGAGCATATCATTTGGCATATATTATTATTATATACAAATATATGCCATAGTATACTAACAAACTAATATATAATGGTAAATAATACTAACTCATACTTGATTTGAACTGAAACTATGACGCACAGTGATGCATGTACCCCATTTTTAGCCTTCTATAAATAACGCTGAATTAAAAACTAGTTGACTTTTCATTTGGTCTTGCACATTAAAATACAAATAGTCAGCTCGCTTCAGTGTATCAGTTTGTTGTGAAGATGAATTGTGTCCTTTAATTTCACTATAGATTGTATACAGTAACTGAATAATGATGCACTCTTTCTGGATGATCTCTTTTATCAGTGACATTATGTATCATGTGGCAGGAAAAACTAGAGAAGTGCTGTATTCCAAGTCAATTATGAATGACCCGATTTAATGCCAAATGTAATAACAATATTCAAGACACATATGTGTCAAATAAATATAGTGTCAAGGAAGAAGACTGTAACCACTAATAACTAGAAATACTGGCATGCAAGAAAGCTGTTATTTAAGAGCATCTGCTGTGGAAATTATGTTTTTGTATGTGCTTGCAGCCTTAGTATCCATAGCAAAGTTTTGCCATTGGAATGCTGCATTTTAAACATTTCTTTTTAAGCTACATATATCAATATTGCTTTTATATTTTAAATGTTTACAAAAAAAGGCTTTCCAGTCAAGAAATAACTACTGACTACTTATAATTAGAGATGAGCAGTGTTCGACTAGAACTGTTCGCCAATCTCAAATTCGAGCTGTTTTGGGCGGTGTTCGAGTTGTTCGACGAACCCGAACGATTTGCAAAAAATTCGGCTGTTCGAGGTTATGTTCGATAACTGTTCGTGCACCAAAAGCGTGTCCTGCATGTCTGGCGCTATTTAGAGCACCAATCATGCAGGGATTGTCTGCCACTCACTGTAATGCCACAGCCATGGTGGTTGTGGCATTACAGTGATTGCCCAAATCGATGGGAACAGTGCCAACAGTGAAACATGAAAAGCCGGCAATTCAGCAGCGGCATACACCTGTACCCGACAATTTAGAACCGAAAGAATAGAGCTTCACACATAGATTAGATAGATATAAACATGTCAGCCACATATATACGAAGTACAGTGAAAGTGCTGCTTACTGTACTTGTCATTTAGCGTAAAGGATTTATCAAAAAAAATATTAGTGTTTTCGTGCACCGTTTCTTTAAAAAAGCCGGCCGGCAATTCAGCAGCGGTACCCGACAATTTATAACAGACAGAATAGAGCTTCACACATAGATTAGATAGATAGAAACATGTCAGTCACATATATATGAAGTACAGTGATAGTGTTGGTTACTGTACTTGTCATTTAGTATTAAAATAAAGGATTTATTATTAAAAAAATTGGCGTGGGGTTCCCCTTAATTTTAGGCTCTAGCGGAGGTTAAGCAGACGGCTGGGGCAGATGTTTGAAGCCTGGGAAGGGGGTAATACCCACGGAGCTTCCCAGGCTACTAATATCAGCCCCCAGCTGAATACATAGCCTTTACTAGCTATTAAAATGGGGGACCCCCCCAATAAAATGACGTGGGGTCCCCCCTAATTTAATAGCTAGCAAAGGCTAGGCAGACAGCTGGGGGCTGATATTAATAGCCCAGGAAGGGAGCCATGAATATTGGCCCCCTCCCAGGCTAGAAACACCAGCCGTCAGCCGCCCCAGAAATGGCGCATTCATAGGATGCGCCAATTCTGGCACTTAGCCTCGCTCTTCCACGCTGCCCTGGTGCGGTGGCAGGGGGTAATAGGGTTGGGGTTGATGTCAGCTTATAATGCCAGCTGACATCAAGCCCAGGTTAGTAATGGAGAGGCGTCTATAAGACACCCCCATTACTAACCCCATAGTCAAAGTTAAAAAAAACACAAACACCCAGAATAAAGTCCTTTAATTGAAATAAAGACACAATCCTTTATTGTTCTAAATTAAACCATACTTACCGTCACGCCCATTCCAGCTGAAGCCAACGATCTCCTGCAATAAAAGAAAAATAATAAAGCAACCTCATCCTTACCTTTCCATGGTTCCCACGACAGCTTCAGCTCTGCTACATCGAGATGACAGGCTGGACCGCAGCAGAACGCTGCCATCCAGCCTCTCATCCCGCAGACACTGAGAAGCACAGGCTTGCTTGCGCTGCTCAGCGTCTCTCTGTGACGACATCCAGATGAGCCGAGTTCATGTCCAATGAACTCGGCTCACCTCATGCACGTCACTGACAGCGTGGGAAAATTCTCACGCTGAAGCGGTGAGTGCAGGAGAATTCTCCCACGCTGTCAGTGACGTGCATAAGGTGAGCTCATGTCCAATGAACTCAGCTCACCTCCTGCACGTCACTGACAGCGTGGGAGAATTCTCCTGCACTCAGCGCTTCAGTGTGAGAATTCTCCCACGCTGAAGCGCTGAGTGCAGGAGAATTTTCCCACGCTGTCAGTGACGTGCATGAGGTGAGCCGAGTTCATTGGACATTAACTCGGCTCATCTGGATGCCCTCACAGAGAGACACTGTGGAGCGCAAGCAAGCCTGCGCTTCTCAGTGTCTGCGGGATGACAGGCTGGATGGCAGCGTTCTGCTGCGGTCCAGCCTGTCATCTCGATGTAGCAGAGCTGAAGCTGTCATGGGAACCATGGAAAGGTAAGGATGATGTTGCTTTATTATTTTTCTTTTATTTCAGGAGATCGTTGGCTTCAGCTGGAATGGGCGTGATGGTAAGTATGGTTTAATTTAGAACAATAAAGAATTGTGTGTTTATTTCAATTAAAGGACTTTTTTCTGGGTGTTGTGTTTTTTTTAAATACTTTACTAGAAATTCATGGTGGTCATGTCTAATATTGGCGTGACCCCATGAATTTCGGGCTTAGGGCCAGCTGATAATGCCAAGCTGGCCCTAACCCCTTTATTACCCAGTGAGCCACCGCATCAGGGCCCTGGATGAGTTGGGTACAGCGCCAGAAGATGGCGCTTCTATGAATGCGCCATTTTCCGGGGTGGCTGCGGACTGCAATTTGCAGCGGGGGTGGCCCAGAAAGCTTGGGCCTCCCTGCGCTGCGGATTCCAGCCCCCAGCTGCCTAGTTGTACCTGGCTGGACACAAAAACAGGGCGAAGCCCCACGTCAATTTTCTTTAAATTATTTCATGAAATAATTAAGAAAAAAAGGGCTTCCCTATATTGTTGTGTCCGGCCAGGTACAAATAGGCAGCTGGTGGTTGGGGGCAGCCCGTTCCTGCCTGCTGTACCTGGCTGGACACAAATATAGTGCGAAGCCCCACGTCAATTTTTTTTAAATTATTTCATGAATTTCCTGAAATAATTTAAAAAAATTGAAGTGGGGCTTCGCACTATATTTGTGTCCAGCCAGGTACAGCAGGCAGGAACGGGCTGCCCCCATCCACCAGCTGCCTATTTGTACCTGGCCGGACACAACAATATAGGGAAGCCCTTTTTTCTTAATTATTTCATGAATTTCATGAAATAATTAAAAAAAATTGAAGTGGGGCTTCGCACTATATTTGTGTCCAGCCAGGTACAGCAGGCAGGAACGGGCTGCCCCCAACCACCAGCTGCCTATTTGTACCTGGCCGGACACAACAATATAGGGAAGGCCTTTTTTTCTTAATTATTTCATGAATTTCATGAAATAATTAAAAAAAAAGTACGTGGGGCTTCGCCCTATTTTTGTGTCCAGCCAGGTACAACTAGGCAGCTGGGGGCTGGAATTTGCAGCGCAGGGAGGCCCAAGCTTTCTGGCCCCCCCCCCGCTACAAATTGCAGTCCGCAGCCACCCCAGAAAATGGCGCGTTCATAGAAGCGCCATCTTCTGGCGCTGTACCCAACTCATCCAGGGCCCTGGTGCGGTGGCTCACTGGGTAATAAAGGGGTTAGGGCCAGCTTGGTATTATCAGCTGGCCCCAAGCCCAAAATTCATGGGGTCACGCCAGTATTAGACATGACCGCCATGAATTTCTAGTAAAGTATTTAAAATAAACACAACACCCAGAATAAAGTCCTTTAATTGAAATAAAGACACAATTCTTTATTGTTCTAAATTAAACCATACTTACCATCACACCCATTCCAGCTGAAGCCAACGATCTCCTGCAATAAAAGAAAAATAATAAACCAACCTCATCCTTACCTTTCCATGGTTCCCACGACAGCTTCAGCTCTGCTACATCGAGATGACTGGCTGGACCGCAGCAGAACGCTGCCATCCAGTCTGTCATCCCGCAGACACTGAGAAGCGCAGGCATGCTTGCGCTCCTCACTGTCTCGCTGTGACGGCATCCAGATGAGCCGAGGTCATGTCCAATGAACTCGGCTCACCTCATGCACGTCACTGACAGCATGGGAAAATTCTCACGCTGAAGTGCTGAGTGCAGGAGAATTCTCCCACGCTGTCAGTGATGTGCATGAGGTGAGCTCATGTCCAATGAACTCAGCTCACCTCCTGCACGTCACTGACAGCGTGGGAAAATTCTCCTGCAATCAGCGCTTCAGCGTGAGAATTTTCCCACGCTGTCAGTGACGTGCATGAGGTGAGCCGAGTTCATTGGACATGAACTCGGCTCATCTGGATGTCGTCACAGAGAGACGCTGAGCAGCGCAAGCAAGCCTGCGCTTCTCAGTGTCTGCGGGATGACAGGCTGGATGGCAGCGTTCTGCTGCGGTCCAGCCTGTCATCTCGATGTAGCAGAGCTGAAGCTGTCGTGGGAACCATGGAAAGGTAAGGATGAGGTTGCTTTATTATTTTTCTTTTATTGCAGGAGATCGTTGGCTTCAGCTGGAATGGGCGTGATGGTAAGTATGGTTTAATTTAGAACAATAAAGGATTGTGTCTTTATTTCAATTAAAGGACTTTATTCTGGGTGTTTGTGTTTTTTTTAACTTTGACTATGGGGTTAGTAATGGGGGTGTCTTATAGACGCCTCTCCATTACTAACCTGGGCTTGATGTCAGCTGGCATTATAAGCTGACATCAACCCCAACCTTATTACCCCCTGCCACCGCACCAGGGCAGCGTGGAAGAGCGAGGCTAAGTGCCAGAATTGGCGCATCCTATGAATGCGCCATTTCTGGGGCGGCTGACGGCTGGTGTTTCTAGCCTGGGAGGGGGCCAATATTCATGGCTCCCTTCCTGGGCTATTAATATCAGCCCCCAGCTGTCTGCCTAGCCTTTGCTAGCTATTAAATTAGGGGGGACCCCACGTCATTTTTTTGGGGGGGTCCCCCATTTTAATAGCTAGTAAAGGCTATGTATTCAGCTGGGGGCTGATATTAGTAGCCTGGGAAGCTCCGTGGGTATTACCCCCTTCCCAGGCTTCAAACATCTGCCCCAGCCGTCTGCTTAACCTCCGCTAGAGCCTAAAATTAAGGGGAACCCCACGCCAATTTTTTTAATAGAATCATAGAATCATAGAATCATAGAATGGTTGAGTTGGAAGGGACCTCCTGGGTCATCTGGTCCAACCCCCTGCTCAAAGCAGGATTCACTAAATCATCTCAGACAGATGTCTGTCCAGCCTCTGTTTGAAGACATCCATTGAAGGGGAACTCACCACCTCTCGTGGCAGCCTGTTCCACTCATTAATCACCCTAACTGTCAAAAAGTTTTTTTCTAATATCTAATCTGTGTCTCCTCCCATTTAGTTTCATCCCATTGCTTCTAGTCTTTCCTTGTGCAAATGAGAATAAAGATGATCCTTCTACAATGTGACAGCCCTTGACATATTTGTAGACAGCTATTAAGTCTCCTCTCAGTCTTCTTTTTTGCAAGCTAAACATTCCCAAATCCTGCAACCGTTCATCATAGGACATGGTTTGCAGACCAGTCACCATTCTGGTCGCTCTTCTCTGAACTTGCTCCAGTTTGTCTATGTCTTTTTTAAAATGTGGTGCCCAAAACTGTACACAGTATTCCAGATGAGGTCTGACCAAAGAGGAGTAAAGACCGATAATGACTTCACGTGATCTAGACTGTATGCTTCTGTTAATACATCCCAGAATTGTATTTGCCTTTTTTGCTGCTGCATCACACTGTTGACTTATGTTTAGTCTATGATCTATTAGTATACCTAAGTCTTTTTCACATGTACTGTTGCTTAGCTCTATTCCTCCCATTCTGTATATGCTTTTTTCATTTTTATTGCCCAGATGTAGTACTTTGCATTTTTCCCTGTTAAAAACCATTCTGTTGGTTGCTGCCCACTGCTCCAGTTTATTTAGGTCTTTTTGAATCCTCTCTCTCTCTTCTCTAGTATTAGCTATCCCTCCTAGCTTTGTGTCATCAGCAAATTTAATCAGTTTACCCTCAATTCCTTCATCTAAATCATTGATAAAGATGTTGAACAATACAGGTCCCAGGACGGAGCCCTGTGGTACCCCACTTGAGACATTCATCCAGCTGGATGTGAAGCCATTTACAACCACCCTTTGAGTCCGATCACTAAGCCAGTTATGAATCCACCTAACAGTTGCCTGGTCCATTGCATACTTGGTCATTTTTTCAATAAGGATAGTGTGAGATACTTTGTCAAATGCTTTGCTGAAGTCAAGATATACTATATCTACAGCATTTCCCTGATCCACCCAGTCAGTGATTCTGTCATAGAAGGAAATTAAGTTAGTCTGACATGACTTGTTAGTTACAAACCCATGCTGACTCTGGTTAATCACTTCATTCTTATCCATGTACTTACATACATGTTGTTTAATAATTTGTTCAAAGATCTTTCCTGGTATAGAAGTCAGACTCACCGGCCTATAGTTCTCTGGGTCCACCTTCTTCCCCTTTTTGAAGATAGGAACAACATTTGCTCTTCTCCAGTCTTCTGGGACTTCTCCTGTTCTCCAAGAATTTTCAAAGATTATGGAGAGTGGTTCTAAAATTTCTTCTACGATCTCCTTCAGTACTCTGGGGTGTAATTCATCTGGACCTGGAGACTTGAACTCATTTATGTTAGCTAAATATTCCCTCACAATCTTTCTGTTTACAGATAACTTTGATTCCTCTATTCCTTTAAAAGGACAGTGAAGATCAGTTGATGTTACATTTTCTTTCTGAGAGAAAACAGATGCAAAATAGGAATTAAAAAGTTCGGCCTTCTCAACATCCTCTCTTACCATTTCTCCATTTTCATCCTGTAAAAATCCTATAGCATCTTTGACTTTTCTTTTACTTTTGACATACCCCCAAAATCCTTTTTTATTGCTTTTGACATCTCTTGCAAGCCTTAATTCATTGTCAGCTTTAGCTAACCTGATACGTGCCCTGCAGGATCTGCAGACTGCATTATAATCTTCTTTAGATATGCCTCCCTCTTTCTATTTAATAAACATTTCTTTCTTTCTTTTTAGCATGTGTTTAAGTTCTGTGTTCATCCATCCTGGTTTCCTTAAATGCTTCCCATTCTTCCTACTTTTCGGGATTGTTAACGATTGTGCTTTGAGAATCTCATTTTTAAAAATTTCCCATCCTTCCTGGACATTTTTGTCCTTAAGGACATCCAGCCATTGGATCCCTCCTATTCTCTTTCTGAGTCTCTTAAAATCTGCCTTTCTAAAATCTAACCTTGAAGTTTGAGTCTTCACATGTCTTCCTCCTCTAGTTATCCAAAATTCTATAATAGCATGATCGCTGCCTCCTAGGGTCCCAGCCACCTTTACCTCCTCAACCATTTCCTCCCTGTTTATAAGGATTAGATCCAAAGTAGCAGATCCCCTTGTTTTCTCCCCTACCTTTTGGAAGATAAAGTTGTCAGCAAGAGAGGATAAGAATTTGCTTGACCTGTTAGTTTTACTTGAGAGAGATTCCCAACAAATGTCTGGATAGTTGAAATCTCCCATGACCACTACGTCATATTTTTTGGAGAACTTGGTCATTTGATACATAAAGAGTTCATCCATATCTTCAGCTTGCCCAGGTGGCCTGTAGTAAATGCCTACAATGGTGTCCTTTTCGTTGTTCTCTCCTTGTATTCTTACCCAAACAGTTTCCACAGAACTCCCAGTCTCTGAAGCTTCAATCTCTGTGCAGATATACGCTTTTCTAACATACAATGCAACACCTCCTCCTCGTTTATCAAGTCTGTTTCTTGCAAATAAGTTGTATCCTTTTAGCCTTTTATTCCAATCATGTGTATCGTCCCACCAAGTTTCAGTGATTCCAATGACATCATATTCCTTTTCCTGCATTAGTAGTTCCAATTCTCCTTGTGTGTTGCCCATGCTTTGTGCATTTGTATAAAAACATTTTAGTTTGTGATTGGTTTCTCTTCCTCCCATATTTTTATTTAGATTTTTTTGTCTTTGTTCTTCTTTTCCACTTCCAGTAGCAGAGATCTCAATAGTATTTGTCAGCTGTATGGCTTTTTCTGGCCTTTTGCTTCCCTTCCCACATTGTTCTAGTTTAAAGCTCTTCTGATGAGTGTAGCAAGGCGACTTCCAAATACATGTTTTCCAGTCTTCGTAAGGTGCACCCCATCTGTAGCAAGTAGTCCATCGTATAGGTAATTCATTCCGTGATCCAGAAATCCAAATCCTTGTTGACGGCACCATCGACGTAGCCAGTTGTTCACCTGTAGAATCTTATTCCACCTCATTGTTCCATGGCCATCCACTGGGAGGATGGATGAGAAGACCACCTGCGCTCCCAATTCTTTCACTTTCTTGCCTAAGTCTTCAAAGTCACTGCAGATGGTTTCCACGTCCTTTCTTGCGGTGTCATTTGTCCCCACATGTATTAGCAGGAATGGGTAGTGATCTGTAGGTCTGAAGAGTCTTGATATCCTGTCAGACACATCTTTAATTTTTGCTCCTGGAAGACAGCACATTTCTCTTGAGGTTATGTCTGGTCTGCAGATAGCAGCCTCTGTTCCTCTTAACAGGGAATCCCCCATGACCACCACTCTCCGTTTTTTCTTCACAACATTCTTCTTTCTCCATCCAGGAGGATTCTGAGGGCTTACAAGGTTATTCATTGCTGGCAAAGTCTTATTTTGCTGTATTTCTTCATGGTTCTCCTGCGTGAGAGCCTGGTACTGGTTCCTGAGCAGTATGGGTGCTGACTGCCTCTCGATCCTCCTGCTTCTGTGGGTCACATGCTTCCATTCCTCTGTTTCGTCAGGTGCAGTTCGAATTTCTTCTCTTTCTGAATCATGAAGAGATAATTCTGCTCTGTCTAAGAACTCTTCACCTTCCTTAATGATTTTCAAGGTAGTTAACCTCTCTTCTAGATTTCGCAACTTTTCCTCCAACAGGGACACAAGCTTGCATTTCTGGCATGTGAAGTTTGGCTTTTCCACTGGCAAGTCTGTGAACATGTAGCAGGATAATAATAATAATAAATCCTTTATTTTAATACTAAATGACAAGTACAGTAACCAACACTATCACTGTACTTCATATATATGTGACTGACATGTTTCTATCTATCTAATCTATGTGTGATGCTCTATCTTTCTGTTCTAAATTGTCGGGTACCGCTGCTGAATTGCCGGCCGGCTTTTTTAAAGAGACAGTGCATGAAAACACTATTATTTTTTTAAATAAATCCTTTACACTAAATGACAAGTACAGTAAGCAACACTATCACTGTACTTATTATATATGTGACTGACATGTTTCTATCTATCTAATCTATGTGTGAAGCTCTATTCTTTCTGTTCTAAATTGTCGGGTACAGATGCTGAATTGCCGGCCGGCTTTTTTAAAGAGACTGTGCATGAAAACACTAATATTTTTTTTAATAAATCCTTTACACTAAATGACAAGTGCAGTAACCAACACTGTCACTGTGCTTCTTATATGTGTGACTGACATGTTTCTATCTAATCTATGTGTGATGCTCTATTCCTTCTTGTCTAAATTGTCGGGTACCGGTGTATGCCGCTGCTGAATTTGCCGGCCGGCTTTTTTAAAGAGAGTGTCTTCTGAGCAGTTTGTCAGCTTTTGGACACCTTTGCAGGTGTTTTCTATGTGTTTCTATGTGTTTTTGTTTGCCTGCCATTGGTTTTAACGGTGTTCGACGGTGTTCTAAGGTGTTCGACGAACAGTTCGACGAACAGTTCCTCGAACATCCCGGTGTTCGACGAACCGAACCGAACCCGAACACTACGGGGGTGGTCAACACTACTTATAATACACTCCTCAAGACTGAAACTGTAACACCAGGAAGAAAAAGTTGTGGATTGATAGATATGTTAATGATGCTATCAATGAGGTTTTTAATGGTTGTGTAAGAAATGTTCTGTAATGCTGAATGTACTTTGGCATGCAAATCATCAAGATCTGCTGATGGCAGCTCCTTTTGCAATTGTTGTCCAATGACGTCCCAGATGTGTTTGATGGGAAACAAGACCAGATACACTGGAGGCCATGGTAGCACATTTAGGCCATGTAGGCTCACAGCTGAATGAGAAACATGTGGCCTAGTGTTGTAGTTTAGAAAAAAATATTCTGGGAAACTTTGGAGAGATGAAGTCCAGATGGCAGGTGTACATTATGCTACCCGAGGGGCGGACACTGACAGTGATGGTCCCCTGTGCAGGATTTGTGTTTGGGCCCCCCCAACTATCAAGCCCCACCCACGTAAACACAAGCCCATTTACATACATATTCACAATGAGCACAATATAATAAAAATCATACATGCCCATTTACACATTACATACGTATTGTACATAGTAAACACATTCACTAAAGAATTCATAAAATATGCACATACACAATGACAATTTTGTGATCTACTCATTTGCATTACTAAACGATTTTTCTGGTTTATTCATTCATAGTTGTAACAGCCATAACTTTTATTTACGTAGGTTTCACTATATAAGATGATGTTAAGGCTGTGTGCCCACGATCAGGATTTGCTGAGGGTTTGAAGCTGCGTGTTTATGAAGCGTCAAACCCGCAGCATCCAGATGTTACAGCATAGTGGATGGGATTTCTAGAAATCCCATTTCCACTATGAGTATCTGTACACCTGTGGATCACCCGCGGAAACTGACATGTGGGACGTCTTTCCAGACCACAGAATGTCAATTTCTCTTGCTGGTCAGCTAGTGGACTTTTTAGAGGGATGCATTGATCTTGCAGAATTGCAGTCTGTGATATAGCTTTTGTCCCTGCTCTTGTTGCGGCTGCAGGTTTTAGGCCCTAATTTTTGGAAATGTGATTGGGTCTCCATCTATTGGGCTGGCTGTAGTGGAAGAGGTGTCGGTCCCCATTATACTACTTAAACTCTAGTGAAATTGATGCCACTTTGGTGGTTTTAGGCCCAATTGTTTTCAAATGGGAACAGTCCTGATTGGGTCTCCATCTACTGTGTTGGCTGTAGGGGAAGAGGTGTCGCTCCTAATTGTACAATTTCTACTGTACTGAAATTGATGCCACTTTGTTTCTGTCTGCCAGTAATTTTTGGAAATGTGGGGAATCCCTATAGGGTATCCATCTACTGGGTTGGCTGTAGGGGAAGAAGTGTCAGTCCTAATTATACTATTTCTATTGTACTGAAATTGATGCCACTTTGGTGGTATTAGGCCCTATTTTAGGGAAATGTGAACACTCCTGATTTGGTCTCCATGTGCTCAGTTGGCTGCAGTTGAAGAGGTTTTGGTCTCCTTTACAATAGTTATACTCTAGTGAAAATAATTTTTTGGTGCAGATATTGTTCTCCACACAGGGGTACACAGACCTGATGAACTCAACATGGGTATATAAAGCCGGCTACATCTCCGCTTAAAATTGTTTGGGGCAAATATTCTTCTCTACACAGGGGTACACAGACCGGATAAACTCAAAATGGGTATACAAAGCATACTACATCACTGCTTAAAATTGTTTTGGGCAGATATCCTTCTCCGCAAAGGATGAGCCAGCTCACGTTATCTGCAAACTTTGCTACAAAAAACTCAGTAGAGGGAAAAAGTGCAATAATTTGACTACTACATGCATGAGCCTTCACATACGCACACAACATGCATTACGCTGGGAGTCTCACTGTGCTAAAATGTAGACCAGCGGACCTCTACAACCATCAGCTGCCCCATCAACTGCATCCGCTGCTTCTTCCTCCTCATCTGTGACCATGCCAAGTATTGGGACGCAGGTCTCCCACTGCAGAACCTCTGCTTCTCTACCCACTCCGGTCAGGTTGAGTGAGAGCCTGTCAGCTGTAACGGAAGTGGACATGACTGCTGTGTTTGTTTCACCGAGCACACCACATGTTTCTCAATCCACAGTAACATGTCCCCCTGCACCTCACTCACAGTCCAGCAGTTTGTCTGTTTCACCGTACTCCGCCCTCTCTCAGCACCGCAGCCAGCCCTCGGCCCTGCATTTGTGGTCGCGTAAAAGATTGGTTCCTCCCACACACGACAAAGCTAAGGTGAAAATCCACCGTCCACTATCTCCAATCTGTTGATCATGGAAATCTTGGTGTCAGGCCCTAATTTTTTGAACTGTGAACACACCTGTATGACGTCTTTTTTACTGCGGAGGTAACCGGAGAACCTGAAGGAAACCCCCGCAAACAGGGGGAGAACATACAAACTACTTGCAGATGTTGTCCTCTATCAACATAAAGGAGTTAGCTCGTTGTTTAGGAGATCAACCACCGCTGCTGTCTACCTTGTGAATATTGTGTTGAAGCTTGCAAGGTGTCATGAGTTTACCATGACAGAGAGGAGCCAGAAGACCACAGCCTCTGATTCATCCCACTCCTGCAGTCATTAAAAGGAAGCCTTTCACCTTCATATTAATCTGTGCAGGGGTTAATCTGCTCAGTTGTGAGCTCCTGGAAGCTTAACATGATTTACAACTGTGATAACGCTGTACCCCAACACATCAGACTGTCGCCTACCGTGGAAACCTTTAAAACGAAGCTGAAGACCCACTTCTTGTGACAAGCGTACAATCTGCGGTAACCCTCGCTCCAGCATACCACTGCACGACTAGCTGTACCCTGACCTACTGTATCCTCACCCATCACTTGTAGATTGTTTGTGCGCCCTCACGGGCAGGGTCTTCTCTCTTCTTGTACCAGTGACCCCATTTGACATGTAAAGCGCCATGGAATAACTGTCGCTGTAATAATAATAATAATTATAGTACTTGTACTCTGGGTCAATTGATGGCACTTTCTAGGTGTTTACTCCTAATCTGATGTGTTTTGGCAGCTTTTGGGCCAGTTTCAAGGTGTTGTATATGAGTTTTTTTTGTTCCCTCATTGAATCCTATAGCGTTCGGTAACGTTCGAATAAATTGGCGAATATTGCAAATTTGACAATTGTAATTCGAATCGAATATTGAAACATTCACTCATCTGTATCTGTGAGCAGCCAGCGATAGCGCCGTTCACAGACAATAAATACAACGAAAGGTATTTACAAAAATACTTGCTGTCACAATTTAAATCCATGAGGGCAATATTAATAGTAGTGGACCACCTCTTTAATGAAATTCCCTATGGATAGCATATATTTACCTATAGGGTGCAGTCTGACATCTGTATCATTCGGACTGCAGTGAACGGACTGGCGGGCGGCTCTGTGTGTGACAGCTTCATAGAAATACATGAAGCTGTCACACTTTGGTCAGGAGAGCTGCAGGCCAGTCCATGCATTGCAGTCTGATCTCAGTCCGATTTATACAGCCATCTGATTGGACCTTAACACCTACTGATAAACTCTCTACAGTGACTCCATACATACATTTAAGGGGTTTTAGACATTGTGGGGAGATTTTTTGAGACTAATGCTAGACAAAAATGACATACAGTAGATGCCTTTTGTCAATGCGCCAGTATGTTGCTATGTATAATACAGTATATATCTATATGCACTGCACAAAGATGGAATATACTCATATATAATACATACCCATGTATTATATAAGTGTATATACTATAAATAAGTATCTATATCGTCAGCAGCTATAGAAGTGCTGCAGTGGAGGAAGGCTGGGGTCAGGGGCCACTCTGAGCCTGATTTGTTACAGTGACAGGACGTGTCTGGGTCAGTACAAGCAGTGAATTACGGCCCCGTCACTCTAAGCGACGCTACAGCGATCCCGACAATGATACGACCTGTCACGTATTGTTTCTGCGTCGCTATGTGGTCGCTGGTGAGATGTCAAACAGTCAGATCATCCCAACGACGCAGCAACGATGCGGCGACCCGTAACGATCTGTATAACGATGCACGCCTATGTGTTTCTGTGTCTGAGTCGTCAACAAGGTCGTTGGTAAGGTGTCAAACACCCCGATACATGCTACCCAGTGGGACCTCAACGATCAAAGAAATGTCCAGACCATTCCGACACGACCAGCGATCTCACAGCAGGGGCCTGGTTGCTGCTAAGTGTCAAACATAGCGAGATCGCTACTGAGGTCGCTGTTGTGATCTCGCTTAGTGTGATGGGGGCTTAAGTGACTGAGTCCAGTGCTATCTGATCGGTGCAGGATAAGGTTTCTCAGTCACTCACAGCACCGGCCAGGGACAGCGCTGCCTCCTGTCACTGCTGCTCTGAAGAATCTGACTTGCAGCAGTTACAGCTCCCGGACATCCCTCACTTTGTCCTCTGGGAGAAGAGGACACAACGGCAGCTGGAGGGGACTCAGCATGGATGCCGGAGCTGCGGGAGATTCAACTAGCAGAGGGGAGGAAGCAGCTATCTGCACTGAGAGACCTCCGTGCTCTAAGCTTCTGCAGGGGGTAACACTGCTAGTGACGCGCCCCCTGGGCCGTGTGTGTGGGAGAATACCTGGAGCCGGGTCTCTGTGTAATGCTGGGGGTTGTAGTCTCCGTGGCGGCGACCCGGTACCGTGGCTCAGGGTGGTCAAACCAGTGGCGGATCTGTTTATTTGGTTTTGTAATGTTTAAATGTCCGACTACGCCACCCGTGGATTGCGGTCTCTGAGAACCGCCGCTGCGGGCAGACCTCTGAGGCTGATGTTGTGTTCGCAGCAGGGAGTAGTATAACTCCCCACGGGAGGAGTATAGCCTCAGGGCAGTGAGTGCAGATGGTGGGGGTGATGGTGCGCGGGAGCAACAGTAATGACTCAGAGTCCAGTGATGCAGTCCAGGGTCTTTACTCACAGTTTTACACTCCAAGCCACTTCTGCAGGTAATGGCTGCCACGTCGTACTGTGCTCACCAGTTGAGGGACTCGACCAACTCCCAGGTACCTTTGGAATGCTTTTCAGGACCCCCTTTGTGTGTCCTTTCTCTGGCCTGTTGTACCCCACAATTGACCACATTTCTGTCCAGCTGCCTCGGGCTTTGGCGGGCAAATGTATGTTCCGTTTCCCTGGGTCCTATATGGTGCCTTCCTAACGGGTGAAGTGAGGGGCCGTACACGTGCAATGCCACGGCCTCCAGTTACTAGCTGAGGGTAGTTGCTCTCCTCCACTAGATGAGGGATCTGGTTCCCTTTCTTGGCCTGACCCCCCTACTCTGGTAGCGGCGGGCGTACGGTGGCGACTGGCCGGTCCGTACCCCTGGCGTCCCTTCACTTGACTCCTGGAGCCTCCTCCGTTCCTCTACTCTCTGTTTTCTCTCTCCAGGCTCAGGCCTTGAGACTTGGCCTGCCTGCGGAGCAGAGCCCATGCAGAGCCCCTGCTCCCACTATCCTTCTCTCTCTTTTTTCTGACTCCAAAATGTTGCTCACCTTATATACTCCTACTTTTCAGTGCACCCAGAATCCACTCTCCCCACCCACACACTACCGGGTTCCCCCTTTCTAGGTGTTCCCTCCACCCACTCAAGCCAGGGACAGGGACAGTTGTGCTCACTCTTGGGAGCATTGTCGCCCTGCCCCCCCCCGGAAATGTGGTGTAGTGCATGTGGGTGTTAGGGTCCTGAGCCACACTCCATCCTTACCTGGAAGTGAGATATCACACCTCTGGGTGAGATGCAATACCTCGGGGCGCTACACTAGCCAGGTCCCCGCACATGTGACTGAGGAGATGCTCTCTCTCCTGTATCACTATCATTGAGCCTGCGAGCAGCAGCATCAACAAGAGGACAGGAAGGGGCCCCTAGCAGCGTCTTTTGCAGACTGCACGCCCACTCCTTCTGCAAATTAATCAGGTATGGGCCCCTTCCTCTCCTCTTTGTCTAAAAGCTGCCACTGGCTGCATGACAGAACAAGGAGTTTCTGGAGCTGATCGGGCCCCCTCCCCTTCGGGGCTCCGGTACAGTCGCACCGGCTGCACAAGTGGTATGTCTGCCCCTTTGCTACCCCATACCGTAATCTTGGGAATAGGACTAATGTGACATCCCCTCCTGGAGGCTTCCTCATGGCATTGATTACATGGTTTCTAGACCGATCTCTGGCTATCATTGTATCTAAGACAAAAGAAGGACTCATCGTCAGTTTGTGATGGCATCACACAACCATCCCTCAAAATTTGATCTTACTCTGAGGTTTCATGTTGCTAAAAAACCTTGCCTTGAATCTGGATTTAATGCCTCTCTCACATGCCACAGATTAGATCTGTGTGTTAGAACATTTGATAATTTTCAGGTCTTAGTGACATCTTATACTTCCTTGATATGCATAACCTTGGTGCATATCTTATGGATGCTCCATTTCTGGGGTGGCTGAGGGCTGGTGTTTGTAGTCTGAGAGGGGGCCAATATTCATGGCCCCTTCCTAGGCTATTAATATCAGCCCCCAGTTGTCTGCCTAGCCTTTGCTAACTGTTAAAAATAGGGGACCCCACATCAAATTTTTTTTCAGGTCCCCCATTTTAATAGCCAGTAAAGGCTAAGTATAGAGCTGAAAGCTGATATTAATAGCTTGGGAAGCTCCATGGGTATCACTCCCATGGGTATTACAGGGGAACCCACGCCATTTTAAAAAAACAAAAACTTTAATTTAACAATAAATGACATGTACAGTAAGCAACACAAACAAAGCAATGAATATATATCTCACTCACATTTATGTGTATGTACACCGCGTGCAGAATTATTAGGCAAATGCGTATTTTGATCACTTCGATACTTTTTATACATGTTGTCCTACTCCAAGCTGCATAGGCTTGAGAGCCAACTACCTATTAAGTAAATCTGGTGATGTGCATCTCTGTAATGAGGAGAGGTATTGTCTAATGACATCAACACCCTATATAAGGTGTGCTTAATTATTAGGTAACTTCCTTTCGTTTGGCAAAATGGGTCAGAAGAGAGATTTGACGGGCTCTGAAAAGTCCAAAATTGTGAGATGTCTTGCAGAGGGATGCAGCAGTCTTGAAATTTCCAAACTTTTGAAGCGTGATCACTGAACAATCAAGCGTTTCATGGCAAATAGCCAACAGGGTCGCAAGAAGCGTGTTGGCCAAAAAAGGAGCAAAATAACTGCCCATGAATTGAAAAATCAAGCGTGAAGCTGCCAAGATGCCATTCACCACCAGTTTTGTCATATATCAGAGCTGCAACGTTACTGGAGTATCAAAAAGTACAAGGTGTGTGATACTCAGGGAAATGGCCAAGGTAAGGAAGGCTGAAAAATGACCACCTTTGAACAAGAAACATAAGATAAAACGTCAAGAATGGGACAAGAAATATCTTACGACTGATTTTTCAAAGGTTTTATGGACTGATGAAATGAGAGTGACTCTTGATGGGCCAGATGGATGGGCCAGAGGCTGGATCAATAAAGAGCAGAGAGCTCCACTCCGACTCAGATGCCAGCAAGATGGAGGTGGGGTACTGGTATGGGCTGGTATCATGAAAGATGAACTTGTGGGACCTTTTCGGGTTGAGGATGAAGTGAAGCTCAACTCCCAGACCTACTGCCAGTTTCTGGAAGACAACTTCTTCAAGCAGTAGTACAGGAAGAAGTCGGTATCGTTCAAGAAAAACATGATTTTCATGCAGGACAATGCTCCATTACATGCATTCAACTACTCCACAGCGTGGCTGGCCAGTAAAGGTCTAAAAGAAGAAAAAATAATGACATGGCTCCCTTTTTCACCTGATCTGAACCCCATAGAGAACCTGTGGTCCATCATAAAATGTGAGATCTACAGGGAGGAAAAACGGTACACCTCTCGGAACAGTGTCTGGGAGGCTGTGGTGGCTGCTGCATGCAATGTTGAAAACAGATCAAGCAACTGACAGAATCTATGGATGGAAGACTGTTGAGTGTCATCATAAAGAAAGGTGGCTATACTGATCATTAGTTTTTTGTTTTTGCATGTCAGAAATGTTTATTTCTAAATTTTGCGCACTGATATTGGTTTAAATGGTGAAAATAAACAAGTGAGATGGGATTATATTTGGTTTTTATTAAGTTGCCTAATAATTCTGCACAGTAATAGTTACCTGCACAAACAGATATCCTCCTAAGATAGCCAAATCTATAAAAGCCCCACTCCAACTTCCAAAAATATTAAGCTTGGATATTTATGAGGCTTTTGGGTTGATTGAGAACATAGTTGTTGATCAATAATAAAAATAATCCTCTAAAATACAGCTTGCCTAATAATTCTGCACACAGTGTATATATATTTCTGAATTTGTGTATCTATCTATCTGTATATATCCAGTATATATATATATAGAGAGAGAGAGAGAGAGAGAGAGAGAGAGAGATACATATTTATATATGTAGTGAAGAATAATTTCTTTGAAAACTATGTGTAAATGACCTAGGCAATTCCCCTATGTAAAATCGTGCTGCACTAGGATCGCATGGCGATCAGATGTAAATAGAATGCTAGGTGAGAAAATGACACTTGCATGACACTCATACGTTTTTTCGATCCCAATATGGGAACTTTTTTTTCTCACATATGGGTATGAGCCCTTTGGTGCAATGTTGCAGAATTTTTGCACCATTTCTGCACCTATTATTTAAACTAGGTTACTTGCATTTTTTCATTGCGTTTTTGTGTGCGTATTTTTACCATGCATTTTTATTGCATTTTTGATGCTGCAGTTATTGTCTCTGGTGTGTCATTCTTTAAATAAGGCTTCATTTTGAAACTTTCTGGTATTTTGATCTCATTGAACTGTATTGACATACAGTACAGACCAAAAGTTTGGACACACCTTCTCATTTAAAGATTTTTCTGTATGTTCATGACTATGAAAATTGTACATTCACACTGAAGGCATCAAAACTATGAATTAACACATGTGGAATTATACTGTATACTTAACAAAAAAGTGTGAAACAACTGAAAATATGTCTTATATTCTAGGTTCTTCAAAGTAGCCACCTTTTGCTTTGATGACTGCTTTGCACACTCTTGGCATTCTCTTGATGAGCTTCAAGAGGTAGTCACCGGAAATGGTTTTCACTTCACAGGTGTGCCCTGTCAGGTTTAATAAGTGGGATTTCTTGCCTTATAAATGGGGCTGGGACCATCAGTTGTGTTGTGCAGAAGTCTGGTGGATACACAGCTGATAGTCCTACTGAATAGACTGTTAGAATTTGTATTATGGCAAGAAAAAAGCAGCTAAATAAAGAAAAATGAGTGGCCATCATTACTGTACTGTATGTAGGTGTGGATTACATGTGATTTCTATGCATGTCCACCACGGAAATGCACTAAAATGCATGTACATTTTTTACCTGCAGTTTTTCCTCATCTAATGTAAATCTTTGGAGAAAACTGCACAGAACCCTCTGCATACCCGAAAGAGAAATTGACATGTTGACGATTCGAAAAACGAACCACAGGTCAGTTTACGTAGCATAAATAAAATGCACAGTGCGCACAAGATTTCTATAAATCCCATCCACTTTGCTGGAACTGAAAGACTCTGAATTTTTTGACTCAGGGGAAACATGCAGCTTTTAAAGTATGTTTTTCTCTGAGAGGCCCCAGTACTTCAGAGTCAGACATACCTGGCTGAGATCATGCAGCCAGTGCCTGATACTCGCTGCCCGTGGATGATGGGTATCAGCTGTCAGGTGCTCAGTCTGCACCATGTGACCCCATCTGCAGCCGCCGCTAATGTCCGTTGATGTCACATCAACTTCCAGATTTCCTTGATTCACCCAAGCGTGACCCAATCGCATGCACCCCCTGATTGACTGGGCTGTGTGATGCCATGACCCAACCTACTCCACCGAGAGGGAAAAGGTTTCTATGTACGCCCCTGATCGTAACACCTCCACCAGGTAATTGGAATAACTTTCCTTTCACCCCTTTAGCACATGCACAGAAAATATTCACAACAACCCCCACCCCCATTAAAGTCAGTAAGTCATTTTATTGGGATTGCTTTTGTTTCTGCTGTAAAGCAATCTCTGAAATTGATGTTGCATCAGCCTATGAAATATGGCTAAACTATTTTATAATCAAAAATAAAAACAAGACTGGAAAATTCAAGAAAATGTTTCAGTATATTTGATATTGAATACAAACCACTATTCTCCACTGCACTGAATATAAGGCAGGATTCTTCAACACTTGAGCATTGAGCTGAATACAAACTCTCATGAGGCCTTATATATTTTTTAATCCAAGCGACTTGTCAAATGGTCTCTAGGAATTGATTTATAAATGACAATGACTCTGGTGAAATACTTCACGGAATTCATAATTCGGGGAAGTGATTGTGTAACAGCAGCACTCAGCTAATCATTCCTTCATAGTGATTTGGACTACGTGTACCAGTTACGCTCACTGTAAATCATATTCTTGTTTCCTGACAGTTTTCTGTTGAATAGAATGCTTTAAGAAAGTAGGAAACAAATGGGTGTTTATCTCCAGCAATACTCCCATAATACTGATGTGTGTCTGGAGATTAGACAGACGCTGGTTGTAAAGCAGAATGTCCTCATACTTGTGTACCACAGGCTGGTAGCTATGGCATGCTGTGCGCTGTCAGTGACCCAGGCACACTAGTAGTATTACGTGATAGTATATGTCCCAGGCAACACACATAGATATAGAAGGAAAAACAAAGGTATTTTTACCAAATGTAAAGTGATATTATAAAAGAGCTGACTAATAGGGACCCTGTCATTAGGTTCATGCTGCTCAAACCACAGGCAGCATAAATCAGATTCTGCTGTTGTGTTTCAGAGATAACATAGTGTGAAAAACTATCTGGGACCACGGGGAGAGACCTGCCGAGTCTAGTGTGGTCCCCGACCAGTTTTTCTCCCACTTGCTCGAGATAATTGAAAGGTTTCTCCCTTTGCAAGAGACCCATCAATCACCTGGAGCCGGGAAGGCAGAAGCCAGATGGGCATCCTGCTGGACTAGTCCAGCCTCTCCCTATAGTTCCAAATCTTCAGGTTCGGGCAGTATGAATCCAACAAGACATTCACCAGAAATCCTTTCCTCCATAGCCAATTTTTATTTTTGTACTTATGTTTTCGTTCCAAGAGCCATAACTTTTTTATTTTTAAGATGACATATGAGGGCTTGTATTTTGTACAACGAGTTGTAAGTTTGAATGACGCCATTCGTTTTAACATTCATTGTATTGGAAAATGTGAAAAAATGCAATTCTGCCATGGTTTTTGGGGTTTTGTTTTATGAAATACAGTATTTTTCAGATTATAAAAATGCACTTTTTTCCCTCAAATTTGGGGGGAAAATTGGGGTGTGACTTATAATTCGAATATAGCTTACCGAGGGAGGAGGAGGTGTTCGGCAGTGCGAGGCTGCGCGGGCTCCGGACTTTCAGAACATGTTCAAAGTCCCTGCACTTCCCATACTTTTCACTGTAATGGACTTAGGGAAAATGTCCGCCGGAGGTGCCGCATACACAAATTGAAATCTCAGCTCCCAAGATCTCTGCTCCCGACGTTTCAATCTGTGCATGCGCCGCCTCCGACGGACATTTTCCAGAAGTCCACTGCAATGAAAAGAAAGGGAAGTGTGGGGTCTTTCAACATGTTCTGAATGTCCAGAGCCCGTGGAGCCTCGCACCGCTGAACACCTCCTCCACCCAGTCCGGGTCCAAAGCATCATCCCACTCCTGCTGCTGCCACCTTCTTGCCTCCTGGGACCCCGCTCCACCACAGCCGCCCCCCATTAAGCTACCATAAAAGCGGACTATAAGATACACCACTATTTTATTAAAAAATGTTTTTCCTATTTTCCTCCCCAAAATTTGGGGTGCGTGTTATGGTCCTGCAATCAGCATGAGCAAGGGACAATGATGAGAGTAGTATTCTGCTCCCCCTTTGTCCTGTTGTAGAAATGAGAATAAAATAATAAAATCCTTGTACTCACCTGTCCGAAAATGTCCCCCTCTATAATCCATGCGACCGCTAAGCAGCAGCACAGGAGTCGGGGAGAATAACTCGCTCCAGTGAGCAGACCCTGGAGCTGCGCTCAGTGAGTGACAGGACATTGTTTGTGGAGCTCAGTGAAGGTCCAGGGCCTGCTCGCTGCAGCGAGTCATCTTCCCGGCTCATCGGCGTGAGCGGTCACATGGATTACAGTGGGGGACATCTTCGGGCAGGTAAGTATAAGGATTTTTTTATTTTATTTTTATTTTTATACCCCGACACAGCGGGGACAGAATACTACTCTCGTCATTGTCCTTTGCTAGTGCTGATCGCTGCGCCGGCAAGGGACAATGATGAAGGTAGCGTTCAGCACCCGGCACTTGGGAACAGTGCTAACTGTACTGGTGATTCCCAGGTGCCGGTGCGTGTCACATTGATGTCAAACGGATGCCATCCATGTGTCATCAGTGTGGAACCTTTTGCGGCCCGTTCTGTGAGAAAAAATGAACATGTCAGCATGTTTTGCCCACGGACACACGGTCCATGGAAACACACTGACGTGCACAGAACCATTCATTTGAATGGGTCAATGTATGTCAGTGTCTCCAGTACGTGTGGAAACGGACACCACATGTACTCCAAACACTGACGTCTGAAAGGCAGTTTGATTTACTTTATTGTATTTTTTTTAGGGAGGCGTGGTGACCGAAAATCCGCAACTCTGGTGTTTTGATTTTTTTTCTGTTTACAATGTCTTGCAGTCTTGACAAATAACGCAAGTCCCGCATTCGAAACGCGTTGCCCTGGCTATAGAACATGACTGTGGAATCTGATTTTAAAAGTTTTTTCTACAATAAAAGAATTTTGGACTATTCATGAAGCTGGAAATCTTCTTCTTTCATGCCTAGTGGCGGGCTGATGACAGAGAGGGCAGGAACACAGGGAGTGGCGAGCTGAAGACAGAGAGGGCAGGAACACAGGGAGTTATGGGCTGATGACAGAGAGGGCAGGGACACAGGGAGTGGCGGGCTGATGACAGAGAGGGCAAGAACACAGGGAGTGGCAGGCTGATGACAGAGAGTGCAGGAACACAAGGAGTGGCGGGCTGATGAAAGAGGGCAGGAACACAGGGAGTGGCAGGCTGATGACAGAGAGGGCACGAACACAGGGAGTGGCGGGCTGATGACAGAGAGGGCAGGGACACAGGGAGTGGCGGGCTGATGACAGAGAGGGCAAGAACACAGGGAGTGGCAGGCTGATGACAGAGAGTGCAGGAACACAAGGAGTGGCGGGCTGATGAAAGAGGGCAGGAACACAGGGAGTGGCAGGCTGATGACAGAGAGGGCACGAACACAGGGAGTGGCGGGCTGATGACAGAGAGGGCAGGAACACAGGGAGTGGCGGGCTGATGACAGAGAGCACAGGAACACAGGGAGTGGTGGGCTGATGATAGAGAGGGCAGGAACACAGGGAGTGGTGGGCTGATGACAGAGAGGTCAGTAATACAGGGAGTGGTGGGCTGATGACAGAGAGTGCAGGAACACAGGGAGTGGCGGGCTGATGACAGAGAGGGCAGGAACACAGGGAGTGGTGGGCTGATGATAGAGAGGGCAGGAACACAGGGAGTGGCAGGCTGATGACAGAGAGCGCAGGAACACAGGGAGAGGTGGGCTGATGACAGAGAGCACAGGAACACAGGGAGTGGCGGGCTGATGACAGAGAGGGCAGGAACACAGGGAGTGGCGGGCTGATGACGGAGAGAGCAGGAACACAGGGAGCGACGGGCTGATGACAGAGAGCGCAGGAACACAGGGATTAGCGGTCTGACGACAAGTAAATGATAGCACACAAGCACAAGGGTTGGGAGGCAGACAACAGAGGACAAATAGCTCACAGAATGATGTAGAGGACGCTAGCACAGAGAATGAGCAGCAGACCAGATCACTGGATGAAGAAAGAAATATAAAAATGGACTATATGGCAGGAAATGAGAAGCTGATAACAGAGAGCACTAGTAAAGAAAAAAGAGAGAATGATAGGTAATTTTCTTGTTTGCAGGGCAGTTGGGATCTTGGATACCTTTTAAATGCAGCTGAAAGGTGGTTGTTCTAGTGTAGGGGGGTTCAAGAAGAGGAAGAAGACGCCGAGGCAGCAAGAGGGTTGTTAAGTGTTTTATATTTGTTATATGTTTATGTGACTTATGATAAAATGTTTGCTGTGAAATCCCTATGGCTGATTATTGTATGCCGGTTTTCCCATAGGCTCTGCCTAAGGCCGTCCCTGGGATGCGGGAGGTCTGTCCAGAGGGGGAACTATAGAATAGATAGGGATTCAGCTGCATTACACTGCTTAAACACCAGAGAGTTAAGACAGGGGTTACATCATTAGCTGGGAGGAGTTAGAGCATTAGAGCAGTTTTTATAGAAAATCATTTCCGGGTTGCAGACAGTGTTGGGGGAGAGTGAGTAGTGAGGAGCATTAGGCAGTGTATGCCTGCCGTCAGGGGAGGCCTGTGACAGGCCACCTCATCCCTGGGTTCAAGACCCGATTGTACTGGTTCCATGTACAGAGAGAGACGGAGTGTGGAGGAAGACTGAGCAGACAGGAAAACAGACTCCTTCAGCAGTAGCAGCAGTGAAGTGTTTTACTAGTGCAAGTTATCAGAACATAATGAAGACACCTTTGAGACCGATTCTGGACGCCGGCACAGTCCTAGGCGCATGGCCCGTCAGAGGTGCTCAAGGCGAGGCCTCTATATCCCTAGAGGGGAGATTCTCAGCTGGGTAGCAGAAGAAGTGGATTATGGTTTGTCTCAGGAAGGGAAGAGAGCAAACACTGGAAAGGAACATAACCAAGGGTACGTCACTAACCAAAGAACTTGTCTTGAGCTGTATACTGCAGCCATGTATGGAAGAATTGCACAGTAAAAGCGAGCCTGTTAACCCGGATCTACGATCTCCTGCCTTGCTTGAAGTCAGTGTCGGTTCCATGAACAGTGTAACCGTGAGTACAGCAAATCCTCCATTGCAGCACACACTCTGGTCTCAGTCCTTAATAGAGATGAGCGAACATTTCAGAGTTCGGTTTGGGAAACTTCGATGAACAAACAGACATTCGCCAAATTTATTTGTCAAATATTCGAAAACATTTCCGAATCCCATAGGAGTCAATGGGGGGACAAAAAAAAATGCATATACAACACCTACAAATGGGCCCAAAAGCTGTCAAAACACATCAAATTAGGTGTAGACCCCAGGGAACTGCCATCAATTGACCCAGAGTATAAGTACTATAATTATTATTACTATGACAGCCACATTTATTCCATGACGCTTTACATTTCAAAAGGTGTTACAGACTGGTACAAGAGGAGAGAGGACCCTGCCTGTGAGGGAGCACAAACAATCTACAAGGGATGGGGGAGGATACAGTAGGTCAGGGTACAGCTAGTCACGCAGCGGTATGCTGAAAAGAGGCTTACAACAGATTGTACGCTTGTCAAAGAAGTGGGTCTTCAGCTTCCTTTTCAAGGTTTCCAGGGTAGGCGACTGTCTGATGTGTTGGGGTACAAAGTTACACAGTAGCGAAGATGCACGGGACAAATCTTATATGCGATTGTGACAAGTGAGATAAGAGGGAAGTAGAGAAGGAGATCTTGGAAGAATGGGAGGTTGCGTGCAGGAAACTAGTACAGGGAGTCTAGGTCACACATGTATGGAGGAAACAGGTTTTCGATGGCTTAGTATGCCAAAATTAGACTTTTCAACTGGAGTGTCTGGGCAACAGGGAGCCCACGCAGGGATTGACTGTGGTGAGAAGCCTGGGAATAGCGGAGTGTTAGGTGGATTAATCGACCAGCACACTTTAGGATAGATTGGAGGGGTGCGAGAGTGGTAGAAGGGAGGCCACAGAGCAGGAGCTTGTAGTAAAAGTGGCGGGAGATGATGAGGGCATGCACTGGTCTTTTTTTAGATGCATAGTTGAGGAATGTACGGATCCCCAAGATACTTTGGAGTTGGAGTCAGCAGCAAATGAAAAGGGCTTGGATCTGACATTTGAAGGACAGATCAGAGTAAAGCTTGCGGGACTGGAGAGAGTGGGCAGACATTCACTTTAGAAGATAGGTCAGTTAGGGGGGTATGGATGAGATGGTGGAAAGACGATGCATTCCATTTTCTCCATGTTAATTTTTACCAATCTAGCAGAGAAGAAAGATGAAATACAGGACACACATTGTGGGATTCTGGTTAGCAAGGCAGTTATACCAGGTCCAGAGAGGTAGATCTGTGTGTCCTCAGCATAGAGGTGATACTGAAAGCCGTGAGACCATGAGCTGTCCCAGACTGAAAGTGTATATGGAGAAGAGCCTGTGTCCCAGAACATTACCCGTGCCCTCCCCAGTGCACTTACTGGGAAGGACTGCCTAATCAAAAACATGTGGACAAGTGAATGTGGCCAGGGACGGTACAGAGCCAGTCAACAGTGAAAAATCAGCCATAAAGTATCGGGGAACTTCCCACAGACTTTTCTTGGCCAGGGCTGCTTCCTGGCAGGGTTGGACGGGCCCCCCAGAGAAACGGAGAATCCCCCAGTGGGCCCTGGATTCTCCATCAGGAGAGTTCATAGAGCAAACCTTGCAGGTTGTGATGATGATGAGGCCTCCCATCGCTTTAGTTTTCTGTTACATGGAATGCAAATGCAAGTATGCAGCCGGCCACTCACAGGCCGCAAAAGTAAGCTGCCACATTTCTGGGCAGCTGCTTGCACTTGAAATGTTGTATTTTAGGCTCATGTAGGCGGAAGCTTTTCACAACCTCATGGCGACGGTGGCGGTCGGGTATCCATACTCGATCCCCAGCCGCCACTATTTTTCCTGATGTCGTCCCCGCCTTCCACAAGCACGGGTCCCAGAACGTTACTAGTGCCCCCCTTCCCCTCCTTCCCAGTACACTGTCTGGGAAGGACCGCCTAACCACAAACACATGGACAAGTGAATGTGGTCAGGGACGGTACGGAGCCAGTACACAGCTTGTCAGTGAGAGTTGTATTTCACCACAGCCATATTCTTTAGCTTGGTGAAAGGACTTGAGACACCTTATGTACTCCAGCTGTCATTTCTCCCAGAAAGTCCTCTAATGCATCTTGCATAAGCAATGGCAGCCCTTTCAACATCAGCTCATACTTCTCGTTGGTGCTTAGTAGTGATGAGTGAGCACTAAAATGCTCGGGTACTCGTTGCTCGGGTCGAGAAAATTGGAATACTCGGGTGCTCGACCCGAGCAATGATCTCAATGTAAGTCTCTGGGAAACTCGAGCATTTTTCAGGCGGCTCCCCCCGGCGGTCTGCAGAGGCCCTAAAAATTGCCCAAATCAATGGGAACAGTGCTCAAATGACATGGGAACAGCATGGGGATGACCCCTGGAAGCATCTCTGACTCCCAGATCACTGCTGTCAGCAACGTGGTCAGAGTATTACGCCACTTTTACGGACACACAATAAAACATACAAAAACAAAACCAAAATGAATTTTCCTGGGAAATATGTTAAGGAACATCCTTTCCAGGGTAATGACTTGTATATAAGGCAAAATAAATAACCAATAACAAAAATACTCCTCCACAACTTGGGCTATGCTCACACGTAGCGTTTTTGATGCGTTTTTGCACTATTGAATTGCTTTGAACCAAGGCAAATGCATTCACCAGGAAATGTCATTTTAACATTTTACAATCTTATCTGGCCATATGATGTGCGACACATCATCAGACACATGCATACAGTGCTGAAAAGACATGGTAACAGCATGGGGAAGACCTCTGGAAGCATCTCTGACTTCCAGGTCACTGCCTAAAAGTGTGCCCATCATAAGTGATCCTTGACGCATGTGAAGATGCCTCCCGCCATGCATCTGTCATTGCAGACTTGCAACAACCACCATCCATGTCCTTGTCCCACTGCAGCGTTCAGTTGTCCCTACTCCATTCCTTAGAATGCAAGTGCAAGTATGCAGCCAGCCACCCACCCACCCACAGGCTGCATTACTATACTGCCATATTTTTGAGAGCTGCTTGAACTTGAAATATGGCCTTTTAGGCTCGTGGAGGCGAAAGCTTTTCACAATCTCATGCTGGCGGCGGCTGGGTGTCCATACTTGGTCCCCAGCCGCCACTATATTTCCCGGTATCGCCTCCGCCTTCCATAAGCACGGGTCCCACAACATTACCCGTGCCCTCCCCAGTGGACTTACGGGGAAGGACCGCCTAACCACAAACACGTGGACAGGTGAATGTGGCTAGGGACGGTACGGAGCCAGTCCACAACTTTTTTTGCTGAGAGTTGTATTTAGCTCGGTGAAAGGACTGGAATAGAGGGAAACCGTATGTACCCTGCATGTCATTTCTCCCAGGAAGCCCTGTAATTGAGCTTGTTGCAAAAGCAATGGCAGTCCGTCCAACATCAACTTGCACTTGTCGGTGGTGCTTTGACACACACACACATCTTTCTTTGCGCATTTAATTTCTTGAATACAGAGTTGGACAATGGCCTGATATGTAATGCGTTTTGAGAAATAACATGCATAAGCATGGTCGATCCACATTAGCAAAGCAGCCATAGAGTGTCCGGGAACCTTCCCTCACACTTTTCTTTAGCCAGGGCTGCTTTTCGGCAGGGTTGGATGGGCTCACCAGAGAACCGGAGACTCCTCCGGCGGGCCCTGGCTTCTCCTTCAGGAGAGTTTATAGTGCCGAGGTGAGGCCATGATTATGATAGAGGCCCACCATCTGCTTAGTTTTCTGTTTCTTGGAATGCAAGTGCAAGTATGCAGCCAGCCACCCACCCACAGGCCGCAACACTAAACTGCCAGATTTCTTGAAATTACTTGAAATATGGTCTTTTAGGCTCGTGGAGGCGGAAGCTTTTCACAATCTCATGCCGGCGGCGGCTGGGTGTCCATACTCGGTCCCCAGCCGCCACTATATTTCCCGGTATCACCTCCGCCTTCCACAAGCACGGGTCCCACAACATTACCCGTGCCCTCCCCAATGCACTTACTGGGAAGGACCGCCTAACCACAAACACGTGGACAGGTGAATGTGGCCAGGGATTTACTGAGCCAGTCCACAACTTTTTTTGCTGAGAGTTGTATTTAGCTCAGTGAAAGGACTGGCAAAGATGGAAACGTATGTACCCTGCGTGTCATTTCTCCCAGGAAGTCTTCTAAAGCTGCTTGCACTTGAAATGTGGCCTGAACATTACTGCTGGTACTTTTCTGTGGAAATTTGCTTGCCTCCTACCAGCCTGGAATATTTCCAGCAAACTATGGTATGACGCCATGGTATTAGCACTGCCCCCAGTACCAGTAGCGAAGCCATCCCCAATTTACTTCTCAGGAATTTTAATTGGTAGACTGAGTGGCTGCCCAAATACATTTTCTCACAAAGGAGCTGAAGATAGAGTGGCAGTAGGTGCAAGTTTCTCCAGCCTGTTAGATATTAGAGGGTGAACGACAGTGCATTGGATCAGTGGTTAGCACTGAAGCGTTGCAGAGCTGGGATCCTGGGTTCAAATCCCAGCAAGGACAACATTTGCAAGGACTTTGTATGTTCTCCCCGTGTTTGCGTGGCCTCCTTAGTAAAAAAGCAGCCATAGAGTGTCCGGGAACCTTCCCACACACTTTTCTTAGCCAGGACTGCTTCTCGGCAAGTTGGACGGTCCCACCAAAGAATCCTCTGGTATGCCTTGGCTTCTACCTCAGGAGAGTTCATGATAGCACTAACTTTGCAGCTACTATGGGGCTCTTGAGCGGGTGAGAGAGGTTAGCCCTCAAAATCAAATCCTCTGGTGGACACAATGTTTTTCAATCTGAAACAGCTTCTCAGTGGGAGTTGTATTTCACCACAGCCATATACTTTAGCTCGGTGAAAGGACTGGCATAGAGGGAAACCATATCTACCCCGGGTGTCATTTCTCCGTCACCAGGTTCCGCCCATTGTCACACACGACCATGCCTGGCTGTATGTTCAGCGGTGAGAGCCACAGATCAGGCTGCTGTCTTAAAGCTTTCAACAACTCTGCAGCGCTGGGCGGTTTGTCAATTAAGCATTAAGCATGTTATCTTCAGCACAGCCTGTTGCTGCTTGGCCAAGGTAGTGCTGCACTGCTGTCAGCTTGTGACTGATGTGATCATTTCGGAGATGGAGGAGGAGGTGCATGAGCTGAACAATGGGATTAAAATGTTGTTAAATTGGTGATGCTGTTTTTTATACTAAAAAAGATCCTACTGTTTTGTTTTGTTAACGCTATTTTTTAAGACAAATGTATTCACCGGGAAATGTCATTTTAACATTTTACAACCTTATCTGGCAATGTGGTGTGTGACACAACATCAGACACATCCTTTTTTATTTATGATGGAGGAACTCTGAAAGTCATAAAGCCTATTTTTACAGGGACATCAGACGGCCCTTACTATTCTTAAAAGGCCAGCAGTCGGCCCTAGCTATTGTTAGAGAGCCATCAGCCGGCTATGCTTTGTTGTTCCCAAAATTAACAAGTGGGTCTCCTATACTGTTATTGCGTATCCAGTGACTGCAAGGGCTGCCAATAATTTGGACGCAACCCAATACCCATTTGAAGAGACATAGAGGAGGATCTCAGTAAAAAAAATGTTCCCATTATAAAGGAGCGGGTCTCCTAGAGTGGTAATGCCCATGCTGTGACTGCAAGGTCTGCCAAAATTTGGGAAGAACCCCACTAAGAATTTAAAGACATATAGAGCAGGGCCACAGTAACAAGGTACGACATGTTCCCATTAGAAAGGAGAGGGCCTGCTATACAGTTATAGGATATGCAGTGACTCCAACGGCTGACCAATTTTAGGAAAAACCCCACTAAGATTTTAAAGACATATAAAGCAGGGCCACGGTAGCAAGGTACGACTTGTTCCCATTAGAAAGGAGAGAGTCTGCTATACAGTTATAGGGTATGCAGTGAGTCCAACAGCTGACCAATTTTAGGAAAAACCCCACTAAGAATTTAAAGACACACGGAGCAGGGTCACAGTAACAAGGTACGACATGTCCTCATTAGAAAGGATAGGGTCTGCTATACAGTTATAGGGTATGCAGTGAGTCCAACGGCTGACCAATTTTAGGAAAAACCCCACTAAGAATTTAAAGACAAACGGAGCAGGGCCACAGTAACAAGGTACGACATGTTCCTATTAGAAAGGAGAGGGTTTGCTATACAGTTATAGGGTATGAAGTGAGTCCAACAGCTGACCAATTTTAGGAAAAACCCCACTAAGAATTTAAAGACACACAGAGCAGGGCCACAGTAACAAGGTACGACATGTTTCCATTAGAAAGGAGAGGGTCTGCTATACAGTTATAGGGTATGCAGTGAGTCCATCGGCTGACCAATTTTAGGAAAAACCCCACTAAGAATTTAAAGACACACGGAGCAGGGCCACAGTAACAAGGTTCGACATGTTTCCATTAGAAAGGAGAGGGTTTGCTATACAGTTATAGGGTATGCAGTGAGTCCAACGGCTGACCAAGTTTAGGAAAAACCCCACTAAGAATTTAAACACAAACGGAGCAGGGCCACAGTAACATGGTACGACATGTTCCCATTAGAAAGGAGAGGGTTTGCTATACAGTTATAGGGTATGCAGTGAGTCCAACAGCTGACCAATTTTAGGAAAAACCCCACTAAGAATTTAGAGACACACAGAGCAGGGCCACAGTAACAAGGTACGACATGTTTCCATTAGAAAGGAGAGGGTCTGCTATACAGTTATAGGGTATGCAGTGAGTCCAACGGCTGACCAATTTTAGGAAAAACCACACTAAGAATTTAAAGACACACGGAGAAGGGCCACAGTAACAAGTACGACATGTTCCCATTAGAAAGGAGAGGGTCTGCTATACAGTTATAGGGTATGCAATGAGTCCAACGGCTGACCAATTTTAGGAAAAACCCCACTAAGAATTTAAGGACACACAGAGCAGGGCCACAGTAATGACAAATTCCCATTAGAAAAGAGAGAGTCTCCCATAGTGTTGGCCTATGCAGTGAATGCAAGGGCTGCAAAAAATTTGGAGGCACTTTAAGGCCCCTTGGAAGAGACGTGGAGGAGGGCCTCATCAAAAAATGTTCCCATTAGAAAGGAGCGGGCCTCCTATACTTGTAATGCCCTTGCACTAAGAGTATGGGCTGACAAACATTTACCCCTGGGGTGTATACATGAACATACTGTATAAAAAAAATTTTTCACAGACATCATAAACACCCTTTAAAAAAATTATGTGGGTGTTGCATCACGGACCACAGTCACCCTGGTGATATGGTGGTGGAGGATGAGGAGAAGGAGGAGGACAAGAGCAAATAGACAAAATCGGGAAGCATATAACCATGTGTGGGTGTGAAAAGGTGCATGGGAATACACCTCCCAAGAAAAGACACTGGATTTGATTTTATGTTACGCTGCTATCATTCGGTGGTGTTGAGAAGTCTGGCCCAATCCAGCCCTTGTTCATTTTTATAAGAGTCAGCCTGTCAGCATTTTCAGTTGGCAGGCGGATGCACTTATCAGTTATAATTCCACCAGCGGCACTAAAAACTGGCTCTGATAAAACGCTGGCAGCAGGGCAGGCCAGGACCTCCAAGGCATAGAGAGCCAGTTCATTGCACGTATCCAGCTTGGATACCCAATAATTATAAGGCACAGAGGAATCACGGAGGACGTTGGTACTGTCAGCAAGGTACTCCCTCAGCATCTTCCCAAACTTTGCACTCCTTGTAAGAGCACCCCGCGCCTCAGGGCCTGTGCGATGGGAGGGTCTGAGAAAACTCTCCCAGAACTTTGACAGTGTTCCCCTGCCTCTGCTGGATTGAAGTTGTGTCTTTCTCTCCTGTACTCCTTGGTTGACCAACTAAGTGTGCCCTCTGCCGCCAGCGTTTTCAGATGGGAATTTTTTAATAGTTCCGCAACAAGGGCCATTTGGTACGACCCCATTTTTGTAGACCTGTCCGTCTCAGGAATAAGAGATATAAAGTTCTCCTTGTAGCATGGGTCTAGAAGTGTCACCAACCAGTAATAACTGTCACCAAAAATTTTGAGAACGCGAGAGTCATGGGAAAGGCAGCGCAACATAAACTCAGCCATGCGTGCCAGAGTGCTAACAGGCAAGACTTCCATGTCCTCACCAAGAGGATGACTGACAATGCTCTCCTCCTCCTCCTCTCTGTCCTCTGGCCATCCACGCTTAATAGACAGTATGACAGCTGTGCAGGCAGTACCGTCTATAGTGCATGAAACTAGCTCCTGTCCTTCCTCCTCCTCCTCTTTCTCATTGTCACCCAATCTGCTTTGGGATGAGATGAGGCTTGGCTGTGTGTAATCACCCTGTATGGTTCTTTGCTCCATCTCATCGTGCTCGGCCTGCAATGCATCCTCTTTGATTGTGAGCAGAGAGCATTTCAGAAGACAGAGAAGCAGGATGGTGACGTTAATTATGGCGTCATCGCCGCTCACCATCTTGGTGGAGTCCTCAAAGTTTTGGCGGATGGTTCATATGTCTGACATCCATGTCCACTCCTGAGGTCTTATGTGTGGTGTCTGAACTGAATACCGACGGCCTTGTTGATGCTGGTACTCAACAACTGCCCTATTCTGCTCACAAATCCTTCCCAACATCTGCAGTGTAGAATTCTAACTAGTGTTGTGCGAGCATGCTCGACACTGCTCGGTACTCACCCGAGCATCTCATAACTCGGGCGGGATCTCGGGTCTCCGCCCTACACGTTTGGCGCTCTTTACAGAGCCAATGAGCATGCAGGGATTGCCAGTCAGTGTAATGCCGCAGCCATGTTGTTTGTGGGCATAACAGTGATTGGCTGGCCGCACAGCGTCACCTCGAGTATTTAAAACCGGGCGCCGCCATCTTGGACACAGTCGCTCCGGATAAGTGTAGGGTCAGTGCTGCTGAGATTTATACTCCGAAATAGTTAGTGTAGGGTCTCTAAAGCCTGCCAAATCAAACAAACAGTCCTTCTCAGGACTAATATCCATCCCAGATATCAGGCAGGCATGCAGGCTGTATAGAAGATGCAGTGGTTATACCAGCAAATGCTGCATTACAGTCCTGTGTGCTCCTGTTGGTAAAATTGCTAGACTTATCACCCCAGTCTCAGGGGCCAGGAAAAATTTTTTTTTTCATCTAAATCCTGTTTTGTTTTTTTTTCCTCAGTCAGACTGTCCAAATACGCATCTTATTAACCTTTTGGCACTCCCCCCCCCAAAAAAAATAAATTGAGTGTGTCTGTGACTGTTCAGACACCAATATATCTGTTTAAAAGAGTCTGGTATAGGTCAGAAAAATATAACTGTGGTTTTGTAGTTCCACGGTTAAAATCTCTGTAATATCCTGTTTTTGGCATTTTTTGCCATAAAAAAAAACTGTAATAGTGTCTCCCTGACTGGTTAGACACCAATATATCTGTTTAAAAGAGTCTGGTGTACGCCACATAACTATAACTGTGGTTTTGCAGTTCCATGGGTCAAATCTCTGTATTATCCAGCTTTTGGTATTTTTTCCGTAAAGAAAAACAGTAATAGTGTCTACCTGATTGTTCAGACACAAATATATCTGTTTGAAAGATTCTGGTGTAGGCCAGAAAAATATAACTGTGGTTTTGCAGTTCCACGGTTCAAATCTCTGTATTATCCAGCTTTTGGTATTTGTTCCAAAAAGAAAAACAGTAATAGTGTCTCCCTGATTGTTCAGACACAAATATATCTGTTTGAAAGATTCTGGTGTAGGCCAGAAAAATATAACTGTGGTTTTGCAGTTCCATGGTTCAAATCTCTGTATTATCCAGCTTTTGGTATTTATTCCGTAAAGAAAAACAGTAATAGTGTCTCCCTGATTGTTCAGGCACAAATATGTCTGTTTGAAAGATTCTGGTGTAGGCCAGAAAAATATAACTGTGGTTTTGCAGTTCCATGGTTCCAATCTCTGTATTATCCAGCTTTAGGTATTTATTCCATAAAGAAAAACAGTAATAGTGTCTCCCTGATTGTTCAGGCACAAATATGTCTGTTTGAAAGATTCTGGTGTAGGCCAGAAAAATATAACTGTGGTTTTGCAGTTCCACGGTTCAAATCTCTGTATTATCCAGCTTTTGGTATTTATTCCGTAAACAAAAACAGTAATAGTGACTCCCTGATTGTTCAGACACAAATATATCTGTTTGAAAGATTCTGGTGTAGGCCAGAAAAATATAACTGTGGTTTTGCAGTTCCATGGTTCAAATCTCTGTATTATCCAGCTTTTGGTATTTATTCCGTAAAGAAAAACAGTAAAAGTGTCTCCCTGATTGTTCAGGCACAAATATGTCTGTTTGAAAGATTCTGGTGTAGGCCAGAAAAATATAACTGTGGTTTTGCATTTCCATGGTTCAAATCTCTGTATTATCCAGCTTTTGGTATTTATTCCGTAAAGAAAAACAGAAATAGTATCTCCCTGATTGTTCAGGCACAAATATGTCTGTTTGAAAGATTCTGGTGTAGGCCAGAAAAATATAACTGTGGTTTTGCAGTTCCACGGTTCAAATCTCTGTATTATCCAGCTTTTGGTATTTATTCCGTAAACAAAAACAGTAATAGTGAATCCCTGATTGTTCAGACACAAATATATCTGTTTGAGAGATTCTGGTGTAGGCTAGAAAAATATAACTGTGGTTTTGCAGTTCCACGGGTCAAATCTCTGTATTATCCTGTTTTGGGCATTTTTTGCCGTAAAAAAAAACAGTAATAGTGTCTTCCTGAGTGGTCAGACACCAATATATCTGTTTAAAAGAGTCTGGTGTAGGCCAGAAAAATATAACTGTGGTTCTGCAGTTCCACGGTTCAAATCTCTGTATTATCCAGCTTTTGTTTTTTTTTCCGTAACGAAAAACAGTAATAGTGTCTCCCTGATTGTTCAGACACAAATATATCAGTTTGAAAGATTCTGGTGTAGGCCAGAAAAATATAACTGTGGTTTTGCAGTTCCACGGTTCAAATCTCTGTATTATCCAGCTTTTGGTATTTTTTCCGTAAAGAGAAACAGTAATAGTGTCTCCCTGATTGTTCAGACACAAATATATCTGTTTGAAAGATTCTGGTGTAGGCCAGAAAAATATAACTGTGGTTTTGCAGTTCCACGATTCAAATCTCTGGTTTATCCAGCTTTTGGTATTTATTCCGTAAAGAAAAACAGTAATAGTGTCTCCCTGATTGTTCAGACACAAATATATCTGTTTGAAAGATTCTGGTGTAGGCCAGAAAAATGTAACTGTGGTTTTGCAGTTCCATGGTTCAAATCTCTGTATTATCTAGCTTTTGGTATTTTTTCCATAAGGAAAACAGTAATAGTGTCTCCCTGATTGTTCCGACACAAATATATCTGTTTGAAAGATTCTGGTGTAGGCCAGAAAAATATAACTGTGGTTTTACAGTTCCACGGGTCAAATCTCTGTATTATCCTGTTTTTGGCATTTTTTGCCGTAAAAAAAACGTAATAGTGTCTTCCTGAGTGGTCAGACAACAATATATCTGTTTTAAAGAGTCTGGTGTAGGCAAGAAAAATATAACTGTGGTTCTGCAGTTCCACGGTTCAAATCTCTGTATTATCCAGCTTTTGTTTTTTTTTCCGTAGCGAAAAACATTAATAGTGTCTCCCTGATTGTTCAGACACAAATATATCTGTTTGAAAGATTCTGGTGTAGGCCAGAAAAATATAACTGTGCTTTTGCAGTTCCATGGTTCAAATCTCTGTATTATCCAGATTTTGGTATTTATTCCGTAAAGAAAAACAGTAATAGTGTCTCCCTGATTGTTCCGACACAAATATATCTGTTTGAAAGATTCTGGTGTAGGCCAGAAAAATATAACTGTGGTTTTACAGTTCCACGGGTCAAATCTCTGTATTATCCCGTTTTTGGCATTTTTTGCCGTAAAAAAAAACGTAATAGTGTCTTCCTGAGTGGTCAGACAACAATATATCTGTTTGAAAGATTCTGGTGTAGGCCAGAAAAATATAACTGGTTTTGCAGTTCCACGATTCAAATCTCTGTTTTATCCAGCTTTTGGTATTTATTCCATAAAGAAAAACAGTAATAGTGTCTCCCTGATTGTTCAGGCACAAATATGTCTGTTTGAAAGATTCTGGTGTAGGCCAGAAAAATATATCTGTGGTTTTGCAGTTCCACGGTTCAAATCTCTGTATTATCCAGCTTTTGGTATTTATTCCGTAAACAAAAACAGTAATAGTGACTCCCTGATTGTTCAGACACAAATATATCTGTTTGAAAGATTCTGGTGTAGGCCAGAAAAATATAACTGTGGTTTTGCAGTTCCATGGTTCAAATCTCTGTATTATCCAGCTTTTGGTATTTATTCCGTAAAGAAAAACAGTAATAGTGTCTCCCTGATTGTTCAGGCACAAATATGTCTGTTTGAAAGATTCTGGTGTAGGCCAGGAAAATATAACTGTGGTTTTGCAGTTCCATGGTTCAAATCTCTGTATTATCCAGCTTTTGGTATTTATTCCGTAAAGAAAAACAGTAATAGTGTCTCCCTGATTGTTCAGGCACAAATATGTCTGTTTGAAAGATTCTTGTGTAGGCCAGAAAAATATAACTGTGGTTTTGCAGTTCCACGGTTCAAATCTCTGTATTATCCAGCTTTTGGTATTTATTCCGTAAACAAAAACAGTAATAGTGACTCCCTGATTGCTCAGACACAAATATATCTATTTGAGAGATTCTCGTGTAGGCTAGAAAAATATAACTGTGGTTTTGCAGTTCCACGGGTCAAATCTCTGTATTATCCTGTTTCTGGCATTTTTTGCCGTAAAAAAAAAACATAATAGGGTCTCCCTGAGTGGTCAGCCACCAATATATCTGTTTAAAAGAGTCTGGTGTAGGCCAGAAAAATATAAATGTGGTTTTGCAGTTCCATGATTCAAATCTCTGTATTATCCAGCTTTTGGTATTTACTCCGTAAAGAAAAACAGTAATAGTGTCTCCCTGATTGTTCAGACACAAATATATCTGTTTGAAAGATTCTGGTGTAGGCCAGAAATATATAACTGTGGTTTTGCAGTTCCACGGTACAAATCTCTGTATTATCCAGCTTTTGGTATTTTTTCCATAAAGAAAAACAGTAATAGTGTCTCCCTGATTGTTCCGACACAAATATATCTGTTTGAAAGATTCTGGTGTAGTCCAGAAAAATATAACTGTGGTTTTGCAGTTCCACGGGTCAAATCTCTGTATTATCCTGTTTTTTGCATTTTTTTGCCGTAAAAAAAACGTAATAGTGTCTTCCTGAGTGGTCAGACACCAATATATCTGTTTAAAAGAGTCTGGTGTAGGCCAGAAAAATATAACTGTGGTTCTGCAGTTCCACGGTTCAAATCTCTGTATTATCCAGCTTTTGTTTTTTTTTCCGTATCGAAAAACAGTAATAGTGTCTCCCTGATTGTTCAGACACAAATATATCAGTTTGAATGATTCTGGTGTAGACCAGAAAAATATAACTGTGCTTTTGCAGTTCCACGGTTCAAATCTCTGTATTATCCAGCTTTTGGTATTTTTTCCGTAAAGAAAAACAGTAATAGTGTCTCCCTGATTGTTCAGACACAAATATATCTGTTTGAAAGATTCTGGTGTAGGCCAGAAAAATATAACTGTGCTTTTGCAGTTCCACGGTTCAAATCTCTGTATTATCCAGATTTTGGGATTTATTCCGTAAAGTAAAACAGTAATAGTGTCTCCCTGATTGTTCTGACACAAATATATCTGTTTGAAAGATTCTGGTGTAGGCCAGAAAAATATTACTGTGGTTTTACAGTTCCACGGGTCAAATCTCTGTATTATCCTGTTTTTGGCATTTTTTGCCATAAAAAAAACGTAATAGTGTCTTCCTGAGTGGTCAGACAACAATATATCTGTTTAAAAGAGTCTGGTGTAGGCCAGAAAAATATAACTGTGGTTCTGCAGTTCCACGGTTCAAATCTCTGTATTATCCAGCTTTTGGTTTCTTTTCCGTAACGAAAAACAGTAATAGAGTCTCCCTGATTGTTCAGACACAAATATATCAGTTTGAATGATTGTGGTGTAGACCAGAAAAATATAACTGTGGTTTTGCAGTTCCACGGGTCAAATCTCTGTATTATCCTGTTTCTGTCATTTTTTGCCGTAAAAAAAAAACATAATAGGGTCTCCCTGAGTGGTCAGCCACCAATATATCTGTTTAAAAGAGTCTGGTGTAGGCCAGAAAAATATAACTGTGGTTTTGCAGTTCCATGATTCAAATCTCTGTATTATCCAGCTTTTGGTATTTACTCCGTAAAGAAAAACAGTAATAGTGTCTCCCTGATTGTTCAGACACAAATATATCTGTTTGAAAGATTCTGGTGTAGGCCAGAAATATATAACTGTGGTTTTGCAGATCCACGGTTCAAATCTCTGTATTATCCAGCTTTTGGTATTTTTTCCATAAAGAAAAACAGTAATAGTGTCTCCCTGATTGTTCCGACACAAATATATCTGTTTGAAAGATTCTGGTGTAGTCCAGAAAAATATAACTGTGGTTTTACAGTTCCACGGGTCACATCTCTGTATTGTCCTTTTTTGGCATTTTTTTCCGTAAAAAAAATGTAATAGTGTCTTCCTGAGTGGTCAGACACCAATATATCAGTTTGAAAGATTCTGGAGTAGACCAGAAAAATATAACTGTGGTTTTGCAGTTCCACGGTTCAAATCTCTGTATTATCCAGTTTTTTGCATTTTTTCCTTAAAGAAAAACAGTAATAGTGTCTCCCTGATTGTTCAGACACAAATAGATCTGTTTGAAAGATTCTGGTGTAGGCCAGAAAAATATAACTGTGGTTTTGCAGTTCCACGGGTCAAATCTCTGTATTATCCTGTTTTTGGCATTTTTTGCCGTAAAAAAAACGTAATACTGTCTTCCTGAGTGGTCAGACACCAATATATCTGTTTAAAAGAGTCTGGTGTAGGCCAGAAAAAGTATAACTGTGGTTCTGCAGTTCCACGGTTCAAATCTCTGTATTATCCAGCTTTTGGTATTTATTCCGTAAAGAAAAACAGTAATAGTGTCTCCCTGATTGTTCAGACACAAATATATCTGTTTGAAAGATTCTGGTGTAGGCCAGAAAAATATAACTGTGGTTTTACAGTTCCACGGGTCAAATCTCTGTATTGTCCTGTTTTTGGCATTTTTGTCCGTAAAAAAAACGTAATAGTGTCTTCCTGAGTGGTGAGACACCAATATATCTGTTTAAAAGAGTCTGGTGTAGGCCAGAAAAATATAACTGTGGTTTTGCAGTTCCACAGTTCAAATCTCTGTATTATCCAGCTTTTGGTTATTTTTCCGTAACGAAAAACAGTAATAGTGTCTCCCTGATTGTTCAGACACAAATACAGTACAGACCAAAAGTTTGGACACACCTTCTCATTTAACGATTTTTCTGTATTTTCATAACTATGAAAATTGTACATTCACACTGAAGGCATCAAAACTATGAATTAACACATGTGGAATTATATAGTTAACAAAAGAGTGTGAAACAACTGAAAATATGTCTTATATTCTAGGTTCTTCAAAGTAACCACCTTTTGCTTTGATGACTGCTTTGCACACTCTTGGCATTCTCTTGATGAGCTTCAAGAGGTAGTCACCGGAAATGGTCTTCCAACAATCTTGAAGGAGTTCCCAGAGATGCTTAGCACTCGTTGGTCCTTTTGCCTTCACTCTGCGGTCCAGCTCACCCCAAACCATCTCGATTGAGTTCAAGTCTGGTGACTGTGGAGGTCAGGTCATCTGGCGTAGCACCCAATCACTCTCGTCCTTGGTCAAATAGCCCTTACACAGCCTGGAGGTGTGTTTGGGGTCATTGTCTTGTTGAAAAATAAATGATGGTCCAACTAAACGCAAACCGGATGGAATAGCATGCCGCTGCAAGATGCTGTAGTAGCCATGCTGGTTCAGTATGCCTTCAATTTTGAATAATTCCCCAACAGTGTCACCAGCAAAGCACCCCCAAACCATCACACCTCCTCCTCCTTGCTTCACGGTGGGAACCAGGCATGTAGAGTCCATCCGTTCACCTTTTCTGAGTCACACAAAAACACGGTGGTTGGAATCAAAGATCTCAAATTTGGACTCATCAGACCAAAGCACAGATTTCCACTGGTCTAATGTCCATTCCTTGTGTTCTTTAGCCCAAACAAATCTCTTCTGCTTGTTGCCTGTCCTTAGCAGTGGTTTCCTAGCAGCTATTTTACCATGAAGGCCTGCTGCACAAAGTCTCCTCTTAACAGTTGTTGAAGAGATGTGTCTGCTGCTAGAACTCTGTGTGGCATTGACCTGGTCTCTAATCTGAGCTGCTGTTAACCTGCGATTTCTGAGGCTGGTGACTCGGATAAACTTATCCTCAGAAGCAGAGCTGATTCTTGGTCTTCCTTTCCTGGGGCGGTCCTCATGTGAGCCAGTTTCTTTGTAGCGCTTGATGGTTTTTGCAACTGCACTTGGGGACACTTTCAAAGTTTTCCCAATTTTTCGCACTGACTGACCTTTATTTCTTAAAGTAATGATGGCCACTAGTTTTTCTTTGCTTAGCTGCTTTTTTCTTGCCATAATACAAATTCTAACAGTCTGTTCAGTAGGACTATCAGCTGTGTATCCACCAGACTTCTGCACAACACAACTGATGGTCCCAACCCCATTTATAAGGCAAGAAATCCCACTTATTAAACCTGACATGGCACACCTGTGAAGTGAAAACCATTTCCGGTGACTACCTCTTGAAGCTCATCAAGAGAATGCCAAGAGTGTGCAAAGCAGTCATCAAAGCAAAAAGTGGCTACTTTGAAGAACCTAGAATATAAGACCTATTTTCAGTTGTTTCAAACTTTTTTGTTAAGTATATAATTCCACATGTGTTAATTCATAGTTTTCATGCCTTCAGTGTGAATGTACAATTTTCACAGTCATGAAAATACAGAAAAATCGTTAAATGAGAAGGTGTGTCCAAACTTTTGGTCTGTACTGTATATCAGTTTGAAAGATTCTGGTGTAGACCAGAAAAATATAACTGTGGTTTTGCAGTTCCACGGTTCAAATCTCTGTATTATCCAGCTTTTGGTATTTTTTGCGTAAAGAAAAACAGTAATAGTGTCTCCCTGATTGTTCAGACACAAATATATCTGTTTGAAAGATTCTGGTGTAGGACAGAAAAATATAACTGTGGTTTTGCAGTTCCACGGGCCAAATCTCTGCATTATCCTGTGTTTGGCATTTTGTGCCGTAAAAAAAACGTAATAGTGTCTTCCTGAGTGGTCAGACACCAATATATCTGTTTAAAAGAGTCTGGTGTACGCCAGAAAAATATGACTGTGGTTCTCCAGTTCCACGGTTCAAATCTCTGTATTATCCAGCTTTTGGTATTTTTTCCATAAAGAAAAACAGTAATAGTGTCTCCCTGATTGTTCCAACACAAATATATCTGTTTGAAAGTTTCTGGTGTAGGCCAGAAAAAAATAACTGTGGTTTTACAGTTCCACGGGTCAAATCTCTGTATTGTCCTTTTTTGGCATTTTTTTCCGTAAAAAAAATGTAATAGTGTCTTCCTGAGTGGTCAGACACCAATATATCTGTTTAAAAGAGTCTGGTGTAGGCCAGAAAAATATAACTGTGGTTCTGCAGTTCCACGGTTCAAATCTCTGTATTATCCAGCTTTTGGTATTTATTCCGTAAAGAAAAACAGTAATAGTGTCTCCCTGATTGTTCAGACACAAATATATCAGTTTGAATGATTCTGGTGTAGACCAGAAAAATATAACTGTGCTTATGCAGTTCCACGGTTCAAATCTCTGTATTATCCAGCTTTTGGTATTTTTTCCGTAAAGAAAAACAATAATAGTGTCTCCCTGATTGTTCAGACACAAATATATCTGTTTGAAAGATTCTGGTGTAGGCCAGAAAATATAACTGTGCTTTTGCAGTTCCACGGTTCAAATCTCTGTATTATCCAGATTTTGGTATTTATTCCGTAAAGAAAAACAGTAATAGTGTCTCCCTGATTGTTCTGACACAAATATATCTGTTTGAAAGATTCTGGTGTAGGCCAGAAAAATATAACTGTGGTTTTACAGTTCCACGGGTCAAATCTCTGTATTATCCTGTTTTTGGCATTTTTTGCCATAAAAAAAACGTAATAGTGTCTTCCTGAGTGGTCAGACAACAATATATCTGTTTAAAAGAGTCTGGTGTAGGCCAGAAAAATATAACTGTGGTTCTGCAGTTCCACGGTTCAAATCTCTGTATTATCCAGCTTTTGGTTTCTTTTCCGTAACGAAAAACAGTAATAGAGTCTCCCTGATTGTTCAGACACAAATATATCAGTTTGAATGATTCTGGTGTTGGCCAGAAAAATATAACTGTGGTTTTGCAGTTCCACGGTTCAAATCTCTGTATTATCCATTTATTTGTATTTTTTCCTTAAAGAAAAACAAAAATAGTATCTCACTGATTGTTCCGACACAAATATATCTGTTTGAAAGATTCTGGTGTAGGCCAGAAAAATATAACTGTGGTTTTGCAGTTCCACGGGTCAAATCTCTGTATTATCCTGTTTCTGGCATTTTTTGCCGTAAAAAAAAAACATAATAGGGTCTCCCTGAGTGGTCAGCCACCAATATATCTGTTTAAAAGAGTCTGGTGTAGGCCAGAAAAATATAACTGTGGTTTTGCAGTTCCATGATTCAAATCTCTGTATTATCCAGCTTTTGGTATTTACTCCGTAAAGAAAAACAGTAATAGTGTCTCCCTGATTGTTCAGACACAAATATATCTGTTTGAAAGATTCTGGAGTAGACCAGAAAAATATAACTGTGGTTTTGCAGTTCCACGGTTCAAATCTCTGTATTATCCAGTTTTTTGCATTTTTTCCTTAAAGAAAAACAATAATAGTGTCTCCCTGATTGTTCAGACACAAATATATCTGTTTGAAAGATTCTGGTGTAGGCCAGAAAAATATAACTGTGGTTTTGCAGTTCCACGGGTCAAATCTCTGTATTATCCTGTTTTTGGCATTTTTTGCCATAAAAAAAACGTAATACTGTCTTCCTGAGTGGTCAGACACCAATATATCTGTTTAAAAGAGTCTGGTGTAGGCCAGAAAAATATAACTGTGGTTCTGCAGTTCCACGGTTCAAATCTCTGTATTATCCAGCTTTTGGTATTTATTCCGTAAAGAAAAACAGTAATAGTGTCTCCCTGATTGTTCAGACACAAATATATCTGTTTGAAAGATTCTGGAGTAGACCAGAAAAATATAACTGTGGTTTTGCAGTTCCACGGGTCAAATCTCTGTATTATCCTGTTTTTGGCATTTTTTGCCGTAAAAAAACGTAATAGGGTCTTCCTGAGTGGTCAGACACCAATATATCTGTTTAAAAGAGTCTGGTGTAGGCCATAAAAATATAACTGTGGTTCTGCAGTTCCACGGTTCAAATCTCTGTATTATCCAGCTTTTGGTATTTATTCCGTAAAGAAAAACAGTAATAGTGTCTCCCTGATTGTTCAGACACAAATATATCTGTTCGAAAGATTCTGGTGTAGACCAGAAAAATATAACTGTGGTTTTGCAGTTCCACGGTTCAAATCTCTGTATTATCCAGCTTTTGGTATTTTTTCCATAAAGAAAAACAGTACTAGTGTCTCCCTGATTGTTCCAACACAAATATATCTGTTTGAAAGTTTCTGGTGTAGGCCAGAAAAATATAACTGTGGTTTTACAGTTCCACGGGTCAAATCTCTGTATTGTCCTTTTTTGGCATTTTTTTCCATAAAAAAAATGTAATAGTGTCTTCCTGAGTGGTCAGACACCAATATATCTGTTTAAAAGAGTCTGGTGTAGGCCAGAAAAATATAACTGTGGTTCTGCAGTTCCACGGTTCATATCTCTGTATTATCCAGCTTTTGTTTTTTTTTCCGTAACGAAAAACAGTAATAGTGTCTCCCTGATTGTTCTGACACAAATATATCAGTTTGAAAGATTCTGGAGTAGACCAGAAAAATATAACTGTGGTTTTGCAGTTCCACGGTTCAAATCTCTGCATTATCCAGTTTTTTGCATTTTTTCCTTAAAGAAAAACAGTAATAGTGTCTCCCTGATTGTTCAGACACAAATAGATCTGTTTGAAAGATTCTGATGTAGGCCAGAAAAATATAACTGTGGTTTTGCAGTTCCACGGGTCAAATCTCTGTATTATCCTGTTTTTGGCATTTTTTGCCGTAAAAAAAACGTAATACTGTCTTCCTGAGTGGTCAGACACCAATATATCTGTTTAAAAGAGTCTGGTGTAGGCCAGAAAAAGTATAACTGTGGTTCTGCAGTTCCACGGTTCAAATCTCTGTATTATCCAGCTTTTGGTATTTATTCCGTAAAGAAAAACAGTAATAGTGTCTCCCTGATTGTTCAGACACAAATATATCTGTTTGAAAGATTCTGGTGTAGGCCAGAAAAATATAACTGTGGTTTCACAGTTCCACGGGTCAAATCTCTGTATTGTCCTGTTTTTGGCATTTTTGTCCGTAAAAAAAACGTAATAGTGTCTTCCTGAGTGGTGAGACACCAATATATCTGTTTAAAAGAGTCTGGTGTAGGCCAGAAAAATATAACTGTGGTTTTGCAGTTCCACAGTTCAAATCTCTGTATTATCCAGCTTTTGGTTATTTTTCCATAACGAAAAACAGTAATAGTGTCTCCCTGATTGTTCAGACACAAATACAGTACAGACTAAAAGTTTGGACACACCTTCTCATTTAACGATTTTTCTGTATTTTCATAACTATGAAAATTGTACATTCACACTGAAGGCATCAAAACTATGAATTAACACATGTGGAATTATATAGTTAACAAAAAAGTGTGAAACAACTGAAAATATGTCTTATATTCTAGGTTCTTCAAAGTAACCACCTTTTGCTTTGATGACTGCTTTGCACACTCTTGGCATTCTCTTGATGAGCTTCAAGAGGTAGTCACCGGAAATGGTCTTCCAACAATCTTGAAGGAGTTCCCAGAGATGCTTAGCACTCGTTGGTCCTTTTGCCTTCACTCTGCGGTCCAGCTCACCCCAAACCATCTCGATTGGGTTCAAGTCTGGTGACTGTGGAGGTCAGGTCATCTGGCGTAGCACCCAATCACTCTCGTCCTTGGTCAAATAGCCCTTACACAGCCTGGAGGTGTGTTTGGGGTCATTGTCTTGTTGAAAAATAAATGATGGTCCAACTAAACGCAAACCGGATGGAATAGCATGCCGCTGCAAGATGCTGTAGTAGCCATGCTGGTTCAGTATGCCTTCAATTTTGAATAATTCCCCAACAGTGTCACCAGCAAAGCACCCCCAAACCATCACACCTCCTCCTCCTTGCTTCACGGTGGGAACCAGGCATGTAGAGTCCATCCGTTCACCTTTTCTGAGTCACACAAAAACACGGTGGTTGGAATCAAAGATCTCAAATTTGGACTCATCAGACCAAAGCACAGATTTCCACTGGTCTAATGTCCATTCCTTGTGTTCTTTAGCCCAAACAAATCTCTTCTGCTTGTTGCCTGTCCTTAGCAGTGGTTTCCTAGCAGCTATTTTACCATGAAGGCCTGCTGCACAAAGTCTCCTCTTAACAGTTGTTGAAGAGATGTGTCTGCTGCTAGAACTCTGTGTGGCATTGACCTGGTCTCTAATCTGAGCTGCTGTTAACCTGCGATTTCTGAGGCTGGTGACTCGGATAAACTTATCCTCAGAAGCAGAGCTGATTCTTGGTCTTCCTTTCCTGGGGCGGTCCTCATGTGAGCCAGTTTCTTTGTAGCGCTTGATGGTTTTTGCAACTGCACTTGGGGACACTTTCAAAGTTTTCCCAATTTTTCGCACTGACTGACCTTTATTTCTTAAAGTAATGATGGCCACTAGTTTTTCTTTGCTTAGCTGCTTTTTTCTTGCCATAATACAAATTCTAACAGTCTGTTCAGTAGGACTATCAGCTGTGTATCCACCAGACTTCTGCACAACACAACTGATGGTCCCAACCCCATTTATAAGGCAAGAAATCCCACTTATTAAACCTGACATGGCACACCTGTGAAGTGAAAACCATTTCTGGTGACTACCTCTTGAAGCTCATCAAGAGAATGCCAAGAGTGTGCAAAGCAGTCATCAAAGCAAAAAGTGGCTACTTTGAAGAACTTAGAATATAAGACCTATTTTCAGTTGTTTCAAACTTTTTTGTTAAGTATATAATTCCACATGTGTTAATTCATAGTTTTCATGCCTTCAGTGTGAATGTACAATTTTCACAGTCATGAAAATACAGAAAAATCGTTAAATGAGAAGGTGTGTCCAAACTTTTGGTCTGTACTGTATATCAGTTTGAAAGATTCTGGTGTAGACCAGAAAAATATAACTGTGGTTTTGCAGTTCCACGGTTCAAATCTCTGTATTATCCAGCTTTTGGTATTTTTTGCGTAAAGAAAAACAGTAATAGTGTCTCCCTGATTGTTCAGACACAAATATATCTGTTTGAAAGATTCTGGTGCAGGACAGAAAAATATAACTGTGGTTTTGCAGTTCCACGGGCCAAATCTCTGCATTATCCTGTGTTTGGCATTTTGTGCCGTAAAAAAAACGTAATAGTGTCTTCCTGAGTGGTCAGACACCAATATATCTGATTAAAAGAGTCTGGTGTACGCCAGAAAAATATAACTGTGGTTCTCCAGTTCCACGGTTCAAATCTCTGTATTATCCAGCTTTTGGTATTTTTTCCATAAATAAAAACAGTAATAGTGTCTCCCTGATTGTTCCAACACAAATATATCTGTTTGAAAGTTTCTGGTGTAGGCCAGAAAAATATAACTGTGGTTTTACAGTTCCACGGGTCAAATCTCTGTATTGTCCTTTTTTGGCATTTTTTTCCGTAAAAAAAATGTAATAGTGTCTTCCTGAGTGGTCAGACACCAATATATTTGTTTAAAAGAGTCTGGTGTAGGCCAGAAAAATATAACTGTGGTTCTGCAGTTCCACGGTTCAAATCTCTGTATTATCCAGCTTTTGGTATTTATTCCGTAAAGAAAAACAGTAATAGTGTCTCCCTGATTGTTCAGACACAAATATATCAGTTTGAATGATTCTGGTGTAGACCAGAAAAATATAACTGTGCTTAGGCAGTTCCACGGTTCAAATCTCTGTATTATCCTGTTTTTTTATTTTTTCCGTAAAGAAAAACAGTAATAGTGTCTCCCTGATTGTTCAGACACAAATATATCTGTTTGAAAGATTCTGGTGTAGGCCAGAAAAATATAACTGTGCTTTTGCAGTTCCACGGTTCAAATCTCTGTATTATCCAGATTTTGGTATTTATTCCGTAAAGAAAAACAGTAATAGTGTCTCCCTGATTGTTCTGACACAAATATATCTGTTTGAAAGATTCTGGTGTAGGCCAGAAAAATATAACTGTGGTTTTACAGTTCCACGGGTCAAATCTCTGTATTATCCTGTTTTTGGCATTTCTTGCCATAAAAAAAACGTAATAGTGTCTTCCTGAGTGGTCAGACAACAATATATCTGTTTAAAAGAGTCTAGTGTAGGCCAGAAAAATATAACTGTGGTTCTGCAGTTCCACGGTTCAAATCTCTGTATTATCCAGCTTTTGGTTTCTTTTCCGTAACGAAAAACAGTAATAGAGTCTCCCTGATTGTTCAGACACAAATATATCAGTTTGAATGATTCTGGTGTTGGCCAGAAAAATATAACTGTGGTTTTGCAGTTCCACGGTTCAAATCTCTGTATTATCCAATTATTTGTATTTTTTCCTTGAAGAAAAACAATAATAGTATCTCACTGATTGTTCCGACACAAATATATCTGTTTGAAAGATTCTGGTGTAGGCCAGAAAAATATAACTGTGGTTTTGCAGTTCCACGGGTCAAATCTCTGTATTATCCTGTTTTTGGCATTTTTTGCCGTAAAAAAAACGTAATACTGTCTTCCTGAGTGGTCAGACACCAATATATCTGTTTAAAAGAGTCTGGTGTAGGCCAGAAAAATATAACTGTGGTTCTGCAGTTCCACGGTTCAAATCTCTGTATTATCCAGCTTTTGGTATTTATTCCGTAAAGAAAAACAGTAATAGTGTCTCCCTGATTGTTCAGACACAAATATATCTGTTTGAAAGATTCTGGAGTAGACCAGAAAAATATAACTGTGGTTTTGCAGTTCCACGGGTCAAATCTCTGTATTATCCTGTTTTTGGCATTTTTTGCCGTAAAAAAACGTAATAGTGTCTTCCTGAGTGGTCAGACACCAATATATCTGTTTAAAAGAGTCTGGTGTAGGCCATAAAAATATAACTGTGGTTCTGCAGTTCCACGGTTCAAATCTCTGTATTATCCAGCTTTTGGTATTTATTCCGTAAAGAAAAACAGTAATAGTGTCTCCCTGATTGTTCAGACACAAATATATCTGTTCGATAGATTCTGGTGTAGACCAGAAAAATATAACTGTGGTTTTGCAGTTCCACGGTTCAAATCTCTGTATTATCCAGCTTTTGGTATTTTTTCCATAAAGAAAAACAGTACTAGTGTCACCCTGATTGTTCCAACACAAATATATCTGTTTGAAAGTTTCTGGTGTAGGCCAGAAAAATATAACTGTGGTTTTACAGTTCCACGGGTCAAATCTCTGTATTGTCCTTTTTTGGCATTTTTTTCCGTAAAAAAAATGTAATAGTGTCTTCCTGAGTGGTCAGACACCAATATATCTGTTTAAAAGAGTCTGGTGTAGGCCAGAAAAATATAACTGTGGTTCTGCAGTTCCACGGTTCATATCTCTGTATTATCCAGCTTTTGTTTTTTTTTCCGTAACGAAAAACAGTAATAGTGTCTCCCTGATTGTTCTGACACAAATATATCAGTTTGAAAGATTCTGGAGTAGACCAGAAAAATATAACTGTGGTTTTGCAGTTCCACGGGCCAAATCTCTGCATTATCCTGTGTTTGGCATTTTGTGCCGTAAAAAAAACGTAATAGTGTCTTCCTGAGTGGTCAGACACCAATATATCTGTTTAAAAGAGTCTGGTGTACGCCAGAAAAATATAACTGTGGTTCTCCAGTTCCACGGTTCAAATCTCTGTATTATCCAGCTTTTGGTATTTTTTCCATAAAGAAAAACAGTAATAGTGTCTCCCTGATTGTTCCAACACAAATATATCTGTTTGAAAGTTTCTGGTGTAGGGCAGAAAAATATAACTGTGGTTTTACAGTTCCACGGGTCAAATCTCTGTATTGTCCTTTTTTGGCATTTTTTTCCGTAAAAAAAATGTAATAGTGTCTTCCTCAGTGGTCAGACACCAATATATCTGTTTAAAAGAGTCTGGTGTAGGCCAGAAAAATATAACTGTGGTTCTGCAGTTCCACGGTTCAAATCTCTGTATTATCCAGCTTTTGGTATTTATTCCGTAAAGAAAAACAGTAATAGTGTCTCCCTGATTGTTCAGACACAAATATATCAGTTTGAATGATTCTGGTGTAGACCAGAAAAATATAACTGTGCTTAGGCAGTTCCACGGTTCAAATCTCTGTATTATCCTGTTTTTTTATTTTTTCCGTAAAGAAAAACAGTAATAGTGTCTCCCTGATTGTTCAGACACAAATATATCTGTTTGAAAGATTCTGGTGTAGGCCAGAAAAATATAACTGTGCTTTTGCAGTTCCACGGTTCAAATCTCTGTATTATCCAGATTTTGGTATTTATTCCGTAAAGAAAAACAGTAATAGTGTCTCCCTGATTGTTCTGACACAAATATATCTGTTTGAAAGATTCTGGTGTAGGCCAGAAAAATATAACTGTGGTTTTACAGTTCCACGGGTCAAATCTCTGTATTATCCTGTTTTTGGCATTTCTTGCCATAAAAAAAACGTAATAGTGTCTTCCTGAGTGGTCAGACAACAATATATCTGTTTAAAAGAGTCTAGTGTAGGCCAGAAAAATATAACTGTGGTTCTGCAGTTCCACGGTTCAAATCTCTGTATTATCCAGCTTTTGGTTTCTTTTCCGTAACGAAAAACAGTAATAGAGTCTCCCTGATTGTTCAGACACAAATATATCAGTTTGAATGATTCTGGTGTTGGCCAGAAAAATATAACTGTGGTTTTGCAGTTCCACGGTTCAAATCTCTGTATTATCCAATTATTTGTATTTTTTCCTTAAAGAAAAACAATAATAGTATCTCACTGATTGTTCCGACACAAATATATCTGTTTGAAAGATTCTGGTGTAGGCCAGAAAAATATAACTGTGGTTTTGCAGTTCCACGGGTCAAATCTCTGTATTATCCTGTTTTTGGCATTTTTTGCCGTAAAAAAAACGTAATACTGTCTTCCTGAGTGGTCAGACACCAATATATCTGTTTAAAAGAGTCTGGTGTAGGCCAGAAAAATATAACTGTGGTTCTGCAGTTCCACGGTTCAAATCTCTGTATTATCCAGCTTTTGGTATTTATTCCGTAAAGAAAAACAGTAATAGTGTCTCCCTGATTGTTCAGACACAAATATATCTGTTTGAAAGATTCTGGAGTAGACCAGAAAAATATAACTGTGGTTTTGCAGTTCCACGGGTCAAATCTCTGTATTATCCTGTTTTTGGCATTTTTTGCCGTAAAAAAACGTAATAGTGTCTTCCTGAGTGGTCAGACACCAATATATCTGTTTAAAAGAGTCTGGTGTAGGCCATAAAAATATAACTGTGGTTCTGCAGTTCCACGGTTCAAATCTCTGTATTATCCAGCTTTTGGTATTTATTCCGTAAAGAAAAACAGTAATAGTGTCTCCCTGATTGTTCAGACACAAATATATCTGTTCGATAGATTCTGGTGTAGACCAGAAAAATATAACTGTGGTTTTGCAGTTCCACGGTTCAAATCTCTGTATTATCCAGCTTTTGGTATTTTTTCCATAAAGAAAAACAGTACTAGTGTCTCCCTGATTGTTCCAACACAAATATATCTGTTTGAAAGTTTCTGGTGTAGGCCAGAAAAATATAACTGTGGTTTTACAGTTCCACGGGTCAAATCTCTGTATTGTCCTTTTTTGGCATTTTTTTCCGTAAAAAAAATGTAATAGTGTCTTCCTGAGTGGTCAGACACCAATATATCTGTTTAAAAGAGTCTGGTGTAGGCCAGAAAAATATAACTGTGGTTCTGCAGTTCCACGGTTCATATCTCTGTATTATCCAGCTTTTGTTTTTTTTTCCGTAACGAAAAACAGTAATAGTGTCTCCCTGATTGTTCTGACACAAATATATCAGTTTGAAAGATTCTGGAGTAGACCAGAAAAATATAACTGTGGTTTTGCAGTTCCACGGGCCAAATCTCTGCATTATCCTGTGTTTGGCATTTTGTGCCGTAAAAAAAACGTAATAGTGTCTTCCTGAGTGGTCAGACACCAATATATCTGTTTAAAAGAGTCTGGTGTACGCCAGAAAAATATAACTGTGGTTCTCCAGTTCCACGGTTCAAATCTCTGTATTATCCAGCTTTTGGTATTTTTTCCATAAAGAAAAACAGTAATAGTGTCTCCCTGATTGTTCCAACACAAATATATCTGTTTGAAAGTTTCTGGTGTAGGCCAGAAAAATATAACTGTGGTTTTACAGTTCCACGGGTCAAATCTCTGTATTGTCCTTTTTTGGCATTTTTTTCCGTAAAAAAAATGTAATAGTGTCTTCCTGAGTGGTCAGACACCAATATATCTGTTTAAAAGAGTCTGGTGTAGGCCAGAAAAATATAACTGTGGTTCTGCAGTTCCACGGTTCAAATCTCTGTATTATCCAGCTTTTGGTATTTATTCCGTAAAGAAAAACAGTAATAGTGTCTCCCTGATTGTTCAGACACAAATATATCAGTTTGAATGATTCTGGTGTAGACCAGAAAAATATAACTGTGCTTAGGCAGTTCCACGGTTCAAATCTCTGTATTATCCTGTTTTTTTATTTTTTCCGTAAAGAAAAACAGTAATAGTGTCTCCCTGATTGTTCAGACACAAATATATCTGTTTGAAAGATTCTGGTGTAGGCCAGAAAAATATAACTGTGCTTTTGCAGTTCCACGGTTCAAATCTCTGTATTATCCAGATTTTGGTATTTATTCCGTAAAGAAAAACAGTAATAGTGTCTCCCTGATTGTTCTGACACAAATATATCTGTTTGAAAGATTCTGGTGTAGGCCAGAAAAATATAACTGTGGTTTTACAGTTCCACGGGTCAAATCTCTGTATTATCCTGTTTTTGGCATTTCTTGCCATAAAAAAAACGTAATAGTGTCTTCCTGAGTGGTCAGACAACAATATATCTGTTTAAAAGAGTCTAGTGTAGGCCAGAAAAATATAACTGTGGTTCTGCAGTTCCACGGTTCAAATCTCTGTATTATCCAGCTTTTGGTTTCTTTTCCGTAACGAAAAACAGTAATAGAGTCTCCCTGATTGTTCAGACACAAATATATCAGTTTGAATGATTCTGGTGTTGGCCAGAAAAATATAACTGTGGTTTTGCAGTTCCACGGTTCAAATCTCTGTATTATCCAATTATTTGTATTTTTTCCTTAAAGAAAAACAATAATAGTATCTCACTGATTGTTCCGACACAAATATATCTGTTTGAAAGATTCTGGTGTAGGCCAGAAAAATATAACTGTGGTTTTGCAGTTCCACGGGTCAAATCTCTGTATTATCCTGTTTCTGGCATTTTTTGCCGTAAAAAAAAAACATAATAGGGTCTCCCTGAGTGGTCAGCCACCAATATATCAGTTTAAAAGAGTCTGGTGTAGGCCAGAAAAATATAACTGTGGTTTTGCAGTTCCATGATTCAAATCTCTGTATTATCCAGCTTTTGGTATTTACTCCGTAAAGAAAAACAGTAATAGTGTCTCCCTGATTGTTCAGACACAAATATATCTGTTTGAAAGATTCTGGAGTAGACCAGAAAAATATAACTGTGGTTTTGCAGTTCCACGGTTCAAATCTCTGTATTATCCAGTTTTTTGCATTTTTTCCTTAAAGAAAAACAATAGTAGTGTCTCCCTGATTGTTCAGACACAAATATATCTGTTTGAAAGATTCTGGTGTAGGCCAGCAAAATATAACTGTGGTTTTGCAGTTCCACGGGTCAAATCTCTGTATTATCCTGTTTTTGTCATTTTTTGCCGTAAAAAAAACGTAATACTGTCTTCCTGAGTGGTCAGACACCAATATATCTGTTTAAAAGAGTCTGGTGTAGGCCAGAAAAATATAACTGTGGTTCTGCAGTTCCACGGTTCAAATCTCTGTATTATCCAGCTTTTGGTATTTATTCCGTAAAGAAAAACAGTAATAGTGTCTCCCTGATTGTTCAGACACAAATATATCTGTTTGAAAGATTCTGGAGTAGACCAGAAAAATATAACTGTGGTTTTGCAGTTCCACGGGTCAAATCTCTGTATTATCCTGTTTTTGGCATTTTTTGCCGTAAAAAAACGTAATAGTGTCTTCCTGAGTGGTCAGACACCAATATATCTGTTTAAAAGAGTCTGGTGTAGGCCATAAAAATATAACTGTGGTTCTGCAGTTCCACGGTTCAAATCTCTGTATTATCCAGCTTTTGGTATTTATTCCGTAAAGAAAAACAGTAATAGTGTCTCCCTGATTGTTCAGACACAAATATATCTGTTCGATAGATTCTGGTGTAGACCAGAAAAATATAACTGTGGTTTTGCAGTTCCACGGTTCAAATCTCTGTATTATCCAGCTTTTGGTATTTTTTCCATAAAGAAAAACAGTACTAGTGTCTCCCTGATTGTTCCAACACAAATATATCTGTTTGAAAGTTTCTGGTGTAGGCCAGAAAAATATAACTGTGGTTTTACAGTTCCACGGGTCAAATCTCTGTATTGTCCTTTTTTGGCATTTTTTTCCGTAAAAAAAATGTAATAGTGTCTTCCTGAGTGGTCAGACACCAATATATCTGTTTAAAAGAGTCTGGTGTAGGCCAGAAAAATAAAACTGTGGTTCTGCAGTTCCACGGTTCATATCTCTGTATTATCCAGCTTTTGTTTTTTTTTCCGTAACGAAAAACAGTAATAGTGTCTCCCTGATTGTTCTGACACAAATATATCAGTTTGAAAGATTCTGGAGTAGACCAGAAAAATATAACTGTGGTTTTGCAGTTCCACGGTTCAAATCTCTGTATTATCCAGTTTTTTGCATTTTTTCCTTAAAGAAAAACAGTAGTAGTGCCTCCCTGATTGTTCAGACACAAATATATCTGTTTGAAAGATTCTGGTGTAGGCCAGAAAAATATAACTGTGGTTTTGCAGTTCCATGGGTCAAATCTCTGTATTATCCTGTTTTTGGCATTTTTTGCCGTAAAAAAAACGTAATACTGTCTTCCTGAGTGGTCAGACACCAATATATCTGTTTAAAAGAGTCTGGTGTAGGCCAGAAAAAGTATAACTGTGGTTCTGCAGTTCCACGGTTCAAATCTCTGTATTATCCAGCTTTTGGTATTTATTCCGTAAAGAAAAACAGTAATAGTGTCTCCCTGATTGTTCAGACACAAATATATCTGTTTGAAAGATTCTGGTGTAGGCCAGAAAATCATAACTGTGGTTTTGCAGTTACACGGTTCAAATCTCTGTATTATCCAGCTTTTGGTATTTTTTCCATATAGAAAAACAGTAATAGTGTCTCCCTGATTGTTCCGACACAAATATATCTGTTTGAAAGATTCTGGTGTAGGCCAGAAAAATATAACTGTGGTTTTACAGTTCCACGGGTCAAATCTCTGTATTGTCCTGTTTTTGGCTTTTTTGTCCGTAAAAAAAACGTAATAGTGTCTTCCTGAGTGGTGAGACACCAATATATCTGTTTAAAAGAGTCTGGTGTAGGCCAGAAAAATATAACTGTGGTTTTGCAGTTCCACAGTTCAAATCTCTGTATTATCCAGCTTTTGGTTATTTTTCCGTAACGAAAAACAGTAATAGTGTCTCCCTGATTGTTCAGACACAAATACAGTACAGACCAAAAGTTTGGACACACCTTCTCATTTAACGATTTTTCTGTATTTTCATGACTATGAAAATTGTACATTCACACTGAAGGCATCAAAACTATGAATTAACACATGTGGAATTATATAGTTAACAAAAAAGTGTGAAACAACTGAAAATATGTCTTATATTCTAGGTTCTTCAAAGTAACCACCTTTTGCTTTGATGACTGCTTTGCACACTCTTGGCATTCTCTTGATGAGCTTCAAGAGGTAGTCACCGGAAATGGTCTTCCAACAATCTTGAAGGAGTTCCCAGAGATGCTTAGCACTCGTTGGCCCTTTTGCCTTCACTCTGCGGTCCAGCTCACCCCAAACCATCTCGATTGGGTTCAAGTCTGGTGACTGTGAAGGTCAGGTCATCTGGCGTAGCACCCAATCACTCTCGTCCTTGGTCAAATAGCCCTTACACAGCCTGGAGGTGTGTTTGGGGTCATTGTCTTGTTGAAAAATAAATGATGGTCCAACTAAACGCAAACCGGATGGAATAGCATGCCACTGCAAGATGCTGTGGCAGCCATGCTGGTTCAGTATGCCTTCAATTTTGAATAATTCCCCAACAGTGTCACCAGCAAAGCACCGCCAAACCATCACACCTCCTCCTCCTTGCTTCACGGTGGGAACCAGGCATGTAGAGTCCATCCATTCACCTTTTCTGAGTCACACAAAAACACGGTGGTTGGAATCAAAGATCTCAAATTTGGACTCATCAGACCAAAGCACAGATTTCCACTGGTCTAATGTCCATTCCTTGTGTTCTTTAGCCCAAACAAATCTCTTCTGCTTGTTGCCTGTCCTTAGCAGTGGCTTCCTAGCAGCTATTTTACCATGAAGGCCTGCTGCACAAAGTCTCCTCTTAACAGTTGTTGAAGAGATGTGTCTGCTGCTAGAACTCTGTGTGGCATTGACCTGGTCTCTAATCTGAGCTGCTGTTAACCTGCGATTTCTGAGGCTGGTGACTCGGATAAACTTATCCTCAGAAGCAGAGCTGATTCTTGGTCTTCCTTTCCTGGGGCGGTCCTCATGTGAGCCAGTTTCTTTGTAGCGCTTGATGGTTTTTGCAACTGCACTTGGGGACACTTTCAAAGTTTTCCCAATTTTTCGCACTGACTGACCTTTATTTCTTAAAGTAATGATGGCCACTAGTTTTTCTTTGCTTAGCTGCTTTTTTCTTGCCATAATACAAATTCTAACAGTCTGTTCAGTAGGACTATCAGCTGTGTATCCACCAGACTTCTGCACAACACAACTGATGGTCCCAACCCCATTTATAAGGCAAGAAATCCCACTTATTAAACCTGACATGGCACACCTGTGAAGTGAAAACCATTTCCGGTGACTACCTCTTGAAGCTCATCAAGAGAATGCCAAGAGTGTGCAAAGCAGTCATCAAAGCAAAAAGTGGCTACTTTGAAGAACCTAGAATATAAGACCTATTTTCAGTTGTTTCAAACTTTTTTGTTAAGTATATAATTCCACATGTGTTAATTCATAGTTTTCATGCCTTCAGTGTGAATGTACAATTTTCACAGTCATGAAAATACAGAAAAATCGTTAAATGAGAAGGTGTGTCCAAACTTTTGGTCTGTACTGTATATCAGTTTGAAAGATTCTGGTGTAGACCAGAAAAATATAACTGTGGTTTTGCAGTTCCACGGTTCAAATCTCTGTATTATCCAGCTTTTGGTATTTTTTGCGTAAAGAAAAACAGTAATAGTGTCTCCCTGATTGTTCAGACACAAATATATCTGTTTGAAATATTCTGGTGTAGGCCAGAAAAATATAACTGTGGTTTTGCAGTTCCACGGGCCAAATCTCTGCATTATCCTGTGTTTGGCATTTTGTGCCGTAAAAAAAACGTAATAGTGTCTTCCTGAGTGGTCAGACACCAATATATCTGTTTAAAAGAGTCTGGTGTAGGCCAGAAAAATATAACTCTGGTTCTCCAGTTCCACGGTTCAAATCTCTGTATTATCCAGCTTTTGGTATTTTTTCCATAAAGAAAAACAGTAATAGTGTCTCCCTGATTGTTCCAACACAAATATATCTGTTTGAAAGTTTCTGGTGTAGGCCAGAAAAATATAACTGTGGTTTTGCAGTTCCACTGTTCAAATCTCTGTATTATCCAGCTTTTGGTATTTTTTCCTTAAAGAAAAACAGTAATAGTGTCTTCCCTGATTGTTCCGACACACATATATCTGTTTGAAAGATTCTGGTGTAGGCCAGAAAAATATAACTGTGGTTTTACAGTTCCAAGGGTCAAATCTCTGTATTATCCTGCTTTTGGCATTTTTTGCCGTAAAAAAAACGTAATAGTGTCTTCCTGAGTGGTCAGACACCAATATATCTGTTTAAAAGGGTCTGGTGTAGGCCAGAAAAATATAACTGTGGCTCTGCAGTTCCACGGTTCAAATCTCTGTATTATCCAGCTTTTGGTTTTTTTTCCGTAACGAAAAACAGTAATAGTGTCTCTCTGATTGTTCAGACACAAATATATCAGTTTGAAAGATTCTGGAGTAGACCAGAAAAATATAACTGTGGTTTGCAGTTCCATGGTTCAAATCTCTGTATTATCCTGTTTTTTGTATTTTTTCCTTAAAGAAAAACAGTAATAGTGTCTCCGTGATTGTTCAGAAACAAATATATCTGTTTGAAAGATTCTGGTGTAGGCCAGAAAAATATAACTGTGGTTTAGCAGTTCCACGGTTCAAATCTCTGTATTATCCAGCTTTTGGTATTTTTTTCGTAAAGAAAAACAGAAATAGTGTCTCCCTGATTGTTCAGACACAAATATATCTGTTTGAAAGATTCTGGTGTACGCCAGAAAAATATAACTGTCGTTTTGCAGTTCCATGGTCAAATCTCTGTATTATCCAGCTTTTGGTTTTTATTCCATAAAGAAAAACAGTAATAGTGTCTCCCTGATTGTTCAGACACAAATATATCTGTTAGAAAGATTCTGGTGTAGGCCAGAAAAATATAATTTTGGTTTTGCAGTTCCACTGTTCAAATCTCTGTATTATCCAGCTTTTGGTATTTTTTCCTTAAAGAAAAACAGTAATAGTGTCTCCCTGATTGTTCCGACACAAATATATCTGTTTGAAAGATTCTGATGTAGGCCAGAAAAATATAACTGTGGTTTTACAGTTCCACGGGTCGAATCTCTGTATTATCCTGTTTTTGGCATTTTTTGCCGTGAAAAAAACGTAATAGTGTCTTCCTGAGTGGTCAGACACCAATATATCTGTTTAAAAGAGTCTGGTGTAGGCCAGAAAAATATAACTGTGGTTCTGCAGTTCCTCGGTTCAAATCTCTGTATTATCCAGCTTTTGTTTTTTTTTCCGTAACGAAAAACAGTAATAGTGTCTCTCTGATTGTTCAGACACAAATATATCAGTTTGAAAGATTCTGGAGTAGACCAGAAAAATATAACTGTGGTTTGCAGTTCCATGGTTCAAATCTCTGTATTATCCAGTTTTTTGTATTTTTTCCTTAAAGAAAAACAGTAATAGTGTCTCCGTGATTGTTCAGAAACAAATATATCTGTTTGAAAGATTCTGGTGTAGGCCAGAAAAATATAACTGTGGTTTAGCAGTTCCACGGTTCAAATCTCTGTATTATCCAGCTTTTGGTATTTTTTTCGTAAAGAAAAACAGTAATAGTGTCTCCCTGATTGTTCAGACACAAATATATCTGTTTGAAAGATTCTGGTGTACGCAGAAAAATATAACTGTCGTTTTGCAGTTCCATGGTTCAAATCTCTGTATTATCCAGCTTTTGGTATTTATTCCATAAAGAAAAACAGTAATAGTGTCTCCCTGATTGTTCAGACACAAATATATCTGTTTGAAAGATTCTGGTGTAGGCCAGAAAAATATAACTTTGGTTTTGCAGTTCCACTGTTCAAATCTCTGTATTATCCAGCTTTTGGTATTTTTTCCTTAAAGAAAAACAGTAATAGTGTCTCCCTGATTGTTCCGACACAAATATATCTGTTTGAAAGATTCTGATGTAGGCCAGAAAAATATAACTGTGGTTTTACAGTTCCACGGGTCGAATCTCTGTATTATCCTGTTTTTGGCATTTTTTGCCGTGAAAAAAACGTAATAGTGTCTTCCTGAGTGGTCAGACAACAATATATCTGTTTAAAAGAGTCTGGTGTAGGCCAGAAAAATATAACTGTGGTTCTGCAGTTCCACGGTTCAAATGTCTGTATTATCCAGCTTTTGTTTTTTTTCCATAACGAAAAACAGTAATAGTGTCTCCCTGATTGTTCAGATACAAATATATCAGTTTGAAAGATTCTGGAGTAGACCAGAAAAATATAACTGTGGTTTTGCAGTTCCACGGGTCAAATCTCTGTATTGTCCTTTTTTGGCATTTTTTGCCGTAAAAAAAATGTAATAGTGTCTTCCTGAGTAGTCAGACACCAATATATCTGTTTAAAAGAGTCTGGTGTAGGCCAGAAAAATATAACTGTGGTTCTGCAGTTCCACGGTTCAAATCTCTGTATTATCCAGCTTTTGTTTTTTTTTCCGTAACGAAAAACAGTAATAGTGTCTCCCTGATTGTTCTGACACAAATATATCAGTTTGAAAGATTCTGGAGTAGACCAGAAAAATATAACTGTGGTTTTGCAGTTCCACGGTTCAAATCTCTGTATTATCCAGTTTTTTGCATTTTTTCCTTAAAGAAAAACAGTAATAGTGTCTCCCTGATTGTTCAGACACAAATATATCTGTTTGAAAGATTCTGGTGTAGGCCAGAAAAATATAACTGTGGTTTTGCAGTTCCACGGGTCAAATCTCTGTATTATCCTGTTTTTGGCATTTTTTGCCGTAAAAAAAAACGTAATACTGTCTTCCTGAGTGGTCAGACACCAATATATCTGTTTAAAAGAGTCTGGTGTAGGCCAGAAAAATATAACTGTGGTTCTGCAGTTCCACGGTTCAAATCTCTGTATTACCCAGCTTTTGGTATTTATTCCGTAAAGAAAAACAGTAATAGTGTCTCCCTGATTGTTCAGACACAAATATATCTGTTTGAAAGATTCTGGAGTAGACCAGAAAAATATAACTGTGGTTTTGCAGTTCCACGGGTCAAATCTCTGTATTATCCTGTTTTTGGCATTTTTTGCCGTAAAAAAACGTAATAGTGTCTTCCTGAGTGGTCAGACACCAATATATCTGTTTAAAAGAGTCTGGTGTAGGCCATAAAAATATAACTGTGGTTCTGCAGTTCCACGGTTCAAATCTCTGTATTATCCAGCTTTTGGTATTTATTCCGTAAAGAAAAACAGTAATAGTGTCTCCCTGATTGTTCAGACACAAATATATCTGTTCGAAAGATTCTGGTGTAGACCAGAAAAATATAACTGTGGTTTTGCAGTTCCACGGTTCAAATCTCTGTATTATCCAGCTTTTGGTATTCTTTCCATAAAGAAAAACAGTAATAGTGTCTCCCTGATTGTTCCAACACAAATATATCTGTTTGAAAGTTTCTGGTGTAGGCCAGAAAAATATAACTGTGGTTTTACAGTTCCACGGGTCAAATCTCTGTATTGTCCTTTTTTGGCATTTTTTTCCGTAAAAAAAATGTAATAGTTTATTCCTGAGTGGTCAGACACCAATATATCTGTTTAAAAGAGTCTGGTGTAGGCCAGAAAAATATAACTGTGGTTCTGCAGTTCCACGGTTCAAATCTCTGCATTATCCAGCTTTTGTTTTTTTTTCCGTAACGAAAAACAGTAATAGTGTCTCCCTGATTGTTCTGACACAAATATATCAGTTTGAAAGATTCTGGAGTAGACCAGAAAAATATAACTGTGGTTTTGCAGTTCCACGGTTCAAATCTCTGTATTATCCAGCTTTTGGTATTTATTCCGTAAAGAAAAACAGTAATAGTGTCTCCCTGATTGTTCAGACACAAATATATCTGTTTGAAAGATTCTGGTGTAGGCCAGAAAAATATAACTGTGGTTTTGCAGTTACACGGTTCAAATCTCTGTATTATCCAGCTTTTGGTATTTTTTCCATAAAGAAAAACAGTAATAGTGTCTCCCTGATTGTTCCGACACAAATATATCTATTTGAAAGATTCTGGTGTAGGCCAGAAAAATATAACTGTGGTTTTACAGTTCCACGGGTCAAATCTCTGTATTGTCCTGTTTTTGGCATTTTTGTCCGTAAAAGAAACGTAATAGTGTCTTCCTGAGTGGTGAGACACCAATATATCTGTTTAAAAGTGTCTGGTGTAGGCCAGAAAAATATAACTGTGGTTCTGCAGTTCCACAGTTCAAATCTCTGTATTATCCAGCTTTTGGTTATTTTTCCGTAACGAAAAACAGTAATAGTGTCTCCCTGATTGTTCAGACACAAATACAGTACAGACCAAAAGTTTGGACACAACTTCTCATTTAACGATTTTTCTGTATTTTCATGACTATGAAAATTGTACATTCACACTGAAGGCATCAAAACTATGAATTAACACATGTGGAATTATATAGTTAACAAAAAAGTGTGAAACAACTGAAAATATGTCTTATATTCTAGGTTCTTCAAAGTAACCACCTTTTGCTTTGATGACTGCTTTGCACACTCTTGGCATTCTCTTGATGAGCTTCAAGAGGTAGTCACCGGAAATGGTCTTCCAACAATCTTGAAGGAGTTCCCAGAGATGCTTAGCACTCGTTGGCCCTTTTGCCTTCACTCTGCGGTCCAGCTCACCCCAAACCATCTTGATTGGGTTCAAGTCTGGTGACTGTGGAGGTCAGGTCATCTGGCGTAGCACCCAATCACTCTCGTCCTTGGTCAAATAGCCCTTACACAGCCTGGAGGTGTGTTTGGGGTCATTGTCTTGTTGAAAAATAAATGATGGTCCAACTAAACGCAAACCGGATGGAATAGCATGCCACTGCAAGATGCTGTGGTAGCCATGCTGGTTCAGTATGCCTTCAATTTTGAATAATTCCCCAACAGTGTCACCAGCAAAGCACCCCCAAACCATCACACCTCCTCCTCCTTGCTTCACGGTGGGAACCAGGCATGTAGAGTCCATCCGTTCACCTTTTCTGAGTCACACAAAAACACGGTGGTTGGAATCAAAGATCTCAAATTTGGACTCATCAGACCAAAGCACAGATTTCCACTGGTCTAATGTCCATTCCTTGTGTTCTTTAGCCCAAACAAATCTCTTCTGCTTGTTGCCTGTCCTTAGCAGTGGTTTCCTAGCAGCTATTTTACCATGAAGGCCTGCTGCACAAAGTCTCCTCTTAACAGTTGTTGAAGAGATGTGTCTGCTGCTAGAACTCTGTGTGGCATTGACCTGGTCTCTAATCTGAGCTGCTGTTAACCTGCGATTTCTGAGGCTGGTGACTCGGATAAACTTATCCTCAGAAGCAGAGCTGATTCTTGGTCTTCCTTTCCTGGGGCGGTCCTCATGTGAGCCAGTTTCTTTGTAGCGCTTGATGGTTTTTGCAACTGCACTTGGGGACACTTTCAAAGTTTTCCCAATTTTTCGCACTGACTGACCTTTATTTCTTAAAGTAATGATGGCCACTAGTTTTTCTTTGCTTAGCTGCTTTTTTCTTGCCATAATACAAATTCTAACAGTCTGTTCAGTAGGACTATCAGCTGTGTATCCACCAGACTTCTGCACAACACAACTGATGGTCCCAACCCCATTTATAAGGCAAGAAATCCCACTTATTAAACCTTACATGGCACACCTGTGAAGTGAAAACCATTTCCGGTGACTACCTCTTGAAGCTCATCAAGAGAATGCCAAGAGTGTGCAAAGCAGTCATCAAAGCAAAAAGTGGCTACTTTGAAGAACCTAGAATATAAGACCTATTTTCAGTTGTTTCAAACTTTTTTGTTAAGTATATAATTCCACATGTGTTAATTCATAGTTTTCATGCCTTCAGTGTGAATGTACAATTTTCACAGTCATGAAAATACAGAAAAATCGTTAAATGAGAAGGTGTGTCCAAACTTTTGGTCTGTACTGTATATCAGTTTGAAAGATTCTGGTGTAGACCAGAAAAATATAACTGTGGTTTTGCAGTTCCATGGTTCAAATCTCTGTATTATCCAGCTTTTGGTATTTATTCTGTAAAGAAAAACAGTAATAGTGTTTCCCTGATTGTTCAGACACAAATATATCTGTTTGAAAGATTCTGGTGTAGGCCGGAAAAATATAACTGTGGTTTTGCAGTTCCACGGTTCAAATCTCTGTATTATCCAGCTTTTGGTATTTATTCCGTAAAGAAAAACAGTAATAGTGTCTCCCTGATTGTTCAGACACAAATATATCTGTTTGAAAGATTCTGGTGTAGGCCAGAAAAATATAACTGTGGTTTTACAGTTCCACGGGTCAAATCTCTGTATTGTCCTGTTTTTGGCATTTTTTGCTGTAAAAAAAATGTAATAGTGTCTTCCTGAGTGGTCAGACACCAATATATCTGTTTAAAAGAGTCTGGTGTAGGCCAGAAAAATATAACTGTGGTTCTGCAGTTCCACGGTTCAAATCTCTGTATTATCCAGCTTTTGTTTTTTTTTCCGTAACGAAGAACAGTAATAGTTTCTCCCTGATTGTTCAGACACAAATATATCATTTTGAAAGATTCTGGTGTAGACCAGAAAAATATAACTGTGGTTTTGCCGTTCCACGGGTCAAATCTCTGTATTATCCTGTTTTTGGCATTTTTTGCCGTAAAAAAAAACGTAATAGTGTCTTCCTGAGTGGTGAAACACCGATATATCTGTTTAAAAGAGTCTGGTGTAGACCAGAAAAATATAACTGTGGTTCTGCAGTACCACGGTTCAAATCTCTGTATTATCCAGCTTTTGTTTTTTTTTCCATAATGAAAAACAGTAATAGTGTCTCCCTGATTGTTCAGACACAAATATATCAGTTTGAAAGATTCTGGTGTGGGCCAGAAAAATATAACTGTGGTTTTGCAGTTCCACGGTTCAAATCTCTGTATTATCCAGCTTTTGGTATTTTTTCCGTTAAGAAAAACAGTAATAGTGTCCCCCTGATTGTTCAGACACAAATATATCTGTTTGAAAGATTCTGGTGTAGGCCAGAAAAATATAACTGTGGTTTTGCAGTTCCACTGTTCAAATCTCTGAATTATCCAGCTTTTGGTATTTTTTCCATAAAGAAAAACAGTAATAGTGTCTCCCTGATTGTTCAGACACAAATATATCTGTTTGAAAGATTCTGGTGTAGACCAGAAAATTATAACTGTGGTTCTGCAGTACCACGGTTCAAATGTCTGTATTATCCAGCTTTTGGTATTTTTTCCATAAAGAAAAACAGTAATAGCGTCCCCCTGATTGTTCAGACACAAATATATCTGTTTGAAAGATTCTGGTGTAGGCCAGAAAAATATAACTGTGGTTTTGCAGTTCCACTGTTCAAATCTCTGTATTATCCAGCTTTTGGTATTTTTTCCATAAAGAAAAACAGTAATAGTGTCTCCCTGATTGTTCAGACACAAATATATCTGTTTGAAAGATTCTGGTGTAGGCCAAAAAAATATAACTGTGGTTTTGCAGTTCCACTGTACAAATCTCTGTATTATCCAGCTTTTGGTATTTTTTCCATAAAGAAAAACAGTAATAGTGTCTCCCTGATTGTTCAGACACAAATATATCTGTTTGAAAGATTCTGGTGTAGGCCAGAAAAATATAACTGTGGTTTTGCAGTTCCACGGTTCAAATCTCTGTATTATCCAGCTTTGGTATTTATTCCGTAAAGAAAAACAGTAATAGTGTCTCCCTGATTGTTCTGACACAAATATATCTGTTTGAAAGATTCTGGTGTAGGCCAGAAAAATATAACTGTGGTTTTGAAGTTCCACGGTTCAAATCTCTGTATTATCCAGCTTTTGGTATTTATTCCGTAAAGAAAAACAGTAATAGTGTCTCCCTGATTGTTCTGACACAAATATATCTGTTTGAAAGATTCTGGTGTAGGCCCGAAAAATATAACTGTGGTTTTGCAGTTACAGGGTTCAAATCTCTGTATTATCCAGCTTTTGGTATTTTTTCCATAAAGAAAAACAGTAATAGTGTCTCCCTGATTGTTCCGACACAAATATATCTGTTTGAAAGATTCTGGTGTAGGCCAGAAAAATATAACTGTGGTTTTACAGTTCCACGGGTCAAATCTCTGTATTATCCTGTTTTTGGCATTTTTTGCCGTAAAAAAAAACGTAATAGTGTCTTCCTGAGTGGTGAAACACCGATATATCTGTTTAAAAGAGTCTGGTGTAGACCAGAAAAATATAACTGTGGTTCTGCAGTACCACGGTTCAAATCTCTGTATTATCCAGCTTTTGTTTTTTTTTCCATAATGAAAAACAGTAATAGTGTCTCCCTGATTGTTCAGACACAAATATATCAGTTTGAAAGATTCTGGTGTGGGCCAGAAAAATATAACTGTGGTTTTGCAGTTCCACGGTTCAAATCTCTGTATTATCCAGCTTTTGGTATTTTTTCCGTTAAGAAAAACAGTAATAGTGTCCCCCTGATTGTTCAGACACAAATATATCTGTTTGAAAGATTCTGGTGTACGCCAGAAAAATATAACTGTGGTTTTGCAGTTCCACTGTTCAAATCTCTGAATTATCCAGCTTTTGGTATTTTTTCCATAAAGAAAAACAGTAATAGTGTCTCCCTGATTGTTCAGACACAAATATATCTGTTTGAAAGATTCTGGTGTAGACCAGAAAATTATAACTGTGGTTCTGCAGTACCACGGTTGAAATGTCTGTATTATCCAGCTTTTGGTATTTTTTCCATAAAGAAAAACAGTAATAGCGTCCCCCTGATTGTTCAGACACAAATATATCTGTTTGAAAGATTCTGGTGTAGGCCAGAAAAATATAACTGTGGTTTTGCAGTTCCACTGTTCAAATCTCTGTATTATCCAGCTTTTGGTATTTTTTCCGTAAAGAAAAACAGTAATAGTGTCTCCCTGATTGTTCAGACACAAATATATCTGTTTGAAAGATTCTGGTGTAGGCCAAAAAAATATAACTGTGGTTTTGCAGTTCCACTGTACAAATCTCTGTATTATCCAGCTTTTGGTATTTTTTCCATAAAGAAAAACAGTAATAGTGTCTCCCTGATTGTTCAGACACAAATATATCTGTTTGAAAGATTCTGGTGTAGGCCAGAAAAATATAACTGTGGTTTTGCAGTTCCACGGTTCAAATCTCTGTATTATCCAGCTTTGGTATTTATTCCGTAAAGAAAAACAGTAATAGTGTCTCCCTGATTGTTCTGACACAAATATATCTGTTTGAAAGATTCTGGTGTAGGCCAGAAAAATATAACTGTGGTTTTGCAGTTCCACGGTTCAAATCTCTGTATTATCCAGCTTTTGGTATTTATTCCGTAAAGAAAAACAGTAATAGTGTCTCCCTGATTGTTCTGACACAAATATATCTGTTTGAAAGATTCTGGTGTAGGCCAGAAAAATATAACTGTGGTTTTGCAGTTACAGGGATCAAATCTCTGTATTATCCAGCTTTTGGTATTTTTTCCATAAAGAAAAACAGTAATAGTGTCTCCCTGATTGTTCCGACACAAATATATCTGTTTGAAAGATTCTGGTGTAGGCCAGAAAAATATAACTGTGGTTTTACAGTTCCACGGGTCAAATCTCTGTATTAACCTGTTTTTGTCATTTCTTCCTGTAAAAAAAACGTAATAGTATCTTCCTGAGTGGTCAGACACCAATATGTCTGTTTAAAAGAGTCTGGTGTAGGCCAGAAAAATATAACTCTGTTTCTGCAGTTCCACAGTTCAAATCTCTGTATTATCCAGCTTTTGGGCTTTTTTCCGTAACGAAAAACAGTAATAGTGTCTCCCTGATTGTTCAGACACAAATATATCAGTTTGAAAGATTCTGTTGTAGACCAGAAAAATATAACTTTGGTTTTGCAGTTCCATGGGTCAAATCTCTGTATTATCCAGTTTTTTGTATTTTTTCCTTAAAGAAAAACAGGAATAGTGTCTCCCTGATTGTTCAGACACAAATATATCTGTTTGAAAGATTCTGGTGTAGGCCAGAAAAATATAACTGTGGTTTTGCAGTTCCACGGTTCAAATCTCTGTATTATCCAGCTTTTGGTATTTATTCCGTAAAGAAAAACAGTAATAGTGTCTCCCTGATTGTTCAGACACAAATATATCTGTTTGAAAGATTCTGGTGTAGGCCAGAAAAATATAACTGTGGTTTTGCAGTTCCACGGTTCAAATCTCTGTATTATCCAGCTTTTGGTATTTTTTCCATAAAGAAAAACAGTAATAGTGTCTCCCTGATTGTTCTGACACAAATATATCTGTTTGAAAGATTGTGGTGTAGGCCAGAAAAATATAACTGTGGTTTTACAGTTCCACGGGTCAAATCTCTGTATTGTACTGTTTTCGGCATTTCTTTCCGTAAAAAAACGTAATAGTGTCTTCCTGAGTGGTCAGACACCAATATATCTGTTTAAAAGAGTCTGGTGTAGGCCAGAAAAATATAACTGTGGTTCTCCAGTTCCACGGTTCAAATCTCTGTATTATCCAGCTTTTGGTATTTATTCCGTAAAGAAAAACAGTAATAGTGTCTCCCTGATTGTTCAGACACAAATATATCTGTTTGAAAGATTCTGGTGTAGGCCAGAAAAATATAACTGTGGTTTTGCAGTTCCACGTTTCAAATCTCTGTATTATCCAGCTTTTGGTATTTTTTCCATAAAGAAAAACAGTAATAGTGTCTCCCTGATTGTTCTGACACAAATATATCTGTTTGAAAGATTCTGGTGTAGGCCAGAAAAATATAACTGTGGTTTTACAGTTCCACGGGTCAAATCTCTGTATTGTCCTGTTTTTTTCATTTTTGTCCGTAAAAAAAACGTAATAGTGTCTTCCTGATTGGTGAGACACCAATATATCTGTTTAAAAGTGTCTGGTGTAGGCCAGAAAAATATAACTGTGGTTCTGCAGTTCCACAGTTCAAATCTCTGTATTATCCAGCTTTTGGTTATTTTTCCGTAACGAAAAACAGTAATAGTGTCTCCCTGATTGTTCAGACACAAATACAGTACAGACCAAAAGTTTGGACACACCTTCTCATTTAACGATTTTTCTGTATTTTCATGACTATGAAAATTGTACATTCACACTGAAGGCATCAAAACTATGAATTAACACATGTGGAATTATATAGTTAACAAAAAAGTGTGAAACAACTGAAAATATGTCTTATATTCTAGGTTCTTCAAAGTAACCACCTTTTGCTTTGATGACTGCTTTGCACACTCTTGGCATTCTCTTGATGAGCTTCAAGAGGTAGTCACCGGAAATGGTCTTCCAACAATCTTGAAGGAGTTCCCAGAGATGCTTAGCACTCGTTGGCCCTTTTGCCTTCACTCTGCGGTCCAGCTCACCCCAAACCATCTTGATTGGGTTCAAGTCTGGTGACTGTGGAGGTCAGGTCATCTGGCGTAGCACCCAATCACTCTCGTCCTTGGTCAAATAGCCCTTACACAGCCTGGAGGTGTGTTTGGGGTCATTGTCTTGTTGAAAAATAAATGATGGTCCAACTAAACGCAAACCGGATGGAATAGCATGCCACTGCAAGATGCTGTGGTAGCCATGCTGGTTCAGTATGCCTTCAATTTTGAATAATTCCCCAACAGTGTCACCAGCAAAGCACCCCCAAACCATCACACCTCCTCCTCCTTGCTTCACGGTGGGAACCAGGCATGTAGAGTCCATCCGTTCACCTTTTCTGAGTCACACAAAAACACGGTGGTTGGAATCAAAGATCTCAAATTTGGACTCATCAGACCAAAGCACAGATTTCCACTGGTCTAATGTCCATTCCTTGTGTTCTTTAGCCCAAACAAATCTCTTCTGCTTGTTGCCTGTCCTTAGCAGTGGTTTCCTAGCAGCTATTTTACCATGAAGGCCTGCTGCACAAAGTCTCCTCTTAACAGTTGTTGAAGAGATGTGTCTGCTGCTAGAACTCTGTGTGGCATTGACCTGGTCTCTAATCTGAGCTGCTGTTAACCTGCGATTTCTGAGGCTGGTGACTCGGATAAACTTATCCTCAGAAGCAGAGCTGATTCTTGGTCTTCCTTTCCTGGGGCGGTCCTCATGTGAGCCAGTTTCTTTGTAGCGCTTGATGGTTTTTGCAACTGCACTTGGGGACGCTTTCAAAGTTTTCCCAATTTTTCGCACTGACTGACCTTTATTTCTTAAAGTAATGATGGCCACTAGTTTTTCTTTGCTTAGCTGCTTTTTTCTTGCCATAATACAAATTCTAACAGTCTGTTCAGTAGGACTATCAGCTGTGTATCCACCAGACTTCTGCACAACACAACTGATGGTCCCAACCCCATTTATAAGGCAAGAAATCCCACTTATTAAACCTGACATGGCACACCTGTGAAGTGAAAACCATTTCCGGTGACTACCTCTTGAAGCTCATCAAGAGAATGCCAAGAGTGTGCAAAGCAGTCATCAAAGCAAAAAGTGGCTACTTTGAAGAACCTAGAATATAAGACCAATTTTCAGTTGTTTCAAACTTTTTTGTTAAGTATATAATTCCACATGTGTTAATTCATAGTTTTCATGCCTTCAGTGTGAATGTACAATTTTCACAGTCATGAAAATACAGAAAAATCGTTAAATGAGAAGGTGTGTCCAAACTTTTGGTCTGTACTGTATATCAGTTTGAAAGATTCTGGTGTAGACCAGAAAAATATAACTGTGGTTTTGCAGTTCCATGGTTCAAATCTCTGTATTATCCAGCTTTTGGTATTTATTCTGTAAAGAAAAACAGTAATAGTGTTTCCCTGATTGTTCAGACACAAATATATCTGTTTGAAAGATTCTGGTGTAGGCCGGAAAAATATAACTGTGGTTTTGCAGTTCCACGTTTCAAATCTCTGTATTATCCAGCTTTTGGCATTTATTCCGTAAAGAAAAACAGTAATAGTGTCTCCCTGATTGTTCAGACACAAATATATCTGTTTGAAAGATTCTGGTGTAGGCCAGAAAAATATAACTGTGGTTTTACAGTTCCACGGGTCAAATCTCTGTATTGTCCTGTTTTTGGCATTTTTTGCTGTAAAAAAAATGTAATAGTGTCTTCCTGAGTGGTCAGACACCAATATATCTGTTTAAAAGAGTCTGGTGTAGGCCAGAAAAATATAACTGTGGTTCTGCAGTTCCACGGTTCAAATCTCTGTATTATCCAGCTTTGGTATTTATTCCGTAAAGAAAAACAGTAATTGTGTCTCCCTGATTGTTCTGACACAAATATATCTGTTTGAAAGATTCTGGTGTAGGCCAGAAAAATATAACTGTGGTTTTGCAGTTCCACGGTTCAAATCTCTGTATTATCCAGCTTTTGGTATTTATTCCGTAAAGAAAAACAGTAATAGTGTCTCCCTGATTGTTCTGACACAAATATATCTGTTTGAAAGATTCTGGTGTAGGCCAGAAAAATATAACTGTGGTTTTGCAGTTACAGGGTTCAAATCTCTGTATTATCCAGCTTTTGGTATTTTTTCCATAAAGAAAAACAGTAATAGTGTCTCCCTGATTGTTCCGACACAAATATATCTGTTTGAAAGATTCTGGTGTAGGCCAGAAAAAAATAACTGTGGTTTTACAGTTCCACGGGTCAAATCTCTGTATTAACCTGTTTTTGTCATTTCTTGCTGTAAAAAAAACGTAATAGTATCTTCCTGAGTGGTCAGACACCAATATGTCTGTTTAAAAGAGTCTGGTGTTGGCCAGAAAAATATAACTGTGTTTCTGCAGTTCCACAGTTCAAATCTCTGTATTATCCAGCTTTTGGGCTTTTTTCCGTAACGAAAAACAGTAATAGTGTCTCCCTGATTGTTCAGACACAAATATATCAGTTTGAAAGATTCTGTTGTAGACCAGAAAAATATAACTTTGGTTTTGCAGTTCCATGGGTCAAATCTCTGTATTATCCAGTTTTTTGTATTTTTTCCTTAAAGAAAAACAGGAATAGTGTCTCCCTGATTGTTCAGACACAAATATATCTGTTTGAAAGATTCTGGTGTAGGCCAGAAAAATATAACTGTGGTTTTGCAGTTCCACGGTTCAAATCTCTGTATTATCCAGCTTTTGGTATTTATTCCGTAAAGAAAAACAGTAATAGTGTCTCCCTGATTGTTCAGACACAAATATATCTGTTTGAAAGATTCTGGTGTAGGCCAGAAAAATATAACTGTGGTTTTGCAGTTCCACGGGTCAAATCTCTGTATTGTCCTGTTTTCGGCATTTCTTTCCGTAAAAAACGTAATAGTGTCTTCCTGAGTGGTCAGACACCAATATATCTGTTTAAAAGGGTCTGGTGTAGGCCAGAAAAATATAACTGTGGTTCTCCAGTTCCACGGTTCAAATCTCTGTATTATCCAGCTTTTGGTATTTATTCCATAAAGAAAAACAGTAATAGTGTCTCCCTGATTGTTCAGACACAAATATATCTGTTTGAAAGATTCTGGTGTAGGCCAGAAAAATATAACTGTGGTTTTGCAGTTCCACGGTTCAAATCTCTGTATTATCCAGCTTTTGGTATTTTTTCCATAAAGAAAAACAGTAATAGTGTCTCCCTGATTGTTCTGACACAAATATATCTGTTTGAAAGATTCTGGTGTAGGCCAGAAAAATATAACTGTGGTTTTACAGTTCCACGGGTCAAATCTCTGTATTGTCCTGTTTTCGGCATTTTTTTCTGTAAAAAAAACGTAATAGTGTCTTACTGAGTGGTCAGACACCAATATATCTGTTTAAAAGAGTGTGGTGTAGGCCAGAAAAATATAATTGTGGTTCTGCAGTTCCACGGTTAAAATCTCTGTATTATTCAGCTTTTGTTTTTTTTTCCGTAACGAAAAACAGTAATAGTGTCTCCCTGATTGTTCAGACACAAATATATCAGTTTGAAACATTCTGGTGTAGACCAGAAAAATATAACTGTGGTTTTGCAGTTCCACGGGTAAAATCTGTGTATTATCCAGTTTTTTGGATTTTTTCCTTAAAGAAAAGTAGTAATAGTGTCTCCCTGATTGTTCAGACACAAATATATCAGTTTGAAAGATTCTGGTGTAGGCCAGAAAAATATAACTGTGGTTTTGCAGTTCCACGGTTCAAATCTCTGTATTATCCAGCTTTTGGTATTTATTCCGTAAAGAAAAACAGTAATAGTGTCTCCCTGATTGTTCAGACACAAATATATCTGTTTGAAAGATTCTGGTGTAGGCCAAAAAAATATAACTGTGGTTTTGCAGTTCCACTGTACAAATCTCTGTATTATCCAGCTTTTGGTATTTTTTCCATAAAGAAAAACAGTAATAGTGTCTCCCTGATTGTTCAGACACAAATATATCTGTTTGAAAGATTCTGGTGTAGGCCAGAAAAATATAACTGTGGTTTTGCAGTTCCACGGTTCAAATCTCTGTATTATCCAGCTTTGGTATTTATTCCGTAAAGAAAAACAGTAATAGTGTCTCCCTGATTGTTCTGACACAAATATATCTGTTTGAAAGATTCTGGTGTAGGCCAGAAAAATATAACTGTGGTTTTGCAGTTCCACGGTTCAAATCTCTGTATTATCCAGCTTTTGGTATTTTTTCCATAAAGAAAAACAGTAATAGTGTCTCCCTGATTGTTCCGACACAAATATATCTGTTTGAAAGATTCTGGTGTAGGCCAGAAAAATATAACTGTGGTTTTACAGTTCCACGGGTCAAATCTCTGTATTAACCTGTTTTTGTCATTTTTTGCTGTAAAAAAAACGTAATAGTATCTTCCTGAGTGGTCAGACACCAATATGTCTGTTTAAAAGAGTCTGGTGTAGGCCAGAAATATATAACTGTGGTTCTGCAGTTCCACACTTCAAATCTCTGTATTATCCAGCTTTTGGTTATTTTTCCGTAACGAAAAACAGTAATAGTGTCTCCCTGATTGTTCAGACACAAATACAGTACAGACCAAAAGTTTGGACACACCTTCTCATTTAACGATTTTTCTGTATTTTCATGACTATGAAAATTGTACATTCACACTGAAGGCATCAAAACTATGAATTAACACATGTGGAATTACATAGTTAACAAAAAAGTGTGAAACAACTGAAAATATGTCTTATATTCTAGGTTCTTCAAAGTAACCACCTTTTGCTTTGATGACTGCTTTGCACACTCTTGGCATTCTCTTGATGAGCTTCAAGAGGTAGTCACCGGAAATGGTCTTCCAACAATCTTGAAGGAGTTCCCAGAGATGCTTAGCACTCGTTGGCCCTTTTGCCTTCACTCTGCGGTCCAGCTCACCCCAAACCATCTCGATTGGGTTCAAGTCTGGTGACTGTGGAGGTCAGGTCATCTGGCGTAGCACCCAATCACTCTCGTCCTTGGTCAAATAGCCCTTACACAGCCTGGAGGTATGTTTGGGGTCATTGTCTTGTTGAAAAATAAATGATGGTCCAACTAAACGCAAATCGGATGGAATAGCATGCCACTGCAAGATGCTGTGGTAGCCATGCTGGTTCAGTATGCCTTCAATTTTGAATAATTTCCCAACAGTGTCACCAGCAAAGCACCCCCAAACCATCACACCTCCTCCTCCTTGCTTCACGGTGGGAACCAGGCATGTAGAGTCCATCCGTTCACCTTTTCTGAGTCACACAAAAACACGGTGGTTGGAATCAAAGATCTCAAATTTGGACTCATCAGACCAAAGCACAGATTTCCACTGGTCTAATGTCCATTCCTTGTGTTCTTTAGCCCAAACAAATCTCTTCTGCTTGTTGCCTGTCCTTAGCAGTGGTTTCCTAGCAGCTATTTTACCATGAAGGCCTGCTGCACAAAGTCTCCTCTTAACAGTTGTTGAAGAGATGTGTCTGCTGCTAGAACTCTGTGTGGCATTGACCTGGTCTCTAATCTGAGCTGCTGTTAACCTGCGATTTCTGAGGCTGGTGACTCGGATAAACTTATCCTCAGAAGCAGAGCTGATTCTTGGTCTTCCTTTCCTGGGGCGGTCCTCATGTGAGCCAGTTTCTTTGTAGCGCTTGATGGTTTTTGCAACTGCACTTGGGGACACTTTCAAAGTTTTCCCAATTTTTCGCACTGACTGACCTTTATTTCTTAAAGTAATGATGGCCACTAGTTTTTCTTTGCTTAGCTGCTTTTTTCTTGCCATAATACAAATTCTAACAGTCTGTTCAGTCGGACTATCAGCTGTGTATATACCAGACTTCTGCACAACACAACTGATGGTCCCAACCCCATTTATAAGGCAAGAAATCCCACTTATTAAACCTGACATGGCACACCTGTGAAGTGAAAACCATTTCCGGTGACTACCTCTTGAAGCTCATCAAGAGAATGCCAAGAGTGTGCAAAGCAGTCATCAAAGCAAAAAGTGGCTACTTTGAAGAACCTAGAATATAAGACCTATTTTCAGTTGTTTCAAACTTTTTTGTTAAGTATATAATTCCACATGTGTTAATTCATAGTTTTCATGCCTTCAGTGTGAATGTACAATTTTCACAGTCATGAAAATACAGAAAAATCGTTAAATGAGAAGGTGTGTCCAAACTTTTGGTCTGTACTGTATATCAGTTTGAAAGATTCTGGTGTAGACCAGAAAAATATAACTGTGGTTTTGCAGTTCCACGGTTCAAATCTCTGTATTATCCAGCTTTTGGTATTTTTTGCGTAAAGAAAAACAGTAATAGTGTCTCCCTGATTGTTCAGACACAAATATATCTGTTTGAAAGATTCTGGTGTAGGCCAGAAAAATATAACTGTGGTTTTGCAGTTCCACGGGCCAAATCTCTGCATTATCCTGTGTTTGGCATTTTGTGCCGTAAAAAAAACGTAATAGTGTCTTCCTGAGTGGTCAGACACCAATATATCTGTTTAAAAGAGTCTGGTGTAGGCCAGAAAAATATAACTGTGGTTCTCCAGTTCCACGGTTCAAATCTCTGTATTATTCAGCTTTTGGTATTTATTCCGTAAAGAAAAACAGTAATAGTGTCTCAATGATTGTTCAGACACAAATATATCTGTTTGAAAGATTCTGGTGTAGGCCAGAAAAATTTAACTGTGGTTTTGCAGTTCCACGGTTCAAATCTCTGTATTATCCAGCTTTTGGTATTTTTTCCATAAAGAAAAACAGTAATAGTGTCTCCCTGATTGTTCTGACACAAATATATCTGTTTGAAAGATTGTGGTGTAGGCCAGAAAAATATAACTGTGGTTTTACAGTTCCACGGGTCAAATCTCTGTATTGTCCTGTTTTCGGCATTTCTTTCCGTAAAAAAACTTAATAGTGTCTTCCTGAGTGGTCAGACACCAATATATCTGTTTAAAAGAGTCTGGTGTAGGCCAGAAAAATATAACTGTGGTTCTGCAGTTCCACAGTTCAAATATCTGTATTATCCAGCTTTTGTTTTTTTTTCCGTAACGAAAAACAGTAATAGTGTCTCCCTGATTGTTCAGACACAAATATATCAGTTTGAAAGATTCTGGTGTAGACCAGAAAAATATAACTGTGGTTTTGCAGTTCCACGGCTCAAATCTCTGTATTATCCATCTTTTGGTATTTTTTCTGTAAAGAAAAACAGTAATAGTGTCTCCCTGATTGTTCAGACACAAATATATCTGTTTGAAAGGTTCTGGTGTAGGCCAGAAAAATATAACTGTGGTTTTGCAGTTCCATGGTTCAAATCTCTGTATTATCCAGCTTTTGGTATTTATTCTGTAAAGAAAAACAGTAATAGTGTTTCCCTGATTGTTCAGACACAAATATATCTGTTTGAAAGATTCTGGTGTAGGCCGGAAAAATATAACTGTGGTTTTGGAGTTCCACGGTTCAAATCTCTGTATTATCCAGCTTTTGGTATTTATTCCGTAAAGAAAAACAGTAATAGTGTCTCCCTGATTGTTCAGACACAAATATATCTGTTTGAAAGATTCTGGTGTAGGCCAGAAAAATATAACTGTGGTTTTACAGTTCCACGGGTCAAATCTCTGTATTGTCCTGTTTTTGGCATTTTTTGCTGTAAAAAAAATGTAATAGTGTCTTCCTGAGTGGTCAGACACCAATATATCTGTTTAAAAATGTCTGGTGTAGGCCAGAAAAATATAACTGTGGTTCTGCAGTTCCACGGTTCAAATCTCTGTATTATCCAGCTTTTGTATTTTTTTCCGTAACGAAGAACAGTAATAGTTTCTCCCTGATTGTTCAGACACAAATATATCAGTTTGAAAGATTCTGGTGTAGACCAGAAAAATATAACTGTGGTTTTGCCGTTCCACGGGTCAAATCTCTGTATTATCCTGTTTTTGGCATTTTATTGCCGTAAAAAAAAACGTAATAGTGTCTTCCTGAGTGGTCAAACACCGATATATCTGTTTAAAAGAGTCTGGTGTAGACCAGAAAAATATAACTGTGGTTCTGCAGTACCACGGTTCAAATCTCTGTATTATCCAGCTTTTGGTTTTTTTTCCGTAATGAAAAACAGTAATAGTGTCTCCCTGATTGTTCAGACACAAATATATCAGTTTGAAAGATTCTGGTGTGGGCCAGAAAAATATAAATGTGGTTTTGCAGTTCCACGGTTCAAATCTTTGTATTATCCAGCTTTTGGTATTTTTTCCGTTAAGAAAAACAGTAATAGTGTCCCCCTGATTGTTCAGACACAAATATATCTGTTTGAAAGATTCTGGTGTAGGCCAGAAAAATATAACTGTGGTTTTGCAGTTCCACTGTTCAAATCTCTGAATTATCCAGCTTTTGGTATTTTTTCCATAAAGAAAAACAGTAATAGTGTCTCCCTGATTGTTCAGACACAAATATATCTGTTTAAAAGATTCTGGTGTAGACCAGAAAAATATAACTGTGGTTCTGCAGTACCACGGTTCAAATCTCTGTATTATCCAGCTTTTGGTATTTTTTCCGTAAAGAAAAACAGTAATAGCGTCCCCCTGATTGTTCAGACACAAATATATCTGTTTGAAAGATTCTGGTGTAGGCCAGAAAAATATAACTGTGGTTTTGCAGTTCCACTGTTCAAATCTCTGAATTATCCAGCTTTTGGTATTTTTTCCGTAAAAAAAACGTAATAGTGTCTTACTGAGTGGTCAGACACCAATATATCTGTTTAAAAGAGTGTGGTGTAGGCCAGAAAAATATAATTGTGGTTCTGCAGTTCCACGGTTAAAATCTCTGTATTATTCAGCTTTTGTTTTTTTTTCCGTAACGAAAAACAGTAATAGTGTCTCCCTGATTGTTCAGACACAAATATATCAGTTTGAAACATTCTGGTGTAGACCAGAAAAATATAACTGTGGTTTTGCAGTTCCACGGGTAAAATCTCTGTATTATCCAGTTTTTTGGATTTTTTCCTTAAAGAAAAGTAGTAATAGTGTCTCCCTGATTGTTCAGACACAAATATATCAGTTTGAAAGATTCTGGTGTAGGCCAGAAAAATATAACTGTGGTTTTGCAGTTCCACGGTTCAAATCTCTGTATTATCCAGCTTTTGGTATTTATTCCGTAAAGAAAAACAGTAATAGTGTCTCCCTGATTGTTCAGACACAAATATATCTGTTTGAAAGATTCTGGTGTAGGCCAAAAAAATATAACTGTGGTTTTGCAGTTCCACTGTACAAATCTCTGTATTATCCAGCTTTTGGTATTTTTTCCATAAAGAAAAACAGTAATAGTGTCTCCCTGATTGTTCAGACACAAATATATCTGTTTGAAAGATTCTGGTGTAGGCCAGAAAAATATAACTGTGGTTTTGCAGTTCCACGGTTCAAATCTCTGTATTATCCAGCTTTGGTATTTATTCCGTAAAGAAAAACAGTAATAGTGTCTCCCTGATTGTTCTGACACAAATATATCTGTTTGAAAGATTCTGGTGTAGGCCAGAAAAATATAACTGTGGTTTTGCAGTTCCACGGTTCAAATCTCTGTATTATCTAGCTTTTGGTATTTATTCCGTAAAGAAAAACAGTAATAGTGTCTCCCTGATTGTTCTGACACAAATATATCTGTTTGAAAGATTCTGGTGTAGGCCAGAAAAATATAACTGTGGTTTTGCAGTTACAGGTTTCAAATCTCTGTATTATCCAGCTTTTGGTATTTTTTCCATAAAGAAAAACAGTAATAGTGTCTCCCTGATTGTTCCGACACAAATATATCTGTTTGAAAGATTCTGGTGTAGGCCAGAAAAATATAACTGTGGTTTTACAGTTCCACGGGTCAAATCTCTGTATTAACCTGTTTTTGTCATTTTTTGCTGTAAAAAACACGTAATAGTATCTTCCTGAGTGGTCAGACACCAATATGTCTGTTTAAAAGAGTCTGGCGTAGGCCAGAAAAATATAACTGTGGTTCTGCAGTTCCACAGTTCAAATCTCTGTATTATCCAGCTTTTGGGCTTTTTTCCGTAACGAAAAACAGTAATAGTGTCTCCCTGATTGTTCAGACACAAATATATCAGTTTGAAAGATTCTGTTGTAGACCAGAAAAATATAACTTTGGTTTTGCAGTTCCATGGGTCAAATCTCTGTATTATCCAGTTTTTTGTATTTTTTCCTTAAAGAAAAACAGGAATAGTGTCTCCCTGATTGTTCAGACACAAATATATCTGTTTGAAAGATTCTGGTGTAGGCCAGAAAAATATAACTGTGGTTTTGCAGTTCCACGGGTCAAATCTCTGTATTAACCTGTTTTTGGCATTTTTTGCCGTAAAAAAAATGTAATAGTATCTTCCTGAGTGGTCAGACACCAATATGTCTGTTTAAAAGAGTCTGGTGTAGGCCAGAAAAATATAACTGTGGTTCTGCAGTTCCACGGTTCAAATCTCTGTATTATCCAGCTTTTGGGCTTTTTTCCGTAACGAAAAACAGTAATAGTGTCTCCCTGATTGTTCAGACGCAAATATATCAGTTTGAAAGATTCTGTTGTAGACCAGAAAAATATAACTGTGGTTTTGCAGTTCCACGGGTCAAATCTCTGTATTATCCAGTTTTTTTGTATTTTTTCCTTAAAGAAAAACAGGAATAGTGTCTCCCTGATTGTTCAGACACAAATATATCTGTTTGAAAGATTCTGGTGTAGGCCAGAAAAATATAACTGTGGTTTTGCAGTTCCACGGGTGAAATCTCTGTATTATCCTGTTTTTGGCATTTTTTGCCGTAAAAAAAATGTAATAGTGTCTTCCTGAGTGGTCAGACACCAATACATCTGTTTAAAAGAGTCTGGTGTAGGCCAGAAAATATAACTGTGGTTCTGCAGTTCCATGGTTCAGATCTCTGTATTATCCAGCTTTTGTTTTTTTTTCCGTAATGAAAAACAGTAATAGTGTCTCCCTGATTGTTCAGACACAAATATATCGGTTTGAAAGATTCTGGTGTAGGCCAGAAAAATATAACTGTGGTTTTGCAGTTCCACGGTTCAAATCTCTGTATTATCTAGCTTTTGGTATTTATTCCGTAAAGAAAAACAGTAATAGTGTTTCCCTGATTGTTCTGACACAAATATATCTGTTTGAAAGATTCTGGTGTAGGCCAGAAAAATATAACTGTGGTTTTGCAGTTACAGGGTTCAAATCTCTGTATTATCCAGCTTTTGGTATTTTTTCCATAAAGAAAAACAGTAATAGTGTCTCCCTGATTGTTCCGACACAAATATATCTGTTTGAAAGATTCTGGTGTAGGCCAGAAAAATATAACTGTGGTTTTACAGTTCCACGGGTCAAATCTCTGTATTAACCTGTTTTTGTCATTTTTTGCTGTAAAAAAAACGTAATAGTATCTTCCTGAGTGGTCAGACACCAATATGTCTGTTTAAAAGAGTCTGGTGTAGGCCAGAAAAATATAACTGTGGTTCTGCAGTTCCACAGTTCAAATCTCTGTATTATCCAGCTTTTGGGCTTTTTTCCGTAACGAAAAACAGTAATAGTGTCTCCCTGATTGTTCAGACACAAATATATCAGTTTGAAAGATTCTGTTGTAGACCAGAAAAATATAACTTTGGTTTTGCAGTTCCATGGGTCAAATCTCTGTATTATCCAGTTTTTTGTATTTTTTCCTTAAAGAAAAACAGGAATAGTGTCTCCCTGATTGTTCAGACACAAATATATCTGTTTGAAAGATTCTGGTGTAGGCCAGAAAAATATAACTGTGGTTTTGCAGTTCCACGGGTCAAATCTCTGTATTAACCTGTTTTTGGCATTTTTTGCCGTAAAAAAAATGTAATAGTATCTTCCTGAGTGGTCAGACACCAATATGTCTGTTTAAAAGAGTCTGGTGTAGGCCAGAAAAATATAACTGTGGTTCTGCAGTTCCACGGTTCAAATCTCTGTATTATCCAGCTTTTGGGCTTTTTTCCGTAACGAAAAACAGTAATAGTGTCTCCCTGATTGTTCAGACGCAAATATATCAGTTTGAAAGATTCTGTTGTAGACCAGAAAAATATAACTGTGGTTTTGCAGTTCCACGGGTCAAATCTCTGTATTATCCAGTTTTTTTGTATTTTTTCCTTAAAGAAAAACAGGAATAGTGTCTCCCTGATTGTTCAGACACAAATATATCTGTTTGAAAGATTCTGGTGTAGACCAGAAAAATATAACTGTGGTTTTGCAGTTCCACGGGTGAAATCTCTGTATTATCCTGTTTTTGGCATTTTTTGCCGTAAAAAAAATGTAATAGTGTCTTCCTGAGTGGTCAGACACCAATATATCTGTTTAAAAGAGTCTGGTGTAGGCCAGAAAATATAACTGTGGTTCTGCAGTTCCATGGTTCAGATCTCTGTATTATCCAGCTTTTGTTTTTTTTTCCGTAATGAAAAACAGTAATAGTGTCTCCCTGATTGTTCAGACACAAATATATCGGTTTGAAAGATTCTGGTGTAGGCCACAAAAATATAACTGTGATTTTGCAGTTCCACAGTTCAAATCTCTGTATTATCAAGCTTTTGGTATTTTTTTCCTTAAAGAAAAACAGTAACAGTGTCTCCCTAATTGTTCAGACACAAATACATCTGTTTGAAAGATTCTGGTGTAGGCCAGAAAAATATAACTGTGGTTTTGCAGTTCCACGGGTCAAATCTCTGCATTATCTAGCTTTTGGTATTTTTTCCTTAAAGAAAAACAGTAATAGTGTCTCCCTGATTGTGCAGACACAAATATATCTGTTTGAAAGATTCTGGTGTCGGCCAGAAAAATTTTACTGTGGTTTTGCAGTTCCACGGGTCAAATCTCTGTATTATCCTGTTTTTGGCATTTTTTGCCGTAAAAAAAAAACGTAATAGTGTCTCCCTAAGTGGTCAGACACCAATATATCTGTTTAAAAGAGTCTGGTGTAGGCCAGAAAAATATAACTGTCGTTTTGCAGTTCCACAGTTCAAATCTCTGTATTATCCAGCTTTTTGCCTCTTTTATGTAAAAAAAAAAAATAGTGTCTCTCTGTCTGTTCAGTCACAAATATATCTGTTTAAAAGATTCTGGTGTAGACCAGAGAAATAGAACTGTGGCTTTCCTTTTCCACGGTTCTAACCTCCTTTTTATTACCCTTTTTCCATTGATAATGCGAGTGTAAGCTATTTTACTTAATTTACAATGGGCAAGGCGCGTGGCAAGGGACGTGGAACTGGACGTTCTGGTGATGGTGCGTGTAGAGGACGGGGCCGTGGTCAAGGTGAAAATGTGCCACAACCAACAGCCACATCTTCTCGCTCCCACTTCTTGACCGAATTACTAGGGAACCACACTACAACACCAGTATTGCGAACTGATCAGTGTGAACAGGTTATTAATTGGATAGCAGATAATACTTCAGTTTCCTGGGCACCATCACCTCCGGTCTGTCTTCCACACTGTCAAGTTTTAGTAGCCGTGAGTCTCGACCGCATACTCCTCCTCACCCTGATGCTCCTTCCTCCCCCCATGCCAAATGTCATCAGACAGCAACGGATCCCACACTTCGACACTCTGAAGAGCTGTTCACTGGTCCATTTCCATATTTGTGCCCCTCGCCTGCTCCGCTTGAAGTGGTGGAAGAGGAGATCCCATGTGGCGATGCCCAAATATATGAACAGGCACGGCCAGAGGAAGTTGACGCTGGCAATTTGTCACAAGAGGTGGACGATGACGTGGCACAATTGCCACGAAGTGAGGAGGAGGATCGTGGTGCGCAAGTGGAAGAGGATGAGGTGGTGGATGATCTATTAACTGACCCAACGTGGCAGGAGGACATGCAGAGCGAGTCCAGCAGAACACACGGGGAGGAAGGCAGAGTACCCCAAAAGGTAGGAAGAAGCAGTGTGGTGGCCACACACAGAAGGCGGGCAACAGTTCCCCGTAACACAAACACGAGGGACGTTGCCAGTACAACCGGTAGGTCTTCCAGAGTCTGGAATTTTTTTAAAGACTCTGCTGATAACCCCAAAAAGGCCATTTGTACCATCTGCCATGCCAGCATCAGTAGGGGTGACAAAACTACCAGCCTGACCACCACCAGCATGATCAGGCACATGGCAGCAAAGCTCCCAACTTTGTGGGGCGAACACCAGGGTCCACGACCATTGTCAGCGGGTGTCACCACTGCTTCTTCCGCTGTTGGGCGTGTAATAGAACCCCCTGTTGTGCGTGCAAGGCAATCCCCTGTCCATACTGCATGCAAAGATGCCCCCTCCTCTCAGTCTTCACTTGTTATGGCAGTTTCTCAAGAAACAGCATCAACGTCCACGTCCCACCGCTGCGTTCAATTGTCCATATCCCAGACCTTTGAACGAAAGCGCAAATTCGCAGCCAACGCCCCACAGGCCACAGTCCTAAATTCGCACTTTTCACGACTGCTTGCGTTGGAAATGCTGCCTTTTAGGCTGGTGGAGACAGAATCCTTCCGCAACCTTATGGCGGTGGCTGTCCCTCGGTACTCGGTCCCCAGCCGAGACTATTTTGCCCAGTGTGCCATCCCCACACAACACAAGCACGTGTCCCAAAACATCTCCCGTGCCCTTAACAACGCAGTTACTGGGAGTGACCACCTGACAACGGACACGTGGACAAGTGCTTGTGGCCAGGGACGGTACAGCTCACTGACGGCACACTGGGTAAACATAGTGGAAGCTGGGACCCAGTCGGACCTTGGGACGAAACACATCCTCCCCACACCGAGGATTGCGGGCCCTATATCAGTCAGAGTTGCCCCCACAGTGTACAGCTCCTGCACCTCATCCTCCTCCTCCTCCTCATGTTCAACCTCCATCTCAGATATCACCACATCAGTTACAAGCTGGAAGCACTGCAGTACTGCCTCAGCCAAGCGGCAACAGGCTGTGCTGAAACTCATAAGCTTAGGTGATAAACCTCACACTGCTTGTGAGTTGTGGACAGCTGTGAAAGAGCAGGCAGATCTGTGGCTGAGACCGCTGAACCTACATCCAGGCATGGTCGTGTGTGACAATGGCCGTAACCTGGTGGCGGCTCTGAGGTGAGACGAGATCACACACGTACTATGCCTGGCTCATGTGCTTAACCTCGTGGTTCAGCGGTTTCTTAAATCATACCCCGAGTTGCCAGATCTGCTCGTCAAAGTACGCCGCCTGTCAGCTCATTTTCGCAAGTCGGCTACAGCTTCCGCCGCCCTTGTTGTGTTGCAGCAGCGGATGGTGAGAGGCGATGACGCCATCATTAGCGTCAGCATCCCACTTGTCTTTCTTTTGCAATGTTCTCTGCAGAGATTTAAAGAGGAGGCATTGCAGCCAGAGTATGAGATAAATGAAGAAGCCGTAGTGGATGATTACACACAGCCCAGCCTCATCTCATCCCAACGTGCATTGGGGGACAATGAGGGAGAGGAGGAGGAAGAACAGGAGCTGGTATCATGCACTGTAGACGGTATTACCTGTACAACTGTCATAACGTCGGTTCAGCGTGGGTGGCCTGAGGACAGGGGGGAGGAGGAGGAGAGCATGGTGAGTCATCATCTTGGTGAGGACACGGAAGTCTTGCCCGTTACCAGTCTGGCACATTTGGCTGACTTTACGTTACGCTGCCTTAACCATGACCCTCGCGTTGTAAAAATGTTGGGTGACTGTCATTACTGGTTGGTGACACTTTTAGACCCCCGCTACAAGGAGTACTTTCACTCTCTTATTCCTGAGGTGGAGAGGTCTACAAAAATGAGGCAGTACCAGAAGGCCCATGCTGCAGAACTGTTAAAAAAATTCCCATCTGAACATGCTAGCGGCAGAGGTCACAGTTCGTTGACCAACCAAGGCGTACAGGCGAAAGAGACGCAACTCCAATCCAGCAGAGGCAGGGGAACACTGTCAACATTCTGGGACAGTTTTCTGAGACCCGCCCAGCTTCCAGGCCCTGAGGCACAGGGTACTCTCACAAGGAGTGGAACGTTTCAAAAGATGGTGAGGGAGTACCTTGCCGACCATACCAGCATCCTCCGTGATTCCTCTGTGCCTTTTAATTATTGGGTATCCAAGCTGGACACTTGGAATGAACTCGCTCTGTATGCCTTGGAGGTCCAGGCCTGCCCTGCCGCTAGCGTGTTATCGGAGCATGTTTTTAGTGCCGCTGGGGGAATTATATCTGATAAGCGCATTTGCCTGTCAACTGACAATGCTGACAGGCTGACCCTTATCAAAATGAACAAGAGCTGGATTGGGCCAGACTTCGCATCACCACCAAATGACAGCAGAGTAACATAAAGTCAAATCCACTGTGTTATTTCGGGAGGTGTATTCCCATGCACTGCTTCACACCCACACATTGGTATATGCTTCCTCATTTTGGCTGTATTTTGCTCTTCTCCTTATCCTCAGCCTCCACCACCACTATACCACCAGGGTGACCTTGGTCCGTGTTGCCAGCATTGCAAGTTCCTCCCTGCTAATTTTTGGCAGCTTTTGCTTGGAAGGCATAGGCAAAGACTATGGGAGACCCACTCCCCAATAATGGGAATAATGTTTTTAAGATGCTGTACTGCATGGCTCTTCCAAGGGGCAGTAAAACCGTCTTGTTAAGCTACTGCAACCTTCACCACTATACCCAGGGGCATTAAAACTGTCTTGTTAAGCTACTGCGACCTCCACCACATTTTCAAGGGGCATTGATATTGTCTTTTTATTCCACTGCGACCTCCACATCTCTTCCAAGGGGCATTAAACCCATCTTGCTAAGCTACTGCAACCTCCACCACTTTTCCAAGGGACATTAAAATCGCCTTGTTAGGCTACTGCGACCTCCACCACCTTTCCAAGGGGCATTGATATTGTCTTTTTATTCTACTGCGACCTCCACGTCTCTTCCAAGGGGCATTAAAACCGTCTTGTTAAGCTACTGCGACCTCCACCACTTTTCCAAGGGGCATTAAAACCGTCTTGTTAAGCTACTGCAACCTCCACGTCTCTTTCAAGGGGCATTAAAACCATCTTGTTAAGCTACTGCAACCTCCACCACTTTTCCAAGGGGCATTAAAACCATCTTGTTAAGCTACTGCGACCTCCACCACTGTTCCAAGGGGCATTAAAACCGTCTTGTTAAGATGCTGCAACCTCCACGTCTCTTCCAAGGGGCATTAAAACCATTTTGTTAAGCTACTGCAACCTCCACCACTTTTCCAAGGGGCATTAAAACCGTCTTGTTAAGCTACTGCGACCTCCACGTCTCTTCCAAGGGGCATTAAAACCGTCTTGTTAAGCTACTGCGACCTCCACGTCTCTTCCAAGGGGCATTAAAAACGTCTTGTTAAGCTATTGCAACCTCCACGTCTCTTCCAAGGGGCATTAAAACTGTCTTGTTAAGCTACTGCGACCTCCACCACATTTTCAAGGGACACTGATATTGTCTTTTTATTCCACTGCGACCTCCACTTCTCTTCCAAGGGGCATTAAAACCGTCTTGCTAAGCTACTGTGACCTCCACGTCTCTTCCAAGGGGCATTAAAACCGTCATGTTAAACCATTCTAAACTCCACAGCTCTTCCAAGGGGCATTTAAATGTTGTTTTTAATTAACTCTAACCTCCTTGACTCTTCCAATGGGCATTGTATTTCCTCCTAATTTTAGTCTGCTTTTGCTTTTCAATGCATAGGCGAACACTAAGGGAGACCCACTCCCCAATAATGGGTAGAAGGTTTTCAGTATACTGTAATCCATGTCTGTTTCAAGGGCCATTGCAGTTCCTCATAATTTTTGGAAAGCCTTCCATTCACTGCTTAGGCCAACAGTGCACAGGAGACCCAGTTGCTATAAATGGAAAAAACGGTTTAGTTAAGGCTCTCTGACCTCCATGTCACTTCCAAGGGGCATTGGAGTGCTTCGAAATTTTTGGTAGGCATTGCACTCACTGCATGCCCTATAACTGTGTAGCTGAACCGCTCCTTTTGGTACAGAAACATAACCTACAAGTCATGTGTGGTTGACTGGCCTGATATTGATGTGAATGGTCCCTGTTCCTCCTTTTCTTTCTCCTTTGCCACCACCTCATCCATCATTCATCACCTGAAGCTTTGTTTTAACGGGAGTCATAGAACTGGGATAGTAGCAGGAAAACATCCAGCAATCCTCGAAGGAGGTAGGATATGCACCAAAACGCTGACCACCTAAGGCCTAGCCGCTACTACATACATGCGCTTGCATTCCAAGGATCAGAAAGCTAAGGAGATGGATGGCCTCATGATCATGAATAATTTACTCGTGTAGGAGGCCGACCACTGCTGCTGTCTACCTTTTTGAACTTTGTTTTGAAGCCTGATTGACCCAGGACCAGCAATCCTCTATGTCTGGAGGACGTGTTGCATCCCAGTGTTCAACTGTGTCCCGGCTTCCACAATATTAACCCAGTGTGAAGGCGTGAGATGGACCATCCCTGGCCACATTAAGTTGTCCACATATTTGTGGTTAGGCTGTCCTTCAAATAGGGGCGGCTGGGGACCGTTTATGGACACCCGGCCGCCCCCAGGCGGCTGGGGACCGTGTGTGGACACCCGGCCGCAGGGCGGCTGGGGACTGAGTATGGACACCCAGCCGCCGGGCGGCTGGGGACTGAGTATGGATACCAGGCCGCCGATGCAGCCATGACGCGGTGGCCAAATTCCATCTCCACATGCCTAAAAGGCCCAATTTCAAGTGCAAGCAAGCTAGCAGTATGGTATTGCAGCCTGGGCGTGGGTGGGTGGCAGGCTGCATACTTGCGCTTGCATTGCAAGGAATGGGGGACCTGGGTGTCAGAGATGCTTCCAGGGGTCTTCCCCATGCTGTTCCCATGTCTCTTCAGCACTGTATGCATGTGTCACACAGCACATGGCCAGTTAAGATTGTAAAATGTTAAAATGACATTTCCCGGTGAATGCATTTGTCACGGTTGAAAGCAATACAACAGTGCAAAAACGCATAAAAAATGCTAATTGTGAACATAGCCCAAGGTGTAGAGGAGTATTTTTGTTTTTGGTTATTTATTTTACCTTATACACAAGTCTTTACCCTGGAAAGGAAGTTCCTTAACATATTTCACAGGAAAACTTTTTCAGTTTCGTTTTTGAACGTTTTATTGTGAGCCCGTAAAAGTGGCTTAATACCTCTGACCACGTTGTTGACAGCAGTGACCTGGGGGTCAGAAATGCATCTTGGGGCGATGCCCATGCTGTCCCAATGTCTTTTGAGCACTGTCACTATCGTTTTGGGCACTTTTTAGGCTTTCTACAGACTGCCGAGGGTGCCGCCGCAAAAATGCTTTTTTGTTAAGTATATAATTCCACATGTGTTAATTCATAGTTTTGATGCCTTCAGTGTGAATGTACAATTTTCATAGTCATGAAAATATAGAAAAATCTTTAAATGAGAAGATGTGTCCAAACTTTTGGTCTGTACTGTATGTATGTCTGCTTAGGGGCCAAATAGGGTCAATGAGGGAAAGCCAACATTGAGCGGAGACACCAAACTGTATCGCTAGGGTGCTAAAAGTCAGCCGCTAGGTAGGTTCTCAGCACATTAGGAAACCTAGGGCCAGGTTGTTTGTATTCTAAATTGTTCCCTAAATACCCTTACCCCAATACACTGATACCTATTTTTAATGGGTTTTGTCTTCTGGTATATTGATTATTGAACACTTCTAATTATATCCAATAAAAGTAAAATTTTAAAGGTGGTTACATTCTTGTTTTGGTTTGTTTTTTTGGCACTCAATTCAACCCATTCATAGTAACATAGTAACGTAGGTTGAATAAAGACCTAGGTCCATCAAATTCAACCTTTCTGAAAGTCTACGGGTATTTAAAAAGAATCAGATCGCACAAAAATATCCATGTGACATCAAATTTTTAAGGATAAATTTCATTATTAACTTAAGAAACTGTATTGGAACATATACATTTTTGAATTTAGATGTATGAAAACAGATCGCACACAGACATAACACAGATGTCATACGGTTGTAAAAAATGGACACACGCGTGGCACCCCTATGAAAATAATATCAAAATTGTCAGATTTTTCTGAATGAATCTAGGATGATTTTTCAAATGCTTGTGTGTCCCCAGCCTTCCCAGTTTCATTTCTGCATCAAGGATCTCTATAGACTATAATGGGGAAGTCTATGTAGCATCGGTGTCTCTGCCTCCTGCCGGGCAGAGATTGCGTTCCCCTCACCGCCGCGGTCCTGGTCCGGTGTCTTCCTGCTCCCCTGCTGCTGTGGCGCGCATCGCGCACAACTTCCCGGGCACTGTGCTTAGGGCGCGAGCTCCCTCCCTCTTAAAGGGGCCGCGAGAACCGTCCTAAAGAGTCCCCGGCCAATGGCCAGAGGACTTCTCCTATATAAGGCACCTCCTACAAAATGCAAAATGGAGGTGCCTGTGCAAGGTTGTTGTTTGTGTGCTAACACTTTCCTCAGCCTTCAGGTCCCGCTGCCTGTCAGTCCTGCCTGCCAGTCTGTCAATCAGTCCAGCCCGCCAGCCTGTCTACCAGTTCTGCCTGCCAGTCTGTCTAACAGCCGTGCCCGCCAGCCTGCTTACCTGGAGCACCTGCCAGTTACCTGCCGTGCCCACCAGCCTGCCTATCTGGAGCACCTGCTGAGTAACCATCTGTGTCCGCCAGCCTGCCTACCTGGAGCACCTGCCAGTTACCTGTCATGCCTGTCAGTCTGCCTACCTGGAGCACCTGCCAGTTACCTACCGTGTCCGCCAGCCGGCCAACCTGGAGCAACTGTCAAGTAACCTGCCTTGCCCGCCTGCTTATCTACCCGGACCACCCGCCAGCCTTCCTGCCATGCTCATCCGCTGTACCGGTCACCTCCTGTCATCTGACCCATGGGAGTCACCTGTTCTCACACAAGGTCGGTCCCAGAGTGACACCTGGTTCACCTGTCCGGTCCCTCCCTGGTTCATGGAGTTGACTAAGCCACCGTGTGACCTGGGTCAGGCCGAGTAGGCACTTAGTCACGCCCCTCTGGTCCCTCCTTGCACCGAAGCACAGAGGTTCCACCAGCCGGACCTATAACAGTTTGCACAGGCCATGGAACCCGGTGGCCTCCAGGCTCCTTCACTATCTGACCTGTACCAGGAGGTCCCACGGCAGAGATCCCAACAGGAAATTATCTTGTCCTATCTGCGGACTATCAACTCCCGCCTGAACATGCTGTCCATCCCGTCTGTGTCTGTCTCTAGCCGAGCAGCACCTGCTCTGACGGGACACCTCAACCCAGTGGCGCTGTGGCACCCGGCTTTGGACCCTGGCTCTCTGAGCCTCCACATTTTGGTGGTGACCCCGTCTTATGGCAGGGCTTCATAAATCAGTGCACACTGCACTTTGAACTCCTGGCACACCAGTTCTCCTCCAACCAGGCCAAGGTGGCGTTCATCATGTCTCACCTTACTGGGGAGGCATTGGCATGGCTAAACCCTCTGTGGGAAAGAGGGGATCACCTGGTGTCCGATCTTCAGGCTTTCCTCGCTGCCTTCTGGAAGGTCTTCGATGAGCCTGAACGAAAATCTTCTACTGCCTACTCACTTCTCCTTCTCCGCCAAGGGAGTCTCACTGTGGACCAGTATGCCATACATTTCCGAACCCTCGCATCTGAACTTGCCTGGAACAATGAGACTCTCGTGTACACTTTTGGGAGGGTCTTTCCGGATGGATCAAGGACGAACAAGCCGGTTGTGACATCCCTTCCACCCTGGATGACCTGGTGTCATTAGCTACCCGGATTGATATCCGTTTTCTGGAACGTGCTAGGGAGACTACCCGGGAGAGAAGATTTCTGCGTCTCGCTCCAACATTCCAAAGGCCAGCCTCGCATCCAGCAATTCCCCGGGCATGTTCGTCTGAGCCTATGCAAATTGACCATACCAAGATGGTCAAGTCTTGCCTGGAGACGCGCCGAGCTGAGGGGAGTTGCTTCTACTGTGGCAGTATAGAACATCTGATCAGTTCCTTCCCGGTGAGGCCGGGAAATTCCAGTGTCTAGGACAGCTCGGAGAGGTCGTCCTAGGCAAGAGTAAATCCTCTCCGTCCTTGTCTCTGTCTGTTTCTATTTTCAGTGGTGAGACCCGCTTCTTCGAGACTGCCCATCTGGATTCCGGAGCCGCTGGGAATCTCATTCAACAGGCTGTTGTGGAGCAGTGTCAGATTCCTACCGTATGTCTGGCTGAACCATTGTAAGTTGCCTCCGTGCATGGGAGGCTTCTTCCAGAGACCATCTTGCTCATCACAGAGCCTGTAACCCTTCAGGTGGGAATGCTGCACTCGGAGAAGATCTCCTTTCATGTGCTGTCCGGTATCTCTCACCCCCTCTTGCTTAGTATACGCTGGTTACAAAGACATGAGCCCGTCCTGAATTGGAGATCTGGAGAAGTGCTCCGTTGGGGTCAGGAATGCAATGAGTCCTGTCTGGTTCCGGTTCATCCTGCTCCACCCCCGTCTACTCCGGCTAATCTACCTGGTCTGCCGGCACCCTACTGGTCCTATGCAGACATCTTTGACAAAAAGGAAGCAGAAACACTACCACCTCATAGGCCGTATGATTGCCCCATCGACCTGGTACCTGGTGCTTCTCCTCCCCACGGGCGAATCTACCCCTTGTCGCTGGCTGAGACCCGGGCCATGTCTGAGTACATAGAAGAGAATCTTGCTAGGGGATTTATCCAGAAATCCACCTCTCCAACTGGAGCAGGATTCTTCTTCGCCAAGAAGAAAGACGGCTTTCTACATCCCTGTATCGATTACAGGGGCCTTAACCAGATTACCATCAGAAATAAGTATCCCCTGCCTCTCATCTCGGAGCTGTTTGACGGCCTTAAAGGCGCGAAGATCTTCACCAAGCTCGATCTTTGTGGGGCGTTCAATTTGGTCCGGATCCACCAGGGAGACGAGTGGAAGACGGCATTCAACACCCGGGACGGTCACTACGAATACCGCGTGATGCCCTTTGGTCTCTGTAATGCTCCAGCCGTCTTCCAGGAGCTGGTTAATGACATCTTCCATGATCTTCTGTATTCTTGCGTGGTGGTGTACCTGGACGATATCTTGGTTTTCTCTCCGGATCTGCCCTCACACTGGAGGGATGTTCGTCAGGTTCTGCTAAGGCTCTGGAAGAATTGCCTATACGCTAAATTCGAGAAATGCCTCTTTGAGCAGACCTCTCTACCGTTACGGGGCTACGCTATCTCCGAGACTGGTCTGCGGATGGATCCCGAGAAGGTGTGGGTTGAAGGTGATTCAGCGATTTCTGGACTTCGCAAACTAATACCGCCTCTTCATTCCTCATTTCTCCTCCGGACTGCTCCCATCTCCGTGCTCACCCGTAAAGGTGCAAATTCCTGGAAATGGACTTCCGAAGCGGAGAAGGCCTTTGTCTCCCTTAAACAAGCCTTCTCCTCTGCTCCTGTGGTGCACCGTCCAGATTGCAACAAGCAGTTCTTCCTGGAGGTTGATGCATCCTCCTCCGGAGCCGGAGCGGTGCTCACCCAGAAATCCTCATCCGGGAGAATGGTAACCTGCGGCTTCTTCTCCAAGCTTTTCTCCTCGTCCGAGCGTAACTACTCAAATTAGCGCTGGAGGAGTGGCGCCACTTGCTGGAGGGGGCTCTGCCCCTGGTGGTCATCTACACTGGCCACAAAAACCTCGCTTATTAGCAGAACGCCCAAAGACTAAATCCACGTCAGGCCTGGTGGTCTCTATTCTTTGCCCAATTCTGCTTCACTCTGCATTACCGCCTGGCGGACAAGAACATTAAAGCTGGCGCTCTATCCCACTAATTCCTGTCTTCCGACCAAGAGAAGGAGCCTCTACATATCATTGACCCCTCCAAAGTAATGACTGTTGCTCCATTTGACCTGTCTCATCTTCCACCCGGTAAGACCTTTGTAGCGGTTCTGGATCGAAAGAAGGTTCTACTCTGGGGCCATTCATCCAAACTAGCCGGTCATGCTGGCCAGAGGAAGACCTTTCTGCTCGTTGCCAGACATTACTGTTTGCCTTCCCTGCGCAAGGATGTTGCGGACTTTTACGCGGCTTGTTCCTTCTGTGCCCATAACAAGGTTCCCAGGCACCTTCCATCTGGCCGTCTCCTTCCTCTTCCCGTGCCTTCCGCTCCGTGGCAACACATTGCAATGGACTTCATGATGGATCTTCCTCTTTCTGCTGGTTGTACTGTCATTTGGGTGGTAGCTGACCGCTTTTCTAAAATGGCCCACTTCGTCCCTCTGCCTGGTCTTCCGTCTGCATCTGTGCTGGCTAAGGACTTCATCCATCACATCTTCCGTCTTCATGGCCTACCCCTCCACATTGTGTCTGATTGCGGAGTTCAGTTCACTTCGCGCTTCTGGAGAGCTACGTGCAAGCTGCTGGATGTCTTTTTGGATTTCTCTTCTGCTTATCATCCTCAGTCCAATGGTCAAGTGGAATGTATCAACCAGATCTTTACCAGCTTTCTTCGGCACTTTGTCAACACTCACCATAACGATTAGGTTGAGCTCCTGCCCTAGGCCGAGTTCTCCTATAACAACCATGAGAGCGAGCCTTCTACTAAATGCCCTTTTTTTGTGGTCTCTGGTCGACACCCGGATTACGTTTCCCGTCTCCTCTTCAGTGGACAATCCTGCCACGGAGTCTCTTGTCAGTGAATTTTCGGCTATTTGGGAAGACACTAGATCTGCACTTCTTCAGTCCTCCGAGCGGATGAAGAGACATGCTGATAAGAGACGTCTGGATCCGCCTCAATTACGTCCGGGAGACAAGGTCTGGCTTTCCTCCAAATATGTCCATCTCAAGATACCTTCTATAAGTTGGGTCCGTGGTTCATCGGTCCGTTCGAGGTTCTGAACCAAATCAATCCCGTGGCTTACAAGCTGAAACTCCCGGTCACCTTACGGATTCCCAACTCCTTTCATGTATCCCTCCTCAAACCAGTTGTCCATAATTCCTTCTCTGACGATCCAGCTCCAGTTTCCGCTGAGAACGTCTTTGAGGTAGAAAACATTTAGGCCACCAAGAGGGTAAGAGGAAAGACTTTCTTTCTTGTGGATTGGAAGGGGTTTGGCCTGGAAGAGAGGTCTTGGGAACCCATGGAGAACATGTAGGGCCCTCATCTTCTTAAAAAAATTCTCGCGGGCCTAAAGAAGAGTCGGCGTAAAGGGGGTGGCACTGGGGGGGGTGCATTGGCGTCTCTGCCACCTGCTGGGCAGAGACGCCATTCCCCTCACCACCTTGGTCCTGGTCCGGCATCTTCCTGCCTCCCTGCTGCTGTGGCGCGCACCGCGCGCAGCTTCCCGGGTTCCCAAGGTTGTTGTTTGTGTGCTAACACTTTCCTCAGCCCTCAGGTCCCGCTGCCTGTCAGTCCTGCCCGCCAGTCTGTTTGTCAGTCCAGCCCGCCAGCCTGTCTAGCAGTTCTGTCTGCCAGTCTGTCTAACAGCCGTGCCCGCCAGTCTGCTTACCTGGATCACCTACCAGTTACCTGACGTGCTCGCCAGCCTGCCTACCTGGAGCACCTGCCGAGTAACCAGCCATGTCCAAGAGCCTGCCTACCTGGAGCACCTGCCAGTTACCTGCCATGTCCGCCAGCCTGCCAACCCGGAGCAGCTGCCAAGTAACTTGCCGTGCCTGCCTGCTTATCTACCCGGACCACCCGTCAGCCTTCCTGCCATGCTCATCCGCTGTACCGGTCAGTTCCTGTCATCTGACCCATGGGTGTCACCTGCTCTCACACAAGGTCGGTCCCAGAGAGGCACCTGGTTCACCTGCCCAGTCCCTCTCTGGTTCACGGAGTCGACTAAGCCGCCGTGTGACCTGGGTCAGGCCGAGTAGGCATTTAGTCACGCCCCTCTGGACCCTCTTTGCAGCGAAGCACAGAGGTTCCACCACCCGGACCCGTAACAGTCTTATCTGTAAAACTGATGAGAATCGGACGTGCTCTGAGCTTCACGGACCGGAGTCATAGACTCATTTTTAATACTGCTGTCTGAGAAAAAAATTGACAGCCCCAGGACATATCACATGGATGTGTCAATGTAGACTAAGTCTATGTTCAAACGCAGCAGAAATGCTGCGGCTTTAAATGCCTACAGCCCAGTGCTGCTACATTTTTTTTCCTATCTCCCTTCACAATCCTTTAATCTTGCAGGAAAACAAGTGTTTCACCTGAAAAACTGAGGCTATTATGATTGACCGTTTGGTCTTCAGGTGAAATAGCTCTTTCTTTGCTAGAGGAAGGGATTGTGCAGGAAGGACCGCAATGAGACAAGGCACAACTGCAGTGTGAACTCAGTCTATAAATGCCATAAGACTAGGCTAAACCTTTTAGCTTGTTTGTTATTACAATTGCTGTGAAGCTGATGTCGAATCCTTTAAACGCATATGCTTTCTTAGCTAAGAAATAACATTGGATCATGGAAACAAAAGTTTCACATGTACTTTCTACATTATCGCCCTTTTGGATTGACTCCTAAAAGAAGCTGCTCTGTGTATAGTGTATGTACAGAGAAGTTCATGACCGAAATGTGTTCCAAACCAGAAGACGAATCCATGATCATATGCCCATATGACTCACTGCCCCTCTTACATATGTTCGGAAATGATAAATTGCACCAACTTTCATCAATGTCATTGCCTCAAGCAAGTCAAACTAATAATAATGTCTTGCAGCAGCAATATTGTTAGCAGCCTATATTAACCCCTGTAGTGCCTTATCCTTCTACACAAAAAGAATATAAACATTTCACTTGTGTATGCCATTTTTATCCCTTTCTGTACTAATGTCACACAGATTATGTAGTAACAATTCTTTTAGACGATAGTTCTTAATATTTCATCTTCAAACCAAGAATTAAAAATACATTGCTTGCTAAACAGCACACATTTCAAGTAAAACATTTTATTATTTTAAATACTATAACAAAACGAAGCAATAAAGTGTAATACTGTGAGCGGTGAGCGTGATCTGTGTGAGTGCTGATGTCCTGCTTACATACTGTGCCTGCGATCTTACAATATTCTGCATTACCTCACTGCTTTATATAGTTCATGGCTGCACACTGGCTTCTGGCATTGCAAACATTGGAGAATCTTTAGTTGACAGAAGGTGCAAGACGATGGGGAATACAGTGTGTCTGTTCAATCCCTCTGGCATATCAAACTATGACTAAATAGGCCAATACCCTACTTACAGACATTAATGGAAACAAGTCATTAAATCCTTGCTTAAAATAAAGAAGGAAAATTATTTAAGCTTGTTATTATGAGAGGGGGCATATAAATGCAAACATACACACATTATTGTCCCACCTTGCATAAACCTGCAACAAAACAATTACATTTTCTGTTTTACTTGTCATATAATATACAGTTCTGAAACTTTCTGATATATTTTTCGTTTTAATTCATCACATTTTTTACTAAATTTCTCCCTTTAATAGAAGCTAAGATCCCCAGAAATATTTTTTTCTACAAATGGATATCTTTATATAAAAAATATCATCTCGATGCAAAAATGCATGTTATCCCCTTCAACCCCAAGCCTGTTCTCACTTTCCTTATCCAGGCCAAGTTTTACATTTCTGACCAGTGTCATTTTATGAGGTAATAACTCAATGATTCTGAGGTTGTTTTGTTAAGACACGTTGACATTCCTATTAGGCTGCGTGCACACGATGCGTTTTTCATGCGTTTATGCTGCGGAATTTCCGCAGCGGAAACGCATCAAAAATACATGGTAATCTGCACCCCATGATCCCCAATAGAATTCCGCAATGTCAATGCACATGCTGCGGATTTTTCCGCAGCGTTTCTGCAGCGCAAATAAATCCGCAGCATGTTCATTAATTTTGCGGAAGCGCAGCGGAAGCGCCGCCATTGACTTGCATTGAGACGCATAATATCCGTGTCTGTACATTTGTACAAGCGGATTATATGCGTCTCTATGTGCAGATGGTACCCAGTTCTGGAGAAGAGAAGACTCTCATCCAGACCTGGGTACCATTGTACCTGTAAAAAAAGAATAAAATAAAAAATAAAGTTTATATTCACCTGTCCGGCGACTTCTCTCTGCTTGCCGGCAGCGCTTCTCCTTCCAGGACCCGAGATGACGTCGCGGTCAAGTGACCGCAGGCTGTCTCGCAATGTGCCGGCAACCCGGAAGAAGCCAGGACGAGCGCTGCAGCACACGCGGCGGCATCAGGGGTAAGTGTAGCTTTATTTTTTTTATTTTTACAGTCACACTGTATAAATCCATGCCGTTTGCATGGATTTATACAGTGTGACCTAGTTGTCAAGCACTTTCCAAGTGATGCTATCGCCTGCAAAGTGCTTGTCAGTCCGCATGCGGAAACACATGTGTTAACGCATGTGGATACGCATGTGAATCCGCATGTATTCTGCAGGAAAAACGCATGCGTTTTTTCTGCCAGGGAGATGCAGAAATGCTGCAGAAATTTTCTGTTTCATTTCTGCATCGTGGGCACATAGCCTTAGGCTACGTTACCACGATCAGGAAGTAGCAGCGTATATTCACTGTGTCCAAAGTACTGTGTTCTAATCATGTAGTTAAATCCACATGTGTTCATTGAACCATGCAGATTTAACACATCCAATACATTCTATTGTGGAAATTGACATGCTGCGGCTCCTAAAGCCGTGCTGCCGGTGAGTTTTATGAGGCGGCAAATAAAAGCACAGTGGGCATGGTATTTCTATATATCCCATCCACTGTGCTTGTACTGCACAACACAGCGGTTTGGACGCAGCACAGATGAGCTGCGTCCAAACTGCTGCTACTCTGTATCATGGGCACATACCCTTAGTGGTAAACTTAGGTCGATATTTTTTGCATTTCTTTGTAAAAATAGCAAAATTGTAGCAAAAATGTAGCAATTATCAAACTTTACGTTTTTATGCCCTTAACCCCTTTACGACCAAGTCAGTAATAGTACGCAGCTGCACCCTGGGCATTATGGACCAGCTACATACTATTACTCGCGCTGCGATCGCGCCCACACACAAGCGGTGCGGGGCGATCACCACCGGGTGTCAGCTGTGACAATCAGTGCCAGGAGCGGTCCTGCACCGCTTGAGGATAGGCGTAAAAAATAAACTCTAGGGTTAGGGTTGTGCTAGGGTTAGTGTAGTGCTAGGGTTAGTGTTGTGTTAGGGTTAGGGTTGTGCTAGGGTTAGGGTTGTGCTAGGGTTAGGGTTGTGTTAAGTTTGGGGTTGTGATTTTTTTGAAAAGTGTGCTCAAGTGTGGTAGCTACTTGAGTCTGCATCGGGGGCTCGGGTTTGCACTGAGTATCGCGAGTGCTCGAGTGACATGCTGGAGTCTTCGTCCCATATGCTTCGTGTCCAAAAAAAGTTGCATGGATTGCCTGCCATGCACATGCGATCCCCATGTTTTTTTGTGTGTATAATAGCCTTGAAACATGTGGGGCGGGGACTCGAGCACGTCACTCGAGCACTCACAATACTTGGTGCATACCCGAGTACCCGATGCAAACTCAAATAGTGAGCACTTGCACTCCAGACTAATGACAACTTATTCAATATGATGACCTAATGTTATTAAATTCTGTGTCGTACCTCTGAGTTCAAAATGTTCACTATACCCCTTGATAAAATCCTTGAGGGGGTCTAGTTTCCATAATGGGGTCACTTGTGGTGGGATTCCACTATTTAGGCACATCAGGGGCTCTCCAAATGCGACATGGCAATAAACTTTGGAATTCACGGACCTCCCTGCTGCTGGAAATCCTTGTTTTTCTTCTCCCCATAATATTTTCTTGTTATGAAACTCTCAATTCCAGCCAATTTTGCGTTCAAAAAGTCACTGTGCTCCTTCCCTTCTGAACCCGGCCGTGCACCCAAACAGTGTATTTTCCCCACATATGGAGTATCGGCGTACTCAGGAGAAATTGCACAAATGTTTTTGGGGTCAATTTTCTCCTCTTACCATTGTGAAAATAAAAAAAATTGGGGCTAAAACATCTTTTTTGTGGAAAAAATTTGATTTTTTTATTTTCACGGCTCCATGCTATAAATTTCTGTGAAGCACCCGGGAGTTTAGGGTGCACAACACATCTAGATAAGTAGCCTGAGGGGTCTAGTTTCCAAAATGATGTCACTTGTGGGGGTTTCCACAGTTTAAGGAACATCATGGGCTCTCCAAACGCAACATTGCGTCCGCTAATTATTCAAGCAAATTTTACACTCAAAAAGTCAAATGGCGCTCCTTCCCTTCCGAACCCTGCCGTGTGCCCAAACAGAGTTTTTTCCCCACATATTGGGTATCTGCATGCTCAGGAGAAATTGCACAACAAATTTTAGGGTCCATTTTTTCCTGTTACCCTTGCGAAAATAAAAAAATTGGGGTTTAAAGTAACATTTTTGTGAAAAAAGTTAAATGTTCATTTTTTTCTTCCACATTCCAAAAATTCCTGTGAAACATATGAAGGATTAATAAACTTGAATGTGGTTTTGAGCACCTTGTGGGGTGCAGTTTTTAGAATGGTGTCACTTTTGAGTATTTTCTGTCATAAAGACCTCTCAAAGTGACTTCAAATGTGATGTGGTCCCTAAAAAAATGGTTTTGTAAATTTTGATGGAAAAATGAGAAATCGCTGGTCAACTTTAACCCTTATAACTTCCTAACAAAAAAAATGTGGTTTCAAAATTGTGCTGTTGTAAAGTAGACATGTGGGAAATATTATTTATTAACTATTTTGTGTGACATATATCTCTGATTTCAGGGCATGAAAATTCAAAGTTTGAAAATTGCAACATTTTCAAAATTTTTGCCAAATTTCCATTTTTTTCACAAATAAACTCAAGTCATATCGAATAAATTTTACCACTATCATGAAGTACAATATGTCATGAAAAAACAGTCTCAGAATCAGTGGGATCCGTTGAAGCATTCCAGAGTTAACTCATAAAGTGACAGTGGTTAGATTTAAAAAATAAGGCCCGGTCATTAACCTACAAAGTGGCTCGGTCCTTAACGGGTTAAAGGGGTTTTCCCATGGACAAAAGTTCATTTTAATCAATGGCTGTGTCTGACCGTGTACGGAGCATGATCTGATCATACCACAGCTTCTGGGCAGGGGAAGAAGCAAAAGAGAGTATACAGGCATTACAGCAGGGGATCGCAGCTGATTCTTTCTTTGAAGTAAAATATTGTTTAAAAACAGGCAGAAAAGAATCATCTGCGATCCCGTGCTGTAATGTCTGTATACTCTTTTGCCTTTTCCCCTGACCAGGAGCTGTGGTATGATCAGACGGTGATCTTTACACGGTCAGACACAGTTGTTCATTAAAATGAACTTTTGTACTTGGGAAAACCCTTTTATCCCCCTAACGACCGCAGTAATGCATCTTCACAGCGGGTACTTATTCCTCAGAGCCCTGAAAATGCATTGCTGAGGAATAAGGCTGTAGCGCCCCCCAGAGTCGGAAAATTCTCCAGGGTGACATATATCTCTGATTTAAGGGCATGAAAATTCAAAGTTTGAAAATTGCAACATTTTCAACATTTTCGCCAAATTTCTGTTTTTCTCACAAATAAACACAAGTCATATTGAATACATTTTACCACTATCATGAAGTACAATATGTCATGAAAAAACATTCTCAGAATCAGTGGGATCCGTTGAAGCGTTCCAGAGTAATTACCTCATAAAGTGACAGTGGTCAGAATTGTAAAAATTGGCCTGGTCGTTAATGTGCAAACAACGCTCGGGGGTAAAGGGGTTAAATCAGATAGTTATATCACACAAAAACAATTATAAATAACATTTACCACATATATTCTTTACAACAGCATCATTTTTGAAACACAAGAGGGTTTAACCTCTCAAGTCAGCTCACCTCCGGGACGTCCGCTGGACGGATCTGCGGTGCATCAGGAGTAAGTTATTCACTGCAATGAATAAGGACATACATCCAAAACACGTATGCCAGATATTTTAATTCTATAGGTGGTATAGTGTTGAGTGATATGTTCCGATATCGGGAAATATCGGATCGGATTGGATCGGACCGATACCCAAATATTATCGGATATCGCCGATTCCGATACCGGAAACCAATGCAAGTCAATGGGACACTAATATCGGAATGAAATCCCAGCGTTCTCCTGATTGCTTAAAAGCAAAAAGCTGCCGGCTTTAAAACAATCACACAGCCCCATACTGTTTCCCCGCAGCCTCCCATCCTGATCCTCCGCTCCCCCCGCCACCTCCCATCCCGATCGTAAGGTAGGACTGGGCGGGGAGCGCAGCACCAAGGAGTGGGGAGCGAAGGACCCGGGCGGGGAAGCCGGCAGTGAAAAGAATTCACCGCGGGCTTTCCCGTTCTGTGCTGCGCTCCCCGCTCCCTGATGTACGCTCCCCGCTCCCTGATGCACGCTCCCCACCCGGTCCTAACTTAGGATTGGGATGGGAGGCGGAGGGGGAGCGGGGAGCGGGATTTTGAGCAGTGCCTCGATTATACCCACTTGTGGTTACTTTTTGATATATACCAAGTTGTTGACAACAACATGATCTATAAGGCATATCAGCAAGGCTGAAATGATACTTTCTGTACTGGTATTTTAGGATGTTCCCCCTATATAATATCATAGAAAAACAGAAATACACTAACAATGTGCACACCTAAATGATATAAACTAAATTTTATTCAACAAACAACTTAAGTGACAAGATAAAATCATCATAAGGCTGTGTGCCCACGAAGCATTTTCCAAGCGTTTATGCTGCGGAATTTACGCAGCGTAAACGCTTGGGAAACACTTGGTAATCCGCCCCCCATGGTCCCCAATGACAAGCCACAATGTCAATGCCCAAAAATCCGCAGCATGTCCATTAATTTTGCGGACAAGCAGCGTAATAGCCGCCATTGACTTGTATTGGACCGCGTAACATCCGCATCACTGCATCTGCACAAGCGGATATCACACAGTTCAATGTGCAGATGGTACCCAGGTCTGGAGGAGAGGAGACTCATTCGGTCATGTGTCAGGTCACATGACTCAATGACATCATGGGAAGTCCTTCACACCACCGCGAGCCGCCCAAGACACCGGACGCGGCGGAGATAACACTGGGAGGACATCGGAAGGTAAGTATAATCTTTTTTTTTATATTTTCTACCATTCTTATTCTTTTTTGTTTACTAACTTGGTCACACTACTATAAATCCATGCCAGTTGCATGGATTTATATAGTGTGAACAAGTTGTCAAGCACTTTTCCAAGTGATGCTAAAATCGCTTGGAAAAGCGCTTGATAACCCGTATGCAGAAATGCATGCAAAAACGCTTCTCCTGGCGGGAAAAACGCATGTAAAAACCACATGCATTTTTCCTGCCAGGGAGAAGCGTAAAAAATATGCAGCATTTTTGCATCGTGGGCACATAGCCTAAAACCAATACCATTATAGCAGACAAAGTGCGCTTCTAATAAAGTGCCGATGCTATGTGCCAGGAGCGGTCCTGCACCGCTTGAGGATAGGCGTAAAAAATAAACTCTAGGGCAAGGGTTGTGCTAGGGTTAGTGTAGTGCTAGGGTTAGTGTTGTGTTAGGGTTAGGGTTGTGCTAGGTTTAGGGTTGTGCTAGGGTTAGGGTTGTGTTAAGTTTGGGGTTGGGATTTTTTGAAAAGTGTGCTCAAGTGTGGTAGCTACTTGAGTCTGCATTGGGGGCTCGGGTTTGCACTGAGTATCGCGAGTGCTCGAGTGACATGCTGGAGTCTTCGTCCCATATGCTTCGTGTCCAAAAAAAGTTGCATGGATTGCCTGCCATGCACATGCGATCCCCATGTTTTTTTTTTGTGTGTATAATAGCCTTGAAACATGCGGGGCGGGGACTCGAGCACGTCACTCGAGCACCCACAATACTTGGTGCATACCCCAGTACCCGATGCAAACTCAAATAGTGAGCACTTGCGCTCAAGACTAATGACAACTTATTCAATATGATGACCTAATGTTATTAAATTCTGTGTCGTACCTCTGAGTTCAAAATGTTCACAATACCCCTTGATAAAATCCTTGAGGGGGTCTAGTTTCCATAATGGGGTCACTTGTGGTGGGATTCCACTATTTAGGCACATCAGGGGCTCTCCAAACGCGACATGGCAATAAGCTTTGGAATTCACGGACCTACCTGCTGCTGGAAATCCTTGTTTTTCTTCTCCCCATAATATTTTCTTGTTATGAAACTCTCAATTTCAGCCAATTTTGCGTTCAAAAAGTCACTGTGCTCCTTCCCTTCTGAACCCCGTCGTGCACCCAAACAGTGTATTTTCCCCACATATAGAGTATCGGCGTACTCAGGAGAAATTGCACAAATGTTTTTGGGGTCCATTTTCTCCTCTTACCATTGTGAAAATAAAAAAATTGGGGCTAAAACATCTTTTTTGTGGAAAAAATTAGATTTTTTTATTTTCACGGCTCCATGCTATAAACTTCTGTGAAGCACCCGGGGGTTTAGGGTGCACAACACATCTAGATAAGTTCCCTGAGGGGTCTAGTTTCCAAAATGATGTCACTTGTGGGGGGTTTCCACAGTTTAAGGAACATCAGGGGCTCTCAAAACGCAACATTGCGTCCGCTAATTATTCAAGTAAATTTTACACTCAAAAAGTCAAATGGCGCTCCTTCCCTTCCGAACCCTGCCGTGTGCCCAAACAGAGTTTTTTCCCCACATATTGGGTATCGGCGTGCTCAGGAGAAATTGCACAACAAATTTTAGGGTCCATTTTTTCCTGTTACCCTTGCGAAAATAAAAAAATTGGAGTTTAAAGTAACATTTTTGTGAAAAAAGTTAAATGTTCATTTTTTTCTTCCACGTTCCAAAAATTCCTGTGAAACATATGAAGGATTAATAAACTTGAATGTGGTTTTGCGCACCTTGTGGGGTGCAGTTTTTAGAATGGTGTCACTTTTGAGTATTTTCTGTCATAAAGACCTCTCAAAGTGACTTCAAATGTGATGTAGTCCCTAAAAAAATGGTTTTGTAAATTTTGATGGAAAAATGAGAAATCGCTGGTCAACTTTTAACTAGAGATGAGCGGTGTTCGACTAGAACTGTTCACCAATCTCAAATTCTAGCTGTTTTGGGCGGTGTTCGAGTTGTTCGACGAACCCGAACGATTTGCAAAAAATTCGGCTGCTCGAGGTTATGTTCGATAACTGTTCGTGCACCAAAAGCGTGTCCTGCATGTCTGGCGCTATTTAGAGCACCAATCATGCAGGGATTGTCTGACACTCACTGTAATGCCACAGCCATGGTGGTTGTGGCATTAGAGTGATTGCCCAAATCGATGGGAACTGTGCTCACAGTGAAACATGAAAAGCCGGCAATTCAGCAGCGGCATACACCAGTACCCGACAATTTAGAACCGAAAGAATAGAGCATCACACATAGATTAGATAGATAGAAACATGTCAGTCACATATATAAGAAGTACAGTGACAATGTTGATTACTGTACTTGCCATTTAGTGTAAAGGATTTATTAAAAAAAATATTAGTGTTTTCATGCACCGTCTCTTTAAAAAAGCCAGCCGGCAATTCAGCAGCGGTACCCGACAATTTATAATGGAAGGAATAGAGAATCACACATAGATTAGATAGATGGAAACATGTCAGTCACATATATATGAAGTACAGTGACAGTGTTGATTACTGTACTTATCATTTAGTGTTAAAATAAAGGATTTATTTAAAAAAAAATTGGCGTGGGGTTCCCCATAATTTTAGGCTCTAGCGGAGGTTAAGCAGACAGCTGGGGCAGATGTTTGAAGCCTGCGAAGGGGTAATACCCACGGAGCTTCCCAGGCTACTAATATCAGCCCCCAGCTGAATGCCTAGCCTTTACTAGCTATTAAAATGGGGGACCCCCCAAAAAATTGACGTCGGGTCCCCCCTATTTTAATAGCTAGCAAAGGCTAGGCAGACAGCTGGGGGCTGATATTAATAGCCCAGGAAGGGTGGCATGAAAATTGGCCCCCTCCCAGGCTTGAAAAACCAGCCGTCAGCCGCCCCAGAAATGGCACATCCATAGGATGCACCAATTCTGGCACTTAGCCTCGCTCTTCCCACTGCCCTGTAGCGGTGGCAGTGAGGTAATAGGGCTGGGGTAATAATTAGTGTTGAGCCACCCCCGTAGTGTTCGAGTTCGGTTCGGTTCGTCGAACACCCGTGTGTTCGCCGAACTGTTCGTCGAACTGTTCGTCGAGCACCTTCGAACACCGTTAAAACCAATGGCAGGCAAACAAAAACACATAGAAACACATAGAAAACACCTTCAAAGGTGTCCAAAAGCTGACAAACTGCTCAGAAGACACAACTAACACATGGAAAAGTGACAAGTACATATAGTCATGCGAAAAGAAAAGAGGTGGAGGAGTAAAAGGAGGGGGAGACACAGATATAGGCATGTCATGCCCTTCTAAAATCCAAAAAGTGAGAAGCCGACACGTTCAGTCCGCTCCTGCCCGTGCCACCTCCGCGTCGCCGGGTTTGTGCCAGAGCCGCGGTGAACCCTGACGGCCAGCCCCCCTCTCCCAATACTGGTGCCTGTCCGCTGGTGGGTCGAGCGAGCCCCCCTGTGGTGGAGGCAGCTCTAAGCTTTTTAATTTAAATTGTCTCTCTAATTTGAATGATTACACTTTAAATCCATTTACAAGGATCTATTGGAGGGCAAGTCTCATGCCAGCAGCCGCGTAATTCCAGCTCCAGTAGCGTCCACTAAAGCTGCTGCAGTTAAAAAGCTTTTATAAGGATCGAGCTCGGCTGTCCACCGCAAGGCATCCTACTGCCAGTCCCAGCCCCTATGCCTTGGGGTGCCTCCTGATGCTCTTCACTGAGTATCCCATGGTCCCAAAGCATTTCATTTGAAAAAATTAAGTGTCTAAACTACAGGTGGTGTAGCTTGCTTAACAGCCGGGATAATCCGCTGACTAGCAGACACTGCTACTAGGCACAAAGTATTTCCTGGGCTAGATGCAGTTAAAAATTTGTAATTAGATACTCTCGTTGGATGCTGAGAAAGCATTCCATAGAGTCTCCTGGCACGCCATATATGATTCTCTTAAAAAGCTTGGGGTAGGGGTCTAGGGGACCCTTTTATAGCCAAAATCACGGCCCTGTATCACAATACGTCACCTAGGCTGAAGATAAATGGAACTGTAGCACCCTGAGGGCTCGGTTGCTACAGAGGTATTGCACCTCACCCAGAGGTGTGATATCTCACTCTCAGGTAAGGATGGAGTGTGGATCAGGACCCGACACCTGCATGCATTACACCACATTACCGTGGGGCAGGGCGACCAATATGCCTCTGAGATGGGCACGACAGTCCCTGTCCCTGGCTGGAGTGGGGGGAGGGAACACTGAGGAAGGAGAACCCTGTAGTGCAGGAGCAGGGAGGAAGCAGTTCCTGGGTGCATTGAGAAGGGAGTATAAAAGGTGGGCACCATCTTAGTTCAGTGCAGAGAAGTCTGAGCAGAAGTGGCAGGGAGCAGGGGCTCTGCATGAGCTCTGCTCCGGAGGCGGGCCTAGTAACAGAGGCCCAGGCCTGGAAGAGGGAGAAGGAAGGAAGAGGAGCGGAGAAGGCTCCAGGAATGAGGAATGAAGGGATCCCAGGGGTGCGGACGGGCGAGTCGCCACCGCACGCCCGAATCCACCTGCGTGGAGGGGTCAGGCCAAAGGGGGAGACCGGTCCCCGAAACTAGTGGAGGCAGGAAATGACCCTCAGCTAGAAACCGGAGGCTGTGACATTTTATGTGGCGCAGCCCCTGGCTACACCCGCTAGGAAGGCACCACATAGGGTCAGGGAAACTGGCGCCAAGTTTACCAAGAGGAGGCCCAAGGCAGCCGGACAGAAGGGTTGGTAAGAAAGGCCAGACAAAGGACACACAAAGGGGGTCCTGTGAAGCGCTCCAAAGTTATCTGGGAGTTGTCTGAGCCCCTCACCTGGTGAGCACAGTACGACGTGGGCAGCCGTTACCTGCAGACGTGGTCTGGATAATAAGAACTGTGAGTAAAGGCCCTGGACTGCATCACTGACTCCGTGTCGTTACTGCTGCTGCCCTGCACCATCACCCCCATCCTCCGCATACACTGCCCTGAGGCTATACTCCTCCCGTTGGGAGTTATGCTACGCTCTGCTGCACCCACAACACCAGCCTCAGCGGTCTGCCCTTGAGCGGCGGTTCACTCTGACCGCAATCCACGGGTGGCGTAGTCGGACATTTAAACATCAAAACCACATAAATAGTTCCGCCACTGGTTTGACTGCCCTGAGCCACGGAACCGGGTTGCCGCCACGGAGACTACAACCACCAGCATCCACCAAAAAGGGTCCGGCTCCGGGTGTCCCAAGGCCCAGGGGGCGCGTCAGAACATTTTCATCACCTTTCACAATCACCAATGGGACAAGGCAGGGATGTTCTCTGTCCCCTCTCTTATACATCCTAATGACGGAGCACCTGCTCTCATCAATTCGCCATAACACCAATATTAGGTGGATTGAGGTGGGAGGCACCGAGTACAAGTGCTCTCTATTTGCTGATGATGTCCTAGTATATATCACTCAATCACATATATCCATCCATGCTGTTATGGCTGAAATAGATCACTTTGTTACATGGTCAAATTTTAAAATCAATGCAGCGAAGTCTGAGGCCCTCGATGTCTCCCTCCCCAAATCCATATAGGATTCCATCCAGTCCAACTTTCCCTTTGCCTGGCCCTCACAGGGTATCAAATACTTAGGAATTCCTATTCATAGAGACCTCTCCCATCTATCTTATCTTAATTTTGGGCCCTTTATTGAACAACTCCATACAGACCACGGTTGGCAAGTTAGAACTGTAAGATTCACTACGTGAACCACTGGTGTTTTGTGGAAAAGCACATGTACACTGTGTTCCAAATTATTGTGCAAAAAGTGTTTAGGAGTGATAAGGGAAGAATTTGTTTGTTTGTCAGTTAAACTCATTGATGGTGATGTGTGTCAGGGCTCTTTATATCACTGTAAGCAATTGCAGACACCTGTGCTAATTAGTTTGGCAGGTGTGTCCAGTGAAAGGCAAGACTACTTAAGAAGGTTGTCTCACATTATTAAGCTGCCTACATTTTCTGCCAAAATGGGAAAGGAAAAGTATGTGTCGGCTGCTGAGAAGCAACAAATTGTGGAGTGTTTAGGTCAAGGCATGACTACAATCAACATTGTGCGATGATCAGGATGAAGTGTCTTGGCAATCAAGAAGTATGTAGCTGATTCACAGTACACACGTGTGCATGCTGATAAGGGCAAATTGAGGACTCTTTCCTACAGGCAATTACGTCAGGTTGAAAGAGCAGTGGCAAAAAAGCCTTGTCATAGCAGCAGACAAGTTTTTGAAGCTGCTTGTGCCTCCAACGTCCCCCGAACATCAAGATGCAGGGTCCTTCAGAGGTTTGCAGCTGTGCATACGCCATCCTGTCGACCTCCTCTATCCACTTCACACAAGCAGAAACGGCTCCAGTGGGCCAAACATTACATGAAGACTGATTTCAAAACTGTTTTGTTCATGGATGAGTGCCGTGCAGCGCTCGATGGTCCAGATGGATGGAGTGGAGGATGGCTGGTTGATGGACACCCCACGCAAACACGGCTACAGCGCCAACAAGGAGGAGGTGGAGTAATGTTTTGGGCTGGAATCATGGGGATAGAGATTGTCGGCCCCTTTAGGATCCCTGAAGGCGCTAAAGATGAACTCCATAATGTATGTAGATTTTCTCAAACAGAACTTCCTGCCATGGTTCAAGAAGAAGAACCGTGTATTTCACAGCAAGATCATTTTTCTGCATGATAATGCACCATCTCATGCTGCACATAAAACATCTGCATCTCTGGCTGATATGGGCATAAAAGGGGACAAACTTATGGTGTGATCCCCATGGTCCCCTGACCTCTACCCCATTCAGAACCTTTGGAGCATCATTAAAAGGAGTGTCTATGATGGCGGGAGGCAGTTCACATCTAAGCAACAGCTCTGGGAGGGTATTCTATCCTCATGCAAAACAATTGAAGCAGAAACCATCCAAAACCTGACAAATTCAATGGACGAGAGAGTTCAGAAGCTCCTTTCGAACAAGGGGTCCTATGTGAAAATGTAACATCACCTAGAATAAAGTTTTGAGTTGAAAACTGTTTGATTTCAGTTTCTAACAACCTGCTAATGCTTATAATTTCAAAAATGACCATTTTTTTGGTCTTTATTAAAATGAAAAGGTTGATCGAAAAGTTTGGGGGATCTAAGAGTGTGGCAACCCAGTAGTCATGATTACTTCGAATTCTGACAATATGAGGGTCATGCTGCAGGTAGTGCAGCAAGAAGGCACTTATGTGTCTTGCGCATCTCGGAGCCCCAAAATTATTTTCCGGGCTAGATGCAGCTAAAAATTATTATTAATTTTAAATCTGGTGAAGCTTTAGTATAGATGGCCTAATAGGATCAGTGCTGCACACTGCTACAAAGCCCAAATTATTTTCCAGTCAAGATACAGATAAACATGATTAGTAATTTTAAATCTGGTGGAGCTTATTATAGATGGCCTAATAGAATCAGTGCTGCACACTGCTACAAAGCCCAAATTATTTTCCAGCCAAGATACAGATAAACATGATTAGTAATTTGAAAGCTTAAAACGGTTGGTAGGGTGATTTTACCAATCATCAAGCTTTTACTCTCCCCAGGATGACACAGGGGTAGAAAAGTCGTTTCGGATCCATGATTTGTTCATCTTTATGAACGTGAGTCTGTCTACATTATCAGTGCTAGAGCCGCGTGCGCTTATCTGACAGCACACCACCAGCAGCGCTGAACACACGTTCAGACAGAACGCTGGCTGCGGGGCATGACAAGATCTCCAAGGCGTAAGTGGCTAGCTCCGGCCATTTATCCAGATTGGAAGCCCAAAAAGAGCAAGGGTCCAGTGACACAGTCGTGGCTTCAATGTTTACTTGGAGATACTCCTGTACCATCGTCTCTAGGCGTTGACTATGTGTCAGACTTCTTGTCTCCTGTGGCCTTGCAAAGGATGGGCTAAAAAAGTGGTGAAATGATTCTGCAAAATTGATGTTACCAGCAGATACTGTGGTTCTGTTACGGTTTGAGTGCTGAACACTTGACGGTCCTACGGTTGGCAAGTTGGAACTGTGAGATTCACTACGTGCACCACTGGTATTTTGTGGAAAAGCACATGTAAGATTCTGCAACAGTCTCTGCTGATACTCCTGCATGCGTGCATCCCTTTCTATGGCAGGAATAATTTCTGCAAATTTACTTTTGTACCGGGGATCTAACAGTGTGGCAACCCAGTAGTCAGGATTATTTCTAATTCTCACAATTCGAGGGTCATGTTGCAGGTAGTGCAGCAAGAAGGCACTCATGTGTGTTGCGCATCCAGGAGCACCAAGTCCCTGTTGTGTTGGTGGCGAGGTAACAATCATGCTTCCTTCCTCTGTCCTCTCCCCCCAACCTCGCACAACAGAAATGTGATCAAGGTCTCCCTCATCTGATGAGTCTTCCATCAGTTCGTCCTCCACTTCTTCCTGGGCTCCTGCACCTTCCTCACTAGTTTGGCTGCTACCATGCGCCCTGGTAAAACCATCTCCCCCACCCTCACATGCCTGCCGCTTTGGTGCTGCCGACCGTCTGGACCTTGCAGATGTTAGCCCTTCCGCATACAACTCCTCCTCCTCTACTTCCTCCACCTCCTCTTGTGCCACCACCTGACTCCGAATTCTGTTTAACATGTGCTCCAGCATGTAAATCACCGGAATAGTCATGCTGATAATGGCATCGTCAGCACTAAACATCTTCGTCGCCATTTCAAAACTGTGCAGAAGGGTGCATAGGTCCCTGATCTGAGACCACTCCTCCAGCGTGATTTGCCCCACCTCTGAATCTCGTTGGCCCAGGCTATACGTCAGAACGTATTGCACCAGGGCTTGTCGGTGCTGCCACAGTCGCTGCAACATGTGCAGAGTTGAATTCCACCGGGTAGGCACATCGCATTTTAGCCGGTGAAGTGGCAGGCCCAACGACTTCTGTAGAGATGTAAGTCACTGAGCTGCGGGATGCGAACGGCGGAAGTGAGCACACAGCGACCGTGCTCTCTGCAGAAGGCCATCTAGTCTGGGATAGTGGGCTAAAAATTGCTGGACAACCAGGTTCAACACGTGAGCCATACAAGGCACGTGTGTGACATTGCCCCGGCGAAGGGCCGCACCCAGGTTTGCAGCATTGTCGCACACGGCCTTCCCTGGTTTCAGGTCCAGTGGAGACAACCATTCATGAAATTGGTTCTCCAGAGCTGACCACAACTCCTCAGCTGTGTGACTCACATTTCCCAGACATTTCAATGTAAAAACCGCCTGATGACGTTGAGCCCTACTGCCAGCATAGTAAGGAGGTGTGCAGGATCCCTTCTGCGCAGTTAGAAAGCTTGTGGCATGACCAGACAGGCTTTGGGTGCAGGTGGAAGACCGAGAGGAGGTTGAGGAGGCAGAAACAGTGGAGGAACTTTGACATAAAGAGGATTGACGCACAACTCGTGGGGACGGCAAGACTTGGACAGCAGCCCCTTGTCCTGCTGTCACCATAGTTACCCAGTGCCCAGTCAGCGACATGTAACGCCCCTGTCCATGCCTACTCATCCAAGTGTCTGTGGTGAAATGCACCCTGTCACACACAGAGTTTCTCAAAGAAGTGGTGATGTTGTGTGCGACATGCTGGTGGAGCGCAGGCACACCTTTCTTTGAGAAGTAGTGCCAACTGGGCATCTGGTACTGGGGCACTGCGACGGACATAAGGTCTCGAAAATCCTCTGTGTCCACCAGGCGGAAAGGCAGCATTTCTGTAGCCAAGAGCTTGCAGATGGTGAAATTCAACCTCTTAGCTTTCTCATGGTTAGGAGGAAATGGTCTTTTACTTGTCCACATCTGAGGGACCGAGGGCTGGCTATTGTGCTTAGACGGGGTTGATAAGGGTGTCCCCGGCAAACTGCCGGTCTGTGAGGAAGATGCAGGCGGACATGTTAGGTTGCCTTGATCCAAAGGTGGTGCTATCGATGTCGGACAGCGCTCAACACCAGCTGGTGTTACCACCTCCAAAGAAAATGATGACCTGCCAATCACGCTGGCTGTTGCGGGTAAAGAGGTGGCAGGTCTGCGCCCCAAAACAGGTGTGACTGCTGTCCCCCCAGTCACAGAGGATGAAGAGGCCGCGGATGCACAAGATATGGCAGACGGTGGTTGGCCCGGCCGGCTAGGCCGCATTGTAGCACACTGAGCTTCCCACTGCAACTTATGCTTCATGTCCATGTGCCGGTTCATGCATGAAGTACTCAAACTATGTATTTTTTGGCCTCTACTTAGCTTTTGCTGACAAATGTTACAGATAACACGAGTTGGGTCATCTTTATCGATCTGAAAAAATGCCCAGGCTATGCAAGGCTTAGCACCCATGCGACCTGAAGAGCCACCACGACTTGTGGTGAGAGGCAGAGTTGTGTTTGAGGATGCAGTTGTTGACGTGCTTCCAGTACTACGTCTCTGTCCAGGAAGGCGCAACCTGACCTCGTCGTCACTAGCATCTTCCTCCACCTCCTCTGCTGACCTCATCTCTTGGCTGACTGTGGGTTGACAGTAAGTGGGATCTCCAACCTCATCATCATCACCCTGTGCGTTATCACACCCGTCGTCCTCAGAGCCAACCTGTTCCTGCCCTGACAAAAAACTAAAGTTGTCGCTCCAATCAGGTATTTGAGTCTTATCATCGTCTTCCTCATTGTCTCCACCAACAGGAGTTACAGTTTGGGAATGAGGGTCTACATTATGGTCAGAACCTTCTGCGTCTGGTCCTGGATGCGACTCATAAAGATTCTGGGCATCAGTGCAGATCATTTCCTCGTCTGGATTCACAGAAGCGCTGGAGTCGACCTCTGATTCCCAGGCTATAGTATGAGTAAACAGCTCTGCAGACTCAACCATCTGTTCTACCTCATACTCAGACGGGCAGCTGGAGATTTGGGAGCTGTGAGGAAGCAAGTGCGATTGGGGTGACACCTTTGAGGACTGGAGTATTTGTGATGTTGAAGTTGATGTGGAGGAGAGCCCACTTAAAGGAGCACTTGATATCCGTTGAAGCACCTGCTGTTTTTGTGCCTCATCAGGAATTTGTAGCGATTGGCGTGGCGTAAGAAAGGTATCTTATCACATTGTCCGCTAAAAGAAGTAGACATTTTAGTTTGGCTGGAAGATGGTCTTTCGTCTGCATATGTTACTGTTGCTTTAACACCTACCCCACGGACACAACCTTTTTTCCCCTTCCCAAGACGCCTATTCCCCTTTCAACCAGCAGCAGGCCTTTTTCCACTCATTTTGGTGGTTAACTAATTCACAACTCTGGAGTTGTTTGCACAAAAAAACAATGGATGGGAACCGAGCAGAGCTGAGTGGCCAAACTGTGGTATTAGGCCAAAACTATTGGCTGGGTTAGATGCAGAAAAAAATTATATTCAATTTGCAACCTGATGGAGGTCTGTATAGATGGATTAATAGAACAAGTCCCACACACAGCTAGAAACCCAATATTTTTTCAGAGGTAGATGCAGAAAAAAATATATTCAGTTTGCAACCTGAAGGAGGTCAGTATAGATGGACTAATACAACAAGTCCCACACACAGCTAGAAGCCCAATATTTTTTCAGAGGTAGATGCAGAAAAAAATATATTCAGTTTGCAACCTGATGGAGGTCAGTATAGATGGACTAATACAACAAGTCCCACACACAGCTAGAAGCCCAATATTTTTTCAGAGGTAGATGCAGAAAAAAATATATTCAGTTTGCAACCTGATGGAGGTCTGTATAGATGGATTAATAGAACAAGTCCCACACACAGCTAGAAGCCCAATATTTTTTCAGAGGTAGATGCAGAAAAAAATATATTCAGTTTGCAACCTGATGGAGGTCAGTATAGATGGACTAATACAACAAGTCCCACACACAGCTAGAAGTCCAATATTTTTTCAGAGGTAGATGCAAAAAAAAATATATTCAGTTTGCAACCTGATGGAGGTCAGTATAAATGGACTAATACAACAAGTCCCACACACAGCTAGAAGCCCAATATTTTTTCAGAGGTAGATGCAGAAAAAAATATATTCAGTTTGCAACCTGATGGAGGTCTGTATAGATGGATTAATAGAACAAGTCCCACACACAGCTAGAAGCCCAATATTTTTTCAGAGGTAGATGCAGAAAAAAATATATTCAGTTTGCAACCTGATGGAGGTCAGTATAGATGGACTAATACAAGTCCCACACACAGCTAGAAGCCCAATATTTTTTCAGAGGTAGATGCAGAAAAAAATATATTCAGTTTGCAACCTGATGGAGGTCTGTATAGATGGATTAATAGAACAAGTCCCACACACAGCTAGAAGCCCAATATTTTTTCAGAGGTAGATGCAGAAAAAAATATATTCAGTTTGCAACCTGATGGAGGTCAGTATAGATGGACTAATACAACAAGTCCCACACACAGCTAGAAGCCCAATATTTTTTCAGAGGTAGATGCAGAAAAAAATATATTCAGTTTGCAACCTGATGGAGGTCTGTATAGATGGATTAATAGAACAAGTCCCACACACAGCTAGAAGCCCAATATTTTTTCAGAGGTAGATGCAGAAAAAAATATATTCAGTTTGCAACCTGATGGAGGTCTGTATAGATGGATTAATAGAACAAGTCCCACACACAGCTAGAAGCCCAATATTTTTTCAGAGGTAGATGCAGAAAAAAATATATTCAGTTTGCAACCTGATGGAGGTCAGTATAGATGGACTAATACAACAAGTCCCACACACAGCTAGAAGCCCAATATTTTTTCAGAGGTAGATGCAGAAAAACATATATTCAGTTTGCAACCTGATGGAGGTCTGTATAGATGGATTAATAGAACAAGTCCCACACACAGCTAGAAGCCCAATATTTTTTCAGAGGTAGATGCAGAAAAAAATATATTCAGTTTGCAACCTGATGGAGGTCAGTATAGATGGACTAATACAACAAGTCCCACACACAGCTAGAAGCCCAATATTTTTTCAGAGGTAGATGCTGAAAAAAATATATTCAGTTTGCAACCTGATGGAGGTCAGTATAGATGGACTAATACAACAAGTCCCACACACAGCTAGAAGCCCAATATTTTTTCAGAGGTAGATGCAGAAAAAAATATATTCAGTTTGCAACCTGATGGAGATCTGTATAGATGGATTAATAGAACAAGTCCCACACACAGCTAGAAGCCCAATATTTTTTCAGAGGTAGATGCAGAAAAAAATATATTCAGTTTGCAACCTGATGGAGGTCTGTATAGATGGATTAATAGAACAAGTCCCACACACAGCTAGAAGCCCAATATTTTTTCAGAGGTAGATGCAGAAAAAAATATATTCAGTTTGCAACCTGATGGAGGTCAGTATAGATGGACTAATACAACAAGTCCCACACACAGCTAGAAGCCCAATATTTTTTCAGAGGTAGATGCAGAAAAAAATATATTCAGTTTGCAACCTGATGGAGGTCTGTATAGATGGATTAATAGAACAAGTCCCACACACAGCTAGAAGCCCAATATTTTTTCAGAGCTAGATGCAGAAAAAAATTATATACAATTTGCAACCTGATGGAGGTCAGTATAGATGGACTAATAGAATGATGCTATGCCCAAAAGATTTTACTTCACTAGGTGCAGTAAAAAAATTGGTATTCTATACACAGGTGGTATATCTTGCAACACAGATAGGCTACTCCACTGACTAACACACTCTGCAATAGGCCAAAAAGGATTAGCTTTGCTAGATTCAGCCAAATGCTGTGAAAAAAACTTGCACAGCACTGGCACAGACCTGCCTGGCAAAAACTGATAGGAACTGATGTAACCTAGTCCTGAAAAGGACTCCAATTACAATTAGTCTTTACTCCCACAATCTATCTATTTAAGAGCACAGACCTGCCTGATAAAAGTCATAGGAAATGCTGTAACCTAGTCCTTAAAAGGACTGCAATCACAACTATTCCCTACTCCCAAGCTATCTGTAGATTTGTGCGAAAATTGGCTTGAAATTAACAAGGTATAGCGCACACAGCAACAGCGGTGCCGTCTAACACGCAGCTGCAGCAGTGAGAAAATGGTGGCGACGGGGAAAATGGCTTGGTCTTATAGGGCAAGGACATGTGACATACACTGCCAATGACACATGCCCTTGCTTGTGTGAAAAAAAGCACTTCGCTCCGTGTGTGCGCTGCTGATAGGCTGACAGATTGCACCTCCCCACTGCAAATGCGGGAAAGAGAAAAAAAAAATGGAGATCTTCATAGTTCGTGCAGAGATCCATCCCCTGCCCCTCCCCCCACCCCGCTGTACACTCAAACTGCGTATTAACATTAATTTTCATCATTACTGAGAAAAAATCCAGTTATGATTTTGGTGCACGAACAGTTATCGAACATAACCTCGAACAGCCGAATTTTTCTCAAATTGTTCGTGTTCGCCGAACGGCTCGAACACCGCCCAAAACAGCTCGAATTTGAGATTGGCGAACAGTTCGAGTAGAACAACGCTCATCTCTAGTAATAATTTAAAAAAATTGAAGTGGGGCTTCGCACTATATTTGTGTCCAGCCAGGTACAGCAGGCAGGAACGGGCTGCCCCCAACCAGCAGCTGCCTATTTGTACCTGGCCGGACACAACAATATAGGGAAGGCCTTTTTTTCTTAATTAGTTCATGAATTTCCTGAAATAATTAAAAAAAACTGAAGTGGGGCTTCGCACTATATTTGTGTCCAGCCAGGTACAGCAGGCAGGAATGGGCTGCCCCCAACCACCAGCTGCCTATTTGTACCTGGCCGGACACAACAATACAGGGAAGGCCTTTTTTTCTTAACTATTTCATGAATTTCATGAAATAATTAAAAAAAAAATACGTGGGGCTTCGCCCTATTTTTGTGTCCAGCCAGGTACAACTAGGCAGCTGGGGGCTGGAATATGCAGCGCAGGGAGGCCCAAGCTTTCTGGGCCCCCCCCCGCTGCAAATTGCTGTCCGCAGCCACCCCGGAAAATGGCGCGTTCATAGAAGCGCCATCTTCTGGCGCTGTACCCAACTCATCCAGGGCCCTGGTGCGGTGGCTCACTGGGTAATAAAGGGGTTAGGGCCAGCTTGGTATTATCAGCTTGCCCTAAGCCCAAAATTCATGGGGTCACGCCAGTATTAGACATGACCGCCATGAATTTCTAGTAAAGTATTTAAAAAAACACAACACCCAGAATAAAGTCCTTTAATTGAAATAAACACACAATTCTTTATTGTTCTAAATTAAACCATACGTACAATCACGCCCATTCCAGCTGAAGCCAACGATCTCCTGCAATAAAAGAAAAATAATAAACCAACATCATCCTTACCTTTCCATGGTTCCCACGACAGCTTCAGCTCTGCTACATCGAGATGACAGGCTGGACCGCAGCAGAACGCTGCCATCCAGCCTGTCATCCCGCAGACACTGAGAAGCGCAGGTTTGCTTGTGCTCCTCAGTGCCTCGCTGTGACGGCATCCTGTTGAGCCGAGGTCATGTCCAATGAACTCGGCTCACCTCATGCACGTCACTGACAGCGTGGGAAAATTCTCACGCTGAAGCGCTGAGTGCAAGAGAATTCTCCCACGCTGTCAGTGACGTGCATGAGGTGAGCTCATGTCCAATGAACTCAGCTCACCTCATGCACGTCACTGACAGCGCGGGAAAATTCTCCTGCACTCAGCGCTTCAGCGTGAGAATTCTCCCACGCCGTAAGTGACGTGCATGAGGTGAGTTGAGATCATTGGACATGAGCTCACCTCATGCACGTCACTGATCGTTGGCTTCAGCTGGAATGGGCGTGACGGTAAGTATGGTTTAATTTAGAACAATAAAGAATTGTATCTTTATTTCAATTAAAGGACTTTATTCTGGGTGTGTTTTTTTTAACTTTCACTATGGGGTTAGTAATGGGGGTGTCTTATAGACGCCTCTCCATTACTAACCTGGGCTTGATGTCAGCTGGCATTATAAGCTGACATCAACCCCAGCCCTATTACCCCACTACCACCGCTACAGGGCAGTGGGAAGAGCGAGGCTAAGTGCCAGAATTGGCACATCCTATGGATGCGCCATTTCTGGGGCGGCTGATGGCTGGTGTTTCTAGCCTGGGAGGGGGCCAATATTCATGGCACCCTTCCTGAGCTATTAATATCAGCCCCCAGCTGTCTGCCTAGCCTTTGCTAGCTATTAAAATAGGGGGGACCCCACGTCATTTTTTGGGGGGGGTCCCCCATTTTAATAGCTAGTAAAGGCTAGATATTCAGCTGGGGGCTGATATTAGTAGCCTTGGAAGCTCCATGGGTATTACCCCTTCCCAGGCTTCAAACATCTGCCCCAGCCGTCTGCTTAACCTCCGCTAGAGACTAAAATTACGGGGAACCCCACGCTAATTTTTTTTTTAATAAATCCTTTATTTTAACACTAAATGACAAGTACAGTAACCAACACTATCACTGTACTTATTAGATATCTGACTGACATGTTTCTATCTATCTAATCTATTTGTGATGCTCTATCTTTCTGTTCTAAATTGTCGGTTACAGATGCTGAATTGCCGGCCGGCTTTTTTAAAGAGACGGTGCATGAAAACACTATTATTGTTTTAAATAAATCCTTTACACTAAATGACAAGTACAGTAAGCAACACTGTTACTGTACTTATTATATATGTGACTGACATGTTTCTATCTATCTAATCTATGTGTGATGCTCTATTCTTTCGGTTCTAAATTGTCGGGTACCGCTGCTGAATTGCCGGCCGGCTTTTTTAAAGAGACGGTGCATGAAAACACTAATATTTTTTTTAATAAATCCTTTACACTAAATGACAAGTGCAGTAACCAACACTGTCACGGTGCTTCTTATATGTTTGACTGACATGTTTCTATCTATCTAATCTATGTGTGATGCTCTATTCCTTCTTGTCTAAATTGTCGGGTACCGGTGTATGCCGCTGCTGAATTTGCCGGCCGGCTTTTTTAAAGAGAGTGTCTTCTGAGCAGTTTGTCAGCTTTTGGACACCTTTGAAGGTGTTTTCTATGTGTTTCTATTTGTTTTTGTTTGCATGCCATTGGTTTTAACGGTGTTCGACGGTGTTCGACGAACAGTTCGACGAACAGTTCCTCGAACATCCCGGTGTTCGACGAACCGAACCGAACCTGAACACTACGGGGGTGGCTCAACACTACTTTTAACCCTTATAACTTCCTAACAAAATAAATGTGGTTCCAAAATTGTGCTGATGTAAAGTAGACATGTGGGAAATATTATTTATTAACTATTTTGTGTGACATATATATCTGATTTTAGGGCATGAAAATTCAAAGTTTGAAAATTGCAACATTTTCAAAATTTTTGCCAAATTTCCATTTTTTTCACAAATAAACTCAAGTCATATCGAATAAATTTTACCACTATCATGAAGTACAATATGTCAAGAAAAAACAGGCTCAGAATCAGTGGGATCCGTTGAAGCATTCCAGAGTTACCTCATAAAGTGACAGTGGTTAGATTTAAAAAATAAGGCCCGGTCATTAACCTACAAAGTGGCTCGGTCCTTAATGGGTTAAAGGGGTTTTCCCATGGACAAAAGTTCATTTTAATCAATGGCTGTGTCTGACCGTGTATGGAGCATGATCTGATCATACCACAGCTTCTGGGCAGGGGAAGAAGCAAAAGAGAGTATACAGGCATTACAGCAGGGGATCGCAGCTGATTCTTTCTTTGAAGTAAAATATTGTTTAAAAACAGGCAGTGAAAGTTTTTACCTCACAAAAAGAATCATCTGCGATCCCGTGCTGTAATGTCTGTATACTCTTTTGCCTTTTCCCCTGACCAGGAGCTGTGGTATGATCAGACGGTGATCTTTCCACGGTCAGACACAGTTGTTCATTAAAATGAACTTTTGTACTTGGGAAAACCCTTTTATCCCCCTAACGACTGCAGTAATGCATCTTCACAGCGGGTACTTATTCCTCAGAGCCCTGAAAATGCATTGCTGAGGAATAAGGCTGTAGCGCCCCTCAGAGTCGGAAAATTCTCCAGGGTGACATATATCTCTGATTTAAGGGCATGAAAATTCAAAGTTTGAAAATTGCAACATTTTCAACATTTTCGCCAAATTTCTGTTTTTCTCACAAATAAACACAAGTCATATTGAATACATTTTACCACTATCATGAAGTACAATATGTCATGAAAAAACATTCTCAGAATCAGTGGGATCCGTTGAAGCGTTCCAGAGTAATTACCTCATAAAGTGACAGTGGTCAGAATTGTAAAAATTGGCCTGGTCGTTAATGTGCAAACAACGCTCGGGGGTAAAGGGGTTAAATCAGATAGTTATATCACACAAAAACAATTATAAATAACATTCACCACATACCTTCTTTACAACAGCATCATTTTTGAAGCACAAGAGGGTTTAACCTCTCAAGTCAGCTCACCTCCGGGACGTCCGCTGCACGGATCTGCGGTGCATCAGGAGTAAGTTATTCACTGCAATGAATAAGGACATACATCCAAAACACGTATGCTAGATATTTTAATCCTATAGGTGGTATAGTGTTGAGCGATACGTTCCGATATCGGGAAATATCGGATCGGATTGGATCGGACCGAAACCCAAAAAATATCGGATATCGCCGATTCCGATACTGGAAACCAATGCAAGTCAATGGGACACTAATATCGGAATGAAATCCCAGCGTGAGAGAATTCTCCTGATTGTTTAAAAGCAAAAAGCCGCCGGCTTTTAAACAATCACACAGCCCCATACTGCTTCCCCGCAGCCTCCCATCCCGATCCTCTGCTCCCCCCGCCACCTCCCATCCCGATCGTAAGTTAGGACTGGGCGGGGAGCGCAGCACCAAGGAGTGGGGAGCGAAGGACCCGGGCGGGGAAGCCGGCAGTGAAAAGAATTCACCGCGGGCTTTCCCGTTCTGTGCTGCGCTCCCCGCTCCCTGATGTACGCTCCCCGCTCCCTGATGTATGCTCCCCGCCCGATCCTAACTTAGGATTGGGATGGAAGGCGGCGGGGGAGCGGGGAGCGCAGCACAGAACTGGAAAGCTCATGAGAGTTCATGTGAGTTCATGCAGTCAAGCAAGAACTCACATGAACCCTCTGAGGGCACCGCGGCTACTTCAAATGAACAGCTGATCAGCATCAGCTGATACCTCAGCTGTTCATGTGAAATAACCGGCCGGCTTTCCAGTTCTGTGCTGCACTCCCCGCTCCCCTGCCGCCTCCCATCCCGATCCTAAGCTAGGACCGGGCGGGGAGCGAAGCACCAGGGTACAGGGAGCGTACATCAGGGAGCGGGGAGGGCAGCACAGAACGGGAAAGCCCGCGGTGAAGTCTTTTCACTGCCGGCTTCCCCGCCCGGGTCCTTTGCTCCCCACTACTTGGTGCTGCGCTACCCGCCCAGTCCTAACTTACGATCGGGATGGGAGGTGGTGGGGGGAGCGGAGGATCGGGATGGGAGGCTGCAGGGAAGCAGTATAGGGCTGTGTGATTGTTTAAAAGCCGGTGGCTTTTTACCGCCCGCCGGCTTTTAAGCAATCAGGAGAATTCTCTCACGCTGGGATGGCATTCTGATGACAGGCTGGATCGCAGCAGAGCACTGCCATCCAGCTTGTCATCCTTCAGAGACACTGCAGAGCGCAGGCATTAAGGGAACTTCCGATTCCGGTATCCGATATTCTAAAAGTATCAGAACTCAGTATCGGAACTCCGATACCGCGAATATCGGTCGATACCCGATATTACAGTATTGGAATGCTGAACACTAGACTGGTGGAGGGTGAGGTTTTTATGGATTTTCATATTCTTCAATAAACTTTGGAATTCACGGACCTACCTGCTGCTGGAAATCCTTGTTTTTATTCTCCCTATAATATTTTCTTGTTATGAAACTAGAAGTGTTAAACGTTTATCAGCAATTTCATATTTTCCAACAAAATTTACAAAATCAATTTTTTTAGGGACCACATAATATTTCAAGTAACTTTGCGGGGCCTATATTAGAAAAAACACTCAAAATGACACCATTTTAAAAAAAACTGCACCTCTAAAAGTGCTCAAAACTACACTCAATAAGTTTATTAACCCTAAAGGTGCTTCACGGGAATTAAAGCAATGTGGAAGAAAAAAAATGACAATGTAACTTTTTCCTACAAGAATGTTGCTTTAGCCCAAGATTTTGCATTTTCATAAAGGTAACAGGAGAAAATGGACCATAAAATTTGTTGTGCAATTTCTCCTAAGTATGTCGATACCCCATATGTGAAGGAAAATTTCTGTTTGGGAACACAGCATGGCCTGGAAGGGAAGGAGCACCATCAGACTTTTGGAACACTACTGTATATTGACTGGAATAGATAGCAGACACTATATCATGTTTGCAAAGCCGATAATGTGCTGAAACAAAGGAAACAAGCGTCCCCATTTTGGAAATTACACCCCTCATGGAACTTATCAAGAGGTGTGGTGAGCTCCTTGAACCACAAGTTCTTCACAGAATTTTATAATGTTCAGTCGTGAAAATAAAATAAAAAATTTTCCCACAAAAATGGTGCTTTAGCCCCAAATTTTGCATTTTCACAAGGGTAACAGGAAAAAGTAAACTGCAATATTTGCTGTGCATTTTATTCTGAGTACGCTGATATCATGCACAGTACAGACCAAAAGTTTGGACACACCTTCTCATTTAAAGATTTTTCTGTATTTTCATGACTTTGAAAATTGTACATTCACACTGAAGGCATCAAAACTATGAATTAACACATGTGGAATTATATACTTAACAAAAAAGTGTGAAACAACTGAAAATATGTCTTATATTGTAGGTTCATCAATTTAGCCACATTTTGCATTGATGACTGCTTTGCACACTCTTGGCATTCTCTTGATGAGCTTCAAGAGGTAGTCACCGGAAATGGTTTTCACTTCACAGGTGTGCCCTGTCAGGTTAAATAAGTGTGATTTCTTGCCTTATAATTGGGGTTGGGACCATCAGTTGTGTTGTGCAGAAGTCTGGTGTATACACAGCTCATAGTCCTACTGAATAGACTGTTAGAATTTGTATTATGGCAAGAAAAAAGCAGCTAAGTAAAGAAAAACTAGTGGCCATCATTACTTTAAGAAATGAAGGTCAGTCAGTGTGAAAAATTGGGAAAACTTTGGAAGTGTCCCCAAGTGCAGTTGCTAAAACCATCAAGCGCTACAAAGAAACTGGCTCACATGAGGACCGCCCGAGGAAAGGAAGACCAAGAGTCACCTCTGCTTCTGAGGATAAGTTTATCCGAGTCACCAGCCTCAGAAATCTCAGGTTAACAGCAGCTCAGATTAGAGACCAGGTCAATGCCACACAGAGTTCTAGCAGCAGACACATCTCTACAACAACTTTTAAGAGGAGACTTTGTGCATCAGGTCTTCATGGTAAAATAGCTGCTAGGAAACCACTGCTAAGGACAGGCAACAAGCAGAAGAGACTTGTTTGGGCTAAAGAACGCAAGGAATGGACAATAGACCAGTGGAAATCTGTGCTTTGGTCTGATGAGTCCAACTTTGAGATCTTTTGTTCCAACCACCGTGTCTTTGTGCGACACAGAAAAGGTGAACGGATGGACTCTACATGCCTGGTTCCCACCATGAAGCATGGAGGAGGAGGTGTGATGGTGTGGGGGTGCTTTGCTGGTGACACTGTTGGGGATTTATTCAAAATTGAAGGCATACTGAAGCAGCATTGTTACCACAGCATCTTCCAGCGGCATGCTATTTCATCCGATTTGCGTTTAGTTGGACTATCATTTATTTTTCAACAGTACAATGACCCCAAACACACCTCCAGGCTGTGTAAGGGCTATTTGACCAAGAAGGAGAGTGATGGGGTGCTATGCCAGATGACCTGGCCTCCACAGTCACCAGACCTGAACCCACTCGAGATGGTTTGGAGTGAGCTGGACTGCAGAGTGGAGGCAAAAGGGCCAACAAGTGCTAAGCATCTCTGGGAACTCCTTCAAGATTGTTGGAAGACAATTTCCGGTGACTACTTCTTGAAGCTCATCTAGAGAATGCCAAGAGTGTGCAAAGCAGTCATCAAAGCAAAAGGTGGCTACTTTGAAGAACCTAGAATATAAGACATATTTTCAGTTGTTTCACACTTTTTTATTAAGTATATAATTCCACATGTGTTAATTCATAGTTTTGATGCCTTCAGTGTGAATGTACAATTTTCAAAGTCATGAAAATACAGAAAAATGAGAAGGTGTGTCCAAACTTTTGGTGTGTACTGTATGTGGTAAAAAACTACTGTTTGGATGCATGGCTGGGCTCAGAGGGAAGGAGCACCATTTGACTTTTGGAATGCAAAATTGGCTCTAATTGTAAGTGCTGGAATCCACCATATACCACATTGAGCTCCGTGGATATATTAACTGGTTCCCGACCGCCCACTGTAGATAAACGTCGGCGCTTGGCGGGCTCTGTGCAGTGCCGACGTTTAAAAACGGTGGGTGGTCTCGCAGTGCTCAGGACCCCCAGGGTCCTGCAAGCACTGCGATTCCGGTGCAGAGCATTAGCTCTGACAGGGTACATCATCGGGACCTGATTAGATCAGGTCCCAGTGATGTTAACCCTTTGCTGTCTTCTATATGCTGTGATCTATAGTGATCACGGCATATAGGAGACAGCAGGAAGAGAGGGGGTCGTCTTACTTACCTCCGAAGACCTCCGTTTCGTTTGAGGACCTGGGGTTGCTATGGCAGCTGGAGGTCACATGACCGCCTCCAGCTCTGCCATATATGGTGTCCTTCCTGTCTGACTTCAGCCTGTATGTAGCTGAAGTCAGACAGGAGACTCTGACTGAAACAGTCAGTGAAGATCTCATATAATGTAATATATGTGTATTACATTACATGAGATCAGTGATCAGAAAAATAAAAATTAATGTCCCATACAGGGACTAAGTAAAAATGTAAAAAAAAGTAAAAAAAAAGTTTTTAAACTATTAAAAAAAAAAATCACAATATAAATAAAAATAAATAAATAAAATATTAAACCAATAAATCCGTAAATTATTACAAAACCAAAAAAAGTACACATATTTGGTATCGCCGCGTCCGAAACAACCCGAGCTATAAAACTGTCACACTAATTAACTCCTTCTGTGCACACCGTAATAAAAATAAATAAAAAACGAAGCAAAAAAATATGCTTTTTCATCATATCGCCAAACAAAAAGTGGAAAAAAATGCGATCAAAAAGCAGAATAGAAATAAAAATGGTACCACTGAAAATGTCATCTTGTTCCGCAAAAAAAAGCCGCCATACAGCTCCATCAGCCAAAAAATAAAAAAGTTATAGCGCTCAGAATAAAGCAATGCAAAAAAAATATTTTTTTTTCTATAAAATTGTTTTATTGTGTAAAAGCGCCAAAACATAAAAAAAATACAGTAAGTGTAGTATCGCTGTAAACATACTGACCCGAAGAATAACGCTGCCTGATCACTTTTACCACACGCAGAACGGCATAAAAAAAAACTCAAAAAACAATTCCTGAAGTGTTTGTTTTTGTTAACTTTACCTCCCAAAACACGGAATAGAAAGCGATCAAAAAATGTCACGTGCCCAAAAATGGTTCCAATAAAAATTTCAACTCGTCCCGCAAAAAACAAGCCATCACATGACTCTATCGGCCGAAATATGGAAAAATTATAGCTCTCAAAATATGGTGATGCAAAAACTAGATTTTGCAAAAAAAGCGTATTTTAGTGTGTGACAGCTGTCAGTCATAAAAACCCGATATAAATCTGTTATCTCTGTAATCGCACCGACCCGAAGACTAAAGTGATCTAATCAGTTATATCACACTAGGAACGGCATAAAAAATAAATAAAACAAATATTATTCACCTGCTACTGATTTGTTTATTATGTCTCCCAAAGATCCCAGTAAGGCTCTGCTCACATTTATCCTGTGCTCTGCGCTGAGCACTTACACCAGAGTTTCCATGTAAATCTCTGAAATACGTGATTCAGCCAGAACCCATGATGGAAGATTCCCTGTAATGAGGCAGATATAGGCCACTGTGGATGCCGTCTAGCCTGGGATCCCACGGTGTCATTTGTTTTAGGCGTGCATAAAAGTGCGGTTGGCCACAGTTTTGTGCACTTCTGAAAAAAAGGACACCACTAAACAGAGGCCAGACGGAGTCCAGAGTAATTCTGCTGCCTCATTACAGTGAATGGATCCTGCAGGGGTTTCATCTGAATTACATCACTTGGAAAATTAGATGGAAACCCCGATGTAAGTGCTCAGCCTAGAGCGCCGGATAAATGTTACGTAAAATGTTCCCAATAAAAGCTTCAACTCAGTCCTCAAAAAAAGCTAGTCCCCACTCAGGTCCATCATCTGTTAAAAATATAAGGGACTTCCAAGTTACTGGTAGCAGAAAGGCTCTGGAAAAGCAAAATGGTCCTTGCCCCCCAAAAGAAATTCAGAAAATTTTGTGCTCCCAAATCCAAATGCCTATTCTACAATAATTTGTTCTCCAATTGTCAAATAGCGCTCCTTCCCCCTCAAATCTCACTGTATGGCTAAGTGGTGCGATACAGCCACATATGGGGTATTGACACTTTTAGAAGAAATTGTGTGACACATTTCGGCACCATTTTTACCCATTGCCCTGTGTGAAAATGTAAAATCTGAGGGTAAAACATTTTTTTGTGGTAAAAATATAATTATGCTTTTTTCACTGCCCAATGGTATAAATTTAAAAATTAAAAAATGCTCACTACTTCCCTAGATGAATTCCTTGAGAGGTGTAGTTTACAAAATTGGGTCACTTGTGGGGGTTTCTGCTGTTTTGGCATGTCAGCGACTCTTCAAATGTGACATGGTGTCTGCTGCCTATCCCAGCCAACATAGCGCTTCTTTCTCTTCTGAACCCTGCCGTACACCAAAGCAGTGGTTTTCCCCACATATGGGGTATCGGCGTACTCAGGAGAAATTGTACAACAAATTTCATGGTGCAATTTATCCTGTTACCCTTATGATAACGCAAAATTAGGGAATGAAAAACATTTTTTATGGGAAAAATGTGAAAATTTTATTTTTACGGCTCAATATTATAAACTTCTGTGAAGCAGCTGGGGGTGCAAGGTGCTCACCACACATCTAGATAAGTTCCCTAAGGGGTCTAGTTTCCAAAATGGTGGCACTTGTGGGGGGTTTCCGCTGTTTAGGCACATTAGGGGCTCCCCAAATGTGACATGGCGTCCGCTAATTATTCAAACAAATTTTACATTCAAAAAGTCAAATGGCGCTCCTTCCCTTTCAAACCCTGCCATGTGCCCAAACAGTAATTTGCCTCCACATATGGGGTATCGGCGTGTTCAGGAGAAATTGCACAACAAATTTCATGGTGAAATTTATCCTGTTACCCTTATGATAATACAAAATTAGGGAATGAAAAACATTTTTTGAGGGAAAAATGTGAAAATTTTATTTTTACGGCTCAATATTATAAACTTCTGTGAAGCAGCTGGGGGTGCAAGGTGCTCACCACACATCTAGATAAGTTCCCTAAGGGGTCTAGTTTCCAAAATGGTGGCACTTGTGGGGGGTTTCCACTGTTTAGGCACATTAGGGGCTCCCCAAATGTGACATGGCGTCCGCTAATTATTCAAACAAATTTTACATTCAAAAAGTCAAATGGCGCTCCTTCCCTTTCAAACCCTGCCATGTGCCCAAACAGTAATTTGCCTCCACATATGGGGTATCAGCGTGTTCAGGAGAAATTGCATAACAAATTTCATGGTGCAATTTATCCTATTACCCTTATGATAATGCAAAATTAAGGGATGAAAAACGGTTTTGTGGGAAAAATGTGAAAATTTTATTTTTACAGCTCAATATTATAAACTTCTGTGAAGCACCTTGGGGTTCAAGGTGCTCACCACACATCTAGATAAGTTCCCTAAGGGGTCTAGTTTCCAAAATGGTGTCACTTGTGGGGGGTTTCCACTGTTTAGGCACATCAGGAGCTCTCCAAACGCAACATGGCGTCCGCTAATTATTCAGACAAATTTTACATTCAAAAAGTCTAATGGCGCTCCTTCCCTTCCGAACCCTGCCGTGCGCCCAAACAGTGGTTTTCCCTCACATATGGGGTATCAGCACGCTCAAGAGAAATTGCACAAAAAAATTTGGGGTCCATTTTTTCATGTTACCCCTGTGAAAATAAAAAAATTGGGTCTAAAGTAACATTTTTGTGAAAAAAGTTAAATGTTAATTTTTTTCTTCCACATTCCAAAAATTCCTGTGAATCACCTGAAGGGTTAATAAAGTTCTTGAATGTGGTTTTGAGCACCTTGAGGGGTGCAGTTTTTAGAATGGTGTCACTTTTGGGTATTTTCTGTCATAAAGACCCCTCAAAGTGATTTCAAATGTGATGTGGTCCCTAAAAAAATGGTTTTGTAAATTTTGTTGGAAAAATGAGAAATCGCTGGTCAACTTTTAACCCTTATAGCTCCCTAACAAAAAAAAATTTGGGTTCCAAAATTGTGCTGATGTAAAGTAGACATGTGGGAAATGTTATTTATTAACTATTTTGTGTGACATATCTCTCTGATTTAAGGGCATGAAAATTCAAAGTTTGAAAATTGCAAAATTTTCAAAATTTTTGCCAAATTTCCGATTTTTTCACAAATAAACGCAAGTGATATCGAAGAAATTTTACCACTATCATGAAGTACAATATGTCACGAAAAAACAATCTCAGAATCAGGGGAATACGTTGAAGCGTTCCAGGGTAATTACTTCATAAACTGGCAGTGGTCAGAATTGAAAAAATTGGCCCGGTCACGAAGGCAAAAACAGGCTCTGGCGCGAAGTGGTTAATACATTAGTAACTCCAAAATATGTAAAAAGTAAAATACCTGTGGTTCTAGGATCCCCTGAGTGTCTATTTGGACTCCACTCAGGGGATCCTAGTATCACAGGTATTTTACTTCTTACAAACTAATATATGTATATCCACTGAGCTCATTGTGGTATATGATGGATTCCAGCACCTACAATTGTGACACTTAGTCACAATTTGCCCTGCCAGATACGGTACTTACCTTGAATCCTTATTACATATTTTTATAAATATGATGCACCAGCTTTATACTTAGTATATATAAAGGGCGTATATAATTGATTATTTACCTTTGGCATGTCTTTATTTTGAGCAGTGCCTCGATTATACCCACTTGTGGTTACTTTTTGATATATACCAAGTTGTTGACAACAACATGATCTATAAGGCATATCAGCAAGGCTGAAATGATACTTTCTGTACTGGTATTTTAGGATGTTCCCCCTATATAATATCATAGAAAAACAGAAATACACTAACAATGTGCACACCTAAATGATATAAACTAAATTTTATTCAACAAACAACTTAAATGACAAGATAAAATCATCATAAGGCTGTGTGCCCACGAAGCATTTTCCAAGCGTTTATGCTGCGGAATTTACGCAGCGTAAACGCTTGGGAAACGCTTGGTAATCCGCCCCCCATGGTCCCCAATGACAAGCCACAATGTCAATGCCCAAAAATCCGCAGCATGTCCATTAATTTTGCGGACAAGCAGCGTAATTGCCGCCATTGACTTGTATTGGACCGCGTGACATCCGCATCACTGCATCTGCACATGCGGATATCACACGGTTCAATGTGCGGATGGTACCCAGGTCTGGAGGAGAGGAGACTCATTCGGTCATGTGTCAGGTCACATGACTCAACGACGTCATGGCAAGTCCTTCACACCACCGCGAGCCGCCCAAGACACCGGACGCGGCGGAGATAACACCAGGAGGACATCGGAAGGTAAGTATAATCTTTTTTTTTATATTTTTTACCATTCTTATTCTTTTTTGTTTACTAACTTGGTCACACTACTATAAATCCATGCCAGTTGCATGGATTTATATAGTGTGAACAAGTTGTCAAGCACTTTTCCAAGTGATGCTAAAATCGCCTGGAAAAGCGCTTGATAACCCGTATGCAGAAATGCATGCAAAAACGCTTCTCCCTGGCGGGCAAAACACATGTAAAAACCACATGCATTTTTCCTGCCAGGGAGAAGCGTAAAAAATATGCAGCATTTCTGCATCGTGGGCACATAGCCTGAAACCAATACCATTATAGCAGACAAAGTGCGCTTCTAATAAAGTGCATAGTGGAAATGCTCACATAAATGACCATATATTGCATCAAGCCCAAAATATGCATATAGTAATAATAAACATTCATAGGATTGATACATAAGAAAGTGCAGGTGCAAAAACATAGCTTGTTTAGAATATACGTAGATGCCAATATATTTTAGTACAAAGACATTATAATAAATAGATGTAACCTATATATACATAGCAGCACAGACCATAGCGGCACAGATCATAATATTAGTATAATAATGATTTCGCGATATATGCTTAAATCCTAATAGCAATCCACAATAGTGGTCAGACTGGTGTCCATCTGACTTGAAACGTGCATACCAGTATATTCAACCCGGCATCTATATCCTAAGTGCCATGGTAATGCATAGAGCACTCTTCACTCACACCAAGTCACCACAGAGCAACCCACAAAGTCTGCTCCCACATCACCCCAAGTGTATCGCTGCTTATGGCAGCTTTATCAAGGAAAGTGGACACTTTTATAATGGAGCACCCTATACTGACATAATGGCTGTGCATTCTACTCTGTTTATATATCCCCTATGTAATATATCTGTACTGTAATAGTATAGAAATTTAGTTCAGCGTCCCCTAAACAACGTTCTGCTTTTTTATTGTTTTGTTTTATTTAATTTCAATAAAATATGGTTTTAATTCATGTATCGCTTCTTAACTCAGTCTAATATATTGGTTCTGAGGTTCTGTTGTGGTATTAGTGTGGAGTGTTATCTTATTTATTGTACACATTGGCTTTTAAAGAACATGTCTACAACTGTGAACACTTGGTTTTCTTCAGTGTGCAAAACTATTCAACCCCCCAAAGTCAGAACTTTGTAGAGCCTCCTTTTGCAGCAATTAGAGCTGCAAGTCACTTTGGATAAGTCTTTATGAGCTTTCCACATCTTGTCACTGGGGTTTTGCCCATTCCTCAAGGCAAAACTTCTCCAGCTCCTTCAAGTTAGATTGTTTCCAATTTTCAAGTCTGACCACAGATTCTCAATTGGATTAAGGCAGTGTTTCTCAACTCCAGTCCTCAAGACCCACCAACAGGTCATGTTTTCAGGATTTCCTTAGTATTGCACAGGCAATAATCCCATCACCTGTGCAATGCTAAGGAAATCCTGAAAACATGACCTATTGGTGGGTCTTGAGGACTGGAGTTGAGAAACACTGGATTAAGGTCTGGGCTTTGACTAGGCCACTTAAAAACATTTACATGTTTCCTGTTAAACCACTTGAGTGTTGCTTTAGCAGTATACTTTGGGGCATTGTCTTGTTGGAAGGTCAACCTCCATCCGAGTCTCAAATCGCTGACAGACTGAAACAGGTTTTGCTCAAGAATATCCCTGTATTTCGCACCATCCGTCTTCCCCTCTACGCTGACTATTTTACCTATTCATGCTGCCGAAAAACATCCTCGCAGCGTGATGCTGCCACCACCATATTTCACTGTGGGAATAGTGTTCTTGGGGTGATGAGCTGTGTTGGTTTAGCAGCAGACATAGTGTTTACCTTGGTGTCCAAAAAGTTAAAATTTTGCTCTCATCTAACCACAAAATCTTCTTCATACATTTTGGGAGTCTCTCACATGCCTTTTGGCAAACTGAAAACAAGCCTTACAATTTTTGTGTGTAAGTAAAGGCTTTTTTCTGCCCACTCTTCCAGAAAGTGCACCTCTATGGAGTGTATGGCTTATTGTGGTCATATGGACAGAAACTCCAGTGTCTGCTTGGGAACTCAGCAGCTCCTTAAAGGTTACCTTTGGTCTCTGTGCTGCCTCTCTGATTAATGCCCTCCTTGCTGAGAGTTTTTGTGGGTGGCCCTCTCATGACAGGTATGTTGTGGTACCATGTTTAGGGATGGGCGAACCCGAACGGTAATATTTGAGGTCCGTACCAAACACCTAGTGTCCATGCACGGACCCCAAACATGGACTTCTCCAGGAAGTCTGTGTTGCTTTTTGGGTTCAGCTGCCCAAACAAAGCTTGTTGAAAGGCTGCAGCTCAGCCATTGCACAAGCTTTCCTGTTTCCGGCTCAATCACAGCCATTTCAAGTATTGGCATGGCTGTGTTTGGCCAGCACACTGTTAAAAAAAAAAAGATGTGCTGTCTCATCCATCATTAATACCAGTGCAAGTAAAGCTGACAACTGCGGGTTATCAAAAAGAGTGGGGTCCAATGCCATTTTTTTTAATTAGTTAGATAAGTGTGTTCAACCCATTTTTGACAACCAGCCAACCGAAAGCAGATAGTTGGGCGCTGATATTCTAAGACTGGGAAGGAACCATGGATATTGGCACTTCTAAACCTAAGAGTAGCAGCCCGCAGCCGCCCCAGAAAAGACGCATATATTAGAAGTAGTGTTGAGCCACCCCCGTAGTGTTCGGGTTCGGTTCGGTTCGTCGAACACCGGGATGTTCGAGGAACTGTTCGTCGAACTGTTCGTCGAACACCTTAGAACACCGTCGAACACCGTTAAAACCAATGGCAGGCAAACAAAAACACATAGAAACACATAGAAAACACCTGCAAAGGTGTCCAAAAGCTGACAAACTGCTCAGAAGACACTCTCTTTAAAAAAGCCGGCCGGCAAATTCAGCAGCGGCATACACCGGTACCCGACAATTTAGACAAGAAGGAATAGAGCATCACACATAGATTAGATAGATAGAAACATGTCAGTCACACATATAAGAAGCACAGTGACAGTGTTGGTTACTGCACTTGTCATTTAGTGTAAAGGATTTATTAAAAAAAATATTAGTGTTTTCATGCACCGTCTCTTTAAAAAAGCCGGCCGGCAATTCAGCATCTGTACCCGACAATTTAGAACAGAAAGAATACAATTCAGCAGCGGTACCCGACAATTTAGAACAGAAAGATAGAGCATCACACATAGATTAGATAGATAGAAACATGTCAGTCACATATATATGAAGTACAGTGATAGTGTTGGTTACTGTACTTGTCATTTAGTATTAAAATAAAGGATTTATTATTAAAAAAATTGGCGTGGGGTTCCGCTTAATTTTAGGCTCTAGCGGAGGTTAAGCAGACGGCTGGGGCAGATGTTTGAAGCCTGGGAAGGGGGTAATACCCACGGAGCTTCCCAGGCTACTAATATCAGCCCCCAGCTGAATACATAGCCTTTACTAGCTATTAAAATGGGGGACCCCCCAAAAAAAATGACGTGGGGTCCCCCCTAATTTAATAGCTAGCAAAGGCTAGGCAGACAGCTGGGGGCTGATATTAATAGCCCAGGAAGGGAGCCATGAATATTGGCCCCCTCCCAGGCTAGAAACACCAGCCGTCAGCCGCCCCAGAAATGGCGCATTCATAGGATGCGCCAATTCTGGCACTTAGCCTCGCTCTTCCACGCTGCCCTGGTGCGGTGGCAGGGGGTAATAGGGTTGGGGTTGATGTCAGCTTATAATGCCAGCTGACATCAAGCCCAGGTTAGTAATGGAGAGGCGTCTATAAGACACCCCCATTACTAACCCCATAGTCAAAGTTAAAAAAAACACAAACACCCAGAATAAAGTCCTTTAATTGAAATAAAGACACAATCCTTTATTGTTCTAAATTAAACCATACTTACCATCACGCCCATTCCAGCTGAAGCCAACGATCTCCTGCAATAAAAGAAAAATAATAAAGCAACCTCATCCTTACCTTTCCATGGTTCCCACGACAGCTTCAGCTCTGCTACATCGAGATGACAGGCTGGACCGCAGCAGAACGCTGCCATCCAGCCTGTCATCCCGCAGACACTGAGAAGCGCAGGCTTGCTTGCGCTGCTCAGCGTCTCTCTGTGACGACATCCAGATGAGCCGAGTTCATGTCCAATGAACTCGGCTCACCTCATGCACGTCACTGACAGCGTGGGAAAATTCTCACGCTGAAGCGCTGATTGCAGGAGAATTTTCCCACGCTGTCAGTGACGTGCAGGAGATGAGCTGAGTTCATTGGACATGAGCTCACCTCATGCACATCACTGACAGCGTGGGAGAATTCTCCTGCACTCAGCACTTCAGCGTGAGAATTTTCCCACGCTGTCAGTGACGTGCATGAGGTGAGCCGAGGTCATTGGACATGACCTCGGCTCATCTGGATGCCGTCACAGCGAGACAGTGAGGAGCGCAAGCATGCCTGCGCTTCTCAGTGTCTGCGGGATGACAGACTGGATGGCAGCGTTCTGCTGCGGTCCAGCCAGTCATCTCGATGTAGCAGAGCTGAAGCTGTCGTGGGAACCATGGAAAGGTAAGGATGAGGTTGGTTTATTATTTTTCTTTTATTGCAGGAGATCGTTGGCTTCAGCTGGAATGGGTGTGATGGTAAGTATGGTTTAATTTAGAACAATAAAGAATTGTGTCTTTATTTCAATTAAAGGACTTTATTCTGGGTGTTGTGTTTTTTTTAAATACTTTACTAGAAATTCATGGCGGTCATGTCTAATACTGGCGTGACCCCATGAATTTTGGGCTTGGGGCCAGCTGATAATACCAAGCTGGCCCTAACCCCTTTATTACCCAGTGAGCCACCGCACCAGGGCCCTGGATGAGTTGGGTACAGCGCCAGAAGATGGCGCTTCTATGAACGCGCCATTTTCCGGGGTGGCTGCGGACTGCAATTTGTAGCGGGGGGGGGCCCAGAAAGCTTGGGCCTCCCTGCGCTGCAGATTCCAGCCCCCAGCTGCCTAGTTGTGCCTGGCTGGACACAAAAATAGGGCGAAGCCCCACGTACTTTTTTTTTAATTATTTCATGAAATTCATGAAATAATTAAGAAAAAAAGGCCTTCCCTATATTGATGTGTCCGGCCAGGTACAAATAGGCAGCTGGTGGTTGGGGGCAGCCCGTTCCTGCCTGCTGTACCTGGCTGGACACAAATATAGTGCGAAGCCCCACTTCAATTTTTTTTAATTATTTCATGAAATTCATGAGATAATTAAGAAAAAAAGGGCTTCCCTATATTGTTGTGTCCGGCCAGGTACAAATAGGCAGCTGGTGGATGGGGGCAGCCCGTTCCTGCTTTCTGTACCTGGCTGGACACAAATATAGTGCGAAGCCCCACTTAAATTTTTTTTAATTATTTCATGAAATTCATGAAATAATTAAGAAAAAAAGGGCTTCCCTATATTGTTGTGTCCGGCCAGGTACAAATAGGCAGCTGGTGGATGGGGGCAGCCCGTTCCTGCCTGCTGTACCTGGCTGGACACAAATATAGTGCGAAGCCCCACTTCAATTTTTTTAAATTATTTCAGGAAATTCATGAAATAATTAAAAAAAAATTGACGTGGGGCTTCGCACTATATTTGTGTCCAGCCAGGTACAGCAGGCAGGAACGGGCTGCCCCCAACCACCAGCTGCCTATTTTTACCTGGCCGGACACAGCAATATAGGGAAGCCCTTTTTTTCTTAATTATTTCATGAAATAATTTTAAGAAAATTGACGTGGGGCTTCGCCCTGTTTTTGTGTCCAGCCAGGTACAACTAGGCAGCTGGGGGCTGGAATCCGCAGCGCAGGGAGGCCCAAGCTTTCTGGGCCACCCCCGCTGCAAATTGCAGTCCGCAGCCACCCCGGAAAATGGCGCGTTCATAGAAGCGCCATCTTCTGGCGCTGTACCCAACTCATCCAGGGCCCTGATGCGGTGGCTCACTGGGTAATAAAGGGGTTAGGGCCAGCTTGGCATTATCAGCTGGCCCTAAGCCCGAAATTCATGGGGTCACGCCAATATTAGACATGACCACCATGAATTTCTAGTAAAGTATTTAAAAAAAACACAACACCCAGAAAAAAGTCCTTTAATTGAAATAAACACACAATTCTTTATTGTTCTAAATTAAACCATACTTACCATCACGCCCATTCCAGCTGAAGCCAACGATCTCCTGAAATAAAAGAAAAATAATAAAGCAACATCATCCTTACCTTTCCATGGTTCCCATGACAGCTTCAGCTCTGCTACATCGAGATGACAGGCTGGACCGCAGCAGAACGCTGCCATCCAGCCTGTCATCCCGCAGACACTGAGAAGCGCAGGCTTGCTTGCGCTCCACAGTGTCTCTCTGTGAGGGCATCCAGATGAGCCGAGTTAATGTCCAATGAACTCGGCTCACCTCATGCACGTCACTGACAGTGTGGGAAAATTCTCCTGCACTCAGCGCTTCAGCGTGGGAGAATTCTCACACTGAAGCGCTGAGTGCAGGGGAATTCTCCCACGCTGTCAGTGACGTGCAGGAGGTGAGCTGAGTTCATTGGACATGAGCTCACCTTATGCACGTCACTGACAGCGTGGGAAAATTCTCCTGCACTCAGCGCTTCAGCGTGGGAGAATTCTCACGCTGAAGCGCTGAGTGCAGGAGAATTCTCCCACGCTGTCAGTGACGTGCAGGAGGTGAGCTGAGTTCATTGGACATGAGCTCACCTTATGCACGTCACTGACAGCGTGGGAGAATTCTCCTGCACTCACCGCTTCAGCGTGAGAATTTTCCCACGCTGTCAGTGACGTGCATGAGGTGAGCCGAGTTCATTGGACATGAACTCGGCTCATCTGGATGTCGTCACAGAGAGACGCTGAGCAGCGCAAGCAAGCCTGCGCTTCTCAGTGTCTGCGGGATGAGAGGCTGGATGGCAGCGTTCTGCTGCGGTCCAGCCTGTCATCTCGATATAGCAGAGCTGAAGCTGTCGTGGGAACCATGGAAAGGTAAGGATGAGGTTGCTTTGTTATTTTTCTTTTATTGCAGGAGATCGTTGGCTTCAGCTGGAATGGGCGTGACGGTAAGTATGGTTTAATTTAGAACAATAAAGGATTGTGTCTTTATTTCAATTAAAGGACTTTATTCTGGGTGTTTGTGTTTTTTTTAACTTTGACTATGGGGTTAGTAATGGGGGTGTCTTATAGACGCCTCTCCATTACTAACCTGGGCTTGATGTCAGCAGGCATTATAAGCTGACATCAACCCCAACCCTATTACCCCCTGCCACCGCACCAGGGCAGCGTGGAAGAGCGAGGCTAAGTGCCAGAATTGGCGCATCCTATGAATGCGCCATTTCTGGGGCGGCTGACGGCTGGTGTTTCTAGCCTGGGAGGGGGCCAATATTCATGGCTCCCTTCCTGGGCTATTAATATCAGCCCCCAGCTGTCTGCCTAGCCTTTGCTAGCTATTAAATTAGGGGGGACCCCACGTCATTTTTTTGGGGGGGTCGCCCATTTTAATAGCTAGTAAAGGCTATGTATTCAGCTGGGGGCTGATATTAGTAGCCTGGGAAGCTCCGTGGGTATTACCCCCTTCCCAGGCTTCAAACATCTGCCCCAGCCGTCTGCTTAACCTCCGCTAGAGCCTAAAATTAAGGGGAACCCCACGCCAATTTTTTTTAATAATAAATCCTTTATTTTAATACTAAATGACAAGTACAGTAACCAGCACTGTCACAGTACTTCATATATATGTGACTGACATGTTTCTATCTATCTAATCTATGTGTGAAGCTCTATTCTGTCTGTTATAAATTGTCGGGTACCGCTGCTGAATTGCCGGCCGGCTTTTTTAAAGAGACGGTGCATGAAAACACTATTATTTTTTTTGATAAATCCTTTACGCTAAATGACAAGTACAGTAAGCAACACTGTCACTGTACTTCGTATATATGTGGCTGACATGTTTCTATCTATCTAATCTATGTGTGAAGCTCTATTCTGTCTGTTATAAATTGTCGGGTACCGCTGCTGAATTGCCGGCCGGCTTTTTTAAAGAGACGGTGCATGAAAACACTATTATTTTTTTTGATAAATCCTTTACGCTAAATGACAAGTACAGTAAGCAGCACTTTCACTGTACTTCGTATATATGTGGCTGACATGTTTATATCTATCTAATCTATGTGTGAAGCTCTATTCTTTCGGTTCTAAATTGTCGGGTACCGGTGTATGCCGCTGCTGAATTGCCGGCTTTTCATGTTTCACTGTTGGCACTGTTCCCATCGATTTGGGCAATCACTGTAATGCCACAACCACCATGGCTGTGGCATTACAGTGAGTGGCAGACAATCCCTGCATGATTGGTGCTCTAAATAGCGCCAGACATGCAGGACACGCTTTTGGTGCACAACAGTTATCGAACATAACCTCGAACAGCCGAATTTTTTGCAAATCGTTCGGGTTCGTCGAACAACTCGAACACCGCCCAAAACAGCTCAAATTTGAGATTGGCGAACAGTTCTAGTCGAACACCGCTCATCTCTAATTAGAAGAGACAATTCTGGCGCTTTGCCTGGCTTTCACATTTGCCCTTCACATACACTAAAAGACGCTTTTTTTTGCATCACCATATTTTCAGAGCTATTATTTTTCAATATTTCTGATTGCTGGTGCATTGCAATGTATTATACATTTCAGTATTAGGCTACGGCCCCACTATCAGTATTTGGTCAGCATTTTTCCTCAGTATTTGTAAGCCAAAACCAGGTGAGGAACAATCAGAGAAAAGGTATAATTGAAAAAAGGGCACCGATTCTGCATTTTTGACCCACTCCTGGTTTTGGCTTACAAATACTGAGGAAAAATACTGAGCGAATACTGACAGTGGGGCCATAGCTGACCATGGCAGAAACCTCTTAAAGCATGCTCCAAGCATGGTCTGAGCAGGCCACCGTCGCTAGTAAACCTGGAGAACGTCATGATGACCTAGGGTTGCGGTGACGACCAAGGGGCCCTCGTTATGATATTGTGGACGGGCGTCGATCGGAAGGGAGAGGGATCCCCCTCCCTCTCCCAGCCTCCTAGATGTTGCCATCAATATAGATCACTGAATTTATGGGGTTAAACAGCCGGGGGTGGTGTGGACCCCACTTTTGGCTGTGAGTGCCAAGGCTCAGCTATCAAGTAAGCAGTGCTCCCAGCTGCGATCTCGCTGGCACAGCTCCTGGGCCATGCACAATGGCCATGATGTACCTATACGTCATCGGTCGAGAACCCCTAGCCAACCATGACGTATACATATGTCAAATATCGTGAAGAGGTTAATTCGGCCTTGCCACGATTTCTGTTCATTGCTGATAAAGTTTACAATTGCACTAAAACCCCATTTTAATAAATGTGACATTAGAAAATTACCTATTTTAAATCATGTTCTTAAGGTGAATGTACATGCCAACTTTCAATAGTTATCCTGTTATCATTAAAGGCAGAATAACTATATATATTGTGATAAATCGACTCACTTGGTTGCACATAGAGGTACACAGGAACACTGTTTCTTTAAATCTTCTGCTGAGTTAATTAGGAGCACTGCATAAACTACAACAATGTTAGCAAAAACAAACACGGCCTTCCTGACCTAACAGGAAAAAAACAAAACATAACCATAACGTATGGCACAGTCCTTGTTGCTACGGGTAACCACCCACTTCAGGAACAAACAATCTCAGGTTTCTTTCCTTCATATGACAAAAACATCGCAGAGCTTTCACCTCCATACCCTTCCCACACTAAATGCTCTGAAAGGCTGTGATTTTATCCTCTGAGTTCCTTCCTTTCTAAAGGTGCTTAATCACCCTAGCACTAAGATGGCTGATTAACCCCTTTCTATACAAACACTTTTTCCATGTTTGTATTACTGCAGCTAACAATCTTAATGTTACACATCTTCTCTCCAGTACTTTGCCAGTTACCTTGTCACCTATCCTCCCCCTCTGCCCAAAGCCGTATGTTTTGGCACCTTCAGTCACCAAACAGGGATGTCTAAACAGGGCATCTGCGTTGCCGTGTAGCTTCTCAGGCCTGTGTTCCACATGAAAGCTGAAGTCCTGAAGCCCTGAGTTTCAACTCTTGGAACGCCATCTCTGCTTCAAGAGACCATTTGGCCATCACATTCTTCGTGCCCTTAAGAAGGTTGGTCAGGGGTGTGGCTATCATGGCAAAATTTGGGATACACCTGAAGTTGTTCCTTGGAGACCGGTTTCAGCCAATTTAGGACTGTCTAAACCTTATTCACTTGCAGATTTATTTTGTTTCTTCCAACGATGTAGCCCTGGTATTTTACGTTCTTTTTCCCGATGGTAAACTTCTTTGGTAAACCCCACTTTCCTCAGTGCATCCAGCACGGCCTGGATTTTCTGCAGATGACTTCCCAAATCTGGGCTGAATATCACAATATCATCAAGGTAAGCTGCGGCGTACTTTTTGTGAGGGGCTAAGGTCCATTCTATGGCCCTACAGAATGGCTCCTTGCAACCCAAAAGGAATTCTGGTATACTGGAAGCAACTGTCAGGTGTAAAAGATGCTGTCTTCTTCTTTGTACTCTGAGGGAGAAGGATTTGGGAGAAACCTTTAGTTAGGTCCAGGGTGGTGATGTATCTGGCTGACCTTAGCTTCTCTATGAGATCATCAATGCAGGACACTGGATACGCATCACATTTCGACATCACATTTGGTTTCCTTTGGTCTCTCGGGGAAACGCGACTCTCCCATAGGCATCCGCACATGTGTTTCTGACTCGCCCCCTGGGCCGTGGGGCACGCGGATCCTGGCGATAGGGGAACGATGGGGGTAGTAGTAGTGGCGGCCCGGTCCCGCGGCTCAGGGTGGTCAGGCCAATGGTAGTCTGCTACGTGCTTCAGATAATGTCCGACTACGCCACCCGTGGATTGCGGTTATTAGGAACCGCCGCTGCATGCAGACCGCTGGGGCTGATGAGGTGTGCAGCTAGGGTAGTGTGACTCCCCACGGGAAGAGTGCGGCCCCAGGGCAGTGTAGTGGATGGTGGGAGTGATGGTGGTGAGAGTCCCAGTACCGGTAGTGCCGGAGGAGCGAAGGAGCACACGGACAACAAGTTACAGTCCAGGGTCTTTACTCACAGTTCGTTTGTTCCGGGTCACTTCCGTCGGCAGTGACCGCCCGAGCCGTGCTGCGTCCACCAGGTGAGGGGCTCGGTCAACTCCCAGGCAGTTCAGGAGCATGGCACAGGACCCCCTTTAATCCTTTCTCTGGCCTGCCTCACCAGTGACCCACTTTTGTCCGGCTGCCGCGGACTTGTGCGGTTAAATGTGGGCCCCGTCCTCCGCTGTCCTATATGGTGCCTTCCTAGCAGGTTTGATGAGGTGTCGCACCAATAGATGATCACGACGACCGGTCTTTGGCTGAGGGTTGTTTCTCCTCCACCAACTTGGGATCCGGTACCCTTAATCTGCCTGACCCTGCACCCTGGATTCTCGTGGGTTCTTAGGGTCCCTTCCACCTTCTTGTTCCTGAGCCCTTCTGTTTCTCTTTCTCTCCTTCTCTTTCTTTCCTGTTCTGTTCCGTTCTGTTCCTTTCTCTTGGAGCTGAGATGAGCCAGAATCTCAGCTCCCCTTCACCTCCTCCTCGGCCTCTCACTAGGCCCTCCTGGAGTAGAGCTCCTACAGAGCCTCTACTCCCTGTCTTCTCCTCTGGCTGAACGAACCTAGATCTAAGATGGTGCCCACCTTTTATACCTCCCTCTGACCATGAGCCCAGGTGACCAGCAACCAATGGACTCCTTCCTACGCTCAGAAACCGCCCCCTATCTGCCCCTACAGCACTGGGTGTTCCACCCCTCCCTCCCCACTCCAGCAGGGACATGGTCGGTCGTGCCTGCACTTCTGTCTAGTGGGAGCACCGTTGAGCTGTCCCTCGGAAATCGGGTGTGTGTGCTGTATGCAGCTAACTGAGCCCTGGTCCATACTCCATCCTTACCCGGGAGTGGAATATCACACCTCTGGCAGAGGTGCAATACCCCTGTAGCGGCCGAACCCTCGGGGCGCTACATTTCCATCAGGATTTCATGTTCAACCATCTGCGTACGTCCAGGGAACTCCGAGAACAGGTCCTGGTTCCGCTGAAGTAGTTCTTGGCACTGTTGTTTCTGGGCAGGTGACAGTGTGTCTGACACTATGACATACTCAGTGTCCCCTTCTGGTTTGTCCAGCCCACATGGAAGTTCAACGGGGTCCCTCTGTTGCCCTGCCTTGATGGATATCGGCATGAGGGGATTTTGGAAGAGAGGTGGTAACAGTTAACTGGCAGGTGGGACAGAAATTGCAATATGTTAGGATTTCTCTGTGATATCTGGGCCAATAGAACCCCTGCATGACTCGTTCTTGAATTTTGTTCAACACCAGATGGTCACCTCAGACATGTGAATGGGCTCTATCCAACACACTATGTCAATAGGGTGCTGGTACCAACAACTGCTCCACTATCTCCTTCCTTACTTTATTAACTCAGTACAATAAGTCCCCACTCAACATAAAATAGGGAAGCCTGGTGTCAGCCGCCCGACTCCTGTGCTATGCCGTTTATGATTGTTACCTTATTGAATTCTTCTTTTAGCCAAAGGTCTCTATATTGGGTGAACCCCAAATTTTCTCTGGTCACCCCTATATCAGGAATGTCTGCCTCAGGGAATACTACTTTCTCCTCTTTTCCCATTACACAGAAGAGAATCCTGTCAGAGTCTGGGGTTGGTAAGACTTTTTAGGGCCAACCCATTTCTTACCCGAGTAATTCGGGTCTTTTCCCCTCCCTCACAAGTCCCAAAACAACACAAAGTCCCGGCATCTGATGATTGGGTGCAACAAATCCTGGACCACACCGACGTCATGGGACTCAGTACCTCTGGCCGTCTCAATGACCACTCTGGCAACCGGATAGTTTTTAGCATCCCCATGAATGCAGCGGACTCACACCTTCTTCCCAGGGATCAATTGGAGAGGGAGCATGTCACTCATGAGGGTCACCAAACTCCCTGAGTCTAGTAGTCAAGTCATTTGCAGGCCATTCACTATGACAGGACAAGTTTGAGGCCCCTTCCCGGATGGACAGACCACACTGCAAGCTGTATAAGCGTAGAACAAACACTGGCGTCCCATGCCACAGCCCATTTGTTCAGTGGTCAGGGGACAATGGGCAGATATATAACCTGGGCCATGGCATCTCCAGCAGTTTACATCCCCGATGAGGGCCTTGGCATGACCTCTGCCGCCCCTTTCGACTTTGGACGCTCCACCCCATTTTTAACCTCCGCCACCCAGGATGGAATGGGTTGCCTCCCAACGGACCCGTCGGTCCCCTGCTAGCTTTCGACCAGTCCGACCAAGTCATTGGCATTCTGGGGATCTTCCTGGGCAACTTAAGTCTGCATCAGGCTCGGAAGGGAGTGCACGAACTGATCCATTACAACTCACTCACCATCTGCGCTGGGGTAGAAGACTCCGGCTGTAACCACTTTTGGACAAGGTGCAGCAGATCAAACATTTGGGGCAAGGTGGTTTGTCACGGTGATATGCCCAGCAGTGGACCCATTGTGCCCTGACAGACATTGTCACCCCCAAGCGCTCCAAAATTTCTGTTTTCAATTTTTCATATTCCTGTAAAACCAAATCATAGTAGGTCTTTTGTGGCTCCCCCATTAGGTATGGCACCAGGACATCCGCCCACTGATCTGGCTGGAATTTCTCTCTATTGGCGACCCTTTCAAAAATGGTTAAAAAGACCTCTATGTCATCACCCAGGGTAATTTTCTGTAAGTCTCTCCTCACCGCCTTCACGACAGAGAAGTCATCGGCTGACAATGGAGTCGGAGCCGCTGCCGTGCCACGAACCGCCTCTGTGAGTAAATCAATTTGCTGCTGCTGTTGTCGACTCTGTTGCTGGTACTGTTGCTGCTGCTGCATCTGTCGCATAAGCAGCTTACTAGTCTCCTGTTGTGCCAGCTGCAGCTGCTGCAGCTGCTCCTGATGCTTCTGCAGTTGTTGGTGTTGGAGCTGCTGCTGCTCCCACTACTGTTGCTGTAGCTGCTACTGCTGTTGCTCCTTGTGCTGCTGCAGCTGCCGCAGGTGCTGCTAGTTTTGGCTTTGGACCAGGTGCTTGATCTGCTCCTCCATTTTGTCTGACCACTGTTCCATGCTCACCGCCGCCTTCACCCAGGACATGCAGTCTGTCAACAGCCGTCACACTTGTTCCTGGGATCTTGCCCGCACTTCTAACATATACTGTGGTAGATCGACTACTCACTTGGTAGAACGTAGAGGTACACAGGAACACTGTCTCTTTAAATCTTCTGCTGAGTTTATTAAAAGCACTGCATAAACTACAGCAATGTTAGCAAAAGCAAACACGGCATTCCTGGCCTAACAAGAAAAAACAAAACGTAACCATAATGTATGGCACAGTCCTTGTTGCTACAGGTAGCCACCCGCTTCAGGAACAAACAATCCCAGGTTTGTCTTTCCTTCATATGACCAAAACAGCTCTGAGTTTTCACCTCCAGGCCCTCCCCACACCAAATGCTCTGAAAGGCTGTGATTTTATCCTCTCAGTTTCTCCCTTTCTAGAGGTGTTTAATCACCCTAGTACTAAGATGGATGATTAACCCCTTTCCATACTTCATGTGCTGGAACACTTTTTCTATGTTTGCATCACTGGAGCTAACAATCAAACCAAGTACAGGCGTTCGCTGCATCATGGTGAGGCTAATTATTTAAATACACCTTCCCATCTGCTTGTTTGCCTCAATCTCCAAATGAAATAAAGAATGCACAGAGATGCCCTCACAATCTGACAGATTTGGAGTGCTACTGCAAGGAAGAGTGGGCAAAGATTATCAATTCTAGATGTATCATGCTGATAGACTTCTACACAAAAAGACTGAATGCTGTCATAAATTCAAAGGGTACAAATTATTTGCTTAAAGGAAATCTGTCCTTAGGATCAACTCTCCAAAGCCATCTACTTCGACATGAAGGTTACTAAAAACCCAATTTTATTTAAATGCACTTGCTTTTTATTTATTTACAGCATGTTTATGTTCATTTTGCTTCTTGTAGGTTTTTCTGATTCATGGCCATTGTGAAACATGCATTTATGTGCTGCATGTATACCAACTCAAAGCAAGCTCACATTTTGTGTTTTTTCTTTGTATTTTTGCATTCTGTGCAAACCAGGGTGTGCCCTCCCTTCCTAGAGCTGTCTAATACATTTAAAAAGCTTCCCTTGGCTGGTGTCCATAGTTCGGGACCCAGTCCTTTGTCTGCCCTTATTCACACAGAGGTCAACTTTGACACATGGTGAGGTTTTTAATATTAGACAGTGTAGGACTATCCCGAATGGGCTCACCTTGTCGTGGTGGGAACGCAGTTCACCTCACCATCGCGGTCCCTGTCCGGCGTCCTCCTGCTCCCCAGCTGCTGTTGCGCGCACCGCGCGCAGCTTCCCGGTCACTATGCTTAGGGTGCGCTCCCTCCCTTTTAAAGGGGCCGCAGGCACTGTCATAAAGAGTCCCAAGCCAATGGCCGGTGGACCACTCCTATTTAAAGCACCTCCTCCAAAATGGAGGTGCCTGTGCAAGGTTGTTGTATGTGTGCTAACACTTTCCTCAGTCCTCAGGCTCCAGTGCCCTCTAGTCTGTCTGTTAGCCGTGCCCGCCTGCCTGTCTATCAGCCGTGCCGGCCAGTCTGTCTGTCAGCCGTGCCCGCCTGCCTGTTAATCAGCCATGCCCGCCAGCCTATCAGCCATGCCCGCCAGCCTGTCTATCAGCCATGCCCGCCTGACCTGTCTATCAGCCATGTCCACCAGCCTGTCTACCTGCCGTGCCCGCAGGCTTGCCTACCCGGATCACGTGTCTGGTCACCTGCTGTGCCCGCCTCCTTGCCTACCCGGATCACCCGTCGGGCTACCTGCCGTGCTCATCTGCTGTACCTGTCAACCGCAGCCACATGACTCGTGGGAGTCTCCTGCTCTCACACAAGGTCGGTCCCAGAGTGGCACCTGGTTCACCTGCCCGCTCCCATCTTGGTTCACGGAGTCGACTAAGCCACCGTGTGGCCAAGGTTGGTCTGTGTTGGCACTTAGTTATGCCCCTCTGGTAGCTCCTTTCATCCCAGCACAGAGGTCCCACCACCCAGACCCGTAACAGTTACTAAGAACCCTATTTTATTTAAATACACTTGCTTTTTATTTATTTACAACAGGGTTTATGTTCATTTTGCTTCTTGTAGGTTTTTCTCATTGACATGAAGGTCATTGGTAATTGAATAAAATGATACATTGATATCTTCAATCCAATGTCTAATTCCAGAGAAATCCACATTTTTTTAAATGTAAATGAGCTGATAAGAGCTATGGGCTGGACCTTGAACTACCTGAGAATCTGGCTCCAGAGCTTATTTTAAATTAAAAGGGGCATTACCAATATGAAACATGTAATGACTGAAAATTTGATCTTATAATCAAACACAACTCTGCAGTGAGATCAGAGCTAAGACAGGAACAAGTGAAGTTTGCTTCAAAACAAACATTTGCAGCAGCACTTTTAGGCCATGTGCCCACGTAGCGTTTTTGTAGCGTTTTTGCGGCGTTTTTACAGCCGCGAAAACGCTTGTAAAACAGTCAGCCATGCAAAGCAATGTGAATTCGGATGTGCTGTGCACATGATGCGCTAATTGGCGCCGAATTCGCATTGCGTTCCAAAACGCAGCATGACCATTTCAACCGCGATTACGCTGCATATTCGCGGCCATTGAGGAACATTGAAACGCAGCAATCCCGCAGGTATATGTATATTTGCATGCGTTTTTTTCTGCCAGAGAGAGGCAAAAATGCTCTGCATCAAATCTGCTGCGTGGGCACATAGCCTTCCACTCATAGTGCTGTCAGCTCTGCTGCAAAGCTGTGCCTGATTATAGATAACACAGTGCAGCAAAGTTAAATCATGTCTCATTACAAACACAACAAACACAATTTTAATTGTCTTCTCACAGAGCTGTCTGTTCTTCTGTACTGCCCTTGTGGCGCCCTTGAGGGTTCGACCACCACAGGGATGCTGCACCTCTTTAATGGGGTGTGGTGTTCCTCTTTCGAGGTAAGAATGGTGCAATGGTCAGGACCCCACCTCCACGTCCAGCACCACACTTCTCCCACCAGAGGGGGCTAATTGGCACTAGGGTGCTGCCCCTACTGGAAATTGGGAGACAGGGGAACCAAGAGATAGGGGGAACCAATTAGTGGGTGAGGGTGGAGGACTCACATTTAGTGACACTTAATATTTCATATTTAATAAACAGCCATCTTGGGCTCATGGTTCTTTGATTGTGTTCTCCATCCCTGAACGTGGCTTCTGGGTGAACCTGCAGTGGATGGAGACACGGCCCTCATACCCTGGCCTTGAGTCGAGGGGCAGGTTGGAGTAAACAAATGCCTCAAACCCGGTCAAGGACCATAACCAAGAAGGCCTGGAGCTTAGGAGTGTAGCTCCACCACAAAAGGATCCCAGGGGGATGCAGACGGAGCGGTATATGCCACCTGTCCTCGCTATTCTGGCCTAGTCAGAGGGATTCCGGCTGCAATAGGGGTACCGGCCCCCGACACCTGACTTTGCTACTCTACGTCCTAGTCAGGGAAGCCCGGCAGGCCCTGAGGATCCCACCGGGTAACGGACGGAGCGGAGCTGCCACCCGTACCCTTTTTCTGAGAGTAGTCCAGAGGGAGACCCGGCCTATCTACACACACACAGACAGGAAAGGGACTCGGTCTGAAGTCTAGGAACACTCTGGTGCGGGGTCCTGATTAAGCACTTGGATTACTCGGAGGTTGTCGGACCCCCGTCCCTGGTGACCGCAGAACTCCATGAGGAGCAGGAAGAAGCCTTGCAGCTGTACTCTCCAACGTGAGTAAAAAACCCTGGAAGTCAACCCCTATGGCCTCCGGACTCTTTATTTCTGTACTGCACCGCACCGCACCACGTAGCACCAGACCTCCTACACTACAACTCCCTCCATCCTCGTCTCTGCCCTGAGGCCCTGCTCCACCTGTGGGGAGTAGTATCAACGTCGGCTGCCACAACATCCCACCTCGGAGGACTGCTGCAGCGCTGGTGGCCTTCACCAGGTACCACAGGTGGCGTAGTTGATAGCAACCACTCAACCCTGATAGCCCATTACATCCTTTTTAGTGTGACGGCCCTGGGCACGAAACGGGTCCGGGCCACGGCTACAACCCACCGAACATCTGACCCGGCTCCGAGTAACCCCCCATCTTCCCAGGGTAGGGCTGCCAGCGTCACACACCCTTCCCCCACACTGGTTGCCTGTGAGATGGAAGCTCATGCACTATGAGAAGACAAGTGCAGCTGCAAAAGTTTAGGTAATGAGAATAACTACTACCGCTGAATAGTGATGAGAGAGCATGCTCGCTACTGCTCAGTGCTCGCCCGAGCATCTCACTGCTCGAGATGCTCGGCGCTCGCCGAGTATTTCCGGGTTGCTCGGGCGGGAACTCGGGTCCCCTCCCTTCATGTTTGGCGCTCTTTAGAGAGCCAATGAACATGCAGGGATTGCCTGCCATGCACTGTAATGCCGTAGCCATGTTGGTTGTGGGCATTACAGTGATTGGCTGGCCGCACAGCATCATCAGGTCTATATCAGACCTGGCGCCGCCATGCTCGTCACAGTCACTCCGGATCAGACAGTGTAGGGAGCGCTGCTGTGTCAGGGAGAGATGTGATCGTGAATTAGGTAGTGTAGGGAGAAAAAACGTACATTACACCTATCCATGTTAACAAACAGTCCTTCTGAGGACTAATCCATATGCAGAGATATCCGGCAGGCAGGGTGTATAGGCAGGCAGTGTATATAGCAGACTGCAGTGCATATAGCACAAGAGGCTCCATTCCAATTCTGCCTTCTGCTGCTGTTAGATATTTCTATACAAAGGGCCAGGTCTCAGGGGCCAGGAATACTTTTCTTTGGATCTTAATCCTCATTATTTGCTTAAAAAGCAATCCAGAGAACACAATTTTTCTGCGCCATTTGTTTGTTTTGGGAGAGATGCTGCTGAGTCAGGGACAGATTTGCTTGTGTATTAGGTAGTGTAGGGAGAAAAAACGTACATTACACCTATCCATGTTAACAAACAGTCCTTCTGAGGACTAATCCATATGCAGAGATATCAGGCAGGCAGGGTGTATAGGCAGGCAGTGTATGTAGCAGACTGCAGTGCATATAGCACAAGAGGTTCCATTCCAATTCTGCCTTCTGCTGCTGTTAGATATTTCTATACAAAGGCCCAGGTCTCAGGGGCCAGGAATACTTTTCTTTGTATCTTAATCCTCATTATTTGCTTAAAAAGCAATCAAGAGAACACCATTTTTTCTGTGCCATTTGCTTGTTGGCACTGCAGCATACAGCAAGGTCCTTTCCATATTAGAGCACTAGGAATCCAGCAATTTAAAACTGTGTATTCTCCGTCAAACGGATCACATATACATTGTCTGAAAATACATTTCTGGCCTCCATTAAAATTACCCTTTAGTGTGTCAGTGAAGCAATTCACAACAGTTTGCTGTTCAAACTACTTACCTACAGGCCAGGTATTTAAAACTCTGTTTTCTCCAGCACACGGATCCCATATACGTTGTCAGAAAATACTGCCATTTCTGGCCTCCATTAAAAATTTCTTTCAGTGTGTCAGTGAAGCAATTCAAAGCAGTTTGCTGGTCAAACTACTTACCTACAGGCCAGATATTTAAAACTCTGTTTTCTCCATCACATGGATCAAATATATGGATCAAATATAAGTTCATTTGTAGCGAGCGTGGAAGATACTGTCCTCCATTTAAAATGGGCAAAGCACATGACAAGGGATGGGGAACTGGACATGATGCTAATGGTGCATGCAGAGGCCGAGGACAAGGCCGTGGGCAAGCCGAAATTGTGCCACAACAAACACCCACATATTCTTGCCAGACCTTTCTGTCCCAATTTCTAGGGAACTGCAGCACACCACTATTGAACCCAGAAAAGTGTCAAAAGGTTGTTAGGTTGGATAGCGGATAATGCTTCCAGTCATTTAGCCACCACCACGTCTTCCACACGGTCAAGTCTCAGTAGCCGTGAGTCTGGACCGCATATTCCTCACCCTGATCCTCCTTCCTCCCACCATGCCGAGTACCCAGGAACAACTGATCCCACACTTGGACACTCTGAAGAGCTGTTCACTTTTCCATTTATAGATTCGGGCCTCTCGCCCGGTCCACCTGAAGTGGGGCAAGAGTAGATCTCATGTAGCGATGCCCAAATATTTGAGAAGCCACGGTCACACGAAGGCGTCGGTGGGAAAGTGTCACAAGAGGTGGACGATGATGAGACACAATTGCCAGTAAGTCAGGAGGAGGACCAGGGTGCGGAAGTGGAAGACAAGGTGGTGGATGATATAGTAACTGACCCAACCTGGCAGGAGGACATGCAGAGCGAGGACAGCAGCACACAGGGGGAGGGAGGCAGAGCACCCAAACAGGCAGGAAGAAGCAGTGTGGTGGCCGCAGACAGAAGGCAGGCAACCGTTCCCCATAACACCAACACGAAGGAAGTTGCCAGTACAACTGTTAGGTCTTCCCGAGTCTAGTTGTTTTTTAAAGAGTCTGCCGATAACCCCAAAAAGGCCATTTGCACCACCTGCCAGGCCAGCATCAGCAGGGGTGGCAAAATGACCAGCCTGACCACCATCAGCATGATCAGGCACATGGCAGCAAAGCGCCTGACTTTGTGGGCCGAACCCCAGGGTCCAGGAACAGTGTCTGCGGGTGGCACCATAGCTTCTACCGCTGTTGTGCATGCAATCCAATCCCCTGTCGATGGTGCATGCGAAGATGCCTCCTGCCCTGCACCTGTCGTTGCACACTCTCAAGTAGCAGCATTAGGAACCACGTCCATGTCCTCGTCCCAGAGCAACGTTCAGTTGTCCATACCCCAGTCCTTGGAACGCAAGCGCAAACATGCAGCCAACGCCACACAGGCCACACTACTAAATTCTCACATTTCACAACTGCTTGAGCTCAAAATGTTGCCTTTTAGGCTCATGGAGATGGAAGCATTCCGCAGTCAGATGGCGGACGTCCCTTGGTACTCGGTCCCCAGCCACCACTATTTCTCCCGGTGAGCCGTCCCCGCATTACACAAGCACGTGTCCCAAAACATTAGCCGTGCCCTCAACAACGGAGTTACGGGAAAAAAAGTCCACCTAACCACGGACACGTGGACAAGTGCTTGTGGGCAGAGATGGTACATCTCGCTGATAGCACACTGGGTTAACATAGTGGAAGCCGGGACCCAGTCGGACCTTGGGACGGAACACGTCCTCCCAACGTCAAGGAATGCGGGCCCTAGGTCAATCAGGGTTGCCCCCATGGTCTACAGATCCTGCATCTCATCCTCCTCAGCCTCCTCCTCCTCTTCAGCCTCCATCTCCGAAATGACCACATCAGTCACAAGCTGGAAGCACTGCAGCACTGCCTCAGCCAAGTGGCAACAGGCTGTGCTGAAGCTAATATGCTTAGGTGACAAACCGCACAATGCTGAAGAGTTTTGGACAGCTCTGAAAGAGCAGGTAGTTCTGTGGCTCACACCGCTGAACCTACAGCCAGGCATGGTCATGTGTGACATTGGCCGGAACCTGGTGGCGGCTCTGAGGCGAGGCGAGCTCACACACGTAGCATGCATGGCCCATGTGCTTAACCTCATGGTTTAGCGGTTTCTCAAATCCTACCCGGAGCTGTCGGATCTGCTTGTTAAAGTACGCCGCCTGTGTGCCCATTTTAGAAAGTCAGCTACAGCTTCCGCCGCCCTTGGATTGTTTCAGCTTCCGACTCACAGACTGGTGTGTGATGTCCCCACGCGTTGGAACTCTACACTACAGATGTTGGGAAGGATTTGTGAGTAGAAGAGGGCAGTTATTGAGTACCAGCATCAACAAGGCCGTCGGTACTCAGTTCAGACTCCACACATAAGACCTCAGGAGTGGACATGGATGTCAGACATCTGTACCATCCTCCAAAACTTTGAGGACTCCACCAAGATGGTGAACGGTGATGACGCCAAAATTAGCATCACCATCCCGCTTCTCTGTCTTCTGAAACGCTTTCTGCTCACATTCAAAGAGGATGCATTGCAGGCGGAGCACGACGAGATGGAGCAAGGAACCACACAGGGTGATTACACACAGCCAAGCCTCATCTCATCCCAACGTGGATTGGGTGACAGTGAGGAAGAGGAGGAGGAAGGACAGGAGCTAGTTTCATGCTCTATAGACGGTACTACCTGCACAGCTATCAAATCGTCTGTTCAGTGTGGATGGCCAGAGGACAGAGAGGAGGAGCAGGAGGAGAGCATGGTCAGTCATCTTCTTGGTGAGGACACGGAAGACTTGCCTGTTAGTAGTCTGGCACGCATGGCTGAGTTTATGTTATGCTGCCTTTCCCATGACCCTCGTGTTCTCAAAATTTTGGGTGACAGTCATTAATGGTTGGTGACACTTCTAGACCCACGCTACAAGGAGAACTTTATATCTCTTATTCCTGAGGCGGACAGGTGTACAAAAATGGGGCAGTACCATAAGGCCCTTGTTGCGGAACTGTTAAAAAAATTCCCATCTGAAAACGCTGGCGGCAGAGGCCTACTTCATTGGACAACCAAGGAGTACAGGAGAGAGAGACACAACTTCAATCCAGCAGAGGCAGGGGAACACTGACAAAGTTCTGGGAGAGTTTTCTCAGATCCTCCTATCGCACAGGCCCTGAGGCTCGGGGTACTCTCACAAGGAGTGCAAAGTTTGAGAAGATGCTGAGGGAGTACCTTGCCGACTGTACTAACGTCCTCCGTGATTCCTCTGTGCCTTATAATTATTGAGTATCCAAGCTGGATACGTGGAATGAACTGGCTCTCTATGCCTTGGAGGTCCTGGCCTGCCCTGCTGCCAGCGTTTTATCAGAGCTGGTTTTTAGTGCCGCTGGTGGAATTATAACTGATAAGCGCATCCGCCTGTCAACTGAAAATGCTGACAGTCTGACTCTTATAAAAATGAAGAAGGGCTGGATTGGGCCAGACTTGTCAACACCACCGAATGATAACGGCGTAACATAAACTCAAATCCAGTGCATTTTCTTGGGAGGTGTATTCCCATGCACCTTTTCACACCCACACATGGGTATACGCTTCCTGATTTTGTCTATTACCTCTTGTCCTCCTCCTTCTCCTCATCCTCCACCACCATATCACCAGGGTGACCGTGGTCTGTGATGCAATACCCACATAATTTTTTTAAAGGGTGTTTATGATGCCTGTAACAAAAATTTTTAAACAGTATGTTCATGTATACCCCCCAGGGGTAAATGTTTGTCAGCCCATACACTTAGTGCATGGGCATTACAAGTATAGGAGGCCCGCTCCTTTCTAATGGGAACATTTTTTTATGAGGCACTCCTCCACATCTCTTCCAAGGGGCATTGAAGTGCCTCCAAATTTTTTGCAGCCCCTACATTCATTGCATAGGCCAACACTAAGGGAGACTCTCTCCTTTCTAATGGGAATTTGTCGTTACTGTGGCCCTGCTCTATGTGTCTTTAAATTCTTAGTGGGGCTTTTCCTAAAATTGGTCAGCGGTTGGACTCACTGCATACCCTATAACTGTATAGCAGACCCTCTCCTTTCTAATGGGAACATGTGGTACCTTGTTTCTGTGGCTCTGCTCCATGTGTCTTTAAATTCTTAGTGGGGTTTTTCCTAAAATTGGTCAGCCGTTGGACTCACTGCATACTCTATACCTGTATAGCAGACTCTAGCCTTTCTAATGGGAACATGTCGCACTTGTTACTGTGGCATTGCTCCTTGTGTCTTTATATTCTTAGTGGGGTTTTTCCTAAAATTGGTCAGCCGTTGGACTCACTGCATACCCTATAGCTGTATAGCAGACCCTCTCCTTTCTAATGGGAACATGTCGTACCTTGTTACTGTGACCCTGCTCCATGTGTCTTTAAATTCTTAGTGGGGTTTTTCCTAAAATTGGTCAGCCGTTGTACTCACTGCATACCCTATAACTGTATAGCAGACCCTCTCGTTTCTAATGGGAACATGTCGTACCTTGTTACTGTGGCCCTGCTCCATGTGTCTTTAAATTCTTAGTGGGGTTTTTCCTAAAATTGGTCAGCTGTTGGACTCACTGCATACCCTATAACTGTATAGCAGACCCTCTCCTTTCTAATGCCAAAATGGCATACCTTGTTACTGTGGCCCTGCTCCATGTGTCTTTAAATTCTTAGTGCGGTTTTTCCTAAAATTGGTCAGCCGTTGGACTCACTGCATACCCTATAACTGTATAGCAGACCCTCTCCTTTCTAATGGGAACATGTCATACCTTGTTACTGTGGCCCTGCTCTATGTGTCTTTAAATTCTTAGTGGTGTTTTTACTAAAATTGGTCAGCCGTTGGACTCACTGTGTACCCTATAACTGTATAGCAGACCCTCTCCTTTCTAATGGGAACATGTCGTACCTTGTTGGTCTGGACCAGCTCCGTGTGTCTTTAAATTCTTAGTGGTGTTTTTCATAAAAATTGTCAGCCGTTGGACTCACTGCATACCTTATAACTGTATAGCAGACCCTCTCCTTTCTAATGGGAACATGTCATACCTTGTTACTGTGGCCCTGCTCTATGTGTCTTTAAATTCTTAGTGGGGTTCTTCCCAAATTTTGGCAGCCCGTGCAGTCAAAGCATGGGCATTACCACTATAAGAGACCCGCTCCTTTATAATGGGAACAATTTTTTTACTGATACCCTCCTCTATGTCTCTTCAAAGGGGTATTGGGTTGCGTCCAAATTTCTGGCAGCCCTCGCAGTGACTGGATACGCAATAACAGTATAGGAGACCCATTTGTTAATAATGGGAACAACAAAGCATAGCCGGCTGATGGCTCTCTAACAATAGCTAGGGCCGACTGCTGGCCTTTTAAGAACAGTAAGGGCCATCTGATGTCCCTATAAAAATAGGCTTTATGACTTTCAGAGTCCCTCCATCATGAATACAAAAGGATGTGTCTGATGATGTGTCACACACCACATTGCCAAATAAGGTTGTAAAATGTTATAATGACATTTCCCGGTGAAACCATTTGTCTTAAAAAATAACGTAAAAAAACCAAAACAATAGGATCTTTCTTTAGTATAAAAAACAGCGTCACCAATTTAACCTCAATGTAATCACATTGTTCAGCTCATGCATCTCCTCCTCCATCTCCAAAATGACCGCATCAGTCACAAGCTGACAGCAATGCAGCACTGCCTTGGCCAAGCGGCAACAGGCTGTGCTGAAGATAACATGCTTAATGCTTATTTGACAAACCGCCCAGCGCTGCAGAGTTGTTGAAAGCTGTCACACAGCAGCCTGATCTGTGGCTCTCACCGCTGAGCATACAACTAGGCATGGTCATGTGTGACAATGGGCAGAACCTGGTGACGGAGAAATGACAGCCAGCGCTGCAAGGCTTCAGTGCTAACCACTGATCCAATGTGCTGTCGTTCACCCTCTAATATCTAACAGGCTGGAGAAACTTGCACCTACTGCCACTCTATCTTCAGCCCCTTTGTGAGGAAATGTATTTGGGCAGCCACTCAGTCTACCAAATAAAATTCCTGAGAAGGAAATTGGGCATGGCTTCGCTACTGGTACTGGGGGCAGTGCCAATACCATGGCGTCGTACCATTGTTTGCTGGAAATATTCCAGGCTGGTAGAAGGCAAGCAAATTTCCACAGAAAAGTACCAGCTGTAATGTTCAGGCCACATTTCAAGTGCAAGCAGCTCTAGAGGACTTCCTGGGAGAAATGACACGCAGGGTACATACGGTTTCCCTCTATGCCAGTCCTTTCACCGATCTAAATACAACTCTTAGCAAAAAAAGTTGTGGACTGGCTCCGTACCGTCCCTGGCCACATTCACCTGTCCACGTGTTTGTGGTTAGGCGGTCCTTCCCAGTTAATGCACTGGGGTGGGCACGGGTAATGTTTTGGGACCCGTGCTTGTGGAAGGCGGAGGTGATACCGGGAAATATAATGGCGGCTGGGGACCGAGTATGGACACCCGGCTGCCGCCGGCATGAAGTTATGAAAAGCTTCCTCCTCCACGAGCCTAAAGTGCAAGCAGCTGTCAAAAATTTGGCAGTATAGTATTGCAGCCTGTGGGTGGGTAGGTGGCTGCCTGCATACTTGCGCTTGCATGCCAAGGAATGGGGTAGGGACAACTGAACGCTGCACTGGGACAAGGACGTGGACGGTGATTGTTGCAAGTCTGAAATGACAGGTGCATGGCGGGACTGATCTTCGCATGCGCCAAGGATCACTTATGATGGGCACACTTTTAGGCAGTGACCTGGGAGTCAGAGATGCTTCCAGAGGTCTTCCCCATGCTGTTCCCATGTCTTTTCAGCACTGTATGCATGTGTCTGATGATGTGTCACACACCACATGGCCAGATAAGGTTGTAAAATGTTAAAATGACATTCACTGGTGAATGCATTTGTCTTGGTTGAAAGCAATGCAGAAGTGCAAAAACGCATCAAAAACTCTACGTGTGAACATAGCCCAAGGTGTGGAGGAGTATTTTTGTTTTTGCTTATTTATTTTGCCTTATACACAAGTTATTACCCTGGAAAGGATGTTCCTTCCCACCATGAAGCATGGAGGAGGAGGTGTAATGGTGTGGGGGTGCTTTGCTGGTGACACTGTTGGGGATTTATTCAAAATTGAAGGCATACTGAACCAGCATGCCTACCACAGCATCTTGTAGCGGCATGCTATTCCATCCGGTTTGCGTTTAGTTCGACCAGTATTTATTTTTCAACAGGACAATGACCCCAAACACACCTCCAGGCTGTGTAAGGGCTATTTGACCAAGAAGGAGAGTGATGGGGTGCTACGCCAGATGACCTGGCCTCCACAGTCACCAGACCTGAACCCAATCGAGATAGTTTGGGGTGAGCTGGACCGCAGAGTGAAGGCAAAAGGGTCAACAAGTGCTAAGCATCTCTGGGAACTCCTTCAAGATAGTTGGAAGACCGTTTCCGGTGACTACCTCTTGAAGCTCATCAAGAGAATGCCAAGAGTGTGCAAAGCAGTCATCAAAGCAAAAGGTGGCTACTTTGAAGAACCTAGAATATAAGATATATTTTCAGTTGTTTCACACTTTTTTGTTAAGTATATAATTCCACATGTGTTAGTTAATTCATAGTTTTGATGCCTTCAGTATGAAAGTACAATTTTCATAGTCATGAAAATACAGAAAAATCTTTAAATGAGAAGGTATGTCCAAACTTTTGGTCTGTACTATATATTTATATATATATATATATATATATATATATATATATATATATATATATACATATATATATATAATAGTGCTAAGTGCTCATCAGACAAAACACAGAAAAAAAGAGAGTGACCTAAGTACTCTATATTGACAATCCTGATCATTTATTCAGACAATCTTGATCAACAATATGTACCAAGACAAAAAGGTCTCTTAAAGGGGGTTGAAGTTGAACTATCTTATTGCATCAGTTTTCTGCTCAGATTATAGTTTAAATATCTACAATGGACTAGAACCCTTTAAGTAGACAATGCACCACATACATTTGTGTTCTCTTCAACCATAACGTTGGAAAGTTCCTCCAAACCAACTCAAAGGTAAAAGAAGAGACAACATATAGTAAGAGAGCACATATAGATTATCATATATTCATGAGGGAATGCTTATCAGTGATTATACATAATAATGTCCAGTCATGTGCAATCCCCACTTGATTCGCAAACAGTCATATAGAAGACCGGATGTGCTAAATGTCCAAATACACACTTCATCAATGGTATAACAAATGGAAAAATGAATCAGATTTCATAATAGACATGGTATATACCACCCATGTTGCAGCTAAGGTGTTCAAAATCCCTGTCCTGTACTGGTATATGTAGTCTCACTAGACATACACCATTAACCCACAGGCAAAAGGAATATCATCCACAACAATCCTTGTTCCCTTACACAGGCACCCCCTTATTTGCAATATGACAGGGTTGTAAGGTAAGAAGAATGGAGGGATCTCACCCAAGGATGTTAGAGACCACAAATCCAACCTTCATAGGGGCGAGTATCCACTTGTAAGAACGGGTTTCCTCACTAGGATTCATCAGGGGATTTATGCGAGCAAAGTGTCAGTCATTATATGTCTCACACTGGTATCAGGCAGATCAGTGTCTGGCCAATAGATCTTATCAGCTCATTTACATATAAAAAAATGTAGATTTCTCTGGAATAATCAGTTAAAAAGGAGCCATAGAGTGTCCGGGAATCTTCCCACACACTTTTCTTAGCCATTACTGCTTCTCGGCAGGATTGGACAGTCCCACCAGAGAATCCTCGGGTGGGCCCTGGCTTCTCCATCAGAAGAGTTCATGATAGCTCATACTTTGCAGCAGCAATGGGGCTCTTGAGCGGGGGAGAAAGGTGAGCCCTCCGAATTCAATACTCTGGTGGGCCCAATGTTTTTCAGTTTGAAACTGATTGTCATTGGGAGTTGTATTTCAGCACAGTCGTATTCTTTAGCTCAGTGAAAGGATTGGCATAGAGGGAAACCGTATCTACTCCTGCTGTCATTTCTTCGTCACCAGGTTCCGCCCATTATCACACACGACCATGGCTGGCTGTATGTTCAGCGGTGAGAGCCACAGATCAGGCTGCTGTGTTACAACAGAGTCAACAACCCTGCAGTGGTGAGCGGTTTGTCACCTAAGCATTATGCATGTTATCTTCAGCACAGCCTGTTGCCGCTCGCCCAAGGCAGTGCTGCAATGCTTTCAGCTTGTGACTGATGTGGTCATTTCGGAGATGGAGGCCGAACTGGAGGAGGAGGTGCAGGAGCTGAACAATGTGATTACATGAGGTTACATTGGCAACTCTGGTTTTTATACTAAAGAAAGATCCTGCTGTGTTTTTATTTTAACGTTATTTTTTAAGACAAATGCATTCACCAGGAAATGTCATTTTAACATTTTACAACCTTATCTGGCCATGTGGTGTGTGACACATCATTAGACACATCCTGTTTCATTTATGATGGAGGGACTCTGAAAGTCACAAAGCCTATTTTTATAGGGCCATGAGGCAGCCCTTACTCTTCTTAAAGGGCCAGCAGTCGGTCCTCGCTATTGTTAGAGAGCCATCAGCCATCTATGCTTTGTTGTTCCCATTATTAACGAGTGGGTCTCCTATACTGTTATTGCGTATGCAGTGACTGCGAGGGCTGCCAAAACTTTGGACGCAACCCAATACCCCTTTGAAGAGGTAGAGAGACATAGAGGAGGGTCTCAGTAAAAAATGTTCCAATTATAAAGGAGCAGGTCTCCTACAGCAAGGGCTGACAAAACCCCACTAACAATTTAAAGACACATAGAGCAGGGCCACAGTAATGACATGTTTCCATTACAAAGGAGTGGGTGTGCTATACAGCTATAGGGTATGCAGTGAGTCAAATGGCTGACAAATTTAGGAAAAAAAATTTAAAGACACATAGAGCAGGGCCCCAGTAACAACATATTCCCATTAGAAAGCAGATGGTCTCCCATACTGTTTGCCTATGCAGTGGCTGTCAAAAATTTGGAGGCACTCCAATGCCCCTTGCAAAAGACATAGAGGTCGGAGGGCCTCCTGAAAACATTGTTCCCATTATTAGGAAGTGAGTCTCCCATATTGTTTGTCTATGCAGTGAAGCAGTTGCTGCCAAAAATTTGGAACAATGCCATTGCACCTTGAAAGAGACATAGATGTCAGAGAGCCTCCTAAAAACAATGTTCCCATTATTAGGAAGTGTGTCTCCCATACTGTTTGCCTATGCAGTATAGCAACAGCTGCCAAAAATTTGGAGGAACTCCCATTCCCCTTGCAAGAGACGTAGATATGTTGATATGGTACATATGGCGGTGATATGGTGGTGGAGGATGAGGATGCGGAGAAGGGGAAGGACAAGAGCAAATAGACAAAATCAGGAAGTGTATACCGATGCCTGGGTGTGAAGACAGAGGTGCATGGGAATAGAGTTAGACCTTCCCAAAAAAAGACACTGTATTTGAGTTTATGTTACGCTGCTATCATTCGGTGGTGTTGAGAAGTCTGGCCCAATCCAGCCTTGTTCAATTTTATAAGAGTCAGCCCATCAGGATTTTCAGATGTGCCTATTGGTTATAATTTCACCGGCGGCACTAAAAACCCGCTCTGACAAAACGCTAGCGGCAGGGCAGGCCAGGACCTCCAAGGCGTAGAGAACCAGTTGATTCCTCGTGTCCAGCTTGGATACCCAATAATTAAAAGGCAGAGAGGAATCATGGAGGACGTTGGTACGGTCGGCAAGGTACTCCCTCAGCATCTTCCCAAACTTTGCACTCCTTGTGAGAGTACCCTGTGCCTCAGGGCCTGTGCGATGGGAGAGTCTGAGAAAACTGTCCCAGAACTTTGACAGTGTTCCCCTGTCTCTGCTGGATTGGAGCTATGTCTCTCTCGGCTGTACTCCTTGGTTGTCCAACGAACTGACTTCTGCCACCAGTGTTTTCAGATGGGAATTTTTTTAATAGTTGCACAACAAGCACCTTCTGGTACTGCCCCATTTTTGTAGATCTGTCTGCCTCAGGAATAAGAGATAGAAAGTTCTCCTTGTAGCATGGGTCTAGAAGTGTCACCAACCCGTAATGACTGTCACCCAAAATTTTGAGAACGCGAGGGTTACGGGAAAGGCAGCGTAACATAAACTCAGCCATGCGTGCCAGATTGCTAACAGGCAAGACTTCCATGTCCTCACCGAGAGGATGACTAATCATGCTCTCTTCCTCCTCCTCCTCCTCCTCCCTGTCCTCTTGCCATCCACGCTGAACAGACGGAATGACAGCTGTGCAGGTAGTACCGTCTATAGCGCAAGAAACTAGCTCCTGTTCTTCCTCCTCCACCTCCTCTTCCTCATTGTCACCCAATCCACGTTGGGATGGGATGAGATGAGGCTGGGCTGTGTGTAATCACCCTGTATTGCTCCTTGTTCCATCTCATCGTGCTCCGCCTACAATGCATCCTCTTTAATTGAGAGCAGAGAGCGTTTCAGAAGACAGAGAAGTGGAATGGTGATGCTAATTATGGCGTCATCGCCGCTCACCATCTTGGTGGAGTCCTTAAAGTTTTGGAGGATGGTACAGATGTCTGACATCCATGTCCACTCCTGAGGTCTTATGTGTGGAGTCTGAACTGAACACCGACGGCCTTGTTGATGCTGGTAGTCAACAACTGCCCTCTTTTGCTCACAAATTCTTCAAACATCTGCAGTGTAGAGTTCCAATGCGTGGGGACATCACACACCAGTCTGTGAGCTGGAAGCTGCAAACGTTGCTGAAGCACGGCAAGGGTGGCGGAAGCTGTAGCTGACTTTCTAAAATAGGAACACAGGCGGCGTATTTTGACAAGCAGATCCGGGTAGGTTTTGAGAAACCACTGAACCACGAGGTTAAGTACGTGGGCCAGGCATGCTACGTGTGTGAGCTTGCCTCGCCTCAGAGCCGCCACCAGGTTCCGGCCATTGTCACACACGACCATGCCTGACTGTAGGTTCCGCGGAGTCAGCCACAGATCTGCCTGCTCTTTCAGAACTGTCCACAACTCTTCAGCATTGTGCGGTTTGTCACCTAAGCATATTAGCTTCAGCACAGCCTCTTGCCGCTTGGCCGAGGCAGTGCTGCAGTGCTTCCAGCTTGTGACTGATGTGGTCATTTCGGAGATGGAGGCTGAATAGGAGGAGGAGGTTGAGGAGGATGAGGTGCAGGAGCTGTAGACTGTGGTGGCAACCCTGATTGACCTAGGGCCCACAATCCTTGATGTCAGGAGGATGTGTTCCGTCCCAAGGTCCGACTGGGTCCCGGCTTCCACTATGTTAACCCAGTGTACCATCAGCGAGATGCACCGTCCCTGCCTGCAAGCACTTGTCCACGTGTCTGTGGTTAGGTGTACTTTCCCAGTAACTGCATTGATGAGGGTACAGCTAATGTTTTGGGACACGAGCTTGTGTAATGTAGAGACAGCACACCGGGAGAAACAGTGGCAGCTAGGGAACGACTACCGAGGGATGGCTGCCGCCATCAGGGTGCGGAAAGCTTCCATCTCCACAAGCCTAAAAGGCAACATTTACAGCTCAAGCAGTCGCGAAATGTGGAAATTTAGTAGTGTGGCCTGTTGGGCGTTTGTGCTTGCGTTCCAAGGACTGGGGTATGGACAACTGAACGCTGAGCTGGGACAAGGACGTGCTTGCTGATGGTGCTAGTTGAGAGTGTGCAACGACAGGTGCAGGGCAAGAGGCATCTTCGCATGCACTATGGACAGGGGATTGGCTTGCACGCACAACATCGGAAGAAGCCATGGTGTCAACCTCAGACACTGTTCCTGGACCCTTGGGTTTGGCACACAAAGTCAGGTGCTTTGCTGCCATGTGCCTGATCATGATAATGGTGGTTAGGCTGGTAGTTTTTCTACCCCTGCTGATGCTGGCCTGGCAGGTGGTGCAAATGGCCTTTTTGGGGTTATCGTAAGAGTCTTTAAAAAACAACCAGACTCGGGAAGACCTAACAGTTGTACTGGCAACTTCCTTCATGTTGGTGTTGCGGGGAACAGTTGCCCACCTTCTGTCAGCGGCCACCACACTGCTTCTTTATGCCTTTTGGGGTGCTCTGCCTCCCTCCCCCTGTGTGCTGCTGTCCTCGCTCTTCATGTCCTCCTGCCAGGTTGGTTCAGTTACTATATCATCCACCACCTCGTCATCCACTTCCGCACCCTGGTTCTCCTCCTGACTTTCTGGCAATTTTGTCTCATCATCATCCACCTCTTATGACACTTTCCCACCGTCGCCTTCGATGACCGTGGCTGCTCAAATATTTGGGCATCGCTACATTCGATCTCCTCTTGCTCCACTTCAAGGTGACCAGGCGAAAGGCCCGAATCTATAAATGGAAAAGTGAACAGCTCTTCGGAGTGTCCAAGTGTGGGATCAGTTGTCTCTGGGTACTCAGCATGGTGGAAGGAAGGAGGATCAGGGTGAGGAATATGCGGTCCCGACTCACGGCTACTGAGGCTTGACCGTGTGGAAGACAGGCTGGTGGTGGTGGTTAAGTGACTGGAAGCATTATCTGCTATCCAACCAATAACCTTTTCACACTGCTCTGTGTTCAATAATGGTGTTCTGTAGTTCCCTATTAATTGGGACAGGAAGGTCGAGCGAAATGATGTGGGTGTTTGTTGTGGCACAATTTCAGCTTACCAACGGCCTCGGCCTCTGCATGCACCATCACCATCACATCTAGTTCCCCGTCTCTTGCCACATGCCTTGCCCATTTTAAATGGAGGACAATATCTTCCACGCTCACTACAAATGGCTGAATTTGTAGCGAACTTATATGTGATCCATGTGATGGACAAACCAGAGGTTTTATTAGCTGGCCTGTAGGTAACTATTTTTAACAGCGCCGACCTCGTGTCAATCAGTTCACTGACACACTGCAACAAAATTTCAATGTATGCCAGAAATGGCAGTATTTTCAACGCAATTATATGTGATCCGTGTGACGGACAAACCACAGTTTTAAAAAGCTGGATTTTTAGTGCTGTAATATGGAAAGGACCTATCTGTATTCTGCAGTGCCAACAAGCAAATGGTGCAGATAAATTATGTTGTCTGGATTGCTTTTTAAGCAAATTATCAGGATTAAGATAAAAAAAAAAATATTCCTGGCCTCTGATACCTAGACCTATTTCTACAAATATATGTAAAGGCACAAGCAGACAGAACTGGAATGGACCCTCTTGCTATGTGCACTGCAGTTTGCTATATACCCTGCCTGCCTTCCTAGCCATAATATCTCTGTAGCTGGATTAGTCCTCAGAAGGACTGTTAGTTAAGATGGATATGTGTTTCTAATATAGTCTGGTATACCTTGTTACGGATCCGGGTGGTGGAACCTCTGTGCTGCAGTGCAAGGAGGGACCAGAGAGGCGTGACTAAGTATCTACTCAGCCTGACCAAGGTCGCACAGCGGCTCAGTCTACTCCATGAACCAGTGAGGGACCGAGCAGAGGGACCAGGTGCAACTCTGGGACCGACCTTGTATGAGAGCAGGTAACTCCCACGGGTCAGAAGGCAGGAACTGACCGGTACAGCGGAAGAGCACGGCAGGCAGGCTGACGGGTGGTCCGGGTAGACAGGCAGGCTGATAGCCAGACAGGTGCTCCAGGTAGGCAAGCGGCAGGCACAACAGGTAACAGGTAGGTGCTTCCAGGTAAACAGGCCAGCGGGCACGGCATGTAAAGGCAGGTGCTTCCTTTTAAGCAGGCAGGCACGGCAGGTAACAAGCAGGTGCTTAGATTTAAGCAGGCGGGTGGGCACAGCAGGTGACAGGCAGGTGCTTCCAGGTAAGCAGGCTGGTAGGCATGGCAGGTAACAGGCAGGTGCTTCCAGGTAAGCAGGTGGGCAGAGCCCATAGACAGACTGGCGGACTTAAATGTAGGCAGACTGTCTGGCTGGAAAGTAGTTCAGACTGGCGGACTGAACTGAAGAACAGACTAGCGGACAGGACTGACTTGCAGAGGACCTGAGGGCTGAAGCAAAGTAAGTATAATAGAGCAACAATCTTGCACGGGCACCTCCATATTGGAGGAGGTGCCTTTCATAGAGAAAGTCCTCCGGCCATTGGTCGGGGACTTTTTAGGATGGCGCGCGGCTCCTTTAAGAGGGAGGGAGCGCGAGCGCACGTGCCCTAAGCACAGTGCCAGGGAAGCTGCGTGCACCAGCAGCAGAAGCAGGGAGGCCGGAAGATGCCGGAGCAGGACCGCGGCGGTGGAGGGGACGGCGTCTCTGCTGGGCAGGGGGCAGAGACGCCAATGCAACATACCAACACTAACTAGAAACAATCAAATCTCTACCTAGCTCAGCAGCAGCTCTCTCTACACCGTCTGATTCAGGAGTGACCCAGAGCAGCCCAAGGTTAAATTATATACACTACTCAAAAAAATAAAGGGAACACTCAAATAACACATCCTAGATCTGAATGAATGAAACATTCTCATTGAATACTTTGTTCTGTACAAAGTTGAATGTGCTGACAACAAAATCACACAAAAATCATCAATGGAAATCAAATTTATTAACCAATGGAGGCCTGGAATTGGAGTCACCCCCAAAATTAAAGTGGGAAAACACACTACAGGCTGATCTAACTTTGATGCAATGTCCTTAAAACAAGTCAAAATGAGGCTCAGTATTGTGTGTGGCCTCCACGTGTCTGTATGACCTCCCTACAATGCCTGGGCATGCTCCTGATGAGGTTGGGGTCTCCTCCCAGACCTGGACTAAAGCATCCGCCAACTCCTGGACAGTCTGTGGTGCAACATGACGTTGGTGGGTGGAGCGAGACATGTTGTCCCAGATGTGCTCAATTGGATTCAGGTCTGGGGAACGGGCGGGCCAGTCCATAGCTTCAATGCCTTCATCTTGCAGGAACTGCTGACACACTCCAGCCACATGAGGTCTGGCATTGTCCTGCATTAGGAGGAACCCAGGGCCAACCGCACCAGCATATGGTCTCACAAGGGGTCTGAGGATCTCATCTCGGTACCTAATGGCAGTCAGGCTACCTCTGGCGAGCACTTGGAGAGCTGTGCGGCCCCCCAAAGAAATGCCACCCCACACCATTACTGACCCACTGCCAAACCGGTCATACTGAAGGATGTGCAGGCAGCAGATTGCTCTCCACAATTTCTCCAGACTCTGTCAAGTCTGTCACATGTGCTCAGTGTGAACCTGATTTCATCTGTGAAGAGCACAGGGTGCCAGTGGTGACTTTGCCAATGCTGGTGTTCTTTGGCAAATGCCAAGCATCCTGCACGGTATTGGGCTGTGAGCACAAACCCCATCTGTGGACGTCGGGCCCTGATACCCCGCTCTTGGAGTCGGTTTCTAACCGATTGTGCAGACACATGCACATTTGTGGCCTGCTGGAGGTCATTTTGCAGGGCTCTGGCAGTGCTCCTCCTGTTCCTCCTGGCACAAAGACGGAGGTAGCGGTCCTGCTGCTTGGTTGTTGCCCTCCTACAGCCCCCTCCAAAACATCAGCCAGAATGCATTGGTACTGAGATGTGGTCTGTGGTCCCCACCTGCAGAACCACTCTTTTATTGAGGGTGTTTTGATAATTGCCAATAATTTCCATCTATTGTCTATTCCATTTGCACAACAGCATGTGAAATTGATTGTCAATCAGTGTTGCTTCCAAAGTGGACAGTTTGATTTCACAGAAGTTTGATTTTCTTGGAGTCATATTCTGTTGTTAAAGTGTTCCCTTTATTTTTTTTAGCAGTGCATTTAATCACCTTAAGAACACCCTAGACAAAAAACTATATACAAAATGGTTATACAGTTAGGTCCATATATATTTGGACAGAGACAACATTTTTCTAATTTTGGTTCTAGACATTACCACAATGAATTTTAACCAAAACAATTCAGATGCATTTGAAGTTCAGACTTTCAGCTTTCATTTGAGGGTATCCACATTAAAATTGGATGAAGGGTTTAGGAGTTTCAGTTCCTTAACATGTGCCATCCTGTTTTTAAAGGGACCAAAAGTAATTGGACAGATTAAATACAGTGGTGGCCAAAAGTATTGGCACCCCTGCAATTCTGTCAGATAATACTCAGTTTCTTCCTGAAAATGATTGCAATCACAAATTCTTTGGTATTATTATCTTCATTTAATTTGTCTTCAATGAAAAAGCACAAAAAGAATTGTCCTAAAGCCAAATTGGATATAATTCCACACCAAACCTAAAAAAGGGGGTGGACAAAAGTATTGGCACTGTTTGAAAAATCATGTGATGCTTCTCTAATTCGTGTAATTAACAGCACCTGTAACTTACCTGTGGCACCTAACAGGTGTTGGCAATAACTAAATCACACTTGCAGACAGTTAACATGGATTAAAGTTGACTCAACCTCTGTCCTGTGTCCTTGTGTGTACCACATTGAGCATGGAGAAAAGAAAGAAGACCAAAGAACTGTCTGAGGACTTGAGAAACCAAATTGTGAGGAAGCATGAGCAATCTGAAGGCTACAAGTCCATCTCCAAAGACCTGAATGTTCCTGTGTCTTCCGTGCGCAGTGTCATCAAGAAGTTTAAAGCCCATCGCACTGTGGCTAACCTCCCTAGATGTGGACGGAAAAGAAAAATAGACGAGAGATTTCAACGCAAGATTGTGCGGATGGTGGGTAAAGAACCTCGACTAACATCCAAACAAGTTCAAGCTGCCCTGCAGTCCGAGGGTACAACAGTGTCAACCCGTACTATCCGTCGGCGTCTGAATGAAAAGGGACTGTATGGTAGGATACCCAGGAAGACCCCACTTCTTATCCCGAGACATAAAAAAGCCAGGCTGGAGTTTGCCAAAACTTACCTGAGAAAGCCTAAAACGTTTTGGAAGAATGTTCTCTGGTCAGATGAGACAAAAGTAGAGCTTTTTGGGAAAAAGCATCAACCTAGAGTGTACAGGAAAAAAAAAGAGACATTCAAAGAAAAGAACACGGTCCCTACAGTCAAACATGGCGGAGGTTCCCTGTTGTTTTGGGGTTGCTTTGCTGCCTCTGGCACTGGACTGCTTGACCGTGTGCATGGCATTATGAAGTCTGAAGACTACCAACAAATTTTGCAGCATAATGTAGGGCCCAGTGTGAGAAAGCTGGGTCTCCCTCAATGGTCATGGGTCTTTCAGCAGGACAATGACCCAAAACACACTTCCAAAAGCACTATAAAATGGTTTGAGAGAAAGCACTGGAGACTTCTAAGGTGGCCATCAATGAGTCCAGACCTGAATCCCATAGAACACCTCTGGAGAGATCTCAAAATGGCAGTTTGGAGAAGGCACCCTTCAAATATCAGGGACCTGGAGCAGTTTGCCAAAGAAGAATGGTCTACAATTCCAGCAGAGCATTGTAAGAAACTCATTGATGGTTACTGGAAGCGGTTGTTCGCAGTTATTTTGGCTAAAGGTTGTGCAACCAAGTATTAGGCTGAGGGTGCCAATACTTTTGTCTGGCCCATTTTTGGAGTTTTGTGTGAAATGATCAATGATTTGATTTTTGCTTCATTCTCTTTTGTGTTATTTCCTTACAAGCAAATTAAATGAAGATAATAATACCAAAGAATTTGTGATTGCAATCATTTTCAGGAAGAAACTGAGTATTATCTGACAGAATTGCAGGGGTGCCAATACTTTTGGCCTCCACTGTAATTGTAAATAAAGTGTTCATTTCTAGTACTTAGTTGAAAACCCTTTGTTGGCAATGACTGCCTGAAGTCTTGAACTCTTGGACATCACCAGACACTGTGTTTCCTTCTTTTTGATGCTCTGCCAGACCTTCACTGTGGTGGTTTTCAGTTGCTGTTTGTTTGTGGGCCTTTCTGTCTGAAGTTTAGTATTTAACAAGTGAAATGCATGCTCAATTGGGTTGAGATCAGGTGACTGACTTGGCCATTCAAGAATATTCCACATCTTTGCTTTAATAAACTCCTGGGTTGCTTTGGCTTTATGTTTTGGGTCATTGTCCATCTGTAGTATGAAACAACGACCAATCAGTTTGGCTGCATTTGGCTGGATCTGAGCTCACAGTATGGCTCTGAATACATCAGAATTCATTCGGCTGCTTCTGTCCTGTGTCGCATCATCAATAAACACTAGTGACCCAGTGCCACTGGCAGCCATGCATTCCCAAGCCATCACACTGCTTCCGCCGTGTTTTACAGATGATGTGGTATGCTTTGGATCATGAGCTGTAGCACGCCTTCGCCATGCTTTTCTCTTTCCATCATTCTGGTAGAGATTGATATTGGTTTCATCTGTCCAAAGAATGTTCTTCCAGAACTGTGCTGGCTTTTTTAGATGTTTTTTACCAAAGTCCAGTCTAGCTTTTTTATTTTTGATGCTTATGAGTGGCTTGCACCGTGCAGTGAACCCTCTGTATTTACTTTCATGAAGTGTTCTCTTTATGGTAGATTTGGATATTGATACGCCTACCTCATGGAGAGTGTTGTTCACTTGCTTGACTGTTGTGAAGGGGTTTCTCTTCACCATGGAGATTATTCTGCGATCATCCACCACTGTTGTCTTCCGTGGGCGCCCAGATCTTTTTGCATCTTTTTGATGAGTTCACCAGTGCTTTCTTTCTTTCTTAGGATGTACCAAATTGTAGATTTTGCCACTCCTAATATTGTAGCAATTTCTCAGATGTTTTTTTTTCTGTTTTTGCAGCTTAAGGATGGATTGTTTCACCTGCATGGAGAGCTCCTTTGACCGCATGTTTACTTCACAGCAAAACCTTCCAAATGCAAGCACCACACCTCAAATCAACTCCAGGCTTTTTATCTGCTTAATTGTGAATGACATAACGAAGCGATTGCCCACACCTGTCCATGAAATAGCCTTGGAGTCAATTGTCCAATTACTTTTGGTCCCTTTAAAAACAGGGTGGCACATGTTAAGGAGCTGAAACTCCTAAACCCTTCATCCAATTTTAATGTGGATACCCTCAAATGAAAGCTGATAGTCTGAACTTCAACTGCATCTGAAATTTTTTGTTTAAAATTCATTGTGGTAATGTCTAGAACCAAAATTAGAAAAATGTTGTCTCTGTCCAAATATATATGGACCTAACTGTATATATATATATATATATATATATATATATATATATATATATATGATATGGTCGGATATGCAAATATAAACGGTGACAGTACATAGTATGCAGAAAATAAGAGTCAGTTACCAGTCAGTAGAAAGGCCTCGCTTGTGGTTCCCTCTAGTCATTGACTTCTCCCCACAAGATGCTTTACACAAGCATTTGACCCCTTGAGGTCACTCCCTTCCTGCCCCCTGGACTGGACCTAAATCACCTCCCCTCGCATCAAGCAGCTAAAAACTCCAAAACCTTAAATGGGTCATAACTCCTTAATGGATGGTCCTAGGGAGGCGGTTTGGGCACCATTTGATCACGGCTGGGGCACTGCTATCCGTTGAGACCAAACATGGCTTTGCTACCTGGCTCCTAATAGCCATTCAACATATCTCCCAACCCCATGGTGCTATAATGGTTCAAGACCCAGGCAGGCATTCACCATGTTCTGGAGATCACAGAAATATACACGATATATGGCTCGGACATATGGTATCTCCATAGCTCCTTATGGAATTGTGTTTCTAGAATGTTCTCAAAAGTTTCTTTAGCAGCTTCAGCACCAGTCTATATTGCAGGCAAGCCTTTGTCCTGCTCTGACCTGGCTCAAGGTGTGAGATATGTCACTAGCAGCCTTTTGAGGCTTGACCACCTGCTGAGCTAGGTTTCCTGTCCCTGCTGCACAAAGAAAATAAGTTTTATAATCTCATCCCAAATAGGATACAAATGATTGGTATGACATTAAATCTCCAATATTCTTCGCAATATATATAGTAGGGATTCACTCTCTCTGATAGACATTAGTCCTTAGTAGCGTTGAGCGAGCACTAAAATGCTCGGGTGCTCCAAGCTCGGGCCGAGCTCGCCGTGATACTCGGGTGCTCGACCCGAGCAACGAGCCCAATGTTAGTCTATGGGAGACTCGAGCATTTTTGCGGTGGCACCCCCGGCAGTCTTTTAAAAGCCTAACAAGTGCCCAAAACGATAGTGACAGTGCTCAAATGACATGGGGACAGCATGGGGATCGCCCCAGGAAGCATTTCTGACCCCCAGGTCACTGCTGTCAACAACTTGGTCAGAGGTATTAAGCCACTTTTACAGGCTCAAAATAAAACGAAAGTGAAACTTTTTTCCTGTGAAATATGTTAAGGAACATCCTTTCCAGGGAAAAGACTTGTGTATAAGTTAAAATAAATGACCAAAAACAAAAATACTCCTCCACACCTTCGGCTATGTTCACAAGTAGCATTTTTTATGCGTTTTTGCACTTTTGTATTGCTTTCAACTATGACAAATGCATTCACCGGGAAATGTCATTTTAACATTTTACAACCTTATCTGGCCTTGTGCTGTGTGACACATGCATAAAGTGCTGAAAAGACATGGGAACAGCATGGTGAAGACCCCTGGAAGCATCTCTGACTCCCAGGTCACTGTCTAAAAGTGTGCTCATCATAAGTGATCCTTGTCGCATCAGAAGATGCAGACTTGCAACTATCTAGTCCCAGGGCAGTGTTCAATTGTACCTCCCCCATTCCTTGCAATACAAGCGCAAGTATGCAGCCTGCCACCCACCCACCCCCAGGCTGCAATACCATACTGCTTGCTTGAACTTGAAATTGGGCCTTTTAGGCATGTGGAGGTGGAATTTGGCCACAACGTCATGGCTGTGTTGGAGGCCTGGAATCCATACTCAGTCCCCAGCCGCCCGGCGGCCGGGTGTCCATACTCAGTCCCCAGCCGCCCCCCGGCCGAGTGTCCACACGGTCCACAGCCGCCTGGGGGCAGTCGGGTGTCCATAAATGGTCCCCAGCCGCCCCCATTTCTCCTTGGAACATCCCCCCACACACTTTTCTTAGCCCGGCCTGCTTTAGGCAGCATTGGACGAGCCCACCAGAGAACCAGACTCCTCCGGTGGGCCCTGACTTCTCCATCGGTGGAGTTGAGAGTGCCAAGGTGAGGAGCATGATGATGATGACAGAAGTTAGCATCTGCTATGTTTTCTTTTAATGCAAGTGTAAGTGTGCAGCCTGCCACCCACCCACCCCCAGACTGCAATTCCATACTGCTAGCTTGCACTTGAAATGGGGCCTTTTAGTTTAGAGGAGGCCGAAGCTGGCCACTACCTCATGGCTGCTTCGGCAGCGAGGTATCCATACTCAGTCCCCAGCCGCCCCTATTTGTCCTGGTGTGCCTTATACATAAGATTAAGCGCGTATACCAAAACATTACCTGTGCCCTCCCCAGTGCATTTAGTCGGAAGGAGAGCCTATTCCGCTGTAGTGTGTGCATGCCAAACCCCTGTTCATGGTACATGCGAAGATGCCTCCCACCTTGCACTTGTCGTTGCAGACTTGCAACTATCCCCATTCAAGTCCTTGTCCCAGGGCAGTGTTCAATTGTACCTCTCCCATTCCTTGCAATGCAAGCGCAAGTATGCAGCCTGCCACCCACCCACCCCTAGGCTGCAATACCATACTGCTTGCTTGCTTGAACTTGAAATTGGGCCTTTTAGGCATGTGGAGGCGGAATCTGGCCACCACGTCATGGCTGTGTTGGCGGCCTGGAATCCATACTCAGTCCCCAGCCGCCTGGGGGCCGGGTGTCCCCGCTTGCTCCCCAGCCTCCAGGGGGTGGCCGGGTGTCCATACTCGGTCCCCAGCCACCCCTATTTGTACCAGTAACCTTTCCCACACTTTTCTTAGCTTTCCCTGCTTTAGGGCAGCATTGGCCGAGCCCAAAGGACTATCAGACTCCTCCGGTAGGCCCTGGCTTCTCCATCAGGGGAGTTGAGAGTGCCAAGGTGAGGAGCATGATGAGGATGATAGAAGTTAGCATCTGCTTTGTTTTGTTGTAATGCAAGCGCATGTATGTAGTAGCGGCTAGGCCTGAGGAGGTCAGCGTTTTGGCACATATCCTACCTCCTCCGAGGATTGCTGGATGTTTTCCTGCTACTATCCAAGTTCTATGACTCCCATTAAAACAAAGCTTCAGGTGATAAATGATGGATGAGGTAGTGGCAAAGGAGAAAGAGCAGGAGGAACAGAGACCATTCACATCAATATCAGGCCGTCAACCTGATATGTCTTGTAGGATATGTTTCTGTAACAAAAGGAGCGGTTCGGCTACACAGTTATAGGGAATACAGTGAGTGCAATGCCTACCAAAAATTTCGAGGCACTCCAATGCCCCTTGGAAATGACATGGAGGTCAGAGGGCGTTAACTAAACCTTTTTTTCCATTTATAGCAACTGGGTCTCCTGTGCACTGTTGGCCTAAGCAGTGAATGGAAAGCTTTCCAAAAATTATGAGGTACTGCAAAGCCCCTTACAAGAGCCATGTGTGGCACCCCAGGGGTCTGGTCACCACCGTAATAGAGATTACGTCGGAGAGCAAGTGGGAGGTATCCTGGTCAGGATCCCTTAAACATGCAACATCCTCCTGCCCCAGTCCTGGGAGGGGAGAATTCTGCCCTTATAAACTGGATCTGGGGTGGGTTTGAGTGAGTCAGAGAACAGAGAACAGTCAGAGTCAGAGTGAGAGCAAGGGAAAGTAACAGCAAGGAGCTCTGTAGGAGCTAGGAGCTAAAGACCAGGGGCTGGAAGCTGAGCAGAGCTCGCCCTGGCAGAAGACAATAGGAACCGGACACAGGAGTCCGAAGCTGTGAGGACTTATATATCCAGCAGCAGAAACCAGCCGGCAGGGGATTTCAGGTCCTCTGGCCATAGAAGCCCGGAGGCTCAGTCACAAGCAAGGGACCAGCACCGCCATCGTGGAGCAGAGGCTAACAGAAGGCCCCAAGTCACCAGCCATACGGGGGAGCACTACACGGTACACTCAGGGATGTGGGCTACTTCTACCCGCTTACAGCAAGGTAGCCAGGAAGAGTGCAGACAGACGGGGAGGCCTACAACTCCCCCTGGACAGGGGAACTCCTGCTTGCTCACAGACTGACCAGGCCTCTTATGCTAGCCAGTACTCCCGGGAGGGTCTACCTTATAATCATCAGTAAAGACCCTGAACTGCACGGCAAAGACTCTGAGTCATTCCTGCTGCGCTCGTGCACCATCACTCCCATCATCCACACTCACTGCCATGAGGCTATACTCCTCCCGAGGGGAGTTATCCCATTTTATGCTGCGCACACAACACCAGCCTCAGCGGTCTGCCTCGCAGCGGTGGTACTCCCTGACCGCAATCCACGGGTGGCGCAGTCGGACAATTAACCTCAAAGCCTAAGAAAGATTGCCACTGGTTTGACCAGCCTGAGCCACGGGACCGGGTCACCGCCACGGAGACTACAGACCCCAGAGACCCGGCACCGGGTATCCCACACACGTGTACACACGGCCCAGGGGGCGCGTCACATGCAGTACAGCATATTACAAACATAAGTCCCATTATTGGGGAGTGGGTGTCCCAGAGTATTTGCTTATGCTTTCCCAGCAAAAGCTGCCAAAAATTAGGACGGAGCAACTTGCAATGCTGGCACCCTGGTGGTATAGTGGTGGTGGAGGCTGAGGATAAGGAGAAGAAGATTAAACAGCTGAAACGAGGAAGCGTATACCCATGTGTGGGTGTGAAGCAGTGCATGTGAATACACCTCCCGAAATAACACAGTGGATTCGACTTTATGTTACTCTGCTGTCATTTGGTGGTGATGAGAAGTCTGGCCCAATCCAGCCCTTGTTCATTTTGATAAGGGTCAGCTTGTCAGCATTGTCAGTTGACAGGCGAGTGCGCTTATCAGTTATAATTCCCCCAGCGGCACTAAAACACGCTCCGATAACACGCTAGCGGCAGGGCAGGCCAGGACCTCCAAGGTGTACAGAGCGAGTTCATTCCAAGTGTCCAGCTTGGATACCCAATAATTAAAAGGCACAGAGGAATCACGGAGGACGCTGGTACGATCGGCAAGGTACTCCCTCACCATCTATTGAAACTTTCCACTCCTTGTGAGAGTACCCCGCGCCTCAGGGCCTGTAAGCTGGGCGGGTGTCAGAAAACTGTCCCAGAACGTTGACAGTGTTCCCCTGCCTCTGCTGGATTGGAGTTGCATCTCTCTCGCCTGTACGCCTTGGTTGGGCAACGAACTGTGACCTCTGCCGCTAGCGTGTTCAGATGGGAATTTTTTTAAGAGTTCTGCAGCAAGGGCCTTCTGGTATTGCCCCATTTTTGTAGACCTCTCCACCTCAGGAATAAGAGAGTGAAAGTTCTCCTTGTAGCGGGGGTCTACAAGTGTCACCAACCAGTAATGACTGTCACCCAACATTTTGACAACGCGAGGGTCACGGTTAAGGCAGCGTAACATAAAGTCAGCCATGCGTAAGGCAGCCACTGGTAAAGGGCAAGATTTCCGTGTCCTCACCAAGATGACGACTGACCATGCTCTCCTCCTCCTCCTCCTCCTCCTCTTCCTCCTCCCCCCTGTCCTCAGGCCACCCACGCTGAACCGACGGTATGACACTTGTATAGGTACTACCGTCTACAATGCATGATAGCAGCTCCTGTTCTTCCTCCTCCTCCTCCTCCTACTCCTCTCCCTCATTGTCCCCCAATGCACGTTGGGATGAGATGAGGCTGGGCTGTGTGTAATCGCCCGCTACGGCTTCTTGATCCATCTCATCATACTCTGGCTGCAATGCCTCCTCTTTAATTCTCTGCAGAGAGCGTTGCAAAAGACAGACAAGTGGGATGCTGACACTAATGATGGCGTCATCGCCACTCACCATCTTGGTGGCCTCCTCAAAGTTTGTCAGGATGGTACATATGTCAGACATCCAGGTCCACTCCTGAGGTCTTATGTGTGGAGTCTGACCTGAATATCGACGGCCTTGTTGCAGCTGGTACTCCACAACTGCTCTCTTCTGCTCACAAATCCTTTGCAACATGTGGAGGGTAGAGTTCCAATGTGTGGGGACATCACACACCAGTCGGTGTGCCGGAAGCTGCAAACGCTGCTGCAACACAGCAAGGGCGGCGGAAGCTGTAGCCGACTTGCGAAAATGAGCTGACAGGCGGCGTACTTTCACGAGCAGATCTGGCAACTCGGGGTACGATTTAAGAAACCGCTGAACCACGAGGTTAAGCACATGAGCCAGGCATGGTACGTGTGTGATCTCACCTCACCTCAGAGCCGCCACCAGGTTACGGCCATTGCCACACACGACCATGCCGGGATGTAGGTTAGGCGGTCTCAGCCACAGATCTGCCTGCTCTTTCACAGCTGTCCACAACTCACAAGCAGTGTGAGGTTTATCACCTAAGCTTATGAGTTTCAGCACAGCCTGTTGCCGCTTGGGGGAGGCAGTACTGCAATGCTTCCAGCTTGTAACTGATGTGGTGATATCTGAGATGGAGGCTGAACATGAGGAGGAGGAGGAGGAGGAGGATGCGCAGGAGTTGTACACTGTGGGGGCAACTTTGACTGACATAGGGCCCGCAATCCTCGGTGTGGGGAGGATGTGTTCCGTCCCAAGTTCCGACTGGGTCCCGGCTTCCACTATGTTTACCCAGTGTGCCGTCAGAGAGATGTACCGTCCCTGGCCACAAGCACTTGTCCACGTTATCGTTGTCAGGTGGACTCTCCCAGTAACTGCGTTGTTGAGGGCACGGCAGATGCTTTGGGACACGTGCTTGTGTTGTGCGGGGATGGCACACCGGGCAAAATAGTGAAGGCTGGGGACCAAGTACCGAGGGACGGCCACCGCCATAAGATTGCGGAAGGATTCCGTCTCCACCAGCCTAAAAGGCAACATTTCCAAAGCAAGCAGTCGTGAAATGTGCAAATTTAGGACTGTGGCCTGTGGGGCGTTAGCTGCAAATTTCCGCTTTCGTTCAAAGGTCTGGGATATGGACAATTGAATGCTGCGGTGGGACGTGGACGTTGATGCTGTTTCTTGAGAAACTGCCATAACAAGTGAAGACTGAGAGGAGGGGGCATCTTTACATGCAGTATGGACAGGGGATTGCCTTGCACACACAACAGGGGGTTCTATTGCACGCACAAAGGTGGAAGAAGCAGTGGTGACACCCGCTGACACTGGTCGTGGACCCTGGGTTTCTCCCCACAAAGTCGGGTGCTTTGCTGCCATGTGCCTGATTATGCTGGTGGTGGTCAGGCTGGTAGTTTTGTCACCCCTGCTGATGCTGGCATGGCAGGTGGAACATATGGCCTTTTAGGGGTTATCAGCAGAGTCTTTAAAAAAATTCCAGACTCTGGAAGACCTACCGCTTGTACTGGCAACATCCCTCGTGTTGGTGTTACGGGGAACGGTTGCCTGCCTTCTGTCTGCGGCCACCACACTGCTTCTTCCTGCCTGTTGGGGTACTCTGCCTCCCTCCCCCTGTGTGCTGCTGGCCTCACTCTGCATGTCCTCCTTCCACAATGGGTCAGTTACTAGATCATCCACCACCTCCTCCTCTTCCACTTGCGCACCACGATCCTCCTCCTCACTTCCTGGCAATTGTGTCTCGTCATCGTCCACCTCTTGTGACAACGTCGACTTCCTGTGGCCGTGGCTGTTCAAATATTTAGGCATCGCAACATGGGATCTCCTCTTCCACCACTTCAAGCGTATCAGGCGGGGGCCCAAATATGGAAATGGACCAGTGAACAGCTCTTCAGAGTGTCCAAGTGTGGGATCACTTGCTGTCTGACGACACTCGGCATGGTGGGAGGAAGGAGCATCAGGGTGAGGAGGAGTATGCGGTCGAGACTCACGGCTACTAAGAGTTGACCGTGTGGAAGACAGACCGGAGGTGGTGGTGCCCAGGTAACTGGAAGTATTGTCTGCTATCCAATTAATAACCTGTTCACACTGATCAGTTCTCAATACTGGTGTTGTTCTGTGCTTCCCTAGTAATTCGGTCAAGAAGTGGGAGCGAGAAGATGTGGCTGTTGGTTGTGGCACATTTTCACCTTGGCCACTGCCCCGTCCTCTGCATGAACCATCACCAGAACGTCCACTTCCACGTCCCTTGCCACGCGCCTTGCCCATTGTAAATGAAGTAAAATAGCTTACACTTGCACTATCAATGGAAAAAGGGTAATAAAGAGTTGATTAGAACCGTGGAAGAGGAAAACCACAGTTATTGTTTACTGGGGTATATATACCACACTTTTTTAAATAGAGATATTTGTGGCTGAACAGTGAGCGACACACTCAAACTGCTTTTTTTTTAGATACCAAAAGCCCAAAACTGGATAGTACAGCGATTTGACCAGTGGAACTGCGAAACCACACTGGGATGTCGGGCCTACACAAGACTATTTTCAACAGATATATTTTTGTGTCACAACAGTCAGGAGACACTACTGTTTTTCTTTACGGAAAAAACTACCAAAACCTGAATAATAGAGATTTTTTACCGTGGAACAGCAAAACCACAGTTATAATTTACTGGTGTATACCAGGCTTTTTAAAATATATATATATTTGCGGCTGAACAGTGAGCGACACACTCAAACTGTTTTTTTTAGATACAAATGGCCCAAAAGTGGATAATACAGAGGTTTGTACCGTGGAACTGCAAAACCACACTTGTATTTCTCGGGCCTACACCAGACTATTTTCAACAGATATATTTGTGTCTGAAAAATCAGGGAGACACTATTTTTTTTTTTTTTACAGCAAAAAATGCAAAAAGCAGGATAATAGAGATTTTTTACCGTGGAACAGCAAAAGCACACTTCTGTCTCTCTGGCCTACACCAGACTATTTTCAACAGATATATTTGTGTCTGAAAAATCAGGGATACACTATTATTATTTTTATACAGCAGCAAAAAATGCCAAAAACAGGATAATAGAGATGTTTTACCGTGGAGCATCAAAACCACAGTAATAATTTACTGGTGTATACCAGGCTTTTTAAAATATATATATATTTGCGGCTGAACAGTGAGCGACACACTCAAACTGTTTTTTTTAGATACAAATGGCCCAAAAGTGGATAATACAGAGGTCTGTACCGTGGAACTGCAAAACCACACTTGTATTTCTCGGGCCTACACCAGACTATTTTCAACAGATATATTTGTGTCTGAAAAAATCAGGGAGACACTATTTTTATTTTTTTTACAGCAAAAAATGCAAAAAGCCGGATAATAGAGATTTTTTACCATGGAACAGCAAAAGCACACTTCTGTCTCTTTGGCCTACACCAGACTATTTTCAACAGATATATTTGTGTCTGAAAAATCAGGGAGACACTATTATTATTTTTATACAGCAAAAAATGCCAAAAACAGGATAATAGAGATGTTTTACCGTGGAACATCAAAACCACAGTAATAATTTACTGGTGTATACCAGGCTTTTTAAAATATATATATATTTGCGGCTGAACAGTGAGCGACACACTCAAACTGTTTTTTTTAGATACAAATGGCCCAAAAGTGGATAATACAGAGGTTTGTACCGTGGAACTGCAAAACCACACTAATATTTCTCGGGCCTACACCAGACTATTTTCAACAGATATATTTGTGTCTGAAAAATCAGGGAGACACTATTTATTTATTTTTTTTACAGCAAAAAATTCAAAAGGCAGGATAATAGAGATTTTTTACCGTGGAACAGCAAAAGCACACTTCTGTCTCTCTGGCCTACACCAGACTATTTTCAACAGATATATTTGTGTCTGAAAAATCAGGGAGACACTATTATTATTTTTATACAGCAAAAAATGCCAAAAACAGGATAATAGAGATGTTTTACCGTGGAACATCAAAACCACAGTAATAATTTACTGGTGTATACCAGGCTTTTTAAAATATATATATATTTGCGGCTGAACAGTGAGCGACACACTCAAACTGTTTTTTTTAGATACAAATGGCCCAAAAGTGGATAATACAGAGGTTTGCACCGTGGAACTGCAAAACCACACTTGTATTTCTCGGGCCTACACCAGACTATTTTCAACAGATATATTTGTGTCTGAAAAATCAGGGAGACACTATTTTTTTTTTTTTTAAAGCAAAAAATGCAAAAAGCAGGATAATAGAGATTTTTTACCGTGGAACAGCAAAAGCACACTTCTGTCTCTCTGGCCTACACCAGACTATTTTCAACAGATATATTTGTGTCTGAAAAATCAGGGAGACACTATTATTATTTTTCTACAGCAAAAAATGCCAAAAACAGGATAATAGGGATGTTTTACCGTGGAACATCAAAACCACAGTAATAATTTACTGGTGTATACCAGGCTTTTTAAAATATATATATATTTGCGGCTGAACAGTGAGCGACACACTCAAACTGTTTTTTTTAGATACAAATGGCCCATAGAACTGCAAAACCACACTTCTATTTCTCTGGCCTACACCAGACTATTTTCAACAGATATTTTCAACAGATTTGTGTCTGAAAAATCAGAGGCACACTTTTTTTTTTGGGGGGGGGGGGTCAAAAGGTTAATAAGATGGGTATTTGTACATTGTGAAGGAGGAAAAAAAAAAAGCGGATTTAGATTAAAAAAAAAGGATTTTTCCTGGCCCCCGGGACCTGGAGCTAAGTCCAGCAATTTCAGCAACTGGAGCAGCACACAGGACTGTAATGCAGCGCTTTCTGGTATAACCACTGCGTCTCCTATACAGCCTGCCTGCCTGCCTGCCTGATATACCTGGGATGGATATTAGTCCTGAGAAGGACTGTTTGTTTGATCTGGCAGCCTTTACAGACCCTACACTAACTATTTTGCAGGATATATCTCTCCCTAAATCAGCAGCGCTGTCCCTACACTGTCTGATCCGGAGCGACTGTGTCCAAGATGGCGGCGCCCGGTTTTAAATACTCGAGGTGACGCTGTGAGGCCAGCCAATCACTGTAATGCCCACAAACAACATAGCTGCGGCATTACAGTGACTGGCTGGCAATCCCTGCATGTTCATTGGCTCTGTAAAGAGCGCCAAACATGCAGGGCGGAGACCCGAGCTCCCGCCCGAGTAACCCGGAAATGCTCGGTGCTCGCCGAACATCCCAAGTAGCGTGATGTTCGGGCGAGTACCGAGCAGTGTCGAGCATGTTCGCTCAACACTAGTCCTTAGATAGCGTTCACACAGGCAATGCAGTTTAGGTCCAAATACATGCAGTTTTTATTGCTTCCCATTGGTTTTCCAGCACCAAAACTATCTCATAAACATAAATCCCTAGCCTTATCCAGGCACTAATTAAACAGAACAGACCCTGGCTACTCATGCATGGCTGAGTTAGCCCCAGCTCTGTCAAACAAAACAGCTATTGTCCATAGCAAAAAATTATGTGCCCTTCTCTGCACATGGCCTATGTAAATTATGTCAGTCCGGCTCACCCTAGCAGATTACAGTCCTTTCTCCTAGAGAAGACTTCATACACGAAAGAGGCACAATCCCACCAATTGGGGTATCCAATTCAGCTCAGCTCCAGCAGCATTCAGAGCCAAACAAAAGTGTTCAACTCCGGGCACAGTTCACACTGAACAGGCTGCAGCTTCCACACAGTTCTCTGCAGCTCTCACAAACACACTGATTAGCACAGTCTCCATTCAGAGAAAGACCCTGGCATGTCTCTCTCAGCTACTGCTCACATTTTGGCTGGTCACTCACCAGTAGCACACTCAACTCTGTTCAACATCCAGCAAACTGACACTTCATGAAGCTTCTTCCTGGTTCTTAGCAAAGTCTTACAGGTGCATCTAATCAAGACTGAGATTTATTGGGTCTATATAAGAAGTTTTTTTTCTTTATTAGATCTTTGTATTAAGCTTAGCTCTGTTATTTCTTCTATGTAGTAGACTTGGTTCTGTTAGCAGTAGTGTTGAGCGAGTATGTTCTGTTCCGAGTATGCTTGGGCCGAGCTCCGAGTATTTACAGCTGCTCGGTGATATGGTTGAATCGCTCCCGTGTGCATGATTTGCAACTGTTTGATAGCTTTATTACATGTGAGGAATGTCTATTTCTTACACATTCCTCCCATGTAATAAAGCTGTCAAACGGTTGCAAATCATGCACACTGGAGCGATTCAACCATATCACCGAGCAGCTGTAAATACTCGGAGCTCGGCCCGAGCATACTCGGCGAAAGAGTTAATAGAACATACTCGCTCAACACTAGTTATCAGATATATTTAATAAGGTTGCTCTATTAATGGATCTATGTAGTAAGTTCGGTTCTGTTATTTGATCTACAGTGCTGCTCACCATTATTGGCACCCCTTCATTTTTTTCATAGACTGTACAATATATTCATAAATAAATGGAAATGTACCAAAGTTATATCCTCAGGATTTTTTAATTAGTAGTCCAAAGTAATACAACAATAAAACATTGTTTTTCAACTTCCATGTTGCAATTTAAAAGAAACAACAGATTAAACAGCATGTGCAGTAATAAAGGCACCCTTAATTAATACTTGGTTGCACACCCTTTGGCATCAAAGACAGCCTCCAAACATTTTTTGTAGCCAACTATAAGCTTCTTGCACTTGTTGCACTGGAATTTTCTCCCACTCTTCCTTTGCAGGTTGTTCTAGCTGTTGAATGTTTGCAGGGTTCTTTTTCCAATGACAGATTTTAGCTCACCCCAATTATTTTTAATGGGATTGAGGTCAGGACTAATTCTGGCCATTTTAAAACAGTAATTTTTTTCTTTTTCAACCATTTCTGTGTACTTTTGGATGTCTACTTTGGGTCATTGTCTTGCTGGAGGACCCAAAATCTTCGACTCAAACCTTACACTAGGTAGGACATTTTGCTTTAAAATCTCTTGATGATTCTCTCATTTCATGATTCCTGTGATACAGTCAAGGCCTCCAGTACCAAACACAGCAAAGCAACCCCACAGCATTATGAATCCTCCAACATGCTTTACTGTTGGTAATGTGTTCTTTTCCTTATAAGCTTCATTGCGCCATCTGTAAACAAACTGATGCTTTGCATTGCCAAAAAGCTCTATTTGTGTTTCATCTGTCCACAGAACATTTTACCAGAAGGATTGTTGTCTGTCAAGGTACTCTTTGCGAATGATAAGTCATTCCTTTTTATGTCTTTTCTTCAGCATTAGTTTCTTCCTTGGCCTTTGCCCATAAAGAGCTGCTTGGTTTAGTGTGCGGCTTCTGATACTTGCTGAAACCATGACCCCTGACTCTCCTAGGTTGGTCTTCAAGTATTTGGATGTTTGACGTGGTGTTTTTTTCACTATTCGCATCAACCTTCGAAGACATCTTTTGTCAATTTTCCTCTTTCCTATATGTCCAGGGAGGTTCTTGATGGTTCCATGCTTAGCAATCTTATAAATAACATTGCACACTGTTGAAACTGGGATACCAAGGTCTTTGGAGATGGCCTTATACCATTTGGAAGTCTTGGTTTTGCTAATAATAGCAGTTCTGATGTTCTCAAACAGCTCCTTTGTCTTCACCATTGTGACAAAGGAACAGGGCTTACCATGTGACTTTTTAAAACACTGAACTCATCATTCATTGGCTAATTCATGTCACATGGGCACCAACAATTAATCACAGGTGAATCACTTTTGTGATTTACCACAGGTGAGTCAAAAAGTGTGCCCATACTAAATTATTGTAAAGGGTGACAATACCAGTGACACAGCAAGCTTTAGGTTTTTTTTATTTTTCTCTCCCATTGCTTTTTATTTTAAATTATTGTTTATTATTTGCTCTTTTGTATTTAATACGAGTGCTCTATACAAAAAACTGTTTAACTTGATTCATTTTTTTCAGGAGATAATACACATTATGTACTTAAACTTCATTGCCAATAACGATGAGAATGACTTTATATAGTGACGTTATTGGTTAAATGTCATAAGCATGGTTCTGTTGCTGTATCTAAGTAGTTGGTTTGGTTTTGTTATGTGTCAGATCTTCGGTGAAGATAATTCTTTCTGAAGTTTGATAGAATAGTACTTACTATTATTACTCTATTATAGTTAAGTATTACTACATTTCTATATAGCAGGCTTACATTCAAACTCTCAGACAGCCAGATTAGATCATAACATTAGTATGCCTTATTTATAGCATTGAACTACACTGCGCCCCCTAAAGCTAGTGCTAAATAAATAACAGTTGCAATCTGTGATCTTTCTAAATAATTGAGCTGCTACCATCATTCCAATCAATTTTTTGGGATTACACATGCATGGTGAATTCCAGCAGTCACATGTTTTGATAGCAGCTGTATTTAAAGTTGCTGTTAGGCTAACGACAGACAAAACAGGCTTTACTTCCTAGAGAAAATAATATAATTATTCAATATTTATTGGATCGTGGCATTTTTTTTTTTTATAGATTCCAGATTTTGTTAAAAATTTTCTATATAAAATTGTATTGAGTTATATTATAGTCAGGGCCTGCTTTAGGTAAGGGCAGACTAGGCATCTGCCTAAGGCCTCCACTCCCAGCGGCTACAGCAGAAGCTTCATTGATAGCATTATCAGTAAAGCTTCCGATGTAGAGACTGGTTGAAGACCTCTAGTGATATCACGATCATGTGACCATGATGTCACCACAGGCCTTGCAGTCTGAAGAGCTTCAGGATCTTTGGTGAAGGTGTTGCAATGAAAGAGGAGCTTGCAGTGAAAGACAGGAGGAGCGGCCACTGGACCTCCCCCATGAGAATGATAGAAGCACTCTTTGGCCGGTGCTCCTGTCCTCCTGTACAGAGTCTGAGGGGGAGGGAGAGCCAGAGACCGGGCACCTACCGAGCTGAGGTGCCAGATACGTTCTCCTGTGTCCACTTGTGTGCAGTGCCACTCCTGTCAGGCTCCACCTGTCAGCCTCCTCCTGTAAGCCTCCTCTTGTCAGCCTCTTCCTGTCAGCCCCTCCTTTCAACCCCTTCCTGTCAGCCCCCTCCTGCTCCTGTCAGCTTCCTCCTGCTCTTGTCAGCCTCCTCCTGTCAGCCTCCTCCTGTCAGCCTCTTCCTGTCATCCTCCTCCTGTCAGCCTCCTCCTGCTCCTGTCAGCCTCCTCCTGCTCCTGCCAGCTCCCAGGAGTGTAGTGTAAAAAACATTAAAACCTGCAACTGCAAATACTTGGTAAAATGAATTCATATCTGATGTTGAGGCGACTATCTTACAGCTTTGTGCCACACTAACAGGATTGACAGCAGCCTGTACAATGCTTAACAGGCTATAATCATCAGGGACTTCATTGTAATACTCTTAAAAATATTGATGCAAAGTTGAAAGAGCTTGTACTGTTTATAGAGCCAACGATAAAAACAAAATAAGCAGACACCCTGCAGTAATAAACCTGAATGGATTTGCTCATTTTGTTTTTATCTTAGATTCTTTTGCGGCCTTCTGACATGTAGCAAAGTGTACTACAAGAGTTCCGAACCTTCCTGATTGGGTACACCTTGTTGAGGTGGGATAGCTTTTATACTCTTTTGATCAAAATAGTGACAACTAAATAACCTTTGTTATTTACATTTACTATTACTATTTATTTATTTACTTAATACAGTGTATTTGCTCATTCTGTTTTTACTCTAGAACCTGTCTGTTAATGGCCAGAGTGTGAATGTGCACCTACACACTGCACTTATAACAACATGTGTTCCAGCTCATTTCCTTGGTTTTGGTCTGTTTAAAGTAAATGTTTAAAGTAAATGTTATTGATATTTTTAAATTACAATCTTCTCCTTTAGAAATAAATTACTTAAAATGTTGATGATTTAAAAACTCATTATTTTTTGATAGGTTGTCCTGATAAAGGTTGGCAAACCTACACATTATCACAGGTTTGTGAAGAACGGAATGTAGCCTATTTAGTTGGCTCAGGAGCTGAGCCCACTTCAGATCAAGCAGATGCTAGCTGTGTTATACAGCCAGCATCTGCACATAACAGCAGTGACAGGAGCAAGCACCGATCGCTACTATTTATTATTAATCATTTAAATGGCGCAGTCAGTCAGTGACAGCAGCATCGAAATGTATTGACTCCAGTCCCTCTCCACCTCCCATACCTATCCCATTTTCACAAAATGAGTCTTACTAAGAGGCCTCAGAAAATAGCAACACAAACCACATTTTTTATTCCAAAGTTCTCAATTTTTTTAGCCACTTCAACATTGATCAAACCTTATAAGTTTGGTATCATCCTAATCATAATGATATGAAGAATCCTGTTGTCAGTTCACTATAAAAGCACAAGGAACAACATATTGAGTTGCATTTTTCTACCTTTATATCTCATTTTGAATTGTATACAATTTTCTCAGCACCTTTTATATGCTAAATTCATTCAAAACTACGACTGATCTCACTTAAAAAAGGCTTCATGCAGACATAAAAATAAAAATGGTTATGGCTCTTTGAAGAAAGGCAGGAAAAAATGGAAAATCCATTATGGAGGGGTTAAATTGTGGTTACTTGACAGATTGACCGATTCTTTACTCGATCCACACAATGTACTTTTTGTTCCATATTGTAGATGTGACTGTCACAGAAGATGTGAAGATGTAGGGTCCTCTGTGAGCACTACCAGTACAGAGAGGATTAACTTGTCATTGGAAGAAATGTAGGAATTAAAATAAATTGCATAGCTAAAAGTGGTAGCATTTATACATTTATTAAGTGGTATTCCAATAAGAAAAATTATGAGCTTTAAAAGTCTAAAACCTAATAATTTAATAACCAATCAAGCTATATTTATACATATCATCATATACAACCAGTCATTTCAAGATTGGATCCTGATCATGGTACCAAGCTGTGATCATCACATTAGTAGGACAGAGTTGAATTTCCAATTTTTAATTGGACTTTCTTGTATCTATAATATAATCAGGGATGTTTTCTGTCCAAAGCCTCTAAAGACTGCGCAAGCGCACTGTGCCTGCGCAGTGTGGCTGCAGAGAAGAACACATAAATACCGGGAGGAGGGCGGCATCGGAGATAGCGGTATGTATAGGCATCGGATAGCACGGTATGTGCACACACTGATTCTGGTGCCATTTTATTTAAATATTTACCTCAGAGCAAACCTGGGCCACACTTTGCTGTCCCCCCGCTGTCTCCATCCGCCCGCTGTCTCCATTCGCGCTGACTGCATCGATGGAGGAGAGGCCTTCGGCCCCTTCCTCCACCAGTCAGCGTGTGAAACAGCTGACGCGATGATGTCATTTCATCGTGTCAGCTTTGTACTGCAGAGAGTCAGCGCACCAGAGACAGGAGCAGGGGAACAGGCAGAGCGCTGGGGGAACAGGACCAAGGTTAGTATGTGATATTTTTTTTCATGTGTATAGGGAGGCTATGAGGCCCTCATCCTGGACATGGGGAGGCTATAAGGCTCTCATTTTGAACATGGGGAGCCTATGGGGGTCTCATCCTGGACATGGGGAGGCTATGGAGCTCTCATGCTGGACATGGGGAGGCTGTGGGGCTCTCATTCTGGACATGGGGAGGCTGTGGGGCTCTCATGCTGGACTTGGGAAGGTCTGTGAGGCTCTCATGCTGGACATAGGAAGGCTGTGGGGTTCTCATGTTGTATATGGGGAGGCTGTGTGGGGCTCATCCTGTATATGAGGAGGTTGTGCGGGGCTCATGCTGTATATGTGGAGGCAGTGTGGGGCTCATGCTGTATATGGAGAGATTGTGTGGGGCTCTCATGCTGTATATGGGGAGGATGTGTGGGGCTCATTCTGTATAAGGGGAGGCTGTGTGGGGGCTTTTACAGTTTATAAGGGGCTTGGGGGGGCTCATACGATATATAGAAGGATCTGTATTCGGGTTCGAATGGTATATAGGTGGATGTCAGTGTAGCATCGGCGTCTCTGCCCCCTGTCAGGCAGAGACGCCGTCCCCCTTACCGCCTCAGTCCTGCTCCAGCATCTTCTGGCCTCCCTGCTGCTGCTGGTGCACGCAACTTCACTGGCCCTGTGCTTAGGGCACGCGCGGTCCCTCCCTCTTAAAGGGGCCGCGTGCGCCATCCTAAAAAGTACCCGGCCTATGGCCAGATGACTTCCTCTATAAAAGGCACTTCCTCCAATATGGAGGTGCCCGTGCAAGGTTGTTGCTCTGCGATTCTTACCTTGCTTCAGCACCCAGGTCCTCTGCAAGTCAGTCTGATCTTCAGTCCAGTCCGCCAGCCTGACTACTTTCCAGCCCGACAGTCTGTCTACAGTCCTGTCCGCCAGACTGTCTATGGGCTCTGTCTGCCTGCTTACCTGGAAGCACCAGCCTGATACCAACCATGCCTGTCCGCCTGTTTACCTGCAAGCACTTGCCTGTTACCTGCCGTGCCTGCCAGCCTGCTTACCTGAAAGCACCTGCCTGTTACCTGTTGTGCCCGTCTGCCTGCTTACCAGGAGCCATCTGGCTAGCAGCCGAATCAGCCTGCTTAACTACCCGGACCACCCTTCAGCCTGCCTGCCGTACTTGCCCGCTGTACCGGTCAGTTCCTGCCTATCTGACCCGTGGGAGTCACCTGCTCTCATACAAGGTTGGTCCCAGAGTGGCACCTGGTCCCTCGGCTCGGTCCCTCCCTGGTTCACAGAGTCGACTGAGCCGCCGTGCGACCTTGGTCAGTCCGAGTAGATACTTAGTCACGCCCCTCTGGTCCCTTCTTGCACCGCAGCACAGAGGTTCCACCACCCGGATCCGTAACAGTCAGCGCACTTAATTCTGCTCATTTTTAAGTCATACATTTAATATTAATATAATTACTAATAATATAATAATTATCATCAATATATTGATATTAATATTGAGCAGAATTAATTTGTGCCTAACGGTTCGGACCTCCACAACAATCACAGTCTCTCATGTGGCCCCTCGGGAAAATTAATTGCCCACCCCTGAGTCAGATGATGTGCTGCAGGGGAGCGGGGGAAAGGTGAGTAGGAGTGTTTGTGAATGGATGGATGAGCAGCATGGATGGATGGATGGAGCAGCAGCACAGACAGGATGGGGGAGCATATACTATGCTGGGAGACCAGGATGGGAGAGCAGATACCAGGCTGGGAGGCTGGGGGACCAGGATGGGAGAGCAAATAGCAGGCTCGGGGACCCATCCATCCATCCAGCCCTAATGCAGAGGTAGTGTCAGTCAGGGCTGGAAGCGCAGTTACAGTGGACACTCTGTATTCTCACTGAACCGTGGCACCCCTGACCCCATGACTGAAACTGAATGCTGATGGGGAGAGTAAAGTTCATTTTCTCCCTGCTACATGCAGGCGCCGGGCAGCAAAATAACACTATTAACCTGCAGATTAACCGCAAATCTGAAAGGTTAACAGCATTATTTCTGGTGACTGGCCATTTTATTGAAGTAATGTACTACAACCGCTAATCGACATTATCCGTATGGCCGCGTGTGTTCACTGCTATGTTGACGTTGTAGTACATTACTTCAATAAAATGGCGCTGGAGTCAGCGTGTGCGCATACCGCTATCTCCAGTGCCATTTTATTGAAGATACTGTATATGATTCACAGACACAGTGTCTTAAAAAAAAAATTGCGCCGGGAATGTACCAATAAAAATGCTCGCCACTCAGGCATAGAACGGGTTCAATAGCTAGTTATTTATATAAGCACAGAACTGTTATGAGTTACTACAGCTCATATATTATCACCAGAGTTAATAATGCTGTTACACACATGCCCCCGGTCTGTTTGATTTTCTGGTGCTCCATGTTGGGCTTTGCAAGTAGCCCACCATGCTCTCATGTAATGAACTTCCTAGGCCTATTTAAGTGCTTCCAAGACTCACACCTCAGTCTTGGTATTGCTCTAAGACTTGCTAGTAATTCTTTTAGTTTTCTGTGCACAGTTCGAGTCCACAGTCATCAGAACGTCTCCTGGTTCTCTATGGTTTCCAGTCCCTGAGTTACTTGTCTGCGGTTTAAAGTAACCTTGCTACCTGTCTGTGGAAAACCTTACCTACTTCTCTGTGGTTTCCAGTAACCTTGCTTCCTAACTCTGGACTTCAGGACTTTACCTACTTGTCTACGGTTTCCAGTATCACCATACCTCCCAACTTTCTATGGAGATGTATACTCTGCTTCTGGATTCATTGCCTGCATTGTAGAGTCAAGATAACCAAATTCTCCTATGTTCACCATTGAGAGCTGTAGCTCAGTGGTTTGAGCTACAGCCTATGGACACTGAGATCCCAGTTGATTCTAGGTTGTGTCCTGAGGAGATGCAATCACATAAGAAAGAAGAGGTGAGTAATATAATTACATTTATTCACTGACCAGCGAGTGGCCCCGTCCCCCGAGGAAGAGGAGCAATGAAAACATCGGAGAGAATAAATAGAAGCTGAGCCATGAAGGGACAGTCCCACCGAATATGGGATCGCTGGGAGGTATGGTATCACTACCTAAATGCCTGCCATTTACCCTGCTACCTTTTAGTGAGGACCTACTTGTCTACTTCTTCCTGGCTGTCTGCAGCTTCCAAGTTATTCAGACTTTCTAGCTTCTTTGGAATCCTGTCTGCTACAGTTCCCTGTTCCTGATCTTCTAGGACCTCTTCTATGTGTCCGACTGCAGTTTCCAGGATGTCTTCCTGGCGGTGTGAGGTTTCCATGGCATTAGACTTTCTTGTTACTCCAGAGTTTTGTCTGCAACCTGTCTGCATCTCCATGACACCTCCTTATTGTTTGCGACTTCCAAAATCTCTGCAATCTGCCCGAGGTCTTCAGTAACTTTCAGTAACTCTGCTTTCTATCCGAGGTCTTCAGTAACTTTCAGTAACTCTGCTTTCTGTCCGAGGTCTTCAGTAACTTTCAGTAACTCTGCTTTCTATCCGAGGTCTTCAGTAACTTTCAGTAACTCTGCTTTCTGTCCGAGGTCTTCAGTAACTTTCAGTAACTCTGCTTTCTGTCCGAGGTCTTCAGTAACTCTACAATCTGTCTGAGATTGTCAGTAACGCTGCTATCTGCCCTAGATGTTCAGTTATTCTGCCCTCTGCCTGACGTGTTCAGTAACTCTTCTGTTTGTGGTTTCCAGGACTATAGTAAACTTTTAGTTTGCATTCTACGTGTTTGTGTTCTGCATGCTCCATCTGGCTGCTGTTCCAAAGCCCATGTGCCCACCCAGACCGTGGGCTTAGAAAATTCACCTCACTGTGTTAGTTCGCTAAGTGTAACCCTGCTAAGTGTAACAAATACAAATTCCATACATTGTTGAATAATTACTGCAGACTTTATGAGGCTGGTATACTTACTTTGAAAATCCAAATCAGAATTGTTGCATAATCTTGATATCAAAATTAGCATTTTATCTAGAGCTGCAAAAAATATTCATTTTAATATCAGACAACACCTCTTTTACAAAAATTCTGACATAGATTTTCAAAGTATATGTACCAGCCTCTTCAGGTCTAAGAGATCTATTTAAAGGGAATGTGTCAGTATGGTTTCACACCCCAAACTATTTATATGTGCATGTAGCTCTTTCAAAGACAAGTTCAGCCATACCTTTACATGGCCAGTCAGTTCATCAGTTACTGAGAAATCAGCATTTGACTTGGCATGCAAATGGTTATGGTAGAGCTGAAGACTCCGTCACTGCAGCTCTATTACCTGGCCAGTGCCGCTTCCTTCTGTTTGACTGACAGCCCCCTTTCCTTAAGCCACACAGATTACAGGCTGTCAGTCAAACAAAAGAAGGCGGAGAATAGATGGAAGAATGGAGTGGCCAAGTATAGGCAATGATGGAGTTGTTTTTGAAAGTACTACATGCATATATAAATAGTTTGGAGTGTAAAATCCGGCAGACAGAGAATAGATAATATAAGATAATGATTAACAGAAGAAAAAACATGGAAAAATGAAGAGACAATAGAAAGACAATTTCAAGTCTTAGAAGTTCTCATGAGAATTTGGTAAGTTTTTGATGATAATGAAGATTTTCTTCCGCATTTCTCCACTACCTGCAAATACTTAAATCAGGTTACTTGTGTTTTTTTGCTGCGAAAACACACAAAAAAGCATATGCATTTTTCATCTATGGTTTTTCCACATCATACTCAAGCATATGTGGAAAATTCACAAATAAAGCACATGTTTATCGTAAAAAAAATTGACCTATTGTGGATTTAAAAAAATGCACCCAGGTCTTTTGGTGCAGCATAAAAAGAGGCACAGTGATCATGACATCTCTATAAATCCCATATACTTTGCTGGAACTGTAAAATAAAGCATTTTTGAGCAATGAATATACACAGGGTCAAAAATGCAGCAAATACTCCGCTTAAGGCCATGGCCCCACTATCAGTATCTGTTCAGTATTCGGTCAATATTTTTTCTCAGAAATGGACGCCAAAATCAGGTGAGGAACAATCAGAGAAAAGGTATAATAGAAACAAGTCACCAATTCTGCATTTATCACCCACTCCTGGCTTTGACTCCCACTCCTGAGAAAAAATACTGACCAAATACAGATAGTGGAACTGTGGTCTATGGCTAGGGTCACACAAATGTCTTTCTCTCATCCAAGAAAATTAGTACGATTATGCTAATCGCACTGTAATCAGACTCTGATCAGAGTTTGATCAGGATATGATTCAATTTTCTCATATGTGGAGAAATAATTTCTCCATCTTCTCCATTCTGACAGTCCAGGAGAATCACATTCGAGTGCAGTCCACGGACCCATAGACATGAGTGGCCAAATGCGATCCGAAAATCGGATGCAGCTTGTGCATGCTGTGACTTTTTTCCCTTAATACCATTCAGATAGCATCGTTGTGATTTTAATGGTCGTATGCACGAGCTGTAAGGGCTCATTCACGTCAGTTTTTTTCACATATGAAAAAACTGACCAAGTTTCATTAAAGATTTTCATTAGAGTTTCAACAGATTTTCATGTGAGTGTCAACCGAGTTTGGTCCAATTTTCATTCGTTTTTCTCGAATTTGAAGAAGAAAAAAAATAGCTTTTCCACCTTCTATTCTCCTATCTTACAGTCCATGAAAATCAATTTGCATTCGGAAGCCATCAGAGTGCTCTCCGATTTTGTCACTGATCCTTAGACTTGCATTGCTGATTTTGTGCTATGTTAGTGGTAAAATTATGTCAATATGTTTTAGGTATATTTGTGAAAATATCTAAATTTTAGTGAACATTTTGAAAAATTGGCAATTTTTAAACTTTCAATTTTTATATCCTTAAACCAGTTAGTCAAGCTCTTCAAAATAATTAATAAATAATATTTCACATAAGTCTACTTTACATCTACATAAATTTTCAAATACCATTTTATTTTCTTAGGATGCTAAAATGCTAAAAATTTTATCAACAATTTTTAAATGTTTATGGACCTATTCAAATTTAAATGACATTGAGGAGCCTATTTATTGGATGCTCCCCAAAAGTGATACCATTTTAAAAACCGCACCCCTCAAATACTTCAAAACTATTGTTATCAAATTTTTTAACCCTTTAGGTGCTAAACAGGAATTAATGCACAGTGGAATGAAAAAAATGAAGAATTGTAATATTTCCTCTAAAATGTTTCTTTAGCCCCAAATTTTTAATTTTTACAATGGATATCACAAAAAAGTGGACTCCACAATTTGATATGCAGTTTCTTCTTAGTGCGCTAATGTGGTGGGAAACCTCTGTTTGGATAAATGGTGGGGCTGGGAAGGCACTCAGCCGGGCAATCTGAATTTTGGAACACATACAGAAATAGATTGAGGGCACCATGTTGCATTCGCAGGCCCCTTAAATAGCAGAAATCCCTCACAATTGAATTCATTCTAGAAATTACACCCCTCAAGAATTTTATCCAGGGGTATAGTGAATATTTTGAACCCACAGGTACTATACAGAATTTGATAACATTAGGTCGTCATATTAAAAAAAATCATTTTTTTTTCACAAAATGTTTCTTTAGTTCCAAATTGTCCACTTTTGCAAGAGGTAGCATGAGAAATTGGACCATAGAGTTTGTTACTAACTTTTTGTAGGCTTAGCAATAACCCAAATATCGCCAAAACCTTCTATTTGGACAAATGGCAGGAAAGGTGCACTATTTGAATTTTAGAAACAACTTTTGGCTGAAATAAATTGAGAGCACCATGTCGCATTTGCAGGGCTCCAAAGATGTCGAAACAGTAGAAATCCCCCACAACTAACTCAATTTTGGAAACTACACCCGTCAAGATGATTAACAAAACTTACAAAATTTAAATGTGAAAATATTTTTTTTTATTTTTTTCCACTAATGTATTGTTTTAGGACCAAATTTATAATTTACACGAGGCGTAATAGGAGAAAATGAACCCTATAATTTGTCATGCAATTTCTCCTGAACAAATTGATACCCCATGTGTGGTCAAAAACTAGTGTTTAGTTACATGTCAAAACTTGGAAACTGCGCTATTTATTTTTTGGAACGAAAATTGGGATACTATGATGCATTTGCAGAGCCCCTGAGGTGACAAAAAAGCAGAAACACTCATAAGTGACACAATTTGGCAAACTTAAACCCATAATGAATTAAATCTATGGACGTGGTAAGCATTTTTAAAACACAAGCTACATAACTAGTGTTGAGCCACCCCCGTAGTGTTCGGGTTCGGTTCGGTTCGTCGAACACCGGGATGTTCGAGGAACTGTTCGTCGAACTGTTCGTAGAACACCTTAGAACACCGTCGAACACCGTTAAAACCAATGGCAGGCAAACAAAAACACATAGAAACACATAGAAAACACCTGCAAAGGTGTCCAAAAGCTGACAAACTGCTCAGAAGACACTCTGTTTAAAAAAGCCGGCCGGCAAATTCAGCAGCGGCATACACCGGTACCCGACAATTTAGACAAGAAGGAATAGAGCATCACACATAGATTAGATAGATAGAAACATGTCAGTCACACATATAAGAAGCACAGTGACAGTGTTGGTTACTGCATTTGTCATTTAGTGTAAAGGATTTATTAAAAAAAATATTAGTGTTTTCATGCACCGTCTCTTTAAAAAAGCCGGCCGGCAATTCAGCATCTGTACCCGACAATTTAGAACAGAAAGAATAGAGCTTCACACATAGATTAGATAGATAGAAACATGTCAGTCACATATATAATAAGTACAGTGATAGTGTTGCTTACTGTACTTGTCATTTAGTGTAAAGGATTTATTTAAAAAAATAATAGTGTTTTCATGCACCGTCTCTTTAAAAAAGCCGGCCGGCAATTCAGCATCTGTACCCGACAATTTAGAACAGAAAGATAGAGCATCACACATAGATTAGATAGATAGAAACATGTCAGTCACATATATATGAAGTACAGTGATAGTGTTGGTTACTGTACTTGTCATTTAGTATTAAAATAAAGGATTTATTATTAAAAAAATTGGCGTGGGGTTCCCCTTAATTTTAGGCTCTAGCGGAGGTTAAGCAGACGGCTGGGGCAGATGTTTGAAGCCTGGGAAGGGGGTAATACCCACGGAGCTTCCCAGGCTACTAATATCAGCCCCCAGCTGAATACATAGCCTTTACTAGCTATTAAAATGGGGGACCCCCCAAAAAAAATGACGTGGGGTCCCCCCTAATTTAATAGCTAGCAAAGGCTAGGCAGACAGCTGGGGGCTGATATTAATAGCCCAGGAAGGGAGCCATGAATATTGGCCCCCTCCCAGGCTAGAAACACCAGCCGTCAGCCGCCCCAGAAATGGCGCATTCATAGGATGCGCCAATTCTGGCACTTAGCCTCGCTCTTCCACGCTGCCCTGGTGCGGTGGCAGGGGGTAATAGGGTTGGGGTTGATGTCAGCTTATAATGCCAGCTGACATCAAGCCCAGGTTAGTAATGGAGAGGCGTCTATAAGACACCCCCATTACTAACCCCATAGTCAAAGTTAAAAAAAACACAAACACCCAGAATAAAGTCCTTTAATTGAAATAAAGACACAATCCTTTATTGTTCTAAATTAAACCATACCTACCATCACGCCCATTCCAGCTGAAGCCAACGATCTCCTGCAATAAAAGAAAAATAATAAAGCAACCTCATCCTTACCTTTCCATGGTTCCCACGACAGCTTCAGCTCTGCTACATCGAGATGACAGGCTGGACCGCAGCAGAACGCCGCCATCCAGCCTGTCATCCCGCAGACACTGAGAAGCGCAGGCTTGCTTGCGCTGCTCAGCGTCTCTCTGTGACGACATCCAGATGAGCCGAGTTCATGTCCAATGAACTCGGCTCACCTCATGCACGTCACTGACAGCGTGGGAAAATTCTCACGCTGAAGCGCTGATTGCAGGAGAATTTTCCCACGCTGTCAGTGACGTGCAGGAGGTGAGCTGAGTTCATTGGACATGAGCTCACCTCATGCACATCACTGACAGCGTGGGAGAATTCTCCTGCACTCAGCACTTCAGCGTGAGAATTTTCCCACGCTGTCAGTGACGTGCATGAGGTGAGCCGAGTTCATTGGACATGACCTCGGCTCATCTGGATGCCGTCACAGCGAGACAGTGAGGAGCGCAAGCATGCCTGCGCTTCTCAGTGTCTGCGGGATGACAGACTGGATGGCAGCGTTCTGCTGCGGTCCAGCCAGTCATCTCGATGTAGCAGAGCTGAAGCTGTCGTGGGAACCATGGAAAGGTAAGGATGAGGTTGGTTTATTATTTTTCTTTTATTGCAGGAGATCGTTGGCTTCAGCTGGAATGGGTGTGATGGTAAGTATGGTTTAATTTAGAACAATAAAGAATTGTGTCTTTATTTCAATTAAAGGACTTTATTCTGGGTGTTGTGTTTTTTTTAAATACTTTACTAGAAATTCATGGCGGTCATGTCTAATATTGGCGTGACCCCATGAATTTCGGGCTTAGGGCCAGCTGATAATGCCAAGCTGGCCCTAACCCCTTTATTACCCAGTGAGCCACCGCATCAGGGCCCTGGATGAGTTGGGTACAGCGCCAGAAGATGGCGCTTCTATGAATGCGCCATTTTCCGGGGTGGCTGCGGACTGCAATTTGCAGCGGGGGTGGCCCAGAAAGCTTGGGCCTCCCTGCGCTGCGGATTCCAGCCCCCAGCTGCCTAGTTGTACCTGGCTGGACACAAAAACAGGGCGAAGCCCCACGTCAATTTTCTTTAAATTATTTCATGAAATAATTAAGAAAAAAAGGGCTTCCCTATATTGTTGTGTCCGGCCAGGTACAAATAGGCAGCTGGTGGATGGGGGCAGCCCGTTCCTGCCTGCTGTACCTGGCTGGACACAAATATAGTGCGAAGCCCCACTTCAATTTTTTTAAATTATTTCAGGAAATTCATGAAATAATTTAAAAAAAATTGACATGGGGCTTCGCACTATATTTGTGTCCAGCCAGGTACAGCAGGCAGGAACGGGCTGCCCCCAACCACCAGCTGCCTATTTGTACCTGGCCGGACACAACAATATAGGGAAGCCCTTTTTTTCTTAATTATTTCATGAAATAATTTAAAGAAAATTGACGTGGGGCTTCGCCCTGTTTTTGTGTCCAGCCAGGTACAACTAGGCAGCTGGGGGCTGGAATCCGCAGCGCAGGGAGGCCCAAGCTTTCTGGGCCACCCCCGCTGCAAATTGCAGTCCGCAGCCACCCCGGAAAATGGCGCGTTCATAGAAGCGCCATCTTCTGGCGCTGTACCCAACTCATCCAGGGCCCTGATGCGGTGGCTCACTGGGTAATAAAGGGGTTAGGGCCAGCTTGGCATTATCAGCTGGCCCTAAGCCCGAAATTCATGGGGTCACGCCAATATTAGACATGACCACCATGAATTTCTAGTAAAGTATTTAAAAAAACACAACACCCAGAAAAAAGTCCTTTAATTGAAATAAACACACAATTCTTTATTGTTCTAAATTAAACCATACTTACCATCACGCCCATTCCAGCTGAAGCCAACGATCTCCTGAAATAAAAGAAAAATAATAAAGCAACATCATCCTTACCTTTCCATGGTTCCCATGACAGCTTCAGCTCTGCTACATCGAGATGACAGGCTGGACCGCAGCAGAACGCTGCCATCCAGCCTCTCATCCCGCAGACACTGAGAAGCGCAGGCTTGCTTGCGCTCCACAGTGTCTCTCTGTGAGGGCATCCAGATGAGCCGAGTTAATGTCCAATGAACTCGGCTCACCTCATGCACGTCACTGACAGCGTGGGAAAATTCTCCTGCACTCAGCGCTTCAGCGTGGGAGAATTCTCACACTGAAGCGCTGAGTGCAGGAGAATTCTCCCACGCTGTCAGTGACGTGCAGGAGGTGAGCTGAGTTCATTGGACATGAGCTCACCTTATGCACGTCACTGACAGCGTGGGAAAATTCTCCTGCACTCAGCGCTTCAGCGTGGGAGAATTCTCACGCTGAAGCGCTGAGTGCGGGAGAATTCTCCCACGCTGTCAGTGAAGTGCAGGAGGTGAGCTGAGTTCATTGGACATGAGCTCACCTTATGCACGTCACTGACAGCGTGGGAGAATTCTCCTGCACTCACCGCTTCAGCGTGAGAATTTTCCCACGCTGTCAGTGACGTGCATGAGGTGAGCAGAGTTCGTTGGACATGAACTCGGCTCATCTGGATGTCGTCACAGAGAGACGCTGAGCAGCGCAAGCAAGCCTGCGCTTCTCAGTGTCTGCGGGATGAGAGGCTGGATGGCAGCGTTCTGCTGCGGTCCAGCCTGTCATCTCGATGTAGCAGAGCTGAAGCTGTCGTGGGAACCATGGAAAGGTAAGGATGAGGTTGCTTTATTATTTTTCTTTTATTGCAGGAGATCGTTGGCTTCAGCTGGAATGGGCGTGACAGTAAGTATGGTTTAATTTAGAACAATAAAGGATTGTGTCTTTATTTCAATTAAAGGACTTTATTCTGGGTGTTTGTGTTTTTTTTAACTTTGACTATGGGGTTAGTAATGGGGGTGTCTTATAGACGCCTCTCCATTACTAACCTGGGCTTGATGTCAGCTGGCATTATAAGCTGACATCAACCCCAACCCTATTACCCCCTGCCACCGCACCAGGGCAGCGTGGAAGAGCGAGGCTAAGTGCCAGAATTGGCGCATCCTATGAATGCGCCATTTCTGGGGCGGCTGACGGCTGGTGTTTCTAGCCTGGGAGGGGGCCAATATTCATGGCTCCCTTCCTGGGCTATTAATATCAGCCCCCAGCTGTCTGCCTAGCCTTTGCTAGCTATTAAATTAGGGGGGACCCCACGTCATTTTTTTTGGGGTGTCCCCCATTTTAATAGCTAGTAAAGGCTATGTATTCAGCTGGGGGCTGATATTAGTAGCCTGGGAAGCTCCGTGGGTATTACCCCCTTCCCAGGCTTCAAACATCTGCCCCAGCCGTCTGCTTAACCTCCGCTAGAGCCTAAAATTAAGGGGAACCCCACGCCAATTTTTTTAATAATAAATCCTTTATTTTAATACTAAATGACAAGTACAGTTAGCAACACTATCACTGTACTTCATATATATGTGACTGACATGTTTCTATCTATCTAATCTATGTGTGAAGCTCTATTCTGTCTGTTATAAATTGTCGGGTACCGCTGCTGAATTGCCGGCCGGCTTTTTTAAAGAGACAGTGCATGAAAACACTATTATTTTTTTTGATAAATCCTTTACGCTAAATGACAAGTACAGTAAGCAACACTGTCACTGTGCTTCTTATATGTGTGACTGACATGTTTCTATCTATCTAATCTATGTGTGAAGCTCTATTCTTTCGGTTCTAAATTGTCGGGTACAGGTGTATGCCGCTGCTGAATTGCCGGCTTTTCATGTTTCACTGTTGGCACTGTTCCCATCGATTTGGGCAACCACTGTAATGCCACAACCACCATGGCTGTGGCATTACAGTGAGTGGCAGACAATCCCTGCATGATTGGTGCTCTAAATAGCGCCAGACATGCAGGACGTGCTTTTGGTGCACGAACAGTTATCGAACATAACCTCGAACAGCCGAATTTTTTGCAAATCGTTCGGGTTCGTGGAACAACTCGAACACCGCCCAAAACAGCTCGAATTTGAGATTGGCGAACAGTTCTAGTCGAACACCGCTCATCTCTATACATAACATATAAGATGGGGCTGTGAAAATGAAGGAGAAAATGAAAAATGTAGGGTTTTTAAAGCTAAAATTTTAATTTAGACTCAATGTTTTAATTCACTCAAGCGGTAATAAGAGAAAATGGACAGGACAATTTATTATGCAATTTTTACCAAATGTGGCAGTACCCCATATGTGGTTGCACATTACTGTTTTAGAATACAGCAGGGATCAGATAGGAGGGAGATCTAATTGACTTTTAGAATGCAGATTCTGTTTGAATAGATTGTGGGCTCCATTAGCCCCTGATGTGTCAGAATAGCAGAAACCCCCTGAAGTGACCCCTTATTGAAAACTTCACTGCTTAAGGTTTTCATCTAGGGGTGTAGTGAGTATTTTAAGCTCACAGGTGCCTCACATAATTTTGTAATATTGGAGTGCAGTGAAGCCCTATAACTCATCAGAAACTACTGTTAAGCCACACGTCAGGGCTGAGAAGGAAGGAGCGCTATTTGCGTTTGGGAGCACAGATTTTGCCAGAATAGTTTGTGGGCGACATTTGTGGAGCCCCTAAGGTGCCAGAACAGCAGGAAAAAAAAAACAAAGTGACCCCATTGTAGAAATTGCACCTCTCAATGAATTAATCTATAGCTGCAAAGACTATTTTGCAACATCCACGTCATTCTTTATTCTGGATAATTACAAATAGGCCAGTTTAGTGCCCATACATTGTGCCCCTATATAGTGCAGCACCCCCATACATTGTGCTCTCATACAGGGCCGGCTCCAGGTTTTCATGGACCCTGTACAAAAGAGTCTCATTGGGCCCCTTTAACACATACAACGATTCATGATTCACAGATACGGCAGAGAAATACAGGTATAGTACAATGCAAAGATTTCACTTCTTACATTACATGAGCGATATCTATTGTAAATTCTACAATAGCGCAGAAACTGGAGAATCGTCACAGTGCATGTCCTGGGGATGATTCAAAGGTTTTCATTTTAGACTGGACAGTATAGTTCTCCATACAGTATTATGGGCACTACATAGCCCTTCAAACGGTATTATGGGCACTACATAGTCCTCCATACAGTATTATAGGCACTACATAGCCCTTCAAACAGTATTATGGGCACTACATAGTCCTCCATACAGTATGATGGGCCCCATATAATGCTCCATACAGTATAATGTCCCCATATATTGCTCCATACAGTATAATGGGCCCCATATATTGCTCCATACACTATAATGAGCCCCATATATTGCTTCATACAGAATAATGGACCCCATATATTGCTCCTTACAGTATAATGGACCCCATATACTGCTCCTTACAGTATAATGGACCCCATATATTGTTTCATACCGAATAATGGGTCTCATATATTGCTTCATATAGAATAATGGACCCCATATAATGCTCCATACAGAATGGACCCCATATAATGCTCCATACAGAATGGGCCGCATATAATGCTCCATACAGTATGTGCCCCATAAATTGCTTCATACATAATAAAATAAATCAAATACTCTCACCTCTCTGTGTTTCCTGCTGCCGCTGGAGTGCTACGGATTCCTCATTGTCTTTCTGCCATCTGCACTGTGACTGCTCAGTGCTGAGGGTGCGCTGTACTGATGTCATCGCACCCTCTGTCCTGAGACTTCAGAGTCAAAAGACATGGAAGACATTGGAGCTGCGGTGGAACAGGGAGAGGTAAATATTGCAAGTGCCAGGGCCCTAAGCAAGTGTTTGGGCCCTCTTGTGGGTGCTGGCAATGGATTCCTACGGGTCCCATAGTGTGCTGGTGTCCCTGATGGAAAGTGGGCCATTTCTCTTACTTAGGGTCCCGGCACTTGCCTGGGTGCACCGGGTGGTGATGCTGGCCCTGCTCCCATACAGTTTAGTACCCCCATATATTGTAGCAACCCCATACAATGTGCCCAGCTTATGCTTCTTGTGACATGCACCCCATCAATTGTTTATTCGGCTCTCCCCACTACAATAATGCCAAACATGTGGCCGCTTCCTGCAGCTTAGGCACAGTTGGGCTCAGAAGTAGGGGGCATTTGGATTTGGGAGCGCAGATTTCACTGGATTCTCTTTGACGGTGTGGGAGCCATGTCGCTGTTCCAGAATTTTTGCTCTACCAGTAACGTGGGAACCCCAATATTTCCAGTGACATATGACGGACCTGAGTGGGGGCTTATTTTGTGTAGGATAAGTTTGGCATTTTATTGGTAACATTTTGGGGTACTTGGTTCTTTCATTATAAGGCTGAGATCACATTCTTGTGTTCTATGCTGAGCACTTATGTCGGGGTTTCCGTGTAAGTTCCACAACTTCCATGAAAATGCTATTCAGAGAAAATCCCCAATGGAACCACTCATAATCATGAGGCAGATGGAGACACTTTGGACTCCGTTTGACATCTGTTTCAGTAGTATTCATCTTTTTAGGTGTGCACAGAACTGTGGTCAACCACTCTTGCTGCTAGAAAGAAGCTTAAAATAATGGGACACCGCTGGAACAGAGACCAGATGGAGTCCAAAGTGACTCCATCAGCCTCATTATAGTGAGTGGTTCCGTCAGGGGTTTTGTCTGAATAGCGATTTTTTGGGATTTACACTGAAACTCCTACATATGTGCTCAGCAGAGTGCAAAAGATAAATGTGAAAGGAGTCTTATTGTTGTGAGACAGAATAAACAAATAGACAGCAGTAGAAGAATAGATCTTTGGCCACGGCCCCACTATCAGTATTCGGTCAGTATTTTTTCTCAGGAGTGGGAGCCAAAACCAGATGAGAAGTGCACCAATTCCGCATTTATCATCCACTCCTGAGAAAAAATACTGACCGAATACTGTCCAAATACTGATAGTGGGGCCGTGGCCTCATTTTTCTTTTTGCATGCTTTATCATGCAGTATTAGTGATAAGATGGATTTATTATTCAGGTCTGTGCGATTACAGCTATACCAGATTTATATTGTTTTTTTATGTTTTGCTACTATTATCACATCTTATATTTACAAAAAAATATTTTTTTCATCACCATTTTCTGAAAGCTGTTTTATATTTTGGGCGAACAGAGCTGTATGAGGGCTTATTTTTTGCTCGACGAGTTGAAAATTTTTTTAGTATAGTTTTGGGGTATATAATATTTTTTGATCACTTTTTATTCAGATTTATAACAAAAAACAACAATTCAGTTATGATTTTATTTAGTGTGGATTAACGTGCAGTAAAAGTGATGGGACCGATTTGTTTGTTGGGTCAGTGCGATTACACCGATACCAGATTTATATAGTTGATTTTATGCTTTGCTGCTTTTACTAAAAATAATATTTTACAAAAATGTATTTGATTTGGCATTGTAATATTCTGAGAGTTTCTTTTTTGCCGAATGAGCCATATTAGAGCTTGTTTTTTGCGGGACGATTTGCCATTTTCATTTGTACCATTTTTTTACACGACTTTTTGATCTCTTTTTATTCAGTTTTTTGTGTGTCAGCATGATGAAAAAGCAAATTTTTGGGAATTTCATTTGTGTGTGCTATTTTGTGTGTTTTTGTTTTACTCTTTTACATATGTTATTTAACATATTTTACTTTTTCACTTAGTCTGACTGTGAGACATTAATATTTTTCACTTTGATTACTGGTCTCATGCAGTACTTGTGAGATCTGTCTTATTTTTACAGGCTCAACAGAGAAGCTTATAGAGAAAAATTGCACCAAAAAATATATAGTTCAACAGTGTGTTTAGATACACAGCGGAATTTTTTTTTCATGAAATTACATTCACTTTGGATAGTTAAAAGCAAAATTATACTGACACTATGTGGCCCCACACAGATGTTCTTACCTTCCCTCTCCCCCAGTTCATCCCCTAGCTAAGCCTCTGATGCGCAGTATATACAAGTGCTTCTCACAAAACAGGAATATCATCAAAAATGTAATTTATTTCAATTCTTCAATACAAAAAGTGAAACTCATATATTATATAGAGTCATTACAGACAGAGTGATCTATTTCAAGTGTTTATTTCTGTTAATGTTGATGATTATCGCTTACAGCCAATGAAAACACAAAAGTCATTATCTCAGTAAATTAAAATAATTAACAAAAAATAGCTGCATAGGCTTCCTAAGCATTTAAAAAGGTACCTTAGTCAGTTTCAGTAGGTTCCACCATCATGGAGAAGACTGCTGACTTGACATATGTCCAAAAGGCAGTCATTGACACACTCCACAAGGAGGGTAAGCCACAAAAGGTCATTGCTAAGGAAGCTGGCTGTTTAGAGTGCTGTATCCAAGCATATTAACGAAAAGTCGAGTGGATGGAAAAAGTGTGGTAGATAAAGATGCACAAGCAACCGATATAACCGCAGCCATGAAAGGATAGTTAAGAAAAGGCCATTCAAAAATTTGGGGGAGATTCACAAGTTTCACTTTTTGCATTGAAGAAATGAAATAAATTAACTTTTTAATGATATTCTAATTTTGTGAGAAGCACTTATATATGTAATGGATATTGGAGGGGTTAAAAGACCAGAAACAAAGACCATGATCCAACACTGCACATACTATATATTTCTAAATGAAAACTGTCATAAAGAATTGTGACTATAAAATTAATAAATCTTCAACAAATGTTTATTGATCCCTGTGGATCAGCACTATTTGTCAGGACAGTAGTAGAACATTTCTCCAGTATACAATCTAGTATTTTATTAACAAGAAGGAGCTTATGGTGACCATTTTAATGAACTGTGAAGTAAATCTCCACATGGCTAGAAAATTCAACAGATAAATCACCAAGAAGAAAAAAAATATTTTCATGACTTTATTGCAAACTTTTACATAAACATCCACATACTGATATGTGATTATGTTTCACTAAGATTATATTGCCACCAGTAGCATAGCTACCGGGGGGAAAAAAGGGGCAGTTGCCCCAGGCGCTGTGCTCTAAGGGGCCCACCTGGAGCATCCACCACTCTTAACTTTATCGGCGTAAGCAGCATGGCGATATAGTTAAGCCCTACAGTAATGTAGGGAGACACGATCTTCCTGTTGTACCGCTCTCCATTTTGTAGACTGCAGGTCACTTTAACCCCTTACCATCCACCAATATGCATTTAAACAGCGGTCATTAAGGTACTTTATTCTTGACTGCATTTTAAAATGGTTGTCAGGAATAAATGAATAGCGTCCCACAGTGGTTGGAATTCACACAGGTTACAGCTGTACATGACAGCTGACACTCTGCATTATTTGCACTGGCAAGTTTTGCAACCATTCGGAACCAATTAACCCCTTAAATACTGCTGTCAATCGTGACAGCGGTATTTAAGTGGTCAAAAGGGAGTTATAAGATATTGTGAAGACATTGGGTCTTCTGTGGGCATAATACTACTCAGACAACACAGGATGAGGGAAAAACAGTGTGGAAATACTTTATTGAGCCACCAAGCAGACAATAAACATATAGAACAGCCCAGCAAATACCCAAGATGGTATAAATTACACAGTCTCATCCTTCCACTGGCCCACCGGGAATAGAGCAGCTGCGACGTTGGGACTTCCAGGGCCAACTACCTTAACCAGTGGCACCCCACTTTGGGTGGACACCCACAGAGAGGAGGTAGTGGCAAGCTTAGGAAGCTGACAGTCCATTGAGGTACGTGGCCATGAGACCCCAAGGTCCCCACCCTGGCTTCTCCGAACATTTCCGTGGAACCAGGTGACCAGATGGTCTCAACCCGGCTTTCTCCAAGCATATCCATGGAACCAGGTGACCGGATGGTCTCAACCTGGCTTTCTCTGAGCATACCCATGAGCTCCAGGTCACCGGAGGGTCCCATCTGACAACCCCAAACAACATATCCATAGGACCAGGTGACCTCATTGTCCCAACATGGTTTCCCCACATGTATCTAGGAGTTCTGTGATAGTCAATGGAGCAGATCTGTATCCCGTCACCTGGGGCCGGGGTCCCCTAAGCTGAAATCCTGTATCCCTTTTGATGAAGCCATGTGTCCTGTTTGCTGTCCTGAATAGTCTCTCTGATTCTATTTGCAACATGATATAAATCCCTTTTTATATTTACATATGTGGCTCAAGTTATCATTCACAGATCAGGGGAAAAGGTGGCAGGGGCTCATGTCTCATTGTTTGAGCATTTAATCAATTTGCATAGTTGGTATCCCACTGCTCTGCAGATCAACAAATTAGCTGGCCTAGTACAATATGTAATTAGGATATTCGCAAACATCATTGTTCCAAGACTGAGTCGCTGTCTTGCAAAACTAGCAGACAATACATTCTAGGAGCTATAAGATGTAAATAACAGTCATTCATCAATTAACAAATATCAACTCAAGTGATCAACATCCAGGCTTATTCAAACAATAGTCTGCGTTGCTCAACTAAATAAGAACACATTCAAAAGTCAACATAAAGATAACAGTGTATGGCTTCTGGCCTACTGAATTTACTCGTCTGGATAATTAAGATTAAAAGCTGTGCTGTCACAGACCCTCTATAGCAGGATCAACCTCCTGTGATCGTAATCGTGGGTGCTGATCATTACCATTGTGCCCTGAGTTCATCTGATGATTCCAGAGCACGGTGGCCCATTAGAGTCAGCTATAGGGCTCGCTCACATTAGTGTAAAAAAAATTGCTCCGATGTTGCTCCTGAAAAGTTGGACGAGTGGAATCCATATGATTCAACTTGTCATGTGAGTGCTATGCAAGTGTGAGATTTTTTTTCCTCACCTAACATCCATATGACATGTGTATGCAATCCATATGCAATGCGTTTTTAACATAATATTTTACATACTGAAATGCTGTATGTAATTTAAAGATAGTTTGCAAGCCTAATAAAGCAATATTATAAACAGATATAGATAGATAGAATATGTAGATATCCTGTAGATATATAATTTCACAAGCCCCCTACATATATTAAACTTTTCACCTTTTAGTACCTTTCACGTGGCACTAAAGAGTGTTTAGCCTTATTTAACCTACTAAATAAATAATTTAAAAAAATGACTTTGGGTATCCCCTATTTTTGATAACCAGCCAAGGTAAATCAGACAGCTGCGGGCTGATATTATCAGGCTGGTAAGGTCCCTGATTATTGGCCTCCTCCCAGCCTAAAAATACAGGCCTGCAGCCACCCCAGAATTGGTGCTCTTGCAGTTTGCCCTGATGCAGTAGCAATCGGGATAATGGTTTATGGGGGTTGATGTTAGCTGTATAATGTCAGTTGGCATCAAGTCCTGTTGTCAGTAATGAAGAGGCGTCTTTCTGAAGAAGGAAAAAACACACACACAAAAATATTATTTAAAAAAAAAAAAACAACTCTAGCCCTGTTTCACCAATTTATTAATAAAAACATCCAGCCCAGGGATTCCAACATAGTCCACCAAATCCAAAGTAGTCCACAAATTGCAACCTGAAAGTCATAAAAAGAGAGAGGTAAAGAAATAAAAACAAGAAACACTCCCTCATTTAATAATTTATTATTAAATAAAAATCCCTGCAGCTCCGACGTAATCCATGGTGTTCCCACGCCGTCCATCAATTCTGTACTGCAAACTATGGAGTATCGCTCTGAGAACGTCGATTCATAGGTCACTCCTGGTCATGTCTCACAGCGGTGACATTAATAACTATACCACTCATCAGAGTCGCCAAGCCTCATAGAGGCCAGCATGACTCGGCGACTCTGATGAGCAGTGTAGTTACTCATGTCACTGCAGTTCAGAGCCACCAGATCTCGCAGGAGCTGGCAACTTTGATCCTGTACTGCAACCATAGGTCACTCTCGGTCATGTCTCACAAGCGATGACATTACTGGGTTACTGACGTTACTGACTCTGTGTGACTGCTGACTTATGAATCCCCTCAGCGCATGTACTGTGCACTGTGGGAAATCGACGGTTTCTGAGACAGGACCAGAGGGTATGTATGCATTATATATACTCCTGGCCAGAGCCCATCCATTGGCACGGCCTTGCTTCATACATTTGTATTGAGCAAGACCCAGCCCCGACTAGCGACGCGGCAGTCCAGTGGGCATGTCCAAGTAGAGAGAGTGACCTCGCTAAATACATGTGTATGGAGTGAGGCCATGCCAAATGGATGGGCTCTGGCCAGGAGTATGTATAACCCATACACACCCTCTGGTCCCAGCTCAGAAACCAGTGAATCCCCGCAGCACACAGTACACAGTAGGATCCTGCTATAATTAAAACCGCCTGAGAATTAAGGGTGGAGTACTCAGGTAGAAAGCCAAATGTATACAAATATCAAAAGACTGGCTGTCACTTCCAAAACAGAAAACAGGTGTGTACAGGTGCTTACTAAGAGTAGCCATCTCAAAATACAGGGTGGGCCATTTATATGGATTCACCTAAATTAAATGGGAATGGTTAGTGATATCAACTTCCTGCTTGTGGCACATTAGTATATGGGAGGGGGAAAACTTTTCCAGATGGGTGGTGACCATGGCGGCCATTTTGAAGTTGGCCATTTTGGATCCAACTTTATTTTTTTCAATGGGAAGAGGGTCATGTGACACATCAAACTTATTGAGAATTTCATAAGAAAAACAATGGTGTGCTTGGTTTTAACGTAACTTTTTTCTTTCATGAGGTTTTTACAAGTTTATGACCACTTATAAAATGTGTTCAAAGTGCTGCCCATTGTGTTGGATTCTCAATGCAACCCTCTTCAACCGCTCTTGACACACTGATAGCAACACTGCAGAAGAAATGCTAGCACAGGCTTCCAGTATCCGTTGCTTAACTATACAAATCTGGTATTGCTGTAATCGCACCGACTCGAAGAATAAATCCGCCATATCCCTTATATGGCACAGTGAACTGCGCAAAAATAAAAATAAGAACTATTCTTGCACTGCTATCTATTTGTTCAATCTACCTCCCAAAAAATCAGAACAAGGTTCAGCTCACATTTATCCTGTGCTCTCTGCTGAGCGCTTAAGTCGGGGTTTCCATATACATCCCAAATAATGCAATTCAGACGAAATCCCCAACGGAGCCACTTATGCATGAGGCAGATGGAGACACTTTGGACTCCATCTGGTCTCTGTTCTAGCGGTTTTAGGCATCTTTTTAGTGCACAAGTGTGGTTGACCACCATTCTGTGAATGCATAAAAAGATGGATACCATCGTAGCAGGCGGCAAACGGAGTCAAGTGTATCTTCATCTACCTGATAATGAGTTTACCCTTACATGGAAAACCCTAACTTAAGTGTTCACCATATAGCACAAGAATGAAATCCCTGCTTTATTCTGAAAGGGATCAAAAAATGTTATGTACCCCAAAATGTTACCAATAAAAACTCAAACTTATCCCGCACAAAACCAGCCCACACTCAGGTCCGACATCTCTCACTAGAAATACCAGGGGTTCCTACGTTACTGGTAGAACATAGACTATGGAAAAGCCCCTTCCATCTTAGCCCTGACGTGCGGCCAAACAATATTTTTGACAACATATGGGGGATCACCACGTTTGTGAGAAATTGGACAATAAATTGTGGGGCCTAGTTTCACCTATTAACCCTTGTGTAACAGTCTGGCCTAATCCAGCCCTTTTTCATTTTGATAAGAGTTGGCCTGTCAGCATTTTCAGTTGACAGGCAGATGCGCCTATTAGGTATCATACCACCGGCGGCATTAAAAACCTGCTCTGACAAAACACTAGCGGCAGGGCAGGCCAGGACCTCCAAGGCGTCGAGAGCCAGTTCATGCCACGTGTCCAGTTTGGTTACTCAATAGTTAAAAGGCACAGAGGAATCATGGAAGATGTTGGTACAGTCAGCAACGTACTCCTTCAGCATATTGCAAAACTTTTACCTCCTTGTCAGAGTACCCGGCGCATCAGGGCCTATGCGCTGGGAGGGTCTGAGAAAACTGTTCCACACCTTTGATAGTATTCCCCTGCTTCTGCTGCATCGTATTTGTGTCTCCCTAACCTGTACTCCTTTGTTGTCCAATGAATTGTGAGCTCTGTCACCAGCATTTTCAGATGGGTATTTTTTTAATAATTCCTCAACAAGGGCCTTCTGGTACTGCAACATTTTATTAGACCTTTCCGCCATCAGAAGGAGAGATAAAAAGTTCCCCTTGTAGCATGGGTCTAGAAGTGTGACCAACCAGTAATTACTGTCATCCAGAAGGCATACAACGCGAGGGTGATGGGGGAGGCAGAGGAACTTAAAGTCAGCCATGACTTCACTGTCCTGACCAAGAGGACAACTGTCCATGCTCCCCTTTTCATCCTCCTTCTGGTCCACCTCCTCATTCTCCCTCTCCTCAGGCCATCTACACTGAACTGACAGTATGAATGTTGTGTGGGTAGTGCCAACTGCAGAGTAGGAAACCATCTCCTGTTCCTTCATTATCACACAATCTGCATTGAGATAAGATTAGACTGGGCTGTGTGGCATCACCCTGCATAGTTCCTTGCTCCATCTCATCATGCTCCGCCTGCAATGCCTCCTCTTTAATTGTGAGCAGCGATCGTTTCAGTAGACAGAGAAGTGGGATGGTGATGCTAATTATGGTGTCATAACCCCTCACCATCTTGGTGGAGTCCTCTGCTGCTCACAAATCCTTATTAACATATACAAGGTTGAGTTCCAACATGTGTTGACATCGCCCACCAGTCAGTGAGCTGGAAGCTGCAAACGCTGATGAAGGAGAGCGAAGGCGGCGGAGGCTGTAGCTGACTTTCTGAAATGGGCAGACATGTGGTGTACTTTCACAAGCAGATCAGGCAGATCCAGGTAGGTTTTGATAAATCACTGAACCACTAGATTAAGCACATGGCCCAGGCATGGTACGTGTGTGAGGTTGCCAAGCTTCAGAGCCGCCACCATATTTCGGCCATTGTCACACATGACCATGCCTGGCTGTAGTGGTGAAACCCTGCCTAGTTACAGCTGTCAACAACTCTGCACTGGTTTGCGGTTTGTCCCCTAAGCATATTAGCTTCAGCACTTCCTGTTGCCACTTAGGCGAGGCAGTGCTGCACTTTTTCCAGCTTCTGACTGATGTGGTCATTTCAGAGAAGGAGGCTGAAGCAGAGGAGGAGGTGCAGGAGCTGTAGAATGTGGGGGCAACCCTTATTGACCCAGGGCCTGCAATCTTTGGTGTTGGGAGGACGTGTTCCATTCCAGGGTCCGACTGGGTCCAGGTTTCCACTATATTAACTCAGTGTGCCATCAGCGAGGTGTACCGTCCCTGGCCACAAGCACTTGTCCATGTGTCTGTGGTTAAGTGGACCTTCCCAGTAACTGCGTTGTTGTGGGCATGGGTAATGTTCTGGGACATGTGTTCGTGTAATGCAGGGATGGCACACCAGGAGAAATAGTGGTGGCTGGGGACCAAGTACCGAGGGACGGCCGCCGCTATGAGGTTTCGAAGATTCCGTCTCAACGATCCTAAAAGGCAACATTTCAAATATAAGCATTCGAGAAATGTGCTATTTTATTGTTGTGTCTTGTAAATGGTTGGCTGCATATTTGCACTTGCGTTCAAAGGACAGGCGTAGGGACAACTGAACGCTGCGCTGGGACGTGGATGTGGTCACTGATGGTGGTGGTTGTGAGTGTGCAATAACAGGTGCAGTGCAGGAGGCATCTTCACCAGCGCCATGGACAGGGGATTGGAATGCATGCACAACAGCGGAACAGACAGTTGTATCACCTGCAGACACTGTTTCTGAACCCTGGCGTTCGGCCCAACTAGTCAGATGCTTTGCTGTCATGTGCCTGAGCATGCTGGTGTTAGTCAGCTGGTAGTTTTTCTGTCCCTGCTGATGCTGGCATGGCAGAGGTTGCAAATGGCCTTTTTGGGTTAACTGGTCAGTCTTTAAAAAAGAGCAAGACTCTGGAAGACCTAACAGTTGGACTAGCACCTACCCTCATGTTGGTGTTCCAGGGAACAGTTGCTCGCCTTGTGTCTGTGGCCTCCCACTGCTTGTTCCTGCCTGTTGTGGTGCTATGCATCCCTCCCCCTCTGTGCTGCTGTCCTCGATATGCATGTCACCTTGCCAGGGTCATTGGGTCTGTGACTTCATTGTCCACCACCTTGTCTTCCACTTCCGCAACCTGGGCCTTCTCCTGACTTGTTGGCAATTGTGTCTCATCATAATCATCCACCTCTTGCAACAGTAATTGCACTTTCCCACCGTCGCCTTCGTGTGACCGTGGCTGCTCAAATATTTGGGTATCGCTACATGCGGTCTCCTCTTGCCTCGCTTGAAGCAGGCCAGATGAGATGAGAGGCCCACATCTATAAATGGGAAAGTGAACAGCTCTTCGGAGTGTCCAAGTGTGGGATCAATTGTCTCCGGCACTCAGCATGGTGGGAGGAAGGAGGGTGAGGGTAAGGAATATGTGGTCCTGACTCATGGATATTAAGAATGGACCGTGTGGAAGACAGGGTGGTGGTGGTGGCAAACTGACTGGAAACTTTGTCTACTGTCCAACCAACAACCTTTTCACACTGCTCTGGCTTCGATAATGGTGTTTCACGGCCCCCTACAAAGTGGGACAGGAAGGTATGGTGACATGATGTGGGTGCTTGTTGTGCTACCTCAGCAGGCATAATTTCAGCTTGCTCACAGCCTCAGCCTCTACATGCACCATCACGTCCACTTCCCCGTCCCTTGCCACGCGTCTTGCCCATTTTAAATGGAGTGTAATATTTGGCACGCTCCAAAAAAATTCACGATTATTACCGCAGTAATATTGAATCACGTCTGATGACCATGGTTTTAGGCAGTGGCGTTATAGATATGGTATTGGTCAGTGACTAAGTGTGAATAAGTTAAACAATGCACAACTGGCAGACTTTAACTGGAGTGTAATATTTGGCACGCTCCAAAAAATGTCACAATTATTATGGAAGTAATATTGGATCATGTCTGATGACCACGGTTTTATGCAGTGGCCTTATAGATATGGTATTGCTCAGTGACATGAATAAAGAGAAAATTTCAGTTCACCCCTGAGGTGTAATCCCAGTCTGGCATGGAGCACGGAGTCCTCGCTGCTGCACAGCGCCTGGGTCAATGAGGATGTGAAGATGGATCCATCTTCACTTCCTCATTGCTCAGTGACCAAGTGTGAATAGGTTGAACAACACACAACTGGCAGACTTTAACTGGAGTGTAATATTTGGCACACTCTGCCTGTCTGAAGAGTAGACTGTGACTAGCATAGGGTCACCGTGTCTGATATAGACCCGATGATGTTTTGCGGCCAGCCATTCACTGTAATGCCACAAACAACATGGCTGCGGCATTACAGTGAGTGGCAGGCAGTCCCCGCATGTTTATTAGCTGTTTAACCCCTTAATAACATCTGACGTACTAATACGCGTCTGTGCCCTGGGACTTAAGAGCCAGACCCGTATTAGTACGTCATGGCGATCGCGCGCGCACACAGGCTGTGCGGGCGCGATCGCCGCCGGGTGTCAGCTGATTGTCACAGCTGACACCCGGTACTATGTGCAGGGAGCGGTCACGCACCGCTCCCAGCACATTAACCCCCGCGATGCTGCGATCGAAGTCGATCGAAGTCGATCGCGGCATTGCGGGGGCAAGGGGAGGTGATCGCCGATACTCACCTCCTCTTCCGGCTTCCAGCGCAGTCTGCAAAGGCTTCCCGGGTGTTGCCATGACGACCCGATGTCGTCATGACAACATCCGGGTCACCAGAGAGCAGGAAGATTGCTTGGACATGCGCAGTGCATCTCCAAGCAATCTTCACACTGTGCACTTCTGACAGCCTTCATGGCATAGGGATGGTGCTCCATTCCTGTGCCATGCAGGCGATCAGAAAAAAAAAAGTGAAAGTCCCAGAGTGGGACAAAGTAATAAAGTGTATAAACTGTGTGAAAGTGGAAAAAAAAAAAAAAAAAAAATGTGCAAAAATATTATAAAAAAATAAAAAAAATAATACACCAAAAATAAAAATATAATGTACCCATCAATAAATATTATTATAAAAAAAATAAAAAAAAAACAATAAAAGTACACATATTTGGTATCGCCGCGTCCGGAACAACCTGACCTATAAAACTGTCCCACTAGTTAACCCCTTCAGTGAACACGGTAAAAAAAAAAAAAAAAACACCAAGCAAAAAACAATGCTTTATCACCATACCGCCAAACAAAAAGTGGAATAACACGCGATCAAAAAGACGCATATAAATAAAAATGATACCGCTGAAAACGTCATCTCGTCCCGCAAAAAACAAGCCGCCATATAGCTCCATCAGCCGAAAAATAAAAAAGTTATAGCTCTCAGAATAAAGCGATACTAAAAAATATTTTTTTCTATAAAATAGCTTTTATTGTGTATAAGCGCCAAAACATAGAAAAATTATACAAATGTGGTACCGCTGTAAACGTACTGACCCGAAGAGTAAAGCTGCCTCATCAATTTTACCACACGCGGAACAGAATAAAAAAAAACAAAAAAAAACAATTCCTGAATTGTTGGTTTTTGTTTATTCTGCCTCCCAAAAATCGGAATAGAAAGCGATCAAAAAATGTCACGTGCCTGAAAATGGCACCAATAACAACGTCAAGTCATCCCGCAAAAAACGAGCCGTCACATGACTGTCTGCCAAAATTTGGAAAAATTATAGCTCTCAAAATATGGCGATGCAAAAACTAGATTTTACAAAAAATGCGTCTTTTAGTGTGTGACAGCTGTCAGTCATAAAAACCCCATATGATTCTGGCATTGCTGTAATCACACCGACCCGAAGAATAAAGTCGTCTAATCACTTATACCGCACAAGGAACGGCGTCAAAAATAAACTCTTGAGTTAGGATTGGGCTAGGGTTAGGGCTGGGTTTGGGGCTAGGGTTGTGCTGGGGCTAGGGTTGTGCTGGGGCTAGGGTTGTGCTGGGGCTAGGGTTGTGCTAGGGTTAGGGCTGGGGTTGGGATTTTTTTCAAAAGTAAGAAAAAAAGATGACGATATGGCGACTAGTGTTGAGAGCAAGTGCTCGCTACTTGAGTTTGCATCGGGTGCTCTGGTATGCATTTAGTATCGTGGGTATTTGAGTGACATGCTCGAGTCTCTGCCCCATATGCTTCGCGGCCAAAAAACTTTACGGGGATTGCCTGCCATGCACGAGCGATCCCCGCATGTTTTTTTTTGGATGTCTAATAACCGTGAAACATGCGGAGCAGGGACTCGAGCATGTCACTCGAGCACACGCTGTACATGGTGCATACCTGAGTACCCGATGCAAACTCAAGTAGCGAGCACTTGCGCTCAAGAATAATGAAAACTTATTCAATATGATGACCTAATGTAAACAAATAATGTGCCGTACCTCTGGGTTCAAAATGTTCACTATACACCTTAATAAAATCTTTGAGGGGTATAGTTTCCAAAATGGGGACACTTGTGGGGGAGCTCCACTGTTTAGGCACATCACGGGCTCTCCAAACGCGACATGGTGTCCGCTAACAAATTGAATGGAAAATCGGCTCAAATTCTTAGCGGACGCCATGTTGCGTTTGGAGAGCCCCTGTGTGTCCAAACATTGGAGCTCCCCCACAAGTGACCCCATTTTGGAAACTAGACCCCCCAAGGCACCTATCTAGATGCATAGTGAGCACTTAGAACCCCCAGGTGCTTCACAAATTGATTCGTAAAAATGAAAAAGTGAAAATAAAACACTTTTTCATTTTTATGAATCAATTTGTGAAGCACCTGGGGTTCCAAGTGCTCACTATGAATCTAGATAGGTGCCTTGGGGGGTCTAGTTTCCAAAATGGGGTCACTTGTGGGGGAGCTCCAATGTTTGGGCACACAGGGACTCTCTAAATGCAACATGGTATCCGCTAACAAATTGAATGGAAAAATCGGCTCAAATTGTTAGCGGACACCACATTGCGTTTGGAGAGCCCCTCTGTGCCCAAACTTTGGAGCTCCCCCACAAGTGACCCCATTTTGGAAACTAGACCCCCCAAGGCACCTTTCTAGATGCATAGTGAGCACTTGGAACCCCCAGGTGCTTCACAAATTGATTCGTAAAAATGAAAAAGTGAAAAAAAAAACACTTTTTCATTTTTATGAATCAATTTGTGAAGCACCTGGGGTTCCAAGTGCTCACTATGAATCTAGATAGGTGCCTTGGGGGGTCTAGTTTCCAAAATGGGGTCACTTGTGGGGGAGCTCCAATGTTTGAGCACACAGGGACTCTCCAAATGCAACATGATATCCGCTAACAAATTGTCGGCTCAAATTGTTAGCGGATATCATGTTGCATTTGGAGAGTCCCTGTGTGCCCAAACATTGGAGCTCCTCCACAAGTGACCCCATTTTGGAAACTAGACCCCCCAAGGCACCTATCTAGATGCATAGTGAGCACTTGGAACCCCTAGGTGCTTCACAAATTAATTCGTAAAAATGAAAAAGTGTTTTTTTTTTCACTTTTTCATTATTACGAATCAATTTGTGAAGCACCTGGGGGTTCCAAGTGCTCACTATGCATCTAGAAAGGTGCCTTGGGGGGTCTAGTTTCCAAAATGGGGTCACTTGTGGGGGAGCTCCAAAGTTTGGGCACAGAGAAGCTCTCCAAACGCAATGTGGTGTCCGCTAACAATTTGAGCCGATTTTCCATTCAATTTGTTAGCGGATACCATGTTGCATTTAGAGAGTCCCTGTGTGCCCAAACATTGGAGCTCTCCCACAAGTGACCCCATTTTGGAAACTAGACCCCCCAAGGCACCTATCTAGATGCATAGTGAGCAGTTGGAACCCCCAGGTGCTTCACAAATTGATTCATAAAAATGAAAAAGTGTTTTTTTTTTCACTTTTTCATTGTTACGAATCAATTTGTGAAGCACCTGGGGGTTCCAAGTGCTCACTATGCATCTAGATAGGTGCCTTGGGGGGTCTAGTTTCCAAAATGGGGTCACTTGTGGGGGAGCTCCAATGTTTGGGCACACAGCAGCTCTCCAAACGCAACATGGTGTCGCTAACAATTTGAGCCAATTTTGCGTTAAATTTGTTAGCGGACACCATGTTGCATTTAGAGAGCCGCTGTGTGCCCAAATATTGGAGCTCCCCCACAAGTGACCCCATTTTGGAAACTAGACCACCCAAGGCACCTATCTAGATGCATAGTGAGCACTTGGAACCCTCAGGTGCTTCACAAATTGATTCATACAAATGAAAAAGTGTTTTTTTTTTCACTTTTTCATTGTTACGAATCAATTTGTGAAGCACCTGGGGGTTCCAAGTGCTCACTATGCATCTAGATAGGTGCCTTGGGGGGTCTAGTTTCCAAAATGGGGTCACTTGTGGGGGAGCTCCAATGTTTGGGCACACAGGGACTCTCTAAATGCAACATGGTGTCCTCTAACAAATTTAACGGAAAATCGGCTCAAATTGTTAGCGACACCATGTTGCGTTTGGAGAGCCGCTGTGTGCCCAAACATTGGAGCTCCCCCACAAGTGACCCCATTTTGGAAACTAGACCCCCCAAGGCACCTATCTAGATGCATTGTGAGCACTTGGAACACTCAGGTGCTTCACAAATTGATTCATAAAAATGAAAAAGTGTTTTTTTTTTTCACTTTTTCATTGTTACGAATCAATTTGTGAAGCACCTGGGGGTTCCAAGTGCTCACTATGCATCTAGATAGGTGCCTTGGGGGGTCTAGTTTCCAAAATGGGGTCACTTGTGGGGGAGCTCCAATGTTTGGGCACACAGCAGCTCTCCAAACGCAACATGGTGTCGCTAACAATTTGAGCCAATTTTGCGTTAAATTTGTTAGCGGACACCATGTTGCATTTAGAGAGCCGCTGTGTGCCCAAATATTGGAGCTCCCCCACAAGTGACCCCATTTTGGAAACTAGACCACCCAAGGCACCTATCTAGATGCATAGTGAGCACTTGGAACCCTCAGGTGCTTCACAAATTGATTCATACAAATGAAAAAGTGTTTTTTTTTTCACTTTTTCATTGTTACGAATCAATTTGTGAAGCACCTGGGGGTTCCAAGTGCTCACTATGCATCTAGATAGGTGCCTTGGGGGGTCTAGTTTCCAAAATGGGGTCACTTGTGGGGGAGCTCCAATGTTTGGGCACACAGGGACTCTCTAAATGCAACATGGTGTCCTCTAACAAATTTAACGGAAAATCGGCTCAAATTGTTAGCGACACCATGTTGCGTTTGGAGAGCCGCTGTGTGCCCAAACATTGGAGCTCCCCCACAAGTGACCCCATTTTGGAAACTAGACCCCCCAAGGCACCTATCTAGATGCATTGTGAGCACTTGGAACACTCAGGTGCTTCACAAATTGATTCATAAAAATGAAAAAGTGTTTTTTTTTTTCACTTTTTCATTGTTACGAATCAATTTGTGAAGCACCTGGGGGTTCCAAGTGCTCACTATGCATCTAGAAAGGTGCCTTGGGGGGTCTAGTTTCCAAAATGGGGTCACTTGTGGGGGAGCTCCAAAGTTTGGGCACACATGGGCTCTCCAAACACAACATGGCGTCCGCTAATTATTCAAGCAAATTTTACAATCAAAAAGTCAAATAGCGCTCCTTCCCTTCCGAGCCCTGCCGTGCGCCCAAACAGTATTTTTTCCCCAAATATTGGGTATCTGCGTGCCCAGGGGAAATTGCACAACAAATTTTGGGGTCCATTTTTTCTTGTTACCCCTGTGAAAATAAAAAAAATTGGGTCTAAATTAACATTTTTGTGAAAAAAGTTAAATGTTAATTTTTTTCTTCCACATTCAAAAAATTCCTGTGAAGCACCTGAAGGGTTAATAAAGTTCTTGAATGTGGTTTTGAGCACCTTGAGGGGTGCAGTTTTTAGAATGGTGTCACTTTTGGGTATTTTCTGTCATAAAGACCTCTCAAAGTGACTTCAAATGTGATGTGGTCCCTAAAAAAATGGTTTTGTAAATTTTGTTGGAAAAATGAGAAATCGCTGGTCAACTTTTAACCCTTATAGCTCCCTAACAAAAAAAAATTTTGGTTCCAAAATTGTGCTGATGTAAAGTAGACATGTGGGAAATGTTATTTATTAACTCTTTTGTGTGACATATCGCTCTGATTTCAGGGCTTAAAAATTCAAATTTTGAAAATTGCAAAATTTTCAAAATTTTCGCCAAATTTCCGTTTTTTTCACAAATAAACGCAAGTGATATCGAAGAAATTTTTCCACAATCATGAAGTACAATATGTCACGAAAAAACAATCTCAGAATCAGGGGGATCCGTTGAAGCGTTCGAGAGTAATTACCTCATAAAGTGACAGTGGTCAGAATTGTAAAAATTGGCCCGGTCATTAACGTGCAAACCACCCGCGGGGCTTAAGGGGTTAAACAGTGCCAAACATGCGGGGCAGGGCTTCGAGCTCCCGTCTGAGCATCCCGGCAGTACGCGCCGTGCGGCGAGCATCTATAACAGTGATATGCTCGGGCGAGAACCGAGCAGTAGCGAGCACACTCGCTCATCACTATTGGGCATCCAATATGCGACTCCATTTTGTAATTAGGATACATATTCCCCATCTGTTGATTGGTGCGGTCCCATAAATGAATAGGTGACAGTTTGTTGTCACTGGATAACCAGTTTAAGTAATCTCTTTCTGCATTAGCAAAATTGTACATGTTATAGAAGTAATGTATCAGTTTATCTGGATTATAATGCAATTCTTGAATATTTTAAACATGCTGTAAAGTATTGCGATATAGCTGCTAGCTTGGACTTTTAATGCATATGAAATTTAATGTAACCCTGGTTGCAATATCAGTTTGACAGTGTTAACATTAAATTGAAAACTACTGTAGATAACATAAAACAGAAAGGCTTATGTTTACTGGTTAACAGTAACAAGGTCAATTCAAATAATTGATACATAAGCTATTTATTCTAAGAATTGTGTAAAAGACCAGGGGACATCATTTTCAAGAGTGAAATTTTATCAATTTCATAAGAGCTTCTTTATGGTTTATAGATAGACAAAGGCTTAGAATAAAAACAATAACAGAAAAAAAAGATTAGATATTATTCTTATGTTCAATGATTATTAGTACAAGTTAATTTCATCCAACTTCCCATTGCAGTAACATAGATCGGAATTACATTGTGCTTAAGTTTGATGTTGCCTGCTTTATCCTACTTTATGTAACTAGAACTTAGCATTAGGGAACACTAAAACTATAACTAATGCTTATATCAATAATTCTGCTAACTGTTTTCTGCAAATGAACCATATTTACTGGGGGATGTGCATTTGTTGCCTATTCATCCTCCCCACATACTACCTATAGTCTTCTATTAACAGTAGCTGTAACTTGGTGTGTCATTAAAGCTGCAAATTTTATCATTGAATGCAGAGAATAATTGAATGCCCAGACCTAGGGAGGTGGAAGAGTTCAAAAGTGGAGAGAGAGGGTGTATATATACCTGGTGTGTCTAAGAGGGAGGTGCTGGCTATATTCATTTCTACTTGTGAAGGCTTAGCAAGAGCAGTACTTTGTCCTCTCTGGAGCTTAAGGCTGAGTTCGCATTTGTCTAAGCATTCTCCCCTTGTTTGTCTACCCTTGTTGTCTATAGAATTTAGTGAAGATCGACTAGTGCTCATCTCCTCCCTTCCCTAGCCTTAGCCATACACCAAGAAAAGACACGGCATGGCACGTGTGCGGCGATTTCTGAAGAGGCAATATAGGGACAGTAGTTGAGACAGGGTGATACTAGACCAGACTAGGAGGTCTCCACTCCCTCCTTTCCCTAGTGTCTGGGCTCCCTTTCCCTCTTTCCTCTGTGTTGCACTAAGTCTTTCCCACACCTGGCGTGATAACTACAAATGACTAATATTGTTGGTTTTTATATGATGCAAAGCTATACATTCAGTTCATAGTAAGTTATCATGCAAAAAATGGATACAACATATTGCAGTTAAAGGGAAGGAGAAATTATCACTTGAGGAGTAGTAAATATGCTGCCATATAGCCCTTCATATTTATGAGCTCTATGTAAACCTGCTCCCACCAGTCATTCGTAGCTTCTTGTCTATGCACTGTGTGAAAAAAGCCATCAATGAGGTGCATGGGGTCTTGTAGAGCTCAGTACTCAGAGAACTTATAGCGCTGCACCAGATAAGGCAGTGACTTCATCAAAACTGCACCAAGCAGTCCAGTAAGTGCCCCTGCATTACACTGTTCTTACATGGGGTAGGAAAAGCCCCTAGACTGATTGAGTTTAAGTGTAATTTTACTGTATTTCATAAGATAATTTCTATGTAGTGTATCAAATCTGGCTGTCGATCTCAATTAGCTTCATTTAATTTAATAAGATCAAGCCATACTAATTCCCTAATAGTTAAAGCATTTCATTAGCTAGACACTTTTCATTGCATCTCTGAAAGTATTTGTAAAAATATTAAAACATGTTCACTAACATTTAGAATTATTTAGAACACTTTTGATAGAGAGATAGAGAGAAAAAAAGAGAAGAAAATACACAAATTAAGTGCCCAGGTAAAGAGCATTTCAATGTACTTAAATGGTGAAAAAATACACTCATTATATTTGTAAATGAATTTTTAAAGAGGCTATTGTTATACATCATATGTCGGGCTCTTGTCTTTGATGCAGGCTCAGGATCTGAGCCTGCATCTTTTCCTGGCTGGTAATGTCTGAGTTATATAGCCAACATCTAGCTCTAACAGCAGCTGAGCCACGATTCTTCCACAGCTATTAAACTATTTCTGACAGCAACATTTAAATGCACAAACTAGTAGGTATGTGCTGTTTCACCAGCCTATCACTCCCTCCTCCACCACAATACATCTACCTGGTGCCATGGCAGCCAAGGTCCTGCAAAAGCCCTCTGGCATTTTTTTTAAATCTATGGTGCTTACAATGAAACATGTTGGTGGCAGTGTCCTTACATGGCGGTGCATGAGTGCTGCTGGTGTCCAGAAGTTACATTTCATTGATGTCTTAATTTCACAGATTTATTGCTCTATATTGAATGAGAAGATGCTACCATCACTCTTGGTAGATGTGCACTTTTTCAACATGATAATGATCCAAAGCACAAATCTTTTGCATTTCCAAAGAATAACAGGGTGAAAGTGATTCAGTGGCCAAGTATGTCTCCTGATCTGAACCCAATGAAAATACCCACAGGGAATTCTAAAGAGACAAATTGGGCTCTCCATCCTGCATCCCGGCTCAAAAAGAGGTCATTCTTGAAGAATGGAAAAAGAAAATGTTGGCGATTTGTTCATTCCAAACTTAGAAGACTTGAAGCAGTCTTTAAAAATCATGGAGGTCATACAAAATACTAGTAGTAGTAGTTTTTTACAGTAGCACGGACTGCTAGTCAGCAAAGCATTCCGAATGGTAATATGCATCCAAAAATGTACAGCTCCAAGCCAATTAAATATTATATTTTAATGAAACATTTAAATTTCATAGTCCAAGTGAAAAAAATGAAGAAAAAACACCCAAAATAAAGCATTTCAAATGCAAACAAGCATCCTTAGGTTATGTGTGCTCGATCAGGAATTGCTTGCAGAAATTTCTGCAGCGTTTCTGTAAGTTTCTGCACCTTTTGGCATCAAAAATGCTGTGGAAATTCTGTGAGATTTTGATGCATTTTTTTTGCATTTACATGCATTTTTGCCTGTAAATTTGCCATGCGTATTTTCCATAGCATTGTATAGGAAAAACGCAGACAAATCCGCCAAAGAATGGACATGCTGCTTCTTTTTTCTCACATTAAATCCTGTCAGGAAAATTCCTTATCATGTGCACAGATATTCCAAAATCTCATAGAAAATGCTGTTTTTGGGGCCAAATCCTCCCGGATTTTCCGCTGCAAAACACATAAAAAACACACCGTGTGCACATACCCTTAGTCGTGGTGTGAATTAAAAGATTGACAGAGTGGGTTACATATATGGGTAACAACCATGATAATAGTGCAAAGGAGTGGGCTTAACCCTATCAATACTATGATTAGAAATCTTAAAATCTCATGATTTTCTCATCTGAAACAATATATCAAAAAAAGAGTGACTATATGACATTTAATAATGGAACATCAATTCCCTCCTTAATTTATATTTTTTGGGCAAATTGTATCCACAATAAACAGCCAAAAATCTTATATATGTACAGTATATTTGAATTCATATTTTCTATACAATTTAGATATTCCCTTAATTTTAGTTTTCTGCATATGCAACCTATATAATATTTATTACATAATGTGCATGTTATTATATCTACCCCATTTTCACAGTTAATTCTATTTTAAGATTTCTAAACATAGGATTGATAAGCTAATCATAGGATTGATTGTTAACCCACATCTGTTTTCTATTGTCATGGGTGTTAACCTATATATATTACCAACCCTGTCGTTCTTTCACGCCATGACTGAGGATAAGTGGCCTAACTAAAGTCTGATGGCTCCTGGTGCAAGATTTGGACCGGGCTTCCCCCCCTGATATATATGTATATATAAGTTGTCTATCCTGGTATATATGTCACTCATTATGGTATGTGTGCCATCAATCCTGGTATATGTCCTTTATCTTGAGCCCCATCCTGGTATATATATGCCCCATCCTGATATATGTTTATATATATATATATATATATATATATATATATATACATATATATATATCCCCCATTCTTCCGCAGTTCTTTAATGTATAGAAAAAAAGTAAACCATTATACTCACCAGGGGTATACATAGAAGTCATGGGGCCCTTTAACCACTTCGCACCAGAGCCTGTTTTTGCCTTCGTGACCGGGCCAATTTTTTCAATTCTGACCACTGTTATTTTATGAAGCAATTACTCTGGAACACTTCAACGGATTCCCCTGATTCTGAGATTGTTTTTTCGTGACATATTGTACTTCATGATAGTGGTAAAATTTCTTTGATATCACATGCGTTTATTTGTGAAAAAATCGGAAATTTGATGAAAATTTTGAAAATTTTGCAATTTTCAAACTTTGAATTTTCATGCCCTTAAATCAGAGAGATATGTCACACAAAATACTTAATAAATAACATTTCCCACATGTCTACTTTACATCAGCACAATTTTGGAACCAAAATTTTTTTTGTTAGGGAGCTATAAGGGTTAAAATTTGACCAGCGATTTCTCATTTTTCCAACAAAATTTACAAAAACATTTTTTTAGGGACCACATCATATTTGAAGTCACTTTGAGGGGTCTTTATGACAGAAAATACCCAAAAGTGACACCGTTCTAAAAACTGCACCCCTCAAGGTTCTCAAAACCACATTAAAGAACTTTATTAACCCTTCAGGTGCTTCACAGGAATTTTTGGAATGTGGAAGAAAAAAATTAACATTTAACTTTTTTCACAAAAATGTTACTTTAGACCCAATTTTTTTTATTTTCACAGGGGTAACAGGAAAAAATGGACCCCAAAATTTTTTGTGAAATTTCTCTTGAGCGTGCTGATACCCCATATGTGAGGGAAAACCACTGTTTGGGCGCACGGCAGGGCTCGGAAAGGAAGGAGCGCCATTAGACTTTTTGAATGTAAAATTTGTCTGAATAATTAGCAGACACCATGTTGCGTTTGGAGAGCTCCTGATGTGACTAAACAGTGGAAACCCCCCACAAGTGACACCATTTTGGAAACTAGACCCCTTAGTGAACATATCTAGATGTGTGGTGAGCATCTTGAACCCCAAGGTGCTTCACAGAAGTTTATAATATTGAGCTGTAAAAATAAAATTTTCACATTTTTCCCACAAAAACGTTTTTCATCCCTTAATTTTCCATTATCATAATGGTAATAGGATAAATTGCACCATGAAATTTGTTGTGCAATTTCTCCTGAACACGCCGATACCCCATATGTGGGGGAAAACCACTGTTTGGGCGCACGGCAGGGTTTGGAAGGGAAGGAGCGCCATTTGACTTTTTGAATGTAAAATTTGTCTGAATAATTAGCGGACGCCATGTTGCATTTGGGGAGCCCCTGATGTGCCTAAACAGTGGAAACCCCCCACAAGTGACACCATTTTGGAAACTAGACCCCTTAGGGAACTTATCTAGATGTGTGGTGAGCACCTTGAACCCCAAGGTGCTTCACAGAAGTTTATAATAATCAGCTGTAAAAATAAAATTTTCACATTTTTCCCACAAAAACATTTTTCATCCCTTAATTTTGCATTATCATAGGGGTAATAGGATAAATTGCACCATGAAATTTGTTGTGCAATTTCTCCTGAACACGCCGATACCCCATATGTGGAGGCAAACCACTGTTTGGGCGCACGGCAGGGCTCAGAAGGGAAGGAGCGCCATTTGACTTTTTGAATGTAAAATTTGTTTGAATAATTAGCGGACGCCATGTTGCATTTGGGGAGCCCCTGATGTGCCTAAACAGTGGAAACCCCCCACAAGTGACACCATTTTGGAAACTAGACCCCTTAGGGAACTTATCTAGATATGTGGTGAGCACCTTGCACCCCCAGCTGCTTCAAAGAAGTTTATAATATTGAGCCATAAAAATAAAATTTTCACATTTTTCCCACAAAAAAAGTTTTCCTTTCCCTAATTTTGTACTATCATAAGGGTAATAGGATAAATTGCACCATGAAATTTGTTGTTCAATTTCTCCTGAACACGCCGATACCCCATATGTGGGGGAAAACCACTGCTTTGGTGTACGGCAGGGTTCGGAAGAGAAAGGAGCGCTATGTTGGCTGGGATAGGCAGCAGACACCATGTCACATTTGAAGAGTCGCTGACATGCCGAAACAGCAGAAACCCCCACAAGTGACCCCATTTTGTTAACTACACCTCTCAAGGAATTCACCTAGGGAAGTAGTGAGTATTTTTTAATTTTTAAATTTATACCATTGGGCAGTGAAAAAAGCATAATTATATTTTTACCACAAAAAAATGTTTTACCCTCAGATTTTACATTTTCACACAGGGCAATGGGTAAAAATGGTGCCGAAATGTGTCACACAATTTCTTCTAAAAGTGGCAATACCCCATATGTGGCTGTATCGTACCGCTCAGCCATATGGCGAGATCTGGGGGGGACGGAGTGCTATTTGACAATTGGAGAACAAATTATTGTAGAATAGGCATTTGGATTTGGGAGCACAAAATTTTTTGAATTTCTTTTGGGGGGCAAGGGCCATTTCGCTTTTCCAGAGCCTTTCTGCTACCAGTAACTTGGAAGTCCCTTATATTTTTAACAGATGACGGACCTGAGTGGAGACTAGCTTTTTTTGAGGACTGAGTTGAAGCTTTTATTGGGAACATTTTACGTAACATTTATCCGGCGCTCTAGGCTGAGCACTTACATCGGGGTTTCCATCTAAATTTCCAAGTGATGTAATTCAGATGAAACCCCTGCGGGATCCATTCACTGTAATGAGGCTGCAGAGTTACTCTGGACTCCGACTGGCCTCTGTTTAGCGGTGTCCTTTTTTTCAGAAGCGCACAAAACTGTGGCCAACCGCACTTTTATGCACGCCTAAAACAAATGACACCGTGGGATCACAGGCCAGACGGCATCCACAGTGGCCTATATCTGCCTCATTACAGGGAATCTTCAGTCATGGGTTCCGGCTGAATCACATATTTCAGAGATTTACATGGAAACTCTGGCGTAAGTGCTCAGCGCAGAGCGCAGGATAAATGTGTGCCGAGCCATACTGCGATCTTTGGGAGACATAATAAACAAATCAGTAGCAGGTGAAGAATTGGTTTTATTTATTTTTTACGACGTTCCTAGTGTGATATAACTGATTAGATTACTTTATTCTTCGGGTCGGTGCGATTACAGAGATACCAGATTTATATCCGGTTTCTATGACTGACAGCTGTCACACACTAAGACGCTTTTTTTTTGCAAATCTAGTTTTTGCATCGCCATATTTTGAGAGCTATAATTTTTCCATATTTCGGCCGACAGAGTCATGTGATGGTTTGTTTTTTGCGGGACGAGTTGACATTTTTATTGGTACCATTTGTGGGTACGTAACATTTTTTGATCGCTTTCTATTCCATTTTTTGGAAGGTAAAATTAACAAAAACCAACAATTCAGGAATTGTTTTTTGAGGTTTTTTTTTATGCTGTTCTGCGTGTGGTAAAAGTGATCAGGCAGCGTTATTCTTCGGGTCAGTATGTTTACAGCGATACTACACTTACTGTATTTTTTTTATGTTTTGGCGCTTTTACACAATAAAACAATTTTATAGAAAAAATATTTTTTTTGCATTGCTTTATTCTGAGAGGTATAACTTTTTTATTTTTTGGCTGATGGAGCTGTATAGCAGCTTGATTTTTGCGGAACAAGATGACGTTTTCAGCGGTACCATTTCTATTTCCATTTTGCTTTTTGATCGCATTTTTTTCCACTTTTTGTTTGGCGATATGAGGAAAAAGCATATTTTTTTGCTCCGTTTTTTATTTATTTTTATTACGGTGTACACATAAGGAGTTAATTAGTGTGACAGTTTTATAGCTCGGGTTGTTTCGGACGCGGCAATACCAAATATGTGTACTTTTTTTTATTTTTGCATAAATATATGGATTTATCGGTTTATATTTTATTTATTTATTTTTATTTATTTTGTATTTTTTTTAACAGTTTCAAAACATTTTTTTTTACTTTTTTTTACATTTTTACTTAGTCCCTGTATGGGACATTAATTTTTATTTTTCTGATCCCTGATCTCATGTAATGTAATAGACATGTATTACATTATATGAGATCTTCACTGACTGTTTCACAGTCTCCTGTCTGGCATCAGCTACAGGCTGAAGCCAGACAGGAAGGACACCATATATGGCAGAGCTGGAGGCGGTCATGTGACCTCCAGCTGCCATAGCAACGCCAGGTATTGAAAGCAATCAAGGGGTCGTCGGAGAGGTAAGTGGACGACCCCCTCTCCTCCTGCTGTCTTCTATATGCCGCGATCACTATAGATCGCGGCATATAGAAGACAGCAAAAGGTTAACATCACTGGGACCTGATCTAATCAGGTCCAGATGATGCTCCCTGTCAGAGCTAACGCTCTGCACCGCTCTCACAGCGCTTGCAGGACCCTGGGGGTCCTGAGCACTGCGAGACCACCCACCGTTTTTAAACGTCCGCGCTGCACAGAGTCCAGGCAGCGCGGACGTTTATCTACAGTGGGCGGTCGGGAAGCGGTTAACAGAAGTATAATGCATTCCCCATAGTCCTCCATATAGTATAATGCACTCCACATAGTCCTCTATGTATTATAATGCACAGCCCATAGTCCTCCAAATAATATAATGCATCCTCCATAATCCTCCATACAGTGTAATACACAGTCCATACTCCTCCATATAGTATAATGCACAGCCCATAGTCATCCATATAGTATAATGCACAGCTGCCCATCCTGGTATTTGTTCCCCATTCTGGTCTAATATCCCTCATGCTGATATAATGTCCCCCTTCCTGTTATATGGCCCCCATCATCCTGGTATATGGCCTCATCCTGATATATGGCCCCCATCCAGGTATATGGCCCCCATTCGGGGCCTCATTCTGGTATATGGCCTCCATCTTGGTATATGGCCCTCCATCCTGAGCCCCATCCTGGTATATGCCCCCGATTCTGGACTATGTTCCTCATTATGGGTCCCATCCTGTTATATGTCCCCCATCCTGGGCCTCATCCTGGTATATGGCCCCCATCCTGGTATATGACTCTCCATACTCGTATATGTCCCCATCCTGATATATGGCCCTCATCCTCGGCACCATTCTGGCATATGTCCCCCATCCTGGTATATGGCCCTCTGTTATGCTGGCGTGTCCTTTAATAAAATAAAATAAAACTTAAAGGACACGTCGGGGTCCACAGGGCTGCTGAGGAGCTGCAGCAGCTGAGTCCCTGTGGAATGTTCAGCTAAGCACAGAGAAAGAAATAAACTAGTGTGTTATGTGCACACACAATTAGTAACTAAACAAGGCACAACGCTGGAAGTTAGCATCACTCCAGAAACAAAACTAATAAACCTCTGCACTGCAAGACACCGCTGTGCAGAGCAGGAAGAATTTGGCAGCATGAAACGCCTGAGCACTAGATGGCGGCGTATAAAGCTGTAGATAGCTGCAGGCCAGGAAAGGCCAGGAACCTAAGTTCCTAAAGAGGTGGAAGGTCTCTGCAGCACCCTAAACGTGGGTGGTAAAGTGGCAGTGAGACCACACATACAATGGAGGAGCCCTGGAATGCTGGATCGGTAGCGAAGACGCCTCTGTGGAGTGATCACCAACCGGTGAGCCGACATGGTAGAGCGTGCTGCTCACAGCATTCCCCTAGCCCTAATTGATGGCTAGGATGACTAGGGAGCACACAGCAGGAACCCTTGACAACGACTCTCACACACTGCATTTACTGCCAGAGACCTCACCCCAGGTTAGAAAGAGATAGATTAGGCACCGGAGCGGAGCCCACGGAGCCCTTAAATACACTAGAGACAGCCCCAGCCCCCCAGGACAACCAACCAGGCTGTACCTGACAGCAGGGGGCATGGCTTAGCGGAACATGACTGCAATGGGGCGTGGCTTAGTGACACATGCCCCAAAGGGGCATGGCTTAGCATCACATGACAACAAGGGGGTGTGACTTTGTGGCACATGAGCAGAAACGCAGAAACCACCCTTAGAATTCGTAGAACAGAACCTAAATGCTGACAATTACTGGCCAGCAGGAAAGGGCCTGGCCGGACGCCGCGAGAAAGCCCTTCTCCTGCGTACTGGCCTAACACCCTCATCGTGGGCCTCATCCTGTTATATGGCCCTCAATCCTGCTATATGGCCCTCCATCATGGTATATGGTCCTCCATCCTGGTATATGGCACCATTGTTGTTCAATACACACCTAAAAATAAATAAAAGTCTCCTACTCACCTTTTCATCGCTCCCCTGGCATGCACGTCCACTTCTAAAGCCAGAAGCTGACTTCGGCGTGTGACAGGAGCACATGACATCACTGTCATGCGCTCCCGGTCACGTGCATGCCAACGTCAACAGCTGGCCTCTGATTGGCTGGCAGTGTGTATTCCAGCACATGAACCTTAGGGGACTGTACGCTGCAACACATTTCAGATGAATGTGCATCCAAGGACGCACAACCAGCTGAAGTAGCGGCTGGTCCCCTCATCCGGACTATGACGTTTTAATGTTTCAAAAAAATATAAAATTTTGCTCTCTTGGATCTGGAATGTTTTTGAATAAACATTACCTGGATTTATTTTTGCATCAAGTAATTTGAGTATAACTAAAGATTTTGTAATGAACATTGTATTATTAAAGTTACTTTCATGTTATACTTTATAAAAATTGTTCTATAAAACTCAGTCTTGCCAAAATTTTGGAATTTGTTCTTGTATTCAGTGATTATATTGATTAAAATCTTAATTTTCATCTAATGAAAGATGGTGTTACTCATTTATGCTGAGCACTGTATATATAATATGTAGCTCCAGAAATATTTGTACAGTGGTTGAATTTTCGTGATTTGGGCTCTGCATGCCACTATTTTTGATTGCAAAATAAAGCAGCTGAGATGCAATTGAAGTGTAGACTTTCAGGTTAATTAAAAGGGTTGAAAAAAAATACCCTGTAAAACGTTAAGGAATTGCAACCATTTTTCTACAAAGCCTCCTCATTTCAGGGGCTCAAAAGTCATTGGACAAATGAACTTTACCATAAATAAAATGTTCATTTTTAATACTTTGTAAAGAATCTTTTGCAGACAACTGCCTGAAGTCTAGAAGCCATGGACGTCACCAAATGTTGAGTTTCCATCTCACTGATGACACTTTGCTGAAGGGAGGGGGGAGAAGATGTGACAGTGGCCGCAGCCTCTCCCCCCTGCTCTGATGACGCGTAGTTTGAGTATCCCAGCATGCGTCATTCCACATGAAACAGTGAAAAAAATACAATAGCAGCTAGATAGTGTAGTTAGGGAACAGTAGGGAAATTAGGGTGACAGGTGATCTACTTGTGCCTTGCAAATAAATATACAGTGGGTATGGAACGTATTCAGACCCCTTTAAATGTTTCACTCTTTGTTTCATTGCAGCCATTTGGTAAATTGTAAAAAGTTCATTTTTTTTTCTCATTAAAGTACACTCTGCATCCCATCTTGACTGAAAAAAAAACAGAAATGTAGAAATTTTTGCAAATTTAATAAAAAAGAAAAACTGAAATATCACATGGTCATAAGTATTCAGACCCTTTGCTCAGACAATCATAGTTAAGTCACATGCTGTTCATTTCCTTGTGATCCTCCTTGAGATGGTTCTACTCCTTCATTGGAGTCCAACTGTGTTTAATTAAACTGATAGGATTTGATTTGGAAAGGCATACACCTGTCTATATAAGACCTCACAGCTCACAGTGCATGTCAGACCAAATGACAATCATGAGCTCAAAGGAACTGCCCAAGGAGCTCAGAGACAGAATTGTGGCAAGGCACAGATGTGGCCAAGGTTACAAAAAAAATTCAGCATTACTTAAGGTTCTTAAGAGCACAGTGGCCTCCATAATCCTTAAATGGAAGAAGTTTGAGACCACCAGAAGTCTTCCTAGACCTGGCCGTCCAGCCAAACTGATCAATCGTAGGAGAAGAGCCTTGGTGAGAGAGTTAAAGAAGAACCCCAAGATCACTGTGGCTGAGTTCCAGAGATGCAGTAGGGAGATGGGAGAAAGTTCCACAAAATCAACTATCACTGCTGCCCTCCAGCAAACGGGCCTTTATGGCAGAGTGACCCGACTGAAGCCTCTCTTCAGTGCAAGACATATGAAAACCTGCATAGAGTTTACTCAAAAACACATGAAGGACTCCAGACTATGAGAAATAAGATTCTCTGGTCTGATGAGACGAATGTGGCACCCCAGGGGTCTGGTCTCCACAGTAATAGCAATGTTATGTCTGAGAGCAGGTGGGAGGTCTCTTGGTCAGGAATCCTATGCATGCCACACCTCCTGCCCAGTCCTGGGAGGGGAAGAACTTCCCCTATATAAAACTGGGGCTGAGGCAGGGTTAGTGAGTAGAGTAGAGTTGAGAAGAAGAGAAGCAGCTATAGGAAAGAGAGATCAGGAGCTCTGTGGGAGGAGTGCTAAAAGGAATCAGGGGCTGGCAGCTGAAGAGCTCGCCCTGATTGAAGAGTTACCACCGGACCCGGAGTCCGAGGCTGTGGGGATTAACCCAGACCCAGCAGCAGAAACCGCCCGGCAGGGGATTTCAGGTCCTCTGGCCAAGAAACCCGAAGGCACGGTCACACGCGTGGGACCAGCACCACCGTCGTGGAGCGGAAGCCACTAGAAGGCCCCGAGTCACCGGCCATACGGGTGAGCACCACACGGTACACTCAGGGACGTGGGCTACCTTTACCCGCCTCTAGCAAGGAAGCCAGAAGAGTACAATTAGTTGGGGAGGCCTACAACTCCGCCTGGCCAAGGGGGATCCCATCTGCTCAAGGACTGACCAGGCCCCGACCGCTAGCCAGTACTCCGGGAGGGTCTATCTTTGTCACCAGTAAAGACCCTGAACTACACCGCATCGTCTCTGAGTGGTTCCTGCTACCCCCATCATCCACGTCGGCTGCCCTGAGGCCATACCCCTCCCGTTGGGGGTTATACCATCTACGCTGCACTATCCTACCACCAGCCTCAGCGGTCTGCCCTGCATTCAACGGGTGGCGTAGTCGTCCTACATCTACTGCTAATACTCAGCCACACAGTTTGACTCCCTGGGCACGGACCGGGTCACCGCCACGAAACTACTACCCCCAACAGGCCCGGCTCCGGGTAGTCCCCGCGTGCGCAACGCTACACTAAGTAGGCCCAGGGGCGCGTCACGAAGATAGAACTTTTTGGTGATAATTCTAAGCGGTATGTGTGGAGAAAACCAGGCACTGCTGATCACCAGCCCAATACAATCCCAATAGTGAAACATGGTGGTGGCAGCAACATGCTATGGGGGTGTTTTTCAGCTGCAGGGACAGGACGACTTGTTGCAATTGAAGGAAACATGAATGCGACCAAATACAGAGATATCCTAGATGAAAACCTCTTCCAGAGTGCTCTGGACCTCAGATTTGGCAAAAGGTTCACCTTCCAACGAGACAATGACCCTAAGTACACAGCTAAAATAACAAAGCAGTGACTTCAGAACAAGTCTGTGACCATTCTTAACTGGCCCAGCCAGAGCCCTGACCTAAACCCAATTGAGCATCTCTGGAGAGACCTGAAAATGTCTGTTCACCAACTTTCACCATCCAACCTGACGGAACTGGAGAGGATCTGCAAGGAAGAATGGCCAGGTGTGAAAAACTTGTTGCAAGAAGACTCATTGCTGTACTAGCTCAAAAGGGTGCTTCTACTCAATACTGAGCAAAGGGTCAAAAATTTCTACATTTCTGTTTTTTTCAGTCAAGATGGGGTGCAGCGTGTACTTTAATGAGAAAAAAATTAACTTTTTAGAATGTAGCAAATGTCTGCAATGAAACAAAGAGTTAAAAATTTAAAGGGTCTGAATACTTTTCGTACCCACTGTACAACAGAGATTGAAAATAATCTACAGATTGCAATTTTTGCCAAATTAAGCTAAGCACATATGTAATATTGTTATGATTTTTATTTATTGTTGACAGAAAATGATTCACAAATTCTATCAAAAACTGACACTGCAATGTAAGTTATGGTAACTAAAATAATATAGATCATTATACTAGCCACATCCAATAAAGCAGTGCAAGAATCACAACTGACATATTTGGCATGAGAAGATCATAAAAATCATTTTCTACATTGGTTTCTTATTGTAATATTTTGTGATATGATGTATGTTTGATAGTGGTTTACTTTAAGGTTTTATGCATAGGCGTCTTAGGCGACACTAAAAATGTGTCCTCTAAGATTTACGAAGAAGGCCAGTAATCAGACCTTTTAAATGAGTAATTGCTTTGGCAGTTACTGTCATTTTAACAGACTGCCTAAATCAGTACTACAAGGAAACATAAGTGAAATGGCATGCGTCAGCTACTTGTCAGGTATCCTCAGGTTTTGTGCACGCTTGGCAGATTTCATGAACATGTCCTATTTTAGGTAATAGGACAGGTACAGAATACCTGTTGAGAAGTGGCAAGCAGTTGACAGACACCACATCAACAGTGCTTCTAACCTTCAAATGATGAAAGGAGAGAAGCTGGATAACCCCTGTAAACTGTAATATATAAAAATGGGAATTAAAAAAAACTCTTCTTGAATATAAAACTTTGTCCAACTCCTCATTTACTGTATAAAGGAAAATAAATCCACAAACAGCAAGCAATTATTAAAATATTATTTTAATAAGTAATAAAAATTAAATATGTACTAAAGTCTATAAAATAAACCCCACAAAAGTCTGTGCATTCTATAACATTGTTGTATTTTACCACTTTCTTATTTTTATCCCATAATATTTCAATTATTTTCTTCATAAATACATAATAACATGTATTTGTCATAAAATAATAAAAAAAACAGAATAGGGTCCCAAATGTATAAAATATGCCGTCTATTCTTCTGCAGTTGTTGTTTCAAATGAAGTTCCGCTGAGAAGTGATTTTATCTCAACAGATTAAACTATGTTCAACAAAATATTTACTGAATTGAACATAGATGAGTAGAAGAAAAATAATAACTTACAGGAAAGTAAAATAATATAAGTCTACATTTTACCCATAAATGTTAATGATGTTAGAGATTGTAAGAATGGACAGATGGGTTGTTGCAAAGATCTAGTTATGAAGGGATTATTTTCTATGTCTTCTTCAACTATTAGTAATCCATTTGTTCTATATTCCTTGGCTAGACAGCATGTACATAGTAATTACAGTTGGAAAACATAAAATCAAACATAGTAATGTTTTAGTTGTAAATTAATTTATTTCTAAAGAAGGTTTATACCAAAAATGAACAGAAAACAGATTATAATTAATGGAAGCATAGCTAAACCAAAATGTACAAACAATGTCCACTTATGAGCCAGCTGACTCATACCATAGGAATAATGAAACCTATACCATCTGTACCTAAATGTAAAGATAAGATATCCATTGATTCTTATTTCTTATGTAGTTTACTTTCCATTTTGTCTTTCTTTGCCGTTTTAATATGCTTTTTAGTCCGTATTGAATTTAATATAAAAGGTAGAGTCTTATATATTCGGATTTAAAAAAACGATGGGACAGATTTGCTAATTCTGTCAAATTTTTAGATAGTGATTTCTTAGACTGGATTTTCATCTTGGAAGATAAATTTTGGACATCTTTGGACATTCCTGAGCCGGTATATCACCGTCCACAAGGAGAAACGTTACCCCATGGACATCTGTAGAAACTTTTATCACTTTCATATCACTTCTTACTTTGCCTCAGTAATGTGTGCAAAAATGTTGATACAATTTTGGTGCATTATTGTGGCATTTCGGATATGCCCCCTTTCCTATCAAGTCACTGCTCTTTCATACATTTAACTTAATTCTATTGCCATTTTGTAAGTGTAACAGCATAGTGAGGCTGCTCCTGCTGCTTCAATTAGTCAGATAGTTAGCTAGGCGGTTTATTATCAGCTAGCTCAGTTAGATCCTGTGTCAAATTAACTTTCCAGCATATCAATCGTTTGTGCTAATTAGGTTGTTCAGACACAAGTTCATATTTCAGCATCTAAATTCTTTGTGCTAATTGTCTGGTCCAGACACCAGTCCACATTTCAGCGTCTAAATCCTCTGTGCTAATTGTGTGTTCCAGACACCAGTCCCCATTTCAGCATCAAAATCCTTTGTGCTAATTGTGTGGTCCAGACACCAGTCCCAATTTCAGCATCTAAATCATTTGTGCTAATTGTGTGGTCCAGACACCAGTCCCAATTTCAGCATCTAAATCATTTGTGCTAATTGTGTGGTCCAGACACCAGTCCACCTTTCAGCATCTAAATCCTTTGTGCTAATTGTGTAGTCCAAACACCAGTCCACTCCACATTTCAGCATCTAAATAATTTGTGCTAATTGTGTGGTCCAGCCAGCAGGCCACATTTCAGCATCTAAATCCTTTGTATTGATTGTGTGTTCCAGCCACACTATCTCAGCAAATAAATACTGATTGTTAGTTAAGTAACTGGTGACTTACAGGTTTGGGCATAGGGTTGTGAAACAGCTGGTTAAAAGATGAGAAGGGAACATCCAACATGAATGGGAAAAAGCGAGGTTGTGGTGGAAGGGGAATAGGCTTGGTGTTCGAGGTGTAAGTGGGGTAGGTGGTAATGTTACTGAAAGCTCTACTGAACAAACACTGGCTCGTCCTATCCAAAGACAGCTGACAACTTCTGTTACTGGACGGGCTCCTCCACTCCCTTTCTTTGACATCCGCAAAGCAGTACGCCTTGTAGATGAGAGCAAGAAAGAGCATGTGCTCCAATGGATGGCAAGCGCTGCATCAAGTGGTCTCTCCTTTTCCTCCACCTTAACATCAAACACAGTACAGTCCTCAAAGATGGCACCCCAATTAAACTTTTTTCCCACGACATCACAATTCTCCAACCACCCAACTGCCTGTAGGGAACCACAGATGAGTGAGTCTGCAGAGCTGTTCACACATTCTATGCCATGGGCATTAGAGGTCTGCTCCAAAGATTCACAAACTCAAGAGAAGGAAAGCATCGGCACTGATGCCTTAAATTTTTTTTCAGCTGGATCCAGGGCCAGACAAAGTAGGGTCCAAGCAGAATCCAGACCTTCATCACCAGACGTTAACCTCCGGGGATGGAGGTGATCCTGATGAGACTCAGATACCTAAGGCGCATGCGGACTGTACTGTGCTGTCAGGGTAGGAAAATGAGGAGGGTGACTACTACATGCATGAATCGGCGCATGCATGTCACAGCCCAGCATCCACCATGCGCTTTCCCTCTCCTCATTCAACCCAACCCACAGCCCATCAATCAGGGAACAGCACGTCACTGAGTCACGCCCGGCTTCAGCCGCGTCATGTGATGCCTGGTGAGCGGTTACAAATAGCGCTATTCGCAGGCAAGACTCACAACATAAGGTATTTTCAAAAAAGACGTATTTCCACCATTTAAATACATTGGGGGTATTATCTATAGTAGTGGACAACCTCTTTAAGGCTGTGGACTCTAAAGGTCAGAGTCACATCGGATTTGTGATGGGAAAGCCAAACTTGCACCGCCCCCAGACTACACTATACCCCGGTTAGAGCCTTGTACTGCAGTACTATCTGTTGAGTTAGCTGAATTCATTACATTGACCTGGACAAGATAAAATCTATACAGACAGTAAAGTAGTCCTAGGTTATATCCACAACAAAACTAGACGGTTCTATATTTATGTTAACAACAGGATGCTTCGAATTAGAAGATCCGTCCATCCAAATCAGTGGCACTATATATCTACAGATCAGAATCCTGAAGATCACGCTACTAGAGGAGTTGATACAAGTTGGCTAGAAAGCACAACATGGCTCTTAGGACTTAAACTGTTATATAGTAAAGAACATTTCCTGGAAACCTTTGAACTATTAGAAGCTGACTCAGATCCTGAAATCCTCCTTCAGGTGTCTACACTTCATAAGACACAGAAAAAACTGACCAGCACATCCAAAACAAGAAATAGGTGTGTATAGGTGTTTACTAGGAGCAGCTACCTCCATATACAAATAAAAAACAAAGTAGCACACTGCAACGCTAAGTATGTGAACATGAAATATATGAAATTTGAATAGCTTTACTGATCTAGAAAATGTAAATAAATAAGAAACCTTAGCGCATAAATTGGCCAATTCATGTGTAACAGTAAGCAACGTTAAGGCGTTTCTCGTCATGCCATGAACCTGCCTGTCTGAACTCCTCTCTAAGAGACATAAGTCTGCTTGTGTATGGGAAGGCAAGAACGTGCAGCAATTAAAACCACATGTGGCCTAGAGGTGGAGTGCTCAGTCAAAGCTTATACATAGAAACAGAAAAAACTGACCAGCACATGCAAAACAAGAAATAGGCCTGTACAGGTGCTTACTAAGAGCAGCTACCTCCATATACAAATAAAAAAAAACCCTCTGATATCCAACTGGGATCCCACAGATTTGAAAAGTTCTCAGGTTGGAAGTCACTTATCCGAGCTATCACCTGCTTGTCCCACATAGCTCGCTCATTTAGAGACACCAGAATTTGTGACATAGATAGATGTAAAGGCTGCCATCATTGTAAAAATACCTATACTACCTCAGACTTGGATTCTTCTAGAAACCACATTATCCTTACTGTTCAAAGAGAAGCCTACTTCACAGAAATTGCTTATTTAATAAAGCAGTACTATCACAATCTAGTCAAGCACCAGAGGAGACGAATCCAAGACGTTCCTCAGACTAATATCCAAACTATTTCTTCTTCTACCCTTTAAGGACTAGGATGGCGACATCCATTGATGTCAAGTGGGGATTGTCATGCTTTAAGCATTATGTTTTCATTGTTGAGTTTGTTGAATTTAGTTATCATCACTAGCTTTTTGTCCCTCAGCTTTTCCTATCCCTTGATCTGCAATGGTGGATTTTGGGAAGAAGCTCATTACCTCAAAGACTGGTTTCAGAGGACAGCCACCATTTTATTCCCCTTCCTGATAGCATTGCTGGTATGAAGGATTATGTGGAACTTGTTTGCTGCCATCAGATAACTAAGAGTCTCACCCCTGCAGTAGTCAGTTGCATTTATAATACTGGATAGCAGACTGGTTTAACACATGTTGTTTATAGTCTGTTCAGCCATTTGCCTTATGTATTTCTGTGTTACCTTTATACATGTACTGATACCTTGTTATATCATTACTCCTAGTTTCACAGAATGTATTTACTAATGTTCAATAAACGGCACAGACTTCAAGATGCAGTCTTATTGGACTACGGTAGATCTGTTTAGCTGCGTGTCAGACTACACACACACCTCAGGGTAACTTCTAGCAAGGACAGAACAATAATATTGGGCCGAGTACTATCCAATAAAAAAATCAGATATCACTTAGCCGTGTTCTACGGTAGTGTGAGTGAGCCAATAGTCTATGAGAGCCAGAACGAGGCTCTCATAAACTTACATTGAGAGTTTGTGGCCATTAGCTCTGACTTCTGGCCAGTCAGAAGATGCGGATACAAGATGGTGGAATGGGAACTGAATGATCCTGGGAAGAGTAGAAGATGGTGGCTGGAAAGTATATTATAATGACAGGGAGTAGGCATTAGTGATGCCACTCCGGCAGTGAAAAGAAAACGCTGGAGCAGTGTTTTCAGATAAAACAATAACTAATGTTAAATGTTAGGTGGAAGGATTATAGGTACAGTTGTAGTTACGTTAGGCTATTCAGGTAATTTTGTATTGTTTTGCATATCTGTTTTTCTTGTTGACATAACTGTACAAGGTCTATTTTTTTGCATAGTGAATTAAGTTATTATTTGGGGTACAAGTGACTTCTTGACTTCTTTTTCTATTATTTTTTGTGAGACAAGGTGAGAAAATTTAATTTTATTTTATATAATATATTACAGTTATGGCTAAAAGTGTTGGCATCCTTGAAATTTTTCCAGAAAATGAAGTATTTCTCCCACATATTATTGCACTTACACATATTTGTTATACACATGTTTTTTTTTCCTTTGTGTGTATTGGAGCAACACAAAAAACTGACAAAAATGGCAAATTGGACATAATTTAACACAAAACACAAAAATAGGCAGGAAAAATTTGTTGGCACTTTTCCAAAGTTGTGTGTTTCACGCATGTGATGCTCGATCAAACTCACCTGTGGCAAGTAACAGGTGTGGGCAATATGAAAATCACACCTGAAACCAGATAAAAAGGGGACAAGTTGACTCAATCTTTGCATTGTGTTTTTTCTGTGTATGCAACACTAAGCATTGAAAACAGAAAGAGGAGAAGAGAACTGTCTGAGGACTTGAGAACCAAAATTGTTGAACAGTATTAACAATCTCAAGGATACAAGTCCATCTTAAGAGATCTTGATGTTCCTTTGTCCATGGTTTGCAACATCAAGAAGTTTACAACCCTCGGCACAGAAGCTATCTCCTTGGATAGAAAGAAAGAGAGAAAAATTTATGAAAGGTTGCAACGCAGGATAGTATGGCTGGTGGATTACCAGCCCCAATCAATTTCCAAAGAAATTCAAGCTGCCCTGCAGGCTTCAGTGTCAGCGCGAACTATCCGTCGACATTTGAATGAAATGAAATGCTATGACAGGAGACCCATGAGGATCCCCCTGCTGATACAGAGACAAAAAAGCTAGTCTGCAGTTTGCCAAAATGTTCGTGAGTAAGCCAATATCCTTTTGGGAAAGTGTCTTGCTTACAAATGAGACCAACATAGAGCTTTTTTGTAAACCACATCATTCTATTGTTTACTGAAAATGGAGTGATGCCTACAAAGAAAAGAACACAGTACCTACAGTCAAATATGGTGGAGGTTCAAAGATTTTTTAGGGTTGTTGCACTCCCACTGGCACTGGGTGCCCTAGCTGTGTGCAAAGCATCATGAAATCTGAAGAATACCAAAGGTTTTTGGATTGCAATGTAGTGCCCAGTGTCAGAAATCTGGCTTTGCGCACTATATCATGGGTATTTCAGCAGGACAATGACCCCAAACATACTCCAAGGAACACCCAGAAATGGATGTAAACAAAGCGCTAGACAGTTCTGAAGAGGACAGCAATGACTCCGGATCTAAATCCCATGGAACACCTGTGGAGACATCTTAAAATTGCTGTTGGGAGAAGGCACCCTTCAAATATGAGAAACCTGGAGCAGTTTGCAAAAGAAATTCCAGTTGAGAGGTTTAAGAAGCTTGTTGATGGTTATAGGAAGCTATTGATTGTAGTTATTTATTTCAAAGGGTGTGCAACCAAATAATGGTGCTAACAATTTTTTGTCCGGCACATTTTTTTGTGAAATTATGTTCAATTTGCCTTTTTTTCTCTTTTCTTGTGTTATTCTGATACACACCAAGAAAATAAATATGTGTATAACAAAACATGTGTCATTGCAATAATTTTCTGGGAGAAATATTTCATTTTCTTGAAGTCAAGGGTGACAACACTTTCGGCCATGACTGAATATATATGTATATGCGGTATATATTTATATGTATAAGCACTCACAAGGAGGGATAAATAGCTTGTCCATTTTATCATTTTTATTATGGACCGGCAATACATATATATATTATATATACATATATATTATATATATACAGTACAGACCAAAAGTTTGGACACACCTTCTCATTTAAAGATTTTTCTGTATTTTCATGACTTTGAAAATTGTACATTCACACTGAAGGCATCAAAACTATAAATTAACACATGTGGCATTATATACTTAACAAAAAAGTGTGAAACAACTGAAAATATGTCTTATATCCTAGGTTCTTCAAAGTAGCCACCTTTTGCTTTGATGACTGCTTTGCACACTCTTGGCATTCTCTTGATGAACTTCAAGAGATAGTCACTGGAAATGGTCTTCCAACAATCTTGAAGGAGTTCCCAGAGATGCTTAGCACTTGTTGGCCCTTTTGCCTTCACTCTGGAGTCCAGCTCACACCAAACCATCTCGATTGGGTTCAGGTCTGGTGACTGTGGAGGCCAGGTCATATGGCGTAGCACCCCATCTCTCTCCTACTTGGTCAAATAGAACTTACACAGCCTGGAGGTATGTTTTGGGTCATTGTCCTGTTGAAAAAAAAATGATGGTCCAACTAAACGCAAACCTGAAGGAATAGCATGCCGCTGCAAGATGCTGTGGTAGCCATGCTGGTTCAGTATGCCTTCAATTTTGAATAAATCCTCAACAGTGTCACCAGCAAAGCACCCCCACACCATCACACCTCCTCCTCCTTGCTTCACGGTGGGAACCAGGCATGTAGAGTCCATCCGTTCACCTTTTCTGCATCGCACAAAGACACGGTGGTTGGAACCAAAGAGATCAAAATTGGACTCATCAGACCAAAGCACAGATTTCCACTGGTCTAATGTCCATTCCTTGTGTTCTTTAGGCCAAACAAGTCTCTTCTGCTTGTTGCCTGTCCTTAGCAGTGGTTTCCTAGCAGCTATTTTACCATGAAGGCCTGCTGCACAAAGTCTTCTCTTAGCAGTTGTTGAAGAGATGTGTCTGCTGCTAGAACTCTGTGTGGCATTGACCTGGTCTCTAATCTGAGCTGCTGTTAACCTGCGATTTCTGAGGCTGGTTACTCGGATAAACTTATCCTCAGAAGCAGAGTTGACTCTTGGTCTTCCTTTCCTTTCAAAGTTTGCCCAATTTTTCGGACTGACTGACCTTCATTTCTTAAAGTAATGATGGGCACTCGTTTTTCTTTACTTAGCAGCTTTTTTCTTGCCATAATACAAATTCTAACAGTCTATTCAGTAGGACTATCAGCTGTGTATCCACCAGACTTCTGCACAACACAACTGATTGTCCCAACCCCATTTATAAACGAAGAAATCCCACTTATTAAGCCTGACAGGGCACACCTGTGAAGTGAAAACCATTTCCAGTGACTACCTCTTGAAGCTCATGAAGTGAATGCCAAGAGTGTGCAAAGCAGTCATCAAAGCAAAAGGTGGCTACTTTGAAGAACCTAGAATATAAGACATATTTTCAGTTGTTTCACACTTTTTTGTTAAGTATATATTTCCACATGTGTTAATTCATAGTTTTGATGCCTTCAGTGTGAATGTACAATTTTCATAGTCAAGAAAATACAGAAAAATCTTTAAATGAGAAGGTGTGTCCAAACTTTTGGTCTGTACTGTATATATATATATATATATATATATATATATATATATATACATATATATATATATATATATATATATATATATATATATATATACACAGGTACATCTCACTGAGCTAGAATATCATCAAAAAGTTTTGGGGGTTTTGTGTGAAATGATGTCCAATTTGCCTTTTTTTAGCTTTTTTTTGTGTTGTTCCAATACACACAAATGAAATAAACATGCGTATAACAAAATATGTGTAATTGCAATAATTTTCTTGGAGAAATACTTCATTTTCTGAACAATTTCAAGGGTGGCAGCACTTTTGGTCTTGACTCTATTTACAAGTAGAGACGAGCGGTGTTCGACTCGAACTGTTCGCCAATCTCAAATTTGAGCTGTTTTGGGCGGTGTTCGAGCCGTTCGGCGAACACGAACGATTTGAAAAAAATTCGGCTGTTCGAGGTTATGTTCGATAACTGTTCGTGCACCAAAATCATGACTGGATTTTTTCTCTGTAATATTGAAAATTAATGTTAATACGCAGTTTGAGTGTACAGCGGGGCGGGGGGAGGGGCAGGAGATGGATCTCTGCAGGAATAATGAAGATCTCCATTTTTTTTCTCTTTCCCGCATTTACAGTGGGGAGGTGCAGTCTGTCAGCCTATCAGCAGTGCACACACGGAGCGAATTGCTTTTTTTCACACAAGCAAAGGCATGTGTCATTGGCAGTGTATGTCTCATGTCCTTGCCCTATAAGACCCAGCCATTTTCCCCGTCGCCACCATTTTCTCACTGCTGCAGCTGCGTGTTAGATGGCACCGCTGTTGCTGTGTGCGCTATACTTTGTTAATTTCAAGCCAATTTTCGCACAAATCTACAGATAGCTTGGGAGTAGGGAAGAGTTGTGATTGCAGTCCTTTTAAGGACTAGGTTACATCATTTCATACGACTTTTATCAGGCAGGTCTGTGCTCTTAAATAGATAGGTTGGGAGTAAAGACTAATTGTAATTGCAGTCCTTTTCAGGGCTAGGTTACATCAGTTCCTATCACTTTTTGCCAGGCAGGTCTGTGCCAGTGCTGTGCAAGTTTTTTTCACAGCATTTGGGTAAATCTAGCAAAGCAAATCCTTTTTGGCCTATTGCAGAGTGTGTTAGTCAGTGGAGTAGCCTATCTGTGTTGCAAGCTACACCACCTGTGTATAGAATACAATTTTTTTACTGCACCTAGTGAAGTACAACCTTTTGGGCATAGCATCGTTCTATTAGTCCATCTATACTAACCTCCACCAGCGTGCAAATTAAAAATATTTTTTTTCTGCATCTAGCTCTGAAAACATATTTAGGCTTCTAGCAGTGTGTGGGACTTGTTCTATTAGTCCATCTATACTAACCTCCACCAGGTTGCAAATTAAAAATAATTTTTTTCTGCATCTAGCTCTGAAAAAATATTTAGGCTTCTAGCAGTGTGTGGGACTTGGTCTATTAGTCCATCTATACTGACCTCCATCAGGTTGCAAATTTAAGATAATTTTTTTCTGCATCTAGGTCTGAAAAAATATTTAGGCTTCTAGCAGTGTGTGGGACTTGGTCTATTAGTCCATCTATACTGACCTCCATCAGGTTGCAAATTCAACATAATTTTTTTCTGCATCTAGCTCTGAAGAAATATTTAGGCTTCTAGCAGTGTGTGGGACTTGGTCTATTAGTCCATCTATACTGACCTCCATCAGGTTGCAAATTCAATATAATTTTTTTCTGCATCTAGCTCTGAAAAAATATTTAGGCTTCTAGCAGTGTGTGGGACTTGGTTTATTAGTCCATCTATACTGACCTCCATCAGGTTGCAAATTCAAGATAATTTTTTTCTGCATCTAGCTCTGAAAAAATATTTAGGCTTCTAGCAGTGTGTGGGACTTGGTTTATTAGGCCATCTATACTGACCTCCATCAGGTTGCAAATTCAATATAATTTTTTTCTGCATCTAGCTCTGAAAAAATATTTCAGCTTCTAGCAATGTGTGGGACTTGTTCTATTAGTCCATCTATACTGACCTCCATCAGGTTGCAAATTCAATATAATTTTTTTCTGCATCTAGCTCTGAAAAATTATTTAGGCTTCTAGCAGTGTGTGGGACTTGTTCTATTAGTCCATCTATACTAACCTCCATCAGGTTGAAAATTAAAAATAATTTTTTTCTGCATCTAGCTCTGAAAAAATATTTAGGCTTCTAGCAGTGTGTGGGACTTGTTCTATTAGTCCATCTATACTAACCTCCACCAGGTTGCAAATTAAAAATAATTTTTTTCTGCATCTAACTCTGAAAAAATATTTAGGCTTCTAGCAGTGTGTGGGACTTGGTCTATTAGTCCATCTATACTGAGCTCCATCAGGTTGCAAATTCAATATAATTTTTTTCTGCATCTAAGCCAGCCAATTCTTTTGGCCTAATACCACAGTTTGGCCTCTCAGCTCTGCTCGGTTCCCATCCATTGTTTTTTTGTGCAAACAACTCCAGAGTTGTGAATTAGTTAACCACCAAAATGAGTGGAAAAAGGCCTGCTGCTGGTGGAAAGGGGAATAGGCGTGTTGGGAAGGGGAAAAAAGGTTGTGTCCGTGGAGTAGGTGTTAAAGCAACAGTAACATCTGCAGAAGAAAGACCATCTTCCAGCCAAACTAAAATGTCTACTTCTTTTACCGGACAATGTGATAAGATCCCTTTCTTACGGCCGCGCCAATCGCTACAAATTCCAGATGAGGCACAAAAACAGCAGGTGCTTCAACGGATATCAAGTGCTCCTTTAAGTGGGCTCTCCTCCACCTCAACTTCAACATCACAAATACTCCAGTCCTCAGAGGTGTCACCCCAATCGCACTTGCTTCCTCACAGCTCCCAAGTCTCCAGCTGCCCGTCTGAGTTTGGGGTAGAACAGATGGTTGAGTCTGCAGAGCTGTTTACTCATACTATAGCCTGGGAATCAGAGGTCGGCTCCAGAGCTTCTGTGAATCCAGACGAGGAAATGATCTGCACTGATGCCCAGAATCTTTATGAGTCGGATCGAGGACCAGACGCAGAAGGTTCTGACCATAATGTAGACCCTCATTCCCAAACTGTAACTCCTGTTGGTGGAGACAATGAGGAAGACGATGATGAGACTCAAATACCTGATTGGAGCGACAACTTTAGTTATTTGTCAGGGCAGGAACAGGTTGGCTCTGAGGACGACGGGTGTGATAACACACAGGGTGATGATGATGAGGTTGGAGATCCCACTTACTGTCAACCCACAGTCAGTCAAGAGATGAGGTCAGCAGAGGAGGTGGAGGAGGATGCTAGTGACGATGAGGTCAGGTTGCGCCTTCCTGGACAGAGACGTAGTACTGGAAGCACGTCAACAACTGCATCCTCAAACACAACTCTGCCTCTCACCACAAGTCGTGGTGGCTCTTCAGGTCGCATGGGTGCTAAGCCTTGCATAGCCTGGGCATTTTTTCAGATCGATAAAGATGACCCAACTCATGTTATCTGTAACATTTGTCAGCAAAAGCTAAGTAGAGGCCAAAATATACATAGTTTGAGTACTTCATGCATGAACCGGCACATGGATATGAAGCATAAGTTGCAGTGGGAAGCTCACTGTGCTACAATGCGGCCTAGCCGGCCGGGCCAACCACCGTCTGCCACATCTTGTGCATCCACAGCCTCTTCATCCTCTGTGACTGGGGGGACAGCGGTCACACCTGTTTAGGGATGCAGACCTGCCACCTCTTTACCCGCAAAAGCCAGCGTGATTGGCCGGTCATCATTTTCTTTGGAGGTGGAAACACCAGCTGGTGTTGAGCGCTGTCCGACATCGATAGCACCACCTTTGGATCAAGGCAACCTAACATGTCCACTTGCATCTTCCTCACAAACCGGCAGTTTGCCGGGGACACCCTTCTCAACCCCGTCTAAGCACAACAGCCAGCCCTCGGTCCCTCAGATGTGGACAAGTAAAAGACCATTTCCTCCTAGCCATGAGAAAGCTAAGAGGTTGAATTTCACCATCTGCAAGCTCTTGGCTACAGAAATGCTGCCTTTCCGCATGGTGGACACAGAGGATTTTCGAGACCTTATGTCCGTCGCAGTGCCCCAGTACCAGATGCCCAGTCGGCACTACTTCTCAAAGAAAGGTGCCTGCGCTCCACCAGCATGTCGCACACAACATCACCGCTTCTTTGAGAAACTCTGTGTGTGACAGGGTGCATTTCACCTGAGACACTTGGACGAGTAGACATGGACAGGGGCGTTACATGTCGCTGACTGGGCACTGGGTAACTATGGTGACAGCAGGACAAGGGGCTGCTGTCCAAGTCTTGCCGTCCCCACGACTTGTGAGTCAATCCTCTTTATCTCAAAGTTCCTCCGCTGCTTCTGCCTCCTCAAAATCCTCTCGGTCCTCCACCTGCACCCAAAGCCTGTCTGGTCATGCCACAAGCTTTCTAACTGCGCAGAACGGATCCTGCACACCTCCTTACTATGCTGGCAGCAGGGCTCAACGTCATCAGGCGGTTTTTACTTTGAAATGTCTGGGAAATGTGAGTCACACAGCTGAGGAGTTGTGGTCAGCTCTGGAGAACCAGTTTCATGAATGGTTGTCTCCACTGGACCTGAAACCAGGTAAGGCCGTGTGCGACAATGCTGCAAACCTGGGTGCGGCCCTTCGCCGGGGCAATGTCACACACGTGCCTTGTATGGCTCACGTGTTGAACCTGGTTGTCCAGCAATTTTTAGCCCACTATCCCGGACTAGATGGCCTTGTGCAGAGGGCACGGTCGCTGTGTGCTCACTTCCGCCGTTCGCATCCGCAAGCTCAGCGACTTACATCTCTACAGAAGTCGTTGGGCCTGCCACTTCACCGGCTAAAATGCGAAGTGCCTACCCGGTGGAATTCAACTCTGCACATGTTGCAGCAACTGTGGCAGCACCGACAAGCCCTGGTGCAATACGTTCTGACGTATAGCCTGGGCCAACGAGATCCAGAGGTGGGGCAAATCACGCTGGAGGAGTGGTCTCAGATAAGGGACCTATGCACCCTTCTGCACAGTTTTGAAATGGCGACGAAGATGTTTAGTGCTGACGATGCCATTATCAGCATGACTACTCTGGTGATTTACATGCTGGAGCACATGTTAAGCAGAATTCGGAGTCAGGTGGTGGCACAAGAGGAGGTGGAGGAAGTAGAGGAGGAGGAGTTGTATGCGGAAGGGCTAACATCTGCAAGGTCCAGACGGTCGGCAGCACCAAGGCGGCAGGCATCTGAGGGTGGGGGAGATGGTTTTACCAGGGCGCATGGTAGCAGCCAAACTAGTGAGGAAGGTGCAGGAGCCCAGGAAGAAGTGGAAGATGAACTGATGGAAGACTCATCAGATGAGGGAGACCTTGATCACATTTCTGTTATGCGAGGTTGGGGGGAGAGGACAGAGGAAGGAAGCATGATTGTTACCTCGCCACCAACACAACAGGGACTTGGTGCTCCTGGATGCGCAAGACACATGAGTGCCTTCTTGCTGCACTACCTGCAACATGACCCTCGAATTGTGAGAATTAGAAATAATCCTGACTACTGGGTTGCCACACTGTTAGATCCCCGGTACAAAAGTAAATTTGTAGAAATTATTCCTGCCATAGAAAGGGATGCACGCATGCAGGAGTATCAGCAGAGACTTGCAGAATCTTACATGTGCTTTTCCACAAAACACCAGTGGTGCACGTAGTGAATCTCACAGTTCCAACTTGCCAACCGTGGGACAGTCGAGTGTTCAGCACTCAAACCGTAACAGAAACACAATATCTGCTGGTAACATCAATTTTGCGGAATCATTTCACCACTTTTTTAGCCCATCCTTTGCAAGGCCACAGGAGACAAGAAGTCTGACACATAGTCAACGCCTAGAGACGATGGTACAGGAGTATCTCCAAGTAAACATTGAAGCCATGACTGTGTCACTAGACCCTTGCTATTTTTGGGCTTCCAATCTGGATAAAAGGCCGGAGCTCGCCACTTACGCCTTGGAGATCTTGTCATGCCCCGCAGCCAGCGTTCTGTCTGAACATGTGTTCAGCGCTGCTGGTGGTGTGCTGACAGATAAGCGCACGCGGCTCTCCACTGATAATGTAGACAGACTCACGTTCATAAAGATGAACAAATCATGGATCCGAAATGACTTTTCTACCCCTGTGTCATCCTGGGGAGAGTAAAAACTTGATGATTTGTTAAAATCACCTCACCAACCGTTTTAAGCTTTAAAATTACTAATCATGTTTATCTGTATCTTGGCTGGAAAATAATTTGGGCTTTGTAGCAGTGTGCAGTACTGATTCTATTAGGCCATCTATACTAAGCTCCACGAGATTTAAAATTAATAATAATTTTTAGCTGCATCTAGCCCGGAAAATAATTTTGGGGCTCCTAGATGCGCAAGTCACATGAGTGCCTTCTTGCTGCACTACCTGCAACATGACCCTCAGATTGTCAGAATTCAAAGTAATCCTGACTACTGGGTTGCCACACTCTTAGATCCCCCACACTCTTCGATCAACCTTTTCATTTTAATAAAGAACAAAAAAATGGTCATTTTTGAAATTATAAGCATTAGGAGGTTATTAGAAACTGAAAGCAAACAGTTTTCAACTCAAAACTTTATTCTAGGTGATGTTACATTTGCACATAGGACCCCTTGTTCGAAAGGAGCTTCTGAACTCTCTCGTCCATTGAATTTGTCAGGTTTTGGATGGTTTCTGCTTCAATTGTTTTGCATGAGGACAGAATACCCTCCCAGCGCTGTTGCTTAGATGTGAACTGCCTCCCGCCACCATAGACACTCCTTTTGATGATGCTCCAGAGGTTCTGAATGGGGTTGAGGTCAGGGGAGCATGGGGGTCACACCATAAGTTTGTCCCCTTTTATGCCCATATCAGCCAGAGATGCAGATGTGTTATGTGCAGCATGAGACGGTGCATTATCATGCATGAAAATGATCTTGCTGTGGAATACACGGTTCTTCTTCTTGAACCATGGCAGGAAGTGCTGTTTGAGAAACTCCACATACATTATGGAGTTCATCTTTACCCCTTCAGGGATCCTAAAGGGGCCGACAATCTCTATCCCCATGATTCCAGCCCAAAACATTACTCCACCTCCTCCTTGTTGGCACCGTAGCCTTGTTTGCGTGGGGTGTCCATCAACCAGCCATCCTCCACTCCATCCATCTGGACCATCGAGCGTTGCACGGCACTCATCGGTGAACAAAACAGTTTTGAAGTCAGTCTTTATGTATTGTTTGGCCCACTGGAGCCGTTTCTGCTTGTGTGCTGTGGATAGAGGAGGTTGACAGGATAGCTTACGCACAGCTGCAAACCTCTGAAGGACTCTGCATCTTGTTGTTCGGGGGACGTTGGAGGCACCAGCAGCTTCAAAAACTTGTCTGCTGCTATGACAAGGCTTTTTTGCCACTGCTTTTTTAACCTGACGTAATTTCCTGTAGGAAAGAGTCCTCGATTTTCCCTTATCAGCACGCACACGTGTGTACTGTGAATCAGCTACATACTTCTTGATTGTGCGATGATCAGAATGAAGTGTCTTGGCAATGTTGATTGTAGTCATGCCTTGACCTAAACACTCCACAATTTGTTGCTTCTCAGCAGCCGACACATCCTTTTTCTTTCCTATTTTGGCAGAAAATGTAGGCTGCTTAATAATGTGGGACAGCCTTCTTAAGTAGTCTTGCCTTTCATTGGACACACCTGCCAAACTAATTAGCACAGCTGTCTGCAATTGCTTACAGTGATGTAAAGAGCCCTGACACGCATCACCATCAATGAGTTTAACTGACAAACAAACAAATTCTTCCCTTATCACTCCTAAACACTTTTTGCATAATAATTTGGAACACAGTGTACATGTGCTTTTCCACAAACACCAGTGGTTCACGTAGTGAATCTTACTGTTCTAACTTGCCAACCGTGGTCTGTATGGAGTTGTTCAATAAAGGGCCCAAAATTAAGATAACATAGATGGGAGAGGTCTCTAAGAATAGGAATTCCTAAGTATTTGATACCCTGTGAGGGCCAGGCAAAGGGAAAGTTGGACTGGATGGGATCCTTTATGGATTTGGGGAGGGAGACATCGAGGGCCTCAGACTTCGCTGCATTGATTTTAAAATTTGACCATGTAACAAAGTGATCTATTTCAGCCATAATAGCAGGGATGGATATATGTGATTGAGTGATATATACTAGGAAATCATCAGCAAATGCAGAGCACTTGTACTCGGTGCCTCCCACCTCAATCCACCTAACATTAGGGTTATGGCGAATTGATGAGAGCAGGTGCTCCGTCACTAGGATGTATAAGAGAGGGGACAGAGGACATCCCTGCCTTGTCCCATTGGTGATTATGAAAGGTGATGAAAATGTTCTGATGCGCCCCTGGGCCTTGGGACACCCGGAGCCGGACCCTTTTTGGTGGATGCTGGGGGTTGTAGTCTCCGTGGCAGCGACCCGGTTCCGTGGCTCAGGGCGGTCAAAGCAGTGGCGGAACTATTTATGTTGTTTTGATGTTTAAATGTCCGACTACGCCACCCGTGGATTGCGGTCTGAGTGAACCGCCGCTGCAGGGCAGACCGCTGAGGCTGGTGTTGTGGGTACAGCAGAGCGTAGTATAACTCCCCACGGGAGGAGTATAGCCTCAGGGCAGTGTATGCGGAGGATGGCGGTGATGGTGCAGGACAGCAGCAGTAACGACACGGAGTCAGTGATGCAGTCCAGGGCTTTTACTCACAGTTCTTATTATCCAGACCACTTCTGCAGGTAACGGCTGCCCGCGTCGTACTGTGCTCACCAGGTGAGGGGCTCCGACAACTCCCAGATAACTTTGGAGCACTTCACAGGACCCCCTTTGTGTGTCCTTTGTCTGGCCTTTCTTACCAACGCTTCTGTCCGGCTGCCTCTGGCCTCCTCTTGGTAAACTTGGCGACAGTTTCCCTGACCCTATGTGTTGCCTTCCTAGTGGGTGTAGCAAGGGGCTGCGCCACATAAAATGTCACAGCCTCCGGTTTATAGCTGAGGGTCGTTTCCTGCCTCCACTAGTTTCGGGGACCGGTCTCCCCCTTTGGCCTGACCCCTCCACGCAGGTGGATTCGGGCATGCTGTGGCGACTCGCCCGTCCGCACCCCTGGGGTCCCTTTGCTCCTCGTTCCTGGAGCCTTCTCCACTCCTCTTCCTTCCTTTTCCCTCTTCCAGGCCTGGGCCTCTGTTACTAGGCCCGCCTCCGGAGCAGAGCTCATGCAGAGCCACTGCTCCCTGTCACTTCTGCTCAGACTTCTCTGCACTGAACTAAGATGGTGCCCACCTTTTATACTCCCTTCTCAATGCACCCAGGAACTGCTTCCTCCCTGCTCCTGCACTACAGGGTTCCCCTTCCTCGGTGTTCCCTCCCCCCACTCCAGCCAGGGACAGGGACTGTCGTGCCCATCTCAGGGTCATATTGGTCACCCTGCCCCACGTCAATGTGGTGTAATGCATGCAGGTGTCGGGGTCCTGATCCACACTCCATCCTTACCTGAGAGTGAGATATCACACCTCTGGGTGAGGTGCAATACCTCTGTAACAACCGAGCCCTCGGGGTGCTACAGTTCCATTTATCTTCAGCCTAGGTGATGTACTGCGATACTGGGCCGTGATTTTTGCTATAAAAGGGTCCCCTAGACCCCTACCCCAAGCTTTTTAAGAGAATAATATATGGCGTGCCAGGAGACTCTATGGAATGCTTTCTCAGCATCCAACGAGAGTATCTAATTACAAATTTTTAACTGCATCTAGCCCAGGAAATACTTTGTGCCTAGTAGCAGTGTCTGCTAGTCAGCGGATTATCCCAGCTGTTAAGCAAGCTACACCACCTGTAGTTTGGACACTTAATTTTATCAAAGGAAATGCTTCGTGCCCCCGGGATACTCAGTGAAGAGCATTGGGAGGCACCCCAAGGCATAGGGGCTGGGACTGGCGGTAGGACGCCTTGCGGTGGACCCCCGAGCTCGATCTTTATAAAAGCTTTTTAACTGCAGCAGCTTTAGTGGACGCTACTGGAGCTGGAATTACGCGGCTGCTGGCATGAGACTTGCCCTCCAATAGATCCTTGTAAAAGGATTTAAAGTGTATTCATTCAAATTAGAGAGACAATTTAAATTAAAAAGCTTAGACCTGCCTCCACCACAGGGGGGCTCACTCGACCCACCAGCGGACAGGCACCAGTATTGGGAGAGGGGGGCTGGCCGTCATGGTCCACCGCAGCTCTGGCACAAACCTGGCGACACGGAGGTCGCACGGGCAGGAACGGACTGACCGTATCGGCTTCGCACTTTTTTGGTTTTAGAAGGGCATGACATGCCTATATCTGTGTCTCCCCCTCCTTTTACTCCTCCACCTCTTTTTTTTTCGCATGACTATATGTACTTGTCACTTTTCCATGTGTTAGTTGTGTCTTCTGAGCAGTTTGTCAGCTTTTGGACACCTTTGAAGGTGTTTTCTATGTGTTTCTATGTGTTTTAGTTTGCCTGCCATTGGTTTTAACGGTGTTCGAAGGTGTTCGACGAACAGTTTAACGAACAGTTCGGCGAACATACGGGTGTTCGACGAACCGAACCGAACTCGAACACTACGGGGGTGGCGCAACACTATTTACAAGTGCTTCTCACTAAATTAGAATATCATCAAAAAGTTAATTTATTTCAGTTCTTCAATACAAAAAGTGAAACTCCTATATTATATAGGGTCATTACAGAGTGATCTATTTCAAGTGTTTATTTCTGTTAATGTTGATGAATATGGCTTACAGTCAATGAAAACACAAAAGTCATTATCTCAGTAAATTAGAATACTTTATAACAACAGCTTGAAAAATGTTTTTAAAATCTGAAATGTATGTTCAGTAGTGTTGAGCGAGCACTAAAATGCTTGGGTGCTCGAAGCTCGGGCCGAGCTCACCGTGATACTCGGGTGCTCGACCCGAGCTCACCGTGATACTCGGGTGCTCGACCCGAGCAACGAGCCCAATGTTAGTCTATGGTAGACCTGAGCATTTTTGCGGCGGCACCCACGGCAGTCTGTAGAAAGCCTAAAAAGTGCCCAAAACGATAGTGACAGTGCTCAAATGACATCGGGACAGCATGGGGATCGCCCCAGGAAGCATTTATGACCCCCAGGTAACTGCTGTCAACAACGTGGTCAGATGTATTAAGCCACTTTTACGGGCTCACAATAAAACGTTCAAAAACGAAACTGAAACTGAAAGGTTAATAAGACGGGTATTTGTACAGTCTGACTGAGGGAAAAAAAAAAAAAAGAGCATTTAGATAAAAAAAAAGGATTTTTCCTGGCCCCTGATACCTGGGGCTAAGTCTAGCAATTTGAGCAGCAGCAGCACACAGGACTGTAATGCAGTGTTTGTTGGTATAAGCACTGCGTCTCCTATACAGCCTGCCTGCCTGATATCTGGGATGGATATTAGTCCTCAGAAGGACTGTTTGTTTGATTTTGCAGGCTTTAGAGACCCTACACTACCTCTTTTGCTGTATAAATCTCTCCCTAGCTCAGCAGCACTCTCCCTACACTGTATGATCCGGAGCGACTGTGTCCAAGATGGCGGCGCCCGGTTTTAAATACTTGAGGTGACGCTGTGCGGCCAGCCAATCACTGTAATGCCCACAACCAACATGGATTCGGCATTACAGTTACTGACTGGCAATCCCTGCATGTTCATTGGCTCTGTAAAGAGCGCCAAACATGCAGGGCGGAGAGTAATGCTCAGTGCTCTCCGAACATCCTGAATAGTGAGATGCTCGGGCGAGTACCGAGCAGTGTCGAGCATGCTCGCTCAACACTAATGTTCAGTAAATGCACTCAAAACTTTATAGGGGCTCCTTTTGCATCAATGCGGCGTGGCATGAAGGCGATCAGCCTGGGGCACTGCTGAGGTGCTATGGAAGCCCAGGTTGCTTTGATAGCAGCCTTCAGCTCGTCTGCATTGTTGGGTCTGGGGTCTCTCATCTTCTTCTTGACAATAATCCATAGATTCTCTATGTGGTTAAGTTCAGGCGAGTTTGCTGGCCAATCAAGCACAGTGATACTGTTGTTTTTAAACCAGGTATTGGTACTTTTAGCAGTGTGGACAGGTGCCAAGTCTGCTGGAGAATGAAATTTCCATCTCCAAAAAGCTTGTCGACAGAGGGAAGCATGAAGTGCTCTAAAATTTCTTGGTAGATGGCTGTGCTGACTTTGGTCTTGATAAAACACAGTGGACCTACACCTGCAGATGGCATGGCTCCCCAAACTATCACTGATTGTGGAAACTTCACACTAGACCTCAAGCAGCTTGGATTGTATGCCTCTCCACTCTTCCTCCAGACTCTGTGACCTTGATTTCCAAATGAAAATTGGAACTCTAGGACCTTGTGGAGTGTCAGTGATTGCCTTCTGGACATCAGTCAAGTCAGCAGTCTTCCCCATGAGTGTGTAGCCTACTGAAACAGATTAAGGGACCTTTTTAAATGCTTAGGAAGCCTTTGCTGATGTTTTTTGTTAATTATTTTAATTTACTGAGATAATGACATTTGTGTTTTCATTGGCTGTAAACCATAATCATCAACATTAACAGAAATAAACTCTTGAAATAGATCACTCTGTTTGTAATGACTCTATATAATATATGAGTTTAACTTTTTGTATTGAACTGAAATAAATTAACTTTTTGATGATATATACAGTATATAGATATATATACATATACAGTACATATATACATATATATATATATATATATAATGTATATGTTGACTACTATTTTCAAATAAAAGAAAAAGTTTTTTTAAGTGAGACCATATTATATGAGCCATGCAGTTTTTAGTCATTGGAGCAGTGTCAGTTGCAAATAAGTTGTAATTTTTATTGCTGTCTTTTTCAAGTCTATCTTGTTTGGTATCTTTTTTCCACTAGTCACTAGTCAAGGTAAATAGCATAATAAAATTATTGCTCAGGCTGTTATAGATGTGGTAATAATTGTGTAAATTCCCTATGGCTTATTACTTTTCTGTAATATAACCCTTTACAAAAATTTGTTGCATTAAATCTATTTATTTATTTTACTCACTTATATAGCACCATTAATTCCACAGACTTTATCACTGTCCCCATTGGGGCTCACAATCTAAATTCCCTATCAGTATGTCTTTGGCTTGTGGGAGGAAATCCACACAAACACAGGGAGAACATACAAACTCCTTGAAGATGTTGTCCTTGTTGAAATTTGAACCCAGGACACCAGTGCTGCAAGGCTGCAGGGCTAACCACTGAGCCACCCTGCTGCCCAGCCTTTTTTATTTTTTTTTGCTGATGGAGGTGTTGAGGGCATTCCAAAATTCATACAATTAAGAGATGTAACGTTTTGTCTCCATCTTATTCCATTTTTCTGGAGTCAAATGTGTACAGTTTTATAGTTTTTTTATATTTTATTTCTATTTTACAGTAGCATTTTATTTAAAAGAAATAATGTTTTTATGCGTTGCTATACTCTAACATGTTACTTTTTAATATTTTCTTTGACAGAGCTTTTGAGAGTTTTTTTTCACATGATGCACTGTAGCTCTTATTAATATAATGTTGGGGTTCATATTATTTTATTGATCTCTTTATATTCAATTATTTTGAGGAAAAATAACACAAAAAATCTATTTTGGCGTTGTTTTTTATTTTTTAACCTGATCTAAGTAACATGCTAGTTTTGCAACTATTATATTCCTATTTTTTTATTTTTAATATAAAAAAGTACTTAAAAGGCAAGAAAAGGATGATTTACATTTTTTTACTTGGCTCTTTAAACTTCTTATTTTAGAGTATGCTGCTGGCAGAGTCTTCTAGGCTTTTGTACATGTCAAGGAAGTGTGCGATAGTTAAGGTTAGGTTGTCATAGCAACCCTTGCCCTCCCTCTACTATCATCTATATGGTGCTGTTGCAGATGATGTCATGTAGCAGCTGATAACTGATGACAAATGGTGTAGGCTCAGCTCCCAAGTTCACACACGACTCTACTATAATAGTATACAAGGTTGCATTAAGGCCAACTGCAAGTTAATTCCTTCCTGCCCAATGACATACTATTGCATCATGTGGAAGGAAGCGGTTACATTTCAGAAAGTATTAATTGCTCCAAATGAAGCTTGATGTGTTTAAAGATACTTTCATAGTAACATTTGAATTGTAAAGCGCTGCGGAATATGTTGGAGCTATATAAATAAAAAAAATATTATTATTATTAACATTTCTAGATTCATGCCCTTCTAAATGTACCTGAACGATAGTGTAGGTGCATTAAAATATTTACCAACAGTCGTCTTCCTCAATTTCCATCACCGCCACTGTCCTAGTCTGGCACACATGACTACTACTCATCTTTGGCTGCAGTGACTTGTGAGGGTTGGTTCTAAGTCCACCAATGTAAACCTATGGAGCACCAGAAGAAGGCATTGTACAGCTACATTGTGAAAGTGACTTTCGGTCTCCACATAAACCCTTGTGTGCACAAGCGAGTCGGATTTCCGGTCACCTCATCCACAATAGGATTGGAGCAATGGGAAATAAGGTTTTTTAGGGCTGCACCTTCTTTGCTAGGCCCGCACATTTCGAAGGTATGAGAGAATATAAATATTGATGTGAGACCTTCATTAACCCCTTCATTACCTTTGACATACCTATGCGTCATGTTTGGGTGGGAGTTCCCAAGCCTAGATGTATAGATAAGTCATGGTGATTGTGTGTGGCACAAGAGCTGTGCCCGCACGATTGCCGCCGGAAGCTTGGCTTATATGAGAGCTGAGCTGTTAAAGCCAGGAAACAGTGCGGGCACTGTGACACTGTGGAAGCTGTTTTGCCTATGATCCAGCGGTGTCCGTCTTTTTAAGCATGCATAAAAGCGTGGTCAGCCATAGTTTTGTGCACCTCTGAAAATAAGGACACCACTGGACAGAGGCTGGATGGATTCCAGAGTCACTCTACTGCCTCACTGTAGTGAATGGATCTCTCAGGAGTTTCATCTGAATCATGGCATTTGGAGATTTAGATGGAGACCCAATGTAAGTGCTCAGTGTAGAGCTCAGGATAAATGTGATCCAAAATGTTATGTAAAATGTTCAAAATAAAAGCTTCAACTCAATCCACAAAAAAATCAGGTCCTCACTCAGGCCCACCTTCTCTCAGTTGAAATATAGGGGGCTTCCATGTTACTAGTAGCACAAGGGCTCTGGAAAAGCACTATGGCTCCTCACCCCCCAAAATGAAATCCATTGAATTCTGCGCTCTCAAATATTAAAGTTCCCCTCCCTTCTGAGCCCCACAGTTAGCCTATACCACATTTAGCATTCACATGTTAGGCACTTCTGTAGCAATGAGGGTGCTATTAATTAACGGGGCCCGTGTCTCCAGAAGCATGAGCTGGGCACAACATACTGGTCACTACAATGGCATGGTCACTACAATGTAAGGACACTACAATGGCAGATTTGCAATCTTTAAGAAACATCCACTGCTGCTTGTTTCTGGGAAACATCCATGGAGTCAAAGTCATCACTACACATGTAGGTAAATTCCCAAAAAGGTGTAGGTTCCAAAATGGGGTCAGTTGAGGGGGAATTCTACTCTTCTTGCAATTATGGTCTTTGTATATGGAGTCAACATACCTTTGAGGCCATTTCTACCCATTTCCCAGTATAAAATTGTAAAATCTGGGGCTAAAACAATTTTTTTGTTGTTAAAAATGTAATTAATGTTTCTTTACTGCCCAATAGTATAAAATTCTGTAACAAACCTGTGGTGTCAATATGGTCCCTGCACCCTTACATGAATTCATTGAGAGTAGAGATGAGCGAATTTGTCCGGAAACGGTTCACCAATCTCAAATTCGGTATGAACATTACACATTCGGATTCGTGTTCGTACCCCCGTGCGTCTTTACTCAAAATCAGCAAAATTCGGCCAAAGTGCGGTAAACTATCACGTTTCCAATATTTATTTTTTATTAGGAATTTGGCCAGGATAGTGCTGCTGTATGATGAGTGGGGGGACGTGTTTGATGAGGGGAGGTGGTGGAGAGAGTTCAGAGGAGCAGCAACCAATCAGGGCGCAGGAACCATCCACAACGTCCAGACACAAGGGCTTGTGTCATTGGCTGCCAAAGTCATAGGTCCCTCTCCATATAAAGAACAGACTTGTTTTTTGGTGCCATTTTGTTTGTATAACAGCACAGAGAGGCTGCTCCTGGTACTACTGGATAGTGAAATAGTTAGCTAGGCGGTTGCTTGTCAGTCAACTATTTTATAAAGATGGAATCATGTGTGACTGTGAAATTGACTTTCCAACAGATCAATTCTGTTTGCTTATAGACACCAGGCCACATTTCAGAATAAAACTCTGTTTTGCTGCTACTATTGTGCTCCATGCAGGAGTACACCTTTGAAACTCTAAATTCTTTCTGCTAATACCATGATCCTCAAACAAGGCCACATTTGTGCATAGAAAGATTTGGTGCTGTTAATTTTATTGGCCAGGCAGGAGTTCACATTAGAAAATCTAATTTTTTTCTGCTACTACCGTGCTACACAAATCAAGCCACATTTCAGCTTTAAATTCTTTTGTGCTGATATTCTGCTCCATCCAGTGGTCCACATTAGAAAATATATATTTTTTTCTGCTACTGCTGTGCTACAGAAACCTGGCCACATTTATGCTTTTAATTCTTGTGCTGATATTCTGCTCCATCCCGGGGTCCACATTAGAATATCTAAATTTTAGTTGCTAATAGCGTACCCCAGTCACACTATCTCAGCAAATAAACACTGATTGGTAATTTAGTGACAGAAGACTGACAGGTCTTGGCCTAGGTTTGTGAAACAGCTGGTTAAAAGAGAGGACGGGTACATCCATCATGAGTAGTGTTGAGCCACCCCCGTAGTGTTCGGGTTCAGTTCGGTTCGTCGAACACCGGGATGTTCGTGGAACTGTTCGTCGAACACCTTAGAACACTGTCGAACACCGTCAAACACCGTTAAAACCAATGGCAGGCAAATAAAAACACATAGAAAACAACTTCAAAGGTGTCCAAAAGCTGACAAACTGCTCAGAAGACACTCTCTTTAAAAAAGCCGGCCGGCAATTCAGCATCGGTACCCGACAATTTAGAACAGAAAGAATAGAGCATCACACATAGATTAGATAGATAGAAACATGTCAGTCATATATATAAGAAGTACAGTGACAGTGTTGGTTACTGTACTTGTCATTTAGTGTTAAAATAAAGGATTTACTAAAAAAAACAATAGTGTTTTCATGCACCGTCTCTTTAAAAAAGCCGGCCAGCAATTCAGCATCAGTACCCGATAATTTAGAACAGAAAGAATAGAGCATCACACATAGATTAGATAGATAGAAACATGTCAGTCACATATATAATAAGTACAGTGATAATGTTGATTACTGTACTTGTCATTTAGTGTTAAAATAAAGGATTTATTAAAAAAAAAAATTGGCGTGGGGTTCCCCGTAATTTTAGTCTCTAGCAGAGGTTAAGCAGGCGACTGGGGCAGATGTTTGAAGCCTGGGAAGGGGGTAATACCCACGGAGCTTCCCAGGCTACTAATATCAGCCCCCAGCTGAATACCTAGCCTTTAAAGTGGGGGACCCCCCAAAAAAATGACGTTGGGTCCCCCCTATTTTAATAGCTAGCAAAGGCTAGGCAGACAGCTGGGGGCTGATATTAATAGCCCAGGAAGGGTGCCATGAATATTGGCCCCCTCCCAGGCTAGAAACACCAGCTGTCAGCTGCCCCAGAAATGGCGCATCCATAGGTTGCGCCAATTCTGGCACTTAGCCTCGCTCTTCCCAATGCCCTGTAGCGGTGGCAGTGGGGTAATAGGGTTGGGGTTCATGTCAGCTTATAATGCCAGCTGACATCAAGCCCAGGTTAGTAATGGAGAGGCGTCTATAAGACACCCCCATTACTAACCCCATAGTCAAAGTAAAAAAAAACCACAAACACCTAGAATAAAGTCCTTTAATTGAAATAAACACACAATTCATTATTGTTCTAAATTAAACCATACTTACCATCATGCCCATTCCAGCTGAAGCCAGCGATCTCCTGCAATAAAAGTTAAATAATAAACCAACATCATCCTTACCTTTCCATGGTTCGCAGGATGGCTCCAGCTCTGCTACATTCACATGACAGGCTGGATCGCAGCCGAAAGCTGCCATCCAGCTTGCCATGCCGCAGACACTGAGAAGCGCAGGCATGCTTGCACTCCTCAGTGTCTGGCTGTGACGGCATCCAGATGAGTCGAGTTCATGTCCAATGAACTCAGCTCACCTCATGCTCGTCACTGACAGTGTGGGAGAATTCTCCTGCGCATGGGGTGAGCATGAGAGAATTCTCCTGCACTCACGGCAAGTGCAAGCGCAGGAGAATTTTCCCACGCTGTCAGTGACATGCATGAGGTGAGCTGAGTTCATTGAACATGAACTCGGCTCATCTGGATGCCGTTACAGCTAGACACTGAGGAGCGCAAGCATGCCTGTGCTTCTCAGTGTCTGTGGCATGGCAAGCTGGATGGAAGCTTTCGGCTGCGATCCAGCCTGTCATGTGAATGTAGCAGAGCTGTAGCTGTTCTGGGAACCATGGAAAGGTAAGGATGATGTTGGTTTATTATTTTACTTTTATTGCAGAAGACATTGGCTTCAGCTGGAATGGGCGTGATGGTAAGTATGGTTTAATTTAGAACAATAAAGAATTGTGTGTTTATTTCAATTTAAGGACTTTATTCTGGGTGTTTGTGTTTTTTTTTTAAACTTTGACTATGGGGTTAGTAATGGGGGTTTCTTATAGATGCCTCTCCATTACTAACCTGGGCTTGATGTCAGCTGGCATTATAAGCTGACATCAACCCCAGCCCTATTACCCCACTGCCACCGCTACAGGGCAGTGGGAAGAGCGAGGCTAAGTGCCAGAATTGGCGCATCCTATGGATGCGCCATTTCTGGGGCAGCTGACGACTGGTGTTTGTAGCCTGGGAGGGGGCCAATATTCATGGCACCCTTCCTGGGCTATTAATATCAGCCCCCAGCTGTCTGCCTAGCCTTTGCTAGCTATTAAAATAGGCGGGACCCCACATCATTTTTTTGGGGTCCCCCATTTTAATATCTAGTAAAGGCTAGGTATTCAGCTGGGGGCTGATATTAGTAGCCTGGGAAGCTCCGTGGGTATTACCCCCTTCCCAGGCTTCAAACATCTGCCCCAGTCGTCTGCTTAACCTCCGCTAGAGCCTAAAATTACGGGGAACCCCACGCCAATTTTTTTTTTAATAAATCCTTTATTTTAACACTAAATGACAAGTACAGTAATCAACACTATCACTGTACTTATTATATATGTGACTGACATGTTTCTATCTATCTAATCTATGTGTGATGGTCTATTCTTTCTGTTCTAAATTGTCGGGTACCGATGCTGAATTGCCGGCCGGCTTTTTTAAAGAGACGGTGCATGAAAACACTATTATTTTTTTTTAATAAATCCTTTAACACTAAATGACAAGTTCAATAACCAACACTATCACTGTACTTCTTATATATGTGACTGACATGTTTCTATCTATCTAATCTATGTGTGATGCTCTATTCTTTCTGTTCTAAATTGTCGGTTACCGGTGTATGCCGCTGCTGAATTGCCGGCTTTTCATGTTTCACTGTGAGCACTGTTCCCATCGATTTGGGCAACCACTGTAATGCCACAACCACCATGGCTGTGACATTACAGTGAGTGGCAGACAATCCCTGCATGATGTGAAAAAATCCAGTTACGCTTTTGGTGCACGAACAGTTATAGAACATAACCTCGAACAGCCGAATTTTTTGCAAATCGTTCGCGTTTTTCAAACGACTGGAACACTGCCCAAAATAGCTCGAATTTGAGATTGGCGAACAGTTTGAGTCGAACACTGCTCATCTCTAATCATGAGTGGGAAATACCAAGGTCGTGGTGGAAAGGGGAATAGGCTTGGTGTTCAAGGTGTATGTGGGGTAGGTGGTAATGTTAGTGAAAGCTCTACTGAACAAACACCGTCATGTCCTAACAAAGAAAACTGACAACTTCAGATGGGGGCCAAAAACAGCATGTGCTGCAGTGATGGCAAGCGCTGCATCAAGTGGCCACACCTCCTCTTCCTCCACCTCAACATCACACACAGTACAGTCCTCAGAGGTAGGACCCCAATTACCCTTGTTTCTCCCCACTTCACAACTTTCCAACTACCCAACTGACTGCAGGGAACCACAGATGGGCGAGTATGCAGAGCTGTTCACACATTCTATGCTATGGGCATCATTGGTCTGCTCCAAAGATTCACAGATTCAAGAAGAGGAAAGCATCTGCACCGATGCCTAAAATATTCTTGTGTTGGATCCAGGACTGGACGAAGTAGGGTCCGAGTAGAATCCAGAATCCTCATTACCAGACGGTAACCCCCAGGGGAAGTGATCCTGGTGAGACTTAGATACTAGAGGCGCACATGGACATTACTGTGCTGTCAAGGAAAAAAGACGAGGAGGGTGACTCTCAGGGCGAGGAGTGGAAGAGCAGAGAGGATGATGATGAGGTTGTAAATCACACATGTCATGAACCCAGAGGCACGCAGCTGAGTAGCTCAGCAGAGGAGGTGAAGGAGGAGGAAGACAAGGAGGTTACGTTGCAGCCTCCCGCACAGACACAGAGGGATGCACCCATGACAAGTACAGTGGTCGCGGGTCTGCAGTTCATAGGGGTTGCCTAGCTTGGGCCTTTTATGAGACCGCAAAGGATGATCCAACTCACGTTATTGGCCAAATTTGTAAAAAAAAAGACTCAGTAGAGGCAAAAATTGAATAATTTGACTACTATATTCATGAACCGGAACATGTGCAATCAACATGCGTTAGTCTGGGAATCTCATTGCGAGAAAATGCAGACTAATGGGTCTCACCAACCACCGGCCACCCCATCAACTGCTTCTGCTGCTTATTCCTTGTACGTCACCATGGCAAGTGTTCTCACAGAGATCTCCAGCCGAAAAACCTCCACTGGTTTACCCGCTTCAGTCGGAGTTAATGAGAGCCCCCTCAGCTGTTATGGAAGTGGACATTCCTGCTGTTTTTGTTTCACCGAACACACTACATGTTTCTCAATCCACAGTAACATCTCAGCCTGCACCTCACTCACAAGCCAGCAGTTTGTTGAGTTTACCCTACTACATCTTCTCTCAGCACAGCAGCCAACCCTCGGTCCAGCAGTTGTGGTCACGTAAAAGATTGTTTCTTCCTACACATGCCAAAGCTAAGAGCTTGAACTACACCATGTCCAATCAGTTGGCCACCGAAATTCTGCCTTTCTGCTTGGTGGATACAGATGGTTTCCGAAAGCTGATGGTCGCCGCAGTCCCCCTGTACCAGTTGCTCAGTCGCCATTACTTCTATAAGAAAGCTGTGCCTATGCTATACCAGCATGTCACAGACAACATCACCCATTCCTTGAAAAAATCTAAGACTGACTGGGTGCATTTTTACCACAGACACCTGGATGAGCAAGCATGGCCAAGGGTGTTAAATCTTGTGACTGAGCACTGGGTGACTCTAGTGGCTGCGGGGGCAGGTGGGATAGGGGCTGCTCCACAGGTCTTGGAATCCCCAAGGATTGCGGGATAAACCTCTGTATCTAACACTTCCTCCACTGCTTCTGCCTCCCTTCTCTAAGGTCTCCACCTGCGCCCTCAACTTAATGAGACATGCGTTCAAACAGTGTAGAGAGAATCCCTCTCATCTCCATACTGCACAGCCAGGGCTCACCTCAATAGGGCAGTGTTAAAATTAATATGCCTTGGAGATCGCAGTCATACAGCTCAAGATTTGTGGACAGCTATCCAGGCTGAGTTTGAGCAGTGGCAGTCTCCATTGAATCTGGAGCCAGGGAAGGCCGTGTGTGATAGTGGTGCAAACCTTATGGCGGCCCTATGCCGGGGTAACCTCACACACGTGCCTTGCATGGCTCAGGTCCTCAACCTGGTGGTACCGCAATTTCTCTGCCACTATCCAAGCCTGGATGCATTGCTACAAAAAGCACGGTCGCTGTGTGCTCAATTCCACTGTTCGCACCCCACGGGTCATTGACTTGCATCGCTACAGAGGTCTTTGGCCCTACCGGTTAACCTGTTATTATGCGATGTGCCAACACAGTGAAATTCCACTCTGTACTCTGCACATGTTGCAATGACTGTGGCAGTAGCGACAAGCTCTGATGCAGTATCTCATTTTGCATAGCCTGGGCCAACGCAGTGTGGATGTGGTGCAAATCACGTTTGCGAAGTGAGCACAGATTAAGGACCTCTGCAGACTTCTGCACGGTTTTGAAATGGCTACTAAGATGAATAACGCTGATGATGCCATCATCAGCATCACTATTCCGGTCATCTACATGCTGGAGCACACTTTGAATAGTCTGCAGGAGAAGGTGGTGGTCCCAGAGAAAGATGAGGAAGCAGAGGAGGATGTGAAAGGGAAAGTTCCAGGCTGTCATCGCACAGACAGGTGCCAAGGGAACGTGGATTACAGTAATTGATGGGGGCTCATGGTACCAGACACACTGTTAGTGAAGGTGCAGAAGCCAAGGAAGAAATGGAGGAGGATGAGGAGGAAGGGGTGATGGGTGCGCAATAGTCAGTAGATGAAGAGGATATTAATCTCCTCTCTGTTGTCCGTGGTTGGTGGGAGGGGACGAAGGAAGCAAGCTTGAGTGTTACCCCACCTCCAACATACCATGGACTTGGACCTCATGGAAGAGACCGACACATAAGTCTCTTCTTGCTGCACTCTCTGCAACATGATCCCCACATTGTTAGGATTCAAAATATTGCTTACTACTGGGTTGCCACTCTGTTAGATCCATGGTACAAGAATAAATTTTGCCAGATGCTTCCCACCCATGAAAGGGACGCACGCATGCTGGACTATCAAAACACGCTTGTAAACAATCTTAAGAGTGGTTTTCCCCAAGACAGCAGTGAGGTACACAGTGTGCATCACAGCTCCAGACTTGCAACCCTGGGAACGTCAATTCATCAATGCAAAATCATTAGCAGCAGTGTAAGTGGCAGAACAAATTCTGTGAGTCGTTTCACACATTTTTAGACCAGCCCGTGCACCAGCACAACAGAGTACATGTCTGACACATAGTGAATGACTGGAGAGGATGATGCAGGAGTATCTCAAGCTCAATATCAATGCCATCAGGGAGGGTTTGGACCTTTTTGTATTTTGGTCTTCAAAAATGGAAAAGTGGCCTGAGCTGGCCTGTCACGCCTTGGAGGTTTTGTCATGCCCAGCAGCCAGTGTTCTCTCAGAACATGTCTTCAGTGCTGCTGGTGGTGTCCTGACAGTTAAGGGCTTTCGGCTGTCCCCTAATAGTGTAGACCACCTAACTTTCATCAAGATGAACAAGTCATGGATCTCCAAAGACTTTTGCACCCCAATTGCAGACTGTGCAGGCTAGTCCATGGTGTAGTTTTTAGTGTGCTTCACTGATCTTGCGTTATTGCAGTCTGTGACATCATTGTCATGGCTTCTGTGCCTGATGTTGCTACTGTTGCTGATGTTATCAATAATTTTTTGAAATGTGGACACTCCTGACTGGGTCTCTATCGCATGTGTTTCCTGTAGTGGAAGGGGTGTCAGTGCCCCATTATACTATTTCTACTCTGGTGAAATTGATGCCACTTTAATGGTGTCTGCCCCTAATTTTCTGAAATTGGACACTCCAAGTTGGATCTGCTTCATGTATTGTGCCTGTAGCAGTAGGGTTACCAGACCGGCAGGCCTGTTATTACTTTCAGTCAACTACCTGTGTTACTATCCTTAAATTTTTCAAGCAGTAGTAGTCTACAAAACTGATATTTGTGCCACCTGAGTGTTGCTGAGCAGAAAGGCAGCTTGAGCTGTTGCATGATGTATCAGGGTTCCCAGCACATCAGGACTACACCGATCCCTCACCCACCTTGTCTTAATTTGAACTTAAATTCAAAGCTGTAAATGCTGGCCCAGACCCTGATACCTCATGCATGGCCCATGGCTGCCTGCTGCTGTGCCATTATAAGTTTTCTACTGTGGGTCAATTGATGCCACTTTTCCTGGTGTCTGCCCCTAGTTTGAGCTATTTTGGCAGCTTTTGGGCCACTTTGAAGGTGTTGTCTATGCGTTTGGTTTTGCCTTCTATTGAATCCAATGGGGTTTGGATATGCTTAACTAACCATTCGACGAACTGTTCGGCGAACATCGGAAACTTTATTGATCGGAACTGAATCGAACCTTGAAAACTTTGCTCATCTATAATGGAGATTGGAGAAGTGTATTTTGGAAAATGTGGTCACTTATGGGGGGGTTCTGCATTTTTGGCACCTCAGTAGCTTTTCAGTGGGTCATGGCACCCGCAAACCATAACAGCAAAATCTACACTCTAATATGGTGCTCCTTCCCTTCTGAGCATTCCACTGTGATTGAAAAGTAGTTCCCAATTACATGTAGGGTATTGACGCACTCAGGAGAAATTGTGCGACAAACTATGCTGTCCATTTTTTCCTATTAACCTTTATAAAAATTAAAGACTTGGGGCTAAAATAACATTTTAGAGTTAAAAATTTAATTATTCCTTCCTCACTGCCAAAAGTTATAAAATTCTGTGAGACACCTGTGATGTCAACTGTGACTATGGTGGGTGTGGAACCACTGCATGACTCGCCAAGCTTACCCTGGAGGGACTTAACTAAGTGACTACCTGTACTTCACTAGAACCTCTGAGGCTGAGTATATGCTTGGGCCTTTAGGGTAGGTACCAAGAGCCACTTCCGGGCCGTCCCAAGAATTGCAGCAGCTGACCAGTGGCTCAAAACCACATATATGAGGCACAGAGGGTGAAGACAGAGACGTAGTCAGACAGTCCGAAGATAGAGCAAGCAGCACAAGTTCAAAATATGAAGTCAGGGTTGGAAGCAGAGAGACAAGACTAAATCAGTAAACAATTAAGTAAACAAGGGACAGTAACAGAAGAATAAAAAAATGCAACTAGTGATGAACAGCAGCTAGGACCTAAGCTCAGGCAAGGTGTGGAGAGAGGAGCTGCTCAATATATCCACTGTGGCAGGAGCTAGGCCATGGAAGCAAAACTCTGCAGAGCACAATTATTTTAATTTCCTAGAGTCTGTCCGTGCTTCTCAATAGTCAGGTCGAGACTCTCAAGCAAAGGGAGAATGTAGCAATGCTGGAATTATTTGCATGAGGCAGCTCAGCGAGACTGTCTGACAGTGGGAGGAGCAGAGCGATGCACACAGTGAGTAGGAAAGCGCTTACAAACCATGCGAGTCACCAGCTTGACAACAACATACTCACTGCACCCCTAGATGAATTAATCGAGAATTGTAGTTTGTAAAACTGGGTCACTTATACAGGGGTTCTGCTGTTCAGGCACCTCATGGGCACTGCCAGTGTGACATGGTACCTGCAAACCATTCCAGCAACATCTGAACTTCAATATGGCTCTCCTTTCCTTCTGAGCTTTGCATTGTTCCTCAAAAGTAGTTTTCAATAACATATGGGGTATTGATGTACTTAGGAGAAATTGCGTAACAAATTGCATGGTCCATTTTCTCCTAGTATCACTTTTGAAAATTGAAAACTTGCGGCCAAAGAAATATTTTAGTGGAAAAAATGGTCATTTTGGAATGACTTATCCCAATGTTATACAATTCAGTGAATCACATGAGGGTTAAAAATGCTCACTACACCCCTAGATGAATTCCTCAAGGGTTGTAGCTTCTAACATGCGGTCACTTGTGGGGGTTTCTGCTGTTTTGGTCTCTTCATGGGCTTAGGAGATCTATAAAATGTGACATGACATCCGCAAGCTATTAGAGCCAAAATTGCGCTCCAGAATTCAAGGGCCGCTCATTCCCTTCAAAGATCTGCCGTGGCCAAACAGTAGTTTTCCACCACATATGGGGTATTGGCATACTCAAAAGAAATCACACAACAGATTTTGCAGTCCATTTTCTCTTTTTACCCTGGTGAAAAGGAAACATTTGGAGCTAAAGCAACATTTTTGTGGGAAATATTTATTTTTTCATTTTCATAGCTCAACATTATAAAATTCTGTGAAGCACCTGGGGATTCAAGTTGCTAACCACACCTCTAGATTAGTTCCTTGAGGGGTGTAGTTTCAAAAATGGGGTCACGCGTGGGGGGTTTCAACTGTTTAGGTAAATCTGAAAACACTACATGGCGTACGCTATGTATTCCAGACAATTTCCCGCTCCAATATTCAAATGGCGCTCCTTTCCTTCCGAGCCCAGTTGTGTGCCCAAACAGTAGTTTTCCACCACATATGGGGTATCAGTGTACTCAGGAGAAACTGCACAACAAATTTTATAGTTGATTTTCTTCTCATTCCCTTTTGAAAATGTAAAATTTGGGGCTGAAGCAATATTTTTGAAGGAAAAAGTAAAATTTTCACTTTTCCCTTCCATATTGCTTGATTTCCAGTAAAGTTTCTAAAAGGTTAATAATCCTCTTGAATGTGGTTTTGAGCACTTTAAAGGGTGTAGTTTTTAAAACTGTCATTTTTATGTATTTTCTGTCACATACCCTCAAAGTCATTTCAATTGGTTTTGTAAATTTTGTAGCAAAAATGAAAAATTACTAATAAACTTTTAACCCTTCTAACTTCCTGACAAAAAATAATTATGTTTCAAAAATTATGCTGACGTGAAGTAGACATGTGATAGATGTTATTTATCAATGTAAGGTGGCGGTGTTCACACCGTGCAGTAACTGAGGCAGTGACCCAAGCAAGTCCAACACAAACAGCTTTATTCAGCAACTCACGGGTAAACAGAAAAGTCCTCCGGTTCGCAGCCGGGTTAACACGAGTCCTTAAACCACGGTTGCCGTGGGCAATGACCAGGCCCCTCAGAACCTGACAGGTGCAGGGCCTTCCCAGGCGTGGGTTCAGCCACACTCTATCCTGCTGAGCTTTCCTGCTAAGCTCCTAGCAGGTACCAATACTGAGCAACACTAATCCTTAGTGCAGGGGTTTTAAAGGACCTGTGACAAGAGCCACTGGAAAACCCGGGTTGGAGGGAGGAGGCCGCCCCACTGCCTTCCTGTAGCCTCCTCCAAGAAATGAAGGCCCTGCCAGGTTTTACTTAATCTGCCTTAGCCAGGTGGTCTGACCAGGTCATTGCTCACCTTCATTCCGGCATTGCAGCCGCAGGTGAGTTTGTGACTCCAATGCACTCCAATGGATTTAATAGGTCTCTGTACACATTTTGGGGGATATATAATGTACCTCGTATACAATCCCGGTCACTGCCTCACATCAACTATTTTGTGTGTTATAACTATCTGGTTTAATGCCATAAAAATTAAAAGATTGAAAAGTGCAAACTTTTCTAAATTGTTGTCACATTTTTGATATTTTCATAAATAAACGCAAATCATGTCAACCAAAATTTACCATTAACATGAAGTACAACTTATGAAAAAACAATTTCAGGATCACTGGGATTGTTTGAAGCATTTCAGAGTTATAACCTTAGAAAATGACACTGATAGAATTGAAACAGTTTGCCTGGTCAGGAAGATGAAAACAGGCTTGAGTGTGAAGAGGTTAAAGTAAAACTCAGCTCACCACAAGCAATAAGGCTAAGTGCCCACGATGCAGAAATGCTCTGGATTTTTCATGAGTGTTTCTGCATCTCCCTGGCAGGAAAAACGCATGCGGATTTTACATGCATTTTTTCAGCCAGGTAGAAGCGTTTGTGAAGCGTTTTGATCATGCATTTTCGCATGCGGGTTGTCAAGCGCTTTTCCAAGCGATTTTAGCATCACTTGGAAAGTGCTTGACAACTTGGTAACACTATATAAATCCATGCAATCGGCATGGATTTATATAGTGTGACCAAGTTAATAGTTAAAAAAAAAGAATAAAATGGTAAAAAATAAAAAAAAACATTATACTCACCTTCCGATGGCCCCCGGTCTCCTTCTCCAGTCTCCCCGGTGGCTCAGGGTGGTGTAAAAGGACCTTTCATGACGTCATTTAGTCATGTGACCTGTCACATGACTAAATTATGTCATGGAAGGTCCTTTTACACCATCGCAAGCCACCGGGGAGCCTGGACGCACTGTACAGGAGACCGGGGGCCATCAGAAGGTGAGTATAATGCTTTTTTTTATTTTAAATTCTTTTTTTTACAGGTACTATGGTACCCGGCTCTGGATGAGAGTCTCCTCTTCTCCAGGCCAGGGTACCATCCGCACAGTGAATCGCTTAATATCCGCATGTGCACATGTAGTCATGCGGATATTAAGCGATTCAATGCAAGTCAATAGTGGCAATTACGCTGTGTGTCCGCAAAATTAATGGACATGCTGCGTATTTTTCCGCAATGAAAATCCACAGCGGAAATTTCAGCAGCATATGCACAGCACATGCGGATTATCATTGGGGAACATTGCAGACCTTCCACCAAGCGTTTTGTAAGTGTTTTCGCGGCGGAATTGCCGCTGTGGAAACGCTTAAAAAACGCATAGTGGGCACAAACCCTTAGCCTGCACAATTGCCCTTATGTGAAGATATCTGTTGCAACACTGACCACTAGAGTCAGAAATGCTGATCTTACCAGTGGATATTAAACACCTACGCTTAACTTTAGATTACTTATACAATAGTCTTTATGTTCCTTATACATTCTACAGTACAATAAAAGGTAAATTCCCATAGATTACCTGAAAACCACCTTTATAGCAAATCAATTAAGAATCAGAAATAAAAAGAAATATATAATTTTAGACAAACAGGAGATAAGAATGTCTTACTATATTGTATGGGGATTAATGCACATTCAGAAATGCTATTCTATTCTACACCAGATTTTCAATTACTTGCAATGAAGGCTTTGTTAGGAGTGACACTGACTGTATACCATAATATTATTGCTTAGATCCAAAATCATTTTCTGCCACATCAGATTTATGAATTTATATTTTTCTTAGCATTCAAAATGCCTGTAAATGAGACATAATATGGAATTCCCTGCTGTCATTTGGCAAGACTTTACAAGCACCCTTATAGCTTAGAGAATTCTTTCCGCTTGACACTCACATTCTTAACATATTTTAAAATTATCCTGCTAAATTTTTACTGATACTATTGTACTGAAATACTTAAAGGAGTTGTACACTACTTTTTCAATTGTCCCAATGTATTTACCCTGTGACTATAAGTGTTTTTACCTTTGGTAGTCTTTATTGCCTGTGAGCGTCACACCCAGCATAAACCACGCGCTTTCTCCCTCCTCATTCATTGGGAGTGGGGCACGGTGGATGCTAGGTGTGACACACGGGTTAACCGTCGCCCACAGCCCAGCATTCACCGCGGGGTCCGGGTCACTGGTGTCACGCTTCACTTGACGTGACATCAGTGGAAGAAAGAGGGAGTCACTTGATGCCTGTGAGCGGCTAGCGATAGCGCCGCTCACAGGCAATAAAGACTACCAAAGGTAATTACAAAAGCACTTATAGTCACAGGGCAATTGTAAAAAGTTGTGGACAACTTCTTTAAGAAATATGATGAAACATGAATGAGAATGCAAGAGGAAAATTTTCATGACGCACAAGGACTGACTGTTTGAATTCCTTTTGTCATTTTACTATAGTTTAAAAGTTCAAAATAGTCTGGCATTCTCCCCATCCTTTTCCCTCAAGAAGCCCGGGTCCTGTGCATCAGCACATTTTTTACAGAACAAATGGTATGGTCTATTTTCTCCTATTATCCATTTTGAAAATTGAAAACTTGGGTCCAATGCAACATTTTAGTGAAAAAAAATGGTAATTCTCCATTGATTCAGCCTAATGTTATACAATTCTCTGAATCGCCTGAGGGTTAAAAATGCTCACTACACATCTAGATTAATTACTTAAGTATTCTAGTTTCCAAAATGAGGTAAATTGTGGTGGTTTCTGCTTTTTAAGCATGTCAGGGGCTATTCAAATGTGACTTGGTATCCGTAATCTATTCCAGCCAAAATTGCGCTCCAGCATTCAACTGGCGCTTCTTTCATTCCAAGCCCTGCCGTGGCTAAACAGTAGTTTTTCACCACATATGGTGATAATCAGGAGAAATAACACAACAGACTTTCGGGTCCATTTTCTCCTGTTACCCTTGTAAAAATTGGGGATAAAGCAACACTTTTGCGGGAAAAATTTATTGTTTTCATTTTCATGTCTCCACGTTATAAAATTATGCGAAGTACCTGGGGGTTCAAAGTGCTAACCGCAGTTCTAGATAAGTTCCTTGAGGTGTGTAGTTTCCAAAATAGGGTAACTTGTAGCGGGGGTTTCCACTGTTTAGGCACATCAGGGGCTCTGCAAATGCGACATGGTATCCGCTATTTATTCTAGACAGTTTTGTGCTCCAAAGGTCAGATGGTGCTCATACTCTTCCAAGCCCTGCCCTGCGCACAAACAGTAGTTTTCCACCACATATGGGGTAGTGGTCTATTCAAGAGAAATTACTTAACAAATTGTATGGTCCATTTTCTCCTGTTATCCTTATACAAAATAAAAAAATTGGGGCTAAAAAAACATTTTTGTGGGAAAAATGTGATGTTTTATTTTCACGGTTTAAAATTCTGTGAAGAACCTGCAGGGTCAAGCTGCTTACCACACCTCTAGATAAATTCTTTGAGGGTGTAGTTTCCAAAATTGGGTCGCTTGTGGGGGTTTTCCACTGTTTAGGCACATCAGGGGCTCTCCAAACATGACATGGCATCTGCCAACTATAGTGGTGGCCAAAAGTATTGGCACCCCTGCAATTCTGTCATATAATACTCAATTTCTTCCTGAAAATGATTGCAATCACAAATTCTTTGGTCTTATTATCTTCATTTAATTTGCTTGCAAGGAAAAAACACAAAAGAGAATGAAGCAAAAATCAAATCATTGATCATTTCACACAAAACTCCAAAAATGGGCCAGGCAAAAGTATTGGCACCCTCAGCCTAATACTTGGTTGCACAACCTTTAGCCAAAATAACTGCGAACAACCGCTTCCGGTAACCATCAATGAGTTTCTTACAATGCTCTGCTGGAATTGTAGACCATTCTTCTTTGGCAAACTGCTCCAGGTCCCTGATATTTGAAGGGTGCCTTCTCCAAACTGCCATTTTGAGATCTCTCCACAGGTGTTCTATGGGATTCAGGTCTGGACTCATTGCTGGCCACTTTAGAAGTCTCCAGTGCTTTCTCTCAAACCATTTTATAGTGCGTTTGGAAGTGTGTTTTGGGTCATTGTCCTGCTGGAAGACCCATGACCTCTGAGGGAGACCCAGCTTTCTCACACTGGGCCCTACATTATGCTGCAAAATTTGTTGGTAGTCTTCAGACTTCATAATGCCATGCACACGGTCAAGCAGTCCAGTGCCAGAGGCAGCAAAGCAACCCCAAAACATCAGGGAACCTCCACCATGTTTGACTGTAGTGACCGTGTTCTTTTCTTTGAATGCCTCTTTATTTTTCCTGTACACTCTATGTTGATGCTTTTTCCCAAAAAGCTCTACTTTTGTCTCATCAGACCAGAGAACATTCTTCCAAAACGTTTTAGGCTTTCTCAGGTAAGTTTTGGCAAACTCCAGCCTGGCTTTTTTATGTCTCGGGGTAAGAAGTGGGGTCTTCCTGGGTATCCTACCTTACAGTCCCTTTTCATTCAGACGCCGACGGATAGCACGGGTTGACACTGTTGTACCCTCGGACTGCAGGGCAGCTTGAACTTGTTTGGATGTTAGTCGAGGTTCTTTATCCACCATCCGCACAATCTTGCGTTGAAATCTTTCGTCAATTTTTCTTTTCCGTCCACATCTAGGGAGGTTAGCCACAGTGCCATGGGCTTTTAACTTCTTGATGACACTGCGCACGGAAGACACAGGAACATTCAGGTCTTTGGAGATGGACTTGTAGCCTTGAGATTGCTCATGCTTCCTCACAATTTGGTTTCTCAAGTCCTCAGACAGTTCTTTGGTCTTCTTTCTTTTCTCCATGCTCAATGTGGTACACACAAGGACACAGGACAGAGGTTGAGTCAACTTTAATCCATGTTAACTGGCTGCAAGTGTGATTTAGTTATTGCCAACACCTGTTAGGTGCCACAGGTAAGTTACAGGTGCTGTTAATTACACAAATTAGAGAAGCATCACATGATTTTTCAAACAGTGGCAATACTTTTGTCCACCCCCTTTTTTAGGTTTGGTGTGGAATTATATCCAATTTGGCTTTAGGACAATTCTTTTTGTGTGTTTTCATTGAAGACAAATTAAATAAAGATAATAATACCAAAGAATTTGTGATTGCAATCCTTTTCAGGAAGAAACTGAGTATTATCTGACAGAATTTCAGGGGTGCCAATACTTTTGGCCACCACTGTATTCCATACAATTTTGAGTTCCAAAAGTTGAATGGCGCTTCTTCCCTTCTGAGCCCTGCTGTGCCCCCTTACAATATATTTCCATCACATATGGGGTATTGTTGTACTCAGGAGATACAGCATAATATATTGTACAGTCCATTTTCTACTGTTACCCTTTTGAAATGCAAAATTTTGGGCTAAAGCAATATTTTTGTGGGAAAAGTGCATTTTTTTCATTGCTTTTATTTCTGCTGAAGCCCCTAAAGGGTTAATATAGTTCTTGAATGTGGCTTTGAAGGATTTAGTTTTTAAAATGGTGCCACTTTGGGGTATTTTCTATCATAAAGGCCCCACAAAGTCACTTCAAATGTGATGTGGTCCATTAAAAAAATTGGTTTGTAAATTTCGTTTGAAACATGAGAAATTGCTGATAAACTCTTAACCCTTCTAAATTCCTAATGAAAAAAAATATGTTTATGCTGATGTGAAGAAGACATGTGTTAAATGTAATTTATTTACTATTTTGTGTGGCATAAAAATTCAAAGTTTGAAAATTTCAAAATGTAAATTTTTTTTTGTCAAATGTTAAATATTTATATAAACACAAGTCATATTGACCAAAATTTACCACTAACATGAAGTACAACGTGTCATGAAAGAGCATCACTGGGATATGTTGAAGCGTTTCAGAGTTATAACCTCATAAAGTGACACTGGTCAGAATTGAAAAAAATGGCTTGGTCAGGAAGGTGAAAACAGGCTGGGGGTAGAAGATACATAGAATATATATATATATATATATATATATATATATATATATATATAATATATATATATATATATACAGTACAGACCAAAAGTTTGGATACACCTTCTCATTTAAAGATTTTTCTGTATTTTCATGACTATGAAAATTGTACATTCACACTGAAGGCATCAAAACTATGAATTAACACATGTGGAATTATATACTTAACAAAAATGTGTGAAACAACTGAAAATATGTCTTATATTCGAGATTCTTCAAAGCAGCCGCCTTTTGCTTTGATGACTGCTTTGCACTCTCTTGGCATTCTCTTGATGAGCTTCAAGAGGTAGTCACCGGAAATGGTCTTCCAACAATCTTGAAGGAGTTCCCAGAGATGCTTAGCACTTGTTGGCCCTTTTGCCTTCACTCTGCGGTCCAGCTCACCCCAAACCATCTTGATTGGGTTCAGGTCTGGTGACTGTGGAGGCCATGTCATCTGGCGTAGCACCCCATCACTCTCCTTCTTGGTCAAATAGCCCTTACACAGCCTGGAGGTGTGTTTGGGGTCATTGTCCTGTCGAAAAATAAATGATGGTCCAACTAAACGCAAACCAAATGGAATAGCATGCCGCTGCAAGATGCTGTAGTAGCCATGCTGGTTCAGTATGCCTTCAATTTTGAAAAAATCCCCAACAGTGTCACCAACAAAGCACCCCCACACCATCACACCCCCTCCTTCATGCTTCACAGTGGGAACCAGGCATGTAGAGTCCATCCGTTCATCTTTTCTGCGTCGCACAAAGACATGGTGGTTGGAACCAAAAATCTCAAATTTGGACTCATCAGACCAAAGCACAGATTTCCACTGGTCTAATGTTCATTCCTTGTGTTCTTTAGCCCAAACAAGTCTTTTCTGCTTGTTGCCTGTTCTTAGCAGTGGTTTCCTAGCAGCTATTTTACCATGAAGGCCGGCTGCACAAAGTCTCCTCTTAACAGTTGTTGAAGAGATGTGTCTGCTGCTAGAACTCTGTGTGGCATTGACCTGGTCTCTAATCTGAGCTGCTGTTAACCTGCGATTTCTGAGGCTGGTAACTCAGATAACCTTATCCTCAGAAGCAGAGGTGACTCTTGGTCTTCCTTTCCTGGGGCGGTCCTCATGTGAGCCAGTTTCTTTGTAGCGCTTGATGGTTTTTGCAACTGGACTTGGGGACACTTTCAAAGTTTGCCCAATTTTTTGACTGACTGACCTTCATTTCTTAAAGTAATGATGGCCACTCGTTTTTCTTTACTTACCTGCTTTTTTCTTGCCATAATACAAATTCTAACAGTCTATTCAGTAGGACTATCAGCTGTGTATCCACCTGACTTCTGCACAACATAACTGATGGTCCCAACCCCATTTATAAGGCAAGAAATCCCACTTATTAAACCTGACAGGGCACACCTGTGAAGTGAAAACCATTTCCGGTGACTACCTCTTGAAGCTCATCAAGAGAAAGCCAAGAGTGTGCAAAGCAGTCATCAAAGCAAAAGGTGGCTACTTTGAAGAACCTAGAATATAAGACATATTTTCAGTTGTTTCACACTTTTTTGTTAAGTATATAATTCCACATGTGTTAATTCATAGCTTTGATGCCTTTAGTGTGAATGTACAATTTTTAAAGTCATGAAAATACAGAAAAATCTTTAAATGAGAAGGTGTGTCCAAACTTTTGGTCTGTACTGTATATATATATATATATATATATATATATATATATATGTATATAGTTATATATATATAAAATGTGATAGGTAGATTCACTCGGCTTCTTAAAGAGGTAGACACAGGAACCGTTTCTATTTAAAGTCTGGCTGGTTTATTGCAATCTTCATAAACCACATCACCGGAAAACTTAAATACAGTCTTTGTCCGGTATAAGGTAAAACATAAATTCCCAAATCCATACAATAGTGCAAGTTAGCCACCTTGGCTTAGAGTCCAGCTTCCATGTCCTTTAGCAAAGAACATTCAATCTAGGAGAACTGCAATCTGCATACATCCAGCCTGTGTGAGACAAACCACTCCCAATTTACTGAGTGAATCCCACCCAAGGGTGGCGATGTGGTGAAGGGTGCTGTTCAGCTGCTCCTAATCAACCTGTCATGGCCGATTAACCCTTTTAGTCCTATATGCGTTAAAGCTTTACTTTAAGTTTATCTCCCAAACGCTAGGTGTCTAAAAGCCTCCTTATATAGCTCCTTTCTCTGCCTAAAACCATAGGTTTGGCACCTTCTATCACTAGACAAGGGATTCTCGAGGGGGGATTGGCATTACCATGTAACTCTCAGCTCTATGTTCTACATGGAAGCAGAAATCCTGCAGGGCTAATAACCAGCATGTAACACAAGTATTTTTCCCCTTTTTCTTCTTCATCCACCTGAGTTGGCCATGATCTGACATAAATTTAAATTCTCACCCTAAGAGATAGTATTGCAGTGTGTCCACCACACACTTTATGGCCAGGCATTCCTTTTGTACAATGGAATAATTTTCCCACATGCTGACAGTTTCCTACTCAGGTAGAGAATAGGATGCTCCTCTCCGTGTATCTCTTGAGACCTGAGGTTATTTCCCTTGAAGAAGGTGCTTTGAGCACCGAACCATGTGTAGGGGCACGAAACCTGGCGGCGTAGCATATGAAGTAATTACCATGCTGACATGGTGACTACTTTTTCTGTTACTATTAGCTGCATGTAAACTGTAGGGATGACTTTGAAACATATTCCTTATAGGCATTTTTCACAGGTGGAGTCCAAGCATCATGATCTCTATATTTTAAAATGACAACTGAACTAAAGAACACTGATTGACATTGGAGATTTTTTGCTTGACTGCACATGTGATTCTGAAAGTTATTTAAATACAGACAAATACAAATCACTGATCTATGTCTTCTCCTTCAATGCCTTCTATGCGCAATAATTGTGAGCCTATATCTAGACCTATGTGTTTACTATCAAGGAGGAACTTTTCTCCTGTGCTGTTGCTATTAAGCACAGCTCCTTTTTAAATAGATGTTTGTATGTTCATTATTTAATAAAATGATATTTGAATTTATCACGATAAATTGTTTGAATCTATTTGTGACTCAATAATGGTGCTTTGTAGGAATAATATGTGAGTGAGTCTTGATAAATGATGAATTGTATTGCCCACAATTTCCTTTGTTTCTATATCCAAGGTAATTTGGCCTCTTCTTTTCCCCATGACACATGTTTTTGGATTTAAAGAGAACCGCACCTTTCTGAGTGCACCAAACACTTCCTACACCTTTCCCAGATGACTTCCCCAATCAGGAGTAAAGATTATGATATCGTCCAGGTATGCCACAGCGTAATTCTTCTGGGGTGCGAGGATCCAGTCCATGGCCCTCTGGAAAGTGACTGAAGCTTCCTGCACTATGAACGGCATTCGGACATATTGGAAGCAACCATCGGGTGTAGAGAAAGCCGTCTTCTCCTGGCTTCTTGTGACATGGGGATTTCCCAATATTCCTTTGTTCGATCCAAGGTAGTTATGAACCTTGCGGGCTCAAGTCTCTTGATCAGCTCATTGACATCGAATATGTGCCGAACTTGGAGAGTTCGTTCAGCTTCCGATAATCAATACCAAATCTCCATTCTCCATTGGATTTTGGATCAAGGTCAATCGGATTAGAACATCTGCTCTTGGATTCCTCAATGACCCCGAGATTTAGCATATACTTCACTTCTTTGGAGATCTGTTCGCAGCGGGTCTCTGGAATTCGGTAGGGCTTCGAATTCACCCGCACGTCACCAGAAAACTTAAATACAGTCTTTGTCCGGCACAAGGGAAAACATAAAGAAACAAGTCCATACAATAGGGCTGGTTATCCCACCTAGCTTAGAGTCTACAGTAGATTCCATGTCCTTTAGAAAAGGACATTCAATCCAGGAGACCTGCAACCTTCATACATCCAGCATGTGTGAGACAAATGGCTCTCAATTAACCCAGTGAATCCCATCCAGGGGTGGAGATACGGTGGACAGCCATTTACCCATGGCCAGTGCTGTGGCATGACCTTAAAAAAGAGGTTCATGGATGGAAACCCTCCAATATGGCTGAATTATCATAATTACACAAAGATGAGTGGACCAAAATTCCTCCAGAACATTGTAAAAGATTCATTGCCATTTATCACAAACACATGATTGCAGTTGTAGCTTCTAAAGGTGGCACAACCAGTTATTAGGTTAAGGATGCAATAACTTTTCCACACAGGGCCCTATAGGTTTGAATTTCTTTTTCCCTTAATAATAAAGACCTTCATTTAAAAACTGCATTTTGTGCTTATTTATATTGTCTTTGTCTAATTTTAAAATTTGTTTTGTGATCTGAAACATATAAGTGTGACAAACATGCAAAAGAAAAAGAAATCAGGAAGGGGGCAAACACTTTTTAATACAACTGTGTATATATTATGTATATATATATATTTTTTCCCCAAGGGACCATTTTGTTTAGCTTTCTTTATCTTTGTAACATCACTGACCTACTTAATTGCACATCTGCTCCTCGTATGAAAAATGTATATAAAATCTAGGACTATCATGGGGTTAGTTTGCTGATGACAGCATGCTTGCATTAAAGACTTATTTAATCAGAGCCCAGGTTATTCAATCAGGATTAATTTTCTTTCTGAGATATTGCATTACTGCTCTGGGGGGTCTGAATGTGACGTGATAGTATTACTATCATGCTAATACTATCGTGACATATAATACGTTGCATTCAGGACTATGCAATCCATGCACACATGTATTTTGAAGCTTCTGGAAGATCCTGTGCTGTATCTGTGTCAGTGCATTCAGTAGCTCCATGCCAACGTTTCTAAGTAACTTTTATACAGCTGCAATGCTAAGAACAAGCATGTTGATGATTTTCAGTTAAGCTGACTCTGCATCTGAATTATTTAAAGAGCATGTGCTAGTCGTGATGTTTCAGAAGTGAATAAATAACAATATCCACAAAGGCAATTCATTTGTTTAACAAACCCTGATGACTTATATGGAATGTATATGAAAACCTTTTCTATTACAACAGCATTACATACTTAGAATGAATATTTTTTTTTAAATAAATTCACTTTTCCTCTGAATAATATAATGGAACAGTAGGTCACATTCCTTGACCCAATACAACCATTAGCCTGAACAACAATACATTATGTACCAACTGAATTATATTTTATTGCCTGTGTTCTTTATTTTTTATTGCACTAAAGGTGCCCTGGATCTGCCATTTCTTAAAGAATATGAAAGATTAATGTGTTTTAAAAGTAGGGAAAATAAAACGGACATGACATTCTCTGGCTTGATCAATTCTGCAGAGTTGTAAATATTAAGAAATAAATCTCACATGTTTTATGTACCAAAATATTAGGCAGTATACTCAAAATGCAAAAAAATAAAAGAAACACAATTTTGTGCTCCAGTGTCTAAAAGGACACTAAAGCAGATGCAGAAAATGGGTGACCTGCAATACCAAGACAGGTTTTCAAACCTGTGGTTAATCAGTTTGGAAAAAAAGTGATTTTACTACAATGAACAGATATGATCATGGACAGTATAGAGAAGGTTCTAATGATCTATTTACACCTAGACCTGAAATTATGACAAGGGGGCATTTTATATGTCAAGAGGAGAGATTGTTCAATTATAAATCACAGGTGGTGATTCTTTACTTTAGAAACAGTAAGAATATGGAACTCTCTGCCACATGATGTTGTAATTATCGATTCAATAAACAAGTACAAGGAGGGCCTGGATGCCTTTCTTGATTAATATAATCTTACAGATTATGTTTACTAGATCTTGGAGATGGAATTTTGATCCAGGGAACTAGTCTGATTGCCGCATATGGACTCAGAAAGAATTTTCATCTAGTATGGGACATAAGAGGCCTAATCTACTAATCAGAAGAAATGCCAGGAATGCCAATAGTTAGAAGGTAGCACTAAATGAGTGAGCACTAAAATGATAAGATGCTCGTTACTCTAACTGAGCAATTCTTAAAGCGCACCTGTCAGGAGGATTGTGCTCAGTAAACCACATACTCTGTCAGGTGGGCGACATTACACTGATTAAAATGATACCTTTGATGATGAAATCCATCTTGTGGTTTTTGTGTAATCTTTACTTTCAGTTTGGAGATAATGATATGCTCGTGCTCCTGGCGGCCTGTGGGGGGGGGGCTCTGTCTGGTGCTCTGCTTACATATTCATCTGTATGCTCTTATGGCTGCTCACTGTGCCTTCACTGACCTGCCTCCTATTTTACATAATTCATCTAGTAGTGCGGGGCTAGTACACATAATAAATAATCATAGCCATGTGGCTAATTTTGGGGACTGCATTTTACTACCCAAGGATGGGGTCCCACCCCCAAAAGGGTAAGATTGTACCAGCCACATGGCTATGATTGTCTATTATATGTACTGATTTTTGGGGTTGCATTTTGTTAAGAGATTTGCATGATATACAAACAAATATGTAAGGATTTTTCAATGTGTAACCTCTATGGCATTTTTTGCATCTTCACCTACCCGTGTGGAGAGACTGACCCCCTATTTTATCTTGTCTTTGTTATTGTGTCAGGTTATTTGTATTTTACCTTTATTGTTGGTGTATTCTGATGCACCTTCTTTATTGGGGTGAGGAAACATATATATGCTTGTCAGAAGAAGTGGATCTTCAACTTCCTTTTCAAGGTTTCCACAGTAGGCGAGAGTCTGATGTGTTGGGGTACAGCATTACACAGTAGGTGAGATGCATGGGACAAACCTGCTGATATCATAAATCACGGTAAGCTTCCAGGAGCTCACAACTGAGCAGATTAACCCCTTCACCGATTAATATGAAGGCGAAAGGCTTCTAATGACTGCAGGAGTGGGAGGAATTAGACGCTGCGGTCTTCTGTCTCCTCTCTGTCACAGTAAACCTGTGACACCTTGCAAGCTTCAGCGCAATGTTCACAAGGTAGACAGCAGCGGTGGTCGGTCTCCTAGACAACAAGCTAACTCCTTTATGATGATAGAGGCCACCATCTACTTTGCTCGCTGCTAGTACTTTTCTGTGGGAATGAGCTTGTCTCCAACCAGTCTGGAATATTTCCAATGAATTATGCCACGACGCCATGGTATCAGCAGCACACCAAGTACCAGAAGCAAAGCCATCCACACTTTCCTTCTCAGGAATTTTATTTCGTAGACTGAGTGACTGCCCAAACATTACTTTTACACAAAGGAACTGAAGACACAGAGTGGCAGTAGGTGCAAGTTTCTCCAGCATGTTAGATATCAGAGCTGAAAGAATAGAGAGAGTGGCACGGTAGCTCAGTGGTTAGCACTGCAGCCTTGCAGCGCTGGAGTCCTGGGTTCAAATTTCACCAAGGACAACAGCTGCAAATAGTTAGTATGTTTTCCCTCTGCTTGTGGGGTTTTTTCCCCAGGTTCTTCAGTTTCTTCCTCAGTAAAAAAGCAGCAGGAGTGTTCACAGTTCAAAAAATTAGGGCCTGACACCACCATTTCCATGGCCAACAGATTGGAGATGGTGGAGTTCAATCTATCAGCTTTGTCATGTGTAGGAGGAAACAATCTTTTACGTGACCATAACTACGGGATGAGGGCTGGCTGCTGTGCTGAGAGAGGGCGGAGTACGGTGTACCGGACAAACTGCTGGACCTTGAGTGAGATGCAAGAAGAGATGTTACGATGGATTGATAAAGTTGTGGTGTGTTCATTTTCTGAGTTCAGTCAAAAAGAGCAGGCATGTCTGCTTCTGTTACAGCTGATGGGCTCTCACTCAGCCTGACTGGAACAGGTAAAGAATGAGAGGTTCTGCAGTGGAAGACCTGCGTGAGAATACTCGGCACGGTAACAGAGGATGAGGGAGAAGCAGCAGATGCGGCTGATGGGGCACCTCATGGTTGTTGAGATCCGCATTTTATCACAGTGAGATTGTCAGAGTAATGCATGTTGATTGCGCATGTGAAGGTTCATGCTTGTAGTAGTCAAATTATTGCACTTTTTCCCTCTACTGAGTTTTTTTATCGCAAAGTTTGCAGATAACGTGAGTTAGCTCATGCTTTGCGGTCTCAAAAAAGGCCCAGGCTAGGCAACCTTGCTGTCCGTGCGTGCTGCAGACCCGCGACCGCTGCTGGCCACAGCCACAATTGTGGCTAAGGATGCAGTGCTCGTCGCGGTTGCATCACTCCGTGTGTGCGCCGTAGGATGAAACGTAACCTCGTATTCCTCCTCCTCCACCTTCTCACATGAGCTACTCAGCTGCGTGCCTCTGGGTTCACACCAAGTGGGATCTACAACCTCATCATCATCCAAGTGTTATCCCATTCCTCGCCCTAACAGTCACCCTCGTCCTCTTCTTGCCCTGACAGCACAGTACAGTCAGGTCACCTCCCTCTTCAGGGTCACCTCCCCTTAGGTTAATATCTGGGGACGATGGTCAGGAAGCTGCTAGGACCCAACCTTTTTTTTCCACTGAATGGAGAACAATATTTGCCCCAAAGAAGTTTAAGCTCAGATGTAGTCTGTTTTCTGTACCAATTTTGAGTTTATCATGTCTGTGTACCACTGTATGGAGAACAATACCTGCACCAAAGAATTAAAAGATGAAATATAGCCTGTTTTATATTCCACGTGTACCCCTGTGATAACAATATCTACACCAAAGAGTTAATTTAAATAGAGTATAATAACTATTATAATGGGGATCAACACCTATTGCACTACAGCCAACCCAATAGATGGAGAATTAATCAGGAGTGTTCACATTTCCCTAAATTAGGGCCTAACACCACCAAAGTGGCATCAAGTTCAACAGAGTAGAAGTAGTTTAATGGAGACCAAAACCTCTTCTACTACAGCCAACCCAGCAGATGGAGAGACCCAATCAGGATTATCCACATTTCCAAAAATTAGTGGCAGGCACCAGCAAAGTGGCATCAATTTGACTACAGTAGAAATAGTGTAATTAGGAGTGACATCTCTTCCAGTACACCAAACCCAGGAGATGGAGACCTAACCAGGAGTGTTTACATTTCACTAAATTAGGGCCTAACACCACCGAAGTGACATCAATTTCACCACAGTAGAAGTAGAATAATGGGGATCAACACCTCTTCCATTACAGCCAACCCAATAGATGGACACCCAATCAGGATTCTCCAAATTTCAAAAAATTAGGGCCTAAAACCACCAAAGTGGCACCAATTTCAGTACAGTAGAAATTATAGAATTAGGAACGACACCTCTTCCACTACAGTCAACCTAATCGATGGAGACCAATTCAGAATTCTCCACATTTCCAAAAATTATTGGCAGACACCACCGAAGTGGCATCAATTTCAGTAGATTAGAAGTAGTATAATGGGGACAGACACCTCTTCCACTACAGCCAACCCAGTAGATGGAGAGACCCAATCAGGATTCTCCATATTTCCAAAAATTAGTGGCAGACACCAGAAAGTGGCATCAATTTCACTACAGTAAAAATAGTGTAATTAGGAACGACACCTCTTCCACTAGACCCAATCCAATAGATGGAGACTAAATCAGGAGTGTTCAAATTTAAAAAAATTAGGGCCTAAAACCACCAAAGTGACATCAATTTCACTGTAGTGTAAGGAGATGGAGACCTAACCAGGAGTGTTCACATTTCCCTAAATTAGGGCATAACACCACTGAAGTGGCATCAATTTCACTGTAGTGTAAGTAGTATAATGGGGACCGACACCTCTTCCACTATAGCCAACCCAGTATATGGAGGCCCAATCAGGATTCTCCACATTTCCAAAAATTAGTGGCAGACAACAGCAAAGTGGCATCAATTTCACTACAATAGAAATAGTGTAATTAGGAACGACACCTCTTCCACTAGACCCAATCCAATAGATGGAGACTAAATCAGGAGTGTTCAAATTTAAAAAAATTAGGGCCTAAAACCACCAAAGTGACATCAATTTCACTGTAGTGTAAGGAGATGGAGACCTAACCAGGAGTGTTCACATTTCCCTAAATTAGGGCATAACACCACTGAAGTGGCATCAATTTCACTGTAGTGTAAGTAGTATAATGGGGACCGACACCTCTTCCACTATAGCCAACCCAGTATATGGAGGCCCAATCAGGATTCTCCACATTTCCAAAAATTAGTGGCAGACAACAGCAAAGTGGCATCAATTTCACTACAATAGAAATAGTGTAATTAGGAACGACACCTCTTCCACTAGACCCAATCCAATAGATGGAGACTAAATCAGGAGTGTTCAAATTTAAAAAAATTAGGGCCTAAAACCACCAAAGTGACATCAATTTCACTGTAGTGTAAGTAGTATAATGGAGACCGACACCTCTTCCACTACAGCCAACCCAGCAGATGGAGATTCAATCAGGAGTGTTCAAATTTTAAAAAATTGGGGCCTAAAACCTGCGACAGCAGCAAGAGCAGGCACAGAAGCCATATCACAGACTGCAATTCCACAAGATCAATGCAGCACACTAAAAACTACAACATCGCCTAGTCTGAACAGTCTGCGATTAGGGTGCAAAAGTCCTTGGAGATCCATGAATTGTTCATCTTGATGAAATGTAGGTGGTCTACACTTTCATGGGACAGCCGGCTTAGCTTATACGTCAGGATACCACCAGCAGCGCTGAAGACACGTTCTGAGAGAACGCTGGCTGCCGGGCATGATAATACCTCAAAGGCGTGACAGGCAAGCTCAGGCCATTCATCTATTTTTGAAGCCCAAAAAGCAAAAGGGTCCAAATCCTCCCTGATGGTATTCATATTGAGCTCTAGATACTCCTGCACCATCCTCTCCAGTCGATCACCACGTGTCAAACTTGTATTCTTTTGTGCTGGTGCACGATCTCGTCTAAAAAATGTGTGAAATGACAGACCAGAAATTTCTTCTGCCACTTACGCTGCTGCTGCAGCTAATGTTTTGGCATTGACGAACTGACGTGCTGGAGGTTGAAAGACTACAGCTGCGATGCACACTCTGTGCCTCACTGTGCCTCTGTGCCTCTGACTGTTGCTCACCCATCACCTCTTCCTCCTCCATTTGTTTCTCGGCTCTTGCACCTTCACTAAGAGTTTTTCTGGTATCACCAACCCCTCTTGATCGCAGTAATCCACCGTCACTTGGCATCTTCCTGTGTGATGACAGTCTGGAACTAGTGATGAGCGAGCATGCTCGTTACTCGAGATTTACAAGCATACTTGGGTGTATTCCAAGTATCTTCAGAGTGCTCGGGTGTTATATTTTAGCTGCGCTGTGGCATGATTTGCGACTGTTTGACAGCTTTAATACATGAGAGAAATGCCTGTTTCTTAGGCATTCCTCACATGTATTAAAGCTGTCAAACAGTCACAAATCATGAGCACTGAGTGATGAAAACATAACACTGAGCACCGCTAAAGATACTCGGCGAGCACCCGAGCATGCTCACCAAAAGGGTTAACAGAACATACTCGCTCATCACTATCTGGAACTTTGAGACATTCTTATCCCTTCTGCATCCTCCTCTTCTTCTGGGACAACCATCTCCTACCACAGGCTATTCAAACTCTTCTCCAGCATGTAGATGACCGGAATAGTGATGCTGATGATGGCATCGTCAGCGCTAACTATTTTAGTAGCCATTTCAAAACTGTGCAGAAGGGTGCAGAAGTCCTTAATCTGTGCTCATAAACGTGATATGCCCAACGTCCGTACTGCGTTGGCCCAGGCTATACGACATCACATACTGCATCACATACTGTTGTAGCCAACAGATTGGAGATGGTGGAGTTCAACCTCTTAGCTTTCTCATGTGTAGGATGAAACAATCTTTTATGTGACCACAACTGTGGGACAGAGGGCTGGCTGCAGTGCTGAGAGAGAGTAGAGTACGGTGAAATGGACAAGCTGCTAAACTGTGAGTGAGGTGCAGGCACAGATGTTACAGTGGATTGAAAAACATGTGGTGTGCTCAGTGAAACAAACACAGCAGGCATGTCCACTTCCGTTACAGCTGACGGGCCCTCACTCAGCCTGACTGGAGCGGGTAAAGAACCGGATGTTCTGCGGTGGGAGACCTGCGTGACAATACTTGACACGGTAACAGAGGAAGAAGAAGCAGCAGATGCGGTTGATGCGGCAGCTGATGGTAGTTGAGGTTTGCTGGTCTGCATTTTAACGCAGTAAGAGTCCCAGTGTAACGCATGTTGTGTGCGCATGTGAAGGTTTATGTATGTAGTAGTCAAATTATTGCACTTTTTCCCTCTACTGAGTTTTTTCTTGCAAAGTGTGCAGATAACGTGAGATGGCTCATCCTTTGCCGTCTCAAAAAAGGCCCAGGCTAGGCAACTCTTGCCACCCCTGCGAGCTGCAGACCCGTGACCGCTGCTGGCCACAGCCACAGTTGTGGCTAAGGATGCAGTGCTCCTCGTGCTTGTGTAACTCCATGTCTGCGCGGTAGGATGAAAGGTAACCTCCTCATCTTCATCCTCTACCTCCTCAGATGAGCTACTCAGTTGCGTGACTCTGGGTTCACACCAAGTAGGATCTTCAATCTCATCATCATCCAATGTGTTATCCCATTCCTCGCCCTCGGAGTGACCCTTCTCCTCTTGTTGTCCTGACAGCACAGTACAGTCCACATGAGCCTCAGGTATCTGAGTCTCATCAGGATCACCTCCCTCCCCGGTGGTTAACGTCTGGTGATGAGGATCAGGAACCTGCTTGGACCCTACTCCGTCCTGCCCAGAATCCAGCCTAAAAAAATTTTGGGCATCAGTGCAGATGCTTTCTTCCTCTTCTTGACTCTTGACTTGTGAATGTTTGGAGTACACTTCTGATGCCCATGGTATTGAATAGATGAACAGTTCAACTGACTCAGCCATTTGTGGTTTGCTACAGTCAGTTGGGCACTTGGACAGTTGTGATGCGGGGGGAAGCAAGGGTAATTGGGGTGCCACTTCTGTTGACTGTACTGTGTGTGATGTTGAAAGGTCACTTGAAGCAGCGTTTGCCATTCAGTGGAGCAACTGCTCTTTCGGGCCCTTATCAACAAAGGCATATTGCTTTGCGTCTGCCAAAGAAAGGGAGTGGAGTAGCCTGTCCATTAACAGAAGTTGTTAGTTGTCTTCGGATAGGACATGACGATGTTGGTTCACTAGTGCTTTCACTAACATTACCACCTACCCCACATACACGTTGAACACCAAGCCTATTTACCCTTCCACCGCAACCTCTCTTTGTCCCATTCGTGTTGCTCAGATAGTGCGGTAGGAGCACACTATTAGCAAAACAAAATTAGATTTTTTCCTCTGCAATAGCTCTGCACACACCTGAATTTCAGCGGCACTAAATGACAAGGTAAAATATGGCTAGCTGTATAACTTTATTAACAGAGGAAAGTATTTTTTTAGTGTGGAACTGTGGATGAGGTCTATATAACAAACGAGATATTCTCCAAACTATTTCAAACTGAGATGTCCCCTGCTGTATAACATTAGGAACCGATCAAAGTATTTTTTTTACTGTGGATGAGGCCTGTATGACCTACAAGATATTCTCTAAACTATTTCAAACTCAGATGTTCCCTGCTGTATATCATTAGGAATTGGACAAAGTATTTTTTTCCTGTGGATGAGGCCTGTATAACATAGAACATATGTTCCAAGATATTTAAAACTCAGATCTAGCCTGCTGAATCACGCTAGGAAGAGCAAAAAAAAATTTTCTCTGCATAAGCTCTGCATACAGCTGAATTTCACCGCCACTAAAGGACTAGGTGGTTTAAAGCAGAGTGTAGCTCATTTGCAACAAAAAAAAAATATTTTTTAGACTCTGCCTAGCAAGACAAAAAATCTATTTTTTTACATTGAAAACAGCTGAATTTCAACGCCACTAAAATAGTAGGTGGCTTATAGCAGAGTGTATCACATTAATGACACAAAAAATATTTTGTGGACTCTGCCTGGCAACAGAAAAAAAAAATATTTTTTTTTTATTGTGCATACGGCTGAATTTCACCCACCAAAAAATGACAAAGTGGGATACCACAGCTTGCTCTATCACATTAGCAAATGAAAAAAAAGGTTTTTGCGCTCTGCACTCAGAAGCTCTGCAGAGTTTGCAGACAGCTGAATTTCAACCCCACAAAATCAAAAGGTGGGCTACAAGGTGGGCTTGCTTGCTTTATCACATTAGCAAGTGCAAAAATAGATTGAAGATATACTCGTGCATACAGCACAATACAACCCGTGCACAACATCGTTTTATGGCATGGACCCAGCTGTTTCTGTTTGAATGTCAGTAATTGCACAAGAAAAAAAAATGTACTGCAAGGTCGATTTCACAGGTACAAGGCAAAGGACTTATCTACACTATCTGACTTCCAAACCAGTGCCCATATATCTAGCTAATATCTCTCATTACACAGGAGCACACTGAGCAGCATCGTCTATCACTGGCAGTGACATGGATAAAGTGACGCTGAGGGAACATGGCCACTTTTTATATAGAGAGGACATGTGAATTCAGCAGCCAATGGCAGAAGCCCTTGTGTCTGGACAGTGTGGATGCTTCCTGCGCTGTGATTGGCTAGCCACACTTTCCTCACTTAAAGTTACAGGGAAAAAAAAAGATTACAAGCGCGCTGCTGATCTGACCTGTTCTGAGCTATTGACGTGCCCCCTGGGCCTTGGTAGCCGGGCCGGTCCTGTATTGGGGTAGTTACGGTGGCAGTGACCCGGTCCGTGGCCCAGGGCAGTCAAATAAAGAACAGTGAAGAGTCAATTGGGAAATAAAGTTTTTGGGGATAAAGTTTGTGATGCCACCCATGGTATATGGCTATATGGGGCCACCGCTGCGGTGCAGATCCACTGGAGCTGACGGTGACACAGCAGAGTTGGTTCAGCTCTCCACAGGCAGAGCTAAGCTCCAGGGCAGTATAAGATGAATTTTGGAGGTAGATGTTGTTGCTGCGGTGTAATGCAGGTGATGGCGCAGCAATTATTCAAGGACACAGTGGGGTGAAGTCTTCAGGTTTTATTCACAGTTGTTAAGCTCTTCACGTTACAGTCACCGGTGTGCAACCGCCCACGTCGTCCTGTGTCCTCCGGGGTAGTGATCCAGCAAACTCTCAGGTATCTCAGTAGCACTTGGACGGGACCCTGTTCTATGTACCTTTCCAGGTCGTCTCACTGCGCTGGCTCTCACCCTCCTGCCCCACGCCTCACACCCAGTGTCCCAAGCCAGCGGCCGCGGGCCTTGTCGGGCGATGTCCTCTGAGTCCCCTGGGTCTTCTATGGCCACCTTTTTGTCGATTAGCTGTGGAGTGTGACTGCAGCACCAGAAATGCTGCATTCTGCAGTTTGCTAGCTGAGACTTGAAGTACTCCACTAGGCTGGAGCCGGTCCCCTACTGCGGCCTGATCCCTCCACGTCAGCGTGAATTCGTGCGCACTTGTGGCATCCTGCATTCGCCGTGCCCCTGGGATCCCTTCTGTCTCACTGGAGCCTTTCCCACTGCTCCTGTCTTCTCTCCTCACTCTCCTCCTGGGCCTCTCTGACTGGGCCTGACTCCTCTCTCTCTTTCCTTGCTCTCCTGAGCGGAGCTCCTTCTGAGCTCCCAACTCCCAACAGCCTCTCCTCTGAACAACAACCTCTCAACCTCTTCTAGAAGGTTCCCCTTCTTCTTATACTCCTACCCTCTGTGCTCCACTAAACTTCTTCCTCCACCCACCTCCTCTACCTAGTTCCACCTTCCAGCTAGGGACCAGGGACTATGCTCTCCCTTAGGAGCAATCTCACCCTTCCCTACTGAAGTGGAGTGGATGTGGGTGTGTGGATCCTGGGCAGTACTCCATTCTTACCTGAGAGTGGGGTACCACACCTCTGGGTGAGATTCAGTACCTCTGTAGCAACTGGACCCGCAGGGACGCCACACTATCACAAGCCCCCCACTCATCATACACAAGCACTATGGTAGCAAAACTGTTAAAAACGCTGTAGTTGCCTCGCAATCACATCCCCGCACTTATTCGCCAAACGGTCCGATTTTCCTGAATTTAAGAAAAAATGCTCGCCATTCCGATCATCAATCCGAATGTGCCACATTCGTGTCGAACTTAAGTTTGGAGATTGGATTTCGAACATATTCGCTCATCACTAGCCTTGACAACTACTCTCTCGCTCCAATTACAACTGTCCCTGAGCTGTACAATGGCACCAGTCTGCTGAGCGTCAGTCCTTTTATAACCTTTGATGAGGTAACGTGGTTAGCCAATCACAGTAATGCCACTACCAAGATGGCTATGGCATTACAGTGACTGGCAGTTAAATTCCACAGGTTTATTGGCTGTGTAACAAGCATCAAACAAGCATGGCAGGGATTTGAGCATTCAATCCGAGAACCAGTCAATGATCAACGAGTGCACTCATATACTAGAGTGATATCTATAATATAATCAGGGATGTGTCCATCTGTCTGAAGCCTCTATAGACTGTGCAAGTGCGATGCGCCTGCGCAGTCTGGCCTCAGACAGAAGAACGCATCCAGCCATTACAGGTAAGAGGAGAATATGGTGCCGGAGATTGCGGCACGCGTAGGCACTGAACACATATCGCAATCTCCGGAACCATAAGTACATACCTCACAGGGATGAGTGTTACCACGGCACCTCTGTTCAGGCCGGAGGCTAGGGGAGGAGTGCGGGTCTAATGGGCACATGCACACAGCGCGCCATCCGGCGCAATTTTAGTGAAGATATATTTGCAGTGTGTCTTCAACAAAATGGCGTTGGACAGTGCGGAATGCGTAAGTGCGAACTCTGATGCCATAATCATCCAGCCTCTCCGGAGATTGAGGACACACTGCAAAGGAGGGGTAAAGGTGGGTAGGAGTGTTTTTTTTTGTATGGATGGAAGAACAGCAGAGCAGGCAGGATATGGGACCATGATGGGGGCAAACATACCGTGGATGGGGGCACAAATACCCTGGATGGGGGACCAGGAGTGTGGCACAAATACCCTGGATGGGGGACCAGGATGGGGGCACAAATACCCTGGATGGGAGAGCAGGATGGGGGACCAGAATGGAGGCACAAATACCCTGGATGGGGGACCAGAATGGTGGCACAAATACCCTGGATGGGGGCACAAGGATGGGGGCACAAATACCCTGGGGGGGGGACCAAGATGGGGGCACAAATAGCCTGGATGGGAGCACAAATACCCTGGATAGGAGACCAGGATGGGGGCACAAATACCCTGGATAGGGGTGCAAATACCAGGATGGGGGCGCAAATACCAGGATGGGGGAGCATGCGCCAGGATGGGGGCGCAAATACCAGGATGGGGGGAGCATGTACCAGAATGAGGGACGAGGATGGCAGAGCATGTACCAGAATGGGGGACCAGAATGGCAGAGCATAAAACAGAATAGGGGACCAGGATGTGGGAGCATATACCAGGATGGGGGAATAGGATGGCGGAGCATATAACAGGATGAGGAAATAGGATGGCGAAGCATATACCAGGATGGGGAACAAGAATGTCAGAGCATATGCCAGGATGGGGGACGAGGAATGGGGAGCATATACCAGGATGGGGACCAGGATGGAAGAGCATATACCAGGATGGGGGACAAGGATAGGGGAGCATATACCAGGAAGAGGACCAGGATGTGGGAGCATATACTAGTATGAGGACACAAATACAGTGCCTACAAGTAGTATTCAACCCCCTGCAGATTTAGCTGGTTTGATAAGATGCAAATAAGTTAGAGCCTTCAAACTGCAAACGAGAGTAGGTTTTATGAACAGAAGCATAAATCTTACAAACCAAAAAGTTATGTTGCTCAGTTGAATTTTATTGAATTTTAAACATAAAAGTGTGGGTCAATTATTATTCAACCCCTATGTTTAATATTTTGCGGAATAACCCTTGTTTGCAATTACAGCTAATAATCGTCTTTTATAAGACCTAATCAGGCCGGCACAGGTCTGTGGAGTTATCTTGGCCCACTCCTCCATGCAGATCTTCTCCAAGTTATCTAGGTTCTTTGGGTGTCTCATGTGGACTTTATTCTTGAGCTCCTTCCACAAGTTTTCAATTGGGTTAAGGTCAGGAGACTGACTAGGCCACTCCAACACCTTGACTTTTTCCCTCTTGAACCAGGCCTTGGTTTTCTTGGCTGTGTGCTTTGGGTCGTTGTCTTGTTGGAAGATTAAATTACGACCCATCTTAAGATCCTTGATGGAGGAGCGGAGGTTCTTGGCCAAAATCTCCAGGTAGGCCGTGCTATCCATCTTCCCATGGATGCGGACCAGATGGCCAGGCCCCTTGGCAGAGAAACAGCCCCACAGCATGATGCTGCCACCACCATGCTTGACTGTAGGGATGGTATTCTTGGGGTCGTATGCAGTGCCATCCAGTCTCCAAACATCACGTGTGTGGTTGGCACCAAAGATCTCGATCTTGGTCTCATCAGACCATAGAACCTTGAACCAGTCTGTCTCAGAGTCCTCCAAGTGATCATGAGCAAACTGTAGACGAGCCTTGACATGACGCTTTGAAAGTAAAGGTACCTTACGGGCTTGTCTGGAACGGAGACCATTGCGGTGGAGTACGTTACTTATGGTATTGACTGAAACCAATGTCCCCACTGCCATGAGATCTTCCCAGAGCTCCTTCCTTGTTGTCCTTGGGTTAGCCTTGACTCTTCGGACAAGCCTGGCCTCGGCACGGGAGGACACTTTCAAAGGCTGTCCAGGCCGTGGAAGGCTAACAGTAGTTCCATAAGCCTTCCACTTACGGATGATGCTCCCAACAGTGGAGACAGGTAGGCCCAACTCCTTGGAAAGGGTTTTGTACCCCTTGCCAGCCTTGTGACCCTCCACGATCTTGTCTCTGATGGCCTTGGAATGCTCCTTTGTCTTTAGCATGTTGACCATGTCTGAGTGCTGTTCACAAGTTTGGGGAGGGTCTTAAACAGTCAGAAAAGGCTGGCAAAAGAGATCTTTAATCCACACATGTGAAGCTCATTATTCTTGGTGCCTGAACTACTTCTTAATACTTTAGGGGGACCAAACAGAATTCTTGTGGTTTGAGGGGTTGAATAATAAATGACACTCTGAATTAACTTTTAACGTTTTAAAAAAATAAATAAATAAAAAAATAAAAAAAAAGTTGCTGCAGTGCATTTCCCACTTCCAGGCTGATCTACAGTACAAATGTCACAATGCCAAGTTAATTCCGCATGTGTCAACCAGCTAAATCTGCAGGGGGTTGAATACTACTTGTAGGCACTGTATGAGGATGGGGATACAAATACCAGGATGGGGGAGCATATACCATGATGGGGGCCCAGGATAAGAGGACCATATACCAGGATGGAGGGGACCATATACCAGGATGGGAAATCAGGATGGGGGAGATCAGGATCCCTTAACCCCCAAGGCAATTTTCGTTTTTTTGTTTCCATTTTTTCCTCCCTTTCTTCCAAGAGCCATAACTTTTTTATTTTTCCATCAATATGGACGTATAAGGACTTGTTCTTTTGCATGACGAGTTGTACTTTTGAAAAACGCCATGGATTTTACCATATAGTGTATTGTAAAATTAGAAAAAATTCCAAGTGCAATTAAATTACAAAAAAGTGAAATTTCACAATTGTTTTTTTTGGGATTTTTGTTCACCATGCTCACTAAATGATAAAACTGACTTGCTAATATGATTCTCCAGGTCATTATGAGTATGCAGATACCAAACATGTATAAGTTCTTATTTAAGTGTTGAAAAAAAAAATCTGAAATTTGTGAGAAAAAAAAATTTGCTTATGTTGCCATTTTCCAAGACCCATAGCGTCTCCATTTTTCAGGATCTGGGGCCAGGTGAAGTCTTATTTTTTGAGCTCTGAGCTGACATTTTTATTGATACAATTTTGGGGTAGATATAATGTTTTGATTGCCTGTTATTACATTTTAGTGCGGTGTTGTGATGGCCAAAAAAAATTAATTCTGGAGTTTAGATTTTTTTTCTCGTTCCACCATTTACTGATCAGATTCATTTACTTTATATTTCGATAGATCGGTCATTTCTGAAAGCAGCGATACTAAATATGTGTATTTTCGTTTTTTATTTGTTTTATTTTGAATTTTGGATGGGGAAAAGGTGGGTAATTTGAACTTGTATTTTTATTTTTTTATTTATTTATTTTTTTTTTCTTACTTTTTACTTGCTTCAACAGACCCATTAAAAGACTTGAAGCTGTGATTATCCGATTGCCTGTGCTACACATAGCAGTGCTTCAGCATATTGACGGAAAAATAAAAGAGTTATGACTCTTGGAAGAAAGGGAGGAAAAAAATGAAAACGAAAAATGGAAAATTGCCCAGGGGTGAAGGGTTTACATTTTTATGACCGCATTCTGTCTTTTATGGTAGGAGTTGATCAGCATGGCACATCTACAGAGCTTCAGTACATCTATGTGTAGCAGAAATCATGATATCCTATGAACGCCAATCACTGGCTGGCAAAAGGGTCTTCTGTCCCCCAGCTCTCATGACAACCCATCAGCACCCCACAATTATGTGACGGGAGCCGATGGGTGCGTCTTCCAGCCAGTGCGTGTTAAATGCCGCTGTTAGTGATTGACAGCAGCATTTAGCTTGTTAACAGCCGTGGGTGGCTTGTGAAAGCACCCGCAGCTGTTACAGGCACATTACAGCTCATCAGATCAGCTGTCATGTGCAGAGCTGAGCCCGCAACAAAGGGACAGACAGACGACCAATGACCTACCTATACGAAATCAGTCGTGAAGGGGTTAAGAGTAGTGATGAGTGAGCACTAAAATGCTCGGGTACTCATTGCTCGGGTCGAGCAAATTGGAATACTTGGGTGGTCAACCCGAGCAACGAGCCCAATGAGAGTCTATGGGAAACTCGAGCAATTTTCAGGCGGCTTCCCCCGGTGGTCTGCAGAGGGCCTAAAAATTGCCCAAATCGATGGGAACAGTGCTCAAATGACATGGAAACAGCATGGGGAAGACCCCTGGAAGCATTTCTGACTCCCAGGTCACTGCTGTCAACAACGTTGTCAGAGGTATTACGCCACTTTTACGGACTCACAATAAAATATACAAAAACTAATCCAAAATGGATTTTCCTGGGAAAAATGTTAAGGAACATCCTTTCCAGGGTAATGACTTGTATATCAGGCAAAATAAATAACCAAAACCAAAAATACTCCACACCTTGGGCTATGTTCACAAGTAGCGTTTTTTATGCGTTTTTGCACTTTTGCATTGCTTTCAACCAAGACAAATGCATTCACTGGGAAATGCCATTTTAACATTTTGCAACCTTATCTGGCCATGTGGTGTGTGACACATCATCAGACACATGTACACTATGTGCAGAATTATTAGGCAAGTTGTATTTTAGAGGATTATTTTTATTATTGATCAACAACTATGTTCTCAATCAACCCAAAAGACTCATAAATATCCAAGCTTAATATTTTTGGAAGTTGGAGTGCGTTTTTTTTAGATTTGGCTATCTTAGGAGGATATCTGTTTGTGCAGGTAACTATTACTGTGCAGAATTATTAGGCAACTTAATAAAAACCAAATATAATCCCATCTCACTTGTTTATTTTCACCAGGTAAACCAATATCAGTGCACAAAATTTAGAAATAAACATTTCTGATATTCAAAAGCAAAAAACAAAAAATTATTGATAAATATAGCCACCTTTCTTTATGATGACAATCAACAGCCTTCCATCCATAGATTCTGTCAGTTGCTTGATCTGTTTTCGATCAACATTGCGTGCAGCAGCCACCACAGCCTCCCAGACACTGTTCCGAGAGGTGTACTGTTTTCCCTCCCTGTAGATCTCACATTTTATGATGGACCACAGGTTCTCTATGGGGTTCAGATCAGGTGAACAAGGGGGCCACGTCATTATTTTTTCTTATTTTAGACCTTTACAGGCCAGCCACACTGTGGAGTAGTTGGATGCATGTGATGGAGCATTGCCCTGCATGAAAATCATGTTTTTCTTGAATGATACCAACTTCTTCCTGTACCACCGCTTGAAGAAGTTGTCTTCCAGAAACTGGCAGTAGGTGTGGGAGTTGAGCTTCACTCCATTTCAACCCAAAAAGGTCCCACAAGTTAATCTTTGATGATACCAGCCCATACCAGTACCCCACCTCCACCTTGCTGGCGTCTGAGTCAAAGTGGAGCTCTCTGCCCTTTACTGATCAACCCTCTGGCCCATCCATCTGGCCCATCAAGAGTCACTCTCATTTCATCAGTCCATAAAACCTTTGAAAAATCAGTCTTAAGATATTTCTTGGCCCATTCTTGACGTTTTATCTTAAGTTTCTTGTTCATAGGTGGTCATTTTCAGCCTTCTTTACCTTGGCCATGTCCCTGAGTATCGCACACCTTGTGCTTTTTGATACTTCAGTAACGTTGCAGCTCTGAAATATGGCAAAACTGGTGGTGAATAGCATCTTGGCAGCTTCACGCTTGATTTTTCTCAATTCATGGGTAGTTATTTTGTGCCTTTTTTGGCAAACACGCTTCTTGCGACCCTGTTGGCTATTTGCCATGAAACGCTTGATTGTTCGGTGATCACGCTTCAAAACTTTGGAATTTTAAAGACTGCTGCATCCCTCTGCAAGACATCTCAAAATTTTGGACTTTTCAGAGCCCGTCAAATCTTTCTTCTAACCCATTTTGCCGAAGGAAAGGAAGTTGCCTAATAATTAAGTACACCTTATATAGGGTGTTGATGTCATTAGTCAACACCTCTCCTCATTACAGAGATGCACATCACCAGATTTACTTAATTGGTAGTTGGCTCTCAAGCCTATGCAGCTTGGAGTAGGACAACATGTATAAAAAGTATCATGTGATCAAAATACTCATTTGCCTAATAATTCTGCACACAGTGTATACAGTGCTGAAAAGACATGGGAACAGCATGGGGAAGACCCCTGGAAGCATCTCTGACTCCCAGGTCACTGCCTAAAAGTGTGCCCATCATAAGTGATCCTAGGCGCATGCGAAGATGCCTCCCGCCATGCTCCTGTCGTTGCAGACTTGCAACAATCACCGTCCATGTCCTTGTCCCAGTGCAGCGTTCAGTTGTCCCTACCCAATTCCTTGGAATGCAAGCTCAAGTATGCAGCCAGTCACCAACCCACAGGCTGCAATACTATACTGTCAAATTTTGGACAGCTGCTTGCACTTGAAATGTGGCCTTTTAGGCTAGTGGAGGCGGAAGCTGTCCACAATCTTATGGCGGCAGCGACCGGGTATCCATACTCGGCCCCCAGCCACCACTATTTCTCCCAGTGTCGTCTCCGCCTTCCACAAGCATGGGTCCCACAACATTACCCATGCCCTCCCCAGTGAACTTACTGGGAAGGACCGCCTACCCACAAACACGTGGTCAAGTGAATGTGGCCAGGGATGGTACGGAGCCAGTCCACAGTTTTTTTTGCTGAGTTGTATTTCACTACAGCCATATTCCTTAGCTTGGTGAAAGGACTTGGAAAACCATATCTACTCCAGCTGTAATTTCTCCCAGGAAGTCCTCTAAATCTGTTTTCACTTGAAATGTGGCCTTTTAGGATCGTGGAGGCAGAAGCTTTTCACAACCTCATGCTGGCGGCAGCGGGGTGTTCATACTCTGTCACCAGCCACCACTATTTCTCTGTGTATCGTCTCTGCCTTCCACAAGCACGGGTCCCACAACATTACCCGTGCCCTCCCCAGTGCACTTACTGGGAAGGACTGTCTAACCACAAACATGTGGACAGGTGAATGTGGCCAGGGACGGTGCGGAGCCAGTCCACAGCTTTTTTTGCAGAGAGTTGTATTTTACCACAGCCATATTCTTTAGCTCAGTGAAAGGACTGGAATAGAGGGAAACCGTATCTACTCTGGGTGTCATTTCTCCCAGGAAGTCCTCAAATGCAGCTTCTTGCAGAAGCAATGGCAGCCCGTCCAACATCAGCTCGCACTTGTTGGTGGTGCTTTGACACACAAACATCTTTCTTTGCACATTTAATTTCATGACTACAGAGTTGGGCAATGGCCTGATCTGCAATGCGGTTTGAGAAATAACATGCATAAGCACGTCCAATCCACATTAAAAAAAGCAGCCATATAGTGTCCCGGAACCTTGCCCCACACTTTTCTTAGCCAGGGCTGCTTCTTGGCAGGGCTGGACGGGCCCACCAGAGAACAGGAGAGTCCTCCGGTGGGCCCTGGCTTCTCCTTCAGGAGAGTTAATAGTGCCGAGGTGAGGCCATGACGGTGATAGAGGCCACCATCTGCTTAGTTTTCTGTTACTTGGAATGCAAGTGCAAGTATGCAGCCAGCCACCCACACACCCACAGGCTGCAACACTAAACTGCCAGATTTCTGGGCAGCGGCATGCACTTGAAATGTGGCCTTTTAAGCTCGTGGAGATGGAAGCTCTTCACAACCTCATGTCAACGGCGGCCGGGTGTCCATACTCGGTCCCCAGCCACCACTATTTCTCCCGGTGTCGTCTCCACCTTCCACAAGCACGGGTCCCACAACATTACCCTAGTGAACTTACTGGGAAGGACCGCCTACCCACAAACACATGGTCAAGTGAATGTGGCCAGGGATGGTATGGAGCAAGTCCACAGCTTTTTTTGCTGAGTTGTATTTCACCACAGCCATATTCTTTTGCTTGGTGAAAGGACTTGGGAAACCATATCTACTCCAGCCGTCATTTGTCCCAGGAAGTTCTCTAAAGCTGCTTTCACTTGAAATGTGGCCTTTTAGGCTCGTGGAGGTGGAAGCTTTTCACAATCTCATGCCTCATGCCTCATGTCCATACCCGGTCCCCAGCCACCACTATTTCTCCCGGTGTTGTCTCCGCTTTCTACAAGCGCGGGTCCCTGAACATTACTGCTGGTACTTTTCTGTGGGAAACTGCTTGCCTCCTACTAGCCTGGAATATTTTCAGTAAACTATGGTACGACACCATGGTATTAGCACTGCCCCCAGTACCAGTAGTGAAGCCATCCCCAATTTCCTTCTCAGGAATTTTATTTGGAAGACTGAGTGGCTGCCCAAATACATTAGTTACTCAAAAAGGAGCTGAAGATAGAGTGGCAGTAGGTGCAAGTTTCCCCAGCCTGTTGGATCAGTGGTTATCACTGAAGCCTTGCAGCGCTGGGATCCTGGGTTCAAATCCCAGCAAGGACAACATCTGCAAGGATTTTGTATGTTCTCCCCGTGTTTGCGTGGGTTTCGACCTCAGTAAAAAATCAGCCATAGAGTGTCCGGGAACCTTCCCACACACTTTTCTTAGCCAGGACTGCTTCTCGGCAGGGTTGGACTGTCGCACCAGAGAATCCTCTGGTGTACCCTGGCTTCTACATCAGGAGAGTTCATGATAGCACTAACTTTGCAGCTGCTATGGGGCTCTTGAGTGGGGGGAGGAACATGAGCCCTCAGAATCAAATCCTCTCATGGAACCAATGTTTTTCAATCTGAAACAGCTTCTCAGTGGGAGTTGTATTTCACCACAGCCATATTCTTTCGTTTGGTGAAAGGACTGGCATAGAGGGAAACCGTATCTACTCCGGCTGTCATTTCTCCGTCACCAGGTTCCGCCCATTGTCACACATGACCATGCCTGGCTGTATGTTCAGCGGTGAGAGCCACAGATCAACTTGCTGTGTTACAGCTTTCAAAAGCTCTGCAGCGCTGGGCGGTTTGTCGCCTAAGCATTAAGTATGTTATCTTCAGCCAAGGCAGTGCAGCAGTGCTTTCAGCTGGTGACTGATGTGGTCATTTCGGAGATGGAGGAGGAGGTGCAGGAGCTGAACAATGTGATTACACTGAGGTTACATTGGCGACTCTGTTTTTTTATACTAAAGAAAGATCCTACTGGTTTTTTTTACGTTATTTTTTAAGACAAATGCATTCACCGGGAAATGTCATTTTAACATTTTACAACCTTATCTGGCAACGTGGTGTGTGAGACATCATCAGATACATGCATACAGTGCTGAAAAGACAAGGGAGCAGCATGGGGAAGAATTCTGGAAGCATCTCTGACTCCCAGGTCACAGCCTAAAAGTGTGCCCATGAAAAGTGATCCTTGACAAGCATATTCGACAGATCTGGGTAGGTTTTAAGAAACCGCTGAACCATGAGGTTAAGCACATGAGCCAGGCATGGTACTGCATGAGCTCACCTCACCTCAGAGCCGCCACCAGGTTCCAGCCATTGTCACACACGGCCATGCCTGGTTATAGGTTCAGCGGTGTCAGACACAGATCTGCCTGCTCTTTTAGAGCTGTCCACAACTCTTCAGCGTTGTTGTGTGGTTTGTCACGTAAGCATATTAGCTTCAGCACAGCATGTTGCCGCTTGGCTGAGGCAGTGCTTCAGTGCTTCCAGCTTGTGATTGATGTGGTCATTTCAGAGATAGAGGCTGAAGTGGAGGAGGAGTAGGAGGATGAGGTGCAGGAGCTATAGAATGTGGGGTCAACCCTGATTGACCCAGGGCCCACAATCCTCAGCTTCGGGAGGAGGTGTTCCATCCCGAGGTCCGACTAGGTCCCGGATTCCACTAGGTTTGCATCAGTTCATGTAAACAACATGTCTACAATAGTGATGAGCAAGCACTTTAATGCTCGGGTACTCGTTGTTCGAGTTGAACAAATTGGAATGCTCATGCCCTTACTATTCTTAAAGAGCCAGCAGTTGCCCCTCGCTATTGTTAAAGAGCCATCAGCCGGCTGTGCTTTGTTGTTCCCATTATCAACGAGTGGGTCTCCTATACTGTTATTGCATATGCAGTGACTGCAAGGGTTGCCAAAAATTCGGACGCAACCCAATACACCTTTGAAGAGACATAGAGGAGGGTCTCAGTAAAAAAAATGTTTCCATTATAAAGGAGCGGGTCTCCTATAGTGGTAATGCCCATGCTGTGACTGCTAGGGCTGCCAAAATTTGGGAAAAACCCCACTAAAAATTTAAAGACACATAGATCAGGGCCACAGTAACGAGTACGACATGTTGCCATTAGAAAGGAGAGAGTCTGCTATACAGTTATAGGGTATGCAGTGAGTCCAACGGCTGACCAAATTTAGGAAAAACCCCACTAAAAATTTAAAGACACAGAGCAGGGCCACAGTAACGAGTACATGTTCTCATTAGAAAGTAGAGGATCTGCTATTCGGTTATAGGATATGCAGTGAGTCCAACGGCTGACCAAATTTAGGAAAAACCCCACTAACAATTTAAAGACACATAGAGCAGGGCCACAGTATCGAGTACAACATGTTCCCATTAGAAAGGAGAGAGTCTGCTATACAGTTATAGGGTATGCAGTGAGTCCAACGGCTGACCAAATTTAGGAAAAACCCCACTAACAATTTAAAGACACATAGAGGAGGGCCACAGTAACGAGTACGATATGTTCCCATTAGAAAGGAGAGAGTCTGCTATATAGTTATAGGGTATGCAGTGAGTCCAACAGCTGACCAAATTTAGGAAAAACCCCACTAAGAATTTAAAGACACATAGAGCAGGGCCACAGTAACGAGTACGACATGTTCCCCTTAGAAATGAGAGAGTCTGCTATACAGTTATAGGGTATGCAGTGAGTCCATCGGCTGACCAAATTTAGGAAAAACCCAGGTATCAATTTAAAGATACATAGAGCAGGGCCACAGTAACGAGTACGACAAGTTCCCATTAGAAAGGAGAGAGTCTGCTATACAGTTATAGGGTATGCAGTTAGTTCAACGGCTGACCAAATATAGGAAAAACCCACTAACAATTTAAAGACACATAGAGCAGGACCACAGTAACAACAAATTCCCATTAGAAAGGAGAAGGTCTCCCATAGTGTTGGCCTATGCAGTGAATGCAAGGGCTGCCAAAAATTGGGAGGCACTTCAATGCCCCTTGGAAGAGACGTACAGGGCCTCATGAAAAAATGTTCCCATTATTAGGAAGCGGATCTCCCATAGTGTTGGCCTATGCAGTGAATGCAAGGGCTGCCAAAAATTGGGAGGCACTCCAATGCCCCTTGGAAGAGACTTAGAGGGCCTCATAAAAAAATGTTCCCATAAGAAAGGAGCGGGTCTCCTATACTTGTAATGCCCATGCACTAAGTGTATAGGCTGACAAACATTTTCCCCTGGGGGGGTTTACATGAATATACTGTCTAAAAATTTTTTTTACGGGCATCATAAACACCCTTTAAAAAAATTATGTGGGTGTTGCATCACGGACCACGGTCACCCTGGTGATATGGTGGTGGGGGATGAGGATGAGGAAAAGGAGGAGGACAAGAGCAAATAGCCAAAATCAGGAAGCGTATACCCATGTGTGGGTGTGAAAAGGTGCATGGGAATACACCTCCCAAAAGAAGACACTGGATTTGAGTTTATGTTACGCTGCTATCATTTGGTGGTGTTGAGAAGTCTGGCCCAATCCAGCCCTTGTTCATTTTTTATAAGAGTCAGCCTGTCAGCATTTTCAGTTGACAGGTGGATACGCTTATTAGTAATAATTCCACCAGCGGCACTAAAAACCCGCTCTGATAAAACGCTGGCGGCAGGGCAGGCAAGGACCTCCAAGGCATAGAGAGCCAGTTCATTCCATGTATCCACCTTGGATACCCAATAATTATAAGGCACAGAGGAATCACGGAGGATGTTGGTACAGTCTACAAGGTAGTCCCTCAGAATCTTCCCAAACTTTGCACTCCTTATGAGGGTACCCCGCGCCTCAGGGCTTGTGCGATGGGAGGGGCTGAGAAAATTCTCCCAGAACTTTGACAGTGTTTCCCTGCCTCATCTAGATTGGAGCTGTGTCTCTCTCGCCTGTAGTCCTTGGTTGTCCAATGAACTATGACCTCTGCCCCCAGCGTTTTCAGATGGGAATTTTTATAATAGTTCTGCAACAAGGGCCTTCTGGTACTTCCCCATTTTTGTAGACCTGTCTGCCTCAGGAATAAGAGATATAAAGTTCTCCTTGTAGTGTGGGTCTAGAAGTGTCACCAACCAGTAATGACTGTCACCCATAATTTAGAGAACGTGAGGATCATTGGAAATGCAGCATAACATAAATTCAGCCATGCATGCCAGACTGCTAACAGGCAAGACTTCCGTGTCCTCACCCAGAGGACGACTGACTATGCTCTCCTCCTCTTCCTCCTCTCTGTCCTCAGGCCATCCATGTTGAACAGACGGTATGACTGTTGTACAGGTAGTATCGTCTACAGCGCATGAAACTTGCTCCTGTTCTTCGTCCTCCTCCTCATCCTCAATGTCACCCAATCCACGTTGGGATGAGATGAGGCTGGGCTGTTTGTAATCACACTGTATGGTTCCTTGCTGCATCTCATCATGCTCACCCCGCAATGCATCCTCTTTGATCGTGCGCAGAGAGCATTTCAGAAGACAGAGAAGTGGGATGGTGATGCTAATTATGACATCATCACCACTCACCATCTTGTTGGAGTCCTCAAAGTTTCCGAGGATGGTACATATGTCTGACATTCATGTCCACTCCTGAGGTTTATGTGTGGAGTCTGAACTGAATACCGATGGCCTTGTTGGTGCTGGTACTCAACAACTGCTCTCTTCTGCTCAAAAATTCTTCCCAACCTCTGCAGTGTAGAGTTCCAACGCGTGGGGACATCACACACCAGTCTGTAAGCCGGAAGCTGCAAACGCTGCTGAAGCATGGCAAGGACGGCGGAAGCTGTAGCTGACTTTCTAAAAGTGGGCACACAGGCGGCATACTTTGACAAGCAGAGCCAGCAGCTCTGGGTAGGATTTGAGAAATCTCTGAACCAGGAGGTTAAGCACATGGGCCAGGCATGGTACGGGTGTCAGCTCGCCTCACCTCAGGTTCCGGCAATTGTCACACATGACCATGCCTGGCTGTAGGTTCAGCGGTGTGAGCCACAGATCTGACTGCTCTTTCAGAGCAGTCGACAACTCTTCAGCATTGTGTTGTTTGTCACCTAAGCATATTAGGTTCAACACAGCCTGTTGCCGCTTGTCGAGGAAGTGCTGGAGTGCTTCCAGCTTGTGACCGATGTGGTCATTTCAGAGATGGAGGCTGAAGAAAAGGTGGAGGCTGAGGAGGATGAGGTGCAGGAGCTGTAGACTGTGGAGGCTACCCTGATTGACCTAGGGCCTGCGATCCTTGGCATCGGAAGGACGTGTTCCGTCCCAAGGTCCGATTGGGTCCCCGCTTCCTCTATGTTAACTCAGTGTGCCGTCAGCGAGATGTACCGTTCCTGCCCACAAGCACTTGTCCACTTGTCTGAGGTTAGGTGGACTTTCCCAGTAACTGCATTGTTGGGGGCATAACTAATGTTTTGGGACACGTGCTTGTGTAATGCGGGGATGGTTCACCGAGAGAAATAGTGGCGGCTGGGGACCAAGTACCGAGGAATGGCAGCCGCCATCACGTTGCAGAATGCTTCCATCTCCACGAGCCTAGAAGGCAACATTTCTATTGCAAGCAGTCACAAAATGTGGGAATTTAGTAGTGTGGCCTGTGGGGCATTGGCTGCATATTTGTGCTTGCGTTCCAAGGACTGGGGTATGGATAACTGAACACTGCGCTGGGACAAGGACATGGATGTGCTTCCTGATGCCGCTACTTGAGAGTGTGCAATGACAGATGCAGGGCAGGAGGCATCTTCGCATGCTCCATGGACAGGGGATTGGCTTGCATGCACAACAGCGGAAGAAGCAGTGGTGCCACCCACAGACACTGTTCCTGGACCCTGGGGTTCGGCCCACAAAGTAGGGTGCTTTGCTGCCATGTGCCTGATCATGCTGGTGGTGGTCAGGCTGGTCGTTTTTCCACCCCTGCTAATGCTTGCCTTTCAGGTGGTGCAAATGGCCTTTTTGGGGTTATCGGCACAGTCTTTAAAAAACAACCAGTCTCGGGAAGACCTAACAGTTGTACTGGCAACTTCCTTCGTGTTGGTGTTATGGGGAACGGTTGCCTGCCTTCTTTCTGCAGCCACTACACTGCTTCTTACTGCCTGTTGGGGTGCTCTGCCTCACTCCCCCTGTGTGCTGCTCTTCTCGCTCTGCATGTCCTTCTGCTAGGTTGGGTCATTTACTATATCATCCACCATCTCGTCTTCTACTTCCGCACTCTGGTCCTCCTCCTCACTTTCTGGCAATTGTGTCTCATCATCGTCCACCTCTTGTGACACTTTCCCACCATCTCCTTCGTGTGACTGTGGCTGCTCAAATAATTGGGCACTGCTAAATGCGATCTTCTGTTGCCCCGCTTCAAGTGGACTGGGCGAGAGGCCCGAATCTATAAATGTAAAAGTGAACAGCTCTTCGGAGTGTCCAAATGTGAGATCAGTTGTCTCCGGGCACTCGGCATGGTGGGAGGAAGGAGGTTCAGAGTGAGGAATATGCAGTCCAGACTCACAGCTACTGAGACTTGACCTTGTGGAAAACAAGGTGGTGGTAGTGGTGGCTAAGTGACTGGAAGCATTATCTGCTATCCAACCAATAACCTTTTCACACTGCTCTGTATTCAATAGGGGTGTTCTGTGGTCCCCTATTAATTGGGACAGGAAGGTCGAGCGAGAAGATGTGGGTGTTTGTTTTGGCACAATTTCAGCTTGCTCATGGCTTTGGCCTCTGCATGCACCATCACATCCAGTTCCCAGTCCCTTGCCACCTGTCTTGCCCATTTTAAATGGAGGACAATATCTTCCACACTCACTACAAATGACTGAATTTAGAGTGAACTTATATGTGATCCGTGTGACAGACAAACCACAGTTTTAAATACCTGGTCTGTAGGTAACTATTTTGAACAGCAAACTGGTGTCAATTGCTTCACTGAGACACTGATAATTTTTTTTAATGGAGCTCAGAAATGGCAGTATTTTCTGAAAACGTATATGTGACCCGTGTGACGGACAAACCACAGTTTTAAATACCTGGCCTGTAGGTAACTATTTTGAACAGCAAACTGGTATGAATAGTTTCACTGACACACTGAAACAAATTTTTAATGGAGGCCAGAAATGGCAGTATTTTCTGAAAATGTATATGTGATCTGTGTGATGAAGAAAACACAGTTTTAAATACCTGGCCTGTAAGTAACTATTTTGAACAGCAAAATGGTGTCGATTGCTTCACTGACACACTGAAACAAATTTTTAATGGATGCCAGAAATGGCAGTATTTTCAGCGCAATTATATGTGATCCGTGTGACGGATCACATACACCTGGATTTTTAGCGCTGTAATATGGAAAGGACCTGGCTGTATTCTGCAGTGCCAACAAGCAAATGGCGCAGAACAACAGTGTTCTCTGGATTGCTTTTTAAGCAAATAATGTGAATTAAGATCCAAAAAAAATTATTCATGGCCCCTGAGACCTGGGCCTATTTCTAGAAATATCTAACAGCAGCAGCAGACAAAACTGGAATGGAGCCTCTTGTGCTATGTGCACTGCAGTCTGCTATACAGTATACCTTGCCTGCCTGCCTATATACACTGTCCGCCTGATATATCTGCAGATGGATTAGTTCTCAGAAGGACTGTTTGTTGAGATGGATATGTGTCTCTAATTTAGTTTGGTACACCTACACTAACTAGAAACAAGCAAATCTCTCCCTAGCTCAGCAGCAGCTCTCCCTACACTGTCTGATTCCGGAGTGACCGTGATGACAATAGCAGTGCCAGGTCTGATATAGACCTGATGACGCTGTTCGGCCAGCCAATCACTGTAATGCCACAACCAACATGGCTACGGCATTACAGTGAGTGGCAGACAATCCCTGCATGTTCATTGGCTCTGTAATGAGCGCCAAACATGCAGGGAGGAGACCCGAGCTCCCATCGAGCAACCCCGGAAATACTCGGTGAGCGCCAAGCATCTCTAGTACTGAGATGCTCGGGCGAGCACCGAGCAGAAGCGGGCATGCTCGCTCATCACTAGTTAAGAGTAACTGTACTGTCAAGTAAGTTTTCAACATAAGCTGTCTTGTGTGTATACATAAGGACTAACATCATTATGTGACTTATATTCTGCATGTGTGTGACACGTCAGTCGCCCTCCCTTGGTCCTTGGGGTACTCGGAGCCGGGAAAGTGTAGGGGTAGAGGGGGGATGCAGTCGTGGCCTAGACCCGTTCAGTGCCCAGGGAGGTCACACTAAAAATATAATGGGCTTTCAAGTAAGAGTGGTATTTCGACTACGCCACCTGCGGTTTCTGGTGATGGGCACCAGCACTGCTTCAGTCCACTGAGGCTGGTGTTATGGGCAGCTAAGATGGGATGACTCCCCGCAGGTGGAGCAGGCCTCAGGGCAGTGAGAGAAGGAATGGTGGGTGCAGTGCCGCGCAGGAAATAACAGGCTGAGGCGGTGTGTAAAGTCATCCGGGGCTTTACTCACTTTCAGATGAACTTTCAGCCGCAAAGCTTCTCTCTGCTACACACGGCATACTGTGGCCACTGGGAAGGGGGTTCAGCACTTTCAAGGTAGATCAGGAGCACCTGTCGAGACCCCTCTGGTGTGTGTTCCTCTCCTTCGTTGGTTCTCCCACTAAGTCTTCTCCTGACTGTGCATGGTACGAACGTGGTGTAAGGCCGGGTCCCACTGGATAAACGCAGTGTAAGAGATACAGGTGGCGTAGGCCGCTCCGTCCATATCCCTTTGGGATCCACTAAGCCTCCGGGCTTTTCTAACTGAGACGTGAAGTAACAAAGTCAGATATCGGGGGCCGGTCACCCCTCTTGCAGCAGGAATCCCTCTGACTAGGCCAGAGTAAAGAATACAGGTGGCGACTGCGCTCCGTCCGTATCCCCCTGGGATCCTTTTGCCTGTGGAGCCTATCGCCTCCGCTCCCCTCCAAGGCCTTCTTAGGTCAGGACCTTGACCGGGTAGAGACAGTGGTTAACTCTGACCCGCTCCTCGTCTCAAGGCCAGAGTACGAGGACCATGTATCTTCAGTCAGCTGCAGACTTCTGCTGGACTCTGGCAGAAGACCACAATCAAAGACGAAGACCACAATCAAAGACCTTGAACTTAAGATGGCCATAGATTAAATATGAATGAATAAGTGTTTCCTAAAAGTGTGTCCTCCACCCTCACCCACTACATGGTTCCCCCTATCTTTGGTTCCCCCCATCTCCTCTATCCCGGGCCGGGGCAGCACCCTGGTGCATTTAGGCCCCCTTCAGGACAGGAGTGGTGTAGTGTTGAGTGGTGAAGTGGGGTCCTGAGGTGTGCTCCATCCTTACCTGGAAGAGGAGATACCACACCTCGAACTGAGGTGCAGTACCCCTGTGGCGACTGAACCCTCAGGGGTGCCACACATGCATGACCCAGTGCTGGTACAAAGACACTCTCAGACTGTAACTAATGTTGTACATCCTCTGTTCACTTCATGGAAGGCTGCAGGTACAGAAGGCTCCTTTGTTGGGAAATGGGAAAATAATAATAGGAGAACTTTTTCCCATTTTACTTATCTTTCTCTAAATGCAAAAGGGCCCTGTGAAACAAGCCAAGTAGTACAAGAAGAAGCCCAATGGGGCACCCTTTCTGCTCTTGACTCGTCTCCGAACTCTCAGCTTGTTCTCATGGCACACATGCGCACATTCAGTATTTGATCAGTATTTTACCTTAGTGTTTGTAAGCCAAAACCAAAAAAGGAACAATCAGACGAAAAATATGATAGAAACATTTTTAACCTAGTCCGTTTTTTGGCTTACAAATGCTGATGTAAAATACTGACACAATACTGAACGTGTGAACGTGGCCTAAGACATATCTGTTTGTAACTAGGTAACATGTTTCATGATGCTTGTAGTTTGTACGTAGATAATTAGCGTGCACTCAGTTAGAGTAGAGAGGTGCTGATAAAACAGGCCTGTGATGCCCGGATAATGCAGAAGATTAATTCATCGCACACTCATAGGATAATTTGGCAGTGGTATTTATTTAACAGGCATAAAATTATTAGATCAAACCATAGGCTTACAAGCGACAATTTGTGAAGCCGACAGTAGACGTTTCGGCCACAACATAGGCCTTACTCATTGAGTCGCTACTGGAAAGAGAGACAACAGTGTCAGAATACAACCATAAAAACAGTAAAAATAAAAATAAATACATAGCTCCAGTGGGGGCAGCTAGTAAAACATAGAACGGACTAGGAAGGATGTGGGTTGAGGAAAAAGAGCTAAAAGGGAAGGAGGAGGGATGGGGGTGGGGGAAGGGAGAAAGGGAAGAGGGAGGCGGAAAGAGGGATCAGGTGGGGTGTATTTACATATATATAGTATAATTGGTATATAGGCAAGAGTATCATTGCAAGTACATTTCAATCTTACTTTTGATGCAGTGTGCATATAAGCCAGATATTTTGAGTAGGAGCCACAGTGTGGCAGGAGGCAAGAGGAAGGGCTGTAATAATAGGAGGCATGTCAGAGTCACAGTCACAGCAGTATGATGTGGGGTAGAAGGGGAGGCAGACATAAAGGTACCTTCACTATGGTTCCATGGGTTTGTTAGTCTGTGGAAATCTAGAGTACATAGGACAGAGGTTAGAAGGGTGACAAAGGTATATAGTCCATAGTCAAACCAAAGTATAAGTTCAGCATGTATAGGGCTCAAACAAGTCAGGTACCTGTGTTCTGAGCTCGTTCTGGCGCTGGTGTGCTGAGGTCTATGGTCCCTGTAGGGATGTAGAGCGGCATTCCCGCGCCTTGCTTGCTGCCAGGTGGTGTAGCTGCATGATGCCTGAAGGGCTATGTGATCTCTGGCGCCGAGCGCCAGAGCGGAAGTGCGTCACCCAAGCAAAAGTATGTTCCTCATCATAGAGACAGCCAAACAGAGAGATAGGGGCGGGCCTGTGGGCAGATCTTTTCTTGCTTATCTGGCCTAGAGCACCAAGGAAAGATCCTGACTACAGTCTCGCCCTGGAGCACAAGCATATCATTAACTCAAAACTGCAAACACTGATTACACAAGAACCACAAGACGGATTTTTTCACCTCAGGTGTCATATGAATCAGTGCAGCAGCCCCAACATGACACTGCCAGTGGTTTACTTAGCAAAATCCTGCTGACATGTTCACTATAACCACTTTGTGGTTTTGGAAGCCAATGATGGTTAGAAGAATATCAAAAATAAAGAACATCATCTTTAGCACTTTTTCAGATGATTTTAGGTAGAGTCTGCCTGAAAAAGACATAATGTGTATATACCCTTAGCTGTCATCTCATTGGGGGTGGATAACACAGGATCCACCATTGACAACAAGTAATGAAAACAGTGATGAGCGAGCACTAAAATTCTCGGGTACTCGTTGTTCGAGTCGAGCAAATTGGAATGCTCGAGTGCTCGGTCCGAGTAAGTCTATGGGAAACTCGAGCATTTTTCTGACGGTCTGCAGAGGGCCTAAAAATTGCCCAAATTGATGGGAACAGTGATCAAATGGCATGGGAACAGCATGGGGAAGACTCCTGGAAGCATTTCTCACTCCCAGGTCACTGCTGTCAACAATGTTGTTACAGGTATTACGCCACTTTTACGGACTCACAATAAAACATACAAACAAAATCAAAATGGATTTTCCTGGGTAATATGTTAAGGAACATCCTTTCCATGGTAATGACTTGTATATAAGGCAAAATAAATATACAAAAATAAAACTGCTCCTCCACACCTTGGGCTATGTTCACACGTAGCGTTTTTGATGCGTTTTTGCACTTTTGCATTTCTTTCAACCAAGACAAATGCATTCACTGGGAAATGTCATTTTAACATTTTACAACTTTACCTGGCCATGTGGTATGTGTGACATGGGAACAGCATGGGGAAGAACCCTGGAAGCATCTCTGACTCCCAGGGCACTGCCTAAAACTGTGGTGATCTCATCAGACATGATCCTATATTACTGCGGTAATAATAAAGATATTTTTGGCAACGTGACAAATCTTAAACTCCATTTAAAATGGGCAAGGTGTGTGTCAAGGGACGGGGAAGTGGACGTTTTGGTGATGATGATAGTGCACGCAGAGGCCGTGGGCAAGATGAAACTTTGCCTGCTGAGGGCGCACAACAGACTCCCACATCATGTCGAACTACCTTCCTGTCTCAATTTCTAGGGGGGCGCGGAACACCACTATTGAAGCCAGAGCAGTGTGAAAAGTTTGTTGGTTGGATAGCAGATAAAATTTCCAGCCCATTGGCAACCACGATCACCCTGTGTTCCTCATGGAAATAGCTTGGATATGTGGTTTGAAGGAGAGATTAGAGTCCAGGGATTAGATTTCAGGATTACCCCAAGAGCTGCTCACTTTTCCATTGATAAATTTGGGCCTCTCGACCGGCCAGCTTCGAGCAAGGCAACAGAAAATCACATGTAGCGATTTGAGGAGCCATGGTCACCCGAAGGTGACGGTGGGAAAGTGCAAATACTGTCTCAAGAGGTGAATAATGATGAGACACAATGGAGAGAAAGTCAGGAGGAGGACCGGGGTGCAGAAGTGGAAAATGAAGCGGTGAACAATGACGTCACTAACCAAACCTGGCAAGGGGACATGTAGAACGAGGACAGCAGCATACAGGGGGTGGGAGGCGTAGCATCACAACAGGTAAGAACAAGCAGTGTGGTGACCACAGACACAAGGCGGGCAACTGCTCCCCGGAGCACCAACACGATGGAAGTTGCCAGTTCAACTATTAGGTCTTTCTGAGTCTGGTTCTTTTTTAAAGACTATTTAGATAACCCCAAAAAGGCCATTTGCAACATCTTCCAGGCCAGCATCTGCAAGAGCACCAAAATCACCAGCCTGTCCACCACCTCAGGCACATGACAGCAAAGCACCTGACAAGCTGAGCCAAACACCAAGATCCAGAAACAGTGTCTGCGGGTGATGCCACTGCCTCTTCCGCTGTTATGCGTGCACGCCAATCCCTTGTCCATGGCGCATGCGAAGATTCCTGCCGCCCTGCACCTGTCATTGCAGACTTGCAACCATCTTCGTCCACGTACTTGTCCCTTTGCAGCGTTCAGTTGTCCCTACCACAGTTCTTGGAATGCAAGCGCAAGTATGCAGCCAGCCACCCACCCACCAAAAGTCTGCAATACTAAACTGCCACATTTCTGGACTGCTAGCACTTGAAATGTTGCCTTTTAGGCTCGTGGAGGCGGAAGCTTTCCACAACCTCATGGCGGCGGTGGACGAATATCCATACTCAGTCCCCAGCAGCCACTATTTCTCTAGGTATTGTCTCTGCCTTCCACAAGCGCGGGTCCCAGAAAATTACCCGTGCCCTCCCCAGTGCACTTACTGGGAAGGACTAATGACAAACACGTTGTCAAGTGAATGTGGCCAAGAACGGTATGGAGCCGGTCCACAGTAACAAAAAAAACAGCCATAGAGTGTCCGGGAACCTTCCCACACACTTTTCTTAGCCAGGGTTGCTTCTCGGCTTTCCGCAACCTCATGCTGGGTGTCCATACTCGGTCCCCAGCCGCCACTATTTCTCCCGGTATCGTCTCCACCTTCTACAAGCGCAAGTCTCAGAACATTTCTCCCAGTATTGTCTCCACCTTCCACAAACGCAGGTCCCAGAAAATTACCCGTGCCCTCCCCAGTGCACTTAAGTGGGAAGGACTGCTTAACCACAAACACGTGGACAAGTGAATGTGGCCAGGGACGGTTCATCTCACTGACGCATTCCACTGGGTTAATATTGTGGAAGCCGAGACCCAGTAGGACCCTGGGACGGAACACGTCCTCTCGACGCAGAGGATTGCGGGCCCTGGGTCAATCAGGGTTACCCCTACATTCTACAGCTCCTGCACAACCTCCTCTGCAGCCTCCATCTCCATCACTTGATTCATTTTTTCAGGACATATTCCAGATTATTTACTTAAACTTTGTGTGTGTCAATAACAATAAGCAGGACTGTATGCTTAGGCGACAAACCGCACAGTGTTTCAGAGTTGTTGAAAGCTGTATCAGAGAATCTGGTGTCAGCTCTGAAGCCAGGCAAGCTCGCACATGTACCATGTTTGGACCATGTGCTAAAATTAGTGGTTCTGCAGTTTCTCAAAATCTACACGGATCTGCCAGATCTGCTTGTGAAAGTACGCCACGTGTGTGTCCATTTCAGAAAGTCAGCTACATCTTCCGCCGCCCTGGCAGGGCTTCAGCAGTATTTGCAGCTTCCAGCTCACCGACTGGTGTGCGATGTGACTACACGTTGGAAATCAACGTTGCAGATGTTTGGAATGATTTGAGCAGCAGAGAGCAATTGTTGAGTATCAGCTTCAACACATCCGTCGGCATTCAGGTCAGCCTCCCCACATAAGAGCTGATGAGTGGGCATGGATGTCTGACATCTGTGCCCTCCTCCAAAACATTGGGGACTCTGCCAAGATGGTGAGCAGCGATGATGCTATAATTAGCGTCACCATCCCGTTTCTCTGTCTACAGAAACGCTCGCTGCTCACAATTAAAGAGGAGGCATCGCAGGCGGAGCAAGAAACTGTACAGGGTGATGCTTCCAAGCCCAGCCTCATCTCAGTGTGGACTGGGTGATAATGAGGAGGAGGAAGAGAACATAGAAAGTAATACTCTTGATGAGAACAGGGAAGTCTTAGCTGTTGGCAGTCTGGCACACAGGGCCGACTTTATGTTCCCCTGTCTTTACCATGACCATCGCATTGTACATATTTTGATCATTACAGAAAACTGGCACAGCACAAGAGAATTCTTGGAGATGGAAGTGTGAGATTCTGATTAAGGAGGATGTCTGTCTTAGATCAGTTGCAGAATGGAGGGCACAGGAGGGGTGATACACAGAAATGAGGGAAGAGATATAGGCCGGTGCAGAACTGTGGACAGCTTGGTGGGTGAGAGAGATGAGTTTGTATTGTATTCTGTAGTGATTGTTTAACCTAACCAGTGTAATGACTGGCACAGGGTGGAAGTGTCAGTGAAGCGGATTGATAGAAACACGACCCTGGCTGTTGCATTCTGAACGGATTGAAGAGGAGGCAGTTAGTTTAGAGGGAGAGAGTTGCACTAGTGAATAAGAGTGACAGTAAGAGTTTTTGCAGTATCAAAGGTGAGAAAAGGTCGACTTCTGGAGAAGTTTTTAAGATACAGGTGATATGAGCAAGTGAGTGATTTTCCAAGTTGAATAAAGGAAAGTTGAGTGTCAAATATGACTCCAAGATAGCAGGCGCGCCGAGTGGGAGTTATGGCGGCAGCACCTAAAGGAAATTGCAAAGTCAGGTATAGGTATGTTAGGAGAGGGAGGAAACCGAAGGAGTTCATTTTAGGAGATATTAAGTTCAGGCTGTTGAAGAATTCTAACAAAAAAAAAAATTCCCATCTGACAACGCTGGCAGCAGAGGTCACAGTCAGACAGTTCATTGGTCAACCAAGGAGAACAAAGGAGGAACACACAAAACGGATGTGGCAGAGGAAGGAGAACGCTGTCAAAGGTCTGTAACAGATTTCTCAGACCCTCCCAGCGCCCTGACCCTGATACACGGGGTACTCTGACAAGGAGGGAAACATTTTAGAAGATGCAAGCTGGACACGTGGCATGAATTGTCTTTCTACGCCTTGGAGGTCCTGGCCGCTAGAGTTTTGTCAGAGACACTTTTAATGCCGCCTTGGGGCATTATAACTGATAAAACTTATATGCGCATCCGCCTGTCAACTAAAAATGCTGACAGGCTAACTCTTATAAAAATGAGCAAGGGCTGAATTGGGCCAGATTTCTCAACATCACCAGATGATAACCACTGCATTTGAGTTTATATTTGATGCTATTTTTTTGGGAGTCTATTCCCATGCACCCCTTCAGGAATTGTTCTATTTTATGTCACCCTCCTCCTTCTTCTCATCCTCCACCACCATATCACCAGGGAGACTGTAATGCAACACCCACATAATTTTTTTAAGGCTGTTTCTGATTAGAGACAAGCAAATATTTAAATATTTGTTTTGATTACAATCGCCGTTTTTGCCGAACATTGCCAAATGCCATTGGATTCAATGGGTGCCAAAACCAAATGTATACACGACAACTTCAAATGGGACCAAAAGCTGCCAAAACACATCAATTTAGGGGCAGTCACCAGGAAAGTGCCATCAATTGACCCAGAAAACAAGTAGTATAATTTTTATTATTCATTATTATAGCGACATTTATTCCATTGCGCTTTACTTGTGAAAAGAAGTCACTGACTAGTAGAAAGAGCAGAGAGGGTGCACAAACAGTCTATAAGGAATGGGTGAGGATACAGTAGGTGAGGATACAGCTGGTCGTGCAGCGGTATGGTGGAGCGAGGGTTACTGCAGGTTGTAGGCTTGTTGGAAGAGGTGGGTATTCACCTTCCTTTTAAAGGTTTGAACACTAAGCGAGAGTCTGATATCTTGGGGTACACAGTTCAAGAGTAGAATGGATGCATAGGAAAAATTTTGTATGCGATTGTGGAAAGAGGAGAGAAGACGGGAGTAGAGAAGGAGATCTTGTGAAGATCAGAGGTTGCATGGTATGTACTGGGAGACTAGGTCATAGATATATGGAGCTGACAGGTTGTGGATGGCTTTGCATGTCATGGTTATGGTTTTGAACTGAAGTCTCTGGCCAATTGGGAGCCAGTGAAGGGATCATAGATTGCAATCATATAGATTGCTCGAGCCAGTCCACAGTTAAAAAATCAGACATAGAGTGTCCAGGAACCTTCCCACACACTTTTCTTAGCCAAGGCTGCTTCTTGGCAGGGTTTTACGGGCCCACACGAGAATCCTTGGGTGGCCCTGGCTTCTCCAACTTTGCAGCTGCTATGGGGCTCTTGAGCGGTGGAGAAAGGTGGGCCCTCAAAATCAAATCCTCTGGTGGGCCCAATGTTTTTCACTGACACTGCTTCTCGGTGTGAGTTGTATTCCACCACAGTCATATTCTTTAGCTCAGTGAAAGGACTGGCATAGAGGGAAACCATATCTACTGTATGTTCAGCGGTGAGAGCCACAGATCAGGCTGCTGTGTTGCAGCTTTCAACAACTCTGCAGCAGTGGGTTGTTTGTCACCTAAACATCAAGCATATTATCTTCAGCACAGCCTGTTGCAGCTTGGCCAAGGCAGTGCTGAAGGCTTCCAGCTTGTGACTGATGGGGTTATTTTGGAGATAGAGGCCGAACTGAAGGAGGAGGTGCAGGAGCTGAACAATGTGATTACATTGAGGTTACATTGGCGAGTCTGGTTTTAATACTAAAGAAAGATCCTATTGTGTTTTTATTTTTTAAAAAAAAAAATTTATGTCTCTTCAAATGCCTATTGGAGTGCGTCCTAATTTTTGGCAGCCCTTGAAATTGTAGCATATGCAATAACAGTATAGGAGACACACTCCTTAATAATGTGAAGGACAATTCAAATAGATTCTATGTTCTAGAATATTAACTGTCTTATCTGAAATTCTTTTACGGGTGAGGTATCGCAGTATGGATAGCGGATTACACCGATCCAGCCAGGTATAATTGCCTTATAATGCGTGCTGCTAGTGCTGCCCAAAAAAAATTAAAATGTATTCTGTTCCCTATCGATAATGCTGTCAGATGCATTTATAATAGGAACAGGTGCTGCTGCTATGTGGTATCACCAGTTACACATGAGTGTTCATTCTGGTCGCATAAATGTCTTCCACAGTCCATAACTTTGATTTTTTTTATTTCTTTGGCCTTATATACAAGTCATTACCCTGGAAAAAATGTTTCTTAATATTTTTTCCATTTTTACTTTGCTTGTTTTTTGTGTCAGTCCGCAAAAGTGGCATAATAATCTGACAACATTGTCCACAAATATGCTAATTGTCAGCGTCCAACTGAGAATAGGTTTGAACCCTCAATTGCAATACTTTAAATGGAGTGTAATATTTGACACGCTCACAATAATTGCTGGATTATTAGGGCAGTCATATGGGATAATGTCTGATGGCCACGGTTTCAGGCAGTTGCTTAATAGTATGGTATTTGTCAGTGACCAATTGTCAAATGGTTCAACCAAACACAGGTGGCTGAGTTCAAAAGGAGTGAAATATTTTGCACACTTCACAAAATGTCTGCATTATTACAGCAGTCATATGGATCACGTGCATATGATCATTGAAAAAAGTTCCTCTGCTTCCATAATGCAGTAATATGAATAAAATAAAAACAATCTGGCTGTATTCTGCGAACAAGCAAATGGAGCTGCAAAATAGTGTACACTGACACACTGCTACAATCTATAAATGGAGGACATTCTTTTCCATGTTCACTACAAATGGCTGGATTTGAACCGTAGTTATGTGATACATCTGACAGAGAACAACGGTTTTAAATAGCAGGCCTGCAATTTACTAATTATTCTACACAGAAGCCTAGTTTTACACTAGCTTGACCGACACACAAAATGGAAATGGCAGAAATATCTGATTTTGGAACAATCGTATAGGTGATATGTCTGACAGAGAATCACGATTTTAAATAACAGGCCTGTAATTTACTAATACTATTCTTCACAGACACCTAGTGTGAATAGCTTGACCAACACACTGCAACAGAATGAAAATGGAAGAAATTTCTGATATTAGACCAGTCTTATAGGTGATATGTGTGACAGAGAACCATGGTTTTAAATAGCAGGCCTGTAATTTACTAATACTATTCTTCACAGACACCTAGTGTGAATAGCTTGACCAACACACTGCAACAGAATGGAAATGGAAGAAGTGGCTTATTTTCAAACAGTCTTATAGGTGATATGTCTGAAAGAGAACCACGCTTTTAAATAGCAGGCCTGTAATTTACTAACACTATTCTTCAGACACCTAGTGTGAATAGCTTGACTGACACACTGCAATAGAATGTAATTGGAAGAAATGTCTGATTTTGGAACAATGTTATAGGTGATATGTCTGACAGAGAACCACGGTTTTAAATAGCTGGCCTGTAATTTATTAATACTATTCTTCACAGACACGTAGTGTGAATAGCTTGACCAACACAGTGCAACGGAATGAAAATGGAAGAAATGTCTGATTTTGGAACAATCTTATAGGTGATATGTCTGACAGAGAACCACGGTTTTAAATAACAGGCCTGTAATTTATTAATACTGTTCTTCACAGACACCTAGTGTGAATAGCTTGACCGACACACTGCAACAGAATGGAAATGAAAGAAATGTCTGATTTTGGAACAGTCTTATAGGTGATATGTCTGACAGAGAACCATGGTTTTAAAAAGCAGGCCTGTAGTTTATTAATATTATTCTTTACAGACACCTAGTTTGAATAGCTTGACCGACACACTGTAACAGAATGGAAATGAAAGAAATGTCTGATTTTGGAACAGTCTTATAGGTGATATGTCTGACAGAGAACCACGGATTTAAAAAGCAGGCCTGTAGTTTATTAATATTATTCTTTACAGACACCTAGTTTGAATAGCTTGACCGACACACTGCAACAGAATGGTAAAGGATGCCAATATTTTCCACGTTCAGTTCAAATTTCTGGATTTTTATCACTGAAATATGGATCTGGCCTTATTCTGCAGTGAGAACAAGCAAATGGAGCAGAAAAATGGTGTCCTCTGGATTGCTTTTTAATCAAATAATCAGGATTAAGCTAAAAAAAAAATTTGCCCTGGCCCCTGATATCTGGAGCTATGTCTGCAAATATCTGTAAATATTACAGCAGCAGACAGGATGTTCAATGGATCCTCTTGTGCTGAATCATACACTGCAGTCTGCCACATACACTGCCTGCCTGCCTAACACTGATTATATGCAGCTGAATTAGTCCTCAGAAGGACTTTTAGTTCAGATGGATATATATATACAGTACGTTGCAGAATACCTACAGTACAGACCAAAAGTTTGGACACACCTTGGTTTTTGCAACTGCACTTGGGGACACTTTCAAAGTTTTCCCAATTTTTTGGACTGACTGACCTTCATTTCTTAAAGTAATGATGGCCACTCGTTTTTCTTCACTTAGCTGCTTTTTCCTTGCCATAGTACGAATTCTAACAGTTTATTCAGTAGGACTATCAGCTGTGTATCCACCAGACATCAGCTCAGCACAACACAACTGATGGTCCCAACCCCATTTATAAAGCAAGAAATCCCACTTATTAAACCTGACAGGACACACCTGTGAAGTGAAAACTATTTCCGGTGACTACCACTTGAAGCTCATCAAGAGAATGCCAAGAGTGTGCAAAGCAGTCATCAAAGCAAAAGGTGGCTACTTTGAAGAACCTAGAATATAAGACATATTTTCAGTTGTTTCACACTTTTTTGTTAAGTATATAATTCCACATGTGTTAAATCATAGTTTTGATGCCTTCAGTGTGAATGTACAATTTTCATAGTCATGAAAATACAGAAAAATCTTTAAATGAGAAGGTGTATCCAAACTTTTGGTCTGTACTGTATACTAACAGGATGTTCAATGGACCCTCTTGTGCTGTATCATGCACTGCAGTCTGCCACATACACTGCCTGCCTGTCTAACTCCTGCTATCACCACTGAATATATTCAGCTGGATTAGTCCTCAGAAAGACTGTTATTTCAGTTGGATATACATATATGTTGTGGAATACCTATACTAACTATAAACAAGCAAATCTCTCCCTGACTCAGCAGCAGCTCTCCCTCTGATTCCGGAGTGGACTGTGACGAGCATAGCAGTGCCAGTTCTCTTATATAGACCTGATGATGATGTGTGGCCAGTCAATCACTGTAATGCCCACAACCAATATAGCTACGGCATTACACTGCATGGCAGGCAATCTCTGCATGTTCATTGTCTCTTTAAAGAGCGCCAAACATGTAAGGAGGGGACCCGAGTTCCCACCCGAGCAACCCTGAAATACTCGCCGAGCTTGTCGAGCACCGTGATGCTCGGGCGAGTACCGAGCAGTGACAAGCACGTTCGCTCATTACTAAATGAAAACAGTTCACTTCATCCCTTCACAGTGACCCTTGCAGACAAAATGTTGTCAACATTTAGAGCTCATTTCTAATTCTAAATCTTTGCACCCAGAACCACTCAAAATTGACCTAAAAGAGCCAATATTCCCCAAAATGCCATTGCTACTAATCTTGGCTCCTGTGCATGACACTTCACTGATACTGACATAATTCAGAAATTTAAAGGTGATTTTGACTGAAGTTTCTAATGTTAATATGGCTGTGTAAAGTAAATATCAGAATTTCTGCGTACACGCTTGCTCACACTGGCGTATAAATCGGACAAGTGCAATCCGATTAAAAAATCTGATTGCACTTGTACCAATGTTATTTGACGCGCCCCCTGGGCCATATTCGTTAGTGGGAATATCCGGAGCCGGATCAGATGGGGGTTGTAGTCTTCCGAGTGGCTGTGACCCGGTCCGTGCCCAGGGTGTCAAACTGAGTTGTATGTGGCAGTCCTACAGATGTTATAAGTTCTTTATTGTCGACTACGCCACCCGTTGTATTGCGGTCACTATGGCCGCCGCTGCAGCAGGGTCCGCTGAGGCTGATGGTGTAGGTGCAGCTTGTGATGGTATAACCCCCAACGGGTGGGGTATAGCCTCAGGGGATCAGGTGCAGAGGATGGGAGTTGTGGTGATGCAGTGTAGACGGCAATCAGAGACAGAGTCGGGTTATGCAGTTTAGGTTGTTTTACTCACTGCTGATGTTCTGGTCACTCCAGCTTCGAGTGACCTCCCGAGCCGTGCTGCGTCCACCAGGTTCTGGATCCAGCCAACTCCCAAATAAGTCCGGAGCGTGACCCTGAGCTCTCCTTCAGTCCTTTCTCTGGCCGTCCCCACTATTGATCCACCCAGGTCCAGCTCCCTCGGGCCTTCTGTTGGGACACCCTTGGCCTTGGGTTCCCTGACCCTCCTCGTGGTATGCCTTCGTGGTGGATGTGGTGGGTGACCGTGGCAAACGCTGCCCACGGTCTCCGGTCTCTGGCTGGGGAATGTTTTTACCCCCACCAGCTTGGGTTCCGGTACCCTGATGCCGACTCTTCACCCGGGGATTTAGTTTGGGGTCTTAGAGTCCTTTTCTTCTGTGCCTCTGAGTCTCTCTGTCTCTCCTCTCTCACTCTGGGTCTCTCTTCTCCTCTGCTCCTGACTTTCTCTCTGCAACTGACCCTGTTCTTAGTTGGTGCCCACCTTATATACACCCTCTATGTGTGAGCTCAGGTGACCAGCACCCAATGAGCTCCTATCTTTACTCAGGCTGCTCCCCCTATCTGCCCCTACACTACTTGGGATGTACCACCCCCCCTCCCACTCCAGCCAGGAACAGACTCGGTCGTACCTGCACATTTCTAAGTGGGAGTACCGTCGGCCTGCTCCTCGGAAATGGGATGTGTGTAGTGCATGCAGCCTACCGAGCTCAGATCCACACTCCATCCTTACCCGGGAGTGGAATATCACACCTCTGGGTTGAGGTGCAATACCCCTGTAGCAGCCGAATCCTCAGGGTGCTACATTCCCCCCTGGTAAATCACAGCACGTCCTCGGGCTGTAAGACATAAACACCAAAACATACAAATTTTTATAAACATATAAAACATATAAAACATTATATAAATAACATATCTTAGCAGATAAAACTTTCTCGTCGTCTCAGGCTCCTCCTCCGGTCACTGTGCAACGTGTGACCGGGTAAAGTGCGACAGTCTCTAGGAAAATAGTCTTCCTATAAAACCGGTAGGGGGCGCTTTAGGACGCGCAACTATTTACAAGGGTATGGCCGCTCTCAGTCCTCGGCCAGTTAAGGAGGGGAAGGGAATGGCTGCTCACAGTCCTCAGCCTGTGGGATTAAGGGTAAACGGGTAAACAGTTCACACTTGCTGGTCCCAACGGGGACTATTTTTAGCAACAGCAACAGTTTAAGTTTATGGTGCCCCGACGGGCAACTATATACAGCACCTGCTTCGCTGTACTTAACAACGGCGTCCTCCTGCTCTTCCTTTATTGTTACCTTCGACTCTAGTTTCAGACCCGTCCGGGTCCTCTTGCTCTTCCTCCTCACATCGCAGCTCTTCCTCCGTCAGGCGATGCACATGGAGGGCGTAGGGTCCTTTGGCACACTTGTGCCGGGTAAAGGTGACCTCGTCCCCGATATAAAGGTCACGACCTCTGTGCCCCTCCGGCAGATGGGACTCCACATCTCTGCGCGTGACAAAGACGTCGCCGGGGGTGTTGTGGTCTCTGATGAAGCCCCACCCATGCTGCATGTTGAACTTAATTACAGTCCCGGTGGTGCGGGGACTGTGCGCTGCACGGGGGTCCCTCCTGGTTCGGCTCTTCTGCTCGGCGCTCCTTATTTGGGCCTGTTGTTCCCGGACCCGCCTCTCTCTCCGCTCCCTCGCAAACTCCTCGAGCTGCTGTCGGCAGCACTCTGCACGCTCCGCTGCAGCTGCCCTGGTTTCTTGAGTGAACCCCATTAGGTCTTCTCCGGTGGGGTCCCACTCAAACTGTGCTTCCGCTAGCGGGGGCGAGATCCTTATTACGGGCTTCGGAGCCGGAATCAGGGGTGCACACATGGCCCCAACTCTCCTCTGGTGCTCCAGTTCGTAATATTCCTGGGGCCAGATGAAAGGCTGCCCGTCCGGCCACGTGTGCTGGGCAAACAAGTCCTCTCCCAGACGCGGCACCCTTGGTTTTACGGGTGCGGGCGCGGTGGTGGTGGCGCCCGGGTTGCCCAGGCCTTGCGGCCAGGCCTGGGGCACCTGGAAGGTGAAGGGCACCGTTAGGACGGCGGCACCCTGGGCTACCTGGCCTTGCGGCCAGGCCGGAGGCTCCGCGGAGGTAGGGGGCGCTGTTGGTATTGCGGCGCCCGGGGGTACTAGGCCTTGCGACCAGGCTGGTGGTACTTCCTGCTTGGTCACGCTCGGGGTCGAGGCGTGTGACGTCACAGGGGTCGCGGCGGCGGCTTCCGGTTGGGGCCTAGTCTGCATCGGTGACATGGCGTTTTCGGGCACAGCAGGGGGACTTTCGGGCTCTGCGACGGGGAGCTGGGGCAGGTAAGCGGTGTCCTGGTTCGGGGTATAGACGTCCCCTTTACCTGCCTCCATGCGTTCCGCTCCCTTCTCGGCGCCGTCTCCGGCCTTGGGTCCTCCCGCGCCATCCTCAGAGGCGGTCTGTCTCCTCATCTTGGCTGGCGTGCTCCGGGTCTTGGTTTGCTGGGCCATCTCTCGGCTCCACTCCGCCAACGTCTCTCGCTGTACCCGGGCCATCCTCCGTGCGAGGCCCTCCAGGGCAGTTTGTGCACACTCCCGGTCTCGGGGGAGCTGTGCAAGGACCTCCACTAGGCCTAGTGGGGTCGCGGTTTCCAGCAGGCTCCTGACCAACGGGTCGGTGCTGCTCTGCTCTTCTTCCAGCAGGCTCCTGGCCAGCGGGCCGGTGCTGCTCTGCTCTCTCGCCATCTCCGGGTGAGATTCTCTGCTACTCCTCTCCAGGCTTCCTGCCTCCGGGTGCGCTCGCTCTAGACTGCTCCAGACGGCACCCATCTTCGTTCTTTTCTTTCGTCTCCTCCCCCTTCGAGGGCGGTCCCGGGGCCACTTGGTGATCGTCAGCTCCAGGGGCTGTTCTTTCACGCTGACAGACACCTCTAGCATCACAGTCTCTGTTGGTGGGGGCGGTTTCCACTTTTGGCGCCATTTTCGGTCCTGGCCCACGATGGGAGGTGGCCTCTCGCCACCCTCTGGCACGCCCATAATGGCGTCCGCTCTTCCAAGGCGGGAAACCTTTGGAAATGGCGGGAATCGCTTCCCAGTGGCGGGAAACTCTGCAGATGGCGGGAAAAAGCTGTTAATGGCGGACAACCGGCGGGAATCGATCTGTGACGGAGTCCGATGGCGGGGACCCTCCGGAACCGGCAGGAGACTTCTTTTTGAGGTAAACTCGCACTTTTCTTCAGGCACGCAGTACCCGGGTGTTGCGGGCACGTAATCCTGCCGACTACGCCAAAGTTGACGCGCCCCCTGGGCCATATTCGTTAGTGGGAATATCCGGAGCCGGATCAGATGGGGGTTGTAGTCTTCCGAGTGGCTGTGACCCGGTCCGTGCCCAGGGTGTCAAACTGAGTTGTATGTGGCAGTCCTACAGATGTTATAAGTTCTTTATTGTCGACTACGCCACCCGTTGTATTGCGGTCACTATGGCCGCCGCTGCAGCAGGGTCCGCTGAGGCTGATGGTGTAGGTGCAGCTTGTGATGGTATAACCCCCAACGGGTGGGGTATAGCCTCAGGGGATCAGGTGCAGAGGATGGGAGTTGTGGTGATGCAGTGTAGACGGCAATCAGAGACAGAGTCGGGTTATGCAGTTTAGGTTGTTTTACTCACTGCTGATGTTCTGGTCACTCCAGCTTCGAGTGACCTCCCGAGCCGTGCTGCGTCCACCAGGTTCTGGATCCAGCCAACTCCCAAATAAGTCCGGAGCGTGACCCTGAGCTCTCCTTCAGTCCTTTCTCTGGCCGTCCCCACTATTGATCCACCCAGGTCCAGCTCCCTCGGGCCTTCTGTTGGGACACCCTTGGCCTTGGGTTCCCTGACCCTCCTCGTGGTATGCCTTCGTGGTGGATGTGGTGGGTGACCGTGGCAAACGCTGCCCACGGTCTCCGGTCTCTGGCTGGGGAATGTTTTTACCCCCACCAGCTTGGGTTCCGGTACCCTGATGCCGACTCTTCACCCGGGGATTTAGTTTGGGGTCTTAGAGTCCTTTTCTTCTGTGCCTCTGAGTCTCTCTCTCTCTCCTCTCTCACTCTGGGTCTCTCTTCTCCTCTGCTCCTGACTTTCTCTCTGCAACTGACCCTGTTCTTAGTTGGTGCCCACCTTATATACACCCTCTATGTGTGAGCTCAGGTGACCAGCACCCAATGAGCTCCTATCTTTACTCAGGCTGCTCCCCCTATCTGCCCCTACACTACTTGGGATGTACCACCCCCCCTCCCACTCCAGCCAGGAACAGACTCGGTCGTACCTGCACATTTCTAAGTGGGAGTACCGTCGGCCTGCTCCTCGGAAATGGGATGTGTGTAGTGCATGCAGCCTACCGAGCTCAGATCCACACTCCATCCTTACCCGGGAGTGGAATATCACACCTCTGGGTTGAGGTGCAATACCCCTGTAGCAGCCGAATCCTCAGGGTGCTACATTATTCAAGGAGGCAGTGATGATCCACGTATATATTCTCAGCTGTATTTGACATGAGAAAAAAATTGCAGAATGCTGAGATTTCACACCAAAATCAGAGAGTGCAAGAAAAAAAATTGCAGCCAGAAGGACTATCAGTATAGCATCTGATTGCTATGGATAGGCCACAGTCACATGTTGAATATTTGGTCAGTATTTTACATCAGTATTAATAAGCCAAAATCAGGAGTGAAACAGTCAGTTGAAAAGTATAATAGAAACACGTGCATCACTTCTGTTGTTTTCACCCACTACTGGTTTTGGCTTACAAATACGGATGTGAAATACTGACCAAATACTGAACGAGGGAGTTTGGCCCAAAGCCACATTCATATGTTCAGTATCTGGTCAGTATTTCAAATCAGTATTTGTAAGCCATGACCAGGAGAGGAACAATCAGAGGAAAACTATAACAGAAACACATGCACCACGTCTGCTTTTTTGACCCACTCCTGGTTTTGGTTTACAAATACTGATGTGAAATACTGACCAAATACTAATAGTTTGAATGCTGAGAATTGCAATTCAGACTACCATAAAAATAGATGAAAATATACATAATTAGACAATAAAAGCAGATTCCAAAATAATATGTTTCTTTCAATCGTTGCAAATTGCAATACAAATTATGATAAAACAAATCAAAGAAACTCTGGATCTACCAATGGGGAGAATAAATTTATATGGTCACCAGGGGCCAAGATCAGGCCCGGCATCAGCACCTGGGCAAGTGCTGGGCCCTGAGCACGCGGGGGCTTACTCACCGTTGGGCACCCTGGCACGCTATGGGGCCTGTGAGCAGAGAATTCCGATGCCAGCGCCCATGAGTGGGCCCCTCCGTTTGTTCAGTGCCCAGTCGGCATAATACTTACCTCTCCCCGTTCTCCGCAGCTCTGGCCTATACTGCATCTCCTGACTGTGATGTCTCAGGTCAGAGGGCGGGATGACGTCTTTACAGTGCGCCTTCTGCTGAGCAGTCACATCACAGAGAGCAGGAAGATGGTGACGCTGAGGAGTCCAGAGCAGAGCAGAGCAGCGGCAGCAGGAGAGGTGTGGTGAGGTGTGTATTTGATTTTTTTATTTTTTTAAGTATGACAGCATGGAGCATTTTATGGGGTCCCATACAGTCTGCAGCATTACACGGGGGCCATACAGCATATAGGGACCATATAGCATATGGGGGCCATACAGCCTTTAGCATTATATGGGGACCCATACAGCCTACAGCATGATATGGGGGCCAATACAGCCTGCAGCATTATATGGGGGCCACACAGCATATGGGGACCATACCGTATATGGGGGCCATACAGCATATGGGGGTCATACAGCATGCAGCATTATATGGGTCCCATACAGCCTGCAGCATTATATAGGGGCCATACAGCATATGGGGACCATACAGCATGCAGCATTGTACGGGGGCCCATACAGCATGCAGCATTATATGGGTCCCATACAGCCTGCTGCATTATATGGGGGCCATACAGCATATGGGGACCATATAGCATGCAGCATTGTACGGGGGCCCATACAGCCTGCACCATTATATGGGGGCCATACAGCATGCAGCATTGTATGGGGGCCATACAGCATGCATCATTATATGGGGGCCATACAGCATACAGCTTTATATGGGGTTCCGTATTCTGCATGCAGCATTATATGGGAGCCAGTATTCTGAGTCGTGAATTGTGGTATGTGTTAAAGGGGCCCACTGAGACTGGAGCCGGCCCTGGCCCAGATCTTTTTAGCTGGAGCCTATTTCAGATAATTTTTGCAAGCTCTTTGTGCCTTGTCTGCTAGACAACGTAAAAATCTCCGTTTTCCCAGGGGACAAGTCTTGATTGAAATCCTGCCAGTCATTATAGCTATTAGATTGCTTGTAGATCACATTGAAATATCAAGGATCAAATAAAAAAATGCCATCTTTACTCTTCCTGCTCATCTACAGGTAAATATGCTTTTTTAAAGCACATCTTTTAGAAAAAGTGCACTTTTATCATACATTTTCTGGGCTCTGCAGAATTCGCTTTCCCAGCAGTTAGTGAGGCTTAGCAATTGAAGTGCAGTTTGATTAGTATAAAATGTAACTATAGTCCCACTTTCTTCTTATGTAGTGAATCCAACAGGGATCAAATTGACAATTTACAATGCCATTTTTTCTCAGGCAGAAAAGCACAACATAATCCAGCTAATCATATAGATGGAGTGTAAAGTAGGCTGGGAATTTGTTAGTAACGCTTTCATTTGTAACTTGAAAAAGGCAGCCGCAATGGGCTATGTTTCAAAGGAAGTTTGAAAATGACTCAACTCTCTTACTAGTATATGCACTGTATCTGTAATTGATCCTGGGAATTGTACAGTTTAGTATATGTGGGAATTTTCTTGAAGAAGGTCTAGATTACATATTCTGGCCAAGCCACTTCCATGTTTTCTTACTGCAGATGGGAGAGATTTTAAAATCAATCTTCACCTTGTGTTACAGAGAATAATGTGCACTAAATGTTTCCAAAAGTCCTACATTGTTAGCTGCTTTTGTCTGATCAAGAAATGGAGGAGCAATTAAACCAGTGTATGCCTGTGTGTATTCATTGGCAGCCATTAAATCAACATGACCAAAAGATAGTAGAAAATGTTAAAATATTGCAAGATCTATTTCATTTTTATGCTCCTTATTTTGAATAATTATGAATTTGTTGCACATGTGTGATTTTTTTTTCTCCTTTTAAAAGTTTCATTTCACTTTGTAACTAGTATGCTCTATGACTAAGGGAGGGCTCAGCGCCAGAAACGCGTTAGTGTTTTTACTGCCAACATGTGGAAACCACGCATATACCATGCATATATTGAATATACAGTGGGAAAAATACTGTATTTTTGAACTATAAGATGCACCTAGGTTTTAGAGGAGGAAAATAGAAAAAAGAGATGAAAACAAAAAATGTGGTCATGATGCACTGTTACGGGGGAGGGGGTCTGCTGCTGACACTGTTATAGGAGTAATGTGCCCCAATTCTGTACCTATATCCCTCATCCTGGTATATATATTCCACCATCCTGGTATATATGGCCCCTCTTCCTGTTATATGTGGCCCCCATCCCCATCCTTGTATGCATGGTTCCCTTCCTGGTATGTATGGCACCCTCATCCCCATCCTGGTATGCATGACATCCCCATCCTGGTATGCATGGCACCCCCATCCTGGTATACAAGACACCCCCATCCCCATCCTAGTATACATGGCACCCCCATTCGCATCCTGGTATGCATGGCACCCCTCATCCTCATCCTGCTATGCATGGCACCCCCATCCCCATCCTGGTATGCATGGGACCCTTTTCCTGGTATGCATGGGACCCCCATCCTGGTATGCTTGGCACCCCCATCCCCATCCTGGTATGCATGGCACCTTTATCCTGGTATGAAAGGCACCCCCATCCTGGTATGCATGGCACCCCCATCCTGGTATGCATGGCACCCCCATCCTGGTACACATGGCACCCCCATCCTGGTATGCATGGCACCCCCATCCACGAGCACTCAAAAAAAAAGGATTCTACTCACCTTCCTTCCCTCTGCCCCAGCGCTGCGTCCTGTTCTGCTGCCAGCAGCTGATCTCAGCGGGTGAGCTGTGCATGACGTCACTACCATGCACCCTCACACGTTGAGTTCAGCTGCCGGAATAATCACTGCTCCCCACGCTGGAACTATGGACATGGAGAGCAATGACTATTCACTCTACTTAATAGAACGCACAGTGTCAGCCCAGCCTCCAGATTCCTGCAGCGGCTCGGTTATCACGTGTGCCCGAGAATAAAGAGAATAAATATTCACTACTCCCTACGCCTATGGAGTATTTGATACGCTGCTTAATTTTCAAGTTTTCCCACCTACAAAGAATGGAGAGGTCAGTAATTTTTGTCATAGGTACACTTCAACTGTGAGAGACAAAATCTAAAATTGAAAATGAGAAAATAACATTGAATGATTTTTAATTAATTAAATTGCATTTTATTTAATTAAATAATTATTTGATCACCTACCAACCAGCAAGAATTCTGGCTCTCACAGACTTGTTAGTTTTTCTTCAATCAATCACACTCCACTATGGCCAAGACAAAAGAGCAGTACCAGTGACAAAATTGTAGACCTGCATAAGGCTTGGATGGGCTACAGGACAATAGGCAAGCAGCTTGGTGAGAAGGCAACTGTTGGCACAATTATTAAAAAATGGAAGAAACACAAGATGACTTCCTCGGTCTGGGACTCCATACAGGATCTCGCCTTGTGGGGTAAGGATGAATCTGAGAAAGGTCAAGAATAAGAAAAGAACTACACTTGAGGATCTGGTCAATGATCTGAAAAGAGCTGGGACCCCAGTATCAAACATTACTGTTAGTAACACACCACGCTGTCATGGATAAAAATCCTGCAAGGCGCGCAAGGTCCACCTGCTCATGCCAGCACATATCGAGGCCCATTTTAAGTTTGCCAATGACTATCTGGATGATCCAGAGCAGGCATTGGAGAAGGTCATGTAGTCAGATGAGACCAAGATAGAACTTTTTGGTATCAACTTCACTCACCATGTTTGGAGGAAGAAGAAGTTTGTGTATAATGCCAAGAACATCATCCCAACCATGAAGCATGGTGGGGGAAGCATCAAACTTTTCTGCAAAGGGGACAGGACGACTGCACCATATTGAAGGGAGGCTGGATGTGGTCATGCATCGTGAGATTTTGGTTAACAACCTCCTTCCCTCAATAAGAGCAATGAAGGTAGGTCGTGGCTATCTTCAAAAACGCATAGATAGGGCAACTAAGCAGTGGCTCCATAAGAAGCATTTTAAGGTCCTGGAGTGGTCTAGGCATTCTCCAGATCTGAACCCAGTAGAAAATCTTTGGAGGGAGATAAAACTCAATGTTGCTCAGCGACAGTCGCAAAATTTGAAAGATCTGGAGAAAATCTGTATGGAGGAGTGGGCCAAAGTCCCTGCTGCAGTTTGTTCAAACTTGGTCGAAAACTACAGGAAATGTTTGACTTCTGTAATTGCAAACAAAGCTTTTTGTACTGCTGTACTAAATATTAAGTTCTGTTTTTTGATTATATCAAATACTTATCTTATACAATAAAATGCAAATCAATTATGTAAAAATCATACAATGTGATTTTCAGGATTTTTTTAAGATTCTGTTTCTCACAGTTGAAGTGTACCTGCGATAAAAATTACAGAACTCTCCATTCTTTGTAGGTGGGAAAACTTGCAAAATCGTCAGTGTATCAAATACTTATTTTTCCCACTGTACATCGCTACCTGTGAGTGGCATGCTATAGAACAAAAGAAGATGAACAAATTGATATATTATTTTGTGAAAACAATTCCATATAACTTTTATTTGATTTTTTTTTATACCACTTCTTTATCCCTACTTAGTGAGAAAACAAATATCAATATATGAAGTCATATAGAGAAAGCTATCAATTACCAAACAGGAAAATTGACCACATTTCTAAGGGTATATTTATATCACATTTTGCTCACTCATCAGTGGCTCCATTGGGGCTTACGTCTGAAGCACCGAAAAACTGAATTCGGATATTTGCTCTGTTAAAGACATTGGGGCCGATTCATAAAGATCATCTTTGTGTAATAGCCTCATCAGTACAAACACCCAAATTCCATTTTCAGTGGTCAACAATAGACTACCTCAAAAGGTGCAAGCTGAAGATTATATAATGGCCCTGATCTGAACATCATTGAAAATCTGTGACTAGACCTAAAAATAGCAGTGCATGCAAGACGACCCAGGAATCTCACAGAACTGGAAGAATTTTCCAAGGAAGATTGGATGAAAATCCATCAAACAAGAGTTGAAAGATTCTTGGCTGGCTACAAAAAGTGTTTACAAGCTGTGATAATTTCCAAATGGGGTGCTACTAGGTACTAACCACGCAAGGTGCCCAAACTTTTGCATCGGAACATTTTCATTTTTCTAATTTTAAAATGAAAAAGAAGAAACTATATTTTTTGTGCCTAAAATACAAAGGAAATGTGTTATATTTAACTTTTAGAAATCATTTCATTTTCAACTTGCTTAACTGTTCACAAATAGAGATGGGTGAACCCAAACAGTAAAGTTTGGGGTCCGTACCGAAGTCCGTGTTACTGTTCGGGTTTGGCACCCCGAAGATTGGGTGTTTTTTTCACGCTATCATCTGCTTGACAGCGTGGGAAACAAGGGCTATAATCGGAGGTAAGATAGTAGCTGTGACTGTGACCAGCAGTGAAAAGCTTACCGCTGGTCACAGGCGTAGGCTGATGAGAGTACTACTTCCGTCAGCCTATGCCTGCTGTCATTGATAACAGGGAGAACTTTCTCACACAGAGGCGGTGCCGTTAGTGAGATGACCGGAGGACATCAGCTGATGAACTCCTGTGAACTCTCTCAAGGCAGCGCAGCGCTATACATTGTGGGAGCGATTACGCTCGTGTCAGTGTGTAGCCGGCTGCCGGGTAGAGCAGTCACATCTGCTGATGTGACTGCTATACAAGTGATCCAGATCGTCATGGGACAGTATGGATTACAGCGGATAGGTGAGTATTAAGGTGATTTATTTTTTGTTCTCTTTTACAGGTGACATGGGCTTCGGAGATTAGGAAAGTGAGTATTATGGTGTTTTTTTATTTTTACAGGAGACAAGGGCTTCAGGGATTAGGCGTTAAGGTGAGTATAACTGTGTTTTTTATTTTTATTTAAATATTTATTTATTGATTTGAACTTTTTTCTTTTTTACTTTCAGCACAGGTGCTGGGTGATTACTACTCCCATCAGCAGCGCCTGCTCTCGATGTTATCAGTGACATCAGGCATAGGCTGATGGGAAATTTAAGAACCAGGTTCATTTTCAAATAATACCTCCCTTGGGCTAAGAAAAACCATGAAAAGGAGACAAACAAAAATGAGAAAACAAATGTGCGAAAGCACTACTCCTAGGATAATATAATATATGGAGAAAAACAAAGTAGTTTGATTTGAGGGATAAAAGGTTAATCTTTATTGGTAGACTGGTACAAGAGGAGAGAGGACCCTGCCCGTGAGGGCGCACAAACAATCTACAAGGGATGGGTGAGGATACAGTAGGTCAGGGTACAGCTAGTCGTGCAGCGGTATGCTAGAGTGAGGCTTACCGCAGATTGTACACTTGTCACAAGCTTCCTTAGGATGCGCCAATTCTGGCACTTAGCCTCGCTCTTCCCACTGCCCTGTAGCGGTGGCAGTGGGGTAATAGGGCTGGGGTTGATGTCAGCTTATATTGCCAGCTGACATCAAGCCCAGGTTAGTAATGGAGAGTCGTCTATAAGACACCCCCATTACTAACCCCATAGTGAAAGTTAAAAAAAAACACAAACACCCAGAATAAAGTCCTTTAATTGAAATAAACACACAATTCTTTAATGTTCTAAATTAAACCATACTTACCATCACGCCCATTCCAGCTGAAGCCAATGTCTTCTGCAATAAAAGTAAAATAATAAGCCAACATCATCCTTACCTTTCCATGGTTACCACGACGGCTCCAGCTCTGCTACATTCACATGACAGGCTGGATCGCAGAAGAAAGCTGCCATCCAGCTTGCCATGCCGTAGAGACTGAGAAGCGCAGGCATGCTTGCGCTCCTCAGTGTCTGACTGTGACGGCATAAAGATGAGCCGAGGTCATGTCCAATGAACTCGGCTCACCTCATGCACGTCACTGACAGCGTGGGAAAATTCTCACGCTGAAGCGCTGAGTGCAGGAGAATTTTCCCACGCTGTCAGTGACATGCATGAGGTGAGCTGAGTTTATTGGACATGAAATCAGCTCATCTGGATGCGGTCACAGCCAGACACTGAGGAGCGCAAGCATGCCTGCGTTTCTCAGTCTCTGCGGCATGGCAAGCTGGATGGCAGCTTTCTGCTGCGATCCAGCCTGTAATGTGAATGTAGCACAGCTGGAGCCGTCCTGGGAACCATGGAAAGGTAAGGATGAGGTTGCTTTATTATTTTACTTTTATTGCAGGAGATCGTTGGCTTCAGCTGGAATGGGCGTTATGGTAAGTATGGTTTAATTTAGAACAATAAAGAATTGTGTCTTTATTTCAATTAAAGGACTTTATTCTGGGTGTTTGTGGTTTTTTTTAACTTTCACTATGGGGTTAGTAATTGGGGTGTCTTATAGACGCCTCTCCATTACTAACCTGGGCTTGATGTCAGCTGGCATTATAAGCTGACATCAACCCCAACTCTATTACCCCACTGTCACCGCTACAGGGCAGTGGGAAGAGCGAGGCTAAGTGCCAGAATTGGCACATCCTATGGATGCGGCATTTCTGGGGCGGCTGACGGCTGGTGTTTCTAGCCTGGGAGGGGGCCAATATTCATGGCACCCTTCCTGGGCTATTAATATCAGCCCCCAGCTGTCTGCCTAGCCTTTGCTAGCTATTAAAATAGGGGGGACCCCACGTCATTTTTTGGGGTCCCCCATTTTAATAGCTAGTAAAGGCTAGGTATTCAGCTGGGGGCTGATATTAGTAGCCTGGGAAGCTCCGTGGGTATTACCCCCTTCCCAGGCTTCAAACATCTGCCCCAGCTGTCTGCTTAACCTCCGCTAGAGCCTAAAATTACGGGGAACCCCACGCCAATTTTTTTTTAAATAAATCCTTTATTTTAACACTAAATGACAAGTACAGTAACCAACACTGTTACTGTACTTATTATATATGTGACTGACATGTTTCTATCTAACTAATCTATGTATGATTCTCTATTCTTTCTATTCTAAATTGTCGGGTACCGCTGCTGAATTGCCGGCCGGCTTTTTTAAAGAGACGGTGCATGAAAACACTGTTATTTTTTTTAATAAATCCTTTACACTAAATGACAAGTACAATAAGCAACACTGTCACTGTGCTTCATATATATGTGACCGACATGTTTCTATCTATCTAATCTATGTGTGATGTTCTATTCTTTCTATTCTAAATTGTCGGGTACCGCTGCTGAATTGCCGGCCGGCTTTTTTAAAGAGACGGTGCATGAAAACACTGTTATTTTTTTAAATAAATCCTTTACACTAAATGACAAGTACAGTAAGCAACAATGTCACTGTACTTCATATATATGTGACTGACATGTTTCTATCTCTCTAATCTATCTGTGATGTTCTATTCTTTCTGTTCTAAATTGTCGGGTACCAGTGTATGCCGCTGCTGAATTGCCGGCTTTTCATGTAATACATTCTACATTATTCTTAGTTGTTTTCTTTCATGTAGAATTAACCTACATGGAAAGAAAGGGTTTATTTTTATTCCGATATTTGCGTCCCATTGACTTGCATTGGTTTCCGGTATCGGAATCGGCGATATCCAATACTTTTTGGGTATCGTCCGATCCAATCCGATCCGATATTTCCTGATATCGGAAGGTATCGCTCAACACTAATCAGGAGATTAGTTCAGAGATGTATGAAGAAGAAAGGTTATGGATGGCTTTGTACGTCATTGTTAGTAATTTGAACTGGATACGCTAGGCAATTGAGAGCCAATGAAGGGATCTTATGGATTGCTGGAGCCAGTCCACAGTAAAAAAAAAAAAACAGCCATAGAGTGTCTAGGAACCTTCCCACAGACTTTTCTTAGCCAGGGCTGCTTTTCGGCAGGATAGGACGGGCCCACGACAGAACCGCCTAACCTCAAACACGTGGACAAGTAAATGTGGCCGGGGATGGAAAGGAGCCAGTCCACAGTAAAAAAGCAGCCATAGAGTGTTCGGAAACCTTCCCACAGACTTTTCTTAGCCAGGGCTTCTTCTTTGCAAGGTTGGACGGGCCCACCAGAGAACTGGAGAATCCTTCTGGAGAGTTCATGAGAGATCAAACCTTGAAGCTGCTATGGGGCTTTTTAGCGGGGGAGAAAGGTGGTCCCTCAGAATCAAATCCTCTGTTGGGCCCAAAGTTCTTTAGTCTGACACTGCTTCCCGTTGAGAGTTGTATTACACAACAGCCATATTCTTTAGCTCGGTGAAAGGACTGGCATAGAGGGAAACCGTATCTACTTCGGCTGTCATTTTTCCCAGGAAGTCCTCTAATGCAGCTTGTTGCATAAGCAATGGCAGCCCGTACAACATCAGCTCACACTTCTCAGTGGTGCTTAGTCACAAAGAACTTTCTTTACCCCTTGAATTTAATCACTGCAGAGTTGGACAATGGTCTCATCTGCAATGTGTTTTGAGAAATAATGTGCATAAGCAAAGCCATGGTTTAGGCCACTGAAAGTCATTAAGCAAAACTCATACAGATTTCCCACAGACTGAAAGAGGGGTATCAAGACTTCCAAGACAGCCAAGACTTCCCTGTCCTCCCCAAGAGGACGACTGTCCATGTTCTCCTCCTCATATCCCTCCTCCTCATTATCACCCAAACCGCGCTGAGATGAGATGAGGCTGTGCTGCATATTTCCTTGCTCCGTCTGCAATGCCTCCTCTTTAACAGTGAGCACCGAGAGTTTCAGTAGACAGAGAAGCGGGATGGTGACGCTAATTATGGCATCATCGCCGCTCACCATCTTAGTGGAGTCCTCAAAGTTTTGGAGGATAGCACAGATGTCAGACATCCATGCCCACTCATCAGTTCGTATGTGCGGAGACCGACCTGAATGCCGATGGGCGTGTTGAAGCTGGTACTCAACAACTGCCTTTTGCTGCTCACAAATCCTTCCCAACATCTGAAACATTGATTTCTAACATGTGGTGACATCGCACAACAGTCGGTGAGCAGGAAGCTGCAAACGCCACTGAAGCACTGCCAGGGAAGCTACAGCTCACTTTCTGAAATGGGTAAACACTTGTTGTATTTTCACAAGCAGCTCTGGCAGATCTGGATAGGTTTTGAGAAACCGCTGAACCACTAAGTTGAGCAAACTTAGTGCTCTCTTATTAATAATGTGTACCCCTGTATGGAGAACAATATCAGCACCGAAAAATTAAAGATGAAATATAGCCTGTTTTATATACCTTGGTTCTAAGAAAACCAATTTCGAATATATCTTGTGTACACCTGTAACAAAAATATCTGCACCAAATAATTAATTTCACTAAAGTAGAACTGATATAATGGTGACCGACATCTCTTCCTCTACAGCCAAACCCAATAGATGGAGACCCAATCAGTAGTGTTCACTAGTGATGAGCGAATGTGCTCACCACTGCTCGGTACTCGCCCGAGCATCACGGTGCTCAACGAGCTTGGCGCACGGCGAGTATTTCCTGGTTGCTCTGGCAGGAACTCGGGTCCCCTCCCTGCATGTTTGGCACTTTTTAGAGAGCCAATGATGGTGAATGCAGAGGCCGAGGACGTGGCTGGGGGCAAGCTGAAATTGTGCCACAAAAAAAACCCATATATTGTTGCTCGACCTTCCTGTCCCAATTACCAGGGGACCGCAGAACACCACTATTGAACACAGGGCAGTGTTAAAAGGTTGTTGGTTGGATAGCAGATAATGCTTCCAGTCACTTATCCACCACCACCCTGTTTTCCACACGGTCAAGTCTCAGTAGCTGTGAGTCTGGACTGCATATTCTTCACCCTGATCCTCCTTCCTCCCACCATGCCGAGTGCCCGGAGACAACTGATCCCACACTTGGACACTCAGAAGAGCTGTTCACTTTTCCATTTGTAGATTCAGACCTCTAGCCAGGCCAGCTTCAAGCGAGTCAAGAGGAGAACGTGTGTAGCGATGCCCAAATATTGGAGCATCCACAGTCACACGATAGTGATGGTGGGAAAGTGCAATCACTGTGGCAAGAGGTGGATGATGATGATGATGAGACACAATTGCCAGAAAGTCAGGAGGAGGACCAGGGTGAGGAAATGGAAGACAAGGTGGTGGATGATATAGTAACTGACCCAACCTAGCAGGCGGACAAACAGAGCAAAGACAGCAGCACACATGGGGAGGGAGGCGCAGCACCACAAAAGGCAGGAAGAAGCAGTGTGGTGGCTGCAGACACAAGGCGGGAAAGTGTTCCTTCGTAACGCCAACACGACAGAAGTTGCCAGTACAACTGTTAGGTCTTCCCGAGTCTGGTTATTTTTTAAAGACTGTGCAGATAACCCCAAAAAGGCCATTTGCACCACCTGCCAGGCCAGCATCAGCAGGGGTAGCAAAACTAGCAGCCTGACCACCAGCAGCATGATCAGGCACATGGCAGCAAAGCACCCGACTAAGTGGGCCGAACCACAAGGCCCAGAAACAATGTCTGCAGGTGACACCACGGCCTCTTCAGCTGTTGTGCGTGCTTGCCAATCCCCTGTCCATGGCAAATGCGAAGATGCCTCCTGTCCTGCACTTGTCATTACAGACTTGCAACCATCACCGTCCATGTCCTTGTCCCTTTGCAGCGTTCAGTTTTACCTACCACAGTTCTTGGAATGCAAGTGCAAGTGTGCTGCTAGCCACCCACAGGCTGCAATCCTAAACTGCCACATTTCTGGACTGCTTGTACATGAAATGTTGCCTTTTAGGCTCGTGGAGGCAGAAGCTTTCCACAAATTCATGGCGGTGGTGGCCGAGTTTCCATACTCGGTCCCCAGCCACCACTATTTCTCCTGGTATTGTCTCAGCCTTTGACAAGCGCGAGTCCCAGAACAGTACCCGTGCCCTCCCCAGTGCACTTAAGTGGGAAGGACTGCCTTACCACAAACACGTGGACAAGTGAATGTGGCCAGGGACGGTTCATCTCACTGATGCATTCCACTGGGTTAATATTGTGGAAGCCGAGACCCAGTGGAACCCTGGGATGGAAGACGCAGAGGATTGCGGGCCCTGGGTCAATCAGGGTTACCCATACATTCTACTGTTCCTGCAACAACTCTTCCTCTTCAGCCTCCATCTCCATCACTTGATTCATTTTTTCAGGACATATTCCAGATTATTTACTTAAACTTTGTATATGTCAATAACAATAAGCAGGACTGTATGCTTAGGCGACAAACCGCACACTGTTGCAGAGTTGTTGAATGCTGTATCAGAGAATCTGGTGTCAGCTCTGAAGCTAGGCACTCTAGCACATGTACCATGCCTGGACCATGTGCTCAACTTAGTGGTTCTGTTATTTTTCAAAATCTACATGCTGGATCTGCCAGAGCTGCTTGTGAAAGTACGTCACGTGTGTGCCCATTTCAGAAAGTCAGCTACAGCTTCCGCCGCCCTGACAGGGCTTCAGCAGCATTTGCATCTTCCAGCTCACGACTAGTGTGCGATAAGACTACGCTTTGGAAATCAACGTTGCAGATGTTTAGAATGATTTTGAGCAGCAGAGAGCAGTTGTTGAGTATCAGCTTCAATACGTTCGTCGGCATTCAGGTCAGCCTCCGCACATAAGAGCTGATGAGTGGGCATGGATATCTGACATCTGTGCCCTCCTCCAAACTTTGAGGACTCCACTAAGATGGTGAGCGGCGATGACACCTTAATTAGCGTTACCATCCCGCTTCTCTGTCTACTGTAACGCTTTGCTGCTCACAATTAAACAGGAAGCACTGTAGGCGAAGCAAGGACTTGTACAGGGAGATGCTACCCAGCCTAGTCTCATCCCAGCGCGGATTGGGTGATAATGAGGAGGAGGAAGAGAACATAGAAAGTAATACTCTTGGTGAGAACAGGGAAGTTTTGGCTGTTGGCTGTCTGGTACACAAGGCTGACTTTATTTTCCCCTGCCTTTATCATGACCATTGCGTTGTACGCATTTTGGGCATTACAGAAAACTGGCATGGCACAAGAGAATTCTTGGAGATGGAGGTGTGAGGTTCTGATTAAGGAGGATATCTGTCTTAGATCAGTTGCAGAATGGAGGGCACAGGAGTGGTGATACACAGAAATGAGGGAAGAGATATAGGCCGGTGCTGAACTGTGGACAGCTTGGTGGGTGAGAGAGATGAGTTTGTATTGTATTCTGCAGTGATTGTTTAACCTAACCCGTGCAATGACTGGCACAGGGTAGAGGTGTCGGTGAAGCGGCATTCAGAAAGGATTGGAGAGGAGACAGTTTGTTTAAAGGGAGAGAGTTTTTCTAGTGAATAAGAGTGACAGTAAGAGTTTTTGCTGTTTCAAAGGTGAGAAAAGGTTGAATTCTGGAGAAGTTTTTAAGGTGCAGGTGATATGAGCAAGTGAGTGATTTTCCAAGTTGAAAAAAAGAAAAGTTGTGTCAAATATGACTCCAAGATAGCAGGCGTGCCGAGTGGGAATTATGGTGGCAGTACCTAAAGGAAATTGCAAAGTCAGGTATAGGTAGGTTAGGAGAGGGAGGAATTCCCATCTGACAATGCTGGTGGCAGAGGTCAAAGTCAGACAGTTCATGGCAGAGGTAGGAGAACGCTGTCCAAGGTTTGGGATGGTTTTCCCAGACCCTCCCAGTGCCCAGGCCCTGATACACAGGGTACTCTGACAAGAAGGGAAAAGTTTTGGAAGAAGCAAGCTGGACACGTGGCATGAACTGTCTTTCTATGCCTTGAAGGTCCTGGCCACTAGCGTTTTGTCAGAGATCGTTTTTAGCACCGACGGGGGCATTATAACTGATAAAATTGATAGGTGCATCCGCCTTTCAACTGAAAATGCTGACAGGCTGACTCTTATTGAAATGAACAAGGGCTGAGTTGGGCCAGACTTCTCAACACCACCAGATGATAGCATCAAACATAAACTCAAATCCAGTGGTTATTTTTTTGGGAGTCTATTCCCATGCAAACCTTCACACCCAGACATGGGTATACCCTTCAGGAATCGTTCTATTTTATGTCGCCCTCCTCCTTCTACTCATCCTCCACCACCATATCACTAGGGAGACCGTGACGCAACACCCATAAAATTATTTCAAGGGTGTTTATGATTAGAGACGAGTAAATATTTAAATATTCGTTTCGGATTACAATCGCCATTTTTGCAATATTCACCAATGTAATTGGCTAATATTTGCCAAAGATTGCCAAACGCCTTTGGATTCAATGGGTGCCAAAACCAAACATATACACAACACCTTCAAGCGGGACCAAAAGCTGACAAAACGCATCAATTTAGGGGCAGTCACCAGGAAAGTGCTATCAATTGACCCAGAGTACAAGCAGTACAATTATTATTATTCATTATTATAGCGCCATTTATTCCACTGCGCTTTACATGTGAAAAGAAGTCACTGACTGGTACAAGAGCAGAGAGGACACTTCCCATGAGGGAGCACAAACAGTATAAGGGATGGGCGAGGATACAGTCGGTGAGGTTACAGCTGGTCGTGCAGCGGTATGGTGGATCAAGGGTTACTGAAGGTTGTAGGCTTGTCGGAAGAGGTGGGTCCTCAGCTTCCTTTTAAACATTTCAACAGTAAGCGAGAGCCTGATATGTTGGGGTACACAGTTCAAGAGTAGAAAGGATGCACAGGAAAAATCTTGTATGCGATTGTGGGAAGAGGAGAGATGACAGGAGTAGAGAAGGAGATCTTGTGAGGATCGGAGATTGCGTACTGGTATTTACCGTGAGACTAGGTCACAGACATATGGAGCAGACAGGTTGTGGATGGCTTTGGATGTCATGGTTACGGTTTTGAACTGAAGTCTCTAGCCAATGGGGAGCCAGTGATGGGATCATAGATTGCAATCTGGATTGCTGGAGTCAGTCCACATTAAAAAAAGCTGCCATAGAGTGTCCAGGAACCTTCCCACACACTTTTCTTAGCCAAGGCTGCTTCTCAGCAAGGTTATACGGGCCTACCAGAGAATCCTCGGGTGGGCCCTGGCTTCTCCATCAGGAGAGTTCATGATAGCGCACACTTTGCAGCTGCAATGGAGCTCTTGAGCGGGGCCCTCAAAATGAAATCCTCTGGTGGGCCCAATATTTTTCACTGACACTGCTTCTCGATGAGAGTTGTATTTCACCACAGCCATACTCTTTAGTTCAGTGAAAGGACTGGCATTGAGGGAAATGGTATCTACTCCGGCTGTCATTTCTCTGCCACCAGGTTCGGCCCATTGTCACATACGACCGTGCCTGGCTGCTGTGTTACAGCTTTCAACAACTCTCCAGCGGTGGGCGGTTTGTCACCTAAGCATTAAGCATATTATCTTCAGCACAGCCTGTTGCCACTCCCCAAGGCAGTGCTGCAGTGCGTCCAGCTTGTGATTGATGTGGTGATTTTGGACACTGAGGCCGAATTGGAGGAGGAGGTGCAGGAACTGAACGATGTGATTACATTGAGGTTACATTGGCGAGTCTGGTTTTTATACTAAAGAAAGATCCTACTGTGTTTTTATTATTATTTTTATTTTATTTATGTCTATTCAAATGTGTTTTGTAGTGCGTCCTATTTTTTGGCAGCCCTTGAAATTGTTTTATATTCAATAACAGTATAGGAGACACCCTTAATTGGAAGGACAATTCAAATACACTGCTCAAAAAAATAAAGGGAACAATTAAACAACACAATGTAACTCCAAGTTAATAACACTTCTGTGAAATCTACCTGACCAGTTATGAAGCAACACTGATTGTGAATCAATTTCTCCTGCTGTTGTGCAAATGGAACAGACAACTGGTAAAAATGATAGGCAATTAGCAAGATACCCCCTTTAAAGGAGTGGTTCTGCAGATGGTGACCACAGACCATTTCTCTGTCTCATCCTTTTTGGCTGTTGTTTTGGTCACTTTTTCATTTTGCCATTGCTCTCACCCCTAGAGGTACAGTAGCATGAGGCAGTGTCTACAGTGCAACCCACAGAAGTTGCTCAGGTAGTGCCGTTCATCCAGGATGGCACATCAGTGCGAGCTGTGGCAAGAAGGGTAGCTGTGTCTGTCAGCACAGTGTCCAGAGCATGGAGCAGATACCAGGAGATGTGGAGGGAGCCATAGGAGGGCATCAACTCAGCAGCAGGACTGTTACCTCCTCCTTTGTGCAAGGAGGAACAGGAGGAGCACTGCCAGAGCCCTGCAAAATGACCTCCAGCAGGCCACAAATGTGCATGTGTCTGCACAAACGGTTAGAAACCGACTCCATGAGGGTGGTATAAGGGCCCGACGTCCACAGATGGGGGTTGTGCTCACAGCCCAACACCATGCAGGATGCTTGGCATTTGCCACAGAACACCAGGATTGGCAAAGTAGCCACTGGCGCCCTGCGCTCTTCACGGATGAAATCAGGTTCACACTGAGCACATGTGACAGACGTGACAGAGTCTGGAGACGCCGTGGAGAGCGATCTGCTGCCTGCAACATCCTTCAGCATGAACGGTTTCGCAGTGGGTCAGTAATGGTGTGGGTTGGCATTTCTTTGGAGGGTAGCACAGCCCTCCATGTGCTCGCCAGAGGTAGCCTGACTGCCATTAGGTACCGAGATGAGATCCTCAGACCCCTTGTGAGACCATATGCTGGTGCAGTTGGCCCTGGGTTCCCCCTAATGCAGGACAATGCCAGACCTCATGTGGCTGGAGTGTGTCACCAGTTCCTGCAAGAAGAAAGCATTGAAGCTATGGACTGGCCCGCCTGTTCCCCAGACCTGAATCCGATTGAGCACATCTGGGACATCATGTCTCGCTCCATCCACCAACGTCACGTTGCACCACAGACTGTTCAGGAGTAGAGATCAGCGGTGTTCGACTAGAACTGTTCGCCAATCTCAAATTCTAGCTGTTTTGGGCGGTGTTCGAGTTGTTTGACGAACCCGAACGATTTGCAAAAAATTCGACTGTTCGAGGTTATGTTCGATAACTGTTCATGCACCAAAAGCGTGTCCTGCATGTCTGGCGCTATTTAGAGCACAAATCATGCAGGGATTGTCTGCCACTCACAGTAATGCCACAGCCATGGTGGTTGTGGCATTACAGTGATTGCCCAAATCGATGGGAACAGTGCTCACAGTGAAACATGAAAAGCCGGCAATTCAGCAGCGGCATACACCAGTACCCGACAATTTAGAACAGAAAGAATAGAGAATCACACATAGATTAGATAGATAGAAACATGTCAGTCACATATATATGAAGAACAGTGACAGTGTTGCTTACTGTACTTGTCATTTTGTGTAAAGGATTTATTAAAAAAAATAATAGTGTTTTCATGCACCGTCTCTTTAAAAAAGCCGGCCGGCATTTCAGCAGCTGTACCCGACAATTTAGAATAGAAGGAATAGAGATTCACACATAGATTAGATAGATAGAAACATGTCAGTCACATATATATGAAGTACAGTGACAGTGTTGATTACTGTACTTGTCATTTAGTGTTAAATTTATTTTAAACAAAATTGGCGTGGGGTTCCCCATAATTTTAGGCTCTAGCGGAGGTTAAGCAGACGGCTGGGGCACATGTTTGAAGCCTGGGAAGGGGTTAATACCCATGGAGCTTCCCATGCTACTAATATCAGCCCCCAGCTGAATACCTAGCCTTTACTAGCTATTAAAATGGGGGACCCATCAAAAAAAATGACGTGGGGTCCCCCCTATTTTAATAGCTAGCAAAGGCTAGGCAGACAGCTGGGGTCTGATATTAATAGCCCAGGAAGGGTGCCATGAATATTGGCCCCCTCCCAGGCTAGAAACATCAGCCGTCAGCCGCCCCAGAAATGGCGCATCCGTTGGATGCGCCAATTCTGGCACTTAGCCTCGCTCTTCCCACTGCCCTGTAGCGGTGGCAGTGGGGTAATAGGGCTGGGGTTGAAGTCAGCTTATAATGCCAGCTGACATCAAGCCCAGGTTAGTAATGGGGAGGCGTCTATAAGACATACCCATTACTAACCTCATAGTCAAAGTTAAAAAAAAACACAAACACCCAGAAAAAAGTCCTTTAATTGAAATAAAGACACAATTCTTTATTGTTCTAAATTAAACCATACTTACCGTCAATTTTTTTATAATTATTTCATGAATTTCCTGAAATAATTTAAAAAAATTTACATGGGGCTTCGCACTATATGTGTGTCCAGCCAGGTACAGCAGGCAGGAACGGGCAGCTCCCAACCACCAGCTGCCTATTTGTACCTGGCCGGACACAACAATATAGGGAAGGCCTTTTTTTCTTAATTATTTCATGAATTTCATGAAATAATTAATAAAAAAAATACGTGGGGCTTCGCCCTATTTTTGCATCCTGCCAGGTACAACTAGGCAGCTGGGGGCTGGAATCTGCAACGCAGGAAGGCCCAACTCATCCAGGGCTCTGGTGTGGTGGCTCATTGGGTAATAAAGGGGTTAGGGCCAGCTTGGTATTATCAGCTGGCCCTAAGCCCGAAATTCATGGGGTCACGCCAATATTAGACATGACCGCCATGAATTTCTAGTAAAGAATTAAAAAAAAACACAACACCCAGAATAAAGTCCTTTAATTGAAATAAACACACAATTCTTTATTGTTCTAAATTAAACCATACTTACCATCACGCCCATTCCAGCTGAAGCCAACGATCACCTGCAATAAAAGTAAAATAAAAAGGCAACATCATCCTTACCTTTCCATGGTTCCCACGACAGCTTCAGCTCTGCTACATCGAGATGACAGGCTGGACCGCAGCAGAAAGCTGCCATCCATCCTGTCATCCCGCAGACACTGAGAAGCGCAGGCATGCTTGCGCTCCTCAGTGTCTCGCTGTGACTGCATCCAGATGAGCCGAGTTCATGTCCAATGAACTCGGCTCACCTCATGCACGTCACTGACAGTGTGGGAAAATTCTCCTGCACTCAGCGCTTCAGTGTGAGAGTTCTCCCACGTTGTCAGTGACGTACATGAGGTGAGCTGAGTTCATTGGACATGAGCTCACCTCATGCACGTCACTGACAGCGTGGGAAAATTCTCACGCTGAAGCGCTGAGTGCAGGAGAATTTTCCCACGCTGTCAGTGACGTGCATGAGGTGAGTTGAGTTCATTGGACATGAACTCACCTCATGCACGTCACTGACAGCGTGAGAAAATTCTCACGCTGAAGCGCTGAGTGCAGGAGAATTTTCCCACGCTGTCAGTGACGTACATGAGGTGAGCTGAGTTCATTGGACATGACCTCGGCTCATCTGGATGCCGTCACAGCCTGACACTGAGGAGCGCAAGCATGCCTGCGCTTCTCAGTGTCCGCGGGATGACAGGCTGGATGGCAGCTTTCTGCTGCGGTCCAGCCTGTCATCTCGATGTAGCAGAGCTGAAGCTGTCGTGGGAACCATGGAAAGGTAAGGATGATGTTGCTTTATTATTTTTCTTTTATTGCAGGAGATCGTTGGCTTCAGCTGGTATGGGCGTGACGGTAAGTATGGTTTACTTTAGAACAATAAATAATTGTGTGTTTATTTCCATTAAAGGACTTTATTCTGGGTGTTTGTGTTTTTTTTAACTTTGACTATGGGGTTAGTAAGGGGGGTGTCTTATAGACGCCTCTCCATTACTAACCTGGGCTTGATGTCAGCTGGCATTATAAGTTGACATTAACCCCAGCCCTATTACCCCACTGCCACCGCTACAGGGCAGTGGGAAGAGCGAGGCTAAGTGCCAGAATTGGCGCATCCTATGGATGTGCCATTTCTGGGGCGGCTGACAGCTGGCGTTTCTAGCCTGGGAGGGGGCCAATATTCATGGCACCCTTCCTGGGTTATTAATATCAGCCCCCAGCTGTCTGCCTAGCCTTTGCTAGCTATTAAAATAGGGGGGACCTCAGGTCATTTTTTGGGGGGGTCCCCCATTTTAATAGCTAGTAAAGGCTAGGTATTCAGCTGGGGGCTGATATTAGTAGCCTGGGAAGCTCCGTGGGTATTACCCTCTTCCCAGGCTTCAAACATCTGCCCCAGCTGTCTGCTTAACCTCCGCTAGAGACTAAAATTATGGGGAACCCCACGCCAATTTTTTTTTTTAATAAATCCTTGATTTTAACACTAAATGACAAGTACAGTAACCGACACTGTCACTGTACTTCTTATATATGTGACTGACATGTTTCTATCTATCTAATCTCTGTGTGATGCTCTATCTTTCTGTTCTAAATTGTCGGGTACCGCTGCTGAATTGCCGGCCGGCTTTTTTAAAGAGACGGTGCATGAAAACACTAATATTTTTTTTAATAAATCCTTTACACTAAATGACAAGTACAGTAACCAACACTGTCACTGTACTTATTATATATGTGACTGACATGTTTCTATCTATCTAATCTATGTGTGATGCTCTATTCCTTCTTGTCTAAATTGTCAGGTACCGGTGTATGCCGCTGCTGAATTGCCGGCCGGCTTTTTTAAAGAGAGCGTCTTCTGAGCAGTTTGTCAGTTTGTCAGTTTGGACTCCTTTGAAGGTGTTTTCTATGTGTTTCTATGTGTTTTTGTTTGCCTGCCATTGGTTTTAACGGTGTTTGACGGTGTTCTAAGGTGTGCGACGAACAGTTCGACGAACAGTTCCTCGAACATCCAGGTGTTCGACAAACCGAACCGAACCCTAACACTACGGGGGTGGCTCAACACTATTCAGGAGTTGGCGGATGCTTTAGTCCAGGTCTGGGAGGAGATCCCACAGAAGACCATCCACAACCTCATCAGGTGCATGCCCAGGCGTTGTAGGGAGGTCATACAGGCACGTGGAGGCCATACACAATGCTGAGCCTCATTTTGACTTGTTTTAAGGACATTACATCAAAGTTGGATCAGCCTGTAGTGTGTTTTTCCACTTTAATTTTGGGGGTGACTTCAAATCCAGGCCTCCATTGGTTAATAAATTGGATTTCCATTGATGATTTTTGGGTGATTTTGTTGTCAGCACAGTCAACTTTGTACAGAACAAAGTATTCATTCATTCAGATCTAGGATGTGTTATTTGAGTGTTCCCTTTATTTTTTTTGAGCAGTGTATATTCTATGTTCTAGAATATTAACTGTCTTATCTGAAATTCTTTTAAGGGTGAGGTATCGCAGTATGGATAGCGTATTACACTGATCCAGACAGGTATTATTGTCTTATACTGCGTGCTGCTGTTGCAACCCAAAAAATTGTTAAATCTATTCTGTTCCCTATCTATAAAACTGTCAGATGCATTTACAAAAAGAACAGGTGCTGCTGCTAGGTGGTATCATCACCAGCTACACATGAGTGTTCATTCTGGTCTCATAAATGTTTTCCACAGTCCATAACTTTATTTTTTTCATTTCTTTGGCCTTATATACAAGTCATTACCCTGGAAAGAATGATTCTTAACATGTTTTCCATTTTAGATTGTTTTTGCATGTTTTTTTTTTTGTCAGTCTGCAAGGGTGGCGTAATACTCTGACAAAATTGTTCACAGATATGCAATTTGTCAGCGGCCAACTGAGAATAGGTTTGAACCCTCAACTGCAATACTTTAAATGGATTGTAATATTTGACACGCTCACAATAATTGCTGGATTATTAGGGCAGTCATATGGGATAACGTCTGATGGCCACGGTTTCAGGCAGTTGCCTAATAGTATGGTATTTGTCAGCGACCAAGTGTCAATTGGTTCAACAAAACACATGTGGCTGACTTTAAAAGGAGTGGAATATTTGGTACGCACCACAAAATTTCTGCAATATTACGGCACTCATATGGATCACGTGCATCTGATCATTGAAAAAAGTTCCTCTGCTTCCACAATACAGTAATATGAATAAAACAAAAACAGTCTGGCTGTATTCTGCAAACAAGCAAATGGAGCTGTAAAATGGTGTACACTGACACACTGCTACAATCTATGAATGGAGGACACTCTTTTCCACGTTCACTACAAATGGCTGGATTTGAACCACAGTTATATGTGATACGTCTGACAGAGAGCCACGGTTTTAAATAGCAGGCCTGTAATTTACTAATATTATTCTACACAAAGACCTAGTGTGAATAGCTTGACCGACACACTGCAACGGAATGAAAATGGAAGAAATGTCTGATTTTGGAACAGTCTTATAGATGATATGTCTGACAGAGAACCATGGATTTAAATAGCAGGCCTGTAATTTACTAATACTATTCTTCACAGACACCTAGTGCGAATAGCTTGACCGACACACTGTAACAGAATGGAAAAGGAGGCCAACATTTTCCACGTTCAGTTCAAATTTCTGGATTTTTATTGCTAAAATATGGAACAGATCTGGCTTTATTCTGCAGTGAGAACAAGGAAATGTAGCAGAAAAATGGTGCATTCTGGATTGCTTTTTAAGAAAATAACCAGAATTAAGATAAAAAAAAATTTCCCTGGCCCCTGATATCTGGGGCTATGTCTACAAATATCTGTAATTATTGCAAAAAAGAAGTGAAAAATTCCAGCTCCAAAAATGTATATTAAAAAATTCTAAGTTTTTATTACATCATTTTAAAATCTGATGAGGTCACAAGGTACATGGAAATTCACATAGCAACGCATTTCCAACGCCAACCAGCGTTCTTTGTCAAGCTACTATGGCATGTTGCTGTGATCTTTTTAAATATTTCTAAAACCAATCACAAGTAATACACCAATCACATGACTAATGAGATCACACCCATATTATAACAAAACAAAAAAAATACACTAACAACACACCCTAATAAGAACAAATACGTGCAAAATACATATCAAATATATAAATACATAGATGCATAAATGAACGAATGCATGAATGAAAAGTCCCATATGTGAACACCTCAATAATGAAACATGACTTCTCTCCGAGAATTAAGTCCATGTGGATGGCAAGTTCCCAGGCAAATCATCCAGAAAGCTTCTCTTGTTAACATGCGTCTCCTGAGGTCTCCTCCCCTCTCAGACTTCAGTATATGTTCCACACCCAGAACTCTAAAAGAAGACATACGTCTCCCATGGGAACTGATGAAATGCTTTGATGCGTTAGATATGGCGCGATTGGAGATGGAAGAATTAATGATGTCAGTTAAATGTTCAGAGATTCTGACCTTCAGCTTCCTACCAGTGCATCCTATATAACATAAATTACACTCCAGACATCTGATCATATACACCACATACTGCGAGTTGCAGTTTATATATTGTTTTATCTTGTGTTCCACATCATTATTACCAGAAAATGTACGTGCAGCGACCGAATGTTTACATGTTCTACACCACAGTCCCCCACACTTGAAAAAACCTGGATGATTGAGCCATGTACTATGTGCTTTTTGACCTCGGAAAAAACTTGGTGATATAATATTGCCCAATGAAAAACCCTTCTTGGCTAATATCTGGCACCCTGGCTCCAATATAGTGGACAAAACCTCATCCTCGTACAACATGGCTATATTTTTTGTTATAATCCTCTTGATTTCATTAAACTGTAGACTATATTGGGTAGACAATAAAGGACACTTAACAAATGTTGATTTTTCTTTCTGTCTATGTCTAATTAATTCCTGACGATTCTTTCTGCATGCAATATCCCTAGCTCTAGTAAGAGACCATTGAGGATATCCCCGTTTCCGAAGTTTGTCCTGGCATTGCTGCAGTTCTGTATTCAAACAAGAACCATCACTGCAATTTCTAACAATTCTGGTCATTTCCCCCACTGATACAGATTTGATGGTATGTCGTGGATGACTGCTATTAGCATGCAATATGGAATTACCAGATAATGGTTTAGAGTGAGTGGATGAAAAGATGCAATTTCTCAGCCTTCCCTCCAACCTCAAATCTAAAATAGATATAGAAAAGGAATTAGCCACATGTGTGAAGGATAAAATCGTGTACTCTGGATTTCTTTTTAAGCAAATAACAAGGATTGGGATAAAAAATAAAATTTGCCCTGGCCCCTGATACCTTGGGCTATTTTTACAAATATCTGTAATTATTACAGCAACAGCAGACAAGACGTTCAATGGACCCTCTAGTGCTGTATCATACACTGCAGTCTGCCTCATACACTGCCTGCCTGCCTAGCACTAATTATATGCAGCTGGATTAGTCTTCAGTAGGACTGTTAGTTCAGATGGATATATATATATATATATATATATACAGTGGGGAAAAAAAGTATTTGGTCAGCCCCCAATTGTGCCAGTTCTCCCACTTAAAAAGATGAGAGAGGCCTGTAATTGACATCATAGGTAGACCTCAACTATAGACAAAATGAGAAAACAAATCCTGAAAATCACATTGTCTGATTTGGAAAGAATTTTTTTTCAAATTTTCGTGGAAAATAAGTATTTGGTCAATTACAAACAAGCAAGAATTCTGGCTCTTACAGACCTGTAACTTCTTCATTAAGAGGCTCCTCTCTCCTCCACTCATTACCTGTAGTACTGGCACCTGTTTGAACTTGTTTTTAGTATAAAAGACACCTGTCCACAACCTCAAACAGTCACACTCCAAACTCCACTATGGTGAGGACCAAAGATCTGGCAAAGGACACCAGAAACAAAATTGAAGCCCTGCATCAGGCTAGGAAGACTGAATCTGCAATAGGCAAGCAGCATGGTGTGAAGAAATCAACTGTGGGAGCAATAATTAGAAAATGGATGTCATACAAGACCACTGATAATCTCCCTCGATCTGGGGCTCCACACAAGATCTCACCCCGTAGGGTCAAAATGATCTCAAGAACGGTGAGAAAAAATCGCAGAACCACACGGAGGGACCTAGTGAATGACCTGCAGAGAGCTGGGACCAACGTTACAGAGGCTACCATCAGTAACACACTACACAGCCAGGGACTCAGATCCTGCAGTGCCAGACGTGTCCCCCTGCTTCAGCCATTACATGTCCGGGCCCGTCTGAAGTTTGCTAGAGAGTAGTGTTGAGCCACCCCCGTAGTGTTCGAGTTCGGTTCGGTTCGTCGAACACCCGTGTGTTCGCCGAACTGTTCGTCGAACTGTTCGTCGAACACCTTCGAACACCGTTAAAACCAATGGCAGGCAAACAAAAACACATAGAAACAGATAGAAAACACCTTCAATGGTGTCCAAAAGCTGACAAACTGCTCAGAAGACACAACTAACACATGGAAAAGTGACAAGTACATATAGTCATGCGAAAAGAAAAGAGGTGGAGGAGTAAAAGGAGGGGGAGACACAGATATAGGCATGTCATGCCCTTCTAAAATCCAAAAAGTGAGAAGCCGAGACGGCCAGTCCGCTCCTGCCCGTGCCACCTCCGTGTCGCCGGGTTTGTGCCAGAGCCGCGGTGAACCCTGACGGCCAGCCCCCCTCTCCCAATACTGGTGCCTGTCCGCTGGTGGGTCGAGAGAGCCCCCCTGTGGTGGAGGCAGCTCTAAGCTTTTTAATTTAAATTGTCCCTCTAATTTGAATGAATACACTTTAAATCCATTTACAAGGATCTATTGGAGGGCAAGTCTCATGCCAGCAGCCGCGTAATTCCAGCTCCAGTAGCGTCCACTAAAGCTGCTGCAGTTAAAAAGCTTTTATAAGGATCGAGCTCGGCTGTCCACCGCAAGGCATCCTAGTGCCAGTCCCAGCCCCTATGCCTTGGGGTGCCTCCTGATGCTCTTCACTAAGTATCCCGTGGTCCCGAAGCATTTCCTTTGAAAAAATTAAGTGTCCAAACTACAGGTGGTGTAGCTTGCTTAACAGCCGGGATAATCCGCTGACTAGCAGACACTGCTACTAGGCACAAAGTATTTCCTGGGCTAGATGCAGTTAAAAATTTGTAAGTAGATACTCTCGTTGGATGCTGAGAAAGCATTCCATAGAGTCTCCTGGCACGCCATATATGATTCTCTTAAAAAGCTTGGGGTAGGGGTCTAGGGGACCCTTTTATAGCCAAAATCACGGCCCTGTATCACAATACGTCACCTAGGCTGAAGATAAATGGAACTGTAGCACCGAGGGCCCGGTTGCTACAGACGTATTGCACCTCACCCAGAGGTGTGATATCTCACTCTCAGATAAGGATGGAGTGTGGATCAGGACCCGACACCTGCATGCATTACACCACATTGCCGTGGGGCAGGGCGACCAATATGCCCCTGAGATGGGCACGACAGTCCCTGTCCCTGGCTGGAGTGGGGGGAGGGAACACTGAGGAAGGGGAACCCTGCAGTGCAGGAGCAGGGAGGAAGCAGTTCCTGGGTGCATTGAGAAGGGAGTATAAAAGGTGGGCACCATCTTAGTTCAGTGCAGAGAAGTCTGAGCAGAAGTGGCAGGGAGCAGGGGCTCTGCATGAGCTCTGCTCCGGAGGCGGGCCTAGTAACAGAGGCCCAGGCCTGCAAGAGGGAGAAGGAAGGAAGAGGAGCGGAGAAGGCTCCAGGAACGAGGAATGAAGGGATCCCAGGGGTGCGGACGGGCGAGTCGCCACCGCACGCCCGAATCCACCTGCGTGGAGGGGTCAGGCCAAAGGGGGAGACCGGTCCCCGAACTAGTGGAGGCAGGAAACGACCCTCAGCTAGAAACCGGAGGCTCTGACATTTTATGTGGCGCAGCCCCTTGCTCCACCCGCTAGGAAGGCACCACATAGGGTCAGGGAAACTGGCGCCAAGTTTACCAAGAGGAGGCCCGAGGCAGCCGGACAGAAGTGTTGGTAAGAAAGGCCAGACAAAGGACACACAAAGGGGGTCCTGTGAAGCACTCCAAAGTTATCTGGGAGTTGTCTGAGCCCCTCACCTGGTGAGCACAGGACGACGTGGGCAGCCGTTACCTGCAGACGTGGTCTGGATAATAAGAACTGTGAGTAAAGGCCCTGAACTGCATCACTGACTCCGTGTCGTTACTGCTGCTGCCCTGCACCATCACCCCCATCCTCCGCATACACTGCCCTGAGGCTATACTCCTCCCGTGGGGAGTTATGCTACGCTCTGCTGCACCCACAACACCAGCCTCAGCGGTCTGCCCTGGAGCGGCGGTTCACTCTGACCGCAATCCACGGGTGGCGTAGTCGGACATTTAAACATCAAAACCACATAAATAGTTCCGCCACTGGTTTGACCGCCCTGAGCCACGGAACCGGATCGCCGCCACGAAGACTACAACCACCAGCATCCACCAAAAAGGGTCCGGCTCCGGGTGTCCCAAGGCCCAGGGGGCGCGTCAGAACATTTTCATCACCTTTCACAATCACCAATGGGACAAGGCAGGGATGTTCTCTGTCCCCTCTCTTATACATCCTACTGACGGAGCACCTGCTCTCATCAATTCGCCATAACCCCAATATTAGGTGGATTGAGGTGGGAGGCACCGAGTACAAGTGCTCTCTATTTGCTGATGATGTCCTAGTATATATCACTCAATCACATATATCCATCCATGCTGTTATGGCTGAAATAGATCACTTTGTTACATGGTCAAATTTTAAAATCAATGCAGCGAAGTCTGAGGCCCTCGATGTCTCCCTCCCCAAATCCATATAGGATTCCATCCAGTCCAACTTTCCCTTTGCCTGGCCCTCACAGGGTATCAAATACTTAGGAATTCCTATTCATAGAGACCTCTCCCATCTATGTTATCTTAATTTTGGGCCCTTTATTGAACAACTCCATACAGACCACGGTTAGCAAGTTAGAACTGTAAGATTCACTACGTGAACCACTGGTGTTTTGTGGAAAAGCACATGTACACTGTGTTCCAAATTATTATGCAAAAAGTGTTTAGGAGTGATAAGGGAAGAATTTGTTTGTTTGTCAGTTAAACTCATTGATGGTGATGTGTGTCAGGGCTCTTTATATCACTGTAAGCAATTGCAGACACCAGTGCTAATTAGTTTGTCAGGTGTGTCCAATGAAAGGCAAGACTACTTAAGAAGGCTCTCTCACATTATTCAGCAGCCTACATTTTCTGCCAAAATGGGAAAGAAAAAGGATGTGTCGGCTGCTGAGAAGCAACAAATTGTGGAGTGTTTAGGTCAAGGCATGACTACAATCAACATTGTGCGATGATCAGGATGAAGTGTCTTGGCAATCAAGAAGTATGTAGCTGATTCACAGTACACACGTGTGCGTGCTGATAAGGGCAAATTGAGGACTCTTTCCTACAGGCAATTACGTCAGGTTGAAAGAGCAGCGGCAAAAAAGCCTTGTCATAGCAGCAGACAAGTTTTTGAAGCTGCTTGTGCCTCCAACGTCCCCCGAACAACAAGATGCAGGGTCCTTCAGAGGTTTGCAGCTGTGCATACGCCATCCTGTCGACCTCCTCTATCCACTTCACACAAGCAGAAACGGCTCCAGTGGGCCAAACATTACATGAAGACTGATTTCAAAACTGTTTTGTTCACGGATGAGTGCCGTGCAGCGCTCGATGGTCCAGATGGATGGAGTGGAGGATGGCTGGTTGATGGACACCCCACGCAAACACAGCTACAGCGCCAACAAGGAGGAGGTGGAGTAATGTTTTGGGCTGGAATCATGGGGAGAGAGATTGTCGGCCCCTTTAGGATCCCTGAAGGCGCTAAAGATGAACTCCATAATGTATGTGGATTTTCTCAAACAGCACTTCCTGCCATGGTTCAAGAAGAAGAACCGTGTATTTCACAGCAAGATCATTTTTCTGCATGATAATGCACCATCTCATGCTGCACATAAAACATCTGCATCTCTGGCTGATATGGGCATAAAAGGGGACAAACTTATGGTGTGACCCCCATGCTCCCCTGACCTCTACCCCATTCAGAACCTTTGGAGCATCATTAAAAGGAGTGTCTATGATGGCGGGAGGCAGTTCACATCTAAGCAACAGCTCTGGGAGGGTATTCTGTCCTCATGCAAAACAATTGAAGCAGAAACCATCCAAAACCTGACAAATTCAATGGACGAGAGAGTTCAGAAGCTCCTTTCGAACAAGGGGTCCTATGTGAAAATGTAACATCACCTAGAATAAAGTTTTGAGTTGAAAACTGTTTGATTTCAGTTTCTAACAACCTGCTAATGCTTATAATTTCAAAAATGACCATTTTTTTGGTCTTTATTAAAATGAAAAGGTTGATCGAAAAGTTTGGGGGATCTAAGAGTGTGGCAACCCAGTAGTCATGATTACTTCGAATTCTGACAATATGAGGGTCATGCTGCAGGTAGTGCAGCAAGAAGGCACTTATGTGTCTTGCGCATCTCGGAGCCCCAAAATTATTTTCCGGGCTAGATGCAGCTAAAAATTATTTTTAATTTTAAATCTGGTGGAGCTTATTATAGATGGCCTAATAGGATCAGTGCTGCACACTGCTACAAAGCCCAAATTATTTTCCAGTCAAGATACAGATAAACATGATTAGTAATTTGAAAGCTTAAAACGGTTGGTAGGGTGATTTTAAACAATCATCAAGCTTTTACTCTCCCCAGGATGACACAGGGGTAGAAAAGTCGTTTCGGATCCATGATTTGTTCATCTTTATGAACGTGAGTCTGTCTACATTATCAGTGGAGAGCCGCTTGCGCTTATCTGTCAGCACACCACCAGCAGCGCTGAACACACGTTCAGACAGAACGCTGGCTGCGGGGCATGACAAGATCTCCAAGGCGTAAGTGGCTAGCTCCGGCCATTTATCCAGATTGGAAGCCCAAAAAGAGCAAGGGTCCAGTGACACAGTCGTGGCTTCAATGTTTACTTGGAGATACTCCTGTACCATCGTCTCTAGGCGTTGACTATGTGTCAGACTTCTTGTCTCCTGTGGCCTTGCAAAGGATGGGCTAAAAAAGTGGTGAAATGATTCCGCAAAATTGATGTTACCAGCAGATACTGTGGTTCTGTTACGGTTTGAGTGCTGAACACTTGACGGTCCCACGGTTGGCAAGTTGGAACTGTGAGATTCACTACGTGCACCACTGGTATTTTGTGGAAAAGCACATGTAAGATTCTGCAACAGTCTCTGCTGATACTCCTGCATGCGTGCATCCCTTTCTATGGCAGGAATAATTTCTGCAAATTTACTTTTGTACCGGGGATCTAACAGTGTGGCAACCCAGTAGTCAGGATTATTTCTAATTCTCACAATTCGAGGGTCATGTTGCAGGTAGTGCAGCAAGAAGGCACTCATGTGTGTTGCGCATCCAGGAGCACCAAGTCCCTGTTGTGTTGGTGGCGAGGTAACAATCATGCTTCCTTCCTCTGTCCTCTCCCCCCAACCTCGCACAACAGAAATGTGATCAAGGTCTCCCTCATCTGATGAGTCTTCCATCAGTTCGTCCTCCACTTCTTCCTGGGCTCCTGCACCTTCCTCACTAGTTTGGCTGCTACCATGCGCCCTGGTAAAACCATCTCCCCCACCCTCACATGCCTGCCGCCTTGGTGCTGCCGACCGTCTGGACCTTGCAGATGTTAGCCCTTCCGCATACAACTCCTCCTCCTCTACTTCCTCCACCTCCTCTTGTGCCACCACCTGACTCCGAATTCTGTTTAACATGTGCTCCAGCATGTAAATCACCGGAATAGTCATGCTGATAATGGCATCGTCAGCACTAAACATCTTCGTCGCCATTTCAAAACTGTGCAGAAGGGTGCATAGGTCCCTGATCTGAGACCACTCCTCCAGCGTGATTTGCCCCACCTCTGAATCTCGTTGGCCCAGGCTATACGTCAGAACGTATTGCACCAGGGCTTGTCGGTGCTGCCACAGTCGCTGCAACATGTGCAGAGTTGAATTCCACCGGGTAGGCACATCGCATTTTAGCCGGTGAAGTGGCAGGCCCAACGACTTCTGTAGAGATGTAAGTCGCTGAGCTGCGGGATGCGAACGGCGGAAGTGAGCACACAGCGACCGTGCCCTCTGCAGAAGGCCATCTAGTCTGGGATAGTGGGCTAAAAATTGCTGGACAACCAGGTTCAACACGTGAGCCATACAAGGCACGTGTGTGACATTGCCCCGGCGAAGGGCCGCACCCAGGTTTGCAGCATTGTCGCACACGGCCTTCCCTGGTTTCAGGTCCAGTGGAGACAACCATTCATGAAATTGGTTCTCCAGAGCTGACCACAACTCCTCAGCTGTGTGACTCACATTTCCCAGACATTTCAATGTAAAAACCGCCTGATGACGTTGAGCCCTACTGCCAGCATAGTAAGGAGGTGTGCAGGATCCCTTCTGCGCAGTTAGAAAGCTTGTGGCATGACCAGACAGGCTTTGGGTGCAGGTGGAAGACCGAGAGGAGGTTGAGGAGGCAGAAGCAGTGGAGGAAAAATGACATAAAGAGGATTGACGCACAACTCGTGGGGACGGCAAGACTTGGACAGCAGCCCCTTGTCCTGCTGTCACCATAGTTACCCAGTGCCCAGTCAGCGACATGTAATGCCCCTGTCCATGCCTACTCGTCCAAGTGTCTGTGGTGAAATGCACCCTGTCACACACAGAGTTTCTCAAAGAAGCGGTGATGTTGTGTGCGACATGCTGGTGGAGCGCAGGCACACCTTTCTTTGAGAAGTAGTGCCGACTGGGCATCTGGTACTGGGGCACTGCGACGGACATAAGGTCTCGAAAATCCTCTGTGTCCACCAGGCGGAAAGGCAGCATTTCTGTAGCCAAGAGCTTGCAGATGGTGAAATTCAACCTCTTAGCTTTCTCATGGCTAGGAGGAAATGGTCTTTTACTTGTCCACATCTGAGGGACCGAGGGCTGGCTATTGTGCTTAGACGGGGTTGATAAGGGTGTCCCCGGCAAACTGCCGGTCTGTGAGGAAGATGCAGGCGGACATGTTAGGTTGCCTTGATCCAAAGGTGGTGCTATCGATGTCGGACAGCGCTCAAGACCAGCTGGTGTTACCACCTCCAAAGAAAATGATGACCTGCCAATCACGCTGGCTGTTGCGGGTAAAGAGGTGGCAGGTCTGCGCCCCAAAACAGGTGTGACTGCTGTCCCCCCAGTCACAGAGGATGAAGAGGCCGCGGATGCACAAGATATGGCAGACGGTGGTTGGCCCGGCCGGCTAGACCGCATTGTAGCACACTGAGCTTCCCACTGCAACTTATGCTTCATGTCCATGTGCCGGTTCATGCATGAAGTACTCAAACTATGTATTTTTTGGCCTCTACTTAGCTTTTGCTGACAAATGTTACAGATAACACGAGTTGGGTCATCTTTATCGATCTGAAAAAATGCCCAGGCTATGCAAGGCTTAGCACCCATGCGACCTGAAGAGCTACCACGACTTGTGGTGAGAGGCAGAGTTGTGTTTGAGGATGCAGTTGTTGACGGGCTTCCAGTACTACGTCTCTGTCCAGGAAGGCGCAACCTGACCTCGTCGTCACTAGCATCTTTCTCCACCTCCTCTGCTGACCTCATCTCTTGGCTGACTGTGGGTTGACAGTAAGTGGGATCTCCGACCTCATCATCATCACCCTGTGCGTTATCACACCCGTCGTCCTCAGAGCCAACCTGTTCCTGCCCTGACAAAAAACTAAAGTTGTCGCTCCAATCAGGTATTTGAGTCTTATCATCGTCTTCCTCATTGTCTCCACCAACAGGAGTTACAGTTTGGGAATGAGGGTCTACATTATGGTCAGAACCTTCTGCGTCTGGTCCTGGATCCGACTCATAAAGATTCTGGGCATCAGTGCAGATCATTTCCTCGTCTGGATTCACAGAAGCGCTGGAGTCGACCTCTGATTCCCAGGCTATAGTATGAGTAAACAGCTCTGCAGACTCAACCATCTGTTCTACCTCATACTCAGACGGGCAGCTGGAGATTTGGGAGCTGTGAGGAAGCAAGTGCGATTTGGGTGACACCTTTGAGGACTGGAGTATTTGTGATGTTGAAGTTGATGTGGAGGAGAGCCCACTTAAAGGAGCACTTGATATCCGTTGAAGCACCTGCTGTTTTTGTGCCTCATCTGGAATTTGTAGCGATTGGCGTGGCCGTAAGAAAGGGATCTTATCACATTGTCCGCTAAAAGAAGTAGACATTTTAGTTTGCTGGAAGATGGTCTTTCTTCTGCACCTACCCCACGGACACAACCTTTTTTCCCCTTCCCAACACGCCTATTCCCCTTTCCACCAGCAGCAGGCCTTTTTCCACTCATTTTGGTGGTTAACTAATTCACAACTCTGGAGTTGTTTGTACAAAAAAACAATGGATGGTAACCGAGCAGAGCTGAGTGGCCAAACTGTGGTATTAGGCCAAAACTATTGGCTGGGTTAGATGCAGAAAAAAATTATTTTTAATTTGCAACCTGATGGAGGTCAGTATAGATGGACTAATAGACCAAGTCCCACACACCGCTAGAAGCCCAAATATTTTTTCAGAGCTAGATGCAGAAATTTTTTTTATTCAATTTGCAACCTGATGGAGGTCAGTATAGATGGACTAATAGACCAAGTCCCACACACTGCTAGAAGCCCAAATATTTTTTCAGAGCTAGATGCAGAAAAAAATTATTTTTAATTTGCAACCTGATGGAGGTCAGTATAGATGGACTAATAGACCAAGTCCCACACACCGCTAGAAGCCCAAATATTTTTTCAGAGCTAGATGCAGAAAAAAATTATTTTTAATTTGCAACCTGATGGAGGTCAGTATAGATGGACTAATAGACCAAGTCCCACACACCGCTAGAAGCCCAAATATTTTTTCAGAGCTAGATGCAGAAAAAAATTATATTCAATTTGCAACCTGCTGGAGGTCAGTATAGAAGGACTAATAGAACAAGTCCCACACACTGCTAGAAGCCCAAATATTTTTTCAGAGCTAAATGAAGAAAAAAATTATTTTTAATTTGCAACCTGATGGAGGTCAGTATAGATGGACTAATAGACCAAGTCCCACACACTGCTAGAAGCCCAAATATTTTTTCAGAGCTAGATGCAGAAAAAAATTATTTTTAATTTGCAACCTGATGGAGGTCAGTATAGATGGACTAATAGACCAAGTCCCACACACTGCTAGAAGCCCAAATATTTTTTCAGAGCTAGATGCAGAAAAAAATTATTTTTAATTTGCAACCTGATGGAGGTCAGTATAGATGGACTAATAGACCAAGTCCCACACACCGCTAGAAGCCCAAATATTTTTTCAGAGCTAGATGCAGAAAAAAATTATATTCAATTTGCAACCTGCTGGACGTCAGTATAGAAGGACTAATAGAACAAGTCCCACACACTGCTAGAAGCCCAAATATTTTTTCAGAGCTAAATGAAGAAAAAAATTATTTTTAATTTGCAACCTGATGGAGGTCAGTATAGATGGACTAATAGACCAAGTCCCACACACTGCTAGAAGCCCAAATATTTTTTCAGAGCTAGATGCAGAAAAAAATTATATTCAGTTTGCAACCTGATGGAGGTCAGTATAGATGGACTAATAGAATGATGCTATGCCCAAAAGATTTTACTTCACTAGGTGCAGTAAAAAAATTGGTATTCTATACACAGGTGGTATATCTTGCAACACAGATAGGCTACTCCACTGACTAACACACTCAGCAATAGGCCAAAAAGGATTAGCTTTGCTAGATTCAGCCAAATGCTGTGAAAAAAACTTGCACAGCACTGGCACAGACCTGCCTGGCAAAAACTGATAGGAACTGATGTAACCTAGTCCTGAAAAGGACTCCAATTACAATTAGTCTTTACTCCCACAATCTATCTATTTAAGAGCACAGACCTGCCTGATAAAAGTCGTAGGAAATGCTGTAACCTAGTCCTTAAAAGGACTGCAATCACAACTATTCCCTACTCCCAAGCTATCTGTATATTTGTGCGAAAATTGGCTTGAAATTAACAAGGTATAGCGCACACAGCAACAGCGGTGCCGTCTAACACGCAGCTGCAGCAGTGAGAAAATGGTGGCGACGGGGAAAATGGCTTGGTCTTATAGGGCAAGGACATGTGACATACACTGCCAATCACACATGCCCTTGCTTGTGTGAAAAAAAGCACTTCGCTCCGTGTGTGCGCTGCTGATAGGCTGACAGATTGCACCTCCCCACTGCAAATGCGGGAAAGAGAAAAAAAAATGGAGATCTTCATTGTTCCTGCAGAGATCCATCCCCTGCCCCTCCCCCCGCCCCGCTGTACACTCAAACTGCGTATTAACATTAATTTTCTTCATTACTGAGAAAAAATCCAGTTATGATTTTGGTGCACGAACAGTTATCGAACATAACCTCGAACAGCCGAATTTTTCTCAAATTGTTCGTGTTCGCCGACCGGCTCGAACACCGCCCAAAACAGCTCGAATTTGAGATTGGCGAACAGTTCGAGTAGAACAACGCTCATCTCTACTAGAGAGCATTTGGATGATCCAGAAGAATATTGGGAGAATGTCATGTGGTCAGATGAAACAAAAGTAAAACTGTTTAGTAGAAACACAACTTGTCGTGTTTGGAGGAGAAAGAATGCTGAGTTGCATCCAAAGAACACCATACCTACTGTGAAGCATGGGATTGGCAACATAATGCTTTGGTGCTGCTTCTCTGCCAAGGGACTAGGATGACTGATACGTGTACATGAAAGAATGAATGGGGTCATGTATCGTGAGATATTGAGTGCAACCCTCCTTCCATCAGCAAGGTCATTGAAGATGAAACGTGGCTGGGGCTTTCAGCATGACAATGATCCCAAGCACCATGCCAGGGCAATGAAGAAGTAGCTTTGTAAGAAGCATTTCAAGGTCCTGGAGTGGCCTAGCCAGTCTCCAGATCTAAACTCTATAGAAAACCTTTGGAGGGAGTTGAAAGTCCATGTTGCCCAGTGGCAGCCCCAAAACATCACTGCTCTTGAGGTGATCTGCATGGAGGAATGGGCCAACATACCAGCAACAGTGTGTGCCAATCTTGTGAAGACCTACAGAAAACGTTTGACCTCTGTCATTGCCAACAAAGGATATTTACCAAAATATTGAGATGAACGTTTGTAATTGATATTAATTTGTAATTGTTATTTTCCACCAAAATTTAAAAAAAATTCTTTCCAAATCAGACAATGTAATTTTCAGGATTTGTTTTCTCATTTTGTCTCTCATAGTTGAGGTCTACCTATGATGTCAATTACAGGCCTCTCTCATTTTTTTAAGTTGGAGAACTTGCACAATTGGTGGCTGAATAAATACTTTTTTTTTGGAGATTGGATTTTGAACATATTCGCTCATCACTACTGTTCTCTTACAATCTAGAAAATATTGGTATGCTGTATTTTTGTACAACTGTAAAACAAATATTCTTTTTATAAAGTTGGTCAAAAATAAGTATAGTTGTACTGCTTCTTACCATTAGCGCCTAGGGCTCTGAAGAGCCGTACTTTTGGAAACTCTTTTACTAAGCATTAAAAGATCTCACTCAGCTAATGCTGAGCTCACAATGAAAACAGTCCCTAAGTCCCTGTGCCACATAAACAGCATAATATATTAATTTTTGAGGTGTTCCTTGTTTGGTATAAATCACGTTAACTTTATTCTTTTTGGTCCGTATGAGTCAGGTGACACCAAATTTATATATATTTACTTTTTGTTTTACTGCTTTTATACAGTAACAGTTATTTTTATATAGAACAAGTTTTATATCTCAGAATATTTTAACTTTCTTTGCCATATAGAAGTTGTGTGAGGGCTTGCTTTTTGTGAGATCAGTTGAATAGTTTTCATCTGCATTTTTGGGGGGGGCCACATGCAACTTTTTGTTTGCTTTTCATTCATTTTATGGTAGGCCAGATCAATCAAAGGGATTTTGATATTGTGTTGCATTTCGGTTTTTACAAGTTTTACTGCATGGCATAAATTATATACTTACATTGATCTGATACATTTCTGCCAATATCAAATGCATATAAGATTATTTTTAGTTTTGCCCTGCCTGCATGATAAATTTACTTTTTTTCACTTGATTTTATGTTGCCATATTTTAAAAGCCATAACATAAAAGCCATTAAAGCCATTTTTTCAGCTGCACGAGTTTTGTAAAGTCCTGTTGTTGCAGGACAATCGGTAGTTAATAATTGTACCTTTTGGGGGTATGTGCATCTTTTTGTTCGATTTTGTGTCATATTTTTTTGTAGAGGAGGTGACCAAAATAGATCTGGCACAATGTTTAATTGTAGGATAAATAACGAAATGATTTTACGGTTCATTTAATATGTTGTTTTGGGATTTTGTCTAGTAAAATACTTTGCAACATCAAAAGGAGGCAATTTTATTTATTTTTACTTTAATGTTTTTTTTTTTTAAAACATTATCTTTTTTTGTCCATTTTGTTCAGTCCCACTACAGGACTTGAAAACACTGTGATCTGATCACTTGCAAAATACATTACAATGCTTCTGTATTGCAGTGCATTATACCTGTCAGTTTCACATTGATATCCAGCCTATTAAGACCTGCATCTAGAAGTAGACAAATGACGGCAATGTTTGGCCTTTTTATCATAACAGCAATCGGCACCCTTATAATACCACCTCATTATAGCAACCATCTACTGAAAGAAGCATCTAGACCATTAAACTGCCACTAGCATCGATTACACCTAAAGCAGAGTGTCGGATGTAGTGTTCAGTTGACACTCGTTGCTGATGGAGAAAGCACTGCTGCCGAGACTGCTCCATACCCACACCATACATGCAGGAACAGGCTACTAGAAGACTGCGTCATCAGATGTTTTGTTGATGAAACAATCTTCTAGTCAACTAACCACTGCAGCCAATCACAGGCAAGAGAGGTCCACTGATATTTGTATGGTAGAGACAAGTCTTCCAGAGTGGCAAGCGCTGGCTCCACAGAGGTGATGGAAAGTTAGTATGCCTCTGTTTGTTATTTTGAAAAGATACTGTACATTTCTCAGAATTTAAACAGATTTTAATTTGAAAATCGATGTCATAATAACGATAGATTTCTGACATTAGGATGAACCTTTTATGAGTCCAGCTAAAGAATGAACTCTCTCACTAATCCATGTGTACTCAGCCTCTACCCACCCAGCATGATTGACAGTTGGAGCTTGTAATGAGCAGTGTTAAACAACAAGTGTAGCCTGTAAATGTTTTTTTGTAGAGGTGGTGACCAGCATCCTTATACGTCCAAGAGATCTAATCAGTAGTGTATTCAGTTTATATGGTGAAATTTGGTAACATATTTTTAAAAATATATTTGGCTACTGCTTATCTGCTTTTTCCCCTCAATGTTGCTTAGCTTTTTTGTCTTTTGCTCTGTTTCACACATATTCTTCAAGGGAGTCTAAGGTGGTCTTAACTCATGCCTTTTCTTATTAATTATTTTCCTAAAATGTTACATCATAGCTGTTTCTATTGGTTGCTATTCAATAACATATGTTCACCAAAAAGTGCTATGTTCCATTGCAGTAACAACACAATGATAATATTTACTTATATTGGTGATAAACTGATCATCTGTCAACAGGCACAAATACATTAAGGCAAATGAGTCAGGCTTGATTTTAGAAAGCATATCTTACGATAAAATTAAAATGAATAAGTTGCCCAATAGGATAGTAGTTGTATGGAAAAATAAGACCTGAAAGCAGTAACTTGATTATAGTGTGTTAAACAATTATACTATTAAATACTATTAAACTTCTTTAACCAATCTGACTTACCATAAATTCTTCTAAGGACTGATAGGTTTTTCCCCGAAATTCACAGTAATTTTTCTTTTCTTTACACTGGGGGCAGCACTGACTGTTGTCAACTTGTATACAACGCGGATGCAACCTTGGGCACTCTGGTTGAATGCAAAGGGGCCCTTCTTCTGTGCAACGACAAGGGCAAGCTGAAGGGCCAGGTGTAAACTTTTCCCCAATGGCATATACAAAACCACTTTCATCCACGCAACCTTTCCCCCGATAATCTGGGTAGGCATATTCCTCTGGAGCCTCCTGTGTTGTTGCTATATCCAATAGAGATGCTTCCTCTAGGGGCTGGTCTTGCACCACATCTGATTGAATTTGTGCAACAGGCCCTGATTTAGTGCTCATAGTTTGAGTAGTAAAAATCTGTTTTTGTCTAGTCAAAAAATCTTTGTTTAAAATAATTTTGTTGGTTGAATGTTTCCAGTCTTTCATAGATTCGTCCTTTTGTATTTTGTTCTCATTTACTAATCCCAAATTTGTTTGGTTGTGATTGTGATGAGCTGTATAGTCCCTCTTATCTTGACTGTTTTTCAATTGTTCATGCCCTTGTGTCTGTGTAAGATTTTGGACACGTAAAGTAGGGTTGCATAGGGCAACCATGAGGCAGCATGTTACAAGAAGAGAGCTGGAAAGAGCTCCAATTGCCATTACAGTGGAGCTGGGCATTTCCTAGCGCAACACCAGGTCTGAGCTCCTTCATTCAATGTTGATAGGTGGCTTGAAATTCAAATCTCTGCATGATATAAAAATTTATGTTTAGTTCATTATTTATTTTCATTTTTATTTATTGTCATCAGTGACAAATTTAAAAAATTATGTAGTATAGCGACAGTGCTGTAACATTAACATCCAATATGTCAACTTGTCTTTTTTTTGTAAAACATTTTATTTAAGCTTCTTTACAATTTTGGTAGCTATTTATTCCACACTTTGAATTCTGTCCATTTTACAGCATCATTGAGTGCACTGCATACTCCACTTTATGATGCAAATTAAGACAATTTTATTTGTACACCAAATATGTCACAACTTTCTTGTGAAGATGTTAACACATCTTGTTGCTCTAAAGTCATTAACTTTAAAGACACACCTTCTCATTTAAATATTTTTCTGTATTTTCATGACTATGAAAATTGTACATTCACACTGAAGGCATCAAAACTATGAATTAACACATGTGGAATTATATACTTAACAAAAAAGTGTGAAACAACTGAAAATATGTATTATATTCTAGGTTCTTCAAAGTAGCCACCTTTTGCTTTGATGACTGCTTTGCACACTCTTGGCATTCTCTTGATGAGCTTCAAGAGGTAGTCACCGGAAATGGTTTTCACTTCACAGGTGTGCCCTGTCAGGTTTAATAAGTGGGATTTCTTGCCTTATAAATGGGGTTGGGACCATCAGTTGTGTTGTGCAGAAGTCTGGTGGATACACAGCTGATAGTCCTACTGAATAGACTGTTAGAATTTGTATTATGGCAAGAAAAAAGAAGCTAAGTAAAGATAAACGAGTGGCTATCATTACTTTAAGAAATGAAGGTCAGTCAGTCTGAAAATTTGGGCAAACTTTGAAAGTGTCCCCAAGTGCAGTTGCAAAAACCATCAAGAGCTACAAAGAAACTGGCTCACATGAGGACCGCGCCAGGAAAGGAAGACGAAGAGTCACCTCTGCTTCTGAGGATAAGTTTATTTGAGTCACCAGCCTCAAAAATCGCAGGTTAACAGCAGCTCAGAATAGAGACCAGGTAAATACCACACAGAGTTCTAGCAGAAGACACATCTCTTCAACAACTATTAAGAGGAGACTTTGTGCAGCAGGCCTTCATGGTAAAATAGCTGCTAGGAAACCACTGCTAAGGACAGACAACAAGCAGAAGAGACTAGTTTGGGCTAAAGAACACAAGGAATGGACATTAGACCAGTGTAAATCTGTGCTTTGGTCTGATGAGTCCAAATTTGAGATCTTTGGTTCCAACCACCGTGTCTTTGTGCGACGCAGAAAAGGTGAACGGATGGACTCTACATGCCTGGTTCCCACCGTGAAGCATGGAGGAGGAGGTGTGATAGTGTGGGGGTGCTTTGCTGGTGACACTGTTGGGAATTTATTCAAAATTGAAAGCATAGTGAATAGAGATGAGCTGTGTTCGACTAGAACTGTTCGCCAATCTCAAATTCGAGATGTTTTGGGCGGTGTTCGAGTTGTTCGACGAACCTGAACGATTTGCAAAAAATTCGGCTGATCGAGGTTATGTTCGATAACTGTTCGTGCACCAAAAGCGTGTCCTGCATGTCTGGCGCTATTTTGAGCACCAATCATGCAGGGATTGCCTGCCACTCACTGTAATGCCACAGCCATGGTGGTTGTGGCATGACAGTGATTGCCCAAATCGATGGGAACAGTGCCCACAGTGAAACATGAAAAGCCGGCAATTCAGCAGCGGCATACACTGGTACCCGACAATTTAGAACAGAAAGAATAGAGAATCACACATAGATTAGATAGATAGAAACATGTCAGTCACATATATAAGAAGTACAGTGACAGTGTTGGTTACTGTACTTGTCATTTAGTGTAAAGGATTTATTAAAAAAAATAATAGTGTTTTCATGCACTGTCTCTTTAAAAAAGCCGGCCGGCAATTCAGCAGCGGTACCTGACAATTTAGAATAGAAGAAATAGAGAATCACACATAGATTAGATAGATAGAAACATGTCAGTCACATATATATGAAGTACAGTGACAGTGTTGCTTACTGTACTTGTCATTTAGTGTAAAGGATTTATTAAAAAAAATAATAGTGTTTTCATGCACAGTCTCTTTAAAAAAGCCGGCCGGCAATTCAGCATCTGTACCCGACAATTTAGAATAGAAGGAATAGAGCTTCACACATAGATTAGATAGATAGAAACATGTCAGTCACATATATATGAAGTACAGTGACAGTGTTGATTACTGTACTTGTCATTTAGTGTTAAAATAAAGGATTTATTTAAAAAAAAATTGGCGTGGGGTTCCCCTTAATTTTAGTCTCTAGCGGAGGTTAAGCAGATGGCTGGGGCAGATGTTTGAAGACTGGGAAGGGGTAATACCCACGGAGCTTCCCAGGCTACTAATATCAGCCCCCAGCTGAATACCCAGCCTTTACTAGCTATTAAAATGGGGGACCCCCCCAAAAAAATGATGTGGGGTCCCCGCTTTTTTAATAGCTAGCAAAGGCTAGGCAGACAGCTGGGGACTGATATTAATAGCCCAGGAAGGGTGCCATGAATATTGGCCCCCTCCCAGGCTAGAAACACCAGCCGTCAGCAGCCCCAGAAATGGCGCGTCCATAGGATGCGCCATTTCTGGCACTTAGCCTCGCTCTTCCCACTGCCCTGTAGCGGTGGCAGTGGGGTAATAGGGCTGGGGTTGATGTCAGCTTATAATGCCAGCTGACATCAAGCCCAGGTTAGTAATGGAGAGGCGTCTATAAGACACCCCCATTACAAACCCCATAGTCAAAGTTAAAAGAAAACACAAACACCCAGAATAAAGTCCTTTAATTGAAATAAAGACACAATTCTTTATTGTTCTAAATTAAACCATACTTACCGTCACGCCCATTCCAGCTGAAGCCAATGATCTCCTGCAATAAAAGAAAAATAATAAAGCAACATCATCCTTACCTTTCCAAGGTTCCCAGGACAGCTTCAGCTCTGCTACATTCACATGACAGGCTGGACCGCAGCAGAACGCTGCCATCCAGCCTGTCATCCCGCGGACACTGAGAAGCGCAGGCATGCTTGTGCTCCTTAGTGTCTGGCTGTGACGGCATAAAGATGAGCCGAGGTCATGTCCAATGAACTCGGCTCACCTCATGCACGTCACTGACTGCGTGGGAAAATTCTCTTGCACTCAGCGCTTCAGCGTGAGAATTTTCCCACGCTGTCAGTGACGTGCAAGAGGTGAGCTCTTCATGTCCAATGAACTTAGCTCACCTCATGCACGTCACTGACAGCGTGGGAAAATTCTCCTGCACTCAGCGCTTCAGCGTGAGAATTTTCCCACGCTGTCAGTGACGTGCAAGAGGTGAGCTCTTCATGTCCAATGAACTCAGCTCACCTCATGTACATCACTGACAGCGTGGGAGAATTCTCACGCTGAAGCGCTGAGTGCAGGAGAATTTTCCCACGCTGTCAGTGACGTGCATGAGGTGAGCTGAGTTCATTGGACATGACCTCGGCTCATCTGGATGACGTCACAGCGAGACACTGAGGAGCGCAAGCATGCCTGCGCTTCTCGGTCTGTGCGGCATGGCAAGCTGGATGTCAGCGTTCTGCTGCGGTCCAGCCTGTCATCTCGATGTAGCAGAGCTGAAGCTGTCATGGGAACCATGGAAAGGTAAGGATGATGTTGCTTTATTATTTTTCTTTTATTGCAGGAGATCGTTGGCTTCAGCTGGAATGAGCGTGACGGTAAGTATGGTTTAATTTAGAACAATAAAGAATTGTGTGTTTTTTTCAATTAAAGGACTTTATTCTGGGTGTTGTGTTTTCTTTAAATACTTTACTAGAAATTCATGGTGGTCATGTCTAATATTGGAGTGACCCCATGAATTTCGGGCTTAGGGCCAGCTGATAATGCCAAGCTGGCCCTAACCCCTTTATTACCCAGTGAGCCACCACACCAGGGCCCTGGATGAATTGGGTACAGCGCCAGAGGATGGCGCTTCTATGAACGCGCCATTTTCAGGGGTGGCTGCGGACTGCAATTTGCAGTGGGGGGGGGGGGGGCAGAAAGCTTGGGCCTCCCTGCGCTGCAGATTCCAGCCCCCAGCTGCCTAGTTGTACCTGGCTGGACCCAAAAATAGGGCGAAGCCCCACGTATTTTTTATTAAAATTATTTCATGAAATTCATGAAATAATTAAGAAAAAAGGGCTTCCCTATATTGTTGTGTCCGGCCAGGTACAAATAGGCAGCTGGTGGTTGGGGGCAGCCCGTTCCTGCCTGTTGTACCTGGCTGGACACAAATATAGTGCGAAGCCCCACGTCAATTTTTTTTTTAATTATTTCATGAAACTAGATGGTGGCCCGATTCTAACGCATCGGGTATTCTAGAATATGTATGCGGCAGACCCGGCGCAATCAACTGAGCGGTGTTTAAATTTGGCGCCAAAATCGATGACTGGTCGCGGCCAGCAACCGCGACCAATCAGCAAAGCGGTGTTGAAATTTGGCGACTATATCGCTGATTGGTCACGGCCGGCGGTCGCGACTAATCAGCAGAGCGGGGTTTAAATTTTGCGCCAATAATGCTGATTGGTCGCGGCCAGCGAACGTGACCAATTCGCAGAGCGGGGTTTAAATTTTGCGCCAATAATGCTGATTGGTTGCGGTCGCGACCATTCAGCAGAGCGGTGTTTAAATTTGGCAGCAATAATGTTGATTAGTCGCGGCCGGCGGTCGCGACCAATCAGCAGAGCGGGGTTTAAATTTGGCGCCAATAATGCTGATTGGTCGCAATCGCCGGCCGCGACCAATCAGCAGAGCGGTGTTTAAATTTGGCGCCAAAATCGCTAATTGGTCGCGGCCGGCAACCGTGACCAATCAGCAGAGCGGGGTTTAAATTTGGCGCCAATACTGCTGATTGGTCGCGGCCGGCAACCGTGACCAATCAGCCGAGCAGGGTTTAAATTTGGCGCCAATCCTGCTGATTGGTCGCGGACGGCGACCGCGACTAATCAGACGAGCGGTGTTTCAATTTTGCGGCAATATTGTTGATTGATCTCAGCCAGCGACCGCGATCAATCAGCAGAGCGGTGTTTAAATTTGGCGCCAATAATGCTGATTAGTCGCGGCCGGCATCCGTGACCAATTAGCAGAGTGGGGTTTAAATTTGGCGCCAATCTCGCTGATTGGTCGCGGCTGGAGTCCGCGACCAATCAGCAGAGCGTTGTTTAAATTTGGCGCCAAGCTCGCTGATTGGTCGCGGCCGCTAGTTAAATGTGGCGCCCAAATCAGTGATTGGTCGCGGGCAGCGTCCGCGACCAATCAGCAGAGCGGTGGTTAACTTTAGCGCCAAGATCACTGATTGGTCGCGTGCGGAGAGCGCGACAAATCAGCGAATCGTATTGGTGAGGACCGGGGAGCGCCGCTGCCTGGTCGGATACTTCCGCTGCGAGAAGCCGGGAGATGAGCGACTGCTCGCAGCAGAAGTATCCCAACCCGCAGCGCCGCTCCCCGGTCCTCCCTTGACACCCTAGCCGCTGATGTCCCCACAGTATCCGCATGGTGTTACAAAGATCCGGACATTTGTGTTAAAAATCGCTGATTGGTCGCTGGCGCTGCCCGCGACCAATCACCGATTTGTGCGCCAAATTTAAATATTGGCCGCGACCAATCACCGATCTTGGCTCCACATTTAAACACCGCTGTGCTGATTGGTCGCTGACGCTGGGCGCGACCAATCACCGATTTTGGCGCCACATTTAAATAGCGTCCACGACCAATCAGTACAGCGGTGTTTAAATGTGGAGCCAAGATGGGTGATTGGTCGCGGCCGATATTTAAATTTGGCGCCCAAATCGGTGATTGGTCGCGGGCAGCGCCAGCGGCCAATCAGCGATTTTTAACACAAATGTCCGGACCTTTGTAACACCATGGTGATTGACCCGCGACCAATCACTGATCTTGTCGCCAAAGTTAAACACTACTGTGCTACTCATGCACGTCACTGACAGCGTGGGAAAATTCTCACGCTGAAGCGCTGAGTGCAGGAGAATTTTCCCACGCTGTCAGTGACGTGCATGAGGTGAGCCGAGATCATTGGACATGACCTCGGCTCATCTTTATGCCGTCACAGCGAGACACTGAGGAGCGCAAGCATGCCTGCGCTTCTCAGTGTCCGCGGGATGACAGGCTGGATGGCAGCGTTCTGCTGCGGTCCAGCCTGTCATCTCGATGTAGCAGAGCTGAAGCTGTCGTGGGAACCATGGAAAGGCAAGGATGAGGTTGCTTTATTATTTTTCTTTTATTGCAGGAGATCATTGGCTTCAGCTGGAATGGGCGTGATGGTAAGTATGGTTTAATTTAGAACAATAAAGAATTGTGTCTTTATTTCAATTAAAGGACTTTATTCTGGGTGTTTGTGTTTTCTTTTAACTTTGACTATGGGGTTAGTAATGGGGGTATCTTATAGACACCTCTCCATTACTAACCTGGGCTTGATGTCAGCTGGCATTATAAGCTGACATCAACCCCAGCCCTATTACCCCACTGCCACCGCTACAGGGCAGTGGGAAGAGCGAGGCTAAGTGCCAGAATTGGCGCATCCTATGGACGCGCCATTTCTGGGGTGGCTGAGGGCTGGTATTTCTAGCCCGGGAGGGGGCCAATATTCATGGCACCCTTCCTGGGCTATTAATATCAGCCCCCAGCTGTCTGCCTAGCCTTTGCTAGCTATTAAAATAGGGGGGACCCCACATCATTTTTTGGGGGGGTCTCCCATTTTAATAGCTAGTAAAGGCTAGGTATTCAGCTGGGGGCTGATATTAGTAGCCTGGGAAGCTCCATGGGTATTACCCTCTTCCCAGGCTTCAAACATCTGCCCCAGCCGTCTGCTTAACCTCTGCTAGAGACTAAAATTACGGGGAACCCCACGCCAATTTTTTTTTTTATAAATCCTTTATTTTAACACTAAATGACAAGTACAGTAACCAACACTGTCACTGTACTTATTATATATGTGACTGACATGTTTATATCTATCTATCTATGTGTGAAGCTCTATTCTTTCTGTTCTAAATTGTCGGGTACCGCTGCTGAATTGCCGGCCGGCTTTTTTAAAGAGACGGTGCACGAAAACACTATTATTTTTTTTAATAAATCCTTTACACTAAATGACAAGTACAGTAACCAACACTGTCACTGTACTTCTTATATATGTGACTGACATGTTTCTATCTATCTAATCTATGTGTGATGCTCTATTCCTTCTTGTCTAAATTGTCGGGTACCGGTGTATGCCGCTGCTGAATTGCCGGCCGGCTTTTTTAAAGAGAGCGTCTTCTGAGCAGTTTGTCAGCTTTTGGACACATTTGAAGGTGTTTTCTATGTGTTTCTAAGTGTTTTTGTTTGCCAGCCATTGGTTTTAACGGTGTTCGACGGTGTTCTAAGGTGTTTGACGAACAGTTCGACGAACAGTTCCTCGATCATCCCGGTGTTCGACGAACCGAACCCGAACACTACGGGGGTGGCTCAACACTAATAGTGAACCAGCATGGCTACCACAGTATCTTGCAGCGGCATGCTATTCCATCCGGTTTGCGTTTAGTTGGGCCATCATTTATTTTTCAACAGGACAATGACCCCAAACACACCTCCAGGTTGTGTATGGGCTATTTGACCAAGAACGAGAGTGATGGGGTGCTACGCCAGATGACCTGGCCTCCACAGTCACCAGACTTGAACCCAATCGAGATGGTTTGAGTTGAGCTGGACGGCAGAGTGAAGGCAAAAGGGCCAACAAGTGCTAAGCATCTCTGGGAACTCCTTCAAGATTGTTGGAAGACCATTTCCGGTGACTACCTCTTGAAGCTCATCAAGAGAATGCCAAGAGTGTGCAAAGCAGTCATCAACGCAAAAGGTGGCTACTTTGAAGAACCTAGAATATAAGACATATTTTCAGTTGTTTCACACTTTTTTGTTAAGTATATAATTCCACATGTGTTAATTCATAGTTTTGATGCCTTCAGTGTGAATGTACAATTTTCATAGTCAAGAAAATACAGAAAAATCTTTAAATGAGAAGGTGTGTCCAAACTTTTGGTCTGTACTGTATACAGGTGCATCTCACTAAATTAGAATATCATCAAAAAGTTAATTTATTTCAGTTCTTCAATGCAAAAAGTGAAACTCATATATTATATAGAGTCATTACAAACAGAGTGATATATTTCAAGTGTTTATTTCTGTTAATGTTGATGATTATGGCTTACAGCCAATGAAAACACAACAGTAAGTATCTCAGTAAATTAAAATAATTAACAAAAAAAACCTGCAAAGGATTCCTAAGTGTTTAAAAAGATCCCTTAGTCTGTTTCAGTAGGCTCCACAATAATGGGGAAGACTTCTGACTTGACAGATGTCCAAAAGGCAGTCATTGACACACTCCACAAGGTCCCAGAGTACCAATTTTCATTTGGAAATCAAGTTCCCATAATCTGGAGGAAGAGTGGAGAGGCACATAATCCAAGCTGCTTGAGGTCTAGTAAGGTTTCCACAATCAGTGATGGTTTGGGGAGCCATGTCATCTGCTGGTGTAGGTCCACTGTGTTTAATCAAGACCAAAGTCAGCGCAGCCATCTATCAGGAAATTTTAGAGCACTTCATGCTTCCCTCTGCCGGCAAGCTTTTTGGAGATGGAAATTTCGTTCTCCAGCAGGACTTGGCACCTGTCCACACTACCAAAAGTACCAATACCTGGTTTAAAAACAACAGTATCACTGTGCTTGATTGGCCAGCAAACTCGCCTGACCTTAACCCCATAGAGAATCTATGGGTTATTGTCAAGAAGAAGATGAGAGACACCAGACCCAACAATGCAGATGAGCTGAAGGCTGCTATCAAAGCAACGTGTGCTTCCATAACACCTCAGCAGTGCCCCAGGCTGATCACTTCCATGCCACACCTCATTGATGCAAAAGGAGCCCAAATAAAGTATGGAGTGCACTTACTGAACATACATTTCAGTAGGCCAACATTTCAGATTTTAAAAACATTTTTCAAGCTGTTGTTATAAAATATTCTAATTTACTGAGAAAATGACTGCTGTGTTTTCATTGACTGTAAACCATAATCATCAACATTAACTTGAAATATATCACTCTGTTTGTAATGACTCTATACAATATATAAGTTTCACTTTTTGTATTGAAGAACTGAAATAAATTAACTATTTGATGATATTCTAATTTAGTGAAAAGCACTTGTATATAGAGTCAAGACCAAAAGTGCTGCCACCCTTGCAATTGTTTCAGAAAATGAAGTATTTCTCCAAGAAAATTATTGAAATTACACATATTTTGTTATACACATGTTTATTTCCTTTGTGTGTATTGGAACAACACAGAAAAAAAAACATAAAAAAAGGCAAATTGGACATCATTTCACACAAAACTCCCAAAATGAGCCGGACATAATTGTTGGCACCTTTTTAAATTGTGGGTAAACTACTTTGTTTCAAATATGTGATGCTCATTCAAACTCAAAAGTGGCAAATAACAGATGTGGGCAATATGAAAATTACACCTGAAACCAGATAAAAATGTGAGAAGTTGACTTAATCTTGCATTGTGTGTCCATTAGAGATGAGCGAGCATGCTCATTGCTCGGGTCGCGCAAATTGGAATGCTCAAGTGCTCAACACGAGCAACGAGACCAATGTAAGGCTATGGGAAACTCAAGCATTTTTCCAGCGGCCACCCCCGGAGGTCTGCAGGAGACCTAAAAATTGCCATAATCTATGGGAATAGTGCTCAAATGACATGGAAACAGCATGGGGAAGACCCCTGGAAGCATCTCTGACTCCCACTTAACTGCTGTGAACGATGTTGTCAGAGTATTATGTTACTTTTACATGCTCACAATAAAACATACAAAAATGAAACCAAAATGGATTTTCCTTGGAAAAATGTTAAGGCACTTACTTTCCAGGGTAATGACTTGTATATAAGGTAAAATAAATAACCAAAAACAAAAATGCTTCTCCACACCTTGGGCTATGTTCACATGTAGCGTTTTTTATGCATTTTTGCTCTTTTGCATTGCTTTCAACAGTGAAAAATACATTTACCAGTAAATGTCATTTTAACATTTTACTACTTTATCTGGCCATGTGGTGTGTGACACATGATCAGACACATCATTTATGAAGGAGGGACTCTGAAAGTCACAAAGCCTATTTTTATAGCGCCCTCACTGTTGTTAGAATGTCATCAGCTGGCTATGCTTTGTTGTTCCCATTATGAAGAAGCGGGTCTCCTGTACTGCTTTAGCATATGCAGTGACTGAAAGGGCTGCCCAAATTTTGGAAAAACCCCAATACTAATTTGAAGACAAATAGAGAAGGGCCTTAGTAACAAAATGTTCCTGTGAAGACCTGGGGTCTTTCATGGGCATAACACTACTCAGACAACACAAGGTGATGGTAAAACAGTGTGGCAATACTTTATTGAACCACAAAGTTGGACAATAAACACAAAGAACAGTCCCAGCAAATACCCAAGATGGTGCAAAATTACACAGTCTCACCCTTCCTTCTCCGCCCGCCTGGGATAGAACAGCTGCGACTTTGGAGACTTCCAGAGCCAACTACCTCAACGAGTGGCCCCCCGCTTCTGGCAGGCCCCCACAGAGAGAAGGTAGAGGAAAGCTTAGGAAGCTAGCAGTCCATCGAGGTACAAGGCCAGGAGACCCAAGGGTCCCAACTTGGCCTCACCGAGAGTTTCTATGGAGCCAGATGACCGGCGGGTGCCAACCTGGCTTCTCCGAATGTCTCCATGAGTTCCAGGCGACCGGTGGGTCCCTCCTGGTAACCCCAAACAACATATCCATGGGGCCAGGTAACTTCCTCGTCCCACCCTGGTCTCCCCAAAATGTATCTATGGTCTCTCTGATGGTAAATGGAGCAGATCCGTATCTTTCCAGTCAGAGCCGTACCCTTAGGCCGGAATCATGTAAAATCCAAATCTGTGTCCATTTGTATGGATCTGCAATGCTATCCATCTACTTTCCTGAAGAATGTCTCTCTTTCTTGTAAAGTCTTTCTGATTCTCCTTGATTCTGCTTCCCAAGTCTGACTGCTACAAAAACACATGTCCCTTCTGCTTCTCTGGGCTCAGATCCTGAATGGCAGAACTGCTCTCACCCTCCCCCCCAAAGCTAAGTGTGCATTAGTGGAGGTATCCTTCTCAGGTTGACCTCATCACCTAGGTTTTTGTGTGAGACTCCCTGTGGTGAAGGCTCCCCCAGATCTTCTTTCAACAGTTACACAATGGGCCTAGACAATTTTTGAACAATGTTTAGGGGCTCCTGAGATGCTAATGAGATTAGTGAAATGCTGGACACTTTACAAGTTAAATTAGTGCACATAAACTGATGAGCAAGCAGAACATTAATAAAACACAGCCAGCAATTTCTAATAAAACACAATAAGATAATTCTCTTTATTATAGATTAACAAATCTAATCGTCTAGCTAATTAAGATTTTAAGATTTTAATCGTCACAGTTCCCATTATAAAGAAGCGGTTCTGCTATACAGTTATTGCGTATGCAGTGACTACAATGGCTGCCTAAATTTTGGAAAAACCCCAATACCGATTTGAAGACAAATAGAGGTGGGCCTCAGTTAAAAAAATGTTCCCATTTTAAAGGAGCAGTTCTGCTATACAGTTATTGTGTATGTAGTGACTACAAGGGCTGCCTAAATTTTGAAAAAATCCCAATACCCCTTTGAAGATATGTAGAGGAGGGCCTCAGTAACAAAATGTTCCCATTGTAAAGGAGCAGTTTTGCTATACAATTATTGCCTATGCAGTGACTGCAATGGCTGTCTAAATTTTGGACGCATCCCAATACCCCTTTGAAGACATGTAGAGGAGGGCCTCAGTAACAAAATGTTCCCATTATAAAGAAGCGTTCTGCTATACAGTTATTGCGTATGCAGTGACTACAACGGCTGCCTAAATTTTGGACGCATCCCAATACCCCTTTGAAGACAAGTAGAGGAGGGCCTCAGTACCAAAATGTTCCCATTATTAGGAAGTGGGTCTCTTATACTGTTATTTCCTATGCAGTGACTGCAAGGGCTGCCAAAAATTTGGACGCATCCCAATAACCCTTTGAAGGGTCAAAGAGGAGTGCCTCAGTAACAAAATGTTCCCATTATTAGGAAGTGGGTCTCCTATACTGTTATAGCCTATGCAGTTATTGTGTATGCAGTGACCGCGACTGCGGCATAAATTTTGGAAAAACCCAATACCAATTTAAAGACACAGAGGAGGGCCTCAGTTAAAAAAAGTTTCCATTATAAAGGAGCGGTTCTGCTATACAGTTATTGCATATGCAGTCACTGCAATAGCTGTCTAAATTTTGGACGCATCCTAATACCCCTTTGAAGACATGTAGAGGAGGGCATCAGTAAAAAAATGTTCCCATTATAAAGAAGCGGTTCTGCTATACAGTTATTGCGTATGCAGTGACTACAACGGCAGCCTAAATTTTGGACACATCCCAATACCCCTTTAAAGGGTCAAAGAGGAGTGCCTCAGTAACAAAATGTTCCCATTATTAGAAAGTGGGTCTCCTATACTGTTATTGCCTATGCTGTGAATGCAAGGGCTACCAAAAATTTGGACCCATCCCAATACCCCAATAACCCTTTGAAGAGACACAAACGAGGAGCTAAGTAAAAAAAAATGTTCTCATTATAAAGGAGTGGGTCTCCTATATTGGTAATGCCCATGCAGTGAATGCAAGGGCTGCCAAAAAATTGGAAACACTCCAATACCCCTTTGAAGAGATGTAGATGAAGTCCACATTCAAAAAAATGTTACCATTGCTAAGGAGTGGCTCTCCTATACTGGTAATGCTCATACCCAGGGGGGTATACATGAACATACCGTGTATCATACAGAACGTTAGAGGTAGGCCTCTAAAAAAATTCCCTACGGACATCATAAACACAACCTTAAAAAAATTATGTGGGTGTTGCATCACAGTCTGGTGATGTGGTGGAGGGTGTGGAGAACGAGAAGGACAACAGAAAATAGACAAAATCAGGAAGCATATACCTATGTCTGGGTGTGTAGAGGTGCATGGAAATAGAACCCTCCCAAAAAAAAATCACTGGATATTACTTTATGTTCTGCTGCTATCATCCAGTGGTGTTGAGAAGAGTGGTCCAATCCAGCCCCTGTTCATTTTTATAAGAATCAGCCTGTCAGCATTTTCAGTTGACAGGCGGGTGCGCCTATCAGTTATAGATCTCCCGTCGGCACTAAAAGCCCGCTCTAACAAAACACTAGCGGCAGGGCAGGCAAGGACCTCTAAGGCATAGAGAGTCAGTTCTTGCCACATGTCCAGCTTGGATACCCAATAATTATAAGGCACAGAGAAATCATGGAGGACGTTGGTACGGTCATAAGGTACTCCCTCAGCATCTTCCCAAACTTTTCCCTCCTTGTCAGGGCCTGGGTGTTGCGAGGATCTGAGAAAACTGTCCCACACCTTTGACAGTGTTCCCCTGTCTCTGCTGCATCGTATTTGTGTCTCCCTTGCCTGTACTCCTTGGTTGTCCAAGGAACTGTGACCTCTGCCGCCAGCATTGTCAGATGGGAAATTTTTTAATAATTACACAACAGATGCCTTCTGGTACTGCAACATTTTACAAGACCTCTCTGCCGCAGGAATGAGAGTTAAAAAGTTCTCCATGTAGCGTGGGTCTAGAAGTGTGACCAACCAGTAGATACTGCCAGCCAAAATGCGTACAACACGAGGGTAACGGGAAAGGCAGCGGAACATAAGTCAGCAATGTGAGCCAGACTGCCAACAGCCAAGTCTTTGCTGTCCTGAACAAGAGGATGACTGTCCATGCTCTCTTCCTCATCCTCATTCTCCCTTTCCTCAGGTCATCCATGCTGAACAGATGGTATGAATGTGGTGTGGTGAGTACTGTCTGTAGCGCAGGAAACCAACTCCTGTTACTTCTCATCCTCTTCCTCCTCTTCCCCATTAGCACACAATCCACATTGGGATGAGATGAAGCTGGGCTGTGTGGCATCACCCTGTATGGTTCCTTGCTTTATCTCATTATGCTGTGTCTGCAATGCCTCCTCTTTAATTGTGAGCAGCGAGCATTTCAGAAAACAGAGAAGCGGGATGATGACAATAATTATGGTGCCATCGCCGCTCACCATCTTGGTGGAGTCATGGGGAAGACTGCTGACTTGACAGATGTCCAGAAGGCAGTCATTGACACACTCCACAAGGTCCCAGAGTTCCAATTTTCATTTGGAAATCAAGTTCCCATAGTCTGGAGGAAGAGTGGAGAGGCACATAATCCAAGTTGCTTGAGGTCTAGTAAGGTTTCCACAATCAGTGATGGTTTGGGGAGCCATGTCATCTGCTGGTGTAGGTCCACTGTGTTTAATCAAGACCAAAGTCAGCGCAGCCATCTATCAGGAAATTTTAGAGCACTTCATGCTTCCCTCTGCCGACAAGCTTTTTGGAGATGGAAATTTCGTTCTCCAGCAGGACTTGGCACCTGTCCACACTACCAAAAGTACCAATACCTGGTTTAAAAACAACAGTATCACTGTGCTTGATTGGCCAGCAAACTCGCCTGACCTTAACCCCATAGAGAATCTATGGGTTATTGTCAAGAAGAAGATGAGAGACACCAGACCCAACAATGCAGATGAGCTGAAGGCTGCTATCAAAGCAACTTGTGCTTCCATAACACCTCAGCAGTGCCACAGGCTGATCACTTCCATGCCACACCTCATTGATGCAAAAGGAGCCCAGATAAAGTATGGAGTGCACTTACTGAACATACATTTCAGTAGGCCAACATTTCAGATTTTAAAAACATTTTTCAAGCTGTTGTTATAAAATATTCTAATTTACTGAGAAAATGACTGCTGTGTTTTCATTGACTGTAAACCATAATCATCAACATTAACTTGAAATATATCACTCTGTTTGTAATGACTCTATACAATATATAAGTTTCACTTTTTGTATTGAAGAACTGAAATAAATTAACTATTTGATGATATTCTAATTTAGTGAAAAGCACTTGTATATAGAGTCAAGACCAAAAGTGCTGCCACCCTTGCAATTGTTTCAGAAAATGAAGTATTTTTCCAAGAAAATTATTGAAATTACACATATTTTGTTATACACATGTTTATTTCCTTTGTGTGTATTGGAACAACACAGAAAAAAAAACATAAAAAAAGGCAAATTGGACATCATTTCACACAAAACTCCCAAAATGAGCCGGACATAATTGTTGGCACCTTTTTAAATTGTGGGTAAACCACTTTGTTTCAAATATGTGATGCTCATTCAAACTCAAAAGTGGCAAATAACAGATGTGGGCAATATGAAAATTACACCTGAAACCAGATAAAAATGTGAGAAGTTGACTTAATCTTGCATTGTGTGTCCATTAGAGATGAGCGAGCATGCTCATTGCTCGGGTCGCGCAAATTGGAATGCTCAAGTGCTCAACACGAGCAACGAGACCAATGTAAGGCTATGGGAAACTCAAGCATTTTTCCAGTGGCCACCCCCGGAGGTCTGCAGGAGACCTAAAAATTGCCATAATCTATGGGAATAGTGCTCAAATGACATGGAAACAGCATGGGGAAGACCCCTGGAAGCATCTCTGACTCCCACTTAACTGCTGTGAACGATGTTGTCAGAGTATTATGTTACTTTTACATGCTCACAATAAAACATACAAAAGGGAGACACAAATACGATGCAGCAGAGACAGGGGAACACTGTCAAAGGTGTGGGACAGTTTTCTCAGATCCTCGCAACACCCAGGCCCTGACAAGGAGGGAAAAGTTTGGGAAGATGCTGAGGGAGTACCTTATGACCGTACCAACGTCCTCCATGATTTCTCTGTGCCTTATAATTATTGGGTATCCAAGCTGGAAATGTGGCAAGAACTGACTCTCTATGCCTTAGAGGTCCTTGCCTGCCCTGCCGCTAGTGTTTTGTTAGAGCGAGCTTTTAGTGCCGACGGGAGATCTATAACTGATAGGCGCACCCGCCTGTCAACTGAAAATGCTGACAGGCTGATTCTTATGAAAATGAACAGGGGCTGGATTGGGCCACTCTTCTCAACACCACTGGATGATAGCAGCAGAACATAAAGTAATATCCAGTGATTTTTTTTTGGGAGGGTTCTATTCCCATGCACCTCTTCACACCCAGACATAGGTATATGCTTCCTGATTTTGTCTATTTTCTATTGTCCTTCTCGTTCTCCACACCCTCCACCACATCACCAGACTGTAATGCCTCCTCTTTAATTGTGAGCAGCGAGCATTTCAGAAAACAGAGAAGCGGGATGATGACAATAATTATGGTGCCATCGCTGCTCACCATCTTGGTGGAGTCCTCAAAGTTTTGGAGGATGACACAGATGTCTGACATCCATGCCCACTCCTTAGTCCTTATGTGCGGTGGCTGACCTGAATGCCGATGGGCATGTTGAACCTGGTACTCAACAACTCCTCTTTGCTGCTCACAAATCCTTCCCAACATCAGCAAGGTTGTGTTCCAACTCGTGGTGAGATCACACACCAGTCAGTGAGCTGGAAGCTACAAACACTGCTGAAGCAAGGCGACGGTGGCGGAAGCTGTAGGTGACTTTCTGAAATTGGCACAGACACGGCATACTTTGACAAGCAGATCAGGCAGATCCAGGCAGGTTTTGAGAAACCGCTGAACCACTAGGTTGAGCACATGGGCCAGGCATGGTATGTGTGGGAGGTTGCCTAGTTTCAGAGCAGCCACCAAGTTCCGGCCATTGTCACACATGACCATGCCTGGCTGTAGGTTCACCGGTGACAGCCACAGATCTGCCTGCTCTATTACAGCTGTCAACAACTCTTCAGAGGTGTGCGGTTTGTTCCCTAAGCATATTAGCTTCAGCACAGCCTGTTGCCGCTTGGCCAAGGCAGTGCTGCAGTGCTTAAAGCTTCCGACTAATGTGGTCATTTTGGAGATGAAGGCTGAAGAGGAGGAGGATGTGCAGGAACTGTAGAATGTGGGGGCAACCCTAATTGACTGTCATGGATGTGTCAGAGGTTACAGATAGTCGCCCTGCAGTTGTTTGCAGGAGGTCTCCACGTTTGGCAATGCAGACAGCTGCCTAAATAGGAGGCTGTGTTTAGGACCCAGCGACTACCTCCCTTTAGTCTGGGTGTATATATACCTGGTGTGTCTAGGGGGGCGTCGCCGGTTATACTCATTTCTACTTGGAACTTGGCTGAAGCAGCATCACCTCCTCTCTGGAGTCTTGAGGCCGTGTGCCCTGTTGGAGTTCTTCTAAAGCTAAGTTATTATTTCCCTGTGTTGTCTTCTCCTTTTATCTTTAGAGTGCTAGTGGAGGTTGACTAGTGCTCATCTCCTTCCACCCCCAACTTTAGGCTTACGCCAGGGATAGTAGGGCGAGGCATGTGATCGGCGACAGCTGCGGAGGCTGTATAGGGGCATTAAGGGGAAACAGGGTGACGCTAGTCCAGATTAGGAGGTCACCTCTTCCCCCTTTCCCTAGTGTCTGGGCTCCCTTTCCCCTTTGTGTTGCCCTCACACCTGGCGTGGCATTATAAGCGGCCGAGCACGTTTTGGGAAAAAAAAAAAAAAACGACACAAGATTGACATTTTTTTTTTTCTTTGTGTGTGCACCTTTTTTTTTCCTTGCTCCCTTTAGTATGGGATCAGTTGCAGAGCTCGCAGATCAGTTCCGCTGTCTGTCTCTGGAGGAGAATGACCTCCGCTGTGAGGTTCAGCGGCAGTATCAGCGGTTACAGGTTGCCAATGTGGGGGGTCTCTGCCGGTAGGCCTGTCCAGCCTGAACCCAAGGTTGCCCTCCCGGACAGGTTTTCAGGAGATAGGGACAGGTTTTTTGTGTTTAAGGATGCATGCAAATTGTAATTCAAGCTTCGTCCCTACTCCTCCGGTAATGAGGAGCAACGGGTTGGCATTATGATCCTCAGTCGTGGGCGTTTTTGTTACCGCAGAATTCGGTTTGTCTCCAATCTGTGGAGGGGTTATTTGGAGCTCTTGCCCTCATGTATGATGACCCTGACCAAGTCGCCTTAGCTGAGTCTAAGCTACGTCGCCTTCAGCAGGGGATTCGGTCAGTGGAAATATACAGTTCGGAATTCCGTAGATGGGCAACGGATTCCAAATGGAATGACTCAGCCCTTAAAAGTCAATTTTGTGAGGGGCTAACGGAAAGGTTGAAAGATGCCTTGGCTGTATATGATATCCCTCAGTCCTTGGAGGCTGCCTTGTCTTTGACCATACGTCTGGATAGGTGCCTTCGGGATAGACGGGTGCGACCTCCTTCTCCGGGGGCTTCTTGTCAGGGTTGTGTACCTTTGCCATGGGTGTGGTCTGGGAGTAAACCAGTAATGGGGAGGTGGAGGAACCTATGCAGTTAGGGGGTGTCTCTACATCATATGATGCGCCCCCTGGGCCGTGAGGTACTTGGTAGCAGGTGAAGTTGTAGGCCTTCCCTTTGCGCTATTCTCTTTGGCCCTGCTGCTTATAGCTGTGCTGCGGCCCTCGATCCTGAGTAAAACGTCATTGTGCTCACCGGTATGGCAGGCAGCTCGGGCCTTCCTGGAATGTCGCTCCCACGTGGTGGTGCTGGGCCCCATGGTGCTGCTGAGTCTCCGGGCATCTGATGGGGCCAGGACACCTGCAGTCTCCAGCCCTCCAGACTCTGCTGCTGGGCCTTCAGTGCCCCACAACCTCAGACTCCGGTGTCCGGTTATTCTCCGCTTCTCTCTATAGTGAACTGCCGGGCAACTCCACTCCCCAGGTCCTTCTTATTCGCTCTCCTGACTTCAACTCTTCTCACTAACTCTCACTAACCCCGCCTCCAGATCCTAGTTGTCAAGGGGAGGAGCTACCCTTGCTGGTCTGGAGCCAGAAAACTGTTGCATGCTAGTATACCTGATTAGGGGACCCCAGCTTGCTTCCAGGCATAGCATCACCCCTTGTGAGGGAGGCAATGCCACTGTGGCAACCGGACTCCTCGGGTGCCACACATATATCTCCCCAGAGATTCGCAAGAAAAAAGGCGTATGTTTTTTTGTAGGAAAAAGGGACACTTTGTTGGGACCTGTCCTTCAATTCCTAAACAAAAAGAGACTAGATTAACTCTCGGTAGTCTGGGGTTGGATAAACAAGGGGTGCATTTGTGGCTAAACTGCAGTTACCGCTTTGTCCTGAATGCAGAGGAGGTGCTAGAGAGCAAAATCGAAAAAATTTCTGTGTTTGTTGACAGTGGAGCCAGGGTCAGCATGGTTGATGCTGAGTTTGTGAAAACTCATGATCTCGCTTGCTGTGCTTTAGTAACATAGTAACATAGTTTTTAAGGTTGAAGGAAGACTAAGTCCATCTACTTCAACCCATAGCCTAACATGTTGATCCAGAGGAAGGCAAAAAAAAACATGTGGCAAACACTAAGCTCCACATTGGGGAAAAAAATTCCTTCCCGACTCCATACGACATTCAGACTAGTTCCCTGGATCAACGCCCTATCAAGGAATCTAGTATATATAACCTGTAATATTATACTTTTCAAGAAAGGTATCCAGGCCGTTCTTAAATTTTAATAGTGAATCACTCATTACAACATCATGCGGCAGAGAGTTCCATAGTCTCACTGCTCTTACAATAAAGAATCCCCGTCTGTGATTATGATTAAACCTTCTTTCCTCCAGACATAGAAGATGCCCCCTTGTCCCCGTCTCAGGCCTCAGAGTAAAAAGATCAGTAGACAGGTCTTTGTACTGTCCCCTCATATACTTGTACATAGTAATAAGATCACCCCTAAGCCTTCGTTTTTCCACAGTAAATAACCCCAAGTGTAATAACCATTTTTGGTATTGCAGAACCCCCAGTACTATAATAACCTTGGTCGCTCTTCTCTGCACCCTTTCTAGTTCAGCTATGTCTTTCTTATACACCGGAGACCAGAACTGTACACAGTATTCTAAGCGTGGTCGCACTAGTGACTTGAATAGAGGTAAAATTATGTTCTCCTCATGAGCATCTATGCCTCTTTTAATGCATCCCATTATTTTATTTGCCTTTGCAGCAGCTGCCTGACACTGGCCACTAAACGTGAGCTTGTCGTCCACCAATACACCCAGGTCTTTTTCAGTTACAGTTTTGCCCAGTGTTTTACAATTAAGCATATAATTATACATTTTATTTCCTCTGCCCAAATGCATTACCTTACATTTATCCCCATTAAAGCTCATTTGCCATTTTTCAGCCCAAGCTTCTAGTTTACATAGATCCTCCTGTAATATAAAATTGTCCTCCTCTGTATTGATTACCCTGCAGAGTTTAGTGTCATCGGCAAATATTGAAATATTACTCTGTATGCCCCCTTTTGTTAAAAAGAAGGGGGCCCAATACTGACCCCTGTGGTACCGCACTGTTAACTGAGACCCAGTCTGAGTGTTTTCCATTAATAACCACCCTTTGTTTCTTATCACTGAGCCAGTTCTTAACCCACATACATATATTTTCCCCTATCCGTATTGTTCGCATTTTATGTATCAACCTTTTGTGTGGAACCGTATTGAAAGCTTTTGAAAAGTCCCTATACACAACATCCACTGCATTTCCTTGGTCCAGTCCGGAACTTGCCTCCTCATAAAAACTGATCAGATTAGTTTGACAGGAATGTTCCCTCGTAAACCCATGTTGATATTGGGTCATGAGATTATTCTTCTTCAGATACTCTAGTATAACATCTCTTAGAAAACCCTCCAGGATTTTACCCACAGTAGAGGTTAAGTTTACTGGCCTATAATTTACAAACTCAGTTTTTGTCCCCTTTTTGAATATTGGCACCACCTTTGCTATACGCCAGTCCTGTGGTACAGACCCTGTTATTATGGAATCTTTAAAGATTAAAAATAATGGTCTATCTATGACGTTACTTAATTCCTGCAGTACTCGCTGAACCTATTTCCATCTTTGCCATTGACTCGGCGCCACTTGCACAGAAAGCATTTACTCAGATTGTACATAATGTGAAACTGAGGGTGGGGTCAGTTGAAATCATTCCTTGCTATGTTTTGGAAAACCTCCCTACTTTGATTGCTTTAGGTATCCCCTGGCTTGTTAAACATAATCCATTGGTGGGTTGGCAAACCGGGGAGATTATTGAATGAGGAGATTACTGCCATGAGAACTGTCTGAATGTTTCCATTGCTGCTGTCTCTGTGGAGATACTGCCTGCTTTTCTGTCTGGTTTTGGGGAGTTTTTTTCTGAGAAGGGGTGTCAGGATTTGCCTCCTCATCGTGCTTATTAACCTGACCCCTGGAGCTAAACTACCCAAGTCCAGACTGTATAATCTTTCTGGCCCTGAGAGACAAGCCATGAAGGATTTCACTGCGGAAAGTCTGGAGAAGGGACATATCAGACCCTCATCTTCGCCCGTGGCGGCAGGGTTCTTCTTTGTGAAGAAAAAAGATGGCGGTCTACGTCCCTGTTTAGATTTCCGGGAATGAAATCAAATTACAATCCGTGAACCATACCCTCTTCCTCTGATTCCTGATTTGTTCAGCCAGGTTGTGGGAGCTAAGTTATTCTCCAAGTCGTATTTAATGGGAGCCTACAATCTGGTTAGAATCAGAAAAGGTCATTTTGAGAGTCTGGTTATGCCTTTTGGCTTGACCAATGCACCTGCGCTATTCCAGCATTTCATAAATTATATATTTTATCATTTGGTGGGGAGGTTTGTGGTGGTCTATCTGGACGATATTTTGGTTTATTCAGTTGATTTTGAGACACATCGGGGGCATGTTCAGCAGGTGCTCCAGATATTAAGGGATAACAAACTCTATACCAAACTAGAGAAATGTGTTTTCGCTGTTCAGGAGGTGCAGTTTTTGGGGTACTTGTTGTCATTTTCAGGTTTTCGGATGGATCCGGAGGAAATCCGTGCAGTCCTTGACTGGGAACGTCCCGAGAACCTGAAGGCCCTACAAAGTTTTCTGGGTTTTACTAATTTTTACAGGAAATTCACCCAAAATTACTCTGTTGTAGTGAAACCCCTTACTGACATGACTCAGAAGGGGTCTGATTTTTCCAAATGGTTGGATGCTTCCCTCCAGGCTTTTTCTCCCTTAAAGAATCACTTTGCCACTGCACCTATACTCAGTCAACCCAATGTTTCTCAACCCTTTATTGTGGAGGTTGATAGGTCGGATGTCGGGGTTGAGGCTGTGTTGTCTCAGGGTTCGTCCTTTGGTAAATGGCATCCATGCGCCTTCTTTTCTAAAAAATTGTCTTCGGCTGAGAGAAATTATGATGTGGGTAATAGGGAACTTTTGGCAATCAAATTGGCGTTCGAGGAATGGTGACATTGGTTGGAGGGGACTGTCCATCCTATTACTGTTATTACTGACCACAAGAACCTGTCATATCTCCAGTCAGCTAAACGTCTCAACCCTAGGCAAGCCAGATGGTCCCTGTTTTTTACTAGGTTCAATTTTGTTGTCACTTTTCTTCCAGGGGTCAAAAACGTCAAGGCTGATGATTTGTCCCGGAGCTTCCCTGGTGGTGGTGACCATGAAAACCCTGCCCCGATATTACAGAAAGGGGTAGTTATTTCAGCTCTTTCTCATGAACTGGAGAGTGAGGTTCTGGAGGCTCAGGGTGACGCCCTTCACAAAAGTTATTTGTACTACCTGAACTGTGCTGTAATGTAATCAAGGAACATCATAACTCTGTGCTTGCTGGGCATCCAGGTGGTAAGACAACTGAGACCTCCTCTCTCATTGTTTTTGGTGGCCAGGGTTGCATCGGGATGTAATTGAACACGTAGCTGCTTGTAGTATTTGCGCGTGTTCTAAGGTTTCGCACACCCGTCTGTCTTGTACTCTTCTTCCGCTACCTATCCCTAGCAGACCATCGACACACTTGTCCATTATTACTGACCTACTGGTTTCTGCAGGCAATACTTTGATTTTAGTAATAGTATATAGGTTCAGTAAAATGGTTCACTTCGTCGCTTTACCTGCACTTCCCAATGCTAAGACACTTGCCCAGGTGTTCATAAATGAGATTGTGAAGCTTCATGGGGTTCCCTCCAATTTGGTGTCTGATCAGGGGACCCAGATTGTTTCCAAGTTCTGGAAGGCATTTTGTTCTTGACTGGGGGGTGCAGCTGTCCTTTTCCTCTGCCTTCCACCCTCAGTCAAATGGTCAGACTGAGCGGGTCAATCAGAACTTGGAGACATACCTCAGGTGTTTCATCTCTGAAAACCAGGAGGATTGGGCATCCTACTTTCCGCTGGCAGAATTTTCCATCAATAATCATCGTCAAGAATCCACTGGCAGGTCACCGTTTTTCGGTGCATATGGTTATCATGCACAGTTTAGTACTTTCAGTGGGGGAGGAGCTTCAGTAGTTCCTAAGAGAAGCTGTTTGCTTCGTCACTCTCCTCGGTGTGGCAGGGTGTTCTGTGTAATTTGAAGACCATGGGTGACCGGTATGGCTGACAAAAAACACTTTCCAGGTCCGGACCTGAATGCGAATGTCTTTGTGTGATTGTATACCAAGAATATAAGAATGAAAGTTCCTTCTTGCTGGGACCTAGGTTTATTGGTCCCTACAAAATTACCGCCGTCATTAACCCAGCAGTGTTTCGTCTTGAACTTCCTCTGGCCCTTAAGGTTCACAATGTGTTCCACAGGTCCTTACTCAAAAGGTACGCAGAACCTCTTGAACCCTCACCTCTACCACCACCCCCAGTAATAATTGATGGTAATTTGGAGTTCACGATTTCGAGGATAGTAGATTCTCATCTCCAACGTCGTTCTCTGCCTGTAATACTTGGTGCACTGGAAAGGCTATGCTCCAGAGGAGAGGACGTGGGTTACAGAGTCAGAGGTGAACGCCCCCAGATTGGTTCACTCTTTTCACACCCCTTTTCCTGAGAAACCTGGTCCTGAGTGTCCGGAGGCCACTCGTAGAGGGAGAGGTACTGTCACGGGTGTGTCAGAGGTGACAGACAGTCACCCTGTATTGGCTTGCAGGAGGTCTCCACGTTTGGCAATGCAGACAGCAGCCTAGATAGGAGGCTGTGTTTAGGACCCAGCGACTACTTCCCTTTAGTCTGGGTGTATATATACCTGGTGTGTCTAGGGGGGCGTCGCCGGTTATACTCATTTCTACTTGGAACTTGGCTGAAGCAGCATCTCATCCTCTCTGGAGTCTTGGGGCTGTGTGCCCTGTTGGAGTTCTTCTAAAGCTAAGTTATTATTTCCCTGTGATATCTTCCCCTTTTGTCTTTAGAGTGCTAGCAGAGGTTGACTAGTGCTCATCTCCTTCCACCCCCAGCTTTAGCCTTACGCAAGGGATAGTAGAACGAGGCACGTGATCGGTGACAGCTGCGGAGGTTGTATAGGGACATTAGGGGCAGACAGAGTGACGCTAGTCCAGATTAGGAGGTCACCTCTTCCCCCTTTCCCTAGTGTCTGGGCTCCCTTTTCCTTTCCCCTTTGTGTTGCCCTCACACCTGGCATGACTCTCTGTGTTGCACGCACACCTGGCGTGATATTGACCCAGGGCCCACAATCCTCGGCAACGGGAGGACGTTTTCTGTCCCAAGGTCCGACTGGGTCCTGGCTTCCACCATATTAACCCAGTGTGCCGTCAGAGAGATGTACCGTCCCTGGTCACAAGCACTTGTTCATGTGTCCGTGATTAGGTGGACCTTCCGAGTAAATGCGTTGTTGAGGGCACATCAAATGTTCTGGGACACGTGCTTGTGTAAGGCGGGGATGGCACACCAGGAGAAATAGTTGCGGCTGGGGACCGAGTACCAAGGGACGGCAGCAGCCATTAGGTTGCGGAAAGCTTCCATCTCCACGAGCCTAAAAGGCAACATTTTGAGTGCAAGCATTTGAGAAATGTGGGAGGTTAGTAGTGTGGCCTGTGGGTGGGTGGCTGCATATTTGCCCTTGCGTTCCAAGGACTGGGGTAGGGACAACTGAATGCTGTGCTGGGGCAAGGATGTGGACGAGGTTGATGATGGTGGTAGTTGCGAGTGTGCAACGGCAGGTGCAGGGCGGGAATCATCTTTGCATACACCACGAACAGGGGATTGGCATGCATGCACAACCGTGGAACAAGCAGACACTGTTTCTGGACCCTGGAGTTTGGCCAGCTTAGTTGGGTGCTTTGCTGTCATGTGCCTGAGCATGCTGGTGGTGGTCAGGCTGCTAGTTTTGCTTCCCCTGCTGATGCTGGCCTGGCAGATGTTGCAAATGGCCTTTTTGGGTTATCTGCAGCGTCTTTAAAAAACAACCAGACTCGGGAAGACCTAACAGTTGTATTGGCAACTTCAATCATGTTGGTGTTCCAGGGAACGTTTGCCCAACTTGTGTCTGTGGCCACCACACTGCTTGTTCCTGCCTGTTGTGGTGCTACGCCTCCCTCCACCTGTGTACTGCTGTCCTTGCTCTGCATGTCACCTTGCCAGGTTGGGTCAGTGACTTCATCGTCCACCACCTCATCTTCCACTTACGCTCCATGGTCCTTCACCTGACTTTCTGGCAATTGTGTCTGATCATCATTCACCTCTTGCGACAGTTTCCCAACATCGCCTTTGTGTGAACATGCCTGCTAAAATATTTGGGCATCAACATAATTAAGACGTTTACAACCCATGGCACTCTAGCTAATAGTCCTGGACATAGATGTCCGAGAAAAATTTATGAAAGTTTGATTGCAATGCAGGAGTCATGATGGTGGATAAGCAACCCCAATCAAGTTCCAAAAACATTCAAGATGTCATGCAGGCTCAGGCTTCATCAGTGTCAGCGCAAACTATTTGTCGACATTTGAATGAAATAAAATGCTGTAGCACGAGACCCAGGAGGACTCCGCTGTTGACACAGAGACATAAAAAAAGCTGACAAAAACGTAAGTAAGTCAAAATCCTTTTGGGAAAGCATCTTGTGGAAAGATAAGACCAAGACAGATGGTAGTGCCCAATGTTAAAAAGCTGGGTTTGTGTCCTAGTTTATGGGTCTTCCATCAGGAGAATGATCCTAATCATACTTCAAGAAGTACCCAGAAATTGATGGAAACATAGCGCTTGAGAATTCTAAAGTGGCCAGCAATAAGTCCAGATCTAAATGACATTGAACTCATGTTGAGAGATCTTAATATTGCTGTTAGGAGAAGGCACCCTTCAAATATGACGTGTAAGAAGCTTATTGATGATTATAGGAAGCAATTGGTTGCAGTTATTTATTTAAAAGGGTGTGAAACCAAAGATTAAGATGAGGGTGCCAACAATCTTGTCCGACCCATTTTTGGAGTTTTGTGTGAAATTATGTCCAATTTGCCTTTTTTTCTGTTTTTTTGTGTTGTTCCAATGCACACAAAGAAAATAAACATGTTTATAACAATTTCAAGAGTGCCAACACTTTTGGTCTTGACTACATATATGTATATACATATGAAAAGCACTTTAATTAGGGAAAGCGATAAGCTGCTCTTAACAGATGTGTTTTTAGGGAGCGCCTAAAACTGTGTAAATTGTGGTTTGTCCTAATTTCTTGAGCATTCCAAAGAATAGGTGCAACTTGGGAGAAGTTGGAGCCGGGAGTGGGAGCTACGGATTAGTATGGATGTTAGCTGAAAGTCACTTGCGGAGTGTAGAGAATAGGTAGGTCAATAAACAGAAATTATGGAGGAGATATAGGAGGGTGCCGCACTGTGGAGAGCTTTGTGAGTGAGAACAAGCTTTTTAAATTGGATCCTAAAATGTATGGGCAGCCAGTGCAATGACTGGCATAGAGCGGAAGCATCCGAATAACGGTTAGCCAGATATATGACACTGGCTGCTGCAATAAGGATGGACTGGAGAGGGGAAATTCAAGTGATGGGGAGGCCAATTAATAGAGAATTACAGTAGTCAAGGCGGGAGTGGATCAGGACAACAGTGAGGGGTTTTGTTGTTTAAATGGTAAAAAAGGGGCGGATTCTAGAAGTCTTCTTCAGGTGCAAGCAACAAGAGCTGGTAAGAGATTGTATGTGGGAGGTGAAGAAAAGATTGGTGTCAAACACAGCACCTAGACAGGGAACTTGCTGGCTATGTGTTATTGTGATGCCATATATGGAGAGGAAGATGTCAGATTTAGGGAGGTAAGTAGACGGTGGGAGCAGAAGTAGTTCAGTTTTGGAAAGGTTGAGTTAGAGTGGACATGATGTTGGTGTTGGTGTTCTGTAGTACAGCAGGGATAAGGTCAGGGGATGAAGTGTATAGTTGTGTGTCATCAGCATAAAGATGGTACTGAAAGCCAAATTTGCTGATGGTCTGTCCAATTGGGACCATGTAGCGAGAAAAAAGAAGAATGCCAAGGACTGAACCCTGAGGGACCTCAATAGTGATGAGAAGAAGTGGAGCCAGCGAACGATACACTGAAGGAGTAGTCAGAAAGATAGGTGGAGAACCAGGAGAGAGCGGTGTCCTTTATGCTGATTGCGTAGAACTTAGAGAGTATGAGATGGTGGTCAACAGTGTTGATAACTGCAGAGAGGTCAAAAAGAATGAGCAGAGTGTAGCCACCGTTACATTTTGCTGTGAAAAAGGTCATTGGTCACTTTGATGAGTGCATTTTCTGTAGAATATAGGGGGTGGAAGCCAGACTGTAATGGTTCTAGAAGAGAGTGAGTGGAGAGATAAAGGGTAAGGTGGGAGTAAACCAGACATTCCAAGAGTTTATAGATAAAGGGGAGATTTGGAGACTGATCTGTAGTTATTTATGCAGGATGGGTAAAGAGAAGTTATTTTTTTAATAATGGAGCAATGATAGAATGTTTGAAGGAGGAGGCGAAGATACCAGAAGAGAGCGAGAGATTGAAGATTTTAGTTAGGTGAGAAGTGACGACTGGAGAGAGAGACTGGAGTAGCTGTGAGGGAATGGGATCAGTAGAGCATGTAGTAGGATGAGAAGAAGAGAGGAGCCTAGAGACTTCTTCTTCTGTGACTCAGTCAAATGTGCAGAGTGAGCCAGAGGTGATGTGGGGAGAGATGGGAGTCAGGGCACTTGGTAACTGGGAGCTGATTTCCTGATGGATATTTTCTATTTTCTCTGTGAACTAGGAGGCCAGATCATCAGCACAAATGTCCATGATAGGGGCCTGCACTTTAGGACTCAGGAGAGAGTGAAAGGTGTCAAAGATTTTTTATGGGTTGTTGGATAGTGAGGAGATCATGGTGGTGAAGTACACTAGTGGCCAAAATTGAGGTAGCACCCTCAAGATTTATGAATTTTTATCATTTTGCCAATACAAATCCAAATTTCATGAATGTTTTTGATTTCACAGTAAAGTTTTTAAGTAGAGATAACAAAATCTCATATAGAAACACAATATTAGCAGGAAATTTGTTCATCTGTCAACAAAATGGACACTATTGTCACTCAGATGACTTTGGGAGAGAAGCCATTTATTTGTCCTATTTTCATATCTAACACTAAAATTTTAATACTTTAATACTGCCTGGCATCTACTTGGCATGCTGTCTAAAAATTTTAATACTTTAATACTGCCTGGCATCTACTTGGCATGCTGTCTACCAGTTTGTTTATATCAGATGGTGTGATAATATGAAACCTTGATTTGATGATGGCTGCAATGAGTTCCTGCTTTTCTGAAGCCCGCTGTTTTGACCCCGCTCTTTTGAGCCAAGCCCAGAGATTCTCAATAGGATTGAGATCTAGGCTGTTTCCTGGCCAATTCAATAGCTGGACATTTTTGTCCTTGAACCAAGAGAGACATTGTTTAGCTGTATGGCATGGGGCTCCATCTTGCTGAAAAATAAACGGTGTCTCTTCGCCAAATACATCACGTGCCGAAGTAATGAATTTAGGCTAAAGGACTTCCTTGATGTACTTTTCAGTATTAATTGTTCCCTCAATTACCTGCAGCCTACCAACTGCATCTCTGGACATGCAACACCATACCATAACACTCAGAGGATGCTTCATGGTGGGTACTGTACACTCTGGCAAGCAATCCTCTCCAGGTCATCGCCGAACGTAGCGGACACCGTCGCTGCCAAAGATGGATATGCGTGTCTCATCGCTGCATAAAACATTTCTCCATTGTTCAATGGTCCATTCAGAATGTTCTTTGGCCCACTGCAGACGTTTCTGACACTGTGAGGCATTCAAAAATGGCTTTTTACGTGGTATTCTGGCTCTTAACCCCGCGTTTACCAATCCTCGTCGAACTGTCCGATTGGACACTGTCACTCCAGTGTTGTCAAGCTCCTTGTTGATGTTAACTCCTTGTTAACAGCAGTTGATTCCCTGTTATTTAGGGCGATTCTAACAATTCTTCTTTCAGTCTGAGGAGTTGTAGCCTTCTTCCTTCCTCTACCTGGTTTATTCTTTATTGAACCAGTCTCTTGAAACCGCTTACACTCTTTGAGAATGCTGGCCGGTGAGATCCCGTTTCCAATTCGTGCTGCAATTTCCCAGTAACTGTACTCTTCTTCTCTTAAAGTAACAGCTTTGGCTCTCTTCTTAGATGACCACTCCTGTCTAATACTGCTGGCACAATATCAGTCTTAAATGACACCCAGGTCACTATAAACAAACAGAATACATATCGCAGAAGAGGGCATGTGTTCAAGTAAGTATGTCAGTGAAAACTTTCATTAAATATTGGTGATGGTGAAAAACTGCTGGTGTTGCCTCAATTTTGGCCACTAGTGTAGGTGTGTTTGATGAGGTGAAGGCAGAGTTCTAGGTTGTTGACATAAATTTATAGTAGATAAAGTTTTCTAGTGTGCGAGTTTTCCTCCATAGGCATTCGGCACTCCAAGAGCATCTCTGGATAAATCGAGTTTGCAGTGTGAGCCAGGGCTGTTTTACTGTGTGTTTTGAGATTCTGAGGGTAAGGAATGCTACTTGGTCCAGGGTGCTTCTGAGAGTGTCATTGTAGTGAGATACAGCCAGATCAGCTGAAGAGAAAGAGGAGATTGAGGACAGTGATGAGTGAAGGGAGTCTGTATGTGTATAAGGGTTAATGGCTTGTAGATTTCTGAATGTGTAATAGGTAGGAGTGTGCTGGGATGGGCAAGGATTTGTGAGCGCGAAGAAGAGAATGATGTGATCAGAGAGGGGAAGAGGTTGCGGTAGGAGATTGAACAGAGCCGGACAAAGACCAGATCAAAGGTGTTACCGTCTTTATATGTCACTGAAGCTGAAAGCTGTGAGAGGTCAAGGGGAGTGGTTACAGATAGAAGGTGGAATGTTGAAGTCTCCCAGGATAAGGGTGTCACGGGTGTGGGGCAGTTGGTTGCAGGAGATCTCTTTGTTTGACAATACAGACACCTTCTTAGATCTGTCTCACTCTAGTACCGAGCGGCTACCTCCCTCCTGCTAATTGACACCCAGGCCTGGTTGTTTAAATACTTTCTGTTTGCTACAGGGAGGTGCCGGTGATATTCACATGTTTCCTTGTGAAGGATTGGAGCTATGGCAGTCTTCTTACTTCCTCTCTGGTGCTAAGAGGACGTGTGTAGCCTCTATGAAGTCGGCTCAAGCTAAATTACTTTCCCCCTGTATTTGTCTCCCTTGTTGTCTTTAGTTGTTAGTGGGGACTAACTAGTGCGCATCCCCCCTTCCCTATCCAGGGCCAAGCTTTAGGGAAATAAAAGGTTTGTTTCCTGTGTGGTGATTGGTGAGGAACCAATATAGGGATGAGATGGGAGACAGGGTGATATCAGATCAGCCTAGGAGGTCTCCACTCCCCCTTTCCCTAGTGTCTAGGCTCCCTTCCCCTCATCCCTTCATATTTCACTTAGTCTTTCCCACACCTTGCATGACATTATCACTGGCCGTGCACATTTAGAGGAAAAAAAAACCTGCCACTTGGGTTTAATTGTGTTTTTTTTATTCTGGCGTGTTTTTTTTTTTTCCTTTCTCCTTGGTATGGGTTCAGTTGCAAAGCTCACAAAGCGGCAGTGCGGTCTGTCTCTGGAAGTAAATGACCTCCGCTGTGAGATTCAACAACAGCATCAATGGCTACAGCTCGCTAATGTGGAGGTCTCTGCAGGTAGACCTGTCCAGACTGAACCCAAGGTTGCCCTCCCAGACAGGTTTTCAGGAGGTAGGGAAAAGTTTTTTGTGTTCAAGGAGGCCTGCAAACTGTATTTTAAACTCGACCTTACTCCCCCGGAAGTGAGGAGCAACAAGTGTAGACTATAAGCTCTTACAAGCAAGGTCGCCATTATTTTTGCTGTAATTATTGCATTATCTTTAGCTATGTTACTTATGACTGTTGTATATGAACCTGTGAACTGTTAAGCGCTGCAGAATATGTTGGCGCTATATAAATAAAGATTATTATTATTATTAAGGGGAAATTGTGACCTCACTGTGTGCAGGTAGAACCACAATCTTGCGCTTTGTCTTAACGGCAGGATTCGGCTTGTCTCCAGTTTGTGGACCAGTTTTTTGGGGCCCTAGCCCTCATCTATGATGACCCTGACCAAGTCACCTTGGCTGAGTCTAAGCTACGTCGCCTTCAGCAGGAGAATCGGTCAGTAGAGATGTACAGCTCTGAATTCCATAGTTGTGCAACGGATTCCAAATGGAATGACTCAGCCCTTAGAAGCCAATTTTGTGAGGGCCTTACTGAAAGGTTGAAAGATACTTTGGCAGTATATGAAACTCCTGAGTCCTTGGAGGCTGCCATGTCGTTGGCCATACGTATTGATAGACGCCTTCGGGATAGACGGGTGAGACCACCTCCTCCGGGGCCTTCTTGTTGGAGTTAGGTACCTCTGGGAGTGGTCTGGCAGTAAACCAGTAGTGGGGGAGGTGGAGAAAACCATGCAGTTGAGGGGTGTCTCTGCATTATACATTTCCCCAGAGATTCGCAAGAAAAAAGGCGTATATTTTTTTGGGTGGGAAAAAGGGACATTTCATTGGGAACTGTCCTTTGATTCCTAAGCAAAAGGAGATTTGATTAACTCTTGGTATTCTGGGGTTGGATAAGCAAGCAAGGGGTGCATTTATCGCCAACATGCAGTTCCTGCTTTGTCCTGACAGCAGAGGTGGTGCTAGAGACCAAAACCGAGAACATTTCTGCGTTTGTTGCCAGTGAAGCAGGAGTCAGCTTGGTTAATGCTGAGATTGTGAAAACTCATGGTCTTGCTTGCTGGTCTTTAGCTAAGCCTATACCCATCTTTGCCATCGACTCAGTGCCACTTGCACAGAAAGCATTAACTCAGATTGTACATAATGTAAAACTGAGAGTGGGGACTGTTCATTGTGAAATAATCCCCTGCTATGTCCTGGACGGTCTTCCCACTCCAATTGTTTTGGGTCTTCCCTGGTTGGTGAAACATAATCCGTTGGTGGATTTTCAAGCTGGGGAGACCACTGAATGAGGAGATTACTGCCATGAGAACTGTTTAGATATTTCCCTTGCTACTGTCTCTATGGAAATATTACCTGCTTTTCTGTTTGGTTTTGAGGACATTTTTTCTGTGAGGGGATGAAAGGATTTGCCTTCTCATTGTGCATATGACTGTCCTATTAACCGGAACCCCTGAGCTAAACTACCGAAGTCCAGACTGTAAATTATTTCTGGCCCTGAGAGACAAGCCATGAAGAATTTCATTGCAGAAAGTCTGGAGAAGGGACACATCATGCCCTCATTTTCACCTGTGGTGGCATGGTTCTTCGTGAAGAACAACAATGGCTGTCTACGTCCCTGTTTAGATTTCCAGGAATTAAATCAAATTACCATGCGAGATCCATACGCTCTTCGTCTGATTCCAGATTTGTTCAGCCAGGTTGTGGGAGCTAAGGTATTCTTCAAGTTGGATTTAAGGGGAGTCTACAATCTGGTTAAAATCAGAGTAGGGGATGAATGGAAAACAGCGTTCAATACCCCTGAAGGGCATTTTGAGAGTTTGGTTATGCCTTTCGGTTTGACCAATGCACCTGCGGTGTTCCAGCATTTCAGAAATTATAATTTAATTAAAATATAAATATTAAAATATTAAAATCTAATTATATTTTCCACCATTTGGTGGGGAGGTTTGTGGCGGTCTATCTGGACGATATTTTGGTTTTCCCACCTGATTTGGAGACACATTGGGGGCATCTTAAACAGGTGCTCAAGATATTAAGGGATAACAAACTATATGCCAAACTAGAAAAATGTGTTTTTGCCATTCAGGAGGTCAATTTATTGGGGTACTTGTTGTCATCTTCGGGTTTTTGGATGGATCCAGAGAAGATCCATGCAGTCCTTGATTGGGACTATCCCGAGAACCTGAAGGCTCTACAACATTTTCTGGTCTTTACTAATTTTTACCGGAAATTCATCCAAAATTACTCAGTAATCGTGAGACCCCTTTCTGACATAACTAGGAAGAGGTCTGATTTTTCAAAATGGTCAGATGGCTCCCTCAAAAACTTTTTCTTCCTTAAAGAATTATTTTGCCATGGCACCTATACTCAGTCAACCAGATGTTTCCCAACCCTTTATTGTGGAAGTTGATGCATAGGATGTGGGGGTTAGGGCTGTGTTGTCCCAGGTTTCATCCCCTCGTAAATGGCGTCCATGCGCTTTCTTTTCTAAAATATAGTATTTGGCTAAGACAAATTATGACGTGGGTAATAGGGAACTTTTGGCGATCAAATTAGCATTCGAAGAATGGCGACATTGGGGGCTGTCCATCCTATTGCTGTTATTACTGACCATAAGAACTTGTCATATCTCCAATCAGCTAAACGTCTCAACCCTAGGCAAGCCAGATGATCTCTGTTTTTTATTAGGTTCAATTTTGTTGTCACTTTTCATCCAGGGGTCAAAAATGTCAAGGCTGATGCTTTGTCCTGGAGCTTCCCTGGTAGTGGTGACCATTAGTGATGAGCGAGCATGCTCGCTATTGCTCGTTGCTCGCCCGAGCATCCCACTGCTCGAGATGCTCGGCGCTCGCCGAGTATTTCCGGGGTTGCTCGGCGGGAGTTTGGGTCCCCTCCCTGCATGTTTGGGTTTGGCGAGCGCCAGTCAACATGCAGGGATTGTCTGCCACACACTGTAATGCCACAGCCATGTTGGTTGTGCCATTACAGTGATTGGCTGGCCACACAGCGTCATCAGTTCTATATCAGACCTGGCGCCGCCATGCTCGTCACAGTCACTCCGGAATCAGACAGTGTAGGGAGAGCTGCTGCTGAGCTAGGGAGAGATTTCCTTGTTTCTAGTTACAAAGGGGAATAAGGGAGAGAAATAAAAGGGTACGTAATATATCAGAGTTCTGTTTTGTTTTAACCCAATCATGGACCTATTCGAAAAAATGTGACCATCGAAGCAAACATACTACTGAGGAACGAGAGAAACACACTTCGAAGTACGGTCAAGTATATCATAGAAATATATTTATTAAGTTTTAAAAAGCACAGGTGATGAGTCACAGAACACAGGGAATATTAAGAACAATGCGGTGGAGGGGCACCAGTGGAGAGGGTGCAATAAATAACATGAGATATAGTATATAGACATCCATCAGTATAAGCTGCTGAATAAAATTTATATGAAAGTGCAAGTGCCTGACAATATAACAAAGTGCGGATTTTACAGTATATGATAATGTATAGTGCCAAGTGGCTGATGTCTATAAGGCAAATCATAAATTGAAGTAAATTAATCAGGTGAGATATAGACCAATAAAATGCCATGTAGTATATCTAATGCACAGAAACCACGATAAGATTTAGAAACTAATATGGAAGTCCCTCTGCCTGCGGACTCTACAGGGGTCCGGATAAAGCAGCAAAAACGTCCATGTCTATAGTAGCCAACAATTACTTACATCCACTGTGGATACCTACACCCTCTCAATGACGCACACCCCGATGCGCGTTTCGAAACAGCTGCCTTCATATAGCAGACTGCAGTGCACATAGCAAAAGGAAAAGGGTCCATTCCAGTTCTGTCTGCTGGTGCTTTTACAGATATTTTTAGAAATAGGCTCAGGTATCAGGGGCCAGGAATAATTTGTTTTTTATCTTAATCCTGATTATTTGCTTAAAAATCAATCCAGAGAACACCGTTTATCTGCGCCATTTGCTTGTTGGCACTGCAGAATACAGCAAGGTCCTTTCCATATTACAGCGCTAAAAATCCAGCTATTTAAAACTGTAGTTTGTCCGTCACACGGTTCATATATAATTGTGCTGAAAATATTGCCATTTCTAGCCTCCATTTAAATTTTGTTGCAGTGTGTCAGTGAACTGATTGACACCGGTATGCTGTTAAAAATAGTTACCTACAGGCCAGCTATTTAAAACTGTGATCACATATAAGTTCGCTCTAATTTCTGCCATTTCTGGCCTCCATTAAAATTTTGTTTCAGTGTGTCAGTTAAATTATTCACACGAGGTTGGCGCTGTTAAAAATAGTTACCTACAGGCCAGTTATTTAAAACTGTAGTTTCTCCGTCACACGGATCACATATAAGCTTACTCCAAATTCAGCCATTTGTAGTGAGCGTGGAAGATATTGTACTCCATTTAAAATGGGCAAGGCACGTGGCATTAGACGTAATAGTGATGGTGCATGCAGAGGCCAAGGTTGTGGGTAAGCTGAAATTGTGCCACAACAAACACCCACATCTTCTCGCTCGACCTTCCTGTCCCAATTAATAGGGGACCGCAGAACACAAATATTGAACACAGAGCAGTGTGAAAAGGTTATTGGCTGGATAGCAGATAATGCTTCCAGTCACTTAGCCACCACCACCACCACCTTGTCTTCCACACGGTCAAGTCGTAGTAGCCGTGGTGATGAGACACAATTGCCAGAAAGTCAGGAGGAGGACAGGGTGCGGAAGTGGAAGATGAGGTGGTGGATGATATAGTAACTGACCCAACCTGGCAGGAGGACATGCAGAGCGAGGACAGCAGCACACAGGGGAAGGGAGGCAGAGTGCCCCAACAGGCAGGAAGAAGCAATGTGGTGGCCGCAGACAGAAGGCGGGCAATCGTTCCCCGTAACACCAACACGATGGACGTCGCCAGTACAACTGTGGGGTCTTCCCGAGTCTTGTTGTTTTTTACAGCAGGGGTAGCAAAACTACCAGCCTGACCACCACCAGCATGATCAGGCAAATGGCAGCAAAGCACCTGACTTTGTGGGCCGAACCCCAGGGTCCAGGAACAATGTCTGCCGGCGACACCACTGCTTCTACCGCTGTTGGGGGTGCAAGCCAATCCTCTCCATAGAGCATGCGAAGATGCCTCCTGCCCTGCACCTGTCGTTGAATACATTCAACTAACACCATCAGCAAGCACGTCCATATCCCAGCGCAGCGTTCATTTGTCCATACCCCAGTCCTTGGTACGCAAGCGCAAATACGCAGCCAATGCCCCACAGGCCACACTACTAAATTCCCATATTTTGCGACTGCTTGAGCTTGAAATGTTGCCTTTTAGGCTCGTGGAGACAGAAGCTTTCTGCAACCTGAAGGCGGCGGCCATCCCTCGGTACTTGGCCCCAGCCGCCACTATTTCTCCCACTGTGCCGTTCCCTCATTACACAAGCACGTGTCCCAAAGAATTAGCCGTGTCCTCAACAATGCAGTTACAGGGAAAGTCCACTTAATCACTGACATGTGGACAATTGCTTGTGGGCACATCTTGCTGATGGCACAATGGGTTAACATAGTGAAAGCCGGGACCCAGTTGGACCTTGTGAAGGAACACATCCTCCCGAAGCCGAAGATTTTGGGTCCTTGGTCAATCAGTCTACAGCTCCTGCACCTCATCCTCCTCAGCCTCCTCCTCCTCTTCAGCCTCCATCTCCGAAATGACCACATCAGTCACAAGCTGGAAGCACTGCAGCACTGCCTCGGCCAAGCGGCAACAGGCTGTGCTGAAACTAATATGCTTAGGTAACAAACTGCACAATGCTGAAGAGTTATGGACAGCTCTCAAAGAGCAGGCAGATCTGTGGCTCACAGAGCTGAACCTACAGCCAGGCATGGTCGTGTGTGACAATGGCCGGAACCTGGTGGCGGCTCTGAGGCGAGGCAAGCTCACACGCGTAACATGCCTTGCCCATGTGCTTAACCTCGTGGTTCAGCAGTTTCTCAAAAGCTACCAGGAGCTGCCGGATCTGCTGGTCAAAGCCAGTCTGCCCATTTTGGAAAGTCAGCTACAGCTTCCGCTGCCCTTGCCGTGCTTCAGCAGCATTTGCAGCTTCCTGCTCACTGACTGATGTGTGATGTCCCCATGCATTGGAATTCTACACTGCTGATGTTAGGAAGGATTTGTGAGCAGAAGAGGGCAGTTGTTGACTATCAGCATCAACAAGGCTATTGGTATTCAGTTCAGACTCCACACATAAGACCCCAGGAGTGGACATGGATGTCAGACATCTGTACCATCCTCCAAAACTTTGAGGACTCCACCAAGATGGTTAGCGGTGATGATGCCATAATTAAGGTCACCATCCCACTTCTCTGTCTTTGGAAATGCTCTCTGCTCACAATCAAAGAGGAAGCATTGCAGGCGGAGCATGATGAGATGGAGCAAGAAACCATACAGGGTGATTACACACAGCCCAGCCTCATCTCATCCCAACATGGATTGGGTGAAAATGAGGAAGAGGAGGAGGAAGAAGAACAGGAGCTAGTTTCATGCGCTATAGATACTTGCACAACTGTCATACCGTCTGTTCAGCGTGAATTGCATGAGGACAGGGAGGAGGAGAAGGAGGAGAGCATGATCAGTCATCCTCTTGGTGAGGACACGGAAATCTTTACTGTTAGCAGTTTGGCACGCGTGGCTGAGTTTAGGTTACGCTGCCCCTCGTATTCTCAAAATTTTGGGTGACAGTCATTGCTGGTTGAAGACACTTCTACAACCACGCTACAACTTTATATCTCTTATTTCTGAGTCGGACAGGTCTACAAAAATGGGGCAGTACCAGAAGACCCTTGCTGCGGAACTATTAAAAAAATTCCAATCTGAAAACGCTGGCGGCAGAGATCACAGTTCGTTGGACAACCAAGGAGTACAGCTGAGAGAGACACAACTCCAGTCCAGAAGAGGCAGGGGTACACTGTCAAAGTTCTGGAATAGTTTTCTCAGCCCCTCCCATCGCACAGGCCTTGAGGCGCTGGGTACTCTCATAAAGAGTGCAAAGTTTGGAAGATACTGAGAGAGTACCTTGCCGACCGTACCAACGTCCTCCGTGATTCCTCTGTGCCTTATAATTATTAGGTATCCAAGCTGGATACGTGGAATGAACTGGCTCTCTACCTCTTGGAGGTCCTGGCCTGCCCAGCTGCTAGCGTTTTATCAGAGCGGGTTTTTAGTGCCGCTGGTGGAATTATAACTGATAAGCGCATCCGCCTGTCAACTGAAAATGCTGACAGGCTGACTCTTATAAAAATGAACAAGGGCTGGATTGGGCCAGACTTCTCAACACCACCGAATGATAGCAGCATAACATAAACTCAAATCCAGTGTCTTTTTTTGGGAGGTGTATTCCCATGCACCTTTTCACACCCACACATGGGTATACGCTTCCTGATTTTGGCTATTTGCTCTTGTCCTACTCCTTCTCCTCATCCTCATCCTCCACCACCATATCATCAGGGTGACCGTGGTCCGTGATGCAACACACACATAAATTTTTTAAAGGGTGTTTATGATGCCCGTAAAAAAAATTTTTTATACAGTTTGTTCATGTATTCCCCCCAGGGTTAAATGTTTGTCAGTCCATATACTTTATGCATGGGAATTACAAGTATTCGAGACCCGCTCCTTTCTAATGGGAACATTTTTTTTTCAGGCCCTCCTCCACGTCTTTTCCAAGGTGCATTGGAGTGCCTCCCAATTTTTGGCAGCCCTTGCATTCACTGCATAGGCCAACACTATGGGAGACCCACTTCCTAATAATAGGAACATTTTTTCATGAGGCCCTCTACGTCTCTTCCAAGGGGCATTGGAGTGCCTCCCAACTTTTGGCAGCCCTTGCATTCACTGCATGGGCAAACACTATGAGAGAACCACTTCCTAATAATGGGAACAATGTTTTCAGGAGGCCCTCTGACCTCCACATTTCTTCCAAGGGGCATTGGAGTGCCTCCAAATTTTTGGAAACCCTTACATTCACTGCATAGGCAAACACAATGGGAGACCCACTTCCTAATAATGGGAACATTGTTTTCAGGAGGCCTTCGGACCTCCACATCTCTTCCAAGGGGCATTGGAGTGCCTCACAATTTTTAGCAACCCTTGCATTCGCTGCATAGGCCAACACTATGGGAGACCCACTTCCTAATAATGGGAACATTGTTTTCAGGAGTAGGGGTATTGAGGTGCGTCCAAATTTTCAAAGGGATATTGAGGTATGTCCAAATTTTGGGAAGACCTGCCACTCACTGCATACGCAATAACAGTATAGAAGACCCAATCTTTAGTAATGGGAACAACAAAGCAACAACAAAGCATAGCCGGCTGATGGCTTTCTAAGAATAGCGAGGGCCGACTGCTGGCCCTTTAAGAATAGTAAAGGCCGCCTGATGGCCCTATAAAAATAGGCTTTGCGACTTTCAGTGTCCTTCCTTCATAAATTAAACAGGATGTGTCTGATCATGTCTTACACACCACATGGCCAGATAAGGTTGTAAAATTTTAAAATTACATTTCCCGGTGAATGCATTTGTCACTGTTGAAAGCAATGCAAAAGTGCAAAAACGCATCAGAAACGCTACGTGTGAACATAGCCCAAGGTGTGGAGGAGTATTTTTGTTTTTGGTTATTTATTTTGCCTTATATACAAGTCATTACCCTGGAAAGGATGTTCCTTAACATATTTCCCAGGAAAATCAATTTTGGTTTCGTTTTTGTATGTTTTATTGTGAGTCCGTAAAAGTGGCGTAATTCCTCTGTCAACGTTGTTGACAGCAGTGGTCTGGGAGTCAGAAATGCTTCCAGGGGTCTTCCCCATGCTGTTCCCATGTCATTTGAGCACTGTTCCCATCAATTTGGGCAATTTTTAGGCCTCTGCAGGCCTCCGGGGGGAGTCGCCTGAAAAATGCTTGAGTTTCCACTTAGACTTTCATTTGGCTCGTATCGAGCACCCAAGCATTCCAATTTGCTCAACCCGAGCATTGAGCACCCGAGCATTTTAGTGCTCACCCATCACTAGTGACCATGAGAACTCTGCCCTGATATTTCAGAAGGAGTTAGTCATTTCAGCATTATATCCTGAACTGAAGGGTGAGGTGTTGGAGGCTCAGGGGGACGCCCTTGCCTCCTGCCCTTCAGGAAGGTTATTTGTACCATCTTATCTCTGCCGCAAAGTAATTAAGTAACATCACAACTCTGTGCTTGCTGGTCATCCAGGTGGTAAGGCAACTGTAGACCTCCTCTTTCATTGCTTTTGGTGGCCGGGGTTGCATTGGGATGTGATTGCACACGTATCTGTTTGTAGTTTTTGCGCACGTTCTAAAGTAATGCATACCCGTCCGTTTGGTATTCTTCTTCCGCTACCTAGCCCTAGTATGGACACATTTGTCCATGGGTTTTATTTCTGACCTACCAGTTTCTGCAGGCAAAATGGTGGTTTGGTGGTAGTAGATGGGTTTAGTAAAATGGTTCACTGCATCGCATTACCTGCACTTCCAAATGCCAAGACACTTGCTCAGGTATTTATAAATGAGATTATGAAGCCTCACAGGGTTCCCTCCGATGTGGTGTCAGATTGGGGGACCCAGTTTGTTTCCAAGTTCTGGAAAGCATTCTGTCCTCGACTGGGGTGCAGCTGTCCTTTTCCTCTACCTTCCACCCTCAGTAGAATGGATAGACCAAGCGCATCAATCAGAATTTGAAGACCTACCTCAGGTTTTTCATCTCCGAAAATCAGGAGGATTGGGCATCTTACTTACTGCTGGCAGAATTTGTCATTAATAATCATCATCAAGGATCCACTGGCAGGTCACCATTCTTTGGTGCATACAGTTACCATCCACAGTTTGGTACCTTTAATGGGGGAGAAGCTTCGGGAGTTCTTGAGGAAGAATGTTTTGCTTTGTCGCTCTCCTCGGTGTGGCAGGGGGTTCTGAGTAATTTAAAGATCATGGGAGACAGGTATAAACTTAAAGCTGACAGAAAACGCTTACCAGGTCCAGCCTGAATGTGAATGACTTTGTGTAGTTGTCTACCAGGAATATCAGATTGAAAGTCCCCTCTTGGAAGCTGGGACCTAGATTTATTGGTCCCTATAAAATAACCGCCGTCATTAACCCAGCAGCGTTTCGTCTTGAGCTTCCTCAGGCCCTTAGGGTCCACAATGTTTTCCACAGGTCCTTACTCAAGAAATATGTGGAACCTCTTGAGCCCTCACCCTTACTGCCACCCACAATAATGGTTGATGGTAATATGTAGTTTCAGATTTCAGGATTGTTGATTCTCATCTCCTATGTCGTTGTTAGGAATCAGGCGTTTTCTGGATCCAAAATGGGTTCAGAATCATCAGTGGATACTGTGGTCTCCCATTCCGGTCCAGATGCTGCTCAGCATCGTCATCAGTCCCAACGCCTAGCTGGTGCACGAGACGTACAGGTTGTCTCTTGGGTCTTTGTTCCTAGCAACATGAAGGATAGGTTGCGGAGGGAAACAGGGCTGCTACAGCCTAAGTCCAGGATTCACTGCACTGAGCATGCCGGTGACTTGGCTGACCGTGATTGTTGGTTTGGGAGTCAGCTGATCCGGTGACCTGGAACCGCCTGATTGGTCGCGGGTGACGTCACCAATAATGCAATAAAAAAAAAATTGTACCCTGACAGGCTTGCCTCCAGCGTCCTCCACCGGAACCACCTATGACAGGTTCAGAACATTTAAGGGATCACGGTTAAATCCACACGGATCCAAGTACAGGCTTCTCTGGAGCACCGCACCTGCCGAGACCTTAATCTATGGGGTTGGCCATTATCGCCTCCCACATTATCTCACAACATATATCCCATACACGTGGCACACAGTACCGAGCCAACTGCAGCACGGCACCAGACCATATTTGCCTGTCCGCCATTTATAATTTTCCAGCAGACTTGGTCCTTGTCTCCAGGACACCCTGAACCCAGCACTTTTCTTACTGACGGGCATACTCCATCCGTGTCTATACCCAGACACCTCCTACCGGATTGGTTTCTTTATCTAAGAATTGCCCCTCACTTCTACTTGACTGGTAATTCTTCTCCTTTGTTTCCCGGATGCGTCTATCCACTTGCGACATTGTGATCAAGGCCACAGTGTTGGCCGAAACATCACACTAGTCGCCTCAAGCATCAACCTTCAAGTAAAGTTTCACCTAAAGCATACCATACTTCTCTACGTGTGCAGTGATTTTTATGTTTTATTACTGATGGAACCACTGGCTTCCTTCACTAGCACCGTGCCTTTCCACTTTATTGAGTGCTAGCCTTTATCGTTTCCATGCCGCCAATATTGCAATGGTAGGCAGGGCTTATCCTTTAAATAGCCCGCCCACAAACATGGCGGCGAGCTCTGATCATTGAGCTGTGATGGTGTTATTGTGTGGATACTTGGTCGTTTGGGCTCCACGTATGCTATTGCTGTTATAGTTTCTGACAGGCAGGTTTAGCTGGGGATAGGCAGCCTTAGATGGAGGGAGGCAGGTAGCTTCGTCTGACAGTCTGGCTCCGACAAGGGGGTCACTATACACACCGAGCAGACTGCAGACTCCGTATTTCCGGCACCGCCTGTTAGCCACGTGGAGAGATACGTCTCAGTCCAGTAGCATGCCGGCTGGGAGCACGTATACGGGGTCGTGAATCACACACGCATCCTAGCGCCTGCTGTGTAGTCCCTGTGCAGTAAACAGGGCTATGGATACATTATTTGTCACACATCTCTCGTGCAGTTAACGGAGATAGTGCGAATCCCTATTCCCGTTCTGGTGTGAAGTAACACGGAAGGAATTGTTATTTCAGTTGGTTGTTTTACCTTCTTACCGGGAAGGTGTCCGGCTGCAGTCCTCCAGGCTGCATCGCGGACCCCAGGTTCGGTTGCTTTCCATTATTAATAATGTTGTCTGCAACTGTCCCCTTAACAGTCGTTCCCTACAATACTTGGTGCACTGGAAAGGTTATGGTCCAGAAGAGAGGATGTGGGTTTCAGCATCAGAGGTGAAAGATCCCAGGTTAGTTTGTTCATTTCACACCTCCTATCTTGAGAAACCTGGTCCTGAGTGTCATGAAGCCACTCTTAGAGGAGGGGGTACTGTCATGGGTGTGTCAGATGTGATAGACAGTCGCCCTGCAGTTTGTTGCAGGAGATCTCTTCATTTGGCATTACAGACACCTTCTTAGTTCTGTCTCACTCTAGTACCCAGTGGCTACCTCCCTCCTGCTAATTGACACCCAGGCCTGGGTGTTTAAATACTTTCTGTTTGCTACAGGGAGGTGCCGGTGATATTCACATGTTTCCTTGTGAAGGATTGGAGCTATTGCAGTCTTCTTACTTCCTCTCTGGTGCTAAAAGGACATGTGTGTAAGCTCTCTGAAGTCGGCTCAAGCTAAGTTACTTTCCCCCGTGTTTGTCTCCCTTGTTGTCTTTAGTTCTTAGTGGGGACTGACTAGTGCGCATCCCCCCTTCCCTATCCAAGGCCAAGCTCTAGGGAAATACAGGGTTTAGGTTCCAGTGCGGCGATTCGTGAGGAACCAATATAGGGATGATAGGGGAGACAGGGTGATATTAGATCAGCCTAGGAGGTCTCCTCTCCCCCTTTCCCTAGTGTCTGGGCTCCCTTCCCCTTGTCCCTTCATGTTTCGCTTAGTCTTTCCCACACCTTGTGTGACAAAGGGTTGGTAATTCTGAGAACATGAAGTGCTGCAGCCAGGCTGAAAAATGTTAAAGGAATTTGGTGGGTGAGCCTGGGTAACGGTATAGGACCGCTACTCTAAGGGAGAGGGGATGGAAGAGCCTGATGGTGTGCACCTCAAAAGAAGGGAATGAGGTGATGAAACGGGGGGGGTGACCTGGAAAGTGCATTGTGCTGACAGGAGTAAGCCGACTCCACCACTAAGTCTGTTTTCATGTCTCGAGTAATGGGAAAAATGTAAGCCGCCATGAAAAATAGTGGCAGGGGAAACAGTGTCAGAATCCTGAATCCAGGTTTCAGTGAGGGCGAGCAGATTAAGAGAGTTGATAAGAAAGTAGCTGTGCAGGAAAGGAAGGTTTTGCCTACAGACTCTTGATTCCTGAGTGCACAATTCAAAGAGAGAGATGAAGTCGTACAACTGATGTTAATAAGGTTTGCAGGGTTTCAATGTGAGGTGGGGTAGGGATTGAAGATGGCGGAGGGTGGACCAGGGTTAGGAGAGACATGCCATGAACTAAGTATTTTACCAATATGCAAATCTGGGTAAAGGTATAATGTCCCATTTAGCACTAACATGAACAGAAAAACCAAGAAATAAAAAATGTGCTAGGACCAAAAGTATTCACACAAAAAGTTATAAAACATAAATGATCTTTATTGAACACAGATTAAAAATTCATAAAAAATACATAAAAACCATTCCAAGATACAGACACAAAGACATACTGGTGGGTGAGCGCTGTGGGAAGCCCTGATCATAAATATATATAAATGTATATGGAGTGACCAGTAAATAAATGCATGGGAATATAAATGTATGAACTCCACAAATCACACATGTACAGTATATAGATATAAATAGACAAATTATTATGGGTAGTTACAAAAATATCCCAATTCTACAGGTCACTCATATAGCTAGGGCAGTAAAAGAGCTCAGAGCTCATTTAAACAGTGCTATGCATAACCATACTCACCCACTAACACCCAACACCCATTTCACAAATGCTTCGCCACTGTTTTATTTTTGTAAAGTCAGCAGGGTGTGCTTTGCTACCTAATATATTGAAGCATGTTGTAGCGTCGGCGTCTCTGCGGGCCAGACCCGCCAATCCCCTCACCGCCGCGGTCCCGGTCCAGCGTCCTCCAGCTCTCCTGCTGCTGCCCTGCGTGTGTGCACCTCGTGCAGTTTCCCGGGCACAGTGCTTAGGGCGCGCACTCCCTCCCTCTTAAAGGGGCCACGCACGCCGTCCTAAAGAGTCCCCGGCCAATGGCCGGGGAACCACTCCTATTTAAAGCACCTCCTCCAAAATGGAGGTGCCTATGCAAGATTGTTGTTTATGTACTAACACTCTCCTCAGTCCTCAGGTCCCTGTGCTCGCCAGTCTGTCTATCAGTCTTGCCCGCCTGCCTATCAGCCGTGCTGGCCCACCTGTCTATCAGCCGTGCCCACCAGCCTATCAGTCGTGCCCCCCAGCCTGTCTATCAGCCATGCCAGCCAGCCTGTCTGTCAGCCATGCTGGCCCGCCTGTCTTTCAGCCGTGCCCACCAGCCTGTCTATCTGCCGTGCCCGCCAGCCTGTCTATCTGCCGTGCCTGCCAGCCTGTCTATCATCCGTGCCTGCCTGCCTGTCTACCTGCCGTGCCCGCCTGCCTGCCTACCTGTATCACCTATCTGTCTACCGGCCGTGCTCATCTGCTGTACCTGTCACCTTCAGCCATCTGACCCATGGGAGTCGTCTGCTCTCACAGAAGGTCGGTCCCAGAGTGGCACCTGGTTCACCTTCCCGGTCCCTTCTTGGTTCACGGAGTTGACTTAGCTGCCATGTGGCCAGGGTCGGTCCGGGTAGGCACTTAGTCACACCCCTCTGGTCCCTCCTTGATTCACAGCACAGAGGTTCCACCACCTGGAACCATGCAAGAAAGAGTTATCAGTTTGTCAGGGAGTGCTTCCAGGTGATTCATTACTTACTCCAAATCTTTCAGGAATAATCCAGTTTATTTTTATACAAGCAACGCGTTTCGGCTATACATGAATTTAGCCTTCATCAGGTAAAATCATAATTGTCTTTTAAGGATGCATTTATATAGAATAAAAGAGGAGGAGGAACTAATCCAACCCCTCAATCAATTTTCATCAATTAAAAACACGTGCACTTCTAGAAGGTGTTAAGAAGTTAATTAAAAGTGAACTCTATATTGATTTAGAAAGGGAAAAAAAAACACTATATATTGTTCTTTCCTATTCAATAATTTTTTTTTTTCTCTATAAAATTAATAAAATTATTTGTCATATGACTCCATTTACTATCCTATTTACTACTTCACTGATAAGGGGAAAATTTTTGTGTTGTGTTGTTGTTGTTATTGTTGTGTTCAATAAAGTATTTAAACTAACTTATATGACTACTCTATGTGACGACTCTGGCATTGTGTCTGAGGCCATTCAGTTGGGTTCGGACCATTTGCGTGGTCCTCCCCACATACTGGAGGCCACAGTCATAATTTATAACATATATAACAAAGTCGCTTGTACATGTCAAATGTTGTTCCATCTGAAATATTTCACCTGTACTCTTGGAAACTATTTGTTGTTGTTTATCTGCTATATTATAGCAGCACTGACATTTTTTCTGGTTCATTTATATACTCCAACTTTATTCACCTTTTTTGAGCAATTGTGGATTTTCATGAAGTTTTTCAATCGGCTGGGAGCTACCATGTTCCTTATTGTTTTTCCCCTTCTAAATGTCATATTGGGGACTTGTGGTAATACATTTTGTAGCAAGGGAAAATTAAGCACCCAGAGACAATAACTGTGAGTGGCTCAATGGAGTAAATATGCAAGTATTGTAGATATGGGGAATCTAAATGTATGAGTTCTAATCCCGGCAGATACTGGCTCATCTGTTGGTGATAAATTTGTTATACCTTAGAATTGGGAGAAATATTTTTCCCTTATTGGTGATGTAGTAGATAAGATAAAAAATGGAGTTCTTAATATTGATGACATCGTTATATTCTAGAATCGGGAGAAATAATTTTCCCCTTATCAGTGAAGTAGTAAATAGGATAGTAAATGGAGTCATATGACAAATAATTTTATTAATTTTATAGAGAATTTTTTTTTTTTATTGAATAGGAAAGAACAATATACAGTGATTTTTTTTTTTCCTTTTTAAATCAATATAGAGTTCACTTTTAATTAACTGCTTAATACCTTCTAGAAGTGCACATGTGTTTTCAATTGATGAAAATTGATCGAGGGGTTGGATTAGTTCCTCCTCCTCTTTTTATTCTATATAAATGCATCCTTAAAAGACAATTATGATTTAACCTGATGAAGGCTCATTTTATGTATAGCCGAAACGCGTTGTTTGTATAAAAATAAACTGGATTATTCCTGAAAGATTTGGAGTAAGTAATGAATCACCTGGAAGCACTCCCTGACAAACTGGAAACTCTTTCTTGCACTTTCTGACCAGTCTCCTGCAAGGGAGCTCGTTTTACCTGTTTTTGAGCTGCAGGCCAGCAGATCTAGATGACTACTCCACTCCCGAAAAGACTGGGTTACATACTGGATAACAAAACGCCACAAAGGTGAGAGCAATTTTTAATTCTAATTCGATATTACTAAAATACTACACTTAGATCTGCGCCCCCCTTTCTTTTCTCCTTTTTTCTTTTTTTATTCACCACCTGGACCCGTAACAGTTTGCACAGGCCATGGAATTCAGTTGCTCCCAGATTCCTTCGCTCTCAGACCAGTACCAAGAGGTCTCCCACCAGAGGTCCCAACAGGATACTATCCTGTTCTACCTGCGGACAGTCAACTCCCGCCTGGACGTGCTGTCCACCCCGACTGTGTCCGCCTCTAACCGAGCGGCACCCGCTCCGGCGGCACCTCAACTTAGTGTCGCTGTGGCATCGGACTTTGGACCCTGGCTATCTGCTCCTCCACGTTTTGGTGGTGACCCTGTCCTATGTAGGGGCTTCATAAATCAGTGCATGTTGCACTTTGAACTCCTGGCACACCAGTTCACCTCTGACCAGGCGAAGGTGGCATTCATCATGTTTCACCTCACTGGAGAGGCGTTGATGTGGCTTAACCCTCTGTGGGAGAGGGGGGATCCTCTGGTGTCCGATCTCCAGGCCTTCCTTGCGGCTTTCCAGAAGGTATTCGATGAGCCTGGACGAAAATCTTCTACTGCCTCCGCTCTTCTTCGACTCTGCCAAGGGAGTCTCTCTGTGGGACAGTATGCCATGCATTTCTGGACCCTCGCATCTGAACTTGCCTGGAACAATGAGGCTCTGGTGTCCGCCTTTCCGGACGGATCAAGGATGAGCTAGCCGGTCGTGACATACCTCTCTCCCTGGACGACCTGGTGACATTAGCTACCAGGATTGACATCCGTTTTCTGGAGCGTGCTAAGGAGACGACCCATGAGAAGAGACCTCTGCGTCTCGCTCCAACCTTCCAAAGTCCAGTCTCACAACCAGTATTCCCCCGGGAGTCTTCTCCAGAGTCAATGCAAATTGACCAAGTTAAGATGGTCAAGTCTCGCCAGGAAACCCACCGCACTGAGGGGAGCTGCTTCTACTGTGGCAATATAGAGCATCAGATCCACTACTGCCCGGTAAGACCGGGAAACTCCAGTGTCTAGGACCGCTCAGAGAGGTCGTCCTAGGCAAGAGTTCTTCCTCTCCACCCTTGACTCAGTCCGTTTCTGTTACCAGTGATGAGACCTGCTTCGTCGACACTGCCTATCTGGATTCCGGAGCCGCTGGGAATCTCATTCAACAGGCCGTTGTGGAGCGTTTTCAGATTCGGCTCATGATCGGAAGTAGGTCTTATTCTGGGGTCATTCGTTCAAACTGGCTGGTCATGCCGGCCAGAGGAAGACGCTTCTACTCATTGCCCGACATTATTGGTGGCCCGCCCTGCGCAAAGATGTTGCGGATTTTGTCGCAGTTTGTTCCTCTTGTGCCTAGGCACCAGCCGGTCATCTTCTTCCTCTTCCCGTGCCTTCCACTCCATGGCAACATATTGCAATGGATTTCATCACGGATCTTCCTGTATTGGCTGGTTGTACTGTCATTTGGGTGGTCGCCGACCGCTTCTCCAAGATGGCTCACTTCATCCCTCTGCCTGTGCTGGCTAAGACTTCATCCGTGACATCTTCCATCTCCACGGCTTATCCCTCCACATTGTCTTGGACCGGGGAGTTCAGTTCACTTCTCGCTTCTGGAGAGCCACGTGCAAGCTACTGGATGTCTCTTTGGATTTTTCCTCGGCCTATCATCCTCAGTCCAATGGTCAAGTGGAACGTATCAATCAGATCCTTACCAGTTTTCTTCGCCACTTTGTCAATGCTCACCATAGCGATTGGGTAGAGCTCCTGCCTTGGGCCGAGTTTTCCTATAACAACCATGTGAGTGAGTCCTCTGCTAAGTCTCTGTTTTTTGTGGTTTACGGTCGACACCCCTGGATTCCGTTTCCTGTCTCTGCTTCAGTGGGCAATCCTGCGCTTCTTCAGTCCTCCAAGCGGATGAAGAAGCATGCTGATAAGAGACGTCTGGATCCGCCTCTATTCCGTCCAGGAGACAAGGTCTCGCATTCCTCCAAATATGTCAGTCTCAGGATACCATCATACAAGTTGGGTCCGCTGTTCATCGGTCCGTTCGAGATTCTGAACCAAATAAACCCAGTGGCTTACAAGCTGAAACTCCCTGCCTCCTTACAGATTCCCAATTCCTTTCACGTGTCTCTCCTCAAACCGGTTATCCTTAATGCTTTCTCTGAAGATCCAGGTACCACTCCAGCTCCAGTCTCCGCTGAGGACGTCTTTGAGGTAGAGAACATTTTGGCCATCAAGAGGGTAAGAGGAAACACTTTCTTTCTTGTAAATTGGAAGGGGTTCGGTCCTGAAGAGAGGTTTTGGGAGCCCAGGGAGAACATTCATGCCCCTCGTCTTCTTGAAAAATTTCTTGCGGGCCTAAAGAAGAGGGGTCGTAAAGGGTGGTACTGTAGCGTCAGCGTCTCTGCCTCCTGCCGGGCAGAGACGCCGATCCTCTCACTGCCGCGGTCCCGGTCCGGAGTCCTCCAGCTCCCCTGCTGCTGCTCTGTGTGCGCACAACTCGCGCAGTTTCCCGGGCACTGTGCTTAGGGTGCCCGAGCGCTCCCTCCCTCTTAAAGGGGCTGCGCACACCGTCCTAAAGAGTCCCCGGCCAATGGCCAGAGGACTACTCCTATTTAAAGCACCTCCTCCAAAATGGAGGTGCCTGTGCGAGATTGTTGTTTGTGTGCTAACACTCTACTCAGTCCTCAGGTCCCTGTGCCCGATAGCCTGTCTATCACCCGTGCTCGCCCGCCTGTCTATCAGCCGTGCCCACCAGCCTGTTTATCAGCCATGCCCGCCAGCTTGTCTATCTGTCGTGCCCGCCAGCCTGTATATCAGCTGTGCCCACCTGCCTGTCTATCAGCCATGTCCACCTGCCTGTCTATCAGCCGTGCCCACCTGCCTGTCTATCAGCCATGCCCACCTGCCTGCCTGCCTACCTGTATCACCTGTCTGTCTGCCGGCCATGCTCATCTGCTGTAACTGTCAGCTTCAGCCATCTGACCCGTGGGAGTCGCCTGCTCTCACAGAAGGTCAGTCCCAGAGTGGCACCTTGTTCACCTTCCCGATCCCTCCTTGGTTCACGGAGTCGACAAAGCCGCCGTGTGGCCAGGGTTTGTCCGGGTAGGCACTTAGTCACGTCCCTCTGATCCCTCCTTGCTTCACAGTACAGAGGTTGCACCACCCAGATCCATAAGACATGTATATTTGTGAAAGAAATGTTGCACTATTAAACTCAGTATGTGGGCCATGCATGAGGCATGAGATCCTATGCCAAAATGTAAGGCAGCCAGAATATTCTTGGCATGGTTGCTCATGACAATTCCGAATTGCAAATCACAGAGAACAACCCAGCAGGAAAGTTGCTGCTTGATGCATAGCAGAAACTCGTATGGCTTTTCTATCCATCTAGTTCCATAACCTGACTGCTGAATTGGCCTGGAACAATGACGCTATCTTTGCTGTCTACTACGCTGGCCAGCCTAGTTGTGTCATAGATGTACTTGCAGGTAGATATTTGCTTTGTTCACTTGACAATGTATTCTCCATCGCTACTCATATGGACTTACGTTTTAAAGAACGGTCTGGGGAAAAAACTCTGGCTTCATAATAATAATAATCTTTATTTATATAGCCCCAACATATTCCGCAGTGCTTTACAATTCAGAGGTTCATATACAACAGTCATAAGTAACAGTTAAAGATAATACAATAATTAAAGCAAAAATAATGACGATCCTGTTCGTAAGAGCTTACAATCTATAATGAGGTGGGGGTGACACAAAGTACAAGTGTTTATTTACTATGATGGTCCAGCCATCTTGAGGGAATGAGGGATAGATAAAGGCTGCATGGGCTAGTCACCAGCCAGTATGTGTAGTGCTTTTGGGTGCGGTGGAGTTTGGTGAATTATGTTTGGAGAAATAGTGAATGGGAAATAAATATATAAAAGGATGTCGATTAGAGAACATGATAGGCCACCCTAAACAAATGTGTTTTTAGGGAGCTGTGTAAGTTGTGATTAGTCCAAATTTCAAGAGGAACAGCATTCCAAAGAATAGGTGCAGCTCGGGAGAAGTCTTGGAGTCGGGAGTGGGAGGTACGGGTTAGTGCGGATGTTAGTCGAAAATCGCTTGAGGAGTATTGAGAACGAGTAGGCCGATAAACAGAAATGAGGGAGGAGATATAGGAAGCTTTATTAAAGATTTTATATACAGTATATTTAACAGAAATTATAACAACAAATACAAAAATTAAAACGCTAAGTGCAAGTCAATAGCACAGAAATAGACCCAACATGGTCTAATTATGAAATTTAAACATAAAATAATTATTATTACCGGGTCCCTAAGAATATATAATAGCATCAATAGAATCTCATGAAGGGGCACTAAAGTTAGGGCTTGAGGTGCCAGACTTTTACCAGGTCCGCCCTACTGTACATTGGACTAAAGGCCTAGAAGAAGTCAGGGAAAGAAAAACATATTTCCATGCGCTGGGTTGCAGCAATCTCCGCAAACCACTCCTCCAAGGAAGGTGCCTCTGGAGACTTCCAGTGGCAAGGGATTATGGTTTTGTCTGCCTGTAGCAGATATCGCAGGAGAGATTTTTTGAAGCTGGATCCTGACACAGGGAACATAAATAACAGGGTATCTTTGGGTTTATTAAGATTACTACCCCAGCAACCTCCTGGATTACCTTAAGGACTCCCTCCCAAATGGCTACTAGGTCCAGATTAGACCGCCAAATGTGAACTATCACACCTTCACTCGCTCCACAAGTTCGATGTGCCTGGAAACCATTTGTATAGAACCAAGGGAACTCCATACCACCTAGAGACTATTTTATAATTGATCTCTTTAGCTTTAGTTGCAAAGATAGACTTATGGGATAGGTGGAAACATCTATACTATTGATCATTTGTGAATTTTAGTTTTAGTTCCAATTCCCAGACGCTACATAAATGAGGGAGAGTTTCCAGCTCTGGGGCTAAAAGAAGTTTAAAAAGAATTGAGACTGCGCGATTTATTTTCGTAGGAGCAACACTTTTTGAAAGGCTGAAAGGGGAAGAACATGCTCAGAACTGCTGGCGAGGCAATGATAGAAGTGTTTGCAATTGGAGATATTGAAAATTATGACATCCTGTGGGGGTTTTACCTTGTAGAATTGCACGCAGAGGGAAGAGGGATCCCAGAAGAGCAATTTGGCCAAGACGAAGAGGTTTTACTTTAGTACTTTTTAGAAATACATTGGCGGAATCCCCAGATGGGAATTCCGGATTGTCCATTATGGGAAAGAGAGAAGCATGGTAATCAATCAGTGGGGCAACAAGTTTAGAAGTAAATTTTAAGAGTGTGACTTTCACAAAATGATGTCTTGATATTTCTACGACAAGGGATATGAGGCCAAATCCAAGGCAGAATAGGAATGGAGAGCTGGCAAGCATCCTGTGCAATGGAAACCTAGAGCTTAGCGGGGGAGATGTGAACCAGGTCTAGAACCCTGGAGTACGCAGCCGCCTTGTAGTACTCCTGCGACAGTCAGGTAATCCCGTACCATCCATGTCTTTAGGTCTGATCAATGTGGAGGATCTGATCCTGGGGTAACCCGTCGACACACAAAGTGACTAAATATACGCTGAATTTTGTTCCAGAAAGGAGAGGGAATATGAATCTGAATGGTCTGGAGAAAGTATAGCAACTTCATAAAGACTGTCATCTTTATAATACTAATCCTCCCAAACCAGAACTCAGAACGGTTCGAAGAAGTCAATTCCCTCTCCAATCCAGACAAAAAGAGTTGAAAGTTAGCAGAAAACAATTTAGAAAGGTCAGCGGACATATGAATTCCCAGGTATACAGTTGTGTCGTCATTTGGCCATCAAAGGGGAAATTTTAATTTCAAAGTTTTTACCTCCCCAGGGGGTATAGATATGTTGAGGGCCTCGGACTTATCCATATTAATTTTAAAATTTGACCATTTCCTAAATCTATCTAGTTCCACCATTAGTGAGGGAAGTGAAATATGGGGGCTGGAAAGATAATTCAGAAGGTCATCTGCGAATGTATTCTCGATTATTGATCACTATACCAGAAATGTTAGGGTTATTTCAAATTGCCGACATTAGACTTTTCATTACTAGTACATAGAGAAGGGGCAACAATGGGCAACCCTGGAAAATGCCATTTTTAAATAAAAACTGGTCAGAGAGAGAACCATTAATTTTTAGTCTTGCAGAAGGCCTCTGGTAGAGAGTGGTTATTTTGGACTTAAGAATTGGGCCTAAACCAATGAAGTCTAAGGTTTGGGTAATGGAGTGCCACGAGACCCTATCAAATGCCTTTTCAGCGTCAAGGGATAAAATCATAAGAGGGGAATTATGTGATGAAGCAAAGTTGAAAATATCTAAAGTTTTTAGAGTATTGTCTCGACCGTTCTTGCCCGGGACAAACCCCACCTGGTCTGGTGGAAAACAATCAGGAGGCAGCTGATTTAATATGTTGGCTATTAGTTTGGCATACATTTTTATATCTACATTTAAATGCAATATTGGGCGAAAGCTAGTGCATAGAAGCGGGTCTTTCCCAGGTTTGAGAATGACTGTAATATGTGTAGATGTGGCCTCAGGGGGGAAGGGTGAAGTTTCCAATATATGGTTAAAATGTGACGCCCTGCTGTGCATGGAGTCACAGATCCAAGGGGGGTGCATTTCAGGTTTTCTCCACAAGAGGCCCTCAGAGCATGCACACACCTCCACCCTACCTCAGAACCACCAGAGGGAGCCCTACAGGGATATATAAATAGGGATGGTGGAGATAGGCAGGGAGTTCTCAGCAGGTTTCTGCAGAGAGAGAACAGTCTGGAGTCTGCTGCAGCCAGGGACAGAGAGACAGTGTGCCAGCAAGTTCTGCAAGCAGTCTAGAGAGCAGAGAAGGAGACAGCTAGGAGTGTTGCCGACACTCTAGAGAGCAGCAGAAGAGGCAACCAGCTAACTGCCAGTGTGCATAGCCTAGTGAGGGCCCAGAGTAGGTCGAAGGCTAGTGGAACAGTAGTATTGGGGACAGAGGAGCTTCGTAAGCTCACCCCAGAAATATACCGGACACCGGCTCCGAGTCTGCAGAGCAGTATACCCTCTGTGGAAAACAGCCGGATCTTTCCTGGAAGACTTCAGGTCTCAGGATAGCCCAGGAGCTGACCCATAGCAGGACCAGGAGGCACGGAGGCTCCGCCATACCAGGAGCGTGCTTTTCAGCAAAAGGCCCTAACACCAAGTCAGCCGGCGCATCACAAGGACTAAGTTAGGCCTAGATTCAGACGGGACATAAACTACACGAAGCGGCAAGGATACAGGAGGCCCTATACCTGCTCACTGGGGAGAGACCTGCAGTGCACCCCTCACCCTACAGTGCTCCGGGCGGTACCGCAACTCCACCAGTAAAAAGGTACTGAAGCCAAACGTGAGTGTGTCTCCCATTTTTCCTTGGACCCAGCTGGGTCACCGCCATATCGTGCACCTTACCAAACACCGCTGCCCTGAGGCCTAGCTCCACCTGTGGGGAGCTACACCATCATAGTTGCCGTAACTCCGGCCTCAGTGGACTGCCGCAGCGCTGGTGGTCCTCACCAGACACCACAGGTGGCGTCACGAACTTTGACATTTCATTTTCCTTTCCCCTTTTTTAAGAGAGACCCCAGAGTACGGGCCCGGGAGCCGACCACTGCGACATCCCCCAAGACCAGACATTAAGGCCCGGGCGCCGAGTAGTCCCCATCCCCTGGGCGCCACATCTCTCTAACTGGCGTCACGAACAGGATTGAGTGCCCGTTGCCACCGGGTACTGTGCTCCTTAAGAAACTGTAAAACTCACAGTGGTGAAGCTTTTCCCGCCATTTTCTGGAGTTTCCCGCCACTGGCCGCCATCTTTCTGGTCGCCGCGCGGGAAGAAGAGGGGCGTAACCGCTGGAAGCGCGCAAAGTCGAGGACACGCCCCACGCACTGACGCAGCGTCAAGTCCTGGCAGGAAGCCCCAGCGAACGCTCTGATGTGGAACCTAAGAGACGCAAGGTCCTACCAGAAAACCTCCGCCTGCGGAGCTGCTGTCAACAGAAGGAAGGTAGGCCACGGTTCACTAGGGGGGCGCCAAGATGTTGCAGCAACAACCCGACGCCGCGGCCCAGGCTGACAGCCCCAATGATGCACCCGCCGCCGCCGCGCAAGACTAAGCAGCCGCTCCATCACCAGGGCCTGTAGCCCCTATCGTACCATTGACTTTACCATACATGCCCGGAGCAAAGTGGCTTCCCCAGTACAGCGGCAAGCCAGACACCCTGTCTGGATTCAAGCGCAAAATACGCAGCATACTGGACATGTATTCTATGATGGGCAAACAAAGAGCTGCAGTAGTAGTGGGACAATTGACTGGTGCTTCGGAGAGAGAAGTAGAGACTTGGTCGGCCGCAGACCAGGAATCAGTGTCCGCAATTTTCAAAAAGTTACAGACTGCCTTTGAGGACCGCACTGAAGCAGACCTCCGGATGAGGTTCTACCAATGCTCTCAGAAACCGGAGGACAGCGTTCGGGACTATGCCTGCCGTTTACAAGGGGCCCTGCGAGCTCTAAAACAGGTTAGTCCAATTAGCATAACTAATGAGAGTAAAATGCTAAAAGAACAATTTGTCCGGGGGCTGAGGTCCCAAGCGGAGGGCACGACTGTGCATTGGTGGTCCTTGGATCATCCAGATGCTACCTTTGACACCCTTAAGGATATGGCTATAAAGGGACTGCAACCCTTGGAGACGGCAGATACTGCAATCCAACGTTACCAGGGTGGGGCCACTCCAACACGAGCAGCACCCACCTTTTCCCCACTGGCTGCTGAAGCCAAAATGCAGGCAGCGCCCCCCTATTGAGCTGGACTGTCTGCGCTCAGAAGTGCGCCAACTGACCAAAAACCTAGCCACTGTGATGAGTGCCCTGCAGCTACGGACGGAGCCAGAGACAGAGGAAAAGATCCTGCTAGCTGACGGTCCTGAGGATGTCCCCTGGATGAACCGGAGGAGAAGGAGGACGTCGCCACCCCGGAGGAGGACATCGCCACCCCGGAGGAGGACAACGCCACCCCCAGGAAGGACCAACAACCAGCGCCATCCTCACCAAGACTTTGTCTGCCACCGCTGCTAGAAGGCAGGTCACACAGTGCACCAGTGTCCTTTAAACAAGCAAACCCTGGGTCCGAGGGCCAACACCCAGGAATAGACTCAGCAGGCCCCTCAGACTGGCACCGCAGGTTCGTGGGAGGAAGACCTTTCCTATCCATCATACTGGACGGCATTGCGATACCTGCCCTGCTGGACACCGGATCCCAGGTAACAATTATACCTGATATCCTCTATAGCAAATACTGGTCCATGGACAGTCTACAACCCCCAAACCCAGACTTTTCAGTATATGCCTCTAACGGCCTCCCTCTTGACCTACTTGGGGTTAAGAATGTAGCAGTAAAAGTGGGGAGAGTGGAGTTAAAGGACCAGGGACTCACTGTAGTGAAGACTGTCAATGAGGAAAATGGACTGAATGTGGTACTAGGCACTAACATTGTTGGTAACTGTTTGGAGGAGGTTGTGTTTTTACTCCAACAGCTTGCTGATGTTGCCAGACCAGGGCAGAAGAGAGCGATCCAGAAGGAGATCCGAGCCCTGATGTACCAGCAGCAAGTGAAGCTGACCGGTGGTGAGATTGGTAGCATGCGGGTAACAGACCCGATACCCATTGTGATTCCCCCAATGAGCGAAATGCTTATCTGGTGTAGAGCAGCAATAGGTCTTAAAGGACAGAGCTACCAGGCGGTAGTAGAACCCCTTAGCTCAGAGCACAGACCTACACTCTTAACTGCCAGGGGGGTAGTAGACGTAAGCAATGGGAGGGTGCCCGTCCGTCTTCTCAACTATGGGGAAGACCAGGTCAGGCTACCACGTTATGCCACTGTTGCCAAACTGTACGCTGTAAATAATAACTCCATTCACACGGCGGAGTCCTTAACCTCCCCAGACCAAGTGGAGGATAATGACCCTACAACACAGGAGGAGGATTGGTGTCAACAGCTCCACGTTGGGACAGACACCACTCCTGCCCACCAGAAACAGGGAGTACACCGGGTGGTTCAGGAATACGAGCAGGTATTCAGCAAACACCCACTTGACTTTGGGAGGATTAAGGGGGTACAACATCACATCCCCACAGGCAACCATCACCCCATCAAGGAACGGTACAGGCCTATACCTCCAGCACACTACCAAAAAGCCAAGGAGATGTTGCATGACATGAAGAAGGCAGGGGTAGTAAGGGATAGTTGTAGTCCCTGGGCAGCTCCCCTTGTCCTAGTCAGGAAGAAGGATGGAAGCATGAGAATGTGTGTAGATTACAGACAAGTAAATCGCATTACACATAAAGATGCATACCCTTTACCCCGTATTGAAGAATCCCTGGCTGCCTTAAAGTCTGCAAATTACTTTTCCACCCTTGACCTCACTAGTGGGTACTGGCAAGTAGCTGTGGCTGAGGAGGATCGGGAGAAGACGGCCTTCACCACCCCGATGGGACTCTGCGAGTTCAACAGTATGCCGTTTGGACTCTGCAAAGCCCCGGAACGTTCCAGAGATTGTTGGAGTGCTGCCTGGGACACCGCAACTTCGAGACTGTGTTACTATAGCTGGATGACGTGATTGTGTACTCCAAAATGTATGAGGACCACTTGAAGCACCTGGCGGAGGTATTTGAGTCACTGTCCCGGTATGGGATGAAGTTGAAGTCCTCAAAGTGCCACCTGCTCAAGAAAAAGGTACAGTACCTGGGGCACATTGTTAGTCCAGAGGGAGCAGCACCAGAACCAGAGAAGGTCGCTGCCATCCAGAAATGGCCGGAGCCGAAGAACCTCAAGGAGGTGCATCAGTTCCTGGGACTAGTAGGATACTACCGGAGGTTTGTAAAAGATTACACGAAGAAAGCAGCGCCTCTGCAAGACCTCCTGGTAGGACAGTCCCCCAAGGGCAGAAATCCCCCATTCCACTGGGGTAAAGAACTGGCTGAATCATTTCAAGAAATGAAGGAGATCCTGACAGGTGATGAGATCCTAGCCTACCCTGACTACAGCCAACCGTTCCTGCTGTATACTGATGCCAGCAATGAAGGATTGGGAGCTGTCCTAAGTCAGAAGCAGAATGGCCAGGAGAAAGTCATCACGTATGCAAGCAGGAAGCTCCGCCAAACCGAGAGGAACCCAGAGAACTTTAGCAGCTTCAAGTTGGAGTTCCTGGCCTTGGTCTGGGCCATCACAGAAAGGTTCAAGCACTACCTAGCCTCCAGCAAGTTCATTGCCTACACTGACAATAATCCCTTAACTCATCTTGAAACAGCCAAGCTGGGAGCCATGGAACAACGATGGATGGCTCGGCTGTCAAACTACCAGTTCACAATTAAGTACCGGGCGGGCCGCAAGAACGCCAAAGCCGATGCCCTGTCCAGGATGCCTCACCAGTCAGACACAGAAGAAGAAGTGGATGACCGGGAGGAGATTGAGCTACCTGCCTTTCATCGGAATGGGATGATCCACGAGCAACGAGCCTCCAGGAGGCAACGCGGTAAGACGTTAAACCTTTTGCCTCTCCACAGCTGGAAGGAGACCCAGGATAGCGACCCGGTTGTCAGCCGTATCAAGGAGCTGATAACCCAAGAAGGTTCCTCCCTGGAGAAGGATGCGTCTCTTCAAGCAAAGCAGCTGTGGAATGAGAGAAGCTGGCTGTTTATCTACCGTGAGAAGCTGTGCCGGAGGTACGTCAATCCGAAAACCCATGAGATGGTGTGGCAGATAGTGGTCCCTAAGACGGACATCCAGATGGTGTTGGAGGCCTACCACGATCAGGCGGGGCACTTTGGCTGGAAAAAGCTAGAGACCCTGTTGAAGTGTCGATTCTACTGGGTGGGAATGCGCAGCTCCATTGAGAGGTGGTGTAGAGACTGTGGACCCTGTAGCCTAAGAAGAAAAGACTACAGCAGCCAGAAGGCACCCCTGCAACCCATCAAGACGACTCGTCCCCTGGAGATCGTGGCCCTGGACCATGTCAAGTTGTCACCCAGCCGGTCAGGATATACCTATGCCCTGACCATGGTGGATCACTACTCCAGGTTCCTGGTGGTCGCCCCTGTCAAAGACCTGACAGCAGAGACAGCAGCGAAGACATTCCAAGCGTACTTCTGCAGACCCCATGGATACCCTGAGCAGGTACTGACTGACCAAGGCCCGGCCTTCGAGGCTGAATTGTTCAAGGAGTTCTGCCATCTGTACGGGTGTAAAAAGATCAGGACTACACCATACCACCCCCAAACTAACGGTCTCTGTGAAAAGATGAATAACATCATCATCGACCTGCTGAAGACAATACCATTAGAAGAGAGAAACCAGTGGCCAGACCTACTACCTGACCTAGTGGATCTGTATAATCACATACCAGTAAGTTCCACCAATTGCACTCCGGCATATCTAATGCGGGCAAGACCTGGGAAGTTGCCCATGGACCTGGAGCTTGGTGTTGTAGAACCTGAAGCTGATGTGACCACTGAGGACTGGGACACGACCAGACAGGAGCGGTACAGGAGAGTCCAAGCCTGTGTCGAAGACAGTCTCACTCGGGTGAGGGATAAACAAGCGGCACAATACAACAGAAGTGCACCAGCAGAACCCTTCACACCAGGAGAAGTGGTATTGAAAAGGAAGCGGAGGAACCACAAGCTTGATGACCAGTGGGAGAGAGAACCCTACACTGTGTTGAATTCAAGGTTTGACAACAGGAAAGCGTGTCTGATCAGCAAAGATGGAGGGAGAACAACTGCAACAGTATCTAGGGACCACCTGAAGTTGTGTCCAGATCTGCTAAAACTCCAAGAAGAAGTGCCTCTCATTTTCCCGGAGGAACCTGATGAAGCAGTAATACATACTGATTTAGGAGACTTCCCGGCAGATTGGCCTCATATCGGAGGAGCAGTCATAATTCCAGTACTCCAATTCTTCTAACAGCCAGAAGACCCTCCACAGCAAGTTGAACCTGTAAGTGCTGCAGAAGAGCCTAGTGCCGCAGAAGAGCCAGTTCAGGAAGAATCCCGGGAAGAAGGATCCCCAGCAGAAGCAGAGCAAGAAGGCCCAGCCAATGGTGAACTTGTCAGCCCAGTAGCGAGGTTAAGGCAGTTTTTCAATTCCATCGCTAGTAGAACAAACAGGGTAGCTGAGAGAAACACTGACACTACACAGACCACCGCACTATGCAGATCTACACGTAGCACGAAAGGTCAACTCCCTGTCAGGTACACTAAGTAAAATAGTTAAACCTCGACAGATGTAGATAGTTACCCCTGGGGTATTGTATTGTATTGTATTATATAATACTGTATATTATTGCATTATTCTGCGTATGTATTGCTATGTATTTATTGCCTTTACATGCCTTTAACTTATATTTTTCCCCTGTAATGGACAATCAAAGTTAAACGGACACTTTACTTATTTGCTTCCCATTACCCGCTTGGGTATCTAAGAACTCTGAGGCTGAGGACTTTGTGCAGCCCAAAGACTTTGTATTGTAAATATTTGTGCTCCCTGGAGTGCCCCTTTGAGCAACCTCTCCGGAAGAGACTTGGACTTTCTAGTTGCTCATTGCCAATTATTTATTGCATGATATACATGTATTCATTACTAACTTGTTATGCAACGTTCAAGTCTCCTAACCTCCCATAAAGGGAAGCTTGTTATTTTTGTTATTACAAAAATGTGCTTCAGCCCGGGAGTGCTGAGTTCAACTAGGGGGGAATGTGACACCCTGCTGTGCATGGAGTCACAGATCCAAGGGGGGTGCATTTCAGGTTTTCTCCACAAGAGGCCCTCAGAGCATGCACACACCTCCACACTACCTCAGAACCACCAGAGGGAGCCCTATAGGGATATATAAATAGGGATGGTGGAGCAAGGCAGGGAGTGACTCAGCAGGTTTCTGCATAGAGAGAACAGTCTGGAGTCTGCTGCAGCCAGAGACAGAGAGACAGTGTGCCAGCAGGTTCTGCAAGCAGTCTAGCAGAGCAGAGAAGGAGACAGCTAGGAGCGTTGCCGATGCTCTAGAGAGCGGCAGAAGAGGCAGCCAGCTAACTGCCAGTGTGCATAGCCTAGTGAGGGCCCAGAGTAGGCTGAAGGCTAGTGGAACAGTTGTATTGGGGACAGAGGAGCTTCGTAAGCTCACCCCAGAAATATACCGGACACCGGCTCTGAGTCTGCAGAGCAGTATACCCTCTGTGGAAAACAGCCGGATCTTTCCTGGAAGACTTCAGGTCTCAGGATAGCAGGACCAGGAGGCACGGAGGCTCCGCCATACCAGGAGCGTGCTTTTCAGCAAAAGGCCTTAACACCAAGTCAGCCAGCGCATCACAAGGACTAAGTTAGGCTTAGTTTCAGACAGGCCATAAACTACACGAAGCGGCAAGGATACAGGAGGCCCTATACCTGCTCACTGGGGAGAGACCTGCAGTGCACCCCTCACCCTACAGTACTCTGGGTGGTACCGCAACTCCACCAGTAAAAAGGTACTGAAGCCAGACGTGAGTGTGTCTCCCATTTTTCCTTGGACCCGTCTGGGTCACCGCCATATCGTGCACCTTACCAAACACCGCTGCCCTGAGGCCTAGCTCCACCTGTGGGGAGCTACACCATTATAGCTGCCGTATCACCGGCCTCAGTGGACTGCCGCAGCGCTGGTGGTCCTCACCAGACACCACAGGTGGCGTCACGAAATTTGACATTTCATTTTCCTTTCCCCTTTTTTAAGAGAGACCCCAGGGTATGGGCCCGGGAGCCGACCACCGCGACATCCCCCAAGACCAGACATTAAGGCTCGGGCACCGAGTAGTCCCCATCCCCTGGGCGCTACAAAAAGACTGAAGCATCAAAGATATCAACTGAGAGGGGAAGGTTTTGTAGAAATTGGAAGATGGTCGGGGCCCAAAACTCGGCATGGATAGCTGTCTACAATTCTTGATCTGTATGACTGTGATCTCCATGGCATATTAATTTAAACACTGCCTCATTGCGGTGAGCCCTGGCTGCACAGTACGGAGGTGGGGGGGGGGATTCACTCTGCACTGTTGGATCGCGTGTCCCATTAAGGCAGAAATTAAGGGTTCAGGAGGAGGCCCTAGAGGAGGTGGAGGAGGCAGAAGCAGAGGAGCAAGTGTTAGATACAGAGGTTTGTCCCACAATCCTTGGGGATTCTAAGGCTTGGTGTCTAGTGGTTTAGTCCTCCATCCCCTTGTGTGCAGTGGTTTATTTCTCCAACCCTAAGTGTTTTGTAGTTTATTTCTCCAACCACTGTTGTCTATTGGTTTAGTTCTGCATGTTCTGGTGAGTATTTGTTTCGTTCTCCAACCCTAGGTGTTTAGTAGTTTAGTTCTCCAATCCCTGTTGTCTAGTAGTTTAGTTCTCTATCTTCTAGTGGATAGTGGTTTAGGTCTCCATCCCCAAGCACCCTGCAAGCCTTGGGGATTCCAAGACTTGTAGAGCAGCCCATTGCCCGCCTGCCCCCACAGCCACCAGAGTCACTCAGTGCCCAGTCAGTGAAATGTAACGTCTCTGGCCATGCTTGCTTGTCCAGGTGTTGGTGGTGAAATGCACCCTGGCAAACATAGTTTTTTTCAAGCAACGGGTGATGTTGTCTGCCACATGCTGGTGTAGACCAGGCACATTTTTCTTAGAGAAATAATGGTGACTGGAAAACTGGTACTGGGAGACTGCGATGGCCACCAGCTTTCAGAAACCGTCTAGATCCACCAAAAGCAAAGGCAGCATTTCCGTGGCCAACAGATTGGAGATGGTGAAGTTCAAGCTCTTTGCTTTGGCATGTGTAGGAGCAAACAATCTTTTATGTGACCACAACTGTGGGATTGAGGGCTGGTGGCCATGACTGTGGGTTTGAGGGCTGGTTGCTGTGCTGAGAGACGGTGGAGTAGGGTGAACATGACAAGCTGCTGGACTGTGAGAGAGGTGCAGGCGGAGATGATACAGCAGATTGAGAAAGATGGGGTGTGTTCAGTGTCTGAGATCAGTCAAAAACAGCAGGCATGTCCACTTCCATAATAGCTGACGGGCTCTCACTCCCCCCACTGTAGCGGGTAAACAAGTGCAGGTTCTGCTTGTCGTGGTTTCATCACTTCGTGTCTGTGTGGGAAGCTGCAACTTAACCTCCTCGTCTTCCTCCTCCTCCACCTCTTCTGCTGAGCTACTCAGCTGAATGGCTCTGGGTTCACACCAAGTGGGATCTACAACCTCATCGTCATCCTCTCTGTTCTCCCACTCCTCGTCCTGACAGTCATCCTCCTTCTCTTCCTGCCCTGATAGAACAGTACAGTCAATGTGCGCCTCAAGTATCTGAGTCTCATTAGGATCACCTCCACCCCCAGGGTTTAACATCTGGTGATGAGGGTTTGGATTCTACTCGGACCCTACTTCATCCTGCCCTGGATCAAACGGAAAAAAATGTGGGCATCGCTGCACATGCTTTCCTCTTCTTGAGTCTGTGAATCTTTGTATCAGACCTCTGATGCCTTGGAATAGAATGTGTGAACAGCTATGCAGACGCATCCATCTGTGGTTCCCCACAGTCAGTTGGGCGGTTGTAGAGTTGCGAAGCGGGGGTAAACAAGGGTAATTGGGGTGCCACCTCTGAGGACTGTACTGTGTGATGTTAAGGTGGAGGAAGAGCAGCAGAGGCCACATGATGCAGCGCTTGCCATCTACTGGATCACATGGTCTTTCTGGCCCTCATCAAAAAGGCATATCGCTGTGCGGCTGCCATAGAAAGGGAGTGGTTTAGCTCGTTCAATAACAGAAGTTGTCAAAATGCTGTGCAATTGCTCACTGCAGCAAAACAAACCTACTTCTTATCTCTCATATCATCCTTGTCTCAGAGCCCTAAACAGCTATTTAGTACTTTCAATTCTCTCCTCTGTCCACCAGTTCCCCCTCCCTCTCATCTCAGCTGAAGACTTTACCTTATTCTTCAAGCAGAAGATTGACAACGTAAGGCAAAACTTATGCTTAAAATCCCCACAGCCCCTTCTCATAACTAGTCAACTCTCCTCCTCCAAAACATGTTCTTCTCACGGAAGATAAACTTTCTTCTTTACTCTCCAAATCACAACTCACCACCTGTGAACTTGACCCAATCCCGTCCCACCTCATTCCAAATCTTACCACAGTCTTCATCCCAACCCTAACCCATCTCTTCAATCTGTCACTAACAACTGGTGCCTTCATGCTTCAAACATACCTCAATCACACCCATAATCAAAAAGCCCTCTCTTGACCCATCCTCTGTGTCTAGCTATCGCCTCATATCACTTCTCCCCTATGCCTCAAAACTACTGGAACAACAAGCCCATTTTGAACTGTCCTCCCGCCTCTCCTACTGCTCCCTTTTTGACTGCTTACAATCTGGCTGCCGACTGCACCATTCCACTGAAACTGCCCTGCCTAAAGTCACCAACGACCTACTTACCGCCAAATCCAGGCGACACTAGTTTGTTCCCCTCCTCCTGGACCTGGCATCTGTCTTCGGCACAGTGGACCATTCCCTCTTACTACAGACTCTCTGATCTCTTGGCATTACAAACTTTGCCCTTTCTTGGATCTCCTCATACCTAACAGACAAGACATTCAGTGTCTCCCACTCACACACCACTTCCTCATCTCGCCTCCTATATGTTGGTGTCCCTCAAGGTTCAGTTCTAGGACCCTTGCTCTTCTCCATCTACACCTTCGGCCTGGGATAGTTCATAGAGTCTCACGGCTTTCAGTATCATCTCTATGCTGATGACACACAGATCTACCTCTCTGGACCTGATATCACTTCCTTACTAACCAGAATCCCAGAATGTGTGTCCGCTATTTTATCTTTCTTCTCTGCTACATTTCTGAAACTTAACATGCATAAAACCAAATTCATCATCTTTCCACTACTTCATTCATCCCCCCAACTGACCTATCCATCAAAGTCAATGGCTGCTCACTCTCCTCAGTCCCTCAAGCTTGACTCTTTCCACTTCCTGCTGACTCCAACTCCAAAATATTTCCGGGATCTGCGCATTACTCAACCTTGTATCTGCAACAACACCAGTGCATGCTCTCATCATCTCACGCCTCAACTTCTGCAACTTACTGCTTTGTGACCTCCCTTCTACCACTCTCGCACCCCTCAAATCTATCCTAAACTCTGTTGGCCGACTAATCCACCTGTCACCCCGCTATTCACTGTCTTCTCCCTTCTGTCAATCCCTGAGATGGCTACCCGTTGCCCATAGACTCCAGTTGAAAACCCTAAATTTGGCATACAAAGCCATCCAAAACCTGTCTCCTCCATACATCTGTGACCTAGTCTCCCGGTACTTACCTGCGCACAACCTTCGATTCTTACAAGATCTCCTTCTCTACTTTCCTCTTATCTCCTCTTATGCTATTGTTCTGTGGGTCAATTGATGCCACTTTTCCCGGTGTCTGCCCCTAATTTGAGCTGTTTGGCAGCTTTTGGGCCCCTTTGAAGGTGTTATATATGTGTTTGTTTTTGCCTCTCATTGAATGCAATGGGATTCGGATATGTTTGTCGAACTGTTCTTCTAATTATTCGGTGAACACCAGAAAGTTCGCCAATCTGAAACGAATCGAACCTTAAGAGGTTTTCTCATCTCTAGTCTCTAAGCAGAGTATTGAGATGCTACCTCCTCATGGGCTGTATGACTGTACCATTCCCCTTTTTTCAGGTACGGAACCATCCTAAGAGTTTATCCTCTATGTCTCCCAGAGACTGAGGCAAAATCTGCCTTCATTAAAGAGAACATAGAATAGCTATTCATTTGAAAGTCTTCATCCCCAGTTGAATCAGGTTTCTTCTTTTCTAAAAGGAAAGATTGGTCTCTGAGGCATAGACTGTCGGGGCTTGAATAAAATCAGTTTGAAAGACTGTTCTCTGAATATGTAGTGTTAGCTTTCGAATTGTGAAATGTACTAGCTGTGTTCTTGCACTTTTGTGAATGAGATATTTTGTGATATTCTGTATCAGTATGTCTTAGTCTATTTGGAACACATCCTAATCTTCTCCAGACTATCATTGCCTTCATGTCCGCTCCTTCCTATTGAGATTGCGACAAAAGCACCTCTATGCTGAGTTGTCGAAATGTATGATTGAACAACAGGAATTGCCATTAATAAGCTGCATCATCCCTTCTGGTGGTCTAGAGGCCTAGAGAAATTTTCCACCATATTGGATTGGGTGCAGCCAATTGGTCTCAAGGCCCTCCAAAGATTACTTGGCTGTGCAAATTAATACCACCAATTTATTTTGGAGAGTGGCAGTGGGGAGGATATTATGAAGAGGGGCATTGTGGGGAGATATTTTGCAGAGGGGCAGTGTGCAAGATATATTTTGTAAAAGGAGCAGTGTGAGGCGGGTATATTTTGTGCAGGAAGTACATTGAGGGGCAAATATTTAATCAGAGGCACAGCATGGTACGTATTTATATTTATGGGGCAGTATAATGATACTTTTATTTTTAAGTGCATGGTGTCAGTAAACCACTGCTGAAGACAGGAGAAATAAGTCTGTGGATATGAAATCTCATCATGGTGTCTGTGCTATATGTAGACAAAAAGGGATGGTAACTAGTGTTGAGCCACCCCCGTAGTGTTCGAGTTCGGTTCGGTTCGTCGAACACCCGTGTGTTCGCCGAACTGTTCGTCGAACTGTTCGTCGAACACCTTCGAACACCATTAAAACCAATGGCAGGCAAACAAAAACACATAGAAACACATAGAAAACACCTTCAAAGGTGTCCAAAAGCTGACAAACTGCTCAGAAGACACAACTAACACATGGAAAAGTGACAAGTACATATAGTCATGCGAAAAGAAAAGAGGTGGAGGAGTAAAAGGAGGGGGAGACACAGATATAGGCATGTCATGCCCTTCTAAAATCCAAAAAGTGAGAAGCCGACACGTTCAGTCCGCTCCTGCCCGTGCCACCTCCGCATCGCCGGGTTTGTGCCAGAGCCGCGGTGAACCCTGACGGCCAGCCCCCCTCTTCCAATACTGGTGCCTGTCCGCTGGTGGGTCGAGCGAGCCCCCCTGTGGTGGAGGCAGCTCTAAGCTTTTTAATTTAAATTGTCTCTCTAATTTGAATGAATACACTTTAAATCCATTTACAAGGATCTATTGGAGGGCAAGTCTTATGCCAGCAGCCGCGTAATTCCAGCTCCAGTAGCGTCCACTAAAGCTGCTGCAGTTAAACAGCTTTTATAAGGATCGAGCTCGGCTGTCCACCGCAAGGCATCCTACTGCCAGTCCCAGCCCCTATGCCTTGGGGTGCCTCCTGATGTTCTTCACTGAGTATCCCGTGGTCCCGAAGCATTTCCTTTGAAAAAATTAAGTGTCCAAACTACAGGTGGTGTAGCTTGCTTAACAGCCGGGATAATCCGCTGACTAGCAGACACTGCTACTAGGCACAAAGTATTTCCTGGGTAGATGCAGTTAAAAATTTGTAATTAGATACTCTCGTTGGATGCTGAGAAAGCAATCCATAGAGTCTCCTGGCACGCCATATATGATTCTCTTAAAAAGCTTGGGGTAGGGGTCTAGGGGACCCTTTTATAGCCAAAATCACGGCCCTGTATCGCAATACGTCACCTAGGCTGAAGATAAATGGAACTGTAGCAACCTGAGGGCTCAGTTGCTACAGAGGTATTGCACCTCACCCAGAGGTGTGATATCTCACTCTCAGGTAAGGATGTAGTGTGGATCAGGACCCGACACCTGCATGCATTACACCACATTGCCGTGGGGCAGGGCGACCAATATGCCCCTGAGATGGGCACGACAGTCCCTGTCCCTGGCTGGAGTGGGGGGAGGGAACACTGAGGAAGGGGAACCCTGTAGTGCAGGAGCAGGGAGGAAGCAGTTCCTGGGTGCATTGAGAAGGGAGTATAAAAGGTGGGCACCATCTTAGTTCAGTGCAGAGAAGTCTGAGCAGAAGTGGCAGGGAGCAGGGGCTCTGCATGTGCTCTGCTCCGGAGGCGGGCCTAGTAACAGAGGCCCAGGCCTGGAAGAGGGAGAATGAAGGAAGAGGAGCGGAGAAGGCTCCAGGAACGAGGAACGAAGGGATCCCAGGGGTGCGGACGGGCGAGTCGCCACCGCACGCCCGAATCCACCTGCGTGGAGGTGTCAGGCCAAAGGGGGAGACCGGTCCCCGAAACTAGTGGAGGCAGGAAACGACCCTCAGCTAGAAACAGGAGGCTGTGACATTTTATGTGGCGCAGCCCCTCGCTACACCCGCTAGGAAGGCACCACATAGGGTCAGGAAAACTGGCGCCAAGTTTACCAAGAGGAGGCCCAAGGCAGCCGGACAGAAGGGTTGGTAAGAAAGGCCAGACAAAGGACACACAAAGGGGGTCCTGTGAAGCGCTCCAAAGTTATCTGGGAGTTGTCTGAGCCCCTCACCTGGTGAGCACAGTACGACGCGGGCAGCCGTTACCTGCAGACGTGGTCTGGATAATAAGAACTGTGAGTAAAGGCCCTGGACTGCATCACTGACTCCGTGTCGTTGCTGCTGCTGCCCTGCACCATCACCCCCATCCTCCGCATACACTGCCCTGAGGCTATACTCCTCCCGTGGGGAGTTATGCTACGCTCTGCTGCACCCACAACACCAGCCTCAGCGGTCTGCCCTGGAGCGGCGGTTCACTCTGACCGCAATCCACGGGTGGCGTAGTCGGACATTTAAACATCAAAACCACATAAATAGTTCCGCCACTGGTTTGACTGCCCTGAGCCACGGAACCGGGTCGCCGCCACGGAGACTACAACCACCAGCATCCACCAAAAAGGGTCCGGCTCCGGGTGTCCCAAGGCCCAGGGGGCGCGTCAGAACATTTTCATCACCTTTCACAATCACCAATGGGACAAGGCAGGGATGTTCTCTGTCCCCTCTCTTATACATCCTAGTGACGGAGCACCTGCTCTCATCAATTCGCCATAACCCCAATATTAGGTGGATTGAGGTGGGAGGCACCGAGTACAAGTGCTCTCTATTTGCTGATGATGTCCTAGTATATATCACTCAATCACATATATCCATCCATGCTGTTATGGCTGAAATAGATCACTTTGTTACATGGTCAAATTTTAAAATCAATGCAGCGAAGTCTTAGGCCCTCGATGTCTCCCTCCCCAAATCCATATAGGATTCCATCCAGTCCAACTTTCCCTTTGCCTGGCCCTCACAGGGTATCAAATACTTAGGAATTCCTATTCATAGAGACCTCTCCCATCTATGTTATCTTAATTTTGGGCCCTTTATTGAACAACTCCATACAGACCACAGTTGGCAAGTTAGAACTGTAAGATTCACTACGTGAACCACTGGTGTTTTGTGGAAAAGCACATGTACACTGTGTTCCAAATTATTATGCAAAAAGTGTTTAGGAGTGATAAGGGAAGAATTTGTTTGTTTGTCAGTTAAACTCATTGATGGTGATGTGTGTCAGGGCTCTTTATATCACTGTAAGCAATTGCAGACACCTGTGCTAATTAGTTTGGCAGGTGTGTCCAATGAAAGGCAAGACTACTTAAGAAGGCTGTCTCACATTATTAAGCAGCCTACATTTTCTGCCAAAATGGGAAAGAAAAAGGATGTGTCGGCTGCTGAGAAGCAACAAATTGTGGAGTGTTTAGGTCAAGGCATGACTACAATCAACATTGTGCGATGATCAGGATGAAGTGTCTTGGCAATCAAGAAGCATGTAGCTGATTCACAGTACACACGTGTGCGTGCTGATAAGGGCAAATTGAGGACTCTTTCCTACAGGCAATTACGTCAGGTTGAAAGAGCAGCGGCAAAAAAGCCTTGTCTTAGCAGCAGACAAGTTTTTGAAGCTGCTGGTGCCTCCAACGTCCCCCGAACAACAAGATGCAGGGTCCTTCAGAGGTTTGCAGCTGTGCATACGCCATCCTGTCGACCTCCTCTATCCACTTCACACAAGCAGAAACGGCTCCAGTGGGCCAAACATTATATGAAGACTGATTTCAAAACTGTTTTGTTCACGGATGAGTGCCGTGCAACGCTCGATGGTCCAGATGGATGGAGTGGAGGATGGCTGGTTGATGGACACCCCACGCAAACACGGCTACAGCGCCAACAATGAGGAGGTGGAGTAATGTTTTGGGCTGGAATCATGGGGAGAGAGATTGTCGGCCCCTTTAGGATCCCTGAAGGCGCTAAAGATGAACTCCATAATGTATGTGGATTTTCTCAAACAGCACTTCCTGCCATGGTTCAAGAAGAAGAACCGTGTATTTCACAGCAAGATCATTTTTTTGCATGATAATGCACCATCTCATGCTGCACATAAAACATCTGCATCTCTGGCTGATATGGGCATAAAAGGGGACAAACTTATGGTGTGACCCCCATGCTCCCCTGACCTCTACCCCATTCAGAACCTTTGGAGCATCATTAAAAGGAGTGTCTATGATGGCGGGAGGCAGTTCACATCTAAGCAACAGCTCTGGGAGGGTATTCTGTCCTCATGCAAAACAATTGAAGCAGAAACCATCCAAAACCTGACAAATTCAATGGACGAGAGAGTTCAGAAGCTCCTTTCGAACAAGGGGTCCTATGTGAAAATGTAACATCACCTAGAATAAAGTTTTGAGTTGAAAACTGTTTGATTTCAGTTTCTAACAACCTGCTAATGCTTATAATTTCAAAAATGACCATTTTTTGGTCTTTATTAAAATGAAAAGGTTGATCGAAAAGTTTGGGGGATCTAAGAGTGTGGCAACCCAGTAGTCATGATTACTTCGAATTCTGACAATATGAGGGTCATGCTGCAGGTAGTGCAGCAAGAAGGCACTTATGTGTCTTGCGCATCTCGGAGCCCCAAAATTATTTTCCGGGCTAGATGCAGCTAAAAATTATTATTAATTTTAAATCTGGTGAAGCTTTAGTATAGATGGCCTAATAGGATCAGTGCTGCACACTGCTACAAAGCCCAAATTATTTTCCAGTCAAGATACAGATAAACATGATTAGTAATTTTAAATCTGGTGGAGCTTATTATAGATGGCCTAATAGAATCAGTGCTGCACACTGCTACAAAGCCCAAATTATTTTCCAGCCAAGATACAGATAAACATGATTAGTAATTTGAAAGCTTAAAACGGTTGGTAGGGTGATTTTAACCAATCATCAAGCTTTTACTCTCCCCAGGATGACACAGGGGTAGAAAAGTCGTTTCGGATCAATGATTTGTTCATCTTTATGAACGTGAGTCTGTCTACATTATCAGTGGAGAGCCGCGTGCGCTTATCTGTCAGCTCACCACCAGCAGCGCTGAACACACGTTCAGACAGAACGCTGGCTGCGGGGCATGACAAGATCTCCAAGGCGTAAGTGGCTAGCTCCGGCCATTTATCCAGATTGGAAGCCCAAAAAAAGCAAGGGTCCAGTGACACAGTCATGGCTTCAATGTTTACTTGGAGATACTCCTGTACCATCGTCTCTAGGCGTTGACTATGTGTCAGACTTCTTGTCTCCTGTGGCCTTGCAAAGGATGGGCTAAAAAAGTGGTGAAATGATTCCGCAAAATTGATGTTACCAGCAGATACTGTGGTTCTGTTACGGTTTGAGTGCTGAACACTTGACGGTCCCACGGTTGGCAAGTTGGAACTGTGAGATTCACTACGTGCACCACTGGTATTTTGTGGAAAAGCACATGTAAGATTCTGCAACAGTCTCTGCTGATACTCCTGCATGCGTGCATCCCTTTCTATGGCAGGAATAATTTCTGCAAATTTACTTTTGTACCGGGGATCTAACAGTGTGGCAACCCAGTAGTCAGGATTATTTCTAATTCTCACAATTCGAGGGTCATGTTGCAGGTAGTGCAGCAAGAAGGCACTCATGTGTGTTGCGCATCCAGGAGCACCAAGTCCCTGTTGTGTTGGTGGCGAGGTAACAATCATGCTTCCTTCCTCTGTCCTCTCCCCCCAACCTCGCACAACAGAAATGTGATCAAGGTCTCCCTCATCTGATGAGTCTTCCATCAGTTCGTCCTCCACTTCTTCCTGGGCTCCTGCACCTTCCTCACTAGTTTGGCTGCTACCATGCGCCCTGGTAAAACCATCTCCCCCACCCTCACATGCCTGCCGCCTTGGTGCTGCCGACCGTCCGGACCTTGCAGATGTTAGCCCTTCCGCATACAACTCCTCCTCCTCTACTTCCTCCACCTCCTCTTGTGCCACCACCTGACTCCGAATTCTGTTTAACATGTGCTCCAGCATGTAAATCACCGGAATAGTCATGCTGATAATGGCATCGTCAGCACTAAACATCTTCGTCGCCATTTCAAAACTGTGCAGAAGGTTGCATAGGTCCCTGATCTGAGACCACTCCTCCAGCGTGATTTGCCCCACCTCTGGATCTCGTTGGCCCAGGCTATACGTCAGAACGTATTGCACCAGGGCTTGTCGGTGCTGCCACAGTCGCTGCAACATGTGCAGAGTTGAATTCCACCGGGTAGGCACATCGCATTTTAGCCGGTGAAGTGGCAGGCCCAACGACTTCTGTAGATATGTAAGTCGCTGAGCTGCGGGATGCGAACGGCGGAAGTGAGCACACAGCGACCGTGCCCTCTGCAGAAGGCCATCTAGTCTGGGATAGTGGGCTAAAAATTGCTGGACAACCAGGTTCAACATGTGAGCCATACAAGGCACGTGTGTGACATTGCCCCGGCGAAGGGCCGCACCCAGGTTTGCAGCATTGTCACACACGGCCTTCCCTGGTTTCAGGTCCAGTGGAGACAACCATTTATGAAATTGGTTCTCCAGAGCTGACCACAACTCCTCAGCTGTGTGACTCACATTTCCCAGACATTTCAATGTAAAAACCGCCTGATGACGTTGAGCCCTACTGCCAGCATAGTAAGGAGGTGTGCAGGATCCCTTCTGCGCAGTTAGAAAGCTTGTGGCATGACCAGACAGGCTTTGGGTGCAGGTGGAAGACCGAGAGGAGGTTGAGGAGGCAGAAGCAGTGGAGGAACTTTGACATAAAGAGGATTGACGCACAACTCGTGGGGACGGCAAGACTTGGACAGCAGCCCCTTGTCCTGCTGTCACCATAGTTACCCAGTGCCCAGTCAGCGACATGTAACGCCCCTGTCCATGCCTACTCGTCCAAGTGTCTGTGGTGAAATGCACCCTGTCACACACAGAGTTTCTCAAAGAAGCGGTGATGTTGTGTGCGACATGCTGGTGGAGCGCAGGCACACCTTTCTTTGAGAAGTAGTGCCGACTAGGCATCTGGTACTGGGGCACTGCGACGGACATAAGGTCTCGAAAATCCTCTGTGTCCACCAGGCGGAAAGGCAGCATTTCTGTAGCCAAGAGCTTGCAGATGGTGAAATTCAACCTCTTAGCTTTCTCATGGCTAGGAGGAAATGGTCTTTTACTTGTCCACATCTGAGGGACCGAGGGCTGGCTATTGTGCTTAGACGGGGTTGATAACGGTGTCCCCGGCAAACTGCCGGTCTGTGAGGAAGATGCAGGCGGACATGTTAGGTTGCCTTGATCCAAAGGTGGTGCTATCGATGTCGGACAGCGCTCAACACCAGCTGGTGTTACCACCTCCAAAGAAAATGCTGACCTGCCAATCACGCTGGCTGTTGCGGGTAAAGAGGTGGCAGGTTTGCGCCCCAAAACAGGTGTGACTGCTGTCCCCCCAGTCACAGAGGATGAAGAGGCCGCGGATGCACAAGATATGGCAGACGGCGGTTGGCCCTGCCGGCTAGGCCGCATTGTAGCACACTGAGCTTCCCACTGCAACTTATGCTTCATGTCCATGTGCCGGTTCATGCATGAAGTACTCAAACTATGTATTTTTTGGCCTCTACTTAGCTTTTGCTGACAAATGTTACAGATAACAGGAGTTGGGTCATCTTTATCGATCTGAAAAAATGCCCAGGCTATGCAAGGCTTAGCACCCATGCGACCTGAAGAGCCACCACGACTTGTGGTGAGAGGCAGAGTTGTGTTTGAGGATGCAGTTGTTGACGTGCTTCCAGTACTACGTCTCTGTCCAGGAAGGCGCAACCTGACCTCGTCGTCACTAGCATCTTCCTCCACCTCCTCTGCTGACCTCATCTCTTGGCTGACTGTGGGTTGACAGTAAGTGGGATCTCCAACCTCATCATCATCACCCTGTGCGTTATCACACCCGTCGTCCTCAGAGCCAACCTGTTCCTGCCCTGACAAAAAACTAAAGTTGTCGCTCCAATCAGGTATTTGAGTCTTATCATCGTCTTCCTCATTGTCTCCACCAACAGGAGTTACAGTTTGGGAATGAGGGTCTACATTATGGTCAGAACCTTCTGCGTCTGGTCCTGGATCCGACTCATAAAGATTCTGGGCATCAGTGCAGATCATTTCCTCGTCTGGATTCACAGAAGCGCTGGAGTCGACCTCTGATTCCCAGGCTATAGTATGAGTAAACAGCTCTGCAGACTCAACCATCTGTTCTACCTCATACTCAGACGGGCAGCTGGAGATTTGGGAGCTGTGAGGAAGCAAGTGCGATTGGGGTGACACCTTTGAGGACTGGAGTATTTGTGATGTTGAAGTTGATGTGGAGGAGAGCCCACTTAAAGGAGCACTTGATATCCGTTGAAGCACCTGCTGTTTTTGTGCCTCATCTGGAATTTGTAGCGATTGGCGTGGCCGTAAGAAAGGGATCTTATCACATTGTCTGCTAAAAGAAGAAGACATTTTAGTTTGGCTGGAAGATGGTCTTTCTTCTGCAGATGTTACTGTTGCTTTAACACCTACCCCACGGACACAACCTTTTTTCCCCTTCCCAACACGCCTATTCCCCTTTCCACCAGCAGCAGGCCTTTTTCCACTCATTTTGGTGGTTAACTAATTCACAACTCTGGAGTTGTTTGCACAAAAAAACAATGGATGGGAACCGAGCAGAGCTGAGTGGCCAAACTGTGGTATTAGGCCAAAACTATTGGCTGGGTTAGATGCAGAAAAAAATTATATTCAATTTGCAACCTGATGGAGGTCAGTATAGATGGACTAATAGAACAAGTCCCACACACAGCTAGAAGCCCAAATATTTTTTCAGAGGTAGATGCAGAAAAAAAATGTATTCAGTTTGCAACCTGATGCAGGTCTGTATAGATGGATTAATAGAACAAGTCCCACACACAGCTACAAGCCCAATATTTTTTCAGAGGTAGATGCAGAAAAAATATATATTCAGTTTGCAACCTGATGGAGGTCAGTATAGATGGACTAATAGAGAAAGTCCCACACACTGCTAGAAGGCCAAATATTTTTTCAGAGCTAGATGCATACAAAAAATTATTTTGAATTTGCAACCTGATGGAGGTCAGTATAGGTGGACTAATAGAACAAGTCCCACACACTGCTAGAAGGCCAAATATTTTTTCAGAGCTAGATGCAGAAAAAAATTATATTAAGTTTGCAACCTGATGGAGGTCTGTATAGATGGATTAATAGAACAAGTCCCACACACAGCTAGAAGCCCAAATATTTTTTCAGAGGTAGATGCAGATAAAAATTATTTTTAATTTGCAACCTGATGGAGGTCAGTATAGATGGACTAATAGAGAAAGTCCCACACACTGCTAGAAGGCCAAATATTTTTTCAGAGCTAGATGCAGATAAAAATTATTTTTAATTTGCAACCTGATGGAGATCAGTATAGATGGACTAATAGAGAAAGTCCCACACACTGCTAGAAGGCCAAATATTTTTTCAGAGCTAGATGCAGATAAAAATTATATTCAATTTGCAACCTGATGGAGGTCAGTATAGATGGACTAATAGAACAAGTCCCACACACAGCTAGAAGCCCAAATATTTTTTCAGAGGTACTGTAGATGCAGATAAAAATTATTTTTAATTTGCAACCTGATGGAGGTCAGTATAGATGGACTAATACAACAAGTCCCACACACAGCTAGAAGCCCAATATTTTTTCAGAGGTAGATGCAAAAAAAAATATATTCAGTTTGCAACCTGATGGAGGTCAGTATAGATGGAGTAATAGAACAAGTCCCACACACAGCTAGAAGCCCAAATATTTTTTCAGAGGTAGATGCAGATAAAAATTATTTTTAATTTGCAACCTGATGGAGGTCAGTATAGATGGACTAATAGAGAAAGTCCCACACACTGCTAGAAGGCCAAATATTTTTTCAGAGCTAGATGCAGATAAAAATTATATTCAATTTGCAACCTGATGGAGGTCAGTATAGATGGACTAATAGAGAAAGTCCCACACAATGCTAGAAGGCCAAATATTTTTTCAGAGCTAGATGCAGATAAAAATTATATTCAATTTGCAACCTGATGGAGGTCAGTATAGATGGACTAATAGAACAAGTCCCACACACATCTAGAAGCCCAAATATTTTTTCAGAGGTACTGTAGATGCAGATAAAAATTATTTTTAATTTGCAACCTGATGGAAGTCAGTATAGATGGACTAATAGAGAAAGTCCCACACACTGCTAGAAGGCCAAATATTTTTTCAGAGCTAGATGCAGAAAAAAATTATATTCAGTTTGCAACCTGATGGAGGTCAGTATAGATGGACTAATACAACAAGTCCCACACACAGCTAGAAGCCCAATATTTTTTCAGAGGTAGATGCAGAAAAAAATATATTCAGTTTGCAACCTGATGGAGGTCTGTATAGATGGATTAATAGAACAAGTCCCACACACAGCTAGAAGCCCAATATTTTTTCAGAGGTAGATGCAGAAAAGAATATATTCAGCTTGCAACCTGATGGAGGTCAGTATAGATGGACTAATAGAGAAAGTCCCACACACAGCTAGAAGCCCAATATTTTTTCAGAGCTAGATGCAGAAAAAAATTATATTCAATTTGCAACCTGATGGAGGTCAGTATAGATGGACTAATAGAGAAAGTCCCACACACAGCTAGAAGCCCAATATTTTTTCAGAGCTAGATGTAGAAAAAAATTATATTCAATTTGCAACCTGATGGAGGTCAGTATAGATGGACTAATAGAATGATGCTATGCCCAAAAGATTTTACTTCACTAGGTGCAGTAAAAAAATTGGTATTCTATACACAGGTGGTATATCTTGCAACACAGATAGGCTACTCCACTGACTAACACACTCTGCAATAGGCCAAAAAGGATTAGCTTTGCTAGATTCAGCCAAATGCTGTGAAAAAAACTTGCACAGCACTGGCACAGACCTGCCTGGCAAAAACTGATAGGAACTGATGTAACCTAGTCCTGAAATGGACTCCAATTACAAATAGTCTTTACTCCCACAATCTATCTATTTAAGAGCACAGACCTGCCTGATAAAAGTCGTAGAAAATGCTGTAACCTAGTCCTTAAAAGGACTGCAATCACAACTATTCCCTACTCCCAAGCTATCTGTAGATTTGTGCGAAAATTGGCTTGAAATTAACAAGGTATAGCGCACACAGCAACAGCGGTGCCGTCTAACACGCAGCTGCAGCAGTGAGAAAATGGTGGCGACGGGGAAAATGGCTTGGTCTTATAGGGCAAGGACATGTGACATACACTGCCAATGACACATTCCCTTGCTTGTGTGAAAAAAAGCACTTCGCTCCGTGTGTGCGCTGCTGATACGCTGACAGATTGCACCTCCCCACTGTAAATGCGGGAAAGAGAAAAAAAAAATGGAGATCTTCATTGTTCCTGCAGAGATCCATCCCCTGCCCCTCCCCCCACCCCGCTGTACACTCAAACTGCGTATTAACATTAATTTTCATCATTACTGAGAAAAAATCCAGTTATGATTTTGGTGCACGAACAGTTATCGAACATAACCTCGAACAGCCGAATTTTTCTCAAATTGTTCGTGTTCGCCGACCGGCTCGAACACCGCCCAAAACAGCTCGAATTTGAGATTGGCGAACAGTTCGAGTAGAACAACGCTCATCTCTAATGGTAACGACTTCAATCAGAGAAGATGTTATCTATAAGGGATCCTTCCTGCATCTCATCAGTGTTTTGGTTCCTGTATGGTCCACAGTCTGATGATGACAGTTAGCAACAACTCCCAGTACCTCCTTACCATTGTTAAAAACATATTGGGAGTTGTAGGTTCATGCAATGCAATTGTATTTAAGACCTGGTGATGCTAGGCTTGTCGCAGTCTACTCCTGAAACAGGCAGAGTAGGGAGAGCTGCTGCTGAGTCAGGGAGAGATTTGCTTGTTTATACTTAGTAAAAGTATTCCACAGCATATCTATATATTCATCTGAACTAATAGTCGTTCTGAGGACTAATCCCTCTGTGTATATTCAGTGGTGACAGCAGGAGTCAGGCAGGCAGGCAGGGTTTGTGGCAGACTGCAGTGCATACAGCAACAACATTGCATGTTCTGACTGATCCTGCTGTGACAGATATTTGTAGACATAACTCCAGATATCAGGGGCCAGGGCTAATTTTTTTTATCTTAATCCTGGTTTTTTGCTTAAAAAGCAAGGTGGGCAGGGTATGTGGCAGACTGCAGTGCATACAGCACAAGATGGTCCATTGAACGTTCTGACTGATTCTGCTGTTACAGATATTTGTAGACATAGCCCCAGGTATCAGGAGCCAGGGCTAATATTTTTTATCTTAATCCTAATTATTCACTTAAAAAGAAATCCAGAGTACACAATTTTTCTGCTCCATTTGCTTGTTAGCACTGCAGAATACAGCCAGATCTTTTCCATATTACAGAGATAAAAATCCATAAATTTCTAGTGAACTTGGAAAATGTTGGCCTCCATTTACAGTTTGTTGCAGTGTGTCAGTAAAGCTATTCACACGTGGTCGCTGTGAAGAATAGTAACCTACAGGGCCGCTATTTAAAACCGTGTTTGTCCGTCAGACATATCACATATAACTGCGGTCCAAATTCAGCCATTTCTGGCTTCCATTTACATTTTGTTGCAGTGTGTCAGTGAATCTATTCACACACGGTCGCTGTGAAGAATAGTAAACTACAGGGCCGTTATTTAAAACCGTGGGTGTCCGTCAGACGTATCACATATAACTGCGGTACAAATCCAGCCATTTGTAGTGAATGTGGAAAATATTGTCCTCCATTTACAGTTTGTAGCAGTGTGTCAGTGTACACAATTTTACTGCTCATTTGCTTGTTCACAGAATACAGCCAAATTTTTTCACTTTTATTCACATTACTGTAATGTGGAAGCAGAGGAACTTTTTTCAATGATCAGACGTACGTGATCCATATGACTGCCGTAATAATACAGAAATTTTGTGGAGCGTGCCAAATATTCCACTCCATTTAAAGTAAGCCACCTGTGTTTTGTTGAACTAATTGAGACTTGGTTGCTGACAAATACCATACTATTAGGCGACTGCCTGAAACCATGGCCATCAGATATTATCCCATATGACTGCCGTAATAATCCAGCAATTTTTGTGAGCGTGTCAAATATTACACTCTATTTAAAGTATTGCAGTTGTGGGTTCAAACCTATTCACAGTTGGCCGCTGACAAATAGCATATCTATGAACAATGTTGTCAGTGTATTACTCCACTTACGTATTACTCCACTCCACTGACAAAAAAAAAACATACAAAAAACAAGCTAAAATGGAAAAAATGCTAAGAAACACTCTTTCCAGGGTAATGACTTGTATATAAGGCCAAAGAATTAAAAAAAAAAAAAAAAAATTATGGACTGTGGAAGACATTTATGCGACCAGAATGAACTGTAGTTGGTAATGATACCACCTAGCAGCACCTGTCCCTATTGTAAATGTATCTAACAGCATTATCAATAGGGAATAGAATAGATTTTATTTTTGGGGGGCAGCAGCAGCAGCACGCAGTATAAGGCAATAATACCTGGCTGGATCGGTGTAATACGCTATCCATACAACGATACCTCACCCGTAAAAGAATTTCAGATAAGATAGTTAATATTCAACAATACAGAATCTATTTGAATTGTCCTTCCCATTATTAAGGAGTGTGTCTCCTATACTGTTATTGCATATGCAGAATTTTCAAGGGCTGCCAAAAATTAGGACGCACTTTAATACACATTTGAAGAGAAGTCAAAATAAATAAATAAATTAAAACACAGTAGGATCTTTCTTTAGTATATAAACCAGACTTGCCAATGTAACCTCAATGTAATCACATTGTTCAGCTCCTGCACCTTCTCCTCCTCCTCTTGTTCGGCCTCCAAATGTTAAAATGACATTTACCGGTGAATGCATTTGTCTTAAAAAATAACGTAAAAAATAAATAAATAAATAAAAAATAAAAACATAGTAGGATATTTGTTTAGTATAAAAATCAGACTCGCCAATGTAACCTTAATGTAATCACATTGTTCATCTCCGCCACCTCCTCCTCCAGTTCGGCCTTCATCTTCAAAATGACCACATCAGTCACAACCCAGAAGCACTGCAGCACTGCCTTGGCCAAGCGGCAACAGGCTGTGCTGAAGATAATATTCTTAATGCTTAGGTGACAAACCACCCACCGCTGCAGAGTTGTTGAAAGCTGTAACAGCAGCCTGATCTGTGGCTCTCACCGCTGAACATACAGCCAGGCATGGTCGTGTGTGACAATGGCCGGAACCTAGTGGTGGAGAAATGACAGCCGGAGTAGATACGGTTTCCCTCTATGCCAGTCCTTTCACCTAGCTAAAGAATATGACTGTGGTGAAATGCAACTCTCACCGAGAAGCAGTGTCAGACTGAAGAACATTGGGCCCACCAGAGGATTTGATTCTGAGGGCCCACCTTTCTCCCCCGCTCAAGAGCCCTATAGCAGCTGCAAAGTTTGCGCTATTATGAACTCTCCTTATGGAGAAGCCAGGGCCCACCCAAGGATTCTCGGATGAGCCAGCCCAACCCTGCCGAGAAGCAGCTATGGCTAAGAAAAGTCTATGTGAAGGTTCCTGGGCACTCTATGGCTACTTTTTTAATGAGGGGGAAACCCATGCAAACACGAGAAGAACATACAAAATCCTTGCAGATGTTGTCCTTGGTGGGATTTGGACCCAGGACCCCAGTGCTGCAAAGCTTCAGCGCTAATCTCTCTTTTCTCCCACTGATATCTAACATGCTGGAGAAACTTGCACCTACTACCACTCAGTATATTCAGCTCCTTTGGGCAGCCACTCAGTCTACCAAATAAAATTCCTGAGAAGGAATTGGGGATGGATTTGCTTCTAGTACTGGGTGCCAATACCAAACCACTGGAAATATTCCAGGCTGGTTGGAGGCAAGCTGATTCCCACAGAAAAGTACCAGCAGCAAGCTAAGGAGATGGTGGCCTCTATCATCATCATGACCTGCAAAGTTTGCACTATGAACTCTCCTGAAGGAGAAGCCAGGGCCCACTAGAGGAGTCTCCGGTTCTCTGTTGGGCTCCTCCAACCCTGCCGAGAAGCAACCCTGGCTAAAAAAAAAGTCTGTGAGAAGCTTCCTGGACACTCTATGGCTGCTTTTTTACTGTGCACTAGCTCCAGCATTGCATAATATTGCAATCTATAAGATCCCTTCACTGGCTCCACATTGGCAAGAGACTTCAGTTCAAAACCGTAACCATGACATGCAAAGCCATCCACAACCTGCCTCATCCATACATCTGTGACCTAGTCTCCCAGTACATACCTGCACACAACCTCCGATCCTCACAAGATCTCCTTCTACTTGCGTCTTATCTCCTCTTTCCACAATCGTATACAAGATTTTTCCTGTGCATCCCTTCTACTCTTGAACTATGTATCCCAACATATCAGACTCTCGCCTACTGTTGAAACCTTTAAAAGGAAGCTTAAGACTAGTGTTGAGCCACCCCCGTAGTGTTCGAGTTCGGTTCGTCGAACACCCGTGTGTTCGCCGAACTGTTCGTCGAACTGTTCGTCGAACACCTTCGAACACCGTTAGAACCAATGGCAGGCAAACAAAAACACATAGAAACACATAGAAAACACCTTCAAAGGTGTCCAAAAGCTGACAAACTGCTCAGAAGACATAACTAACACATGGAAAAGTGACAAGTACATATAGTCATGCGAAAATAAAAGAGGTGGAGGAGTAAAAGGAGGGGGAGACACAGATATAGGCATGTCATGCCCTTCTAAAATCCAAAAAGTGAGAAGCCGACACGGCCAGTCCGCTCCTGCCCGTGCCACCTCCGTGTCGCCGGGTTTGTGCCAGAGCCGCGGTGAACCCTGACGGCCAGCCCCCCTCTCCCAATACTGGTGCCTGTCCGCTGGTGGGTCGAGCGAGCCCCCCTGTGGTGGAGGCAGCTCTAAGCTTTTTAATTTAAATTGTCTCTCTAATTTGAATGAATACACTTTAAATCCATTTACAAGGATCTATTGGAGGGCAAGTCTCATGCCAGCAGCCGCGGTAATTCCAGCTCCAGTAGCGTCCACTAAAGCTGCTGCAGTTAAAAAGCTTTTATAAGGATCGAGCTCGGCTGTCCACCGCAAGGCATCCTACTGCCAGTCCCAGCCCCTATGCCTTGGGGTGCCTCCTGATGCTCTTCACTAAGTATCCCATGGTCCCGAAGCATTTCCTTTGAAAAAATTAAGTGTCTAAACTACAGGTGGTGCAGCTTGCTTAACAGCCGGGATAATCCGCTTACTAGCAGACACTGCTACTAGGCACAAAGTATTTCCTGGGCTAGATGCAGTTAAAAATGTGTAATTAGATACTCTCGTTGGATGCTGAGAAAGCATTCCATAGAGTCTCCTGGCACGCCATATATGATTCTCTTAAAAAGCTTGGGGTAGGGGTCTAGGGGACCCTTTTATAGCCAAAATCACGGCCCTGTATCGCAATACGTCACCTAGGCTGAAGATAAATGGAACTGTAGCACCCTGAGGGCTCGGTTGCTAAAGACGTATTGCACCTCACCCAGAGGTGTGATATCTCACTCTCAGGTAAGGATGGAGTGTGGATCAGGACCCGACACCTGCATGCATTACACCACATTGCCGTGGGGCAGGGCGACCAATATGCCCCTGAGATGGGCACGACAGTCCCTGTCCCTGGCTGGAGTGGGGGGAGGGAACACTGAGGAAGGGGAACCCTGTAGTGCAGGAGCAGGGAGGAAGCAGTTCCTGGGTGCATTGAGAAGGGAGTATAAAAGGTGGGCACCATCTTAGTTCAGTGCAGAGAAGTCTGAGCAGAAGTAGCAGGGAGCAGGGGCTCTGCATGAGCTCTGCTCCGGAGGCGGGCCTAGTAACAGAGGCCCAGGCCTGGAAGAGGGAGAAGGAAGGAAGAGGAGCGGAGAAGGCTCCAGGAACGAGGAATGAAGGGATCCCAGGGGTGCGGACGGGCGAGTCGCCACCGCACGCCCGAATCCACCTGCGTGGAGGGGTCAGGCCAAAGGGGGAGACCGGTCCCCGAACTAGTGGAGGCAGGAAACGACCCTCAGCTAGAAACCGGAGGCTCTGACATTTTATGTGGCGCAGCCCCTCGCTACACCCGCTAGGAAGGCACCACATAGGGTCAGGGAAACTGGCGCCAAGTTTACCAAGAGGAGGCCCGAGGCAGCCGGACAGAAGTGTTGGTAAGAAAGGCCAGACAAAGGACACACAAAGGGGGTCCTGTGAAGTGCTCCAAAGTTATCTGGGAGTTGTCTGAGCCCCTCACCTGGTGAGCACAGTACGACGTGGGCAGCCGTTACCTGCAGACGTGGTCTGGATAATAAGAACTGTGAGTAAAGGCCCTGAACTGCATCACTGACTCCGTGTCGTTACTGCTGCTGCCCTGCACCATCACCCCCATCCTCCGCATACACTGCCCTGAGGCTATACTCCTCCCGTGGGGAGTTATGCTACGCTCTGCTGCACCCACAACACCAGCCTCAGTGGTCTGCCCTGTAGCGGCGGTTCACTCTGACCGCAATCCACGGGTGGCGTAGTCGGACATTTAAACATGAAAACCACATAAATAGTTCCGCCACTGGTTTGACCGCCCTGAGCCACGGAACTGGGTCGCCGCCACGAAGACTACAACCACCAGCATCCACCAAAAAGGGTCCGGCTCCGGGTGTCCCAAGGCCCAGGGGGTGCGTCAGAACATTTTCATCACCTTTCACAATCACCAATGGGACAAGGCAGTGATGTCCTCTGTCCCCTCTCTTATACATCCTAGTGACGGAGCACCTGCTCTCATCAATTCGCCATAACCCCAATATTAGGTGGATTGAGGTGGGAGGCACCGAGTACAAGTGCTCTCTATTTGCTGATGATGTCCTAGTATATATCACTCAATCACATATATCCATCCATGCTGTTATGGCTGAAATAGATCACTTTGTTACATCGTAAAATTTTAAAATCAATGCAGCGAAGTCTGAGGCCCTCGATGTCTCCCTCCCCAAATCCATATAGGATTCCATCCAGTCCAACTTTCCCTTTGCCTGGCCCTCACAGGGTATCAAATACTTAGGAATTCCTATTCATAGAGACCTCTCCCATCTATGTTATCTTAATTTTGGGCCCTTTATTGAACAACTACATACAGACCACGGTTGGCAAGTTAGAACTGTAAGATTCACTACGTGAACCACTGGTGTTTTGTGGAAAAGCACATGTACACTGCGTTCCAAATTATTATACAAAAAGTGTTTAGGAGTGATAAGGGAAGAATTTGTTTGTTTGTCAGTTAAACTCATTGATGGTGATGTGTGTCAGGGCTCTTTATATCACTGTAAGCAATTGCAGACACCTGTGCTAATTAGTTTGGCAGGTGTGTCCAATGAAAGGCAAGACTACTTAAGAAGGCTCTCTCACATTATTAAGCAGCCTACATTTTCTGCCAAAATGGGAAAGAAAAAGGATGTGTCGGCTGCTGAGAAGCAACAAATTGTGGAGTGTTTAGGTCAAGGCATGACTACAATCAACATTGTGCGATGATCAGGATGAAGTGTCTTGGCAATCAAGAAGTATGCAGCTGATTCACAGTACACACGTGTGCGTGCTGATAAGGGCAAATTGAGGACTCTTTCCTACAGGCAATTACGTCAGGTTGAAAGAGCAGCGGCAAAAAAGCCTTGTCATAGCAGCAGACAAGTTTTTGAAGCTGCTTGTGCCTCCAACGTCCCCCGAACAACAAGATGCAGGGTCCTTCAGAGGTTTGCAGCTGTGCATGCGCCATCCTGTCGACCTCCTCTATCCACTTCACACAAGCAGAAACGGCTCCAGTGGGCCAAACATTACATGAAGACTGATTTCAAAACTGTTTTGTTCACGGATGAGTGCCGTGCAGCGCTCGATGGTCCAGATGGATGGAGTGGAGGATGGCTGGTTGATGGACACCCCACGCAAACACGGCTACAGCGCCAACAAGGAGGAGGTGGAGTAATGTTTTGGGCTGGAATCATGGGGAGAGAGATTGTCGGCCCCTTTAGGATCCCTGAAGGCGCTAAAGATGAACTCCATAATGTATGTGGATTTTCTCAAACAGCACTTCCTGCCATGGTTCAAGAAGAAGAACCGTGTATTTCACAGCAAGATCATTTTTCTGCATGATAATGCACCATCTCATGCTGCACATAAAACATCTGCATCTCTGGCTGATATGGGCATAAAAGGGGACAAACTTATGGTGTGACCCCCATGCTCCCCTGACCTCTACCCCATTCAGAACCTTTGGAGCATCATTAAAAGGAGTGTCTATGATGGCGGGAGGCAGTTCACATCTAAGCAACAGCTCTGGGAGGGTATTCTGTCCTCATGCAAAACAATTGAAGCAGAAACCATCCAAAACCTGACAAATTCAATGGACGAGAGAGTTCAGAAGCTCCTTTCGAACAAGGGGTCCTATGTGAAAATGTAACATCACCTAGAATAAAGTTTTGAGTTGAAAACTGTTTGATTTCAGTTTCTAACAACCTGCTAATGCTTATAATTTCAAAAATGACCATTTTTTTGGTCTTTATTAAAATGAAAAGGTTGATCGAAAAGTTTGGGGGATCTAAGAGTGTGGCAACCCAGTAGTCATGATTACTTCGAATTCTGACAATATGAGGGTCATGCTGCAGGTAGTGCAGCAAGAAGGCACTTATGTGCCTTGCGCATCTCGGAGCCCCAAAATTATTTTCCGGGCTAGATGCAGCTAAAAATTATTTTTAATTTTAAATCTGGTGAAGCTTTAGTATAGATGGCCTAATAGGATCAGTGCTGCACACTGCTACAAAGCCCAAATTATTTTCCAGTCAAGATACAGATAAACATGATTAGTAATTTGAAAGCTTAAAACGGTTGGTAGGGTGATTTTAACCAATCATCAAGCTTTTACTCTCCCCAGGATGACACAGGGGTAGAAAAGTCGTTTCGGATCCATGATTTGTTCATCTTTATGAACGTGAGTCTGTCTACATTATCAGTGGAGAGCCGCGTGCGCTTATCTGTCAGCACACCACCAGCAGCGCTGAACACACGTTCAGACAGAACGCTGGCTGCGGGGCATGACAAGATCTCCAAGGCGTAAGTGGCTAGCTCCGGCCATTTATCCAGATTGGAAGCCCAAAAAGAGCAAGGGTCCAGTGACACAGTCGTGGCTTCAATGTTTACTTGGAGATACTCCTGTACCATCGTCTCTAGGCGTTGACTATGTGTCAGACTTCTTGTCTCCTGTGGCCTTGCAAAGGATGGGCTAAAAAAGTGGTGAAATGATTCCGCAAAATTGATGTTACCAGCAGATACTGTGGTTCTGTCACGGTTTGAGTGCTGAACACTTGACGGTCCCACGGTTGGCAAGTTGGAACTGTGAGATTCACTACGTGCACCACTGGTATTTTGTGGAAAAGCACATGTAAGATTCTGCAACAGTCTCTGCTGATACTCCTGCATGCGTGCATCCCTTTCTATGGCAGGAATAATTTCTGCAAATTTACTTTTGTACCGGGGATCTAACAGTGTGGCAACCCAGTAGTCAGGATTATTTCTAATTCTCACAATTCGAGGGTCATGTTGCAGGTAGTGCAGCAAGAAGGCACTCATGTGTGTTGCGCATCCAGGAGCACCAAGTCCCTATTGTGTTGGTGGCGAGGTAACAATCATGCTTCCTTCCTCTGTCCTCTCCCCCCAACCTCGCACAACAGAAATGTGATCAAGGTCTCCCTCATCTGATGAGTCTTCCATCAGTTCGTCCTCCACTTCTTCTTGGGCTCCTGCACCTTCCTCACTAGTTTGGCTGCTACCATGCGCCCTGGTAAAACCATCTCCCCCACCCTCACATGCCTGCCGCCTTGGTGCTGCCGACCGTCTGGACCTTGCAGATGTTAGCCCTTCCGCATACAACTCCTCCTCCTCTACTTCCTCCACCTCCTCTTGTGCCACCACCTGACTCCGAATTCTGTTTAACATGTGCTCCAGCATGTAAATCACCGGAATAGTCATGCTGATAATGGCATCGTCAGCACTAAACATCTTCGTCGCCATTTCAAAACTGTGCAGAAGGGTGCATAGGTCCCTGATCTGAGACCACTCCTCCAGTGTGATTTGCCCCACCTCTGAATCTCGTTGGCCCAGGCTATACGTCAGAACGTATTGCACCAGGGCTTGTCGGTGCTGCCACAGTCGCTGCAACATGTGCAGAGTTGAATTCCACCGGGTAGGCACATCGCATTTTAGCCGGTGAAGTGGCAGGCCCAACGACTTCTGTAGAGATGTAAGTCGCTGAGCTGCGGGATGCGAACGGCGGAAGTGAGCACACAGCGACCGTGCCCTCTGCAGAAGGCCATCTAGTCTGGGATAGTGGGCTAAAAATTGCTGGACAACCAGGTTCAACACGTGAGCCATACAAGGCACGTGTGTGACATTGCCCCGGCGAAGGGCCGCACCCAGGTTTGCAGCATTGTCGCACACGGCCTTCCCTGGTTTCAGGTCCAGTGGAGACAACCATTCATGAAATTGGTTCTCCAGAGCTGACCACAACTCCTCAGCTGTGTGACTCACATTTCCCAGACATTTCAATGTAAAAACCGCCTGATGACGTTGAGCCCTACTGCCAGCATAGTAAGGAGGTGTGCAGGATCCCTTCTGCGCAGTTAGAAAGCTTGTGGCATGACCAGACAGGCTTTGGGTTCAGGTGGAAGACCGAGAGGAGGTTGAGGAGGCAGAAGCAGTGGTGGAACTTTGACATAAAGAGGATTGACGCACAACTCGTGGGGACGGCAAGACTTGGACAGCAGCCCCTTGTCCTGCTGTCACCATAGTTACCCAGTGCCCAGTCAGCGACATGTAACGCCCCTGTCCATGCCTACTCGTCCAAGTGTCTGTGGTGAAATGCACCCTGTCACACACAGAGTTTCTCAAAGAAGCGGTGATGTTGTGTGCGACATGCTGGTGGAGCGCAGGCACACCTTTCTTTGAGAAGTAGTGCCGACTGGGCATCTGGTACTGGGGCACTGCGACGGACATAAGGTCTCGAAAATCCTCTGTGTCCACCAGGCGGAAAGGCAGCATTTCTGTAGCCAAGAGCTTGCAGATGGTGAAATTCAACCTCTTAGCTTTCTCATGGCTAGGAGGAAATGGTCTTTTACTTGTCCACATCTGAGGGACCGAGGGCTGGCTATTGTGCTTAGACGGGGTTGATAAGGGTGTCCCCGGCAAACTGCCGGTATGTGAGGAAGATGCAGGCGGACATGTTAGGTTGCCTTGATCCAAAGGTGGTGCTATCGATGTCGGACAGCGCTCAAGACCAGCTGGTGTTACCACCTCCAAAGAAAATGATGACCTGCCAATCACGCTGGCTGTTGCGGGTAAAGAGGTGGCAGGTCTGCGCCCCAAAACAGGTGTGACTGCTGTCCCCCCAGTCACAGAGGATGAAGAGGCCGCGGATGCACAAGATATGGCAGACGGTGGTTTGCCCGGCCGGCTAGACCGCATTGTAGCACACTGAGCTTCCCACTGCAACTTATGCTTCATGTCCATGTGCCGGTTCATGCATGAAGTACTCAAACTATGTATTTTTTGGCCTCTACTTAGCTTTTGCTGACAAATGTTACAGATAACACGAGTTGGGTCATCTTTATCGATCTGAAAAAATGCCCAGGCTATGCAAGGCTTAGCACCCATGCGACCTGAAGAGCCACCACGACTTGTGGTGAGAGGCAGAGTTGTGTTTGAGGATGCAGTTGTTGACGTGCTTCCAGTACTACGTCTCTGTCCAGGAAGGCGCAACCTGACCTCGTCGTCACTAGCATCTTCCTCCACCTCCTCTGCTGACCTCATCTCTTGGCTGACTGTGGGTTGACAGTAAGTGGGATCTCCGACCTCATCATCATCACCCTGTGCGTTATCACACCCGTCGTCCTCAGAGCCAACCTGTTCCTGCCCTGACAAAAAACTAAAGTTGTCGCTCCAATCAGGTATTTGAGTCTTATCATCGTCTTCCTCATTGTCTCCACCAACAGGAGTTACAGTTTGGGAATGAGGGTCTACATTATGGTCAGAACCTTCTGCGTCTGGTCCTGGATCCGACTCATAAAGATTCTGGGCATCAGTGCAGATCATTTCCTCGTCTGGATTCACAGAAGCGCTGGAGTCGACCTCTGATTCCCAGGCTATAGTATGAGTAAACAGCTCTGCAGACTCAACCATCTGTTCTACCTCATACTCAGACGGGCAGCTGGAGATTTGGGAGCTGTGAGGAAGCAAGTGCGATTTGGGTGACACCTTTGAGGACTGGAGTATTTGTGATGTTGAAGTTGATGTGGAGGAGAGCCCACTTAAAGGAGCACTTGATATCCATTGAAGCACCTGCTGTTTTTGTGCCTCATCTGGAATTTGTAGCGATTGGCGTGGCCGTAAGAAAGGGATCTTATCACATTGTCCGCTAAAAGAAGTAGACATTTTAGTTTGGCTGGAAGATGGTCTTTCTTCTGCACCTACCCCACGGACACAACCTTTTTTCCCCTTCCCAACACGCCTATTCCCCTTTCCACCAGCAGCAGGCCTTTTTCCACTCATTTTGGTGGTTAACTAATTCACAACTCTGGAGTTGTTTGCACAAAAAAACAATGGATGGTAACCGAGCAGAGCTGAGTGGCCAAACTGTGGTATAAGGCCAAAACTATTGGCTGGGTTAGATGCAGAAAAAAATTATTTTTAATTTGCAACCTGATGGAGGTCAGTATAGATGGACTAATAGACCAAGTCCCACACACCGCTAGAAGCCCAAATATTTTTTCAGAGCTAGATGCAGAAATTTTTTTTATTCAATTTGCAACCTGATGGAGGTCAGTATAGATGGACTAATAGACCAAGTCCCACACACTGCTAGAAGCCCAAATATTTTTTCAGAGCTAGATGCAGAAAAAAATTATTTTTAATTTGCAACCTGATGGAGGTCAGTATAGATGGACTAATAGACCAAGTCCCACACACTGCTAGAAGCCCAAATATTTTTTCAGAGCTAGATGCAGAAAAAAATTATTTTTAATTTGCAACCTGATGGAGGTCAGTATAGATGGACTAATAGAACAAGTCCCACAAGCTGCTAGAAGCCCAAATATTTTTTCAGAGATAAATGAAGAAAAAAATTATTTTTAATTTGCAACCTGATGGAGGTCAGTATAGATGGACTAATAGACCAAGTCCCACACACTGCTAGAAGCCCAAATATTTTTTCAGAGCTAGATGCAGAAAAAAATTATTTTTAATTTGCAACCTGATGGAGGTCAGTATAGATGGACTAATAGACCAAGTCCCACACACCGCTAGAAGCCCAAATATTTTTTCAGAGCTAGATGCAGAAAAAAATTATATTCAATTTGCAACCTGCTGGAGGTCAGTATAGAAGGACTAATAGAACAAGTCCCACACACTGCTAGAAGCCCAAATATTTTTTCAGAGCTAAATGAAGAAAAAAATTATTTTTAATTTGCAACCTGATGGAGGTCAGTATAGATGGACTAATAGACCAAGTCCCACACACCGCTAGAAGCCCAAATATTTTTTCAGAGCTAGATGCAGAAAATTTTTTTATTCAATTTGCAACCTGATGGAGGTCAGTATAGATGGACTAATAGACCAAGTCCCACACACTGCTAGAAGCCCAAATATTTTTTCAGAGCTAGATGCAGAAAAAAATTATTTTTAATTTGCAACCTGATGGAGGTCAGTATAGATGGACTAATAGACCAAGTCCCACACACTGCTAGAAGCCCAAATATTTTTTCAGAGCTAGATGCAGAAAAAAAATATTTTTAATTTGCAACCTGATGGAGGTCAGTATAGATGGACTAATAGAACAAGTCCCACATGCTGCTAGAAGCCCAAATATTTTTTCAGAGATAAATGAAGAAAAAAATTATTTTTAATTTGCAACCTGATGGAGGTCAGTATAGATGGACTAATAGACCAAGTCCCACACACTGCTAGAAGCCCAAATATTTTTTCAGAGCTAGATGCAGAAAAAAATTATTTTTAATTTGCAACCTGATGGAGGTCAGTATAGATGGACTAATAGACCAAGTCCCACACACCGCTAGAAGCCCAAATATTTTTTCAGAGCTAAATGAAGAAAAAAATTATTTTTAATTTGCAACCTGATGGAGGTCAGTATAGATGGACTAATAGACCAAGTCCCACACACTGCTAGAAGCCCAAATATTTTTTCAGAGCTAGATGCAGAAAAAAATTATATTCAGTTTGCAACCTGATGGAGGTCAGTATAGATGGACTAATAGAATGATGCTATGCCCAAAAGATTTTACTTCACTAGGTGCAGCAAAAAAATTGGTATTCTATACACAGGTGGTATATCTTGCAACACAGATAGGCTACTCCACTGACTAACACACTCTGCAATAGGCCAAAAAGGATTAGCTTTGCTAGATTCAGCCAAATGCTGTGAAAAAAACTTGCACAGCACTGGCACAGACCTGCCTGGCAAAAACTGATAGGAACTGATGTAACCTAGTCCTGAAAAGGACTCCAATTACAATTAGTCTTTACTCCCACAATCTATCTATTTAAGAGCACAGACCTGCCTGATAAAAGTCGTAGGAAATGCTGTAACCTAGTCCTTAAAAGGACTGCAATCACAACTATTCCCTACTCCCAAGCTATCTGTATATTTGTGCGAAAATTGGCTTGAAATTAACAAGGTATAGCGCACACAGCAACAGCGGTGCCGTCTAACACGCAGCTGCAGCAGTGAGAAAATGGTGGCGACGGGGAAAATGGCTTGGTCTTATAGGGCAAGGACATGTGACATACACTGCCAATCACACATGCCCTTGCTTGTGTGAAAAAAAGCACTTCGCTCCGTGTGTGCGCTGCTGATAGGCTGACAGATTGCACCTCCCCACTGCAAATGCGGGAAAGAGAAAAAAAAATGGAGATCTTCATTGTTCCTGCAGAGATCCATCCCCTGCCCCTCCCCCCGCCCCGCTGTACACTCAAACTGCGTATTAACATTAATTTTCATCATTACTGAGAAAAAATCCAGTTATGATTTTGGTGCACGAACAGTTATCGAACATAACCTCGAACAGCCGAATTTTTCTCAAATTGTTCGTGTTCGCCGACCGGCTCGAACACCGCCCAAAACAGCTCGAATTTGAGATTGGCGAACAGTTCGAGTAGAACAACGCTCATCTCTACTTAAGACCCACCTCTTCCGACAAGCCTACAACCTGCAGTAACTAGTGATGAGCGAGCACTAAAATGCTCGGCTACTCTTTGTTTGAGTCGAGAAAATTGGAATGCTCGAGTGCTTAGACCGAGTAACGAGCCCAATGTAAGTCTATAGGAAGCTCGAGCATTTTTCAGGCGGCTCCCCCCGGCAGTCTGCAGAGGGCATGAAAATTTCCCAAATCGATGGGAACAGAGCTAAAATGACAGAGGAAGAGCATGGGGAAGACCCCTGGAAGCATTTCTGACTCCCAGGTCACTGCTGCTAACAATGTTGTCAGAGGTATTACGCCACTTTTATGGATTCACAATAAAACATGCAAAAACGAAACCAAAATAGATTTTCCTGGGAAATATGTTAAAGAACATCCTTTCCAGGGTAATGACCTATATATAAGGCAAAATAAATAACCAAAAACAAAAATGCTCCTCCACACCTTGGGCTATGTTCAAATGTAGTGTTTTTGATGCCTTTTTGTACTTTTGCATTGCTTTCAACCAAGACAAATGCATTCACTGGGAAATTTAATTTTAACATTTTACAACCTTATCTGGCCATGTGGTGTGTGACACATCATCAGACACATGCATACAGTGCTGAAAAGACATGGGAACTGTTATGATCTGGAACAAGTACTAAGGAAAGATAGGGGAAAGCTGTCCCTACAGTAAGACTAAGCTGAATCCCTACGATGTAGCGGGCTGACTGTTGCTAGCGAACAGACCCACCTTAGTCCTCGGCTAGTCTGAACGAAGACCTATAGCATATAGCATAAGAGGAGGGGTCCCTAAAAGAACTAAGGACTGGGACAAAAATGGGACACCTCCTAAACAGAGAAGTTGTTGCAGAACACAAAAAGACAAACTAACAAAAAGGTACTAGAGGTTCCAGAAGGACAAAGTGAACTGACAGAGAAAGGCACCGAAGCACCTTGCTAGAGAAACAGTCAAACACTGAAGTCCAGCACAGCCAAAAGGGGGGAGCTGGAATATAAAGGAAAATGGTCACGTGGCCGCAAAACACAAGATGGAAAAAACAAACAGGAGGGTTCTAACAGGAACAGCATGGGAAAGACCCCTGGAAGCATCTCTGATTCCCAGGTCATTGCCTAAAAGTGTGCCCTTCATAGGTGATCCTTGGCGCATGCGAAGATGCCTCCCGCCATGCATCTGTCTTTGCAGACTTGCAACAATCACTGTCCACGTCTTGTCCCAGCGCAGCGTTCAGCTGTCCCTACCCCATTCCTTGGAATGCAAATGCAAGTATACAGCCAGTCAGCCACCCACCCAACAGCTGCAATACTATATTCCAAATTTTTGACAGTTGCTTGTGCTTGAAATGTGGCCTTTTAGGCTCATGGAGGTGGAAGCTGCCCACAATCTCATGGCGGCGGCTGGGTGTCCATACTTGGTCCCCAGCCGCCTCTATTTCTCCTGGTGTCATCTCCGCCTTCCACAAGCACGGGTCCCACAGCATTACCCATGCACTCGCCAGTGCACTTAGGTGGGAAGTACCGCCTAACCACAAACACGTGGACAGGTGAATGTGACCAGGGACGGTACGGAGCCACTCCACATTAAAAATGCATCCATACAGTGTCCAGGAACCTTCCCGAACACGTTTCTTAGCCAGGGCTGCTTCTCGGCAGGGTTGGACAGGCCCACCAGAGAATCCTCCAGTGGGCCCTGGCTTCTCCATTAGGAGAGTTCATGATAGGCGCAAACTTTGCAGCTGCTATGGGGCTCTTGAGCGGGGGAGAAAGGTGGGCCCTCAGAATCAAATCCTCTAGTGGGCCCAATGTTTTTGAGTTTGAAACTGTTTCTCAGTGACAGTTGTATTTCATCACAGCCATATTCTTTAGCACGGTGAAAGGACTGGCATAGAGGGAAACCATATCTACGCTGGGTGTCATTTCTCCCAGGAAGTCCTTTAATGCAGCTTGTTGTATAAGCAATGGCAACCCGTCCAACATCAGCTCGCACTTGTTGGTGGTGCTTTGACACACAAACATATTTCTTTGCGCTTTTAATTTCATGACTACAGAGTTGGGCAATGGCCTGATCTGCAATGTGGTTTGAGAAATAACATGCATAAGCACGTCCAATCCACATTAAAAAAGCAGCCATAGAGTGTCCGGGAACCTTCCCACACTTTTCTTAGTCGGGGGTGCTTCTCACCACAGTTGGACGGGTCAACCAGAGAACCTGAGACTCCTCCGGCAGGCCCTGACTTCTTCATCGGGAGAGTTTATAATGCCGAAGTGAGGCCATGATGATGATAGAGGCCACCATCTGCTTAATTTCCTGTAACTTGGAATGCAAGCGCAAGTATGCAGCCAGCCACCCACCCACAGGCCGCAATAGTAAACTGGGAAGCTGCTTGCACTTGAAATGTGGCCTTTTAGGCTCGTGGAGGCGGAAACTGTCCACAATCTCATGGCGGCAGTGCCCGAGTGTCCATACTCAGTCCCCAGTCGCCACTATTTCTCCCGGTGTTATCTCCACCTTCCACAAACACGGGTCCCACAACATTACTTGTGCCCTCCCCAGTGCATTTAGGTGGGAAGTACCGCCTAACCACAAACACGTGGACAGGTGAATGTGGCCAGGGACGGTACGGAGCCAGTCTACATTAAGAATGCATCCATACAATGTCCGGGAACCTTCCAAAACACATTTCTTAGCCAGGACTGTTTCTCGGCTGGGTTGGACGGGCCCACTAGAGAATCCTCGGGTGGCCCCTGGCTTCTACATCAGGAGAGTTCATGATAGGTGCAAACTTTGCAGCTGCTATGGGGCTCTTGAGCGGGGGAGAAAGGTGGGCCCTCAGAATCAAATCCTCTGGTGGGCCCAATGTTTTTGAGTTTGAAACTGCTTCTCAGTGGGAGCTGTATTTCACCACAGCCATATTCTTTAGCACGGTGATAAGGCTGGCATAGAGGGAAACCATATCTACTCCGTCTCTCATTTCTCCGTCACTACCAGTTTCCGCCCATTGTCACACACGACCATGCCTGGCTGTATGTTCAGCGGTGAGAGCCACAGATCAGGCTGCTGTTACAGCTTTCAACAACTCTGCAGCGGTGGGTGGTTTGTCACCTAAGCATTAAGCATATTATCTTCAGCACAGCCTGTTGCCGCTTGGCCAAGGCAGTGCTGCAGTGCTTCCAGCTTGTGACTGATATGGTCATTTCAGAGATGGAGGCCGAACTGGAAGAGGAGGTGGAGGAGCTGAACGATGTGATTACATGAAGGTTACATTGGCCAGTCTGATTTTTATACTAAACAAAGATCCTATTATGTTTTTATTTTTTATTTATTTATTTTTTACTTTTGCTTTTTAAGACAAATGCATTCACCGGGAAATGTCATTTTAGCATTTTACAACCTTATCTGACCATGTGGTGTGTGACACATCATCAGACACATCCTGTTTCATTTATGATGGATGGACTCACAAAGCCTATTTCTAAAGGGTCATCAGGCGGCCCTTACTATTCTTAAAGGGACAGCAGACGGCCCTAGCTATTGTTAGAGAGCCATCAGCCGGCTATGCTTTGTTGTTCTCATTAGTAATGAGTGGGTCTCCTATACTGTTATTGTGCATGCAAGGACTGCAAGGGCTGCCAAAAATTTGGACGCAACCCAATACCCCTTTGAAAAGACATAGAGGAGGGTCTCAGTAAAAAAAAGTGTTCCCATTATAAAGGAGCGGTTCTCATATAGTGATAATGCCCATGCTATGACTGCAAAGGTTGACAAAATTTGGGAAAAACCCCACTTACAATTTAAACACACATAGAGCTGGGACACAGTAACGACATAATCTCATTAGAAAGGAGAGGGTCTGCTATACAGCTAAAGGGTATGCAGTGAATGCAACGGCTGCCAAAAATTTGGAGGAACTCCAATGCCCCATGCAAGAGGCAAAGAGGTCAGAGAGCCTCCTGAAAACAATGTTCCAATTATTAGGAAGTGTGTCTTCCATACTGCTTCCCTATGCAGTGAAGCAACGCTGCCAAAAACTGGGAGGAACTCCAATGCCCTTTGCAAGAGACGTAGAGGTCGGAGGGCCTCCTGAAAACAATGTTCCCATTATTAGGAAGTGTGTCTTCCATACGGTTTGCCTATTCAGTGAAGAAATGGCTGCCAAAAATTTGGAGGAACTCCAATGCCCCTTGCAAGAGATGTAAAGGTCGGAGGGCCTCCTGCAAAAATTTCTCCCATTATTAGGAAGCGTGTCTCCCATACTGTTTGCCTATGCAGTGAAGCATCGGCTGCCAAAAATGTGGAGGATCTCCATTGCCCCATGCAAGAGACGTAAAGGTCAGAGGGCCTACTGAAAACAATGTTCCCATTATTAGAAAGTGTGTCTCCCATACTGTTTACCTATGCAGTGAAGCAACGGCTGCCAAAAATTTGGATGAGCTCTAATGCCCCTTGCAGGTCGTAAAGGTCCGAAGGCCTCCTGCATAAAATGCTCCCATTATTAGGAAGTGTGTCTCCCATACTGTTTACATATGTGGTGAACCAACAACAGCCAAAAATTTGGAGGAAGAGGAACTCCAATGCCACTTGCAAGAGATGTAAATATTGGAAGGCCTCCTGAAATCAATGTTCCTATTATTATTGAGTCTCCCATACTGTTTGCCTATGCAGTGAAGAAATGACTGCCAAAAATTTGGAGGAACTTCAATGCCCCTAGCAAGAGACGTAAAGGTCGGAGGGCCTCCTGAAAACAATGTTCCATTATTAGGAAGTGAGTCTCACATACTATTTGCCTATGCAGTGAAGAAAAAGCTGCCAAAAATTTGGAGGAACGCCATTGCCCCTTGTAAGAGACGTAGAGGTCGGAGGGCCTCCTGAAAACAATGTTTCCATTATTAGGAAGTGTGTCTCCCATGCTGTTTACCTATGCAGTGAAACAACAGCTGCCAAAAATTTGGATGAGATCTAATGCCTCTTGCAGGTCGTAAAGGTCCGAGGGCCTCCTGCAAAAATGCTCCCGTTATTAGGAAGTATGTGTCCCATACTGTTTGGCTATGCAGTGAAGCAACGGCTGCCAAAGATTTGGAGGAACTCCCATGCCCTTTGCAAGAGACCTAAAGGTCGGAGTGCATCCTGCAAAAAATGCTCCCATTATTAGGAAGGGAGTCTTCCATACTGTTTGCCTATGCAGTTAAGCATTGCCTGCCAAAAATTTGGAGGAACTCCAATGCCCGTTGCAAGAGATTTAGATATGTTGACATGATACATATTGTGGTGATATGGTGGTGGAGGATGAGGATGCGGAGAAGGAGGAGGACAAGAGCAAACAGACAAAATCTGGAAGCGTATACCCATGTCTGGCTGTGAAGACAGAGGAGCATGGGAATAGAGTTAGCATCCCAAAAAAAACACTGTTTTTGAGTTTGTTACGGTGCTATCATTCGGTGGTGTTGAGGAGTTTGGCCCAATCCAGCCCTTGTTCATTTTTATAAGAGTCAGCCTGTCAGCATTTTCAGTTGACAGGCGAATGCGCCTATTGGTTATAATTCCACCGGCGAAACTAAAAACCCGCTCTGACAAAACACTAGCGGCAGGGCAGACCAGAACCTCCATGGCGTAGAGAGCCAGTTCATGCCATGTGTCCAGCTTGGATACCCAATAATTATAAGGCACAGAGGAATCACGGAGGATATTGGTACGGTTGTCAAGGTACTCCCTCACCATCTTCTGAATTTTGCACTCCTTGGGAGAGTACCCCGCACCTCAGAGCCTGTGTGATGGGAGGGTCTGAGAAAACTGTCCCAGAACATTGACAGTGTTCCCCTGCCTATGCTGGATTGCATTTGTATGCTCTCTCGCCTGTACTCCTTGGTTGATCAATGAACTGTGACCTCTGCTGCCAGTGTTTTCAGATGGGAATTTTTTTAATAATTCCGCAACAAGGGCCTTCTCGTACTGCACCATTTTATTAGGCCTGTCCTGCAAGTGAATAAGAGACAGAAAGTTCTCCCTGTAGTGTGGGTCTAGAAGCGTCACCAACCATAAATTACTGTCACCCAAAATTTGGACAACGTGAGGGTCACGGGAAAGGCAGCGTAACATAAATTCTGCCAAACTACAAAGAGGCAAGAGGATGACTGACCATGCTCTCCTCCTCATCCTCCTCCATGTCCTCAGGCCATCCATGCTGAACAGACGGTATGACAGTTGTACAGGTACTACTGTCTATAGTGCAGGAAACTAGCTCCTGTTCTTCCTCCTCTTCCTCATTGTCACTCAATCCATGTTGGGATGAGATGAGGCTGGGCTGTGTGTAATTACCCAGTATGGTTCCTTGCTCCATCTCATCGTGCTCCACTGCAATGCATCCTCTTTAATTGCAAGCAGAGAATGTTTCAGAAGACAGAGAAGCGGGATGGTGATGCTAATTATGGCATCATAGCTGCTCACCAGTCTGACATCCATGTCCACTCCTGAGGTTTTATGTGCGGAGTCTGACCTGAATACCGACAGCCTTGTTGATGCTGGTAGTCAACAACTGCCCTCTTCTGCTTACAAATCCTTTCCAACATCGGCAATGTGGAGTTCCAACGTGTGGAGACATTGCAAATCAGTCGGTGAACTGGAACCTGCAAACGCTGCTGAAGCACTATAAGGGTGGCGGAAGCTATAGCTGGCTTTCCAAAATGGGCACACAGGCGGCGTACTTTGACAAGCAGATCCGACAGATCTGGGTAGGTTTTGAGAAATCGCTGAACCACGAGGTTAAGCACATGGGCCAGGCATGGTACGTGTGTGAGCTCGCGTCACCTCAGAGCCGCCACCAGATTCCGGCCGTTGTCACACATGACCATGCCTTGCTGTAGGGTCAGCGGTGTCAGACACAGATCTGCATGCTTTTTCAGAGCTGTTCACAACTCTTCAGCGTTGTGTGGTTTGTCACCTAAGTATATTAACTTCAGCACAGCCTGTTGCCGCTTGGCCGAGGCAGTGCTGCAGTGCTTCCAGTTTGCGACTGATGTGGTCATTTCAGAGGTGGATGCTAAAAAGGAGAAGGAGGTGCAGGAGCTGTTGAATGTGGGGGCAACCCTGATTGACCTAAGGCCCGCAATCTTCAGCGTCAGGAGGACGTGTTCTGTCCCAAGATCCGACTGGGTCCAGGCTTCCACTATATTAACCCAGTGTGCCATCAGCAAGATGTACCCTCCCTGCAAACAAGCACTTGTCCACGTATCAGTGGTTAGGTGAACTTTACAAATAACTGCATTGTTGAGGGCACGTCTAATATTGTGGGACACGTGCTCATGTAATGTGTGGTCAGCACACCAGGAGAAATAGTGGAGGCTGGGGACCGAGTACCGAGGGATGGCTGCCGCCATCAGGGTACAGAAAACTTCCGTCTCCACGAGCCTAAAAGGCAACATTTCGAGAGCAATCATTCGCGAAATGTGTGAATTTAGTAGTGTGGCCTGTGGGGAGTTGGCTGCGTATTTGCACTTGCGTTCCAAGGACTGGGGTAGGGACAACTGAACGCTGCGCTGGGACAGGGTCGTGGACGTGCTTGCTGATGGTGCTAGTTGAGAGTGTTTAACAACAGGTGGGCGGGAGGCATCTTGGCATGCTCCATGGACATGCACGCACAACAGCAGAACAAGCAGTGGTGTCACCCGCAGACACTGTTCCTAGACCCTGGGGTTCGGCCGACTTAGTTGGGTGCTTTGCTACCATGTGACTGATCATGCTGGTGGTGGTCAGGCTGCTAGTTTTGCCACTCCTGCTGATGCAGGCCTGGCAGGAGGTACAAATGGCCTTTTTAGGGTTATCCGCTGAGTTTTTAAAAAAGAACCAGACTCGGGAAGACCTAACAGTTGTACTGACAACTTCCGTCATGTTGGCATTATGAGGAATGCTTTCCCGCCTTGTGTCTGCGACCACCAAACTGCTTCTTTCTGCCTGTTGTGGTGCCACGCCTCCCTCCCCCTATGTGCTGCTGTCCTCGTTCTGTGTGTCCCCCTGCCAAGTTGGATCAGTTACTATATCATCCACCACCTTGTCTTCAACTTTCACCCCCTGGTCCTCCTCCTGACTTTCTTGCAATTGTGTCTCATCATCATCATCCACCTCTTGCCACAGTAATTGCACTTTATCATCGTCACCTTCATGTGACCATGGCTGCTCCAATATTTGGGCATTGTTAAATGCGTTCTCCTCTTGACTCGCTTGAAGCTGGCCGGACGAGAGGCCCGAATCTACAAGTGGAAATTTGAACAGCTCCTCTGAGTGTCCAAGTATGGGATCAGTTGTCTCCGGGCACTCAGCATGATGGGAGGAAGGCGGATCAGGGTGAGGAATATGCGGTCCAGACTCACGGCTACTGAGACTTGACCGTGTGGAAGACAGAGTGGAGGTGGTGGTGGCCAAGTGACTGGAAGCATTATCTGCTATCCAACCAATAATCTTTTCACACTGCTCTATGTTCAATAGTGATGCTCTGAGGTCCCCTAGTAATTGGGACAGGAAGGTAGAGTGACAAGATGTGGCACAATTTCACCATTCCCACGGCCACTTCCTAGGCCTCTGCATGTACCATCACCATCACGTCCACTTCCCCGCCCCTTGCCACGCACCTTGCCTATTTTAAATGGAGGACAATATTTTCGACGTTCATGAGAAATGGCTGATTTTGGAACACAATTATACGTGATATGTCTGACAGAGAACCACGATTTGAAATAGTAGGCCTGTATTTTATTAATATTATTCTACACAGAGAAGTAGTGTGAATAGCTTCACCGACACACTGCAATGGAATGAATATGGAAAAAATGTATGATTTTTTAAGTCTTTAAGGTGCTATGTCTGACAGAAAACCACAGCTTTAAATTGTAGGCCTGTAATTTACTAATATTATTCTACACGGAGACCAAGTGTGAATAGCTTCACCGACACACTGCAACGGAATGAAAATGGAAGAAATGTATGATTTTGTACAGTCTTTTAGGTGATATGTCTGACATAGAACCACAGCTTTAAATTTCTAGATTTTATGAAATATGGGACAGATCTGGCTTTATTCTGTAGTGAGCAGAAAAATGATGTACTCTGGATTGCTTTTTAAGTAAATAACCAGGATTAAGATAAAAAAAAAATATGCCTTTCTATGTGTTGAAATATCTGTAATTATTACAGCAGCAGCAGAGAGGATGTTCAATGGACCCTCTTGGGCTGTATCATACACTGCAATCTGTCACATACAATGCCTGCCTGCCTAGCACTGATTATATGCAGCTGGATTAGTCCTCAGAAGGACTGATAGTTCAGATGGATATAGATATATGTTGTGGAGTACCTATACTAACAGGACGTTCAATGGACCCTCTTGTGCTGTACCATGCACTGCAGTCTGCAACATACACTGCCTGCCTGCCTAGCACGGATTATATGCAGCTGGATTAGTCCTCAGAAGGACTGTTAGTTCAGATGGATATAGATATATGTTGTGGAATACCTATACTAACTATAAACAAGTAAATCTGTTGCGCCCCTGAGGGTTCAGTCACCACAGAGGTACTGCACCTCAACCAGAGGTGTGGTGTCTCCTTTTCTCAGGTAAGGAGGGAGTGCTGCCCAGAACCCCAACACCCACATTCAACACTACACTACTCCAGGCCTGCTGGAAGAGCAAGATGCACTGTGTCTCCTGCTGAGCCCTGTCCCTGGCTGGAGCGGGGAGAACCAAAGGTAGGGGGAACCAGTAGTGGGTGTGGGTGGAGGATGTAGAGTAGGGGAGCACCATTGTAGGAGGTAGATAAAGGGAAGCCATCTTAGGGTGGCAGGAGAGGCAAGACAGAGAAGTGAGTGAGCAGAGTCTCGTTAGGAGCTCTGCTCCACAAGTGGGGCCTAGTGATAGAGGCCCAAGAGGGGAGCAGAGGAGGAAGGCTCCGTTCTATAGAAGGGATCCCAGGGGGTACGGTGAGTGCAGGACGACACCCGTACGGCCCGAATCTGCCAGGTGTCAGAGGGATCAGGCCACAAGAAGGGGACCGGCCCCTGGACCAGCCATGTTACTCTAGGTCTCAGCTGGAAAAACCGGAGGCTTCTGCACTTCCATGGTGCAGTCGCCATAGTCTCATCCTAGTCACCGTGAGGGCCAAGTAGGTAAAGGAAGTCCAGGTTGCCCAGAGGGACTTCAGAGCACCCGATCGGGACTGTGTGTGGGGAAGTGCAGGGCAGGAGGGAGAAGACCCAGCGTCAGAAGTCGGTCTAGTAAGGAACATAAAGAACACGGGGTTCCGTCAAGCGCTCCTGACATATCTGAGGAAGAACTGAACCCCTGGTCTGGTAGACGCAGTGCAACGCGGAGGTGGACACCTGTACAGTGTACCTGAGAACCTTGAACAAGAACTGTGAGTAAAACTCGGATGACTGCACTCCACTTCCTCCGTCCGTTATTTCAGCTGCACCATCCCGACTGCACTACAAGCCCCAGCATCACCACCCACCATCAAACTTTACACTGCCCTGAGGCCCGCTCCACCTGTGGGGAGCTGTTCCATCCTAGCTGCCCTATCAACTGCCTCAGAGGTCTGCAGCAGCGCTGGTACAAATTACCAGAAACCACAGGTGGCGTCACGATCAAACTACAAATCAGATATAAACTATCCCCTTTTTGTTGACCACCCTGGGCCATGGACCGGGCCAGCCACTGTGACAAATTCCCCCCCAGCATCCATAGGACCGGACACCGAGTACCCCACTGCCTTGGGGGCACGTCATCTCTGCCGTCACGAACAGGATACGTGACCAGCCCGTTATCAGCGGGTATTGTGTGCCTAAAGAACTGTTTTTCCACATTGAATGTGGCGCCCGCCCCAGAAGAACGGGCGCCATTATGTGCGTGATCAAAGACAACAATATGGAACCTCCCATCGTGGGCTGGGTCCCAGAATGGCGCCAAAAGCACAACCCGCCTCTTGCAACTGTGACTGTCCGCATAGATGTGTCCATCAAGGCGGGGAGGATGTCCCTGGGAGTGACCGACAGCAGACTGCTATGGAACCGCCCCTGAAAAGGGAGGGGAGAACGAGAGAAGGAATGGAGACAGCATGTGGTCTTAACAAGTCTATACAGACTGCACCAGGCAGCCAGCATGGACGGAAGCCAGGACCAAGCCTCCGCCTCTGGCCTGCAGCAGCAGTACCCTTTACTTCCGACACCAGCACCCCCGGTTGCCTGCCCCGGAGGGGAAGAGTTTAGTTGGGACAACCGGGGGGGACCTGATTGGGTTCCCGCAGGAGACCCAAGCCCAAGCCCTGTAGAGAAAGGAGTTCTGTAGGCGGGAGCTCCTACAACTGGAGAAGGAGCGGCACACCCTGCGGGCGCGCTGCGAGCGGTTGGAGGCCCGGAACAAAGCCGCGAAGGCCCAAGTCTCCGTGAAGAGGGACTGGTCGTGAAATTCGACTTGAAGACTGGGTTGGGCTTCATCCGCGACCCCCACTTCAGCAGGGACATCTTTGTCAACCGGCGGGATGTTGAGCCCAAACTGGAGCAGGGCCATCCCGACCGGAATTTGTACCCCGGTGACCGTGTCACCTATACCAGACACCACGGGGAACGCGGGTGGTATGCCCTCCAGGTATACCGCATTGTCGAGGAGGAAAAGGACATGCCCCCGCAGTGCATGGCTGATGACCCGGCTGGATCAGCCAGCAAGAATCAGAAATACCCCCGGCGGGGACCCCACTACTAGGTACCAGTAAGTGGAACTAAACATTGTAAATAAATTGCCCGTAAGGGTACCAACAGAAAATTTGTTTCTTTTTGTGTGCATAATTACCTGTCAGGGTATACAGACTGCAGGCTGAGGACTGTGAGCAGCCAAGAACTGATCTTGAATATAGTTTGCACTTCTTAAAGTGCTCTCTATTGATTTTATAATTGCAACCGCAGACCTCAGAACAAAAACCCATTTGGCGTGGCCGAAGTCGTGGTCCAGCACCAGGATCACTTAAGCCCTGCAGCCACGCCCAGGGCCTACGTTGAGGGTTTTCGGATGGGTCCCTCATGTTGCTTGATTTGCACCTTTACCAGTGAGATGGACACCCAGTTTGGGATCTTACTGCAAGATGCTTGAAAAAATATGTATATGTGCAAGTGAAAATATACTGTTTGTAATGATGGTAACCTGTAACGTTCAAAGAAAAGTGCCTCCCATAAAGGGAAGAAATGTTTTGTTTATAATCTTATATGCGAATGCATTCTAAAAATTTTGTATGTCTAAAATACCGTGTTTTTGCTCAGTTCCAGACTGCGGACGTGCTGTGTTTTACCAGGGGGGAGTGTGACACCCCTGAGAGTTCAGTCGCCACAGAGGTACTGCACCTCAACCAGAGGTGTGGTGTCTCCTTTTCTCAGGTAAGGAGGGAGTGCTGCCCGGAACCCCAACACCCACATTCAACACTGCACTACTCCAGGCCGGCTGGAAGGGCAAGATGCACTGTGTCTCCTGCTGAGTCCTGTCCCTGGCTGGAGCGGGGGGAACCTAAGGTAGGGGGAACCAGTAGTGGGTGTGGGTGGAGGATGTAGAGTAGGGGAGCACCATTGTAGGAGGTAGATAAAGGGAAGCCATCTTAGGGTGGCAGGAGAGGCAAGACAGAGAAGAGGTATCAGGCCACAAGAAGGGGACCGGCCCCTGAACCAGCCGTGTTACTCCAAGTGTCGGCTGGAAAACCAGAGGCTTCTGCACTCCATTGTGCAGTCGCCACAGTCTCATCCGAGTCACCGTGAGGGCCAAGTAGGTCCGGGAACTCCAGGTTGCCCAGAGGGACTTCAGAGCACCCAATCGGGACTGTGTGTGGGGAAGCGCAGGGCAGGAGGGAGAAGACCCAGCGTGAGAAGTCGGTCTAGTAAGGAGCATAAAGAAAGAGGGGTTCCATCAAGCGCTCCTGAAATATCTGAGGAAGAGCTGAACCCCTGGTCTGGTAGATGCAGTGCGACGTGGAGGCGGACACCCGTACAGTGTATCTGAGAACCTTGAACAAGAACTGTGAGTAAAACTCGGATGACTGCACCCCACTGCCTCCGTCCGTTATTTCAGCTGCGCCATCCCGACTGCACTACCAGCCCCAGCATCACCACCCACCATCAAACTCTACACTGCCCTGAGGCCCGCTCCACCTGTGGGGAGCTGTTCCATCCTAGCTGCCCTATCAACTGCCTCAGAGGTCGCCAAACATGCAGGGAGGGGATCCAAGTTCCCGCCCAAGCAACCCGGAAATACTCGACGAGCGCCGAGCTCATCGAGCACAGTGATGTTTGGGCAAGTTCCGAGCAGCGGCGAGCACGTTCGCTCATCACTAGCAGTAACCCTTGCTCCACCATACCGTTGCATGACCAGCTGTACCCTAGCCTACTGTATCCTCACCCATCCCTTAGGCTAAGTGCCCACGATGCAGAAATGCTGCATATTTTTTCCGCTTCTCCCTGGCAGGAAAAACGCATGGGGATTTTACATGAGTTTTTCCTGCCAGGTAGAAGCGTTTGTCAAGCGTTTTTGCATGCATTTCTGCATGTGGGTTATCAATCGCTTTTAAAAGCGATTTTAGCATCACTTGGAAAAGTGCTTGACAACTTGGTCACACTATATAAATCCATGCAACCGGCATGGAATAATATATAGTGTGACCAAGTCAATAGTTAAAAAAAAAGAATAAAAAATGGTAAAAAATAAAAAATAAAGATTATACTTACCTTCCGATGGCCCCCGGTGTTTCCTCCACTGCGTGCGGTCTGTTGTATGGCTCGCGGTGGTGTGAAAGGACCTGCCATGACATCATTTAGTCATGTGACAGGTCACGCGACCACCGACGCCGACAACTCAGCAGCAGGACCGCTACCTCCACCTTTGCTCAAGGAGGAACAGAGAGCCCTGCAAAATGACCTCCAGCAGGCCACAAATGTGCATGTGTCTGCACAAACGGTTAGAAACCGACTCCATGAGGGTGGTATGAGGGCCCGACGTTCACAGATGGGGGTTGTGCTCACAGCCCAACACCGTGCAGGACGCCTGGCATTTGCCACAGAACACCAGGATTGGCAAAGTCGCCACTTGCGCCCTGTGCTATTCACAGATGAAAGCAGGTTCACAGTGAGCACATGTGACAGACGTGACAGAGTCTGACAGAGCCTGAAGACGCCGTGTAGAGGGATCTGCAGCGATCTGCTGCCTGCAACATCATTCAGCATGACCGGTTTGGCAGTGGGTCAGTAATAATGTGGGGTGGCATTTCTATGGAGGGCCGCACAGCCCTCCATGTGCTCGCTAGAGGTAGCCTGACTGCCATTACATACAGAGATGAGATCCTCAGACCCCTTGTGAGGCCATATGCTGGTGCGGTTGGCCCTGGGTTCCTCCTAATGCAGGACAATGCCAGACCTCATGTGTCTGGAGTGTGTCAGCAGTTCCTGCAAGATGAAGGCATTGAAGCTATGGACTGGCCCGCCCGTTCCCCAGACCTGAATCCAATTGAGCACATCTGGAACATCATGTCTCACTCCATCCACCAACGTTGCACCATAGACAGTCATGTTGCACCACAGACTGTCCAGGAGCGGATGCTTTAGTCCAGGTCTGGAAGGAGATCCCACAGGAGACCATCAAACTCATCAGGAGCATGCCCAGGCGTGGTAGGGAGGTCAAACAGGCACGTGGAGGCCACACACAATACTGAGCCTTATTTTGACTTGTTTTAAGGACATTACATCATGGTTGGATCAGCCTGTAGTGTGTTTTTCCATTTTAATTTTGGGGGTGACTCCAAATCCAGGCCTCCATTGGTTAATAAATTTGATTTCCATTGATGATTTTTGTGTGATTTTGTTGTCAGCACATTCAACTTTGTACAGAACAAAGTATTCAATGAGAATATTTCATTCATTAAGATCTAGGATGTGTTATTTGAGTGTTCCCTTTATTTTTTGAGCAGTGTATAATCTTTATTTTTTATTTTAAATTCTTTTTTTAACAGGTTCTATGGTACCCGAGTCTGGAGGAGAGTCTCCTCTTCTCCAGACCCGGGTACCATCCGCACATTGAATCGCTTAATATCCGCATGTGCACATGTAGTCATGCGGATATTAAGCGATTCAATGCAAGTCAATGGCGGCAATTACGCTGCGTGTCCGCAAAAATAATGGACCTGCTGCGTACTTTTGTGCAATGATAATCCACAGCGGAAATTTCGGCAGCATGTGCACAGCACATGCGGATTATCATTGGGGACCATGTGGCACGAATTACCAAGCGTTTTTTAAGCGTTTTTGCTGCGGAAATTCCGCTGCAAAAACGCTTGAAAAAGGCATAGTGGGCACGCAGCCTTATAGACTGTTTGTGCATCCTCACGGGCAGGGTCCTCTCTGCTCTTGTACCAGTCAGTGACCTCTTTTCACATATAAAGCGCAATGGAATAAATTGCGCTATCATAATAATCATAATAAATAATAATAATCATACTACTTGTACTCTAGGTCAATTAATGGCACTTTCCTGGTGTCTGCCCCTAAATTGATGTGTTTTGGCAGCTTTTGGTCCCGTTTGAAGGTGTTGTGTATACATTTGGTTTTGGCACCTATTGAATCCAATGGTGTCCGGCAATGTTCGGCGATTATTCGACAATTACATTGGTGAATACTGCAAAAACGGCGATTGTAATCTGAAACGAATATTGAAATACTCGCTCGTCTCTAATCTAAAATTATGTGGGTATTGCATCACGGTTACCCTGGTGATATGGTGGTGGAGGATAAGGAGAAGAAGGAGGGCGACATAAAATAGAACAATTTCTGAAGTGTATACCCATGTCTGGGTGTTAAGGGGTAAATGGGAATAGACCCCCCTAAAATGAGTTTCTGTTTGATGCTATCATCTGGTGGTGTTGAGAAGTCTGGCCCAATCCAACCCTTGTTCATTTTTATAAGGGTCAGCCAGTCAGCATTTTCAGTTGACAGGTGGATGCACCTATCAGTTTTATCAGTTATAATGCCTCTGGCGGCACTAAGAACCAATCTCTGACAAAACGCTAGCGGCCAGGACCATCAAGGCAACAAGAGACAGTTCATGCCATGTGTCCAGCTTGGATACCCAACAATTGTAAGGCACAGAGACAGAGAAGAATCATGGAGGATGCTGGTATGGTCGCCAAGGTAGTCCTTCAGCATCTTCCAACACTTTTCCCTCCTTGTCAGAGTACTCCATGTATCAGGGCCTGGGCGCTGGGAGAGTCTGAGAAAACTGTCCCAGACCTTTGACATCGTTCTCCTGCCTTTGCCACATCTGGTTTGTGTCCCCCTCGCTTGTACTCCTTGATTGTCTAATGAACTGCCTGACTGTGATTTCTGCCACTAGCGTTATCAGATGGGAATTTTTTTTTGTTATCAACAAGAGCCTGAACTTAATATCTCCAAAAATGAACTCCTTTGTTTTCCTCCCTCTACTAATCTACCAATACCTGACTTTGCAATTTCCTGTAGGTGGTGCCACCATAACTCCCACTAGGCACGTCTGCTGTCTTGGAGTAATATTTGACACACAACTTTCCATTAGTCAACATGGAAAATCACTTACTCACTCATGTCACCTGCACCTTAAAAATTTCTCCAGAATTTGACCTTATCTCACCTTTGATACTGCAAAAACTCTTACTGTCGCTGTTATTCACTATTGCAACTCTCTTCTAATCGGTCTCCCTCTAAACAAACTGTCTCCTCTACAATCCCTTCTGAATGCAGCAGCCAGGGTTGTGTTTCTATCAAGCCGCTTCACCGAGGCCTCTACCTTGTGCCAGTCATTGCACTGGTTAGGTAAAACAATCAATCACTACAGAATATAAAACAAACTCATCTCTCTCACCCACCAAGCTCTCCACAGTTCTGCAACACCCTATATCTCATACCTCATTTCTGTGTATCACTCCTCCTGTGCCCTCCGTTCTGCAACTGATCTAAGACTGACATCTTCCTTAATCAGAACCTTACACCTATGTTTCCAAGAATTCTCTCGTCCTGTGTCAGTTTTCTGTAATGCCCAAAATGGACACAATGGACACGGTAAAGGCAGCGGAACATAAAGTCGGCCATGTGTGCCAGACTGCCAACAGCCAAGACTTCCCTGTTTTCACCAAGAGGACGACTGTCCATGTTCTCTTCCTCCTCCGCCTCCTTATTATCACCCAATCCGTGTTTAGATGAGATGAGTCTGGGCTGAGTAGCATCACCGTATAGTTCCTTGTTCTGCCTGCAATGCCTCCTCTTTAATTATGAGCAGCAAGCGTTTCAGTAGACAGAGAAGCGGGATGGTGACGCTAATGTGGCGCCCCTGAGGGTTCAGTTGCCACAGAGGTACTGCACCTCACCAAGAGGTGTGGTGTCTCCCTTCTCTCAGGTAAGGAGGGAGTGCTGCATGGAACCCCAAACACCTGCATCCAACACTACACTGCTCCAGGCCGGCTGGAGGGGCAACATGCAGAGCGCAGCTGCTGAGCCCTGACCCTGGCTGGAGTGGGGGGAACCCAAAGGTAGGGGGAACCAGTAGTGGGTGTGGGTGGAGGAAGTAGTTAGAGGGAGCACTTTAGTAGGAGTATAAAATAGGGAAGTCATCTTAGGGTGGCAGACTAGTGAGTGGGAGCAGTTCAGAAGAACAGTCCGGGAGCAGAGTCTCATTAGGAGATCTGCTCCACAAGTAGGGCCAAGTCAGGAGGCCCAGGAGGGGAGCAGGGAGTAGGCTCTGTTCTAAGAGGGGATCCCAGGGGGTACGGCGCGTGCAGGACGGCACCTGTACGCACCGCATCTGTCAGAAGACAGAGGGACCACAGCCGCATTCTAGTCCCATGAGGGTCAAGCAAGTCTGTGTAACTTTGACAGACAGGAGGGGCTTCAGAGTACCCGAACAGGACTGAGAGTGGGCAGTGAAGAGCAGGAGGGAGAAAGACCAGTGTGAAGACGGTTAAAATAGGAACACGAGAAAGTGGGGTTCTGCCATGTATTCCCAAGTTGCCTGAAGAAGGATTGAACCCCTGCTCGGTGAGCGCAGCGCGACGCGGGAGGCCTGCACCTGTACAGTGCACCTGTGTACTGTCTGAAGAATTGTGAGAAAAATCTCAGATGACTGCACTGCACTGCCTCCGTCCATTCTTTCGTCGGTGCCACTGTTCCCCTTGCACTACAACGCCCAGTACAACCCACTCTCCATCACTTCACTGCCGTAGCGTCGGTGTCCCTGCCTCCTGCTAGGCAGGGACGCTGTTCCCCTCACCTCTCCGCTCCGTGCCCGGCGTCTTCCTCCCGCTCTGCAGGCAGCGCGCGCTGCTTCCCGGCCACTGTGCTTAGGGCGCGCGTGCGCGCTCCCCCTCTCTTAAAGGGGCCGCGCGCGCCGTCCTAAGGAGTCCCCGGCCAATGGCCGGAGGACCTCACCATATATAAGGCACCTCCTCCAAAATGGAGATGCCCGAGCAATGTTGTTGCATAGTCTATCACTCTGCTTCAGCCCTCAGGTCCCGTTACCAGTTACCTGCCAGTTACCTGCCAGATTCCTGCTTGATACCTGCCTGATACTTGTCTATCTACTTGCATTCCTGCGGTCCGACAGTCTGCCTACCAGCCCTGCCAGTCTGTCTATGGATCTGATTGCCCGCTCACCTGGGAGCGCTCATCTGCTACCTGCCTGCTAGCCTACCTGGAGGCTCTGCCATCATGTGCTGTGACCACCTGCCTGTCCAGAGACTCTTTCCCGCTCACCTGGGAGCATCCGCCTGCTACCTGCCTGCTAGCCTACCTGGAGGCTCTGCCGTCACGTGCTGTGACCACCTGCCTGTCCAGAGACTCTTACCCGCTCACCTGGGAGCGTCCGCCTGCTACCTGCCTGCTAGCCTACCTGGAGGCTCTGCCGTCACCTGCTGTGACCACCTGCCTGTCCAGAGACTCTTGCCCGCTCACCTGGGAGCGTCCACCTGCTACCTGCCTGCTAGTCTACCTGGAGGCTTAGCCATCACTTGCTGTGACCACCTGCCTGTCCAGAGACTCTTGCCCGCTCACCTGGGAGCGTCCACCTGCTACCCGCCTGCTAGCCTATCTGGAGGCTTCGCCGTCACTTGCCGTGACCACCCGCCTGTCAAGAGACTGTCCTCGTCACTTGCCGTGACCTCCTGCCCTTCTACCCAGAGACTGTCCCTGTCACTTGCCGTGGCCTCCTGCCCTTCTACCCAGAGACTGTCCCTGTCACTTGCCGTGACCTCCTGCCCTTCTACCCAGAGACTGTCCCCGTCACTTGCCGTGACTACCTGCCCGCCTACCCTGGGAGCCACCCGCTTCCTTACAAGGACTGCCCCTTTGTATCATAGCTCAGAGGTTCCACCTCCCAGACCCGTTACAACTGCCCTGAGGCCTGCTCCACCTGTAGGGAGCCGTCCCATCACAAGCTGCCCTAACATCTGCCTCAGAGGACTGTTGCAGCGCTGGTGATCCTCACCAGACACCACAGGTGGTGTCACGAACTTTCTAAAAATATTCCCCTTTTGCACTGACTGCCCTGGGTCACGGACCGGGCCAGCCGCCGTGATATTCCCCGCCAACCGGCATTCAGAGGCCCGGCTGCCGAGTACCCCATGGCCCTGGGGGCACGTCACTAATTATGGAGTCATCGCCACTCACCATCTTGGTAGAGTTCTCATAGTTTTGGAGGACGGTACAGATGTCATAGTTTTTAAGGTTGAAGGAAGACTAAGTCCATCCAGTTCAACCCATAGCCTAACATGTTAATCCAGAGGAAGGCAAAAAAAAACATGTGGCAAACACTAAGCTCCACATTGGGGAAAAAAATTCATTCCTGACTCCATAAGGCAATCAGACTAGTTCCCTGGATCAACGCCCTATCAAGCAATCTAGTAGATATAACCTGTAACATTATACTTTTCAAGAAAGGCATCCAGGCCCTTCTTAAATTTTAGTAGTGAATTACTCATCATGAGGCAGAGAGTTCCATAGTCTCACTGCTCTTACAGTAAAGAATACGCGTCTGTGATTATGATTAAACCTTCATTCCTTCAGGCGTAGAAGATGCCCCCTTGTCCCCGTCTCAGGCCTCAGAGTAAAAAGATCAGTAGAAAGGTCTTTGTACTGTCCCCTCATATATTTGTACATGGTAATAAGATCACCACTAAGCCTTTTTCCAAACTAAATAACTCCAAGTGTAATAACCTGTCTTGGTATTGCAGACCCCCCAGTCCTATAATAACCTTGGTTGCTCTTCTCTGTACCCACTCTAGTTCAGCTATGACTTTCTTATACACCGGAGACCAGAACTGTACACAGTATTCTAAGTGTGGTCGCACTAGTGACTTGTATAGAGGTAAAAATATGTTCTCCTCATGAGCATCTATGCCTCTTTTAATGCATCCCATTATTTTATTTGCCTTTGCAGCAGCTGCCTGACACTGGCCACCAAACGTGAGCTTGGCGTCCACCAATACACCCAGGTCTTTTTCATTGACAATTTTGCCCAGTGTTTTACATTTTATTTCCTCTGCCCAAGTCCATTACCTTACATTTATCCCCATTAAAGCTCATTTGCCATTTATCAGCCCAAGCTTCTAGTTTACATAGATCCTCCTGTAATATAAAATTGTCCTCCTCTGTATTTATTACCCTGCAGAGTTTAGTGTCATCTGCAAATATTGAAATACTTCTCTGTAAGCCCCCTACAAGGTCATTAATAAATTTGTTAAAAAGAAGCGGGCCCAATACTGACCTCTGTGGTACCCCACTGTTAACTGTGACCCAGTCTGAGTGTGTTCCATTAATAACCACACTTTGTTTCCTATCACTGAGCCAGTTCTTAACCCACTTACATATATTTTCCCCTATTCCCATTGATCTCATTTTATGTATTAACCTTTTGTGTGGAACCGTATCAAACGCTTTTGAAAAGTCCATATACACAACATCCACTGCATTTCCTTGGTCCAGTCTGGAACTTGCCTCCTCATAAAAACTGATCAGATTAGTTTGACAGGAACAGTCCCTCGTAAACCCATGTTGATATTGGGTCAGGAGGTTATTTTTCTTCAGATACTCTAGTATAGCATCTCTTAGAAAACCCTCCAGGATTTTAACCACAGTAGAGGTTAAGCTTACTGGCCTATAATTTCCAAGTTCAGTTTTTGTCCCCTTTTTGAATATTGGCACCACATTTCCTATACGCCAGTCCTGTGGTATAGACCCTGTTATTATGGAATCTTTAAAGATTAAAAATAATGGTCTATCTATGACGTTACTTAATTCCTTCAGTACTCGCGGGTGTATCCCATCCGGGCCCGGGGATTTGTCAACTTTAGTGATTTTTAGACGCCGCCGTACTTCCTGCTGGGTTAAGCCAGTGACATTTAATGGAGAATTTTTGTTATCACTGATCATGTTTTCTGTCATGCGATTTTCTTGTGTAAATACTGTTTAACCCCTTTACGACCTTGGGATTTTCCGTTTTTGCATTTTCGTTTTTTGCTCCCATGGTCCCAGAGCCATAGTGTTTTTATTTTTTCGGCAATATGGCCGTGTGAGGGCTTATTTTTTGCGGGACGAGTTGTACTTTTAAATGCCATTACTAGTTTTACCATATTGTGCACTGGGAAACGGGAAAAAAATTCCAAGTGCAGTGAAATTGCAAAAAGAATTCAATTCCACAGTTTTTTTTTCTTTCCACGTTCACTGGATGCTAAAACTGACCTGCCATCATTACTCTCCAGGTTATTATGAGTTCGTAGACACAAAACATGTGTAGGTTCTTTTTTATTTAAGTGATGATAAAAAAAATCCAAAGTTTGCTAAAAAAAAAAAAAAAAAAAATGGCGCCATTTTCTGAGACCCATAGAGTCTCCATTTTTTGGGGTCAGGGGCCGGGTTAGGGCTTATTTTTTGCGCGCCGGGCTTATATTTTTAATTATACCATTTTCGGGTAGATACAATGTTTTGATAGCCCGTTATTTCATTTTAATGGAATGTTGCGGTGACCAAAAAAACTTAATTCTGGCGTTTGGAATTTTTTTCTCGTTACGCTATTTACCGATCGGATTAATTCTTTTTTTAAATTGATAGATAGACCGATTCTGAACTCGGCGATATTAAATATGTGCATGTGGGGTTTATTTTTTATTATTTTATTTTGAAGGGGGGTGATTTAAACTTTTATATTTTTTTAATTTTTTAAATATTTTTAAAATTATTTTTTTACACTTTTTGCTTGCTTTTATAGTCTCCATGGGAGACTAGAAGCAGCAACTGTCTGATCGCCTCTGCTACATAGAGGTGATGAGCAGATCACCTCTATGTAGCAGAAATGCTCCTGTACTATGATCGCCGACCACTAGGTGGCGCTCATAGAAATCATTACATGACAACCACTGGGGTCTGCTGCAGACCCAGGGTTGTCATGCCCACCCATCAGAGACCCTCGATCACCAATGGGTGGGGTAAGTGACACGCTTCCGGTGCAGCGCTGTTAAATGCCTCTGTCAGAGATTGACAGCGGCATTTAACTGGTTAACAGCCGCGGGTGGATCGCGATTTCACCCGCGGCTGTTGCGGGCACATGTCAGCTGTAAGAATCTCTCCGTCTCAATCTTTGCAGCCTTGATTTGGTTTTTACAGAATTTATTTAATATTCTGTATTTATTTAATGCCTCATCACTACCTACTTGCTTTAGTTCTCTAAATGCTTTTTTTTGTCACTTATTGCGCCCCTTACAACTCTATTTCGCCATAGTGGTTTCCTCCTATTTCTAGCATCTTTATTCCCTTAGGGTATATATTGTGCACAGGTCCTTTTCAGGATGCTAATAAATGTCTCCCATTTGCTTTGTGTAGTTTTATGTCTCAGGAAATCGTCCCAGTTTATTGCACTAAGATCATCTCTCAACTAGTGTTGAGCCACCCGCATAGTGTTCGGGTTCGGTTCGCTTCGTCGAACACCGGGATGTTCAAGGAACTGTTCGTCGAACTGTTCGTCGAACACCTTAGAACACCATTAAAACCAATGGCAGGCAAACAAAAACACATAGAAACACATAGAAAACACCTTCAAAGGTGTCCAAAAGCTGACAAACTGCTCAGAAGACGCTCTCTTTAAAAAAGCCGGCCGGCAATTCAGCAGCGGCATACACCGGTACCCGACAATTTAGACAAGAAGGAATAGAGCATCACACATAGATTAGATAGATAGAAACATGTCAGTCACATATATAAGAAGTGCAGTGACAGTGTTGCTTACTGTACTTGTCATTTAGTGTAAAGGATTTATTCAAAAAAATATTAGTGTTTTCATACACCGTCTCTTTAAAAAAGCCGGCCGGCAATTCAGTAGCAGTACCCGACAATTTAGAACAGAAAGAATAGAGCTTCACACATAGATTAGATAGATAGAAACATGTCAGTCACATATATAATAAGTACAGTGACAGTGTTGGTTACTGTACTTGTCATTTAGTGTTAAAATAAAGGATTTATTAAAAAAAAATTGGCGTGGGGTTCCCCATAATTTTAGGCTCTAGCGGAGGTTAAGCAGATGGCTGGGGCAGATGTTTGAAGCCTCGGAAGGGGGTAATACCCATGGAGCTTCCCAGGCTACTAATATCAGCCCCCAGCTGAATATCTAGCCTTTACTAGCTATTAAAATGGGGGACCCCCCCCAAAAAATGACGTGGGGTCCCCCCTATTTTAATAGCTAGCAAAGGCTAGGCAGACAGCTGGGGGCTGATATTAATAGCCCAGGAAGGGTGTCATGAATATTGGCCCCCTCCCAGGCTACAAACACCAGCCGTCAGCCGTCCAAGAAATGGCGCATCCATAGGATGCGCCAATTCTGGCACTTAGCCTCGCTCTACCCACTGCCCTGTAGTGGAGGCAGTGGGGTAATAGGGTTGGGATTGATGTCAGCTTATAATGCCAGCTGACATCAAGCCCAGGTTAGTAATGGAGAGGCGTCTATAAGACACCCCCATTACTAACCCCATAGTCAAAGTTAAAAAAAAACACAAACACCCAGAATAAAGCCCTTTAATTGAAATAAACACACAATTCTTTATTGTTCTAAATTAAACCATACTTACCATCACGCCCACTCCAGCTGAAGCCAACGATCTCCTGCAATAAAAGAAAAATAATAAAGCAACATCATCCTTACCTTTCGATGGTTCCCAGGATAGCTCCAGCTCTGCTACATCGAGATGACAGGCTGGACAGCAGCAGAAAGCTGTTCAAAGTTAAAAAAAAACACAAACACCCAGAATAAAGCCCTTTAATTGAAATAAACACACAATTCTTTATTGTTCTAAATTAAACCATACTTACCATCACGCCCACTCCAGCTGAAGCCAACGATCTCCTGCAATAAAAGAAAAATAATAAAGCAACATCATCCTTACCTTTCGATGGTTCCCAGGATAGCTCCAGTTCTGCTACATCGAGATGACAGGCTGGACAGCAGCAGAAAGCTGCCATCCAGCCTGTCATCCCGCAGACACTGAGAAGCGCAAGCATGCTTGCGCTCCTCAGTGTCTGGCTGTGACGGCATCTAGATGAGCCGACAATGAACTCAGCTCACCTCATGCACGTCACTGACAGCGTGGGAGAATTCTCCTGCGCATGCGGTGAGCGTGAGAGAATTCTCCTGCTGAAGCGCTGAGCGCAGGAGAATTTTCCCACGCTGTCAGTGACGTGCATGAGGTGAGCCGAGTTCATTGGACATGAACTCGGCTCATCTGGATTCCGTCACAGCGAGACACTGAGGAGCGCAAGCATGCCTGTGCTTCTCAGTGTCTGCAGCATGGCAAGCTGGATGGCAGCGTTCTGCTGCGGTCCAGTCTGTCAACTCGATGTAGCAGAGCTGAAGTTGTCGTGGGAACCATGGAAAGGTAAGGATGATGTTGCTTTATTATTTTTCTTTTATTGCAGGAGATCGTTGGCTTCAGCTGGAATGGGCGCGATGGTAAGTATGGTTTAATTTAGAACAATAAAGAATTGTGTGTTTATTTCAATTAAAGGACTTTATTCTGGGTGTTGTGTTTTTTTTTAAATACTTTACTAGAAATTCATGGCGGTCATGTCTAATATTGGCGTGATCCCATGAATTTCGGGCTTAGGGCCAGCTGATAATGCCAAGCTAGCCCTAATCCCTTTATTACCCAGTGAGCCACCGCACCAGGGCCCTGGATGAATTGGGTACAGAGCCAGAAGATGGCGCTTCTATGAACGAGCCATTTTCCGGGGTGGCTGCGGACTGCAATTTGCAGTGGGTGGGGCCTAGAAAGCTTGGGCCTCCCTGCGCTGCAGATTCCAGCCCCCAGTTGCCTAGTTATAGCTGGCTGGACACAAAAATAGGGCGAAGCCCCACGTATTTTTTTTTTAATTATTTCATGAAATTCATGAAATAATTAAGATAAAAAGGGCTTCCCTATATTGTTGTGTCCGGCCAGGTACAAATAGGCAGCTAGTGGTTGGGGGCAGCCTGTTCCTGCTTGCTGTAACTGGCTGGACACAAATATAGTGCGAAGCCCCACTTCAATTTTTTTTTAATTATTTCATGAAATAATAAAAAAAGGGCTTCCCTATATTGTTGTGTCCGGCCAGGTACAAATAGGCAGCTAGTGGTTGGGGGCAGCCCGTTCCTGCCTGCTGTACCTGGCTGGACACAAATATAGTGAGAAGCCCCACGTCAATTTTTTTTAAATTATTTCATGAATTTCCTGAAATAATTTTAAAAAAATTGACGTGGGGCTTCGCACTATATTTGTGTCCAGCCAGGTACAGCAGGCAGGAACGGGCTGCCCCCAACAACCAGCTTCCTATTTGTACCTGGTTGGACACAACAATATAAGGAATCCCTTTTTTTCTTAATTATTTCATGAATTTCATGAAATAATTAAAAAAAAAATACGTGGGGCTTCGCCCTATTTTTGTGTCCAGCCAGGTACAACTAGGCAGCTGGGGCTGGAATCCGCAGCGCAGGGAGGCCCAAGCTTTCTGCCCGCCGCCCCCCCACTGAAAATTGCAGTCCGCAGCCACCCCGGAAAATGGCGCGTTCATAGAAGCGCCATCTTCTGGCGCTGTACCCAACTCATCCAGGGCCCTGGTGCGGTGGCTCACTGGGTAATAAAGGGGTTAGGGCCAGCTTGGCATTATCAGCTGGCCCTAAGCCCGAAATTCATGGGGTCACGCCAATATTAGACATGACCGCCATGAATTTCTAGTAAAGTATTTAAAAAAAACACAACGCCCAGAATAAAGTCCTTTAATTGAAATAAACACACAATTCTTTATTGTTCTAAATTAAACCATACTTACCATCACGCCCATTCCAGTTGAAGCCAACGATCTCCTGCAATAAAAGAAAAATAATAAAGCAACATCATCCTTACCTTTCGATGGCTCCCAGGACAGTTCCAGCTCTGCTACATCGAGATGACAGGCAGGATCGCAGCAGAAAGCTGCCATCCAGCCTGTCATCCCGCAGACACTGAGAAGCGCAGGCATGCTTGCGCTCCTCAGTGTCAGGCTGTGACTGCATCCAGATGAGCCGAGGTCATGTCCAATGAACTCAGCTCACCTCATGCACATCACTGACAGCGTGGGAAAATTCTCCAGCACTCAGCGCTTCAGCGTGAGAATTTTTCCACGCTGTCAGTGACGTACATGAGGTGAGCTCATGTCCAATGAACTCAGCTCACCTCATGTATATCACTGACAGCGTGGGAAAATTCTCCTGCACTCAGTGCTTCAGCGTGAGAATTTTCCCACGCTGTCAGTGACGTGCATGAGGTGAGTTCATGTCCAATGAACTCAGCTCACCTCATGCACGTCACTGACAGCGTGGGAAAATTCTCCTGCACTCAGCGCTTCAGCGTGAGAATTTTCCCACGCTGTCAGTGACGTGCATGAGGTGAGCTCATGTCCAATGAACTCAGCTCACCTCACGTACGTCACTGACAGCGTGGGAGAATTCTCACGCTGAAGCACTGAGTGCAGGAGAATTTTCCCACGCTGTCAGTGACGTGCATGAGGTGAGCCGCCCGTGACAAATAGGCAGCTGGTGGTTGGGGGCTGCCCGTTCCTGCCTGCTGTACCTGGATGGACACAGGAGAATTTCCCCACGCTGTCCGTGACGTGCCTGAGGTGAGCCGAGTTCATTGGACATGAACTCGGCTCATCTTTATGCCGTGACAGCGAGACACTGAGGAGCGCAAGCATGCCTGCGCTTCTGAGTGTCCGCGGCATGGCAAGCTGGATGGCAGCGCTCTGCTGCGATCCAGCCTGTTATGTGAATGTAGCAGAGCTGAAGCCGTCGTGGGAACCATGGAAAGGTAAGGATGATGTTGCTTTATTATTTTATTTTTATTGCAGAAGACATTGGCTTCAGCTGGAATGGGCGTAATGGTAAGTATGGTTTAAGTTAGAACAATAAAGAATTGAGTCTTTATTTCTATTAAAGGACTTTATTCTGGGTGTTTGTGTTTTTTTAACTTTGACTATGGGGTTAGTAATGGGGGTGTCTTATAGACGCCTCTCCATTACTAACCTGGGCTTGATGTCAGCTGGCATTATAAGCTGACATGAACCCCAGCCCTATTACCCCACTGCCACAGAGCAGTGGGAAGAGCGAGGCTAAGTGCCAGAATTGGCGCATCCTATGCATGCGCCATTTCTGGGGCGGCTGACGGCTGGTGTTTCTAGCCTGGGAGGGGGCCAATATTCATGGCACCCTTCCTGGTCTATTAATATCAGCCCCCAGCTTTGCTAGCCATTAAAATAGGGGGGACCTCACATCATTTTTTTGGGGGGGTCCCCCATTTTAATAGCTAGTAAAGGCTAGGTATTCAGCTGGGGGCTGATATTAGTAGCCTGGGAAGCTCCATGGGTATTACCCCCTTCCCAGGCTTCAAACATCTGCCCCAGCCATCTGCTTAACCTCCGCTAGAGCCTAAAATTATGGAGAACCCCACGCCAATATTTTTTTAAATAAATCCTTTATTTTAACCCCTTTAGAGCCCATGCCGTATTAGTACGCACATTTGCGTACCCTCCGTTCAGTGAGGGCTGCTGCGCTGAGCCCTCACTGAACCGAGCACATGTCAGCTGATTCTTACAGCTGACATGTGCCCGCAACAGCCGCGGGTGGAATCGCGATCCACCCGCGGCTGTTAACATGTTAAATGCCGCTGTCAATCTCCGACAGCGACATTTAACGCGCGCTTCCGGGTTGCGCGTCATAAGCCCCGCCCACCGGTGACCCCGTCACGTGATCGCGGGTCACCGATGGGCGTGCATGACAACCCAGGGTATACAGCAGACGCCTGTGGTTGTCATGATCTCGTCGCTATGAGCGCCACCTAGTGGTCGGCGCTCATAGCACAGGACCATTTCTGCTATATGCAGGGGATCTGCTCGTCCCCTGTATGTAGCAGAGACGATCAGACAACTGCTGCTTCTAGTCTCCTATGGAGACTATTGAAGCATGCAGTAAGTGAATAAAAAATGTTTTTAAAAATATTAAAAAAATGAAAAAAATATAAAAGTTTAAATCACCCCCCTTTCGCCCCATTCAAAATAAAATATAAAGAAAAAAAACCCACATACACATATTTGGTATCGCCGCGTTCAGAATCGCCCCATCTATCAATATAAAAAAGAATTAATCTGATCGGTAAAGGCTGTAACGATAAAAAAATTCTAAACGCCAGAATTACGTTTTTTGGTCGCCGCAAAATTGCAATAAAATGCAATAACGGGCGATCAAAACATTAGATCTACCCCAGAATGTTATCAATAAAAACGTCAGCCCGGCGCGCAAAAAATAAGCCCTCACCCAGCCCCAGATCCCAAAAAATGGAGACGCTACAGGTCTCGGAAAATGGCGCTATTTTTTTTTAGTTTTTTTTACCAAATTTTGGAATTTTTTTTCACCACTTAAATATAAAATAACCTATACATGTTTGGTGTCTACGAACTCGTAATGACCTGGAGAATAAGAATAGCAAGTCAGTTTTAGCATTCAGTGAACGTGGTAAAAAAATAAATAAAAAACAACTGTGGTATTGCACTTTTTTTGCAATTTTACCGCACTTGGAATTTTTTTCCCGTTTTCCCGTACACGATATGGTAAAACTAGTAATGTCGTTGAAAAGTACAACTTGTCCTGCAAAACATAAGCCCTCACACGGCCATATTGTCCAAAAAATAAAGACGCTATGGCTCTGGGAACAAGGGGAGCAAAAAACGAAAAAGCAAAAACGACAAAACCCAAGGTTGCGAAGGGGTTAACACTAAATGACAAGTAAAGTAATCAACACTGTCACTGTACTTCATATATATGTGACTGACATGTTTCTATCTATCTAATCTATGTGTGATTCTCTATTCCTTCTATTCTAAATTGTCGGGTACCGCTACTGAAATGCCGGCCGGCTTTTTTAAAGAGACGGTGCATGAAAACACTATTATTTTTTTTAATAAATCCTTTGCACTAAATGACAAGTACAGTAAGCAACACTGTCACTGTACTTCATATATATGTGACTGACATGTTTCTATCTATCTAATCTATGTGTGATTCTCTATTCCTTCTATTCTAAATTGTCGTGTACCGCTACTGAAATGCCGGCCGGCTTTTTTAAAGAGATGGTGCATGAAAACACTATTATTTTTTTTAATAAATCCTTTACACTAAATGACAAGTACAGTAAGCAACACTGTCACTGTACTTCATATATATGTGACTGACATGTTTCTATCTATCTAATCTATGTGTGATTCTCTATTCTTTCTGTTCTAAATTGTAGGGTACCGGTGTATGACGCTGCTGAATTGCCGGCTTTTCATGTTTCACTGTGAGTAGTGTTGAGCCACCCCCATAGTGTTCGGGTTCGGTTCGGTTCGTCGAACACCTTAGAACACCGTCGAACACCGTTAAAACCAATGGCAGGCAAACAAAAACACATAGAAACACATAGAAAACACCTGCAAAGGTGTCCAAAAGCTGACAAACTGCTCAGAAGACACTCCCTTTAAAAAAGCCGGCCGGCAAATTCAGCAGCGGCATACACCGGTACCCGACAATTTAGACAAGAAGGAATAGAGCATCACACATAGATTAGATAGATAGAAACATGTCAGTCACACATATAAGAAGCACAGTGACAGTGTTGGTTACTGCACTTGTCATTTAGTGTAAAGGATTTATTAAAAAAAATATTAGTGTTTTCATGCACCGTCTCTTTAAAAAAGCCGGCCGGCAATTCAGCATCTGTACCCGACAATTTAGAACAGAAAGAATAGAGCTTCACACATAGATTAGATAGATAGAAACATGTCAGTCACATATATAATAAGTACAGTGATAGTGTTGCTTACTGTACTTGTCATTTAGTGTAAAGGATTTATTTAAAAAAATAATAGTGTTTTCATGCACTGTCTCTTTAAAAAAGCCGGCCGGCAATTCAGCAGCGGTACCCGACAATTTAGAACAGAAAGATAGAGCATCACACATAGATTAGATAGATAGAAACATGTCAGTCACATATATATGAAGTACAGTGATAGTGTTGGTTACTGTACTTGTCATTTAGTATTAAAATAAAGGATTTATTATTAAAAAAATTGGCGTGGGGTTCCCCTTAATTTTAGGCTCTAGCGGAGGTTAAGCAGACGGCTGGGGCAGATGTTTGAAGCCTGGGAAGGGGGTAATACCCACGGAGCTTCCCAGGCTACTAATATCAGCCCCCAGCTGAATACATAGCCTTTACTAGCTATTAAAATGGGGGACCCCCCAAAAAAAATGACGTGGGGTCCCCCCTAATTTAATAGCTAGCAAAGGCACGTCACTGACAGCGTGGGAAAATTCTCACGCTGAAGTGCTGAGTGCAGGAGAATTCTCCCACGCTGTCAGTGATGTGCATGAGGTGAGCTCATGTCCAATGAACTCAGCTCACCTCCTGCACGTCACTGACAGCGTGGGAAAATTCTCCTGCAATCAGCGCTTCAGCGTGAGAATTTTCCCACGCTGTCAGTGACGTGCATGAGGTGAGCCTAGTTCATTGGACATGAACTCGGCTCATCTGGATGTCGTCACAGAGAGACGCTGAGCAGCGCAAGCAAGCCTGCGCTTCTCAGTGTCTGCGGGATGACAGGCTGGATGGCAGCGTTCTGCTGCGGTCCAGCCTGTCATCTCGATGTAGCAGAGCTGAAGCTGTCGTGGGAACCATGGGGTTAGTAATGGGGGTGTCTTATAGACGCCTCTCCATTACTAACCTGGGCTTGATGTCAGCTGGCATTATAAGCTGACATCAACCCCAACCCTATTACCCCCTGCCACCGCACCAGGGCAGCATGGAAGAGCGAGGCTAAGTGCCAGAATTGGCGCATCCTATGAATGCGCCATTTCTGGGGCGGCTGACGGCTGGTGTTTCTAGCCTGGGAGGGGGCCAATATTCATGGCTCCCTTCCTGGGCTATTAATATCAGCCCCCAGCTGTCTGCCTAGCCTTTGCTAGCTATTAAATTAGGGGGGACCCCACGTCATTTTTTTTGGGGGGTCCCCCATTTTAATAGCTAGTAAAGGCTATGTATTCAGCTGGGGGCTGATATTAGTAGCCTGGGAAGCTCCGTGGGTATTACCCCCTTCCCAGGCTTCAAACATCTGCCCCAGCCGTCTGCTTAACCTCCGCTAGAGCCTAAAATTAAGGGAAACCCCACGCCAATTTTTTTAATAATAAATCCTTTATTTTAATACTAAATGACAAGTACAGTAACCAACACTATCACTGTACTTCATATATATGTGACTGACATGTTTCTATCTATCTAATCTATGTGTGAAGCTCTATTCTGTCTGTTATAAATTGTCGGGTACCGCTGCTGAATTGCCGGCCGGCTTTTTTAAAGAGACAGTGCATGAAAACACTATTATTTTTTTAAATAAATCCTTTACACTAAATGACAAGTACAGTAATCAACACTGTCACTGCACTTCTTATATATGTGACTGACATGTTTCTATCTATCTAATCTATGTGTGATTCTCTATTCCTTCTTTTCTAAATTGTCGGGTACAGATGCTGAATTGCCGGCCGGCTTTTTTAAAGAGACAGTGCATGAAAACACTATTATTTTTTTTGATAAATCCTTTCACTGTACTTCGTATATATGTGGCTGACATGTTTATATCTATCTAATCTATGTGTGATGCTCTATTCTTTCGGTTCTAAATTGTCGGGTACCGGTGTATGCCGCTGCTGAATTGCCGGCTTTTCATGTTTCACTGTGAGCACTGTTCCCATCGATTTGGGCAATCACTGTAATGCCACAACCACCATGGCTGTGGCATTACAGTGAGTGGCAGACAATCCCTGCATGATTGGTGCTCTAAATAGCACCAGACATGCAGGACACGCTTTTGGTGCACGAACAGTTATCGAACATAACCTCGAACAGCCGAATTTTTTGCAAATCGTTCGGGTTCGTCGAACAACTCGAACACCGCCCAAAACAGCTCGAATTTGAGATTGGCGAACAGTTCAAGTCGAACACCGCTCATCTCTAACTGTGAGCACTGTTCCCATCGATTTGGGCAATCACTGTAATGCCACAACCACCATGGCTGTGGCATTACAGTGAGTGTCAGACAATCCCGGCATGATTGGTGCTCTAAATAGTGCCAGACATGCAGGACACGCTTTTGGTGCACGAACAGTTATCGAACATAACCTCGAACAGACGAATTTTTTGCAAATCGTTCGGTTCGTCTAACAACTCGAACACCGCCCAAAACAGCTCGAATTTGAGATTGGCGAACAGTTCTAGTCGAACACCGCTCATCTCTACTCTCAACCTTTGGAAATTTGCCTTCCTGAAGTTTAGTGTCCTTGTAACCCCTCTACTACACATCTTATTAAAGGATACATGACAACGTATTGTTTTGTGATCACTATTACGCAAGTGACCGCCAACTCGTATATTTGATATGCGGTCTGGTCTGTTGGTTAATATTAGGTCTAGCAGTGCCCCCCTACTTGTTGGGTCCTGAACCAGTTGTGAAAGGTAATTGTCACTCATAGTTGTCGAAAATCTATTACCTTTGCTGGAACTATAGGTTTCTGTTCCCCAATGTATTTCAGGGTAGTTGATGTCCCCCATAATAATGACTTCTCCTTGAGTCGCTGCTTCATCTATTTGCTTTATGAGGATATTCTCCGCTGATTCCATTATTTTTGGAGACTTATAACAAACCCCTATCAGTAATTTATTACTTTTTCCCCCTCCCCTTATCTCCACCCACAAGGACTCTACATTTTCATTAGATTCACATATATTCTCACGCAAGATGGGTTTTAAGGATGATTTTACATATAAACACACACCCCCCCCTCGCTTGTTTGTACGGTCATTTCTGAACAGACTATAGCCCTGTAAATTAACTGCCCAGTCATGGCTCTCATCCAGCCATGTCTCAGATATCCCCACTATGTCATAATTATTTTCCAACAAAATTAATTCTAATTCCTCCATTTTGTTGGTGAGGCTTCCTCCATTAGTGTACATGCATTTTATGTATCTCTCTGTACCTCTATTCATTCTTACTATATTGACTGTTCTAACCCCACCCCCAATTTCTTTATTTGTGCTCAGGTCACTATCTGCGCTATCTTCACCACCTATAAAATGAATACCCTCCCCCCCAATCACTAGTTTAAACACTCCTCAGACATCCAATGTGCCTGAGCATGCTTGTGGTGGTTAGGCTGGTAGTTTTAGTGATCTTGATGATGCTGGCCTAGCAGATGTTGCAAATGGCCTTTTTGGGGTTATCTAAACAACAGTCTTTAAAAAAGAACCAGACTCGGGAATACCTAACAGTTGTATTGGCAACTTCAGTTGTGTTGGTGTTCCGGGGAACAGTTGCCCGCCTTGTGTCTGTGGCCACCACACTGCTTGTTCCTGCCTGTTGTGGTGCTACACCTCCCTCCCCTTGTGTGCTGCTGTCCTCGCTGTGCATGTCCCCTTGCCAGGTTGGGTCAGTGACTTTATATTCCACTGCTTCGTCTTCCACTTCCGCACCTTTGTCCTCCTCCTGACTTTCTGTCCATTGTGTTTCATAATTATCCACCTCTTACAACAGTAATTGCACTTTCCCACCGTCACCTTCGGGTGACATTGGCTGCTCAAATCGCTACATGCGATCTTCTGTTGACCTGCTTAAAGCTGGCCTGGTAAGACGTCCGAATCTATCAAAGGAAAAGTGAACAGCTCTTGGGGTAACCCTGGAGTCTAATCTCTCCTTCAAACCACATATCCAAGCTCTTTACACTTCTGAGCGGACCGAGCGAGAGGCCGGAATCTTTAAATGGAAAGATGAACAAAACAGCTCTTCGGAGTGTTCAAGTGTGGGATCAGTTGTCTCAGGGCATTTGGAATGGTGGGAAGAAGGAGAATCAGGGTGAGGAGTATGCCGACTTCAAATAAAATAAAATCTCCCGAATCTGCACATTCCTTAACCAGAAATCTAATCTACAAAAACACTAGTGCAGGCCCTCATCAACTCCAGTCTTGACGACTACAACCTCCTGCTGTGTGGGCTCCCTTCTAATACTCTTGCATTCCTCCAATCTATCCTAAACTCTGTTGCCCGATTAATCCACCTGTCCCCTTACTATTCTCTGGCCTCTCCTCTCTGTCAATCCCTTCACTGGCTCCCCATTGCCCAGAGACTCCAGTTCAAAACCCTTACCTTGGCATGCAAAGCCATCCGCAAACTGTCTCCTCCATACATCTGTGACCTAGTCTCCCGGTACTTACCTGCACGCAACCTCCGATCCTCACAAGATCTCCTTCTCTATTCCCCTCTTATCTCCTCTTTCCACAATCGCATACATGATTTTTCTCATGCATCCACCCTTCTCTTGAACTCACTACCCCACCATTTCTGACTCTCGCCTACTGTTGAAATCTTCAAAAGTTACCTGAAGACCCCCCTCTTCTGACAAGCGTACAAACTGCAGTAACTCTCCAACCACCATGCCGCTGCACGACCAGCTCTATCCTCACCTACTCTATCCTCACCCATCCCTTGTAGACAGTGAGCCCTCGCAGGCAGGGTCCTCTCCTGTAGCAATCACCGTCAAATTTTTGTTCAAGATTATTTTAATTGTTTTTGCGATGTATGGATCTTTTTCACATGTACAGTGCCATGGAATAAATGGCGCTAAAATAATAATAATAATAATGTGGTCCAGACTCATGGCTACTGAGACTGGACCGTGTGGAAGACAGGGAGGTGGTGGTGGCAAACTGACTGGAGTCATTATCTCATTATCTGCTATCGAACCAACAATTTTTTCACACTGCTCTGCCTTCAAGAGTGGTTTTCCATGGCCCCCTAGAAATTGGGACAGGAAAGTAGTTTGACATGATGTGGGTGTTTGTTGTGCTCCCTCAGCAGGCACAGTTTCATCTTGCCCACGGCCTTGGCCTCTGCGTGCACCATCACCATCACCATTGTGTGCACTACCCTGTCCTTTGCCCAGTTGAAATGGAGTTTAATATTTGTCACGTTGCCAAAAATGTCTGTATTATTACCGCAGTAATATAGGATCAACTCTGATCAACACGGTTTTAGGCAGTGACCTGTGAGTCAGATGCTTCCAGGGGTCTTCCCCATGCTGTTCCCATGTCTTTTCAGCACTGTATGGATGTGTCTAATCATGTCTCACACACCACATGGGAAGATAAGGTAGTAAAATGTTAAAATTACATTTACTGGTGAATATATTTGAAAGCAATGCAAAAGTGCAAAAACGTATCAAAAATGCTATGTGTGAACATAGCCCAAAGTGTGGAGGACCATTTTTGTTTTTGGTTATTTATTTTGCCTTATATACAAGTCGTTACCCTGGAAAGGATGTTCCTTAACATTTCTCCCAGGAAAATCCATTCTGGTTTCGTCTTTGTATGTTTTATTGTGAGTTCCTAAAAGTGGGTAAAACCTCTGACAACATTGTTCACAGCAGTGACCTGGGAGTCAGAGATGCTTCCAGGGGTCTTCCCCATGCTGTTCCCTTGCCATTTCAGCACTGTTCCCATAAATTTCAACAAATTTTAGGCCCCCTGCAGACCTCCGGGAGGGGAGGGGGGTGCCAGAAAAATGCTCAAGTTTCCCATAGACTTACATTGGACTCATTGCTCGGACCGAGCACTCGAGCATTCCAATTTGCTCGACTCAAGCAAAGAGCACCTGAGCATTTTAGTGCTCGCTCATCAATAATCATAATGTGTTTGAATTCACGTTAAACTGTGAATCTTGAAATTCGACTCAAATTTGATAATTTGCTGATTGATCAGCTTAACTTTAGAATAAAAAAAACACAATGGACCAGGAAGCAGAGAATGGGCTACATTAGTGCAATAAAACAGACTTGGAAGTTCTACAGTTACGTTAAATAAGAAATATAATTTACTTTGAGGCTGCACACTATGCAGGTGCACTCAGCATAAGGTCATGTTCCTGGTTATGAATTTTTAACGTGTACTTTGTGTGGCTCTAATTTTCAGATGCATTCGAAGGTTTTTCTGTCAGGTTCTATATAAATCGAATAGAACATATTGTGGAATAATTAATTTAATACTTCACAAAGCACCGTGTGTCTGCGATTGCAAAGTTTTTCCCCACAGTGGCCCTTGTATCCTAAATTTCATAGATGGCTCATATTCACCAACTGCAGTTATGTGCAAAATAATAACAGTATGTTTACAACAACCAAGAAAAAGCTCAATCCTCAAAATAACATTTATTTCCATTTACACAAAGGCACTGGGAGCTGCACATTCTATTTCAAATAAAACATGAACAAAATATACATTTTTAAACTAAAAATGAAGAAAATGGAATAATAGGCTGTTGAAAAAATATCAGTGTCTGCATTTTCATTTACTAACATCGAATATTTACAGTATGAACTGAAATTTGTTCAAAGACTTAGCTTTTCTGTTAATCACTGAACTAATATTGAGTTCTATAACTTTTATTTCTGATAACTGTGGCATGGAGTCAACTAACATGGCCACTTCACAGCATCAGTCTTGTTTGTCTGGAACCAGGATGTTGCACGCTTGCTGGTGTGTTTGGGGTCGTTGTCCTGCTGAAACACCCATTTCAAGGGCATTTCTTCTTCAGCATAAGGTAACATGACCTCTTCCAGTATTTTGATATATTCAAACTAGTTCATGGTACCTGTTATGCGATATTTAGTCCCAAATTATTATGCTTGCACCTCCATGTTTTCCAGTCTTCACAGTGTACTGTGGCTTGAATTCAATGTTTATGGGTCGTCTCACACACTGTCTGTGGCCTTAAGACCCAATAAGAACAATCTTCCTCTCATCTGTCCAAAGAGTGCTGCACCACTTCTCTTTAGGCCAGTCAATGTGTTTTTTGGCAACACGTCAATCTCCACAAGGAGAAATATTACCCCTAGACTCCGGTCTGATGCCTCTCATCCAGCCAAACCAGAACTCACACTTTGCACTGACGAGGGGCAGTACCCCGAAACACAGTGTCTGCAAATTGAGTTTCTGGTCTTGGATTTTTATCCTAAGTCATGTAATAAGACTCGTTAAAGGGTCACTATTGACTTCTAGGATTACTACTTCCTGTAGGTGGCACTAGAATTCTAGTCCTCTTCCTCTCTGAAGAAACAATTTGCGTATTTCCCAGAAGAGCATTGTGGCTTTAAAAGTCTCCTCACCTGATGTGCTTAACACGCCACTCTCCGCAAGGAGAAATATTACTCCTAGACAATGGTCTGACGCTGCTCATCCAGCCAACATTCACGAGGGGCAGTACCCCGAAACACAGTGTCTGCAAATTGAGTTTGTGGTCTTGGCTTTTTATCCTAATTCATGTGATAAGGCTTGTTAAAGGGTCACTATTGACTTCTAGGATTGCTACTTCCTGTAGGTGGCACTAGAGTTCTAGTCTTCTTCCTCTCTGAAGAGACTTTTGGCAAATTGTAACCTTTTTTTTAGCAATAGTATTTTACGAGGGCTTCTTGCAAATAGTTTGGCTTCACGTCAGTGTCTTCTGATGGTTGTAGAACTCACAGGCAACTGAAGATCTTCTTTGATCTCCCTGGAGTTGATCACTGTATGCTTTTTGCCATTCTTGTGATTCTATGATATATGAGGATGGTAGTATTTATTTTTGGGTTTTGTTTGTCATTTTAAAGCATTGGAAATCATTTTAGCTGAGCAGCCAAGTATTTTCTGAATTTCTTTATGTTTCCCCTCTCCAATCAACTTGATCAAAGTTCTTTCTCCTTCAGTACAATGTCTGGAATGACCCATTTTCTCAGTGAACAAGGGCTAAAACCAGCAGGGACAACAGGTACAAAATTTGCTGCCCACCTTCTTTAAATAAGGGCTATAATTGACACCAGAATGAATGACCTCACTAATTAAACTGCACACTGATATTAATGAGAACACCCCCTTTCATTAAATGAGTCAATTGAACCCAATTAGCAGCGTGCATGTCATGACTGTTGATTCTGTTGGTTGTCTATAACTAGCCTACATCTACTCATGAATTCTTTCCCATGTTGTATGATCTTTTCTGCAACAAATAGTAATTAAACATGCTAGTAATTTTAGACTGCTATTATTTTGCACATAACTGTATATAGCATATTAAAATATTTAAATTTGAGAGTCCTCAGTGGTTGATTACTTTTAATAGCTAACTGAAAAGATGGTAACAAGGTGCAAGCTTTCGAGACTACTCAGGTCTCTTCATCAGGCATAGTATAACACAAAATCTGAAGAGTCACATATTTATACACAATAGGACACATAAATATTGTAATAGATGAGACAGGTGATATGAAGCAGAGCTATTACTTATGGGAGAGAGATAACCAGTTCTGTCAGTAAATATTGGAGCAGTTCATAGATAAGGAGTGTGAAAGTTTTATTGTTCTGTGATGTAGGGTCCCCCTATAAAATCTACCCAGCAAAGACTAAACTGACAGCTGCGGGCTGGTATTATTAGCCAGGGAAGGGGCCATGGATCCTGACCCTCTTCGAGGCTAATGACATCAGCCTTCAGTGTCCCCAGAAATGGCGCATTAATAAGATTTGCCAAATCTGGCGCTTAGCCTTGCTCTTTCCACTTGCCCTGATGCGCTGGCAAGTAGGGTAATAGGGTTGGTGTTCATGTCAGCCTTGTATTGACGGTTGACATGAAGCCCAAGTTAGTAATGGATAGTCATCTATAAGATGCCCCCATTACTAACCCCAAAGTAAACGTTTGTAAATAAATACACGGCCCGTAAAAAATCCTTTTTTTTTAAAATAAAAGTCAACACGGTTGTACACATCTATTTAAGGATAAAAAACATATTTATACTCACCTAATGCCTAATCCTCTGAAGCCTGTGTCCCCTGTAAAAGACTGAAAATAATAAAGAAAAATATTCACTTTCACACCTAATTCCCTGAAGCCATTGTCCCCTGTAAACAAAACTAAAATAGAAAACAACCATAATCCTCACCTGTCCGACATATTGTCCTTCGCCATAATCCATCTCTGCGATATTTTGTTTACAAGCTGAAGAGTGGCTTGAGACGACCGTCCAGGCTGCAAACCATGAGAAAATGAGGTGCTGTGTGCGCAGCTTTAGTGACAAGCTATGATGTCATAGAGGGTACCGCTGCTCACTGAGGCAGCGTTCACATGAGTAGTTCACTGCGAGCCAGGACAATGAACTGTGGTGACCTCAGTGAGATCACCAATAGCACCTCATTGTCTCATGGTTTGCAGCCTGGGCGGTCTCCTCAGGCCACTGTTCAGCTTGTAAACCAAATATCACAGAGAGTGATTACAGCATAGGACAGTATGTCAGACAGGTGAGTATTATGGTTGTTTTTTATTTATTTATTTTTTTTACAGGTGACAGTGGCTTCCATGAATTAGGTGTAAAGGTCAATATAATGTGTTTTTTTTACTTTATCATCAATTTTACACTGGATGTAGACAGCGGGGATGGCCTACAGCAGCCAGCGCCGGGGATTAGCGTGAACAGTACCGCTACCCAGGCGCTGGTACGTGTCACGCTGATGACACATGGATTTCGTGCATACTGTGCAAAAAAACCTGACACGTCTGCAAGTTTTTTACAAGGACACAAAGTCCGTGTGAAAAACCTGACTGTGTGCGTATGTCCATATTTGCGACCCTTTAAAAACGTGCCACATAAGCACATACAAAACAGACATGTGAAGGGGGCCTTAAAATGAATGGTGTCATTCAAAGTAAAATTCGTCCCACAAAAAACAAGCCCTCAAATGGCCAAACTGAAAGAAAATTAAAAAATCATCACTCTAGAAAAAGAGAAGTAAAAAACGAGAGCGCAAAACTGGAAAATTTCCTCATCATGAAAGGGTTAATTTACATTATTTTTTTCCTATTATTAATTTACCATTGTGGTAGGACGACTCGCTGGGCCACTTCCAGAAGTAGACTCAGGAACCCGGGTTTTCTTAGCAGGCTTTATTAACAGCATAAAGCTCTGCACTCCAGCAAAATAAATACAGCCTTACTTGGCTAAACAACAAAACAAAAGATAAACTCTAGCACAGTCCATATATGTGTGTGCGGGACGCACACACACGTTATGTCCAGCCTTCAGCTCCCTCCTGAGCTATGGCTGTCCAGTCTGGAGACCTTGCTTCTCCAAACACAACTCAAAGAAAAAAAACAGGGCTGAACATTTAAACGATGCTCAGCCACACCCTGAGGTGGAGGAATGGGGAATGACGTCACTCCCATCACTGTCATTCCCCTAAAACCACACCCTTTAAGAGAGTTAACCCACCAGCGTATAACATGCTGGCAGAAAGTCCATTGGTTTCAGTTCACACAGGCTAGCAACCTGTGAGACACATACCTCCCCTCATATATCATACCAGTGACTCTGTCACACCATACACAGACATATTTTGAGAACCATCAACATTATGTAAGACCATAGACACAATGTAAATCTACAGAAAGCCTAATGTCATTATTTTAGGAGCTTGACCTGTGCTTTGTTTTCCGCTCACTTATATTTTTCTTTGCCATAGTTAGCCTACAATAGACAATTCTGCTCAGTTTAGTTTTTAAAGATCAGATGCCTGTCAAACAAGACCGGACTGGCCATCTGGCAGTTCTGGCAAATGCCAGATGGGCCGGTCTGGCCGTGGGCCACATTACCTGCTATTAGCAATTGTGACGGAGGCTCCATCACTTACTCAGGCAGGCCGCGGGCATCCCTTCATACGCAGTGCAGGTCACTTGCGCAGACGGGCCGCGGCCATCCCTTCAGCCGGGGCTTGCTGGAGGCCGTCGCATGCAGGTAACATCGGCGGTCGATGACGTCACTGCATCGCACCGCCAGCGTCCACTGAGAAATGGGACAGAAGAGGTGATGGACGCTGAGGAGGATGAGGAGACAGGATTAGGTGAGTATAAAGATTTTTTTTATTTTTGGGTGCTGTGGGGAACTATAATAGTATATAGGGGCTATTTGTGGGGGATAATTTTGCTATATGGAGGCTGTTTGTGGGAGATGATTCTGCTATATGGGGGTGTTTGTGGGAGACCATCATACTACATGGGGCTGTTTGTGAGGAACCATCATACTGTATGGGGGCTGTTTGTGGGCGATCATCTTGCTATATGGAGGCTGTTTGTGGGGGCTTTTCCTACTATATGGGGGCTCGTTGTGGGGGATCATCCTGCTATATGGGGGCTGTTTGTGGGGGACCATAATACTATATGGGGGCTGTTTGTGGGGGATCATCCTGTTATATGGGGGCTGTTTGTGGGGGATCATCATGCTTTATGGGGGCTGTTTGTGGGTGATCATCCTGCTATATGGGGGGCTGTTTGTGAGGGATCATCCTGCTATATAGGAGCTGTTTGTGGGGGACCATCATGCTACATGGGGGCTGCTTGTGGGGGATCATCCTGCTATATGGGGGCTAATTGTGGGGGACCATAATACTATATGGGGGCTGTTTGTGGGAGACCATAATACTATATGGGGGCTGTTTGTGGGGGACCATAATACTATATGGGGGCTGTTTGTGGGGGACCATCATACAACAGGAATCTGTTTTTGGGGGATCATCCTGCTATATGAGGGGCTATTTGTGAGGGACCATAATACTACATGGGGGCTGTTTGTGGGGAACCATCATACTATATGGGGGCTGTTTGTGGGGGATCATCATACTAAATGGGGACTGTATGTGGGGGATCATTTTGCTATATGGAGGCTGTTTGTGGGCGATTATCCTACTATAGGGGGCTGTTTGTGGGGGACCATCTTACTACCTGGGAACTGTTTGTGGGGGATCATCTTGCTATATGGAGGCTGTTTGTGGAGATTATCTTGCTATAGGGGGGCTGTTTGTGGGGGACCATCTTACTACATGGGGACTATTTGTGGGGGATCATCCTGCTTTATGGGGGCTCTTTGTGCGGAATCATCCTGCTCTATGAGGGCAGTTTGTGTGGGACCATAATACTATATGGAGGCTGTTTGTGGGGGAAAATCCTGCTATATGGGGGCTTTTTATGGGGATCCATAATACTACATGGGGGCCATTTGTGAGGAACAATAATACTATATGGGGGATGTTTGTGGGGGATCATCAAACTATATAGGAGCTGTTTGTGGAGGACCATCATTCTATATAGAGGACTGTTTGTGGGGGACCATCATACTATATGGGGGCTGTTTGAGGTGGACCATTCTGCTATATGGGGCTGTTTCTGGGGGACCATCATAGTATATGGGGGGCTGTTTGTGGGGGACCATCATACTATATGAGGGCTGTTTGTGGGGGACCATCATAGTATATGGGGGGCTGTTTGGGGCAACCATCATTCTATATAGGGGTCTGTGGGGGATGTGGTGGACATTATACTGTGTGGAGGTCTATGGGGTACATTATAATATGTGGTGGGCTGTGGTGACTTTCATACTGTATGGGGTGATTAAGGGGGATATCAAATTTAATGGGGTGGTTATGAGGGACATCATGCTTTATATAGGGGTCTGTTGTGCACCTCATACTGTATATTAGGGGCTGTGCTGAATACCATAATATATGGGGGGCTGTGGTGACCATCTTAATTTGTGGGTGCTGTGCTGCATCATACTTTGTATACGGTTTGTGAGGTCATCATACCATGTGGAGCATAATAGTCTGAGGGTCACGAAAGAGGTATGCTAGTGGGTGAGACTAGGGGGGCTTGGGGGCTTTAGTAGAGGGAAAATAAGTAAGTGCTGCAATACGTATCCTCCATTTCTTAGAAAGTTGGGAGATATGCCCTTCTTTGATGTGATAGGACTTTTTCTATGGGACCTGTTATTTTTATGTACTCCCATGGGAGGCCCAATGGGGGGTCGTTGTCATTATGGGGAAGCAAGGAGGCATTATTATTATTATTATTATTATTATTATTATAATAAAGCACAGGGGCTGTTTGTATTATTATAACTAGGTGCATGGTCACTATTATAAGGGGTCACAGGGGAATTATTAAAAGGCAGCACAAGCTGTGGTTTGTGTAGAGGTGGTAGAATGAGAGAAGGGTCTTGGAAAAGCAGTAAAGTAAAGATGCCTCTGTTATATTTTACAAGGACAAATTATGGTCGGAATAAGAGGTCATGGCGGTCTGGGCCTAATTAAAAAGAAGAGGGAAAACGAATGACAGCAACCAGCGAGAATGGCACTGGTGAGAATCTGCACAGTACACACATATATGGTCTGTAGAGCACTGGTATAGACCTGATATTACCATTATATGGTCATTGTATGGTCGTGATATCAGTTCTAGTGCAGTGGTTTTAGTTAAAGGGATTATCCAGGTTTAATGTTAAAGTCTGCAGTGACTGTGTATGACTGCAGATTTCTGGATCCTCATAGTGTGTGCATCGCATGCTGCTAGGATTCTCCAGTGTCGGGAGCGGCCGGTCATGTGACCACAAGTATAATTTGAATTCATGCGATTACGTGCTAACTAGACGTGCACGGCCTCTCTCAATACAACAAGTGAATTTAGCAAAGCAGAGTACGTTTAGGTGGAATGTGGCCGGAGGTGTGGAAATCCCATACTTGTGGTCACATGACGGCCTCTCCCAACGCTGGCATCAGAGAATCCTGACAGTGCGTGCTGTGAGGATTCAGAAGTCTGAAGTCACATAGACTTTAACACCAAGCCTGGACAACCCCTTTAACAATTAGTATGGTGGTATTATCAGTACTATATATACGGGTAATATCTGGTTATGGTTTGTTGGTATTTGTCTTTTATATTGCAATATTGTTATTATTATTCAATTTTATTTATCGGTATTACTAGACATATTGAAAATCTTGATGTCTTTCAGGGAGGGTAATATAAGTAATAGATATCTCCATTTTGGGCTCGGGAGCAGGGACAGAATGGGCCTGTGTGCTTTTATATGCCAGGGCTGAATTTCAGTCCCAGTCCGTCCCTGCTGTCAAACATATATCTAACTAAAGTCATCACTCCTCCAAGTATACCAATACTACAGCTACAACAAAAAACCAAGGCATCAGCGATTACAGCATGAATGACATGATGGACCAGATGTTTTATTACTTTCAACTGTCCACCTGAGTACAGCGGAAAGTTGAATGTGGTTGCTTGTGGTAAGTGATTCTACAAAAATGTTCTCATCCCATTCAATTTTATAACTGAAAGTAGCCTTTTTTTCACCTTTAATATAAAGGTTCTCTTTATTTTGGAATATCTGTATTAATTATCTACTCTAAATACCATACTGTCATGGGTGTGTCAGAAGTGACGGACAGTGGCCCTGCAGTTTATTGCAGGAGATCTCTACGTTTGGCATTGCAGACACTTTATTAGAGGCTGTCTCTCTGGGACCCAGCGGCTACCTTCCTCTAGCTAATTAACACCCTGGCCTGGGTGTATAAATACCTGCTGTCAGCTGGGGAGAGGTGCCGGCGATACTCACATTACAATTTGTGAATGCTTGGAGCAAGTGCATTACTTCATCCTCTCTGGAGCTATGAGGGCGGGAGTTCATCTCTCTTAATTTGACTAAAAGCTAAGCTATCTTCCCTTGTTTGCTCCCCCTTGTTGTCTTTAGTGGTCAGTGGGGATCGACTAGCGCTCATCCCCCTCCCTTCCCTAGCCAGGGCCCAACGCCAGGGAAAGACAGAGTGAGGTTCACGTGTGGCGATTGGTGAAGAGCCAATACAGGGACGTTAGTGGAGACATGGCTGTACTAGATAAGGAGGTCTCCACTTCCCCCTTTCCTTAGAGTATGGGCTCCCTTTCCCTCTTCCCTTTGTGTTGCACTAAGTCTTTTCCACACCTTGCGTGACACATACTTCCCACGGTCATACTGACATTGTTGCCACATATTTGTTATCAGTCATGAACCTACGTGTAACAATTTTGAAACCTAGCATGTTAGGTTAAATTAACTTACTTTCCACTTTGGTTTAATGTCAATTAGAGATGAGTGGATGGAGTACCAGAGTATCAAGTTCAAGTCGATTTTCCTGAAATTCATGGTTAGACATGAATTATGAGCATTTTGAGACTCGATTTGCCATTTGCAAAAAAAAAAAAATGCGCCCGGCCCCATTTCCCATCCGAGAGCAGGCAAATGTCATTTTTCATTGCCGCACGGGCTTCCCTATAATGTCCAGAAGCTATATCTTACGGATTATCATACTTTGTACAGTGTTGGTCACAAACTGGGTCATCAGAAATCAGTAGTTCCCAGCGGAGCACAGTTTGTATGGCAGAGTCAATTTCCATCTCCAGAGTCACTGGGTAAATCTCTTTTGTAGAGTGTAAATTCTTATGGTCAGTGGGGTCCTCTCTCCCCTAAAGAGAGTAAGCAATTATGGCCAGCTGGGTCTTCTTTCTCATACCTGGAAAGTGTAAGCTCCAAAGATCTGCGGGGTCCTCTCTCTTCTGTAAAGTGTAAGATCTTATGGTCATAAAAGTTCACTCTCTCTCTTTCCCTCTCATATATTTTATGAGCAAAAACAAGATTTCCAGAAATGAAATTTGCAGTATTGCATTCACCACACATCGAGATGATGGGGGAAATTCGGTGAAATCACTGAATTTCGAATTTCAAAATATTTGTTCATCTCTAATATGAATATTTAAAAAAAAATTGAAGAAAAACTTATAGCAACAAAAAGAGGTTACGGTTTTGCACCTGTTTGACCCACTCACCATGTTTCCAAGCTCACCAGTCAAGCCTTACAGCATGGTGAGGTCCATATCCTCCTTTAGTCTAGGTTGTCCACTACTCATTCACCCCCAGCATGTTTTCACCTTCCTGACCAGGCCAACTTTTTCAATGACCAGTGTCAATTTATCAGGTAATAACTCTGGAAAGCTTCAAAGTATCCCAGTGATTCTGAGACTGTTTTTAGTGACATATTGTACTACATGATAGTGGTAAAATGTGTCCTATATGATTAAAGCTTATTTGTGAAAATATCAGAAATTTGGTGAAAATTTAGCAATTTTCAAACTTTTAATTTTTATGCCCTTAACCCCTTTCTGATATTTGACCTAATAGTACGTCATGGTTACCTGGGCCGATTGGACCAATGACGTACAATTGGGTCATATGGCGATCGTGCCCGCACACAAGCGCAGTATGGCGATTGCCGCCGGGTGTCAGTTGATTGTCACAGCTGACACCTGCTACTATGTGCAGGGAGTGATCCTGCACCACTCCCTGCACATTAACCCCCTCAATACTGCGATTGAAGTTGTTCGCAGCATTGAGGGGGCAAGGGGAGGTGATTGCCGATACTCACCTCTCCTGCCGGCGTCCAGCGCTGTCTGACAACATCCGAGTCACCAGACAGCAGGAAGATACTTTGGTCATGCACAGTGCATGACCAAGGTATCTTCTCCCTCTGCAGCAGTGACAGCCTAGCCTGTATAGCACAGGGAGCTGCTGCTGCTCTCTATGCTCTCTATGCTATACAGGCGATCTGAAAATAAAATGTGAAAGTCCCATAGTGCGACGAGGTGTAAAAGTAAAAAAAGAATCAGAATGTGAAAAAAAATAAAATAAATAAATAAATTGTAAAAATATAAAAAAATAAAATAAAAAAATAATCCAAAAAAATAAAACTATATTGTACCCATAAATAAATATTATTGTGGAAAAAAAAACAAAAAAAAAACAATAAAAGTACCCATATATGGTAAAGCTGCGTCCGGAACGACCTGTCCTATAAAACTGCCCCACAAGTTAACCCCTTTAGTGAACACGATAAAAAAAATAAAAAAAAACATGCTTTATCATCATACCGCCAAACAAAAAGTTCTATAAAACGCAATCAAAAAGACGAATGCAAATAAAAATGGTACTGCTGAAAATGTCATCTTGTCCCGCAAAAAACATACCGCACCATCGGCCGAAAAATAAAAAAGTTATAGCTCTCAGAATAAAGCGATACAAAAAAATATTTTTAATATATAAATTTAGTACCGCTGTAATCATACTGACCGGAAGAATAATGCTGCCTTATCAATTTTACCACACGCAGAATGGTATACAAAAAACAAAAACCAAAAACAATTCCGGAATTTTTGTTTTTTGTTTATATCCCCTCCCAAAAATCAGAATAGAAAGCGATCAAAAAATGTCACGTGCCCAAAAATGGTACCAATAAAAACGTCAACTTGTCCCGCAAAAAACAAGCCGTCACATGACTCTGTCGGCCGAAATACGGAAAAATATGGCGATGCAAAAACTAGTCTTTACATAAAAAAAGCGTCTTTTAGTGTGTGTCAGCTGTCAATCATAAAAACCCGATATGAATCTGGTATCTCTGTAATCACACCAACTTGAAGAATAAAGCGGTCTAATCACCTATACTGCACGAGGAATGGCATAAAAAATAAACTCTAGGGTTAGGGTTGTGTTAGGGTTAGTGTTGTGCTAGGGTTAGGATTGGGATTTTTTCAAAAATAAAGCCAAAAAAAGATGGCGATATGGCGACTAGTGAGCACAAGTGCTCGCTACTTGAGTTTGCATTGGGTACTTGGGTGTTAGGTGTCAGTCTGGTGCTGGATTTGAAATGGGTCCAGGACCTTCTGTGGTCTGCCCATTTCAGTCCAGCTGGGGATGATGCTGCTCAGCATCATCATCAGCCCCAATGCCTAGCTGGTCCGCGAGCACTGTTTGTCTCCCAGGTAGTTGTGCCTAACAATGTTAAGCCTGGGTTGTAGAGAGACAGTGCTTGCGGAGTCTAAGTCCAGAGTTTGCCGTACTGAGCATGTCCGTGACCTGGCGGATCATGATTGGTGGTTTGGCACCCACCTGACCCGGTGACCTGGCACGGCCTGATTGGTCCACGGGTAACGTCACCAATGGCGCGTCGGTGGGCAGGGCTTAGTCTTTAAAAGGCCGGCCCACAAACATGGCGACGCGCTCAGATCTTTTGAGCTGGTTGTTTGTGGTGTGCACGCTGTAACTCTTTGGCTTCTCTAAGAGCCATAGCTTTATGCAGGCAGGTAGCTTGAGACATATAGAGCGGGTATGCTCAGTCCGGTAGCACGCCGACTGAGTGCACGAATACCCGGCGGGTATCACACCCACATACTAGCGCCTTCTCCTATAGCGTAGCTCCTGTATCGAAGACAGGGCTACTGCTCCTAGTCCGGTCACACGACTCCCTGCGGTTCTTGGAGATTGTGTGAACCGCTTTAGCGCCATTCCCCATAGCGTAGCGCCTGTATCAAACACAGGGCTACTGCTTCTCCCAGGGTCGCACGTCTCCCTGCGATTCATGGAGATTGTGCGAACCGTCTTACCCTTCCGTGTGCATTAACACGAAGGGCTAAGATTGTTGTTAGGTGCGTCACCGGTCGCTCTCCCTCCGTGCAGTTAACGGAGATAGAGCGTACCGCTTTACCCGGTCCGGTGTGCTGTTAACACGGACGGGTTATCAATTTAGTTGTCGCTTTCCTTTCCACCCGGAAAGTGTTCGGCAGCAGTCCATTAGGCTGCATTGCGGACCCCGGGGTCGGTTGCGTTCCATTAAAATAAAGTTGTCTGCAACCGCCCTCCTAACACTTGGGTATGCACCAAGTATCGCGGATGCTGGAGTGACATGCTCGAGTCTCCTCCCCATATCTTTTGCAGCAGTTATACAGCCAGAAAAACTTTGTGGGGATTGCCTGCCATGCACGAGGGATCCCTGCATATTGTTTTTTTTTGGGTGTCTGATAACCGTAACACATGCGGGTAGGGACTTGTGCATGTCACTTGAGATCCTGCGATACATGGTGCATACCTGAGTACCCGATGCAAACTCAAGTAGCGAGCACTTGCGCTCAAGACTAATAACAACTTATTCAGTATGATGACCTAATGTTATCAAATTCTGTGTCGTACCTCTGGGTTCAAAATGTTCACTATACCCCTTGATAAAATCCTTCAGGGGTCTACTTTCCAAAATGATGTCACTTGTGGGGGGTTTCCACTGTTTAGGCACATCAGGGGCTCTCCAAATGCAATATAGCGTCCGCTAATTATTCAAGCAAATTTTACATTCAAAAGTCAAATGGCGCGCCGTCCCTTCCAATCCCTGACGTGCGCCCAAACAGTGGTTTGCCCCCACATATGAGGTACTGGCGTGCTCAGGAGAAATTGCACAACAAATTTTGGGGTCCATTTTTTCCTGTTACCCTTGCAAAAATAAAAAAATGGGGTCTAAATTAACATTTTTGTAAAAAAAGTTAAATGTTCATTTTTTCCTTCCACATTCCAAAAATTCTTGTGAAGCACCTGAAGGGTTAATATGCTTCTTGAATGTGGTTTGAGCACCTTGAGGGTTGCGGTTTTTAAAATGGTGTCACTTTTGGATATTTTCTGTCATAAAGGCCCCTCAAAGTCACTTCAAATGTGATGTGGTCCCTAAAAAAATTGTTTTGTAAATCTTGTTGGAAATTTTTGTTGGAAGAAAATGGACCATACAATTTGATGTACAATTTCTCCTGAGTACATACAGTACAGACCAAAAGTTTGGACACACCCCTTCTCATTTAAAGATTTTTCTGCATTTTCATGACTTTGAAAATTGTACATTCACACTGAAGGCATCAAAACTATGAATTAACACATGTGGAATTATATACTTAACAAAAAAGTGTGAAACAACTGAAAATATGTCTTATATTCTAGGTTCTTCAAAGAAGCCACATTTTGCTTTGATAACTGCTTTGCACACTCTTGGCATTCTCTTGATGAGCTTCAAGAGGTAGTCGCCGGAAATGGTCTTCCAACAATCTTGAAGGAGTTCCCAGAGATGCTTAGCACTTGTTGGCCCTTTTGCCTTCACTCTGCGGTCCAGCTCACCCCAAACCATCTCGATTGGGTTCCGGTCTGATGACTGTGGAGGCCAGGTCATCTGGCGTAGCACCCCATCACTCTCTCTCTTGGTCAAATAGCCCTTACACAGCCTGGAGGTGTGTTTGGGGTCATTGTCCTGTTGAAAAATAAATGATGGTCCAACTAAACGTAAACCGGATGGAATAGCATGCTGCTGCAAGATGCGGTGGTAGCCATGCTTGTTCAGTATGCCTTCAATTTTGAATAAATCCCCAACAGTGCCACAAGCAAAGCACCCCCACACCATCACACCTCCTCCTCCATGCTTCACTGTGGGAACCAGGCATGTAGAGTCCATCCGTTCACCTTTTCTGCGTCGCACAAAGACACGGTGGTTGGAACCAAAGAACTCATATTTGGACTCATCAGACCAAAGCACAGATTTCCACTGGTCTAATGTTTATTCCTTGTGTTCTTTTGCCCAAACAAGTCTCTTCTGCTTGTTGCCTGTCCTTAGCAGTGGTTTCCTAGCAGCTATTTTACCATGAAGGCCTGCTGCACAAAGTCTCCTCTTAACAGTTGTTGTAGAGATGTGTCTGCTGCTAGAACTCTGTGTGGCATTGACCTGGTCTCTAATCTGAGCTGCTGTTAACCTGCGATTTTTGAGGCTGGTGACTCGGATAAACTTATCCTCAGAAGCAGAGGTGACTCTTGGTCTTCATTTCCTGAGGTGGTCCTCATGTGAGCCAGTTTCTTTGTAGCGCTTGATGGTTTTTGCAACTGCACTTGGGGACACATTCAAAGTTTGCCCAATTTTTCGGACTGACTGACCTTCATTTCTTAAAGTAATGATGGCCACTCATTTTTCTTTACTTAGCTGCTTTTTTCTTGCAATAATACAAATTTCTATTCAGTAGGACTATCAGCTGTGTATCTGACGCGCCCCCTGGGCCGTGTGTGGGGGGAATACCCGGAGCCGGGTCTCTGTGTAATGCTGGGGGTTTGTAGTCTCCGTGGCGGCGACCCGGTCCCATGGCTCAGGGTGGTCAATCCAGTGGCGGATCTGTTTACTTGGTTTTTAATGCTTAAATGTCCGACTACGCCACCCGTGGATTGCGGTCACTGAGAACCGCCGCTGCGGGGCAGACCGCTGAGGCTGATGTTGTGTGTGCAGCAGAGGGTAGTATAACTCCCCACGGGAGGAATATAGCCTCAGGGCAGTGAGTGCAGATGGTGGGGGTGATGGTGCGCGGGAGCAACAGTAATGACTCAGAGTCCAGTGATACAGTCCAGGGTCTTTACTCACAGTTTTACACTCCAAGCCATTTCTGCAGGTAGTGGCTGCCCACGTTGTACTGTGCTCACCAGGTGAGGGGCTCGGCCAACTCCCAGGTACCTTTTGAAAGCTTTTCAGGACCCCCTTCGTGTGTCCTTTCTCTGGCCCATCGTACCCCACAAATGACCACGTTTCTGTCCAGCTGCCTCGGGCCTTGGCGGGCAAACGTATGTTCCGCTTCCCTGGGTCCTATATGGTGCCTTCCTAATGGGTGTAGTGAGGGGCCGTACACGTGCAATGCCATGGCCTCCGGTTACTAGATGAGTGTAGTTGCTCTCCTCCACTAGATGAGGGATCCGGTTCCCTTTCTTGGCCTTACCCCCCTACTCTGGTAGCGGCGGGTGTGCGGTGGCGGCTGGCCGGTCCGCACCCCTGGGGTCCCTTCACTCCTCTCCTGGAGCCTCCTCCGTTCCTCTCCTCTCCTTTCTTCTCCTCCAGACCCAGGCCTTGAGATTTGGCCTGCCCGCGGAGCAGAGCCCATACACAACCCCTGCTCCCAGTCTCCTTCTCTCTCTCTCTCCCTTCTACTACTTCTCCTCTGACTCTGAGATGGTGCCCGCCATATATACTCCCCTATACAGTGCACCCTGGATCTACTCTCCCCACCCACACACTACCGGGTTCCCCCTTTCTAGGTGTTCCCTCCCCCCACTCCAGCCAGGGACAGGGGCAGTTGTGCTCACTCTTGGGAGCATTGTCACCCTGACCCCTGGAAATGTGGTGTAGTGCATGTGGGTGTTAGGGTCCTGAGCCACACTCCATCCTTACCTGGAAGTGAGATATCACACCTCTGGGTGAGATGCAATACCTCTGTAGCGAGGTATAGAGTCATTACAAACTGAGTGATTTCAAGTGTTTATTTCTGTTAATGTTGATGATTATGGCTTACAGCCAATGAAAACACAACAGTCATTATCTCAGTAAATTAAAATAATTAACAAAAAACACCTGCAAAGGCTTCCTAAGCATTTAAAAAGGTCCCTTAGTCTGTTTCAGTAGGCTCCACAATCATGGGTAAGACAGCTGATTTGACAGATGTCCAGAAGGCAGTCATTGACACACTCCACAAGGTCCCAGAGTTCCAATTTTCATTTGGATGTCAAGGTCCCAGAGTCTGGAGGAACAGTGGAGAGGCACACAATCCAAGCTGCTTGAGGTCTAGTGTGAAGTTTTCAGAATCAATGATGGTTTGGGGAGCCATGTCATCTGCTGGTGTAGATCCACTGTGTTTTATCAAGACCAAAGTCAGTGTAGCCGTCTCCAGGAAATTTTAGAGCTCTTCATGCTCCCCTCTGCCGACAAGCTTTTTGGAGATGGAAATTTCATTCTCCAGCAGGACTTGGCACCTGTCCACAATGCCAAAAGTATTAATACCTGGTTTAAAAACAACAGTATCACTGTGCTTGATTGGCCAGAAAACTCGCCTGACCTTAACCCATAGAGAATCTATGGGGTATTGTGAAGAGGAAAATGAGAGACACCAGACCCAACAATGCAGACGAGCTGAAGGCGGCTGTCAAAGCAACCTGGGCTTCCATAATACCTCAGCAGTGCCACAGGCTGATCGCCTCTATGCCACGGCAAATTGATGCAGTAATTGATGCAAAAGGAGCCCCGAACAAGTATTGAGTGCATTTACTGAACATACATTTCAGTAGGACAACATTTCAGATTTTAAAAACATTTTTCAAGCTGTTGTTATACAGTATTCTAATTTACTGAGATAATGACTTTTGTGTTTTCATTGACTGTAAGCCATAATCATCAACATTAATAGAAATAAATAGATCACTCTGTTTGTAATGACTTTATATCATAGGAGTTTCACTTTTTGCATTGAAGAATTTAAATAAATAAACTTTTTGATGGTATTCTACTTTAGTGAGATGCACCTGTATGTGGCTGTACAGTACTGGTTAGCCACATGGCGAGACTCAGGAGGAGCAGATCTTCCTAGAATAGTTTACGGGCTCTATATACAGAGCCCCTAAGTGCCAGAAAAGCAGAACACCCCCCCCCCCTCAAGTGACCCCGTTTTTTTAAATTGGAAATTTATCTATAGTAGAAGTAATGATTTAACTCCATGGGTGTTTTCCATAAACAAGCAGCAGTGGATGTTGCTGAGTGAAAATTACAAATCTGCTATTGTACTGCCCATACATTGTAGTGCCCATTAGTGTTGAGCGAGCATGCTCGACACTGCTCGGTACTCGGCCGAGCATCACGCTACTTGGGATGTTCAGCGAGCACCGAGCATTTCCGGGTTACTCGGGCGGGAGCTCGGGTCTCCTCCCTGCATGTTTGGCGCTCTTTACAGAGCCAATGAACATGCAGGGATTGCCAGTCAGTCACTGTAATGCCGCAGCCATGTTGTTTGTGGGCATTACAGGGGTTGGCTGGCCACACAGCATCACATCGAGTATTTAAAACCGGGCGCCGCCATCTTGGACACTGTCGCTCCGGATTAGACAGTGTAGGGACAGCGCTGCTGAGCTAGGGAGAGATTTATCCTGCGAAATAGTTAGTGTGGGGTCTGTAAAGGCTGCCAGATCAAAGAAACAGTCCTTCTCAGGACTAATATCCATCCCGGATATCAGGCAGGCAGGCAGGCTGTATAGGAGATGCAGTGGTTATACCAGCAAATGCTGCATTACAGTCCTGTGTGCTTCTGTTTCTGAAATTGCTGGACTTAGCTCCAGGTCTCGGGGGCCAGTAAAAATCCTTGTTTTTCATCTAAATCCTCTTTTTTTTTTCCTCCTTCACACTGTATAAATACCCGTCTTATTAACCTATTGGTGTACCCCCCCCCCCCCCCCAAAAAAAAAGTGTGTCTCTGATTTTTCAGACACAAATATATCTGTTGAAAAGCGTCTGGTATAGGCCAGGAAACAGAAGTGTGGTTTTGCAGTTCCACGGGTCAAATCTCTGTAGTATCCAGTTTTGGGCCTTTTGTATCTAAAAAAAAAAAGCAGTTTGAGTGTGTCGCTCACTGTTCAGCCGCAAATATATATTTTTAAAAAAGTCTGGTATACACCAGTAAATTAAAACTGTGGTTTTGCTGTTCCACTGTAAAAAATGTCTATTATCCTGTTTTTCGCATTTTTGCCTTAAAAAAAACAGTAGTGTCTCCTGACTGTTCAGACACAAAAATATATCTGTTGAAAATAGTCTGTTGTAGGCCCGACAAATCCAAGCATGGTTTTGCAGTTCCATGGGTCAAATCTCTGTATTATCCAGTTTTGGGCCTTTTGTATCTAAAAAAAAACAGTTTGAGTGTGTCGCTCACTGTTCAGCCGCAAATCTATATTTTTAAAAAAGTCTGATATACACCAGTAAATTAAAACTGTAGTTTTGCTGTTCCACGGTAAAAAATCTCTATTATCCTGTTTTTCGCATTTATTGCCTTAAAAAAAAACAGTAGTGTCTCCTGACTGTTCAGACACAAAAATATATCTGTTGAAAATAGTCTGTTGTAGGCCCGACAAATCCCAGTGTGGTTTTGCAGTTCCACGGGTAAAATCTCTGTAGTATCCAGTTTTGGGCCTTTTGTATCTAAAAAAAAAACAGTTTGAATGTGTCACTCACTGTTCAGCCGCAAATATATATTTTTAAAAAAGTCTGGTATACACCAGTAAATTAAAACTGTAGTTTTGCTGTTCCACGGTAAAAAATCTCTATCATCCTGTTTTTCGTATTTTTTGCCTTAAAAAAAAACAGTAGTGTCTCCTGACTGTTCAGACACAAAAATATTTCTGTTGAAAATAGTCTGTTGTAGGCCCGACAAATCCCAGTGCGGTTTTGCAGTTCCACGGGTCAAATCTCTGTATTATCCACTTTTGGGCCGTTTGTATCTAAAAAAAAAATCAGTTTGAGTGTGTCGCTCACTGTTCAGCCGCAAATATATATATTTAAAATTTTATGGAATACCCCAGTAAACAATAACAATGGTTTTGCCATTCCACGGTAAAAAATCTCTATTATTCAGGTTTTGGTATTTTTTCCGTAAAGAAAAACAGTAATAGTTTCTCCCTGATTGTTCTGATTGTTTAAAAGAGTCGGGTGTAGGCCAGAGAAATAGAATTGTGGTTTTCCTCTTCCACGGTTCTAATTTACTTTTTATTACCCTTTTTCCATTGATAGTGCGAGTGAAAGCTATTTTACTTCCTTTACAATGGACAAGGCGCGTGGCAAGGGACGTGGAAGTGGACGTTCTGGTGATGGTGCGTGCAGAGGACGGGGCCGTGGCCAAGGTGAAAATGTGCCACAACCAACAGCCACATCTTCTCGCTCCCACTTCTTGACCAAATTACTAGGGAACACAGAACAACACCAGTATTGCAAACTGATCAGTGTGAACAGGTTATTAATTGGATAGCAGATAATACTTCCAGTTACCTGGGCACCACCACCTCCGGTCTGTCTTCCACACGGTCAATTCTTAGTAGCTGTGAGTCTCGACCGCATACTCCTCCTCACCCTGATGCTCCTTCCTCCCACCATGCCGAGTGTCATCAGACAGCAACTGATCCCACACTTGGACACTCTGAAGAGCTGTTCACTGGTCCATTTCCAGATTTTTGCCCCTCGCCTGCTCCACTTGAAGTGGTGGAAGAGGAGATCCCATGTAGTGATGCCCAAATATTTGAACAGCCACGGCCACAGGAAGTTGACGCTGGCAATTTGTCACAAGAGGTGGACGATAACGAGACACATTTGCCAGGAAGCGAGGAGGAGCATCGTGGTGCGCAAGTGGAAGAGGAGGAGGTGGTGGATGATCTAGTAACTGACCCAACGTGGCAGGAGGACATGCAGAGTGAGGCCAGCAGCACACAGGGGGAGGGAGGCAGAGTACCCCAACAGGCAGGAAGAAGCAGTATGGTGGCCGCAGACAGAAGGCGGGCAACCGTTCCCCGTAACACCAACACGAGGGACGTTGCCAGTACAAGCTGTAGGTCTTCCAGAGTCTGGAATTTTTTTAAAGACTCTGCTGATAACCCCAAAAAGCCATTTGTATCACATGCCATGCCAGCATCAGCAGGGGTGACAAAACTACCAGCCTGACCACCACCAGCATGATCAGGCACATGGCAACAAAGCACCCGACTTGGTGGGGCGAACCCCAGGGTCCACGACCAGTGTCAGCGGGTGTCACCACTGCTTCTTCCGCTGTTGTGCGTGCAATAGAACCCCCTGTTGTGTGTGCAAGGCGATCCCCTGTCCATACTGCATGTACAGATGCCCCCTCCTCTCAGTCTTCACTTGTTATGGCAGTTTCACAAGAAACAGCATCAACGTCCACGTCCACGTCCCACCGCAGCGTTCAATTGTCCATATCCCAGACCTTTGAACGAAAGCGGAAATTTGCTGCTAACGCCCCACAGGCCACAGTCCTAAGTTCACACATTTCACGACTGTTTGCGTTGGAAATGTTGCCTTTTAGGCTGGTGGAGACGGAATCCTTCCGCAACCTTATGGCGGTGGCCATCCCTCGGTACTCGGTCCCCAGCCGACAATATTTTGCCCAGTGTGCCATCCCCGCACTACACAAGCACGTGTCCCAAAACATCTGCCGTGCCCTCAACAACGCAGTTACTGTGAGAGTCCACTTGACAACGGACACGTGGACAAGTGCTTGTGGCCAGGGACGGTACATCTCCCTGATGGCACACTGGGTAAACATAGTGGAAGCCGGGACCCAATCGGCCCTTGGGACGGAACACATCCTCCCCACACCGAGGATTGCGGGCCCTATGTCAGTCAGAGTTGCCCCCACAGTGTACAGCTCCTGCGCATCCTCCTCATCCTCATGTTCAGCCTCCATCTCAGATATCACCACATCAGTTACAAGCTGGAAGTACTGCAGTACTGCCTCTGCCAAGCGGCAACAGGCTGTGCTGAAACTCATAAGCTTAGGTGATAAACCTCACACTGCATGTGAGTTGTGGACAGCTGTGAAAGAGCAGGCAGATCTGTGGCTGAGACCGCTGAACCTACATCCAGGCATGGTCGTGTGTGACAATGGCTGTTACCTGGTGGCGGCTCGGAGGCGAGGCGAGATCACACACGTAACATGCCTGGCTCATGGGCTTAACCTCGTGGTTCAGCGGTTTCTTAAATCGTACCCCGAGTTGCCAGATCTGCTCGTGAAAGTACGCTGCCTGTCAGCTCATTTTCACAAGTCGGCTACAGCTTCCGCCGCCCTTGCTGTGTTGCAGCAGCGTTTGCAGCTTCCGTCACACCGACTGGTGTGTGATGTCCCCACACGTTGGAACTCTACCCTCAATATGTTGCTAAGGATTTGTGAGCAGAAGAGAGCAGTTGTGGAGTACCAGCTGCAACAAGGCCGTCGATATTCAGGTCAGACTCCACACATAAGACCTCAGGAGTGGACCTGGAAGTCTGACATATGTACCATCCTGACAAACTTTGAGGAGGCCACCAAGATGGTGAGTGGCGATGACGCCATCATTAGTATCAGCATCCCACTTGTCTGTCTTTTGCAATGCTCTCTGCAGAGAAGGAGGCATTACAGCCAGAGATGGATCAAGAAGCCGTAGCGGGCGATTACACACAGCCCAGCCTCATCTCATCACAATGTGCATTGGGGGACAATGAGGGAGAGGAGGAGGAGGAGGGGGAGGAGGAAGAACAGGAGCTGGTATCATGCGCTGTAGACAGTAGTACCTGTACAACTGTCATACCGTTGGTTCAGCGTGGGTGGCCTGAGGACAGGGGGGAGAAGTAGGAGGAGGAGGAGAGCATGGTCAGTCATCATCTTGGTGAGAACACGGAAATCTTGCCCGTTACCAGTCTGGCACGCATGGCTGACTTTGTTACGCTGCCTTAACCGTGACCCTCGCATTGTCAAAATGTTGGATGACAATCATTACTGGTTGGTGACACTTGTAGACCCTCGCTACAAGGAGAACTTTCACTCTCTTATTCCTGAGGTGGAGAGGTCTACAAAAATGGGGCAGTACCAGAAGGCCCTTGCTGCAGAACAGTTAATAAAATTCTCCACTGAACACGCTAGCGGCAGAGGTCACAGTTTATTGCCCAACCAAGGCATACATGCGAGAGAGATGCAACTCCAATCCAGTAGAGGCAGTGGAACACTGTCAACGTTCTGGGAGAGTTTTCTCAGACCCTCCCTTCGGACAGACCCTGAGGCGCGGTGTACTCTCACAAGGAGTGGAAAGTTTCAAAAGATGGTGAGGGAGTACCTTGCTGACCGTACCAGCGTCCTCCGTGATTCCTCTGTGCCTTTTAATTATTGGGTATCCAAGCTGGACACTTGGAATGAACTCGCTCTGTACGCCTTAGAGGTCCTGGCCTGCCCTGCCGCTAGCGTGTTATCGGAGCGTGTTTTTAGTGCTGCTGGGGGAATGATAACTGATAAGCGCACTCGCCTTTCAACTGACAATGCTGACAAGCTGACCCTTATCAAAATGAACAAGGGCTGGATTGGGCCAGATTTCTCATCACCACGAAATGACAGCAGAGTAACATAAAGTCAAATCCACTGTGTTATTTCGGGAGGTGTATTCACATTCACCGCTTCACACCCACACATGGGTATATGCTTCCTCATTTCGGCTGTTTTATGTTCTTCTCCTTATCCTCAGCCTCCACCACCACTATACCACCAGGGTGACCGTGGTCCATGTTGCCATTATTGAAAGTTCCTCCATTCTGATTTTTGTCAGCTTTTGCTTGGAAGGCATAAGCAAAGACTGTGGGAGACCCACTCCCCAATAATGGGAATAATATTTTTAAGATGCTGTACTGTATGGTTCTTCCAAGGGGCATTAAAACCGTCTTGTTATACCACTCTGACCTCCACGTCGCTTCTGAGGGGCATTAAAATCATCTTGTAATACCACTCTGACCTCCACGTCTCTTCTGAGGGGCATTAAAAGCGTCTTGTTAAGCCACTGGGACCTCCACGACTCTTCGAACGGGCATTGCATTTCCTCATAATTTTTGGAAGCTTTTGCTTGCAAGGCATAAGCAAATACTATGGGAGACCCACTCCCCAATAATGGGACTAATGTTTGTAATATGCTGTACTGCATGGCTCTTGTAAGAGGCATTGCAAGTGGCGCCGTCCTAATATTTAGAAGCTTTTGCTTGGAAGGCATAAGCAAATACTGTGGGAGACCCACTCCCCAATAATGGGAATAATGTTTTTAAGATGCTGTACTGTATGGTTCTTGTAAGGGGCATTAAAACCATCTTGTTAAGCTACTGTGACCTCCACGTCTCTTCCAAGGGGCAATAAAAACGTCTTGTTAAACCACTCTGAACTCCACAGCTCTTCCAAGGGGCATTAAAACCGTCTTATTAATCTACTGTGACCTCCACGTCTCTTCCACGGGGCATTGATATTGTCTTATTATTCCACTGCAACCGCCACCACTCTTCCAAGGGGCATTAAAACCGTCTTGTTAAGCTACTGAGACCTCCACGTTTCTTCCAAGGGGCATTGATATTGTCTTTTTATTCCACTGTGACCTCCACCACTCTTCCAAGGGGCATTAAAACTGTCTTGTTAAGCTACTGTGACCTTCAGGTCTCTTCCAAGGGGCATTGTTGTTGTCTTTTTATTCCAATGCGACCTCCACCACTCTTCCAAGGGGCATTAAAACCATCTTGTTAAGCTACTGTGACCTTCACGTCTCTTCCCAGGGGCATTAAAACCGTCTTGTTAAACCACGCTGAACTCCACAGCTCTTCCAAGGGGCATTAAAACCGTCTTGTTAAGCTACTGTGACCTCCACGTCTCTTCCACGGGCATTGATATTCCACTGCAACCTCCACCACTCCTCCAAGGGGCATTAAAACCGTCTGATTAAGCTACTGTGACCTCTGTATCTCTTCCACGGGGCATTGATATTGTCTTTTTATTCCACTGCGACCTCCACCACTCTTCTAAGGGGCATTAAAACCATCTTGTTAAGCTACTGTGACCTCCACGTCTCTTCCACGGGCATTGATATTCCACTGCAACCTCCACCACTCCTCCAAGGGGCATTAAAACCGTCTTATTAAGCTACTGTGACCTCCGTATCTCTTCCACGGGGCATTGATATTGTCTTTTTATTCCACTGCGACCTCCACCACTCTTCCAAGGGGCATTAAAACTGTCTTGTTAAGCTACTGTGACCTCCACGTCTCTTCCAAGGGGCATTGATATTGTCTTTTCATTCCACTGCGACCTCCATCACTCTACCAAGGGTCATTAAAACCGTCTTGTTAAGCTACCGTGACCTCCACGTCTCTTCCAAGGGGCATTAACACCATCTTGTTAAACGACTCTGAACTCCACAGCTCTTCCAAGGGGCATTAAAACCGTCTTGTTAAGCTACTGTGACCTCCACGTCTATTCCAAGGGGCATTTAAACCGTCTTGTTAAGCTACTGTGACGTCCTCGTCTCTTCCACGGGGCATTGATATTGTCTTTTTATTCCACTGCGACCTCCATCAATCTACCAAGGGGCATTAAAACCATCTTGTTAAGCTACCGTGACCTCCACGTCTCTTCGAAGGGGCATTAACACCGTCTTGTTAAACCACTCTGAACTCCACAACTCTTCCAAGGGGCATTAAAACCGTCTTGTTAAGCTACTGTGACCTCCACGTCTCTTCCAAGGGGCATTGAAACCGTCTTGTTAAGCTACTGTGACCTCCACCACTCCTTCAAGGGGCATTAAAACCGTCTTGTTAAGCTACTGTGACCTCCACGTCTCTTCCAAGGGGCATTGATATTGTCTTTTTATTCCACTGCGACCTCCATCACTCTACCAAGGGGCATTAAAACTGTCTTGTTAAGCTACTGTGACCTGCACGTCTCTTCAAAGGGGCATTAAAAGCGTCTTCTTAAGCCACTCTGAACTCCACAGCTCTTCCAATGGGGCATTGAAGTGTTGTTTTTAATTACCTCTAATCTCCACGACTCTTCCAACAGGCATTGCATTTCCTCCTAATTTTAGTCAGCTTTTGCTTTTCAATGCAAAGGCGAAAACTTAGGGAGACACACTCCCCAATAATGGGTAGAAGGTTTTTAGTACGCTGTAATCCACGTCTGTTTCAAGGGGCATTGCAGTTCCTCATAATTTTTGGAAAGCCTTCCATTCACTGCTTAGGCCAACAGTGCACAGGAGACCCAGCTGCTATAAATGGATAAAAAGGTTTGTTAAAGCCCTCTGACCTCCATGTCATTTCCAAGGGGCATTGGAGTGCCTCAAAATTTTTGGTACGCATTGCACTCACTGTATGCCCTATAACTGTGTAGCCGAACCGCTCCTTTTGTTACAGAAACATATCCTACAAGACATATGTGGTTGACTGGCCTGATATTGATGTGAATGGTCCCTGTCCTCATGCTCTTTCTCCTTTGCCACTACCTCATCCATCATTTATCACCTGAAGCTTTGTTTTTACTGGAGTCATAGAACTTGGATAGTAGCAGGAAAACATCCAGCAATCCTCGGAGGAGGTAGGATATGCACCAAAACGCTGACCACCTCAGGCCTAGCTGCTACTACATACATGCACTTGCATTCCAAGAAAACAAAGCAGATTCTAACTTCTTTCATCATCATCATGCTCCTCACCTTGGCACTCTCAACTCCCCTGATGGAGAAGCCAGGGACCACCGGAGGAGTCTGGTTCTCTGGTGGGCTCGTCCAATGCTGCCATAAAGCAGGCGGTCCTAAGAAAAGTGCGTGTGGGGAAGTTCCAAGGAGAAATAGGGGCGGCTGGGGACCGTTTATGGACACCCGGCCGCGGGGAGGCTGGGGACCGAGTATGGACACCCAGCTGCCCCCTGGTGGCTGGGTTCCGAGTGTGGACACCTGGCCGCCGAGTGGCTGGGGACTAAGTATGGATTCCAGGCCGCCAACGCAGCCATGACGTGGTGGCCAGATTCTGCTTCCACATGCCTAAAAGGCCCAATTTCAAGTGCAAGCAAGCAAGCAGTAAGGTATTGCAGCCTGGGGGTGGGTGAGTGGTTGGCTGCATATTTGCACTTGCATTGCAAGAAATGGGGGAGGTACAATTGAACAGTGCCCTGGGACAAGAACTTGCACGGGGATAGTTGCAAGTCTGCATCTTCTGATGCGGCAAGGATGACTTCTGATGGGCACACTTTTAGGCAGTGACCTGCGTGTCAGAGAAGCTTCCAGGTGTCTTCCCCATGCTGTTCCCATGTATTTTCAGCACTGTATGCATGTGTCACACAGCACATGGCCAGATAAGGTTGTAAAATGTTAAAATGACATTTCCAGGTGAATGCATTTGTCACAGTTGAAAGCAATACAAAAGTGCAAAAACGCATAAAAAATGTTACTTGTGAACATAGCCCAAGGTGTGGAGGAGTATTATTTTTTGGTTATTTATTTTACCTTATACACAAGTCTTTAGCATGGAAAGGAACTTCCTTAACATATTTCACAGAAAAGCAGTTTCAGTTTAGTTTTTGAACGTTTTATTCTGAGCCCTTAAAAGTGGCTTAATACCTCTGACCACGTTGTTGACAGCAGTGACCTGGGGGTCAGAAATGCTTCCTGGGGCAATCCCCATGCTGTCCCCATGTCATTTGAGCACTGTCACTATCATTTTGGGCACTTGTTAGGCTTTTAAAAGACTGCCGGGAGTGCCGCCGTAAAAATGCTCGGGTCTCCCATAGACTAACATTGGGCTCGTTGCTCGGGTCGAGCACCCGAGTATCACGGCGAGCTCGGGCCCAGCTTCGAGCACCGGAGCATTTTAGTGCTCGCTCAACACTAGTGCCCATACATTGTAATGACCAGTCCATGAAACCCAGCTTGTGCTTCTGGAGACATGTACCTGTAAATTAGGCTGGCTAGGGATCACCCTATTTTTCAGTTAACAGATGATGAACCTGAGTAGGGACTTGCTTTTTTGGATTGATTTGAAGCTTTTGTTGGGAACATTTTAGATCACATTTATCTTGTGCTGTATACTAAGCACTAACATTGGGTTTCCCATTTAAATCTCTGAGTGACGTAATTCAGATGAAAACCCCAAGGGATCCATTCATTTTAATGATGCAGCAGAGTTACTCTGGACTCTGTCTGGTCTATGTTCAGCATTGTCCTTCTTTTCAGAAGTGCACGAAACTGTGGCTGACAGCGATTTTATGCACGACTAAAAAGACAAACACTACCAAATCATACGCCAGATGGCTTTCATAGTGCCTCCATCTGCCTTATTATAGAGAATCTTCAGCTGGGGGTTCAGTCTGGATCACGTATTTCAGAGATTAACATGGAAAACCCTGTATATGCGTTCAACGTAAAGCGCAGGATAAGTGTGAGCCGAGCCTTACTGTGATCTTTGGGAGGCAAAATGAACAAATCAACAGTAGGTGAAAAATTTGTTTCCTTTATGTTTTATGTCATTCCTCATGCGGTATAAGTGATTATGTAGAACAGGCAAGAAAGCTTGTAAAAGGACCTCAACATGACGTTTCAAGGATGGAGCGAGACGGCCATCTACTGGCCAGATACAGTCAAGCGGAACCAAAATATGCAAGGGAAGTTGCAGGGAGGGCAGGTTCAGACGCTGGACCCGATCAGGTGACTTCCAGGAAGGAGTTCCAGGAGATAAGAGGCCAGCGTGCCAAACCTGAGGGGTCTTTGGCGCCAAGCAGCAGAAAGGAGCAGACGTGCTCCCTGTGTCCTGAGAAACCCCGCGTGACAGGCCAAATCCAGAGGCCTGAGAGGTGTTCCAGCCGGGCACTGGTAAAAGAGCTCCGGATCCCTCACAGTTGTGACCCGAGTGCTGTGCCTGCTGAGGGGACTAGGAACCTGATCGCGGTGCTGAGTGAGTTCACAGAAGCCGACGTCGCCCGCCGACAGACGAGGCCTGGACCCCCCTATCCAAGGCTCGAGAGACTGCCTCCAACGGCCAAGCAGAGAGGAGTTGAGAGATGGTTGCCCAAGGAAAGCAGAGGAGCTGCATACATGAGCAGGGCCGTCACTTCCACTGTTCACCCACGGTACCGGGGACAATTGGGTTTATGTACTCAGGTTGGGAGGGGAACAGTTGGGGCTAAAGTAGCACAAAGTGATCTAATTGAATTTATCCAGAAGAGACTCACGGCCTAGCGGGAATAACCGGTAACCCCCGCTAGGGCCAAATGCACAGTTAAAGAACTTGCGTGGTGTCTCTCATGATTGAGGGCATCACCTTACTTTAAGAGACTGCGCCTTACTTTAAGAGACTGCGCCTTACTTTGAGAAATTTCGTATTTTGCTGATATTTCAAACCACTTTTCATTACCCTTGTTGCTAATCCCTTGTTTCAGAATACCTGTTGTATAAAACTGTTTACAATCATCTCTGACTGTTCTCGCCTTGTGTCTCTGTGCATTGCATTCCGGCACCTGCATTACATTTGGCGTAGTCGGCAGGATGCAACATTCAGATGCAGAGATGGTGGATCAGTCTGTGGCTGGGTCCGGCTGGAGCCATATACCCCTGGGGGCCATGCTCAGCCATCTTCCCAAGTTTACAGGGGATGGCATGTCACTGTGGGACTGGGCAGAAAGACTGAGAAGTATGCTACGTATGTATCCCATTGACCCTCTAGCCCAGGCAGAGCTGGCCCTCCTAACCCTTGATGGAGAGGCCCGACAGACTGTGATGTACCGCCCACCTGGGGACCGTGACACCGTGGATAAAGTGATAAAAATTCTAGAGGACATGCACGGTGACGCTACAGATTTGGGACACTTGCGCTTACGGTTGTTTCAGCGGGTCCAAGGGGAAAATGAGACAGTAAATCAGTATGTTAATGCATTACAGGAAGTGACGGCCCATATCACTAAGAAAACTCGAGATGGGAACCGAGGACTGGGACCATTGGATGAGGTGTTGTGTGACCAACTGATTGCTGGCTTGAAAGACCCTTCCCTGAGGCAGATCTTGAAGGAGCGGCTGCGATTGAGCCCTGATATGGGCTTCCTGGAGGTAGGGGCTGAAGCTAGAGTCCTGGAGAGAGCAGTTCCTGTTCTCAAAGCCACAGTTAGAAGTCATGAGGCAATTGCTCCTGGATTCACAAACCAAGAGCCTGATTGGGTATGGGAAATACATCAGGAAATTCAAGACATTCAGGGTGAGCTGAATGCTATTAGGAAGACTCCTACTTCCCCCTTGCCGACGGACCGTACTGCTCAACGCGGATGGAGACCAGAGCGAGAAAGACGTTCCTATCCGGCCCCAGCACGACATGTACCCGACCTATCGGCAGAACGAGGACTGGAGTTCTGGACCTGCGGAGGTAGGGGGCATATCTCCAAAGACTGTCCCAACCGAGAAAGGAGGAGGAGGGGACAGCCGTTAAACTAAAATGCCGCACGGTTGTGGAGCATACCGTGGGGTCTCGAGCTTCAGAGAGTAGAAGAGGGAGCTCTGAAGACATTGTCTCCGAGAGGCCCATTATCTGGGCTGAATTCAATGGACAGCGGATCCGCTGTTTGATGGACACCGGGTCTCAAGTGACCACTATGCCTGAGACGTACTTCCAAAGTCACTTTCCTGAAGTCGCTCGTTCCTGCCGGGAACCCACTGTCAAACTGGTGGCGGCTAATCAACTACCTATCCCAGTAGCGGGAGTAGTATGGATGTCCGTGTGGGCATTTGGAAAGGACCTCGGTCGAAAAGGGATCGTACTGACCACAGGGTCCGGAGGCGATGGGCCCATTGTAACCCTGGGCATGAATGTGCTGAAAGAAGTCGGACAGTTCCTGGCTGAGGGCTGTAGCAAAAACAACTGGACCCGCGCCACTCGAGACCCAGCTAACAAGAGAGTGTTCCAGCACCTCGTGCGGGTCAGTCAGATTCAAAAGTTGCCCACTACCTCTCAGTACCTTGGTAAGGTATCGATACCGCCCGAAGCCACAATGACACTGCCGGTGGGACAGACTGTACTCACTTTGCCAGTGCTGGCACATGTGTCCTTAGAGGGTGTGGACATTCAAATTGAACCAATGGAGGGAGAAGAAGCGCCCTCTGGACTCCTGATTGCTCGAACTCTGGCCACCGTGTGGCATGGTCGAGTACCCGTGCGCTGCATCAATTTAAGTGGCACCAGTTTACAGTTGTTGCCCCGACAAGAGGTGGCGCGAGTGTGCATAATGCCAGAGACCCTTACTAGAGCTGACGCTATAGGGCTGGCACCTGTGGAAGGAAAGCCATGGACCCTAGAGGTGTCCCTCAATAGCCAGGAGCATGGAAGAGAACCGTTGGCTGGACGCCACCTCCTGGAATAAATGGAGGCTAACCTGACTGAGTTTTCTGCTGGATAAGTAAGGCAGATCGAACAACTTCTACAGCGATATCAGGGAGTGTTTGCACAGCATGAAGATGATTTCGGGTGCACTCGGGACTTTCAGCACGAAATACCCACCGGAAATACTGCTCCCATCCGAGAGAGATATTGGCAGATCCCGCCTCAAATGTACCAGGAGGTGAAAGAGCTGTTGGCCCACATGTTGCGGAACGGTGTGATCCGTGAAAGCCAGAGCCCCTGGGCGGCTCCGATCGTGCTGGTCCGAAAGAAGGATGGTACCCTGAGATTCTGCGTAGACTATCAAAAGCTGAATGCCTGTACAGTACGGGACTCCTATCCACTCCCCCGAATCGAAGAGTCTCTATCTGCACTAGGGAGCGCCAAATTCTTCTCCTCCCTCGACCTGGCCAGTGGCTATTGGCAGGTCCCAGTAGCTGAGAAGGATCGTCCGAAGACAGCTTTTGTTCTCCCTATGGGCCTGTTTGAGTTCAATCGAATGCCGTTCGGACTAACAAATGCGCCAGGAACCTTCCAACGGCTGATGGAGAGATGCTTGTGGGACCTCAACTTTGAAGCCACTTTAATATATCTGGACGATATAATTATCTATTCCGCTACATTTGAGGATCATCTCCGCCGATTGGAACAAGTGTTAGAACGGCTACAAAGGCATGGCCTGAAAATTAAGCGTCGTAAGTGTCGTCTCTTCAAACGAGAAATTGAATATCTGGGGCACACTGTGTCCAATGCAGGGGTGCACCCCACTGCGGAGAAAGTAGCTGCCGTGCAGAACTGGCCCACGCCCGCCAATCTAAGGGAACTAAGGGTGTTCCTGGGGCTTGCTGGATACTACCGCAGATTCATTAAAGACTTCGCTAAGATTGCGATCCCCCTCAATGAATTGCTGAGAGGAACGGCCGGGGGAGCCAAGAGGCAGCCCATTCAGTGGGGCCCATGACAAGAAGAGGCATTCCGAGCATTGAAAATGGCGCTAACAAATGCCACAATTCTGGCCTACGCTGACTTTTCACAGCCTTTCATGTTGTACACTGATGGAAGCTTGCATGGACTGGGAGCAGTGCTGGCTGAAGTACAAGGAGGGAAAGAGCGAGTGATCGCGTATGCCAGCAGGTCACTCCGAGATATGGAGAAGAATCCGGACAACTACAGTTCGTATAGGCTGGAGCTACTGGCACTGGTGTGGGCCATGACCGAGAAATTTGCTGAGTACTTGTCAGGGTCAGAAGTGCAAGTGCAGACAGATAACAACCCTTTGGCTCACTTGGAGAACGCCAAACTGGGCACGTTAGAACAGCGGTGGGTCGCAAGGATGTCCAAATTCCAGTATAAAATCGCCTATCGGTCCAAGGCCCTGAACACACATGCAGATGCCCTGTCCCGGGTCACTCAGGCGGAGCCGAAGAAATACAGAGATGAGGAGCTCGAAGGCGATGAGATCCCGGATTTCAGCCAGTTCGCCGCTGTTGTGGTCGACGCCCAAGAGACCAGAGAGGAGCTGAGGCCCACTCAGATTCTGGGCCGTTCAAGAGACGAATGGATACATCTGCAGCATTCCGACCCAGAGCTAGCAAAGTTGAGAGAATGGGTCGCCCTTAATCAGAGACCCGACCAGGAAACCCGAGCCGCTTCACTTCCAACTACCCTATAAATCCTAGGCCAGTGGGAGAGGCTCCTCCTGAAGGACGGCTTGCTATGCCGAAGAATCCAGCTGCCTCGAGAGTTTGATGTTACCTGGCAAGTGGTAGTTCCAGGAGCGCTAGTAACACTGCTAGCCCAAGAAGCTCATAGAAGAGGTGCTCACTTCGGAGTAGAAAAGACCTTCCGGTGGTTGCAACGGCTGGTGTATTGGCCTCAACTGCGGCAAGAAGTCGAGGGGGTCTGCCGAACATGTCGTCAGTATGAGTTGAACAAGCCCCCGGAGAAAAGAGCTCCCATTCAGACCATCCGAACTTCTGCCCCCTTGGAAGTCTTGATGATTGACTACCTGATGGTAGGAACTTCATACAACGGTTATGGACACTGTTTAGTCATGACTGATCACTTCACCAAGTTCGCTGTAGTGACGCCCACTAAAGACCAGACGGCAGAAGCCGCAGCCAAGGCCATCTGTCAAGATTTCATCCAGATTTATGGGTGCCCGAAGCGAATACATTCTGACCAGGGAGCCTGCTTCCAAGGACGAGTGATGGATGAGCTATACCGCATCTATGGGATCGACCGTTCCCGGACAACGCCCTACCACCCGCAAGGGAACGGTGCATGCGTGCACTTTAACCGAACCCTGTTGCAAATGTTGCGAACACTGGAAGCGGACAAAAAGATGAAGTGGCCCGAATTTGTGTCCGAGCTGGTGTGGGTGTATAATAATCGAGTTCATGCAACCACCGGCTACACCCCCTACATGTTGCTGTTTGGAAGAAGTGACCGAGAAATCACCGAACTGGAGCTAGACTCAGAATACCCCGGCCCGGGCAGTAGCCCAAGTACCTGGATTCGAGAACACCAGCGTCGACTCCATACCGTGAGAAGACTGGTTGCTCAGAAGTTTCAGGAAGTAGAGCATGCAGTTCGGCCCCCGAAAACCGGTGGATCGCTTCAGCCAGGAGACCGAGTGCTGGTGAGGGCTACACGATTTGGGAGTAAGCTGGACCATCGTTGGGAGGCAATACCATATCGGGTGGTGAGGAAGGTTCACCCAGACAACCCCGTCTACGAGGTTAGGCCTGAAGGGGATGACGCCGCGACATCCAGGGTGTTGCACCGTAATATGTTGCGACCTTGCTCCTCTGAAGCAGAAGTCTGTAATGGAGTTGGGCCCTCAGACGTGTTGGCTGAAGTGCCACATACAGGAACATTGGGGGATGAAGAAGGATGGGCCACAATGCAGTTGGGCCCATCAGAACCGTTGGTGCCACTCCCGAGTGGAACTCAGAATGAGTCGGGAAATGATTTGCAATCCCCAGTAGTTGATTCCTCGGATCTCCCGGAGTCTCCTCCGCAAGAAGAGCCCCGCAGAACTGAGCGGGCTAATGCCGGAATTCCTCCTAACCGGTATGCTCAGGAAGAGTTTATCTGGTCTCGAATCCAACAGAAAACGCAGGAGTGTGCCCAACTCCTGTCTGAGCTTGCACTGCCTGGAAGGAGACATCAATTCTGCGAGAAGTCCACTCGCCCGAGGACTGGCGAGCAAAAAGGAGGGAGGAATGTAGAACAGACAAGAAAGCTTGTAAAAGGACTTCAACATGACGTTTCAAGGATGGAGCGAGACTGCCATCTACTGGACAGATACAGTGAAGCGGAACCAAAATATGCAAGGAAAGTTGCAGGGAGGGCAGGTTCAGACGCTGGACCCAATCAGGTGACTTCCAGGGAGGAGTTCCAGGAGATAAGAGGCCAGCGCGCCAAACCTGAGGGGTTTTTGGCGCCAAGCAGCAGAAAGGAGCAGACGTGCTCCCTGCGTCCTGAGAAACCCCGCATGACAGGCCAAATCCAGAGGCCTGAGAGGTGCTCCAGCCGGACACCGGTAAAAGAGCTCCGGATCCCTCACAGTTGTGACCCGAGTGCTGTCCCTGCTGAGGGGACTAGGAACCTGATCGCGGTGCTGAGTGAGTTCACGGAACTCTACGTCGCCCGCCGACAGACGAGGCCTGGACCCCCCATCCAAGGCTCGAGAGACTGCCTCCAACGGCCAAGCAGAGAGGAGTTGAGAGACGGTTGCCCCAGGAAAGTCATGCCAGCGGAAGCAGAGGAGCTGCATACGTGAGCAGGGCCGTCACTTCCACTGTTCACCCACAGTACCGGGGACATTTGGGTTTATGTACTCAGGTTGGGAGGGGAACGGTTGGGGCTGAAGCAGCACAACGTGATCTAATTGAATTTATCCGGAAGAGACTCACGGCCTAGCAGGAATAACCGGTGACCCCCGCTAGGGCCAAATGTACAGTTAAAGAACTTGTGTGGTGTCTCCCATGATTGAGGGCATCACCTTACTTTAAGAGACTGCGCCTTACTTTAAGAGACTGCGCCTTACTTTAAGAGACTGTGCCTTACTTTAAGAGACTGAACCTTACTTTGAGAAATTTCGTATTTTGCTGATATTTCAAACCACTGTTCATTACCCTTGTTGCTAATCCCTTGTTTCAGAATACCTGTTGTATAAAACTGTTTACAATTATCTCTGACTGTTCTCGTCTTGTGTCTCTGTGCGTTGCATTCCGGCACCTGCATTACAATTACACAACTTTATTCTTCGGGTCAGTGTGTTTACAGCAATATCAGATATATATTTGTTTTATATGTTTGGCTGCACACACTTAAAGACACATTTTTTGGGGAAAAAAAGGTTTTGCATTGCCATATTTAAGAGTTATAATTTTTCCATATTTCTGCAGACATGTGAGAGCTTGTTTTTTGTGGGATGAGTTAACGTTGTTATTGGTATCATTTTCGGTTACATAGCATGAATGAAGTGGAGACTCTTATGTCGGCCACCGAATACAATGTGGTGGGCATAACAAAAGCCATGACTGGGTGACATACATAGAGGGGTAGACTACATTCAAAATGACAGAAAAGACAAAAAAGGTGGAGGGATGTGTTTTTTCATTAAATCCAATTTAAGAACTGTGGTCATTGATGACATTGGGGGGAGCTGCAACTATGTATAGTCAGCATGGGTAAATGTACATGGAGATGGCAATAATGGAAAGCTGCTAATTGGAGTTTGCTACAAGCCTCCTAATATAGCTGAACAGGTAGAGGATGAAATGCTACAACAAACTAAAAAAGCAGCAAATATCTGTATACCGGGATCCTTGCTCCCGTGGTTTTAATCTGCGCATGTGCTGCCTCCGACGGCAATTTTCCCGAAGCCCACCATAGGGCAATCAATGGGAAATGAGGGGACTCCGTTCACCATCAACATTTTCTGATAGCCCAGGGTCCGCAGCCTAACTCCACCGAGACATCCTCTCCTCCCAGCATGGGGCCCACAGCATTGCCGCTGCCACCTTCCTGCAGTAGTGACCCTGCCTCCTGTGACCCCATTCCATTGGCCCCATGCCTCTGGTAAGCTACAGTAAAATTGGACTATAGGATGTACTACCATTTTATTAAAAAAAACATTTTTTCCTATTTTCCACCCCAAAATTTGGGGTGCCTTTTATGGTCTGGTGCGTCTTAAAGTCAGTAAATTATGGTATATGTGTTGTCCATACAAAGGACTGGCACACAACTTAATACTTCCAAAGACCATACTGAGTACAAGGGAGAATTCATTACAGATGAAAGAAAAGTCCATTCCGGCAGCAAAATAGGAAACGTTTTTTATAGTTAGAGCAGTCAGACTGTTGAATGCACTCCCACAAGAGGTAGTAATGGTAGACACTATAACAGCTTTTAAAAAAGGGCTGGATGATTTCCCCAGTACAAATAATATTATGATTTATAGTTAATTTAGTGACAAAAGTGGTGGAAAAAGTTTGAACTTAATTAACTTAGGTCTTTTTTGCAACCTATGTAACATTTTTTGATTGCTTTCTATTCCGATTTTTGGGGGGGCAGAATGAACAAAAAACAGCAATTTAGGATTTTTTTTATGCCGTTCTGCATCTGTTAAAATTGATATGGCAGGTTTATTCCTTGGGTCAGTACGATTGTGTTTTGGCGCTTTTACACATTAAAAATAGTGATAAGCGAGCACTAAAATGCTCGGGTGCTTGTTAATCGGGTTGAACAAATTGTAATGCTCGGGTGATCGACCCAAGCAATGAGCCCAATGTAAGTCAATTAAATCTCAAGCATTTTTCCAGCAGCCCCGTCCCGCAGATTTGGATGGGGTCTTAAAAATTTCGCCAAATCGATGGGAACAGTGCTAAAATAACATAGTAACAGCATGGGGAAGACCCCTGAAAGTATCTCTGAATCACAGGTCACTGCTGTGAACAATGTTGTCAGAATATTGCTCCGCTTTTACAGACTCACAATAAAACATACAAAAACGAAGCCAAAATGGATTTTCCTGGAAAAAATGTTAAGGAACATTCTTTCCAGGGTAATGACTTGTATATAAAGCAAAATAAATAATCAAAAACAAAAATGCTCCTCCACACCTTGGGCTATGTTCCCATGTAGTGTTTTTGATGCGTTTTTGCACCTTTGCATTGCTTTTTGCTTTCAATGGTGAAAAATACATTCACCAGTAAATTTAATTTTAACATTTTACTACCTTATCTTCCCAAAGTGGTGCGTGAGACATGAACAGACACATCCATACAGTGCTGAAATGATATGGGGACAGCATGGGGAAGACCCCTGGAAGCATCTCTGCATCCCAGATCACTGCCTAAAACTGTGGTCATCAGACGTGATCCTATATTACTGCGGTAATAATACAGACATTTCTAGCAATGAGACAAATATTAAACTTCATTTAAAATGGTAAGGCGCGTGGCAAGGGACGGGGAAGTGGACCTTTTTGTTCTTTTAAAAATGTTTTTATGTATGTTTATTTAGTGAAATAAAGTATTGTCTTTTATTACGGCTGATTGCTCCAGTGTTTTTGTAGGATTAATAAGTGTGGGATGAGTTGTCTCCGGGCACTCGGCATGGTGGCAGGAAGGAGGATCAGGGTGAGGAATATGCCGACTCCAAGTAAAAAAAAATCTCCCAGATCCGCGAATTCCTCAAAAAAGAATCTTCAAAAACAATTGTGCATGCCCTCATCATCTCCCGCCTGGATTACTGCAACCTCCTGCTCTGTGGCCTCCCTTCTAACACTCTTGCATTCCTCCAATTTATCCTAAACTCTGCTGTCCGACTAATCCACCTGTCCCCCCGCTATTTCCCGGCATCTCCTCTCTGTCAATCCCTTTACTGGATCCCCATTGCCCAGAGATTCCAGTTCAAAACTCTAACCTTGGCATGCAAAGCCATCCACAACCTGTCTCCTCCATACATCTGTGACCGAGTCTTGCAGTATTTACCTGCACGCAACCTCCAATCATCACAAGATCTCCTTCTCTATTCCCCTCTTATCTGCTCTTCCCACAATCGCATGCGAGTTTTCTCCCGTGCAACTCCCCTACTCTGGAACTCTCTACCCCAACATATAAAGCTCTCTCCTACCGTGGAAACCTTCAAAAGGAACCAGAAGACCAACCGCTTCTAACAAGCCTACAACCTGCAGCAACCCCCGCTCCACCATACTGCTGCATAACCAGCTCTACCCTCACCTACTGTATCCTCACCCATCCCTTGTAGACTGTTAACCCTCGCGGGCAGGGTCCTCTCTCCTCCTGTACCAGTCGCTGTCACGTTTTTGTTCAAGATTATTGTAATTGTTTTTTCTATGTATACCCCATTTTCCCATTTAAGGCGCTATAATAAAAAATAATAATGTGGTCCAGACTCACAGCTACAGAGACTGGACCGTGTGGAAGACAGGGTGGTGGTGGTTGCAAACTAACTGGAAGCATTATCTATCTGCTATCCAACCAACAACCTTTTCACATTGGTCTGGCTTCAAGAGTGGTATTCTGCGGCCACTAGAAAGTGGGACAGGAAGCTAGGTCGACATGATGTAGGTGCTTGTTGTGCTCGCTCAGCAGGCACAGTTTCATCTTGCCCATGGCCTCGGCATCACTATCACGCATGTTTTGCATCAAATTCCTCCGAGGGGCCCTCGATATATCTCTTGGCAACTGTCTACCATCCACTCAATATCAGACATGTATTTGCAGGGTGAATATAGTACATGGTTTTGATTGATTTATTTGACGCTTATGGGGGTTTTGCGATGGCTACTGAGCTGATGTATATGCTGTTCCTCTAGCTGCTGATGTGCTAGTGCCCCTTATTGCTTGTATATTCACTTTTATTTGCTCTTTTAAAAATGTTTATATGTATGTTTATTTAATGAAATAAAGTATTGTTGGTCTTTTGTTACGGCTGATTGCTCCAGAGTTTTTGTAGGATTAGTATGTAATTGTGGAGTGCCCTGTACTTTCCCTGTTTGGTGGTTCATCCCACACTTGGACACTTCATAGAGCTGTTGTGTTCATCTTTCCATTTATAGATTCTGGCCTCTCTCTTGGTCCACTTCAACCAGGGCAACAAGAGATCGCATGTATCAATTCCCAAATATTTCAGCAACCATGGTCACACAAAGGTGACACTGGGAAAGTGCAATTACTGTTGCAAGAGGAGGATGATGATGAGACAAAATTGATAGAAGGTCAGGAGGAGGACCAGGGTGCAGAAGTGTAAGATGCTGTGGTGGACAATGAAGTCACTGACCCAACCTGATAAGGTGACATGCATAGCAAGGTCAGTACTGCAGAGGGGGAGGGAGGTGTAGCACCACAACAAGCAGGAACAAGCACTGGGGTGGCCACAGACACAAAGCGGGCAACTGTTCCCCAAAACACCAATACCAGGAAAGTTGCCAGTTCAACTGCTAGGTCTTCCCTAGTCTGGCTCTTTTTTAAAGACTGTCCAGTTAACCCAATAAAGGCCATTTGCAAGATCTGCCATGCCAGCAGGGGCAGAAAAACTACCAGGCTGACCACCACCAGCATGCTCAGGCACATGACAGCAATGCACCCAATTAGTTGGGCCAAACGCCAGGGTCCAGAAACAGTGTCAGCGAGTGACACCACGGCCTCCATCCATGATTCACGCGAAGATGCCTCCTAACCTGAATCTGTTGTTGCACACTTGCAATAATCACCGTTAGCAACCACATCCTTGTCCTAGCGCAGCATTCAGTTGTCCCTACCCCAGTCCTTGGAACACAAGGGCAAATATGCAGACACCCACCCACAGGTTACAATACTAAACTGCCACATTTCTCACCTGCTTGAACTAGCAATTTTGCCATTGTAGACTCGTGGAGGCGGAAGCTTTCCACAACCTAATGGCGGCTGTCCCTAAGTACTTTGTCCCCAGTGCCACTATTTCCACCGGTGTGCCGTCCCCACCTAATACAAGCACGGGTCCCAGAACATTACCCGTACCCACACCAACGCAGTTACTGGGAAGGACCACCTAACCACGGATACATGGACAAGTGCTTGTGGCCAGGGACGATACATCTCACTGGCAGCTCACTGGGTTAATATTGTGGAAGCCGGGACCCAGTAGGACCCTGGGTTGGAACATGTCTTCCCGACGCACAAGATTGCAGGCCCTGGGTCATTCAGGGTTGCCCCCATATTCTACTGCTCCTCCAACTCCTCTTCTTCGGCCTTCATCCCCGAGATGACCACATCAGTCGCAAGCTGGAAGCACTGCAGCACTGTCTCAGCCAAGCAGCAACTGGTTGTGCTGGAGATAATATGTTTAGGTGACAAACCGCACACTGCTGCAAAGTTGGTGAAAGGTGTAACAGAGCAGGCAGATCTGTGGCTGTCACCGCTGAACCTACAGCTAGGCATGGTCGTGTGTAGTGATGAGCGAGCACTAAAATTCTCGGGTACTGATTGTTTGAGTCAAGCAAATTGTAATGCTCTTGTGCTCGACCTGAGCAACGAGCCCAATGTAAGTCAATGTGAAACTCGAGCATCCCCCCCAGATTTGGAGAGGGCCTAAAAATTGCCCAAATCAATGGGAACAGTGCTAAGATGACTTGGGGACAACAGGATGGAGAAGACCAGAAGACCCATGGAATCATTTCTGACTCCCGTGTCACTGCTGTCAACAACGTTGTCACAGAGGAATTATGACACTTTTACGGACTCACAATAAAACATACAAAAACTAAACCAAAATGGATTTTCCTGGGAAATATGTTAAGGAACATGCTTTTCAGGGTAATGACTTGTATATAAGGCAAAATAAATATACAAAAACAAAAATACTCCTCCACACCTTGGGCTATTTTCACACGTAGCGTTTTTGAAGCATTTTTGCACTTTTGCATTGCTTTCAACAAAGACAAATGCATTCACTGGGAAATGTCATTTTAACATTTTACAATCTTATCTGGCCATGTTGTGTGTGACACATCATCAGACACATGCATACAGTGCTGAAAAGACATGGGAACAGCATGGGGAAGACCTCTGGAAGCATATCTGACTCCCAGGTCACTGCCTAAAAGTGTGCCCATCATAAGTGATCCTTGGAGCATGCGAAGATGCCTCCCGCCATGCACCTGTCGTTGCAGACTTGCAACAATCACCATTCACGTCCTTGTCCCAGTGCAGCATATAATTGTCCCTACCCCATTCCTTGGAATGCAAGCGCACGTATTCAGCCAGCCACCCACCGACAGGCTGCAATACTATACTGTAAAATTTTTGACTGCTGTTTGCACTTGAAATGTGGCCTTTTAGGCTCGTGGAGGCCAAAACAAATGCATTCACCGGGAAATATCATTTTAACATTTAACAATCGCATCTGGCCATGTGGTGTGTGACACATCATCAGACACATCGTGTTTCATTTATGATGGAGGGACTCTGAAATTCACAAAGACTATTTTTATAGGGCCAATACTGTGGCTTTTACTATTCTTAAAGGGCCAGCAGTCAGCTATGCTTTGTTGCTTCCATTAATAACGAGTGGGTCTCCTATACTGTTATTGCATATGCAGTGACTGCAATGGCTGCTAAAAATTTGGAGGAACTTCAATGCCCCTTGCAAGAAACATAGAGGTCGGAGGGCCTCCTGAAAAGAATGTTCTTATTATTAGGAAGTGTGTCTCTCATGCTGTTTTCCTATGCAATGAAACAACGGCTGCCAAAAATTTGGAGGAACTCCAATGCCCCTTGCAAGAGACGTAGAGGTCAGAGGGCCTCTTGCAAAAAATCTTCCCATTATTAGGAAATGTGTCTCCCATACTGTTTGCCTATGCAGTGAAGCAATGGCTGCCAAAAATTTGGAGGAACTTCAATGCCCCTAGTAAGAGACGTAGAGGTCGGAGGGCCTCCTGAAAAGAATGCTCCCATTATTAGGAAGTGTGTCTCCTATACTGTTTGCCTATTCAGTGAAGCAACGGCTGCCAAAAATTTGCAGGAACTCCAATGTCCCTTGCAAGAGACGTAGATATGTTGATATGGTACATATGGTGGTGATATGGTGGTGGAGAAAGAGGATGACAAGAGCAAATAGACAAAATCAGGAAGCGTATACCAATATCTGGGTGTGAAGACAGAGGTGTATGGGAATAGAGTTAGAACTCCCAAGAAAACCCCACTGTATTTGAGTTTATGTTATGCTGCTATCATTCGGTGGTGTTGAGAAGTCTGGCCCAATCCAACCCTTGTTCATTTTTATAAGAGTCAGCCTGTCAGCATTTTCAGTTGAGAGGCGGATGCGTCTATTGGTTATAATTCCACCAGCGGCACTAAAAACCCGCTATGACAAAACGCTAGTGGCAGGGCAGGCAAGGACTTCCAAGGTGTAGAGAGCCAGTTCATGCTACGTGTCCAGCTTGGATACCCAATACTTATAAGGCACAGAGGAATCATGGAGGATGTTAGTATGGTCCGCAAGGTACTCCCTCACCATCTTCCAAAACTTTGAACTCCTTGGGAGAGTACCCCGCGCCTCATGGCCTGTGCAATGGGAGGGTCTGAGAAAACTGTCCCAGAACTTTGACAGTGTTCACCTTCCTCTACTGGATTGCATTTGTGGCTCTCTCACCTGTACTCATTGGTTTCCAACAAACTGTGACCTCTGCCGCCAGCGTTTTCAAATGGGTAATTTTTTAATAATTCCGCAGCAAGGGCCTTCTCGTACTGCACCATTTTATTAGGCCTATCCTGCAAGGAATAAGAGACAGAAAGTTCTCCCTGTAGCGTGGGTCTAGATGCATCACCAACCAGTAATAACTGTCACCCAAAATTTGGACAACGTGAGGGTCACGGGAAAGGCAGCATAACATTAACTCAGCCATGTGTGCCAGATTTCAAAGAGGCAAGACTTCCATGTCCTCACCAAGAGGACGAGTGACCATGCTCTCCTCCTCATCTTCCTCCTCTTCCTCCTCCTCCCTGTCCTCAGGCCATCCATGTTGAACAGACAGTATGACAGTTGTGCAGGTAGTACTGTCTATAGTGCAGGAAAATAGCTCCTGTTCTTCCTCCTCCTCCTCCTCTTCCTCATTGTCATCCAATCCACGTTAGGATGAGATGAGGCTGGGCTGTGTGTAATCACCCTGTATGGTTCCTTGCTCCATCTCATCGTGCTCCGCCTGCAATGCATTCTCTTTAATTACAAGCAGAGAGCATTTCAGAAGACAGAGAAACGGAATGGTGACACTAATTATGGCGTCATCGCCGCTTACCATCTTGGTGGAGTCCTCAAAGTTTTGGAGGATGGTACAGATTTCTGACATCCATGTTGTGGCACCCCAGGGGTCCGGTTGCCACACTGGCATTGTCTCCCTCACAGGGGGTGATGCCATGCCTGGAAGCAAGCAGGGGTCCCCTAACCAGGGATACCAGCATACAACACTTTCCTGGCTCCAGACCAGAAAAGTGAGCTCCTCCCCTTCAAACTGGAATCTGGAGGCGGGGTTAGTAAGATTTAGTTGAAGGAGTTGCAGACAGGAGAGCGACGAGAAAGGTCCTGGGGAAGGGAGCTGTGAACAAGCTCGCCCCAGAGAGAAGCGCAAGGGAACCGGACACTGGAGTCCTTGGTTGTGCGGGCACTGAAGGCCCAGCAACTAAATCCGGAGGGCAGGAGACTGCAGGTCTCCTGGCCCCACCAGACGCCCAGCAGCTCAGCAGCATCATAGGGCCCAGTGCCGCAACGAGGGAGCGACACTTGAGGAAGGCCCGAGCTGCCTGCCATACGGGTGAGGAAGAGACATTTTACTCAGGGACGAGGGCCGCAGCATAGCTTCAAGCAGCAGGGCCAAAGAGAATAGTGCAGAGGGAAGGCCTACAACTCTACCTGGTAAGGTCGATCCCCAACTTGCTTCCAGGCCGCCTGGGCTTCCACTACCAGCTAGTACCTGTGCCCCGGTTTTATCTAACAAACCGCAAGTAAATATAGAGGAAACCGCAATTAATCTGTTCATTATCTCGCCATCACCTGCATTACACCGCACCAACGACATCTACCTTTTTATATACTGCCGTGGAGCTTAGCTCTGCCTGTGGAGAGCTGAACCAACTCTGCTGCTTCACCATCAGCTCCAGTGGATCTGCACTGCAGCGGCGGCCCCATATAGCCGCATACAACAGGTGGCGTCACGAACATTATCTCTAAAAACTTTATTCCCCTTTTACTTTTCCTTTAATTGACTGCCCTGGGTCACGGACCGGGTCACTGTCACCGTGACATCCCCAGCACCGACCGGCCCGGCTACCGAGTACCCCACAGCCCCAGGGGGCGCGTCAATGTCCACTCCTGAGGTTTTATGTGTGGAGTCTGACCTGAATACCGACGGCCTTGTTGATGCTGGTAGTCAACAACTGCCCTCTTCTGCTCACAAATCCTTATCAACATCTGCATTGTAGAGTACCAACGCGTGGAGACATCGCAGATCAGTTGGTGAGCTGAAAGCTGCAAACACAGCTGAAGCACGGCAAGGGCAGCGGAAGCTGTAGCTGACATTCTAAAATGGGCACAAAGGTGGCGTACTTTGACAAGTAGATCTGACAGATCTGGGTAGGTTTTGAGAATTCCCTGAACTACGAGGTTAAGAATATGGGCCAGGCATGGTACATATGTGAGCTCGCCTGAGTGAACAGCTCTTCTGAGCGTCCAAGTGTGGGATCAGTTGTCTCCGGGCACTCGGCATGGTGGGAGGAAGGAGTATCAGGGTGAGGAATATGCGGTCCAGACTCATGGATACTGAGACTTGACCGAGTGGAAGACAGGTTGGAGGTGGTGGCCAAGTGACTGGAAGCATTATCTGCTATCCAACCAATGACCTTTTCAAACTGCTCTGTGATCAATAGTGGTGCTCTGCAGTCCCCTCATAAATGCGAGAGGAGGGTCGAGCCACAAGATGTGGGTGTTTGTTGTGACACAATTTCACCTTGCCCACAGCCACATCCTCGGCCTCTGCATGCACCATCACCATCACGTCCACTTCCCCGTCCCTTGCCATGCACCTTGCCCATTTTAAATGGAGGACAATATTTTCCAACTTCACGAGAAATGGCTGATTTTGGAACGCAGTTATATGTGATATGTCTGACAGAGAACCACGATTTTAAATAGCAGGCCTGTAATTTACTAATATTATTCTACACAGAGAAGTAGTGTGAATAGCTTCACCGACACACTGCAACAAAATGAAAATGGAAGAAATGTATGATTTTTTAAGTCTTTTCGGTGATATGTCTGACAGAGAACCACGATTTTAAATAGCAGGCCTGTAATTTACTAATATTATTCTACATGGAGACCTAGTGTGAATAGCTCCACCGACACACTGCAATGGAATGGAAAAGGAGGACAACATTTTCCACGTTCAGTTCAAATTTCTGGATTTTTATCGCTGAGATATGGAACAGAGCTGGGTTGATTCTGCTGTGAGCAGAAAGATGATGTGCTCTGGATTTCTTTTTAAGAAAATAACCAGGATTAAGATAAAAAAAAAATTGCCTTTCTATGTCTAGAAATGTCTGTAATTATTACAGCAGCAGCAGACAGGACATTCAATGGACCCTCTTGTGCAGTATAATACACTGCAGTCTGCCACATACACTGCCTGCCTGCCTAGCACTGATTATATGCAGCTGGATTAGTCCTCAGAAGGACTGTTAGTTCAGATGGATATAGATATATGTTGTGGAATACCTATACTAACAGGACGTTCAATGGACCCTCCTGTGCTGTATCATGCACTGCAGTCCACAACATACACTGCCTGCCTAGTACAGATTATATGCAGCTGGATTAGTCCTCAGAAGGACTGTTAGTTCAGATGGATATAGATATATGTTGTGGAATACCTATAGTAACTATAAACAAGAAAATCTCTCCCTGACGCAGCAGCACCTCTCCCTACTCTGCCTGATTCCGGGGTTGACTGTGATAAGCATGGCGGCATCCGGTCTTATATACACCTGATGATGCTGTGCGGCCAGCCAATCACTGTAATGCCCACAACCAACATGGCTACGGCATTACAGTGCGTGGCAGGCAATCCCTGCATGTTCATTGGCTCTCTAAAGAGCCCCAAACATGCAGGAAGGGGACCCGAGTTCCCGCCCGAGCAACCCGGAAATACTCGTCGAGCATCGAGCTCGTCGAGCACAGTGATGCTCGGGCGAGTCTGAACAGTGGCGAGCACATTTGCTCATCACTAATTATGATCCTTTTTGTCTGATACAAATGTCCTGTCTCCCTATTATACAAATTAAGATAGTATACAGAGATAATTATTAGATCAATCTGATTATGGGACTATACCAGTTCATGTAAGCAGTGAGCATCTCACATTTAGTCTTCTTAGACAAGGTTTTTAGGTTAAAAAGCCATTGTTGATTTTGCCCTACCTTTCTTCTTTCTGTAGGGCCATACAGGGCCAGACAGGGAGAGTCGACATCCGAGCGGGGGCGCCATTGCGCAGGTTCAGGGTGTCAACCTCCGCAGTAAGGTAGGGTAAGATTAGAATTATAATAGGGATTTATCTATCGTTTAAAACCTGCCTTGCATGATCTTGAGTAACATTTGGCTATTTTGATTAAAGCTGCTATAGTTGACACTAAAATATTTTAAATCATTCTAAATAAAAGTGATGTTTTAAGATTAGAATCCTTATACAGTGTTTAAGTCGGTGATTTTGGTTTTTTTCTTTTTTTACACTTAGTTATTTACATCAGTGAAAGCAGGAGCCATGCTCTACAAGCTCCTATCTTACCTTCTCTGTGTTAAATTTGTATTCTCCTGAGTTTCTCTGGACTAGTAGCTGCAGAATCTGTTTACTCATGGTCATATGACCATCTTATTTCTACAAATTCTTCACCCCTTCAAGCAACAGAAACTGCTCTTTGCAGATCTATAAGTTACAATTTGTAGATGCACTGCCTACTGTAGTTAGGGAAGAACACTGCCTAATGCCATCTTTTCTCATAGAAGCTGTACCCTTTCTCCTACATATAAACACAACCCCAAACCACTAAAAGGTGTGACTAAATTATGGGTATAAGATTTCCAAATTATTGCATTCTAGTTATCTTTACATTTTATACTACGTCACAACTTTTTGTAAATATATTGTTGTACAGTGATTTATTATTCTTTAGCATGTTTGTCACACTTAATTTTTTCAGATCACTAAGACAAATTTAGATATTAGACAAAGATAACCCAAGTATGACTAGGGAAATTGAACTCAGCTTCCCAAAGGTGTGATAAACCACAGTTAATTTATGTTTTAAAGAGGGGAGGCAATCACTTTTTCACACAGGGCCCTGAAGGTTTGGATTTCTTTTTCCCTTAATAATAAAGACCTTCATTTAAAAACTGCATTTTGTGTTTACTTGTGTTATCTTTGTCTAATATTTAAATTTGTTTTTACATCTGAAAACATATAAGTGTGACAAATATGCAAAAGAATAAGAAATCAGGAAGGGGGCAAACACTTTTTCACACCACTGTCTATGTCAAAAAGTACCTATCATTTTGTGAAATTACAGATCCTGAGAAACTCACTGATAGCTAAATAAGCTGCTCTGCAGCGCACTGCCCAACATGCGGAAGAGCAGCGGGGTCCAAAGCTCAAAAGAAAGTCTAGGAGTCTGACCATGAAGTGGAGAATGGGCTTTTAGATTCTCTAATGAGCCCATATACTGTTCTGTGCAGAGTGGTTTTTGAGAGAATAGTGGACGCAGACTCCCTTAAAGAGTACCTGTCAGCACGATTTTGGAATGTAAAGTAAGGACATTGCAGTAATGGTGCTGTAACACAGATTAAATTGATACACTTGGTGAAGAAATCCGCTTTGTGGTTCTTCTTTAATTAACATTTGAAGTTTTCTGCTAATTAAACTTCGGTGCACATTGGCTGAGTCTTTTCTTGCCTGTCTGTGATTGCCCGGCCCCTCTATCTGCCTCTGATCTGTGAATGATCTGTATCCTCTGTTTAAAATCTCAGGAGTGACTTGTCATTCAGAGATCATAGGCAGGCAGAGGAGCCATGCAATCACAGACAGGGAGTAAAAAACCCAGTGTACAGTCCGGCCTTTGTGCACCAAAATCTACTTAGCACAAAACTTCAAATGCTGATTAAAGAAGAATCACAAAGTGGATTTCTTCACCAATCTTAATCTGTATTTCGGCTCCATTACAGCTGTGTCTTTATTGTAAATTACAAAATTGTGCTGACAAGTTTTCTTTAACCTCTTAGATAGTAGTATCATTTAAAAAGGTAAATAATTGTATGCTTTAAGTACCGTATTTTTCGGACTATAGCACGCACTTTTCTTTTTTTTCCTCCAAAATTTTGAAGGAAAGTGGGGGGGTGTGTCTTATAGGCTGAACATATGTACTATGGCTGTAGGTGGTGGAGGGCGTGGCAGCGAGGCATGAGCGGGGCACAGGAGGAAGCAACCGCCTGCTGCAGCCTACACTGTGCCCACTGCGAAAGAAAATGAATATTCCCTGCTCCCCACGCCCATGGGCATGGAGAGCAGGGAATATTCATGGTCTTTAATAGTGGGCACACTGACCACAGAGTGGCAGCAGGAGCACCGCTGTGGGTACAATGTGTACGCTATTGAAGAGAGTGAATGGTCACTGCTCCCCACACGCACAATCCCAGCGTGGGGAGCAGTGACTATTCCAGCACAGCACTTCACTGTGTGAGGGCGCATGGCAGGGATGCACGGTTCACACAGTGAGATTGTCAGCAGCAGAGCGGGACTATGATTGTTTATTTTTTGTGTGGGCAGCATGATGGGGATCAGAGGGTGCCATGCATACCAGGATGAGGGGGGCCATGCATACCAGGATCAAGGGGTGCCATGCATACCAGGATCAAGGGGTGCCTTGCATACTAGGATGGGGGATCAATGGGTGCCATGCATAAGAGGATGGGGGATCAAGGGGTGCCAGGCATACCAGGATGGGGGATCAAGGGGTGCCATGCATACCAAGATCAAGGGGTGCCAAGCATACCAGGATCAAGGGGTGTCATGCATACCAGGATGGGGGATCAAGGGGTGCCATGCATACCAGAATGGGGGATCAAGGGGTGCCATGCTTACCAGGATCAAGGGGTGCCAAGCACACCAGGATCAAAGGGTGTCATGCATACCAGGATGGGGGATCAAGGGGTGCCATGCATACCAGAATGGGGGATCAAGGGGTGCCATGCATACCAGGATCAAGGGGTGCCAAGCATACCAGGATCAAGGGGTGTCATGCATACCAGGATGGGGGATAAAGGGGTGCCATGCATACTAGGATGGGGATCAAAGGGTGCCATGCATACCAGGATGGGGGATCAAGGGGTGCTATGCATACCATGATGGGGGATCAAGGGGTGCCATGAATTCCAGGATCAAGGGATGCTAGGCATACCAGGATGGTGGATCAAGGGGTGCCATGCATACCAGGATCAAGAGGTGCCAAGCATACCAGGATCAAGGAGTGTCATACATACCAGGATGGGGGCTCAAGGGATGCCATGCATACTAGGATACTAGGATGGGGGATCAAGGGGTGCCACGCTTACCAGGAAGGGAGAACAAGGGGTGCCATGCATGCCAGAATGGGGGATCAAGGGGTGCCATGCATGCCCGGAATGGGGGATCAAGGGGTGCCATGCATGCCACGATGGAGGATTGGGGTGCCATGCATACCAGGATGGGGATGAGGGCCATGTATACCAGGATGGGGATGTGGGCCACGTATACCAGGAAGGAAGGGCCATACATACCAGGTTGGAGGATATTAACAATTAATTGGAGGACATTACATCAATACCAGTGTGAAGGTGAATAAATAAAGTTGTTTATGAAATCAATTATTGACCTTATATGAGTCAGTAGAAATGCTAGAAAATGTTATAGCGCCTACATCCGGGACCAAGCCCTGGTACGCAAGATATTTCCTGCTGGAAGCTTACGCAATGCAAAGACCATATATGGACTATCCAATGGAAAAATGACATGACACTCAGCTAGCTACGCCTTAGTATGTGATGATATATATCCTGTCCGTCCAACCCTACCGAGAAGCAGCCCTGGCTAAGAAAAGTGTGGGGAAAGGTTCCTGAACACTCTATGGCTGCTTTTTTAATGTGGATCGGACGTGCTTATGCATATTATTTCTCAAACCGCATTGCAGATCCGGCCATTGCCCAACTCTGTAGTCATAAAATTAAATGCGCAAAGAAAGATATCTGTGTGTCAAAGCAGCACCGACAAGTGCGAGTTAATGTTGGACGGGTTGCCATTGCTTCTGCAACAAGCTCAATTACATGACTTCCTGGGAGAAATGACACCCAGGGTAGATACGGTTTCCCTCTATGCCAGTCCTTTCACCGAGCTAAAGAATATGGTTGTGGTGAAATACAACTCTCAGGAAAAAAAGCTGTGGACTGGCTCCGTACCGTCCCTGGCCACATTCACCTGTCCACGTGTTTGTGGTTAGGCGGTCCTTCCCAGTAAGTGAACTGGGGAGGGCACTGATAATGTTGTGGGACTCATGCTTGTGGAAGGCGGAGACGATACCGGGACAAATAGTGGCGACTGGGGACCGAGTATGGATACCCGGTCGCCGCCGCCATAAGATTGTCGACAGCTTCCGCCTCCATGAGCCTAAAAGGCCACATTTCAAGTGCAAACAGCTGTCAAAAATTTGGCAGTATAGTATTGCAGCCTGTGGGTGGGTGGCTGGCTGCATACTTGCGCTTGCATTCCAAGGAATGAGGTAGGGACAACTGAACGCTGTTCTGGGACAAGGATGTGGACGGTGATTGTTGCAAGTATGCAACGACAGGTGCCTGTCGGGAGGAATCTTCGCATGCACCAAGGATCACTTATGATGGGCACACTTTTAGGCAGTGACCTGGAAGTCAGATATGCTTCCAGAGGTCTTCCCCATGCTGTTCCCATGTTTTTTCGGCACTGTATGCATGTGTCTGATGATGTGTCACACACCACATGGCCAGATACGATTGTAAAATGTTAAAATGATATTTCCCAGTGAATGCATTTGTCTTGGTTGAAAGCAATGCAAAAGTGCAAAAAAGCATCAAAAACACTACGTGTGAAAATAGCCCAAGGTGTGGAGGAGTATTTTTGTTTTTGGGTATTTATTTTGCCTTATATACAAGTCATTACCCTGGAAAGAATGTTCCTTAACATATTTCCCAGGAAAATCCATTTTGGATTAGTTTTTGTATATTTTATTGTGAGTCCGTAAAAGTGACATAATACCTCTGACAACATTGTTGACAGCAGTGACCTGGGAGTCAGAAATGCTTCGAGGGGTCTTCCCCATGCTGTTCCCATGCCATTTGAGCACTGTTCCCATCGATCTGGGCAATTTTTAGGCCCACTGAAGACCGCCGAGGGAAGCCGCCTGAAAAATGCTCGAGTTTCCCATAAACTTACTATGCTCGTTGCTTACATTGGGCTCATTGCATTGACCGCTCTCAAGGCTTGAACCATACAGAACTTTTCAGGTTCTCCTGTGGGTGTCTTCTTTTTGATTGGAAACAGGGGTATGTTACACAAGGGAAAAACATAGTGCCTGAATCTGTTTTCCCTGGGATACCTCTTGAGCCTGCTTCAGAGGATATAGTGGTATCCGTGGTAATTGTGCTCCTTCCTTAAGGTATACCCTAAACAGGGGGCACTTTAAGCCTTCAAATATCCTCTGGGTCTGTGGACCAAAGACTAGATAGTACTTGGGCAAGGATGTGGTCCGGTATGGGTAGGAATCCTGTAGTAAGATTCACTAGTAATGGTGAGGCCACCAAGGTACATTCCTCTTCGATGGTGAGGAGATTACGAAGGGTGAGTGACATTCCTTCTTCGGAGTAAGTGATGGTGGCTTTGAGTTTTGACAGTAAGTCCGCCCGCAGTAAATTGACTGGACATGTTGGGGAAACTACCAGTCGGGCCATGGTTTCTTGGTATGAACCTATCTGTATAGGTTTGGTTAGGTATGATTTCCAAGGGGTTCCATCCACTCCTACACAGGTTATGAATTCTTCAGTCATAAGACCACCTTGCATTCACTGCATAGGCAAACACAATGGGGGACCCACTTCCTAATAATGAGAACATTGTTTTCATGAGGCCCTTATTTTCATGAGGCCCATAAGGCCTGGGCCATGTGGTGTCTGAGACATGATCAGACACATCCTGCTTCATTTATGAAGGAGGGACTCTGATAGTCACAAAGCCTAATTTTATAGGGCCATTAGGCGGCCTTTACTATTCTTAAAGGGCCAGCAGCCGGCCCTCACTATTCTTAGAGAGCCATCAGCCGGCTATGCTTTTTTGCTCCCATTACTAAAGAGAGGGTCTCCTATACTGTTATTGTGTATGCAGTGAGTGGCAGGGCTGCCCAAAATTTTGATGCACCCCAATATCCCTTTGAAAATTTGGATGCATCCCAATACCCCTTCGAAGAGACTTAGAGGAGGGCCTCCGGAAATAAAATGTTCCCATTATTAGGAAGTGGGTCTCCCATTGTGTTTGCCTAGGCAGTGAATGCAAGGATTGCCAAAAATTTGGAGGCACTCCAATGCCCCTTGGAAGAGACGTGGAGGTCAGAGGGCCTCCTGAAAACAGTGTTCCCATTATTAGGAAGTGGGTCCCCCATTGTGTTTGCCTATGCAGTGAATGCAAGGGTTGCCATAAATTGGGAGGCACTCCAATGCCCCTTGGAAGAGACGTGGAGGAGGGCCTCATAAAAAAATGTTCCCATTAGAAAGGAGCGAGTCTCCTATACTTGTAATGCCCATGCACTAACTGTATGGGCTGACAAAATTTACCCCTGGAAGGTATACATGAACATACTGTATAAAAAAAATTTTACGGGCATCATAAACACCTTTTAAAAAAATTATCTGGGTGTTGCATCATGGACCACTGTCACCCCGGTGATATGGTGGTGGAGGATGAGGATGAAGAGAAGGAGGAGGACAAGAGCAAATAGCCAAAATTGGGACGCGTATACCCATGTGTGGGTGTGAAGAGGTGCATGGGTAAAAAAAAGACACTGGATTTGAGTTTGTTACGCTGCTATTATTCGGTGGTGATGAGAAGTCTGGCGCAATCCAGCCCTGGGTCATTTTTATAAGAGTCAGCCTGTCAGCATTTTCAGTTGACAGGCGGATGCGCTTATCAGTTATATTTCCACCAGCGGCACTAAAAACCTGCTGTGATAAACAATAGCGGCAGGGCAGGCTAGGACCTCCAAGGCTTAGAGAGCCAGTTCATTCCACATATCCAGCTTGGATACCCAAGAATAATAAGGCACAGTGGAATCACGTAGGACGTTGGTACGGTCGGCAAGGTACTCCCTCAGCATCTTCCCAAACTTTGCACTCCTTGAGGGAGCACCCCGCGCCTCAGGGCCTGTGCGATAAGAGGGGCTGAGAAAATTCTCCCAGAACTTTGACAGTGTTCCCCTGCCTATGCTGGATTGTAATTGTGTCTCTCTCACCTGTAGTCCTTGGTGGTCCAATGAACTGTGACCTCTGCCGCCAGTGTTTTCAGATTGGAATTTTTTTTAATAGTTCCGCAACAAGGGCCTTCTGGTACTGCCCCATTTTTGTAGACCTGTCTGCCTCAGGAATAAGAGATATAAAGTTCTCCTTGTAGCGTGGGTCTAGAAGTGTCACCAACCAGTAATGACTTTCACCCAAAATTTTGAGAACGTGAGGGTCATGGGAAAGGCGCAACATATACTCAGCCATGCGTGCCAGACTGTTAACAGGCAAGACTTCCGTGTCCACGGCAAGAGGACGACTGACCATGCTCTCCTCCTCCTCCGCTCTGTCCTCAGGCCATCCACGCTGAACAGACGGTATGAAAGTTGTGCAGATAGCACCAACTATAGCGCAGGAAACTAGCTCCTATTCTTCCTTCTCCTCCTCTTCCTCTTCCTCATTGTCACCCAATCCACATTGGGATGAGATGAGGCTGGGCTGTGTGTAATCATTCTGTATGGTTCCTTTCTCCATCTCATCGTGCTCTGCCTGCAATGCATCCTCTTTGATTGTGAGCAGAGAGCATTTCAGAAGACAGAGAAGTGGGATGATGACACTAATTATGGCGCTCACCATCTTGCTGGAGTCCTCAAAGTTTTGGAGGATGGTACAGATGTCTGACATCCGTGTCCACTCCTGAGGTTTTATGTCTGGAGTCTGACCTGAATACCAATGGCCTTGTTGATGCTGAAAGCAAACAACTGCCGTCTTCTGCTTACAAATCCTCCCAACATCTGCAATGTGGAGTTCCAATGCATGGAGACATTGCAGATCAGTCGGTAAACTGGAACCTGCAAACAATGCTGAAGCACGGCAATGGCGGCGGAAGCTATAGCTGACTTTGCAAAATGGTCAGCGTACTTTAACAAGCAGATCCGGCAGCTTCGGGTCGGATTTGAGAAACTGCTGAACCACGAGGTTAAGCACATGGGCCAGGCATGGTAGGTTTGTGAGCTCGCCTCGCCTCAAAGCAGCCACCAGGGTCCGGCCATTGTCACACACGACCATGCCTGGCTGTAGGTTCAACGGTGTAAGCCACAGATCTGCCTGTTCTTTCAGAGCTGTCCACAACTCTTCAGCATTGTGCGGTTTGTCACCTAAGCATATTAGCTTCAGCACAGCCTGTTGCCACTTGGCCGAGGCAGTGATGCAGTGCTTCCAGCTTGTGACTGATGTGGTCATTTCGGAGATGGAGGCTGAAGAGGAGGAGGAGGATGAGGTGCAGGAGCTGTAGACTGTGGGGGCAACCCTAATTGACCTAAGGCCCGCAATCCTTGGCGACGGGAGGATGTTTTCCGTTACAAGGTCCGACTGGGTTCCGGATTCCACTGTGTTAACCCAGTGTGCCATCAGAGAGATGTACCATCCCTGCCTGCAAGCACTCGGTAACTGCGTTGTTGAGGGCACGGCTAATGTTTTGGGACACGTGCTTTAGTGATGCGGGGACGACACACCAAGAGAAATAGTGGCAGCTAGGGACCGAGTACCGAGGGACGGCCGCCGCCATCGGGTTTTGGAATGTCTCCGTCTCCATGAGCCTAAAAGGCAACATTTCGAGTGGAAGCTGACACACTGAAAATTTTTTTTTAATGGAGGCTAGTGATGAGCGAGCATGCTTGCTACTGCTCGGTGCTCGCCCAAGCATCTCACTGCCGAGTATTTCCAGGTTGCTCGGGCGGGAACTCGGGTCCCCTCCCTGCATGTTTGGCACTCTTTAGAGAGCCAATGAACATGCAGGGATTGCCTGCCATGCACTGTAATGCCGTAGCCATGTTGGTTGTGGTCATTACAGTGATTGGCTGGCCGCACAGCGTCATCAGGTCTATGTCAGACCTGGCACCACCATGCTCGTCACAGTCACTCCGGATCAGACAGTGTAGGGAGAGCTGCTGTATGTGACAGGGACAGATTTGATTGTGTATTAGGTAGTGTAGGGAGAAAAAGCGTACATTACACATATACATCTTAACAAACAGTCCTTCTGAGGACTAATCCATCTGCAGAGATATCAGGCAGGCAGGGTGTATAGGCAGGCAGTGTATACAGCAGACTGCAGTGCTTATAGCACAAGAGGCTCCATTCCAGTTCTGCCTTCTGCTGCTGTTAAATATTTCTATACAAAGGCCCAGGTCTCAGGGGCCAGGATTACTTTTCTTTGGATCTTAATTCTCATTATTTGCTTAAAATGCAATCCAGAGAACACCTTTTTTGTGCGCCATTTGCTTGTGTGGGGAGAGGTGCTGCTGTGTCAGGGACAGATTTGCTTGTGTATTAGGTAGTGTAGGGAGAAAAACCGTACATTACACATATACATCTTAACAAACAGTCTTTCTGAAGACCAATCTATCTGCAGAGATATCAGGCAGGCAGGCTGTATAGGCAGGCAGTGTATATAGCAGACTGCAGTGCATATAGCACAAGAGGCTCCATTCCAATTCTGCCTTCTGCTGCTGCTAGATATTTCTATACAAAGGCCCAGGTCTCAGGGGCCAGGAATGCTTTTCTTTGGATCTTAATCCTCATTAGTTGCTTAAAAAGCAATCCAGAATACACAATTTTTTCTGCACCATTTGCTTGTTGGCACTACAGAATACAGCCAGGTCCTTTCCATATTAGAGCGCTAGAAATCCAGCTATTTAAAACTATGTTTTCTCCGTCAAACGGATCACATATACGTTGTCAGAAAATACTGCCATTTCTGTCCTTCATTAAAAATTTCCTTTAGTGTGTCATTGAAGCAATTCACCACAGTTTGCTGTTCAAACTACTTACCTACAGGCCAGGTATTTAAAACTCTATTTTCTCCATCACACGGATCACATATACGCTGTCAGAAAATACTGCCATTTCTGGCCTCCATTAAAAAATTTTTTCAGTGTGTCAGTGAAGCAATTCACAGCAGTTTGCTGGTCAAACTACTTACCCACAGGCCATGTATTTAAAACTCTGTTTACTCCCTCACACGGATCACATATAAGTTCGCTCCAAACTCAGTCATTTGTAGTGAGCGTGGAAGATACTGTCCTCCATTTAAAATGGGCAAGGCACGTGGCAAGGGACAGGGAACTGGACGTGATGGTAATGGTGCATGCAGAGGCCGAGGACAAGGCAGTGGGCAAGCCGAAATTGTGCCACAACAAACACACACATCTTCTCGCCTGACCATCCTGTCCCAATTTCTAGGGGACCGCAGCACACCACTATTGAACCCAGAGCAGTGTCAAAAGGTTGTTGATTGGATAGCGGATAATGCTTCCAGTCACTTAGCCAACACCACCACCACCCTGTCTTCCACACGGTCAAGTCTCAGTATCCGTGAGTCTGGACCGCATATTCCTCACCCTGATCCTCCTTCCTCTCACCATGCCGAGTACCCAGAGACAACTGATCCCACACTTGGACACTCTGAAGAGCTGTTCACTTTTCCATTTATAGATTCGGGCCTCTCGCCCGGTCCACTTGAAGCGGGGCAAGAGCAGATTGCGTGTAGCGATGCCCAAATATTTGAGCAGCCACGGTCACACGAAGGCGACGGTGGGAAAGTGTCACAAGAGGTGGACAATGATGAGACACAATTGCCAGTTAGTCAGGAGGAGGACCAGGGTGCGGAAGTGGAAGACGAGGTGGTGGATGATATAGTAACTGACCCAACCTGGCAGGAGTACATGCAGAGCAAGGACAGCAGCACACAAGGGGAGGGAGGCAGAGCACCCCAACAGGCAGGAAGAAGCAGTGTGGTGGCCGCAGACAGAAGGCAGGCAACCGTTCCCTGTAGCACCAACACAAAGGAAGTTGCCAGTACAACTGTTAGGTCTTCCCGAGTCTGGTTGTTTTTTAAAGACTCTGCCGATAACCCCAAAAAGGCCATTTGCACCACCTGCCAGGCCAGCATCAGCAGGGGAGGCAAAATGACCAGCCTGACCACCACCAGCATGATCAGGCACATGGCAGCAAAGCACCCGACTTTGTGGGCCGAACCCCAGGGTCCCGGAACAGTGTCTGCGGGTGGCACCATTGCTTCTTCCAGTGTTGTGCATGCAAGCCAAAACCCTGTCCATGGTGCATGCGAAGACACCTCCTGCCCTGCATCTGTCGTTGCACACTCTCAAGTAGCAGCATCAGGAAGCAGGTCCATGTTCTTGTCTCAGCGCAGAGTTCAATTGTCCATACCCCAGTCCTTGGAACGCAAGCGCAAATATGCAGCCAACGCCCCACAGGCCACACTACTAAATTCTCACATTTTATGACAGCTTGCTTGGTCCACAGCCGCCACTATTTCTCCCGGTGTGCAGTCCCCGCATTACACAAGCATGTGTCCCAAAGCATTAGCCGTGCTCTCAACAACGCAGTTACCGGTAAAGTCCACCTAACCACGGACACGTGGACAAGTGCTTGTGGGCAGGGACGGTACATCTCGCTGATGGCACACTGGGTTGACATAGTGGAAGCCGGGACCCAGTCGGACCTTGTGACGGAACAAGTCCTCCTGACACCAAGGATTGCGGGCCCTAGGTCAATCAGGGTTGTCCCCAAGGTCTACAGATCCTGCACCTCATCCTCCTCAGCCTCCTCCTCTTCTTCAGCCTCTATCTTTGAAATGACCACATCAGCCACAAGCTGGAAGCACTGCAGAACTGCTTCGGCCAAGTGGCAACAGACTGTGCTGAAGCTAATATGCTTAGCTGAAAAAACGCACAATGCTGATGAGTTGTGGACAGCTTTGAAAGAGCAGGCAGATCTGTGGCTCACATCGGTGAACCTACAGCCAGGCATGGTCGTGTGTGACAATGGCCGGAACCTGGTGGTGGCTCTGAGGCGAGGCGAGCTCACACACGAACCATGCCTGGCCCATGTGCTTAACCTCGTGGTTCAGCGATTTCTCAAAACCTACCCAGATCTGCCGGATCTGCTTGTTAAAGTACGCCGCCTGTGTGCCCATTTAAGAAAGTCAGCTACAGCTTCCACCGCCCTTGCCGTGCTTCAGAAGCGTTTGCAGCTTCCGGCTCACAGATTGGTGTGTGATGTCCCCATGTGTTGGAACTCTACACTGCAGATGTTGTGAAGGATTTGTGAGCAGACGAGGGCAGTTGCTGAGTACCAGCATCAACAAGGCCGTCGGTATTCAGTTCAGACTCCACACATAAGACCTCAGGAGTGGACATGGATGTCAGACATATGTACCATCCTCCAAAACTTTGAGGACTCCACCAAGATGGTGAGCGGCGATGACGCCATAATTAGCATCACCATCCCGCTTCTCTGTCTTCTGAAACGCTCTCTGCTCACAATCAAAGAGGATGCATTGCAGGCGGAGCACGATGAGATGGAGCAAGGAACCATACAGGGTGATTACACACAACCAAGCCTCATCTCATCCCAATGTGGATTGGGTGACAATGAAGAAGAGGAGGAAGAAAGACAGGAGCTTGTTTCATGCACTATAGACGGTATTACCTGCACAGCTGTCATACCGTCTGTTCAGCGTGGATGACCTGAGGACAGAGAGGAGGAGGAGGAGATCATGGTCAGTCATCCTCTTAGTGAGGACACGCAAGTCTTGCCTGTTAGCAGTCTGGCACGCATGGCTGATTTTATATTACGCTGCCTTTCCCATGACCCTCACGTTCTCAAAATTTTGGGTGACAGTCATTACTGGTTGGTGACACTTCTAGACCCACGCTACAAGGAGAACTTTCTATCTCTTATTCCTGAGGCGGACAGGTCTACAAAAATGGGGCTGTACCACAAGGCCCTTGTTGCGGAACTATTAAAGAAATTCCCATTTGAAAACGCTGGCGGCAGAGGGCACACTTCGTTGGACAACCAAGGAGTACAGGCATGAGAGACACAACTTCAATCCAGCAGAGGCAGGGGAACACTGTCAAAGTTCTGGGAGAGTTTTCTCAGACCCTCCTATCGAACAGGCTCTGAGGCGCGGGGTACTCTCACAAGGAGTGCAAAGTTTGGGAAGATGCTGAGGGAGTACCTTGCCGACCGTACCAATGTCCTACGTGATTCGGCTGTGCCTTATAATTATTGGGTATCCAAGCAGGTTACGTGGAATGAACTGGCTCTCTATGCCTTGGAGGTTCTGTCCTGCCCTGCCGCCAGCGTTTTATCAGAGCTGGTTCTTAGTGCCGCTGGTGGAATTATAACTGCTAAGCGCATCCTCCTGTGACCTGAAAATGCAGACAGGCTGATTCTTATAAAAATTAACAAGGGCTGGATTGGGCCAGACTTCTCAAAACCACCGAATAATAGCAGCGCAACATGAACTCAAATCCAGTGTCTTTTCTTGGGAGGTGTATTCCCATGCACCTTTTCACACCCACACATGGGTATACGCGTCCTGATTTTGGATTCTCCTCATCCTCCACCACCATATCACCAGGGTGACCGTGGTCCGTGATGCAACACCCACATAATTTTTTTAAAGGGTATTTATGGTGCCCGTAAAAATATATTTTTATACAGTATGTTCATGTATACCCCCCAGGGGTAAATGTTTGTCAGCCCACACACTTAGTGCATGGGCATTTCAAGTATAGGAGGCCCACTCCTTTCTAATGGGAACATTTTTTATGAGGCCCTCCTCCACGTCTCTTCCAAGGGTCATTGAAGTGCCTCCAAATTTTTGGCAGCCCTTGCATTCACTACATAAGCCAGCAATATGGGAGACTCTCTCATTTCTAATGGGAATTTGTCGTTACTGTGGCCATGCTCTATGTGTCTTTAACCCCTTTAAAGCCCATGATGTACTAATACGCGTCTGTGCCCTGGAACTTAAGAGCCTGACCCGTATGAGTACGTCATCGCGATCGCGCGCGAACACAGGTTGTGCGGGCGCGATCGCCGCCGGGTGTCAACTGATTATCACAGCTGACACCCGGTACTATGTGCAGGGAGTGGTCCCGCACCGCTCCCGGCACATTATCCCCCGAAATGCTGCGATCGAAGTCGATTGCAGCATTGTGGTGGCTAAGGGGAGGTGATCGCAATACTCACCTGCTCTTCCGGCCTCCAGCGCTGTCTGCCGCGGCTTCCCGGGTGTTGCCATGACGACCTGATGTCGTCATGACAACATCCGGGTCACCAGACAGCAGGAAGATTTTTTGGTCATGCGCAGTACATGACCAAACAATCTTCTCACTGTGCAGCGCTGACTGCCTGCATGGCACAGGGATAGTGCTCCATCCCTATGCTATGCAGGCGATCAGAATAAAAAAAGTGAAAGTCCCAGAGTGGGATAAAGTAAAAAAGTAAAAAAAACTCTCAGAACGTGAAAAAAAAAATAAAAAACAAATTGTAAAAATATTAAAAAAATTAAAAAAATAATCCTCCAAAAATAAAAATATAATGTACCCATCAATAAATATTATTATGAAAAAAAACAAAAAACAATAAAAGTACACATATTTGGTATCGCCGTGTCTGTAATGACCTGACCTATAAAACTTTCCCACTAGTTAACCCCTTCAGTGATCACGGTAAAAAAAAAAAAAAAAAGACGAAGCAAAAAACAATGCTTTATCATCATACTGCCAAACAAAAAATGGAATAACACGCGATCAAAAAAATGAATATAAATTAAAATGGTACCGCTGAAACGTCATCTTGTCCAGCAAAAAACAAGCCAGCCGCCATATAGCTCCATCATCCGAAAAATCCAAAAGTTATAGCTCTCAGAATAAAGCGATGCAAAAAAATATTTTTTTTCTATAAAATAGCTTTTATTGTGTAAAAGCACCAAAACATAGAAAAACGATAAATGTGGTACCGCTGTAAATGTACTGACCTGAAGAATAAAGCTACCTTATCAATTTTACCACACGCGGAGTAGAATAAAAAAATAAAAAAAAAAAGAATTCCTGAATTGTTGGTTTTTGTTTATTCTGCCTCCCAAAAGCTGGAATAGAAAGCGATCAAAAAATGTCACGTGCCTGAAAATGGCACCAATAAAAACGTCAACTCATCCCGCAAAAAACAAAATGTCACATGACTCTGTCAGCCAAAATTTGGAAAAATTATAGCTCTCAAAATATGGCGATGCAAAAACTAGATTTTACAAAATATGTGTCTTTTAATGTGTGACAGCGGTCAATCATAAAAACCCGATATCATTCTGGTATCTCTGTAGTCGCACCAACCCGAAGAATAAGGTCATCTAATCACTTATACCGCATTAGGAACGGCGTAAAAAATAAACGCTAGGGCAGGGGTTGGGTTTAGGGTTGTGCTAATGTTAGGGTTGGGGTAAGGGTTGTTTGTTTTTTCAAAAGTAAAAAAAAAAAAAAGATGACGATTTGGCAACTAGTGTTGAACGCAAGTGCTCGCTACTTGAGTTTGCATCGGGTGCTCGGGTATGCATTGAGTATCGCGGGTGCTCGAGTCTCCGCCCCATATGCTTCGTGGCCAAAAAAACCTCGCAGGGATTGCCTGCCATGCACGAGCGATCCCCGCATGTTTTTTTGGGGGTGTCTAATAACCGTGAAACATGTGGGTGGGGACTCGAGCATTTCACCTGAGCACCCGTGATACATGGTGCATACCTGAGTACCCGATGCAAACTCAAGTAGCGAGCACTTGTGCTCAAGACTAATGACAACTTATTCAATATGATGACCTAATGTCATCAAATTCTGTGTCGTACCTCTGGGTACAAAATGTTCACTATACTCCTTGATAAAATCCTTGAGGGGTGTAGTTTCCAAAATTGGGTCACTTGTGGGGGGTTTCAACTATTTAGGCACATCAGGGGCTTTCCAAATGCGACATGGCGTCCGCTCTCGTTTCCAGCCGATTTTGTGTTCAAAAAGTAACTCTGCCGTGCGCCCAAACACTGTATTTTCCCCACATATGGGGTATTGGCGTACTGAGGAGAAATTGCACAAAAGTTTTTGGGGTCCATTTTCTCCTCTTACCCTTGTGAAAATAAAAAAATTGGGGCTAAAACATCATTTTTGTAGAAAAAGTTTGATTTTTTTATTTTCACGGCTCCATGTTATAAACTTCTGTAAAGGACTTGGGGGTTCAAGGTGCTCACCAAACATCTAGATAAGTTCCCTGAGGGGTCTAGTTTCCAAAAAGGTGTCACTTGTGGGGGGTTTCCACTGTTTAGGCACATCAGGGGCTCCCCAAATGCAACATGGCGTCCGCTAATTATTCAAGCAAATTTTACATTCAAAAAGTAAAATGGCACTCCTTCCCTTCCGAACCCTGCCATTCGCCCAAACAGTGGTTTTCCCCCACATATAGGGTATCTTCTTACTCAGGAGAAATTGCACAACAAATTTTGGGGACCAGTTTTTCCTGTTACCCCTGCGAAAATAAAAAAAATGGGTCTAAAATAACATTTTTGTGAAAAAAGTTAAATGTTAATTTTTTTCTTCCACATTCCAAAAATTCCTGTGAAGCACCTGAAGGGTTAATTAAGTTCTTGAATGTGGTTTTTAGCACCTTGAGGGGTGCAGTTTTTAGAATGGTGTCACTTTTGGGTACTTTCTGTCATAAAGACCCCTCAAATTGACTTTAAATATGATGTGGTCCCTAAAAAAATGTTTTTGTAAATTTTGTTGGAAAAATGAGAAATCGCTGGTCAACTTTTAACCCATATAGCTCCCCAATAAAAAAAAATTTTGGTTCCAAAATTGTGCTGATGTAAAGTAGACATGTGGGAAATGTTATTTATTAACTATTTTGTGTGACATATCAGTCTGATTTAAGAGCATAAAAATTCAAATTTTGAAAATTGCAAAATTTTCTAAATTTTCACCAAATTTCCATTTTTTTCACAAATAAACGCAAGTGATATCGAAGAAATTTTACCACAGTAATGGAGTACAATATGTCACGAAAAAAAATCTCAGAATCAGGGGTATCTGTTGAAGCGTTCCAGAGTAATTACCTCATAAAGTGACAGTGGTCAGAATTGTAAAAATTGGCCTGGTCATTAACGTGCAAACCACCTTGGGTTGTAAAGGGGTTAAATTATTAGTGTTTTTTTCCTAAAATGAGTCAGTCGTTGGACTCACCGCATACCCTATAACTGTATAGCAGACCCTCTCCTTTCTAATGGGAACATGACGTACCTTGTTACTGTGGCCCTGCTCTTTGTGTCTTTAAATTCTTAGTGGGGTTTATCCTAAAATTGGGCAGCCGTTGGCTCACTGCATACCATATAACTGTATAGCAGACCCTCTCCTTTCTATTGGGAATTTGTCGTTACTTTGGCCCGGCACTATGCGTCTTTAAATTCTTAGTGGGGTTTTTCCTAAATTTGGTCAGCCGTTGGACTCACTGCATACCCTATAACTGTATAGCAGACCCTCTCCTTTCTAATGGGAACATGTCGTACTTGTTACTGTGGCCCTGCTCTGTGTGTCTTTAAATTCTTAGTGGGGTTTTTCCTAAAATTGGTCAGCCGTTGAACTCACTCCATACCCTATAACTGTATAGCAGACCCTCTCCTTTCTAATGGGAATTTGTCGATACTGTGGCCCTGCTTTATGTGTCTTTAATTTCTTAGTGGGGTTTTTCCTAAATTTGGTCAGCCGTTGGACTCACTGCATACCCTATAACTGTATAGCAGATCCTCTCCTTTCTAATGGGAACATGTCGTACTTGTTACTGTGGCCCTGCTCTATGTGTCTTTAAATTCTTAGTGGGGTTTTTCCTAAAATTGGTCAGCCGTTGGACTCACTGCATACCCTATAACTGTATAGTAGACTCTTTACTTTCTAAATGGAATTTTTCGTTACTGTGGCCCTGCTCTATGTGTCTTTAAATTCTTAGTGGGGTTTTTCCCAAATTTTGGCAGCCCTTGTAGTCACAGCATGGGCATTACCACCCCCTCCTTTATAATGGGAACATTTTTTTAACTGAGGCCCTCCTCTATGTCTCTTCAAAGGGGTATTGGGTTGCGTTCAAATTTTTGGCAGCCCTTACAGTCACTGGATATGCAATAACAGTATAGGAGACCCACTTGTTAATAATGGGAACAACAAAGCATAGCCAGCTGATAGCTCTCTAACAATAGCGAGGGCCGACTGCTGGCCTTTTACGAATAGTAAGGGCCGTCTGATGGCCCTATAAAAATAGGCTTTATGACTTTCAGAGTCCCTCCATCATAAATAAAACAGGATGTGTCTGATGATGTGTTACACACCACATTGCCAGATAAAGTTGTAAAATGTTAAAATGACATTTCCCGGTGAATGCATTTGTCTTAAAAAATAATGTAAAAAAAACAAAACAATAGGATCTTTCTTTAGTATAAAAAAACAGCGTCACCAATTTAACCTCAATGTAATCACATTGTGCAGCTCATGCACCTCCTCCTCTATCTCCGAAATGACTACATCAGTCACAGCCAGAAACCGGCCTGCCTCACATCTTCTTCCACCGCCACCCTGCGATCCTGCTCCACCACCACCGGTAAGTTGCGTTCAGACCATATGACGCACTCCCATTTTCCTCCCAAATTTGGGGGAAAAAAGTGTGTCTTATGGTCCGAAAAATATGGTATCCTTTGCTTGTTCCGCAATAAAGAACTAACGCGCCTACTCTGTCAAGAGAGGAGCTGCATCTGACTCTGTGTCTGGTGTTATTTCTTCTTTGCATGCACTAGATTTAAACTATTAGGTCAGGAGCAGGAAATCGAGGGTCCCAATACAGGACCACCCTAACACCAGTGTCATCAGCAAACCCCCTCCCCCTTAACAGTGCATCATGACCACATTTTTTGCATACATTTTTTTTTCTATTTTCCTTTTCTAAAACCTAGGTGCGTCTTATGAACCGGTATGTCTTATAGTCCGAAAAATATGGTAAATATGCAACACAGAATCTCGAACCTATTTATTGTGCAGTCTTTAACATTGAAATTGCAACATCAAGAAGAAAAAGTCATGGAACTATGGAACTCATATAATTGATATATACTGTATGTTAATGATAAGCAAATGATAAAAAAAATGGAAACAAAATTTTCAAAAATGTTCAAAACATCTTGATTTATTTAGTGCTGAGTGTGAGCACCATTTGCAGAAATTACAAACCTTGGCTGCTATCAATAAGGTTTTTAATGGCTGTCTGAGGAATGTTCTGCCATGCTGAATGCACTTAGTTATGCAAATCATTAAGATCAATAGCTGGAAGCTTCTTTTATACTTTCCATCCACTGACATCCCAGATGTGCTAGATGTGAGAAAAGACCAGAGATGCTGCAGACAAAGATAACATGTTTAGGCCATTAAGGCTATTCACAGTAGCACAAGCAAAAGTTGGCATTTTCATATTGAAAAATGGCTCCTGGTATGCTTTGGAGAAATGGCTGTACCAATTGCTCCATAACAAAATGAATATAACGCCAAATTGTTGATGCACATGAAAAGAAGACTAGAGGGGTCTTGCTACTGTAAATTATACAATCCCACTCCATAATCCCATGAGTATAATGTTACATGCACGCTGCTAGGTTCAGATAGGGGCGAGACAGGTTACATGAATTCTTTGGAATCCTGGGGAAACCTTACTCAGGGCGACCGTAGACCATATGCTGCAGCTTCTCTCAGGCACACAGCAGCATTGACCCACAGGCACAGACCCGTACGTACTTTGTTTCACTTGCTGACCAGACACACTTGAGAAGAGTCCTCATAAACGGTAGAACAGTAGCATTTAATAAGAAACCGCACAGCCAGTGCAAGTTAAGTCTTATGAGCAACACGCTCCAGTGATAAACAGTACAGTTTCCTTAGCAGCGCAGCAGTTCATAGTTTTCCCAATAGTACAGGACAGCACAGTTCTAATGCAAAGGCACATTAATGAACACAGCATTCTTTACAGCACAGTGAGATGGAGGAGTGGGGGAGGGTTTGCTGAGGGAGATGATCCCTGTGACACCATTTCTTACAGTCTTTATCTTTCTGCTTGACAATACTCTGCACTGCTAGTTCAGGAACTCTACCTGACCTGTGCTTAGCTTCACTCCTGACTTGAATCCTTTTCACTTGCAGGGGCGCTTCTGTCAGTTGCAGAACACACACACCACCTTTCTCTTGGCTCCAGTCAGACAGTAAACAACTTCCCCACAATCTCCCTAGGGCTCTGCTAAAGCACTCCTCTTCTCCTGTGACTGAGTTAACCCATCTAGTTGCTGGATGCTTCTGGAGCACAACACTTCTTGTCTCATGTGCTTGTGTTACTGCTAATAGTTGCTGAATGCTTTTAAAGCAATATGACTACTTCTGCATGTCACACTCAGCAACAGCACTACTTCTGCATGTCACAATAACTCATGTGAAGTTCCGTTGGGCAGGCCTATACATGGAGTGCCCGCGTTAGCACCAGACCATTCTCTTGCTATCTCTGCATTCAGAACAAAAGTTAGACTCATCACTGGAGATAGACCTCCATTGAAGTCTTGTTCTGCACAATGATAGACTTTAAGAGCAATGGCTCTTAACCAAAAACCAAACCAAAAAGGAGAGAAAGCAGGTAAAACGCATCAAAACAGCTACCACGATAGCTAAGTAAACCTCCAAGCTCCCATAGACCACGTTCCTCCTTCACTCTCCAAGTCAGGCAGAAGAACTGATCACTGACACTCCAGGAAGTCAGAGCTGAGTCTTTATAGAAGGGAAGAGTAGTTAACCCAAATCAGCTGAGAGACCAGAATCTCAGGATAACCCAGCAACCCAGATTAACTCCCGCACTGCTGGCAGAAAGCAGTAATTTCGTAAGGAAGTTAAGGTCTTTTAATGTGTGTGGCAAAATGCTTGAGGTGTTCTACCAATCCATTGTGGCTAGTGCCACCTTTGCGGCAATAATTTGCTGGGGTAACAGTGTGCGTGTTGCTGACGCCAACAAGCTCAACAAACTTATAAAGAAGGCTAGCGCGACGGTGGGCCTACAGCTTGGGACTTTTGAAGAGGTGGTAGAGGATAGGATTAAGAAGACGTGCAGAGCTATAATGGGCAACAACACACACCCGCTTTATGAACTGTTTGCGAAACAGAAGAGCACATTCAGCAATCGCCTAATACAACTAAGGTGTAAAAAGGAAAAATACAGGAGATTGTTTGTTCCAACAGCTATGGGGGTGTTTAACAAATGTCTGAAAAGCAATGTCTAAAGCATTCCAAATGTTATGTTATCATATGTGTCATGTTCGAGATCTGTGTTCTGCTGCTGTGATACCGCAATTTCCTCCGGGATAAATAAAGTATATCTTATCTTATCTTAATTTAATAAACTGGAGAGTAGCTTCGGCCCAGTGTGTGTGAACTATGCCTAGAACGCTGCAGTTCTCTGGAACCTCTCTGTCGTGGTAACCCCATCACAGTACCCCCCTTCTATGAGGGACCTCCGGAACCTCAAGGCCAGGTTTCTCAGGACGGGTCCCATGAAAGGATCGCACTAATCTGACAGCGTGGATGTTGGCCGCTAGTACCCACATCCTGTCCTCAGGACCATAACCTCTCCAGTGTACCAAATACTGAAGGAACCGACAAATAAATCGAGAATCTATGACCCTAGAAATCTGGAACTCAAGATTCCCATCCACAAGAACCGAAGAGGAGGTGGAGGTGATGTATTGAGAGAGGTCACAAATCTTTTGAGTAAGGAACAGTGGAAAACATTATGTATTCTAAAAGAGTGTGACAAAGCCAGTTGGAATGCAACAGGATTGACGATTGCCTCAATCCGATAAGGACCAATAAACCTGGGGCCCAGTTTCCACAAGGGAATCCTCAGTTTAATGTTCTTAGACGACAAACACACCTAATCGCCCACACATAGGTCCGGACGTTTCACACGTCTCAGGTCAGCCACATTATTATATCTGGAACCCATCCTCTTCAACTTATTGATAACCCCTTGTCATATAGAAGAGATAGAGTAAGAAAACTGTGCCTCTTCTGGAACACCAGAGAAAAACCTCCTATTAAAAGCGCTAAATTGCGAATGAAAACCACATGCCCCGAAAAACGGAGACTTACCAGTAGACTTCATGAGTAGGGTTGTTTACTGAAAATTCAGACAATGGTAAGTACTTAACCCAGTCCATCTGATTCTCCGAGATGAAACACCTGAGATAAGTCTCAAGATTTTGATTTACACGTTACGTTTGACCATTGGATTGAGGATGAAAAGCCGAAGAAAATGACAAATTAATCCCCAGCCGACTGCAGAAAGCCCTCCAAAACTTGGAAATAAATTGCACCCCCCGGTCCAAAACGATATCAGAAGGAATTCCATGCAGTCTTAAAATCTCCTTGATAAAGATCTGTGTCTTGGCATTAAGTAATGCATAGAGCGCAATGAAATGCAACATTTTGCTAAACCTGTCTACAACAACTAGAAAAATTGTATTTCCCTCAGAAACAGAAAATCTGTGATAAAATATATTGACAAATGGGTCCAGGGTCTATTGGGAATCTCCAGAGGTTGGAGAGAGCCCGACGGGCGTGTACGAGGGGTCTTGGAATGCACACACACACTACAGGCAGCGATAAATTCCTGTACATCCTGATGTACCCCAGACCACCAAAAACACCAAGTGAGAAGGTTTGTTGTAACCTTACTTCCAGGATGTCCAGCCAAAACCGAGTCATGATGTTCATTGATGACCCTGAGCCAAAGATTCACAGGAACAAAAAGTTTACCCAAAGGACAGGCTTTTGGGGCATCCCCCTGAGCCTCTACCACCTCTTTCTGAGGTCCGAAGTTACAATTGCAACAACTACTCCTTTCTGAAGAATAAGACTTGGTTCACAATTATCCCCACCCCCTGGAAAACAACAGGATAACGCATCAGCCTTGACATCCTTGCTTCCTGGCCTATACATTATGAAGAAATTGATCCTGGCGAAGAACAGAGACCACTTTGCCTGCCTATGTGTAAGACACTTTGCAGATTCTAAGTACAATAAGTTCTTGTGATCCGTGATCACCATGACAGGGAGAAGTGTCCCCTCCAAAAAATGGCGCCACTATTCAAACACCCATTTAATTGCTAACAGCTATCTGTTGCCAATATCATAATTCCTTTCGGTGGGAGACAATTTCTTTGAGAAGAATGCACACAGATGCTGTTAGAACCTTGCTGTTAGGTTTTTTTTCCTTTGCTGGTCACATGACCTTGTTGGCCTATTTAATCCTGCTCCGCCCTTCTGGCTTTGCTGGACTTCATTGTATATCTACTTTCTAGCTAGCCTGTGCTCTGTATCTAACTCTGTTAGTTTGCTTGGTCTACTGACCTCTATGTTCTATGTATTTTGTTTGTTCGTCTGTCTGCTACTATTTCTGTTAGGAGGTGTCCCATATTCCTCCCAGTCCTTAGTACTTGTAGGGATTCCCTCCCCACATCTATAGGTCTCCGTACAGACTAGCTTAGGACTTTAGCAGGTCTGATCGCAGGATCAGGTCCCCTGTTACATCGTAGGGATTAAGCTGAGTTCTATCGTAGGGACAGATCTCCTCTCTTTCCTTAGCTCTGGTAGCAGAACATAACAGTAAGTCCAGCCAGCAAATTCTCTAAGGAAAGATTTTTCTGTTCCATCATGGTGTCGGTTCAGGATTTGGTTCATCGCCTGCAGGGACTCTCTCTGGAGGTGGCCGAGCTCCGTCAGCACGTGAGTAACTGTTCTGGAGCACATTTCTTGGAGCCTAAGGTATGTTTGCCGGATTTATTTTTTGGTGAACACCGAGAATTTTTTTCATTTAAAAATGCTTGCTTATTGTATTTTCGTTTGAGACCTAAGTCCTCTGGGGATGAATCCCAGCGCGTAGGGTTCATAATGTCACTTTTGCGCAAAGAGCCTCAGGAGTGGGCCTTTTCTTTGCAACCTAGTGATTCATGCTTCAGATCAGTGGATAGTTTTTTTTCTGCTTTGGGACTATTATATGATGATCCTGACCGTGTCGCATCAGCTGAGACTGAGTTGAGACGTTTAAAACAAGGATCAGGTAATGTTGAAAAATATTGTACTCATTTCCGTCGTTGGTCGACTCAAACAGGGTGGAACGATTCTGCTCTGAAAAGTCTATTTCTTGCTGGGCTCAGTGAAAGGGTTAAAGACCTGCTAATTGCTTATCCTACACCTGAGGATTTGCAACAGGCTATGCAATTAGCTATACGGGTGGATAGAAGACTGCGTGCTAGGGTTAATGAGAGCAAATCCTCTGCTATGTCAGTTTCTGGTTATGATAATGTGTGTACTAACAGTGGTGAACCGATGGAGATTGGATCGGTGGCACCTCGCTCTCAAGAAAAAGACCGTCGTTTTTCGCAAGGCTTGTGTTTCTATTGCGGAAAATCTGGTCATTTGATTAAAGGCTGTGAGCTTCGTATGAAGAAAGAAAAAAAAATGGTCAGTCACGCCCGTATTGCCTGTTTAAATTCCAAGGGTATATTTTTAGCTGCTTCCACGATTGCTCAGGAAAAATTAATGGAATTTCGGGTATTTGTTGATTGCGGGTCTACACTGAATGTAATTGATGGGGGATTCGTGGAAAAACTCAATTTAAAACCTGAACCTTTATCATCCCCCATTGCTGTGGTTTCTGTGGATGGCTCCCCTTTGAAGAATATTACTCTCAAGGTCAGTGAATTTCCTCTCACTATTAATGGTGTTCACCATGAGAAATTGGATTTGGTAGTGTTGAATAACTTGCCTTCTCCAGTAATATTGGGTTTGCCCTGGTTAAAATTTCACAATCCTGTACTGGATTGGTCTACCAGTGAAATTAAATCCTGGAGCCATAAATGTTATGACAAGTGTTGTAACGGGCGTATTGCAGCTTTGGATAGGGGAGAATTGCCTGTTCCTATTCAGGATTTTTGGAGAGTTTTTTCTGAGAAAGAATCGCAGGTTTTGCCTCCCCATAGAGACTATGATTGTTCTATTGAATTTGTCCCTGGAGCGACTCTTCCTAAAAGTCGTTTATTTAACCTTACTATTCCTGAGAGGAAGGCTTTGGAGGAATACATACAGACAAGTTTGGCCGCCGGTCACATTAGGCCCTCTAAGTCTCCTGTGGCGGTTGGATTTTTTTTTGTAAAAAAAAAGGACGGCGGTTTACGTCCTTGTCTGGATTTTCGTGAGATTAACAAAATTACGGTACGCAATCCTTACCCACTGCCATTGATTCCTGATCTGTTTAACCAGTTATTGGGGGCCAAGTGGTTCTCTAAAATTGACCTTAAGGGGGCATACAATCTGTTGCGCATGAAGGAGGGTGATGAATGGAAGACTGCTTTTAACACTCCTGTGGGTCATTTTGAGAATCTGGTTATGCCTTTTGGTCTTACTAATGCTCCTGCATTTTTTCAGAATCTGATTAATGACATCCTTAGACCTTTGATCGGTAAAAATGTGGTTGTGTATTTGGATGACATTTTGATTTATTCGCCAGATCTGGAGTCTCATTGGCGGAGCGTGCGTGAGGTATTACAGTTATTAATGGACAATTCGCTTTTTGCTAAGCTGGAGAAATGTGAGTTCGCTGTACAGAGAATTAGTTTTTTGGGCTACATTATCTCCAGCAAAGGTTTTGAGATGGATCCGGTTAAGGTTCAGGCTGTGCAGGAATGGCCTAGGCCTATTGGTTTGAAATCGATACAGAGGTTTTTGGGTTTCGCCAATTACTATAGAAAATTCATAAAAAATTTTTCTAGTATTGTCAAACCTCTGACTGATCTCACCAGGAAAGGTGCTGATGCGGTTCAGTGGTCTTCTGAGGCCATTGAAGCTTTTGTGTATCTCAAGGAGAGGTTCACCTCTGCTCCCATCCTTATGCAGCCTGATGTTACTAGGCCGTTTTTGGTTGAGGTTGATGCTTCCTCTGTGGGGGTTGGCGCAGTATTGTCTCAGGATAACGGGGATGGATTACATCCCTGTGCCTTTTTTTCAAAAAATTTTTCGGAGACTGAATTGAATTACGATATTGGTAATCGGGAATTATTGGCTATTAAACTCGCATTTGAACACTGGCGCCACTTCTTGGAAGGTGCGGAATTTCCCATTCAGGTTCTTACGGATCATAAAAATCTGATATATCTTGATGCTGCCAAGCGCCTGAATGCCCGTCAGGCTAGGTGGGCACTGTTTTTCTCGCGGTTTAATTTCTCCGTTACTTACATCCCTGGTACTAAGAATGTTAAGGCGGATGCCTTGTCTCGCAGTTTTTCTCCCATAGTCGGTGCTGAGAAAGAGGAAAACATTTTACAAGAAGGTGTTGTGATAGCTGCTTTAGACTCCGTTTTGGAAGATGAGATTCTTAAAGCTCAGGAGAATGCCCCATCTAACACTCCTCATGGGAGGTTGTTTGTGCCTGGGACCTTTAGGAGAGATTTGTTTGTTGAGTGTCACGAATCTCGGTTGGCAGGTCATCCCGGAATCTCTGAGACCAAGAGACTGGTGGGTCGCAGTTTTTGGTGGCCTGGATGGCAGAAGGAAGTCATTAAGTGGGTGCGCCAATGTACTATATGTGCTAGATCTAAGTCCTCACATACTCCTGCTGCAGGGTTGCTTTGTCCTTTGGAGGTCCCCAGTGCTCCTTGGACACATTTGGCTATGGACTTTATAACTGACCTTCCCCCCTCTGAGGGTTTTACTGTCATCTGGGTGGTCGTGGACCGTTTTAGCAAGATGTGTCACTTGGTTCCCTTCGTCAAACTGCCCTGCGCTAAAACTCTCGCTAAGGCCTTTGTCAAGGAAATTGTCAGACTTCATGGCGTTCCTACTGACATTGTTTCTGATAGGGGTCCTCAGTTCGTGGCTCGTTTTTGGCGTGCCTTTTGTGACAGGTTGGGAATTCATTTGTCGTTTTCGTCCGGATATCATCCTGAATCTAATGGCCAGACAGAAAGGAAAAACCAGGATGTTGAGCAGTTCTTGCGTTGTTTTGTGGCAGACAATCAAGAGGGGTGGTCTGAGTTTCTGCCACTTTCCGAATTTGCTCTGAACAATCATACATCTTCTTCTGCTGGTTGTTCGCCTTTTTTTTGTTGTTCTGGGAGACATCCGTCGTTTGGGTCGTTCTCCAAGTTGGGATCTGCCGTGCCTGAGGAGGAGAATTTTTCCGGTGATTTGGAAAGAGTTTGGACGGATGTGCGTAGTAATCTTCAGGAGGCCAACAGAAAATCTAAAGACTACTTTGATAGGAAACGACAGGAGGTTTTGTTCGCTGTTGGTGACATGGTTTGGTTGTCCTCTAGGAATCTGCGGTTGAGGATTCCTTCTAAGAAATTGGGTCCCAAGTTTGTAGGGCCCTTTAAGGTGCTTCAGGTTGTCAACCAATCTGCTGTTAGGTTGGAGGTTCCTACCTCCTGGAGAATTAATCCGGTCTTTCATGTCTCTCTGTTAAAAAAAGCTGTTGTGTCGGATGGTGACGCCTCTGCCTCTGTTCCTCCGGTGGTGGAGGACGGGGAATATGAAATTTCTCGCATCCTTGACTCTAGACGGTATAGAGGTAGTTTGCAGTATCTTGTGGCCTGGAAAGGTTTCGGACCCGAGGATAACTCTTGGGTGAGGTCAGATGATGTTTCCGTGTCCAGACTTATCAGAGCGTTTCACAGGAGATTTCCTGATAAGCCTGGTCCTAGGGGATCCGGAGGATCCTCTTAGAAGGGGGGGTACTGTTAGAACCTTGCTGTTAGGTTTTTTTTCCTTTGCTGGTCACATGACCTTGTTGGCCTATTTAATCCTGCTCCGCCCTTCTGGCTTTGCTGGACTTCATTGTATATCTACTTTCTAGCTAGCCTGTGCTCTGTATCTAACTCTGTTAGTTTGCTTGGTCTACTGACCTCTATGTTCTATGTATTTTGTTTGTTCGTCTGTCTGCTACTATTTCTGTTAGGAGGTGTCCCATATTCCTCCCAGTCCTTAGTACTTGTAGGGATTCCCTCCCCACATCTATAGGTCTCCGTACAGACTAGCTTAGGACTTCAGCAGGTCTGATCGCAGGATCAGGTCCCCTGTTACATCGTAGGGATTAAGCTGAGTTCTATCGTAGGGACAGATCTCCTCTCTTTCCTTAGCTCTGGTAGCAGAACATAACAGATGCCACTTACTTGAAAAAGTCCCCTGTGACAATACAGCCCGATCCCCACCTCAGAGGCATCCACCTCTACCACAAATGGCTGTGTGATGTCAGGCTGAATAATTATGGGAGTGGTGGCAAAACATTTTTTCAAAGTTTCAAAAGCCTTGCATGCCGTACTGGACCATACAGAGAAGTTCGTACCCCTCTTGGTCATGTATGTCAAAGGTTTGGCTGCTACAAAAAAGTCTTTAATAAATTTATGATAGTAGTTAGCAAAACCTAAAATCTCTCTAAGGCCTTAAGGTCTTTTGGACAATCCCACTCCAGAACCGCCTTGACTTTAGCCGAATCCATACGAAAATCTGTGTAGGATAAGAAATAACCCAAGAAAGTAATCTCCTGAACTGCGAACATGCACTTCTCAAATTTTGCAAATAATTTATTGTCCCTGAGTATCTGGAGGACCTGCCTAACATGAACCTAATCGAAGTCCGGAGAATAAATTAAGATATCATCAAGGTATACCACCACAAACCTACCTATCAGGTAACTAAGAATGTAATTGACCAAATGTTAAAATACAGCAGGAGCATTACATAATCCAAAAGGCATAACAAGGTTCTCGTAGTGACTGTCACGCCAGGTGTGAGTGCAACACAGAGAGTCACGCCAGGTGTGAGTGCAACACAGAGGGGAAAGAGAAAGGGAGCCCAGACACTAAAGGGAAAGGGGGAAGAGGTGATCTCCTAATGTGGACTAGCATCACCCTTTCTCCCCCTGTCGCCGATCACATGCCTGGCCCTACTATCCCTGGCATAAGGCTATAGCTGGGGGTGGAAGGAGATGAGCACTAGTCAACCTCCGCTAGTACTCTAACGACAAAAGGGGAAGACAACACAGGGGAATAATAACTTAGCTTTAGAAGAACTGCAACAGGGCACACGGCCTAAAGACTCCAGAGAGGACGTGATGCTGCTTCAGCCAAGTTCCAAGTAGAAATGAGTATAACCGGCAACGCCCACATAGACACACCAGGTATATATACACCCAGACTAAAGGGAGGTAGTCGCTGGGTCCTAAACACAGCCTTCTATCTACAGGGTGACTGTCTGTCACCTCTGACACACCCATGACAGTGACCATCCAGAGTATTAAAAGCGGTCTTCCATTCATCCCACTTCTTCATGCGAATAAGATTATACACCCCACTGAAGTCCAATTTGGAGAACCATTTAGATCCCACAATCTGATTGAAGAGGTCAAGGATGAGTGGAAGAGGATATGGATCCCGGACTGTGATCTTATTCAGCTCACAGAAATCAAGGCACGTAAACCCCCTGTCTTTTTTCTTTCCAAGGAAGAACCAAGCAGCAATGGGTGATGACGAGGGCCTGATATGCCCCTTTGCCAGATTCTGCGTGATATACTCCTTCATGGCCTGTCAAGTTCCAAGTAGAAATCAGTATAACCGGCAAAGCCCACCTAGAAACACCAGGTATATATACACCCAGACTAAAGGGAGGTAGTCGCTGGGTCCTAAACACAGCCTCCTATCTAGGCAGCTGTCTGCAATGCCAAACGTGGAGATCTCCTGCAAACCACTACAGGGTGACTGTCTGTCACCTCTGACACACCTATGACAGTACCCCACTCTATTAGTGGCCTCTGAACTCTCAGGACCGCGTTTCTCAGGAAAAGAGGTGTGAAAAGAGCAAACCAATCTGGGAGCGTTCACCTCTGACGCTGAAACCCACATCTTCCCCTCGGGACCATAGCCTTTCCAATGCACCAAGCATTGCAGAGAACTATGTTGAAGACAAGATTCTACTATCCTCGAAATCTCGGACTCCAAATTACCATCAACCATTACTCTGGGCGGTAGTAGAGGTGAGGGCTCAAGAGGTTCTACGTACCTTTTGAGTAAGGACCTGTGGAACACATTGTGAACCTTAAGGGCCCAAGGAAGTTAAAGACAAAATGCTGCTGGGTTAATGACGGCGGTAATTTTGTAGGGACCAATAAACTTAGGTCCCAGCTTCCAAGAAGGAACTTTCAATCTTATATTCTTGGTAGACAACCACACAAAGTCATTCACATTCAGGTCCGAACCTGGCAAGCGTTTTCTGTCAGCCATACATTTATACCTGTCACCCATGGTCTTCAAATTACACAGAACACCCTGCCACACCGAGGAGAGCAACTAAGCAAACCATTCCTCTTCAGGAACTCCTGAAGCGCTTCCTCCAAACTGTGGATGATAACCGTATGCACCGAAAAATGGTGACCTGCCAATGGATTCTTGACGATGATTATTGATGGCAAATTCTGCCAGCGGTAAGTAGGACGCCCAATCCTCCTGATTTTCGGAGACGAAACACCTGAGGTATGTCTCCAAGTTCTGATTGACCCGTTCGGTCTGACCATTTGACTGAGGGTGGAAGGCAGAGGGAAAGGACAGCTGCACCCTCAGTCGAGAACAGAATGCCTTTCAGAACTTGGAAACAAACTGGGTCCGCCGATCAGACACCACATCGGAGGGAACCCTGTGAAGCTTCACAATCTCATTTATGAACACCTGAGCAAGTGTCTTAGCATTGGGAAGTGCAGGTAAACTGAAGAAGTGAACCATTTTACTGAACCTATCTACTACTACTAAAACCACCATTTTGCCTGATGAACTGGTAGGTCAGTAATAAAATCCATTGACAAGTGTGTCCATGGCCTGTTAGGGATAGGTAGCGGAAGAAGAGTACTAGACGGACGGGTGTGCGAAATCTTAGAATGTGCGCAAATACCACAAGCAGCTACGTGTTCAATTACATCCCGATGTAACCCCGGCCACCAAAAACAACGAGAGAGGAGGTTCGCAGTTGCCTTATCACCTGGATGCCCAGCAAGCACAGAGTTCTGATGTTCCTTGATTACTTTAAGGCGCAGAAAAGGTGGTACAAATAACTTTCCTGAAGGGCAAGAGGCAGAGCCGTCCCCTTAAGCCTCCAGCACCTCACCCTCTAGTTCAGGAAAAAAGAGCCAAAATAACTACCCCTTTCTGTAATATCGGGGCAGGGTTCTCATGGTCACCACTACCAGGGAAGCTCAGCGACAAAGCATCACCCTTGACATATTTGACCCCTGGACGAAAAGTGACAACAAAATTGAACCTAGTAAAAAACAGGGACCATCTGGCTTGCCTAGGGTTGAGACGTCTAGCTGACTGGAGATATGACAGGTTCTTATGGTCAGTAATAACAGTAATACGATGGACAACCCCCTCCAACCAGTGTCGCCATTCTTCAAACGCCAATTTGATCGCCAAAAGTTCCCTATCACCCACATCATAATTTCAGCTGAAGACAATTTTTTAGAAAAGAAGGCGCATGGACACCATTTAGCAAGTGACGAACCCTGAGACAATACAGCCCCAACCCTAACATCCGAAGCATCGACCTCCACAATAAAGGGTTTAGAAACATCGGGTTGACTGAGTATAGCTGCAGTGGCAAAATGATTCTTTAAGGAAGAAAAAGCCTGGAGGGAAGTCTGGCGCCCCTGAGGGTTCGGTCGCCACAGAGGTACGGCATCTCACCCAGAGGTGTGGTATCTCACTCTCAGGAAGGAGAACAGCTCGGGACCCTAACACCTGTATCTAAAACATACCCACAGTGGGGGTAGGGCGAGATTGCTCCTAAGGGAGAGCACAGTCCCGGGTCCCTAGCTGAGGGGAGGTGCTATGTAGTGGGTGTGGGTGGAGGACATAGTTAGGGGAGCACATGGAAGAAAGGTATAAATAGAGAAGCCATCTTGTTGAGTGCAGTCAGTCCAGTCAGAACAGTGAGCAGTGAGTGAGAACAGTCTACAGTGAGAGGAGTGGAGCAGGGCTCTGCAGGAGCTCTGCTCAGGCAGAGGGCCTGAGGAGAGGCCCAGGACTGAAGGAAAAGGAGAGAGGAGCAGGAAGGGCTCCAGGAATGAAGGAAGGGACCCCAGGGGTACCAGCAGTGCTGGAGGCCACCCGTACGCCCGAATCTACCAGGAGGTGGAGGGGTCAGGCCACACAAAGGGGACCGGTCCCTCAACTAGCAGAGAACTTTATGTCTCAACTAGAAACCGGAGGCTGCAGTATTTCAAGTCCTGCAGCCAACAGTCCATATCAGTCTCACCAAGAAGGTAGCTATAGAGGACCCAGGGGACGGAACAGACGTCGCCCGACAAGGCCCGCAGGTACTGGATTGGGACACTTGGTATGAGGTGCAGGGAAACGGCCAGAGAAAGGACACAGAAGGGGGTCCCGTTAAGTACTCCGGAGATATCTGAGGGTAGACTGAACCCCTCCCTGAGTAAGCGCAGCACGACGAGGGAAGTTACGCTGGTACCTGTAACTTGGACTGCAACAACCGTGAGTAAAGACCCTGAGGACTGCACCCCACTGTCTCTGTGATTATTGCTGCACCATCAAATCCTGCACTATAATGCTCAGCACAACCTATGCCATCTACACTGCCCTGGAGCTAAGCTCTCCCTGTGGAAAGCTGAACCAACCCTGCTGCACTAACACCCGCTCCAGAGGTTCTGCACAGCAGCGGCGGCTCCATATTGCTGCATACCACAGGTGGCGTCACGAACTTTGTACATAAATCCCCTGTCAATATTTCCCTGTTGAATGACCGCCCTGGGTCACAGACGGGGTCACCGCCACTGTGACATCATCCCTAGCAACGACCGGCCCAGTACCGAGTACCCCATGGCCCAGGGGGCGCGTCAGAAGCAACCGACCATTTGGAAAAATCAGACCCCTTCTTAGTCATGTCAGTAAGGGGTTTCACTACAACAGAGTAATTTTGGATGAATTTCCTGTCAAAATTAGTAAAGCCTAGAAAACGTTGTGGGGCCTTCAGGTTCTCGGGACATTTCCAGTCAAGGACTGCATGGATCTTCTCCAGATCTCTCCGAAAACCTGAAGATGACAACAAGTACCCCAAAAACTTCACCTCCTGAACAGGGAAAACACATTTCTCTAGTTTGGCATAGAGTTTGTTATCCCTTAAAGGGGTTGTCCAGTACTTTAGATTAAGCCCCCAATGTATCCCCCACGGGTCCCTAAGAATTTTTGTAATTAGCTTACCTTGCAGATACTGCCTGTGATTGGCGCTAACATTGACCGCTCACAGGCATCACGTGACCCCCAGCTGCAGCCGCCTCTGACATACGCTGACCTCACGACAAGTGCTGGCAGCAGCCGAGGGTCTCTGTCTTACTGGTTCCACGGTGGATGTCAGGCTGTGGGCGGAGTTTCCCCCCGGCGTCACACCCGGCATTCACCGCATGCTCTGCCTCTCCCCATTCATTAGGAAAGCACGCAGTGGATGCTGGGTGTGATGTGGGGGGTAACCCCGCCCACAACCCAGCAGCCACCCCGGGGACCCCAGCGCTGAGTCACGCCTCACTTGTTGCATGGGTCACGTGATGCCTGTGAGCAGCCAAGGAGAGAGCCGCTCACTGGCAGAAAAGGAAAACGTAAGGTATTTACAAAAATCCTTAGGGGCCCCAGGGGGATACATTGGGGGGGTGTAATATAAAGTAATGGACAACTTCTTTAATATCTGGAGCACCTGCTTAACATTCCCCCGATGGGTCTCAAAATCAGGTGAATAAACCAGAATATCATCCAGATTGACCACCACAAACCTCCCCACCAAATGATGAAAAATATAATTTATGAAATGCTGGAATACCGCAGGTGCATTGTTCAAGCCAAAAGTCATAACCAGACTCTCGAAATGACCTTCTGGGTTATTGAACGCTGTCTTATTTGTCCCCTTCTCTGATTCTAACCAGATTGTAGGCCCCCCTTAAATCCAACTTGGAGAATATCTTAGCTCCCACAACCTGGCTGAACAAAAAAGGAATCAGAGGAAGAGGGTATGGATCACGGATGGTAATTTGATTTAATTCCCAGAAATCTAAACAGGGACGTAGACCGCCATCTTTTCTCTTCACAAGGAAGAACCCTGCTGCCACGTTCGAAGATGTGGGTCTGATATGTCCCTTTTCCAGACTTTCTGCAATGAAATCCTTCATGGCTTGTTTCTCAGGGCCAGAAAGATTATACAGTCTGGACTTGGGTAGTTTAGCTCAGGGGGTCAGGTTAAGAGGACAGTTATAAGCACAATGAGGAGGAAAATCCTGACACCCTTTCTCAGAAAAAATGTCCTCAAAACCAGACAGGAAAGCAGGCAGAATCTCCGTAGAGACAGCAGCAATGGAAACATTCAGACAGTTCTTATGGCAGTAATCTCCCCATTCAATAATCTCCCCAGCTTGCCAATCCACCAATGGATTATGTTTAACAAGCCAGGGGATACCTAAAACAATTGGAGTAGGGAGATCCTCCAAAACATAGCAAGGAATGATTTCACAATGAACTGACCCCACCCTCAGTTTCACATTATGTACAATCTGAGTAAATGCTTTCTGTGTAAGTGGCGCCGAGTCAATAGAAAAGATGGAAATAGGTTCAGCTAAAGCACAGCAAGCGAGACCATGAGTTTTCACAAACTCAGCATCAACCATGCTGACCCCGGCTCCACTGTCAACAAACACAGATTATTTTTCGATTTTGCTCTCTAGCACCACCTCTGCAGTAAGGACAAAGCGGGAACTGCAGTTTGGCCACAAATGCATCCCTTGCTTATCCAACTCCAAACTATCGAGAGTTAATCGAGTCTCTTTTTGTTTAGGAATTGAAGGACAGGTCCCAACAAAGTGTCCCTTTTTCCCACAAAAAAAAATATGCTTTTTTTCTTGCGAATCTCTGGGGAGATTTATGATGTAGAGACACCCCTTAACTGCATAGATTCCACCACCTGCCCCAGTACTGGTTCACCCCCAGACAGCTCCCTTGGCAAAGGTACACAACCCCGACAAGAAGGCCCCACAGAAGGAGGTCGCACCTGTCTATCCCGAAGGCGCCTATCCAGACGGATGGCCAAAGACATGGCAGCCTCCAAGGACTGACGGGTATTATATGCAGCCAAGGCATCTTTCAACCTTTCCGTTAGCCCCTAACAAAATTGACTTTTAAGGGCTGAGTCATTCCATTTGGAATCCGTTGCCCATTTATGGAATTCCGAACTGTATGTTTTTCACTGACTGAATCCCCTGCTGAAGGCGACGTAGCTTAGACTCAGCCAAGGCGACTCGGTCAGGGTCATCATACATGAGGGGAAGAGCTCCAAAAAACCCTCCACAGATTGGAGACAAACCTTACGTTGGAAAAGAGAAGGCTTAGGGGAGACCGCATAAACATGTATAAATACATCAGGGGGCAGTACAGAGATCTCTCCCATGACCAGTTTATACCAAGGATGGTGACAAAGACGAGGGGGCACACTATGCGTCTGGAGGAAAGGAGGTTCCTGCACCAGCATAGAAGGGGATTCTTTACGGTCAGAGCCGTGAGACTCTGGAACTCTCTGGGAGAGGAAGTGGTGAAGTCCAACTCACTTAATGAGTTCAAGAGAGGCCTGGACGCCTTTCTTGAGAACAATAAAATTACATCTTATGCTTAGTGATAGTTAATTAATCCAGGGATTTAATCTGACTGCCAGATTGGAGTCGGGAAGTGAATTTTTCCTCAATGATGTAAATTGGCCTATACCGCATGGGTTTTTTTTGCCTTCTCCTGGATCAACGCTGCGGAATAGCTGCAGTGCACAAGAAATAGGCTGAACTGGATGGACGCTTGTCTTTTTTCGGCCTTATAAACTATGTAACTATGTAACTAATCCTGCGGTAATGAAAACGCCCATGACTGAGGATCTCCCTGTAGTAGAGAGATCACAATGCCAACCCGTTGCTCCTCATTACCATAGGAGTAGGGACGAAGCTTGAAATACAATATGCATGCCTCCTTAAACACGAAAAAAACTATCCCTACCTCCTGAAAACCTGTCCGGGAGGGCAACCTTGGGTTCAGGCTGGACAGGCCTACCTGCAGAGACCCCCACATTGGTGGCCTATAACCGCTGATACTGCTGCTGAACCTCACAGCGGAGGTCATTCACCTCCAGAGACAGACAACGGAATTGCTTTGCGGACTCTGCCACTGATCCCATACTAAAGGGAATAAGGAAAAAAAAAGAGGGTGCACCTCCAAAAACACACAAAGAGAAAAAAACAATCTCAATCTTGTGTCATTTTTTTTTTTCTTTTCTTTTTTTTTCCCAAAACGTGCTCGGCCAGTTGTGAGTGCAACACAGAGAGTCACGCCAGGTGTGAGAGCAACACAGAGGGGAAAGAGAAAGGGAGCCCAGACACTAGGCAAAGGGGGAAGAGGTAACCTCCTAATCTCAACTAGCATCGCCCTGTCTCCCCCTAACGTCCCTATACAGCCTCCGCAGCTGTCCCCGATCATGTGCCTCGCCCTACTATCCCTAGCATAAGGTTATAGCTGGGGATGGAAGGAGATGAGCACTAGTCAACCTCCGCTAGCACTCTAAAGATAAAAGGGGAAGACAACACAGGGGAACAACAACTTAGCTTTAGAAGAACTGCAACAGTGCACACGGCCTAAAGACTCCAGTGAGGACGTGATGCTGCTTCAACCAAGTTCCCAGTAGAAATGAGTATAACTGGCAACGCCCACATAGACACATCAGGTATATATACACCCAGACTAAAGGGAGGTAGTCGCTGGGTCATAAACACAGCCTTCTATCTACAGGGTGACTGTCTGTCACCTCTGACACACCCATGACAGTGACCCTCCAGAGTATTAAAAGCGGTCTTCCATTCATCCCACTTCTTCATGCGAATAAGATTATACGCCCCACTGAGGTCCAATTTGGAGAACCATTTAGATCCTACAATCTGATTGAAGAGGTCCAGGATGAGTGGAAGAGGATATGGCTCCCGGACTGTGATCTTATTCAGCTCACAGAAATCAAGGAACGTAAACCCCCTGTCTTTTTTCTTTCCAAAGAAGAACCCAGCAGCAATGGGTGATGACGAGGGCCTGATATGCCCCTTTGCCAGATTCTGCATGATATACTCCTTCATGGCCTGTCTCTCTGGCCCAGAGATGTTATATAGTTTATACTTAGGCAGCTTAAAACCAGGAACAAGACTTATGATGCAATCGTATGGGCGATGTGGAGGTAGCTCCTGACTTCCCTCATCAGAGAACACGTCCCCAAAATCCGAAATGAACTTCAGCAAAATATGGACAACCACCCCGGCTAGCCGAGGGCCCAAGCAATGTCCCTGGCAATACCTACTCCACTTAGTCACCTCTCGAGTTCGCCAGTCAAGCACCGGGTATGTAATGTGAGCCAGGGTAGACCGAGAAAAAACGGAGATGGCATTCCCCCCAACACATAGCAACCAATAAATTTGGAGTGCACAGCCCCAATCTGTAAACTCACCCCACGGATGATCTGAGTGAACATTCCCTGGCTCAAAGGCTCAGAGTCTATTGCAATAATGGGAATTTGCCTAGACAACTCCTGGGGTTTAAGCCCCTGGGCCTGAATGAACCCTGCATCTATTAAATTAAACCTCACCCCTGAGTCCAGAAAAGCCGAAATGACGACCTTGCTTTCGCCAAGATGAATCTCGGCCGGTAAAAAAAAATTGCAGTCTAACAACGGAGAAAACTGGTACACCCGAGTTGCCAATCTCCCCAGAAACCAGGCTCATTAGTTTTCCTGTGGCTATTTTCTAGAAGGACACACATTCGCATAATGACTAGTGTTGAGCAAGCACTAAAATGCTCGGGTGCTCGAAGCTCGGGCCGAGCTCGCCGTGATACTCGGGTGCTCGACCCGAACAACGAACCCAATGTTAGTCTATGGGAGATTCGAGCATTTTTGCAGTGGCACCACCGGCAGTCTTTTAAAAGCCTAACAAGTGCCCAAAACGATAGTGACAGTGCTCAAATGACATGGGGACAGCATGGGGATCGCCTCAGGAAGCATTTCTGACCCCCAGGTCACTGCTGTCAACAACGTGGTCAGAGGTATTAAGCCACTTTTACAGGCTCACAATAAAGCGTTCAAAAACGAAAGTGAAACTTTTTTCCTGTGAAATATGTTAAGGAACATCCTTTCCAGGGTAAAGACTTGTGTATAAGTTAAAATAAATGACCAAAAACAAAAATACTCCTCCACACCTTCGGCTATGTTCACAAGTAGCATTTTTTATGCGTTTTTGCACTTTTGTATTGCTTTCAACTATGACAAATGCATTCACCGTGAAATGTCATTTTAACATTTTACAACCTTATCTAGCCATGTGCTGTGTGACACATGCATAAAGTGCTGAAAAGACAAGGGAACAGCATGGGGAAGACCCCTGGAAGCATCTCTGACTCCCAGGTCACTGTCTAAAAGTGTGCCCATCATAAGTGATCCTTACCGCATCAGAAGATGCAGACTTGCAACTATCCCCATGCAAGTTCTAGTCTCAGGGCAGTGTTCAATTGTACCTCCCCCATTCCTTGCAATACAAGCTCAAGTATGCAGCCTGCCACCCACCCACTCCCAGGCTGCAATACCATACTGCTTGCATGCTTGCACTTTAAATTGGGCCTTTTAGGCATGTGGAGGCGGAATCTGGCCACCACGCCATGGCTGTGTCGGCGGCCTGGTATCCATACTCATTCCCCAGCCGCCTGGTGGCAGGGTGTCCCCGCTTGCTCCCCAGCCTCCAGGGGGTGGCCAGGTGTCCATTCTCGGTCCCCAGCCACCCCTATTTGTCCCGGTAACCTTTCCCACACTTTTCTTAGCCTGGCCTGCTTTAGGGCAGCATTGGCCGAGCCCACCGGACTATCAGACTCCTCCGGTGGGCCCTGGCTTCTCCATCAGGGGAGTTGAGAGTGCCAAGGTGAGGAGCATGATGAGGATGATAGAAGTTAGCATCTGCTTTGTTTTGTTGTAATGCAAGCGCATGTATGTAGTAGCGGCTAGGCCTGAGGTGGTCAGCGTTTTGGCGCATATCCTACCTCCTCCGAGGATTGCTGGATGTTTTCCTGCTACTATCCAAGTTCTATGACTCCCGTTAAAACAAAGCTTCAGGTGATAAATGATGGATCAGGTAGTGGCAAAGGAGAAAGAGCAGGAGGAACAGGGACCATTCACATCAATATCAGGCCAGTCAACCCGATATGTCTTGTAGGATATGTTTCTGTAACAAAAGGAGCGGTTTGGCTACACAGTTATAGGGCATAGAGTGAGTGCAATGCCTACCAAAAATTTCGAGCCACTCCAATGCCCTTTGGAAATGACATGGAGGTCAGAGGGCGTTAACTAAACCTTTTTTCCATTTATAGCAACTGGGTCTCCCGTGCACTGTTGGCCTAAGCAGTGAATGGAAGGCTTTCCAAAAATTATGAGGAACTGCAATGCCCCTTACAAGAGCCATGTGTGGCACCCCAGGGGTCTGGTCACCACAGTAATAGAGATATTACGTCGGAGAGCAAGTGGGAGGTTTCCTGGTCAGGATCACTTAAACATGCAACATCCTCCTGCCCCAATCCTGGGAGGGGAGAATTCTGCCCTTATAAACTGGATCTGGGGCGGGGTTGAGTGAGTCAGAGAACAGTCAGAGTCAGAGTGAGAGCAAGGGAAAGTAACAGCAAGGAGCTCTGTAGGAGCTAGGAGCTAAAGACCAGGGGCTGGAAGCTGAGCAGAGCTTGCCCTGGCAGAAGACAATAGGAACCGGACACAGGAGTCCGAGGCTGTGAGGAATTATATATCCAGCAGCAGAAACCAGCCGGCAGGGGATTTCAGGTCCTCTGGCCATAGAAGCCCGGAGGCTCAGTCACAAGCAAGGGACCAGCACTGCCGTCGTGGAGCGGAGGCTAACAGAAGGCCCCAAGTCACCAGCCATATGGGTGAGCACTACACGGTACACTCAGGGACGTGGGCTACTTCTACCCGCTTACAGCAAGGTAGCCAGGAAGAGTGCAGACAGATGGGGAGGCCTACAACTCCACCTGGCCAGGGGAACTCCTGTTTGCTCACAGACTGACCAGGCCTCTTATGCTAGCCAGTACTCCCGGGAGGGTCTACCTTATAATCATCAGTAAAGACCCTGAACTGCACTGCAAAGACTCTGAGTCATTCCTGCTGCGCACGTGCACCATCACCCCCATCATCCACACTCACTGCCCTGAGGCTATACTCCTCCCGAGGGGAGTTATCCCATTCTATGCTGCGCACACAACACCAGCCTCAGCGGTCTGCCTCGCAGCGGTGGTACTCCCTGACCGCAATCCACGGGTGGCGCAGTCGGACAATTAACCTCAAAACCTAAGAAAGACTGCCACTAGTTTGACCAGCCTGAGCCACGGGACCGGGTCACCGCCACGGAGACTACAGACCCCAGAGACCCGGCACCGGGTATCCCACACACGGCCCAGGGGGCGCGTCACGTGCAGTACAGCATATTACAAACATAAGTCCCATTATTGGGGAGTGGGTGTCCTATTGTATTTGCTTATGCTTTCCCAGCAAAAGCTGCCAAAAATTAGGACGGAGCAACTTGCAATGCCCCTTACAAGAGCCATGCAGTACAGCATATTACAAACATAAGTCCCGTTATTGGGGAGTGGGTGTCCCATGATATTTGCTTATGCTTTCCCAGCAAAGGCTGCCAAAAATTAGGACGGAGCAACTTGCAATGCCCCTTACAAGAGCCATGCAGTACAGCATATTACAAACATAAGTCCCATTATTGGGGAGTGGGTGTCTCATAGTATTTGCTTATGCTTTCCCAGCAAAAGCTGCCAAAAATTAGGATGGAGCAACTTGCAATGCCCCTTACAAGAGCCATGCAGTACAGCATATTACAAACATAAGTCCCATTATTGGGGAGTGGGTGTCCCATAGTATTTGCTTATGCTTTCCAAGCAAAAGCTGCCAAAAATTAGGACGGAGCAACTTGCAATGCCCCTTACAAGAGCCATGCAGTACAGCATATTACAAACATAAGTCCCATTATTGGGGAGTGGGTGTCCCATAGTATTTGCTTATGCTTTCCCAGCAAAAGCTTCCAAAAATTAGGACGGAGCAACTTGCAATGCCCCTTACAAGAGCCATGCAGTACAGCATATTACAAACATAAGTTCCATTATTGGGGCGTAGGTGTCCCATAGTATTTGCTTATGCTTTCCCAGCAAAAGCTGCCAAAAATTAGGATGGAGCAACTTGCAATGCCCCTTACAAGAGCCATGCAGTACAGCATATTACAAACATAAGTCCCATTATTGGGGAGTGGGTGTCCCATAGTATTTGCTTATGCTTTCCAAGCAAAAGCTGCCAAAAATTAGGACGGAGCAACTTGCAATGCCCCTTACAAGAGCCATGCAGTACAGCATATTACAAACATAAGTCCCATTATTGGGGAGTGGGTGTCCCATAGTATTTGGGTATGCTTTCCCAGCAAAAGCTTCCAAAAATTAGGACGGAGCAACTTGCAATGCCCCTTACAAGAGCCATGCAGTACAGCATATTACAAACATAAGTTCCATTATTGGGGCGTAGGTGTCCCATAGTATTTGCTTATGCTTTCCCAGCAAAAGCTGCCAAAAATTAGGACGGAGCAACTTGCAATGCCCCTTACAAGAGCCATGCAGTACAGCATATTACAAACATAAGTCCCATTATTGGGGAGTGGGTGTCCCATAGTATTTGCTTATGCTTTCCCAGCAAAAGCTGCCAAAAATTAGGACGGAGCAACTTTCAATGCCCCTTACAAGAGCCATGCAGTACAGCATATTACAAACATAAGTCCCATTATTGGGGAGTGGGTGTACCATAGTATTTGCTTATGCTTTCCCAGCAAAAGCTGCCAAAAATTAGGACGGAGCAACTTGCAATGCCCCTTACAAGAGCCATGCAGTACAGCATATTACAAACATAAGTCACATTATTGGGGAGTGGGTGTCCCATAATATTTGCTTATGCTTTCCAAGCAAAAGCTGCCAAAAATTAGGATGGAGCAACTTGCAATGCCCCTTACAAGAGCCATGCAGTACAGCATATTACAAACATAAGTCCCATTATTGGGGAGTGGGTGTCCCAACGTATTTGCTTATGCCTTGCAAGCAAAAGCTGACAAAAATAAGGACGGAGGAACTTGCAATGCTGGCACCCTGGTGGTATAGTGGTGGTGGAGGCTGAGGATAAGGAGAAGAAGATTAAACAGCCAAAACGAGGAAGCGTATACCCATGTGAGGGAGTGAAGTGGAGCATGTGAATACACCTCGCGAAATAACACAGTGGATTTGACTTTATGTTACTTTGCTGTCATTTAGTGGTGATGAGAAGTCTGGCCCAATCCAGCCCTTGTTCATTTTGATAAGGGTCAGCTTGTCAGCATTGTCAGTTGACAGGCGAGTGCCCTTATCAGTTATAATTCACCCAGCGGCACTAAAAACAAGCTCAGATAACACGCTAGCGGCAGGGCAGGCCAGGACCTCCAAGGCGTACAGAGCGAGTTCATTCCAAGTGTCCAGCTTGGATACCCAATAATTAAAAGGCACAGAGGAATCACGGAGGACGCTGGTACGATCGGCAAGGTACTCCCTCACCATCTTTTGAAACTTTCCACTCCTTGTGAGAGTACCCCGCTCCTCAGGGCCTGTAAGCTGGGCGGGTGTCAGAAAACTGTCCCAGAACGTTGACAGTGTTCCCCTGCCTCTGGATTGGAGTTGCATCTTTCTCGCCTGTACGCCTTGGTTGGGCAACGAACTGTGACCTCTGCCGCTAGCGTGTTCAGATGGGAATTTTTTAAAGAGTTCTGCAGCAAGGGCCTTCTGGTATTGCCCTATTTTTGTAGACCTCTCCAACTCAGGAATAAGAGAGTGAAAGTTCTCCTTGTAGCGGGGGTCTACAAGTGTCACCAACCAGTAATGACTGTCAGCCAACATTTTGACAACGCAAGGGTCACGGTTAAGGCAGCGTAACATAAAGTCAGCCATGCGTGCCAGACTGGTAACGGGCAAGATTTCCGTGTCCTCACCAAGATGACGACTGACCATGCTCTCCTCCTCCTCCTCTTCCTCCTCCCCCGTGTCCTCAGGCCACCCACGCTGAACCGACGGCATGATACTTGTACAGGTACTACCGTCTACAACGCAAGATAGCAGCTCCTGTTCTTCCTCCTCCTCCTCCTCCTCTCCCTCATTGTCCCCCAATGCACGTTGGGATGAGATGAGGCTGGGCTGTGTGTAATCGCCCGCTACGGCTTCTTGATCCATCTCATCATACTCTGGCTGCAATGCCTCCTCTTTAATTCTCTGCAGAGAGCATTGCAAAAGACAGACAAGTGGGATGCTGACACTAATGATGGCGTCATCGCCACTCACCATCTTGGTGGCCTCCTCAAAGTTTGTCAGGATGGTACATATGTCAGACATCCAGGTCCACTCCTGAGGTCTTATGTGTGGAGTCTGACCTGAATATCGACGGCCTTGTTGCAGCTGGTACTCCACAACTGCTCTCTTCTGCTCCCAAATCCTTTGCAACATGTGGAGGGTAGAGTTCCAACGTGTGGGGACATCACACACCAGTCGGTGTGCCGGAAGCTGCAAACGCTGCTGCAACACAGCAAGGGCGGCGGAAGCTGTAGCCGACTTGCGAAAATGAGCTGACAGGCGGTGTACTTTCACGAGCAGATCCGGCAAGTCGGGGTACGATTTAAGATACCGCTGAACCACGAGGTTAAGCACATGAGCCAGGCATGGTACGTGTGTGATCTCGCCTCGCCTCAGAGCCGCCACCAGGTTACGGCCATTGTCACACACGACCATGCCGGGATGTAGGTTCAGCGGTCTCAGCCACAGATCTGCCTGCTCTTTCACAGCTGTCCACAACTCACAAGCAGCGTGAGGTTTATCACCTAAGCTTATGAGTTTCAGCACAGCCTGTTGCCGCTTGGCGGAGGCAGTACTGCAATGCTTCCAGCTTGTAACTGATGTGGTGATATCTGAGATGGAGGCTGAACATGAGGAGGAAGAGGAGGAGGAGGATGCGCAGGAGCTGTACACTGTGGTGGCAACTCTGACTGACATAGGGCCCGCAATCCTCGGTGTGGGGAGGATGTGTTCCGTTCCAAGGTCCGACTGGGTCCCGGCTTCCACTATGTTTACCCAGTGTGCCGTCAGAGAGATGTACCGTCCCTGGCCACAAGCACTTGTCCACGTGTCCGTTGTCAGGTGGACTCTCCCAGTAACTGTGTTGTTGAAGGCACGGCAGATGCTTTGGGACACGTGCTTGTGTAGTGCGGGGATGGCACACCGGGCAAAATAGTGTCGGCTGGGGACCGATTACCGAGGGACGGCCACCGCCATAAGATTGCGGAAGGATTCCGTCTCCACCAGCCTAAAAGGCAGCAATTCCAATGCAAGCAGTCGTGAAATGTGCGAATTTAGGACTGTGGCCTGTGGGGCGTTAGCTGCGAATATCCGCTTTCGTTCAAAGGTCTGGGATATGGACAATTGAACGCTGCGGTGGGACGTGGACGTGGACATTGATGCTGTTTCTTGAGAAACTGCCATAACAAGTGAAGACTGAGAGGAGGGGGCATCTTTACATGCAGTATGGACAGGGGATCGCCTTGCACACACAACAGGGGGTTCTATTGCACGCACAACAGTGGAAGTAGCAGTGGTGACACCCGCTGACACTGGTCGTGGACCCTTGGTTTCGCCCCACAAAGTCGGGTGCTTTGCTGCCATGTGCCTGATCATGCTGGTGGTGGTCAGGCTGGTAGTTTTGTCACCCCTGCTGATGCTGGCATGGCAGGTGGAACATATGGCCTTTTTGGGGTTATCAGCAGAGTCTTTAAAAAAATTCCAGACTCTGGAAGACCTACCGCTTGTACTGGCAACGTCCCTCGTGTTGGTGTTAAGCGGAACGGTTGCCTGCCTTCTGTCTGCGGCCACCACACTGCTTCTTCCTGCCTGTTGGGGTACTCTGCCTCCCTCCCCCTGTGTGCTGCTGGCCTCACTCTGCATGTCCTCCTTCCACGTTGGGTCAGTTACTAGATCATCCACCACCTCCTCCTCTTCCACTTGCACACCACGATCCTCCTCCTCACTTCCTGGCAATTGTGTCTCGTCATCGTCCACCTCTTGTGACAGATTGCCAACGTCGACTTCCTGTGGCCGTGGCTGTTCAAATATTTGGGCATCGCAACATGGGATCTCCTCTTCCACCACTTCAAGCGTATCAGGCGAGGAGCCCAAATATGGAAATGGACTAGTGAACAGCTCTTCAGAGTGTCCAAGTGTGGGATCACTTGCTGTCTGACGACGCTCGGCATGGTGGGAGGAAGGAGCATCAGGGTGAGGAGGAGTATGCGGTCGAGACTCACGGCTACTAAGAGTTGACCGTGTGGAAGACAGACCGGAGGTGGTGGTGCCCAGGTAACTGGAAGTATTATCTGCTATCCAATTAATAACCTGTTCACACTGATCAGTTCTCAATACTGGTGTTGTTCTGTGCTTCCCTAGTAATTCGGTCAAGAAGTGGGAGCGAGAAGATGTGGCTGTTGGTTGTGGCACATTTTCACCTTGGCCACGGCCCCGTCCACTGCACGAACCATCACTAGAACGTCCACTTCCACGTCCTTTGCCATGCGCCTTGCCCATTGTAAATGAAGTAAAATAGCTTACACTTGCACTATCAATGGAAAAATGGTAAAAAAGAGTAGATTAGAACCGTGGAAGAGGAAAACCACAGTTATTGTTTACTGGGGTATACCACACTTTTTTAAATAGAGATATTTGCGGCTGAACAGTGAGCGACACACTCAAACTGCTTTTTTTTTTAGATACCAAAGGCCCAAAACTGGATAGTACAGCGATTTGACCCGTGGAACTGCGAAACCACACTGGGATGTCGGGCCTACACAAGACTATTTTCAACAGATATATTTTTGTGTCACAACAGTCAGGAGACACTACTGTTATTCTTTACGGAAAAAACTACCAAAACCTGAATAATAGAGATTTTTTACCGTGGAATGGCAAAACCACAGTTATTGTTTACTGGGGTATACCACACTTTTTTAAATAGAGATATTTGCGGCTGAACAGTGAGCGACACACTCAAACTGCTTTTTTTTTAGATACCAAAGGCCCAAAACTTGGATAGTACAGCGATTTGACCCGTGGAACTGCGAAACCACACTGGGATGTCGGGCCTACACAAGACTATTTTCAACAGATATATTTTTGTGTCACAACAGTCAGGAGACACTACTGTTTTTCTTTACGGAAAAAACTACCAAAACCTGAATAATAGAGATTTTTTACCGTGGGATGGCAAAACCACAGTTATTGTTTACTGGGGTATACCACACTTTTTTAAATAGAGATATTTGCGGCTGAACAGTGAGCGACACACTCAAACTGCTTTTTTTTTAGATACCAAAGGCCCAAAACTGTTTAGTACAGCGATTTGACCCGTGGAACTACGAAACCACACTGGGATGTCGGGCCTACACAAGACTATTTTCAACAGATATATTTTTGTGTCACAACAGTCAGGAGACACTACTGTTATTCTTCACGGAAAAAACTACCAAAACCTGAATAATAGAGATTTTTTACCGTGGGATGGCAAAACCACAGTTATTGTTTACTGGGGTATACCACACTTTTTTTAAATAGAGATATTTGCGGCTGAACAGTGAGCGACACACTCAAACTGCTTTTTTTTTAGATACCAAAGGCCCAAAACTGGATAGTACAGCGATTTGACCCGTGGAACTGCGAAACCACACTGGGATGTCGGGCCTACACAAGACTATTTTAAACAGATATATTTTTGTGTCACAACAGTCAGGAGTCACTACTGTTTTTCTTTACGGAAAAAACTACCAAAAGCTGAATAATAGAGATTTTTTACCGTGGGATGGCAAAACCACAGTTATTTTTTACTGGGGTATACCACACTTTTTTAAATAGAGATATTTGCGGCTGAACAGTGAGCGACACACTCAAACTGCTTTTTTTTTAGATACCAAAGGCCCAAAACTGTTTAGTACAGCGATTTGACCCGTGGAACTGCGAAACCACACTGGGATGTCGGGCCTACACAAGACTATTTTCAACAGATATATTTTTGTGTCACAACAGTCAGGAGACACTACTGTTATTCTTTACGGAAAAAACTACCAAAACCTGAATAATAGAGATTTTTTACCGTGGGATGGCAAAACCACAGTTATTGTTTACTGGGGTATACCACACTTTTTTTAAATAGAGATATTTGCGGCTGAACAGTGAGCGACACACTCAAACTGCTTTTTTTTTAGATACCAAAGGCCCAAAACTGGATAGTACAGCGATTTGACCCGTGGAACTGCGAAACCACACTGGGATGTCGGGCCTACACAAGACTATTTTAAACAGATATATTTTTGTGTCACAACAGTCAGGAGTCACTACTGTTTTTCTTTACGGAAAAAACTACCAAAAGCTGAATAATAGAGATTTTTTACCGTGGGATGGCAAAACCACAGTTATTTTTTACTGGGGTATACCACACTTTTTTAAATAGAGATATTTGCGGCTGAACAGTGAGCGACCCACTCAAACTGCTTTTTTTTTAGATACCAAAGGCCCAAAACTTGAATAGTACAGCGATTTGACCCGTGGAACTGCGAAACCACACTGGGATGTCGGGCCTACACAAGACTATTTTCAACAGATATATTTTTGTGTCACAACAGTCAGGAGACACTACTGTTTTTCTTTACGGAAAAAACTACCAAAACCTGAATAATAGAGATTTTTTACCATGGGATGGCAAAACCACAGTTATTGTTTACTGGGGTATACCACACTTTTTTAAATATATATATTTGCGGCTGAACAGTGAGCGACACACTCAAACTGTTTTTTTTTTAGATACAAATGGCCCAAAATGGATAATACAGAGGTTTGAACCGTGGAAGCGCAAAACAACACTTCTGTTTCTCTAGCCTACACCAGACTATTTTCAACAGTTATATTTGTGTCTGAAAAATCAGAGACACACTTTTTTTTTGGGGGGGGGGAGGGGACACACCAAAAGGTTAATAAGACGGGTATTTGTACAGTGTGAAGAAGGAAAAAAAAAAAGGAGGATTTAGATGAAAAAAAAAGGATTTTTCCTGGCCCCCGACACCTGGTGCTAAGTCCAGCAATTTCAGCAACAGGAGCACACAGGACTGTAATGCAGCGTTTGCTGGTATAACCACTGTGTCTCCTATACAGCCTGCCTGCCTGGTATCTGGGATGGATATTAGTCCTGAAAAGGACTGTTTGTTTGTTCTGGCAGCCTTTACAGACCCTACACTAACTATTTCGCAGTTTATATCTCTCCCTAAATCAGCAGCGCTGTCCCTACACTGTCTAATCCGGAGCGACTGTGTCCAAGATGGCGGCGCCCCGTTTTAAATACTCGAGGTGACGCTGTGCGGCCAGCCAATCACTGTAATGCCCACAACCAACATGGCTGCAGCATTACAGTGACTGGCTGGCAATCCCTGCATGTTCATTGGCTCTGTAAAGAGCGCCAAACATGCAGGGCGGAGACCCGAGCTCCCGCCCGAGTAACCCACACAAAATGCTCACTCAGCCACAGAAGAAACACAAGGGAGGGGAAACCAAAAAGGAGAGAAAGCAGGTAAACACGCATCAAAACAGCAACCATTATAGCTAAGTAAACCTCCAAGCTCCTATACACCACGCTCCTCCTTCACTCTCCAAGTCAGGCAGAAGAACTGATCACTGACACTCCAGGAATTCAGAGCTGAGAGACCAGAATCTCAGGAAAACTCAGCAACTCAGATTAACTCCCGCACTGCTGGCAAAAAGCAGTAAGTTAATAAACTGGAGAGGAACTTCGGCCCAGTGTGTGTGAACTATGCCTAGAATGCTGCAGTTCTCTGGAACCTCTCTGTCGTGGTAACCCCGTGACAAATCTGTTTGTATTTATTTTCACATTTTCTATTTTTTTCTTTCTTACCTCATCATGTTGCCGCCTTTATTCTACAGTGCCACAATGGCATTGAATATGGCATTGAAGATAGGCACTCCATATCGGAGATGTAGTTTACAGCTATTTTTCTGTTAACTGGGAGTTAGGTTTTTGAGGAAGAGAGAGTGTGAAGAGGGTCACAGTATAAAGAGGGAGAAGGATGTGGGGAATGGTGTGAGGACACAGTGTGAACAGGGGGCACAATATGGAGAGAGGGCAGTGTTGGGAGACAGTCTGATAGCACATAGTGAAAAGAGGGAATAGTATTGAGAGAAGGCACCATGGAGGAGATACTGGGCACAGTGTAAAGGAGGGGTAAAGTATAGAAAGTGGACAGTGTGAAGGGGAAGAGTGGAAAGGCAGTGTAGATGGGTACAGCCTTGGGGAACACAGTGAAGTGTGGACAATGTGGAACCCATAGGTCATTAGACAGGGACAGTGTGGAGAGGTTACAGAATATAGACTTTATTTTCATACTTAGAAGATGGAAAGAGTACGTTCACCAAGTTCAATCTATAACTTAACATTATGATCCAGAGGATCAAAGCCCCATGAGGCAGATGCTAATTGTCCAATGCTATTGTAAACTTTTTCCTAATTTCAAATATGGCAAACAGACTAGTCCCCTGGATCTAAGACCCATATCCTGTAATATTATATTTTCAAGAAGAGCATCCAGGCTTGAACTTTTTTAGTGAATCAACCATTACATCATGTGGCAGAGAGTTCCATAATCTTACTGCTCGAAAAGTAAATAATCACCATCTGTGATAATGAAACCTTCTTTCCTCTAGACATAAATAACGGCCCCTTGTAATTATTGAAGGCCTTCAATGTATTTTTCAATGTATTGAATACCTTCATGTATTTGTACATTGTAATGAAATCAACCCTAATATTTCATTTTTCCTAACCCCATGTTTGATAATCTCTCTTGGTACTGCAGTACACCCGTTCTTTTAATATCCTTGAATGCTTATAAAATTATCGCCTATACTTTGTGTAATTTTTTAAGGACATTGTCCCAGTTTATGACAAAGAGATATTCCATTAGTCAATAGAAACTTTCCTTCCTGAAGTAGTGATTTTGTAACCCCATATTATTATTTATTATTAGTATTATTATTTTTGTGATCATTATTACCTAAATGACCTCTAACCTATACTTTTGAAACTCTGCCTCACATATTGGGTAAAATTAGGTCTACATGTTTCCTTGTGAGAGTTAATTGTAAGAGAAAATAACTATTTTGGTATTGTCAATAACCTATTCCCTGGCTGGACATGAAAATGTATGCTTCCCAATTTATATCAGGGTAGTTGAAGTCCCCCATAACAATTATTTCACCCTGATTTACTCCCTTATCTATTTCTTTTGAGTACCTTTTCAGCTTTCTCCATTATACTTGGAGACTTCTAACAAACCTCTATCAGTATTTTATTATTCTTTCTCTCTGCCCAATTTTCACTCAAAGAGACTGTACATTTTCATTACCCTCACATATATTATCATGCAGATTCAGTTTTAGGGAAAACTTTACATACATATAAGCAAACCCCTTAACTTGCTTATTTGTACGGTCATGCCTAAACAGACTATAGCCCTGAAAAAAATAACAGCCAAGTCATAGTTGTCATCCAGCCATGACTCTAGTATTCTCATTATATCATAATTTTCTTCCTATATTATTAATTTGAATTCTATCCCTCCTGTTAGTGAAGCTTTTCACATTAGTATATGTGCACTTTATATATTTCACTATATCGCTATTCTTTATTACTGTATTAACCATTCTAACCCCTTCCCCCATTCCAGTTCTACTCTCATTAATTTGTCCCAGGTCACTATCTACACTACCTTCCCATTCTGTCCAGTAAATGCCTCCTCCTCTGTCCCTAGTTTAAGCACACCTCTAACCTTCTAGTCATTCCTTCCTCAGCACAACTGTACCCTGCCGATTGAGACACATCTATTACCTATAATAAAACCTGTAGCCAACAGAGAAGACAGCTCATTTCTCCAGGAAATTGAAGCCCTACACCAATTCCTGAGCCATGCTTTCCTAATTTCCTGCAGCCTGTGTGGCGTGGCACGTGGTTCAGGTAATATTTAAGAGATTACTTCCTTTTAGGAGCTTGTGTTAAACTTAAGACCCATATCCCTGAAATGATTTCTAAAGACCTTCCATCTACCTCAACTTAATCTTCAACATCCCCTCTTAGTAATCTATCAACCTGATCAACGATGTGTTGAACTAAAGCGCTAGGAAGATTGTTCGACGACCCTGCTTTTTGTGATAGATAGCCCTATCTGTGCACCTGATAATTGATTTCCCTACTACCACCAGCTGTCTTGCCTAACTTGTACTCCTATTTCTGTCTTTACTGAGGCAGGTACCCCCTTGCCTTCCACTGGATGTGTACTCACATCCCCCTCATCTCTCATTTTAGCAAACTTGGTTGTGCCGGTTGAGGGCAAGCCTCCCTGATACACTTTCCTTTACACCACATTTTACCTATCACTCAACCAGCTGTCTCATTGCCCTACAGCTTCATGTTAACATCATCCTCCATATCTACTCCAGCAAGTATCTGTTAAATGAGTAGCAATTTCCTTACCTTGTTATCTATGGATCTTAGTGCTGCAAGCTGCTCATTTAGATCAAGTAGCTGGGCTTCTAAAAGCTTAACATGCACACACTGTGCACAGCAGTATGCAGCAGACCAGGACTAGCCTTCCGTCTCATGCTCCACATAAAACATCTGCATCTCTGGCTGCTATGGGCATAAAATGGGACAAACTTGTGGTGTGGCACCCATGCTCCCCTGACCTCAACCCCATTGAGAACCTCTGGAGCATCATCAAAAGGAGTGTCTATGATTGCGGGAGGCAGTTCACATCTATGCAACAGCTCTGGGAGGGTATTCTGTCCTCATGCAAAACAATTGTAGCAGAAAGCATCCAAAACCTGACAAATTCAATGGACGAGAGAGTTCAGAAGCTCCTTTCAAACAAGCGGTCCTATGTGCAAATGTAACATCACCTAGAATAAAGTTTTGAGTTGAAAACTGTTTGATTTCTGTTTGTAATAACCGGCTAATGCTTATTATTGCAAAAATGACCATTTTTTTGTTCTTTATTAAAATGAAAAGGTTGAAAACTCTGCTGTGCATAATAATTTGGAACATGCATTTTGAGTGCAGTTTGAGTTTTTTATTTTTTAAAAAATATACTGTTATCATAGACAGTTTGTACAAAAACCTTTCAATTGTACTCTAATAGTTATTTGACTGGAAAATTACAATGACTGCAATTCATATAGGTAATTTGGGAACATCTGAGAAAATATTATTTGCATAATAATTTGGAACACAGTGTAGTGTTGAGCGAATTTGTTCGGCAAATGTTCAAAAGTTTCAAATTCAGCACGAATATGGCACATTTGAATTCGTGATCGCAAAGGCGAGCAAATCTTCTTAAAATCGGAAAAGTTTGACAAATTTGCACAGGACGGAGAATACAGGGCAACCACGGCGGTTTGAACAGTTTTGTTAGGATAGTGCAAGTGTATGATGAGCGGTGACATGTGCCAGGTAAGTGTGGGGGCTGTGGAGAGCTTAGAACAGGTCAGATTAGCGGCGCACTGATTTTTTTTATTTTTTTTTCCTGTGGGCGGTAACTTTAACTGAGGAAAGCTTGGCCAGCCAATCATAGCGCATGACGCATCTACACTGTCCAGACATAAGGGCTTCTGCAATTGGCTGCTTAAATCACATGTGCTCTCAATATAAAAAGCGACCATGTTCCCTCAGCGTCATTATATCTATGTCACTGCTGGAGACAGACGCAGCTCCGTGTTCTCCTGTGTAATGCGAGATATTAGCTAGATAGATGGGCGCTTGTGTGGTAGTCAGATAGTGTAGATAATTCCTGGCCTGTGTACCACTGCAACAACTAATGTAGCACATTTTTGTTGTTCTTATGCAAGTACTGAGATTCTGACAGAAACAGAGGGCCCATGCCATACAACAGTGCTGTGCACCGCTAGTATAGAGCTCCATGTCTCAGTATACCTTGAATCTTTTTTTGCACATGCTAATGTGATCAAGCAAGCGCAGTGCACCTTTTCATTTAGTGGGGTTGAAATTGTGCTCTGCAGAGCTTTTTATTGCAGAGCACAAAATCTGTTTTTTTTTCTGTTGCTATTGTGATATTGAAAGATGTGTGCACTAAAGTTTTTTTTAATGTCAGATATTATTTTAGTGGAGTTGAACTTCAGGTGGTTTCAGAGTAAAAAGATACATTTTTTCTCTTGCTGCGCCCAGTCCAAAAAATATTTTTTCCTGTTCTATAAGCCAGCTACTACGTCAGTGGCGGTCAAATTCAGTTTCTATGCACAGTCAAACCTATATACATTTTTGGTTGGCAGGCAGAGTCCACCAAAGGTTTTTACTGTGGCAAAGTTGATCCAGTCTACTGAAAGGCACATCCTATTTTAGTGGCGTTGAACTTGTCCTGGTTTGACAGTAAAAAAAAAACTTCTCTTTCTAGGCCCAGTCCAAAAAATATTTTTTCCTGTGCCAAAAGTCATACAGTGCTATAAGCCAGCTACTACGTCAGTGGTGGTTGTTACGAGTCCGGGTGGTGGAACCTCTGTGCTTCGGTGCAAGGAGGGACCAGAGGGGCATGACTAAGTGCCTACTTGGCCTGACCAAGGTCGCACGGTGGCTCAATCGACTCCGTGAACTAGGGAGGGACTGAGCAGGGGGACCAGGTGCCACCCTGGGACCGACCTTGTGTGACAGCAGGTGACTCCCATGGGTCAGATGGCAGGAACTGACCAGTACAGCAGATGAGCACGGTAGGAAGGTTGACAGGTGGTCCGGGTAGATAGGCAGGCAGGTACGGCGGGTTACAGGCAGGTGCTTCCAGGTAAGCAGGCTGGCGGGAATGACAGGTAACAGAAAGGAGCTTCCAGGTAGGCAGGCTGGCGGGCACAACAGGTAACAGACAGGTGCTTCCAGGTAAACAGGCTGGGGAGCACGGCAGGAAACTGGCAGTTAGACTGGCGAGCAGGACTGACAAGCAGACTGGCGGGCAGGACTGACAGGCAGCAGGACCTGAGGGCTGTAGCAAGTGTTAGCACACGGAACAACAATCTTGCACAGGCACCTCCATATTGGAGGAGGTGCTTTAAATAGGGGAAGTCCTCCGGCCATTGGCCGGGTACTTTTTAGGATGACGCGAGCGGCCCCTTCAAGAGGGATGGAGCGTGCGCGCCCTAAGCACAGTGCCGGGAAGCTTCGCACAGTGCGCGCCATAGTGGCAGCAGGATGGACCAGGGCCGTGGCGGTGAGGGGAACGGCGTCTCTGCCCGGCAGGAGGCAGAGACGCCGATGTTACAGCGGTCAAAGTCAGCTGGACGCAGAGCTTATGCAGAGTAACCCAAAAATCAGCTGGCTAGATCTGAGTTTGAAATATTTTGTAGCATATATTCTATGTCATACTGGTCTCATCCACATTCAAAAAAAAATTTCTTCTATTCCTAAAGTAATACATCATGGGACAACTCAGTTTGAAATTGTTTGGAGAATATCACGTAGGTTTTATCGGCCTCATGCACACTAACACATTTCTTTTGTCTGTTAGTAATGTTATACGGCAGGCCATTTCTTACCTTGTCATTTAGTGTCGCTAAAATTCAAGTGTGTGCTGAGCTATTGCATAGGAAAAAACATTTTTTTCTTTAGTTAATTGCCAGCTCCTACCACTGTATCTGACCAACATGAGTGGGAAAAAGAGAGGGCGTGGTAGAAGGGGGAATAGGCTTGGTGTTTAAGGTGTACGTTGGGTACGTGGTAATGTTAGTGAAAGCACTAGTGAACCAACACAAACAGGTCCTATCCAAAGACAACTGACAACTTATGTTAGTGGACGGCCTACTGCACACCCTTCCTTTGGCAGCACCACAGTGATACGCCTTGTTGATAAGGCCAGAAAGAGCAGGTGCTCTAATGGATGGCAAGCTTTGCTTCCAGTGGCCTCTCCTCTTCTTCCTCCACCTCAACATCACACTCAATACAGTGCACAGAGGTGGCACCCCAATTACCCATGCTTCCCCCTGCATCACAACAGTCCAACTGCCCAACTGACTGTAGAGAACCACAGATGGGAGAGTCTGTAGAACTGTTCACCCATTCTACACCATGGGCATCAGAAGTGTACTCCAAACAGTCACAGAGTCAAGGGGAGGAAAGCATCTGCACCGATGCTCAAATTTTTTTTAGCTTAGATTCGAGGCAGGACGAAGTAGGGTCCGAGTAGTTTCCTGGCCCTCATCACCAGACTTTAACCGCAAGGCAGGGAGGTGATCCCGATGAGACTCAGATACCTGAAGCTCATGCGGACAGTACTGTGCTGTCAGGGCAACAAGAGGAGAGGGGTCACTCTGATAACATTGGGGGTCATTGATAACACATTGATATCACATTGGATGATGATGAGGTTGAAGATCCTACTTAGTGTGAACCCAGAGTCACGCAGCCGAGTAGCTCATCTGAGGAGGTGGAGGAGGAAGATGAGGAGGTTACATTTCGCACACAGAGTGATGCAAGCACGAGGAGCACTGCATCCTTAGCCACAACCGTGACTGTGGCCAGCAGCGGTCACAGGTCTGCAGCTCGCAGGGGCAGCAAGGGTTGCCTAGCAGGGGCCTTTTTTGTCACTGCAAAGGATGAGCCAACTCATGTTATCAGAAAACTTTGTGATAAAAAACTCAGTAGAGGGAAAAACTGCAATAATTTGACTACTACATGCATGAATGTTCACATGCTCAAATAACATTCTTTACATTGGGAATCTTACTGCGCTGAAATGCGGACCTGCGCACCTCAACAACCATCAGCTGCCCCATCAAACGCATCCGCTGCTTCTTCCTCCTCTGTTACCATGCCAAGTATTGTCACGCAGGTCTCCCATCGCAGAAACTTCAGATATTTACCCGCTCCAGTCAGGCTGAGTGACAGCCCATCAGCTGTAACGGAAGCAGACACGCCTGCTGGGTTTGTTTCACCGTGCACACCGCATGTTTCTCAATCCACCATAACATCTGCACCTCACTCATGCTCCACTAGTTTTTCCAGTTCACCATACTCCGCCCTCTCTCAGCACCTTAGCCAGCCCTCGGTCCCGCAGTTGTGGTCGCGTAAAAGATTGTTTCATCCTACGCATGAAAAAGCTAAGAGGTTGAACTCCACCATCTCAAATCTGTTGGCAACGGAAATGCTGCCTTTCTGCCTGGTAGATACAAACGGTTTAAAAAAACTGATGGCCGTCACAGTCCCCCAGTACCAGATGCCCAGTAGTCATTACTTCTCTAAGAAAGCTGTGCCTGCGCTACACCAGCATGTCGCAGACAAAATCACTGGTTCCTTGTCTAAATCTACGTGTGCCAGGGTGCATTTCACCACAGACACCTGGACGAGTAAGCATGGCCAAGGGTGCTACATCTTGCTGACTGGGCACTGGGTGTCTCTGGTGGCTGTGGGGGCAGGTGGGGAAGGGGCTGCTCCACAAATCTTGGAATCCCCAAGGCTTGCAGAAGAAACCTCTGTATTTCCCACTTCCTCCGTTGCTTCTGCATCCTCCACCTCCTCTATGGCCTCTACCTGCGCACTCAACCTCTGCCTTAACGAGACACGCGTTCCAAGGGTGCGGAGCGAATACACACCACCCCTGTACTGCGCAGTCAGGGCTCACTGTAATCAGGCAGTCTTCAAATTAATATGCCTTGGAGATCGCAGTCATACAGGTGACGAGTTGTGGGCAGCTCTTCAGGCTCAGTTTGAGCAATGTCTGTCTCCGCTGTACCTAGAGCCAGGGAAGGCCATGTGCAATAACGGTGCGAACCATGCCTTGTATGGCTCACATCCTCAACCTGGTGGTACAGCGATTTCTCCACCACTATCCTGTCCTGGATGAGCTGCTTCACAAAGTATGGAGGCTGTGTGCTCACTTCCACCGTTTGCACCCCTCATATCATCGACTTGCATTGATACAGAGGTCTTTGTCCGTGCCAGTTAACAGGTTGATCTGCAATGTGCCGACGCGGTGGAATTCAACTCTGCACATGTTGCAGCGACTGTGGCAGTAGCAATGAGCTCTGACGCAGTATGTCATGACGTATAGCTTGGGGCAACGCAGTACGGACTTGGGGCATATCACGTTTGTGGAGTGGGAACAGATTAAGGACCTCTGCATCCTTCCGCATGGTTTTGAAATGGCTACTAAACTGGTTAGCGCTGCTGATGCCATCATCAGCATCACTATTCTGGTCATATACATGCTGGAGCAAACTTTGAATAAGCTGCAGCAGGAGCTGGTTGCCCCAGAAGAAGAGGAGGATGCGGAAGGGATACCAATGTCTCAAAATTCCAGACTGTCGTCACACAGGCGGATGACAAGGGATGGTGGATTACTGCGATTGAGGGGTTTTGGTGATACCAGGCAAACTGTTAGTGAAGGTGCAAGAATTGAAAAACTAAAGGAGGAGGAAGAGGTGATTGGTGAGCAGCTGTCAGAGGATGAAGAGGATAATCATCCCCTCTCGTTTGAACGTGGTTGGCAGGAGGGGACAGAGGAAACAAGCATCAGTGTTACGCAGCCCACAATACAGCCTGGCTTTGGACCTCCTGGAAGAGCCCGACATATGAGTGCCTTCTTGATGCTGCTACATGATCCCGGTATTGTTAGGATTCGAAATAATGCTGACTACTTGGTTGCCACTCTGTTAGATCCACGTTATAAGAGTCAATTTTGCCAGATGCTTCCCCCCCTGGAAAGTGACCCACTTAGGTTGGAGTATTAAAACAAGCTTTTAAGCAACCTTAATAGAGGTTTTCCCCAAGATAACAGTGAGGCACACAGTGTGCATCGCAGCTGTAGTCTTTCAACCTCCGGCACGTCAGTTCGTCAACACCAAAACATTAGCAGCAGCAGCAGAGTGAGTGGCAGAAGCAATTTCTGGGGGTCCTTTCACACATTTTTTGCACCAAGGACTTTTGCACCCCAATTGCAGACGGTACAGAGTAGACGATGCTGTAGTTTTGAGTTTGCTGCAATGCTCTCTTGAAATTGCAGTCTGTGATATGGCTTCTGTGCCTGCTCTTGCTGCAGCTGCAGGTTTTAGGCCCTAATTTTGGGAAATGTGGAGAATTCTGATTGTGTCTCCATCCATTGGGTTGGCTGAAGTGGGACAAGTTTGGGTCTGCGTTAAACTACTTGTAGTCTGATGACATTGATGGCACTTCGGTGGTGGTAGGCCCTCATTTAGGGCAATGTGAATTCTCCTGGTTAGGTCTACATCTCCTGGGTTGGCTGTACTGGAACAGGTGTGGGTCTTATTTACACTATTTCTACTGTAGTGAAATTGATTAGACATTGCTAATGTCTGCCACTAATTTTTTGAAATGTGGAGAATCATGATTGGGTCTCCATCTATTGGGTTGGCTGTAGAGGAACTGGTTTTGGCCTCCTTTGCAATACTTATACTCTAGTGAAATTGATGCCACTTTGGTGGTGTTTGTTAGGCCATAATTTAGGGCAATGTGAACACTCCTGATTAAGTCTCCATCTCTTGGGTTGTCTGTACTGGAAGAGATGTGGGTCTCATTTACACTATTTCTACTATAGTGAAATTGATTACACTTTGCTGGCGTTTGCCGTTAATTTTTGGAAATGTGGGGAATCCTGAATGGGTCTCCATCCAGTGGGTTGAATGTAGTGGAAGAGGTTTTGGTCTCCATGCATGTCTATAGTTATACTGTAGTGAAATTGAGTATTTGGTGCAGATATTATTCTCCCCAAACGGGTACACAAACATGATAAACTCTAAATTGATTTTCAATAAACCATCAGCCGCCCCATCAAACACCTCTGCTGCTTCTTCCTCCTCCTCTGTTACCGTGCCAAGTTGTGTCACGCAGGTGTCCAAAAGAACCAGCTGTATACCCGCTGCAGTTAGGCTGAGTGACAGCCCGTCAGCTGTAAGTGATGCGGACATGCCTGCTGTGTTTGCTCCTCTGAGCACACCACACGTTTCTCAATCCACCGTAACATCTCCGCCTGCACCTCACTCATGGTCTATCGGTATGTCCGTTTCACCATACTCTGCCTTCTCTCAGCACTGCAGCCAACCCTCAATCCCGCTGTTGTGATCACGTAAAAGATTGTTTCATCCTACACATGACAAAGCTAAGAGGTTGAACTCCACCATCTCCAATCTGTTGGCAACAGAAATGGTGGTCTTAGGCCCTATTTTTTAAAATGTAAACACTTCCGATTGAGTCTGCATCTCCTGGGTTGGCTGTAGTGGGACAAGTATGGGTCTGCGTTAAAGTACTTGTAGTCTGATGACATTGATGCCACTTCAGTGGTGTTAGGCCTTTATTTAGGGCAATGTGAACACGCCTGGTTAGGTCTCCATCTCCTGGGTTGGCTGTACTGGAAGAGGTGTGGGTCTTATTTACACTATTTCTACAGTAGTGAAATCGATGCCACTTTGCTGGCGTCTGCCACTAATTTTTTGAAATGTGGGTCTCCATCTATTGGGTTGGCTGTAGAGGAACCTTCCTGTTCTGCAGTCTAAGTTGTGTAAGGTTGCGTACCAGTCCTTGCTGCACTCCTGATACAGACTCTGCCTGCTGCACTCCGGTTAGAGACTCTACCTGCTGCACTCTAATACAGACTCTGCCTGCTGCACTCTGATACAGACTCTACCTGCTGCACTCCTGATACAGACTCTGGCTGCTGCACTCTAATACAGAGTCTGCCTGCTGCATTCCTGATACAGACTCTGCCTGCTGCACTCCTGATACGGAGTCTGCCTGCTGCACTCCTGATATAGACTCTGCTTGCTGCACTCCTGATACAGACTCTGTCTGCTGAACTCTAATACAGACTCTGCTTGCTGCACTCTGATACCGACTCTGCCTGCTGCGCTCCTGATACAGACTCTGCCTGATGCACTCGGATACAGACTCTGCCTGTTGCACTATTATACAGACTCTGCCTGCTGCATTCTGATATAGACTCTGCTGGCTGCTCTCTGATATAGACTCTGCCTGCTGCACTCTGATACACTCTGCCTGCTGCACTCCTGAAACAGACTCTGCCAGCTTCACTCCTGACACAGACTCTGTCTGCTGCACTCCTGATACAGACTCTGCCTGCTGCAATCCTGATACAGACTTTGCCTGCTGCACTCTAATACAGACTCTGCCTGCTGCACTCTGATACAGACTCTGCCTGCTGCACTCCTGATACAGACTCTGGCTGCTGCACTCTAATACAGAGTCTGCCTGCTGCATTCCTGATACAGACTCTGCCTGCTGCACTCCTGATACAGAGTCTGCCTGCTGCACTCCTGATATAGACTCTGCTTGCTGCACTCCTGATACAGACTCTGTCTGCTGAACTCTAATACAGACTCTGCTTGCTGCACTCTGATACAGACTCTGCCTGATGCACTCCGGATACAGACTCTGCCTGTTGCACTATTATACAGACTCTGCCTGCTGCACTCTGATATAGACTCTGCCTGCTGCACTCTGATACACTCTGCCTGCTGCACTCGTGAAACAGACTCTGCCAGCTTCTTCACTCCTGACACAGACTCTGCCTGCTGCACTCCTGATACAGACTCTGCCTGCTGCACTCTGATACAGACTCTGCCTGCAGCAATCCTGATACAGACTTTGCCTGCTGCACTGTGATACAGACTCTGCCTGCTGCACTACGATACAGACTCTGCCTGCTGCACTCTGATACAGACTCTGCCTGCTGCACTTTGATACAGACTCTGCCTGCTGCACTCTGATACAGACTCTGCCTACTGCACTCTGATACAGACTCTGCCTACTGCACTCTGATACAGACTCTGCCTGCTGCACTCCTGATACAGACTTTGCCTGCTGCACTCTGATACAGACTCCATCTATTGGGTTGGCTGTAGTGGAACCTTCCTGTTCTGCAGTCTAAGTAGTGTAAGGTTGCGTACCAGTCCTTCCTGCACTCCTGATTCAGACTCTGCCTGCTGCACTCCTGACATGGACTCTGCCTGCTGCACTCCTGATACAGACTCAGCTTCCTGCACTCTGATACAGACTCTGCCTGCTGCACTCTGATACAAATTCTGCCTCCTGCACTCTGATACAAACTCTGCCTGCTGCACTCCTGATACAGACTCTGCCTGCTGCACTCTGATACAGACTCTGCCTGCTGCACTCTTGATACAGACTCTGCCTGCTGCACTCGTGATACAGACTCCGCCTGCTGCACTCTCATACAGACTCTGCCTGCTGCACTCCTGATACAGACTCTGCCTGCTGCACTCTGATACACTCTGCCTGCTGCACTCCTGATACAGACTCAGCCTGCTGCACTCTGGCACAGACTCTGCCTGCTGCACTCTGATACAGATCCTGCCTGATGCACTCTGACATAGACTCTGCCTGCTGAACTCTGATACAGACCCTGCCTGCTGCACTCTGATACAGACTCTGCATGCTGCACTCCTGATATAGACTCTGCCTGCTGCACACCTGATACAGCCTATGCCTGCTGCACACCTGATACAGCCTATGCCTGCTGCACTCTGATACAAACTCTGCCTGCTGCACTCTGATACACTCAGCCTGCTGCACTCCTGAAACAGACTCTGCCTGCTTCACTCCTGAAACAGACTCTGCCTGCTTCACTCCTGACACAGACTCTGCCTGCTGCACTCCTGATACAGACTCTGCCTGCTGCACTCTGATACAGACTCTGCCTGCTGCACTCTGATACAGACTCTGCCTGCTGCACTCTGATACAGACTCTGCCTGCTGCACTCCTGATACAGACTCTTCCTTATGCACTCCTCATACAGACTCTACCTGCTACACTGTGATACAGACTCTGCCTGCTGCACTCTGATACAGACTCTGCCTGCTGCACTCTGATACAGACTCTGCCTGCTGCACTCTGATACAGACTCTGCCTGCTGCACTCTGATACAGACTCTGCCTGCTGCACCATCTAGTCTGTCCTACTGGGTCCAGCTGCTGTGCATCCGTTGGTCTGTCTTGGAGTGGCACCTGGTGTTTATCGGGAGCCAAGTCTAGTGAACAGTCCGGTGCTCGCTTAGTCACACCCCTCCAGGCTCTCCGGGGTCCGTGGCACAGTGGTTCCACAAACCACGTCTGTGACAGTGGGCACTCGCAGGCAGGGTCCTCTCTCCTGTTGTACCAGTCGGTGACCCCTTTTGACTGTAAAGCGCAACTGAATAAATGTCGCTGTCATAGTAATAATAATTATAGTACTAGTACTCTGGGTCAATTGATGGCACTTCCCTGGTGTGTATACCTAATTTGATATTTGATGTGTTTTGGCAGCTTTTGGTCCCGTTTCTAGGTGTTGTATATGCATTTTTTGGTCCCCCCATTGACTCCTATTGGATTCAGAAATGTTCGACGAACATTCGGCGAATAAATTCGGCAAATATCAGTTTGTTCGGCGAACTTTTCCGAGCCGAACATTGATATGTGCGCTCATGCCTATACTCTACCTTCCAACTGTTACCCAGCTAGTTGCCTCATGGTCATATAGCTCCATGCTACCATTGTCTCCCACATCTCCAGCAAGCAACTGCTCAGCAAGCAGCAAACTCCTGTAAATATTGATAGTGGATCGTACCGCTCTAAGATTCTATTTTAGTAATGGGCTTTCAAACACTTAACGTTGACACAGTGCACAGCACTATACACCTTCAAATGGCTGTTAAAGGAATTCAAACATGAAACAAAATGTACACTGGATGGCACTGCTCATTTTACCAGTCGGGATTGCTGAAAAACATGAATATATAGAAAAATACAAACAGTGAATTAACTGTCACTCCCTTCTAAAGTCCCTGAATGAAAGTAACTGATTCTCAAATCACACACTTAAGAAGAAACACACTTTAGATAAAATTCTCGCAAGCTCACTCACTCGTTTTTTCACATGCTTTTTCAGATACTTTCATGTCCTTATCTGCAATGCAATACAGTAATGTTTTCATATAAGGAATGACAGTGTTGTGGCTATAGTTCATAACAGTGGATAGTGTGATGGTTATAGTTCAGAAACTTGGACAGGGTAGCAGTTATATTTCATAAAGCAGGTTAGTGTAGTGGTTATAATTTATCAGAGCAGATAGTGTGGCAGTTTTAGTTTATAAGGGCGACAATATGATGGTTATAGTTCATAAGAGAGGACAGTGTGACAGTTACAGCAAACAATGGGTCTGGTGTGGAGTCATTATTTTATATGAGAGGACAGTATAGAGCCAAATTACTATAAGAGTGATAGTGTGTAGGTCATATTTTGTATAGGTAGTATAGAGAGGAGAAACTATTTATTCATGGACACAGAATGTGCAGATATTTTTCATTAAGAGCATACTACAATAATTATTTTGTCATTAAGGGCACCGTGTTGTGGTATGCTGCATAAAAAAGTCTGCATGTCAGCTGTGGATGTGATAATTCATCATGGTGACTGGTCCAGATAGAGAAGAAAGAGATGACAACAGCACAATATGATAAGATATTATCTAGAAGGTACCTGGATGTAATTGTTTATTTGTGACAATGACAATGTCTAATTAATAATGTTGAATTGTAGGTTAGTAGGAGCTAACTTGAATGTATAATTAATCACTGTGCTAAGTTTGTTGCTATATACATGTACTATCCCGACACTGAGTTCACTTACTGATGATGGTTCAGGTACTGAATTGATGTACTGATGGTAGGTCTGGTGTATTCATGTACCAAAAATGTTTTGATTCTGTATTCTGTACTGATAGTAATTCTTGTCATCTATTCATGTAATGATGGTGGTTCTGAAAATGTATTTGCGTGTTGATAATAATTCTGGTTTTCTATTCTATATTGATGATGGTTCTTGTGATGTATTCATATACTGATAGTTGACGTAGTGCTGTATTAATGCCGTGATAATGATGGTTCTGGTGATGTAGGCAGGCACCGGTGGTGGTGCTGGTGATGCATTCATTTACTGATGATGTTCTTGTGATGTAATCATCTACTGATGATAATTCTGGTGTTGTATTTGTTAGAATCTATTTTGTTTTACTATCGGCCATCTTGTTGTGGTTTGCTGGCTTCTAGTCTTTTCCTCTGGTGCTGGGCTTCTTGGTCACGTGATCTCTGCACCCTTTATTACTCAGCACCTGGCTCCCATTCCCCGCTGGACATCAGTGTTGTAACGCTCGTGCTCTGGCTAAGTATCCTTGTTTAGTTCTACTTGCTTTGGACTATAATCACCACAAAAGTTAGCTGATATAGCAAAGCAATGGTAATTGTGTGTCATTCAGAATACAAAACCTAGAAAGGGACACATCAAATTCAGAGTATGATCATAAAATCACAAAATTTATTAGGTCATAAGGTTAAAACAGAATAAAGAAATAAGGGAAAAGGGGGTAAAAAATGTAATCTAAGGAGGGGGCATACAATGGGAAATACATCAGTAAAAATCAAAGCTGGATGAAAAAGTGACTCACATATTCATATAACAACTGTAACCACAGTGGGAAAAAGGTTCACTGAAGTATGTAGGTGTAAACAACAAAACCACAATCTAAGGCTGCGTGCCCACGTTGCGGATTACAAGCGTTTTTTATGCGGAATTTCCGCAGCGGAAACACTTGTAAAACGCTTGGTAATCCGCACCCCATGGTCCCCAATGGGATTCCGCAAGTTCTATGCACATGCTGCGGATTTTTCCGCAGCGTTTATGCTGCGTTCAAAAATCCGCAGCATGTCAATTAATTTTGCGTTTCCGCAAGCGGAATTGCCTTTGTGCAATGCATTAAAAAACGCAAGGCAATTCCGCATGTGGAAAACGAGCGATAAACGCACGAAAAACGCGCGATAAACGCGTGCGGAATTCCGCATGCGTTTTTCCGGGAGAGGACTTGCAGAAATGAAGCAGAAATTTTCTGCTTCATTTCTGCAACGTAGGCACATAGCTTAGATTGGAGCGAAGGCATGAAAAGATAAATAAATAAAGTGCACAGTGCTACATGTAAACTAATAATGCCCCCAGCTAGGTGTTCAATAGATTAGTATATAGCATAATATATAGCAAGTGAATATTTAACAGTTGTAGAAGAACATGAGCCCAAATTACAATGGAATTGATGAGAAATACTGACCCCCTGGACGCCACACCTCACATCGGTAATTTTTTTACTCCCTTTTCCCTTATTTTTTTATTCTGTTTTTAACATTTTGACCTAATAAATTTTGTGATTTTATGATCATACTCTGAATTTGATGTGTCCCTTTCAAGGTTTTGTGTTTTCGTTGCTTTGGACTATTGTTATCCTGAGACTTCTTGTTCCGCCAGTTTTGTTTCCTTTGATTTTCATTTCTGCTACTAACTTTTCTGTTAGGAGGTCTCCTGCTTTTGCTCCCAGTCCTTAGATCTTTTAGGGACCCCTTTCCCCTTCCTACAGGTCTTCGTTTGAGTTCAGTGCAGGAGTTTCTGTGGGGCTATTCATAAGGAATAGGGCACCCACCCCAGCGTAGGGTAAAGCTGAGTCTCAGTGCAGGGACAGCTTTTCCCTCCTATTCCTTAGTTCTAAGTTGCCGAACATAACAGTATGTCCAGCCGCGTTTAAAAAGAAAAAAAGTTTTTTTTTTCTTTTTCTTCTTCTCCTCTCCTCTTCCTGGATTTTCTTCAGTATGGTTACCGTCCAGGAGCTTGCTCAACGCTTGCAAGGGTTGACTCTGGAGGTTGCCAATCTTCAGCAGTACGTGAATAAATAGCCTGCAGAACGCTATGAAGAACATAAGGTAGGAAACGACAGGTTGTTTTTCATTTAAAAATGCTTGTTTGTTGTATTTTCGGCTCACACCTAGATCTTCTGGGAGTGAACTACAGCGTGTAGGAATTATTATGTCTCTATTGCGTAAGGAACCTCAAATCTGGGTGTTTTCCTTGTCTCCTGATGATCTTTGTTTGAGGTCTGTGGAGGCATTTTTTGATGCCATGGGTTTGCTATATGATGATCCTGATCGGGTTACATCATCTGAGGCAGAGCTCAGACGTCTCAAACAGGGTTCTCTTGATGCTGAGAATTAATACAGCCTGTTCAGATGATAGTCTGCAGAGGTCAGGTGGAACAACCCTGCACTCAAGTTTCAGTTTCTGGCAGGCTTGAAAGTGTTAAAGATTTGCTCATTGCATTTCCTGCACCTGATACTTTGCAAGTTGCCATGCAGTTAGCTATCCATGTGGATAGAAGGTTGAGGGCTAGACAGAATGAGGAGAAGTTTCAGGTATTACTGGATTCTGTTTCTCACGATATTCCTGCCAACACTGGGGAACCTATGCAGTTCGGGGCAATGTCATCCCACTCCAAGAAGAGGGACAGGAGGTTCTCTGAGGGACTTTGCTTTTATTGCGGTAAGGCTGATCATTTTTTAATGCAATGTGAGGTTCGCTTAAGGAAAGAAAAAAAAATGGTCAGTAGAAATAACACTCCCGTTCGCATTGTGTTTTTACTTTCTGCTGAGGTGTTTTTTCCTGGTAAATACCACCTGTCAGGGTCGTTTGATTGAGTTTCAGGTTATGGTGGATTGTGGTTCTGCACTTAATTTGATTGATCAACAATTTCTTGAAAAGTATAAGTTTGATTTTGAACCTTTGTCGTCTCCTTTTCCTGTGGTGGCCATTGTTAATACTCCCCTGGAGCATGAGAGCATTCTTCAAAATGTCACTGGGTTTCCGCTTACTATGAATAGGGAACATCAGGAGCAGATTGACTTATTTGTACTTGCTAAGTTGCCTTCCCTGGTCGTCCTGGGGTTGCCCTGGTTAAAAGTGCATATGTTAGAACCTTGCTGTTAGGTTTTTTTTCCTTTGCTGGTCACATGACCTTGTTGGCCTATTTAGTCCTGCTCCGCCCTTCTGGCTTTGCTGGACTTCATTGTATATCTACTTTCTAGCTAGCCTGTGCTCTGTATCTAACTCTGTTAGTTTGCTTGGTCTACGGACCTCTATGTTCTATCTATTTTGTTTGTTCGTCTGTCTGCTACTATTTCTGTTAGGAGGTGTCCCATATTCCTCCCAGTCCTTAGTACTTGTAGGGATTCCCTCCCCACATCTATAGGTCTTCGTACAGACTAGATTAGGACTTTAGCAGGTCTGATCGCAGGATCAGGTTCCCTGTTACATCGTAGGGATTCAGCTGAGTCTCATAGTAGGGACAGATCTCCTCTCTTTCCTTAGCTCTGGTAGCAGAACATAACAGTAAGTCCAGCCAGCAAATTCTCTAAGGAAAGATTTTTCTGTTCCATCATGGTGTCGGTTCAGGATTTGGCTCATCGCCTGCAGGGACTCTCTCTGGAGGTGGCCGAGCTCCGTCAGCACGTGAGTAACTGTCCTGGAGCACATTTCTTGGAGCCTAAGGTATGTTTGCCGGATTTGTTTTTTGGTGAACACCGAGAATTTTTTTCATTTAAAAATGCTTGCTTATTGTATTTTCGTTTGAGACCTAAGTCCTCTGGGGATGAATCCCAGCGCGTAGGGTTCATAATGTCACTTTTGCGCAAAGAGCCTCAGGAGTGGGCCTTTTCTTTGCAACCTAGTGATTCATGCTTCAGATCAGTGGATAGTTTTTTTTCTGCTTTGGGACTATTATATGATGATCCTGACCGTGTCGCATCAGCTGAGACTGAGTTGAGACGTCTAAAACAAGGATCGGGTAATGTGGAAAAATATTGTACACATTTTCATCGTTGGTCCACTCAAACAGGGTGGAACGATTCTGCTCTGAAAAGTCTATTTCTTGCTGGGCTCAGTGAAAGGGTTAAAGACCTGCTAATTGCTTATCCTACACCTGAAGATTTGCAACAGGCTATGCAATTAGCTATACGGGTGGATAGAAGACTGCGTGCTAGGGTTAATGAGAGCAAATCCTCTGCTATGTCAGTTTCTGGTTATGATAATGTGTGTACTAACAGTGGTGAACCGATGGAGATTGGATCGGTGGCACCTCGCTCTCAAGAAAAAGACCGTCGTTTTTCGCAAGGCTTGTGTTTCTACTGCGGAAAATCTGGTCATTTGATTAAAGGCTGTGAGCTTCGTATGAAGAAAGAAAAAAAAATGGTCAGTCACGCCCGTATTGCCTGTTTAAATTCCAAGGGTATATTTTTAGCTGCTTCCACGATTGCTCAGGAAAAATTAATGGAATTTCGGGTGTTTGTTGATTGCGGGTCTACACTGAATGTAATTGATGGGGGATTCGTGGAAAAACTCAATTTAAAACCTGAACCTTTGTCATCCCCCATTGCTGTGGTTTCTGTGGATGGCTCCCCTTTGAAGAATATTACTCTCAAGGTCAGTGAATTTCCTCTCACTATTAATGGTGTTCACCATGAGAAATTGGATTTGGTAGTGTTGAATAACTTGCCTTCTCCAGTAATATTGGGTTTGCCCTGGTTAAAATTTCACAATCCTGTACTGGATTGGTCTACCAGTGAAATTAAATCCTGGAGCCATAAATGTTATGACAAGTGTTGTAACGGGCGTATTGCAGCTTTGGATAGGGGAGAATTGCCTGTTCCTATTCAGGATTTTTGGAGAGTTTTTTCTGAGAAGGAATCGCAGGTTTTGCCTCCCCATAGAGACTATGATTGTTCTATTGAATTTGTCCCTGGAGCGACTCTTCCTAAGAGTCGTTTATTTAACCTTACTATTCCTGAGAGGAAGGCTTTGGAGGAATACATACAGACAAGCTTGGCCGCCGGTCACATTAGGCCCTCTAAGTCTCCTGTGGCGGTTGGATTTTTTTTTGTAAAAAAAAAGGACGGCGGTTTACGTCCTTGTCTGGATTTTCGTGAGATTAACAAAATTACGGTACGCAATCCTTACCCACTGCCATTGATTCCTGATCTGTTTAACCAGTTATTGGGGGCCAAGTGGTTCTCTAAAATTGACCTTAAGGGGGCATACAATCTGTTGCGCATGAAGGAGGGTGATGAATGGAAGACTGCTTTTAACACTCCTGTGGGTCATTTTGAGAATCTGGTTATGCCTTTTGGTCTCACTAATGCTCCTGCATTTTTTCAGAATCTGATTAATGACATCCTTAGACCTTTGATCGGTAAAAATGTGGTTGTGTATTTGGATGACATTTTGATTTATTCGCCAGATCTGGAGTCTCATTGGCGGAGCGTGCGTGAGGTATTACAGTTATTAATGGACAATTCGCTTTTTGCTAAGCTGGAGAAATGTGAGTTCGCTGTACAGAGAATTAGTTTTTTGGGCTACATTATCTCCAGCAAAGGTTTTGAGATGGATCCGGTTAAGGTTCAGGCTGTGCAGGAATGGCCTAGGCCTATTGGTTTGAAATCGATACAGAGGTTTTTGGGTTTCGCCAATTACTATAGAAAGTTCATAAAAAATTTTTCTAGTATTGTCAAACCTCTGACTGATCTCACCAGGAAAGGTGCTGATGCGGTTCAGTGGTCTTCTGAGGCCATTGAAGCTTTTGTGTATCTCAAGGAGAGGTTCACCTCTGCTCCCATCCTTATGCAGCCTGATGTTACTAGGCCGTTTTTGGTTGAGGTTGATGCTTCCTCTGTGGGGGTTGGCGCAGTATTGTCTCAGGATAACGGGGATGGATTACATCCCTGTGCCTTTTTTTCAAAAAAATTTTCGGAGACTGAATTGAATTACGATATTGGTAATCGGGAATTATTGGCTATTAAACTCGCATTTGAACACTGGCGCCACTTCTTGGAAGGTGCGGAATTTCCCGTTCAGGTTCTTACGGATCATAAAAATCTGATATATCTTGATGCTGCCAAGCGCCTGAATGCCCGTCAGGCTAGGTGGGCACTGTTTTTTTCGCGGTTTAATTTCTCCGTTACTTACATCCCTGGTACTAAGAATGTTAAGGCGGATGCCTTGTCTCGCAGTTTTTCTCCCATAGTCGGTGCTGAGAAAGAGGAAAACATTTTACAAGAAGGTGTTGTGATAGCTGCTTTAGACTCCGTTTTGGAAGATGAGATTCTTAAAGCTCAGGAGAATGCCCCATCTAACACTCCTCATGGGAGGTTGTTTGTGCCTGAGACCTTTAGGAGAGATTTGTTTGTTGAGTGTCACGAATCTCGGTTGGCAGGTCATCCCGGAATCTCTGAGACCAAGAGACTGGTGGGTCGCAGTTTTTGGTGGCCTGAATGGCAGAAGGAAGTCATTAAGTGGGTGCGCCAATGTACTATATGTGCTAGATCTAAGTCCTCACATACTCCTGCTGCGGGGTTGCTTTGTCCTTTGGAGGTCCCCAGTGCTCCTTTGACACATTTGGCTATGGACTTTATAACTGACCTTCCCCCCTCTGAGGGTTTTACTGTCATCTGGGTGGTCGTGGACCGCTTTAGCAAGATGTGTCACTTGGTTCCCTTCGTCAAACTGCCCTGCGCTAAAACTCTCGCTAAGGCCTTTGTCAAGGAAATTGTCAGACTTCATGGCGTTCCTACTGACATTGTTTCTGATAGGGGTCCTCAGTTCGTGGCTCGTTTTTGGCGTGCCTTTTGTGACAGGTTGGGAATTCATTTGTCATTTTCGTCCGGATATCATCCTGAATCTAATGGCCAGACAGAAAAAAAAAACCAGGATGTTGAGCAGTTCTTGCGTTGTTTTGTGGCAGACAATCAAGAGGGGTGGTCTGAGTTTCTGCCACTTGCCGAATTTGCTCTGAACAATCATACATCTTCTTCTGCTGGTTGTTCACCTTTTTTTTGTTGTTCTGGGAGACATCCGTCGTTTGGGTCGTTCTCCAAGTTGGGATCTGCCGTGCCTGAGGAGGAGAATTTTTCCGGTGATTTGGAAAGAGTTTGGACGGATGTGCGTGGTAATCTTCAGGAGGCCAACAGAAAATCTAAAGACTACTTTGATAGGAAACGACAGGAGGTTTTGTTCGCTGTTGGTGACATGGTTTGGTTGTCCTCTAGGAATCTGCGGTTGAGGATTCCTTCTAAGAAATTGGGTCCCAAGTTTGTAGGGCCCTTTAAGGTGCTTCAGGTTGTCAACCAATCTGCTGTTAGGTTGGAGGTTCCTACCTCCTGGAGAATTAATCCGGTCTTTCATGTCTCTCTGTTAAAAAAAGCTGTTGTGTCGGATGGTGACGCCTCTGCCTCTGTTCCTCCGGTGGTGGAGGACGGGGAATATGAAATTTCTCGCATCCTTGACTCTAGACGGTATAGAGGTAGTTTGCAGTATCTTGTGGCCTGGAAAGGTTTCGGACCCGAGGATAACTCTTGGGTGAGGTCAGATGATGTTTCCGCGTCCAGACTTATCAGAGCGTTTCACAGGAGATTTCCTGATAAGCCTGGTCCTAGGGGATCCGGAGGATCCTCTTAGAAGGGGGGGTACTGTTAGAACCTTGCTGTTAGGTTTTTTTTCCTTTGCTGGTCACATGACCTTGTTGGCCTATTTAGTCCTGCTCCGCCCTTCTGGCTTTGCTGGACTTCATTGTATATCTACTTTCTAGCTAGCCTGTGCTCTGTATCTAACTCTGTTAGTTTGCTTGGTCTACGGACCTCTATGTTCTATCTATTTTGTTTGTTCGTCTGTCTGCTACTATTTCTGTTAGGAGGTGTCCCATATTCCTCCCAGTCCTTAGTACTTGTAGGGATTCCCTCCCCACATCTATAGGTCTTCGTACAGACTAGATTAGGACTTTAGCAGGTCTGATCGCAGGATCAGGTTCCCTGTTACATCGTAGGGATTCAGCTGAGTCTCATAGTAGGGACAGATCTCCTCTCTTTCCTTAGCTCTGGTAGCAGAACATAACAGCATAATCCTTTGCTGGACTGGTCATCTGGTTCCATAAGATCCTGGGGTCAGGGGTGTTATGGTAAGTGTTGTAATGTTCACATTGCGGCTGTTGTGAAGGGGGAGTTACCTGAACCCATTCAGGATTTTTGGAGGGTTTTTTCGGAGGTGGAGTCTAAAGCTTTACCACCTCATAGAGATTACGATTGTGCTATTGACTTCGTCCCTGATGCTAAACTCCCTGAGAGTTGATTGTTTAATCTGACAATTTCCGAGAGGGAGGCTTTGAAGGAGTACCTTCAGACTTGTTTAGCTGCAGGTCACATAAGACCCTCTAAGTCTCCAGTGGCAGTTGGGTTCTTTTTTGTCAAAAAGAAGGATGGGGGTCTTAGGCCATGTCTAGATTTTCGGGAGATTAATAAGATCATTGTGCGCAATCCTTACCCGTTACCACTTATTCCGGATTTGTTTAACCAATTGATCAGAGCTAAATGGTTTTCTAAGATTGACCTTCGTGGGGCATATAATTTGCTGCGGGTGAAGGACAGAGATGAATGGAAGACAGCTTTTAACACCCTGGAAGGACATTTTGAGTGTTTGGTGATGCCTTTTAGACTTACTAACACTCCTGCATTTTTTCAAAATTTCATCAATGACATTCTGAGACCCTTGATCGGTAGGAGTGTTATTGTTTATCTGGATGACATTTTGATTTATTCATCTAATCTTGAGTCTCATTGGCAGAGAGTCTGCGAAGTTCTTCAGATTCTGAGAGATAACACACTCTTTGCTAAATTGGAGAAGTGTCAGTTTGCAGTCCAGAAAATTAGTTTTTTGGGTTACTTTGTTTCTTGTGATGGTTTTGAGATGGACCCGGTGAAAGTTCAGGCAGTGCTGGAGTGGCTGAGGCCTGAGGGTTTGAAGTCCATTCAGAGGTTTTTGGGGTTTGCCAATTATTACAGGAAATTCATAAAGAATTTCTCTGTCACCGCTAAACCCATTACTGATCTCACCAAGAAGGGTGCTAATACAGTCCAATGGTCCACTGAGGCTATTGAAGCTTTTGAGTATCTCAAGGAGAGGTTCAGCTCTGCTCCTGTTCTTATCCAGACAGATGAGACCAAGCCATTTTTGGTTGAGGTGGATGCCTCATCTATAGGCGTAGGGGCAGTTCTGGCCCAGGAGGGTGAGGATGGGGTGCATCCCTGTGCTTTCTTTTCAAAAAAAATTTCCGAGACAGAGCTCAACTATGATGTTGGGAATCGTGAGTTGTTGGCTATTAAACTCGTGTTCGAGCATTGGCGACATTTTTTGGAGCGGGCTCGACATTCTATACAGGTTTTCACTGATCATAAGAAGTTGATCTATCTGGACGCAGCTAAACGTTTGAATGCCCGTCAGGCTAGGTGGGCACTGTTTTTTCAATTTTTCCGTAACCTTTGTCCCAGGGGACAAGGAATGTTAAGGCTGACGCTTTGTCTCGTAGTTTCTCTCCAGCGGTGAATGATGAGAGGGAGGAGTGTATTTTGCAGAGAGGGGTGGTGGTGGTCACATTGGATTCTGAGTTGGAGAATAGCATCCTAGGAGCTCAGAGTGCGGCACCAACTAACACTCCGTGTGGTAAATTGTTTGTGCCTAGAGCCTTGAGGAGAGCGTTGTTTGTTGAATGTCATGAGTCTCGGTTGGCGGGTCACCCAGGGATTTTGGAAACTAGGAAGTCGATCGGTTGGAGTTTCTGGTGGCCAGGGAGGCAAATGGAAGTCATCAAGTGGGTGCGTCAGTGTTCTGTGTGCGCTAGGTTGAAGGCCTGCGGGGTTGCTATGCCCCTTAGAAGTTCCTAGTTCGCCATGGACACACCTTGCCATGGATTTTATCACCGATCTGCGTTTATCGGAGGGTTTTTCTGTCATCTGGGTTGTTGTGGACCGGTTAAGTAAAATGTTTCATCTGGTTCCGTTCAACAAGTTACCTTGCGCCAAGACTCTTGCTAAAGCTTTTGTGAAGGAGATTGTTAGGCTCCATGGTGTTCCCACGGGCATTGTTTACGATAGAGGACCACAGTTTGTGGCTCGCTTTTGGCGTGCTTTTTGTGACAGATTGAAAATTCATTTGTCATTTTCGTTGGGGTATCATCCAGAGTCCAATGGACAGACTGAAAGGAAGAACCAGGATGTCGAGCAGTTTTTGAGATGTTTTGTGGCAGACAATCAGGAAATGTGGTCAGAATTTCTACCACTTGCAAAGTTTGCCCTTAATAATCATACTTCTTCCTCAGCTGGTTGTTCTCCTTTTTTTGTTGTACTGGCAGGTATCCATCATTTGGTCCTTTTTCCAAAGTTGTGGCTGCTGTATCGGAGGAGGACAATTTTTCTGGTGATTTGGAGAGGGTTTGAACCAGTGTACGTCTGAACCTTGAAGAGGCTAACAGGAGATCAAAAAGGTATTTTGACAAAAAAAGAAAGGAGTCCTTGTTTGCTGTTGGGGATATGGTTTGGTTGTCCTCTGGAATCTTCATTTGAAAATTCCTTCTAAAAAACTGGGGCCTAAATTTGTGGGTCCTTTCAAAGTGGTTCAGATTGTCAACTCGGCAGCGGCGAGGTTGGGCATTCCCTCGTCCTGGAGGATTAATTCTGTGTTTCATGTGTCGTTACTTAAGAAGGCGGACACGCCTGATAAGCAGGCGAAGCCTACTGTACCTCCTGTTGATGAGGACAGTGAATTTGAGATTTCTCGCATTTTGGATTCCAGGTGGGATAGAAGAAGATAACAGTATCTTGTGTCCTGGAGAGGTTTCGGCCCCAAGGATAATTCCTGGGTGAAGGCCGAGAACGTCTCGGCCTCAAGGCTAATTAACGCTTTTCACAGGAGATTTCCTGGTAAGGCTCGGCCTAGAGGATCTGGAGGATACTCGTAAAAGGGGAGGCACTGTTAGAATCTATTTTGTTTTGCTATCGGCCATTTTGTTGTGGTTTGGTAGCTTCTAGTCTTTTCCTCTGGTGCTGGGTTTCTTGGTCACGTGATCTCTGCACTCTTTATTACTCAGAACCTGGCTCTCATTCACCGTTGGACATCAGTGTTGTAATGCTCGTGCTCTGGCTAAGTAGCCTTGTTTAGTTCTACTTGCTTTGGACTATTGTTATCCTGGGACTTCTTGTTCCACCAGTTTTGTTTCCTTTGATTTTCGTTTCTGCTACTAACTTTTCTGTTAGGAGGTCTCCTTCTTTTGCTGCCAGTCCTTAGATCTTTTAGGGACCCCTTTCCCCTTCCTACAGGTCTTCGTTTGAGATAAGTGCAGGAGTTTTGGTGGGGCTATTCATAAGGAATAGGGTACCCACCCCAGCGTAGGGTAAAGCTGAGTCTCAGTGCAGGGACAGCTTTTCCCTCCTATTCCTTAGTTCTAAGTTGCAGAACATAACAGTATTTATGTACTGATGGGGGTTCTGGTGCTGTATTCATGTACTGGTGGTGGTTTCAATTATGTATGCATGTACTGATGTTGTTCTGGCACTGTATTCATTTACTGATGAGGACTCTTGTGCTGTATTCCTGTACTGATAGTGGTTCTGGTACTGTATTCATATACTTATAGTGGTATAACGCTATATGTATGTACCGAAGATGTTTCTGCTTCTGTATTGCTATATTGATGGTAGTTCTTAGTTCTGGTGATGAATTAAAGTACTGATGATGGTTTAAGTTATCTATTCATGTATTGATAATGGCTCTGTATTCCTGTACTGATAGTAGATTTGGTTATGTATTTCTGTACTTATGATGGATCTGATGTAATTATTCATGTACTGATGATGCTTCTCTATTCCCCTACTGTTGGTGGTTCTGGTAATGGATTCATGTACTCATGAAAGTTATGGTCCTGTATTCCTATATTGATAATGATTCTCATGATGTATTCATGTACTGAGTGATGGTGGTTCTAGTGATTTATTAATGAACTAGTGGTGGATATGGTGAAGCATTAATAATACTGGTGGTGATTCTAGTATTGTATTCTATGTTACTGCCTATGTTGCTTATGGTGCTGTATTCATGTACTAATGTTGTTCCGATGCTATATTTATGCACTGACAGTGATAGTTCTAGAGTTGTATTCCTCTTATTCCTATACTAATGGTGACTCGATGATTTATTTGTGTGCTGATTTTTTTCTGGTTTTGTATTCATGTATTGCTATTGCTCTTGCAATCCATAGTTTGTCAGACAGCATTTCACAGATAAGTGCTAACAATATAGTGTGCCATCTGGCAAGGACTACTACATTTGTATGTATGTTAGAAGCATTAAACCTTTGAACTTGATGGGGGGAAAAAAGAGGGGAGTCCTACCTCAGTGTGCTGTTAAATCTGTGTAGATTTGGTAATCTTGTGAAATACTTATATATTACCAGCTATATTATCACCACTCAAAGAGGTAAAGTCTTTCCTATCCTATGTACTTCCCTCTTTTTTTTCCTATTACATTCTTTTTCCACTTCCGTTCCTCTATTCTTAACATTTTATTTCCTGGCATGGGTTTATTTTAGTTGCCAATAGATTTAGCTGGTTACATTGTTTTAAGGTCTACCATCCCCATTAGTTGAACCAATGTGTATTGACCCGTTTTATATAGCAGTTAAAATGTTATTACATTAATATGCTTGTGTAATCTAAAAGTATTTAAAGGTGAAAGGGCACAGAGGAGTAAAAATATATTTACTTGGTTGGCTTTGTTGCTAGCTGTTCCCTAAAGAGTGTTTTTATGTCACAATAAAAATAACATCGAGAATTAGTACACATAAGCAGGTAAGTGGGATTTGTAAGGGTTTTTCAACAGTTTTCTGTCATTAAAAGTCACAACATTTTTTGAACGAAAATGTTTTACTTTTAGATATTTTACGTTGCTATTGCTACTTTTGAAAACTGTGCATGTTTAGCCATGCAAATGAAATTTTTCGAGATTTTGACAGGTTTATGAATTGTGATTTTAAGCTACAAAAAAAAAGTGTCAAATTCATTCCAGTAAGAAGTTGGTGTAAAAGTGGAGCACAATTTTTAGACAAAAGTGTATAATAGCTTAAGATGTGCCACATTAAAAATCACATGATACAATATTAAATTTGGTGTAAATGTTACTGTAAAAGTCATAAGGCCGGTAAAACCTAGGATTTACCGGTCAATCTGGACATTTACCGAGGTCGTCGGTAAAAGCTCAAAATGAAAAGTAAAATTGGACTTTTACCGGTGAAGTCTTGGTAAATCTTAACATTTCTCAACAGCGTTGGTAAAAGTCAGATGTATTCCATAAAAACGAACGATTTTGGACTTTTACCTGGGCGAATTGGTAAATCTTTACATTTACCAGCATGTGTTGGTAAAAGTAACTACCAGCATGTGTTGGTAAAACTGCGCTTACAACCCTTCTCAGCTACATTTAGCAAGAAGCCGTGGTAAATGTGCACATTTACCAACAGCGCTTGGTTAAAGTCAGATGTTCCATCTTCACACCTGATATTTCTGACTTTTACCACGCTCGACGGTAAATGTTAACATTTACCAAGACTTCACAGGTAAAAGTCCAATTTTACTTTTCATTTTGAGCTTTTACCGACGGCCTCGGTAAATGTCCAGATTGACCGGTAAATCCTAGGTTTTACCGGCTTTCTGACTTTTACAGTAACATGAATAAAGGTAAGGCAAACGCAAACAAAAGAAAACTGACTTCAAAAATATCTGTACTGATAAATGAATACATTCTCCTGACACTACTTTTGGCTAGCAAAATGTGCTTGAATAATTTTTGTGACATTTCTATTTTTGGTTACTACACTACACTTTTTGTTACCTTTTACTTATATTTTGCATCAAGCACACACTGTACTTCAGTACTGCTAAGGTCCTTGGCAGTTTTGCTTATATTATGCGTTCATTATCTGAAAATAAGACTTGAGTCAATTTAGAATGATTACAATTTGCACTCTTCTGATCTTGAATCACGCCTTCTGTTTTGTGCAAAACAGACAAATAAATATACACATATACTACTATTTTTGTACAATTGAAATAGTAGCTGTGTGTTTTTCAGGACCATGGACAAGTCATGTCTTACCTATGACAGATGGCACAATCTTGTGAAATATTAATCCTATCTATGATTATAATGATGTCATTACAATATCAATACATATGATATCAAACAATATAATACAGGTACACAATTCTCTGAACACACAAAATAACCTGTAAATCAGAACAGATCACCTGAGTAGATTTTTGCTGAAACATTGTGATAATCTGTTCCATGCATTTTAAACACTCTATACTGAGGCAATTTTGTATTTGTCTGCAGCAGTAATCCACATGAAAGAGATTATTTGATTAGCAGCTGCTTGGGTTCCTTTACCTTTCTGTCTCAACATGGCAAAAGGCTATCAATTACCCTTTCCAGTGTCAGAGTACAAAACAATACAAAACAATGTAGTGTCTGTAACATGGTGGGTGGTAAAGATATTGGCCTCATATCTCTGATGGATGCTTCACAGTTCAGTCAACAAGTGTCACACATCTTTCTGAAATTATTTATATGGAGAGGAATCTACATTTCCCAGAAATAATACATAAGGAAACATAAATACAACACATGATCAGATTAGACTAGATTGGTGTCTACTATTTGCCAAGAATAAAGCTCTGTGTTAAATATTACTGCATATTTCAAATGTTATCCTAAAACAGAGAAGGGGAGTAATTGTATCTAGTTTTGTGAAATAAAATTCCTACATGTTCAGAATAAATCTGTGTATGGTGGATGTAGTGAGACATGCTGTTCTCCTCTGCATACTCCTATCAATTCTCTTACAGCCTGTACCAGTGCATGTCGCATTAGCTTAGATGTGATCAACCTGTTGTATCTAGAACAGTATCCACAAGATACAGTGTATCAGTCACCCTACATCACACACTGACGCCATGTCCCTGGAATGAGGAGTATGACAGAAATAAATTCTGGGATCCCCCACAACCTCTTTAATTACTAACCAGTATTAATAATGTAGCTCCCAGCTCTGTTAATACACGTGGGTCTTGCGGTGGGTGTGATCAATGTGAATTCAGAAATTAAACTTCTCTTGTCAGCTGGTTCTATTAGTGAAAGCTTAGGAGAAAGGGAAAGTTTCTGAGGTCATCCTTCCTCATCATCACAAGATGAGATCCTTATCACTGAGTAGATAACAAGACTGTAATATCCTCTCAAGCTGCGGCTGTAAATGCCACCTTATCCACAAGTGTAAGTAACTCCTAGAACCCAAGTGCCATTATGTCTTTGTGCAGAATGGTCATCAGAGTCTTCTGACAGGCAGCATCACCATTATCTCTAGGTCAGTCAGGAAAGCTGGTTAGATCACTGCATCCCTGGCTTCGCTTGCAGTAACCCATGATTTAGGATGTCTTTTCCTGGTGTAAAACAAGAGCTTGTTATTCCATAAATTCAGAGGTTTAGCTTTCTGGATGCCTGGAAGAAGCAATGACCCCAGATGTAAAGTCCAGTAAGTGACTGGAGGTTGTGGCTGGCACTGCCAGTCTAGCTGTTAGGATCTCTGCAGCCAACTCGCTTCATCCTGCAGAAGAAAAAATCATGTTGATGGTATTTTTCCTTGTGGAATAAATCTACCTCCTGTATCTGCTGGAACATGCACTGGGAAGAATATGAGTGTCTTCAGTACAGTCCTTTAAGACATCTGACAGAATGAATTACAATTGAGAAATGCAGGCAAGGAAAGTGTTTTGCATGTCATTGAAATGCATGAGCAGAAGTGAATGTATGCAGGGCGCAGCACATAAGATCTAGCTGTCTCTATTGAACTCTTGAATGTGGAGCCCTGGCTGGGGAAGAATCAGGAGGAGGAGAGTAGGAGGTGCTGCCTGGGGATTCTCTCTGCCTATGCATACAATAAGTCACTGGATAGCTTCTCTTAATGGGAATATCAAAGCCTTTTCCAATCTCAAGTTGTCTGATTTCACAGACTGGAAGCTTAGAGGCCAGGAGGGGAGGCGGCTGCTGCTGCTAATAAGCAGCATCCTCTGAGCCTGACCACTGCTGCACATGCATTCAGGCTTTCCTGCCTATTCCCCTATTCACACCATGTTATCTCCTTGTCACTGGCTGCACGTCACACTTCATTCACAAAGGCATTCATATCAACTAGGAGTTCTACACTTTCCTCAAACAGCCATCTCCCTGTGTTTTGCTATTTTTATTATGTCTAATATTTTTTTTTATTATATATTCTATATAGTATTTATTGTACAAAAAAAATAAAATTTATGTAACGTATTACAGCATAAATCTAGATTCTTAAAATGCCATTGTATACTAAGCAGCGTGACTGTGAAAGATTTTTTTTATGTTACTATTTTTACTATAAGTCTAAGTTAAAATTTTCCTTTGCACTTTCCGTTTGCGTTCCCACCTCTAAAAATGAACACAAAACAAAACCCAGACAGACCCCATAATATACTGTATACAGTGGCATGTAATAGGTTGGCACCCCTGGTCAAAATTATTGTTGTTGTCAACAGTTAAGCAAGTTAAAGATGAAATGATCTCTAAAAGGCCTAAAGTTATAACTGACACATTTCCTTTGTATTTTAAGCAAAAAAAATATTTTCATCTTATACTATTTTTTTAAACTACAAAAAGTAAAAAGGGGAAATGCAAAAGTTTGGCCACCCTGCATGGTTAGTATCTGTTAGCACCCCCTTTTGCAATATCACAGCTTGTAAACACTTTTGTAGCCAGTCAAGAGTCTTTCAAATCTTGTTTGGAGGAATTTTCATCCATTCTTTCTTGGAAAATGTTTCCAGTTCTGTGAGATTCCTGGCTCTTGCATGCACTACTATGTTGAGGTCTAGCCACAGATTTTCAATGATGTTCAGATCAGGGTACAGTGAGGACCATTGTAAGGCTGCGTGCCCACTATGCGTTTTTCAAGCGTTTTTGCCGCGGAATTTTCACAGCGAAAACGCTTAAACGCTTGGTAATACGTGCCCCATGGTCCTTCAATTATCATTGAAGAAAAATCCGCAGCATGTCCATTATTTTTGCGGAAACGCCACGTAATTGCCGCCATTGACTTGCATTGAATCACATAATATCCGCATGACTACATGTGCACATGCGGATATTAAGCGATTCAATGTGCGGATGGTACCCGGGTCTGGAGAAGAGGAGACTCTCCTCCAGACCAGGGTACCATAGTACCTGTTAAAAAAATAAATTTAAAATAAAAAATAAACATTATACTCACCTTCTTATGGCCCCCGGTCACATGACTAAATGACGTAATGGAAGGTACTTTTCCACCATTGCGAGCCACCGAGGAGCCAGGACGCACCGGAGAGAAGACCTCGGGCCATCAGAAGGTGAGTATAATGTTTTTTTTTTTTTTTTTACCATTTTTATTCTTTTTTTAACTATTAACTTGGTCACACTATATAAATCCATGCCGGTTTCATGAATTTATATAGTGTGACCAAGTTGTCAAGCACTTTTCCAATGATGGTAAAATCGCTTGGAAAACCGCATGCGAAAATGCATGCAAAAACGCTTGACAAATGCTTCTACCTGGCAGGAAAAACGCGTGTAAAATCCGCATGCGTTTTTCCTGCCAGGGAGATGCAGAAAAAATCAACAGCATTTCTGCATTGTGGGCACATAGCCTAAAACCTTTAGCTTGCGCCTTTTGAGGTAGTCTATTGTGTATTTTGATGTTTGTTTAGGATCATTAACCATTTGTAGAAGCCATCCTCTTTTCAACATCAGCTTTTTTACAGAAGATGTTATGTTTGCATCAAGAATTTGTTGAAATTTCATTGAATCCATTTTTCCCTCTACCTGTGAAATGTCACCCGTGCAACACAGCCCCAAAGCATTATTGAACCACCCTCCATGCTTAATGTTTGTTTCCTTAAATTCTTTGCCCTTTTTTCTCCACACATACCTTTATAATTTTATCCAAATAGTTCTATTTTAACCTTATCGGTCCACAGGACTTGTTTCCAAAATGCATCAGGCTAGTTTAGATGTCTTTTTGCATACTTCTGATGCTGAATTTTATGGTGAGGACGCAGGAGATGTTTTCTTCTGATGACTCTTCCATGAAGACCATATTTTTGAATGTGTCTCTGAACAGTAGAACAATGTACCACAACTCCAGGGTCTGCTAAATCTTTCTAAAAGTCGTTTGCAGTCAAGGGAGAGAGTTCTGATTTGCCTCTATGAGCAGCTCTCACTGAAATTTTGCTTGGTCTTCCAGACCTTATCTTGACCTCCACTGTTCCTGATAACTGCCATTTCTTAATTACATTATGCACCACTTGATAGGGGCGGTTCTCATGGAAGCACATGACCCATGAGTCCCAGGTCCTGGCCTTTAATCTAATTTATATCTAGGCGCACATGCACCGTTCTACCTGTTGCTATTGGCCATTATACACCATGTGACATGTTAGAACAGAGATTTAAAGGTTTTGTCAGCTAGGTTGTACATATCTCCCATGATGAAGCTGTGAACACAACACAGCAAAATGCACTTGCAAAATGCACGTACGGGTCCTTGAGTGGGGATTCTCTCTTGCTGCTGGCCACTTATTCTTTTGTGAGGTCCGTTTTTCACTTGGATACATTTATTTGCCTAATTTTGGGAAGGCATGGTGCCTGCCGTGTACAAGTTTGGGCACTTGGGTATTGATGTGTTACTTGAATGTGAGGGGATTTTCATTTATATATACTATACATACTTTCCATGTGCTCATTTGGATAATGGTATCCCTGCTTTCCCTCCCTTATTTGTGATATGATTGGCATTTAAACTGACAATTGCAATTTGTGGCCATACACTATGTCACTTTACATGTCTCCTGTCTTTTGCACATTGTGTGTTTTTTGTATTGAATTTTTTTAATAATACTATTTCAATAAAAAATAGTTTTTATTCATTGAGTCTATAATGCTCCTCTTTTTCTCTTAAACTTCTAAGAATCAAAGATGTGTCTGACAGGATATCAGACCTACAGATGACTACCCATTACTGCTAATACATATGGGGACACATGACAACGCTATAAAGGACCTGGAAACCATCTGCAGTGACTTTGAAGACTTAGGCAAAAAAGTGAAAGAACTGTGAGCGCAGGTGGTCTTCTCATTCATCCTCTCAGTGATGGCCATGGAAGAAGGAGGTGGATGGAACAAGATTCTACAGGTGAAAAACTGGCTACGAATTTCTGGAGTGAATTACCTAAAAGATGGACTACTTGCTATAGATGGTCAGCACCTTACCAAGACTTGAAAACACGTATTTGGAAGTCGTCTTGCTGCATTCATCAGGAGAGCTTTAATCTAGAAATTGCAGAAAGGGAAGTAAAAGGCCAGGGAAGCCATACAGTGAACAAATACTGTACTATTGAGAGCTCTGCTATTAAAAGTGGAAAGGAAGAAAAAAAGACAAAAAAATCAGAAAAATAAAAATATTGGAGATAGAGAAGCGGATCACAAACTAAGATGTTTCTATACAAATGCACAGAGCATGGCCATCAAACAAGGAGAATTGAAGCTACTAACACAGGAAAAGAAATATGATGTTATTTGGTATCACAAGGCTAGAAGGATACAACTTATTAGCAAGAAAGAGTCTTGTCGCATTGTATGTTAGAAAAGTGTGTATCTCCACAGAGATTGAAGCTTCAGAGAGTTCTGTGGAAACTGTTTTGGTAAGAATGCAAGGAGAGAAAAACAGAAAGGACACCATTGCAGGCGTTTACTACAGGCCACCTGGGCAGGCTGAAGATATGGGTGAACTCTTTGTGACTGAAGAGAAAAATCCAGCTTCATAAAAAGTTAAAAATTTATTTCCAAAGCAGCTTAAAAGTTATTAAAACCCATAATAGGTACTTCATACACGTTTTGAATGCTCATGGCCTTCTTTATCAGAGCTGTGCAATAAACAAATGCATGGCTATTTAAACCCACCCCCTCCAATAGTACACAGATGGGTGAATCACATGATACAAGCAATTGATTAACCCTAACAGTACAACAAACAAAAACTTTACAAAATGTGAAAACAGTGACAACATAGCCACAGTGCATATAAAAACCATTATTTCAAGACATGATTATCACCTAAAACTAAAAATTAATAATGGAACATCAACTCTCACCATAGATTCAACCCTGCTGGATGGCAGGTGTTCAGCCAATACATCCAATACGCCTCCATGTCCAGCAATTTTTTACTCGTATCTCTGCCCCTTAAAGTTGTAAACACCATATCTATACCGAAGACACGGAGAAGGTGGTGCTGCGGTTATGCTGGTGGATGAAGTGTCTTGACGCCTGAGAAATAGAACTGTTCGTAGCAGAAAGATTACTAATATCTGAAATGTGTTCAGCAATCCGTCTTTTCAACTTACGTGTAGTGCATACTACATACGATTTGCTGCATGTTATGCATTGAATGATGTACACCATGTTAAGACTATTACAGTTGATATAAGTTTTAATATTGAAGTTTTGCTGACCTTCTGTACTGGAAAAGGTTTAGGTGACATGTGCAATCCTGCACATGCCACAATGAATTAAAGAAACCTTCACAATTTAACCATGTAGCCCGTTGATTTAAACTGTTGCCCTGTACCTTGGAAAGACAATTGTCTATAGATTTGCCTCTTTTGGCCACCACCAAACACCGTGGGCCAATAATTTGAGACATAATAGGGTCATCATTTAACATTGGCAGGTATTTCAAAATTATTCTTTTAGTTTGATGGAATTGGGGTCTATACTGGAGTGATAAAACCAAGTTACTGATTTTCACGTTGATTCTGGAGGCAGATGAATTGTTTAATTGTGAATTCTTAGTTTGCACAATATACAGTTAGGTCCATATATATTTGGACAGAGACAACATTTTTCTAATTTTGGTTCTAGACATTACCACAATGAATTTTAAACAAAACAATTCAGATGCAGTTGAAGTTCAGACTTTTAGCTTTCATTTGACGGTATTCACATTAAAATTGGATGAAGGGTTTAGGAGTTTCAGCTCCTTAATATGTGCCACCCTGTTTTTAAAGGGACCAAAAGTAATTGGACAGATTAAATAATTGTAAATAAAATGTTCATTTCTAGTACTTGGATGAAAACCCTTTGTTGACAATGACTGCTTGAAGTCTTGAACTCATGGACATCACCAGACGCTGTGTTTCCTCCTTTTTGATGCTCTGCCAGGCCTTCACTGCGGTGGTTTTCAGTTGCTGTTTGTTTGTGGGCCTTTCTGTCTGAAGTTTAGTCTTTAACAAGTGAAATACATGCTCAATTGGGTTGAGATCAGGTGACTGACTTGGCCATTCAAGAATATTCCACTTCTTTGCTTTAATAAACTCCTGGGTTGTTTTGGCTTTATGTTTTGGGTCATTGTTCATCTGTAGTATGAAACGACGACCAATCAGTTTGGCTGCATTTGGCTGGATCTGAGCACACAGTATGGCTCTGAATACATCAGAATTCATTCGGCTGCTTCTGTCCTGTGTCACATCATCAATAAACACTAGTGACCCAGTGCCACTGGCAGCCATGCATGCCCAAGCCATCACATTGCCTCCGCCATGTTTTACAGATGATGTGGTATGCTTTGGATCATGAGCTGTACCACGCCTTCGCCATACTTTTCTCTTTCCATCATTCTGGTAGAGGTTGATCTTGGTTTCATCTGTCCAAAGAATGTTCTTCCAGAACTGTGCTGGCATTTATAGATGTTTTTTAGCAAAGTCCAGTCTAGCCTTTCTATTCTTGATGCTTATAAGGGTCTTGCACCATGCAGTGAACCCTCTGTATTTACTTTCATGCAGTCTTCTCTTTATGGTAGATTTGAATATTGATACGCCTACCTCCTGGAGAGTATTGCTCACTTGGTTGGCTGTTGTGAAGGGGTTTCTCTTCACCATGGAGATTATTCTGCGATCATCCACCACTGTTGTCTTCCGTGGGCGCCCAGGTCTTTTTGCATTGATGAGTTCACCAGTGCTTTCTTTCTTTCTCAGGATGTACCAAACTGTAGATTTTGCCACTCCTAATATTGTAGCAATTTCTCGGATGGGTTTTTTCTGTTTTTGCAGCTTAAGGATGGCTTGTTTCACCTGCATGGAGAGCTTCTTTGACTGCATGTTTACTTCACAGCAAAACCTTCCAAATGCAAGCACCACACCTCAAATCAACTCCAGGCCTTTTATCTGCTTAATTGAGAATGACATAACGAAGGGATAGCCCACACCTGTCCATGAAATAGCCTTGGAGTCAACTGTCCAATTACTTTTGGTCCCTTTAAAAACAGGGTGGCACATGTTAAGGAGCTGAAACTCCTAAACCCTTCATCCAATTTTATATATGGACCTAACTGTATATCTTGACTTCAGCAAAGCATTTAAAAAGTATCTCTTACCAACCTTATTGAAAAAATGACCAACTATGGAATGAACAAGGCAACTGTTAGGTGGATTCACAAGTAGCTTAGTGATTGGACGCAAAGAGTGGTCATAAATGGTTGCACATCCAGTTGGAAGAATGTCTCAAATGGGGTACCACAAGGCTCTGTCCTTAACCCTGTGTTGTTCAACATCTTTATCAATGATTTAGATGAAGGAATTGAGGGTAAGCTGATTAAATTTGCTGATAGCACAAAGATAAATGGGATAGCTAATACTAGAGAAGAGAGAGAGAAGATTCAAAAAGATCTAAACAAACTGGAACTGTGAGCAGCAACTAACAGAATGTTTTTTTTTAACAGTGAGAAATGCAAAGTCCTACATCTGGGCTAGAAAAATGAAAAAAAAAACATATACAGACTGGGAGGAATAGGGCTAAATAAGAGCACATGTGAAAAAGACTTGAGTATACTAAGAGATCACAGACTGAAGATTGCCTTTTTTTGCTGCTGCATCACATTGTTGACAAACACAATTCTGGGTTGCATTAACAGAAGCATAGAGTCTAGATCACGTGAAATAATTATTCCTCTCTACGCCTCTTAGGTCAGACCTCATCTGGAATACTGTTTTCAGTTCTGGGCACCACGTTTTAAAAAAAGACGTGAAGAAACTGGAGCAAATTCAGAGAAGAGTGACCAGAATGGTGACCGGTCTGCAAACAATGTCCTACGAGAAATGGTTAAAGGATTTGGGAATGATTAGCTCGCAAAAGAGAAGACAGAGGAGACTTAATAGCTGTCTACAAATATCTCAAGGGCTGTCATACTGTACAGTTATCAGCCTTTTTCCCATTTGCACAAAGAAAGACTAAAAGCAATGGAATGAAACTGAAATGGAGAAGATACAGATTAGATATTAGAAAAACTTTTTGACAGTGAGGGTGATCAATGAGTGGAACAGGCTGCCACGAGAGGTGGTGAGTTCTCCTTCAATGGAAGTTTTCAAATAGAGGCTGGACAGACATATGTCTGAGATGATTTAGTGAATTCTGCATTGAGTTGGACCAGATGACCCAGGAGGTTCTTTCCAACTCTAACATTCTATGATTCTGCATGGCTGCAGTTTTTTTAGCACAAGGTTAGAGGAGGTTGGATTTTTATAAATCTGGGAAATTTGCATCACCTGGCTTTCCTAATGATACAGTAGTCGTGAACAAGCCATATGCCTAACAGGCTAATTAAGGTATGAACCTTTGTTAAAGTTATGTGAGCACACAAATCTCCAAGGGTGCCTAAGCTTTTGAATCGGCCCATTTTCCTTTTTGTAATTTGTAAATGTTAAAAATGACATTAGATTTATTTTTTTGGCTTAAATGCAAAGATGTGTAATCTTTAATGTTAGGCCTTTTAGAGATCATTTCATCTTCAAATTGCTTAACTGTTCACAATAACAGTAATTTTGACCAGGGGTGTCCAAACTTTTACATGCCACTATATAATTATTGGGTTACCTTTGCTTCTGTTGGCATACGTAATTTGAGCCTGTGAATTCCTTTTGTTTGTTACTCTAAATTATTATTATTTATTAGTATAGCACCATTTATTCCATGGCACTTTACACGTGAAAAGGGGGTATACATAGCAAAACAATTACAATAATCTTAAACAAAAATGAGTCACCGACTGGTACAGGAGTAGAGAGGACCCTGCTCGCAAGGGTTCACAATCTAAATGGAACAAACAAGTGGAATGTGCAACAGCAATTGTAAACGTAGCCTTATTTTTAAAAGCAATTTGAGTTTTCTAATTGATATACGGTAATTTTAAATTATATGACATATAATAAAGTGGATGTCTCTTTAAGGATAAAATTCCATATGGGATATCACTTCCAAAACAAGATATATCATCAATAACTAGGAATAGTAAATGAATCCCAGAAAAGGGAGAAGTGAATACCAGAATTCCAAAAGATAAGTTTATTTAATCAATATCAAATGCATAGATAAAGAATAAAACATTGTATTAAAACAAAGTGAACTAAGTACAATTGTGGAAATATGTATTTGATCCCTTGCTGTTTTTGTAAGTTTGCCCACTGACAAAGACATGAACAGTCTATAATTTTAAGGGTAGGTTAATTTTAACATTGAGAGATAGAATATACAAAAAAACAATCAAGAAAATCAAATTGTATAAATTTGATAAATTTATATGCATTTTGCAGTGAGAAATAAGTATTTGATTCCTCTGGCAAATAACACTTAATACTTGGTGGCAAAACTCTTGTTGGCAAGCACAGCAGTCAGACGTTTTTTGTAGTTGATGATGAGGTTTGCGCACATGTCGGGAGGAATTTTGGTCCACTCCTCTTTGCAGATCATCTCTAAATCATTAACATATTGAGGCTGTCAATTGGCAACTCGGAACTTCAGCTCCCTCCATAAGTTTTCTATGGGATTAAGGTCTGGAGACTGGCTAGGCCACTCCACGACCTTACTGTGCTTCTTTTTGAGCCATTCCTTTGTTGCCTTGGCTGTATGTTTTGGATCATTTTCTTGCTGGAAGACCCAGCCACAGCCCATCTTCAATGCTCTTACTGAGGGAAGGAGGTTGTTGGCCAAAATCTCGCGATACATGACCACATCCATCTTCCCTTCAGTAAGGTGCAGTCATCATGTCCCCTTTGCAGAAAAGCACTCCCAAAGTATAATGTTTCCTGCACCATGCTTCACAATGTGGACGATGTCTTAGGGTTGTACTCTTCCTTCTTCTTCCTCCAAACACGGCGAGTTGATTAAAGGGAATCTGTCACCCCTTGGGCGATATCAGACCTCTACTATGGCCATACAGGGTATAGAAAAGTAAATATATACAAACTTGTATGGCCCATAGCAGAGGTCTGATCGCAGAGAAATCTGGTTTTATAAAGTCTGTTTTCCAGAGGCATGGTGCCAAGCAAACCCAACCTATCGGCTTACTATTCCCCTAAATCGCCGCCTCTCTGCTAAATTACCATTAGTGTTGAGCCACCCCCGTAGTGTTCGAGTTCGGTTCGTCGAACACCCGTATGTTCGCCGAACTGTTCGTCGAACACCTTCGAACACCGTTAAAACCAATGGCAGGCAAACAAAAACACATAGAAACACATAGAAAACACATAGAAAACACTTCAAAGGTGTCCAAAAGCTGACAAACTGCTCAGAAGACACAACTAACACATGGAAAAGTGACAAGTACATATAGTCATAAGAGGTGGAGGAGTAAAAGGAGGGGGGAGACACAGATATAGGCATGTCATGCCCTTCTAAAACCAAAAAAGTGCGAAGCCGACACGGCCAGTCCGTTCCTGCCCGTGCGACCTCCGTGTCGCCGAGTTTGTGCCAGAGCTGCGGTGGATCCTGACGGCCAGCCCCCCTCTCCCAATACTGGTGCCTGTCCGCTGGTGGGTCGAGCGAGCCCCCCTGCGGTGGAGGCAGGTCTAATCTTTTTAATATAAATTGTCTCTCTAATTTGAATGAGTACACTTTAAATCCTTTTACAAGGATCTATTGGAGGGCAAGTCTCATGCCAGCAGCCGCGGTAATTCCAGCTCCAGTAGCGTCCACTAAAGCTGCTGCAGTTAAAAAGCTTTTATAAGGATCGAGCTTGGCGGTCCACCGCAAGGCGTCCTACCGCCAGTCCCAGCCCCTGTGCCTTGGGGTGCCTCCCCGATGCTTTTCACTGAGTGTCCCGGGGGCCCGAACCATTTCCTTTGAAAAAATTGTGTCCAAACTACAGGTGGTGTAGCTTGCTTAGCAGCTGGGTTAATCCGCTGACTAGCAGACACTGCTACTAGGCCAAAAGTATTGCTTGGGATAGATGCAGTTAAAAATTTGTAATTAGATACTCTCGTTGGATGCTGAGAAAGCATTCCATAGAGTCTCCTGGCACGCCATATATTATTCTCTTAAAAAGCTTGGAGTAGGGGACCCTTTTATAGCCAAAATCATGGCCCTGTATCGCAATCCGTCAGCTAGGCTGAAGATAAATGGAACATTATCATCACCTTTCATAATCACCAATGGGACAAGGCAGGGATGTCCTTTGTCCCCTCTCTTATACATTCTAGTGATGGAGCACCTGCTCTCATCAATTCACGATGACCCCAATATTAGGGGGATTGAGGTGGGAGGCACCGAGTACAAGTGCTCTGCATTTGCTGATGATGTCCTAGTATATATCACTCAGCCACATATATCCATCACTGCTGTTATGGCTGAAATAGATCACTTTGGTACATGGTCAAATTTTAAAATCAATGCAGCGAAGTCTGAGGCCCTCGATGTCTCCCTCCCCAAATCCATACAGGAGTCCATCCAGTCCAACTTTCCCTTTGCCTGGCCCTCACAGGGTATCAAATACTTAGGAATTCGTATTCATAGAGACTTCTCCCGTCTATTTTATCTTAATTTTGGGCTCTTTATTGAACGACTCCATAGAGATCTTACTTCTTGGCCGGTGAAGGATTTTTCCTGGTTCGGCAGAATAAATATACTAGAAATGAACAGCCTACCTAAACTCTTATACCTCTTCCAAACCATTCCCGTGGTAATTCCCTCAAATTTTTGGAAAAGACTACGCAGTAGCTTTAGCAGATTTATCTGGGCAAGTGGGCGTCCACGCATTCGGGGGGACGTTCTGATCAGACACAAACAAAAGGGGGGCCTTAGCCTTCCGGATTGTAGAAGGTATTACATGGCAGCAGTACACGCTAGAATCCTGGACTTCTTCCATCATTCGGAGGGGAAATTGTGGGTCAAAAACAGCTCAATCCATTTGTCCTAAAGCTCTTACCACTCTCCCATGGTGCGCCCATTTAATTGTCCCCTCTCTTGGCCTCATGTCATATAGTACTTATGCCACTGCTTTGGCTTTGAGATCCCCAAAAAAAACTTATCCTCAATCGACCCCCAGGGCCCCTTGCTCCCGATTTCAGACAATCCAGATTTCCCACCAGGACTATCTGCAAATGGATTTCTCGGTTCAAATAAATCCCATCCGATATTATTTTCTCATGTCATCTTCAATACTTCGCTGCTCCCCCTCAATGACTTGTTACAGGGAAGAGCCACTTCCCCGAAGGCTAATTTTGAATATAGCCAGTTGCAACACTTCTATTCAACTGTGAAGAAGCGCACACATCTTCATAGAGATCTCACAAACTTTGAAAAATTGAGCCTATCATTGTCACCCCCTACACACTCCATCTCCCTACTGTATAATCTCCTCATTGCCCAGGTAACTGACAATAGGCCAGGATTCTGCGGTGCATGGGAAAGGGAACTGGGGAAGTCCTTCTCTGACTCACAATGGGATAAATGTTTCTTCCTAACACATAAAACCTCAATAGGGTCCAAAGCTCAGGAAACCTCCTTCAAAATTATCTCTAGATGGTACCGGGTACCAGCAGTCCTTCATAGATGGTATCCAGTAGTCTCAGATAGATGTTGGATATGTGGGGAGGGGGAAGGGACAATGTCACACATATGGTGGGCATGCCCTATAATAAATGCATTTTGGGCAAAGGTGGTTCCCATGATTGAGAAAATAACTGGTTTGACTATCCCTAATACGCCAGAAGCCCTCCTTTTATCAATGTTACCAATAAGTAAACGAAGTTATAAAAGGTCATCAATAGGCTACCTAATACAGGCGGCTAAGAATGTCATTCCACGACACTGGAAAAGCAGAGACCCACCCACTGTGGAGGAATGGTTTGCGGAGATCTCCCTCCTTAATAGGATGGAGCATCTGATTGCCATCTCACCGGCTGATGTTGATAGATACTGTGTGATTTGGAGGGATTGGATTGATTTACAAAACTCTGACGCCTACCATCTAGCCCCCAACTAAAGTTATCCGTGATGTCGGCACAACAATGATCATAATCGCACTCTATTGATTGGTGGTCTGCCATGGTCCGCTCCCTCTCTCGCTATCTTTCATATGGAAAAATACATGCTTGATCTGGATATTGATGGAAAACCCTCCCTGTACCTCCCAATGTACTGTCGTTATGCATAGATTTATAGTTATACTACCCCTTTTACTATGTATATTGTATTTTCTTGTACTTTTTCAACACAAAAATTAAAAAAAACTTGAATTTGAAAAAAAAAAATTGTAATTAGATCTACAGGCGGTGGCTTCTCCACTGACTAGCAGACAATGAAGCTTTGGAGCATACCTCTGATTCCCAGGCTATAGTATGAGTAAACAGCTCTTCAGACTCAACCATCTGTGTTACCCCAAGCCATAGTGTATGTAGTTTCTTACGGTTAAAGGGGGGGGAGTGACCCGACCCACCTGGAATTGGCGATGGCAACGTCATGTAAAACACAGCAAGGGGACTCCAAAAAGAGTCTCCATTTTTTCCCAAAATTGTGGCACAGACACCACTTAAGTGGCATCAATTGTCCCAGAGTTGCTTAAAATGGTTGGTGAGGTGATTTTCCAAAATCCTCAAGCTTTTAGTCTCCCCAGAATGACACAGGTGGGGCAGATGGTGGTTGTCCCGGCCCGCTAGGCCGCATTGTAGCACAGTGAGCTTCGCACTGCAACTTATGCTTCATATCCATGTGACGGTTCTTGCATGAAGTACTCAAACTATAGATTTTTTGGCCTCTACTTAGCTTTTGGTGACAAATGTTACAGATAACACGAGTTGGGTCATCCTTATTGATCTGAAAAAATGCACAGGCTATGCAAGGTTTAGAGGCCATGCGACTCTGCTACTAGCAACACTATCAAATGATTGGCTGGGTTAGATGCAGAGCATCTGGGTTTGGTTGGGGGTCCCCACAGTCTGCCTAGGCTAGATGCAGTTAAAAATTATTATTAGATACACAGGCGGTGAAGTTGGCTTCGCAGCTGGGCTAATACGCCCAAAGTATTGGTAGACTCTATACTAAATAAGGAAGGATTCACTGATTGTGGTGGCCCCTCCGTGGGCCGTGGCGATTGGTGGAGATTTGGTGGATGATTATAGGAGAAAGCTCCTTAATAGAGAAAGTTGGTGGATTTATACTTTAAATACACGTGTACCAGCGGGTTTAAACATCAGACATGATTTGATGTATCTTTATGAATGATCATTTATAGATTATTATTATTATATATATGTTCCTTTTTTCTTCTTTTCTTTTTCTTTTGGATTATTTACATTTATATGCATTGTTTCTATGCTATACGATTTTAACATGGTATGTGTGTTTAAATTTCTGATTAACTCAGCCTTGAACAGGTGCATAGCAGGACATGACATATAAATACCACTTCCTTGCTGTTTTTTTGCTATGCAATGATTAAGAACCTTTAGTTCAAAACGCGTTTACTGTTCTTCTCCAAGGTGGACTTTTTAAATATTTTTTGTATGACCCAATAAAAAGTGGATTTTAGAAGATTTGTTCAGCTGGATCTTCCTTGTTCCTCATGTTCGTCTGGTAGCACTCCTGGCTCCGTGCTGTTGATCTTCTACGTCGGTGAGCTGATTTTTTCCTTTCTTTTTCTGCCATGTGGCGATTGGTCATCCACTTTCGCTGCCCCTTACTCAATGAATTCACAAACATCTCCCGTCGGTTTGGAGTCCCATTATGCCCAACCAAAAACATAGGCCCCACAACTAAAAAAAATCTTTCTTAGGCATCGAAATCGACACCACAGCAAGGTTGTTCCGCCTCCCATGGGAAAAAATACCAAATCATTACACCTGATCTAGGTTTTTTGCGCAGTATGGAAAGTAACACTACAGCAGATGCAAGTATTACTAGGTCTCCTCGTGTTTGCGAGTCGGGTGATGCCAGTCGGAAGGGTTTTTTCTCTTCATTTATTGCCCGCAACAAAAGGGGCATCTAAACCGAGTCATACAATCAGAATCAGCAGGTAGCTACGGGTGGACTTAGAGGTGTGGAAAACCTTCTTATAATCATTCAACGGTCACACGTTATTTATGTCAGCAGAACAGTCCAACATTCAACTAAGATTATTCACCGTGGCGGCAGAATCAGGCGGATATGCAGCGATACTAAATAACCAATGGTGCACAAGCTTATGGCCTCCGTATTGGGCAGAACAAGTGCTGACAAAAAAACAGACAGTCCTGGAACTGTTTCCAATAGTGGTAGCAATAGAAATATGGGGCGCGCGGCTGGCTAACAAAAATATACTCTTCATAACAAAAAACAGCAGCCTAGCGCACTTCATTAATAATATGGCATCATCGTCTCTCCCAGTGCTAGGCCTACTACACCGGCTAGCATTTCTGTGCCTAAAACACAATGTATGGGTCCGCGCTAGCCACGATGCTGAGGGGTCTAACGCTGCTGCTAACGCTTTATCACAATTCAATTGGCAGATTTTCACAGAGCTCCTCCCCAACGCCCACCCATCGGGCAACAGTTGCCCAGCCTCCCTATGGGATCTAGTGGAGAATAGTTGATGCCATTAATCAGAGCGTCAGTTGCCCCGTCGATGTGGCAAGCATACGGTAAGGCATGGGAAGAGTGGACACGACTAGTAGCAGGCAGACGGGTTGACCAATGTGAACAAGCCAGATTACAAGTCACCATAGAATTTCTCCACCAGCTAATGATGAGGGGCATATCAGGGGCGTCAGCGCAGCGGTGTTTGACCGGAGTAGCATTTCACTTCCAACTACTGAATTGGGGACATGTGACAAAGAGATTCAACATCAGACAATCCATAAAAGGGTGGAAAAGGGGTCAGCCAAGTCAGGAGTGTAGACGTCCCGTCCCGTGTCACTAAAACTGATTTCTCACATCATATCCCTAACACCATTAACATGATACTCACAATTCGAAGCAACACTACTGTCTACTGTAATTGCGATCGCCTTCTTCGGGGCGCTATGCATAAGCGAATTAGTCCCTCAATCCAAAATTAACACCAGTGGAGGCTTATTACACCAGGACATAGTCATAGCCAATAATGCAATACGTCTACGCATACGCAAATTGAAAACGGTTCCAGCGGGCAGGGGCACTTGGGTACTTCTACAACCCACAAATGGTACGCTGAGTCGGGTAACAATAGTAAAAACATATATAACCATCAGATCACAAAGTAATTTCTTCCTATCACACATTGATGGAACGCCATTATCAAGATACCAGTTCCAAGCTATATTTAATAAATGCATAACATCGGCAGGGAACCACCCCAAAGATTATGAGACACACTCATTCCGCATAGGCGTGGCCACAGAAGCAGCAAGAGCAGGAATGTCACAAACAGAAGTTCAGAGGATAGGGAGATGGTGATCCACGTGTTTGGCAAGATACATAAGACCGGACTTGTTATCCTAACGTGGTTTGTTTCTTTTACAGGTGACGCTAAGCCAACAGTGTGGGTGAAAGGCCACTCGTATATATATTGGGCAGAAAAAAGGGCAAAAGTCCACCCAGGCGGGAGGAAATTAGAGTTTCATAGCACATATTTGAACTGGAGAGGTATTAGAGGCCTGCAATGGCCACAGGTACTAATGGAGGTAATCAAGGTAGGGAGAGAGGCAAGAGGTCCGGTCATCTTAGTTATACAGGCCGGGGGAAATGACCTAGGTTATCACCAGAGCGCATAACTAATGGCAATAATGAAACTAGACACTGAGCGCTTCAGAGAATTTTTCACAAAAATAGTCAGAGATTGTGCCGAGCGCGGTGTGGCAAGGTGCCCGAGACATCACGGCCCTCGAATGGACATGGCGGCTAATAAATATTTGGATGCCAAAATTTATAAGAGACTGAGGCGGACAACTGGAAGGAGATAAAGCAGGCCTCATACGGCCCGACTGTGTTCACTTAATGGATATTGGACTGGACATATTCCTGTCAGGAATCCAAGACGGAGTGGAACAAGTGTTAAGAGTGATGGATGGGGGTCAGAGTCCTGCATACGAGTACGCAGGATCCTCCGTGGCCTGGAAATAGAAAGGACATGTTGGAGAGTTACACTTGTTGGCCAACTTGCCGTTGTGGAGACTGGAGACACAGAGCATGCTGCAACAAGCTGAATTATTTTAGAAATAAAATGCCTTTCTAATGTAATGAGTATAAACAGTTAATACAGCTGTGACTGATCCTCACCCATCCAGTTGTAAGAGTTACATGATTGTATTGTCAATGAAAGGGGGCGGTAGGGGGCTGAGCGTCTGGGTTTGGTTGGGGGTCACCACAGTCTGCCTAGGCTAGATGCAGTTAAAAATCATTATAAGATACACAGGCGGTGCAGCTTGCTTCGCAGCTGGGTTACTACGCAGACTAGCAGACACTGAAGCTTTGGAGCAGACCTCTGAGTAATCATCTCTTCAGACTCAACCATCTGTGTTACCCCAAGCCATGGTGTATGTAGTTTCTTACGGTTAAAAGGGGGGGGGGGGGAACACCCAACCCACCTGTAATTGACGATGCCAACGTCACGTAAAACACAGCAAGGGGACTCCAAAAAGAGTCTCCATTTTTTCCAAAAATTTGGGGCACAGACACCACTTAAGTGGCATCAATTGTCCCAGAGTTGCTTAAAACGGTTGCCGAGGTGATTTTAACAAATCTTCAAGCTTTTACTCTCCCCAGGATGACACAGGGGTAGAAAAGTCCTTGCTGATCCATGACTTGTTCATCTTTATGACCGTGAGTCTGTCTACATTGTCAGTGGACAGCCGAGTGCGCTTATCTGTCAGCACACCACCAGCAGCGCTGAACACACGTTAAGAGAGAACAAAAATTATTATTAATTTGAAAGCTGGTGAAGCTTAGTATAGATGGCCTAATAGAATGAGTACTACACACTGCTACTATGCCCAAAATTATTTTCCAGACAAGATGCAGCTAAAAATTATTATTAATTTGAAAGCTAGTGGAGCTTAGTATAGATAGTCTAATAGAATGAGTACCACACACTGCTACATGCCCAAAATTATTTTCCAGACAAGATGCAGCTAAAAATTATTATTAATTTGAAAGCTGGTGGAGCTTAGTGTAGATGGTCTAATAGAATGAGTACCACACACTGCTACATGCCCAAAATTATTTTCCAGGCAAGATGCAGCTAAAAATTATTAGTAATTTGAAAGCTGGTGGAGCTTAGTATAGATGGCCTAATAGAATGAGTACCACACACTGCTACAGGCCCAAAATTATTTTCCAGGCAAGATGCAGCTAACAATTATTAGTAATTTGAAAGCTGGTGGAGCTTAGTATAGATGGCCTAATAGAATGAGTCCCACACACAGCTACAGGCCCAAAATTATTTTCCGGGCTAGATGCAGCTAAAAATTATTATTAATTTGAAAGCTTAAAACGGTTGGTGAGGTGATTTTAACAAATCCTTAAGCTTTTACTCTCACCAGGATGACACAGGGGTAGAAAAGTCGTTGCGGATCCATGATTTGTTCATCTTTATGAACGTGAGTCTGTCTACATTGTCAGTGGACAGCCGCGTGCGCTTATCTGTCAGCACACCTCCAGCAGCACTGAACACACGTTCAGAGAGAACGCTGGCTGCGGGGCATGACAAGATCTCCAAGGCATGAGTGGCGAGCTCCGGCCATTTATCCAGATTGGAAGCCCAAAAAGAGCAAGGGTCTAGTGACACAGTCATGACTTCGATGTTCACTTGGAGATACTCCTGTACCATCGTCTCTAGGTGTTGAATATGTGTCTGACTTCTTGTCTCCTATGGCCTTGCAAAGGATGGGCTAAAAAAGTGGTGAAAGGATTCCGCAAAATTGCTGTTACCAGCAGATACCCTGTTTCTGTTACGGTTTGAGTGCTGAAGACTCGACAGTCCCACGGTTGGCTAGTTAGAACTGTGAGATTCACTACGTGCACCACTGGTGTTTTGTGGAAGAGCACATGTAAGATTCTGCAATAGTCTCTGCTGATACTCCTGCATGCATGAATCCCTTTCTATGGCAGGAATTATTTCTGCAAATTTACTTTTGTACCGGGGATCTAAGAGTGTGGCTACCCAGTAGTCAGGATTATTTCGAATTCTGACAATTCGAGGGTCATGTTGCAGGTAGTGCAGCAAGAAGGCACTCATGTGTCTTGCGCATCCAGGAGCACCAAGTCCCTGTTGTGTTGGTGGTGAGGTAAGAATCATGCTTCCTTCCTCTGCCCTCTCCCCCCAACCTCGCACAACAGAAATGTGATCAAGGTCTCCCTCATCTGATGAGTCTTCCATGCCCATCGCCAGTTCGTCCTCCACTTCTTCCTGGGCTCCTGCACCTTCCTCACTAGTTTGGCTGCTACCATGCGCCCTGGTTAATCCCTCTGCCCCACCCTCCTATGCCTGCCGACTTGGTGCCAACCGACTGGACCTTGCAGATGATAGCCCTTCCGCATACAACTCCTCCTCCTCTACTTCCTCCACCTCCTCTTGTCCCACCACCTGACTCCGAATTCTGTTTAACATGTGCTCCAGCATGTAAATCACCGGAATAGTCATGCTGATAATGGCATCGTCAGCACTAAACATCTTCATCGCCATTTCAAAACTGTGCAGAAGGGTGCATAGGTCCCTGATCTGAGACAACTCCTCCAGCGTGATTTGCCCCACCTCTGGATCTCGTTAGCCCAGGCTATAAGTCAAAACGTATTGCACCAGGGCTTGTCGGTGCTGCCACAGTAGCTGCAACATGTGCAGAGTTGAATTCCACCATGTTGGCACATCGAATTGGCAGGCCCAACGACTTCTGTAGAGATGTAAGTCGCTGAGCTGCGGGATGCGAACGGCGGAAGTGAGCACACAGCGACCGTGCCCTCTGCAGAAGGCCATCTAGTCCGGGATAGTGGGCTAAAAATTGCTGGACAACCAGGTTCAACATGTGAGCCATACAAGGCACGTGTGTGACATTGCCGCGGCGAAGGGCTGCACCAAGGTTTGCAGCATTGTCACACACGGCCTTCCCCGGTTGCAGGTCCAGTGGAGACAACCATTCATGAAACTGGTTCTCCAGAGCTGACCACAACTCTTCAGCTGTGTGACTCACATTTCCCAGACATTTCAAAGTAAAAACCGCCTGATGACGTTGAGCCCTGCTGCCTGCATATTAAGGAGGTGTGCAGGATCCCTTCTGCGCAGTTAGAAAGCGGGTGGCATGACCAGACAGGCTTTGGGTGCAGGTGGAGGACCGAGAGGAGGTTGAGGAGGCAGAAGCAGTGGAGGAACTTCGAGATAAAGAGGACTGACCACAACTCGTGGGGACGGCAAGACTTGGACAGCAGCCCCTTGTCCTGCTGTCACCATAGTTACCCAGTGCCCAGTCAGCGACATGTAACGCCCCTGTCCATGCCTACTCATCCAAGTGTCTGTGGTGAAATGCACCCTGTCACACACAGAGTTTCTCAAAGAAGCGGTGATGTTGTGTGCGACATGCTGGTGGAGTGCAGGCACACTTTTCTTTGAGAAGTAGTGCCGACTGGGCATCTGGTACTGGGGCACTGCGACGGACATAAGGTCTCGAAAATCCTCTGTGTCCACCAGGTGGAAAGGCAGCATTTCTGTAGCCAAGATCTTGAAGATGGTGAAATTCAACCTCTTAGCTTTCTCATGGCTAGGAGGAAATGGTCTTTTACTTGTCCACATCTGAGGGACCGAGCGCTGGCTGCTGTGCTTAGACGGGGTTGAGTTGGGTGTCCCCGGCAAACTGGCGGTCTGTGAGGAAGATGCAGGCGGAAAAGTTAGGTTGCCTTGATCCAAAGGTGGTGCTCTCGATGTCGGAGAGCGCTCAACACCAGCTGGTGTTTTCACTTCCAAATGAAATGATGACCTGCCATTCACACTGGCTGTTGAGGGTAAAGAGGTGGCAGGTCTGCGTCCCAAAACAGGTGTGACTGCTGTCCCCCCAGTCACAGAGGATGAAGAGGCCACGGATGCACAAGATGGGGCAGACGGTGGTTGGCCCGGCCCTCTATTCCGCATTGTAGCACAGTGAGCTTCCCACAGCAACTTATGCTTCATATCCATGTGACGGTTCATGCATGAAGTACTCAAACTATGGATTTTTTGGCCTCTACTTAGCTGTTGGTGACAAATGTTACAGATAACATGAGTTGGGTCATCCTTATCGATCTGAAAAAATGCCCAGGCTATGCAAGGCTTAGAACCCATGCGACCTGAAGAGCCACCACGACTTGTGGTCAGAGGCAGAGTTGTGTTTGAGGATGCAGTTGTTGACGTGTTTCCAGTACTACGTCTCTGTCCAGGAAGGCACAACCTGACCTTGTCGTCACTAGCATCCTCCTCCACCTCCTCTGCTGACCTCATCGACTGCCTAACTGTGGGTTGACAGTAAGTGGGATCTGCAACCTCATCATCATCACCCTGTGTGTTCTCACACCCGTCGTCCTCAGAGCCAACCTCTTTCTGCCCTGACAAAAAACTCAAGTTGTCGCTCCAATCAGGTATTTGAGTCTCATCATCGTCTTCCTCATTTTCTCCACCAACAGGAGTTACAGTTTGGGAACGAGGGTTTACATTATGCTCAGAACCTTCTGTGTCTGGTCCTGGATCCGACTCTTAAAGATTCTGGGCATCAGTGCAAATCATTTCCTCGTCTGCATTCACAGAAGCTCTGGAGCCGACCTCTGATTCCCAGGCTATAGTATGAGTAAACAGCTCTGCAGACTCAACCATCTGTTCTACCTCATACTCAGACGGGCAGCTGGAGACTTGGGAGCTGTGAGGAAGCAAGTGCGATTGGGGTGACACCTCTGAGGACTGGAGTATTTGTGATGTTGAAGTTGAGGTGGAGGAGAGCCCACTTAAAGGAGCACTTGATATCCGTTGAAGCACCTGCTGTTTTTGTGCCTCATCTGGAATTTGTAGCGATGGGCGTGGCCATAAGAAAGGGATCGTATCACATTGTCCACTAAAAGAAGTAGACATCTTAGTTTGGCTGGAAGATGGTCTTTCTTTTGCAGATGTTACTGTTGTTTTAACACCTACCCCACGGACACAACCTTTTTCCCTTCCCAACACGCCTATTCCCCTTTCCACCAGCAGCAGGCCTCTTGCCACTCATTTTGGTGGTTAACTAATTGACAACTCTGGAGTTGTTTGCACAAAAAACGATGGATGTAAACCAAGCAGAGCTGAGTGGCCAAATTGTGGTACTAGCCCAAAAGGATTGGCTGGGTTAGAAGCAGTAAAACAATTTTTTTAGATACACAGGTGGTGGAGCTTGGTATAGATGGCCTAATAGAATGAGTACCAAACACTGCTACAGGCCCAAAATTATTTTCGAGGCAAGATGCAGCTAAAAATTATTAGTAATTTAAAAGCTGGTGGAGCTTAGCATAGATGGCCTAATAGAATGAGTACCACACACTGCTACTATGCCCAAAATTATTTTCCAGGCAAGATGCAGCTAAAAATTATTAGTAATTTGAAAGCTTGGTGGAGCTTAGTATAGATGGCCTAATAGAATGAGTACTACACACTGCTACTATGCCCAAAATTATTTTCCAGGCAAGATGCAGCTAAAAATTATTAGTAATTTGAAAGCTGGTGGAGCTTAGTATAGATGGCCTAATAGAATGAGTACCACACACTGCTACTATGCCCAAAATTATTTTCCAGGCAAGATGCAGCTAAAAATTATTAGCAATTTGAAAGCTGGTGGAGCATAGTATAGATGGCCTAATAGAATGAGTACCACACACTGCTACTATGCCCAAAATTATTTTCCAGGCAAGATGCAGCTAAAAATTATTAGTAATTTGAAAGCTGGTGGAGCTTAGTATAGATGGCCTAATAGAATGAGTACCACACACTGCTACTATGCCCAAAATTATTTTCCAGGCAAGATGCAGCTAAAAATTATTAGTAATTTGAAATCTGGTGGAGCTTAGTATAGATGGCCTAATAGAATGAGTACCACACACTGCAACTATGCCCAAAATTAATTTCCAGGCAAGATGCACTAAAAATTATTAGTAATTTGAAAGCTGGTGGAGCTTAGTATAGATGGCCTAATAGAATAAGTACCACACACTGCTACTATGCCCAAAATTATTTTCCAGGCAATATGCAGCTAAAAATTATTAGTAATTTGAAAGCTGGTGGAGCTTAGTATAGATGGCCTAATAGAATGAGTACCACACACTGCTACTATGCCCAAAATTATTTTCCAGGCAAGATGCAGCTAAAAATTATTAGTAATTTGAAAGCTGGTGTAGCTTAGTCTAGATGGCCTAATAGAATGAGTACCACACACTGCTTATATGCCCAAAAGGTTTTACTTGGCTAGGTGCAGTAAAAAATTTGTATTACATACACAGGTGGTGTAACTTGCAACACAGATAGGCTACTCCACTGACTAACACACACTGCAAGAGGTCCAAAACGATTTGCTTAGCTAGATTTAGCCAAATGCTGTGAAAAACACTTGCACAGCACTAAAAGAGACCTGCCTGGCAAAAAGTGATAGGAACTGATGTAACCTAGCCCTCAAAAGTGCTGGAATTACAACTAGTCACTACTCCCAACCTATCTGTCTATTTAAGAGCACAGACCTGCCTGCTAAAAGTGCTAGGAACTGCTGTAACCTAGCCCTCAAAAGGGCTGCAATTACAAACTAGTCCCTACTCCCTAAACCTTTCTGTTTATTTAAGAGAAAATTCGCTTGCAATTCACAGTTACACAATATAGCGCTAACAGCAGCAGCAGTGCCGTCTAACACTCAGCTGCAGCAGTGAGAAAATGGTGGCGACGGGGAAAATGGCTGGTTCTTATACGGCAAGGACATGTGGCATACACAGCCAATGACACATGCCCTTGCTTGTGCGAAAAAAAGCACTTTGCTCCGTGTGTGCGCTGCTGATAGGCTGACAGACTGCACCTCCCCACTGTAAATTCGGGAAAGAGAAAAAAAAATGGAGATCTTCATTATTTCTGCAGAGATCCATCCCATGCCCCTCCCCCCGCCCTGCTGTACACTCAAACTGTGTTTTAACATTGATGATCAGCATTACTGTGAAAAAATCCAGTTACGATTTTGGTGCACGAACAGTTATCGAACATAACCTCGAACAGCCGGATTTTTTTCAAATCGTTCAGGTTCGTCGAACGGCTCGAACACCGCCCAAAATAGCTCGAATTTGAAATTGGCGAACAGTTCGATTCGAACACCGCTCATCTCTAATTACCATATTCCCCCCTCCCCTGTATGTCACAGGGCCCTGTGACAGGCACTGTGACGTGCCCTGCTCTGTCTCACCTCCTGCACATGCGCAAAACGCCGCTCCCACTGATCGTGCTTTGTTTCCCTCCTTCCCCATTTGGCTGCGTACTGCCAGCGGAGTGGAAGTCTCAGTGACTCACAATACATGGCTGTGGCACAGTACGCAGACAAACGGGGCCGGACGGGAGCAAAGCGCGCTCAATGGGAGCGGCGCTTTGCGCATGTGTGGGAGGGGAGGCAGAGCAGGGCACGTCATAGGGCCTGACACAGGGCCCTGTGACGTGCAGGGGAGGGGAGGAATATGGTAATTTAGCAGAGAGGTGGCGATTTAGGGGAATAGTAAGCAGATAGGATGGGTTTGCTTGACGCCATGCCTCTGGAAAACAGACTTTATAAAACCAGATTTCTCTGTGATCAGACCTCTGCTATGGGCCATACAGGTAAGAACAGATTTCCTTTTCTATACCCTGTATGGCCATAGTAGAAGTCTGATATCGCCCGGGGGGGGAGACAGATTCCCTTTAATGCCAAAGAGCTCAATTTTTGTCTCATCTGACCACAGCACCTTTTCCCATTAACTCACAGAATCATCCAGGTATTCATTGGCAAACTTCAGATGGGCATGCACATGTGCCTTCTTGAGCAGGGGGACCTTGCGGGCACTGCAGGATTTTAAACCTTTAAGGCGTAATGTGTTACCAATGGTTTTCTTGGTAACTGTGGTCCCAGCTGTCTGGAGATCATTATCAAGTTCCCCTTGTGTAGTTTTAGGCTGATCTCTCACCTTCCTCATGATCAAGGATACCCCACGAGATGAAATTTTGCATGGTGACCCAGATCGATGTCGATTGACAGTCATTTTGTATTTCTTACATTTTCTTACTATTGCACCAACAGTTGTCTCCTTCTCACCCAGCGTCTTACTTATGGTTTTGTAGCCCATTCCAGCTTTTGGCAGGTCTATGATCTTGTCCCTGACATCCTTAAAAAGCTCTTTGGTCTTGCCTATGTAGAGGTTAGAGTCTGACTGATTAATTGAGTCTGTGGACAGGAGTCTTTTATACAGGTGACTATATAAGACAGCTGTCTTTAATGCAGGTAATGAGTTGATTAGGAGCATCTAACTGGTCTGTAGGAGCCAGAACTCATAATGGTTTGTAGGGGATCAAATACTTATTTCTCACTGCAAAATGCAAATAAATGTATCTAATTTATACAATGTGATTTTCTTGATTTTTTTCAATATTCGTTCTCTCAATGTTAAAATTAACATACCCTTAAAATTATAGACTGTTAATGTCTTTGTCAGTGGGCAAACTTACAAAAACAGCAAGGGATCAAATTCTTATTTCCCCCACTGTGTGTGTCCAGAATAAAATGTAATAGAGCCACAAAAACAGAGTGTGGTGACTAGAGAAGGTACTCATTGATCAGAATAGGATACTCAATGTCTGATAAACCATATATTCTAGTGGGGGTATACATGCAACAACACATAGTATTAAAGTTTTAAAAAAGAAAATGTTACCTCCCAAATAGTCTTTGTCCTGGCTGCAGTATGTAAGTGTCTCCACCTGATCCACGTTTCGCCTTGCTTCTTCCAGAGACATGTCAAAATTGTAAAATAGAGCATACCAGAGCGCAGAGGGTCAGGCTATATGTCCACAGGAGTTGTACAAGTACCATAGCTACAGGTATGCGGCCGCACTCATTCAGCATAGTGACAGCTAGGGTGAGGGCACACAGGGGAGCATTGTCAGTCACTGACACCGCTCACTCCTCTCTGCCTGCACTCCAGCCGTTGCTTCCTCCTGATACTCAATAGTATTTGCATCTGTCAGGCATAAAAGGGGCTGGCTATGGAGACATATAAGGATCTGGCTGTGGGGACATACAAAGGGCTAGCTGTAGGGACATAAGAGCGGAAGGCTGCACACCCTTTGGATTAAATAACTGCAATCAATCACTTCATATGACCATCAACAAGTTTTTTACAACTCTCAACTGGAGTTTTTCACTATTCTTCTTTTGCAAACTGCTCCAGGTCTCTCATATTTGAAGGGTGTCTTCTCCCAACAGCAATTTTAAGTACTTTGTACAGGTGTTCAATGAAATTTAGATCCGGACTCATTGCTGGCCACTTCAGATGTCTCCAGTGCTTTGTTTCCATCCATTTCTGGGTTCTTGAAGTATGTTTGGGGTCATTGTCATTGTCTTGCTGGAAGACCCATGACCTAGGATGGAAACCCAGCCAAGGCAACCAGTGTCAGAGGCAGCAAATCAACCCTAAAATATCCTTGAACTTCCACCATATTTTACTGTAGGTACTGTGTTCTTTTCTTTGTAGGCTTCATTCCATTTTCGATAAACTGTAGAATGATATGCTTTATCAAAAAGCTCTATCTTGATTTTAGATTTTGGCTTACTCACATACATTTTGGCAAACTGCAGTCTAGGTGTTTTATGTCTCTGTGTCAGCAGTGGGGTTCTCCTGGGTCTTGTGCCATAGAGTTTCATTTCATTTAAATGCCGATGTATGGTTTACGCTGACACTGACACACCCAGAGCCTGAGCCAACAAGACAGTTCTCTTCTCCTATTTCTGTTCTCCATGCATAGTGAGGCACGCACAGACAAACAATGCAAAGATTGAGTCAACTTCTCCCCTTTTTTCAGTTGTGATTCACATATTGTCCACACCTGTTACTTGTCACAGGTTAGTTTGAATGAGCATCACATGTTTGAAACAAAATTGTTTACCCACAATTTTGGGAAGGTACCAACAATTTTGTCCAGCCCATTTTTGAGATGTTTTGTGTGAAATTGTTAGGCATTTTCTGGATTAGAAATGGGTCCAGAACCTTCTGTGGTCTCCCATTCCAGTCCAGCTTGGGCTGATGCTGCTCAGCATTGTCATCAGTCCCAACGCCTAGCTGGTCCACAAGATGTACAGGTTGTCTCTTTGGCCTTTGTGCCTAGCAACATGAAGCATAGGTTGCGGAGGGAGTCAGGGCTGCTAAAGTCTAAGTCCAGGTTTCTCTGTACTGAGCATGCCCGTGACATGGTGGACCGTGATTGGTGGTTTGGGAGTCAGCTGATACGGTGAACTGGCACCGCCTGATTGGTCGCGGGTGACGTCACCACTGGTGCGACGGTGGGCAGGGTTTAATCTTTAACCCCTTAATAACATCTGACGTACTAATACGCGTCTGTGCCCTGGGACTTAAGAGCCAGACCCGTATTAGTACGTCATCGCGATCGCGCGCGCACACAGGCTGTGCGGGCGCGATCGCCGCCGGGTGTCAGCTGATTGTCACAGCTGACACCCGGTACTATGTGCAGGGAGCGGTCACGCACCGCTCCCAGCACATTAACCCCCGCGATGCTGCGATCGAAGTCGATCGAAGTCGATCGCGGCATTGCGGGGGCAAGGGGAGGTGATCGGCGATACTCACCTCCTCTTCCGGCTTCCAGCGCAGTCTGCAAAGGCTTCCCGGGTGTTGCCATGACGACCCGATGTCGTCATGACAACATCCGGGTCACCAGAGAGCAGGAAGATTGCTTGGACATGCGCAGTGCATCTCCAAGCAATCTTCACACTGTGCACTTCTGACAGCCTTCATGGCATAGGGATGGTGCTCCATTCCTGTGCCATGCAGGCGATCAGAAAAAAAAAAGTGAAAGTCCCAGAGTGGGACAAAGTAATAAAGTGTATAAACTGTGTGAAAGTGGAAAAAAAAAAAAAAAAAAATGTGCAAAAATATTATAAAAAAATAAAAAAAATAATACACCAAAAATAAAAATATAATGTACCCATCAATAAATATTATTATAAAAAAAATAAAAAAAAAACAATAAAAGTACACATATTTGGTATCGCCGCGTCCGGAACAACCTGACCTATAAAACTGTCCCACTAGTTAACCCCTTCAGTGAACACGGTAAAAAAAAAAAAAAAAAAAACAAGCAAAAAACAATGCTTTATCACCATACCGCCAAACAAAAAGTGGAATAACACGCGATCAAAAAGACGCATATAAATAAAAATGATACCGCTGAAAACGTCATCTCGTCCCGCAAAAAACAAGCTGCCATATAGCTCCATCAGCCGAAAAATAAAAAAGTTATAGCTCTCAGAATAAAGCGATACTAAAAAATATTTTTTTCTATAAAATAGCTTTTATTGTGTATAAGCGCCAAAACATAGAAAAATGATACAAATGTGGTACCGCTGTAAACGTACTGACCCGAAGAGTAAAGCTGCCTCATCAATTTTACCACACGCGGAACAGAATAAAAAAAAAAAAAAAAAAACAATTCCTGAATTGTTGGTTTTTGTTTATTCTGCCTCCCAAAAATCGGAATAGAAAGCGATCAAAAAATGTCACGTGCCTGAAAATGGCACCAATAACAACGTCAAGTCATCCCGCAAAAAACGAGCCGTCACATGACTGTCTGCCAAAATCTGGAAAAATTATAGCTCTCAAAATATGGCGATGCAAAAACTAGATTTTACAAAAAATGCGTCTTTTAGTGTGTGACAGCTGTCAGTCATAAAAACCCCATATGATTCTGGCATTGCTGTAATCACACCGACCCGAAGAATAAAGTCGTCTAATCACTTATACCGCACAAGGAACGGCGTCAAAAATAAACTCTTGAGTTAGGATTGGGCTAGGGTTAGGGCTGGGTTTGGGGCTAGGGTTCTGCTGGGGCTAGGGTTGTGCTGGGGCTAGGGTTGTGCTGGGGCTAGGGTTGTGCTGGGGCTAGGGTTGTGCTGGGGCTAGGGTTGTGCTAGGGTTAGGGCTGGGGTTGGGATTTTTTTCAAAAGTAAGAAAAAAAGATGACGATATAGCGACTAGTGTTGAGAGCAAGTGCTCGCTACTTGAGTTTGCATCGGGTGCTCTGGTATGCATTTAGTATCGTGGGTATTTGAGTGACATGCTCGAGTCTCTGCCCCATATGCTTCGCGGCCAAAAAACTTTACGGGGATTGCCTGCCATGCACGAGCGATCCCCGCATGTTTTTTTTTGGGTGTCTAATAACCGTGAAACATGCGGAGCAGGGACTCGAGCATGTCACTCGAGCACACGCTGTACATGGTGCATACCTGAGTACCCGATGCAAACTCAAGTAGCGAGCACTTGCGCTCAAGAATAATGAAAACTTATTCAATATGATGACCTAACGTAAACAAATAATGTGCCGTACCTCTGGGTTCAAAATGTTCACTATACACCTTAATAAAATCTTTGAGGGGTATAGTTTCCAAAATGGGGACACTTGTGGTGGAGCTCCACTGTTTAGGCACATCACGGGCTCTCCAAACGCGACATGGTGTCCGCTAACAAATTGAATGGAAAATCGGCTCAAATTGTTAGCGGACGCCATGTTGCGTTTGGAGAGCCCCTGTGTGTCCAAACATTGGAGCTCCCCCACAACTGACCCCATTTTGGAAACTAGACCCCCCAAGGCACCTATCTAGATGCATAGTGAGCACTTAGAACCCTCAGGTGCTTCACAAATTGATTCGTAAAAATGAAAAAGTGAAAATAAAACACTTTTTCATTTTTATGAATTAATTTGTGAAGCACCTAGGGGTTACAAGTGCTCACTATGCATCTAGATAGGTGCCTTGGGGGGTCTAGTTTCCAAAATGGGGTCACTTGTGGGGGAGCTCCAATGTTTGGGCGCACAGGGACTCTCTAAATGCAACATGGTATCCGCTAACAAATTGAATGGAAAATCGGCTCAAATTGTTAGCGGACGCCACATTGCGTTTGGAGAGCCACTCTGTGCCCAAACTTTGGAGCTCCCCCACAAGTGACCCCATTTTGGAAACTAGACCCCCCAAGGCACCTTTCTAGATGCATAGAGAGCACTTGGAACCCCCAGGTGCTTCACAAATTGATTCGTAAAAATGAAAAAGTGAAAAAAAAAACACTTTTTCATTTTTATGAATCAATTTGTGAAGCACCTGGGGTTCCAAGTGCTCACTATGAATCTAGATAGGTGCCTTGGGGGGTCTAGTTTCCAAAATGGGGTCACTTGTGGGGGAGCTCCAATGTTTGGGCACACAGGGACTCTCCAAATGCAACATGATATCCGCTAACAAATTGTCGGCTCAAATTGTTAGCGGATATCATGTTGCATTTGGAGAGTCCCTGTGTGCCCAAACATTGGAGCTCCTCCACAAGTGACCCCATTTTGGAAACTAGACCCCCCAAGGCACCTATCTAGATGCATAGTGAGCACTTGGAACCCCTAGGTGCTTCACAAATTAATTTGTAAAAATGAAAAAGTGTTTTTTTTTTCACTTTTTCATTATTACGAATCAATTTGTGAAGCACCTGGGGGTTCCAAGTGCTCACTATGCATCTAGAAAGGTGCCTTGGGGGGTCTAGTTTCCAAAATGGGGTCACTTGTGGGGGAGCTCCAAAGTTTGGGCACAGAGAAGCTCTCCAAACGCAATGTGGTGTCCGCTAACAATTTGAGCCGATTTTCCATTCAATTTGTTAGCGGATACCATGTTGCATTTAGAGAGTCCCTGTGTGCCCAAACATTGGAGCTCTCCCACAAGTGACCCCATTTTGGAAACTAGACCCCCCAAGGCACCTATCTAGATGCATAGTGAGCACTTGGAACCCTCAGGTGCTTCACAAATTGATTCATACAAATGAAAAAGTGTTTTTTTTTTCACTTTTTCATTGTTACGAATCAATTTGTGAAGCACCTGGGGGTTCCAAGTGCTCACTATGCATCTAGATAGGTGCCTTGGGGGGTCTAGTTTCCAAAATGGGGTCACTTGTGGGGGAGCTCCAATGTTTGGGCACACAGGGACTCTCTAAATGCAACATGGTGTCCTCTAACAAATTTAACGGAAAATCGGCTCAAATTGTTAGCGACACCATGTTGCGTTTGGAGAGCCGCTGTGTGCCCAAACATTGGAGCTCCCCCACAAGTGACCCCATTTTGGAAACTAGACCCCCCAAGGCACCTATCTAGATGCATTGTGAGCACTTGGAACCCTCAGGTGCTTCACAAATTGATTCATAAAAATGAAAAAGTGTTTTTTTTTTTCACTTTTTCATTGTTACGAATCAATTTGTGAAGCACCTGGGGGTTCCAAGTGCTCACTATGCATCTAGAAAGGTGCCTTGGGGGGTCTAGTTTCCAAAATGGGGTCACTTGTGGGGGAGCTCCAAAGTTTGGGCACACATGGGCTCTCCAAACACAACATGGCGTCCGCTAATTATTCAAGCAAATTTTACAATCAAAAAGTCAAATAGCGCTCCTTCCCTTCCGAGCCCTGCCGTGCGCCCAAACAGTATTTTTTCCCCAAATATTGGGTATCTGCGTGCCCAGGGGAAATTGCACAACAAATTTTGGGGTCCATTTTTTCTTGTTACCCCTGTGAAAATAGAAAAAATTGGGTCTAAATTAACATTTTTGTGAAAAAAGTTAAATGTTCATTTTTTTCTTCCACATTCAAAAAATTCCTGTGAAGCACCTGAAGGGTTAATAAAGTTCTTGAATGTGGTTTTGAGCACCTTGAGGGGTGCAGTTTTTAGAATGGTGTCACTTTTGGGTATTTTCTGTCATAAAGACCTCTCAAAGTGACTTCAAATGTGATGTGGTCCCTAAAAAAATGGTTTTGTAAATTTTGTTGGAAAAATGAGAAATCGCTGGTCAACTTTTAACCCTTATAGCTCCCTAACAAAAAAAAATTTTGGTTCCAAAATTGTGCTGATGTAAAGTAGACATGTGGGAAATGTTATTTATTAACTCTTTTGTGTGACATATCGCTCTGATTTCAGGGCTTAAAAATTCAAATTTTGAAAATTGCAAAATTTTCAAAATTTTCTCCAAATTTCCGTTTTTTTCACAAATAAACGCAAGTGATATCGAAGAAATTTTTCCACAATCATGAAGTACAATATGTCACGAAAAAACAATCTCAGAATCAGGGGGATCCGTTGAAGCGTTCGAGAGTAATTACCTCATAAAGTGACAGTGGTCAGAATTGTAAAAATTGGCCCGGTCATTAACGTGCAAACCACCCGCGGGGCTTAAGGGGTTAAAAAGCCCGCCCACAAACATGGCGGTGCGCTCTGATCATTGAGCAGTGATGGTGTTGTGTGGACACTTTGTCTTTTGAGCTTCACGTGTGCTTTAGTGGAAATAGGCAGGTTTAGTGGAAATAGGCAGGTAGCTTCGTCTGACAGACTGGCTCTGACTAGGGGGTCGCCATGCACCCCGAGCAGTCTGCAGACGCCGTATTCCCGGTACCGCCTGTAAGCCACGTGGAGTGATTCTCCTCAGTCTGGTAGCACGCCAGCTGAGAGCACTTACACGCCGGCGTGAGTCACACACGCATCCTAGCGCCAACTGTGTAGTCCCTGTGCTGCAACAGGACTACAGATACTTTATTTATCACACATCTCTCGTGCAGTTAACGGAGATAGTGCGAATTCCTATTCCCGCTCCAGTGTGCTGTAACACGGAGGGGATTGTTATTTAAGTTGGTTGTTTTACCTTCTCACCCGGAAGGTGTTCGGCAGCAGTCCACCAGGCTGCATCGCGGACCCCGGGGTCGGTTGCGTTCCATTATAATAAAGTTGTTTGCAACCGTCCCCTTAACAGAAATGATGTCAATTTTGCTTTGTTTTCTCTGTTTTACTTTGTGTTCTTACAATACACAAAAATGAAATAAACATGTGTATAATAAAACATGTGTAATTGCAATAATTTTCTGGGAGAAATATTTCATTTTCTGAAACAATTTCAAGGATGCCTACAATTTCAACCATGACTGTATGAGGGGCAGGCTGTGGGGACATTACAAAAGGGGCTAGCTGTGGGAACATAACAAGAGGGGCTGTGGGGGACATAAAAAGAGGAGTTGTGGGGAACATCATATTATATGGGAGCCTATGGGGAACATTATACTGGGAGCTGGAGGGGACATTATACCTGGGCTGTGGGGACATCATACTATATAAGATATGTGGGGTGCATCATATTGTATAGGGGGTTGTGGAGGACATTATTCTGGGGACTTTGGAGGGCATCATACTGTATAGGGGGCTGTGGGGGCATCATACCATAAAGGGGATTGTGGAAGACATTATACTGCAGCCTGTAGAGACAACATACTGTAAAGGGGACTGTGGTGTCCATACTGTATTGGGGCTTGGGGCAACATACTGTATAGGGGGCTGTTAAGGACATCAGACTGTATAGGTGACTGTGGTGACCATAGGGGCTGTGGTGGACATCATACTGTATACTGAGGGGCTTTTGTGTACATCATAGTGTTTATTAGGGGTCTGTTGTGAATATCATACTGCTTGGGCTGCTGTTGTAATGATCATACCATGTAGGGGGACAGTGTGATGAGGGGGTACAGTTTGGAAAGGACAATGTAGTGAGCATTTTGAGGGCATAGTATGAAAAGAGAGCACAGAATGGATATGGAGAGAGGTCAGCGTGAAAAGGGGGCACAGTATGGAACGAGGTTAGCATGATGGGGAGACAATGTGGAGTTTTAGAGACTGTAAGTGAAAATGGTGGAAAGTGGATAGCAATGATATAGGCTCTGGTTCACATGGGAAGACAGTATGGTGGTTATATATGAAAATGGCAGCCAGCGGGGGTGGTTATAGTTGATAATGACAGAGAGTGGGGTGGTAATAGATCATTAAGGTGAACAGTGTGAAGGCCGTATATCATTGGAGGCTTATTTTTAAGGGCACTGTGTTTAGATGTGCTGCAGAGAACTGGAGAAGAGGGAATCTGGAGAGAAAAGATGTGGATGTGAAAAGTCATCATGCTGTCAGGACAATATGGAGACAAAAAGAAAAAACGACTCAATCAGAGAAGATGTCACCTACAAGGTACCTGGATGTAAATATTTACTTTTTGATACTAATTCATCAGTACTGTGGTTCCTGTGTGGTCCGTCATCTGATAATGACTCATAACAACAACTCCCAGCATATTTTCACCATTGTTGCGTTTTTTTGTTATATTCATGTCCTGATGAAGAAGTCATTAAGACTTTGAAATGCTTTGATTTTCACAGTGTGATTAAGTCTTGGAGTGCGAAGTGCTATGATAAATGTTGTAATGGTCGCATTGCAGCTGTGGAAAAAGGGATATTACCTGTACCTATTCAAGATTTTTGGAGGGTTTTTTCGGAGGAGGAGTCGCAAGTTTTACCTCCTCATAGGGATTATGATTGCGCCATTGAGTTTGTGCTGGGAGCTACACTTCCTAAGAGTCGCTTGTTTAATCTGACAATCCCTGAAAGAAAGGCCTTGGAGGAGTACATACAGACGAGCCTGGCTGCCTGGTCACATTAGACCTTCTAAGTCGCCTGTGGCAGTTGGACTTTTTTTTGTTAAAAAAATGGACGGGGGTTTACGTCCTTGTCTGGATTTTCATGAAATTAATAAGATTACCGTACGCAATTCCTACTCATTGCCATTAATTCCTGACTTGTTTAACCAGTTAGTGGGGGCTAAGTGGTTCTCTAAACTTGATCTCCGGGGGGCATGCAATTTGTTACGAGTGAAGGAGGGTGATGAATGGAAAACTGCTTTTAACACTCCGGTAGGTCATTTTGAGAATCTGGTGATGCCTTTTGGTCTTACCAATGCACCTGCATTTTTTCAGAACCTTATTAATGACATCCTGAGACCTTTGATGGGTAAGAATGTGTTTGTGTATTTGGATGACACTTTGATTTATTCACCAGATCTAGAGTCCCATTGACACAGTGTACATGAAGTTTTGGCGGATGTATCTGATAGGGATGCCACTGTCACAGTTCCTCCTGTGGTGGAAGACGGCGAATATGAATTTTCTCGTATCTTGAATTTTAGATGGCATAGAGGGAGATTACAGTATCTTATCTCCTGGAAGGGTTTCGGTCCCGAAGATAACTCCTGGGTAAGGGCGGATGATGTCTCTGCTCCTAGGCTTGTTAGAGCTTTCCACAAGAGGTTTGGGCCTGGAGGATCCAGAGGATCCTCATAAAAGAGGGGGTACAGTTAGAACCCTCCTGTTTGTTTTTTCCATCTTGTGTTTTGCAGTCACATGCCCATCTGCCTTTATATTCCAGCTCCGCCCTTTTGGCTGTGCTGGACTTCAGTGTTTGACTGTTTTGCTTGCCAGGTTCTTCGGTGCTTTTCTCTGTTAGTTTGCTTGGTCCTTCTGGGACCTCTAGTACCATTTTGTCTTTTTGTGTTCTGCAACAACTTTCTCTGTTCAGGAGGTTTCCCTTTTTGTTCCAGTCCTTAGTTCTTTTAGGGACCCCTCACCTTATGCTATAGGACTCCGTTCAGACTAGCCGAGGACTAAGGCAGGTCTGTTCGCAAGGAACAGGCAGCCCGCTACATTGTAGGGATTCAGCTTAGTCTTACTGTAGGGACAGCTTTCCCCTTTTTTTCCTTAGTACATGTTGCAGATCATAACAGTGGTAGCCTCCAAGGACTCAGGGGTTTCATATACTGCCAAAGCATATTTCAACCTCTCAGAAAGGCCCTCTCAAAATTGGCTTATGAGTGCTGAGTCATTCCATTTAGAATCCGTTGCCCATCTACGGAATTCAGAACTGTACGTCTCCACTGACCAATTCCCCTGCTGAAGGCGACGTAGCCTAAACTCAGCCAAGGCGACTTGATCAGGGCTATCATAGATGAGGGCCAGGGCCCCAAAAAACCCTCCACAGACTGGAGACAACTGACTCCTGCGGCAAAGAGAAATCCTAGGATTGTGGATTTCCCTGCAGCAGTGAAATCACATTTCCCACACACTGTGTCCTCACTTCCGGAGGATTAAGGATGAAGCTTAAAGTACAGTTTGCAGGCCTCCTAGAACACAAAAAAACTTGTCCTTACCTCCTTAAAACCTGTCAAGGAGGTCAACCTTGGATTAAGGCTGGGCTGGTCTACCTGCAGAGACCCCCACATTAGCAACCTTTAGCCGCTGATGCTGTTGTTCAACTTCACAGCAGAAGTCATTCTCCTCCAGAGACAAACCGCCCAGCCATTCTGCAAGCTCTGCAACTGAACCCATACCAAGGGAGAAGGGAAAAAAAAAACACGCCCGAAAAAAAACAAACTCATAAATAAACCCTGGTGTCAGTTTTGTTTCCCTCTAAATGTGCACAGCCGATGATAATGTCACGCAAGGTGTGGGAAAGACTAAGTGCAGCACAAAGAGAGAAGGGGAAGGGAGCCCAGACTCTAGGGAAAGGGGGAGTGGAGACTTCCTAGGCTGATCTGATATCACCCTGTTTTCCCCATCGTCCCTACATTGGTTCCTCACCCATTGCCGAACATGAACCTAAACCCTGTATTTCCGTAGTGCTTGGCCCTGGATAGGGAAGTTGGGTATGAGCACTAGTCAGTCCCCACTAACAACCAAAGACAACAAAGAGACAAACACGGGGAAAATTAACTGAGCTTGAACCGACTTCAGAGAGATTACTCCTAACGTCCTTCAAGCACCAAAGAGGAAGTAAACGGACTGCAGCAGCTCCACGCCTTCACAAGAGAACAAGTGAATATCACTGGCACCTCCCTGTAGCTGTCACGGGTGTGTTGCCACGAAGATCGTCACGAGTACACAGCCTGACTTCTTGCAGCTGACTTGTTGGTGCTTTGTGTTTTTTCGGCAGTGAAGGAGTTAATTCTCTCTCTCTCTGGGCTAGCTGAGGTCCAGCCTCGTCCAGCTGCAATCAATGCTTCTTTAGTGAGACTCCTTCATATTCCTGCAGGTCTGTTTGGGAGGTGTCGGTGAAAGCTTTTCATTCAGACTTACAGAGCGGATCGTGGTGTTTGGAGTTGCTGAGATAAGTGTATTTGGAAGTGTTTTTTCCCTTTCCTCGCTTTATCATTTATCTCCTTTCCCGTTGGTGTTCCCTCTGTTGTAGTTGTGTAGAAGTTGTATGCAAGGTGGTTTTGGTTTTTCCCTTGTACTGTCTCGTTCGTCTAAATACTGTGTGTGGGCATATTATTTCTGGTTCCCAATTGTTGTGATCGGGGTCCTTCTCAGGACTAGATTACTGAGGTGCAGGGATCCTCAGGAGGTAGGGGTTACGCTGGCGGCCTGGACCTCTGTACCTTTAACAGTACCTCCAGGTTGAGGGATTAGTCAGGGCCCCAGCTTAGGGTCAGCTTAGGCCCCCTACCTCCAGTATTCTGTGACAGTGTGACATTTTCACCGACCAACTTAGTTTTTCTCCAGCTACCATGGATCCAGTAGCCGGTCTAGCTCGGCAGTTGCAGAGTTTGTCCATGGGGCTGGCGGACGTTAGGTCCAAGGTTTTGCATCCTCTGGAGCAAGCCGGACCAGAACCTAAAGTAGCTCTCCCTGACAGGTTCACTGGGGGGCGGGACAAGTTTTTTGTTTTCCGGGAGGCATGCAAATTGTACTTTCGGCTGCGGCCTCGGTTATCGGGCAGCGAAGAACAAAGGGTGGGAATTGTCATCTCGCTCCTACAAGGGGACCCACAATCTTGGGCGTTCTCTCTTCCCCCAAGCTCCTCGGTTCTCCAGTCAGTGGATAGGTTTTTCGCTGCTCTGGGACTCGTATATGATGACCCAGATCGGATCTCCCTTGCTGAGTCTAAGTTACGTAGGATTCAGCAGGGAGATCGTCCGGCGGAGGAATTCTGTTCGGAGTTCCGTAGGTGGGCCACGGACACCCAGTGGAATGACCCGGCTCTTAGGAGCCAGTTTTGTCATGGTTTATCCGACAAATTACAGGATGTGTTGGCACAGTATGACTCTCCCGCGTCACTGGAAGCCGCTATGGCCCTTGCCATTCGCGTTGACAGACGGCTTCGGGAGAGGTGCGGGATAACTCTACCCCCTGTAATGTCTCCACCTCCTACAAGGTCCCCTCATATGGTGGTTCCCCTGGTCAGTCCGGAGGAGCCTATGCAATTAGGAGGGACATCATTTCGGGGAAGGGGACCGGTGGAGCGCCATAAGACAGGAAGGTGTTTCCTCTGCGGGAAAAAGGGACATTTTATTGGGGGGTGTCCATCCCGTCCCTTGCAGAGTAAAGAGTCGTCGAAAAAACTGTTGATCCCAGGTTGTGTGGTGGACGGCAATCTGGGAGTAGGTATTTCGTCCCTAGGTTCGTCTCAGTTTCTCGTACCGGCGGAGGTGGTGGTGGGTGCGAGAACTGAGAGGATATCTGTTCTTCTGGATAGTGGGGCCGGGGCTAATCTGGTTGATGCTCGGTTTGCCCGGGTTCAAGGTATGCGATTGAGTGAGTTGGCTAAACCCATCCCCATATTCTCGATCGATGCCAGGCCTCTCGGTCAGGGAAGTTTTTTGCAAGCTGTGCATGGCGTAAAACTTCAAGTGGGGGCAATACATAAAGAACTGTTGTCTTGCTACGTGTTGGAGGGTCTTCCCACTCCTATAGTGTTGGGCCTTCCTTGGTTAGCTAAGCATAACCCGGTTATTAATTGGCAAACCAGAGAGATAAGCCAATGGAGTAAATTCTGTAATAAAAACTGCATGAACACGGTCATCGGTGCGGTTACTCCTTGGGTCTTACCTCCATTTCTGGCGGACTTTGAGGATGTATTCTCGGAGAATGGGTGTCAGGAACTACCTCCTCATCGCGAGTATGACTGTTCTGTAAAACTGCTCCCTGAGGCCAAGTTACCTAAAGCTAGGTTGTATAACCTTTCTGGTCCTGAGAGGCAGGCCATGAAGGATTATATTTCTGAAAGTCTGGCTAAGGGGCATATTAGACCTTCATCTTCACCGGTGGCCGCGGGGTTCTTCTTTGTTAAGAAGAAAGATGGAGGCCTACGCCCTTGCCTGGATTTCCGTGAACTTAATCGGATTACGGTCCGAGATCCGTATCCGCTCCCACTTATTCCCGATCTCTTTAATCAGATCGTGGGCGCCAAATGGTTCTCTAAGTTGGATCTCAGGGGGGCGTACAATCTGATTAGGATGAAGGAGGGGGATGAGTGGAAGACGGCTTTTAACACTCCGGAGGGGCATTATGAGAACCTTGTCATGCCATTCGGTCTGACTAATGCCCCGGCGGTGTTTCAACACTTTGTTAATGATATTTTTCGCCACCTGGTGGGACAGTTTGTTGTCATATATCTGGATGATATCTTAATTTACTCGCCGGATCTGGTGTCTCATCAGGAGCACGTTAGGCAGGTGTTACAGATCTTGCGGGATAATAAACTGTATGCCAAGTGGGAAAAGTGTGTGTTCGCCGTACAGGAACTCCAGTTTTTAGGCTTCCTGGTTTCAGCGTCCGGTTTTCGTATGGACCCTGGGAAAGTGCAGGCAGTTCTTGAGTGGGATCGGCCGGAGAATCTTAAGGCACTACAACGTTTCCTGGGGTTTGCTAACTATTACCGGAAGTTCATTCGTAATTTCTCGTCCATGGTTAAGCCTCTCACAGACATGACTAAAAAGGGGACGGATTTTTCTAGGTGGTCTGACAAGGCTTGTCAAGCATTCTCCTCCTTGAAAAAATGTTTTGCCTCGGCACCCATACTCATTCAACCTGATGCGTCTCAGCCATTCTTTGTAGAGGTAGACGCTTCCGAGGTAGGGGTGGGAGCAGTATTGTCACAGGGTTCGTCCCCTGGTAAGTGGCATCCGTGCGCCTTTTTCTCTAAAAAATTGTCGTCCGCTGAGAGGAATTACGATGTCGGCAATAGGGAACTCTTGGCCATTAAGTTAGCTTTTGAGGAGTGGCGCCATTTTTTGGAGGGGGCAGTTCATCCGGTCACCGTCATCACCGATCACAAGAACCTGCTATATCTGGAGTCCGCTAAACGTCTGAATCCCAGACAAGCTAGGTGGTCATTGTTTTTTACCAGGTTTAATTTCGTCATTACATATCGTCCTGGGTCTAAAAATGTAAAGGCGGATGCCTTATCTCGTAGTTTCCCTGGGGCCGGGAATACGGACGACCCGATTCCTATCCTTCAGGAGGGGGTGGTGGTTTCGGCAGTATGCTCTGAGCTGGAGGAGGAGATATTGGAGGCTCAGGGGGACGCCCCTGTTGGACCTCCGGGGAGACTGTTCGTTCCAGATCAGTTGCGACAAAAGGTGATCGAGGCACACCATAACTCAGTTTTTGCAGGACACCCGGGGAGTAAAGCAACTGTGGATCTCCTCTCGCGTCGGTTTTGGTGGCCTAACTTACATAAAGAGGTGGTAACTTTTGTCGCGTCCTGTGGGGTTTGTGCGCGCTCTAAGACCTCACATACCCGTCCGTCTGGGGCCCTTTTACCTTTGAAGATCCCGGAGCGTCCTTGGACTCATCTGTCTATGGACTTTATTACGGACCTCCCTCCGTCTTCGGGTAAAACGGTCATACTCGTTGTAGTGGACAGGTTCAGCAAGATGGCACATTTTATCGCTCTTCCGGCTCTCCCTAATGCTAAAACTCTTGCGCAGGTGTTCATTGGGGAGATTGTGAGGCTTCACGGGGTACCCTCCGAGGTGGTGTCTGATCGGGGGTCTCAGTTTGTGTCCAAGTTCTGGAAGGCGTTTTGTGCACGGCGGGGGATGCATTTGTCATTCTCGTCGGCTTTTCATCCTCAGACCAATGGTCAGACGGAACGTATGAACCAGAGCTTGGAGACATATCTTCGGTGTTTTGTGTCAGAGAACCAGGAGGACTGGGCTTCTTTCCTACCTCTGGCAGAGTTTGCTCTCAATAATAGGCGGAGCGAGTCCACTGGTAAGTCCCCGTTTTTTGGGGCATATGGTTTTCACCCCCAGTTTTGTACTTTCAGTAGGGGGGGCTCTTCGGGGGTTCCGGAGGAGGAACGATTTTCCTCATCTCTCGCTTCAGTATGGAGAGGGGTGCTGAAGAATCTGAATACTATGGGGAACCGATACAAACGTATGGCTGATAGGAGGAGAGTGTCTGGTCCGGACCTAAGTGTGAACGATCGGGTATGGTTGTCTACCAGGAATATAAAACTTAAGGTTCCCTCCTGGAAACTGGGTCCCAGGTTCATCGGGCCGTACAGAATCATTCTGTTATTAATCCGGTGGCATTCCGTCTTGACCTCCCCCCTACGTTTAAAATTCACAACGTGTTTCACAGATCATTGCTTAAGAGGTATGTGGCGCCGGTGGTACCGTCACCTTTACCTCCCCCTCCTGTGGTTGTCAATGGTAACTTGGAGTTCCAGGTATCGAGGGTCATTGATTCACGCTTTAATCGCCGGTCCCTTCAGTACTTGGTTCATTGGAAGGGGTATGGTCCTGAGGAGAGGATGTGGGTTCCTGCGTCGGATATTAACGCAGACCGATTAGTTCGGGCCTTCCACACGACTCACCCGAATAAACCTGGCCCTGAGGGTCCGGAGGCCCCTCGTAGAAGGGGGGGTACTGTCACGGGTGTGTTGCCACGAAGATCGTCACGAGTACACAGCCTGACTTCTCGCAGCTGACTTGTTGGTGCTTTGTGTTTTTTCGGCAGTGAAGGAGTTAATTCTCTCTCTCTCTGGGCTAGCTGAGGTCCAGCCTCGTCCAGCTGCAATCAATGCTTCTTTAGTGAGACTCCTTCATATTCCTGCAGGTCTGTTTGGGAGGTGTCGGTGAAAGCTTTTCATTCAGACTTACAGAGCGGATCGTGGTGTTTGGAGTTGCTGAGATAAGTGTATTTGGAAGTGTTTTTTCCCTTTCCTCGCTTTATCATTTATCTCCTTTCCCGTTGGTGTTCCCTCTGTTGTAGTTGTGTAGAAGTTGTATGCAAGGTGGTTTTGGTTTTTCCCTTGTACTGTCTCGTTCGTCTAAATACTGTGTGTGGGCATATTATTTCTGGTTCCCAATTGTTGTGATCGGGGTCCTTCTCAGGACTAGATTACTGAGGTGCAGGGATCCTCAGGAGGTAGGGGTTACGCTGGCGGCCTGGACCTCTGTACCTTTAACAGTACCTCCAGGTTGAGGGATTAGTCAGGGCCCCAGCTTAGGGTCAGCTTAGGCCCCCTACCTCCAGTATTCTGTGACAGTGTGACAGTAGCAAACAGCAAGTATTTAAACACACCGGCCTATGTGTCAATTAGCCAGCGGGATGTAGCCGCTGGGTCCTAGCGTGAGATAGCTAAAAAGGTGTTTGTAATGCCAAACGAAGAGATCTTCTGCAACTAACTGCAAGCCAACTGTCTGTCACTTCCGACACACCGGTGACAAATGATGGTGGGTCTGGTGAGGTATTCATGCACTGATGCTGGTTCTGGTGACGTATACATTTACTGGTGTTGCATTTATTTTCTGAAGGGGGTTCTTGTGATGTATTCATGTACTAATTGAGATTCTGGTGACTCATTAATGTACTGTTGGTGGTTCTGGTGATGTATTCATGTACTGATGGTGGTTTTGTATGCCATATTTATATACTGATAGTGGTTCTAGTAACCTATTTATTTAATGATTATAGTTCTGTTGCTGTATTTATGTACTATTGATGGCTCTAGTGTTCTATTTATATACTGATGATGATTTTGGTTTTGTATTCATGTACTGATGATGGTTCTGGTGATGAATACAGCATCAGAACCAACATTATTTCATGAATACATCACCAGAACCATAATCAGGGCAGGAATACAACACAAGAACCACCATCAGTATAGGAATATGGCACCAGAACCACCATCAGTTTTGTTGCAATCTATATATGTTGTATGACGGATGTCAAAACCATGGCTTTATCTATAATGGGGTCTGTTTAGCTTCCATTAGAATATCTGCCAAATTGTGGACACCTTAATTGAAACTTATTGGCCCCCATGATAGTTAAAGGAGTTTTCCCACGAACAAAAGTTCATTTTAATCATTAGATTTTTGAATAATAATAACTTGCATTTTCAAAATCAGATATAGAATCATTCATTGTTTGAGAACCGTTTATACAATACTAGGGGCAAATAGAGATATTCATCACTGACATCCTATATTTTATATGTCAGACTCAAGGACAGTTATGGAAACTAGTATAACTTATAGGGGTTTTCCCGTGAATAAAAGTTCATTTTAATCAATAGATCTTGGAATAATAATAATTTCCACAATTGGATGTATTTAAATAAAATGTTCCTGTGCTGAGATAGTCCTATAAATGTGCCCCTGCTGTGTATTGTGTAATGGCTGCATCTGACCGTGCAGGGACATGGTCTGATCATACCACAGTTCCTGGGCAGGGGGGAGAAGTTGTTTACTGTCTGGCTGGAGCCGAAGAGAAAGGTGGTGTGTGTGTTCTGTATCTCACAGGCACGCCCCTGAAAGTGAAAAGGATTCAAGTCAGGAGTAAGCACAGGTCAGGTAGAGTTCCTGAACTAACAGTGCAGAGTATTGTCAGGCAGAAAGATAAAGACTGGAATAAATGGTGTCACATGGATCATCACATGGATCATTGAAGCTTCAGAGACTGGGAGTTCTGTGGAAACTGTTTGGGTAAGAATACAAGGAGAGAACAACGGAAAGGACACCATTGTAGGCATTTACTACAGGCCACCTGGGCAAGCTGAAGATATGGATGAACTCTTTATGTATCAAATGACCAAGTTCTCCAAAAAATATGACGTAGTGGTCATGGGAGATTTCAACTATCCAGACATTTGTTGGGAATCTCTCTCAAGTAAAACTAACAGGTCAAGCAAATTCTTATCCTCTCTTGCTGACAACTTTATCTTCCAAAAGGTAGGGGAGAAAACAAGGGGATCTGCTACTTTGGATCTAATCCTTATAAACAGGGAGGAAATGGTTGAGGAGGTAAAGGTGGCTGGGACCCTAGGAGGCAGCGATTATGCTATTATAGAATTTTGGATAACTAGAGGAGGAAGACATGTGAAGACTCAAACTTCAAGGTTAGATTTTAGAAAGGCAGATTTTAAGAGACTCAGAAAGAGAATAGGAGGGATCCAATGGCTGGATGTCCTTGAGGACAAAAATGTCCAGGAAGGATGGGAAATTTTTAAAAATGAGATTCTCAAAGCACAATCGTTAACAATCCCGAAAAGTAGGAAGAATGGGAAGCATTTAAGGAAACCAGGATGGATGAACACAGAACTTAAACACATGCTAAAAAGAAAGAAAGAAATGTTTATTAAATGGAAAGAGGGAGGCATATCTAAAGAAGATTATAATGCAGTCTGCAGATCCTGCAGGGCACGTATCAGGTTAGCTAAAGCTGACAATGAATTAAGGCTTGCAAGAGATGTCAAAAGCAATAAAAAAGGATTTTGGGGGTATGTCAAAAGTAAAAGAAAAGTCAAAGATGCTATAGGATTTTTACAGGATGAAAATGGAGAAATGGTAAGAGAGGATGTTGAGAAGGCCGAACTTTTTAATTCCTATTTTGCATCTGTTTTCTCTCAGAAAGAAAATGTAACATCAACTGATCTTCACTGTCCTTTTAAAGGAATAGAGGAATCCAAGTTATCTGTAAACAGAAAGATTGTGAGGGAATATTTAGCTAACATAAATGAGTTCAAGTCTCCAGGTCCAGATGAATTACACCCCAGAGTACTGAAGGAGATCGTAGAAGAAATTTTAGAACCACTCTCCATAATCTTTGAAAATTCTTGGAGAACAGGAGAAGTCCCAGAAGACTGGAGAAGAGCAAATGTTGTTCCTATCTTCAAAAAGGGGAAGAAGGTGGACCCAGGGAACTATATACCGGTGAGTCTGACTTCTATACCAGGAAAGATCTTTGAAAAAATTATTAAACAACATGTATGTAAGTACATGGATAAGAATGAAGTGATTAACCAGAGTCAGCATGGGTTTGTAACTAACAAGTCATGTCAGACTAACTTAATTTCCTTCTATGACAGAATCACTGACTGGGTGGATCAGGGAAATGCTGTAGATATAGTATATCTTGACTTCAGCAAAGCATTTGACAAAGTATCTCACACCATCCTTATTGAAAAAATGACCAAGTATGCAATGGACCAGGCAACTGTTAGGTGGATTCATAACTGGCTTAGTGATCGGACTCAAAGGGTGGTTGTAAATGGCTTCACATCCAGCTGGATGAATGTCTCAAGTGGGGTACCACAAGGCTCCGTCCTGGGACCTGTATTGTTCAACATCTTTATCAATGATTTAGATGAAGGAATTGAGGGTAAACTGATTAAATTTGCTGATGACACAAAGCTAGGAGGGATAGCTAATACTAGAGAAGAGAGAGAGAGGATTCAAAAAGACCTAAATAAACTGGAGCAGTGGGCAGCAACCAACAGAATGGTTTTTAACAGGGAAAAATGCAAAGTACTACATCTGGGCAATAAAAATGAAAAAAGCATATACAGAATGGGAGGAATAGAGCTAAGCAACAGTACATGTGAAAAAGACTTAGGTATACTAATAGATCATAGACTGAACATGAGTCAACAGTGTGATGCAGCAGCAAAAAAGGCAAATACAATTCTGGGATGTATTAACAGAAGCATACAGTCTAGATCACGTGAAGTCATTATCGGTCTTTACTCCACTTTGGTCAGACCTCATCTGGAATACTGTGTACAGTTTTGGGCACCACATTTTAAAAAAGACATAGACAAACTGGAGCAAGTTCAGAGAAGAGCGACCAGAATGGTGATTGGTCTGCAAACCATGTCCTATGAGGAACGGTTGCAGGATTTGGGAATGTTTAGCTTGCAAAAAAGAAGACTGAGAGGAGACTTAATAGCTGTCTACAAATATGTCAAGGGCTGTCACATTGTAGAAGGATCATCTTTATTCTCATTTGCACAAGGAAAGACTAGAAGCAATGGGATGAAACTAAATGGGAGGAGACACAGATTAGATATTAGAAAAAACTTTTTGACAGTAAGGGTGATTAATGAGTGGAACAGGCTGCCACAAGAGGTGGTGAGTTCCCCTTCAATGGACGTCTTCAAACAGAGGCTGGACAGACATCTGTCTGAGATGATCTAGTGAATCCTGCTTTGAGCAGGGGGTTGGACCAGATGACCCAGAAGGTCCCTTCCAACTCTACCATTCTATGATTCTATGATCTCCCTCAGCAAATCCCCCCCCCCTCCTCCATCTCACTATGCTGTAAAGAATGCTGTGTTCATTAATGTGCCTTTGCACTAGAACTGTGCTGTCCTGTACTACTGGGAAGACTGTGAATTGCTGTGCTGCTAAGGAAACTGTACTGTTTGTCACTGTAGCCTGTTGCTTATAACACTTAACTTGCACTGGCTGTGCGGCTTCTTATTAAATGCTACTGTTCTACTGTTTATGAGGACTCTTGTCAAGTGTGTTTGGTCAGCAAGTGAAACAACATACGTGTCTGTGCCTGAAGGTCAATACCCCTGTGTGCCTAAGAGAAGCTGCAGCACATGGTCTGTGGTCTCCCTGAGTAACGGTTTCCCCAGGATTCCAAAGAATTCCTGTAACTTTTCTCTCCCCATTCTGAACCTAGCGGCTTGTGTGTAACAACAAGAGTAAATGTACAGGCTCATATGAAACAAAGGCTTATTGTCCAATGACCTACTGAACAAAGGAACAATATATCTGGCATATTTAAGAATAATTCACCCCCGCACCATAGGCCAGGGTGAAGCTGCGTTGTCACAATGCCCATGGCCCTGTGAATCATGACAAAATAAAAAAGGCTCTTATTTCTCAACAATAGCGGTCAGAGATACGCTGATTGCTACCACATAGGGATGCATAGAAGTTTATTCTTGGGAGTGAAAAAGTCATATGCTGATTAGATGAAGTTTAGCCACACCAGAGATAGCTTACATGTTAATCACTCTATGTGCTTCTGTATGTTATTTCAGTGAAATATGCTACTTGTGTAGTTCTCCATGGTAGTACTTATTAAGTTACTGTTGTTGCATACAGCACATTTTAAGTTGGCCCCTGCAGCATCTCTACATACAGTGGGTGTGGAAAGTATTCGGACCCCGTTACATTTTTCACTCTTTGTTTCATTGCCACACGGAGCATTTTTGATGCGTTTTTGCACTTTTGCATTGCTTTCAACCAAGACAAATGCATTCACCAGGAAATGCCATTTTAAGTTTTTACAACCTTATCTGGCCATGCGGTGTGTGACACATTAGACACATCCTGTTTAATTTAAGATGGAGGGACTCTGAAAGTCACAAAGTGTATTTTTATAGGGTCATCATGTGGCCCTTACTGTTCTTAAAGGGCCAGCAGTCGGCCCTCGCTTTTGTTAGAGAGCCATCAGACGGCTATGCTTTGTTGCTCCTATTATTAACGAGTGGGTCTCCTATACTGTTATTGTGTATGCAGTGACTGCATGTTATGATCTGCAACAAGTACTAAGGAAAGATAGGGGAAAGCTGTCCCTACAGTAAGATGTAGCGGGCTGACTGTTTCTAGCGAACAGACCCGCCTTAGTCCTCGGCTAGTCTGAAGGAAGACCTATAGCATAAAGGAAGGGGTCCCTAAAAGAACTAAGGACTGGGACAAAAATGGGACACCTCCTAAACAGAGAAGATGTTGCAGAACACAAAAAGACAAACTGACAAAAAGGTACTAGAGGTCCCAGAAGGACCAAGTGAACTGACCGAGAAAGGCACCGAAGCACCTGGCTAGAGAAACAGTCAAACACTGAAGTCCAGCACAACAATAAGGGTGGAGCTGGAATATAAAGGCAGATGGTCACGTGACCGCAAAACACAAGATGGAAAAAAAACAAACAGGAGGGTTCTAACACTGCAAGGGCAGTCAAAAATTTGGACGCAACCTAATACTCCTTTGAAGAGACATAGAGGAGGATCTCAGTAAAAAAAATGTTCCCATTATAAAGGAGAAGGTCTCCTATAGTTTTAATGCCCATGCTGTGACTGCAAAGGCTGCCAAAGTTTAGGAAAAACCCCACTAACAATTTAAAGACACATAGAGCTTGGCCACAGTAACGAGTATGACATGTTTCAATTAGAAAGGAGAGGGTATGCTATTCAGTTATAAAGTATGCAGTGAGTCCAACGGCTGCCAAAATTAAGGAAAAAGCCCACTAATAATTTAAAGACACATAGAGGTCGGCCTCAGTAATGACATAACGCCATAAGAAAGGAGAAGGTCTCCCATACTGTTTGCCTTTGCAGTGACTGCAATGGCTGTCAAAAATTTGGAGGCACTCCAATGCCCCTTTCAAGAGACATAGAGGTCAGAGGGCCTCCTGAAAACAATCTTCCCATTATTAGGAAGTGGGTCTCCCACACTGTTTGCCTATGCAGTGAAGCAACGGCTGCCAAATATTTGGAGAAACTCCAATGCCCCTTGCAAAAGATGTAAAGGTCAGAAGGCCTCCTGAAAAAAATGCTGCCATTTTTAGGAAGTGGGTCTCCCATACTGTTTATCTATGCAGTGAAGCAATGGCTGCCAAAAATTTGGAGGACCTCCAATGCTCCTTGCAAGAGACGTAGAGGTCTGAGGGCCTCCTGAAAAAAATGCTCCCATTATTAGGAAGTGTGTCTCCCATACTGTTTGCCCATGCAGTGAAGCAACAACTGCTACAAATTTGGGGGAACTCCAATGCCTCTTGAAAGAGACAAACAAGTCGGAGGGCCTCCTGAAAATAATGTTGTTATTATTAGGAAGTGGGTCTCCCTTACTGTTTGCTTATGCAGTGAAGCAACGGCTGCCAAAAATTTGGAGGAAATCCAATGTCCCTTGCAAGAGACATAGAGGTCAGAGGGCTTCCTGAAAATAATGTCCCCATTATTAGGTGGTGTTTCTCCCATTCTGTTTGCCATACAGTGAAGCAACAGATGCAAAAAATTAGGAGGAACTCCAATGCCCCTTGCAAGAGACGTAGAGTTCAGAGGGCCTTCTGAAAACAATGTTCTCATTATAAGGAAGTGGGTCTCCCATACTCTTTGCCTATGCAGTGAAGCAACGGCTGCCAAAAATTTGGAGGAACTTCAATGCCCCTTGCAGGAGACATAGATATGGTGATATGGTAGATATGGTGGTCATATGGTGGTGGAGGATGAGGAGAAGGAGGAAGACAAGAGCAAACTGACAAAATCAGGAAGCGTATACCCATGTCTGGGTGTGAAGAAAGAGGTGCATAGGAATAGCGTTAGCCCAAAAAAAAGACACTGTATTTGAGTTTGTTAAGCTGCTATAATTCGGTGGTGTTGAGAAGTCTGGCTCAATCCAGCCCTTGTTCATTTTTATAAGAGTCAGCCTGTTACGTGTATCTGCTTGTCAACTGAAAATTGTATCTGTTATAATTCCACCAGTGCCACTAAAAACCCGCTAGCAGCATGGCAGGTCAGGACCTCCAAGGCATAGAGAGCTAGTTCATGCCACGTGTCCAGCTTGGATACCCAATAATTATAAGGTACAGAGGAATCACGGAGGACGTTGGTACAGTCGGCAAGGTACTCCTTCAGCAGCTTCCGAAACTTGTCCCTCCTTGTGAGAGTACCCCGCGCATCAGGGCCTGTACGATGGGAGGATCTGAGAAAAATATCCCAGAACTTTGACAGTGTTCCCCTGCCTCTTCTGGATATAAATTGTGTCTATCTCACCTGAACTCCTTGATTGTACAATGAACTGAGACCCCTGCCGCGAGTGTTTTCAGATGGGAATATTTTTAATAATTTTGCAACAAAGGCCTGCTTGTACTGGCCAATTTTATTAGGCCTGTCCGGCACGAGAATAAGAGACAGAAAGTTTTCCTTGTAGCATGGGTCTAAAAGTGTCACCAACCAGTAATGACTATCACCCAAAATTTGAACAACGCGAGGGTCACTGCAAAGGCAGCATATCATAAACTCAGCCATGTGTCCTCACCAAGAGGATAACTGACCATGCTCTCCTCCTCATTCTCCTCCTCCTCTTCCCTGTCCTCAGGCCATCCACGCTGAACAGACGGTATAACAGTTAGTCAGCAGCTAGTACTGTCTATAGCGCAGGAAACTAGCTCCTGTTCTTCCTCCTCCTCCTCCTCTTCCTTATTGTCACACAATCCATGTTGGGATGAGGTGAGCCTGGGCTGTGTGGAATCACCCTGTATGGTTCTTTGCACCATCTATTTTTGCTCTGCCTGCAGTGCATCCTCTTTATTTGTGAGCAGAGAGCGTTTCAGAAAACAGAGAAGCAAGATGGTGACGTTAATTATGGCATCATCGCCTCTCACCATCTTGATGGCGTCCTCCAAAGTTTTGGAGGATGGTACAGATATCTGACATCCATGTCCACTCCTGAGGTCTTATGTGTGGAGTCTGACCTGAATACCGATGGCCTCGTTGATGCTGGTAGTCAACAACTGTCCTCTTCTGCTCGCAAATCTTTCCCAATATCTGCAATGTAGAGTTCCAATGCATGGGGACATCACAAACCAGTAGGTGAGCTGGAAACTGCAAACGCTGCTGAAGCATGGCAAGGGCGGCGAAGCTGTAGCTGACTTTCTAAAATGTGCACACAGGCGGTGCACTTTGACAAGCAGATCCAGCAGATCCCAGTAGGTTTTGAGAAACCGCTGAACCACAAGGTTAAGCACATGGGCCAGGCATGGTACATGTGTGAGCTTGCCTCTCTTCAGAGCCCCCACCATGTTACAGCCATTGTCACACACAACCATGCCTGGCTGTAGGGTCAACGGTGTCAGCCACAGATCTGCCTGCTATTTCAGAGCTGTCCGCAGCTCTTCATCATTGTGCGGTTTGTCACCTAAGCATATTAGCTTCAGCACAACCTGTTGCCGCTTGTCCGAGGCAGTGCTGCAGTGCTTCCAGCTTCTGACTGATGTGCTCATTTCAGAGATGGAGGCTGAAGAAGAGGAGGAGGAGGTGCAGGAGCTGTAGAATGTCAGGGCAACCCTGATTGACCCAGGGCTCGCAATCCTTGGCGTCGTTCCATCCCAAGGTCTGACTGGGTCCTGGCTTCAACTATATTAACCCAGTGTGCTATCATCGAGATGTACCATCCCTGCCTACAAGCACTTGTCCCCATGTCTGTGGTTAGGTGGACTTTGCCAGTAACTGCATTGCTGAGGGCACGAATAGTGTGGTGAGACTCGTGCTCGTGTAATGCGGGGACGGCACACCGGGAGAAATAGTTTTGTCTGGGGACCAAATACCAAGCGACGCCCGCGGCCATCAGGTTGCGGAAAGCTTCTGTCTCCACTAGCCTAAAAGGCAGCATTTCAAGTGCAAGCACTCACGAAATGTGTGAATTTAGTTGTGTGGACTGTGGGGGTTGGCTGCGTATCTGCGCTTGCGTTACAAGGACTGGGGTAGGGACAACTGAATCCTGCACTGGGACTAGAATGTGGACGTGCTTGCTGATGGTACTAGCTGCAATGACACATGCAGGGCGGGAGGCATCTTGTCATGCGCCATTGACAGGGGATTGGTGTGCAAGCACAACAGTGGAAGAAGCAGTGGTATCGCACGCAGATACTGTTTCTGGACCTTGGGGTGCAGCCCACTTAGTCAGGTGCTTTGCTGCCATGTGCCTGATCTTGCTCATGGTGGTCAGGCTGCTAGTTTTGCTACCTCTGCTGATGCTGGCCTGGCAGGTGATGCAAATGGCTTTTTTGGGGTTATCTGCAGAGTCTTTAAAAAAAAAAAACAGACTCAGGAAGACCTAACATTTGTACTCGCAACTTCCGTCGTGTTGGCGTTATGGGAAACTCTTTCCAGCCTTGTGTCTGCGGCCTCCACACTGCTTCTTCCTGCCTGTTGTGGTGCTACGCCTCCCTCCCCCTGTGTTCTGCTGTCCTTGCTTCCTTCTGCCAGGTTGGGACATTTACAATATCATCCACCACCTCATCTTCCACTTCCGCACCCTGGTTCTCTTTCGACAGTTTCCCACCATTGCCTTCATGTGACCGTGGCTGATCAAATATAAAGCTATTGCTACACACATTCTCCTCTTAACTCGCTTGAAGCTGGCCGGGTGAGAGGCCCAAATCTACAAATGGAAAAGTGAACAGCTCTTCTGAGTGTCCAAGTGTGGGATCAGTTGTACCCGGGCACACGGCATGGTGAGAGTAAGGATTATCAGGGTGAGGAATATGTGGTCCAGACTCACGGCTACGGAGACTTGACCGTGTGGAAGACAGGGTGGTGGTAGAGGTGGTGTCAAAGTGACTGGAACCACTATCTGATATCCATCAACAACCTTTTGACACTGCTCTGGGTTTAATAGTGGCGTTCTGAGGTTCGCTAGTAATTGGGACAGGAAGGCTCAAAATGTGCGTGTTTGTTGTGGCACTATCTCAGCTTGCCACAGCCACATCATCGGCCTCTGCATTCACCATCACGTCCACTTCCCCGTCCCTTGCCACGCACCTTGCCCATTTTAAATGGAGGACAATATTTTACACGTTCACGAGAAATGGCTGATTTTGGAACACAGTTATGTGATATGTCTGACAGTGAACCACAGTTTTAAATAGCAGACCTGTAATTTAGTAATACTATTCTTCACAGAGACCTAGTGTGAATAGCTTGACCAACACACTGCAATAAATTGGAAGGCAGAAATGTATGATTTTGGAATGCTGTTATAAGTGACATGTCTGACAGACAACCACAGTTTTAAATAGCAGGCCTGCAGTTTACTGATACTGTTCTTCACAGAGACCTAGTGTGAATCGCTTGAATGACACATTGCAACAATATTGAAGAAAGAAATAGCTTGATTTGGAACACTGTTATATGTGATATGTCTGACAGAGAATCATGGTTTTTAATAGCAGGCCTGTAATTTACTAATACTATTCTTCACACAGACCTAGTGTGAATAGCTTGACCAACACACTGCAATGAATTGGAAGGCAGAAATGGATGATTTTGGAATGCTGTTATGTGATATGTCTGACAGAGAACCAAGGTTTTAAATAGCAGACCTGGAATTTACTAATACTATTCTTCACAGTGACCTAGTGTGAATAACTTGACCGACACACTGTAACAGAATGAAAAAGGAGGCCAATGTTTTCCACGTTCAGTTAAAATTTCTGGATTTTTATCACTAAAATATGGAACAGATCTGGCTTTATTTTGCAGTGCTAAGAAGCAAATGGAGCAGAAAAATTGTGTACTCTGGATTGCTTTTTAAGCAAATAACCAGGATTAAGATAAAAAAAATTGGCCCTGACCCCTGATATATGGGGCTATGTCTACAAATATCTGTAAGAACAGCAGCAGCAGAGAAAACGTTCAATGGACCAATGCTGTATCATGCACTGCAGTCTGGCACATACAATGCCTGCCTGACTGCCTATCTCCTTATTTTTTCTCTTATTTTTCCCTTTATTTTTTATTTTTATTTTTCCTTTTAAAATTTTTTTTTTACATTTTTTCCATCATTATTCATATATTAAACATCCATTCTATAGATTACTCTCCCCACTTTGTATCTGGAGTATGATTCCTTTTGGTGTCATAAGGTATTGTCCTTCTCTCCCTATGCCCTTTTAGGTATTCACTTCTGCAAAGTTGCCCAAGTGCCCCTTTCTTCTCTCTGCGCTCTTTGGCTTGAATTAAGGTGTCCACTCTACAGCCACTCCATTTTCGACCCGTTCCTCCCTGTAGCCCCTACATTTAAGGTCCGCTCAGTCTTCCCTGCGTTCCAAGCCTCCATTTCAATACCGCTTCCGCCGGAAGCCCTCAGCAGCACCTATATTTAAGATCCACTGCCACCAATGTCTCCCACACACCGGAGAAGCGGCAGGAACGCAAATTTACACTACCATACCACTAGCAAGGTATAGTCTACCTGTTTTTCCCATCTCTTATACTATTGATCCTCCTATAGTTCCTACTGGTGCTCCAACACGATACCTCTCATCCCCTGCATTATTGAGCCTCCTATAGATCCCACTGGTGCTTTAACAGCGATCTCTTATTTCTGATTTCTTATTTCTCCAGGCCTTTTCCAAGCCAGTGCTTCTATTTATCCACTAAGCTTTATCCACTTTGGATGCAGTATATACACTGTGTTCCAAATTATTATGCAAGTAATATTTTCTCAGATTTTCCCAAATTACCTATATGAATTGCAGTCATTGTAATTTTCCAGTCAAATAACTATTAGAGTACAATTGAAAGGTTTTTGTACAAACTGCCTATGATAACAGTATATTTTTAAAAAAATAAAAAACTCGAACTGCACTCAAAATGCTTGTTCCAAATTATTATGCACAGCTGAGTTTTCAACCTTTTCATTTTAATAAAGAACAAAAAAAATGGTCATTTTTGAAATTATAAGCATTAGCAGGTTATTACAAACTGAAATCAATCAGTTTTCAACTCAAAACTTTATTCTAGGTGATGTTACATTTGCACATAGGACCACTTGTTCGAAAGGAGCTTCTGAACTCTCTCGTCCATTGAATTTGTCAGGTTTTGGATGGTTTCTGCTTTAATTGTTTTGCATGAGGACAGAATACCCTCCCAGAGCTGTTGCTAAGATGTGAACTGCCTCCCGCCATCATAGAAACTCCTTTTGATGATGCTCCAGAGGTTCTCAATGGGGTTGAGGTCAGGGGAGTATGGGGGCCACACCATAAGTTTGTCCCCTTTTATGCCCATAGCAGCCAGAGATGCAGATGTGTTATGTGCAGCATTAGACGGTGCATTATCATGCATGAAAATGATCTTGCTGTGGAATGCACAGTTCTTCTTGTTGAACCATGGCAGGAAGTGCAGTTTGAGAAACTCAACATACATTATGGAGTTCATCTTTACCCCTTCAGGGATCCTAAAGGGGCCGACAATCTCTCTCCCCATGATTCCAGCCCAAAACATTACTCAACCTCCTCTTTGTTGGCGCCGTAGCCGTGTTTCGATGGGGTATCCATCAACCAGCCATCCTCCACTCCATCCATCTGGACCATCGAGCGTTGCAAGGCACTCATCGGTGAACAAAACAGTTTTGAAGTCAGTCTTCATGTCTTGTTTGGCCCACTGGAGCCGTTTCTGCTTGTGTGCAGTGGATAGAGGAGGTCGACAGGATGGCTTACGCACAGCTGCAAACCTCTGAAGGACCCTGCATCTTGTTGTTCGGGGGACATTGGAGGCACCAGCAGCTTCAAAAACTTGTGTGCTGCTATGACAAGGCTTTTTTGCCGCTGCTCTTTTAACCTGACGTAATTGCCTGTAGGAAAGAGTCCTCAATTTTCCCTTATCAGCACGCACACGTGTGTACTGTGAATCAGCTACATACTTCTTGATTGTGCGATGATCATGATGAAGTGTCTTGGCAATATTGATTGTAGTCATGCCTTGACCTAAACACTCCACAATTTGTTGCTTCTCATCAGCCGACGCATCCTTTTTCTTTCCCATTTTGGCAGAAAATGTAGGCTGCTTAATAATGTGGGACATCCTTCTTAAGTAGTCTTGCCTTTCATTGGACACACCTGCCAAACTAATTAGCACAGGTGTCTGCAATTGCTTACAGTGATTTAAAGAGCCCTGACACACATCACCATCAATGAGTTTAACTGACAAACAAAAAAATTCTTCCCTTATCACTCCTAAACACTTTCTGCATCATAATTTGGAACACAGTGTAGGTTAGTATGTTTGGATATTGAGTGCTCATATTTTTACTATTGTGATATTTCATCTAGGGACATATAGGGATCCCCTACCCTTTTCCCTATCCCTGGTACCCCTTTTACTACTACTACTTGCTACTGGCTGTGTAATCTCAAATGATTATTTATTTGTAAATGGTGTAACTATGTATATTTGTATATATGTAATTATAAAACTTTTCTTTAAATTCTATGACACCCTATTAATGTATCTTAATTCACTCTTTTAGCGATGTTTTTGAAAAAGGCCTATCCAGGTCAAAACGTCATGTATCACTACTAAGCACCTCTTTTCCACGGTGTGGTGTTATATTATAATAAAAAATCACATGACGTCAGCGCAGGTCCTTCAGTCCACCGGGATCTGCCGGCAAGCGAAGACAAGAACACCGCGGGCCATCAGAAGGTAAGTATAATATTTATTTTTTATTTTATTCTTTTTTTTACAGGTACTATGGTACCCGGCTCTGGAGGAGAGTCTCTTCTCCTCTAGACCCGGGTACCATCCGCACATTGAAACATTTGGATTCCGCATGTACAGATGCAGTGATGCGAAATCCAAGTGTTCCAATGCAAGTCAATGGCGGCGAAAACGCAGCGCTTCCGCAAAATAATTGGTAGTGCTGCATTTTTTTCCGCAATGATAATCCGCAGCGGAAATTTCTGAAGCAGGTGCACAGTACATGCGGATTATCATTGCGGAACATGGCAGGCCTTCTACCATGCGTTTTTTAATCGTTTAAGCTGCAAAAACGCTTAAAAAACGTATCGTGGGCACACTGCCTTAATCTACCCCTACACACTCACATATGTATATATACAGTATTTTACTTGCTTTTAATTTACTTGAATAGGCAAATTTGATACTCAAATCAAACCCAAGTAGGATGTCTGCATTTTATTTATGAGGACAATGTGTCAGAAAAAAGAACTGACATGTTAATAGCCCCACGAAATATAATTTGTCAGAGTGCTGACAGCACACATACATGGAAAACTGATGTGTGAATTTCTCAGCTAAACATTTCTAAAAACAGTGACAACCATAAAACACAGCTGAACATTGCTATATGTAAGCAGATCTGTGTCACAGCCACTTCATCTTGTTCAGCAAAGCAAACAAAGCCCAATTTTAACCTTTGGTGAATAGCTTTGTATTAAGCATGCTACATACATTCTTAACTTTCTTATAAAGATAATATTGTGTAAGAGTAATGAGCCACAGACTTTACATTTGCAGCAAGTAAAAAAACAGTGCAGAAATAATACCTGCAACATGCACATATATTTTTTACTTTCTAAAATGTTAGTGGTTGGTCTTTTAAACAGTCAATAAACTATGCAAAAAATACATTTCATATATACTACATGATCACTTTCATTTACACTTTATAAACATATATATAATGGGAATGCGGGGATGAGAGTCCGTCTCTAATCCCCGCACTCCCTGCTTGCCACTGTTTTTATCCGAATCATGGAATAAAGAATATGTGATTTTACCGGTACAGTGAGTGCTGCCTTTCGTTGACTTCTTTACATTATATGGAAGTTTGTTGCTTCCAGTTTTGCACTATAAGTACCATCACTGTTGGATTATGGGATTATGTGCTTGTAAAACAGATTGTTTCTCATTTCTGCCGATCAGGAGTTGCAGGTTTTCTACAATTTTTCATAAATATATACTCACCATTGAATCCGTTCTAATCCCGGGTGGCGAACATTTTTATTGGTTCATTTTTATTTTTATTAATGGTGCTGGAGTCAGCACGTGCACATACCACGCTATCCTGCGACATTTTTTTAAAGACATTGTCTGCAAATACGCATACACAGTGTCTTCAATAAAATAGCGCAATAGTGTGGTATGCATACATGCCGACTTCGGCACCTCATTGAGCGGCCCATCCCATCCTCGGACAGAAGAACACATCCAGCATGTATAAGATGAATTGAGAATACAGGGGGGTGTACTTGACGCGCCCCCTGGGCCGTGTGTGTGGGGGAATACCCGGAGCCGGGTCTCTGTGTAATGCTGGGGGTTGTAGTCTCCGTGGCGGCGACCCGGTCCCGTGGCTCAGGGTGGTCAAACCAGTGGCGGATCTGTTTACTTGGCTTTTGTAATGTTTAAATGTCCGACTACGCCACCCGTGGATTGCGGTCACTGAGAACCGCAGCTGCGAGCAGACCGCTGAGGCTGATGTTGTGTGCGCAGAAAGGGGTAGTATAACTCCCCATGGGAGGAGTATAGCCTCAGGGAAGTGAGTGCAGATGGTGGGGGTGATGGTGCGCGGGAGCAACAGTAATGACTCAGAGTCCAGTGATGCAGTCCAGGGTCTTTATTCACAGTTTTACACTCCAAGCCACTTCTGCAGGTAATGGCTGCCCACGTCGTACTGTGCTCACCAGGTGAGGGGCTCGGCCAACTCCCAGGTACCTTTGGAATGCTTTTCAGAAAGCCCTTTGTGTGTCCTTTCTCTAGCCTGTCGTACCCCACACTTGACCACGTTTCTGTTCAGCTGCCTCGGGCCTTGGCGGGCAAACGTATGTTCCGTTTCCCTGGGTCCTATGTGGTGCCTTCATAACGGGTGTAGTGAGGGGCCATGCACGTACAATGCCACGGCCTCCGGTTACTAGCTGAGGGTAGTTGCTCTCCTCCACTAGATGAGGGATCCGGTTCCCTTTCTTGGCCTGACCCCCCTACTCTGGTAGCGGCGGGCGTGCGGTGGCGGCTGGCCGGTCCGCACCCCTGGGGTCCCTTCACTCCACTCCTGGAGCCTCCTCCATTCCTCTCCTCTCCTTTCTTCTCCTCCAGGCTCAGGCCTTAAGACTTGGCCTGCCTGCGGAGCAGAGCCCATGCAGCGCCTCTGCTCCCAGCCACCTTCTCTCTCTGCTCTCTCTGACTGAACTGAACTCTGATCTAAGATGGTGCCCAACTTATATATCTGCTACCCAGTGCACTCAGGATCTACTCTCCCCACCCACACACTACCGGGTTCCCCCTCTCTAGGTGTTCCCTCCCCCCCACTCCAGCCAGGGACAGGGACAGTTGTGCTCACTCCTGGGAGCATTGTCGCCCTGTCCCCCGGAAATGTGGTGTAGTGCATGTAGGTGTTAGGGTCCTGAGCCACACTCCATCCTTACCTGGAAGTGAGATGTCATACCTCTGGGTGAAATGCAATACCTCTGTAGCGACCGAACCCTCGGGGCGCTACATACTCACGCTGAGTGCTGCATATATAATGTACTGAAAATACAGGGGGGTGTACTCACTTACGCTGAGTGCTGTATATATAACGTACTGAGAATGCAAGGGGTGTTCTCACGCTGAGCGCTGTATGTATAATGTACTGAGAATAAAGGGGGGTGTACTCACGCTGAGCGCTGTATGTATAATGTACTGAGAATACAGGGGGTGTACTCATTTACGCTGAGCGCTGTAGATGTAACATACAGAGAATACAGGGGGGTGTTATCACTTATGCTGAGAGAATACAGGGGAGTGTACTCACTTACGCTGAGCGCTGTATGTATAACGTGCTGAGAATACAGAAGGTTGTACTCACGATGAGCACTGCATATATAATGTACTGAGAATACAGGAGGGTGTACTCACTCTGTGTGTATAACATACTGAGAATACAGTGGGGTGTACTCGCTTATGCTTAATGCTGTATATATAACATACTGAGAATATAGGGGGGTATATTCACTTACGCTGAGCGAATACAGGGGGTGTACTCTCTTATGCTGAGCTCTGTATGTATAACATACTGAGAATACAGGGGGGTGAGCTCACTTATGCTTAACGCTGTATATATAATGTACTGAGAATACAGGGGGGTGTACTTGCTTACGCTGAGCACTATATGTATAACATACTGAGAATACAAGGGGCTGTACTCATACTGAGCACTGTATGTGTAACATACTGAAAATATAGGGGTGTGTGCTCACGTAAGCTGAGCGCTGTATGTATAGTGTACTGAGATCACAGGCGGGTGAACTCACGCTGAGCGCTATACGCATAACATACTCAAAATACAGGGGGTGTACTCACTTATGCTGAGCGCTGTGTGTATATATATATATATTTATATATATATATATAATCTGTACTGAGAATACAGGTGGGTCTACTTATGATGAGCACTGTATGTATAACGTATGGAGAATACAGGGGGGTGTACTCACGCTGAACGCTGTATGTATAATGTACTGAGAATACAGGTGGTGTACTCACGCTGAGCGCTGTAGATGTAACGTACTGAGAATACAGGGGGTGTACTCACTTACACTGAGCACTGTATAACATACTGAGAATTCGGGGCATGAACTCACTTATGCTGAGCGCTGTATGTATAGTGTACTGAGATTACAGGGGGGTGTACTCGCTTATGCTTAAAGCTGTAAATATAATGTACTGAGAATACAGGAGGTGTACTCGCTTACGCTGAGCGCTTTATATATAACGTACTGATACATGGGTTGTACTCGCTTACGCTGAGCGCTGTATGTGTAGGGGGGTGTATTTGACTCGCCCCCTGGGCCGTGGGGCACTCGGATCCGGGCAATAGGGGAACGATGGGAGTAGTAGTGGCAACCCGGTTCCGTGGCTCAGGGTGGTCAGGCCAGTGGTGGTCCGTTATGTGCTGTTGATTATGTCCGACTACGCCACCCGTGGATTTGCGGTCATTAGGAACCGCCGCTGCAAGGCAGACCGCTGGGGCTGATGATGTATGCAGCTGGGATGGTGTGACTCCCCACGGGAAGAGTGCGGCCCCAGGGCAGTATAATGGATGGTGGGAGTGATGGTGGTGAGAGTCCCAGTACCGGTAGTGCTGGAGGCGCGAAGGAGCACACAGACAATAGGTTGCAGTCCAGGGTCTTTACTGAAACAGGTAAACTGACCCATAAACAGTCCCGGCTAGGAGGGGACTTGGATGTCTGAGAGCAACGGGGAAATTGGCCCTGGTCAGGGTGAGGGTGTAGGCCTACCGTGCTTTCTGCGCTCCTTCTGGCTATCTCCTCGTTATAGGGTAACAGCCCACGTTTCTTAGCTTTCCGTGTATTCTCGCCTGTATGACCTGCGACGTGGGTTCCTTTCTGCTCCCAGCCTTGTACGGCTTTGCTGGTCCCTTCTGTTGTGGCAGGGCCTCCAGGCTTCTTAGGCCAAGGAATATACAGTCCCCTGCGAACTGGTTATCTGCTGGTGGATGTGGAATCCTCCCAGCCTCAGACACCAAAGTCTGGTAAAGTAAGTCTTTTATCTGCCAAGACAGGCTCTCTTCGCCTCTTGTCTCTGGCTTGTGGCTCACCTCCTGCCACACTTCCTCTTAGGGTGCAATACAACTTTCTGTCCCTGCTCTGCTCCGGGACACGTCTCAGTGCTGAGACAGGCCATCCAGTTCTCTCTAACCCTGCCCCCAGCACCAGCTTTTATAGGGGCAGCCTGCTCCCCCTACTGGCCTGAGACAGGAGGTACTGCATGCTAATGTTCCCCTGACTAGAGAACCTCCCCCTTGCTCTCAGACACAGCTTTATTACATTTTGTGGCATCCAGGCCAGGGTGACACATTCCCCCCTAGTGAAATTTAGTACTCCGGGACTAAACAGTAAACAAAGACAATATGCATACCATAAAACATTAGTATACAAGTGATGCACAGATTGAGTCCTTAAGGTCACAGTGTGGTCTGTGACCGGGTGTCCATATCACCAGCACAACGGGGAGCCTTAACCAGGTGGGGGTCTGTCTTACCCCAAGTCCTTTACAGTCTTAGTTCATTCCTTGGTTAGGCTCCGAACGCAGTCCATGCAAAGTCCCGGTTATACAAAGTCCATAACCTTTGAGTCCTTATGGTAGCTGCAAGAAACTGAAACACAGAATTACCAAACAAGCATGTAACTTGGCAAACAATTCAACATTTGGCAACAGGGTTATTTACAATTTTAGTGCACTCTATATTTTCCAGCGAGCGGGTATCTGCCCCTTTGTGCTCCTTGTTGATCTGCGTAACCCACTGTCTGGTGGTGGACTGACCTGGCTTTCCCCACTAGCGTTAGGGGTACAGCTACCAGCTGGGTGTACAGGTAGGGCAGGCAGCTGTCTGCGGGTCCTTTGGCTTACCGCAGGCATGGCAGGCTCACTGTCAGCAGAGGGTTGACTCTCCTGGGCTGATGGTACAGGATCTTCTGCCTCTGGAACCGCTTGCTCCTCTTCACCTTCCGGCTCTGGTGTTGGTTGTTGCTGTGCCGGTTGCAGGAAATGCAGGACGGGTACCACTATGGCATCATTTATGCGAGTCCAGGACTGAGGGAACTCTCCGAGAACGGTGCTGATCATTTCTTCCTTGTCCTCTGCGGGTTCAAGGTCACTCTGATCCTCTTCTGCACTACGAAGTTGCTCGGGGCACCTTTTGAGGTGGTCTCTGGAGACGACACTAGTGGTTTCTCCTCCGTCCTTGGTGATTACGCACACCTTTGGGTTGTCGTGGTCAGACTGCAGTACGGTGTAGGGTTCCCTTTCCCACTGGTCGTCCAACTTATGTAGCCTTCTTTTTCGCTTTAGGACTTGCTCACCAGGTTCTAGGGGACCAGCAGGGGCGTGTTGATTGAAGAGTTTTTCTTGCCTCTCTCTCACCTGGGCCAGGCTCTTCTCCACACTCTCCTGTACTTTCTTGTACTGCAGTTGCCTTTCCGTATCCCAGTCCGCATCCGGGGAGGTGTCCTCAGGTATTAGGACTCCCATCTCCAGGTCTACAGGCAGCTTACCTGGTCTGGCTCGCATCAGGTAAGCCGGGGTGCAGTTTGTAGCATTCACCGGGATATTGTTGTATAGGTCTATCAGGTCCGGCAGTTTTTCTGGCCACAGGCTGCGTTCCTCCAGGGGCAACGTCTTCAGGAGATCAATGACTATATTGTTCATCTTCTCACACATCCCGTTGGTTTGTGGATGGTAAGGCGTTGTCCGAATCTTCTTACAGCCATAGAGGTTGCAGAACTCTTGGAAGATTTCAGCCTCGAACACTGGGCCCTGGTCGGTCAGGACCTGTTCCGGATACCCGTGTGGACGGCAGAAGTATTGCTGGAAGGCTCTGGCCGCTGTTTGGGCTGTCAAGTCCTTTACCGGGACCACAACTAGAAAACGGGAATAGTGGTCCACGATTGTCAGGGCATAGATGTTTCCTGACCGGCTGGGAGCCAATTTGACGTGGTCCAGAGCTACCAGCTCAAGAGGCTGCGTGGTGACGATGGGCCTCAAGGGTGTCTTCTGGCTGGTACGGTCCTTCCTCCTTAGGTGACAAGGGCCACAGTCTCTGCACCATTTTTCTACAGCTCCTCTCATGCCGACCCAAAAGAACCTCCCTCTTAGCAGGAACTCCAGTTACTTCCAACCGAAGTGCCCCGCTCTGTCATGGTAAGCCCCCAGGACCATAGCTGCATCCCGCCTTGGGACCACGACTTTCCAGGTCAGCTCGTGCGTCCGGTGGTTGACAATCCTTCTGCACAACTTGCCTTCGTAGAGGAACAGCTTGCTCTTCTCTTTCCATAGCTGCTTGGCTTCTTCTGGGGCATCTGGATCTAAGTGGGCATCTTCCCGGGTCAGCAGATCTTTCACCAGGCGGATTGCAGGGTCACTATCTTGGGTCTCGGCCCAGCTGTGGTGAGGTAGGGGATTGATCATCACGGTTGTTAGATCCTCCTCCTTCACGCGGTGGGAGTATTGAGCGGCTCCATACCGGTGAAACGCGGGGAGTTCTACCTCCTCCAGCTCTTCTGGGTCTTCATCACCTTCAGGTAAGTGAGGCATCCTCGATAGGGCGTCAGCGTTGACATTGGTTTTGCCGGCCCGGTACTTGATCACAAAGTCATAGTTGGAGAGACGGGCCATCCACCGCTGTTCTAGGGTACCCAGTCTTGCATTGTCCAGGTGTGTCAACGGGTTGTTGTCCGTGTACACGGTGAACTTTGCGGAGGCCAGGTAATGCTTGAAGCGTTCCGTCACGGCCCACACCACCGCCAAGAATTCTAGCTTGAAGGAGCTGTAATTCTCCGGGTTCCACTCGGTGGGCCTCAGCTTCCGGCTGGCGTACGCGATCACCCGTTCTCTGCCCTGTTGGTTTTGGGACAGTACGGCTCCCAGTCCCACATTACTGGTGTCTGTGAAGGATAAAAGGCTGGCCATAATCAGGGTAGGCCAGGATCTCATCCCCCGTGAGGGCCATCTTCAACTGGCGGAAGGACTCCTCTTCCGGTTTATCCCACTTGAAGGGTGGCTTTTGACTCCTGGACTTAGACTGTCCAATCAGGAGGTCCTGCATAGGAGCTGCCATCTTAGTGAACCCGGGGATGAACCTTCGGTAGTAGCCTACCAACCCGAGAAACTGTCTCACCTCCTTGATGTTCGAGGGGCTTGGCCAGCTCTTGATTGCCGTGACCTTGTCAGGGTCGGGGGCTACTCCTTCCGCACTTACCACGTGCCCTAGGTACTGGACCTTTGGTTTCAGCAGGTGACACTTCGATGGTTTCACCTTCAGGCCATAGCCTGCCAGGGCTTCGAACACCTCGGCCAGGTGCTTTAGGTGGTCCTCGTAGGTTTTTGAATAGACGATCACGTCGTCCAGGTAAAGGAGGACCGTCTCGAAGTTTCGGTGCCCTAGACAGCATTCCATCAGCCGCTGGAAGGTCCCTGGTGCGTTGCAGAGCCCGAAGGGCATACAGTTGAACTCACTCAGTCCCATCGGGGTGGTGAAGGCGGTCTTCTCCTTGTCAGCCTCTGCCACAGGAACCTGCCAGTACCCGCTAGTAAGGTCCAAAGTAGAAAAGAAGTTAGCTGATTTTAGTGCGGCTAAAGACTCCTCTATTCTAGGCAGCGGATATGCGTCTTTGTGGGTGATATGGTTGATTTGTCTATAGTCGACGCACATTCTCATGGTGCCATCTTTCTTTTTCACCAGAATCAAGGGGGCTGCCCAGGGGCTACAGCTGTCTCTAATGACCCCAGCTTCTTTCATTTCTCTTAGCATGCCCTTGGCGTTTTGATAATGTGCAGGGGGTACAGGCCTGTGTCTCTCTTTTATTGGTGGGTGGCTCCCTGTGGGGATGTGGTGTTCTATCCCCTTTTCTCTGCCGAAGTCTAGCGGGTGTTTACTAAAGACTCTCTCGTACTCCTGTACCACCCGGTAGACTCCTTGTTTTTGGTGCAGGGGAGTGGAGTCAGCACCCACATGGAGTTTCTGGCACCAGTCCTCCTTTTGTTTCTGGGAGCCATTACTCTCCGCCTGAGGAGATGAAGGCAAGGGTTCCACGGCCCTGATAGCTTTGTGTTCGACCACAAACAGCTTGGCGAGTGTAGCGTACCTGGGTAAGTGTACCTCCCTCTCCCCAATGTTGAGGATGCGGACGGGCACCCTCCCATGACGGACATCAACCATCCCCCGGGCTGTCAAAATGGTGGGCCTGCTGTCTGAGTACACGGGTTCCACCATGGCTTGGTAGTCTCTACCTCTCAACCCGATTGCAGTCCGACACCAGATCATCATTTCACTTTTGGGAGGCATGGAAATGGGGAATGGGTCACTCAGTCTTACACTACCGATCGCACCACCAGACAGTTCTACCTGCTGCCGTCTCATCAGGGATTTTATCTCCTTGTTGAGGACTCTCTGTTGGCTGGAACTAGCATTCACCACCACCTGTTGTAAGATTACAATTACCTCTGAAAGACAATTTTCGATCACGTTAGTACCCACAGTTATTTTAGGGTGACTTTCACGACGGTCAATGTCCACAATAATCACTCCCTGTGCCGGCAGTTCAACTTTACCAATCTTAATGGTCATCTCCTTGAACCCCATCTGCGGCACGGGTAAGCCATTTTTGGCGATGATGCTCAAGTTACTGTCTGGATACCGTGTGATATCAGCATCAGTCCAATACTGCTTAAAAAGTACATAAGGGATAGTGGTTACTTGCGACCCAGTATCCAGCAAGGCGCTCATGGGGATACCGTCCAGCACCACGGGTAAAACCGGGCGCCCCCCAACGTACTTATCACGCCAATTATAAGGGCCTGGTGATCTTATGCCTGGGGGTTGGCCCTCTGCCCCAGGTTGGACCCGTTTAAATTACAGTACCTGGAAATGTGTCCGGGCTGGTTGCATCGATGGCAAATGAGCTGTCCATCCTCTGCGTAGCGGTCTGTGGGCCTCCCTCGGAACGACGGGATCCTCCTCTGTCGACGCCATGGGACATCCTCCGGACTTAAAGCCAGCTCGATGGGTCTTGCCGGGTCCACTTGCAACGCCTGGACGGCCCTGGTCAACGCCGCGACGCTCCTGGTCAGCTCCTGGACTTGGTGGTGCAGGTCTTTCGACGGGGCTTGGTTCAGGGCCTGTGCATCAGCCCCCACGGGGTCCATAGAGGAGGGCGCCGCCTCCTGGTGGTAGGTGAGAGCAGGGCGCCGGGGGTTTATAGCGCCACTGGTTGCAGATTCACGGAGCACCCTTATGGCCCTGTCCTTAAATTGGGCAAAGGTCAGGTCGGGGTTCTGAAAGAACATGAGGCGCAGTTGGGCCCTGTGGGCGCTAGACAGCAGACCTTCTATGAATTGTTCTGTTAGCAGCTTATCCGTTTCCTGCACACAGCCAGGGTCAGTTTGTTGAATAGCCCTCAAGGCTTCCTGCAGATTTAGGGCATAGTCTCTGATGCTGTCCTGTGCCCGCTGCTTACATCCATAGAACCTCATTTTAATCTCAGCCGAGGTACGTGTGTCAAAGGTACCCCGCAGCCGGGCCAGAATACCCTTCACAGTCCTTTTCTCCTCAGTGGGCCATGATTTTACCTCCCTTTGGGCTGTGCCAGTTAACTGCCCTGTTAGTATGCTGACCTTCTGTTCCTCTGTCAGGGGGTAAACCTGGAACAAACTGTACAGCCTTTCTTTAAAGTCAGTTAGGGCATGGGGCTCCCCTGAGTATTTGGGCAGCCAGGCCGCTCCAGGGATGTAGGGCAGGGAAAAGGGCATCACCGCTGCTGCAGCCGCGTTGGTGGTAGTGGGCACCTCTGTGTCCGACATCTTCCTCCCCCCTAGTTAAGCGTGGCCTACCTTCCGGCGATCCTCTTCTGTAGGCCGCGGCTCCGCTGCTGCTGCTATGGATGAGGACCTGGCGTCGCGTTCTGATGACGTCAGCGTCACTCTCTCTCCCTTCCAGGACCTTGCGCAGCGTCGGTGCGTGGGGCGGAGCTTCGGATCTCGCGCGGTTTTGACGTCCACGCCCCTCTTCTTCCCGCGCGGCGTCCTGAAGATGGCGTCCGATGGCGGGAAACAGCTGTGGATGGCGGGAAGACGGCAGAAGACGGCGGGAAATGGTCCAAGATGGCGTCTGATGGCGGGAATCGGCTCCGGATGGCGGGAAACTTCGCCACAGGTAAGTTACAAAAGTCTTTTTCAGGCACGCAGTACCCGGTGGTTGCGGGCACGAAATCCTGCCGACTACGCCAAAGCTGACTCGCCCCCTGGGCCGTGGGCACTCGGATACTGGCAATAGGGGAACGATGGGAGTAGTAGTGGCAACCCGGTTCCGTGGCTCAGGGTGGTCAGGCCAGTGGTAGTCCGTTATGTGCTGTTGATTATGTCCGACTATGCCACCCGTGGATTTGCGGTCATTAGGAACCGCCGCTGCAAGGCAGACCGCTGGGGCTGATGATGTATGCAGCTGGGATGGTGTGACTCCCGACGGGAAGAGTGCGGCCCCAGGGCAGTATAATGGATGGTGGGAGTGATGGTGGTGAGAGTCCCAGTACCGGTAGTGCTGGAGGCGCGAAGGAGCACACAGACAATAGGTTGCAGTCCAGGGTCTTTACTGAAACAGGTAAACTGACCCATAAACAGTCCCGGCTAGGAGGGGACTTGGATGTCTGAGAGCAACGGGGAAATGGCCCTGGTCAGGGTGAGGGTGTAGGCCTACCGTGCTTTCTGCGCTCCTTCTGGCTATATCCTCACTATAGGGTAACAGCCCACGTTTCCGAGCTTTCCGTGTATTCTCGCCTGTATGACCTGCGACGTGGGTTCCTTTCTGCTCCCAGCCTTGTACGGCTTTGCTGGTCCCTTCTGTTGTGGCAGGGCCTCCAGGCTTCTTAGGCCAAGGAATATACAGTCCCCTGCGAACTGGTTATCTGCTGGAGGATGTGGAATCCTCCCAGCCTCAGACACCAAAGTCTGGTAAAGCAAGTCTTTTATCTGCCAAGACATGCTCTCTTCGCCTCTTGTCTCTGGCTTGTGGCTCTCCTCCTGCCACACTTCCTCTTACGGTGCAATACAACTTTCTGTCCCTGCTCTGCTCCGGGACACATCTCAGTGCTGAGACAGGCCATCCAGTTCTCTCTAACCCTGCCCCCAGCACCAGCTTTTATAGGGGCAGCCTGCTCCCCCTACTGGCCTGAGACAGGAGGTACTGCATGCTAATGTTCCCCTGACTAGAGAACCTCCCCCTTGCTCTCAGACACAGCTTTATTACATTTTGTGGCATCCAGGCCAGGGTGACACATATTCACTTACGCTGAGCGCTGTATGTATAATGCACTGAGAATACAGGAGGGTGTACTCACGCTGAGCGCTGTGTGTATAACGTACTGAGAATACAGTGGGGTGTACTCGCTTATGCTTAATGCTGTAGATATAACATACTGATAATATAGGGGGTGTACTCACTTACGTTGAACGCTGTATATATAACTTACTGAGAATACAGTGGGGTGTACTCACTTACGCTGAGCGCTGTATGTATAACGTACTGAGAATACAGAGGAGTGTACTCACTTACTTATGCTGAGTGCTGTATGTATAACGTACTGAGAATACAGGGGTGGACTCACTTACGCTGAACAAATACAGGGGGTGTACTCACTTATGCTGACCTCTGTATGTATAACATACTGAGAATACAGGGGGAATGTACTAGCTTATGCTTAGCGCTGTATATATAATGTACTGAGAATACAGGTGGGTGTACTTACGATGATCGCTGTATGTATAATGTACTGAGAATACAGGGGGTGTATTCACTTATGATGAGAGCTGTATTTATAACGTACTGAGAATACAGAAAGGTGTACTCCCTTACACTGAGCGAATACAGGGTGTTGTACCCATTTATTCTGAGTGCTGTATGTATAATATACTGAGAATACAGGTGGGTGTACTCACTTACGCTGACCGCTGTATATATTATGTACTGAGAATACAGGGGTGTGTGCTCCCTTACACTGAGCACTGCATGTATAACATAACGAGAATACAGGGGGGTGTACTTACTTATGCTGAGCGAATACAGGGGGTTGTACCCATTTATGCTGAGTGCTGTATGTATAACCTACTGAGAATACAGGGGGGTGTACTCACTTACGCTGAGCACTGTGTATTGTACGGAGAATACAGGGGGGTTTACTCACTTGTGCTGAGCGCTGTATGTATATCATACTAAAAATACAGGGGGCGTACTCAATAACGATGAGCCCTGTATATATAACCTACTGAGTACAGGGGGGTGTACTCACTTATGCTGACTGCTGTATATATAATGTATTGAGAATATGGGGGGTGTATTCAATTACGCTGAGCGACTACAGGGGGGTGTACTCACGTACGCTGAGCGCTGCATGTATAACGTAATGAGAATACAGGGGGGGTGTACTCACGTATGCTGAGCGCTGTATATATAACGTATTGAGAATACAGGGGTTTGTACTTATTTATGCTAAGTGCTGTATGTATAACCTACTGAGAATACATGGGGGTGTACTCGCTTACGATGAGCGAATACAGGGGGGGTGTACTCACTTACTTATACTGAGTGCTGTATGTAGAATGTACTGAGAATATAGGGGGTGTACTCACTTATGCTGAGCGCTGCATATATACAGTAATATACTGATAACACAGGGGGTTTACTTATGCTGACTGCTGTGCGTGTGTATGTATATATATATATATATATATATATATATATTATACCGTACTGATAATACCATGGGGTGTACTCACTTATGCTGAGCACTGTATTTAAATGTACTGAGAAAACAGCTGGGTGTACTTACTTATGCTGAGTGCTGTATATATAATGTACTGATAATACGGGAGGTGTGCTCACTTATGCTGACTGCTGTATATATAATGTACTGATAATACGGGGGGGTGTGCTCACTTATGCTGAGCATTGTATGTTAAACGTACTGATAATACAGGGGGTGTACGCACTTATGCTGAGTGCTATATGTATAACGTACTGAGAATACAGGGGGGTGTACTCGCTTATCCTGACTGCTGCATATATAATGTACTGATAATACGGGGGGTGTACTCACTTATGCTAACTGCTGAATATATATTATCTACTGAGAATAAAGGGGGGTGTACTCAATTATGCTGACTGCTCTATATATAATATACTAATTAGTGATGAGCGAATGTGCTTGCCACTGCTCAGTACTCGCCCAAGCATCTCACTGCTCGACGAGCTCAGCGTTAGGCGAGTATTTCCGGGTTGCTCGGGCTGGAACTCGGGTCTCCTCCCTGCATGTTTGGCGCTCTTTAGAGAGCCAATGAATATGCAGGGATTGCCTGCCATGCACTGTAATGCCGTAGCCATGTTGGTTGTGGGCATTACAGTGACTGGCTGGCAGCACAGCATCATCAGGTGCATATAAGACCGGTTGCCGCCATGCTCGTCACAGTCTACCCTGAAATCAGGCAGAGTAGGGAGAGCTATAGCTGCGTCAGGGAGAGATTTGCTTGTTTATAGTTAATATAGGTATTCCAAAACATATATCTACTAGCTATTGAGCCCGTTCTACGCCTGGGTGGCGAGCATTTTTATTGGTATATAGTCTCCCATGCTGGTATGTGCTGCCCCCATCCTGGTATTTGTGCTCCCAATCCTTTTCATCCTGTTATGTGCTGCCCTCATCCCTATCCTGGTATGCATGGCATGCCTCATCCCTATCCTGGTAGGCATGGCACCCCTCACCACTAATCCTGGTATGCATGGCACCCCTCATACCCAGTCCAGGTATGCATGGCACCCCATCCCTCATCCTAATATACATGGTACCCCTCATCCCTATCCTGGTATGCATGGCACCCCATCCCTCATCCTGATATACAGTACAGACCAAAAGTTTGGACACACCTTCTCATTTAAAGATTTTTCTGTATTTTCATGACTATGAAAATTGTACATTCACACTGAAGGCATCAAACCTATGAATTAACACACGTGGAATTATATACTTAACAAAAAAGTGTGAAACAACTGAAAATATGTCTTATATTCTAGGTTCTTCAAAGTAGCCACCTTTTGTTTTGATGACTGCTTGGCATTCTCTTGATGAGCTTCAAGAGGTAGTCACCGGAAATGGTTTTCACTTCACAGGTGTGCCCTGTCAGGTTTAATAAGTGGAATTTCTTGCCTTATAAATGGGGTTGGGACCATCAGTTGTGTTGTGCAGAAGTCTGTTGGATACACAACTGATAGTCCTACTGAATAGACTGTTAGCTGCTTTTTTTCTTGCCATAATACAAATTCTAAGTAAAGAAAAACGAGTGGCCATCATTACTTTAAGAATTGAAGGTCAGTCAGTGCGAAAAATTGGGCAAACTTTGAAAGTGTCCCCAAGTGCAGTTGCAAAAACCATCAAGCGCTACAAAGAAACTGGCTCACATGAGTACCGCCCCTGGAAAGGAAAACCAAGAGTCACCTCTGCTTCTGAGGATAAGTTTATCCGAGTCACTAGCCTCAGAAATCGCAGGTTAACAGCAGCTCAGATTAGAGACCAGGTCAATGCCACACGGAGTTCTAGCAGCAGACACATCTCTACAACAACTGTTAAGAGGAGACTTTGTGCAGCAGGCCTTCATGGTAAAATAGCTGCTAGGAAACCACTGCTAAGGACAGGCACCAAGCAGAAGAGACTTGTTTGGGCTAAAGAACACAAGGAATGGACATTAGACCAGTGGAAATCTGTGCTTCGGTCTGATGAGTCCAAATTTGAGATCTTTGGTTCCAACCACCGTGTCTTTGTGCGATGCAGAAAAGGTGAACGGATGGACTCTACATGCCTGGTTCCCACCGTGATGCATGGGGGAGGAGTTTTGATGGTGTGGGGGTGCTTTGCTGGTGACACTGTTGAGGATTTGTTCAAAATTGAAGGCATACTGAACCAGCATGGCTACCACAGCATCTTGCAGCGGCATGCTATTCCATCCGGTTTACGTTTAGTTGGACCATCATTTATTTTTCAACAGGACAATGACCCCAAACACACCTCCAGACTGTGTAAGGGCCATTTGACCAGGAAGGAGAGTGATGGGGTGCTACGCCAGATGACCTGGCCTCCACAGTCACCAGACCTGAACCCAATCAAGATGGTTTGGGATGAGCTGGACCGCAGAGTGAAGGCAAAATTGCCAACAAGTGCTAAGCATCTCTGGGAACTCCTTCACGATTGTTGGAAGACCATTTCTGGTGACTACCCCTTGAAGCTCATCAAGAGAATGCCAAGAGTGTGCAAAGCAGTCATCAAAGCAAAAGGTGGCTACTTTGAAGAAACTAGAATATAAGACATATTTTCAGTTGTTTCACACTCTTTTGTTAAGTATATAATTCCACATGTGTTAATTCATAGTTTTGATGCCTTCAGTGTGAATGTACAATTTTCACAGTCAAGAAAATACAGAAATTTCTTTAAATGAGAAGGTGTGTCCAAACTTTTGGTCTGTACTGTACATGGTACAACTCATGCCTATCCTGGTATACATGGCCCCTCATCCGAATCCTGGTATGCATGGTACCCCTCCTTCCCATCCTGGTATGTATAGTACCCCTCCTTCCAAATCCTGGTATGCATGGTACCCCTCCTTCCCAATCCTGGTATGCATGGCCCCCTCATCCCATATTTGATATACATGGCACCCCTCATCCCAATTCTGGTATGCATGGCACTCCTCATCCCTATCCTGGTATGTATGGTGCCCCTCATCCTGGTATGCATGGCACCCCGCATCCCTATTCTGATATACATGGCACCCCTCATCCCAACTCTGATATGTACGGCCTCTTCATCCTTCAATCCTGGTATGCATGGCACTCCATCCCTCATCCTGGTATGCATGGTATGCATGGCACCCCTCATCCTGCTATGCATGGCACCCCTCATCCCCCAATCCTGATATGCATGGCACCCAACCCCTTATCCTGGTATGCATGGCATGCCTCATCCCCCAATTATGGTATGCATGGCACCACATATTCCTATTCTGGTATGCATGGTACCCATCATCCTGGTATACATTACACTCCATCCATCATCATGGCATGCATGGTACCCCGCATTCCTATCCTGGTATGCATGGCCCCCTTCACCTCCCAATCCTGGTATGTATGGTACCCCTCAACCCCCCCAATCCTGGTGTGTGTGGCCCCCTCATCCGTATCATGCTGATAATTGACAAATCCCACTATACGGAGACTAATATTACCACCATGCAGGGACCGTATAGTGGTAGATACCAATTATACACACATGCTCTGCAGGCAATATATATGTATACAGTATCATAGAAACCCCTTTCAAGGATCAAGGAGCGCTAATTTGGGTTGAGATACAAGGGATCTCCAAATCTGCCGATGTTGATCCAATTAAAAGCAATACATCGTAGACAAGAACACACATAGCCAGTGTCTGTCAGTGTACAAGCTTTGTCTGGATGTCAGATGCCTAGTCACAAGTTTTTATTACACCCACAGAAAGATATGCAAGGTAAAAAGTATTATGTAAGTTTGGAGACAAATAGGCCATAAAACATGTATATTGCTGAATTCGTTCAAACTAGTGCTATCCAGCTGTCCAGGCCTTAAACAAACAAAGATAAAGGCAAATTTTATACAAAGACAACCTTAAACAGAGACAATGCCCTGTGTTATTGCTTTTATGAATTAGACCTATAAAGCTAATACAGCACAAAAAGTTATCAAAGATCTGTAGATATATAAATTGCCTAACTGATAATCAAAGCAAGGTATAAAATATTAACCATAACAGTATAAATAAATCCAGTGACACACTGGACATCTCCAATAAAAGGAAATCCTTTTCACTGTTCTTCTGATGATTTTTTTTTCCAGCTATGAGTAGCTTCTGCTGAACGTAATACACACATATATATATCTAATTGCTTTTAGAGCACCCACTCCACTTTTTCACCACTTCTACATAAACTCCATAGTGCTATACAGATGGCATGATGACTTACATAGTAATAGTATCTTGTTTTTGTTCCCCTCACTCTAACAGGATTCCAAAAATAAAACACATTACAGTAGTGGATACCTCTTACATAGTATAAATGCCCCCTCTGTATACTTCATACTGTAGTAATGGTTATGTCTAGTGTTGAGCGAGCATGCCCGACATTGCTCGGTACTCGCCCGAGCATCACGCTACTCAGGATGTACGGCGAGCACCGAGCATTTCTGGGTTACTCGGGTGGGAGCTTGGGTCTCCGCCCTGCATGTTTGGCGCTCTTTTCAGAGCCAATGAACATGCAGGGATTGCCAGCCAGTCACTGTAATGCCGCAGCCATGTTGTTTGTGGGCATTACAGTGATTGGCTGGCCGCACAGCGTCACCTCGAGTATTTAAAACCGGGCACCGCAATCTTGGACACAGTCCCTCCGCATCAGACAGTGTAGGGACAGCGCTGCTGATTTAGGGAGAGATATATCCTGCGAAATAGTTAGTGTAAAGGTCTGTAAAGGCTGCCAGATCAAACAAACAGTCCTTCTCAGGACTAATATCCATCCCAGATATCAGGCAGGCAGGCAGGCAGGCTGTATAGGAGACGCAGTGGTTATACCAGCAAACGCTGCATTACAGTCCTGTGTGCTCCTGTTGCTGAAATTGCTGGACTTAGCTCCAGGTCTCGGGGGCCAGGAAAAATCCTTTTTTTTCATCTAAATCCTTCTTTTTTTTTTTTCCCTCCTTCACACTGTACAAATACCCATCTTATTAACCTTTTGGTGTCCCCCCCCCCCAAAAAAAAAAGTGTGTCTCTGATTTTTCAGACACAAATATATCTGTTGAAAATAGTCTGGTGTAGGCCCGAGAAATACAAGTGTGGTTTTGCAGTTCCACGCGTCAAATCTCTGTATTATCCACTTTTAGGCTATTTGTATCTAAAAAAAAACAGTTTGAGTGTGTCGCTCACTGTTCAGCCGCAAATATATCTATTTAAAATTGTCTGGTATACCCCAGTAAACAATAACTGTGGTTTTGCCATTCCACAGTAAAAAATCTCTATTATTCAGCTTTTGGTATTTTTTCCGTAAAGAAAAACAGTAATAGTTTCTCCCTGATTGTTCAGATTGTTTAAAAGAGTCGGGTGTAGGCCAGAGAAATAGAACTGTGGTTTTCCTCTTCCACGGTTCTAATCTACTTTTTCTTACCCTTTTTCTATTGATAGTGCGAGTGTAAGCTATTTTACTTCCTTTACAATGGGCAAGGCGCGTGGCAAGGGACGTGGAACTGGATGTTCTGGTGATGGTGCGTGCAGAGGACGGGGCCGTGGCCAAGGTGAAAATGTGCCACAACCAACAGCCACATCTTCTCGCTCCCACTTCTTGACTGAATTACTAGGGAAGCACAGAACAACACCAGTATTGCGAACTGATCAGTGTGAACAGGTTATTAATTGGATAGCAGATAATACTTCCAGTTACCTGTGCACCACCACCTCCAGTCTGTCTTCCACACGGTCAACTCTTAGTAGCCGTGAGTCTCGACCGCATACTCCTCCTCACCCTGATGCTCCTTCCTCCCACCATGCCGAGTGTCGTCAGACAGCAACTGATCCCACACTTGGGCACTCTAAAGTGCTGTTCACTGGTCCATTTCCAGATTTGTGCCCCTCGCTTGCTCCGCTTGAAGTGGTGGAAGAGGAAATCCCATGTAGCGATGCCCAAATATTTGAACAGCCACGGCCACAGGAAGTCAACGCTGGCAATTTGTCACAAGAGATGGACAATGACGAGACACAATTGCCAGGAAGTGAGGAGGAGGATTGTGGTGCGCAAGTGGAAGAGGAGGAGGTGGTGGATGATCTAGTAACTGACCCAACCCGGCAGGAGGACATGCAGAGCGAGGCCAGCAGCACACAGGGTGAGGGAGGCAGAGTACCCCAACAGGCAGGAAGAAGCCGTGTGGTGGCCGCACACAGAAGGCGGGCAACAGTTCCCCGTAACACCAACACGAGGGACGTTGCCAGTACAACCAATAGGTCTTCCAGAGTCTGGAATTTTTTTAAAAACTCTGCTGATAACCCCAAAAAGTCCATTTGTACCACCTGCCACCTGCCACCTGCCATGCCAGCATCAGCAGGGGTGACAAAACTACCAGCCTGACCGCCACCAGCATAATCAGGCACATGGTAGTAAAGCATCTGACTTTGTGGGGCGAACCCCAGGGTCCACGACCAGTGTCAGCGGGTGTCGCCACTGCTTCTTCCGCTGTTGTGCGTGCAATAGAACCCCCTGTTGTGTGTGCAAGGCAATCCCCTGTCCATACTGCATGCAAAGATGCCCCCTCCTCTCAGTCTTCACTTGTTATGGCAGTTTCTCAAGAAACAGCATCAACGTCCACGTCCACGTCCCACCGCAGCTTTCAATTGTCCATATCCCAGACCTTTGAACGAAAGCGGAAATTCGCAGCTAACGCCCCACAAGCCACAGTCCTAAATTTGCACATTTCACGACTGCTTGCGTTGGAAATGCTGCCTTTTAGGCTGGTGGAGATGGAATCCTTCCGCAACCTTATGGCGGTGGCCGTCCCTCGGTACTCGGTCCCCAGCTGACACTATTTTGCCCGGTGTGCCATCCCCGCACTACACAAGCACGTGTCCCAAAAGATCTGCCGTGCCCTCAACAACGCAGTTACTGGGAGAGTCCACCCGACAACGGACACGTGGACAAATGCTTGTGGCCAGGGACGGTACATCTCCCTGACGGCACACTGAGTAAACATAGTGGAAGCCAAGACCCAGTCAGACCTTGGGACGGAACACATCCTCCCCACACCGAGGATTGCGGGCCCTATGTTAGTCAGAGTTGCCCCCACAGTGTACAGCTCCTGCGCATCATCCTCCTACTCCTCATGTTCAGCCTCCATCTCAGATATCACCACATCAGTTACAAGCTGGAAGCACTGCAGTACTGCCTCTGCCAAGCGGCAACAGATTGTGCTGAAACTCCCACTGCTTGTGAGTTGTGGACATCTGTGAAAGAGCAGGCAGATCTGTGGCTGAGACCGCTGAACCTACATGGTGGCGGCTCTGAGGCGAGGCGAGATCACACACGTACCATGCCTTGCTCAAGTGCTTAACCTCATGGTTCAGCGGTTTCTTAAATCGTACCCCGAGTTGCCAGATCTGCTCGTCAACGTACGCCGCCTGTCAGCTCATTTTCGCAAGTCGGCTACAGCTTCCGCCGCCCTTGCTGTGTTGCAGCAGCGTTTGCAGTTTCCGTCACACCGACTGGTGTGTGATGTCCCCACACGTTGGAACTCTACCCTCCACATGTTGCAACGGATTTGTGAGCATAAGAGAGCAGTTGTGGAGTACCAGCTGCAACAAGGCCATCGATATTCAGGTCAGACTCCACACATAAGACCTCAGGAGTGGACCTGGATGTCTGACATATGTACCATCCTGACAAACTTTGAGGAGACCACCAAGATGGTGAGTGGCAATGACGCCATCATTAGTGTCAGCATTCCACTTGTCTGTCTTTTGCAACGCTCTCTGCAGAGAATTAAAGAGGAGGCATTGCAGCCAGAGTATGATGAGATGGATCAAGAAGCCGTAGCGGTCGATTACACACAGCCCAGCCTGCATTGGGGGACAATGAGGAGGAGGAGGAGGAGGAGGAGGAAGAACAGGAGCTTGTATCATGTGCTGCAGACGGTAGTACCTGTACAACTGTCATACCGTCGGTTCAGCGTGGGTGGCCTAAGGTCAGGGGGGGAGAGGAGGAGGAGGAGGAGAGCATGGTCAGTCGTCATCTTGGTGAGGATACGGAAGTCTTGCCCGTTACCAGTCTGGCACTCATGGCTGACTTTATGTTACGCTGCCTTAACCGTGACCCTCGCGTTGTCAAAATGTTGGGTGACAGTCATTACCGGTTGGTGACACTTTTAGACCCCCGCTACAAGGAGAACTTTCACTCTGTTATTCCTGAGGTGGAGAGGTCTACAAAAATGGGGCAGTACCAGAAGACCCTTGCTGCAGAACTGTTAAAAAAATTCCCATTTGAACACGCTAGCGGCAGAGGCCACAGTTCAATGACCAACCAAGGCATACAAGCGAGAGAGAGGCAACTCCAATCCAGCAGAGGCAGGGGAACACTGTCAACGTTCTGGGACAGTTTTCTGAGACCCGCCCAGCTTACAGGCCCTGAGGTGCGGGGTACTCTCACAAGGAGTGGAAAGTTTCAAAAGATGGTGAGGGAGTACCTTGCCGACCGTACCAGCGTCCTCCGTGATTCCTCTGTGCCTTTTAATTATTGGGTATCCAAGCTGGACACTTGGAATGAACTCGCTCTGTACGCCTTGGAGGTTCTGGCCTGCCCTGCCGCTAGCGTGTTATCGGAGAGTGTTTTTAGTGCCACTGAGGGAATTCCATCTTGTTAAGCTACTGGGACCTCCACGTCTCTTCCGAGGGGCATTAAAACTGTCTTGTTAAGCTACTGGGACCTCCACGTCTCTTCCAAGTGGCATTCAATCCGTCTTGTTAAGCTACTGCGACCTCCACCACTTTTCCGAGGAGCAATAAAACTGTCTTGTTAAGCTACTGGGACCTCCACCACTTTTCCAAGGGGCATTCAAACCGTCTTGTTAAGCTACTGCGACCTCCACCACTTTTCCAAGGGGCATTAAAACCGTCTTGTTAAGCTATTGTGACCTCCACGTCTCTTCAAAGGGGCATTAAAAGCATCTTCTTAAGCCACTCTGAACTCCACAGCTCTTCCAAGGGGCATTGAAATGTTGTTTTTAATTACCTCTAACCTACACGACTCTTCCAACGGGCATTGCATTTCCTCCTAATTTTAGTCAGCTTTTGCTTTTCAATGCAAAGGCGAAAACTAAGGGAGACCCACTCGCCAATAATGGGTAGAAGGTTTTTAGTACGCTGTAATCCACGTCTGTTTCAAGGGGCATTGCAGTTCCTCATAAATTTTGGAAAGCCTTCCATTCACTGCTTAGGCCAACAGTGTACAGGAGATCCAGTTGCTATAAATGGAAAAAATGGTTTAGTTAAGGCCCTCTGACCTCCATGTCATTTCCAAGGGGCATTGGAGTGCCTCAACATTTTTGGTAGGCATTGCACTCACTGTATGCCCTATAACTGTGTAGCCGAACTGCTCCTTTTGTTACAGAAACATATCCTACAAGACATATGTTGTTGACTGGCCTGATATTGATGTGAATGGTCCCTGTTCCTCCTGCTCTTTCTCCTTTGCCACTACTTCATCCATAATTTATCACCTGAAGCTTTGTTTTAACGGGAGTCATAGAACTGGGATAGTAGCAGGAAAACATCCAGCAATCCTCGGAGGAGGTAGGATATGCGCCAAAGCGCTGACCACCTCAGGCCTAGCCGCTACTACATATGTAGCACCCTGAGGATTCGGCTGCTACAGGGGTATTGCACCTCAACCCAGAGGTGTGGTATTCCACTCCCGGGTAAGGATGGAGTGTGGAACTGAGCTCGGTAGGCTGCATGCACTACATACATCCCATTTCCGAGGAACAGGCCGACGGTACTCCCACTTAGAAATGTGCAGGTACGACCGAGTCTGTTCCTGGCTGGAGTGGGAGGGGGGTGGTACATCCCAAGTAGTGTAGGGGCAGATAGGGGGAGCAGCCTGGGTAAAGATAGGAGCTCATTGGGTGCTGGTCACCTGAGCTCACACATAGAGGGTGTATAAAAGGTGGGCACCATCAAAGAACAGGGTCAGTCTTTGCAGAGCAGTCAGTCTGTCAGAGTAAGAAGCAGAGGAGCAGAGCAGCCCCAGAGAGAGAGAGAGGAGAAGAGAGAGAGAGACCCAGAGGGGGAAACTGAAGAAAAGGACTCCAAGAACCCAACTTAAATCCCCGGGTGAAGAGTCGGCATCAGGGTACCGGAACCCAAGCTGGTGGGGGCAAAAACACACCCCAGCCAGAGACCGGAGGCCGTGGGCAGCGTCTGCCACGGCCACCCACCACATCCACCCTGAAGGCATACCACGTGGAGGGTCAGGGAACCCAAGGCCAAGGGTCTCCCAACAGAAGGCCCGAGGGAGCTGGACCTGGGTGGATCACTAGTGGGGACGGCCAGAGAAAGGACAGAAGGAGAGCTCAGGGTCACGCTCCGGACTCGCTTGGGGGTTGGCTGGATCCAGGACCTGGTGGATGCAGCACGGCTCGGGAGGTCACTTGAAGCTGGAGTGACCGGAACATCAGCAGTGAGTAAATACCCTTAACTGCATAACCCGACTCTGTCTTCCTTTAACATCTATGCTGCACCACCACAACCCCCATTCTCTGCACCTGACCCCCTGAGGCTATACCCCACCCGTTGGGGGTTATACCATCAAAAGCTGCACCTACACCATCAGCCTCAGCGGACCCTGCTGCAGCGGCGGCCATAGTGACCGCAATACAACGGGTGGCGTAGTCGACATTAAGAACTTTATAACATCTGTAGGACTGCCACATACAACTGAGTTTGACACCCTGGGCACGGACCGGGTCACAGCCACTCGGAAGACTACAACTCCCATCTGATCCGGCTCCGGATATTCCCCCTAAAGAATATGGCCCAGGGGGCGCGTCAACTTTGGCGTAGTCGGCAGGAAGAACTTAGTAACATCAGTAAGGACTGCCACATACAACTGAGTTTGACACCCTGGGCACGGACCGGGTCACAGCCACTCAGAGACTACAACCCCCATCTGATCCGGCTCCGGGTATTCCCCTAAAGAATATGGCCCAGGGGGCGCGTCAACTTTGGCGTAGTCGGCAGGATTACGTGCCCACAACAACCGGGTACTGCGTGCCTGAAGAAAAGAATGAGTTTACCTCAAAAAGAAGTCTCCTGCCGGTTCCGGAGGGTCCCCGCCATCGGACCCCATCACCAGTCGATTCCCGCCGGTTGTCCGCCATTAACAGCTTTTTCCCGCCATCTGCAGAGTTTCCCGCCACTGGGAAGCGGTTCCCGCCATTTCCAAGGATTTCCCGCCTTGCCAGAGCGGACGCCATTATGGGCGTGCCAGAGGGTGGCGAGAGGCCACCTCCCATCGTGGGCCAGGACCGAAAATGGCGCCAAAAGTGGAAACCGCCCCCACCAACAGAGACTGTGATGCTAGAGGTGTCTGTCAGCGTGAAAGAACCGCCCCTGGAGCTGACAGTCACCCAGTGGCCCCGGGACCGCCCTCGAAGTGGGAGGAGACGAAAGAAAAGAACGAAGATGGGTGTCGCTTGGAGCAGTCTGGAGCGAGCGCACCCGGAGGCAAGAAGCCTGGAGAAGAGTAGCAGAGGAGCTCACCCGGAGATGGCGAGAGAGCAGAGCAGCACCGGCCCGCTGGCCAGGAGCCTGCTGGAAGAAGAGCAGAGCAGCACCGACCCGTTGGTCAGGAGCCTGCTAGAAACCACGACCCCACTAGGCCTAGTGGAGGTCCTTGCACAGCTCCCCCGAGACCGGGAGTGTGCACAGACCGCCCTGGAGGGCCTCGCACGGAGGATGGCCCGGGTACAGCGAGAGACATTGGCGGAGTGGAGCCGAGAGATGGCCCAGCAAACCAAGACCCGGAGCACGCCAGCCAAGATGAGGAGACAGACCGCCTCTGAGGATGGCGCGGGAGGACCCAAGGCCGGAGACGGCGCCGAGAAGGGAGCCGAACGCATGGAGGCAGGTAAAGGGGACGTCTATACCCCAAACCGGGAAACCGCTTGCCTGCCCCAGCTCCCCGTCGCAGAGCCCGAAAGTCCCCCTGCTGTGCCCGAAAACGCCATGTCACCGACGCAGACTAGGCCCCAACCGGAAGCCGCCGCCGCGACCCCTGTGACGTCACACGCACCGACCCCGAGCGTGACCAAGCAGGAAGTACCACCAGCCTGGTCGCAGGGCCTAGAATTCCCGGGCGTCGCATCACCAACAGCGCCCCCTACCTCCGCGGAGCCTCCGGCCTGGCCGCAAGGCCAGGTAGCCCAGGGCGCCGCCGTCCTAACGGTGCCCTTCACCTTCCAGGTGCCCCAGGCCTGGCCGCAAGGCCTGGGCAACCCGGGCGCCATCACCACCGCGCCCGCACCCGTAAAACCAAGGGTGCCGCGTCTGGGAGAGGACTTGTTTGCCCAGCACACGTGGCCGGACGGGCAGCCTTTCATCTGGCCCCAGGAATATTATGGACTGGAGCGCCAGAGGAGGGTTGGGGCCATGTGTGCACCCCTGATTCCGGCTCCGAAGCCCGTGATAAGGATCTCGCCCCCGCTTGAAGAGACCCAATTTGAGTGGGACCCCACCGGAGAAGACCTAATGGGGTTCACTCAGGAAACCAGGGCAGCTGCAGCGGAGCGTGCTGAGTGTTGCCGACAGCAGCTCGAGGAGTTTGCGAGGGAGCGGAGAGAGAGGCGGGTCCGGGAACAACAGGCCCAAATAAGGAGCGCCGAGCAGAAGAGCCGAACCAGGAGGGACCCCCGTGCAGCGCACAGTCCCCGCACCACCGGGACTGTAATAAAGTTTAACCTGCAGCACGGGTGGGGCTTCATCAGAGACAACAACACCCCCGGCGACGTCTTTGTCACGCGCAGAGATGTGGAGTCCCATCTGCCGGAGGGGCACAGAGGTCGTGACCTTTACATCGGGGACGAGGTCACCTTTACCCGGCACAAGTGTGCCAAAGGACCTTACGCCCTCCATGTGCATCGCCTGACAGAGGAGGAGCTGCGATGTGAGGAGGAAGAGCAAGAGGATCCGGACGGGTCTGAAGCTGAGATCCCCAAAGAAGGAGCAGGAGGAAGACGTTGTTGGGTACAGCGGAGTAGGTGCTGTAAATAGTTACCCGATCGGGGTATAAAGAAACTGTTACTGCAAATATAGTCCCCGTTGGGACCAGCTGAGTGAACTGTTTACCCGTTTACCCTTAATCCCACAGGCTGAGGACTGTGAGCAGCCATTCCCTTTCCCTCCTTAACTGGCCGAGGACTGAGAGCGGCCATACCCTTGTATATAGTTGCGCGTCCTAAAGCGCCCCCTACCGGTTTTATAGGAAAACCAGTTTTCCAGAGAGACTGTCGCACTTTACCCGGTCACACGTTGCACAGTGACCGGAGGAGGAGCCAGAGGCGACGAGAATGTTTTATATTGATATATATATATATATAATGTTTTATATATTTTATATGTTTATGAAAAATTTTGTATGTTTTTGGTGTTATGTCTTACAGCCCGAGGACGTGCTGTGATTTACCAGGGGGGAATGTAGCACCCTGAGGATTCGGCTGCTACAGGGGTATTGCACCTCAACCCAGAGGTGTGGTATTCCACTCCCGGGTAAGGATGGAGTGTGGAACTGAGCTCGGTAGGCTGCATGCACTACATACATCCCATTTCCGAGGAACAGGCCGACGGTACTCCCACTTAGAAATGTGCAGGTACGACCGAGTCTGTTCCTGGCTGGAGTGGGAGGGGGGTGGTACATCCCAAGTAGTGTAGGGGCAGATAGGGGGAGCAGCCTGGGTAAAGATAGGAGCTCATTGGGTGCTGGTCACCTGAGCTCACACATAGAGGGTGTATAAAAGGTGGGCACCATCAAAGAACAGGGTCAGTCTTTGCAGAGCAGTCAGTCTGTCAGAGTAAGAAGCAGAGGAGCAGAGCAGCCCCAGAGAGAGAGAGAGGAGAAGAGAGAGAGAGACCCAGAGGGGGAAACTGAAGAAAAGGACTCCAAGAACCCAACTTAAATCCCCGGGTGAAGAGTCGGCATCAGGGTACCGGAACCCAAGCTGGTGGGGGAAAAAACACACCCCAGCCAGAGACCGGAGGCCGTGGGCAGCGTCTGCCACGGCCACCCACCACATCCACCCCGAAGGCATACCACGTGGAGGGTCAGGGAACCCAAGGCCAAGGGTCTCCCAACAGAAGGCCCGAGGGAGCTGGACCTGGGTGGATCACTAGTGGGGACGGCCAGAGAAAGGACAGAAGGAGAGCTCAGGGTCACGCTCCGGACTCGCTTGGGGGTTGGCTGGATCCAGGACCTGGTGGATGCAGCACGGCTCGGGAGGTCACTTGAAGCTGGAGTGACCGGAACATCAGCAGTGAGTAAATACCCTTAACTGCATAACCCGACTCTGTCTTCCTTTAACATCTATGCTGCACCACCACAACCCCCATTCTCTGCACCTGACCCCCTGAGGCTATACCCCACCCGTTGGGGGTTATACCATCAAAAGCTGCACCTACACCATCAGCCTCAGCGGACCCTGCTGCAGCGGCGGCCATAGTGACCGCAATACAACGGGTGGCGTAGTCGACATTAAGAACTTTATAACATCTGTAGGACTGCCACATACAACTGAGTTTGACACCCTGGGCACGGACCGGGTCACAGCCACTCGGAAGACTACAACTCCCATCTGATCCGGCTCCGGATATTCCCCCTAAAGAATATGGCCCAGGGGGCGCGTCACATACATGCGCTTGCATTCCAAGAAAACAAAGCAGATGCTAACTTCTATCATCATCATCATGCTCCTCACCTTGGCACTCTCAACTCCCCTGAAGGAGAAGCCAGGGCCCACCGGAGAAGTCTGGTTCTCTGGTGGGATCGTCCAATGCTGCCCTAAAGCAGGCCGGGCTAAGAAAAGTGTGTGGTTGGATGTTCCAATGAGAAATAGGGGCAGCTGGGGACCGTTTATTGACACCCGTCTGCCCCCAGGCGGCTGGGGACCGTGTGTGGACACCCGGCCGCTGGGCGGCTGGGGACTGAGTATGGATTCCAGGCCGCCAACGCAGCCATGACGTGTTGGCCAAATTCCGCCTCCACATGCCTTAAAGGCCCAATTTCAAGTGCAAGCCAGCAGTATGGTATTGCAGCCTGGGGGTGGGTGGGTGGTTGGCTGCATAATTGCGCTTGCATTGCAAGGAATGGGGGAGGTACAATTGAACACTGCCCTGGGACAAGAACTTGCACGGGGAAAGTTGCATGTCTGCAACTTCTGATGCGGCAAGGATGACTTCTGATGGGCACACTTTTAGGCAGTGACCTGGGTGTCAGAGATGCTTCCAGGGGTCTTCCCCATGCTGTTCCCATGTCTTTTCAGCACTGTATGTATGTGCCACACAGCACATGGCCAGATAAGGTTGTAAAATGTTAAAATGACATTTCCCGGTGAATGCATTTGTCACGGTTGAAAGCAATACAAAAGTGCAAAAACGCATAAAAAATGCTACTTGTGAACATAGCCCAAGGTGTGGAGGAGTATTTTTATTTTTTTTTTGTTATTTATTTTACCTTATACACAAGTCTTTACCCTGGAAAGGAACTTCCTTAACATATTTCACAGGAAAGCAGTTTCAGTTTTGTTTTTGAACGTTTTATTGTGAGCCCTTAAAAGTGGCTTAATACTTCTGACCACGTTGTTGACAGCAGTGACCTGGGGGTCAGAAATGCTTCCTGGGGCGATCCCCATGCTGTCCCCATGTCATTTGAGCACTGTCACTATCGTTTTGGGCACTTTTTAGGCTTTCTACAGACTGCCGGGGGTGCCGCCGCAAAAATGCTCGGGTCTCCCATAGACTAACATTTGGCTCGTTGCTTGGGTCGAGCACCCGAGTATAACGGTGAGCTCGGCCCGAGCTTCGAGCACCCGAGCATTTTATTGCTCGCTCAACACTAGTTATGTCCTATTTTGTGGCTCCCATACAATAGTAAAATTCTCCTCTGTGCTCTATACACTACTTACATCTCCCATTTTGACTTCATGCTTTAATAATGTCTCAGCCTCATACATTTACTGTCTCTCTTGTGGCCTCATACATTTATAACATCCTCCATCTTTCTTGCATACATTAACAATATCCATTGTGGCTCCATACACCATTAACTTTGAGGCTCCATACTTTAGCATCCACCTTTGGGACCTATACATTATCACAGTTTGTGGCTCTATATTTTAATATTGTCCCCCTTCATGGCCTATATATTTATAATTTCGCTATGTTTACCCACATTGGCTTTTATCACACAGTCATTTAAAAAACAGCCATGCCTCTTACCTGTCGCTGCTCCAATGACAAGTGGCTCAGTCCTCCTTCTCCTTCTCTGCGTGCAGTTGACATAATGATATCATTGCACTGTCTTTGGGCCTTCAATATGCCTTTTGCTTGTACAGATAGTGTGGGCCATGGAGCCAGTGACACAGAAGCTGATAAATGTCACCCACAGAGCATGGGGCACAGTACATCCACAGAAGCTGATTCTGAATTTCACCCACAGAGCATTTTTTCTCAATTCCTCCACAGCTCCAAAATTTCAGCCCCAGTTGCGTACATTACAGCAGCTGCCAACAAAAAGCTGGTAGTATGATCTTGGATCGATCTGGCGGTCCGCCATGAGGCTTGCTACTGGCAGTCCCAGCCCCTTTGCCTTGGGACACCTCCCCAATGCTATTGTCTAAGGGTCCTGGGAGCTTGAACTATGTTCACCTTGAAAAAAATATTGTTCAAATACATACTCCAGCTAGGGATAATGGAATTTACTCTGTTTCTATTTTTTTTTTTTGCCAGAGCTGGTGCCATGATTAAGAAGGGATCTGGTAGAACACAAAGCCTAGTCTGCAAGGTAGATCCAGGATAGTTAGGTAGCGGGAAAAGTAAGCTTGAGCAGAAGCTCCCTTACATCGAGGTTCCAAGGAAACTGAGTTAACTTTAGTGCTCAAAACACTCTGCAGTAATCTGTAGTGTAAGAACTGTGTCTGTGTCCCTCATGACCATAAAAGTGCCGTTGCCTGTGAAATAACATCAAGGAAAACATGGCACATGCTACTCCCTGTATCTGAATATGTTGGTAAGTAAAGAGGACTTTGCAAGTGCAAGCTGGTGTGGCTGTCTCATTCTGAAAGCTAAAAGAAAAAAAGAAGGGGTACTTCCTGCAGGGCCCACACAGGTTTTTGACTCTTCATATTGCTTGGTATTGTTACATTATGTGATAGGTAGCCATGGTGTATATACATAATCTGCCAGACCTAACTGCACCAGTGGTTCTGCAATGAGGCATTACACCTTGGCCTCCTGTGCTGAGCTAAGTAGTGATTATTGGTCATGTACAATCTAGGGCAATGAAATGCAACATTTTATGCATAAATTAGAGATTAACTATTGTGATCATATAATAATAATAATAATTTTTTATTTTTATAGCGCCAACATATTCCGTAGCACTTTACAAATTTTAGGGGAGACTTATACAGACAATACAGAATAAGCTTATCTCATATTGAAAGGAGTGAGGGCCCTGCTCGTAAGCTTAAGGCCCGTCACACTTAGCGACGCTGCAACGATCCCGACAACGATACGACCTGTCAGGGATCGTTGCTGCGTCGCTATGTGGTCGCTAGTGAGCTGTCAAACAGGCAGGCTCACCAACGATCAGGGGAGCAGCGACATCGTGGAAAGAATCTTTCCACGATGTCCTGCTCCTGGTTACGAGCCTGCTGAAGCAGGAGCAGGCTGGTAACTATGGTAAACATCGGGTTACTCGGGGCACACGCGCTCCTAGTAACCCATTGTTTATCATGGTTACCACTCTGTTACAGTGAGCGGGAGGTTACCGCTCACTTTAGCAGGCTCGTAACCATGATAAACAACGGGTTTCTAGGTGCGCGTGTGCCCCTAGTAACCCAATGTTTATCATGGTTACCAGCCTGATCACTGCTCCCGCTGGTCACACACAGCGATGTGTGCTGACCAGCGGGAGAGCAACGACCAAAAAATGGTCCAGGACACTTTGCAGCGATCAGCGACCTCACAGCAGGGGCCTGATCATTGCAAAGTGTCACACATAGCGACATCGCTGGTGAGGTCGCTGTTGCGTCACCAAAACCGTGACACAGCAGCGATCTCGCTAGCGATCTCGCTATGTGAGATGGGGGCTTTACAGTCTGTGAGGAAATGGGGGAGACACAAAAGGTAGAATGTACATATATTGTATAATGCAGCCTTGATATACTAAATAGGATAAATAATACATAGACTGGTCGTCTGCCAGTATGTGTGCAGTTCTGACTGAGGCTATTATGTGCATGGTTGGTATGAACCTGAAATTGAAGAAGATTTTAATATGGGGGGAAAACTGGGATGGACAACTGGGATGGACAGATAGTGTGTGTGTGTGCGTGTGTGTGTGTGAAGGGGATACGCCAGTCTAAACAAATGAGTTTTTAGGGTCCGCTTGAAACTGTGGGTATTGGGAATTAATCGAACTGTCCTGGGTAGTGCATTCCAAAGGATTGGCTCAGCACGCGAGAAATCTTGGAGACGGGAGTGGGAAGTTCGGATTATGGAGGATTTTAGTTTTAAGTCACTGGCAGAATGGAGGGCACGTGTAGGGTGATAGACTGAGACAAGGGAGGAGATGTAGGGGGGTACTGAATCATGTAGCTCTTTGTGGGTAAGCGTGATAAGTTTAAATTGAACTCTATATTGGATGGGTAACCAATGCAATGACTGGCACAGGGAAGAGGCATCGGTGTAGCGGTTGGTGAGGAATATGATCCTGGCTGCTGCGTTAAGGATGGATTGGAGAGGGGAGAGTTTAGTAAGAGGGAGCCCGATAAGTAGAGATTTACAGTAGTCCAGACGAGAATGAATAAGAGCTACAGTAAGAGTTTTTGCCGAGTCAAAGGTGAGAAAAGTCCTGATTCTTGAGATGTTTTTGAGGTGTAGATGACATGAACGAGCGAGTGATTTGATGTGAGGAGTGAAGGAAAGATCTGAGTCAAAAATGACCCCAAGACAGCAGGCTTGTTGCTGGGGAGTAATGGTTGAGCCACAAATGGAAATGGCAATATCGGGCACAGGTAGGGTAGTGGAGGGAGGAAATACGAGTAGTTCAGTTTTTGACAGATTGAGTTTTAGACAAGATGGAGGACATAATATTAGACACAGCAGAAAGACAATCACTGGTCTTTTGTAGTAATGCAGGGGTGATGTCCGGAGCAGAGGTGTATAATTGGGTTCATCAGCATAGAGATGGTACTGAAAACCGAATCTGCTGATTGTTTGTCCAATGGGAGCGGTGTATAAGGAGAAAATAAGGGAGCCTAGGACTGATCCTTGAGGAACCCCGACAGTAAGGAGAAGGAGAGAGGAGGAGGAACCGGCAAAAGATACAGAGAAGGAGCTGTCAGAGAGATAGGAGAACAGTGTCCTTGAGGCCATTAGTGCTTAGCATAGTGAGGAGGAGCTGGTGATCCACAGTGTCGAATGCTGCAGAGAGATCCAGGAGAATCAGCAGGGAGTAGAGACCATTAGATTTAGCTGTTAGTAGATCATTAGAGACTTTAGTGAGGGTAGTTTCAGTAGAATGTAAAGAGCGGAAACCAGATTGTAAAGGGTCAAGAAGTGAGTTGTCTGAGAGATAGCGGATTAGACGGGAATGGACCAGGCGTTCCAGGAGTTTAGAGATAAAGGGAAGATTGGAAACATGTCTGTAGTTGGCCGTGCAGTTCTGGTCAAGGGATGGTTTTTTAAGTAATGGATGTATGCTGGCATGTTTAAAAGAAAAGGGAAAGATACCAGATGAGAGGGAGAGGTTGAAAATTTTTAGTTAGGTGAGTGGTGACAGCTGGAGCAAGGGACTGAAGGAGATGTGAGGGAATAGGGTCACTAGTGCAGGTGGTAGGGTGAGAAGATGCAAGGAGCCTGATCACTTCATCTTCCGTGACTGGTTCGAAGTCAGAAAGTGAGCAAGAGACAATGTGGCGGGGGAGAGCATGCATAACGTTTGGGGATTGGGAGAAAATTTCATGTCCAATATGGTCAATTTTTTCTTTGAAATAACTGGCCAGATCGTCAGCGCTGAGGTCGGTGATCGGGGCCTGTGCTGTTTGATTGAGGAGAGAATGAAACGTGTCAAAGAGTCGTTTAGGATTATTGGAAAGTGAGATTATGAGGTTGTTAAAGTAGGTTTGTTTGGAGAGGTGAAGGGCAGAGTTATATGTTTTCAGCATAAATTTATAATGGAGGAAATCTTCGGGCAGATTAGATTTTCTCCACAGTCTTTCAGTGCACCTGGAACACCGCTGGAGAAGAGGTGTTTGAGGTGTGTGCCAGGGTTGTTGCCGTCTATGCTGAATTATTCTTTGTGTAGGAGGTGCGGCTTCATCTAGAGTGCATAGCATTATTTCGTTATAATGCTTCAATGCAGAGTTGGGACATGAGAGGGAGGAGATTGGGGCCAATGACTACAACTTTTTCATAAATTTCTGGGTGTTAATGGCGCATATATTTCTATAAGTGTGGAAAGTGGGGAGGTCTTGAGTAGAGTCACAGTTCTTGACAGAGAATGAAAGAAGATTATGGTCAGACAGTGGAAGGGGAGAGTTAGTAAAGTCATGTACTGAGCAAAGCCGGGAGAAGATCAGGTCCAATGTGTTCCCGTCTTCATGTGTAGGAGAATTAGCAAGCTGTGAAAGGCCGAAGGAGGAGGTTAGTGATAATAGGTGAGCGGCAGATGGGGAAAGAGGATCACCAATTGGGATGTTAAAATCTCCCATGATTATCGTGGGGATGTCGCAGGATAGAAAATTTGGAAGTCAGGCAGCAAAGTGATCCAGGAACTGACGGGAGGGACCTGGAGGGCGATAGACATCGGCCACTCACAGGGAGTAGGGCCGGTAGAGTCTGACTGTGTGGGTCTCAAAAGAAGGGAAAATAAGGGAGGGTACTGGGGGGATAAATGAAATGTATATTTTGATGAAAGAAGCAGACCAACACCTCCACCTGATCTGTTGTCAGGTCTCGGAGTATGAGAGAAGTGTAGGCCACCATAGGAGAGAGCTGCAGCGGCGGTGGTGTCCGACTGCTGGATCCAGGTTTCAGTCAGAGCCAGAAGGTTGAGGGAATTAGAGAGGAAAAAGTCATGGATGTAAGAGAGTTTATCACATGCTGAGCGCGCTTTCCAAAGGGCACAGTTGAATAAGACAGAAGATGTGCAGGGAATATTAATGAGATTAGCAGGGTTACTGAATGTAACAGGGAAAGAGTTAATGTTATTACTGGAGGGTCCTGGATTAGGAGAAATATCACCTGTGACTAAGAGAAGGAAGATACAGAGAGTGAGCAGATGGTTGAGTGATTTGTGAGAGCAATTCCTGTGTTGTATGGTGGGAATGAATGGATCTGTGTGGTATAACAATGTGAAGAGAGCATGACAGCTGTACATAGGAGAAGAGAGGAGAGAGGGGTTAATATGGATGAAGTGTGCAGAATTTGTGGGCGAACAGTGAATGTGGATGATTGTAGCAGCCAGAATATAAATGACACAAATACAAACGGTGAATACTGATTGCAAAACAGATGACCCGGAAGCAAGTTTGTTTAATTGTCTTGCATGTCTTACCTGTCTCCTGCCCTGTCCAACTGCCATATCTAACTGCCGAGACACTTTGATAAATTATGGCACTTTGATAAAGTATGCATAAATGCTATATGCATAAATGCCCCCGCATGAATGCTGCCCCTTGACTATGTCTCAATATGTAGGGACATATCTGCTTAGATCTACACAGATTTAACTCGTTAGCAATCATTCAACTAGCTTAAGACAACAGGAGACCATAAAACTGCAGAAAAAAAACAGACTGTCAACTCAACATGGATCATAAACTGTTAAAGTAAGTGTGATGACCTTAAAGTATCATGGATTAAACAACGTAGATGAGTGAGATATATTTACCAGTGATTAGATGCAGAGCATTGCAAGTAACATGGAGATACAATGTAGATTTCAGAAGAGATTACATGGAGCAGAGGAGTGAGATATATATATATACCAGTGATTAGCTGCAGAGCATTGCAAGTAACATGGAGATACAATGTAGATTTCAGAAGAGATTACATGGAGCAGAGGAGTGAGATATATATATACCTGTAAGAAAAGAAGAGAGATGAATATTAGAACTGCCATATCTAACTGCCAAGACACTTTGATAAATTATGGCACTTCGATAAAATATGAATAAATGCTATATGCATAAATGCCCCCTCATAAAATTATTATAACAGTCATTATAATTATAATTGTATATATTATAATTGTATGTATTATAATTACATTGTAATTATTATATAGTCATTATAACAGATTTGTAGTTATCCATAATCTCCTTGTTGTTTAATCAAATGGGTGATTAATAGAGATGAGCGTTGTTCTACTCGAACTGTTCGCCAATCTCAAATTCGAGCTGTTTTGGGCAGTGTTCGAGCCGTTCGGCGAACACGAACGATTTGAGAAAAATTCGGCTGTTCGAAGTTATGTTCGATAACTGTTCGTGCACCAAAATCATAACTGGATTTTTTCTCAGTAATGATGAAAATTAATGTTAATACGCAGTTTGAGTGTACAGCGGGGTGGGGGGAGGGGCAGGGGATGGATCTCTGCAGGAATAATGAAGATCTCCATTTTTTTTTCTCTTTCCCGCATTTACAGTGGGGAGGTGCAATCTGTCAGCCTATCAGCAGCGCACACACGGAGCGAAGTGCTTTTTTTCACACAAGCAAGGGCATGTGTGATTGGCAGTGTATGTCACATGTCCTTGCCCTATAAGACCAAGCCATTTTCCCCGTCGCCACCATTTTCTCACTGCTGCAGCTGCGTGTTAGACGGCATCGCTGTTGCTGTGTGCGCTATACCTTGTTAATTTCAAGCCAATTTTCGCACAAATCTACAGATAGCTTGGGAGTAGGGAATAGTTGTGATTGCAGTCTTTTTAAGGACTAGGTTACAGCATTTCCTACGACTTTTATCAGGCAGGTCTGTGCTCTTAAATAGATAGGTTGTGGGAGTAAAGACTAATTGTAATTGGAGTCCTTTTCAGGACTAGGTTACATCAGTTCCTATCAGTTTTTGCCAGGCAGGTCTGTGCCAGTGCTGTGCAAGTTTTTTTCACAGCATTTGGCTGAATCTAGCAAAGCTAATCCTTTTTGGCCTATTGCAGAGTGTGTTAGTCAGTGGAGTAGCCTATCTGTGTTGCAAGATATACCACCTGTGTATAGAATACCAATTTTTTTACTGCACCTAGTGAAGTAAAATCTTTTGGGCATAGCATCATTCTATTAGTCCATCTATACTGACCTCCATCAGGTTGCAAATTGAATATAATTTTTTTCTGCATCTAGCTCTGAAAAAATATTTGGCCTTCTAGCAGTGTATGGGACTTTCTCTATTAGTCCATCTATACTGACCTCCATCAGGTTGCAAACTGAATATATTTTTTTCTGCATCTACCTCTGAAAAAATATTGGGCTTCTAGCTGTGTGTGGGACTTGTTGTATTAGTCCATCTATACTGACCTCCAACAGGTTGCAAACTGAATATATTTTTTTCTGCATCTACCTCTGAAAAAATATTGGGCTTCTAGCTGTGTGTGGGACTTGTTCTATTAATCCATCTATGCAGACCTCCATCAGGTTGCAAACTGAATATAATTATTTTCTGCATCTAGCTCTGAAAAAATATTTGGCCTTCTAGCAGTGTGTGGGACTTTCTCTATTAGTCCATCTATACTGACCTCCATCAGGTTGCAAATTAAAAATAATTTTTATCTGCATCTAGCTCTGAAAAAATATTTGGGCTTCTAGCTGTGTGTGGGACTTGTTCTATTACTCCATCTATACTGACCTCCATCAGGTTGCAAATTGAATATAATTTTTTTCTGCATCTACCTCTGAAAAAATATTGGGCTTCTAGCTGTGTGTGGGACTTGTTCTATTAATCCATCTATACAGACCTCCATCAGGTTGCAAACTGAATATAATTTTTTTATGCATCTACCTCTGAAAAAATATTTGGGCTTCTAGCTGTGTGTGGGACTTGTTCTATTACTCCATCTATACTGACCTCCATCAGGTTGCAAATTGAATATAATTTTTTTCTGCATCTACCTCTGAAAAAATATTTGGGCTTCTAGCTGTGTGTGGGACTTGTTCTATTACTCCATCTATACTGACCTCCATCAGGTTGCAAACTGAATATAATTTTTTTCTGCATCTACCTCTGAAAAAATATTTGGGCTTCTAGCTGTGTGTGGGACTTGTTCTATTACTCCATCTATACTGACCTCCATCAGGTTGCAACTTGAATATATTTTTTTTCTGCATCTAGCTCTGAAAAAATATTTGGGCTTCTAGCTGTGTGTAGGACTTGTTCTATTACTCCATCTATACTGGCCTCCATCAGGTTGCAAACTGAATATATTTTTTTCGGCATCTACCTCTGAAAAAATATTGGACTTCTAGCTGTGTGTGGGACTTGTTCTATTAATCCATCTATACAGACCTCCATCAGGTTGCAAACTGAATATAATTTTTTTCTGCATCTAGCTCTGAAAAAATATTTGGCCTTCTAGCAGTGTGTGGGACTTTCTCTATTAGTCCATCTATACTGACCTCCATCAGGTTGCAAACTGAATATAATTTTTTTCTGCATCTAGCTCTGAAAAAATATTTGGCCTTCTAGCAGTGTGTGGGACTTTCTCTATTAGTCCATCTATACTGACCTCCATCAGGTTGCAAATTGAATATAATTTTTTTCTGCATCTAGCTCTGAAAAATTATTGGGCTTCTAGCTGTGTGTGGGACTTGTTGTATTAGTCCATCTATACTGACCTCCATCAGGTTGCAAACTGAATATATTTTTTTCTGCATCTACCTCTGAAAAAATATTGGGCTTCTAGCTGTGTGTGGGACTTGTTCTATTAATCCATCTATACAGACCTCCATCAGGTTGCAAACTGAATATAATTTTTTTCTGCATCTAGCTCTGAAAAAATATTTGGCCTTCTAGCAGTGTGTGGGACTTTCTCTATTAGTCCATCTATACTGACCTCCATCAGGTTGCAAATTAAAAATAATTTTTATCTGCATCTACCTCTGAAAAAATATTTGGGCTTCTAGCTGTGTGTGGGACTTGTTCTATTACTCCATCTATACTGACCTCCATCAGGTTGCAAATTGAATATAATTTTTTTCTGCATCTAGCTCTGAAAAAATATTGGGCTTCTAGCTGTGTGTGGGACTTGTTGTATTAGTCCATCTATACTGACCTCCATCAGGTTGCAAACTGAATATATTTTTTTCTGCATCTACCTCTGAAAAAATATTGGGCTTCTAGCTGTGTGTGGGACTTGTTCTATTAATCCATCTATACAGACCTCCATCAGGTTGCAAACTGAATATAATTTTTTTCTGCATCTAGCTCTGAAAAAATATTTGGCCTTCTAGCAGTGTGTGGGACTTTCTCTATTCGTCCATCTATACTGACCTCCATCAGGTTGCAAACTGAATATAATTTTTTTCTGCATCTAGCTCTGAAAAAATATTTGGCCTTCTTGCAGTGTGTGGGACTTTCTCTATTAGTCCATCTATACTGACCTCCATCAGGTTGCAAATTGAATATAATTTTTTTCTGCATCTAGCTCTGAAAAAATATTTGGCCTTCTAGCAGTGTGTGGGACTTTCTCTATTCGTCCATCTATACTGACCTCCATCAGGTTGCAAACTGAATATAATTTTTTTCTGCATCTAGCTCTGAAAAAATATTTGGCCTTCTTGCAGTGTGTGGGACTTTCTCTATTAGTCCATCTATACTGACCTCCATCAGGTTGCAAATTGAATATAATTTTTTTCTGCATCTAGCTCTGAAAAAATATTGGGCTTCTAGCTGTGTGTGGGACTTGTTGTATTAGTCCATCTATACTGACCTCCATCAGGTTGCAAACTGAATATATTTTTTTCTGCATCTACCTCTGAAAAAATATTGGGCTTCTAGCTGTGTGTGGGACTAGTTCTATTAATCCATCTATACAGACCTCCATCAGGTTGCAAACTGAATATAATTTTTTTCTGCATCTAGCTCTGAAAAAATATTTGGCCTTCTAGCTGTGTGTGGGACTTTCTCTATTAGTCCATCTATACTGACCTCCATCAGGTTGCAAATTAAAAATAATTTTTATCTGCATCTACCTCTGAAAAAATATTTGGGCTTCTAGCTGTGTGTGGGACTTGTTCTATTACTCCATCTATACTGACCTCCATCAGGTTGCAAATTGAAAATAATTTTTTTCTGCATCTAGCTCTGAAAAAATCTTGGGCTTCTAGCTTTGTGTGGGACTTGTTGTATTAGTCCATCTATACTGACCTCCATCAGGTTGCAAACTGAATATATTTTTTTCTGCATCTACCTCTGAAAAAATATTGGGCTTCTAGCTGTGTGTGGGACTTGTTCTATTAATCCATGTATACAGACCTCCATCAGGTTGCAAACTGAATATAATTTTTTTCTGCATCTAGCTCTGAAAAAATATTTGGCCTTCTAGCAGTGTGTGGGACTTTCTCTATTAGTCCATCTATACTGACCTCCATCAGGTTGCAAACTGAATATAAATTTTTTCTACATCTAGCTCTGAAAAAATATTTGGCCTTCTAGCAGTGTGTGGGACTTTCTCTATTAGTCCATCTATACTGACCTCCATCAGGTTGCAAACTGAATATCATTTTTTTCTGCATCTAGCTCTGAAAAAATATTTGGCCTTCTAGCAGTGTGTGGGACTTTCTCTATTAGTCCATCTATACTGACCTCCATCAGGTTGCAAATTGAATATAATTTTTTTCTGCATCTAGCTCTGAAAAAATATTGGGCTTCTAGCTGTGTGTGGGACTTGTTGTATTAGTCCATCTATACTGACCTCCATCAGGTTGCAAACTGAATATATTTTTTTCTGCATCTACCTCTGAAAAAATATTGGGCTTCTAGCTGTGTGTGGGACTTGTTCTATTAATCCATCTATACAGACCTCCATCAGGTTGCAAACTGAATATAATTTTTTTCTGCATCTAGCTCTGAAAAAATATTTGGCCTTCTAGCAGTGTGTGGGACTTTCTCTATTAGTCCATCTATACTGACCTCCATCAGGTTGCAAATTAAAAATAATTTTTATCTGCATCTACCTCTGAAAAAATATTTGGGCTTCTAGCTGTGTGTGGGACTTGTTCTATTACTCCATCTATACTGACCTCCATCAGGTTGCAAATTGAATATAATTTTTTTCTGCATCTAGCTCTGAAAAAATATTGGGCTTCTAGCTGTGTGTGGGACTTGTTGTATTAGTCCATCTATACTGACCTCCATCAGGTTGCAAACTGAATATATTTTTTTCTGCATCTACCTCTGAAAAAATATTGGGCTTCTAGCTGTGTGTGGGACTTGTTCTATTAATCCATCTATACAGACCTCCATCAGGTTGCAAACTGAATATAATTTTTTTCTGCATCTAGCTCTGAAAAAATATTTGGCCTTCTAGCAGTGTGTGGGACTTTCTCTATTAGTCCATCTATACTGACCTCCATCAGGTTGCAAACTGAATATAAATTTTTTCTACATCTAGCTCTGAAAAAATATTTGGCCTTCTAGCAGTGTGTGGGACTTTCTCTATTAGTCCATCTATACTGACCTCCATCAGGTTGCAAACTGAATATCATTTTTTTCTGCATCTAGCTCTGAAAAAATATTTGGCCTTCTAGCAGTGTGTGGGACTTTCTCTATTAGTCCATCTATACTGACCTCCATCAGGTTGCAAATTGAATATAATTTTTTTCTGCATCTAGCTCTGAAAAAATATTGGGCTTCTAGCTGTGTGTGGGACTTGTTGTATTAGTCCATCTATACTGACCTCCATCAGGTTGCAAACTGAATATATTTTTTTCTGCATCTACCTCTGAAAAAATATTGGGCTTCTAGCTGTGTGTGGGACTTGTTCTATTAATCCATCTATACAGACCTCCATCAGGTTGCAAACTGAATATAATTTTTTTCTGCATCTAGCTCTGAAAAAATATTTGGCCTTCTAGCAGTGTGTGGGACTTTCTCTATTAGTCCATCTATACTGACCTCCATCAGGTTGCAAATTAAAAATAATTTTTATCTGCATCTACCTCTGAAAAAATATTTGGGCTTCTAGCTGTGTGTGGGACTTGTTCTATTACTCCATCTATACTGACCTCCATCAGGTTGCAAATTGAATATAATTTTTTTCTGCATCTAGCTCTGAAAAAATATTGGGCTTCTAGCTGTGTGTGGGACTTGTTGTATTAGTCCATCTATACTGACCTCCATCAGGTTGCAAACTGAATATATTTTTTTCTGCATCTACCTCTGAAAAAATATTGGGCTTCTAGCTGTGTGTGGGACTTGTTCTATTAATCCATCTATACAGACCTCCATCAGGTTGCAAACTGAATATAATTTTTTTCTGCATCTAGCTCTGAAAAAATATTTGGCCTTCTAGCAGTGTGTGGGACTTTCTCTATTAGTCCATCTATACTGACCTCCATCAGGTTGCAAACTGAATATAATTTTTTTCTGCATCTAGCTCTGAAAAAATATTTGGCCTTCTTGCAGTGTGTGGGACTTTCTCTATTAGTCCATCTATACTGACCTCCATCAGGTTGCAAATTGAATATAATTTTTTTCTGCATCTAGCTCTGAAAAAATATTGGGCTTCTAGCTGTGTGTGGGACTTGTTGTATTAGTCCATCTATACTGACCTCCATCAGGTTGCAAACTGAATATATTTTTTTCTGCATCTACCTCTGAAAAAATATTGGGCTTCTAGCTGTGTGTGGGACTAGTTCTATTAATCCATCTATACAGACCTCCATCAGGTTGCAAACTGAATATAATTTTTTTCTGCATCTAGCTCTGAAAAAATATTTGGCCTTCTAGCTGTGTGTGGGACTTTCTCTATTAGTCCATCTATACTGACCTCCATCAGGTTGCAAATTAAAAATAATTTTTATCTGCATCTACCTCTGAAAAAATATTTGGGCTTCTAGCTGTGTGTGGGACTTGTTCTATTACTCCATCTATACTGACCTCCATCAGGTTGCAAATTGAAAATAATTTTTTTCTGCATCTAGCTCTGAAAAAATCTTGGGCTTCTAGCTTTGTGTGGGACTTGTTGTATTAGTCCATCTATACTGACCTCCATCAGGTTGCAAACTGAATATATTTTTTTCTGCATCTACCTCTGAAAAAATATTGGGCTTCTAGCTGTGTGTGGGACTTGTTCTATTAATCCATGTATACAGACCTCCATCAGGTTGCAAACTGAATATAATTTTTTTCTGCATCTAGCTCTGAAAAAATATTTGGCCTTCTAGCAGTGTGTGGGACTTTCTCTATTAGTCCATCTATACTGACCTCCATCAGGTTGCAAACTGAATATAATTTTTTTCTACATCTAGCTCTGAAAAAATATTTGGCCTTCTAGCAGTGTGTGGGACTTTCTCTATTAGTCCATCTATACTGACCTCCATCAGGTTGCAAACTGAATATCATTTTTTTCTGCATCTAGCTCTGAAAAAATATTTGGCCTTCTAGCAGTGTGTGGGACTTTCTCTATTAGTCCATCTATACTGACCTCCATCAGGTTGCAAATTGAATATAATTTTTTTCTGCATCTAGCTCTGAAAAAATATTGGGCTTCTAGCTGTGTGTGGGACTTGTTGTATTAGTCCATCTATACTGACCTCCATCAGGTTGCAAACTGAATATATTTTTTTCTGCATCTACCTCTGAAAAAATATTGGGCTTCTAGCTGTGTGTGGGACTTGTTCTATTAATCCATCTATACAGACCTCCATCAGATTGCAAACTGAATATAATTATTTTCTGCATCTAGCTCTGAAAAAATATTTGGCCTTCTAGCAGTGTTTGGGACTTTCTCTATTAGTCCATCTATACTGACCTCCATCAGGTTGCAAATTAAAAATAATTTTTATCTGCATCTAGCTCTGAAAAAATATTTGGGCTTCTAGCTGTGTGTGGGACTTGTTCTATTACTCCATCTATACTGACCTCCATCAGGTTGCAAATTGAATATAATTTTTTTCTGCATCTACCTCTGAAAAAATATTGGGCTTCTAGCTGTGTGTGGGACTTGTTCTATTAATCCATCTATACAGACCTCCATCAGGTTGCAAACTGAATATAATTTTTTTCTCCATCTACCTCTGAAAAAATATTTGGGCTTCTAGCTGTGTGTGGGACTTGTTCTATTACTCCATCTATACTGACCTCCATCAGGTTGCAAATTGAATATAATTTTTTTCTGCATCTAGCTCTGAAAAAATATTGGGCTTCTAGCTGTGTGTGGGACTTGTTGTATTAGTCCATCTATACAGACCTCCATCAGGTTGCAAACTGAATATAATTTTTTTCTGCATCTAGCTCTGAAAAAATATTTGGCCTTCTAGCAGTGTGTGGGACTTTCTCTATTAGTCCATCTATACTGACCTCCATCAGGTTGCAAATTAAAAATAATTTTTATCTGCATCTAGCTCTGAGAAAATATTTGGGCTTCTAGCTGTGTGTGGGACTTGTTCTATTACTCCATCTATACTGACCTCCATCAGGTTGCAAATTGAATATAATTTTTTTCTGCATCTAGCTCTGAAAAAATATTGGGCTTCTAGCTGTGTGTGGGACTTGTTCTATTACTCCATCTATACTGACCTCCATCAGGTTGCAAATTGAATATAATTTTTTTCTGCATCTAGCTCTGAAAAAATATTTGGGCTTCTAGCTGTGTGTAGGACTTGTTCTATTACTCCATCTATACTGGCCTCCATCAGGTTGCAAACTGAATATATTTTTTTCGGCATCTACCTCTGAAAAAATATTGGGCTTCTAGCTGTGTGTGGGACTTGTTCTATTAATCCATCTATACAGACCTCCATCAGGTTGCAAACTGAATATAATTTTTTTCTGCATCTAGCTCTGAAAAAATATTTGGCCTTCTAGCAGTGTGTGGGACTTTCTCTATTACTCCATCTATACTGACCTCCATCAGGTTGCAAACTGAATATAATTTTTTTCTGCATCTAGCTCTGAAAAAATATTTGGCCTTCTGGCAGTGAGTGGGACTTTCTCTATTAGTCCATCTATACTGACCTCCATCAGGTTGCAAATTGAATATAATTTTTTTCTGCATCTAGCTCTGAAAAATTATTGGGCTTCTAGCTGTGTGTGGGACTTGTTGTATTAGTCCATCTATACTGACCTCCATCAGGTTGCAAACTGAATATATTTTTTTCTGCATCTACCTCTGAAAAAATATTGGGCTTCTAGCTGTGTGTGGGACTTGTTCTATTAATCCATCTATACAGACCTCCATCAGGTTGCAAACTGAATATAATTTTTTTCTGCATCTAGCTCTGAAAAAATATTTGGCCTTCTAGCAGTGTGTGGGACTTTCTCTATTAGTCCATCTATACTGACCTCCATCAGGTTGCAAATTGAATATAATTTTTTTCTGTATCTAGCTCTGAAAAAATATTGGGCTTCTAGCTGTGTGTGGGACTTGTTGTATTAGTCCATCTATACTGACCTCCATCAGGTTGCAAACTGAATATATTTTTTTCTGCATCTACCTCTGAAAAAATATTTGGGCTTCTAGCTGTGTGTGGGACTTGTTCTATTACTCCATCTATACTGACCTCCATCAGGTTGCAAATTGAATATAATTTTTTTCTGCATCTAGCTCTGAAAAAATATTGGGCTTCTAGCTGTGTGTGGGACTTGTTCTATTACTCCATCTATACTGACCTCCATCAGGTTGCAAATTGAATATAATTTTTTTCTGCATCTAGCTCTGAAAAAATATTTGGGCTTCTAGCTGTGTGTAGGACTTGTTCTATTACTCCATCTATACTGGCCTCCATCAGGTTGCAAACTGAATATATTTTTTTCGGCATCTACCTCTGAAAAAATATTGGGCTTCTAGCTGTGTGTGGGACTTGTTCTATTAATCCATCTATACAGACCTCCATCAGGTTGCAAACTGAATATAATTTTTTTCTGCATCTAGCTCTGAAAAAATATTTGGCCTTCTAGCAGTGTGTGGGACTTTCTCTATTACTCCATCTATACTGACCTCCATCAGGTTGCAAACTGAATATAATTTTTTTCTGCATCTAGCTCTGAAAAAATATTTGGCCTTCTGGCAGTGAGTGGGACTTTCTCTATTAGTCCATCTATACTGACCTCCATCAGGTTGCAAATTGAATATAATTTTTTTCTGCATCTAGCTCTGAAAAATTATTGGGCTTCTAGCTGTGTGTGGGACTTGTTGTATTAGTCCATCTATACTGACCTCCATCAGGTTGCAAACTGAATATATTTTTTTCTGCATCTACCTCTGAAAAAATATTGGGCTTCTAGCTGTGTGTGGGACTTGTTCTATTAATCCATCTATACAGACCTCCATCAGGTTGCAAACTGAATATAATTTTTTTCTGCATCTAGCTCTGAAAAAATATTTGGCCTTCTAGCAGTGTGTGGGACTTTCTCTATTAGTCCATCTATACTGACCTCCATCAGGTTGCAAATTAAAAATAATTTTTTTCTGTATCTAGCTCTGAAAAAATATTGGGCTTCTAGCTGTGTGTGGGACTTGTTGTATTAGTCCATCTATACTGACCTCCATCAGGTTGCAAACTGAATATATTTTTTTCTGCATCTACCTCTGAAAAAATATTTGGGCTTCTAGCTGTGTGTGGGACTTGTTCTATTACTCCATCTATACTGACCTCCATCAGGTTGCAAATTGAATATAATTTTTTTCTGCATCTAGCTCTGAAAAAATATTGGGCTTCTAGCTGTGTGTGGGACTTGTTGTATTAGTCCATCTATACTGACCTCCATCAGGTTGCAAACTGAATATATTTTTTTCTGCATCTAGCTCTGAAAAAATATTTGGGCTTCTAGCGGTGTGTGGGACTTGGTCTATTAGTCCATCTATACTGACCTCCATCAGGTTGCAAATTAAAAATAATTTTTTTCTGCATCTAGCTCTGAAAAAATATTTGGGCTTCTAGCAGTGTGTGGGACTTGGTCTATTAGTCCATCTATACTGACCTCCATCAGGTTGCAAATTAAAAATAATTTTTTTCTGCATCTAGCTCTGAAAAAATATTTGGGCTTCTAGCAGTGTGTGGGACTTGGTCTATTAGTCTATCTATACTGACCTCCATCAGGTTGCAAATTAAAAATAATTTTTTTCTTCATTTAGCTCTGAAAAAATATTTGGGCTTCTAGCAGTGTGTGGGACTTGTTCTATTAGTCCTTCTATACTGACCTCCAGCAGGTTGCAAATTGAATATAATTTTTTTCTGCATCTAGCTCTGAAAAAATATTTGGGCTTCTAGCGGTGTGTGGGACTTGGTCTATTAGTCCATCTATACTGACCTCCATCAGGTTGCAAATTAAAAATAATTTTTTTCTGCATCTAGCTCTGAAAAAATATTTGGGCTTCTAGCGGTGTGTGGGACTTGGTCTATTAGTCCATCTATACTGACCTCCATCAGGTTGCAAATTAAAAATAATTTTTTTCTGCATCTAGCTCTGAAAAAATATTTGGGCTTCTAGCAGTGTGTGAGACTTGGTCTATTAGTCCATCTATACTGACCTCCATCAGGTTGCAAATTGAATAAAAAAATTTTCTGCATCTAGCTCTGAAAAAATATTTGGGCTTCTAGCGGTGTGTGGGACTTGGTCTATTAGTTCATCTATACTGACCTCCATCAGGTTGCAAATTAAAAATAATTTTTTTCTGCATCTAACCCAGCCAATAGTTTTGGCCTAATACCACAGTTTGGCCACTCAGCTCTGCTCGGTTACCATCCATTGTTTTTTTGTGCAAACAACTCCAGAGTTGTGAATTAGTTAACCACCAAAATGAGTGGAAAAAGGCCTGCTGCTGGTGGAAAGGGGAATAGGCGTGTTGGGAAGGGGAAAAAAGGTTGTGTCCGTGGGGTAGGTGCAGAAGAAAGACCATCTTCCAGCCAAACTAAAATGTCTACTTCTTTTAGCGGACAATGTGATAAGATCCCTTTCTTACGGCCACGCCAATCGCTACAAATTCCAGATGAGGCACAAAAACAGCAGGTGCTTCAACGGATATCAAGTGCTCCTTTAAGTGGGCTCTCCTCCACATCAACTTCAACATCACAAATACTCCAGTCCTCAAAGGTGTCACCCAAATCGCACTTGCTTTCTCACAGCTCCCAAATCTCCAGCTGCCCGTCTGAGTATGAGGTAGAACAGATGGTTGAGTCTGCAGAGCTGTTTACTCATACTATAGCCTGGGAATCAGAGGTCGACTCCAGCGCTTATGTGAATCCAGACGAGGAAATGATCTGCACTGATGCCCAGAATCTTTATGAGTCGGATCCAGGACCAGACGCAGAACGTTCTGACCATAATGTAGACCCTCATTCCCAAACTGTAACTCCTGTTGGTGGAGACAATGAGGAAGACGATGATAAGACTCAAATACCTGATTGGAGCGACAACTTTAGTTTTTTGTCAGGGCAGGAACAGGTTGGCTCTGAGGACGACGGGTGTGATAACGCACAGGGTGATGATGATGAGGTCGGAGATCCCACTTACTGTCAACCCACAGTCAGCCAAGAGATGAGGTCAGCAGAGGAGGCAATCATTTCACCACTTTTTTAGCCCATCCTTTGCAAGGCCACAGGAGACAAGAAGTCTGACACATAGTCAACGCCTAGAGACGATGGTACAGGAGTATCTCCAAGTAAACCTTGAAGCCACGACTGTGTCACTGGACCCTTGCTCTTTTTGGGCTTCCAATCTGGATAAATGGCCGGAGCTAGCCACTTACGCCTTGGAGATCTTGTCATGCCCCGCAGCCAGCGTTCTGTCTGAACGTGTGTTCAGCGCTGCTGGTGGTGTGCTGACAGATAAGCGCACGCGGCTCTCCACTGATAATGTAGACAGACTCACGTTCATAAAGATGAACAAATCATGGATCCGAAACGACTTTTCTACCCCTGTGTCATCCTGGGGAGAGTAAAAGCTTGATGATTGGTTAAAATCACCCTACCAACCGTTTTAAGCTTTCAAATTACTAATCATGTTTATCTGTATCTTGACTGGAAAATAATTTGGGCTTTGTAGCAGTGTGCAGCACTGATCCTATTAGGCCATCTATAATAAGCTTCACCAGATTTAAAATTAAAAATAATTTTTAGCTGCATCTAGCCCGGAAAATAATTTTGGGGCTCCGAGATGCGCAAGACACATAAGTGCCTTCTTGCTGCACTACCTGCAGCATGACCCTCATATTGTCAGAATTCGAAGTAATCATGACTACTGGGTTGCCACACTCTTAGATCCCCCAAACTTTTCGATCAACCTTTTCATTTTAATAAAGACCAAAAAAATGGTCATTTTTGAAATTATAAGCATTAGCAGGTTGTTAGAAACTGAAATCAAACAGTTTTCACCTCAAAACTTTATTCTAGGTGATGTTACATTTTCACATAGGACCCCTTGTTCGAAAGGAGCTTCTGAACTCTCTCGTCCATTGAATTTGTCAGGTTTTGGATGGTTTCTGCTTCAATTGTTTTGCATGAGGACAGAATACCCTCCCAGAGCTGTTGCTTAGATGTGAACTGCCTCCCGCCATCATAGACACTCCTTTTAATGATGCTCCAAAGGTTCTGAATGGGGTAGAGGTCAGGGGAGCATGGGGGTCACACCATAAGTTTGTCCCCTTTTATGCCCATATCAGCCAGAGATGCAGATGTTTTATGTGCAGCATGAGATGGTGCATTATCATGCAGAAAAATGATCTTGCTGTGAAATACACGGTTCTTCTTCTTGAACCATGGCAGGAAGTGCTGTTTGAGAAAATCCACATACATTATGGAGTTCATCTTTAGCGCCTTCAGGGATCCTAAAGGGGCCGACAATCTCTCTCCCCATGATTCCAGCCCAAAACATTACTCCACCTCCTCCTTGTTGGCGCTGTAGCCGTGTTTGCGTGGGCTGTCCATCAACCAGCCATCCTCCACTCCATTCATCTGGACCATCGAGCGCTGCACGGCACTCATCCGTGAACAAAACAGTTTTGAAATCAGTCTTCATGTAATGTTTGGCCCACTGGAGCCGTTTCTGCTTGTGTGAAGTGGATAGAGGAGGTCGACAGGATGGCGTATGCACAGCTGCAAACCTCTGAAGGACCCTGCATCTTGTTGTTCGGGGGACGTTGGAGGCACAAGCAGCTTCAAAAACTTGTCTGCTGCTATGACAAGGCTTTTTTGCCGCTGCTCTTTCAACCTGACGTAATTGCCTGTAGGAAAGAGTCCTCAATTTGCCCTTATCAGCACGCACACGTGTGTACTGTGAATCAGCTACATACTTCTTGATTGCCAAGACACTTCATCCTGATCATCGCACAATGTTGATTGTAGTCATGCCTTGACCTAAACACTCCACAATTTGTTGCTTCTCAGCAGCCGACACATCCTTTTTCTTTCCCATTTTGGCAGAAAATGTAGGCTGCTTAATAATGTGAGAGAGCCTTCTTAAGTAGTCTTGCCTTTCATTGGACACACCTGCCAAACTAATTAGCACAGGTGTCTGCAATTGCTTACAGTGATATAAAGAGCCCTGACACACATCACCATCAATGAGTTTAACTGACAAACAAACAAATTCTTCCCTTATCACTCCTAAACACTTTTTGCATAATAATTTGGAACGCGGTGTACATGTGCTTTTCCACAAAACACCAGTGGTTCACGTAGTGAATCTTACAGTTCTAACTTGCCAACCGTGGTCTGTATGGAATTGTTCAATAAAGGGGCCAAAATTAAGATAACATAGATGGGAGAGGTCTCTATGAATAGGAATTCCTAAGTATTTGATACCCTGTGAGGGCCAGGCAAAGGGAAAGTTGGACTGGATGGAATCCTATATGGATTTGGGGAGGGAGACATCGAGGGCCTCAGACTTCGCTGCATTGATTTTAAAATTTGACCATGTAATAAAGTGATCTATTTCAGCCATAACAGCAGGGATGGATATATGTGATTGAGTGATATATACTAGGACATCATCAGCAAATAGAGAGCACTTGTACTCGGTGCCTCCCACCTCAATCCACCTAATATTGGGGTTATGGCGAATTGATGAGAGCAGGTGCTCCGTCACTAGGATGTATAAGAGAGGGGACAGAGGACATCCCTGCCTTGTCCCATTGGTGATTGTGAAAGGTGATGAAAATGTTCTGACGCACCCCCTGGGCCTTGGGACACCCGGAGCCGGACCCTTTTTGGTGGATGCTGGTGGTTGTAGTCTTCGTGGCGGCGATCCGGTTCCGTGGCTCAGGGCGGTCAAACCAGTGGCGGAACTATTTATGTGGTTTTGATGTTTAAATGTCCGACTACGCCACCCGTGGATTGCGGTCAGAGTGAACCGCCGCTACAGGGCAGACCGCTAAGGCTGGTGTTGTGAGTGCAGCAGAGCGTAGCATAACTCCCCACGGGAGGAGTATAGCCTCAGGGCAGTGTATGCGGAGGATGGGGGTGATGGTGTAGGGCAGCAGCAGTAACGACACGGAGTCAGTGATGCAGTTCAGGGCCTTTACTCACAGTTCTTATTATCCAGACCACATCTGCAGGTAACGGCTGCCCACGTCGTACTGTGCTCACCAGGTGAGGGGCTCAGACAACTCCCAGATAACTTTGGAGCGCTTCACAGGACCCCCTTTGTGTGTCCTTTGTCTGGCCTTTCTTACCAACACTTCTGTCCGGCTGCCTCGGGCCTCCTCTTGGTAAACTTGGCGCCAGTTTCCCTGACCCTATGTGGTGCCTTCCTAGCGGGTGGAGCAAGGGGCTGCGCCACATAAAATGTCAGAGCCTCCGGTTTCTAGCTGAGGGTCGTTTCCTGCCTCCACTAGTTCGGGGACCGGTCTCCCCTTTGGCCTGACCCCTCCACGCAGGTGGATTCGGGCGTGCGGTGGCGACTCGCCCGTCCGCACCCCTGGGATCCCTTCATTCCTCGTTCCTGGAGCCTTCTCCGCTCCTCTTTCTTCCTTCTCCCTCTTGCAGGCCTGGGCCTCTGTTACTAGGCCCGCCTCCGGAGCAGAGCTCATGCAGAGCCCCTGCTCCCTGCCACTTCTGCTCAGACTTCTCTGCACTGAACTAAGATGGTGCCCACCTTTTATACTCCCTTCTCAATGCACCCAGGAACTGCTTCCTCCCTGCTCCTGCACTGCAGGGTTCCCCTTCCTCAGTGTTCCCTCCCCCCACTCCAGCCAGGGACAGGGACTGTCGTGCCCATCTCAGGGGCATATTGGTCGCCCTGCCCCACGGCAATGTGGTGTAATGCATGCAGGTGTCGGGTCCTGATCCACACTCCATCCTTATCTGAGAGTGAGATATCACACCTCTGGGTGAGGTGCAATACGTCTGTAGCAACCGAGCCCTCGGTGCTACAGTTCCATTTATCTTCAGCCTAGGTGACGTATTGTGATACAGGGCCGTGATTTTGGCTATAAAAGGGTCCCCTAGACCCCTACCCCAAGCTTTTTAAGAGAATCATATATGGCGTGCCAGGAGACTCTATGGAATGCTTTCTCAGCATCCAACGAGAGTATCTACTTACAAATTTTTAACTGCATCTAGCCCAGGAAATACTTTGTGCCTAGTAGCAGTGTCTGCTAGTCAGCGGATTATCCCGGCTGTTAAGCAAGCTACACCACCTGTAGTTTGGACACTTAATTTTTTCAAAGGAAATGCTTCGGGACCACGGGATACTTAGTGAAGAGCATCAGGAGGCACCCCAAGGCATAGGGGCTGGGACTGGCACTAGGATGCCTTGCGGTGGACAGCCGAGCTCGATCCTTATAAAAGCTTTTTAACTGCAGCAGCTTTAGTGGACGCTACTGGAGCTGGAATTACGCGGCTGCTGGCATGAGACTTGCCCTCCAATAGATCCTTGTAAATGGATTTAAAGTGTATTCATTCAAATTAGAGGGACAATTTAAATTAAAAAGCTTAGAGCTGCCTCCACCACAGGGGGGCTCTCTCGACCCACCAGCGGACAGGCACCAGTATTGGGAGAGGGGGGCTGGCCGTCAGGGTTCACCGCGGCTCTGGCACAAACCCGGCGACACGGAGGTGGCACGGGCAGGAGCGGACTGGCCGTCTCGGCTTCTCACTTTTTGGATTTTAGAAGGGCATGACATGCCTATATCTGTGTCTCCCCCTCCTTTTACTCCTCCACCTCTTTTCTTTTCGCATGACTGTATGTACTTGTCACTTTTCCATGTGTTAGTTGTGTCTTCTGAGCAGTTTGTCAGCTTTTGGACACCTTTGAAGGTGTTTTCTATGTGTTTCTATGTGTTTTTGTTTGCCTGCCATTGGTTTTAACGGTGTTTGAAGGTGTTCGACGAACAGTTCGACGAACAGTTCGGCGAACACACGGGTGTTCGACGAACCGAACCGAACTCGAACACTACGGGGGTGGCTCAACACTAGTGACGACGAGGTCAGGTTGCGCCTTCCTGGACAGAGACGTAGTACTGGAAGCACGTCAACAACTGCATCCTCAAACACAACTCTGCCTCTCACCACAAGTCGTGGTGGCTCTTCAGGTCGCATGGGTGCTAAGCCTTGCATAGCCTGGGCATTTTTTCAGATCGATAAAGATGACCCAACTCGTGTTATCTGTAACATTTGTCAGCAAAAGCTAAGTAGAGGCCAAAAAATACATAGTTTGAGTACTTCATGCATGAACCTGCACATGGACATGAACCATAAGTTGCAGTGGGAAGCTCAGTGTGCTACAATGCAGCCTAGCCGGCCGGGCCAACCACCGTCTGCCATATCTTGTGCATCCGCGGCCTCTTCATCCTCTGTGACTGGGGGGACAGCAGTCACACCTGTTTTGGGGCGCAGACCTGCCACCTCTTTACGCGCAACAGCCAGCGTGATTGGCAGGTCATCATTTTCTTTGGAGGTGGTAACACCAGCTGGTGTTGAGCGCTGTCCGACATCGATAGCACCACCTTTGGATCAAGGCAACCTAACATGTCCGCCTGCATCTTCCTCACAGACCGGCAGTTTGCCGGGGACACCCTTATCAACCCCGTCTAAGCACAATAGCCAGCCCTCGGTCCCTCAGATGTGGACAAGTAAAAGACCATTTCCTCCTAGCCATGAGAAAGCTAAGAGGTTGAATTTCACCATCTGCAAGCTATTGGCTACAGAAATGCTGCCTTTCCGCCTGGTGGACACAGAGGATTTTCGAGACCTTATGTCCGTTGCAGTGCCCCAGTACCAGATGCCCAGTCAGCACTACTTCTCAAAGAAAGGTGTGCCTGCGCTCCACCAGCATGTCGCACACAACATCACCGCTTCTTTGAGAAACTCTGTGTGTGACAGGGTGCATTTCACCACAGACACTTGGACGAGTAGGCATGGACAGGGGCGTTACATGTCGCTGACTGGGCACTGGGTAACTATGGTGACAGCAGGACAAGGGGCTGCTGTCCAAGTCTTGCCGTCCCCACGAGTTGTGCGTCAATCCTCTTTATGTCAAAGTTCCTCCACTGCTTCTGCCTCCTCAACCTCCTCTCGGTCTTCCACCTGCACCCAAAGCCTGTCTGGTCATGCCACAAGCTTTCTAACTGCGCAGAAGGGGTCCTGCACACCTCCTTACTATGCTGGCAGTAGGGCTCAACGTCATCACGCGGTTTTTACATTGAAATGTCTGGGAAATGTGAGTCACACAGCTGAGGAGTTGTGGTCAGCTCTGGAGAACCAATTTCATGAATGGTTGTCTCCACTGGACCTGAAACCAGGGAAGGCCGTGTGCGACAATGCTGCAAACCTGGGTGCGGCCCTTCGCCGGGGCAATGTCACACACGTGTCTTGTATGGCTCACGTGTTGAACCTGGTTGTCCAGCAATTTTTAGCCCACTATCCCAGACTAGATGGCCTTCTGCAGAGGGCACGGTCGCTGTGTGCTCACTTCCGCCGTTCGCATCCCGCAGCTCAGCGACTTACATCTCTACAGAAGTCGTTGGGCCTGCCACTTCACCGGCTAAAATGCGATGTGCCTACCCAGTGGAATTCAACTCTGCACATGTTGCAGCGACTGTGGCAGCACCGACAAGCCCTGGTGCAATACGTTCTGACGTATAGCCTGGGCCAACGAGATTCAGAGGAGGGGCAAATCACGCTGGAGGAGTGGTCTCAGATCAGGGACCTATGCACCCTTCTGCACAGTTTTGAAATGGTGACGAAGATGTTTAGTGCTGACGATGCCATTATCAGCATGACTATTCTGGTGATTTACATGCTGGAGCACATGTTAAACAGAATTCGGAGTCAGGTGGTGGCACAAGAGGAGGTGGAGGAAGTAGAGGAGGAGGAGTTGTATGCGGAAGGGCTAACATCTGCAAGGTCCAGACGGTCGGCAGCACCAAGGCGGCAGGCATGTGAGGGTGGGGGAGATGGTTTTACCAGGGCGCATGGTAGCAGCCAAACTAGTGAGGAAGGTGCAGGAGCCCAGGAAGAAGTGGAGGACGAACTGATGGAAGACTCATCAGATGAGGGAGACCTTGATCACATTTCTGTTGTGCGAGGTTGGGGGGAGAGGACAGAGGAAGGAAGCATGATTGTTACCTCGCCACCAACACAACAGGGACTTGGTGCTCCTGGATGCGCAACACACATGAGTGCCTTCTTGCTGCACTACCTGCAACATGACCCTCGAATTGGGAGAATTAGAAATAATCCTGACTACTGGGTTGCCACACTGTTAGATCCCCGGTACAAAAGTAAATTTGCAGAAATTATTCCTGCCATAGAAAGGGATGCACGCATGCAGGAGTATCAGCAGAGACTGTTGCAGAATCTTACATGTGCTTTTCCACAAAACACCAGTGGTGCACGTAGTGAATCTCACAGTTCCAACTTGCCAACCGTGGGACCGTCAAGTGTTCAGCACTCAAACCATAACAGAACCACAGTATCTGCTGGTAACATCAATTTTGCGCAATCATTTCACCACTTTTTTAGCCCATCCTTTGCAAGGCCACAGGAGACAAGAAGTCTGACACATAGTCAACGCCTAGAGACGATGGTACAGGAGTATCTCCAAGTAAACATTGAAGCCATGACTGTGTCACTGGACCCTTGCTCTTTTTGGGCTTCCAATCTGGATAAATGGCCGGAGCTAGTCACTTACACCTTGGACATCTTGTCATGCCCCGCAGCCAGCGTTCTGTCTGAACGTGTGTTCAGCGCTGCTGGTGGTGTGCTGACAGATAAGCGCACGCGGCTCTCCACTGATAATGTAGACAGACTCACGTTCATAAAGATGAACAAATCATGGATCTGAAATGACTTTTCTACCCCTGTGTCATCCTGGGGAGAGTAAAAGCTTGATGATTGGTTAAAATCACCCTACCAACCATTTTAAGCTTTCAAATTACTAATCATGTTTATCTATATCTTGGCTGGAAAATAATTTGGGCTTTGTAGCAGTGTGCAGCACTGATTCTATTAGGCCATCTATAATAAGCCCCACCAGATTTAAAATTACTAATCATGTTTATCTGTATCTTGGCTGGAAAATAATTTGGGCTTTGTAGCAGTGTGCAGCACTGATCCTATTAGGCCATCTATACTAAGCTCCACCAGATTTAAAATTAATAAGAATTTTTTGCTGCATCTAGCCCGGAAAATAATTTTGGGGCTCTGAGATGCGCAAGACACATAAGTGCCTTCTTGCTGCACTACCTGCAACATAACCCTCATATTGTCAGATTTCGAAGTAATCATGATTACTGGGTTGCCACACTCTTAGATCCGCCAAACTTTTCGATCAACCTTTTCATTTTAATAAAGACCAAAAAAATGGTCATTTTTGAAATTATAAGCATTAGCAGGTTATTAGAAACTGAAATCAAACAGTTTTCAACTCAAAACTTTATTCTAGGTGATGTTACATTTTCACATAGGACCCCTTGTTCGAAAGGAGCTTCTGAACTCTCTCGTCCATTGAATTTGTCAGGTTTTGGATGGTTTCTGCTTCAATTGTTTTGCATGAGGACAGAATACCCTCCCAGAGCTGTTGCTTAGATGTGAACTGCCTCCCGCCATCATAGACACTCCTTTTGATGATGCTCCAGAGGTTCTGAATGGGGTAGAGGTCAGGGGAGCATGGGGGTCACACCATAAGTTTGTCCCCTTTTATGCCCATATCAGCCAGAGATGCAGATGTTTTATGTGCAGCATGAGATGGTGCATTATCATGCAAAAAAATGATCTTGCTATGAAATACACGGTTCTTCTTCTTGAACCATGGCAGGAAGTGCTGTTTGAGAAAATCCACATACATTATGGAGTTCATGTTTAGCGCCTTCAGGGATCCTAAAGGGGCCGACAATCTCTCTCCCCATGATTCCAGCCCAAAACATTACTTCACCTCCTCCTTGTTGGCGCTGTAGCCGTGTTTGCGTGGGCTGTCCATCAACCAGCCATCCTCCACTCCATCCATCTGGACCATCGAGCGCTGCACGGCACTCATCCGTGAACAAAACAGTTTTGAAATCAGTCTTCATGTAATGTTTGGCCCACTGGAGCCGTTTCTGCTTGTGTGAAGTGGATAGAGGAGGTCGACAGGATGGCGTATGCACAGCTGCAAACCTCTGAAGGACCCTGCATCTTGTTGTTCGGGGAACGTTGGAGGCACCAGCAGCTTCAAAAACTTGTCTGCTGCTATGACAAGGCTTTTTTGCCGCTGCTCTTTTAACTTGATGTAATTGCTTGTAGGAAAGAGTCCTCAATTTGCCCTTATCAGCACGCACACGTGTGTACTGTGAATCAGCTACATACTTCTTGATTGCCAAGACACTTCATCCTGATCATTGCACAATGTTGATTGTAGTCATGCCTTGACCTAAACACTCCACAATTTGTTGCTTCTCAGCAGCCGACACATCCTTTTTCTTTCCCATTTTGGCAGAAAATGTAGGCTGCTTAATAATGTGAGACAGCCTTCTTAAGTAGTCTTGCCTTTCATTGGATACACCTGCCAAACTAATTAGCACAGGTGTCTGCAATTGCTTACAGTGATATAAAGAGCCCTGACACACATCACCATCAATGATTTTAACTGACAAACAAACAAATTCTTCCCTTATCACTCCTAAACACTTTTTGCATAATAATTTGGAACACAGTGTACATGTGCTTTTCCACAAAACACCAGTGGTTCACGTAGTGAATCTTACAGTTCTAACTTGCCAACCGTGGTCTGTATGGAGTTGTTCAATAAAGGGCACAAAATTAAGATAACATAGATGGGAGAGGTCTCTATGAATAGGAATTCCTAAGTATTTGATACCCTGTGAGGGCCAGGCAAAGGGAAAGTTGGACTGGATGGAATCCTATATGGATTTGGGGAGGGAGACATCGAGGGCCTCAGACTTCGCTGCATTGATTTTAAAATTTGACCATGTAACAAAGTGATCTATTTCAGCCATAACAGCATGGATGGATATATGTGATTGAGTGATATATACTAGGACATCATCAGCAAATAGAGAGCACTTGTACTCGGTGCCTCCCACCTCAATCCACCTAATATTGGGGTTATGGTGAATTGATGAGAGCAGGTGCTCCATCACTAGGATGTATAAGAAAGGGGACAGAGAACATCCCTGCCTTGTCCCATTGGTGATTGTGAAAGGTGATGAAAATGTTCTGACGCGCCCCCTGGGCCTTGGGACACCCGGAGCCGGACCCTTTTTGGTGGATGCTGGTGGTTGTAGTCTCCGTGGCGGCGACCCGGTTCCGTGGCTCAGGGCGGTCAAACCAGTGGCGGAACTATTTATGTGGTTTTGATGTTTAAATGTCCGACTACGCCACCCGTGGATTGCGGTCAGAGTGAACCGCCGCTCCAGGGCAGACCGCTGAGGCTGGTGTTGTGGGTGCAGCAGAGCGTAGCATAACTCCCCACGGGAGGAGTATAGCCTCAGGGCAGTGTATGCGGAGGATGGGGGTGATGGTGCAGGGCAGCAGCAGTAACGACACGGAGTCAGTGATGCAGTCCAGGGCCTTTACTCACAGTTCTTATTATCCAGACCACGTCTGCAGGTAACGGCTGCCCACGTCGTACTGTGCTCACCAGGTGAGGGGCTCAGACAACTCCCAGATAACTTTGGAGCGCTTCACAGGACCCCCTTTGTGTGTCCTTTGTCTGGCCTTTCTTACCAACCCTTCTGTCCGGCTGCCTCGGGCCTCCTCTTGGTAAACTTGGCGCCAGTTTCCCTGACCCTATGTGGTGCCTTCCTAGCGGGTGTAGCGAGGGGCTGCGCCACATAAAATGTCACAGCCTCCGGTTTCTAGCTGAGGGTCGTTTCCTGCCTCCACTAGTTTCGGGGACCGGTCTCCCCCTTTGGCCTGACCCCTCCACGCAGGTGGATTCGGGCGTGCGGTGGCGACTCGCCCGTCCGCACCCCTGGGATCCCTTCATTCCTCGTTCCTGGAGCCTTCTCCGCTCCTCTTCCTTCCTTCTCCCTCTTCCAGGCCTGGGCCTCTGTTACTAGGCCCGCCTCCGGAGCAGAGCTCATGCAGAGCCCCTGCTCCCTGCCACTTCTGCTCAGACTTCTCTGCACTGAACTAAGATGGTGCCCACCTTTTATACTCCCTTCTCAATGCACCCAGGAACTGCTTCCTCCCTGCTCCTGCACTACAGGGTTCCCCTTCCTCAGTGTTCCCTCCCCCCACTCCAGCCAGGGACAGGGACTGTCGTGCCCATCTCAGGGGCATATTGGTCGCCCTGCCCCACGGCAATGTGGTGTAATGCATGCAGGTGTCGGGTCCTGATCCACACTCCATCCTTACCTGAGAGTGAGATATCACACCTCTGGGTGAGGTGCAATACCTCTGTAGCAACCGAGCCCTCAGGGTAATACAGTTCCATTTATCTTCAGCCTAGGTGACGTATTGCGATACAGGGCCGTGATTTTGGCTATAAAAGGGTCCCCTAGACCCCTACCCCAAGCTTTTTAAGAGAATCATATATGGCGTGCCAGGAGACTCTATGGAATGCTTTCTCAGCATCCAACGAGAGTATCTAATTACAAATTTTTAACTGCATCTAGCCCAGGAAATACTTTGTGCCTAGTAGCAGTGTCTGCTAGTCAGCGGATTATCCCGGCTGTTAAGCAAGCTACACCACCTGTAGTTTTGACACTTAATTTTTTCAAAGGAAATGCTTCGGGACCACGGGATACTCAGTGAAGAGCATCAGGAGGCACCCCAAGGCTTAGGGGCTGGGACTGGCAGTAGGATGCCTTGCGGTGGACAGCCGAGCTCGATCCTTATAAAAGCTTTTTAACTGCAGCAGCTTTAGTGGACGCTACTGGAGCTGGAATTACGCGACTGCTGGCATGAGACTTGCCCTCCAATAGATCCTTGTAAATGGATTTAAAGTGTATTCATTCAAATTAGAGAGACAATTTAAATTAAAAAGCTTAGAGCTGCCTCCACCACAGGGGGGCTCGCTCGACCCACCAGCGGACAGGCACCAGTATTGGGAGAGGGGGGCTGGCCGTCAGGGTTCACCGCGGCTCTGGCACAAACCCGGCGACACGGAGGTGGCACGGGCAGGAGCGGACTGAACGTGTCGGCTTCTCACTTTTTGGATTTTAGAAGGGCATGACATGCCTATATCTGTGTCTCCCCCTCCTTTTACTCCTCCACCTCTTTTCTTTTCGCATGACTATATGTACTTGTCACTTTTCCATGTGTTAGTTGTGTCTTCAGAGCAGTTTGTCAGCTTTTGGACACCTTTGAAGGTGTTTTCTATGTGTTTCTATGTGTTTTTGTTTGCCTGCCATTGGTTTTAACGGTGTTCGAAGGTGTTCGACGAACAGTTCGACGAACAGTTCGGCGAACACACGGGTGTTCGACGAACCGAACCGAACTCGAACACTACGGGGGTGGCTCAACACTAGTGATTAATTAATGTAGAAAGTTTTCCACTGTATATTAAATAGAGTTACTTTTACCCCTCCCATTTGGTTTCTTCTTTATTTTGGCATGTCTTGAGAAATATGACAGTGATTTAAAATGCTATTAATATATTTCATTTCTATTACTCTTGGTGGCCACTAATTCCTGTTTAACCCCTTCAAGACCGGAGCACTTTCCGTTTTGCTCCCCTTCTTCCCAGAGCCATAACTTTATTTTTCTGTCAATATGGCCGTGTGAGGATTTTTTTTTTTCGCGTTATGAGTTGTAATTTTGAGCGACATCACTGGTTTTACCATATCCTATAATGGAAAATGGGAAAAAAATTCCAAGTGCGGTGAAATTGCAAAAAAAAGTGCAATTCCACGTACTCCCATGTGACCAGGTTTATTGATCCTATTGGTTGATATTGGGTATAATATCATTGTATGTCAGATGCATGTTAGTTTTGACAGAGAACACAGGATTGTGTTCGAAACGCGTTGCCTATTTTTTGTTTTTTTTATGTGCGTTTCCCCGACATGACATAAACTTTTTTAACTGCGTGGATTTACTTCAATAAATTTTGCTATTTTGGAAGCTGGTTTTCCTTCTCTTTTTCCTATTTAAACACGTGAGGCCACACGTATCCTTGCTTCCTTTCACCAAGAGCCTACAGCAATCAAGTGAGCTGATCAATTTGTTTTTCTTTTGTCAAAAAAATCCAACGTTTGCTAAAAAAAAAAAAAGTAATTTTCCGAGACTTGTAGCATCTCAATTTTTTGGGATCTGGGGCCGGGTGAGGGCTTACTTTTTGCGCACTGAGCTGACATTTTTATTGATACCATATTGGGGAAGATCCGATGTTTTGATCGCCTGTTATTGCAGTTTATTGCAATGTTGTGGCGACCAAAAAAACATAATTCTGGTGTTTACAATTTTTTTTTCTCGTTACACCGTTTACCGATCAGATTAATAATTGTTTTATATTGATAGATCGGGCGATTCTGAACGTGACGATACCAAATATGTGTGTGTGTTTTTTTTATTGTTTTATTTTGAATGGGGCAAATGAGGTGATTTAAAACTTTTTTAATTTTTTTAAATATTTTTAAAAACTTTTTTTTTTACACTTTTTGCTTGTGTGGCGCCCCTGCGGGTTCAGTTGCCACAGAGGTACTGCATCTCAGCCAGAGGTGTGGCACCCCACTCTCAGGTAAGGACGGAGCACTACCCTGGACCCACACACTCTCACATCCAACACTACACCACTCCATTAGGGGGGCAAGATTGCTCCTAAGGGAGAGTACAGACCCGGTCCCTGTCTGGAGTATAGAACTAAGTAGAGGAGGTGGGTGGAGGAAGTGGTTTAGGGGAGCACTAAAGGAAGGACTGAAGATAGAGGGGACCACGTAGAGTGAGAGTTGGTGACGTGGGCACATGACAAAGAATATAAAAGGAAGGGTAGAAAGATCTAGAAGGGGTCCTAGGAGCAAGAGCCCAGTGTGTGAGGACCGTTGAGGAGTAGGGTCCAGACAGAGTGAGGGTCCAGTCAGAGGGACCCAGTAGGAGAGAAGAGAGAAAGGCTCCAGAGAGAGAGAGAAAGAATCCTAGGGGCACAGGAAGTGTGGAGTTCACCCATGCACCCGAGTTCACGCTGACCGTGAAGGTATCAGGTCGCAGTAGGGGACCGGCCCCAGACTAGTGGAGGACTGCAAGACTCAGCTAGCAAACCGGAGGTTGAGGTATCTCTAAGTGCCGCAGCCGAAAACCACCACATTCTCTGAAAAAGTGGCTATATAGGACCAAGGGGACAGAGAGGATGTCGCCCGACAAAGCCCGGGGCCACTGGCTCGGGACACTGAGTATGAGGCGCAGGGCAGGAGGGCGAGAGCCAGCGCAGAGAGACGACCCGGGAAGGTACTCAAGAAGGGGGTCCCGATCAAGTGCACCCAAGTTATCTGAGAGTTGGCTGGATCACTTCCCCGGAGGACACAGGACTCGGTGGGCTGTTATAACCTGCTGGCAGTTGTAACCTGGAGCACCGTAAAACCTGAGTAAAAACTTGAAGATTGCACCCCGCTGTGTCCTTGACTTAATTGCTGCGTCACCTGCCTTGCACTAGAACACCAACACCTAAAATGTCACATGGCATTTCACAGCTAAGATACCAGGTCATTGACCATATTCCACCACAGAGACGGGGGGGCAATCGTATTCAGAAACTAAAAAAGCGAGAATTATATTGGATTCATACCCTACAGACCCTTACCCCTAAGGGATTAAATAGGGATTATGAACTACAATACGTTTGATTGAATTTGTCCCATTCTATATGTCTAAATCTTGTGGGTGGCTTGGTTTTCATCGTTCATCATGTTATTGCGTTATTTGGTACAATTGATTGTTCTTCTTATGTTTTTTAGGTCCTAAACTAAAAGTACTGTCAGCTCAGAATCATATACCATGCGCATGTGTTCTGAACTCCTCCTTCTGTATAAGGATAAATATTTCCTTTTCCTTCCTTTGTATTATGATATATTGTACAGTGTTATCTGAGTCAGATTTTCGTGTTCAAACAATACACACTTTGAATAGGATGCTTGCAGATTACTTTTCTTCACACCTGCAGTTCCATTAGTGACCACTATGGTTTCTTGTCATACTGCGCATGTCAGGAACTTCCCTGCGTCTCACTGCTCCCTCTGCTTGCGTTCCAGCACTTGCACCGGAAGTCCACACTGCGCACCTACGGATTTTCATCACGTGCATCACAGCACACATGTCACTAATGGCCATACCGGCTATAAGAGGGATGGGGCTTCATCTCCTTCACACCGCACGGCATCCCACCGCGATACCTGTTACATATATTTCCCCATCTTCCAGGTATGTCCTCATATACAATGTGATTATATCTTTTGCTTTGTCATAAATGATTACCTCTTTCCATTCTGACTAATGTATCTCTCACTCACAGATATGAGAGTATCTCCCCTTTTTTCCTTCTCTTTTTTCCTTTGGGACACTCATGGTCTCTTTATTACTTGTGATAGTGGCAGGCTGTTGGTGATTTCAGGTGGTTTCCTATCCGATTAACTATAGCCTTATAAGTATGCTTATGCCTTATATTATTTCTTATCATTACTGAATGTAGCCCCATATGTATTATGCAATATGGTGTTATCTTTATTCGTTGTTTTCTCTGTACAACACTTATGAGGATTTCTGAGTCAAACCATATGTTGTATATTCTTACCTCATGTCCAGATTTGGATAATTTTATTATTCTTTGTTTATATGTTAAAATATACATTGTTTGTTTATGTTTAGATACGGCCTTGACAAAGACCCCTGTGGGTCGAAACGTTGGCACATTTTTCCTTTATGGGGCTCCACAAATGAAATAAAATTTGGTCTTCTGAATATCTAGATTGGAGTGCCGAAGTTTCTTGATTTTTGATATATGTACTTTTTACTTCAGTGCACCCGAATTTACAACAGTGAAGCTATCCATTTCTTATCTTATTACATTTGACGTAGTCGACAGGATACGGCATTAAGAAAGCAGGGTGAAGAATGTCCTTGGCACAACTGAGAAAGTACTGAAAAAATTAAAAGCAATACCCTCCAGGCTAAGGGATCCTGTTACAGCTAAGAACTAGTGATAAGCGAACGTGCTCGCCACTGCTCGGTACTCGGTCGAGCATCTCACTGCTCGAGATGCTCGGCGCTCTGAGTATTTCCTGGTTGCTCGGGCGGGACCTCCCCTCCCGGCATGTTTGGCACTCTTTAGAGAGCCAATGAACAAGCAGGGATTGCCTGCCACACACTGTAATGCCGTTGCAATGTTCGTTGTGGCATTACAGTGATTGGCTGGACACACAGCGTCATCAGGACCTGGCACCGCCATGTTCATCACAGTTTAACCTGGAAACAGGCAGAGTAGGGAGAGATGCTCCTGAGCTAGGGAGAAATTTGCTTGTTTATTAGTTAGTGTAGGTATACCACAATATCTATAAATATCCATCTGAACTAACACTTCTGAGGACTAATCCAGCTGCATATTTTCAGTGGTGAAGGTGATGTCAGGAGTTAGGCAGGCAGTGTATGTGGCAGACTGCAGTGTATAATGCAGCACAAGAGGCTCCATTCCAGTTCTGTCTGCTGCTGCTGTTACAGATATTTCTACAAATAGCCCCAGGTATCAGGGGCCAGGGATAATAATTTTTTTGTACTTAATCCTGATTATTTGGTTAAAAAGCAATCCAGAGAACACCGTTTTTCTGCTCTATATGCTTGTTGAAACAGCAGAATACAGCCAGATTCTTATCATATTACAGTGATAAAAATCCAGAAATTTGTAGTGAATGTGGAAAATATTGGCCTCCATTTAAATTTTGTTGCAGTGTGTTAGTGAAGTTATTGACACCAGGTCGCTGTGAAAAATAGTAACTAATGATGGGCGAGCACTAAAATGCTCAGATGCTCTTTGCTCAGGTAGAGCACATTGGAATACTCTGGTGCACGACCTGAGCAACGAGGCCAATGTAAGTCTATGGGAAACTCAAGCATTTTGCAGGCGGCTCCCCCCAGCTGTCTGCAGAGGGCCTAAAAATTGCCCAAATTGATGGGAGCAGTGCTCAAATGGCATGGGAACAGCATGGGGAAGACCCCTAGAAGCATTTCTGACTCCCAGGTCACTGCTGTCAACAATGTTGTCAGAGGTATTGCGCCACTTTTACGGACTCACAATAAAACATACAAAAACGAAACCAAAATGGATTTTCCTGGGAATATATGTTAAGGACCATCCTTTCCAGGGTAATGACTTGTATATAAGGCAAAATAAATAACCAAAAACAAAAATACTCCTCCATACCATATGCTATTTTCACATGTAGCGTTTTTGCACTTTTGTATTGCTTTCAACCGTGACAAATGCATTCACCGGGAAATGTCATTTTATCATTTTACAACCTTATCTGGCCATGTGGTGTGTGAGACATGATCAGACACATCCAGTTTCATTTATGAAGGAGGGACTCTGAAAGTCCCAAAGCCTATTTTTATAGGGCCATCAGGCGGCCTTTACTATTCTTAGAGAGCCATCAGCCAGCTATGCTTTGTTGGTCCCATTACTAAAGAGTGGGTCTCCTATACTGTTATTGCGTATGCAGTGAGTGACAGGGCTGCCCAAAATTTGTAGGCATTCCAATGCCCCCTGGAAGAGACATGGAGGTCAGAGGGCCTCCTGAAAAAAATGTTCCCATTATTAGGAAGTGGGTCTCCCATTGTGTTTGCCTATGCAGTGAATGCAAGGTTTGCCAAAAATAGGGAGGCACTCCAATGCCCCTTGGAAGGGACATGGAGGAGGGCCTCATAAAAAGATGTTCCCATTAAAAAGGAGCGGGTCTCCTATACTTGTAATGCCCATGCACTAAGTGTATGGGCTGACAAATATTTACCCCTGGGAGGTATACATGAACATTCTGTATTAAAAATTTTTTTTACGGGCATCCTAAACAACCTTGAGGAAAAAATTATGTGAGTGTTGCATCACGGATCACGGTCATCCTGGTGATATGGTGGTTGAGGATGAGCAGGACAAGAGCGAATATCCAAAATCAGGAAGCGTATACCCATGTGTGGGTGTGAAAAGGTGCATGGGAATACACCATCCAAAAAAAGACACTGGATTTGAGTGTGTTACGCAGCTATCATTCGTTGGTGTTGAGAAGTCTGGCCCAATCCACCCCTTGTTCATTTTTATAAGAGTCAGCCTGTCAGCATTTTCAGTTGACAGGCGGATGCGCTTATCAGTTATAATTCCACCAGCGGCACTAAAAACCCGCTCTAATAAAACGCTGGCGGCAGGGCAGGCCAGGACCTCAAAGGCTTAGAGAAGCCAGTTCATTCCACTTATCCAGCTTGGATACCCAAAAATTATAAGGCACGGAGGAATCACGGAGGACGTTGGTACGTTCGGCAAGGTACTCCCTCAATATCTTTCCAAACTTTTCTCTCCTTGTGAGAGTACCACGCACCTCAGGGCCTGTGCGATGGGAGGGGCTGAGAAAATTCTCCCAGAACTTTGACAGTGTTCCCCTGCCTCTGCTGGATTGGAGTTGTCTCTTTCGCCTGTAGACCTTGGTTGTCCAACAAACTGTGACCTCTGCCGCCAGCTTTTTCAGATGGGAATTTTTTTAATAGTTCTGCAACAAGGGCCTTCTGGTACTACTCCATTTTTGTAGACCTGTCCACCTCAGGAATAAGAGATATAAAGTTCTCCTTGTAGCGTGGGTCTAGAAGTGTCACTGTGGCGCCCCTGAGGGTTCGGTCTCGACAGAGGTACTGCATCTCACCCAGAAGTGTGGTATCTCACTCTCAGGTAAGGAAGGAGTACAGCTCGGGACACTAACACATGCATCCAACACATACCCGCAGTGGGGGTAGGGCGAGATTGCTCCTGAGGTAGAGCACAGTTCCGGGTCCCTAGCTGATGGGAGGAGCTATGTAGTGGGTGTGGGTGGAGGAAGTAGCTTAGGGGAGCACATGGAAAGAAGGTATAAATAGAGAAGCTATCTTGTTTAGAGAGCTCAGTCAGTTCAGTCTGAGGAGAGAGTGAGAATGGTCAGTCTACAGTGAGAGGAGTGGAGCAGGGCTCTGCAGGAGCTCTGCTCAGGCAGAGGGCCTGAGGAGAGGCCCAGGACCGAAGAAAGAGGAGAGGGAGCAGGAAGGGTTCCAAGAATGAAGGAAGGGACCCCAGGGGTACGGGCAGTGCTGGAGGCCACCCGTACGCCCGAATCTACCAGGAGGTGGAGGGGTCAAGCCACACAAAGGGGACCGATCCCTCAACTAGCAGAGCACTCTATGTTTCAGCTATAAACCGGAGGCTGCAGTATTTCAAGTCCTGCAGACAACAGTCCATGTCAGTCTCACCAAGAAGGTAGCTATAGAGGACCCAGGGGACGGAACAGACGTCGCCCGACAAGGCCCGCAGGTACCGGATTGAGACACTTGGTATGAGGTGCAGGGAGACGGCCAGAGAGAGGACACAGAAGGGGGTCCCGCTAAGTACTCCAGAGATATCTGAGGGTGGACTGAACCCCCCTCCCTGAGTAAGCACAGCATGACGTGGGAGGTTGTAGTCCGGAACCTGTAACCTGAGGAACTTAAGAACTGTGAGTAAACTCGGAAGACTGCACTCCACTGTCTCTGTGATTATTACCTGCGCCATCAACCCTGCACTACAACGCCCAGCACAGCCTACAAGATCTAAACTGCCCTGGAGCTAAGCTCTAGTTGTGGAGAGCTGAACCAACCCTGCTGCTCTAATACCAGCTCCAGAGGTTCTGCACAGCAGCGGCGGCTCCTATAGCCGCGTACCACAGGTGGCATCACAAACTTTGTACATAAATCCCCTGTAAATAATCCCCTATTGAATGACCACCCAGGATCACGGACGGGGTCACCGCCACTGTGACATATCCCCGAGTAACGACCGGCCCGGCTCCAAGTACCTCACGGCCCAGGGGGCGCGTCATCACCAACCAGTAAAGACTGTCACCCAATATTTTGAGAACGCGAGGGTCATGGGAAAGGCTGCGTAACTTAAACTCAGCCATGCATGCCAGACTACTAGCAGGCAAGACTTCCTTGTCTTCACCAAAAGGACGACTGACCATGCTCTCCTCCTCCTCCTCCTCTCTGTCCTCAGGCCATCCACGCTGAATAGACGGTATGACAGTTGTGCAGGAGTACCATCTATAGCGCATGAAACTAGCTCCTGTTCTTCCTCCAACTCTTCCTCATTGTCACCCAATTCACAATGGGATGAGATGAGGCTTGGCTGTGTGTAATCACCGTGTATGGTTCTTTGCTCCATCTCATCGTGGACCGCCTGCAATGCATCCTCTTTGATTGTGAGCAGATAGCGTTTCAGAAGGCTGAGAAGCGGGATGGTGACACTAATTATGGCGCATCGCCGCTTACCATCTTGGTGGAGTCCTCAAAGTTTTGGAGGATGGTACATACAGTGCCTACAAGTAGTATTCAACCCCCTGCAGATTTAGCTGGTTTGATAAGATGCAAATAAGTTAGAGCCTTCAAACTGCAAACGAGAGTAGGTTTTATGAACAGAAGCATAAATCTTACAAACCAAAAAGTTATGTTGCTCAGTTGAATTTTATTCAATTTTAAACATAAAAGTGTGGGTCAATTATTATACAACCCCTATGTTTAATATTTTGTGGAATAACCCTTGTTTGCAATTACAGCTAATAATCGTCTTTTATAAGACCTGATCAGGCCGGCACAGGTCTGTGGAGTTATCTTGGCCCACTCCTCCATGCAGATCTTCTCCAAGTTATCTAGGTTCTTTGGGTGTCTCATGTGGACTTTATTCTTGAGCTCCTTCCACAAGTTTTCAATTGGGTTACGGTCAGGAGACTGACTAGGCCACTCCAACACCTTGACTTTTTCCCTCTTGAACCAGGCCTTGGTTTTCTTGGCTGTGTGCTTTGGGTCGTTGTCTTGTTGGAAGATGAAATTACGACCCATCTTAAGATCCTTGATGGAGGAGCGGAGGTTCTTGGCCAAAATCTCCAGGTAGGCCGTGCTATCCATCTTCCCATGGATGCGGACCAGATGGCCAGGCCCCTTGGCTGAGAAACAGCCCCACAGCATGATACTGCCACCACCATGCTTGACTGTAGGGATGGTATTCTTGGGGTCATATGCAGTGCCATCCAGTCTCCAAACGTCACGTGTGTGGTTGGCACCAAAGATCTCGATCTTGGTCTCATCAGACCATAGAAACTTGAACCAGTCTGTCTCAGAGTCCTCCAAGTTATCATGAGCAAACTGTAGACGAGCCTTGACATGACGCTTTGAAAGTAAAGGTACCATACAGGCTCGTCTGGAACGGAGACCATTGCGGTGGAGTACGTTACTTATGGTATTGACTGAAACCAATGTCCCCACTGCCATGAGATCTTCCCGGAGCTCCTTCCTTGTTGTCCTTGGGTTAGCCTTGACTCTTCGGACAAGCCTGGCCTCGGCACGGGAGGACACTTTCAAAGGCTGTCCAGGCCGTGAAAGGCTAACAGTAGTTCCATAAGCCTTCCACTTACGGATGATGCTCCCAACAGTGGAGACAGGTAGGCCCAACTCCTTGGAAAGGGTTTTGTACCCCTTGCCAGCCTTGTGACCCTCCACGATCTTGTCTCTGATGGCCTTGGAATGCTCCTTTGTCTTTCCCATGTTGACCATGTCTGAGTGCTGTTCACAAGTTTGGGGAGGGTCTTAAATAGTCAGAAAAGGCTGGCAAAAGAGATCTTTAATCCACACATGTGAAGCTCATTATTCTTGGTGCCTGAACTACTTCTTAATACTTTAGGGGGACCAAACAGAATTCTTGTGGTTTGAGGGGTTGAATAATAAATGACACTCTGAATTAACTTTTAACATTTTTAAAAAAAAAAAAAAAAAAAAAATTTGCTGCAGTGCATTTCCCACTTCCAGGCTGATCTACAGTACAAATGTCACAATGCCAAGTTAATTCCGCATGTGTCAACCAGCTAAATCTGCAGGGGGTTGAATACTACTTGTAGGCACTGTATGTCTGACATCCATGTCCACTCTTGAGGTCTTATGTGTGGAGTCTGAACTGAATACCGACAGCCTTGTTGGTGCTGGTACTCAACAGCTGCCCTCTTCTGCTCACAAATCCTTCCCAACATCTGCAGTGTAGAGTTCCAATGTGTGGGGACATCACACATCAGTCTGTAAGCCGGAAGCTGCAAGCGGTACTGAAACATGGCAAGAGCGGCGGAAGCTGTAGGTGACTTTCTAAAATGGGCACACAGGCAGTGTACTTTGACAAGCAGATCCGGCAACTCTGGGTAGGATTTGAGAAACCGCTGAACCACGAGGTTAAGCACATGGGCAAGGCATGGTACATGTGGGAGCTCGCCTCGCCTCAGAGCCGCCACCAGGTTCCGGCCATTGTCACACACGACCATGCCTGGCTGTAGATTCAGTGGTGTGAGCCACAGATCTGCCTGCTCATTCTGAGCTGTCCACAACTGTTCAGCATTGTGCGGTTTGTCACCTAAGCATATTAGCTTCAGCACAGCCTGTTGCCGCTTGCCCGAGGCAGTTCTGCAGTGCTTCCAGCTTGTGACTGATGTGGTCATTTCGGAGATAGAGAATATAGAAACTACAGCACTCCTGGAGTGGTAAAGGTGCTCAGGTAGGGTTGCAAGCCCATAGTATTATCAATAAATGACCTGGCACTCTGTACCAAACCCGGCCTCAGACTTACTCCTACCATCTCTTTATATCTGTACACCGATGAAGGTCCTTGTGACCGAAACATCTGCTTGCTGTACTACATATGATTATTAAATATTAATTTATAAAAATACTCATGAGTTAATTGAGTGCCAGGTTATTTATTGATGATTTCGGAGATGGAGGCTGAAGAGGAGGAGGATGAGGTGTAGAGTGTGTCGGCAACCCTGTTGACCTGGGGCTCGCAAACATTGGTGTCGGGAGGATGTGTTCCATCCCAAGGTTCGACTGGGTCCCGACTTCCACTAAGTTAACCTAGTGTGCCATCAATGAGATGTACTGTCCCTGCCCACAAGCACTTGTCCACGTTTCCGTGGTTAGGTGGACTTTCCCGGTAACTGCGTTGTTGAGGGCACGGCTAATGTTTTTGGACATATGCTTGTGTAATGCGGGGCGGCACACCGGGAGAAATAGTGGTGGCTGGAGACCGAGTACCGAGGGACGGTCACCGCCATCAGGTTGCGGAATGCTTCTGTCTCCAGAAGCCTAGAAGGCAACATTTCGAGCGCAAGCAGTCGCAAAATGTGGGAATTTAGTATTGTGGTGTTGGCTGCATATTTACACTTGCATTCCAAGGACTAGGGTGTGGACAACTGAACGCTGCACTGGGACAAGGACGTGGACGTGCTTCCTGATGCCGCTACTTGGGTGTGTACAACGACAGGTGCAGGGCAGGAGGCATCTTCTCATGCACCATGGACAGGGGACTGGCTTGCATGCACATCAGCAGAAGAAGCTTTGGTGCCACCCGCAGACACTGTTCCTGGACCCTGGGGTTCGGCCCACAAAGTCGGGTGCTTTTCTGCCTTGTGATTGATCATGCTGGTGGTGATCATGCTGGTTGTTTTGCCACCCCTGCTGATGCTGGCCTGGCAGGTGGTGCAAACGGCCTTTTTGGGGTTATCGGCAGAGTCTTTAAAAAAACAACCAGACTCGGGAAGACATAACAGTTGTACTGGCAACTTCCTTCTTGTTGGTGTTACGGAGAATGGTTGCCTGCCTTCTGTCTGCGGCCACCATACTGCTTCTTCCTACCTGTTGGGGTGCTCTGCCTCCCTCCCCCTGTGTGATACTCTCCTCGCTCTGCGTTCGCTCCAAATTCAGCCATTTGTAGTGTGCGTGGAATATATTGTCCTCCGTTTAAAATGGGCAAGGCGAGTGGCAAGGGATGGGGAACTGGACATGATGGTGCATGCAGAGGCCGAGGTCGTGGGCAAGCTTAAATTGTGCCACAACAAACACCCACATCTTCTCCCACACCTTCCTGTCCCAATTCCTAGGGGACCACAGCACAACACTATTTAACCCAGAGCAGTGTCAAAAGATTGTTGGTTGGATAGCGGATAATGCTTCCAGTCACTTAGCCACCACCACCACCACCACCCTGTCTTCCACATGGTCAAGTCTAAGTAGCCGTGAGCCTGTGAGTCTGTACTGCATATTCCTCACCCTGATCATCCTACCTCCCATCATGCCGTGTGCCTGGAGACAACTTATCCCAAGCTTGGACACTCCGAAGAGCTGTTCACTTTTCCGTTTATAGATTTGGGCGTCTCACCCAGTCCACTTGAAGCGGGGCAAGAGTACATCGCATGTAGCAATGCCCAAATATTTGAGCAGCCACAGTCACACAATGGCAACGGTGGGAAACTGTCACAAGAGGTGGATGATGAGACACAATTGCTAGAATGTCAGGAGGATGACCAGAGTGCCGAAGTGGAAGATGAGGTGGTAGACGATGAAGTCACTGATCCAACCTGGCAAGGTGATATGCAGAGCAAAGACAGCAGCACACAGTGGGAGGGAGGGGTAGCATCAAACAGACAAGAACAAACAGTGTGATGGCCGCAGACAGAAGGCGTGGAACCGTTCCCCGTAACATCAACATAACGGAAGTTGCAAGTGCCACTGTTAGGTCTTCCCGCATCTGGTTGTTTTTTAAAGACTCTTCTGATAACCCCAAAAAGGCCATTTGCACCACCTGCAGGGCCAGCATCAGCAGGCGTAGCAAAACTAGCAGCCTGACCACTACCAGCATGATCAGGCCCATGACCGCAAAGCACCCGACTAAGTGGGCTGAACTCCAGGGTCCAGCAACAGTGTCTGCGGGTGACACCACTGCATGTTTCGCTGTTGTGCGTGCACGCCAATCCCCTGTCCATGGCACATGCCAAGATGCCTCCCGCCCTGCACATGTCATTCAACACTCTTAACTAGCACCATCAGCAAGCACGTCCACGTCCTTGTCCCAGCACAGCATTCAGTTGTCCCTACCCCAGTCATGGAACGTAAGCGCAAATGCGCAGCTAATGCCCCACAGGCCACACTACTAAATTCACACATTTTGCGAATGTTTGAGGTCGAAATGTTGTCTTTTAGGCTCGTGGAGTCGCAAGCTTTCCGAAACCCGATGGCGGCAGCCATCACTCGGTACTCAGTCCCCAGACGCCACTATTTCTCCCGGTGTGCCGTCCCCGCATTACACAAGCACGTGTCCCAAAACATTAGCCGTGCCCTCAACAATGCAGTTACTGGGAAAGTCCACCTAATTACGGGCACGTGAACAAGTTCTTGTGGGCAGGGACGGTACATCTTGTTGACGGCACACTGGGTTAACATAGTGAAAGCCGGGACTCAGTTGGACCTTGGGACGGAACACGTCCTCCCGATGCTGAGGATTGCGGGCCCTGGGTCAATCAGGATTGCCTCTACATTCTACAGCTCCTGCATCTCCTCCTCTTCAGCCTCCATCTCCGAAATGACCACATCAGTCGCGAGCGGGAAGCACTGCCACTCTGCTTCGGTCAAGCGGCAACAGGCTGTGCTGAATCTAATATGCTTAGGTGACAAACCACACAACGCTGAAGAGTTGTGGACAGCTCTGAAAGAGCAGGCAGATCTGTGACTGACATCGCTGAACCTACAGTCAGGTATGGTCGTGTGTAACAATGGCCGGAACCTGTTGGCAGCTGCGAGGCGAGCTCACACACTTACCATGCCTGGCCCATGTGCTTAACCTCGTGGTTCAGCAGTTTCTCAAAACCTACCCAGATCTGTTTGTCCAAATAAACCGCCTGTGTGCCCATTTTAGAAAGTGAGCAATAGCTTCCGCCGCTCTTGCTGTGCTTCACAAGAATTTGCAGTTTCCGGCTCACCGACTGATGTGTGACGTCCCCACGCGTTGGAACTCTACATTGCAAATGTTGGGAAGAATTTGTGAGCAGAAGAGAGCAGTTGTTGACTACCTGCATCAAAAATGCCGTCGGTATTCAGGTCAGACTCCACACATAAAACCTCAGGAGTGGACATGGATGTCAGACATATGTACCATCCTCCAAAACTTTGAGGACACCACCAAGATGGTGAGCGGCGTTGACACCATAATTAGCATCAACATCCCGCTTCTCTGTCTTCTGAAATGCTCTCTGCTCTCAATTAAAGAGGATGCAATGCAGGCGGAGCACAATGAGATGGAGCAAGGAACCATACAGGGTGATTCCACACAGCCCAGCCTCATCTCATCTCAATGTGGATTGGGTGACAATGAGGAGGAGGAGGAAGAACAGGAGCTAGTTTCCTGCGCTATAGACGGTACTACCTGCACAACTGCCATACCGTCTGTTCAGCGTGGCTGGCCTGAGGACCGGGAGGAGGAGAAAGAAGAGGAGGATAAGGAGCATGGTCAGTCATCCTCTTGGTGAGGACACTGAAGTCTTGCATTTTTGTAGTCTGGCACATATGGCTGAGTATGTTACGCTGCCTTTTCGGTGACCGTCGCATTGCCCACGCTACATGGAGAACTTTATGTCTCTCATTCCTTTGCAGGACACGCCTAATAAAATGGGGCAGTACGAGAAGGCTCTTGTTATGGAATTAATGAATGAAATGAAAAAATTCCCATCTGAAAACGCTGGCAGCAGTGGTCACAGTCCGTTGGACAACCAATCAGTACAGGTGAGAGAGACACAAATGCTGTCCAGCAGACCCAGGGGAACACTGTCAAAGTTCTGGGACAGTTTTCTCAGACCCTCCCATTGCACAGGCCCTGAGGCGGGGAGTACTCTCACAAGGAGTGCAAAGTTTGGGAAGATGCTGAGGGAGTACCTTGCTGACCGTACCATCGTCCTCCGTGATTCCTCTGTGCCTTATAATTATTGGGTATCCAAGCTGGACACGTGGCATGAACTGGCTCTCTAAGCCTTTGAGGTGCTGGCCTGCCCTGCCATTAGCGTTTTGTCAGAGCGGGTTTTTAGTGCTGCCGGTGGAATTATAACTGATAAGCGCATCCGCCTGTCAACTGAAAATGCTGACAGGCTGACTCTTATAAAAATGAACAAGGGCTGGATTGGGCCAGACTTCTCAACAACACCGAATGATAGCAGCGTAACAGACTCAAATCCAGTGTCTTTTTTTTGGGGGAGGTCTAACTATATTCCCATGCACCTCTATCTTCACACCTAGACATGGGCATACGCTTACTGGTTTTGTCTATTTGCTCTTGTCTTCCTCCTTCTCCCCATCCTCATCCTCCACCACCATATCACCACCATATGTACCATTTCAACATATCTACGTCTCTTGCCAGGGGCATTGGATTACCTCCAAATATTTTGGCAGCCACTGCTTCACTGCATAGGTAATACTATGGGAGACTCACTTCCTAATAATGGGAACATTGTTTTTAGGAGGCTCTCTGACCTCTATGTCTCTTGCAAGGGGCAGTGGAGTGACTCCAAATTTTTGGCAGCCCTTGCAGTCACTGCATATGCAATAATAGTATAGGACACCCACTCGTTAATAATGGGAACAACAAAGTATAACCAGCTGATGGCTCTCTAACAATAGCGAGGGCCGACTACTGGCTCTTTAAGAATAGTAAGAGCCGCCTGATGACCCTATAAAAATAGGCTTTGTGACTTTCAGTGTCCCTCCTTCATAAATGAAACAGGATGTATCTGATGTGTCACTCACCACATGGCCAGATAAGGTTGTAAAATGTTAAAATGACATTTCCCAGTGAATTAATTTGTTTTGGTTGAAAGCAATGCAAAAGTGCAAAAACACATCAAAAATGCTATGTATGATCATAGTCCAAGGTGTGGAGGAGCATTTTTGGTTATTTATTTTGCCTTATATACAAGTCATTACCCTGGAAAGGATGTTCCTTAACATATTTCCCAGAAAAATCCATTTTGGTTTCATTTTTGTATGTTTTTCAATGTTTTATTAAAAAGTGGCGTAATACCTCTAACAACGTTGTTGACAGCAGTGACCTGGGAGTCAGAAATGCTTCCAGGGGTCTTCCCCATGCTGTTCCCATGTCATTTGAGCACTGTTCCCATCGATTTGGGCAATTTTTAGGCCCTCTGCATAATGCCAGGGGGAGCCGCTGGAAAATGCTTGAGTTATCATAGACTTACATTGGGCTCGTTACTCAGACCGAGCACTCTAGCATTTTAATTTGCTCGACCCAAGCAACGAGTACCCGAGCATTTTAGTGCTCACTCATCACTACTAAGAACGTTTAATTTTAATCTTGAGTTTTTGTTTTGTTGCGCCCTTTTTTGCTTTGTTTTATGGACTGCATACAGGTTTCCAGGGTCCTTACCAAGAAGGAAAGGTTCCAGTCCATTTTAAATTACTTTAGGAGTCCCAGAACTGTCACACTCCCAGACCATATGGCAGAGTAACCCCACAGAAATTGATTAAAAATGTCACCCCCCCAGACCATGGGGCACAGTACCCCCATAGGCGGGGTTGCAGAGCATCCCCACAGGAGGGGTTTCAAAGTACACACAGCTGCTTTTGGCCCAGTACTCCCACAGGCATAGTTGCAGAGTACACATGGGTAACAGAGAATTAGGGCTCTATTCCAGAGAGGCAGCATGATAAATAGGTACCACATCCAAGGAAGGCAGCAGTTAAGCAAATTAACCACCCCTCAACTAAGTCAGCAGTTGATATTGCAAGACAAAACAGACATTCATGACAATTTAGAGGCTCTGTAACTGAATGAGTAGTTACTTTCATTAATGAGCATTATGCCTTGCCACAATGGTAGAGTAAAATTATTTCTTATGCCCTCTAGTCTTACAGACATGACTGCTAAGTACACAGAGGTTTTTGGGCACAGTACTCTCACAGGCAGCGGTGCAGAGTATGCAGTGGTAATGGAGAATCAGGGTTCTGGAGAGACAGCCTGATAAACGGATAACACTCCCAAGGCAAGTAGGCGTCAATCAAATTAACCACTTCTCAACTGAGTGAACTGCGACAAAATAGCTGTGCGTGACAATTTTGAGGCTCTGTAATCTGAATGAGTAGTTAAGTCCTTTAATGAGCATCTATTGGAAGGCAAATTTGATGCCCACAGCCACAGTAATTACACCTCCAGTAGCGTATAATAAAGTTTCCTACTGCGTACACAGGAATGATACTGTGAAAATGTGAATGATCATTAAATTAGTTCATTTTGCCTGCTTTGATGAATTTCTGACTACAGATTACTGTAAAAAAACATGTTTCTGTCAATTAATGCATGAAAAGGTATCAAGTTATGGACTATGGAAGAAATGCACTGTATGTGACCAAAATGAACACTCATTTCTAGTGTTGAGCGAGCATGCTCGACACTGCTCGGTACGCGCCCGAGCATCACGCTACTCGGGATGTTCAGCGAGCACCGAGCATTTCCGGGTTACTGGGGCGGGAGCTCGGGTCTCCGCCTTGCATGTTTGGCGCTCTTTACAGAGCCAATGAACATGCAGGGATTGCCAGTCAGTCACTGTAATGCTGCAGCCATGTTGTTTGTGGGCATTACAGTGATTGGCTGGCCGCACAGCGTCACCTCGAGTATTTAAAACCGGGCGCCGCCATCTTGGACACAGTCGCTCCGGATCAGACAGTGTAGGGACAGCGCTGCTGATTTAGGGAGAGATATATCCTGCAAAATAGTTAGTGTAGGGTCTGTAAAGGCTGCCAGATCAAACAAACAGTCCTTCTCAGGACTAATATCCACCCCAGATATCAGGCAGGCAGGCAGGCTGTATAGGAGATGCAGTGGTTATACCAGCAAACGCTGCATTACAGTCCTGTTTGCTCCTGTTCCTGAAATTGCTGTACTTAGCTCCAGGTCTCGGGGGCCAGGAAAAATCCTTTTTTTTCATCTAAATCCTCTTTTTTTTTTTCCTCCTTCACACTGTACAAATACCCGTCTTATTAACCTTTTGGTGTCGTCCCCCCCCACCCCCCCAAAAAAAGTTTGTCTCTAATATTTCAGACACAAATATATCTGTTGAAAATAGTCTGGTGTAGGCTAGAGAAATACAAGTGTGGTTTTGCAGTTCCACAGTTCAAACCTCTTTATTATCCAGTTTTGGGTCATTTGTATCTAAAAAAACAGTTTGAGTGTGTCGCTCACTGTTCAGCCGCAAATATATATATTTAAAAAAGTCTGGTATACACCAGTAAACAATAACTGTGGTTTTGCCATTCCACGGTAAAAATCTCTATTATTCAGCTTTTGGTATTTTTTCCGTAAAGAAAAACAGTAATAGTTTCTCCCTGATTGTTCAGATTGTTTAAAAGAGTCGTGTGTAAGCCAGAGAAATAGAACTGTGGTTTTCCTCTTCCACGGTTCTAATCTACTTTTTCTTACCCTTTTTCCATTGATAGTGCGAGTGTAAGCTATTTTACTTCCTTTTCAATGGGCAAGGCGCGTGGCAAGGGACGTGGAACTGGACGTTCTGGTGATGGTGCGTGCAGAGGACGGGGCCATGGCCAAGGTGAAAATGTTCCACAACCAACAGCCACATCTTCTCGCTCCCACTTCTTGACCGAATTACTAGGGAAGCACAGAACAACACCAGTATTGCGAACTGATCAGTGTGAACAGGTTATTAATTGGATAGCAGATAATACTTCCAGTTACCTGGGCACCACCACCTCCGGTCTGTCTTCCACACGGTCAACTCTTAGTAGCCGTGAGTCTCGACCGCATACTCCTCTTCACCCTGATGCTCCTTCCTCCCACCATGCCGAGTGTCGTCAGACAGCAACTGATCCCACACTTGGACACTCTGAAGAGCTGTTCACTCTTCCATTTCCAGATTTGTGCCCCTCGCCTGCTCCGCTTGAAGTGGTGGAAGAGGAGATCCCATGTAGCGATGCCCAAATATTTGAACAGCCACGGCCACAGGAAGTCGACGCTGGCAATTTTTCACAAGAGGTGGATGATGACGAGACACAATTGCTAGGAAATGAGGAGGAGGATCTTGGTGCGCAAGTGGAAGAGGAGGAGGTGGTGGAAGTGTGGCGCCCCTGAGGGTTCGACCGCCACAGGAATGCTGCACTTCTCTAATGGAGTGTAGTGTTCCTCCTCTGAGGTAAGCCCAGTGTGATAGTTGTGACCCAGCCTTGCATCCAACACCACACTTCTCCACCAGAGGGAGCTAGTATGCACTAGGTGTTGCTCCCCTGGTTACAGGGAGACTGGGGAACACAAAGTGGTAGGAACCAGTTAGTGGGTGAGGGTGGAGGACTTACAAGTTAGTTACACTTTAAATTTGATATTTAAATGTATGCCATCTTTGATTTCGGTTCGGTTCTGATGGTTCGTGTGCCGTCACCTACTCTGTGTAATGCAACCTCCCTCCGGGGAGCGCAGATCCTGTGTGGGCCTGCGCCGGCTAGGGACCAAGCCCTCGTACCCTGGCCTTGGGACGAGAGGTAGGTTGTAGACAAGGAATGTCTCAACCCGGCCAAGGACCAGGATCAAGAAGGCCCTGGGAGCTTTAGAGTGTGGCTCCCCAGCAAATGGGTCCCGGGGAGGATGCAGACAGAGCGGAGCTCGCTACCTGTCCTCGCCTACCTGATCTATTCAGAGGGATTCCGGCTGCAAGAGGAGTACCGGCCCCCCGACACCCGACCTTGTACTCTATGTCCTGGATGGGAAAGCCCAGTTAGGCCCTGAGGATCCCACCAGGCAGCAGATGGAGAGGAATTGCCACCCGTGCCCTTGTCCTGAGAGGACCTCAGAGGGAGACCCGGCCTATCTTCACACGCACAGATGGGAAAGGGTGAAGTTTGTAGTGCAGGAACACTCTGGTGTAGGGTCGCTACTAGAGATGAGCGGTGTTCGACTAGAACTGTTCGCCAATCTCAAATTCGAGCTGTTTTGGGCGGTGTTCGAGTTGTTCGACGAACCCGAACGATTTGCAAAAAATTCGGCTGTTCGAGGTTATGTTCGATAACTGTTCGTGCACCAAAAGCGTGTCCTGCATGTCTGGCGCTATTTAGAGCACCAATCATGCAGGGATTGTCTGCCACTCACTGTAATGCCACAGCCATGGTGGTTGTGGCATTACAGTGATTGCCCAAATCGATGGGAACAGTGCCAACAGTGAAACATGAAAAGCCGGCAATTCAGCAGCGGCATACACCGGTACCCGACAATATAGAACAGAAAGAATAGAGCATCACACATAGATTAGATAGATATAAACATGTCAGCCACATATATACGAAGTACAGTGAAAGTGCTGCTTACTGTACTTGTCATTTAGCGTAAAGGATTTATCAAAAAAAATAATAGTGTTTTCATGCACCGTCTCTTTAAAAAAGCCGGCCGGCAATTCAGCAGCGGTACCCGACAATTTATAACAGACAGAATAGAGCTTCACACATAGATTAGATAGATAGAAACATGTCAGTCACATATATATGAAGTACAGTGATAGTGTTGGTTACTGTACTTGTCATTTAGTATTAAAATAAAGGATTTATTATTAAAAAAATTGGCGTGGGGTTCCCCTTAATTTTAGGCTCTAGCGGAGGTTAAGCAGACGGCTGGGGCAGATGTTTGAAGCCTGGGAAGGGGGTAATACCCACGGAGCTTCCCAGGCTACTAATATCAGCCCCCAGCTGAATACATAGCCTTTACTAGCTATTAAAATGGGGGACCCCCCCAAAAAAATGACGTGGGGTCCCCCCTAATTTAATAGCTAGCAAAGGCTAGGCAGACAGCTGGGGGCTGATATTAATAGCCCAGGAAGGGAGCCATGAATATTGGCCCCCTCCCAGGCTAGAAACACCAGCCGTCAGCCGCCCCAGAAATGGCGCATTCATAGGATGCGCCAATTCTGGCACTTAGCCTCGCTCTTCCACGCTGCCCTGGTGCGGTGGCAGGGGGTAATAGGGTTGGGGTTGATGTCAGCTTATAATGCCAGCTGACATCAAGCCCAGGTTAGTAATGGAGAGGCGTCTATAAGACACCCCCATTACTAACCCCATAGTCAAAGTTAAAAAAAACACAAACACCCAGAATAAAGTCCTTTAATTGAAATAAAGACATAATCCTTTATTGTTCTAAATTAAACCATACTTACCGTCACGCCCATTCCAGCTGAAGCCAACGATCTCCTGCAATAAAAGAAAAATAATAAAGCAACCTCATCCTTACCTTTCCATGGTTCCCACGACAGCTTCAGCTCTGCTACATCGAGATGACAGGCTGGACCGCAGCAGAATGCTGCCATCCAGCCTCTCATCCCGCAGACACTGAGAAGCGCAGGCTTGCTTGCGCTGCTCAGCGTCTCTCTGTGATGACATCCAGATGAGCCGAGTTCATGTCCAATGAACTCGGCTCACCTCATGCACGTCACTGACAGCGTGGGAAAATTCTCAAGCTGAAGCGGTGAGTGCAGGAGAATTCTCCCACGCTGTCAGTGACGTGCATAAGGTGAGCTCATGTCCAATGAACTCAGCTCACCTCCTGCACGTCACTGACAGCGTGGGAGAATTCTCCTGCACTCAGCGCTTCAGCGTGAGAATTCTCCCGCTGAAGCGCTGCGTGCAGGAGAATTTTCCCACGCTGTCAGTGACGTGCATAAGGTGAGCTCATGTCCAATGAACTCAGCTCACCTCCTGCACATCACTGACAGCGTGGGAGAATTCTCCTGCACTAAGCGCTTCAGTGTGAGAATTCTCCCACGCTGAAGCGCTGAGTGCAGGAGAATTTTCCCACGCTGTCAGTGACGTGCATGAGGTGAGCCGAGTTCATTGGACATTAACTCGGCTCATCTGGATGCCCTCACAGAGAGACACTGTGGAGCGCAAGCAAGCCTGCGCTTCCCAGTGTCTGCGGGATGACAGGCTGGATGGCAGCGTTCTGCTGCGGTCCAGCCTGTCATCTCGATGTAGCAGAGCTGAAGCTGTCATGGGAACCATGGAAAGGTAAGGATGATGTTGCTTTATTATTTTTCTTTTATTTCAGGAGATCGTTGGCTTCAGCTGGAATGGGCGTGATGGCAAGTATGGTTTAATTTAGAACAATAAAGAATTGTGTGTTTATTTCAATTAAAGGACTTTATTCTGGGTGTTGTGTTTTTTTTAAATACTTTACTAGAAATTCATGGTGGTCATGTCTAATATTGGCGTGACCCCATGAATTTCGGGCTTAGGGCCAGCTGATAATGCCAAGCTGGCCCTAACCCCTTTATTACCCAGTGAGCCACCGCATCAGGGCCCTGGATGAGTTGGGTACAGCGCCAGAAGATGGCGCTTCTATGAACGCGCCATTTTCCGGGGTGGCTGCGGACTGCAATTTGCAGCGGGGGTGGCCCAGAAAGCTTGGGCCTCCCTGCGCTGCAGATTCCAGCCCCCAGCTGCCTAGTTGTACCTGGCTGGACACAAAAACAGGGCGAAGCCCCACGTCAATTTTCTTTAAATTATTTCATGAAATAATTAAGAAAAAAAGGGCTTACCTATATTGTTGTGTCCGGCCAGGTACAAATAGGCAGCTGGTGGTTGGGGGCAGCCCGTTCCTGCCTGCTGTACCTGGCTGGACACAAATATAGTGCGAAGCCCCACGTCAATTTTTTTTAAATTATTTCATGAATTTCCTGAAATAATTAAAAAAAAATTGACGTGGGGCTTCGCACTATATTTGTGTTCAGCCAGGTACAGCAGGCAGGAACGGGCTGCCCCCATCCACCAGCTGCCTATTTATACCTGGCCGGACACAACAATATAGGGAAGCCCTTTTTTTCTTAATTATTTCATGAATTTCATGAAATAATTAAAAAAAATTGAAGTGGGGCTTCGCCCTATATTTGTGTCCAGCCAGGTACAGCAGGCAGGAACGGGCTGCCCCCAACCACCAGCTGCCTATTTGTACCTGGCCGGACACAACAATATAGGGAAGCCCTTTTTTTCTTAATTATTTCATGAATTTCATGAAATAATTAAAAAAAAAGTACGTGGGGCTTCGCCCTATTTTTGTGTCCAGCCAGGTACAACTAGGCAGCTGGGGGCTGGAATCTGCAGCGCAGGGAGGCCCAAGCTTTCTGGGCCCCCCCCCCCGCTACAAATTGCAGTCCGCAGCCACCCCGGAAAATGGCGCGTTCATAGAAGCGCCATCTTCTGGCGCTGTACCCAACTCATCCAGGGCCCTGGTGCGGTGGCTCACTGGGTAATAAAGGGGTTAGGGCCAGCTTGGTATTATCAGCTGGCCCCAAGCCCAAAATTCATGGGGTCACGCCAGTATTAGACATGACCGCCATGAATTTCTAGTAAAGTATTTAAAAAAAACACAACACCCAGAATAAAGTCCTTTAATTGAAATAAAGACACAATTCTTTATTGTTCTAAATTAAACCATACTTACCATCACACCCATTCCAGCTGAAGCCAACGATCTCCTGCAATAAAAGAAAAATAATAAACCAACCTCATCCTTACCTTTCCATGGTTCCCACGACAGCTTCAGCTCTGCTACATCGAGATGACTGGCTGGACCGCAGCAGAACGCTGCCATCCAGTCTGTCATCCCGCAGACACTGAGAAGCGCAGGCATGCTTGCGCTCCTCACTGTCTCGCTGTGACGGCATCCAGATGAGCCGAGGTCATGTCCAATGAACTCGGCTCACCTCCTGCACGTCACTGACAGCGTGGGAAAATTCTCCTGCAATCAGCGCTTCAGCGTGAGAATTTTCCCACGCTGTCAGTGACGTGCATGAGGTGAGCTCATGTCCAATGAACTCAGCTCACCTCCTGCACGTCACTGACAGCGTGGGAAAATTCTCCTGCAATCAGCGCTTCAGCGTGAGAATTTTCCCACGCTGTCAGTGACGTGCATGAGGTGAGTCGAGTTCATTGGACATGAACTCGGCTCATCTGGATGTCGTCACAGAGAGACGCTGAGCATCGCAAGCAAGCCTGCGCTTCTCAATGTCTGCGGGATGACAGGCTGGATGGCAGCGTTCTGCTGCGGTCCAGCCTGTCATCTCGATGTAGCAGATCTGAAGCTGTCGTGGGAACCATGGAAAGGTAAGGATGAGGTTGCTTTATTATTTTTCTTTTATTGCAGGAGATCGTTGGCTTCAGCTGGAATGGGCGTGATGGTAAGTATGGTTTAATTTAGAACAATAAAGGATTGTGTCTTTATTTCAATTAAAGGACTTTATTCTGGGTGTTTGTGTTTTTTTTAACTTTGACTATGGGGTTAGTAATGGGGGTGTCTTATAGACGCCTCTCCATTACTAACCTGGGCTTGATGTCAGCTGGCATTATAAGCTGACATCAACCCCAACCCTATTACCCCCTGCCACCGCACCAGGGCAGCGTGGAAGAGCGAGGCTAAGTGCCAGAATTGGCGCATCCTATGAATGCGCCATTTCTGGGGCGGCTGACGGCTGGTGTTTCTAGCCTGGGAGGGGGCCAATATTCATGGCTCCCTTCCTGGGCTATTAATATCAGCCCCCAGCTGTCTGCCTAGCCTTTGCTAGCTATTAAATTAGGGGGGACCCCACGTCATTTTTTTGGGGGGGTCCCCCATTTTAATAGCTAGTAAAGGCTATGTATTCAGCTGGGGGCTGATATTAGTAGCCTGGGAAGCTCCGTGGGTATTACCCCCTTCCCAGGCTTCAAACATCTGCCCCAGCCGTCTGCTTAACCTCCGCTAAAGCCTAAAATTAAGGGGAACCCCACGCCAATTTTTTTAATAATAAATCCTTTATTTTAATACTAAATGACAAGTACAGTAACCAACACTATCACTGTACTTCATATATATGTGACTGACATGTTTCTATCTATCTAATCTATGTGTGATGCTCTATCTTTCTGTTCTAAATTGTCGGGTACCGCTGCTGAATTGCCGGCCGGCTTTTTTAAAGAGACAGTGCATGAAAACACTATTATTTTTTTAAATAAATCCTTTACACTAAATGACAAGTACAGTAAGCAACACTATCACTGTACTTATTATATATGTGACTGACATGTTTCTATCTATCTAATCTATGTGTGAAGCTCTATTCTTTCTGTTCTAAATTGTCGGGTACAGATGCTGAATTGCCGGCCGGCTTTTTTAAAGAGACTGTGCATGAAAACACTATTATTTTTTTAAATAAATCCTTTACACTAAATGACAAGTACAGTAAGCAACACTATCACTGTACTTATTATATATGTGACTGACATGTTTCTATCTATCTAATCTATGTGTGAAGCTCTATTCTTTCTGTTCTAAATTGTCGGGTACAGATGCTGAATTGCCGGCCGGCTTTTTTAAAGAGACGGTGCATGAAAACACTAATATTTTTTTTAATAAATCCTTTACACTAAATGACAAGTGCAGTAACCAACACTGTCACTGTACTTCATATATGTGTGACTGACATGTTTCTATCTATCTAATCTATGTGTGAGGCTCTATTCCTTCTTGTCTAAATTGTCGGGTACCGGTGTATGCCGCTGCTGAATTTGCCGGCCGGCTTTTTTAAAGAGAGTGTCTTCTGAGCAGTTTGTCAGCTTTTGGACACCTTTGCAGGTGTTTTCTATGTGTTTCTATGTGTTTTTGTTTGCCTGCCATTGGTTTTAACGGTGTTCGACGGTGTTCTAAGGTGTTCGACGAACAGTTCGACGAACAGTTCCTCGAACATCCCGGTGTTCGACGAACCGAACCGAACCCGAACACTACGGGGGTGGCTCAACACTAGTCGCTACCAAACACTGGACTTTCTCGGAGGTAGTCGGACACCTGTCCCTGGTGGCCGCAGGACTCCGCAGGGAGCAAGGAGTCGCCTTCCCGCTGACATCTCTAAGTGAGTAAAGCTTTGGCAGTTCACCCCTATGGCCTCCGGACTGTTCATTTCACGCCATAACATGCGACGCGGTGCCCGTACTCCCCGCACTGCTACCCCCTCTCTTTCCTGTTTGCCTGCCCTGAGGCCTTGCTCTGCCTGTGGGGAGCAGCGAGAACTTTAGCCGCCATGACCCCGGGCCTCAGCGGACTGCAGCGGCGCTGGTGACCCTTCACCAGGCACCACAGGTGGCGTAGTCGTTAAAATAAGTCACTCAACCCGGACAAGCCCACACCATCTCTTTCTAATGTGACGACCCTGAGCACGGGTCGGGAAAAGGCCACGGCTGCATCCCATCTCTCCATCACAGGGCCCGACACCGAGTCCCCCCATCACCCAGGGTAAAACACGGGCTTCTCTGAGTAGAGGCGTCACAGATGATCTAGTAACTGACCCAACGTGGCAGGAGGACATGCAGAGCGAGGCCAGCAGCACACCGGGTGAGGGAGGCAGAGTACCCCAACAGGCAGGAAGAAGCAGTGTGGTGGCCGCACACAGAAGGCGGGCAACAGTTCCCCGTAACACCAACACGAGAGACGTTGCCAGTACAACCTGTAGGTCTTCCAGAGTCTTGAATTTTTTTTAAAGACTCTGCTGATAACCCCAAAAAGGCCATTTGTACCACCTGCCATGCCAGCATCAGCAGGGTTGACAAAACTACCAGCCTGACCACCACCAGCATGATCAGGCACATGGCAGCAAAGCACCCGACTTTGTGGGGCGAACCCCAGAGTCCACGACCAGTGTCAGCGGGTGTCACCACTGCTTCTTCCACTGTTGTGTGTGCAATAGAACCCCCTGTTGTGTGTGCAAGGCAATCCCCTGTCCATACTGCATGCAAAGATGCCCCCAGTCTTCACTTGTTATGGCAGTTTCTCAAGAAACAGCATCAACGTCCAGGTCCATGTCCCACCGCAGCGTTCAATTGTCCATATCCCAGACCTTTGAACGAAAGCGGAAATTCGCAGCTAACGCTCCACAGGCCACAGTCCTAAATTCGCACATTTCACGACTGCTTGCGTTGGAAATGCAGCCTTTTAGGCTGGTGGAGATGGAATCCTTCCGCAACCTTATGGCGGTGGCCGTCAATCGGTACTCGGTCCCCAGCTGACACTATTTTGCCCGGTGTGCCATCCCCGCACTACACAAGCACGTGTCCCAAAAGATCTGCCGTGCCCTCAACAACGCAGTTACTGGGAGAGTCCACCTGACAACGGACACGTGGACAAGTGCTTGTGGCCAGGGACGGTACATCTCCCTGACGGCACACTGGGTAAACATAGTGGAAGCCGGGACCCAGTCGGACCTTGGGATGGAACACATCCTCCCCACACCGAGGATGGCGGGCCCTATGTCAGTCAGAGTTGCCCCCACAGTGTACAGCTCCTGCGCATCCTCCTCCTCCTCCTCCTCCTCCACCACCTCCTCCTCGTGTTCAGCCTCCATCTCAGATATCACCACATCAGTTACAAGCTGGAAGCACTGCAGTACTGCCTCCGCCAAGCGGCAACAGGCTTTGCTGAAACTCATAAGCTTAGGTGAGAAACCTCACACTGCTTGTGAGTTGTGGACAGCTGTGAAAGAGCAGGCAGATCTGTGGCTGAGACCGCTGAACCTACATCCAGGCATGGTCGTGTGTGACAATGGGCTTAACCTGGTGGCGGCTCTGAGGCGAGGCGAGATCACACACACATACCATGCCTGGCTGATGTGCTTAACCTCGTGGTTCAGCGGTTTCTTAAATCGTATCCCGAGTTGCCAGATCTGCTCATCAAAGTACACCGCCTTTCAGCTCATTTTCGCAAGTCGGCTACAGCTTTCGCCGCCCTTGCTGTGTTGCAGCAGCGTTTGCAGCTTACGTCACACCGACTGGTGTGTGATGTCCCCACACATTGGAACTCTACCCTCCACATGTTGCAAAGGATTTGTGAGCAGAAGAGAGCAGTTGTGGAGTACCAGCTGCAACAAGGCCGTCGATATTCAGGTCAGACTCCACACATAAGACCTCAGGAGTGGACCTGGATGTCTGACATATGTACCATCCTGACAAACTTTGAGGAGTCCACCAAGATGGTGAGTGGTGATGACGCCATCATTAGCGTCAGCATTCCACTTGTCTGTCTTTTGCAATGCTCTCTGCAGAGAATTAAAGAGGAGGCATTGCAGCCAGAGTATGATAAGATGGATCAAGAAGCCGTAGCGGTCGATTACACACAGCCCAGCCTCATCTCATCCCAACGTGCATTGGGGGACAATGAGGGAGAGGAGGAGGAGGAGGAGGAAGAACAGGAGCTTGTATCATGTGCTGTAGACGGTAGTACCTGTACAACTGTCATACCGTCGGTTCAGCGTGGGAGCGAGGAGGAGAAGGAGGAGGAGGAGAGCATGGTCAGTCGTCATCTTGGTGAGGACACGGAAGTCTTGCCCATTACCAGTCTGGCACGTATGGCTGACTTTATGTTACGCTGCCTTAACCGTGACCATCGCGTTGTCAAAATGTTGGGTGACAGTCACTACTGTTTGGTGACACTTTTAGACCCCCGCTACAAGGAGAACTTTCACTCTCTTATTCCTGAGGTGGAGAGGTCTACAAAAATGGGGCAGTATCAGAAGGCCCTTGCTGCAGAACTGTTAAAAAAATTCCCATCTGATCACGCTAGCGGCAGAGGTCACAGTTCGTTGACCAACCAAGGCGTACAAGCGAGAGAGAGGCAACTCCAATCCAGCAGAGGCAGGAGAACACTGTCAATGTTCTGGGACAGTTTTCTGAGACCCGCCCAGCGTACAGGCCCTGAGGCGCGGGGTACTCTCACAAGGAGAGGAAAGTTTCAAAAGATGGAGAGGGAGTACCTTGCCGACCGTACCAGCATCCTCCATGATTCCTCTGTGCCTTTTAATTATTGGGTATCGAAGCTGGATACTTGGAATTAACTCGCTCTGTACGCCTTGGAGGTCCTGGCCTGCCCTGCCCCTAGCGTGTTATCGGAGCGTGTTTTTAGTGCCAATGGAGGAATTATAACTGATAAGCGCACTCGCCTCTCAACTGACAATGCTGACAAGCTGACCCTCATCAAAATGAACAAGGGCTGGATTGGGCCATACTTCTCATCACCACCTAATGACAGCAGAGTAACATAAAGTCAAATCCACTGTGTTATTTCGGGAGGTGTATTCGCATGCACCGCTTCACACCCACACATGGGTATACGCTTCCTCATTTCGGCTGTTTTATGTTTTCTCCTTATCCTCAGCCTCCACCACCACTATACCACCAGGGTGACCGTGGTCCGTGTTGCCATTACTGAAAGTTCCTCCGTCCTTATTTTTGTCAGCTTTTGCTTGGAAGGCATAAGCAAAGACTGTGGGAGACCCTCTCCCCAATAATGGTAATAATATTTTTAAGATGCTGTACTGTATGACTCTTGGAAGGGGCATTAAAAGCGTCTTGTTAAGCTACTGCGACCTCCACCACTTTTCCGAGGGGCATTCAAACCGTCTTGTTAAGCTACTGCGACCTCCACCACTTTTCCAAGGGGCATTAAAAGTGTCTTGTTAAACCACTCTGAACTCCACAGCTCTTCCAAGGGGCATTGAAATGTTGTTTTTAATTAACTCTAACCTCCACGACTCTTCGAACGGGCATCGCACTTCCTCCTAATTTTTGGCAGTTTTTGCTTGGAAGCCATAAGCAAAGACTATGGGAGACACATTCCCCAATAATGTGAATAATGTTTGTAATATGCTGTACTGCATAGCTCTTGTAAGGGGCATTGCAAATTCCTCCGTCCTAATTTTTAGCAGCTTTTGCTTGGAAGGCATAAGCAAATACTATGGGAGACCCACTCCCCAATAATGGGAATAATGTTTGTAATATGCTGTACTGCATGGCTCTTGTAAGGGGCATTGCAAGTTCCTCCGTCCTAATTTTTGGAAGCTTTTGCTTGGAAGGCATAAGCCAAGACTATGGGAGACACACTCCCCAATAATGGGAATAATGTTTGTAATATGCTGTACTGCATGGCTCTTGTAAGGGGCATTGCAAGTTCCTCCGTCCTAATTTTTGGCAGCTTTTGCTTGGAAGGCATAAGCAAAGACTATGGGAGACCCACTCCCCAATAATGGGAATAATGTTTTTAAGATGCTGTACTGTATGGCTCTTGTAAGGGGCATTAAAACTGTCTTGATAAGCTACTGCGACCTCCACGTCTGTTCCAAGGGGCATTCAAACCGTCTTGTTAAGCTACTGGGACCTCCACATCTTTTCCGAGGGGCATTAAAACCGTCTTGTTAAGATAATGCGACCTCCACGTCTCTTCCGAGGGGCATTAAAACCGTCTTGTTAAGCTACTGTGACCTCCACGTCTCTTCCAAGGGGCTTTCAAACCATCTTGTTAAGCTACTGGGACCTCCACGTCTTTTCCGAGGGGCATTAAAACCGTCATGTTAAGCTACTGGGACCTCCACGTCTCTTCAAAGGGGCATTAAAAGCGTCTTCTTAAGCCACTCTGAACTCCACAGCTTTTCCAAGGGGCATTGAAATGTTGTTTTTAATTACCTCTAACCTCCACGACTCTTCCAACGGGCATTGCATTTCCTCCTAATTTTAGTCAGCTTTTGCTTTTCAATGCAAAGGCGAAAACTAAGGGAGACCCACTCCCCAATAATGGGTAGAAGGTTTTTAGTATACTGTAATCCACGTCTGTTTCAAGGGGAATTGCAGTTCCTCATAATTTTTGGAAAGCCTTCCATTCACTGCTTAGGCCAACAGTGTACAGGAGACCCAGTTGCTATGAATGGATAAAACGGTTTAGTTAAGGCCCTCTGACCTCCATGTCATTTCCAAGGGACATTGTAGTGCCTCAAAATTTTTGGTAGGCATTGCACTCAGTGTATGCCCTATAACTGTGTAGCCGAACCGCTCCTTTTGTTACAGAAACATATCCTACAAGACATATGTGGTTGACTGGCCTGATATTGATGTGAATGGTCCCTGTTCCTCCTGCTCTTTCTCCTTTGCCACTACCTCATCCATCATTTATCACCTGAAGCTTTGTTTTAACGGGAGTCATAGAACTGGGATAGTAGCAGGAAAACATCCAGCAATCCTCGGAGGAGGTAGGATATGCGCCAAAACGCTGACCACCTCAGGCCTAGCCGCTACTACATACATGCACTTGCATTCCAAGAAAACAAAGCAGATGCTAACTTCTATCATCATCATCATGCTCCTCACCTTGGCACTCTCAACTCCCCTGATGGAGAAGCCAGGGCCCACCGGAGAAGTCTGTTTCTCTGGTGGACTCGTCCTATGCTGCCCTAAAGCAGGCCAGGCTAAGAAAAGTGTGTGGGGGGATGTTCCAAGGAGAAATAGCGGCGGCTGGGGACAGTTTATGGACACCCGGCCGCCGGGCGGCTGGGGACTGACTATGGATACCAGGCCGCCAATGCTGCCATGACGTGGTGGCCAGATTCCGCCTCCATATGCCTAAAAGGCCCAATTTCAAGTGCAAGCAAGCAAGCAGTATAGTATTGCAGCCTGGGGGTGGGTGGGTGGGTGGCAGGCTGCAAACTTGCGCTTGCATTGCAAGTAATGGGAGAGGCAAAATTGAACACTGCCCTGGGACAAGGACTTGAACGGGGATAGTTGCAAGTCTACAATGACAGGTGCAGGGTGGGAGGCATCTTCGCATGTACCCTGAACAGGGGTTTGGCATGCACACACTACAGCAGAATAGGCTGTCCTTCCCACTAAATGCTCTGGGGAGGGCACAGGTAATGTTTTGGTATGCCCTCTTAATCTTATGTGTAAGGCACACCGGGACAAATAAGGGCGGCTGGGGACTGAGTATGGATACCTCGCTGCCGAAGCAGCCATGAGGTAGTGGCCAGCTTCGGCCTCCTTCAAACTAAAAGGCCCCATTTCAAGTGCAAGCTAGCAGTATGGCATTGCAGCCTAGGGGTGGGTGGGTGGCAGGCTGCACACTTACGCTTGCATTAAAAGAAAACAAAGCAGATGCAAATCATCATCATCATGCTCCTCACCTTGGCACTCTCAACTCCCCTGATTGAGAAGCCAGGGCCCACCGGAGGAGTCTGGTTCTCTGGTGGGCTCGTCCAATGATGCCCTAAAGCAGGCCGGGATAAGAAAAGTGTGTGGAGGGAAATTGACAGGAGAAATAGGGGCGGCTGGGGACCGTTTATGGACACCCGGCTACCACCAGGCGGCTGGGGACCGAGTATGGACACCCGGCCGCCCCCTGGCGGCTGGGGACCGAGTGTGGACACCCAGCCGCTGGGCGGCTGGGGACTGAGTACTGATTCCAGGCCGCCAACACAGTCATGACGTGGTGGCCAGATTCCGCCTCCACATGCCTAAAAGGCCCAATTTCAAGTGCAAGCAGTATGGTATTGCAGCCTGGGGGTGGGTGGGTGGCAGGCTGCACACTTACGCTTGCATTCCAAGAAAACAAAACAGATGTTAACTTCTATCATCATCATCATGGTCCTCGTCTTGGCACTCTCAACTTCCCTGATGGAGAAGCCAGGGCCCACTGGAGGAGTCTGGTACTCTGATGGGCTCATCCAAAGCTGCCCTAAAGCAGGTCAGGCTAAGAAAAGTGTGTGGGGGGGAAGTTGACAGGAGAAATAGGGTCGGCTGGGGACCGTGTGTGGACACCCGGCCACGGGGCGGCTGGGGACTGAGTATGGACACCCCGCCGCCCTCTGGCGGCTGGGGACCAAGTGTGGACACCCGGCCGCCGGGCGGCTGGGGAGTGAGTATGGATACCAGGCCGCCAGTGCAGCCATGACGTGGTGGCCAGATTCCGCCTCCACATGCCTAAAAGGCCCAATTTCAAGTGCAAGCAAAAAGTATAGTATTGCAGCCTTGGGGTGGGTGGGTGGTTTGCTGCATATTTGCGCTTGCATTGCAAGGAATGGAGGAGGTACAATTGAACACTGCCCTGGGACAAGAACTTGCACGGGGATAGTTGCAAATCTGCATCTTCTGATGCGGCAAGGATGACTTCTGATGGGCACACTTTTAGGCAGTGACCTGGGTGTCAGAGATGCTTCCAGAGATCTTCCCCATGCTGTTCCCATGTCTTTTCAGCACTGTATGCATGTGTCACACAGCACATGGCCAGATAAGGTTGTAAAATGTTAAAATGACATTTCCCGGTGAATGCATTTGTCACGGTTGAAAGCAATACAAAAGTGCAAAAACGCATAAAAAATGCTACTTGTGAACATAGCCCAAGGTGTGGAGAAGTATTTTTTTTTGGTTATTTATTTTACCTTATACACAAGTCTTTACCCTTGAAAGGAACTTCCTTGACATACAGTATTTCATAGGAAAGCAGTTTCAGTTTTGTTTTTGAACGTTTTATTGTGAGCCCTTAAAAGTGGCTTAATACCTCTGACCACGTTGTTGACAGCAGTGCCTGGGGGTCAAATGCTTCCTGGGGCGATCCCCATGTTTTCCCCATTTCATTTGAGCACTGTCACTATCGTTTTGGGCACTTGTTAGGCTTTTAAAAGACTGCCGGGAGTGCCGCCGCAAAAATGCTCGGGTCTCCCATAGACTAACATTGGGCTCGTTGCTCGGGTCGAGCACCCGAGTTTCACGGCGAGCTTGGGCCGAGCTTCGAGCACCCGAGCATTTTAGTGCTCGCTCAAAACTACTCATTTCCAGCAGATGACACCAATATAAAAAAAAAAACAGAAAGGCAGTAAGATGGCAAAAATCAACAATTTGATGGCCACATCCATGTCCCCTAATTGATGCTCTCCTCATTTTTGGAAGTGTTTTTTATTCGAAAAGAGATGACTGGAGAATAGATTTATTTCCAACAGTTCTAGAAAAAACACAGCGATCCAGAAAATTATTTCTTTGGCCTACAAATGGCAAGGAGATGGCTAATGGCAATTATTTACTTCTCAGATTACTAAAAAACACACAGCGGTCCAGAAAAATAATTTCTTTAGCATAAAAATGGCATCGAGATGGCTGATGACAAGTATTTATTTGCAACACTAATAGAAAAAAAAAAACGGTCCAGAAAAATCATTTCTATGGCCTGCAAATGCCAACAAAATGGCTTGTGCCAATTATTTATTTTCAACATTACTAGAAAACACACCTAAGCTTAAAAGCACAGAACTCCCACAGGCAAGGGGTGCAAAGTACACACAGCAGCTTAAAGGAACAGTATTCCCACAGGCAGGGGGATTACAGAGTACACAGAGTGGCTTAAAGGAACAATACTCTCTCAGGCAGGGGGTTGCAGAGTACACACAAAGGCTTAAAGGCGCAGTACTCCCAAATATATGGGTTGCAGAGTTCACACAGCAGCATTTTGGCACAGTACTCCCACAAATATGGGTTGCGGAGTACACACAGCGGCTTTTTTTTCAGAGCGCACAATCCGAATCTGTCTCTCACTCCAGCTGCACCTTATCCCTACAGTAATAAGAGCAGAATGGCGGTGACACTCATGATCTGGTCTTAATACAGTCTTGATTAGTCTGACGAACCCGAACAAGAAACCGGAAGTAGAGTATAAAGTCCATGTTTGGGGTTTGGTATCGGACCCCGAACTTAACTGTTCGGGTTCACTCACGGTCCAGCAGTTTGTCCGGTTCACCGTACTCCGCCTTCTCTCAGCACAGCAGCCAACCCTCAGTCCCGTAAAAGATTGTTTCCTCCTACACATAACAAAGCTAAGAGGTTGAACTCCACCATCTCCAATCTTTTGGCCACAGAAATGATGTCAGGCCCTAATTTTTTTGAACTGTGAACACTCCTGTATGGCTGCTTTTTTACTGAGGAGTAAACTGGAGAATCTGGAGGAAACCCCCACAAACACAGGGAAAACATACAAACTACTTGCAGATGTTGTCCTTGATGGGATTTGAACCCAGGACTCCAGCGCTTCAGTGCTAAACACCAGTGCTAAACACTTAGCCACCGTGCTGCTCTCTCTGTTCTCCCAACTCTCATATCTAACATGCTGGAGAAACTTGCACCTAAGGCCACTCTGTGTCTTCGGCTCATTTGTAGGAAACTAATGTTTGGGCAGCCTCTCAGTCTACCAAATAAAATTCCTGAGAAGGAAAGTGTGGATGGCTTTGCTTCTGGTACTGGGTTCACTGCTAATACCATGGCGTTGTGCCATAATTCACTGGAAATATTCCAGGCTAGGTGGAGACAAGCTCATTCCCACAAAAAAGTACCAGCAGCTAGCTAAGGAGATGGTGGCCTATATCCTCATAAAGGAGTTAGCTCGTTGACTAGGAGACTGACCCCCACTGCTGTCTACCTTGTGAACATTGTGTTGAAGCTTGCAAGGTGTCACGGGTTTACCGTAACAGAGAGGAGCCAGAAGACCACAACATCTGATTCCTCCCACTCCTGCAGTCATTAGAAGCCTTTCGCCTTCATATTATTCGATTCACTGGTTAATCTGCTCAGTTGTAAGCTCCTGGAAACTTACCGTGATTTGGGCTCTCAGCAGATTTGTCCTGTGCATCTCACCTACTGTGTACCGCTGTACCCCAACACATCAGATTGTCGCCTACTGTGGAAACCTTGAAAAGGAAGCTGAAGACCCACTTCTTCTGACAAGCATGCAATCTGCGGTAACCCTCACTCCTGCATACTGCTGCACAACTAGCTGTACCCTGACCTACTGTATCCTCATCCATCTCTTGTAGATTGTTTGTGCATCCACGCGGGCAGGGTCCTCTCTCCTCTTGTGATCCCTTTTCACATGTAAAGCACCATGGAATAAATTTCATTGTAAAAATAATAATTATAGTTCTTGTACTCTAGGTCAATTGATGGCACTTTCCAGGTGTCTACCCCTAATTTGATGTGTTTTGGCAGCTTTTGGGCCTGTTTGAAGGTGTTGTATATGCGTATTTTTTGCCCTCCCCCCATTGAATCCTGTGGCGTTCGAAAATGTTCGAATATTCGACAAATCATTTTTAGACTATTGCAATTTCAAAGAACGTAATTCGAACTGAATATTGAAACATTCGCTCATCCTTAATGGAGACCCAACCAGGAGTGTTCACATTTAAAAAAATTAGGGCCTGACACCACTATTTCCTTGGCCAACTAATTGGAGATGGTGGAGTTCAATCTCTTAGCTTTGCAATGTGTAGGAGAAAGCAATCTTTTACGAGACCTCCTCTATGGGACCAAGGGCTGGCTACACTGGTTAGAGAGGATGGAGTATGGTGAACTGGACCGTGAGTGAGGTGCAGGCAGAGATGTTACGGTGAATTGAGAAATATGTGGTGTCCTAGGTGAAGCAAACACAGCAAGCATGTTCGCTTCCATTACAGCTGACGGGCTCTCACTCAGCCTGACCGGAGGGGGTAAAGAACTGAAGGTTCTGCAGTCAGAGACCTGCATGACAAAACTTGGCATTGTAACAGAGGAGGAAAAAGAAGCAGTAGATGCGATTAATGGGGCAGCTGATGGTTGTTGAGGTCCGCTGGTCCGTATTTTATCGCAGTGAGATTGCCAGTGTAAAGATTGTAGATTGCGCAGGTGAAGGTTCATGCATGTAGTAGTCAAATTATTGCACTTTTTCCCTCTACTGAGTGTTTTTTTCTTGTAAAGTTTGCAGATAACGTGAGTTGGCTCATCCTTTGAGCTGCAGACCCGCGACTGCTGCTGGCCACAGCCACAGTTGTGGCTAAGGATGCAGTGCTCATCACGGTTGCATCACTCAATGAGTGTGCCGTAGGACGCAAGTTAACCTCCTCTTCTTCCTCCTCCTCCACCTCCTCAGATAAGCTACTCAGCTGCATGCCTCTGGGTTCACACCAAGCGGGATCCACAACCTCAACATCATCCAATGTGTTATTCTATTCTTCGCCCTGACAGTCACCCTCTACCTCTTCTTTCCCTGACCGCACAGTACAGTCTGCGTGACCTACCCTCACCCAGGGGTTAATGTCTGGGGACAAGGGTCAGGAACAATATTTGCCCCAAAGAATTTTAAGCTCAGATGTAATCTACTTTCTATACCAATTGTGACTTTATCATGTCTGTGTGTGTGTGTGAACACCCCTGTGTGGAGAATAATATCTGCACCAAAGAATTAAAAGATGAAATATAGCCTTTTATATTCCTCAGTAGAAATAAAACCAATTTCTAATTTATCATGTGTACCTCTGTGAGGACAATATCTACACCAAAAAATTAATTTCAATAGAGATTAACTATTAAAATGGTGACCAACACCTATTCCACTACAGCCAACCCAGTAGATGGAGACTCAATCAGGAGTCTTCACATTTCCCTAAATTAGGGCCTAGCACCACCAAAGTGGCATCAATTTCACCAGAGTAGAAGTAGTCTAAATGGAGACCAAAACCTCTTCCACTACAGCCAACCCAATAGATGGAAACCCAATCAGGATTCTCCACATTTCCAAAAATTAGTGGCAGATACCAGCAAAGTGGCATCAATTTCAGTAGAGTAGAAGTAGTATAATGGGGAATGACCCCTCTTTCACTACAGCCAACCCAGTAGATGGAGACTGAATCAGGAGTGTTCACATTTTAAAAAATTAGGGCCACAGACCACCATTTCCGTGGCCAACAGATTGGAGATGGTGTAGTTCAACCTCTTAGCTTTGTCATGTGTAGGAGGAAACAATATTTTATGTGACCACAACTGTGGGTCCGAGGGCTGGCTGCAGTGCTTAGAGAAGGCGGAGTACGGTGAACCAGACAAACTGCTTGGCCATGAGTGAGGTGCAGGCAGAGATGTTGCGGTGGATTGAGAAACATGTGATGTGCTCAGTGAAAAAAACGCAGCAGGCATATCTGCTTCTGTTAGAGCTGACCGGCTCTCACTCAGCCTGACTGGAGTAGGTATACAACCTGAGGTTCTGTGGTCTGAGCCTTTCATGACAATACTTGGCACTGTAACAGAGGAGAAGGTAGAAGGAGCAGGTGCATTTGATGGGGAGGCTGATGGTTGATAATTGAAAACCAATTTTTGAGTTTATCATGTTTGTGTACTCCTGTGTGGAGAACAATGTCTGCACCAAAAAAATAATTTCACTAGAGTATAACTATTATAATGGGGACCAAAACCTCTTCCACTGCAGCCAACCCAGCAAATGGAGACCCCACCAGGAGTGTTCACATTAAAAAAAATTAGGGCCTGAAACCACCGAAGTGGCATCAATTTCATTAGATTTTAAGCAGTATAATGGAGATAGACACCTCTTCCACTACAGCCAACCCAGTAGATGGAGATCCCATCAGGATTCTCCACATTTACAAAAATTAGTGGCGGACACCAGCAAATTGGCATCAATTTCACTACAGTAGGAATAGTAGATTTAGAAATGACACCTCTTCCACTACAGCCAACCCAGCAGACTCAATCAGGAGTCCACCATCCTCTCCAGGCGCTCACCACATGTCAGACTTGTACTCTGATGTGCTGATGCACAAGCTGGTCTAAAAAAATTGTAAAAGGACTCACAGAAATTACTTTTGCCACTTACACTACTGCTGCTGCTAATATTTTGGCATTGAAGAATTGACATGCCGGAGGTTGGAAATGTAGAGCTGTGATGCACTCTGTGTGCCTCACTACTTTCTTGGGGAAATCCTATCTTAAGGTTGTGTAAAAGCAGGTTTCGATACTCCAGCATTTGCGGGTCCCTTTCCATGGCAGGAAGCATCTGGAAAAATTTACTCTTATAACGTGGATGTAACAGAGTGGCAACCTAGTAGTCAGCACTAGTGTTGAGCCACCCCCGTAGTGTTCGAGTTCGGTTCGGTTCGTCGAACACCCGTGTGTTCGCCGAACTGTTCGCCGAACACCTTCGAACACCGTTAAAACCAATGGCAGGCAAACAAAAACACATAGAAACACATAGAAAACACCTTCAAAGGTGTCCAAAAGCTGACAAACTGCTCAGAAGACACAACTAACACATGGAAAAGTGACAAGTACATATAGTCATGCGAAAAGAAAAGAGGTGGAGGAGTAAAAGGAGGGGGAGACACAGATATAGGTATGTCATGCCCTTCTAAAATCCAAAAAGTGAGAAGCCGACACGGCCAGTCCGCTCCTGCCCGTGCCACCTCCGTGTCGCTGGGTTTGTGCCAGAGCCGCGGTGAACCCTGACGGCCAGCCCCCCTCTCCCAATACTGGTGCCTGTCCGCTGGTGGGTCGAGCGAGCCCCCCTGTGGTGGAGGCAGCTCTAAGCTTTTTAATTTAAATTGTCTCTCTAATTTGAATGAATACACTTTAAATCCATTTACAAGGATCTATTGGAGGGCAAGTCTCATGCCAGCAGCCGCGTAATTCCAGCTCCAGTAGCGTCCACTAAAGCTGCTGCAGTTAAAAAGCTTTTATAAGGATCGAGCTCGGCTGTCCACCGCAAGGCATCCTACTGCCAGTCCCAGCCCCTATGCCTTGGGGTGCCTCCTGATGCTCTTCACTGAGTATCCCGTGGTCCCGAAGCATTTCCTTTGAAAAAATTAAGTGTCCAAACTACAGGTGGTGTAGCTTGCTTAACATCCGGGATAATCCGCTGACTAGCAGACACTGCTACTAGGCACAAAGTATTTCCTGGGCTAGATGCAGTTAAAAATTTGTAATTAGATACTCTCGTTGGATGCTGAGAAAGCATTCCATAGAGTCTCCTGGCACGCCATATATGATTCTCTTAAAAAGCTTGGGGTAGGGGTCTAGGGGACCCTTTTATAGCCAAAATCATGGCCCTGTATCGCAATACGTCACCTAGGCTGAAGATAAATGGAACTGTAGCACCCTGAGGGCTCGGTTGCTACAGAGGTATTGCACCTCACCCAGAGGTGTGATATCTCACTCTCGGGTAAGGATGGAGTGTGGATCAGGACCCGACACCTGCATGCATTACACCACATTGCCGTGGGGCAGGGCGACCAATATGCCCCTGAGATGGGCACGACAGTCCCTGTCCCTGGCTGGAGTGGGGGGAGGGAACACTGAGGAAGGGTAACCCTGTAGTGCAGGAGCAGGGAGGAAGCAGTTCCTGGGTGCATTGAGAAGGGAGTATAAAAGGTGGGCACCATCTTAGTTCAGTGCAGAGAAGTCTGAGCAGAAGTGACAAGGAGCAGGGGCTCTGCATGAGCTCTGCTCCGGAGGCGGGCCTAGTAACAGAGGCCCAGGCCTGGAAGAGGGAGAAGGCTCCAGGAACGAGGAACGAAGGGATCCCATGGGTGCGGACGGGCGAGTCGCCACCGCACGCCCGAATCCACCTGCGTGGAGGGGTCAGGCCAAAGGGGGAGACCGGCCCCCGAAACTAGTGGAGGCAGGAAACGACCCTCAGCTAGAAACCGGAGGCTGTGACATTTTATGTGGTGCAGCCCCTCGCTACACCCGCTAGGAAGGCACCACACAAGGTCAGGGAAACTGGCGCCAAGTTTACCAAGAGGAGGCCCGAGGCAGCCGGACAGAAGGGTTGGTAAGAAAGGTCAGACAAAGGACACACAAAGGGGGTCCTGTGAAGCGCTCCAAAGTTATCTGGGAGTTGTCTGAGCCCCTCACCTGGTGAGCACAGTACGACGTGGGCAGCAGTTACCTGCAGACGTGGTCTGGATAATAAGAACTGTGAGTAAAGACCCTGGACTGCATCACTGACTCCGTGTCGTTACTGCTGCTGCCCTGCACCATCACCCCCATCCTCCGCATACACTGCCCTGAGGCTATACTCCTCCCGTGGGGAGTTATGCTACGCTCTGCTGCACCCACAACACCAGCCTCAGCGGTCTGCCCTGAAGCGGCGGTTCACTCTGACCGCAATCCACGGGTGGCGCAGTCGGACATTTAAACATCAAAACCACATAAATAGTTCCGCCACTGGTTTGACCGCCCTGAGCCACGGAACTGGGTCGCCGCCACGGAGACTACAACCACCAGCATCCACCAAAAAGGGTCCGGCTCCGGGTGTCCAAAGGCCCAGGGGGTGCATCAGAACATTTTCATCACCTTTCACAATCACCAATGGGACAAGGCAGGGATGTCCTCTGTCCCCTCTCTTATACATCCTAGTGACGGAGCACCTGCTCTCATCAATTCGCCATAACCCCAATATTAGGTGGATTGAGGTGGGAGGCACCGAGTACAAGTGCTTTCTATTTGCTGATGATGTCCTAGTATATATCACTCAATCACATATATCCATCCATGCTGTTATGGCTGAAATAGATCACTTTGTTACATGGTCAAATTTTAAAATCAATGCAGCGAAGTCTGAGGCCCTCGATGTCTCCCTCCCCAAATCCATACAGGATTCCATCCAGTCCAACTTTCCCTTTGCCTTGCCCTCACAGGGTATCAAATACTTAGGAATTCCTATTCATAGAGACCTCTCCCATCTATGTTATCTTAATTTTGGGCCCTTTATAGAACAACTTTATACAGACCACGGTTGGCAAGTTAGAACTGTAAGATTCACTGCGTGAACCACTGTTTTTTTGTGGAAAAGCACATGTACACTGTGTTCCAAATTATTATGCAAAAAGTGTTTAGTAGTGATAAGGGAAGAATTTGTTTGTTTGTCAGTTAAACTCATTGATGATGATGTGTGTCAGGGCTCTTTATATCACTGTAAGCAATTGCAGACACCTGTGCTAATTAGTTTGGCAGGTGTGTCCAATGAAAGGCAAGACTACTTAAGAAGGCTGTCCCACATTATTAAGCAGCCTACATTTTCTGCCAAAATGGGAAAGAAAAAGGATGTGTCGGCTGCTGAGAAGCAGCAAATTGTGGAGTGTTTAGGTCAAGGCATGACTACAATCAACATTGTGCGATGATCAGGATGAAGTGTCTTGGCAATCAAGAAGTATGTAGCTGATTCACAGTACACACGTGTGCGTGCTGATAAGGGCAAATTGAGGACTCTTTCCTACAGGCAATTACGTCAGGTTAAAAGAGCAGCGGCAAAAAAGCCTTGTCATAGCAGCAGACAAGTTTTTGAAGCTGCTGGTGCCTCCAACGTCCCCCGAACAACAAGATGCAGGGTCCTTCAGAGGTTTGCAGCTGTGCATACGCCATCCTGTCCACCTCCTCTATCCACTTCACACAAGCAGAAACGGCTCCAGTGGGCCAAACATTACATGAAGACTGATTTCAAAACTGTTTTGTTCACGGATGAGTGCCATGCAACGCTCGATGGTCCAGATGGATGGAGTGGAGGATGGCTGGTTGATGTACACCCCACGCAAACACGGCTACAGCGCCAACAAGGAGGAGGTGGAGTAATGTTTTGGGCTGGAATCATGGGGAGAGAGATTGTCGGCCCCTTTAGGATCCCTGAAGGGGTAAAGATGAACTCCATAATGTATGTGGAGTTTCTCAAACAGCACTTCCTGCCATGGTTCAAGAAGAAGAACCGTGTATTCCACAGCAAGATCATTTTTCTGCATGATAATGCACCATCTCATGCTGCACATAAAACATCTGCATCTCTGGCTGATATGGGCATAAAAGGGGACAAACTTATGGTGTGACCCCCATGCTCCCCTGACCTCTACCCCATTCAGAACCTCTGGAGCATCATCAAAAGGAGTGTCTATGATGGTGGGAGGCAGTTCACATCTAAGCAACAGCTCTCGGAGGGTATTCTGTCCTCATGCAAAACAGTTGAAGCAGAAACCATCCAAAACCTGACAAATTCAATGGACGAGAGAGTTCAGAAGCTCCTTTCAAACAAGGGGTTCTATGTGAAAATGTAACATCACCTAGAATAAAGTTTTGAGTTGAAAACTGTTTGATTTCAGTTTCTAATAACCTGCTAATGCTTATAATTTCAAAAATGACAATTTTTTTGGTCTTTATTAAAATGAAAAGGTTGATCGAAAAGTTTTGGGGTATCTAAGTGTGGCAACCCAGTAGTCAGGATTACTTCGAATTCTGTCAATATGAGGGTCATGTTGCAGGTAGTGCAGCAAGAAGGCACTTATGTGTCTTGCACATCTCGGAGCTCCAAAATTATTTTCCGGGCTAGATGCAGCTAAAAATTATTATTAATTTTAAATCTGGTGGAGCTTAGTATAGATGGCCTAATAGAATCAGTGCTGCACATTGCTACAAAGCCCAAATTATTTTCCAGCCAAGGTACAGATAAACATGATTAGTAATTTTAAATCTGGTGGAGCTTAGTATAGATGGCCTAATTGTTAGAACCTTGTTCTTAGTTTTTTTCCTTTGCTGGTCACATGACCTTGTTGGCCTATTTAATCCTGCTCCGCCCTTCTGGCTTTGCTGGACTTCATTGTTTAACTACTTTCTAGCTAGCCTGTGCCCTGTATCTAACTCTGTTAGTTTGCTTGGTCTACGGACCTCTATGTTCTATATATTTTGTTTGTTCGTCTGTCTGCTACTATTTCTGTTAGGAGGTGTCCCATTTTCCTCCCAGTCCTTAGTACTTGTAGGGATTCCTTCCCCACATCTATAGGTCTCCGTACAGACTAGCTTAGGACTTTAGCAGGTCTGATCGCAGGATCAGGTCCCCTGTTACATCGTAGGGATTAAGCTGAGTTCTATCGTAGGGACAGATCTCCTCTCTTTCCTTAGCTCTGGTAGCAGAACATAACAGTAAGTCCAGCCCAGCAAATGCTCTAAGGAAAGATTTTTTTTTCTGTTTCATCATGGTGTCGGTTCTGGATTTGGCTAAACACCTGCAGGGACTCTCTTTGGAGGTGACTAAGCTCCGTCAGCACGTGAGTAACTGTCCTGGAGCACATTTCTTGGAGCCTAAGGTACGTTTGCCGGATTTATTTTTTGGTGAACACCGAGAATTTTTTTCATTTAAAAATGCTTGCTTATTGTATTTTCGTTTGAGACCCAAGTCCTCTGGGGATGATTCCCAGCGCATAGGGTTTATAATGTCACTTTTGCGCAAAGAGCCTCAGGAGTGGGCCTTTTCTTTGCAACCTAGTGATACATGCTTCAGATCAGTGGATAGTTTTTTTTTCTGCTTTGGGACTATTATATGATGATCCTGACCGTGTCGCATCAGCTGAGACTGAGTTAAGACGTTTGAGACAGGGATCAGGTAATGTGGAAAAATATTGTACTTATTTCCGTCGATGGTCTACTCAAACAGGGTGGAACGATTCTGCTCTGAAAAGTCTATTTCTTGCTGGGCTCAGTGAAAGGGTTAAAGACCTGCTAATTGCTTATCCTACACCTGAAGATTTGCAACAGGCTATGCAATTAGCTATACGGGTGGATAGGAGACTGCGTGCAAGGGTTAATGAGAGCAAATCCTCTGCTATGTCAGTTTCTGGTTATGAGAATGTGTGTACTAACAGTGGTGAATCGATGGAGATTGGAGCGATGGCACCTCGCTCTCAAGAAAAAGATCGCAGATTTTCTGAAAGCTTTTGTTTCTATTGCGGAAAATCTGGTCATTTGATTAAAGACTGTGAGCTTCGTATCAAGAAAGAAAAAAAAATGGTCAGTCATGCCCGTATTGCCTGTTTAAATTCCAAGGGTGTATTTTTAGCTGCTTCCACGATTGCTCAGGAAAAATTAATGGAATTTCGGGTGTTTGTTGATTGTGGGTCTACTCTGAATGTAATTGATGGGGGATTCTTGGAAAGACTCAATTTAAAACCCGAACCTTTATCATCCCCCATTGCTGTGGTCTCTGTGGATGGTTCCCCTTTGAAGAATATTACTCTCAAGGTCTGTGAATTTCCTCTCACTATTAATGGTGTTCACCATGAGAAATTGGATTTGGTAGTGTTGAATAACTTGCCTTCTCCAGTAATATTGGGATTGCCCTGGTTAAAATTTCACAATCCTGTACTGGATTGGTCTACCAGTGAAATTAAATCCTGGAGCCATAAATGTTATGACAAGTGTTGTAACGGGCGTATTGCAGCTTTGGATAGGGGAGAATTGCCTGTTCCTATTCAGGATTTTTGGAGAGTTTTTTCTGAGAAGGAATCGCAGGTTTTGCCTCCCCATAGAGACTATGATTGTTCTATTGAATTTGTCCCTGGAGTGACTCTTCCTAAAAGTCATTTATTTAACCTTACTATTCCTGAGAGAAAGGCTTTGGAGGAATACATACAGACAAGTTTGGCCGCCGGTCACATTAGGCCCTCTAAGTCTCCTGTGGCGGTTGGATTTTTTTTTGTAAAAAAAAAAGGACGGCGGTTTACGTCCTTGTCTGGATTTTCGTGAGATTAACAAAATTACTGTACGCAATCCTTACCCACTGCCATTGATTCCTGATCTGTTTAATCAGTTAATGGGGGCCAAGTGGTTCTCTAAAATTGACCTTAAGGGGGCATACAATCTGTTGCGCATGAAGAAGGGTGACGAATGGAAGACTGCTTTTAACACTCCTGTGGGTCATTTTGAGAATCTGGTTATGCCTTTTGGTCTTACTAATGCTCCTGCATTTTTTCAGAATCTTATTAATGACACCCTTAGACCTTTGATCGGCAAAAATGTGGTTGTGTATTTGGATGACATTTTGATTTATTCGCCGGATCTGGAGTCTCATTGGCGGAGCGTACGTGAGGTATTACAGTTGTTAATGGACAATTCGCTTTTTGCTAAGCTGGAGAAATGTGAGTTCACTGTACAGAGAATTAGTTTTTTGGGCTACATTATCTCCAGCGAAGGTTTTAAGATGGACCCGCTTAAAGTTCAAGCTGTACAGGAATGGCCTAGGCCTATTGGTTTGAAATCGATACAGAGGTTTTTGGGTTTCGCCAATTATTACAGAAAATTCATAAAAAATTTTTCTAGTATTGTCAAACCTCTGACCGATCTCACCAGGAAAGGTGCTGATGCGGTTCAGTGGTCTTCTGAGGCCATTGAAGCTTTTGTGTATCTCAAGGAGAGGTTCACCTCTGCTCCCATCCTTATGCAGCCTGATGTGACTAAGCCGTTTTTGGTTGAGGTTGATGCTTCCTCTGTGGGGGTTGGCGCAGTATTGTCTCAGGATAACGGGGATGGATTACATCCCTGTGCCTATTTTTCAAAATTTTTTTCGGAGACTGAACTGAATTACGATATTGGTAATCGGGAATTATTGGCTATTAAACTCGCATTTGAACACTGGCGCCACTTCTTGGAAGGTGCGGAATTTCCCGTTCAGGTTCTTACGGATCATAAAAATCTGATATATCTTGATGCTGCCAAGCGCCTGAATGCCCGTCAGGCTAGGTGGGCACTGTTTTTCTCGCGGTTTAATTTCTCCGTTACTTACATCCCTGGTACTAAGAATGTTAAGGCGGATGCCTTGTCTCGCAGTTTTTCTCCCATAGTCGGTGCTGAGAAAGAGGAGAACATTTTACAAGAAGGTGTTGTGATAGCTGCTTTGGACTCCGTTTTGGAAGATGAGATTCTTAAAGCACAGGAGAATGCCCCATCTAACACTCCTCATGGGAGGTTGTTTGTGCCTGGGACCTTTAGGAGAGATTTGTTTGTTGAGTGTCACGAATCTCGGTTGGCAGGTCATCCCGGAATCTCTGAGACCAAGAGACTGGTGGGTCGCAGTTTTTGGTGGCCTGGATGGCAGAAGGAAGTCATTAAGTGGGTGCGCCAATGTACTATTTGTGCTAGATCTAAGTCCTCACATACTCCTGCTGCGGGGTTGCTTTGTCCTTTGGAGGTTCCCAGTGCTCCTTGGACACATTTGGCTATGGACTTTATAACTGACCTTCCCCCCTCTGAGGGTTTTACTGTCATCTGGGTGGTCGTGGACCGTTTTAGCAAGATGTGTCACTTGGTTCCCTTCGTCAAACTGCCCTGCGCTAAAACTCTCGCTAAGGCCTTTGTCAAGGAAATTGTCAGACTTCATGGCGTTCCTACTGACATTGTTTCTGATAGAGGTCCTCAGTTCGTGGCTCGTTTTTGGCGTGCCTTTTGTGACAGGTTGGGAGTTCATTTGTCGTTCTCGTACGGATATCATCCTGAATCTAATGGCCAGACAGAAAGGAAAAACCAGGATGTTGAGCAGTTCTTGCGTTGTTTTGTGGCAGACAATCAAGAGGGGTGGTCTGAGTTTCTGCCACTTGCTGAATTTGCTCTGAACAATCATACATCTTCTTCTGCTGGTTGTTCGCCTTTTTTTTGTTGTTCTGGGAGACATCCGTCGTTTGGGTCGTTCTCCAAGTTGGGATCTGCCGTGCCTGAGGAGGAGAATTTTTCCGGTGATTTGGAGAGAGTTTGGATGGATGTGCGTGGTAATCTTCAGGAGGCCAACAGAAAATCTAAAGACTACTTTGATAGGAAACGACAGGAGGTTTTGTTCGCTGTTGGTGACATGGTTTGGTTGTCCTCTAGGAATCTGCGGTTGAGGATTCCTTCTAAGAAATTGGGTCCCAAGTTTGTAGGGCCCTTTAAGGTGCTTCAGGTTGTCAACCAATCTGCTGTTAGGTTGGAGGTTCCTACCTCCTGGAGAATTAATCCGGTATTTCATGTCTCTCTGTTGAAAAAAGCTGTTGTGTCGGATTGTGACGCCTCTGCCTCTGTTCCTCCGGTGGTGGAGGACAGGGAATATGAAATTTCTCGCATCCTTAACTCTAGACAGTATAGAGGTAGTTTGCAGTATCTTGTGGCCTGGAAAGGTTTCGGACCCGAGGATAACTCTTGGGTGAGGTCGGATGATGTTTCCGCGTCCAGACTTATCAGAGCATTTCACAGGAGATTTCCTGATAAGCCTGGTCCTAGGGGATCCGGAGGATCCTCTTAGAAGGGGAGGTACTGTTAGAACCTTGTTCTTAGTTTTTTTCCTTTGCTGGTCACATGACCTTGTTGGCCTATTTAATCCTGCTCCGCCCTTCTGGCTTTGCTGGACTTCATTGTTTAACTACTTTCTAGCTAGCCTGTGCCCTGTATCTAACTCTGTTAGTTTGCTTGGTCTACGGACCTCTATGTTCTATATATTTTGTTTGTTCGTCTGTCTGCTACTATTTCTGTTAGGAGGTGTCCCATTTTCCTCCCAGTCCTTAGTACTTGTAGGGATTCCTTCCCCACATCTATAGGTCTCCGTACAGACTAGCTTAGGACTTTAGCAGGTCTGATCGCAGGATCAGGTCCCCTGTTACATCGTAGGGATTAAGCTGAGTTCTATCGTAGGGACAGATCTCCTCTCTTTCCTTAGCTCTGGTAGCAGAACATAACACTAATAGAATCAGTACTGCACACTGCTACAAAGCCCAAATTATTTTCCAGCCAAGATACAGATAAACATGATTAATAATTTTAAATCTGGTGGAGCTTATTATAGATGGCCTAATAGAATCAGTGCTGCACACTGCTACAAAGCCCAAATTATTTTCCAGCCAAGATACAGATAAACATGATTAGTAATTAGAAATCTTAAAACGGTTGGTGAGGTGATTTTAACCAATCATCAAGCTTTTACTCTCCCCAGGATGACACAGGGGTAGAAAAGTCGTTTCAGATCCATGATTTGTTCATCTTTATGAACGTGAGTCTGTCTACATTATCAGTGGAGAGCCGCGTGCGCTTATCTGTCAGCACACCACCAGCAGCGCTGAACACACGTTCAGACAGAACGCTGGCTGCGGGGCATGACAAGATCTCCAAGGCGTAAGTGGCTAGCTCCGGCCATTTATCCAGATTGGAAGCCCAAAAAGAGCAAGGGTCCAGTGACACAGTCATGGCTTCAATGTTTACTTGGAGATACTCCTGTACCATCGTCTCAAGGCGTTGACTATGTGTCAGACTTCTTGTCTCCTGTGGCCTTGCAAAGGATGGGCTAAAAAAGTGGTGAAATGATTGCGCAAAATTGATGTTACCAGCAGATACTGTGGTTCTGTTATGGTTTGAGTGCTGAACACTTGACGGTCCCACGGTTGGCAAGTTGGAACTGTGAGATTCACTACGTGCACCACTGGTGTTTTGTGGAAAAGCACATGTAAGATTCTGCAACAGTCTCTGCTGATACTCCTGCATGCGTGCATCCCTTTCTATGGCAGGAATAATTTCTGCAAATTTACTTTTGTACCGGGGATCTAACAGTGTGGCAACCCAGTAGTCAGGATTATTTCTAATTCTCACAATTCGAGGGTCATGTTGCAGGTAGTGCAGCAAGAAGGCACTCATGTGTGTTGCGCATCCAGGAGCACCAAGTCCCTGTTGTGTTGGTGGCGAGGTAACAATCATGCTTCCTTCCTCTGTCCTCTCCCCCCAACCTCGCACAACAGAAATGTGATCAAGGTCTCCCTCATCTGATGAGTCTTCCATCAGTTCGTCCTCCACTTCTTCCTGGGCTCCTGCACCTTCCTCACTAGTTTGGCTGCTACCATGCGCCCTGGTAAAACCATCTTCCCCACCCTCACATGCCTGCCGCCTTGGTGCTGCCGACCGTCTGGACCTTGCAGATGTTAGCCCTTCCGCATACAACTCCTCCGCCTCTACTTCCTCCACCTCCTCTTGTGCCACCACCTGACTCCGAATTCTGTTTAACATGTGCTCCAGCATGTAAGTCACCGGAATAGTCATGCTGATAATGGCATCGTCAGCACTAAACATCTTCGTCGCCATTTCAAAACTGTGCAGAAGGGTGCATAGGTCCCTGATCTGAGACCACTCCTCCAGCGTGATTTGACCCACCTCTGGATCTCGTTGGCCCAGGCTATACGTCAGAACGTATTGCACCAGGGCTTGTCGGTGCTGCCACAGTCGCTGCAACATGTGCAGAGTTGAATTCCACCGGGTAGGCACATCGCATTTTAGCCGGTGAAGTGGCAGGCCTAACGACTTCTGTAGAGATGTAAGTCGCTGAGCTGCGGGATGCGAACGGCGGAAGTGAGCACACAGCGAACGTGCCCTCTGCAGAAGGCCATCTTGTCCGGGATAGTGGGCTAAAAATTGCTGGACAACCAGATTCAACACGTGAGCCATACAAGGCACGTGTGTGACATTGCCCCGGCGAAGGGCCGCACCCAGGTTTGCAGCATTGTCGCACACGGCCTTCCCTGGTTTCAGGTCCAGTGGAGACAACCATTCATGAAATTGGTTCTCCAGAGCTGACCACAACTCCTCAGCTGTGTGACTCACATTTCCCAGACATTTCAAAGTAAAAACCGCCTGATGACGTTGAGCCCTACTGCCAGCATAGTAAGGAGGTGTGCAGGATCCCTTCTGCGCAGTTAGAAAGCTTGTGGCATGACCAGACAGGCTTTGGGTGCAGGTGGAGGACCGAGAGGAGGTTGAGGAGGCAGAAGCAGTGGAGGAACTTTGAGATAAAGAGGATTGACGCACAACTCGTGGGGACGGCAAGACTTGGACAGCAGCCCCTTGTCCTGCTGTCACCATAGTTACCCAGTGCCCAGTCAGCGACATGTAACGCCCCTGTCCATGCCTACTCGTCCAAGTGTCTGTGGTGAAATGCACCCTGTCACACACAGAGTTTCTCAAAGAAGCGGTGATGTTGTGTGCGACATGCTGGTGGAGCGCAGGCACACCTTTCTTTGAGAAGTAGTGCCGACTGGGCATCTGATACTGGGGCACTGCGACGGACATAAGGTCTCGAAAATCCTCTGTGTCCACCAGGTGGAAAGGCAGCATTTCTGTAGCCAAGAGCTTGCAGATGGTGAAATTCAACCTCTTAGCTTTCTCATGGCTAGGAGGAAATGGTCTTTTACTTGTCCACATCTGAGGGACCGAGGGCTGGCTATTGTGCTTAGACGGGGTTGATAAGGGTGTCCCCGGCAAACTGCCGGTCTGTGAGGAAGATGCAGGCGGACATGTTAGGTTGCCTTGATCCAAAAGTGGTGCTATCGATGTCGGACAGCGCTCAACACCAGCTGGTGTTACCACCTCCAAAGAAAATGATGACCTGCCAATCACGCTGGCTGTTGCGGGTAAAGAAGTGGCAGGTCTGCGCCCCAAAACAGGTGTGACTGCTGTCCCCCCAGTCACAGAGGATGAAGAGGCCACGGATGCACAAGATATGGCAGACGGTGGTTGGCCCGGCCGGCTAGGCCGCATTGTAGCACAGTGAGCTTCCCACTGCAACTTATGCTTCATGTCCATGTGCCGGTTCATGCATGAAGAACTCAAACTATGTATTTTTTGGCCTCTACTTAGCTTTTGCTGACAAATGTTACAGATAACACGAGTTGGGTCATCTTTATCGATCTGAAAAAATGCCCAGGATATGCAAGGCTTAGCACCCATGCGACCTGAAGAGCCACCACGACTTGTGGTGAGAGGCAGAGTTGTGTTTGATGATGCAGTTGTTGACGTGCTTCCAGTACTACGTCTCTGTCCAGGAAGGCGCAACCTGACCTCGTCATCACTAGCATCCTCCTCCACCTCCTCTGCAGACCTCATCTCTTGGCTGACTGTGGGTTGACAGTAAGTGGGATCTTCAACCTCATCATCATCACCCTGTGCGTTATCACACCCGTCGTCCTCAGAGCCAACCTGTTCCTGCCCTGACAAAAAACTAAAGTTGTCGCTCCAATCAGGTATTTGAGTCTCATCATCGTCTTCCTCATTGTCTCCACCAACAGGAATTACAGTTTGGGAATGAGGGTCAACATTATGGTCAGAACCTTCTGCGTCTGGTCCTGGATCCGACTCATAAAGATTCTGGGCATCAGTGCAGATCATTTCCTCGTCTGGATTCACAGAAGCGCTGGAGTCGACCTCTGATTCCCAGGCTATAGTATGAGTAAACAGCTCTGCAGACTCAACCATCTGTTCTACCTCATACTCAGACGGGCAGCTGGAGATTTGGGAGCTGTGAGGAAGCAAGTGCGATTGGGGTGACACCTTTGAGGACTGGAGTATTTGTGATGTTGAAGTTGATGTGGAGGAGAGCCCACTTAAAGGAACACTTGATATCCATTGAAGCACCTGCTGTTTTTGTGCCTCATCTGGAATTTGTAGCGATTGGCGTGGCCGTAAGAAAGGGATCTTATCACATTGTCCGCTAAAAGAAGTAGACATTTTAGTTTGGCTGGAAGATGGTCTTTCTTCTGCAGATGTTACTGTTGCTTTAACACCTACCCCACGGACACAACCTTTTTTCCCCTTCCCAACACGCCTATTCCCCTTTCCACCAGCAGCAGGCCTTTTTCCACTCATTTTGGTGGTTAACTAATTAACAACTCTGGAGTTGTTTGCACAAAAAAACAATGGATGGGAACCGAGCAGAGCTGAGTGGCCAAACTGTGGTATTAGGCCAAAACTATTGGCTGGGTTAGATGCAGAAAAAAATTATATTCAATTTGCAACCTGATGGAGGTCAGTATAGATGGACTAATAGAACAAGTCCCACACACAGCTAGAAGCCTAAATATTTTTTCAGAGGTAGATGCAGAAAAAATATATATTCAGTTTGCAACCTGATGGAGGTCAGTATAGATGGACTAGTAGAGAAAGTCCCACACACTGCTGGAAGGCCAAAAAGTTTTTCAGAGCTAGATGCAGACAAAAAATTATTTTTAATTTGCAACCTGATGGAGGTCAGTATAGATGGACTAATAGAGAAAGTCCCACACACTGCTAGAAGGCCAAATATTTTTTCAGAGCTAGATGCAGATAAAAATTATTTTTAATTTGCAACCTGATGGAGGTCAGTATAGATGGACTAATAGAGAAAGTCCCACACACTGCTAGAAGGCCAAATATTTTTTCAGAGCTAGATGCAGATAAAAATTATTTTTAATTTGCAACCTGATGGAGGTCAGTATAGATGGACTAATACAGAAAGTCCCACACACTGCTAGAAGCCCAAATATTTTTTCAGAGCTAGATGCAGAAAAAAATTATTTTTAATTTGCAACCTGATGGAGGTCAGTATAGATGGACTAATAGAACAAGTCCCACACACAGCTAGAAGCCCAAATATTTTTTCAGATGCAGATAAAAAATATTTTTAATTTGCAACCTGATGGAGGTCAGTATAGATGGACAAATAGAGAAAGTCCCACACACTGCTAGAAGGCCAAATATTTTTTCAGAGCTAGATGCAGACAAAAAATTATTTTGAATTTGCAACGTGATGGAGGTCTGTATAGATGGACTAATAGAACAACTCCCACACACTGCTAGAAGGCCAAATATTATTTCAGAGCTAGATGCAGAAAAAAATTATATTCAGTTTGCAACCTGATGGAGGTCAGTTTAGATGGACTAATAGAACAAGTCCCACACACAGCTAGAAGCCCAAATATTTTTTCAGAGGTCGATGCAGAAAAAAATTATATTCAGTTTGCAACCTGATGGAGGTCAGTATAGATGGACTAATACAACAAGTCCCACACACAGCTAGAAGCCCAAATATTTTTTCAGAGGTAGATGGAGAAAAATATATATTCAGTTTGCAACCTGATAGAGGTCAGTATAGATGGACAAATAGAGAAAGTCCCACACACTGCTAGAAGGCCAAATATTTTTTCAGAGCTAGATGCAGACAAGAAATTATTTTGAATTTGCAACGTGATGAAGGTCTGTATAGATGGACTAATAGAACAAGTCCCACACACTGCTTGAAGGCCAAATATTTTTTCAGAGCTAGATGCAGAAAAAAATTATATTCAGTTTGCAACCTGATGGAGGTCAGTATAGATGGACTAATAGAACAAGTCCCACACACTGCTAGAAGGCCAAATATTTTTTCAGAGCTAGATGCAGACAAAAAATTATTTTGAATTTGCAACGTGATGGAGGTCAGTATAGATGGACTAATAGAACAAGTCCCACACACTGCTAGAAGGCCAAATATTTTTTCAGAGCTAGATGCAGAAAAAAATTATATTCAGTTTGCAACCTGATGGAGGTCAGTATAGATGGACTAATAGAACAAGTCCCACACACTGCTAGAAGCCCAAATATTTTTTCAGAGCTAGATGCAGAAAAAAATTATATTCAATTTGCAACCTGATGGAGGTCAGTATAGATGGACTAATAGAATGATGCTATGCCCAAAAGATTTTACTTCACTAGGTGCAGTAAAAAAATTGGTTTTCTATACACAGGTGGTATATCTTGCAACACAGATAGGCTACTCCACTGACTAACACACTCTGCAATAGGCCAAAAAGGATTAGCTTTGCTAGATTCAGCCAAATGCTGTGAAAAAAACTTGCACATCACTGGCACAGACCTGCCTGGCAAAAACTGATAGGAACTGATGTAACCTAGTCCTTAAAAGGACTGCAATCACAACTATTCCCTACTCCCAAGCTATCTGTATATTTGTGCGAAAATTGGCTTGAAATTAACAAGGTATAGCGCACACAGCAACAGCGGTGCCGTCTAACACGCAGCTGCAGCAGTGAGAAAATGGCTTGGTCTTATAGGGCAAGGACATGTGACATACACTGCCAATGACACATGCCCTTGCTTGTGTGAAAAAAAGCACTTCGCTCTGTGTGTGCACTGCTGATAGGCTGACAGATTGCACCTCCCCACTGTAAATGCGGGAAACGGCTCGAACACCGCCCAAAACAGCTCGAATTTGAGATTGGCGAACAGTTTGAGTCGAACAACGCTCATCTCTAGTCAGCACTATTTCGAATCATAACTATACGGGGATCATGTTTGCAGCAAGAAGGCACTCATATGTCGGGCTCCTCCATGAGGTTTAAGCCCATGCTATGTTAGTGGCTGCGTAACTCTGATGCATGTTTCCTGCGTCCCCTCCCGCCAAACACGAACTGAGAGGGGATGATTATCCTCTTCATCTTCTGACCATTGCTCACCCATCACCTCTTCCTCTTTCATTTGTTCCTCGTCTCTTGCACCTTCACTAACAGTTTTTCTGGCATCACTAACCCCTCTCGATTGCAGTGAACCACCCACCCTTGGCACCATGAGATGTCCCCTAGAGTATGACGTTAGTAGCAGAAAGTATTTTTTTTTACTGTGGATGAGGCCTGTATAACATAGGAGATATGCTATGAATAATTTCAAACTGAGATGTCCCCTACTGTTTCACATTAGTAAGAGAAGAAATTATTTTGTTAGTGTAGATGAGACCTGTATAACATACGAGATATTCTTGAAACTATTTCAAACTGGGATGTCCCCTTCTGTATAATGTTAAGAATAGAAGAAAGTATGTTTTACTGTGAATGAGGCCTGCATAGCATAGAGTAAATGCTCCAAGATATTTCAACTCTTATCTAGCCTGCTGTATCACATTAGTCACAGCAAAAAATAGATTTTTTTACTCTGCATAAGCTCTGCATACAGCTGAATTTCACCGCCACTAAAGGACTAGGTGGCTTAGAGCAGAGTGTAACATGTTTGCGACAGAAAAAAATAATTTTGGGGCTCTATCTAGCAACAGAAAAAATCTAGTTTTTTTACTCTAACAGCTGAAGTTCAACGCCACTAAAGTAGTGGGTTGGGACAGAAAAATCTATATTTTGAAGTCTGGCTAGCAACAGAAAAAATATATATTTTTTACTGTGCATACTGCTGAATTTCACCCGCAAAAATGACAAAGTGGGCTACTATAGCTTGCGCTATCACATTAGCAAGTGAAAAAGAAAAAAGAGGTTTTTGTGCTCTGCACTCAAGAGCGCTGCAGAGTGTGCATGTAGCTGTATTTCAATCCCATTAAATGAACAGGTGGGCTGGTAGGGCTTGCTTGCTTACTTGCAGTATCACATTAGCAAGTGAAAAAAGCAGATTGAAGGGATACTGGTACATAGAGCACAATGCAAGCAGTGCACAACACAGTTCTATGCCATGGGCCCTGCTGTTTTTGTCTTAACCTGAGTAATTGCACAAGAAAAAAAAAGTGCTGCAAGTCCGATTTCACAGGCACACAGCAGGCGACTTATCTACACTATCTGACTTCAAAACAACCGCCTGTCTATCTAGCTAATATCTCTCATTAAACAGGAGCACACTCAGCAGCTGCATCTATCAGCAGTGACATGCATGAAATGGCTCGGAGAGCACATGGCCACTCTTTATATAGAGAGGACATTTGATATCAGCAGCAAATGGCAGAAGCCCTTGTGTCTGGACAGTTTGGATGCTTCCTGCACTCTGATTGGCTAGCCGCGCTTTGCTCACTTAATGTTACAGGAAAAAAAAGAAATATTACAAGCGCGGAGCTATCTCTGACCTTTCTGAGCTCTCCCCAGCCCCTCCACTCATCAAATGTCCCCCCGCTCATCACGCACAAGCACTATGCTAGCCAAACTGTTAAAAACACTGTAGTTGCCCCACAATCATTTTCCCGCACTTATTCGCCTAATGTTACCGATTTTCCCGAAATTAAGTGAAAATATTCACCTTTCCAATCACGAATCTGACTGTGCCACGTTGTCAAAAGGGGCGAAATAAAGCCGCAAGTAAAGAATGTCCAGGCTATCCAAAACTGCCTGCAACCGAACTCCAAGAAGCAAGTTTGTGTGTTTCTGGAAATTGTGGGGTATTAGTGGCGATTTACCCCACTGACTGATCTTCTTAAGGGAATGAAGACATCAATGGCCAAGTGGTCCCCTGAAGCGGAGATGGCATTCCAGGAGTTGAAGCTCGCCCTATGTAAGCAGCCCCTCATAGTAGCACCTGACTTCACTAAGGAATTCGTGGTTCAGACTGATGCCTCTGAGGTCGGTTTGGGAGCCGTATTGTCCCAGGAAATAGATGGGGATGAACATCCAGTCCTATTCCTGAGTAGGAAACTCTCCTTCGTGAAAAGAGCTATGCCATCCTAGAGAAGGAGTGGCTGGCCATGAAATGGGCCATTGAGACCCTAAGATACTACCTGTTAGGCCGAAAGTTTAGGCTAGTGTCAGACCATGCACACCTGAGATGGATGAGGGAAAGGAAGGGGAACAATGCCCGGGTAACTAGGTGGTTGCTAGCACTTCAAGATTTTAATTTTCATGTAGAGCACAGGCCCGGGAAACTACATGGAAACGCAGATACCCTGTTCAGATTCCCCTGTTAAGCGAGTGAAGGTGCCAAAACCCCCAGCTTTGGGCAGAGGAGGGGGATATGTGACAAAGTCACTGATGAAGTGCTGGAGGGCAGATATTTTTCCCTGAGGCTGTTGGCGTCAGTGAACTAAAACCATTAAATTTCTTCCAGCATGTTAGTTATTAAGAGGGGTTAAATATATAGTAAAAGGGGGTGTTTTTTGTGAATGGCCATTGCGAAGGGTGGGAGGCCATTTACCATATCTTTCCACCTCAGGGTATGGTCTGGGGGAGTTTAAATACTCAGCCAGCTGAGGCATTCAGAGTTCAATATCTGTAGAAGTAAGCTCCAGGAGGAAGTTCGTGTCTGTCCTGAACCATGTGGAGTTGCTAAACTTTCAGCAGTTAAATCCCTGCCACTACAAGGACTGTGTTCTTTGTCTTAACATTTTTGCATTGCTTTCCTGTTTTGCCCAGCTACGAGCCCAATGAAAGTCAAAGGTAAACTTAAGCATTTTTCGGCCAGTCCCCCCCAGAGGTCTGCAGGGGGCCTAAAAATTGGCCAAATTGATGGGAACCGTGCTTAAATGACATGAGGAACAACATGAGGAAGACCCCTGGAAGCATCCCTGACTCCCGGGTCACTGCTGTGAGCAATGCTGTCACAGTTTAATGCCACTCTTACGAACTCACAATAAAGCATACACAAACGAAACCAAAATGGATTTTCCTGGAAAAAATATTAAGGAACATTCTTTCCAGGGTAATGACTTGCATATAAGGCAAAACAAATAAACCCCCCCCCAAAACAATGCTCCTTCACACCTTGGACTATGTTCACACGTAGCGTTTTTGAAGCGTTTTTGCACTTTTGCATGGCTTTCAAAGGTGAAAAATATGTTCACCAGTAAATGTCATTTTAACATTTTACTACCTTATCTGCCCATGTGGTGTGTGAGACAGGATCAGACACAAACTATTTCATTTATGAAAGAGGGACTCTATATAACATGTAATATTATACTTTTCAAGAAAGGTATCCATGCTCTTCTTACATTTTAGTAGTGAATCACTCATTACAACATCATGAGGCAGAGAGTTCCATAGTCTCACTGCTCTTACAGTAAAGAATCCGCGTCTGTGATTAAGATTAAACCTTCTTTCCTCCAGATGTAGAAGATGCCCCCTTGTCCCCATCTCTGGCCTCAGAGTAAAAAGATCAGTAGAAAGGTCTTTGTACTGTCCCCTCATATACTTGTACATAGTAATAAGATCACCCCTAAGCCTTCATTTTTCCAAACTAAATAACCCCAGGTGTAATAACCTGTCTTGGTATTGCTGGCCTCGCAGTCCTCTAATAACCTTGGTCGCTCTTCTCTGCCCCCGCTCTAGTTCAGCTATGTCTTTCTTATACACCAGAGACCAGAACCGTACACAGTATTCTAAGTGTGGTCGCACTAGTGACTTGTATAGAGGTAAAATTATGTTCTCCTCATGAGCATCTATGCCTCTTTTAATGCATCCCATTATTTTATTTGCCTTTGCAGCAGCTGCCTGACACTGGACACCAAACGTGACCTTGTCATCCACGAATACACCCAGGTCTTTTTCAGTTACAGTTTTGCCCAGTGTTTTACAATTAAGCATATAATTATACATTTTATTTCCTCTGGCCAAGTGCATTACCTTACATTTATCCCCATTAAAGCTCATTTGCCATTTATCAGCCCAAGCTTCTAGTTTACATAGATCCTCCTGTAATCTAAAATTGTCCTCCTCTGTATTGATTACCCTGCAAAGTTTAGTGTCATCTGCAAATATTGAAATAGTACTTTGTATGCCCCCTACAAGGTCATTAATAAATGTTAAAAAGAAGCGGGCCCAATACTGACCCCTGTGGTACCCCAATGTTAACTGTGACCGAGTCTGAGTGTGTCCCATTAATAACCACCCTTTTTTTCCTATCACTGAGCCAAATCTTAACCCACTTACATATATTTTCCCCTATCCCCATTGTTCTCATTTTATGTATCAACCTTTTGTGTGGAACCGTATCAAAAGCTTTTGAAAAGTCCATATACACAATATCCACTACATTTCCTTGGTCCAGTCTGGAACTTACCTCTTCATAAAAGCTGATCAGATTAGTTTGACAGGAACGGTCCCTCGTAAACCCATGTTGATATTGGGTCATGAGATTATTCTTCTTCAGATACTCTAGTATAACATCTCTTAGAAAACCCTCCAGGATTTTACCCACAGTAGAGGTTAAGCTTACTGGCCTATAATTTCCAAGTTCAGTTTTTGTCCCCTTTTTGAATATTGGCACCACATTTGCTATATGCCAGTTGTGTGGTATAGACCCTGTTATTAGTGTTGAGCCACCCCCATAGTGTTCGGGTTCGGTTCGGTTCGTCGAACACCGGGATGTTCGAGGAACTGTTCGTCGAACACCTTAGAACACCGTCGAACACAGTTAAAACCAATGGCAGGCAAACAAAAACACATAGAAAACACCTTCAAAGGTGTCCAAAAGCTGACAAACTGCTCAGAAGACACTCTCTTTAAAAAAGCCGGCCGGCAATTCAGCAGCGGCATACACCGGTACCCGACAATTTAGAACAGAAAGAATAGAGCTTCACACATAGATTAGATAGATAGAAACATGTCAGTCACATATATAATAAGTACAGTGACAGTGTTGCTTACTGTACTTGTCATTTAGTGTAAAGGATTTATTTAAAAAAATAATAGTGTTTTCATGCACTGTCTCTTTAAAAAAGCCGGCCGGCAATTCAGCATCTGTACTCGACAATTTAGAACAGAAAGAATAGAGAATCACACATAGATTAGATAGATAGAAACATGTCAGTCAGATATATAATAAGTACAGTGATAGTGTTGGTTACTGTACTTGTCATTTAGTGTTAAAATAAAGGATTTATTAAAAAAAAAATTAGCGTGGGGTTCCCCCATAATTTTAGTCTCTAGCGGAGGTTAAGCAGACGGCTGGGGCAGATGTTTGAAGCCTGGGAAGGGGGTAATACCCACGGAGATTCCCAGGCTACTAATATCAGCCCCCAGCTGAATACCTAGCCTTTACTAGCTATTAAAATGGGGGACCCCCCAAAAAAATGACATGGGGTCCCCCCTAATTTAATAGCTAGCAAAGGCTAGGCAGACAGCTGGGGGCTGATATTAATAGCCCAGGAAGGGTGCCATGAATATTGGCCCCCTCCCAGGCTAGAAACACCAGCCGTCAGCCGCCCCAGAAATGGCGCATCCATAGGATGCGCCAATTCTGGCACTTAGCCTCGCTCTTCCCACTGCACTGGAGCGGTGGCAGTGGGGTAATAGGGTTGGGGTTGATATCAGCTTATAATGCCAGCTGACATCAAGCCCAGGTTAGTAATGGAGAGGCGTCTATAAGACACCCCCATTACTAACCCCATAGTGAAAGTTAAAAGAAAACACAACACCCAGAATAAAGTCCTTTAATTGAAATAAACACACAATTCTTTATTGTTCTAAATTAAACCATACTTACCATCACGCCCATTCCAGCTGAAGCCAACGATCTCCTGCAATAAAAGAAAAATAATAAAGCAACCTCATCCTTACCTTTCGATGGTTCCCAGGACAGCTCCAGCTCTGCTACATCGAGATGACAGGCTGGACCGCAGCAGAAAGCTGCCATCCAGCCTGTCATCCCGCAGACACTGAGAAGAGCAGGATTGCTTCGCTCCTCAGTGTCTCGCTGTGACGGCATCCAGATGAGCCGAGGTCATGTCCAATGAACTCGGCTCACCTCATGCACGTCACTGACAGCGTGGGAAAATTCTCCTGCACTCAGCGCTTCAGCGTGAGAATTCTCCCACGCTGTAAGTGACGTGCATGAGGTGAGCTGAGATCATTGGACATGAACTCACCTCATGCACGTCACTGACAGCGTGGGAAAATTCTCACGCTGAAGCCCTGAGTGCAGGAGAATTCTCCCACGCTGTCAGTGACGTGCATGAGGTGAGCTCATGTCCAATGAACTCAGCTCACCTCATGCACGTCACTGACAGCGTGGGAAAATTCTCCTGCACTCAGCGCTTCAGCGTGAGAATTTTCCCACGCTGTCAGTGACGTGCATGAGGTGAGTTCATGTCCAATGATCTCAGCTCACCTCATGCACGTCACTTACAGCGTGGGAGAATTCTCACGCTGAAGCGCTGAGTGCAGGAGAATTTTCCCACGCTGTCAGTGACGTGCATGAGGTGAGCTGAGTTCATTGGACATGAGCTCACCTCATGCACGTCACTGACAGCGTGGGAGAATTCTCCTGCACTCAGCGCTTCAGCGTGAGAATTTTCCCACGCTGTCAGTGACGTGCATGAGGTGAGCCGAGTTCATTGGACATGACCTCTGCTCATCTGGATGCCGTCACAGCCAGACACTGAGGAGCGCAAGCATGCCAGCGCTTCTCAGTGCCTGCGGGATGACAGGCTGGATGGCAGCGTTCTGCTGCGGTCCAGCCAGTCATCTCGATGTAGCAGAGCTGAAGCTGTCATGGGAACCATGGAAAGGTAAGGATGATGTTGGTTTATTATTTTTCTTTTATTTCAGGAGATCGTTGGCTTCAGCTGGAATGGGCGTGATGGTAAGTATGGTTTAATTTAGAACAATAAAGAATTGTGTGTTTATTTCAATTAAAGGACTTTATTCTGGGTGTTGTTTTTTTTAAATACTTTACTAGAAATTCATGGCGGTCATGTCTAATACTGGCGTGACCCCATGAATTTTGGGCTTAGGGCCAGCTGATAATACCAAGCTGGCCCTAACCCCTTTATTACCCAGTGAGCCACCGCACCAGGGCCCTGGATGAGTTGGGTACAGCGCCAGAAGATGGCGCTTCTATGAACGCGCCATTTTCCGGGGTGGCTGCGGACTGCAATTTGCAGCCGGGGGGGGGGCCCAGAAAGCTTGGGCCTCCCTGCGCTGCAGATTCCAGCCTCCAGCTGCCTAGTTGTACCTGGCTGGACACAAAAATAGGGCGAAGCCCCACGTATTTTTTTTTTAATTATTTCATGAAATTCATGAAATAATTAAGAAAAAAAGGCCTTCTCTATATTGTTGTGTCCGGCCAGGTACAAATAGGCAGCTGGTGGTTGGGGGCAGCCCGTTCCTGCCTGCTGTACCTGGCTGGACACAAATATAGTGCGAAGCCCCACTTCAATTTTTTTTAATTATTTAAGGAAATTCATGAAATAATTAAGAAAAAAAGGCCTTCCCTATATTGTTGTGTCCGGCCAGGTACAAATAGGCAGCTGGTGGTTGGGGGCAGCCCGTTCCTGCCTGCTGTACCTGGCTGGACACAAATATAGTGCGAAGCCCCTCTTCAATTTTTTTAAATTACTTCAGGAAATTCATGAAATAATTTAAAAAAAAATTGACGTGGGGCTTCGCACTATACTTGTGTCCAGTCAGGTGCAGCAGGCAGGAACGGGCTGCCCCCAACCACCAGCTGCCTATTTGTACCTGGCCGGACACAACAATATAGGGAAGACCTTTTTTTTTTTAATTATTTCATGAAATAATTAAAAAAAAATTGAGGTGGGGCTTCGCACTATATTTGGGTCCAGCCAGGTACAGCAGGCAGGACCGGGCTGCCCCCAACCAACAGCTGCCTATTTGTACCTGGCCGGACACAACAATGTAGGGAAGCCCTTTTTTTCTTAATTATTTCTTGAAATAATTTAAAGAAAATTGACGTGGGGCTTCGCCCTGTTTTTGTGTCCAGCCAGGTACAACTAGGCAGCTGGGGGCTGGAATCCGCAGCGCAGGGAGAACCAAGCTTTCTGGGCCACCCCCGCTGCAAATTGCAGTCCGCAGCCACCCCGGAAAATGGCGCGTTCATAGAAGCGCCATCTTCTGGCGCTGTACCCAACTCATCCAGGGCCCTGGTGCGGTGGCTCACTGGGTAATAAAGGGGTTAGGGCCAGCTTGGCATTATCAGCTGGCCCTAAGCCCGAAATTCATGGGGTCACGCCAATATTAGACATGACCACCATGAATTTCTAGTAAAGTATTTAAAAAAAACACAACACCCAGAATAAAGTCCTTTAATTGAAATAAACACACAATTCTTTATTGTTCTAAATTAAACCATACTTACCGTCACGCCCATTCCAGCTGAAGCCAACGATCTCCTGAAATAAAAGAAAAATAATAAACCAACATCATCCTTACCTTGCCATGGTTCCCATGACAGCTTCAGCTCTGCTACATCGAGATGACAGGCTGTACCGCAGCAGAACGCTGCCATCCAGCCTGTCATCCCGAAGACACTGAGAAGCGCAGGCTTGCTTGCGCTCCACAGTGTCTCTCTGTGAGGGCATCCAGATGAGCCGAGTTAATGTCCAATGAACTCGGCTCACCTCATGCACGTCACTGACAGCGTGGGAAAATTCTCCTGCACTCAGCGCTTCAGCGTGGGAGAATTCTCACGCTGAAGCGCTGAGTGCAGGAGAATTTTCCCACGCTGTCAGTGACGTGCATGAGGTGAACTGAGTTCATTGGACATGAGCTCACCTCATGCACGTCACTGACAGCGTGGGAGAATTCTCCTGCACTCAGCGCTTCAGCGTGAGAATTTTCCCACGCTGTCAGTAACGTGCATGAGGTGTGCCGAGTTCATTGGACATGAACTCGGCTCATCTGGATGCCGTCACAGAGAGACGCTGAGGAGCGCAAGCAAGCCTGCGCTTCTCAATGTCTGCGGGATGACAGGCTGGATGGCAGCTTTCTGCTGTGGTCCAGCCTGTCATCTCGATGTAGCAGAGCTGAAGCTGTCGTGGGAACCATGGAAAGGTAAGGATTATGTTGCTTTATTATTTTTCTTTTATTGCAGGGGATCGTTGGCTTCAGCTGGAATGGGCGTGATTGTAAGTATGGCTTAATTTAGAACAATAAAGAATTGTGTCTTTATTTCAATTAAAGGACTTTATTCTGGGTGTTTTTGGGTTTTTTTAACTTTGACTACGGGGTTAGTAATGGGGGTGTCTTATAGACGCCTCTCCATTACTAACCTGGGCTTGATGTCAGCTGGCATTATAAGCTGACATCAACCCCAGCCCTATTACCCCACTGCCACCGCTACAGGGCAGTGGGAAGAGCGAGGCTAAGTGCCAGAATTGGCGCATCCTATGGATGCGCCATTTCTGGGGCGGCTGACGGCTGGTGTTTCTAGCCTGGGAGGAGGCCAATATTCATGGCACCCTTCCTGGGCTATTAACATCAGCCCCCAGCTATCTGCCTAGCCTTTGCTAGCTAATAAAATAGGGGGGACCCCACGTCATTTTTTTGGGGGGTCCCCCATTTTAATAGCTAGTAAAGGCTAGGTATTCAGCTGGGGGCTGATATTAGTAGCCTGGGAAGCTCCGTGGGTATTACCCCCTTCCCAGGCTTCAAACATCTGCCCCAGCCGTCTGCTTAACCTCCGCTAGAGCCTAAAATTAAGGGGAACCCCACGCCAATTTTTTTTAAATAAATACTTTATTTTAACACTAAATGACAAGTACAGTAATCAACACTATCACTGTACTTATTATATATCTGACTGACATGTTTATATCTATCTAATCTATGTGTGATGCTCTATTCCTTCCATTCTAAATTGTCGGGTACCGCTGCTGAATTGCCGGCCGGCTTTTTTAAAGAGACAGTGCATGAAAACACTATTATTTTTTTAAATAAATCCTTTACACTAAATGACAAGTACAGTAAGCAACACTGTCACTGTACTTCATATATATGTGACTGACATGTTTCAATCTATCTAATCTATGTGTGAAGCTCTATTCTTTCGGTTCTAAATTGTCGGGTACCGGTGTACGCCGCTGCTGAATTGCCGGCTTTTCATGTATCACTGTGATCACAGTTCCCATCGATTTGGGCAATCACTCTAATGCCACAACCACCATGGCTGTGGCATTACAGTGAGTGGCAGACAATCCCTGCATGATTGGTGCTCTAAATAGCGCCAGACATGCAGGACACGCTTTTGGTGCACGAACAGTTATCGAACATAACCTCGAACAGCCGAATTTTTTGCAAATCGTTCGGGTTCGTCGAACAACTCGAACACCGCCCAAAACAGCTCGAATTTGAGATTGGCGAACAGTTCTAGTCGAACACCGCTCATCTCTACCTGTTATTACTGCAATACTCGCGGGTGTATCCCACCCGGACCCGGGGATTTGTCAACTTTAGTGATTTTTAGACGCCACCGTACTTCCAGCAGCGTTAAGCAAGTGACATTTAATGGAGAATTTTTATCAATGATCATGTTTTGTCTTGTGATTTTCTTGTGTAAGTACTGTTGAAAAAAAATCATTTAGCATATTGGCTTTTTCCTCATCCACCATTTCACCCAGACTATTTTTAAGGGGGCCAACACTATCATTTTTTAGTTTCTTACTATTTATGTAGTTAAAGAATATTTTGGGATTATTTTTACTTTCTCTGGCAATGAGTCTCTCTGTCTCAATCTTTGCTGCCTTGATTTGGTTTTCACAGAATTTATTTAATTTTCTGTATTTATTTAATGCCTCATCACTACCTACTTGCTTTAGTTCTCTAAATGCTTTCTTTTTGTCACTTATTGCGCCCCTTACAGCTCTATTTAGCCATAGTGGTTTCCTCATAATTCTAGCATGTTTATTCCCATAGGGTATATATTGTGCACAGGTCCTATTCAGGATGCTAATAAATGTCTCCCATTTGCTTTGTGTAGTTTTATGTCTCAGAATATTGTCCCAATTTATTGCACTAAGATCATCTTTCAACCATTGGAAATTTGCCTTCCTGAAGTTTAGTGTCCGTGTAACCCCTCTACTACACATCTTATTAAAGGATACATGAAAACTTATTATTTTGAGATCACTATTACCCAAGTGACCCCCAACTCGTATATTTGATATGCGGTCTGACCTGTTGGTTAATATTAGGTCTAGCAGTGCCCCCCTTCTTGTTGGGTCCTGAATAGTGTTGAGTGAGCACTAAAATGCTCGGGTGCTCGAAGTTCGGACCGAGCTTGCTGTGATACTCGGGTGCTCGACCCGAGCAACGAGCCCAATGTTAGTCTATGGGAGACCCGAGCATTTTTGCGGCGGCACCCCCGGCAGTCTGCAGAAAGCCTAATAAGTGCCAAAAACGATAGTGACAGTGCTCAAAAGACATAGGGATAGCATGGGCATCGCCCCAGGAAGCATTTCTGACCCCCATGTCACTGCTGTCAACAACGTGGTCAGAGGTATTAAGCCACTTTTAAGGGCTCACAATAAAACGTTCAAAAACGAAACTGAAACGTTTTTCCTGTGAAATATGTTAAGGAACTTCCTTTCCAGGGTAAAGACTTGTGTATAAGGTAAAATAAATAACCAAAATCAAAAATACTCCTCCACACCTTGGGCTATGTTCACAAGTAGCAGTTTTTATGCATTTTTGCACTTTTGTATTGCTTTCAACCCTGACAAATGCATTCACCGGGAAATGTAATTTTAACATTTTACAATCTTATCTGGCCATGTGCTGTGTGACATATGCATACAGTGCTGAAAAGACATGGGAACAGCATGGGGAAGACCCCTGGAAGCATCTGTGACACCCAGGTCACAGCCTAAAAGTGTGCCCATCAGAAGTGATCCATTCCGCATCAGAAGATGCTGACTTTCAACTATCCCCATGCAAGTTCTTGTCCCAGGGCAGTGTTCAATTGTACCTTCCTCATTCCTTGCAATGCAAGCGCAAGTATGCAGCCTGCCACCCACCCACCCACCCCTAGGCAGCAATACCATACTGCTAGCTTGCTTGCACTTGAAATGGGGCCTTTTAGTTTGGAGGAGGCCGAAGCTGGCTACTACCTCATGGCTGCTTCGGCAGCGAGGTATCCATACTCACTCCCCAGCCGCCCGGCGGCCGGGTGTCCACGCTCGGTCCCCAGCCGCCAGGGGGCGGCCGGGTGTCCATACTCGGTCCCCAGCCGCCCCGCGCCCGGTGTCTACACATGCTCCCCAACTGCCTGGGAGTGATAGGGTGTCCATAAACGGTCCCCAACCGCCCTTATTTCTCCAGTGAACTTCCCCCCACACACTTTTCTTAGCCCGGCCTGCTTTACGGCAGCATTGGACGAGCCCACCAGAGAACAAGACTCCTCCGGTCCGCCCTGGCTTCTCCATCAGGGGAGTTGAGAGTGCCAAGGAGAGGAGCATGATGATGATGATGATAGAAGTTAGCATCTGCTTTGTTTTCTTGGAATGCAAGCGTAAGTGTGCAACCTGCCACCCACCCACCCCCAGGCTGTAATACCATACTGCTAGCTTGCTTGCACTTGAAATTGGGCCTTTTAGGCATGTGGAGCCAGACGCCAGCCACCATGTCATGGCTGCGTCGGCAGCCTGGCATCCATACTCAGTCCCCAGCCGCCCGGCGGCTGGGTGTCCACGCTCGGTCCCCAGCCGCCAGGGGGCGGCCAGGTGTCCATACTCGGTCCCCAGCCGCCCCGCGGCTGGGTGTCCACACACGCTCCCCAGCCGCCTGGGGGCGGCCGGGTGTCCATAAACGATCCCCAGCCGTCCCTATTTCTCCTGTGAACATCCCCCCTCACACTTTTCTTAGCCCGGCCTCCTTTAGGGCAGCATTGGATGAGCCCACCAGAGAACCAGTCTCCTCCGGTCCGCCCTGGCTTCTCCATCAGGGGAGTTGAGAGTGCCAAGGTGAGGACCATTATGATGACAGAAGTTAGCATCTGCTTTGTTTTCTTGGAATGCAAGCGCATGTATGTAGTAGCGGCTAGGCCTGAGGTGGTCAGCGTTTTGGCGCATGCCCTACCTCCTCCGAGGATTGCTGGATGTTTTCCTGCTACTATCCCAGTTCTATGACTCCCGTTAAAACAAAGCTTCAGGTGAAGAATGATGGATGAGGTGGTGGCAAAGGAGAAAGAGCAGGAGGAACAGGGACCATTCACATCAATATCAGGCCAGTCAACCACATATGTCTAGTAAGATATGTTTCTGTACCAAAAGGAGAGGTTCGGCTACAAAGTTATAGGGCATGCAGTGAGTGCAATGCCTACCAAAAATTTCAAGGCACTCCAATGCCCCTTGGAAGTGACATGGAGGTCAGAGGGCCTTAACTAAACCGTTTTTTCCATTTATAGCAACTGGGTCTCCTGTGCACTGTTGGCCTAAGCAGTGAATGGAAGGCTTTCCAAAAATTATGAGGAACTGCAATGCCCCTTGAAACAGACATGGATTACAGCATACTAAAAACCTTCTACCCATTATTGGGGTGTGGGTCTCCCTTAGTGTTAGCCTATGCATTAAAAAGCAAAAGGTGACTAAAATTAGGAGGAAATGCAATGCCTGTTGGAAGAATGGTGGAGGTCGCAGTGGAATAAAAAGACAATTTCAATGCCCCTTGAAAAAGTGGTGGAGGTCGCAGTAGCTTAACTAGACGGTTTTAATGCCCCTTGGAAAAGTGGTGGAGGTCGCAGTAGCTTAACAAGACGGTTTTAATGCCCCTTACAAGAGCCATGCAGTACAGCATATTAAAAACATTATTTCCATTATTGGGGAGTGGGTCTCCCATAGTCTTTGCCTATGCCTTCCAAGCAAAAGCTGCCAAAAATTAGGACGGAGGAACTTACAATGCTGGCAACACTGACCACGGTCACCCTGGTGGTATAGTGGTGGTGGAGGCTGAGGATAAGGAGAAGAGCAAAAAAAAAGCCGAATTGAGGAAGCGTATACCCATGTGTGGGTGTGAAGCGGTGCATGGGAATATACCTCCCGAAATAACGCAGTGGATTTGACTTTATGTTACTCTGCTGTCATTTGGTGGTAATGAGAAGTCTGGCCCAATCCAGCCATTGTTCATTTTGATAACGGTCAGCTTGTCAGCATTGTCAGTTGAGAGGCGAGTGCGCTTATCAGTTATAATTCCCCCAGCGGCACTAAAAACACGCTCCGATAACACGCTAGCGGCAGGGCAGGCCAGGACTTCCAAGGCATGCAGAGCGAGTTCATCCCAAGTGTGCAGCTTGGATACCCAAAAATTTAAAAGGCACAGAGGAATCACGGAGGATGCTGGTACGGTCGGCAAGGTACTGCCTCACCATCTTTTGAAACTTTACACTCCTTGTGAGAGTACCCCCTGCCTCAGGGCCTGTAAGCTGGGTGGGTCTCAGAAAACTGTCCCAGAATGTTGACAGTGTTCCCCTGCCTCTGCTGGATTGGAGTTGCGTCTCTCTCGCCTGTACGCCGTGGTTGGGCAACAAACTGTGACCTCTGCCGTTAGCGTGTTCAGATGGGAAATTTTTTAACAGTTCTGCAGCAAGGGCCCTCTGGTACTGCCCCATTTTTGTAGATCTCTCCACCTCAGGAATAAGAGAGTGAAAGTTCTTCTTGTAGCGGGGGTCTAAAAGTGTCACCAACCAGTAATGACTGTCACCCAACATTTTTACAACCCGAGGGTCACGGTAAAGGCAGTGTAACATAAAGTCAGCCATGTGTGCCAGACTGGTAACGAGCAAGACTTCCGTGTCCTCACCAAGATGACGACTGACCATGCTCTCCTCCTCCTCCGCCTCCCCCTGTCCTCAGGCCACCAACGCTGAACCAACGGTATGACAGTTGTACAGGTACTACCGTCTACAGCGCATGATACCAGCTCCTGTTCTTCCTCCTCCTCCTCCTCTCCCTCATTGTCCCACAATGCACGTTGAGATGAGATGTGGCTGGGCTGTGTGTAATCGACCGCTACGGCTTCTTGATCCATCTCATCATACTCTGGCTGCAATGCCTCCTCTTTAATTCTCTGCAGAGAACGTTGCAAAAGACAGACAAGTGGGATGCTGACGCTAATGATGGCGTTATCGCCACTCACCATCTTGGTGGACTCCTCAAAGTTTGTCAGGATGGTACATATGTCAGACATCCTGGTCCACTCCTGAGGTCTTATGTGTGGAGTCTGACCTGAATATCGACGGCCTTGTGGCAGCTGGTACTCCACAACTGCTCTCTTCTGCTCACAAATCCTTTGCAACATGTGGAGGGTAGAGTTCCAATGTGTGGGTACATCACACACCAGTCGGTGTGCTGGAAGCTACCAACGCTGCTGCAACACAGCAAGGGCGGCGGAAGCTGTAGCCGATTTGCGAAAATGAGCTGACAGGCGGCGTACTTTGACGAGCAGATCTGGCAACTCGGGGTATGATTTAAGAAACCGCTGAACCACAAGGTTAAGCACATGAGCCAGGCATGGTACGCGTGTGATCTCGCCTCTCCTCAGAGCCGCCACCAAGTTACGGCCATTGTCACACACGACCATGCCTAGATGTAGGTTCTCAGCCACAGATCTACCTGCTCTTTCACAGCTGTCCACAACTGACAAGCAGTCTGAGGTTTCTCACCAAAGCTTATGAGTTTCAGCACAGCCTGTTGCCGCTTTGCTGAAGCAGTACGGCAGTGCTTCCAGCTTGTAACTGATATGGTGATATCTGAGATGGAGGCTGAACATGAGGAGGAGGAGGAGGATGATGCGCAGGAGCTGTACACTGTGGCGGCAACTCTGACTGAAAATGGTGCCCTCAATCCTCGGTGTGGGGAGGATGTGTTCCGTCCCAAGGTCCGACTGGGTCCCGGCTTCCACTTTGTTTACCCAGTGTGCCGTCAGGTAGATGTACCATCCCTGGCCACAAGCACTTGTCCACGTGTCCGTTGTCAGGTGGACTCTCCCAGCAACTGCGTTGTTGAGGGCACGGCAGATGTTGTGGGACACGTGCTTGTATAGTGCGGGGATGGCACACCGGGCAAAATAGTGTCGGCTGGGGACCGAGTACCGAGGGACGGCCACCGCCATAAGGTTGCGGAAGGATTCCGTCTCCACCAGCCTAAAAGGCAGCATTTCCAACGCAAGCAGTCGTGAAATGTGCGAATTTAGGACTGTGGCCTGTGGGCTGTTGGTTGCGAATTTGCGCTTTCATTCAAAGCTCTGGGATATGGACAATTTAACGCTGCGGTGTGACGTGGACGTTGATGCTGTTTCTTGAGAAACTGCCATAACAAGTGAAGACTGAGAGGAGGGGGCATCTTTGCATGCAGTATGGACAGGGGATTGCCTTGCACACACAACAGGGGGTTCTATTACATGCACAACAGTGGAAGAAGCAGTGTAGACACCCACTGACACTGGTCGTGGACACTGGGGTTCGCCCCACAAAGTTGGGTGTTTTGCTGCCATGTGCCTGATCATGCTGGTGGTGGTCAGGCTGGTAGTTTTGTCACCCCTGCTGATGCTGGCATGCCAGGTGGTACAAATGGCCTTTTTGGGGTTATTTAGCAGAGTCTTTAAAAAATTCCAGACTCTGGAAGACCTTACGGTTGTACTGGCAACGTCCCTCGTGTTGGTGTTACCGGGAATTGTTGCCCGCCTACTGTGTGTGGCCACCACACTGCTTCTTCCTGCCTGTTGGGGTACTATGCCTCCCTCCCCCTGTGTGCTGCTGGCATTGCTCTGCGTGTCCTCCTGCCACGTTGGGTCAGTTACTAGATCATCCACCACCTCCTCCTCTTCCACTTGCGCACCACGATCCTTCTCCTCACTTCCTGGCAATTGTGTCCCGTCATCGTCCACCTCTTGTGACAAATTGCCAGCGTCGATATCCTGTGGCCATGGCTGTTCAAATATTTGGGCATCGCTACATGGGAACTACTCTAACACCACTTAAAGCGGAGCAGGCAAGGGGCACAAATATGGAAATGGACCAGTGAACAGCTCTTCAGAGTGTGGGATCAGTTGCTGCCTGATGACACTCGGCTTGTTGGGAGGAAGAAGCATCAGGGTGAGGAGGAGTATGCGGTCGAGACTCACGGCTACTAAAACTTGACCGTGTGGAAGACAGACCAGAGCTGGTGGTGCCCATGTAACTGCAAGTATTATCTGCTATCCAATTAATAACCTGTTCACACTGATCAGTTACAATACTGGTGTTGTTCTGTGCTTCCCTAGTAATTCGGTCAAGAAGTGGGAGCGAGAAGATGTGGCTGTTGGTTGTGGCACATTTTCACCTTGGCCATGGCCCCGTCCTCTACACGCACCATCACCAGAACGTCCAGTTCCATGTCCCTTGCGACGCGCCTTGCCCATTGTAAATGAAGTAAAATAGCTTACACTCGCACTATCAAAAAGGGTAATAAATAGGAGATTAGAACCGTAGAAGAGGAAAACCACAGTTCTATTTCTCTGGCCGACACCAGAATCTTTTAAACAGATATATTTGTGACTGAACAGACAGGGAGACACTGTTACTGTTTTTTTTACGTAAAACAGGCCAAAAGCTGGATAATACAGACATTTGAACCGTGGAACTGCAAAACCACAGCTATAGTTATGTGGCATACACCAGAATCTTTCAAACAGATATATTTGTGTCTGAACAATCAGGGAGACATTATTACTGTTTTTCTTTACGGAAAAAATACCAAAAGCTTGATAATATAGAGATTTGAACCGTGGAACTGCAAAACCACAGTTCTAATTTACTAGCGTATACCAGACTTTTTTAAATAGATATATTGGTGTCTGAACAGTTACAGACACACTCAATTTTTTGGGGGGGGGCGTGGGAAAATACTAAAAGGTTAATAAGATGCGTATTTGGACACTCTGACTGAGGAAAAAAAAAATACAGGATTTAGATGAAAAAAATAATAATTTTTCCTGGCCCCTGAGACCGGGGTGATAAGTCTAGCAGTTTGACCACCAGCAGCACACAGGACTGTTATGCAGCGCTTGCTGGTATAACCACTGCGTCTCCTATACAGCCTGCCTGCCTGATATCTGGGATGGATATTAGTCCTGAGAAGGACTGTTTGCTTGATTTGGCAGGCTTTAGAGACCCTACACTACCTATTTCGCACTATATATCTCTCCCTAACTCAGCAGCACTCTCTCTGTACTGTCTGATCCGGAGCGACTGTGTCCAAGATGGCGGCACCCGGTTTTAAATACTCGAGGTGACGCTGTGCGGCCAGCCAATCACTGTAATGCCCACAAACAATATGGCTGCGGCATTACAGTGACTGGCTTGCAATCCCTGCATGTTCATTGGCTCTGTAAAGAGCGCAAAACGTGCAGGGCGGAGACCCGAGCTCCCACCCAAGTAACCCGGAAATGCTCGGTGCTCGCCGAACATCCCGAGTAGCGTGATGCTCGGGCGAGTAACGAGTAGTGTCGAGCATGCTCGCTCAACACTAGTCCTGAACCAATTGTGAAAGGTAACTGTCTCTCATAGTTGTCAAAAACCTATTACCTTTGCTGGAACTACAATGGTTTCTGTTCCTCAAAGTATTTTAGGGTAGTTGAAGTCCCCCATAATAATGACTTCTCTTTGAGTCGCTGCTTTATCTTTTTGCTTTGAGGATATTCTCTGCTGCTTCCATTATTTTTGGAGACTTATAACAAATTCCTATCAGTAATTTATTATTTTTTCCCCCTCCCCTTATCTCTACCCACAGGGACTCTACATTTTCATTAGATTCACATATGTTCTCACGCAAGATAGGTTTTAAGGATGATTTTGCATATAAACACACACCCCCCTCGCTTGTTTGTACGGTCATTTCTGAACAGACTATAGCCCTGTAAATTAACTGCCCAGTCATGGCTGTTGTCCAGCCATGTCTCAGATATCCCCACCATGTCATAATTATTTTCCAACAAAATTAATTCTAATTCCTCCATTTTGTTGGAGAGGCTTCTGGCATTAGAGAGGGGCCTCAGTTTAAAAAATGTTCCCATTTTATAGGAGCGGGTCTCCTATACTGTTATTGCGTATGCAGTGACTGCAAGGCCTGCCCAAAATTTGGAAAAAACACAATACATCTTTGAAAAGACGTAGAGGAGGGCCTCAGTAAAAAAAATTTTCCCATTATAAATTAGTGGGTCTTCTATAGTGCTAATGCCAATACAGTGACTGCAAGGGCTGCCCAAAAATTGGACATATTCCAATGCCCCTTTGAAATGACGTAGAGGAGGTCCTCATTACAAAAATTGTTACCATTGTTAAAGGAGTAGGTTTTCTATACAGGTAATGCCCTAAGTGCATGGGCTGAAAAACATTTACCTCTTGGGGGTATATATGAACATACTGTGTAACATACAGAATGTAAGAGGTAGGCCTCTAAAAAAAATTTCCTACAGACATAATAAACAAACACTCTCTTTAAAAAAATTATGTGGGTGTGGCATCATAGTCACCCTGGTGATATGGTGGCAGAGGATGAGGAGATGGAGAAGGACAACAGAAAATGAACAAAATCAGGAAGCGTATACCCATGGCTGGGTGTGAAGAGGTGCATGGGAATAGCCCCCCCCCAAAAAAAAGCCACTGGATTTGACTTTATGTTCCACTGCTATCATCCTGTTGTGTTGAGAAGTCTGGCTCAATCCATCCCTTGTTCATTTTTATGACAGTCAGCCTGTCAGTATTTTCAGTTGACAGGTGGATGCGCCTATCAGTTATAATGCCCCCAGTGGCATTAAAAACCCATTCTGACAAAATGCTAGTGGTAGGGCAGGCCAGGACCTCCAAGGCGTAGAGAGCCAGTTCATGCCACGTGTTCAGCTTGGATACCCAATAGTTATAAGGCACAGAGGAATCACGGAGGATGCTAGTATGGTTGGCAAGGTACTCCTTCAGCATCTTCCAAAAATTTTACTAGACCTCTCTGCCACGGAAGGAGAGATACAAAGTTCTCCTTGTAGCATAGGTCTAGAATTGTGACGAACCAGTAATTACTGTCGGCCAAAATGTGTACAACGCCATGGTCAGGGGAAAGGCAGAGGAGCATAAAGTCAGCCATCTGTGCCAGACTGCGAATAGCCAAGTCTTCCCTGTCCTGACCAAGAGGATTACTGTCCATGCTCTCCTCCTCATCCTTATCCTCCTCCTCCTCGTTCTCCCTCTCCTCAGGCCATCCATGCTGAACAGATGGTATGAACATTATATGGGTAGTACCTTCTGTAGCACAGGAAAACAGCTCCTGTTCCTCCTCTTCCTCTTCTTCCTCCTCATTATCACCCAATCCACATTGGGATGAGATGAAGCTGGGCTGTGTGGCATCACCCTGTATGGTTCCTTGCTCCATGTAAGTATGCTCCGCCTGCAATGCCTGCTCTTTAATTGTGAGAAGCAAGCATTTCAGTAGACAGAAAAGTGGGATGGTGATGCTAATTATGGCGTCATCACCGCTTACCATCTTGGTGGAGTCCTCAAAATTTTAGAGGACGTCACAGATTTCAGACATCCATAACCACTCATCAACTCTTATGTGCAGAGGCTGACCTGAATAAAAACGGGTGTGTGATGTGTTGAAGCTGGTACTCATCAACTGCCCTCTGCTGCTCACAAATCCTTCCCAACATCTGCAACCTTGAGTTCCAATGAGTGGTGACATCGCACACCAGTCAGGGAGCTGGAAGCTGCAAACGCTGCTGAAGCACAGTGAGGGTGGCGGAAACTGTAGGTGACTTTAGAAAATGGGCATACACACAGTGTACTTTGACAAGCATCTCAGGCAGATCCGGGAAGGCTTTGAAAAACCGCTGAACCACTAAGTTGAGCACATGGGCCAAGCATGATACGTGTGCAAGCTTGCATAGCTTCAGAGCCGCCACCAGGTTCTGGCCATTGTCACACATGACCATGCCTGGCTGTAGGTTCAGCGGTGACAACCACAGAACTGCCTGGTCTTTTACAGCTGTCAACAACCCTGCAGTGGTATGCGGTTTGTCACCTAAGCATATTAGCTTCAGCACAGCCTGTTCCCGCTTCGCCAAGGCAGTGCTGCAGTGTTTCCAGCTTATGACTGATGTGGTCATTTAGGAGATGGAGGCAGAGGAGGAGGAGGTGCAGGAGCTGTAGAATGTGGGGGCATCCCTGATTGACCCAGGGCCCGCAATCCTCGGCGTCGGGAGGACGTGTTCTGTCCCAGGATCTGACTGGGTCCCGGCCTCCAATATATTAACCCAGTGTGCTATCAGCGTGATGTACCGTCCCTGGTCACAAGCACTTGTCTGTGTCCGTGGTTAGGTGGACCTTCCCAGCAACTGCGTTGATGAGGGCACGTGTAATGTTCTGGTACACATGCTTGTATAATACGGGGACGGCGCACCAGAAGAAATAGTGGCGACTGGGGACCGAGTACCGAGGGATGGCTGACGCCATCAGGTTGTGAAAAGATTCCGTCTCCATGAGCCTAAAATGCAACATTTCAAGTGCAAGCATTCGAGAAATGTGAGTTTAATATTGTGGCCTGTGGGGCGTTGGCTGCGTATTTGCGCTTGCGTTCAAAGAACTGGGATAGAGACAACTGAACGCTGCGCTGGGGCAAGGACGTGGACACTGATGGTGATGGTTGCAAGTCTGCAATGACAGGTGCAGGGTGGGAGGCATCTTCGCCTGCTCCATGGACAGAGGATTGGCATGCACGCACAACAGCGAAACAGGCAGTGGTGTCACCCGCAGATATTGTTTCTGAACCCTTGCATTCGATCCAACTAGTTGGGTGCTTTGCTGTCATGTGCCTAAGCATGCTAGTGGTGGTCAGGCTGGTAGTTTTGCTGCCCCTGCTGATTTTGGCATGGCAGCGTTTTTGCATGTATTCCTGCATGCGTTTTTCAAGCGCTTTTCCAAGCGATTTTGAGCATCGCTTGGAAAAGTGCTTGACAAGTTGGTCACACAATATAAATCCATGCAACTGGCATGGATTTATAGTGTGTGACCATTTTATGCTGCTTTAAATGCAGCATCAATAGTAAAAAAAAAGAATTAAAAGGTAACAAAAAAAAAACATGATACTTACCTCTCCGGTGGCTCCCGGTCTCCTTCTCCGGTGGCGTGCTCTGTCCTCGGTGTCCCTCGGTGTTCATAAAGGATCTGCGCTGACGTAATTTAGTCAGCTGATAAGTTTCCCGACCACCGACGTCAGCGGTTGCGTGACCATCACATGACTAAATGATGTCCCACAGGTCCTTTCAGAACACCGCGGGACGCCGATGACAGAGGAAGCCACCGGAGAGGAGTCCGGGGGCCAACGGAGAGGTAAGTATAATATAATATATTTTTTTATTTTTTATGTTTTAATTCTTTTTTTTTTACTAATGGTACCCGGGTCGGGAGGAGAGTCTCCTCTTCTCCAGACCTGGGTACCATACGCTCATTGAGCTGCATAACATCCGCATGCATACATGTATGCATGCAGATGTTATGCGGTTCAATGCAGGTCTGTGGCGGCGATTTCACCGCGATTACGCACAAGAAATGGTTGTGCTGCGGATTTTTCCGCAATGATAATCCGGTTGTGCTATGCACATGCTGCGGAAATTTCCGTTGCGGATTATTATTGCGGAAACATGGCAGACAACTTAACATGCGTTTTTGCAGCGCCGCGGAAACGCATTAAATTCGCATCGTGGGCACACAGCCTTAGAATCTGGAAGACCTAACAGTTGGACTGGTGAATTCCTTCATGTTGGTGTTTTGGGGAATAGTTGCCTGCCTTGTGTCTGTGACCACCCCACTGCTTATTCCTGCCTGTTGTACTGCTGCGCCTCCCTCCCCCTGTGTGCTGCTGTCCTCGCTATGCATGTAACCTTGCCTGGTTGGGTCAGTGACTTCATCGTCCACCATCTTATCTTCCATGTATGCACTTTAGGCCTCTTCCTGACTTGGTGGCAATTATGTCTCATCATCATCCACCTCTTGCGACTGTTTCCCACCATCGCCTTCATGTGACTGTTGCTGCTCAAATATTTGAGCATTGCTTCATGCGATCTCCTTCCCCGCTTGAAGCGGGCCGGACGAGAGGCCCGACTCTATAGAAAAGTGAACAGCTCTTTGGAGAGTCCAAGTGTGGGATCAGTTGTCTCCGGGCACTTGGCACGGTGGGAGGAAGGAGGATCAGAGTGAGGAATATGTGGTCCAGATTCACGGCTACTGAGACTTGACTATGTGGAAGATAGGGTAGTGGTGGTGGCAAACTGACTGAAAGCATTATCTGCTATCCAACCAACAACCTTTTCACACTGCTCTGGCTTCAAGAGTGGTGTTCTGCGGCCCCTAGTACGAAAGATAGGAAGGTAGTAAGACATGATGTGGGTGTTTGTTGTGCTCCATCAGCAGGCACAGTTTCATCTTGCCCAGGGCCTCGGCCTCTCTGTGCACCATGACATCCACTTCCCCATCCCTTGCTGCATTCCTTGACTATTTTAAACCCTTTACCTCCCAAGGTGGTTTGCACATTGATGACCAGGCCAATTTTTACAATTCTGACCACTGTCACTTTATGAGGTAAAAACTCGGGAACGCTTCAACGGATCCCCCTGATTCCGAGATTGTTTTTTCATAACATATTGCACTTCTTGACAGTGGTAACATGTATTTGATATCACTTGCATTTATTTGTGAAAGACGGAAATTTTGTGAAAATTTTGGAAGAATTTTTGGTAGGGAGTTATAAGGGTTAAAGTTGACCAGCGATTTCTCATTTTTACAACAAAATTTCCAAAACCATTTGTTTTAGGGTGCACATCACATTTGTAGTCACTTTGAGGGGTCTTTATGACAGAAAATACCCCAAAATGACAGCATTATAAAAGCTGCACCCCTCAAGGTGCTCAAAAACACATTCAAGAATTTTATTAATCCTTCACGTGCTTCACAGCAATTAATTAAACGTGAAAAAAATGAACATTTAACTTTTTTCACTAAAATTTTACTTTAGACCCCAATTTTTTTATTTTCACAAGGGTACCAGGAGAAATTTGACCCCAAAAGTTGTTGTGCAATTTCTCCTGAGTATGCCTATTCCCCATATGTGGGGGAAAGCCATTGTTTGGGCGCACAGTAGGGCTCGGAAGGGAAGGAGCGCCATTTTATGTTTTTAATGCAAAACTCGCTGGAATTGACAGCGGACCCCATGTCACGTTTGGAAAGCCCCTGATGTCCCTAAACAGTGAAAAACCCCACTAGTGACACCATTTTGGAAACTAGACTCCCATTGAATTTATCTAGATGTGTTGTGAGCACCTTGAACCCCCAGGTACTTCACAGAAAATTATAACGATGACTTGTGAAAATAAAAAAAACAAACATTTTTTCCACAAAAAATTTAAAAGATATTTTCACAAGGATAACAGGAGAAATTGGACAACAGATTTTGAGGTCCAATTTCTCCTGAGTATGCTGATACCACATGTGTTGGAGAAAACTACTGTTTCGGCTCATATCAGGGCTCGGAAGGGAAGGAGTGACGCTTTGGAATGCAGACTTTGATGGAATGGCCTAAAGGCGTCATGTCATGTTTTCTGTGCACCTTATGTGCTTATACTGTGGAAATGACCAACAATTGTCCCCTTTCTTGTACTTATACCCAATTTTTGAAGTTTATAATTCAGAGTCATATGTCTCTTGTGTCTGATAAACTTATGAACACTACTCAACTGACGATGGACAACCTGACGAACACTACGTCAGTTGTGTAGTGTTTGTCAGGTTGTCATCCGTCAGAAATTAATTTAGTAGTGCATGGAAGTATGGTACCTTCTGAAGCATTCTTTCATGCACAGGCCAGGTTTTTTGGGGCAGGTGTCGCATTGGTAAGTGGTGTCCTTGTTTATTCCTCTTTTGGAAGACACTTGGCACCTCTCTTGTGACTTAACTTTTTTTTCCTGTTTGATGGACCTCTCCCGGGAAATGCTGGCCTGATACAATTCGAGGTCCTTTAGTTCCGGAAGTACTGGGGCCCATTCCATCACCGCTGCCAAATATCAGGGCCTTGATAATTACCTCCTGGAAGTGAAGGTACGACGTAGATGTATGGCCTGCACATTGTGACAGAAGGAAAGCGTTGTGCATTGCCATCTGAACGATGTGCATGGCCAGCTTCTTATAGCATACCCTGGCCTCTTTCAAAGCACTGTATGGCTGGAGGACTTGATCAAAGAGGTCAACTCCCCTCATGTACTTATTGTACCACACTGCACAGTCTGGTTTGATGACCAGTGTAGTGGAACCTCCTATAGTGCTGAGGGTGCTGCCATCACCAAGTATGGTGGTCAAGAAAAGAACAGACATCCCTCCTGTCCTTCTACTTGATCACCAGCAGGTTGTCGCTACATTGGGCTCTGCTCTGACCTTTTCCAAGCATCTGCCCAATTAACATCTTCGGGAGGCCTCTCTGATTTTTGCAGACAGTACCACAGGCTGCGGTACGTCGCGCAGAGACGGACTTGAAGAGCGGGACACTTTGTATAAAAGTTATTCACATAGAGGTGATAACCTTTGTCCAGCAGTGGGAGCACCAAATCCCACACAATTTTCCCACTCACTCCCAGAACATGGGGGCATTCAGGGGGTTCAATCTCGGAGTCCTTCCATTTGTAAACTCTAAACTTGCGTGAGAGTACCTCAGGGTAAACTCAAAGTTTATACAGCTTGATTCCATACCTGACCCTTTTATTGGGCATGTACTGCCGGAATCCAAGCCACCCCTTAAAATGGATTATGGACTCATCCACTCACATGTCCTTTTGGGGCACGTACATTTCAGCAAACTTGTTATTGAAGTGCGGGTTGTAGATCGGGGGGGAGAGCAAAAAGGAAGGCGAGAGTGGTGAAGCTGCCATCTCTGCGGCTCACAGCAGGGGTGGTGGTGCAGCAGTTTTGGCTGGTGTACCAGATATTAAAAATATGGTGGAGTTTCCTTCCCTCCCCCTTGCTAATAAGCCGTTCGCCACTGGGGGCACAGGGGGAGAGGCAGAAGGGTATGTGTCTGTGACAGGGGGGCAGCATGCCAAGAAGGTCTAGGGCGTGATGGGTATGGCCACCGGGGCTGGGGGGGCGGGTCATTCTACCCCCCAAAGTGGCAATGGGCCTGGTAAGGGGGCCCTGGAGATAAATGTAAAGACTAAGTCAGCATAGGCTGCTAAGGAAATTATTGTAAATAATGTAAATGCTGAGTGTACTATGGGGGCCGTACCTGATCCTGTTCTGGCAAGGCGGTGTGAGTGAGGAGGTTGTAAATGAAGGAGAGATGGAGGTGGTGACGGCTGATGGGGAGGGGGAATGAGTGGGGTGAGTGGTGAAGTTGGTGTAGATGTGGGGGTGATGGAATGACTGGTGAGGGTTCAACTGCCCCCCCCCTAGCAGTGGTGGTCGGGCCGCTGTTGCTGGGTTGGGAGGTGTGTCTGAGTCTTTGTCTGGTGAGCTCGGCGATGGTGACTTGCAACGGCGTCTTCTGGAGGCACTGAAGAAGTGTGAGGTTGACCTGTCTATCGGCCTTCCAAGATAAAGGTGCAGGAACGGTTTGGTCTCTGCCAACACCAGGGCAGGGCGGTGCTTGCAAGAATGTGGTCCGTTTTCGGTGGGTAGGCGATGATGCGTGTCCCCCTAGGGACAGGGTGGCGGAGCTCCTCCTGAAAATGGGCTTCAAGGCTGAAAACATCTATGCCTTAATCCAACCCTTCGGCACCACCTATTTTGATGTCAGTTTCGTGAGGCCAGAGGACATGGAGCTTTTCTGGTCTCAGAACGAACTGACCTTTAGTCGCCTTGAACGGCGGGGGTTCACAGTTCATGCAATCACCCGTCAGAATACGGTTAGGAAAGTGACTGTGTTAACAGGTAACGAGTCACTTTCCTGTGTGGATATTATGACCTGGATAAGCAGGTTTGGGGATGTGGCTAAGATCCCGAAAAAAAATCTGGACCGTTTCGGCATTTGGTCTGGGCCTGGACCTTCATGGTTAAATTAAAGGTTTCAGGTAACACTGTTACGCACATTCCCTCCTCAACATTCTTGGGCCTGGGTGATTACGCCTCTAGAAACTGGGATGGTAGGCTTGCGTGTGCCTCCCGGAAAGTGGACCAATGGAAGGGTTGGTCTATGGCCCTGAGGGAAAGGGTAAACTTGTGTAAAGCTTTCGTGCTCCCTTTGCTAATTTACCTGGGTACTGTCTGCATCTTACCAGAACCTCTCTAGATGCGGGTTTATAGACTGTTCTTCCAACTGTTATGGGGGAACGGGAGGTTACTTACCGTACGAGGAGACTAGGGGGGTTGAATATGGTAGACCCAGTGGTGTTTCTAGCAAACACCTTTTTGAAAGCAAACATTGCAAACCTCTGGAAGGAGAGGGTTCCTCCATGGGTATTCTCCTGCAGGGGGTGGTTTCAGCCTTTCTTCCAAGAATGGGAGACAGGGGGGCGTGTGAAGGATCTTTGCATACCTCATGGGCACCTCCCTGCTTATGTTACCCTGGTCCTGAAGGAAATTCGCCGGTGGGGCCTAGGAGTGTGGGAGGTAAGAACTCTGTCAAGGAAACTCCTTGATGAGAGGATCTTGTCAATGCATTTCCATAAACCTCCTTCCCTCAGGGATTGCCCAAATCGGGATCTGGAGGTGGGGTTGCGGCTTTTATACTCAAGAAGGATCCCCTTGAAGTTTTTTTACTTGACTTGTCACTGTTTCCATGGTAAGCTATATGTGAGGGACAATCTGAAGTACAGGAATTCCGAGGACAGGAATTGTCCTTGGAAGGATTGTGCTGACATGTTGGAAAGCATGGAGCACTTCCAGCTTCGGTGTCCCTTCAATATAGAGGTTTACAAGAGGGTGGGGACTTCCATGGGCTGGCCCCGGGTGGCTTGCCTCTCCTACGCTGAGTGGGCTTATGGAGCCCTTCAGAGACCTTAGTGGCCGGGACAGAACCACTTTATTCTTAGTCAGTTTAGTGGTTAGGTATTTCACTTGGAATGCTCGCGCTTTAGTTTTGACGAGTAGCAAAATCCTCCCATTGGAAGAAGTTTGTAGTAACATCTTAGGTGACCTGGTGAAGGTTTGCTCCTTGGAGTATGAATGATTAGGAGCACCAAGAGCCTCTCGGCTTTATAGAGGCTTCTTCTTTGGGGTGCCTTAGTCTTGTAGTATTCCAAGTTTCTCCTGGTGGAGGGCTGGCTTCTTTTCACAACTAGATTTTTGTTTTGCTTGACTTGATAGGTGGTGGAGAGGGTTTCCAAGCACCAAACTTGAGCAAGTTTTGTAATATAATGTGAGGTTATTTGTAAATAATATGGAAAAAGAATAATGTGTGGTTACTGTAGCAATAGGGGTTTAGTTAAGTGGGAAGTGGATTTTGGGAGTTTGGGTGTTATGAGGACTGGTCTGGCCTGGCCCGGGCCCACCTGGGGAAAAACATTGGGGTCCGACCCAAGGAGAACTGTCCTTGAATTTGGTCGCCAGAGCTGGATCAGGGGTGGTTGGTTTAGATAGGGTAAGTTTATAAATATAAATAAATATATACACTGTATATATATATATATATATATATATATATATATATATATATATATATATATATATATATATATACAGTACAGACCAAAAGTTTGGACACACCATCTCTTTTAAAGATTTTTCTGTATTTTGATGACTTTGAAAATTGTACATTCACACTGAAGGCATCAAAACTATGAATTGACACATGTGGAATTATATACTTAACAAAAAAAGTGTGGGTTCTTCAAAGTAGCCACCTTTTGCTTTGATGACTGCTTTGCACACTCTTGGCATTCTCTTGATGAGCTTCAAGAGGTAGTCACCGGAAATAGTCTTCGAACAATCTTGAAGGAGTTCCCAGAGATGCTTAGCACTTGTTGGCACTTTTGCCTTCACTCTGCAGTCCAGCTCTCCCCAAACCATCTCGATTGGGTTCAGGTCTGGTGACTGTGGAGACCAGGTCATCTGGCATAGCACCCCATCACACTCCTTCTTAGTCAATTAGCCCTTACACAGCCTGGAGGTGTGTTTGGGGTCATTGTCCTGTTGAAAAATAAATGATGGTCCAATTAAACGCAAACCGGATGGAATAGCGTGCCGCTGCAAGATGCTGTGGTAGCCATGCTGGTTCAGTATGCCTTCAATTTTGAATAAATCCCCAACAGTGTCACCAGCAAAGCACCCCCACACCATCTCACCTCCTCCTCCATGCTTCACGATGGGAACCAGGCATGTAGAGTCCATCTGTTCACCTTTTCTGCGTCGCACAAAGACACGGTGGTTAAAACCAAAGATCTCGAATTTGGGCTCATCAGACCAAAGCACAGATTTCCACTAGTCTAATGTCCATTCCTTGTGTTCTTTAGCCCAAACAAGTCTCTTCTGCTTGTTGCCTGTCCTTAGCAATGGTTTGCTAGCAGCTATTTTACCATGAAGGCCTGCTTCACAAAGTCTCCCGTTAACAGTTGTTGTAGAGATGTGTCTGCTGCTAGAACTCTGTGTGGCATTGACCTGGTCACTAATCTGAGCTACTGTTAACCTGCTATTTCTGAGGCTGGTGACTCGGATAAACTTATCTTCAGAAGCAGAGCTGACTCTTGGTCTTCCTTTCCTGGGGCGGTCCTCATGTGAGCCAGTTTCTTTGTAGCGCTTGATGGTTTTTGCAACTGCACTTGGGGACACATTCAAAGTTAGCCCAATTTTTCAGACTGACTGACCTTCATTTCTTAAAGTAATGATGGCCACTCGTTTTTCTTTACTTAGCTGCTTTTTCCTTGCCATAATACAAATTCTAACAGTCTATTCAGTAGGACTATCAGCTGTGTATCCACCTGACTTCTGCACAACACAACTGATGGTTCCAACCCCATTTATAAGGCAAGAATTCCCACTTATTAAACCTGACAGGGCACAGCTGTGAAGTGAAAACCATTTCCGGTTACTACCTCTTGAAGCTCATCAAGAGAATGCCAAGAGTGTGCAAAGCAGTCATCAAAGCAAACGGTGGCTACTTTGAAGAACCCAGAATATAAGACATAATTTCAGTTGTTTCACACTTTTTTGTTAAGTATATAATTCCACATGTGTTAATTCATAGTTTTGATGCCTTCAGTGTGAATGTACAATTTTCAAAGTCATGAAAATACATAAAAATCTTTAAATGAGAAGGTGTGTCCAAACTTTTGGTCTGTACTGTATACATACATATATTTATATATATATATATATATATATATATACATATATATATATAATATTATTTTACATTTTTTTTTTTTTTTTTTTTTTAGAAAAAATATATATACACACTTGCCTTGTAATGTCTTCACGTCCTGTTCTGTCCACATGCGTCCGGATCCCAGAATTCCAAGCGGCGGAAGTTCCCAAGTGATGGGTGTCTCGATATGGAAACCGCTAGTGGTACCACCCTCTTGCGCTGTACCACTAGCGAAACACACACATACACTGTATACGCACCGCACACACTGTATATGCTGTACGCAACACACACACATTGTATACACCGTACGCACTACACACACAAACACACTGTATATGCCCTACGCACCACACACTGTATACACTGTACGCAACACACACACACTGCATATGCTGTACACACCACAAACATACACACACACACACACACACACACACACACACTGTATATGCACCACATACACTGTATGTGCTGTACACAACACACACTGTATACGCCGTACGCACACATTGTACACGCCGTACACACTACACACACACACTGTATACGCCGTACGCACCACACACTGTATACACTGTACGCACCACACACTGTATACACTGTACGCACCACACACTGTATACGCCGTACGGACCACACACTGTATACACTGTACGCAACACACACACTGCATATGCTGTACACACACACACACACACACACACACACACACACACTAGATGGAGGCCCGATGCTATCGAAATGTTGCCTTTTAGGTTTGTGGAGACTGAAGCTTTCCGCAAACTGATGGCGGCGGACGTCCCTCAGTAATCGGTCCCCAGCTGCCACTATTTCTCCCGGTGTGCCATCCCCGCTTTACACAAGCACATGTCCCACAACATTAGCCATGCCCTCAACAATGCAGTTACTGGGAAAGTCCACCTAACCACTGACACGTGGACAAGTGCTTCTGGGCAGGGACGGTACATCTCGCTGATGGCACACTGGGTTAACATAGTGGAAGTCAGGACCCAGTCGCAACTTCGGAAGGAACACATCCTCCCGACGCTGAAGATTGCGGGCCCTAGGTAAATCAGGGTTGGCCCCACAGTCTACAGCTCCTGCACCTCATCCTCCTCAACCGCCTCCATCTCCGAAATGACCACATCTGTCACAAGCTGGAAGCACTGCAGCACTGGCTTGGCCAAGCAGCAACAGGCTGTGCTGAAGCTAATATGTTTAGGTGACAAACCGCACAATGCTGAACAGTTGTGGACAGCTCTGATAGAGCAGGCAGATCTGTGGCTGACACTGCTGAACCTACAGCCAGGCATGGTCATGTGTGACAATGGCCGGAACTTGGTGGCGGCTCTCAGGCGAGGCACTTGTACCATGCCTGGCCCATGTGCTTAACCTCGTTGTTCAGCGGTTTCTCAAAACCTACCTGGAGCTGCCAGATCTGCTTGTCAACGTACGCCACCTGTGTGCCCATTTTAGAAAGTTAGCTACAGCTTCCACCGCCCTTGCCATGCTTCAGCAGCATCTGCAGCTTCCGGCTCACAGACTGGTGTGTGATGTCCCCACGCGTTGGAACTCTACGCTGCAGATATTGGGAAGGATTTGTGAGCAGAAGAGGGCAGTTGTTGAGTACCAGCATCAACAAGGCTGTCGGTATTCAGTTCAGATTCCACACATAAGATCTCCGGAGTGGACGTGCATATCAGATATATGTACCATCCTCCAAAACTTTGAGGCCTCCACCAAGATGGTGGGCGGCGATGATGCCATAAGCATCACCATTCCGCTTCTCTGTTTTCTGAAACGCTCTCTGCTCACAATCAAAGAGTATGTATTACAGGCGGAGCACGATGAGATGGAACAAGGAACCATACAGGGTGATTACACTCAGCCCCACCGCATCTCATCCCAACGTGGATTGGGTTACAATGAGGAAGAGGAGGAGGATGAAGAACAGGAGCTAGTTTCAAGTGCTATAGATGGTACTACCTGCACAACTGTCATACAGTCTGTTCAGCGTGGATGGCCTGAGGACTGGGAGGAGGAGAAGGAGAGCATAGTCAGTCGTCCTCTTGGTGTGGACACGGAAGTCTTGCCTGTTAGCAGTCTGGCACACATGGCTGAGATTTTTTTACGCTGCCTTTCCTGTGACCCTCGCGTTCTAAAAAATGTTGGGTGACAGTCATTACTGGTTGGTGACACTTCTAGACCCACGCTACAAGGAGAGCTTTATATCTTATTCCTGAGGTGGACGGGTCTACAAAAATGGAGCAGTACCAGAAGGCCCTTGTTGCGGAACTATTTAAAAATTCCCATCTGAAAATGCTGGTGACGCGCCCCTGGGCCTGTGTTGCGCTGCGTTGCGCATGCGGGAGCCTACCCGGAGCCGGATCAGTGGAGGGTTGTAGTCTCGTGGCGGTGACCCGGTCCGTGCCCAGGGAGTCAAACTAGACGGCAGTCTATTAGTAGTAAATAGTTGATGACTACGCCACCCGTTGAGTGCAGCCAGGGAGCTGCTGCTGCAGGGCAGACCGCTGAGGCCAGTGGTAGGATTGTGCAGCGTGATAGTATAACCCCCAACGGGAGGGGTATGGCCTCAGGGCAGCCGACGTGGATGATGGGGGTAGCAGGAACCACTCAGAGACGGTACGGTGTAGTTCAGGGTCTTTACTGGTAACAACGATAGACCCTCCCGGAGTACTTGCTAGCAAACGGGGCCTGGTCAGTCTTTGAGCAGATGGGATCTCCCCTGGCCAGGCGTAGTTGTAGGCCTCACAAACTGACTGTACTCTTCTGGCTACCTTGCTAGAAGCTGATGTAAGTAGCCCACATCCCTGAGTGTACCGTGTGGTGCTCACCCGTATGGCCGGTGACTCGGGGCCTTCTAATGGCTTCCGCTCCACGATGGCGGTGCTGGTCCCACGCGTGTGACCGTGCCTTCGGGCTTCTGGGCCAGAGGACCTGAAATCCCCTGCCTGACGGATTCTGCTGCTGGGTAGAAGTTAGTCCCCACAGCCTCGGACTCCGGGTCCGGTAAAGAATCTTCTTAGTCAGGGCGAGCGCTGCAGCTGCCAGCCCCTGACTCCTTGGAACTCTGCTGTTTCCTATGCTGCTTCTTGTCTCCACTCTCCTTGTCTGACTCACCCTGCCTCAGCCCCGGGTTTATACAGGGGAAGTTCTTCCCCTCCCAAGACTGGGCAGGAGGTGTGGCATGCACAGGATCCCTGACCAAAGGACCTCCCACCTGCTCTCAGACATAACATTACATTACTGTGGAAAACCAGACCCCTGGGGTGCCACATTCCCCCCTAGTGAAATTTAGTACTCCGGGACTAAACACATTTAGAAAAACATAACAAAGTATAACAATAACAACACAATAAGAAAAACACATAAGATGGTTGCGGCGTGTCCGCAACCGGGTGCAGTCTTTGAAGAAAAGCAAAGGTGTCCATTTCACCAACACAGGGAGACGTAACCAGGTAGGGGTCTGTCCTACCCCGAGTCCTTAACAGTCTCTAGTCCATCCTGGGTTACGCTCCAACTATATACAAGGATTCCCGGTAAATCCACCAAGGTTTCCTAAAAACAACTGGAAACACAAAATTATTCACAAGCAACAATACACAGAAAAACATAAATAAAACAATTTATACACTTTAAATTCTCCAGCGTGCGGGTAACTGGCCTCTAGTGGCCCGAGTGGACCTACGGAGCTGACTGTCTGGCCCTGAACTACAGGGTGTAGGAGCTGTCAAGGGTAAACTGGGCAGCTGTCTACCGGCTCTTTGTCTCACTAGGGGTACGGCAGGCTCACTATAAGCAGAGGGTTGATTCTCCTGTTCTGCTTGTGTGGAGTCTTCTGCCTCCTGGACCGGCTGTTCTTCCAGCTCTACCCGTTGCTCCGTAGGTTCTTGGGATGATGGTTGGAGGAAGGTGAGTACGGGTACCACAACTGCACCATTGACTTGAGTCCAAGACTGAGGGAAGTCCCCGAGCACGGTACTAACCATATCTTCCCTTTCTTCCACGGGTCGATGGTCTTCTTGTTCCTCTTCAGGGTTCCTCAGTTGTTCGGGACACTTCTTCAGGTGGTCCCGGGATACAATGGCTGTGGTTTCCCCTCCGTCTTTACTGATGGTACAGACCTTCGGGTTCTCGTGGCTTGAGGGCAGTACGGTGTACGGGTCCTCCTCCCACTGGTCATCCAACTTGTGGAGCCGTCTTTTCCTCTTCAAGACCTGCTCTCCGGGTACCAGGGGAACAGCGGGAGCATACTGGTTGTAAGTCTTCTCTTGTCTTTCCCTAGCCTGACAGAGACTTCGCTCCACGCTCTCTTGTACTCTCCGGTACTGCTGCTGCCTCTCTGTGTCCCAGTCTGTTTCTGGTGAAGTGTCCTCAGGTGTCAGGACTCCCATTTCCAGGTCAACAGGTAACTTACCAGGTCTCGCCCTCATTAGGTAAGCCGGGGTACAGTTGGTGGAACCTACCGGGATGTGGTTGTATAGGTCCACCAGATCGGGCAACTTCTCAGGCCACAGACTGCGTTCTTCCAGGGGCAATGTTTTTAGCAGATCCATTACCACCTGGTTCATTTTTTCACAAAGTCCATTAGTTTGCGGATGGTAGGGTGTCGTCCTTATCTTCCGGCAGCCATACAGATTGCAGAATTCCTGGAAGACCTCCGCTTCAAAGGCAGGTCCCTGGTCCGTCAGCACTTGGTCCGGGTACCCGTGTGGACGGCAGAAGTGCTGCTGGAAGGCTCTAGCTGCTGTTTGAGCCGTTAAGTCCTTGACGGGGACGACAACCAAGAACCGGGAGTAATGATCCACGATGGTTAACGCGTAGACGTAGCCACTTCTGCTTGGGGTCAGTTTTACATGATCCAAGGCTACCAGTTCCAACGGTTGCCGGGTGACGATGGACTGCAGGGGAGTCTTCTGGCTGGCCCGGTCCTTCCTTCTCAGATTGCACGGGCCACAGTCTCTGCACCACTTCTCGATGGTTCCCCTCATGCCTACCCAGTGGAACCGCTCGCGCAGCAGGAACTCCAGCTTTTTCCACCCGAAGTGTCCAGCTCCGTCGTGGTATGCCTCCATCACCATGGCTGCGTCTCTTCGTGGCACCACTACTTGCCAGAGTAGTTCATGCGTCCGGGAGTTGACCATTCTGCGGCACAACTTCCCCTTGTAAAGGAATAGTCGACTCTTCTCCGCCCATAGTTGTTTGGCTTCCTCCGGAGCGTCTGGTTCAAGTCGAGCCTCCGGCCGAGTCAGCATCTCCTTCACCAGTCGGACGGCAGGGTCGCTGTCTTGCGTTTCCGCCCAGTTGTAGTGGGGTAAGGGGTTCAATGTAGCAGCCTGTTTACCCCTTACCCGGTGGGAATACTGGATAGTCCCATGACGGTGGAACGCAGGGAGTTCAACTTCTTCCAGTCCCTCCGGATCTTCTCCTTCGTCCGGCAGGTTGGGCATCCTGGACAGGGCATCCGCGTTAGTATTGGAGCGTCCTGCCCGGTATTTGATTGTGAACTCGTAGTTGGACAGACGGGCCATCCACCTCTGCTCCAGGGCACCGAGTCTTGCCGTGTCCAGGTGTATCAACGGGTTGTTATCCGTGTATACGGTGAACCGGGAAGAAGCGAGGTAATGCCTAAAGCGCTCGGTGACTGCCCATACCACGGCCAGGAACTCTAGCTTAAATGAGCTGTAATTCTCGGGGTTCCTTTCGGTGGGTCGCAGTTTTCGGCTGGCATAGGAGATCACTCGTTCTCTCCCCTGCCGAATCTGGGATAGTACGGCTCCTAGCCCGATGTTACTGGCGTCGGTGTAGAGGATGAAGGGCTGGCTATAGTCTGGGTACGCCAAGATTTCATCCCCCGTGAGGGCCATCTTCAGCTGGCGGAAGGACTCTTCTTCTAGCTCTTCCCATTTGAAGGGCGGCTTCTGGTTCTTGGCCTTCCGGGACTGGCCTATCAGGAGGTCCTGCATAGGCGCTGCCTTTTTGGTGAAACCGGGAATAAACCTTCGGTAGTAGCCTACCAACCCTAGGAACTGCCGCACTTCTTTTACGCTGGAGGGGCTTGGCCATCCCTTAATTGCGGTGATCTTATCGGGGTCGGGAGCCACTCCGTCAGCGCTCACCACGTGTCCCAGGTATTGCACCTTTGGTTTCAGGAGGTGACACTTGGAGGGTTTCACCTTTAGGCCGTAACTCGCCAGAGCTTCGAACACCTCCGCCAGGTGTTTCAGGTGGTCCTCATAAGTTTTGGAGTATACGATGACATCGTCCAGGTACAACAGGACCGTCTCGAAGTTTCTGTGGCCCAGACAGCACTCCATTAATCGTTGGAAGGTTCCTGGGGCGTTGCAGAGTCCGAACGGCATGCAGGTGAACTCACTAAGTCCCATCGGGGTGGTGAATGCGGTCTTCTCCCGGTCCGCCTCTGCTACCGGAACCTGCCAGTACCCGCTAGTGAGATCCAAGGTAGAGAAGAAGTTAGCAGATCTTAAAGCAGCCAATGACTCCTCTATCCTTGGTAAGGGGTACGCATCCTTGTGTGTGATACGGTTGATTTTCCGGTAATCTACACACATCCTCATGGTGTTGTCTTTCTTTTTGACTAAAACTAGTGGGGCTGCCCAGGGGCTACAGCTATCCCGGATTACCCCAGCCTCCTTCATGTCTCTAAGCATCCCCTTGGCGTGTTGGTAATGTGCAGGGGGTACGGGTCGATACCTCTCTTTTATGGGAGGATGATCTCCCGTGGGGATGCGGTGTTCTACCCCCTTGACTCGCCCGAAGTCTAACGGGTGTTTACTAAACACTCTCTCATACTCTTGAACCACCCGATAGACTCCTTGTTTCTGATGTGAGGGAGTGGAATCAGTACCCAAATGTAGTTGCTGACACCAGTCCTCCATGTCTTTCTTAGAGCCGTTACCTTCCTCCGGGTGAGATGGAGGCAAGGGTTCCACAGATTGTATAGAATTTTGATTAGTGGTATATAATTTGGCTAGCGTGGCATACCGGGGCAGGTACACTTCCCTCTCCCCGATATTTATTATGCGAATGGGCACCCTCCCATGGCGTACATTGACCACCCCCCGTGCTGTCAAAATGGTGGGCCTACTGTCTGAGTAAACTGGTTCTACCATTGCCTGGTAATCTCTTCCTCTCAGACCAATAGCTGCCCGGCACCAAATCATCATTTCACTTTTTGGGGGCATGGCAATAGGAAAAGGGTCACACATTCTTACGCTACCAATCTCACCGCCGGAGAGTTCCACTTGTTGCCGTTGCATCAGTGCCCGGATCTCTTTCTGGAGCACCCGCTGCTCGCCGGAGCTGGCGTTCTTGGCAACCTGCTGTAAAAGGAAAATCACCTCTGCAAGACAATTTTCAATTACGTTAGTTCCTAGAGTTATTTTTGGGTGACTCTCATGTTTATCAATATCTACAATGATCAGTCCCTGTGCGGCCAGTTCGACTCTACCGATTTTGAGGGCCACCTCCTTAAATCCGATCTGTGGCACGGGCTGGCCATTGCTGGCGATGATACTCAAGTCGTCGTCAGGGTAGTGGGTAATATCCGAGTCATTCCAGTACTGCTTGAAGAGCACATACGGGATGGTGGTGACCTGTGACCCGGTATCCAGTAGGGCACTCATGGGAATGCCATCCAGTACCACAGGCAAGACTGGACGTCCTCCCACATATCTGTCGCGCCAGTTCGATGGGCCTGGTGATCTTTTTCCTGGGGGTTGGCCCTCTACCCCAGGTTGTGCCCGTTTAAAGAACAGTACCTTTCCATATGTCCGGGTTGATTGCAGCGGCGGCAGATGGGTCGTCCGTCCTCGCTGTATCGGTCACTGGGTCTTCCTCTGGCCGGTGGGGTCCTCCTTGGTCGACGCCACGGGATGTCCTCCGGTCCGGATGCCAGCTGGATCTTCCCTGGGGTGGAAACCTGTAAAGACTGCACAGTTCGGGTTAGCGCAGCAACGCTCTTAGCTAGCTCTTGGACCTGATGGTGTAGGTCTGGAGCCGGGTCATTGTCCAAAGCCTGCGCATCAGCTCCCACAGGCCCTGCTGACAAGGGCGCCGCCTCCTGGTAGTAAGTGGTAGTGGGGCATCTGTGGGTCACAACGCCACCTGGTGCCGGTTCTCGGAGCACCCGGATGGCTCTGTCCTTGAACTGTGCAAAGTCCAGATGGGGATCCTGTAAGGCCATTGCCCGCAACTGGGTTCGGTGGGCATTGCAATATAAACCCTCTATAAATTGTTCAGTCAACAGCCTGTCCTCGTTTCCCACCCCATCAGGGTCGGTCTGCTTTATGGCCCTCAGGGCCTCTTGTAGGTTTAGTGCATAGTCCCTTATACTCTCATGCGCTCGCTGCTTGCACCCGTAGAATCTAAGCTTAATCTCGGCTGAGGTGCGGGTATCAAAGGTGTCCTTCAGCCGGGTTAGTATCCCTGCGACAGTCTTCCTCCCAGGTGGCCAGGATTTTACTTCCCTTTTGGCTGCCCCGGTTAGTTGGGCCACCAGGATGCTCACTTTTTGCTCTTCTGTGAGGGGGTACACCTGGAAGAGGCTATCCAGCTTTTCTCTAAAGTCATGCAGGGTATGTGACTCCCCTGAGTACTGGGGTAGCCAAGCTGCTCCCGGGATATAGGGCATGGTGAAGGGCATAACTGCAGCAGCGGTAGCGCTGGCGGGGGTTGGGGCAGTGAAGCTCTCCTCCGTATCCGACATCTTCCTCCCCCCTAGTGGACCGTGGCCTACCTTGCGATGATCCTCTTCCGTAGGCCGCGGCTCCGCAGTGGATCGTCAGGGTTGAGGACCTTCCGTCGCGCTCCTGTGACGTCGGCGTCTGCTGGGCTCCTTCCAGGACCTTACGCAACGTCCGGACGTGAGGCGGGGCTTCAGTTCTCGCGCGCTTTCGGAGTCCACGCCCCTCTTCTTCCCGCGCGGCGTCCCCAAGATGGCGTCCAACGGCGGGAAAACTCCACGGATGGCGGGAAGAAGGCCGAAGATGGCGCCGGATGGCGGGAAACTTCACCGATGGCGGGAAGAAGGTAGAAGATGGCGCCGGATGGCGGGAAACCTCCACGGATAGCGGGAATCTTCACCACTGGTAAGTTTGAACATTCTTTGCTTTTCAGGCACGCAGTACCCGGTGGTTGCGGGCACGAAATCCTGCCGACTACGCCAAAGTTGACGCGCCCCTGGGCCTGTGTCGCGCTGCGTTGCGCATGCGGGAGCCTACCCGGAGCCGGATCAGTGGAGGGTTGTAGTCTCGTGGCGGTGACCTGGTCCGTGCCCAGGGAGTCAAACTAGACGGCAGTCTATTAGTAGTAAATAGTTGATGACTACGCCACCCGTTGAGTGCAGCCAGGGAGCTGCTGCTGCAGGGCAGACCGCTGAGGCCGGTGGTAGGATTGTGCAGCGTGATAGTATAACCCCCAACGGGAGGGGTATGGCCTCAGGGCAGCCGACGTGGATGATGGGGGTAGCAGGAACCACTCAGAGACGGTACGGTGTAGTTCAGGGTCTTTACTGGTAACAACGATAGACCCTCCCGGAGTACTTGCTAGCAAACGGAGCCTGGTCAGTCTTTGAGCAGATGGGATCTCCCCTGGCCAGGCGTAGTTGTAGGCCTCACAAACTGACTGTACTCTTCTGGCTACCTTGCTAGAAGCTGATGTAAGTAGCCCACGTCCCTGAGTGTACCGTGTGGTGCTCACCCGTATGGCCGGTGACTCGGGGCCTTCTAATGGCTTCCGCTCCACGATGGCGGTGCTGGTCCCACGCGTGTGACCGTGCCTTCGGGCTTCTGGGCCAGAGGACCTGAAATCCCCTGCCTGACGGATTCTGCTGCTGGGTAGAAGTTAGTCCCCACAGCCTCGGACTCCGGGTCCGGTAAAGAATCTTCTTAGTCAGGGCGAGCGCTGCAGCTGCCAGCCCCTAACTCCTTGGAACTCTGCTGTTTCCTATGCTGCTTCTTGTCTCCACTCTCCTTGTCTGACTCACCCTGCCTCAGCCCCGGGTTTATACAGGGGAAGTTCTTCCCATCCCAAGACTGGGCAGGAGGTGTGGCATGCACAGGATCCCTGACCAAAGGACCTCCCACCTGCTCTCAGACATAACATTACATTACTGTGGAAAACCAGACCCCTGGGGTGCCACACTGGCGTCAGAGGTCACAGTTCATTGGACAACCAAGGACTACAGGTGAGAGAGACACAACTCCAATCCAGCAGATGCAGGGGAACACTGTCAAAGTTCTGGGAGAATTTTCTCAGCTCTCCCATCGCACAGACCCTGAGGCGCAGGGTACTCTCTCAAGGAGTGCAAAGTTTGGGAAGATGCTGAGGGAGTACCTTGCCCACTGTACCATGGTGCATGGTATACCCCCCAGGGGTATATATTTGTCAGCCCATACACTTAGTACATGGGCATTACAAGTATAGGAGACCCGCTCCTTTCTAATGGGAACATTTTTTTTTATGAGGTCCTCCTCCACGTCTTTTCCAAGGTGCATTGGAGTGCCTCCCAATTTTTGGCAGCCCTTGGATTCACTGCATAGGCAAACACAATAGGAGACCCACTTCCTAATAATGGGAACATTGTTTTCAGGAGGCCCTGACAGACCTGCCACTAACTGCATACGCAATAACAGTATAGGAGACCCAATCTTTAGTAATGGGAACAACAAAGCATAGCCGGCTGATGGCTCTCTAAGAATAGCGAGGACCGACTGCTGGCCCTTTAAGAATAGTAAAGGCCGCCTTAAGGCCCTATAAAAATAGTGATGGTGACTTTCAGAGTCCCTCCTTCATAAATGAAACAGGATGTGTCAGATCATGTCTCACATACCACATGGCCAGATAAGGTTGTAAAATGTTAAAATTACATTTCCAGGTGAATGCATTTGTCACGGTTGAAAGCAATGCAAAAGTGCAAAAACGCATCAAAAACACTACCTGTGCACTTAGTCACATAGTGTGGAAGAATATTTTTATTTTTTTGTTATTTATTTTGCCTATAAGTGATTACCCTGGAAAGGTTGTTCCTTAACATATTTCCCAGAAAAATCCATTTTGGATCCGTTTTTGTATGTTTTATTGTGAGTCCGTAAAAGTGGCGTAATACTCTGACCACGTTGTTGACAGCAGTGATCTAGGAGTCAGAAATGCTTCCAGGGGTCTTCTCCATGCTGTTCCCTTGTCATTTGAGCACTGTTCCCATCGATTTGGGCAATTTTTAGGCCTCTGCAGACCGCCGGGGGTGGCCGCCGGAAAAATGCTTAAGTTTCCCATAGACTTACATCGGGCTCGTTGCTTGGGTCGAGCACCCAAGTATTACAATTTGTTCGACCCGAGCAATGAGTACCCGAGCATTTTAGTACTCACCCATCACTAATTGCATCACTAAAAGGAGTTACTAATTAGGTGCATGGTATCTTTAGAGAGCACTAACTGAACCCATGCTTCACATTCCAAACAGATGACAGAGTACAAGAAAATACATGGTTGCTCATCCACAGTCAGATAAACCTAATAGGAGAATTGAATCTGTGAGTTTATGCAGAACACATATATAACATTTATTATTGTGTTACTAAGTTTGACCCACTACTTATTTGTTGCTATGGCATCATGGTCAGTTGCCTTGCCTGCCTTCCCTTTGACCCAACTCTGTATTGAAGCCTCTTCTATGATCTGTGTGAGCTATATTTGAATTGTATGCAGTATTTGAGATATGTGCTCCCAAGAGTTTTTCTTCTGTAGGTAAATTGTATATATTCATAACTGAATATAAAAATTATTTTTATAAATAACTCTGTATTCTGGATACATAGAGGGTTATGCTGCTAAAATCATAAGCCAGACTCTTGTTTTCACACTAAATATATTTTCATACAACATATTTCAGGGAGACAGATTTATGTATTACATCAGACAAGTGGAAAGTGAGTCATATCTTTCTGGAACCTTGGAATTGAATGATAAAAAAAATCTTAAATCAGATTGTTGGCATAAGTATATTAGACTCATGCAACTAAATTATTTGGACAAATGGCCTACATGATATTTTATTTTCAAAATCACTTTAGTCGAAGGGTCATTCTAGAAATATCAACACAAAATTTAATATAATTTTACAGTTTTATTTACTGAAGATTAAAGTATTTACTGTGTTTTGCCTATACTTATACTTTTCCTAATTTTGCTTTGTATTACTAAAGCCGAGTGTCAGTGGAGAAAATTACTTTCAGCAGAGCATTTCATCCACTTTAACTTTGTGCACAAAGCTTGTAATTCTGCAATCAAAATGGCCAAACTAGCCTACTACCCAAATGTCATCACGTCACTATACGACAATCCCAAATAAAAATTTCCACTCCTTCTGAGTCCTATAGTACAGGCCCCCATGATCAACCTCTGTGCTGACAATCTGGCCACTTATTTACAAGAAGAAATCAAAAACATCCATCGGAACATTTTCACCAAATCTTCTCACAGCTTGGATACAGTTCCCTCTCGCACCTCAAGTTTACTTTTCACCTTTGAATCTGTCACCGAAAAAGAAGTTACAAGGCTCCTCACTTCTTCTCACCCTACAACCTTCACCAATTACCCTATTCCTTCACATCTCCTTCAGTCCCTCTCCCAGCTGTCACTGCCCATATAACTAAAATGTTTAACCGCTCTTTCTTCCAGAATCTTTCCCTTCTCATTCAAACATGCCTGACAACCCCTTTAATAAAAAATCATCCCTCTGCCAGAACTCCTCTGGTAACTTCAGACTGGTCTCTAATCTCCCCTTCATTTCGAAACTCCTGGAATGCTTGGTCCACTCTGGTCTGTTCGGCTATCTCTCAGAAAACTCTTCTTGAACCTTTTAATTCAGTTTGCATTCTTTGTACTCTACTAAAACTGTCCTCATTAAATTTTCGAATGATATATTAACAGCTAAATCTAATTGCCACTGCTCCCTGCTGATTCTCCTTAATATATCTTTTACATTTGACACTGTGGATCACCAGCTCCTCCTCACTATTCTCCGCTCTATCATTCTCAAAGAAACTGTTCTCTTTTTGTTTTCTTCCAACCTCTGTCTGTTCCTTAACTGTATCATTTTCAAGCTCTTCTTCATCTCCTCTTCACTTTACTAATGGAATTCCTCAACGTCCTAAGCCTCCTTCTATTTTTTTTTTACACTGCCTCTTATTGGATAAATCAGCAGATTTTGTTTCTAGTACCATCTCTATGTGGATGACACCCAATTACACACCTCTTTTCCTGACATCACCCCCATATTATTACAGATGGTTTGTCTGACCTTTCTAACATTATGTCCTCCCTTTGTCTGGAACTTTATCTCTCCAAAACAATTTCTTGTGTTTCCTCCCTTTATTAACCTTCTTATACCCGATATTGTAATTTCCTTGGGTGTCTCAACCATAACTCTCAAGCAGCATGTGCACTATCTTGGGGTCCTATTTCATGCAAAACCTTTGTTTATTTCCAATATCCAATCACTCCAGCATCTTAACATCTCCAAAATCAGACTTTTTCTTACATTTAAAACTGAAAAAACTCTGTCGCTGATATGCATTTTTGTTTGTACTATTGCAACTCTCAACTGATCAGTCTCCCTCTAACCAAACTTTATCCTATTCAATCCATCCTGAATGTAGCAGCCAGGGTCGTATTTATGTCTCGCTGCTACAACGATACCTCCACCTATGCCAGTCATTGCACTGGTTGCTTATCCACTGCGGAGTCCAATATAAACTTATCACTCACCCACAGAGCTCTCCACAGTTCTGCACCACCAAACATCTTCTCCCTCTTCTGTTTTTATCACCTTACTCATGCCATCCAATCTTCGACTGATCTAAGACTAATATCTTCCACAATCCAAACCCCCACTTCTGTCTCCAAGACTTCTCACGCACTTCGCCAGTTTCTGGATTGCACTAACCTGGATTATCTGATTAATACCTAGCCCCCACATTTTTAAGCATGCTTTAAAAACACATCCTTTTAGACAGGCTTATCACCAAACTTCACTAATCTAACTCTTCCCTCTTCACCCTTTCTAAATTTTCCTCAGAATCTGGCCACTATTCCTCTGTCTCCACATCCACCATGCACTCAATAGCACTTGTAGCTTTTTTGAAAACCAGTATTTATTCTAATGATGGCTGGACCATACTTGACAAGAACTTTTCACTTATTGTGTCCCCCTATTTCCTCATAAATTGTAATCTTGCCAGCAAGGGCCCTCACTCCTCTTGTAACTGGTGGACTGTGTGTAATTCAGTATTGTTTTTATTGTTTGTACATTTCCCCACTTAATTGTAAAGTGCTGAGGGATATGTTAGTGCTATAGAAATACAATTATTATTTATTAGCCACATAATTTGTTTGTATGCTATATGATAGAAAAGTTTAAAGGGAACCTGTCATCACAATTTGCCTCTGGATGGTACTAGGAGCACTTCATCAGCCTCCTACTAATCTCTTTATTTATGCCTGTTCTATCCCTAAATGCTACAAATAAGTGTTTAAAAACTAAGTTTAATTATCCCTGACCTCCCTGCCAGTGGTCACATGACTAGTTTGTGACTTCTGTCAATAAATGCCACTGCAAAGGAGAGAGCACAACAATAAAGGCTTTCTCAAACGAGCGTATAACTTGGTTGAGTGTTCTCTGATGTTTTATGCCGATTCGGCACGAGAAAATAATCGCAGCATGCTGCAGGTGCATCTGATGATTGGATCACACGCACCCATATAAGTCTTTGGGTACATGTGAAACATTGGCCTGCACTCAGATGTCATCTGAGTGCAGTCCGATTACCGCAGACACAGAGAATGAAGAAGATATAGAAATTAAGTCCTCCATCTTCTCCACACCTGTGCTGTGAATTTCTCATGCGAGAAAATCGGTTAACACTAAGTTGACATTCGAACATAAGCATAATCAGCCCGATTCTCTTGCATGAGAGATTCGACAGTCATGTAACTCCATCCTAAGGGCTCTTTCACATGTCAGTATCTCCGGTACGAGTGGTGACCGTTTCCACACGTACCAGAGACACTATGTCACGGGTGTGTCAGAGGTGACAGACAGTCGCTCTGCAGTGGTTTGCAGGAGATCACCACGTTTGGCAATGCAGACAGCTGCCTAGATAGGAGGCTCTGTTTAGGACCCAGCGACTACCTCCCTTTAGTCTGGGTGCATATATACCTGGTGTGTCTAGGTGGGTGTTGCTGGTTATACTCATTTCTACTTGGAATTTGGCTGAAGCAGCATCACGTACTCTGGAGTTCTGAGGCCGTGTGCCCTGTTGGAGTTCTTCTAAGCTAAGTTATTATTCCCCTACGTGGTCTTCCCCTTTTGTCTTTAGAGCACTAGGGGAGGCTGACTAGTGCTCATCTCATTCCACCCCCAGCTATAGTCTTTCACCAGGGATTGTAGGGTGAGGCACATAATCGGTGACAGCTGCGGAGGCAGAGGGACATTAGGTGGAGACAGGGTGACGCTAGTCCAGATTAGGAGGTCACCTCTTCCCCCTTTCCCTAGTATCTGGGCTCCCTTTCCCCTCGGTGTTGCACTCACATCTGGCGTGACATTATAATTGGCTGAGCACGTTTTGGGGGGGTGGGGGGGTGACACAAGATTGACATATTTTTTTCTCTTTGTGTTTTGGACGTGCACTTTTTTTTTTTCTTTTCACTTACTCCCTTTTAGTATGAGATTAGTTGCAGAGCAGTTGTGCTGTCTGTCTCTGAGGGTGAATGACCTCTGCTGTGCGGGTCAGCAGCGGTTACAAGCCACCAACGTGGGGGTCTCTGCAGGTAGGCCTGTCCAGCCTGAACCCAAGGTTGCCCTCCCGGACAGGTTTTCAGGAGGTAGGGACAAGTTTTTTGTGTTTAAGGAGGCATGCAAATTGTACTTAAAACTTTGTCCCTACTCCTCCGATAATGATTAGCAATGGGTTGGTATTGTGATCTCTCTACTGCAGGGTGATCCTCAGTCATGGGCATTTTTGTTACTGCATGACTCAGTTTGTCTCCAATCTGTGGAGGGTTTTTTAGAGCTCTTGCCCTCATCTATGATGACCCTGCCCGAGTTGCCTTGGCTGAGTCTAAGCTACGTCGCCTTCAGCAGGGGATTCGGTCAGTGGAAACGTAAAGTTTGGAATTCCATAGCTGGGCAACGGATTCCAAATGGAACGACTCAGCCCTTAGAAGTAAATTTTGTGAGGGGCTTACTGAAAGGCTGAAAGATGCCTTGGCTGTATGATACTCCTCAGTCCTTGGAGGTTGCCATGTCTTTGGCCATACGTCTGGCTAGGCGCCTTCGGGATAGACGGGTGCGACCTCCTTCTCCGGGGCCTTCTTGTCGGGGTTGTGTACCATTGCCAAGGAAGCGGTCTGGGGGTGAACCAGTATTGAGGGAGGTGGAGGAACCTATGCAGTTAGGGGGTGTCTCTACATCATACATCTCCCCAGAGATTCACAAGAAAAGAGGCGTATGTTTGTTTTTGTGGGAAAAAGGGACACTTTGTTGGGACCTGTTCTTCAATTTCTAAACAAAAGGACAAAGCAAAATAGTTCCCGCTTTGTCCTGACAGCAGAGGTGGTGTTAGAGAGCAAAACCGAAAAAAATTCTGTGTTTGACAGTGGAGCCAGGGTCAGCATGGTTGATACTGAGTTTGTGAAAACTCATGGTTGCTGTGCTTCAGCTGAACCTATTCCAATCTTTGCCATTGACGCGGCGCCACTTGCACAGAAAGCATTTTCTCAGATCTTACATAATGTAAAACTGAGGGTGGGGTCGGTTCATTGTGAAATCATACCTTCCTATGTTCTGGACAATCTTCCCACTCCGATTGTCTTGGGTATACCTTGACTCATTAAACATAATCCGTTGGTGGATTGGCAAACCGGGGAGATTACTGCCATGAGAACAGTCTGAATGTTTCTATTGCTGCTATCTCTATGGGGAAACTGCCTGCTTTTCTGTCTGGTTTTGAGGAAGTTTTTTCTGAAAAGGGGTGTCAGGATTTGACTCCTCATCGTGCTTATGACTGTCCTATTAACCTGACCCCGGAGCTAAACTACCCAAGTCCAGACTATATAATCTTTCTGGCCCTGAGAGACAGTTTTTCCAAACTAAATAACCCCAAGTGTAATAACCTGTCTTGGTATTGTAGACCCCCCAGTCCTCTAATAACCTTGAACGCTTTTCTCTGCACCCTCTCTAGTTCAGCTATGTCTTTCTTATACACTGGAGAACAGAACTGTGCACAGTATTCTAAGTGTGGTCGCACTAGTGACTTGTATAGAGGTAAAATTATGTTCTCCTCATGAGCATCTATGCCTCTTTTAATGCATCCCATTATTTTATTTGCCTTTGCAGCAGCTGCCTGACACTGGCCATCAAATGTGAGCTTGTCATCCACCAATACACCCAGGTCTTTTTCAGTGACAGTTTTGCCCAGTGTTTTACAATTAAGCATATAATTATACATTTTGTTTCCTCTGCCCAAGTGCATTACCTTACATTTATCCCCATTAAAGCTCATTTGCCATTTATCAGCCCAAGCTTCTAGTTTACATAGATCCTCCTGTAATATAAAATTGTCCTCCTCTGTATTGATTACCCTGCAGAGTTTAGTGTCATCTGCAAATATTGAAATAGTACTCTGTATGCCCCCTACAAGGTCATTAATAAATATGTTAAAAAGAAGCGGGCCCCTGTGGTACTCCACTGTTAACTGTGACTCAGTCTGAGTGTGTTCCATTAATAACCACCCTTTGTTTCCTATCACTGAGCCAGTTATTAACCCACATACATATATTTTCCCCTATCCCCATTGTTCTCAATTTATGTATCAGACTTTGGTGTGGAACCGTATCAAAAGCTTTTGAAAAGTCCATATACACAACATCCACTGCATTTCCTTGGTCCAGTCCGGAACTTGCCTCATCATAAAAACTGATCAGATTAGTTTGACAGGAACGGTCCCTCGTAAACCCATGTTAATATTGGGTCATGAGGTTATTCTTCTTTAGATGCTCTAGTATAGCATCTCTTCGGAAACCCTCCAGGATTTTACCCACAGTAGAGGTTAAGCTCAATGGCCTATAATTTTCAACTTCAGTTTTTGTCCCCTTTATGAATATTGGCACCACATTTGCTATATGCCAGTCCTGTGGTACTGACCCTGTTATTATGGAATCTTTAAATAATGGTCTCTATGATGTTACTTAATTCCTGCAGTACTCGCGAGTGTATCCCATCCGTGCCCGGGTGATTTGTCTACTTTAGTGATTTTTAGATGCCGCCGTACTAACAGCTGGATTAAGCAAGTGACATTTAATGGAGAATTTTTGTTATCACTGATCATTTTTTCTGTCATGTGATTTTCTTGTATAAATACTGTTGAAAAAAAATCATTTAGCATATTGGCTTTTTCCTCATCCACAATTTCACCCAGACTGTTTTTAAGGGGGCCAAGACTATCACTTTTTAGTTTTTTACTGTTTATGTAGTTAAAGAATATTTTGGGATTATTTTTACTTTCTCTAGCAATGAGTCTCTGTCTCAATCTTTGCTGCCTTGATTTGGTTTCTACAGAATTTATTTAGTTTTCTCTATTAATTTAATGCCTTATCACTACCTATTTGCTTTAGTTCTCTTAATGCTTTCTTTTTGTCACTTATTGCACCCCTTACAGCTCTATTTAGCCATAGTGGTTTCCTCCTATTTCTAGCATGTTTATTCCGATAGGGTATATTTTGTGCACAGGTCCTATTCAGGATGCTAATAAATGTCTCCCATTTGCTTTGTGTAGTTTTATGTCTCAGGATATCGTCCCAGTTTATTGCACTAAGATCATCTCTCAACCGTTTTTGCCTTCCTGAAGTTTAGTGTCCGTGTAACCCTTCTACTACACATCTTATTAAAGGATACATGAAAACTTATTATTTTGTGATCACCATTACGCAAGTGTCCCCCAACTCGTATATTTGATATGCGGTCTGGCCTGTTGGTTAATATTAGGTCTAGCAGTGCCCCCCTTCTTGTTGGGTCCTGAACCAGTTGTGAAAGGTAATTGTCTCTCATAGTTGTCAAAAACCTATTACCTTTGCTGAAACTACAGATTTCTGTTCTCCAATGTATTTCAGGGTAGTTGAAGTCCCCCATAATAATGACTTCTCCTTGAGTCGCTACTTCATCTGTTTGCTTTATGAGGATATTCTCAGTTCCTTTCATTATTTTTGGAGACTTATAACAAACCCCTATCAGTAATTTATTTTTCCCCCTCCCCTTATCTCCACCCACAGGGACTCTACATTTTCATTAGATTCACATATATTCTCATATGGGTTTTAAGGATGATTTTACATATAAACACACCCCCCTCGCTCGTCTGTACGGTCATTTCTGAACAGACTATAGCCCTGTAAATTAACTGACCAGTCATGGCTCTCGTCCAGCCATGTCTCAGATATCCCCACCATGTCGTAATTATTTTCCAACAAAATTAATTCTAATTCCTCCATTTTGTTGGAGAGGCTTCTGGCATTAGTGTACATACATTTTATGCATCTCTCTGTACCTCTATTCCTTCTTACTATATTGACTTTTCTAACCCCACCCCCAATTTCTTTATTTGTGCCCAGTCACTCTCTGCACTTTCTTCCCCTACTATAAAATGAATACCTGCACCCTTCCCATTGAGGTGCAGCCCATCCCTAGCATAGAACCTGTAGCCAACTGAGAAGTCGGCCCAGTTCTCCAGGAACCCAAATCCCTCCTTCCTACACCAGTTCCTGAGCCACTTATTTATCTCCCTAATCTCCCGTTGCCTCTCTGGCGTGGCACGTGGTACAGGTAGTATTTCAGAGAATACCACCTTGGAGGTCCTTGCTTTAAGCTTGCAGCCGAATTCCCTGAAATCATCTTTAAGGACCTTCCACCTACCTCTAACTTTGTCATTTGTGCCAATATGCACCATGACTGCTGGGTCCTCACCAGCCCCTCCCAGTAATGTGTCAACCCGATCATCGATGTGCCGGACTCGAGCACCAGGTAGGCAGCACACTGTTCAAAGATCCCTGTCTTTGTGACAGATTGCTCTAAATGTTCCCCTAATAATTGAGTCCCCCACTACCAGCACCTGGCTGGCCTGCTCTGCTCTCCGATTTCCCCCCTTACTGGAGCTGACACTCCTCTGGCTTTCAGAGGACATGCCTTGATGCAGCAATGCTACCCCTGTACTGACACCCCCCTCATCTGCCAACTTTGCAAACTTATTGGGGTGTGCCAGATCAGGACTAGCCTCCCTGGCACACTTCCCTCTACCCCCTCTTCTAACTGTCACCCAGCTAGTTACCTCACTGTCCTGCAGCTCCCTACTGTCATCCTCCCCCTCATCTACCCCAGTGAGCAGCTGCTCAGTGAGCAGCAGACTCCTTTCCATATTGTCCATGGATCTCAGTGTTGCCAGCTGCTCATTTAGATCCAGTACCTGGGCTTCCAAAATGCACAACGTGCACTCATCTCGCACAGCAGTATGCACCCATTACCAGCTGTTCAAGGATTGTATACATGTGGCAAGATGTACACTGGATAGCATTCTCAATAATGGAGCTCATTTCCTACTGGGAATTGCACTAGATAGAAATGTTAAGTAAAAAGAAATGTAAAGAATTAATTAAATACAGACAGCAATTCAGTCCAAATTCCTCCCTGAATCCAAAGTCACTGAATCACAAGCCACACACTTACTTCCGTTCACACTTACGCTCCGGTCACACTCAAGTCGTTCACACTCGCTATGGAAGAAGATTTAAATAGTTTTTTTCCCCTTTAGCAGCAATCCAACCAACAGCTCAATGCACTTCCCAAGGCATTATTGATAGATCAGGTGATTGTGAATGTGACAATACCAAATATGTGTATATTTGAGTTATTTCATTGTTTTATTTTCGAATGGGGAGAAGAGGGGTGATATGAACTTCTAGATTTTTCTTTTTTTAATTCTTTTTTTTTTAACATTTTATTTGCTTCAATAGTCTCCATGGGAGGCTAGAAGCTGCAGTTATCTGATTGCCTGTGACGCGCTCCCTGGGCCATGGGGTACTCTGTAGCCGGGCCAGTCGATGCTGGGGCAATGTCACGGTGGCGGTGACCCAGTCCGGGCGGTCAATTAAAGGGAAAGTAAAAGGGGAATAAAGTTTTTATAGAGATAATGTTCGTGACACCATCTGTGGTATGCGGCTGTATGAGGCCGCCGCTGCGGTGCAAATCTTCTGGAGCTGATGGTGATGCAGCAGAGTTGGCACACTCTCCACAGGCAGAGCTTAGCTCCAGGGCAGTGTATGATGATTTTATGAGGTAGATGTTGCTGGTTCTGTGTAGTGCAGGGCTGGTGATGGCGCAGCAATAATTCCAGGACACAGTGGGATGCAGTCTTCAAGGTTTACTCAGTTTGTTCAAGACTCCAGGTTACCAGGGCCAGTGTGTAACCTCCCACGTCGTCCTGTGTTCACCAGAGAAGGGGTTCAGCAACTCTCAAGGCTCTCAGGAGTACTTAAACGGGACCCCGTTCTATGTTCTTTTCACGGTCATCTTCTCTGCGCTGGCTCTCGCCCTCCTGCCCTGCGCCTCACGATCAGTGTCCCAAGCCGGTAGCCTCGGGTCATGTCGGGCGACGTGCAGTCCCCTGGACCCTATGCGGCCACCTTTTCAGTGATAGAAACGTGGTGGTTGGCTACTGCACCTTGCAAATACAGCAGCCTCTGGTTATCTAGCTGAGCCTGATTATTCTCCACTAGTTTAGGGTCCGGTCCCCTCTGCGGCCTGATACCTCCACGTCCGTGTAGATTCGGGCGCACGGGTAGCTTCCTGAACTCACCGTGCCCCTGGGATCCCCTCTGATTCTGGAGCCTTTCCTCTGCTCCTGTCCTCTCTCTCCTGGGCCTCTTTTACCAGGCCCGCTTTCCTCTCTACTCCTCCTGAGCAGAGCTAATCCAGAGCTCCTGCTCCCAACTCTCTCTCCTCTGACTGAACTGACTCCCCTCTCTAAACGGTCTCTAGAAACTTCCACCCTCTCTTTTAAACTACTACCCTGACAGTGCTCCCCTGAGCTGCTTCCTCCACCCACATCCACTACATGGTTCCACCCTCCAGCTAGGGACCAGGGACTCTGCTCTCCCTTAGGAGCAATCTCGCCCTTCCCTACTGGGGTGGAGTGTGTTGGGTGTGTGGGTCCTGGGTAGTACTCCAACCTTACCTGAGAGTGGGGTACCACACCTCTGGGTGAGATGCAGTTCCTCTGTGGCGACAGAACCCGCAGGGGCGCCACACCTGTGTTACACATATCAAGGCTGTAGCCCTGCTATGTGTAACAAAAGTGCTCATCTACTATGAACGCACCTATGACATTAGGGCATGACACCATCATTTCTGTGGCCATCAGATTAGAGATGGTGGAATTCCACCTCTTAGCTTTGTCAAGTGCGGGAGGAAACATCCTTTTACGTGACCACAACTGTGGGACCGAGAGCTGGCTGCAGGGCTAAGAGAGGGCAGAGTATGATGACACGCACAAACTGCTAGACCGTGAGTGAGGTACAGGCAGAGATGTTATGGTTGATTGAGAAATGGATAGTATGCTGGGTGATACAAACACAGCAGGCATGTCTGCTTCCGTTACAGCTAACGGGCTCTCACTCAGCCTGACTGGAGTGGGTAGAGAACCAGAAGTTCTGCAGTGGGAGACCTGTTTGCCAATACTTGGCACGGTAAAAGAGGAGGAGGAAGAAGCAGTGGATGCGGTTGATGGGGTAGCTGATGGTGGTTGAGGTCTGCTGGTCCACATTTCAGCATAGTGAGATTCCCAGTGTAATGCATGTTTGAGCATGTGAACGTTCATGCATGTAGTAGTAAAATTAGTACTTTTTTATCTCAAAGTTTGCAGATAACGTGAGTTGGCTCATCCTTTACGGTGTCAAAAAAGGCCCAGGCTAGGCAACCATTGCTGCCTCTGCGAGCTGCAGACCCGTGGCCCCTGCTGGCCACAGTTGTGGCTAAGGATGCAGTGCTCCTCGTGCTTGCATTATACTCTGTGTCTCTGTAGGGTGAAAGGTAACCTCCTCGTCTTCCTCCTCCACCTCCTGAGATGAGCTACTTGGCTGCGTGACTCTGGGTTCAGACCGAGTAGGATCTTCGACCTCATAATCATCCAATGTGTTATCCCATTCCACACCCTCAGAGTGACCCTTCTCCTCTTGTTGCCCTGATAGCACAATACAGTCAGATACCTGAGGCTCATGCGGAGTGTCATCAGAATCACCTCCCTTCCCGGTGGTTAACATCTGGTGACGACGGTCAGGAACCTACTACCTACCAATGTTCTGCCCCAAATCCAACCTAAAATTATTTTGGGCATTGGTGCAGATGCTTTCCTCCTCTTCATGACTATGTGAATATTTGGAGTAAACTTTTGATGCCCATGGTAAAGAATGGGTGAGCAGTTCTACAGACTCACCCATCTGTAGTTCACTATAGTCAGTTGGGCACTTGGACAGTTGTGACACAGGGTGAAGCAAAGGTGCCACTTCTGTGGAATGTACTGTGTGTGATGTTGAGGTGGAGGAAGAAGAGGAGATGCCACTTGAAGCAGCGCTTGCTATCCACTAAAGCACCTGCTCTTTCTAACCCTTATCAACAAGGCATATCGCTGTGCGGCTGCCAAACAAAGGGAGTGGAGTAGCCTGTCCACTAACAGAAGTTATTTGTCTTCGGATACAGCTGAAGTTCACACTCCATAAAAATGACAAACTGGGTTAACACCGCTTGCACTATCACATTAGCAAATGGGGAAAAAGAAAAAAGGTTTTTGTGTGTCACCCTGGCCTGGATGCCACAAAATGTAATAAAGCCGTGTCTGAGAGCAAGGGGGAGGTTCTCTAGTCAGGGGAACATTAGCATGCAATGCCTCCTGTCTCAGGCCAGAAGGGGGAGCAGGCTGCCCCTATAAAAGCTGGTACTGGGGGCAGGGTTAGTGAGAACTGGATGGCCTGTCTCAGCACTGAGACTTGTCCCGGAGAAGAGCAGGGACAGAAAGTTGTATTGCACCTAAGAGGAAGTGTGGCAGGAGGAGAGCCACAAGCCAGAGACAAGAGGTGAAGAGAGCCTGTCTTGGCAGATAACGGACTTAATTTACCAGACTTTGGTGTCTGAGGCTGGGAGGATTCCACATCCCCCAGCAGATAACCAATCCTCAGGGGACTGTATATTCCTTGGCCTAAGAAGCCTGGAGGCCCTGCCACAACAGAAGGGACCAGCAAAGCCGTACAAGGCTGGGAGCAGAAAGGAACCCACGTCGCAGGCCATACAGGCGAGAATACACGGAAAGCTCGGAAACGTGGGCTGTTACTCTATAACGAGGAGATAGCCAGAAGGAGCACAGAAAGCACGGTAGGCCTACACCCTCACCCTGACCAGGGCCAATTTCCCCGTTGCTCTCAGACATCCAGGTCCCCTCCTAGCTGGGACTGTTTGTGGGTCAGTTTACCTGTTCTAGTAAAGACCCTGGACTGCAACCTGTTGTCTGCATGCTCCTTGCTCCTCCAGCACTATCAGCACTGGGACTCTCACTACCATCACTCCCAACATCCATTATACTGCCCTGGGGCCGCACTCTTCCCGTGGGGAGTCACACTACCCTAGGTGCACACCTCATCAGCCCCAGCGGTCTGCCTTGCAGCGGCGGTTCCTAATGACCGCAAATCCACAGGTGGCGTAGTCGGACATAATCATCAGCACATAACGGACTACCACTGGCCTGACCACCCTGAGCCACGGAACCGGGTTGCCACTACTACTCCCATCGTTCCCCTACTGCCCGGATCCCAGTGCCCCACGGCCCAGGGGGCGAGTCATTTGTTCTCAGCACTCAGAAGCTCTGCACTGACAAGCTCTGCAGATAGCTGAATTTCAACCCCACAAAATCAAAAAGTGGCCTACAAGGGCTTGCTTGCTTTATCACATTAGCAAGTGCAAAATAGATTTGAAGGTTTACTCGTGCATGGAGCTCAATACAACCAGTGCAGAATGCTGTTCTATGGCATGGGCCCTGCTCTTTCTGTCAGAATTTTAGTAATTGCACAAGAAAAAAAATGTGCTGCAAGGTCGATTGAACAGGTACACAGCCGAGGATTATCTACATCTGACTTCCAAACAAGCACCCATCTGTCTAGCTAATATCTCTTTGTGAGCCTGTATACAATCAGCAGCGTCTGTCTCCAGCAGTGACATTCATAAAATGGCGCTGAGGGAACACTGCCGCTTTTTATGTAGAGAGGCAAATTTTGTTCACCTAGTGGAACACTATAAGTAACTATAGGATCAAGAAAGGAAATTGAGTTGCTGGGGCTGCCACCTCCAAAGTGGCATCAATTTCACCAGAGTAGAAATAGTATAATTAGGATCGACAACTCTTTCAGTACAGCCAACCCAGCAGATGGAGACCCAACCAGTAGTGATGAACGATCACTTAAATTCTCGGGTGCTCGTTGCTCGGGTCAAGCAAATCGTAATGTTTGGGTGCTCGACCCGAATAGCCCAATGTAAGTCAATGGGAAACTCGAGCATTTTTCTGTCCCCCCCCCCCTACCCCGAAGGTCTGCATGCAAGGGGCCTAAAAATTGGCCAGATCGATGGGAACAGTGCTCAAATGACATGAGAACACCATGGGAATTACCCCATTGCTGTAAACAATGATATCAGAATGTTACGCCAGTTTTACGGACTCACAATAAAACCTACAAAAACAAAACAAAAATGGATTTTCCTGGAAAAAACGTTAAGGAACTTTATTTCCAGGGTAACGACTTGCAAAATAAATACCCCCCCCCCAAAAAAAAAAATGTTCCTCCACACCTTGGCCCATGTTCACACGTAGCGTTTTTGATGCACTTTTGCATTGCTTTCAACGGTGAAAAATACATTCACCAGTAAATGTCATTTTAAAATTGTACTACCTTATTTGGCCATGTTGTGTGTAAAACATGATCAGACACATCCATACAGTGCTGACATGACATGTGAACAGCATGGGGATGACCCCTGGAAGCATCTCTGACTCCCAGGTCATTGCTGTGAACAATGTTGTCAGAATGTTACGCCAGTTTTACGGACTCACGATAAAACATACAAAAATTAAACCAAAATCGATTTTCCTGGAAAACAACGTTAAACATTCTTTCCAGGGTAATGACTTGCATATAAGGCAAATACAGACATTTTTGGCAACGTGGCAGATATTAAACTCCATTTAAAATTGGGCAGGTGCATGGCAAGGGAAGGGGAAGTGGACATAATGGTGATGGTGCAAGCAGAGGCTGAGGCGGTGGGCAAGATGAAACTATGCCTGCTGAGGGAGCACAACAAGCACTCACATCATGTCGACCTAGCTTCCTGTCCAACTTTCTAGGGGGCCGCGGAATGCCACTCTTGAAGACAGACCAGTGTGGAAAGGTTTTTGGTAAGATAGCAGATAAATAATGCTTCCAGTCAGTTTGCATCCACCACATTTTATTATTATTATTATTATTATTATTATTATTATATATTTTTAGTGTCTTACATGTAAAAAATGGGTATACATTGCAAAAACAATTACAATAATCTTGAACAAAAATGTGACGGCGATTGGAACAGGAGAAGAGAGGACCCTGCCCGTGAGGGCTCAGTCTACAAGGGATGGGCAAGGAATAGGATACAGTAGGTGCGGGTAGAGCCGGTTGTGCAGCGGTATGGTGGAGCAAGGGTTACTGCAGGTTGTATGCTTGTCAGAAGAGGTGGGTTTTCAGGTTCCTTTTGAAGGTTTCAACAGTAGACGAGAGTTAGATATGTTGGGGTAGATAGTTTCAGACTAGGGGAGATCCATGGGACAAATCTTGTATGCGATTGTGGGAAGAGGAGATAAGGGTCACGATTGGTATGAGGAGAACCCAGTGTATAATGACAGGAAAAGGGGGAAGGGTCCCCTACAAGGGGAAAATGGGGTAGTGGAGACCCCTAAACAGCTCAAAAGATAAACCCTGACTCCTCTATATAGGTTCTGTATCTCTTTCCGAGCAGGAAACCTGGCCCTAGCTGACCCTAAAGGTAGGCCCTATGTAGGGAGGGGTGAGCACTGGTCAGCCTCACTGCAAACTAAAATACATACAAAGGACACAAACAAGGGAATACCCTTAGCTTAAAGATGACTCTGGGGAAAACAAGGCAGCAACCCATGAAGTAATGCCAAGGAAATTCTAGCCAACAACTAGAATTCCAAGTCTGAATAGATAAGAACAGTCTATCACCAGGCACTCTCTGTAGAAACTGAGTGTATATAAGGATACAGCAAAGATGTGGTAATGAGCAGCAGAAGATGAGGATCACTGCTTGGTCCTAATGGTAAAATCCCCAAGCAAGGTGATTATCACTGCTGGGTCCTAGAGAGAGAGAGAGGGAATATGAAAAGATCAGGAAGATATTTGCAAGGCAGCAACCTTCTACAGCCGGACCCCGTATGACTGTTTGCCAAACCTGAAACACAATTGACAATAAGAGGGGAATAGAGAAGGAGATCTTGTGAGGATCGGAGGTTGCATGTGGGTACGGAATTTATTCAGACCCCTTTAAATTTTTCACTTTTTAGAATTTTCCAAATGGCTGCAATGAAACAAAGTTCATTTTTTTTCTCATTTCCTTGTGATCCTCCTTGAGATGGTTATATACCTTCATTGGAGTCCAGCTGTGTTTAATTAAACTGATAGGACTTGATTTGGAAAGGCACACACCTGTCTATATAAGACCTTACAGTTCACAGTGCATGTCAGACGAAATGAGAATCAGGAGCTCAAAGGAACTGCCGAAAGAGTTCAGACAGAATTGTGGCAAGGCACAGATCTGGCCAAGGTTACAAAAGAATTTCTGAATTACTCAAGGTTCCTAAGAGCACAGTGGCCTCCATAATCCTTAAATGGAAGAAGTTTGGGACCACCAGAAGTCTTCCTAGACCTGGCCGTCCAGCCAATATGAGCAATCGTGGGAGAAGAGCTTTGGTGAGAGAGGCAAAGAATAACCCCAAGATCACTGTGGCTGAGCTCCATAGATGCAGTAGGGAGATGGGAGAAAGTTCCAAAAAGTCAACTATCACTGCTGCCCTCCCCCAGTCAGGCTTTTATGGCAGAGTGGCCCGACGGAAGCCTCTCCTCAATGCAAGACATATGAAAGCCCGCATAGTTTGGTCAAAAACACATGAAGGACTCCCAGACTATGAGAAATAAGATTCTCTGGTCTAATGACATGAAGAGAGAACTTTTTTGTGAGAATTCTAAGTGGTATATGTGAAAAAAACAGGCACTGCTCATCACCTGCCCAATACAATCCCAACAGTGAAACATGGTGGTGGCAGCATCATGCTATAGGGGTGATTTTCACCTGCAGGGACAGGACGACTGGTTGCAATTGAAGGAAACATGAATGCGGCCAAGTACAGAGATATTCTGGATGAAAACCTCTTCCAGAGTGCTCTGGACCTCAGACTTGGCTGAAGGTTCACCTTCCAACAAGACCATGACCCTAAGCACACAGCTAAAATAACAAAGGAGTGCCTTCAGAACAACTCTGTGACCATTCTTGACTGGCCCAGGCAAAGCCCTGACCTAAACCCAATTGAGAATGTCTGGAGAGACCTGAAAATGGCTGTCCACCAACATTCACCATCCAACCTGACAGAACTGGAGAGGATCTGCAAGGAAGAATGGCAGAAGATCCCTAAATCCAGGTATGAAAAACGTGTTGCATCATTCGCAAGAAGACTCATGGCTGTACTAGCTCAAAAGGGTGCTTCTACTCAATACTGAGCAAAGGGTCTGAATACTTATTCCCATGTGATATTTCAGTTTTTCTTTTTTAATTTGCAAAAATTTCTAGATTTGTGTTTTTTTTTTCAGTGAAGATGGGGTGCAGAGTGTACTTTTAATGAGAAAAAAATGAACTTTTTAGAATTTACCAAATGTCTGCAATAAAACAGAGTGAAAAATTTAAAGGGGTCTGAATACTTTCCGTACCCACGGTATGTACCGGGAGAGAAAGTCACAGATGTATGGTGGATAGTGTTGAGCATTCCGATACTGAAATATCGGGTATCGGCCGATATTCGCGGTATCGGAATTCCGATACTTAATTCCGATACTTTTACAATATCGAATACCGGAATCGGAAGTTCCCATAATGCCTGCGCTCTGCAGTGTCTCAGAAGGATGACAAGCTGGATGGCAGCGCTCAGCTGCGATCCAGGCTGTCATCAGAATGCCATCCCAGCGTGAGAGAATTCTCCTGATTGTTCAGAAGCCGGCGGGTGGTAAAAAGCCGCCGGGTTTTAAACAATCACACAGCCCCATACTGCTTCCCCGCAGCCTCCCACCCCGATCCTCCGCTCCCCCCATCCTGATCGTAAGTTAGGACCGGGCGGGGAGCGCAGCACCAAGGAGCGGGGAGCGAAGGACCCGGGCGGGGAAGCCGGCAGTGAAAAGACTTCACCGCCGGCTTTCCCGTTCTGTGCTGCACTTTCCCGCCATTTATTTCAAATGAACAGTTGAGGTATCAGGTGATGCCGATCAGCTGTTCATTTGAAGTCGCCGCGGTGCCCTCAGAGGGTTCATGTGAGTTCAGGCTTGATTGCATTGCATGAACTCACATGAACTTTCCCATGGCCGCACAGGTCAGCCTCACCTCCCAGACCATCAGACCGGTCATGATTGGTATGTGTGGGTGTCTGTGCGGTGTGTGTGCGCGGGGTGTGTGCATGTGTGCGGGTGTGTGCGGGTGTGTGCGTGCAGGCAGACATAGGCCGATGTGACACTACTACTCCCATCGGCCTATGTCTGTCCCCCGTCCACTCGTGCCAGCAGGATCAGCTTGATGGGAGTAGTTCCCATCAGCCTGATCCTGCTATTTAAATTGCCCTTTAAACTGGCCCATGTTATTTTGTCCCCCCTAGTTTTCTATTTTTGCCCCTATACATGTTTTATTTAAGCCCCCATATTTTTTTTTGGGGTTGTTGGTCCCCAATAAATTTTAAATACATTTCATTGGTGGCCAGTGGTTACCTAAAATAAATTAGTTTATACATTACCTGTCCCCGCCGATCGCCACCTAAAATAAAGTAAAAAATAAAAAAATACACCTATACTCACCTAGACACCTAATTCCCCGAAGCCATCGATCTCCTGTAATAAAATATAAAATAATAAACCACAACCTTATCCTTACCCTTCCGTAGTAGTCCACGAGTGTCCCACGAAGATCTCCAGTTTAGAGCAGCCACATAGAACGTGACCGCTCTGAACCGCTGCCGCCGCTAGAATGACGGGGCCGTAAAGCAGCCCCGTCATTGCATAAGCGGGTTCACCGGAGTTCAGGCAGCGCTGCTCCGGTTAGCTCCTTTACGGCCCTGCTTTACCGTGAGAAATTCCCACGGTACAGCAGTGCCGTAAAGGAGGTCTCCGGAGCTGCGCTGACTGAATGCACTCCGGTGACCTCAGTCAGTGGCTCCCGCTGCCGGGAGCGGACGTGTTCCCGGCAGTGTGAGCTTACAGCAGCCATGCACAGCTGTCACCATCTCCAGATGTGACAGCTGTGCATAGGAGATCAGCGCAGGAACGTGGACAGGTAACTATTTTTTTTTTAGTAAACAAAGAATTAAATAAAATGGTGTGTTTTATTTCAAATAAATTATTTTTTTCTGGGTGTAGTGTGTGTTTTTTATTTTTAACACTTTGTAGGTTAGTAATGGGGGTGTCTTATAGACGCCCATCATTACTAACCTGGGCTTCATGGCAGCTGGCGCTGACATGAACCCCACCACTATTACCCCACTGCCACCGCACCAGGGCAGCGTGGAAGAGCGAGGCTAAGTGCCAGAATTGGCGCATCCTATGGATGTGTAGCACCCTGAGGATTCGGTTGCTACAGGGGTATTGCACCTCAACCCAGAGGTGTGATATTCCACTCCCGGGTAAGGATGGAGTGTGGAACTGAGCTCGGTAGGCTGCATGCACTACATACATCCCATTTCCGAGGAACAGGCCGACGGTACTCCCACTTAGAAATGTGCAGGTACGACCGAGTCTGTTCCTGGCTGGAGTGGGAGGGGGGTGGTACATCCCAAGTAGTGTAGGGGCAGATAGGGGGAGCAGCCTGGGTAAAGATAGGAGCTCATTGGGTGCTGGTCACCTGAGCTCACACATAGAGGGTGTATATAAGGTGGGCACCATCAAAGAACAGGGTCAGTCTGTCAGCCTTTGCAGAGAAGTAAGAAGCAGAGGAGCAGAGAAGCCCCAGAGAGAGAGAGAGAGGAGAAAGAAAGAGAGACCCAGAGGGGGAAGCAGAAGAGAGGACTCTGAGACCCCAAATCCAATCCACGGGTGAAGAGTCGGCATCAGGGTACCGGAACCCAAGCTGGTGGGGGCAAAAACACACCCCAGCCAGAGACCGGAGGCCGTGGGCAGCGTCTGCCACGGCCACCCACCACATCCACCCCGAAAGCATACCACGTGGAGGGTCAGGGAACCCAAGGCCAAGGGTCTCCCAACAGAAGGCCCGAGGGAGCTGGACCTGGGTGGATCACTAGTGGGGACGGCCAGAGAAAGGACAGAAGGAGAGCTCAGGGTCACGCTCCGGACTCGCTTGGGGGTTGGCTGGATCCAGGACCTGGTGGATGCAGCACGGCTCGGGAGGTCACTTGAAGCTGGAGTGACCGGAACATCAGCAGTGAGTAAATACCCTTAACTGCATAACCCGACTCTGTCTTCATTACCATCTATGCTGCACCACCACAACCCCCATCCTCTGCACCTGACCCCCTGAGGCTATACCCCACCCGTTGGGGGTTATACCATAAAAAGCTGCACCTACACCATCAGCCTCAGCGGACCCTGCTGCAGCGGCGGCCATAGTGACCGCAATACAACGGGTGGCGTAGTCGACATTAAGAACTTATTAACATCTGTAGGACTGCCACATACAACTGAGTTTGACACCCTGGGCACGGACCGGGTCACAGCCACTCGGAAGACTACAACTCCCATCTGATCCGGCTCCGGATATTCCCCCTAAAGAATATGGCCCAGGGGGCGCGTCAGATGCGCCATTTCTGGGGCGGCTGACGGCTGGTGTTTCTAGCCTGGGAGGGGGCCAATATTCATGGCACCCTTCCTGGGCTATTAATATCAGCCCCCAGCTGTCTGCCTAGCCTTTGCTAGCTATTAAAATAGGGGGGACCCCACGTCATTTTTTTGGGGGGTCTCCCATTTTAATAGCTAGTAAAGGCTAGGTATTCAGCTGGGGGCTGATATTAGTAGCCTGGGAAGCTCCGTGGGTATTACCCCCTTCCCATGCTTCAAACATCTGCCCCAGCCGTCTGCTTAACCTCCGCTAGAGACTAAAATTATGGGGGATCCCACGGCATTTTTATTTTTAATAAATCCTTTATTTTAACACTAAATGACACTTGAGGGGTTAATAAAGATGCAGTCCCTAAATTATTATTTATTTTTTAATTATTTTTTCCCAAAACTTTGACGTGGGCTTCGCCATATTTTTGTATGCCAGCCAGGTACAGAATCCAGGAACGGGCTGCCCCCAACTCCCAGATGCCTATTTGTACCTGGCCGGACACAACAATATAGGGAAGCCCTTTTTTTCTTAATTATTTAATGAAATAATTAAAAAAAAATTGACGTGGGGCTTCGCACTATATTTGTGTCCAGCCAGGTACAGCAGGCAGGAACGGGCTGCCCCCAACCACCAGCTGCCTATTTGTACCTGGCCGGACACAACAATATAGGGAAGCCCTTTTTTTTTTAATTATTTCATGAAATAATTTAAAAAAAATTGACGTGGGGCTTCGCACTATATTTGTGTCCAGCCAGGTACAGCAGGCAGGAACGGACTGCCCCCAACCACCAGCTGCCTATTTGTACCTGGCCGAACACAACAATATAGGGAAGCCCTTTTTTTCTAAATTATTTCATGAAATAATTAAAAAAAAAATTGACGTGGGGCTTCGCCCTGTTTTTGTGTCCAGCCAGGTACAACTAGGCAGTGGGGGCTGGAATCCGCAGCGCTGGGAGGCCCAAGCTTTCTGGGCCACCCCCGCTGCAAATTGCAGTCCGCAGCCACCCCGGAAAATGGCATGTTCATAGAAGCGCCATCTTCTGGCGCTGTACCCAACTCATCCAGGGCCCTGGTGCGGTGGAACACTGGGTAATAAAGGGGTTAGGGCCAGCTTGGCATTATCAGCTGGCCCTAAGCCCGAAATTCATGTGGTCACGCCAATATTAGACATGACCACCATGAATTTCTAGTAAAGTATTTAAAAAAAACATAACACCCAGAAAAAAGTCCTTTAATTGAAAGAAACACACAATTCTTTATTGTTCTAAATTAAACCATACTTACCATCACGCCCATTCCAGCTGAAGCCAATGATCTCCTGCAATAAAAGAAAAATAATAAAGCAACATCATCCTTACCTTTCCATGGTTCCCACGACAGCTTCAGCTCTGCTACATCGAGATGACAGGCTGGACCGCAGCAGAACGCTGCCATCCAGCCTGTCATCCTGCAGACACTGAGAAGCGCAGGCTTGCTTGCGCTCCTCAGTGTCTCTCTGTGACGGCATCCAGATGAGCCGAGTTCATGTCCAATGAACTCGGCTCACCTCATGCACGTCACTGACAGCGTGAGAAAATTCTCCTGCACTCAGCGCTTCAGCGTGAGAATTTTCCCTCGCTGTCAGTGACGTGCATGAGGTGAGCTCATGTCCAATGAACTCAGCTGACCTCATGCACGTCACTGACAGTGTGGGAAAATTCTCCTGCACTCAGCGCTTCAGCGTGAGAATTCTCCCACGCTGTCAGTGACGTGCATGAGGTGAGCTCATGTCCAATGAACTTTGCTCACCTCATGCACGTCACTGACAGCGTGGGAAAATTCTCCTGCACTCAGCGCTTCAGCGTGAGTATTTTCCCACGCTGCATGAAAACACTATTATTTTTTTAAATAAATCCTTTACACTAAATGACAAGTACAGTAAGCAACACTGTCACTGTACTTCATATATATGTGACTGACATGTTTCTATCTATCTAATCTATGTGTGAAGCTCTATTCTTTCTGTTGTAAATTGTCGGGTACCGGTGTATGCCGCTGATGAATTGCCGGCTTTTCGCGTAATACATTCTACATTATTCTTAGTTGTTTTACTTCATGTAGAATTAACCTACAAGGAAAGAATGGGTTTATTTTCATTCTGATATTTGTGTCCCCTTGACTTGCATTGGTTTCCGGTATCGGAATCGGCGATATCCGATACTTTTTGGGTATCGGTCCGATCCAATCCGATACGATATTTCCTGATATCGGAAGGTATCGCTCAACACTAATGGTGGAGAAAGTTTGTGAATGGCTTTGTATGCCAAGGTTAGGGCTTTGAACTGGAGTCTCTGGGCGTGGAATAGCGGAGGAACAGGTGGATTAGATGGGCAGCACAGTTTAGGATAAATTGGAGGAATGCGAGAGTGTTAGAAGGGAGGCCAGAGAGCAGGAGGTTGCAGTAGTCGAGGCGGGAGATGATGAGGGCGTGCACTAGTGTTTTTGCAGATTCTTGTTTGAGAAATATGCAGCTCTGGGAGATTTTTTTTACTTGCTCTCGGCATATTCCTCAGCCTTACCCTCCTTCCTCCCACCATGCCCAATGCCCAGCGACAACTCATCCCACACTTGGACACTCTAAAGAGCTGTTCTGTTCATCTTTCCATTTAAAGATTCTGGCTTCTGGCATGGTCCACTTCAAGCGGGGCAACAGAAAATCGCATAAAACCCATGCCCAAATATTTGAGCAGCCAAAGTCACCCGAAGGTGACAATGGAAAAGTGCAATTACTGTCGCAAGAGGTGGATGATGATGAGACACAATGCACAGTCAGGAGGAGGACCAGGGTGTGGAAGTGTAAGACGAGGTAGTGGACGATAAAGTAGATGGGCCTAACGCCAGGGTCCAGAAACAGTGTCTGCTGGAGACACCATTGCCTCTTCCCCCTGTTGTACATAAACGCCAAGCCTCCATCCATGATGCAGGTGAAGATGGCTCCCACCCTGCACCTGTCATTGTACACATGCAACCATCACCGTCAGCAACCAAGTCTACGTCCTTGTCCCAGTGCAGCGTTCAGTTGTCCCTACCCCAGTCCTTGGAACGCAAGCGCAAATATGCAGTCACCCACCCACAGGCCACAATACTAAACTGCCATTTTTCTTGACTGCTTGCACTAGAAATTTAGCAGTTTATGCTCATGGAGGCGGAAGCTTTCCACAACCTCATGGATGCGGCGGTCCCTCGGTACTCTGTCCCAAGACGCCACTATTTTTCCCAGTGTAGTGTCCCTATCTTACACAAGCATGCGTCCCAGAACATTTCCCGTGCCATCACCAATGCAGTTACTTGGAAGGACTGCCTAATCACAAACACGTGGACAAGTGCTTGTGGCCAGGGACGGTACATCTCACTGACGGCACACTGGGTTAATATTGTGGAAGCCAGGACCCAGTCAGACCCAGGGACTGAACTCGTCCTCCTGACGCATAGGATTGTGGGCCCTGTGTCAATCAAGCTTCAGCACAATGTTCACAAGGTAGAAAGCAGCAGTGGTCTGTCTCCTAGACAACACACAAACTCCTTCATGATGATAGAGGCCACCATCTCCTTTGCTTGCTGGTTGTCATGAATAATTTGAAGATTCATGGCAGCTCTGGTTATGCTGTAATTTAAATGTAGTTTTTTCCTTTTGGTCCAGCAAGGGTTAATGCTAGTTTCTTGCTGATGGCCTTTTGTTAGCGGTCAGCTGATGTTGGCTGGTGCCACTCCCACCTCCCTTTTTAAATAGCCACATGATCCATCAGCTAACTGCCAGTTATAGTTCATTCTATGCTGAAGAAGCCAGTCTCTGGAGAATCTGTGGTGTTCAGTGCTGTTACAGTGGTGAAGTTTTCGGTTTGAGAGAAGTGTATTTTCTGTTATCTTCCCATTATTTGTCTTTTCCTTGTGTTTTCCTATTGTAGTGGTGAGACTAGTGTCTCGCTGGCATGAGCATTAGCCAGGTTAAGTCCAGGTACAGCGAGGGCTTAGGCACATGATCAAGCACGGGGGGGAAGGACTCGTCTAGGGATGATATGGGAGCTTAGAGAAAGACACAGGTCGGTGTCAGGAGGTGTCCCTTCCCTTGTTCCCTACTGTTAGGGCCCTCCTTTCCCCTCTATCTCCCATTGAATCCACGTGTTATCCCTGTCATTTCGTGACACTGGTACTTTTCTGTGGGAATGAGCTTGTCTCCAACCAGCCAGGAATATTTCCAGTGAATTATGGCATGCCATGGTTTGGTATTGGCACCCAGTACCAGAAGCGAAGCCATCCACAATTTCCATCTCAGGAATTTTACATTAGTTTATCACAAAGTAATTGAAGACACTGAGTGGCAGTAGGTGCAAGATTCTCAAGCATGACCTGTTTGTTAGATATCACAGGGTAACAGAGAGGGCAGCACGGTGGCTCAGTGGTTAGCACTAGTGATGAGCGAATATGTTCAAATAACCATCGCCAATGTTAAATTCGGCACAAATATGGCACACTTGGATTTGTGATCAGAAATTTGAGCATTTTTTCTTAAAATCGGCAAAAATCTGTAACATTAGGTGAAAAAGTGTGTGAAATTATTGTGTTGCAACTAAAGTGTTTTTAACACTTTGCCTAGCTTAGTGGTGGTGTATGATTAGCGGGGGGACATGTTTGATGAGGGGAGGGGCTGGGGAAAGCTGACAGGAGCTGAGACTGAGCAATGCCGTGCTAACGTGCTTGTAATTGTTACCTTTTTTTTTGGTCTTAAACTTTATGTGAGCAAATAGTGTCTAGCCAATCAGGTCGCAGGAAGCATCCATACTGTCCAGACACAAGGGCTTGTGTGTGAGCGCAATCTTCTGCTTATAACTGGTCAAAGGATTGCTCTCAGTGGGAAAAACAAGATAATCTTTTTAAGACGGGTTAAGTTTTCATCCCTGTCTGTTGGTCTGGAACAGATGCGATTGTATCTTAGGGCCTGGCTGTAAACTATGGACTTTTTGATATTTCGGGTGGAAACTGTTCCATCTGAGGTATGTGGGACGGTCAATTGGTTTCTGATACACTGATGTCTGGATTGAACCATTTTGAATATTTATGGTGTTATCCAGAAATTTGATTTCCGTTTTTGAGTGCTCCAATGTGAAGTTTATGGTGAGGTGAAATCTATTGAATTTGTCATGGAATTTTAGAAGTTCTTGTTCAGATTCAGTCCAGATTATTAAGATGTAATCAATGTAATGAAAATAGGCCAGGGGTTTGATAGTGCATAATGCTAAAAAGTCATTTTCCTGTTTCGCCATGAAGAGGTTGGCATACTGGAGTGCCATTTTGGTGCCCATAGCAGTTCCAGTGCACTGCAGATACAGCTCCTCACCAAAAGAAGAAGTTATGTGTGAGGATAAATCTGGTGAGTCTTAATACAGATTCGGAAGCGATCCCATTAGCTTCAAGAAACATTTGGCAGGCAGTTAATCCATCTTCATGTGGGATGTTTGAATATAGGGATTCATCCATGGTGGCTAAGATTGCACTTTTAGGTAGAGGACCTATTGTAGATAGCTTTCTTAAAAGGTCCGTGGTGTCCTGTAAATAACTGGCTGTTTTCCTTACCAGTTGTTTAAGGACATTTTCTACCCAACCTGAAATTTTTTTCAGTGAGTGTTTCCACCCCTGATATGATTGGCCTCCCAGGGTTGCCTGGCTTATGAATCTTGGGAAGCATATAGAAAATGCCTATCCTGGGATTCTCAGGTATGAAGTCCAGAAGGTATGTGGAATCTGTACACATCTTTGACTCTTTTCAACTCCCTCATATATTTTGGAGTCGGGTCATCATCCAGTTTTGTGTAGTGTTGTATGTCCGTCAGTTGTCTGTGTACTTCTTTAATGTAGTCAGTTGTATTCAGAAGGACTATGGCACCACCTTTATCCGCAGGCTTAATAGTGATCTCCTTGTTCTTCTTCAGGCTGTGAATTGCCCTTCTCTCCTGCACACTGATGTTAGGTGTTTCCTTTCATTTTTTTTATCCAATATCATGGACTGCATCGAATGTCAAAATGAGTCAATATATTGGTCCAAAATGGTGTTGGTGTTGTCCTCTAGTTTGACTTGTGCTTGGCTGCTTAGAGGCCTCAAGTCGTCTTTACCATCAAAGAACTCCTTCAGTCTCAGTCTCCTGAAATATTGTTCCATGTCACTACAAAGTTCCGTCTTGTGTAGAGGTTTTGTAGGATAAATGTGAGACCTCTGGAAAGCACATGGAGTTCTATTTTAGTGGATTTGTGAGATGACAAATTAATCATACCTGTTACTTAATCACAACTGACTGTAGCTGTGTCCTTCTGGCAGCTTTGCTCCATGATGTTGTGCTTAGGAGCAACTTTACTGGTGCTGGAATAGAATCCTGCTTTCAGTCGAAGTCTGTGGAGTTTCTTTTTCTTGTTGTCTATAAGGTATGACTGTAATGTTGTGTAATAATGCTGCATTTTCTGCTGTATATTTCCACTAAGTATACTCCTTTTAAAGTTTGTATTTTCATTTGGATCTTCTTCTTGGTGTTGAAGAAAACATGAATAAGGTGATTCCGTAGTCTCTCCAAACTTCTGTAGCAGAGGTGTTGATTATTGTATGTCTCCCGAATAGGATTTTTTAAGCTCTGTCCTTTGGTTCCTTCTTGCATCTGGTTAAAAAAGAGAAGATGTCCGCTATCCAGTTGTGCCAGTTTCTTCATAAGATCTTTTAGTTTCATAGATGTACAGTACATTCTGGTATCCTCCATTTAGTTGAAAGAAAGAAAACGGATTTGGTACCGTGTTAGCCAGTAGAAAAAAAGATTGCTCTCAGTGGGAAAAACAAGATAATCTTGTAGTTATGTCCTTCTGGCAGCTTTGCTCCATGCTGTTGTGCTTAGGAGGAACTTTACTGATGCTGGAATAGAATCCTGCTTTCAGTGGAAGCCTGTGGAGTTTCTTTTTCTTGTTGTCTATAAGGTATGACTGTAGGAATCTGCTCCAGAGACAGTGAAGGCATCAGGCCTCTGATCTTACATGGATATTGGGACCATAACTTTCACACCACTAATCTAATCCAATTAAGTATTCCCTCTCTAAGCTCAGTTTGTTTGTTTATTTAAATGTTTATTATGCCATGCATCTACTTTCTCTCCTTTTTTTTCTTCTTTCTTTGAGTGCATATATTTGTGTTTCTTCATATACCTTGCATTAATATGCCTGATAAAGAGACCTACATTGTCTTGAAAGCTTACCTTGTAACATAATTTATTTTATTTGTGTTAGCCATTAAAAGGTATCATAACTACAAGATTTTCTTCTTTTTCCCACTGAGAGCAATCTTTTTTCAACTGGCTAACACAGTACCAAATCCCTTTTCTTTCTTTTAACTGGTCACAGACGTTGCTGCTGGACGCTGTTCCTGCATACTGAGAGATTTAGCTAGTTAGATAGGCGGTTACTTCTAAGTCAGATAGTTTAGATAACTAGTGTCCTGTGTCTATGTGAAATTGACCTTTTTTTTGTGCTATTACTGAGGTCCACACAAAGACAGCAGGGCCCATGTCATGGAACTCTGTTTTGCACTGCTTCTATTGTTCTCCATGCGCGAGTATCCCTTAAAAAATCATTTTTTTTCACTTGCTAATGTGATACAGCAAGCCCTACTAACCCACCTTGTCAATTTGTGAGGTTGAAATTCAGCTGTATGCAGAGCTCCTGAGTGCAGAGTACAAAAATCTGTTTTTCTCAATATGCCTTCCACGACATCATTGGAGGATGTGTCCACTCCCTATTGGGGGACAGGAACATAGAGAGGTTAAAAGCCCCTCCCCACCATCAATCCCCAGTGTTTTCCTGTCCCCATTGGGGCATGGAGAGGTCCTGCAGTGCTGTCGGGCCAGCAGGGCAGCATTGTATTAGTTATACTTGCCAGGCAGTTGTCGGTTGGGGCGCTCCCTCGCTGCTCCCATTGGGACAATCCTGGCTTCCTGCGCCCCATAGAGGATAAAGTTAGCATCTCCTCCTTCCTCCGGTGGCCTGGGCGCGTGCGCGCACCGGAAGCGACATCACAGGTCCCTGTCGCTTTCAGGCTATGCGTTTCACACTGGGACACATGGTGTTGAGCATGTTCCAGAGCCAGCATGGGCATCGATTCGGTCTGGGCACGTGCTCGCACCGGAAGTGACGTCATCGGGGGTCCTGGTTGCTTCTGAACCTCACTTCCCTTTGGGGACTCATCCCAATTGTAGGACCCATTGGACTGGAAAATGGAAAGCATCCTTAAAAAATCATGGGAAACCTCCTCTGCCTCTCTCAAGGTCAATATTCAATCAACTTGCATGGCCAGATCTCTCTTCAAGTGGCTGGCCCAACTGGAGGAACATCAGTCTCAGGGCATGTCCAGGGCAGACCTGCTCGACTCCATTTCTCTCCTTCAAAAAGCCACGGGCTTCTTAGCGGATGCCTCGGCTGAGTAAGTCCGGATCGCGGCCAGAGCAGCTGTTTTATCCAATACTGCTCGCCGTGCACTGCGACTCAAAACAGTGGGGCTGTCACCTCTAAGCTTAAACTCTGTTTCATTCCATTTCAAAGGAAATATGTATTCAGGCCAGCCACGGATGATATCCTGGAAAAGGCCTCGGACAGGAAGAAAACCCTTCCTGAACAGAGACAAACTAAGAAACGTTCCTTTCGACCTTCCCAGAGTCTCCTCTCACAGTATAAGGAAAAGGAAAGGGCACTGGAGCTATCCTAAAGGCGGCAAGGACCGTAACATCCTTGTACCCCAGCAACAACACCAGCAGCAGGACAAGCAATGACTTGGTCTGTGTAGGGGGGCGTCTCTCGGATTTCTTACCCCAGTAGCAGGCAATATCTTCCTGCCAGTGGATCCTCAATACCATCGAGGAGGGTCTTCTATTGGAGTTCGAGAGTCGGGTCCCGAGGGTCATGTCCCTTCCTTCTGAGGGAGCTCAGGAACTGTTACCAGTCGGTCTACAAGACCTTCTGAGTAATATCTCCAGTCCCCCCTGGCTGGGAGGGGATGTGTCACTACTCAAAAATATTCCTAATATGGAAACAGTCGGGCACCCCACGCATTATAATCAACCTGAAGTGAATAAACCATCGCATCAAATACAGACGATTCAAAATGGAATCTATAAGATCAATTATTCCCTTAATAGGAAAAGACTACGTCATGGCAACCATAGACTTAAAAGATGCATACTACCATTTGCCGATCCATCCGTCCCACAGGAAGTTCCTGCCCTTTGCAATCTCCAGGGACAACATAACAAAACACTACCAGTGCAATGCACTGCCATTCAGCATCTCTTCAGCACTCCAGGTGTTTACAAAGATTATGGCAGAAGTCATTGCACTCATCCAAAAACAATGTGTCTGCATAATCCCATACCTGGACGACATGTTGATTGTCGCCCCTTCGGTGGTGACTATCAATCTTCATGTTTCCATATCCTTACAAACTTTTCGCTCATTAGGCTGGATACCGAACCTAAAAAAGTCGGAACTCCTTCCTTCGTCGAGGAGGAAATTCCTTGGTGTCCTGCTGGACTCCAACAAACAAATGTCCTTTCTTCCGTTAGAGCATCAAACAGCTCTCAGAACCAAGGTCTCAATTTTCAGACACCAGGAGAATCCAACATTGAGAGCGGCAATGTCTGTATTGGGGTCAAAGACGGCCTATATCCAGTCGGTATCGTGGGCCCAGGCCCACTCAAGGCTTCTCCAGGATCATATCCTAAGATCTTGGAACAGACAGAGGGACTCCCTAAACAAACGGACCAGGACCCCCGGTCGAGTAAAAGCTTCTTTCTTGGTGGCTAAGCTCCTGAAATCTTCAGAGGAGGACTTCTTGGACCCAGGACCCTCTAATTACAGTGACTACCGACACCAGTATACGAGGCTGGGGAGCCATGGTGACCCAGACTCCTTTTCAATGCAGATGGAGTCCCGAGATAAGAGCCAGATCCTCCACTTTCAGGGAGCTAAAGGCAGTAGAAAAACCGCTCAGAGCGGCAGTCGACCTAATTCAGGGTACTCACACCAAGATACTCTCAGACAATGTGACTACAGTTGCCTTCTTTCATCATCAAGGAGGTACAAAGGTAGACAGCCTGAAACAGATCGCAGGTCGAATATTTTTTTTAGGCAGAAGAACATCTATCACTTGCGGCAATTCACCTGAAAGGCTCAAACAACATTCAAGCAGACTTTCCAAGAAGGAAAGACATCCAGCCAGGAGAATAGAGCCAAAATCCTCAAATATTCCAGTCACTAGTAGTAAAATGGGATCTCCCCGAAGTAGATCTCTTTGCCAGTCGCTTAAGCGCAAAAGTTCCCCTCTTCTTTTCACTGGACAGAAGAGACAATGCCATGAATTTGGATGCATTAACTCATCCCTGACATTTCAAACTGGTTTATGAATTTCTTCCAATTCCACTGCTAGCAAGAACTATCAAGAAAGTCATGTTAGATAAAGTTGCAAAAATTCTGGTAACCCCTCTGTGGCCCCCAAAGGCCTTGGTTCGGGGCCATCACAGAACTTTGTTCCGGTGATACTTCCACAGGTTAACAACCTTCTCTCACAAGGCCCCCTATTTCACCCAAATCCTCAGTGGCTAAACCTTGCAGCCTCGTTACTGAAGCCGAGATCTTAAGATACAAAGGTCTCTCAGAGGAAGTTATAAGAACTCTTCAGCAGAGTAGGAAACCAGTAACCAATGCTATATACGGAAAGATATGGAAAAAATTCCTATCATGGTACGCCCTGGATATTCCTGATACCTCACACCCCAACATTGCTTGGATCCTTGATTTTTTTTTTTTTTTTTACAGAGTGAATTGGAGTTGGATCTTAAACCTAGTACTCTCAAGGTGCAGATTTCAGCTCTAAGTTCCATGTTCGACCAAGATTTGGCCTCTCACAGATGGATCAAGATATTCATGACTTTGGCACTCAGACTTCACCTGAGAATTCAGTCTCATGTCCCATCCTGGGATCTCAATGTGGTGCTCAGGGGTCTAACCCTCTCTCCCTTCAAGCCTCCAGCACAATACAGACTCTCTCTCATAAGACTGCCTTTTTAGTAGCCATCACTTCAGCATGGAGACTAGGAGAACTTCAAGCTCTCTCCATCAGAGAACCTTACATGAATGTGACTGAGGATAGAATTGCGCTTCGCCTGGACCCTTCTTTTCTCCCAAAGGTAGTTACGGATTACCATCGTTCCCAGGAAGTCATCCTTCCCTCCTTCTGCCAGAAACCTTCTAATTTAAAGGAAGCAGAGTTCCATCTCCTAGATGTTCGCAGAGTTGTTCTTTATTATCTTCAACAAACTGAGTCTTTGGAGATTGGATGAAAAATCTATTTATACAACACTCAGGGCATAACAGAGGAAGGAAGGCAGCTAAATCCACTAGAGCAAACTGGATTAAAAAGGCAATTGGGGAAACCTACATCAACCAACAGATGGATCCACCGATTGCCTTAACCCTAGAATGCATACCTGGGGCCTCGCAGGCCTGCTAGGTTACTTGTTTTCTATTTTCTGCAAGATCACTTTAGTTAGAATTTTGAAACTCTAGGTGTTCCTCAGGTATATAGTTGTTAGTAATTTCCAGTTGTTCATATATTTTTATGTTAGAGGCATTTCGGTAAAACAACTTTTTTGGGACTACCCCATATTCACTTACCTGGGGCCTTTAAGGCCTGTACTTGGTTTACATGTGATCCTCAGTCTTTTTGTCTGTACTGTTACTTAGAAGGAAAACATATCGCTTCAGGAAGAAAAAAAACATGGAAAAATATAGCAAAAGAGGAACTATATGGTTATATTGCCCTTACTCTTCTGGTAGGGTGTACAAAATCGTAGCATGTTCCAATCAGAGAATTATTTCTGAACCATTTTTCAGATCCACACTACAAAGCTACAATGTCAGTCAATAGATTTGAAAATATTCGGAGAAGCCTCCATTTTGATAATAAGAGAACTAGTCCTGTGAGGTTGGAAACAGATAAATTAGCCCCTATTAGCTAAATCTGGAATCTTTTTATCAAAAACTGTACAAAGCTTTACCATTCTAATGACAATGTGACAGTGGATGAGCAACTTCTTGCCTTTAGGGGACGTTGCAAATTTATTCAGTATATGCCCAGTAAACCTGCCAAGCATGGCATAAAAAATTTCTGGATGTGTGATTCTACAAGCTATTATGGCATGAATGGTCTGATTTACTGTGGCAAAGAAGCTGATGCTCCAGTCCAGAAAGACCTATGTTCTGACATAGTAAAAAAACTTGCAGTACCAATTTTCAATTCTGGAAAAAATATAACAATGGACAACTACTTTACCAATCTGGAACTGGGCAAATTTTTGCTTCAGAAAATACTCACACTTGTTTGTACTATGAGGCCAAACCGCTGCGAAATTCCTCCAATCATGAAGCACAATCCCAAGCGACCACTTTATGAGAGTGTCTTTGGTTTCTGCAATCAAGTGACAATGGTATCTTATAAAGCAAAGAGAAAATTCTGTGATATTACTGAGTACAATGCATCATGATGGAAGTATTGACACCGATGACAGGAAACAGAAACCTGGAATCATACTGCATTATAATAAAACAAAAGGAGGTGTGGACAAGATGGATGAAATGATTGGAGCGTATTCGTGCAAGAGGCAGACAAAACGTTGGCCAGTAGTCATTTTTTATAATATCCTTGATGTGTCAGCCCTCAATAGCTATATTGTTTATAGTAAACTCATCCAGAATTCCATGCCAACAGGAAGGACAAGAGACGTCTATTCTTGACGGAACTTTGCTATGAACTTTTGATGCCTACCATGATGGAGCGAAGCAACACGAAATGCTTGCCAAGGCAAATTACGGAAGCTATGATCCGATGTGGTATACATTTTCAGAAACATCCAGAGCCAAGAGAAAAAAAAAGTGCTGTTATATTTGTCCAGCAAAGAAGGTAAAGAAATCTGAGCGTTTCTGTACTACTTGTGGACAAAATGTCTGCAAGGAACATTCATCCGAAAAAATTATGTGAAAATTGTTGGGGTAATCAGTAAAGTTGAAAAGGAAAGTTTTTGAAAAGAAATATTCCTGCACCATGTTTACTACAACTTTTATATAAAAAAATTTTACACAAAAAATTGATATATATATATATATATATATATATATATATATATATATATATATATATATATATATATATATATATATATATATATAGTACAGACCAAAAGATTGGACACAATTTCTCATTTAAAGATTTTTCTGTATTTTCATGTGGAGTTATATACTTAACAAAAAAGTATGAAACATCTGAAAATATGTCTTATATTCTAGGTTCTTCAAAGTAGCCACCTTTTGCTTTGATGACTGCTTTGCACACTCTTGGCATTCTCTTGATGAGCTTCAAGAGGTAGTCACCGGAAAAGGTCTTCCAACAATCTTGAAGGAGTTTCCAGAGATGTTTAGCACTTGTTGGCCCTTTTGCCTTCACTCTGCGGTCCAGCTCACCCCAATCCATCTCGATTGGGTTCAGGTCTGGTGACTGTGGAGGCCAGGTCATCTGGCGTAGCACCCCATCACTCTCCTTCTTGGTCAAATATCCCTTACACAGCCTGGAGGTTTGTTTGGGGTCATTGTCCTGTTGAAAAATAAATGATGGTCCAACTAAACGCAAGTCGGATGGAATAGCATGCCGCTGCAAGATGCTGTGGTAGCCATGCTGGTTCAGTAAGCCTTCAATTTTGAATAAATCCCAAACAGTGTCACCAGCAAAGCACCCCCACACCATCACACCTCCTCCTCCATGCTTCACGGTGGTAACCAGGCATGTAGAGTCCATCCATTCACCTTTTCTGCGTCGCACAAAGACACGGTGGTTGGAACCATAGATCTCAAATTTGGACTCATCTGACCAAAGCACAGATTTCCACTGGTCTCATGTCCATTCCTTGTGTTCTTTAGCCCAAACAAGTCTCTTCTGCTTGTTGCCTGTCCTTAGCAGTGGTTTCCTAGCACCTATTTTACCATGAAGGCCTGCTGCACAAAGTCTCCTCTTAACAGTTGTTGTAGAGATGTGTCTGCTGCTAGAACTCTGTGTGGCATTGACCTGGTCTCTAATCTGATCTGCTGTTAAGCTACGATTTCTGAGGCTGGTGACTTGGATAAACTTATGCTCAGAAGCAGCGGTGACTCTTGGTCTTCCTTTCCTGGGGCGGTCGTCATGTGAGCCAGTTTCTTTGTAGCGCTTGGTTTTTGCAACTGCACTTGGGGACACTTTCAAAGTTTGCCCAATTTTTCGCACTGACTGACCTTCATTTCATAAAGTAATGATGGCCACTCGTTTTTCTTTACTTAGCTGCTTTTTTCTTGCCATAATACAAATTCTAACAGTCTATTCAGTAGGACTATCAGCTGTGTATCCACCTGACTTCTGCACAACACAACTGATGGTCCCAACCCCATTTATAAGGCAAGAAATCCCACTTATTAAACCTGACAGGGCACACCTGTGAAGTGAAAACCATTTATAGTGACTACCTCTTGAAGCTCATCAAGAGAATGCCAAGAGTGTGCAAAGCAGTCATCAAAACAAAAGGTGGCTACTTTGAAGAACCCAGAATATAAGACGTATTTTGAGTTGTTTCACACTTTTTTGTTAAGTATATAATTCCACATGTGTTAATTCATAGTTTTGATGCCTTCAGTGTGAATGTACAATTTTCATAGTCATGAAAATACAGAAAAATCTTTAATTGAGGTGTGTCCAAACTTTTGGTCTGTATATATATATATATATATATATCTGCTCAAAAGAGTGGACTGATAATACACCAGTTGTCATGCATATTATATTGGGGGGAAAGGCCAAAGCCAAAATGGACGACAGAAATGGTGATGTTGTCACTTTAAAAATGCTTTATTACACATGCATCAATCTCAACAGCCATCAAGAGTGGTGGCACCTAGCATTTCAATTATTATGCTCTGCATAAGTATTGGGAATAGGTGCCAAAGATTGAGTCTGAGTATAACTCGTATGTCAACATATATCACCAATCATCAAATGAACCTATTACATACCTCCCAGAGTGTTATATACCAGACCACCATGCTGAGGCTGTGCCCAACGCGCGTTTCGGCGCTTTTGCCTTTCTCAAGGGGTAATGATACCTATCACATACCTGTTATATATAGGGGTCTAATGCCTCTTAATCACCTCCCACGTGCCCAATTAAGCATACCCACGCCTCCTTACAGACATGTGGTAGCGATATCATTCATTATCGCCGAGCATACAAACAAAGGTGATGTACCACGCGTCACCGAGTGGGGCAGGGATGACCGCAAGCGCATCACCAAGTATGGCGGAAGTGACGTTAATCGCGTAGTCAGGTGGGGCGGAAATTGCATCAGACGCGTCATCGATTAGGGCAGAAGTACATCAAGGCAAATTCAGCCCATACATGACGCAGAGGGTGTCATCGTTACCAGGATACATGGCGGCATTGGCGTCCACGTCACAAGTACAATAAGGACGCCGAAAGCTGTCTTGTATACTAGGACCATGGCCCCACTGTGTGCAGGCATCACATATAGATACAAGAGCTCATTACATATCACATTGCAATCACATATAAGGGAAGGGAATAGGGAATTCTTTATCTAACATTATAGCATAATAGTCATCAGACAGTGGTATGTAGATTTATATATTTTTTGAGCTCCCATAGAGAAGATTAAATACGACCAATTAGCATGAAATAAAATTTTATATAAGACCAACAGTGTAATAAACATTACAATACCATATACAACATTGTATGACCAATATCCCCATATATATATGCCCATGCCACATCTCTGTAGTACCATCAATATACTTGAAAAAATTATTACAGTACATTTATCATATATTCATCAAGATTTTTTTCATAAATAACACTACAATAACTCATAGGTACTGAGATACCACAGGTACAGCAGGTAGATGACTGGTATTTTCTCCACTATATATAACTAGCTATTGAACCCATTCTACGCCCGGGTGGCGAGCATTTTTATTGGTATATGGTCTTCCATGCTGGTATGTGCTGTCCCCCTCCTTGTATTTATGCTGCCCCCATCCTGTCTCCACCATCCTATCCTGGTATGCATGGCACCCGTCACCCCCAATCCTGGTATGCGTGGCACCCCTCATCCCTATCCTGGTATGCATGGTACCCCATCCCTCATCCCTATCCCGATATGCATGGTACCCCTCATTCCCAATCCTGGTATGCATGGCACCCCTTATGCCCAATCCTGGTATGCATGGCACCCCTTATGCCCAATCCTTGTATGCGTGGTACCCCATCCCTCATCCCTGTCCTTGTATGTATGGTATTCCTCATCCTGGTATGCATGTGTGACGCCTCTTCTCGGAAGTCCTTTTCTTTACCCTGGGAGATGGGGGACTCGGAGTCGGGTCCTGTGATGGAGAGATTGGGTGCAGCCGTGGTCCGGACCCGCTCCGTGCTCAGGGCCGTCACAATTCAAAAAGGATGGTGTGGGCTTATCCGGGTTGAGTGGCTGATTTCGACTATGCCACCTGTGGCACCTGGTGAAGGCCACCAGCACTGCTGCAGTCCGCTGAGGCCTGGTGTTAGGGCAGCCGGCGTTGTTACTACTCCCCACAGGCGGAGCAAGGCCTCAGGGCAGAGGGACAGGAATGACGGGGGTAGTTGTCTAGAAAGTCTGCGTAGTGCGGTGTAGCGCAGAATAAAGAGTCCGGAGGCCATAGGGGTGAACTTCCAAGGCTTTACTCACATTAGAGATGGCAGAAGGAAGGTGACTCCCTGCTCCTCGTGGAGTTCTGCGGTCACCAGAGACTAGGGTCCGACAACCTCCGAGTAAATCCAGCGTTCAATCAGGACCCCACACCAGAGTGTTCCTAGACTTCAGACCGGGTCCTTTCCTGTCTGTGTGTATGTGGATAGGCAGGGTCTCCCTCTGAACTTCTCTCAGAAAAAGGGCACGGGTGGCAGCTCCGCTCCTTCCGATACCTGATGGGATCCTCTGGGCCTACTGGGCTTTCCCGACCAGGACATGGAGTAGCAAGGTCGGGTGTCGGGGGCCGGTACACCTCTTGCAGCCGGAATCCCTCTGAATATATCAGGTTGGCGAGGACAGGTGGCGCATACCGATCCGTCTGCATCCTCCCTGGGATCCATTTGCGGTGGAGCTACACTCCTAAGTAGTGTTGAGCCACCCCCGTAGTGTTCGAGTTCGGTTCGGTTCGTCGAACACCCGTGTGTTCGCCGAACTGTTCGTCGAACTGTTCGTCGAACACCTTCGAACACCGTTAAAACCAATGGCAGGCAAACAAAAACACATAGAAACACATAGAAAACACCTTCAAAGGTGTCCAAAAGCTGACAAACTGCTCAGAAGACACAACTAACACATGGAAAAGTGACAAGTACATATAGTCATGCGAAAAGAAAAGAGGAGGAGGAGTAAAAGGAGGGGGAGACACAGATATAGGCATGTCATGCCCTTCTAAAATCCAAAAAGTGAGAAGCCGAGACGGCCAGTCCGCTCCTGCCCGTGCCACCTCCGTGTCGCCGGGTTTGTGCCAGAGCCGCGGTGAACCCTGACGGCCAGCCCCCCTCTCCCAATACTGGTGCCTGTCCGCTGGTGGGTCGAGAGAGCCCCCCTGTGGTGGAGGCAGCTCTAAGCTTTTTAATTTAAATTGTCCCTCTAATTTGAATGAATACACTTTAAATCCATTTACAAGGATCTATTGGAGGGCAAGTCTCATGCCAGCAGCCGCGTAATTCCAGCTCCAGTAGCGTCCACTAAAGCTGCTGCAGTTAAAAAGCTTTTATAAGGATCGAGCTCGGCTGTCCACCGCAAGGCATCCTAGTGCCAGTCCCAGCCCCTATGCCTTGGGGTGCCTCCTGATGCTCTTCACTAAGTATCCCGTGGTCCCGAAGCATTTCCTTTGAAAAAATTAAGTGTCCAAACTACAGGTGGTGTAGCTTTCTTAACAGCCGGGATAATCCGCTGACTAGCAGACACTGCTACTAGGCACAAAGTATTTCCTGGGCTAGATGCAGTTAAAAATTTGTAAGTAGATACTCTCGTTGGATGCTGAGAAAGCATTCCATAGAGTCTCCTGGCACGCCATATATGATTCTCTTAAAAAGCTTGGGGTAGGGGTCTAGGGGACCCTTTTATAGCCAAAATCACGGCCCTGTATCACAATACGTCACCTAGGCTGAAGATGAATGGAACTGTAGCACCGAGGGCTCGGTTGCTACAGACGTATTGCACCTCACCCAGAGGTGTGATATCTCACTCTCAGATAAGGATGGAGTGTGGATCAGGACCCGACACCTGCATGCATTACACCACATTGCCGTGGGGCAGGGCGACCAATATGCCCCTGAGATGGGCACGACAGTCCCTGTCCCTGGCTGGAGTGGGGGGAGGGAACACTGAGGAAGGGGAACCCTGCAGTGCAGGAGCAGGGAGGAAGCAGTTCCTGGGTGCATTGAGAAGGGAGTATAAAAGGTGGGCACCATCTTAGTTCAGTGCAGAGAAGTCTGAGCAGAAGTGGCAGGGAGCAGGGGCTCTGCATGAGCTCTGCTCCGGAGGCGGGCCTAGTAACAGAGGCCCAGGCCTGCAAGAGGGAGAAGGAAGGAAGAGGAGCGGAGAAGGCTCCAGGAACGAGGAATGAAGGGATCCCAGGGGTGCGGACGGGCGAGTCGCCACCGCACGCCCGAATCCACCTGCGTGGAGGGGTCAGGCCAAAGGGGGAGACCGGTCCCCGAACTAGTGGAGGCAGGAAACGACCCTCAGCTAGAAACCGGAGGCTCTGACATTTTATGTGGCGCAGCCCCTTGCTCCACCCGCTAGGAAGGCACCACATAGGGTCAGGGAAACTGGCGCCAAGTTTACCAAGAGGAGGCCCGAGGCAGCCGGACAGAAGTGTTGGTAAGAAAGGCCAGACAAAGGACACACAAAGGGGGTCCTGTGAAGCGCTCCAAAGTTATCTGGGAGTTGTCTGAGCCCCTCACCTGGTGAGCACAGTACGACGTGGGCAGCCGTTACCTGCAGACGTGGTCTGGATAATAAGAACTGTGAGTAAAGGCCCTGAACTGCATCACTGACTCCGTGTCGTTACTGCTGCTGCCCTGCACCATCACCCCCATCCTCCGCATACACTGCCCTGAGGCTATACTCCTCCCGTGGGGAGTTATGCTACGCTCTGCTGCACCCACAACACCAGCCTTAGCGGTCTGCCCTGTAGCGGCGGTTCACTCTGACCGCAATCCACGGGTGGCGTAGTCGGACATTTTAACATCAAAACCACATAAATAGTTCCGCCACTGGTTTGACCGCCCTGAGCCACGGAACCGGATCGCCGCCACGAAGACTACAACCACCAGCATCCACCAAAAAGGGTCCGGCTCCGGGTGTCCCAAGGCCCAGGGGGCGCATCAGAACATTTTCATCACCTTTCACAATCACCAATGGGACAAGGCAGGGATGTTCTCTTTCCCCTCTCTTATACATCCTAGTGACGGAGCACCTGCTCTCATCAATTCGCCATAACCCCAATATTAGGTGGATTGAGGTGGGAGGCACCGAGTACAAGTGCTCTCTATTTGCTGATGATGTCCTAGTATATATCACTCAATCACATATATCCATCCATGCTGTTATGGCTGAAATAGATCACTTTGTTACATGGTCAAATTTTAAAATCAATGCAGCGAAGTCTGAGGCCCTCGATGTCTCCCTCCCCAAATCCATATAGGATTCCATCCAGTCCAACTTTCCCTTTGCCTGGCCCTCACAGGGTATCAAATACTTAGGAATTCCTATTCATAGAGACCTCTCCCATCTATGTTATCTTAATTTTGGGCCCTTTATTGAACAACTCCATACAGACCACGGTTGGCAAGTTAGAACTGTAAGATTCACTACGTGAACCACTGGTGTTTTGTGGAAAAGCACATGTACACTGTGTTCCAAATTATTATGCAAAAAGTGTTTAGGAGTGATAAGGGAAGAATTTGTTTGTTTGTCAGTTAAACTCATTGATGGTGATGTGTGTCAGGGCTCTTTATATCACTGTAAGCAATTGCAGACACCAGTGCTAATTAGTTTGTCAGGTGTGTCCAATGAAAGGCAAGACTACTTAAGAAGGCTCTCTCACATTATTCAGCAGCCTACATTTTCTGCCAAAATGGGAAAGAAAAAGGATGTGTCGGCTGCTGAGAAGCAACAAATTGTGGAGTGTTTAGGTCAAGGCATGACTACAATCAACATTGTGCGATGATCAGGATGAAGTGTCTTGGCAATCAAGAAGTATGTAGCTGATTCACAGTACACACGTGTGCGTGCTGATAAGGGCAAATTGAGGACTCTTTCCTACAGGCAATTACGTCAGGTTGAAAGAGCAGCGGCAAAAAAGCCTTGTCATAGCAGCAGACAAGTTTTTGAAGCTGCTTGTGCCTCCAACGTCCCCCGAACAACAAGATGCAGGGTCCTTCAGAGGTTTGCAGCTGTGCATACGCCATCCTGTCGACCTCCTCTATCCACTTCACACAAGCAGAAACGGCTCCAGTGGGCCAAACATTACATGAAGACTGATTTCAAAACTGTTTTGTTCACGGATGAGTGCCGTGCAGCGCTCGATGGTCCAGATGGATGGAGTGGAGGATGGCTGGTTGATGGACACCCCACGCAAACACGGCTACAGCGCCAACAAGGAGGAGGTGGAGTAATGTTTTGGGCTGGAATCATGGGGAGAGAGATTGTCGGCCCCTTTAGGATCCCTGAAGGCGCTAAAGATGAACTCCATAATGTATGTGGATTTTCTCAAACAGCACTTCCTGCCATGGTTCAAGAAGAAGAACCGTGTATTTCACAGCAAGATCATTTTTCTGCATGATAATGCACCATCTCATGCTGCACATAAAACATCTGCATCTCTGGCTGATATGGGCATAAAAGGGGACAAACTTATGGTGTGACCCCCATGCTCCCCTGACCTCTACCCCATTCAGAACCTTTGGAGCATCATTAAAAGGAGTGTCTATGATGGCGGGAGGCAGTTCACATCTAAGCAACAGCTCTGGGAGGGTACTCTGTCCTCATGCAAAACAATTGAAGCAGAAACCATCCAAAACCTGACAAATTCAATGGACGAGAGAGTTCAGAAGCTCCTTTCGAACAAGGGGTCCTATGTGAAAATGTAACATCACCTAGAATAAAGTTTTGAGTTGAAAACTGTTTGATTTCAGTTTCTAACAACCTGCTAATGCTTATAATTTCAAAAATGACCATTTTTTTGGTCTTTATTAAAATGAAAAGGTTGATCGAAAAGTTTGGGGGATCTAAGAGTGTGGCAACCCAGTAGTCATGATTACTTCGAATTCTGACAATATGAGGGTCATGCTGCAGGTAGTGCAGCAAGAAGGCACTTATGTGTCTTGCGCATCTCGGAGCCCCAAAATTATTTTCCGGGCTAGATGCAGCTAAAAATTATTTTTAATTTTAAATCTGGTGGAGCTTATTATAGATGGCCTAATAGGATCAGTGCTGCACACTGCTACAAAGCCCAAATTATTTTCCAGTCAAGATACAGATAAACATGATTAGTAATTTGAAAACTTAAAACGGTTGGTAGGGTGATTTTAAACAATCATCAAGCTTTTACTCTCCCCAGGATGACACAGGGGTAGAAAAGTCGTTTCGGATCCATGATTTGTTCATCTTTATGAACGTGAGTCTGTCTACATTATCAGTGGAGAGCCGCGTGCGCTTATCTGTCAGCACACCACCAGCAGCGCTGAACACACGTTCAGACAGAACGCTGGCTGCGGGGCATGACAAGATCTCCAAGGCGTAAGTGGCTAGCTCCGGCCATTTATTCAGATTGGAAGCCCAAAAAGAGCAAGGGTCCAGTGACACAGTCGTGGCTTCAATGTTTACTTGGAGATACTCCTGTACCATCGTCTCTAGGCGTTGACTATGTGTCAGACTTCTTGTCTCCTGTGGCCTTGCAAAGGATGGGCTAAAAAAGTGGTGAAATGATTCCGCAAAATTGATGTTACCAGCAGATACTGTGGTTCTGTTACGGTTTGAGTGCTGAACACTTGACGGTCCCACGGTTGGCAAGTTGGAACTGTGAGATTCACTACGTGCACCACTGGTATTTTGTGGAAAAGCACATGTAAGATTCTGCAACAGTCTCTGCTGATACTCCTGCATGCGTGCATCCCTTTCTATGGCAGGAATAATTTCTGCAAATTTACTTTTGTACCGGGGATCTAACAGTGTGGCAACCCAGTAGTCAGGATTATTTCTAATTCTCACAATTCGAGGGTCATGTTGCAGGTAGTGCAGCAAGAAGGCACTCATGTGTGTTGCGCATCCAGGAGCACCAAGTCCCTGTTGTGTTGGTGGCGAGGTAACAATCATGCTTCCTTCCTCTGTCCTCTCCCCCCAACCTCGCACAACAGAAATGTGATCAAGGTCTCCCTCATCTGATGAGTCTTCCATCAGTTCGTCCTCCACTTCTTCCTGGGCTCCTGCACCTTCCTCACTAGTTTGGCTGCTACCATGCGCCCTGGTAAAACCATCTCCCCCACCCTCACATGCCTGCCGCCTTGGTGCTGCCGACCGTCTGGACCTTGCAGATGTTAGCCCTTCCGCATACAACTCCTCCTCCTCTACTTCCTCCACCTCCTCTTGTGCCACCACCTGACTCCGAATTCTGTTTAACATGTGCTCCAGCATGTAAATCACCGGAATAGTCATGCTGATAATGGCATCGTCAGCACTAAACATCTTCGTCGCCATTTCAAAACTGTGCAGAAGGGTGCATAGGTCCCTGATCTGAGACCACTCCTCCAGCGTGATTTGCCCCACCTCTGAATCTCGTTGGCCCAGGCTATACGTCAGAACGTATTGCACCAGGGCTTGTCGGTGCTGCCACAGTCGCTGCAACATGTGCAGAGTTGAATTCCACCGGGTAGGCACATCGCATTTTAGCCGGTGAAGTGGCAGGCCCAACGACTTCTGTAGAGATGTAAGTCGCTGAGCTGCGGGATGCGAACGGCGGAAGTGAGCACACAGCGACCGTGCCCTCTGCAGAAGGCCATCTAGTCTGGGATAGTGGGCTAAAAATTGCTGGACAACCAGGTTCAACACGTGAGCCATACAAGGCACGTGTGTGACATTGCCCCGGCGAAGGGCCGCACCCAGGTTTGCAGCATTGTCGCACACGGCCTTCCCTGGTTTCAGGTCCAGTGGAGACAACCATTCATGAAATTGGTTCTCCAGAGCTGACCACAACTCCTCAGCTGTGTGACTCACATTTCCCAGACATTTCAATGTAAAAACCGCCTGATGACGTTGAGCCCTACTGCCAGCATAGTAAGGAGGTGTGCAGGATCCCTTCTGCGCAGTTAGAAAGCTTGTGGCATGACCAGACAGGCTTTGGGTGCAGGTGGAATACCGAGAGGAGGTTGAGGAGGCAGAAGCAGTGGAGGAAAAATGACATAAAGAGGATTGACGCACAACTCGTGGGGACGGCAAGACTTGGACAGCAGCCCCTTGTCCTGCTGTCACCATAGTTACCCAGTGCCCAGTCAGCGACATGTAACGCCCCTGTCCATGCCTACTCGTCCAAGTGTCTGTGGTGAAATGCACCCTGTCACACACAGAGTTTCTCAAAGAAGCGGTGATGTTGTGTGCGACATGCTGGTGGAGCGCAGGCACACCTTTCTTTGAGAAGTAGTGCCGACTGGGCATCTGGTACTGGGGCACTGCGACGGACATAAGGTCTCGAAAATCCTCTGTGTCCACCAGGCGGAAAGGCAGCATTTCTGTAGCCAAGAGCTTGCAGATGGTGAAATTCAACCTCTTAGCTTTCTCATGGCTAGGAGGAAATGGTCTTTTACTTGTCCACATCTGAGGGACCGAGGGCTGGCTATTGTGCTTAGACGGGGTTGATAAGGGTGTCCCCGGCAAACTGCCGGTCTGTGAGGAAGATGCAGGCGGACATGTTAGGTTGCCTTGATCCAAAGGTGGTGCTATCGATGTCGGACAGCGCTCAAGACCAGCTGGTGTTACCACCTCCAAAGAAAATGATGACCTGCCAATCACGCTGGCTGTTGCGGGTAAAGAGGTGGCAGGTCTGCGCCGCAAAACAGGTGTGACTGCTGTCCCCCCAGTCACAGAGGATGAAGAGGCCGCGGATGCACAAGATATGGCAGACGGTGGTTGGCCCGGCCGGCTAGACCGCATTGTAGCACACTGAGCTTCCCACTGCAACTTATGCTTCATGTCCATGTGCCGGTTCATGCATGAAGTACTCAAACTATGTATTTTTTGGCCTCTACTTAGCTTTTGCTGACAAATGTTACAGATAACACGAGTTGGGTCATCTTTATCGATCTGAAAAAATGCCCAGGCTATGCAAGGCTTAGCACCCATGCGACCTGAAGAGCCACCACGACTTGTGGTGAGAGGCAGAGTTGTGTTTGAGGATGCAGTTGTTGACGTGCTTCCAGTACTACGTCTCTGTCCAGGAAGGCGCAACCTGACCTCGTCGTCACTAGCATCTTCCTCCACCACCTCTGCTGACCTCATCTCTTGGCTGACTGTGGGTTGACAGTAAGTGGGATCTCCGACCTCATCATCATCACCCTGTGCGTTATCACACCCGTCGTCCTCAGAGCCAACCTGTTCCTGCCCTGACAAAAAACTAAAGTTGTCGCTCCAATCAGGTATTTGAGTCTTATCATCGTCTTCCTCATTGTCTCCACCAACAGGAGTTACAGTTTGGGAATGAGGGTCTACATTATGGTCAGAACCTTCTGCGTCTGGTCCTGGATCCGACTCATAAAGATTCTGGGCATCAGTGCAGATCATTTCCTCGTCTGGATTCACAGAAGCGCTGGAGTCGACCTCTGATTCCCAGGCTATAGTATGAGTAAACAGCTCTGCAGACTCAACCATCTGTTCTACCTCATACTCAGACGGGCAGCTGGAGATTTGGGAGCTGTGAGGAAGCAAGTGCGATTTGGGTGACACCTTTGAGGACTGGAGTATTTGTGATGTTGAAGTTGATGTGGAGGAGAGCCCACTTAAAGGAGCACTTGATATCCGTTGAAGCACCTGCTGTTTTTGTGCCTCATCTGGAATTTGTAGCGATTGGCGTGGCCGTAAGAAAGGGATCTTATCACATTGTCCGCTAAAAGAAGTAGACATTTTAGTTTGGCTGGAAGATGGTCTTTCTTCTGCACCTACCCCACGGACACAACCTTTTTTCCCCTTCCCAACACGCCTATTCCCCTTTCCACCAGCAGCAGGCCTTTTTCCACTCATTTTGGTGGTTAACTAATTCACAACTCTGGAGTTGTTTGCACAAAAAAACAATGGATGGTAACCGAGCAGAGCTGAGTGGCCAAACTGTGGTATTAGGCCAAAACTATTGGCTGGGTTAGATGCAGAAAAAAATTATTTTTAATTTGCAACTTGATGGAGGTCAGTATAGATGGACTAATAGACCAAGTCCCACACACCGCTAGAAGCCCAAATATTTTTTCAGAGCTAGATGCAGAAAATTTTTTTTATTCAATTTGCAACCTGATGGAGGTCAGTATAGATGGACTAATAGACCAAGTCCCACACACTGCTAGAAGCCCAAATATTTTTTCAGAGCTAGATGCAGAAAAAAATTATTTTTAATTTGCAACCTGATGGAGGTCAGTATAGATGGACTAATAGACCAAGTCCCACACACCGCTAGAAGCCCAAATATTTTTTCAGAGCTAGATGCAGAAAAAAATTATATTCAATTTGCAACCTGCTGGACGTCAGTATAGAAGGACTAATAGAACAAGTCCCACACACTGCTAGAAGCCCAAATATTTTTTCAGAGCTAAATGAAGAAAAAAATTATTTTTAATTTGCAACCTGATGGAGGTCAGTATAGATGGACTAATAGACCAAGTCCCACACACTGCTAGAAGCCCAAATATTTTTTCAGAGCTAGATGCAGAAAAAAATTATTTTTAATTTGCAACCTGATGGAGGTCAGTATAGATGGACTAATAGACCAAGTCCCACACACCGCTAGAAGCCCAAATATTTTTTCAGAGCTAGATGCAGAAAATTTTTTTATTCAATTTGCAACCTGATGGAGGTCAGTATAGATGGACTAATAGACCAAGTCCCACACACTGCTAGAAGCCCAAATATTTTTTCAGAGCTAGATGCAGAAAAAAATTATTTTTAATTTGCAACCTGATGGAGGTCAGTATAGATGGACTAATAGACCAAGTCCCACACACTGCTAGAAGCCCAAATATTTTTTTCAGAGCTAGATGCAGAAAAAAATTATTTTTAATTTGCAACCTGATGGAGGTCAGTATAGATGGACTAATAGACCAAGTCCCACACACCGCTAGAAGCCCAAATATTTTTTCAGAGCTAGATGCAGAAATTTTTTTTATTCAATTTGCAACCTGATGGAGGTCAGTATAGATGGACTAATAGACCAAGTCCCACACACTGCTAGAAGCCCAAATATTTTTTCAGAGCTAGATGCAGAAAAAAATTATTTTTAATTTGCAACCTGATGGAGGTCAGTATAGATGGACTAATAGACCAAGTCCCACACACTGCTAGAAGCCCAAATATTTTTTCAGAGCTAGATGCAGAAAAAAATTATTTTTAATTTGCAACCTGATGGAGGTCAGTATAGATGGACTAATAGAACAAGTCCCACACGCTGCTAGAAGCCCAAATATTTTTTCAGAGATAAATGAAGAAAAAAATTATTTTTAATTTGCAACCTGATGGAGGTCAGTATAGATGGACTAATAGACCAAGTCCCACACACTGCTAGAAGCCCAAATATTGTTTCAGAGCTAGATGCAGAAAAAAATTATATTCAGTTTGCAACCTGATGGAGGTCAGTATAGATGGACTAATAGAATGATGCTATGCCCAAAAGATTTTACTTCACTAGGTGCAGTAAAAAAATTGGTATTCTATACACAGGTGGTATATCTTGCAACACAGATAGGCTACTCCACTGACTAACACACTCTGCAATAGGCCAAAAAGGATTAGCTTTGCTAGATTCAGCCAAATGCTGTGAAAAAAACTTGCACAGCACTGGCACAGACCTGCCTGGCAAAAACTGATAGGAACTGATGTAACCTAGTCCTGAAAAGGACTCCAATTACAATTAGTCTTTACTCCCACAATCTATCTATTTAAGAGCACAGACCTGCCTGATAAAAGTCGTAGGAAATGCTGTAACCTAGTCCTTAAAAGGACTGCAATCACAACTATTCCCTACTCCCAAGCTATCTGTATATTTGTGCGAAAATTGGCTTGAAATTAACAAGGTATAGCGCACACAGCAACAGCGGTGCCGTCTAACACGCAGCTGCAGCAGTGAGAAAATGGTGGCGACGGGGAAAATGGCTTGGTCTTATAGGGCAAGGACATGTGACATACACTGCCAATCACACATGCCCTTGCTTGTGTGAAAAAAAGCACTTCGCTCCGTGTGTGCGCTGCTGATAGGCTGACAGATTGCACCTCCCCACTGCAAATGCGGGAAAGAAAAAAAAAAATGGAGATCTTCATTGTTCCTGCAGAGATCCATCCCCTGCCCCTCCCCCCGCCCCGCTGTACACTCAAACTGCGTATTAACATTAATTTTCATCATTACTGAGAAAAAATCCAGTTATGATTTTGGTGCACGAACAGGTATCGAACATAACCTCGAACAGCCGAATTTTTCTCAAATTGTTCGTGTTCGCCGACCGTCTCGAACACCGCCCAAAACAGCTCGAATTTGAGATTGGCGAACAGTTCGAGTAGAACAACGCTCATCTCTACTCCTAAGCTCCGGGCCTTCTTGGTCGTGGTCCCTGACTGGGTTGAGACATTGCTTGTCTACAACCTGCCCCTCGACTCAAGGCTAAGGTACGAGGGCCGTGTCTCCGTCCTCTGCAGGCCCACACAGGGAGGGAGATCACAATACAAAGACAGTCAAAAGGACCAAGAACCAAAATGGCTTTTTATTGAATATGAAATTTAAAGTGTCACTAAAATGTGAGTCCTCCACCCTCACCCACTAAATGGTTCCCCTAGCTCTTGGTTCCCCAGTCTCCCTGTAACCAGGAGGGCAGCACCTAGTGCATTCTAGCCCCCTCTGGTGGAGAAATGTGGTGTTGGATGTGGAGGTTGGGTCCTGACCATCACGCTGTCCTTACCTCAGAGGAGGAACACTACACTCCATTAATGAAGTGCAGCATCCCTGTGGCGGTCGAACCCTCAGGGGCGCCACACATGGTACCCCATCCCTAATCCCTATCCTGGAGTGTATGGTATCCCTCATCCTGGTATGCATGGCACCCCTCATCCCCAATCCTGGTATGCATGGTACCCCATCCCCAATCCCTATCCTGGAGTGTATGGTATCCCTCATCCTGGTATGCATGGCACCTCATCCCTCATCCCCAATCCCGGTATGCGTGGCTCCCCTCATCCCCAATCCTGCTATGCGTGGCCCCCCTCATCCCCAATCCTGCTATGCGTGGCCCCCCTCATCCCCAATCCTGCTATGCGTGGCCCCCCTCATCCTCAATCCTGCTCCCCCAATCCTGATATGCGTGGTACCCCTCGCCCCCCAATCGTGGTATGTGTGGTACCACTCATCCCTTTCACACTGTACACACATACAAAAAAAATAAACACTTATACTCACCTTTCTTCTCTGTGCTCCAGCGCTGCTGCGTCTTGTTCTGCCGGAGGCCGGGGGAGGAATGCGGTGCCAGAGCACCGCGCTGTCTGGTGCGATTTTGCTGAAGACAGACTGTAAATGTGTCTTCAGTAAAATGGAGCCGGATAGCGCTATGTGCACGCGCCGATCCGACGCCTCACTCCTGCCCCGGTCTCCTACGAAGAGAGGCGCCGTGGCAACGCTCCTCCCGATCAGGTAAGTATGCAAGTATGGCGCCGGAGATCGCATTATGCGTTCAGTGCCTACGCATACTGCGATCTCCGGCACCATACACCTCCTCTTACCTGTAACGGCTGGATGCCTGCTTCTGTCTGGAGCCAGACTGCGCGTCATGCATGCGCAGTCTATCGAGGCTTCAGACAGAGGGACGCATCCCCAGTTATATTATAGATACTATCCAGACGAGTTAATTTAACGGAGCTGCTTCCACATGAGCCAGCAATGCCAAGAAGACCCATACTCTTCTATTAATTTTTCTACTGTGATGTGCATATTATGATGTAGATCGTGGAGCCTTCATCTTATGTCACTGGGCAGATATATATCACCCCAATTATCAATAGCAGGTAAGTATCAGATAATGAATAAAAACCTATGAATTAAAACAAAAATTAAATATACAAACCTAAAAACTACCCAAAAGTTAAATTGTTGGTCACTGAGGACAACAGACTACAAAAATGGGGCGAAACTAATATTTTCGTTGAGTCCGGTTGGATGTAAAGTATTTAAAGTCCATATCCACCAAGACTCTAATTGAGCTAACCGTTGGATTGGACCACCACATATCCCTACCTCAATACTATCAATATCGCGGACCCTAAGTAGACGTGGGTTACTCTGATGATATAATTTAAAGTGTCGCGGAATGGATTTCAATGTGGAAGCGTCCACGTGATCTGCTGAGGCCAGAATCCCCAACACATGTTCCCGAATTCTTACTTTTAATTCCCTAGTGGTTAAACCTATGTAGATTAAACCACATGGACACAACGCATAATAGATGACATTACACGTATAGCAAGATATATATTGCTTAATGTTGTATACAAAGGAGCCATCTGCATTAGAGAAATTATTACAGCGGTCAATGTTGGGGCAGGCTACACAGCGCCCAAATGGACTGCATCCACGCCGAACCGTCGCTGCATCCAGGAAGGTGGACCTTCCTGTCTCCTTATAGTGACTACGCACAAGATGGTCGTGCAAATTTTTGGCCCCGACGTAATGTAAGGGCCGGTGTATCAGGGATGTATCTTGAGATAATACACTACTCAAAAAAATAAAGGGAACACTCAAATAACACATCCTAGATCTGAATGAATGAAATATTCTCATTGAATAGTTTGCTCTGTACAAAGTTGAATGTGCTGACAACAAAATCACACAAAAGTCATCAATGGAAATCAAATTTATTAACCAATGGAGGCCTGGATTTGGAGTCACCCCCAAAATTAAAGTGGAAAAACACACTACAGGCTGATCCAACTTTGATGTAATGTCCTTAAAACAAGTGAAAATGAGGCTCAGTGTGTGGCCTCCACGTGCCTGTATGACCTCCCTACAATGCCTGGGCATGATCCAGATGAGGTTGTGGAAGGTCTCCTGTGGGATCTCCTCCCAGACCTGGACTAAAGCATCCACCAACTCCTGGACAGTCTGTGGTGCAACGTGACGTTGGTGGATGGAGGGAGATATGATGTCCCAGATGTGCTCAATCGGATTCAGCTCTGGGGAATGGGCAGGCCAGTCCATAGCTTCAATGCTTTCATCTTGCAGGAACTGCTGACACTCTAGCCACATGAGGTCTGGCATTGTCCTGCATTAGGAGGAACCCAGGGCCAACCGCATCAGCATATGGTCTCACAAGGGGTCTGAGGATCTCATCTCGGTACCTAATGGCAGTCAGGCTACCTCTTGCGAGCACAAGGAGGGCTGTGAGGCCCTCCAAAGAAATTTCACCCCACACAATTACTGACCCACTGCCAAACTGGTCATGCTGAAGGATGTTGCAGGCAACAGATCGCTCTCCACGATGTCTCCAGACTCTGTCACTGTGCTCAGTGTGAACCTGCTTTCATCTGTGAAGAGCACAGGGTGCCAGGGGCAACTTTGCCAATCTTGGTGTTCTGTGGCAAATGCCAAGCGTCCTTAATGGTGATGAGCTGTGAGCACAATCCCCATCTGTGGACGTCAGGCCCTCATACCACCTGTTAGAACCTTGCTGTTAGGTTTTTTTTCCTTTGCTGGTCACATGACCTTGTTGGCCTATTTAATCCTGCTCCGCCCTTCTGGCTTTGCTGGACTTCATTGTATATCTACTTTCTAGCTAGCCTGTGCTCTGTATCTAACTCTGTTAGTTTGCTTGGTCTACGGACCTCTAGGTTCTATCTATTTTGTTTGTTCGTCTGTCTGCTGCTATTTCTGTTAGGAGGTGTCCCATATTCCTCCCAGTCCTTAGTACTTGTAGGGATTCCCTCCCCAAATCTATAGGTCTCCGTACAGACTAGATTAGGACTTTAGCAGGTCTGATCGCAGGATCAGGTTCCCTGTTACATCGTAGGGATTCAGCTGAGTCTTATAGTAGGGACAGATCTCCTCTCTTTCCTTAGCTTTGGTAGCAGAACATAACAGTAAGTCCAGCCTGTAAATTCTCTAAGGAAAGATTTTTTTTTGTTCCATCATGGTGTCGGTTCAGGATTTGGCTAAACACCTGCAGGGACTCTCTCTGGAAGTGGCCGAGCTCCGTCAGCACGTGAGTAACTGTCCTGGAGCATATTTCTTGGAGCCTAAGGTATGTTTGCCGGATTTATTTTTTGGTGAACATCGAGAATTTTTTTCATTTAAAAATGCTTGCTTATTGTATTTTCGTTTGAGACCCAAGTCCTCTGGGGATGAATCCCAGCGCGTAGGGTTCATAATGTCACTTTTGCGCAAAGAGCCTCAGGAGTGGGCCTTTTCTTTGCAACCTAGTGATACATGCTTCAGATCAGTGGATAGTTTTTTTTCTGCTTTAGGACTATTATATGATGATCCTGACCGTGTGGCATCAGCTGAGACTGAGTTGAGACGTTTAAAACAAGGATCAGGTAATATGGAAAAATATTGTACACATTTTCGTCGTTGGTCCACTCAAACAGGGTGGAACGATTCTGCTCTGAAAAGTCTATTTCTTGCTGGGCTCAGTGAAAAGGTTAAAGACCTGCTAATTGCTTATCCTACACCTGAGGATTTGCAACAGGCTATGCAATTAGCTATACGGGTGGACAGAAGACTGCGTGCTAGGGTTAATGAGAGCAAATCCTCTGCTATGTCAGTTTCTGGTTATGATAATGTGTGTACTAACAGTGGTGAACCGATGGAGATTGGATCGGTGGCACCTCGCTCTCAAGAAAAACACCGTCGTTTTTCAGAAGGCTTGTGTTTCTATTGTGGAAAATCTGGTCATTTGATTAAAGGCTGTGAGCTTCGTATGAAGAAAGAAAAAAAAATGGTCAGTCACGCCCGTATTGCCTGTTTAAATTCCAAGGGTATATTTTTAGCTGCTTCCACGATTGCTCAGGAAAAATTAATGGAATTTCGGGTGTTTGTTGATTGCGGGTCGACACTGAATGTTATTGATGGGGGATTCGTGGAAAAACTCAATTTAAAACCTGAACCTTTATCATCCCCCATTGCTGTGGTTTCTGTGGATGGCTCCCCTTTGAAGAATATTACTCTCAAGGTCAGTGAATTTCCTCTCACTATTAATGGTGTTCACCATGAGAAATTGGATTTGGTAGTGTTGAATAACTTGCCTTCTCCAGTAATATTGGGTTTGCCCTGGTTAAAATTTCACAATCCTGTACTGGATTGGTCTACCAGTGAAATTAAATCCTGGAGCCATAAATGTTATGACAAGTGTTGTAACGGGCGTATTGCAGCTTTGGATAGGGGAGAATTGCCTGTTCCTATTCAGGATTTTTGGAGAGTTTTTTCTGAGAAAGAATCGCAGGTTTTGCCTCCCCATAGAGACTATGATTGTTCTATTGAATTTGTCCCTGGAGCGACTCTTCCTAAAAGTCGTTTATTTAACCTTACTATTCCTGAGAGGAAGGCTTTGGAGGAATACATACAGACAAGTTTGGCCGCCGGTCACATTAGGCCCTCTAAGTCTCCTGTGGCGGTTGGATTTTTTTTTGTAAAAAAAAAGGACGGCGGTTTACGTCCTTGTCTGGATTTTCGTGAGATTAACAAAATTACGGTACGCAATCCTTACCCACTGCCATTGATTCCTGATCTGTTTAACCAGTTATTGGGGGCCAAGTGGTTCTCTAAAATTGACCTTAAGGGGGCATACAATCTGTTGCGCATGAAGGAGGGTGATGAATGGAAGACTGCTTTTAACACTCCTGTGGGTCATTTTGAGAATCTGGTTATGCCTTTTGGTCTTACTAATGCTCCTGCATTTTTTCAGAATCTGATTAATGACATCCTTAGACCTTTGATCGGTAAAAATGTGGTTGTGTATTTGGATGACATTTTGATTTATTCGCCAGATCTGGAGTCTCATTGGCGGAGCGTGCGTGAGGTATTACAGTTATTAATGGACAATTCGCTTTTTGCTAAGCTGGAGAAATGTGAGTTCGCTGTACAGAGAATTAGTTTTTTGGGCTACATTATCTCCAGCAAAGGTTTTGAGATGGATCCGGTTAAGGTTCAGGCTGTGCAGGAATGGCCTAGGCCTATTGGTTTGAAATCAATACAGAGGTTTTTGGGTTTCGCCAATTACTATAGAAAATTCATAAAAAATTTTTCTAGTATTGTCAAACCTCTGACTGATCTCACCAGGAAAGGTGCTGATGCGGTTCAGTGGTCTTCTGAGGCCATTGAAGCTTTTGTGTATCTCAAGGAGAGGTTCACCTCTGCTCCCATCCTTATGCAGCCTGATGTTACTAGGCCGTTTTTGGTTGAGGTTGATGCTTCCTCTGTGGGGGTTGGCGCAGTATTGTCTCAGGATAACGGGGATGGATTACATCCCTGTGCATTTTTTTCAAAAAAATTTTCGGAGACTGAATTGAATTACGATATTGGTAATCGGGAATTATTGGCTATTAAACTCGCATTTGAACACTGGCGCCACTTCTTGGAAGGTGCGGAATTTCCCGTTCAGGTTCTTACGGATCATAAAAATCTGATATATCTTGACGCTGCCAAGCGCCTGAATGCCCGTCAGGCTAGGTGGGCACTGTTTTTCTCGCGGTTTAATTTCTCCGTTACTTACATCCCTGGTACTAAGAATGTTAAGGCGGATGCCTTGTCTCGCAGTTTTTCTCCCATAGTCGGTGCTGAGAAAGAGGAAAACATTTTACAAGAAGGTGTTGTGATAGCTGCTTTAGACTCCGTTTTGGAAGATGAGATTCTTAAAGCTCAGGAGAATGCCCCATCTAACACTCCTCATGGGAGGTTGTTTGTGCCTGGGACCTTTAGGAGAGATTTGTTTGTTGAGTGTCACGAATCTCGGTTGGCAGGTCATCCCGGAATCTCTGAGACCAAGAGACTGGTGGGTCGCAGTTTTTGGTGGCCTGGATGGCAGAAGGAAGTCATTAAGTGGGTGCGCCAATGTACTATATGTGCTAGATCTAAGTCCTCACATACTCCTGCTGCGGGGTTGCTTTGTCCTTTGGAGGTCCCCAGTGCTCCTTGGACACATTTGGCTATGGACTTTATAACTGACCTTCCCCCCTCTGAGGGTTTTACTGTCATCTGGGTGGTCGTGGACCGTTTTAGCAAGATGTGTCACTTGGTTCCCTTCGTCAAACTGCCCTGCGCTAAAACTCTCGCTAAGGCCTTTGTCAAGGAAATTGTCAGACTTCATGGCGTTCCTACTGACATTGTTTCTGATAGGGGTCCTCAGTTCGTGGCTCGTTTTTGGCGTGCCTTTTGTGACAGGTTGGGAATTCATTTGTCGTTTTCGTCCGGATATCATCCTGAATCTAATGGCCAGACAGAAAGGAAAAACCAGGATGTTGAGCAGTTCTTGCGTTGTTTTGTGGCAGACAATCAAGAGGGGTGGTCTGAGTTTCTGCCACTTGCCGAATTTGCTCTGAACAATCATACATCTTCTTCTGCTGGTTGTTCGCCTTTTTTTTGTTGTTCTGGGAGACATCCGTCGTTTGGGTCGTTCTCCAAGTTGGGATCTGCCGTGCCTGAGGAGGAGAATTTTTCCGGTGATTTGGAAAGAGTTTGGACGGATGTGCGTGGTAATCTTCAGGAGGCCAACAGAAAATCTAAAGACTACTTTGATAGGAAACGACAGGAGGTTTTGTTCGCTGTTGGTGACATGGTTTGGTTGTCCTCTAGGAATCTGCGGTTGAGGATTCCTTCTAAGAAATTGGGTCCCAAGTTTGTAGGGCCCTTTAAGGTGCTTCAGGTTGTCAACCAATCTGCTGTTAGGTTGGAGGTTCCTACCTCCTGGAGAATTAATCCGGTCTTTCATGTCTCTCTGTTAAAAAAAGCTGTTGTGTCGGATGGTGACGCCTCTGCCTCTGTTCCTCCGGTGGTGGAGGACGGGGAATATGAAATTTCTCGCATCCTTGACTCTAGACGGTATAGAGGTAGTTTGCAGTATCTTGTGGCCTGGAAAGGTTTCGGACCCGAGGATAACTCTTGGGTGAGGTCAGATGATGTTTCCGCGTCCAGACTTATCAGAGCGTTTCACAGGAGATTTCCTGATAAGCCTGGTCCTAGGGGATCCGGAGGATCCTCTTAGAAGGGGGGGTACTGTTAGAACCTTGCTGTTAGGTTTTTTTTCCTTTGCTGGTCACATGACCTTGTTGGCCTATTTAATCCTGCTCCGCCCTTCTGGCTTTGCTGGACTTCATTGTATATCTACTTTCTAGCTAGCCTGTGCTCTGTATCTAACTCTGTTAGTTTGCTTGGTCTACGGACCTCTAGGTTCTATCTATTTTGTTTGTTCGTCTGTCTGCTGCTATTTCTGTTAGGAGGTGTCCCATATTCCTCCCAGTCCTTAGTACTTGTAGGGATTCCCTCCCCAAATCTATAGGTCTCCGTACAGACTAGATTAGGACTTTAGCAGGTCTGATCGCAGGATCAGGTTCCCTGTTACATCGTAGGGATTCAACTGAGTCTTATAGTAGGGACAGATCTCCTCTCTTTCCTTAGCTTTGGTAGCAGAACATAACACCACCCTCATGGAGTTTCTAACCGTTTGTGCAGACACATGCACATTTGTGTCCTGCTGGAGGTCATTTTGCATGGCTCTGGCAGTGCTCCTCCTGTTCCTCCTTGCACAAAGGAGGAGGTAACGGTCCTGCTGCTGGGTTTTTGCCCTCCTATGGCTCCCTCCATATCTCCTGGTATCTGCTCCATGCTCTGGACACTGTGCTGACAGACACAGCTACCCTTCTTGCCACAGTTCGCACTGATGTGCCATCCTGCATGAACTGCATTACCTGAGCAACTTCTGTGGGTTGTACTGTAGACACCGCCTCATGCTACTGTACTTCTAGGGGTGAGAGCAATGACAAAATGAAAAAGTGACCAAAACAGCCAAAAAGGATAAGAACAGAGAAATGGTCTGTGGTCACCACCTGCAGAACCACTCCTTTATAGGGGGTATCTTGCTAATTGCCTATCATTTCTACCAGTTGTCTGTTCCATTTGCACAACAGCAGGAGAAATTGATTCACAATCAGTGTTGCTTCATACCTGGACAGGTAGATTTCACAGAAGTTTTATTGATTTGGAGTTACATTGTGTTGTTTGAGTGTTCCCTTTATTTTTTTGAGCAGTGTAGGATCGGCCTTAAGAACCCGCCATGCCTTTGTCAGTGCTCTTGTAACGGGTCTGGGAGGTGGAACCTCTGAGCTACTATACAAAGGGGCAGTCCTTGTAAGGAAGCGGGTGGCTCCCAGGGAAGGCGGGCAGGTAGACACGGCAAGTGACAGGAACAGTCTCTGGGTAGAAGGGCAGGAGGTCACTGCAAGTGACGGGGAAAGACTCTAGACAGGCAGGTGGTCACGGCAAGTGACGGGGACAGTCTCTGGGTAGACAGGAAGGTGGTCACGGCTAGAGACGGGGACAGTCTCTGGGTAGACAGGCTGGTGGTCACGGCAAATGACGGGGACAGTCTCTGGGTAGACAGGCGAGGCGGATACCTGACAGGTAACTGGCGGACGCTCCCAGGTGAGCGAGCTGACAGACGAGGCAGGTGACAGGCAGGTAACAGGCAGGTAACTGGTGGACGCTCCCAGGTGAGCGGTCTGACAGACGAGGCAGGTGACAGGCAGGTAACAGGCAGGTAACTGGTGGACGCTCCTAGGTGAACGGTCTGACAGACGAGGCAGGTGACTGGCAGGTAACAGGCAGGTAACTGGTGGACGCTCCTAGGTGAGCGGTCTGGCAGACAAGGCAAGTAACAGGCTGGCAGGCAGGACGAGAAGTCAGGCTAGCAGCGGAACCTGAGGGCTGAAGCACAGGTGAGACACAGTGCAAACAACTTTGCTCGGGCATCTCCATTTTGGAGGAGGTGCCTTATACATGGGAGCACCACCGGCAATTGGCCGGGGACTCCTTAGGACGGCGCGCGCGGCCCCTTTAAGAGAGAGGGAGCACGCGCGCCCTAAGCACAGTGCCCGGGAAGCAGCGAGCGCTGCCAGCTGCGCGGGAAGAGGACGCCGAGGATGGAGCAGGGAGGTGAGGAGAACGGCGTCTCTGCCTAGCAGGAGGACGCCGATGCCACAGCTCTCCTCATCCCCGGAACTTGTTTATGAAATTGGGTGATAAATCTCACAATTTCATTGTTGATACTCTCCTTTTTGCCATACAGAAGGTTATGTCTTGATGTATGCTTGGCTGTATGAAATGCCCTCTTCACCATCCTATGACTATAGCCCCGTTCGAAAAAACGCTCCTTGAGATCATGAGCCTGTATTTCATAGACAAGAGACGTAGATGTGGAGGATGAACCCTGTCAGCATTTTCAGTTGACATGCGGATGCACCTATCAGTTATAATTCCACCAGCAGCACTAAAAACACGCTCTGACAAAACGCTAGTGACAGGGCAGGCCAGGACCTCCAAGGCGTCGGAGCCAGTTCATTCCACGTATCCAGCTTGGTTACCCAATAATTATAAGGCACAGAGGAATCACGGAGGACATTGGTACTCCCTCAGCAGCTTCCGAATCTTTTTCCTCCTTGTGAGATTACCCCACGCATCAGGGCTTGTGCAATGGGAGGGTCTGTGAAAACTGTCCCAGAACTTTGACAGTGATCCCCTACCTCTGTGGGATTGCATTTGTGTCTCTCTCGCCTGTACTCCTTGGTTGTCCAACAAACTGTGAACTCTGCCGCCAGCGTTTTCAGATGGTAATTTTTAAAATAATTCTGCAAGAAGGGCCTTCTCGTATTGCCCCATTTTATTAGGCCTGTCCTGCAAGGGAATAAGAGACAGAAATTTCTCCTTATAACATTGGTCTAGAAGTGTCACCAATAGAGATGAGCGTTGTTCTACTCGAACTGTTCGCCAATCTCAAATTCGAGCTGTTTTGGGCGGTGTTCGAGCCGGTCGGCGAACACGAACAATTTGAGAAAAATTCGGCTGTTCGAGGTTATGTTCGATAACTGTTCGTGCACCAAAATCATAACTGGATTTTTTCTCAGTAATGATGAAAATTAATGTTAATACGCAGTTTGAGTGTACAGCGGGGCGGGGGGAGGGGCAGGGGATGGATCTCTGCAGGAACAATGAAGATCTCCATTTTTTTTCTCTTTCCCGCATTTGCAGTGGGGAGGTGCAATCTGTCAGCCTATCAGCAGCGCACACACGGAGCGAAGTGCTTTTTTTCACACAAGCAAGGGCATGTGTGATTGGCAGTGTATGTCACATGTCTTTGCCCTATAAGACCAAGCCATTTTCCCCGTCGCCACCATTTTCTCACTGCTGCAGCTGCGTGTTAGACGGCACCGCTGTTGCTGTGTGCGCTATACCTTGTTAATTTCAAGCCAATTTTCGCACAAATATACAGATAGCTTGGGAGTAGGGAATAGTTGTGATTGCAGTCCTTTTAAGGACTAGGTTACAGCATTTCCTACGACTTTTATCAGGCAGGTCTGTGCTCTTAAATAGATAGATTGTGGGAGTAAAGACTAATTGTAATTGGAGTCCTTTTCAGGACTAGGTTACATCAGTTCCTATCAGCTTTTGCCAGGCAGGTCTGTGCCAGTGCTGTGCAAGTTTTTTTCACAGCATTTGGCTGAATCTAGCAAAGCTAATCCTTTTTGGCCTATTGCAGAGTGTGTTAGTCAGTGGAGTAGCCTATCTGTGTTGCAAGATATACCACCTGTGTATAGAATACCAATTTTTTTACTGCACCTAGTGAAGTAAAATCTTTTGGGCATAGCATCATTCTATTAGTCCATCTATACTGACCTCCATCAGGTTGCAAACTGAATATAATTTTTTTCTGCATCTAGCTCTGAAAAAATATTTGGGCTTCTAGCAGTGTGTGGGACTTGGTCTATTAGTCCATCTATACTGACCTCCATCAGGTTGCAAATTAAAAATAATTTTTTTCTTCATTTAGCTCTGAAAAAATATTTGGGCTTCTAGCAGTGTGTGGGACTTGTTCTATTAGTCCTTCTATACTGACCTCCAGCAGGTTGCAAATTGAATATAATTTTTTTCTGCATCTAGCTCTGAAAAAATATTTGGGCTTCTAGCGGTGTGTGGGACTTGGACTATTAGTCCATCTATACTGACCTCCATCAGGTTGCAAATTAAAAATAATTTTTTTCTGCATCTAGCTCTGAAAAAATATTTGGGCTTCTAGCAGTGTGTGGGACTTGGTCTATTAGTCCATCTATACTGACCTCCATCAGGTTGCAAATTAAAAATAATTTTTTTCTTCATTTATCTCTGAAAAAATATTTGGGCTTCTAGCAGCGTGTGGGACTTGTTCTATTAGTCCATCTATACTGACCTCCATCAGGTTGCAAATTAAAAATAATTTTTTTCTGCATCTAGCTCTGAAAAAATATTTGGGCTTCTAGCAGTGTGTGGGACTTGGTCTATTAGTCCATCTATACTGACCTCCATCAGGTTGCAAATTAAAAATAATTTTTTTCTGCATCTAGCTCTGAAAAAATATTTGGGCTTCTAGCAGTGTGTGGGACTTGGTCTATTAGTCCATCTATACTGACCTCCATCAGGTTGCAAATTGAATAAAAAAATTTTCTGCATCTAGCTCTGAAAAAATATTTGGGCTTCTAGCGGTGTGTGGGACTTGGTCTATTAGTCCATCTATACTGACCTCCATCAGGTTGCAAATTAAAAATATTTTTTTTCTGCATCTAGCTCTGAAAAAATATTTGGGCTTCTAGCAGTGTGTGGGACTTGGTCTATTAGTCCATCTATACTGACCTCCATCAGGTTGCAAATTAAAAATAATTTTTTTCTTCATTTAGCTCTGAAAAAATATTTGGGCTTCTAGCAGTGTGTGGGACTTGTTCTATTTGTCCTTCTATACTGACGTCCAGCAGGTTGCAAATTGAATATAATTTTTTTCTGCATCTAGCTCTGAAAAAATATTTGGGCTTCTAGCGGTGTGTGGGACTTGGTCTATTAGTCCATCTATACTGACCTCCATCAGGTTGCAAATTAAAAATAATTTTTTTCTGCATCTAGCTCTGAAAAAATATTTGGGCTTCTAGCGGTGTGTGGGACTTGGTCTATTAGTCCATCTATACTGACCTCCATCAGGTTGCAAATTAAAAATAATTTTTTTCTGCATCTAGCTCTGAAAAAATATTTGGGCTTCTAGCAGTGTGTGGGACTTGGTCTATTAGTCCATCTATACTGACCTCCATCAGGTTGCAAATTAAAAATAATTTTTTTCTGCATCTAGCTCTGAAAAAATATTTGGGCTTCTAGCAGTGTGTGGGACTTGGTCTATTAGTCCATCTATACTGACCTCCATCAGGTTGCAAATTGAATAAAAAAATTTTCTGCATCTAGCTCTGAAAAAATATTTGGGCTTCTAGCGGTGTGTGGGACTTGGTCTATTAGTCCATCTATACTGACCTCCATCAGGTTGCAAATTAAAAATAATTTTTTTCTGCATCTAGCTCTGAAAAAATATTTGGGCTTCTAGCAGTGTGTGGGACTTGGTCTATTAGTCCATCTATACTGACCTCCATCAGGTTGCAAATTAAAAATAATTTTTTTCTTCATTTAGCTCTGAAAAAATATTTGGGCTTCTAGCAGTGTGTGGGACTTGTTCTATTAGTCCTTCTATACTGACGTCCAGCAGGTTGCAAATTGAATATAATTTTTTTCTGCATCTAGCTCTGAAAAAATATTTGGCCTTCTTGCGGTGTGTGGGACTTGGTCTATTAGTCCATCTATACTGACCTCCATCAGGTTGCAAATTAAAAATAATTTTTTTCTGCATCTAGCTCTGAAAAAATATTTGGGCTTCTAGCGGTGTGTGGGACTTGGTCTATTAGTCCATCTATACTGACCTCCATCAGGTTGCAAATTAAAAATAATTTTTTTCTGCATCTAGCTCTGAAAAAATATTTGGGCTTCTAGCAGTGTGTGGGACTTGGTCTATTAGTCCATCTATACTGACCTCCATCAGGTTGCAAATTGAATAAAAACATTTTCTGCATCTAGCTTTGAAAAAATATTTGGGCTTCTAGCGGTGTGTGGGACTTGGTCTATTAGTCCATCTATACTGACCTCCATCAGGTTGCAAATTAAAAATAATTTTTTTCTGCATCTAACCCAGCCAATAGTTTTGGCCTAATACCACAGTTTGGCCACTCAGCTCTGCTCGGTTACCATCCATTGTTTTTTTGTGCAAACAACTCCAGAGTTGTGAATTAGTTAACCACCAAAATGAGTGGAAAAAGGCCTGCTGCTGGTGGAAAGGGGAATAGGCGTGTTGGGAAGGGGAAAAAAGGTTGTGTCCGTGGGGTAGGTGCAGAAGAAAGACCATCTTCCAGCCAAACTAAAATGTCTACTTCTTTTAGCGGACAATGTGATAAGATCCCTTTCTTACGGCCACGCCAATCGCTACAAATTCCAGATGAGGCACAAAAACAGCAGGTGCTTCAACGGATATCAAGTGCTCCTTTAAGTGGGCTCTCCTCCACATCAACTTCAACATCACAAATACTCCAGTCCTCAAAGGTGTCACCCAAATCGCACTTGCTTCCTCACAGCTCCCAAATCTCCAGCTGCCCGTCTGAGTATGAGGTAGAACAGATGGTTGAGTCTGCAGAGCTGTTTACTCATACTATAGCCTGGGAATCAGAGGTCGACTCCAGCGCTTCTGTGAATCCAGACGAGGAAATGATCTGCACTGATGCCCAGAATCTTTATGAGTCGGATCCAGGACCAGACGCAGAAGGTTCTGACCATAATGTAGACCCTCATTCCCAAACTGTAACTCCTGTTGGTGGAGACAATGAGGAAGACGATGATAAGACTCAAATACCTGATTGGAGCGACAACTTTAGTTTTTTGTCAGGGCAGGAACAGGTTGGCTCTGAGGACGACGGGTGTGATAACGCACAGGGTGATGATGATGAGGTCGGAGATCCCACTTACTGTCAACCCACAGTCAGCCAAGAGATGAGGTCAGCAGAGGAGGTGGAGGAAGATGCTAGTGACGACGAGGTCAGGTTGCGCCTTCCTGGACAGAGACGTAGTACTGGAAGCACGTCAACAACTGCATCCTCAAACACAACTCTGCCTCTCACCACAAGTCGTGGTGGCTCTTCAGGTCGCATGGGTGCTAAGCCTTGCATAGCCTGGGCATTTTTTCAGATCGATAAAGATGACCCAACTCGTGTTATCTGTAACATTTGTCAGCAAAAGCTAAGTAGAGGCCAAAAAATACATAGTTTGAGTACTTCATGCATGAACCGGCACATGGACATGAAGCATAAGTTGCAGTGGGAAGCTCAGTGTGCTACAATGCGGCCTAGCCGGCCGGGCCAATCACCGTCTGCCATATCTTGTGCATCCGCGGCCTCTTCATCCTCTGTGACTGGGGGGACAGCAGTCACACCTGTTTTGGGGCGCAGACCTGCCACCTCTTTACCCGCAACAGCCAGCGTGATTGGCAGGTCATCATTTTCTTTGGAGGTGGTAACACCAGCTGGTCTTGAGCGCTGTCCGACATCGATAGCACCACTTTTGGATCAAGGCAACCTAACATGTCCACCTGCATCTTCCTCACAGACCGGCAGTTTGCCGGGGACACCCTTATCAACCCCGTCTAAGCACAATAGCCAGCCCTCGGTCCCTCAGATGTGGACAAGTAAAAGACCATTTCCTCCTAGCCATGAGAAAGCTAAGAGGTTGAATTTCACCATCTGCAAGCTCTTGGCTACAGAAATGCTGCCTTTCCGCCTGGTGGACACAGAGGATTTTCGAGACCTTATGTCCGTCGCAGTGCCCCAGTACCAGATGCCCAGTCGGCACTACTTCTCAAAGAAAGGTGTGCCTGCGCTCCACCAGCATGTCGCACACAACATCACCGCTTCTTTGAGAAACTCTGTGTGTGACAGGGTGCATTTCACCACAGACACTTGGACGAGTAGGCATGGACAGGGGCGTTACATGTCGCTGACTGGGCACTGGGTAACTATGGTGACAGCAGGACAAGGGGCTGCTGTCCAAGTCTTGCCGTCCCCACGAGTTGTGCGTCAATCCTCTTTATGTCATTTTTCCTCCACTGCTTCTGCCTCCTCAACCTCCTCTCGGTCTTCCACCTGCACCCAAAGCCTGTCTGGTCATGCCACAAGCTTTCTAACTGCGCAGAAGGGATCCTGCACACCTCCTTACTATGCTGGCAGTAGGGCTCAACGTCATCAGGCGGTTTTTACATTGAAATGTCTGGGAAATGTGAGTCACACAGCTGAGGAGTTGTGGTCAGCTCTGGAGAACCAATTTCATGAATGGTTGTCTCCACTGGACCTGAAACCAGGGAAGGCCGTGTGCGACAATGCTGCAAACCTGGGTGCGGCCCTTCGCCGGGGCAATGTCACACACGTGCCTTGTATGGCTCACGTGTTGAACCTGGTTGTCCAGCAATTTTTAGCCCACTATCCCAGACTAGATGGCCTTCTGCAGAGGGCACGGTCGCTGTGTGCTCACTTCCGCCGTTCGCATCCCGCAGCTCAGCGACTTACATCTCTACAGAAGTCGTTGGGCCTGCCACTTCACCGGCTAAAATGCGATGTGCCTACCCGGTGGAATTCAACTCTGCACATCTTGCAGCGACTGTGGCAGCACCGACAAGCCCTGGTGCAATACGTTCTGACGTATAGCCTGGGCCAACGAGATTCAGAGGTGGGGCAAATCACGCTGGAGGAGTGGTCTCAGATCAGGCACCTATGCACCCTTCTGCACAGTTTTGAAATGGCGACGAAGATGTTTAGTGCTGACGATGCCATTATCAGCATGACTATTCCGGTGATTTACATGCTGGAGCACATGTTAAACAGAATTCGGAGTCAGGTGGTGGCACAAGAGGAGGTGGAGGAAGTAGAGGAGGAGGAGTTGTATGCGGAAGGGCTAACATCTGCAAGGTCCAGACGGTCGGCAGCACCAGGGCGGCAGGCATGTGAGGGTGGGGGAGATGATTTTACCAGGGCGCATGGTAGCAGCCAAACTAGTGAGGAAGGTGCAGGAGCCCAGGAAGAAGTGGAGGACGAACTGATGGAAGACTCATCAGATGAGGGAGACCTTGATCACATTTCTGTTGTGCGAGGTTGGGGGGAGAGGACAGAGGAAGGAAGCATGATTGTTACCTCGCCACCAACACAACAGGGACTTGGTGCTCCTGGATGCGCAACACACATGAGTGCCTTCTTGCTGCACTACCTGCAACATGACCCTCGAATTGTGAGAATTAGAAATAATCCTGACTACTGGGTTGCCACACTGTTAGATCCCCGGTACAAAAGTAAATTTGCAGAAATAATTCCTGCCATAGAAAGGGATGCACGCATGCAGGAGTATCAGCAGAGACTGTTGCAGAATCTTACATGTGCTTTTCCACAAAATACCAGTGGTGCACGTAGTGAATCTCACAGTTCCAACTTGCCAACCGTGGGACCGTCAAGTGTTCAGCACTCAAACCGTAACAGAACCACAGTATCTGCTGGTAACATCAATTTTGCGGAATCATTTCACCACTTTTTTAGCCCATCCTTTGCAAGGCCACAGGAGACAAGAAGTCTGACACATAGTCAACGCCTAGAGACGATGGTACAGGAGTATCTCCAAGTAAACATTGAAGCCACGACTGTGTCACTGGACCCTTGCTCTTTTTGGGCTTCCAATCTGGATAAATGGCCGGAGCTAGCCACTTACGCCTTGGAGATCTTGTCATGCCCCGCAGCCAGCGTTCTGTCTGAACGTGTGTTCAGCGCTGCTGGTGGTGTGCTGACAGATAAGCGCACGCGGCTCTCCACTGATAATGTAGACAGACTCACGTTCATAAAGATGAACAAATCATGGATCCGAAACGACTTTTCTACCCCTGTGTCATCCTGGGGAGAGTAAAAGCTTGATGATTGGTTAAAATCACCCTACCAACCGTTTTAAGCTTTCAAATTACTAATCATGTTTATCTGTATCTTGACTGGAAAATAATTTGGGCTTTGTAGCAGTGTGCAGCACTGATCCTATTAGGCCATCTATAATAAGCTTCACCAGATTTAAAATTAAAAATAATTTTTAGCTGCATCTAGCCCGGAAAATAATTTTGGGGCTCCGAGATGCGCAAGACACATAAGTGCCTTCTTGCTGCACTACCTGCAGCATGACCCTCATATTGTCAGAATTCGAAGTAATCATGACTACTGGGTTGCCACACTCTTAGATCCCCCAAACTTTTCGATCAACCTTTTCATTTTAATAAAGACCAAAAAAATGGTCATTTTTGAAATTATAAGCATTAGCAGGTTGTTAGAAACTGAAATCAAACAGTTTTCACCTCAAAACTTTATTCTAGGTGATGTTACATTTTCACATAGGACCCCTTGTTCGAAAGGAGCTTCTGAACTCTCTCGTCCATTGAATTTGTCAGGTTTTGGATGGTTTCTGCTTCAATTGCTTTGCATGAGGACAGAATACCCTCCCAGAGCTGTTGCTTAGATGTGAACTGCCTCCCGCCATCATAGACACTCCTTTTTATGATGCTCCAAAGGTTCTGAATGGGGTAGAGGTCAGGGGAGCATGGGGGTCACACCATAAGTTTGTCCCCTTTTATGCCCATATCAGCCAGAGATGCAGATGTTTTATGTGCAGCATGAGATGGTGCATTATCATGCAGAAAAATGATCTTGCTGTGAAATACACGGTTCTTCTTCTTGAACCATGGCAGGAAGTGCTGTTTGAGAAAATCCACATACATTATGGAGTTCATCTTTAGCGCCTTCAGGGATCCTAAAGGGGCCGACAATCTCTCTCCCCATGATTCCAGCCCAAAACATTACTCCACCTCCTCCTTGTTGGCGCTGTAGCCGTGTTTGCGTGGGGTGTCCATCAACCAGCCATCCTCCACTCCATTCATCTGGACCATCAAGCGCTGCACGGCACTCATCCGTGAACAAAACAGTTTTGAAATCAGTCTTCATGTAATGTTTGGCCCACTGGAGCCGTTTCTGCTTGTGTGAAGTGGATAGAGGAGGTCGACAGGATGGCGTATGCACAGCTGCAAACCTCTGAAGGACCCTGCATCTTGTTGTTCGGGGGACGTTGGAGGCACAAGCAGCTTCAAAAACTTGTCTGCTGCTATGACAAGGCTTTTTTGCCGCTGCTCTTTCAACCTGACGTAATTGCCTGTAGGAAAGAGTCCTCAATTTGCCCTTATCAGCACGCACACGTGTGTACTGTGAATCAGCTACATACTTCTTGATTGCCAAGACACTTCATCCTGATCATCGCACAATGTTGATTGTAGTCATGCCTTGACCTAAACACTCCACAATTTGTTGCTTCTCAGCAGCCGACACATCCTTTTTCTTTCCCATTTTGGCAGAAAATGTAGGCTGCTTAATAATGTGAGAGAGCCTTCTTAAGTAGTCTTGCCTTTCATTGGACACACCTGCCAAACTAATTAGCACAGGTGTCTGCAATTGCTTACAGTGATATAAAGAGCCCTGACACACATCACCATCAATGAGTTTAACTGACAAACAAACAAATTCTTCCCTTATCACTCCTAAACACTTTTTGCATAATAATTTGGAACGCGGTGTACATGTGCTTTTCCACAAAACACCAGTGGTTCACGTAGTGAATCTTACAGTTCTAACTTGCCAACCGTGGTCTGTATGGAATTGTTCAATAAAGGGCCCAAAATTAAGATAACATAGATGGGAGAGGTCTCTATGAATAGGAATTCCTAAGTATTTGATACCCTGTGAGGGCCAGGCAAAGGGAAAGTTGGACTGGATGGAATCCTATATGGATTTAGGGAGGGAGACATTGAGGGCCTCAGACTTCGCTGCATTGATTTTAAAATTTTACCATGTAACAAAGTGATCTATTTCAGCCATAACAGCAGGGATGGATATATGTGATTGAGTGATATATACTAGGACATCATCAGCAAATAGAGAGCACTTGTACTCGGTGCCTCCCACCTCAATCCACCTAATATTGGGGTTATGGCGAATTGATGAGAGCAGGTGCTCCGTCACTAGGATGTATAAGAGAGGGGACAGAGGACATGCCTGCCTTGTCCCATTGGTGATTGTGAAAGGTGATGAAAATGTTCTGACGCACCCCCTGGGCCTTGGGACACCCGGAGCCGGACCCTTTTTGGTGGATGCTGGTGGTTGTAGTCTTCGTGGCGGCGATCCGGTTCCGTGGCTCAGGGCGGTCAAACCAGTGGCGGAACTATTTATGTGGTTTTGATGTTTAAATGTCCGACTACGCCACCCGTGGATTGCGGTCAGAGTGAACCGCCGCTACAGGGCAGACCGCTAAGGCTGGTGTTGTGGGTGCAGCAGAGCGTAGCATAACTCCCCACGGGAGGAGTATAGCCTCAGGGCAGTGTATGCGGAAGATGGGGGTGATGGTGCAGGGCAGCAGCAGTAACGACACGGAGTCAGTGATGCAGTTCAGGGCCTTTACTCACAGTTCTTATTATCCAGACCACGTCTGCAGGTAACGGCTGCCCACGTCGTACTGTGCTCACCAGGTGAGGGGCTCAGACAACTCCCAGATAACTTTGGAGCGCTTCACAGGACCCCCTTTGTGTGTCCTTTGTCTGGCCTTTCTTACCAACACTTCTGTCCGGCTGCCTCGGGCCTCCTCTTGGTAAACTTGGCGCCAGTTTCCCTGACCCTATGTGGTGCCTTCCTAGCGGGTGGAGCAAGGGGCTGCGCCACATAAAATGTCAGAGCCTCCGGTTTCTAGCTGAGGGTCGTTTCCTGCCTCCACTAGTTCGGGGACCGGTCTCCCCCTTTGGCCTGACCCCTCCACGCAGGTGGATTCGGGCGTGCGGTGGCGACTCGCCCGTCCGCACCCCTGGGATCCCTTCATTCCTCGTTCCTGGAGCTTTCTCCGCTCCTCTTCCTTCCTTCTCCCTCTTGCAGGCCTGGGCCTCTGTTACTAGGCCCGCCTCCGGAGCAGAGCTCATGCAGAGCCCCTGCTCCCTGCCACTTCTGCTCAGACTTCTCTGCACTGAACTAAGATGGTGCCCACCTTTTATACTCCCTTCTCAATGCACCCAGGAACTGCTTCCTCCCTGCTCCTGCACTGCAGGGTTCCCCTTCCTCAGTGTTCCCTCCCCCCACTCCAGCCAGGGACAGGGACTGTCGTGCCCATCTCAGGGGCATATTGGTCGCCCTGCCCCACGGCAATGTGGTGTAATGCATGCAGGTGTCGGGTCCTGATCCACACTCCATCCTTATCTGAGAGTGAGATATCACACCTCTGGGTGAGGTGCAATACGTCTGTAGCAACCGAGCCCTCTGTGCTACAGTTCCATTCATCTTCAGCCTAGGTGACGTATTGTGATACAGGGCCGTGATTTTGGCTATAAAAGGGTCCCCTAGACCCCTACCCCAAGCTTTTTAAGAGAATCATATATGGCGTGCCAGGAGACTCTATGGAATGCTTTCTCAGCATCCAACGAGAGTATCTACTTACAAATTTTTAACTGCATCTAGCCCAGGAAATACTTTGTGCCTAGTAGCAGTGTCTGCTAGTCAGCGGATTATCCCGGCTGTTAAGCAAGCTACACCACCTGTAGTTTGGACACTTAATTTTTTCAAAGGAAATGCTTCGGGACCACGGGATACTTAGTGAAGAGCATCAGGAGGCACCCCAAGGCATAGGGGCTGGGACTGGCACTAGGATGCCTTGCGGTGGACAGCCGAGCTCGATCCTTATAAAAGCTTTTTAACTGCAGCAGCTTTAGTGGACGCTACTGGAGCTGGAATTACGCGGCTGCTGGCATGAGACTTGCCCTCCAATAGATCCTTGTAAATGGATTTAAAGTGTATTCATTCAAATTAGAGGGACAATTTAAATTAAAAAGCTTAGAGCTGCCTCCACCACAGGGGGGCTCTCTCGACCCACCAGCGGACAGGCACCAGTATTGGGAGAGGGGGGCTGGCCGTCAGGGTTCACCGCGGCTCTGGCACAAACCCGGCGACACGGAGGTGGCACGGGCAGGAGCGGACTGGCCGTCTCGGCTTCTCACTTTTTGGATTTTAGAAGGGCATGACATGCCTATATCTGTGTCTCCCCCTCCTTTTACTCCTCCACCTCTTTTCTTTTCGCATGACTATATGTACTTGTCACTTTTCCATGTGTTAGTTGTGTCTTCTGAGCAGTTTGTCAGCTTTTGGACACCTTTGAAGGTGTTTTCTATGTGTTTCTATGTGTTTTTGTTTGCCTGCCATTGGTTTTAACGGTGTTCGAAGGTGTTCGACGAACAGTTCGACGAGCAGTTCGGCGAACACACGGGTGTTCGACGAACCGAACCGAACTCGAACACTACGGGGGTGGCTCAACACTAGTCACCAACCAATAATGACTCGAGGGTCACGGAAAAGGCAGCATAACAAACTCAGCCATGTGTGCCAGACTGCATAGTGGCAAGACTTCCGTGTCCTCACCAAGAGGACGACTGACCATGTTCTCCTCCTCATCCTTCTCCTCTTCTTTCTCCTCCTTGTCCTCAGGCCATCCACGCTGAACAGATCGTATGACAGTTGTGCAGGTAGTACCGTCTATAGTGAGGGAAACTAGCTCCTGTTCTTCGTCCTCCTCCTCTTCATCATTGTCACCCAATCAACGTTGGGATGAGATGAGGCTAGGCTGTCTGTAATCACAGATGTGGGTGTTTGTTGTGGCACAATTTCAGCTTGCCTATGGCCACGTCCTCGGCCTCTGCAGGCACCATCACCATCACATCCACTTCCCCGTCCCTTGCCACTCACCTTGCCCATTTTAAATGGAGGACAATATTTTCCACGTTCACGAGAAATTTTGGAATGCATTTATATGTGATATGTCTGACAGAGAACCACGATTTTAAATAGCAGGCCTGTAATTTACTAATACTATTCTTCAGACTCCTAGTGTGAATAGCTTGATCGACACACTGCAACAGAATGGAAATGGAAGAAATATCTGATTTTGGAACAGTCTTATAGGTGATATGTGTGACAGAAAACCATGGTTTTAAATAGCAGGCCTGTCATTTGCTAATATTATTCTACAGAGACCTAGAGTGAATAGCTTGACTGACATACAGCAACAGAATGGAAAAGGAAGCCAATATTTTCCACATTCAGTTCAAATTTCTAGATTTTTTATCTCTGAAATATGGAACAGATCTGGCTTTATTCTGCAATTCTAACAAGCAAATTAAGCAGAAAAATGGTGTACTCTGAATTGCTTTTTAAGCAAATATCCAGGATTAAGATAAAAAAAAATTTTTGCCCTGGCCCCTGATATCAGGGGGTTATGTCTACAGATGTCTGTAGCTATTATAGCAGCAGCAGACAGGACATTCAATGGACCCTCTTGTGCTGTATCATGCACTGCAGTCTGCCATATACACTGCCTGCCTGCCTAACTCCTGCTATCACCACTGAATATATGCAGCTGGATTAGTCCTCAGAAGGACTGTTAGTGCAGTTGGAGACTGTGACGAGCATTGCCGTGCTAGGTCTTATATATAGACCTGATGATGCTGTGCGGCTGTCACGCTGTCTCAGCGTACAGGGGGGTCAGGGGCCTGAGCTGACCCTAGACGGGGGCCCTGACTAATCCCTCAACCTGGAGGTACTGTTAATGGTACAGAGGTCCAGGCCACCAGCGTAACCCTAAACTCCTGAATATCCCTGAACCTAAGTAATCTAGTCCTGAGAAGGACCCCGATCACAACAATGGGGAACAGGATAGAAAATGCCCAAAACACAGTACTAGACAAACGAGACAGTACAAGGGGAAAACCAAAAACCACCTTGCATACAAAAACTAACACCACAATTACAGAGGGAACAACAACAGGTTAGGAGATAAATGATAAAGGGAGGAAGGGAACAAATCACACCGCATACTCCTCGCTCCGAACTCCACCAAACAACGATCCACTCTGAAGGTCTGCAAGAAATGCTTTCACCGACAACTTCCCTATCAGACCAGCAGGTATTTGAAGGAATCCCAATACTGCAGCATTAACTGCAGCTGGGCGAGGCTGAGCCTCATCAAGCACAGAGAGAGAGAATTAACTCCCTCACAACCAAAAAACACAAAGCTCCAAAAACTCAGCTGCAAGAAGTCAGGCTGTGTAGTCGCGACGATCTTCGTGGCGACACACCCATGACAGTACCCCCCCTTCTACGAGGGGCCTCCGGACCCTCAGGGCCAGGTTTATCCGGGTGAGTCGTGTGGAAGGCCCGAATTAACCGGTCTGCGTTAATATCTGACGCAGGAACCCACATTCTCTCCTCAGGACCATACCCTTTCCAATGAACCAGGTACTGAAGGGACCGGCGACTAAAACATGAATCGATGACTTTCGACACCTGAAACTCCAAATTTCCATTGACCACCACTGGAGGAGGAGGTAAAGGTGACGGTATCATTGTCGCCACATACCTCTTAAGCAAAGATCTGTGGAACACGTTATGAATTTCAAACGTAGGGGGGAGGTCAAGACGGAATGCCACCAGATTAATTATAGAACTGATCCTGTACGGCCCGATGAACCTGGGACCCAGTTTCCAGGAGGGAACCTTGAGTTTTATATTCTTGGTAGACAACCATACCCGATCGTTCACACTTAGGTCCGGACCAGACCCTCTCCTCCTATCAGCCATACGTTTGTATCGGTTCCCCATAGTACTCAGATTATTCAGTACCCCCCTCCATACTGAAGCGAGTGATGACGAAAATCGTTCCTCCTCAGGAACCCCCGAAGAGCCCCCTCTACTGAAAGTACAAAACTGGGGGTGAAAACCATATGCCCCAAAAAACGGGGACTTACCAGTGGATTCGCTCCGCCTATTATTAAGAGCAAACTCCGCCAGAGGTAAGAAAGAAGCCCAGTCCTCCTGGTTCTCTGACACAAAACACCGGAGATATGTCTCCAAACTCTGGTTCAGACGTTCCGTCTGACCATTGGTCTGAGGATGAAAAGCCGATGAGAACGATAAATGCATCCCCCCCGAGTACAAAAAGCCTTCCAGAATTTGGACACAAACTGAGACCCCCGATCCAACACCACATCGGAGGGTACCTCGTGAAGCCTCACAATCTCTCCAATGAACACCTGCGCGAGAGTTTTAGCATTAGGAAGAGCAGGAAGAGCGATAAAATGTGCCATCTTGCTGAACCTGTCTACTACAACGAGTATGACCGTTTTACCCGAGGACGGCGGGAGGTCCGTAATAAAGTCCATAGACAGATGAGTCCAAGGACGCTCCGGGATCTTCAAAGGTAAGAGGGCCCCAGTCGGACGGGTATGTGGGGTCTTAGAGCGCGCACAAACCCCACAGGACGCAACAAAAGTTACAACCTCCTTATGTAAGTTAGGTCACCAAAACCGACGCGAGAGGAGATCCACAGTTGCTTTACTCCCTGGGTGTCCTGCCAAAGCTGAGTTATGGTGTGCCTCGATCACCTTTTGTCGTAGCTGATCTGGAACAAACAGTCTCCCTGGAGGTCCAACAGGGGCGTCCCCCTGAGCCTCCAATACCTCCTCCTCAAGCTCAGAGCATACTGCCGACACCACCACCCCCTCTTGAAGGATAGGGACCGGATCATCCGTATTCCCGGCCCCAGGGAAACTACGAGATAAGGCATCCGCCTTCACATTTTTTGACCCAGGACGATATGTAACGACAAAATTAAACCTGGTAAAAAACAACGACCACCTGGCTTGTCTGGGATTCAGACGTTTTGCGGACTCCAGATAAAGCAGGTTCTTGTGATCAGTGATGACGGTGACCGGATGGACTGCCCCCTCCAAAAAATGGCGCCACTCCTCAAAAGCTAACTTAATAGCCAAGAGTTCCCTATTGCCGACATCGTAATTCCTCTCAGCGGACGACAATTTTTTGGAGAAAAAAGCGCACGGACGCCACTTACCAGGGGACGAACCTTGTGACAAAACTGCTCCCACCCCTACCTCAGAAGCGTCTACCTCTACAATGAACGGCTGTGACGCATCAGGTTGAATGAGTATGGGTGCTGAGGCAAAACATTTTTTCAAGGAGGAGAATGCTTGACAAGCCTTGTCAGACCACCTAGAAAAATCCGTCCCCTTTTTTGTCATGTCTGTGAGAGGTTTAACCATGGATGAGAAATTACGAATGAATTTCCGGTAATAATTAGCAAACCTCAGGAAACGTTGTAGTGCCTTAAGATTCTCTGGCAGATCCCACTCAAGAACTGCCCGCACTTTCCCTGGGTCCATACAAAAACCGGACGCTGACACCAGGAAACCTAAAAACTGGAGTTCCTGTACGGCGAACACACACTTCTCCCATTTGGCGTACAGTTTATTATCCCGCAAGATCTGTAACACCTGCCTAACATGCTCCTGATGAGACACAAGATCAGGCGAGTAAATTAAGATGTCATCCAGATATATGACCACAAACTGACCCACCAGGCGGCGAAAAATGTCATTAACAAAGTGTTGGAACACCGCCGGGGCATTAGTCAGACCGAATGGCATGACAAGGTTCTCATAATGCCCCTCCGGAGTGTTAAACGCCGTCTTCCACTCATCCCCCTCCTTTATCCTAATCAGATTGTACCCCCCCCTGAGATCCAACTTAGAGAACCATTTGGCGCCCACGATCTGATTAAAGAGATCGGGGATAAGTGGGAGTGGATACGGATCTCGGACCGTAATCCGATTAAGTTCACGGAAATCCAGGCAAGGGCGTAGGTCTCCCTCTTTCTTCACAAAGAAGAACCCCGCGGCCACCGGGGAAGATGAAGGTCTAATATGCCCCTTAGCCAGACTCTCAGAAATATAATCCTTCATGGCCTGCCTCTCCAGACCAGATAGGTTATACAACCTAGATTTAGGTAACTTGGCCCCAGGGAGCAATTTTACAGAACAGTCATACACGCGATGAGGAGGTACTTCCTGACACCCTTTCTCCGAGAATACATCCTCAAAGTCCATCAGAAATGGAGGTAAGACCCTAGGAGTGACAGCACCGATGACCGTATTCATGCCGTTTTTATTACAGAATTCACTCCATTGGCTTATCTCCCTGGATTGCCAATTAATAACCGGATTATGCTTAGTTAACCAAGGAAGGCCCAACACAATAGGAGTGGGAAGACCCTCCAACACGTAACAAGACAACAGTTCTTTATGTATCGCCCCCACTTGAAGATTTACGTTATGCACCACTTGCAAAAAACTTCCCTGACTGAGAGGCCTGGCGTCGATCGAAAATATGGGGATGGGTTTAGCCAACATATTCAATAGCATACCTTGAACCCAGGCAAACCGAGCGTCCACCAGATTAGCCCCGGCCCCACTATCTAGAAGAACAGATATCCTCTCAGTTCTCGTACCCACCACCACCTCCGCCGGTACGAGAAACTGAGACGAACCTAGGGACGAAATACCTACTCCCAGATTGCCGTCCACCACACAACCTGGGATCAATAGTTTTTCGACGACTCTTTACTCTGCAAAGGACGAGATGGACACCCCCCAATAAAATGTCCCTTTCTCCCGCAGAAGAAGCACCTTCCAGTCTTGTGGTGCACCGCCGGTCCCCTCCCCCGGAAAGATGTCCCTCCTAACTGCATAGGCTCCTCTGGACTGACCAGGGGAACCTCCATACGAGGGGACCTTGTAGGAGGTGGAGTCATCCCAGGGGGCGGAGTTATCCCGCACCTCTCCCGAAGCCGTCTGTCAGTGCGAATAGCAAGGGCCATAGCGGCTTCCAGAGAAGCGGGAGGGTCATACTGTGCCAACACATCCTTTAATTTGTCAGATAACCCTTGACAAAACTGGCTCCTAAGAGCCGGGTCATTCCACTGAGTGTCCGTGGCCCACCTACGGAACTCCGAACAGAATTCCTCCGCCGGACGATCTCCCAGGTGGATCGTACGTAACTTAGATTCAGCAAGGGAGTTCCGATCTGGGTCATCATATACGAGTCCCAGAGCAGCGAAAAACCTATCCACTGACTGGAGAGCCGGGGAGCCCGGGGGAAGAGAGAACGCCCAAGATTGTGGGTCCCCTTGTAGGAGCGAGATGACAATTCCCACCCTTTGCTCCTCACTCCCCGATGACCGAGGCCGCAGCTGAAAGTACAACTTGCATGCCTCCCGGAAAACAAAAAACTTGTCCCGCCCCCCAGTGAACCTGTCAGGGAGAGCTACTTTAGGTTCTGGTCCGGCTTTCTCCAGAGGACACAAAACCTTGGACTTAAGGTCCGCCAACTCCATGGACAAACTCTGCAACTGCCGCGCTAGACTGGCTACTGGATTCATGGTGGTTGGAAAAATTTTTTTTTTTTTTTTTTTTTTGTCGGTCGGTGAAAATGTCACGCTGTCTCAGCGTACAGGGGGGTCAGGGGCCTGAGCTGACCCTAGACGGGGGCCCTGACTAATCCCTCAACCTGGAGGTACTGTTAATGGCACAGAGGTCCAGGCCACCAGCGTAACCCTAAACTCCTGAATATCCCTGAACCTAAGTAATCTAGTCCTGAGAAGGACCCCGATCACAACAATGGGGATCAGGATAGAAAATGCCCAAAACACAGTACTAGACAAATGAGACAGTACAAGGGGAAAACCAAAAACCACCTTGCATACAAAAACTAACACCACAATTACAGAGGGAACAACAACAGGTTAGGAGATAAATGATAAAGGGAGGAAGGGAACAAACCACACCGCATACTCCTCGCTCCGAACTCCACCAAACAACGATCCACTCTGAAGGTCTGCAAGAAATGCTTTCACCGACAACTTCCCTATCAGACCAGCAGGTATTTGAAGGAATCCCAATACTGCAGCATTCACTGCAGCTGGGCGAGGCTGATCCTCGTCCAGCACAGAGAGAGAGAATTAACTCCCTCACAACCAAAAACACAAAGCACCAAAAAGTCAGCTGCGAGAAGTCAGGCTGTGTAGTCGCGACGATCTTCGTGGCGACACACCCATGACAGCGGCCTGCCAATAACTGTAATGCCAACAACCAACATGGCTACGGCATTATACTGCATGGCAGGAAATCCCTGCATGTTCATTGGCTCTCTAAAGAGTACCAAACATGCAGGGAGGGGACCCTAGTTCCCGCCCCAGCAACCCGGAAATACTTGCCAAGCGCCAAGCATCGAGCACAGTGATGCTCGTGCGAGTACCGAGCAGTGGCGAGCATGTTTGCTTATCACTATTGACCGATTCATATATTTTAACGGTGGACTTTACTCACAAATTTATGAAAGCATGCAGGGTTGCTTATGTTCCTTCAGTTTGTTGCTGCCATGTTAAAAAAAAAAAAAAAAAAAACTCTTCAGGGCCAGTTAAAATGTATTTTTTTTTGTACAATATTACCTTTCTTATCTGCGATTCGCGTACGGCTGAGCTATAGCATTAGAGATGGCGTATTACAGGCATCTAGTTAGGGATTATTGCTTTAGGGATTATTGCCATGCTGCAAAGAAGAAAAAATATATATTCTATTCCTTATTGATATCGCTGTCAACTGCATTTACAATAGGGACAAGTGCTAGGTGTATCATCAACTGGAGATGAGTGTTCATTCTGGTGGTATACATCTCTTCCACAGTCTAAAACTTGATCCATATTTTTTCCATGCACTCATTGACCGGTTCATAATTTTTACGGTGATCTGTACTCAGAAACTAATTAAGGTTGACAGAAATTTATCATAATTGACAGAAATTTATCAAAGTTGGCAGACATTTTTCAAATTTGACAGTAATTATTCAAAGTTAAAAAAAAATACTGATTTAATCTGTCCATTTGCATTTCCTCTGTAGCTTCTGAATATAAAATTTAGTGGGGGAGACTTGAAGCTACTGGAGCTGGAATTACCACTACAGAACTCTCAAGTGCTTTTTTTCCATCCATTTCTGGGTGCTTCTTGATGTATGTTTGGGGTCATTGTCCTTCTGGAAGACCCATGACCTAGGATTCAAACCCAGCTTTAACACTCGGCACTACATTGTGACCTAAAATCCTCTTTAGAATCTTCACATTGCATGATGCCTTGCACATAGTCAAGGCACCCTGAGCCAGAAGCAGCAAAGCAACTACTAAATATATTTGAATCTCCATCATATTTGACTGTAAGTACTGTTATTTTATTTGTAGGCATCACTCCAATTACAATAAACAGTTGAATGATGTGGTTTTCCAAAAAGTTCTATCTTGGTCTTATCTGTCCCCAAGATGCATGCTGGCCCTCTAAAAATAGTGACGGATGCCTTCTGGCACTCTATAAATTGTGAGGGCTGCCTGTTGGACATCCAAATTTCAAACTTTACAGAATATAAACGAAAGAAAATGTGACCACCTCAGATGGATACATAGAATCATAGAATGGTAGAGTTGGAGGGGACCTCCTGGGTCATCTGGTCCAACCCCCTGCTCAAAGCAGGATTCACTAAATCATCTCAGACAGATGTCTGTCCAGCCTCTGTTTGAAGACGTCCATTGAAGGGGAACTCACCACCTCTCGTGGCAGCCTGCTCCACTCATACGTTATATTGCAGTGGCAATATATGGCTATGAAGAGCATAGCTGGTTGATGACCCTTTAACAATAGTAAGGGTCACCTGATGGGCCTGTAAAAATAGGCTTTGTGACTTGGAGTCCCTCCTTCATAAATGAAACAGGATGTGTCTGATCATGTCTCAGACACCACATGGCCGGAAAAGGTAGTTAAATATTAAAATTATATATATATTGGTGAATGTATTTTTCACCATTTAAAGCAATGCGAAAGTGCAAAATCGAATCAAGAATACTACTTGTAAACATAGCCCAAATTGCAGTGGCATTTTTGTTTTTTGTTATTTATTTGGCCTTATATTCAAGTCATGACCCAGGAAAGATGTTTCTTAACATTTCTTCCAGGAAAATCCATTTTTGCTTTTTTTTTTTGTTTTGTTTTACTGTCAGTACGTAAAAGTGGAGTAATACTCTGACATTGTTCACAGCGGTGACCTGGGATGCAGAGATTCTTCCAGCGGTCTTCCCATGCTGTTCCCTTGTCATTTTAGCACTGTTTCCATCTATTTGACCAATTTTTAGGCCCCCTCCAGACCTTCGGGGGAGCCGCCGGAAAAAATGCTTCGGTTTCCCATTGACTTACATTGGACTCATTACTTGGGTCAAGCATTATGATTTACTCGACCCGAGTAACGAGTACCCGACCATTTTAGTGCTCGCTCATCACTATGTATTACCTATTTTCCTGAGTGAGTTGCATAACAATGAGTCTTTGGAGGACCATTAAAAAGCAGCATTAGAGGATGTTCTTGTATCTTTTATTATTTTAAAATCCCGAGTTTTTCACCCTCCATTTATAATTTTTGTAATATTTTTGTGTAATTGTTGTATGTGTCATTGTTGTTTAAAATATTAATAACCTGTATAGAATATATGCTTATTCCATTATCACTACAAAATATTATTACTAAATCTTCGTTGTTTGAGAGATTTGATCGCATTTGTATGAATGCAAGATCTGTTATGTTACTTTTTTCTCTTATCAGCATAAATTAAATGGATTGGAATTGATATATTCCACAAAAAAAACAGCAGATGCACCAGATAATAAGCAGGTCATCTATGTATCTGCCATACCACCAAATGTTTCTGAAAAGATTGTCTACTGAAAATATGTATGACTCATCCAACCATGCTGACACCAGGTTGAATAAAAAAGGAGAATATTTTGCCCCCATGGAAACACCAGTTTTATGGTGAAAAAAATGCTCATTGAACAAAAAATAGTTACTACTGAAAAAAATTCAACTCCAATATGTAATTTTGTAGATCAGACAATGATCATTATACATAGTTAAATGAAACTGGAGTACATGTAAAGCTACTTGGAATATAATGTAGTTACATCGCAGGCAAGCCATGAAAAATTTGGAAGCCACACCAAATCCCAAAGTGTCTGCAGGACATCAGTTGTGTTCCACAGGAAACCTGGGATTCTCTGGTTAAAAAACCCTTCTGACTGACCCTGACCCAGATCCTATATGAACTTCAATTACAGCCAATTATCATTGTTAAAATTATTATTATTATTATTATTATTATTATTATTATTACATTTATATTATACAAAAAATATTTTTATTGATCTACAAAAAATATAAATATCAAAAAGAAATTACAAACATAAGTAAAAACTGATATGACAGTATGTTTAATAGTTTTCAGAACCCTGGTAAAATATAATTACTCTAACTAACCAATATAGGGTAATATACTACATGGAAGGTAGCAAGTAAAGTACACGGTCCAGGATTTATTCATGCTGCAGAGAAAGACATAATGATAAAAATGTATAAATATAAATTACATAATAAATCAGATTTCATTAATCTATACACACAACCCTGTGAACCTTGGACAAAACCTATACCGACCATGAGCCATATCTGCCAAACACCACATTGTGCAGTACATTGACAAGCAATTTGTGTGCTACTTTGTCAGGAGGCCTTACTTACCTATCCTTTCAGTTTAAAACTCTAAGCCTCTTCAAAAGACCAAATAGATCCCTCAGAAACCCATGTTGAAGATGACTAGTTGCAATGTTGTTTTCATTGAGATACTGCAGCATAGCATGTCTTAGAGAACCTTCAAAATATTTGCTCACAATAGTGATTAAACTATTGTTCGAGGGCTCAAATTTGACCAATTTGTAATATTGGCATCACATTTGCTCAGTTCAAGTCCCGTGGATCAGATACTGTCATTAGTGAATTTATAAATATTAGATATAATGATCTTTCAAGCTAATTAAATGGGTTGACTCACCCACAAACTATTTAAATATTTTGTTTTAAATCTTTCTGTACTGGATTGCATTGAAAAAATTTCCAACATGGTTTTTTTTTTTTTTTGTGTTTATCTTAGATGCTTACTGTTAGGTGTCAGGCATTTGCTGGATCTGAAATGGGTTCAGAACCATAAGTGGATTCTGTAATCTCCCATTCTGGTCCAGCCATGGCTGATACTGCTCAGCATCATTGTCAGTCCCAACACCTAGCTGGTGCATGAGATGTACAGGTTGTCTCTTGGGTCTTTGTTCCTAGCAACATGAAGCGTAGGTTGCGGAGGGAAACAGGGCTGCTACAGCCCAAGTCCAGGATTCACTGCACTGAGCATGCCCGTGACATGGCGGACCGTGATTGGTGGTTTGGGAGTCAGCTGATCCGGTGACCTGGCACCGCCTGATTGGTCGCGGGTGACGTTACCAATAAGGCGACGGTGGGCAGGGCTTAATCTTTAAATAGCCCGCCCACAAACATGGCGGCGCGCTCTGATCATTGAGCTATGATGGAGTAATTGTGTGGATGCTTGGTCGTTTGGGCTCCACGTGCGCTTTAGCTTCTGTCAGGCAGGTTTAGCGGGGGATAGGCAGCCTTAGATGGAGGGAGGCAGGTAGCTTCGTCTGACAGTCTGGCTCCAACAAAGGAGTCGCCATACACCCCGAGCAGTCTGCAGACGCAGTATTCCCCGCACTGCCTGTAAGCCACGTGGAGAGATATTCCTCAGTCCGGTAGCACGCCGGCTGGGAACATGTGTACGCCAGCATGAATCACACACGCTTCCTAGCGCCTGCTGCGTAGTCCCTGTGCAGTAACCAGGGCTATGGATACATTATTTGTAGCACATCTCTCGTGTGGTTAACGGAGATAGTGCGAATCCCTATTCCCGTTCCGGTGTGCAGTAACACGGAAGGGATTGTTATTTCTGTTGGTTGTTTTACCTTCTTACCCAGAAGGTGTTCGGCCGCAGTCCTCCAGACTACATCGCGGACACCGGGTTCGGTTAATTTCCATTATTTAATAAAGTTGTTTGCAACCGTCCCCCTAACACTCACATTCTGATTTTTCCTGGTTAGGCAGCTTAAAGCCCTTTTTTCTGACCTCACATCCAATTCTAGCAGGACCCTCGCTATGCTCTTCTCTGCCTGCCCACGTCCGCTTCATTGGCCAGGATCTGCTCCTGCACTGCTCTATGTGGGCACTTACTCAGTGCTGGACCAGTATGAGGGAAGCCATGTTTTGTCTTCATATCCTCCTCATTCTTAGCAGAGCTATACAAATCATATACACAGTTCATATTAGATCTATAAAGCCAATAAACTTGTTACATTTAGTGATGAGTGCTCAGCACTTGAAGCTGTACTCCAGCAGGTCAGATGCTTGGACTGGCTAGACTCGAGTAACGAGTATAATGGAAGTCAATAGGAAACTCAAGCATTTCTCAGGAAGACCCTACCTTGAGGGCTGCTGGGACATGAAAATCCCTGAAAAGGATGGAAACAGCACTAAAATTAAATGTGAACAGCATGGGGAAAATGCCAGGATGCATCTTTGACTCCCAGGTTGCTGCTAGGAACAATTTTGTCAGAGTATTATGCTACTTTTAACCCTTTAGTGACTGGACCAAATTTTTAAAATATGACTTGTCAATTTATGTGGCAATAACTCGTATGCTTCAACATATCCCATTGATTTAGAGTTTTTTTTTTCATAACACATTAGTATTACACAACTTTTAGGGACTGACAGTAAAACATGTAAAACCGAAGATACAATGGATTTTCAAGGAAAAAATGTTAAGTGTATGATGAGCAGTGACATGTGCCAGGTGAGTGTGGGGGCTGTGGAGAGCTTAGAACAGGTCAGATCTGCGGCGCACTTTTTTTTTATTTACCTGTGGGCGGTAACTTAACTGAGGAAAGCGCGGCCAGCCAATCATAGCGCAGGATGCATCTACACTGTCCAGACATAAGGGCTTCTGCAATTGGCTGCAGAAATCTCATGTTAGATATATAATGCAGCGACGACTGATGGAGTATGGGAAAGCTTCTTTTCAAATGGAGGAGGCTGACGGACTGGTCTTTTGGTTACCGGCTGCTCCATTAGCAGTCATTTTATATCTAACAAGAGAGGACTATGTAATAAAAGAGGGAGCTGTGACTGACAAAAATAACAAGAATATACTATGTAAGGGACAGCACTGTATATAACAGCAGAATAAGCTATATAATAAGGGACTGCAGCATATATAACTAGAGAGGATGGTACATAATAAGGGACAATGTTATGCATAATAAAAGAGGAAGCTACAACCCCTGGCAAAAATTATGGACTCACCGGGCTCAGAGGATGTTCATTCAGTTGTTTAATGTTGTTGAAAAAAAGCCGATCACAGACATGGCACAAAACTAAACTCATTTCAAATGGCAACTTTATGGCTTTAAGAAACACTAAAAGAAATCAAGAAAAAAAATGTGGTACTCAGTAAGGGTAATTTTTTTTCAGACCAAGCAGAGGGAAAAAATTATGGAATCACTCAATTCTGAGGAAAAAAAAAATGGAATCATGAAAAACAAACACACAAAAGAACACTCCAATACATCACTAGTATTTTGTTGCACCACCTCTGGCTTTAATAACAGCTTGCAGTCTCTGAGGCATGGACTTAATGAGTGACAAACAGTACTCTTCATCAATCTGGCTCCAACTTTCTCTGATTGCTGTGGCCAGATCAGCTTTGCAGGTTGGAGCCTTGTCATGGACCATTTTCTTCAACTTCCACCAGCGATTTTCAATTGGATTGAGATCCCGACTATTTGCAGGCCATGACATTGACCTTATGTGTCTTTCAAGGATTGTTTTCACAGTTTTTGCTCTATGGCTGGATGCAATATCATCTTGAAAAATGATGTCATCATCCCCAAACATCCTCAATTCATGTGATAAGAAAACTGTCCAAAATATCAATGTAAACTTGGGCATTTATTGAAGATGTAATGACAGCCATCTCCCCAGTGCCTTTACCTGACATGCAGCCCCATATCATCAATGACTGTGGAAATTTGCATGTTCTCTTCATGCAGTCATCTTTATAAATCTCATTGGAACGGCACCAAACAAAAGTTCCACCATCATCACCTTTACCAATGCAGATTCGCAATTCATCACTGAATATGACTTTCATCCAGTCATCCACAGTCTGATTGCTTTTCCTTAGCCCATTGTAACCTTGTTTTTTTCTGTTTAGGTGTTAATGATTGCTTATGTTTAGCTTTTCTGTATGTAAATCCCATTTCCTTTTAGGCAGTTTCTTACAGTTCGATCACAGACATTGACTCCAGTTTCCTCCCATTCGTTCCTCATTTGTTTTGTTGTGCATTTCCTGCAAAGTGAATGAGATCCCTGAAGTGTCTCATGCACACATTGCTTATTTGTTCCTTGCAGATTTGCAGCAGATTAAAATCTGCATAATGTCAATTATTGCAGCGTATTTTACCAGTACCAATGAGTGGGGGAAAATACGCAACAAAAACATGTCAAAAACATGTCAAAAATTATTTTATGCAGCGTTCTTCATGCGAACACATTAGGATATGCAACAGAGTTTTATCCTGCAAATCCTGAATATGTGCACATAGCCTTACTCCCTGTCCTGTGTACCCCCCCCCCATTCATTATCAGTCCTTGATAGCATCATAATGAATTTGGGGGTAGTAGAAGACATTATCTGGTAGTGAGCATCCTCAGCTACCTCCCTGATTATAAGCCCATGATAGTGTCTGCTCCCATCTTTCAATTCATTATAAAGTGTCCTGTGCACCTTACCCCCATTTTTTGTTCTCCCCCCATCTTTGTTCTACAACACCACACCTCAGTGTCCTCTCCGACGCCACCTTCATCATTGCCCATCTCCCACCACCCCCATCATTGCTCTCCAACACCACCCCATGATTGTTCTCCCACACCAGTGTCCTCTCTCACCTCCCCTTCCTTGTTCTCTCCCACCACACCTCATCATTGTTCTCCCCCACCACACCTCAGTTTCCTCTCCCCATCACCCTCATCATTGTTCTCCCCCACCACACCCATCATTGCTCTCCCACTCCACACCTGTGTCCTCTCCCACACCCTCATCATTGTTCTCCCCCACCACCCCATCATTGTTCTCCCACTCCACACCTGTGTCCTCTCCCACACCCTCATCATTGTTCTCCCCCACCACCCCTGCCATTGCTCTCCCCCGCCACCCCATCATTGCTCTCCCACACCACCCTTATTACTCTCCCCCACCACCCCTATCACCCTCAACATTGCTCTCCCACACCACCTCCATCAACCTCATTATTGCTCTCCCCACCACTCCCATCAGCCTCATCATTGCTCTCCCACACCACCCTCATCATTGCTCTCCCACACCACCTCCATCAACCTCATCATTTCTCTCCCACACTACCGCCATCAACCTCATCATTGCTCTCCCACACCACCTCCATCAACCTCATCATTGCTCTCCCACACTACCGCCATCAACCTCATCATTGCTCTCCCACACCACCTCCATCAACCTCATCATTGCTCTCCCCCACCAGCCTCATCATTGCTCTCACCCATCACTCTCATCACCCTCATTATTGCTCTCCCACACCACCCTCATCACCCTCATTATTTCTCTCCCACACCACCCTCATCATTGCTCTCCCCACCAGTACCCATCACACTCATAATTGCTCTCTCCCACCAGCCCCATCACCCTCATCATTGCGCTTCCCAAACAGCTCCATCACCATCATCATTGCTGTTCCATACCACCCTCATCATTGCTCTCCCCACCAGCCCCATTACCCTCATAATTACTCTCCCCCATCACCCTCATCATTGCTCTCACACCACCTCCATCACCTTCATCATTGCTCTCTCCCACCAGCCCCATCACCCTCATCATTGCTCTCCCATACACCCTCATCATTGCTCTCCCCATCACCCTCCTCATTTCTCTCCCCCACCACCCCCATCACCGTCATCATTGTTCTCCCACACCACCCTCATCATTGCTCTCTTACACCACCTCCATCACGCTCATCATTGCTCTCCTCCACCATCACCATCACCTTCATTATTGCTCTCCTTCACCATCCCCATCACCCTCATCATTGCTCTCTCACACCACCTCCATCACCCTCATAATTGCTCTCTCCCACCAGCCCCATCACTCTCAATATTGCTCTCCCATACACCCTCATCATTGCTCTCCCCATCACCCTCCTCATTGCTCTTACACCACCTCCATCACCCTCATCATTGCTCTCTTACACCACCTCCATCACCCTCATCATTGCTCAGCCCCATCACCCTCATCATTGCTCTCCCACACCACCCCATCACCCTCATCATTGCTCTCATACCACCTCCATCATTGCTCTCCCCCACACCACACCTCAGTGTACTCTCCCCAGTGTATTGGATAAAACCAAATAAAAAAAAACACACACCTCTTTGCCTGTTCCCCTGCAGCATCGTCCTCACCCGCAACTTTCTCTCTGATGCAGGCCAGCGCTGCTTGCTGACGTCATCAAGCTATGCGCATCTGTGTCAGACAGAAAACACCTGGCAGGAAGCAGAGGACTGATTCTGCAGCTCCGCTGCTTATTTTCTCCTGTAGGTAGCGGAGCTAGAGGGATCACTCCCTGCCCACTGTGTATGATGAGGGCAATCTGACCATGCCCCCCCCCCAGAGCCTTGGACTCCAAGAAACTTGCCAGATTGCCCTCAGAATTAGCCAGCCGGCAAGGGCCCCCCTGGTACTCAGGGCCCCAGTGCAGCTGCACCGGCGGTATGTCCGCCCCTGGGTGGCAGCGAGGCAAAGGCAGGATGTAGGTTGTCTTGAAAAGATGGGTTTTCAGGTTCCGTCTGAAGGATCCAAATGGGGTGGCTAATCGGACGTGTTCAGGCACAGAATTCTAGACGATGGGGGATATTCGGGATAAGTCTAGGAGGCTATTTGGGTGAGGATCGAATAAGTGTGGAGGAGAAAAGAAGGTCTTAGGAGGACCAGAGATTACGTAAGAGAATATATCGGGAGATTAGTTCAGAGATGTATGGAGGAGAAATGTTATGGATGGCTTTGTAGGTCAATGTTAGTAGCTTGAACTAGATACGCTCGGCAATTGGGAGCCAGTGAGGGGATCTTATAGATTGCAATCTTATATATTCCTGGAGCCAGTCCACAGTAAAAAAGCACCCATAGAATGTCTGGGAACCTCCACACAGACTTTTCTTAGCCAGGGCTGCTTCTCGGCAGGGTTGGACGGGCCCACCAAGGAATCGGAGACTCCTCCGGTGGGCCCTGGCTTCTCCTTCAGGAGAGTTCATAATGCAAATCTTGCAGGCTAACCTACAGAAGATGACACAGCAAATACTTAAACATATAAGAATTTATTGGAGACTAAATAATATACAGTACAGACCAAAAGTTTGGACACACCTTCTTATTTAAAGATTTTCTGTATTTTCATGACTATGAAAATTGTACATTCACACTGAAGGAATCAAAACTATGAATTAACACATGTGGGATTATATACTTATCAAAAAAATGTGAAACAACTGAAAATATGTCTTATATTCTAGGTTCTTCAAAGTAGCCACCTTTTGCTTTGATGACTGCTTTGCACACTCTTGGCTATGTTCACAGCGTTTTTAATGCGTCTTTGCACTTTTGCATTGCTTTCAACCAAGACAAATGCATTCACTGGGAAATGTCATTTTAACATTTTACAACCTTATCTGGCCATGTGGTGTGTGAGATATCATCAGACACATGCATACAGTGCTGAAAAGACATGGGAACAGCTTGGGGAAGACCCCTGGAAGCATCTCTGACTCCCAGGTCACTGCCTAAAAGTGTGCCCTTCATACGTGATCCTTGGCGCATGCGAAGATGCCTCCCGCCATGCACCGGTCGTTGCAGACTTGCAACAATCAACGTCCACATCCTTGTCCCAGTGCAGCGTTCAGTTGTCCCTACCCCATTCCTTGGAATGCAAGCGAAAGTATGCAGCCAGCCAGCCACCCACCCACAGGCTGCAATACTATACTGCCAAATTTTTGACAGCTACTTGCACTTGAAATGTGGCATTTTAGGCTCATGGAGGAGGAAGCTGTCCACAACCCTATGACGTCGGCGACCGGGTATCCATACTCAGTTTCCACTATTTTTCCCGGTATCGTCTCCGCCTTCCACAAGCACGGGTCCTACAACATTACCTGTACCCTCCTCAGTGAATTTACTGGGAAGGACCGCCTACCCACAAACACGTGGTCAAGTGAATGTGGCCAGGGATGGTACATAGCCAGTCCACAGCTTTTTTTGTTGAGAGTTGTATTTCAACACAGCCATATTTTTTAGCTTGGTGAAAGGACTTGGGAAACCATATCTACTCCAGCTGTCAATTCTCCCAGGAAGTACTCTAAAGCTGCTTGCACTTGAAATGTGGCCTTTTAGGCTCGTGGAGGCAGAAGCTTTTCACAACCTCATACTCGGACAGCCACCACTATTTCTCCCGGTATCATCTCCGCCTTCCACAAGCACGGGTCCCTGAACATTACTGCTGGTACTTTTCTGTGGGAATCTGCTTGCCTCCTACCAGCCTGGAATATCTCCTGTAAACTATGGTACGACGCCATGGTATTAGCACTGCCCACAGTACCAGTAGCGAAGCCATCCCCAATTTCCTTCTCAGGAATTTTATTTGGTAGACTGAGTGGCTGCCCAAATACATTAGTTTCTCACAAAGGAGCTGAAGATAGAGTGGCAGCAGGTGCAAGTTTCTCCAGCCTGCTAGATATTAGAGGGTGAATGGCAGCACATTGGATCAGTGGTTAGCACTGAAGCCTTGCCGTGCTGGGTTCCTGGGTTCAAATCCCAGCAAGGACAACTGCAATGGCTGGCAAAATTTGGGAAAAACCCCACTAAGAATTTTAAGACACATAGAGAAGGGCCACAGTAACGACAAATTCCCATTAGAAAGGAGAGTCTCCTATACTGTTTGCCTATGCAGTGAAGCAACGGCTGCCAAAAATTTGGAGGAACTCCAATGCCCCTTGCAAGAGACATAGAAGTTGGAGAGCCTCCTAAAAACAATATTCCCATTATTAGGAAGTGGGTCTCCCATGGTGTTTGTCCATGCAGTGAATGCAAAAGCTGGCAAAAATTAGGAGGCACTCCAATGTCCTTTGGAAGAGACATAGAGGGCCTCATGAAAAAATGTTACCATTATTAGGAAGTGGGTCTCCAAAACTGTTGGCCTATGAAGTGAATGCAAGGGCTGCCAAAAATTGGGAGGCACTCCAATGCAACCTTGGAAAAGACGTGGAGGAGGGCCTCACAAAATGTTCCCATTAGAAAGGAGCGGGTCTCCTATACTTGTAATGCCCATGGACTAAGTGTATGGGCTGACAAACATTTACCCCTGGGGGGTATACATGAACATACTGTATAAAAATTTTTTTAAGGGCATCATAAAGACCCTTTAAAAAATTATGTGGGTTTTGCATCACAGACCAAGGTCACCCTGGTGATATGGTGGTGGAGGATGAGGATGAGGGGAAGGAGGAGGAGAAGAGCAAATAGCCAAAATCAGGAAGCGTATACTCATGTGTGGGTGCGAAAAGGTGCATGGGAACACACCTACCAAAAAAATACACTGGATTTGAGTTTACGTTAAGCTGCTATCATTCAGTGGTGTTGAGAAGTCTGACCCAATCCAGCCATTGTTCATTTTTACAAGAGTCAGCCTGTCAGCATTTTCAGTTGACAGGCGGATGCGCTTATCAGTTATAATTCCTCCAGCGGCACTAAAAACCCGCTCTGATAAAACGCTAGTGGCATGGCAGGCCAGGACCTCCAAGGAGTAGAGAGCCAGTTTATTCCACGAATCCTGCTTGGATAACCAATAATTATAAGGCACAGAAGAATCACGGAAGATGTTGTTACAGTCGGCAAGGTACTCCCTCAACATCTTCCCAAACTTTGCACTCCATGTGAGTGTACCCCGCGCCTCAGGGCCTGTGCGATGGGAGGGGCTGAGAAAATTCTCCCAGAACTTTGACAGTGTTCTCCTGCCTCTGCTGGATTGGAGTCGTCTCTCTCGCCTGTAGTCCTTGGATGTCCAACGAACTATGACCTCTGCCGACAGCGTTTTCAGATGGGAATTTTTTAATAGTTCCGCAACAAGGGCCTTCTGGTACTGCCCGATTTTTGTAGACCTGTCCGCCTCAGGAATAAGAGATAAGGTTCTCCTTGTAGCGTGGGTCTAGAAGTGTCACCAACCAGTAATGACTGTCACCCAAGATTTTGAGAACGCGAGGGTCATGGGAAAGGCAGCGTAACATAAACTCATGCGTGCCAGACTGCTAACAGGCAAGACTTCCATGTCCTCACCAAGAGGACGTGTGACCATGCTCTCCTCCTCCTCCTTCTCCTCCTCATCTCAGACCTTCCACGCTGAACAGACGGTATAACAGTTGTGCAGGTAGTACCGTCTATAGCACATGAAACTAGCTCCTGTTCTTCCTCCTCCTCTTCCTCCTCATTGTCACCCAATCCATGTTGGGAAGAGATGAGGCTGGGCTGTGTGTAATCACCCTGTATGGTTCCTTGCTCCATCTCATCGTGCTCCGCCGGCAATGCATCCTCTTTGATTGTGAGCAGAGAGCGTTTCAGAAGACAGAGAAACGGGATGGTGACATTAATTATGGCGTCATCACCGCTCACCATCTTGGTGGAGTCCTCAAAGTTTTGGAGGATGGTACATATGTCTGACATCCATGTCCACTCCTGAGGTCTTATGTGTGGAGTCTGACCTGAATACCGATGGCCTTGTTGATACTAGCACTCAACAACTGCCCTCTTCTGCTCACAAATCCTTCCCAACATCTGCAGCGTAGAGTTCCAATGCGTAGGGACATCACACACCAGTCTGTGAGCCGGAAGCTGCAAACGCTGCTGAAACACGGCAATGGCGGCGGAAGCTGTAGGTGACTTTCTAAAATGGGCACACAGGCGGCATACTTTAACAAGCAGATCCGGCAGCTCTGGGTAGGATTTGAGAAACCGCTGAACCACGAGGTTAAGCTAATGGGCCAGGCATTGTATGTGTGTGAGCTCGTCTTGCCTTCAGAGCCACCACCAGGTTCTGGCCATTGTCACATACGACCATGCCTGGCTGTAGGTTCAGCGTTGTGAGCCACAGATCTGCCTGCTCTTTCAGAGCTGTCCACAACTCTTCAGCATTGTGCGGTTTGTCACCTAAGCATATTAGCGTCAACACAGCCTGTTGCCACTTGGCTGAGGCTTGGCTTGCTTGCGACTGATGTGGTCATTTTGGAGATGGAGGCTGAAGAGGAGGGGGCTGAGGAGGAGCAGGCGCCAGAGCTGTAGACTGTGGGCGCAACCCTGATTGACCTAGGGCCTACAATGCTTGGCGTCGGGAGGATGTGTTCCGTCCCAAGGTCCGACTGGGTCCCGGCTTTCACTATGTTAACCCAGTGTGCCTTCTACGAGATGTACTGTCACTGCCCACAAGCACTTGTCCACGTGTCTGTGGTTAGGTGGACTTTCCCGGTAACTGCGTTGTTGAGGACACGGCTAATGTTTTGGGACACGTGCTTGTGTAATGCGGGTACGGCACACCAGGAGAAATGGTGGCGGTTGGGGACCGAGAACCAAGGAACAGCCGCCACCATCAGGTTGCGGAATGCTTCCGTCTCCACAAGCCTAAAAGACAATATTTCGAGCGCATGCAGTCACGATATGTAGGAATTTAGTAGTGTGGCCTGTGGGGCGTTGGCTGCGTATTTCCGCTTGCGTTTCAAGGAATGGGTATGGACAACTGAACCCTGCGCTGGGACAAGGACGTGGACGTGCTTTGTGATGCGGCTACTTGAGAGTGTGCAATGACAGGTTCAGGGCAGGAGGCATCTTCGCATGCATCATGGACAGGGAATTGGCTTGCATGCACAACAGCGGAAGAAGCAGTAGTGCTACCAGCAGACACTGTTCCTGGACCCTTGGGTTCAGCCCACAGAGTCTGGTGCTTTGATGTCATGTGCCTGATCATGCTGGTGGTGGTCAGGCTGGTAGTTTTGCCACCCCTGCTGATTCTGGCCTGGCAGGTGGTGCAAATGGCCTTTTTGGAGTTATTGGCAGAGTCTTTAAAAAATAACCAGACTTGGGAAGACCTAACAGTGTACTGGCAACTTCCGTAATGTTGGTGTTAAGGAGAACAGTTGCCAGCCTTCTGTCTGTGGCCACCACACTGCTTTTTCCTGCCTGTTGGGGTGCTCTGCCTCCCTCCCCATGTGTGCTGCTCTCCTTACTCTGCATGTCCTCCTGCCAGGTTGGGTCAGTTACTATATCATCCATCACCTCATTCTCCTCAGCGAAGAATATCCTCATAAAGCAAATAGATGAAGCAGCGACTGAAGGAGAAGTCATTATTATGGGAGACTTTAACTACCCTGAAAAACATTGGGGAACAGAAACCTGTAGTTCAAGCAAAAGTAATAGTTGTCAAAAACCAATGAGAGACAATTACCTTTCATAACTGGTTCAGGACCCAACAAGAAGGGGGGCACTGATAGACCTAATATTAACCAACAGGCCAGACCGCATATCAAATATACGAGTTGGGGGTCACTTGGGTAATAGTGATCACAAAATAATAAGTTTTCATGTATCCTTTAATAAGATGTGTAGTAGAGGGGTTACAAGGACACTAAATTTCAGGAAGGCAAATTCCAACGATTGAGAGATGATCTTAGTGCAATAAACTGGGATGATATCCTGAGACATAAAACTACACAAAGCAAATGGGAGACATTTATTAGCATCCTGAATAGGACCTGTGCACAATATATACCCTATGGGAATAAACATGCTAGAAATAGGAGGTAACCACTATGGCTAAATAGAGCTGTAAGGGGTGCAATAAGTGACAAAAAGAAAGCATTTAGAGAACTAAAGCATATAGGTAGTGATGAGGCATTAAATAAATAGATAAAATAAATAAATTCTGTAAAAAACAAATCAAGGCAGCAAAGATTGAGACAGAGAGATTCATTGTCAGAGAAAGTAAAAATAATCCCAAAATATTCTTTAACTACATAAATAGTAAAAAACTAAAAAATGATAGTGTTGGCCCCCTTAAAAATAGTCTGGATGAAACGGTGGATAAGGATGAGGAAAAAGCCAATATACTAAATGATTTTTTTTCAACAGTATTTAAACAAGAAAATCGCATGACAGAAAACATGATCAGTGATGACAAAAATTCTCCATTAAATGTCACTTGCTTAACCCAGCAGGAATTACGGCGGCGTCTAAAAATCACTAAAGTTGACAAAACCCTGGGCCCGGATGGGATACACCAGCGAGTACTGCAGGAATTAAGTAACGTCATAGATAGACCATTATTTTTAATCTTTAAAGATTCCATGATAACAGGGTCTGTACCACAGGACTGGCGTATAGCAAATGTGGTGCCAATATTCAAAAAGGGGACAAAAACTGAACTTGGAAATTATAGGCCAGTAAGCTTAACCTCTATTGTGGGTAAAATCCTGGAGGGTTTCATAAGAGATGCTATACTAGACTATCTGAAGAGGAATAACCTCATGACCCAATATCAACATGGGTTTACGAGGGACCGTTCCTCTCAGACTAATCTGATCAGCTTTTATGAAGAGGTAAAGGACCAAGCAAATGCAGAGGATGTTGTGTATATGGACTTTTCAAAAGCTTTTGATACAGTTCCACACAAAAGGTTGATACATAAAATGAGAACAATGGGGATAGGGGAAAATATATGTATGTTGGTTAAGAACTGGCTCAGTGATAGGAAACAAAGGGTGGCTATTAATGGAACACACTCAGACTGAGTCACAGTTAACAGTGGGGTACCACAGGGTCAGTATTGGGCCCGCTTCTTTTTAACATATTTATTAATGACCTTGTTGGGGGCATACAGAGTAGTATTTCAATATTTGCAGATGACACTAAACTCTGCAGGGTAATCAATACAGAGGAGGACAATTTTATATTACAGGAGGAGCTATGTAAACTAGAAGCTTGGGCTGAAAAATGGCAAATGAGCTTTAATGGGGATAAATGTAAGGTAATGCACTTGGGTAGAGGAAATAAAATGTATAATTATATGCTCAATTGTAAATCACTGGGCAAAACTGTAACTGAAAAAGACCTGGGTGTATTGGTGGATGACAAGGTCACGTTTGATGGCCAGTGTCAGGCTGCTGCTGCAAAGGCAAATAAAATAATGGGATGCATTAAAAAAGGCATAGATGCTCATGAGGAGAACATAATTTTACCTCTATACAAGTCACTAGTGCGACCACACTTAGAATACTGTGTACAGTGGTCTCCGGTGTATAAGAAAGACATAGCTGAACTACAGCAGGTGCAGAGAAGAGCGATCAAGGTTATTAGAGGACTGGGGGGTCTGCAATACCAAGACAGATTATTTACACTTCGGGTTATTTAATTTGGAAAAACAAAGGCTTAGGGGTGATCTTATTACTATGTACAAATATACTTTATGAGGGGACAGTACAAAGACCTTTCTACTGATCTTTTTACTCTGATGCCTGAGACGGGGACAAGGGGGCATCTTCTACGTCTGGAGGAAAGAAGGTTTAATCATAATTATAGACGCGGATTCTTTACTGTAAGAGCAGTGAGACTATGGAACTCTCTGCCGCATGATGTTGTAATGAGTGATTCCCTACTAAAATTTAAGAAGAGCATGGATGCCTTTCTTGAAAAGTATAATATTACAAGTTATATATACTAGATTCCATGAAAGGGCGTTGATCCAGGGAACTAGTCTGATTGTCATATGGAGTCAGGAAGGAATTTTTTTTCCCCAATGTGGAGCTTAGTGTTTGCCACATGTTTTTTTTTTTTTTGCCTTCCTCTGGATCAACATGTTAGGCTGTGGGTTGAACTAGATGGACTTAGTAACATAGTCTTCCTTCAACCTTAAAAACTATGTTACCTCGTCTTCCACTTCCGCACCCTGATCCTCCTCCTGACTTTCTGGCAATTGTGTCTCATCATCGTCCACCTCTTGTGACACTTTCCCATCGTCACCTTCGTGTGACCGTGGCTGCTCCAATATTTGGGCATCGCTACATGCAATCTCCTCTTTCCCCTCTTTAAGTGGACCAGGCGAGAGGCCCGAATCTATAAATGGAAAAGTGAACAGCTCTTCAGAGTGTCCAAGTGTGGGATCAGTTGTCTCTGGGCACTCGGCATGGTGGGAGGAAGGAGGTTCAGGGTGAGTAATATGCGATCAAGACTCACGTCTTCTGAGACTTGACCGTGTGGAAGATAGGGTGGTGGTAGTGGTGGCTAAGTGACTGGAAGCATTATCTGCTATCCAACCAATTACCTTTTCACACTTCACACTGCTCTATGTTCAATAGTGTTTTTTTTTTGCAGTCCCCTATTAATTGGGACACAAAGGTCGAACGAGAAGATGTGGGTGTTTGTTGTGGCACAATTTCAGCTTGCCCGTGGCCTCGGTCTCTGCAAGCACCATCACCATCACTTCCAGTTCCCCGTCCCTTGCCATGAGCCTTGCACATTTTAAATGGAGGACAATATCTTCCACGCTCACTACAAATAGCTGAATTGGGAGCGAACTGATGTGATCCGTGTGACAGACAAACCACAGTTTTAATTAGCTGGCCTGTAGGTAACTAACCTGGTGTCAATAGCTTCACTGACACACTGAAACAAATGTTTAATGGAGGCCATAAATGGCAGTATTTTCTGAAAACGTATATGTGATCTGTGTGACGGAGAAAACACAGTTTTCAATACATGGCCTGTTGGTAACTATTTTGAACAGCAAACTGGTGTCAATAGCTTCACTGACACACTGAAACAAATGCTTAATAGATGTCAGAAATGGCAGTATTTTCAGTGCAATTATATGTGATCCGTGTGACAGACAAACAGTTTTAAATAGCTGGATTTTTAGTGCTGTAATATGGAAAGGACCTGACTATATTCTGCAGTACCAACAAGCAAATGGCGCAGAAAAACTGTGTTCTTTGGATTGCTTTTTAAGAAAATAATGAGGATTAAGATCCAGAAAAAAAATTATTTTTCGCCCCTGAGACCTGGGCCGATTTCTAGAATCATCTAACAGCAGCAGCAGACAAAACTGGAATGGAGCCTATTGTGCTATATGCACTGCAGTCTGCTATATACTCTGCCTGCCTGCCTATATACACTGCCTGCCTGTATACACTGCCTGCCTGATATCTCTGCAGATGGATTAGTCCTCAGAAGGACTTTGTTGAGATGGATATGTGTCTCTAATATAGTTTGGTACACCTACACTAACTAGAAACAAGCAAATCTCTCCCTAACTCAGCAGCACATCTCCCTACACTGTCTGATTCCAGAATGACTGTGACGAGCATGGCGGCGCCAGGTCAGATATAGACCTGATGATGCTGTGCGGCCAGCCAATCACTGTAATGCCACAACCAACATTGCTGCGGCATTACAGTGAGTGGCAGACAATCCCTGCATGTTCATTGGCGCTGTAAAAAGCACCAAACATGTAGGGAGGCGATCCAAGCTACCGCCGAGCAACCCTGGAAATTCTCAGCGAGCTCCGAGCATCTCGAGCAGTGAGAAGCTCGAGTGAGCACCGAGCAGTAGTGAGCATGCTCGCTCATCACTAGTAATAAATACAATACTGAAACTTTGGGATATTTATAGTACAGGCAATCTTTCTCCTTTTCTTTAATGATGCCCATTATGACAGCATCTTCTAGAATAATTAAAAGTTCAGCTTGATACTTTGAGAGGGGGTTAAACGTGAGTTTCTTATACATAGACATATTATTCATTTGGCGTTTCTTCTTTATTGTATAGCGATGTAGGCCGTAGCACTACATTACCTCCTTTGTCACTGGCTTTAATCGTGATATTCTTCATCTCTTTCAACTCGTCAAGGACCTTTCTCTCACTTCGATTTAGATTGTCATGTGGAAGTGTGGTAGAAATTTGTTTAAATTCAGCGCTTACCAATTGGATGAATAGCTCTATATTCGGGTATAGTGAAATAGGAGGAAAGCGTTTAGATGATGGAATGACATTAGGAGGTAACCTACCTGATTGGCTAGGATGTTGTTCGTCCAGTAAACTCTGCAGGGTCCTCACCGCCTCCTGTCTTTTGTAGTCAAAAAAATACTCCTATCAGTTGCTTTGTAAAAAATGTTTTTAAAAATAAGTTTATGTGCAAACAGTTGTAAATCTTTGTATGCTGTAAAGAAGCATACAAAAAAAAACGATAAGCCTTTGTTCAGAATACTCAATTGTGCAGGTGTAATAATAGTGTCAGATAAATTGATTACCTTAGAAGAAGAGGTACTGGGATGGCTATCAGTAACACTCTAGTCCTTATGTTTGACCTCTAAACTCGCAGCGTCTATGACCCACTGTTAGTCGTCCTTGGTAGATATCGTGCGTATACACACTACTCATAAGGTCAGTATCGGTAGATGTAACGGAAGAGAACGAAGAATGATGTGTTTCTAGTGAGGATGATGATTGCAATTTATAGACTCTGTCCATTTGGTAATCTTGTACATTATGTTGGTATTTATTGGACTTGGTATTTTGAATCTGTTTTTCACAAGTCAAGACGCATTCATCCATATCTTTGGTAAATGCTTCAAATTCACTTTGGGTAGACTTAGCCCTGAGTTCATCTTGTAATTTATTGATCTCCTTATCAAGATCACTCATGGTGTTACCATTCTTTTTAATAATAAGTTGTAAGAATTTTTCAGAACAGAGGTCACAGATGTCCTTCCATTGTGTAGTAAACTCATCGTCCTCCTTACCGTACGCCGGAAAAACCTGCACACGTAACCCACGTGGAATTAATTTCTCAGTTACATAGTTCTCCAGGGTGGTCTTGTTCCACCAGATTTTTATTTTTTGATGGGCCAGAAGTTTTAAATCACATTTAATATCTGATAAATTAGTTTGATCATCGTTATTCCCATGTGGAACTCTAGCTTTAAAAACAGTACAAGCCTGGGACTGCCAGGCCGCCTCCTTGGAGCGCCAGTCCATAATAGGTCACAAAACCTCTGTGAAAACACAGGAAAATTAGATAACCAAAGAAAATACAAAAAGCTGCTGTGAAACCGTACGGAATGCTAACCTACAGAAGATGACACAGCAAATATTTAAACACATGAATTTATTGGAGACTAAATACTCGCCCGAGCATCTCAGTAGTTGAGATGCTCGGAGCTCGCCGAGTACTTTCGAGATGCTCGGGCGGGAGCTAGGATCCCCGTCCTGCATGTTTGGCGCTATTTAGAGCACCAATCATGCAGGGATTGTCTGCCACTCACTGTAATGTCACAGCCATGGTGGTTGTAGCATTACAGTGATTGCCCAAATCGATGGGAACAGTGCTCACAGTGAAACATGAAAAGCCGGCAATTCATCAGCGGCATACACCGGCACCCGACAATTTAGAACAGAAAGAATAGAGCATCACACATAGATTAGATAGATATAAACATGTCAGTCACATATATAATAAGTAGAGTGACAGTGTTGGTTACTGTACTTGTCATTTAGTGTTAAAATAAAGGATTTATTTAAAAAAAATTGGCTTAGGGTTCCCATTAATTTTAGTCTCTAGCGGAGGTTAAGCAGACGGCTGGGGCAGATGTTTGAAGCCTGGGAAGGGGGTAATACCCACGGAGCTTCCCAGGCTACTAATATCAGCCCCCAGCTGAATACCTAGCCTTTATCAGCTATTAAAATGGGGGACCCCCCAAAAAAATGACGTGGCTGGACACAAAAATAGGGCGAAGCCCCACATATTTTTTTTTAATTATTTCATGAAATAATAAAAAAAAGGGCTTCCCTATATTGTTGTCTGGCCAGGTACAAATAGGCATCTGGGGGTTGGGGGCATCCCGTTCCAGCCTGCTGTACCTGTCTGGACACAAAAATAGGGCGAAGCCCTACGTATTTTTTTTTTAAATTATTTCAAATTATTTCATGAAATTCATGAAATGATTTTAAAAAAATTGACTTGGGGCTTCGCCCTATTTTTGTGTCCAGCCAAGTACAACTAGGCATCTAGGGGCTGGAATCCGCAGCACAGGGAGGCCCTTGCTTTCTGGGCCCCCCCCCGCTGCAAATTGCAGTCCGCAGCCACCCCAGAAAATGGCGCGTTCATAGAAGCGCCATCTTCTGGCGCTGTACCCAACTCATCCAGGGCCCTGTTGCGGTGGCTCACTGGGTAATAAAGGGGTTAGGGCCAGCTTGGTATTATCAGCTGGCCCTAAGCCCGAAATTCATTGGGTCACGCCAATATTAGACATGACCGCCATGAATTTCTAGTAAAGTATTTAAAAAAACAACACAACACCCAGAATAAAGTCCTTTAATTTAAATAAACACACAATTTTTTAATATTCTAAATTAAACCATACTTACCATCACGCCCATTCCAGCTGAAGCCAATGTCTTCTGCAATAAAAGTAAAATAATAAACCAACCTCATCCTTACCTTTCCATGGTTCCCAGGACGGCTCCAGCTCTGCTACATTCACATGACAGGCTGGATTGCAGCCGAAAGCTGCCATCCAGCTTGCCATGCCGCAGACACTGAGAAGCGCAGGCATGATTGCGCTCCTCAGTGTCTGACTGTGACGGCATCCAGATGAGCCGAGTTCATGTCCAATGAACTCAGCTCACCTCATGCACGTCACGGACGGCGCGGGAGAATTCTCCTGCAGTAGGTGCAAGTTTCTCCAGCATGTTAGATATACTAGAGACTGACAACTCTTAAACTACAGCCAACGCAACAGATGGAGACCCAACCAGGAGTATTCACATTTCAAAAAATTATGGCCTGACAGCGCTATTTCCGTGGCCAATAGATTGGAGATGGTGGAGTTCGATCTCTTAGCTTTCTCGTGTGTAGGAGGAAACAATCTTTTACGTGACCACAACTACGGGACCAAGGTCTGGCTGCAATGCTGAGAGCGGGCAGAATACGGTGAACCGGGCAAACTGCTGGACCATGAGTAAGATTCAGGGGCAGATGTTACGATGGATTGATAAAGTTGTGGTGCGCTCGTTCTCTGAGATCGGGAAAAAAACAGCAGGCATGTCTGCTTCCATTACAGCTGATGGGCTTTTACTCAGCCTGTCGGAAGTGGGTAAAGAACTGGTGGTTCTGTGGTGGGAGACCTGCGTGACAATAACAGAGGAGGAGGAAGAAGCTGCAGATGCGGCTGATGGTTGTTGAGGTCCGTATTTTATCGCAGTAAGATTGCTAGTGTTAGAACCTTGTTCTTAGGTTTTTTCCTTTGCTGGTCACATGACCTTGTTGGCCTATTTAATCCTGCTCTGCCCTTCTGGCTTTGCTGGACTTCATTGTATATCTACTTTCTAGCTAGCCTGTGCTCTGTATCTAACTCTGTTAGTTTGCTTGGTCTACGGACCTCTATGTTCTATATATTTTGTTTGTTCATCTGTCTGCTACTATTTCTGTTAGGAGGTGTCCCATATTCCTCCCAGTCCTTAGTACTTGTAGGGATTCCTTCCCCACATCTATAGGTCTCCGTAGAGACTAGCTTAGGACTTTAGCAGGTCTGATCGCAGGATCAGGTCCCCTGTTACATCGTAGGGATTAAGCTGAGTTCTATCGTAGGGACAGATCGCCTCTCTTTCCTTAGCTCTGGAAGCAGAACATAACAGTAAGTCCAGCCCAGCAAATGCTCTAAGGAAAGATTTTTTCTGTTCCATCATGGTGTCGGTTCTGGATTTGGCTAAACACCTGCAGGGACTCTCTTTGGAGGTGACTGAGCTCTGTCAACATGTGAGTAACTGTCCTGGAGCACATTTCTTGGAGCCTAAGGTACGTTTGCCGGATTTATTTTTTGGTGAACACCGAGAATTTTTTTCATTTAAAAATGCTTGCTTATTGTATTTTCGTTTGAGACCCAAGTCCTCTGGGGATGATTCCCAGCGCATAGGGTTTATAATGTCACTTTTGCGCAAAGAGCCTCAGGAGTGGGCCTTTTCTTTGCAACCTAGTGATACATGCTTCAGTTCAGTGGATAGTTTTTTTTCTGCTTTGGGACTATTATATGATGATCCTGACCGTGTCTCATCAGCTGAGACTGAGTTAAGACGTTTGAGACAGGGATCAGGTAATGTGGAAAAATATTGTACTCATTTCCGTCGATGGTCTACTCAAACAGGGTGGAACGATTCTGCTCTGAAAAGTCTATTTCTTGCTGGGCTCAGTGAAAGGGTTAAAGACCTGCTAATTGCTTATCCTACACCTGAAGATTTGCAACAGGCTATGCAATTAGCTATACGGGTGGATAGGAGACTGCGTGCAAGGGTTAATGAGAGCAAATCCTCTGCTATGTCAGTTTCTGGTTATGAGAATGTGTGTACTAACAGTGGTGAATCGATGGAGATTGGAGTGATGGCACCTCGCTCTCAAGAAAAAGATCGCAGATTTTCTGAAGGCTTGTGTTTCTATTGCGGAAAATCTGGTCATTTAATTAAAGACTGTGAGCTTCGTATCAAGAAAGAAAAAAAAATGGTCAGTCATGCCCGTATTGCCTGTTTAAATTCCAAGGGTGTATTTTTAGCTGCTTCCACGATTGCTCAGGAAAAATTAATGGAATTTCGGGTGTTTGTTGATTGTGGGTCTACTCTGAATGTTATTGATGGGGGATTCTTGGAAAGACTCAATTTAAAACCCGAACCTTTATCATCCCCCATTGCTGTGGTTTCTGTGGATGGCTCCCCTTTGAAGAATATTACTCTCAAGGTCTGTGAATTTCCTCTCACTATTAATGGTGTTCACCATGAGAAATTGGATTTGGTAGTGTTGAATAACTTGCCTTCTCCAGTAATATTGGGATTGCCCTGGTTAAAATTTCACAATCCTGTACTGGATTGGTCTACCAGTGAAATTAAATCCTGGAGCCATAAATGTTATGACAAGTGTTGTAACGGGCGTATTGCAGCTTTGGATAGGGGAGAATTGCCTGTTCCTATTCAGGATTTTTGGAGAGTTTTTTCTGAGAAGGAATTGCAGGTTTTGCCTCCCCATAGAGACTATGATTGTTCTATTGAATTTGTCCCTGGAGCGACTCTTCCTAAAAGTCGTTTATTTAACCTTACTATTCCTGAGAGAAAGGCTTTGGAGGAATACATACAGACAAGTTTGGCCGCCGGTCACATTAGGCCCTCTAAGTCTCCTGTGGCGGTTGGATTTTTTTTTGTAAAAAAAAAAGGACGGCGGTTTACGTCCTTGTCTGGATTTTCGTGAGATTAACAAAATTACTGTACGCAATCCTTACCCACTGCCATTGATTCCTGATCTGTTTAACCAGTTAATGGGGGCCAAGTGGTTCTCTAAAATCGACCTTAAGGGGGCATACAATCTGTTGCGCATGAAGGAGTGTGACGAATGGAAGACTGCTTTTAACACTCCTGTGGGTCAATTTGAGAATCTGGTTATGCCTTTTGGTCTTACTAGTGCTCCTGCATTTTTTCAGAATCTTATTAATGACATCCTTAGACCTTTGATCGGCAAAAATGTGGTTGTGTATTTGGATGACATTTTGATTTATTCGCCGGATCTGGAGTCTCATTGGCGGAGCGTACGTGAGGTATTACAGTTATTAATGGCCAATTCGCTTTTTGCTAAGCTGGAGAAATGTGAGTTCGCTGTACAGAGAATTAGTTTTTTGGGCTACATTATCTCCAGCGAAGGTTTTGAGATGGACCCGGTTAAAGTTCAAGCTGTACAGGAATGGCCTAGGCCTATTGGTTTGAAATCGATACAGAGGTTTTTGGGTTTCGCCAATTATTACAGAAAATTCATAAAAAAATTTTCTAGTATTGTCAAACCTCTGACCGATCTCACCAGGAAAGGTGCTGATGCGGTTCAGTGGTCTTCTGAGGCCATTGAAGCTTTTGTGTATCTCAAGGAGAGGTTCACCTCTGCTCCCATCCTTATGCAGCCTGATGTGACTAAGCCGTTTTTGGTTGAGGTTGATGCTTCCTCTGTGGGGGTTGGTGCAGTATTGTCTCAGGATAACGGGGATGGATTACATCCCTGTGCCTTTTTTTCAAAAAAATTTTCGGAGACTGAACTGAATTACGATATTGGTAATCAGGAATTATTGGCTATTAAACTCGCATTTGAACACTGGCGCCATTTCTTGGAAGGTGCGGAATTTCCCGTTCAGGTTCTTACGGATCATAAAAATCTGATATATCTTGATGCTGTCAAGCGCCTGAATGCCCGTCAGGCTAGGTGGGCACTGTTTTTCTCACGGTTTAATTTCTCCGTTACTTACATCCCTGGTACTAAGAATGTTAAGGCGGATGCCTTGTCTCGCAGTTTTTCTCCCATAGTCGGTGCTGAGAAAGAGGAGAACATTTTACAAGAAGGTGTTGTGATAGCTGCTTTGGACTCCATTTTGGAAGGTGAGATTCTTAAAGCACAGGAGAATGCCCCATCTAACACTCCTCATGGGAGTTTGTTTGTGCCTGGGACCTTTAGGAGAGATTTGTTTGTTAAGTGTCACGAATCTCAGTTGGCAGGTCATCCCGGAATCTCTGAGACCAAGAGACTGGTGGGTCTCAGTTTTTGGTGGCCTGGATGGCAGAAGGAATTCATTAAGTGGGTGCGTCAATGTACTATATGTGCTAGATCTAAGTCCTCACATACTCCTGCTGCGGGGTTGCTTTGTCCTTTGGAGGTTCCCAGTGCTCCTTGGACACATTTGGCTATGGATTTTATAACTGACCTTCCCCCCTCTGAGGGTTTTTCTGTCATCTGGGTGGTCGTGGACCGTTTTAGCAAGATGTGTCACTTGGTTCCCTTCGTCAAACTGCCCTGCGCTAAAACTCTCGCTAAGGCCTTTGTCAAGGAAATTGTCAGACTTCATGGCGTTCCTACTGACATTGTTTCTGATAGAGGTCCTCAGTTCGTGGCTCGTTTTTGGCGTGCCTTTTGTGACAGGTTGGGAGTTCATTTGTCGTTCTCGTCAGGATATCATCCTGAATCTAATGGCCAGACAGAAAGGAAAAACCAGGATGTTGAGCAGTTCTTGCGTTGTTTTGTGGCAGACAATCAAGAGGGGTGGTCTGAGTTTCTGCCACTTGCTGAATTTGCTCTCAACAATCATACATCTTCTTCTGCTGGTTGTTCGCCTTTTTTTTGTTGTTCTGGGAGACATCCGTCGTTTGGGTCGTTCTCCAAGTTGGGATCTGCCGTGCCTGAGGAGGAGAATTTTTCCGGTGATTTGGAGAGAGTTTGGACGGATGTGCGTGGTAATCTTCAGGAGGCCAACAGAAAATCTAAAGACTACTTTGATAGGAAACGACAGGAGGTTTTGTTTGCTGTTGGTGACATGGTTTGGTTGTCCTCTAGGAATCTGCGGTTGAGGATTCCTTCTAAGAAATTGGGTCCCAAGTTTGTAGGGCCCTTTAAGGTGCTTCAGGTTGTCAACCAATCTGCTGTTAGGTTGGAGGTTCCTACCTCCTGGAGAATTAATCCGGTATTTCATGTCTCTCTGTTGAAAAAAGCTGTTGTATCGGATTGTGACGCCTCTGCCTCTGTTCCTCCGGTGGTGGAGGACGGGGAATATGAAATTTCTCGCATCCTTAACTCTAGACAGTATAGAGGTAGTTTGCAGTATCTTGTGGCCTGGAAAGGTTTCGGACCCGAGGATAACTCTTGGGTGAGGTCGGATGATGTTTCCGCGTCCAGACTTATCAGAGCGTTTCACAGGAGATTTCCTGATAAGCCTGGTCCTAGGGGATCCGGAGGATCCTCTTAGAAGGGGGGGTACTGTTAGAACCTTGTTCTTAGGTTTTTTCCTTTGCTGGTCACATGACCTTGTTGGCCTATTTAATCCTGCTCCGCCCTTCTGGCTTTGCTGGACTTCATTGTATATCTACTTTCTAGCTAGCCTGTGCTCTGTATCTAACTCTGTTAGTTTGCTTGGTCTACGGACCTCTATGTTCTATATATTTTGTTTGTTCATCTGTCTGCTACTATTTCTGTTAGGAGGTGTCCAATATTCCTCCCAGTCCTTAGTACTTGTAGGGATTCCTTCCCCACATCTATAGGTCTCCGTACAGACTAGCTTAGGACTTTAGCAGGTATGATCGCAGGATCAGGTCCCCTGTTACATCGTAGGGATTAAGCTGAGTTCTATCGTAGGGACAGATCGCCTCTCTTTCCTTAGCTCTGGTAGCAGAACATAACAGCTAGAATATCACATGTTGATTGCGCATGTGAAGGTTCATGCATGTAGTAGTTAAATTATCGCAATTTTTCCCCTCTACTGAGTTTTTTTCTTGCAAAGTTTGCAGATAAAGTGAGTTGGCTCATCCTTTGCGAAGTTCAAAAAATTCCCAGGCTAGACCACCCTTGCCGTCCCTGTGAGATGCAGACCCACGACTGATGCTGGTCACTGCCACGGTTGTAGCTAAGGATGCAGTGCTCGTCGCGGTTGCATCACTCCTTGTCTGCTTGTTTGCACACAACGTAACCTCCTCGTCTTCCTCCTCATTCCCTCAGATGAGCTACTCGGCTGCGTGCCTCTGGGTTCGCCACAAGTTGGATCTACAACCTCATCATCCAATGTGTTATCCCATTCCTTGACCTGAGAGTCACCCTCCTCCTATTTTTGCCCTGACAGTACAGTACCGTCCGCGTGACCTTCAGGTATCTGAGTCTCATCAGGATCACCTCACTTCACCCAGGGTTCAACATCTGGTGACGAGGGTCAAGAAGGTCCTCGGACCCTACTTTTTTTTGTCCCCCTATATGAAGAACAATATTTGCACCAAAGAATTTTAAACTGAGATGTAGCCTGCTTTATATACCACTGTAGCAAGAAAATCAATTTTGAGTTTATCATGTCTATGTACCCCTGTGTGGAGAACAATATCTGCACCAAAAAAATAATTTCACTAAAGTATAACTATTGTAATGGAGACCAAAACCTTTACCACTACATCTAACCCAGCAAATGGAGATCCAATCAGGAGTGCTCATAAGTGATGACCGAGCGTGCTCATCACTGCTCGGTACTCACCCGAGCATCTCCCTGCTCGACATGCTCGGCGAGTATTTCCATGATCAGACGTGATCCCATATTACTGCCATAATAATACAGAAATTTTGGGATATGTGTCAGATATTACACTGCATTTAAAGTCTGCCAGGTGTATGTCTCTGACAAATACCATACTATTAGGCGACTGCCTGAAACCGTGGCCATCAGACGTGATCCCATATTACTGTCATAATATTACAGAAATTATTTGGAACATTTCAGATATTACACTCCATTTAAAGTATGGCAGTTGTGTGTTCAAACATATTCACAGTTGGTCGCTGACAAAAAAGCATATCTGTGAACAATGTTGTCAAAGTATTACGCCACTTTTACGGACTGACAATAAAACATACAAAAAAACAAGTTAAAATGGATTTTACTGGAAAAAATGTCCAGAAACATTCTTTCCAGGGTAATGACTTGTATATAAAGCCAAAGAAATAATTAAAAAAAGTTATGGACTGTGGAAGAGATTTATGTAACCAGAATGAACATTCATCATGAGCTGATTCCACTTAGTACCTGTCCCTATTGTAAATGCATCAAATAGTGTTATTGACAGGGAATAGAATAGATTTTCTTTTTGTTCGGCAGCACCTAGTATAAGGCAATAATACCTGGCTGGGTCAGTGTAATACTCTATCCATGCTGCGATACCTCACCCATAAACGAATTTCAGATAACACAGGTAATATTCAAGAATATAGAATCTATTTGAATTGTCCTTCCCATTATTAAAGAGTGGGTCTCCTACATTGTTATTCCATGTATGCAGCAATTAGAAGGGCTGGCAAAAATTAGGACTCACTCAAATACGCATTTGAAGAGACGTAAAAAACAAAAAAAAATATATAAAAACACAGCAGGATCTTTAGTATAAAAAACAGACTTGCCAATGTAACCTCAATGTAATCACATTGTACAGCTCCTGCATCATCTCCTCCTCCTCCTGTTCAGCCTCCATCTCTGAAATAACCACATCAGTTGCAAGCTGGAAGCATTGCAGCACTGCCTCGGTCAAGCGGCAACAGGCTGTGCTGAAGATAATATGCTTATGTTTAGGTGACAAATTGCACACTGCTGCAAAGTTGTTGAAAGCTGTTGCAAAGCAGGCAGATCTGTGGCTCTCAGTCAGGCATGGTCATGTGTGACAATGTCTGGAACCTGGTGGTGGAGAAATGACAGCCGGAGTATATACAGTTTCTCTCTATGCCAGTCTTTTCACCGAGCTAAAGAATATGGCTGTGATGAAATACAACTCTCAGCGAGAAGCAGTGGCAGACCGAAGAACATTGGCCCCATCAGAGGATTTGATTCAGAGGCCCCACCTTTCTCCCCCACTCAAGAGCCCCATAGCAGCTGCAAGGTTTGCACTATGAATTCTCCTGAAAGAGAAGCCAGAGCCCACTAGAGGATTCTCTGGTTCTCTGATGGGCCCGTCCAACCCTGCAAAGAAACAGCCCGGGCTAAAAGAAGTCTGTGTGATGGTTCCCGGACACTTTATGTGTGCTTTTTTACTGTGGACTGGCTCCAGGCTCCAGCAATCTATAAGATTGCAATCTATAAGATCCCTTCACTGGCTTCCAATTGCCCAGCGTATTCAGTTCAAACTACTAACACTGATCTACAAAGCCATCCATAAACTTTCTCCTCTGTACATCTCTGAACTAATCTCCGATATATTCCCTTACATAATCTCCGGTCTAACATGCTGGAGAAACTTGCACCTACTGCCTCTCAGTATCTTCAGCTACTTTGAGTGGCTGCCCAAACATTAGCTTCTCACAGTCTACCAAATAAAATTCCTGAGAAGGAAATTGTGAATGGCTTTGCTTCTGGTCTTGGGTGAACTGCTAATACCATGGCAAGCCATAATTCACTGGAAATATTTCTGGCTGGTTGGAGACAAGCTCATTCCCACAGAAAAGTACCAGAAAGCTAAAGAGATGGATGGCCTCTATCATCATGAATAATTTGTGCATGGTCCAGGAGACAGACCACTGCTGCTGTCTACCTTGTGAACATTGTGTTGAAGCTTAATTTACTCAGGGCCCGCAATCTTATGCATCGGGAAGACGTGTTACATCCCAGGGTCCAACTTGGTCCTGGCTTCCACAATATTAACTCAGTGATGCATCAGTGAGATGCACCATCCCTGGTCACAAGCATTTGCCTTCATCTCCTGCCTCAACTACTGCAACCTCCTGCTCTGTGGCCTCCCTTCCAACACTCTCGCACCACTCCAATATATTCTAAACTCAGCTGCCCGACTAATCCACCAGTCCCCCTGCTATTCCCCTCTCCTCTCTGTCAATCTCTTCACTGGCTCCCCATTTGTCAGAGACTGCAATTCAAAATCTTAACCATGGTATACAAAGCCATCCACAACCTGTCTCCTCCATATATCTGTGACCTTGTCTCCTGGTACATACCTGCATGCAACCTCCATTCCTCACAAGATCTCCTTCTCTTCTCCCCTTTTATCTCCTCTTTCCACAATCGCATACAAGATTTCTCCCGTGCATCCCCCCTACTCTGGAACTCTCGCCAACTGTTGAAACCTTCAAAAGGAAGCTGAAGACCCAGCTCTTCTGACAAGCGTACAACCTGCAGTAACCCTCGCTCCACCATACCGCTGCACCACCAGCTCTACCCTCACCTACTGTATCATCACCCATCCCTTGTAGATTGTTTATGCGCCCTCGCGGGCAGGGTCCTCTCTCCTCTTGTATGAGTCGGTGACCTCTTTTTCACATGTAAAGTGCCATAGAATAAGTGGTGCTATAATAATAAATAATAATTATACTATTTGTACTCTGGGTCAATTAAAGGCACTTTCCTGGTTTCTGCCCCTAATTAGATGTGTTTTGGCAGATTTTGGTCCCATTTGAAGGTATTGTGTATGCCTTTGGTTTTGGCCCCCATTGAATCCAATGGCATTCAGCAATGTTTAGCGAATATTCAACAAATACATCGGCGAATATTGCAAAAACGGCGATCGTAATCTGAAACGAAGATTGAAATATTTGCTCATCTCTAATCATAAAATCATAAACACAATTAAAAAAATTATGTGGATGTTGCATAATGGTCATCCTGGTGATATGGTGCTGGAGGATGAGAAAAAGGAGGAGGGTGAGATAAAATAGAAGAATTCTTGAAACGTATACCCAGGGGTGGATTAAGAGTAGCAAGGGCCCAGGGCAGTTTAGAAGGCGCTTCCCCCCCGCTACAAACACACACCTGATGTATCACATGTCACATGATCCCCTGTGATAGATCATGTGATAGTTCACATGAAATTAATTTGGCACAATATTAATAATAATAATTTTTTTTTTAGGCTGTGTGCCCACTATGCGCTTTTTAAGCTTTTCCGCAGCGGCAATTCCGCTGCAGAAACGCTTGGTAGAAGGTCTGCCATGTTCCCCAATGGTAATCCGCATGTGCTGTGCACATGCTGCGGAAATTTCCACTGCGGATTATCATTGCAGAAAAATCCGCAGCACTACCAATTATTTTGCGGAAGCGTGGCATTTTCACCGCCATTGACTTGCATTGGAACGCACGGAATCCGCATCACTGGATTTGTACATGCGGATATCATGCGTTTCAATGTGTAGACGGTACCCGGGTCTGGAGAAGAGGAGACTCTCCTCTGGACCCGGGTACCATAGAACCTGTAAAAAAAAGACTAAAATAAAAAATAAATATTATACTTACCTACTGATGGCCCCCGGTGTCTTCATCCGAGGCGTCCTGGCTTGCCGGCAGCTCACGGTAGACTAAAGGACCTGTGGTGACGTCATTTAGTCATGTGATGGGTCACGCGACCGCTGACGTCGGCAGGCCATCAGAAGGTAAGTATATATATATTTTTTATTTTTTACCATTCTTTTACGGTCACACGATATAAATCCATGCTGGTTGCATCACATCCGCTTGTCCCTGGCACGAAAAACGCATGTACAATCCGCATGCGTTTTTTCTGCCAGGGAGAGCAGAAACGCTCAAAAATAATCCGGAGCATTTCTGCATCGTGGGTACATAGCCTTATATTAATTGTATGGCTTAATATTGAGCACACGTAGCCATCTATACACAGCGTGAGGCCACACGGCGCCATCTATACACAGCGGGAGGCCGCACGGCGCCATCTATACACAGCGGGAGGCCGCACGGCACCATCTATACACAGCGGGAGGCCGCATGGCGCCATCTATACACAGCGGGAGGCCGCACGGTGCCATCTATACACAGCGGGAGGCCGCACGGCGCCATCTATGCGCAGCGGGAGACCGCACAGCGCCATCTATACACAGCGGGAAGCCGCATGGCGCCATCTATACACAGCGGGAGGCCACATGGCGCCATCTATACACAGCGGGAGGCCACATGGCGCTATCTATACACAGCGGGAGGCCGCACGGCGCCATCTATACACAGCGGGAGGCCGCACGGCGCCATCTATACACAGCAGAGGGCCGCACGTAGCCTTATATACACAGCAGGAGGCCGCACGTGGCCATCTATACACAGCAGGGGGCCGCACGTAGCCTTATATCCACAGCTGGAGGCCACACGTAGCCATCTATACACAGCGGGAGGCCGCATGCAGTCACGCACACACACACAAACATATACAGACATATACATACACGCATAAACACTTTTGAAACACAAAAGTACATATAAACAGACATCACACAATGATATCTGCCTGCGCACACACACACACACTCACTCACTCACACACACTCTCTCACACTCACACTCACCATCCCCTGCCTCCCGTCGTCCAGGTCCTCTCCGGTGGTAAGTAGCAGTGTCGGGCGCACACTGCGTGACGTCACACTACCAGGCACGGCCGCGCACAGGGCAGTGTCTCCTAGCAGTGATGAGGCCGGGCCAGCACACAGGGAAGTTAATAGGTGCAGTGCTGGCCTGGCCGAAGAAGTAGCGGCCATGCGCCGCTGCTGGGGGAGCGGTCCGGGGGCCCCCGCCTCTGACTGCCGGTATGTGCCACGGCGCCGCACATATTATAATGAGAGCAATCTGGCCATGGACGCCCCGGGCCCCTTGGATCCCCGGGGCCCCGGGCGGTAGCCCAGATTGCCCTCATCATAATCCGCCTATGTGTATACCCATGTCTGGGTGTGAAGGGTGGCATAGGAATAAATTCCCCCCCCCCCCCAAAAAAAAACCACTGGATTTGAATTTATGTTCCGATTGTATCATCTGGTGGTGTTGAGAAGTCTGACCCAATCCAGCCCTTGTTCATTTTTATAAAAGTCAGCTTGTCAGCATTGTCAATTGACAGGCGGATGCCCCTATCAGTTATATAAGTTATAATGTCCCCGGCAGCACTAAAAACTATCTCTGACAAAATGCTAGTGGTCATGACCTCCAAGGCGTACAGACAGTTCATGCCACATGTCCAGATTGGATACGCAACAGTTATAAGGCACAGAGAGGATTCATGGAGGACACTGGTATGGTCACCAATAGTTGACAAGGACGGAAAAGTTTTGGAAGATGCTGAAGAACTACAGCAGAGTACCCTGTGTACTGGGTGCTTGAAGGTCTGAGAAAACTGTCCCAGAACTTTGACAGTGTTCCCCTGCCTCTGCTGAATCTGTTTTGTGTCTCCCTCACCTGTACTCCTTGGTTGTCAAATGAACTGTCTGTGACCTCTGTCGCCAATGTTGTCAGATGGGAATTTTTTTTTTATAATTGTTCAACAAGGGCCTGAACTAATTATCTCCAAAAATTAACTAAGAGGAAGTGGTGATGTCCAACTCACTTAAAGAGTTCAAGAGAGGCCTGGACGCCTTTCTTGAGAACAATAAAATTACATCTTATGCTTAGTTAATTAATCCAGGGATTTAATCTGACTGCCAGATTGGTGTCGGGAAGTCAATTTTTCCTCAATGATGTAAATTGGCCTATACCGCATGTTTTTTTGTTGCCTTCCCCTGGATCAACGCTGCGGAATAGCTGCAGTGCACAAGAAATAGGCTGAACTGGATGGACGCTTGTCTTTTTTCGGCCTTATAAACTATGTAACTATGTAACTCCTTCTGTTTTCTCCCTCTGCTAACATACCTATACCTGACTTTTACTAACCTACCTATATCTGACTTTTGCTAAAATACCTATACCTGACTTTGCAATTTCCTTTAGGTGGTGCCACTATAACTCCCATTCGGCATGCCTGCTGTCTTGGAGTCATATTTAACACTGAACTTTCCTTTATTCAACATTGAAAATAACTCACTCGTTCATGTCATCTGTAGTGATGAGCGAATATGTTCGAAATCTGATGTCCAAACTTAAGTTTGACACGGATGTGGCACACTCGGATTCATGATCGGAAAGGCGAGCAAAATTTGTTACATTCTGGAAAATCGATAATGTTTGGCGAATCTCCGTGGTTCCATGATTGCAGGGCAACTACAGCGTTTTTAACAGTCTTGCTAGCATAGTGCTTGTGTATGATGAGCGTGGAGAAGTGGCACATGAGTGGAAGGGCTGGTGATAGCTCAGAACAGGTCAGATCAGCAGCGTGCCGTTTTTTTTTTTTTCCCATAGGCGGTAACTTTAAGTCAAGAAAGCTCGGCTAGCCAATCAGAGCGCCGGAAGCATCTACAGTGTCCCAGAAACAAGGGCTTCTGCAATTGGCTGCTGAAATCACATGTCCTTCCTATATAAAAAGCAGCCATGTTCCCTCAGCGCCATTTTATGCATGTCACTCGTGTTAGACGCTGCTCCTGCACCCATCCTGTGGAATGAGAGATATTACTATTATTTATTATAGCGCCGTTTATTCCATGGCGCTTTACATGTGAAAAGGGGGTATAATACAAGAACAATTACAACATTCAACACAATGTGACAGCGACTGGTACAGGAGGAGCGAGGACCCTGCCCGCGAGGGCTCACAATCTACAAGGGATGGGTGAGGATACAGTAGGTCGGGGTAGAGCTGGTCGTGCAGCGGTATGGTGGAGTGGTGGTTACTGCAGGTTGTAGGCTTGTCGGAAGAGGTGGGTCTTCAAGTTCCTTTGAAGGTTTCCACGGTAGGCGAGAGTCTGATACGTTGGGGTAGAGAGTTCCAGAGTAGGGTGGAAGCACGGGAGAAATGTTGTATGCGATTGTGGGAGAAGGAGATAAGAGGGGAGTAGAGAAGGAGATCTTGTGAGGATCGTAGGTTGCGTGCAGGTAAGTACCGGGAGACTAGGTCAAATATATATGGGGGAGACAGATTGTGGATGGCTTTGTATACCATGGTTAGGGTTTTGAACTGGAGTCTCTGAGCAATGGTGAGCCAGTGAAGAGATTGACAGAGAGGAGAGGCCGGGGAATAGCGGGGGGACAGGTGGATTAGTCGAGCAGCAGTTTAGGATAGATTGGAGGGGTGCGAGAGTGTTAGAGGGGAGGCCACAGAGCAGGAGGTTGCAGTAGTCAAGGCGGGAGATGATGAGGGCGTGCACTAGTGTTTTTTCAGATTCATGGTTGAGGAATGTGCGGATCCGGGAGATATTTTTGAGTTGGAGTCGGCAGGAAGTGGAAATGGCTTGGATATGTGGTTTGAAGGAGAGTTCAGAGTCCAGATATTAGCTAGATAGGTGCTTCTGTGGAAGTCAGATAGTGTAGATAAGTCCTGTGCTGTGTACCTGTTCAATCGACCTTGCAGCACTTTTATTTTGTTTTTTTTTGCAATTACTGAGATTCTGACAGAAAGATTCTATGGCATAGAACAGTGTTGTGCATCGGTTGTATTGTCTGTGCTCCATGCAGACTTTCATGCTATGTGCCCATGATGCAGAAATCCTCCGGATTTTTACTGAGCGTTTCTGCATCTCCCTGGCAGAAAAAACGCATGCGGATTTTACATGCGTTTTTCCTGCCAGGGACAAGCAGAAGTGAAGCGTTTTTGCATGCATTTCTGCATGCGGGTTGTCAAGCGCTTTCCAAGCGATTTTAGCATCACTTGGAAAGTGCTTGACAACTTGGTCACACTATATGAATTCATGCAACCGGCATGGAATTATATAACGTGACCGTAAAAGAATGGTACCTGGGTTTGGAGAAGAGGAGACTCTCCTCCAGACCCAGGTACCATAGTACCTGTAAAAAAAAAGAATAAAATAAGGACCTGCCATGACGTCACGTGACCGTTCACATGACTAAATGACGTCATGGTAGGTCCTTTTTAGACCATCGCGAGCTGCCGGAAAGCCAAGACGCATCGGATAAGGACACCGGGGGCCATCAGAAGGTAAGTATAATGTATATTTTTTATTTTATTCTTTTTTTTTACAGGTACTATGGTACCCGGGTCCGGAGGAGAGTTTCCTCTTCTTCAAACCCGGCTACCATCCGCACATTGAAACGCATGGAATTCGCATCTGTAAGGGGGAAGAAAAAGAACTACACATTTGACGAGCACACCTCCAATATAAAGTGATATAGAAATACATTTTATTGGACCACAATAAAAATTGTTAAAAACACTTAAAAAGGCCATATGGGGTCTGCAACTGCTCCCCTCATAGCAGATAACAATCAGTCAATAATAACTGCAATCAGATCTATGCTATCATGAAAAGCAGTAATTGATGTAGAGTCTTATTTTTCCGTACATGTGCATAAAAGCAGGCTCAAAAGATAATTACAAAAATAAGCACACAGTTTCATAACATTCTGACAATGACTAAGTATATGTATATCATAATAACAAATGTCTAATATTACAGACATGTGTGGCTGAATGTTGGCACAAGAACCACCTCCACAATAAGAGTTGTCATAGGGCCACAATAAGCATATTAAATACAGAGGTAAGCACTAGAGATGAGCGTTGTTCGACTCGAACTGTTCGCCAATCTCAAATTCGAGCTGTTTTGGGCGGTGTTCGAGCCGTTCGGCGAACACGAACAATTTGAGAAAAATTCGGCTGTTCGAGGTTATGTTCGATAACTGTTCGTGCACCAAAATCATAACTGGATTTTTTCTCAGTAATGATGAAAATTAATGTTAATACGCAGTTTGAGTGTACAGCGGGGTGGGGGGAGGGGCAGGGGATGGATCTCTGCAGGAACAATGAAGATCTCTATTTTTTTTTTCTCTTTCCCGCATTTACAGTGGGGAGGTGCAATCTGTCAGCCTATCAGCAGCGCACACACGGAGCGAAGTGCTTTTTTTCACACAAGCAAGGGCATGTGTCATTGGCAGTGTATGTCACATGTCCTTGCCCTATAAGACCCAGCCATTTTCCCCGTCGCCACCATTTTCTCACTGCTGCAGCTGCGTGTTAGACGGCCCCGCTGTTGCTGTGTGCGCTATACCTTGTTAATTTCAAGCCAATTTTCGCACAAATCTACAGATAGCTTGGGAGTAGGGAATAGTTGTGATTGCAGTCCTTTTAAGGACTAGGTTACAGCATTTCCTACGACTTTTATCAGGCAGGTCTGTGCTCTTAAATAGATAGGTTGTGGGAGTAAAGACTAATTGTAATTGCAGTCCTTTTCAGGACTAGGTTACATCAGTTCCTATCAGTTTTTGCCAGGCAGGTCTGTGCCAGTGCAGTGCAAGTTTTTTTCACAGCATTTGGCTGAATCTAGCAAAGCTAATCCTTTTTGGCCTATTGCAGAGTGTGTTAGTCAGTGGAGTAGCCTATCTGTGTTGCAAGATATACCACCTGTGTATAGAATACCAATTTTTTTACTGCACCTAGTAAAGTAAAATCTTTTGGGCATAGCATCATTCTATTAGTCCATCTATACAGACCTCCACCAGGTTGCAAATTGAATATATTTTTTTTCTGCATCTACCTCTGAAAAAATATTTGGGCTTCTAGCAGTGTGTGGGACTTGTTCTATTAGTCCATCTATACTGACCTCCATCAGGTTGCAAATTCAAAATAATTTTTTGTCTGCATCTAGCTCTGAAAAAAATATTTGGCCTTCTAGCAGTGTGTGGGACTTTCTCTATTAGTCCATCTATACTGACCTCCATCAGGTTGCAAATTAAAAATAATTTTTTGTCTGCATCTAGCTCTGAAAAAATATTTGGCCTTCTAGCAGTGTGTGGGACTTTCTCTATTAGTCCATCTATACCGACCTCCATCAGGTTGCAAACTGAATATATTTTTTTTCTGCATCTACCTCTGAAAAAATATTTGGGCTTCTAGCAGTGTGTGGGACTTGTTCTATTAGTCCACCTATACTGACCTCCATCAGGTTGCAAATTCAAAATAATTTTTTGTCTGCATCTAGCTCTGAAAAATATTTGGCCTTCTAGCAGTGTATGGGACTTGGTCTATTAGTCCATCTATACTGACCTCCATCAGGTTGCAAATTGAATATAATTTTTTTCTGCATCTAGCTCTGAAAAAATATTTGGGCTTCTAGCAGTGTGTGGGACTTGTTCTATTAGTCCATCTATACTGACCTCCATCAGGTTGCAAATTGAATATAATTTTTTTCTGCATCTACCTCTGAAAAATATTTGGGCTTCTAGCTGTGTGTGGGACTTGTTCTATTAGTCCATCTATACTGACCTCCATCAGGTTGCAAATTAAAAATTATTTTTATCTGCATCTAGCTCTGAAAAAATATTTGGCCTTCTAGCAGTGTGTGGGACTTTCTCTATTAGTCCATCTATACTGACCTCAATCAGGTTGCAAATTGAATATAATTTTTTTCTGCATCTACCGCTGAAAAAATATTTGGGCTTCTAGCTGTGTGTGGGACTTGTTCTATTAGTCCATCTATACTGACTTCCATCAGGTTGCAAATTGAATATAATTTTTTTCTGCATCTAACCCAGCCAATAGTTTTGGCCTAATACCACAGTTTGGCCACTCAGCTCTGCTCGGTTCCCATCCATTGTTTTTTTGTGCAAACAACTCCAGAGTTGTGAATTAGTTAACCACCAAAATGAGTGGAAAAAGGCCTGCTGCTGGTGGAAAGGGGAATAGGCGTGTTGGGAAGGGGAAAAAAGGTTGTGTCCGTGGGGTAGGTGTTAAAGCAACAGTAACATCTGCAGAAGAAAGACCATCTTCCAGCCAAACTAAAATGTCTACTTCTTTTAGCGGACAATGTGATAAGATCCCTTTCTTACGGCCACGCCAATCGCTACAAATTCCAGATGAGGCACAAAAACAGCAGGTGCTTCAACGGATATCAAGTGTTCCTTTAAGTGGGCTCTCCTCCACATCAACTTCAACATCACAAATACTCCAGTCCTCAAAGGTGTCACCCCAATCGCACTTGCTTCCTCACAGCTCCCAAATCTCCAGCTGCCCGTCTGAGTATGAGGTAGAACAGATGGTTGAGTCTGCAGAGCTGTTTACTCATACTATAGCCTGGGAATCAGAGGTCGACTCCAGTGCTTCTGTGAATCCAGACGAGGAAATGATCTGCACTGATGCCCAGAAGTTTTATGAGTCGGATCCAGGACCAGATGCAGAAGGTTCTGACCATAATGTAGACCCTCATTCCCAAACTGTAACTCCTGTTGGTGGAGACAATGAGAAAGACGATGATAAGACTCAAATACCTGATTGGAGCGACAACTTTAGTTTTTTGTCAGGGCAGGAACAGGTTGGCTTTGAGGACGACGGGTGTGATAACGCACAGGGTGATGATGATGAGGTTGGAGATCCCACTTACTGTCAACCCACAGTCAGCCAAGAGATGAGGTCAGCAGAGGAGGTGGAGGAGGATGCTAGTGACGACGAGGTCAGGTTGCGCCTTCCTGGACAGAGACGTAGTACTGGAAGCACGTCATCAACTGCATGCTCAAACACAACTCTGCCTCTCACCACAAGTCGTGGTGGCTCTTCAGGTCGCATGGGTGCTAAGCTTTGCATAGCCTGGGCATTTTTTCAGATCGATAAAGATGACCCAACTCGTGTTATCTGTAACATTTGTCAGTAAAAGCTAAGTAGAGGCCAAAAAATACATAGTTTGAGTACTTCATGCATGAACCGGCACATGGACATGAAGCATAAGTTGCAGTGGGAAGCTCACTGTGCTACAATGCGGCCTAGCCAGCCGGGCCAACCACCGTCTGCCATATCTTGTGCATCCGCGGCCTCTTCATCCTCTGTGACTGGGGGGACAGCAGTCACACCTGTTTTGGGGCGCAGACCTGCCACTTCTTTACCCGCAACAGCCAGTGTGATTGGCAGGTCATCATTTTCTTTGGAGGTGGTAACACCAGCTGGTGTTGAGCGCTGTCTGACATCGATAGCACCACCTTTGGATCAAGGCAACCTAACATGTCTGCCTGCATCTTCCTCACAGACCGGCAGTTTGCCGGGGACACCCTTATCAACCCCGTGTAAGCACAATAGCCAGCCCTCGGTCCCTCAGATGTGGACAAGTAAAAGACCATTTCCTCCTAGCCATGAGAAAGCTAAGAGGTTGAATTTCACCATCTGCAAGCTCTTGGCTACAGAAATGCTGCCTTTCCGCCTGGTGGACACAGAGGATTTTCGAGACCTTATGTCTGTCGCAGTGCCCCAGTACCAGATGCCCAGTCGGCACTACTTCTCAAAGAAAGGTGTGCCTGCGCTCCACCAGCATGTCGCACACAACATCACCGCTTCTTTGAGAAACTCTGTGTGTGACAGGGTGCATTTCACCACAGACACTTGGACGAGTAGGCATGGACAGGGGCGTTACATGTCGCTGACTGGGCACTGGGTAACTATGGTGACAGCAGGACAAGGGGCTGCTGTCCAAGTCTTGCCGTCCCCACGAGTTGTGCGTCAATCCTCTTTATCTCAAAGTTCCTCCACTGCTTCTGCCTCCTCAACCTCCTCTCGGTCCTCCACCTGCACCCAAAGCCTGTCTGGTCATGCCACAAGCTTTCTAACAGCGCAGAAGGGATCCTGCACACCTCCTTACTATGCTGGCAGTAGGGCTCAACGTCATCAGGCGGTTTTTTCTTTGAAATGTCTGGGAAATGTGAGTCACACAGCTGAGGAGTTGTGGTCAGCTCTGGAGAACCAATTTCATGAATGGTTGTCTCCACTAGACCTGAAACCAGGGAAGGCCGTGTGCGACAATGCTGCAAACCTGGGTGCGGCCCTTCGCCGGGGCAATGTCACACACGTGCCTTGTATGGCTCACGTGTTGAATCTGGTTGTCCAGCAATTTTTAGCCCACTATCCTGGACTAGATGGCCTTCTGCAGAGGGCACGGTCGCTGTGTGCTCACTTCCGCCGTTCGCATCCCGCAGCTCAGCGACTTACATCTCTACAGAAGTCGTTGGGCCTGCCACTTCACCGGCTAAAATGCGATGTGCCTACCCGGTGGAATTCAACTCTGCACATGTTGCAGCGACTGTGGCAGCACCGACAAGCCCTGGTGCAATACGTTCTAACGTATAGCCTGGGCCAACGAGATCCAGAGGTGGGGCAAATCACGCTGGAGGAGTGGTCTCAGATCAGGGACCTATGCACCCTTCTGCACAGTTTTGAAATGGCGACGAAGATGTTTAGTGCTGACGATGCCATTATCAGCATGACTATTCCGGTGATTTACATGCTGGAGCACATGTTAAACAGAATTCGGAGTCAGGTGGTGGCACAAGAGGAGGTGGAGGAAGTAGAGGAGGAGGAGTTGTATGCGGAAGGGCTAACATCTGCAAGGTCCAGACGGTCGGCAGCACCAAAGCGGCAGGCATGTGAGGGTGGGGGAGATGGTTTTACCAGGGCGTATGGTAGCAGCCAAACTAGTGAGGAAGGTGCAGGAGCCCAGGAAGAAGTGGAGGACGAACTGATGGAAGACTCATCAGATGAGGGAGACCTTGATCACATTTCTGTTGTGCGAGGTTGGGGGGAGAGGACAGAGGAAGGAAGCATGATTGTTACTGTGGCACCCCAGGGGTCTGGTTTCCACAGTAATAGCAGTATTACGTCTGTGAGCAGGTGGGAGGTCTCCTGGGCAGGAATCCTAAGCATGCCAAACCTCCTGCCCAGTCCTGGGAGGGGAAGAACTTCCCCTACATAAACTGGGGCTGAGGCAGGGTTAGAGAGAGGAGTTCCAGACAGAGACGGAGTCTGGTCTGGACACGCAGAAACAGGGACAGAGAGACATCAGGAGCTCTGTAGGAGCCAAGGAGAAGCACCAGGGGCTGGAGCTGTGCAGAGCTCGCCCTGGGAAAAGGAACTAAAACCGGACACAGGAGTCCGAGGCTGTGGGGACTAAGATATACCAAGCAGCAGAATCCATCCGGCAGGGGATTCCAGGTCCTCTGGCCATAAAAGCCCAGAGGCTCAGTCACAACGAAGGGACCAGCACCGCCATCCCGGAGCGGAGGCTAACAGGAGGCCCCAGGTCACCAGCCATACGGGTCAGCACCACACGGTATACCCAGGGACGTGGGCTACTTGTAACCGCCAAAAGCAGGATAGCCAGGAAGGGTACAGACTAACGGGAAGGCCTACAACTCCACCTGGCCAGGGGAACTCCGGCTTACTCGCAGACTAACCAGGCCCCAACTACTAGCCAGTACTCCCGGGAGGGTCTGCCTTGTACCATCAGTAAAGACCCTGAACTGTACCTTCACGTCTCCGTGCTTTCTTGTCGCATCTTCCGTACTGGGACAACCACACCATCACTCCCATCATCATCCCCGCACCTGCTGCCCTGAGGCTACACCTCTCCCGTTGGGGGTTATTTCATCTTCGCTGCATACACATAACATCAGCCTCAGCGGACTGTTTGGCAGCGGCGGTCTCGTACCGCAATCAACGGGTGGCGTAGTCATAACAACATTACAAATAGACTGCCGTCGGTTTGACTACCCTGGGCACGGACCGGGTCCCCGCCACTCGGAGACTACAACCCCCATCGGATCCGGCTCCGGGTATTCCCCCGCGCACACGTGCGCCGCACTACAGCACTGGCCCAGGGGGCGAGTCAACTTTGGCGTAGTTGGCAGGATTACGTGCCCGCAACCACCGGGTACTGCGTGCCTGAAAAAAGAGACTTTTATACTTACCTGTGGTGAAGTTTCTCGCCGTCCGGAGTCGTTTCCCGCCATCTGGAGCCGATTCCCGCCATCCGACGCCATCTTCTGCCTTCTTCCCGCCATCCGTGGAGTTTTCCCGCCATTGGACGCCATCTTGAGGGCGCCGCGCGGGAAGAAGAGGGGCGTGGACTCCGAAAGCCCGCGAGAACTGAAGCCCCGCCTCACGTCCGGACGTTGCGTAAGGTCCTGGAAGGAGCCCAGCAGACGCCGACGTCACAGGAGCGCGACGGAAGGTCCTCAACCCTGACGATCCACTGCGGAGCCGCGGCCTACGGAAGAGGATCATCGCAAGGTAGGCCACGGTCCACTAGGGGGGAGGAGGATGTCTTATACGGAGGAGAGCTTCAACGCCACAGCCGCCGCCAGCGCCACCGCTGCTGCGGTCATGCCTTTCACCATGCCCTATATCCCGGGGGCAGCCTGGCTACCCCAGTACTCAGCGGAGTCACATACCCTAAATGACTTCAGAGAAAGGCTGGATAGCCTCTTCCAGGTGTATCCCCTCACGGAGGCGCAAAAAGTGAGCATCCTGGTGGCCCAAATAATCGGGGCAGCCCAAAGGGAGGTAAAGTCCTGGCCACCTGGGAGCAAGAGGACTGTCAGAGACATACTAACCCGGCTGAAAGACACATTTGACACCCGCACCTCAGCCGAAATAAAACTAAGATTTTATGGGTGCAAACAACGGGCACATGAGAGTATAAGAGACTATGCTCTAAACCTACAAGAGGCCCTGAGAGCCATTAAGCAGGCAGACCCTGACAGCGTGGGAAATGAAGATAAGCTGTTGACTGAGCAATTCATTGAGGGTCTACTGTGCAATGCCCACCGAACCCAGTTGCGGGCAATGGCCTTACAGGACCCTGACCTGGACTTTGCACAGTTCAAGGACAGAGCCATCCGGGTGCTCCGAGAACCGGCACCAGGTGGCGCTGTGACCCACAAGCGCCCTGCTATCACTTATCACCAGGAGACGGCGCCCTTGTCTGCAGGGCCTGTGGGAGCTGATGCGCAGGCTTTAAACAGTGACCCGGCTACAGACCTGCACCATCAGGTCCAAGAGCTAACTAAAAGCGTTGCCGCGCTAACCCGAACTGTGCAGTCTTTACAGTCTTCTACTGCAGGGAAGATCGAGCTGGCATCCGGACCGGAGGACATCCCGTGGCGCCGACCAAGGAGGACCCCACCGGCCAGAGGAAGACCCAGCGATCGATACAACGAGGACGGACGACCTATTTGCCGCCGCTGCAATCAACCCGGACATGTGGCAAGGTACTGTCATTTAAACGGGCACAACCTGGGGTAGAGGGCCAACCCCCAGGCATAAGACCATCAGGCCCATCAAACTGGCGTGATAAATACGTAGGGGGACGTCCAATCTTGCCTGTGGTACTGGATGGCATTCCTATGAGTGCCCTACTAGACACTGGGTCACAGGTCACCACCATCCCGTACGTGCTCTTCAAGCAGTACTGGAATGATTCGGACATAACCCGCTACCCAGACGACGACCTGAGTATCATCGCCAGCAATGGTCAGCCCGTGCCGCAGGTGGGATTCAAGGAAGTGACCATTAAAATCGGTAAAGTCGAACTGGCGGCACAAGGACTGATTATAGTGGACATAGACCGTCATGAGAGTCACCCTAGAATCACCCTGGGAACCAATGTAATTGGAAATTGTCTTGCAGAGGTGATTCTCATTTTATAGCAGGTTGCCAAGAACGCCAGTTCCGGCCAGCAGCGTGTGCTCCAAAAAGAGATCCGGGCACTGATGAAGCGGCAACAGGTGGAACTATCTGGTGGTGAGATAGGTAGCGTGAGAATGTGTGACCCGTTCCCTATTGCCATGCCCCCAAAAAGTGAGATGATGATTTGGTGCCGGGCAGCTATTGGTCTAAGAGGTAGAGACTACCAAGCAATGGTAGAACCCGTCTACTCAGACAGTAGGCCCACCATTTTGACAGCACGGGGGGTGGTCGATGTACGCCATGGGAGGGTGCCCGTTCGCATCATAAATATCGGTGAGAGAGAAGTACACCTGCCCCGGTATGCCACGCTAGCTAAATTGTTCACCATAAACCAGAATTCTGTACAGGCCGTGGAACCCTTGCCTCCATCTCAACCAGAGGAAGGTAACGGCTCTAAGAAACCAGTGGAGGACTGGTGTCAGCAACTACATCTGGGTACTGACTCCACTCCCTCAGACCAGAAACAAGGAGTCTATCGGGTGGTTCAAGAGTACGAGAGAGTGTTTAGTAAACACCCGTTAGACTTCGGGCGAGTAAAGGGGGTAGAACACCACATCCCCACGGGAGACCATCCTCCCATAAAGGAGAGATACCGACCCGTACCCCCTGCACACTACCAACACGCCAAGGGGATGCTTAGAGACATGAAGGAGGCTGGGGTAATCAGGGACAGCTGTAGCCCCTGGGCAGCTCCACTAATCTTAGTGAAAAAGAAGGACAACACTATGAGAATGTGTGTAGACTACAGGAAGGTCAACCGTATCACACACAAAGATGCGTACCCGTTACCAAGGATAGAAGAGTCCTTAGCTGCATTAAAATCTGCTAACTTCTTCTCTACTTTGGATCTCACTAGCAGGTACTGGCAGGTTCCTGTAGCAGAGGCAGACCGGGAGAAGACCGCATTCACCACCCCGATGGGTCTCAGCGAATTTAACTGTATGCCGTTCGGGCTCTGCAACGCACCAGGAACCTTCCAACGGTTGATGGAATGCTGTCTGGGACACCGGAACTTCGAGACGGTCCTGTTATACCTGGACGATGTCATCGTCTATTCCAAGACCTACGAGGACCACCTGAAACACCTGGCAGAAGTGTTCGAAGCTCTGGCAAACTACGGCCTAAAGGTGAAACCCTCCAAGTGTCACCTCCTGAAACCAAAGGTGCAATACCTGGGACACGTGGTGAGTGCTGACGGAGTGGCTCCTGACCCTGATAAGATCACCGTGATTAAGGACTGGCCAAGACCCTCCAGCATAAAGGAAGTGCGGCAGTTCCTCGGGTTGGTAGGCTACTACCGAAGATTCATTCCCGGTTTCACCAAAATGGCAGCCCCTATGCAGGACCTCCTGATAGGTCAATCTCGAAAAGCCAAAAACCAGAAGCCGCCCTTCAGGTGGGAAAAGCTGGAAGAGGAGTCCTTTTGCCAGCTGAAGATGGCCCTCACGGGGGATGAAATCCTGGCATATCCAGATTACAGCCAGCCCTTTATCCTCCACACGGACGCAAGTAACATCGGGCTAGGAGCCGTGCTGTCCCAGATCCAGCAAGGAAAAGAACGGGTAATCGCTTATGCGAGCCGAAAGCTACGACCCAACGAGAGGAACCCTGAGAATTATAGCTCATTCAAGCTGGAGTTCCTGGCAGTAGTGTGGGCAGTGACCGAACGTTTCAAGCATTACCTTGCCTCCTCCAAATTCATCGTGTACACGGATAACAACCCGTTGACACACCTGGACACTGCAAGGCTCGGTGCTCTGGAACAGAGATTGATGGCTCGCCTGTCCAACTTTGAATTCACCATCAAATACCGGGCAGGACGCTCAAATGCCAACGTGGATGCCCTGTCTAGAATGCCGAACTTACCGGACGTAGGGGAAGATCCAGAAGATCTGGAAGAAGTTGAGCTCCCTGCGTTCCACCGTCATGGGATTACCCTGTATTCCCACCGTGTGAAGGACAGGCGCTCCGCGACGTTCAATCCCTTGCCCCACTACAACTGGGCGGAGACGCAAGACAGTGATCCTGCAGTCCGTCTGGTGAAGGAAATGCTGACCCAAGCCGATGCCAGTCTGGACCCAGACGCCCCAGAGGAGACTAAGCAACTGTGGAAGGAGAAAAGTAGGCTGTTCCTCTACAGGGAGAAGTTGTGCCGGAGAATGGTTAACTCTCGAACACATGAGTTGACCTGGCAGGTAGTGGTCCCCAGACGAGACGCGGCTATGATTCTGGAGGCGTACCACAACGGAGCAGGACATTTCGGGTGGAAGAAGCTGGAGTTCTTATTGCGTGAACGGTTCTACTGGGTAGGCATGAGAGGAGCCATCGAGAGGTGGTGCAGAGACTGTGGACCGTGCCACCTAAGAAGGAAGGACCGTGCCAGCCAGAAGACTCCCTTGCAGCCCATCATCACCCGACAGCCACTGGAACTGGTAGCCCTGGACCATGTGAAACTGGCTCCAAGCAGATCTGGGTATATCTACGCCCTCACAATCGTAGATCATTACTCCCGGTTCCTGGTGGTGGTCCCGGTCAAGGACTTAACGGCTCAAACAGCAGCTAGAGCCTTCCAGCAGCACTTCTGCCGTCCACACGGGTACCCGGACCAAGTGCTGACAGACCAAGGGCCAGCCTTCGAAGCGGAAGTCTTCCAGGAGTTCTGCAACCTATATGGCTGCACGAAGATAAGAACAACGCCCTATCACCCACAAACTAATGGACTCTGCGAGAAGATGAACCAGGTGGTGATAGACCTCCTGAAAACATTGCCCCTGGAAGAACGCAGTCTGTGGCCTGAGAAGCTGCCTGATCTGGTGGACCTATACAACCACATCCCTGTAGGTTCTACCAACTGTACCCCGGCTTACCTAATGAGAGCGAGACCTGGTAAGCTGCCTATCGACCTGGATATGGGAGTCCTGACACCCGAGGACACCTTGCCAGAGGCAGACTGGGATACAGGACGGCAGCAGCAGTATCGGAAAGTGCAGGAGAGCGTGGAGCGAAGTCTGTCTCAAGCTAGAGAAAGGCAAGAGAGGGCTTATAATCAGTATGCTCCCGCTGTTCCCCTGGTACCTGGAGAGCAGGTCTTGAAGAGGAAAAGACGGCTCCACAAGTTGGACGACCAGTGGGAGAAGGACCCGTACACCGTACTGCCATCAAGCCATGAGAACCCAAAGATTTGCGTGATCAGTAAGGATGGAGGAGAAACCACAGCCGTTGTCTCCAGAGACCACCTGAAGAAGTGTCCCGAGCAGCTGCAAAACCCTGAAGAAGAAGATCAAGAAAACCCTCGACCCGCAGAGGAAAGGGAAGAAATGATCAGGACTGTACTTGGAGACTTCCCCCGGTCTTGGACACAAGTAAACGGTGCTGTCGTGGTACCCGTCCTCACCTTTCTCCAGCCAGCCCCGCAAGTGCCTACAGAGGAACCAGTAGAGCTGGAAGAGCAGCCGGCCCAAGAGGCAGAAGAGTCCACACCAGCAGTACAGGAGGATCAACCCTCTGCTAGTAGTGAGCCTGCCGTGCCCCTAGTGAGCCAAAGAGTGCGCAGAAAGCTGCCCAGCCTGCCCATAACACCTCCTACACCCTGTAGTGCAGGACCAGTTAGTGAGCTCCGTAGGTCCACTAGGGTTACCAGAGGCCAGATGCCCGTACGTTGGAGAATCTAAGTTGGCTAGTTGCTTTAACTATTTTATGTTTACCTGTTTTGTTGTAGCCGTTGCTAATTATATTTTTCAGTTACAGATTTCTTTATATGGACTGACAGGTTATGGACAGTGAGTAACCGGAACTCTGTTGTAAATATGTTTGGAGCGTAACCCAGGAATGGACTAAAGACTGTTAAAGACTCGGGGCAGGACAGACCCCTACCTGGTTACGGCTCCCTGTTCTTTGGTGAAATGGACACCCTTATTGCTTCCCGGTTACGGACACGCCGTGACCATCTCATGTATTTAATTGTTATTGTTTATATCCTGTTATGTTTTAAAAAAATATGTTTAGTTCGGGAGTACTAAATTTCACTAGGGGGGAATGTGGCACCCCAGGGGTCTGGTTTCCACAGTAATAGCAGTATTACATCTGTGAGCAGGTGGGAGGTCTCCTGGGCAGGAATCCTAAGCATGCCACACCTCCTTCCCAGTCCTGGGAGGGGAAGAACTTCCCCTACATAAACTGGGGCTGAGGCAGGGTTAGAGAGAGGAGTTCCAGACAGAGACGGAGTCTGGTCTGGACACGCAGAAACAGGGACAGAGAGACATCAGGAGCTCTGTAGGAGCCAAGGAGAAGCGCCAGGGGCTGGAGCTGTGCAGAGCTCGCCCTGGGAGAAGGAACTAAAACCGGACACAGGAGTCCGAGGCTGTGGGGACTAAGATATACCCAGCAGCAGAATCCATCCAGCAGGGGATTCCAGGTCCTCTGGCCATAAAAGCCCGGAGGCTCAGTCACAACGAAGGGACCAGCACCGCCATCCCGGAGCGGAGGCTAACAGGAGGCCCCAGGTCACCAGCCATACGGGTGAGCACCACACGGTATACCCAGGGACGTGGGCTACTTGTAACCGCCAAAAGCAGGATAGCCAGGAAGGGTACAGACTAACGGGAAGGCCTACAACTCCACCTGGCCAGGGGAACTCCGGCTTACTCGCAGACTAACCAGGCCCCAACTACTAGCCAGTACTCCCGGGAGGGTCTGCCTTGTACCATCAGTAAAGACTAGTGTTGAGCCACCCCCGTAGTGTTCGAGTTCTGTTCGGTTCGTCGAACACCCGTGTGTTCGCCGAACTGTTCGTCGAACTGTTCGTCGAACACCTTCGAACACCGTTAAAACCAATGGCAGGCAAACAAAAACACATAGAAACACATAGAAAACACCTTCAAAGGTGTCCAAAAGCTGACAAACTGCTCAGAAGACACAACTAACACATGGAAAAGTGACAAGTACATATAGTCATGCGAAAAGAAAAGAGGTGGAGGAGTAAAAGGAGGGGGAGACACAGATATAGGCATGTCATGCCCTTCTAAAATCCAAAAAGTGAGAAGCCGAGACGGCCAGTCCGCTCCTGCCCGTGCCACCTTCGTGTCGCCGGGTTTGTGCCAGAGCCGCGGTGAACCCTGACGGCCAGCCCCCCTCTCCCAATACTGGTGCCTGTCCGCTGGTGGGTCGAGAGAGCCCCTCTGTGGTGGAGGCAGTTCTAAGCTTTTTAATTTAAATTGTCCCTCTAATTTGAATGAATACACTTTAAATCCATTTACAAGGATCTATTGGAGGGCAAGTCTCATGCCAGCAGCCGCGTAATTCCAGCTCCAGTAGCGTCCACTAAAGCTGCTGCAGTTAAAAAGCTTTTATAAGGATCGAGCTCGGCTGTCCACCGCAAGGCATCCTAGTGCCAGTCCCAGCCCCTATGCCTTGGGGTGCCTCCTGATGCTCTTCACTAAGTATCCCGTGGTCCCGAAGCATTTCCTTTGAAAAAATTAAGTGTCCAAACTACAGGTGGTGTAGCTTGCTTAACAGCCGGGATAATCCGCTGACTAGCAGACACTGCTACTAGGCACAAAGTATTTCCTGGGCTAGATGCAGTTAAAAATTTGTAAGTAGATACTCTCGTTGGATGCTGAGAAAGCATTCCATAGAGTCTCCTGGCACGCCATATATGATTCTCTTAAAAAGCTTGGGGTAGGGGTCTAGGGGACCCTTTTATAGCCAAAATCACGGCCCTGTATCACAATACGTCACCTAGGCTGAAGATAAATGGAACTGTAGCACCGAGGGCTCGGTTGCTACAGACGTATTGCACCTCACCCAGAGGTGTGATATCTCACTCTCAGATAAGGATGGAGTGTGGATCAGGACCCGACACCTGCATGCATTACACCACATTGCCGTGGGGCAGGGCGACCAATATGCCCCTGAGATGGGCACGACAGTCCCTGTCCCTGGCTGGAGTGGGGGGAGGGAACACTGAGGAAGGGAAACCCTGCAGTGCAGGAGCAGGGAGGAAGCAGTTCCTGGGTGCATTGAGAAGGGAGTATAAAAGGTGGGCACCATCTTAGTTCAGTGCAGAGAAGTCTGAGCAGAAGTGGCAGGGAGCAGGGGCTCTGCATGAGCTCTGCTCCGGAGGCGGGCCTAGTAACAGAGGCCCAGGCCTGCAAGAGGGAGAAGGAAGGAAGAGGAGCGGAGAAGGCTCCAGGAACGAGGAATGAAGGGATCCCAGGGGTGCGGACGGGTGAGTCGCCACCGCACGCCCGAATCCACCTGCGTGGAGGGGTCAGGCCAAAGGGGGAGACCGGTCCCCGAACTAGTGGAGGCAGGAAACGACCCTCAGCTAGAAACCGGAGGCTCTGACATTTTATGTGGCGCAGCCCCTTGCTCCACCCGCTAGGAAGGCACCACATAGGGTCAGGGAAACTGGCGCCAAGTTTACCAAGAGGAGGCCCGAGGCAGCCGGACAGAAGTGTTGGTAAGAAAGGCCAGACAAAGGACACACAAAGGGGGTCCTGTGAAGCGCTCCAAAGTTATCTGGGAGTTGTCTGAGCCCCTCACCTGGTGAGCACAGTACGACGTGGGCAGCCGTTACCTGCAGACGTGGTCTGGATAATAAGAACTGTGAGTAAAGGCCCTGAACTGCATCACTGACTCCGTGTCGTTACTGCTGCTGCCCTGCACCATCACCCCCATCCTCCGCATACACTGCCCTGAGGCTATACTCCTCCCGTGGGGAGTTATGCTACGCTCTGCTGCACCCACAACACCAGCCTTAGCGGTCTGCCCTGTAGCGGCGGTTCACTCTGACCGCAATCCACGGGTGGCGTAGTCGGACATTTAAACATCAAAACCACATAAATAGTTCCGCCACTGGTTTGACCGCCCTGAGCCACGGAACCGGATCGCCGCCACGAAGACTACAACCACCAGCATCCACCAAAAAGGGTCCGGCTCCGGGTGTCCCAAGGCCCAGGGGGTGCGTCAGAACATTTTCATCACCTTTCACAATCACCAATGGGACAAGGCAGGGATGTCCTCTGTCCCCTCTCTTATACATCCTAGTGACGGAGCACCTGCTCTCATCAATTCGCCATAACCCCAATATTAGGTGGATTGAGGTGGGAGGCACCGAGTACAAGTGCTCTCTATTTGCTGATGATGTCCTAGTATATATCACTCAATCACATATATCCATCCCTGCTGTTATGGCTGAAATAGATCACTTTGTTACATGGTAAAATTTTAAAATCAATGCAGCGAAGTCTGAGGCCCTCGATGTCTCCCTCCCTAAATCCATATAGGATTCCATCCAGTCCAACTTTCCCTTTGCCTGGCCCTCACAGGGTATCAAATACTTAGGAATTCCTATTCATAGAGACCTCTCCCATCTATGTTATCTTAATTTTGGGCCCTTTATTGAACAATTCCATACAGACCACGGTTGGCAAGTTAGAACTGTAAGATTCACTACGTGTTTTGTGGAAAAGCACATGTACACCGCGTTCCAAATTATTATGCAAAAAGTGTTTAGGAGTGATAAGGGAAGAATTTGTTTGTTTGTCAGTTAAACTCATTGATGGTGATGTGTGTCAGGGCTCTTTATATCACTGTAAGCAATTGCAGACACCTGTGCAAATTAGTTTGGCAGGTGTGTCCAATGAAAGGCAAGACTACTTAAGAAGGCTCTCTCACATTATTAAGCAGCCTACATTTTCTGCCAAAATGGGAAAGAAAAAGGATGTGTCGGCTGCTGAGAAGCAACAAATTGTGGAGTGTTTAGGTCAAGGCATGACTACAATCAACATTGTGCGATGATCAGGATGAAGTGTCTTGGCAATCAAGAAGTATGTAGCTGATTCACAGTACACACGTGTGCGTGCTGATAAGGGCAAATTGAGGACTCTTTCCTACAGGCAATTACGTCAGATTGAAAGAGCAGCGGCAAAAAAGCCTTGTCATAGCAGCAGACAAGTTTTTGAAGCTGCTTGTGCCTCCAACGTCCCCCGAACAACAAGATGTAGGGTCCTTCAGAGGTTTGCAGCTGTGCATACGCCATCCTGTCGACCTCCTCTATCCACTTCACACAAGCAGAAACGGCTCCAGTGGGCCAAACATTACATGAAGACTGATTTCAAAACTGTTTTGTTCACGGATGAGTGCCGTGCAGCGCTCGATGGTCCAGATGAATGGAGTGGAGGATGGCTGGTTGATGGACACCCCACGCAAACACGGCTACAGCGCCAACAAGGAGGAGGTGGAGTAATGTTTTGGGCTGGAATCATGGGGAGAGAGATTGTTGGCCCCTTTAGGATCCCTGAAGGCGCTAAAGATGAACTCCATAATGTATGTGGATTTTCTCAAACAGCACTTCCTGCCATGGTTCAAGAAGAAGAACCGTGTATTTCACAGCAAGATCATTTTTCTGCATGATAATGCACCATCTCATGCTGCACATAAAACATCTGCATCTCTGGCTGATATGGGCATAAAAGGGGACAAACTTATGGTGTGACCCCCATGCTCCCCTGACCTCTACCCCATTCAGAACCTTTGGAGCATCATTAAAAGGAGTGTCTATGATGGCGGGAGGCAGTTCACATCTAAGCAACAGCTCTGGGAGGGTATTCTGTCCTCATGCAAAACAATTGAAGCAGAAACCATCCAAAACCTGACAAATTCAATGGACGAGAGAGTTCAGAAGCTCCTTTCGAACAAGGGGTCCTATGTGAAAATGTAACATCACCTAGAATAAAGTTTTGAGTTGAAAACTGTTTGATTTCAGTTTCTAACAACCTGCTAATGCTTATAATTTCAAAAATGACCATTTTTTTGGTCTTTATTAAAATGAAAAGGTTGATCGAAAAGTTTGGGGGATCTAAGAGTGTGGCAACCCAGTAGTCATGATTACTTCGAATTCTGACAATATGAGGGTCATGCTGCAGGTAGTGCAGCAAGAAGGCACTTATGTGTCTTGCGCATCTCGGAGCCCCAAAATTATTTTCCGGGCTAGATGCAGCTAAAAATTATTTTTAATTTTAAATCTGGTGAAGCTTATTATAGATGGCCTAATAGGATCAGTGCTGCACACTGCTACAAAGCCCAAATTATTTTCCAGTCAAGATACAGATAAACATGATTAGTAATTTGAAAGCTTAAAACGGTTGGTAGGGTGATTTTAACCAATCATCAAGCTTTTACTCTCCCCAGGATGACACAGGGGTAGAAAAGTCGTTTCGGATCCATGATTTGTTCATCTTTATGAACGTGAGTCTGTCTACATTATCAGTGGAGAGCCGCGTGCGCTTATCTGTCAGCACACCACCAGCAGCGCTGAACACACGTTCAGACAGAACGCTGGCTGCGGGGCATGACAAGATCTCCAAGGCGTAAGTGGCTAGCTCCGGCCATTTATCCAGATTGGAAGCCCAAAAAGAGCAAGGGTCCAGTGACACAGTCGTGGCTTCAATGTTTACTTGGAGATACTCCTGTACCATCGTCTCTAGGCGTTGACTATGTGTCAGACTTCTTGTCTCCTGTGGCCTTGCAAAGGATGGGCTAAAAAAGTGGTGCAATGATTCCGCAAAATTGATGTTACCAGCAGATACTGTGGTTCTGTTACGGTTTGAGTGCTGAACACTTGACGGTCCCACGGTTGGCAAGTTGGAACTGTGAGATTCACTACGTGCACCACTGGTATTTTGTGGAAAAGCACATGTAAGATTCTGCAACAGTCTCTGCTGATACTCCTGCATGCGTGCATCCCTTTCTATGGCAGGAATAATTTCTGCAAATTTACTTTTGTACCGGGGATCTAACAGTGTGGCAACCCAGTAGTCAGGATTATTTCTAATTCTCACAATTCGAGGGTCATGTTGCAGGTAGTGCAGCAAGAAGGCACTCATGTGTGTTGCGCATCCAGGAGCACCAAGTCCCTGTTGTGTTGGTGGCGAGGTAACAATCATGCTTCCTTCCTCTGTCCTCTCCCCCCAACCTCGCACAACAGAAATGTGATCAAGGTCTCCCTCATCTGATGAGTCTTCCATCAGTTCGTCCTCCACTTCTTCCTGGGCTCCTGCACCTTCCTCACTAGTTTGGCTGCTACCATGCGCCCTGGTAAAATCATCTCCCCCACCCTCACATGCCTGCCGCCCTGGTGCTGCCGACCGTCTGGACCTTGCAGATGTTAGCCCTTCCGCATACAACTCCTCCTCCTCTACTTCCTCCACCTCCTCTTGTGCCACCACCTGACTCCGAATTCTGTTTAACATGTGCTCCAGCATGTAAATCACCGGAATAGTCATGCTGATAATGGCATCGTCAGCACTAAACATCTTCGTCGCCATTTCAAAACTGTGCAGAAGGGTGCATAGGTCCCTGATCTGAGACCACTCCTCCAGCGTGATTTGCCCCACCTCTGAATCTCGTTGGCCCAGGCTATACGTCAGAACGTATTGCACCAGGGCTTGTCGGTGCTGCCACAGTCGCTGCAACATGTGCAGAGTTGAATTCCACCGGGTAGGCACATCGCATTTTAGCCGGTGAAGTGGCAGGCCCAACGACTTCTGTAGAGATGTAAGTCGCTGAGCTGCGGGATGCGAACGGCGGAAGTGAGCACACAGTGACCGTGCCCTCTGCAGAAGGCCATCTAGTCTGGGATAGTGGGCTAAAAATTGCTGGACAACCAGGTTCAACACGTGAGCCATACAAGGCACGTGTGTGACATTGCCCCGGTGAAGGGCCGCACCCAGGTTTGCAGCATTGTCGCACACGGCCTTCCCTGGTTTCAGGTCCAGTGGAGACAACCATTCATGAAATTGGTTCTCCAGAGCTGACCACAACTCCTCAGCTGTGTGACTCACATTTCCCAGACATTTCAATGTAAAATCCGCCTGATGACGTTGAGCCCTACTGCCAGCATAGTAAGGAGGTGTGCAGGATCCCTTCTGCGCAGTTAGAAAGCTTGTGGCATGACCAGACAGGCTTTGGGTGCAGGTGGAAGACCGAGAGGAGGTTGAGGAGGCAGAAGCAGTGGAGGAAAAATGACATAAAGAGGATTGACGCACAACTCGTGGGGACGGCAAGACTTGGACAGCAGCCCCTTGTCCTGCTGTCACCATAGTTACCCAGTGCCCAGTCAGCGACATGTAACGCCCCTGTCCATGCCTACTCGTCCAAGTGTCTGTGGTGAAATGCACCCTGTCACACACAGAGTTTCTCAAAGAAGCGGTGATGTTGTGTGCGACATGCTGGTGGAGCGCAGGCACACCTTTCTTTGAGAAGTAGTGCCGACTGGGCATCTGGTACTGGGGCACTGCGACGGACATAAGGTCTCGAAAATCCTCTGTGTCCACCAGGCGGAAAGGCAGCATTTCTGTAGCCAAGAGCTTGCAGATGGTGAAATTCAACCTCTTAGCTTTCTCATGGCTAGGAGGAAATGGTCTTTTACTTGTCCACATCTGAGGGACCGAGGGCTGGCTATTGTGCTTAGACGGGGTTGATAAGGGTGTCCCCGGCAAACTGCCGGTCTGTGAGGAAGATGCAGGCGGACATGTTAGGTTGCCTTGATCCAAAGGTGGTGCTATCGATGTCGGACAGCGCTCAAGACCAGCTGGTGTTATCACCTCCAAAGAAAATGATGACCTGCCAATCACGCTGGCTGTTGCGGGTAAAGAGGTGGCAGGTTTGCGCCCCAAAACAGGTGTGACTGCTGTCCCCCCAGTCACAGAGGATGAAGAGGCCGCGGATGCACAAGATATGGCAGACGGTGGTTGGCCCGGCCGGCTAGACCGCATTGTAGCACACTGAGCTTCCCACTGCAACTTATGCTTCATGTCCATGTGCCGGTTCATGCATGAAGTACTCAAACTATGTATTTTTTGGCCTCTACTTAGCTTTTGCTGACAAATGTTACAGATAACACGAGTTGGGTCATCTCTATCGATCTGAAAAAATGCCCAGGCTATGCAAGGCTTAGCACCCATGCGACCTGAAGAGCCACCACGACTTGTGGTGAGAGGCAGAGTTGTGTTTGAGGATGCAGTTGTTGACGTGCTTCCAGTAATACGTCTCTGTCCAGGAAGGCGCAACCTGACCTCGTCGTCACTAGCATCTTCCTCCACCTCCTCTGCTGACCTCATCTCTTGGCTGACTGTGGGTTGACAGTAAGTGGGATCTCCGACCTCATCATCATCACCCTGTGCGTTATCACACCCGTCGTCCTCAGAGCCAACCTGTTCCTGCCCTGACAAAAAACTAAAGTTGTCGCTCCAATCAGGTATTTGAGTCTTATCATCGTCTTCCTCATTGTCTCCACCAACAGGAGTTACAGTTTGGGAATGAGGGTCTACATTATGGTCAGAACCTTCTGCGTCTGGTCCTGGATCCGACTCATAAAGATTCTGGGCATCAGTGCAGATCATTTCCTCGTCTGGATTCACAGAAGCGCTGGAGTCGACCTCTGATTCCCAGGCTATAGTATGAGTAAACAGCTCTGCAGACTCAACCATCTGTTCTACCTCATACTCAGACGGGCAGCTGGAGATTTGGGAGCTGTGAGGAAGCAAGTGCGATTTGGGTGACACCTTTGAGGACTGGAGTATTTGTGATGTTGAAGTTGATGTGGAGGAGAGCCCACTTAAAGGAGCACTTGATATCCGTTGAAGCACCTGCTGTTTTTGTGCCTCATCTGGAATTTGTAGCGATTGGCGTGGCCGTAAGAAAGGGATCTTATCACATTGTCCGCTAAAAGAAGTAGACATTTTAGTTTGGCTGGAAGATGGTCTTTCTTCTGCACCTACCCCACGGACACAACCTTTTTTCCCCTTCCCAACACGCCTATTCCCCTTTCCACCAGCAGCAGGCCTTTTTCCACTCATTTTGGTGGTTAACTAATTCACAACTCTGGAGTTGTTTGCACAAAAAAACAATGGATGGTAACCGAGCAGAGCTGAGTGGCCAAACTGTGGTATTAGGCCAAAACTATTGGCTGGGTTAGATGCAGAAAAAAATTATTTTTAATTTGCAACCTGATGGAGGTCAGTATAGATGGACTAATAGACTAAGTCCCACACACCGCTAGAAGCCCAAATATTTTTTCAGAGCTAGATGCAGAAAATTTTTTTATTCAATTTGCAACCTGATGGAGGTCAGTATAGATGGACTAATAGACAAAGTCCCACACACTGCTAGAAGCCCAAATATTTTTTCAGAGCTAGATGCAGAAAAAAATTATTTTTAATTTGCAACCTGATGGAGGTCAGTATAGATGGACTAATAGACCAAGTCCCACACACCGCTAGAAGCCCAAATATTTTTTCAGAGCTAGATGCAGAAAAAAATTATATTCAATTTGCAACCTGCTGGAGGTCAGTATAGAAGGACTAATAGAACAAGTCCCACACACTGCTAGAAGCCCAAATATTTTTTCAGAGCTAAATGAAGAAAAAAATTATTTTTAATTTGCAACCTGATGGAGGTCAGTATAGATGGACTAATAGACCAAGTCCCACACACTGCTAGAAGCCCAAATATTTTTTCAGAGCTAGATGCAGAAAAAAATTATTTTTAATTTGCAACCTGATGGAGGTCAGTATAGATGGACTAATAGACCAAGTCCCACACACTGCTAGAAGCCCAAATATTTTTTCAGAGCTAGATGCAGAAAAAAATTATTTTTAATTTGCAACCTGATGGAGGTCAGTATAGATGGACTAATAGACCAAGTCCCACACACCGCTAGAAGCCCAAATATTTTTTCAGAGCTAGATGCAGAAAAAAATTATATTCAATTTGCAACCTGCTGGACGTCAGTATAGAAGGACTAATAGAACAAGTCCCACACACTGCTAGAAGCCCAAATATTTTTTCAGAGCTAAATGAAGAAAAAAAATATTTTTAATTTGCAACCTGATGGAGGTCAGTATAGATGGACTAATAGACCAAGTCCCACACACTGCTAGAAGCCCAAATATTTTTTCAGAGCTAGATGCAGAAAAAAATTATTTTTAATTTGCAACCTGATGGAGGTCAGTATAGATGGACTAATAGACCAAGTCCCACACACCGCTAGAAGCCCAAATATTTTTTCAGAGCTAGATGCAGAAAATTTTTTTATTCAATTTGCAACCTGATGGAGGTCAGTATAGATGGACTAATAGACCAAGTCCCACACACTGCTAGAAGCCCAAATATTTTTTCAGAGCTAGATGCAGAAAAAAATTATTTTTAATTTGCAACCTGATGGAGGTCAGTATAGATGGACTAATAGACCAAGTCCCACACACTGCTAGAAGCCCAAATATTTTTTCAGAGCTAGATGCAGAAAAAAATTATTTTTAATTTGCAACCTGATGGAGGTCAGTATAGATGGACTAATAGAACAAGTCCCACACGCTGCTAGAAGCCCAAATATTTTTTCAGAGATAAATGAAGAAAAAAATTATTTTTAATTTGCAACCTGATGGAGGTCAGTATAGATGGACTAATAGACCAAGTCCCACACACTGCTAGAAGCCCAAATATTTTTTCAGAGCTAGATGCAGAAAAAAATTATATTCAATTTGCAACCTGCTGGAGGTCAGTATAGAAGGACTAATAGAACAAGTCCCACACACTGCTAGAAGCCCAAATATTTTTTCAGAGCTAAATGAAGAAAAAAATTATTTTTAATTTGCAACCTGATGGAGGTCAGTATAGATGGACTAATAGACCAAGTCCCACACACTGCTAGAAGCCCAAATATTTTTTCAGAGCTAGATGCAGAAAAAAATTATATTCAGTTTGCAACCTGATGGAGGTCAGTATAGATGGACTAATAGAATGATGCTATGCCCAAAAGATTTTACTTCACTAGGTGCAGTAAAAAAATTGGTATTCTATACACAGGTGGTATATCTTGCAACACAGATAGGCTACTCCACTGACTAACACACTCTGCAATAGGCCAAAAGGATTAGCTTTGCTAGATTCAGCCAAATGCTGTGAAAAAAACTTGCACAGCACTGGCACAGACCTGCCTGGCAAAAACTGATAGGAACTGATGTAACCTAGTCCTGAAAAGGACTCCAATTACAATTAGTCTTTACTCCCACAATCTATCTATTTAAGAGCACAGACCTGCCTGATAAAAGTCGTAGGAAATGCTGTAACCTAGTCCTTAAAAGGACTGCAATCACAACTATTCCCTACTCCCAAGCTATCTGTATATTTGTGCGAAAATTGGCTTGAAATTAACAAGGTATAGCGCACACAGCAACAGCGGTGCCGTCTAACACGCAGCTGCAGCAGTGAGAAAATGGTGGCGACGGGGAAAATGGCTTGGTCTTATAGGGCAAGGACATGTGACATACACTGCCAATCACACATGCCCTTGCTTGTGTGAAAAAAAGCACTTCGCTCCGTGTGTGCGCTGCTGATAGGCTGACAGATTGCACCTCCCCACTGCAAATGCGGGAAAGAGAAAAAAAAATGGAGATCTTCATTGTTCCTGCAGAGATCCATCCCCTGCCCCTCCCCCCGCCCCGCTGTACACTCAAACTGCGTATTAACATTAATTTTCATCATTACTGAGAAAAAATCCAGTTATGATTTTGGTGCACGAACAGTTATCGAACATAACCTCGAACAGCCGAATTTTTCTCAAATTGTTCGTGTTCGCCGACCGGCTCGAACACCGCCCAAAACAGCTCGAATTTGAGATTGGCGAACAGTTCGAGTAGAACAACGCTCATCTCTAGTAAAGACCCTGAACTGTACCTTCACGTCTCCGTGCTTTCTTGTCGCATCTTCCGTACTGGGACAACCACACCATCACTCCCATCATCATCCCCGCACCTGCTGCCCTGAGGCTACACCTCTCCCGTTGGGGGTTATTTCATCTTCGCTGCATACACATAACATCAGCCTCAGCGGACTGTTTGGCAGCGGCGGTCTCGTACCGCAATCAACGGGTGGCGTAGTCATAACAACATTACAAATAGACTGCCGTCGGTTTGACTACCCTGGGCACGGACCGGGTCCCCGCCACTCGGAGACTACAACCCCCATCGGATCCGGCTCCGGGTATTCCCCCGCGCACACGTGCGCCGCACTACAGCACTGGCCCAGGGGGCGAGTCATTACCTCGCCACCAACACAACAGGGACTTGTTGCTCCTGGATGTGCAACACACATCAGTGCCTTCTTGCTGCACTACCTGCAACGTGACCCTCGAATTGTGAGAATTAGAAATAATCCTGACTACTGGGTTGCCACACTGTTAGATCCCCGGTACAAAAGTAGATTTGCAGAAATTATTCCTGCCATAGAAATGGATGTACGCATGCAGGAGTATCAGCAGAGACTGTTGCAGAATCTTACATGTGCTTTTCCACAAAACACCAGTGGTGCACGTAGTGAATCTCACAGTTCCAACTTGCCAACCGTGGGACCGTCGAGTGTTCAGCACTCAAACCGTAACAGAACCACAGTATCTGCTGGTAACATCAATTTTGCGGAATCATTTCACCACTTTTTTAGCCCATCCTTTGCAAGGCCACAGGAGACAAGAAGTCTGACACATAGTCAACTCCTAGAGACGATGGTACAGGAGTATCTCCAAGTAAACATTGAAGCCATGACTGTGTCACTGGACCCTTGCTCTTTTTGGGCTTCCAATCTGGATAAATGGCCGGAGCTAGCCACTTACGCCTTGGAGATCTTGTCATGCCCCGCAGCCAGCGTTCTGTCTGAACGTGTGTTCAGCGCTGCTGGTGGTGTGCTGACAGATAAGCGCACGCGGCTCTCCACTGATAATGTAGACAGACTCACGTTCATAAAGATGAACAAATCATGGATCCGAAACGACTTTTCTACCCCTGTGTCATCCTGGGGAGAGTAAAAGCTTGATGATTGGTTAAAATCACCTCACCAACCGTTTTAAGCTTTCAAATTACTAATCATGTTTATCTGTATCTTGGCTGGAAAATAATTTGGGCTTTGTAGCAGTGTGCAGCACTGATTCTATTAGGCCATCTATAATAAGCTCCACCAGATTTAAAATTACTAATCATGTTTATCTGTATCTTGGCTGGAAAATAATTTGGGCTTTGTAGCAGTGTGCAGTACTGATTCTATTAGGCCATCTATACTAAGCTCCACCAGATTTAAAATTACTAATCATGTTTATCTGTACCTTGGCTGGAAAATAATTTGGGCTTTGTAGCCGTGTGCAGCACTGATTCTATTAGGCCATCTATACTAAGCTCCACCAGATTTAAAATTAGTAATAATTTTTAGCTGCATCTAGCCCGGAAAATTATTTTGGGGCTCCGAGATGCGCAAGACACATAAGTGCCTTCTAGCTGCACTACCTGCAACATGACCCTCATATTGTCAGAATTCGAAGTAATCCTGACTGATGGGTTGCCACACTCTTAGATCCCCCAAACTTTTCGATCAACCTTTTCATTTTAATAAAGACCAAAAAAATTGTCATTTTTGAAATTATAAGCATTAGCAGGTTATTAGAAACTGAAATCAAACAGTTTTCAACTCAAAACTTTATTCTAGGTGATGTTACATTTTCACATAGGACCCTTGTTCGAAAGGAGCTTCTGAACTCTCTCGTCCATTGAATTTGTCAGGTTTTGGATGGTTTCTGCTTCAATTGTTTTGCATGAAGACAGAATACCCTCCCAGAGCTGTTGCTTAGATGTGAACTGCCTCCCGCCATCATAGACACTCCTTTTGATGATGCTCCAGAGGTTCTGAATGGGGTAGAGGTCAGGGGAGCATGGGGGTCACACCATAAGTTTTCCCCTTTTATGCCCAGATCAGCCAGAGATGCAGATGTTTTATGTGCAGCATGAGATGGTGCATTATCATGCATAAAAATGATCTTGCTGTGGAATACACGGTTCTTCTTCTTGAACAATGGCAGGAAGTGCTGTTTGAGAAACTCCACATACATTATGGAGTTCATCTTTACCCCTTCAGGGATCCTAAAGGGGCCGACAATCTCTCTCCCCATGATTCCAGCCCAAAACATTACTCCACCTCCTCCTTGTTGGCGCTGTAGCCGTGTTTGCGTGGGGTGTCCATCAACCAGCCATCCTCCACTCCATCCATCTGGACCATCGAGCGTTGCACGGCACTCATCCGTGAACAAAACAGTTTGGAAATCAGTCTTCATGTAATGCTTGGCCCACTGGAGCCGTTTCTGATTGTGTGAAGTGGATAGAGGAGGTCGACAGGATGGCGTATGCACAGCTGCAAACCTCTGAAGGACCCTGCATCTTGTTGTTCAGGGGACGTTGGAGGCACCAGCAGCTTCAAAAACTTGTCTGCTGCTATGACAAGGCTTTTTTGCCGCTGCTCTTTTAACCTGACGTAATTGCCTGTAGGAAAGAGTCCTCAATTTGCCCTTATCAGCACGCACACGTGTGTACTGTGAATCAGCTGCATACTTCTTGATTGCCAAGACACTTCATCCTGATCATCGCACAATGTTGATTGTAGTCATGCCTTGACCTAAACACTCCACAATTTGTTGCTTCTCAGCAGCCGACACATCCTTTTTCTTTCCCATTTTGGCAGAAAATGTAGGCTGCTTAATAATGTGGGACAGCCTTCTTAAGTAGTCTTGCCTTTCATTGGACACACCTGCCAAACGAATTAGCACAGGTGTCTGCAATTGCTTACAGTGATATAAAGAGCCCTGACACACATCACCATCAATGAGTTTAACTGACAAACAAACAAATTCTTCCCTTATCACTCCTAAACACTTTTTGCATAATAATTTGGAACACAGTGTACATGTGCTTTTCCACAAAACACCAGTGGTTCACGTAGTGAATCTTACAGTTTTAACTTGCCAACCGTGGTCTGTATGGAGTTGTTCAATAAAGGGCCCAAAATTAAGATAACATAGATGGGAGAGGTCTCTATGAATAGGAATTCCTAAGTATTTGATACCATGTGAGGGCCAGGCAAAGGGAAAGTTGGACTGGATGGAATCCTGTATGGATTTGGGGAGGAAGACATCGAGGGCCTCAGACTTCGCTGCATTGATTTTAAAATTTGACCATGTAACAAAGTGATCTATTTCAGCCATAACAGCATGGATGGATATATGTGATTGAGTGATATATACTAGGACATAATCAGCAAATAGAGAGCACTTGTACTCGGTGCCTCCCACCGCAATCCACCTAATATTGGGGTTATGGCGAATTGATGAGAGCAGGTGCTCCGTCACTAGGATGTATAAGAGAGGGGACAGAGGACATCCCTGCCTTGTCCCATTGGTGATTGTGAAAGGTGATGAAAATGTTCAGATGCACCCCCTGGGCCTTGGGACACCCAGAGCCGGACCCTTTTTGGTGGATGCTGGTGGTTGTAGTCTCCGTGGCGGCGACCCGGTTCCGTGGCTCAGGGCGGTCAAACCAGTGGCGGAACTATTTATGTGGTTTTGATGTTTAAATGTCCGACTACGCCACCCGTGGATTGCGGTCAGAGTGAACCGCCGCTGCAGGGCAGACCGCTGAGGCTGGTGTTGTGGGTGTAGCAGAGCGTAGCATAACTCCCCACGGGAGGAGTATAGCCTCAGGGCAGTGTATGCGGAGGATGGGGGTGATGGTGCAGGGCAGCAGCAGTAACGACACGGAGTCAGTGATGCAGTCCAGGACCTTTACTCACAGTTCTTATTATCCAGACCACGTCTGCAGGTAACGGCTGCCCACGTCGTACTGTGCTCACCAGGTGAGGGGCTTAGACAACTCCAAGATAACTTTGGAGCGCTTCACAGGACCCCCTTTGTGTGTCCTTTGTCTGGCCTTTCTTACCAACCCTTCTGTCCGGCTGCCTCGGGCCTCCTCTTGGTAAACTTGGCGCCAGTTTCCCTGACCCTATGTGGTGCCTTCCTAGCGGGTGTAGCGAGGGGCTGCGCCACATAAAATGTCACAGCCTCCGGTTTCTAGCTGAGCGTCGTTTCCTGCCTCCACTAGTTTCGGGGACCGGTCTCCCCCTTTGGCCTGACCCCTCCACGCAGGTGGATTCGGGCGTGCGGTTGTGACTCGCCCGTCCGCACCCCTTGGGATCCCTTCGTTCCTCGTTCCTGGAGCCTTCTCCGCTCCTCTTCCTTCCTTCTCCCTCTTCCAGGCCTGGGCCTCTGTTACTAGGCCCGCCTCCGGAGCAGAGCTCATGTAGAGCCCCTGCTCCCTGTCACTTCTGCTCAGACTTCTCTGCACTGAACTAAGATGGTGCCCACCTTTTATACTCCCTTCTCAATGCACCCAGGAACTGCTTCCTCCCTGCTCCTGCACTACAGGGTTCCCCTTCCTCAGTGTTCGCTCCCCCCACTCCAGCCAGGGACAGGGACTGTCGTGCCCATCTCAGGGGCAAATTGGTCGCCCTGCCCCATGGCAATGTGGTGTAATGCATGCAGGTGTCGGGTCCTGATCCACACTCCATCCTTACCTGAGAGTGAGATATCACACCTCTGGGTGAGGTGCAATACCTCTGTAGCAACCGAGCCCTCAGGGTGCTACAGTTCCATTCATCTTCAGCCTAGGTGACGTATTGCGATACAGGGCCATGATTTTGGCTATAAAAGTGTCCCCTAGACCCCTACCCCAAGCTTTTCAAGAGAATCATATATGGCATGCCAGGAGACTCTATGGAATGCTTTCTCAACATCCAACGAGAGTATCTAATTACAAATTTTTAACTGCATCTAGCCCAGGAAATACTTTGTGCCTAGTAGCAGTGTCTGCTAGTCAGCGGATTATCCCAGCTGTTAAGCAAGCTACACCACCTGTAGTTTGGACACTTAATTTTTTCAAAGGAAATGCTTCGGGACCACGGGATACTCAGTGAAGAGCATCAGGAGGCACCCCAAGGCATAGGGGCTGGGACTGGAAGTAGGATGCCTTGCGGTGGACAGCCGAGCTCGATCCTTATAAAAGCTTTTTAACTGCAGCAGCTTTAGTGGACGCTACTGGAGCTGGAATTACGCGGCTGCTGGCATGAGACTTGCCCTCCAATAGATCCTTGTAAATGGATTTAAAGTGTATTCATTCAAATTAGAGAGACAATTTAAATTAAAAAGCTTAGAGCTGCCTCCACCACAGGGGGGCTCGCTCGAACCACCAGCGGACAGGCACCAGTATTGGGAGAGGGGGGCTGGCCGTCAGGGTTCACCGCGGCTCTGGCACAAACCCGGCGACACGGAGGTGGCACGGGCAGGAGCGGACTGGCCGTCTCGGCTTCTCACTTTTTGGATTTTAGAAGGGCATGACATGCCTATATCTGTGTCTCCCCCTCCTTTTACTCCTCCACCTCTTTTCTTTTCGCATGACTATATGTACTTGTCACTTTTCCATGTGTTAGTTGTGTCTTCTGAGCAGTTTGTCAGCTTTTGGACACCTTTGAAGGTGTTTTCTATGTGTTTCTATGTGTTTTTGTTTGCCTGCCATTGGTTTTAACGGTGTTCGAAGGTGTTCGACGAACAGTTCGGCGAACACACGGGTGTTCGACGAACCGAACCGAACTCGAACACTATGGGGGTGGCTCAACACTAGTAAGCACACAGTTTCATAACATTCTGACAATGAATAAATATATATATATCATAATAACAGATATCTAATATTACAAACATGTGTGACTGAATGTTAACATGAGAACAACCTCCACAATAAGAGTTGTCATAGGGCCACAATAAGCATACCCCTCAAAAGGTAAAGATAATATAACCTATGTAATATGTGCATGTATATGCAGTGTCAAGTGTAGACACTGAAAAAATGATGCTAATGAGCAGGTGCCAGAGAGCCTCCGTAGTATGGAGTGGGAAGCAGAAGGGAGAGCCCAATATCTAATATTACGAACATGTGTGGCTGAGTGTGAACACAAGAACCACCTCCACAATAAGAGTTGTCATAGGGCCACAATAAGCATATTTAATACAGAGGTAAGCACACAGTTTCATAACATTCTGACAATGAATAAATATATATATATCATAAGAACAGATATCTAATATTACAAACATGAGAACAACCTCCACAATAAGAGTTGTCATAGGGCCACAATAAGCGTACCCCTTGTAATGCAGTGACTTGCTGGCATTACGGTAATGGTCCAGGATGTGTTTTACCTGACCATGTACCTTCCCCCTCAGGTGACTGGTCACATGACTGTGACATAGCACAGGTCCTGCGTGCACAGAATGTCTGTCTGATCACATGACTGTGACATCAGCAAGGTCCTGTCTGTGTGTGTGCGTGCACGGGATGGATATATAAACCCTGCTTGATGGGAGACAGGTGTGTTCGGTGTGTTGGGCGTGAGGCCTGTTCCCCTTGTGTGTGGGACACCGTGATACAGTGAAGCCTGGCAGCCTGAAAGGTCGAGGCTGGATCTTGTATAGATGCCAGTGGCCTTGGAAGGCAGCGGCTTGGTGAAGAGTCCAGAAAGGCGCAGACTGGATGTGTGTGAGTGAAACATTCCAGTAGCCTTAGACGGGACGACGGCTAGAGACCCCCACCTGGGAAAGCCTTAAAGCCACAGTGGTGGCGGATTAAATGGACTGCAGCAGCTAAAACCCGGCAAAGGTAATACACTTTGTTATATGGACACTTGTATGGACATTGCTAAAGTATTACCTTGCTGAAGGCTGTAACCTGGGCCAAGTGGGCCTGTCTGCCACTTGGGCTCGTGGACATTATATGTGTGAACTGTGGTTTATGAAGTGCAATAAACTGCAGCATTGTGAAATACCGGAAAGACATTGCTGGTGTGCATTAATTGACCCGGTGCAGCGAGTATCCCCCATTATGATGACTAGTGCTGCCTTACATATGGTTCGAGAATGCGGACAACTGCAGCCCGGTTGCTAGCGGCAACGACAACCCGGTTGCTAGGGGCAACGGCACAGGACGACAAGTGTGGATAAAAGCATCTTGCTGCAACTCGGTGGGGTTGCGAATATTGTCGTCGCATTCAAACCTGGTTTGCTGTGGCTCGGCGGGGTTCACGAAGTTTAAAGCATCTGGCTGCAACTCGGCGGGGTTACAAAGGTTGTCATCACAGTCAAATCCAGTTTTACTGTGGCTCGGCGGGGCCATGAAAATTTTTCCGGGGAGAGCGGTGTGTGAATAGTGTCCTGAGGAAATGCAGGAGCAGATAAAAATGGCTGTGAAGGGAGCAGCAACTGAGTCTGAAGCTATTGAGCGATTAGAGCGATTAAAATGCCTGTTAAAACCACAGCAGGAATTTGAGAAACGTCTACTGGACATGGTGCTGTAACCGCTGGAGCCGTGGGCACCGTATAGAATGGCGGCAGTGGACCATTCTGTGAACTCTCCGGGGGCGCCATTGTTGTCCCAGAGTGCCCGGGGAGGTGGTAAGAGCTGTTGTGAACTGAGTCCTAAGACTATTGTTGTTTTTTTCTTGTAAAAATTCCCCTGCCGGTGTGGTTGTTAAAAAGGGGGCGGAGTCTAAAAAAGAGGCGGTTGTTCAAAACAGCGTGGAGGATAGAAAATCAAAACAAATTACTGGTGGTGGGTTGGTATCTCCTAAAAATGACAATGTGACCATTGATAACGGGGTACCCCAAGTAGAAGGGGGTGATGTCAAAGTGGGAGGTGACCTGTTAGTCCACAACACCATGGGGAGTGACACAGACCTCGTAACTGATGGTGACACTACGAAAGGAGTAGGAGAGGTCAGTCAGGAGGGGCTAGACGAGGTGAGAAAGTCCCCATCTCGTAGACGGCGGAAGGGCCACAAAAAGGTTGCTCCTGTAGTCTTCGCTGAAGGAGAAAATAAGGAAAATGTAGTACTGTGTGCCATTGTTTCAAGTGTGGATCCTTCCTTAGAGGCAGAAGAGGAGGTGACGTTACCAGTAGCAACCTGCGGTACAGTACTGAGACAGAAGGATCTGACAGCCCTGAAAGAGGAGGTGGCCAGTGACCAAGAGCTGGAGCCTATCAGGCAGCAGTGTCAGGGTGACGTGCAGCATCTATGGGAAAACCTGGAGAACATGTCCTCAGACCAGCGGAACCTGAATGGCAGAAATTATACCAGGTTGTGAGGAACTTGCAGCGAGAACTGGAGGAAAACAGCAAGGAAGTCAACAATTAGAAGGAAAAGTTCCAGAGAAATAAAGAGGAGGTTTTTCAGTTGGAGCTTGACAAAGCGGAGTTTGAAGATGAGCTGTGTGAGTTGAAAGATAGGTTCTCCCTGGTACACGTAGAGCTGATACAAGTGAAGCAAAATCTGGATGAGGGACTACACCAGAGGGATAGAGAGCTGTCTGCCTTAAAAGAGGTGCTGCAGGTTGAAGTTTCCGGACGTGACCAAAACCTAAAACGACTGCACGAACAGTTCAACCGGGAGCTATGTGACTCCAAGAAGGAATATGGTGAACTCATGAGGGAACTGCAACAAATCAAGAGAGACTATGGGGATCTCCTCAGGGTTAAAGGAAAACTAGAGGATGATACGGTGGATGCAGAGCACATGCGCCAAGTGGTTGAGACCACTCTGCAGGACACCCGTAATGATAATGGTGATCTCCGCAGAAGGACCTTAGGTCTGGAAGCTCAGGTGAAGGAGCTGCAGACGTTCTGTGATAATCTCCAGAGGGCAGAGACGTGCCTTAAGGGAAGGTTCAGCATGATGGAAGCTGAGGGGAAAAAGATGGAGGAGTCCATCGGAGAAGCCACAGACAAGGGCCAGGAGTTGGTCGCTGGTGATGGGAGGTATGAAGCAGATACCTCCTCGAGTGATGTGAGCTCGGATGATTCGGTGGATGTAGGAGCCGAGATCAAGGAGCTCAAGGAGTCGCTACAAACCCATTGGAAGCAAGAGGAGCTTCAGAGATGGGCCGCTGAGAGGCGAGTGGCGGAGCTAGAGGAAGAAGTTTCCGGGCTCAAAAGTCGCCTGACAAAGTATCACTCAGTGAACGGGGCCTTCTCGGAGAAGGAAAAGGGCGAACACGTTGCACTCACTCCCTTATACCAAGAGAGGGTGGACCTGAGGAGAGCTAAGAGAGTGTTAACCACAGATAAATATGAGATGGAAGTGGTCAAGACGGAAAGACGGAAATTCGTGAAGTTGTAGCTGTGAGTCAGCTCAGGGAAAGCATACAGGGTGAAGAAGCTGGAGGTCAGTTGTCCCTGAAACCTGAGCTGGTTGATCGTCTGGAAACCACTGGTGAGACCGAAACATCTCGGTACAAGTGCCTCGTAGATGTACCCGAGGATTTGAAGGAAGAATGCACCAGTGAGTCCGTGCATGAGGAGTTTAAGAAGGCCGTGGGAGCCTGTAAGGTGTACTTGACCTCAAAAGCTAAACAGCTGGTGGTCCTGTCCACGACCGAATTCACAGTGAAGAGGGTGGCTATCCTAAGTGACATGCACTGGCGATGTATTCGCACGAAGCGGTTTCTCCGGTTGAAGACGGAACAAGCCGTTAGACAACTGGAGTTGATGAGGAAAGCTCACAGTATGCGTGAAGAGATCATCCGGGTGCCTCATGTTCTGGTGAGGAAGCTCTTTGGGAGAAAGAGTCGAGCCATGCAGATGATGGTCAAGAAGTCTGGTGTGGTGAAAGTAAGCAGTCCACGTGATCGTCAGGACTGGATACCAGACGAAGACGGCATGGTATCATTCTCCGCTGTAGGAACAGAAGAAAGCCTGGGATATATGCGCATGCTGCTGGAGTACCGAGTGACCTACCTGCGAGAGGTAGAACAGTTGAATCTCGCTAGACTGTGAGTGGATAGACAGCATCATCTGAGTAGCAGAAGATTGCAGCCGTCTAGAAATTATGAGACCAGACAGAGAAAGGGCCCCCTAAATAACAGAATAGCTATAGCTGGAGTTAGGGACCTTTCAAGATGTCCTGAGAGTAGTGGGCGTGGGTTTAGAGGTAGTGAGACCTCCAGTAATTCAGGTTTGAGCAGCCCATACAAACGACCCAATAGAGGACGGGACAGTACGAAGTCGAACCGGACCTTAGATACCAGGGCATGTGAGTCACACCGCTGTATGACTGACCGCTGGGAGCGGGGGAGACCTGACAAGGTTACGACTGACCGCTGGGAGCGGGGGAGACCTGACAAGGATACAACTGACCGCTGGGAGCGGGGGAGCTCTGACAAGGTTACGACCCGGAATGGTGACCTGACTAAGTCAGTGACAATGACAAATGGTAGGTTCCTAAGGAATGGGCTAATGTCGTTGACTAATGTTCCAGGGGCAGAGTAGCACAATTGTAAAGTACATGGTCTCTATGTGAACTGGGGGTTATACTGTCATTATGTATATTATGTGTTCAACCCCACAAGTTTGAACAGAGCTGGGGGTTATAGTGATTGTGTTTATTATGTGTTCAACCCCACAAGTTTGAACAGAGGGGGGGATATGTAATGCAGCGACTTGCTGGCATTACGGTAATGGTCCAGGATGTGTTTTACCTGACCATGTACCTTCCCCCTCAGGTGACTGGTCACATGACTGTGACATAGCACAGGTCCTGCGCGCACAGAATGTCTGTCTGATCACATGACTGTGACATCAGCAAGGTCCTGTCTGTGTGTGTGTGTGTGTGTGTGGTGTGTGCACGGGATGGATATATAAACCCTGCTTGATGGGAGACAGGTGTGTTCGGTGTGTTGGGCGTGAGGCCTGTTCCCCGTGTGTGTGGGACACCGTGATACAGTGAAGCCTGGCAGCCTGAAAGGTCGAGGCTGGATCTTGTATAGATGCCAGTGGCCTTGGAAGACAGCAGCTTGGTGAAGAGTCCAGAAAGGCGCAGACTGGATGTGTGTGAGTGAAACATTCCAGTAGCCTTAGACGGGACGACGGCTAGAGACCCCCACCTGGGAAAGCCTTAAAGCCACAGTGGTGGCGGATTAAATGGACTGCAGCAGCTAAAACCCGGCAAAGGTAATACACTTTGTTATATGGACACTTGTATGGACATTGCTAAAGTATTACCTTGCTGAAGGCTGTAACCTGGGCCAAGTGGGCCTGTCTGCCACTTGGGCTCGTGGACATTATATGTGTGAACTGTGGTTTATGAAGTGCAATAAACTGCATTAATTGACCCGGTGCAGCGAGTATCCCCCATTATGATGACTAGTGCTGCCTTACACCCTCGAAAGTGGAAAAAGACCCAAATTTCTGAGCTGTTACGTTTGGGCACTAATTATTTTACCAAAAGGCACCAACAATAATGAGTGCTGAAAGGTAAAGAAAATATAACCTATGCAGAATGTGTATGTATGTGCAGTGTCATGTGTAGACACTGAAAAACTACCTAAGACGCCAGCTAGTATGCAAGTGCCAGAGAGTCTCCATAGTACGGAGTGGGGAGCAGGAGGGAGAGCCCCAAGCGTATCGCCGTGACCCACACGGCTTTGTCAGGGGAATGGAGTGTCATTCTATCGGGGCCATTATATATCTGTTTGCAATCAAGGTTTTACCTATTGCGGCATGTGTCGGGACCGCCCACGTAGGCCGGAAGTCACCTGACTGGAAATGACGTGTGGGGGCGTGTCACATGATGAATGCCGCTCCCAGATTGTCAGACGCTGGCTGCGTTACCATGGTGCCCAGAGAGTAACAGTCAGGCAGTCTGGACAAGGCACAAGGTGAAGGTGCCAGGAGCACATACAGTCATATATCCTGCCACATAATTATGCCCAAACATAATGCCCTGCTGAAAGGACAATGATGGCAAGTAGGTGAGCCCAAGAGGGCAACATATCAGCACAATAGTCACATCAAATAGGGTAATGCTGTTTCATAAGGTGTGCACTGTATGAAACCACGTGCCATGCGCGGCATGTGGGCTGCAAGGCAGCCATACGGCACCAGGCCCACACAGTGCATGCCGACCTAAGGATCCTGCAGAGTATGCACAATTATGCACGGGAACACACCTCATGCTATCGCCAGATAACATCAACCTGAAAGATGGAAGCTGATGCCCCCAAGGGGCAAAATAACCAATATGGTGCACCTATAAAGAAGTGTACAAATACTGCATAAGAGAGAACTGTAAACATATATCCACAGCCCACTCTGTCTCCGAGGCCACACTGAGCGAGGAGGAGCTCCTCACCTCATGTGGACAGGTTGACAGAATGGTCATGCTAATAGACAAAATATGGAGGACGGGATGGTGCCATCCCGTAACCACCATTATATGTTGCAACATATGTAATGACTGTATAGGTGGAAAGACATGCGTTATAGACATGGATCGACATAATGCCGTAGGGCAAGAGGGTTAGGCACATGAGCCCAGTAATTTGTCGTGTGTCACTGTGGAAATAACACATTAGGCATAATAAACAATTAGGTTTCAAAAGTCAAAACAAAAATAATATATCCAATTCCACCAGACCATATCCCATAGGTCAAAAAAGCAAGGAAGGAAGACGTGCATATATATCCATGAGATGTCATTTGTAGTCTCCAATATAGCTAAAGTTTTTATGTTAAGAGTCCAAGGGTAGTTCCAACGTTTCTCTAGTCCCACAAATGTCGTACCGGCATGGTAATGGTTACATGGTGGCAACATATAATTGTCTCATAGATTATTATTCGAAGAAGTATCAAATGCCAACGTAACAATGGACACCGGGCAAGTTTGTAAAGGACACAGTTCCCAGAGGTTATTTCTTCCTCCCATCTAAAATGATAAAGTAGATGATGAATATTATAGAAAAAATATATATGTACCAACATAGGAAGTGCCAATTTGTCACTTGGAACTTTTAACCCAAAAAAGCCTGAAAAAAGGAGTTCCTCATTCAACCCAAAAGGGGCTGTTGAATGCAGTTCATAGATCCAGCGTGATTCTATTTGTAACAATCTCTTAGTTAAATTGTCACCTCTCCCTGATCCACTAATTTTTTGGAGGCCCACAATGCGGGTATCAATAAGACTGCCCCCATGGTGATCGAGAAAATGGGAGGCTACTGAGGTGAGTGTTCTTCCCTTCTTGAGATCCACTGCTGCCAAATTAATGGTTGAGAAATGTTTTTGTACCCGCTTCCTTAATTCCTGTGAGGTCTGGCCCACATAAATTTGATGGCATGGACAAATAATAGCGTAAACCACGCATTTGGTCTTACAATTAATGTAGCCCTTCAGTTGGTATGTTTTATTATCTAAGGGGTTGATGAATCTGTCTCGAGTGGGGTGCATGTATTGACATACACTACAATCCCCACAGGGAAAGGAACCTTTGAGTATGATACCCCTATTAAGTTTGTGCGGGGGTCTCAGGAAGTGACTTCTGGTCAAAATGTCCTTCAGCTGTTTTCTGAGTAAAAAAAGATTTTTTCTGTTGCTAGAAACAGTCCACCAAAGATTTTTTTTTTTTGTGTGGCAATTTGATAGTCTGCTAAAATCCACCTACTATTTTAGTGGTGGTGAACCTCAGCTGTTTTCAAAGTAAAAAAATAGATTTTTTGTCTTGCTAGGCAGAGTCCACCAAAGATTTTTTTTGGTGTGGCAAATGTCATACACTTTGCTAATAGCCGCATACTATTTTAGTGTAGAGTAAAAAAAAATCTATTTTTTACTGTGACTAACGTGATACAGCTGGCTAGATCTGAGTTTGAAATATCTTGGACCATATATTCTATGTTATACAGGCCTCATCCACAGTCAAAAAATACTTTCTTTGATTCCTAACGTTATACAGCAGGGGATATCTCAGTTTGAATTGGTTTGGAGAATATCTCATATGTTATACAGGCATCATCCACAATAAAAAAAAAATACTTTCTTCTGTTACCAACGTCATACACTAGGGGATATCTCAGGGTGCCAAGGGAGGGTGGTTTACTGCAATCAAGGGGGGTTGGTGATACCAGAAAAACTGTTAGAGAAGGTGTTAGTGAAGGTGAGGAACAAATGGAAGAGGAAGAGGTGATGGGCGAGCAACAGTCAGAGCATGAAAAGGATAACTGTCCCCTCTCCGTTCGTGGTTGGCAAGAGCGGATGGAGGAAACCAGCATGAGAATTACCCAGCCACCAACACAGCATGGGCTTAAACCTCAGGAAAGAAGCCGTCATATGAGTGCGTTCTTGCTGCCCTATCTGTAACATGATCCCCGTATAGTTATGATTCAAAATAGTGCTGACGACTGGGTTGCCACTCTTTTAGATCCATGTTATAAGAGTAAATTTTGCCAGCTGCTTAACGCCCTGGAAAGGGACCAGCGAATGCTTGAGTATCAAAACACACTTTTACACAACCTTAATACAGGTTTTCCCCAAGCCAGCAGTGAGGCACAGAGTTCATCGCAGCGCTACACTTCAAACCTCCAGGACGTCAATTCGTCAACGCCAAAATATTAGCAGCAGCAGTAGTGTAAGTGGCAGAAGCAATTTCTGTGAGTTCTTTCACACATTTTTTAGACCAGCTCATGCACCTGCACAACAGAGTACAAGTCTGACACGTGGTGAACGACTGGAGAGGATGGTGCAATCCTGATTGAGTCTCCATCTGCTGGGTTGGCTGCAGTGGAAGAGGTTTTGGTTCCTAACTCTACAATTTGTACTGTAGTGAAATGAATGCCACTTTGCTGGTGTCTGCTACTAATTTTTGGAAATGTGGAGAATCCTGATTGGGTCTCCATCTATTGGGTTTGGCTGTAGTGGAAGAGGTTTCTATCTCCATTAAACTACTTCTACTCTGGTGAAATTGATGCCACTTTGCTGGTGTCTGCCACTCATTTTTGGAAATGTGGGGAATCCTGATTGGGTCTCCATCTATTCGGTTTGGGTGGCTGTACTGGAAGAGGTTTCTGTCTCCATTAAACTACTTCTACTCTGGTGAAATTGATGCCACTTTGCTGGTGTTAGGCCCTAATTTAGGGAAATGTAAACACTTCTGATTGAGTCTTCATCTACTGGGTTGGCTGTACTGGAAGAGGTTTCTAATTACACTATTTATACTGTAGTGAAATTGATGCCACATTGCTGGTGTCTGCCACTCATTTTTGGAAATGTGGGGAACCCTGATTGGGTCTCCATCTATTGTATTGGCTGTATTGGAAGAGATTTATGTCTCCATTAAACTACAGTCATGGCCAAAAGTATTGAGAATGAGACAAATAGTAATTTTTCCAAAGTTTACTGCATCATTTTTTGTAATGGCAATTTGCATATACTCCTGAATGTCAAAGAGTGATCAGCTTAACAGCAATTACTGTACTTGCAAAGTCAATATTTGCCCAGAAAATGAACTTTAACCCCCAAAACACATTTCAACATCATTGCAGTCCTGCCTTAAAAGGAGCAGCTAACATCATTTTAGTGATTGATCCATTAACACAGGTGTGGGTGTTGATGAGGACAGGGCTAGCGATCAATCAGTCATGATTAAGTAAGAATGACATCACTGGACACTTTAAAAGGAGGCTGGTTCTTGGTATCATTGTTTCTCTTCAGTTAACCATGGTTATCTCTAAAGAAACACGTGCAGCCATCATTGCACTGCACAAAAATGGCCTAACAGGGAAGAGTATCGCAGCTACAAGGATTGCACCTCAGTCAACAATCTATCGCATCATCAAGAACTTCAAGGAGAGAGCTTCCATTGTTGTCAAAAAGGCTCCAGGGCGCCCAAGAAAGACCAGCAAGCGCCAGGACCGTATCTTAAAACTGTTTCAGCTGCGGGATCGGACTACCAGCAGTGCCGAGCTTGCTCAGGAATGGCAGCAGGCTGGTGTGAGTGCTTCTGCACGCACTGTGAGGCGGAGACTCTTTGAGCAAGGGCTGGTTTCAAGGAGGGCAGCAAAGAAGCCACTTCTCTCCAGAAAAAACATCAGGGACCGACTGATATTCTGCAAAAGGTACAGGGAGTGGACTGCTGAGGACTGGGGCAAAGTCATTTTCTCTGATGAATCCCCTTTTCGATTGTTTGGGACATCTGGAAAACAGCTTATTCGGAGAAGAAGAGGTGAGCGCTACCACCAGTCTTGTCTCATGCCAACTGTAAAGCATCCTGAAACCATTCATGTGTGGGGTTGCTTCTCAGCCAAGGGAATCGGCTCACTCACAGTCTTGCCTAAAAACACAGCCATGAATAAAGAATGGAACCAGAATGTCCTCCAAGAGCAACTTCTCCCAACCGTCCAAGAGCAGTTTGGCGCCCAACAATGCCTTTTCCAGCATGATGGAGCACCTTGCCATAAAGCAAAGGTGATAACTAAATGGCTCATGGAACAAAACATAGAGATTTTGGGTCCATGGCCTGGAAACTCCCCAGATCTTAATCCCATTGAGAACTTGTGGTCAATCATCAAGAGACGGGTGGACAGACAAAAACCAACAAATTCTGGCAAAATGCAAGCATTGATTATGCAAGAATGGACTGCTATCAGTCAGGATTTGGTCCAAAAGTTGATTGAGAGCATGCCAGGGAGAATTACAGAGGTCTTGAAGAAGAAGGGGCAACACTGCAAATATTGACTTGCTGCATTAACTCATTCTAACTGTCAATATTACCTATTGGTACTCATAATATGATTGCAATTTTATTTCTGTATGTGATATAAACATCAGACAAACACTAATAAAAACCAGAGGCCAGCAGATCATGTGAAAATATAATTTTGGTGTCATTCTCAAAACTTTTGGCCATGACTGTACTTCTACTCTGGTGTACAGTATCTATTTTAGGACATGATCACATATAAAAGTCAAATATCAGAATGATGTCAGTTTAGGCTAAATACCCTGTCCGAGAATTGATTTTGATAAGTGATTTTGACATCTAAGTTTTGATATATGACTTTAATAAGTGTCTTTTACAACTGTAATAATAAAAAAAATTCACTGTTCGCTGATGGGACTTGAACCCAAAACTCTTATGTCTAGAAGCAGGTGCACTAACCACTGAGATATAAACTCAGTTGAAAAAATGTATTTGGTTATGTGATTTTCAGTGCAAACCTGTCTGAAACTCACTGGGACTTTTAGAAATACCTCCTCCAAGCCAAATTCAAATGATGATTGATTTTGATGTGTGAGTCTGATGTGTGACTTTCTTCAAACATCAGAATCAGAATCACAATGACTTTAGTCACCCTGAGTATTTTCATGGTTGATCTCATAAGACAAGAAAAGCTATCAGTCACTATCACTTGACCAGATGGCTGAATGGTAAAGCATCAGCCACTGAAACTACAGTGTCTGGGCTCAAATCACAATAGAAGTAAAAAAATATATATGTATTTTTAATTATGCCTAGTTAGCACATAAACTACAGGGGTGTTTTTACTTTTAATATCTGACATTCTGATTGTCATCCTGACATGTTAAGAGTTTCAGACACGCTGTCTATTTGCATGGTAAATCACATAGCCAAAGTAAATTGGGAGGCACTAATTTACTATATATCTATTTCCAAGTGACTGTACATTTGCATAATTTCTTAAAGGGGTCTAATGATAACATTTCTTTATTGTAAATTTTTCTTTACATCCACCCAAGAACTGCCTGCAAACTTCCAATTTACTTATACTATGTAATTTACCATGCAAATACACAGCGTGTCTGAAACTCTTAACACGTCAGTATGACAATCAGAATGTCAGATATTAAAAGTAAAAACACCCCTGTAGTTTGTGTGCTAACTAGGCATAATTAAAAAAATAAAAAAAATTCTACTTATATCAAGATTTGAACCCATACACTATAGTACATTCTTGCTAGTGCTGTTCTTACTGATATTTGTAGAAATAGTCCCAGGTTATTTGCTTAAAAACCAAGGCAGGCAGGGTATGTGACAGACTGCAGTGCATGATACAGCACAAGAGGGTCCATTGCATGTTCAACTTCTGAGTGATCCTGCTGTGACAAATATTTGTAGACATAGCCTTAGGTATCAAGGGCCAGGGCAATTTTTTTTTTATCTTAATCCTGGTTATTTGCTTAAAAAGCAATCCAGAGTACACCATTTTTCTGCTCCATTTGCTTGTTAGCACTGCAGAATATAGCCAGATCTATTCCATATTTCAGCGATAAAAATCCAGAAATTTGAACTGAACATGGAAAATATTGGCCTCCTTTTCCATTCAGTTGCAGTGTGTCGGTCAAGCTATTCACACTAAGTCTCTGTGTAGAATAATATTAGTAAATTACAGGCCTGCTATTTAAAACCATGGTTCTTTGTCAAACATATCATATATAACAGTGTTTCAAAAGCAACCATTTATGCCTTCCATTTAGTTGCAGTATGTCGGTCAAGGTATGCACACTAGGTATCTGTGTAGAATAATATCAGTAAATTACAGGCCTGCTATTTAAGAGTGTGGTTCTCTGTCAGACATATCACATATAACTTCATTCAAAAATCAGCCATTTCTAGTGAACGTTGAAAATATTGCCTTCCATTTAAAACGGGCAAGGTGCATGGCAAGGGCCGGGGAAGTAGACGTGATTGTGATGATGCATGCAGAGGCAGAGGCCGAGGCCAAAATTGTGCCACAATAAACACCCACATCTTGTTGCCTAACTTTCCTGTCCCAATTGCTAGGGGACCACAGCAAACAATTATTGAACCCAGAGCAATGTCAAAAGGTTGTTGGTTCGATAGCAGATAATGCTTTCAGTCACTTTCCCCCTTCCTTCCACCATGCCAAGTGCCCGGAGACAACTGATCCCATACTTGGACACTCAGACGAGCTGTTCACTTTTCCATTTGTAGATTCGGGCCTCTCATCTGGCCAGCTTCAAGCGAGTTAGGAGAGCACGTATAGATATGCCCAATTATTTGAGCAGCCACGTTCACACGAAGGCAATGGTGGGAAATTTCATTTACTGTCGCAAGAGGTGGATGATGATAAGACACAATTGCCAGAAAGTCAGGAGGACGACCAGGGAGCAGAAGTGGAAGACGAGGTGGTGGATGATATAGTAACTGACCCAACCTGGCAGGGAGACATGCAAAGCGAGGACAGCAGCACACAGGGGGAGGGAGGCATAGCACCACAACAGGCAGGAAGAAGCAGTGTGGTGGCCGCAGACACAAGGCGGAAAGCGATCCCCAAAACACCAACACGATGGAAGTTGCCAGTACTACTGTTATGTCTTCCCGAGTCTGGTTGTTTTTTAAAGACTCTGCAGATAACCCCAAAAAGGCCATTTGCACCACCTGCCAGGCCAGCATCAGCAGGGATAGCAAAACTATCAACCTGACCACCACCGGCTTGATTAGACACATGGCAGCAAAGCACCCTACTAATTGGGCCGAACCCCAGGGTCCAGAAACAGTGTCTGCAGGTGACACCACTGCTTCTTCCATGCCAATCCCCTGTCCATGAGCATGTCAAAATGCCTTTCGCCCTGCACCTGTCGTTGCACACTCTCAACGAGTACCATCAGCAACCACGTCCACTTCATTTGTCTCTACCTCAGTCCTTGGAACGCAAGCGCAAATAAGCAGCCAACGCCCACAGGCCACTACTAAATTCACACATTTTGCGAATGCTTGTGCTTGAAATGTTGCCTTTTAAGCTCATGGAGACGAAAGCTTTCCACCACCTGATGGCGACGGCTGTCGGTTGGTACTTGTTCCCCAGCCACCACTATTTCTCCCGGTGTGCCATCCCCGCATGACATGAGCACGTGTCCCACAACCTTACCCATGCCTTCAACAACACAGTTACAGGGAAAGTCCACCTAACCACGGACACGTGGACAAGTGCTTGTGGGCAGGGACGATACACCTTTCTGACTGCACACAGTCGGACCTTGGGATGGAACACGTCCTCCCGACGCTGAGGATTGCGGGCCCTGGGTGAATCGGGGTTGCCCTCACATTCTGCAGCTCCTGCACTTTCTCCTCCTGTTCAGCCTCCATTTCCGAAATAACCACTGTAATACAGCGGCTTGCGGCATTACTGTAATGGTCCAGGGTGTGTTCTGGCAGACCATGTACCTCTCCCTCAGGTGACTGATCACATGACTGTGACATCATCACAGGTCCTGTGCACACAGAAGGACTGATCACATGACTGACATCATCACAGGTCCTGTGTACACTGAAGGATGTATAAATCCTGGTGCTTTTGAAACAGAGTGAAAAGGCGTGAGGCCTGTTCCCCGTGTGTGGGACACCGTTAGAGAGTGAGGCATGGTAAAGTCGGGCGAAGCCTGAAAGGCAGAGGCTGGATCCCTGTGTGTGTAAGAGATGCCAGTAGCCTTGGAAGGTAAGAGGGTTGGAGACCCCCATCTGGGAAGCCGTAAAGCCACAGCTGTGGCTGAACAAATCTGATGGAAACCGCTAGACCCAGCAAAAGGTAAAAGCGGTTCATTATATGCTTGTCAAAATACGCCTCATGTGTGCCCATTTTGGAAAGTCAACTACAGCGTCCGCCTCCCTTGCCGTGATTCAGCAGTGTTTGCAGCTTCCAGCTCACCGACTGATCTGCGATGACCCCATGCTTTTGAACTCTACATTGCAGATGTTGGGAAGGATTTGTGAGCAGAAGAGGACAGTTGCTGACTACCAGCATCAACAAGGCCATCGGTATTCAGGCCAGGCACTACACATGAAACCTCAGGAGTGGACATGGATGTCAGACATATGTACCATCCTCCAAAACTTTGAGGACTCCACCAAGATGGTGAGCTGCGATGACGCCATAATTAGCATCACCATTCCGCTTCTCTATCTTCTGAAACCCTCTCTGCTCACAATTAAAGAGGATGCATTGCAGGCGGAGCACAATGAGATGGAGCAAGGAACCATACAGGGTGATTCCACACAGCCCAGCCTCATCTCATCCCAATGTGGATTGGGTGACCATGAGGAAGAGGAGGAGGAGGAGGAAGAGCAGGAGCTAGTTTCCTGCGCTATAGACGGTACTACCTGTCATAACATCTGTTCAGCGTGGATGGCCTTAGGATGGGGATGATGAGGAGGAGAGCATGGTCAGTCGTTCTCTTGATGAGAACACGGAAGTCTTGCCTGTTAGCTGTCTGGCACACATGGCTGAGTTTGTTAGCATGTCTTTCCCGTGACCCACGCTACAAGGAGAACTTTCTGTCTCTTATTCCCTTGCAGGACAGGCCTAATAAAATAGTGCAGTAAGAGAAGGTCCTTGTTGCGGAATTATTTAATTAATTCCCATCTGAAATTGCTGGCGACAGAGTTCACAGTTCATTGGACAACCAAGGAGTACTGGCTAGAGAGACACAAATGCAATCCAGTAGAGTCAGGGGAACACTGTCAAATTTCTGGGACAGGTTTCTCAGACTCTCCCATCGCACTGGCCCTGAGACGCAGGGTACTCTCCCAAGGAGGGAAAAGTTTCGGAAGATGGTCAGGGAGTACCTGGCCGTCCGTACCAACATCCTCTGTGATTCCTCTGTGCCTTATAATTATTGGGTATCCAAGCTGGACACGTGGCATGAACTGGCTTTCTATGCCTTGGAGGTCCTGGCCTGCTTTGTCGCTAGCGTTTTATCAGAGCGGGTTTTTAGTGCCACGGGTGGAATTATAACTGATAGGCACATCTGCCTGTCAACTGAAAATGCTGACAGGCTGACTCTTATAAAAATGAACAATACCTGGATTGGCCCAGACTTCTAACACCACCAAATGATAACAGCGTAACATAAACTTAAATACAGTGTTATTTTTTGGGAGGTCTAACTCTATTCCCATGCACCTCTGTTTTCACACCCAGACATGGGTATACGCTTCATGATTTGGTCTATTTGCTCTTGTCCTTCTCCTTTTCCTCATCCTCATCCTCCACATTATCCTCCATATCACCACCATATCACCATATCTACGTCTCTTGCAAGGGGCATTAGAGTTTCTCCAAATTGTTGTCCGCCATTTCAGTCACTGAATAGGCAAACAGTATGGCAGACCCACTTCAAAGCAATTGGAACATAGTTTTCAAGAGGCCCTCTGACCTCTACGTATATTGCAAGGGACACTGGAGTTCCTCCACATTTTTGGCAGCTGTTGCATTCACTCCATAGGCAAACAGTATGGGAGACCCACTCCTTTTTAATGGGAACATGTCGTACTCATTACTGTAGCCCAGATCCATGTGTCTTTAAATTGTTAGTGGGGTTTTTCCTAAATTTTGGCAGCCGTTGGACTCATTGCATACCCTATATCTGTACAGCAGACCCTCTCCTTTCTAATGGGAACATGTCGTTACTGTGGCCCAGCTCTATATGTGTTTAAATTGTTAGTGGGGTTTTCCCAAAATTTGGCCGCCCTTGCAGTCACAGCATGGGCATTACCACTATACGAGACCCACTCCTTTATAATGGGAAGATTTTTTTTACTGAGACCCTCCTCTATGTCTCTTCAAAGGGGTATTGGCTTGCGTTCAAATATTTGGAAGTCACTGCATACGCAATAACAGTATAGGAGACCCACTTGTTAATAATGGGAACAACAAAGCATAGCTGACTGCTGGCCCTTTAAGAATAGTAAGGCTGTAAAAATAATGTTTGTGACTTTCACAATCCCTCCTTCATAAATGAAGCAGGATGTGTCTGATGATGATGGCCACCACATGGCCAGATAAGGTTGTAAAATGTTAAAATGACATTTCCTGGTGAATGCATTTGTCACGGTTGAAAGCAATGCAAAAGTGCAAAAACACATCAAAAAAGCTACGTGTGAATATAGCCCAAGTTGTGGAGGAGCATTTTTGTTTTTGTTTATTTATTTTGCCTTATGTACAAGTCATTACCCTGGAAAGGATGTTCCTTAACATATTTCCCAGGAAAATCAATTTTGGTTTTGTTTTTGTTTGTTTTATTGTGAGTCCGTAAAAGTGGCGTAAAACCTCTGACAACATTGTTGACAGCATTGACCTGGGAGTCAGAAATGCTTCCAGGCATCTTCCCCATGCTGTTTCCATGTCATTTGAGCACTGTTCGCATCGATATGGGCAATTTTTAGGCCCTCTGCAGACCGCTGGGAGAAGGGGGGCCGCCCGAAAAATGCTTGCGTTTCCCATAGACTTACATTGGGCTCGTTACTTGGACCGAGCACTCGAGAATTTCAATTTGCTCGACCCGAGCAACGAGTACCTGAGCATTTTAGTGCTCACTCATCACTAATGACTATACCTGGCTGTAGGTTCAGCGGTGAAAGCCACAGATCTGCCTTCTCTGTTACAGCTTTCAACAACTCTTCAACAGTGTGCGGTTTGTCACTTAAGAATACAGTCCTGCTTATTGTTATTGGCACCCATGAAGTTTAAGTACATAATCTAGAATATCTCCTGAAAAAAAAATAAAGCGATGGAGGCTGATGAGGAGGAGGAGGTGCAGGAGCTGTAGAATGTGGGGGCAACTCTGATTGATCCAGGATCCGCAATCCTCTGCGTCGGGAGGACTTGTTCCATCCCAGGTTTCCACTGGCTCTCTGCTTCCATAATTAACCCAGTGATGCGTCAGTGAGATGTACCATCCCTGGCCATATTCACTTGTCCACGTCTTTGTGGTTAGGTGGTCCTTCCCAATAACTGCATTGGTGAGGGCACGGGAAATGTTCTGGAACATGTGCTTGTGTAAGGTGGGGACACCACACCGGGAGAAATAGCAGCGACTGGGGACTGAGGGCCGGCCGCCATCATGAGGTTGTGGAAAGCTTCCGTCTCCACGAGCCTAAAAGGCAACATTTTTAGTGCAAGCAGTCCAGAAATGTGGCAGTTTAGTATTGTGGCCTGTGGGTGGCAAGCTGCATATTTGTGCTTGTATTCCAAGGACTGGGGTAGAGTCAATTGAACGCTGCGCTGGGACAAGGGCGTGGACATGGTTGCTGATGGTGGTATTTGTGAGTGTGCAACGACAGGTGCAGGGTGGGTTGCTACTTCGCATGTGCCATGGACAGGGGATTGGCGTGCACGCACAACAGCAGAGCAAGCAGTGGTGTCATCCGCAGACACTTTTTCAGGACTCTGGCATTCGGCCCACCTAGTCGGGTGCTTTGCAGTCATGTGCCTGAGCATGCTGGTGGTGGTCAGGCTGCTAGTTTTGTACCCCTGCTGATGCTGGAATGGCAGATGTTGCAAATGGCCTTTTTGGGGTTATCGGGACAGTCTTTAAAAAACAACCAGACTTGGGAAGACCTAACAGTTGTACTGGCAACTTTCATTGTGGTGGTGTTCGGTGGAACAGTTTCCCGCCTTGTATCTCTGGCCACCACACTGCTTGTTACTGCCTGTTGTGGTGCTATGCCTCCCTCCACTGTGTGCTGCTGTCCTCGCTATGCATGTCCCCTTGCCAGGTTGGGTCAGTGACTTCATCGTCCACCACCTCGTCTCTCAATTTCGCACCCTGGTCCTCCTCCTGACTTTCTGTCCATTGTCTCATCATCATCCACTTGTATAATCATGTCTCACACACCACATGACCAGATAATGTTGTAAAATGTTAAAATTACATTTACTGGTGAATGTATTTTCCACCATTTAAAACAATGCGAAAGTGCAGAAACTCATCAAAAACACTGTGTGAACATAGCCTAAGGTGTGGAAGAGCATTTTTTTTTTGCCTTATATACAAGTAATTACCCTGGAAGGAATGTTCCTTAACATTTTTTCAAGGAAAAGTCATTTTGGTTTTGCTTTTGTATGTTTTCATGTGAATCTGTAAAAGTGGCGTAAAACTCTGACAACATTGTTCAGAGCAGTGACCTGGGAGTCAGATATTCTTCCAGAGGTCTTCCCCATGCTGTTCCCATGCCACTGACTTACACTGGGCTCGTTGCTTGGGTCGAGCAACCGAGCATTACGATTTGCTCGACCCAAGCAATGAGCAGCCGAGCATTTTAGTGCTCGCTCATCACTAGTTACCAACAAAAGAAATTGTTTTGTTTTACTGTGGATGAGGCCTGTATACAACAGAATATATGCTCCAAAAAATTTCACACTGAGATTTCGCCTGCTGTATTGTGGTGCCCCTGAGGGTTCGACCGCCACAGGGATGCTGCACTTCTCTAATGGAGTGTAGTGTCCCTCCTCTGAGGTAAGAACAGTGCGATGGTCAGGACCCTTCCTTCACATCCAACACCACACTTCTCCCACCAGAGGGGGCTAGAATGCACTAGGTGCTGCCCTCCTGGTTACTGAGAGACTGGGGAACCAAGAGCTAGGGGAACCATTTAGTGGGTGAGGGTGGAGGACTCACATTTTAGTGACACTTTAAATTTCATATTTAATAATAAAGCCATTTTGGTTCTTGATCTTTTGTATTGTGATCTCCCTCCCTGAGCGTGGATCCTGTGTGGGCCTGCAGAGGACAGAGACACGGCCCTTGTACCTTAGCCTTGGGTCGAGGGGCAGGTTGCAGATAATGAATGTCTCAACCCGGTCAAGGACCATGACCAAGAAGGCCCGGAGTTCAGGAGTGTAGCTCCACAGCAAATGCATCCCAGGGAGGAAGCAGACGGAGCGGTATACGCCACCACTTCGCCACCTGATATACTCAGAGGGAGTCCGGCTGCAAGAGGGGTACCGGCCCCCGACACCCGACCTTGCTACTCTACGTCCTGGTCGGGAAAGCCCGGTAAGCCCAGAGGATCCCACCGGGTAATGGAAGGAGTGGAGCTGCCACCCGTACCCTTTTTCTGAGAGGAGTTCAGAGGGGGACCCGGCCTATCTACACACACACAGACAGGAAAGTACCCGGTCTGCAGTCTAGGAACACTCTGGTGCGGGGCCCTGATCGAACGCTGGACTTACTCGGAGGTTGTCAGACCCTTGTCTCTGGTGACCGCAGAACTCCGCGAGGAGCAGGGAGAAGCCTTGCAGCTGTACTCTACAATGTGAGTAAAAACCCTGGAAGTTAACTCCTATGGCCTCCGGACTCTTTATTCTGCATTATACCGCGCTACGCAGCACCAGACCTCCTGGACTACTACCCCCGTCATCAACGATGGCCGCCATAATACCATGCCTCAGCAGACTGCAGCGGCGCTAGTGGCCTTCACCAGGTGCCACAGGTGGCGTAGTCGAGATCAGCCACTCAACCCGGATAAGCCCGTACCATCTCTTTTTGTTTTAGTGTGACGACCCTGGGCACGGGTCGGGTCCGGGTCACGGCTGCACCCCAGCTCTACATCAAAGGACCCGACCCGAGTCCCCCATCTCCCAGGGTAAGGGCTTACAGAGGACGCACGTGAGTCACACATCACCACATTGCTAATAGAAGAAATTATTATTGTTTTTATTGTGGTTGAGGCCTGTATACAATAGAATATATGCTCTAAACAATTTCAAATCGAGATCTCCCCTGCTGTATCACGTTTCTAACAGTAGAAATTTGATTTTTTTACTCTGAACGAGCACTGCATACAGCTGAATAGCCACCCCCAAAATTTACAAGCTGAGATGTGGCATGCTGTATCACGTTAGTAACAGAACAAAATTGATTTTCAAAGGCGTGGAGCACAATAGAGGCAGTGCACAACAGAGTTCTATGCTGAAATGCTGACTTTGTCTGGACCTCACTAATAGCACTAAAAAAAATCTGCTGGAAGGTCAATTTTACAGCCACACAGGATCCTAGCTATCAAAACTATTTGACTTAGAAGCAACCGCCTAGCTAACCAGCGAAAATCTCTCAGTATCCAGGAGCAGCATCAGGAGAATCCTCTGAGCTGTTATACTGACAAAATGGCACTAAAACAACAAATCCGCTCATTAATCAATCAATAGAGAGGGACATGTAATTGCAGCTGCTAATGGCACAAGCCCTTGGGTCTGGACATTGTGGATGGTTCCTGCGCCCTTATTGGCTAGCCACAATTTGCACACATAAAGTTAGGGAAAAAAATGCCGTTCCTCTGGCCTTTCCCCACCCCCTCCCCTGATTAAACATGTCCCCCCACCGCTCATCATACAACACCAGTATCCTAGCCAAAGTGCTGAAAATATTGTAAAGGAAACACAATCATTTGCTCGACTTTTACCGAATTTTGCAGATCTTAAGTAAAAACGCCTGTGCCCTATTCTGAATCTGAATGTAGAACATTCGTGTCGAATTTGAAATTGATGAATGTTTTTCGAACATGTTCACTCATCTCTAGTGCTGACATCATCAGCGCACCAGTGTCACTGAGAAACGCCGTGAAGGAAGCAGAGGATGGATTCTTGAAACTCCTCCCGTAGGCAGCAGAGCTGCAGCAATTGCTCCCTGCCCACTGCATTGATGAGGGCAATCTGACCATGGGCTCTGAACAACAGGCCAGATTGCCCTCAGTATTACTGCTCTGCAAGGGCTCCTCTCCTCCTCCAGGCCCTGGTGCAGCTGCACTGGCTACATGTCCGCCCCTGGTTTTAATGCAATAAGCACTTTATCGGCAGGAGATTAAGACTGCCACGCAACCAACAGTCAAGCTAATCGATGTAAGCCCGCCACTGGTAGTTTGCTGACAATGCACAGTGTACACAGGAAGCGGCCAGTCACGAGCATTTGCAGGATTATACATAGTTTACCTCTTTTCTCTGATGGTGATATAGCAGAGATAACAGGTATCATATGAAAACTACACCAAGCAGCCCAAAAAATCATACATAAGAATAAGGCTTTTATGACCTATGTTATGCTGCTCTCAAATTATATAGCCACAACCTGCTGACAGATTCTATTTAAAGAGACTGCACACACCTAGTGTGACATTGTTATACATCTTTAGGCTTGTATCATTTAACTGAGTCCGCAACCATCAATGTATTTTTGGCAATCGGACTGCTCTTGGATGACATTCGAGTGCAGTCTGATGTTTCACACGCAGCCATAGACTTGTATGGGTGCACGTTATCCAATTATCGGTTGCACTCATAGCATGCTGCGATTGAGAAAATAATCGCAGATCTGCACTGCCCCAGAGTACAACCTTGCTCAGACTGTATACAACATTGGATAGAGTATAACATCAAAGCACTCATCTGAGTTATACGCTTGTGTGAACGAGCCCTAAGCAGCAATATATGTTCAAGTTATGGACAGAATGTCAGCACGCCAAGCTTTCCCTGAGGGATACATTTGGCTACACAGAGTCCTTTATACTCTCATCTACTGTATTTAAATGTGAATGAGAACAAGTCTTTATATTCCAATAACATGGTATAATTGCTGCTCCCAAGAACTTTAGATTTCCACAATAAGCGTTCAGCAAGTGTCAGATATTTCTGCCTTCCTCAAGACCATTTATAAAGAGATGGGGGTCCTTCTCTTGTAGATAATATTAGGAGACATCAGAATATGGTTACCATGGCAATGTGAACAACTGTGTGAATAGTGTCATTATAAACAAAGAATAGCCATGATGATGAGGGAAGATTCAATAGAAGATAAGGCCATTACTTACTATGTCATTTAAATGCAGCACATGTTGAATTTGTATACTTCTCTGGATAGTAGGCCCATAGAAGCATGCAATACTAGCAAAATACACATTATCTCAGTGTTTTCAGTAAGCTGTCATATTTAAAGAGGCAGGGCAGCAGAAAATTACATGCAGCATGCAAGCAAAAGCATCTCCTTTAAAGCAAACTAACCAAAATAATAATATGATTTAAAGTGTGCTATAAAATGATGATCTTTCCTCTCTGATTTCTAAAGAATTAAAGATCAAAAGCTTATACTACTGAGAGATTATGTCCTGGCACTAGAGATGAGTGAATCGATCCGCGGAGAATTTAATTTAAGTCAAAGTTCCTGAAATTAGCAGTTTCATGTATATTTGAATACTTTTTCCCAGCAGGCTTTCGGTAGAGATGAGTGGATCGATTTGAGGAGGAGTAGGATTTCCTGAAATTCACAGTTTCACATGAATTTAAATACCTTGAGATTAGATTCACTTTTCACAGAAAAGCACTTGCCACAGTGCTGAAGCTGCAGAGGGCAAGCTAATATGTTTTTGCGTGGCTGTGCAGACAGCCCCATAACGCCCTGCAGCTATGACAGAGTACTAAACCTTGTACATTCGTGGTCAGTACCTGGGCCATCACAGATCAGAAGTTCGCAGTAGAGAACAGCTTGTACAGCAGAGTAATTTTCCATCTCCAGAGTCACTGGGTAAGTCTCTTTCTGTAGAGTGTAAGCTCTTACGGCAAATGGATTCCTCTCTCTCTTGTAGAGTGTAAGCTCTAATAAAGAGTGAGGTCACCCCTCTCTTATGTAGAATAGAATTCAAGCTTTTATGATTACTGAGGACTGCTTTTGCTCTAGCCTGTAAATTGTAAGCTCTTATTTTCAGTAGGGTTCTCTCTCTCTTCTTCCCACCATGTGTATATTCCAAACAGTTTCCAGTATTAAGATTTGAGCAAATTTACTCAGGGCAAATGAAATTCACCTGCCTCTGTTCCCTATCCAACCTCTCTAACTCTCCTCTCCCTCTTTCTGACCACAACTTACTCACATTCTCTCCCCTCTCCTCTCCAGGTCCACAATCCCCCATCCAGAAACTTGCACACCCTCGCATAAATCTCAAACACCTCGACCTACACTCACTCTCTGAATCCCTCCTCCCTCTTGCAGACATCAGTTCCTTACATGACGCGGATGTTGCTGCCTCTCTATATAACACCACAACAGCTGCAACTCTTGAATCGGTCGTCCCCCTCACACATACCAAAGCTCGCACAATCAACAGGCAACCCTGGCCCACCAACCTGACTAATGAACTGAGACGGGCTTCCAGGGTTGCTGAACGGAGATGGAAAAAGTCCCACTCCAACGAGCACTTCATTGCATTCAAACAAGCCCTCACTACTTTCATGTTCGCACTCTCTGCAGCAAAACAAATATACTTCTCATCTCTCATATCCTCCCTGTCTCACAACCCTGAAAAGCTATTCAGTACTTTCAATTCTCTCCTCCGTCCCCCAGCTCCCCCACATTTCCACTCATCTCAGCTAAAGACTTTGCCTCATTCTTTCAGCTTTTGCCATAAGTCCCCACAGTCCCTCCTCACAACTACTCAACTCTCCTCCTCCAAAACCAGCTTCTCCGCCATCATTGAAGATCAACTTTCCTCTTTACTCTCCAATAGTGTTGAGCCACCCCCGTAGTGTTCGAGTTCGGTTCGGTTCGTCTAACACCCGTGTGTTAGCCGAACTGTTCGTCGAACACCTTCGAACACCGTTAAAACCAATGGCAGGCAAACAAAAACACATAGAAACACATAGAAAACACCTTCAAAGGTGTCCAAAAGCTGACAAACTGCTCAGAAGACACAACTAACACATGGAAAAGTGACAAGTACATATAGTCAAGAAAAGAGGTGGAGGAGTAAAAGGAGGGGGAGACACAGATATAGGCATGTCATGCCCTTCTAAAATCCAAAAAGTGAGAAGCCGACACGTTCAGTCCGCTCCTGCCCGTGCCACCTCCGTGTCGCCGGGTTTGTGCCAGAGCCGCGGTGAACCCTGACGGCCAGCCCCCCTCTCCCAATACTGGTGCCTGTCCGCTGGTGGGTCGAGCGAGCCCCCCTGTGGTGGAGGCAGCTCTAAGCTTTTTAATTTAAATTGTCTCTCTAATTTGAATGAATACACTTTAAATCCATTTACAAGGATCTATTGGAGGGCAAGTCTCATGCCAGCAGCCGTGTAATTCCAGCTCCAGTAGCGTCCACTAAAGCTGCTGCAGTTAAAAAGCTTTTATAAGGATCGAGCTTGGCTGTCCACCGCAAGGCATCCTACTGCCAGTCCCAGCCCCTATGCCTTGGGGTGCCTCCTGATGCTCTTCACTGAGTATTCCGTGGTCCCGAAGCATTTCCTTTGAAAAAATTAAGTGTCCAAACTACAGGTGGTGTAGCTTGCTTAACAGCCGGGATAATCCGCTGACTAGCAGACACTGCTACTAGGCACAAAGTATTTCCTGGGCTAGATGCAGTTAAAAATTTGTAATTAGATACTCTCTTTGGATGCTGAGAAAGCATTCCATAGAGTCTCCTGGTACGCCATATATGATTCTCTTAAAAAGCTTGCGGTAGGGGTCTAGGGGACCCTTTTATAGCCAAAATCATGGCCCTGTATCACAATACGTCACCTAGGCTGAAGATAAATGGAACTGTAGCACCCTGAGGGCTCGGTTGCTACAGAGGTATTGCACCTCACCCAGAGGTGTGATATCTCACTCTCAGGTAAGGATGGAGTGTGGATCAGGACCCGACACCTGCATGCATTACACCACATTGCCGTGGGGCAGGGCGACCAATATGCCTCTGAGATGGGCACGACAGTCCCTGTCCCTGGCTGGAGTGGGGGGAGGGAACACTGAGGAAGGGGAACCCTGTAGTGCAGGAGCAGGGAGGAAGCAGTTCCTGGGTGCATTGAGAAGGGAGTATAAAAGGTGGGCACCATCTTAGTTCAGTGCAGAGAAGTCTGAGCAGAAGTGGCAGGGAGCAGGGGCTCTGCATGAGCTCTGCTCCGGAGGCGGGCCTAGTAACAGAGGCCCAGGCCTGGAAGAGGGAGAAGGAAGGAAGAGGAGCGGAGAAGGCTCCAGGAACGAGGAATGAAGGGATCCCAGGGGTGCGGACGGGCGAGTCGCCGCCGCACGCCCGAATCCACCTCCGTGGAGGGGTCAGGCCAAAGGGGGAGACCGGTCCCCGAAACTAGTGGAGGCAGTTAACGACCCTCAGCTAGAAACCGGAGGCTGTGACATTTTATGTGGCGCAGCCCCTCGCTACACCCGCTAGGAAGGCACCACATAGGGTCAGGGAAACTGGCCAAGTTTACCAAGAGGAGGCCCGAGGCAGCCGGACAGAAGGGTTGGTAAGAAAGACCAGACAAAGGACACACAAAGGGGGTCCTGTGAAGCACTCCAAAGTTATCTTGGAGTTGTCTGAGCCCCTCACCTGGTGAGCACAGTACGACGTGGGCAGCCGTTACCTGCAGACGTGGTCTGGATAATAAGAACTGTGAGTAAAGGCCCTGGACTGCATCACTGACTCCATGTCGTTACTGCTGCTGCCCTGCACCATCACCCCCATCCTCCGCATACACTGCCCTGAGGCTATACTCCTCCCGTGGGGAGTTATGCTACGCTCTGCTGCACCCACAACACCAGCCTCAGCGGTCTGCCCTGCAGCGGTGGTTCACTCTGACCGCAATCCACGGGTGGCGTAGTCTGACATTTAAACATCAAAACCACATAAATAGTTCCGCCACTGGTTTGACCACCCTGAGCCACGGAACCGGGTCGCCGCCACGAAGACTACAACCACCAGCATCCACCAAAAAGGGTCCGGCTCCGGGTGTCCCAAGGCCCAGGGGGTGCATCAGAACATTTTCATCACCTTTCACAATCACCAATGGGACAAGGCAGGGATGTCCTCTGTCCCCTCTCTTATACATCCTAGTGACGGAGCACCTGCTCTCATCAATTCGCCATAACCCCAATATTAGGTGGATTGAGGTGGGAGGCACCGAGTACAAGTGCTCTCTATTTGCTGATGATGTCCTAGTATATATCACTCAATCACATATATCCATCCATGCTGTTATGGCTGAAATAGATCACGTTGTTACATGGTCAAATTTTAAAATCAATGCAGCGAAGTCTGAGGCCCTCGATGTCTCCCTCCCCAAATCCATATAGGATTCCATCCAGTCCAACTTTCCCTTTGCCTGGCCCTCACAGGGTATCAAATACTTAGGAATTCCTATTCATAGAGACCTCTCCCATCTATGTTATCTTAATTTTGGGCCCTTTATTGAACAACTCCATACAGACCACGGTTGGCAACTTAGAACTGTAAGATTCACTACGTCAACCACTGGTGTTTTGTGGAAAAGCACATGTACACTGTGTTCCAAATTATTATGCAAAAAGTGTTTAGGAGTGATAAGGGAAGAATTTGTTTGTTTGTCAGTTAAACTCATTGATGGTGATGTGTTTCAGGGCTCTTTATATCACTGTAAGCAATTGCAGACACCTGTGCTAATTAGTTTGGCAGGTGTGTCCAATGAAAGGCAAGACTACTTAAGAAGGCTGTCTCACATTATTAAGCAGTGTAACATACCTGGCGGCGTCCTTGCATAGTGGTCCATCTCCCACTGTGCAAGAGCGCGTACTTGATCCCCAGTCCAGGGTGTCTCTCTGGCTTCCCTCCATGCTGTCTGTTTGCTTCTGTGTCTGCTGCTTAAGGGCGGCGCCCGATCACTTCCTGCTTTTTGTACCTGCTGCAGGCACACCCCTTGTGCGTCCTCAGCCTATTGCTGTCTATCACCTGGTATTTAAATCAGCTGCCCCAATTAACTGATGCCTGAGCATCTTGCCCTGTCAGTTGGCTTTTGTCTCTGACATGCCAGGTCCTGTCTATGTTACCTGCCTTGCGGTATCAGTTCCCGTGTCTGAACTGAGTCCTGTCTTTGTCTCCTGCCTTGCGGTATCAGTTCCCGTGTCTGAACTGAGTCCTGTCTGTGTTCTCTTGTCTGCCTATCCTGGAGGCTGTATTTCTAGGCCTGTCTGAACACGCTCCTAGCCTGTTCCTCCCGCCTTCTAGGGGCCGATTACCTAGATCCGTTCCTGTATCTTGTCTGTCCTGTCTGAACACGCTCCTAGCCTGTTCCTCCCGCCTTCTGGGGGCCGTATTCCCAGACCCGCTCCTGTATTCCGCTGCAGTGTCGGTCTCCTCCGTACACTCAGTTCCAGTCTGAACTCTCTCCTATCCTTTACCTGTTTTGCCTCTATGTCCGTTCCCTTCCTTTTTCTGCAGAGTCTGAACTCGTACCTAACTCCTGCTCGTTGTCACTGTACTTCCATTTATGAGTTTGTGGTCCACTCGCTACTTCTCTGCAAGTACCCTGTGGGTATGTGGTTCTGCCTTTCCCTTCTAGTCTGTTCCGTGTGAACAGAGCCCTGTTCCCACCGCGTCTGCGGTTTTCGCTTTGCTCAGCTCTGTCCGCCGCGTCTGCGGTTTTCGCTTTGCTCAGCTCTGTCCGCCGCTTCTGCGGTTTTCGCTTTGCTCAGCTCTGTCCGCCGCGTCTGTGGTTTTTGCTTTGCTCAGCTCTGTCCGCCGCTTCTGCGGTTTTCGCTTTGCTCAGCTCTGTCCGCCGCGTCTGCGGTTTTCGCTTTGCTCAGCTCTGTCCGCCGCGTCTGCGGTTTTCGCTTTCCTCAGCTCTGTCCGCCGCGTCTGCGGTTTTCGCTTTGCTCAGCTCTGTCCGCCGCGTCTGCGGTTTTTCGCTTTGCTCAGCTCTGTCCGCCGCGTCTGCGGTTTTCACTTTGCTCAGCTCTGTCCGCGGTTTTCGCTTTGCTCAGCTCTGTCCGCCGCGTCTGCGGTTTTCACTTTGCTCAGCTCTGTCCGCCGCGTCTGCGGTTTTCGCTTTGCTCAGCTCTGTCCGCCGCGTCTGCGGTTTTCGCTTTGCTCAGCTCTGTCCGCCGCGTCTGCGGTTTTCGCTTTGCTCAGCTCTGTCCGCCGCGTCTGCGGTTTTCGCTTTGCTCAGCTCTGTCCGCCGCGTCTGCGGTTTTCGCTTTGCTCAGCTCTGTCCGCCGCGTCTGCGGTTTTTGCTTTGCTCAGCTCTGTCCGCCGCGTCTGCGGTTTTCGCTTTCCTCAGCTCTGTCCGCCGCGTCTGCGGTTTTCGCTTTGCTCGGCTCTGTCCGCCGCGTCTGCGGTTTTCGCTTTGCTAGGCCGCGTCCACCGCGTCTGCGGTTTCAAATTTGTCTCCCAGTCTGTACTGGACCCTACCCAGCCTGCGCTCTAGTCTGCCAGTTCCAGTATTCCCCGGTGTGGGTCAACAGCCGTGTCCGGAGTCTGACCTGGAGTAGACCCTGGTTCCTCTGCTCGGTTCCTCCCTGGTGCACTGGCGTCGTATGCCGTCGTGCGACCTTGGTCGGATCGGGCAGATACTTAGTTACGCCCCTCCAGGCACTCTCCGGTTCATGGCACAGTGGAATCACTACATAAACATGCACACGCCAGTCAGTTCGGGCGTGTGCATTACAAGCAGCCTACATTTTCTGCCAAAATGGGAAAGAAAAAGGATGTGTCGGCTGCTGAGAAGCAACAAATTGTGGAGTGTTTAGGTCAAGGCATGACTACAATCAACATTGTGCGATGATCAGGATGAAGGGTCTTGGCAATCAAGAAGTATGTAGCTGATTCACAGTACACACGTGTGCGTGCTGATAAGGGCAAATTGAGGACTCTTTCCTACAGGCAATTACGTCAGGTTAAAAGAGCAGCGGCAAAAAAGCCTTGTCATAGCAGCAGACAAGTTTTTGAAGCTGCTGGTGCCTCCAACGTCCCCCGAACAACAAGATGCAGGGTCCTTCAGAGGTTTGCAGCTGTGCATACGCCATCCTGTCGACCTCCTCTATTCACTTCACACAAGCAGAAACGGCTCCAGTGGGCCAAACATTACATGAAGACTGATTTCAAAACTGTTTTGTTCACGGATGAGTGCCGTGCAGCGCTCGATGGTCCAGATGGATGGAGTGGAGGATGGCTGGTTGATGGACACCCCACGCAAACACGGCTACAGCGCCAACAAGAAGGAGGTGGAGTAATGTTTTGGACTGGAATCATGGGGAGAGAGATTGTCGGCCCCTTTAGGATCCCTGAAGGCGCTAAAGATGAACTCCATAATGTATGTGGATTTTCTCAAACAGCACTTCCTGCCATGGTTCAAGAAGAAGAACCGTGTATTTCACAGCAAGATCATTTTTTTGCATGATAATGCACCATCTCATGCTGCACATAAAACATCTGCATCTCTGGCTGATATGGGCATAAAAGGGGACAAACTTATGGTGTGACCCCCATGCTCCCCTGACCTCTACCCCATTCAGAACCTCTGGAGCATCATCAAAAGGAGTGTCTATGATGGCGGGAGGCAGTTCACATCTAAGCAACAGCTCTGGGAGGGTATTCTGTCCTCATGCAAAACAATTGAAGCAGAAACCATCCAAAACCTGACAAATTCAATGGACGAGAGAGTTCAGAAGCTCCTTTTGAACAAGGGGTCCTATGTGAAAATGTAACATCACCTAGAATAAAGTTTTGAGTTGAAAACTGTTTGATTTCAGTTTCTAATAACCTGCTAATGCTTATAATTTCAAAAATGACCATTTTTTTGGTCTTTATTAAAATGAAAAGGTTGATCGAAAAGTTTGGGGGATCTAAGAGTGTGGCAACCCAGTAGTCATGATTACTTCGAATTCTGACAATATGAGGGTCATGTTGCAGGTAGTGCAGCAAGAAGGCACTTATGTGTCTTGCGCATCTCGGAGCCCCAAAATTATTTTCCGGGCTAGATGCAGCTAAAAATTATTATTAATTTTAAATCTGGTGGAGCTTAGTATAGATGGCCTAATAGGATCAGTTCTGCACGCTGCTACAAAGCCCAAAATATTTTCCAGTCAAGATACAGATAAACATGATTAGCAATTTTAAATCTGGTGGAGCTTATTATAGATGGCCTAATAGAATCAGTGCTGCACACTGCTACAAAGCCCAAATTATTTTCCAGCCAAGATACAGATAAACATGATTAGTAATTTGAAAGCTTAAAACGGTTGGTAGGGTGATTTTAACCAATCATCAAGCTTTTACTCTCCCAAGGATGACACAGGGGTAGAAAAGTCGTTTCGGATCCATGATTTGTTCATCTTTATGAACGTGAGTCTGTCTACATTATCAGTGGAGAGCCGCGTGCGCTTATCTGTCAGCACACCACCAGCAGCGCTGAACACACGTTCAGACAGAACGCTGGCTGCGGGGCATGACAAGATCTCCAAGGCGTAAGTGGTTAGCTCCGGCCATTTATCCAGATTGGAAGCCCAAAAAGAGCAAGGGTCCAGTGACACAGTCATGGCTTCAATGTTTACTTGGAGATACTCCTGTACCATCGTCTCTAGGCGTTGACTATGTGTCAGACTTCTTGTCTCCTGTGGCCTTGCAAAGGATGGGCTAAAAAAGTGGTGAAATGATTCCGCAAAATTGATGTTACCAGCAGATACTGTGGTTCTGTTACGGTTTGAGTGCTGAACACTTGACGGTCCCACGGTTGGCAAGTTGGAACTGTGAGATTCACTACGTGCACCACTGGTGTTTTGTGGAAAAGCACATGTAAGATTCTGCAACAGTTTCTGCTGATACTCCTGCATGCGTGCATCCCTTTCTATGGCAGGAATAATTTCTGCAAATTTACTTTTGTACCGGGGATCTAACAGTGTGGCAACCCAGTAGTCAGGATTATTTCTAATTCTCACAATTCGAGGGTCATGTTGCAGGTAGTGCAGCAAGAAGGCACTCATGTGTGTTGCGCATCCAGGAGCACCAAGTCCCTGTTGTGTTGGTGGCGAGGTAACAATCATGCTTCCTTCCTCTGTCCTCTCCCCCCAACCTCGCACAACAGAAATGTGATCAAGGTCTCCCTCATCTGATGAGTCTTCCATCAGTTCGTCCTCCACTTCTTCCTGGGCTCCTGCACCTTCCTCACTAGTTTGGCTGCTACCATGCGCCCTGGTAAAACCATCTCCCCCACCCTCACATGCCTGCCGCCTTGGTGCTGCCGACCGTCTGGACCTTGCAGATGTTAGCCCTTCCGCATACAACTCCTCCTCCTCTACTTCCTCCACCTCCTCTTGTGCCACCACCTGACTCCGAATTCTGTTTAACACGTGCTCCAGCATGTAAATCACCGGAATAGTCATGCTGATAATGGCATCGTCAGCACTAAACATCTTCGTCGCCATTTCAAAACTGTGCAGAAGGGTGCATAGGTCCCTGATCTGAGACCACTCCTCTAGCGTGATTTGCCCCACCTCTGGATCCCGTTGGCCCAGGCTATACGTCAGAACGTATTGCACCAGGGCTTGTCGGCACTGCCACAGTCGCTGCAACATGTGCAGAGTTGAATTCCACCGGGTAGGCACATCGCATTTTAGCCGGTGAAGTGGCAGGCCCAACGACTTCTGTAGAGATGTAAGTCGCTGAGTTGCGGGATGCGAACGGCGGAAGTGAGCACACAGCGACCGTGCCCTCTGCAGAAGGCCATCTAGTCTGGGATAGTGGGCTAAAAATTGCTGGACAACCAGGTTCAACACGTGAGCCATACAAGGCACGTGTGTGACATTGCCCCGGCGAAGGGCCGCACCCAGGATTGCAGCATTGTCGCACACGGCCTTGCCTGGTTTCAGGTCCAGTGGAGACAACCATTCATGAAATTGGTTCTCCAGAGCTGACCACAACTCCTCAGCTGTGTGACTCACATTTCCCAGACATTTCAAAGTAAAAACCGCCTGATGACGTTGAGCCCTACTGCCAGCATAGTAAGGAGGTGTGCAGGATCCCTTCTGCGCAGTTAGAAAGCTTGTGGCATGACCAGACAGGCTTTCGGTGCAGGTGGAGGACCGAGAGGAGGTTGAGGAGGCAGAAGCAGTGGAGGAACTTTGACATAAAGAGGATTGACGCACAACTCGTGGGGACGGCAAGACTTGGACAGCAGCCCCTTGTCCTGCTGTCACCATAGTTACCCAGTGCCCAGTCAGCGACATGTAACGCCCCTGTCCATGCCTACTCGTCCAAGTGTCTGTGGTGAAATGCACCCTGTCACACACAGAGTTTCTCAAAGAAGCGGTGATGTTGTGTGCGACATGCTGGTGGAGTGCAGGCACACCTTTCTTTGAGAAGTAGTGCCGACTGGGCATCTGGTACTGGGGCACTGCAACGGACATAAGGTCTCGAAAATCCTCTGTGTCCACCAGGCGGAAAGGCAGCATTTCTGTAGCCAAGAGCTTGCAGATGGTGAAATTCAACCTCTTAGCTTTCTCATGGCTAGGAGGAAATGGTCTTTTACTTGTCCACATCTGAGGGACCGAGGGCTGGCTATTGTGCTTACACGGGGTTGATAAGGGTGTCCCCGGCAAACTGCCGGTCTGTGAGGAAGATGCAGGCGGACATGTTAGGTTGCCTTGATCCAAAGGTGGTGCTATCGATGTCGGACAGCGCTCAACACCAGCTGGTGTTACCACCTCCAAAGAAAATGATGACCTGCCAATCACGCTGGCTGTTGCGGGTAAAGAGGTGGCAGGTCTGCGCCCCAAAACAGGTGTGACTGCTGTCCCCCCAGTCACAGAGGATGAAGAGGCCGCGGATGCACAAGATATGGCAGACGGTGGTTGGCCCGGCCGGCTAGGCCGCATTGTAGCACACTGAGCTTCCCACTGCAACTTATGCTTCATGTCCATGTGCCGGTTCATGCATGAAGTACTCAAACTATGTATTTTTTGGCTACTTAGCTTTTGCTGACAAATGTTACAGATAACACGAGTTGGGTCATCTTTATCAATCTGAAAAAATGCCCAGGCTATGCAAGGCTTAGCACCCATGCGACCTGAAGAGCCACCACGACTTGTGGTGAGAGGCAGAGTTGTGTTTGAGGATGCAGTTGTTGACGTGCTTCCAGTACTACATCTCTGTCATCATCACCCTGTGCGTTATCACACCCGTCGTCCTCAGAGCCAACCTGTTCCTGCCCTGACAAAAAACTAAAGTTGTCACTCCAATCAGGTATTTGAGTCTCATCATCGTCTTCCTCATTGTCTCCACCAACAGGAGTTACAGTTTGGGAATGAGGGTCTACATTATGGTCAGAACCTTCTGCGTCTGGTCCTGGATCCGACTCATAAAGATTCTGGGCATCAGTGCAGATCATTTCCTCGTCTGGATTCACAGAAGCGCTGGAGTCGACCTCTGATTCCCAGGCTATAGTATGAGTAAACAGCTCTGCAGACTCAACCATCTGTTCTACCTCATACTCAGACGGGCAGCTGGAGATTTGGGAGCTGTGAGGAAGCAAGTGCGATTGGGGTGACACCTTTGAGGACTGGAGTATTTGTGATGTTGAAGTTGATGTGGAGGAGAGCCCACTTAAAGGAGCACTTGATATCCGTTGAAGCACCTGCTGTTTTTGTGCCTCATCTGGAATTTGTAGCGATTGGCGTGGCCGTAAGAAAGGGATCTTATCACATTGTCCGCTAAAAGAAGTAGACATTTTAGTTTGGCTGGAAGATGGTCTTTCTTCTGCAGATGTTACTGTTGCTTTAACACCTACCCCACGGACACAACCTTTTTTCCCCTTCCCAACACGCCTATTCCCCTTTCCACCAGCAGCAGGCCTTTTTCCACTCATTTTGGTGGTTAACTAATTCACAACTCTGGATTTGTTTGCACAAAAAAACAATGGATGGGAACCGAGCAGAGCTGAGAGGCCAAACTGTGGTATTAGGCCAAAACTATTGGCTGGGTTAGATGCAGAAAAAAATTATATTCAATTTGCAACCTAATAGAGGTCAGTATAGATGGACTAATAGAACAAGTCCCACACACAGCTAGAAGCCCAAATATTTTTTCAGAGGTAGATGCAGAAAAAATTTGTATTCAGTTTGCAACCTGATGGAGGTCAGTATAGATGGACAAATAGAACAAGTCCTACACACAGCTAGAAGCCCAAATATTTTTTCAGAGGTAGATGCAGAAAAAAAATATATTCAGTTTGCAACCTGATGGAGGTCAGTATAGATGGACTAATAGAGAAAGTCCCACACACTGCTAGAAGGCCAAATATTTTTTCAGAGCTAGATGCAGACAAAAAATTATTTTGAATTTGCAACCTGATGGAGGTCAGTATAGATGGACTAATAGAGAAAGTCCCACACACTGCTAGAAGGCCAAATATTTTTTCAGAGCTAGATTCAGATATAAATTATTTTTAATTTGCAACCTGATGGAGGTCAGTATAGATGGACTAATAGAGAAAGTCCCACACACTGCTAGAAGGCCAAATATTTTTTCAGAGCTAGATGCAGAAAAAAATTATATTCAGTTTGCAACCTGATGGAGGTCAGTATAGATGGACTAATAGAACAAGTCCCACACACAGCTAGAAGGCCAAATATTTTTACAGAGGTAGATGCAGATAAAAATTATTTTTAATTTGCAACCTGATGGAGGTCAGTATAGATGGACTAATAGAGAAAGTCCCACACACTGCTAGAAGGCCAAATATTTTCTCAGAGCTAGATGCAGACAAAAAAATATTTTGAATTTGCAACCTGATGGAGGTCAGTATAGATGGACTAATAGAGAAAGTCCCACACACTGCTAGAAGGCCAAATATTTTTTCAGAGCTAGATGCAGATAAAAATTATTTTTAATTTGCAACGTGATGGAGGTCAGTATAGATGGACTAATAGAACAAGTCCCACACACTGCTAGAAGGCCAAATATTTTTTCAGAGCTAGATGCAGAAAAAAATTATATTCAGTTTGCAACCTGATGGAGGTCAGTATAGATGGACTAATAGAACAAGTCCCACACACTGCTAGAAGCCCAAATATTTTTTCAGAGCTAGATGCAGAAAAAAATTATATTCAATTTGCAACCTGATGGAGGTCAGTATAGATGGACTAATAGAATGATGCTATGCCCAAAAGATTTTACTTCACTAGGCGCAGTAAAAAAATTGGTATTCTATACACAGGTGGTATATCTTGCAACACAGATAGGCTACTCCACTGACTAACACACTCTGCAATAGGCCAAAAAGGATTAGCTTTGCTAGATTCAGCCAAATGCTGTGAAAAAAACTTGCACAGCACTGGCACAGACCTGCCTGGCAAAAACTGATAGGAACTGATGTAACCTAGTCCTGAAAAGGACTGCAATTACATTTAGTCTTTACTCCCACAATCTATCTATTTAAGAGCACAGACCTGCCTGATAAAAGTAGTAGGAAATGCTGTAACCTAGTCCTTAAAAGGACTGCAATCACAACTATTCCCTACTCCCAAGCTATCTGTAGATTTGTGCGAAAATTGGCTTGAAATTAACAAGGTATAGCGCACACAGCAACAGCGGTGCTGTCTAACACGCAGCTGCAGCAGTGAGAAAATGGTGGCGACGGGGAAAATGGCTTGGTCTTATAGGGCAAGGACATGTGACATACACTGCCAATGACACATGCCCTTGCTTGTGTGAAAAAAAGCACTTCGCTCCGTGTGTGCGCTGCTGATAGGATGACAGATTGCACCTCCCCACTGTAAATGCGGGAAAGAGAAAAAAAAATGGAGATCTTCATTATTCCTGCAGAGATCCATCCCCTGCCCCTCCCCCCACCCCGCTGTACACTCAAACTGCGTATTAACATTAATTTTCATCATTACTGAGAAAAAATCCAGTTATGATTTTGGTGCACGAACAGTAATCGAACATAACCTCGAACAGCCGAATTTTTCTCAAATCGTTCGTGTTCGCCGAACGGCTCGAACACCGCCCAAAACAGCTCAAATTTGAGATTGGCGAACAGTTCGAGTCGAACAACGCTCATCTCTACTCTCCAAGTCACATCTCACCACCTGTGAACTTGACCCAATCCCATCCCACCTCATCCCTAACCTTAACACAGTCTTCATCCCAACACTAACCCACTTCTTCAACCTGTCACCAACAACTGGTCTTCCCCTCATGCTTCAAACGTGCCTCAATCACAACCATCCTCAAAAAGCCATCCCTTGACCCATCCTCTCTGTCAAGCTATTGCCCCATATCACATGCCTCATAACTTCAGCTGTCCTGCCACTTGTCCTACTGCTCCCTCTTTGACTGCCTCCAATCTGGCTTCCGACCGCACCATTCTACTGAAACTGCCCTAATTAAAGTTATCAACAACCTACTAACTGCAAAATCCAAGCGACACTACTCTGTTCTTCTCCTTCTAGACCTGTCATCTGCCTTCAACACATTAGACCATTTCCTCTTATTACAGACTCTCTCATCTCTTGGCATCACAGACTTGGCCCTATTTTGGATCTCCTCATACCTAACAGACAGGACATTCTGTGTCTCTCACTCACACATCACCTCCTCTTCTCGTCCCCTGTCGGTGTTCCCCAAGGGTCAGTTATAGGACCTCTGCTCTTCTCCATCTACACCTTCGGCCTGGGACAGCTCATAGAGTCTCACGGCTTTCAGTATTGCCTCTATGCTGACGACACACAGATCTTCCTCTCTGGACCTGATATCACCTCCTTACTAACCAGAATCCCACAATGCCTGTCCGCTATTTCATCTTTCTTCTCTGATAGATTCATAAAACTTTAATATGGATAAAACTGAATTCATCATCTTTCCACCATCTCGCTCAATACCCCCATCAATGGCTTTCCACTCTCCTCAGTCCCACAAGCTTGCTGTCTCAGGGTAACACTTGACTCTGAACTCTCCTTCAAACCTCATATCCAAGCCCTTTCCACTTCCTGCCGACTGCAACTCAAAAATATTTTCAGGATCTGCACATTCCTCAACGATGAGTCTGCAAAAACACTAGTTCACGCCATCATCATCTCTCTCTTCGACTACTACAACCTGATGCTCTGTGGCCTCCCTTCTAACACTCTCGTACCCCTGCAATCTATCCTAAACTCTGCTGCCCGACTAATCCACCTGTCCCCAAGCTATTCCCCGGCCTCTCCTCTCTGTCAATTCGTTCACTGGTTCCCCATTGCCCAGAGACTCCAGTTCAAAACCCTAACCATGGCATATAAAGCCATCCACAACCTGTCTCCTCCATACATCTGTGACATAGTCTCCCGGTACATACCTGCATACAACCTCCGATCCTCACAAGATGTCTTGCTCTACTCCCCTCTTATTTCTGATCTCCGCTTCCCACAATTGCATACAAGATTTCTCGTGTGCATCGCCCCTACTGTGGAACGCTCTACCCCAATACATCAGACTCTCGCCTACTGTGGAAATCTTCAAAAGGAACCTCTAGACCCACCTCTTTCGACAAGCCTACAGCCTGCAGTAACCATTGCTCTACCATACCTCTGCATAACCAGCTGTACCCTCACCTACTTTATCCTCACCCATTCCTTGTAGATTGTGAGCTCTCGCGGGCAGGGTCCTCTCTCCTCCTGTACCAGTCGCTGACTCATTTTTGTTCAAATTATTGTACTTGTTGTTTGCAATGTATACCCATTTTAAACATGTAAAGCGCCATGGAATCAATGGCGCTATAATAATAAATGATGATAATAATTTTGTGGGAAAATTTGGCGAAGTTGAATTTCGAAAAATCTGCTCATTACTAATTGGCACTGCTGTAGAGCAGTGAGACTGCAGTTGAAGAGAAGTTTTAGGATATATTATATATTTATTTTTACTCAATATACAGCACCATTAATTCCACAGCGCTTTACAGATATCATAACTATCCCCATTGGGACTCACAATCTATGTTCCCTATCAGTATGTCTTTGGCGTGTGGGAGGAAGCCCAAGCAAATCCGGGCAGCATATGCAAAATCTTTGTAAGGCATAATGTTTCTCCTTGTGGAGAGTGACCTACAGTGTTGGAAAAAAAAATCTTCACACTTGTGTGGCAAAAAAAACAACTTTATATGTAAAATCCACGTCATGATTTCACTTCTTAAACGGGCACACAATGGGGGAGATAATCAAAAAACTGTCTAATAGCAAAACTGGCTTAGTTGACCATAGCAACCAATCAAAGCTCAGCTTTCACTTCTCATACTGCTCTGGTAAAATGAAAGCTGCACTTTGGTTGTGGTGGAATTCTAAGCCAGTTTTTCTATTAGACAGTGTTTGATTATCTCCTCCAATGGGTCACAATAACTTAAAATGGCAGAGTAATCTGGTACTTTGACTTTTGCTAGAGAAGGGGGATTTGGTGATTGTTGTAGCTAGAGATCTGGATGTGTCGAGAGAGGCAATTTATCAACTGAAGTGGTCAGCGGCATCATTGCCTCCTGGGATGGTACTGACGCGCCCCCTGGGCCGTGGGGTACTCGGTGCCGGGCGTTGCTAGGGAAGATGTCACAGTGGCAGTGACCCAGGGCGGTTAGTAAAAAGGGGATATTTACAGGGGAATTAAAGTTCTTATATACAGTTCGTGACGCCACCTGTGGTATGCGGCTAAAGGGAGCCGCCGCTGCAGAGCAAGTCCTCTGGAGCTATTGTTAATGCAGCAGAGTTGGTTTTGCTCTCCACAGGTAGAGCTTAGCTCCAGGGCAGTGTAGACGTTGCTGTTATGGTGTAGTGCAGAGGATGGTGCAGTTAATAATCAGTCCACAACTTAATGGCGGTTTCCTCTTATCTTTACTTGCGGTGGTTAGGCAGACCGGGGCACGGGTACTAGCTGGTAGTAGAGGTCCGAGGGGCCTGGAAGCAAGTTGGGGGATTTGGAAGAACGTTTGCTTAATTTTTGGGTCATTCATCAGTGTGATTACTTTATGCATAATGGAGCCCCTGCCCACACAGCCAAGGTCTTCACAAAGTTTCTCAATGACCATAACATTAACATTTTAGAGTGGCTAGGTAATTCCCATGACCTTGACCCCATAGAAAATTCCTGGAATTTAATGAAAAACAACATTCAAGAGCCACGACCAGGCAACATCAATGATCTGAAAGAGGCACTGAAAACACTGTGGGTAACCATGGACTCAATGTACTTCACCAGTCTTGCTGAATCCATGTCTAAATGACTGCAGAGGGTGATAAAATGTAAGGATGACACGACAAAATGCTAATTGTAACGAAATAGCCACAATAAAACACTTTAAATGTTAAGATTTTGTGGTTTTGTTGAACTTGTAAAGATTTTTTTTGCCGGCACTGTACTGACTCTAGCATTCACTGTTCAGTGCTCCTCTGGGAAATTTAATATGCAAATTGCCTCTTCAGTGAGGAAGAGGACTTGAATTCTATAGCGCCACCTGTTGGAAGCAGCAATCCTGCAGGTCACAATCGACGTTTTAACGAGTCTTGCAGTATGACTTGGGATAAAAGCCAAATGCAGACAGTGTTTCGGGCTATTGGCCCTCACCAGTGCAAAGTATGGGAACTAATTTATCTAGGTGAGAGGCTCTGGACTGAGGTCTAATGGATAATGTTTCTCCTTGTGGAAAGTGACATATATACTTTTGCTCAATCAATCTGAAAGCTGCCTGCACATATTCACTGTTGCACTAAAGCTAAGTTCACATAAATAAAAAGTCAAATTTTCATCCAGAAAAAAGGAAGATTTTTCATCCGTATGGCATCTGTTTTTAAACATTAGCAGAAAATATAATTTACAAAACAAAAAAACATATTTCATATGTTAAGAAATGTAATGTATTTTTAAAAATCGCAAGTTATACAGTTAATATGTATGGGATACAATTTTTTTTGCTCACCTATAGACTTGAAGTCTCATTTGAAATACAGAAAATACTACTGAATGCTGCATTTTCTTCATGTGTATATAAGGCGCACAGGATGGTAGTCATGGTCAAGGAGCTGAATTCCTACACCCTTGCGCCCCACAAATACACAGTGTCCCAGTCCCTTAGTGTGACACTGTCTACAATGCAGTGCACTTAAATACAGGCTGGTAACTTCCATCATTCAAGTCTCGTGGATCAGAAACAGCCACACACAAATCAAGGGACACTCACTTCTTATCAAACAGTCCAGCTTTACTTAACAGTCTGAGTTAAATTGATGTTACATCACAGTATCTTTCCATGTTCTCCGTTAATTCACCCTGAGCTATCCTTTCGTTTAATAGCTCCCTCAACTCCTGGGATACTTCGTCCGGCTTCACAGTTTCCATAAGACCCATCCCATCTCCTTCACAATTTCCTCACCCGGCTTCCACTTTTTGGAAGGGAATAAGGCACGCTTCCCAGTACCTAGTTTGAGTCGTATTCACCGGATGTTACAGGAATATCCGCTGAAGAAATTTGCTGATGTTCTTATAGTGCCAGAACAATTCAGTCCTGGCCTCTGGCCTTGAACTCTCACTTATCCTCAATTTATCTCTCAATCTAATATACAACAGATCTAACCAGGAATTGCTCCCTTTTTAATATGGCCCTTCCACCACTCATGCTGGTCCAGTCCCGAACATACCAACCACATCCAACCATGTGCTCCACTTCCCTCACCCAACATGCCCACCTCAGCATATTCCCCCTTTCTAAATCTAACTATCAGTCTTCTTCTATACTCTATGTCCTCATCTATCTAAAATCCTAAACATTAAACTGTATTCTGTACTTTCCGTAAATCCTATACACAAATAAATTGCATTTTATATTAAGCACAATACATTACATTAACTGAGTACATTAGTGCCTTTAAAACTCTATGCAGTTTCATACATCACAAAAATCGCAAAAATGCAACAAAATCACATACTTTTTACAAACACTGTCTTAAGAGGGAGACGCACATGACAGCCCCTGTCACACCCTTACACGGACATTCAATCTGTGTGAAAAAAGTGGTCATCTGAACAGCGAAATTGATTCTAATGCTGTTTGTGTAAGGTCAGTTTTTCCACGGACTGCACTCAGACTGAAAATATGGTCACGTAAACGTAGCTTAAATGTAAAAGAGCAACGCCTTTGAGGAAAGAGGAAGTACTAGTGATGCTTGCCTCAATTGACTCCTACTACCCATCCATTAGTGTATATAAATTTGGCTTTCATTGTTTTCTTCTGCACGTAAGACATTGTCTTCAAAGGAGGGGGTGATGTATGCCAAATAGTGTTGAGCGAGCACTAAAATGCTCGGGTGCTCGAAGCTCGGGCCGAGCTCACCGTGATACTCGGGTGCTCGATCCGAGCAATGAGCCCAATGTTAGTCTATGCGAGACCCAAGCATTTTTGCAGCGGCACCCCCGGCAGTCTGTGACAGTGCTTAAAAGACATAGGGCAACATGAGGATCGCCCCTGGAAGCATTTCTGACCCCCAGGTCACTGCTGTCAACAACGTGGTCAGAGGTATTAAGCCACTTTTACGGGCTCACAATAAAACGTTCAAAAACAAAACTGAAACGGTTTTCCTGTGAAATATGTTAAGGAATTTCCTTTCCAGGGTAAAGACTTGTGTATAAGGTAAAATAAATAACCAAAAACAAAAATACTCCTCCACACCTTGGGCTATGTTCACAAGTAGCATTTTTCATGCGCTTTTGCACTTTTGTATTGCTTTCAACCGTGACAAATGCATTCACCGGGAAATGTCATTTTAACATTTTACAACCTTATCTGGCCATGTGCTGTGTGACACATGCATACAGTGCTGAAAAGACATGGGAACAGCATGGGGAAGACCCCTGGAAGCATCTGTGACTCCCAGGTCACTGCCTAAAAGTGTGCCCATCAGAAGTGATCCTTGCCGCATCAGAAGATGCAGACTTGCAACTATCCCCGTGCAAGTCCTTTTCCCAGGGCAGTGTTCAATTGTACCTCCCCCATTCCTTGCAATGCAAGCGCAAATATGCTGCCAACCACCCACCCACCCACCCGCAGGCTCCAATACCATACTGCTAGCTTTCACTTGAAATGGGGCCTTTTAGTTTGGAGGAGGCCGGAGCTGGCCACTACCTCATGGCTGCTTCGGCAGCGAGGTATCCATACTCGTTCCCCAGCCGCCCAGCAGCCGGGTGTCCACGCTCGGTCCCCAGCCGCCAGGGGGCGGCCAGGTGTCCATACTCGGTCCCCAGCCGCACCGTGGCCGGGTGTCCACACACGGTCCCCAGCCGCCCCTATTTCTCCTGTCACCTTCCCACACACTTTTCTTTGCCTGGCCAGCTTTAGGGCAGCATTGGACGAGCCCACCAGAGAACCAGACTCCTCCAGTGGGCCCTGGCTTCTCCATCAGGGAAGTTGAGAGTGCCAAGGTGAGGAGCATGATGATGATGAAAGAAGTTAGAATCTGCTTTGTTTCTTGGAATGCAAGTGCATGTATGTAGTAGCAGCTAGGCCTGAGGTGGTCAGCGTTTTGGCACATATCCTACCTCCTCCGAGGATTGCTGGATGTTTTCCTGCTACTATCCCAGTTCTATGACTCCCGTTAAAACAAAGCTTCAGGTAATAAATGATGGATGAGGTGGTGGCAAAAGACAAAGAGCAGGAGGAACAGGTACCATTCACATCAATATCAGGCCAGTCAACCACACATGTCTTGTAGGATATGTTTCTGTACCAAAAGGAGCGGTTCGGCTACACAGTTATAGGGCATACAGTGAGTGCAATGCCTACCAAAAATTTCGAGGCACTCCAATGCCCCTTCGAAGTGACATGGAGGTCAGAGGGCCTTAACTAAACCGTTTTTTCCATTTATAGCAACTGGGTCTCCTGTGCACTGTTGGCCTAAGCAGTGAATGGAAGGCTTTCCAAAAATTATGTGGAACTGCAATGCCGCTTGAAACAGACGTGGATTACAGCATACTAAAAACCTTCTACCCATTATTGGGGAGTGGGTCTCCCTTAGTGTTCGCCTATGCATTGAAAAGCAAAAGCTGACTAAAATTAGGAGGAAATGCAATGCCCGTTGGAAGAGTCATGGAGGTCGCAGAAGCTTAACAAGACGGTTTTAATGCCCCTTGGAAAAGTGGTGGAGGTCGCAGTAGCTTAACAAGACGGTTTGAATGCCCCTTGGAAAAGTGGTAGAGGTCACAGTAGCTTAACAAAACGGTTTTAATGCCCCTTGGAAAGGTGGTGGAGGTCGCAGTAGCTTTAAAAGATGGGTTTAACGCCCCTTACAAGAGCCATACAGTACAGCATCTTAAAAATATTATTCCCATTATTGGGGAGTGGGTCTCCCACAGTCTTTGCTTATGCCTTCCGAGCAAAAGCTGACAAAAATAAAGACGGAGGAACTTTCAGTAATGGCAACACGGACCACGGTCACCCTGGTGGTATAGTGGTGGTGGAGGCTGAGGATAAGGAGAAGAACATAAAACAGCCGAAATGAGGAAGCGTATACCCATGTGTGGGTGTGAAGCGGTGCATGTGAATACACCTCCCGAAATAACACAGTGGATTTGACTTTTTGTTACTCTGCTGTCATTTGGTGGTGATGAGAAGTCTGGCCCAATCCAGCCCTTGTTCATTTTGATAAGGGTCAGCTTGTCAGCATTGTCAGTTGACAGGCGAGTGCGCTTATCAGTTATAATTCCCCCAGCAGCACTAAAAACACGCTCCGATAACACGCTAGTGGCAGGGCAGGCCAGGACCTCCAAGGCATACAGAGCGAGTTCATTCTAAGTGTCCAGCTTGGATACCCAATAATTAAAAGGCACAGAGGAATCACGGAGGACGCTGGTACGGTCGGCAAGGTACTCCTTCACCATCTTTTGAAACTTTCCACTCCTTGTGAGAGTACCCCGCGCCTCAGGGCCTGTAAGCTGGGCGGGTCTCATAAATCTGTCCCAGAACGTTGACCGTGTTCCCCTGCCTCTGCTGGATTGGAGTTGCATCTCTCTCGCCTGTACTCCTCGGTTGAGCAACGAACTGTGACCTCTGCCGCTAGCGTGTTCAGATGGGAATTTTTTTAAGAGTTCTGCAGCAAGGGCCTTCTGGTACTACCCCATTTTTGTAGACCTCTCCACCTCAGGAATAAGAAATTGAAAGTTCTCCTTGTAGCGGGGGTCTAAAAGTGTCACCAACCAGTAATGACTGTCACCCAACATTTTGACAACGCGAGGGTCACGGTTAAGGCAGCGTAACATAAAGTCAGCCATGCGTGCCAGACTGGTGACGGGCAAGATTTCCGTGTCCTCACCAAGATGACGACTGACCATGCTCTCCTCCTCCTCCTCCTCCTCCCCCCTGTCCTCAGGCCACCCACGCTGAACCGACGGTATGACACTTGTACAGGTACTACCGTCTACAGCGAATGATAGCAGCTCCTGTTCTTCCTCCTCCTCCTCCACCTCTCCCTCATTGTCCCCCAATGCATGTTGGGATGAGATGAGGCTGGGCTGTGTGTAATCGCCCAATACGGCTTCTTGATCCATCTCATCATACTCTGGCTGCAATGCCTCCTCTTTAATTCTCTGCAGAGAGCGTTGCAAAAGACAGACAAGTGGGATGCTGACACTAATGATGGTGTCATCGCCACTCACCATCTTGGTGGCCTCCTCAAAGTTTGTCAGGATGGTACATATGTCAGACATCCAGGTCCACTCCTGAGGTCTTATGTGTGGAGTCTGACCTGAATATCGACGGCCTTGTTGCATCTGGTACTCCACAACTGCTGTCTTCTGCTCACAAATCCTTTGCAACATGTGGAGGGTAGAGTTCCAACGTGTGAGGATATCACACACCAGTCAGTGTGCCGGAAGCTGCAAACGCTGCTGCAACAAAGCAAGGTAGGCGGAAGCTGTAGCAAACTTGCGAAAATGAGCTGACAGGCGGCGTACTTTCACGAGCAGATCTGGCAACTCGGGGTACGATTTAAGAAACCGCTGAACCACGAGGTTAAGCACATGAGCCAGGCATGGTAAGTGTATGATCTCACCTCGCCTCAGAGCCGCCACCAGGTTATGGCCATTGTCACACATGACCATGCCGGGATGTAGGTTCAGCGGTCTCAGCCACAGATCTGCATGCTCTTTCACAGCTGTCCACAACTCACAAGCAATGTGAGGTTTATCACCTAAGCTTATGAGTTTCAGCACAGCCTGTTGCCGCTTGGCGGAGGCAGTACTGCAGTGCTTCCAGCTTGTAACTGATGTGGTGATATCTGAGATGGAGGCTGAACATGAGGAGGAGGAGGATGATGCGCAGGAGCTATACACTGTGGGGGCAACTATGACTGACATAGGGCCTGCAATCCTCGGTGTGGGGAGGACGTGTTCCGTCCCAAGGTCCGACTGGGTCCCGGCTTCCACTATGTTTACCCAGTGTGCCGTCAGAGAGATGTACCGTCCCTTGCCACAAGCACTTGTCCACGTGTCAGTTGTCAGGTGGACTCTCCCAGTAACTGCGTTGTTGAGGGCACGGCAGATGCTTTGGGACACGTGCTTGTGTAGTGCGGGCATGGCTCACCGGGCAAAATAGTGTCAGATGGGGACCGAGTACCGAGGGATGGCCACCGCCATAAGATTGCGGAAGGATTCCGTCTCCACCAGCCTAAAAGGCAGCATTTCCAATGCAAGCAGTCGTGAAATGTGCGAATTTAGGACTGTGGCCTGTGGGGCGTTAGCTGCGAATTTCCGCTTTCATTCAAAGGTCTGGGATATGGACAATTGAACGCTGCGGTCGGACGTGGACGTTTATGCTGTTTCTTGAGAAACTGCCATAACAAGTGAAGACTGAGAGGAGGGGGCATCTTTACATGCAGTATTGCCTTGCACACACAACAGGGGGTTCTATTGCACGCACAACAGTGGAAGAAGCAGTGGTGACACCCGCTGACACTGGTCGTGGACCCTGGGTTTCGCCCCACAAAGTTGGGTGCTTTGCTTCCATGTGCCTGATCATGCTGGTGGTGGTCAAGCTGGTAGTTTTGTCACCCCTGCTGATGCTGGCATGGCAGGTGGAACATATGGTCTTTTTGGGGTTATCAGCAGAGTCTTTAAAAGAATTCCAGACTCTGGAAGACCTACCACTTGTACTGGCAACGTCCCTCATGTTGGTGTTACGGGGAACGGTTGCCCGCCTTCTGTCTGCGGCCACCACACTGCTTCTTCCTGCCTGCTGGGGTACTCTGCCTCCCTCCCCCTTTGTGCTGCTGGCCTCACTCTGCATGTCCTCCTGCCACGTTGGGTCAGTTGCTAGATCATCCACCACCTCCTCCTCTTCCACTTGCGCACCACGATGCTCCTCCTCACTTGCTGGCAATTGTGTCTCATCATCGTCCACCTCTTGTGACAAATCTCCTCTTCCACCACTTCAAGAGTATCAGGCGAGGGGCACAAATCTGTAAATGGACCAGTGAACAGCTCTTCAGAGTGTCCAAGTGTGGGATCAATTGCTGTCTGACGACACTCGGCATGGTGGGAGGAAGGAGCATCAGGGTGAGGAGGAGTATGCGGTCGAGACTCACGGCTACTAAGAGTTGACCGTGTGGATGACAGACCGGAGGTGGTGGTGCCCAGGTAACTGAAAGTATTATCTGCTATCCAATTAATAACCTGTTCACACTGATCAGTTCTCAATACTGGTGTTGTTCTGTGCTTCCCTAGTAATTCGGTCAAGAAGTGGGAGCGAGAAGATGTGGCTGTTGGTTGTGGCACATTTTCACCTTGGCCACGGCCCCATCCTCTGCACGAACCATCACCAGAACGTCCACTTCCACATCCCTTGCCATGCGCCTTGCCCATTGTAAAGGAAATAAAATAGCTTACACTTGCATTATCAATGGAAAAAGGGTAATAAAAAGTAGATTAGAACCGAGGAAGAGGAAAACCACAGTTCTATTTCTCTGACCTACACCCGACTCTTTTAAACAATCTGAACAATCAGGGAGAAACTATTACTGTTTTTCTTTACATAAAAAATACCAAAACGTGAATAATAGAGATTTTTTACCATGGGATGGCAAAACCACAGTTATTGTTTACTGGGGTATACCAGACTTTTTTAAATAGATATAATTGCGGCTGAACAGTGAGCGACACACTCAAACTGTGTTATTTTAGATTCCAAAGGCCCAAAACAGGATAGTACAGAGATTTGACCCGTTGAACTGCAAAACCACACTGGGATTTGTCAGGCCTACACCAGACTATTTTCAACAGATATATTTTTGTGTCACAACAGTCAGGATACACTACTGTTTTTCTTTACGGAAAATATACCAAAACCTGAATAATAGAGATTTTTTACCGTGGGATGGCAAAACCACAGTTATTGTTTACTGGGGTATACCAGACTTTTTTAAATAGATATAATTGCGGCTGAACAGTGAGCGACACACTCAAACTGTGTTTTTTTAGATACCAAAGGCCCAAAACTGGATAGTACAGAGATTTGACCCGTTGAACTGCAAAACCACACTGGGATTTGTCGGGCCTACACCAGACTATTTTCAACAGATATATTTTTGTGTCACAACAGTCAGGAGACACTACTGTTTTTCTTTACGGAAAATATACCAAAACCTGAATAATAGAGATTTTTTACCGTGGGATGGCAAAACCACAGTTATTGTTTACTGGGGTATACCAGACTTTTTTAAATAGATATAATTGCGGCTGAACAGTGAGCGACACATTCAAACTGTGTTTTTTTAGATACCAAATGGCCCAAAAGTGGATAATACAGAGGTTTGAACAGTGGAAGTGCAAAACAACACTTCTGTCTCTCTAGCCTACACCTGACTATTTTCAACAGATATCTTTGTGTCTGAAAAATCAGAGACACGCTTTTTTTTGGGGGGGGGGGGACACCAAAAGGTTAATAAGACGGGTATTTGTACAGTGTGAAGGAGGAGAAAAAAAAGAGGATTTAGATTAAAAAAAAAAAAGGATTTTTCCTGTCCCCTGAGACCTGGAGCTAAGTCCAGCAATTTCAGCCACAGGAGCAGCACACAGGACTGTAATGCAGCGTTTGCTGGTATAACCACTGCGTCTCCTATACAGCCTGCCTGCCTGCTATCTGGGATGAATATTAGTCCTGAGAAGGACTGTTTGTTTGATCTGGCAGCCTTTACAGACCCTACACTAACTATTTCGCAGTTTATATCTCTCCCTAAATCAGCAGCGCTGTCCCTATGACTCGCCCCCTGGGCCTGTGTTGTGCTGCTGCTGTGCAGGGGGAATACTAGGAGCCGGATCGCTGGGGGTTGTAGTTCTCCGTGGCGGTGACCCGGTCCGTGCCCAGGGTGGTCAAACCAGTGGCAGTCTATTTCTATTGTAATAAGTGTCCGACTACGCCACCCGTGGATTGCGGTCAGTGGGGACCGCCGCTGCGCTGCCGACCGCTGAGGCTGATGTTGGTTGCGCAGCTGAGTATGGGATAACTCCCCACGGGAGGAGTATTGCCTCAGGGCAGCTAATGTGGATGATGGTGGTAGTGATGGTGTGAGTGTCCCAGTACTGATGGTGCTGGTGCGGCGATGAAACACAGAGACTTGTAATTGCAGTTTCCAAAGCTTTACTCACGGTTGTTATTCAGGTCAATGCTGCAGGCGATGACTGCCCAAGCCGTGCTGCGTCCACCAGGTGAGGGACTCGGTCAACTCCCAGGCAATTCCAGAGCGTGGTTCAGAGCTCCCCTCTCTTCCTTTCTACTGGCCGTCCCCACCAGTGACCCACCTTTGTCCTCGGGCCTTCTGTTGGCGAAACCTCTCCCGGTTTCCCTGACCCTATGCGGTATGCCTTTCTGGTGGATGTAGTGAGGGGTCGCACCAAGATGTGGTCACAACCTCCGGTTTTGGCTGAGGATTAGTCGCCTCCACCAATTTGGGTTCCGGTACCCTATTCTGCCAACCCTTCACCCAGTATCTCCTCTGGGCATATGGGGTTCCTTCTGCCTTGGTGTCTCTGGGCCTTTCTCTGTGTTCTTTGCTTCCTTTCTCCTCTGTTCCAGTTCCTTTCTTACTTTCCTTTCTGTTCCTCCTCCTCTCTCTCTCTGTTGCTTCTGGCCTCCACTCCAGGCCTGCCTCTGGAGCTGGGCCCAGATTGAGCCACAGCTCCCCGTCAGCCCTCTCTGGCTGAGCTGCTCTAGTCTTCTCCTCCTGCCTGAACTGAACACTGATCTAAGATGGTGCCCACCTTATATACCTCCCTCTATGTGTGAGCCCAGGTGACTAGCAACCAATGGGCTCCTACCTATGCCCAGAAACCCACCCCTATCTGCTCCTACACCACTGGGTGTACTTTCCCCTCCCCACTCCAGCCAGGAACAGAAGCTGTCGTGCCTGCACTCTGTCTAGTGGGAGCACCGTTGGTCTGTTCCTCGGAAATGGGGTGTGTGTGGTGCATGCAGCTTACTGAGTCCTGGTCCACACTCCCTCCTTACCCGGGAGTGGAATATCACACCTCTGGACTGAGGTGCAATACCCCTGTAGCAGCCGAGCCCTCGGGGTGCTACACCTACACTGTCTGATCCGGAGCGACTGTGTCCAAGATGGCGGCACCCGGTTTTAAATACTCGAGGTGACGCTGTGCGGCCAGCCAATCACTGTAATGCCCACAACCAACATTGCTGCGGCATTACAGTGAATGGCTGGCAATCCCTGCATGTTCATTGGCTCTGTAAAGAGCGCCAAACATGCAGGGCGGAGACCCGAGCTCCCGCCCGAGTAACCCGGAAATGCTCGGTGCTCGCCGAACATCCCGAGTAGCGTGATGCTCGTGCGATTACCGAGCAGTGTCGAGCATGTTCGCTCAACACTAGTAAATACTGTTGAAAAAAATCATTTAGCGTATTGGCTTTTTCCTCATCCTCATCCACCATTTCACCCAGACTATTTTTAATGGGGCCAACACAATAATTTTTTAGTTTCTTACTATTTATGTAGTTAAAGAATATTTTGGGATTATTTTTACTTTCCCTGGCAATGAGTCTTTCTGTCTCAATCTTTACTGCCTTGATTTGGTTTTTACAGAATTGATTTAATTTTCTGTATTTATTTAATGCTTTTTCACTACCTACTTGCTTTAGTTCTCTAAATGCTTTTTTTTTGTCACCTATTGCACCCCTTACAGCTCTATTTAGCCACACTGGTTTCCTCCTGTAGCATCGGCGTCTCTGCTCCCTGCCAGGCAGAGACGCCGTCCCTCTCACCGCCGCGCTCCCCGCCTTGCGTCCTCCAGCGCTCCTCTTCCTGCTGATGCCGGCGCATGCAGCTTTACGGGCACTGTGCTTAGGGAGTGCGCGCCGCCCTAAGGAGTCCCCGGACAATTGCCGGAGGTCCTCCCACATATAAAGCACCTCCTCCAATATGGAGGTGCCCGAGCAATAGTTGATGCACAGTGTTCTTACCTCTGCTTCAGCCCTCAGGTCCCGCTGTTAGCCTGGCTACTAGTCCTGCCCGCCAGCCTGACTATCTGTCCTGTCCGCCAGCCTGACTACTCTCCAGCCCGACAGTCTGTCTTCCATTCAGTCCTCCAGTCTTTCTATCGGCTTCGCCCGCCTGCTTACCTGGAAGCACCTGCTTGTTACCTGTCAGCCTACCTGGAGGCTCCTGCCCGTCACTTGCCGTGACCACCTGTCTGCCTACCTGGAGGCTCCTGCCTGTCACTTGCCGTGACCACCTGTCTGCCTACCTGGAGGCTCCTGCCCGTCACTTGCCGTGACCACCTGACAGCCTACCTAGAGACTTCTGCCTGTCACTTGCCATGACCACCTGTCAGCCTACCTGGAGGCTCCTTCCCGTCACTTGCCGTGACCACCTGACAGCCTACCTAGAGACTTCTGCCTGTCGCCTGCTGTCTCTGTCAGTTCTTCTACCCGGATCTCTCGTCAGCCAGCCTGCTGTGCCCATCTGCAGTATCTGTCAGTCTCAGCCATCTGACCCGTGGGACTCACCTGCTCTCTTACAAGGTCGTCCCCAGAGTAACACCTGGTCCCTCTGCTCGGTTCCTCCCTGGTCACGGAGTCGTTAGCCGCCGTACGACCTGGGTCGGTCCGAGTTGATACTTAGTTACGCCCCTCTGGGTCCCTCATTGCACCGCAGCACAGAGGTTCCACCACCCGGATTCGTAACACCTCCTATTTATAGCATGGCTATTCCCATAGGGTATATATTGTGCACAGGTCCTATTCAGAATGCTAATAAATGTCTCCCATTTGCTTTGTGTAGTTTTATGTCTCAGGATATTGTCCCAGTTTATTGCACTAAGATCATCTCTCAACCATTGGAAATTTGCCTTCCTGAAGTTTAGTGTGCTTGCAACCCCTCTACTGCACATCTTATTAAAGGATAAATGAAAACTTATTATTTTGTGATAACTATTACTCAAGTGACCCCCAACTCGTATATTTGATATGCGGTCTGACCTGTTGGTTAATATTAGGTCTAGCAGTGCCCCCCTTCTTGTTGGGTCCTGAACCAGTTGTGAAAGGTAATTGTCTCTCAAAGTTGTCAAAAACTTATTACCTTTGCTGGAACTACAGGTTTCTGTTCTCCAATGTATTTAAGGGTAGTTGAAGTCCCCCATAATAATGACTTCTCCTTGAGTCGCTGCTTCATCTATTTGCTTTATGAGGATATTCTTTGCTGTTTCCATTATTTTTGGAGACTTATAACAAGCCCCTATCAGTAATTTATTATTTTTCTCCCTCCCCTTATCTCCACCCACAGGGACTCTACATTTTCATTAGATTCACATATATTCTCACGCAAGTTGGGTTTTATACATGATTTTACATGTAACCACACCCCCCCCTCGCTTGTTTGTACTGTAATTTCTGAACACACTATAGCCCTGTAAATTAACTGCCCAGTCATGGCTCTCATCCAGCCATGTTTCAGATATCCACACCAAGTCATAATTATTTTCCAACAAAATTAATTCTAATTCCTCCATTTTGTTGGTGAGGCTTCTGGCATTAGTGTACATGCATTTTATGTAGCTCTCTGTACCTCTATTCCTTCTTACTATATTGACTCTTCTAATCCCACCCCCAATTTCTTTATTTGTGCCCAGGTCACAATCTGCACTATAACCTCCCCCCCCAATCCCTAGTTTAAACACTCCTCGAACCTTCTAGCCATTTTCTCCCCCAGCACAGCTGCACCCTCCCCATTGAGGTGCAGCCCGTCCCTAGCGTAGAATCTGTAGCCAACTGAGAAGTCGGCCCAGTTCTCCAGGAACCCAAACCCCTCCTTCCTACACCAGTTCCTGAGCCACTTATTTATCTCCCTAATCTCCCGTTGCCTCTTTGGCGTGGCACGTGGTACAGGTAGTATTTCAGAGAATACGACCATGGAGGTCCTTGCTTTAAGCTTGCAGCCTAATTCCCTGAAATCATCTTTAAGGACCTTCCACCTACCTCTAACTTTGTCATTTGCGCCAATGTGCACCATGACCGCTGGGTCCTCACCAGCCCCTCCCAGTAATCTGTCAACCCGATCAGCGATGTGACGGACTCGAGCGCCAGGTAGGCAGCACACTGTTCGACAATCCCTGTCTTTGTGACAGATTGCCCTATCTGTTCCCCTAATAATTGAGTCCCCAACTACCAGCACCTACCTGGCCTGCCCTGCTCTCCCATTTCCCCCCTTACTGGAACTGACACTCCTCCGGCTTTCAGAGGACATGTCTTGCTGCAGCAGTGCTACCCCTGTACCAACACCCCCCTCATCTGCCAACTTTGCAAACTTATTGGGGTGTGCCAGATCAGGACTAGCCTCCCTGGCACTCTTCCCTCTACCCCCCCTTCTAACTATCACCCAGCTAGCTGCCACACAGTCCTGCAGCTCCCTACTACCACCCTCCCCCACATCTACCCCAGGGAGCAGCTGCTCAGTGAGCAGCAGACTCCTTTTCATATTGTCAATGGATCTCAGTGTTGCCAGCTGCTCATTTAGATCCAGTACCTGGGCTTCCAAACGCGCAACGTGCACACATCTCGCACAGCAGTATGCATCCACGACCGGCTGTTCAAGGATTGCATGCATGTGGGAAGATGTACACTGGATAGCATTGTCAATAATGGAGCTCATGAACTCTTCAGCATTGTGCGGTTTGTCACCTAAGCATATCAGCTTCAACACAGCCTGTTGCCGCTTGGCTGAGGCAGTGCTGCAGTGCTTCCAGCTTGTGACTGTCATCTGTGACTGTGGTCATTTCGGAGATGGAGGCTGAAGAGGAGGAGGAGGCTGAGGAGGATGAGGTGCAGGAGCTGTAGACTGTTGGGGAAGCCTTGATTGACCTAGGGCCTGCAATCCTTGGTGTCGGGAGGACGTGTTCCGTCCCAATGTCCGACTGGGTCTCGGCTTCCATTATGTTAACCCAGTGTGCCGTCAGTGAGATATACGGTCCCTGTCCACAAGCACTTGTCCATGTGTCCGCAGTTAGGTGGACTTCCAAGTAACTGTGTTGTTGAGGGCATGGCTATTGTTTTGGGACACGTGCTTGTGTAATGCAGGGACCGCACACCCAGAGAAATAGTGGCAGTTGGGGACCGAGTACCGAGGGATGGCCACCGCCATCAAGTTGCACAATGCTTCCGTCTCCACGAGCCTAAAAGGCAACATTTCGAGCGCAAGTAGTCTTGAAATGTGGGAATTTAAAAGTGTGGCCTGTGGGGCGTTGACTGCATATTTGCACTTGCGTTCAAAAGACTGGGGCATGGACAACTAAACGCTGCACTGGGACAAGGACGTAGACATGCTTCCTGATGCTGCTACTTGAGAGTGTGCAACGACAGATGCAGGGCAGGAGGCATCTTCGCATGCACCATGGACAGGGGATTGGCTTGCATGCTCAACAGCGGAAGAAGCAGTGGTGCCACCCGCAGACACTGTTGCTTGACCCTGGGGTTCGGCCCACAAAGTCGGGTGCTTTGATGCTGTGTGCCTAATCATGCTGGTGGTGGTCAGGCTGGTAGTGCAAATGGCCTTTTTGGGGTTATCAGCAGAGTCTTTAAAAAACAACCAGACTTGGGAACACCAAACAGTTGACCTGGCAACTACCTTCGTATTGGTGCTAAGGGGAACTGTTGCCTGCCTTCTGTCTGCGGCCACCACACTGCTTCTTCCTCCCTGTTGGGGTGCTCTGCCTCAGTCCCCCTGTGTGCTGCTGTCCTCGCTCTGCATGTCCTCCTGCCAGGTTGGGTCAGTTACTATATCATTCACCACCTAGTCTTCCACTTCCGCACCCTGTTCCTCCTCCTGACTTTCGGGCAATTGTGTCTCATCATCGTCCACCTCTTGTGACACTTTCTCATCATCACCTTCATGTGACCGTGGCTGCTCAAATATTTGGGCATCGCTACATGCGATTTCCTCTTGCCCCGCTTCAAGTGGACCGGGCGAGAGGCCCGAATCTATAAATGGAAAAGTGAACAGCTCTTTGGAGTGTCCAAGTTAGGGATCAGTTGTCTCCGGGCTCGCGGCATGGTGCAAGGAAGGAGGATCAGAGTGAGGAATATGCAGTCCAGACTCACGGCTACTGAGACCGTGTGAGGGTGGTGGTGGTGGTGGCAAAGTGACTGGAAGCATTATCCGCTATCCAACCAACAACCTTTTGACACTGCTCTGGGTGGTGTGTTGCGGTCCCCTAGGAATTGGGACAGGAAGGTCGGGCGAGAAGATGTTGGTGTTTGTTGTGGCACAATTTCAGCTTGCTCTTGGCCTCTGCCTCGGTCTCTGCATGCACCATCACCATCACGTCCAGTTCCCATTCCCTTGCCACGCGCCTTGCCCATTGTAAATGGCGGGCAATATTTTAGATGCTCACTACTAGAGATGAGCGGTGTTCGAATCGAACTGTTCGCCAATTTCAAATTCGAGCTGTTTTGGACAGTGTTCGAGCCGTTTGACGAACCTGAACGATTTGAAAAAAATCCGGCTGTTCGAGGTTATGTTCGATAACTGTTCGTGCACCAAAATCGTAACTGGATTTTTTCACAGTAATGCTGATAATGAATGTTAATACACAGTTTGAGTGTACAGCGGGGCGGGGGGAGGGGCATGGGATGGATCTCTGCAGAAATAATGAAGATCTCCATTTTTTTTTCTCTTTCCCGCATTTACAGTGGGGAGGTGCAGTCTGTCAGCCTATCAGCAGCGCACACACGGAGCGAAGTGCTTTTTTTCACACAAGCAAGGGCATGTGTCATTGGCTGTGTATGTCACATGTCCTTGCCCTATAAGACCCAGCCATTTTCCCCGTCGCCACCATTTTCTCACTGCTGCAGCTGCGTGTTAGACGGCACTGCTGCTGCTGTTAGCGCTATATTGTGTAACTGAATTGCAAGCGAATTTTCTCTTAAATAGACAGAAAGGTTTAGGGAGTAGGGACTAGTTTGTAATTGTAGCCCTTTTGAGGGCTAGGTTACATCAGTTCCTATCACTTTTTGCCAGGCAGATATGTTTTAGTGCTGAGCAAGTGTTTTTCACAGCATTTGGCTAAATCTAGCTAAGCAACTCCTTTTGGGCCTCTTGCAGTGTGTGTTAGTCAGTGGAGTAGCATATCTGTGTTGCAAGCTACACCACCTGTGTATGTAATACAAATTTTTTACTGCACCTAGCCAAGTAAAACCTTTTGGGCATAGTAGCAGTGTGTGGTACTCATTGTATTAGGCCATCTATACCAAGCTCCACCAGCTTTGAAATTAATAATAATTTTTAGCTGCATCTAGCCCGGAAAATAATTTTGGGCATAGTAGCAGTGTGTAGTACTCATTGTATTAGGCCATCTATACCAAGCTCCACCAGCTTTGAAATTAATAATAATTTTTAGCTGCATCTTGCCTGTAAAATAATTTTGGGCATATTAGCAGTGTGTGGTACTCATTCTATTAGGCCATCTATACTAAGCTCCACCAGCTTTCAAATTACTAATAATTTTTAGCTGCATCTTGCCTGGAAAATATTTTTGGGCATATTAGCAGTGTGTGGTACTCATTCTATTAGGCCACATATACTAAGCTCCACCAGCTTTCAAATTCCTAATAATTTTTAGCAGCATCTTACCTGGAAAATAATTTTGGGCATATTAGCAGTGTGTGGTACTCATTCTATTAGGCCATCTATACTAAGCTCCACCAGCTTTCAAATTCCTAATAATTTTTAGCTGCATCTTGCCTGGAAAATAATTTTGGGCATATTAGCAGTGTGTGGTACTCATCCTATTAGACCATCTATACTAAGCTCCACCAGCTTTCAAATTCCTAATAATTTTTAGCTGCATCTTGCCTGGAAAATAATTTTGGGCCTGTAGCAGTGTGTGGTACTCATTGTATTAGACCATCTATACCAAGCTCGACCACCTGTGTATCTAATAAAATTGTTTTACTGCTTCTAACCCAGCCAATCCTTTTGGGCTAGTACCACAATTTGGCTACTCAGCTCTGTTCGGTTTCCATCCATCGTTTTTTGTGCAAACAGCTCCAGAGTTGTCAATTAGTTAACCACTAAAATGAGTGGCAAAAGGCCTGCTGCTGGTGGAAAGGGGAATAGGCGTGTTGGGAAGGGAAAAAAAGGTTGTGTCCGTGGGGTAGGTGTTAAAGCAACAGTAACATCTGCAGAAGAAAGACTATCTTCCAGTCAAACTAAGATGTCTACTTCTTTTAGTGGACAATGTGATACGATCCCTTTCTTATGGCCACGCCCATCGCTACAAATTCCAGATGAGGCACAAAAACAGCAGGTGCTTCAAAGGACATCAAGTGCTCCTTTAAGTGGGCTCTCCTCCACCTCAACTTCAACATCACAAATACTCCAGTCCTCAGAGGTGTCACCCCAATCGCACTTGCTTCCTCACAGCTCCCAAGTCTCCAGCTGCCCGTCTGAGTATGGGGTAGAACAGATGGTTGAGTCTGCAGAGCTGTTTACTCATACTATAGCCTGGGAATAAGAGGTCGGCTCCAGAGCTTCTGTGAATCCAGACGAGGAAATGATCTGCACTGATGCCCAGAATCTTTGAGTCGGATCCAGGACCAGATGAAGAAGGTTCTGAGCATAATGTAGACCCTCATTCCCAAACTGTAACTCCTGTTGGTGGAGACAATGAGGAAGACAATGATGAGACTCAAATACCTGATTGGAGCGACAACTTGAGTTTTTTGTCAGGGCAGGAAGAGGTTGGCTCTGAGGACGACGGGTGTGAGAACACACAGTGTGATGATGACGAGGTTGCAGATCCCACTTACTGTCAACCCACAGTCAGCCAGTCGATGAGGTCAGTAGAGGAGGTGGAGGAGGATGCTAGTGACGATGAGGTCAGGTTGCACCTTCCTGGACAGACACGTAGTACTGGAAGCACGTCAACAACTGCATCCTCAAACACAACTCTGCCTCTGACCACAAGTCGTGGTGGCTCTTCAAGTCGCATGGGTTCTAAGTCTTGCATAGCCTGGGCATTTTTTCAGATCGATAAGGATGACCCAACTCGTGTTATCTGTAACATTTGTCACCAAAAGCTAAGTAGAGGCCAAAAAATCCATAGTTTGAGTACTTCATGCATGAACCGTCACATGGATATGAAGCATAAGTTGCAGTGGGAAGCTCACTGTGTTACAAGGCGGCCTAGCGGGCCGGGACAACCACCATCTGCCCCACCTGTGTCATTCTGGGGAGACTAAAAGCTTGAGGATTTTGGAAAATCACCTAACCAACCATTTTAAGCAACTCTGGGACAATTGATGCCACTTAAGTGGTGTCTGTGCCACAATTTTGGGAAAAAATGGAGACTCTTTTTGGAGTCCCCTTGCTGTGTTTTACATGACGTTGCCATCGTCAATTCCAGGTGGGTCGGGTCTCTCCCCCCCCCTTTTAACCGTAAGAAACTACATACACTATGGCTTGGGGTAACATAGATGGTTGAGTCTGAAGAGCTGTTTACTCATACTATACATGAACAGTGAACCGAACAGAATGGTATAACATTAATAGCATCTTAAATGCTAGGGATACTCCCAACTGGACACATCTCCTATAAATGAATGGAGTATAAATCCCACAAGACAAAAAAATTACTAAAATATAAATTTTATTAAATTGCAATATAAAAAGAGAGACACACACAATTTGCTTAAAACAGTAAATAGATCCCTGGGGTAAGAATCACACGAAATCAGTTTGGCAAATAGATCTGGGTTCAGATGGTGTCATTAAGGAAATATAGAAAGTATATATGGAGACAGGCACTAACGAGATATATCGCAAGTCCTCAGTCCACAGCAACAAAATCTATATGTGTAGGATATCAAGGTCCAAACATATGAAAAAGGTAAGCCACACTATGCTAATTCTGAGAAAAACATACATTATAAATATATGTGGCAAGGAACATCATCCTCCTTCAAATGGAATAAAGGATAGTGTAAGCTGTACATAATAGACTATCCCATAAAGTTATATGCCATAGAATTAATACAAATTATATGATACAAACTCCTAAATGACTCACCCATCTGTGTAGTAACCCCTATGCCGCACTGAGGCCCCGACGCGCGTTTCGCGTGTTGCTTCTTCTGGAGGCTGTGATAGAGCGTGTGGATCGCCATTTTTAAATGCCCAGGATAATTAGGATACCGGTGTCAATGCCGGTGTATGCGGCGCGTGCGAGAGTTAACGCCCCCCCGAGACGCGTCATATCCGGCCATTTCCTGTCGGGGCCGTGGGCCGGAACAATGCGTTCCAGTGACGTCAAAGGCCCACCTCCCCATCATACGGAAGCCTTAATGACGCGACGGGCCGGGGCGGGCCTACGCACGCGCAGCTCAGCAGTAGACAACGTAGGAAGGGAATAGCAACTGGGCAAGTATAATAATACATACAGGCTATACACTCGGTGACAGTATATATCGCACAACGTGAACACCCATTGTGTATACCATCAAGACATACGGAAATGAAAATAGCCATCATAAGTTATCCATCCATAATTTTCTAATACCCACATCTCATAATCCAAAAAATTAATTAAATACAAATATATATATCTTCTGTATCTTCAATGGGACTTTTTAGTGTAGATCATAATATATTGATGGTATCCAGGATTTGACATGTAGGGGATTCATTTCGTCCATATTAAGAGGAGTATGTCCAGATAAAGTTGAAATCAGTCCAATTATGGTCCGAGTATGTACCCAAAAAACAAATATACTAAAAGAAAAAAACAATGAAACAAATAATAATTTAAAATCCACACATAAAAAAGGGAGAGAGAAGAAAACAAAAAAGATGACAAAAAAGATCAATCTACAAATAAGGAGCAAAACTATTGAGCTCATTGAGACCCCTAGGGGTCACAGTATCCAGGACAGCTATCCAGCGGCACTCCAGCTGCGCCAAAATGCGCTTGCGATCCCCACCCCGACTACCGAGGTGTATCTGATCAATGCCTCTAAATTTGAGGCAAGAGGGGTCACAGTTGTGGCGCAGCTTGAAGTGCCGCGGGACAGTCTTCAGTAACGTTAAATCAGAGACCTCACGTGCCGCCAGTATGGCTCGCACGTGTTCTCTCACTCGAACCCGAAATTCCCTAGATGTAAGCCCCACATAACTCAAATTGCAGGAACATTGGGCCATATAAATAATATGCGTGGAGCTACAGGAAATATGACGGGTAATCTTAAAGTTCCGTGCGCCATCCGTGGATGAAAATGTCATGGCCCTCTCTATATTCCTGCAAGCCAAGCAGGAACCACACGGATAGCAACCCCACTTTGGTTTTCCAACTCCAAACAAAGTAGTTGAAGGGGCGACATAGTGGCTTCTTACCAAAGAGTCTTTTAAACTTTTACCCCGCCTTGCTGTCATTAATGGTCTCTCAGGTAAGATTTGATTAAGTGTCGGTTCCGTTTTTAATATGGGCCAGTGTCTAGATAAGATCTCACGTATTTCCCACCACCGGTTATTATAGGTAGAGAAGGGAGGGAACGTGGTGATCTGGCCAGTCGCGAAATATGAGAAGGAGGCTTTCAGACAACTTCGGGACAGAGCCTCCTATATCTCTCTATCTAATAATCCATTAACAACCTTTATGGCTGAACTTCTTGACATTCTGGAACGAGCTTATGAGCAGGGTATTATTCCTAAAAAGATCTTTGATGGCCTATGCACTAAATTTCCAGTGACCCCAACATTTTATTTGCTACCTAAGGTCCATAAGAACCTTACGGACCCCCCAGGGCGCCCCATTGTCTCTGGCATTGGAGGGCTGTGTGATCCAGTTTGTAAGTTCATTGAACATTATCTTCATCCACTGGTGGAGACGCTGCCCTCCTATGTCAGGGACACTGGTGACGTCCTGAGGAAAATAGAGGGTTTGCATTTGGATACGGATATGACCCTGGTGGCTATTGATGTGGAGTCACTTTATACGAGCATAGGTCATGATGATGGCTTACGAGCCGTTGATTTCTTCCTGGAGTCTAGTGATTTAAATGCCCCACTTCGTGCACTGTTGATGGAATTACTACAATTTATATTGACTCATAATTTTTTCATTTTTAAAGATAGGTTTTTTCTTCAGAAACGCGGCACTGCGATGGGCGCGGCGTGTGCCCCATCGTACGCTAATCTCTTTCTCGGCTTTTGGGAGAGGGAGATTTTCGAGGATGGGGTGGGCGCCGCCTCCCATGCGCAGTGCTGGTATAGATATATTGACGATATTTTTTCTATTTGGCAGGGTCCCGAGCCTGAGCTACATGAGTTTATCTCCTCCTTAAATCATAATGATCGGAACATCAAACTTACATATAAGCACAATCGGAGTGAAATTGAATTCTTGGACATTAAGATTATTGTCCAGCAGGATGGCAGGATGGAGACCGATGTCTTCCGTAAGGAGACATCGGTCAATTCTTTGTTGCATGCTACTTCAGCACATACTTCATCTACCATCCGAGCCATCCCTGTAGGACAATATCTAAGAATGAAACGCATTTGCTCTTCAGAGGTGGCTTTTGAGGCTCAGGCTCGGGACCTTAACCATAGATTTCGGGACCGTGGATACAGTGCACGAAGTATCAAAAGGGGCTATAGACGTGCAAGGAGGACTCCACGAGTCTCCCTCCTAGTAAATACAACAAAAAAACAGGAGGAGAGAGACTCTCCCATTAGATTTATTTCTACCTATAATAACCGGTGGTGGGAAATACGTGAGATCTTATCTAGACACTGGCCCATATTAAAAACGGAACCGACACTTAATCAAATCTTACCTGAGAGACCATTAATGACAGCAAGGCGGGGTAAAAGTTTAAAAGACTCTTTGGTAAGAAGCCACTATGTCGCCCCTTCAACTACTTTGTTTGGAGTTGGAAAACCAAAGTGGGGTTGCTATCCGTGTGGTTCCTGCTTGGCTTGCAGGAATATAGAGAGGGCCATGACATTTTCATCCACGGATGGCGCACGGAACTTTAAGATTACCCGTCATATTTCCTGTAGCTCCACGCATATTATTTATATGGCCCAATGTTCCTGCAATTTGAGTTATGTGGGGCTTACATCTAGGGAATTTCGGGTTCGAGTGAGAGAACACGTGCGAGCCATACTGGCGGCACGTGAGGTCTCTGATTTAACGTTACTGAAGACTGTCCCGCGGCACTTCAAGCTGCGCCACAACTGTGACCCCTCTTGCCTCAAATTTAGAGGCATTGATCAGATACACCTCGGTAGTCGGGGTGGGGATCGCAAGCGCATTTTGGCGCAGCTGGAGTGCCGCTGGATAGCTGTCCTGGATACTGTGACCCCTAGGGGTCTCAATGAGCTCAATAGTTTTGCTCCTTATTTGTAGATTGATCTTTTTTGTCATCTTTTTTGTTTTCTTCTCTCTCCCTTTTTTATGTGTGGATTTTAAATTATTATTTGTTTCATTGTTTTTTTCTTTTAGTATATTTGTTTTTTGGGTACATACTCGGACCATAATTGGACTGATTTCAACTTTATCTGGACATACTCCTCTTAATATGGACGAAATGAATCCCCTACATGTCAAATCCTGGATACCATCAATATATTATGATCTACACTAAAAAGTCCCATTGAAGATACAGAAGATATATATATTTGTATTTAATTAATTTTTTGGATTATGAGATGTGGGTATTAGAATATTATGGATGGATAACTTATGATGGCTATTTTCATTTCCGTATGTCTTGATGGTATACACAATGGGTGTTCACGTTGTGCGATATATACTGTCACCGAGTGTATAGCCTGTATGTATTATTATACTTGCCCAGTTGCTATTCCCTTCCTACGTTGTCTACTGCTGAGCTGCGCGTGCGTAGGCCCGCCCCGGCCCGTCGCGTCATTAAGGCTTCCGTATGATGGGGAGGTGGGCCTTTGACGTCACTGGAACGCATTGTTCCGGCCCACGGCCCCGACAGGAAATGGCCGGATATGACGCGCCTCGGGGGGGCGTTAACTCTCGCACGCGCTGCATACACCGGCATTGACACCGGTATCCTAATTATCCTGGGCATTTAAAAATGGCGATCCACACGCTCTATCACAGCCTCCAGAAGAAGCAACACGCGAAACGCGCGTCGGGGCCTCAGTGCGGCATAGGGGTTACTACACAGATGGGTGAGTCATTTAGGAGTTTGTATCATATAATTTGTATTAATTCTATGGCATATAACTTTATGGGATAGTCTATTATGTACAGCTTACACTATCCTTTATTCCATTTGAAGGAGGATGATGTTCCTTGCCACATATATTTATAATGTATGTTTTTCTTAGAATTAGCATAGTGTGGCTTACCTTTTTCATATGTTTGGACCTTGATATCCTACACATATAGATTTTGTTGCTGTGGACTGAGGACTTGCGATATATCTCGTTAGTGCCTGTCTCCATATATACTTTCTATATTTCCTTAATGACACCATCTGAACCCAGATCTATTTGCCAAACTGATTTCGTGTGATTCTTACCCCAGGGATCTATTTACTGTTTTAAGCAAATTGTGTGTGTCTCTCTTTTTATATTGCAATTTAATAAAATTTATATTTTAGTAATTTTTTTGTCTTGTGGGATTTATACTCCATTCATTTATAGGAGATGTTACTCATACTATAGCCTGGGAATCAGAGGTCTGCTCCAAAGCTTCAGTGTCTGCTAGTCAGCGGAGTAGCCACCGCCTGTAGATCTAATTACATTTTTTTTTTTTCAAATTCAAGGTTTTTTTTTATTTTTGTGTTGAAAAAGTACACGAAAATACAATATACATAGTAAAAGGGGTAGTATAACTATAAATCTATGCATAACGACAGTACATTGGGGGGTACAGGGAGGGTTTTCCATCAATATCCAGATCAAGCATGTATTTTTCCATATGAAAGATAGAGAGAGAGGGAGCGGACCACTGCAGACCACAATCAATAGAGTGCGATTATGATCATTGTTGTGCCGACATCACTGATAACTTTAGCTGGGGGCTAGATGGTAAGCGTCAGAGTTTTGCAAATCAATCCAATCCCTCCAAATCACACAGTATCTATCAACATCAGCCGGTGATATGGCAATCAGATGCTCCATCCTATTAAGGAGGGAGATCTCCGCAAACCATTCCTCCACAGTGGGTGGGTCTCTGCTTTTCCAGTGTCGTGGAATGACATTCTTAGCCGCCTTTATTAGGTAGCCTATTGATGACCTTTTATAACTACGTTTACTTATTGGTAACATTGATAAAAGGAGGGCTTCTGGCGTATTAGGGATAGTCAAACCAGTTATTTTCTCAATCATGGGAACCACCTTTGCCCAAAATGCATTTATTATAGGGCATGCCCACCATATGTGTGACATTGTCCCTTCCCCCTCCCCACATCTCCAACATCTATCTGAGACCACTGGATACCATCTATGAAGGACTGCTGGTACCCTGTACCATCTAGAGATAATTTTGAAGGAGGTTTCCTGAGCTTTGGACCCTATTGAGGTTTTATGTGTTAGGAAGAAACATTTATCCCATTGTGAGTCAGAGAAGGACTTCCCAAGTTCCCTTTCCCATGCACCGCAGAATCCTGGCCTATTGTCAGTTACCTGGGCAATGAGGAGACTATACAGTAGGGAGATGGAGTGTGTAGGGGGTGACAATTATAGGCTCAATTTTTCAAAGTTTGTGAGATCTCTATGAAGATGTGTGCGCTTCTTCACAGTTGAATAGAAGTGTTGTAACTGGCTATATTCAAAATTAGCCTTCGGGGAAGTGGCTCTTCCCTGTAACAAGTCATTGAGGGGGAGCAGCGAAGTATTGGAGATGACATAAGAAAATAATATCGGATGGGATTTATTTGAACCAAAGAAATCTATTTGCAGATAGTCCTGGTGGGAAATCTGGATTGTCTGAAATCGGGAGCAAGGGGCCCTGGGGGTTGATTGAGGATAAGCTTTTTTTTGGGGATCTCAAAGCCAAAGCAGTGGCATAAGTACTATATGACATGAGGCCAAGAGGGGGGACAATTAAATGGGCGCACCATGGGAGAGTGGTAAGAGCTTTAGGACAAATGGATTGAGCTATTTTGACCCACAATTTCCCCTCCGAATGATGGAAGAAGTCCAGGATTCTAGCGTGTACTGCTGCCATGTAATACCTTCTACAATCCGGAAGGCTAAGGCCCCCCTTTTGTTTGTGTCTGATCAGAACGTTCCCCCGAATGCGTGGACGCCCACTTGCCCAGATAAATCTGCAAAAGCTACTGCGTAGTCTTTTCCAAATATTTGAGGGAATTACCACGGGAATGGTTTGGAAGAGGTATAAGAGTTTAGGTAGGCTGTTCATTTTTAGTAGATTTATTCTGCCGAACCAGGAAAAATCCTTCACCGGCCAAGAAGGAAGATCTCTATGGAGTTGATCAATAAAGGGCCCAAAATTAAGATAAAATAGACGGGAGAGGTCTCTATGAATACGAATTCCTAAGTATTTGATACCCTGTGAGGGCCAGGCAAAGGGAAAGTTGGACTGGATGGAATCCTGTATGGATTTGGGAGGAAGACATCGAGGGCCTCAGACTTCGCTGCATTGATTTTAAAATTTGACCATGTACCAAAGTGATCTATTTCAGCCATAACAGCAGTGATGGATATATGTGGTTGAGTGATATATACTAGGACATCATCAGCAAATGCAGAGCACTTGTACTCGGTGCCTCCCACCTCAAACCCCCTAATATTGGGGTTATCGTGAATTGATGAAAGCAGGTGCTCCATCACTAGGATGTATAAGAGAGGGGACAGAGGACATCCCTGCCTTGTCCCATTGGTGATTATGAAAGGTGATGATAATGTTCCATTTATCTTCAGCCTAGCTGACGGATTGCGATACAGGGCCATGATTTTGGCTTTAAAAGGGTCCCCTACCCCAAGCTTTTTAAGAGAATAATATATGGCGTGCCAGGAGACTCTATGGAATGCTTTCTCAGCATCCAACGAGAGTATCTAATTACAAATCCTTAACTGCATCTAGCCCAAGCAATACTTTGGGCCTACTAGCAATGTCTGCTAGTCAGCGGATTAACCCAGCTGTTAAGCAAGCTACACCACCTGTAGTTTGGACACTTATTTTTTTCAAAGGAAATGGTTCGGGCCCCTGGGACACTCAGTGAAGAGCATCGGGGAGGCACCCCAAGGCACAGGGGCTGGGACTGGCGGTAGGACGCCTTGCGGTGGACCGCCAAGCTCGATCCTTATAAAAGCTTTTTAACTGCAGCAGCTTTAGTGGACGCTACTGGAGCTGAAATTACAGCGGCTGCTGGCATGAGACTTGCCCTCCAATAGATCCTTGTAAAAGGATTTAAAGTGTACTCATTCAAATTAGAGAGACAATTTAAATTAAAAAGATTAGACCTGCCTCCACCGCAGGGGGGCTCGCTCGACCCACCAGCGGACAGGCACCAGTATGGGGAGAGGGGGGCTGGCCGTCAGGGTCCACCGCGGCTCTGGCACAAACCCGGCGACAAGGAGGTCGCACGGGCAGGAACGGACTGGCCGTGTCGGCTTCGCACTTTTTTGGTTTTAGAAGGGCATGACATGCCTATATCTGTGTCTACCCCTCATTTTACTCCTCCACCTCTTTTCTTTTCGCATGACTATATGTACTTGTCACTTTTCCATGTGGTAGTTGTGTCTTCTGAGCAGTTTGTCAGCTTTTGGACACCTTTGAAATGTTTTCTATGTGTTTTCTATGTGTTTCTATGTGTTTTTGTTTGCGTGCCATTGGTTTTAACGGTGTTCGAAGGTGTTCGACGAACAGTTCGACGAACAGTTCGGCGAACATACTGGTGATCGACGAACCGAACCGAACTCGAACACTACGGGGGTGGCTCAACACTACTCGCTACAAATGGCTGAATTTGGAGCGAAGTTATATATAATCCGTGTGACGGAGAAACCACAGTTTTAAATACCTGGCCTGTAGGTAACTATTTTGAACAGCAAACCGGTGTCAAAAACTTTGCTGACACACTGAAAAAAAGTTAGAATGGAGGCCAGAAATGGCAGAATTTTCAGGAAACGTATATGTGATCCGTTTGACGGACAAACCACAGTTTTAAATTGCTGGCCTGTAGGTAACTATTTTGAGCAGCAAACCAGTGTTAAAAACTTTCCTGACACACTGAAAAAAATTAGAATGGAGGCCAGAAATTGCAGTATTTTCAGCGCAATTATATGTGATCTGTGCGAAGGACAAACCACAGGTTTAAATAGCTTGATTTTTAGTGCTGCAATATGGAAAGGACCTGTCTGTATTCTGCAGTGTCAACAAGCAAATAGCGCAGAAAAACGGTGTTCTCTGTATTTCTTTTTAAGCAAATAATGCGGATTAAGATCCAAAAAAAATTAAAATTATTCCTGGCCCCTGAGACCTGGGCCTTTGTCTGGAAATGTCTAACAGCAGCAGAAGGCAGAACTGGAATGGAGCCGCTTGTGCTATATGCACTGCAGTCTGCTATATTGACTCACTGCCTGCCTGCCTATATACACTGCCTGCCTGATATCTCTGCAGATGGATTAGTCCTCAGAAAGACTGTTTGTTGAGATGGATATGTCTAATGTACTTGTTTTCTCCCTACACTACCTAATACACAACCAAATCTCTCCCTAGCTCAGCAGCACCTCTCCATACACTGCCTGATTGCGGAGTAGACCGACGAGCACCGTGGCGCTAGGCCTGATATAGACCTGATGACGCTGTGCGGCCAGCCAATCACTGTAATGCCACAACCAACATGGCTCCGGCATTACAGTGAGTGGCAGGCAAACCCTGCATGTTGATTGGCGCTCTAAAGAGCGCCAAACATGCAGGGAGGGGACTCGAGCATCCGCCCGAGCATCTCGCAAGTACTCAGCGAGCTCCGAACAACTCGAGTACTGAGATGCTCGGGCAAGAATCGAGTACTTGCGAGTATGCTTGCGCATCACTACTCTTAACTCAATTTGCTCTTATATCAAATAAAATTTCCTCAGTAAAATGAATTGAAATGCTATTAATCCGTTTCAGCCCCCCAAAAACAGCACCAATTTTTTTTGTTAGGTGTTTTTAAATAAGAAAAATTAACTTTTTTAATAACAAATACAGTAATGTACAGTATAAAAAAGTATTAAACGTGTCAAAGTATTGTACTGTACTTTTTAAAAAAAATTTTTTAATAACTTCACTTATTCATCTTCATATTTAAATATAGCAAATATTGAACCCTGAAGTCAATACTCCAAATGTCCTAGAGTGCGCATAATAGTGCAGTATACTGTAACTTGCTGCACATGTGAAATAACATACTGTCACAGAAAAAATAGCAGAAGCATAAAGCAAAAAATAACCATTATCCTATGTACAGCACCATATCAAATGCATGCAGCATGCAGTGCTAAAAATATAATCCACCCCAGGGAAATGATTAGCTAGAAAAGGTCAAAAATGCAACAACAATGACAGAGATTCTTGCAGGGCAGGATAACCACATCGTTCGTAACTCAGATCTTGGCTCACACCACAAAGCAATAAATCAACTGAGTAACGGCATATCTCAGAAAATTCATAAGTAGATGCACTCGTTAGTCAAGGTTTATAAGGTTTCACTCTCTCTAGTAGGCATTAGGCCTTAGGTAACATTCACATAAACAATGCAGTTGTGGTCCAAGCATATGCAGTTTTTATTGCTTTCCACAGGTTGTACAGCACCAAAACAAACTCTTAAACATAAATCCCTAGAATTGTCCTGGCACTAACTAAACAGTCCCTGGCTAATCATACATGGCTGAGCTAACCTCAGCTCGGTCAATCAAAACAGCTATAGTCCATAGCAACCACTAATATTTGCAGTTCACTGCACATGGCCTGTGTAGACTCTTCCAAGAGAGGGATTCTTGCCTGTCACTATCTTTAGCTCCAAGACATATCCAGTGTGGTCAGCTTCTCTAGGCTGACTACCAAAGGTGAACAGCTAGTCTGGTTATATGCAGAGATAGCCAGGTGATCTAACCAAAACTAATGAAGAGTGAATGTGCTCCAGCTGTGTTCTGTGCTCCAGCAGAACAGGACACAGCAGCGCTGGAGCACAGGAAAGAAAGGTGAGTATGTGTTTTTTTGGTATGTGTGCTTCGTGAAAGGGATGAGGGGGCCACACATACCAGGATTGTGGGGTGAGGGGGCCACACATACCAGTATTGGGGGGTGAGGGGGCCACACATACCAGGATAGAGGGGTGAGGGGACCACACATGCCAGGATTGGGGGGTGAGGGGGCCACACATACCAGGATGGGGGGGTGAGGGGCCACACATACCAGGATTAGGGGGTGGAGGGGCCACCCATACCAGGATTGGGGGGTGAGGGGGCCACACATCACATACCAGGATGGAGGGGTGAGGGGGCCACACATCACATACCAGGATTGGGGAGTGAGGGGGCCACACATCACATACCAGGATTGGGGGGTGAGGGGGCCACACATACCAGGATTGGGGGTTGAGGGGGCCACCATACATACCAGGATTGGGGGGTGAGGGGTACCATACATACCAGGATTGGGGGGTAAGGGGTACCATACATACCAGGATTGGGGGGTGAGGGGTACCACACATACCAGGATTGGAGGATAAGGGGTACCATACATACCAGGATTGGGGGTTGAGGGGGCCACACATACCAGGATTGGGGGGTGAGGGGGCTACACATACCAGGATTGGGGGGTGAGGGGGCCACACATACCAGGATTGGGGGTGAGGGGTTCACACATACCAGGATTGGGGGGTGAGGGGTACCATACATACCAGGATTGGGGGATGAAGGGTACCATACATACCAGGATTGGGTGGTGAATGGTACCATACATACCAGGATTGGGGGGTGAGGGGGCCACACATACCAGGATTGGGGGGTGAGGGGACCATGCATACCGGGATTGGGGGATAGCGGGTACCATGCATACTGGGGTTGGGGGATGAGGGGTGCCATGCATACCAGTATTGGGGGGTGAGGGGTGCCATGCATACCAGAATAGGGATGAGGGGTACCATGCATACCAGAATAGGAATATGTGGTGCCATGCATACCAGGATTGGGGATGAGAAAGCCATGAATACCAGGATGAAGGGTTGAGTGCCATGCATATCAGGATTGGGGGATTAGGAGGCCATACATACCAGGATTGGGGGATGAGGGGTACCATTCATACCAGGATTGGGGGGTGAGGGAACTATGCATACCAGGATTGGGGGATGAGGGGGGCCATGCATACCAGGATTGGGGGATGAGGGGGGCCATGCATACCAGGATTGAGGGATGAGGGGGGCCATGCATACCAGGATTGGGGGATGAGGGGTGCCATGCATACCAGGATTGAGGGATGAGGGGTGCCATGCATACCAGGATTGGCGGGATGAGGGGTACCATGCATACCAGGATTGGCGGTATGAGGGATACCATGCATACCAGGATTGGCGGGATGAGGGATACCATGCATACCAGGATTGGCGGGATGAGGGATACCATGCATACCAGGATTGGCGGGATGAGGGATACCATGCATACCAGGGTTGGCGGGATGAGTGGTACCATGCATACCAGGATTGGCAGGTGAGGGGGACCATGCATACCAGGATTGGGAGGTGAGAGGGAACATGCATACCAGGATTGGGAGGTGAGGGGGGCCATGCATACCAGGATTGAGAGGTGAGGGGGGCCAAGCATATCAGGATTGGGGATGAGGGTTGCCATGCATACCAGGATTGGGGATTAGGACTACCATGCATACAAAGATAGGAATGCGGGGTACCATGCATGCCAGGATGATAGATGGGGTGCCATGCATTCCAAGATGAGGGGTACCATGCATACCAGAATAGGGATGAGTGGTACCATGCATACCAGAATAGGAATATGTGGTGCCATGCATACCAGGATTGGGGGATGAGGAGTGCCATGCATATCAGGATTGGGGATGAGAAAGCCATGAATACCAGGAGGGGTTGGGTGCCATGCATATCAGGATTGGGGGATGAGGAGGCCATACATACCAGGATTGGGGGATGAGGGGTACCATACATACCAGAATTGGGATGAGGGGTGGCTTGTATACCAGGATGAGGGGTTCCATACATACCAGAATAGGGATGTGGGGGACCATGGATACCAGGATTGAGGGGTGAGGGGACCATTCATACCAGGATTGGGGGGTGAGGGGTACCATGCATACCAGGATTGGGGGGTGAGGGGTACCATGCATACCAGGATTGGGGGGTGAGGGGTACCATGCATACCAGGATTGGGAGGTGAGGGGACCATGCATACCAGGATTGGGAGGTGAGGGGGCCATTCATACCAGGTTTGGGGGTTGAGGGGTGCCATGCATATCAGGATTGGGGGGTGAGGGGTGCCATGCTTACCAGGATTGGGGGGTGAGGGGTGCCATGCATGCCAGGATTGGGGGAGTGAGGGTTGCCATGCATATCAGCATTGGCGATGAGGAGTACCATGCATACCCGGATAGGAATGCGGGGTACCATGCATACCAGGATGATGGATGGGGTGCCATGCATACCAGGATGAGGGGTACCATGCATACCAGAATAGGAATATGTGGTGCCATGCATACCAACATTGGGGGATGAGGAGTGCATGCATACCAGGATTGGGGATGAGGAGGCCATACATACCAGGTTTGGGGGATGAGGGGTACCATACATACCAATATAGGATTGCGGGGTACCATGCATATCAGGATGAGGGATGGAGTGCCATGAATTCCAGGATTGAGGGATAAGGAGGCCATACATGCCAGAATATGGATGAGGGGTGCCATGTATTCCAGGATGAGGGGTACCATACATACCAGGATAGGGATGCGGGGTACCATGGATACCAGGATGATGGATGGGGTGCCATGCATACCAGGATGAGGGGTACCATGCATACCAGAATAGGAATATGTGGTGCCATGCATACCAGGATTGGGGATGAAGGAGCCATGCATATCAGGATGAGGGGTTCGGTACCATGCATATCAGGATTGAGGGATGAGGAGGCCATACATACCAGGATTGGGGGATGAAGGGTAACATACATACCAGAATAGGGATGTGGGGTACCATGCATACCAGAATGAGGGATGGGGTGCCATGCATACCTGGATTGAGGAGAGGGGTACCATGCATACCAGGATTGGGGATGAGAAAGCCATGCATACCAGGATGAGGGATTGGGTACCATACATACCAGGATTGGGGGATGAGGGGTGCCATACATACCAAGATTAGGATGAGGGGTGCCATGTATATCAAATTTGGGATGAGGGGGCCATGCATACCAGGATTGGGGATGAGGGGTTCCATGCAAACCAGGATTGGGGATGAGGAGTGCCATGCAAACCAGGATTGGGGATGAGGGTTGCCATGCATACCATGATTCAGATGAGGGGCCATGTATACCAAGATAGGGATGAGGGGTACCATGTATATCATGATGAGGGATGGGGTGCCATACATGCCAGGATTGGGGGATGAGGGGTGCCATACATACCAATATTAGGATGAGGGGTGCCATGTATATCAAATTTGGGATGAGGGGGCCATGCATACCAGGATTGGGGATGAGGGGTGCCATGCAAACCAGGATTGGGGATGAGGGGTGCCATGCAAACCAGGATTAGGGATGAGGAGTGCCATGCAAACCAAGATTGGGGATGAGGAGTGCCATGCAAACCAGGATTGGGGATGAGGGTTGCCATGCATACCAGGATAGGGATCTGGGGAGGCCATGCATACCATGATTCAGATGAGGGGCCATGTATACCAGGATAGGGATGAGGGGTATCATGCATACCAGGATAGGGATGAGGGGTACCATACATACCAGGATAGGGATGAGGGATGCGGTACCATGTATACCAGGATTGGGTATGAGGGAGCCAAGCATACTAGGATGAGGGGTGCCATGCATGCCAGGATTGGAGCTGAGGGGTGCCATGCATACCAGGATTGGGGGTGAGGGGTGCCATGCATACAGGATGGGGGATGAAGGGTGCCATGCATACCAGGATAGGGATGAGGGCAGCACATAACAGGATGGAAGAACAGGATTGGGCAGAACAAATACCAGGATGGGGGCAGCACAAATACCAGGATGGGGGCAGCACATACCAGCATGGGAGACCATATACCAATAAAAATGGTCGCCACCCGGGCGTAGAATGGGCTCAATAGCTAGTATATGTATATATATATATATACTAGCTATTGAACCCATTCTACGCCCGGGTGGCGAGCATACTTAATGGTATATGGTCTCCCATGCTGGTATGTGCTGCCCCCCTCCTGGTATTTGTGCTGCCCCCATCCTGTCCCCACCTTCATATCCTGGTATACATGGCACCCGTCACCCCCAATCCTGGTATGCATGGCACCTCTCACTCCCAATTCTGGTATGCATGGCACCCCTCACCCCCAATCCTGGTATGCGTGGCACCCTTCACCCTGAATCCTAGTATTCGTGGCACCCCTCATCCCCAATCTTGGTATGTGTGGTACCCCATCCCTCATCCCTATCCTGGTATGTATGGTATCCCTCATCCTGGTATGCAAGACACTCCTCATCTCTATCCTGGTGTTAGAACTCTCCTGTTAGGTTTTTTTCTATTTTGCTGGTCACATGACCGTTTTTGCCTATTTAATCCTGCTCCGCCCTTCTGGCCTTGCTGGACTTCATTGTAATTCCTACTCTTAAGATAGCCAGGTGCTTTGTTACCTTTCTCAGTCAGTTTAGCTAGGTCTCTTGACCTCTATGTTCTATGTTGTTTGTTTGTCTTTTTACTGCTACAATTTCTGCTAGGAGGTGTCCATCTTTCTCCCAGTCCCTAGTTCTTGTAGGGATCCCTCCCTCACATCTATAGGTCTTCGTTCAGACTAGCTGAGGACTTTAGCGGGTCTGATCGCAGGATCAGGTTCCCATTACATCGTAGGGATCTAGCTTAGTTCTATTGTAGGGACAGATCTCCTGTCTTTCCTTAGTGCTTGAAGCAGATCATTACAGTAAGTCCAGCCCAAAAAATTTCTCTACGGAAAGACCTCCAGTTTCCATCATGGAGTCGGTTCAGGATTTGGCTCAACGCCTGCAGGGACTCTCTCTGGAGGTGGCCGAGCTCCAACAACACGTGAGTAGCTGTTCTGGAGCGCATTTTGTGGAGCCAAAGGTACGATTGCCTGATTTATTTTTTGGTGAACAACAAGATTTTTTTTCCTTTAAAAATGCTTGTTTATTGTATTTTCATTTGAGACCCAGATCCTCTGGTGATGAATCACAGCGCAGAGGGTTCATAATGTCACTTTTGTGCAAAGAACCTCAGGGATGGGCATTTTCTCTCCAACCTAGTGATCCGTGCTTTAGATCAGTGGATAGTTTTTTTTCTGCTTTGGGGTTGTTGTATGATGATCCTGATCGTGTCTCATCAGCAGAGACGGAATTGAGACATTTGAGGCAGGGATCAGGTAATGTGGAAAAGTATTGTTCTCACTTCCGTCGGTGGTCTGCTCACGTGGGGTGGAACGATTCAGCTCTGAAAAGTTTGTTTCTTGCTGGGCTAGGTAAAAGGGTTAAGGATCTGCTGATTGCTTATCCTACACCTGGAAACTTGCAGGAGGCAATGCAATTAGCTATACGGGTGGACAGGAGACTGCGTGCAAGGGTTAATGAGAGTAAATCCTCTGCCATGTGAGCTCCGAGTCTTGAGAGGGTCTGTACTGACACTGGAGAGCCGATGGAGATTGGGGCGATGTCACCCCGCTCTCAGGAAAAAGACCGCAGGTTTTCTGAAGGTTTGTGCTTTTATTGCGGCAAATCTGACCATTTCATTAAGAACTGTATGCTTCGTATGAACAAAGAAAAAAAAAGGTCAGTTACGCCCGTATAGCCTGTTTAAACACTAAGGGTGTATTTCTTTCTGCTACTACTGCGGCTCAGGAAGAATTAATTGAATTTCGGGTATTTGTGGATTGTGGTTCAACTCTGAATGTGATTGATGGGGGATTCTTGGAAAAACTTAATTTAAAACCCAAACCTTTGTCATCCCCTATTGCCGTGGTTTCTGTCGATGGCTCTCCCTTGAAATGTGTTACTCACAAGGTTTATGAATTTCCCCTCACTATTAATGGTATTCACCAAGAAAATTTGGATTTGGTGGTATTAAATAATTTGCCTTCTCCAGTAGTTTTGGGGTTGCCCTGGTTAAAATTGCACAATCCTGTACTGGATTGGTCTACCAATGAAATTAAGTCCTGGAGCCCTGAGTGTTATGACAAGTGTTGTAACGGGCGCATTGTTGCTGTGGATAAAGGGGAATTACCTGTACCTATTCAGGATTTTTGGAAAGTTTTTTCTGAGGAGTAGTCGCAAATTTTGCCTCCCCATAGAGACTACGATTGTACCTGGAGCGACTCTTCCTAAAAGTCGTTTACTTAATCTGACTATTCCTGAGAGAAAGGCTTTGGAGGAATACATACAGACGAGCTTGGCCCCAGTCATATCAGACCCTCTAAGTCACCTCTGGCTGTTGGATTTTTTTTTGTTAAAAAAAGAACGGCGGTTTACGTCCTTGTTTGGACTTTCGCGAGATTAATAAAATTACTGTACGCAATCCCTACCCACTGCCATTGATTCCTGATTTGTTTAACCAGTTAGTGGGGCCAAGTGGTTCTCTAAAATTGATCTCCGGGGGGCATACAATTTGTTGCGCATGAAGGAGGGTGATGAATGGAAGACTGCTTTTAACACTCCTGTGGGTCATTTTGAGATTTTGGTTATGCCTTTTGGTCTTTTTCAGAATCTTATTAATGACATCCTTAGACCTTTGATCAGCAAAATTGTGGTTGTGTATTTGGATGACATTTTGATTTATTCGCCTGACCTGGAGTCTCATTGGCGGAGCGTACGTGAGGTATTGCAGTTATTGATTGACAATTCGCTTTTTGCTAAGCTGGAGAAATGTAAGTTCGCTGTACAGAGAATTAGTTTTTTGTGCTACATTATCTCCAGCGAGGGCTTTGAGATGGACCCGGTGAAAGTTCAAGCTGTGCAGGAATGGCCTAGGCCTATTGGTTTGAAATCGATACAGAGGTTTTTGGGTTTCGCCAATTATTACAGAAAATTCATTAAAATTTTTTCTATTATTGTTACACCACTGACCGATCTCACCAGGAAAGGTTCTAATATGGTTCAGTGGACTACTGAGGCCATTGAAGCTTTTGTGTTTCTAAAGGAGAGGTTCAGCTCTGCCCCCATCCTTATGCAGCCTGATGTGACTAAACCGTTTTTGGTTGAGGTTGATGCTTCTTCTGTGGGGGTCGGTGCGGTGTTGTCTCAGGAAAACAAGGATGGAGTACATCCCTGTGCCTTTTTTTTCAAAAAAATTTTCTGAGACTGAACTTAATTACGATATTGGTAATTGGGAATTGCTGGCTATTAAACTTGCATTTGAACACTGGTGTCATCTCTTGGAAGGTGCTGATTTTCCCATTCAGGTTTTCACTGATCATAAAAAGCTGATCTATCTTGATGCTGCCAAGCGCTTGAATGCCCGTCAGGCTAGGTGGGCACTTTTTTTTTTGCGGTTTAATTTTTCCGTTACTTACATCCCGGGTACCAAGAATGTTAAAGCTGATGCTTTGTCTCGCAGCTTTTCTCCCATGGTCGGTGCTGAGGAGGAGGAGAGCATTTTACAAAAAGGTGTTGTGATTGCTGCATTGGACTCCGTTTTGGAAGATGAGATTCTTAAAGCACAGGAGAATGCCCCATCTAACACTCCCCATGGGAGGTTGTTTGTGCCTAGGACCTTTAGGAGAGATTTGTTTGTTGAGTGTCATGAGTCTCGGTTGGCAGGTCATCCTGGAATTTCTGAGACCAAGAGACTTGTGGGTCGCAGTTTTTGGTGGCCTGGATGGCAGAAGGAGGTCATTAAGTGGGTGCGTCAATGTACTGTGTGTGCTAGATCTAAGTCTTCACATGCTCCTGCTGCGGGGTTGCTTTGCCCTCTGGAGGTTCCTAGTGCACCTTGGACACATCTGGCTATGGACTTTATTACTGACCTTCCCCCCTCTGAGGGTTTCACGGTCATCTGGGTGGTCGTGGACCGTTTTAGCAAGATGTGTCACTTGGTTCCCTTCATCAAACTGCCCTGCGCTAAGACACTCGCTAAGGCCTTTGTCAAGGAGATTGTGACTCCATGGTGTTCCTACTGATATTGTTTCTGATAGGGGACCTCAGTTCGTGGCTCGTTTTTGGCGTGCCTTTTGTGACAGGTTGGGAGTTCATTTGTCATTTTCATCTGGATATCATCCTGAGTCTAATGGCCAGACAGAAAGGAAGAACCAGGATGTTGAGCAGTTCTTGCGTTGTTTTGTGGCAGACAATCAAGAGGGGTGGTCTGAGTTTCTGCCGCTTGCTGAATTTGCTCTTAACAACCATACATCCTCTTCTGCTGGGTGTTCGCCTTTTTTTGTTGTTCTGGGAGACATCCGTCTTTTGGGTCATTCTCCAAATTGGTATCGGCTGTGCCTGAGGAGGAGAGTTTTTCCGGTGATTTGGAAAGAGTTTGGACTGATGTGCGTGGTAATCTTCAGGAGGCTAACAAAAAATCTAAGAGGTACTTTGACAGGAAACGTCAAGAGGTTTTGTTTACGGTTGGTGACATGGTTTGGTTGTCCTCTAAGAATCTGCGGTTGAGGATTCCTTCTAAAAAATTGGGTCCTAAGTTTGTAGGGCCCTTTAAGGTGCTTCAGGTAGTTAACCAATCTGCTGTTAGATTGGAGGTTCCTACCTCCTGGAAGATTAATCCGGTGTTTCATGTTTCTCTATTGAAAAAAGCTTATGTATCAGATAGAGACGCCACTGTCACTGTTCCTCCGGTGGTGGAGGACGGGGAATATGAAATTTCCCGCATCCTTAATTCTAGACGGTATAGAGGGAGTTTGCAGTATCTCATCGCTTGGAAGGGTTTCGGTCCCGAGGATAACTCATGGGTGAGGGCAGATGATGTTTCTGCTTCCAGACTTGTCAGAGCGTTTCACAAGAGGTTTCCTGATAAGCCTGGGCCTAGGGGATCCGGAGGATCCTCATAGAAGAGGGGGTACTGTTAGAACTCTCCTGTTAGGTTTTTTCTATTTTGCTGGTCACATGACCGTTTTTGCCTATTTAATCCTGCTCCGCCCTTCTGGCCTTGCTGGACTTCATTGTAATTCCTACTCTTAAGATAGCCAGGTGCTTTGTTACCTTTCTCAGTCAGTTTAGCTAGGTCTTTTGACCTCTATGTTCTATGTTGTTTGTTTGTCTTTTTACTGCTACAATTTCTGCTAGGAGGTGTCCATCTTTCTCCCAGTCCCTAGTTCTTGTAGGGATCCCTCCCTCACATCTATAGGTCTTCGTTCAGACTAGCTGAGGACTTTAGCGGGTCTGATCGCAGGATCAGGTTCCCCGTTACATTGTAGGGATCTAGCTTAGTTCTATTGTATGGACAGATCTCCTGTCTTTCCTTAGTGCTTGTAGCAGATCATAACACCTGGTGTACATGGTACCCCTCATCCCCCAATCCTGGTATGCATGGTACCCCTCATCCCTATCCTGGCATAGATGGTACCCCTCATCCCTATGCTGGTATGTATGGTACCCCTCATCCTGGTATGCATGGTACCCCGCATTCCTATCCTGGTATGTATGGTACCCCTCATCCCTATTCTGGTATGCATGGCACCCTTCACATCCCTATTCTGGTATGCATGGCACCCCTCACCTCCCATTCCTGGTATGTATGGTCCCTTCACCCCCTAATCCTGGTATGCATGGTCCCCACACCCCCCAATCCTGGTATACGTGGTCCCCTCATCCCCCAATAATGGTTTGTGTGGTCCCCTCACCCCCCAATCCTGGTATGCATGGTCCCCTCACCCCCGATCCTGGTATGCATAGTCCCTCCTCACCCCCCAATAATGGTATGTGTGGTCCCCTCATCCCCCAATAATGGTATGTGTGGTACCCCTCATCCTGGTATGCATGGTTCCCTCACCCCCCAATCCTGGTATGTGTGGTACCCCTTACCCCGCAATCCTGGTATGTGTGGTACCCCTCACCCCGCAATTCTGGTATTTGTGGTACCTCTCACCCCGCAATCCTGGTATATGTGGTACCCCTCCCCCCCCAATCCTGGTATGCATGGTCTCCTCACCCCCCAATCCTGGTATGCATGGTCCCCTCACCCCCCAATCCTGGTATGTGTGATACCCCTCACCCCTCAATCCTGGTATGCATGGTCCCCTCACACCCCAATCCTGGTATGTGTGGTGCCCCTAATCCTCGTATGCATGATCTGCTCACCCCACAATCGTGGTATGCATGGTCCCCTCACCCCCCAATCCTGGTTTGTGTGGCCCCCTCACCCCCCAATCCTGGTATGTGTGGCCCCCTCATCCCTTTCACACTGTACACACATACGAAAAAATAAACAGTTATATTCACCTTTCTTCTCTGTACCCCAGCGCTTCTGTGTCCTGTTCTGCTGGAGGCCGGGGGAGCAGTGCGGCGCCGGAGCACCGCGCTGTCTGGCGCCATTTTGCTTAAGACACACTGCAAATGTGACTTCAGTAAAATGGCGCCAGATAGCTCTATGCGCATGCGCCGATCCAACGCCTCACACCTGCCCCGGTCTCCGGCGAAGAGAGGCGCCATAGCAACACTCCTCCTGGTCAGGTAAGTATTTAAGTATGACGCTGGAGATCGCGGTATGCGTTCAGTGTCTATGCATACCGCGATCTCCGGCGCCATACACACTCCTTTCCTGCTTGTTTCTGTCTGGAGGCAGGCTGCGCGTCGCCCATGTGCAGTCTATGGAGGCTTCAGACAGAGACACGCTTGCAGCGTTATATTGTAGATATATATAGATAGATAGATAGATATCTATGTATATCCAACTGAACTAACATTCCTTCTGAGGACTAATCCAGGTGCATATTAGCAGTGGTGATAGCAGGAGGCAGGCAGGCAGGCAGTGTATGTGGCAGACTGCAGTGCATATAGTGCAAGAGAGTCCATTGAACGTTCCTCCTGCTGCTGTTCTTACAGGTCTTTGTAGACATACGCCGTACGCACCACACACACACACACACACTGTATACGCCGTACGCACCACACACACACACACGCACACACTGTATACGCTGTACGCACCACAAACACACACACACTGTATACGCTGTACGCACCACACACACACACACACTGTATACACCGTACGCACCACACACACACACACACTGTATACGCTGTACGCACCACACACACACACACACACACACACACACACTGTATACACCGTACGCAGCTTCTTGAGCGGTACCACGAGCGGAACACCATCGCGAATACGCCGCACACACCGCCGCCGGGATCAGCCGAATGATTCACTGACCGCCGTATCTAATGTCAGGGATCCCTCAGGAAGAATTGCAGCAGACAACCTTTGTACTATAAGATCTATGAGACAGTAGGATTCCCTGTAGTCTTATGCAGTGACATCACAGAACCAAATTACAAACTCTGCTCTGCACCTGTACAATTCAGGGCTTACTACCGCACTAGATCCTGATACAACATAGCCTCATTATACTGAATGATTGGTCTGAGAAGACATGATACAGGAACAGGGAAAAGGAGCAGGGCAGAGCGGTGTCAAGCGGCATCAGCAGTCATGGCAACATGGCAGAGCGGTATGAGCAGGCAGAGCAGTATGAGCAGGGAGAGCACAGCAAAGCGGCATGAGCAGGCAGAGCACAGTGGTGTAAGCAGAGTGGTATGAGCAGGCTGAGCAGAGCGGCGCAGCTGCACAGCGTGAGCAAGCAGAGCGCAGCAGTGCGGCGTGACATCACCACCCTCCCGATGCGATAGCATCGGGCCTCCATCTACTCACATATAACTGCCATTTCTCTGGAAGGTGGAAAATATTGACCTCTATTAAAAATTGGCAGGATGCGTGGCAAAGGACGGGGAAGTGAACATGATGGTGATGGTGCATGCAGAGGCCGAGGACGTGTGCATGCTGAAATTGTGCCACAACAAACACCCACATCTTGTCGCTCGACCTTCCTGTCCCAATTACTAGGGAACCGCAGAACACCACTATTGAACACTATTGAACAGTGTCAAAAGGTTGTTGGTTGGATAGCAGATAATGCTTCTGACGCGCCCCCGGGGGCCGTGGGGTACTCGGTAGCCAGGCCTGTCGGTTATATTGGGGTAGTCACGGTGACAATGACCCGGTCCGTGGCCCAGGGCGGTCAATTAAAATAAAGAAAAAGAGAGGAATAAAGTTTTGGGGATAATGTTTCGTGGCCGCAGCTGCTGTTCAGATCCACTGGGGCCGTTGGTGACGCAGCAGAGATGGTTCAGCTCTCCACGGGTAGAGCTAGGCCCCAGGGCAGTTAAACAGATAATCTCTGATGTTGGCGTTCTAGTGCAAGGCAGGTGACGCAGCATTTAAGTCAAGGACACAGCGAGGTGCAGTCTTCAAGTTTTTACTCACAGTTTTTATGGTGCTCCAGGTTAAAACTGCCAGCAGGTTATAATAGCCCACCAAGTCCTGTGTCCTCCGAGGAAGTGATCCAGCCAACTCTCAGATAGCTTGGGTGCACTTGATTAGGGCCCCCTTCTTGTGTACCTTCCCGGGTTGTCTCTCTGCGCTGGCTCTCGCCCTCCTGCCCTGCGCCTCACACACAGTTTCTCGAGCCAGTGTCGCGGGCCTTGTCGGGCGACATCCTCTCTGTCCCCTTGGTCCTATATGGCCACCTTTTCAACCAATATGTGTGGTTTTTGGCTACGGCACTTAGAGATACCGCAGCCTCCGGTTTGCTAGCTGAGTCTTGTAGTCCTCCACTAGTCTGGGGCCAGTCCCCTACTGCGACCTGATCCCTTCACTGTCAGCATGAACTCGGGCGCACGGGTGGACTCCGCACTTCCTGTGCCCCTTGGATCTTTTCTCTCTCTGGAGCCTCTCTCACTTCTCCGGTCTTCTCTCTTCACTCTCCTACTGGGCCCCTCTGACTGGGCCCTCACTCTGTCTGGAGCCTACTCCTCAACGGTCGTCACCCACTGGCCACTTCTAGATGTTTATACCTGTCTTTTCTACTGTCTGTCATGTCACCCATGTCACTAACTATCACTCTACGTGGTCCCCTCTACATTCAGTCCTTCCTTCAGTGCTCCCCTAAACTACTTCCTCCACCCACCTCCTCTACTTAGTTCCATCCTCCAGACAGGGACCGGGTCTGTGCTCTCCCTCAGGAGCAATATTGTCCTTCCCTAATGGAGTGGTTTGGTGTTGGATGTGAGTGTGTGGGGGTCCCAGGTAGTGCTCCCTCCTTACCTGAGAGTGGGGAACCACACTTCTGGCTGAGATGCAGTACCTCTGTGGCAACTGGACCCACAGGGGTGCCACACTTCCAGTTACTTAGCCACCACCATCACCACCATGTCTTTCACACGGTCAAGTCCCTGTAGCCATGAGACTGGACCGCATATTCATCACCCTGATCCTCCTTCCTCCCACCATGTCGAGTGCCCGGAGACAACTGATCCCACACTAGGACACTCAGAAGAGCTGTTCACTTTTCCATTTGTAGATTCAGGCATTTCACCAGGCCAGCTTCAAATGAGTCAAGAGGAGAACGCGTGTAGTGATGCCCAAATATTGGAGCAGCCACGGTCACTCAAAGACGACGGTGGGAAAGTGCAATTACTGTCGCAAGAGGTGGATGATGATGATGATGATGAGACACAATTGCCAGAAAGTCAGGAGGAGGACCAGGGTGTGGAAGTGAAAGACAAGATGGTGGATGATATAGCAACTGACCCAACCTGGCAGGGGGATATACACAGTGAGGACAGCAAAACACAGGGGGAGCGAGGTGTATCACCACAACAGGCAGGAAGAAGCAGCGTGTTGGCCGCAGAAACAAGGTGGGAAAGCTTTCCTCGTAACGCCAGTACAACTGTTAGGTCTTCCCGAGCCTTGCTATTTTTTAAAGACTCTGCAGATAACCCCAAAAAGGCCATTTGCACCACTTGCCAGGCCAGAATCAGCAGGGGTAGCAAAACTAGCATTCTAACCATCACCAGCATGGTCAGGCCCATGGCAGCAAAGCACCCGACTAAGTGGGCTGAACCCCAGGGTCCAGCAACAGTGTCTGTGGGTGACAACACGGCTTCTGCTGCTGTTGTGCGTGCACGCCAATCCCCTGTCCATGACGCATGCCAAGATGCCTCCCACCCTACACCTGTTGCATACTCTCAAGTAGCACTATCAGCAAGCACGTCCACATCCTTGTCACAGCACGGCGTTCGGTTGTGCCTACCCCAGTCCTTGGAACGCAAGCGCAAATACGCAGCCAACGCCCCACAGGCCACACTACTAAACTCTCACATTTCGCGAATGTTGCCTTTTAGGCTCGAGGAGACGGAAGCTCTCCGTAATCTAATAGCAGCTGCTGTCCCTCTGTACTCAGTCCCCAGCCGCCACTATTTCTCCCGGTGTGCCGTCCCCACATTACACGAGCACGTGTCCCACAACATTAGACGTGCCTTCAAATACCCAGTTACTAGGAAAGTCCACCTAACCACGAACACGTGGTGAAGTGCTTGTGGGAAGGGACGGTACATCTCATTGACGGCACACTGGGTAAATATAGTGGAAGCCGGGACCCAGCTGGACCTTGGGACGGAACTTCCTCCCGATGCCGAGGATTGCGGTCCCTGGGTCAATCAGAGTGGACCCCACATTCTACAACTCCTGCACCTCCTCCTCCTCTTCAGCCTCCATCTCTGAAATGACCACATCAGGCAAAAGCTGGAAGCACTGCAGCACTGCCTCTGCCAAGCAGCAACAGGCTGTGCTGAAGCTAATATGCTTTCGTGACAAACCGCACAATGCTGAAGAGTTGTGGACCGCTCTGAAAGAGCAGGCAGATCTGTGGCTGACACCACTGAACCTTCAGCCAGGCATTGTCATTAGTGATGGGCGGGCAATAAAATGCTCAGGTGCTAATTGCTTAGGTCGAGCACATTGGAATACTCGGGTGCTCGACCCGAGCAATGAACCCAATGTCTATAGACAACGAGCCCAATGTCCTATAGGAAACGCGAGCATTTTCAGGCGTCTTCCCCTGGCGGTCTGCAGAGGGCCTAAAAATTGCCCAAATCAATGGGAACAGTGCTCAAATGGAAAGGGAACAACATGGAGAAGACCCCTGGAAGCATTTCTGACTCCCAGGTTACTGCTATCAACAATGTTGTCAGAAGTATTACGCCACTTTTACGTACTCGCAATAAAACATACTAAAACAAAACCAAAATGGATTTTCCTCGGAAATATGTTAAGGAACATCCTTTCCAGGGTAATGAATTGTATATAAGGCAAAATAAATAACCAAAAGCAAAAATGCTCCTTCACACCTTGGGCTATGTTCACACGTAGCATTTTTGATGCGTTTTTGCACTTTTGCATTGCTTTCAACCAAGACAAATGCATTCACCAGTAAATGTCATTTTAACATTTTACAACCTTATCTGGCCATGTGGTGTATGACACATCATCAGACACATTGTGTTTCATTTATGCGGGGGCATTTATGCATATAGCATTTATGCATACTTTATCGAAGTGCCATAGTTTATCAAAGTGCCACGGCAGTTAGATATGGCAGTTCTAATATTCATCTTTCTTCTCTTCTTACAGGTATATATATCTCACTCCTCTGCTATGTATTATCTATTCTGAAACCTGCATTGTATCTCCATGTTACTTGCAATGCTCTGCAGCTAATGACTGGAATATATATATCCCACTCCTCTGATACGTGCTATCTATTCTGAAACCTGCATTGTATCTCCATGTTACTTGCAATGCTCTGCAGCTAATCACTGGTATATATATCTCATTCATCTACGTTGTTTAATCCATGATACTTTAAGGTCATCACACTTTAACAGTTTATGATTTATGTTGAGTTGCCAGTCTGTTTTCTTTTTCTGCAGTTTTATTGCCTCCTGTTGTGTTAAGCTAGTTGATTGATTGCTAACGAGTTAAATCTGCGTAGATCTAAGCAGATACGTCCCTATATATGGAGACATAGTCAAGGGGCAGCATTTATGCGGGGGCATTTATGCATATAGCATTTATGCATACTTTATTGAAGTGTCATAGTTTATCAAAGTGCCACGGCAGTTAGATATGGCAATTGGACAGGGCAGGAGACAGGTAAGACATGCAAGACAATTAAACAAACTTGCTTCCAGGTCATCTGTTTTGCAATCAGTATTCACCGTTTGTATTTGTGCCATTTATATTCTGGCTGCTACAATCATCCACATTCACCGTTCTCCCACAAATTTGGCACACTTCATCTATATTAACCCCTCTCTCCTCTCTTCTCCTATGTACAGCTGTCATACTCTCTTCACAATGTTATACCACACAGATCCATTCATTCCCACCATACAACACAGGAAACACTCTCACAAATCACTCAACCATCTGCTCACTCTCTGTATCTTCCTTCTCTTAGTCGCAGGTGATATTTCTCCTAATCCAGGACCCTCCAGTAATAATAACACTAACTCTTTCCCTGTTACATTCAGAAACCCTGTTAATCTCATTAATATTCCCTGCATATCTTCTGTCTCATTCAACTGTGCCCTTTGGAATGCGCGCTTAGCATGTAAGAAACGCTTACATCCATGACTTTTTCCTCTGTAATTTCCTCAACCTTCTGGCTCTCACCGAAACCTGGATCCAGCAATCAGACACCACTGCCGCTGCAGCTCTCTCCTATGGTGGCCAACACTTCTCTCATACCCCAATACCTGACAACAAATCAGGTGGAGGTGTTGGTCTGCTTCTTTCAACAAAATGTACTTTTCAGGTTATCCCCCCAGTACCCTCCCTTATCTTCCCTTCTTTTGAGGCCCACACAGTCGTCAGACTCTACTGGCCCTTCTCCCTGCAAGTGGCGGTTGTCTATCGGCCTCCAGGTCCCTCCCGTCAGTTCCTGGATCACTTTGCTGCCTGGCTTCCAAATTTTCTATCCTGTGACATCCCCACTCTAATCATGGGAGATTTTAACATCCCAATTGGTGATTCTCTTTCCTCATCTGCCTCTCATCTTTTATCCCTAACCTCCTTCTTCGGCCTTTCACAGCTTGCTAATTCTCCTACACATGAAGACGGGAACACATTGGACCTGATGTTCTCCTGGCTTTGCCCAGTACATGACTTTACTAACTCGCCCCTACCACTCTCTGACCATAATCTTCTTTAAATCTCTGTCAAGAACTGTGAGGCTACGCAAGAAACCCCCACTTTCCACACTTATAGAAATATACACGCCATTAACACCCAGAAATTTATGAAAAAGTTGCAATCGTCATTGGCCCCAATCTCCTTCCTCTCATGTCCCGACTCTGCATTGAAGCATTATAACGAAATATTGCTATGCGCCCTGGATGAAGCCGCACCTCCTACACAAAGAACAATTCGGCATAGACTGCGACAACCCTGGCACACGCCTCAAACACATCTTCTCCAGAGGTGCTCCAGGTGCGCTGAACGGCTGTGGAGAAAATCTAATCTGTCCGAAGATTTCCTCCATTATAAATTTTTGCTGAAAACATATAACTCTGCCCTTCAACTCTCCAAACAAACCTACTTTAACAATCTCATCATCTCACTTTCCAATAATCATAAACGCCTCTTTGACACGTTTCATTCTCTCCTCAATCAAACAGCACAGACCCTGACCACCGACCTCAGTGCTGACGATCTGGTGAATTATTTCAAAGAAAAAATTGACCATATCCGACAGGAAATTTTCTCCCAATCCCCATATGTTATGAATGCTCTCCCCCGCCACATTGTATCTTTCACACTTTCTCACTTCTAACCAGTCACGGAAGATGAATTGATCAGGCTCCTTGCATCTTCTCGCCCTACTACCTGTACCAGTGACCCTATTCCCTCACATCTCCTTCAGTCCCTTTCTCCAGCTGTCAGCATTCACCTAACTAAAATTTTCAACCTCTCCCTCTCATCTGGTATCTTTCCCTCTTATTTTAAACACGCCAGCATACATCCATTACTTAAAAAACCATTCCTTGACCAGAACTGCGCGGCCAACTACAGACCTGTTTCCAATCTTCCATTTATCTCTAAGCTCCTGGAACGCCTGGTCCATTCTCGTCTAATCCGCTATCTCTCAGACAACTCTCTTCTTGACCCTCTACAATCTGGTTTCCGCTCTTTACATTCTACTGAAACTGCCCTCACTAAAGTCTCTAATGATCTACTAACAGCTAAATCTAATGGTCACTACTCCCTGCTGATTCTCCTGGATCTCTCTGCAGCATTCGACACTGTGGATCACCAGCTCCTCCTCACTATGCTCGGCACTATTGGCCTCAAGACACTGTTCTCTCCTGGTTCTCCTCCTATCTCTCTCACCGCTCCTTCTCTGTGTTTTTTGCCGGCTCTTCCTCCTCTCTCCTTCCCCTTACTGTCAGGGTTCCTCAAGGATCAGTCCTAGGCCCCCTTCTTTTCTCCTTATACACCGCTCCTATTGGACAAACAGTCAGCAAATTCGGTTTTTAGTACCATCTCTATGCTGATGACACCCAATTATACACCTCTGCTCCGGACATCGCTCCTGCATTACTTCAAAAGACCAGTGATTGTCTTTCTGCTGTGTCAAATATTATGTCCTCCCTCTACCTAAAACTGAATCTGTCAGAAACTGAACTTCTCGTATTTCCTCCCTCCACTAACCTACCTGTGCCCGATATTGCTATTTCCATTTGTGGCTCAACCATTACGCCCCAGCAGCAAGCCCGTTGCCTTGGGGTCATTTTTAATTCAGATCTTTCCTTCACTCCTCACAACACATAAAATCACTCGCTCTTTCATGTCATCTATACCTCAAAAACATCTCAAGAATCAGGACATTTCTCACCTTTGACTCGGCAAAAACTCTTACTGTAGCTCTTATTCACTCTCGTCTCAACTATTACAACTCTCTACTAATCGGTCTCCCTCTTAATAAACTCTCCCCTCTCCAATTCATCATTAATGCAGCAGCAAGGATCATATTCTTCGCCAACCGCTACAACGATGCCTCTTCCCTGTGCCAGTCATTGCATTGGTTACCCATCCAATATAGAGTTCAATTTAAACTTATCACGCTTACCCACAAAGCGCTCCATGCTTCAGTACCCCCCTACATCTCCTCCTTTGTCTCAGTCTTCCACCCTACACGTGCCCTCCGTTCTGCCAGTGACTTAAAGCTAAAATCCTCCATAATCCGAACTTCCCATTCCCGTCTCCAAGATTTCTCGCGTGCTGTGCCAATTCTTTGGAATGCACTACCCAGGACAGTTCAATTAATTCCCAATACCCACAGTTTCAAGTGGACCCTAAAAACCCATTTCTTTAGACTGGTGTATCGCTTAAACACGCTATCTGTCGGTCCCAGTTTTCCCCCATATTAAAATCGTCTTCAATTTCAGGTTCATACCATCCATGCACTTAATAGCTTCGGTCAGGACTGTACACATACTGGCTGGCGACCAGTCCATGTATTATTATTTATCCTATTTAGTATATCAGGGCTGCATTATACAATATATGTACACTTTACCTTTTGTGTCTCCCCCATTTCCTCATAGACTGTAAGCTTATTTGTATTGTTTGTATTGTTTGTATAACTCCCACCTAAAATTGTAAAGTGCTGCGGAATATGTTGGCGCTATAAAAATAAAAATTATTATTATTATATTATTATTATTATTATATTATTATTATTTATGAAGGAGGGAAAGTCACAGAGCCTATTTTTAAAGGGCCAACACCTCACTATTCTTAGAGTGCCATCAGCCGGCTAGGCTTGGTTGTTCACATTACTAAAGAGTGGGTCTCCTTTACTGTTATTGCGTATACAGTGAGTGGCAGGGCTGCCCAAAATTTGGACGCAACGCAATACCCCTTTGAAGAGACCTAAAGGAGGGCCTCCTGAAAACAATGTTCCCATTGTTAGGAAGTGGGTCTCCCATTTTGTTTGGCTATGCAGTGAATGTAAGGGTTGCCAAAACTTTGGAGGCACTCCAATGCCCCTTGGAAGAGATGTGGAGGAGGGCCTTATAAAAAATGTTACCATTAGAAAGGAGTGGGTCTCTTATACTTGTAATGCCCATGCACTAAGTGTATGGGCTGACAAACATTTACCCCTGGGGGGAATACATGAACAAACTGTATAAAAAAAATTTTTTAGGGGCATCATAAACACCCTTTAAAAAAATGATGTGGGTGTTGCATCACAGACCACGGTCACCCTGGTGATATGGTGTTGGAGGATGAGGATGAGGAGAAGGAGGAATACAAGAGCAAATAGCCAGAATCAGGAAGCATATACCCATTTGTGGGTGTGAAAAGATACATTGGAATACACCTCCCAAAAAAAGACACTGGATTTGAGTTTGTTATGCTGCTATCATTCGGTGGTGTTGAGAAGTCTGGCCCAATCCAGCCCTTGTTAATTTTTATAAGAGTCAGTCTGTCAGCATTTTCAGTTGACAGGTGGATGCGCTTATCAGTTATAATTCCATCAGCAGCACTAAAAACCCGCTCTGATGAAACGCTAGGGGCAGGGCAGGCCAGGACCTCCATGGCGTAGAGAGCCAGTTCATTCCACGTATCCAGCTTGGATGCCCAATAATTATAAGGCACAGAGGAGTAACAGAAGGTGTTGGTATTGTCAGAAAGGTACTCCCTCAGCATCTTCTCAAACTTTGCACTCATTGTGAGAGTACCCGTGCCTCAGAGCCTGTGCGATGGGAGGGTCTGAGAAAATTCTCCTAGAACTTTGACAGTGTTCCCCTGCCTCTGCTGGATTGAAGTTGTCTCTCTCGCCTGTAGTCCTTGGTTGTCCAGCGATCTGTGACCTCTGCTGCCAGCGTTTTCAGTTGGGAATTTTTTTAATAGTTCCGCAAAAAAGGGCTTTCTGGTATTGCCCCATATTTGTAGACCTGTCCACCTCAGGAATAAGTAGCATGGGTCTAGAAGTGTCACCAACCAGTAATAACTGTCACCTAAAATATTGAGAACGCGAGGGTCATGGGAAAGGAAGCGTAACATAAACTCAGCCATGCGTGCCAGACTGCTAACAGGCAAGACTTCCGTGTCCTCACCAAGAGGACGACTGACCATGCTCTCCTCTTCCTCCTCCTCTCTATCCTCAGGCCATCCACGCTGAACAGACGGTATGATAGTTTTGCAGGTAATACCGTCTATAGAGCATGAAACTAGCTCCTGTTCTTCCTCCTCCTCCTCTTCCTCATTGTCATCCAATCCACGTTGGGATGAGATGAGGCTGGGCTGTGTGTAATCACATTGTATGGTTCCTTGCTACATCTCATCGTGCTCCACCTGCAATGCATCCTCTTTGATTGTAACCAGAGACCGTTTCAGAAGATGGAAAAGTGGGATGGTGACGCTAATTATAGTGTCATCGCCGCTCACCATCTTGGTGAAGTCCTCAATGTTTTGGAGGATGATACATATGTTTGACATCCATGTCCACTCCTGAGGTCTCATGTGTGGAGTCTGAACTGAATACCGACGGCCTTGTTGATGCTGGTACTAAACAACTGCCCTCTTCTGGTCACAAATCCTTCCCAACATCTGCAGTGTAGCATTCCAACGCGTGGGGACATCACTCACCAGTCTGTGAGCCAGAAGCTGCAAATGCTGCTGAAACACGGCAACGGCGGCGGAAGCTATAGGTGACTTTCTAAAATGGGCACACAAGCGTCATACTTTAACAAGCAGATCCGGCAGCTTCGGGTTGGATTTGAGAAACCGTTGAACCATGAGGTTAAGCACAAGAGCCAGGCATGGTACATGTGTGAGCTCGCCTCGCCTCAGAGCCGCCACCAGGTTCCAGCCACTGTCACACATGACCATGCCTGGCTGTAGTTTCAGCGGTGTGAGCCACAGATCTTCCTGCACTTTCAGAGCTGTCCACAACTCTTCCTCATTGTGCGGTTTGTCACCTAAGCATATTAGCTTCAGCATAGCCTGTTGCTGATTGGCCGAGGCAGTGCTGCAGTGCTTCCAGCTTGTGATTGATGTGGTCATTTCGGAGATGGAGGCTGAAAAGGAGGAGGAGGATGAGGTGCAGGAGCTGTAGACCGTGGGGGCAACCCTGATTGACCTAAGGCCCGCAATCCTTGGCGTCTGGAGGACGTGTTCCATCCCAAGGTCCGACTGGGTCCCGGTTTCCACTATGTTAACCCATGGTGCGGTCAGTGAGATGTACCGTCCCTGCCCACAAACATTTGTCCTCGTGTCCGTGGTTAGGTAGACTTTCCTGGTAATTGCATTGTTGAGGGCTTGGCTAATGTTTTGGGATTTGTGCTTGTATAATGCGGGGACGGCACACCGGGAGAAATAATGGCAGCTGGAGACCGAGTACCAAGAGATGTCCGCCATCAGGTTGCGGAATTTTTCCGTCTCCACGAGCCTAAAAGGCAACATTTGGAGCGCAAGCAGTCGCGAAATGTGGTTATTTAGTTGTGTGGTCTGTGGGGCTTTGGCTGCGTATTTGCGCTTGCATTCCAAGGACTGGGGTATGGACAACTGAACGCTGCGCTGGGACAAGGACGTGGACGTGCTTCCCGATGCTGCTACTTGAGAGTGTGCAATGACAGGTGCAGGGCAGGAGGCATCTTCGCATGCACCATGGACAGGGGATTGACTTGCATGCACAACAGCGGAAGAAGCAGTGGTGCCACCCACAGACAATGCTCCTGGACCCCGGTGTTTGTTCGGCCCACAAAGTCGGGTGCTTTGCTTCTATGCGCCTGATCATGCTGGTAGTTTTGCCACCCCTGCTGATGCTGGCCTGGCAGGTGGTACAAATGGCCTTTTTGGGGTTATCGGCAGAGTCTTTAAAAAAAACATACTCGGGAACACCTAACAGTTATACTGGCAACTTCCTTTGTGTTGGCGTAATGGGGAACAGTTTCCTTCCTTCTGTCTGCGGCCACCACACTGCTTCTTCCTGCCTGTTGGGATGCTCTGCCTCCCTCCACCTGTGTGCTGCTGTCCTTGCTCTGCATGTCCTCCTGCCAGGTTGGGTCAGTTACTATATCATCCATCACCTGGTCCTCCTCCTGACTTTCTGGCAATTGTGTCTCATCATCGTCCACCTCTTGTGACACTTTCCCTCCATCGCCTTCATGTGACTGTGGCTGCTCAAATATTTGGGCATCGCTACATGAGATCTTTTCTTGCCCCGCTTCAAGTGGACCGGGCAAGAGGCCCGAATCTATAAATGGAAAAGTGAACAGCTCTTCGGAGTGTCCAAGAGTGGGATCAGTTGTCTCTGTGCATTCGGCATGGTGGAAGGAAGGAGGTTCAGGGCGAGGAATATGCGGTGGTGGAAGACAGAGTGATGGTGGTGGCTATGTGACTGGAAGCATTATCTGCTATCCAACCAATAACCTTTTGACACTGCGCTGCGTTCAATAGTGGTGTTTTGTTGTCCCCTATTAATTGGGACAGGAAGGTCAAGTGAGAAGATGTGAGTGTTTGTTGTGGCACGGCCTCGGCCTCTGCATACACTATCACCATCACATCCCTTGACACGTGCCTTGCCCATTTTAAATGAAGGAAAATATCTTCCACGCTCACTACAAATGGATGAATTTGGAGCAAACTTATATGTGTTCCCTGTGACGGAGAAAACAGTTTTAAATAGCTGGCCTATAGGTAACTATTCTTAACAGCAAACTGATGTCAATAGCTTCACTGACACACTGAAAAACAATTTCAATGGGAGGCCAGAAATGGCAAAATTTTCAGCGCAATTATATGTGATCCGTGTGACGGACAAACAACAGTTCTAAATAATAACTGTGTTCTCTGGATTGCTTTTTAAGCAAATAATGAGGATTAAGATCCAAAAAAAAATATTCCTGGACCTGGGCCTATGTCTAACCGCAGCAGCAGTCAGAACTGAAATGGAGCCTCTTGTGCTATATGCACTACAGTCTGCTATATACACTGCCTGCCTGCCTATATACACTGCCTGCCTGATATCTCTGCAGATGAATTAATCCTCAGCAGAACTGTTTGTTGAGATAGATATGTGTAATATACTTCTGTTCTACCTACACTACCTAATAAACAAGCAAATCTCTCCCTAGCTCAGCAGCACCTCTCCCTACACTGTCTGATTACAGTGTGACTGTGACGAGCACGGCGGCGCCAGGTCTGAAATAGACTTGATGACGCTGTGTGGCCAGCCAATCACTGTAATGCCACAATCAACTTGACTGCGGCATTACAGTGAATGGCAGGCAATCCCTGCTTGTTCATTGGCTCTGTAAAGAGCGCCAAACAGGCAGGGAGGGGACCCGAGCTCCCACTGAGCAACCCCGAGCATCTCGAGCAGAGAGATGCTCGGGCGAGTACCGAGCAGCAGCAAGCATACTTGCTTATCACTAATCGTCATGTGTGACAATGGCCGGAATCTGGTGGCGGCTGTGAGGTGAGGCGAGCTCACACACATACCATGCTGGCCCATGTGGTTAACCTCGTTGTCAGGGATTCCATCACACAGGTGAGACGACACCGGGGAGATCACGCAATATCTTGCCGTTGCCGTCACGCTGTCAGTATTTCATCCGGAGTTGCGAGCACGCGATCCAGATTACTCACTACCTGGATATCGGCAAGTGACCAGTGAGCATATGGCGTAACACCCTTGGGTTCCAAAACCTGGAATCCGTTTTTAACGCCCTCCATACGGTCACTGTCGGCTTCATGATAGCCCAATTATTACAGTATTATTCTCTGCCACCACCGGCCGAGTTTGAATTATAGTACAGGCCTGGCCGGACGGCTGTGTTTTCGTAACGTATATGGCTTCAGGGAAGTGAACGATTACAGAACAAAAGAAATAGGACTATTAAATTTTATATTTAAGCCAAAAGGGAGGCAGTGTTTAGGAAAAATATATACAAGAATGTTACAAAGGAGACATTAAAATACATAAGCAGTTACATAAAATAAACAAAATAAAAGAAGATAACTTACACTATACGATCACTGAGGCGATTCAATATAGGTGGAGGAGGGGCTCCCCAGTTGATTTGAGCATTATCGAACGCGACCTGTTGCTTATAATTCTTATTCCCCCCTGGCAATGAGTGCTTCTGTACTGTCCATGAGTTCTCCTATACTGAAGGGGAGATCTGGCCACATGCCCCTTGTGGTGACATCATATGGGCCGGTCTCCAGCCTGTACGTTTTTATTAAAAACCCTAACTTCTGCAATAACTCATCACTCTTGAAGCTCATCAAGAGAATGCCAAGAGTGTGCAAAGCAGTCATCAAAGCAAAAGGTGGCTACTTTGAAGTACCTAGAGTATGACATATTTTCAGTTGTTTCAAACTTTTTTGTTAAGTATATAATTCCACATGTGTTAATTCATAGTTTTGATGCCTTCTGTGTGAATGTACAATTTTCATAGTCATGAAAATACAGAAAAATCTTTAAATTAGATGGTGTGTCCAAACCTTTGGTCTGTACTGTATATGTGTGTATATATATATATATATATATATATATATATCTCCTTCTGAACTAACAGTCCTTCTGAGGACTAATCCAGCTGCATATATTCAGTGGTGATAGCAGGAATTAGGCAGGCAGGCAGTTTATGTGGAAAACTGCAGTGCATATAGTGCAAGAGAGTCCATGAACGTTCCTGCTGCTGTTCTTACAGATATTTGTAGACATAGCCCCAGATATCGGGGCCAGGGCAAATTTTTTTTTTTATCTTAATCCTGGTTATTTGCTTAAAAAGCAGTCCAAAGTACATTATTTTTCTGCTTCATTTGCTTGTTCTCACTGCAGAATAAAGCCAGATCTGTTCCAAATTATAGCGATAAAAATCCTGAAATTTAAACTGAACGTGGAAAATTTTGGCCTCCTTTTCCATTCTTTTGCAGTGTGTCGGTCAAGCTACTCAAGCTGCACATTAAGATCTATGTGGCAGGTATTTCTTAGCCGGCTGTGACATACACTGGCCGAGTGCGGCATACCCTATCCCCACTTTGACAGCTGGCCTGGTACCTCTGTGAGGGACCGCACTAGTGAAGGCCATGCGGACCGCACTTGTATATGCAGCTTGCGCGATAAATCCGGGTGCGGTATAATTTAACCCTCATCTGCGATCATGACAGCACAGAACGGTGCATCAGTGTTAATTGCCTCGGTAGTTTGTAGGGTACATTTGATAGGGGTATCCCTTGAATCAATAAGGGTTGACAACTTTATATAAGAAGCACTTTACATTATAGATATAGGCTAGCGTGAGTGTGTAAGCCTCTGTTTAACTGCATCAGGCAGAGCCGCACAACTGTGATAATATATTAGTCAGCAAGGTAACTGACTAAAAATTTTTTGGGGAGTCATAGAAGAATGACCCCTTGGCGATTATCGTTATGACTTCTTTTTATATATTATATGGAATTTAAATACCTGACATAATTTCATCTAAACTTATTGGATCACAGGTGCAATTTTATTACACACCAGTTTCAACAACTATGATCTTATATACGTCCGGAAAGTATGTATGTGATTATGATACGTTTTTATAATAGATTTTAGTATTTTTCATAATAAAGATTTATTTTATACACACTCTTTTCCCTTATTACCCCTTTCCCTTAGATTCTATCTAGTCGCTAACAAATACCATACTATTAGGCAACTGTCTGAAACCATGGCCATCAGATGTTATCCCATATGACTGCCCTAATAATCCAGCAATTATTGTGAGCATGTCAAATATTACACTCCATTTAAAGTATTGCAGTTGAGAGTTCAAACTTCTTCTCAGTTGGCTGCTGACAAATAGCATATCTGTGAACAATGTTGTCTGAGTATTACGCCACTTTTGCAGACTGACAAAAAAAAAACCATAATATTTTTTCCATTTTAGCTTGTTTTTTTTACGAAATATTCTTTCCAGGGTAATGACTTGTATATAAGGCCAAAGAAATAAAAAAAAATAGTTATGGACTGTGGAAGACATTTATGCGACCAGAATGAACACTCATGTGTAGATGGTGATGATACCAACTAGCAGCATCACCTTTTCCTATTGTAAATGCATATGACAGCGTGATCAATAGGGAATAGAAGAGATTTTAAAATTTTAAGGGGGAACCCCCAGTATTAGTCAATAATACATGGCTGGTTAGGTGTAATACACTATCAATACTGCATTACCTCACCCGTAAAAGAATTTCAGATAATACAGTTAATATTCTAGAACATAGAATCTATTTGAATTTCCTTCCCATTATTGAATGTGTTTACTGTTATTGCATATGCAACAATTTCAAGGGCTGCCAAAAATTAGGACGCACTCCATTACACATTTGAAGACACGTAAAAAAAAATAAAAAAAAACCCAGCAGGTTCTTTCTTTAGTATAAAAACCAGACTCGCCAATGTAACCTCAATGTAATCACATAGTTCAGCTCCTGCACCTCCTCCTCCGGTTCGGCCTCCATCTCCAAAATGACCACATCAGTCACAAGCTGGAAGCACTGCAGCACTGCCTTGGCCAAGCGGCAACAGGCTGTGCTGAAGATAATATGCTTAACGCTTAGGTGACAAATCGCGCACCACTGCAGAGTTGTTGAAAGCTGTAACACAGCAGCCTGATCTGTGTCTCTTACCGCTGAACATACAGCCAGTCATGGTCGTTTGTGACAATGGGTGGAACCTGGTGGCGGAGAAATGACAGGCGGAGTAGATACGGTTTCCCTCTATGACAGTCCTTTCACTGAGCTAAAGAATATGGCTGTGGTGAAATACAACTCTCACCAAGAAGCAATGTCAGTGAAAAACATTGGGCCCACCAGAGGATTTGATTTTGAGGGCCCACCTTTCTCCCCCGCTCAAGAGCCTCATAGCAGCTGCAAAGTTTGTGCTATCATGAATTTTCCTGATGGAGAAGCCAGGGCCCACCCGAGGAGTCTCGGGTGGGCCCGTAAAACCCTGCCGAAAAGCAGCCCTGGCTAAGAAAAGTGTGTGGGAAGGTTCCTGGACACTATATGGCTGCTTTTTTACTGAGAGGGAAACCCACGCAAACACAAGGAGAACATACAAAATCCTTGCAGATGTTGTCCTTGGTGGGATTTGAACCCAGGACCCCAGCGCTGCCAGGCTTCAGTGCTAATCACTGAGCCACTGTGCTGCCCTCTCTGTTCTCCCTCTAATGTCTAACATGGCAGTTTAGTATTGCGGCCTGTGAGTGAGTGGGTTTCTGGCTGCATGCTTGCGCTTGCATTCCAAGAACTGTGGTAGGGACAACTGAACGCTGCATAGAGACAAGGACTTGGACGGTGATGGTTGCAAATCTGCAATGACAGGTGCAGGGCGGGAGGCATCTTCGCATGCGCCATGAACAGGGGATTGGCGTGCATGCACAATAGCGGAAGAGGCAGTGGTGTCACCCGCAGACACTGTTTCTGGACCTTGGTGTTCGGCCCAGCTTGTCAGGTGCTTTGCTGTCACGTGCCTGAGCATCTTGGTGGTGGTCAGGCTGGTAGTTTTGGTGCTCCTGCTGATGCTGACCTCGCAGATGTTGAAAATGGCCTTTTTGGGGTCATCTAAACAGTCTTTAAAAAAGAACCAGACTCGGAAAGACCTAACAGTTGTACAGGCAACTTCTGTCGTGTTGGTTTTCCGGGGACCAGTTGCCCGCCTTGTGCCTGTGGTCACTACACTGCTTGTTCCTGCCTGTTGTGGTGCTACGCCTCCCTCCCCCTGTGTGCTGCTGTCCTTGCTCTACTTGTCCCCTTGCCAGGTTGGGTTAGTGACTTCATCGTATAACGCTTTGTTTTCCACTTCTGCACCCTGGTCCTCCTCCTGACTTTCTGTCCATTGTGCCTCATCATTATCTACCTCTTGCGACAGTATTTTCACTTTCCCACTGTCACCTTCGGATGACCATGGCTCCTCAAATCGCTACATGTGATTTTCTCTTGCCCTGCCCGAAGTTGGCTGTTCGAGAGGCCCAAATTTATCGATGGAAAAGGGAACACCTCTTGGGGTAACCCTGGACTCTAATCTCTCCTTCAAACCATATATCCAAGCTCTTTCCACTTACAAGCAGACCGATCGAGAGGCCAGAATTTATAAATGGAAAGATGAACAAAACAGCTCTTCGAAGTGTCCAAGTGTGGGATCAGTTGTCTCAGGGTACTCGGAATGGTGGGAGGAAGGAGGGGAGGAAGATGCCAACTCCATTAAAAAAAATCTCCCGAATCCGCACATTCCTCAACACAAATCTACAAAAATACTAGTGCAAGCGCTTATCATCTCCCTTCTCGATGACTGCAGCCTCCTGATTTGTGGCTCCCCTTCTAACACTCTCGCATTCCTCCAATCTATCCTAAACTCTGTTGCCCGACTAATCCACCTGTCCCCTCGCTATGCCCTGGCCTCTCCTCTCTGTCAATCCCTTCACTGGCTCCCCATTACCCAGAGACTCCAGTTCAAAACCCTAACCTTGGAATGCAAAGCTATCCACAACCTGTCTCCTCCATACATCTGTGACCTTGTCTCCCGGTACTTACCTGCACGCAACCATCCTCACAAGATCTCCTTCTCTACTCCCCTCTTATCTCCTATTCCTACAATCGCATACAAAACTTCTCCCGTGCATCCCCCCTTCTATGGAACTCTCTACAACACCATTTCTGACTCTCGCCTACGAAATCTTTAAAAGGAAGCTGAAGACCCACCTCTTGCGACATGCGTACAACCTGCACTAACCCTCACTCCACCATACCGCTGCAAGACCAGCTCTATCCTCACCTACTGTATCCTCACCCATGCTTTGTAGTGCCCATGATGCAGAAATGCTCCGGATTTTTCCTGAGCGTTTCTGCATCTCCCTGGCAGAAAAAACGCATGTGGGTTGACAAGCGCTTTCCAAGCGATTTTAGCATCACTTGGAAAGTGCTTGACAACTTGGTCACATTATATAAATCCATGCAACCGGCATGGATTTATATAGTGTGACCGAAAGAATGGTAAAAAATAAAAAAATAAATATATACTTACCTTCTGATCGCCCCCGGAGTCCTTGTCTCTGCTTGCCGGCAGCTCGCGGTAGATTTAAGGACTTGCCGACGTCAGCGGTCGCGTGACCCGTCACATGACTAAATGATGTCAGCGCAGGTCCTTTAGTCTACCACGAGCTGCCGGCAAGCAGAGACAGGGACACCGGGGGACATCAGAAAGTAAGAATAATATTTATTTTTTATTTTATTCTTTTTTTTACAGGTGCTATGGTACCCGGGTTCGGAGGAGAGTCTCCTCTTCTTCAAACCCGGGTACCATCTGCACATTGAAACGCATAGATTCCACTTGTACAGATGCAGTGATGTAGGTTCCATGCGCTCCAATGCAAGTCCATGGTGGCGAAAACGCAGCGCTTACGCAAAATAATTGGTAGTGCTACATATTTTTCCGCAATAATAATCCGGAGCGGAAATTTCCGCAGCATGTGCACAGCACATGCGGACTAACATTGGCAGACCTTCTACCAAGCGTTTTTAAGCCTTTATGCAGTGGAATTGCCGCTGCGGAAATGCTTAAAAAACGCATAGTGGGCACACAGCTTACCAGTCGCTGTCACATTTTTGTTCAAGATTATTGTAATTGTTTTTGCGAAGTATACCCTTTTTCACATGTAAAGTGCCATGGAATAAATGGCAATAAAGTAATAAAAATAATGTGATCCAGACTAAGTGTGGGATCAGTTGACTCCGGGCACTCGGCATGGTGGGAAGAAGGAGAATCAGGGTGAGGAATATGCGGTCCAGAATCACGGCTACTGAGACTTGACCGTTTGGAAGACAGGGTGGTAGTGGTGGTGGCTAAGTGACTGGAAGCATTATCCGCTATCCAACTAACAAACCTTTCACACTGCTTTGGCTTCAAAAGTGATGTGCCGCGGACCCCTAGAAATTGGGACAGGAAGGTAGTTCGACATGACGTGGGTGTTTGTTGTGCTCCCTCAGTAGGCACAGTTTCATCTTGCCTGCGGCATCTGCCTGCACTATTACCATAACCATAACGTCTACTTCCCCGTCCCTTGACACACACCTTGCCCATTGTAAATGGAGTTTAAGATTTGTCACGCTGCCAAAAATGTCTGTATTATTACTGCAGTAATATAGGATTACGTCTGATGAGATGACCACAGTTTTAGGCAGTGCCCTGGGAGTCAGAGATGCTTCCAGCCCCAGGGGTCTTCCCCATGCTGTTCCCATGTCACACACCACATGGCCAGATAAGGTTAGAAAATGTTAAAATGACATTTTTTTGTGAATGCACTTGTTTTGGTTGAAAGCAATGCAAAAGTGCAAAAACGCATCAAAAATGCTACATGTGAACATAGCCCAAGGTGTGGAGGAGCATTTTTGTTTTTGTATATTTATTTTGCCTTATTTAAAGTTATTATCCTGGAAAGGGTGATCCTTTTCCCAGGAAAATCCATTTAGGTTTAGTTTTTGTATGTTTTATTGTGAGTCCGTAAAAGTGGCGTAATACCTCTGACAATGTTGTTGACAGCAGTGACCTGGGAGTCAGAGATGCTTCCAGGTTCCCCATTCTGTTCCCATTTCATTTGAGCACTGTTTCCATCAATTTGGGCAATTTTTAGGCCCTCTGCAGACCGCCGGGGGGGGGGGGGTGCCGCCAGTAAAATGTTCGCGTTTCCCATAGACTTACATTGGGCTCATTACTACAGATGAGCGGTGTTCGACTAGAACTGTTCGCCAATCTCAAATTCGAGCTGTTTTGGGCGGTGTTCGAGTTGTTCGACGAACCCGAACGATTTGCAAAAAATTCGGCTGTTCGAGGTTATGCTCGATAACTGTTCGTGCACCAAAAGCGTGTCCTGCATGTCTGGCGCTATTTAGAGCACCAATCATGCAGGGATTGTCTGCCACTCACTGTAATGCCACAGCCATGGTGGTTGTGGCATTACAGTGATTGCCCAAATCGATGGGAACAGTGCCAACAGTGAAACATGAAAAGCCGGCAATTCATCAGCGGCATACACCGGTACCCGACAATTTATAACAGACAGAATAGAGCTTCACACATAGATTAGATAGATAGAAACATGTCAGTCACATATATATGAAGTACAGTGACAGTGTTGATTACTGTACTTGTCATTTAGTGTAAAGGATTTATTAAAAAAAATAATAGTGTTTTCATGCACCGTCTCTTTAAGAAAGCCGGCCGGCAATTCAGCATCTGTACCCGACAATTTATAACAGACAGAATAGAGCTTCACACATAGATTAGATAGATAGAAACATGTCAGTCACATATATATGAAGTACAGTGATAGTGTTGGTTACTGTACTTGTCATTTAGTATTAAAATAAAGGATTTATTATTAAAAAAATTGGCGTGGGGTTCCCCTTAATTTTAGGCTCTAGCGGAGGTTAAGCAGACAGCTGGGGCAGATGTTTGAAGCCTGGGAAGGGGGTAATACCCACAGAGCTTCCCAGGCTACTAATATCAGCCCCCAGCTGAATACATAGCCTTTACTAGCTATTAAAATGGGGGAACCCCCCAAAAAAATGACGTGGTGTCCCCCCTAATTTAATAGCTAGCAAAGGCTAGTCAGACAGCTGGGGGCTGATATTAATAGCCCAGGAAGGGAGCCATGAATATTGGCCCCCTCCCAGGCTAGAAACACCAGCCGTCAGCCGCCCCAGAAATGGCGCATTCATAGGATGCGCCAATTCTGGCACTTAGCCTCGCTCTTCCACGCTGCCCTGGTGCCGTGGCAGGGGGTAATAGGGTTGGGGTTGATGTCAGCTTATAATGCCAGCTGACATCAAGCCCAGGTTAGTAATGGAGAGGCGTCTATATTACACCCCCATTACTAACCCCATAGTCAAAGTTAAAAAAAACACAAACACCCAGAATAAAGTCCTTTAATTGAAATAAAGACACAATCCTTTATTGTTCTAAATTAAACCATACTTACCGTCACGCCCATTCCAGCTGAAGCCAACGATCTCCTGCAATAAAAGAAAAATAATAAAGCAACCTCATCCTTACCTTTCCATGGTTCCCACGACAGCTTCAGCTCTGCTACATCGAGATGACAGGCTGGACCGCAGCAGAACGCTGCCATCCAGCCTGTCATCCCGCAGACACTGAGAAGCGCAGGCTTGCTTGCGCTGCTCAGCGTCTCTCTGTGACGGCATCCAGATGAGCCGAGTTCATGTCCAATGAACTCGGCTCACCTCATGCATGTCACTGACAGCGTGGGAAAATTCTCATGCTGAAGCGGTGAGTGCAGGAGAATTCTCCCACGCTGTCAGTGACGTGCATAAGGTGAGCTCATGTCCAATGAACTCAGCTCACCTCCTGCACGTCACTGACAGCGTGGGAGAATTCTCCTGCACTCAGCGCTTCAGCGTGAGAATTCTCCCACGTTGAAGCGCTGAGTGCAGGAGAATTTTCCCACGCTGTCAGTGACGTGCATAAGGTGAGCTCATGTCCAATGAACTCAGCTCACCTCCTGCACGTCACTGACAGCGTGGGAGAATTCTCCTGCACTCAGCGCTTCAGTGTGAGAATTCTCCCACGCTGAAGCGCTGAGTGCAGGAGAATTTTCCCACGCTGTCAGTGACGTGCATGAGGTGAGCCGAGTTCATTGGACATTAACTCGGCTCATCTGGATGCCCTCACAGAGAGACACTGTGGAGCGCAAGCAAGCCTGCGCTTCTCAGTGTCTGCGGGATGACAGGCTGGATGGCAGCGTTCTGCTGCGGTCCAGCCTGTCATCTCGATGTAGCAGAGCTGAAGCTGTCATGGGAACCATGGAAAGGTAAGGATGATGTTGCTTTATTATTTTTCTTTTATTTCAGGAGATCGTTGGCTTCAGCTGGAATGGGCGTGATGGTAAGTATGGTTTAATTTAGAACAATAAAGAATTGTGTGTTTATTTCAATTAAAGGACTTTTTTCTGGGTGTTGTGTTTTTTTTAAATACTTTACTAGAAATTCATGGTGGTCATGTCTAATATTGGCGTGACCCCATGAATTTCGGGCTTAGGGCCAGATGATAATGCCAAGCTGGCCCTAACCCCTTTATTACCCAGTGAGCCACCGCATCAGGGCCCTGGATGAGTTGGGTACAGCGCCAGAAGATGGCGCTTCTATGAATGCGCCATTTTCCGGGGTGGCTGCGGACTGCAATTTGCAGCGGGGGTGGCCCAGAAAGCTTGGGCCTCCCTGCGCTGCGGATTCCAGCCCCCAGCTGCCTAGTTGTACCTGGCTGGACACAAAAACAGGGCGAAGCCCCACGTCAATTTTCTTTAAATTATTTCATGAAATAATTAAGAAAAAAAGGGCTTCCCTATATTGTTGTGTCCGGCCAGGTACAAATAGGCAGCTGGTGGTTGGGGGCAGCCCATTCCTGCCTGCTGCACCTGACTGGACACAAATATAGTGCGAAGCCCCACGTCAATTTTTTTTTAATTATTTCATGAATTTCCTGAAATAATTTAAAAAAATTGAAGTGGGGCTTCGCACTATATTTGTGTCCAGCCAGGTACAGCAGGCAGGAACGGGCTGCCCCCAACCACCAGCTGCCTATTTGTACCTGGCCGGACACAATAATATAGAGAAGGCCTTTTTTTCTTAATTATTTCATGAATTTCATGAAATAATTAAAAAAAATTGAAGTGGGGCTTCGCACTATATTTGTGTCCAGCCAGGTACTGCAGGCAGGAACGGGTTGCCCCCAACCACCAGCTGACTATTTGTACCTGGCCGGACACAACAATATAGGGAAAGCCTTTTTTTCTTAATTATTTCATGAATTTCATGAAATAATTAAAAAAAATTGAAGTGGGGCTTCGCACTATATTTGTGTCCAGCCAGGTACAGCAGGCAGGAACGGGCTGCCCCCAACCACCAGCTGCCTATTTGTACCTGGCCGGACACAACAATATAGGGAAGGCCTTTTTTTCTTAATTATTTCATGAATTTCATGAAATAATTTAAAAAAATTGAAGTGGGGCTTCGCACTATATTTGTGTCCAGCCAGGTACAGCAGGCAGGAACGGGCTGCCCCCAACCACCAGCTGCCTATTTGTACCTGGCCGGACACAACAATATAGGGAAGGCCTTTTTTCTTAATTATTTCATTAATTTCATGAAATAATTAAAAAAAAAATACGTGGGGCTTCGCCCTATTTTTGTGTCCAGCCAGGTACAACTAGGCAGCTGGGGGCTGGAATCTGCAGCGCAGGGAGGCCCAAGCTTTCTGGGCCCCCCCCCGCTGCAAATTGCAGTCCGCAGCCACCCCGGAAAATGGCGCGTTCATAGAAGCGCCATCTTCTGGCGCTGTACCCAACTCATCCAGGGCCCTGGTGCGGTGGCTCACTGGGTAATAAAGGGGTTAGGGCCAGCTTGGTATTATCAGCTGGCCCCAAGCCCAAAATTCATGGGGTCACGCCAATATTAGACATGACCGCCATGAATTTCTAGTAAAGTATTTAAAAAAAACACAACACCCAGAATAAAGTCATTTAATTGAAATAAACACACAATTCTTTATTGTTCTAAATTAAACCATACTTACCATCACACCCATTCCAGCTGAAGCCAACGATCTCCTGCAATAAAAGAAAAATAATAAACCAACCTCATCCTTACCTTTCCATGGTTCCCACGACAGCTTCAGCTCTGCTACATCGAGATGACTGGCTGGACCGCAGCAGAACGCTGCCATCCAGCCTGTCATCCCGCGGACACTGAGAAGCGCAGGCATGCTTGCGCTCCTCACTGTCTCGCTGTGACGGCATCCAGATGAGCCGAGGTCATGTCCAATGAACTCGGCTCACCTCATGCACGTCACTGACAGCGTGGGAAAATTCTCACGCTGAAGTGCTGAGTGCAGGAGAATTCTCCCACGCTGTCAGTGACGTGCATGAGGTGAGGTCATGTCCAATGAACTCAGCTCACCTCATGCACCTCACTGACAGCGTGGGAAAATTCTCCTGCACTCAGCGCTTCAGCGTGAGAATTTTCCCACGCTGTCAGTGACGTGCATGAGGTGAGCCGAGTTCATTGGACATGACCTCGGCTCATCTGGATGCCGTCACAGTGAGACAGTGAGGAGCGTAAGCAAGCCTGCGCTTCTCAGTGTCCGCGGGATGACAGGCTGGATGGCAGCGTTCTGCTGCGGTCCAGCCAGTCATCTCGATGTAGCAGAGCTGGAGCTGTCCTGGGAACCATGGAAAGGTAAGGATGATGTTGGTTTATTATTTTATTTTTATTACAGGAGATCGTTGGCTTCAGCTGGAATGGGCGTGACGGTAAGTATGGTTTAATTTAGAACAATAAAGAATTGTGTGTTTATTTCAATTATAGGACTTTATTCTGGGTGTTTGTGTTTTTTTAAACTTTGACTATGGGGTTAGTAATGGGGGTGTCTTATAGACGCCTCTCCATTACTAACCTGGGCTTGATGTCAGCTGGCATTATAAGCTGACATCAACCCCAGCCCTATTACCCCACTGCCACCGCTACAGGGCAGTGGGAAGAGCGAGGCTAAGTGCCAGAATATGGATGCGCCATTTCTGGGGCGGCTGACTGCTGGTGTTTCTAGCCTGGGAGGGGGCCAATATTCATGGCACCCTTCCTGGGCTATTAATATCAGCACCCAGCTGTCTGCCTAGCCTTTGCTAGCTATTAAAATAGGGGGGACCCCACGTCATTTTTTTGGGGGGGTCCCCCATTTTAATAGCTAGTAAAGGCTAAGTATTCAGCTGGGGGCTGATATTAGTAGCCTGGTAAGCTCCGTGGGTATTACCCCCTTCCGAGGCTTCAAACATCTGCCCCAGCCGTCTGCTTAACCTCCGCTAGAGCCTAAAATTATGGGGGATCCCACGCCAATTTTTATTTTAATAAATCCTTTATTTTAACACTAAATGACAAGTACAGTAACCAACACTGTCACTGTACTTATTATAAATGTGACTGACATGTTTCTATCTATCTAATTTATGTGTGATGCTCTATCTTTCTGTTCTAAATTGTCGGGTACCGCTGCTGAATTGCCGGCCGGCTTTTTTAAAGAGACAGTGCATGAAAACACTATTATTTTTTTAAATAAATCCTTTACACTAAATGACAAGTACAGTAAGCAACACTGTCACTGTACTTATTATATATGTGACTGACATGTTTCTATCTATCTAATCTATGTGTGAAGCTCTATTCTTTCTGTTCTAAATTGTCGGGTACAGATGCTGAATTGCCGGCCGGCTTTTTTAAAGAGACGGTGCATGAAAACACTAATATTTTTTTTAATAAATCCTTTACACTAAATGACAAGTGCAGTAACCAACACTGTCACTGTGCTTCTTATATGTGTGACTGACATGTTTCTATCTATCTAATCTATGTGTGATGCTCTATTCCTTCTTGTCTAAATTGTCGGGTACCGGTGTATGCCGCTGCTGAATTTGCCGGCCGGCTTTTTTAAAGAGAGTGTCTTCTGAGCAGTTTGTCAGCTTTTGGACACCTTTGCAGGTGTTTTCTATGTGTTTCTATGTGTTTTTGTTTGCCTGCCATTGGTTTTAACGGTGTTCGACGGTGTTCTAAGGTGTTCGACGAACAGTTCGACGAACAGTTCATCGAACATCCCGGTGTTCGACGAACCGAACCGAACCCGAACACTACGGGGGTGGCTCAACACTACTCATTACTCGGTCCGAGCACTCAAGCATTCTATCTGCTTGAGTCGAACAATAAGTACCCGAACATTTTAGTGCTCGCTCATCACTACTCATTAATAATGGGAACCACAAAGCATAGCCGGCTGATGGCTCTCTAACAATAGCAGGTGCCGACTGCTGGCCCTTTAAGAATAGTAAGGGCCGCCCGATGGCCCTATAAAAAATAGGCTTTGTGACTTTCAGAATCCCTCCATCATAAATGAAACAGGATGTGTCTGATAATGTGTCACACACCACATGGCCAGATAAGGTTGTAAAATGTTAAAATTACATTTCCTGTTGAATGCATTTGTCTTGGTTGAAAGCAATGCAATTTGCTTGACTCGAACAACGAGTACCCGAGCATTTTAGTGCTCGTTCATCACTTCCTGCTATCTCTGCTGCTTTATTGCAGCAGCCAGGGATAAGAAAGCTAAAGATAGGCACCACAAGTCGTGGGCTTTCTAATTGCCCCCCAGGCTAAAATTTGCCAGCCAACCCTTGACATGACACAGTTTTATCCCGTGATAGAGCAGCTAGACACAAGCTCTCTGCCCTATCACTGTCTGTCTCCTAAACCACAGACTGCTATAGGCCTGCAGCTTACGAAACTTCAGCGTACCCACACAGGCGGTGCAATGATGTAATTGCATCGCGCCACCTCTGCAGGCCCGTTATAGAAGAGAAGTCAGATGAGGAGACAGAGGCTGCGGAACCGGGAATCAGGATTAGGTGAGTATAATCTTTATTGTTTTTTATAATATCCGGCTATGGGAGCCAACACACTATATTTAAGGAGCTGCGGGGGCCATAATAAATTATATAAAGGGCTGTGGGGGTCATAATACAGTGTGTGTATATGTATATATATATATATATATATATATATATATATATATTTCAGTAGATTAGGGTCTGGGAGCCATAATACAGCATACAGAGAGCTGTGAGAGCGACCATACTATATATTAGGAGCTATGGGGGCCATAATAAAGTATATAGGGGCTGGGGGGCCATAATACAGCATATAGGGAGCTGCGGAGACCATCATACTATATATAAGGAGCTGTGGGGGCCATAATACAGTCTGTAAGGGTCTGTGGGCAGTTGTGCTCAAAAGTTTACATACCCCGGCAGAATATTTGCTTTCATGGCCTTGTTTCAAAGAATATGAATGATAATGAAAAAACATTTTCTCCACTCATGGTTATTGGTTGGGTTAAGCCATTTATTGTCAAACTACTGTTTTTTCTCTTTTTAAATCTTAATGACAACCAAAAACACCCAAATGTTGGAAAGGTAAGGATGAGGTTGGTTTATTTTACTTTTATTGCAGGAGATTGTTGGCTTCAGCTGGAATGGGCGTGACGGTAAGTAGAGTTTAAATTACACCGCGTGCAGAATTATTAGGCAAATGCGTATTTTGATCACTTTGATACTTTTTATACATGTTGTCCTACTCCAAACTGCATAGGCTTGAGAGCCAACTACCAATTAAGTAAATCTGGTGATGTGCATCTCTGTAATGAGGAGGGGTGTTGACTAATGACATCAACACTCTATATAAGGTGTGCTTAATTATTAGGCAACTTCCTTTCCTTTGGCAAAATGGGTCAGAAGAGAGATTTGACGGGCTCTGAAAAGTCCAAAATTGTGAGATGTCTTGCAGAGGGATGCAGCAGTTTTGAAATTTCCAAACTTTTGAAGCGTGATCACTGAACAATCAAGCGTTTCATGGCAAATAGCCAACAGGGTCGCAAGAAGCATGTTGGCCAAAAAAGGCGCAAAATAACTGCCCATGAATTGAGGAAAATCAAGCCTGAAGCTGCCAAGATGCCATTCGCCACCAGTTTTGCCATATTTCAGAGCTGCAACGTTACTGGAGTATCAAATAGCACAAGGTGTGCGATACTCAGGGACATGGCCAAGGTAAAGAAAGCTGAAAAACGACCACATTTGAACAAGAAACATAGGATAAAACGTCAAGAATGGGTCAAGAAATATCTTAAGACTGATTTTTCAAAGGTTTTATGGACTGATGAATTGAGCGTGACTCTTGATGGGCCAGATGGATGGGTTAGAGGCTGGATCAATAAAGGGCAGAGAGCTCCACTCCGACTGAGACGCCAGCAAGGTGGAGGTGGGGTACTGGTATGGGCTGGTATCATCAAAGATGAACTTGTGGGACCTTTTCGGGTTGAGGATGGAGTGAGGCTCAACTCCCAGACCTACTGCCAGTTTCTGGAAGACAACTTCTTCAAGCAGTGGTACAGGAAGAAGTCGGTATCGTTCAAGAAAAACATGATTTTCATGCAGGACAATGCTCCATCACATGCATCCAACTACTCCACAGTGTGGCTGGCCAGTAAAGGTCTAAAAGAAGAAAAAATAATGACATGGCCCCCTTGTTCACCTGATCTGAACCCCATAGAGAACCTGTGGTCCATCATAAAATGTGAGATCTACAGGGAGGGAACACAGTACACCTCTCGGAACAGTGTCTGGGAGGCTGTGGTGACTGCTGCACGCAATGTTGACCGAAAGCAGATAAAGCAACTGACAGAATCTATGGATGGAAGGCTGTTGAGTGTCAACATAAAGAAAGGTGGCTATATTCATCACTAATTTTTTTGGTTTTTGTTTTTGCATGTCAGAAATGTTTATTTCTAAATTTTGTGCACTGATATTGGTTTACCTGGTGAAAATAAACAAGTGAGATGGGATTATATTTGGTTTTTATTAAGTTGCCTAATAATTCTGCACAGTAATTGTTACCTGCACAAACAGATATCCTCCTAAGATAGCCAAATCTAAAAAAACCCCACTCCAACTTCCAAAAATATTAAGCTTGGATATTTATGAGTCTTTTCGGTTGATTGAGAACATAGTTGTTGATCAATAATAAAAATAATCCTCTAAAATACAGCTTGCCTAATAATTCTGCACACAGTGTAGAACATTAAAGAATTGTGTCTTTATTTCAATTAAAGAAATTTATTTTGGGTGTTTTTTTTTTTTTTTTAACTTTCACTATGGGGTTGGTAATGGGGGTGTCTTATAGACGCCTCTCCATTACTAACTTGGGCTTAATGTCAGCTGGCATTATATGCTGACATCAATCCCAACCCTATTACCCCACTGCCACCGCTACAGGACAGTGGGAAGAGCGAGGCTAAGTGCCAGAATTGGCTCATCCTATGGATGTGCCATTTCTGGGGTGGCTGACAGCTGGTGTTTCTAGCCTGGGAGGGGGCCAATATTCATGGCACCCTTCCTGGGCTATTAATATCAGCCCCCAGCTGTCTGCCTAGCCTTTGCTATCTATTAAAATAGGGGGTACCCCATGTCATTTTTTGGGGGGGTCCCCCATTTTAATAGCTAATAAGGGCTAGGTATTCAGCTCGGGGCTGATATTAGTAGCCTGGGAAGCTCCGTGGGTATTACCCCCTTCCCAGGTTCAAACATCTGCCCCAGCCATCTGTGTAACCTCCGCTAGAGACTAAAATTACGGGGAACCCCACGCCATTTTTTTTAAATAAATCCTTTATTTTAACACTAAATGACAAGTACAGTAACCAACACTGTCACTGTACTTATTATATATGTGACTGTCATGTTTCCATCTATCTAATCTATGTGTCATGCTCTATTCTTTCTGTTCTAAATTGTTGGGTACCGGTGTATGCCGCTGATGAATTGCCGGCCGGCTTTTTTGAAGAGGCGGGTGCATGAAAATCGGAGAGCACTAGTGTGTTCCAAGTGCCCTGCTATGTTTTTCATTCACCCTCCTATATACCCTGCCTGCCTCTCTGCCTATATATTCTGCCTGCCTGACCTTTAATTGAGCACTGTTCCCATCGATTTGGGCAATTTTTGACCTTCTGCAGACTGCCTGGGGGGACCGCCAGAAAAATGCTCGAGTTTCCCATAGACTTACATTGGGCTTGTTGCTCGGGTCGAGCACCCGAGTATTCCAATGTGCTCGACCCGAGCTTCGAGCACCCAAGCATTTTAGTGCTCGCTCATAATTAATTATAATACTATGTACTCACTGTAGTGGTGATGGTAGAGGACATTGTGGAGCAGTATTATTTTGACCTTGTATAGTAGTAATTTTGAAAATATTGGTCTTTGTATAGTGTGATTTAGGGTTAGCAAAAGTGGTATACTGTAATTGTGGCGCTCCTGAGGGTTCGGTCGCCACAGAGGTACTGCATCTCACCCAGAGGTGTGGCATCTCAATTTCAGGTAAGGAAGGAGTACAGCACGGGACCCTAACACCTGCATCCAACACATTCCACACCAGTGGGGGCAGGGCGAGATTGCTCCTAAGGGAGAGCACAGTCCCTGGTCCCTAGCTGAGGGGTGGAACTATGTAGTGGGTGTGGGTGGAGGAAGTAGCTTAGGGGAGCACATGAAGGAAAGTATAAATAGAGAAGCCATCTTGTTTAGTCAGAGCAATCAGAGAGATCAGTCTGAGGGTGAGAAGTGTGGAGCAGGAGCTCTGTAGGAGCTCTGCTCAGGAGGAGGGCCTGAGGAGAGGCCCAGGACTGAAGGAGAAGGAGAGGAGCAGAAGAAGGGCTTCAGGAACGAAGAAGGGACCCCAGGGGTACGAGCAGTGCTGGAGGCCACCCGTACGCCCGAATCTACCAGGAGGTGGAGGGGTCAGGCCACACAAAGGGGACTGGTCCCTCAACTAGCAGAGCACTTTATATCTCAACTAGAAACCGGAAGCTGTAGTATTTCAAGTCCTGCAGCCAACAGTTCATATCAGTCTCACCAAGAAGGTATATATAGAGGACCCAGGGGACGGAACAGATGTCGCCCGACAAGGCCCGCAGGTACCGGATTGGGACACTAGATATGAGGTGGAGGGAGACGGCCAGAGAGAGAGAACACACAGAAGATGGTCCCGCTAAGTACTCCGGAGATATCTGAGGGTTGACTGAACCCCTCCCTGAGTAAGCGCAGCACGACGAGGGAAGTTACACTGGTACCTGTAACTTGGACTACAACAACCGTGAGTAAAGACCCTGAGGACTGCATCCCGCTGTCTCTGTGATTATTATCTGCGCCATCACCCCTGCACTACAATGCAAAGCATCATCTACTTCACTACAACATCTACACTGCTCTGGAGCTAAGCTCTACCTGTGGAGAGCTGAACCAACCCTGCTGCACTAACATCAGCTCCAGAGGTTCTGCACAGCAGCGGCAGCTCCACATAGCCGCATACCACAGGTGGCGTCACGAACTATATATATATAAAACTTCATTAATTCCCCTGTAAATAATTCCCCTTGTTGGATTGACCGCCCTGGGTCACGGACCGGGTCACCGCCACTGTGACATCTCCCCAAAGCAACGACCGGCGCGGCACCGAGTACCCCACGGCCCAGGGGGCGCGTCATAGTTATATATGTATAGATGCCCTATTAAGTGGCGGGGAGGTTGTATGGTGATACATGTACTTTGAGGCTTGGGCCCCGGATCTTTTAGGACCCTAGCAACGCCCCTAGCCTGTTCCAAATCGATAAGTCTGCAGTGACTCTGTATGTCACTGTGTGTGACTGCAGATTATGAATCACCACAGCGCATGCACATACAGGTGTATGGATGCGTGCAAAACATCGGACTGCTCTTGGATGACATCAAAGTGCACTGTGATTATCGCAGATGCTGGAAGTGGAGGAGAAGGAGAAATTAAGTTCTCCATCTTCTCCACACCTGTGATCCAATTCTCTAATGCGATCTGACAACCCCTCCACAGGGAGCTAGCGCTATAAAAATTATCTGATCATCTCTCCCTCACTGCTGCAGCGCTGGCTCCCTGTGAAGGGGTTGTCAGATTCCTGTGATTGGGGGGGTTGTCAGTGCTGTCACAGTGAGGAAGTGAGGATCTGAGCATTATTATAGCGCTGGCTCCCTGTGAAGGGGTTTTCAGCACTGCTGTAGTGAGGCAGAGAGGATCAGAGCATTGTTATAGCACTGACACAGATGATAGGCCTGATGGAGGGAGTGGATAGAGTAGAGTCTGGCTGAGACAGGGGGTGGTTTCTGTGGCAGGAGGAGGGGGAGGGTCTGGCATTTTGGGGGCGGTGTCTGTTGTGACATCACCGACTAGACTCTGCCAGACAGGAAAACGCTAGTCGGGTTTTCACCAGCTCCTCCAGAATCAGGAGTGAGGCCGGTCACATGACATGTTTGTATATAGGCAATGGAGCAGAAATATGACAGGGATTAAATTACAAACTGTCAGCATTCTGCAGCCTTGATACACACAAAGATTATACTGAATGCCCCGACAACCCCTTCAATATTCGATAATGTCCTCATTTCTTTTAAAACTAACTGAAAACATGTCTAGATGACACCGTATATGGTGGATGGGGTCAATATTAGACGTCCCTTTAACCTCTACATGTTTATAAATTGATTATGTCTACTTGTTCTTCTTTTCTCTCATTAGTACATGTGTTTTTCCATTCTTTTTATCATTTCGAAGTGTCTTTTAATGGTCAACTTTCTTATAAAAGCATTTACATACAGGAATAATTGAAAATTGTCCACACCAGCAGATGGGCAAAATGACAATCCTTTAGTCAGTATTGATATTTTCTCTACAGACAGGGTATGATTAGATAAATTAAATATTTTCATATTTTGTTATTTCAGGGCCATTGACCAAGGTCTCCACTTGGGATTTTTCTTTTCACTTTGTGCTGTTTGACAGCTCCTCCTCTGGACCCCTTGAATCTATTTTTCTTTTCTGACTAATGCTGACCTTTGAGCGGGCCACCAATGGAAAAACACTAGAGATTTTATTTTTGTTGGTAATGTGCTTGCGCTTACTTTCCTGGGTGGCAAAGGATGTTTCTCCCTCTTCTAAAATGGTTTAATTCCCTCAGGAATCCCCATTTACTTCTATACCTCTAATCTGTAAATCCCCATTAATCTCAGCTTTCTCCCCACTAGTTCCTTCTACGGAGATCAATTCTGACATTTCAATTATAGTATCCCGGCTCTCTGAATGTTCTGTATGAAATGACAACTCCTCTATATCAATCTCAGAACCAACAGAAAAATTCTCATGAGTGCCTAAGTCTCTCTGCATATGGCAATTCTCCTTGTCACTATTAGTGTTGCCATCATTGCGACATATTAGTCTCGAGGTGCCTTCAATTGGGGAAAACACCCCAGATTCACTATTGTTACTAATTATATAAAATGTGATATCTTTACTTCTATTATTAACCATGTTTAGGTTTAAATTGTTCACTTCATCTTGTATTGATACTTCACCTTGTCTAACCTCCTCCTCCCTCTTACTATGACTGGTTTCTTTCGGCTTAGCACCCAATTTAGCATAGGACAATTTAGGGGATTCTTGTATTATATCTTTGGCCCTGGATAATTTATTAGCATGTGTGTTAGTAACCTCCCCTACTTACTGCCCAATTCTACCATTAAGGTGCCCTGAGAGAAGGTTTAAGGGGCGAGAATTAACAAAAACTCTTGAGGGGTGACTGTTCTTATTCTCATTAAACCTAAATGATTCCCCCATTGTTTTGGAGCGCCATATCGGCGTTGGAATCCTATCATGTGATTTCAATTTCTCATTTTGGGCATAATTCTTCCTATTATCCCATTTAAAGGGGGGATCTAAGCTTGCATAGTTACTGGAAGTCTTTCTACTCCCCTACTTGTATTATTTATCCTTAGCATTCTTTTTATATTGCCAACTAAATAAGGTTTTATTATCGTAATCATCCCTATCCCTAATTAATTTTTTTACTTTTTTGGCAATCAGATCAGTGTCAAATTTATTCAATCTCTGGGTGACTGCTCTATCTAAATGACAAACTTCTGATCGCTCCTTAAAACCGGACATTACCTCCAACAACTCATGTATTTTTGTTAGTGCCATTTTGACTATACTATTGCTCTTATTCACCAACATAGATATCAGCCCCCTTTGAACATTATAGCATGTATTTGTGACACCCCAGGGGTCTGGTTGCCACAGTGATAGAGATATTATGTCTGAGAGCAGGTGGGAGGTCCTTTGGTCAGGGATCCTGTGCATGCCACACCTCCTGCTCAGTCTTGGGAGGGGAAGAACTTCCCCTATATAAACCCGGGGCTGAAGCAGGGTGAGGAGTCAAGGAGAGTAGAGACAAGAAACAGCAGAAGCAATACTACTACGAGTCAGGGGCTGGCAGCTGCAGAGCTCGCCCTGACTGAGAAGCTTTCTTACCGGACCCGGCGTCCGAGGCTGTGGGGACTAACTCTTACCCAGCAGCAGAAGCCGACCGGCAGGGGATTTCAGGTCCTCAGGCCCAGAAACCCGAAGGCACGGTCACACGCATGGGACCAGCACCGCCATCGTGGAGCGGAAGCCATTAGAAGGCCCCGAGTCACCGGCCATACGGGTGAGCACCACACGGTACACTCAGGGACGTGGGCTACTTATATCCGCTTCTAGCAAGGTAGCCAGAAGAGTACAGTCAGTTTGGGAGGCCTACAACTCCGCCTGGCCAGGGGAGATCCCATCTGCTCAAGGACTGACCAGGCCCCGTTCACTAGCAAGTACTCCGGGAGGGTCTATCGTTGTTACCAGTAAAGACCCTGAATTACACCGCACCGTCTCTGAGTGGTTCCTGCTACCCCCATCATCCACGTCTGCTGCCCTGAGGCCATACCCCTCCCGTTGGGGGTTATACCATCTACGCTGCACCATCCATCCACCGGCCTCAGCGGACTGTCCTGCAGCGGCAGCTCCATAGCTGCATTCAACGGGTGGCGTAGTCGTCCTACATCTACCGCTGTTACATCGCCGCTCAGTTTGACTCCCTGGGCACGGACCGGGTCACCGCCACGAGACTACAACCCTCAAGAGATCCGGCTCCGGGTAAGCTCCCGCGTGCGCAACGCAGCGCGACACAGGCCCAGGGGCGCGTCATATTTATCCCACTCTTCAGTGAACCGAGTGTCTTGAGGAAAGGGCATCTACCTAGCTGGGTGAAAAACATTCCATATGGCCAGTTCTGGCGGATTCTCAAGAATTGTACGTCTGAAACGGACTTTTATAAAGAGTTTAAGATCTTAAGGGGGAGATTTTTTAGAACAGGGATACCCCAAACAAATCATAAAAGATGCTTTTGAAAAGACCAGAAGGCTAACACAGAATGAGTATTTAGCTAAAATCGCCACAAAATCAGGTAAAACTGCCTCTGCAAACAATAAGTTTTTATATAGTTTTGTGACTACTTTTAATAAATCATATAAAAAAGTGGAAGAAGTCCTCAGAAAACATTGGTTCATTTTGAGGGGTGACCATATTTTATTAAAAAAATTGCCTACTGATCCAGTGGTAGTCTACAGACGCAACAAGAATCAGAAAAATATGATAGCGCCTAGTCAAATTAGGAAGAAAAATAATTATAAGTATATTTGCCTATGGCAAATTGTAATTGTGTATTTTTACCCGACGCTGACTGCATGAACAGCATTAATTAGAGAGGTGTCAGCAGTTGGACACCCATCGGTCAGCCATTTATCACATATTCTAAGGATAGGTAATAACTTGTTCTCACTGGACAACCCCTTAAAAGGAATGTTGCCTCTTTCAAAGAAAAAAGAGACTGAAAATGCAGCATCAAAAAAGCGATTAATACCCTTGTTAAAAAAAACGCACACAAAAATATAATGAAAAAACGCAAATAACCTAATTTAAATAATAGGTGCAGAAATTCTACAACGTCAAATATTCACTAAAAGCTCATCATAAGAACATAGCCTTAGGCCACATTCACATGCTCAGTATTTGGTCAGTATTTTACCTCAGTATTTGTATGCCAAAACCAGGAGTATGTGAAAAATGCAGAAGTGATGATGTGTTTCAATAAGGCTTGGGTCACATGAGTATTGCTTCTCTCATGCGTGACAATCGGGGTTGATTACGCAAATAACACTAGGCTGCAACTCTGCTGTGAGAGTGATCCGAGTGTCAGTGCACTGTGCATAAGAGCATCCCAGCACTGGTGCAGGGGATATGAGGAAAGTCATTTCTCTGTCTCCTCCACTGCCAGTGGCCACGGTAATCGGACTTCACTGAGATGACATCCGAGTGCTGTCCGATGTTTGACAAGCACCCATAGGCTTGTATGGCTGAGTGTGATCTGATTATTTGAGGCACTCGCTGCAATTAATTTTCTCATGCTGAATAGGCATGAGAAAATAATCACAGATCTGCACTGCCCCATAGTATGACATTGGGCCGAATGCTATCCGATAAGACATCACGTAGCACTCGGCTATGTTGCGCGCAAATGGGAGCGAGCCCTTATACTATTCATCTGATTGTCCCACTCCTGGTTTTAGTTTACAAATACTGAGGTAAAAAGTCACCAAATACTCAATGTGTGCAAGTGGCCTAAGAGGTCACACTGTTGCAAAGATCAAACTGGTCTAGCTCTAATCACACTAATGAGTCTCAGGTGCTGGTTGTATAACACAGCCTACATCTGTGCTGTATGGCTGTATGGAGCGGGCTCAGCCTTTGAGCCTGCTACATACAGTAAGTGTGCATATCCATCATGGCAGATTTTAACAACAGATTAACAATTTGAAAAGAATGTTTAGACTTAAAGTACAAAATGGTTTTAATATTCCTTGTACCTAAATTTGACTACTTATGCAAATTGTAAAATCTGTGGTAAATGTGTAACTTTTTCACAACTAAGTATGCAGTACATTTTTTATGCTGCGGGTGATTACATATCCTGCATGATTACATAATTTTGCTTCTAATATTACATACCTTGCGTATGTACCTGATTCCGATTGACTCTAAAAAGCAAACAAAAAACTAATGAAAAAAAAAGCTAAGCAGAGAGATGGTACAATTTAATATTTCATATTCAATACTCCATTAACACACAAAAAAAGATCCACTGTTAAGTTGCACATTTTATTTAAAATAACGTTTGCTAAAATAACGTCAAAAAGATTCTTTGCCTATGCAGAGTTATGACAAAGAAAACTATTTTTTTCTGGTTAATTAGACTGCAGAGAACTTTTTTAAGAGTCACAAAGGAGATTCTTTTAGCTATATCTCTTGAATTATATTAAGCTTTAAGATTTGAAGATTATTCAAGCATGTTGTGTGTTAACACTTTTGGCAGAAAGCTGCATAAAGTACCGTGCATACATCTAGTCATCTAGTCTTCATTGTGAATTTTTGCTTTTTTAAAGGTTATGTTATGCAAATGACAGGATTTAGAGTTTATATTCTGTACCACTGGTATTAACAGTTTTAATCGTTATATTTCATTATATGCATATTCTTGTTTCTTAAGCTTTAGCCAGAAAATATAATGAAATAAAACAACAATTCCGGTAAGTGTAGAGTATCAAAAGAAAGAACACAATATTCACTCTGTGTCTTTAGAGCTCACATTGTAAGTGCATAACAAGCAATATTCAAATACAAATATGGAAATATTGCAAGACTTATGTATAAGAAAAATGCATAGGATTAACCAAAAGCCATGTGAAATGCTGAGGTCTCAATTAAAAGTAAAAAAAAATGAAATTTAACTCAATAACATGAACTTCACAGATTTATTCAAAGCATGACATTCTTAAATGAAACAAGAACCACTGAGGTAAAAATGAACCCCCTATAGTCAATACAGGGATGGAATGAGCCATCCTTCTTAACAAAGAAGAATCCTGCACCAGCCGGGGAGAACGACTTCCAGATAAATCACGTAGCCAGATTCTCCTTGATCTATATGGACATGGCTCAGGTCTCCACCTGAGACAGAGAATAGAAATGGCCTTGAGGTGAGAAGGAACCTGAGAGAAGGTCTATAGGGCAGTTGCACGGCCTGTGTGGTGGTAACATCTCCGCCTACTTCTTATCTAAGATGTCCGCCTAAGTCCAATAAGCGGGAGGCAAGCCAGGTAAATTTGATGCAATAGCCGCAGGTCAAGTGGGATATTTCTTGTGACCCCAACTAAGTACTTCTCCGGATCTCCAATCCAAGACAGGCTCATGCGCTCGTAACCATGGCAGGCCCAGGAGCAGAGGATGGGACAAGACTGGTAGCACTTAAAAGGAGATGTTCTCCGAGTGTAACATTCCTACCCGAAGTTCTACTGGCTTGGAAAAGAAAAGAATGGCTTTGGACAGAGGTCTCCCATCCATGGCTGATACCACCAAAGGACTCAGAAGATGTTGGATGGGGATTTGAAACCGATCCACCACAACCTGTGGTATGAAATTTCCTGTGGAACCAGAATCCAGATAGGCCTATTTGAAGAAACAGATTTTGCCACAGAAAATGGACACTCACAGAGTCAGCAGGATAGAGGAGTCGTTCTCACCCAGGGTAGCCTCTCCTACTGACCATAACCTCTGGAGTTTACCAGCTTCTCAGGACAGGAGTGAATTCAATGTTCGAGACTACCACAGTAGAAGCACCTCCTCTCAGAATGATGGACCTCCTGGTGTTGCTTAGCTAGCTTTATGTAGCCACTTTGTATAGATTCAGAGTGTGGTGTACAAGCTGAGGTCTATGGCAAGATCAGCCTCTTGAAGTTAGGAGCCAGGCGCATAGGACTTTTGTCTCGGACCACCTCCCTGGAATGCTCTTGAAAACTAAGATCGATCAGGGCAGCCAAGGATACCAGGTCATCTAGAGAGGCATGAACATCTCGACCAGCCAGTTCATCCTTCATTCTCCTAGACAGTCTCTCCCAGAAGGCTGCCAGTGCCTCACTATACCAAGCGAGCTTGGAGGACTGGGTACGGAAACGGATGTCATACTGGCCTACAGTGAGATTTCCCTGGCGCAGCCTGAGTAGGGAGGATGCTGCAGAATAAACATGGCCAGAATCATTAAAGACTTTGCAGAATGACTCTTGAGGTTGGAGATTAGGGGATCCCCTTTGTTTCACAAAGAGGTTGAGCCATCTGAGAGCCTCGCCATTAAGGTGGGACATGATAAATACCACTGTAGCCCGATCTGATGAAAACTGATGTGCCAATAGCTCCCTTTATGCCTTTACTGTGTGCAAACAATTATGAAATATGACGATTATCAAAGGATTTGGGCTCTCAATGTAGTGCCAAGTGTCAGAAAGCTTGGTTTGGATCCTAGTCAAGGGTCTTTAAGCAGGACAATGATTTCAAACATACTTCAAGAAGCACCCAGAAATGGATGGCAACAAAGAGCTAGAGTGATATGTAGTGGCCATCAATGAGTCTAGATCTATATCCTATTGAACACCTTTGGAGATATCTTAAAATTGTTGTTGGCAGATGGCACCCTTCAAATATGAGAGACCTGGAGCAGTTTGCAATAGGAGAGAGGTCCAAAATTCCAGTTGAGAGGTGTAAAACACTTATTGATGCTATGACAAAGTCACTGGCAGAGTGATGATGGGGAGATACGTTTCACTGAGGCTATTAGCATCAGTGATGTAAAACCTAAAAGTCTTCTCCTGCATGTTATGTGCTACGAGAGTTAATCAGACATTTTTAATGGGCAAGTTTTTATGTGAACAGCTGTAGAGCGGGTGGGAGGCTATTCACCATATCTTCACCCCAGGGTGTGGTCTGGGATATAAATAGCCAGCCTGTTGAATCATGTGTTGTTCAGTATCTGGAAAGGCTAGCTCCAGAGAGAAGAGCCTGCAATTGTGTGCTTATCCTGAATCGTGTGTGATTAACCCTGAGTGGCCAGACCCCAGCCGGTATAAGGACTGTGCTGTATTTTTTTTATTTTGTTTTGCCATTATGCCGGATGAGCTGTGTTTATTTTATGAACTCTAGATTTATTTTTTGCCTTTTTTTTTTATAAACCAATCCAAAACTTAGAGACAGCGTTTTGTGTCTACCTCCATGTACAGCCGAGCAAGCCGCTCTACCACAATGCTTATAGGAAGCGAACGATTGCAGTTCTTTATTCTGCAATATTTTGTGTGACATTATGTCCAATTGCCATTTTTTTTCTTTTCTTTTTTTCTTGTTCCAATACACAGAAAGGAAATAAATGTGTATAACAAAACATGTGTAATTGCAGTCATTTTCTAGGAGAAATACTTCATTTTCTGGAACAATTTCAAGGGTGCTAACACTTTTTGCCAGGGCTGTTAGCCCCCATCCTGTATTCCTTCCTGATATAAATGTTTGCCATCCTTGTATATATGCACCCCATCCTGTGCACTTTCCTGGCATATATGTTCCCCATCTTTGGCCCTTTCCTGGTAAATGTGTCCCGCATCCTGTGCCCCTTTCTGATAAATATGTCCCCCATCCTGGGTACCTTCCTTGTATATAAGCCCCAATCCTGGGTTTCTTCCTGGTATATATGCCCCCCAACCTGTGCGTATTCCTGGTATATATGTCCCCCGTCCTGTGCATCTTCCTGGTAGAAAAAGGCCCCATTCTGGTATATGTAATGCACGGCTGGTATACAGGGATACAAGAACACTGGAACTGATAACTAGCAAGCATGCAGACAAACTGACAGAACACGTTGCTCAGGTACCTCCCAACAGGTGAAGGTGCCCTTAAATAATAATTGTCTCCCAGCTATTGGCTGTCTGTTTAAGAGACTAGGTGTGTGCGCGAGCCCTAAGCCCAGTGCACGGGGATCTATCAGACGTGCGCATACTCCGGAAGGCTGCAGAAGCAGGCGGAAGCGCGAGCCGAGTACTGGGACGATGAGGTAGTCGGGGTCCGTCCCAGGGGGAGGAAGATTATATACTTTATGCTCTCCATCCTGAGTTCCTTCATGGTATATATGCCCCCCCATCCTTATATATATATGACACCCATCCTAGGATCCTTCCTGGTATTTATATCCCCCTTCCTGATATTTGTTCCCCATCCTGGTATATATGTCCCCCTTTCTTGGCTGCTTCCTGTTATATATGCCCCTCATCCTGGGCCCATTCCTGGTATCTTTATACCCATCCTGATATATATGCCCTCCATCATGAGTTCCTTCCTGACATATATTCTTCCCATCATGGGCCCCTTCATTATATATATCCCCTATCTTGGTGTTTATGCCTCTCATCCCGGGCCCCTTCCTGCTATTTTTGTACACTATCCTGGTATATATAACTCCCATCTTAGGTTCTTTCCTGCTATATATACTGTATATCCCCCATGTTATATATGCTTCCCATCCTGAGGCCCTTCCTAGTATATAAGCCCCCATCCTAAGTTCCTTCCTAATATATATGCCCCATCCTGGGCTCCATTTTTGGATTTATGCCCCCAACCTGTGTTCCTTCTTGGTATATATGTTCCCCATCCTTGCATATATGTTCTCATTATGTGCCTCTTCCTGATATATATCCCCCCTTCCTGGGTTCCTTCCTGGTATGTATGTCCACCATGCTGGAATATATGTTGGCCATCCCGGGTTGCTTCCTGCTATACAGTGGGGAAAATAAGTATTCGATAGACTGCCAATTTTGCAAGGTTTCCCACCAACAAAGAATAGAGAGGTCTGTAATTTTTATCTTATGTACACTTAAACTGTGAGAGATAAGATCTAAAAATAAAAAGCAGAAAATCACATTGTATGATTTTTAAATAATTAAATTGCATTTTATTGCACAAAATAAGTATTTGATCACCTACCAACCAGTAAGAATTCTGGCTCTCACAGACCTGTCAGTTTTTCTGTAAGAAGCCCTCCTACTCTGCACTCATTACCTGTATTAATTACACCTGTTTTAAGTTATTACCTGTATAAAAGACACCTCTCCACACACTCAATCAATCACTCTCCAACCTCTCCACCATGGCCAAGACCAAATAGCTGTGAAAGGACACCAGGGACAAAATTGTAGACCTGCACAAGGCTAGGATGAGCTACAGGACAATAGGCAAGCAGCTTGGTGAGAAGACAACAACTGTTGGCACAATTATTTGAAAATGGAAGAAGCTCAATATGACTGTCAATCTTCCTCGGTCTGGGGCTCCATGCAGGATCTCGTCTCGTGGGGTAAGGATGATTTTGAGAACGGTAAGGAATCAGCCCAGAATTATATGGGTGGACCTGGTCAATGATTTGAAGAGAGCTGGGACCACAGTCTCAAATATTACCATTAGTAACACACTACACCGTCATGGATTAAAATTCTGCAGGACATGCAAGGTCCCCCTACTCACGCCAGCAGATGACCAGGCCCATTTGAAGTTCACCCACGACCATTTGGATGATCCAGAGGAGGCATGGGAGAAGGTCATGTGGTCAGATGAGACCAAAATAGAACTTTTTGGTATCAACTCCACTCCCTGTGTTTGGAGGAAGAAGAAGGATGAGTACAACCCCAAGAACAAAGTCCCAACCGTGAAGCATGGTGGGGGAAACATCATACTTTGGAGGTGATTTTCTGCAAAGGGGATTGCACAACTGCACCGTATTGAAGGGAGGATGGATGTGGTCATGTATTGCGAGATTTTGGTCAACAACCTCCTTCCCTCAGTAAGAGCATTGTAGATAGGTCATGGCTGTGTCTTCCAGCATAACAATGACCCGAAACACACAGCCAGGGCAACAAAGGAGTGTCTCCGTAAGAAGCATTTCAAGGTCCTGGAGTGGCCTAGCAAGTCTCCAGACCTGAACCCAATAGAAATTCTTTGGAGGCAGCTGAAACACAATGTTGCCAACGACAGGCCCAAAACCTGAAAGATCTGGAGAAGATCTGTAAGGAAGAGTGGGCCAAAATCCCTGCTGCAGTGTGTGAAAACTTGGTCAAGACCAACAGGAAACATCTGACCTCTGTAATTGCAAACAAAGATTTCTGAACCAAATATTAAGTTTTGTTTTTTATTGTATCAAATACTTATTTCATGAAATAAAATGCAATCTAGTTATGTAAAAATCATATAATGTGATTTTCTGGATTTTTTTTTTAAGATTCTGTCTCTCACAGTTGAAGTGTGCCACTGCCTACAATGAAAATTAGAGAACTCTCCATTCTTAATAGGTGGGAAAACATGCAAAAACGACAAAAAAAAGTGTATCAAATACTTATTTTCTCCACTGCATAAGCCCCCATCCTTGGATCCTTCCTTGTATATATGGACCCCATTCTGGTTTTTTTTTCTGGTGTGAAAAAGTGTTTGCCCCTTTTTGATTCCTTATTCTTTTGCATGTTTGTCACACTTAAATGTTTCAGATCACAAAACAAATTTAAATATTAGACAAAGATAACACAAGTAAACACAAAGTGTTATTATTAAAGGTAAAAGAAATTCAAACCTACAGGGCCCTGTGTTCAAAAGTGATTGCCCCCTAAACCTAATAACTAGTGTTGAGCGATACCTTCCGATATCGGGAAATATCGGATCGGATTGGATCGGACCGATACCCAAAAAGTATCGGATATCGCTGATTCCGATACCGGAACCCAATGCAAGTCAATGGGACAGAAATATCGGAATAAAAATAAACCCTTTCTTTCCTTGTAGGTTAATTCTACATGAAGGAAAACAACTAAGAATAATGTAGAATGTATTGGGGGAGGTGGGGGAGACAATAAAGGCATAGAGGTTTAGCCCAATCAAATGGAATAGCAGGAATTAATATTTTTTTTAAGATGTTCTGAGTTACGGAAATATTGACTATGTTAAGTTTTTTTTATATTTTGTCAGATATTTATGTTTCACTACTTCCATGCTCTTCACCTTCTTTTTTACTTCTCCCACACTTTTTCCTTCATCATCCTCAGCATCAGCATCTTTTTCATCAACTTCTTCTTCACCTTCTTCGTATTATTCTTTTTTTTTTACATTCTTCATATTCTTCTTATTCAACTATTATTCTTCTTCATATTCTACTTCTTCATCTTCTTCATATTCTTCTTCTTCATCATATTCTTATTTATGACAGGCATTCCTGTAGTTGTTATCTATAAAAGTTTGAAGATTACACCTTTCGCTCTGCCCGTCACAAAAGATTTACAACAGGATTTGTCCGCGTTCAGTTTGGCCTGCAGCAGCAGGTCTTTTCCAGGGGCACCACGAGGAAGAACGGACTCACCCCCATACACTGCTTAGTCATCTTTTGCTTATAATTTAGATAATATCTTTTGCTATGATTTTTAGTCTTATGCTTAATGTTCTTCCGCTTTTTGTCCTGCAGCTTCTTGTACTTCTGCTTCTTGGTTTTCTGTCTCTTGTTCTTCTGTATCTTGGTGGTTGTCTTCTTGTTCTTTGTCCTCTTGGTCAACTTCTTCAGGGTCATCTTCTTGGTCTTCTTCGGGGTGGTCATCAGGGTCGTCGTCTTCAGGGTCGTCGTCTTCGGGGTCCTCGTCTTCAGGGTCCTCGTCTTCAGGGTCCTCGTCTTCAGGGTCCTTGTCTTCTTCGGGGTGGTCTTCAGGGTCGTCGTCTTCAGGGTCGTCGTCTTCAGGGTCCTCGTCTTCAGGGTCCTCGTCTTCAGGGTCCTCGTCTTCTTTGGGGTGGTCTTCAGGGTCCTCGTCTTCAGGGTCCTCATTTTCTTCGGGGTGGTCTTCAGGGTCTTCGTCTTCAGGGTCCTCGTCTTCGGGGTCCTCGTCTTCTTCGGGGTGGTCTTCGGGGTCCTCGTCTTCAGGTTCCCCGTCTTCGGGGTCCTCGTCTTTTTCAGGGGTGGTCTTCAGGGTCGTCATCTTCGGGGTCCTCGTCTTCTTCGGGTTGGTCTTCAGGGTCCTCGTCTTCGGGGTCCTCATCTTCTTCGGGGTGGTCTTCAGGGTCCTTGTCTTCAGGGTCCTCGTCAGGGAGATCCAGAGTGATTACCAAGAACCATTTCAAAAAGCTTGAACTTGGAAATGTAGCAGAAGGTAAAAGAAGGCTGAGGAACTGCCGAGAACCAGCTGATGATACTGGAACCCGGATGGGTAGCAGAAGGTACAAGAGCCAATGGAACTACCGAGGACCAGCTGACGGTACTGGAACTCGGTTACTAAGCAGGAGGTACCTGTGCCAGAAAGCACTACCAAGGACCAGCAGACGTTGGTGGAACTTGGATACCAAGAAGGAGGCACCTAAGCCAAAGGCACTGCCAAGAACCAGCTGACGGTACTGGAACCCGGATGGGTAGCAGAAGGTACAAGAGCAAATGGAACTACCGAGGACCAGCTGATGGTACTGGAACCCGGATGGGTAGCAGAATGTACAAGAGCCAATGGAACTACCGAGGACCAGCTGACGGTACTCGAACTCGGTTACTAAGCAGGAGGTGCCTGTGCCAAAAAGCACTACCAAGGACCAGCAGACGTTGGTGGAACTTGGATACCGAGAAGCAGGCACCTAAGCCAAAGGCACTGCCGAGAACCAGCTGACGGTACTGGAACTCGGATGGGTAGCAGAAGGTACCCATGAAAAAAAAAGTTGCAAGGCCGCGAGCCGGCCTGAGTTACCGAAACCCACAGTCCTACAGGGGGTGCTTGTCCTATTGGCACTATGGAACCAGCCTTCATTGCCAGATCCCGCAACCCACATAGGAGTCACCTAAACTGCAGGCACCATAGAGTCGGCTAACCCGACCGCAACACGACAGGACAACGCATTGGAGACAAAGTGACGTTGACACTACCCGGAAACAGCTGGCGTGCTGGAAGCAGGCTGGGCAGGAGGAAGTACCCGTGCCAAAGACACTGCCGAAAACCAGCTGACGGTACTGGAACCCGGATGGGTAGTAGAAGGTACAAGAGCAAATGGAACTACCGAGGACCAGCTGACGGTACTGGAACCCGGATGGGTAGCAAAGGTACAAGAGCCAATGGAACTACCGAGAACCAGCTGATGGTACTGGAACTCGGTTACTAAGCAGGAAGTACCTGTGCCAGAAAGCACTGCCAAGGACCAGCAGACGTTGGTGGAACTTGGATACTGAGAAGGAGGCACCTAAGCCAAAGGCACTGCCGAGAACCAGCTGACGGTACTGGAACCCGGATGGGTAGCAGAAGGTAAAAGAGCCAATGGAACTACCGAGAACAAGCTGACGGTACTGGAACTCGGTTACTAAGCAGGAGGTACCTGTGCCAGAAAGCACTAGCAAGGACCAGCAGACGTTGGTGGAACTTGGATACCGAGAAGAAGGCACCTAAGCCAAAGGCACTGCCGAGAACCAGCTGACGGTACTGGAACTTGGATGGGTAGCAGAAGGTACCCATGAAAAAAAAAGTTGCAGGACCGCGAGCTGGCCTGAGTTACCGAAACCCACAGTCCTACAGGGGGTGCTTTTCCTATTGGCACTATGCAGCCAGTCTTCATTGCCAGATCCCGCAGCCCACATAGGAGTCACCTAAACTGCAGGCACCATAGAGTCGGCTAACCCGACCGCAACACGACAGGACAACGCATTGGAGGCAAAGTGACGTTGACACTACCCGGAAACAGCTGGCATGCTGGAACCAGGCTGGGCGGGAGGGAGTACCCGTGCCAAAGACACTGCTGGGAAACAGCTGGTGGTGCTGGAACCCAGGGTAAATACTAAAAACAGAGTGGAGCCAGAGGCCTAATTGGAGCAAGTTTAAAATCTGTAGTAGTGTGAATGTGGACAGAGCAGGAGAAATTGCCGTACGCACAGCAGGGGAACAGCTGACGTTACTGAACCCCAATAACACGGCAGCAAGTGTTGACTGTGCAGACAGTACTTCTGAGTGCCAACTGGCGTTGTTGGAGCTCAGTGATAATACTGAAAACAGAGGAGCCAGAGGTTTAATTGGAGCAAGTTTAAAATCTGTAGTAGTGTGAATGTGGACAGAGCAGGAGAAATTGTCGTACGCACAGCAGGGGAACAGCTGACGTTACTGAACCCCAATAACACGGCAGCAAGTGTTGACTGTGCAGACGGCACTTCTGAGCGCCAACTGGCGTTGTTGGAGCTCAGGGATAATACTGAAAACAGAGGAGCCAGAGGTTTAATTGGAGCAAGTTTAAAATCTGTAGTAGTGTGAATGTGAACAGAGCAGGAGAAATTGCCGTACAGCAGGGGAACAGCTGACGTTACTGAACCCCAATAACACGGCAGCAAGTGTTGACTGTGCAGACGGCACTTCTGAGCAGCAACTAGCGGTATTGGAGCCTAGGGTAAATACTAACAACAGAGGAGCCAGAGGTGTAATTGGAGCAAGTTTTAAATCAGTAGTACAGTGGATGTGGACAGAGCAGGAGAATTTGCCGGACACACAGGTGGGGATCAGCTGACGTTACTGAACCCCAATAACACTGGAGCAAGCGTTGACTGTGCAGACGGCACTTCTGAGCAGCAACTGGCGGTGTTGGAGCTCAGGGATTACAGTTCAGGTGGTAGAAACATGAACACAACAGGAGACCTGGATACTGTTGCCAATCAATTATTTATTCTGGAAGAGGACTGGCAAATTCATGCGAGATCCAGGCCTTGTTCATTTTGAGAAAAGCAAGCCGGTCAACGTTATCGGAGGATAATCGCATGCGACGGTCTGTTAGTACACCACCTGCGGCACTAAAGACGCGTTCCGATAATACACTAGCAGCAGGGCAAGCTAGCACCTCCAATGCATACTGGCTAAGCTCTGGCCATGTATCCAGCTTACAGACCCAAAGCTTAAAGGGAGAAGAGCCGTCTGAGAGTACACTGAGAGGGCAAGCCATGTATTCTGTCACCATCTGACGGAAACGTTGCCTCCTGCTGACTGGAGCCGTCTGTGATGGTGTAGACATTTGTGTCGGCAGGGACACAAAACTTTGCCACATTTGGGCCATACTGGTCTTGCCTTGTGCTGAGGCGCTGCTTCTGCTCCCTCTTTGTGCAGAGCTTCCTCCACTGCCTCGACGCACTGAGCTGCTTTGTAAAGCACTAGCAGCACTGCTCTCGGTTGGAATGGAGAACATGATGGAATGCACCAGTGCGTCTTGGTACTCCCGCATTTTACGCTCCCGGTTCAACGGTGTTATGAGGCTTTATAAGTTGTCCCAGTAGTGAGGATCTAGGAGGTTGGACACCCAATAATCAGCCGTGTTGAGAATGTGGGCGATGCGGCGGTCGTTTCTCAAGCACTGCAGCATGAAATCAACCATGTGCTGCAGACTGCCAACTGGCCAAGAAACGCTGTCCCCTGCTTGAGGCGTGATCTCTGCTGCTCTGCATCACCCCACCCTCGCTCTAGATACTGACTACTAGAGCATTGTGTACCTCTCTCCTCTGGACAGATGTCTTCCTCCTCCATTGACTCATCCTCATCCTTCTCACAAAGTGTCCCCTGCCTAGGCCTTTGTGAGGAACCACGTTGCGCAGACTGTAGAGAAGCTGATGGCATTTGTGACTCCTCATCCTCCACCTCTTCCAAAAACTCGTCCCTTAGTGCTTGCAGTGTTTTTTCAAGCAGGCAGATAAGGGGGATAGTCATGCTGACTAGTGCATCATCTGCACTCGCCATCCACGTGGAATAATCAAAGGCACGCAAAACGTGGCAAATGTCCTTCATAAAGGCCCACTCAGTGGTGGTGAAGTGTGAACGGCGCGCACTGCGACTTGTTTGCGCCTGCTGCAGCTGGTACTCCATTACTGCTGCCTGCTGCTCACACAACCTCTCCAACATATGTAACGTTGAAATCCACCTGGTGGGTAGGTCACATATGATGCGATGTTCCGGAAGAAGCAATCGGCCCTGCAGAGCTGCAATGCGCGATCTTGCGTTGCTGGAACGCCGCAAGTGAGCGCACTCTATGCGGACCTTGTGAAGCAGTGCATCAATATCCGGATAGTCCCTCAAAAAACTCTGCACGACCAAGTTGAGCACATGTGCCAGACATGGGATGTGAGTGAGGTTGCCTAGGCCCAGAGCTGCCACCAGATTTTGGCCATTGTCACACACTACCATGCCTGGCTGGAGATTCGCTGGCACAAACCACACGTCGCTCTGCTGCTTGATGGCATTCCAGAGCTCCTGTGCTGTGTGGCTTCGATTTCCCAAAGAAATTAATTTTAATATGGCCTGTTGACGTTTGGCCACGGCTGTGCTCATATCGGTCATCATAACAGTTAACCGTTCACGGGTTGATGTGGAGGTAGACCGTGACGGCTCCTGCAGCGCTGATTCAGAGGAACTGAAGTATGAGGAGGAGTCAATGTGTACTGACTGGATTCCTGAAATTCTTGGAGTTGGCAGAACACGTACAGCGCCACTCTCAAGATCTGTACCCGGCTCCACAACATTTACCCAATGGGCAGTGAGGGAAAGGTATCATCCCTGTCCATGCTTACTGGTCCACGCATCGGTGGTCAGGTGGACCTTGCTACTGATGGCGTTTTGTAGAGCATGTTTAATTTTTCCCTCCACATGCTGTTGCAGGGCAGGGACGGCTTGCCTGCTGAAATAAAAGCGGCTGGGCATGTTGTATTGTGGGACTGCCAATGCCATAAAGTTACGAAAGGTGTCAGTCTCCACCAGCCTGAATGATAGCATTTCAAGGGCCAGTAGTTTAGCAGTGCCAGCATTCAGAGCCTGTGCTCAGGGGTGGTTTGCCGAGTATGGGAGCCTTTTCTCCCATGCCTGTGCTAACGATGGCTGTAGACTGGCCTGGGAGTGTGAGGATGACAGGGAAAGTGGTGCTGTGGGTGGAATTACACTGTGTCTCTGTACAACAGTGCCAGAGATTCTTCCATGGCGATCCTGTGAGGAAGCCAAACCAACTGTGTGTGAGCTGGAGGAAGAGGCTACAACACAAGCTGAAGAGGTGGTAGGTGGCGCTGTAGGTTGGCCTAGGTCTTCAGTGTGTTTTTGTAACTCCACCACGTGCATGGTCCGCACATGTTTCCACATATTTGTGGTATTGAGGTTGCTGACACTTTTCCCTCTTTTCACCTTCTGATTACACAGCTTGCATTTGACAAAGCAAATGTCATCTGCAACTGTGTCAAAAAAGGACCAGGCACTGCAAGTCTTGGGAGCGCCCGCTTTGGATTTTGGAAGAGCCATGCTCCTAATGGGTGCCGAAGTGGAGGCTACAGGCAACCAAGTCTGCCCCCTCCCTCTTCCTCCTTTTTGGGCCGTTCGGGGAATTTCTTCCTCAGAGCTGCTCCCACCACCTTCCTTTCCCTCACTCCATGATGGGTCAAGGACCTCATCATCTACACCACCCTCTTCAAACAACTGCTTCTCCTGGGTAGTCTCGACAGCACAGTACGCACCAGAAAGTGGCACCTGAGTCTCATCATCAGATGCGTACTGAGGTGTGCTGCTGACCATAGGCACTGGCCCACCCGCCTCTTCAGATTCAGAGAGACAAAATGGTTGCGCATCACTGCATACTACCTCTTCTTCAAATTCTCGAATTCTGCTTGGCTGGCCCCCTCTTTCCAAGCCAAGAGATTCAGAGAAGAGAAGTAGAGATGGCTCCTGTCCAGGGCTCTCTGACTGCCTGGGCAATTTGGCAGGTGGTGAAGAGACAGATGGGTGCTCTTCAGTGCTCAGGACCTGAGAGGATCTGGAACTAATTGAAGTCGATGCGTTAGCTGCCATCCATCCGACAATGGCTTCAATTTGGTCCTCCCACAGCAGTGGGGTATGGCTAGCTCCTACAAAGCTGCGCATAAAGGACTGTTCCCTGGTAAAACTGTGGGATGCTGAGTCACTGGTGCCCGCAGCAGGCACAGAATCCCCACTTCCTGTCCCTGCAGACACAGAATCCTCACGTCCTCTCCCTGCAGAAACTCCACGCCCACGCCCACGTCCACGACCACATGCCTTACTCCCTGCCTTCTTCATCTTGGTAAACTGATAAAGATAGGCAGAAAAGTACTAAGGGCTTAGTGTGCTTATTCCTGAACAGCTGCTAACAGGTACAAGAAACACTAATTTTATAAAGTGTGGACTAGACTTTAATATGAGCTAATGTGGCCTACACAACTGTAAAGTGGAGTATTTGGTGAACTTTATTTAGGTTTTTTTTGTCACAAAAAGACACTGGATGTGCCCAAAGATGTAATACCGATAGTATCACAAACTTTTTGTAGCTATTACAATGTAGGAAGGTAACCTACAATGCAATATATGAGGCTACAAAAAATAGGCTAATACTAATCTGGCTGGGGCTGCAGGGCACAATGCTGCAGAAAGGCTCCTCTATCTGCTCCTATATAGTGTGTTTGGAACCAATGTAGCTGAATACGGATGGAACCACCACACTAATAGGAGAAATCAGGAAAAATGATCAATTAGCAAAAAAGGACAATGTATGAGGCAGTGACACAAGCTGAGCGCACTACAACCAGACGTGGCTGAAGCACACACTACAGCGTGAGCTGCACTCACACACAGAGACCTTGCAGACAGGCGTGAATGGTGCAGATGCAGAGCACTGTGCACTAGCGCTGCAAGACAAAAAAAAAATCTCTATCTACTCCTATATAGTGTGTTTGGAACCAATTTAGCTGAATACGGATGGAACCACCACACTAATAGGAGATATCAGGAAAAATTATCAATTAGCAATAAAGGATAATGTATGAGGCAGTGACGCACGCTGAGCGCACTACAACCAGATGTGGCTGAAGCACACACTACAGCGTGAGCTGCACTCACACACAGTGACCTTGCAGACAGCGGTGAACAGTGCAGATGCAGAGCACTGTGCACTAGCGCTGCAAGACAAAAAAAAAATTCACTATCTACTCCTATATAGTGTGTTTGGAACCAATTTATGTGAATACGGATGGAACCACCACACTAATAGGAGAAATCAGGAAAAATTATCAATTAGCAATAAAGGACAATGTATGAGGCAGTGACGCACACTGAGCGCACTACAACCAGACGTGGCTGAAGCACACTCTACAGCGTGAGCTTCACTCACACACAGAGACCTTGCAGACAGCGGTGAAGAGCCCAGAGAACTGTGCACTAGCGCTGCAAGGCACAGCGATATATAAAGTAGCTTGGGTAAAGCAGAATAGAGCAAATAGGTAGCTAAAACTGTCCCTCAGGCACAGCATCCTATCCCTAACTGAATTCACAGCAGAGGGAGCTGAAAATGGCGGCGGCAGCTTTTATAGTGCATCATGACATCATTTCAGCAGCCAATCTCAGCCATGCCATTAGTCAACATGCCTACATGCCTAACAGGATGCGCCCACACTTCTTAGGATCCTCATTGGCTGAATAAAATGAAACTGGCTCATTGCATTATGGGAACTTCCGATTCCGGTATACGATATTCTAAAAGTATCGGAATTCCGATACCGCGAATATCGGCCGATACCCGATATTTCAGTATCGGAATGCTCAACACTACTAATAACTGGTTGGACCAACCTTAGCATCAATAACCGCAATCAAACATTTGTATTAACTGACAATGAATCTTTTACAACTCTCTAGAGAAATTTTGGCCCACTCATCTTTGCAAAATTGTTTTAATTCAGACAGATTGGAGGGTTTCTGAGCATGAACAGCTTTTTTAAGGTCATGCCACAGCATCTCAATCGGATTAAGGCCAGGACTTTGACTAGGCCACTCCAAAGTCTTAATTTTGTTCTTCTTAAGCCATTCAGAGGTGGAATTGCTGGTGTGTTTTGGATCATTGTCCTGCTGCATAAACCATGTGCGCTTCAGCTTGAGGTCATGAACAGATGGCCGGACATTCTCCTTCAGAATTTTTTGGTAGACAGCAGAATTCATGGTTCCATTTACCACAGCAAGTCTTCTAGGTCCTGAGACAGCAAAAAAGCCATAGACTATCACACTAGCACCACCATATTTTACTTTTGGTGTGATGTTTCTTTTCTGAAATGCTGTGTTACTTCTATGTCAGATGTAATGGGACTTACACCTTCCAAAAAGTTCAACTTTTGTCTCGTCAAACTGAGTCAAGCCTTTATGTTCTATTTGCTCAGCAGTTGTTTTCGTCTTGGAACTCGGTTATGCATGCCATTTTTGTCCAGTCTCTTTCTTATGATGAAGTCATGAACACTCATTTTAACTGAGGCATGTGAGGCCTGAGGTTCTTTGGATGTTGTTGTGGGGTGTTTTGTGACCTCTTGGATGAGTCGTCGCTGCACTCTGAGTAATTTTAGTTGGCTGGCCACTCCTGGGAACTTTCCCCACTGTTCCATGATTTTACCATTTGTGGATAATGTCTCTCACTGTGATTCGCTGGGGTCCCAAAGCTTTAGAAATGGCTTTATAACCTTTTCCAGACTAATAGAGATCAGTTACTTTGTTTCTCATTTCTTTCTAAATTTCTTTGGATCACAACATGATGTCTAGATTTTGAGGATCTTTGGTCTATTTCACTTTGTCAGACAGGTCCTATTTAGGTGATTTCTTGATTGAGAACAGGTGTGGCAGTAATCAGGCCTCTGTGTGGCTAAGTAAATTGAACTCAGCTTCCCAAGGATGTGATAAACCACAGTTAATTTATGTTTTGAGGGTGGAAGGGCAATCACTTTTTCACACAGGGCCCTGTAGGTTTGGATCTCTTTTTCTTTTAATAATAAAGACCTTCATATAAAAACTGCACTTTGTGTTTACTTGTGTTATCTTTGTCTAATATTTAAATTTGTTTTGTGATCTGAAACATTTAAGTGTGACAGCATACACAAAAATAAGAAATCTGGAAGGGGGCAAACACTTTTTCACACCACTGTATTCCCACCATCCATTGTTCCTTCTTGGTATATATGTTCCCCATCCTTTTTTCTTTTGAACGGGGTAGTCACGCTGTCCGATCGTGCGCTGTGCTGGGCCTTGCAGTGCCACAGAAGCCTGTGACACCACAATTGCTACTCCTGCTGCGACAGAAGACATCAGACAGAAGAAAGAAGTCAGTGGACAAATGTAAGTCGATTTTTTGATCCCTCCTCATCCACACCAATTCCTCTCTACACCCATTCCCACCTCCCCACCCCCTCTTTCTGCCAACGAGCGTTGATCAGTACTTGATCGCTCGACTTTTGGCAGTTTTTTTTTTTTGTGCTTCCTGCAGCGGCCGAGCGCTGATCAGTGACCGCATATCACTGATCCACACTCGAACTTGCATTTTTATACTCCCCTCCCTTTGCACCACCTGCATGCATACATCCAGCAGACACTGAGTGTTGATCAGTGATGCAGTTCACTGATTCCACTCGTGCTCGCTGTTTGCAGTGCCTTCGGTTGTTCATATTTTTTTATCTTTTGCTTTCAGAAAAAAAAGTTTACACCAAGCACACTGACACACACACACAACTGAATAAAGTACTGACACACACACACACCACATACAGAAAAAAATATGTCTCGCTTGTCCCAAACCCACTATTTAGGGGAGGAGGCATACGCTTTCCTTGCACCGACACTGACAGTGAGGGAGAGAATCCCACCTTTATTTTTCTGACTCCTCATCATTGTCCTCCTCCTCTTCCGCCTCCTTTTCCTCCTCCTCTTCCTCCTCAGGTGCATCGCCCCCCATTACTGACCTGTATGGACCTTGCCCCCCAAAACTTATGAGCCACTGATTTCTGATTTTATAGCAGAATCAAGAATCAAGTTTGACACCACTGGCCTCACAGAAACAGACTTTTTCAAAGTCTTTTTCTCTGAGGATTTTGCAAACCTCATGGTGGGCTAAACTAATTTGAATGCTCAGCAATTTTTGGCACAAAACCGCTCATCATTTTCTAATTGTTCTCCTGTAGAAGCAGTAGAAATTATGAAGTTTTGGGGCCTGGTCCTTCATATGTGGATCCTGAAGAAGCCAGAATTTTGGCACACATGGGCATAATGGAGAGAGATGGGGCATAATGGGAGATTGTATGGGGCAGGATGAAGACAGATGGGGTAGGATCATGGGGCACATGAGGCAGGTGTTAGGAGGGCGGTTGCAGACAACTTTATTTTAATGGAGGACTGCTGCCGAACACTTTCCGGGTGGAAAGGCAAGCGACAACTTAAATGTTAAACCCTTCCGTGTTTCTTCACACAGGAACGGGTAAAACGGTACGCTCTATCTCCGTTAACTGCACGGTTGGAGAGCGACCAGCGACGCACCTAACAACTATCTTAGCCCTTCGTGTTAAAGCACACGGAAGGGTAAGACGGTTCGCACAATCTCCAAGAACCGCAGGGAGACGTGCGACTGTGGGAAAAGCAGTAGCCCTGTCTTTGATACAGGCGCTACGCTATGGGGATTGGCGCTAGTATAACGGTTCACACAATCTCCAAGAACCGCAGGGAGACGTGTGACCGTGGGAGAAGCAGTAGCCCTGTCTTCGATACAGGCGCTACGCTATAGGAGTTGGCGCTAGCGTGCGGGTGTGATTCCCGCCGGGTATTCGAACACTCAGCCGGCGTGCTACCGGACTGAGCAAACCCGCTTTATATAGCTCACAGGCGGCTCGGGGTGTAAGGCGAACCCCCTAGTCAGAGCGAGTCTGCAAGGCGAAGCTACCTGCCTACTTTTTCTAACCTGCCTAACTAAAGCTATGGCTCTTCGAGGAGCCCAAGAGTAAGCGTGCACACCACAAACAGCCAGCTCAAATGATCTGAGCGCGTCGCCATCTTTCTGCGCGGGCCTTTTAAAGACTAAGCCCTGCCCACCGACGCGCTATTGGTGACTTTACCCGTGGACCAATCAGGCGGTGCCAGGTCACCGGGTCAGGTGGGTGCCAACCCACCAATCATGATCCTCCAGGTCACGGACATGCTCAGTGCAGCAAATCCTGGACTTAGATTCCACAAGCCCTGTCTCCCTCTGCAACCCAGGCTTAACATTGCTAGGCACAACTACCTGGGAGACAAACAGGGCTTGCGGACCAGCTAGGCGTTGGGGCTGACAGTGATGCTGAGCAGCATTAGCCCTGGCTGGACTGAAATGGGAGACCACAGAAGGTCCTGGACCCATTTCAAATCCAGCACCAGAATGACGCCTAACAGCAGGATCATTTGCTACAAGGTGCAGGATGGAGACAGCTAGGGAAGAATGAGAGATCATAGGAGGCAGGATGGAGACAGATGGCGTAGGATCATGGAACATATGGGGCAGGATCAAGGTACACATGGGACAGATTGGGCAGGATGGAAACAGATGTTACACATGTGCCAGGATCATTAAAATGATGAGGACAGATCAGGGGACTAATGAGGTAGGATCATAGGACACATGGGGCAAGATGGAGACAGATTGGGCAGAATCATGGGGCAGGATAGAGACAAATAGCAAAAGGATCATGGGACACATGGAGACAGATGGGGCAGGATGGAGACAGATGGGGCAAGAGCTGAACAATGTGATTACATTGAAGTTAAATTGGTGACACTGTTTATTATACTAAAGAAAGATCCTATTGTTTTGTTTTTTTTACGTTATTTTTAAAGACAAATGCATTCACCGGGAAATGTCATTTTAACATTTTACAACCTTATCTGGCAATGTGGTGTGTGACACATCATCAGACACATCCTGTTTTATTTATGATGGAGGGACTCTGAAAGTCATAAAGCCTATTTTTATAGGGACATCAGATGGCCCTTACTATTCTTAAAAGCCCATCAGCCGGCCCTCGCTATTATTAGAGAGCCATCAGCTGGCTATGCTTTGTTGTATCCATTATTAACAAGTGGGTCCCTATACTGTTATTGCGTATCCAATGACTGCAAGGGCTGCCAAAAATTTGGATGCAACTCAATACCCCTTTGAAGAGACATAGAGGAGGGTCTTAGTAAAAAAATTGTTCCCATTATAAAGGAGCGGGTCTCCTGTAGTGGTAATGCCCATGCTGTGACTGCAAGGGCTGCCAAAATTTGGGAAAAACCCCACTAAGAATTTAAAGACACATTGAGCAGGGTCACAGTAACGACAAATTCCATTTAGAATGGAGAGAGTCTGCTATACAGTTATAGGATATGCAGTGAGTCCAACAGCTGACCAATTTTAGGAAAAACCCCATTGAGAATTTAAAGACACACAGAGCAGGGCCACAGTAACAAGTACGACATGCTCCCATTAGAAAGGAGAGGGTCTGCTATACAGTTATAGGGTATGCAGTGAGTACAACAGCTGACCAATTTTAGGAAAAACCCCACTAAGAATTTAAAGACACACAGAGCAGGGCCACAATAACAAGTACGACATGTTTCCATTAGAAAGAAGAGGGTCTGCTATACAGTTATAGGGTATGCAGTGAGTACAACAGCTGACCAATTTTAGGAAAAACCCCACTAAGAATTTAAAGACACACAGAGCAGGGCCACAATAACAAGTACGACATGTTTCCATTAGAAAGGAGAGGGTCTGCTATACAGTTATAGGGTATGCAGTGAGTCCAGCGGCTGACCAATTTTAGGAAAAACCCCACTAAGAATTTAAAGACACATAGAGCAGGGCCACAGTAACAAGGTACGACATTTTCCCATTAGAAAGGAGAGGGTCTGCTGTACAGTTATAGGGTATGCAGTGAGTCCAACGGCTGACCAAATTTAGGAAAAACCCCAGTAAGAAATTAAAGACACAATAAGCAGGGCCACAGTAATGACAAATTCCCATTAGCATGAAGAGAGTCTCCCATAGTGTTGGCCTATGCACTGAATGCAAGTGCTGGCAAAAATTTGGAGGCACTTCAATGCCCCTTGGAAGAGACTTAGAGGGCCTCATAAAAAAATGTTCCCATTAGAAAGGAGCAGGCCTCCTATACTTGTAATGCCCATGCTCTAAGTGTGTGGGCTGACAAACATTCACCCCTGGGGGGTACACATGAACATACTGTATAAAAAATTTTTTTACGGGCATCATAAACACCCTTTAAAAAAATTATGTGGTTGTTGCATCACAGACCACGGTCACCCTGGTGATATGGTGGTGGAGGATGAGGAGAAGGAGGAGGACAAGAGCGAATAACCAAAATCAGGAAGCGTATACCCATGTGTGGGTGTGAAAAGGTGCATGGGAATACACCTCCAAAAAAAGACACTAGATTTGAGTTTATGTTACGCTGCTATCATTCGGTGGTGTTGAGAAATCTAGCCCAATCCAGCCCTTGTTCATTTTTATAAGAGTCAGCCTGTCAGCATTTTCAGCTTATCAGTTATAATTCCACCAGCGGCACTAAAAACCCGCTATGATAAAATGCTGGCGGCAGGGCAGGCCGGGACCTCCAAGGTATAGAGAGCCAGTTCATTCCATGAATCCAGCTTGGATACCCAATAATTATAAGGCACAGAGGAATCACGGAGGATGTTGGTACAGTCGGCAAGGTACTCCCTCAGCATCTTCCAAAACTTTGCACTCCTTGTGAGAGTACCCCGCGCCTCAGGGCCTGTGCGATGGGAGGGTCTGAGAAAACTCTCCCAGAACTTTGACAGTGTTCCCCTGCCTCTGCTGGATTGAAGTTGTGTCTCTCTTGCCTGTACTCCTTGGTTGTCCAACGAAGTGTGGCCTCTGCCGCCAGCGTTTTCAGATGGGAATTTTTTTAATAGTTCCGCAACAAGGGCCTTCTGGTACAGCCCCATTTTTGTAGACCTGCCGCCTCAGGAATAAGAGATATAAAGTTCTCCTTGTAGCGTGGGTCTAGAAGTGTCACCAACCAGCAGTGACTGTCACCCAAAATTTTGAGAACGCGAGGGTCATGGGAAAGGCAGCGTAACATAAACTCAGCCATGTGTGCAAGACTACTAACGGGCAAGACTTCTGTGTCCTCACCAAGAGGATGACTGACCATTCTCCCCTCCTCCTCCTCCTCCTCACTGTCCTCTGGCCATCCACGCTGAACAAACGGTATGACAGCTGTGCAGGTAGTTTCATGCACTCTAGACGGTACTATCTCCTGTCCTTCCTCCTACTCCTCCTCTTCCTCATTGTCACCCAATCCTCGTTGGGATGAGATGAGGCTGGGCTGTGTGTAATCACCCTGTATGGTTCCTTGCTCAATCTCATCGTGCTCCGCCTGCAATGCATCCTCTTTGATTGTGAGCAGAGAGCGTTTCAGAAGACAGAGAAGCGGGATGGGGGTGCTAATTATGGCGTCATCGCCGCTCACCATCTTGGTGGAGTCCTCAAAGTTTATGAGGATGATGCATATGTCTGACATCCATGTCCACTCCTGAGGTCTTATGTGTGGAGTCTGAACTGAATACCGACGGCCTTGTTGAGGCTGGTACTCAACAACTGCCCTCTTCTGCTCACAAATCCTTCCCAACATCTGCAGTGTAGAGTTCCAATGCGTGGGGACATCACACACCAGTCTGTGAGCCGGAAGCTCCAAATGCTGCTGAAACATGACAAGGGCGGCGGAAGCTGTATCTGACTTAATAAAATGTGCACACAGGTGGCGTACTTTAACAAGCAGATCCGGCAGCTCCGGGAAGGATTTGAGAAACCGCTGAACCACGAGGTTAAGCACATGGGCCAGGCATGGTACGTGTGTGAGCTCGCCTCGCCTCAGAGCCGCCACCAGGTTCCGGCCATTGTCACACACGACCATGCCTGGCTTTAGGTTCAGCGATGTGAGCCACAGATCTGCCTGCTCTTTAAGAGCTGTCCACAACTCTTCAGCATTGTGTGGTTTGTCACCTAAGCATATTAGCTTCAGCACAGCCTGTTGCCACTTGGCAGAGGCAGTGCTGCAGTACTTCCAGCTTGTGACTGATGTGGTCATTTCGGAGATGGAGGCTGAAGAGGAGGAGGAGGCTGATTTGGACGAGGTGCAGGAGCTCTAGACTGTGGGGGCAACCCTGATTGACCTAAGGCCCGCAATCCTTGGCGTCGGTAGGACGTGTTCCGTCCCAAGTTCCGACTGGGTTCCGGCTTCCACTATGTTAACCCAGTGTGCCGTCAGTGAGATGTACCATCCCTGCCCACAAGCACTTGTCCACATGTCCGTGGTTAGGAGGACTTTCCCGGTAACTGCATTGTTGAGGGCACGGCTAATGTTTTGGGACACGTGCTTGTGTAATGGGGTGACGGCACACCGGGAGAAATAGTGGCGGCTGGGGACTGAGTACCGAGGGACGGCCTCTGCCATCAGGTTGCGGAATGCTTCCGTCTCCATGAGCATAAAATGCAACATTTCAACAGCAAGCAGTTGCGAAATGTGAGAATTTAGTAGTGTGGCCTGTGGGGCGTTGGCTGCATATTTGCGCTTGTGTTCCAAGGACTGGGGTATGGACAACTGAATGCTGCCTTGGAAAAAGAACATGGACGTGCTTCCTCATGCTGCTACTTGAGAGTGCGCAACGACAGGTGCATGGCAGGAGGCATCTTCGCATGCACGATGGACAGGGGATTGGCTTTCATGCACAACAGCGGAAGAAGCAATGGTGCCACCTGCAGACACTGTTGCTGGACCCTGGGGTTCGGCCCACAAAATCGGGTGCTTTGCTGCCATGTGCCTGATCATGCTGGTGGTGGTCAAGCTGTTCGTTTTGCCACCCCTGCTGATGCTGGCCTGGCAGGTGGTGCGAATGGCCTTTTTGGGGTTATCGGCAGAGCCTTTAAAAAACAACCAGACTCGGGAAGACCTAACAGTTGTACTGGCAACTGCCTTCTGTCTGAGGCCACCACACTGCTTTTTCCTGCCTGTTGGGGTGCTCTGCCTCCCTCCCCCTGTATGCTGCTGTCCTCACTCTGCATGTCCTCGTGCCAGGTTGGGTCAGTTACTATATCATCCACCACCTCGTCTTCCACTTTGGTCCTCCTCCTGACTTTCTGGCAATTGTGTCTCATCATTGTTCACCTCTTGTGACACTTTCCCACCATCACCTTTGTGTGACCATGGTTGCTCAAATATTTGGGCATCGCTACACGCGATCTCCTCTTGCCCTGCTTCAAGTGGACTGGGCGAGAGGCCCGAATCTATAAATGGAAAAGTGAACAGCTTTTCAGAGTGTCCAAGTGTAGAATCAGTTGTCTCTGGGCACTCGGCATGGTGAGAGGAAGGAGGATCAGGGTGAGGAATATGCGGTCCAGACTCACGGCTACTAAGACTTGACCGTGTGGAAGACAGGGTGGTGGTGGTGGTGGCTAAGTGACTGGAAGCATTATCCGCTATCCAACCAACAACCTTTTGACACTGCTCTGGGTTCAATAGTGGTGTGCTGCGGTCCCCTAGAAATTGGGACAGGAAGGTCAGGCGAGAAGATGTGGGTGTTTGTTGTGGCACAATTTCAGCTTGCCCACGGCCTTGTCTTCGGCCTCTGCATGCACCAATACCATCACTTCCAGTTCCCTGTCCCTTGCCACGTGCCTTGCCCATTTTAAATGGAGGACAGTATCTTCCACGCTCACTTCAATTGACTGAGTTTGGAGGGAACTTATATGTCATCCGTGTGATGGAGAAAACACGGTTTTAAGTAGCTGGATTTCTAGCGCTGTAATATGGAAAGGACCTGTCTGTATTCTGCAGTGCCAACAAGCAAATGGCGCAGAAAAACAGTGTTCTCTGGATTGCTTTTTAAGCAAATAATGAGGATTACGATCCAAAGAAAAGTATTCCTGGCCCCTGAGACCTGGGCCTTTGTAAAGAAATATCTAACAGCAGCAGAAGGCAGAATTGGAATGGAGCCTCTTGTGCTATATGCACTGCATTCTGCTATTTACAATGCCTGCCTATATACACTGCCTGCCTGATATCTCTGCAGATGGATTAGTTAGTCCGCAAAAGGACTGTTTAAGATGGATATGTGTAATGTACGTTTTTTCTCCTACACTACCTAATACACAAGCAAATCTCTCCCTGACGCAGCAGCACCTCTCCCTACACTGTCTGATTCCGGAGTGACTGAGACGAACATGGCGGCGCCAGGTCTGATATAGACCTGATGACGCTGTGCGGCCAGCCAATCACTGTAATGCCACAACCAACATGGCTACAGCATTAAAGTGAGTGGCAGGCAATCCCTGCATGTTGATTGGCGCTCTAAAGAGCAACCCCAGAAATTCTCGGCGAGCGCCGAGCATCTCGAGCAGTGAGAAGCTCGGGCGAGCACCGAGCAGTAGCGAGCATGCTCACTTATCACTAATGGAGACAGATTGGGCAGGATTATAGGACACATGGGGCAGGATGGAGACAGATGAGGCAGGATCATGGGGCACATGGGGCAGGATGGTGACAGATGGGGCTGGATGGGAGATCATGTGGGCAGGATGGGATATCATATGGAAACGATGGAGACAGATGGGTAGGATAGGAGATTATATGGGGCAGGATGGAGACAGATGGGGCAGGATTGAGACAGATGGTACAGGATGGAGACAGATGGAGCAGGATGGAGACAGATGGGGCAGGATGGGAGATCATATGAGTCTGGATGGGAAAACATATGGGCAGAATGGAGACAGATGGGGCAGGATCATGGGGCAGGATGGAGACAGATGGGGCAGGATAGGAGATCATATGGGACTGGATGTGAAAACATATGGGGCAGGATGGAGACAGATGGGGCAGGATGGAGACAGATGGGGCAGGATGGAGACAGATGGGGCAGGATGGGAGATCATATGATGAATGATGTATACAGGTGAGGTATGATAATGGGACATATGGGACAGGATCATGGGACACATAGGGCAGCATCATGGGACATATAGGGCAGGATCATGAGGAGAGATGAAGACAGATGGGACAGGATGGGAAAAGATGGCACAGAATGGGAGATCATATGGGGCTGGTTGGGAGATCATATGGAACAGGATGGGAGATCATATGGGGCAGGATGGTGACAGATGGTGCAGGATGGGAGATCATATGGGGCAGGATAGAGACAAATGGGGCAGGATGGATACAAATTGGGCAGAATTGGACAGGTTGGAGACATATGGGATAGGATGGGAGATAATATGGGGCAGGAAGGAGTCAGATGGTTCAGTATGGAGACAGATGTGGCAGGATGGAGACAGATGGGGCAGCATAGGAGATCATATGGTGCAGGATGTGAAAACATATGTGGCAGGATGGAGACAGATGGGGCAGGATGGAGACAGATGAGGCAGGATGGAGACAGATGGGGCAGAATGGAGACAGATGTGGCAGAATAGGAGATCATATGGGGCAGGATGGAGACAGATGGGGCAGAATGGAGACAGATGGGGAAGAATGGAGACAGATGGGGCATAATGGAGACAGATGGGGCAGAATGGAGACAGATGGGGCAGAATGGAGACAGATGGGGCAGGATAGGAGATCATATGGGGCAGTTGCAAAAACATATGGGGCAGGATGGTGACAGATGGGGCAGGAAGGAGACCGATGTGGCAGAATGGAGACAGATGGGGCAGGATAGGAGATCATATGGTGCAGGATGCGAAAACATATGGGGCAGGATGGAGACAGATGGGGCAGGATGGAGACAGATGGGGCAGGATGGAGACAGATGGGGCAGGATCATGGGGCAGGACTGAGACAGATGGGGCAGGATAGGAGATCATTTAGGACTGGATGGGAAAACATATGGGGCAGAATGGAGATTGATGGGGCAGGATGGAGACACATGGGATCATGGGACACATAGGGCAGCATCATGGTAGATATAAGGCAGGATCATGAGGAGAGATGAAGACAGATGGGGCAGGATGGAAACAGATGGCAGAGGATGGGAGAACATATGGAGCTGGTTGGGAGATCATATGGGGCAGGATGGGAGATCATATGGGGCAGGATATAGACACATGGGGCAGGATGGAGACAAATGGGGCAGAATGAGACAGGTTGGAGACATATGGGGTAGGATGGGAGATCATATGGGGCAGGATGGAGACAGATGGGGCAGGATGGAGTCAGATGGTTCAGTATGGTGACATATGTGGCAGGATGGAGACAGATGTGGCAGAATAGGAGATCATATGGGGCAGGATGGAGACAGATGGGGCAGAATGGAGACAGATGGGGAAGAATGGAGACAGATGGGGCAGAATGGAGACAGATGGGGCAGAATGGAGATCATATGGGGCAGTTGCAAAAACTTATGGGGCAGGATGGTGACAGATGGGGCAGGAAGAAGACAGATGGGACAGGAAGGAGACAGATGGGGCATAATGGGAGATCGTATGGTGAAGGATGTATACAGATGAGGTATGATAATGGGACACATGGGACAGGATCATGGGACACATGGGGCAGGATCATGAGACATATAGGGCAGGATCATGGGGAGGGATGTAGAGAGATGGGGAAGGATGGAGACAGATTTGGCAGGAAGGGAGATCATATCGGGCAGGTAGGGAGATCATAGTTGGCAGAATGGTGACAGATGGTGCAGGATGGGAGATCATATGGATCTGGATGGAGACACATGGGGCAGGATGGAGATACATGGGGCAGGATGAGACATTATATGGGACAGGTTGGAGAAATATGGGTCAGGATGGGAGATCGTATGGGGCAGGGGGAAGAGATACATGGGGGCAGGACTGGAGAACATATAGATGGGGCCAGGAATGAGACACAAGGGGACTAGGAATGAGATACATGGGGGGCAGAATGGGGGATATTACTACTTCAGTGGCTAATTAAGGGATATTATTACTGCTGTTATGTATTTTATTCTTGAAGATACTGTTTTCAGTGAGGAAGGGGGGTGCTGTTACTGTGCAGAGCGGCACTTTATCACTTTTTTTCTTCATCTGGTGTAGTGTAGAAGTTGGGGTAAAATTGGGGAATGTGCTCTGGAACTGGTGCTCTAGATAACTGTGTTATTTTCTTTCAGGGAAAGTCCTTGCTGGAAGAAGTGATGGTGATCTGCACTGGATGAAGAAGAAAATAGAAGATGAAGGATCTCAACTGGAGACGTCACTAATGAGTCAGTGTGTTACCTATATACTTTATACTATATACAGAGCTCTTGTGTATAAAGTTACTGGTCATCACTGTATTAACTGTATACTGACACTATACCCTGTATACTATCTACAGAGCTCCTGTGTATAATGTCACTGTGATCACTGTATTAGCTGTACACTTACACTATACACTGTATAATATGTACATAGCTCCTGTGTATAATGGCACTTATGGTAATATTAGTATTTGTTTTATTAATGATCAGTATTGTAGTATTCGGTCACTATGTGGTTGTAATATGTGATCTGGTCATGGTGTGGCGGTATTTATCCCCTGTATGTGATTGGGGTATTTGTCCCTTGTATATAGTATTATTCGGTCATTATGTGATGGTAATATGTGGTCTGGTCATGGTGTGGTGGTATTGGTCTCTTGTATGTGGTATTATTCGGTCACTATGTAGTGGTAATATGTGGTCTGGTCATGGTTTGGGGGTATCCATCCCCTGTATGTGGTATTATTCGATGACTATGAGGTGGTAATATGTGGTCTGGTCATGGTGTGATGGTATTTGTACCTTGGATATGGAATTATTCGGTCATCATGTGGTGGTAATATGTGGTCCGGTCATGATATAACAGTATTTGTCCCTTGTATGTGGTATTATTCAGTGACTGTGTGGTTTGGCCATGATATGACGGTGTTAGTCTCTTGTATATGGTATTATTCGGTCACTATGTGATGGTAATATGTAGGCTGGTCATGGTTTGGTGGTATTTGTCTCTTGTATGTGGTAGCATTCGCTCACTATGTGGTGGTAATATGTGATTAAATCATGATGTGGCGTTATTTCTCTGTCGTATGCGGAATTATTAAGTCACTATGTGGTGGTAATATGTGGTCTGGCCATAGTGTGACAGTATTTGTCTCTTGTATTTAATATTATTAGTCATTTTAAAAAATATATGCGACACATTTCCTTAAATAAAAATATACCTAATAAAAGTACTGGATTTTTTAAGAAATGTTTAAGAGGTTAGAGTAGAGTAAGGCCTGGCCAAAAAAGTCATGCTTGTCAAGGTGGCGGCATAAAAATCTTTTGGCCAAAGCAATAGCTGATGGCTATATATGTGATATGGTGTTCAATGGGATCTGTTAATGTGTGATTGGTGAAGACATGGTGCAGAAGTGGTGTTTTTTTAAGAGTGGGCGGTGTGACTGTGGAAGATTCGAGAGATGGAGGTGGAGCTGGGGTGGAGGCAGAGCTGGGTGGAGCCTGGGCAGAGTCTCAAGGGGGCCAGAAAATGTTTCCAGTTTGAGGTCCTGGATGAAAAAAAAGAAAAAAGGAGAAAAGAAAGGGGGGCGCAGATCTAAGTGTAGTATGTTAGTAATATCGAATTAAAATTAAAAATTGCTCTCACCTTTGTGGTGTCTTGTTATCCAGCATGTAACCCTGTCTTTAGGGAGTGGAGTAGTCATCTAGATCTGCTGGCCTGCAGCTCAAAAACAGGTAAAACGAGCTCCCTTGCAGGAGACTCGTCAGAAAGTGCAAGAGTTTCCAGTTTGTCAGGTAGCGCTTCCAGGGTGATTCATTACTTACTCCAAATCTTTCAGGAATAATCCAATTTATTTTTATACAAACAACGTGTTTCAGCTATACATAAAATTAGCCTTCATCAGGTAAAATCATAATTGTCTTTTAAGGATGCATTTATATAGAATAAAAAGAGGAGGAGGAACTAATCCAACCCCTCAATCAATTTTCATCAATTAAAAACACATGTGCACTTCTCGAAGGTATTAAGCAGTTAATTAAAAGTGAACTCTATATTGATTTAAAAAGGAAAAAAAAATACTATATTTTGTTCTTTCCTATTCAATAAAAAAATTTTCTATAAATTATTTGTCATATGACTCCATTTACTATCCTATTTACTGCTTCATTGATAAGGGAAAAATATTTCTCCCGATTCAAGAATATAACGATGTCATCAATATTAAGAACTCCATTTTTAATCTTATCTACTACTTCACCAATAAGGGAAAAATATTTCTCCCAATTCTAAAGCATAACAAATTTATCACCAATAGATGAATCAGTATCTGCCGGGATTAGAACTCATACATTTAGATTCCCCATATCTACAATACTTGCGTATTTACTCCATTGAGCCTCTCGCAGTTATAGTCTCAGGGTGCTTAATTTTTCTTTTTATTCTCTTTAGTTTTTCTCCCTCTACCTCATTTACGAGGTTTGCTGACTTTGATTTTTAACCCCAAAAATTTAGCGGTATTATATATTCTCAAATTTATCATTGAGGCCGCCTGGGTACAGAGTCCTCAATCTGTATATCCAGAAGGCCGCCTTTTTATTTAACTGTTGTATCCTGTTGGAAACATCTCTAGTAGTGTTGAGCGAGCACTAAAATGCTCGGGTGCTCGAAGCTCGGGCCGAGCTCGCCGTGATACTCGGGTGCTCGACCCGAGCAACGAGCCCAATGTTAGTCTATGGGAGACTCGAGCATTTTTGCGGTGGCACCCCCGGCAGTCTTTTAAAAGCCTAACAAGTGCCCAAAACGATAGTGACAGTGCTCAAATGACATTGGGACAGCATGGGGATCGCCCCAGGAAGCATTTCTGACCCCCAGGTCACTGCTGTCAACAACGTGGTCAGAGGTATTAAGCCACTTTTACGGGCTCACAGTAAAACATTCAAAAACGAAAGTGAAACTTTTTTCCTGTGAAATATGTTAAGGAACATCCTTTCCAGGGAAAAGACTTGTGTATAAGTTAAAATAAATGACCATAAACAAAAATACTCCTTCACACCTTCGGCTATGTTCACAAGTAGCATTTTTTATGCGTTTTTGCACTTTTGTATTGCTTTCAACTATGACAAATGCATTCACCAGGAAATGTAATTTTAACATTTTACAACCTTATCTGGCCATGTGCTGTGTGACACATGCATAAAGTGCTGAAAAGACATGGGAACAGCATGGGGAAGACCCCTGGAAGCATCTCTGACTCCCAGGTCACTGTCTAAAAGTGTGCCCATCATAAGTGATCCTTGCCGCATCAGAAAATGCAGACTTGCAACTATCCCCATGCAAGTTCTAGTCCCAGGGCAGTGTTCAATTGTACCTCCCCCATTCCTTGCAATGCAAGCGCAAGTATGCAGCCTGCCACCCACCCACCCCCAGGCTGCAATACCATACTGCTTGCTTGCTTGAACTTGAAATTGGGCCTTTTAGGCATGTGGAGGCGGAATCTGGCCACAACGTCATGGCTGTGTTGGCGGCCTGGAATCCATACTCAGTCCCCAGCTGCCCGGCGGCCGGGTGTCCGTACTCGGTCCCCAGCCGCCCCGCGGCCGGGTGTCCACACACGGTCCCCAGCCGCCTGGGGGCAGCCGGGTGTCCATAAACGGTCCCCAGTCGCCCCTATTTCTCCTTGGAACATCTCCCCACACACTTTTCTTAGCCCGGACTGCTTTAGGCAGCATTGGACGAGCCCACCAGAGAACCAGACTCCTCCGGTGGGCCCTGACTTCTCCATCGGTGGAGTTGAGAGTGCCAAGGTGAGGAGCATGATGATGATGACAGAAGTTAGCATCTGCTATGTTTTCTTTTAATGCAAGTGTAAGTGTGCAGCCTGCCACCCACCCACCCCCAGACTGCAATTCCATACTGCTAGCTTGCACTTGAAATGGGGCCTTTTAGTTTGGAGGAGGCCGAAGCTGGCCACTACCTCATAGCTGCTTCGGCAGCGAGGTATCCATACTCAGTCCCCAGCCGCCCCTATTTGTCCTGGTGTGCCTTATACATAAGATTAAGCGCGTATACCAAAACATTACCTGTGCCCTCCCCAGTGCATTTAGTGGGAAGGAGAGCCTATTCCGCTGTAGTGTGTGCATGCCAAACCCCTGTTCATGGTACATGCGAAGATGCCTCCCACCTTGCACCTGTCGTTGCAGACTTGCAACTATCCCCATTCAAGTCCTTGTCCCAGGGCAGTGTTCAATTGTACCTCTCCCATTCCTTGCAATGCAAGCGCAAGTATGCAGCCTGCCACCCACGCACCCCAGGCTGCAATACCATTCTGCTTGCTTGCTTGCACTTTAAATTGGGCCTTTTAGGCATGTGGAGGCGGAATCTGGCCACCACGCCATGGCTGTGTCGGCGGCCTGGTATCCATACTCAGTCCCCAGCCGCCTGGTGGTCGGGTGTCCCCGCTTGCTCCCCAGCCTCCAGGGGGTGGCCGGGTGTCCATACTCGGTCCCCAGCCACCCCTATTTGTCCCGGTAACCTTTCCCACACTTTTCTTAGCCTGGCCTGCTTTAGGGCAGCATTGGCCGAGCCCACCGGACTATCAGACTCCTCCAGTGCGCCCTGGCTTCTCCATCAGGGGAGTTGAGAGTGCCAAGGTGAGGAGCATGATGAGGATGATAGAAGTTAGCATCTGCTTTGTTTTGTTGTAATGCAAGCGCATGTATGTAGTAGCGGCTAGGCCTGAGGTGGTCAGCGTTTTGGCGCATATCCTACCTCCTCCGAGGATTGCTGGATGTTTTCCTGCTACTATCCAAGTTCTATGACTCCCGTTAAAACAAAGCTTCAGGTGATAAATGATGGATGAGGTAGTGGCAAAGGAGAAAGAGCAGGAGGAACAGGGACCATTCACATCAATATCAGGCCAGTCAACCCGATATGTCTTGTAGGATATGTTTCTGTAACAAAAGGAGCGGTTCGGCTACACAGTTATAGGGCATACAGTGAGTGCAATGCCTACCAAAAATTTCGAGGCACTCCAATGTCCCTTGGAAATGACATGGAGGTCAGAGGGCGTTAACTAAACCTTTTTTTCCATTTATAGCAACTGGGTCTCCTGTGCACTGTTGGCCTAAGCAGTGAATGGAAGGCTTTCCAAAAATTATGAGGAACTGCAATGCCCCTTACAAGAGCCATGTGTGGCACCCCAGGGGTCTGGTCACCACAGTAATAGAGATATTACGTCGGAGAGCAAGTGGGAGGTTTCCTGGTCAGGATCCCTTAAACATGCAACATCCTCCTGCCCCAGTCCTGGGAGGGGAGAATTCTGCCCTTATAAACTGGATCTGAGGCGGGGTTGAGTGAGTCAGAGAACAGAGAACAGTCAGAGTCAGAGTGAGAGCAAGGGAAAGTAACAGCAAGGAGCTCTGTAGGAGCTAGGAGCTAAAGACCAGGGGCTGGAAGCTGAGCAGAGCTCGCCCTGGCAGAAGACAATAGGAACCGGACACAGGAGTCCGAGGCTGTGAGGACTTATATATCCAGCAGCAGAAACCAGCCGGCAGGGGATTTCAGGTCCTCTGGCTATAGAAGCCCGGAGGCTCAGTCACAAGCAAGGGACCAGCACTGCCGTCGTGGAGCGGAGGCTAGCAGAAGGCCCCAAGTCTCCAGCCATACGGGTGAGCACTACACGGTACACTCAGGGACATGGGCTACTTCTACCCGCTTACAGCAAGGTAGCCAGGAAGAGTGCAGACAGACGGGGAGGCCTACAACTCCACCTGGCCAGGGGAACTCCTGCTTGCTCACAGACTGACCAGGCCTCTTATGCTAGCCAGTACTCCCAGGAGGGTCTACCTTATAATGATCAGTAAAGACCCTGAACTGCACTGCAAAGACTCTGAGTCGTTCCTGCTGTGCTCGTGCACCATTACCCCCATCATCCACACTCACTGCCCTGAGGCTATACTCCTCCCGTGGGGAGTTATCCCATTCTCTGCTGCGCACACAACACCAGCCTCAGCGGTCTGCCTCGCAGCGGTGGTACTCCCTGACCGCAATCCACGGGTGGCGCAGTCGGACAATTAACCTCAAAACCTAAGAAAGACTGCCACTGGTTTGACCAGCCTGAGCCACGGGACCGGGTCACCGCCACGGAGACTACAGACCCCAGAGACCCGGCACCGGGTATCCCACACACGTGTACACACGGCCCAGGGGGCGCGTCACATGCAGTACAGCATATTACAAACATAAGTCCCATTATTGGGGAGTGGGTGTCCCATAGTATTTGCTTATGCCTTGCAAGCAAAAGCTGCCAAAAATTAGGATGGAGCAACTTGCAATGCCCCTTACAAGAGCCATGCAGTACAGCATATTACAAACATAAGTCCCATTATTGGGGAGTGGATGTCCCATAGTATTTGCTTATGCCTTGCAAGCAAAAGCTGCCAAAAATTAGGACGGAGCAACTTGCAATGCCCCTTACAAGAGCCATGCAGTACAGCATATTACAAACATAAGTCCCATTATTGGGGAGTGGGTGTCCCATAGTATTTGCTTATGCCTTGCAAGCAAAAGCTGCCAAAAATAAGGACGGAGGAACTTGCAATGCTGGCACCCTGGTGGTATAGTGGTGGTGGAGGCTGAGGATAATGAGAAGAAGATAAAACAGCCGAAACAAGGAAGCGTATACCCATGTGTGGGTGTGAAGCGGTGCATGTGAATACACCTCCCGAAATAACACAGTGGATTTGACTTTATGTTACTCTGCTGTCATTTGGTGGTGATGAGAAGTCTGGCCCAATCCAGCCCTTGTTCATTTTGATAAGGGTCAGCTTGTCAGCATTGTCAGTTGACAGGCGAGTGCGCTTATCAGTTATAATTCCCCCAGCGGCACTAAAAACACGCTCCGATAACACGCTAGCGGCAGGGCAGGCCAGGACCTCCAAGGCGTGCAGAGCGAGTTCATTCCAAGTGTCCAGCTTGGATACCCAATAATTAAAAGGCACAGAGGAATCACGGAGGACGCTGGTACGGTCTGCAAGGTACTCCCTCACCCTCTTTTGAAACTTTCCACTCCTTGTGAGAGTACCCCGCGCCTCAGGGCCTGTAAGCTGGGCGGGTGTCAGAAAACTGTCCCAGAACGTTGACAGTGTTCCCCTGCCTCTGCTGGATTGGAGTTGCATCTCTCTCGCCTGTACCCCTTGGTTGGACAACGAACTGTGACCTCTGCCGCTAGCGTGTTCAGATGGGAATTTTTTTAAGAGTTCTGCAGCAAGGGCCTTCTGGTACTGCCCCATTTTTGTAGACCTCTCCACCTCAGGAATAAGAGAGTGAAAGTTCTCCTTGTAGCGGAGGTCTACAAGTGTCACCAACCAGTAATGACTGTCACCCAACATTTTGACAACGCGAGGGTCACGGTTAAGGCAGCGTAACATAAAGTCAGCCATGCATGCCAGACTGGTAACGGGCAAGATTTCCGTGTCCTCACCAAGATGACGACTGACCATGCTCTCCTCCTCCTCCTCCTCTTCCTCCTCCCCCCTGTCCTCAGGCCACCCACGCTGAACCGACGGTATGACACTTGCACAGGTACTACCGTCTACAACGCATGATAGCAGCTCCTGTTCTTCCTCCTCCTCCTCCTCCTCTCCCTCATTGTCCCCCAATGCACGTTGGGATGAGATGAGGCTGGGCTGTGTGTAATCGCCCGCTACGGCTTCTTGATCCATCTCATCATACTCTGGCTGCAATGCCTCCTCTTTAATTCTCTGCAGAGAGCGTTGCAAAAGACAGACAAGTAGGATGCTGACACTAATGATGGCGTCATCGCCACTCACCATCTTGGTGGCCTACTCAAAGTTTGTCAGGATGGTACATATGTCAGACATCCAGGTCCACTCCTGAGGTCTTATGTGTGGAGTCTGACCTGAATATCGAAGGCCTTGTTGCAGCTGGTACTCCACAACTGCTCTCTTCTGCTCACAAATCCTTTGCAACATGTGGAGGGTAGAGTTCCAACGTGTGGGGACATCACACACCAGTCGGTGTGCCGGAAGCTGCAAACGCTGCTGCAACACAGCAAGGGCGACGGAAGCTGTAGCCGACTTGCAAAAATGAGCTGACAGGCGGCGTACTTTCACGAGCAGATCTGGCAACGCGGAGTACGATTTAAGAAACCGCTGAACCATGAGGTTAAGCACATGAGCCAGGCATGGTACGTGTGTGATCTCACCTCGCCTCAGAGCCGCCACCAGGTTAAGGCCATTGTCACACACGACCATGCCGGGATGTAGGTTCAGCGGTCTCAGCCACAGATCTGCCTGCTCTTTCACTGCTGTCCACAACTCACAAGCAGTGTGAGGTTTATCACCTAAGCTTATGAGTTTCAGCACAGCCTGTTGCCGCTTGGCGGAGGCAGTACTGCAATGCTTCCAGCTTGTAACTGATGTGGTGATATCTGAGATGGAGGCTGAACATGAGGAGGAGGAGGAGGAGGAGGATGCGCAGGAGCTGTACACTGTGGGGGCAACTCTGACTGACATAGGGCCCGCAATCCTCGGTGTGGGGAGGATGTGTTCCGTCCCAAGGTCCGACTGGGTCCCGGCTTCCACTATGTTTACCCAGTGTGCCGTCAGAGAGATGTACCGTCCCTGGCCACAAGCACTTGTCCACCTGTCCGTTGTCAGGTGGACTCTCCCAGTAACTGCGTTGTTGAGGGCACGGCAGATGCTTTGGGACACGTGCTTGTGTAGTGCGGGGATGGCACACCGGGCAAAATAGTGTCGGCTGGGGACCGAGTACCGAGGGACGGCCACCGCCATAAGATTGCGGAAGGATTCCGTCTCCACCAGCCTAAAAGGCAGCATTTCCAATGCAAGCAGTCGTGAAATGTGCGAATTTAGGACTGTGGCCTGTGGGGCGTTAGCTGCGAATTTCCGCTTTCGTTCAAAGGTCTGGGATATGGACAATTGAACGTTGCGGTGGGACGTGGACGTGGACGTTGATGCTGTTTCTTGAGAAACTGCCATAACAAGTGAAGACTGAGAGGAGGGGGCATCTTTACATGCAGTACGGACAGGGGATTGCCTTGCACACACAACAGGGGGTTCTATTGCACGCACAACAGTGGAAGAAGCAGTGGTGACACCCGCTGACACTGGTCGTGGACCCTGGGTTTCGCCCCACAAAGTCGGGTGCTTTGCTGCCATGTGCCTGATCATGCTGGTGGTGGTCAGGCTGGTAGTTTTGTCACCCCTGCTGATGCTGGCATGGCAGGTGGAACATATGGCCTTTTTGGGGTTATCAGCAGAGTCTTTAAAAAAATTCCAGACTCTGGAAGACCTACCGCTTGTACTGGCAGCGTCCCTCGTGTTGGTGTTACGGGGAACGGTTGCGTGCCTTCTGTCTGCGGCCACCACACTGCTTGTTCCTGCCTGTTGGGGTACTCTGCCTCCCTCCCCCTGTGTGCTGCTGGCCTCACTCTGCATGTCCTCCTTCCACGTTGGGTCAGTTACTAGATCATCCACCACCTCCTCCTCTTCCACTTGCGCACCACGATCCTCCTCCTCACTTCCTGGCAATTGTGTCTCGTCATCGTCCACCTCTTGTGACAGATTGCCAACGTCGACTTCCTGTGGCCGTGGCTGTTCAAATATTTGGGCATCGCAACATGGAATCTCCTCTTCCACCACTTCAAGCGTATCAGGCGAGGCACCCAAATATGGAAATGGACCAGTGAACAGCTCTTCAGAATGTCCAAGTGTGGGATCACTTGCTGTCTGACGACACTCGGCATGGTGGGAGGAAGGAGCATCAGGGTGAGGAGGAGTATGCGGTCGAGACTCACGGCTACTAAGAGTTGACCGTGTGGAAGACAGACCGGAGGTGGTGGTGCCCAGGTAACTGGAAGCATTGTCTGCTATCCAATTAATAACCTGTTCACACTGATCAGTTCTCAATACTGGTGTTGTTCTGTGCTTCCCTAGTAATTCGGGCAAGAAGTGGGAGCGAGAAGATGTAGCTGTTGGTTGTGGCACATTTTCACCTTGGCCACGGCCCCGTCCTCTGCACGAACCATCACCAGAACGTCCACTTCCACGTCCCTTGCCACGCGCCTTGCCCATTGTAAATGAAGTAAAATAGCTTACACTTGCACTATCAATGGAAAAAGGGTAATAAAGAGTTGATTAGAACCGTGGAAGAGGAAAACCACAGTTATTGTTTACTGGGGTATACCACACTTTTTTAAATAGAGATATTTGCGGCTGAACAGTGAGCGACACGCTCAAACTGCTTTTTTTTTAGATACCAAAGGCCCAAAACTGGATAGTACAGCGATTTGACCCGTGGAACTGCGAAACCACACTGGGATGTCGGCCTACACAAGACTATTTTCAACAGATATATTTTTGTGTCACAACAGTCAGGAGACACTACTGTTTTTCTTTACGGAAAAAACTACCAAAACCTGAATAATAGAGATTTTTTACCGTGGAGCAGCAAAACCACAGTTATAATTTACTGGTGTATACCAGGCTTTTTAAAATATATATATATTTGCGGCTGAACAGTGAGCGACACACTCAAACTGTTTTTTTTAGATACAAATGGCCCAAAAGTGTGTAATACAGAGGTTTGTACCGTGGAACTGCAAAACCACACTTGTATTTCTCGGGCCTACACCAGACTATTTTCAACAGATATATTTGTGTCTGAAAAATCAGGGAGACACTATTATTATTTTTATACAGCAAAAAATGCCAAAAACAGGATAATAGAGATGTTTTACCGTGGAACATCAAAACCACAGTAATAATTTACTGGTGTATACCAGGCTTTTTAAAATATATATATATTTGCGGCTGAACAGTGAGCGACACACTCAAACTGTTTTTTTTAGATGCAAATGGCCCAAAAGTGGATAATACAGAGGTTTGTACCGTGGAACTGCAAAACCACACTTGTATTTCTCGGGCCTACACCAGACTATTTTCAACAGATATATTTGTGTCTGAAAAATCAGGGAGACACTATTTTTTTTTTTTTTTTACAGCAAAAAATGCAAAAAGCAGGATAATAGAGATTTTTTACCGTGGAACAGCAAAAGCACACTTCTGTCTCTCTGGCCTACACCAGACTATTTTCAACAGATATATTTGTGTCTGAAAAATCAGGGAGACACTATTTTTTTTTTTTTACAGCAAAAAATGCAAAAAGCAGGATAATAGAGATTTTTTACCGTGGAACAGCAAAAGCACACTTCTGTCTCTCTGGCCTACACCAGACTATGCTCAACAGATATATTTGTGTCTGGAAAATCAGGGAGACACTATTATTATTTTTATACAGCAAAAAATGCCAAAAACAGGATAATAGAGATGTTTTACCGTGGAACATCAAAACCACAGTAATAATTTACTGGTGTATACCAGGCTTTTTAAAATATATATATATTTGCGGCTGAACAGTGAGCGACACACTCAAACTGTTTTTTTTAGATGCAAATGGCCCAAAAGTGGATAATACAGAGGTTTGTAACGTGGAACTGCAAAACCACACTTGTATTTCTTGGGCCTACACCAGACTATTTTCAACAGATATATTTGTGTCTGAAAAATCAGGGAGACACTATTTTTTTTTTTTTTTACAGCAAAAAATGCAAAAAGCAGGATAATAGAGATTTTTTACCGTGGAACAGCAAAAGCACACTTCTGTCTCTCTGGCCTACACCAGACTATTTTCAACAGATATATTTGTGTCTGAAAAATCAGGGAGACACTATTATTATTTTTATACAGCAAAAAATGCCAAAAACAGGATAATAGAGATGTTTTACCGTGGAACATCAAAACCACAGTAATAATTTACTGGTGTATACCAGGCTTTTTAAAATATATATATATTTGCGGCTGAACAGTGAGCGACACACTCAAACTGTTTTTTTTAGATACAAATGGCCCATAGAACTGCAAAACCACACTTCTATTTCTCTGGCCTACACCAGACTATTTTCAACAGATATATTTGTGTCTGAAAAATCAGAGGCACACTTTTTTTTTGGGGGGGGGGGGGGGCACCAAAAGGTTAATAAGATGGGTATTTGTACATTGTGAAGGAGGAAAAAAAAAGAGGATTTAGATAAAAAAAGGATTTTTCCTGGCCCCCGGGACCTGGAGCTAAGTCCAGCAATTTCAGCAACAGGAGCAGCACACAGGACTGTAATGCAGCGTTTGCTGGTATAACCACTGCGTCTCCTATACAGCCTGCCTGCCTGCCTGCCTGATATGCCTGGGATGGATATTAGTCCTGAGAAGGACTGTTTGTTTGATCTGGCAGCCTTTACAGACCCTACACTAACTATTTTGCAGGATATATCTCTCCCTAAATCAGCAGTGCTGTCCCTACACTGTCTGATCCGGAGCGACTGTGTCCAAGATGGCGGCGCCCGGTTTTAAATACTCGAGGTGACGCTGTGCGGCCAGCCAATCACTGTAATGCCCACAAACAACATGGCTGCGGCATTACAGTGACTGGCTGGCAATCCCTGCATGTTCATTGGCTCTGTAAAGAGCGCCAAACATGCAGGGCGGAGACCCAAGCTCCCGCCCGAGTAACCCGGAAATGCTCGGTGCTCGCCGAACATCCCGAGTAGCGTGATGCTCGGGCGAGTACCGAGCAGTGTCGAGCATGTTCGCTCAACACTAATAGCAATCCTTGTTAAGGACACAAAGCATGAAATCAGGACACAATGGATAACCTCTTTCATAGCATGTTGGAAAGAACCAGCAATATTAATCCCGTCTGGTCCATATATAACTTAAACCCAGTGATATAAAAACTTTAACAATATGTTTGGATCTCACCCATTCTCTTGTCTGTGGACATCATCCAGGTTTTTTTTTCTCCAATTCAGTTGTTTTGTTTCACCGAGAGTAAAATCTACCCTATCGTGCACGTGATAATTGCTCCCGCCCTAACAAGGGCAGTACCCAAGTTTATCTATTACCCACAAAATAATGTCGCCCAACGCGTTTCTTCTTCCTCAAAGAGGATTCATCAGGGGAGTGTAACTCGTATCTTGGGGAGCAATACAACAAAAGTGACTCAGTGCTATAAAGTGCTATGTGGTTTAAAAGCATAATCTAATGGACCTCACAGTGATGAGCGTCCATTTTTGTGCTACAGGGTGCTGTTACCACTTTCAAAAATGCAAATATGCAAAGAGAAGAGGGGGGTCCTCCACACCTGTCTTCTCTGTTTAAATATATTCTTTTTCCCTCCATTTCTGGGCGTCCCATGTCACTTCCGGGGTGGGGCTTAATTTGCTTTATCATTTATTTATCATAATTCACAACCTTTTTCTTAAAAAACCTTACCCTCCACTTTTCTTGAATGATACTACAATGCTCAAAAAAATAAAGGGAACACTTAATCAACAGAATATAACTCCAAGTAAATCAAACTTCTGCGAAATCAAACTGTCCACTTAGGAAGCAGCACTGATTGACAATCAATTTCACATGCTGTTGTGCAAATGAAATAGAAATAGTGTTGAGCCACCCCCGTAGAGTTCGAGTTCGGTTCGGTTCGTCGAACACCCGTGTGTTCGCCGATCTGTTCGTCGAACTGTTCGTCGAACACCTTCGAACACCGTTAAAACCAATGGCAGGCAAACAAAAACACATAGAAACACATAGAAAACACCTTCAAAGGTGTCCAAAAGCTGACAAACTGCTCAGAAGACACAACTAACACATGGAAAAGTGACAAGTACATATAGTCATGCGAAAAGAAAAGAGGTGGAGGAGTAAAAGGAGGGGGAGACACAGATATAGGCATGTCATGCCCTTCTAAAATCCAAAAAGTGAGAAGCCGACACGTTCCGTGTCGCCGGGTTTGTGCCAGAGCCGCGGTGAACCCTGACAGCCAGCCCCCCTCTCCCAATACTGGTGCCTGTCCGCTGGTGGGTCGAGCGAGCCCCCCTGTGGTAGAGGCAGCTCTAAGCTTTTTAATTTAAATTGTCTCTCTAATTTGAATGAATACACCTTAAATCCATTTACAAGGATCTATTGGAGGGCAAGTCTCATGCCAGCAGCCGCGTAATTCCAGCTCCAGTAGCATCCACTAAAGCTGCTGCAGTTAAAAAGCTTTTATAAGGATCGAGCTCGGCTGTCCACCGCAAGGCATCCTACTGCCAGTCCCAGCCCCTATGCCTTGGGGTGCCTCCTGATGCTCTTCACTGAGTATCCCGTGGTCCCGAAGCATTTCCTTTGAAAAAATTAAGTGTCCAAACTACAGGTGGTGTAGCTTGCTTAACAGCCGGGATAATCCGCTGACTAGCAGACACTGCTACTAGGCACAAAGTATTTCCTGGGCTAGATGCAGTTCAAAATTTGTAATTAGATACTCTCGTTGGATGCTGAGAAAGCATTCCATAGAGTCTCCTGGCACGCCATATATGATTCTCTTAAAAAGCTTGGGGTAGGGGTCTAGGGGAACCTTTTATAGCCAAAATCACGGCCCTGTATCACAATACGTCACTTAGGCTGAAGATAAATGGAACTGTAGCACCCTGAGGGCTCGGTTGCTACAGAGGTATTGCACCTCACCCAGAGGTGTGATATCTCACTCTCAGGTAAGGATGGAGTGTGGATCAGGACCCGACACCTGCATGCATTACACCACATTGCCGTGGGGCAGGGCAACCAATATGCCTCTGAGATGGGCACGACAGTCCCTGTCCCTGGCTGGAGTGGGGGGAGGGAACACTGAGGAAGGGGAACCCTGTAGTGCAGGAGCAGGGAGGAAGCAGTTCCTGGGTGCATTGAGAAGGGAGTATAAAAGGTGGGCACCATCTTAGTTCAGTGCAGAGAAGTCTGAGCAGAAGTGGCAGGGAGCAGGGGCTCTGCATGAGCTCTGCTCCGGAGGCGGGCCTAGTAACAGAGGCCCAGGCCTGGAAGAGGGAGAAGGAAGGAAGAGGAGCGGAGAAGGCCCCAGGAATGAGGAATGAAGGGATCCCAGGGGTGCGGACGGGTGAGTCGCCACCGCACGCCCGAATCCACCTGCGTGGAGGGGTCAGGCCAAAGGGGGAGACCGGTCCCCAAAACTAGTGGAGGCAGGAAACGACCCTCAGCTAGAAACCGGAGGCTGTGACATTTTATGTGGCGCAGCCCCTCGCTACACCCGCTAGGAAGGCACCACATAGGGTCAGGGAAACTGGCGCCAAGTTTACCAAGAGGAGGCCCGAGGCAGCCGGACAGAAGGGTTGGTAAGAAAGGCCAGACAAAGGACACACAAAGGGGGTCCTGTGAAGTGCTCCAAAGTTATCTGGGAGTTGTCTGAGCCCCTCACCTGGTGAGCACAGTACGACGTGGGCAGCCGTTACCTGCAGACGTGGTCTGGATAATAAGAACTGTGAGTAAAGGCCCTGGACTGCATCACTGACTCCGTGTCGTTACTGCTGCTGCCCTGCACCATCACCCCCATCCTCCGCATACACTGCCCTGAGGCTATACTCCTCCCGTGGGGAGTTATGCTACGCTCTGCTGCACCCACAACACCAGCCTCAGTGGTCTGCCCTGCAGCGGCGGTTCACTCTGACCGCAATCCACGGGTGGCGTAGTCGGACATTTAAACATCAAAACCACATAAATAGTTCCGCCACTGGTTTGACCACCCTGAGCCACGGAACCGGGTCGCCGCCACGAAGACTACAACCACCAGCATCCACCAAAAAGGGTCCGGCTCCGGGTGTCCCAAGGCCCAGGGCGTGCATCAGAACATTTTCATCACCTTTCACAATCACCAATGGGACAAGGCAGGAATGTCCTCTGTCCCCTCTCTTATACATCCTAGTGACGGAGCACCTGCTCTCATCAATTCGCCATAACCCCAATATTAGGTGGATTGAGGTGGGAGGCACCGAGTACAAGTGCTCTCTATTTGCTGATGATGTCCTAGTATATATCACTCAATCACATATATCCATCCATGCTGTTATGGCTGAAATAGATCACTTTGTTACATGGTCAAATTTTAAAATCAATGCAGCGAAGTCTGAGGCCCTCGATGTCTCCCTCCCCAAATCCATATAGGATTCCATCCAGTCCAACTTTCCCTTTGCCTGGCCCTCACAGGGTATCAAATACTTAGGAATTCCTATTCATAGAGACCTCTCCCATCTATGTTATCTTAATTTTGGGCCCTTTATTGAACAACTCCATACAGACCACGGTTGGCAAGTTAGAACTGTAAGATTCACTACGTGAACCACTGGTGTTTTGTGGAAAAGCACATGTACACTGTGTTCCAAATTATTATGCAAAAAGTGTTTAGGAGTGATAAGGGAAGAATTTGTTTGTTTGTCAGGTAAACTCATTGATGGTGATGTGTGTCAGGGCTCTTTATATCACTGTAAGCAATTGCAGACACCTGTGCTAATTAGTTTGGCAGGTGTGTCCAATGAAAGGCAAGACTACTTAAGAAGGCTGTCTCACATTATTAAGCAGCCTACATTTTCTGCCAAAATGGGAAAGAAAAAGGATGTGTCGGCTGCTGAGAAGCAACAAATTGTGGAGTGTTTAGGTCAAGGCATGACTACAATCAACATTGTGCGATGATCAGGATGAACTGTCTTGGCAATCAAGAAGTATGTAGCTGATTCACAGTACAGACGTGTGCGTGCTGATAAGGGCAAATTGAGGACTCTTTCCTACAGGCAATTACGTCAGGTTAAAAGAGCAGCGGCAAAAAAGCCTTGTCATAGCAGCAGACAAGTTTTTGAAGCTGCTGGTGCCTCCAACGTCCCCCGAACAACAAGATGCAGGGTCCTTCAGAGGTTTGCAGCTGTGCATACGCCATCCTGTCGACCTCCTCTATCCACTTCACACAAGCAGAAACGGCTCCAGTGGGCCAAACATTACATGAAGACTGATTTCAAAACTGTTTTGTTCACGGATGAGTGCCGTGCAGCGCTCGATGGTCCAGATGGATGGAGTGGAGGATGGCTGGTTGATGGACACCCCACGCAAACACGGCTACAGCGTCAACCAGGAGGAGGTGGAGTAATGTTTTGGGCTGGAATCATGGGGAGAGAGATTGTCGGCCCCTTTAGGATCCCTGAAGGCGCTAAAGATGAACTCCATAATGTATGTGGATTTTCTCAAACAGCACTTCCTGCCATGGTTCAAGAAGAAGAACCGTGTATTTCACAGCAAGATCATTTTTTTGCATGATAATGCTCCATCTCATGCTGCACATAAAACATCTGCATCTCTGGCTGATATGGGCATAAAAGGGGACAAACTTATGGTGTGACCCCCATGCTCCCCTGACCTCTGCCCCATTCAGAACCTCTGGAGCATCTTCAAAAGGAGTGTCTATGATGGCGGGAGGCAGTTCACATCTAAGCAACAGCTCTGGGAGGGTATTCTGTCCTCATGCAAAACAATTGAAGCAGAAACCATCCAAAACCTGACAAATTCAATGGACGAGAGAGTTCAGAAGCTCCTTTCGAACAAGGGGTCCTATGTGAAAATGTAACATCACCTAGAATAAAGTTTTGAGTTGAAAACTGTTTGATTTCAGTTTCTAATAACCTGCTAATGCTTATAATTTCAAAAATGACCATTTTTTTGGTCTTTATTAAAATGAAAAGGTTGATCGAAAAGTTTGGGGGATCTAAGAGTGTGGCAACCCAGTAGTCATGATTACTTCGAATTCTGACAATATGAGGGTCATGTTGCAGGTAGTGCAGCAAGAAGGCACTTATGTGTCTTGCGCATCTCGGAGCCCCAAAATTATTTTCCGGGCTAGATGCAGCTAAAAATTATTATTAATTTTAAATCTGGTGGAGCTTAGTATAGATGACCTTATAGGATCAGTGCTGCACACTGCTACAAAGCCCAAATTATTTTCCAGTCAAGATACAGATAAACATGATTAGTCATTTTAAATCTGGTGGAGCTTATTATAGATGGCCTAATAGAATCAGTGCTGCACACTGCTACAAAGCCCAAATTATTTTCCAGCCAAGATACAGATAAACATGATTAGTAATTTGAAAGCTTAAAACAGTTGGTAGGGTGATTTTAACCAATCATCAAGCTTTTACTCTCCCCAGGATGACACAGGGGTAGAAAAGTCGTTTCGGATCCATGATTTGTTCATCTTTATGAACGTGAGTCTGTCTACATTATCAGTGGAGAGCCGCGTGCGCTTATCTGTCAGCACACCACCAGCAGCGCTGAACACACGTTCAGACAGAACGCTGGCTGCGGGGCATGACAAGATCTCCAAGGCGTAAGTGGCTAGCTCCGGCCATTTATCCAGATTGGAAGCCCAAAAAGAGCAAGGGTCCACTGACACAGTCATGGCTAGAGATGAGCGTTGTTCTATTCGAACTGTTCGCCAATCTCAAATTCGAGCTGTTTTGGGCGGTGTTCGAGCCGTTCGGCGAACACGAACAATTTGAGAAAAATTCGGCTGTTCGAGGTTATGTTCGATAACTGTTCGTGCACCAAAATCATAACTGGATTTTTTCTCAGTAATGATGAAAATTAATGTTAATACGCAGTTTGAGTGTACAGCGGGGTGGGGGGAGGGGCAGGGGATGGATCTCTGCAGGAACAATGAAGATCTCCATTTTTTTTTCTCTTTCCCGCATTTGCAGTGGGGAGGTGCAATCTGTCAGCCTATCAGCAGCGCACACACGGAGCGAAGTGCTTTTTTTCACACAAGCAAGGGCATGTGTCATTGGCAGTGTATGTCACATGTCCTTGCCCTATAAGACCAAGCCATTTTCCCCGTCGCCACCATTTTCTCACTGCTGCAGCTGCGTGTTAGACGGCACCGCTGTTGCTGTGTGCGCTATACCTTATTAATTTCAAGCCAATTTTCGCACAAATCTACAGATAGCTTGGGAGTAGGGAATAGTTGTGATTGCAGTCCTTTTAAGGACTAGGTTACAGCATTTCCTACGACTTTTATCAGGCAGGTCTGTGCTCTTAAATAGATAGATTGTGGGAGTAAAGACTAATTGTAATTGGAGTCCTTTTCAGGACAAGGTTACATCAGTTCCTATCAGTTTTTGCCAGGCAGGTCTGTGCCAGTGCTGTGCAAGTTTTTTTCACAGCATTTGGCTGAATCTAGCAAAGCTAATCCTTTTTGGCCTATTGCAGAGTGTGTTAGTCAGTGGAGTAGCCTATCTGTGTTGCAAGATATACCACCTGTGTATAGAATACCAATTTTTTTACTGCACCTAGTGAAGTAAAATCTTTTGGGCATAGCATCATTCTATTAGTCCATCTATACTGACCTCCATCAGGTTGCAAATTGAATATAATTTTTTTCTGCATCTAGCTCTGAAAAAATATTGGGCTTCTAGCTGTGTGTGGGACTTGTTCTATTAATCCATCTATACAGACCTCCATCAGGTTGCAAACTGAATATATTTTTTTCTGCATCTACCTCTGAAAAAATATTGGGCTTCTAGCTGTGTGTGGGACTTGTTCTATTAATCCATCTATACAGACCTCCATCAGGTTGCAAACTGAATATATTTTTTTCTGCATCTACCTCTGAAAAAATATTGGGCTTCTAGCTGTGTGTGGGACTTGTTCTATTAATCCATCTATACAGACCTCCATCAGGTTGCAAACTGAATATATTTTTTTCTGCATCTACCTCTGAAAAAATATTGGGCTTCTAGCTGTGTGTGGGACTTGTTCTATTAATCCATCTATACAGACCTCCATCAGGTTGCAAACTGAATATATTTTTTTCTGCATCTACCTCTGAAAAAATATTGGGCTTCTAGCTGTGTGTGGGACTTGTTCTATTAATCCATCTATACAGACCTCCATCAGGTTGCAAACTGAATATATTTTTTTCTGCATCTACCTCTGAAAAAATATTGGGCTTCTAGCTGTGTGTGGGACTTGTCGTATTAGTCCATCTATACTGACCTCCATCAGGTTGCAAACTGAATATATTTTTTTCTGCATCTACCTCTGAAAAAATATTGGGCTTCTAGCTGTGTGTGGGACTTGTTGTATCAGTCCATCTATACTGACCTCCATCAGGTTGCAAACTGAATAGATTTTTTTCTGCATCTACCTCTGAAAAAATATTGGGCTTCTAGCTGTGTGTGGGACTTGTTCTATTAATCCATCTATACAGACCTCCATCAGGTTGCAAACTGAATAGATTTTTTTCTGCATCTACCTCTGAAAAAATATTGGGCTTCTAGCTGTGTGTGGGACTTGTTCTATTAATCCATCTATACAGACCTCCATCAGGTTGCAAACTGAATATATTTTTTTCTGCATTTACCTCTGAAAAAATATTGGGCTTCTAGCTGTGTGTGGGACTTGTTGTATTAGTCCATATATACTGACCTCCATCAGGTTGCAAACTGAATATATTTTTTTCTGCATCTACCTCTGAAAAAATATTGGGCTTCTAGCTGTGTGTGGGACTTGTTGTATTAGTCCATCTATACTGACCTCCATCAGGTTGCAAACTGAATATATTTTTTTCTGCATCTACCTCTGAAAAAATATTGGGCTTCTAGCTGTGTGTGGGACTTGTTCTATTAATCCATCTATACAGACTTCCATCAGGTTGCAAACTGAATATATTTTTTTCTGCATCTAGCTCTGAAAAAATATTGGGCTTCTAGCTGTATGTGGGACTTGTTCTATTAATCCATCTATACAGACCTCCATCAGGTTGCAAACTGAATATATTTTTTTCTGCATCTACCTCTGAAAAAATATTGGGCTTCTAGCTGTGTGTGGGACTTGTTGTATTAGTCCATCTATACTGACCTCCATCAGGTTGCAAACTGAATATATTTTTTTCTGCATCTACCTCTGAAAAAATATTGGGCTTCTAGCTGTGTGTGGGACTTGTTCTATTAATCCATCTATACAGACTTCCATCAGGTTGCAAACTGAATATATTTTTTTCTGCATCTAGCTCTGAAAAAATATTGGGCTTCTAGCTGTGTGTGGGACTTGTTCTATTAATGCATCTATACAGACCTCCATCAGGTTGCAAACTGAATATATTTTTTTCTGCATCTACCTCTGAAAAAATATTGGGCTTCTAGCTGTGTGTGGGACTTGTTCTATTAATCCATCTATACAGACCTCCATCAGGTTGCAAACTGAATATATTTTTTTCTGCATCTACCTCTGAAAAAATATTGGGCTTCTAGCTGTGTGTGGGACTTGTTCTATTAATCCATCTATACAGACCTCCATCAGGTTGCAAATTGTATATAATTTTTTTCTGCATCTAACCCAGCCAATAGTTTTGGCCTAATACCACAGTTTGGCCACTCAGCTCTGCTCGGTTCCCATCCATTGTTTTTTTGTGCAAACAACTCCACAGTTGTGAATTAGTTAACCACCAAAATGAGTGGAAAAAGGCCTGCTGCTGGTGGAAAGGGGAATAGGCGTGTTGGGAAGGGGAAAAAAGGTTGTGTCCGTGGGGTAGGTGTTAAAGCAACATTAACATCTGCAGAAGAAAGACCATCTTCCAGCCAAACTAAAATGTCTACTTCTTTTAGCGGACAATGTGATAAGATCCCTTTCTTACGGCCACGCCAATCGCTACAAATTCCAGATGAGGCACAAAAACAGCAGGTGCTTCAACGGATATCAAGTGCTCCTTTAAGTGGGCTCTCCTCCACATCAACTTCAACATCACAAATACTCCAGTCCTCAAAGGTGTCACCCCAATCGCACTTGCTTCCTCACAGCTCCCAAATCTCCAGCTGCCCGTCTGAGTATGAGGTAGAACAGATGGTTGAGTCTGCAGAGCTGTTTACTCATACTATAGCCTGGGAATCAGAGGTCGACTCCAGCGCTTCTGTGAATCCAGATGAGGAAATGATCTGCACTGATGCCCAGAATCTTTATGAGTCGGATCCAGGACCAGACGCAGAAGGTTCTGACCCGAATGTAGACCCTCATTCCCAAACTGTAACTCCTGTTGGTGGAGACAATGAGGAAGACGATGATAAGACTCAAATACCTGATTGGAGCGACAACTTTAGTTTTTTGTCAGGGCAGGAACAGGTTGGCTCTGAGGACGACGGGTGTGATAACGCACAGGGTGATGATGATGAGGTTGGAGATCCCACTTACTGTCAACCCACAGTCAGCCAAGAGATGAGGTCAGCAGAGGAGGTGGAGGAAGATGCTAGTGACGACGAGGTTAGGTTGCGCCTTCCTGGACAGAGACGTAGTACTGGAAGCACGTAAACAACTGCATCCTCAAACACAACTCTGCCTCTCACCACAAGTCGTGGTGGCTCTTCAGGTCGCATGGGTGCTAAGCCTTGCATAGCCTGGGCATTTTTTCAGATCGATAAAGATGACCCAACTCGTGTTATCTGTAACATTTGTCAGCAAAAGCTAAGTAGAGGCCAAAAAATACATAGTTTGAGTACTTCATGCATGAACCGGCATATGGACATGAAGCATAAGTTGCAGTGGGAAGCTCAGTGTGCTACAATGCGGCCTAGCCGGCCGGGCCAACCACCGTCTGCCATATCTTGTGCATCCGCGGCCTCTTCATCCTCTGTGACTGGGGGGACAGCAGTCACACCTGTTTTGGGGCGCAGACCTGCCACCACTTTACCCGCAACAGCCAGCGTGATTGGCAGGTCATCATTTTCTTTGGAAGTGGTAACACCAGCTGGTGTTGAGCGCTGTCCGACATCGATAGCACCACCTTTGGATCAAGGCAACCTAACATGTCCGCCTGCATCTTCCTCACAGACCGGCAGTTTGCCGGGGACACCCTTATCAACCCCGTCTAAGCACAACAGCCAGCCCTCGGTCCCTCAGATGTGGACAAGTAAAAGACCATTTCCTCCTAGCCATGAGAAAGCTAAGAGGTTGAATTTCACCATCTGCAAGCTCTTGGCTACAGAAATGCTGCCTTTCCGCCTGGTGGACACAGAGGATTTTCGAGACCTTATGTCCGTCGCAGTGCCCCAGTACCAGATGCCCAGTCGGCACTACTTCTCAAAGAAAGGTGTGCCTGCGCTCCACCAGCATGTCGCACACAACATCACCGCTTCTTTGAGAAACTCTGTGTGTGACAGGGTGCATTTCACCACAGACACTTGGACGAGTAGGCATGGACAGGGGCGTTACATGTCGCTGACTGGACACTGGGTAACTATGGTGACAGCAGGACAAGGGGCTGCTGTCCAAGTCTTGCCGTCCCCACGAGTTGTGCGTCAATCCTCTTTATGTCAAAGTTCCTCCACTGCTTCTGCCTCCTCAACCTCCTCTCGGTCTTCCACCTGCACCCAAAGCCTGTCTGGTCATGCCACAAGCTTTCTAACTGCGCAGAAGGGATCCTGCACACCTCCTTACTATGCTGGCAGTAGGGCTCAACGTCATCAGGCGGTTTTTACATTGAAATGTCTGGGAAATGTGAGTCACACAGCTGAGGAGTTGTGGTCAGCTCTGGAGAACCAATTTCATGAATGGTTGTCTCCACTGGACCTGAAACCAGGGAAGGCCGTGTGCGACAATGCTGCAAACCTGGGTGCGGCCCTTCGCCGGGGCAATGTCACACACGTGCCTTGTATGGCTCACGTGTTGAACCTGGTTGTCTAGCAATTTTTAGCCCACTATCCCAGACTAGATGGCCTTCTGCAGAGGGCACGGTCGCTGTGTGCTCACTTCCGCCGTTCGCATCCCGCAGCTCAGCGACTTACATCTCTACAGAAGTCGTTGGGCCTGCCACTTCACTGGCTAAAATGCGATGTGCCTACCTGGTGGAATTCAACTCTGCACATGTTGCAGCGACTGTGGCAGCACCGACAAGCCCTGGTGCAATACGTTCTGACGTATAGCCTGGGCCAACGAGATTCAGAGGTGGGGCAAATCACGCTGGAGGAGTGGTCTCAGATCAGGGACCTATGCACCCTTCTGCACAGTTTTGAAATGGCGACGAAGATGTTTAGTGCTGACGATGCCATTATCAGCATGACTATTCCGGTGATTTACATGCTGGAGCACATGTTAAACAGAATTCGGAGTCAGGTGGTGGCACAAGAGGAGGTGGAGGAAGTAGAGGAGGAGGAGTTGTATGCGGAAGGGCTAACATCTGCAAGGTCCAGACGGTCGGCAGCACCAAGGCGGCAGGCATGTGAGGGTGGGGGAGATGGTTTTACCAGGGTGCATGGTAGCAGCCAAACTAGTGAGGAAGGTGCAGGAGCCCAGGAAGAAGTGGAGGACGAACTGATAAAAGACTCATCAGATGAGGGAGACCTTGATCACATTTCTGTTGTGCGAGGTTGGGGGGAGAGGACAGAGGAAGGAAGCATGATTGTTACCTAGCCACCAACACAACAGGGACTTGGTGCTCCTGGATGCGCAACACACATGAGTTAGTATTTAGTATAGCTGGCCTAATAGGATCAGTGCTGCACACTGCTACAAAGCCCAAATTATTTTCCAGTCAAGATACAGATAAACATGATTAGTAATTTGAAAGCTTAAAACGGTTGGTAGGGTGATTTTAACCAATCATTAAGCTTTTACTCTCCCCAGGATGACACAGGGGTAGAAAAGTCGTTTCGGATGCATGATTTGTTCATCTTTATGAACGTGAGTCTGTCTACATTATCAGTGGAGAGCCGCGTGCGCTTATCTGTCAGCACACCACCAGCAGCGCTGAACACACGTTCAGACAGAATGCTGGCTGCGGGGCATGACAAGATCTCCAAGGCATAAGTGGCTAGCTCCGGCCATTTATCCAGATTGACGGTCCCACGGTTGGCAAGTTGGAACTGTGAGATTCACTACGTGCACCACTGGTGTTTTGTGGAAAAGCACATGTAAGATTCTGCAACAGTCTCTGCTGATACTCCTGCATGCGTGCATCCCTTTCTATGGCAGGAATAATTTCTGCAAATTTACTTTTGTACCGGGGATCTAACAGTGTGGCAACCCAGTAGTCAGGATTATTTCTAATTCTCACAATTCGAGGGTCATGTTGCAGGTAGTGCAGCAAGAAGGCACTCATGTGTGTTGCGCATCCAGGAGCACCAAGTCCCTGTTGTGTTGGTGGCGAGGTAACAATCATGCTTCCTTCCTCTGTCCTCTCCCCCCAACCTCGCACAACAGAAATGTGATCAAGGTCTCCCTCATCTGATGAGTCTTCCATAAGTTCGTCCTCCACTTCTTCCTGGGCTCCTGCACCTTCCTCACTAGTTTGGCTGCTACCATGCACCCGGGTAAAACCATCTCCCCCACCCTCACATGCCTGCCGCTTTGGTGCTGCCGACCGTCTGGACCTTGCAGATGTTATCCCTTCTGCATACAACTCCTCCTCCTCTACTTCCTCCACCTCCTCTTGTGCCACCACCTGACTCCGAATTCTGTTTAACATGTGCTCCAGCATGTAAATCACCGGAATAGTCATGCTGATAATGGCATCGTCAGCACTAAACATCTTCGTCGCCATTTCAAAACTGTGCAGAAGGGTGCATAGGTCCCTGATCTGAGACGACTCCTCCAGCGTGATTTGCCCCACCTCTGGATCTCGTTGGCCCAGGCTATACGTCAGAACGTATTGCACCAGGGCTTGTCGGTGCTGCCACAGTCGCTGCAACATGTGCAGAGTTGAATTCCACCGGGTAGGCACATCGCATTTTAGCCGGTGAAGTGGCAGGCCCAACGACTTCTGTAGAGATGTAAGTCGCTGAGCTGCGGGATGCGAACGGCGGAAGTGAGCACACAGCGACCGTGCCCTCTGCAGAAGGCCATCTAGTCTGGGATAGTGGGCTAAAAATTGCTGGACAACCAGGTTCAACACGTGAGCCATACAAGGCACGTGTGTGACATTGCCCCGGCGAAGGGCCGCACCCAGGTTTGCAGCATTGTCGCACACGGCCTTCCCTGGTTTCAGGTCCAGTGGAGACAACCATTCATGAAATTGGTTCTCCAGAGCTGACCACAACTCCTCAGCTGTGTGACTCACATTTCCCAGACATTTCAAAGTAAAAACCGCCTGATGACGTTGAGCCCTACTGCCAGCATAGTAAGGAGGTGTGCAGGATCCCTTCTGCGCAGTTAGAAAGCTTGTGGCATGACCAGACAGGCTTTGGGTGCAGGTGGAAGACCGAGAGGAGGTTGAGGAGGCAGAAGCAGTGGAGGACCTTTGAAATAAAGAGGATTGACGCACAACTCGTGGGGACGGCAAGACTTGGACAGCAGCCCCTTGTCCTGCTGTGACCATAGTTACCCAGTGTCCAGTCAGCGACATGTAACGCCCCTGTCCATGCCTACTCGTCCAAGTGTCTGTGGTGAAATGCACCCTGTCACACACAGAGTTTCTCAAAGAAGCAGTGATGTTGTGTGCGACATGCTGGTGGAGCGCAGGCACACCTTTCTTTGAGAAGTAATACCGACTGGGCATCTGGTACTGGGGCACTGCGACGGACATAAGGTCTCGAAAATCCTCTGTGTCCACCAGGCGGAAAGGCAGCATTTCTGTAGCCAAGAGCTTGCAGATGGTGAAATTCAACCTCTTAGCTTTCTCATGGCTAGGAGGAAATGGTCTTTTACTTGTCCACATCTGAGGGACCGAGGGCTGGCTATTGTGCTTAGACGGGGTTGATAAGGGTGTCGCCGGCAAACTGCCAGTCTGTGAGGAAGATGCAGGCGGACATGTTAGGTTGCCTTGATCCAAAGGTGGTGCTATCGATGTCGGACAGCGCTCAACACCAGCTGGTGTTACCACCTCCAAAGAAAATGATGACCTGCCAATCACGCTGGCTGTTGCGGGTAAAGAGGTGGCAGGTCTGCGCCCCAAAACAGGTGTGACTGCTGTCCCCCCAGTCACAGAGGATGAAGAGGCCGTGGATGCACAAGATGTGGCAGACGGTGGTTGGCCCGGCCGGCTAGGCCGCATTGTAGCACACTGAGCTTCCCACTGCAACTTATGCTTCATGTCCATGTGCCGGTTCATGCATGAAGTACTCAAACTATGTATTTTTTGGCCTCTACTTAGCTTTTGCTGACAAATGTTACAGATAACACGAGTTGGGTCATCTTTATCGATCTGAAAAAATGCCCAGGCTATGCAAGGCTTAGCACCCATGCGACCTGAAGAGCCACCACGACTTGTGGTGAGAGGCAGAATAGTGTTTGAGGATGCAGTTGTTGACGTGCTTCCAGTACTACGTCTCTGTCCAGGAAGGCGCAACCTGACCTCGTCGTCACTAGCATCTTCCTCCACCTTCTCTGCTGACCTCATCTCTTGGCTGACTGTGGGTTGACAGTAAGTGGGATCTCCAACCTCATCATCATCACCCTGTGCGTTATCACACCCGTCGTCCTCAGAGCCAACCTGTTCCTGCCCTGACAAAAAACTAAAGTTGTCGCTCCAATCAGGTATTTGAGTCTCATCATCGTCTTCCTCATTGTCTCCACCAACAGGAGTTACAGTTTGGGAATGAGGGTCTACATTATGGTCAGAACCTTCTGCGTCTGGTCCTGGATCCGACTCATAAAGATTCTGGGCATCAGTGCAGATCATTTCCTCGTCTGGATTCACAGAAGCGCTGGAGTCGACCTCTGATTCCCAGGCTATAGTATGAGTAAACAGCTCTGCAGACTCAACCATCTGTTCTACCTCATACTCAGATGGGCAGCTGGAGATTTGGGAGCTGTGAGGAAGCAAGTGCGATTGGGGTGACACCTTTGAGGGCTGGAGTATTTGTGATGTTGAAGTTGATGTGGAGGAGAGCCCACTTAAAGGAGCACTTGATATCCGTTGAAGCACCTGCTGTTTTTGTGCCTCATCTGGAATTTGTAGCGATTGGCGTGGCCGTAAGAAAGGGATCTTATCACATTGTCCGCTAAAAGAAGTAGACATTTTAGTTTGGCTGGAAGATGGTCTTTCTTCTGCAGATGTAACTGTTGCTTTAACACCTACCCCACGGACACAACCTTTTTTCCCCTTCCCAACACGCCTATTCCCCTTTCCACCAGCAGCAGGCCTTTTTCCACTCATTTTGGTGGTTAACGAATTCACAACTCTGGAGTTGTTTGCACAAAAAAACAATGGATGGGAACCGAGCAGAGCTGAGCGGCCAAACTGTGGTATTAGGCCAAAACTATTGGCTGGGTTAGATGCAGAAAAAAATTATATTCAATTTGCAACCTGATGGAGGTCAGTATAGATGGACTAATAGAACAAGTCCCACACACAGCTAGAAGCCCAAATATTTTTTCAGAGGTAGATGTAGAAAAAAATTGTATTCAGTTTGCAACCTGATGGAGGTCAGTATAGATGGACTAATAGAACAAGTCCTACACACAGCTAGAAGCCCAAATATTTTTTCAGAGGTAGATGCAGATAAAAAATATATTCAGTTTGCAACCTGATGGAGGTCAGTATAGATGGACTAATGGAGAAAGTCCCACACACTGCTAGAAGGCCATATATTTTTTCAGAGCTAGATGCAGACAAAAAATTATTTTTAATTTGCAACCTGATGGAGGTCAGTATAGATGGACTAATAGAGAAAGTCCCACACACTGCTAGAAGGCCAAATATTTTTTCAGAGCTAGATGCAGATATAAATTATTTTTAATTTGCAACCTGATGGAGGTCAGTATAGATGGACTAATAGAGAAAGTCCCACACACTGCTAGAAGGCCAAATATTTTTTCAGAGCTAGATGCAGAAAAAAAATTATATTCAGTTTGCAACCTGATGGAGGTCAATATAGATGGACTAATAGAACAAGTCCCACACACAGTTAGAAGGCCAAATATTTTTTCAGAGGTAGATGCAGATAAAAATTATTTTTAATTTGCAGCCTGATGGAGGTCAGTATAGATGGACTAATAGAGAAAGTCCCACACACTGCTAGAAGGCCAAATATTTTTTCAGAGCTAGATGCAGACAAAAAATTATTTTGAATTTGCAACCTGATGGAGGTCAGTATAGATGGACTAATAGAGAAAGTCCCACACACTGCTAGAAGGCCAAATATTTTTTCAGAGCTAGATGCAGACAAAAAATTATTTTTAATTTGCAACCTGATGGAGGTTAGTATAGATGGACTAATAGAGAAAGTCCCACACACTGCTAGAAGGCCAAATATTTTTTCAGAGCTAGATGCAGATATAAATTATTTTTAATTTGCAACCTGATGGAGGTCAGTATAGATGGACTAATAGAGAAAGTCCCACACACTGCTAGAAGGCCAAATATTTTTTCAGAGCTAGATGCAGAAAAAAATTATATTCAGTTTGCAACCTGATGGAGGTCAGTATAGATGGACTAATAGAACATGTCCCACACACAGCTAGAAAGCCAAATATTTTTTCAGAGGTAGATGAAGATAAAAATTATTTTTAATTTGCAGCCTGATGGAGGTCAGTATAGATGGACTAATAGAGAAAGTCCCACACACTGCTAGAAGGTCAAATATTTTTTCAGAGCTAGATGCAGACAAAAAATTATTTTGCATTTGCAACCTGATGGAGGTCAGTATAGATGGACTAATAGAGAAAGTCCCACACACTGCTAGAAGGCCAAATATTTTTTCAGAGCTAGATGCAGACAAAAAATTATTTTTAATTTGCAACCTGATGGAGGTCAGTATAGATGGACTAATAGAGAAAGTCCCACACACTGCTAGAAGGCCAAATATTTTTTCAGAGCTAGATGCAGAAAAAAATTATATTCAGTTTGCAACCTGATGGAGGTCAGTATAGATGGACTAATAGAACAAGTCCCACACACAGCTAGAAGCCCAAATATTTTTTCAGAGGTAGATGCAGAAAAAAATTATATTCAGTTTGCAAACTGATGGAGGTCTGTATAGATGGATTAATAGAACAAGTCCCACACACAGCTAGAAGCCCAATATTTTTTCAGAGGTAGATGCATAAAAAAAAATATTCAGTTTGCAACCTGATGGAGGTCAGTATAGATGGACTAATAGAGAAAGTCCCACACACTGCTAGAAGGCCAAATATTTTTTCAGAGCTAGATGCAGAAAAAAATTATATTCAATTTGCAACCTGATGGAGGTCAGTATAGATGGACTAATAGAATGATGCTATGCCCAAAGGATTTTACTTCACTAGGTGCAGTAAAAAAATTGGTATTCTATACACAGGTGGTATATCTTGCAACACAGATAGGCTACACCACTGACTAACACACTCTGCAATAGGCCAAAAAGGATTAGCTTTGCTAGATTCCGCCAAATGCTGTGAAAAAAACTTGCACAGCACTGGCACAGACCTGCCTGGCAAAAACTGATAGGAACTGATGTAACCTAGTCCTGAAAAGGACTGCAATTACAATTAGTCTTTACTCCCACAATCTATCTATTTAAGAGCACAGACCTGCCTGATAAAAGTCGTAGGAAATGCTGTAACCTAGTCCTTAAAAGGACTGCAATCACAACTTTTCCCTACTCCCAAGCTATCTGTAGATTTGTGCGAAAATTGGCTTGAAATTAACAAGGTATAGCGCACACAGCAACAGCGGTGCCGTCTAACACGCAGCTGCAGCAGTGAGAAAATGGTGGCGACGGGGAAAATGGCTTGGTCTTATAAGGCAAGGACATGTGACATACACTGCCAATGACACATGCCCTTGCTTGTGTGAAAAAAAGCACTTCGCTCCGTGTGTGCGCTGCTGATAGGCTGACAGATTGCACCTCCCCACTGTAAATGCGGGAAAGAGGAAAAAAAATGGAGATCTTCATTATTCCTGCAGAGATCCATCCCCTGCCCCTCCCCCCACCCCGCTGTACACTCAAACTGCGTATTAACATTAATTTTCATCATTACTGAGAAAAAATCCAGTTATGATTTTGGTGCACGAACAGTTATCGAACATAACCTCGAACAGCCGAATTTTTCTCAAATCGTTCGTGTTCGCCGAACGGCTCGAACACCGCCCAAAACAGCTCGAATTTGAGATTGGCGAACAGTCGAGTCTCTAAATAGAAAATAGATGGATATGATTGACAATTATCAAGACACCCTCAATAAAGGAGTAGCTCTGCAGGTGGGGAGCACAGACCACATCTCAGTACCAATGCTTTCTGGCTGATGTTTTGGTCACTTTTGAATGTTGGTTGTGCTTTCACACTCGTGGTAGCATGAGATTGACTCTACAACCCATAGAAGTTGCTCAGGTAGTGCAGCTCATCCAGGATGGCTCATCAATGCAAGCTGTGGCAAGAAGGTTTGCTGTGTCTGTCAGCGTAGTGTCCAGAGGCTGGAGGCGCTTCCAGGAGATAGGCCAGCACACCTGGAGACGTGGAGGGGGCCGTAGGAGGGCAACAACCCAGCAGCAGGATCTCTACCTCCGCCTTTGTCAAGGAGGAGCAGGAGGAGCACTGCCAGAGCCCTGCAAAATGACCACCAGCAGGCCACAAATGTGCATGTGTCTGCATAAACGGTTAGAAACCGACTCCATGAGGGTGGTATGAGGGCCCGACTTCCACAGATGGGGGTTGTGCTCACAGCCCAACACCGTGTAGGATGCTTGGCATTTGCCACAGAACACCAGGATTGGCAAAGTCGCCACTGGCGCGCTGTGCTCTTCACAGATGAAAGCAGGTTTACACTTAGCACATGTGACAGACGTGACAGAGTCGGGAGATGCCATGGAGAGCGATCTGCTGCCTGCAACATCCTTCAGCATGACCTATTTGGCAGTGGGTCAGTAATGGTGTGGGATGGCATTTCTTTGGAGGACCGCACAGCCCTCCATGTGCTCTCCAGAGGTAGCCTGACTGCCATTAGGTACCGAGATGAGATCCTCAAGCGCCTTGTGAGACCATATGCTACTGCGGTTGGTCCTGGGTTCCTCCTAATGCAGGACAATGCCAGACCTCATGTGGCTGGAGTGTATCAGCAGTTCCTGCAAGATGAAGGCATTGAAGCTATGGACTGGCCCACCCGTTCCCCAGACCTGAATCCGATTAAGCACATCTGGGACATCATGTCTCGCTCCATCCACCAATGTCACGTTGCACCACAGACTGTCCAGGAGTTGGTGGATGCTTTAGTCCATGTCTGGAAGAGATCCCACAGGAGACCATCCAAAACCTCATCAGGAGCATGCCCAGGCATTGTAGGGAGGTCATACAGGGACGTGGAGGCCACACACAATACTGAGCCTCATTTTGACTTGTTTTAAGGACATTACATCAAAGTTGGATCAGCCTGTAGTGTGTTTTTCCACTTTAATTTTGGGGTGACTTCAAATCCAGGCCTCCATTGGTTAATAAATTTGATTTCCATTGATGATTTTTGTGTGATTTTGTTGTCAGCACATTCATCTTTGTACAGAACAAAGTATTCAATGAGAATATTGCATTCATTCAGATCTAGGATGTGTTATTTGAGTGTTCCCTTTATTTTTTTGAGCAGTGTATATATTTTCATAAAGATCTAATTCCGCTTATGCTTTGAGATAATACTCATGTCACAGTGGCATCCTATTTGTCACCAAAAAACTCCCATGTGACCCTTTCCCTCCTATTATATTCCACATCCTAGGGTCACAATCCTCCCACGTGTCAAAATATGGAGGTCACCGAGCATTTACTTACATCGTTTACGGCGTCTAGGGCATCCGTTGCTTGCCAATCTTTCCAGAGCTCGGAAAGCATACTGCCTCCACCATTTCCGGATGCCTGGAATGCAAGCCTTCTACGTCATTTCCGGGCGCCCTGGATGTGCGCTCACCGTGTCACTTCTGGGCGTCTGGACCACAAGTCCACATGTTACCTTAACTATTTCCGGGCGTCTGGAATGCATAGCTCCCATGTCAGCCCGGAGTGTGCGCTCATGTATGTACATCTCAGTCCTATCTCATTTTTATTCAAAGCCTCTACAAATTTCTCGAAATCTTTCCTGGGTCCCTTCCAGAATATTAGTATATCATCGATATACCTTGTCCACAATTCAATGTATTTCATTTCATTTAGAAAGAATTCGTTACTATATTAATTTTATATATTGGGATATAGTTCTGGTGCAGAGATGTAGTATTGGAGATTCTCAATGTTTTTGCAATTATGTGGCGTCGATTGGTTCCCCCCAATATAATAAAGGAGGGCAATCTAGAGTAATAACTACCATGAAAAGATAAACCTGGATGTAAAATGCATTTTATAAAATGGATTTATTAGATTCTGTATAAGAATATATTAACGCATCCATTTAGGCGGAAATGATGTCAATGACACACATATTAGATGCCCAAAAAGGACTTGCGGTCCAGATCCCTGGAAGTGATGCGATGAGCGCACACCCCGGGCTGACATGGGAGCTATGTGTTCCAGACGCCCGGAAATAGTTAAGGTAACATGTGGACTTGTGGTCCAGACGCCCGGAAGTGACGCGATGAGCGGACATCCAGGCCGCCCGGAAATGACGTAGAAGGCTTCTGTTCCAGGAATCCAGAAATGATGGAGGTAGTATGTGTTCCGAGCTCTGGAAAGAGAGGCAAGCAACGGGGGCCATAGACGCCGTAAACGATGTAAGTAAATGCTCGGTGACCTCCATATTTTGACACGTGGGAGGATTGTGACCCTAGGATGTGGAATATAATAGGAGGGAAAGGGTCACATGGGAATTTTTTGGTGACAAATAGAATGCCACTGTGATATGAGTATTATCTCAAAGGATAAACGGAATTAGATCTTTATGAAAATATATAGTATCATTCAAGAAAAGTGGAGGGTAAGGTTTTTTAAGAAAAAGGTTGTGAATTATGATAAATAAATGATAAAGCAAATTAAGCCCCACCCCGGAAGTGACATGGGACGCCCAGAAATGGAGGGAAAAAGAATATATTTAAACAGAGAAGATAGGTGTGGAGGATCCCCTTTTGCTCTTTGCATATTTGCATTTTTGAAGGTGGTAACAGCACCCTGTAAAACAAAAATGGATGCTCACTATTGCGAGGTCCATTAGATTATGCTTTTAAACCACATAGCACTGAGTCACTTTTTTTGTAGTGCTCCCCAAGATACGAGTTACACTCCCCTGATGAATCCTCTTTGAGGAGGAAGAAACGCGTCGGGAGACATTATTTTGTGGGGTAATAGATACACTTGGGCACTGCCCTTGTTAGGGCGGGAGCAATTATCAGGGGCACGACAGGGTAGATTTTACTCTCGGTGAAACAAAACAACTGAATTGGAGAAAAAAACCCTGGATGATGTCCACAGACAAGATAATGGGTGAGATCCACACATATTGTTAAAGTTTTTATATCACTGGGTTTAAGTTATATATGGACCAGAAGGGATTAATATTGCTGGTTCTTTCCAACATGCTATGAAAGAGGTTATCCTTTGTGTCCTGATTTCATGCTTTGTGTCCTTAACAAGGATTGCTATGTAATTACATCCATCAGGACCGAATCAGTTTTGTTGGCCCTCTCTATTTTACTATACGAGGCGTTGGTTGTGATGTTTTGACTACAATTGGGGTGTATATCATCACACACTCCCCTTGAGAAAGCACTGGGTGTGCGAAACGTGCGTCGGGGCATTACTGGTGGCACGGGACTGAACTTAGTTATATTTCTGATGGGTAAGTTCCAAGGCTTAGGTTGGTGCTTTTACTAGTGCAAGCACCTTTTTGTGATTCTCTCCATTTTGCTAAAAACCTTTCTTATGAGCCATATTATCTCAGTCGACTTATGGGCATTTTTTAATATGGTATTTAACCTATGACCTTTTTCATATGGCCTCTTTTATTAGTCAATATGGGAGATATTATTGATACTATCTTATTCATTTTTCCTTTTGTGAATACCTACCTACAGGAGCTAAAATTCACTACTAAAAATTTAAAATAACTCTGTCCATGTGTGCCTGATTTTTTGTTTCATCCTTTTCCTCTTGAAAATATTTTTAAACTTTGTGATCATATGTCAATGATTTTTTAATCACTATTTGTCAATAAAGAATGTTATTATATATCTGCAAGTGGTTTTTGGATTTTTCCAAGTCTAGGTGTTATAATAGGGGTGTATGAGTAATTTATATTGGACATTGAAGGTATAAAATAATTTTAAAGATTTAATAAAAGTTATATTTTAAGAGTTTTCCTCTTGGCTGATTTATATATACAAGGTATAGGAAAGACTAAGTGTAACACAAAGGTAAGAGTGAAAGGGAGCCCAGACTCTAGTGAAAGGGGGGGAGTGGAGACCTCCTAGGTTTATCTAGTGTCACCATGTCTCCACTTTCCCTGGCATTAGGCTCAGGCTAGGGAAGGGAGGGGATGAGCACTAGTCGATCTCCACTGAGCACTAAAGACAACAAGGGGGGACAAACAAGGGAAAATCACTTAGCTTTAGTCTACTCCAGACAAATGCGTACACGTCCTCTAGCACCAGAGAGGAAGAAGTACAGCTCATGATCAAACCTTCACAAGGAGTAATGAATATCGCAGGCACCTCCCTCTGGAACACAGCAGGTATTTATACACCCAGGCCAGAGTGTTAGTTAGCCAGAGGAAGGTAGCTGCTGGGTCCTAGAGATACAGCTTCTAAAAAGTTGTCTGTAACGCCAAACAAAGATATCTCCTGCAACCAACTGCAGGGTGACTTTCTGTCACTTCTGACACACCCGTGATAAAAGGTATGAAAATTATGAAAAATAGAAAAAATATGTAAAATATGGAAAAAGTATAAGGAGTAAACATATGCAAGAAATATATGGAAAAAATATTAAGAAAGTATATGGAAAAAATATATGGAAAGAATATGTGGAAAACATGGAAAAAATTTTAGGGAAAAAATATATGCAAGAAATATGTGGAAAAAATATATGGAAAAAATATGTGCAAGAAATATGTGGAAAAGATATATGGAAAATATATGGAAAAAATATGGAAAATATATGAAGAAAATACAAGTGCTTCTCACTAAATTAGAATATCATCCAAAAGTTAATTTGTTTCAGTTCTTCAAAACAAAAAGTGAACCATATATTACATAAAGTCATTACAAGCAGAGTGATCTATTTCAATTGTTTATTTCTGTTAATTTTGATGGTTGATGATTATGGCTTACAGCCAATGAAAACACAAAAGTCATTATCTCAGTAAATTAGAATAATTACGGTAACAAAACACACCTGAAAAGGCTTCCTAAGCGTTTAAAAAGGTCTTTTAGTCTGTTTCAGTAGGCTGTTGCGTCGGCGTCTCGGCCTACTGCCCGACAGAGACGCCGATCTACTCACCACCACGGCTCCGGTCCGGCGTTCCCCGCTCCTCCCCCCGGCCTCATCGCAGCATCTGTCCCAGGTGCGCGCACCACGCCTAGATCCCTGGTCTCTGTATTTAGGGCACGTGCGCGCTCCCTTCCTCTTAAAGGGGACATGTGCGCCATCCTAAAAAGTCCCCGGCCAATGGCCGGAGGACTGCCCCTACTTAAGGCACCTCCTCCATAAAGGAGGTGTCTGTGCAAAGTTGTTGTTTGTGTGCTAACACTCTCTCCAGCCCTCAAGTTCCAGTGCCTGCCTGCCTGTCTATTAGCCGTGCCTGCCAGCCTGTCTTTCAGCTGTGCCCACCTGCCTGTCTATCAGCCTTGCTCGCCCGCCTATCTATTTGCCATGCCCGCCTGCTTGTCTACCCGCATAACCTGCCTGTCTACCAGCCATGCTCATCTGCTTCTGTCTGCCTTGGCCATCAGTCCCGTGGGAGTTGCATGCTATCACACACGGTGGGTTCCAGAGTGGCACCTGGTTCACCTTCACGGTCCCTCCTTGGTTCACAGAGTCGATTAAGCCACCGTGTGGCCAGGATCAGTCCGGGTAGGCACTTAGTTATGCCCCTCTGGTCTCTCCTTGTATCATAGCACAGAGGTTCCACCACCCGGATCCGTAACATAGGCTTCACAATCATGGGGAAGATTGTTAACGTGACAGATGTCCAGAAGGCAGTCATTGACACACTCCACAAGGAGGGTAAGCCACAAAAGGTCATTGCGGTATCCAAGCATATTAATGGAAGGTTGAGTGGAAGGAAAAGTGTGGTAGAAAAAGGTGTACAAGCAACCTGGATAACCGCAGCCTTGAAAGGATTGTTAAGAAAAGGCCATTCAAAAATTTGGGGGAGATTCACAAGGAGTGGACTGCTGCTGAAGTCATTGCTTCAAGGGCCACCACACACAGACGTATCCAGGACATGGGCTACAAGTTTCGCATTCCTTGTGTCAAGCCACTCATGAACAATAGACTGAAGCGTCTTACCTGTGCCAAGGAAAAAAAGACCTGCACTGTTGCTCAGTGGTTCAAAGCGTTGTTTTCAGATAGTAAATTTTGCATTTCATTTCCAAATCAAGGTCCTAGAGTGTGTAGGAAGAGTGGAGAGGCACACAATCCAAGCTGCTTGAGGTCTAAAGTTTCCACAAACAGTGATGGTTTGAGGAGCCATGCAATCCTCTGGTGTAGGTCCACTGTGTTTTATCAAGACCAAAGTCAGCGCAGCCATCTACCAGGAAATTTTAGAGCACTTCATTCTTCCTTCTGCCAACAAGCTTTTAGGAGATGGAAATGTCATTCTCCAGCAGGACTTGGCACCTGTCCACACTGCCAAAAATACCAATACCTGGTTTAAAAACAACAGTATCACTGTGCTTGATTGGCCAGCAAACTCGCCGGATCTTGTCAAGAGGAAGATGAGAGACACCAGACCCAACAATGCAAACAAGCTGAAGGCTGCTATCAAAGCAACTTGGGCTTCCATAACACCTCAGCAGTGCCACAGGCTGATCGCCTCCATTGCATGCTACATTGATGCAGTAATTGATGCAAAAGGAGCTCTGACCAAGTATTGAATGCATTTACTGAACATACATTTCAGTAGGCCAACATTTAAAATATTAAAAAAATTTTCACGCTGTTGTAAAGTATTCTAATTTACTGAGGTAATGACTTTTGTGTTTTCATTGGCTGTAAGCCATAATCATCAACATTAACAGAAATAAACACTTGAAATAGATCACTCTGTTCGTAATGACTCTATATAATATATGAGTTTCATTTTTTGTATTGAAGAACTGAAATAAATTAACTTTTTGATGATATTCAAATTTAGTGAGAAGCTCGTATATGTAGAAAATATGAAAGAAACATATGGAAAAGTATATGAAAAAAATGTAAGGAAAAAATATATGGAAAAATTATTCTGGAACAAGATTATGAAAAAATAAATCCTTTGGATCCTTCAGTGATAATGTCTGGAGGGTATGAATCCAAAAACATTCTCTCTCCTTAAGGAGTCTGATGTGGTTGCCGCCTCTCCTGGGTCTTGCTACCTGCTCCAGTAATTGAAACCTTAGTTGGACTACTGTATGGCCTGCTGTTAGGAAGTGATGTGGTATAGGAAGCCATGTTTTCTTACGTCTGATGGACGATTTATGACTGGCTATCCCATCCCTCACATGTTGTATAAGAGTCCGCATGGGCATTTGATTACATAGACCGCATAGTTCGTATCGCAGGTAAAGAAACCCTTGATGGGATAATTTTTTCCAGTGTGTGGATTTGTGACCCTGTCAGATTTGATTACATTTGAACACGCCGCATAACCTAGGCACGTAAAGGTACCATTTCTTTTGGTCCCTATAAAGCTTTGTTTGGGTTGTGTGTTAAGGCTACCAATGTCAGCCCTTACTAGGTGATCCTTAATGTTCTGTGGTCTCCCGATGCACATCAATGCCGGGTTTTTAAATGCTTCTATCTAGGCTCTAGTAAGAAGTGGCCAATGTTTCCTTATACTGTTGTATATTTTGGGCATTATCGGATGGTGCGTGTGGACAAAAGGAATATGTTCCGGTTTAGCTGTTGGTACATACGGTTGTATGTTGTTTAGGGTTCTCAGTTTTTCTTGTTGGAGGCTGTGCATCGGATAGCCCCTATCATAGAATTTTTTGTCACTTCATTTAGGCGGGTAAGTAGTAGCTCTCTAATAGACACTATCCGGAAGATACGATGGAACTGGGATTGGGACAAGCTATCCTTGGTGGTCATGGGATGGTAACTTTTGTAGTGTAAGAGATTATTACAGTCTGTGGGTTTTGTGTATAAGTTTGTGGTGAGTTTAACCATGTTGTCCTTCAGTTCTAGTGTGTCTAGGAAAGAAATACTGGTTTTGTCAAATTCCATAGTGAACTGTAGTTCTAGGCGAATGGAGTTAAGTTCATCAAAAATATCTGTAAGGTATCAATTGGGCCATTCCAAATGTATAATATATTTGTGGCACCCCTGAGGGTTCAGTCACCACAGAGGTACTGCACCTCAACCAGAGGTGTGGTATTTCCTACTCTCAGGTAAGGAGGGAGTGCTGTCCGGAACCCCAACACCTGCATCCAACACTACACTGTTCCAGGCCGGCTGGAAGGGCAACATGCATGAGCGCAGCTGCTGAAGCTGGAGTGGGGAGAACCCAGAGGTAGGGGGAACTAGTAGTGGGTGTGGGTGGAGGAAACAGCTTAGGGTAGCACTATGGTAGTAGGTAAATTTGAAAGGAAGCCATCTTAGGGTGGTAGCTTCAGTTCAGTCAGTGGTGAAGGAAGACAGGGAGCAGAGTCTCTTTAGGAGCTCTGCTCCACAAGTAGGGGCCTAGTGATAGAGGCCCAGGAGGGGAGCAGAGGAGTAGGCTCCGTTCTAAAGAAGGGATCCTAAGGGGTACGGCGAGTGCAGGAAGGCACCCGTATGCCCCGCATCTGTCAGAAGACAGAGGGAACGTAGGCCGCAAGAAGGGGACTGGCCCCTGATCCAGCCGTGCTACTCTACGTCTCGGCTGGCAAAACCGGAGGCTTCTGGCTTCTATAGGCAGTTGCTGAAGCCTCATTCTAATCCCAGTAAGGGTCAAGCAGGTCCGGGAACTCCGATGAGACAGGAGGGACTTCGGAGCACCCGAGCGGGTTTGAGAGTGGGAAGCGCAGGGCAGGAGGGAGAAAGACCCAGCGTGAAGATGGTCTATCTAGGAACACGAGAAAGTGGGGGTCTGTCAGGTACTCCTGATTGGCCTGAGGAAGTGCTGAACCCCTGCAGCGCGAGGTGGGAGGCCGACAACTGCACAGTGCACCAGTGGAACTGTCATAAGAACTGTGAGTAAAAACCCGGATGACTGCACCGCACTGCCTCCGTCCCTTCTTTTATCTGCGCCATCTCTCCCTCACGGCACTACAATGTCCAGCGCAACCTACACGTCCTACACTGCCCTGGAGCTAGCTCTACCTGTGGATAGCCACACCATCCCTGCTGCCGTAAAATCAGCTCCAGAGGACTGCTCCGCAGCGGCGGCACCCTTTAGCCACAATCCACAGGCGGCATCACAAACTTTCCAAATCCCCTATAAATTTCCCTTTTTACTGACCGCCCTGGGTTACGGACCGGCCCAGCTACCGTGATATCCCCCACCGGCATCCACAGAGGCCCGGCTGCCGAGTACCCCACAGCTCAGGGGGCGCGTCATATTGTCTATATACCTTAACCAGCACATAATGTGTCTGCTGAAGGCTTCATTGGGGTAGATGAACTCATGTTCAAATGAGTCCAAGTAGCAGTTGGCGTAAGCCGGCGCTACATTTGAACCCATGGCGGTCCCACATGTCTGTAGATAGAACTGATCACCAAATAGAAAGAAGTTGTTATGAAGTACTGTTGATAAGAGTTCAAGGCACATCTCCTTGGCGTTGCGAGTTAGGTCTGATGTCTTCAAGTATGTTTCTGTCTGCTGTGAGGCCTAGGTCATGTCTGATTGATGTATAGAAACTAGTGATGAGCGAGCACTAAAATGCTCGGGTACTCATTGATCAAGTTGAGTAAATTGGAATTCTCGAGTGCTCGATCTGAGTAACGAGCCCAATGTAAGTCTATGGGAAAATCGAGCATTTTTCCGACGCACCCCCCTTCTCCCGGCGGTCTGCAGAGGGCCTAAAAATTGCCCAAAATCGATGGGAACAGTGCTCAAATGGCATGGGAACAGCATGGGGAAGACCCCTGGAGGCATTTCTGACTCCCAGGTCAATGCTAGAAAGCATATACAATGTACCAGAAGAAATTGTTGTAACGTGAACATATAATTACTTTCAAACAATATCTTTATTTCATATTATTAAAAAATACACCTAAATCCCGTGTATTAAAAAGATGTGCTACCTATATAAATGACAACACAGCTCTCTAAAGAGTATAATGGCCTAAAATAGCCCTGATAAGCCACCATTCTGATCATGCTTGACGCTGCGGTTGGCACCCTAAAAATGCGTGATTGGCGCCCCTTCTCAGCGGTGGCAGTCCCTATCTATCCCTATTGTGCCCCACAAGGTGAACTAAGTACATATGAAAAGGTGACTGCCTAGTCTAATACAAAATTGCTCCTATTATAAGAATATATAGGAAATATAGATAAACATTTTAACAAGAATAAATTGATAGACTTATCTTGTATCATAATAATGCCTCGATGCGTTTCCCCATTGTATTTGGTTCATCAGGAGGCAGATGTCAATATTGTATATTCAGGAGAGATGGAGCTGCATGATGTGAGCTGCTGCGGGATGGCTGGCTATGGAACTATGTCCAAGGCCGAGTTTAAACATCCCCCTTGTTAATAAGTGGACCAGTCATATACACCCTTAAAGGAAAAAGGGCCCATATAATACATAGGCTCCCCTGTCCCACCAACAAAACTGAGCATGTCAGGCATCCAGGCACAAGAGGTGAACATTTTTCTGGTCCTGCGCAAGTATAACAGCGTCATACGCCAAAGGTGTCCCTCCGCCCAATGTATTGCCGACTATAACATATGTGCTTCATCCTGAAGGGTACACGGGTTGCTATGCCCGGAAATGACGCGTGCAATCCAGCGTAGAGCGCATACGGGCCAAGGCGACGGAAGTGACGTATGCGCTCCACCATGGCATGCACACAAAGCAAGAATCCGGATATGATAGTTGTGCTCGACTGTGAGGCATAAATATAAGTATCCAAATGATGCTAATAATAATACTAATACGTCTAGCACGCGGCCAGACATACTTACATGCCATTACCTAAGAAGCGATTGTAGATGGACAAAAAGTCAGATAATATCGCAAAATATAATATGTCAACTGTGATCTAAAAGGCCACATGAATAATATAGATCATAAATTACTATAGCACTGGTTACTTAAGGAATATGAATTTAAGTATTACCATAATCATAAATCACTGCACAACTTATTAGGAATGGGACATAAAGGTATATATAAAGGGGAGGGAGTTTTGTTCAAATAAGATATACATTACAGACCAAAAGTTTGGACGCACCTTCTCATTTTAAGATTTTTCTGTATTTTCATGACTATGAAAATTGTACATTCACACTGAAGGCACCAAAACTATGAATTAACACATGTGGAATTATATACTTAAAAAAGTGTGAAACAACTGAAAATATGTCTTATATTCTAGGTTCTTCAAAGTAGCCACCTTTTGCTTTGATGACTACTTTGCACAATCTTGGCATTCTCTTGATGAGCTTCAAGAGGTAGTCACCGGAAATGGACTTCCAACAATCTTGAAGGAATTCCCAGAGATGGTTAGCATTTGTTGGCCCTTTTGCCTTCACTCTGCGGTCCAGCTGACCCAAAACCATCTCGATTGAGTTCAGTTCTGGTGACTGTGGAGGCCAGGTCATCTGGCGTAGCACCCCATCACTCTCCCTCTTCGTCAAATAGCCCTTACACAGCCTGGAGGTGTGTTTGGGGTCATTGTCCTGTTGAAAAATAAATGATGATCCAACTAAACGCAAACCGGATGGAATAGCATGCCACTGCAAGATGCTGTGGTAGTCATGCTGGTTCAGTATGCCTTCAATTTTGAATAAATCCCCAACAGTGTCACCAGCAAAGCACCCCCACACCATCACACCTCCTCCTTCATTCTTCACGGTGGGAACCAGGCATGTAGAGTCCATCCATTCACCTTTTCTGCATCGCACAAAGACATGGTGGTTGGAACCAAAGATCTCAAATTTGGACTCATCAGACCAAAGCACAGATTTCCACTGGTCTAATGTCCATTCCTTGTGTTCTTTAGCCCAAATAAGTCTCTTCTGCTTGTTGCCTGTCCTTAGCAGCGGTTTCCCAGCAGCTATTTTACCATGAAGGCCTGCTGCACAAAGTCTCCTCTTAGCAGTTGTTGAAGAGATGTGTCTGCTGCTAGAACTCTGTGTGGCATTGACCTGGTCTCTAATATGAGCTGCTGTTAACCTGCAATTTCTGAGGCTGGTGACTCGGATAAACTTATCCTCAGAAGCAGAGGTGACTCTTGGTCTTCCTTTCCTGGGGCGGTCCTCATGTGAGCCAGTTTCTTTGTAGTGCTTGATGGTTTTTGCAACAGCACTTGGGGACACTTTCAAAGTTTGCCCAATTTTTCGCACTGACTGATCTCCATTTCTTAAAGTAATTATGGCCACTCGTTTTTCTTTACTTAGCTGCTATTTTCTTGCCATTATACAAATTCTAACAGTCTATTCAGTAGGACTATCAGCTGTGTATCCACCTGACTTCTGCACAACACAACTGATGGTCCCAACCCCATTTCTAAGGCAAAGATATCACTTATTAAACCTGACAGGGCACACCTGTGAAGTGAAAACCATTTTCGGTGACTACCTCTTGAAGCTCATCAAGAGAATGCCAAGAGTGTGCAAAGCAGTCATCAAAGCAAAAGGTGGCTACTTTTAAGAACCTAGAATATAAGACATATTTTCAGTTTCAGTTGTTTCACACTTTTTTGTAAAGTATATAATTCCACATGTGTTAATTCATAGTTTTGATGCCTTCCGTGTGAATGTACAATTTTCATAGTCATGAAAAAACATAAAAATCTTTAAATGAGAAGGTGTGTCCAAACTTTTGGTCTGTACTTTATATATATATATATATATATATATATATATATATATATATATGTATACACTGCTCAAAAAAATAAAGGTAACACTCAAATAACTGTTATGCACACGCCCGGGCTGACTGGCGTGTGCGTGATTTAGTGATTCCACTGTGCCATGAACCGGAGAGTGCCTGGAGGGGCGTAACTAAGTGTCAACCCGATCCGACCAAGGTCGCACGACGGCTAATGACGCCGTGCACCAGGGAGGAACCGAGCAGAGGGACCAGGTGCTACTCCAGGCCAGACCCCGGACACGGCTGTTGACCCACACCAGGGAATACAGGAACAGGCAGGTTAGGCTGGCACACAGACAGGTGGGAATTGGCAGGCACGACTGGCATGCAGACAGGTGGGCACTGGCAGGCACGGCAGGAGTGCAGACAGGAGGATACTGGCAGGCACGGCTGGTATGCAGACAGGAGGGTACTGACAAATACGGCTGGCGTGCAGACGGGGAGGTACTAGCAGGTTGGAGAACAGGCTGGATAGGGCCCAGTACAGACTGGGATTCAGGAACAGAACCGCAGATGCGGTAGACAAGCAGAGCAGAGAGGAACCGCTAGAGCGGTGGGCAAGGCAGAGCAGAGAGGTACCACCGGAGCGGTGAGCAAGCAGGGCAGGGAGAAACCGCCGGAGCGGTGAGCAAGACGGAGCAGGCAGGAACTGCCAGAGCGGTGAGCAAGGCAGAACAGGCAGGAACCACCGGAGCGGTGAGCAAGGCAGAGCAGGCAGGAACCGCCAGAGCGGTGAGCAAGGCAGAGCAGGCAGGAACTGCAGGAGCGGTGAGCAAGGCAGAGCAGGCAGGAACCGCCGGAGCGGTGAGCAAGGCAGAGCAGAGAGGACAGGGCTCTGTTCACACTGAACAGACTGGAAGGGAAAGGCAGAACCAGATACACACAACGTACTTGCAATGAAGTAGCGAGTGGACTCTAAACTCACAACAGAAGTACAGAGACATCGAGTAGGAGTTAGGTGCAGGTTCAGAGACTGCAGGAAAAGGGAAGTTACGGACACAGAGACAAACAGGTTAGGAGAGTGTTCAGACAGGAACTGACACTGCAACAAGATACAGGAGCGAGTCTGGGAATACGACCCCCAGAGAGGCGGACAAACAGGCTAGGAGAAAGTTCAGACAGGCCTGGGAAGACAGCCCCCAGGTTGGCGGACAGGCATGAAACAGAACGGGACCTGGCACATCAGAGGCAAGGAGCAGTATGAAGGTAAGCGTTGGTCAGGCACCTGCTTCAGGGTGGAGCTGGGTTAAATATCCAGTGACAGACAGCAATAGGCTGGAGACGTATTAGGGGTGTGCCCACAGCAGCTACTAGAAGCAGGAAGTAACCGCCCTAAGCAGTCAGGACAGGGACAAGCAGAAAGCAAGAACAGAAGCCAGGCTGGCAGACTGCACTGAAGGTTAAGTTTGCGATCTTGTATAGTGGGAGATGGTGCACTATGCAAGTATGCTGCCAGGTATGTTACAGTACCCCCCCCCTTACGCCCCCTCTTCTTCAAGCCTGCAAGAGTCATCTGAAGAGAATTTGGAGGCCAATACTTCTCTTCAAGAGGATTACCTCTTCTGTCCATTAGAGGAAATGAAACTGGTCTCATCATCTTGGTAACTGGGATGCTTCCTCCCATCGAGCTATCCTCAGCAACAGATGAAGTGGGAAAAGTACCGGGAACAGCACACAGAAAAGTCTCTCTCCATTTGTTATCAGGTAGCACCCTGGTGGATTCAGGGGACAACTGGAGGACCTCCGCCTGGTTGGAGGGGTACAGAGATTCTGGGGTAACCATCGCCTTGACGTTCACTTTGCCAAGCTTACTGGATGCAGTGGGCGGCATACCAGGTAACGGGTGTAGGAAAGTCTCTCTCCGTTTAACAGGTAGCACCCCAGGGAATTCAGGAGACAACTGGAGGTCCACCGCCTAGTTGGAGGGGTGCAGAGACTCGGGGGTAATTACCGCCTTGATTGACGTAGGACCAGATTTATTAGAGACGGAGGGTCCTTGCTTTGGGACCATCTTAAGTCTGGTTTCAGAGATGACACGTCTGTGAGGCGAGACGCTACCTGAAGCCAGAGCATTGGTACAATCGTCAAGACTGTGTGGGGACCTTGCCCCCGCTTCTCTTCCTTTGGAGACTTCAGCGCACAGCGAGTCAGCGACTAGCAGATCTGGTGAAGAAGAAGAAACTGCTGACTGTCCTGAAGATATGGGGACTGGACACCCCTTGTACCTTAGCAGTCCCCCAGGATACACCATACAGGGTCTTCAGACCTGAGTGGGCACTAGATCCCTCAGCTCTGGACGACTTGTGGGTAAACGAGTCTGCATCTGGAATGTAAGCTTCTTCATGTGTAATACTCAAATCTGGAGCTTAATTTGTACAGACATATTTTGACTGTTTCTGAGTAGGGCTCATCCTTCCACTGACAATGCCCAAACCGGCTTCTGGAGTTTTCGGACGAGAATCAAACACTGACTCTTCAAGGCTTTAAGCCCGAAACTTTCGGTTAATCCGAGGCTTTTACTTGCCACGGAGACAGTCATGGTCATCTGTGGAGAGGAAACAATAAGGCCAAGGGCAGCCTCTCCTACAGGCCTAATGTCTTGGGATTCTCCAACCCTCTCTGGACAAAGACCGTCATGGGGTCCCAAACAATCGCAGCGGGACCGCAATCCGATTTTGTGACTGAGTTCCGGCCTCTGCTTCGTCTGACGAACATGGTCAACCTTCATGGATTCAGTGCGGATAGCAACTTCTGCAGGCTGGGGAACAAGGGGTCTTTGGGAGGACAGAACCTGGCGTGATGGTTTGCCTCTACGCCTTGCACGTCTGGACTGCCTCTTGAGGTTGGGAAGAGAAGTATTCTGTGTAGCGTAGTCATCCTGTGTGGATTCTGGGTGGGCAGCAGTCTCTTCGGGCTGCAAAACTGGTGAGCTACCCACACACATTACCCATCGGGGCTGCTCCGGGATACTGGGAAGGGAAGCTTTAGCAGAGGCTTCGGGATTGGGGTCATCGAAGACCATTAGAAAGGCCACCAGGAAGGCCTGCATGTCAAAGACGATAGGATCCCATGCTTCCCATAGGGGGGTGATCCATTTCAAGGCATCACCCGCTAGGTAGGACATCATAAATGCCACTTTAACCCGATCGGTAGGAAAATAGTGAGGATAGAACTTGAAATGCAGCATGCATTGCTCCACAAACGCACGACTTCGTTTTGGATCCCCATAATACCGTGGTGGATCCGCAAGAACGAGTGCTGATAGCTCCATTTGGACTGGTGCGTACATCGCCTGGACATCAGCTTGCGAAAAAAAAAATTTCTTGGTGCACGTATTCGCCAGACAAGGATTCAAATGTCTCTGAGAGCGAAGGGCCGTGGAGCACAATGGGAACCATGGCCTGAGCAATCCGTTATGCACACGCCCGGGCTGACTGGCGTGTGCGTGATTTAGTGATTCCACTGTGCCATGAACCGGAGAGTGCCTGGAGGGGCGTAACTAAGTGTCAACCCGATCCGACCAAGGTCGCACGATGGCTAACGATGCCATGCACTAGGGAGGAACTGAGCAGAGGGACCAGGTGCTACTCCAGGCCAGACCTCGGACACGGCTGTTGACCCACACCGGAAAATACAGGAACAGGCAGGTTAGGCTGGCACACAGACAGGTGGGAATTGGCAGGCACGGCTGGCATGCAGACTGGTGGGCACTGGCAGGCACGGCTGGAGTGCAGACAGGAGGATACTTGCAGGCACGGCTGGTATGCAGACAGGAGGGTACTGACAAGTACGGTTGGCGTGCAGATGGGGAGGTGCTAGCAGGTTGGAGCACAGGCTGGATAGGGTCCAGCACAGACTGGGATTCAGGAACAGAACCGCAGATGCGGTAGACAAGCAGAGCAGAGAGGAACCGCTGGAGCGGTGGGCAAGGCGGAACAGAAAGGTACCGCTGCAGCGGTGAGCAAGCAGGGCAGGGAGAAATCGCCGGAGCAGTGAGCAAGGCAGAGCAGGCAGGAACCGCCGGAGCGGTGAGCAAGGCAGAGCAGGCAGGAACCGCCGGAGCGGTGAGCAAGGCGGGGCAGGCAGGAACCGCCGGAGCGGTGAGCAAGGCAGAGCAGACAGGAACCACCAGAGCGGTGAGCAAGGCAGAGCAGGCAGGAACCGCCGAAGCGGTGAGCAAGGCAGAGCAGTTAGGAACCGCCAGAGCGGTGAGCAAGGCAGAGCAGGCAGGAACCGCCGGAGCGGTGAGCAAGGCAGAGCAGAGAGGAACCACCGGAGCGGTGAACAAGGCAGAGCAGGAAGGAACCGCCGGAGCAGTGAGCAAGTCAAAGCCGAGAGGACAGGGCTCTGTTCACACTGAACAGTCTGGAAGGGAAAGGCAGAAGCAGATGCACACAAGGTACTTGCAATGAAGTAGCGAGTGGACTCTAAACTCACAATAGAAGTACAGAGACATCGAGTAGGAGTTAGGTGCAGGTTCAGAGACTGCAGGAAAAGGGAAGGTACGGACACAGAGACAAACAGGCTAGGAGAGTGTTCAGACAGGAACTGACACTGCAACAAGATACAGGAGCGAGTCTGGGTATACGGCCCCCAGAGAGGCAGACAAACAGGCTAGGAGAGTGTTCAGACAGGAACTGACACTGCAACAAGATACAGGAGTGAGTCTGGGTATTTGGTCCCCAGAGAGGTGGACAAACAGGCTAGGAGAGTGTTCAGACAGGAACTGACACTGCAACAAGATACAGGAGAGAGTCTGGGTTAACGGCCCCCAGAGAGGCGGACAAACAGGCTAGGAGAAAGTTCAGACAGGCCTGGGAATACAGACCCCATTTTGGCGGACAGGCATGAAACACAACGGGACCTGGCACATCAGAGGCAAGGAGCCCTCTGAAGGTAAGAGTTGCTCAGGCACCTGCTTCAGGATGGAGCTGGTTTAAATATCCAGTGACAGACAGCAATAGGCTGGAGACGCATTTGGGGTGTGCCCACAGCAGCTACAAGAAACAGGAAGTAACCGGTCCGCCGCCCTAAGCAGTCAGGACAGGGACAAGCAGACAGCAAGAACAGAAGCCAGGCTGGCAGACTGGACTGAAGTTTAAGTTTGCGATCATGCATAGTGGGAGATGGTGCACTATGCAAGTACGTCGCCAGTTATGTTACAATAACACATCCTAGATCTGAATGAATGAAATATTCTCATTGAAAACTTTGTTCTGTACAAAGTTGAATGTGCTGACAACAAAATCATACAAAAATCATCAATGGAAATCAAATTTATTAACCAATGGATGCCTGGATTTGGAGTCACCCCCAAAATGAAAGTGGAAAAACACACTACATTCTGATCCAACTTTGATGTAATGTCCTCAAAACAAGTCAAAATGAGGCTCAGTATTGTGTATGGCCTCCACGTGCCTGTATGAACTCCGTACAACGCCTGGGCATGCTCCTGATAAGGTTGCAGATGGTCTCCTGTGGGATCTTCTCCCAGACCTGGACTAAAGCATCCGCCAACTCCTGGACAGTCTTTGGTGCAATGTGACGTTGGTGGATGGAGCGAGACATGATGTCCCACATGTGCTCACTCGGATTCAGGTCTGGGGAAAGGTCGGGCCAGTCCATAGCTTCAATGCCTTCATCTTGCAGGAACTGCTCACACACTCCAGCCACATGAGGTCTGGTGTTGTCCTGCATTAGGAGGAACCCAGGGCCAACCGCACCAGCATATGGTCTTACAAGGAGTCTGAGGATCTCATCTCGGTTCCTAATGGCAGTCAGGATACCTCTGGTGAGCACATGGAGGGCTGTGCGGCCCTCCAAAGAAATTTCACAGAACACCAGGATTGGCAAAGTTGCCACTGGCGCCTTGTTCTCTTCACAGATGAAATCAGGTTCACACTGAGCACATGTGACAGACGTGACAGAGTCTGAAGATGCTGTGGAGAGCGATCTGCTGCCTGCAACATCCTTCAGCATGACCAGTTTGGCAGTGGGTCAGTAATGGTGTGGGGTGGCATTTCTTTGGAGGGCCGCACAGCCCTCCATGTGCTCGCCAGAGGTAGCCTGACTGCCATTAGGTACCGAGATGAGATCCTCAGGCCCCTTGTAAGACCATATGCTGGTGTGGTTGGCCCTGGGTTCCTCCTAATGCAGGACAATGCCAGACCTCATGTGGCTGGAGTGTGACAGCAGTTCCTGCAAGATGAAGACATTGAAGCTATGGACTGGCCCGCCTGTTCCTCAGACCTGAGTCCGATTGAGCACATCTGGGACATCATGTTTCGCTCCATCCAAAAATGTCACGTTGCACCACAGACTTCCAGGAGTTGGTAGATGCTTTAGTCCAGGTCTGGGAGGAGATCCCACAGGAGACCATCCACACCCTCATCAGGAACATGCCCAGGCATTGTAGGGAGGTCATACATGCACGTGGAGGCCACACACAATACTTAGCCTCATTTTGACTTGTTTTAAGGACATTACATCAAACTTGGATCAGCCTGTAGTGTGTTTTTCACTTTAATTTTGGGGATAACTCCAAATCCTGGCCTCCATTGGTTAATAAATTTGATATCCATTGATGATTTTTGTGCGATTTTGTTGTCAGCACATTCAACTTTGTACAGAACAAAGTATTCAATCAGAATATTTCATTCATTCAGATCCAGGATGTGTTCTTTGAGTGTTCCCTATTTCTCTTTATTTTTTTGAGCAGTGTATATATAATACATATATATATATATATATATATATATATATATATACACAGTACAGAGCAAAAGTTTGGACACACCTTCTCATTTAAAGATTTTTCTGTATGTTCATGACTATGAAAATTGTACATTCACACTGAAGGCATCCAAACTATGAATTAACACGTGGAATTATATACTTAACAAAAAAGTGTGAAACAACTGAAAATATGTCTTATATTCTAGGTTTTTCAAAGTAGCCACCTTTTGCTTTGATGACTGCTTTGCACACTCTGGGCATTCTCTTGATGAGCTTCAAGAGGTAGTCACCGGAAATGGTTTTCACTTCACAGGTATGCCCAGTCAGGTTTAATAAGTGGGATTTCTTGCCTTATAAATGGGGTTGGGACCATCAGTTGGGTTGTGCAGAAGTCAGGTGGATACATAGCTGATAGTCCTACTGAATAGACTGTTAGCTGCTTTTTTCTTGCCATAATACAAATTCTAAGTAAAGAAAAATGAGTGGCCATCATTACTTTAAGAAATGAAGTTCAGTCAGTCCAAAAAATTGGGCAAATTTTGAAAGTGTCACCAAGTGCAGTTTCAAAAACCATCAAGCGCTACAAAGAAACTGGCTCACATGAGGACCGCCCCAGGAAAGGAAGACCAAGAGTCACCTCTGCTTCTGAGGATAAGTTTATCCAAGTCCCCAGCCACAGAAATCGCAGGTTAACAGCAGCTCAGATTAGAGACCAGGTCAATGCAACACAGAGTTCTAGCAGCAGACACATCTCTACAACATCTGTTAAGAGGAGACTTGGTGCAGCAGGCCTTCATGGTAAAATAGCTGCTAGGAAACCACTACTAAGGACAGACAACAAGCAGAAGAGACTTGTTTGGGCTAAAGAACACAAGGAATGGACATTAGACCAGTGGAAATCTGTGTTTTGGTCTGATGAGTCCAAATTTGAGATCTTTGGTTCCAACCACCGTGTCTTTGTGCGACGCAGAAAAGGTGAATGCATGGACTCTACATGCCTGGTTCCCACCGTGAAGCATGGAGAAGGAGGTGTGATGGTGTGGGGGTGCTTTGATGGTGACACTGTTGGGGATTTATTAAAAATTGAAGGCATACTGAACCAGCATGGCTACCACAGCATCTTGCAGCGGCATGCTATTCCATCCGGTTTGCGTTTAGTTGGACCATCATTTATTTTTCAACAGTACAATGACCCCAAACACACCTCCAGGCTGTGTAACGGCTATTTGACCAAGAAGGAGAGTGATGGGGTGCTACACCAGATGACCTGGCCTCCACAGTCACCAGACCTGAACCCAAGCGAGATGGTTTGGGGTGAGCTGGACCGCAGTGAAGGCAAAAGGACCAACAAGTGCTAAGCATCTCTGGGAACTCCTTCAAGATTGTTGGAAGACCATTTCTGGTGGCTACCTCTTGAAGCTCATCAAGAGAATGCCAAGAGTGTGCAAAGCAGTCATCAAAGCAAAAGGTGGCTACTTTGAAGAACCTAGAATATAAGACATATTTTTAGTTGTTTCACACTTTTTTAAGTATATTATTCCACATGTGTTAATTCATAGTTTTGATGCGTTCAGTGTGAATGTACAATTTTCATAGTCATGAAAATACAAAAAAATCTTTAAATGAGAAGATGTGTCCAAACTTTTGGTCTGTACTGTATATCAGAGCAAGTCAGGCAGGCAGTGTATGTGGCAGACTACAGTGTATAATACAGCACAAGAGGCTCCATTCCAGTTCTGTCTGCTGCTGCTGCTGTTACAGATATTTCTACAAATAGCCCCAGGTATCAGGGGCCAGGGATAATTATTTTTTTTTTATCTTAATCCTGATTATTTGGTTAAAAAGCAATCCAGAGAACATCGTTTTTTTGCTCCATTTGCTTGTTGCCACAGCAGAATACAACCAGATTCTTTCCATATTACAGCGATAAAAATCCAGATATTTGTAGTGAATGTGGAAAATATTAGCCTCAATTTAAAAGTTGTTGCAGTTTGTCAGTGAAGTTATTAACATCAGGTCGCTGTGAAAAATAGTAAACTACAGGCCAGATATTTAAAACTGTGGTTTTCCGTCACGCATATCACATATCACTGCGGTTCAAATCCAGAGATTTGTGGTGAACATGGAAAATATTGTCCTCCATTGGGCAAGGCGCGTGGCAAGGGACGGAGAAGTGGACGTGATTGTGCATGCAGAGGACAAGGCCGAGGACGTGGGCAAGCTGAAATTGTGCCACAACAAACACCCACATCTTCTCACTCAATCTTCCTGTCCCAATTAATAGGGGACCGCAGAACACCACTATTGAACACAGAGCAGTGTGGAAAGGTTATTGGTTGGATAGAAGATAATGCTTCCAGTCACTTAGCCACCACCACCCTGTCTTCCACACGGTCTAGTCTCAGTAACCATGAGTCTTGACTGCATATTCCTCACCCTGATCCTCCTTCCTCCCACCATGCCGAGGGCCTGGAGACAACTGATCCCACACTTGGACACTCCGAAGAGCTGTTCACATTTCCATTTATAGATTCGAGCCTCTCGCCCGGTCCACTTGAAGTGGGGCAAGACGAGATCGCATGTAGTGATGCCCAAATATTTGAGCAGCCACAGTCACATCAAGGCGACGGTGGGAAACTGTCACAAGAGGTGGATGATGATGATGAGACACAATTGCCAGAAAGTCAGGAGGAGGACCAGGGTATGGAAGTGGAAGATGAGGTGGTGGACGATGAAGTCACTGAGCCAACCTGGCAGGGTGACATGCAGAGCGAGGACAGCAGCACACAGAGGGAGGGAGGTGTAGCACCACAACAGGCAGGAACAATCAGTGTGATGGCCGCAGACAGAAAGCAGGCAACCGTTCCCCGTAACATCAACACGATGGAAGTCGCCAGTACAACTGTTAGGTCTTCACGAGCCTGGTTATTTTTTAAAGACTCTGCCGATAACCCCAAAAAGGCCATTTGCACTACATGCCAGGCCAGCATCAGCAGGAGTAGCAAAACTAGCAGCCTGACCACCACCAGCATGATCAGGGACATGGCATCAAAGCACCCTACTAAGTGGGCTGAACCATAGGGTCCAGCAACCGTGTCTGTGGGTGACACTACGACTTCTTCCGCTGTTTTTCGTGCACACCAATCTCCTGTCCATGGCGCATGCCAAGATGCATCCCGCCCTGCACTTTTCATTGAACACTCTCAACTAGCACCATCATCAAGCACGTCCACGTCCTTGTCCCAGTGCAGCGTTCAGTTGTCCCTACCCCAGTCTCTGGAACGCAAGCGCAAATATGCAGCTATGGCCCCACAGGCAACACTACTAAATTCACACATTTCGCGAATGCTTGCACTCAAAATATTGCTTTTTAGGCTCGTGGAGATGGAAGCTTTCCGCAACCTGATGGCAGCTGCCATCCCTTGGTACTCAGTCCCCAGCCGCCACTATTTCTTCCGGTGTGCCGTCCCCGCATTACACAAGCACGTGTCCCACAACATGAGCCATGCCCTCAACAATGCAGTTCCTGGGAAAGTCCACCTAACCGCGGACACCTGGACAAGTGCTTGTGGGCAGGGACAGTACATCTCGCTGACGGCACACTGGGTTAACATAGTGGAAGCCGGGACCCAGTCAGACCTTGGGACGGAATATGTCCTCCCAACACCGAGGATTGCGGGCCCTTGGTCAATTAGGGTTGCCCCCACATTCTACAGCTCCTGCACCTCCTCCTCCTCTTCAGGCTCCATCTCCAAAATGACCACATCAGTCGCAAGCTGGAAGCACTGCAGCACTGCCTCGGCCAAGCGTCAACTGGCTGTGCTGAAGCTAATATGCTTAGGTGACAAACCACACAAGGCTGAAGAGTTGTGGACAGCTCTGAAAGAGCAGGCAGATCTGTGGCTCATACCTCTGAACCTACAGCCAGGCATGGTCATGTGTGACAATGGCCGGAACCTGGTGGCGGCTCTGAGGAGAGGCGAGCTCCCACAAGTACAATGCCTGGTCCATGTGCTAAACCTCGTGGTTCAGTTTTTCACAAAACCTACTTGGATCTGTAAGATCTGCTTGTCAAAGTACGCCGCCTGTGTGCCCCTTTTAGAAAGTCAGCTACAACTTCCTCCGCTCTTGCCGCGCTTCAGCAGCATTTGCAGCTTCTGGCTCACCAACTGGTGTGGAACTCTACATTGCAGATGTTGGAAAGGATTTGTGGACAGAAGAGGGCAGTTGTTGACTACCTGCATCAACAAGGCCGTTGGTATTCAGGTCAGACTCTACACATAAAACCTCAGGAGTGGACATGGATGTCAGACATCTGTACCATCCTCCATAACTTTGAGGACTCCACCAAGATGGTGAGCGGCGATGACGCCATAATTAGCATCACCATCCCACTTCTCTGTCTTCTGAAATGCTCTGTGCTCTCATTTAAAGAAGATGCATTGCAGGCAGAGCACGATGAGATGGAGAAAGGAACCTTACTGGGTTATTACACACAGCCCAGCCTCATCTCATCCCAACGAGGATTGGGTGACAATGAGGAAGAGGAGGATGAAGAACAGGAGCTTGTTTCCAGCGCTATAGACAGTACCACCTGCACAACTGCCATACCGTCTGTTCAGCATGGCTGACCTGAGGACAAGGAGGAGGAGAAAGATGAGGAGGATGAGGAGAATAGCATGGTCAGTCATCCTCTTGGTGACCACGGAAGTCTAGTCTTTTTGCAGTCTGGCAAACATGGCTGAGTTTATGTTATGCTGTTTTTCCCGTGAACCTTGCATTGTCTAAATTTTGGGTGACAGTCATTAATGGTTGTTGATGCTTCTAGACCCACGCAACAGGGAGAACTTTAATCCTTTAGCAGGACAGGCCTAATAAAATGTGGAAGTACGAGAAGGCCCTTGTTGCCAAATTAGTGAAAAAATCGGAAAACGCTGGCGGTAGAGGTCACAGATCATTGGACAACCAAGGAGTATTGGCGAGAGAGCCACAAATGCAATCCAGCAGAGGCAGGGGAACACTGTCAAAGTTCTGGGACAGTTTTCTCAGACCCTACCATCGCACAGGCCCTGAGACGGGGGGTACTCTAACAAGGAGTGCAAACTTTGGGAAGATGCTGAGGGAGTACGTCTTCCGTGATTCTTCTGTGCCTTATAATTATTGGGTATCCAAGCTGGACACGTGGAATGAACTGGCTCTTTATGCCTTTTGAGGTCCTGGTTGCCCTGCCGCTAACGTTTTGTGGGTTGAGTGGGTTTTTAGTGCCGCCGGTGGAATTATAACCGATAGGCACATCCGCCTGTCATCTGATAATGCTGACAGTCTGATGACGTGCCCCCTGGGCCATGTGGTACTCGGTGGCCGGGCCGGTCGGTGCTGGGGATATCACGGTGGCAGTGACCCGGTCTGTAACCGGCGGTCAATTAAAGGAAAAGGTAAAAGGGGAATAAAGTTTTTAGAGATAATGTTCGTGATGCCACCTGTGCTATGCGGCTATATGGGGCCACTGCTGCTGTGCAGATCCTCTGGAGCTTATGGTGATGCAGCAGAGTTGGTTCAGCTCTCCACAGGCAGAGCTTATCTCCAGGGCAGTAGATGTTGATTTTATGAGGTGGATGTTGTTGGTGAGGTGAAATGCAGATGATGGCGCAGATAATGACCAGTCCACAGCTTAATGGCGGTTTCCTCTTATCTTTACTTGCGGTTTGTTAAGCGAACTGGGACACGGGTACTAGCTGGTAGTAGATGTCCGGGCGCCCTGGGAGCAAGTTGGGGATCCACCTCGCCAGGTGAAGTTGTAGACTTTCCCTCTGCGCTAATCTCATTGGCCCTGCTGCTTGAAGCTATGCTGCGGCCCTCATCCCAGAGTAAAACATCTTTTTCCTCACCCATATGGCAGACAGCTCGGGCCTTCCATAAGTGTCGCTCCCACGTGGCGGTGCTGGGCCCTATGGTGCTGCTGTGTCGCCGGGCATCTGGTGGGGCCAGGAGACCTGCAGTCTCCTGCCCTCCGGATTCTGCTGCTGGGCCTTCAGTGCCTCACAACCTAGGTCTCCGGAGTCCGGTTCACTTACACTTCTCTCCTCTGGGGCTAGCTTGTACACAGCTCCCTTCCCCAGGTCTTTCCTTGTCCTTCTCCTGTCTCTAACTCCTCTCAACTCACTCTAACTAACCCCGCCTCCAGATTCCAGTTTGAAGCTCCCCTTTCTGGTCTGGAACCAGGAAAGTGTTGTATGCTTGTAAACCTGATTAGGGGACCCCTCCTTGCTTCCAGGCATGGCATCACCCCTTGTGAGGGAGGCAATGCCACTGTGGCAACCGGACTCCTAGGGTGCCACATTCCCCCCTAGTTAAATTCAGTAGTCCCGGACTGAGGACACCTTTAGAATTAACAATTAACAACAATAACAATTCACATTACCAACAATTTACAAAGTCTCAAAAAGGCAAAAATTGCAGAATAACAATAACCAAACTAGAATTGAGAGCAGTCATTGCGGCGCTTAGTCTTTATGCCACTACCAAGGAATTGTCTTTTTCCGGGTACTTGAAGGTTGGTTGGTGGGAACTGCCTCAACCCACTTCGTATATCGTCCCTGGGCGTGGCTTCAGGGTACTCGGTCGGTAGGCCTGGTTTTCGGCCACGCCTGTGGTTTATTTTCAAGGCCAACAATCAACTTTATTCAACATTGTCCTGACCACACCTAGTCCAGTGGTCCATTTGTTCCTAAATTTAATAACTATATATACCCAGGATTACTTAACGATTACAACTATATAACATATACTATTATTTTACCACTTTTTAGTCCCTATAATGGGCAGGGAGCTGACCTATGGTACTACGGGTTGATATGCGCAGTACATTTGTTGCCAATGACCTACCCGGGTCTCTAGTGTCTACCGCTGGTGTGGTGGGCTCAGTGTGGACTACACTACGGTTAGTCTGAGGTAATACCGGTAGGCTTGGTAGTCTTCTACGACTTCTTTGACTCACCATTGGTATAACAGATTCACTGCTATCAGGGGGTAGATTCTCCTGATTTGCTGCTGATGAAGCATCTGTTTCTGGGGCCGACTGGTCTCGCTGCTGTTCTAGAGTCTCTGCGGCTTCCGGTGAGGCTACTTGGGGAAAGGTCAGGACAGGTACCACGATTGCTTGGTTCACCTGCGTCCAAGACCGAGGAAATTCTCCAAGGATGGTTTGAACCGTCGCTTCCACCTTTTCTGTGTGCTGGGGGTTGTTTTGGTCTTCCTCTTTGTGTCTCAACTGATCAGGGCATATCTTCAGGTGGTCTCTTGAGATTGCCGCTGAAGTCTCTCCTCCATCTTTACTGATGAGACATACCTTGGTGTTGTCGAAATTTGAAGGTAAGACGGTGTATGGCTCAACCTCCAACTGACCATCTAATTTGTGAACTTGTCTTTTCCTTTTGAGTACCTGTTCTCCAGGTGACAAGGGAACTGCAGGTGCGTGCTGATTATAAGTTCTCTCGTGCCTCTGTCTCGCCTGGGACAAACTTCTCTCTACACATTCTTGCACCTTGCGTATCCCAATCTGCATCTGGTGATGTCGTCTCAGGTGTTAAAACTCCCATGTCTAAGTCCATGGGTAGCTTGCCAGGTCTTACTCTCATCAGGTAGGCGGGTGTACAGTTGGTGGAGTTCACCGGGATGTGGTTATATAGGTCCACCAATTCTGGTAACCTCTCTGGCCACAGGCTACGTTCTTCACGGGGCAACGTCTTCAACAGGTCTATTACCACCTAGTTAATTTTCTCGCACAATCCATTGGTCTGGGGATGATACGGCGTCGTCCTTATTTTCTTGCAGCCGTACAAGTTACAGAATTCTTGAAACACTTCTGCTTCAAAGGCTGGGCCTTGGTCGGTAATCACTCATTCAGGGTAACCGTGTGGGCGACAAAAGTGTAGTTGAAACGCTTTGGCTTCCATCTTAGCTGTCTGGTCTTTCACTGGCTCTACTACCAGAAACTGGGAGTAGTGGTCTACTATGGTGAGAGCGTAGACATAGCCTGACCGGCTTGGAGCTAGCTTCAAATGGTCCAAGGCTACCAGTTCAAGTGGTTGTTTGGTGATTATGGGCTGCAGGGGAGCCCTCTAGCTGTCACAGTCTTTCCGTCTCAGGTTGCATGGACAACATTCTCGACACCATCTCTCGCTTGCTTTCCTCATGCCAGCCCAGTAGAATCGCTCACGTAGCAGGACTTCCAACTTCTTCCACCTGAAGTGCCCTGCTCCATCGTGGTTCCTCTTCTTAGACCATTGGCGCATCCCGCCTCTGGACTACCACCTGCCAGACCAGTTCGTGTGTCCAAAAGTTGATGCGTCTCCAAAACAGCTTTCCCTTGTAGATGAACAGCTTGCCCTTCTCCTTACACAACTGTTGGGTCTCCTGTGGAGCATCTGGACCAGGGTGTGAGTCAGCTTGTGTCAGCAACTCTTTTACTAGGTGGACAGCTGGGTCACTATTCTGCGTTTCTGCCCATCCATGATGGGGCAATGGGTTAAACGTGGCCTCTCTTTTGGTGGAGCGCTTGTTCCTCACACAGTGGGAGCACTTGGTCACCCCGTGATGATGGAAAGCGGGTATCTCTATCTCCTCCAGCTCTTCCTGGTCTTCTCCCCCATCTGGCAAGTTGGGCATTAGGGACAGCGCATCAGCATTAGTGTTTTTATGCCCCGCCCGATACTTGATGGTAAACTCGTAGTTGGACAGCCGGGCCATCCATCGCTGCTCCAGCGCACCTAGCTTCGCAGTTTCAAGGTGGGTCAGCGGATTATTGTCTCTGAAGATTGTAAACTTCGCTGAAGCCAGGTAGTGTTTGAAGCACTCTGTTACAGCCCAGACTATGGCTAAAAACTCCAACTTGAAGGAACTATAGTTGTCAGGGTTCCTTTCCGTGGGATGAAGCTTCCTGCTGGCATTGGCAATCCCTCTCTCTTTGCCCTGCTGTACCTGGGACAGCACCGCTCCCAATCCCCTTTTTCTGGCATCCGTATAGGGTATAAAGTGTTGATGTGGTGCCCCTGAGGGTTCGACCGCCACAGTGATGCTGCACCTCTTTAATGGAGTGTAGTGTCTGTAACATACCTGGCGGCGTCCTTGCATAGTGGTCCACCTCCCACTGTGCAAGAGCACGCACTTGATCTCTAATCCAGAATGTCTCTCTGGTTGCCCTCCATGCTGTCTGTTTGCCTCTGTTTTTGCTGCTTAAGGGCGGTGCCCGATCTCTTTCTGTTTCTAGTACCTGCTGTGGGCACACCCCTTGTGCGTCCTCAGCCTATTGCTGTCTGTCACCTGGTATTTAAACCAGCTGCTCCAATTAACCCATGCCTGAGCATCTTGCCCTGTCAGTTGGCTTTTGTCTCTGACATGCCAGGTCCTGTCTATGTTACCTGTCTTGCAGTATCTGTTCCCGTGTCTGTACTGTGTCCTATCTGTGTACCCTAACCTGCAGTCAGTACACGTTCCTTGCCTGTTCGTTCCTCCTTCCTGGAGGCTGTATTTCCAGGCCAGTCTGAACACGCTCCTTGCCTGTTCACCCCGCCTCTCTGGGGGCCGTATTCCCAGACCCGCTCCTGTATCCCGCTGCAGTGTCGGTCTCCTCCGTACACTCAGTTCCAGTCTGAACTCTCTCCTATCTTTTACCTGTTTTGCCTCTATGTCCGTCCCTTCCCTTTTCCTGCGTTGTCTGAACCTGTACCTAACTCCCTCTCGTTGTCGCTGTACTTCAGTTGTGAGTTTTGTGCTCTCTCGTTACTTCTTTGTAAGTATCTAGTTTGTTTCTGGTTCCGCCTTTCCCTTCCTGCCTGTCCTGTGTGAACAGTGTCCTGTCTCCTCTGCCCTGCTCTGACCCTTTGCTCGCTGCTCCGGCAGTCTCACTCTGTTCCCTCTTGCTCGCTGCTCCTGCAGTCTGCTCTATCCCTCTTCCTCACTGCTCCGGCAGTCTCGTTCTGCTCCCTTCCTTTACCTCACTGCTCCGGCAGTCTCGCTCAGCTCCCTCTTTCTCACTGCTCCGGCAGTCTCGTTCTGCTCTCTCCCTTTTCCTCACTGCTCCAGCAGTCTCGCTCTGCTCCTTCTTTCTCACTGCTCCGGCAGTCTCATTCTGCTCTCTCCCCTTTGCTCGCTGCTCCGGCAGTCTCGCTCTGCTCCCTCTTGCTCGCTGCCCCGGCAGTCTGCTCTGACCCTTTGCTCGCTGCTCCGGCAGTCTCGCTCTGCTCCCTCTTGCTCACTGCTCCGGCAGTCCTACCCTGCTCTTACCCTTTGCTCTCTGCTCTGGCAGTCTCACTCTGCTCAGACCCTTTGCTCGCTGCTTCGGCAGTCTCGCTCTGCTCCCTCTTTGCTCGCTGCTCCGGCAGTCCTACTCTGCTCTTACCCTTTGCTCGCTGCTCCGGCAGTCTCGCTCTGCTCTGACCCTTTGCTCGCTGCTTCGGCAGTCTCGCTCTGCTCCCTCTTGCTCGCTGCTCCGGCAGTCTCGCCCTGCTCCCTCTTGCTTGCTGCTCCGGCAGTCTGCTCTGACCCTTTGCTCGCTGCTCCGGCAGTCTCGCTCTGCTCCCTCTTGCTCACTGCTCCGACTGTCCTACCCTGCTCTTACCCTTTGCTCGCTGCTCCGGCAGTCTCTCTCTGCTCAGACCCTTTGCTCGCTGCTCCGGCAGCGTCGCTCTGCTCTGACCCTTTGCTCCGCCCCTGGCGGTCTCGTCTTGCTCTGCTCTTGCCCGCCGCTCCGGGCGGTCTCAACCTGCTGTGTTTGTATACCGCTTCTGCGGTTCTGTTCCAGAAGTCCCAGTCTGTACTGGGTCCTATCCTCTCTGATCTCCAACCTGTTGTACCTGCCAGTATCTCCCCGTCTGCATATCAGTGTGCCAGCCTAAACCTTCCAGTTCCTGTATTCCCCGGTGTGGGCCAACAGCCGTGTCCAGAGTCTGACCTGGAGTAGACCCTGGTCCCTCTGCTTGGTTCCTCCCTGGTGCACTGGCGTCGTATGCCGTCGTGCGACCTTGGTCGGATCGGGCAGACACTTAGTTACGCCCCTCCAGGCACTCTCCGGTACGGTCCAGTGGAATCACTACATAAACACGAACACGCCAGTCAGTCCGGGTGTGTGCCCTACCTCCACATCCAACACCACACTTCTCCCACCAGAGGGGGCTAGAATGCACTAGGTGCTGCCCCTACTGGAAGTTGGGAGACTGGGGAACGAAGAGATAGGGGAACCAATTAGTGGGTGAGGGTGGGGGACTCACATTTTAGTGACACTTAAAATTTCATATTTAATACACAGCCATCTTGGCTCTTGGTTCTTTGACTGTTCTTTGAACGTGACCTTCCTCCCTGAGCGTGGATCCTGTGTGGACCTGCAGAGGATGGAGGCACGGCCCTCGTACCCTGGCCTTTGGTCGAGGCACAGGCTGCAGACGATGTATGTCTCAGCCCCATCAGGGACCATGACCAAGAAGGCCCGGAGCTTAGGAGTGTAGCTCCACCGCAAATGGATCCCGGGGAGGATGCCGACGGAGCGGTATACACCACCTGTCCTCACCTAGCTGATCTGTTCAGAGGGATTCTGGCTGCAAGAGGGGAACCGGCCCCCCACACCTGACCTTGCTACTCTACATCCTGGTCAGGGAAGTCCGGTAGGCCCTGAGGATCCCACCGGGTAACGGAAGGAGCGGAGCTGCCCCCCGTACCCTTTTTCTGAGTGAATTTCAGAGGGAGACCCGGCCTTTCTACACACACACAGACAGGAAAGGACCCGGTCTGAAGTCTAGGAACACTCCGGTGAAGGGTCCTGATTGAACACAGGACTTACTCGGAGGTTGTCGGACCCCCGTTCCTGGTGACCGCAGAACTCCCAAGGAGCAGGGAGAAGCCTTGCAGCTGTACTCTTCACCGTGAGTAAAAACCCTGGAAGTTAACCCCTATGGCCTCCGGACTCTTTATTCTGCATTACATCGCACTACGCAGCACCAGACCTCCTAGACTACAACCTCCTCCATCCTGGCTCTCTCTGCCCTGAGACCCTGCTCCGCCTGTGGGGAGTAGTAACAACGACGGCTGCCATAACATCCTGCCTCAGCGGTCTGCAGCAGCGCTGGTGGCCTTCACCAGGTGCCACAGGTGGTGTAGTCGAGATCAGCCACTCAACCCGGATAAGCCCATACCATCCTTTTCAATGTGTGACGGCCCTGGGCACGGAGAAGGGTCCGGGCCCTGGCTGCACCCCATCTACAACACAGGACCCGGCTCCGAGTCACCAATCTCCGAGGGTAGGGGCTTGCAACATCGGCGTGAGTCACACATTGACCATAGTCAGGGTAGGCCAGGACTTCATCTCCCATAAGAGCCACTTTCAGTCGAGTGGAGTATTCTTCTTCTGTTTGATTCCACTTGAATGAAGGATTCGATTTGGCCTTCTTGACCCACTAGGACAGTGTTTCTCAACTCCAGTCCTCAGGACCCCACAACAGATCATGTTTTCAGGATCTCCTTAGTATTGCACAGGTGAGAGAACTTCCATCGCCTGTGCAATAATAAGGAAATCCTGAAAACATGGCCTGTTGGGGGGTCCTGAGGACTGGAGTTGAGAAACACTGCACTAGGAGGTCCTGCATTGGTGCCGCTATCTTGGTGAAACCCTTGATGAATCTCCTGAAGTAGCCTACCAGCCCGAGGAACTGACGTACTTCTTTGATAGTGGAGGGTCTTGGACAGTCCTTGATCACGGTGACTTTTTCAGGGTCTGGTGCTACACCTTCGGCGCTTACCACATGGCCTAGGTACTGCGCCTTGGGCTTAAACAGGTGGCACTTGGACTGCTTTACTTTCAGGCCATAACCAGATAGAGCTTCGAACACCTCTGCCACGTGCTCCAGGTGGTCTTCATATGTCTTTGAGTAGACAATTATATCGTCTAGGTACAGCAGGACGGTTTTGAAGTTTTTGTGTCCTAGGCAACACTCCATTAACCGCTGGAAAGTTCCCCGGGCATTGCAGAGCCCGAATGGCATGCAGTTGAACTCGCAGAGGCCCATTGGTGTCGTAAACACGGTTTTCTCTCTGTCCGCCTCTGCCACGGGAAACTGCCAATACCCACTGGTGAGATCCGAAGTGGAGAAATAGTTTTGGATCTTAGTGCAGATAATGATTCCTCAATTCTGGGTAATGGGTAGGCATCCTTATGTGTAATGCGGTTAATCTGCCTATAATCAACACACATCCTCATTGTACCATCTTTCTTTTTAGCAAGTAATAATGGAGCTGCCCAGGGGCTACCACTATCTCTAATCACCCCAGCCTCCTTCATCTCCCATAACATTCCTTTGGCACATTGATAGCGAGCTGGGGGTACAGGCCGGTACTTCTCTTTAATGGGCGGATGATCTCCTGTGGGGATGCTAGACCCCTTTTATCTGCCCAAAGTCTAGTGGGTGTTTGCTAAAGACTCGCTCATATTCTTGGACCACCCGGTACACCCCATGCTTTTGGTGCAAAGGGATGGAGTCAGTGCCTACTTGTAGCTTCTGAAACCAATCCTCTACCTGCCCCTTGGAGCCATTGCTTTCCGCCTGTTCGGACAGAGGCAAAGGTTTCACTGCCTTTATTGCATTGCTACTGAGAGTGAACAGCTTAGCAAGAGTGGCATACCGGGGTAAATGGACCTCTTTCTCCCCACAATTCAGGATGCGTATCGATACTCTCCACTTGCGGACGTCAACCACCTCCCTGGCCGTCAAGATGGTGGGCCTACTTTCAAAGTACACGGGTACTACCGGGGCCTGATAATCTTGACCCCTGAGACCTATTGCTGCCCGCCACCATATTAACATTTCACTCCTAGGCGGCATTGCAATGAGGAATGGATCACTATTCTGACACTGCCGACTTCTTCACCAGACAGCTCTACCTGTTGTCTTTGCATCAGGGTTTTGATCTGCAGAACTCGCTGCTGACTAGAACTGGCAGTCTCTGCGACCTGTTGCAACCAAACAATAATTTCCCCAAGACAATTCTCTATCACATTCGTGCCTAAGGTTTTCATAGGATGGCTTTCTCGGTGATCAACATCTACAATAACAAACGAAAAATATATATATAGAATTATATGTAAACCTGCGCTAGTCTCAAAGTTTGTAACGTATAAGTGCTTAATTCTAAAGGATAAAAGAGGAGATGTTGGCTGTATAAAATACGAATTTATTTAGAACAATAATAATCGGATAAAAAATATTTTGATAAGAGCAAAGGATAAATAGAGTTATAGGCAAATCCTGGGCGCCGGAGGGGTGCAGTGCTACTTAGGGTTGGTTCTCGCAGTACCCGGATGGTTCGGTCTTTAAATTGCACAAAGTCCAGATCAGGGTTTTGCAGACCCATAATGCGCAGCTGTGTCTGGTGAGCATTAGACAGGAGCCCCTCGAGAAACTGCTCAGTTAGCAATTTGTCCTCGTCTCGCATACTGTCGGCGTCTACCTGTTTAATGGCCAACAGCACCTTCTGCAGGTTTAGAGCATAGTCCCGTACACTGTCCTGCACCCTTTGCTTGCACCCGTAGAAATTCATTTTAATCTCTGCTGCTGTACGGGTGTCAAAAGTATCCTTCAACCGGGCCAATATTTCCTTTACAGGGCTTTTGTCCCTGCCCGGCCAGGACTTCACTTCTCTCTGGGCCGCACCGATTAGCTGGCCTATGAGGCTGCTGACTTTTTGCTCCTCAGACAGGGAGTACACTTGAAGCAAACTGTGCAGTCTCTCCTGAAATTTGCTCAGGTTGTGCGACTCCCCTGAGTACTGGGGCAACCACGCTGCCCCCGGTATATACGGCATGGATAAAGGCATTACTGTGGCGGCGGCCGTGCCCGCAGCTAGAAACCTCTCCCAGGTTGGGCATCTTCCTCCCCCCTAGTGAACATCAGCCACTTCCTGGGTTTCTGCTGACGTACCAGTATGCTGCTCTGCCGGCGAGAGGCATCACGTATCCGGCGGTTCCGGATCGAGGCCTCCTGCTTCCCCTCGGCTGACCGCAAATAACGTGATGATACAGTAAAGTCTATGGCACACAGTACCAGGTTATACCGGGCTTCGTTTATCCTGTTCGTGACGCCAAGTTGACATTCCCCCTGGGGCCATGGGGTACTCAGTAGCCGGGCCGGTCAGTGCTGGGGATGTCACGGTGGCAGTGACCCGGTCCGAGGCCCCGGGCGGTCAATTAAAGGGAAAGAGTAAAAGGGTAATAAGGTTTTTAGAGATAATGTTCGTGACGCCACCTGTGGTATGCGGCTATATGGGGCCGCCGCTGTGGTTCAGATCCTCTGGAGCTGATGGTGAAGCAGCAGAGTTGGTTCAGCTCTCCACAGGCAGAGCTTAGCTCCAGGGCAGTAGATGAGATAGATGTTGTTGGTGCGGTGTAATGTAGGTGATGGAGCAGATAATGACCAGTCCACCGTGTCCCACAACCACGGACTCCTTTGTCCGGTTCCTTTGCGTGTCTCTCCTCCGGGGTGAGCTTGTACACAGCTCCCTTCCCCAGGTCCTTCCTCGTCGTTCTCCTGTCTCTAACGGCTCTCAACTTACTCTAACTAACCCCGCCTCCAGATTCCAGTTTGAAGGGGAGGAGCTCCCCTTTCTGGTCTGGAGCCAGGAAAGTGTTGTATGCTGGTAAACCTGATTAGGGGACCTCTCCTTGCTTCCAGGCATGGCATCACCCCTTGTGAGGGAGGCAATGCCACTGTGGCAACCGGACTCCTGGGGTGTCACACTGACTCTTATAAAATTGAACAAGGGCTGGATTGGGCCAGACTTCTCAACACCACTGAATGATAGCAGTGTAACATAAACTCAAATACAGTGTCTTTTTTTGGGGAGGTCTAACTATTCCCATGCACCTCTGTCTTCACACCCAGACATGAATACTGCGCTTCCTGATTTTGTCTATTTGCTCTTGTCCTCCTCCTTCTCCGCATCCTCATTCTCCACCACCATATCACCACCATATGTACCATATCAACAATATCTATGTCTCTTGCAAAGTGCATTGGAGTTCCTCCAAATTTTTGGCAGCTGTTGCTTCACTGCATAGGCAAACACTATGGGAGACCCACTTCCTAATAATGGGAACATTGTTTTTAGGAGGCTCTCTGACCTCTACGTCTCTTGCAAGGGGCATTGGAGTTCCTCCAAATTTTTGGCAGTCGTTGCTTCACAGCATAGGCAAACACGATGGGAGACCCACTTCCTAATAATGGGAACATTGTTTTTAGGAGGCTCTCTGACCTCTACATCTCTTGCAAGGGGCATTGGAGTGCCTTCAAAGTTTTTGCAGCCCTTGCAGTCACTGCATACGTAATGACAGTATAGGAGACCCACTCGTTAATAATGGGAACAACGAAGCATAGCCCACTGCTGGCCCTTTAAGTATAGTAAGGGCTGCCTGATGGCCCTATAAAAATAGGCTTTGTGACTTTCAGAGTCCCTCCATCATAAATGAAACAGGATGTGTATGATGATGTGTCGCACACCACATGGCCAAAAACGCATCAAAAACGCTACGTGTGAACATAGCCCAAGGTGTGGAGGTGCATTTTTGTTTTTGGTTATTTGTTTTACCTTATATACAAGTCATTACCCTGGAAAGGATGTTCTTTAACATATTTCCCAGGAAAATCCATTTTGGTTTTGTTTTTGCATGTTTTATTGCGAGTCCGTAAAAGTGGCTTAATACCTCTGACAACGTTGTTGACAGCATTGACCTGGAAGTCAGAAATCCTTCCAAGGGTCTTCCCAATGCTGTTCCCATGTCATTTGAGTACTGTTCCCGTTGATTTGGACAATTTTTAGGCCCTCTGCAGACCGCCGGGGGCAGCCGCCGGAAAACTGCTCGAGTTTCCCATAGACTTACATTGGGCTCGTTACTCGAGCATTCCAATTTGCTCGACCCAAGCTATGAGTATCCGAGCATTTTTCACTTGAATACTTGAAACAGTGTTTAATGGTATCCAATAATTTAGTTGCATGACGGAATGAATACCATTGAAAAAAAGAAGGATCGCTTCACTGTGTCAGACTTTTAGGGTGCTCTGAAGAAATAACAATTGGGCACATAGTGATGTGTAGACGTATAAAAGGATGGCACCTGTTCCTTCTCTATCACACGGCGTTTTACCGCGATTCACAGTCCGCACACAATCCCCTTTACTACAGGTATGTAATCCTATGAGTATCTTTCACGCTACTTTTATTACCTATGTCTTTCACTATGTGCCCAATTGTTTTTGCTTATCTATAACTAAGTCCCTTTGCTACTCTTCTTAGAGTTAGTATGATTGATTAAGATATCATATGGGATTGGTGACCCCATGAACTTACTTTGATATTTTCACTGGAAGCTTTGTTATGAGTACAACACATGTTACCTCAATACTTGAACGGAAATTTTGCCCTACTATTTCTTGCAAATCATGTTATAGCATTTGTCCTTCATACATATATGTATATATACTACTCTTGTGGCACTATGAGGCTACTGATTATACCATCACTTTAAGCCCATACATACATTTAAAAAACACATACTATCCGTATATTTTAGTATACTTCCAAATTTGCTTTATAACCTTTTGCGAGTTATTCTACAGCATTGTGTTTTTGCGCATATATGTATGTATGTTTATGTGTATACTTTGTTTTCCTTTTTTCCTTCTTGTTTATATATACCAATATTCATTGGATATGTTTTTGTTTGTGTTTAGCAAAGGCCCTGAGAAAGACCATGTAAGGTCAAAACGTTGGCCTGCTTTTCTTCTATGGGGTATTTTGTCAATAAAATCAATATCTGCATCTACATTGGAGTGCCGAAGTTCTTTTGATATTTGAATGAATACCATTAATATGTACATAATTTTTTTTTTTTTCAAATTCAGAATTTATTTTGTACAAACAATGACATTTTTCAACAAGTTAGAGAAGTGAAAGCTAGAGTACAAGCCCAAGGCAACATTAAGAATAAAGAAATAAACTGTATTTAGTCCAAAAAGTTTAGCCCGGTTAGGCCTTGGGAGTAGACAATAGCCAAACTTTAAAAAAAAACAAGAACACAGAAAAACAGGGAAACATGTAAAAGTAAGCAAGATGGAGGGAGAGGGATATTTTAGGGATGGTCGCAATATGGAGTGCAAGATAGCGGAGGGGCCCTCGGTGTGAGCGATATTTTGATGAGGGTAGTCCACGTAGAGTGTCGGGGAGATATTTGCCTCATGGGGATAAATTTCCAATGGATCTGTATAAAGGCGAAGTCAAGAAAGAGTCCCAATGGAACCACTTTGTGGTGGTTTTGTTTCTTTCCTCCTGAGAGTGTGTGGTTAGTAATTCCATTCGTTGGATTCTAGCTATTTCTGTAAACCACTCTTCAAGAATCGGGACCTCTGTGGACTTCCAGTGACGTGGGATGATTGTTTTAGCTGCCTGCAGCAAGTGTTTCATGAAGGATTTTTTAAACTTTGGGCCTGATAGAGGGAACATGAAAAGAAGAACGGCTTCTGGACTACTGAGGATATTTATATCAGTGACATGTTGGATTACCTTAAGTACGTTTTCCAAAACACCGCCAGAACCCCGCAGGACCACCAGATATGGACCAGGGTGCCCTCATCTTTACCACAACGCCAGCATAGGTTAGAAGGCCCTGGGTACCACTTATATAAAATCGATGGGACCACCTGGCGACAATTTTAGAGTTTGTTTCTTGTGCTTTGGTTGAGATAGGTGATTTATGGGAGAGATGAAAGCATCTGAGCCATTGTTCATTTGAAAATTTCTGCTGTAGTTCTGATTCCCATGTCTCAAAAAAGTGAGGAAGAGATTCTAGAGCGGGGGAAGAAAGTAATTTATATATAATTGATATTGCATGTTTTGTACTCACTGATGAGATGCATGTGCATGATTTTTTAACATTCTGCATTTCCTTCAATGGTTTTAACATAATAATAATAATAATAATAATAATAATAATAATAATAATAATAACTATCATCATCACAATCATCATCATGACTACATGTATTTGAAGGAATAAAAATATTTTAAAATATAAAGATGTTGAATTTCACTGTTGTCCTGCACCAAATACAGTATATAGCATGTATTATATCTTGAATGCAATATGGTAAATATAATTTGGTCTCAAAAAATGTGTATTTTAATAGTTTTGATAATAATTGCAATATACAAAAAGTTATATAAACTTTTTATTTCAGTAAATTACAGTTTTTATCTTATAATGGTAATGCAGCAATCTACAGTATGTAAAAAGTGATAATTAAATGGAAAATATCACTATTTTCAGCTGATCATTCTCTAGGCGAAGCGGTCTTCTTTTGTGTCTTTATAAATGCCAGTCTAAGTTTAGTGATTTGGTAAAGCTTTGTATCTGCTTTTACAAGATGATTTCTACATTTGCTCCTTTGTTATTTACTATAATGCATCTTTCTTTCAGACAAAATAATTTGCAAGGACTGGCACCAGTGGGCTTTCAAACTAATGTATTTATTCAGATACTACTGCTATTAATTGATTTTTCACGTTTCGCTCTTTTATCTTGGAAACTGACACTCATACACTTACATTCTAGTAAAATATTGATCTGCACTTTTAAGATGTGTCTCATAAAAACCAACACTTTTATAAAGAAAAGTTATTTTATGTGCAATATGCATCAGCAAATTGCAATATTATCTGTCCTAAAAAAAGAAGGCTTTTGAGACAGGATGGCTTTGTAAAAAAAAATATATATATAGGCAGCACTCTTCAAGGAGATTGAAAAATGCAAACATATCTGTATTGCTTCATTCAGGAAAAAAAATCCCCAGGCGACATTTTCGACCTATCCAGTCGTTAGCAAGCTTATACAACATGACACACCAATGATGTTACTGTATGTAGGCAGTGCAAGATCCAAATATTCAATCTCATAACAAAAGAGCACTCGGCTAGTATTTCTGGGTTGCTCGGGCGGGAACTCAGGTCCCCGCCTGCCTGTTTGGGGCTCTTTAGAGAGCCAATGATCATGCAGGGATTGCCTGCCACACACTGTAATGCCGTAGCCATGCTGGTTGTGGGCATTACAGTGATTGGCTGGCCGCACAGGGTCATGAGGTCTATATAAGACCTGACGACGCTATGCTCGTCACAGTCTACCCCGGAATCAGGCAGTGTAGGGAGAGATGCTGCTGCGTCAGGGAGAGATTTGCTTGTTTAGAGTTAAAATAGATATTCCACAACACATATATATATATCCAACTGAAATAACAGTTCTTTTGAGAACAAATCCAGGTGCATATATTCAGTGGTGAAGGTGATAGCAGGAATTAGGCAGGCAGTCTATGTGGCAGACTGCAGTTAATATAGTGCAAGAGGGTCCACAGCACATTCCTGCTGCTGCTGCTGTTTTAACAGGTATTTGTAGGCATAGCCCCAGACATCAGGGGCCAGGGCAATTTTTTTTTATCTTAATCCTGGTTATTTGCTTAAAAACCAAGGCAGGTAGAGTATGTGACAGACTGCAGTGCATGATACAGCACAAGAGGGCCCATTGCATGTTCAACTTCTGAGTGATCCTGCTGTGACAAATATTTATAATCAACAATGTCCAAAACAAATCAATACTCTTCATAAGGGTTCAATATTTCAACACTGTGTTGGGCCCAGAAAAATCGACACAACAAACAAGAAGAGAATTTATTATTGTAAAAACATTCTTTTTATTGAAATATATTAAGAAGTCACAAATATCAATCAAAAACAGGGAATTAATAAAAACCATCAACAGGACAGATTCATCATAAGTTGATAATAAGATCTAATTTATAGCAGCGAATAGTATCAATTCTCACTGGACAAAAGACAAGAACACATATCCCCATTAGATTCTGGGAAATAGAAAACTGCTTCTTTAAGACTAGCCAAATACCTTGTAAGGCATTGGTATATCAAAACTACATATTGGTATATACCCCTTATTTTTAAGAAAGTGCTAGTGCGTTGGGAAAAAAGTTTAGGGTTATATGTGTCTCTATATGTATCACTGTTGTATCCCAGTTATGGAGATGTAAAAAGTGCAAACTTAAAGGAGATAACAGCAATAAATCAAGAAAATCTGTCACTGCAGTGTTCTCCAGCTAAACGCTGGTGTGCATCCCTTTAAAAAGTTTTTGTATAGTCTCCAGGACACAGGAGAAGCTTAGGGTCATATAGATGAAGGCATATGTGTCCATATGTGAACTACCTCAAAGGTTTAACTCCCTCAAAAGTTGAATGAGCACATTGTCAGAGACAGGATACTATGATTCACAAAACATGTAGGGGAGATAATTGGTAGAGAGTTTTACTCACTGCTAATGGTGGATCTGAACGTGCATGAAACCCGATGCCACCGTTTCGCCTGATGCTTCTTCCAAGGGGCGTTAACAACTGAAGGGGAAATGCTCTTTAAATACCTAGTGGTCCGTGTAGCATCGGCGTCTCTGCCCCGTACTAGGCAGAGACGTCGTACCTCTCACCTTCCCGCTCCTGGCGCGGCGTCCTCCAGCGCTTCTCTCCCCGCTGCTTCCGGCACGCGCTCCTTCCCCGGCAGTGTGCTTAGGGCGCACGCGCGCTCCCCCTCTCTTAAAGGGACCGCGCGCGCCGTCCTAAGGAGTCCCCGGCCAATTGCCGGAGGACCTCCCATATTTAAGGCACCTCCTCCAAAATGGAGGTGCCCGAGCAATGTTGTTGCAAAGCCTTCACTCTGCTTCAGCCCTCAGGTCCCGTTACCAGTTACCTGCCAGTCACCTGCCAGATTCCTGCTTGATACCTGCCTGATATCCGTTTACCTGCTTGCAAGCCTGCGGTCCGACGGTCTGCCTTCCGACACCTGTCAGTCTGTCTATGGACCAGCCTGCCCGCTCACCTGGGAGAGCTCATCTGCTACCTGCCTGCTAGCCTACCTGGAGGCTCCGCCATCACTTGCCGTGACCACCTGCCTGTCCAGAGACTCTTGCCTGCTCACCTGGGAGCGCTCACCTGCTACCTGTCTGCTAGCCTACCTGGAGGCTCTGCCGTCACTTGCCGGGACCACCTGCCTGTCCAGAGACTCTTGCCTGCTCACCTGGGAGCGCTCACCTGCTACCTGTCTGCTAGCCTACCCGGAGGCTCTGCCGTCACTTGCCGTGACCACCTGCCTGTCCAGAGACTCTTGCCCGCTCACCTGGGAGCGCTCACCTGCTACCTGCCTGCTAGCCTACCTGGAGGCTCTGCCGTCACTTGCCGTGACCATCTGCCTGTCCAAAGACTCTCGCCCGCTCACCTGGGAGCGCTCACCAGCCTCCTGCCTGCTGTCCTTCTACCCAGAGACTGTCCCTGTCACTTGCCGTGACTACCTGCCCGTCTTCCCTGGGAGTCACCCGCTTCCTTACAAGGACCGCCCCCTTGTATAGTTGCTCAGAGGTTCCGCCTCCCAGACCCGTTACAGTTTGCTCGGGCCATGGAACCCGGTGGCCCCCAGATCTCCGATCTGCACCAGGAAGTCTTACGTCAGAAAACTCAGCAGGAGGTGGTACTGTCCTATCTACGGTCCGTTAACTCTCGTCTAGGCGCATTGTGTGACTTGTCTATGTCTACCTCTGGTCCAGCCGTGCCCATTCCTGCGGTACCGCAATCCAGTCCCTTCATGGTACCCGACTATTGACCTCGGCTTCTGGCACCTCCACGCTTTGCGGCGAACCTACTTTAGCTCGGGGTTTCATAAACCAGTGCACCCTGCACTTTGAGCTATTGGCATACCAGTTCATCTCCGACCGGGCCAAGGTGGCCTTCATCATGTCCCATCTTACTGGGGAGGCACTGGCATGGCTAAATCCCATGTGGGAGAGAGAGGATCCCCTGGTGTCCGACCTGCCGTCTTTCCTCGCTGCTTTCCGGAAAGTCTTCGATGAACCTGGACGGAAAACCTCTTCTGCCTCCTCTCTGCTACGTCTCCGCCAAGGGAGTCTCACCGTGGGCCAATATGCCATACGGTTCCGCACCCTCGCTTCTGAGCTTGCCTGGGAAAATGAGGCTCTGGTGTCCGTCTTCTGGGAGGGTCTTTCCGGTCGGATTAAGGACGAGTTAGCTGGTCGGGACATTCCTACCACTCTGGATGACCTGGTGTCACTAGCTACCCGGATTGGCATCCGGTTCCAAGAACGTGCCAAAGAGACTACCTGGGAGAGAGACTTTTCTTGCTCTGCTCCTACTTCCCTGAGACCTGCCTCTCAATCAGTCACTCCGCGGGCGCTCTCGCCTGAACCTATGCAGATCGACCAGACCAAGATGTTCAGATCTCGCCAAGAATCTCGCCGAGCCGAGGGAAGCTGTTTCTATTGTGGCAGTATGGAGCACTTCATCCGTTCCTGCCCGGAGAAGCCGGGAAACGCCAGTGTCTAGGACCGCTCGGAGAGGTCGTCCTAGACAAAAGTAAGCCCTCTCCATCTCTGACTTTACCGGTCTCTATTGCTTGGGGAGAAAACCGTCACTTTGAACCTGGATTCTGGAGCTGCTGGAAACCTCATCTCCCAGTCTCTGGTAGAGAGATACCGTATTCCCACCAAGTCCCTGGCTGAACCATTATCAGTCGCCTCCGTGGATGGAAGACTTCTCTCGGAGACCATCCAGCTCGTCACTGAACCCATAACCCTGCAGGTGGGAATGCTGCACTCTGAGGAAATCTCATTCCATGTGTTGTCCAGACTTTCTCACTCCCTGTTGCTAGGTCTACCTTGGCTCCAGACACAAGAACCCGTATTGAACTGGCGATCCGGTGAAGTACTCCGATGGGGTCCAGACTGCCATAGGACCTGCCTGGTTCCGGTCCGCCCAGCTCGCCCTTCCCCTACTCCAGCTAATTTACCAGGTCTCCTGGCTCCTTACTGGCCCTATGCGGACGTCTTTGGTAAGAAGGAAGCAGAGACGTTGCCACCCCATAGGCCATATGACTGCCCGATCGACCTGGTACCTGGCACCACTCCTCCCCATGGGCGTATCTACCCGTTGTCTGCAGCCGAGACCCGGGCCATGTCTGAGTACATTGAAGAGAATCTGGCTAGGGGATTTATCCGGAAATCTACCTCCCCGGCTGGAGCCGGATTCTTCTTTGTCATAAAGAAAGACGGCTCGCTACGCCCCAGTATTGACTATAGAGGACTCAATCAGATCACGGTTAAAAATAAATACCCCCTTCCGCTCATCTCTGAGTTATTTGATCGTCTTAAAGGCGCCTGGATCATCTCCAAGCTGGATCTACGTGGAGCGTATAACCTGGTCCGTATCCGTCAGGGAGACGAGTGGAAAGCAGCATTTAATACCCGGGACGGACACTATGAGTACCGTGTGATGCCCTTCGGTCTCTGCAATGCTCCCGCCGTCTTCCAAGAACTGGTCAACGACATCTTCCGTGACCTTCTTTACTCCTGCGTGGTGGTATACCTGGATGACATCTTGGTCTTCTCTCCGGATCTTCCCACACACCGGAGGGATGTTCGTCAGGTCCTGCTTAGGCTCAGGCAGAACCACCTCTATGCTAAATACGAGAAGTGCCTTTTTGAGCAGACCTCTCTTCCTTTCCTGGGCTATGTTATCTCCCAGACAGGCTTGCGAATGGATCCCAAGAAGCTCTCTGCTGTCCTAAAGTGGCCCCGTCCGGAGGGCTTGAAGGCGATACAGCGATTCCTGGGCTTCGCTAATTACTATCGTCTCTTCATTCCTCACTTCTCGTCACGGACTGCGCCCATATCTGCGCTCACCCGTAAGGGATCTAATCCCAAGGTATGGTCATCCGAAGCTGAGGAGGCCTTCCTTTCCCTGAAACAAGCCTTCTCCTCTGGTTGATGCTTCCTCCTCTGGAGCCGGAGTGGTGCTCACCCAGAAGTCTTCCTCCGGGAGAATGGTAACCTGCGGCTTTTTCTCTAAAATCTTCTCCTCCTCTGAGCGCAATTACTCCATAGGAGACCGAGAACTGCTTGCCGTTAAATTGGCGCTGGAGGAGTGGCGTTACCTGCTTGAAGGGGCTCTATACCCGGTGATCATCTATACGGATCACAAGAACCTGGCATATCTCCAAAATGCCCAGAGACTTAATCCACGTCAAGCCCGGTGGTCTTTGTTCTTTGCCCGCTTCGATTTCATCCTTCATTTCCGCCCGGCGGACAAAAATGTCAAAGCTGATGCCTTGTCCCGATCCTTCCTGTCCTCCGACCAAGAGGAGGAGCCTATGCACATTATCGACCCCTCCAAGGTGATGAATGTGGCCCCCTTGGATTTGACTCGTCTTCCACCCGGCAAGACGTTCGTGGCGCCTCCAGACCGTGAGAGGGTTCTTCGCTGGGGTCATTCTTCTAAACTAGCTGGCCATGCCGGCCAAAAGAAGACCTTCCTACTCTTTTCCTGGCATTACTGGTGGTCTACCCTGCGTAAGGATGTGGTAGACTTCGTCTCTGCCTGTTCATCTTGTGGCCGCAACAAAATTCCCAGACACTTACCAGCTGGTCATCTCCTGCCGCTTCCCATACCTGTTGCCCCGTGGCAACACATCGCTATGGACTTCATTACCGATCTTCCTGTCTCTGCCGGGTGTACTGTCATTTGGGTGGTCGCAGACCGCTTCTCTAAAATGGCCCACTTCATTCCCCTGCCTGGTCTTCCGTCTGCACCTGAGCTGGCTAAGGACTTTATTCGCCATATCTTCCGTCTCCATGGCCTACCCCTCCACATCGTGTCGGATCGAGGGGTTCAGTTTACCTCACGCTTCTGGAGAGCCACATGTAAACTGCTGGACGTCACCCTGGACTTCTCCTCCGCTTACCACCCTCAGTCCAATGGTCAAGTGGAGCGGATCAATCAGATCCTTACCAGCTATCTCCGGCACTTTGTTAATGCCCACCATTCTGATTGGGTGGACCTCCTTCCTTGGGCCGAGTTCTCTTATAATAACCACGAGAGCGAATCCTCTTCCAAGTCCCCATTCTTTATTGTCTATGGCCAGCACCTCCGGATTCCGCTTCCAGTCTCCGTTTCTGTGGACAACCCTGCTGCGGAGTCTCTTGTCAGCGAATTTTCTACTATTTGGGAGAGTACCAGGTCCGCTCTTCTTCTGTCCTCTGAGCGGATGAAGAGATATGCTGATAAGAGACGTCTGGATCCGCCTCAATTCCGTCTGGGAGACAAGGTTTGGCTCTCATCCAAACATGTGCGGCTCAAAGTACCCTCCTTCAAGTTGGGCCCTCGATTCATCGGTCCCTTCGAAGTCCTCAGGCAAATTAACCCTGTGGCCTACAAATTAAAACTCCCGGCCACCCTACGGATTCCCAACTCCTTCCACGTATCTCTCCTCAAACCCGTTGTCTTTAACTCTTTTTCCAATAATCCAGGTGCCCCTCCTGCTCCGGTTTCCGCTGATGACGTCTTTGAGGTAGAGAGTATTCTGGCCTCCAAGAGGGTAAGAGGAAAGACCTTTTTTTCTGGTAGATTGGAAGGGGTTTGGTCCTGAGGAGAGAACTTGGGAACCCAGGGAGAACATCAATGCCCCGCTTCTCCTTGAAAAATTTCTTTCTGGCCAAAAAAAGAGGGGGTCTAAAGGGGGGGGTACTGTAGCATCGGCGTCTCTGCCCCGTACTAGGCAGAGACGCCGTCCCTCTCACCTCCCCGCTCCTGGCGCGGCGTCCTCCAGCGCTTCTCTCCCCGCTGCTTCCGGCATGCGCTCCTTCCCCGGCAGTGTGCTTAGGGCGCGCGCGCGCTCCCCCTCTCTTAAAGGGACCGCGCGCGCCGTCCTAAGGAGTCCCCGGCCAATTGCCGGAGGACCTCCCATATTTAAGGCACCTCCTCCAAAATGGAGGTGCCCGAGCAATGTTGTTGCAAAGCCTTCACTCTGCTTCAGCCCTCAGGTCCCGTTACCAGTTACCTGCCAGTCACCTGCCAGATTCCTGCTTGATACCTGCCTGATATCCGTTTACCTGCTTGCAAGCCTGCGGTCTGACGGTCTGCCTTCCGACACCTGTCAGTCTGTCTATGGACCAGCCTGCCCGCTCACCTGGGAGCGCTCATCTGCTACCTGCCTGCTAGCCTACCTGGAGGCTCCGCCGTCACTTGCCGTGACCACCTGCCTGTCCAGAGACTCTTGCCTGCTCACCTGGGAGCGCTCACCTGCTACCTGTCTGCTAGCCTACCTGGAGGCTCTGCCGTCACTTGCCGTGACCACCTGCCTGTCCAGAGACTCTTGCCCGCTCACCTGGGAGCGCTCACCTGCTACCTGCCTGCTAGCCTACCTGGAGGCTCTGCCGTCACTTGCCGTGACCACCTGCCTGTCCAAAGACTCTCGCCCGCTCACCTGGGAGCGCTCACCAGCCACCTGCCTGCTGTCCTTCTACCCAGAGACTGTCCCTGTCACTTGCCGTGAGTACCCGTTCTTCTACTCAGAGACTGTCCCTGTCACTTGCCGTGACTACCTGCCCTTCTACCCAGAGACTGTCCCTGTCACTTGCCGTGACTACCTGCCCTTCTACCCAGAGACTGTCCCTGTCACTTGCCGTGACTACCTGCCCGTCTTCCCTGGTAGTCACCCGCTTCCTTACAAGTACCGCCCCCTTGTATAGTTGCTCAGAGGTTCCGCCTCCCAGACCCGTTACAGTCCGAATCTGACCAATCACACCAAAGTTGTCCCAGCCAGGGGGCAGTGCATAGAGCACTCGGTGGCCACCCACATACAATGTGACCTCGGTCTGCGGTGCTATGGAACGCATGGTGTAACGCATGCAGCTCCCAAAGCCCTGGACCGGAAGTTCATGGGTGCCACGAGTGCATGTGCGCACTAACTGGAACAAGAAGATAACCGGAATGTGGCTGACATATACCGCTAGAAGCATCAAGGGGGCGTTGACAACTAAGGAGAACGTGCTCTCCAAATACTTAGTGGTCCGAGTCTGGCCAATCATATGGACGTTGTACCAGCCAGGGGGCGGCGCTTGGAGTTTCCGGTGGCCGCCCACATTTGAGGTGACTTCCATCTGCGGCGCTGTGGGACGCATGGTGGAACGCATGAAGCCCCTGTAGCGCTGAACTGGAAGTCAGTGGGCACCGCGGGTGCGCATGAGCACTAACTGGAACAAGGAAATAACTAGAATGTGGCTGACATATACCGCTAGAGGTACCAAAGGGGAGGGAACTGGAGGGATTCAAAAACTAAAGTAAACCAAAGTAGAAAAAAAGAAAATTAAAATAATTATGACAAAAGGAACAAAGGTCTCCCTTGCCCCCCCCAGGTCCCAAATAGATCTGCCCTATATTCCTGTCATGGTCCTCCCACCAAAATGCATGTGTATTGAAAGGAAGAACGTGCCACCAACTAATCAAAAATAACAAGTAATAACAAGAGGGTCCATTGCATGTTCAACTTCTGAGTGATCCTGCTGTGAAAAATATTTGTAGACATAGCCCCAGGTATCAGGGGCCAGGGCAAATTTTTTATTTAACTTAATCCTGGTTATTTGCTTAAAAAGCAATCCGGAGTACACCATTTTTCTGCTCCATTTGCTTGTTAGCACTACAGAATACAGCCAGATCTGTTCCATATTTCAGCGATAAAAATCCAGAAATTTGAACTGAACCTGGAAAATATTGGCCTCCTTTTCCATTGTGTTGCAGTGTGTCGGTCAAGCTATTCACACTAGGTCTCTGAGTAGAACAATATTAGTAAATTACAGGCCTGCTATTTAAAACCATGGTTCTCTGGCAGACGTAGCACATATAACTGCGTTCCAAAATCAGCCATTTCTAGTGAACGTGGAAAATATTGTACTTCATTTAAAATGGGCATGGCGTGTGGCAAGGGACTGGGAAGTGGGCATGATGGTTATGGTGGATGCACAGGCAGAGACAGTGGGCAAACTGAAATTGTGCCAGAACGAACACCCACATCTTGTCGTCCGACCTTTCTGTCCCAATTGCTAGGAGAATGCAGCACACCACTTTTGAACACAGAGCAATGTCAAAAGGTTGTTGGTTGGATAGCAGATAATACTTCCAGTCACTTTGCCACCACCACTACCACCCTGTCTTCCACACTGTCAAGTCTCAGTAGCTGTGAGTCTGGACCGCATATTTCTCACCCTGATCCTCCTTGCTACCACCATGCTGAAAGCCCGAAGACAACTGATCCAACACTTGGACACTGAGAAGAGCTGTTCACTTTTCCATTTGTAGATTGGGACCTCTAACCCAGCCAGCTTTAAGCGAGTCAAGAGGAGAATACGTGTAGTGATGGCCAAATATTTGAGCAGCCACGGTCACATGAAGGCAACAGTGGGAAAGTGCACTTACTGTCACAAGAGGTGAATGATGATGATGATTAGACACAATTGCCAGAAAGTCAGGAGGAGGACCAGGGGGTGGAAGTGGAAGACGAGGTGGTTGATGCTATAGTAACTGACCCAACCTGACAGGGGGGACATGCAGAGTGAGGACAGTAGCACACAGGGGGAGGGAGGCGTAACACCACAACAGGCAGGAAGAAATAGTGTGGTGGCCGCAGACACAGGACGGGAATGCGTTCCCCGTAACACCAACACGACAAAAGTTGCCAGTACAACTGTTAGGTCTTTCCGAGTCTGGTTGTTCTTTAACGACTGTGCAGATAACCCCAAAAAGGACATTTTCACCACCTGCCAGGCCAGCATAAGCAGGGGTAGCAAAGCTAGTAGCCTAACAACCACCATCAGAGTCCAGAAACAGTGTCTGTGGGTGACACCACTGCTTCTTCCGCTGTTGGGCACACTAATCTCCTGTCCATGGCGCATGCGAAGATGCCTCTCGCCCTGCAACTGTTGTTGAACACTCTAAACTAACACCACCAGCAAGCACGTCCACTTCCTTGTCCCTGCGCAGCGTTCAGTTGTCCCTTGCACAGTCCTTGGAACGCAAGCGCAAATTCGCAGCCAACGCCCCACAGGCCACACTACTAAATTCACACATTTCGTGACTGCTTGCGCTCGAAATGTTGCCTTTTAGGCTTGTGGAAACAGAGGTTTTCTGCAACCTCATGGCGGAACCCATCCTTCGGTACTCGGTCCCCAGCCGCCACTATTTCTCCTGGTGTGCCATCCCCACATTACACGAGCACGTGATCCACAACATTAGTCGTGCCCTCAACAATGCAGTTGCTGGGAAAGTCCACCTAACCACGGACACGTGGACAAGTGCTTGTGGGCAGGGACGGTACATCTCGCTGACGGCACACTGGGCTAATATAGTGGAAGCCAGAACCCAGTCAGACCTAGGGACGGAACACGTCCTCCCGAAGCCGAGGATTGCGGGCCCTGGGTAAATCAGGGTTGCCCCCACATTCTAAAGCTCCTGCACCTCCTCCTCCTCTTCAGCTTCCATCTCCGAAATGAGCGCAACAGTCAGAAACTGGAAGCACTGTAGCACTGCCTCAGCAGAACGGCAACAGGCTGTGCTAAAGCTAATATGCTTAGGTGTAAAACCACACACCGCTGAAAAGTTGTGGACAGCTCTGAAAGAGCAGGCAGATCTGTGGCTCACACCGCTGAACCTACAGCCAGGCATGGTCGTGTTTGACAATGGCCAGAACCTGGTGGAGGTTCTGAAGCGAGGCAAGCTCACACACGTACCATGCCTGGCCCATGTGCTTAACCTCGTGGTTCAGTGGTTTCTCAAAACCTTCTCATATCTGTCACATCTGCTTGTCAAAGTATGCAGCGTGTGTGCCCATTTTAGAAAGTCAGCTACAGCTTCCGACGCTCTTGCCGTGCTTCAGCAGTAGTGTGTGATGTCCCCACGCGTTGGAACTCTACACTGCAGATGTTGGGAAGGATTTGTTAGCAGAAGAGGGCAGTTGTTAACTACTAGCATTAACACGGCCGTCGGTATTCAGGTCAGACTCCACACATAAGACCTCAGGAGTGGACATGGATGTTAGACATGTGTACCATACTCCAAAACTTTAAGGAGTCCACCAAGATGGTGAGCGGCGTTGACGCCATAATTAGCATCAACATCCCGCTTCTCTGTCTTCTGAAACACTCTATGCTCACAATTAAAGAGGGTCCATTGCAGGCGGAGCACGATGAGATGACGCAAGGAACCATACAGGGTGATTCCACACAGCCCACCCTCATGTTATCTCAATGTGGATTGGGTGAAAATGAGGAGGAGGAAGAACAGGAGCTAGTTTCCTGTGCTATAGATGGCACTACCTGCACAACAGTCATACCGTCTGTTCAGCGTGGATGGCCAGAGGATAGGGAGGAGCAGGAAGAGGAGGAGGATGAGGAAGAGAGAATGGTCAGTCGTCCTCTTGGTGAAGACACGGAAGTCTTGCCTCTTTGCAATCTGGCACACACACATGGTTGAGTATATGTTACGCTACCTTTCTCGTGACCCTCGCGTTGTCCAAATGTTGGGTGACTGTCATTACTGGTTGGTGACACTTCTAGACCTATGCAACAAGGAGAACTTTCTGTCTCTTATTCCCTTGCCTGACACGCCTAATTAGATGGTGCAGTACCAGAATGCCCTTGTTGTGGAAATTTAAAAAAAATTCCCATCTGAAAACGCTGGCGGCAGAGGTTACAGTTCATGGACAATCAAGGAGTACTGGAGAGAGAGACACAAATGCAATCCAGCAGAGGCAGGGGAACACTGTCAAAGTTCTCGGACCGTTTTCTCAGACCCTCCCATCTCACAGGCCCTGAGGCGTGTGGTACTCTCCCAAGGAGGGAAAAGTTTCGGAAAATGCTGAGGGAGTACCTTGCCGGCCGTACCAACGTCCTCCGTGATTCCTCTGTGCCTTATAATTATTGGGTATCCAACCTGGACACATGGCATGAACTGGCTCTCTATGCCTTGGAGGTCCTGGCCTGCCCTGCCGCTAGTGTTTTGTCAGAGCGGATTTTTAGTGCCGCTGTTGGAATTATAATCGATAGGCGCATCCACCTGTCAACTGAAAATGCTGAGAGGCTAAATCTTATAAAAATGAACAAGGGCTCGATTGGGCCAGACTTCTCAACACCACCGAATGATAGCAGCGTAGTATAAACTAAACACAGTGTCTTTTTTTATTTGGGAGGTCTAACTCTATTCGCATGCACCTCTGTCTTCACACCCAGACATGGGTTTAAGCTTCCTGATTTTGTCTTTTTGCTCTTGTCCTCCTCCTTCTCTTTATCCTCATCCTCCACCACCATTTCACCACAATATCTACCATATCACCATATCTACATCTCTTGCAAGGGGCATTGGAGTTCCTCCAAATTTTTGCCAGCTGTTACATTCACTGCATAGGCAAACAGTATGGGAGACCCACTTCCTAATAATAGGAATATTGTTTTTAGTAGATCCTCCAACCTCTATGTCTCTTGCAAGGGACATTAGAGTTCCTCCAAATTTTTGGCAGCCGTTGCATTCACTGCATAGGCAAATAGTATGGGAGACCCACTCCTTTCTAATGGGAACATGTCGTTACTGTGGCCCAGCTCTATGTGTCTTTAAATTGTTATTGGGGTATTTCCTAAAGTTTGGCAGCCATTGAACTCACTGCATACCCTATAACTGTATGGCAGACACGCTCCTTTCTGATGGGAACATGTCGTTACTGTGGCCCAGCTCTATGTGTCTTTAAATTGGTATTTCTGTTTTTCCCAAATTTTGGCAGCCTTTGCAGTCACTGCATGGGCATTACCGCTATAGGAGACCCACTCCTTCATAATGAGAACATTTATTTTACTGAGACCCTCCTGTATGTTTCTTCAAAGGGGTTTTGGGGTGCATTCAAATTTTTGGCAGCCATTTCAGTCACCGCATACCCAATAAGGGTATAGGAATCACACTCTTTAATAATGGGAACAACAAAGCATAGCCGACTGCTGGCCCTTTAAGAATAGTAAGGGCCACCTGATGGCCCTATAAAAATACTGTTTGTAACTTTCAGAGTCCCTCCTTCATAAATGAAACAGGATGTGTCTGATGATGTCTCATACACCAAATTGCCAGATAATGCAGTAAAATGTTAAAATGACATTTCCTGGTGAATGCATTTTTCACCGTTGTTAGCAATGCAAAATTTCAAAAACGCATCAAAAATGCTACATGTGAGCATAGCCCAAGGTGTGGAGGAGCATTTTTGTTTTTGGTTATATATTTTCCTTGTATACAAGTCATTGTATATGTTCCTTAACATATGTGTTATGATCTGCAACAAGTACTAAGGAAAGATAGGGGAAAGCTGTCGCTACAGTAAGACTAAGCTGAATCCCTACGATGTAGCGGGCTGCCTGTTCCTTGTGAACAGACCCGCCTAAGTCCTCGGCTAGTCTGAACGAAGACCTAAAGAAATAAGGGAGGGGTCCCTATAAGTACTAAGGACTGGGACAAAAATGGGACACCTCCTAAACAGAAGTTGTTGCAGAACACAAAAGACAAACTGACAAAAAGTACTAGAGGTCCAAGAGGACCAAGCGAACTGACAGAGATAGGCACCGAAGCACCAGGCTAGCAAAACAGTCAAACAACACTGAAGTCCAGCACAGCCTGAAGGGCGGAGCTGGAATATAAAGGCAGATGGTAACGTGACCGCAAAACACAAGATAGAAAAAACTAGCAGGAGGGTTCTAACAATATTTCCAAAGAAAATCCATTTTGCTTTTGTTTTTGTATGTTTTATTGTGAGTCCGTAAAAGTGGCGTAATACCTTTGACAACATTGTTGACAGCGGTGACCTGGGAGTCAGAGATGCTTCCAGGGGTCTTCCCCATGCTGTTCCCATGTCATTTGAGCATTGTTCCCATCGATTTGGGCAATCTTTAGGCCCTCTGCAGACCGCCGGGGGGTGGGCACCGGAAAAATGCTCGAGTTTCCCATAGACTTACATTGGGCTTGTTACTCGGACCGAGCACTCGAGCATTCCAATTTGCTCGACCCGAGCAACGAGTACCCGAGCATTTTAGTGCTCGCTCATCACTAATCAAGACATAAACAGTGTGATCATATCTATAAAATCTATACATAAATCACTTTCCAAGGTATAACTGTAGCCTATAGACAGTTATCTATTGTGGGAAGAAAAAGATAACAACTCACTACGGATAATATATCCAAACCGACACTGGCATCTAATGTGCGCTGCTGGGGAGATATAAGATGTGCACTCAGTGTTAGGCAGAGAGGGGTGCAAGCTAAACTGGAGAATCCAAATCAAGTCAAATAGCAGGAAATCAGCTGCACTCACACTGAGAATTTTTTTAATGATTGTTTGTATTTATTCGCAGTACAATATTTCACCATAGTACTGGGTAGAAGAATATAGAGCAACAAGTCGTATTTATGTTTCAACCTATTCTGCGAAGCTGGAATTCCAGCGTTGGTGTGAGCTGGAGCGCGTGCTGCGCAGTGCACCCTATGCTTGTGAGTAAAGTAACGAGTTGCAGAATGTTACGTCAATGTCGCAATAGCAGTGACTTCTTTTGTTATGTAGTGGCGATTATCCCCTTAACCCCTTAAAAGCCCAAGATGTACTAATACATACCTGCGCCCTGGGCTTTAAGAGCCAGGTACGTATTAGTATGCCCTGTTGATTTTGCCCGCACACAGGCTATGGGGGCACGATCGCCGCCGGGTGTCAGCTGATTGTCACAGCTGACACCCGGTGCTATGTGCTGGGAGTGGTCCCGCATCACTCCCGGCACATTAATCCCCGCAATGCTGTGATCGAAGTCGATCACAGCATGACGGGGTCAAGGGGAGGTGATCGCAATACTCACCTCTCCTGACGGCGTCCAACACTGTCTGCCGCGGTTTCCCGGATGTTGCCATGATGACCCGATGTCGTCATGACAACATCCGGGTCACCAGACAGTAGGAAGATACTTTGGTCATGCGCAGTGCATGACCAAAGTATCTTCTGCATCTGCAGCGCTGACAGCCCGAATAGCACAGGGATGGTGCTCTATCCCTATGCTATACAGGCAATAAGGCTGCAAAAAGTGAAAGTCCCATAGTGGGACAAAGTATAAAAGTAAAAAAAGTGTTAAGAAATGAAAAAAAAAATTCTAAAAATATAAAAAAGAAAATAAAAAAAATAATCCACCAAAAATAAAAATATAATGTACCCATCAATAAATATTATTATGAAAAAAAAAACAATAAAAAAACACATATTTGGTATCGGCATGTCCAAAACAACCTGACCTATAAAACTGTCTCACTAGTTAACCCCTTTAGTGAACACGGTAAAAATAAATAAAAATTGAAGCAAAAAACAATACTTTATAATCATACCCCCAAACAAAAAATATGGAATAACACGCGATCAAAAAGACGAATATAAATAAAAATGGTACCGCTGAAAACATCATCTTGTCCCACAAAAAACAAGCCACCATTCAACTCCATCAGCCGAAAAATAAAAAAGTTATAGCTCTCAGAATAAAGAGATGCAAAAAAATCTTTTTTTCTATAAAATAGCTTTCATTGTGTAGAAGCGCCAAAACATAGAAAACCAATAGAAATGTGGTACCGCTGTAAACATACTGACCCGAAGAATAAAGCTACCTTATCAATTTTATCACACGCGGAGCAGCATCAAAAATGTCACGTGTCTGAAAATGATACTAATAAAAACGTCAACTTGTCCCGCAAAAAACAAGCCATCGCATGACTCTGTCGGCCAATATATGGAAAAATTATAGCTCTCAAAATATTTCAATGCAGAAACTAGATTTTACAAAAAAATGCGTCTTTTAGTGTGTGACAGCTGTCAATCATAAAATCTTGATATGATTCTGGTATCGCTGTAATCGCACTGACCCGAAGAATAAAGTCGTCTAATCACTTATACCGCATGAGGAACGGTGGAAAAAAATAAACTATAGGGTTAGGGTTAGGGTTGTGCTAGGGTTAGGGTTGGGGTTAAGGTTAGGGTTGGGCTAGGGTTGTGGCTGGGGTTAGGGTTGGGGTTAAAGTTGGGCTAGGGTTAGGGTTGGGGTTAGGATTGGGCTAGGATTAGGGTTGGGCTAGGGTTAGGGTTGGGGTTGTATTAGGGTTGGGATCTTTTTCAAAAGTAAAAAAAAAGATGACGATATGGCGACTAGTGTTGAGCGCAAGTGCTCGCTACTTGAGTTTGCATCGGGTGCTCGGGTGCACTGAGTATCACGGGTGCTCGAGTGACATGCTCGAGTCTCCGCCCCATATGCTTCGCGGCCAAAAAAAACTTGTGTGGATTGCCTGTCATGCACACGCGATCCCTGCATGTTTTTTTCGGGTGTCTAATAACCGTCAAGCATGCGGGTGGGGACTCGATCATGTCACTCAAACATGTGCGATACATGGTGCATACCTGAGCACCCGATGCAAACTCAAGTAGAGAGCACTTGCGCTCAAGACTAATGACAACTTAATTCAATATGATGACCTAATGTTATCAAATTCTGTGTCGTACCTCTGGGTTTAAAATGTTCACTATACCCCTTGATAAAATCCTTGAGTGGTGTAGTTTCCAAAATGGGGTCACTTGTGGGGGGTTTCCACTATTTAGGCACATCAGCGGCTCTCCAAATGCGACATAGTATCCGCTCTCAATTCCAGCCAATTTTGGGTTCAAAAAGTTACACTGTGCGCCTTCCCTTCTGAACTCTGCCGTGTGCCCAAACACTATATTTTCCCCACATATGGGGTATTGGCGTACTCAGGAGAAATTGCACAAAAGTTTTTGGGATCCATTTTCTCCTCTTACCCTTGTGAAAGTAAAAAAATTGGGGCTAAAACATAATTTTTGTGGAAAAAGTTTGATTTTTTTGTTTTCATGGCTCCATGTTATAACCTTCTGTAAAGCACTTGGGGGTTCAGGGTGCTCACCACACATCTAGATAAGTTCCCTGAGGGGTCTAGTTTCCAAAATGGTGTCACTTTTTGGGGATTTTCACTGTTTAGGCACATCAGGGGCTCTCCAAATGCAACATGGAGTCCGCTAATTATTCAAGCAAATTTTACATTCAAAAAGTCAAATTGCGCTCCTTCCCTTCCGAGCCCTGCCATGCACCCAAACAGTGGTTTTCCCCCACATATGGGGTATCTGCTCAGGGGGAATTTCATAACAAATTGCATGGTGCAATTTCTCCTGTTATCCTCATGAAGCACCTGCGGGTTAAAAGTGCTCACCACACATCTAGATAAGTTCCCTGAGGGGTCTAGTTTCCAAAATGGTGTCACTTGTGGGGGGTTTCCACTGTTTAGGTACATCAGGGGCTCTCCAAATGCAACATAGCGTCCGCTAATTATTTAAGCAAATTTTACATTCAAAAAGTCAAATGTCGCTCCTTCCCTTCTGAACCCTGCCGTGTGCCCAAACAGTATTTTTTCCACAAACATGGGGTATCTGCTCAGGGGAAATTGCACAACAAATTTTGTGGTCCATTTTTTCCTGTTACCCCTGCGAAAATAAATAAAATTGTGCCTAAAGTAACATTTTTGTGAAAAAAGTTAAATGTTAATTTTTTTCTTACACATTCCAAAAATTCCTGTGAAGCACCTGAAGGGTTAATAAAGTTCTTGAATGTGGTTTTGAGCACCTTGAGGGGTGCAGTTTTTAGAATGGTGTCACTTTTGGATATTTTCTGTCATAAAGACCCCACAAAGTGACTTCAAATGTGATGTGGTCCTTAAAAAAATGGTCTTGTAAATTTTGTTGGAAAAATGAGAAATCGCTGGTCAACTTTTAACCCCTATAGCTCCCTAATAAAAAAAAGTTGGTTCCAAAATTGTGCTGACGTAAAGTAGACATGTGGGAAATTTTATTAATTAACTATTTTGTGTGACATATCTCTCTGATTTAAGGGCACAAAAATTCAAATTTTGAAAATTGCTAAATTTTCAAAATTTTCAACAAATTTCCATTTTTTTCACAAATAAACACAAGTGATATCGAAGAAATTTTACCACAATCATGAAGTACAATATGTCACGAAAAAAAAAATATCAGAATCAGCGGGATCTGTTGAAGTGTTTCAAAGTAATTACCTCATAAAGTGACAGTGGTCAGATATGTAAAAATTGGCCTGGTCATTAACGTACAAACCACCTTGGGTTGTAAAGGGGTTAAAGCCCAGAAAAGGAGTTTAATTGCAGTTGTTAAGAAGGCGTATAAGTTATATTTTGGAGATAAACCGTCCCTGGCCACATTCACTTGTCCTCGTGTTTGTGGTTAGGCGGACCTTCCAAGTAAGTGCACTGGGGATGGCACGCGTAATGTTGTGGGACCCGCGCTTGTGGAAGCCGGAGACGATATCGGGAGAAATAGTGGCGGTTGGGGACCGAGTATGGACACCCGGCCGCCGCCATGAGGCTGTGGAAGGCTTCCGTCTCCATGAGCCTAAAAGGCCACATTTCAAGGCATTTGTGGCAGTTGAGTATTGCGGCCTGTGGGTGGGTGGCTGGCTGCATACTTGCGCTTGCATTCCAAGTGACATAAAGCTAAGGAGATGGATGGCCTCATCATCATCTCAACCTGCAAGGTTTACGCTCTGAACTCTCCTGATGGAGAAGCCAGGGCCCACCAGAGGATTCTCTGGTTCTCTGGTGGGCTCGTCCAACCCGGCTTAGAAGCAGCCCTGGCTAAGAAAAGTGTGTGGGAAGGTTCCCGGACACTCTATGGCCGTTTTTTTTTTTTTTACTGTGGACTGGCTCCGTACTGTCCCTGGTGACATTCACTTGTCCATGTGTTTGTGGTTAGGTGGTCTTTCCCAGTAAGTGCACTGGGAGGGCACGGGTGTGTCAGAGGTGACAGACAGTCGCCCTGAAGTTGGTTGCAGGAGATCTCTACTTTTGGCATTACAGACATCCTCTTAAAGACTGTCTTTAGGACCTAGCGTCTACCCCCCCCTCTGGCTAATTAACTCCCTGGCCTGGGTGTATAAATACCTGGTGTGTTCTAGAGGGAGGTTCCGGCAATATTCATTATTTATTGTGAAGGCTTAGCAAGAACAGTACCTTTTCCTCTCTGGAGCTTGAGGACATGTTTGTCTGGAGGCATTTAAACCTAAGCACTTTTCCCCTGTTTGTCCTTCCTTGTTGTCTATAGTGTTTAGTGGAGACCGACTAGTGCTCATCTCCTCCCTTCTCTAGCTTGAGCCAAACACCAGGAAAAGACAGGGCGTGGTACAAGTGCTGAGATTGGTTAAGAGCCAATACAGGGGCGTTAGGGGAGACAGGGTGAAGCTAGATAAACCTAGGAGGTCTCCACTTTCCCTGCTTTCCCTAGAGTCTGGGCTCCCTTTCCCTCTTCCCTTTGTGTTGCACTAAGTCTTTCCCACACCTATCGTGACAGGGGAGGGCATGGGTAATGTTCTTCGACGCGCACTTGTGGAAGGCAGAGACGATACCGGGAGAAATAGTGGTGGCTGGAGAGCGAGTATGAACACCTGGCCGCCGCTGCCATGAGGTTGTGGAAAGCTTCCATCTCCATGAGCCTAAGAGACAACATTTCAAGTGCAAGCAGTCCAGAAATATAGCAGTTTAGTATTGCAGCCTGTGGGTTGTTAGGTGGTTGGCTGCATACTTGCTCTTGCATCCCAAGCACTGTAGTAGGGACAACTGAATGCTGCGAGGGGACAAGGACGAGGACATTGATGGTTGCAAGTCTGCAATGACAGGTGCAGGGCGGGAGGCATCTTTGCATGCGCCATGGACAGGGGATTGGTGTGCACGCACAACAGCGGAAGAGTCAGTGGTGTCATCCTCAGATACTGTTTCTGGAACTTGGTGTTTGGCCCAGTAGGTCGGGTGCTTTGCTGTCATGTGCCTGAGCTGGTGGTGGTCAGGCTGGTAGTTTTGGTGCTCTTGCTGATGCTGGCCTGGCAGAAGTTGCAAATGGCTTTTTTGGGGTTATCTGAACAGTCTTTAAAAAAGAACCAGACTCAGGAAGACCTAACAGTTGTACAGGTAACTTCTGTCTTGTTGGTGTTTCAGGGAGCAGTTGCCCGCCTGGTGTCTGTGGCCACCACACTGTTTGTTCCTGCCTGCTGTGGTGATACGCCTCCCTCCCCCTGTGTGCTGCTGTCCTCGCTCTACATGTCCCTTTGCCAGTTTGGCTCATTGACTTCATTGTCTACCGCTTCTTCTTCCATTTCCGCACCCTGGTCCTCCTCCTGACTTTCTGTCCATTGCGTTTCATCATTATCCACCTCTTGCGACAGTAATTGCACTTTCCCACCATCACCTTCAGGTGACCATGGCTGCTCAAATCACTAGATCTGATCTTGTGTTGTCCTGCTCGAAGCTGGCCGGTCGAGAGGCCCGAATCTATCGATGGAAAAGTTAACAGCTCTTGGGGTAACCCTGGACTCTAATCTCTCCTTCAAACCACATGTCCAAGCTCTTTCCACTTCCGAGCGGGCCGATTGAGAGACCAGAATCTATAAATGGAACAATGAACAAAACAGCTCTTTGGTCTCAGAGCACTCGGAATGGTGGGAGGAAGGAGGATCAGGGTGAGGAAAATTCCGACTTCAAGTAAATAAAATCTCCCTGATCCGCACATTCCTCAGTTACTAATCTACAAAAACACTAGTGCACGTCCTCATCATCTCCCCTCTCGACGACTGCAACCTCCTGCTCTGTGGCCTCCCTTCAAACACTCTCGCAGTCCTCCAATCTATTCTAAACTCTGTTGCCTGACTAATCCACCTGTCCCCTCGCTATTCCCTGGCCTCTCCTCTCTGTCAATCCCTTCACTGGCTCCCCATTGCCCAGAGACTCCAGTTCAAAACCTTAACCTTGGCATGCAAAGCCATCTACAACCTGTCTCCTCCATACATCTGTGACCTAGTCTCCCGGTACTTACCTGCATGCAACCTCCAATCCCCAAAAGATCTCCTTCGCTACTCCCCTCTTATCTCCTCTTCCCACAATCGCATACAAGATTTTTCCCGTGCATCCCCCCTTCTCTGGAACTCTTTACCCCACCATTTCTGGCTCTTGCCTATTGTTGAAACCTTCAAAATGCACCTGAAGACCCACTTCTTGCGACCTGTGTACAACCTGCAGTAACCCTTGCTCCATCATACCGCTGGATGACCATCTCTATCCTCACCTACTGTATCCTCACACATCCCTTGCAGCAGGGTCGGACACTGACTGCTTGGGGCCCCTGTGCAAGAAATGTGTCTGGGCCTCACGCCTTTTATGGCGACAAAGCTGCAGATACATATATAGCCACATACACATATATACCTCTTACATAGCCTCCTTTATTATGTACATTGCCATCCCTTATTACACAGTGCCCTCTCTTGTTATGTACAGCACCGTCCTTTACATATTGGATCATTTATAGCCCCCTGTCTTTATTACATAGCATCCTCTCTTGTTAGATATATAATGCAATAATGGCTGATGAAGCAAGGGAAAGCTTCTTTTCTACTAGAGGAGCTGATGGACTGGTCTACTGGTCAGATGCTGCCCCATCAGCAGTCATTATATATCTGACAATAGACGACTATTTAATAAAGAAAGGGCGCTGTGACTGACAAAAATAACAATAATACGCTATGTAAAGGACAGCCTTGTACATAACAGCAAAGGAAGCTATATAATAACAGATGGCACCATATATAACTAGAGAGGATGGTAAGTAATAAGGGAGGGTGTTATACATGATAAAAGAGGAAACTATATAACTAAGGATGGCGCTATACATAATAAGTGAGCATACTATATACTAAGGGACTGTGCTATACATAATAAGGCTACATTCCTGCATCTGTGTGCAGTGTCAGTGTGCTGCCTGCTTTTACAGACCCATTGAGCATGTCCTATTCTAATCCTCAAAATTCAGATCAGAACTGGACATTCTCTGACCCTCACAAATCTCAATCTCAGATCCGTGATTTTCCTGGATGTGTGAATGGATCTAAAACCCCTGGCAAAAATTATGGAATCACCGGGCTCAGAGGATGTTCATTGAGTTGTTTAATGTTGTTGAAAAAAAGCAGATCACAGACATGGCACAAAATTAAAATCATTTCAAATGGCCACTTTATGGCTTTAAGAAACACTAAAAGAAATCAAGATAAAAATGTGGTACTCAGTAAAGGTTTTTTCATACCAAGAAGAGGGAAAAAATTATGGAATCACTCAATTCTGAGGAAAAAATTATGGAATCACCCTGTAAATTTTCATTTCCAAAACTAACACCTGCATCAAATAAGATCTGCTTGTTAAAAAGGAGTGATCACACATTGGAGAACTGTTGCACCAAGTGGACTGACACGAATCATGGCTGCAACACGAGAGATGTCAATTGAAACAAAGGAGAGGATTATCAAACTCTTAAAAGAAGGTAAATCATCACACAATGTTGCAAAAGATGTTGGTTGTTCACAGTCAGCTGTGTCTAAAATCTGGACCAAATACAAACTACATGGGAAGGTTGTTAAAGGCAAACATACTGGTAGACCAAGGAAGACATCAAAGTGTCAAGACCGGAAACTTAAAGCATTATGTCTCCAAAACAGGAAATTCACAACAAAACAAATGAGGAACGAATGGGAGGAAACTGGAGTCAATATCTGTGACCGAACTGTAAGAAACCGCCTAAAGGAAATGGGATTTACATACAGAAAAGCTAAACAAAAGCCATCATTAACACTTAAACAGAAAAAAACAAGGTTACAATGGGCTAAGAAAAAGCAGTCGTGGACTGTGGATGACTGGATGAAAGTCATATTCAGTGATGAATCTGGAATCTGCATTGGGCAAGGTGATGATGCTGGAACTTTTGTTTGGTGCCGTTCCAATGAGATTTATAAAGATGACTGCATGAAGAGAACATGCAAATTTCCACAGACATTGATGATATGGGGCTGCATGTCAGGTAAAGGCACTGGGGAGATGGCTGTCATTACATCTTCAATAAATGCCCAAGTTTACATTGATATTTTGGACAGTTTTCTTATCCCATTAATTGAAACGATGTTTGGGGATGATGACATCATTTTTGAAAATGATAATGCATCCTGCCATAGATCAAAAACTGTGAAAACATTCCTTGAAAGAAGACACATAAGGTCAATGTCATGGCCTGCAAATAGTCAAGATCTCAATCAAATTGAAAATGTTTGGTGGAAGTTGAAGAAAATGATCCATGACAAGGATCCAACCTACAAAGCTGATCTGGCCACAGCAATCAGAGAAAGTTGGAGCCAGATTGATGAAGAATCCAGTTTGTCACTCATTAAGTCCAAGCCTCAGAGACTGCAAGCTGTTATTAAAGCCAGAGGTGGTACAACAAAATACTAGTGATGTATTGGAGTGTTCTTTTGTGTGTTTGTTTTTCATGATTCCATAATTTTTTCCTCAGAATTGAGTGATTCCATAATTTTTTCCCTCTGCTTGGTCTGAAAAAAATTATCCTTACTGAGTACCACATTTTTTATCTTGATTTGAAATGACTTTAGTTTTGTGCCATGTCTGCGATCTGCTTTTTTTCAACAACATTAAACAACTGAATGAACATACTCCAAGCCCGGTGATTCCATAATTTTTGCCAGGGGTTGTATATATAGAGAGAGAGAGAGTGTACATGCCCGAATAGGTTCCCATTCTCAATAGGTGCCCATATCCCATAAGATAAATATAAGAAAAACAGAGGCGAATGAGATCCAAAGGATCGGAACCCACATCACATCAAATAGAACTTTATCACTGAGAAATTAAACACCTCGTCTGATGGGACAGATGTTACAAAGGTAAGTGACCTAAAAGAAGAAGAAGAAATCCAGCAATGCAGATTCAGCGCAAGGTGCATCACACTAAGGGAATACTGCAGCATTGTTACGCCTAGGAAGTGAGGGAGCAGTATCAGAATATCATTAGAAAATGCCGCAGGTAACCCAATGTCGAGATCACTCCACTCCTAACCTAATTGCACACGGACATTTCACACAAATGTGAGAATGCAGCCTAAGGGATTTTACATATAACATTATCACTCCAAGTCAGACAGTGCAGATACAGAAAAATATTTACATCCAGGCACTTACCGATGATGTCTCATCTGATCACAGTCGGTTTCTGCTGCTTCTTCTCTATCTGGTGAGACCTTTGTGTCGACATCTCCCAGCCATGACTTGTCTTGTCAGGATCATCTCCAGCCTAGCAAATACCAAGGTCACATATATTGTATACATACATGTGTCTCCCCCACACTGCGCCCCTGAATACAGATATGTACCCCCCCATTAATATACTATTAGCCATGCACCAATCAAAATATAAAGTGAAAAGCAGCACTGTGCCCCCCATAAACTATAATCTCCACCGGCCAATAATATAAATGATTCAGTCTTTGTGACTCCCCCCAATTAACTGTAAGGCTATGTGCACACAGAAAATATACAGTACAAGCAAAGTGAAACCCCCATCATTGCTCTCTACCAGCACCCCGATCATAGCTCTGTCCCATCACCCCATCATTGCTCTGTCTCAGCACCCCCGTCATTGCTCTCCCCCAGCACCCCCATCATTGCTCTCCCCCAGCACCCTCATCATTGCTCTCCCAATCATCTTCATCATTGCTCTCCCCATTCTCATCATAGCTTAACCCATCCCCACCATCCCCATCATTGCTCTCCCCAGCCCCATCATTGTGCTACTCAGCCCCATCATTGCTCTCCCCATCCCCACCATCCCCATAATTGCTCTACCCAGCCCCATCATTGCTTTCCCCATCCCCACCATCCCCATAATTGCTCTCCCCATCCTCATCATTGCTCTCCCCATCCCCACCATCCTCGTCATTGCTCTCTCCATTCGCACCATTGCTCTCTCCAGCCCCATCATTGATCTCCCTAGCCCCATCATTACTCTCCCCAGCCCCATCATTGCTTACTCCAACCTCAACATTGCTCTCCCCAGCCTCATCATTGCTCACCCCAGCCCCATCATTGCTTTCCCTAGCCCCATCATTGCTCTCCCAAGCCCCATCATTGCTCTCCCTAGCCCCATCATTGCTCTCCCAGCCCCATCATTGCTCAACCCAGCCCTGTTATTACTCTTGTTTCAGTATAAAAAAAAACACACACACAACTTACCTCTCAATCAGCTCCCCTGCAGCATCCTCCTTGTCTTCGGTAACTTTCTCCCTGACACAGGCCCACGCTGCATGATGATGTCATCAAGCAGTGCGGGCCTGTGTCAGGGAGGAATTACCGAGCAGGAAGGTGAGGCTCTGCTGCCATATTCCTCCTGTCAGCAGCGGAGCTGGAGGGATTGCTCCCTGTTCACCGCATATGATGAGGGCAATCTGGCCATGGGCCCCCAGAACCTGGGGCTCCAAGAAGCAGGCCAGATTGCTCTCATCATGAGCCACCTGGCAAGGGACCCCACACTGCTGGGCCCCGGTGCAGTTGAACTGGCTGCAAGGTCTGCCCCTGCCTTGTAGACTGTGAGCCCTCGCGGGCAGGGTCCTCTCCTGTACCAGTCGTTGTCACATTTTTGTTCAAGATTATTGTAATTGTTTTTGTGATATATACCCCTTTTTAACATGTAAAGCGCCATGGAATAAATGGCAATAAAGTTATAATAATAATGTGGTCCAGACTCACATCTACTGAGACTGGACCATGTGGAACACAGAGTGGTGGTGGTGGTGGCAAACTGACTGGTATCTTTATCTGCTATCCAACCAACAACCTTTTCACACTGCTCTGGCTTTAACAGTGGTGTTCCACGGCCCCCTAGAAATTGGGACAGGAAGGTAATTCGACATGACGTGGGTGTTTGTTGTGCTCCCTCAGCAGGCACAGTTTCATCTTGCCCCAGGCCTCTGCGTGCACTATCACCATCACCATTGTTATGGTTAATTTTTTAATATCTAGATATCATTATTAATTTAGAAAAAAAAAATTATAATTTTGCTATGTCTGAAGTCTGCTTGAGTGTTTTCTGATTTTACATTGTGGAATGTCTAACTAAGATACTTGTTTCCTGTGAAGTCCTTGACAAGAAGGTTTACGCTGGGCCAAGGGAAATGTGTTTGTTACTTATAAGTCTATTTCGGTTTTCTGTTCAATTGCATGTAACAATGAAGTTCTGTTCTGTCTATCTAATAAATATGGTGAGTCTTTGTTGCCAGACCAGAAGACTCTACCTGCTGACAATGCATGTCACATGTATTCTGTCTCTCTTCCTTCATTGATGAAGTGTCTTAATTTGAATCTCACTGGCAATGTGAAACCCCTTTGCTGTCTATTCCAAACTTCTCCTTAAAACAAAGAGGATCTCCGTAGCAGTACATGGTGCCTGAAACCTGGGATTGTCATAACCGGACCTCCACTGGACCCGTCAACAAGAATCTCTCTGGGAATTACTGAATAAGATCCGCGGTAAGTAATACCTTGTATTACTACTAATTCAGTACTACCTAGAGGGCTCCAGGACGGGTAATTGGTGGTCCTAACAAGACATTCATTTTTGAACCCTTGCCAGTGATTGAATTTGTTGTCTTATATGTTTGAATGTGGTTTTTAGGTGTATTATTGACGATTGAATGACGGTTGAATGCTAATTGAGTGAGGTGACGAGTAACCAACCTTGCCCAACGTGTCGGGATTACTCACCTCCACAGTTCTTCTGTATATTTCAGGAGTCGGAGGATTGTTTTATGTTGTGTAAGGTAGCGCTATTCATCACGCTGAGGGCACTCGCTTCACCGGGTCAATCAAAGCACACATGCAACGTTTTTCCGGTAATTCACAGTACAGCAGTTTATTATATCTCATAAACCGCTCATAACATAGTCCATCTCAGTGGCTCGCCAACATGTTACACATAATATCACAGAGCCTTTCTAGTGACAGACATGCCCAATTGGCTCAAGATACAGCCTTCAGCAAGGTAACAATATTAATGTCCACATCAAGCAGCGTTTTTACCTTTGCCGGGTCGTAGCTGCTTCAGTCAGCTCGATTCTGCCACAGCTGTGGCTTTAAGGCTTCCCAGATGGGGCCTCCGGGAAACGTACTTTCAAAGGCTACTGGTATCTCAAACACAGGGGGATCCAGCCTCTGCCTTCCAGGCTAGTGGAGTCCCACACAGGGACCAGGCCTCTCGCCCTCCAAGGCTACTGGTATCCTAAACACAGGGGGATCCAGCCTCTGCCTTCCAGGCTTCACCAGGCCTCTCTTTTTAGGCCTCACCAGGCCACTCTTTCTCTCCCTGTTTCAAAACCACCAGGGTTTATATATCCTTTTGTGCACACAGGACCTGTGATGATGTCACAGTCACGTGATCAGTCACCTGAGGGGGAGGTAAATGGTCAGCTAGAACACACCCCCTGGACATTCTACCAATGCAGCAAGCTGCTGCATTACAGTTGGTTGTTTAGTCTACGTCATAAATGTCTGGTATGATATTGTAAACTATGAGGATCCTTGAATATGGGACTGAATGATTTTTGATTGACCAATTAGGGACTACAGTCCCTGCTTGATAAGGGATCTCGTTAGGTGTGTTCCTTCACATGTGGTGGAGAGGAAAATCGGTCCGTATGAGGATCAGGGAAGTGTGATTGCCTATAACAGAGGAATCCTTCACGGTAAGGTAGTACTCTGAGGGTATTGAATTCCCCTGTAAATTGATAAGGGCACCCTCAAGAAAGGGGTAACTGAATGCAGTTTTTAGACTGAATACAGCAGTGGGATTAATATCAGCGATTGTGCAGTGTGCATTGAATGATTGATGTATTATTAAGTCAATTTTGATGAATCAGAATCGTTGTCCTCAGTGTCTGTGTTCTGCTTTGTATAAGCTCAAGAGAGGGAAAATCATAGTAGCTGAAGTTCTTGCTTAGCCTGTATACCCAGACTGGGAAACATATAGTATAAAAAGTAACACTTATTGCTGATATAATTGTCACGCAGTGCATTTACAAGGTGTAGAAGGAAAACCTTTGAACTAGGAAATGTTATATGATCATGCAGAAATAATCGCAATAGGAGGTGGAGCAGTAGGCTTGGTATTGTTATTAGTTTGGTTGTGTGTAAGAATCTCCCTAGCTCACAGGGCTGGAAAATCTGTGTTAGTACTTCCTTAAAGATCTGTCTTCCGAGGCTAAGAGGAGACTGGGACAGGATCAGATCCGTCTTTCGAGGATCAGAGGAGACTGGGATGGGATCAAATTTAGAGTCTGAGGGGCTCTAGGTGTGTGTAAGAGAGTTCTGCGGTATCTCTGGCACAGTGGTTGCAGTCATGGGGACTGGCCACAGTAAGGAATTGACTAACCTAAAGTGCGTGGCCCCAGTTCCAGCATGTAAGATAGTGGAGAGACTGAAAGGGAAAGAAGCAGTAGAGGGATGTGAAATAATACTGAAGAAATTTGGTATGGGAAAGTGGGGAAATTTGGAAGAGAAGGAAAGGGAGAAATATATCTGCAATTGGGAAGGATGGTTGAAGGATAAAAACAAACTAGAGCAGGCTAGGATATGATTAGAAATAGCAAAACGTCTCTCAATGAGTGAACATAAATCAGAGGAAACCAGGCATGGAACTGTCTATGTAATCTATGATAGTTTGAAATACTCTCAAACCCCTGTAGTCGCTGTACCTGATGTAAATTCTGCACCCCCTTCAGCACCCCCGCCTTATGCTGGGTTAATGGCATGGACTTGCAGACATTGTGGTCATCAGAATTCCCCTAGGGTTAATTGTTGCAGGTCCTGTGGGTCTTCACACCCAGGGACAACACCCAGGGTGCCTCTGTTCCCTATGAGGACCACTAGTCATGTACAGTTTCAACCTCCTAGGATGGTTGATAATGTTCAGGTACACGATCCCCCCCAAGTATGGTCAATAGAAACATATTGGCCTTGGTCCCCCAGTGAACTTATTGTCCTCGCAACACAGCTCCAAGATCCCCCCCAAAAAAACCTTAACATTTAGAATGCTCCTCCAGTGTGTTCAGGAGGCATATCGGGCCACATGGGATGATCTAGTTTCTGTCATTGTGCAGAAAGGCAGTGACCCCTTACTTATGGAAATTACTCAGATGCTGCCAGGCCAGGAACCAGCCATTAAAAATACATCAGAGTCACGTCGGGTGTTTATACAAAGGATGCAAAACTGGGCACGGGCAGAGCAGGATAAAAAACTAGATCTGTTACAAACTGTAGTACAGGATAAGGCTAAGTCAGTCTCAGAATATGCCTCTGTATTAGAACAAACATGGTTGGATTTTGGATATGAGCATAATGATGATAAGGATTGCAGATTATTGTTGCAGTGTTTTATGAATGGTTTTAAACCTATGGTTCAGACTGCAGAACACACTAGTCGCCCGGAGTGGCGCAATATGCAATGGGTTGATTTAAAGGAAATAGCTGCTGAACTACAAAGTATGTCAAAGAAAAGGGTTAACTTGGCTCCTGTGCAGCCCAGGAAGGGAAGATGGGGGGGAGAGGAGGAACTAACCACCAAATAGAGATTACAGCAATGTAGAATGTTGGTCTTGCCGGCAAAAAGGACATCTATCCATCAAATGTCCCGCAAACTGGCAATCAAGATTTCTCCCTCTGCCCCGTTGTCACCCCCCAGGGACCCACACTCACTGTCCCCGTGTCCCTGGGGGAGGGACAAACTATTTCATTCATGGTAGACACTGGAGCAGCCCGTACAGTATTAATGCAAGACCATGTTCCTGAGGACATTTTGTCCCCCGACTATGTGCCTTGTGAAGGGGTAGAGGGACGACTTACTAAATTACAAATGACTCATCCTCTCCGGTTAAATTTGCATAACTCAATTTCAATTGTAACCCAGGTTTTAGTTTCCCCTGATGTGCCTTTTAATTTGTTGGGAACAGATGTGTTGCAGAAAATTGGGGCCTGGATAGAATTCTCTCCAAATGGCCCCAAGATGACCACCCCCCTGGATGATGACACATTGTGTAGTCTTCTATCCCTAACAATTCCCACAGTTCTAGACAATACAGACTCTAAGCCTCATTCCCATCCTGTTTGGCTTGAGGATATACCCAGTCAATTGTGGGCATGTAGCAAACTTGATGTGGGAAAACTACCCATCCCTCCGGTGACTGTAAAACTTAAACCAGGTGCCCAACCCCCTTGTATAAAGCAGTATCCTTTAAGTGCTGCTCAGGATGCAACAATACATGAGAATATCCAGGAGCTTTTGTTAAGAAGTCTAGTTATTCCTATAACCTTCCCATTTAATACTCCCTTGTACACAGTCAGTAGCCAATCGTATGGTACATGATCTTAGGGCAGTTAATGCAGTAACTATAGTGGATACTCCACTTGTACCCAACCCCCATGCTCTCCTGAATCAGGTCCCCTCCACAGCCACCTGTTTCACAGTGATTGATCTGGCCAATGCTTTTTTGTCTGTCTTCTTGTCCACAGAGTGTACCTCTTATTTTGCCTTCACCCACAGAGGTGCCCAGTATGCATGGGCAGTCCTTCCTCAGGGAGCTGCTAACTCCCCTTCCTTATTTTCCACATCCCTAAAGACTGTACTCAATAACTGGTGCCCCTTTGATTCATCCACCATACTCTTACAATATGTGGATGACCTTCTCCTTTGCTGCACCACTGACCAGATATGCCACAATGAATCTCAATCTCTGCTGATATTCTTAGCAGAAAATGGGTGCAAAGCTTCAAAAGATAAACTCCAATTGTTTAAGTCCACAATCACTTTCCTTGGGCATTGCATGTCTCCAGGCATTAAACATCTCAGCCCAGGGAGGATTAGGGCTATACTAAAAATACCCCTTCCAAGATCTACCAAGTCCCTTCGGGCATTCTTGGGCCTAGTCCAGTACTGCTGTCTCTGAATACAAAATGCCTCTAGTATTATGGCCCCATTGTTTCAATGCCTCAAAACTGAGCCTTTCACCATTAATTCTGAGACTATTGATGCATTTCACACCCTCAAGCTCACTCTTTCTAACTCACCAGCTCTAGGTATACCGAATTATGACAAGTTTTTTACTTTGTACTGTCACGAACAGGCTGGACATGCGTCTGGTGTCCTTACCCAAGAACATGGTGGTAGGCAGTGCCCTCTAGGGTATTACTCTATAACTCTTGATCCAGTCATTAAGGGTTCTCCTACTTGTGATAGAGCTGTGGCAGCTGCTTCAGAACTTGTTAAAAAGACATAGGACATAGTGTTAGGAAGCCCCCTCACACTTCAAGTTCCTCTTGCTGTATCTGAAATACTTCAACAGGCTAAGACCCGTCACCTCTCAGCATCAATGTTGACAGAATATGAAGCCTCACTCCTTACACCTCCCCATATAACTATCAAATGCTCTAATGTTCTAAATCCGGCTACACTACTACCAGTGGATTTAGAAAAGGGAGGAAAGTATCAGGATGGGGAAGAGGGAGAGATCATGAGCCAAGATTTGCCCCTGTTTTTCAAATTAGCAGATGAGGAAGCTCAGTTTGATATGGCACATGAACATGATTGTCAGGCATTGATGGAAGCTGAAAAAAAGGGCTTGGCAAATATTACTGATGTACCACTCACTAACCCCTCTGATGAGTATTTTGTAGATGGTTCCAGAGCTTGGGACAGTGAACAAGGACGATTCATCACCGGGTATGCAGTTGTCCACAATGGTAAGGCAGTGATACAAGAACCACTCCCCTACAGCATCTCTGCGCAAGAGGCCGAACTTAAATCACTCGCTGCAGCATGTAATCTGGGAAAAGGTAAAGAAATTAATGTATTTTCTGACTCGCAATATGCTTATCGTGTTGCACATGACTTTGGCGCCATTTGGCGAAGCCGTAATTTCTTGACCTCTGCTGGCAAACCTATAAGAAATGCGCAAGCGGTAGAGCAGCTACTCACAGCACTCACCCTTCCCCAAAGGGCAGCCATAGTCAAAGTGTCAGCACACACTCGGGAACAAACTCCCCTTGCAGTAGGGAATGCTTTGGCCGACTGGCGGCTAAGGAAGCAGCACGATTACCTCTGACAGAGACACTGGCTATCGCAAGTGCGGGAACCCCAGGAGACTCAGAGACAGGGAGTGCAGGAAGCCCCCTTTCAAATAAGGAGACATCCCCTGCACCGGTCCCAGTGGCCGTGGACCTCGAACTACTGCAGGTCTTCCAGATCCAGGCTCCCCTCCACGAGCAGAATGCATGGGTCAAAGCGGGTGCCGTACAGTCAGTGTCAGGGGTATGGCAGGTAAACAAACGTATTTGCCTTCCACGCTGCCTGTTCCCCATGATGGCTGCCCTTGCACATTCTCTGGTGCATAACTCAAAGGGTGTTATGTGTGCAGCGGTGCTACAAAACTGGTGTGCCCCAGGGTTCCCGTATACGTCTGCAAACTATGTTCAAGAATGTCTAGTTTGTGCAAAACATAACCCTGGTAGGCCTATTCGAGTCCCACGAAAATGCACACCAAAACCAGATTACCCATTTCAGAGACTGCAGGTGCAGGTGGACTACATACAGCTACTTAAGGTGGGTAATTATGAATACGCCCTGGTATGCATTGACCTTTTCTCTGGGTGGCCAGAAGCTTGGGCGGTGACTAAAGCAAACACAAAAACTACTGCTAAAAAATTGATCAGTGAAGTGGTTTGTAGATATGGGGTGCCCAAAACTATAGAAAGTGACAGAGGAACCCACTTTACTGGGGAACTAATGAAACAAATCATGGTCACTCTTGGGATAGAACAGGCTGTCCATGTTCCCTATCATCCACAAAGTAGTGGGAAGGTGTAAAGTCTCAATGGTACCTTGAAACTAAAAATTCAAAAGTGCATGGAAGAAACACACTTGTCCTGGGTAGATTGCTTGCACATAGCATTGTATTCAGTGAGGACCGCCCCAAGGGGGAGGGAGAAGCTGTCTCCATATGAAATACTGTTTGGTAGTGTCCCTAAGACAGGGTTGTATTTCCCACAGCAGCTGCAGACCTCCTATGTTTCTCTCACTGAATAAGTTCTGGAGTTGCATAAATATTTGACAGTTACTCATAATCGTGTTCTTTCCTCTATCCCAGACCCCAATTGCACTCACACTTTGGTACCTGGAGACTGGGTTGTGGTAAAGAGACATATGAGGAGACCACTGGAGCCCAGATACAGTGAGCCATTCCAAGTGCTGTTAACCACTGCCACTTCAGTCAAGCAAGGACACTTAGATCCACGCCAGCCATTGTAAAAAGATTTTGAACCCCAGCAGCAGCAAAGATGATGACCCTGTTTGTTTGAACTATGGTGATAGCAACCATACCCTTTGCCCTAACTCTCCATGAAGTACTTAAAGAGAACTGGGATAACAAACTGATAAAGCATCACCAAGTCTTACTCCAAGACATGAACTCTAATGACCGTCCTAAGAACTGTTGGATATGCACCCATAGTCCAATATCCTCCAATACTATGCCTTATTTAACTATTCCAGTGGCTTTGAATGAAATGTTTTACTTAAGTAACTACACTTTTCCTATTAGATTAAAAACAACAAAGAAAAAGAAGGCTGTAGGTCTAACTGCAGCTGCTTGGGTGACTGAGCCATGGTCCACCTCTAAGTCAGACTGAAATGCCTTGGGCGACCAGTCGTGTCGACCTCTCCTGTTATCCGAACTTTACCACTTGCAGCAGTATTCAGATAAAATCCAGAGGGTTTACTTTCTCTACAGCTGACTATTCACAGTGTAATGGATCTGCTACCACTACTACGCAGTGTATAGCGGTTGATGCCACTCTCAATCCTAAGCTTCATTGTGTAAATGTCACCTTGCAAAATCTAATATCAAGTTTTACCTCAAATGACACTCAATATCAGGGAAAAATTCTGGAAAAATTAAGCACCACCTTGTTATCTAAATGGATTGCTAGTCTGTTCAACAACACTGTGGTTGGAGCACCAGAGAGTTTATATATTGTATGTGGACATCAGGCTTTCAAGTGGTTACCCAACAATTTCACAGGTGTTTGCACACTGGCCTTTCTGACCCCTTCTACTTTTATAGCACCACATACAAGAGTAGATATTAAAGCAATCCCGCTACAGACACTGTACAGATGAGCTGCAGACGACAAGCCCAGACCAAATGGTAAACCACATCTTGTAGAAATGGGGGTGGCTAACAAATTTTTAGTGTCTTATTCATTTACCCATTCATAATGCAAATGTGGCATAAGTTGGTAGAAGCGACTGATTATCTAGATGACCAGATCTTCCAGATTCTTGACATTCTCAATACATCTAATATTGTACAGAAGCAACTAATTGCAGTTACTAACCAACACACCATAGTGCTAGATTACTTGACTGCTAGCGAGGTCGGGATGTGTCAGATAATAGGCCCTACTTGTTGCCACTACATAGACCCTGCTGGAAATTTACAGGTAAAGACCAAGATAGAGATAGCTAGAGATATGAGGGATGCGTGGATCCAAGAACATCATGTCAACAAAGATTCCTGGTGAAGCGACACTTTCTCATTTCTTAATCCTGTCAATTGGTTCAAGGGTATAGGTGGATGGCTAATGGGTATCCTACAAGGTATTCTACAAATAGGAATTTTGATATTACTAGTGTATATAGTTGCCAGGATTAGTATATTTGCTATTAAGATACTATGCAAGAAAACACGCAAGATTAAGCATCACAGGCCTGCAAAATATAATGACAATTCTCCTATAAACATATATGATGAGATTTACAAGGAAGATATTTGTTGGTGAATGGGATTCGTCCCCTCCAGGCTTTTATAGCATGGGGAAGTAGCTGATGAATAAATTGTTTTGTAAAATAATAAAAAGGGAGGAGTTGTTATGGTTAATTTTTTAATATCTAGATATCATTATTAATTTAGAAAAGACAATTTATATTTTTGCTATGTCTGAAGTCTGCTTGAGTGTTTTCTGATTTTACATTGTGGAATGTCTAAGATACTTGCTTCCTGTGAAGTCCTTGACAAGAAGGTTTACGCTGGGCCAAGGAAAATGTGTTTGTTACTTATAAGTCTATTTCGGTTTTCTGTTCAGTTGTATGTAAAAATGAAGTTCTGCTCTGTCTAGCTAATAAATATGGTGAGTCTTTGTTGCCACACCAGAAGACTCTACCTGCTGACAATGCATGTCACATGTATTCTGTCTCTCTTCCTTCATCAATGAAGTGTCTTAATTTGAATCTCACTGGCAATGTGAAGACCTTTTGCTGTCTATTCCAAAGTTAACCTTAAAACAAAGAGGGTCTCCGTAACACCATAACATCCACCCCATGATGTTCCCATGTCTTTTCAGCACTGTATGAATGTGTCTGATCATGTCTCACACACCTCATGGCCAGATAATGTAGTAAAATGTTAAAATGACATTTACTGGTGAATGCATTTTTCACCGTTGAATGCAAAAACAAATAAAAAATGCTACATGTAAACATAGCCCAAGGTGTGGAGAAGCATTTTTGCTTTTGTATATTTATTTTGCCTTATATACAAGTCATTACCCTGGAAAGGATGTTCCTTAGCATTTTTCCCAGGAAAATCCATTTTGGTTTCATTTTTGTATGTTTTATTGTGAGTCCGTAAAAGTGGCGTAATACCTCTGACAACATTGCTGACAGCAGTGACCTGGGAGTCAGAAATGCTTCCAGGGAGTTTTTCCCATGCTGTTCCCATGTCATTTGAGCACTGTTCCCATTTGGTCAATTTTTAGGCCCTCTTCAGACCGTCAGGGGGTGGGCCGCCTGAAAAATGCTGTAGTCTCCCATAGACTTACATTGGGCTTGTTACTCGGACCAAGCACTCGAGCATTCCAATTTGCTCGACCCGAGCAACGAGTACCCGAGCATTTTTGTGCTCGCTCATCACTAGTTCTGAGAGAACGCTGGCTGCCGGGCATGATAAAACCTCCAAGGTGTGACAGGCATGCTCAGGCCATTCATCCGTTTTTGAAGACCAAAATGTAAATGGGTCAAAATCCTCCCTGATGGTATTCATATTGAGCTCTAGATACTCCTCCACCATACTCTCCAGTCGTTCACCATGTGTTAGACTTGAACTCTGTTGTTCTGGTGCTCGAGCTGGTCTAAAAAATGTGTGAAAGGACTCACAGAAATTGCTTCTGCCACTTACTCTGCTGCTGCTAATGTTTTGGAATTAACAAACTAACGTGCTGGAGGTTGAAAGACTACAGCTGCATTGCACACTGTGTGCCTCACTACCAGGGCCGCCATCAGGGCATTACTGCCCTTACTTGCGTATGGGGCCTAGTGAGCAGAGGGGCCTTATCGGGGCCCTGGTTGCCGCGGGGCCTCCCCCCTCTGCTCACCAGGCCCCAGGGAACTGAAGTTGCATCCTCACTCAGGCACAGGTTCACTTTAAAGCTATTGCTGTGATTGAGTCTTCCCGCACGGCAATAGTAAATGACTGCCAGCCAATCACAGGCCGGCAGCTGACGTCACGTTTCTGGCGTATGATGTCAATTTCGGCCTGTGACTGGCTGGCATCCGCTCTTCACATTAGGAGGAAGGGGCATCGTCGCTGGAGCAGCAGAAAGGTAAGGAGTAGTGTTGAGTGAGCATGCTTGACACTGCTCGGTACTCGCCCGAGCATCTCACTACTCGGGATGTTCGACGAGCTCCGAGCATTTCCGGTTACTCGGGCGGGAGCTCGGGTCTCCGCCCTGCATGTTTGGTGCTCTTTACAGAGCCAATGAACATGCAGGGATTGCCAGCAAGTCACTGTAATGCCGCAGCCATGTTGCTTGTGGGCATTACAGTGATTGGCTGGCAGCACAGTGTCACCTCAAGTATTTAAAACCGGGCGCCGCCATCTTGGACACAGTCGCTCCAGATCAGACAGTGTAGGGTCAGTGCTGCTGAGCTAGGGAGAGATTTATACTGCAAAATAGTTAGTGTAGGGTCTCTAAAGCCTTCCAAATCAAACAAACAGTCCTTCTCAGGACTAATATCCGTCCCAGATATCAGGCAGGCAGGCAGGCTGTATAGGAGACGCAGTGGTTATACCAACAAACACTGCATTACAGTCCTGTGTGCTCTTGCTGGTCAAATTTATAGACTTAGCCCCAGGTCTTAGGGGCCAGGAAAAAAAAATTTTTTTCATCTAAATCCTGTTGTTTGTTTTTTTTCCTCAGTCAGACTGTACAAATTCCCGTTTTATTAACCTTTTGGTATTCCCCACCCCCCAAAAAAAATTGAGTGTGTCTGTGAGTGTTCAGACACAAATATATCAGTTTAAAAGAGTCTGGTGTGGGCCAAAGAACTAGAACTGTGTTTTTCCTCTTCCACGGTTCAAATCTGGGTGTTATCAACCTGCTTGCCTTTTTTCCATAAAAAAAAAAACAGTTTGAGTGTGTCGCTGACTGTTCAGACACCAATATATATATTTTAACAAGTCTGGTATACACCAGGAAATTATAACTGTGGTTTTGCAGTTCCACGGTTCAAATCTCTGTATTATCCACTTTTTTGTAATTTTTGCATTAAAAAAACATTTTCAGTGTCTCGCTGACTGTTCAGACACCAATATATCTGTTTAAAAGAGTCTGGTGTAGGCCAGATAACTAGAACTGTGGTTTTCCTCTTCCACGGTTCTAATCTCCTTTTTATTACCCTTTTGCCATTGATAGTGTGAGTGTAAGCTATTTTACATCATTTACAATGGGCAAGGCGCGTGGCAAGGGACATGGAACTGGACATTCTGGTGATGGTGCGTGCAGAGGATGGGGCCGTGGCCAAGGTGAAAATGTACCACAACCAACAGCCACATCTTCTCGCTCCCAGTTCTTGACTGAATTACTAGGGAAGCACACAGCAGCACCACTATTGCGAACTGATCAGTGTGAACAGGTTATTAATTGGATAGCAGATAATACTTCCCGTCACCTGGGCACCATCACCTCCGGTCCGTCTTCCACATGGTCAAGTGTTAGTAACCGTGAGTCTCGACTGCATACTCCTCCTCACCCTGATGCTCCTTCCTCCCACCATGCCGAGTGTCATCAAACAGCAACTGATCCCACTGTTGGACACTCTGAAGAGCTGCTCACTGGTCCATTTCCATATTTGTGCCTCTCGCCTGCTGCGCTTGAAGTGGTGGAAGAGGAGATCCCATGTAGCGATGGCCAAATATTTGAACAGCCACGGCCACAGGAAGGCGACGCTGGCAATTTGTCACAAGAGGTGGACGATGACGAGACACAATTGCCACGAAGTGAGGAGGAGGACCGTGGTGCAGAAGTGGAAGAGGAGAAGGTGGTGGATGATCTAGTAACTGACCCAATGTGGCAGGGGGACACGCAGAGCAAGGCCAGCACCACACAGGGGGAGGGAGGCAGAGTACTCCAACAGGCAGGAAGAAGCAGTGTGGTGGCCGCAGACAGAAGGTGGGCAACCGTTCCCCGTAAAACCAACACGAGGGACATTGCCAGTACAACCAGAAGGTCTTCCAGAGTCTGGAATTTTTTTTAAAGACTCTGCTGATAACCCCAAAAAGGCCATTTGTACCACCTACCATGCCAGCATCAGCAGGGGTGGCAAAACTACCAGCCTGACCACCACCAGCATGATCAGGCACAAGGCAGCAAAGCACCCGATTTTGTGGGGTGAACCCCAGGGTCAACGACCAGTGTCAGCGGGTGTCACCACTGCTTCTTCTGCTGTTGTGTATGTAAGAGAACCCCCTGCTGTGCTTGCAAGGCTATCCCCTGTCCACACTGCATGCAAAGATACCCCCTCCTCTCAGTCTTCACTTGTTATGGCTGCTTCTCAAGAAACAGCATCAACGTCCACATCCCACTGCAGCGTTCAGTTGTCCATATCCCAGAGCTTTGTATGAAAACGCAAATTCGCATCAAACGCCAAACAGGCCACAGTCCTAAATTCATACATTTCACGACTGCTTGCTTTGGAAATGCTGCCTTTTAAGCTGGTGGAGACCGAATCCTACCGCAACCTTATGGCGGTGGCCATCCCTCGGTACTCAGTCCCCAGCCGACACTATTTTGCCCTGTGTTCCATCCCCGCACTACACAAGCACGTGTCCCAAAACATCTGCCGTGCCCTCAACAACGCAGTTACTGGGAGAGTCCACCTGACAACGGACACGTGGACAAGTGCTTGTGGCCAGGGACGGTACATCTCCCTGACGGCACACTGGGTAAACAAAGTGGAAGCCGGGACCCAGTCGGACCTTGGGACGGAACACATCCTCCCCACACCGAGGATTGCGGGCCCTATGTCAGTCAGAGTTGCCCCCACAGTGTACAGCTCCTGCGCGTCCTCCTCCTCCTCATGTTCAGTCTCCATCTCAGATATCACCACATCAGTTACGAGCTGGAAGCACTGCAGTACTGCCTTCGCCAAGCGGCAACAGGCTGTGCTGAAGCTCATAAGCTTAGGTGAGAAACCTCACACTGCTTGTTAGTTGTGGACAGCTGTGAAAGAGCAGGCAGATCTGTGGCTGACACCGCTGAACCTACATCCAGGCATGGTCATGTGTGACAATGGCCGTAACCTGGTGGCGGCTCTGAGGCGAGGCGAGATCACACACGTACCATGCCAGGCTCATGTGCTTAACCTCGTGGTTCAGTAGTTTCTTAAATTGTACCCCAAATTGCCAGATCTGCTCGTCAAAGTACGCCGCCTGTCAGCTCAATTTCAGAAGTCGGCTACAGCTTCCGCCGCCCTTGCTGTGTTGCAGCAGCGTTTGCAGCTTCCGGCACACCGACTGGTGTGTGATGTCCCCACACGTTGGAACTCTACCCTCCACATGTTGCAAAGGATTTGTGAGCAGAAGAGAGCAGTTGTGGAGTACCAGCTGCAATAAAGCCGTCGATAATAAGGTCAGACTCCACACATAAGACCTCAGGAGTGGACCTGGATGTCTGACATATGTACCATCCTGACAAACTTTGAGGAGTCCACAAAGATCGTGAGTTGCGATGATGCCATCATTAACGTCAGCATCCCGCTTGTCTGTCTTTTGCAACGCTCTCTGCAGAGAATTAAAGAGGAGACATTGCAGCCAGAGCATGATGAGATGGATCAAGAAGCTGTAGTGGGTGATTACACACAGCCCAGCCTCATCTCATCCCAACGTGCATTAGGGGACAATGAGGGAAAGGAGGAGGAGGAGGAAGAACAGGAGCTGGTATCATGCGCTGTAGACGGTAGTACCTGTTCAACTGTCATACCGTCGTTTCAGCGTGGGTGGCCTGAGGACAGGGAGGAGGAGGAGAGCATGGTCTGTCGTCATCTTGGTGAGGACACGGAAGTCTTGCCCGTTACCAGTCTGGCACGCATGGCTGACATTATGTTACGCTGCCTTAACCGTGACCCTTGTGTTGTCAAAATGTTGGGTGACAGTCATTACTGGTTGGTGACACTTTAGAGCCCCGCTACAAGGAGAACTTTCACTCTCTTATTCCTGAGGTGGAGAGGTCTACAAAAATAGGGCAGTACCAGAATGCCCATGCTGCAGGACTGTTAAAAAAATTCCCATCTGAACACGCTAGCAGCAGAGGTCACAGTTCATTGCCCAACAAAGGCATACAGGCGAGAGAGACGCAACTCCAATGTAGCAGAGGCAGGGGAACACTGTCAACGTTCTGGGACAGTTTTGTGAGACCCGCCCAGCTTACAGGTCCTGAGGCGCGGGGTACTCTCACAAGAAGTGGAAAGTTTAAAAAGATGGTGAGGGAGTACCTTGCCGACCGTACCAGCGTCCTCCGTGATTCCTCTGTGGATTTTAATTATTGGGTATCCAAGCTGGACACTTGGAATGAACTCGCTCTGTACGCCTTGGAGGTCCTGGCCTTCCCTGCCGCTAGCGTGTTATCGGAGCGTGTTTTTAGTGCCACTGGGGGAATTATAACTGATAAGCACACTCGCCTGTCAACTGACAATGCTGACAAGCTGACCCTTATCAAAATGAACAAGGGCTGGATTGGGCCAGACTTCTCATCACCACCAAATGACAGCAGAGTAACATAAAGTCAAATCCACTGTGTTGTTTCTGGAGGTTTATTCCCATGCACCGCTTCACACCCACACATGGGTATACACTTCCTCATTTCGGCTGTTTTTTGCTCTTCTCCTTATCCTCAGCCTCCACCACCACTATACCACCAGGGTGACCGTGGTCCGTGTTGCCAGCATTGCAAGTTCCTCCGTCCTAATTTTTGGCAGCTTTTGCTTGGAAGGCATAGGCAAAGACTATGGGAGAACCACTCCCCAATAATGGAAATAATGTTTTTAATATGCTGTACTGCATGGCTCTTGTAAGGGGCAATAAAATCGTCTTGTTAAGCTACTGTGACCTCCACGTCTCTTCATCGGGGCATTTTTATTGTCGTTTTATTCCACTGCGACCTCCACCACTCTTCCAAGGGACATTAAAACTGTCTTGTTAAGCTACTGCGACCTCCACGTCTCTTCCAAGGGGCATTAAAACCATCTTGTTAAGCTACTGTGACCTCACCACTCTTCCAAGGGGCATTAAAAGCGTCTTATTAAGCTACTGCAACCTTCACGTCTCTTCCACGGGGCATTGATATTGTCTTTTTATTCCACTGTGACCTCCACCTCTCTTCCAAGAGGCATTAAAACCATCTTGTTAAGCTACTGTGACCTCCACGTCTCTTCCAAGGGGCATTAAAACCATCTTGTTAAGCTACTGCGACCTCCCCCACTCTTCCAAGGGGCATTGATATTGTCTTTTTATTCCACTGTGACCTCCACGTCTCTTCCAAGGGGCATTAAAACCATCTTGTGAAGCTACTGTGACCTCCACGTCTCTTCCAAGGGGCATTAAAACCATCTTGTTAAGCTACTGCGACCTCCACCTTTCTTCCAAGGGGCATTAAAACCGTCTTTTTAAGCTACTGCGACCTCTACCACTCTTCCAAGGGGCAATGATATTGTCTTTTTATTCCACTGTGACCTCCACCATTCTTCCAAGGGGCATTAAAACCGTCTTGTTAAGCTACTGTGACCTCCATGTCTCTTCCACAGGGCATTGATATTGTCTTTTTATTCCACTGCGACCTCCACCATTCTTCCAAGGGGCATTAAAACAGTCTTGTTAAGCTACTGTGACCTCCATGTCTCTTCCACTGGGCATTGATATTGTCTTTTTATTCCACTGCGACCTCCACCACTCTTCCAAGGAGCATTAAAACTGTCTTGTTAAGCTGCTGTGACCTCCACATCTCTTCCAAGGGGCATTAAAACCATCTTGTTAAGCTTCTGCGACCTCCACCACTCTTCCAAGGAGCATTAAAACCATCTTGTTAAGCTACTGCGACCTCCACCACTCTTCCAAGGGGCATTGATATTGTCTTTTTATTCCACTGCAACCTCCACCACTCTTCCAAGGGGAATTAAAACTATCTTGTTAAGCTACTGTGACCTCCACGTCTCTTCCACGGGGCATTGATATTGTCTTTTCATTCCACTGTAACCTCCACCACTCTTGCAAGGGGCATTTAAACCATCTTTTTAAGCTACTGCGACCTCCACCACTCTTCCAAGGGGCATTAAAACCATCTTGTTAAGCTACTGCGACCTCCACCACTCTTCCAAGGGGCATTGATATTGTCTTTTTATTCCACTGCGACCTCCACCACTCTTCCAAGGGGAATTAAAACAGTCTTGTTAAGCTACTGTGACCTCCATGTCTCTTCCACGGGGCATTAATATTGTCTTTTTTTTCCACTGCAACCCTCCACCACTCTTCCAAGGGGCATTAAAACCATCTTGTTAAGCTACTGTGACCTCCACCACTCTTCCAAAGGGCATTAATACCATATTGTTAAGCTACTGCGACTTCCACCACTCTTCCAAGGGGCATTGATATTGTCTTTTTATTCCACTGCGACCTCCACCACTCTTCCAAGGGAAATTAAAACAGTCTTGTTAAGCTACTGTGACCTCCACCTTTCTTCCAAGGGGCATTAAAACCGTCTTTTTAAGCTACTGCGACCTCTACCACTCTTCCAAGGGGCAATGATATTGTCTTTTTATTCCACTGTGACCTCCACCATTCTTCCAAGGGGCATTAAAACCGTCTTGTTAAGCTACTGTGACCTCCATGTCTCTTCCACAGGGCATTGATATTGTCTTTTTATTCCACTGCGACCTCCACCATTCTTCCAAGGGGCATTAAAACAGTCTTGTTAAGCTACTGTGACCTCCATGTCTCTTCCACTGGGCATTGATATTGTCTTTTTATTCCACTGCGACCTCCACCACTCTTCCAAGGAGCATTAAAACTGTCTTGTTAAGCTGCTGTGACCTCCACATCTCTTCCAAGGGGCATTAAAACCATCTTGTTAAGCTTCTGCGACCTCCACCACTCTTCCAAGGAGCATTAAAACCATCTTGTTAAGCTACTGCGACCTCCACCACTCTTCCAAGGGGCATTGATATTGTCTTTTTATTCCACTGCAACCTCCACCACTCTTCCAAGGGGAATTAAAACTATCTTGTTAAGCTACTGTGACCTCCACGTCTCTTCCACGGGGCATTGATATTGTCTTTTCATTCCACTGTAACCTCCACCACTCTTGCAAGGGGCATTTAAACCATCTTTTTAAGCTACTGCGACCTCCACCACTCTTCCAAGGGGCATTAAAACCATCTTGTTAAGCTACTGCGACCTCCACCACTCTTCCAAGGGGCATTGATATTGTCTTTTTATTCCACTGCGACCTCCACCACTCTTCCAAGGGGAATTAAAACAGTCTTGTTAAGCTACTGTGACCTCCATGTCTCTTCCACGGGGCATTAATATTGTCTTTTTTTTCCACTGCAACCCTCCACCACTCTTCCAAGGGGCATTAAAACCATCTTGTTAAGCTACTGTGACCTCCACCACTCTTCCAAAGGGCATTAATACCATATTGTTAAGCTACTGCGACTTCCACCACTCTTCCAAGGGGCATTGATATTGTCTTTTTATTCCACTGCGACCTCCACCACTCTTCCAAGGGAAATTAAAACAGTCTTGTTAAGCTACTGTGACCTCCACGTCTCTTCCACGGGGCATTGATATTTTCTTTTTATTCCACTGTAACCTCCACCACTCTTCCAAGGGGCATTAAAACCATCTAGCTAAGCTACTGTGACCTCCACCACTTTTCCAAGGGGCATTAAAACTATCTTGTTAAGTTACTGCAACCTCCACCACTCTTCAAGGGGCATTAAAACCATCTTGTTAAGCTACTGTGACCTCCACGTCTCTTCCAAGGGGCATTAAAACCGCCTTGTTAAGCTACTGCGACCTCCACCACTCTTCCAAAGGGCATTGATATTGTCTTTTTATTCCACTGCGACCTCCACCACTCTTCCAAGGGGCATTAAAACCATCTTGTTAAATTACTGTGACCTCCACGTCTCTTCCACGGGGCATTGATATTATCTTTTTATTCCACTGTAACCTCCACCACTCTTCCAAGGGTCATTAAAACCGTCTTGTTAAGCTACTGTGACGTCCACGTCTCTTCCAAGGGCCATTAAAACCATCTTGTTAAACCACTCTGCCCTCCACGTCTCTTCCAAGGAGCATTAAAACCGTCTTGTTAAACCACTCTGAACTCCACAGCTCTTCCAAGGGGCTTTGAAATGTTGTTTTTAATTAACTCTAACCTCCACGACTCTTCCAACGGGCATTGTATTTCATCCTAATTTTAGTTAGCTTTTGCTTTTCAATGCCTAGCTGAACACTAAGGGCGACCTACTCCCCAATAATGGGTAGAAGGTTTTTAGTACACTGTAATCAAAGTCTGTTTCAATGGGCAATGCAGTTCCTCATAATTTTTGGAAAGCCTTCTATTCACTGCTTAGGCCAACAGTGTACAGGAGACCCAGTTGCTATAAATGGAAAAAACAGTTTAGCTAAGGCCCTCTGACCTCCATGTCATTTCCAAGGGGCATTGGAGTGCCTCGAAATTTTTGGTAGGCATTGCACTCACTGTTGCCCTATAATTGTGTAGCCAAACCGTTCCTTTTGATACAGAAACATATCCTACAAGACATGTGTGGTTGACTGGCCTGATATTGATGTGAATGGTCCCTGTTCCTCCTGCTCTTTCTCCTTTGCCACCACCTCATCCATCATTCATCACCTGAAGCTTTGTTTTAACGGGAGTCATAGAACTGGGATAGTAGCAGGAAAACATCCAGCAATCCTCGGAGGAGGTAGGATATGCGCCAAAACGCTGACCACCTCAGGCCTAGCCGCTACTACATACATGCGCTTGCATTCCAAGGAACAGAAAGCTAAGGAGATGGATGGCCTCATGATCACAAATAATTTACTCGTTGTGTAGGAGGCCGACCACTGCTGCTGTCTACCTTCTGAAATTTGTGTTGAAGCCTGATTGACCCAGGACGTGTTGCATCCCAGTGTCCCACTGTGTCCCTGCTTCCACAATATTAACCCAGAGTGAAGGCGTCAGTGAGATGGACCATCCCTGGCCACATTCACTTGTCTACGTGTTTGTGGTTAGGCTGTCCTTCAAGTAGGGGTGGCTGGGGACCATTTATGGACACCCAGCCGCCCCAAGGCAACTGGGGACCGTGTGTGGGCACCCGGCCGCGGGGTGGCTGGGGACCGAGTATGGACACCCGGCCGCCCACTGGCGGCTTGGGACTAAACGTGGACACCCAGCCGCCGGGCGGCAGGGGACTGAGTATGGATACCTGGCCGCCGACACAGCCATGACGTGGTGGACAGATTCCGCCTCCACATGCCTAAAAGGCCCAATTTCAAGTGCAAGCAAGCAGTATGGTATTGTAGCGTGGGGGTGGGTGGGTGGCAGGCTGCATACTTGTGCTTGCATTGCAAGGAATGGGGGAGGTACAATTGAACACTGCCCTGGGACAAGGACTTGCACGGGCATAGCTGCAAGTCTGCTTCTTCTGATGCGGCAAGGATCACTTCTGATGGGCACACTTTTAGACAGTGACCTGGGTGTCAGAGATGCTTCCAGGGGTCTTCCCTATTCTGTTCCCATGTCTTTTCAGCACTGTATGCATGTGTCACACAGCACATGGCCAGATAAGGTTGTAAAATGTTAAAATGACATTTCCCGGTGAATGCATTTGTCACGGTTGAAAGCAATGCAAAAGTGCAAAAATGCATGAAAAATGCTACTTGTGAACATAGCCCAAGATGTGGAGGAGTATTTTTGTTTTTGGTTATTTATTTTACCTTATACACAAGTCTTTACCCTGGAAAGGGTGTTCCTTAACATATTGAACAGGAAAGCAGTTTCAGTTTCGTTTTTGAACATTTTATTGTGAGCCCATAAAAGTGGCTTAATACCTCTGACCACGTTGTTGACAGCAGTGACCTTGGGGTCAGAAATGCTTCCTGGGGCGATCCCCATGTCATTTGAGCACTGTCACTATCGTTTTGGGCACTTTTTAGGCTTTCTACAAACTGCCGGGGATGCCGCCGCAAAAATGCTCTGGTCTCCCATAGACTAACATTGGGCTTGTTGCTCGGGTCGAGCACCCAAGTATCATGGTGAGCTTGGCCCGAGCTGCGAGCACCCGAGCATTTTAGTGCTCGCACAACACTAGTAAGGAGGAATGTTTTTTTTTTTTTTTGAGACATGGTGTGTGAGCTGAGACATGGAGGGGGTGAGCTGAGACATGGGGGGTTGAGCTGAGGCATGGGGGGGGGTGTGAGCTGAGACATGGGGGTGTGTGAGCTGAAACATGGTGGGGTGAGCTCAGACATGGGGGCGTGAGCTGAAACATGGGGGGTGTGAGCTAAAACATGGGGGGGGGTGAGCTGAGACCTGGGTGGTGAGCTGAGACATGGGGAGGTGTGAGCTGAGATATGGGGGGTGCAGAGCTGAGACATGGGGTTCAGAGCTGAGACATTGAGAGCAGAGCTGAGACATGGGGGGTTTGCTGAGACATGGGGTGCAGAGCGGAGACATGGAGTGCATAGCTGTGACATGGGTGGGTGTGAGCTAAAACATGGGGGGGTGAGCTGAGACATGGGGGGGTGAGCTGAGACATGGGGTGCAGAGCTGAGACATGGGGTGCAGAGCAGAGACGTGGGGGGTGTGAGCTAAAACATGGGGGGTGTGAGCTAAGACATAGGGGGGGTGATTTGAGACATGGGGTGCAGAGCTGAGACATGGGGTGCAGAGCAGAGACATGGGGGGTGAGAGCTGAGATGGGGGTGTGAGCTTAGACATGGGGGTGTGTGAGCTGAGACATGTGCGGTGTGAGCTGAGACATGGGGGGTGTGAGCGGAGGCATGGGGGGTGTGAGCAGAGATATGGGGGTGAGATGAGACATGGGGGGTGTGAGCTGAGACATGGGGGGTGTGAACTGAGACATGGGGAGTGTGAGCTGAGACATGGGGGGTGTGAGCTGAGACACGGGGGGGTGAGCTGAGACATGGGGGGTGTGAGCTGAGACATGGGGGTGTGTGAGCTGAGACATGGGGGATGTGAGCTGAGACATGATGGGTGTTGTCTGAGATATGGGGGTGTGTAAGCTGAGACATGGGGGGGTGAGATGAGGCATGTGGTGCAGAGCTGAGACATGGGGTGCAGAACTGAGACATGGGGGGTGAGCTGAGATATGGGGGTGAGCTGAAACATGGGGGGCAAAGCGGAGACATGGGGTGTGAGCTGAGACATGGGGGGTGAGATGAGACATGGGGTACAGAGCTGAGACATGCGGTGCAGAGTGGAGACATGGGGTGCAGAGCGGAGACATGGGGGGGTGGGATGAGACACGGGGTGCAGAGCTGAGACATGGGATGCAGATACTGTGGTAGGAGCGCGCTATTAGCAAAACAAAATTAGATTTTTTTCCTCTGCAACAGCTCTGCACTAGAGATGAGCGTTGTTCTACTCGAACTGTTCGCCAATCTCAAATTCGAGCTGTTTTGGGCGGTGTTCGAGCCGGTCGGCGAACACGAACAATTTGAGAAAAATTCGGCTGTTCGAGGTTATGTTCGATAACTGTTCGTGCACCAAAATCATAACTGGATTTTTTCTCAGTAATGATGAAAATTAATGTTAATACGCAGTTTGAGTGTACAGCGGGGCGAGGGGAGGGGCAGGGGATGGATCTCTGCAGGAACAATGAAGATCTCCATTTTTTTTTCTCTTTCCCGCATTTGCAGTGGGGAGGTGCAATCTGTCAGCCTATCAGCAGCGCACACACGGAGCGAAGTGCTTTTTTTCACACAAGCAAGGGCATGTGTGATTGGCAGTGTATGTCACATGTCCTTGCCCTATAAGACCAAGCCATTTTCCCCGTCGCCACCATTTTCTCACTGCTGCAGCTGCGTGTTAGACGGCACCGCTGTTGCTGTGTGCGCTATACCTTGTTAATTTCAAGCCAATTTTCGCACAAATATACAGATAGCTTGGGAGTAGGGAATAGTTGTGATTGCAGTCCTTTTAAGGACTAGGTTACAGCATTTCCTACGACTTTTATCAGGCAGGTCTGTGCTCTTAAATAGATAGATTGTGGGAGTAAAGACTAATTGTAATTGGAGTCCTTTTCAGGACTAGGTTACATCAGTTCCTATCAGTTTTTGCCGGGCAGGTCTGTGCCAGTGCTGTGCAAGTTTTTTTCACAGCATTTGGCTGAATCTAGCAAAGCTAATCCTTTTTGGCCTATTGCAGAGTGTGTTAGTCAGTGGAGTAGCCTATCTGTGTTGCAAGATATACCACCTGTGTATAGAATACCAATTTTTTTACTGCACCTAGTGAAGTAAAATCTTTTGGGCATAGCATCATTCTATTAGTCCATCTATACTGACCTCCATCAGGTTGCAAACTGAATATAATTTTTTTCTGCATCTAGCTCTGAAAAAATATTTGGGCTTCTAGCAGTGTGTGGGACTTGGTCTATTAGTCCATCTATACTGACCTCCATCAGGTTGCAAATTAAAAATAATTTTTTTCTGCATCTAGCTCTGAAAAAATATTTGGGCTTCTAGCAGTGTGTGGGACTTGGTCTATTAGTCTATCTATACTGACCTCCATCAGGTTGCAAATTAAAAATAATTTTTTTCTTCATTTAGCTCTGAAAAAATATTTGGGCTTCTAGCAGTGTGTGGGACTTGTTCTATTAGTCCTTCTATACTGACCTCCAGCAGGTTGCAAATTGAATATAATTTTTTTCTGCATCTAGCTCTGAAAAAATATTTGGGCTTCTAGCGGTGTGTGGGACTTGGTCTATTAGTCCATCTATACTGACCTCCATCAGGTTGCAAATTAAAAATAATTTTTTTCTGCATCTAGCTCTGAAAAAATATTTGGGCTTCTAGCGGTGTGTGGGACTTGGTATATTAGTCCATCTATACTGACCTCCATCAGGTTGCAAATTAAAAATAATTTTTTTCTGCATCTAGCTCTGAAAAAATATTTGGGCTTCTAGCAGTGTGTGGGACTTGGTCTATTAGTCCATCTATACTGACCTCCATCAGGTTGCAAATTGAATAAAAAAAATTTCTGCATCTAGCTCTGAAAAAATATTTGGGCTTCTAGCGGTGTGTGGGACTTGGTCTATTAGTCCATCTATACTGACCTCCATCAGGTTGCAAATTAAAAATAATTTTTTTCTGCATCTAACCCAGCCAATAGTTTTGGCCTAATACCACAGTTTGGCCACTCAGCTCTGCTCGGTTACCATCCATTGTTTTTTTGTGCAAACAACTCCAGAAGTTGTGAATTAGTTAACCACCAAAATGAGTGGAAAAAGGCCTGCTGCTGGTGGAAAGGGGAATAGGCGTGTTGGGAAGGGGAAAAAAGGTTGTGTCCGTGGGGTAGGTGCAGAAGAAAGACCATCTTCCAGCCAAACTAAAATGTCTACTTCTTTTAGCGGACAATGTGATAAGATCCCTTTCTTACGGCCACGCCAATCGCTACAAATTCCAGATGAGGCACAAAAACAGCAGGTGCTTCAACGGATATCAAGTGCTCCTTTAAGTGGGCTCTCCTCCACATCAACTTCAACATCACAAATACTCCAGTCCTCAAAGGTGTCACCCAAATCGCACTTGCTTCCTCACAGCTCCCAAATCTCCAGCTGCCCGTCTGAGTATGAGGTAGAACAGATGGTTGAGTCTGCAGAGCTGTTTACTCATACTATAGCCTGGGAATCAGAGGTCGACTCCAGCGCTTCTGTGAATCCAGACGAGGAAATGATCTGCACTGATGCCCAGAATCTTTATGAGTCGGATCCAGGACCAGACGCAGAAGGTTCTGACCATAATGTAGACCCTCATTCCCAAACTGTAACTCCTGTTGGTGGAGACAATGAGGAAGACGATGATAAGACTCAAATACCTGATTGGAGCGACAACTTTAGTTTTTTGTCAGGGCAGGAACAGGTTGGCTCTGAGGACGACGGGTGTGATAACGCACAGGGTGATGATGATGAGGTCAGAGATCCCACTTACTGTCAACCCACAGTCAGCCAAGAGATGAGGTCAGCAGAGGAGGTGGAGGAAGATGCTAGTGACGACGAGGTCAGGTTGCGCCTTCCTGGACAGAGACGTAGTACTGGAAACACGTCAACAACTGCATCCTCAAACACAACTCTGCCTCTCACCACAAGTCGTGGTGGCTCTTCAGGTCGCATGGGTGCTAAGCCTTGCATAGCCTGGGCATTTTTTCAGATCGATAAAGATGACCCAACTCGTGTTATCTGTAACATTTGTCAGCAAAAGCTAAGTAGAGGCCAAAAAATACATAGTTTGAGTACTTCATGCATGAACCGGCACATGGACATGAAGCATAAGTTGCAGTGGGAAGCTCAGTGTGCTACAATGCGGTCTAGCCGGCCGGGCCAACCACCGTCTGCCATATCTTGTGCATCCGCAGCCTCTTCATCCTCTGTGACTGGGGGGACAGCAGTCACACCTGTTTTGGGGCGCGGACCTGCCACCTCTTTACCCGCAACAGCCAGCGTGATTGGCAGGTCATCATTTTCTTTGGAGGTGGTAACACCAGCTGGTCTTGAGCGCTGTCCGACATCGATAGCACCACCTTTGGATCAAGGCAACCTAACATGTCCGCCTGCATCTCCCTCACAGACCGGCAGTTTGCCGGGGACACCCTTATCAACCCCGTCTAAGCACAATAGCCAGCCCTCAGTCCCTCAGATGTGGACAAGTAAAAGACCATTTCCTCCTAGCCATGAGAAAGCTAAGAGGTTGAATTTCACCATCTGCAAGCTCTTGGCTACAGAAATGCTGCCTTTCCGCCTGGTGGACACAGAGGATTTTCGAGACCTTATGTCCGTCGCAGTGCCCCAGTACCAGATGCCCAGTCGGCACTACTTCTCAAAGAAAGGTGTGCCTGCGCTCCACCAGCATGTCGCACACAACATCACCGCTTCTTTGAGAAACTCTGTGTGTGACAGGGTGCATTTCACCACAGACACTTGGACGAGTAGGCATGGACAGGGGCGTTACATGTCGCTGACTGGGCACTGGGTAACTATGGTGACAGCAGGACAAGGGGCTGCTGTCCAAGTCTTGCCGTCCCCACGAGTTGTGCGTCAATCCTCTTTATGTCATTTTTCCTCCACTGCTTCTGCCTCCTCAACCTCCTCTCGGTCTTCCACCTGCACCCAAAGCCTGTCTGGTCATGCCACAAGCTTTCTAACTGCGCAGAAGGGATCCTGCACACCTCCTTACTATGCTGGCAGTAGGGCTCAACGTCATCAGGCGGTTTTTACATTGAAATGTCTGGGAAATGTGAGTCACACAGCTGAGGAGTTGTGGTCAGCTCTGGAGAACCAATTTCATGAATGGTTGTCTCCACTGGACCTGAAACCAGGGAAGGCCGTGTGCGACAATGCTGCAAACCTGGGTGCGGCCCTTCGCCGGGGCAATGTCACACACGTGCCTTGTATGGCTCACGTGTTGAACCTGGTTGTCCAGCAATTTTTAGCCCACTATCCCAGACTAGATGGCCTTCTGCAGAGGGCACGGTCGCTGTGTGCTCACTTCCGCCGTTCGCATCCCGCAGCTCAGCGACTTACATCTCTACAGAAGTCGTTGGGCCTGCCACTTCACCGGCTAAAATGCGATGTGCCTACCCGGTGGAATTCAACTCTGCACATGTTGCAGCGACTGTGGCAGCACCGACAAGCCCTGGTGCAATACGTTCTGACGTATAGCCTGGGCCAACGAGATTCAGAGGTGGGGCAAATCACGCTGGAGGAGTGGTCTCAGATCAGGGACCTATGCACCCTTCTGCACAGTTTTGAAATGGCGACGAAGATGTTTAGTGCTGACGATGCCATTATCAGCATGACTATTCCGGTGATTTACATGCTGGAGCACATGTTAAACAGAATTCGGAGTCAGGTGGTGGCACAAGAGGAGGTGGAGGAAGTAGAGGAGGAGGAGTTGTATGCGGAAGGGCTAACATCTGCAAGGTCCAGACGGTCGGCAGCACCAGGGCGGCAGGCATGTGAGGGTGGGGGAGATGATTTTACCAGGGCGCATGGTAGCAGCCAAACTAGTGAGGAAGGTGCAGGAGCCCAGGAAGAAGTGGAGGACGAACTGATGGAAGACTCATCAGATGAGGGAGACCTTGATCACATTTCTGTTGTGCGAGGTTGGGGGGAGAGGACAGAGGAAGGAAGCATGATTGTTACCTCGCCACCAACACAACAGGGACTTGGTGCTCCTGGATGCGCAACACACATGAGTGCCTTCTTGCTGCACTACCTGCAACATGACCCTCGAATTGTGAGAATTAGAAATAATCCTGACTACTGGGTTGCCACACTGTTAGATCCCCGGTACAAAAGTAAATTTGCAGAAATTATTCCTGCCATAGAAAGGGATGCACGCATGCAGGAGTATCAGCAGAGACTGTTGCAGAATCTTACATGTGCTTTTCCACAAAATACCAGTGGTGCACGTAGTGAATCTCACAGTTCCAACTTGCCAACCGTGGGACCGTCAAGTGTTCAGCACTCAAACCGTAACAGAACCACAGTATCTGCTGGTAACATCAATTTTGCAGAATCATTTCACCACTTTTTTAGCCCATCCTTTGCAAGGCCACAGGAGACAAGAAGTCTGACACATAGTCAACGCCTAGAGACGATGGTACAGGAGTATCTCCAAGTAAACATTGAAGCCACGACTGTGTCACTGGACCCTTGCTCTTTTTGGGCTTCCAATCTGGATAAATGGCCGGAGCTAGCCACTTACGCCTTGGAGATCTTGTCATGCCCCGCAGCCAGCGTTCTGTCTGAACGTGTGTTCAGCGCTGCTGGTGGTGTGCTGACAGATAAGCGCACGCGGCTCTCCACTGATAATGTAGACAGACTCACGTTCATAAAGATGAACAAATCATGGATCCGAAACGACTTTTCTACCCCTGTGTCATCCTGGGGAGAGTAAAAGCTTGATGATTGGTTAAAATCACCCTACCAACCGTTTTAAGCTTTCAAATTACTAATCATGTTTATCTGTATCTTGACTGGAAAATAATTTGGGCTTTGTAGCAGTGTGCAGCACTGATCCTATTAGGCCATCTATAATAAGCTTCACCAGATTTAAAATTAAAATAAATTTTTAGCTGCATCTAGCCCGGAAAATAATTTTGGGGCTCCGAGATGCGCAAGACACATAAGTGCCTTCTTGCTGCACTACCTGCAGCATGACCCTCATATTGTCAGAATTCGAAGTAATCATGACTACTGGGTTGCCACACTCTTAGATCCCCCAAACTTTTCGATCAACCTTTTCATTTTAATAAAGACCAAAAAAATGGTCATTTTTGAAATTATAAGCATTAGCAGGTTGTTAGAAACTGAAATCAAACAGTTTTCAACTCAAAACTTTATTCTAGGTGATGTTACATTTTCACATAGGACCCCTTGTTCGAAAGGAGCTTCTGAACTCTCTCGTCCATTGAATTTGTCAGGTTTTGGATGGTTTCTGCTTCAATTGTTTTGCATGAGGACAGAATACCCTCCCAGAGCTGTTGCTTAGATGTGAACTGCCTCCCGCCATCATAGACACTCCTTTTAATGATGCTCCAAAGGTTCTGAATGGGGTAGAGGTCAGGGGAGCATGGGGGTCACACCATAAGTTTGTCCCCTTTTATGCCCATATCAGCCAGAGATGCAGATGTTTTATGTGCAGCATGAGATGGTGCATTATCATGCAGAAAAATGATCTTGCTGTGAAATACACGGTTCTTCTTCTTGAACCATGGCAGGAAGTGCTGTTTGAGAAAATCCACATACATTATGGAGTTCATCTTTAGCGCCTTCAGGGATCCTAAAGGGGCCGACAATCTCTCTCCCCATGATTCCAGCCCAAAACATTACTCCACCTCCTCCTTGTTGGCGCTGTAGCCGTGTTTGCGTGGGGTGTCCATCAACCAGCCATCCTCCACTCCATTCATCTGGACCATCGAGCGCTGCACGGCACTCATCCGTGAACAAAACAGTTTTGAAATCAGTCTTCATGTAATGTTTGGCCCACTGGAGCCGTTTCTGCTTGTGTGAAGTGGATAGAGGAGGTCGACAGGATGGCGTATGCACAGCTGCAAACCTCTGAAGGACCTGCATCATGTTGTTCGGTGGACGTTGGAGGCACAAGCAGCTTCAAAAACTTGTCTGCTGCTATGACAAGGCTTTTTTGCCACTGCTCTTTCAACCTGACGTAATTGCCTGTAGGAAAGAGTCCTCAATTTGCCCTTATCAGCACGCACACGTGTGTACTGTGAATCAGCTACATACTTCTTGATTGCCAAGACACTTCATCCTGATCATCGCACAATGTTGATTGTAGTTATGCCTTGACCTAAACACTCCACAATTTGTTGCTTCTCAGCAGCCGACACATCCTTTTTCTTTCCCATTTTGGCAGAAAATGTAGGCTGCTTAATAATGTGAGAGAGCCTTCTTAAGTAGTCTTGCCTTTCATTGGACACACCTGCCAAACTAATTAGCACAGGTGTCTGCAATTGCTTACAGTGATATAAAGAGCCCTGACACACATCACCATCAATGAGTTTAACTGACAAACAAACAAATTCTTCCCTTATCACTCCTAAACACTTTTTGCATAATAATTTGGAACGCGGTGTACATGTGCTTTTCCACAAAACACCAGTGGTTCACGTAGTGAATCTTACAGTTCTAACTTGCCAACCGTGGTCTGTATGGAATTGTTCAATAAAGGGCCCAAAATTAAGATAACATAGATGGGAGAGGTCTCTATGAATAGGAATTCCTAAGTATTTGATACCCTGTGAGGGCCAGGCAAAGGGAAAGTTGGACTGGATGGAATCCTATATGGATTTAGGGAGGGAGACATCGAGGGCCTCAGACTTCGCTGCATTGATTTTAAAATTTTACCATGTAACAAAGTGATCTATTTCAGCCATAACAGCAGGGATGGATATATGTGATTGAGTGATATATACTAGGACATCATCAGCAAATAGAGAGCACTTGTACTCGGTGCCTCCCACCTCAATCCACCTAATATTGGGGTTATGGCGAATTGATGAGAGCAGGTGCTCCGTCACTAGGATGTATAAGAGAGGGGACAGAGGACATCCCTGCCTTGTCCCATTGGTGATTGTGAAAGGTGATGAAAATGTTCTGACGCACCCCCTGGGCCTTGGGACACCCGGAGCCGGACCCTTTTTGGTGGATGCTGGTGGTTGTAGTCTTCGTGGCGGCGATCCGGTTCCGTGGCTCAGGGCGGTCAAACCAGTGGCGGAACTATTTATGTGGTTTTGATGTTTAAATGTCCGACTACGCCACCCGTGGATTGCGGTCAGAGTGAACCGCCGCTACAGGGCAGACCGCTAAGGCTGGTGTTGTGGGTGCAGCAGAGCGTAGCATAACTCCCCACGGGAGGAGTATAGCCTCAGGGCAGTGTATGCGGAGGATGGGGGTGATGGTGCAGGGCAGCAGCAGTAACGACACGGAGTCAGTGATGCAGTTCAGGGCCTTTACTCACAGTTCTTATTATCCAGACCACGTCTGCAGGTAACGGCTGCCCACGTCGTACTGTGCTCACCAGGTGAGGGGCTCAGACAACTCCCAGATAACTTTGGAGCGCTTCACAGGACCCCCTTTGTGTGTCCTTTGTCTGGCCTTTCTTACCAACACTTCTGTCCGGCTGCCTCGGGCCTCCTCTTGGTAAACTTGGCGCCAGTTTCCCTGACCCTATGTGGTGCCTTCCTAGCGGGTGGAGCAAGGGGCTGCGCCACATAAAATGTCAGAGCCTCCGGTTTCTAGCTGAGGGTCGTTTCCTGCCTCCACTAGTTCGGGGACCGGTCTCCCCCTTTGGCCTGACCCCTCCACGCAGGTGGATTCGGGCGTGCGGTGGCGACTCGCCCGTCCGCACCCCTGGGATCCCTTCATTCCTCGTTCCTGGAGCCTTCTCCGCTCCTCTTCCTTCCTTCTCCCTCTTGCAGGCCTGGGCCTCTGTTACTAGGCCCGCCTCCGGAGCAGAGCTCATGCAGAGCACCTGCTCCCTGCCACTTCTGCTCAGACTTCTCTGCACTGAACTAAGATGGTGCCCACCTTTTATACTCCCTTCTCAATGCACCCAGGAACTGCTTCCTCCCTGCTCCTGCACTGCAGGGTTCCCCTTCCTCAGTGTTCCCTTCCCCCACTCCAGCCAGGGACAGGGACTGTCGTGCCCATCTCAGGGGCATATTGGTCGCCCTGCCCCACGGCAATGTGGTGTAATGCATGCAGGTGTCGGGTCCTGATCCACACTCCATCCTTATCTGAGAGTGAGATATCACACCTCTGGGTGAGGTGCAATACGTCTGTAGCAACCGAGCCCTCGGTGCTACAGTTCCATTTATCTTCAGCCTAGGTGACGTATTGTGATACAGGGCCGTGATTTTGGCTATAAAAGGGTCCCCTAGACCCCTACCCCAAGCTTTTTAAGAGAATCATATATGGCGTGCCAGGAGACTCTATGGAATGCTTTCTCAGCATCCAACGAGAGTATCTACTTACAAATTTTTAACTGCATCTAGCCCAGGAAATACTTTGTGCCTAGTAGCAGTGTCTGCTAGTCAGCGGATTATCCCGGCTGTTAAGCAAGCTACACCACCTGTAGTTTGGACACTTAATTTTTTCAAAGGAAATGCTTCGGGACCACGGGATACTTAGTGAAGAGCATCAGGAGGCACCCCAAGGCATAGGGGCTGGGACTGGCACTAGGATGCCTTGCGGTGGACAGCCGAGCTCGATCCTTATAAAAGCTTTTTAACTGCAGCAGCTTTAGTGGACGCTACTGGAGCTGGAATTACGCGGCTGCTGGCATGAGACTTGCCCTCCAATAGATCCTTGTAAATGGATTTAAAGTGTATTCATTCAAATTAGAGGGACAATTTAAATTAAAAAGCTTAGAGCTGCCTCCACCACAGGGGGGCTCTCTCGACCCACCAGCGGACAGGCACCAGTATTGGGAGAGGGGGGCTGGCCGTCAGGGTTCACCGCGGCTCTGGCACAAACCCGGCGACACGGAGGTGGCACGGGCAGGAGCGGACTGGCCGTCTCGGCTTCTCACTTTTTGGATTTTAGAAGGGCATGACATGCCTATATCTGTGTCTCCCCCTCCTTTTACTCCTCCACCTCTTTTCTTTTCGCATGACTATATGTACTTGTCACTTTTCCATGTGTTAGTTGTGTCTTCTGAGCAGTTTGTCAGCTTTTGGACACCTTTGAAGGTGTTTTCTATGTGTTTCTATGTGTTTTTGTTTGCCTGCCATTGGTTTTAACGGTGTTCGAAGGTGTTCGACGAACAGTTCGACGAACAGTTCGGCGAACACACGGGTGTTCGACGAACCGAACCGAACTCGAACACTACGGGGGTGGCTCAACACTACTCTGCACACACCTGAATTTCAGCAGCACGAAATGACAAAGTAAGATATGGCTTGCTGTATATCTTTATTAACAGAGCAAAGTATTTTTTTAGTGTGGATGAGGGCTGTATAACATAGGAGATATTCTCCAAACTATTTCAAACTGAGATGTCCCTGCTGTATAACGTTAGGAATAGTGATAAGCGAGCACTAAAATGCTCAGGTACTCGTTGCTGGAGTCGAGCAAATTGAAATGCTTGAGTACTCGATCCGAGTAAAGAGCCCAATGTCAGTCTATGGGAAACTTGAGCAATTTTCTGGTGGCTCTCCCCGGCTGTCTGTAGAAGGCCTAAAAATTGCCCAAATCGATGGGAACAGTGCTCAAATGGCATGGGAACAGCATGGGGAAGACCCCTGGAAGCATTTCTGACTCCCAGGTCACGGCTGTCGACAATGTTGTCAGAGATATTATGCCACTTTTACGGACTCAAAATATAACATACAAAAATGAAAACGAGAATGGATTTTCCTGGGAAATATGTTAAGGAACATCCTTTCCAGGGTAATGACTTGTATATAAGGCAATATAAATATACAAAAACGCTCCTCCACACCTTCGGATATGTTCTCACACAGCGTTTTTGATGCATTTTTGCACTTTTGCATTGCTTTCAACCAAGACAAATGCATTCACCAGGAAATGTCATTTTAACATTTTACAACCTTATCTGGCCTTGTGGTGTGTGACATGGGAACAGCATGGAGAAGACCCCTGGAAGCATCACTGACTACCAGGGCACTGCCTAAAACTGTGGTCATCTCATCAGACGTGATCCTATATTACTGTGGTAATAATACAGACATTTTTGGCAACAAGACAAATCTTAAACTCCATTTTAAATGAGCAAGGTGTGTGTCAAGGGACGTATAAGTGGACGTTATGGTGATGGTGATAGTGCATGCAGAGGCCGTGGGCAAGATGAAACTGTGCCTGCTGAGGGAGCACAACAAACACACACATCATGTCGAACTACCTTCCTGTCCCAATTTCTAGGGAGCCGCGGAACACCACTATTGAAGCCAGAGCAGTGTGAAAAAGTTATTGGTTGGATAGCAGGTAAAGTTTTCAGTCAGTTTGCCACCACCACCACCCTGTGTTCCACATGGTCCAGTCTCAGTAGATGCGAGTCGGGATCTCATTATTATACATCACAAAAACAATTACAATAATTTTGAACAAAAATGTGACAGCGACTGGTACAGGAGAGGAGAGGACCATGCTCGCAAGGGTTCAGTCTACAAGGCATGGATGAGGATACAGTAGATTAGGATAGAGCTGGTCTTGAAGCGGTATGGTGGAGAAAGGGTTACTGTAGGTTGTACACATGTCGCAAGAGGTGGGTCTTCAGCTCTCTTTTAAAGGTTTCAACAGTAGGCAAGAGTCAGAAATGGTGGGGTAGAGAGTTGCAGAGAAGGGGGGATTTTGTATGTGATTGTGGGAGGAGGAGATAAGAGGGGAGTAGAAAAGAAGATCTTGAGGGGATCGGAGATTGCGTGCAGGTAAGTACCGGGAGACTAGGTCACAGATATATGGAGGAGACAGGTTGTGGATAGCTTTGCATTCCAAGGTTAGGGTTTTGAACTGGAGTCTCTAGGTAATGGGGAGCCAGTGAAGGGATTGACAGAGAGGAGAGGCCAGGGAATAGCGAGGGGACAGGTGGATTAGTCGGGCAACAGGGTTTAGGATAAATTGGAGGAATGCGAGAGAGTGTTAGAAGTTAGGCCACTGAGCAGGAGGTTGCATTCATCAAGAAGGGAGATGATGAGCGTGTGCACTAGTGCTTTTGTAGATTAGTGGTTGAGGAATGTGCAGATCCGGGAGATTTTTTTTACTTGAAGTTGGCATCTTCTTCACCATGATCCTCCTTCCTCCCATCATTCCGAGTTCCCTGAGACAACTGATCCCACACTTGGACACTTCAAAGAGCTGTTTTGTTCATCTTTACATTTATAGATTCTTGCCTTTCACTCAGTCTGCTTGGAAGTGGAAAGAGCTTGGATATGTGGTTTGAAGGAGAGATTAGAGTCCAGGGTTACCCTAAGAGCTGTTCACTTTTCCATCGATAAATTTGGGCCTCTCGACCGGCCGTCTTCGAGCAGGGCAACAGAAAATCACATGTAGCGATTTGAGGAGCCATGATCACCCAAAGGTGACGGTGGGAAAGTGAAAATACTGTTGCTAGAGGTGGTTAATGATGAGACACAATGGACAGAAAGTCAGGAGGAGGACCAAAGTGAAGAAGTGGAAAACAAAGCAGTGGTCGATGAAGTCACTAACCGACCCTGGGAAGGGGACATGTAGAGCAAGGACAGTAGCAGACAGGGGGAGGGAGGCATAGCACTTCAACAGGCAGCAACAAGCAGTGTGGTGGCCACAGACACAAGGCGGGCAACTGCTCCCAGGAACACCAAAACGACGGAAGTTGCCAGTACAATTGTTAGGTTTTCCCGAGTCTAGTTCTTTTTTAAAGAATGTTTAGATAACCCCAAAAAGGCCATTTGCAACATCTGCCAGGCCAGTATCAACAAGAGCACCAAACTACCAGCATGACCACCACCAGCATGCTCAGGCACATGATAGCAAATCACCTGACTAGCTAGACCGAACACCAAGGTCCAGAAACAGTGTCTGCGGTTGACACAACTACCTCTTCCGCTGTTGTGCATTCACGCCAATCCCCTGTCTATGGTGCATGCAAAGATGCCTCCCAGCCAGCACCTGTCATTGCAGACTTGCAGCCATCACCGTCCACGTCCTTGTCCCTCTGCAGCGTTCAGTTGTCCCTATCACAGTCCATGGAATGCAAGCGCAAGTTTGCAGCCAGCCACCCACACACAGGCCGCAATACTAAACTGCCACATTTCTGGACTGATTGCACTTGAAATGTTGCTTTGTAGGCTCGTGGAGGCGGAAGCTTTCTACAATCTCATGACGGTGGTGGCCCGCTGTCCATACTCGGTCCCCAGCCACCACTATTTCTCCCGGTATCGTCTCAACCTTCCACAAGTGCGACTCCCAGAACATGTGCCTTTTGTAACATCCCTGGCGGCGTGCTTGCATGGCTTACCATCTCCCACCATGCAAGACCGTAATCTTACCTTTCAGGCCAGGCTGCACACTTTTGCTCCAGTACCTGCTGTTTGTATGTCTCTTGTCTGCAGGCTTAGGGCGTCGGCGCTGTTACTTTCTGATTCTTAAGGCTACAGTGTGCACAGTCTTAATGCGTCCCCAGCCTATTGCTGTGAGTCACTGGATACTTAAACCCCCTCCACCCAGTAGGAGGTGCCTGAGCAACACTTTCTTACAATCTGTTCTGTGCAACTGTGAGTTGCCAGGTCGTGACCTGACTCTAGTCTGTCCGACCACCCTGGGGGCTGAGTACCCAGGGCCTCTACCTGTACCTGTGACTTCTAGTCAGTTTCCGCCACCCTGGGGGCTGAGTACCCACGGCCGCTACCTGTATCTCTGACTTCTAGTCTGTTCCCGGGTTCAGTTCCTGTCTGAACAGTGTCCTAGCCCATTACCTGTTTGTCTCTATGTCCGAACCTTCCCTTTTCCTCCAGTGTCTGAACCTGCACCTAACTCCTACGCATTGTCTCTGTACTTCTGTTTGTGAGTTTTGTGTCCACTCGCTACTTCATTGTAAGTACCTTGTGTGTATCTGGTTCTGCTTGTCCCCTTTCCCTTCCTCCGTATCTACCTCCTGTGTTCTAACCATTTTCCTGTATTCTCCTGTCTGTTCCATGTGAACAGAGCCCTGTCCTGTTTGCCTGCACCTTCTGCTCTGTTCTGCTCTGCTTGTTCACCGCACCCACTGTTCCACTCTGCTCGTTAACCGCACCTGCGGTTCCGCTCTGCTTGTTCACCACACCTTCTGTTCTGCTCCGCTCTGCTTGTTCACCACACCTGCGGTTCCGCTTCGCTCTGCTTGTTCACCGCACCTGCGGTTTTGCTCCACTCTGCTTGTTCACCGCACCTGCGGTTTTGCTCCGCTCTGCTTGTTCACTGCACTGGCGGTTTTGCTCCACTCTGCTTGTTCACCGCACCTGCGGTTTTGCTCCGCTCTGTTTGTTCACCGCACCTGCGGTTTTGCTCCGCTCTGCTTGTTCACTGCAGTGGCGGTTTTGTTCCACTCTGCTTGTTCACCGCACCTGCGGTTTTGCTCCGCTCTGTTTGTTCACCGTACCTGCGGTTTTGCTCCACTCTGCTTGTTCACCGCACCTGCGGTTTTGCTCCGCTCTGCTTGTTCGCCGCACCTCCGGTTTTTCTCCGCTCTGCTTGTTCACCGCACCTGCGGTTTTGCGCCTCTCTGCTTGCTCACCACACCTGCGATTTTACTACACTCTGCTTGCTCACCGCACCTGCGGTTTCGCCCTGCTCTGCTTGTTCACCGCTCCGGCGGTTCTGCTCTGCTTTTTCACCGCATCTGCGGTTTTGCTCTGCTCTGCTGTTCACTGCACCTGTGGCTCCGTTCCTGTGTCCCAGTCTGTACTGGTCCTATCCTGCCTGCATTCCTACCTACCTGCCAGTACCCGCCTGTCTGCATGCCAACCGTGCCTGCCAGTGCCCGCCTGCCTGCATACCAGCTGTGCCTGTCAATATCCATCTGTCTGCATACCAGCCGTGCCTACCAGTGCCCACCTGTCAATATGCCAGTCTAACCTGCCTGTTCCTGCATTTCCCGGTGTGGGTCAACAGCTGTGACTGGGGTCTGACCTGGAGTAGCACCTGGTCCCTCTGCTCGGTTCCTCCCTGGTTCACGGAGTCGACTGAGCTGCCATGCAACCTTGGTCGGACTGAGTTGATAATTAGTTACGCCCCTTCAGGCACTCCTCGGTTCATGGTACAGTGGGATCACTATTTACGCTCACGCCAGTCTGTCCGGGCGCGAGCGTAACAGTTTGCTCAGGCCATGGTTCCCGTTGAGCCCCACGGCCCTTCGCTCTCAGAGATATTTGAATCCTTGTCTGGCAAATACGTGCACAAAGGAAATTTTTTTTCGCAAGCTGAGGCCCAGGCGATTTACGCACCAGCCCAAATGGATCTATCAGCACTCGTTCCTGCGGATCCACCACGGTACTATGGGGATCCAAAAGGAAGCCATGCATTTGTGGAGCAATGCATGCTGCATTTCAAATTCTATGCTCACTATTTTCTTACCGATTGGGTTAAAGTAGCATTCATGATGTCCTACCTAGCGGGTGATGCCTTGAAATGGATCACCCCCCTATGGGAAGCATGGGATCCTATCGTCTCTGACCTGCAGGCCTTTCTGGTGGCCTTTCTAATGGTCTTCCATGACCCTAATCCTGAAGCTTCTGCTAAAGCTTCCCTTCCCAATATCCTGGAACAGCCCCGATGGGTGATGTGTGTAGGTAGCCTACCAGTTCTACAGTCTGAAGAGACTGCTGCCCAAAGAGAATCCACACAGGATGACAATGCTCTACAGAATACTTCCCTTCCCAACCTCAAGAGGCAGTCCAGACGTGCAAGGCGTAGAGGTAAGCCGTCACGCCAGGTTCTGTCCTCCCAAAGACCTTCTGTTCCCCGGCCGGTAGAGGCAGCTGTCCGCACAGAATCCATGAAGGATGACTATGTTCGTCAGGCAAAGCAGAGGGCAGGACTCAGTCACAAAATCAGATTGCGGTCTTGCTGCGGTTGTTTGGGACCCCCTGACAGTCTTTGTCCAGCAAAGGTTGGAGAATCCCAAGACATTAGGCCTGTAGGAGAGGCTGCCCTTGGCGTTAGTGTTTCCTCTCCACAGATGACCATGACTGTCTCCGTGGCAAATGAACGCCTCAGATTAACCAGAAGTTTCGGGTTTAAAGCCTTGAACAGTCGGTGTCTGATTCCCGTCCGACAACTACAGAAGCCGGTTTGGGCATTGTCAGCGGAAGGACGAGCCCTACTCAGAAACAGTCAAAATATGTCTGTACAAATGAAGCTCCAGATTGGAGCATTACACATGAAGAAGTTCACATTCCTGGTGCTGTCTGGTTTACCCACAGGTCGTCCAGAGCCGAGAGATCTATTGCCCGCTCAGGTCTGGAGATCCTGCATGGTGTTTCCTGGGGGACTGCTGAGGTGCAAGGGGTGCCCAGTCCCCATATCTTCAGGACAGTCAGCAGTTTCTTCTTCTTCACCAGATCTGCTAGTCGCTGACTCGCTGTGCACTAAAGTCTCCGAAGGATGGGAAGCGGAGGCATTGTCCCCACACAGTCTCGACGATTGTATCAATGATCTGGCTTTAGGCACCACCCCGCTTCTCAGAAATATCATCTCAGAAACAAGACTGAAGTTGGTCCCTAAGCAAGGATCATCCATCTCTAACAAATCTGGCAATAAGTCCATCAAGGCGGTGGCTACCTCCAAGTCTCTGCACCCCTCCAACCTGGCGGAGGACCTCCAGTTGCCTCCTGAATACTCCGGGGTGCTATCTGATAACAAATGGAGAGAGACTTTTCTGCACCCTGTACTTGGTACTCCGCCCACTTCATCCAGTAAACTTGGCAAAGTGTACGTCAAGGTGGTGGTTACCCCTGAGTCTCTGCACCCCTCCAACCAGGCGGAGGACTTCCAGTTGTCTACTGAATCCCCCAGGGTACTACCTGATAACAAATGGAGAGAGACTTTTCTGCACCCTGTACCTGGTACTTCGCCCACTTCATTCAGTAAGCTTGGCAAAATGTATGTCAAAGCGGTGGTTAACCCCGAGTCTCTGCACTGCTCCAACCTGGTGGAGGACCTCCAGTTGTCCCGTGAATCCTTTGGGGTACTACCCGATATTAACAAGTGGAGAGAGACTTTCCTGTGTCCTATTCCTGGTACTTCACCCACTTCCTCTGTTGCTGAGGATGTCTAGATGGGAGGAAGCATCCTAGTCACCAAGATGGTGAGACCAGTTTCGTTCCCTCTAGTGACAGAAGAGGTAATTTTCTTGAAGAGAAAGATCGGCCTCCAAATTCTCTGCAGGAAATCCTTGCTGGCTTGGAGAAGAGGGGGCGTAAATGGGGGGGTACTGTAACATCCCTGGCAGCGTGCTTGCATGGCTTACCATCTCCCACCATGCAAGACCGCAATCTTACCTTTCAGGCCAGGCTGCACACTTTTGCTCCAGTACCTGCTGTTTGTATGTCTCTTGTCTGCTGGCTTAGGGCGTCGGCGCTGTTACTTTCTGATTCTTAAGGCTACAGTGTGCGCAGTCTTAATGCGTCCCCAGCCTATTGCTGTGAGTCACTGGATACTTAAACCCCTCCACCCAGTAGGAGGTGCCTGAGCAACACTTTCTTACAGTCTGTTCTTGCAACTGTGAGTTACCAGGTCCTGACCTGACTCTAGTCTGTCTGCCACCCTGGGGGCTGAGTACCCAGGGCCTCTACCTGTACCTGTGACTCCTAGTCAGTTTCTGCCACCCTGGGGACTGAGTACCCTTGGCCGCTACCTGTATCTCTGACTTCTAGTCTGTTCCCGGTTCAGTTCCTGTCTGAACAGTGTCCTAGCCCATTACCTGCTTGTCTCTATGTCCGAACCTTCCCTTTTCCTCCAGTGTCTGAACCTGCACCTAACTTCTACTCGTTGTCTCTGTACTTCTGTTTGTGAATTTTGTGTCCACTCGCTACTTCATTGTAAGTACCTTGTGGGTATCTGGTTCTGCTTGCCCCTTTTCCCTTCCTCCGTATCTACCTCCTGTGTTCTAACCATCTTCCTGTATTCTCCTGTCTGTTCCATGTGAACAGAGCCCTGTCCTGTTTGCCTGCACCCTTTGCTCTGTTCTGTTCTGCTTGTTCACCGCACCCACGGTTCCACTCTGCTCGTTCACCACACCTGCGGTTCCGCTCTGCTTGTTCACCGCACCTGCTGTTCCGCTCCGCTCTGCTTGTTCTCCACACCTGCGGTTCCGCTCCGCTCTGCTTGTTCACCGCACCTGCGGTTTTGCTCCACTCTGCTTGTTCACCGCACCTGCAGTTTTGCTCCGCTCTGCTTGTTCACTGCACTGGCGGTTTTGCTCCGCTCTGCTTGTTCACCGCCCCTGCGGTTTTCCTCCGCTCTGTTTGTTTGCCGCACCTGCGGTTTTGCTCCGCTCTGCTTGTTCACAGCACCAGCAGTTTTGCTCCGCTCTGCTTGCTCACTGCACCTGTGGTTTTGCTCCACTCTGCTTGTTCACCGCATCTGCGGTTTCGCCCTGCTCTGCTTGTTCACCGCATCGGCGGTTTCGCTCTGCTCTGCTGTCCACCGTACCTGTGGCTCCATTCCTGTGTCCCAGTCTGTACTGATCCCTATCCTGCCTGCGTTCCTACTTGCCAGTACCCACCTGTCTGCATGCCAGCCGTGCCTGCCTGTGCCAACCTGTCTGCATGCCAGCCGTGCCTGCCAGTGCCCACCTGCCTGCATACCAGCTGTGCCTGTCAATATCCATCTGTCTGCATACCAGCCGTGCCTACCAGTGCCCACCTGTCAATATGCCAGTCGAACCTGACTGTTCCTGCATTTTACGGTGTGGGTCAACAGCTGTGACCGGGGTCTGACCTGGAGTAGCACCTGGTCCCTCTGATCGGTTCCTCCCTGGTTCACGGAGTCGACTGAGCCACTGTGTGACCTTGGTCGGACTGAGTTGATACTTAGTTACGCCCCTCCAGGCACTCCTCGGTTCATGGTACAGTGGGATCACTAATGACGCTCACGCCAGTCAGTCTGGGCACGAGCGTAACACCTTTTCCATTGCACTTAAGTGAGAAGGACCGCCAAACTAGAGATACGTGGACAAGTGAATGTGGCCAGGGACGGTTCATCTCACGGACGCATTCCACTGGGTTAGTATTGTGGAAGCTGGGACCCAGTGGGACCCTGGAACGGAACATGTCCTCCCGACGAAGAGGATTGCAGGCCCTGGTTCATTCAGGGTTATCCCTACATTCTACAGCTCCTGCACCACCTCCTCCTCCTCCCCCTCCTTTTCAGCCTCCATCTCCATCACTTGATTCATTTTTTCAGGACATATTACAGATTATCTACTTAAACTTTGTGTGTGCCAATATCAATAAGCAGGACTGTAAGCTTAGGCGACAAACTGCACACCGTTGCAGAGTTATTGAAAGCTGTATCAGAGAACCTGGTGTTTTCTCTGAAGCTAGGCAAGCTCACACATGTACCATGCCTAGCCCATGTGCTCAACTTAGTGGTTCTGCAGTTTCTCAAAATCTACACGGATCTGTCAGGGCTGCTTGTGAAAGCATGCCGCATGTGTGCCCATTTTAGAAAGTCAGCTACAGCGTCTGCCACCCAATCAGGGCTTCAGCAGCGTTTGCAGCTTCCAGTTCACCGACTGGTGTGCGATGTGACTACACATTTGAAATCAATGCTGCAGATATTTGGAATAATTTTGAGCAGCAGAGAGCAGTTGTTGAGTACTAGCTACAACGCATCCGTCGGCATTCAGGTCAGCCTCCGCACATAAGAGCTGATGAGTGGGCATGGATGTCTGACATCTGTGCACTCCTCTAAAACTTTGAGGACTCCACCAAGATGGTGAATGGCGATGACTCCATAATTAGCATCACCATCCTGCTTCTCTGTCTATTGAAAACCTCGCTGCTCACAATTAAAGAGGAGGCATTGCAGGCGGAGCAAGGAACTGTACAGGGTGATGCTACACAGCCCAGCCTCATCTCTTCTCAACGCGGATTGGGTGATAATGAGGAGGAGAAGGAAGAGAACATAGAAAGTCATACTCTTGGTGAGAACAGGGAAGTCTTGGTTGTTGGCAGTCTGGCACACTAGGCCGACTTTATGCTCAGCTGCCTTTACTGTGACCATCGCGTTGTTCGCATTTTGGGCATTGCAGAAAACTGGCATGGTGCAAGAGAATTCTTGGAGAAGGAGTTGTGAGGTTCTGATTAAGGAGGATGTCTGTCTTAAATAGGTTGCAGAATGGAGAGCAGAGGAGGGGTGATGCAAGGAAATGAGGGAAGGGATATAGGCGGGTACAGAACTGTGGACAGCTTGGTGGGTGAGAGAGATGAGTTTGTATTGTATTCTGTAGTGATTGTTTAACCTGACACGGCAATGGCTGGCACAGGGTAGAGGCATCAGTGAAGCGGCTTGATAGAAATATGACCTTGGCTGCTGCATTCAGAAGGGATTGGAGAGGAGACAGTTTGTTTAGAGGGAGACCGATTAGAATAGAGTTGCACTAGTGAATAAGAGCGACAGTAAGAGTTTTTGCAATATCAAAGGTGAGAAAAGGTCGACTCCTGGAGAAGTTTTTAAGGTGCAGGTGATATGAGCGAGTGAGTGTCAAATATGACTCCAAGACAGCAGGCGTGCTGAATGGGAGATATGGTGGCACCACCTAAAGTAAATTGTAAAGTCAGGTATAGGTAGGTTAGTAGAGGAAGGAAACTGAAAAAGTTAATTTTTGGAGATATTAAGTTCAGGCTTTTGTTGAAGAATTTTAACAAAAAAAAATTCCCATCTGACAACGCTGGCGTCAGAGGTCACAGTCAGACAGTACATTGGACAACCAAGGAGTACAAGATAAGAAGACACAAACCAGATGCGGCAGAGGCAGGAGATTGCTGACAAAGGTCTGGGACAGTTTTATCAGACCCTCCCAGTGCCCAGGCCCTGATACACGGGGTATTCTGACAAGGAGGGAAAAGTTTTGGAAGATGCAAGCTGGAGACATGACATGAACTGTCTTTCTATGCCTTGGAGGTCCTGGCCACTAGCATTTGTCAGAGATAGGTTTTACTGCCGCCGAGAGCATTATAACTGATAAAACTGGTAGGCGCATCCGCCTATCAACTGAAAATGCTGACAGGCTGACTTTTATAAAAATAAACAAGGGCTGAATTGGGCCAGACTTTTCAACACCACCAGATGATAGCATCAAACAAACTCAAATCCAGTGGTTATTTTTTGGGGGGTCTATTCCCATGCACCCCTTCACACCTAGACATGGGTATACCCTTCAGGAATTGTTCTATTTTAGGTCGCCCTCCTCCTTCTCCTCATCCTACACCACCATATCACCAGGGAGACTGTGATGCAACACCCACATAATTTTTTAAGGGTGTTTCTGATTAGAGACAAGTTTTATGAGCGAGTACTAAAATGCTCAGGTACTCGACCCGAGCAACGAGCTCAATGTAAGTCTATGGGAAACTCGAGCATTTTTCAGGCGGCTCCCCCCGGCGGTCTGGAGAGGGCCTAAAAATTGCCCAAATCAATGGGAACAGTGATCAAATGACATGGGAACAGCATGGGGAAGACCCCTGGAAGCTTTTCTGACTCCCAGGTCACTGCTGTCATCAATGTTGTCAGAGTATTATGCCACTTTTACGGACTTACAATAAAACATACAAAAACAAAACCAAAATGGATTTTCCTGGGAAATATATGAAAAGGAACATCCTTTTCAGGGTAATGACTTGTATATAAGGCAAAATAAATAACCAAAAACAAAAATGCTCCTCCACACCTTGGGCTATGTTCACACATAGCGTTTTTGATGCGTTTTTGCACTTTTGCATTGCTTTCAACCAAGACAAATGCATTCAACAGGAAACGTCATTTTAACATTTTACAACCTTATCTGGCCATGTGGTGTGTGACACATCATCAGACACATGCAGACAGTGCAGAAAAGACATGGGAACAGCATGGGGAAGACCTCTGGAAGCATTTCTGACTCCCATGACACTGCCTAAAAGTGTGCCCATCATAAGTGATCCTTGGCGCATGCGAAGATGCCTCCCGCCACGCACCTGTCATCGCAGACTTGCAACAATCACCATCCACGTCCTTGTCCCAGTGCAATGTTCAGTTGTCCCTATCCCATTCCTTGGAATGCAAGCCCAAGTATGCAGCCTGCCACCCACCCACACACAGGCTGCAATACTATCCTGCCAAATTTTTGACAGCTGCTTGCACTTGAAATGTGGCCTTTTAGGCTCATGGAGGCGGAAGCTTTTCATAACCTCATGCCGGCAGCTGAAGGGTGTCCATACTCGGTCCCCAGCCGCCACTCTTTCTCCCGGTGTCGTCTCCGCCTTCCACAAGCATGGGTCCCACAACATTACCCGTGCCCTCTCCAGTGCACTTACTGGGAAGGACCGCCTAACCACAAACACGTGAACAGGTGAATGTGGCCAGGGACGGTGCGGAGCCAGTCCACAGCTTTTTGCTGAGTTGTATTTCACCACAGCCATATTCTTTAGCTTGGTGAAAAGACTTGGGAAACCATATCTACCCAACTGTCATTTCTCCCAGGAATTCCTCTAAAGCTGCTTTCACTTGAAATGTGGCCTTTTAGGCTTGTGGAGGCGGAAGCTATTCATAACCTCATGCCGGCAGTGACCGGGTGTCCATACTCGGTCCGCAGCCACCACTATTTCTCCCGGTATCGTCTCTGCCTTCCACAAGTATGGGTCCCACAACATTACCCGTGCCCTCCCCAGTGCACTTACTGGGAAGGACCGCCTAACCACAAACACGTGGACAGGTGAATGTGGCCAGGGACAATACAGAGGCAGTCCACAGCTTTTTTTGCTGAGAGTTGTATTTAGCTAGGTGAAAGGACTGGCATAGAGGGCAACTGTATCTACCCTGGGTGTCATTTCTCCCAGGAAGTCCTCTAATGCAGCTTGTTGCAGAAGCAATGGCAGCCCGTCCGACATCAACTCGCAGTTGTCGGTGGTACTTTGATACACAAGCATCTTTCTTTGCGCATTTAATTTCATGAATACAGAGTTGGACAATGGCCTGATCTGCAATGCGGTTTAAGAATTAACATGCATAAGCGTGTCCGATCCACATTAAAAAAAGCAGCCATAGAGTGTCCGGGGACCTTCCCCCACACTTTTCTTAGCCAGGGCTGCTTCTCGGCAGGGTTGGACAGGCCCACCAGAGAACCGGAGACTCCTCCGGTGGGCCCTGGCTTCTCCTTCAGGAGAGTTCATAATGCCGAGGTGAGGCCATGATGAAGATAGAGGCCACCATCTGCTTAGTTTTCTGTTACTTGGAATGCAAGCGCAAGTATGCAGCCAGTCACCCACCTACCCACAGGCCGCAACACTAAACTGCCTGATTTCTGGGAAGCTACTTGCACTTGAAATGTGGCCTTTTAGGCTCGTGGAGGTGGAAGCTGTCCACAATCTCATGGCGGCGGCGACCGGGTATCCATACTCGGTCCCCAGCCGCCATTATTTTTCCTGGTATAGTCTCCGCCTTCCACAAGCACGGGTCCCACAACATTACCCGTGCCCTCCCCAGTGCACTTACTGGGAAGGACCGCCTAAATACAAACACGTGGACAGGTGAATGTGGCCAGGGGCAGTACGGAGCCAGTCCACAGCTTTTTTTGCTGAGAGTTGTATTTAGCTCGGTGAAAGGACTGGCATAGAGGGAAACCGTATCTACTCCGGCTGTCATTTCTCCGTCACCAGGTTCCGCCCATTGTCACACACGACCATGCCTGGCTGTATGTTCAGTGGTGAGAGCCACAGATCAGGCTGCTGTGTTACAGCTTTCAACAACTCTGCAACGCTGGGCGGTTTGTCAATTAACCATTAAGCATGTTATCTTCAGCACAGCCTGTTGCCATTTCGGAGATGGAGTAGGAGGTGCAGGAGCTGAACAATGTGATTACATTGAGCTTTTTTTTATTCTAAAGAAAGATCCTATTGTTTTGTTTTTTTTACGTTATTTTTTAAGACAAATGCATTCAACGGGAAATGTCATTTTAACATTTTACAACCTTATCTGGCAATGTGGTGTGTGACACATCATCGACACATCCTGTTTTATTTATGATGGAGGGACTCTGAAAGTCATAAAGCCTATTTTTATAGGGACATCAGATGGCCCTTACTATTCTTAAAAGCCCATCAGTCAGCCCTTGCTATTATTAGAGAGCCATCAGCTGGCTATGCTTTGTTGTACCCATTATTAACAAGTGGGACTCCTATACTGTTATTGCGTATCGAGTGACGGCAAGGGCTGCCAAAAATTTGGATGCAACCCAATACTCCTTTGAAGAGACACAGAGGAGGGTCTTAGTAAATTTCATTTAGAAAGGAGAGAGTCTGCTATACAGTTATAGGGTATGCAGTGAGTCCAGCGGCTGATCAATTTTAGGAAAAACCCCACTAATTATTTAAAGACACATAGAGCAGGGCCACAGTAACAACAAATTCCATTTAGAAAGGAGAGAGTCTGCTATACAGTTATAGGGCATGCAGTGAGTCTAACGGCTGACCAATCTTAGGAAAAACTCCACTAAGAATTTAAAGACACACAGAGCAGGGCCACCGTACCAAGTACTACATGTTCCAATTAGAAAGGAGAGGGTCTGCTATACAGTTATAGGGTATGCAGTGAGTCCAACGGCTGACCAAATTTAGGAAAAACCCCACTAACAATTTAAAGAGACAGAGCAGGGCCACAGTAACGACAAATTCCCATTAGAAAGGAGAGAGTCTCCCATAGTGTTCGCCTATGCAGTGAATGCAAAATTTGGAGGCACTTCAATGCCCCTTGGAAGAGATGTGGAGGTGGGCTTCATAAAAAAATGTTCCCATTAGAAAGGAGCGGGCCTCCTATACTTGTAATGCCCATGCACTAAGTGCATGGGCTGACAAATATTTACCCCTGGGGGGTATACATGAACTATACGTTCTAAAAAAATTTTTTACGGGCATCATAAACACCCTTTAAAAAAATTATGTGGGTGTTGCATCACGGACCACTGTCACCCTAGTGATATGGTAGTGGAGGATGAGGAGAAGGAGGAGGACAAGAGCAAATAGCCAAAATCAGGAAGCGTATACCCATGTGTGGGTGTGAAAAGGTGCATGGGAATACACCTCCCAAAAAAAGATTAGATTTGAGTTTATGTTACGCTGCTATCATTTGGTGGTGTTGAGAAGTCTGGCCCAATCCTGCCCTTGTTCATTTTTATAAGAGTCAGCCTGTCAGCATTTTCAGTTGACAGGCAGATGCGCTTATCAGTTATAATTCCACCAGTGACGCTAAAAACCTGCTCTGATAAAACGCTGGCGGCAGGGCAGGCCAGGACCTCCAAGGCATAGAGAGCCAGTTCATTCCACGTATCCAGCTTGGATACCCAATAATTATAAGGTACAACGGAATCACAGAGGATGTTGGTACGGCCAGCAAGGTACTCCCTCAGCATCTTCCCAAAATTTGCACTCCTTGTGAGTGTACCCCTCGCTTCAGGGCCTGTGCGATGGGAGGGTCTGAGAAAACTCTCCCAGAACTTTGATAGTCTTCCCCTGCCTCTGCTGGATTGAAGTTGTGTTTCTCTCGCCTGTACTCCTTGGTTGTCCAACGTAGTGTGCCCTCTGCCGCCAGCATTTTCAGATGGGAATTTTTTTGATTGTTCCGCAACAAGGCAATCTGGTACAGCCCCATTTTTGTAGACCTGTCCGCCTCAGGAATAAGAGATATAAAATTCTCCTTGTAGCATTGGTCTAGAAGTGTCACCAACCAGTAATGACTCTCACCCAAGAATTTGAGAACGTGAGGGTCATGGGAAAGGCAGTGTAACATAAACTCAGCCATGCGTGCCAGACTACTAACAGGCAAGACTTCCGTGTCCTCACCAAGAGGATGACTGACCATGCCCTCCTCCTCCTCCTCTCTGTCCTCTGGCCATCCACGCTGAACAGATGGTATGACAGTTGTGCAGGTAGCACTGTCTATAGCACATGAAACAGCTCTTGTTCTTCCTCCATCTCCTCCTCTTCCTCATTGTCACCCAATCCATGCTGGGATGAGATGAGGCTGGGCTATGTGTAATCACCCTGTATGGTTCCTTGCTCTGTCTCATCGTGCTCCGCCTGCAATGGATCCTCTTTGATTGTGAGCAGAGAGCATTTCAGAAGACAGAGAAGCGGGATGGTGATGCTAATTATGGCATCATCACCGCTCACCATCTTGGTGGAGTCCTCAAAGTTTTGGAGGATGGTACGTATGTCTGAAATCCATGTCCACTCCTGAGGTCTTATGTGTGGAGTCTGAACTGAATACCGATGGCCTTGTTGATGCTGGTAGTCAACAATTGCTGTCTTCTGCTCACAAATCCTTCCCAACATCTGCAGTGTAAAGTTCCAACGCGTGGGCATATCACACACTAGTCATTGAGCCGGAAGTTGCAAACACTGCTAAAACACAGCAAGGGCGACGAAAGGTGTAGGTGACTTTCTAAAATGGCAACACAGGCGGCGTACTTTAACAAGCAGATCCGGCAGCTCCGGGTCGAATTTGAGAAACCACTGAACCATGAGGTTAAGCATATGGGCCAGGCATGGTACGTGTGTGAGCTCGCCTTGCCTAAGAGCCACCACCAGGTTCTGGCCATTGTCACACACGACCATGCCTGGCTGTAGGTTCAGTGGTGTGAGCCACAGATCTGCCTGCTCTTTCAGAGCTGTCCACAACTCTTCAGCATTGTGCGGTTTGTCACCTAAGCATGTTAGCTTCAGCACAGCCTTTTGCCGCTTGGCTGAGGCAGTGCTGCAGTGCTTCCAGCTCGTGACTGATGTGGTATTTACGGAGATGGAGGCTGAAGAGAAGGAGGAGGCTGAGGAGGATGAAGTGCAGGAGACTGTGGGCCCAACCCTGATTGACCTAGGGCCCGCAATCCTTGGCATCAGGAGGACGTTTTCCGTCCCAAGGTGCAACTTGGTCCCGGCTTCCACTATGTTAGCCCAGTGTGCCGTCAGCAAGATGTACCGTCCCTGCCCACAAGCACTTGTCAACGTGCCTGTGGTTAGGTGGACTTTCCCCGTAACTGCGTTGTTGAGGACACGTCTAATATTGTGGGAAACGTGCTCATGTAATACGGGGATGGCACACAGGGAGAAATAGTGGCGGCTGGGGACCGAGTACCGAGGGACAGCCACCGCCATCAGGTTGTGGAATGCTTCCGTCTCCACAAGCCTAAAAGGCAACATTTCGAGCGCAAGCACTCGTGAAATGTGGGAATTTAGTAGCGTGGCCTGGGGGACGTTGGCTGCGTATTTGCACTTGCGTTCCAAGGACTGGGGTATGGACAACTGAACTTTGTGCTGGGACAAGGACAAGGACAAGCTTCCTGATGCTGCTACTTGAGAGTGTGCAATGACGGATGCAGGGCAGGAGGGATCTTCGCACGTACCATGGACAGGGGATTAGCTTGCATGCATAACAGCGGAAGAAGCAATGGTGCCACCTGCAGACACTGTTCCTGGACCCTGGTGTTCGGCCCACAAAGTCGAATGCTTTGCTGCCATGTGCTTGATCATGCTGGTGGTGGTCAGGCTGGTCTGCCTTCCTGGAGGCTGTATTTCCAGGCCTGTGAGAACACGCTCTTAGCCTGTTCGTCCCGCCCTCGGGGGCCGCATATCCAGACTCGTTCCTGTATTTGTTGCAGTACAGTTCCTGTCTGAACTGTCTCCTACCTGCTTCCCGTTTCTCTCTATGTCCGTACCTTCCCTTTCTCCTGCATTGTCTGAACCAGCACTTGGCTTTACCTTGGCTCGTTCCTGTATTTGTTGCAGTAACAGTTCTTGTCTGAACTGTCTCCTAACCCGTCTCCTGTTTTTCTCTATGTCCGTACCTTCCCTTTAAATGAAGAGTCTGAACCTGCTCCTAACTCCTACTCGTTGTCGCTGTACTTCCGTTTGTGAGTTTAGTTTCCACTCGCTACTTCATTGCTACTATCTTGTGTGTTTCTGGTTCTGCCTTCCCCTTCTGTGTGAACAGAGCCCTGTCCCCTCTGCTCTGCCTTGCTCACCGCTCCGACGGTTCTAGCCTGCTCTGCCTTGCTCACCGCTCCGGCGGTTCTAGCCTGCTCTGCCTTGCTCACCGCTCCGGTGGTTCTAGCCTGCTCTGCCTTGCTCACCGCTCTTGCGGTTTCCTCTCTGCTCTGCCTTGCACACCGCTCTTGCGGTTTTCGCTCTGCTCTGACCCTTTGCTCGCTGCTCCGGCAGTCTCTCTCTGCTCTGACCCTTTGCTCGCTGCTCCGGCAGTCTCACTCTGCTCTGACCCTTTGCTCGCTGCTCTGGCAGTCTCGCTCTGCTCTGACCCTTTGCTCGCTGCTCCGGCAGTCTCGCTCTGCTCTGACCCTTTGCTCACTGCTCCGGCAGTCTCGCTCTGCTCTGACCCTTTGCTCGCTGCTCCGGCAGTCTCGTTCTGCTCTGACCCTTTGCTCGCTGCTCCAGCAGTCCTGCTCTGCTCTGACCCTTTGCTCGCTGCTCCGGCAGTCTCGTCCTGCTCCACTCTTGCTCACCGCTCTAGGCGGTCTCGTCTTGCCCTGCTCATGATCACCGCTCTGGGCGGCCTCACTCTGCTGTGTTTGTCCACCACATCGGCGGTTCTGTTCCTGAGTCCCAGTCTGTACTGGGTCCTATCCACTCTGTGCTCCAACCTGTCGTACCTGCCAGTACCTCCCTGCCTGCATACCAGTCGTGCTTACCAGAATACACCCATCTGCATACCAGCCGTGTCTGCCTATACCCACCAGTCTGTGTGCCAGCCTACCTGCCTGTTCCTGTATTCCCCGGTGTGGGTCAACAGCCTTGTCCGGGGTCTGACCTGGAGTAGCACCTGGTCCCTCTGCTCGGTTCCTCCTTGGTGCACTGGTGTCGTATGCCGTCGTGCGACCTTGGTCAGATCGGGTGCATACTTAGTTACGCCCCTCCAAGCATTCACTCTCCGGTACGGTCCAGTGGATTCACTACATTTACACGCACACGCCAGTCAGTCCGTGCGTGTGCATTACAGCATGCTCAGGCCATAGTTCCCGTTGAGCCCCACGGCCTTCGCTCTCTGAGACGTTTTCCAGCGAATACAGGCATCTAGAAGAAATTTATTTATTTTTTTCACTACTAGCTGTGTTCCAGGCGAATTACGCACCCGTCCAGATGGAGCTTTCTGCACTCTTTCCTGCGGATCCACCACGGTACTATGGGGATCCAAGATAGAGTCATGCATTTGTGGAGCAATGCATGCTTCACTTCAAGTTCTACCCTCTTTATTTTCCCACCGATCGGGTTAAGGTGGGATTCATGATGTCTTACCTAGCGGGTGATGCCTTGAAATGGATCACCCCCCTATGGGAAGCACAGGATCCTATCATCCTGGACCTGCAGGCCTTCCTGGTGGCCTTTCTAATGGTCTTCGATGACCCTAACCCGGAAGCCCCTGCTGAAGCTTCACTTCCCAATATCCCGCAGCAGCCCCGATGGGTAATGTGTGTGGGTAGCGCACTAGTCCTCCTGCCCGAAGAGACTACTGCCCACCCAGAATCCACACAGGATGACTACACTCTCTGGAATACTTCTCCCAATCTCAAGAGGCAGTCCAGACGTGCTAGGCGTAGAGGCAAGCCGTCACGCCAGGGTCTGTCCTCCCAAAGACCTCCTGACCCCAACCTTGAAGTCCCTGCTGAAGTTTCACTTCCCAGTATCCCGGAGCAGCCCCGATGGGTAATGTGCGTGGGTAGCGCACCAGTTCTTCTGCCCGAAGTGACTGCTGCCCACCCAGAATCCACACAGGAGGACTTCCTGCACCCGGTATCCGATACTTCACCCACTATAACCGGTGAGCCTGTCCAAGGGTACTCCGTAGCAGTGATTACTAGTGTTGAGCCACCCCCGTAGTGTTCGAGTTCGGTTCGGTTCGTCGAACACCCGTGTGTTCGCCGAACTGTTCGTCGAACTGTTCGTCGAACACCTTCGAACACCGTTAAAACCAATGGCAGGCAAACAAAAACACATAGAAACACATAGAAAACACCTTCAAAGGTGTCCAAAAGCTGACAAACTGCTCAGAAGACATAACTAACACATGGAAAAGTGACAAGTACATATAGTCATGCGAAAATAAAAGAGGTGGAGGAGTAAAAGGAGGGGGAGACACAGATATAGGCATGTCATGCCCTTCTAAAATCCAAAAAGTGAGAAGCCGACACGGCCAGTCCGCTCCTGCCCGTGCCACCTCCGTGTCGCCGGGTTTGTGCCAGAGCCGCGGTGAACCCTGACAGCCAGCCCCCCTCTCCCAATACTGGTGCCTGTCCGCTGGTGGGTCGAGCGAGCCCCCCTGTGGTGGAGGCAGCTCTAAGCTTTTTAATTTAAATTGTCTCTCTAATTTGAATGAATACACTTTAAATCCATTTACAAGGATCTATTGGAGGGCAAGTCTCATGCCAGCAGCCGCGGTAATTCCAGCTCCAGTAGCGTCCACTAAAGCTGCTGCAGTTAAAAAGCTTTTATAAGGATCGAGCTCGGCTGTCCACCGCAAGGCATCCTACTGCCAGTCCCAGCCCCTATGCCTTGGGGTGCCTCCTGATGCTCTTCACTAAGTATCCCATGGTCCCGAAGCATTTCCTTTGAAAAAATTAAGTGTCCAAACTACAGGTGGTGTAGCTTTATTAACAGCCGGGATAATCCGCTGACTAGCAGACACTGCTACTAGGCACAAAGTATTTCCTGGGCTAGATGCAGTTAAAAATTTGTAATTAGATACTCTCGTTGGATGCTGAGAAAGCATTCCATAGAGTCTCCTGGCACGCCATATATGATTGTCTTAAAGAGCTTGGGGTAGGGGTCTAGGGGACCCTTTTATAGCCAAAATCATGGCCCTGTATCGCAATACGTCACCTAGGCTGAAGATAAATGGAACTGTAGCACCCTGAGGGCTCGGTTGCTACAGACGTATTGCACCTCACCCAGAGGTGTGATATCTCACTCTCAGGTAAGGATGGAGTGTGGATCAGGACCCGACACCTGCATGCATTACACCACATTGCCGTGGGGCAGGGCGACCAATATGCCCCTGAGATGGGCACGACAGTCCCTGTCCCTGGCTGGAGTGGGGGGAGGGAACACTGAGGAAGGGGAACCCTGTAGTGCAGGAGCAGGGAGGAAGCAGTTCCTGGGTGCATTGAGAAGGGAGTATAAAAGGTGGGCACCATCTTAGTTCAGTGCAGAGAAGTCTGAGCAGAAGTGGCAGGGAGCAGGGGCTCTGCATGAGCTCTGCTCCGGAGGCGGGCCTAGTAACAGAGGCCCAGGCCTGCAAGAGGGAGAAGGAAGGAAGAGGAGCGGAGAAGGCTCCAGGAACGAGGAATGAAGGGATCCCAGGGGTGCGGACGGGCGAGTCGCCACCGCACGCCCGAATCCACCTGCGTGGAGGGGTCAGGCCAAAGGGGGAGACCGGTCCCCGAACTAGTGGAGGCAGGAAACGACCCTCAGCTAGAAACCGGAGGCTCTGACATTTTATGTGGCGCAGCCCCTTGCTCCACCCGCTAGGAAGGCACCACATAGGGTCAGGGAAACTGGCGCCAAGTTTACCAAGAGGAGGCCCGAGGCAGCCGGACAGAAGTGTTGGTAAGAAAGGCCAGACAAAGGACACACAAAGGGGGTCCTGTGAAGCGCTCCAAAGTTATCTGGGAGTTGTCTGAGCCCCTCACCTGGTGAGCACAGTACGACGTGGGCAGCCGTTACCTGCAGACGTGGTCTGGATAATAAGAACTGTGAGTAAAGGCCCTGAACTGCATCACTGACTCCGTGTCGTTACTGCTGCTGCCCTGCACCATCACCCCCATCCTCCGCATACACTGCCCTGAGGCTATACTCCTCCCGTGGGGAGTTATGCTACGCTCTGCTGCACCCACAACACCAGCCTTAGCGGTCTGCCCTGTAGCGGCGGTTCACTCTGACCGCAATCCACGGGTGGCGTAGTCGGACATTTAAACATCAAAACCACATAAATAGTTCCGCCACTGGTTTGACCGCCCTGAGCCACGGAACCGGATCGCCGCCACGAAGACTACAACCACCAGCATCCACCAAAAAGGGTCCGGCTCCGGGTGTCCCAAGGCCCAGGGGGTGCGTCAGAACATTTTCATCACCTTTCACAATCACCAATGGGACAAGGCAGGGATGTCCTCTGTCCCCTCTCTTATACATCCTAGTGACGGAGCACCTGCTCTCATCAATTCGCCATAACCCCAATATTAGGTGGATTGAGGTGGGAGGCACCGAGTACAAGTGCTCTCTATTTGCTGATGATGTCCTAGTATATATCACTCAATCACATATATCCATCCCTGCTGTTATGGCTGAAATAGATCACTTTGTTACATGGTAAAATTTTAAAATCAATGCAGCGAAGTCTGAGGCCCTCGATGTCTCCCTCCCTAAATCCATATAGGATTCCATCTAGTCCAACTTTCCCTTTGCCTGGCCCTCACATGGTATCAAATACTTAGGAATTCCTATTCATAGAGACCTCTCCCATCTATGTTATCTTAATTTTGGGCCCTTTATTGAACAATTCCATACAGACCACGGTTGGCAAGTTAGAACTGTAAGATTCACTACGTGAACCACTGGTGTTTTGTGGAAAAGCACATGTACACCGCGTTCCAAATTATTATGCAAAAAGTGTTTAGGAGTGATAAGGGAAGAATTTGTTTGTTTGTCAGTTAAACTCATTGATGGTGATGTGTGTCAGGGCTCTTTATATCACTGTAAGCAATTGCAGACACCTGTGCTAATTAGTTTGGCAGGTGTGTCCAATGAAAGGCAAGACTACTTAAGAAGGCTCTCTCACATTATTAAGCAGCCTACATTTTCTGCCAAAATGGGAAAGAAAAAGGATGTGTCGGCTGCTGAGAAGCAACAAATTGTGGAGTGTTTAGGTCAAGGCATGACTACAATCAACATTGTGCGATGATCAGGATGAAGTGTCTTGGCAATCAAGAAGTATGTAGCTGATTCACAGTACACACGTGTGCGTGCTGATAAGGGCAAATTGAGGACTCTTTCCTACAGGCAATTACGTCAGGTTGAAAGAGCAGCGGCAAAAAAGCCTTGTCATAGCAGCAGACAAGTTTTTGAAGCTGCTTGTGCCTCCAACGTCCCCCGAACAACAAGATGCAGGGTCCTTCAGAGGTTTGCAGCTGTGCATACGCCATCCTGTCGACCTCCTCTATCCACTTCACACAAGCAGAAACGGCTCCAGTTGGCCAAACATTACATGAAGACTGATTTCAAAACTGTTTTGTTCACGGATGAGTGCCGTGCAGCGCTCGATGGTCCAGATGAATGGAGTGGAGGATGGCTGGTTGATGGACACCCCATGCAAACACGGCTACAGCGCCAACAAGGAGGAGGTGGAGTAATGTTTTGGGCTGGAATCATGGGGAGAGAGATTGTCGGCCCCTTTAGGATCCCTGAAGGTGCTAAAGATGAACTCCATAATGTATGTGGATTTTCTCAAACAGCACTTCCTGCCATGGTTCAAGAAGAAGAACCGTGTATTTCACAGCAAGATCATTTTTCTGCATGATAATGCACCATCTCATGCTGCACATAAAACATCTGCATCTCTGGCTGATATGGGCATAAAAGGGGACAAACTTATGGTGTGACCCCCATGCTCCCCTGACCTCTACCCCATTCAGAACCTTTGGAGCATCATTAAAAGGAGTGTCTATGATGGCGGGAGGCAGTTCACATCTAAGCAACAGCTCTGGGAGGGTATTCTGTCCTCATGCAAAACAATTGAAGCAGAAACCATCCAAAACCTGACAAATTCAATGGACGAGAGAGTTCAGAAGCTCCTTTCGAACAAGGGGTCCTATGTGAAAATGTAACATCACCTAGAATAAAGTTTTGAGTTGAAAACTGTTTGATTTCAGTTTCTAACAACCTGCTAATGCTTATAATTTCAAAAATGACCATTTTTTTGGTCTTTATTAAAATGAAAAGGTTGATCGAAAAGTTTGGGGGATCTAAGAGTGTGGCAACCCAGTAGTCATGATTACTTCGAATTCTGACAATATGAGGGTCATGCTGCAGGTAGTGCAGCAAGAAGGCACTTATGTGTCTTGCGCATCTCGGAGCCCCAAAATTATTTTCCGGGCTAGATGCAGCTAAAAATTATTTTTAATTTTAAATCTGGTGAAGCTTATTATAGATGGCCTAATAGGATCAGTGCTGCACACTGCTACAAAGCCCAAATTATTTTCCAGTCAAGATACAGATAAACATGATTAGTAATTTGAAAGCTTAAAACGGTTGGTACGGTGATTTTAACCAATCATCAAGCTTTTACTCTCCCCAGGATGACACAGGGGTAGAAAAGTCTTTTCGGATCCATGATTTGTTCATCTTTATGAACGTGAGTCTGTCTACATTATCAGTGGAGAGCCGCGTGCGCTTATCTGTCAGCACACCACCAGCAGCGCTGAACACACGTTCAGACAGAACGCTGGCTGCGGGGCATGACAAGATCTCCAAGGCGTAAGTGGCTAGCTCCGGCCATTTATCCAGATTGGAAGCCCAAAAAGAGCAAGGGTCCAGTGACACAGTCGTGGCTTCAATGTTTACTTGGAGATACTCCTGTACCATCGTCTCTAGGCGTTGACTATGTGTCAGACTTCTTGTCTCCTGTGGCCTTGCAAAGGATGGGCTAAAAAAGTGGTGAAATGATTCCGCAAAATTGATGTTACCAGCAGATACTGTGGTTCTGTTACGGTTTGAGTGCTGAACACTTGACGGTCCCACGGTTGGCAAGTTGGAACTGTGAGATTCACTACGTGCACCACTGGTATTTTGTGGAAAAGCACATGTAAGATTCTGCAACAGTCTCTGCTGATACTCCTGCATGCGTGCATCCCTTTCTATGGCAGGAATAATTTCTGCAAATTTACTTTTGTACCGGGGATCTAACAGTGTGGCAACCCAGTAGTCAGGATTATTTCTAATTCTCACAATTCGAGGGTCATGTTGCAGGTAGTGCAGCAAGAAGGCACTCATGTGTGTTGCGCATCCAGGAGCACCAAGTCCCTGTTGTGTTGGTGGCGAGTTAACAATCATGCTTCCTTCCTCTGTCCTCTCCCCCCAACCTCGCACAACAGAAATGTGATCAAGGTCTCCCTCATCTGATGAGTCTTCCATCAGTTCGTCCTCCACTTCTTCCTGGGCTCCTGCACCTTCCTCACTAGTTTGGCTGCTACCATGCGCCCTGGTAAAATCATCTCCCCCACCCTCACATGCCTGCCGCCTTGGTGCTGCCGACCGTCTGGACCTTGCAGATGTTAGCCCTTCCGCATACAACTCCTCCTCCTCTACTTCCTCCACCTCCTCTTGTGCCACCACCTGACTCCGAATTCTGTTTAACATGTGCTCCAGCATGTAAATCACCGGAATAGTCATGCTGATAATGGCATCGTCAGCACTAAACATCTTCGTCGCCATTTCAAAACTGTGCAGAAGGGTGCATAGGTCCCTGATCTGAGACCACTCCTCCAGCGTGATTTGCCCCACCTCTGAATCTCGTTGGCCCAGGCTATACGTCAGAACGTATTGCACCAGGGCTTGTCGGTGCTGCCACAGTCGCTGCAACATGTGCAGAGTTGAATTCCACCGGGTAGGCACATCGCATTTTAGCCGGTGAAGTGGCAGGCCCAACGACTTCTGTAGAGATGTAAGTCGCTGAGCTGCGGGATGCGAACGGCGGAAGTGAGCACACAGCGACCGTGCCCTCTGCAGAAGGCCATCTAGTCTGGGATAGTGGGCTAAAAATTGCTGGACAACCAGGTTCAACACGTGAGCCATACAAGGCACGTGTGTGACATTGCCCCGGCGAAGGGCCGCACCCAGGTTTACAGCATTATCGCACACGGCCTTCCCTGGTTTCAGGTCCAGTGGAGACAACCATTCATGAAATTGGTTCTCCAGAGCTGACCACAACTCCTCAGCTGTGTGACTCACATTTCCCAGACATTTCAATGTAAAAACCGCCTGATGACGTTGAGCCCTACTGCCAGCATAGTAAGGAGGTGTGCAGGATCCCTTCTGCGCAGTTAGAAAGCTTGTGGCATGACCAGACAGGCTTTGGGTGCAGGTGGAAGACCGGGAGGAGGTTGAGGAGGCAGAAGCAGTGGAGGAACTTTGACATAAAGAGGATTGACGCACAACTCGTGGGGACGGCAAGACTTGGACAGCAGCCCCTTGTCCTGCTGTCACCATAGTTACCCAGTGCCCAGTCAGCGACATGTAACGCCCCTGTCCATGCCTACTCGTCCAAGTGTCTGTGGTGAAATGCACCCTGTCACACACAGAGTTTCTCAAAGAAGCGGTGATGTTGTGTGCGACATGCTGGTGGAGCGCAGGCACACCTTTCTTTGAGAAGTAGTGCCGACTGGGCATCTGGTACTGGGGCACTGCGACGGACATAAGGTCTCGAAAATCCTCTGTGTCCACCAGGCGGAAAGGCAGCATTTCTGTAGCCAAGAGCTTGCAGATGGTGAAATTCAACCTCTTAGCTTTCTCATGGCTAGGAGGAAATGGTCTTTTACTTGTCCACATCTGAGGGACTGAGGGCTGGCTATTGTGCTTAGACGGGGTTGATAAGGGTGTCCCCGGCAAACTGCCGGTCTGTGAGGAAGATGCAGGCGGACATGTTAGGTTGCCTTGATCCAAAGGTGGTGCTATCGATGTCGGACAGCGCTCAAGACCAGCTGGTGTTACCACCTCCAAAGAAAATGATGACCTGCCAATCACGCTGGCTGTTGCGGGTAAAGAGGTGGCAGGTCTGCGCCCCAAAACAGGTGTGACTGCTGTCCCCCCAGTCACAGAGGATGAAGAGGCCGCGGATGCACAAGATATGGCAGACGGTGGTTGGCCCGGCCGGCTAGGCCACATTGTAGCACACTGAGCTTCCCACTGCAACTTATGCTTCATGTCCATGTGCCGGTTCATGCATGAAGTACTCAAACTATGTATTTTTTGGCCTCTACTTAGCTTTTGCTGACAAATGTTACAGATAACACGAGTTGGGTCATCTTTATCGATCTGAAAAAATGCCCAGGCTATGCAAGGCTTAGCACCCATGCGACCTGAAGAGCCACCACGACTTGTGGTGAGAGGCAGAGTTGTGTTTGAGGATGCAGTTGTTGACGTGCTTCCAGTACTACGTCTCTGTCCAGGAAGGCGCAACCTGACCTCGTCGTCACTAGCATCTTCCTCCACCTCCTCTGCTGACCTCATCTCTTGGCTGACTGTGGGTTGACAGTAAGTGGGATCTCCGACCTCATCATCATCACCCTGTGCGTTATCACACCCGTCGTCCTCAGAGCCAACCTGTTCCTGCCCTGACAAAAAACTAAAGTTGTCGCTCCAATCAGGTATTTGAGTCTTATCATCGTCTTCCTCATTGTCTCCACCAACAGGAGTTACAGTTTGGGAATGAGGGTCTACATTATGGTCAGAACCTTCTGCGTCTGGTCCTGGATCCGACTCATAAAGATTCTGGGCATCAGTGCAGATCATTTCCTCGTCTGGATTCACAGAAGCGCTGGAGTCGACCTCTGATTCCCAGGCTATAGTATGAGTAAACAGCTCTGCAGACTCAACCATCTGTTCTACCTCATACTCAGACGGGCAGCTGGAGATTTGGGAGCTGTGAGGAAGCAAATGCGATTTGGGTGACACCTTTGAGGACTGGAGTATTTGTGATGTTGAAGTTGATGTGGAGGAGAGCCCACTTAAAGGAGCACTTGATATCCATTGAAGCACCTGCTGTTTTTGTGCCTCATCTGGAATTTGTAGCGATTGGCGTGGCCGTAAGAAAGGGATCTTATCACATTGTCCGCTAAAAGAAGTAGACATTTTAGTTTGGCTGGAAGATGGTCTTTCTTCTGCACCTACCCCACGGACACAACCTTTTTTCCCCTTCCCAACACGCCTATTCCCCTTTCCACCAGCAGCAGGCCTTTTTCCACTCATTTTGGTGGTTAACTAATTCACAACTCTGGAGTTGTTTGCACAAAAAAACAATGGATGGTAACCGAGCAGAGCTGAGTGGCCAAACTGTGGTATTAGGCCAAAACTATTGGCTGGGTTAGATGCAGAAAAAAATTATTTTTAATTTGCAACCTGATGGAGGTCAGTATAGATGGACTAATAGACCAAGTCCAACACACCGCTAGAAGCCCAAATATTTTTTCAGAGCTAGATGCAGAACATTTTTTTATTCAATTTGCAACCTGATGGAGGTCAGTATAGATGGACTAATAGACCAAGTCCCACACACTGCTAGAAGCCCAAATATTTTTTCAGAGCTAGATGCAGAAAAAAATTATTTTTAATTTGCAACCTGATGGAGGTCAGTATAGATGGACTAATAGACCAAGTCCCACACACCGCTAGAAGCCCAAATATTTTTTCAGAGCTAGATGCAGAAAATTTTTTTATTCAATTTGCAACCTGATGGAGGTCAGTATAGATGGACTAATAGACCAAGTCCCACACACTGCTAGAAGCCCAAATATTTTTTCAGAGCTAGATGCAGAAAAAAATTATTTTTAATTTGCAACCTGATGGAGGTCAGTATAGATGGACTAATAGACCAAGTCCCACACACTGCTAGAAGCCCAAATATTTTTTCAGAGCTAGATGCAGAAAAAAATTATTTTTAATTTGCAACCTGATGGAGGTCAGTATAGATGGACTAATAGACCAAGTCCCACACACTGCTAGAAGCCCAAATATTTTTTCAGAGCTAGATGCAGAAAAAAATTATTTTTAATTTGCAACCTGATGGAGGTCAGTATAGATGGACTAATAGAACAAGTCCCACACGCTGCTAGAAGCCCAAATATTTTTTCAGAGATAAATGAAGAAAAAAATTATTTTTAATTTGCAACCTGATGGAGGTCAGTATAGATGGACTAATAGACCAAGTCCAACACACTGCTAGAAGCCCAAATATTTTTTCAGAGCTAGATGCAGAAAAAAATTATTTTTAATTTGCAACCTGATGGAGGTCAGTATAGATGGACTAATAGACCAAGTCCCACACACCGCTAGAAGCCCAAATATTTTTTCAGAGCTAGATGCAGAAAAAAATTATATTCAATTTGCAACCTGCTGGAGGTCAGTATAGAAGGACTAATAGAACAAGTCCCACACACTGCTAGAAGCCCAAATATTTTTTCAGAGCTAAATGAAGAAAAAAATTATATTCAGTTTGCAACCTGATGGAGGTCAGTATAGATGGACTAATAGAATGATGCTATGCCCAAAAGATTTTACTTCACTAGGTGCAGTAAAAAAATTGGTATTCTATACACAGGTGGTATATCTTGCAACACAGATAGGCTACTCCACTGACTAACACACTCTGCAATAGGCCAAAAAGGATTAGCTTTGCTAGATTCAGCCAAATGCTGTGAAAAAAACTTGCACAGCACTGGCACAGACCTGCCTGGCAAAAACTGATAGGAACTGATGTAACCTAGTCCTGAGAAGGACTCCAATTACAATTAGTCTTTACTCCCACAATCTATCTATTTAAGAGCACAGACCTGCTTGATAAAAGTCGTAGGAAATGCTGTAACCTAGTCCTTAAAAGGACTGCAATCACAACTATTCCCTACTCCCAAGCTATCTGTATATTTGTGCGAAAATTGGCTTGAAATTAACAAGGTATAGCGCACACAGCAACAGCGGTGCCGTCTATCACGCAGCTGCAGCAGTGAGAAAATGGTGGCGACGGGGAAAATGGCTTGGTCTTATAGGGCAAGGACATGTGACATACACTGCCAATCACACATGCCCTTGCTTGTGTGAAAAAAAGCACTTCGCTCCGTGTGTGCGCTGCTGATAGGCTGACAGATTGCACCTCCCCACTGCAAATGCGGGAAAGAGAAAAAAAAATGGAGATCTTCATTGTTCCTGCAGAGATCCATCCCCTGCCCCTCCCCCCGCCCCGCTGTACACTCAAACTGCGTATTAACATTAATTTTCATCATTACTGAGAAAAAATCCAGTTATGATTTTGGTGCACGAACAGTTATCGAACATAACCTCGAACAGCCGAATTTTTCTCAAATTGTTCGTGTTCGCCGACCGGCTCGAACACCACCCAAAACAGCTCGAATTTGAGATTGGCGAACAGTTCGAGTAGAACAACGCTCATCTCTAGTGATTACCTCTGAGTCTGTGCACCTCTACAACCTGGCGGAGGACCCCCTGTTGCCTCCTGAATCCTCCGGGATACCACTTGATGACAAATGGAGAGAGACTTCCCTACACCCGGTACCCGATACTTCCTCCGCTCCGTCCTGTGAGCTTGACAAAGGGTACCTCAAAGCGGTAATTACCCCCGAGTCTCTACACCCCTCTGACCAGGCGGACCACCTCCAGTTGTCTCCTGAACCCTTCGGGGTGCTACCTGGTAGCGAATAGACAGAGACTTTCCTATACTCTGCACCTGATACCTCGCCCGCTTCGTCCAGTGAGTCCGACCTAGTGTACTCCGAAGCAGAGGTTACCCCCGAGTCTCTACACCCCTCCGACCAGGCGGAGGACCTCCAGTTGTCTCCTGAACCCTTCGGGGTGCTACCTGGTAGCGAATGGACAGAGACTTTCCTATACTCTGTACCTGATACCTTGCCCGCTTCGTCCAGTGAGTCCGACTTAGTGTACTCCGAAGCAGAGGTTACCCCCGAGTCTCTACACCCCTCCGACCAGGTGGAGGACCTCCAGTTGTTTCCTGAATCCTTCGGGGTACCACCAGATAACAAAGGGACAGTGACTTTTCTACACCTTGTACCTGATACCTCGCCCATTTCATCCTGTGAGCTGGACAAGATGTACCCCGAAGCAGAGGCTACCCCCGAGTCTCTGCACCCCTCCAACCCGGCGGAGGACTTCCAGTTGTCTCCTGAACCCTATGGGGTGCTGCCTGATAATAAGTGGAGAGAGACTTCCTTGTGTGCTGTTCCTGGTACTCCACCCGTTTTGTCTGGTGCTGAGGATGGCTGGATAGGAGGTAACATCCTAGCTACCCAGATGAGACCAGTTTTGTCTCTTCCTGTGGACAGTAGAAGCAATCTCCTTGAAGAGAAGTATTGGCCCTCAAATTCCCTGCGGAAGATTCTGGCAGGCCTGAAGAAGAGGGGGCGTAAGGGGGGGGGGGTACTGTAACATACCTGGCGGCGTCCTTGCATAGTGGTCCATCTCCCACTGTGCAAGAGCACGTACTTGATTTCCAGTCCAGATTGCCACTCTGGCTTCTTTCCATAATCTCTGCTTTGCTCTGCTCTGGCTGTTTAGGGCGACGCCCGCCGAACATCCTGTTTCTTGTAGCTGCTGCAGACACACCCCTAATGCGTCCTCAGCCTATTGCTGTCTGTCACCTGGTATTTAAACCAGCTCTTCCTTGGAATCCATGCCTGAGCTTCTTGTTCTGTCAGTTGGCTTCTTGTCACTGATGTGCCAGGTCCTGTCTATGTTTCCTGCCTTACGGCATCAGTTCCCGTATCTGAACAGTGTCCTGTCTGTGCGTTCTAGCCAGCTGTCGGTCTGTCTTCCTGGAGGCTGTATTTCCAGGCCCTTGTGAACACGCTCTTAGCCTGTTCGTCCCACCCTCTGGGGGCCGCATACCCAGACTCGTTCCTGTATTTGTTGCAGTACAGTTCCTGTCTGAACTGTCTCCTACCTGCTTCCCATTTCTCTCTATGTCCGTACCTTCCCTTTCTCCTGCATTGTCTGAACCAGCACTTGGCTTTACCTTGGCTCGTTCCTGTATTTGTTGCAGTAACAGTTCCTGTCTGAACTGTCTCCTAACCCGTCTCCTGTTTTTCTCTATGTCCGTACCTTCCCTATTTCTGCAGAGTCTGAACCTGCTCCTAACTCCTACTCGTTGTCGCTGTACTTCCGTTTGTGAGTTTAGTGTCCACTCGTTACTTCATTGCTAGTATCTTGTGTGTTTCTGGTTCTGCCTTCCCCTTCCTGTCTGTTCTGTGTGAACAGAACCCTGTCCCCTCTGCTCTGCCTTGCTCACCGCTCCGGCGGTTCAAGTCTGCTCTGCCTTGCTCACCGCTCCGGCGGTTCTAGCCTGCTCTGCCTTGCTCACCGCTCCAGCGGTTCTAGCCTGCTCTGCCTTGCTCACTGCTCCAGTGTTCTAGCCTGCTCTGCCTTGCTCATCGCTCTTCCGGTTTTCGCTCTGCTCTGACCCTTTGCTCGCTGCTCCGGCAGTCTTTCTCTGCTCTGACCCTTTGCTCGCTGCTCTGTCAGTCTCGCTCTGCTCTGACCCTTTGCTCGCTGCTCCGGCAGTCTCGCTCTGCTCTGACCCTTTGATCACTGCTCCGGCAGTCTCGCTCTGCTCTGACCCTTTGCTCGCTGCTCCGGCAGTCTCGCTCTGCTCTGACACTTTGCTCGCTGCTCCGGCAGTCTCGCTCTGCTCTGACCCTTTGCTCGCTGCTCCGGCAGTCCCGCTCTGCTCTGACCCTTTGCTTGCTGCTCTGTCAGTCTCGTCCTGCTCCACTTTTGCTCACCGCTCTAGGCGGTCTCGTCTTGCCCTGCTCTTGCTCACCGCTCTGGCTGGCCTCACTCTGCTGTGTTTGTCCACCGCATCGGCGGTTCTGTTCCTGACTCCCAGTCTGTACTGGGTCATATCCACTCTGTGCTCCAACCTGTCGTACCTGCCAGTACCTCCCTGCCTGCATACCAGTCGTGCTTTCCAGAATACACCCGTCTGCATACCATCCGTGTCTGCCTATACCCACCAGTCTGTGTGCCAGCCTACCTGCCTTTTCCTGTATTCCCCGGTGTGGGTCAACAGCCGTGTCCGGGGTCTGACCTGGAGTAGCACCTGGTCCCTCTGCTCGGTTCCTCCTTGGTGCACTGGCGTCGTATGCCGTCGTGCGACCTTGGTCAGATCGGGTGGATACTTAGTTACGCCCCTCCAGGCATTCACTCTCCGGTACGGTCCAGTGGAATCACTACATATACACACACACGCCAGTAAGTCCGGGCGTGTGCATTACACAGTCTGCTATATACACTGCCTGTGCCTATATACACTGCATGATTGATATCTCTGCAGATGGATTAGTCCTCAGAAGGACTGTTTGTTGAGATGGACATACAGTACAGACCAAAAGTTTGGACACACCTTCTCATTTAAAGAATTTTCTGTATTTTCATGACTATGAAAATTGTACATTCACACTGAAGGCATCAAAACTATTAATTAACACATGTGGAATTATATACTTAACAAAAAAGTGTGAAACAACTGAAACTAAGTCTTATATTCTAGGTTCTTCAAAGTAGCCACCTTTTGCTTTGATGACTGCTTTGCACACTCTTGGCATTCTTGGCATTGTAATAATGTGCTCCATCCTGGTGGCCCCATCTTGTAGTAATATGCCCCATCCTGGTCCCCACCTTGTAGCAATATGCCCCATCCTGGTGGTCTCCATCTTGTAGTAATATTCCCCATCCTGGTGCTCCCCATCTTGCAGTAATGTGCCCCATCCTGGTGGTCTCCATTTTGTAGTAATGTGCCCCATTCTAGTCCTTGCCTTGGAATAATGTGCCCCATCTTGGTGGTCCCCATCTTGTAGTAATGTGCCCCATCCTGGTCCCCACATTGCAGTAATATGCCCCATCCTGGTGGTCCCCATCTTGCAGTAATGTGCCCCATTCTAGTACTCGTCTTGAAGTAATGTGCCCCATCCTGGTGGTCCCCATCTTGTAGTAATGTGCCCCATCCTGGTCCTCACCTTGTACTAATATGCCCCATCCTGGTGGTCCCCATCTTGTAGTAATATGCCCCATCCTGGTGGTCCCCATCTTGCAATAATGCACCCCATCCTGGTGGTCCCCATCTTGCAATAATGCACCCCATCCTGGTGGTCCCCATCTTGCTGTAATGTGCCCCATCCTGGTTTTCGTCTTGGACTAAAGTGCCCCATCCTGGTGGTCCCCATCTTGCCGTAATGTGCCCCAACCTGGTGGTCCCCATTTTGCAGTAATGTGCCCCATCCTGGTGCTCCCCATTTTGCAGTAATGTGCCCCATCCTGGTGCTCCCCATCTTGCAGTAATGTGCCCCATACTGGTGGTCCCCATCTTGCAGTAATGTGCCCCATCCTGGTAGTCCCCATCTTGAAGTAATGTGCCCCATCCTGGTCCTCGTCTTGGAGTAATGTGCCCCATCCTTGTGGTCCCCATCTTGCAGTAATGTGCCCCATCCTGGTGATCCCCATCTTGCAGTAATGTGCCCCATCCTGGTGGTCCCCATATTACAATAATGTGCCCCATCCTGGTGGTCCCCATCTTGTAGTAATGTGCCCCATCCTGGTGGTCCCCATCTTGTAGTAATATGCCCCATCCTGGTGGTCCCCATTTTGTAGTAATGTCCCCCATCCTGGTCCTCGTCTTGGAGTAATGAACCCCATCCTGGTTGTCCCCATCTTGCAGTAATGTGCCCCATCCTGGTGGTCCCCATCTTGCAGTAATATGCCCCAACCTGGTCCTCGTCTTGGATTAATGTGCCCCATCCTGGCAGTCCCCATCTTGCAGTAATGTGTCCCATCCTGATGGTCCCCATCTTGCAGTAATGTGCTACATCTTGGTCATCGTCTTGGAGTAATGTGCCCCAACCTGGTGGTCCCCATCTTGCAGTAATGTGCCCCATTCTGGTGGTCCCCATCTTGAAGTAATGTGCCCCATCCTGGTGGTCCCCATCTTGCAATAATGTGCCCCATCCTGGTGGTCCCCATCTTGTAGTAATGTGCCCCATCCTGGTGGTCCCCATCTTCTGGTAATATGCCCCATCCTGGTGGTCCCCATTTTGTAGTAATGTCCCCCACCCTGGTCCTCGTCTTGGAGTAATGTGCCCCATCCTGGTTGTCCCCATCTTGCAGTAAAGTGCCCCATCCTGGTGGTCCCCATCTTGCGGTAATGTGCCCCATCCTGATCCTCGCGTTGGATTAATGTGTCCCATCCTGATGGTCCCCATCTTGCAGTAATGTGCCCCATCCTGATCCTCGTCTTGGAGTAATGTGCCCCATCCTTGTGGTCCCCATCTTGCAGTAATGTGCTCCACCCTGGTGGCTTCCATCTTGCAGTAATGTGCCCCATCCTGGTGGTCCCCATCTTGCAGTAATGTGCCCCATCCCAGTGGTCCCCATCTTGCAATAATGTGCCCCATCCTGGTCCTCGTCTTGGAGTAATGTGCCCCATCCTGGCTGTCCGCATATTGCAGTAATGTGCCCCATCCTGGTGGTCCCTATCTTGCAGTAATGTGCCCCATCCTGGTCCTTGTCTTGGAGTAATGTGCCCCATCCTGGTGGTCCCCATTTTGCAGTATTATGCCCCATCCTGGTGGTCCCCATCTTGCAGTAATGTGCCCCATCCTGGTGGTCCCCATCTTGCCATATTGTGCCCCATCCTGGTCGTCCTCATCTTGTAGTAATGTGCCCCATCCTGGTGGCCCCCATCGTCTGGTAATATGCCCCATCCTGGTGGTCCCCATTTTGTAGTAATGTCCCCCATCCTGGTCCTCGTCTTGGAGTAATGTGCCCCATCCTGGTTGTCCCCATCTTGCAGTAATGTGCCCCATCCTGGTGGTCCCCATCTTGCAGTAATATGCCCCATCCTGGTCCTCGCATTGGATTAACGTGTCCCATCCTGATGGTCCCCATCTTAGAGTATTGTGCCCAATCCTGATCCTCGTCTTGGAGTAATGTGCCCCATCCTGGTGGTCCCCATCTTGCAGTAATGTGCCCCACCCTGGTGGCTTCCATCTTGCAGTAATGTGCCCCATCCTGGTGGTCTCCATCTTGCAGTAATGTGCCCCATCCTGGTGGTCCCCTTCTTGCAGTAATGTGCCCCATCCTGGTGATCCCCATCTTGCAATAATGTGCCCCATCCTACTGGTCCCCATCTTGTAATAATGTGCCCCATCCTGGTGGTCCCCATCTTGTAGTAATGTCCCCCATCCTGGTCCTCGTCTTGCAGTAATGTGCCCCATCCCAGTGGTCCCCATCTTGCAATAATTTGCCCCCTCCTGGTCCTCGTCTTGGAGTAATGTGCCCCATCCTGGCTTTCCGCATCTTGCAGTAATGTGCCCCATCCTGGTGGTCCCTATCTTGCAGTAATGTGCCCCATCCTGGTCCTTGTCTTGGAGTAATGTGCCCCATCCTGGTGGTCCCCATCCTGCAGTATTATGCCCCATCCTGGTAGTCCCCATCTTTCAGTAATGTGCCCTATCCTGGTGGTCCCCATCTTGCAATAATGTGCCCCATCCTACTGGTCCTCATCTTGTATTAATGTGCCCCATCCTGGTGGTCCCCAAATTGTAGTAATGTCTCCCATCCTGGTCCTCGTCTTGCAGTAATGTGCCCCATCCTAGTGGTCCCCATCTTGCAATAATGTGCCCCATCCTGGTCCTCGTCTTGGAGTAATGTGCCCCATCCTGGCTGTCCGCATCTTGCAGTAATGTGCCCCATCCTGGTGGTCCCTATCTTGCAGAAATGTGCCCCATCCTGGTCCTTGTCTTGGAGTAATGTGCCCCATCCTGGTAGTCCCCATCTTGCAGAATTATGCCCCATTCTGGTGGTCCCCATCTTGCAGTAATGTGCCCCATCCTGGTGGTCACCATCTTGCAATAATGTGTCCCATCCTGGTCCTCGTCTTGGAGTAATGTGCCCCATCCTGGTGGTCCCCATCTTGCAGTAATGTGCCCCATCCTGGTGGTCCCCATCTTGCAGTAATGTGCACCGTCCTGGTGGTCCCCATCTTGCAGTAATGTGCCCCATCCTGGTTGTCCCCATCTTGCAGTAATGGGCCCCATCCTGGTGGTCACCATCTTGTAGTAATGTGCCCCATTCTGGTACCCATCTTGTAGTAATGTGCCCCATCATAGTGGTCCCCATCTTGTAGTAATGTGCCCCATCCTGGTGGTCCCCATCTTGTAGTAATATACACCATCCTGGTGGTCCTCATCTTGTAGTAATATGCCCCTTCCTGGTGGTCCCCATCTTGTACTAATGTGCCCCATCCTGGTGGTCCCTATCTTGCAGTAATGTGCCACATGTTGGTGGTCCCCATCTTGTAGTAATGTGCCCCATCCTGGTCGTCCCCATCTTGTAGTAATGTGCCCCATCCTTGTCCTCGTCTTGGAATAATGTCCTTCATCCCATAGTAATCCCGCACCCTGGTCCTCGTCTTGGAGTAATGTCCCCCATCTTGTAGTAATGCCCCATCTTGGTCCTCGTCTTGGAGTAATGTCCCCCATCCGGTAGTAATGCCCCATCCTGATGGTCCACATCTTGTATAATTATCCCCTGTGCCATTCTTCACACACATAAAAAAGAAAAAAAAAAAGATTATTCTCACCTGACCTCTGTTCCCTCGGCGTCCTTTGTGCACATGTGGCCCGCAGGCACAGTCCCCTTAACGTTCCCGACCTGTTCCAGGAAGAGCCGCTGACAGCAGCGCTGCAATGCCATGCAGAGACCGTCTCCCAGCATAGCATTACCAATGCCAGCCGCCAGACAATCAGAGGCCAGCAGCTGACATCTGCGCATGGCAGCGATGTCATACGCCGCTGCGCTGGGATGCAGATATCAGCTTCTGGCCTCTGATTGGCCAGCGGCTGGCATTGGTAATGCTGTGATGGGAGACGGTCTCTGTGTGGCAATGCAGTGCTGCTGTCGGCGGCTCCTCCTTGACCAGGTCGGGATCGTCAAGGGGTCTGTGCCTGCGGGCCCCATAAACCTCTGCTCTAGAATATTAATTTCTTATCTGAAATTCTTTTAATGGTGAGGTATCGCAGTATGGATAGCGTATTACACCGATCCAGCTAGGTATTATTGCCTTATACTGCGTGCTGCTAGTGCTGCCCAAAGAAATTTTAAATCTATTCTATTCCCTATCTATAACGCTGTCTGATGCATTTACAATAGGAACAGGTGCTGCTGCTAAGTGGTATCATCACCTGCTACACATGAGTGTTCATTCTGGTTGTATAAATGTCTTCCACAATCCATAGCTTTTTTTTTTATTTATTTGGCCTTATATACAAGTCTTTACCCTGGAAAGAATGTTTCTTAACATTTTTTAAATTTTAGCTTGTTTTTTGTATGTTTTTTTTGTCAATCCGCAAAAGTGGCGTAATACTCTGACAACATTGTTCACAGATATGCTATTTGTCAGTGGTCAACTGAGAATAGGTTCGAACCCTCAACTGCAATACTTTAAATGGAGTGTAATATTTGACAAGCTCACAACAATTGCTGGATTATTAGGGCAGTCATATGGCCACAGTTTCAGGCAGTCGCCTAATAGTATGATATTTTTTGTTGTCAATTGGTTCAACAAAACACAGGTGGCTGACTTTAAAAGGAGTGGAATATTTGGCACGCTCCACAAAATTTCTGCAATATTACAGCAGTCATATGGATCACGTGCGTCTGATCATTGAAAAAAGTTACTTTGCTTCCACAATACAGTAATATGAACAAAACTAAAAAAATCTGGCTGTATTCTGCAAACAAGCAAATGGAGCTGTAAAATGGTGTACACTGACACAATCTATAAATGGAGGACAATATTTTCCACGTTCACTACAAATGGCTGGATTTGAACCGCAGTTATATGTGATACGTCTGACAGAGAACCACGGTTTTAAATAGCAGGTGTCACGGTCGCCACACTTTCCTTGTCTGCTATGTTATTATTGTGTGGAGGCTGTCAGTCTGTTTTGGTTTGCTGGGTCGGTTCTGCAATCATCTGTGTTCACTTCCATTGATTAGTCTTCTACTTAAGCATGCTAGCTCCTTCACCCAGTGACAATTGTACACTTGCTATTGCCCGTGTAGGACTGATCTTTCTGTGCCTGACCCAGCCTATTTTCCTTTACCTGAATTTTGACCATTTGCCTGTTATCTGACTACTCTTTTGACTGCTCCCTGTGTACTGCCTTGTCTTTCTGGCTTTCCTGACCCCGGCTTGTGTTGTGGATTACATCTCTGACTTCTCCTTGTTGTACTGCGCCATTTTCCTGGACTTGACTTTGGATCGTTTGACCTCCCTATATTTATCCAGTAAGTAGCTCTTACATAACATTTCTTTCAGTAATATTAGTCTCTTCTCTTCTGAGACTGTTATTTCTGTAGTGACTTTCATCACATTACAATTGACCCTTATTTTTTATTTTTCCCACCTATGGATCCGTTACATATTTTGTTTGATCAGGTGGCGAATCTGACTCAGTTAGTTCAGGATCTGGCCTTGGAACAACACAAACTGGCATCCTCAGAGGCTTAGTTATAAGACCAGATTTCTGGTACGTTTACTGCTCCTCAGAATCTGTCCTCTCCGACCCCTGTCATGACTTCTGAGCCATCTGACGTATCTTTGAGCCCCCCTGAACTGGCTATAGTCCTCCCTGACAAATTTTTGGGGGAGAAAGATCAGTTCAGAATTTTCAAAGCGAATTGTAAATTGTTTACCTTGCACCCTCAGTCATCAGGGAATGAGCCACAGTGGGTGGGAATTATGTCACTTCTGCAGGGGGGTCCCCAGACTTGGGCATTTTCTCTACCCCTTTTGCTCCTGAACGTCTTTCTGTGGACGCTTTCTTTGACTCTTTAGGACTGATCTATGATGAACCTGACAAGGTCAAGGTGGCAGAGACAGGGATCATGAACCTTACACAGGGGAACCACACAGCGGAAGACTACTGTTCTGAGGTTCTCTGGAATGATGCGGCTCTCAGGTGCCAATTCCTCAGGGGTCTTTTGGAGTCTCTAAAGGGCGCTCTGGATCTGCATGCTCCACCTGGTTGTTTGGTGGAGGACATGACTCAGGCTATCCGCATGGATCGGTGGATGCGAGAGAGATGCAAGGTTCAACAAGAGGTTCCATTTTGTCCACCGGGCCTGGGTCGTTTACCTGAGGTAGAACCTATGGAGGTTGGGGCTGCCAGCTCAAGGGTTAAGGAGAGGAGACGCAGTCTGGAACTTGGACTTTGTCTGTATTGTGGTCAAGCTGGACATCTCTTAAAGGATTGTCTGGCACGACCTGCAACGAATAAACCGTCGGGAAACGCCTAGGTCTGGGTGATTGTCGAGGAGGTCACCCAGACTTACAAGTACCCTTTTACTTCTCCGATAACGTGTTGTTGAATGCTGAGCTTTTGTTTCAAAAACAGTGTCTATCAATATTTGCCTTTATTGACTGTGGAGCCGCGGCTAATTTCATTGATTCGGGACTTGTTCAGAAGTTAGGATTATGGACAGTTAAGCTAGAAGACCCTATTGAAATTGTGGCTATTGATAGAACACCGTTGCTAAAAAATCTGGTTTAGTTAGCTACGGTGGAGTTCACACTCAAGGTGGGGTCACTTCATACAGAATTAATCTCCTGTTATGTCATGGACAATTTACCTGCTGGGATTGTGTTGGGTCTTCCTTGGCTGCGCATGCATAATCCAATCATTGACTGGTATCAGAAAGATATTGTCAAACGGGACCCTCATTGTATTGAAAAATGTCTTAAATTTGTGCATGCTTGCTCCATTAGTCTGGAGGGTCTTCTGGAATACCTGAAGGACTTTGGAGATGTTTTTTCGGAAGTAGATTCTGAGATCTTACCTCCTCACCGTCCCTATAACTGTGCTATTAATCTCATTCCTAACGCCAAATTACCCAAAGCTCGCTTGTATACCTTGTCTGGCCCTGAACGGGCATCCATGAAGGCTTATATTAACAAAAGTTTACGGAAAGGTCATATTCGTCCTTCCTCATCGCCGGTTGCCTCCGAATTCTATTTTGTTAAAAAAAAAAGATGGGATATCCGTCCCTGCCTCGATTTCCGAGAATTAAACAAGATAACGGTTAAAAAATGCTTATCCGCTTCCACTTATCCCAAATCTATATAATCAGCTTTCGGGGGCCAAATGGTTTTCCAAACTGGATCTCAGAGGGGCATATAATCTGATACGTATTCGTGAGGGTGATGAGTGAAAGACTGCATTTTTATCCTCTGAAGGTCTTTTTGAAAACATCATCATGCCTTTTCGGCTAAAAAATGCACCACCAGTCTTTCAGAATACTATGAATGATATTCTCTGATTATATTGGGAGATTTATTGTGGTTTATTTAGATGATATTAAAATTTTTTCACCTGATCTGGATATTCATTATAAACATGTCTGTTTGGTTCTGCAAAGGTTAAGAGATAATTGTTTGCTCTTCAAGATTGAAAAATGTACCTTTTCTGTTCAAGAAATATCATTCTTGGGCTTCATTGTGTCAGCCTCTGGCTTTAAGATGGATCAAGGTTCAGGTCATCATTGATTGGGTTCAAACCAGCGACCTTAAGGCTCCGCAGCGCTTTTTAGGGTTTGCAAATTTATTACAGAAAATTTATTAAAGGTTTTTCTCAGATCGTCATGCCTCTTATGGACCTCACTCACAAAGTGGTGGAGCTAAATGTTTGGTCGTCAGAAGCAGTCAGGGCTTTTGAAAACTTGAAGAAATGTTTTATGTCTGCTCCTGTACTTGTTCAACCAGACCTCCAGAGGCCGTTCATTGTGGAGGTGGATGCTTCTGAGGTTGGGTGGGGGCTGTATTGTCTCAAGGTCCTAAGACTTCAACTAATCTGCGACCATGTGCCTTTTTCTCTAAGAAATTTTCTCCTGCTGAAAGAAACTATGATATGGGTAATCAAGAGTTACTTGCTGTCAAATTGGCTTTTGAAGAATGGAGGCATTTTTTGGAAGGCGCCGTTCATCTGGTCACCGTGGTGACAGATCACAAGAATCTAGCATATATCAACTCTGCTAAGCGTTTGACACCTAGACAGGCCAGATGGTCTTTATTTTTTTCAAGATTTAATTTTTCTAGTACGTTCAGACCTGGGTCTAAGAACCTGATGGCGGATGCCCTGTCTTGTAGTCTTGATTCTGTGTCTCCTCCGGAGCCTCCTTCCTCCATTCTTCCTCAGTGTATAGTTGTGGCCATGGTTTTCTCTGAGCTGGAAGTGGAAATCCGTACTGCTCAGTCTTGGCTCCTTCCAATATTCCTGAATGCAAGATGTTTGTCCCTGTCTATCTCAGATCACGCCTTTTGCAAGAATTCCATGATTCTGTGTTGAGTGGTCATCCTGGAGTTACTGCCACCCAGAAGGCAGTTTCTAGACTCTTTTGGTGGTCTGCTATGCGTAGGGACATTAAAGATTTTGTGTCTGCTTGTGAAACTTGTGCACGCACAAAAGTGCAACATGGCCGGCCGGCTGGGGAACTGGCTACTTTGCCCATTCCAGAAAGACCGTGGACTCATTTGTCCATGGATTTAATTTCGAATTTACCTCTGTCTGGGGGAATGACGGCTATTTGGGTGGTCGATTGATTCAGCAAACAGGCTCACTTTGTTCCACTATCTGGGTTACCCATGTGGCGCCCTGCCGCGCACTGGTGCCACAGAACCCAGAAGGGTGCATGGATGGACTTCTCCACAAGAGCCCCTCACACATTCACACACCTCCACCTTACCACCTCAGACCAGCAGAGGGAGCCCGTCGGGGACATATAGACACTGGAGGGTGGACTTAGGCAGAGAGTTCCCACTCAGACACAGAGAGGGACAGAGCTGAGAGTTGAGGAGAGAGCGTGCTGACGCTCAGAGAGCAGCGAAGAGGCTTAGGCGAGCCAAGGCCTACAGCATGAGTGAAGGCCTAGTGAGGGCCCTGAGTGTGGCCGAAGGTGAGAGGAGAAGGAAGAAGTAGCGAGGGGGCAGAGGAGCATACCAGGCTCACCCCGAGATATATACCGGACACCGGGTCCGCACCTACGGGGTCCCTTTATACCCATTAGGGACCATAGGAACCCCTGGAGGACTGCAAGTCCCAGATTTACCAAACACTGACTACAGTACCAGGGCTATGAGTCACAGAGGTCCCAGCATCCAGGGAGAGTGATCTCCAAGAGAAGGCCCTACCACCAGGTCAGCAGGTGCAAGGGAGAGAGAGACAGTAACCAAGCTAGGCCTAGCTCCAGGCAGGTCAGAAGCTTAGCGAGTAAAGCCACGGATCAGGAGGCCCTATACCCGCTCACTGGGGAGAGTACAAAAGTGCGCCCTTCGTCCGGAGTACCCTGGACCGTGCCTGCATCATTACCATAAAGGTACTGAAGCTTACCCCTGTGTGAATGTACGTCTTTCCTCCGGGACCGTCCTGCCGTCTCTTACCAGCATCCACCATCTACCCCTCCACTGCCCTGAGGCCTGTTCCACCTGTGGGGAGCCGTTCTAACCAAGCTGCCCAAACACCTGCCTCAGAGGACTGTCGCAGCGCTGGTAATCTTTACCAGACACCACAGGTGGCGTCACAAACTTATTACAAACACTTTAAATCCCCTATAAATATCCCCCTTTTTTGGTGACCGCCCTGGGCCATGGACTGGGCCAGGCACCGTGATATCTCCCACCGGCATCTAGAGACCCGGCTGCCGAGTACCCCACGACCCCGGGGGCCAGTCACCCAATTCTGAGACTCTCTCCAAACTGTTTATTACTCATGTGGTACAATTGCATGGAATTCCTCTTAATATTGTATCTGATAGGGGAGCACATTTCGTCTCTAGATTTTGGAGGGCTTTCTGCAGAAGGTTGGGGATTGATTTGTCCTTTTCCTCTGCTTATCATCCTGAAACGAACGGTCAGACCGAAAGGACAAATCAGTGTTTGGAACAAATTTTAAGATGTTTTGTCGCTGATCAGCAGGAGAATTGGTCATCCTTTCTTCCTCTGGCTGAGTTTGCCTTTAACAGTCGGGTTAATTAGTCCACGGCGACCTCGCCGTTTTTCTGTAATTATGGGTTTCATCATCATTTTGTTCAGTTCTCCTGGATAAGTTCTGGGTGTCCTGGGGTAGATGTAACCATTCAAGAGTTCGGGGATGTCTGGAGGGAGGTTAAAAAGAATATTGGGGTGGCTCCGCATCATCAGAAACAAAGGGCCGATAGGAGACGCTCGTCAGGTGCCACCTTCAAGGTTGGAGATAAGGTATGGCTATCCTCTAAGAATATTAGATTGAAGATGCCCTTGCTGAAGTTGGGTCCTAGATTCATTGGTCCATATGAGATTCTGGAGGTCGTCAATCCGGTTTCCTTCCGATTACGCCTCCCTCAGTCTTTCTGTATTCCTAATGTGTTCCTCAAGTCTTTGTTGAAGGAGTTTATTCCCCCTGTTCTGTCTCCCTCGCCCCCGCCTCCTTCGGTGTCTATTGAGGGGAGCTTAGAATATGAGGTACAAAAGATCATTGATTCCCGTATGGTCCGGAATTCCCTTCAATATCTTGTACATTGGAAGGGGTATGGACCTGAAGAATGAGCGGGACCGTTCTGTGAGGACTGATCGGTTGGTCCGGGCCTTTCATTGGCGGTTTTGTGGGAGATCTGGGGGTCCGGTGCCCCCCCCTCTTGGGGGTACTGTCACGGTCTCCACACTTTCCTTGTTTGATATGTTACTATTGTGTGGAGGCTGTCAGTCTGTTTTGGTTTTGCTGGGTCGGTTCTGCAATCATCTGTGTTCACTTCCATGGATTAGTCTTCTACTTAAGCATGCTAGCTCCTTCACCCAGTGTCAATTGTACACTTGCTATTGCCTGTGTAGGACTGATCTCTCTGTGCTCTGTGCCTGACCCAGCCTGACTATTTTCTCTTACCTGGATTTTGACTACACTTTTGTCTGCTTCCTGTGTACTGCCTTGTCTTTCTGGTTTTCCTGACCCCAGCTTGTGCAGTGGCTTACGTCTGACTTCTCCTTGTTGTACTATGCAATTTTCCTGGACTTGACTTTGGCTCGTTTGACCTCCCTCTATTTATCCAGTAAGTAGTACTTACATAACATTTCTTTCAGTAATATTAGTCTGTTCTCTCCTCTTCTGAGACTGTTATTTCTGTAGTGACTCGCATCACAGCAGGCCTGTAATTTACTAATATTATTCTACACAGAGACCTAGTTTGAATAGCTTGACCGACACACTGCAACAAAATGAAAATGGAAGAAATGGCTGATTGTTACACTTTTATAGGTGATATGTCTGACAAAGTACCACGGTTTTAAATTGCAGGCCTGTAATTTACTAATGCTATTCTTCACAGACATCTAGTGTGAATAGTTTTATCGACACACTGCAACAGAATGGAAAAGGAGGCGTAAATATTTTTCAAGGTCAGTTCAAATTTCAGGATTTTTATCGCTGAAATATGGAACAGATATGGCTGTATTCTGAAATGCTAACAAGCAAATGGAGCAGAAAAATTGTGTACTCTGGATTGCTTTTTAAGCAAATAACCAGGATTAAGATAAAAAAAAAAATTCCCTGGCCCCTGATATCTGGGGCTACGTCTACAAATATCTGTAATTATTACAGCAGCAGCAGACAGGATATTCAATGGACCCTCTTGTGCTATATGCACTGCAGTCTGCCACATACACTGCCTAGCTGTCTAACTCTTGACTAACACTTATTATATGCAGCTGGACTGTTAGTTCAGAGGGATATATATATACTGCTCAAAAAAATAAAGGGAACACTTACACAACAGAATATAACTCCAAGTAAATCAAACTTCTGTGAAATAAAACTGTCCACTTAGGAAGCAACGCTGATTGACAATCAATTTCACATGCTGTTGTGCAAATGGAATAGACAATAGATGGAAATTATTGACAATTATCAAGACCCACTGAATAAAGGAGTGGTTCTGCAGGTGGAGACCACAGATCACATCTCAGTATCAATGCTTTCTGGCTGATGTTTTGGTCACTCTTGAATGTTGATTGTGCTTTCACACTCGTGGTAGCATGAGACGGACTTTACAACCCAGAGAAGTTGCTCAGGTAGTGCAGCTCATCCAGGATAGCACATCAATGCGAGCTGTGGCAAGAAGGTTTGCTGTGTCTGTCAGCGCAGTGTCCAGAGGCTGGATGCGCTACCAGGAGACAGGCCAGTACATCAGGAGATGTGGAGGGGGGCTGTAGGAGGGCAACAACCCAGCAGCAGGACCACTACCTCCGCCTTTGTGCAAGGAGGAACAGGAGGAACACTGCCAGAGCCCTGCAAAATGACCTCCAGCAGGCCACAAATGTGCATGTGTCTTCAAAAATGGTTAGAAACTGACTCCATGAGGGTGGTATGAGGACCCGATGTACACAGATGGGGGTTGTGCTCACAGCCCAACACTGTGCAGGACGCTTGGCATTTGCCACAGAACACCAGGATTGGCAAAGTCGCCACTGGCACCCTGTGCTCTTCACAGATGAAAGCAGGTTCACACTGAGCACATGTGACAGACGTGACAGAGTCTGGAGACGCCATGGAGAGTGCTCTGCTGCCTGCAACATCCTTCAACATGACCAGTTTGGCAGTGGGTCAGTAATGGTGTGGGGTGGCATTTCTTTGGAGGGCCGCGCAGCCCTCCATGTGCTCGCCAGAGGTAGCCTGACTGCCATTAGGTACCGAGATGAGATCCTCAGACCCCTTGTGAGACCATATGCTGGTGCGGTTGGCCCTGGGTTCCTCCTAATGCAGGACAATGCCAGGCATCATGTGGCTGGAGTGTGTCAGCAGTTCCTGCAAGGTGAAGGCATTGAAGCTATGGACTGGCCCGCCCATTCCCCAGACCTGAATCCGATTGAGTACATCTGGGACATCATATCTCGCTCCATCCACCAACGTCACGTTGCACCACAGACTTCCAGGAGTTGGCGGATACTTTAGTCCAGTTCTGGGAGGAGATCCCACAGGAGACCATCCACAACATCATCAGGAGAATGCTCAGGCATTGTAGGGAGGTCATACAGGCACGTGGAGGCCACACTCAATACTGAGCCTCATTTTGACTTGTTTTAGGGACATTACATCAAAGTTGGATCAGCCTGTAGTGTGTTTTTCCACTTTAATTTTGGGGGTGACTCAAAATCCAGGCCTCCAATGGAAATCAAATTTATTAACCAATGATTTTTGTGTGATTTCGTTGTCAGCACATTCAACTTTGTACAGAACAAAGTATTCAATGAGAATATTTCATTTATTCAGATCTAGGATGTGTTTGAGTATTCTCTTTATTTATTTTGAGCAGTGTATATATGTTGTGAAATACCTATACCAGCTATAAACATAGCAAATCTCTCCCTGACTCAGCAGCACCTCTCCCTACTCTGCCTGTTTCCGGGTTAAACTGTGACGAGCATAGAGGTGCCAGATCTTATATAGACCTGATGATGCTGTGTGGCCAGCCAATCACTGTAATGCCCACAACCAAGATGGTTACTGCATTACAGTGCATGGCAGGCAATCTCTGCATGTTCATTGTCTCTCTAAAGAGCACCAAACATGCAGGGAGGGGACCCGAGTTCCTGCCCGATCAAACCTGGAAATACTCGCTGAGCGCCAAGCTTATCGAGTACCATGATGCTCAGGCGAGTACCGAGCAGTGGTGAGCATGTTCGTTCATCACTAGTTAGGAACAGAAAAAAAGTTGTTGTTTTTTACTATAGCTGATGCCTGTATAACATAGGAGATATTCTCCAAACTATTTCAAGCACAGATCTAGCCTGTTGAATCATGTTACGAACAGCAAAAAATAGATTTTTTTTTACTCTGCATAAGCTCTGAATACAGCTGAATTTCACCGCCACTAAAAGGTGTAGGTGGTTTATAGCAGAGTGTAACACGATTGCGACAGAAAAATATTTTTTGGACTCTGTCTAGCAACAGAAAACTCTTTTTTTAACTCTGAAAACAGCTGTAGTTCACCGCCACTAACGTAGTAGATCATGCATAGCAGAGTGTATGACGTTTGCCACAAAAAAAATCTTTGGAGGACTGTGGCTATCAACAGAAAAAATCATTTTTTTCACTCTGAAAACAGCTGAGGGTCATCGCCACTAAGATAGAAGGTGTCTTTTAGCAGAGTGTATCACGTTTGCTACACAAAAATCTTTTGGTAGACGCTACCTAGCAAGACAAAAAAAATAAAAAAAAATTTTTACTCGGAAAACAGCCAAAGTTCACCACCACTAACATAGTAGCTGACGTATAGCAGAGTGTATGACCTTTGCAACAAAAAAAATTTTTGGTGGCTCTGCCTGCCAACAGAAAAAATATTTGTTTTACTGTTCATACAGCTGAAGTTCACCCACGAAAAACATGACAAACTGGGCTAACACAGCTTGCATTATCACATTAGCAAATGGGGGAAAAAAAAGGTTTTGTGCTCTGCACTGACAAGCTCTGCAGATAGCTGAATTTCAACTGTGGCGCCCCTGAGGGTTCAGAGGTACTGCATCTCACCCAGAGGTGTAGAATCTCACTCTCGGGTAAGGATGAAGTACTGCCTGGGACCCAAATACCTGCATCCAACACTTTACCACTCCAGACCAGAAGGAGGGGCAAGATGCACTGCTGCGCTGCTGAGCCCTGCCTCTGGCTGGAGTGGGGCGAACAAAGAGAGGGGGAACCATAAAGTGGGTGTGGGTGGAGGAAGAAGATCAGGGGAGCACTTGAGAAGGAGGATATAAAAAAGGGGAAGCCATCTTGGCTGTGTGCTCAGTTCAGTCAGAGAAGGACAGTGAAAGGAGCAGGAGCTCTGCTCGGGAAGAGCGGGCCTGAGTGAGAGAGGTCCAGGATGAGAGACTGAAGGGAAGAGAAGAGCAGGGAGAAAGGATCCACTCTTTCCATCTGGAGCCTAGGGGTACGGGAAGTGCTGGAGGCCACCCATACACCCGAATCTACCAGGAGTGGAAGCATCAGGCCCCAAAAGGGAACGGCTCCTAACTAGTGGGAATTATAACATTCAGCTAGAAACCGGAGGCTTCTACATTTGCAGGGTGTAGTGGCCACAGCCACAATTAATCGCCAAAAAGGTAGCCACACAGGATCCAGGGAACTCCAGGTTGCCCACTAAGATCTGAGGTTACCGGCTTGGGACACTGTTTGCAAGGCACAGGGCAGGAGGGTGAGAGCCAGCGCAGGAAGACAACCAAGAGAGGCACACGGAAAGGGATCCCATTAACTGCTCTTGAATTACATGAGGGATTGCTGAACCCCTCCCTGAGTAAACACCGGACGACGTGGATGGTTATGATCTGCAGTTGTAACCAAGAGCAACGTGATAATCGTGAGTAAACCCTGAAGACTGCACCCCACTGTCTCTGAACTATTGCTGTGCCATAATCCCATGCACTACACTGCACAACAACAGTTACCTCATCATTAATCACCACAGCACCGCCCTGGAGCTTAGCTCTACCTGTGGAGAGCTGAACAACTCTGCTGCATTACCAACAGCTCCAGAGGACCTGCTCCGCAGCGGTGGCTCCATATAGCCGCATACCACAGGTGGCGTCATGAACATTAAACATAAAAACTATAATCCTTTTCTATAAATCCTCTTTTATTGACCGCCCTGGGTCACGGACCAGGTCACCGTCACTGTGACATCTCCCCTAGAAACGACCGGCCTGGCTATCAAATACCCCACGGCCCACGGTTGGAGCATAGTACAACTGGTGCACAATACTGTTCTATGGCATGGGCCCTGCTCTGTCCGAATCTCAGTAATTGCACAAGGAAAAAAAGTGTTGCAAGGTCGATTGAACAGGTACACAGCACAGGCCTTATCTACACTATCTGACTTCCACAGAAGCGCCCATCTATCTAACTAATATCTCTCACTATACAGGAGAACACTGAGCTACGTCTGTCTCCAGCAGTGTGACATGCACAAAATGGCACTGAGGGAATATGGCCCCTTTTAATATATAGGACATGAGATTTCAGTAGCCAATTGCAGAAGCCCTTGTGTCTGGACACTGTATATGCTTCCTGCGCTCCGATTGGCTAGTCACGCTTTCCTGACTTAAAGTTGCCGCCTACAGGAAAAAAAAAGCAATGCGCTGCTGATCGGACCTGTTCTGAGCTATCACCAGCCCCCTCACTCATCTACCACATCCCCCGCTCATCATACACAAGCACTATGCTAGCAAAACTGTTAAAAACTGTGTAGTTGCCCCGCAATCATATTCCCACATTTATTCGCCGAACGTTGCAGATTTTTCCAGAATCCAAATATGTCATATTCGTGTCAAATTTAATTTGTAAGTTCGGATTACGAACAAATTCGCTCATCACTAGTTATAAAGTAAACTAGTCCCTCTCTATATCGCTGTTCACTTATTGCGGCCTCACTGTATCGCAAGATCATATTTAATTATTTAGCACAGATTTTTCCCTATATCGTGGGATTTTGCAGTACTGTACAGGGGCGGCACGGTGGCTCAGTGGTTAGCACTGCTGCCTTGCAGCACTGGGGTCCTGGGTTCAAATCCCACCAAGGACAATATCTGCAAGGAGTTTGTATGTTTTACCCGTGTTTCCATGGATTTCCTCCGGGTTCTCCAGTTTCCTCCCACACTCCAAAGACATACTGATAGGGAATGTAGATTGTGAGCCCCAATGGGGACAGTGACAATAATGTATGTAAAGCACTGCGGAATATGTTAGCGCTATATAAAAATAAAGATTAATATTACATGGCACACAAATGGCTGATTGATGGAAGGCGACCAACCAGAGCTTTGTGTTGTGTATCCTGGAAGCTATTAATAAGGGACTGGGAATGGTTTAAAAGTGTGTGGGAAGGGTATATAGAGCCTTAAAATATATATAAATACTAAAATAAATGTAAGGTTGTGGATTTTCACATATCGTGAGGTGGTCTAGAACATAATACCCGCGATAAGTGAGGGATCACTGTATTCTAATTTACTGAGATAATGACTTTTGTGTTTTCATTGGCTGTAAGCCATAATCATCAACATTAACAGAAATAAACAGTTGAAATAGATCACTGTTTGTAATGACTCTATATAATATTAGTCTCACTTTTTGTTTTCAAGAACTGAAATTAACTTTTGGATGATATTCTAACTTAGTGAGAATCACTTGTATTAAGTGAATAAAAACTTTGATGGTAGTGCTTCACTAAAAGCAACAAAATGATTACCATGGTTTAAACAACGTGATTGAGAATTAAATAAAATTTCAGATTAGTTTATTAATTGAATGTGTGTCTGAAGAAAGTAAATACCACAAAGGTAAACCAATGCAAAGACCTAGACAATGCTGGGTAGAATGCGGACAATCCAACAGACTATTAAAAGGTAATAATATTCTCCCTTCAGTATGGAGAATCACATGCAGCGCATGCACGGCTCAATTGATAAATAACAGCTACGTGTATAAAATTTCCAGAGATCAAGTCAACCTTGTTAAGTTTGCACCTGGTAACACTGCAAACCAGTGATTTCACTTTACCTGACCTCATTCTGCTGTGTCAAATTATTTTCAGTTTGTTAAACAGCTTTCTTTCAACTCACCTAGAAGTACTGTAACATTTTAAAACCCCACTGATTAACATGTATTTGATTGGATGGTTAAAAAGAGAAAAGGTTCATTAAGATGATATGGGAGTGGATTTAACACTTTTGTATTGTTCTTTCATATCCTTACATTTTTAAGGGTTTATATGATCCCCAAATTATAACATTATATTATCTTAATTTTAACTATTTTAGAAGCACAATGAGATTTTGCTGTATGTTCAATTGTTTTCATAGGAAAGTAGATTCAGTGTAAGAAATGTAAAACAGCTAGCAGATGGGAAAACCAGTACAGTACTTGTTCACATTCATCACACAGGTTGCTTTTTTTCCTGATACAAAAGAAGAAAATTGATCTGCTCACCTGATTGCTCTAGGCTCTAGGTGCAAGGAAGCAAGGATATGTGTGGCCTCACGTGTTTAAATAGGAAAAAGAGAAGGAAAACCAGCTTCCAAAATAGCAAAATTTATTGAAGTAAATCCACGCAGTTAAAAAAGTTCATGTTATGTCGGGGAATCTCACATAGAATAAAATAGGTAACGCATTTCAAACACAATCCTGTGTTCTTTGTCAAAGCTAACATGCATCTGACATACAATGATATTATACCCAATATCAGCCAATAGGATCAATAAACCTGGTCACATGGGAGTACATCTAAAAATGCATAATTAGTATAAGCCAATCACATGAGATAGAAATATATATATAAAACCAATATACAAAAGAAATAAAATTTGACAACACACTACATATAACATAAAAGCAACTAACAGGCACAAAGTGTAAGTTCAATACTGAAACATGATTTCACGGCGTGCATTGAGACCATCTGGGAAGCGGGATCCAAGGTTGTAAATCCAGAACGCCTCCCTGGTAAGCAGACGGTGTCAGGAATCCCCTCTTCGGTATGCATATTTAACTCTTTCAATGCCAATCACCTGCAAGGAACTTGAAGATCTCTGATATTCAATAAAATGTCCAGAGGCATGTGAAATATTACGATTAGCACTGGAAAGAGAAGAGATGTCGGTTAAATGCTCTGAGATACGAACCTTAAGTTTTCTAGTTGTGCAGCCGACATACATAAGATCACATATTTTACACAAAATTATAGACTACATTGGTACAATTTATATAGTCTTTATTTTAAAAGTTTGTGTGGGATTGTGATTTTTGAAATTCCTTAGTAGCTGATGTGTGTCTGCATCTGTTCTGGCTGCAGATGTAAAAGCCAGAACAGTTTAGCCAGGTTTTACATTTTCTATCAGAAGAGAAAAGAGAGGGTGATACAATATTACCTATAATGGTACCTCTTCTGGCTACAACAGAACAGTTAGACTGCAAGATAGATATATGTTTAAAAAATATTGATTTGATAGCATTAAACTGAGGACTAAATTGGTTCTGTCACTGCAATCTATTAGATTTATTTTCAAAATTCTGAGAAATATTCTTCACGATCCCAATGTCTTTTATTCTCAATTATGCGCTTGGCTCTATTTATTGTCCACTTTGGATAACACCTTTTAGACAATTTGGACCATGAATGTGTGAGTTCAGAGGATAATTTACTGTCATCATTGCAGTTTCTTGCGATCCGTGTGAACTCACCCACAGGTATCATTTTGATTGTATGAGATGGGTGACTACTATTTGCATGTAAAATGGTGTTCCTAGATTGGGGTTTACAATGTGTACTGGTCAATATGTGCTGGTATCCCCTGCAAATTGAGATCAAGGAACGAAATGGTGGAAATTTCAGATTTGTATGTAAATGTCAAATTGCAATGATTAACATCAAGATACTGTGCAAAGTCTGGTATGGCAGACACATTGCCCGACCACACAAACAGTAGATCTTCGATGTATCTGCCATATCAGACCAGGTGCTCCACAAATAGGTTGTCAGCACTGTAGAGAAGACTCCTCCCAATAAGCCATAACTAAATTAGCCAATGACGGGGAGTGTTTTGCCCCATTGACACTCCTCTAGATTGAATATAATACTGACCATCAAAAGACAAATAATTACATGTCATGAGGAAATTAACTACCTGGACGATAAATATACATAAATTCTCTGTGTAATCACTATATTTTTTCAAATGGTAAGAAAGGGCTTCCACTGCAATCTCAGGTGGAATGGAAGTGTATAGTGCAACTGCATCACATGCAATCCATGAGAAATCTTCTCTCCAAACCATATCTGAAAGTTGTTCTAAGGCTATGTGCCCACGATGCAGAAATGCTCCCGATTTTACCTGAGCGTTTCTGCATCTTCCTGGCAGAAAAAAAGCATGCGGATTGTACATGCGGATTTTACATGTGTTTTTCCTGCCAGGGACAAGCAGAAGTGAAGTGTTTTTCACATGCATTTCCGCATGCGGGTTTCTGTGCACATGATCAGCATTTTTTCTGCGTGGATTTCCGCTACGGATTATCATTGTGGAAAAATCCGCAGCACTACCAATTATTTTGTGGAATCGCAGCGTTTTCGCCGCAATTGACTTGCATTGGACTATGCGCATCACTACATATGCACATGCGGATATCATGCGGTGCAATGTGCGGATGGTATCCGGGTTTGGAGAAGAGGAGACTCTCCTCCAGACCAAGGTACCATAGTACCTGTAAACAAAGAAAAGCAGTCGCATGACCCATCACATGACTAAATAACATCATGGCAGGTACTTTTAGACGATCGTGAGCTGCCAGCAAGCCAGGACGTGCCCTCTTGTGCCTTGTTAAAAATACGGCCTTGGTCCTCATTTTCTATAGATTTCAAAGACACTATGCCCTGTATTTCCAGAGCTACAACTGCAAGAAGTTGAGTCTGTGCGTCAGCACACTGTGATTAATGAATACATGAATTCCACTTTTGTTATTCACGTAAAATCATGAGGTACTTGGATAACTTGTTTGATCAAAAATCTTTAACAGCCATCCAACCATGAGCTCATAATTACACCTCTGTGGGAGAGATGTGTGGATATAGGTGCACAGCAAGGGAAGGGGCTGCACCACCTAATACAAACCACAAAAGAAAGGCTTACACACCTCAAATATTAAACAGTATGCATGCTATAGTGTATGTATACAGTGCCTTGTGAAAGTATTTGACCCCCTTGAACTTTTCTACCTTTTGCCACATTTCTGGCTTCAAACATAAAGATATAAATTCTAATTTTTTTGGGAAGAATCAACAACAAGTGGGACACAATTGTGAAAAACTGAAGTAGGGCGTGCAATATTATTCAGCCCCTTTACTTTCAGTGCAGCAAACTCACTCCAGAAGTTCAGTGAGGATCTCTGAATGATCCAATGTTGTCCTAAATGACTGGTAATGATAAATAGAATCCACCTGTGTGTAATCAGCTCTCCGTATAAATGCACCTGCTCTGTGATAGTCTCAGGGTTCTGTTTCAAGTGTAGAGAGCATCATGAAAACCAAGGAACACACCAGGCAGGTCCGAGATACTGTTGTGGTGAAGTTTAAAGCCGCATTTGGATACAAAAATATTTCCCACGTTTTAAACATCTCAAGGAGCACTGAGCAAGTGATCATATTGAAATGGAAGGAGTATCAGACCACTACAAATCTACCAAGACCCGGCCGTCCCTCTAAGAGATGCAGCCAAAAGGCCCATGATCACTCTGGATGAACTGCAGAGATCGACAGGTGGGAGAGTCTGTCCATAGGACAACAATCAGTCGTTTACTGCCCAAAATCTGGCCTTTATGGAAGTGTGGCAAGAAGAAAGCCATTTCTCAAAGATATCCATGAAAAGTCTCGTTTGAAGTTTGCCATAAGCCACCTGGGAGACACACCAAACATGTGGAATTAAGTGCTCTGGTCAGATGAAACCAAAATCGAACTTTTTGGCCACAATGCAAAACGATATGTTTGGCATAAAAAAGCAACACCATCCCCACTGTCAAACATGGTGGTGGCACCATCATGGTTTGGGCCTGCTTTTCTTCAGCAGGGACAGGGAAGATGGTTAAAATTGATGGGAAGATGGACGGAGCAAAATACAGGACCATTCTGGAAGAAAACCTGTTGGAATTTGCAAAAGACCTGAGACTGGGAAGGAGATTTATCTTTCAACAAGACAATGATCCCAAACTTAAAGCAAAATCTACAATGGAATGTTTCAAAAATAAACGTATCCAGGTGTTAGAATGGCCAAGTCAAAGTCCAGACCTGAATCCAATCGAGAATCTGTGGAAAGAGCTGAAAACTGCTGTTCACAAACGCTCTCCATCCAACCTCCAATGAGCTCGAGCTGTTTTGCAAGGAAGAATGGGCAAGAATTTCAGCCTCTCGATGTGCAAAACTGATAGAGCTGCAAGTCGCTTGGGGTATGTCTCTAATAGCAGCAAAAGGTGCTGCTACAAAGTATTAACTCAAGGGGGCCGAATAATATTGCACGCCTCACTTTTCAGTTTTTAATTTAAGTTTAAAATAAATTTTGTTCCCCTTCACGACCGTGCCCCACTTGTTGTTGATTCTTCCCTCAAAAAATTAGAATTTTATATCTTTATGTTTGAAGTCAGAAATGTGGCAAAAGGTAGAAAAGTTCAAGGGGGCCAAATACTTTCACAATGCTTTGTATGTTTGTACATTGGTAAGTGGCATATTTGAGGATCTGCACACTAGTTTAATACTAAAGATGTGCAAGCTTTTTTCTTCGTTTTTTTGCAAGTTGGATGCATTGTGCTAGACATGATAATAATAGTATACTGTTTTCAATGCTTGCATTTTTTTCCTAGTTAACCTTTACTGATCAATCCATTTTACATATTGTTGGACATCTGTTCCTTGTAGTAGAAAGACTAATGCTTTTACTTCCACACTAAGCATTTTTTGGGCTTCAATTTTAGTGATCTATATTTACTGCAGCAAATTATCTACCTATTACTACTTTATTTACATTGGTTTGTTCAGATACATTGTTTTTAGGCTATAGTATTTTGGACTTATGCCAAAGACACTGCAAATTAATACATAGTAACATAGTTTTCCTTCAACCTTAAAAACTAAGTCCATCTAGTTCAACCCATAGCCTAACATGTTGATCCAGAGGAAGGCAAAAAAAAACATGTGGCAAACACTAAGCTCCACATAGGGGAAAAAAATTCCTTCCTGACTCCATACGACAATCAGACTAGTTCCCTTGATAAACGCCCTATCAAAGAATTTAGTATATATAACTTGTAATATTATACTTTTCAAGAAAGGCATCTATGCCCTTCTTAAACTTTAGTAGTGAATCACTCATTACAACCTCATGCGGCAAAGAGTTCCATAGTCTCACTGCTCTTACAGTAAAGAATCTGCGTCTGTGATTATGATTAAACCTTCTTTCCTCCAGACGTAGAAGATGCCCCCTTGTCCCCGTCTCAGGCCTCAGAGTAAAAAGATCAGTAGCTGTCCCCTTATATACTTGTACATAGTAATAAGATCACCCCTAAGACTTAGCTTTTTCAAAGTAAATAACCCCAAGTGTAATAACTTGTCTTGGTATTGCAGATCCCCCAGTCCTCTAATAACTTTGGTCACTCTTCTCTGCACCCGCTCTATTTCAGCTATGTCTTTCTTATACACCCGAGACCAGAACTGTACACAGTATTCTAAGTGTTGTCGCACTAGTGACTTGTATAGAAGTAAAATTATTTTCTCCTCATGAGCATGTATGCCTCTTTTAATGCATCCCATTATTTTATTTGACTTTGCAGCAGCTGCCTGACACTGGCCACCAAACGTGCCTTGTCGTCCACCAATACACCCAGGTCTTTTTCAGTGACAGTTTTGCCCAGTGTTTTACAATTAAGCATATAATTATACATTTTATTTCCTCTGCCCAAGTGCATTATCTAACATTTACCCCCATTAAAACTCATTTGCCATTTATCAGCCCAAGCTTCTAGTTTACATAGATCCTCCTTTAACATAAAATTGTCCTCCTCTTTATTGATTACCCTGCAGAGTTTAGTGTCATCTGCAAATATTGAAATACTACTCTTTATGCCCCCTACAAGGTCTTTAATTAATGTTAAAAAGAAGCGGGCCCAATACTGACCCCTGTGGTACACCACTGTTAACTGTGACCGAGTCTGAGTGTGTTCCATTAATAACCACCCTTTGTTTCCTATCACTGAGCCAGTTCTTAACCCACTTACATATATTTTCCCCTATCCCCATTGTTCATGTACCCCATGATGCATGTCATGGAACGACAGCGATGACACCGGGGAGATCACACAATATCCCACCGCTGCCGTCACTCTGTCAGGATTGAGCAGGGATTCGTGCACACACAATCCCGATTACTCACTACATAGGTATCGGCAAGCGAGCAGTGAGCATATGGCGTATATGTGTCACCTTGGCCTGGATGCCACAAAATGTAATAAAGCTGTGTCTGAGAGCAAGGGGGAGGTTCTCTAGTCAGGGGAACATTAGCATGCAATGCCTCCTGTCTCAGGCCAGTAGGGGGAGCAGGCTGCCCCTATAAAAGCTGGTGCTGGGGGCAGGGTTAGAGAGAACTTTATGGCCTGTCTCAGCACTGAGACTTGTCCCAGAGCAGAGCAGGGACAGACAGTTGCACTGCACCTAAGAGGAAGTGTGGCAGGAGGAGAGCCACAAGCCAGAGACAAGAGGTGAAGCAAGCCTGTCTTGGCAGATAAGAGACTGACTTTACCAGACTTTGGTGTCTGAGGCTGGGAGGATTCTACATCCTCCAGCAGAGAACCAGTCCGCAAGGGACTGTATATTCCTTGGCCTAAGAAGCCTGGAGGCCCTGCCACAACCGAAGGGACCAGTAAAGCCGTACAAGGCTGGGAGCAGAAAGGAACCCACGTCGCAGGCCATACAGGCGAGAATACACGGAAAGCTTGGAAATGTGGGCTGTTACCCTATAACGAGGAGATAGCCAGAAGGAGCGCAGAAAGCACGGTAGGCCTACACCCTCACCTTGACCAGGGCCAATTTCCCCGTTGCTCTCAGACATCTAGGTCCCCTCCTAGCCGGGACTGTTTATGGGTCAGTTTACCTGTTTTAGTAAAGACCCTGGACTGCAACTTGTTGTCTGTGTGCTCCTTGCTCCTCCAGCACTATCGGCACCGGGACTCTCACTACCATCACTCCCACCATCCACCACACTGCCCTGGGGCCGCACTCTTCCCGTGGGGAGTCACACCATCCCAGCTGCATATATCATCAGCCCCAGCGGTCTGCCCTGCAGCGGTGGTTCCTAATGACCGCAAATCCATGGGTGGCGTAGTCGGACATTATCAATAGCACATAACGAACTACCACTGGTCTGACCACCCTGAGCCACGGAACCGGGTTGCCACTACTACTCCCACCGTTTCCCTAATTGCCCGGATCCGAGTGCCCCACGGCCCAGGGGGCGAGTCAGCTTTGGCGTAGTCGGCAGGATTTCGTGCCCACAACCACCGGGTACTGCGTGCCTGAAAAAGACTTTTGTAACTTACCTGTGGCGAAGTTTCCCGCCGTCCGGAGTCGTTTCCCGCCATCCGGAGCCGATTCCCGCCATCAGACGCCATCTTGGACCGTTTCCCGCCGTCTTCTGCCGTCTTCCCGCCATCCGCAGCTGCTTCCCGCCATCGGACGCCATCTTCAGGACGCCACGCGAGAAGAAGAGGGGCGTGGACGTCAAAACCGCGCGAGATCCGAAGCTCCGTCCCACGCACCGACGCTGCGCAAGGTCCTGGAAGGGAGAGAGAGCGACGCTGACGTCATCAGGACGCGACGCCAGGTCCTCGTCCATAGCAGCAGCAGCGGAGCCGCGGCCTACAGAAGAGGATCGTCGGAAGGTAGGCCACGCTTAACTAGGGGGGAGGAAGATGTCGGACACTGAGGAGCCCACTACCACCAACGCGGCTGCAGCAGCGGTGATGCCCTTTTCCCTGCCCTACATCCCTGGAGCGGCCTGGCTGCCCAAGTACTCAGGGGAGCCCCATGCCCTAACTGACTTTAAGGAAAGGCTGTACAGTTTGTTCCTGGTTTACCCCCTGACAGAGGAACAGAAGGTCAGCATATTAACAGGGCAGTAAACTGGCGCAGCCCAAAGGGAGGTAAAATCATGGCCCACTGAGGAGAAAAGGACTGTGAAGGGTATTCTGGCCCGGCTGCTGGGTACCTTTGACACACGTACCTCCGCTGAGATTAAAATGAGGTTCTATGGATGTAAGCAGCGGGCACAGGACAGCATTAGAGACTATGCCCTAAATCTGCAGGAAGCCTTGAGGGCTATTCAACAAACTGACCCTGGCAGTGTGCAGGAAACGGATAAACTGCTAACAGAACAATTCATAGAAGGTCTGCTGTCCAGCGCCCACAGGGCCCAGCTGCGCCTCATGTTCTTTCAGAACCCCGACCTGACCTTTGCCCAATTTAAGGACAGGGCCATAAGGGTGCTCCGTGAATCTGCAACCAGTGGCGCTATAAACCCCCGGCGCCCTGCTCTCACCTACCACCAGGAGGCGGCGTCCTCCTCTATGGACCCCGTGGGGGCTGATGCACAGGCCCTGAACCAAGCCCCGTCGAAAGACCTGCACCACCAAGTCCAGTAGCTGACCAGGAGCGTCGCGGCGTTGACCAGGACCGTCCAGGCGTTGCAAGTGGACCCGTCAAGACCCATCGAGCTGGCTTCAAGTCCGGAGGATGTCCCATGGCATCGACAGAGGAGGATCCCGTCGTTCCAAGGGAGGCCCACAGACCGCTACGCAGAGGATGGACAGCCCATTTGCCGTCGCTGCAACCAGCCCGGACACATTTCCAGGTACTGTAATTTAAACGGGTCCAACCTGGGGCAGAGGGCCGACCCCCAGGCATAAGATCACCAGGCCCTTATAATTGGCGTGATAAGTACGTTGGGGGGCGCCCGGTTTTACCCGTGGTGCTGGACGGTATCCCCATGAGCGCCTTGCTGGATACTGGGTCACAAGTAACCACTATCCCTTATGTACTTTTTAAGCAGTATTGGACTGATGCTGATATCACACGGTATCCAGACAGTAACTTGAGCATCATCGCCAGTAATGGTTTACCCGTGCCGCAGATGGGGTTCAAGGAGATGACCATTAAAATTGGTAAAGTTGAACTGCCGGCACAGGGAGTGATTATTGTGGACATTGACCGTCGTGAAAGTCACCCTAAAATAACTGTGGGTACTAACGTAATTGAAAATTGTCTTTCAGAGGTAATTGTAATCTTACAACAGGTGGCGGTGAATGCTAGTTCCAGCCAACAGAGAGTCCTCAACAAGGAGATAAAAGCCCTGATGAGACGGCAGCAGGTAGAACTGTCTGGTGGTAAGATCGGTAGCGTAAGACTGAGTGACCCATTCCCCATTTCCATGCCTCCCAAAAGTGAAATGATGATCTGGTGTCGGACTGCAATCGGGTTGAGAGGTAGAGACTACCAAGCCATGGTAGAACCCGTGTACTCAGACAGCAGGCCCACCATTTTGACAGCCTGGGGGGTGGTTGATGTCCGTCATGGGAGGGTGCCCGTCCGCATCCTCAACATTGGGGAGAGGGAAGTACACTTACCCAGGTACGCTACACTCGCCAAACTGTTTGTCGTCGAACACAAAGCTATCAGGGCCGTGGAACCCTTGCCTCCATCTCCACAGGCGGAGGGTAATGGCTCCCAGAAACAAAAGGAGGACTGGTGCCAGAAACTCCATGTGGGTGCTGACTCCACTCCCCTGCACCAAAAACAAGGAGTCTACCGGGTGGTACAGGAGTACGAGAGAGTCTTTAGTAAGCACCCGCTAGACTTCGGCAGAGTAAAGGGGATAGAACACCACATCCCCACCAGGAGCCACCCACCAATAAAAGAGAGGCACAGACCTGTACCCCCTGCACATTATCAGAACGCAAAGGGCATGCTAAGAGAGATGAAAGAAGCTGGGGTTATTAGAGACAGCTGTAGCCCCTGGGCTGCCCCTTTGGTTCTGATCAAAAAGAAAGACGGCACCATGAGAATGTGCGTGGACTATAGACAAATCAACCGTATCACCCACAAAGACGCATATCCGCTGCCTAGAATAGAGGAGTCTTTAGCCGCACTAAAATCTGCTAACTTCTTTTCTACTTTGGACCTTACTAGCGGGTACTGGCAGGTTCCTGTGGCAGAGGCTGACAAGAAGAAGACCGCCTTCACCACCCCGATGGGACTGAGCGAGTTCAACTGTATGCCTTTCTGGCTCTGCAACGAACCAGGGACCTTCCAGCAGCTGATAGAATGCTGTCTAGGGCACCTAAACTTCGAGACGGTCCTCCTTTACCTGGACGACGTGATCGTCTATTCGAAGACCTACGAGGACCATCTCAAGCACCTGGCCGAGGTGTTCGAAGCCCTGGCAGGCTATGGCCTGAAGGTGAAACCATCGAAGTGTTACCTGTTGAAACAAAAGGTCCAGTACCTAGGGCACGTGGTAAGCGCAGAAGGAGTAGCCCCCGACCCTGACAAGGTCACGGCAATCAAGAGCTGGCCAATCCCCTCGAACATCAAAGAGGTGAGACAGTTTCTCGGGTTGGTAGGCTACTACCGAAGGTTCATCCCCGGGTTCACCAAGATGGCAGCTCCAATGCAGGACCTCCTGATCGGACAGTCTAAGTCCAGAAGTCAAAAGCCACCCTTCAAGTGGGATAAACCGGAAGAGGAGTCCTTCCGCCAGCTAAAGATGGCCCTCACGGGGGATGAGATCCTGGCCTACCCTGACTATGGCCAGCCTTTTATCCTCCACACAGACGCCAGTAATGTGGGACTGGGAGCCGTACTGTCCCAAAACCAACAGGGCAGAGAACGGGTGATCGCATACGCCAGCCGGAAGCTGAGGCCCACCGAGAGGAACCCGGAGAATTACAACTCCTTCAAGCTAGAATTCTTGGCGGTGGTGTGGGCCGTGACGGAACGCTTCATGCATTACCTGACCTCCGCAAAGTTCACCGTGTACACGGACAACAACCCATTGACAGACCTGGACAATGCAAGACTGGGTGCCCTGGAACAGCGGTGGATGGCCCGTCTCTCCAACTATGACTTCGTGATCAAGTACCGGGCAGGCAAAACCAATGCCAACGCGGACGCCCTATCAAGAATGCCTCACTTACCTGAGGGTGACGAAGACCCAGAAGAGCTGGAGGAGGTAGAACTCCCCGCGTTTCACCGGTATGGAGCCGCTCAACACTCTCACCGCGTGAAGGAGGAGGATCTAACAACTGTGATGATCAATCCCCTACCTCACCACAGCTGGGCCGAGACCCAAGATAGTGACCCTGCAGTCCGCCTGGTGAAAGATCTGCTGACCCGGGAAGACGCCCGCCTAGATCCAGATGCCCCAGAGGAAGCAAAGCAGCTATGGAAGGAGAAGAGCAAGCTGTTCCTCTACGAAGGCAAGTTGTGCAGAAGGATTGTTAACCACCGGACGCACAAGCTGACCTGGCAAGTCGTAGTCCCAAGGCGGGATGCAGCTATGGTCCTGGGGGCTTACCATGACAGAGCGGGACACTTCGGTTGGAAGAAACTGGAGTTCCTGCTAAGAGGAAGGTTCTTTTGGGTCGGCATGAGAGGAGCTGTAGAAAAGTGGTGCAGAGACTGTGGCCCTTGTCACCTGATGAGGAAGGACCGCACCAGACAGAAGACACCCTTGAGGCCCATCGTCACCACGCAGCCTCTTGAGCTGGTAGCTCTGGACCACGTCAAATTGGCTCCAAGCCGGTCTGGATACATCTATGCTCTGACAATCGTGGACCACTATTCCCGTTTTCTAGTGGTGGTCCCGGTAAAGGACTTGACAGCCCAAACAGCGGCCAGAGCCTTCCAGCAATACTTCTGTCGTCCACACGGGTATCCGGAACAGGTCCTGACAGACCAGGGTCCAGCGTTCGAGACTGAAATCTTCCAGGAGTTCTGCAACCTCTATGGCTGTAAGAAGATTCGTACAACGCCTTACCACCCCCAAACCAACGGGATGTGTGAGAAGATGAACAATATAGTCATTGATCTCCTGAAGACGTTGCCCCTGGAGGAACGCAGCCTGTGGCCAGAAAAACTGCCGGACCTGATAGACCTATACAACAATATCCCGGTGAATGCTACAAACTGCACCCCGGCTTACCTGATGTGAGCTAGACCAGGTAAGCTGCCCGTAGACCTGGAGATGGGAGTCCTAATACCGGAGGACACCTCCCCGGATGCGGACTGGGATACGGAAAGGCAATTGCAGTACAAGAAGGTACAGGAGAGTGTGGAGAAGAGCCTGGCCCAGGTGAGAGAGAGGCAAGAAAAACTCTTCAATCAACACGCCCCTGCTGGTCCCCTAGAACCTGGTGAGCAAGTCCTAAAGCGAAAAATAAGGCTACATAAGTTGGACGACCAGTGGGAAAGGGAACCCTACACCGTACTGCAGTCTGACCACGACAACCCAAAGGTGTGCGTAATCACCAAGGACGGAGGAGAAACCACTAGTGTCGTCTCCAGAGACCACCTCAAAAGGTGCCCCGAGCAACTCCGTAGTGCAGAAGAGGATCAGAGTGACCATGAACCCGCAGAGGACAAGGAAGAAATGATCAGCACCGTTCTCGGAGAGTTCCCTCAGTCCTGGACTCGCATAAATGATGCCATAGTGGTACCCGTCCTGCATTTCCTGCAACCAGCACAGCAACAACCAACACCAGAGCCGGAAGGTGAAGAAGAGCAAGCGGTTCCAGAGGCAGAAGAGCCTGTACCAGCAGCCCAGGAGAGTCAACCCTCTGCTGACAGTGAGCCTGCCATGCCTGCGGTAAGCCAAAGGACCCGCAGACAGCTGCCTGCCCTACCTGTACACCCAGCTGGTAGCTGTACCCCTAACGCTAGTGGGGAAAGCCAGGTTGGTCCACCACCAGACAGTGGGTTACGTAGGTCAACCAGGAGCACAAAGGGGCAGATACCCGCTCGCTGGAGAATATAGAGCGCGCTAAAATTGTAAATAACCCTGTTGCCAAATGTTGAAATGTTTGCCAAGTTACATGCATGTTTGGTAATTCTGTGTTTCAGTTTCTTGCAGCTACCGTAAGGACTCAAAGGTTATGGACTTTTTATAACCGGGACCTTGTATGGACTGCATTTGGAGCCTAACCCAGGAATGAACTAAGACTGTAAAGGACTTGGGGTAGGACAGACCCCCACCTGGTTAAGGCTCCCCATTGTGCTGGTGATATGGACACCCGGTCACAGGCCACACTGTGACCTTAAGAACTCAATCTGTGCGTCACTTTCATGATAATGTTTTATGGTTATGCATGTTATTCTTTATTTACTGTTTAGTCCCCGAGTACTAAATTTTACTAGGGGGGAATGTGTCACCCTGGCCTGGATGCCACAAAATGTAATAAAGCTGTGTCTGAGAGCAAGGGGGAGGTTCTCTAGTCAGGGGAACATTAGCATGCAATGCCTCCTGTCTCAGGCCAGTAGGGGGAGCAGGCTGCCCCTATAAAAGCTGGTGCTGGGGGCAGGGTTAGAGAGAACTTGATGGCCTGTCTCAGCACTGAGACTTGTCCCAGAGCAGAGCAGGGACAGACAGTTGCACTGCACCTAAGAGGAAGTGTGGCAGGAGGAGAGCCACAAGCCAGAGACAAGAGGCGAAGCAAGCCTGTCTTGGCAGATAAGAGACTGACTTTACCAGACTTTGGTGTCTGAGGCTGGGAGGATTCTACATCCTCCAGCAGAGAACCAGTCCGCAAGGGACTGTATATTCCTTGGCCTAAGAAGCCTGGAGGCCCTGCCACAACCGAAGAGACCAGTAAAGCAGTACAAGGCTGGGAGCAGAAAGGAACCCACGTCGCAGGCCATACAGGCGAGAATACACGGAAAGCTTGGAAACGTGGGCTGTTACCCTATAACGAGGAGATAGCCAGAAGGAGAGCAGAAAGCACGGTAGGCCTACACCCTCACCCTGACCAGGGCCAATTTCCCCGTTGCTCTCAGACATCCAGGTCCCCTCCTAGCCGGGACTGTTTATGGGTCAGTTTACCTGTTTTAGTAAAGACCCTGGACTGCAACTTGTTGTCTGTGTGCTCCTTGCTCCTCCAACACTATCGGCACCGGGACTCTCACTACCATCACTCCCACCATCCACCACACTGCCCTGGGGCCGCACTCTTCCCGTGGGGAGTCACACCATCCCAGCTGCATATATCATCAGCCCCAGCGGTCTGCCCTGCAGCAGCGGTTCCTAATGACGCAAATCCACGGGTGGCGTAGTCGGACATTACCAATAGCACATAACGGACTACCACTGGTCTGACCACCCTGAGCCACGGAACCGGGTTGCCACTACTACTCCCACCGTTTCCCTAATTGCCCGGATCCGAGTGCCCCACGGCCCAGGGGGCGAGTCATATACACCTCCAAATCCCAATGCATGGAATATGTGTATATGCTGCCGTATCATCACTGCTAGCTTAATGATAGCCCACTTATATGCATTGTCATAACAATGACTAATATGATGGGAATATCAAACCAATGGGAGTACATATTTTTCTGATAAAAACTCCTATGAAGGAGTGCTCACATGTGGGGATTATCAGCAGATGTTATATTAGTGATGTGTATTAACTAAAGCTGAAGAGCTTTATTGCAATATAGCACAGAGCCACATGTCCTACTCTGTCCTCTACCTAAACTGCAAAAATGACTTAAAGCAAATCCTTACACGTTTCAATCAGAAAAAGCTGTTGGAAGCTGTATCATTTTATGTTTAGTTGACAAATTTATAGTTTTCTGTAGAGTTTAAAATCCTGGAGATGGACAAATTTATTCAAGTGAAATTCAATTTTACTCCAATTTTACAAAAAAATCCATGTTCTTATCCATAACTGGCTGCCATTTTGTTGAATCATAAAGGACATGCAAAAGGTTAAGAAATAAATAATAACGCTCACCTATATATAATCTAATTTATGGACACACATAGTTTGATTTCTTTGCCTGTGTGGATTGTATGGGTTGTTACCGACATCTGGTGAGAATAGACAATAGTACCTTTAGAAATATATTCCCTTAGAAAATTGTTGACATGTTTAATACTTATTTCACCTGCCATATATAACAGTCTCCTCTCTTATTATGTATATTACCACCCGTTATTACATAGTGCCCTTTCTTGTTATGTACAGCACCATTCCTTACATAGTGTATTCTCTAATTTTTTTAGTCATAGCACCTGGTCTTTATTTCATAGTGTGCTATGCATATTAAAAGAGTACTCTATATACTAAGGCATTGTGCTATACACAATAAGGCTACATTCCTGCATTCATGTGAAGTGTCAGTTTGATACACAAATATTTTTCTTGCACAGCTGATTGAGTAACTGCTATGCTGATCCTCAAAATTGGATTAGAAATACACATGCTCTAAGTCTTGCAGATCTCATTGTCAAATTTGTAATTTTCATGGACAAGTGAGTGAGTCTATAAAACTGAGTCCGTGTGCCGTCCGAATCTGGCAGCACATGGACATATCACACGAATGTGAGAATGTCGCCTAAGGAAGGTTGTTTTACAAATAACAGAATTACTCCAAGTCACACAGAATAAAGAATAAATATTAACATTCAGTCAACTCTGACGTCTCGTCTGAATTGAGTCGTGTTCTGCTGTTTCTTCTTCATGTGATCAGACCTTCATATGAACATCTTCCAGCCACAACTCGCCTTGTCACACTAATCACTGCAGGCCTGAAAATCACAAGGTCACGTACAGTATATTTTACATATACATTTGTCTCCTGATTAAAAAATCTCCCATACTGCGCCCTTGAATACAAATATATACCTCATCATTAATACACTATGAGCCACACACCATTCAAAATCTAAATTGATAAACCAGCACTGTGCCCTCCATTAACTGTAATTTCCACCACCCATTAAATATAAATTAGTCACTGTGACTCCCCAATTCATGTTAAGGCTATGTGCACACATTGCAATTTTGCTGCTTCTTTTATGCATGGATTTGTTGTGGAAAGTATGCCATGTTTAACAGTTCCAGCAAAGTGAATGATATTCCTGAAGTCTCATGCACATGTTGCTTATTTTTTCCTGCAGATTTGCAGCAGATTAAAATCTGCATCATGTCAATTCTTGTAGAATTTTTAAAGCATATTCCACCAATACTAATAAATTGGGAAAAATACACATCAAAAACACATGTGTAATAATGAGGAAGGATGTAACCTTCCCCTGTGACTGAAGTAGTTAGAATTACATATCCCCATAGTTAGGCACTCTCTGAACTGCTATTAGGTCAAGTTACAGGGTTAATTTCAGTGGCACAGTCAGTGGAGTAAGGGGGAAATGTAGTGACAGGGATAGACATTGGGCATGCCTAGAGGTTAGATATAATTCCTTGTGGGGCTGCAGTACTTTTTATTAGCCACAAGATGCCACTACTGTGCACAGTTGTCAGTGAGGCAAGGCATTTGTTAAGCAGATGGCTTAGTGGGTGGAGCCTCTGGGTGTGCTAAAAAGAGCTGCAGCCGTTATTTTTGAGTCAGTTGAAGCCCTGTCAGGGACGTGACAGGAACTCTTACATACAGACAGTCAGGGAAATTGGCTGCTAGGGTAGTCGGGTGCTCCCTACCCTCAGACAGTGTATCCATAGTGTGAATATCTCCTCACGCAGGAGTCCCATTAGCCGGATGGAGAAACTCAACGGAGGTATTGAGGACCCAGGGCACTTCTAGTCTGCAGGTAGCAGAGGACTCCAGGATAAGCCGAGAGGGCGATAAAGGATCTGGGCACACCGTTGCTGGTGAGGAACCGTCTCTTAGGCTAAGGAATAGAAACAGAGAGATGTTTCACCTAAAGAGGGCACCAGGCTGAAGATGATTTTAGCACCTGTATGGGACACAAGAACCTGTTGGGCCTTATCCAATTTACCAGACTGTAAATATTGTAATTACTCCTTTCCCCCAATTAAAACCCCAGTTATGGTTGATAACTTTGTGTCCTCTGAAATTATTACTGCCCTAGTCCCCAAAGAGAAATGTCTGGAGACAGCTGCAACCGGACGGTGTGAAGTAAGTGAAGAATGTCACATGCACAGCCACACATCAGAGGGAGGACACAAATTGTCTGTAAGGTGCCAAAGCAAGCAGAGGCCACAACTCGCCCACGACTACCTCACTGGGGCACCTTACACATGTATAAACACATGCAAAAATTTGTATTTTAAGCAGTGTTATTCTTACAAGCACATCAGGAATTGCAGCAGAATTTTCTGCAGCAAATCCCGATCGTTTGCACATAGATTTAGTCCCTGTTCTGTGTACACCCCCCCCCCATTCATTATGCATCTCTGATAACTTCTTCTCCCTCCTTCTGATTCATTATGATGCTATCAGGGTCTTATAATGAAATGTGGGGGTGGGATGAGATGCTATCAGGTGCTTAGAAAATTTGAACCTGGGCCCCCACCTGCATGTTAGTCAAATGTATGGGTCCTTGTAGCATTCTTTATCCTATAGAGACTTATATGTATGTTCACCTTCAAATAATAATGCCCCCTTCCTGGCCCCATCCTATAATAATGTTGTATATTAATGTTGTTACTTCATAGTAAAATATCCTCCAACATAGGCTTTATCTTGGTAAAATGTTCTCTTCCTGTACCCCTTCATAGTATAATGTCCCCCATCCTATAATAATGACCCCCATCTTGTGCTCCATCTTGGTATAACACCCCATACTGGACCCCATCCTATAATAATGTCCTCCATTCTGGGTTCCTTCTTGGTAAATTGTCCCTGGGCCCCTTCATAGTATCATGTCCCCCATCCTGGGCCACTTTATGGTAAAATGTCCCTCCATCCTGGGCCCCTTCATGGTATAAAATTCCCCATCCTAGTCCTCTTCTAATAGTAATGTTCCTTGTTCTTCTACACAGTTTAAAAAAAAACTACTCACTTACCCCTCTCCCATGCCGCACGGTGTCCTCTTCAATAGCTGGCACAGGGGACGGCAGCTGACGTCGGCTTGCTATTACTGCCATGTGCAGCTTGTGACAAGCAGGCCGACGTCAGCTGCCGGCCTCTAATTGGCCGATGATGTGTATTGAGATGCAAGGCCCTGGTGGATGTTCATCTTTGGATGCACACTGATGCACACCTCCGGGCCCCGGTCCAGCTGTACTGGCTGCCCCAGTGATATGTCCTCCCCTGACTGGGATGAATAAATTATAGATGCTTCTAACAGATGCCATGCTGTGGCTATTGTCATCGTAGGGCTCCATTGAAAAGAAAATCTAAAGGATTAACATATATGCATTTTTAACCTCTTCATGACAAGGCGATTTTCCATTTTTTTCTTTTTCATTTTTTTCCTCCCCTTCTTCCAAGAGCCATAACTTTTTGATTTGTCTGTCCACATAGCCATACGAGGGCTTTTTTGCAGAACAAGCTGTACTTTTGAATGACACCATTCATTTTATCATGTAATGCACTGGAAAGCATGGAAAAAAATCCAAGTGTGAATAAATTGCAAAAGACGTGCAATTCTACAATTGTTTTTTTATCTATATACCATGTTCACTATATGGTAAAACTTACTTGGCTATGTTTTTCTGAATGCCAGTATGATTACTCAGATACCAAACATGTATATATATATTTTTTTTATTTAAGTGGGGGAAAAAAAAAATTAAGAAATTTGTAAAAACTAAATTTTGCTTGTCATTTTCCGAGACCTATAACGTTTTCAATTTTTGGGATATGAGGCTGAGCTCACATTTTTTACTGGAACCAATTTGGGCTAGATACAATGTTTTGATCGCCTCTTATTGCATGTTACTGCAATGTTGTGGCAGACAAAAAAAACTTAATTCAGGCACTTCAATATTTCTTTTGTTATGCCGTTTACTTATCGGAATAATTTATTTTATATTTTGATAGATCAGACTTTTAAGAATGCAGCAATACTAAATATGTGAATTTTTTATTTTTTTAATTGTTTTATTTTTAACTGGGCAAAATAGGGATGATTTGAACTTTTTGAATTTTTTATATTTTTAAAAACATTTATTTTCCTTTTTAAAGTATTTTATAGTCCCTTTAGGGTACTTGAAGCTGCCTTCGTCTGATCGCTTGTACTATAGATAGCAGGGCATCAGCACTGCTGTGTATAGTGAAAATAAGCTATGAATGCCAGTTACAGGCTGGTTTTCAGAAAAGAATTGTCATGACATGCACAGAGGTTTTCAGCAGCCCCCCCAGCTATCAAGGCAACCCATCAGAGCCCGCGATCACATAAAAGGAATGAGGTGCTCCCTTTCCTGCCAGATCATGTTAAATGCCACTGTCATAAATGGATGGCTGTCACAGATTGGCTGATTAAATCAGCCATCATCTGCCAGAAAAAATGTGGGCTTGGCATAAATGAATGTGCTATCATCCCTGTTTGGAATATAGTAGTTTAAAACATTTCTATATTTATTTCTGTTGTGTTGTACATGACGCGCCCCTGGGCCTGTGTCGCGCTGCGGTGCGCACGCGGGAGCTTACCCGGAGCCGGATCCGTGGAGGGTTGTAATCTCGTGGCGGTGACCCGGTCCGTGCCCAGGGAGTCAAACTAGACGGCAGTCTATTAGTAGTAAATAGTTGATGACTACGCCACCCGTTGAGTGCAGCCAGGAAGCTGCTGCTGCAGGGCAGACCGCTGAGGCCGGTGGTAGGATTGTGCAGCGTGATAGTATAACCCCCAACGGGAGGGGTATGGCCTCAGGGCAGCCGACGTGGATGATGGGGGTAGCAGGAACCACTCAGAGACGGTACGGTGTAGTTCAGGGTCTTTACTGGTAACAACGACAGACCCTCCCGGAGTACTTGCTAGCAAACGGGGCCTGGTCAGTCTTTGAGCAGATGGGATCTCCCCTGGCCAGGCGTAGTTGTAGGCCTCCCAAACTGACTGTACTCTTCTGGCTACCTTGCTAGAAGCTGATGTAAGTAGCCCACGTCCCTGAGTGTGCCGTGTGGTGCTCACCCGTATGGCCGGTGACTCGGGGCCTTCTAATGGCTTCCGCTCCACGATGGCGGTGCTGGTCCCACGCGTGTGACCGTGCCTTCGGGCTTCTGGGCCAGAGGACCTGAAATCCCCTGCCCGACGGATTCTGCTGCTGGGTAGGAGTTAGTCCCCACAGCCTCGGACTCCGGGTCCGGTAAAGAATCTTCTTAGTCAGGGCGAGCTCTGTAGCTGCCAGCCCCTGACTCCTTGTAACTCTGCTGTTTCCTATGCTGCTTCTCTTCTCCACTCTCCTTGTCTGACTCACCCTGCCTCAGCCCCGGGTTTATACAGGGGAAGTTCTTCCCCTCCCAAGACTGGGCAGGAGGTGTGGCATGCACAGGATCCCTGACCAAAGGACCTCCCACCTGCTCTCAGACATAATATCTCTATCACTGTGGCAACCAGACCCCTGGGGTGTCACATTCCCCCCTAGTGAAATTTAGTACTCCGGGACTAAACATATTTTTTTTTTTTTTTTTTTAGAAAAACATAACAAGGTATAACAATAACAATACAATAAGAAAAACACATAAGATGGTTACGGCGTGTCCGCAACCGGGTGCAGTTTTGAAAAGCAAGGTGTCCATTTCACCAAAACAGGGAGACGTAACCAGGTAGGGGCCTGTCCTGCCCCGAGTCCTTAACAGTCTTTAGTCCATCCTGGGTTACGCTCCAACTATGTACAAGGATTCCCGGTAAATCCACCAAGGACTCCTAAAAAGAACTAGAAACACAAAATTATACACAAGCAACTATAAACAAGTAAACATTATAAGATAGCTTAAACATTTAGATCCTCCAACGTGCGGGTAGCTGGCCTCTAGTGGCCCTAGTGGACCTACGGAGCTGACTGTCTGGCCCTGAACTACAGGGTGTAGGAGCTGCCAAGGGTAAACTGGGCAGCTGTCCATGGGCCCTCTGGCTCACTAGGGGTATGGCATGCTCACTATAAGCAGAGGGTTGATTTTCCGGGTCTGCTTGTGTAGAGTCTTCTGCCTCCTGGACCGGCTGTTCTTCCAGCTCTACCGGTTGCTCCGTAGGTTCTTGGGATGATGGTTGGAGGAAGGTGAGTACGGGTACCACAACTGCACCATTGACTTGAGTCCAAGACCGAGGGAAGTCCCCGAGCACGGTACTAACCATATCTTCCCTTTCCTCTACGGGTCGATGGTCTTCTTGTTCCTCTTCAGGGTTCCTCAGTTGTTCGGGACACTTCTTCAGGTGGTCCCGGGATACAATGGCTGTGGTTTCCCCTCCGTCTTTACTGATGGTACAGACCTTCGGGTTTTCGTGGCTTGAGGGCAGTACGGTGTACGGGTCCTTCTCCCACTGGTCGTCCAACTTGTGGAGCCGTCTCTTCCTCTTCAAGACCTGCTCTCCGGGTACCAGGGGAACAGCGGGAGCATACTGGTTGTAAGTTTTCTCTTGTCTTTCCCTAGCCTGACAGAGACTTCGCTCCACGCTCTCCTGTACTCTCCGGTACTGCTGCTGCCTCTCTGTGTCCCAGTCTGTTTCTGGTGAAGTGTCCTCGGGGGTCAGGACTCCCATTTCCAGGTCAACAGGTAACTTACCAGGTCTTGCCCTCATTAGGTAAGCCGGGGTACAGTTGGTGGAACCTACCGGGATGTGGTTGTATAGGTCCACCAGATCGGGCAACTTTTCAGGCCACAGACTGCGTTCTTCCAGGGGCAACGTTTTTAGAAGATCCATTACCACCTGGTTCATTTTTTCACAAAGTCCATTAGTCTGCGGATGGTAGGGTGTCGTCCTTATCTTCCGGCAGCCATACAGATTGCAGAATTCCTGAAAGACCTCCGCTTCAAAGGCAGGTCCCTGGTCCGTCAGCACTAGGTCCGGGTACCCGTGTGGACGGCAGAAGTGCTGCTGGAAGGCTCTAGCTGCTGTTTGAGCCGTTAAGTCCTTGACGGGGACGACAACCAAGAACCGGGAGTAATGATCCACGATGGTTAACGCGTAGACGTAGCCACTTCTGCTTGGGGTCAGTTTTACATGATCCAAGGCTACCAGTTCCAACGGTTGCCGGGTGACGATGGACTGCAGGGGAGTCTTCTGGCTGGCTCGGTCCTTCCTTCTCAGGTTGCACGGGCCACAATCTCTGCACCACTTCTCGATGGTTCCCCTCATGCCTACCCAGTGGAACCGCTCGCGCAGCAGGAACTCCAGCTTTTTCCACCCAAAGTGTCCAGCTCCGTCGTGGTATGCCTCCATCACCATGGCTGCGTCTCTTCGTGGCACCACTACTTGCCAGAGTAATTCATGCGTCCGGGAGTTAACCATTCTGCGGCACAACTTCCCTTTGTAAAGGAACAGTCGACTCTTCTCTGCCCATAGTTGTTTGGCTTCCTCCGGAGCGTCTGGTTCAAGGCGAGCCTCCGGCCGAGTCAGCATCTCCTTCACCAGTCGGACGGCAGGGTCGCTGTCTTGCGTTTCCGCCCAGTTGTAGTGGGGTAAGGGGTTCAACGTAGCAGCCTGCTTACTCCTTACCCGGTGGGAATACTGAATAGTCCCATGACGGTGGAACGCAGGGAGTTCAACTTCTTCCAGTCCCTCCGGATCTTCTCCTCCGTCCGGCAGGTTGGGCATCCTGGACAGGGCGTCCGCGTTGGTATTGGAGCGTCCTGCCCGGTATTTAATTGTGAACTCGTAGTTGGACAGACGGGCCATCCACCTCTGCTCCAGGGCACCGAGTCTTGCCGTGTCCAGGTGTGTCAGCGGGTTGTTATCCGTGTACACGGTGAACCGGGAAGAAGCGAGGTAATGCTTAAAGCGCTCAGTGATTGCCCATACTACGGCCAGGAACTCTAACTTAAATGAGCTGTAATTCTCGGGGTTCCTTTCGGTGGGTCGCAGTTTTCGGCTGGCGTAGGCGATTACTCGTTCCTTCCCCTGCTGGATCTGGGACAGTACGGCTCCTAGCCCGATGTTACTGGCGTCGGTGTAGAGGATAAAGGGCTGGCTATAATCCGGGTACGCCAGGATTTCGTCCCCCGTGAGGGCCATCTTCAGCTGGCGGAAGGACTCTTCTTCCAGCTCTTCCCATTTGAAGGGCGGCTTCTGGTTCTTGGCCTTCCGGGACTGGCCTATCAGGAGGTCCTGCATAGGTGCTGCCTTTTTGGTGAAACCGGGAATAAACCTTCGGTAGTAGCCTACCAACCCGAGGAACTGCCGCACTTCTTTTACGCTGGAGGGGCTTGGCCATCCCTTAATTGCGGTGATCTTATCGGGGTCGGGAGCCACTCCGTCAGCGCTCACCACGTGTCCCAGGTACTGCACTTTTGGTTTCAGGAGGTGACACTTGGAGGGTTTCACCTTTAGGCCGTAACTCGCCAGAGCCTCGAACACTTCCGCCAGGTGTTTCAAGTGGTCCTCATACGTCTTGGAATATACGATGACATCGTCCAGGTACAACAGGACCGTCTCGAAGTTTCTGTGGCCCAGACAACACTCCATTAGGCGTTGGAAGGTTCCTGGTGCGTTGCAGAGTCCGAACGGCATGCAGGTGAACTCGCTAAGTCCCATCGGGGTGGTGAATGCGGTCTTCTCCCGGTCCGCCTCTGCTACAGGAACCTGCCAGTACCCGCTAGTGAGATCCAAGGTAGAGAAGAAGTTAGCAGATCTTAAAGCAGCCATTGACTCCTCTATCCTTGGTAAGGGGTACGCATCCTTGTGTGTGATACGGTTGATTTTCCGGTAATCTACACACATCCTCATGGTGTTGTCTTTCTTTTTGACTAAAACTAATGGGGCTGCCCAGGGGCTACAACTATCCCGGATTACCCCAGCCTCCTTCATATCTCTAAGCATCCCCTTGGCGTGTTGGTAATGTGCAGGGGGTACGGGTCGATACCTCTCTTTTATGGGAGGATGATCTCCCGTGGGGATGCGATGTTCTACCCCCTTGACTCGCCCGAAGTCTAACGGGTGTTTACTAAACACTCTCTCATACTCTTGAACCACCCGATAGACTCCTTGTTTCTGATGTGAGGGAGTGGAGTCAGTACCCAAATGTAGTTGCTGACACCAGTCCTCCATGTCTTTCTTAGAGCCGTTACCTTCCTCCGGGTGAGATGGAGGCAAGGGTTCCACAGATTGTATAGAACTTTGATTAGTGGTATATAATTTGGCTAGCGTGGCATACCGGGGCAGGTACACTTCCCTCTCCCCGATATTTATTATGCGAATGGGCACCCTCCCATGGCGTACATTGACCACCCCCACGTGCTGTCAAAATGGTGGGCCTACTGTCTGAGTAAACTGGTTCTACCATTGCCTGGTAATCTCTACCTCTCAGACCAATAGCTGCCCGGCACCAAATCATCATTTCACTTTTTGGGGGCATGGCAATAGGAAAAGGGTCACACATTCTTACGCTACCAATCTCACCGCCGGAGAGTTCCACTTGTTGCCGTTGCATCAGTGCCCGGATCTCTTTCTGGAGCACCCGCTGCTCGCCGGAGCTGGCATTCTTGGCAACCTGCTGTAAAAGGAAAATCACCTCTGCAAGACAATTTTCAATTACATTAGTTCCTAGAGTTATTTTTGGGTGACTCTCATGTTTATCGATATCTACAATGATCAGTCCCTGTGCGGCCAGTTCGACTCTACCAATTTTGATGGTCACCTCTTTAAATCCGATCTGTGGCACGGGCTGACCATTGCTGGCGATGATACTCAAGTCGTCGTCGGGGTAGCGGGTAATATCCGAGTCATTCCAGTACTGCTTGAAGAGCACGTATGGGATGGTGGTGACCTGTGACCCGGTGTCCAGTAGGGCACTCATGGGAATGCCATCCAGTACCACAGGCAAGACTGGACGTCCTCCCACATATCTGTTGCGCCAGTTCGATGGGCCTGGTGATCTTTTTCCTGGGGGTTGGCCCTCTACCCCAGGTTGTGCCCGTTTAAAGAACAGTACCTTGCCATATGTCCGGGTTGATTGCAGCGGCGGCAGATGGGTCGTCCGTCCTCACTGTATCGGTCACTGGGTCTTCCTCTGGCCGGTGGGGTCCTCCTTGGTCGACGCCACGGGATGTCCTCCGGTCCGGATGCCAGCTGGATCTTCCCTGGGGTGGAAACCTGTAAAGACTGCACAGTTCGGGTTAGCGCAGCAACGCTCTTAGCTAGCTCTTGGACCTGATGGTGTAGGTCTGGAGCCGGGTCATTGTCCAAAGCCTGCGCATCAGCTCCCACAGGCCCTGCTGACAAGGGCGCCGCCTCCTGGTAGTAAGTGGTAGTGGGGCGTCTGTGGGTCACAACGCCACCTGGTGCCGGTTCTCGGAGCACCCGGATGGCTCTGTCCTTGAACTGTGCAAAGTCCAGATGGGGATCCTGTAAGGCCATTGCCCGCAACTGGGTTCGGTGGGCATTGCAATATAAACCCTCTATAAATTGTTCAGTCAACAGCCTGTCCTCGTTTCCCACTCCATCAGGGTCGGTCTGCTTAATGGCCCTCAGGGCCTCTTGTAGGTTTAGTGCATAGTCCCTTATACTCTCATGCGCTCGCTGCTTGCACCCGTAGAATCTAAGCTTAATCTCGGCTGAGGTGCGGGTATCAAAGGTGTCCTTCAGCCGGGTTAGTATCCCTGCGACAGTCTTCCTCCCAGGTGGCCAGGATTTTACTTCCCTTTTGGCTGCCCCGGTTAGTTGGGCCACCAGGATGCTCACTTTTTGCTCTTCTGTGAGGGGGTACACCTGGAAGAGGCTATCCAGCTTTTCTCTAAAGTCATGCAGGGTATGTGACTCCCCTGAGTACTGGGGTAGCCAAGCTGCTCCCAGGATATAGGGCATGGTGAAGGGCATAACTGCAGCAGCGGTAGCGCTGGCGGGGGTTGAGGCAGTGAAGCTCTCCTCCGTATCCGACATCTTCCTCCCCCCTAGTGGACCGTGGCCTACCTTGCGATGATCCTGTTCCGTAGGCCGCGGCTCCGCAGTGGATCGTCAGGGTTGAGGACCTTCCGTCGCGCTCCTGTGACGTCGGCGTCTGCTGGGCTCCTTCCAGGACCTTACGCAACGTCCGGACGTGAGGCGGGGCTTCAGTTCTCGCGCGCTTTCGGAGTCCACGCCCCTCTTCTTCCCGCGCGGCGTCCTCAAGATGGCGTCCAATGGCGGGAAAACTCCACGGATGGCGGGAAGAAGGCAGAAGATGGCGCCGGATGGCGGGAAACTTCACCGATGGCGGGAAGAAGGCTGAAGATGGCGCCGGATGGCGGGAATCTTCACCACAGGTAAGTTTGAAAAGTCTCTTTTTCAGGCACGCAGTACCCGGTGGTTGCGGGCACGAAATCCTGCCGACTACGCCAAAGTTGACGCGCCCCTGGGCCTGTGTCGCGCTGCGGTGCGCACGCGGGAGCTTACCCGGAGCCGGATCCGTGGAGGGTTGTAATCTCGTGGCGGTGACCCGGTCCGTGCCCAGGGAGTCAAACTAGACGGCAGTCTATTAGTAGTAAATAGTTGATGACTACGCCACCCGTTGAGTGCAGCCAGGAAGCTGCTGCTGCAGGGCAGACCGCTGAGGCCGGTGGTAGGATTGTGCAGCGTGATAGTATAACCCCCAACGGGAGGGGTATGGCCTCAGGGCAGCCGACGTGGATGATGGGGGTAGCAGGAACCACTCAGAGACGGTACGGTGTAGTTCAGGGTCTTTACTGGTAACAACGACAGACCCTCCCGGAGTACTTGCTAGCAAACGGGGCCTGGTCAGTCTTTGAGCAGATGGGATCTCCCCTGGCCAGGCGTAGTTGTAGGCCTCCCAAACTGACTGTACTCTTCTGGCTACCTTGCTAGAAGCTGATGTAAGTAGCCCACGTCCCTGAGTGTGCCGTGTGGTGCTCACCCGTATGGCCGGTGACTCGGGGCCTTCTAATGGCTTCCGCTCCACGATGGCGGTGCTGGTTCCACGCGTGTGACCGTGCCTTCGGGCTTCTGGGCCAGAGGACCTGAAATCCCCTGCCCGACGGATTCTGCTGCTGGGTAGGAGTTAGTCCCCACAGCCTCGGACTCCGGGTCCGGTAAAGAATCTTCTTAGTCAGGGCGAGCTCTGTAGCTGCCAGCCCCTGACTCCTTGTAACTCTGCTGTTTCCTATGCTGCTTCTCTTCTCCACTCTCCTTGTCTGACTCACCCTGCCTCAGCCCCGGGTTTATACAGGGGAAGTTCTTCCCCTCCCAAGACTGGGCAGGAGGTGTGGCATGCACAGGATCCCTGACCAAAGGACCTCCCACCTGCTCTCAGACATAATATCTCTATCACTGTGGCAACCAGACCCCTGGGGTGTCACATACATATACTATATATAGTCACAAACAGTGATTTCATAATTACAATCAATTTATACAAAACAATAATTTTTCAATTGAAAGTGCAAAGTACATATGTTAAAATGACATCCATATTATATACATAGTGATAAATTTGGAAAAAAATATTTTCCTTCAGTAATACAATCCAGAATTCTCATAAAGTGACAAGTGCTTTAATAATAGTACCAAGTGTAAGTTATAAATTATAAATACGAGGGTGCGACTCACCCAACAGCAACCATGCATAATCATACTTCCTCCACGCTATTCTCGGCATCTCAGATTTCGATCTGCGCATGTCTCCCATGATGCCCAAATTGTTCTGTCACATGACCGGAGCAGACTTTGTCCGCCCATATCATGACATCACTGGGCATGCGCTTTGTACTTGCGACGCTATGGTCGCCATCTTTAAAGTTGTCTTATACCACACAGAGGATTACGTTCAAATATGAATAAAATATGCGCATAATCAGTGTAATTCGCCCCATCCTCTCCTTTATACCATAGATCATATAAACGCGCACATTCTTTATATGTGTATTGTCACGGACACCATCCCACTCAAAAGTCTTCATTTACATATATTATTTTAAGGACGATGTCCATATAGCAATTCCTATGTATGTATGTGTATGTATATATATATATATATATATAGATATATTTATATATTAATACTTGACCCATACACCCTTCCATGGAATTCCCTATCCCTAGGTTCATCCATGGAGTGAGATTATAGGGCCAGAAGAGGAAACTTCTTCAGTTCCCTACCTCCTTTCCAATCTCAGGCGATAGTTGGGGTACATCATAATTAGAGATGAGCGGTGTTCGACTCGAACTGTTCACCAATCTCAAATTCGAGCTGTTTTGGGCGGTGTTCGAGCCGTTCGACGAACACGAACGATTTGAAAAAAATTCGGCTGTTCGAGGTTATGTTCGATAACTGTTCGTGCACCAAAATCGTAACTAGATTTTTTCACAGTAATGCTGTTAATCAATGTTAATACGCAGTTTGAGTGTACAGTGGGGCGGGGGGAGGGGCAGGGGATGGATCTCTGCAGGAATAATGAAGATCTCCATTTTTTTTTTTCTTTCCCGCATTTACAGTGGGGAGGTGCAATCTGTCAGCCTATCAGCAGCACACACACGCAGTGAAGTGCTTTTCTTCACACAAGCAAGGGCAAGTGTCATTGGCTGTGTATGTCACATGTCCTTGCCCTATAAGACCCAGCCATTTTCCCCATCGCCACCATTTTCTCACTGCTGCAGCTGAGTGTTAGACGGCACTGCTGCTGCTGTTAGCGCTATATTGTGTAACTGTGAATTGCAAGTGAATTTTCTCTTAAATAGATGGAAAGGTTTAGGGAGTAGGGACTAGTTTGTAACTCCAGCCCTTTTGAGGGCTAGGTTACAACAGTTCCTAGCACTTTTTGCCAGGCAGGTCTGTGCCAGTGCTGTGCAAGTGTTTTTCACAGCATTTGGCTAAATCTAGCTAAGCAAATCCTTTTGGACCTCTTGCAGTGTGTGTTAGTAAGTGGAGTAGCCTATCCTTGTTGCAAGCTACACCACCTGTGTATGTAATACGAATTTTTTACTGCACCTAGCCAAGTAAAACCTTTTGGGCATAGTAGCAGTGTGTGTTACTCATTGCATTAGGCCACCTATAGCAAGCTCCAACAGCTTTGAAATTAATAATAATTTTTAGCTTCATCTAGCCCGGAAAATAATTTTGGGCCTGTAGCAGTGTGTGGTACTCATTCTATTAGGCCATCTATACTAAGGTCCACCAGCTTTGAAATTAATAATAATTTTTAGCTGCATCTAGCCCGGAAAATAATTTTGGGCATAGTAGCAGTGTGTGTTACTCATTGTATTAGGTCATCTATACCAAGATCGACCAGCTTTGAAATTAATAATAATTTTTAGCTGCATCTAGCCCGGAAAATAATTTTGGGCATAGTAGCAGTGTGTGGTACTCATTGTATTAGGCCATTTATACCAAGCTCCACCAGCTTTGAAATTAATAATTTTTAGCTGCATCTAGCCCGGAAAATAATTTTGGGCATAGTAGCAGTGTGTGGTACTCATTGTATTAGGCCATCTATACCAAGCTTCACCAGGTTTGAAATTAATAATAATTTTTAGCTGCATCTAGCCTGGAAAATAATTTTGGGCATAGTAGCAGTGTGTGGTACTCATTGTATTAGGCCATCTATACCAAGCTCCACCAGCTTTGAAATTAATAATAACTTTTAGCTGCATCTAGCCCGGAAAATAATTTTGGGCATAGTAGCAGTGTGTGGTACTCATTGTATTAGGCCATCAATACCAAGCTCCACCAGCTATGAAATTAATAATAATTTTTAGCTGCATCTAGCCCGGAAAATAATTTTGGGCCTGTAGCAGTGTGTGGTACTCATTCTATTAGGCCATCTATACTAAGCTCCACCAGCTTTGAAATTGATAATAATTTTGAGCTGTATCCAGCCCGGAAAATAATTTTGGGCATAGTAGCAGTGTTTGGTACTCATGGTATTAGGCCATCTATACCAAGCTCCACCAGCTTTGAAATTAATAATAATTTTTAGCTGCATCTAGCCCGGAAAATAATTTTGGGCATAGTAGCAGTGTGTGGTACTCATTATATTAGGCCATCTATACCAAGCTCCACCAGCTTTGAAAGTAATAATAATTTTTAGCTGCATCTAGCCCGGAAAATAATTTTGGGCCTGTAGCAGTGTGTGGTACTCATTCTATTAGGCCATCTATACTAAGCTCCACCAGCTTTGAAATTAATAATAAATTTTAGCTGCATCTAGCCCGGAAAATAATTTTAGGCCTGTAGCAGTGTGTGGTGCTCATTCTATTAGGCCATCTATACCAAGCTCCACCACCTGTGTATGTAATAAAATTGTTTTACTGCTTCTAACCCAGCCAATCCTTTTGGGCTAGTACCACAGTTTGGCCACTCAGCTCTGCTTGGTTTCCATCCATCGTTTTTTGTGCAAACAACTACAGAGTTGTCAATTAGTTAACCACCAAAATGAGTGGCAAAAGGCCTGCTGCTGGTGGAAAGGGGAAAAGGAGTGTTGGGAAGGGAAAAAAAGGTTGTGTCCGTGGGGTAGGTGTTAAAGCAACAGTAACATCTGCAGAAGAAAGACCATCTAAAAGCCAAATTAAGATGTCTACTTCTTTTCGTGGACAATGTGATCCGATCCCTTTCTTACGGCCACGCCCATCGCTACAAATTTCAGATGAGGCACAAAAACAGCAGGTGCTTCAACGGATATCAAGTGCTCCTTTAAGTGGGCTCTCCTCCACCTCAACTTCAACATCACAAATACTCCAGTCCTCAGAGGTGTCACCCCAATCGCACTTGCTCACAGCTCCCAAGTCTCCAGCTGCCCGTCTGAGTATGGGGTAGCACAGATGGTTGAGTCTGCAGAGCTGTTTACTCATACTATAGCCTGGGAATCAGAGGTCTGCTCCAGAGCTTCTGTGAATCCAGATGAGGAAATGATCTGCACTGATGCCCAGAATCTTTATGAGTCGGATCCAGGACCAGATGAAGAAGATTCTGAGCATAATGTAGACCCTCGTTCCCAAACTGTAACTACTGTTGGTGGAGACAATGATGAAGACGATGATGAGACTCAAATACCTGATTGGAGCGACAACTTGAGTTTTTGGTCAGGGCAGGAAGAGGTTGGCTCTGAGGACGACGGGTGTGAGAACACACAGGGTGATGATGACGAGGTTGGAGATCCCACTTATTGTCAACCCACAGTCAGCCAGTTGATAAGGTCAGCAGAGGAGGTGGAGGAGGATGCTAGTGACGACGAGGTTAGGTTGCGCCTTCCTGGACAGAGACGGAGTACTGGAAGCACGTCAACAACTGCATCCTCAAACTCAAACTGTGCCTCTGGCCACAAGTCGTGGTGGCTCTTCAGGTCGCATAGGCTCTAAGCCTTGCATAGCCTGGGCATTTTTTCAGATCGATAAAGATGACCCAACTCGTGTTATCTGTAACATTTGTCACCAAAAGCTAAGTAGAGGCAAAAAAATCCATAGTTTGAGTACTTCATGCATAAACCGTCACATGGATATGAAGCATAAGTTGCAGTGGGAAGCTCACTGTGCTACAATGCGGCCTAGCTGGCTGGGCCAACCACCGTCTGCCACATCTTGTGCATCCGCGGCCTCTTCATCCTCTGTGACTGGGGGGACAGCAGTCACACATGTTTTTGGATGCAGACCTGCGACCTCTTTACCCGCAACAGCCAGTGTCTTTGGCAGGTCATCATTTCATTTGGAAGTGGAAACACCAGCTGGTGTTGAGCGCTCTCCGACATCGAGAGCACCACCTTTGGATCAAGGCAACCTATCTTTTCCGCCTGCATCTTCCTCACAGACCGGCAGTTTGCCGGGGACACCCTACTCCACCTCGTCTAAGCACAACAGCCAGCCCTCAGTCCCTCAGATGTGGACAAGTAAAAGAACATTTCCTCCTAGCCATGAGAAAGCTAAGAGGTTGAATTTCACGATCTGCAAGCTCTTGGCTACAGAAATGCTGCATTTCCACCTGGTGGACACAGAGGATTTTTGAGATCTTATGTCCGTCGCAGTGCCCCAGTACCAGATGCCCAGCCGGCACTACTTCTCAAAGAAAGGTGTGCCTGCGCTCCACCAGCATGTCGCACACAACATCACCGCTTCTTTGAGAAACTCTGTGTGTGACAGGGTGCATTTCACCACAGACACTTGGATGAGTAGGCATGGACAGGGGTGTTACATGTCGCTGACTGGGCACTGGGTAACTATGGTGACAGCAGGACAAGAGGCAGCTGTCCAAGTCTTGCCGTCCCCACGAGTTGTGCGTCAATCCTCTTTATCTCGAAGTTCCTCCACTGCTTCTGCCTCCTCAACCTCCTCTCAGTCCTCCACCTGCACCCAAAGCCTGTCTGCTAATGCCACCCGCTTTCTAACTGCGCAGAAGGAATCCTGCACACCTCCTTACTATGCTGGCAGCAGGGCTCAACGTCATCAGGCGGTTTTTACTTTGAAATGTCTGGGAAATGTGAGTCACACAGCTGAGGAGTTGTGGTCAGCTCTGGAGAACCAGTTTCATGAATGGTTGTCTCCACTGGACCTGCAACAAGGGAAGGCCGTGTGCGACAATGCTGCAAACCTGGGTGTGGCCCTTTGCCGGGGCAATGTCACACATGTGCCTTGTATCGATCACGTGTTGAACCTGGTTGTCCAGCAATTTTAGCCCACTATCCCGGACTAGATGGCCTTCTGCAGAGGGCACGGTCGCTGTGTGCTCACTTCCGCCGTTCGCATCCCGCAGCTCAGCGACTTACATCTCTACAGAAGTCGTTGGGTCTGCCACTTCACCGGCTGAAATGCGATGTGCCGACACGGTGGAATTCAACTATGCACATGTTGCAGCGACTGTGGCAGCACCGACAAGCCCTGGTGCAATACATTGTGACATATAGCCTGGGCCAACGAGATCCAGAGGTGGGGCAAATCACGCTGGAGGAGTGGTCTCAGATCAAGGACCTATGCTCCCTTCTGCACAGTTTTGAAATGGCGACGAAGATGTTTAGTGCTGACGATGCCATTGTCAGCATGACTAGTCCGGTGATTTACATGCTGAAGCACACGTTAAACAGAACTCGGAGTCAGGTGGTGGGACAAGAGGAGGTGGAGGAAGTAGAGGAATAGTTGTATGCCGAAGAGCTAACATCTGCAAGGTCCAGACGGTCGGCAGCACCAAGGAGGCAGGCATGGGAGGGTGGGGGAGAGGGATTAACCAGGGCGCATGGTAGCAGCCAAACTGTTGAGGAAGGTGCAGGAGCTGAGGAAGAAGTGGAGGATGAACTGGCGATGGGCATGGAAAACTCATCAGATGAGGGAGACCTTGATCACATTTCTGTTGTGCGAGGTTGGGGTGAGAGGGCAGAGGAAGGAAGCGTGATTCTTACCTCGCCACCAACACAACAGAGACTTGGTGCTCCTGGATGCACAAGACACACGAGTGCCTTCTTGCTGCACTACCTGCAACATGACCCTCGGATTGTCAAAATTCGATATAATCCTGACTACTGGGTTGCCACACTCTTAGATCCCCGGTACAAATGTAAATTTGCAGAAATAATTCCTGCCATAGAAAGGGATTCACGCATGCAGGAGTATCAGCAGAGACTGTTGCAGAATCTTACATGTGCTTTTCCACAAAACACCAGTGGTGCACGTAGTGAATCTCACAGTTCTAACTTGCCAACCATGGAACTGTTGAGTCTTCAGCACTCAAACCATAACAGAAACACAGTATCTGCTGGTAACAGCAATTTTGTGCAATCATTTCACCACTTTTTTAGCCCATCCTTTGCAAGGCCACAGGAGACAAGAAGTCTGACACATAGTCAACGCCTAGAGACGATGGTACAGGAGTATCTCCAAGTGAACATCGAAGCCATGACTGTGTCACTGGACCCTTGCTCATTTTGGGCTTCCAATCTGGAAAAATGGCCTGAGCTCGCCACTCACGCCTTGGAGATCTTGTCGTGTCCCGCAGCCAGCGTTCTCTCTGAATGTGTGTTCAGCGCTGCTGGTGGTGTGCTGACAGATAAGCGCACGCGGCTGTCCACTGAGAATGTAGACAGACTCACATTCATAAAGATGAACAAATCATGGATCTGCAAGGACTTTTCTACCCCTGTGTCATCCAGGGGAGAGTAAAAGCTTGAGGATTTGGTAAAATCACCTCACCAACCGTTTTAAGCAACTCTGGGGCAATTGATGCCACTTAAGTGGTGTCTGTGCCACAAATTTTTGGAAAAAATGGAGACTCTTTTTGCAGTCCCCTTGCTGTGTTTTACGTGATGTTGACATCGTCAATTACAGGTGGGTTGGGTCTCCCACCCCCCTTTTAACCGTAAGAAACTACATACACTATGGCTTGGGGTAACACAGATGGTTGAGTCTGAAGAGCTGTTTACTCAGAGGTCTGCTCCAAAGCTTCAGTGTCTGCTAGTCAGCATAGTAGCCCAGCTGTGAAGCAAGCTGCACCGCCTGTGTATCTAATAATACTTTTTAACTGCATCTAGCCTAGGCAGACTGTGGGGATCCACAATCAAACCCAGACGCTCAGCCCCCCTACCGCCCCCCTTTCATTGACAATACAATCGTGTAACTCTTACAACTGGAATGGTGAGGATCGGTCACAGCTTTATTAGCTGTTTATGCTCATGACATTAGAAAGGCATTTTATTTCTAAAATAATTCAGCTTGTTGCAGCATGCCCTGTGTCTCCACACCGGCAAGTTGGCCAACAAGTGTAACTCTCCAACATGTCCTTTCTTTTTCCAGGCCACGGAGGATCCTGCGTACTCGTATGCAGGACTCTGACCCCCATCCATCACTCTTATCGCTTGTTCCACTCCGTCCTGGAGTCCTGACAGGAATATGTCCTGTCCAATATCCATTAAGTGAACACCGTCGGGCCGTATGAGGTCTGCTTTATCTCCTTCCAGTTGTCGGTGTCGTATCACTACACCGCCTCTGTCTCTTATAAATTTTGCCATCCAAATATTTATTAGCAGCCTTGTCCGTTCAATGGCCGTGATGTCTCGGGCACATTGCCATACCGCTCTCGGCACAATCTCTGACCATACTATAGTTATTTTTGTGAAAAATTCTCTGAAGCGCTCAGTGTCTAGTTTCATTATTGCCATTAGTTATGCGCTCTTGTGATAACCTATGTCGTTTCCCCCGGCCTGTATAACTAAGATGACCGGACCTCTTGCCTCTCTCCCTACCTTGATTACCTCGATTAGTACCTGTGGCCATTGCAGGCCTCTAATACCTCTCCAGTTCAAATATGTGTTATGAAACTCAAATTTCCTCCCGCCTGGGCAGACTTTCGCCCTTTTTTCTGCACAATATATATACGAGTGGCCTATCACCCACACTGTTGGCTTAGCGTCACCTGTAAAAGAAACAAACCAAGTTAGGATAACAAGTCCGGTCTTATGTATCTCGCCAAACACGTGGATCGCCATCTCCCTATCCTCTGAACTTCCGTTTCTGACAGTCCTGCTCTTGCTGCTTCTGTGGCCGCGCCTATGCGGAATGAGTGTGTCCCATAATCTTTGGGGTGGTTCCCTGCCGATGTTAGGCATTTATTAAATATAGCTTGGAACTGGTATCTTTATAATGGCGTTCCATCAATGTGTGATAGGAAGAAATTACTTTGTGATCTGATGGTTATATATGTTTTTACTATTGTTACCCGACTCAGCGTACCGTTTGTGGGTTGTAGAAGTACCCAAGTGCCCCTGCCCGCTTTGCTTATGCGTAGATGTATTTCATTATTGGCTATGACTACGTCCTGGTGTAATAAGCGTCCACTGGTGGTAATTTTGGATTGAGGGACTAATTCGCTTATGCATAGCGCCCCGAAGAAGGCGATCTCAAATGCAGTAGACAGTAGTGTTTCTTCGAATTGTGAGTGTCATGTTAATGGTGTTAGGGATATGATGTGAGAAATCAGTTTTAGTGACACGTGATGGGACATCTACACTCCTGACTTGGCTGACCCCTTTTCCAAACTTTTATGGATTGTCTGATGATGAATCTCTTTGTCACATCTCCCCAATTCAGTAGTCGGAAGTGAAATGCTACTCCGGTCAGCCACCGCTGCGCTGACGCCCCTGATATGCCCCTCATCATTAGCTGGTGGAGAAATTCTACGGTGACTTGTAATCTGGCTTGTTCACATTGGTCAACCCGTCTGCCTGCTACTAGTCATGTCCACTCTTCCCATGCCTTACCGTATGCTTGCCACATCGACGGGGCAACTGACGCTCTGATTAATGGAATCAACTATTTGCCACTAGATACCATAGGGAGGCTGGGTAACTGTTGCACGATGGGTGGGCATAGGGGAGGAGCTCTGTGAAAATCTGCCAATTGAATTGTGATAAAGTGTTAACAGCAGCATTAGACCCCTCAGCATCGTGGTTAGCGCGGACCCATACATTGTGTTTTTGGCACAGGAATGCTAGCCGGCGTAGTAGGCCTAGCACTGGGAGAGACGATGATGCCATATTATTAATGAAGTGCGCTAGGCTGGTGTTTTTTGTTATGAAGCGTATATTTTTGTTAACCAGGCGCGCGCCCCATATTTCTATTGCTACCACTATTGGAAACAGTTCCAAGACTGTCTGTTTTTTTGTCAGCACTTGTTCTGCCCAATACGGAGGCCATATCTTGTGCACCATTGGTTATTTAGTATCGCTGCATATCCGCCTGATTCTGCCGCCCCGGTGAATAATCTTAGTTCTATGTTGGACTGTTCTGCTGACATAAATATCAGGTGACAGTTGAATGATTATAATAAGGTTTTCCACACCTCTAAGTCCGCCCGTAGCTGCCTGCTGATTCTGATTGTATGACTCGGTTTAGATGCCCCTTTTGTTGCGGGCGATAAATGAAGAGAAAAAACCCTTCTGACTGGCATCACCCGGCTCGCAAACACGAGGAGACCTAGTAATACTTGCATCTGCTGTAGTGTTACTTTCCATACTGCGCAAAAAAACTAGATCAGGTGCAATGTTTTGGTATTTTTTCCCATGGGAGGCAGAACAACCTTGCTCTGGTGTCGATTTCGATGCCTAAGAACGATATCTTTGTTGTGGGGCCTATGTTTTTGGGCATAATGGGACTCCAAACCAACGGGAGATGTTTGTGAATTTGTTGAGTAAGGGGCAGCGAAAGTGGATGACCAATCGCCACGGCCCGCGGAGGGGCCACCACAGTCAGTGAATCCTTCCTTATTTAGTATAGAGTTTACCAATACTTTGGGCGTAGCAGCCCAGCTGCGAAGCAAGCTGCACCGCCTGTGTATCTAATAAGAATTTTTTTACTGCATCTAACCCAGCCAATCATTTGATAGTATTGCTAGTAGCAGAGTCACATGGGCTCTAAACCTTGCATAGCCTGGGCATTTTTTGAGATCGATAAGGATGACCCAACTCATGTTATCTGTAACATTTGTCACCAAAAGCCAAGTAGAGGCCAAAAAAACAATAGTTTGAGTACTTTATGCTTGAACCATCACATGGATATGAAGCATAAGTTGCAGTGCAAAGCTCACTGTGCTACAATGCGGCCTAGCGGGCCGGTCCAACCACCATCTGCCCCACCTGTGTCATCCTGGGGAGACTAAAAGCTTTAGGATTTTGGAAAATCACCTCACCAACCATTTTAAGCAACTCTGGGACAATTGATGCCACTTAAGTGGTGTCTGTGCCACAATTTTTGGAAAAAATGGAGACTCTTTTTGGAGTCCCCTTGCTGTGTTTTACATGAAGTTGGCATCGTCAATTTCAGATGGGTCAGGTCTCTACCCCCCCTTTTAACCGTAAGAAAGTACATACACTATGGCTTGGGGTAACACAGATGGTTGAGTCTGAACAGCTGTTTACTCATACTATAGCCTGGGAATCAGAGGTCTGCTGCAAAGCTTCAGTGTCTTCTAGTCAGCGGAGTAGCCACCGCCTGTAGATCTAATTACAAATTTTTAACTGCATCTAGCCGGGCAATACTTTGGGCCTAGTAGCAGTGTCTGCTAGTCAGTGGATTATCCCAGCTGTTAAGCAAGCTACACCACCTGTAGTTTGGACACTTAATTTTTTCAAAGGAAATGCTTCGGGCCCCCGGGACACTCAGTGAAGAGCATCAGGGGAGGCACCCCAAGGCACAGGGGCTGGGACTGGCGGTAGGATGCCTTGCGGTGGACTGCCAAGCTCGATCCTTATAAATGCTTTTTAACTGCAGCAGGTTTAGTGGACGCTACTGGAGCTCGAATTACCATGGCTGCTCGCATCAGACTTGCCCTCCAATAGATCCTTGTAAAATGATTTAAAGTATACTCATTCAAATTAGAGAGACAATTTAAACTAAAAAGCTTAGACCTGCCTCCACAGCGGTGGGGGGCGGCTCGACCCACCTGTGGACAGGCACCAGTATTAGGAGAGGGGGGCTGGCCGTCAGGGTCCACCGCAGCTCTGGCACAAACCCGGCGACACGGAGGTCGCATGGGCAGAAACGGACTGGCCGTGTCGGCTTCTCACTTTTTTGGTTTTAGAAGGGCATGACATGCCTATATCTGTGTCTCCCCCTCCTTTTACTCCTCCACCTCTTTTCTTTTCGCATGACTATATTTACTTGTCACTTTTCCATGTGTTAGTTGTGTCTTCTGAGCAGTTTGTCAGGTTTTGGACACCTTTGAAGGTGTTTTCTATGTGTTTCTATGTGTTTTTGTTTGCCTGCCATTGGTTTTAACGGTGTTCGACGGTGTTCGACGAACAGTTCGGCGAACATACCGGTGTTCGACTAACCGAACCCGAACACTACGAGGGTGGCTCAACACTAATCAAAATTCAATTCTCTCTATATATAGGAATAATGTTTTACAACATGAAGGTATATTTTTATCCTCACTTAGTGGAGACTTTAATACTTTCAACCAATTATTATCTGTTCCCAGAGGAAATTTTCCCCTTTCCTTATATGCAAGTTGCTGTAAGTTGAGTTGCCTCCATATGACTTCATAGTGAAAATGAGTGATCTGCAAGAAAAGAAAAAGAATCCATATATAAAACTCAATTATATTAAAAATACTCCAACTTACACATACTGCATTGTTATCAGAGCAGAATCCTCAGCTGATTCCTACTGTGTTGAATTAAACATTCAATCCATTTGGTTTTAATGTATTCAAATTGTGGATCCATTCAAGTTCCTTTCTCTTTAACAATCGTATTGTATCGCCACCCCGTCTTTGCAAAGGGACCATATCTATAATTCTAAACCTTAATTGTGTCAGGGTATGTCTCGCCTCCACAAAATTCTTTGATACTGGAAAGTCCATCTTTTTTTTTCTGATGAAATGTCTGATTATTCATGCAAGTTTTAAAGTCGCACGTGGTTTCTCCTATATACCAAAGTGAACATGGGCACTCCAACAAATATATTATATGATCGGAATCACATGTAAAAAAATATTTGATATTATATACTTTCTGAGTTTTTGGATGAACAAACTGATCACCTTTTAACATAGACGGGCAATTAACACATGAAAGGCATGGATAACAATCCTTTCTCCCCCTACCAGTGATAAATGTCTGAGTCGTAGTTTTGAAGGGACCAATATCTGAATGTATTAATAGATCTTTAAGATTTTTATTTCTTCTATAAGAAAAAAGAGGAGGATTTTTAAATTCCGGCACACTCGTTAAACACTTATTTAGCATTTTCCAATGACTCCTGACTATATCCGCCACCTGTTCACTTTCTTCACCAAATGTTGATACCATAGGTATTCTATCATCTTTATTACCTTTAGTCGTTTTCAAAATAATATCCCCATTTAGCTTGCTAGCTTTTTTATCTTGTTTATTTAAGAGTTTCTGGGGATATCCTCTCATCCTAATTTTTTTTGTTCGTTTCTGTGCACTATTATGCAGACCATCCTCACTACTCTCTATTCTTTTATTGACTAGGTATTGACTAAAAGGTAACGATTCTATCATACGTTTCGATGGTGGCTATTATACCTCAGGAAATCATTTCAATCCGTTGGTTTGACAAAAAGAGAAGTCAGTAATTTTCCATTTTCCTGTGTGATAAGAACATCCACAAATTGAATAGATTTATATGAGCTAACCAGTGTGAACTTAATAGTCCCATCAATCTGGTTTAAATATCCATAGAAATCCTCCAGTTCCTCCTGTGTGCCTGTCCAGAGGAGGAAGACATCGTCTATGTATCGCCACCACACCAAAACATGTCTGAAGTGGTGAGCTACATAAACGAGGTCTTTCTCCAATGCTGCCATAACAATATTCGCATAAGACGGAGCCATATTGGCCCCCATCATGGTTCCGCATTTTTGGAGGAAATATTCATCCCCAAACTGAAAGTAATTATGATGTAACACAAAATTTAATAATTCAATAATACATTTCCTACTGTTATCCATAAGATCCATGAGTAACAATCTCCATTCAATCGCCTCCAGCCCCCTACCATTGTCAATTGAGGTGTATAGAGATACCACATCAAATGAGGCCAAAATAACCTCATTTTTCAATTCAACCCCCTGTATTTTTAACAAAATGCACAACACAACTGATGGTCTGGTCCCAACCCCATTTATAAGGCAAGAAATCCCACTTATTAAACCTGACAGGACACACCTGTGAAGTGAAAAACATTTCCGGTGACTACCTCTTGAAGCTCATCAAGAGAATGCCAAGAGTGTGCAAAGTAGTCATCAAAGCAAAAGGTGGCTACTTTGAAGAACCTAGAATATAAGACATATTTTCAGTTGTTTCACACTTTTTTGTTAACTATATAATTCCACATGTGTTAATTCATAGTTTTGATGCCTTCAGTGTGAATGTACAATTTCCATAGTCATGAAAATACAGAAAAATCTTTAAATGAGAAGGTGTGTCCAAACTTTTGGTCTGTACTGTATATGTGTATATATGTCTTTTTGAGCATTGATATATGTATATATATATATATATATATATATATATACATATATATATATATATATATATATATATACATATATATATATATATATCAATGCTAAAAAAGACACTCATATCTTCTGTCCCATTAATGAGCCCACTTCAAGTGGAATGAAGTATGTGTTTGTCAAATTTAATTTTACATGTTATGGTGGTGGTTTTCAAATCCTCTAAAATATGTCCTTTTATCAGTTGCCTGAGTCAACCACTGCACCCACATGTTGTTCTCTTGCTTGTGTTTTCAAAATATTGTAAATGCCTGGTAGTTTTTTTAAAACAGTCGCCTTTTTACATACTGTATTTTTCATCTGTAATCCAAAATGATACAGAATATGCTCAAAGGAAAGGAAAAAAAGAATAGGATTGATTACTAAATCAGATTAATCTGCAGAGCAGTAATCATTTAAAAACTTATTTTGAAATTTCACCCCAATATTTCAGTGATTTTTAAAAGCTTATCATGTTTTCATAACAAATTGAAGCTGAATATATATTCTACAGTCTCAAACTGCAAGTCACACATTGCATTTTACTTGTTGTACTAGAAAAATAAATATGATGGCACTTGATTATGCTTTTGCCTAATGAAGTTTTAATTACAGCATTTAATAATTAAATCTCACTGGAACCATTTGATAATTTTAAGGAGTAATTTGTTGAAGGACTTTTAATAGTTTACTTTTCCGTAGCAGCTGTTGATGATGATTTATATGACTAATTTTAATTATTGAAATAATTGATGTATCTACTGTGAAAATGTAACATGACATATGTCAAGAATCCACATAGTGGAATGCAAAATAGAATTAAATTAAAAGTTATTTTAGGTAACAAATGTGCATAAATGATGTTTAGTATACAAAAGAAAACAGCATATCCTCTGCCATGAATCAATAAGATACTGTAATAGGTTACATATAAAGATTATTACAATATTTCCATGATAAAAATGATACCTCCTCTTTTATAGCAACACTTTTATATTGTCAACAGTCTATGATCTTGATCATCTAAATTAACACCAACAAAAGGACTTATTATGCTGCTAGTTGGGGTAATCAGAACCATAGTTAGGATTTATGGCAATGGTGTAGAAAAGCTGCCATATTATGTTCTGTAAAATTCACTTTAGTAGAAAAAAAAGTAACTTTTTTATGATTGAAATTTTACATTGAATGTAAAGATCCAATTGGTTAATGCTTATAAGAGGTAACTGTGACATCCTTCAGATCTTTATTTTTCTAAACGTCTGCCTATCTGTTCCCGATTGTCTTTTACTGAAGCCATAATTTGAAATGACGGAGCATTTTTTAAATTTATTTGTCATTTATTACCAGTCACTTATGACCAGATTGAAGTAAGCCATTTTTTTTAATTAAACAGATCTTTCCACTTAATTGACCTAGGAATATAATATTCTTATCTCAGGCAATGTCTAGTAATATGCTGAGATAAACACAAACTTTTCTAGCAGGATGGAGGATGATATGCATGGAACAGAGTTTTGGGGAAAAAGGCCCAAAATAGCTGTCTTAATTATTGATGACTTGGTTAAAAACTCTTGAACTGAATGCGTGGAGACCAAAAGTGGAGGAGAGGTATCAAAGAGGACCTATCACCTTCACACATATTATGGTATATTGCAGTAAGAAGACTGTAAATATAAATAAACATGAAATAAATTACCTTTGGAAGAATTACTTGTGTTTTGAAATAAGAGAATCACAGTTATGGGAGCGGCCATCTTGGGATTGGCAGCTCAGCGTCCTGTGTTCTGAGACATGCCCCCAGAGGCTGGTTGCTAGGCAGCACCTCTGGTCAGCAGTGTAGTGAGCCTAAGAGCTCATTTATCAAATGGTCATAATAGAAAGGGGGACAATCTATTTACAGGGGTCTCCTGTCTATATATACTACAGTCCTCAAAAAAAATAAAGGGAACACTGTAACACATTCTAGATCTGAATGAATGAAATATTCTCATTGAATATTTTGTTCTGTACAAAGTTGAATTTGCTGACAACAAAATCACAAAAAAATCATCAATGGAAATCAAATTTATTAACCAATGGAGGCCTGGATTTGGAGTCACCCCCAAAATTAAAGTGGAAAAACACACTACAGGCTGATCCAACTTTGATGTAATGTCCTTAAAATAAGTCAAAATGAGGCTCAGTATTGTGTGTGGCCTCCATGTGCCTGTATGACCTCCCTACAACACCTGGGCATGCTCCTGATGAGGTTGCAGATGGTCTTCTGTGGGATCTCCTCCCAGACCTGGACTAAAGCATCCGCCAACTTCTGGACAGTCTGTGGTGGACCACCATCTTGGTGGATGGAGCGAGACATGATGTCCCAGATGTGCTCAATCGGATTCAGGTCTGGGGAATAGGCGGGCCAGTCCATAGCTTCAATGCCTTCATCTTGCAGGAACTGCTGACACACTCCAGCCACATGAGGTCTGGCATTGTCCTGCATTAGGAGGAACCCAGGGCCAACCGCACCAGCATATGGTCTCACAAGGGGTCTGAGGATCTCATCTCGGTACCTAATGGCAGTCAGGCTACCTCTGGCAAGCACATGGAGGGCTGTGTGTCACCCCACAACATTACTGACCCACTGCCTAACTGGTCATGCTGAAGGATGTTGCAGGCAGCAGATCGCTCTCCACGGCGTCTCCAGACAGTCATGTCTGTCACATGTGCTCAGTGTGAACCTGATTTCATCTGTGAAGAGCACAGGGCGCCAGTAGCGACTTTGCCAATCCTGGTGTTCTGTGACAAATTTCAAGTGTCCTGTACGGTGTTGGGCTGTGAGCACAATCCCCATCTGTGGATGTCGGGCCCTCATACCACCCTCATGGAGTTGGTTTCTAACCGTTTGTGCAGACACATGCACATTTGTGGCCTGCTGGAGGTCATTTTGCAGGGCTCTGGCAGTGCTCCTCCTGTTCCTCCTTGCACAAAGGTAGAGGTAGCGGTCCTGCTGCTGGGTTGTTGCCCTCCTACGGCCCCCTCCACGTCTCCTGGTGTACTGGCCTGCCTCCAGCCTCTGTACACTACGCAGACAGACATAGCAAACCTTCTTGCCACAGCTCGCATTGATGTGCCATCCTGGATGAGCTGCACTACCTGAGCAACTTCTCTGGGTTGTAGAGTCTGTCTCATGCTACCACGAGTGTGAAAGCACAACCAACATTCAAAAGTGACCAAAACATCAGCCAGAAAGCATTGGTACTGAGATGTGGTCTGTGGTCCCCACCTGCAGAACCACTCCTTTATTGAGGGTGTCTTGATAATTGCCAGTAGTTTCCGTCTATTCCATTTGCACAATAGCATGAGAAATTGATTGTCAATCAGTGTTTCTTAAGTGGACAGTTTGATTTCACAGAAGTTTGAGTTACTTGGAGTTATATTCTGTTGTTTAAGTATTCCCTTTATTTTTTTGAGCAGTGTATGTTTAGAGCCAGAGAAAAGGCTACAGAGTAACCACAGCATGCATCACCCATGTCTGCTAATAAAAATCCACATTTACATCTCGTTGCTAAAAATGGAGCAAGTTGTATAATAGAGTTGAAGCAGCGCTCCAGTGGAAATAAGTGAAAAAGGCCGACTTTATCCATCCAGATCAGATGGGGGAATAAAGTCTGTTCACTTATTTTCATTGAAGTGCTGTTTCCATTCTATTTTTTCCTAATTTGAAGGTTTTTGGCTGGTTGCTTATATTTTTCCATCTATGGCAAAAAATGGCAGGCAGCACTCAAAAAGGTCTTTGAAAAAATATGGAAAACAAAAACAGTTGGAGCACCAATGGTGAAGAGCTTGGGGTTTGGGGGGGGGATGGTGTGACCACTCACCTGGTCCTGTTGTGCCAAGTAGCCCCGCACAACAATGGAAAACACTTCCAGGTGGGAGTCTGTATGATGACCGCAGCTTAACAGGGACTGCTGTAAGTAGTTTCTTCCTGCTTCAGCGGTCACATGACCGGGACTGTGTGATCAAGGTGGGCTTTCCACTAGGACATCACGGCAGGTCCTGTGGTAAGCTAGTTGTAAACAGAGCAGCTTCCACCGCTCTCCACAAGGGAGGTTGGCAATCAAGAAGCAAAGAATTGTGCGGTATTGGGGAAGCGCTAGAACAACTAGATAGGGAATTAAGGTTATAAAACACAAACCTTTTATTGTTTAATACGCTTCTCTAACACCACAACGCGTTTTGATAGCAGAAGCTAGCTTCCTCAGGTATATAGCTTCTGCTATCGAAATGCGTTGTGGTGTTAGAGAAGCGCATTAAACAATAAAAGGTTTCTGTTTTATAACCTTAATTCCCTGTCTAGCTGTTCTAGCGCTTCCCCAACACCGCAGAATTCTTTCCTTCTTTTTTGAAAAAATATGGACTTTACTAGCCCTCTGTGGCAACGTTTCAGTTGCGGACAACCTTAATCACTGCTTCTTCTTGGGAATGATGCAACAAGTTTTTTCACACCTGGATTTGGGGATCTTCTGCCAATCTTCCTTGCAGATCCTCTCCAATTCTGTCAGGTTGGATGGTGAACTTTGGTGGACAGCCATTTTCAGGTCTCTCCAGAGATGCTCAATTGGGTTTAGGTCAGGGCTCTGGCTGAGCCAGTCAAGAATGGTCAGAGTTGTTCTGAAGCCACTCCTTTGTTATTTTAGCTGTGTGCTTAGGGTCATTGTCTTGTTGGAAGGTGAACATTTGGCCAAGTCTTAGTTCCAGAGCATTCTGGAAGAGGTTTTCACCCATGATATCTCTGTACTTGGCCGCATTCATGTTTCCTTCAATTGCAAGCAGTCGTCCTGTCCCTGCAGCTGAAAAACACCCCCATAGCATGATGCTGCCACCACCTTGTTTCACTGTTGGAATTGTATTGGGCAGCTGATGAGCAGTGACTGGTTTTCTCCACACATACCGCTTAGAATTATCACGAAAAAGTTCAATCTTCATCTCATCAGACCAGAGAATCTTATTTCTCATCATCTGGGAGTCCTTCATGTGTTTTTGAGCAAACTCTATGCGGGCTTTCATATGTCTTGCACTGAGGAGAGTCTTCCATCTAGCCACTCTGCCATAAAAGCCTGACTGGTAGAGGGCTGCAGTGATAGTTGACTTTGTGGAACTCTCTCCCACCTCCCTATTGCATCTCTGGAGCTCAGCCACAGTGATCTTGGGGTTCTTCTTTAACTCTATCACCAAGGCTCTTCTCCCACGATTGCTCAGTTTGGCTGGACGGCCAGGTCTAGGAAGACTTCTGGTGGTCCCAATCTTCTTCCATGTAAGGATTATGTTGGCCACTGTGCTCTTAGGAACCTTGAGTACTGCAGAAATTCTTTTATAACCTTGGCCAGATCTGTGCCTTGCCACAATTCTGTCTCTGAGTTCCTTGGGCAGTTCCTTTGAGCTCATGATTCTCATTTGGTCTGACATTCACTGTGAGCTGTGAGGTCTTATATTGACAGGTATGTGCCTTTCCAAATCAAGTCCTATCAGTAAACACAGCTGGACTCCAATGAAGGAGTAGAACCATCTCAAGGAGGATCACGAGGAAATGGACATCATGTGACTTAAATATGAGTGTCTGAGCAAAAGGTCTGAATACTTATGACCATGTGATATTTCAGTTTTTCTTTTTTAATAAATTTGCAAAAATTTCTACATTTCTGTTTTTTTCAGTCAAGATTGGGTGCAGGGTGTACTTTAATGAGAAAAAAAATGAACCTTTTAGAATTTACCAAATGGCTGCAATGAAACGAAGTAAAAAATTTAAAGGGGTCTGAATACTTTCCATACCCACTGTATACACACATATGTATGTGTGTATACAGTGGGTACGGAAAGTACCCACACATACACACATACATATACACTGCATACAGGTATACAGTGTAAGGTAGTGCTATTCATCACGCTGGGAGCACTCGCTTCACCGGATCAATTAAAGCACACATGCAACGTCTTTCCGGTATTTCACAGTCCAGCAGTTTATTACACATCATAAACTGCACATAACATAGTCCATCTCAGTGGCTCACCGACATATTACACATATAATGTCCAAGAGCCTTTCCAGTGACAGATATGTTCACTTGGCTCCTGATACAGCCTTCAGCAAGGTAACAATATCAATGTCCACATCAAGCAAATTTACCTTTGCCGGGTTTTAGCTGCTTCTCTCAGCTCGGTTCTGCCACAGCTGTGGCTTTAAGGCTTCCCAGACGTAGTCTCCAAGCCACGTGCCTTCAAAAGGCTACTGATATCCTAGATCCAGCCTCTGCCTTCCAGGCTTCACCAGGCCTCACCAGGCCTCATCCAACCTCTCCAGGCTAATGGTGTCCCACACACAGGGATCAGGCCTCACGCCTTTCACCCTGTTTCCAAACCAGGTGAAGGAGGAAACACGAGCAGTCTCCAGCTAACTGCCTGGTGAGTTATGGAGCAAAGCACATACCCACAGCTGCACTGGAGTGATCACATCCAGCTCAGTCACAGTGCCTGCGCTCAGATCGACAGACTGCATTCACTTTCCTTGAGGCACTGCATCATGGGAGAGTGACGTCAGGACAGCAGAGAAGGAAGAATTCCCCTCACTGGCTGCGACTTCAGCTGAAGTCGGCTCTGAGTGGAGGCTCCTGCCAAGAAAGGGAGTTTTTTTCCCACTTGGTAAATGCCTTGTTTATAATGTTTTAGTCAAATGATAAATGTTATTACATCTGTATTTAATTTAAATAAAAAAAATTTGTGATAGGTGTGCTTTAAAGAATGCCATATCTGTAGTTTTTATAGGACAACGGTCCTCAGCGCCAATCCAATTAGAGTGCTAACAAAGAGGAGACCACCAATGTGATTCTTTTTTTCTTTTTGAAACAACTAAAATTCCTATAAGACACTTATCAAAGACCAAATTCTGTATATTAATTTTAACGTTTTAAATTACCATATTCTTTCTTTGTCTTCAGCCAGACATTGGGAGCAAAGTGCCGTGGTTTTATAACTTGAATTTTTCTATCCTAGTAGAAGCAGTGATATGAAGTAGCAGACATCTACAAAAGGTATTTACGAGAATGCTGGTTACCGGATTTAATAGCCACCTCCTTGAAGACAACTTCCTCTTAAATTAGGATAGAAATATCTATTTCTGGGTGGTCTAATACTTCTATACCAAATATGTAATTAAATACCATGAAGCTTTAATTTTTCTTTCAAATATATTTATAATTCCTATCTATAATTTTCTTGGAAATTATTTTTTCACAATTAAAAAAAGGTAATTAAAATGGTGAACTTTGGTTTTGGCTGGATTTGAAAAGCAAATCAGAAGAATAAAGTTAATTTTTGCAATAATGATATCTCCAACCAAAAGATAAAACACTCTTTCCAAGAAGGAATCATGAATCAAAATGGCAACATTTTATTTTTACTACATTACAATCTAAACTAATTCATAGACAATGTGTGAGAAGGAAAAATGATAAGACTAGGATGATTGTTGAAGACATAAAAAGTATAACTTAAAGCCTTATGAATTTTAATGGATGTATTTGGTTTTGAAGAAGTTTCTTTAAGAGTGTTACAAAGTTCCTAGAATAAAATAAGATCACTTTGAGGCTATGTGTAGCGCTGGCGTCCCTGCCCTCTGCTAGGCAGGGACGCTGCTCCCCTCACCGCTCTGCTCCGTGCCCGGCGTCCTCTCCCCGCTCTGCTGTCAGCGCGCGCTCCTTCCCGGCGTCCTCCTCCCGCTCTGCTCTCAGCGCGCGCTCCTTCCCGGCCCCTGTGCTTAGGGCGCGCGCGCGCGCGCTCCCCTCCTCTTAAAGGGGCCGCGCGCGCCGTCCTAAGGAGTCCCCGGCCAATGGCCGGAGGACTTCATCATATATAAGGCACCTCCTCCAAAATGGAGGTGCCCGAGCAATGTTGTTTGCACCTGTGTCTCACCTGTGCTTCAGCCCTCAGGTCCCGTTGCCAGTTACCTGCCAGTTACCTGCCAGTTTCCTGCCAGTTTCCTGCTAGTTACCTGCCTGATTCCTGCCTGAATACTTGTTACCTGCCTGCCTGTCTGAGGTCCGACGGTCTGCCTTACAACTCCGGTCAGTCTGTCTAAGGACCAACTTGTCCGCTCACCTGGGAGCGCACATCAGCTACCTGCCTGCTTGCCTGAGGTCCGACGGTCTGCCTTACAACTCCGGTCAGTCTGTCTATGGACCAGCTTTCCCGCTCACCTGGGAGCGCTTCTCCGCTACCTGCCTGCTTGCCAGCCCGGAGGCTCCGTTGTCACGTGCTGTGACCACCAGCTATCTCAGAGACTCTTGCCCGCTCACCTGGGAGCGCATCTCCGTTACCTGCCTGCTTGCCAGCCCGGAGGTCCCGTTGTCACGTGCGGTGACCACCAGCTATTCCAGAGACTCTTGCCCGCTCACCTGGGAGCGCTTCTCCGTTACCTACCTGCCTGCCAGCCCGGAGGTTCCGCCGTCACGTGCCGTGACCACCTGCTATTCCAGAGACTCTCGCTTGCTCACCTGGGAGCACACATCTACCATCTGCCTGCTAGCCTACCCGGAGGCTCCGCCATCACAGGTCGTACCTACCCCTTACCCAGAGACTGCCCTGATCACTTGCCGTAACTCCCTGTCCGTTCACCCAGAGACTGCCACCCGCTCCCTTACAAGGGCCGCCCCCTTGTATAGTAGCTCAGAGGTTCCGCCTCCCGGACCCGTTACAGTTTGCTCGGGCCATGGAACCCGGTGGCACCCAAGCTCCCTTGCTCTCGGACCTCTGTCTTGAACTGTCCCGTCAGAGGTCCCAACAGGAGGCCATCCTGGGTCACCTGCGGAATGTTAATACTCGCCTGAACACTCTGTCTGATCCACCAACAACCTCCGCCAGTGCCATATCTTGCAATCCGGCAGCTCCGCTGCCCACTAATACTATGGTATCCTACCCCGGACCCCGGCTCTCTGCACCTCCTCGCTTCGGAGGCGACCCCGTCCAGGCTCGGGGCTTCATAAATCAGTGCACCCTGCACTTTGAACTTTTGTCCCATCAGTTTAATTCCGACCGGGCCAAAATTGCCTTTATCATGTCCCATCTCACCGGGGAGGCCCTGGCCTGGCTAAATCCTCTATGGGAGAGAGGAGACCCCCTGGTGTCCAACTTGCCTGCTTTTCTCTCGGCTTTCCGGAAAGTCTTCGACGAACCCGGACGGAAGACCTCATCCGCATCCTCTCTGCTACGCCTCCGTCAGGAGGGTCTCACAGTGGGCCAATATGCCATACGGTTCCGCACCCTTGCCTCGGAGCTGGCCTGGGATAACGACGCTCTGGTATCCGTCTTCTGGGATTGTCTGTCCGGTCGTATTAAAGATGAACTTGCTGGTCGGGACATTCCTACCTCTCTCGATGATCTAATAACCCTTGCCACCCGGATTGACCTACGGTTCCAGGAGCGTGCCAAAGAGGTCACCCGTGAGAGAAGGATTCCACGCTTAGCTCCTACTTTCCAGAAACCCGTCATTCCCTCCATCTCTCCCCAGGTACACTCTCCTGAGCCTATGCAGGTCGACCAGACCAAGATGGTCAAAACCCGTCAGGACTCACGCCGTGCCAAGGGGAGCTGCTTCTACTGTGGCAGTAAGGAGCACCGGATCCGTGCCTGCCCGGAGAGGTCGGGAAACGCCTGTGTCTAGGTTCGCTCAGAGAGGTCCACCTAGACAAGAATAAATCCTCTCCATCCCTGCTGTTGTCAGTTTCGATCATCTACGGGGAGAACCGTTATTTCGAACTAGCCCAACTTGACTCTGGAGCAGCCGGGAACCTTATTTCACAGTCCCTGGTTGAGAAATACCGCATCCCCACCAAACCTCTGGCTGTACCCTTGTCTGTCGCTGCCGTGGATGGGGGCCTCTTACCTCGCCCCATTCAACTCATCACCGAATCCATTACCCTGCACGTGGGAATGCTGCATTCTGAAAGTATCTCCTTTCATGTTCTGCCTGGACTCTCTCACGCCCTCTTGCTAGGTCTGCCCTGGCTCCAGAGACATGCACCCGTGCTAGACTGGCAAACCGGAGAGGTCCTTCGCTGGGGACAAGACTGTCATAAAACCTGCCTGGTTCCCGTCCATCCCGTCCGTCCCTCTCCTACCCCAGCTAATCTACCTGGACTTCCGATTCCTTATTGGTCTTATGCAGATGTCTTTAATAAAAAGGAGGCAGAGACATTACCACCACATAGACCATACGACTGTCCCATCGATCTGCTACCCGGTACTACTCCTCCCCGTGGGCGTATCTATCCTTTATCCGCTGCTGAGACCCGGTCAATGTCCGAATATATTGAGGAGAATCTGGCCAGAGGATTCATCCGGAAATCTACCTCCCCGGCGGGAGCAGGCTTCTTTTTCGTCAAAAAGAAGGACGGCTCTCTCCGTCCCTGTATAGACTATAGAGGCCTAAACCTGATCACGGTGAAGAATAAGTACCCCCTTCCGCTCATTCCAGAATTATTTGATCGCCTGAGGGGGGCTAGGATCTTCACCACACTGGACCTTCGTGGGGCGTACAACCTGGTTCGTATTCGTCAGGGGGATGAATGGAAGACGGCATTCAACACCCGGGACGGCCACTATGAATACCTGGTAATGCCCTTTGGTCTCTGTAACGCTCCTGCCGTCTTTCAAGAGTTGGTCAATGACATCTTCCGGGACCTTCTCTACTCCTGCGTAGTGGTGTACCTGGACGACATCTTGGTCTTCTCTCCGGATCTCCAGACTCACCGGAGGGACGTTCGTCAGGTCCTGCTCAGGCTAAGGCAGAACCATCTCTACGCTAAATTTGAGAAGTGCCTCTTTGAGCAGACCTCGCTTCCGTTTCTGGGCTACATTATCTCTCAGACCGGCCTACAAATGGATCCTGAGAAACTGTCTGCCATCGAGAAATGGCCCCGACCGGAGGGGTTGAAGGCCATTCAGCGATTCCTGGGCTTCGCCAACTACTACCGCCTCTTCATACCACACTTCTCTTCCCGGACGGCCCCAATTTCTGCGCTCACCCGTAAAGGTACTAATCCCAAAGAGTGGCCACCCGAAGCAGAGGAGGCCTTTCTTTCCCTTAAACAGGCCTTCTCTTCCGCCCCGGTGCTGCATCGCCCAGATGGCAACAAACAGTTCTTCCTGGAAGTTGACGCCTCCTCCTCTGGAGCCGGAGCGGTACTTACTCAAAAATCATCTTCCGGGAGGATGGTAACTTGTGGCTTCTTCTCTAAACTCTTCTCCTCCTCTGAGCGCAACTATTCCATAGGAGACCGAGAGTTATTGGCCATCAAACTGGCATTGGAGGAGTGGCGTTACCTGCTCGAGGGGGCTCTTCACCCGGTAATAATTTACACTGACCACAAGAACTTGGCTTACCTCCAGCATGCCCAGAGACTTAACCCGCGCCAAGCCCGGTGGTCCTTGTTTTTTGCTCGTTTTGATTTTGTCCTTCATTTTCGCCCGGCTGACAAAAACGTCAAGGCGGACGCCTTGTCTCGGTCCTTTCTGGTGTCTGATCTCGAGGAGGATCCGAAACATATCATCGATCCCGCCAGAGTAATGCAGGTGGCTCCCGTGAGTCTAAATCGTCTTCCTCCTGGTAAGACGTTCGTACCAGTACCTGATCGGGAGAAGATCCTACACTGGGGTCATTCGTCTAAACTAGCTGGCCACGCCGGTCAGAAAAAGACCCTCCAGCTTATTACCCGGCACTACTGGTGGCCTAACCTGCACAAGGATGTAATAGACTTTGTTTCTGCCTGTGTGTCCTGCGCCCGCAACAAAGTTCCGAGACACCTGCCGGCCGGCCGCCTCCTACCTCTGCCAGTACCTGCTGCCCCCTGGCAGCATATAGCGATGGACTTCATTACTGATCTACCCGTCTCTGCCGGTTGTACGGTCATTTGGGTGGTCGCTGACCGCTTCTCCAAGATGGCTCACTTCATTCCACTGCCAGGTCTTCCGTCTGCACCCGAGCTGGCTAAAGACTTTATCCGCCACATCTTCCGTCTTCATGGCCTGCCCCGTCACATCGTGTCGGATCGTGGGGTACAGTTCACTTCCCGTTTCTGGAGAGCCACTTGTAAATTGCTGGACGTCACCCTGGACTTCTCCTCCGCTTACCACCCACAGTCTAATGGTCAAGTGGAGCGGATCAATCAGAACCTGACCAGTTACCTTCGGCACTTCGTTAATGCCCACCATTCTGACTGGGTGGATCTCCTGCCATGGGCCGAATTCTCGTACAACAATCACGAGAGCGAGTCTTCCTCCAAATCCCCGTTTTTTGTAGTCTACGGTCAGCATCCTCGGATCCCGTTTCCCGTCTCCACCTCGGCGGACAATCCGGCTGCGGAATCTCTTGTTAACAAATTTTCCTCCATATGGGAGAGTACCCGGTCCGCACTCCTTCTGTCATCCGAGCGTATGAAAAGACACGCTGACAAAAAACGTCTGGACCCTCCTCAATTCCGCCCTGGGGATAAAGTCTGGCTCTCGTCCAAATATGTCCGGCTCAAGATCCCTTCCTATAAGTTAGGGCCTCGGTTCATCGGCCCACTGGAGGTCATCAGTCAGATCAACCCGGTGGCCTATAAATTGAAACTCCCGGCCAACTTACGGATCCCTAACTCCTTCCATGTGTCTCTCCTCAAACCTGTGGTGCTTAACTCTTTTTCCAAGTCTACAGGTACGCCTCCTGCTCCGGTTTCTGCTGAGGACGAGTTTGAGGTAGAGAACATTCTTGCCACCAAAAGGGTAAGAGGAAAGACCTTTTTTCTGGTAGATTGGAAGGGGTTTGGTCCTGAGGAGAGAACGTGGGAGCCCCGGGAGAACATCCATGCCCCTCTCATCCTAGCTAAATTTCTGTCTGGCCTAAAAAAGGGGGGGCCTAAAGGGGGGGGTACTGTAGCGCTGGCGTCCCTGCCCTCTGCTAGGCAGGGATGCTGCTCCCCTCACCGCTCTGCTCCGTGCCCGGCGTCCTCTCCCCGCTCTGCTGTCAGCGCGCGCTCCTTCCCGGCGTCCTCCTCCCGCTCTGCTCTCAGCGCGCGCTCCTTCCCGGCCCCTGTGCTTAGGGCGCGCGCGCGCGCGCTCCCCTCCTCTTAAAGGGGCCGCGCGCGCCGTCCTAAGGAGTCCCCGGCCAATGGCCGGAGGACTTCATCATATATAAGGCACCTCCTCCAAAATGGAGGTGCCTGAGCAATGTTGTTTGCACCTGTGTCTCACCTGTGCTTCAGCCCTCAGGTCCCGTTGCCAGTTACCTGCCAGTTACCTGCCAGTTTCCTGCCAGTTTCCTGCTAGTTACCTGCCTGATTCCTGCCTGAATACTTGTTACCTGCCTGCCTGCCTGAGGTCCGACGGTCTGCCTTACAACTCCGGTCAGTCTGTCTAAGGACCAACTTGTCCGCTCACCTGGGAGCGCACATCAGCTACCTGCCTGCTTGCCTGAGGTCCGACGGTCTGCCTTACAACTCCGGTCAGTCTGTCTAAGGACCAACTTGTCCGCTCACCTGGGAGCGCACATCAGCTACCTGCCTGCTTGCCTGAGGTCCGACGGTCTGCCTTACAACTCCGGTCAGTCTGTCTATGGACCAGCTTGCCCGCTCACCTGGGAGCGCTTCTCCGCTACCTGCCTGCTTGCCAGCCCGGAGGCTCCGTTGTCACGTGCTGTGACCACCAGCTATCTCAGAGACTCTTGCCCGCTCACCTGGGAGCGCATCTCCGTTACCTGCCTGCTTGCCAGCCCGGAGGTCCCGTTGTCACGTGCGGTGACCACCAGCTATTCCAGAGACTCTTGCCCGCTCACCTGGGAGCGCTTCTCCGTTACCTACCTGCCTGCCAGCCCGGAGGTTCCGCCGTCACGTGCCGTGACCACCTGCTATTCCAGAGACTCTCGCTTGCTCACCTGGGAGCACACATCTACCATCTGCCTGCTAGCCTACCCGGAGGCTCCGCCATCACAGGTCGTACCTACCCCTTACCCAGAGACTGCCCTGATCACTTGCCGTAACTCCCTGTCCGTTCACCCAGAGACTGCCACCCGCTCCCTTACAAGGGCCGCCCCCTTGTATAGTAGCTCAGAGGTTCCGCCTCCCGGACCCGTTACACTATGTGCCCACAATGCGCATTTGAAGCAGAAATTTTCTGTGCGCTTCTGCTTCTCCTTGACAGGGAAAACGCATGCGTTTTTAATAGATTTTTTAAGCGTTTTTGTACATCAATGAATGATTTTTGGAGCTAAATAAAGTTATTTGGTGGGACATTGCTTAAACCTTTGATTACCATCAGAACTGGGGTGCGTATTTTGGTTAATTTGAATGATTAAAGAATGTGTCTGTTGTAATTCAAATAAAATGTTTGCTCTGTGTCTATGTGTTTATTTATCTCTTTACTTTGGTCATGAAAAGGTCTGACACCTTGTCATAACCAAACAAAAGAGCTAGGTGTCAGCTAGTGCCATTCACCCAATCTTCATTAGCATTTCTATTCACTTAATTTATGTGGCTGCTGTAAGCTGCTAAATTTAGCCTGGGAAGGTGCCATTAGGCACACATGGTCCATGGCCATTAATAACATCACACAACTGGTTCGTTAGCCGCTAGGTCCCCTCAATCAGCACTCAGCAGCTCTTTGGACACAGCTTATTTTTGCGCGCAGTGGCGAGTGGGGTAATGGGGTTGGGGTTCACGCCAGCCTTGTATTGGCGGCTGACGTGAAGCCCAGGTTAGTAATGGGGGAGTCTAACTGTGTAGTAAAATGTTCGCCGCTTTTTCAATAAAAGACAAGGCCAGAGTAAAATATTTTAATGAAATAAACACAGTTGTACAATTTTTTTTTTATTACACGGGTCTGCGAATCCCTCCATCTCCTGAAAAGTAAAATAAAAAAACACATTCCTCACTTGTCCGCCGTCAACGGCGCAGTCCACGTACCACCGAGTGTCCCACGACGATTCGTGTCACTTCTACAGCAGTGACATCATCCATCACTGATGTCACTGCTGTAGAATACAGCAATGTATACTGACAGGGGTGTAAAATCACCCCCTGTCAGTATACATACTGCAGGAGGTCACTGAGGTTGATCAGCTGATCAGCACCAGCGAGCTTACGATCAGCTGAATGGTCACGTGACCATCAGCTGAGTGGTGACGTCAGCGCAGGTCCTGACGTGACCATCAGGACCTGCGCTGACGTCACCGCTCAGCTGATGGTGATGTGACCATCAGCTGATCTGTGACATCAGCGCAGGTCCTGTAAGTACCGCCGGCTGCCGAGAGGAGAAGATAGCAACCGGGGACTGCAGGACAGGTGAGTATAGACGTTTATTTTTAAATTTTTAACTTTTTTATTACCACGCGTGGTAGCTGGCTTGGCTGGGATGGATTGGCTGTTATCAGCAGGAGTGGCGGTCGGGATGAGAGGAGTTGTGATCTCCTCTTCATCCCAGGTACCACATGCACCGAGAATTTGCGGCCATTGAATTTATTTGAAACGCAGAAAATACATTCATCTGCGGGTTAGCTGCGTTTCAATGTAACTCAATGGCCACGAATTTGCAGCGTGATCACGCTAGAAATGGCCATGCTGCATTTTGCAAAGCGAATTCGGCATGTTAATTAATGCATAGTACATCAGAATTCGCATTGCTATGCATGGCAGACCGATTAACAAGCGTTTTCGCGGCTGGAAAAACGTTACGTGTGAACTTAACCTTAAACAGATAATTTCAGCTCTGAAACAGGTTTAGCCTTTTAACTTGATTGAAATCTTTTTTACACTCTGTCCCTGCATACAGAAAGATATAATTTATTCCCTTGCTATGTCCTATAGTAGTTAGTCATTCACTTTTAAAGCCTACTTATTGTCAAGAATTTGAACCACACTGGTTGATATCATTACGTTCAGCATAATAAATGTCAAAGACAAGTGCCATCAAAAACTTCAGATGTAATTAAATGATGAGGCATTAAATAAATATAGAAAATTAAATAAATTCTGTAAAAACCAAATCAAGGCAGCAAAGACTGAGACAGAGAGAATCAGTGCCAGAGAAAGTAAAAATAACCCCAAAATATTCTTTAACTACATAAATAGTAAAAAACTAAAAAATGATAGTGTTGGCCCCCTTAAAAATCACTAAAGTTGACAAATCCCCGGGCCCGGATGGGATACACCCATGAGTACTGCAGGAATTAAGTAAAGTCATAGACCATTATTTTTAATCTTTAAAGATTCCATAATAACAGGGTCTGTACCACAGGACTGGCGTATAGCAAATGTAGTGCCAATATTCAAAAAGGGGACAAAAACTGAACTTGGAAATTATAGGCCAGTAAGCTTAACCTCTACTGTGCGTATAATCCTGGAGAGTTTTCTAAGAGATGCTATAATAGAGTATCTGAAGAAAAATAACCTCATGACCCAATATCAACATGGGTTTACGAGGGACCATTCCTGTCAAACTAATCTGATCAGTTTTTATGAGGAGGTAAATTCCGGACTGAACCAAGGAAATGCAGTGGATGTTGTGTATATGGACTTTTCAAAAGCTTTTGATACGGTTCCACACAAAAGGTTGATACATAAAATGAGAACAATGGGGATAGGGGAAAATATATGTATGTGGGTTAAGAATTGGCTCAGTGATAGGAAACAAAGGGTGGTTTTTAATGGAAAACACTCAGACTGGGTTTCAGTTAACAGTGGGGTACCACATGGGTCAGTATTGGGCCCCCTTCTTTTTAATATATTTATTGATGACCTTGTAGGGGGCATACAGACTAATATTTCAATATTTGCAGATGACACTAAACTCTGCAGTGTAATCAATACAGAGGAGGACCATTTTATATTACAGGAGGATCTATGTAAACTAGAAGCTTGGGCTGATAAGTGGCAAATGAGCTTTAATGGGGATAAATGTAAGGTAATGCACTTGGACAGAGGAAATAAAGTATAGTTATATGCTTAATTGTAAAACACTGGGTAAAACTGTAACTGAAAAAGACCTGGGTGTATTGGTGGATGACAAGCTCACATTTAGTGGCCAGTGTCAGGCAGCTGCTGCAAAGGCAAATCAAATAATGGGATACATTAAAAGAGGCATAGATGCTCATGAGGAGAACATAATTTTGCCTCTATACAAGTCACTAGTGCGACCACACTTAGAATACTGTGTGCAGTTCTGGTCTCCGGTGTATAAGAAAGACAGAGCTGAACTAGTGAGGGTGCAGAGAAGAGTGACCAAGGTTATTAGAGGACTGGGGGTCTGCAATACATTGACAGGTTATTACGCTTGGGGTTATTTACTTTGGAAAAACTAAGGCTTAAGGGTGATCTTATTACTATGTAGAAGCATATGAGGGAACAGTACAAAGACCTTTCTACTGATCTTTTTATTGTGAGGCCTGAGACGGGGACCAGGGGGCATCTTCTACGTCTGGAGGAAAGAAGGTTTAATCATAATCACAGATGCGGATTCTTTACTGTAAGAGCTGTGAGACTATGGAACTCTTTGCCACATGATGTTGTAATGAGTGATTCACTATTAAAATTTAAGAAGGGCTTGGATGCCTTTCTTGAAAAGTATAATATTACAGGTTATATATACTAGATTCCTTGATAGGGCGTTGATCCAGGGAACTAGTCTGATTGTCGTATGGAGTTGGGAAGGAATTTTTTCCCCAATGTGGAGCTTAGTGTTTGCCAGATGGGTTTTTTTTGCCTTCCTCTGAATCAACATGTTAAGCTATGGGTTGAACTAGATGGACTTAGTTTTTCTTTAAGGTTGAAGGAAGACTGTTACATGTGGATATTGTATCATCAAATATATATTCACTTGTGAAAGGATACATTCCTCCATATAATTATATAATTAATGAAAATTTTGCTGACTGCATTAAATTGTGTTCTTGTCTATAGATGCAAAGAAAGCATTTTAATGGATTTTCTGAAGGTATATGAAAACAACTTTAGAAATGTTTGGCTTCTTATAACACATGATCTTCTTGGGAGCCCTTTAAGTACAGCTAGACTAAGTAGACTATTTCCAATTTGAAGTGGCAAAAGATAGGAGTGCACTATGTCTCTAATGATTTTTCATTTAATAATTAAGCCATTGTAACAGACAATAGGAAAATAATTAAACGTTAAAAATTATACAGTTGAAATGCATTTTAAGATTCAAACAGTAGAGAGGTTGAAAATTATATGTACTATTTGAATCTTAATGTTCATTTAACCTTCTTACTGCCAAAGCTAATTATTGCCAAAGCCCTGTATTTCAAATCCGATATGCCACTATTTGTGGAAATAACTCTAGAATACTTCTACGTATCCTATATGCAAATTCAGAGATCAAGAGGACTTGAACTCTATAGCGCCAAGTGTTGGAAACAGCAATCCTACAAGTCACTGTCGACCCTTTAACGAGTCGTAGAAAATGACTTAGGATAAAAGCCAAACAGAATCTCAATTTGCAGACATGGTGCTTCTGGCTATTGTGCCTCGTCAGTGCAAAGTATGAGATCTGATTTGGCTACGTGAGAGGCTCTGGACTGAGGTCTAAGGGGTAACGTTTCTCCTAATTCTTACAGTATTTTATGACACATTTTACTTTAATGCGGACAAATAAATCAATTAAAGGGAAATGGCAAAAAGTGTCAATAGACTCCTATAGAATATACAAATTTATTAAGTACTCTTAACCGGTTCCCGACCGCCCACTGTAGATAAACGTCCGCGCTGCCTGGGCTCTGTGCAGCGCCGACGTTTAAAAACGGTGGGTGGTCTCGCAGTGCTCAGGACCCCCAGGGTCCTGCAAGCACTGCGATTCCGGTGCAGAGCGTTAGCTCTGACAGGGTACATCATTGGGACCTGATTAGATCAGGTCCCAGTGATGTTAACCCTTTGCTGTCTTCTATATGCTGTGATCTATAGTGATCGCGGCATATAGGAGACAGCAGGAAGAGAGGGGGTCGTCTTACTTACCTCCGAAGACCTCTGTTTCGTTTGAGGACCTGGGGTTGCTATGGCAGCTGGAGGTCACATGACCGCCTCCAGCTCTGCCATATATGGTGTCCTTCCTGTCTGGCTTCAGCCTGTATGTAGCTGATGCCAGACAGGAAACTGACTGAAACAGTCAGTGAAGATCTCATGTAATGTAATATATGTCTATTACATTACATGAGATCAGTGATCAGAAAAATAAAAATTAATGTCCCATACAGGGACTAAGTAAAAATGTAAAAAAAAGTAAATAAAAAGTTTTTAAACTATTAAAAAAAAAATCACAAAATAAATAAAAATAAATAAATAAAATATTAAACCAATAAATCCGTATATTATTACAAAACCAAAAAAAGTACACATATTTGGTATCGCCGCGTCCAAAACAACCCAAGCTATAAAACTGTCACACTAATTAACTCCTTCTGTGCACACCGTAATAAAAATAAATAAAAAACGGAGCAAAAAAAATGCTTTTTCATCATATCGCCAAACAAAAAGTGGAAAAAAATGCGATCAAAAAGCAGAATAGAAATAAAAATGGTACCACTGAAAACTTCATCTTGTTCCGCAAAAAAAAAGCCGCCATACAGCTCCATCAGCCGAAAAATAAAAAAGTTATAGCGCTCAGAATAAAGCAATGCAAAAAAAATATTTTTTTTTCTATAAAATTGTTTTATTGTGTAAAAGCGCCAAAACATAAAAAAAATACAGTAAGTGTAGTATCGCTGTAAACGTACTGACCCGAAGAATAACGCTGCCTGATCACTTTTACCACACGCAGAACGGCATAAAAAAAAACTCAAAAAACAATTCCTGAAGTGTTTGTTTTTGTTAACTTTACCTCCCAAAAAACGGAATAGAAAGCGATCAAAAAATGTCACGTACCCAAAAATGGTTCCAATAAAAATGTCAACTCGTCCCGCAAAAAACAAGCCATCACATGACTCTATCGGCCGAAATATGGAAAAATTATAGCTCTCAAAATATGGTGATGCAAAAACTAGATTTTGCAAAAAAAGCGTATTTTAGTGTGTGACAGCTGTAAGTCATAAAAACCCGATATAAATCTGGTATCTCTGTAATTGCACCGACCCGAAGAATAAAGTAATCTAATCAGTTATATCACACTAGGAACGGCATAAAAAATAAATAAAACAAATATTATTCACCTGCTACTGATTTGTTTATTATGTCTCCCAAAGATCCCAGTAAGGCTCTGCTCACATTTATCCTGTGCTCTGCGCTGAGCACTTACACCAGAGTTTCCGTGTAAATCTCTGAAATACGTGATTCAGCCAGAACCCATGATGGAAGATTCCCTGTAATGAGGCAGATATAGGCCACTGTGGACGCCGTCTAGCCTGGGATCCCACGGTGTCATTTGTTTTAGGCGTGCATAAAAGTGCGGTTGGCCACAGTTTTGTGCACTTCTGAAAAAAAGGACACCACTAAACAGAGGCCAGACGGAGTCCAGAGTAACTCTGCTGCCTCATTATAGTGAATGGATCCTGCAGGGGTTTCATCTGAATTACATCACTTGGAAATTTAGATGGAAACCCCGATGTAAGTGCTCAGCCTAGAGCGCCGGATAAATGTTACGTAAAATGTTCCCAATAAAAGCTTCAACTCAGTCCTCAAAAAAAGCTAGTCCCCACTCAGGTCCATCATCTGTTAAAAATATAAGGGACTTCCAAGTTACTGGTAGCAGAAAGGCTCTGGAAAAGCAAAATGGTCCTTGCCCCCCAAAAGAAATTCAGAAAATTTTGTGCTCCCAAATCCAAATGCCTATTCTACAATAATTTGTTCTCCAATTGTCAAATAGCACTCCTTCCCCCTCAAATCTCACCGTATGGCTAAGTGGTACGATACAGCCACATATGGGGTATTAACACTTTTAGAAGAAATTGTGTGACACATTTCGGCACCATTTTTACCCATTGACCTGTGTGAAAATGTAAAATCTGAGGGTAAAACATTTTTTTGTGGTAAAAATATAATTATGCTTTTTTCACTGCCCAATGGTATAAATTTAAAAATTAAAAAATGCTCACTACTTCCCTAGATGAATTCCTTGAGAGGTGTAGTTTACAAAATGGCGTCACTTGTGGGGGTTTCTGCTGTTTTGGCATGTCAGCGACTCTTCAAATGTGACATGGTGTCTGCTGCCTATCCCAGCCAACATAGCGCTTCTTTCTCTTCCGAACCCTGCCGTACACCAAAGCAGTGGTTTTCCCCCACATATGGGGTATCGGCGTACTCAGGAGAAATTGTACAACAAATTTCATGGTGCAATTTATCCTGTTACCCTTATGATAATGCAAAATTAGGGAATGAAAAACATTTTTTATGGGAAAAATGTGAAAATTTTATTTTTACGGCTCAATATTATAAACTTCTGTGAAGCAGCTGGGGGTGCAAGGTGCTCACCACACATCTAGATAAGTTCCCTAAGGGGTCTAGTTTCCAAAATGGTGGCACTTGTGGGGGGTTACCACTGTTTAGGCACATCAGGGGCTCTCCAAACGCAACATAGCGTCAGCTAATTATTCAGACAAATTTTACATTCAAAAAGTCAAATGGCGCTCCTTCCCTTTCAAACCCTGCCATGTGCCCAAACAGTAATTTGCCTCCACATATGGGGTATCAGCGTGTTCAGGAGAAATTGCATAACAAATTTCATGGTGCAATTTATCCTGTTACCCTTATGATAATGCAAAATTAAGGGATGAAAAACGGTTTTGTGGGAAAAATGTGAAAATTTTATTTTTACAGCTCAATATTATAAACTTCTGTGAAGCACCTTGGGGTTCAAGGTGCTCACCACACATCTAGATAAGTTCCCTAAGGGGTCTAGTTTCCAAAATGGTGTCACTTGTGGGGGGTTTCCACTGTTTAGGCACATCAGGGGCTCTCCAAACGCAACATAGCGTCTGCTAATTATTCAGACAAATTTTACATTCAAAAAGTCTAATGGCGCTCCTTCCCTTCCGAACCCTGCAGTGCGCCCAAACAGTGGTTTTCCCTCACATATGGGGTATCAGCACGCTCAAGAGAAATTGCACAAAAAAATTTGGCGTCCATTTTTTCATATTACCCCTGTGAAAATAAAAAAAAATTGGGTCTAAAGTAACATTTTTGTGAAAAAAGTTAAATGTTAATTTTTTTCTTCCACATTCCAAAAATTCCTGTGAAGCACCTGAAGGGTTAATAAAGTTCTTGAATGTGGTTTTGAGCACCTTGAGGGGTGCAGTTTTTAGAATGGTGTCACTTTTGGGTATTTTCTGTCATAAAGACCCCTCAAAGTGACTTCAAATATGATGTGGTCCCTAAAAAAATGTTTTTGTAAATTTTGTTGGAAAAATGAGAAATCGCTGGTCAACTTTTAACCCTTATAGCTCCCTAACAAAAAAAAATTTTGGTTCCAAAATTGTGCTGATGTAAAGTAGACATGTGGGAAATGTTATTTATTAACTATTTTGTGTGACATATCTCTCTGATTTAAGGGCATGAAAATTCAAAGTTTGAAAATTGCAAAATTTTCAAAATTTTCGCCAAATTTCCGATTTTTTCACAAATAAACACAAGTTATATCGAAGAAATTTTACGACTATCATGAAGTACAATATGTCACGAAAAAACAGTCTCAGAATCAGGGGAATACATTGAAGCGTTCCAGAGTAATTACTTCATAAAGTGACAGTGGTCAGAATTGAAAAAATTGGCCCGGTCACGAAGGCAAAAACAGGCTCTGGCGCGAAGTGGTTAAAAACTACACCAAAAGATTCCCACGTGCACAGTGGATAGATCAAAATGAAAGTATCTACAATGCAAAACCAAGCATTAATACTGCATTTGGGGATACATATATAATATAAAACAGTAATGGTCAGCCAGACACCTAATATGTAGGAAACAACGAAAGTGGTTGTTAGATATACAAATGCCCCTTGACTAACAGTGTTGATTAATTTGATAGATTAGGTCATCAGCACAAGATTCAGCAAACTGAAAATGGGACATGTGCACACAGAATTTTTTCCCCAAAGACAAAATGGCAATGCAATGTTTATAGATGAAACAAATAAAATATAATCCCAGGTGATAGCACAAGAAACTGAGCCTATATTACCCTGGGATAAATTTAAGGCTGAATCTGCCTAGCAGTTAAGGTTGGCACCCTAGATAATGGGATTTGGCGCCCCCGTTCCACGGTGGCTATCCCTGCAGTACATATATTAGAATTAGTCAGCTGATCTAGACAACATATTCCTGCGCTATGAGGGATATACACTTCACGCCGAAAATATAAAATTGGGGCTTATCGTATTAGTGGATAATCATACTGTGAGCACCATTTTATGCCTCTATGCGTTGCACCAACGGTGGATCATCAAGAGGCCTTTGTAGAAATAGTAAAGATGGGGATTGTCAGAATGTCAGCTTGCCATAATCAGCAATACTAGATTTGCTAAATCAATATACAATACGGATATGAATATTTAGCATCATCCTCAACAAGTGGGTAGGGAACAGGAGTATTGCATAATGAGATCCAAATATTAGTGTAATAAAGCTATGATAACGATAGTCTACTCGTAATAGAGATGTCACATAGAGTGACGCATGTCAGAATACATTATCAGGATCCTACTAGAGATATGAATGAGATTGATCTATTGATGTCCTACAAAAAACCATGTGTATATCTGTCCATTAAGCCCCTTGGACGACAAAGCTTGTACCCTGAAAATCCATTCTGATTCTTTCTGGAGAATGCTATAGTCTAAATTGCCCCCCTCATTTTTGGCTTGACATAGGCCACCAAAAAAAAAGATACCTCGTTCAGGCGTCCATGGTGTATGTTGTTGATGTGACGTGCAATGGCGGTGTCTCGGCGATTGCGAATATCGCCTAAGTGCTCACCAATGCGTCTCTGCAACTCCCTAGACGTTTTGCCTATGTAGTCTAATGGGCACATGCAAGCAGCTTTATCGATCACACCTTACAGTTTCCACATTCTCTAATCGGGAACACTCATCCACCCACAGGTACAGCAATTACCACATCTGAAGGAACCGCACACTCTACTGTCGAGCCAGGTGCCCATTTTTTTGTGGTCAAAGGTAGAGACTGTGCCTGAGATGATCCACTAGGGATCTCCCCCCTATGATATGTGATCCTAGGTTTTGAAGTGATACTCTCTGATACTCGGGTTCACCAAAAGGATGTTCCAGTGTCTCTTAAATACCTGGTACACCTTCTGATCTTGGTAATCAAATGTACAAATGACCCTGATATGGTCATTGGCCCGATCACTCCTAAAGCTCTGGAGGAGTGTTCTCCTATCTTGCTGCATGGCATGCCTGTAGGATTGGTCAAGAATATGGCGGGGGTACTCCCTATCTTGAAACCCTCTATGGAGATCAGAGGCTTGGATCTTAAAATCACCTATACGTGTAAAGTTTCTTCGGATCCGGAGAGACTGCCCTTTAGAGATTACTCTCTTGAGAGATACTGGATGGCGACTGTCCCATTTTAATCAACTATTGGTAGCTGTTGGTTTGTGGTAAGTATGAGTACTCTATTGTGTATTCTTCTCCTTCCGTATGGTTAGATCCAGGAAGGCAATTTCATTTACACTATAGGAAATGGTAAAATGTAGACCCAAATAGTTAATGTTGAGATGTTAGACAAATGCAGTGAAATCAGCCTCCGAGTCAGACCACAGCACGAGCATATTGTCAATGTATCTGGCCCAGAGGCCAAACCACGAATGCCACTACCTGTCCTGGTCACCAAACACCAGAGTTTCCTCCCACCAGCCATGGCACATGTCGTCAGGCGGATACGCCCACATGAGCAGAAGCACCCCCTGTATGAGCTCCAGGTTGGAATGCATGCACTTTGGGTCTGCGGCGCATTACATCTGGTGGTACCCCAGCCGGATACTTGTCCATCAATGATGTGCCCAGTCAGTTTTTGAGGAATATAAGCGCCTGCGCACTCTGACATCTTGCACTCCAGCATGACATGCATTCGGTGATAGCGTGTGTCATGCACAGAGGGAAAGATTCTTTATAGCCTCTACTGTCTGATAGCCACATTTGTGCAATAGCAAAGTGGAGACAGTACCTGGGATTATGTTTTATTTACTTGTTTCATCTGTAAATATCGGATTACCATTTTGTCCTGGGGGGGGGGGATTATCTGTGTGCATATGTCCCACTTACAGTTTGCTGATTTTCATGCTGATGACCTAATCTATCAAATTAATCAACACTATTAATCAAGGGGCATTTGTATATCTAACAACTAGTGATGAGCGAGTGTGCTCGCCACTACTCGGTACTCGCCCAAGCATCTCACTGCTCGGCAAGTATTTTCTGGATACTCGGTCGGGAACTCGGGTCCCTGCATGTTTGGCGCTCTTTAGACAGCCAATGAGCATGCAGGGATACTCTGCCACTCACTGTAATGCCGTAGCCATCTTGGTTGTGGCATTACAGTGATTGGCTGGTTGCATAGAGTCATCAAGTATATATCAGACCCAGTGACCCTATGCTTATCAGTCTATCCCGGAAACAGGCAAAGCAGGGAGAGGTGCTGCTGTGTGAGGGACAGAATTGGCAGTGCAATAGTTAGACATAGGTATTCCACACCAAGATACATATCCATCTGAACCAACAGTCCTTCTGAGGACTAACTCAGCTGCATATATTCAGTGGTGATAGAAGGAGTTACGCAGGGTTTGTGTCAGTGTATACAGCACAATAGTGTCCATTGCATGTTCTGTCTGCTGCTGCCTGTTACAGATTGGACTACACTGTGTTCCAAATTATTATGCAAATAATATTTTCTCAGATTTTCCGAAATTACCTATATGAATTGCAGTCATTGTAATTTTCCAGTCAAATAACTATTAAAGTACAATTGAAAGGTGTTTGTACAAACTGCCTATGATAACAGTATATTTTTAAAAAAAATAAAAAACTTAAACTGCACTCAAAATGCATGTTCCAAATTATTATGCACAGCAGAGTTTTCAACCTTTTCATTTTAATAAAGAACAAAAAAATGGTCATTTTTGAAATTATAAGCATTAGGTTATTACAAACTGAAATCTATCAGTTTTCAACTCAAAACTTTACTTCTAGGTGATGTTACATTTGCACATAGGACCCTTTGTTCGAAAGGAGCTTCTAAACTCTCTCATCCATTGAATTTGTCAGGTTTTGGATGGTTTCTGCTTTAATTGTTTTGCATGAGGACAGAATACCCTCCCAGAGCTGTTGCTTAGATGTGAACTGCCTCCCGCCATCATAGACACTCCTTTTGATGATGCTCCAGAGGTTCTCAATGGGGTTGAGGACAGGGGAGCATGGGTGCCACACCATAAGTTCATCCCCTTTTATGCCCATAGCTGCCAGAGATGCAGATGTGTTATGTGCAGCATGAGATGGGGCATTATCATTCATTAAATGATCTCGATTGTCCAGATGGATGGAGTGGAGGATGGCTGGTTGATTCACACCCCATGTAAACACGGCTACGGCGCTAACAAGGAAGAAGTGGAGTAATGTTTTGGGCTGGAATCACGGGGAGAGAGATTGTCGGCCCTTTTAGGATCCCTGAAGGGGTAAAGATGAACTCCATAATGTATGTTGAGTTTCTCAAACAGCACTTCCTTCCATGGTTCAAGAAGAAGAACCGTGCATTCCGCAGCAAGATCATTTTCATTCATGATAATGCCCTGTCTCATGCTGCACATAACACATCTGCATCTCTGGCTGCTATGGGCATAAAAGGGGACAAACTTATGGTGTGGCACCCATGCTCCCCTGACCTCAACCCCATTGAGAACCTCAGGAGCATCATCAAAAGGAGTGTCTATGATGGCGGGAGGCAGTTTGTAATAACCTGCTAATGCTTATTTGACTGGAAATTATAATGACTGCAATTCATATAGGTAATTTGGGAAAATCTGAGAAAATATTATTTGCATAATAATTTGGAACACAGTGTATATAACATTTTAAATTTTCTTAAACTATTAAGCGAAAAAAAAAAATTATTGAGCAAAAACTTCTCCGTAAATAACATTTTTGGTGTAAACTCTGTGGACTTTCTTTAAGTTACCTTGTTGATCAGTAGCGAAAACTTTGACTTTGACTTGTTGGAAGGATTTTGTCCTTGAAAAGGCCACATAAAGTTGGCCATGGCTGAAGGCTGGAGATGGCAAATATATGCAAACTGAATCCAGTGTTTGCCCTTGTCTTTTGTTGATGGTCATAGCATAAGCAAGTCTTAAGGGAAACTGTTTTTGTTTTAAAGTAAAAGGAAGATCAGGATCGCTTGGTGCCAGAATAACTCTGGGAATGAATACCCTTGTACCTTTAAATGATCCGGTGAAGATTTCATAGTCAATGACTTTTGACATCACTTGCTTCACAACCATTCTGGTGCCATTGCAAAGACCTCTTGCTGAGTTAAGATTTCTTAATAGCATGACTACTGCTCCAACTTTCAAATTTAATCTATGAGGAGGCATACCACCAGGAGTTAAGCTGTTTAAGAACTCCATTGGATAGTTTGCTGCTTCCTCAGCATTTGCAGTATCTTGCTGAATGGAATCAATACTGGTGTAGCATTTCAATTCAGACTGAACATTTTCATTCAGTTCATGTGAATGTTGGTTTTTTGGAGTTAGGATTGCACGGTCTGCTTGTATGACTTGAGGAAAGATCGCATCAACAATACATTCATTTTCAATGCAGACCGAAGGAATTTCAAAGATACCTTCCTCTAGTCTTGGTTCTTGAAGTTTTCCATCTCCAAGGTTTAAAAGCCATTGGGAAAAGCCTTGATGTTCTTCGAGGAAATTGTCCTCATTAACACGCATGTTTTGTCCAACAATAGCTGTTGTTCATGCATACTGAAATTATTTTTGGTTCTGGTGCCACGTGGTACAACAGGAAGGATTTGTCGAAAATCTCCACCAAAAAGAAACACCGCACCTCCGAAAGTTTTTTTGGAGGGAACTTTTGGATCTTCAGACATGAGATCTTTTAGAAGGTGTCAACTGCATTAACAGCATGAGCTGGAGGCATAGAAGCTTCGTCCAGAGTTTGGCACTTCTCAACTCATTGGCAGTATTGCTGCCATGACGAATATTGCACGTCGACGTTTCATTAATTGGTTTAGGCAGTTTGAACAGATTATGGGAAGTTCGGCTTCCCTCATGCAAAGTAGCAGCAATGCCTGTAAATGTACATGGCAAGACTAAATCATTTTTTCTCCGAACGTAATGCATGATTGTATTATACAGGAATGTTTTACCACTTCCACCAGGTACGTCAATAAAAATAGGCGTTTTTCCAAGTTTGGATTCTCAAAAGCTTCTCTGATTTTTTTTTTCAAAAGCCTTTCTTGTCCTGGGTTTAACATTTGGAATTTCTCCTCAAACAAAGCCTTTTCCGCAACAGGGTAGTAATATTTGCCAGAATTGATTGGATCATCGTAATTGCCAACAGGAAGTTGTAGGCCAAAATCTTGTAATGACTTTCCATGTGTCCATAACACAGACTCAATTTCATGTAATGTCATATAGAGGGCCTTTTCTACATGAGGGAAATGTCTGGTATAGTCTTCCATGAGATTTTTATTGTGCCTTTGAAACAATGCTGCAGCATTAGATGGCTCACACATGATGAAAATAAATGCAAACAATTGTCTAAGTTGTATTGGCATTTGAGAAGTGGCAGATTCTGTTAGGCTAGTATCCCATTCAGAGTCATCATCAGTTAACCCTCTTGCAATACATGTGTCTTGGAAAGTAGCAAAATGGTTTCCTTCAGTTGTTCTGAGATCAGTTGTTCTGAGAAAGTATTTTTCTCTGTCTAATGGTTTTATGACCTTTGCTACGTGGTTTCCATTTAACATTTTTATCATCCCATGTGCAATGTTCGGGGATTTCAATGTATAAATATTGTTGGGAATTAGGATTAGAGATGAGCGTTGTTCTACTCGAACTGTTCGCCAATCTCAAATTCGAGCTGTTTTGGGCGGTGTTCGAGCCGTTCGGCGAACACGAACAATTTGAGAAAAATTCGGCTGTTCGAGGTTATGTTCGATAACTGTTCGTGCACCAAAATCATAACTGGATTTTTTCTCAGTAATGATGAAAATTAATGTTAATACGCAGTTTGAGTGTACAGCGGGGTGGGGGGAGGGGCAGGGGATGGATCTCTGCAGGAACAATGAAGATCTCCATTTTTTTTTTCTCTTTCCCGCATTTGCAGTGGGGAGGTGCAATCTGTCAGCTTATCAGCAGCGCACACACGGAGCGAAGTGCTTTTTTTCACACAAGCAAGGGCATGTGTCATTGGCAGTGTATGTCACATGTCCTTGCCCTATAAGACCAAGCCATTTTCCCCGTCGCCACCATTTTCTCACTGCTGCAGCTGCGTGTTAGACGGCACCGCTGTTGCTGTGTGCGCTATACCTTGTTAATTTCAAGCCAATTTTCGCACAAATATACAGATAGCTTGGGAGTAGGGAATAGTTGTGATTGCAGTCCTTTTAAGGACTAGGTTACAGCATTTCCTACGACTTTTATCAGGGAGGTCTGCGCTCTTAAATAGATAGGTTGTGGGAGTAAAGACTAATTGTAATTGGAGTCCTTTTCAGGACTAGGTTACATCAGTTCCTATCAGTTTTTGCCAGGCAGGTCTGTGCCAGTGCTGTGCAAGTTTTTTTCACAGCATTTGGCTGAATCTAGCAAAGCTAATCCTTTTTGGCCTATTGCAGAGTGTGTTAGTCAGTGGAGTAGCCTATCTGTGTTGCAAGATATAACACCTGTGTATAGAATACCAATTTTTTTACTGCACCTAGTGAAGTAAAATCTTTTGGGCATAGCATCATTCTATTAGTCCATCTATACTGACCTCCATCAGGTTGCAAACTGAATATAATTTTTTTCTGCATCTAGCTCTGAAAAAATATTTGGACTTCTAGCAGTGTGTGAGACTTGGTCTATTAGTCCATCTATACTGACCTCCATCAGGTTGCAAATTAAAAATAATTTTTTTCTTCATTTAGCTCTGAAAAAATATTTGGGCTTCTAGCAGTGTGTGGGACTTGTTCTATTAGTCCTTCTATACTGACCTCCAGCAGGTTGCAAATTGAATATAATTTTTTTCTGCATCTAGCTCTGAAAAAATATTTGGGCTTCTAGCAGTGTGTGGGACTTGGTCTATTAGTCCATCTATACTGACCTCCATCAGGTTGCAAATTAAAAATAATTTTTTTCTGCAACTAGCTCTGAAAAAATATTTGGGCTTCTAGCAGTGTGTGGGACTTGGTCTATTAGTCCATCTATACTGACCTCCATCAGGTTGCAAATTAAAAATATTTTTTTTCTTCATTTAGCTCTGAAAAAATATTTGGGCTTCTAGCAGTGTGTGGGACTTGTTCTATTAGTCCTTCTATACTGACCTCCAGCAGGTTGCAAATTGAATATAATTTTTTTCTGCATCTAGCTCTGAAAAAATAGTTGGGCTTCTAGCGGTGTGTGGGACTTGGTCTATTAGTCCATCTATACTGACCTCCATCAGGTTGCAAATTAAAAATAATTTTTTTCTGCATCTAGCTCTGAAAAAATATTTGGGCTTCTAGCAGTGTGTGGGACTTGGTCTATTAGTCCATCTATACTGACCTCCATCAGGTTGCAAATTAAAAATAATTTTTTTCTGCATCTAGCTCTGAAAAAATATTTGGGCTTCTAGCGGTGTGTGGGACTTGATCTATTAGTCCATCTATACTGACCTCCATCAGGTTGCAAATTAAAAATAATTTTTTTCTGCATCTAGCTCTGAAAAAATATTTGGGCTTCTAGCAGTGTGTGGGACTTGGTCTATTAGTCCATCTATACTGACCTCCATCAGGTTGCAAATTAAAAATAATTTTTTTCTGCATCTAGCTCTGAAAAAATATTTGGGCTTCTAGCGGTGTGTGGGACTTGGTCTATTAGTCCATCTATACTGACCTCCATCAGGTTGCAAATTAAAAATAATTTTTTTCTGCATCTAGCTCTGAAAAAATATTTGGGCTTCTAGCAGTGTGTGGGACTTGGTCTATTAGTCCATCTATACTGACCTCCATCAGGTTGCAAATTAAAAATAATTTTTTTCTTCATTTAGCTCTGAAAAAATATTTGGGCTTCTAGCAGTGTGTGGGACTTGTTCTATTAGTCCTTCTATACTGACCTCCATCAGGTTGCAAATTGAATATCATTTTTTTCTGCATCTAGCTCTGAAAAAATAGTTGGGCTTCTAGCGGTGTGTGGGACTTGGTCTATTAGTCCATCTATACTGACCTCCATCAGGTTGCAAATTAAAAATAATTTTTTTCTGCATCTAGCTCTGAAAAAATATTTGGGCTTCTAGCAGTGTGTGGGACTTGGTCTATTAGTCCATCTATACTGACCTCCATCAGGTTGCAAATTAAAAATAATTTTTATCTGCATCTACAGTACCTCTGAAAAAATATTTGGGCTTCTAGCAGTGTGTGGGACTATTTGTATTAGTCCATCTATACTGACCTCCATCAGGTTGCAAATTCAAAATAATTTTTTTCTGCATCTAACCCAGCCAATAGTTTTGGCCTAATACCACAGTTTGGCCACTCAGCTCTGATCGGTTACCATCCATTGTTTTTTTGTGCAAACAACTCCAGAGTTGTGAATTAGTTAACCACCAAAATGAGTGGAAAAAGGCCTGCTGCTGGTGGAAAGGGGAATAGGCGTGTTGGGAAGGGGAAAAAAGGTTGTGTCCGTGGGGTAGGTGTTAAAGCAACAGTAACATCTGCAGAAGAAAGACCATCTTCCAGCCAAACTAAAATGTCTACTTCTTTTAGCGGACAATGTGATAAGATCCCTTTCTTACGGCCACGCCAATCGCTACAAATTCCAGATGAGGCACAAAAACAGCAGGTGCTTCAACGGATATCAAGTGCTCCTTTAAGTGGGCTCTCATCCACATCAACTTCAACATCACAAATACTCCAGTCCTCAAAGGTGTCACCCAAATCGCACTTGCTTCCTCACAGCTCCCAAATCTCCAGCTGCCCGTCTGAGTATGAGGTAGAACAGATGGCTGAGTCTGCAGAGCTGTTTACTCATGCTATAGCCTGGGAATCAGAGGTTGACTCCAGCGCTTCTGTGAATCCAGACGAGGAAATGATCTGCACTGATGCCCAGAATCTTTATGAGTCGGATCCAGGACCAGACGCAGAAGGTTCTGACCATAATGTAGACCCTCATTCCCAAACTGTAACTCCTGTTGGTGGAGACAATGAGGAAGACGATGATAAGACTCAAATACCTGATTGGAGCGACAACTTTAGTTTTTTGTCAGGGCAGGAACAGGTTGGCTCTGAGGACGACGGGTGTGATAACGCACAGGGTGATGATGATGAGGTCGGAGATCCCACTTACTGTCAACCCACAGTCAGCCAAGAGATGAGGTCAGCAGAGGAGGTGGAGGAAGATGCTAGTGACGACGAGGTCAGGTTGCGCCTTCCTGGACAGAGACGTAGTACTGGAAGCACGTCAACAACTGCATCCTCAAACACAACTCTGCCTCTCACCACAAGTCGTGGTGGCTCTTCAGGTCGCATGGGTGCTAAGCCTTGCATAGCCTGGGCATTTTTTCAGATCGATAAAGATGACCCAACTCGTGTTATCTGTAACATTTGTCAGCAAAAGCTAAGTAGAGGCCAAAAAATACATAGTTTGAGTACTTCATGCATGAACCGGCACATGGACATGAAGCATAAGTTGCAGTGGGAAGCTCAGTGTGCTACAATGCGGCCTAGTCGGCCGGGCCAATCACCGTCTGCCATATCTTGTGCATCCGCGGCCTCTTCATCCTCTGTGACTGGGGGGACAGCAGTCACACCTGTTTTGGGGCGCAGACCTGCCACCTCTTTACCCGCAACAGCCAGCGTGATTGGCAGGTCATCATTTTTTTTGGAGGTGGTAACACCAGCTGGTGTTGAGCGCTGTCCGACATCGATAGCACCACCTTTGGATCAAGGCAACCTAACATGTCCGCCTGCATCTTCCTCACAGACCGGCAGTTTGCCGGGGACACCCTTATCAACCCCGTCTAAGCACAATAGCCAGCCCTCGGTCCCTCAGATGTGGACAAGTAAAAGACCATTTCCTCCTAGCCATGAGAAAGCTAAGAGGTTGAATTTCACCATCTGCAAGCTCTTGGCTACAGAAATGCTGCCTTTCCGCCTGGTGGACACAGAGGATTTTCGAGACCTTATCTCCGTCGCAGTGCCCCAGTACCAGATGCCCAGTCGGCACTACTTCTCAAAGAAAGGTGTGCCTGCGCTCCACCAGCATGTCGCACACAACATCACCGCTTCTTTGAGAAACTCTGTGTGTGACAGGGTGCATTTCACCACAGACACTTGGACGAGTAGGCATGGACAGGGGCGTTACATGTCGCTGACTGGGCACTGGGTAACTATGGTGACAGCAGGACAAGGGGCTGCTGTCCAAGTCTTGCCGTCCCCACGAGTTGTGCGTCAATCCTCTTTATGTCAAAGTTCCTCCACTGCTTCTGCCTCCTCAACCTCCTCTCGGTCTTCCACCTGCACCCAAAGCCTGTCTGGTCATGCCACAAGCTTTCTAACTGCGCAGAAGGGATCCTGCACACCTCCTTACTATGCTGGCAGTAGGGCTCAACGTCATCAGGCGGTTTTTACATTGAAATGTCTGGGAAATGTGAGTCACACAGCTGAGGAGTTGTGGTCAGCTCTGGAGAACCAATTTCATGAATGTTTGTCTCCACTGGACCTGAAACCAGGGAAGGCCGTGTGCGACAATGCTGCAAACCTGGGTGCGGCCCTTCGCCGGGGCAATGTCACACACGTGCCTTGTATGGCTCACGTGTTGAACCTGGTTGTCCAGCAATTTTTAGCCCACTATCCCAGACTAGATGGCCTTCTGCAGAGGGCACGGTCGCTGTGTGCTCACTTCCGCCGTTCGCATCCCGCAGCTCAGCGACTTACATCTCTACAGAAGTCGTTGGGCCTGCCACTTCACCGGCTAAAATGCGATGTGCCTACCCGGTGGAATTCAACTCTGCACATGTTGCAGCGACTGTGGCAGCACCGACAAGCCCTGGTGCAATACGTTCTGACGTATAGCCTGGGCCAACGAGATTCAGAGGTGGGGCAAATCACGCTGGAGGAGTGGTCTCAGATCAGGGACCTATGCACCCTTCTGCACAGTTTTGAAATGGCGACGAAGATGTTTAGTGCTGACGATGCCATTATCAGCATGACTATTCCGGTGATTTACATGCTGGAGCACATGTTAAACAGAATTCGGAGTCAGGTGGAGGAAGCAGAGGAGGAGGAGTTGTATGCGGAAGGGCTAACATCTGCAAGGTCCAGACGGTCGGCAGCACCAAGGCGGCAGGCATGTGAGGGTGGGGGAGATGGTTTTACCAGGGCGCATGGTAGCAGCCAAACTAGTGAGGAAGGTGCAGGAGCCCAGGAAGAAGTGGAGGACGAACTGATGGAAGACTCATCAGATGAGGGAGACCTTGATCACATTTCTGTTGTGCGAGGTTGGGGGGAGAGGACAGAGGAAGGAAGCATGATTGTTACCTCGCCACCAACACAACAGGGACTTGGTGCTCCTGGATGCGCAACACACATGAGTGCCTTCTTGCTGCACTACCTGCAACATGACCCTCGAATTGTGAGAATTAGAAATAATCCTGACTACTGGGTTGCCACACTGTTAGATCCCCGGTACAAAAGTAAATTTGCAGAAATTATTCCTGCCATAGAAAGGGATGCACGCATGCAGGAGTATCAGCAGAGACTGTTGCAGAATCTTACATGTGCTTTTCCACAAAATACCAGTGGTGCACGTAGTGAATCTCACAGTTCCAACTTGCCAACCGTGGGACCGTCAAGTGTTCAGCACTCAAACCGTAACAGAACCACAGTATCTGCTGGTAACATCAATTTTGCGGAATCATTTCACCACTTTTTTAGCCCATCCTTTGCAAGGCCACAGGAGACAAGAAGTCTGACACATAGTCAACGCCTAGAGACGATGGTACAGGAGTATCTCCAAGTAAACATTGAAGCCACGACTGTGTCACTGGACACTTGCTCTTTTTGGGCTTCCAATCTGGATAAATGGCCGGAGCTAGCCACTTACGCCTTGGAGATCTTGTCATGCCCCGCAGCCAGCGTTCTGTCTGAACGTGTGTTCAGCGCTGCTGGTGGTGTGCTGACAGATAAGCGCACGCGGCTCTCCACTGATAATGTAGACAGACTCACGTTCATAAAGATGAACAAATCATGGATCCGAAACGACTTTTCTACCCCTGTGTCATCCTGGGGAGAGTAAAAGCTTGATGATTGGTTAAAATCACCCTACCAACCGTTTTAAGCTTTCAAATTACTAATCATGTTTATCTGTATCTTGACTGGAAAATAATTTGGGCTTTGTAGCAGTGTGCAGCACTGATCCTATTAGGCCATCTATACTAAAGCTTCACCAGATTTAAAATTAAAAATAATTTTTAGCTGCATCTAGCCCGGAAAATAATTTTGGGGCTCCGAGATGCGCAAGGCACATAAGTGCCTTCTTGCTGCACTACCTGCAGCATGACCCTCATATTGTCAGAATTCGAAGTAATCATGACTACTGGGTTGCCACACTCTTAGATCCCCCAAACTTTTCGATCAACCTTTTCATTTTAATAAAGACCAAAAAAATGGTCATTTTTGAAATTATAAGCATTAGCAGGTTGTTAGAAACTGAAATCAAACAGTTTTCAACTCAAAACTTTATTCTAGGTGATGTTACATTTTCACATAGGACCCCTTGTTCGAAAGGAGCTTCTGAACTCTCTCGTCCATTGAATTTGTCAGGTTTTGGATGGTTTCTGCTTCAATTGTTTTGCATGAGGACAGAATACCCTCCCAGAGCTGTTGCTTAGATGTGAACTGCCTCCCGCCATCATAGACACTCCTTTTAATGATGCTCCAAAGGTTCTGAATGGGGTAGAGGTCAGGGGAGCATGGGGGTCACACCATAAGTTTGTCCCCTTTTATGCCCATATCAGCCAGAGATGCAGATGTTTTATGTGCAGCATGAGATGGTGCATTATCATGCAGAAAAATGATCTTGCTGTGAAATACACGGTTCTTCTTCTTGAACCATGGCAGGAAGTGCTGTTTGAGAAAATCCACATACATTATGGAGTTCATCTTTAGCGCCTTCAGGGATCCTAAAGGGGCCGACAATCTCTCTCCCCATGATTCCAGCCCAAAACATTACTCCACCTCCTCCTTGTTGGCGCTGTAGCCGTGTTTGCGTGGGGTGTCCATCAACCAGCCATCCTCCACTCCATCCATCTGGACCATCGAGCGCTGCACGGCACTCATCCGTGAACAAAACAGTTTTGAAATCAGTCTTCATGTAATGTTTGGCCCACTGGAGCCGTTTCTGCTTGTGTGAAGTGGATAGAGGAGGTCGACAGGATGGCGCATGCAGAGCTGCAAACCTCTGAAGGACCCTGCATCTTGTTGTTCGGGGGACGTTGGAGGCACAAGCAGCTTCAAAAACTTGTCTGCTGCTATGACAAGGCTTTTTTGCCGCTGCTCTTTCAACCTGACGTAATTGCCTGTAGGAAAGAGTCCTCAATTTGCCCTTATCAGCACGCACACGTGTGTACTGTGAATCAGCTACATACTTCTTGATTGCCAAGACACTTCATCCTGATCATCGCACAATGTTGATTGTAGTCATGCCTTGACCTAAACACTCCACAATTTGTTGCTTCTCAGCAGCTGACACATCCTTTTTCTTTCCCATTTTGGCAGAAAATGTAGGCTGCTTAATAATGTGAGAGAGCCTTCTTAAGTAGTCTTGCCTTTCATTGGACACACCTGCCAAACTAATTAGCACAGGTGTCTGCAATTGCTTACAGTGATATAAAGAGCCCTGACACACATCACCATCAATGAGTTTAACTGACAAACAAACAAATTCTTCCCTTATCACTCCTAAACACTTTTTGTGTAATAATTTGGAACGCAGTGTACATGTGCTTTTCCACAAAACACCAGTGGTTCACGTAGTGAATCTTACAGTTCTAACTTGCCAACCGTGGTCTGTATGGAGTTGTTCAATAAAGGGCCCAAAATTAAGATAACATAGATGGGAGAGGTCTCTATGAATAGGAATTCCTAAGTATTTGATACCCTGTGAGGGCCAGGCAAAGGGAAAGTTGGACTGGATGGAATCCTATATGGATTTGGGGAGGGAGACATCGAGGGCCTCAGACTTCGCTGCATTGATTTTAAAATTTTACCATGTAACAAATTGATCTATTTCAGCCATAACAGCATGGATGGATATATGTGATTGAGTGATATATACTAGGACATCATCAGCAAATAGAGAGCACTTGTACTCGGTGCCTCCCACCTCAATCCACCTAATATTGGGGTTATGGCGAATTGATGAGAGCAGGTGCTCCGTCACTAGGATGTATAAGAGAGGGGACAGAGGACATCACTGCCTTGTCCCATTGGTGATTGTGAAAGGTGATGAAAATGTTCTGACGCACCCCCTGGGCCTTGGGACACCCGGAGCCGGACCCTTTTTGGTGGATGCTGGTGGTTGTAGTCTTCGTGGCGGCGACCCAGTTCCGTGGCTCAGGGCGGTCAAACCAGTGGCGGAACTATTTATGTGGTTTTCATGTTTAAATGTCCGACTACGCCACCCGTGGATTGCGGTCAGAGTGAACCGCCGCTACAGGGCAGACCACTGAGGCTGGTGTTGTGGGTGCAGCAGAGCGTAGCATAACTCCCCACGGGAGGAGTATAGCCTCAGGGCAGTGTATGCGGAGGATGGGGGTGATGGTGCAGGGCAGCAGCAGTAACGACACGGAGTCAGTGATGCAGTTCAAGGCCTTTACTCACAGTTCTTATTATCCAGACCACGTCTGCAGGTAACGGCTGCCCACGTCGTACTGTGCTCACCAGGTGAGGGGCTCAGACAACTCCCAGATAACTTTGGAGCACTTCACAGGACCCCCTTTGTGTGTCCTTTGTCTGGCCTTTCTTACCAACACTTCTGTCCGGCTGCCTCGGGCCTCCTCTTGGTAAACTTGGCGCCAGTTTCCCTGACCCTATGTGGTGCCTTCCTAGCGGGTGTAGCGAGGGGCTGCGCCACATAAAATGTCAGAGCCTCCGGTTTCTAGCTGAGGGTCGTTTCCTGCCTCCACTAGTTCGGGGATCGGTCTCCCCCTTTGGCCTGACCCCTCTACGCAGGTGGATTCGGGCGTGCGGTGGCGACTCGCCCGTCCGCACCCCTGGGATCCCTTCATTCCTCGTTCCTGGAGCCTTCTCCGCTCCTCTTCCTTCCTTCTCCCTCTTCCAGGCCTGGGCCTCTGTTACTAGGCCCGCCTCCGGAGCAGAGCTCATGCAGAGCCCCTGCTCCCTGCCACTTCTGCTCAGACTTCTCTGCACTGAACTAAGATGGTGCCCACCTTTTATACTCCCTTCTCAATGCACCCAGGAACTGCTTCCTCCCTGCTCCTGCACTACAGGGTTCCCCTTCCTCAGTGTTCCCTCCCCCCACTCCAGCCAGGGACAGGGACTGTCGTGCCCATCTCAGGGGCATATTGGTCGCCCTGCCCCACGGCAATGTGGTGTAATGCATGCAGGTGTCGGGTCCTGATCCACACTCCATCCTTACCTGAGAGTGAGATATCACACCTCTGGGTGAGGTGCAATACGTCTGTAGCAACCGAGCCCTCAGGGTGCTACAGTTCCATTTATCTTCAGCCTAGGTGACGTATTGCGATACAGGGCCGTGATTTTGGCTATAAAAGGGTCCCCTAGACCCCTACCCCAAGCTTTTTAAGAGAATCATATATGGCGTGCCAGGAGACTCTATGGAATGCTTTCTCAGCATCCAACGAGAGTATCTAATTACAAATTTTTAACTGCATCTAGCCCAGGAAATACTTTGTGCCTAGTAGCAGTGTCTGCTAGTGAGCGGATTATCCCGGCTGTTAAGCAAGCTGCACCACCTGTAGTTTAGACACTTAATTTTTTCAAAGGAAATGCTTCGGGACCATGGGATACTTAGTGAAGAGCATCAGGAGGCACCCCAAGGCATAGGGGCTGGGACTGGCAGTAGGATGCCTTGCGGTGGACAGCCGAGCTCGATCCTTATAAAAGCTTTTTAACTGCAGCAGCTTTAGTGGACGCTACTGGAGCTGGAATTACCGCGGCTGCTGGCATGAGACTTGCCCTCCAATAGATCCTTGTAAATGGATTTAAAGTGTATTCATTCAAATTAGAGAGACAATTTAAATTAAAAAGCTTAGAGCTGCCTCCACCACAGGGGGGCTCGCTCGACCCACCAGCGGACAGGCACCAGTATTGGGAGAGGGGGGCTGGCCGTCAGAATTCACCGCGGCTCTGGCACAAACCCGGCGACACGGAGGTGGCACGGGCAGGAGCGGACTGGCCGTGTCGGCTTCTCACTTTTTGGATTTTAGAAGGGCATGACATGCCTATATCTGTGTCTCCCCCTCCTTTTCCTCCTCCACCTCTTTTATTTTCGCATGACTATATGTACTTGTCACTTTTCCATGTGTTAGTTATGTCTTCTGAGCAGTTTGTCAGCTTTTGGACACCTTTGAAGGTGTTTTCTATGTGTTTCTATGTGTTTTTGTTTGCCTGCCATTGGTTTTAACGGTGTTCGAAGGTGTTCGACGAACAGTTCGACGAACAGTTCGGCGAACACACGGGTGTTCGACGAACCGAACCGAACTCGAACACTACGGGGGTGGCTCAACACTAATTAGGATCTTCCCGATTCAGTTTAAACCAAGCAAGAAGTTTAGACTTAGTGTTTTTTCTGCTGCACAGCTTCAGCTTCTTTACCTGGTATAAAGCATATTGTATGCTTGTCCTCAAGGTGGACATTTAATCTTTACACATGATGAGTTTGATGGTGCATTTTATATTCCCTGAGTCTCCTGCATGCTTCTGGTGCACTTACATATTGAGTTTCTAAATTTTTTTTTACTTCATCCCATTCAACAGTGGCTTCTTGTTCTGTGGCAGAAGTAACAAGCTGGATATTTGCACCATCATGCCCTTTGTAAACGTAGTTGAACAAATATTTTACACTTTGTATGGTACTGCAAATCTCAATGTTTATGTGGGCATTGTATTTTAAGGAAAGATAAGGATTGTAAGGTACAACCCATCTATTATCAACCCTGTTTGCACGCCGGTTCACCGAAGTTATCATCCCGGCGTTGGTATTTAGGGTATCCATTTACATTGCTATTAGTTTCGTAACAGAAATCCTTGGGAAAGCCTTTGGTACAGTTCCCATTGTCCATTCATGGTGCATTTGGATTTGGTGGACCACATGGACCATGTATCATGCAAGATTTTACAGTTTAATAAAGCTTCGGATGAGTGTCCTTGTGCGGGAGCTCTGCACAAACAATTTTGTCAATTCTTTCTTTATCCCAGGCTTTGTATTCCGGGCCATAAATACCAATATGTGTCCATGAGGGAGCCCTCTTTTTTGGGACTCAATTACATACACCATACCATTAACACGTCCAAATCTGTGGTATGTGGTTAAGTCTCCAAGTAGCAATTTTAATTTCATGTTAAATACTCATGCTACTAAATCGGGCCTGTCACATGGTTGTTGCCTGGGATTGCATGTTACTGTTACAAATAGGTCCGGTTTGCCATATTTCCTGACCATTGCCTTGGCATCTTGGTAGTTTTGTGCAATATTTTTTGGACTTCCTTGGAACGTTGATGGCAATATGACTTTCTTTCCAGGCAGGATATCTATGTCCATGAAATGGTGGTTGGTCACAAATTGGTGAAGGACGTCATATTCTTCAGCTCTTACAGTACTTTGATTTTTGCGCACCTAATTCAAATGGTTTGCCTCAGTTTTGCAACAGCAAACTGGTGTCAATAGCTTCACTGACACACTGAAACAAATGTTTAATGGAGGCCAGAAATGGCAGTATTTTCTGAAAACGTATATGTGATCCGTGTGACGGAGAAAACAGTTTTAAATAGCTGGCCTGTAGGTAACTATTTTGAACAGCAAACTGGTGTCAATAGATTTACTGACACACTGAAACAAATTTTTAATGGAGGCCTGAAATGGCAGTATTTTCTAAAAATTTACCATATTTTTCGGACTATAAGACGCTCTGGACCATAAGACGCACCTGGGTTTTATAGGAGGAAAATAGGGGAAAAAAAGTAAGCAAAAAATGTGGTCATGATGCCCTGTTAAGGGGGAGAGGGTCTGCTGCTGACACTGTTAAAGGGGTAATATCCCCTAATTCTGTTCTAATAGCCCCCATCCTGTTACGCTTGACCCCCCCACATCCTGGTATGCTTGGCCCCCTCATCCTGGTATGCTTGGCCCCCCTCATCCTGGTATGCTTGGCCCCCCTCATTCTGGTATGCTTGCCCCCCCTCATTCTGGTATGCTTGGCCCCCCTCATTCTGGTATGCCTGACACACCCTCATCCTGGTATGCCTGGCACACCCACATCCTGGTATGCCTGGCACACCCACATCCTGGTATGCCTGGCACACTCACATCCTGATATGCCTGGCACCTCCATCTCCATTACACAAAAAAATAAACACTCCTACGCACCTTCTTTTCTACTCCAGCGCTGTGTCCTCTTCTGCAGCCAGCACAGATCTCTGTGTGAGCCGCGCATGACGTAACATGCGCGCTCACACAGGGAGATGCTGTGCCAGAAGAGTCACTGCTCCCCACACTGGGATTGTGTGCTTGGGGAGCAGTGACTGCATGCTCCTTGATAGCGGATGCACATTGGAGCTGCTGCACAGCTCCTGCTGCCGGGCGGTTGCGTGTGCCCGCTATTAAAGAGCATGAATATTCACCCCCTCTCCACTCCCATGGGCGTGGAGAGGGGGTGAATATTCATGCTCTTTAGTAGTGGGCACAAATGACTGCCAAGAGCTGCAGGAGCCGCGCTGCAGCTATACTGTATGCCCATGATTAAGGACAATGAATATTCACTGCTCCCCACGCCCACCAGCGTGGGAGCAGTGAATATTCATTTTCTTAAACAGTGGGGAAAGTGTAGGCTGCAGTAGCCGCTGTTGTCTCCTGTAGCCCGCGCCGCTGCTGCTGCCCCCCCATAACCCCACCACCCACAGCAACAAGACAGTATATAATAGAATGTTCGGACTATAAGACCCACCCCCCACTTTCCTCCAAAATTTTGGAGGAAAAAAGTGCGTCTTATAGTCCGAAAAATATGGTATATGTGATCCGTGTGATGGACAAACGACAGTTTTAAATACCTGGCCTGTAGGTAACTATTTTGAACAGCAAACTGGTGTCAATTGCTTCACTGACACACTGAAACAAATTTTTAATAGAGGCCAGAAATGGTAGCATTTTCAGCGCAATTATATGTGATGCATGTGACGGACAAACCACAGTTTTAAATAGCGCTGTAATATGGAAAGGACCTGCCTATATTCTGCAGCGCCAGCAAGCAAATGGTGCAGAAAAACGCTTTTCTCTGGATTGCTTTTTAAGCAAATAATGAGGATTATGATCCCCCCAAAAAATTATTCATGGCCCCGGAGACCCGGGCCTATTTACAGAAATCTCTAACAGCAGCAGCAGACAAAACTGGAATGTTGCCTCTTGTGCTATGTGCACTGCAGTCTGCTATATACCCTGCTTGCCTATATACACTGCCTGCCTGATATCTCTGCAGATGGATTAGTCCTCAGAAGGACTGTTTGTTGAGATGGATATGTGTCTCTAATATAGTTTGGTACTCCTACACTAACTAGAAACAAGCAAATCTCTCACTAGCTGAGCAGCAGCTCTCCCTGCACTGTCTGATTCTGGAGTGACTGTGACGAGCATGGCGGTGCCAGGTCTGATATAGACCTGATGATGCTGTGCGGCCAGCCAGTCACTGTCATGCCACAACCAACATGACTGTGGCACTACAGTGAGTCGCAGACAATCCCTGCATGTTCATTGGCTCTGTAAAGAGCGCCAAACATGCAGGGAGGGGAACCGAGCTCCCGCCGAGCAACCCCGGAAATACTCGGCGAGAGTGAGATGCTCGGGCTAGCACCGAGCAGTAACGAGCATGCTTGCTCATCTCTACTTGTAAGCCATAATCATCAACATTAACAGAAATAAACACTTGAAATAGATCACTCTGTTTGTAATGACTAGTGATGGGCGAACCCATGACTGATCGAGTTCGGCTAATTGAGCCGAATGCCGAACAGTTTTTTAGAAGTTTGGGTACCAGAATAGTACCCGAACTCAGACCCCATTTATGTGAGTGGGGGAGCGTCACTTGCGTTACAGAGCAGGAAACACAGGCTCTAATCGGCGGTAAGAGCATTACCGCGGTCAGAGCGCTATGGCATCATGCTGACAGGTGTCAGCATGATGCCACAGCTGTGACAGTAACCCGCGGTAAAAAGCTTACCGCAGGTCATAGGTCCCAGCTGATGGTACTACTACCACAATCAGCCGACCCCTCCTGCCATAGGAAACCGCGAGCGCAGACACCACTGGATGGGAGCAGTTGTCTCCCATCTGCCGGTGCCTGTGCTCTGCTAAAAGTAAAAAAAACAAATGTTAAAATTAATAAAAAAAAAGTTCAGTTAAAAATAAAACACATTAAGTTCACCTAAACCTCGTCCCCGATGTTCACCGCCCCTGCAAAAAATACAAAATAAAAAAACACCATATACTCACCTTACACTTAGTCCCTGAAGCCCATGATCACTTGTAATAAAAGTAAAATAATTAAGCAACCTCATCCTCACCTGTCCGCCACAGTCCAAATAGCGAGGTTCCCATGAAGATCCCATGAACAATGTGCCCGCTCTGTTCATGGGATCTTCGCTACTTGGACTGCAGCGGAAAGTTAAAGATGAGGTTTCTTTATTTTATTTTTATTACAGAGGACATTGGCTTCAGCTAGAATTCGTGTGACGTAAGTATGGTTTAATTTGGAATATTAAAGGGTGTCTGTTTTATTTCAAATAAAATACTTTATTCTGGGTGTGGGTGTTTTTATTTTACATTTGCCTCACACTATGGGGTTAATAATGGGGGATTCTTATAAATGCCTCTCCATTACTAACCTGGGCTTGATGTCAGCTGGCATTATAAATAGTGAAAATGCTCGGGTGCTCGTTGCTCATGTCGAGCACATTGAAATACTCGGGTGCTCTACCCGAGCAACGAGCCTAATGTAAGTCTATAGGAAACTCGAGCATTTTTCAGGCGGCTCTCCCCGGTGGTCTGCAGAGGGCCTAAAAATTGCCCAAATCAATGGGAACAGTGCTCAAATGGCATGGGAACAGCATGTGGAAGACCCCTGGAAGCATTTCTGACTCCCAAGTCACTGCTGTCAACAATATTGTCAGAGGTATTACGCCACTTTTACGGACTCACATTAAAATATACAAAAACAAAACCAAAATGGATTTTCCTGGGAAATATGTTAAGGAACATCCTTTCCAGGGTAATAACCAAAACCAAAAATACTCGTCAACACCATGTTAGAATCTATGTTGTTTTACTATTGGCCAACTTGTTGTGGTTTGCTCGCTTCTAGTTTTTTCCTCTGGTGCTGGGTTTCTTGGTCACGTTATCTCTGCACTCTTTATTACCCAGCACCTGGCCCCCATTCCCTGCTGGACATCAGTGTTGTTACCCTCGTGCTCGGGCTAAGTAGCCTGGCTTAGTTCTTCTTGCTTTGAACTATTGTTATCCTGGGACTTCTTGTTCCACCAGTTTTGTTTCCTTTGATTTTCATTTCTGCAACTAACTTTTCTGTTAGGAGGTCTCCTGATTTTGCTCCCAGACCTTAGATCTTTTAGGGACCCCTTTCCCTTTCCTACAGGTCTTCGTTTGAGTTCGGTGCAGGAGTTTCGGTGGGGCTATGCATAAGGAATAGGGCACCCACCCCAGCATAGGGTAAAGCTGAGTTTCAGTGCAGGGACAGCTTTTCCCTCCTATTCCTTAGCTCTAAGTTGCTGAACATAACAGTATGTCCAACCATGTTTAAAAAATAAAAAATATTTATTTATTTTTTTTTTTTTCTTCTCCTCTCCGCTTCCTGGATTTTCTGCAGTATGGGTACCATCCAGGAGCTTGCTCAACGCTTGCAAGGGCTGACTCTGGAGGTTGCTGATCTTCAGCAGTGCGTGAATAAATACCCTGCAGAACGCTATGAAGAACCTAAGGTAGGATTACCTGAGTGTTTCTCGGAGAAACAACAGGATTTTTTTTTCATTTAAAACTGCTTGTTTGTTGTATTTTCGGCTCAGACCTAGATCTTCTGGTAGTGAACTACAGCGTGTAGGAATTATTATGTCTCTATTGCTTAAGGAACCTCAAATCTGGGCGTTTTCCTTGTCTCCTGATGATCATTGTCTGAGGTCTATGGAGGCATTTTTTGATGCCATGGGTTTGCTATATGATGATCCTGATCGGGTTGCATCAGCTGAGCAGAGCTCAGACATGTCAAACAGGGTTCTCTTGATGCTGAGAGTTATTGCACCCTGTTCAGACGATGGTCTGCAGAGGTCAGGTGGAATGACCCTGCACTCAAGTTTCAGTTTCTGGCAGGCTTGAGTGAAAGGGTTAAAGATTTGCTCATTGCATACCCTGCTCCTGATACTCTGCAAGTTGCCATGCAGTTAGATATCCATTTTCATAGAAGGTTGAGGGCTAGACAGAATGAGAAGTTTCTGGAATTGCTTTATTCTGTTTCTCACGATATTCCTGCTGACACTGGGGAACCTATGCAGATCGGGGCAATGTCATCCATTCCAGGGAGAGGGACAGGAGGTTCTCTGAGGGACTTTGCTTGTATTGCAGTAAGGCTGATCATTTTTTAAAGCAATGTGAGGTTCGCTTAAGGAAAGAAAAAAAAATGGTCAGTAGAAATAACACTCCCGTTCGCATTGCATTTTTACGTTCTGCTGGGGTGTTTTTTCCTGGTAATACCACCTGTGAGGGTCGTTTGAGTTTCAGGTTATGGTGGATTGAGGTTCTGCACTTAATTTGATTGATCAACAATTTCTTGAAAACTATAAGTTTGATTCTGAATCTGGAGCATGGGAGCATTCTTCGAAAGGTCACTGGGTTTCCGCTTACTATAAATATGGAACATCAGGAGCAGATTTACTTATTTGTATGTGCTAAGCTGCCTTCCCCGGTCGTCCTGGGGTTACCCTGGTTAAAAGTGCATAATCCTTTGCTGGACTGGTCGTCTGGTTCCATAAGATCCTGGGGTCAGGGGTGTTATGGAAAGTGTTGTAATGTTCACATTGTGGCTGTTGTGAAGGGGGAGTTACCTAAACCCATTCAAGATTTTTAGAGGTTTTTTTCGGAGGTGGATTCTAAAGCTTTACCACCTCATAGAGATTATGATTGCACTATTGACTTTCTTCCCTGATGCTAAGCTTCCTAAGAGACGGTTGTGCTAGACGGTATCCCCCTGAGTGCACTGCTGGACACCGGGTCTCAAGTGACTACCATCCCCTACGTACATTTCAAGCAGTACTGGAGTGACACTGATATAACTCGTTATCCAGACGATGACTTAAGCATCATCGCCAGCAATGGCCAACCCGTGCCGCAGGTGGGGTTTAGAGAGATGACCATTAAGATTGGTAAAGCTGAACTGCCGGCACAGGGAGTGATCATTGTGGACACTGATCGTCGAGAAAGTCACCCTAAAATAACCTTGGGTACTAACGTGATTGAAAATTGTCTTTCAGAAGTAATTGTAATTTTGCAGCAGGTGGCGATGAATGCTAGCTCCAGCCAACAGAGGGTCCTCCAGAAAGAGATAAGAGCCCTGATGAGACGGCAACAGGTAGAACTGTCTGGTGGTGAGATTGGTAGCGTGAGAATGAGCGACCCGTTTCCCATTGCCATGCCTCCCAAAAGTGAAATGATTAGTGTTGAGCGAGCACTAAAATGCTCGGGTGCTCGAAGCTCGGGCCGAGCTCGCCGTGATACTCGGGTGCACGACCCGAGCAACGAGCCCAATGTTAGTCTATGGGAGACTCGAGCATTTTTGCGGTGGCACCCCCGGCAGTCTTTTAAAAGCCTAACAAGTGCCCAAAACGATAGTGACAGTGCTCAAATGACATGGGGACAGCATGGGGATCGCCCCAGGAAGCATTTCTGACCCCCAGGTCACTGCTGTCAACAACGTGGTCAGAGGTATTAAGCCACTTTTACAGGCTCACAATAAAACGTTCAAAAACGAAAGTGAAACTTTTTTCCTGTGAAATATGTTAAGGAACATCCTTTCCAGGGTAAAGACTTGTGTATAAGTTAAAATAAATGACCAAAAACAAAAATACTCCTCCACACCTTCGGCTATGTTCACAAGTAGCATTTTTTATGCGTTTTTGCACTTTTGTATTGCTTTTAACTATGACAAATGCATTCACCGTGAAATGTCATTTTAACATTTTACAACCTTATCTGGCCATGTGCTGTGTGACACATGCATAAAGTGCTGAAAAGACAAGGGAACAGCATGGAGAAGACCCCTGGAAGCATCTCTGACTCCCAGGTCACTGTCTAAAAGTGTGCCCATCATAAGTGATCCTTACCGCATCAGAAGATGCAGACTTGCAACTATCCCCATGCAAGTTCTAGTCCCAGGGCAGTGTTCAATTGTACCTCCCACATTCCTTGCAATACAAGCTCAAGTATGCAGCCTGCCACCCACCCACCCCCAGGCTGCAATACCATACTGCTTGCTTGAACTTGAAATTGGGCCTTTTAGGCATGTGGAGGCGGAATCTGGCCACCACGTCATGGCTGTGTTGGCGGCCTGGAATCCATACTCAGTGCCCAGCCGCCCGGCGGCCGGGTGTCCATACTCGGTCCCCAGCCGCCCCGCGGCCGGGTGTCCACACACGGTCCCCAGCCGCCTGGGGGCAGCCGGGTGTCCATAAACGGTCCCCAGCCGCCCCTATTTCTCCTTGGAACATCCCCCCACACACTTTTCTTAGCCGAGCCTGCTTTAGGCAGCATTGGACGAGCCCACCAGAGAACCAGACTCCTCCGGTGGGCCCTGACTTCTCCATCGGTGGAGTTGAGAGTGCCAAGGTGAGGAGCATGATGATGATGACAGAAGTTAGCATCTGCTATGTTTTCTTTTAATGCAAGTGTAAGTGTGCAGCCTGCCACCCACCCACCCCCAGACTGCAATTCCATACTGCTAGCTTGCACTTGAAATGGGACCTTTTAGTTTGGAGGAGGCCGAAGCTGGCCACTACCTCATGGCTGCTTCGGCAGCGAGGTATCCATACTCAGTCCCCAGCCGCCCATATTTGTCCTGGTGTGCCTTATACATAAGATTAAGCGCGTATACCAAAACATTACCTGTGCCCTCCCCAGTGCATTTAGAGGGAAGGAGAGCCTATTCCACTGTAGTGTGTGCATGCCAAACCCCTGTTCATGGTACATGCGAAGATGCCTCCCACCTTGCACCTGTCGTTGCAGACTTGCAACTATCCCCATTCAAGTCCTTGTCCCAGGGCAGTGTTCAATTGTACCTCTCCCATTCCTTGCAATGCAAGCGCAAGTATGCAGCCTGCCACCCACCCACTCCCAGGCTGCAATACCATACTGCTTGCTTGCACTTTAAATTGGGCCTTTTAGGCATGTGGAGGCGGAATATGGCCACCACGCCATGGCTGTGTCGGCGGCCTGGTATCCATACTCAGTCCCCAGCCGCCTGGTGGCCGGGTGTCCCCGCTTGCTCCCCAGCCTCCAGGGGGTGGCCGGGTGTCCATACTCGGTCCCCAGCCACCCCTATTTGTTCCGGTAACCTTTCCCACACTTTTCTTAGCCTGGCCTGCTTTAGGGCAGCATTGGCCGAGCCCACCGGACTATCAGACTCCTCCGGTGTGGAGGAGTATTTTTGTTTTTGGTCATTTATTTTAACTTATACACAAGTCTTTTCCCTGGAAAGGATGTTCCTTAACATATTTCACAGGAAAAAAGTTTCACTTTCGTTTTTGAACGTTTTATTGTGAGCCTGTAAAAGTAGCTTAATACCTCTGACCACGTTGTTGACAGCAGTGACCTGGGGGTCAGAAATGCTTCCTGGGGCGATCCCCATGCTGTCCCCATGTCATTTGAGCACTGTCACTATCGTTTTGGGCACTTGTTAGGCTTTTAAAAGACTGCCGGGGGTGCCACCGCAAAAATGCTCGAGTCTCCCATAGACTAACATTGGGCTCGTTGCTCGGGTCGTGCACCCGAGTATCACGGCGAGCTCGGCCCGAGCTTCGAGCACCCGAGCATTTTAGTGCTCGCTCAACACTAATCATTTCACTTTTGGGAGGCATGGCAATGGGAAACGGGTCGCTCATCCTCACGCTACCAATCTCACCACCAGACAGTTCTACCTGTTGCCGTCTCATCAGGGCTCTTATCTCTTTCTGGAGGACCCTCTGTTGGCTGGAGCTAGCATTCATCGCCACCTGCTGCAAAATTACAATTACTTCTGAAAGACAATTTTCAATCACGTTAGTACCCAAGGTTGTTTTAGGGTGACTTTCTCGACGATCAATGTCCACAATGATCACTCCCTGTGCCGGCAGTTCAGCTTTACCAATCTTAATGGTCATCTCTCTGAACCCCACCTGCGGCACGGGTTGGCCATTGCTGGCGATGATGCTTAAGTCATCGTCTGGATAACGAGTTATATCAGTGTCACTCCAGTACTGGCCCTGGCTTCTCCATCAGGGGAGTTGAGAGTGCCAAGGTGAGGAGCATGATGAAGATGATAGAAGTTAGCATCTGCTTTGTTTTGTTGTAATGCAAGCGCATGTATGTAGTAGCGGCTAGGCCTGAGGTGGTCAGCGTTTTGGCGCATATCCTACCTCCTCCGAGGATTGCTGGATGTTTTCCTGCTACTATCCAAGTTTCAGGTGATAAATGATGGATGAGGTAGTGGCAAAGGAGAAAGAGCAGGAGGAACAGGGACCATTCACATCAATATCAGGCCAGTCAACCAGATATGTCTTGTAGGATATGTTTCTGTAACAAAAGGAGCGGTTCGGCTACACAGTTATAGGGCATACAGTGAGTGCAATGCTTACCAAAAATTTCGAGCCACTCCAATGCCCCTTGGAAATAACATGGAGGTCAGAGGGCGATAACTAAACCTTTTTTTCCATTTATAGCAACTGGGTCTCCCGTGCACTGTTGGCCTAAGCAGTGTATGGAAGGCTTTCCAAAATTATGAGGAACTGCAATGCCCCTTACAAGAGCCATGTGTGGCACCCCAGGGGTCTGGTCACCACAGTAATAGAGATATTACGTCGGAGAGCAAGTGGGAGGTTTCCTGGTCAGGATCCCTTAAACATGCAACATCCTCCTGCCCCAATCCTGGAAGGGGAGAATTCTGCCCTTATAAACTGGATCTGGGGCGGGGTTGAGTGAGTCAGAGAACAGTCAGAGTCAGAGTGAGAGCAAGGGAAAGTAACAGCAAGGAGCTCTGTAGGAGCTAGGAGCTAAAGACCAGGGGCTGGAAGCTGAGCAGAGCTCGCCCTGGCAGAAGACAATGGGAACCGGACACAGGAGTCCGAAGCTGTGAGGACTTATATATCCAGCAGCAGAAACCAGCCGGCAGGGGATTTCAGGTCCTCTGGCCATAGAAGCCCGGAGGCTCAGTCACAAGCAAGGGACCAGCACCGCCATCGTGGAGCGGAGGCTAACAGAAGGCCGCAAGTCACCAGCCATACAGGTGAGCACTACACGGTACACTCAGGGACGTGGGCTACTTCTACCCACTTACAGCAAGGTAGCCAGGAAGAGTGCAGACAGAAGGGAAGGCCTACAACTCCACCTGGCCAGGGGAACTCCTGCTTGCTCACAGGCTGACCAGGCCTCTTATGCTAGCCAGTACTCTCGGGAGGGTCTACCTTATAATCATCAGTAAAGACCCTGAACTGCACTGCAAAGTCATTCCTGCTGCACTCGTGCACCATCACCCCAATCATCCACACTCACTGCCCTGAGGCTATACTCCTCCCGAGGGGAGTTATCCCATTCTATGATGCGCACACAACACCAGCCTCAGCGGTCTGCCTCGCAGCGGTGGTACTCCCTGACCGCAATCCACGGGTGGTGCAGTCGGACAATTAACCTCAAAACCTAAGAAAAACTGCCACTGGTTTGACCAGCCTGAGCAACGGGACCGGGTCACTGCCACGGAGACTACAGACCCCAGAGACCCGGCACCGGGTATCCCACACACGTGTACACACGGCCCAGGGGGCGCGTCACATGCAGTACAGCATATTACAAACATAAGTCCCATTATTGGGAAGTGGGTGTCCCATGGTAATTGCTTATGCTTTCCAAGCAAAAGCTGCCAAAAATTAGGACGGAGCAACTTGCAATGCCCCTTACAAGAGCCATGCAGTACAGCATATTACAAACATAAGTCCCATTATTGATGAGTGGTTGTCCCATAGTATTTGCTTATGCTTTCCCAGCAAAAGCTGCCAAAAATTACGATGGAGCAACTTGCAATGCCCCTTACAAGAGCCATGCAGTACAGCATATTACAAACATAAGTCCCATTATTGGGGAGTGGGTGTCCCATAGTATTTGCTTATGCTTTCCCAGCAAAAGCTGCCAAAAATTAGGACGGAGCAACTTGCAATGCCCCTTACAAGAGCCATGCAGTACAGCATATTACAAACATAAGTCCCATTATTGGGGAGTGGGTGACCCATAGTATTTGCTCATGCTTTCCCAGCAAAAGCTGCCAAAAATTAGGACGGAGCAACTTGCAATGCCCCTTAGAAGAGCCATGCAGTACAGCATATTACAAACATAAGTCCCATTATTGGGGAGTGGGTGTCCCATAGTATTTGCTTATGCTTTCCCAGCAAAAGCTGCCAAAAATTAGGACGGAGCAACTTGCAATGCCCCTTACAAGAGCCATGCAGTACAGCATATTACAAACATAAGTCCCATTATTGGGGAGTGGGTGTCCCATAGTATTTTCTTATGCTTTCCCAGCAAAAGCTGCCAAAAATTAGGATGGAGCAACTTGCAATGCCCCTTACAAGAGCCATGCAGTACAGCATATTACAAACATAAGTCCCATTATTGGGGAGTGGGTGTCCCATAGTATTTGCTTATGCTTTCCCAGCAAAAGCTGCCAAAAATTAGGACGGAGCAACTTGCAATGCCCCTTATAAGAGCCATGCAGTACAGCATATTACAAACATAAGTCCCATTATTGGGGAGTGGGTGTCCCATAGTATTTGCTTATGCTTTCCCAGCAAAAGCTGCCAAAAATTAGGACGGAGCAACTTGCAATGCCCCTTGCTAGAGCCATGCAGTACAGCATATTACAAACATAAGTCCCATTACTGGGGAGTGGGTGTCCCATAGTATTTGCTTATGCTTTCCCAGCAAAAGCTGCCAAAAATTAGGACGGAGCAAATTGCAATGCCCCTTACAAGAGCCATGCAGTACAGCATATTACAAACATAAGTCCCATTATTGGGGAGTGGGTGTCCCATAGTATTTGCTTATGCTTTCCCAGCAAAAGCTGCCAAAAATTAGGATGGAGCAACTTGCAATGCCCCTTACAAGAGCCACGCAGTACAGCATATTACAAACATAAGTCCCATTATTGGGGTGTGGGTGTCCCACAGTATTTGCTTATGCTTTCCAAGCAAAAGCTGCCAAAAATTAGGATGGAGAAACTTGCAATGCCCCTTACAAGAGCCATGCAGTACAGCATATTACAAACATAAGTCCCATTATTGGGGAGTAGGTGTCCCATAGTATCTGCTTATGCTTTCCCAGCAAAAGCTGCCAAAAATTAGGACGGAGCAACTTGCAATGCCCCTTACAAGAGCCATGCAGTACAGCATATTACAAACATAAGTCCCATTATTGGGGAGTGGATGTCCCATAGTATTTGCTTATGGTTTCCCAGCAAAAGCTGCCAAAAATTAGGACGGAGCAACTTGCAATGCCCCTTACAAGAGCCATGCAGTACAGCATATTACAAACATAAGTCCCATTATTGGGGAGTGGGTGTCCCATAGTATTTGCTTATGCTTTCCAAACAAAAGCTGCCAAAAATTAGGACGGAGCAACTTGCAATGCCCCTTACAAGAGCCATGCAGTACAGCATGTTACAAACATAAGTCCCATTATTGGGGAGTGGGTGTCCCATAGTTATTTGCTTATGCTTTCCCAGCAAAAGCTGCCAAAAATTAGGACGGAGCAACTTGCAATGCCCCTTACAAGAGCCATGCAGTACAGCATATTACAAACATAAGTCTCATTATTGGGGTGTGGGTGTCCCATAGTATTTGCTTATGGTTTCCAAGCAAAAGCTGCCAAAGATTAGGACGGAGCAACTTGCAATGCCCCTTACAAGAGCCATGCAGTACACCATATTACAAACATAAGTCCCATTATTGGGGAGTGGGTGTCCCATAGTATTTGCTTATGCTTTCCCAGCAAAAGCTGCCAAAAATTAGGACGGAGCAACTTGAAATGCCCCTTACAAGAGCCATGCAGTACAGCATATTACAAACATAAGTCCCATTATTGGGGAGTGGGTGTCCCATAGTATTTGCTTATGCTTTCCCAGCAAAAGCTGCCAAAAATTAGGACGGAGCAACTTGCAATGCCCCTTACAAGAGCCATGCAGTACAGCATATTACAAACATAAGTCCCATTATTGGGGAGTGGGTGTCCCATAGTATTTGCTTATGCTTTCCCAGCAAAAGCTGCCAAAAATTAGGACGGAGCAACTTGCAATGCCCCTTACAAGAGCCATGCAGTACAGCATATTACAAACATAAGTCCCATTATTGGGGAGTGGGTGTCCCATAGTATTTGCTTATGCCTTGCAAGCAAAAGCTGCCAAAAATAAGGACGGAGGAATTTTCAATGCTGGCACCCTGGTGGTATAGTGGTGGTGGAGGCTGAGGATAAGGAGAAGAAGATTAAACAGCCGAAACGAGGAAGCGTATACCCATGTGTGGGTGTGAAGCGGTGCATGTGAATACACCTCCCAAAATAACACAGTGGATTTGACTTTATGTTACTCTGCTGTCATTTGGTGGTGATGAGAAGTCTGGCCCATTCCAGCCCTTGTTCATTTTGATAAGGGTCAGCTTGTCAGCATTGTCAGTTGACAGGCGAGTACGCTTATCAGTTATATTTCCCCCAGCGGCACTAAAAACACTCTCCGATAACACACTAGCGGCAGGGCAGGCCAGGACCTCCAAGGCGTACAGAGCGAGTTCATTCCAAGTGTCCAGCTTGGATACCCAATAATTAAAAGGCACATAGGAATCACGGAGGACACTGGTACGATCGGCAAGGAACTCCCTCACCATCTTTTGAAACTTTACACTCCTTGTGAGAGTACCCCACGCCTCAGGGCCTGTAAGCTGGGCGGGTGTCAGAAAACTGTCCCAGAACGTTGACAGTGTTCCCCTGCCTCTGCTGGATTGGAGTTGCATCTCTCTCACCTGTACGCCTTGGTTGGGCAACGAACTGTGAATTCTGCCGCTAGCGTGTTCAGATGGGAATTTTTTTAAGAGTTCTGCAGCAAGGGCCTTCTGGTATTGCCCCATTTTTGTAGACCTCTCCACCTCAGGAATAAGAGAGTGAAAGTTCTCCTTGTAGCGGGGGTCTACAAGTGTCACCAACCAGTAATGACTGTCACCCAACATTTTGACAACGCGAGGGTCACGGTTAAGGCAGCGTAACATAAAGTCAGCCATGCGTGCCAGACTGGTAACGGGCAAGATTTCCGTGTCCTCACCAAGATGACGACTGACCATGCTCTCCTCCTCCTCCTCCTCTTCCTCCTCCCCCCTGTCCTCAGGCCACCCACGCTGAACCGACGGTATGACACTTGTACAGGTACTACTGTCTACAACGCATGATAGCAGCTCCTGTTCTTCCTCCTCCTCCTCCTCCTCTCCCTCATTGTCCCCCAATGCACATTGGGATGAGATGAGGCTGGGCTGTGTGTAATCGCCCGCTACGGCTTCTTGATCCATCTCATCATACTCTGGCTGCAATGCCTCCTCTTTAATTCTCTGCAGAGAGCGTTGCAAAAGACAGACAAGTGGGATGCTGACACTAATGATGGCGTCATCGCCACTCACCATCTTGGTGGCCTCCTCAAAGTTTGTCAGGATGGTACATATGTCAGACATCCAGGTCCACTCCTGAGGTCTTATGTGTGGAGTCTGACCTGAATATCGACGGCCTTGTTGCAGCTGGTACTCCACAACTGCTCTCTTCTGCTCACAAATCCTTTGCAACATGTGGAGGGTAGAGTTCCAACGTGTGGGGTCATCACACACCAGTCGGTGTGCCGGAAGCTGCAAACGCTGCTGCAACACAGCAAGGGTGGCGGAAGCTGTAGCCGACTTGCGAAAATGAGCTGACAGGCGGCGTACTTTCACGAGCAGATCTGGCAACTCGGGGTACAATTTAAGAAACTGCTGAACCACGAGGTTAAGCACATGAGCCAGGCATGGTACGTGTGTTATCTCACCTCGCCTCAGAGCCGCCACCAGGTTACGGCCATTGTCACACACGACCATGCCGGGATGTAGGTTCAGCGGTCTCAGCCACAGATCTGCATGCTCTTTCACAGCTGTCCACAACTCACAAGCAGTGTGAGGTTTATCACCTAAGCTTATGAGTTTCAGCACAGCCTGTTGCCGCTTGGCGGAGGCAGTACTGCAATGCTTCCAGCTTGTAACTGATGTGGTGATATCTGAGATGGAGGCTGAACAAGAGGAGGAGGAGGAGGAGGATGCGCAGGAGCTGTACACTGTGGGGGCAACTCTGACTGACATAGGGCCCGCAATCCTTGGTGTGGGGAGGCTGTGTTCCGTCCCAAGGTCCGACTGGGTCCCGGCTTCCACTATGTTTACCCAGTGTGCCGTCAGAGAGATGTACCATCCCTGGCCACAAGCACTTGTCCATGTGTCCGTTGTCAGGTGGACTCTCCCAGTAACTGCGTTGTTGAGGGCACGGCAGATGCTTTGGGACACGTGCTTGTGTAGTGCGGGGATGGCACACCGGGCAAAATAGTGTCAGCTGGGGACCGAGTACCGAGGGACGGCCACCGCCATAAGATTGCGGAAGGATTCGGTCTCCACCAGCCTAAAAGGTAGCATTTCCAACGCAAGCAGTCGTGAAATGTGTGAATTTAGGACTGTGGCCTGTGGGGCGTTAGCTGCGAATTTCCGCTTTCGTTCAAAGGTCTGGGATATGGACAATTGAACGCTGCGGTGGGACGTGGACGTGGACGTTAATGCTGTTTCTTGAGAAACTGCCATAACAAGTGAAGACTGAGAGGAGGGGGCATCTTTACATGCAGTATGGACAGGGGATTGCCTTGCACACACAACAGGGGGTTCTATTGCACGCACAACAGTGGAAGAAGCAGTGGTGACACCCGCTGACACTGGTCGTGAACCCTGGGTTTCGCCCCACAAAGTCGGGTGCTTTGCTGCCATGTGCCTGATCATGCTGGTGGTGGTCAGGCTGGTAGTTTTGTCACCCCTGCTGATGCTGGCATGGCAGGTGGAACATATGGCCTTTTTGGGGTTATCAGCAGAGTCTTTAAAAAAATTCCAGACTCTGGAAGACCTACCGCTTGTACTGGCAACGTCCCTCGTGTTGGTTTTACGGGGAACGGTTGCCTGCCTTCTGTCTGCGGCCACCACACTGCTTCTTCGTGCCTGTTGGGGTACTCTGCCTCCCTCCCCCTGTGTGCTGCTGGCCTCACTCTGCATGTCCTCCTTCCACTCTGGGTCAGTTACTAGATCATCCACCACCTCCTCCTCTTCCACTTGCGCACCACGATCCTCCTCCTCACTTCCTGGCAATTTTGTCTCGTCATCGTCCACCTCTTGTGACAGATTGCCAACGTCGACTTCCTGTGGCCATGGCTGTTCAAATATTTGGGCATCGCAACATGGGATCTCCTCTTCCACCACTTCAAGCGTATCAGGCGAGGGGCCCAAATATGGAAATGGACCAGTGAACAGCTCTTCAGAGTGTCCAAGTGTGGGATCACTTGCTGTCTGACGACACTCGGCATGGTGGGAGGAAGGAGCATCAGGGTGAGGAGGAGTATGCGGTCGAGACTCACGCCTACTAAGAGTTGACCGTGTGGAAGACAGACCGGAGGTGGTGGTGCCCAGGTAACTGGAAGTATTATCTGCTATCCAATTAATAACCTGTTCACACTGATCAGTTCTCAATACTGGTGTTGTTCTGTGCTTCCCTAGTAATTCGGTCAAGAAGTGGGAGCGAGAAGATGTGGCTGTTGGTTGTGGCACATTTTCACCTTGGCCACGGCCCCGTCCTCTGCACGAACCATCACCAGAACGTCCACGCCCACGTCACTTGCCCATTGTAAATGAAGTAAAATAGCTTACACTTGCACTATCAATGGAAAAAGGGTAATAAAGAGTAAATTAGAACCGTGGAAGAGGAAAACCACAGTTATTGTTTACTGGGGTATACCACACTTTTTTAAATAGAGATATTTGCGGCTGAACAGAGAGCGACACTCTAAAAATGCTTTTTTTTAGATACCAAAGGCCCAAAACTGGACAGTACAGCGATTTGACCCGTGGAACTGCGAAACCACACTGGGATGTCGGGCCTACACAAGACTATTTTCAACAGATATATTTTTGTGTCACAACAGTCAGGAGACACTACTGTTTTTCTTTACGGAAAAAACTACCAAAACCTGAATAATAGAGATTTTTTACCGTGGGATGGCAAAACCACAGTTATTGTTTACTGGGGTATACCACACTTTTTTAAATAGAGATATTTGCGGCTGAACAGTGAGCGACACACTCAAACTGCTTTTTTTTTAGATACCAAAGGCCCAAAACTGGATAGTACAGCGATTTGACCCGTGGAACTGCGAAACCACACTGGGATGTCGGGCCTACACAAGACTATTTTCAACAGATATATTTTTGTGTCACAACAGTCAGGAGACACTACTGTTTTTCTTTACGGAAAAAACTATCAAAACCTGAATAATAGAGATTTTTTACCGTGGGATGGCAAAACCACAGTTATTGTTTACTGGGGTATACCACACTTTTTTAAATAGAGATATTTGCGGCTGAACAGTGAGCGACACACTCAAACTGCTTTTTTTTTTAGATACAAATGGCCCAAAACTGGATAATACAGAGGTTTGAACCGTGGAAGTGCAAAACAACACTTCTGTTTCTCTAGCCTACACCAGACTATTTTCAACAGTTATATTTGTGTCTGAAAATTCAGAGACACGCTTTTTTTGGGGGGGGGGGGGACACACCAAAAGGTTAATAAGACGGGAATTTGTACAGTGTGAAGGAGGAAAAAAAAAGGAGGATTTAGATGAAAAAAAAGGATTTTTCCTGGCCCCCGACACCTGATGCTAAGTCCAGCACTTTCAGCAACAGGAGCACACAGGACTGTAATGCAGCGTTTGCTGGTATAACCACTGTGTCTCCTATATAGCCTGCCTGCCTGCCTGGTATCTGGGATGGATATTAGTCCTGAAAAGGACTGTTTGTTTGTTCTGGCAGCCTTTAAAGACCCTACACTAGCTATTTCACGGTTTATATCTCTCCCTAAATCAGCAGCGCTGTCCCTACACTGTCTAATCCGGAGAGACTGTGTCCAAGATGGCGGCGCCCCGTTTTAAATACTCGAGGTGACGCTGTGCGGCCAACCAATCACTGTAATGCCCACAACCAACATGGCTGCAGCATTACAGTGACTGGCTGGCAATCCCTGCATGTTCATTGGCTCTGTAAAGAGCGCCAAACATGCAGGGCGGAGACCCGAGCTCCCGCCCGAGTAACCCGGAAATGCTCGGTGCTCACCGAACATCCCGAGTAGCATGATGCTCGGGCGAGTACCGAGCAGTGTCGAGCATGTTTGCTCAACACTAGAAATGATGATCTGGTGTCGGACTGCAATCGGGTTAAGAGGGAGAGACTACCAAGCGATGGTAGAACCCGTGTACTCAGACAGCAGGCCCACCATTTTGACAGCCCAAGCGGTAGTTGATGTCCGCCATGGGAGGGTGCCCGTCTGGATTTTAAACATTGGGGAAAGGGAAGTACACTTGCCTCGGTATGCTACACTAGCCAAATTGTATACTGTTGAACACAATGCTGTCAGGGCCGTGGAAAACTTGCCTCCATCTTCCCAGGCGGAGGGTAATGGCTCCCAGAAACACAAGGAGGACTGGTGCCAGAAACTCCATGTGGGTGCTGACTCCGCTCCCCTGCATCAAAAACAAGGAGTCTATCGGGTGGTGCGCGAATATGAAAGAGTTTTTAGCAAGCACCCGTTAGACTTCGGCCAAGTGAAGGGGGTAGAACACCACATCCCCATGGGGAACCACCCACCGATAAAGGAGAGACACAGACCGGTACCCCCTGCACATTATCAGAACGCAAAGGGCATGCTAAGAGAGATGAAAGAGGCGGGAGTGATCAGGGACAGCTGTAGCCCCTGAGCAGCCCCTTTGGTTCTGGTAAAAAAAAAAAGATGGTACCATGAGAAAGTGCGTGGACTATAGAAAAATTAATCGTATCACCCACAAAGACCCGTACCCGTTACCTAGAATAGAGGAGTCTATAGCAGCCCTAAAATCAGCTAATTTCTTCTCTACTTTGGACCTTACAAGCGGGTACTGGCAGGTTCCTGTGGCAGAAGCTGACAAGGAGAAGACCACCTTCACCACCCCGATGGGATTAAGTGAATTCAACTGTATGCCCTTCGGGCTCTGAAACGCACCTGGGACCTTCCAGAGGCTGATGGAAGGCTGCCTAGGGCACCAAAACTTTGAGACGGTCCTACTTTACTTGGACGACGTGATTGTATATTCGAAGACCTACGAGGACCATCTAAAACACCTGGCTGAGGTGTTCGAAGCCCTGGCAGGCTATGGCCTGAAAGTGAAACCCTCAAAGTGTCACCTGTTGAAACCAAAGGTACAGTACCTGGGGCACGTGGTGAGTGCTGAGGGAGTAGCCCTGACCCCGACAAGGTTACAGCCATCAAGAGCTGGCCAAGCCCCTCTAACATCAAAGAAGTGAGGCAATTCCTCGGGTTGGTAGGCTACTACCGAAGGTTCATCCCCGAGTTCACTAAGATGGCAGCTCCAATGCAGGACCTCCTGATAGGTCAGTCTAAATCCAGAAGTCACAAGCCACCCTTCAAGTGGGATAAGTTGGAAGAGGATTCCTTCCGCCAGCTGAAAATGGCCCTCACGGGGGATGAAGTTCTGGCCTACCCTGATTATGGCCAGCCTTTTATCCTCCACACCGATGCCAGTTATGTGGGGCTAGGAGCCGTACTGTCCCAAAACCAACAGGGCAGGGAACGAGTGATAGCGTATGCCAGCCGGAAGCTGAGGCCCACTGAAAGAAACCCGGAGAATTACAGCTCCTTCAAGCTAGAATTCTTGGCAGTGGTGTGGGCCGTCACAGAACGGTTTAAACATTACCTGGCCTCCGCAAAGTTCACCGTGTACACGGACAACAACCCGTTGACACACCTGGACAATGCAAGACTTGGTGCCCTGGAACAGCGGTGGATGGCCCGGCTATCAAACTATGACTTCATAATCAAATACTGGGCAGGCAGAACCAACGCCAATGCAGACGCTCTATCAAGAATGCCCCACCTTCCCGAAGGAGAAGAAGACTCAGAAGAGCTGGTGGAAGTAGAGCTCCCTGCGTTCCACCGGTATGGGGCCACTCAGTATTCTCACCGAGTAAGAGACAAAGACCTAACCACCGTCATGTTCAACCCCTTACCCCACCACAGCTGGGCTGAAACGCAAGATAGTGACCCTGCAATTCGCTTGGTGAAAGACATGTTAACCCAGGCAGACACTAGCCCTGGCTCGGACGCTCCAGAGGAAGCCAAGCTGTTATGGAAGGAGAAAAGCAGGCTATTCCTCTACGAAGGTAAGCTGTGCAGAAGGCTTGTCAACCACCAGACGCACGAGCTGACCTGGCAAGTAGTGGTCCCAAGACGAGATGCGGCAATGGTCCTGGAGGCCTACCATGACAGAGCCGGACACTTCGGGTGGAAGAAACTGGAGTTCCTACTGAGAGAGCGGTTCTTCTGAATCGGTATGAGAGGGGCCAAGAGAAGTGGTGCAGGGACTGCGGCCTATGTAACCTCAGAAGGAAGGACCGTACCAGCCAGAAGACACCCTTGAGGCCCATCGTCACCAGGCAGCCTCTTGAGCTGGTGGCTCTGGATCATGTGAAATTGGCTCCAAGCCGATCGGGCTACGTCTATGCCCTGACAATAGTGGATCACTATTCTCGGTTCCTGGTGGTGGTTCCTGTTAAAGACTTGACAGCCCAGACAGCGGCTAGAGCCTTCCAACAACACTTCTGCCGTCCACACGGGTATCCGGAACAGGTCTTGACAGATCAAGGTTCAGCGTTCGAGGCGGAAATCTTCCAGGAGTTCTGCAACCTCTACGGCTGTAAGAAGATTCGGACAATGCCTTACCACCCGCAAACCAACAGGCTGGGTGAGAAAATGAATAATATCGTCATTGATCTCCTCAAGACGTTGCCCCTGGAAGAACGCAGCCTGTGGCCGGAGAAGCTGCCAGACCTGATAGACTTATACAACCATATCACGGTGAATGCTACAAATTGCACCCCGGCTTACCTGATGCGAGCAAAACCAGGTAAGCTGCCGGTAGACCTGGAGATGGGAGTCCTGACCCCCGAGGACACCTCCCCAGACGCGGACTGGGATACGGAACGGCGGCTACAGTACAAGAAAGTACAGGAGAGTGTGGAGAGGAGTCTGGCTCAAGCGAGAGAAAAGCAAGAGAGGCTCTTCAACCAACACGCCTCTGCTGGTCCCCTGGAACCTGGTGAGCAGGTCCTGAAGCGGAAGAGAAGGCTTCACAAGCTAGATGACCAGTGGGAAAGAGACCCGTACACAGTACTGCAGTCCGACTACAACAACCCGAAGGTATGTGTAATTACCAAGGATGGAGGAGAAACCACTAGCACCGTCTCCAGAGACCACCTTAAAAGGTGCCCCGAGCAACTACAGAGTGCAGGAGAAGATCAAGATGACATTGAACCCGCAGAGGACAAGGAAGAAATGATCAGCACAGTTCTTGGAGAGTTTCCCCGGTCCTGGACTCGGATAAACGACGCAATAGTGGTACCTGTCCTACACTTCCTTCAACCAACCCAGCAGGAACCTACAGGAGGGCAGGAAGAATCAGAAGAACAAGCAGCCCCAGAGGTCGAAGAATCCATGCCAGCAGCCCAGGAGAGTCAACCCTCTGCTGACAGTGAGCCTGCCATGCCTGCGGTAAGCCAAAGGACCCGCAGACAGCTGCCTGCACTGCCTGTAAGCCCAGCTAGTAGCTGTACCCCAAATGATAGTGGGGAAAGCCAGGTTAGACCACCACCAGACAGTGGGTTACGCAGGTCAACCCGGAGCACTAGGGGGCAGATACCCGCTCGCTGAAAAATATAGGGGGTGTGTAAAGAACTGTAAATAACCCTTATAAATAGTTGTTGAATGTTCAAACAGTTAATTGCATGACCAGTAATTATGTTTTTTCAGCTTCTTTCAGTTGACTATATGGACTAACAGGTTATGAACTTTGAGTAACCGGGACTTTCTTGTAAAATATGTTCGGAGCTTAACCAAAGGAATGAAAAAAGACTGTCAAGGACTCGGGGCAAGGACAGACCCCCACCTGTTTAAGGCTCCCCTTGTGTTGGTGAAATGGACACCTGGTCACAGACCACACTGTGACCCTAAGAACTCAATATGTGATGTTGTTTGCTATTTCCTTCCCTGTAGTGTTTTCATGGTCATGCATAAATACTCTGTTTGTTTTTGACCAAAAAGGCTTAGTCCCGGACTACTAAACTTTTACTAGGGGGGAATGTGTCACCCCAGGCCTGGATGCCACAAATAATAAAGGCTGTGTCTGAGAGCAGGAGGGAGGTTCCCTGGTTAGGGACAATTAGCATACAGCACCTCCTGTCCCAGGCCAGTAGGGGGAGCTGGCTGCCCCTATAAAAGCTGGAACTGGGGGCAGGGTTAGGGAGAACTGGACGACCTAGCTCAGGAGTGAGACTAGTCCCAGAGAAGGAGGGACAGTTCAGCTGTAGCTGAGGAGGTCGTGAGGCAGTAGAGGAACTGCTAGCCAGGGACGTACGGCGCTGAGAGCCTGTCCTGGCAGAAAGGGATAATAATCTACCGGACATTGGGGTCCGAGGCTGTAAAGACTCTAAGTCCAGCAGCAGAGAACCAATCTGCGAGGGATTTCAAGTCCTTTGGCCTAGAAAGCCCGGAGGCTCCGCCACAACAGAAGGGACCAGCAAGGCCAGAGGTAAAAGGAGCCCAAGTTGCAAGCCATACGGGTGAGAATACACGGCACGCTCAGGGACATGGGCTATTTTACCACTAAAGGGGGAAATAGTCAGAAAGAGCATAGAGAGCACGGTAGGCCTACACCCTCACCCTGACTAGAGGGGCTTCCCGAGTGTTCTCAGACATCCAGGCCCCCTTCTAGCCGGTACTGTTGTTGGGTCATTGCCATCTGTTGTAATAAAGACCCTGAACTGTTAAAGCGGACTCTGCATTCTGACCGTTGCGGACGAAACTATGACCCCCAACATCCACCTACACTACCCTAGGGCTACGCTCCTCCCGTGGTGAGTTATCCTACCTCTGTGCTGCACACCAACACCAGCCCCAGTGGCCTGCCCTGCAGCGGTGGTTATCACTGACTGCAATCCACGGGTGGCGTAGTCGGACATTTAAAGCACTGATTGATAGATCGCCATTTGGTCTGACCACCCTGAGCCACGGGACCGGGCTGCCACCACTACTACCCCCAGCATCATACAGATGCCCGGTCTCAAGTGCCCCGCGGCCCAGGGGGCAAGTCACATGGCTTCATCCATTCTCCCATTGATGTGGTGAAGTAGTCCACTGCCCTTAGCAGAGAAACACCCCCAAAACATAATGTTTCCACCTCCATGATTGACAGTGGTGACGGTATTCTTTGGGTCATAAGCAGCATTTCTCTTCTTCCAAACACGGCGAGATGAGTTAATGCCAAAGAGCTCAATTTTTGTCTCATTTGACCACAGCACCTTCTCCCAATAACTCACAGAATCATGCAGGTGTTCATTGGCATTATCTTCAGACTGGCCTGTACATGTGACTTCTTGAGCAGAGGGACCTTGCGGGCACTGCAGGATTTTAAATCTTTAAGGCGTATTGTGTTACCAATGGTTTTCTTGGTGACTGTGGTCCCAGCTGGCTTGAGATCATTAACAAGTTCCCCCCGTGTAGTTTTAGGCTGATCTCTCACCTTCCTCATGATCAAGGATACTCCACGAGGTGAGATTTTGCATGGTGTCCCAGATCAATGTTGATTGACAGTCATTTAGTATTTCTTCCATTTTCTTACTATTGCACCAACAATTGTCTCCTTGTCACCCAGTGTCTTACTTATGGTTTAGTAGCCCATTCCAGCTTTGTGGAGGTCTATGATCTTGTCCCTGACATCCATAGAAAGCTCTTTGATCTTGCCCATGTTGTAGAGGTTAGAGTCTGACTGATTAATTGAGTATGGACAGGAGTCTTTTATACAGGTGACTATGTAGACAGCTGTCTTTAATGCAGGTAACGAGTAGTGTTGAGCCACCCCCGTAGTGTTCGAGTTCGGTTCGGTTCGTCGAACACCCGTGTGTTCGCCAAACTGTTCGTCGAACTGTTCGTCGAACACCTTCGAACACCGTTAAAACCAATGGCAGGCAAACAAAAACACATAGAAACACATAGAAAACACCTTCAAAGGTGTCCAAAAGCTGACAAACTGCTCAGAAGACACAACTAACACATGGAAAAGTGACAAGTACATATAGTCATGCGAAAATAAAAGAGGTGGAGGAGTAAAAGGAGGGGGAGACACAGATATAGGCATGTCATGCCCTTCTAAAATCCAAAAAGTGAGAAGCCGACACGGCCAGTCCGCTCCTGCCCGTGCCACCTCCGTGTCGCCGGGTTTGTGCCAGAGCCGCGGTGAACCCTGATGGCCAGCCCCCCTCTCCCAATACTGGTGCCTGTCCGCTGGTGGGTCGAGCGAGCCCCCCTGTGGTGGAGGCAGCTCTAAGCTTTTTAATTTAAATTGTCTCTCTAATTTGAATGAATACACTTTAAATCCATTTACAAGGATCTATTGGAGGGCAAGTCTCATGCCAGCAGCCGCGTAATTCCAGCTCCAGTAGCGTCCACTAAAGCTGCTGCAGTTAAAAAGCTTTTATAAGGATCGAGCTCGGCTGTCCACCGCAAGGCATCCTACTGCCAGTCCCAGCCCCTATGCCTTGGGGTGCCTCCTGATGCTCTTCACTGAGTATCCCATGGTCCCGAAGCATTTCCTTTGAAAAAATTAAGTGTCTAAACTACAGGTGGTGTAGCTTGCTTAACAGCCGGGATAATCCGCTGACTAGCAGACACTGCTACTAGGCACAAAGTATTTCCTGGGCTAGATGCAGTTAAAAATTTGTAATTAGATACTCTCGTTGGATGCTGAGAAAGCATTCCATAGAGTCTCCTGGCACGCCATATATGATTCTCTTAAAAAGCTTGGGGTAGGGGTCTAGGGGACCCTTTTATAGCCAAAATCACGGCCCTGTATCGCAATACGTCACCTAGGCTGAAGATAAATGGAACTGTAGCACCCTGAGGGCTCGGTTGCTACAGACGTATTGCACCTCACCCAGAGGTGTGATATCTCACTCTCAGGTAAGGATGGAGTGTGGATCAGGACCCGACACCTGCATGCATTACACCACATTGCCGTGGGGCAGGGCGACCAATATGCCCCTGAGATGGGCACGACAGTCCCTGTCCCTGGCTGGAGTGGGGGGAGGGAACACTGAGGAAGGGGAACCCTGTAGTGCAGGAGCAGGGAGGAAGCAGTTCCTGGGTGCATTGAGAAGGGAGTATAAAAGGTGGGCACCATCTTAGTTCAGTGCAGAGAAGTCTGAGCAGAAGTGGCAGGGAGCAGGGGCTCTGCATGAGCTCTGCTCCGGAGGCGGGCCTAGTAACAGAGGCCCAGGCCTGGAAGAGGGAGAAGGAAGGAAGAGGAGCGGAGAAGGCTCCAGGAACGAGGAATGAAGGGATCCCAGGGGTGCGGACGGGCGAGTCGCCACCGCACGCCCGAATCCACCTGCGTGGAGGGGTCAGGCCAAAGGGGGAGACCGGTCCCCGAACTAGTGGAGGCAGGAAACGACCCTCAGCTAGAAACCGGAGGCTCTGACATTTTATGTGGCGCAGCCCCTCGCTACACCCGCTAGGAAGGCACCACATAGGGTCAGGGAAACTGGCGCCAAGTTTACCAAGAGGAGGCCCGAGGCAGCCGGACAGAAGTGTTGGTAAGAAAGGCCAGACAAAGGACACACAAAGGGGGTCCTGTGAAGTGCTCCAAAATTATCTGGGAGTTGTCTGAGCCCCTTACCTGGTGAGCACAGTACGACGTGGGCAGCCGTTACCTGCAGACGTGGTCTGGATAATAAGAACTGTGAGTAAAGGCCCTGGACTGTATCACTGACTCCGTGTCATTACTGCTGCTGCCCTGCACCATCACCCCCATCCTCCGCATACACTGCCCTGAGGCTATACTCCTCCCGTGGGGAGTTATGCTACGCTCTGCTGCACCCACAACACCAGCCTCAGCGGTCTGCCCTGTAGCGGCGGTTCACTCTGACCGCAATCCACGGGTGGCGTAGTCGGACATTTAAACATCAAAACCACATAAATAGTTCCGCCACTGGTTTGACCGCCCTGAGCCACGGAACCGGGTCGCCGCCACGAAGACTACAACCACCAGCATCCACCAAAAAGGGTCCGGCTCTGGGTGTCCCAAGGCCCAGGGGGTGCGTCAGAACATTTTCATCACCTTTCACAATCACCAATGGGACAAGGCAGGGATGTCCTCTGTCCCCTCTCTTATACATCCTAGTGACGGAGCACCTGCTCTCATCAATTCGCCATAACCCCAATATTAGGTGGATTGAGGTGGGAGGCACCGAGTACAAGTGCTCTCTATTTGCTGATGATGTCCTAGTATATATCACTCAATCACATATATCCATCCATGCTGTTATGGCTGAAATAGATCACTTTGTTACATGGTAAAATTTTAAAATCAATGCAGCGAAGTCTGAGGCCCTCGATGTCTCCCTCCCCAAATCCATATAGGATTCCATCCAGTCCAACTTTCCCTTTGCCTGGCCCTCACAGGGTATCAAATACTTAGGAATTCCTATTCATAGAGACCTCTCCCATCTATGTTATCTTAATTTTGGGCCCTTTATTGAACAATTCCATACAGACCACTGTTGGCAAGTTAGAACTGTAAGATTCACTACGTGAACCGCTGGTGTTTTGTGGAAAAGCACATGTACACCGCGTTCCAAATTATTATGCAAAAAGTGTTTAGGAGTGATAAGGGAAGAATTTGTTTGTTTGTCAGTTAAACTCATTGATGGTGATGTGTGTCAGGGCTCTTTATATCACTGTAAGCAATTGCAGACATCTGTGCTAATTAGTTTGGCAGGTGTGTCCAATGAAAGGCAAGACTACTTAAGAAGGCTCTCTCACATTATTAAGCAGCCTACATTTTCTGCCAAAATGGGAAAGAAAAAGGATGTGTCGGCTGCTGAGAAGCAACAAATTGTGGAGTGTTTAGGTCAAGGCATGACTACAATCAACATTGTGCGATGATCAGGATGAAGTGTCTTGGCAATCAAGAAGTATGTAGCTGATTCACAGTACACACGTGTGCGTGCTGATAAGGGCAAATTGAGGACTCTTTCCTACAGGCAATTACGTCAGGTTGAAAGAGCAGCGGCAAGAAAGCCTTGTCATAGCAGCAGACAAGTTTTTGAAGCTGCTTGTGCCTCCAACGTCCCCCGAACAACAAGATGCAGGGTCCTTCAGAGGTTTGCAGCTGTGCATACGCCATCCTGTCGACCTCCTCTATCCACTTCACACAAGCAGAAACGGCTCCAGTGGGCCAAACATTACATGAAGACTGAATTCAAAACTGTTTTGTTCACGGATGAGTGCCGTGCAGCGCTCGATGGTCCAGATGGATGGAGTGGAGGATGGCTGGTTGATGGACACCCCACGCAAACACGGCTACAGCGCCAACAAGGAGGAGGTGGAGTAATGTTTTGGGCTGGAATCATGGGGAGAGAGATTGTTGGCCCCTTTAGGATCCCTGAAGGCGCTAAAGATGAACTCCATAATGTATGTGGATTTTCTCAAACAGCACTTCCTGCCATGGTTCAAGTAGAAGAACCGTGTATTTCACAGCAAGATCATTTTTCTGCATGATAATGCACCATCTCATGCTGCACATAAAACATCTGCATCTCTGGCTGATATGGGCATAAAAGGGGACAAACTTATGGTGTGACCCCCATGCTCCCCTGACCTCTACCCCATTCAGAACCTTTGGAGCATCATTAAAAGGAGTGTCTATGATGGCGGGAGGCAGTTCACATCTAAGCAACAGCTCTGGGAGGGTATTCTGTCCTCATGCAAAACAATTGAAGCAGAAACCATCCAAAACCTGACAAATTCAATGGACGAGAGAGTTCAGAAGCTCCTTTCGAACAAGGGGTCCTATGTGAAAATGTAACATCACCTAGAATAAAGTTTTGAGTTGAAAACTGTTTGATTTCAGTTTCTAACAACCTGCTAATGCTTATAATTTCAAAAATGACCATTTTTTTGGTCTTTATTAAAATGAAAAGGTTGATCGAAAAGTTTGGGGGATCTAAGAGTGTGGCAACCCAGTAGTCATGATTACTTCGAATTCTGACAATATGAGGGTCATGCTGCAGGTAGTGCAGCAAGAAGGCACTTATGTGCCTTGCGCATCTCAGAGCCCCAAAATTATTTTCCGGGCTAGATGCAGCTAAAAATTATTTTTAATTTTAAATCTGGTGAAGCTTTAGTATAGATGGCCTAATAGGATCAGTGCTGCACACTGCTACAAAGCCCAAATTATTTTCCAGTCAAGATACAGATAAACATGATTAGTAATTTGAAAGCTTAAAACGGTTGGTAGGGTGATTTTAACCAATCATCAAGCTTTTACTCTCCCCAGGTTGACACAGGGGTAGAAAAGTCATTTCGGATCCATGATTTGTTCATCTTTATGAACGTGAGTCTGTCTACATTATCAGTGGAGAGCCGCGTGCGCTTATCTGTCAGCACACCACCAGCAGCGCTGAACACACGTTCAGACAGAACGCTGGCTGCGGGGCATGACAAGATCTCCAAGGCGTAAGTGGCTAGCTCCGGCCATTTATCCAGATTGGAAGCCCAAAAAGAGCAAGGGTCCAGTGACACAGTCGTGGCTTCAATGTTTACTTGGAGATACTCCTGTACCATCTAGGCGTTGACAATGTGTCAGACTTCTTGTCTCCTGTGGCCTTGCAAAGGATTGGCTAAAAAAGTGGTGAAATGATTCCGCAAAATTGATGTTACCAGCAGATACTGTGGTTCTGTTACGGTTTGAGTGCTGAACACTTGACGGTCCCACGGTTGGCAAGTTGGAACTGTGAGATTCACTACGTGCACCACTGGTATTTTGTGGAAAAGCACATGTAAGATTCTGCAACAGTCTCTGCTGATACTCCTGCATGCGTGCATCCCTTTCTATGGCAGGAATAATTTCTGCAAATTTACTTTTGTACCGGGGATCTAACAGTGTGGCAACCCAGTAGTCAGGATTATTTCTAATTCTCACAATTCGAGGGTCATGTTGCAGGTAGTGCAGCAAGAAGGCACTCATGTGTGTTGCGCATCCAGGAGCACCAAGTCCCTGTTGTGTTGGTGGCGAGGTAACAATCATGCTTCCTTCCTCTGTCCTCTCCCCCCAACCTCGCACAACAGAAATGTGATCAAGGTCTCCCTCATCTGATGAGTCTTCCATCAGTTCGTCCTCCACTTCTTCCTGGGCTCCTGCACCTTCCTCACTAGTTTGGCTGCTACCATGCGCCCTGGTAAAACCATCTCCCCCACCCTCACATGCCTGCCGCCTTGGTGCTGCCGACCGTCTGGGCCTTGCAGATGTTAGCCCTTCCGCATACAACTCCTCCTCCTCTACTTCCTCCACCTCCTCTTGTGCCACCACCTCACTCCGAATTCTGTTTAACATGTGCTCCAGCATGTAAATCACTGGAATAGTCATGCTGATAATGGCATCGTCAGCACTAAACATCTTCGTCGCCATTTCAAAACTGTGCAGAAGGGTGCATAGGTCCCTGATCTGAGACCACTCCTCCAGCGTGATTTGCCCCACCTCTGAATCTCATTGGCCCAGGCTATACGTCAGAACGTATTGCACCAGGGCTTGTCGGTGCTGCCACAGTCGCTGCAACATGTGCAGAGTTGAATTCCACCGGGTAGGCACATCGCATTTTAGCCGGTGAAGTGGCAGGCCCAACGACTTCTGTAGAGATGTAAGTCGCTGAGCTGCGGGATGCGAACGGCGGAAGTGAGCACACAGCGACCGTGCCCTCTGCAGAAGGCCATCTAGTCTGGGATAGTGGGCTAAAAATTGCTGGACAACCAGGTTCAACACGTGAGCCATACAAGGCACGTGTGTGACATTGCCCCGGCGAAGGGCCGCACCCAGGTTTGCAGCATTGTCGCACACGGCCTTCCCTGGTTTCAGGTCCAGTGGAGACAACCATTCATGAAATTGGTTCTCCAGAGCTGACCACAACTCCTCAGCTGTGTGACTCACATTTCCCAGACATTTCAATGTAAAAACCGCCTGATGACGTTGAGCCCTACTGCCAGCATAGTAAGGAGGTGTGCAGGATCCCTTCTGCGCAGTTAGAAAGCTTGTGGCATGACCAGACAGGCATTGGATGCAGGTGGAAGACCGAGAGGAGGTTGAGGAGGCAGAAGCAGTGGAGGAACTTTGACATAAAGAGGATTGACGCACAACTCGTGGGGACGGCAAGACTTGGACAGCAGCCCCTTGTCCTGCTGTCACCATAGTTACCCAGTGCCCAGTCAGCGACATGTAACGCCCCTGTCCATGCCTACTCGTCCAAGTGTCTGTGGTGAAATGCACCCTGTCACACACAGAGTTTCTCAAAGAAGCGGTGATGTTATGTGCGACATGCTGGTGGAGCGCAGGCACACCTTTCTTTGAGAAGTAGTGCCGACTGGGCATCTGGTACTGGGGCACTGCGACGGACATAAGGTCTCGAAAATCCTCTGTGTCCACCAGGCGGAAAGGCAGCATTTCTGTAGCCAAGAGCTTGCAGATGGTGAAATTCAACCTCTTAGCTTTCTCATGGCTAGGAGGAAATGGTCTTTTACTTGTCCACATCTGAGGGACCGAGGGCTGGCTATTGTGCTTAGACGGGGTTGATAAGGGTGTCCCCGGCAAACTGCCGGTCTGTGAGGAAGATGCAGGCGGACATGTTAGGTTGCCTTGATCCAAAGGTGGTGCTATCGATGTCGGACAGCGCTCAACACCAGCTGGTGTTACCACCTCCAAAGAAAATGATGACCTGCCAATCACGCTGGCTGTTGCGGGTAAAGAGGTGGCAGGTCTGCGCCCCAAAACAGGTGTGACTGCTGTCCCCCCAGTCACAGAGGATGAAGAGGCCGCGGATGCACAAGATATGGCAGACGGTGGTTGGCCCGGCCGGCTAGGCCGCATTGTAGCACACTGAGCTTCCCACTGCAACTTATGCTTCATGTCCATGTGCCGGTTCATGCATGAAGTACTCAAACTATGTATTTTTTGGCCTCTACTTAGCTTTTGCTGACAAATGTTACAGATAACACGAGTTGGGTCATCTTTATCGATCTGAAAAAATGCCCAGGCTATGCAAGGCTTAGCACCCATGCGACCTGAAGAGCCACCACGACTTGTGGTGACAGGCAGAGTTGTGTTTGAGGATGCAGTTGTTGACGTGCTTCCAGTACTACGTCTCTGTCCAAGAAGGCGCAACCTGACCTCGTCGTCACTAGCATCTTCCTCCACCTTCTCTGCTGACCTCATCTCTTGGCTGACTGTGGATTGACAGTAAGTGGGATCTCCGACCTCATCATCATCACCCTGTGCGTTATCACACCCGTCGTCCTCAGAGCCAACCTGTTCCTGCCCTGACAAAAAACTAAAGTTGTCGCTCCAATCAGGTATTTGAGTCTTATCATCGTCTTCCTCATTGTCTCCACCAACAGGAGTTACAGTTTGGGAATGAGGGTCTACATTATGGTCAGAACCTTCTGCGTCTGGTCCTGGATCCGACTCATAAAGATTCTGGGCATCAGTGCAGATCATTTCCTCGTCTGGATTCACAGAAGCGCTGGAGTCGACCTCTGATTCCCAGGCTATAGTATGAGTAAACAGCTCTGCAGACTCAACCATCTGTTCTACCTCATACTCAGACGGGCAGCTGGAGATTTGGGAGCTGTGAGGAAGCAAGTGCGATTTGGGTGACACCTTTGAGGACTGGAGTATTTGTGATGTTGAAGTTGATGTGGAGGAGAGCCCACTTAAAGGAGCACTTGATATCCGTTGAAGCACCTGCTGTTTTTGTGCCTCATCTGGAATTTGCAGCGATTGGCGTGGCCGTAAGAAAGGGATCTTATCACATTGTCCGCTAAAAGAAGTAGACATTTTAGTTTGGCTGGAAGATGGTCTTTCTTCTGCAGATGTTACTGTTGCTTTAACACCTACCCCACGGACACAACCTTTTTTCCCCTTCCCAACACGCCTATTCCCCTTTCCACCAGCAGCAGGCCTTTTTCCACTCATTTTGGTGGTTAACTAATTCACAACTCTGGAGTTGTTTGCACAAAAAAACAATGGATGGTAACCGAGCAGAGCTGAGTGGCCAAACTGTGGTATTAGGCCAAAACTATTGGCTGGGTTAGATGCAGAAAAAAATTATTTTGAATTTGCAACCTGATGGAGGTCAGTATAGATGGACTAATAGAGAAAGTCCGACACACTACTAGAAGGCCAAATATTTTTTCAGAGGTAGATGCAGAAAAAAATATATTCAGTTTGCAACCTGATGGAGGTCAGTATAGATGGATTAATAGAACAAGACCCACACACAGCTAGAAGCCCAATATTTTTTCAGAGGTAGATGCAGAAAAAAATATATTCAGTTTGCAACCTGATGGAGGTCAGTATAGATGGACTAATACAACAAGTCCCACACACTGCTAGAAGCCCAAATATTTTTTCAGAGGTACTGTAGATGCAGATAAAAATTAGTTTTAATTTGCAACCTGATGGAGGTCAGTATAGATGGACTAATAGAGAAAGTCCGACACACTACTAGAAGGCCAAATATTTTTTCAGAGGTAGATGCAGAAAAAAATATATTCAGTTTGCAACCTGATGGAGGTCAGTATAGATGGATTAATAGAACAAGACCCACACACAGCTAGAAGCCCAATATTTTTTCAGAGGTAGATGCAGAAAAAACTATATTCAGTTTGCAACCTGATGGAGGTCAGTATAGATGGACTAATAGAATGATGCTATGCCCAAAAGATTTTACTTCACTAGGTGCAGTAAAAAAATTGGTATTCTATACACAGGTGGTATATCTTGCAACACAGATAGGCTACTCCACTGACTAACACACTCTGCAATAGGCCAAAAAGGATTAGCTTTGCTAGATTCAGCCAAATGCTGTGAAAAAAACTTGCACAGCACTGGCACAGACCTGCCTGGCAAAAACTGATAGGAACTCATGTAACCTAGTCCTGAAAAGGACTGCAATTACAATTAGTCTTTACTCCCACAACCGATCTATTTAAGAGCACAGACCTCCCTGATAAAAGTCGTAGGAAATGCTGTAACCTAGTCCTTAAAAGGACTGCAATCACAACTATTCCCTACTCCCAAGCTATCTGTATATTTGTGCGAAAATTGGCTTGAAATTAACAAGGTATATCGCACACAGCAACAGCGGTGCCGTCTAACACGCAGCTGCAGCAGTGAGAAAATGGTGGCGACGGGGAAAATGGCTTGGTCTTATAGGGCAAGGACATGTGACATACACTGCCAATGACACATGCCCTTGCTTGTGTGAAAAAAAGCACTTCGCTCCGTGTGTGCGCTGCTGATAGGCTGACAGATTGCACCTCCCCACTGTAAATGCGGGAAAGAGAAAAAAAAATGGAGATCTTCATTGTTCCTGCAGAGATCCATCCCCTTCCCCTCCCCCCACCCCGCTGTACACTCAAACTGCGTATTAACATTAATTTTCATCATTACTGAGAAAAAATCCAGTTATGATTTTGGTGCACGAACAGTTATCGAACATAACCTCGAACAGCCGAATTTTTCTCAAATTGTTCGTGTTCGCCGAACGGCTCGAACACCGCCCAAAACAGCTCGAATTTGAGATTGGCGAACAGTTCGAGTAGAACAACGCTCATCTCTAGTAACGAGTTGATTAGGAGCGTCTATCTGGTCTGTAGGAGCCAGAACTCATAGTGTTTTTTAGGGGATTAAATACTTATTTTTCAATGCAAAATGCAAATAAATGTATCTAATTTATACAATGTGATTTTCTTGATTTTTTTGGGGATATTTTATATCTCAATGTTAAAATTAACCTACTCTTAAAATTATAGACTGTTCATGTCTTTGTCAGTAGGCAAACTTACAAAAACAGCAAAATTCTATTCTATCTATTCTATTTTATCTATTCTATTCTATTTATTCTATTCTATTCTATTCTATTCTATCTATTCTATCTATTCTATTCTATTCTATTCTATTCTATCTCTGGATAGACATAGCTTCCAAAACAAACTGGTGGTTTATTAAGTGTCCATAAACCAGTCAGGAAAACAAAACATAACGGCCTCTTTCTGGCACAAAAGATATAACTGAACAAAAACTCAAAATAACCAGTCCATACAGTACAGCCTCAGCCATTTAAATAAAGTGTCTTTCTCAGAGCCTGAGCAACACATGCAAGACTTGCTCACCTTGCACAACACACAGCACAACTGAGACAGGCGCAGCTGTCTTAAATCAGGCCTTCCAAGACCTGGACTGGAGGTAAGTGAGCAGCTGTTTGTAAAACCGGCCCTATAATCTGGACCCATTAAACGCCTCTCAGCACTATGTGTGCTGGAGCCTGCTTTTCCGAGTCCTACATCACCAAGGCTTCACACCTTGGGGACACATACCTCCCGTCCATGACCTGTCCAGCTGCAACCTTATACCATTTATCTATTTTAACTATTATCTGTCCACCTATCTAATTATCTATCTTTATATATATATATATATATATATATATATATATATATACAGTACAGACCAAAAGTTTGGACACAGTTGTCATTTAAAGATTTTTCTGTATTTTCATGACTTTTAAAAATTGTACGTTCACACTGAAGGCATCAAAACTATGAATTAACACATGTGGAATTATATACTTAACAAAAAAGTGTGAAACAACTGAAAATATGTCTTATATTCTAGGCTCTTCAAAGTAGCCACCTTTTACTTTGATGACTGCTTTGCACACACTTGGCATTCTCTTGATGAGCTTCAAGAGGTAGTCACCGGAAATGGTTTTCACTTCACAGGTGTGCCCTGTCAGGTTTAATAAGGGGGATTTCTTGCCTTATAAATGGGGATGGGACCATCAGCTGTGTTGTGCAGAAGTCAGGTGGATACACAGCTGATAGTCCTACTGAATAGACTGTTAGAATTTGTATTATGGCAAGAAAAAAGCAGCTAAGTAAAGAAAAACGAGTGGCAATCATTACATTAAGAAATGAAGGTCAGTCAGTCCAAAAAATTGGGCAAACTTTGAGTGTCCCCAAGTGCAGTTGCAAAAACCATCAAGTGCTACAAAGAAGCAGTCTCACATGAGGACCGCCCCAGGAAAGGAAGACCAAGAGTCACCTCTGCTTCTGAGGATAAGTTTATCTGAGTCACCAGCCTCACAAATCGCAGGTTAACAGCAGCTCAGATTAGAGACCAGGTCAATGCCACACAGAGTTCTAGCAGCAGACACATCTCTACATGGTAATATAGCTGTTAGGAAACCACTGCTAAGGATAGGCAACAAGCAGAAGAGACTTGTTGTGGGCTAAAGAACACAAGGAATGGACATTAGACCAGTGGAAATCTGTGCTTTGGTCTGATGAGTCCAAATTTGAGATCTTTGGTTCCAACCACCGTGTCTTTGTGCGACGTAGAAAAGGTGAACAGATGGACTCTACATGCCTGATTCCCACCGTGAAGCATGGAGGAGGAGGTGTGATGGTGTGGGGGTGCTTTGCTGGTGACACTGTTGGGGATTTATTCAAAATTGAAGGCATACTGAACCAGCATGGCTACCACAGCATCTTGCAGCGGCATGCTATTCCATCCGGTTTGTGTTCAGTTGGACCATCATTTATTTTTCAACAGGACAATGACCCCAAACACACCTCCAGGCTGTGTAAGGGTTATTTGACCAAGAAGGAGAGTGATGGGGTGCTATGCAAGATGATTTGGCCTCCACAGTCACCAGACCTGAACCCAATCGAGATGGTTTGGGGTGAGCTGGACCGCAGAGTGAAGGCAAAAGAGCCAACAAGTGCTAAGCATCTCTGGGATCTCCTTCAAGATTGTTGGAAGACCATTTCCGGTGACTACCTCTTGAAGCTCATCAAGAGAATGCCAAGAGTGTGCAAAGCAGTCATCAAAGCAAAAGGTGGCTACTTTGAAGAACCTAGAATATAAGACATATTTTCAGTTGTTTCACACTTTTTTGTTAAGTATATAATTCCACATGTTAATTCATAGTTTTGATGCCTTCAGTGTGAATGTACAATTTTCATAGTCAAGAAAATACAGAAAAATCTTTAAATGAGAATGTGTGTCCAAACTTTTGGTCTGTACGGTATATATATATATATATATATATATATATATGTTAGCTACTTAACCCGTTCTACGCCCAGGAGGCGAGCATTTTTATTGGTATTTGGTCTCCCAAGCTGGTATGTGCTGCCCCCCTCCTGGTATATGTGCTGCCCCCATCTTGTCCCCCCCATCCTATCCTGGTATGCGTGGCACCCCTCATCCCTTTAGTGATATGAATGGCACCCTTCACCCCCAATCCTGGAATGTATGGCACCCCTCACCCCCAATCCTCGTATGCATGACACCCCTTCATCCTGGTATGCATGGCACCCCATCCCTCATCCTGGTATACATGGCCCCCCTTATCCCAATTCTGGTATGTATGGCCTCCTCATCCTAGAAACTTGGTATGCATGGCACCCAATCCCTCATCCTGGTATGCATGGCACGCCTCATCCCCAATCCTGGTATGCATGGCACGCCTCATCCCCAATCCTGGTATGCATGGTACCCCTCATCCCTATACTGGTATGCATGGTACCCCTCATCTCTATTCTGGTATGCATTGTACCCCATCCCTATCCTGGTATGCATGGTACCCCTCATCTCTATTCTGGTATGCACTCTACCTCATCCCTATACTGGTATGCATGGTACCCCTCATCCCTATACTGGTATGCATGGTACCCCTCATCTCTATTCTGGTTTGCATTGTACCCCATCCCTATCCTGGTATGCATGGCACCCTGCATTCCTATCCTGGTATGTATGGTACCCCTCATCCCTATTCTGGTATGCATGGCACCCCTCACCCCCCAATCCTGGTATGCATGGTCCCTTCACCCCCCAATCCTGCTATATATGGTCCCCTCACCCCCCTATCCTGGTCTGTGTGGTACCCTCATCCTGGTATGCATGGCACCCCATCACTCATCCTGGTATGCATGGTGCCCCGCATTCCTATCCTGGTATGTATGGTATCCCTCATCCCTATCCTGGTATGCATGGTACCCTATCCCTATCCTGGTATGTATGGTACCCCTCATCCCTATTCTGGTATGCATGGCACCCCTCACCCCCCAATCCTGGTATGCATGGCACCCCTCACCCGCCAATCCTGGTATGCATGGCACCCCTCACCCCCTAATCCTGGTATGCATGGTTCCCTCACCCCCCCCAATCCTGGTATGCATGGTCCCCTCACCCCCTCATCCTGGTATGCATTGCACCCCATTCTTCATCCTGGTATGCATGGTACCCCTCATCCCCCAATTCTGGTATGTATGGTACCCCTCATCCCTATTCTGGTATGCATGGTACCCCATCCTTCATCCTGATATGCATGGTACCCCGCATTCCTATCCTGGTATGTATGGTACCCCTCAACCCTATCCTGGTATGCATGTTACCCCATTCCTATTCCTGGTATGCATGGTACCCCTCATCGTTATTCTGGTATGCATGGCAATCATCACCCCCAATCCTGGTATGCATGGTTCCCTCACTCCCCAATCCTGGTATGCATGGTTCCCTCACCCCCCAATCCTGGTATGCATGGTCCCCTCACCCCCCAATCCTGGTATGCATGGTCCCCTCACCCCCCAGTCCTGGTATGCATGGTCCCCTCACCCCCCCCAATCCTGGTATGCATGGTCCCCTCACCCCCCAATCCTGGCATGCATGGTCCCCTCACCCCCCAATCCTGGTATGTGTGGTACCCTTCATCCTGGTATGCATGGCACCCCTCATACCCCAATCCTGGTATGTATGGCACCCCTCATCCCACAATCCTGCATCACCTGTTATATTATATTATAATATATATATATATACTGTACCGACCAGAAGTTTGAACACACCTTCTCATTTAAAGATTTTTCTGTATTTTCATAACTATAAAAATTGTACATTCACACTGAAGGCATCAAAACTATGAAGTAACACATGTGGAATTATATACTTAACAAAAAAGTGTGAAACAACTGAAAATATGTCTTATATTCTAGGTTCTTCAAAGTAGCCACCTTTTGCTTTGATGACTGCTTTGCACACTCTTGGCATTCTCTTGATGAGCTTCAAGAGGTAGTCACCAGAAATGGTCTTCCAACAATCTTGAAGGAGTTCTCAGAGATGCTTAGCACTTGTTGGCCCTTTTGCCTTCACTCTGCGGTCCAGCTCACCCCAAACCATCTCGATTGGGTTCAGGTCTGTTGATTGTGGAGGCCAGGTCATCTGGCGCAGCACCCCATTACTCTCCTTCTTGGTCAAATAGCCCTTACACAGCCTGGAGGTGTGTTTGGGGTCATTGTCCTGTTGAAAAATAAATGATGGTCCAACTAAACGTAAACCGGATGGAATAGCATGCCGCTGCAAGATGCTGTGGTAGTCATGCTGGTTCAGTATGGCTTCAATTTTGAATAAATCCCCAACAGTGTCACCAGCAAAGCACCCCACACCATGACACCTCCTCCTCCATGCTTCACGGTGGGAACCAGGCATGTAGAGTCCATCCGTTCACCTTTTCTGCGTCGCACAAAGACACGGTGGTTGGAACCAAAGATCTCAAATTTGGACTCATCAGACCAAAGCACAGATTTCCACTGGTCTAATGTCCATTCCTTTTGTTCTTTAGCCCAAATAAGTCTCTTCTGCTTGTTGCCTATCCTTAGCAGTGGTTTTCTAGCAGCTATTTTACCATGAAGACCTGCTGCACAAAGTCTCCTCTTAACAGTTGTTGAAGAGATGTGTCTGCTGCTAGAACTCTGTGTGGCATTGACCTGGTCTCTAATCTGAGCTGCTGTTAACCTGCGATTTCTGAGGCTTGTGACTCGGATAAACTTATCCTCAGAAGCAGAGGTGACTCTTGGTCTTCCTTTCCTGGGGCAATCCTCATGTGAGCCAGTTTCTTTGTAGCGCTTGATGGTTTTTGCAACTGCACTTGGTAACACATTCAAAGTTTGCCCAATTTTTCGGACTGACTGACCTTCATTTCTTAAAGTAATGATGGCCACTCATTTTTCTTTACTTAGCTGCTTTTTTCTTGCCATAATACAAATTCTAACAGTCTATTCAGTAGGACTATCAGCTGTGTATCCACCTGACTTCTGCACAACATTACTGATGGTCCCAACCCCATTTATAAGGCAAGAAATCGAACTTATTAAACCTAACAGGGCACACCTGTGAAGAGAAAACCATTTCCGGTGACTACCTCTTGAAGCTCATCAAAAGAATGCCAAGAGTGTGCAAAGCAGTCATCAAAGCAAAAGGTGGCTACTTTGAAAAACCTAGAATATAAGACATATTTTTAGTTGTTTCACACTTTTTTGTTAAGTATATAATTCCACATGTGTTAATTCATAGTTTTGATGCCTTCAGTGTGAGTGTACTATTTTCAAAGTCATGAAAATACAGAAAAATCTTTAAATGAGAAGGTGTGTCCAAACTTTTGGTCAGTACTGTATGTTTGTGTGTGTGCGTGACTGCATGTGGCCTCCCGCTGTGTATAGATGGCGCCATGCAGCCTCCCGCTGTGTATAGATGGCGCCATGTGACCTCCCTCTGTGTATAGATGGCGCCGTGTGGCCTCCCGCTGTGTATAGAATGCGCTGTGTGGCCTCCCGCTGTGTATAGATGGCACCGTGCGGCCTATCGATGTGTATAGATGGCGCCGTGAGGCCTCCCGCTGTGTATAGATGGCTACGTGTGCTCAATATTAAGCCATACAATTAATGTAAGGCTATGTGCCCATGATGCAGAAATGCTCCGGATTTTTTTTGAGCTTTTCTGCATCTCCCTGGCAGAAAAAACGCATGCGGATTTTACATGCAGAAGTCAAGCGTTCTGCACAAGCATTTCTGCATGAGGGTTATCAAGCGCTTTCCAAGCGATTTTAGCATCACTTGGAAAGAGCTTGACAACTTGGTCACACTATATAAATCCATGCAACCGGCATGGATTTATATAGTGTGACCGTAAAAGAATGATAAAAAATAAATATATACTTACTTTCTGATGGACTGCCGATGTCAGCAGTCGCGTGACCCGTCACATGAATAAATGACGTCACCACAGGTCCTTTAACCTACGGCAAGCTGCTGGCAAGCCAGGACGCATCAGATAAAGACACCGGGGGCAATCAGAAGGTTAGCATAATATTTATTTTTTATTTTATTATTTTTTTTACAGGTACTATGGTACCCGGGTCTGGATGAGAGTCTACTCTTCTCCAGACCCGGGTACCATCCGCACGTTGAACCGCATGATATTCGCATGTGCACATGTAGTGATGCGGATATTATGCGTTCCAATGCAAGCCAATGGCAGCGAAAACACCGCGCTTCCGCAAAATAATTGGTAGTGCTGCGTTTTTTTCCGCAATGATAATCCGCAGCGGAAATTTCCGCAGCATGTGCAAAGCACATGCGGATTATCATTGGGGAACATGGCAGGCCTTCTACCAAGTGTTTTTTTTTTTAGCGTTTCTGCAGAGGAATTGCCACTGTGGAAACGCTTAACTGCATAGTGGGCACACAGCCTAAAAAAAAATTATTATAATTAATATATTAATATTGTGCCAAATTAATTTCATGTGAACTATCACATGATCTATCACAGGGGATCATGTGACAAGTGATACATCAGGTATGTGTGTGGGGGGGGCCCGCGCCTTCTAAACTGATATGTACATATAAATATTTAAAGATAAATTCACAAACCACATATAAACAGACATAAATATATACACAGTCATACGCACTGCCATACATAGATATACACATCATACATGCAAACACACAGACATACAGACACATTAGAAATATTTTTAATATGGGGACGCCGGCAAGAAATCTCGATCACCTACCTCTGTCCAGCTCTTCTGGATTTTGACTGTGGAGGGCGCGCTGCATGATTACTATTAATTAAACAGACATGGCGACACGCAGTGCACCCTGCGGCTGTGTCTGTTAGTGATGTGGCCGGGTCGGCACAGCGCTTTTAATTTTTACTTGTGCATCTCCCAGGCTATGCTGTGAAATGTTGTTATATTTGCTTATGTGGTAAAAGTACATGAGATTTTATATTTGCCCTCTACTTCACAGTTACTCTTAACTAAAGTAAAACAGTGTAAATTTGTACCCAACAGTTGTACATATCAGCTACACTGCAGCACGGGTACATGGTACAATTCCTACATCCCAAGATAAATTATACTTTACAGCTGTCTGTACCCTCCTTGCACTGAGCAAACTCCTCCACACGTTTCAAAGGAGCAATATATCTTTATGGATGCCGCAAATGTGGCACCCTGCTGTGCACAGGTACCACAAAACCCAAAAGGGTGCATGGACGGACTTCTCCACAAGAGGCCCTCACTACATACAGACACCTCCACCCTTCCACCTCAGAACACCAGAGGGAGCCCCATTAGGAATATATATACCGGATGGTGGAGTTAGGTAGTCAGAGTATGCTGACACTAGGAGATCATTGAAGACGCAGCATGCTGGCTGCTGTGCTTAGGCGAGCCAAGGCCTACAGCACGAGTCGAAGCCAGAGGGGCCCCGAGTGTAGCCGGAGGCAAGAAGCAGAGGAGAGAAGTGATAAGGGGGCAGAGGAGCATCATAGGCTCACCCCAGAACGCAAACCGGACACCGGGTCCGCGCCTACAGGGTCTCTTTATACCCAGTAGGGATCACCGGCATACCAGGAGGACTACAAGTCCCTGGCCGACCTGAAGCTAGACCCACACAGGACCAGGAACCACAAAGGCCCCGGCACCCAGGGATAGTGGTTGCCAGCGGAAGGTCCTTCTACCAAGCGACAGGAGAAGGAACAGTACAACAGAAAAGCTAGGCCCAGTTGCAGGCTGGCCAGGAGCTTAGAGAGAGGGAGATACGGACCAGGAGGCCTTATAGCCACTCACTGGGGAGAAGTCCTGAAGTGCACCCTTCCTACCGAGTACCCTGGACCATACCTGACATCTGCACCATTAAATTTATTGAAGCAAATCCCCTGTCTCTGTCAGTTACTCCTGCTGCGCCATTCCTCCTGCACCACAAGTCCCAGCATCACCACCCACCATTAAACTCTACACTGCCCTGAGGCCCGCTCCACCTGTGGGGAGCTGTTCCATCCTAGCTGCCTATCAACTGCCTCAGAGGTCTGCAGCAGCGCTGGTAAAAATTACCAAAAACCACAAGTGGCGACACGATCAAACTACAAATCCCATATAAACATTCCCCTTTTTGTTGACCGCCCTGGGCCATGGATCGGGCCAGCCACTGTGACATATTCCCCCCAGCATCCATAGGCCCAGAAACCGAGTACCCCACTGCCCTGGGGGCGCATCATCTTCTGGCGTCACGAACAAGATTTTGTGCCCGTTGCCACCGGGTACTGTGTGCCGTAATTGAACTGTGTTTGCACTGTGGTGAACATCGCCGCCATTACCGCGCCGCCGCGCGGGAAGAAGAGGGGTGTAACCGCGGGAACCAGAGAGGCGTGACTGTTGGAAGCGGGCGAAGCTCAAGCCCCGCCTCGCGCTCTGATGCAGCACCAGGAAGCGTCAGGTCCTGGAAGGAGACCGTCATCTGCGGAGCTGCGGCCTACCTGATTAAAGGAGGTAGGCTACGGTTCACTAGGGGGCGCAACCATGGCCGACGACCAGCAAAACGCCGGAGCACCGGTTAACGCTCCTGATGCTCAACTCGCGCCCGGTGCTGCTCAGGCCAGAGCCGCCGCCCCACCAGCAGGGGTCGTGACTCCTTTAATACCCATGGCCCCGCCGTATATCCCTGGAGCAAAATCGCTTCCCCAGTATGACGGCAAACCAGACACCCTGTCTTGATTCAAAAGGAAAATATGCGGTGTACTGGATATGTACTCAATGACTGGTAAGCAGAGAGCCGCTGTTGTGCTGGGACAATTGACTGGTGCCGCCGAGCGGGAAGTTGAAACCTGGCCTGCCACAGACCAGGAATCAGTATCCATTATCTTTAAGAGACTGCAAACTGTGTTTGAAAGCCGCACTGAGACAGATCTCCGGATGAGGTTCTACCACTCTACCCAGAAACCTGAGGACAGTATCCGGGACTACGCCTGGCGCTTACAGGAAGCCCTGCGGGCCCTGAAACAGGTTAGTCCAGCCAGCATACATGGTGAGGACAAAATGCTGACAGAACAGTTCATATGGGGGTTGAGGTCTCAGAAGGAGAGCAGAACCATACGATGGTGGGCCTTAGATCATCCAAATGCCACCTTTGACGCCTTGAAGGACATTGCTATTAAGGGTCTGCAGCCCCTTGAACCATCAGATACTGCTATCCAGAGTTACCAGGGTGGGGCCACCCCAGTGCCCGCAGCACCCACTGCTCCTTCATTAACGGCTGAAACAAAAATGCAAACAGTGCCCCCTAGCGAGCTGGACAGCCTGCGCTCTGTAGTGCGTCAGCTAAGTAAAACCCTGGCCACTGTCCTGAGCACCCTGCAGCTACAGAAGGAGCCTGAACTGGAAGGAAGGATCCTACTCGCCGACAGGCCTGAGGATGTCCCCTAGATGAGGAGAAGAAGGACAACGCCACCCCGTGGGAGGACCAACGTCCAACGTCACCCTCCGGGAGAATTCATGTGCTACCGTTGCCACAAGGCAGGCCACACCGCGTGGAACTGTCCTTTAAATGGGCAAACCCTGGGGCCAAGGGCCGACACCCAGGAGTAGATCAACCAGGCCCATCCAGCTGGTATGACCGGTTTGTAGGAAGAAGGCCTTTCCTGTCCATAGTGCTGGACGGCATAGCAACACCTGCATTACTGGACATCGGCTCACAGGTAACCATCATACCTGACATCCTCTACAAAAGGTACTGGTCCCTAGATGAACTCCATCCTCCAGCCCCAAATCTCTCTGTGTATGCATCCAATGGCCTTCCTCTTAACCTAATAGGGGTTAAGGACGTGACAGTGAAGGTGGGGAGAGCGGAACTAAAGGACCCAGGGCTGATTGTAGTGGAATCTAACCCTGGTGATACAGACTTGTATATGATACTTGGTACAAATGTAGTTGGTAACTGTTTGGGAGAAGTGGTGTTCTTACTCCAACAGATGGCTGACACTGCCAGACCGGGGCAGAGGAAGGTACTCCAGAAGGAAATTCGAGCCCTCCTGTACCAGCAGCAGGTAAAACTAACAGGTGGTGAGATTGGTAATGTACGGGTGACAGACCCGATGCCCCCAATGAGTGAAATACTGATTTGGTGTAGGGCTGCAATAGGTCTCAAGGGACAGAACTACCAGGCGGTAGTGGAGCCCATCAGTTCAGAACACAGACCTACACTTTTAACTGCTAGAGGGGTAGTTGATGTGCGCAATGGAAGGGTACCTGTATGTCTCCTAAATTGTGGGGAGGAGGAAGTTAAATTGCCACGATACGCCACTGTTGCCCGACTGTATACTGTGAATGATGATGCCATACACACAGTGGAATCCTTGACCCCACCAGATACAATGGAGGACAATGACTCCGAAACTCAGCTGAAGGATTGGTGTCAACAGCTCCATGTTGGGACTGATGCCACTCCTGTCCATCAAAAACACGGTGTTTACAGAGTGGTTCATGAATATGAACAAGTGTTTAGTAAGCAGCCACTTGATTTTGGAAGGGTTAAAGGGGTACAACACCACATACCCACCGGTAACCATCCACCCATTAAAGAGCGTTACAGACCCGTACCACCAGCACATTACCAAAAAGCCAAGGAAATGTTGCATGACATGAAAAAGGCAGGGGTAGCAAGGGATAGCTGTAGCCGCTGGGCAGCTCCCCTGGTCCTGGTCAGAAAGAAGGACGGTAGCATGAGGATGTGTGTAGGTTATAGACAAATTAATCGAATAACACATAAAGATGCATACCCTTTGTCCCGTATAGAGGAATCCCTGGCTGCACTAAAATCTGCCAATTACTTCTCCACATTGGATCTTACTAGTGGGTACTGGCAAGTCTCTGTTGCTGAGGAAGACCGGTAGAGGACAGCTTTCACCACCCCAATGGGATTATGCAAGTTCAACAGTATGCCATTTGGGCTCTGCAATGCCCCCGGGACGTTCCAGAGGCTGATGGAGTGTTGCTTAGGACACCGGAACTTTGAGACAGTGCTGCTGTACCTGGATGACGTTATCGTGTACTCAAGGACGTATGAAGACCATCTGAAGCACCTGGCGGAGGTATTTGAAGCATTGTCCCGGTATGGGATGAAACTAAAACCTTTTAAGTGCCACCTGCTCAAGCAGAAGGTTCAGTACCTGGGACAGGTAGTCAGTTCCAAGGGAGTAGCACCAGACCCGGAGAAGGTCACTGCCATCCAGAAGTGGCCTGAACCGAGAAGCATCAAGGAAGTATGGCAATTCTTGGGACTGGTCGGGTACTACAGGAGGTTCATAAAGGACTATACCAAAAAGGTAGCACCTCTACAAGATCTCCTGGTAGGACAGTCCAAAAGAGGAAAAAGTCCCCCATTCCAGTGGGGCAAAGAGCAGACTGAGTCCTTTGCATCAACGAAGGAAGTCCTAACTGGTGAAGAAATCCTGGCTTACCCTTACTACTGCCAGCCTTTCCTGTTGTATACCGACGCCAGCAGCGAGGGACTGGGAGCTGTGTTGTCCCAGAAGCAAAATGGCAGAGAAAAGGTAATTGCGTATGCCAGTAGGAAGCTTCGCCGTACTGAGAGGATCCCGGAGAATTACAGTTCCTTCAAGCTGGAGTTCCTGACCTTGGTCTGGGCTATCACTGAAAGATTCAAGCATTACCTAGCCTCAACTAAGTTCACAGCCTTTACCGACAATAATCCCTTGACACACCTGGAGACAGCCAGGTTGGGAGCTATGGAACAGCGTTGGGTGGCCAGACTGTCGAATTATCAGTTCACAATCAAGTACCGGGCAGGTCACAAGAACACCAATGCCGATGCCCTGTCAAGGATGCCTCACCAGTCAGACACCGAGGATGAAGTGGATGATCTCGAAGAAATTGAACTACCTGCTTTCCACAGAAACGGAATGGTCCACGAGCAACAAGCCTCCAGAAGATGTCATGGTAGGACGCCAAACCCTCTACCTCATCACAGCTGGAAGGAGACCCAGGACAGTGCCTCGGTTGTCAGCCTCATCAAAGATTGATAACCCAAGAAGGTTCTCACCTGGAGAAGGATGCTCCTCCACAAGCCAAAAACCTGTGGAATGAGAGAAGCCGGCTGTTCATCTACAGAGAGAAGTTGTGCAGAAGGTATGTCAACCCCAAGACCCATGAAATGGTGTGGCAGATTGTTGTACCCAGGACGGATATCTAGATGGTGTTAGAGGCCTACCACGACCAGGCAGGTCACTTTGGCTGGAAGTAGCTGGAAACCCTGGTGAAGGACCGGTTCTATTGGGTTGAAATGCGGAGCTCCATAGAGAGGTGGTGCCGGAATTGTGGACCCTGTAGCCTCAGAAAGAAAGGCTACGGCAGCCAGAAAGTACCCTTGCAGTCCATCAAAACAACTCAGCCCCTGGAGATTGTCGCTCTGGATCACGTCAAGCTGTCACCCAGCAGGTCAGGCTATTCCTATGCACTGACCATGGTGGATCATTATTCCCGGTTCCTGGTGGTAGCCCCTGTCAAGGATCTGACAGCAGAAACTGCAGCAAGAACGTCCCAAGCATACTTCTGCAGGCCCCATGGATACCCGGACAAAGTGCTGATGGATCAAGGCCCTGCCTTTGAAGCCGAGCTGTTTAAAGAATTCTGTCATCTGTATGGGTGCAAGAAGATCCGGACTACGCCGTATCACCCTCAGACCAATGGTTTGTGTGAGAAAATGAACAACATCATCATAGACCTGCTGAAAACCTTACCCTTGGAAGAAAGGAACTAGTGGCCAGACAAACTACCTGACCTGGTAGATCTGTACAATCACATACCTGTGAGTTCTACTAATTGTACCCCAGCTTACCTCATGAGAGCAAGACCCAGAAAGTTGCCCATGGACCTGGAACTCGGAGTGGTAGAACCTGAAGCAGATATGTCCACTGAAGACTGGGATACAAATTGGCAAGAGCAGTACAGGAGAGTACAGGCCTGTGTCGAAGACAGTCTAAACAGAGTAAGGGAAAGACAGGAAGAACAGTACAATAAACATGCACCAGCAGAACACCTGGCACCTGGAGAAATAGTGCTAAAGCAAAAAAGGAGAGGTCACAAGCTCGATGACCAGTGGGAAAGAGAGCCCTACACTGTGTTAAACTCCAGATTTGATAACAGTAAAACCTGCCTGATCAGTAAAGATATAGGTAAGACAACCGCAACTGTCTCAAGAGACTATTTGAAAGAGTGCCCAGGTCTATTGAAGACAATGGAGGAAGAAGTACCTCCTATAGCACCAGAAGAACCCAAGGAAGAAGTGCTTCATACAGTTCTAGGAGACTTCCCTGCAGACTGGCCTCAACTCGATGGAGCAGTTATAATACCGGTGATACACTTCTATCAACAACCAGAAGAACCTGTAAGCGCCCTGGAATAGCTTGCTCAGGAACAGGAAGAGTCCCCAGTAAGAGGAGAAGCACCCGTTGAAGCAGAACCTGAAGGCCCAGTGGACAGTGCACTATCCAGTCCCATAGAGAGATTAAGGCAGTTTTACAATCTACCAGCACGTACACCTGCTAGATTAACAGAGTGCATGTACAGACACTAGTAACACCCCAGTGCTACGAAGGTCAACACGCAGCACATAAGGACAAATCCCTGCCAGGTTTAGGGAATAAGCACAAAGTGCCTACATTATAAATAGTTACCCAGTAGGCTGGATGAACAAAATCTTAAAATAGGGGTGCTGGTAAGTGGACTCAGTGGGTCTGCTGCAAATGGTATGTGCCACCATACACCATTAGGGAAATAAAATAAAATTAAAAAAACAATGTGCTGATGCACTGAGGAAGATAGGTGAGGATTATAAGAGAGTAATAATGGATAGATTTACAAATGTTCAGTGGATTTTATTATTTTATTACTCAATAAACACTTTTAGAGATTTCATCGATGCATAAATTAGTGTAAAACCAAGGAGTAGAGCTATATTAAAAATAGACCATTTGTTCAGTCTTCCAGGGATCCAGAGCTGTTTAGGACCTGTAATGGGATATATAAGGACTATAATTACTGGCCTGTATAAGTTAGATGTTTTGTGATAGGACTACTGTGCATGTATTTACCTTGAACTTCGAGAAGGTCTTTCTGGATAATGAAGAGGAAGATAAAGAGGGGGATTTAGGGTCCTCTTGTGAAATAGGGTACCAAAATGGATGTTGTAATGAAAAAAGTCTCATTAAAGAACAAGCTCTGTCTTGCTTGGGCTATTTAGATTATAATTTTTTTATTTTTTTATTTTTTTGATTATAAATTTATTTTTTGAAAAATATGTAAAGAACTTACATAAAAAGCATGAATCTTGATGTTAAATAGATGTCCAGGGTTGTTCCCCAGGTGGAAGGGTGTATGTTCCTGTGGGTCTGTAGGGGGTTGATTCCAAATGATGTAACTGGTTGGTCCTATTGCCTGAACCAATAGATTACAAATTAAAGTTTAAAGTTGTTTAAAGCTCGTTGTATGTTGTGTCTGTTAGCTAAAAAGTTTACCTGGTGATATTTGGGCGTTGCTTATGGGTGATCATTGAACACCCGCTTAGGGTATCGCTTTTGTCCTATAGAGGTGACTTGGCAACCTATGCGATGGGAATCTTTACCTGGCAGATAGCCCCAACTGAACATTTGGAAATCTATCCATTATTACTCTCTTATAATCCTCACCTATCTTCCTCAGTGCATCAGCGCATTCTTTTTTTAATTTTATTGCATTACCCAATAGCCTTTAGTTACCCGTAAGGGTATAAAGACTTATAGGCTGAGGACTGTGAGCAGCCAAAAACTGTCATGTAAATAGTTGCACTTATTAAAGTGCCCCTCTTATTTGACCACTGAACAAAAACCCGTTTGGCGTGGCCAAAGATGTGGTCCAGCACCTGGATAACTTATGCCCTGTAGCCACGCCCAGGGCCTACGTTGAGGGTTTTCAGGCGGGTCCCTCGTGTTCTTTTTTCGGTGAAATGGACACCTGGTTACGGGACTTACTGTAACTTTAATGTTATTATAATTGTTGTTATGGTTGTAACCTGTTACAAAAATGCTTCAGTCCAGGAGTACTGAATTGTACTAGGGGGGAATGTGGCACCCTGCTGTGCACAGGTACCACAGACCCCAAAAGGGTGCATGGACGGACCCTTCCACCTCAGAACACCAGAGGGAGCCCCGTAAGGGATATATATACTGGAGGGTGTAGTTAGGTAGTCAGAGTGTGCTGACGCTAGGAGATCAGTGAAGATGCAGCACTCTGGCTGCTGTGCTTAGGCGAGCCAAGGCCTACAGCACGAGTAGAAGCCTGAGGGGCCCCGAGTGTGGCTGGAGGCAAGAAGCAGAGAAGAGAAGTGATAAGGGGGCAGAGAAGCATCATAGGCTCACCCCAGAACGTAAACCAGACACCGGGTCCGCGCCTACAGGGTCCCTTTATACCCAGTAGTGATCATCGGCATACCAGGAGGACTACAAGTCCCTGGCCGACCTGAAGCTATACCCACCAGGGCCAGGAACCACGAAGGCCCCGGCGCCCAGAGATAGTGGTTGCCAGCGGAAGGTCCTACTACCAAGCAACAGGAGAAGGAACAGTACGACACAAAAGCTAGGCCAAGTTGCAGGCTGGCCAGGAGCTTAGAGAGAGGGAGATACGGACCAGGAGGCCTTATACCCGCTCCCTGGGGAGAAGTCCTGAAGTGCACCCTCCCTACCGAGTACCCTGGACCGTACCCGACATCCGCACCAGTAAAGGTATTGAAGCGAATCCCCTGTCTCTGTCAGTTACTCCTGCTGTGCCATCCCTCCTGCACCACAAGTCCCAGCATCACCACCCACAATCAAACTCTACACTGCCCTGAGTCTCGCTTCACCTGTGGGGAGCTGTTCCATCCTAGCTGCCTATCAACTGCCTCAGAGGTCTCCAGCAGCGCTGGTACAAATTACCAGAAACCACAGGTGGCATCACGATCAAACTACAAATCCCATATAAACATTCCCCTTTTTGTTGACCGCCCTGAGCCACGGACCGGGCCAACCACTGTGACATATTCCCCCCAGCATCCATAGGCCCGGACACCGAGTACCCCACTGCCCTGGGGGCACATCACAAGCTGACCTGCTCCTGTCTTGTCTGTCGTCCAGCTCCTCTGGAATGTGGCTCTGGAGGCCGCGCTGCTTCATTGCCATTACTTAAAGAAACATGGCCGCGCAGTGCACTCCTAGTAATGATGCTATTACGCCTTTAATCTTGCTTGTGTGTCAGCCCAGCAGCGTCATTACTTGGAGACTCTCCCGCACAGTGATGTTTAAGTGATGGCAATCAGCTCAAGCAGCGTAGGGGGCCTTGCATAGCTGCTGGGGGATTGTCCCAGGCCCCGACTGTGAGTGGGCCCTCCCCTTTTTTCCAAGGTCACGGCACTTACCCGGGTGCGCCGGGTGCTGACGCCGACCCTGGCGAGAAGGCAGGTATGTTCGGCTCTCCCATTCATATCAATGGGCTACGTGTTCGGGTACGGTTAGGGCACTGTTAATAAACTGGTTGGCTCAATTAGGCGAACCAGAACAGTCATGGTTTCCGGGGGGGGGGGGGGGCTCTGGAAAAATGCTCTAGTTTCCTATAGACTTACATTGGGCTCGTTGCATTGCGATTTGCTCGACACAAACATTTTAGTGCTCGCTCTTCACTACTGATGACCAATTCTTTTTCCCAGTGAGAGTATACCGATGCTATTGACCAGTGAACAACAAGTGTGAATATATTGTTGAAACGCAAGTAGCAGACTTTAAATGCAGTATAAGGTTTTGCAGCTTGCAAAAAAAATCAGGAATGATACCGCAATATTTGATCAAATCTGATAACCAATTTTTTTGCCAAGTGAAGGTATACTGATGCTACTGGTCAGCGAACAAGTGTGAATATTTTTTTGACACACAAACAGCAGACTTTAAATGGAATATTAAACCTATTGTCAGCCAGACAAGAAAATTATGTGCCAACAAATAGTGGGCACCAAGTAACAGGCAATAAATCGGCTATTATGAGGAAACACAGAAATAAACCAAATTTGAAGATTAATCAATTGCCAAAAATATAAATAAATCAAACTTTATTAGATATTTTAAAAAGGCACAATAGGTTGACACTATAGGCGACACACACAGCAGGAGGAGACAAGAATAAAGTCACAGATAAAGGTATATCTTGAAGGCATATGCTAATAAATAGCTATATGAAATACAATCAATAATATAAAGCCCTATAGGCAAATAAATTGCAAGACCATGTTTCTGTATTCATCTCCTCCACATGGTATGGTGCCAGGTCCTGTCCCTATAGGTGTTTTGGCTTGTAGCCTTCCTCAGGGGGCGTATCGTCATACCAGCAGGAGGCACACTAAATACCAGCCCCATCCAATCAAATGCCAAGAAAGTAATTAATGGCATCCTAATGCGAGGCATGCATCAGGTGTGCCCTGCAGAAACAGCTGATCCCAAGGGGATTAAGAATACAGATATTTCCCTCTTTCTCTGTAGAAGATAAGGTTTTCATCAAACAATGGTAGGAGATATGTACCAGTAGTTCATTAAAATTTATAAAACTATTAATTGGTTTAATAAACAGAATCTGGAGGGATTAGAAAAATAAATTGATGAGCAGGCGTGTAAATTCACGTCTGGACCAGCTGCTTCTGTTGTAACCAAGTTTAATCAGCAAATGGACAAAAAAATTTGATGTCTGGGAGAAACAAATTCAGGAGAATCAAGCAAGTAAATTAGCCAGAGATTTAAGTGACTTTCAAAATAACCGAGTATATAGATGGCAGGGGAACCCTAGCGTACCATCTGCAAGGAGTAGATCCATATCCATCTCATCTGTTTCATCTGGTAATATCTCTGACACCGCACAACAAATTAGATTTACCCGTTCGGGGGAATCAATAAGAGAAAATGGAACAACAAACCAATGTTTAATAAGCGTAAACCTAGGAACCCCCAAACAACTACTGATGCACTCAAGGTAATTACATAATCTGACCATATTCTTTCTGATACTGATATTTCAGTTCTCTTGAAGGGGTTAACGTTTTCTCCTTGTGCTCGGTTTGATGCTTTTTCAGCAATAAAGGATCTAAACATTGTTGGGAGATGCCATATTTTCAAGAGATGGTTTCATGATGAAGAGTCCAGAAAACATTTTCCCACAGAAAGTGAACAGGAGGCCCTTAAGATACTGAAGGAATTGGCTTCAGAACATACGTTCGATATTAAGGGTAAGATTCCTCCGACTATCCGTCCCAAGTCCACAAGGTTTCCCCCTTACCTCCCTTGTCCTCCTGTCCTGTTGTGGGTGTATTGGTGAAATCAGTATCAAATGAATTTCTTAACATACCTAGATCCATTCACAAGGATCAAGAGAGATGTAGTTTGAATAATCTTAAAAAATTAACTGATGTTGTGTTCAAACAGGCTGACAAGGGGGGCAACATTGTAGTTTGGCCAAAAAAATGTACAAGACGGAAGAGCTACGTCATCTGAGAGATTCATCGTGTTATAAAAGACTATGATCCATTTCCTTCATTCAAGGCATCAATCAATAGAATTTTACAGAGAACTTACCAAGATGGTCGAATTACTAAGGATTGGACGCAAGCACTTACAGTCTCAGATCCTGCTGTTCCAACGTTATACTTTTAACCTAAGATCCACAAAAATGCTACGGTTTCTCTAGGTAGGCCAACTGTTTCCGGTGTGGGTGGTCTCACTGAGAACCTTCGCAAGTATGTGGATAGTTCTTTAAAGAACCTAGTGGAGAGTCTACCATAACACTTGCAAGACACATCGGATTTACTCTGTAAAATTGATGGAGTACATATTGATGATGATATGTTATTAGTCACATGTAACACAGAATCTCTTCATACGAGCATTAGGCATTGTGACGGTTTGAGAGCAGCCTCATTTTTCCTTAAAATTAGTAATCTTAATGGAAACCATGCAGACTTTGTTTTGGAATTGTTGGAATTTATTCTTTCTCATAATTTTTTTATGTTCAATGGCTCCTTCTTCCTACAGCTCTAGGGGACAGTGATGGGGGCAGTGTGTGCACCATCTTACGCTAATATGTTCCTGGGGCTGTGGTAGAGGGAGCTTTCTGCAACAAGGGCCTTCTCGTACTGCCCCATTTTATTATGCCTGTCCTGCAAATAAGAAACATAAAGTTCTTCCTGTAGCGTGGGTCTTGAAGTGTCACCAACCAGTAATGACTGTCACCCAAAATTTGGACATTGCGACGGTCACCGGAAAGGCAGAGTAACATAAACTCAGCCATATGTGCCAGACTGCAAAGAGGCCATACTTCCATGTCCTCACCTAGAGAATGACTGACCATGCTCTCCTCCTCATACTCCTCCACTTCCTCCTCTTCCCTGTCCTCAGGCCATCCACGCTGAACAGACAATATGACAGTTGTGCAGGTAGTATCATCTATAGTGCAGGAAACTAGCTCCTGTTCTTCCTCTTCCTCCTCTTCCTCATTGTCACCCAATCCACGTTGGGATGAGATGAGGCTGGGCTGTGTGTAATCACCCTGTATGGTTCCTGACAAGGCCATCTGAGCTGAATACCGACGGCCTTGTTGATGCTTGTAGTCAATAACTGCCCTCTTCTGCTCACAAATCCCTCCCAACATCTGCAATGTAGAGTTCCATCGTGTGCGGACAACACACACCAGCTGGTGAGCCAAAAGCTGCAAACGCTGCTGAAGCATGGCAAGGCTGGTGGAAGCTGTAGCTGACTTTCTAAAATGGGCACACAGTCGGCGTACTTTGACAAGCAGATCCGGCAGCTCCGGGTAGGTTTTGAGAAACCGCTGAACCATGAGGTTAAGCACATGGGCCAGGCATGGTACCACTAGGTTCTGGCCATTGTCACACACGACCACGGCTGGCTGTAGGTTCAGCTGTGTGAGCCACAGATCTGCCTGCTCTTTCAGAGTTGTCCACAACTGTTCAGCATTGTGCGGTTTGTCACCTATGCATATTAGCTTCAGCACAGCCTGTTGCTGCTTGGCTGAGGCAGTGCTGCAGTGCTTCCAGCTTGTGACTGATGTGGTCATATCGGAGATGGAGGCTGAAGAGGAGGAGGAGGATGAGGTACAGGAGCTATAGACTGTGGGAGCAACCCTGATTGACCGAGGGCCCGCAGTCCTCAGCGTCAGGAGGATGTGTTCTGTCCCAAGGTCCGACTGGGTCCTGGCTTCCACTATGTTAACCCATTGTGTCATCAGCGAGATATACTGTCCCTGCCTACAAGCACTTGTCTACGTGTCCGTGGTTGGGTGGACTTTCCCAGTAACTGCATTGTTGAGGTCATGACTAATGTGGAACACAAGCTTGTGTAATGCGGGAACGGCACACCGGGAGAAATAGTGGCGGCTGGGGACTAATTATGGCATCATCACCACTCACAATCTTGGTGGAGTCCTCAAAGTTTTGGAGGATGGTACAGATGTCTGACATCTATGTCCACTCCTGAGGTTTTATGTGTGTTGTTTGTGCTGAATACTGACGGCCTTGTTGATGCTTGTAGTCAACAACTGCCCTCTTCTGCTCACAAATGTTTCTCAACAATTAAATGTAGAGTTACAACACGTGGGGACATCGCAGATCAGTCGTTAAGATGGAAGCTGCAAACGCTGCTGAAGCACGGAAACGGCGGCTGAAGCTGTAGCTTACTTTCTAAAATGGGCACAAATGCGGCGTACTGTGACAAGCAGATCCAGCAGATCCTGGTAGCTTTTGAGAAACTGCTGAACCATGAGGTTAAGCACATGGGCCAGTCATGGTACGTGTGTGAGCTCACCTTGCCTCAGAGCCGCCACGAGATTCTGGCCATTGTCATACATGACCATGCCTGGCTGTAGGGTCAGCGGTGTCAGCCACAGTTCTGTCTGCTCTTTCAGAGCCGTCCACAACTCTTCAACATTGTGTGGTTTGTCACCTAAGCATATTAGCCTCAGCACAGCCTGTTGCAGCTTGGCCGAGACAATGCTGCAGTGCTTCCAGCTTGTGACTGATGTGGTCATTTTGGAGATGGATGCTGAAAAGGAGGAGGTGCGGGAGCTGTAGAATGTGGGGGCAACCTGATTGACCCAGGGCCCACAATTCTCAGCGTCGGAAGCATGTGTTCCGTCTTAAGGTCCAACAGAGTTCCGGCTTCCACTATATTAACCCACAGTGCCGTCAACGAGATGTACCGTCTTTGCCCACCAGCACTTGTCCACGTGTTCGTGGTTAGGTGGACTTTCCCAGTAACTGTGTTGTTGAGGGCATGTCTAATATTGAGGGACACGTGCTCATGTAATGCGGGGGCCGCACACCGAGAGAAATAGTGGCGGCTGGGGACCGAGTACTGAGGGATGGCCGCCGCCATCAGGTTGCGGAAAGCTTCCGTTTCCATGAGCCTAAAAGGCAACATTTCAAGCGCAAGCATTCGCAAAATGTGTGAATTAAGTAGCGTGGACTGTGGAGCGTTAGCTGCGTATTTGCGCTTGCATTCCAAGGACTGGGGTAGCGACAACTGAACGCTGCGCTGGGACAAGGACGTGGACGTGCTTGCTGATGGTGCTACTTGAGAGTGTACAATGACGAGTGCAGGGCGGGAGGCATCTTAGCATGCGCCATGGACAGGGGATTGGCATGCACGCACAACAGCGGAAGAAGCAGTTGTGTCACCTGCAGACACTGTTTCTGGACCCTGGGGTTGGGTGCTTTGTTGCCATGTGCCTGATCATGCTGGTGGTGGTCAGGCTGCTAGTTTTGCTGCCCCTGCTAATGCTGGCTTGGCAGGTGGGGCAAATGGCCTTTTTGGGGTTATCTGCAGAGTCTTTAAAAAATAAACAGACTCGGGAAGACCTAACAGTTGTACTGGCAACTTCCGTAGCATTGGCGTTTCAAGGAACGCTTTTCCGCCTTGTGTCTGTGGCCACCACACTGCTTCTTCCTGTCTGTTGTGGTGCTACGCCTCCCTCCCCCTGTGTGCTGCTGTCCTCGCTCGGTATGTCCCCCTGCCAGGTTGGGTCAGTTACTATATCATCCACCACCTTGTCTTCCACTTCCTCACCCTGGTCCTCCTCCTGACTTTCTGGCAATTATCTCATCATCATCATCCACCTCTTGCGACAGTAATTGCACTGTACCACCATTGCCTTGGTGTGACCATGGCAGCTCCAATATTTGGACATCGCTACATGTGTTCTCCATTTGACTCACTTGAAGATGGCCGGGCGAGAGGCCCGAATATACAAATGGAAAAGTGAACAGCTCTTCTGAGTTTCCAAAAGAGCTGTTCTCTTTTCCATTTATAGATTTGGGCCTCTCGCCCGGCCAGCGTCAAGCAGTGCAAGATGAGGACTTGTGTAGCGATGCCCAAAAATTTGAGCAGCCACGGTCACATGAAGGCGACAGTGGGAAAGAGTAATTGCAAGAGGTGGATGATGATTAAACACAATTCCCAGAAATTCAGGAGGAAGATCAGGTTGCGGAAGTGGAAGACAAGGTGGTGGATGATGAAGTCACTGACCCAACCGGGCAAGGTGACATGCAGAACAAGGACAGACACAGGGGGAGGGAAGCGTAGCACCACAACAGGTAGGAACAAGCAGTGTGGTGGCCACAGACACAAGGCGGGCAAGCTTTCCCCTGGAACACCAACACGACAGAAGTTGCCAATACAACTGTTAGGTCTTCCCGAGTTTGTTTGTTTTTTAAAGACTCTGCAGATAACCCCAAAAAGGCCATTTGCACCACCTGCCAGGCCAGCATCAGCAGGGGCAGCAAAACTACCAGCTTGACCACCACCAGCATGCTCAGGCACATGACAGCAAACCACCCAACTAGGTGGGCCAAACGCCGGGGTCCAGAAACATTTTCTGTGGGTGACATCACTGATTGTTCCACTGTTGTGCGTGCATGCCAATCCCCTCTCCATGGCGCATGTGAAGATGTCTCCCACCCTGCACCTGTCGTTGCACACTCGCAACTACTACCATCAGCGTCCATGTCCTTGTCCCAGTGCAGCGTTCAGTTGTCCATACCCCAGTCCTTGGAACGCAAGCACAAATACGCAGCCAATGCTCCATAGGCCACACTACTAAAATCACACATTTCGCGAATGCTTATCCTCAAAATGTTGTCTTTTAGGCTCGTGGAGATGGAAGCTTTACGCAACCTGATGGTGGCCGCTGTCCCTCTGTATGCGGTCCGCCACTATTTCTCCTGGTGTGTCGTCCCCGCATTACACAAGCACGTGTCCCAGAACATTAGCTTTGCCCTCAAAAGCACAGTTACTGGGAAGGTCCACCTAGCCACAGACACGTGGACAAGTGCTTGTGGGCAGGGTCAGTACATCTTGCTGACGGCACACTGGGTTAATATAGAGGAAGCCAGGACCCAGTCGGACCTTGGGACGGAACACATCCTCCCGACACCGAGGATTGCGGGCCCTGGATCAATCAGGGTTGTCCCCATAGTTTACAACTTCTGCACCTCCTCCTCCTCTTCAGCCTCCATCTCCAAAATGACCACATTAGTCAGAAGCTGGAAGCACTGTAGCACTGCCTCAGCCAAGCGGCAACAGGCTGTGCTCAAGCTAATATGCTAAGGTGACAAACCACACACCGCTGAAGAGTTGTGGACAGCTCTGAAAGAGCAGGCAGATCTGTGGCTGTCACAGCTGACCCTACAGCCAAGCATGGTCATGTGTGACAATGGCCGGAATCTGGTGGCGGCTCTGAAGCGATCTCCCACACATACGATGCCTGACCCATGTGCTCAGCCTAGTGGTTCAGCGGTTTCTCAAAACCTACTCGGATCTGCCAGATCAGCTTGTCAAAGTACGCCGGGTATGTGACCATTTTAGAAAGTCAGCTCCAATTCTGCCACCCTTGTCATGCTTCAGCAGCGTTTGCAGCTTGCAGCTCAACGACTGGTGTGCAATGTCATCACGCATTGGAACTCAACGTTGCATATGTTTCAAAGAATTTGTGAGCTGCACAGGGCAGTTGGTGACGACTAGCTATGCCATTCTCCAAGACTTTAAGGACTCCTAAAAGATAGTGAGCAGCGATGACGCCTTAATTAGCATCACCATCCCACTTTTCAGTCTTCTGAAACAATCGCTGCTCACAATTAAAGAGGAGGCATTGCATGTGAAGCACAATGAGATGGAGCAAAGAACCATACAGAGTGATTCCACACAGCCCAGCCTCATCTCTTCCCAAGGTGGATTGGGTGACAATGAGGAAGAGGAGAAGGAGGAGGAAGAACACGAGCAAATTTTCTGTGCTATAGATGGTACTACCCACACAACTGTCATACCGTCTGTTCAGTGTGGATGGCCTGAGGAGAGGAAGGAGGATGAGGATGAGGTCAGTGGTCCTCTTGGTGGGGACACGGAAGTCTTGTCTCTTTGCAGTCTGGCACACATGGCTGAGTTTATGTTACGCTGCCTTTCCCGTGACTCCCGTGACTCTTGCGCTTTACACATTTTTGGTGACAATTATTACTAGATTGTCAAACTTCTAGACGCACACTACAAGGAGAACTTTCAATTTCACTTTCCCGCGGCGGACAGGTCTACTAAAATGGTGCAGTACCAGAAGGCCCTTGCTGAGGAATTATTAAAAATAATCCCATCTTAAAATTCTGGCAGCAGAGGTCACATTTCATTGGACAACCAAGGAGTACAGGTGAGAGCGACACAAATACGATCCAGCATAGGCAGGGTAACACTGTCAAAGGTCTGGGACAGTTTTTTCAGATCCTCCTATTGCACAGGCCCTGATGCGCGGGGTACTCTCACATGGAGTTGGGAAGGATTTGTGAGCAGAAGAGGGCAGTTGTTGACTACCAGCATCAACAAGGCCGTCAGTATTCAGCTCAAAAGCCACGCATAAAACCTCAGGAGTGGACATACATGTCAGACATCTGTACCATCCTCCAAAACTTTGAGGACTCCACCAAGATTGTGAGTGGCGATGATGCCATAATTAGTCCCCAGCCGCCACTATTTCTCCCAGTGTGCCGTTCCCGCATTACACAAGTTTGTGTTCACCATTAGCCGTGACCTCAACAACGCAGTTTCTGGGAAAGTCCACCCAACCACGGACACGTGGACTAGTGCTTGTAGGCAGGGACAGTATATCTCGCTGATGACACACTGGGTTAGCATAGTGGAAGCCAGGACCCAGTCTGACCTTGGGACAGAACACATCCTCCCAACGCTGAGGACTGCGGGCCCTCGGTCAGAATCCACACATAAAACCTCAGGAGTGGACATGGATGTCAAACATGGGTACCATCCTCCAAAACTTTGAGGACTCCACTAATATGATGAGCGGCGATGACACCATAATTAGCATCACCATCCCACTTCTCTGTCTTTTGAAACGCTCTCTACTCACAGTCAAAGAGGATGCATTGCAGGAGGAGCACGATGAAATGGAGCAAGGAACCATACAGGGTGATTACACACAGCCCAACCTCATCTCATCCCAATGTGGATTGGGTGACAATGAGGAAGAGGAGGATGAGGAGGAGGAGGAAGAACAGGAGCTAGTTTCATGCACTATAGACGTAAATACCTGCACAAGTGTCATACCATCTGTTCAGTGTGGATGGACTGAGGATAGGGAGGAGGAGGAGGTGAAGGAGGAGAGCATGGTCAGTCATCCTCTTGGTGAGGACACGGAAGTCTTGCCTGTTAGCAGTCTGGAACGCATGGCTGAGTTTATACTACGCTGCCTTTCCGGTGACCCTTGCGTTCTCAAAATTTTGGGTGACAGTCATTACTAGTTGGTGACACTTCTAGACCCATGCTACAAGGAGAACTTTATATCTTATTCCTGAGGCAGACAGGTCTACAAAAATGGTGCAGTACCAGAAGGCCATTGTTGCAGAACTATTAAAAAAAATCCCATCTGAAAACGCTGGCGGAAGAGGTCACAGTTCATTGGACAACCAAGGCGTACAGGTGAGAGAGACACAACTCCAATCCAGCAGAGGCAGGAGAACACTGTCAAAGTTCTGGGAGAGTCTTCTCAGCCCCTCCCATCGCACAGGCCCTGAGGCGCGGGGTACTCTCACAATGAGTGCAAAGTTTGGGAAGATGCTGAGGGAGTACCTTGCTGACTGTACAAACGTCCTCCGTGATTCCTCTGTGCCTTATAATTGTTGGGCATCCAAGCTAGACACGTGGAATGAACTGGCTCTCTACGCCTTGGAGGTCCTGGCCTTCCTTGCCGCTAGCGTTTTATCAGTGGGTTTTTAGTGCCACTGGTGGAATTATAACTGATAAGCGCATCCGCCTGAAAACTGAAAATGCTGACAGGCTGACTCTTATAAAAATGAACAAGGGCTGGATTGGGCCAGACTTCTCAACACCATCGAATGATAGAAGCATAACATAAACTCAAATCCAGTGTCTTTTTTTGGAAGGTGTATTCCCATGCAACTTTTCACACCCACACATGGGTATACGCTTCCTGATTTTGGCTATTTGCTCTTGTCCTCCTCCTTTTCCTAATCCTCATCCTCCACCACTACATCACTAGGGTGACCATGGTCCATGATGCAACACCAACATAATTTTTTTAAAGGGTGTTCATGATGCCCATAAAAAAATTATTCAGTATGTTCATGTATACCCCCCCAGGGGTAAATGTTTGTCAGCCCATACACTTAGTGCATGGGCATTAGAAGTATAGGAGACCCACTCCTTTCTAATGGGAACATTTTTTATGAGGCCCTCCTCCATGTCTTTTCCAAGATGCAATGGAGTGCCTCCCAATTTTTGGCAGCCCTTGCATTCACTGCATAGGCCAACATTATGGGAGACCCACTTTCTAATAATGGGAACCTTTTTTCATGAGGCCCTCTACATCTCCTCCAAGGGGCATTGGAGTGCTTCTCAATTTTTTTTTCAGCCATTACATTCACTGCAAAGGCCAACACTATGGGAGACCCACGTCCTAATAATGGGAACATTTTTTCATGAGGCCCTCTACGTCTCTTCCAAGGGGCATTGGAGTGCCTCCAAATTTTAGGCAACCCTTGCATTCACTGCATAGGAAAACACAATGGGAGACCCACTTCCTAATAATGGGAACATTGTTTTCAGGAGGCCCTCTGACCTCCCTGTCTCTTCCAAAGGGCATTGTAGTGCCTACAAATTTTTGGCAACCCTTGTATTCACTGCATAGGCAAACACAATGGGAGACACACATCCTAATAATGGGAACATTGTTTTCAGGAGGCCCTCCTCTAAGTCTCTTCAAAGGGGTATTTGGGTGCGTCAAAATTTTGGGCAGACCTGCCACTCACTGCATATGCAATATCAGTATAGAGGGCCCACTCTTTAGTAATGGGAACAACAAAGCATAGCTGATGGCTCTCTAAGAATAGTGAGGGCCGACTGCTGGCCCTCTAAGAATAGTAAAGGCCCCCCAATGGCCCTATAAAAATAGGCTTTGTGAAACAGGATGTGTCTGATCATGTCTCACACCACATGGCCAGATAAGGTTGTAAAATGTTAAAATGACAATTCCCGGTGATTGCATTTGTCACGGTTGAAAGCAATGGAAAAGTGAAAAACCGCATCAAAAACGGTACATGTGAACATAGCCCAAGGTGTGGAGGAGTATTTTTGTTTTTGGTTACTATTTTTTTTTACTTATATACAAGTCATTACCCTGGAAAGGATGTTCCTTAACATATTTCCCAGGAAAATCCATTTTGGTTTTGTTTTTGTATATTTTAATGTGAGTCCGTGAAAGTGGCATAATACGTCTGACAACGTTGTTGACAGCAGTGACCTGGGAGTCAGAAATACTTCCAGGGATCTTCCCCATGCTGTTCCCATGTCATTTGAGCACTGTTCCCATCGATTTTGTGCAATTTTTAGGCCCTCTGCAGACCGCCAGGGGAAGTCGCCTGAAAAATGCTCGAATTTCCCATTGACTTACATTTGGCTCGTTGCTCGGGTCGAGGACCCGAGGATTCCAATTTGCTCGACCCAAACATCGAGCACCCGAGCATTTTAGTTCTCGCCCATTACTAATAATTATAATAGCAAATATTAAACATGATTTTCATATGTAATTTCCACAATTTATTACCCCAGAGATTTTAACCACTGTGGAATGTAAATATTTTGTTATGAATTAGTGGTTGTTTTCATATTTCATGGTGAATTCAAGTCGATAAAGAAAAATCCTCAGTATGTATTTCAATATCCTTATGTTTAATGCTGAGCAAGTAATTTTTATTTTCTTTGCAGTAGCAAATCATTGAGCTAATTTGCTGTCCAGATATATTTTGTGCAAGACTAGACAATCAGCCTTCAAAGGATGATTGTACCCTAGAGGTCTGCCTACCCACATCTTATCAAATTATGCAACTACTGTATGCATTTGTATTAATAAATAGAATATAGACAGATACATTTCCCCTTTTTACAACAGTATTTGTTTCCTACAGTATTTAATTAAAATGTTATTAACCCCTTTACCCCCTAAGGCTGTTTGCACATTAATGACCCGGACAATTTTTACAATTTTAACCACTGTCACTTTATGAGGTAATAAGTCTGGAGCACTTCAACAGATCCCATTGATTCTGAGAATTGTTTTTTCATGACATATATTGTACTTCATGATACTGATAAAATTTCTTCTATATGACTTGCATTTATTTGAGAAAAAATCGGAAATTTGACAAAAATTTAGAAAATTTAGCAATTTTCAAACTTTGAATTCTTACGCCCTTAAATCAGACTGATATGTCACACAAACATAGTTAATAAATAACATTTCCTGCATGTCTACTTTATATCACACAATTTTTGAAACACATTTTTTTTTGGAAGTTAAAAGGTTTAAAAACTGACCAGTGATTTCTCATTTTTGCAACAAAATTTACAAAACCATTTTTTTAGGGACCACATCACATTTGAAGCGACTGAAGGGTCTATATGACAGAAAATACCCAAAAGTGGCACCATACTAAAAATTGCACCCCTCGAGGTACTCAAAACCACATTCAAGAAGTTTATTAACCCTTCAGGCACTTCACAAGATTTTTTGGCATGTGGAAGAAAAAAATGAACATTTATCTTTTTTTCACAAAAATTTTACATTAGATCTAGTGTTGAGCGAGCATGCTCGACACTGCTCGGTACTCGCCCGAGCATCTCACTACTTGGGATATTCGGTGAGCACCGAGCATTTTCGGGTTACTCTCCGCCCTGCATGTTTGGCGCTCTTTACAGAGCCAATGAACATGCAGGGATTGCCAGCCAGTCACTGTAATGCCGCAGCCATGTTGGTTGTGGGCATTACAGTGATTGGCTGGCCGCACAGCGTCACCTTGAGTATTTAAAACCGGGCGCCGCCATCTTGGACACAGTCGCTCCAGATCAGAGAGTGTAGGGAGAGTGCTGCTGAGCTAGGGAGAGATTTATACTGTGAAATAGGTAGTGTAAGGTCTCTAAAGCCTGCCAAATCAAACAAACAGTACTTCTGAGGACTAATATCCATCCCAGATATCAGGCAGGCAGGCTGTATAGCAGACACAGTGGTTATACCAACAAACACTGCATTACAGTCCTGTGTGCTGCTGCTGCTCAAATTGCTAGACTTAACCCCAGGTCTCAGGGGCAGGGCCGGCTCCAGGTTTTTGTGGGCCCTGGGCGAAAGACTTTCAGTGGGTCCCTTTAATACATACCAGGATTCATGATGCACAGATACCGCAGAGAAACATATATATATATATATATATATATATATATATATACATATATATATATAGTACAATGCAAAGATTACACTTCTTACATTACATGACCGATATCTATTGTAAATTCCACTGTTACGGGTCCGGGAGGTGGAACCTCTGTGCTACGGTGCAAGGAGGGATCCAGAGGGGCGTATCAACTCGGACCGACCCTGGTCGTATGGCGGCTAATGACTCCGTGACCAGGGAGGGACCGAGCAGAGCGACCAGGTGCTACTCTGGGGACGACCTTGTAAGGGAGCAGGTGACTCCCACGGTACAGATGGCAGGGACTGACCGGAATAGCAGGTAGGCACAGCAGGCAGGCTGGCGAGCAGAAGCCTCCAGGTAGGCTATCAGGTAGACGCGGCAAGTGACGGCAGGAGTCTCTAGGTGGGCTGGTAGGTGGTCACGGCAAGTGATGGCAGGAGTCTCTAGGTGGGCTGGCAGGTGGTCACGGCAAGTGACGGCAGGAGCCTCCGGGTAGGCACGACAGGTAACAAGCGGGTAACAGGCAGGTCACAGGCAAGTGCTCACAGGTGAGTGGGCTGGCAGGCATGGCAGGAAACAGGCAGGCAACAGGCAAGTGCTCCCAGGTGAGCAGACTGGCAGGCATGGCAGGTAACAGGCAGGTAACAGGCTGGCGGGCAGGACTGGTAGTCAGGCTAGCAGTGGGACCTGAGGGCTGAATCAGAGGTAAGAAACACTGTGCAACAACTTTTGCTCGGGCACCTCCATTTTGGAGGAGGTGCCTTTTATATATGGGAGGACCCTCGGCTATTGGCCGGGGACTCCTTAGGATGGCGCGTGCGGCCCCTTTAAGAGGGGGAGCATGCGCGCACCCTAAGCACAGTGCCCAGTGAGCTGTGCGCGCCGGCAGCAGGAAGAGGAGCGCTGGAGAACGCAGAGCGGGGAGCGCGGGGAGCGAGGAGGTGAGTGGGACGGCGTCTCTGCCTTGCAGGGGGCAGAGACGCCGATGCTACATCCACAATAGCTCAGAAACTGGCGAACCGCTCCACACAGTATACTGGCCCCCATATAACGCTTCATACAGAATACTGGCCCCCATATAACACTCCATACAGAATACTGGCCCCCATATAATGCCCCATGCAGGCTGTCCCCCCCTCATATAATTCCCCATGCAGGATGTCACCCCTCCTCTTTATAATGCCCCATGCAGGATGTCACCCCTCCTCTTTATAATGCCCCATGCAGCATGTCACCCCCCTCTTTATAATGCCCCATGCAGGATGTCACCCCCCTCTTTATAATGTCCCATGCAGGATGTCACCCCTCCTATTTATAATGCCCCATGTAGGGTGTCACCCTCCTATTTATAATGCCCCATGTAGGGTGTCACCCTCCTCTTTATAATGCCCCATGCAGGATGTCACCCCCCCATATAATGCCCCATGCAGGATGTAATCCCCTCTCTTTATAATGCCCCATGCAGGATGTCACCCCCCCATATAATGCCCCATGCAGGATGTCACCCCCTCTCTTTATAATGCCCCATGCAGGATGTTGCCTTCCCGCCCCCATATTATGCCCCATGCCTCCATACATTAAAAAAAAATCAAATACTCACCTCACTCCTCCTCACCTGCTGCCGCTGCTCACGTCTGGACTCCAGGGTCGCCGGAGTCTTCCCGCTCTACGCTGCCTGTGACGGCTCAGGGGAGGGCGCGGTGGAAAGACGTCACCGCGCCCTCTTACCTGAGATGTCACAGGGAGCGCACAGCAGGAAGACAGCGGATCTGCGGAGGTACGGGGAGAGGTAAGTATCCAGCTGCCGGGCGCTGGCACCGCTCTCCTCCGTCCATAGCCCAGCGCTGACCCTGCTCAGGGGCCAGGAAAAATCTTTTTTTTTCATCTAAATCCTCTTTTTTTTTCTCTTCAGTCAGACTATACAAATACCCGTCTTATTAACCTTTTGGTATCCCCCCCCCCCAAAAAAAAAATTGAGTGTGTCTGTGAGTGTTCAGACACAAATATATCTGTTTAAAAGAGTCTGATAACTAGAACTGTGGTTTTGCAGTTTCACGGTTCAAATCTTTGTATTATCCACTATTTTGCCTTTTTTCCATTAAAAAAAACATTTTGAGTTTCTCGGTGACTGTTCAGACACAAATATATCTGTTTAAAAGATTCTGGTGTAGGCCAGAGAACTAGAACTGTGGTTTTCCTCTTCCACGGTTCAAATCTTGGTGTAATCCACCTTTTTGCCTTTTTTACATAAAAAAAAACAGTTTGAGTGTTTCGCTGACTGTTCAGAAACAAATACAGTACAGACCAAAAGTTTGGACACACTTTCTCATTTAAAGATTTTTCTGTAATTTCATGACTTTGAAAATTGGACATTCACACTGCAGGCATCAAAACTATGAATTAACACATGTGGAATTATATACGTAACAAAAAAGTGTGAAACAACTGAAAATATGTCTTATATTCTAGGTTCTTCAAAGTAGCCACCTTTTACTTTGATGACTGCTTTGCACACTCTTGGCATTCTCTTGATGAGCTTCAAGAGGTAGTCACCGGAAACGGTTTTCACTTAACAGGTGTGCCCTGTCAGGTTTAATATGTGGGATTTCTTGCCTTATAAATGAGTTTGGGACCATCAGTTATGTTGTGCAGAAGTTACGTAGATACACAGCTGATAGTCCTACTGAATAGACTGTTAGAATTTCTATTATAGCAAGAAAAAAGCAGCTAAGTAAAGAAAAATGAGTGGCCATCATTACTTTAGGAAATGAAGGTCAGTCAGTCGGAAAAATTGGGCAAACTTTGAAAGTGTCCCCAAGTGAAAATGCAAAAACCATCAAGCGCTACAAAGAAACTGGCTCACATGAGGACCGCCCCAGGAAAGGAAGACCAAGAGTCACCTCTGCTTCTGAGGATAAGTTTATCGGAGTCACCAGCCTCAGAAATCGCAGGTTAACAGCAGCTCAGATTAGAGACCAGGTCAATGCCACACAGAGTTCTAGCAACAGACACATCTCTACAACAACTGTTAAGAGGAGACTTTGTGCAGCAGGTCTTCATGGTAAAATAGCTGCTAGGAAACCACTGCTAAGGACAGGCAACAAGCAGAAGAGACTTGTTTGGGCTAAAGAACACAAGGAATGGACATTAGACCAGTGGAAATCTGTGCTTTGGTCTGATGAGTCCAAATTTGAGATCTTTGGTTCCAACCACCGTGTCTTTGTGCGAAGCAGAAAAGGTGAACGGATGGACTCTACATGCCTGGTTCCCACCGTGAAGCATGGAGGAGGAGGTGTGATGGTGTGGGGGTGCTTTGCTGGTGACACTGTCGGGGATTTATTCAAAATTGAAGTCATACTGAACCAGCATGGCTACCACAGCATCTTGCAGCGGCATGCTATTCCATCCGATTTGCGTTAAGTTGGACCATCATTTATTTTTCAACAGGACAATGACCCCAAACACACCTCCAGGCTGTGTAAGGGCTATTTGACCAAGTGAGAGAGTGATGGGGAGCTACGCCAGATGACCTGGCCTCCACAGTCACCAGACCTGAACCCAATCGAGATGGTTTGGGGTGAGCTGGACCGCAGAGTGAAGGCAAAAGGGCCAACAAGCGCTAAGCATCTCTGGGAACTTCTTCAAGATTGTTGGAAGACAATTTCCGGTGACTACCTCTTGAAGCTCATCAAGAGAATGCCAAGAGTGTGCAAAGCAGTCATCAAAGCAAAAGGTGGCTACTTTGAAGAACCTAGAATATAAGACATATTTTCAGTTGTTTCACACTTTTTTGCTAAGTATATGATTCCACATGTGTTAATTCATAGTTTTGATGCCTTCAGTGTGAATGTACAATTTTCATAGTCTTGAAAATATAGAAAAATCTTTAAATGAGAAGGTGTGTCCAAACTTTTGGTCTGTACTGTATATCTGTTTAAAAGATCTGGTGTAGGACAGAGAACTAGAATTGTGGTTTTCCTCTTCCACGGTTCTAATCTCCTTTTTATTACCCTTTTGCCATTGATAGTGCGAGTGTAAGCTATTTTACTTCATTTACAATGGGCAAGGGACGTGGAACTGGACGTTCTGGTGATGGTGCGTGCAGAGGACGGGGCCGTGGCCAAGGTGAAAATGTGCCACAACCAACAGCCACATCTTCTCTTTCCCAGTTCTTGACCGAATTACAAGGGAAGCACACATCAACACCACGATTGTGAACTGATCAGTGTGAACATGTTATTAATTAGATAGCAGATAATACTTCCAGTCACCTGGGAACCACCACCTCCGGTCTGTCTTCCACACGGTCCAGTGTTAGTAGCCGTGAGTCTCGACCGCATACTCCTCCTCACCCTGATGCTCCTTCCTCCCACCATGCCGAGTGTCGTCAGACAGCAACTGATCCCACAGTGGAACACTCTGAAGAGCTGTTCACTGGTCCATTTCAATATTTAAGTCCCTCGCCTGCTCCACTAGTAGTGTTGGAAGAGGAGATCGCATGTAGCGATGGCCAAATATTTGAACAGCAACGGTCACAGGAAGGCGACGCTGGCAATTTGTCACAAGAGGTGGACGATGACGAGACACAATTGCCACGAAGTGAGGTGGAGGACCGTGGTGCGGAAGTGGAAGAGGAGGAGGTGGTGGATGATCTAGTAACTGACCCAACGTGGCAGGAGGACATGCAGAGCGAGGCCAGCAGCACACGGGGGGAGGGAGGCAGAGTACCCCAACAGGCAGGAAGAAGCAGTATGGTGGCTGCAGACAGAAGGCGGGCAACCGTTCCCCGTAACACCAACACGAGTGACGTTGCCAGTACAACCGGTAGGTCTTCCACAGTCAGGAATTTTTTTAAAGACTCTGCTGATAACCCCAAAAAGGCCATTTGTACCACCTGCCAGGCCAGCATCAGCAGGGGTGACAAAACTACCAGCCTGACCTCCACCAGCATGATCAGTCACATGTCAGCAAAACAACCGACTTTGTGGGGCAAACCCCAGGGTCCACGACTAGTGTCAGCGGGTGTCACCACTGCTTCTTCTGCTGTTGTGCATGTAAGAGAACCCCCTGTTGTGTGTGCAAGGCAATCACCTGTCCATACTGCATGCAAAGTGTAGCGTCGGCGTCCCTGCCTCCTGCTAGGCAGGGACGCCGTTCCCCTCACCTCTCCGCTCCGTGCCCGGCGTCTTCCTCCCGCTCTGCTGGCAGTGACCGCTGCTTCCCGGCCTCTGTGCTTAGGGCGCGCGCGCGCTCCCACTCTCTTAAAGGGGCCGCGCGCGCCGTCCTAAGGAGTACCCGGCCAATGGCCGGAGGACCTCACCATATAAAAGGCACCTCCTCCAAAATGGAGGTGCCCGAGCAATGTTGTTGCAAAGCCTTTCAACTCTGCTTCAGCCCTCAGGTCCCGTTACCAGTTACCTGCCAGTCACCTGCCAGATTCCAGCTTGATACCTGCCTGATACCTGCCTGATATCTGCTTACCTGCTTGCTATCCTGTGGTCCGACAGTCTGCCTACCAGCTCCTGCCAGTCTGTCTATTGATCAGTCCGCCTGCGGACCAGGAAGTACCTGCCAGATACCTGTCCGATAGCCTACCTGGAGGCTCTGCCATCACTTGCTGTGACCACCTGCTTGTCCAGAGACTCTTGCCCGCTCACCTGGGAGCGCTCACCTACTACCTGCCTGCTAGCCTACCTGGAGGCTCTGCCGTCACTTGCTGTGACCACCTGCTTGTCCAGAGACTCTTGCCCGCTCACCTGGGAGCGCTCATCTGCTACCTGCCTACTAGCCTACCTGGAGGCTCTGCCGTCACTTGCTGTGACCACCTGCCTGTCCAGAGACTCTTGCCTGCTCACCTGGGAGCGCTCACCTGCTACCTGCCTGCTAGCCTACCTGAAGGCTCTGCCGTCACTTGCCGTGACCACCTGCCTGTCCAGAGACTCTTGCCCGCTCACCTGGGAGCGCTCACCTGCTACCTGCCTGCTAGCCCCGTCTAGAGACTCTTACCCTGCTGTCACTTGCCGTGACCACCTGCCCGTCTAGAGACTCTTACCCTGCTGTCACTTGCCGTGACCACCCGCCTGTCAAGAGACTGTCCCTGTCACTTGCCGTGACTACCTGCCCTCCTTCCCTGGGAGCCACCCACTTCCTTACAAGGACTGCCCCTTTGTATAGTTGCTCAGAGGTTCCACCTCCCAGACCCGTTACAGTTTGCTCGGGCCATGGAACCCGGTGGCACCCAAGCTCCCTCGCTCTCGGACCTATGCCATGAACTGTCCCGTCAGAGGTCCCAATAGGAGTCCATCCTGAGCCACCTGCGTAGTGTTAACTCCCACCTGGACACACTGACTACATCTTCGGGACCGGCTTCCAGTCGCACGACTCCTACCCCGGCAGCGCCGCTGCTCATCAATTCCATGGCATCTCTTAACGGTCCCCGCCTCACCGCCCCGCCTCGTTTTGGTGGAATTCCCGGTCAGGCACGGGGCTTCATTAACCTGTGCACTCTGCACTTCGAACTGTTGGCACACCAGTTTTCCACCGACCGAGCCAAAGTAGCCTTCATCATGTCCCATCTCACGGGGGAGGCGCTGGCTTGGCTAAATCCTCTATGGGAGAGAGGAGACCCCCTGGTGTCCAATCTGCCAGCCTTTCTCTCGGCTTTCCGGAAGGTCTTCGACGAACCAGGAAGGAGGACCTCATCCGCCTCATCTCTGCTACGCCTACGCCAAGGGAGTCTCACCGTGGGCCAATATGCCATACGGTTCCGTACCCTTGCTTCGGAGCTTGCCTGGGATAACGACGCCCTGGTGTCCGTCTTCTGGGAGGGTCTGTCCGGCCGTATTAAAGATGAACTCGCCGGTCGGGACATTCCTACCACTCTCGACGACTTGATTACACTTGCCACCCGGATTGACATCCGGTTCCAGGAGCGCACCAAGGAGGTCACCCGTGAGAGGAGGTTTCCACGCTTTGCCCCTACCTTCTAGAGATCCGTCACTTCCTCCGTTACTCCTCCGGCGCACTCACCCGAACCTATGCAGGTCGACCAGACCAAGATGGTCAAGACCCGTCAAGAATTATGCCGTGCCGAGGGGAGCTGCTTCTACTGTGGCAAGGAGCACCGGATCCGTTCCTGCCCGGAGAGGTCAGGAAACGCCTGTGTCTAGGATCGCTCAGAGAGGTCACCCTAGACAGAAATAAACCCTCTCCATCTCTAATGCTGTCGGTCTCTATCATCTGCGGGGAGAACCGTTATTTTGAACTGGCTCAACTTGACTCTGGAGCTGCCGGAAATCTCATTTCTCAGTCCCTAGTAGAGAAATACAGCATTCCCACCAAACCTCTGGCAGTACCCTTATCTGTCGCCGCCGTGGATGGGGGCCTCTTACCACATCCCATCCAACTCATCACCGAATCCATAACTCTGCAGGTGGGAATCTTGCACTCTGAGAGCATCTGCTTCCATGTTCTGCCTGGACTCTCTCACGCCCTCTTGCTAGGCCTACCTTGGCTCCAGAGACACGCACCCGTGCTTGATTGGCAGACCGGAGAAGTTCTTCGCTGGGGACAGGACTGCCATAAGACTTGTTTAGTTCCCATTCATCCTGCTCGTCCTTCTCCTACCTCAGCCAATCTACCCGGCCTACCGGCTCCCTATTGGTCTTTTGCGGACGTCTTTAATAAAAGAGAAGCAGAGACATTACCCCCTCATAGACCATACGACTGCCCAATTGACCTGATGCCCGGCGCTACTCCTCCCCGTGGGCGTATTTACCCTTTGTCTGCTGCTGAGACCCGGTCCATGTCTGAATATATTGAGGAGAATCTGGCCCGGGGATTTATCCGGAAATCTACCTCCCCGGCGCGAGCAGGCTTCTTCTTTGTCAAAAAGAAGGACGGCTCACTCCGTCCCCCTCTCTTAAAGGGGCTGCGCGCGCCGTCCTAAGGAGTACCCGGCCAATGGCCGGAGGACCGCACCATATATAAGGCACCTCCTCCAAAATGGAGGTGCCCGAGCAATGTTGTTGCAAAGCCTTTCAACTTTGCTTCAGCCCTCATGTCCCGTTACCAGTTACCTGCCAGTCACCTGCCAGATTCCAGTTTGATGCCTGCCTGATACCTACCTGATATCTGCTTACCTGCTTGCTATCCTGTGGTCCGACAGTCTGCCTACCAGCTCCTGCCAGTCTGTCTATGGATCAGTCCGCCTGCGGACCAGGAAGTACTGCCAGATACCTGCACGCTAGCCTACCTGGAGGCTCTGCCGTCACTTGCTGTCACCACCTGCATGTCCAGAGACTCTTGCCTGCTCACCTGGGAGCGCTCACCTGCTACCTACCTGCTATCCTACCTGGAGGCTCTGCCGTCACTTGCTGTGACCACCTGCTTGTCCAGAGACTCTTGCCTGCTTACCTGGGAGCGCTCACCTGCTACCTGCCTGCTAGCCCCGTCTAGAGACTCTTACCCTGCTGTCACTTGCCGTGACCACCTGCCCGTCTAGAGACTCTTACCCTGCTGTCTTGCCGTGACCACCTGCCCGTCTAGAGACTCTTACCCTGCTGTCACTTGCCGTGACCACCCGCCTGTCAAGAGACTGTCCCTGTCAATTGCCGTGACTACCTGCCCGCCTTCCCTGGGAGCCACCCGCTTCCTTACAAGGACTGACCCTTTGTATAGTTGCTCAGAGGTTCCACCTCCCAGACCCGTTACACAAAGATGCCCCCTCTTCTCAGTCTTCACTTGTTATGACAGTTTTTCAAGAAACAGCATCAACGTCCACGTCCACGTCCCACCGCAGCGTTCAATTGTCCATATCCCAGACCTTTGAACGAAAGCGCAAATTCGCAGCCAACGCCCCACAGGCCACAGTCCTAAATTCGCACATTTCACGACTGCCTGCGTTGGAAATGCTGCCTTTTAGGCTGGTGAAGTCGGAATCCTTCCGCAACCTTACGGCGGTAGCCATCCCTCGGTACTCGGTCCCCAGCCGACACTATTTTGCCCGGTGTGCCATCCCCGCACTACAACAGCACGAGTCCCAAAACATCTTCCGTGCCCTCTACAACGCAGTTACTGGGAGAGTCCACCTGACAACGGACACGTGGACAAGTGATTGTGGCCAGGGACGGTACATCTCCCTGACCGCACACTGGGTAAACATAGTGGAAGCCAGGACCCAGTCGGACCTTGGGACTGAACACATCCTCCCCACACAGAGGATTGTGGGCTCTATGTCAATCAGAGTTGCCCCCACAGTGTACAGCTCCTGCGCATCATCCTCCTCCTCCTCATGTTCACCCTCCATCTCAGATATCACCACATCAGTTACAAGCTGGAAGCACTGCAGTACTGCCTCAGCCAAGCGGCAACAGGCTGTGCTGAAACTCATAAGCTTAGGTGATTCACCTCACACTGCTTGTGAGTTGTGGACAGCTGTGAAAGAGCAGGCAGATCTGTGGCTGAGACCGCTGAACCTACATCCAGGCATGGTCGTGTGTGACAATGGCCGTAACCTGGTGGCGGCTCTGAGGCGAGGTGAGATCACACATGTACCATGCCTGGCTCATGTGCTTAACCTCGTGGTTCAGCGGTTTCTTAAATCGTACCCCGAGTTGCCAGATCTGCTCGCCAAAGTACGCTGCCTGTCAGCTCATTTTCGGAAGTCAGCTACAGCTTCCGCCGCCCTTGCTGTGTTGCAGCAGCGTTTGCAGCTTCCGGCACACGACTGGTGTGTGATGCCCCCACACGTTGGAACTCTACCCTCCACATGTTGCAAAGGATTTGTGAGCAGAAGAGAGCAGTTATGGAGTACCAGCTGCAACAAGGCCGTCAGTATTCAGTTCAGACTCCACACAAGACCTCAGGAGTGGACCTGGATGTCTGACATATGTACCATCCTGACAAACTTTGAGGAGTCCACCAAGATGGTGAGTGGCGATGATGCCATCATTAGCGTCAGCATCCCACTTGTCTATCATTTGCAACGCTTTGTGCAGAGAATTAAAGAGGAGGCATTGCAGCCAGGGTATGATGAGATGGAACAAGAAGTCGCAGCGGGCGATTACACACAGCCCAGTCTCATCTCATCCCAACATGCATTGGGGGACAATGAGGGAGAGGAGGAGGAGGAGGAAGAACAGGAGCTGGTATAATGCGCTTTAGACAATAGTACCTGTACAACTGTCATACCATCGGTTCAGAGTGGGTGGCCTGAGGACAGGGGGGAAGAGGAGGAGGAGGAGAGCATGGTCAGCCGTCATCTTGGTGAGGACTCGGAAGTCTTTCCCATTACCAGTCTGGCACGCATAGCTGACTTTATATTACGCTGCCTTAATCGTGACCCTCGTGTTGTTAAAATGTTGGGTGACAGTCATTACTGGTTGGTGACACTTTTAGACCCCCGCTACAAGGAGAACTTTCACTCTCTTATTCCTGAAGTGGAAAGGTCTGCAAAAATGGGGCAGTACCAGAAGGCCCTTGCTGCAGAACTGCTAAAAAAATTCTCATCTGAACACTCTAGCAGCAGAGGTCACAGTTCGTTGCCTAATCAAGGCGTGCACGCGAGAGAGACGCAACTCCAATTCAGCAGAGGCAGGGGAACACTGTCAACGCTCTGGGACAGTTTTCTAAGACCCGCCCAGCTTACAGGCCCGGGTACTCTCACAAGGAGTAGAAAGTTTCAAAAGATGCTGAGGGAGTACCTTGCCAACCGCACCAGCATCCTCCGTGATTCCTCTTTGCCTTTTAATTATTGGGTATCCAAGCTGGACACTTGGAATGAACTCGCTCTGTACGCCTTGGAGGTCCTGGCCTGCCCTCCTGCTAGCGTGTTATCGGAGCGTGTTTTTAGTGCCACTGGGGGAATTTTAACTGATAAGCGCACTCGCCTGTCAGCTGACAATGCTGACAAGCTGACCCTTATCAAAATGAACAAGGGCTGGATTGGGCCAGACTTTTCATCACCACCAAATGACAGCAGAGTAACATAAAGTCAAATCCACTGTGTTATTTCGGGAGGTGTATTCCCATGCACCGCTTCACACCCACACATGGGTATACGCTTCCTCATTTCGACTCTTTTTTGCTCTTCTCCTTATCCTCAGCCTCCACCACCACTATACCACCAGGGTGACCATAGTCTGTGTTGCCAGCATTGCAAGTTCCTCCGTCCTAATTTTTGGCAACTTTTGCTTGGAAGGCATAGGCAAAGACTATGGGAGACCCACTCCCCAATAATGGGAATAATGTTTTTAATATTCTGTACTGCATGGCTCTTGTAAGAGGCATTAAAATCGTCTAGTTAAGCTACTGTGACCTCCACGTCTCTTCCAAGGGGCATTGATATTGTCTTTTTATTCCACTGGGACCTCCACGTCTCTTCCAAGGGGCATTGATATTGTCTTTTTATTCCACTGTGACCTCCACGTCTCTTCCAAGGGGCATTAAAACCGTCTTGTTAAGCTACTGTGACCTCCACGTCTCTTCCAACGGGCATTAAAACTGTCTTGTTAAACCACTCTGAACTCCACGACTCTTCCAAGGGGCATTAAAATCGTCTTGTTAAGCTACTGTGACCTCCATTGATATACAGGCAATAAAAACTAAAAAATACCTGAGAGACGTTAGTGATTATCAAAATAATAAAGTGTATCGCTGGAAGTCTAAGATCAACAGAAATAGGCCCCACTCACAGTCGGCTTCAAGCCTTTCCACCGCCTCTGAAGAAGAATGTGACGGATCTTTTTTAGGAAAGCGGCTTTTGGGGACCGAAGAAAGTATATCAACCGGTCTAATTCAACATCTACAAACACCAGCGATGAAAAGAAAACATCATCCTTACAATTTCAGGATGAAAACGGCCAAACTAAAGAAAGTCTAAAGGTAATAAACCTATCACATTACATTCTATCTAAACCTCAAAAGGAAGTCCTCTCCAAAGGACTTTCCTTTTCCCCAGTAGACAAATACGACCATTTCACCACTATTAAAGACTTGGAACTATTCACCCGTAAGTTAATTTTCAAAAAATACTTCAAATCCCCATCTGATCAACTCTCCACAGCTATTGAAAGACAGGCTTTACGAGACCTGGAAGAATTGGCGCAGGAGAGTGAACCCATACAATCCACTGCGATGCCTGATCACTTATACCCACGATCAACAGCATTCCTCCCCTTGTCCACCTGTCCACAGGTCGACATATTTGTCAGACTAGTGAGAAATGACCTTTCCCGCCTTGGAGAGGGTATATGACAGGACAATCTTTCCCGTCCCCAAAGACAGGCTATTTTAGAATTACGACAGATAAAAGATGTGGTCATCAAAAGAGCGGACAAGGGGGGTAATGTAGTGATCTGGCCTTCAAAGGATTACGAAAAAGAGGCCTTTAAACAACTTAACAATAATGACTGCTATAAAAGACTGGACAGCATCCCTCTTCTAATATTTCAAAGGGAATTGACTCACTTACTGGATGATGGGGTTGAATCATCTGTGATCTCTGCAAAAATGAAGGGGGCTCTTTTGCCGGAATTTCCGGTAATTCCTACCTTTTACTTACTTCCTAAGGTTCACAAGGACCCCCTCTGCCCACCTGGTAGACCGATTGTCTCCGGCATGGGGGATCTTTGTGAACCTATATGCCAATTCGTGGATTTTTTCCTGCAACAATGTGTTGAAACTATCCCATCATTTGTAAAAGATACAACAGACGTTCTGAGGAAGCTTGACGGTATTATTCTGGAAACAGATATGTGGTTTGTTACGTGCAACGTGGAGTCCCTGTATACATCAATACAACATAATGATGGCATTACAGCGGCCAGATTTTTCCTAGAGATGACTAATTTTGAACCGGCACTTACGAAATTTATCTTGGTACTTTTAGAATTTATTCTAACGCATAATTTTTTTGTGTTCAAAGACCGACCCTTCCTACAGCTCCAGGGGACCGCGATGGGGGCGTCTTGTGCGCCTTCATACGCTAATCTCTTCCTGGGGCTGTGGGAGAGAGACACGGTCTTTGAAACACCCGGTCATGAATCAGTCGTCTCCTGGCTACGTTATATAGATGATGTGCTTTTCATTTGGCAGGGCTCCACGTCACAACTTGACAAATTTCTCCATCACCTGAACAATAATAAACTGAATATCAGGCTGACTTATAAATATAGTCAGTCTCATATTGACTTTCTCGACTTATCTATTAATAGAATGGAAGACGGGAGGATTAGCACAGATATCTACCGTAAGGAGACTTCTACCAACTCCTTACTACATTTTACTTCATCACACCCGCCAAAATTAAAAAGCTCAATCCCTATCGGCCAATATCTCAGAGCTCGTCGGATCTGTTCGAGCGACGACAGATTTAATAACCAGGCCCGTGATCTCTCTAAAAGATTTCTACATAGGGGCTACAAAATCCGAGATATTAACAAAGCATACATCAGAGCCAAAAACTCTGACAGACAAAATCTTCTTGCCATAAACCGTAAGCCAAAAGATAAGGAGCTTCTGGAAAATTCTTATCCCAGATTCATAACGACCTTCAACAATAATTGGGTAGATATAATGAAAATTCTGTCCAGACATTGGCCAGTGTTACTGACCGACAAAGATCTTAAAGGCCAACTCCCCAACCGACCTGCGTTGACCTGGCGTAAATGAAACACATTGAGCGACCTATTAACCAACAGCCATTATATCCCACCAAAAAGCTCGTTTATTTTTGGAAGTAAAGGCCCTCCCTGGGGTAGTTCCTCTTGTGGTAAGTGTTCGATATGCAGATTCCTCCCAAAAGTGTAAAATTTCTGCAATTCCAATGGAGAAAAGTCTTTTCGCATTGTCCACCACATTACGTGCAACACTGAAGTAGTCGTTTAGCACCTCACCTGCCCATGTGGATTAATCTATATAGGCATGACTACTAGGGCCTTAAAAGTACGGATACAAGAGCATATAAGAGACATTAACAATGCCTCCTTATGTACTGATCCGGAATTCCTCAAAACGATACCCAAGCATTTTCTAGAAAACCATAGAGGCAACCCACGAGGCCTAACAGTTCGGGGTATCGATCATGTATACATGGGCATAAGAGGTGGAAACATCAAAAAGAAGCTGCTTCAGAAAGAAACACGGTGGATCGTGCTTTTGGACACGATTTCTCAAAAGGGGCTTAATGATGTAGTTAGTTTCAAGTCTTTCTTGTAAAAAACGAAGTGCTGCGCTGTTTTAACAATTGACACCTTGTGTTTCCTTTTTTATCTTCAGACATCTTAGCCTTTGATTCGTATAGATTTTATCTCATTTCCTTTGTCTGACTCTATTCGGTTTAGATTTATAATGTCATGGCATGTGGAGGCATGGGCTGTCCGAAGGAGTTCCATCTACGTTTCAACTCATTAGAAGAGACGAGTCATGGACCACAACTACGTAACTGAATTTGACCAACATACCCCTGGACAGATGATCTCGATAATATCAGTACTATGACAAGTTTCATGTTTAAAATATAAACTTTTAGGATTTTTCCAATAGAAATATCTTTCTGAATGACTGTTGCATCTAACAATAGATGTGAAAACTCTGTCTATTATGGGGGAATCATCAGCCTTTTTATAGGGAGAAATTATGGGTGATATTTGGTCATTTACCTGTCTATTTGTGTTCTATATCTTACAATAGTGATTTATGACCCTTAACTCTGATCTACTCCTATGGTCATCTTTATGATATATATATATCCTGCAACTCCCTAGTCTTCATCTAGGTGGTTGCTTGGCTTGCCCTGAAAAATGGCAGTTATGAACTTTATAGTTAATGGACCTAATGCCCATCATTTGATTAATTACCATACTGTCTACATATGGGGGATATATCCTATATAGAACTATGTCTCCCATTTCTTTGAAGGGTATACAGCATACTCTAATTTTCTCTACATATGGCACTCCTTCACAACATCCCCATGCTGATGGAAGAGCAGCGCTTTGCGACGCAGTGAAATGGCCATTCCGTGCGTTCGCATGGTGCTGCATCTTTCATAGCTTCCACACCCCCTCTCACGACGGCCCCCTGACATTTCATATATCACAGCGCTAATTACCTCTGCGTGTGGGCGTCCTCGCTCCGGCGGCATCCTGAGTACACCGCGTTGCCACGGAGATGGAGGAGATTTGCTCCTCCTCGGCTGTAGGCGGCGCGTGTGTGTGCCTGCGTCATCGTTGGGGGCGGAGCCCTATCACGCGGAGGAATTTTATTTGCTGGACTTACATACATAAGGTGTCTCCCCTTCCCTGACAGCCACGCCTCCTGACGAAGCCATTTCCGTGCGAAACGCGCGTCGAGGCCACTGCACATCCCCAGCATCTCGCTTCTAGCTGCTCCAGACTCTGCTAACATGACCCAAGGTAATGTCAACCTGCTGACGCCACTCTCCCTGTTCCGCTGATGTGGGTGTTGTTACAACACAACAATAGAAAGTACCACTTAGTGTTATGCAGTTAACCCTTTCAACACCTTACATCCTACACAGGGGGAATTGTCATTTGCCATATGTCTCTTTGCCATAGGGTCTCACCAATGTGGATTTGAATCTGGACTAGGATTTTCACTTGATTATAATCTTGTACTACCTAGTTGGCAGCACAGACCTACATCTGTTACTTTTGCATGCTGAATTGGGGATGGTAGTCCCTTTGCAGGATTTTCATCATCTCATCCTGCTTTCTTCAGCTGTCCTCCCCCCTTCCCCTCCCTCCCCCCTTTTTATCCTCTTTTTTTCTCTCTATCCATATCATGGAATTGTGTAATAATACATAAATGTATATGTTTCAATAAAGTTTACATTTTATGATATAAATCCCTTTTGTGTCATTTTGGGACTATCAACAGATAGATCGAGGTGACTATTTGTTATATGAGGTTTACCTTTTCCTCATTTTCTGTAAACTCCTCTCTCCCAAAATGGGTCTTTTGTCGGTTTTACTGTGACCTCCATGTCTCTTCCAAGGTTCATTGATATTGTCTTTTTATTCCACTGGGACCTCCACTACTCTTCCAAGGGGCATTGATCTTGTCTTTTTATTCCACTGCGACTTCCACCACTCTTCCAAGAGGCATTGATATTGTCTTTTTATTCCACTGTAACCTCCACCACTCTTCCAAGGGGCATTGATATTGTCTTTTTATTCCACTGTAACCTCCACCACTCTTCCAAGGGGCATTGATATTGTCTTTTTATGCCAATGTGACCTCCAAGTCTCTTCAAAGGGTCATTGATATTGTCTTTTTATTCCACTGTAACCTCCACCACTCTTCCAAGGGGCATTGATATTGTCTTTTTATTCCACTGGGACTTCCATGTCTCTTCCAAGGGGAATTAAAACTGTCTTGTTACACCACTCTGAACTCCATGTCTCTTCCAAGGGGCATTAAAATCGTCTTGTTAAGCTACTGTGACCTCCACGTCTCTTCCAAGGGTCATTGATATTGTCTTTTTATTCCACTGGGACCTCTACCACTCTTCCAAGGGGCATTGATATTGTCTTTTTATTCCACTGTAACTTCCACCACTCTTCCAAGGGGCATTGATATTGTCTTTTTATTCCACTGGGACCTCCACCACTCTTCCAAGGGGCATTGATATTGTCTTTTTATTCCACTGGGACCTCCACATCTCTTCCAAGGGGCATTAAAATCGTCTTGTTAATCCACTTTGAACTCCAAGTCTCTTCCAAGGGGCATTAAAACCGTCTTGTTAAACAACTCTGAACTCCACAGCTCTTCCAAGGGGCATTGAAATGTTGTTTTTAATTACCTCTAACCTCAACGACTCTTCCAACGGGCATTGCATTTTCTCCTAATTTTAGTCAGCTTTTGCTTTTCAATGCATAGACGAACACTAAGGGAGACCCACTCCCAATAATGGGTAGAATGTTTTTAGTACGCTGTAATCCACGTATCTTTCAAGGGGCATTGCAGTTCCTCATAAATTTTGGAAAGCCTTCCATTCACTGCTTAGGCCAACAGTGTACAGGAGACCCAGTTGCTATAAATGGAAAAAACGGTTTAGTTAAGGCCCTCTTACCTCCATGTCACTTCCAAGGGGCATTGGAGTGCCTCAAAATTTTTGGTAGGCATTGCACTCACTGTATGCCCTATAACTGTGTTGCCGAACTGCTCCTTTTGGTAAAGAAACATATCCTACAAGACATGTGTGGATGACTGGCCTGCGAATGGTCCCTGTTCCTCCTGCTCTTTCTCCTTTGCCACCACCTCATCCATCATTCATCACCTGAAGCTTTGTTTTAACGGGAGTCATAGAACTGGGATAGTAGCAGGAAAACATCCAGCAATCCTCGGAGGAGGTAGGATATGCGCCAAAACGCTGACCACCTCAGGCCTAGCCGCTACTACATACATGCGCTTGCATTCCAAGGAACAGAAAGATAAGGAGATGGATGGCCTCATGATCAAGAATAATTTACTCGTTGTGTAGGAGGCCGACCACTGCTGCTTTCTACCTTCTGAACTTTGTGTTGAAGCCTGATTGACCCAGGACCCGCAATCCTCTCTGTTTGGAGGACGTGTTGCATCCCAGTGTCCAACTGTGTCCTGGCTTCCACAATATTAACCCAGTGTGAAGGCGTCAGTGAGATGGACCATCACTGGCCACATTCACTTGTCCACGTGTTTGTGGTTAGACTGTCCTTCAAATAGAGGCGGCTGGGGACTGTTCATGGACACCCAGCCGCCCCCAGGCGGCTCGGGACCGTGCGTGGACACCCAGCCGCCGGGTGGCTGGGGACTGAGTATGGATACCAGGCCGCCGAGGCAGCCATGACGTGGTGGCCAGATTCAGCCTCCACATGCCTAAAAGGCCCAATTTCAAGTGCAAGCAAGCAGTATGGTATTGCAGCCTGGGGGTGGGTGGGTGGCAGTCTGCATTCTAGCGCTTGCAATGCAAGGAATGGGGGAGGTACAATTGAACACTGCCCTGGGACAGGGACTTGAAAGGGGATAGGTGCAAATCTGCAACGACAGGTGCAGGGCGGGAGGCATCTTCGCATGTGCCATGAACAGGGGGTTGGTGTGCACACACTACAGTGGAATAGGCTGTCCTTCCCACTAAATGCACTGGGGAGGGCACATGTAATGTTTTGGTATGCACGCTTGTGTATAAGGCGCACCAGGACAAATAGGGGCGGCTGGGGATCGAGTATGGACACCCGGCCACCCCCTGGCGGCTGGGGACCGAGTGTGGACACCCGGCCGCCGGGCGGTTGGGGACTGAGTATGGATACCAGGCCGCCGACGCAGCCATGACATGGTGGCCGGCGTCTGCCTCCACAAGCCTAAAAGGCCTCATTTCAAGTGCAAGCAAGCTAGCAGTATGGTATTACAGCCTGGGGGTGGGTGGGTGGGTGGCAGGCTGCACACTTACGCTTGCATTCCAAGGAAACAAAGCAGATGCTAACTTCTATCATCATCATCATGCTCCTCATCTTGGCACTCTCAACTCCCCTGATGGAGAAGCCAGGGCCCACCGGAGGAGTCTGGTTGTCTGGTGGGCTCGTCCAATGCTGCCCTAAAGCAGGCCACGCTAAGAAAAGTGTGGGGAAGGTTACCGGGACAAATAGTGGCGGCTGGGGACTGAGTATGGAGACCTCGCTGCCGAAGCAGCCATGAGGTAGTGGCCAGCTTCGGCCTCCTCCAAACTAAAAGGCCTCATTTCAAGTGCAAGCTAGCAGTATAGTATGCAGCCTGCGGGTGGGTGGGTGGTTGGCTGCATATTTGCGCTTGCATTGCAAGGAATGGGGGAGGTACAATTGAACACTGCCCTGGGACAAGGACTTGCACGGGGATAGTTGCAAGTCTGCATCTTCTGATGCAGCAAGGATCACTTCTGATGGGCACACTTTTAGGCAGTGACATGGGTGTCAGAGATGCTTCCTGGTGTCTTCCCCATGCTGATCCCATGTCTTTTCAGCACTGTATGCATGTGTCACACAGCACATGGCCAGATAAGGTTGTAAAATGTTAAAAAGACATTTCCCGGTGAATGCATTTGTCTTGGTTGAAAGCAATACAAAAGTGCAAAAACGCATAAAAAATGCTACTTGTGAACATAGGCCAAGGTGTGGAGGAGTATTTTTGTTTTTAGTTATTTATTTTACCTTATACACAAATCTTTACCCTGGAAAGGATGTTCCTTAACATATTTCACAGGAAAACAGTTTCAGTTTCGTTTTTGAACGTTTTATTGTGAGCCCGTAAAAGTGGCTTAATACCTCTGACCAAGTTGTTGACAGCAGTGACCTGGGGGTCAGAAATGCTTCCTGGGGCGATCCCCATGCTGTCCCCATGTCATTTGAGCACTGTCACTATCCTTTTGGGCACTTTTTTAGGCTTTCTACAGACTGCCGGGGGTGCCGCCGCAAAAATGCTCAGGTCTACCATAGACTAACATTGGGCTCGTTGCTTGGGTCGAGCACCCGATTATCATGGTGAGCTCAGCCCGAGCTTCGAGCACCCAAGCATTTTAGTGCTCGCTCAACACTAATTAGATCCAATTATTTTTAATTTCGCAAGGGTACTTGTAAAAAATAGACCACAAAGTTTGTTGCGCAATTTCTCCTGAGCATGCAGATATCACATATGTGGGGGAAAAACACTGTTTGTGTGCATTCCAGGGTTCAGAAGGAAGAAGCACAGTTTGACTTTTTGAATGCAAAATTTTCTAGTACAATTAGCAAATGCTATGTTGCGTTTGGAAAGCCCCTGATGTGCCTAAACATTAGAAACCCCCCACAAGCGACACCATTTTGGAAACTAGACCCCCTAAGGAATCTAAATGTGTGCTGAGCACTAGTGATGAGCGAGCATTAAAATGCTCGGGTACTCGAGTGCTCGATCCGAGCAGCGAGCCCAATGTAAGTCTATGGGAAACTCGAGCATTTTGCCGGCGCCCCCCTTCCCCGGGGGTCTAAAAATGGCCAAAATCAATGGGAAATGTGCACAAATGAAATGGGAAGAGCATTGGGAAGACCCCTGGAAGCATTTCTGACTCCCAGGTTACTTCTGTAAACAATGTTGTCAGAGTAATATGCCACTTTTACCGACTCCCAATAAAACCTACAAAAATGAAAACAAAATGGATTGTCCAGAGAAAAATGTTAAGGAACATCCTTTCCAGGGTAATGACTTGTATATAATGCAAAATAAATAACCAAAAACAAAAATGCTCCTCCACACCTTGGCTATGTTCAGACATGGTGTTTTTGTAATTTTAACATTTTACTACCTTATCTGGCCATGTTGTGTGTGAAACATGATCAGACACATTCTGTTTCATTTGTGAAGGAGGGACTCTGAAATTCACAAAGCCTATTTTTATAGGGCCAGCAGTCAGCCATCACTATTTTTAGAGGACCATCAGCTGGCTATGCTTTGTTGTTCCCATTATTAAGGAGCTGATCTCCTGTAGTGTTACAGCATATGCAGCGACTGCAATGGCTGCCTAAATTTTTGACGCATCCCAATATCCCTTTTAAGAGACATAGAGGAGGGCCTAAGTAAACAGTTTTTCCCAATATACTTGCAATGACCATGCACTAAGTGCATGGGCTGAAAAACATTTACACTATTGTTAGAGAGCCATCAGCCAGCTATGTTTTGTTGTTCCCATTATGAAATGTAACATACCTGGCGGTGTCCTTGCATAGTGGTCCATCTCCCACTGTGCAAGAGCGCGCACTTGATTTCCAGTCCAGACTGCCACTCTGGCTTCTTTCCATTCTGTCTGCTTTGCTCTGCTTTGGCTGCTTAGGGCGACGCCCGCCAAACTTCCTGTTTCTTGTAGCTGCTGCAGACACACCCCTTATGCGTCCTCAGCCTATTGCTATCTGTCACCTGGTATTTAAACCAGCTCCTCCTTGGAATCCATGCCTGAGCATCTCGTTCTGTCAGTTGGCTTTTTGTCACTGATGTGCCAGGTCCTGTTTATGTTTCCTGCCTTGCGGTATCAGTTCCCGTGTCTGAACTGTGTCCTGTCTGTGCACTCTAGCCAGCTGTCTTTCTGCCTTTCCTGGAGGCTGTATTTCCAGGCCCGTGTGAACACGCTCCTAGCCTGTTCGTTTCTGCCTCTGGGGGCCGCATACCCAGACTCGCTCCTGTATCTCGCTTCAGTAACTGTTTTTGTCTGAACTGTCTTCTAGCTTTTTACCTGTTTTGTCTTTATGTCCGTTTGCTCCCTTTTTCTGCAGTGTCTGAACCAGCACTTGGCTTTACCTAGGCTCGTTCCTGCATTTTGTTGCAGTAACTGTTCTTGTCTGAACTGTCTCCTAGCTTCTTACCTGTTTTGTCTTTATGTCCGTTTGCTCCCTTTTTCTGTAGAGTCTGAACCTGCACCTAACTTCTACTCGTTGTCATTTTATTTCCGTTTGTGAGTTAGAGTCCTTTCGCTACTTCTTTGCAAGTACCTTGTGTGTATCTGGTTTTGCCTTTCTTTTCCAGTCTGTTCCGTGTGAACAGAGCCCTGTCCCCTTTGCTTTGTCTTTGTTTACCGCTTCGGCGATTTATCTCTGTCCTGTCTTACTAACCGCTCTGGTGGTTCCTGCCCGCACAGCTTTGTCCACCGCACTTGCGGTTTCGCTTTGCTCAGCCTTGTCTACCACGTCTGCGGTTTCGCTCTGCTCAGCCTTGTCCACCACGTCTGCGGTTTTGCTCTGCTCAGCCTTGTCTACCACGTCTGCGGTTTCGCTCTGCTCAACCTTGTCCACAGCGTCTGCGGTTTTGCTCTGCTCGGCCTTGTCTATCGCACCTGCGGTTTCGATTTGCTCTGCTTGATTACCGCTTCTGCGGCTCTGAACCCGTCTCCCAGTCTGTACTGGACCCTACCCAGCCTGCGCTCTAGCCTGCCTGTTCCTGTATTCCCTGTTGTGGGTCAACAGCCGTGTCCGGGGTCTGACCTAGAGTAGCACCTGGTCCCTCTGCCCAGTTCCTCCCTGGTGCACTGGCGTCGTATGCCATCGTGCGACCTTGGTCGGATCGGGCAGATACTTAGTTACGCCCCTCCAGGCACTCTCCGGTTCATGGCACAGTGGAATCACTAATCACACACACGCCAGTCAGTCCGGGCGTGTGCATTACATGAAAGAGTGGGTGTCATATTCTGCTATTGCCTATGCAGTGACTGCAAGGGCTACCAAAAATTTTGAAGCACCCCAATAGCCATTTGAAGAGACATATAGGAGGGCCTCAGTAAAAAGAAATGTTCCCATTATAAAAAGAGTGGGTCTCCTATAGTGGTAATGCCCTTGCAGTGACTGCAAGGGCTTCCTAAATTTGGCAAAAAACCCAATATCAATTTGAAGACACATAGAGGTGGGCATCAGTAACGACATGTTCCCATTAGAAAGAAGCGGTTCTGCTATACAGTTATTGCGTATGCAGTGAGTACAATGGCTGAGTAAATTTGGGAAAATCCCAATACCAATTTGAAGGCACAAAGAGGTGGGACTCCGTAACAACATGTTTTGTCTCAGGAGAACAAGGAGGGGGTTCATCCCTGTCCTTTTTTTTCGAAAAAATTTTCTGAAACCGAACTTAATTACGATGTTGGTAATCGGGAATTGCTGGCTATCAAACTCGCATTTGAACATTGGCGTCATTTCTTGGAAGGTGCTAAATTTCCCATTCAGGTTTTCACTGATCATAAGAATCTGATCTATCTAGATGCTGCCAAGCTCTTGAATGCCCGTCAGGCTAGGTGGCACTTTTTTTTTCGCGGTTTAATTTTTCTGTTACTTACATTCCGGGTACTAAGAATGTTAAAGCTGATGCTTTATCTTGCAGCTTTTCTCCCATGGTTGGTACCGAGGAGAAGGAGAGCATTTTACAGGAAGGAGTTGTGATAGCAGCATTGGACTCCGTTTTGGAAGATGGGATTCTGAAAGCCCAGGAGGATGCCCCATCTAACACTCCCCATGGGAGGTTGTTTGTACCTAGAACCTTTAGGAGAGAGTTGTTTGTGGAGTATCATGAGTCTCGGTTGGCAGGTCATCCAGGAATTTCTGAGACTAAGAGACTGGTAGGTCGCAGTTTTTGGTGGCCTGGGTGGCAGAAGGAAATCATTAAATGGGTGTGTCAATGTACGGCGTGTGCTAGGTCAAAGGCTTCACATGCTCCTGCTGCGGGGTTGCTTTGCCCTGTGGAGATTCATAGTGCACCTTGGACGCATCTTGCAATGGATTTTATTACTGCTCTTCTGTGTCCGCGGGTTTCACTGTCATTTGGGTGGTCGTGGACCGTTTTAGCAAGCTGTGTCACTTGGCTCCTTTCATTAAACTACCCTGCGCTAAGACACTCGCTAAGGCTTTTGTCAAGAAAATTGTCAGACTCCATGGCGCTCCCACCGACATTGTTTCTGATAGGGGACCTCAGTTTGTGGCTCGTTTTTGGCGTGCTTTTTGTGACAGGTTGGGAGTCCATTTGTCATTTTCATCTGGGTATCATCCTGAGTCTAATGGACAGACAGAAAGAAAGAACCAGGATGTTGAGCAGTTTTTGTGTTGTTTTGTGGCAGACAATCAAGAGGGGTGGTCTGAGTTTCTCCCACTTGCTGAATTTGCTCTTAACAACCATACATCCTCTTCTGTTGGTTGTTCTCCGTTTTTTTGTTGTACTGGGAGACATCCGTCGCTTGCTTCGTTCTCCAAATTGGTGTCGGCTGTGCCGGAGGAGGAGAATTTTTCCGATGATTTGGAGAAAGTTTGGACTGATGTACGTTGTAACCTTCAAGAGGCTAACAAAAAGTCTAAGAAGTATTTTAACAGGAAGAGGTTTTGTTTACGGTTGGTGACATGGTTTGGTTGTCCTCAAAGAATCTGCGGTTGAGGATTCCTTCTAAGAAATTGGGTCTGAAGTTTGTGAGACCATTTAAGGTGCTTCAGGTGGTTAATCAGTCTGCTGTTGGGTTGGAGGTTCCCTCCTACTGGAAGATTAATCCGGTGTTTCATGTTTCCTTATGTATAATCTGAGTAAATACTTTCTATGCAAGTGGCACCGAGTCAATGGCGAAGATGGAAATAGGTACAGAAAGCAAGACCATGAGTTTTCACAAACTCAGCACCAACCAAGCTTGCTCTGGCTCCACTGTCAACAAACACTGAAATTTTCTGGGTTTTGTTCTATAGCGCCACCTATGCTGTCAGTATAAACCGGGAACTGCAGGATAGCAACAAATGCACCCCTGGTTTATCCAACTCCATACTACCAAGAGTTAATCGAGTCTCGTTTTTTTAAGAATTGAAGGACAAGTCTCAAGAAAATGTCCCTATCTATCAAGACATATGGCCAACGACATGGCAGCCTCCAAGGACTGAGGGGTTTCATATACTGCCAAGGTATCTTTCAACCTTTCAGTAAGACTCTCACAAAAATGACTTCTAAGGGCTGAGTCATTCCATTTGGAATTCATTGCTCTACGGAATTCAGAACTGTACGACTCCACTGCCTGATTCCTCTACTGAAAGTGACGTAGCCTAGACTCGGCCAAGGTGACTCAGTCAGTTTCATCATACATGAGGGCCAGAGCCTCAAAGAACCCTTCCACAGACTGGAGACAAGCCGAATCCTGTGGTAAAGAAAATGCCAACAACTGAGGATCTCCCTGCAGTAGAGAGATCACAATTCCAACCCGCTGCTCCTCATTTCCGGAGGAATAAGGACGAAGTTTAAAATACAGTTTGCAGGCCTCCTTGAATTAAAAAAACTTGCCCCTACCTCCTGAAAACCTGTCCGGGAGGGCAACTTTGGGTTCAGGCTGGGTAGGAATACCTACAGAGACCCCCACATTGGCAACCTGTAGCCGCTGCTGAACCTCACAGTGGAGGTCACTCACCTCTGCGAGCTCTGCAACTGAAACCATACCAAGTGGAAAGGAAAAGAAAATCACACCCAAAAAAACACACCCAAATTAAAAAAACAGTGTTAGTTTATTTTCCTTTTCAAAATGTGCTCGGCCTGCGATATTGTCACGCAAGGTGAGGGTAAGACTTAATGGAACACAAAGGGAAGAGGGAGAGGGAGCCCAGACTGTAGGAAAGGGGGGAATGTAGACCTCCTAGGCTGATCCAGTATCACCCTGTCTTCACTAACGTCCCTATATTGGCTCTTCATCAATCGCCAGACGCGAAACTTGTCCTGTCTTTCCCTGGCATTTGGCCCTGGGAGGGGGATGAGCGCTAGTCGATCCCCACTAACCACTAAAGACAACTAGGGGGAACAAATAAGGGAAGATAACTTAGCTTTTAGTCGACCTCAGAGTGATGAACACCAATCCTCATAGCTCCATAGAGGATGAAGTAATTCACTTGTTCGAGCCTTCACAAAGGGTAGTGTTTCGGGGACGTGAGTTTCACCGGCACCTCCTTCTAGCAAACTGCAGGTATTTATACACCCAGGCCAGGGTGTTAATTAGCCAGAGGAAGGTAGCCACTGGGTCCTAGAGAGACAGCCTCTAATAAGGTGTTTGTAATGCCACACATAGAGATCTCCTGCAACAAACTGCATGGTGACTGTCTGTCATTTCTGACACACCCATGACAGGTAGTTGCGAGTGTACAATGACAGGTGCAGGACAGGAGGCATCTTTGCATGCGCCATAGACAGGGAATTGTCATGCATGTACGGTAGCAGAAGAAGCAGTGATGTCACCCACAGACAGTTTCTGGACCCTGATGTTCAGCCCACTTAGTCGGGTGCTTTGCTGCCAAGTGCCTGATCATGCTTGTGGTGGTCAGGCTGCTAGTTTTGCTACTCTTATGGATGCTGGCCTGGCAGGTGGTGCAAATGGCCTTTTTGGGGTTATCTGCAGAGTCTTTAAAAAACAATCAGACTCGAGAATACCTAACAGTTGTACTGGCAACTTCCGTCGTGTTGGTGTTCAGGGGAATGGTTGCCCACCTTGTGTTGATGGCCACGACACTGCTTCTTCCTGCCTGTTGTGGTTCTACACCTCCTTCCCCCTGTGTGCTGTTGTCCTTGCTCTGCATGTCACCTTGTCATTTTGTGTCAGTGACTTCATTGTCCACCACCTCATCTTCCACTTCTGCACCCTAGTCCTCCTCCTGACGTTCTGGCAATTGTGTCTCATCATCATCCAACTCTTGCGACAGTAATTGCACTTTCCCACCATTGCCTTCATGTGACTGTGGCTGCTCAATTGTTTGGGCATCATACATAAGTTCTCCTCTTACCCTGGTTGAAGCTGGCTGGGCGAGAGGCCCACATCTATAATTGGAAAAGTTAACAGCTCTTCGGAGTGTCTAAGTGTGGAAACGGTTGTCTCTGGGCACTCGGCATGGTGGGAGGAAGGAGGATCAGGGTGAGGAATATGCGGTCCAGATTCACGGCTACTGAGACTTCACCGTGTGGAAGACAGGGTGGTGGTGGCAAAGTGACTGGAAGCATTATCTGCTATCCAACCAACAACCTTTTGACACTGCTCTGGGTTCAATAGTGGTGTCCTGTGGTTCCCTAGCAAATGGGACAAGATGTGGGTGTTTGTTGTGGCACAATTTCAGCTTGCCCACGGCCTCGGCCTCTACAAGCACCATCACGTCCCCGTCCCTTGCCATGTGCCTTGCCCATTTTAAATGGAGGACAATATATTCCACATTCACTACAAATGGCTGAATTTTAACTGCAGTTATGTGATACATGTGACGGACATCCACGGTTTTAAATAGCGGCCCTGTAGTTTACTATTCGAGGCAGCGACCTTGTGTGAATAGCTTCACTGACACACTGCTACAAACTCTAAATGGAGGATAATATTTTCCACGTTCACTACAAATGACTGGATCTGAACCGCAGTTATATGTGATACGTCTGTCGGACACCCACGGTTTTAAATAGCAGCCCTGTAGTTTACTATTCTTAGCAGCCACCTCGTGTGAATAGCTTCACTGACACACTGATGCAAAACTCTAAATAGAGGACAATATTTTCCACATTCACTAAAAGTGGGATCACGTCTGATGATGGAAATGATCTGGCTGCATTCTGCAGTGCTAACAGGCAAATAGAGTACTAAAATGGTGTACTCTGTATTGATTTTTAAGCAAATAATCAGGATTAAGATAAAAAAATTAGCCCTGGCCCCTGATATCTGGGGCTATGTCTACGGATATCTGTAAAAGCAGGAGCAGACAGAATGTGCAATTGAACCTCTTGTGCTGTATACACTGCCACAAACCCTGCCTGCCTAACTCCTGCTATCACCAATGAATATATGCAGCTGGATTAGTCCTCAGAAGGACTGTTAGTTCAGATGGATACAGTATATAGATATGTTGTGGAATGAATACCTATACTAACTAATAAACAAGCAAATCTCTCCCTCACTCAGCAGCAGCTCTCCCTACTCTGCCTGTTTCCGGGTTACACTGTGACGAGCATAGGGGCAACCGAGTCTTATATAGACCCAATGACGCTAACTGACCAGCCAATCACTGTAATGTCACAACCAACATGGCTACGACATTACAGTGCGTGGCAGGCAATCCCTGCATGTTCATTGACTCTTTAAAGAGCACCAAACATGCACGGCGGGGACCCAAGCCCTCCCTCGAGCAATCCAGAAATACTCAGCAAGCATGTCAAGCATAATGATGCTTGGGCGAGTACCGAGCAGTGGCGAGCAGGCTTGCTCATCACAAGTGAGCACCATGAACCCTCTGGTGCTTCGCAGAAGTTTACAACATTGAGCCGTGAAAATAAAAATTTCACATATTTCCCACAAAAACATTTTTTTTAGCCCCACATTTTGCATTTTCATAAAGTTATCTGGAGAAATTGCACCAAACCTTTTGTTGTGCAAGTTCTCCTGACTACGCCAATATACAATATGTGGAGAAAAACTACTGTTTGGGCACACAGCAAGGATTGGAAGGGAAGGAGCGCCATTTGACTAGTGGGACAGTTATATAGGTCACGTCATTCTGGATGCGGCAATACCGAATATGTGTACGTTTTTTTGTTTTTTTTTGTTTGTTTTGTTTTTTATAATAATATTTATTTATGGGTAAAGTATATTTTTATTTTTTTGGGATTATTTCTTCATTTTTTTTTTATTTTTATATATTTTTTTTTTTAACTTTCTGACACTTTTTTAACTTTTACACTTTGTCCCACTATGAGACTTTTATTTTTTTGCAGGCTGATCGCTTGCATAGCAAAGGGGTGCATGATTTGTGTGACACATTTTGGTGCCATTTTTACCCATTTCCCAGTGTGAAAATGTAAAATCTGGCCCTAAAAAAACTTTGGTGATAAAAAATGTAATTATTCCTTCTTCACCAACCAATTGTGTAAAATTCTGTGAAGAACATGTGGTGTCAACATGCTCACTGCACCCCTAAATGAATTCATTGAGAGGTGTAGTTACTTAAATGGGGTCTCTTATATGGAGTTCTGCTGTTTTTACATCTTAGGGGCTGTGCCAATGTGACATGGCACCGTCAAACTAACCCAGTAAAATATGAAATCAGATATAATGCTTCTTCCCTTCTGAGCTTTGCACTGTGCCTCCAAATTAGTTTTTGACCACATATGGGTTATCTGTGTACTCTGGAGAAATTGCAGAACAAAATTTTGGTTTCATTTTCTCTTGTTACTCTTATGAAAATAAAAAATTGGTGCCAAAAAAGCATTTTTGTGTAAAATTTTTATTTTCACTGCTCAATGTTATAAACTTCTGAGAAACCCCCCGGGGTTCAAGGTGCTCACCACACATCTAGATAAGTTGCCTGAGGGGTCTAGTTTCCAAACTCGGGTCAGTTTTGGGTGGTTTACACTGTTTAGTCACATCAGAGACTCTCCAAACGCGACATGGCGTCCGCTAATTATTCAAGCAAATTTTACATTCAAAAAGTCAAATGGCGCTCCTTCCCTTCCGAGCCCTGCTGTGTGCCCTAACAGTGGTTTTCCATCACATATGGGATATCAGCGTGCTCAGGAGAAATTGCACAACAAATTTTGTGGCCCATTTTTTCTTACATTTTTGTGAGAAAAAGTTAAATGTTCATTGTAGTGATGGGCGAGCACTAAAATGCTCGGGTGCTCGATGCTCGGGTCGAGCAAATTGGGATGCTCGGGTGCTCGTCTCGAGCAACAAGCCCAATGTAAGTCTATGGGAAACTCGAGCATTTTTCAGGTGGCTCCCCCTGGTGGTCTGCAGAGGCCTAAAAATTTCCCAAATCGATGGGAACAGTGCTCAAATGTCATGGGAACAGCATGAGGAAGACCCCTGGAAGCATTTTTGACACCCAGGTCACTGCTGTCAACAACTTTGTCAGAGGTATTACGGCACTTTTACGGACTCACAATAAAACATACAAAAACTAAGCCAAAATGGATTTTCAAGGGAAATATATTAAGGAACATCCTTTCCAGGGTAATGACTTGTATATAAGGCAAAATAAATAATAAAAAACAAAAATACTCCTCCACACCTTGGGGTATGTTCACACGTAGCATTTTTGATGCGTTTTTGCACTTTTGCATTGCTTTCAACCATGACAAATGCATTCACTGGGAAATGTCATTTTAACATTTTACAACCTTATCTGGCCATGTGGTGTGTGAGACATGATTAGACACATCCTGTTTCATTTATGAAATAGGGACTCCGATTAGAGGAGGGCCTCCTGACAACAATGTTCCCATTAATAGGAAGTGGGTCTCCCTTTGTGTTTGCCTATGTAGTGAATACAAGGTTTGCCAAAAATTGGGAGGCACTCCAATGCACCTTGGAAGAGACGTGGAGGTCAGAGGGCCTCCTGAAAACAATGTTTTCATTATTAGGAAGTGGGTCTCCCATTGTGTTTGCCTATGCAGTGAATGCAAGGGCTGCAAAAAATTGGGAGGCACTCCAATGCACCTTGGAATACATGGAGGAGGGCCTCATAAAAAAATGTTCCGATTAGAAAGGAGCGGGTCTCCTATACTTGTAATGCCCATGCACTAAGTGTATGGGCTGACAAACATTTATCCCTGGGGGGTATACATGAACATGCTGTATAAAATAAAAAAAAATTACGGGCATCATAAACACCCTTTAAAAAAATTATGTGGGTGTTGAATCACGGAACACGGTCACCCTGGTTATATAGTGGTGGAGGATGAGGATGAGGTGAAGGAGGAGGACAAGAGCAAATAGCCAAAATCAGGAAGCCTATACCCATGTGTGGGTGTGAAAGGGTGCATGGGAATACTCCTCCCAAAAAAAAGACACTGGATTTGAGTTTGTTATGCTGCTATCATTCGGTGGTGTTGAGAAGTCTGGCCCAATCCAGCCCTTGTTCATTTTTATAAGAGTCAGCCTGTCAGCATTTTCAGTTGATAGGCGGATGTGCTTATCAGTTATAATTCCACCAGCGATATTAAAAACCCGCTCTGATAAAACGCTAACAGCAGGGCAAGTCAGGACCTCCAAGTTCATTCCATGTGTCCAGCTTGGATACTCAATAATTATAAGGCACAGAGGAATCACGGAGGACGTTGGTAAGGTCAGCAAGGTACTCCCTCAGCATCTTCCCAAACTTTGCACTCCTTGTGAGAGTTCCCCATGCCTCAGGACCTGTGCAATGGGAGGGGCTGAGGAAATTCTCCCAGAACTTTGACAGTGTTCCCTTGCCTGTGGCTGGTTTGGAGTTGTGTCTCTCTCGGTTGTACTCCTTGGTTGTCCAACGAACTGTGACCTCTGCCAGCAGCGTTTTCAGATGGGAATTTTTTTAATAGTTCCACAACAAGGGTCTTCTGGTATTGCCCAATTTTTGTAGACCGGTCCGCCTCAGGAATAAGATACAAAGTTCTCCTTGTAGCATGGGTCTAGAAGTGTCAGCAACCAGTAATGACTATCTCTAAAAATTTTGAGAACACGAGGGTCACTGAAAAGGCAGTGTAGCATAAACTCAGCTATGCAAGCCAGACTGCTAACAGGCAAGACTTCCGTGTCCTCACCAAGAGGACGGCTGACCATGCTCTCCTCCTCCTTCTCCTCCCTGTCCTCAGTCCATCCATGCTGAATAGACGGTATCATAGTTGTGCAGGTAGTACCTTCTATAGCCCATGAAACTAGCTCCTTTTTTTTCCTCCTCATCCTCTTCCTCATTGTCACCCAATCCATGTTGGGATGAGATGAGGCTGGGCTGTTTGTAATCATCCTGTATGGTTCCTTGCACCATCTCATCGTGCTCCGCCTGCAATGCATCCTCTTTGATTGTGAGCAGAGAGAGTTTCAGAAGACAGAGAAGTGGGATGGTGATGCTGATTATGGTGTCATCGCCTCTCACCATATTGGTGGAGTCCTCAAAGTTTTGGAGGATGGTACAGATGTCTTACATCCGCGTCAACTCCTGTGGTCTTGTGTGGAGTCTGAACTGAATACTGACGGCCTTGTTGATGCTGGTAGTCAACAACTGCCTTCTTCTGCGCACAAATCCTTCCCAACATCTGCAGTGTAGAGTTCCAACGCGTGGGGACATCACACACCAGTCGGCGAGCTGGCAGCTGCAAACGCTGCTGAAGCACGGCAAGGGCGGCTGAAGCTGCAGCTGACTTTTTAAAATGGGCATACAGGTAGCGTACTTTGACAAGCAGATCCGGCAGCTCCGGGTAGCTTTTGAGAAACCGCTGAATCACGAAGTTAAGCACATGGGCCAGGCATGGTGCATGTGTGAGCTCGCCTTGCCTCAGAGCCGCCACCAGGTTCCGGCCATTGTCACACACGACCATGCCTGGCTGTTGTTAGAACCCTCCTGTTAGTTTTTTTCTATTTTGTGGTCACGTGACCTGCTGCCTATTTATTCCAGCTCCGCCCTTCTGGCTTTGCTGGACTTCAGTGTTACTTTGACTCTTAATCTAGCCAGGTGCTTTGTACCTATCTCTATAGTTTGCTTGGTCCTTGGACCTCTAAGTATTTTTGTTTGTTTGTCTTTTTGCTCCGCTACAACTTCTGCTAGGAGGTGTCCAATTTTGTCACAGTCCTTAGTACTTATAGGGACCCCTCCCTTATATCTATAGGTCTGCGTTCAGACTAGCTGAGGACGAAAGCGGGCCTGTTCACAAGGAACAGGTTGCCAGCTGCATCGTAGGGAATCAGCTTAGTCCTATTGTAGGAACAGTTTTCCTATCTTACCTTGTAGCAGATCATAACAGTAAGTCCAGCCCAAAATCAAAGAAAAAAAGGAAAAATCCTGGGGAACGAGATCTGGTGATCAACGTGGTGTCAGTTCAGGAATTGGCTCAACGCCTACAGGGATTGTCTCTTGAGGTGGCCGAGCTCCAGCAACACGTGAGTAGCTGTCCTGGAGTGCATTTTGGTGAACCGAAGGTAGAACTGCCTGATTTTTTTTATGGTAAACAACAAGATTTTTTTTCCTTTAAAAATGCTTGTTTATTATATTTTCGTTTAAGACCCAGGTCCTCTGGGAATGAATCACAGCGCATTGGGTTTATCATGTCACTTTTGCACAAGGAACCACAGGGATGGGCCTTTTCTCTCCAACCTAATGATCCGTGTTTTAGATCTGTGGAAGATTTTTTTTTTACTATGGGGTTGTTGTATGACGATCCTGATCGAGTCTCTTCTGCTGAGACACAACTGAGACATTTAAAGCAGGGGTCAGGTGATGTTGAAAATTATTGTACACACTTCAGAAGGTGGTCTTCTGAAGTGAGATGGAATGATTCAGCGTTAAAATGTTTGTTTCTTGCTGGTCTAAGTGAAAGGGTTAAGGATCTTCTAATTGCTTTCCCTGCACCTGGAAACTTGCAAGAAGCCATGCAATTAGCTATACGGGTGGACAGGAGACTGTGTGCCAGGTTTAATGAGGAGAAAACTCCTGCTATGGCAGCTCCTAGTCATCAGAGGGTCTGCTCGGACGACGGAGAACTGATGGAGATTGGGGCGATGCCACTCCACTCTCAGGAAAAAGACCGCAGGTTTTCCAAGGGATCGTGTTTTTACTGTGGTAAATCTGACCATTTTGTTAAGAACTGTGAGCTTCTGTTAAACAAAGGAAAAAAAAGGTCAGTTACGCCCGTATTGCTTGTTTAAACACTAAGGGAGTATTTCTTTCAGGGAGTACCTCATTACAGGAGGAGTTGATTGAATTTCAGGCATTTGTGGATTGTGGTTCTACACTGAATGTGATTGATAAGGGATTTTTGGAAAAACTTAAATTGGAACCTAAACCTTTGTCATCTCCTATTTCTGTGGTTGCTGTTGATAACACTCCTTTGAAATGTGTTACTCACAAGGTTTTTGAATTTCCCCTCACTATTAATGGTATTCACCAAGAGAACTTGGATTTAGTGGTATTAAATAATTTACCTTCTCCAGTAGTGTTAGGTTTGCCTTGGTTAAAACTGCACAATCCTTTACTGGACTGGTCTACTAATGAGATTAAATCTTGGAGTCCTAAGTGTTATGATAAATGTTGTAACGGTCGCATTGCTGCTGTGGAAAGAGTGGAATTACCTGTACCTATTCAGGATTTTTGGAAGGTTTTTTCAGAGGAAGAGTCGCAAATTCTACCTCCTCATAGGGACTATGATTGCACCATTGAGTTTGTTCCTGGAGCTACTCTTCCCAAGAGTCGCTTATTTAATCTTAGTATCCCTGAAAGAAAAGCCTTGGAGGTATACATACAGATGAGCTTGGCTGCTGGTCACATTAGACCTTCTAAGTCACCTGTGGCTGTTGGATTTTTTTTTGTAAAAAAAAAAAAGACGGTGGTTTACGTCCATGTCTGGACTTTCGCGAAATTAATAAAATTACCGTACACAATTCCTACCCACTGCCGTTAATTCCTGACTTGTTTAACCAGTTAGTGGGGGCCAAGTGGTTCTCTAAAATTGATTTCCGGGGGGCATACAATTTTTTTGCGAATGAAGGAGGGTGATGAATGGAAGACTGCTTTTAACACTCCGGTGGGTCATTTTGAGAATCTGGTTATGCGTTTTGGTCTTACCAATGCACCAGCATCTTTTCAGAACCTTATTAATGACATCCTGAGACCTTTGATTGGTAAGAATGTGGTGGTGTATTTGGATGACATTTTGATTTATTCGCCAGATCTGGAGTCTCATTGGCAGAGCGTACGTGAGATATTGCAGTTATTAAGTGACAATTCACTTTTTGCTAAGCTGGAGAAAGTTGAGTTCGCTGTGCAGAGAATTAGTTTTTTGGGCTACATTATCTCCAGCGAGGGCTTTGAGATGGACACGGTGAAGGTTCAGGCTGTGCAGGAATGGCCTAGGCCTATTGGTTTAAAATCGATACAGAGATTTTTGGGTTTCGCCAATTATTACAGAAAATTCATTAAGAATTTTTCTATAATTGTAATGCCGCTGACCGATCTCTCCAGGAAAGGTGCGAATACGGTCCAGTGGACTACTGAGGCCATTAAAGCTTTTGTGTATCTCAAGGAGAGGTTCAGTTCTGCCCCCATCCTTATGCAGTCTGATGAGACCAAGCCTTTTTTGGTCGAGGTTGATGCTTCTTCGGTGGGGGTCGGTGTGGTTTTGTCTCAGGAGAACAAGGAGGGGGTTCATCCCTGTCCTTTTTTTTCGAAAAAATTTTCTGAAACCGAACTTAATTACGATGTTGGTAATCGGGAATTGCTGGCTATCAAACTCGCATTTGAACATTGGCGTCATTTCTTGGAAGGTGCTAAATTTCCCATTCAGGTTTTCACTGATCATAAGAATCTGATCTATCTAGATGCTGCCAAGCTCTTGAATGCCCGTCAGGCTAGGTGGGCAGTTTTTTTTTCGCGGTTTAATTTTTCTGTTACTTACATCCCGGGTACTAAGAATGTTAAAGCTGATGCTTTATCTTGCAGCTTTTCTCCCATGGTTGGTACCGAGGAGAAAGGAGTTCCTTTACAGGAAGGAGTTGTGATAGCAGCATTGGACTCCATTTTGGAAGATGGGATTCTGAAAGCCCAGGAGGATGCCCCATCTAACACTCCCCAAGGGAGGTTGTTTGTACCTAGAACCTTTAGGAGAGAGTTGTTTGTGGAGTATCATGAGTCTCCGTTGGCAGGTCATCCAGGAATTTCTGAGACTAAGAGACTGGTAGGTCGCAGTTTTTGGTGGCCTGGGTGGCAGAAGGAAATCATTAAATGGGTGCGTCAATGTACGGCGTGTGCTAGGTCAAAGGCTTCACATGCTCCTGCTGCGGGGTTGCTTTGCCCTGTGGAGATTCATAGTGCACCTTGGACGCATCTTGCAATGGATTTTATTACTGCTCTTCTGTGTCCGCGTGTTTCACTGTCATTTGGGTGGTCGTGGACTGTTTTAGCAAGATGTGTCACTTGGTTCCTTTCATTAAACTACCCTGCGCTAAGACACTCGCTAAGGCTTTTGTCAAGAAAATTGTCAGACTCCATGGCGCTCCCACCGACATTGTTTCTGATAGGGGACCTCAGTTTGTAGCTCGTTTTTGGAGTGCCTTTTGTGACAGGTTGGGAGTCCATTTGTCATTTTCATCTGGGTATCATCCTGAGTCTAATGGACAGACAGAAAGAAAGAACCAATATGTTGAGCAGTTTTTGCGTTGTTTTGTGGCAGACAATCAAGAGGGGTGGTCTGAGTTTCTCCCACTTGCTGAATTTGCTCTTAACAACCATACATCCTCTTCTGTTGGTTGTTCTCCGTTTTTTTGTTGTACTGGGAGACATCCGTCGTTTGGTTCGTTCTCCAAATTGGTGTCGGCTGTGCCGGAGGAGGAGAATTTTTCCGATGATTTGGAGAGAGTTTGGACTGATGTACGTTGTAACCTTCAAGAGGCTAACAAAAAGTCTAAGAAGTATTTTAACAGGAAGAGGTTTTGTTTACGGTTGGTGACATGGTTTGGTTGTCCTCAAAGAATCTGCGGTTGAGGATTCCTTCTAAGAAATTGGGTCCGAAGTTTGTGAGACCATTTAAGGTGCTTCAGGTGGTTAACCAGTCTGCTGTTAGGTTGGAGGTTCCCTCCTCCTGGAAGATTAGTCCGGTGTTTCATGTTTCCTTATGTACAATCTGAGTAAATACTTTCTATGCAAGTGGCACCGAGTCAATGGCGAAGATGGAAATAGGTACAGAAAGCAAGACCATGAGTTTTCACAAACTCAGCACCAACCAAGCTTTCTCTGGCTCCACTGTCAACAAACACTGAAATTTTCTGGGTTTTGTTCTATAGCGCCACCTATGCTGTCAGTATAAACCGGGAACTGCAGAATAGCAACAAATGCACGCCTGGTTTATCCAACTCCATACTACCAAGAGTTAATCGAGTCTCCTTTTTTTAGGAATTGAAGGACAAGTCTCAACAAAATGTCCCTATCTATCAAGACATATGGCCAACGACATGGCAGCCTCCAAGGACTGAGGGGTTTCATATACTGCCAAGGTATCTTTCAACCTTTCAGTAAGACTCTCACAAAAATGACTTCTAAGGGCTGAGTCATTCCATTTGGAATTCATTGCTGTACGGAATTCAGAACAGTACGACTCCACTGCCTGATTCCTCTACTGAAAGTGACGTAGTCTAGACTCGGCCAAGGTGACTCAGTCAGGGTCATCATAGATGAGGGCCAGAGCCTCAAAGAACCCTTCCACAGACTGGAGACAAGCCAAATCCTGTGGTAAAGAAAATGCCAACAACTGAGGATCTCCCTGCAGTAGAGAGATCACAATTCCAACCCGCTGCTCCTCATTTCCGGAGTAATAAGGACGAAGTTTAAAATACAGTTTGCAGGCCTGCTTGAATTAAAAAAACTTGCCCCTACCTCCTGAAAACCTGTCCGGGAGGGCAACTTTGGGTTCAGGCTGGGTAGGAATACCTACAGAGACCCCCACATTGGCAACCTGTAGCCGCTTCTGAACCTCACAGTGGAGGTCACTCACCTCCAGAGACAGACTGCGCAGCCGCTCTGCGAGCTCTGCAACTGAAAGCATACCAAGTGGAAAGGAAAAGAAAATCACACCCAAAAAAACACACCCAAATTAAAAAAACAGTGTTAGTTTATTTTCCTTTTCAAAATGTGCTCGGCCTGCGATAATGTCACGCAAGGTGTGGGAAAGACTTAATGCAACACAAAGGGAAGAGGGAGAGGGAGCCCAGACTGTAGGAAAGGGGGGAATGTAGACCTCCTAGGCTGATCCAGTATCGCCCTGTCTCCACTAACGTCCCTATATTGGCTCTTCATCAATCACCAGACGCGAAACTCGTCCTGTCTTTCCCTGGCATTTGGCCCTGGGAGGGGGATGAGCGCTAGTCGATCCCCACTAACCACTAAAGACAACAAGGGGGAACAAATAAGGGAAGGTAACTTAGCTTTTAGTCGAACTCAGAGAGATGAACACCAGTCCTCATAGCTCCATAGAGGATGAAGTAATTCACTTGTTCGAGCCTTCACAAAGGGTAATGTTTCGGGGACGTGAGTTTCACCGGCACCTCCTTCTAGCAAACAGCAGGTATTTATACACCCAGGCCAGGGTGTTAATTAGCCAGAGGAAGTTAGCCACTGGGTCCTAGAGAGACAGCCTCTAATAAGGTGTTTGTAATGCCACACATAGAGATCTCCTGCAACAAACTGCATGGTGACTGTCTGTCATTTCTGACACACCAATGACAGGTAGTTGCGAGTGTACAATGACAGGTGCAGGGCGGGAGGCATCTTTGCATGCGCCATGGACAGGGAATTGTCATGCATGTACGGTAGCAGAAGAAGCAGTGATGTCACCCACAGACAGTTTCTGGACCCTGATGTTCAGCCCACTTAATCGGGTGCTTTGCTGCCAAGTGCCTGATCATGCTTGTGGTGGTCAGGCTGCTAGTTTTGCTACTCTTATGGATGCTGGCCTGGCAGGTGGTGCAAATGGCCTTTTTGGGGTTATCTGCAGAGTCTTTAAAAAACAATCAGACTCGAGAATACCTAACAGTTGTACTGGCAACTTCCGTCGTGTTGGTGTTCAGGGGAATGGTTGCCCACCTTGTGTTGATGGCCACGACACTGCTTCTTCCTGCCTGTTGTGGTTCTACACCTCCTTCCCCCTGTGTGCTGTTGTCCTTGCTCTGCATGTCACCTTGTCATTTTGTGTCAGTGACTTCATTGTCCACCACCTCATCTTCCACTTCTGCACCCTAGTCCTCCTCCTGACGTTCTGGCAATTGTGTCTCATCATCATCCAACTCTTGCGACAGTAATTGCACTTTCCCACCGTTGCCTTCATGTGACTGTGGCTGCTCAATTGTTTGGGCATCATACATAAGTTCTCCTCTTACCCTGGTTGAAGCTGGCTGGGCGAGAGGCCCACATCTATAATTGGAAAAGTGAACAGCTCTTCGGAGTGTCCAAGTGTGGAAACGGTTGTCTCTGGGCACTCGGCATGGTGGGAGGAAGGAGGATCAGGGTGAGGAATATGCGGTCCAGATTCACGGCTACTGAGACTTGACCGTGTGGAAGACAGGGTGGTGGTGGCAAAGTGACTGGAAGCATTATCTGCTATCCAACTAGCAACCTTTTGATACTGCTCTGGGTTCAATGGTGGTGTCCTGTGGTTCCCTAGCAAATGGGACAAGATGTGGGTGTTTGTTGTGGCACAATTTCAGCTTGCCCACGGCCTCGGCCTCTACAAGCACCATCACGTCCCCGTCCCTTGCCATGTGCCTTGCCCATTTTAAATGGAGGACAATATATTCCACATTCACTACAAATGGCTGAATTTTAACTGCAGTTATGTGATACATGTGACGGACATCCACGGTTTTAAATAGCGGCCCTGTAGTTTACTATTCGAGGCAGCGACCTTGTGTGAATAGCTTCACTGACACACTGCTACAAACTCTAAATGGAGGATAAAATTTTCCACGTTCACTACAAATGACTGGATCTGAACCGCAGTTATATGTGATACGTCTGTCGGACACCCACGGTTTTAAATAGCTGCCCTGCAGTTTACTATTCTTAGCAGCCACCTCGTGTGAATAGCTTCACTGACACACTGATGCAAAACTCTAAATAGAGGACAATATTTTCCACATTCACCAAAAGTTTGTCGATTTTTATTGCCGTAATATGGGATCACGTCTGATGATGGAAATGATCTGGCTGCATTCTGCAGTGCTAACAGGCAAATAGAGTACTAAAATGGTGTACTCTGTATTGATTTTTAAGCAAATAATCAGGATTAAGATAAAAAAATTAGCCCTGGCCCCTGATATCTGGGGCTATGTCTACGGATATCTGTAAAAGCAGCAGCAGACAGAATGTGCAATTGAACCTCTTGTGCTGTATACACTGCCACAAACCCTGCCTGCCTAACTCCTGCTATCACCACTGAATATATGCAGCTGGATTAGTCCTCAGAAGGATTGTTAGTTCAGATGGATACAGTATATAGATATGTTGTTGAATGAATACCTATACTACCTAATAAACAAGCAAATCTCTCCCTCACTCAGCAGCAGCTCTCCCTACTCTGCCTGTTTCCGGGTTACACTGTGACGAGCATAGGGACAACCGAGTCTTATATAGACCCAATGACGCTAACTGACCAGCCAATCACTGTAATGTCACAACCAACATGGCTACGACATTACAGTGCGTGGCAGGCAATCCCTGCATGTTCATTGACTCATTAAAGAGCACCAAACATGCAGGACGGGGACCCAAGCCCACCCTCGAGCAATCCAGAAATACTCAGCAAGCATGTCAAGCATAATGATGCTTGGGCGAGTACCGAGCAGTGGCGGGCAAGCTTGCTCATCACAAGTGAGCACCATGAACCCTCAGGTGCTTCGCAGAAGTTTACAACATTGAGCCGTGAAAATAAAAATTTCACATATTTCCCACAAAAACATTTTTTTTAGCCCCACATTTGCATTTTCATAAAGTTATCTGGAGAAATTGCACCAAACCTTTTGTTGTGCAAGTTCTCCTGACTACGCCAATATACAATATGTGGAGAAAAACTACTGTTTGGGCACACAGCAAGGATTGGAAGGGAAGGAGCACCATTTGACTAGTGGGACAGTTATATAGGTCAGGTCATTCTGGATGCGGCGATACCGAATATGTGTACGTTTTTTTGTTTTTTTTCATTTGTTTTGTTTTTCCATAATAATATTTATTTATGGGTAAAGTATATTTTTATTTTTTTGGATTATTTCTTCATTTTTTTTTTATTTTTATATATATATTTTTTTTAACTTTTACACTTTGTCCCACTATGAGACTTTTATTTCTTTGCAGGCTGATCGCTTGCATAGCAAAGGGGTGCATGATTTGTGTGACACATTTTGGTGCCATTTTTACCCATTTCCCAGTGTGAAAATGTAAAATCTGGCCCTAAAAAAACTTTGGTGATAAAAAATGTAATTATTCCTTCTTCACCAACCAATAGTGTAAAATTCTGTGAAGAACATGTGGTGTCAACATGCTCACTGCACCCCTAGATGAATTCATTGAGAGGTGTAGTTACTAAAATGGGGTCTCTTATATGGAGTTCTGCTGTTTTTACACCTTAGGGGCTCTGCCAATGTGACATGGCACCGTCAAACTAACCCAGTAAAATATGAACTCAGATATAATGCTTCTTCCCTTCTGAGCTTTGCACTGTGCCTCTAAATTAGTTTTTGACCACATATGGGTTATCTGTGTACTCAGGAGAAATTGCAGAACAAAATTTGGGTTTCATTTTCACTTGTTACTCTTATGAAAATAAAAAAATTGGTGCCAAAAAAGCATTTTTGTGTAAAATTTTTATTTTCACTGCTCAATGTTATAAACTTCTGAGAAACCCCCCGGGGTTCAAGGTGCTCACCACACATCTAAATAAGTTGCCTGAGGGGTCTAGTTTCCAAAATCAGGTCAGTTGTGGGTGGTTTACACTGTTTAGTCACATCAGAGACTCTCCAAACGCGACATGGCGTCCGCTAATTATTCAAGCAAATTTTACATTCAAAAAGTCAAATGGCGCTCCTTCCCTTCCGAGCCCTGCTGTGTGCCCTAACAGTGGTTTTCCATCACATATGGGATATCAGCGTGCTCAGGAGAAATTGCACAACAAATTTTGTGGCCCATTTTTTCTTACATTTTTGTGAGAAAAAGTTAAATGTTCATTGTAGTGATGGGCGAGCACTAAAATGCTCGGGTGCTCGATGCTCGGGTCGAGCAAATTGGGATGCTCGGGTGCTCGACTCGAGCAGCAAGCCCAATGTAAGTCTATGGGAAACTCGAGCATGTTTCAGGTGGCTCCCCCTGGTGGTCTGCAGAGGCCTAAAAATTTCCCAAATCGATGGGAGCAGTGCTCAAATGTCATGGGAACAGCATGAGGAAGACCCCTGGAAGCATTTTTGACACCCAGGTCACTGCTGTCAACAACTTTGTCAGAGGTATTACGCCACTTTTACAGACTCACAATAAAACATACAAAAACTAAACCAAAATGGATTTTCCAGGGAAATATATTAAGGAACATCCTTTCCAGGGTAATGACTTGTATATAAGGCAAAATAAATAATAAAAAACAAAAATACTCCTCCACACCTTGGGGTATGTTCACACGTAGCATTTTTGATGCGTTTTTGCACTTTTGCATTGCTTTCAACCATGACAAATGCATTCACTGGGAAATGTCATTTTAACATTTTACAACCTTATCTGGCCATGTGGTGTGTGAGACATGATCAGACACATCCTGTTTCATTTATGAAATAGGGACTCCGATTAGAGGAGGGCCTCCTGAAAACAATGTTCCCATTAATAAGATGTGGGTCTCCATTTGTGTTTGCCTATGTAGTGAATACAAGGTTTGCCAAAAATTGGGAGGCACTCCAATGCACCTTGGAAGAGACGTGGAGGTCAGAGGGCCTCCAGAAAACAATGTTCTCATTATTAGGAAGTGGGTCTCCCATTGTGTTTGCCTATGCAGTGAATGCAAGGGCTGCAAATAATTGGGAGGCACTCCAATGCACCTTGGAATACATGGAGGAGGACCTCATAAAAAAATATTCCCATTAGAAAGGAGCGGGTCTCCTATACTTGTAATGCCCATGCACTAAGTGTATGGGCTGACAAACATTTATCCCTGGGGGGTATACATGAACATGCTGTATAAAATAAAAAAAAATTACGGGCATCATAAACACCCTTTAAAAAAATTATGTGGGTGCTGCATCACGGAACACGGTCACCCTGGTGATATGGAGGATGAGGATGAGGTGAAGGAGGAGGACAAGAGCAAATAGCCAAAATCAGGAAGCGTATACCCATGTGTGGGTGTGAAAGGGTGCATGGGAATACACCTCCCAAAAAAAAGACACTGGATTTGAGTTTGTTATGGTGCTATCATTCGGTGGTGTTGAGAAGTCTGGCCCAATCCAGCCCTTGTTCATTTTTATAAGAGTCAGCCTGTCAGCATTTTCAGTTGATAGGTGGATGTGCTTATCAGTTATAATTCCACCAGCGATATTAAAAACCCGCTCTGATAAAACGCTAACAGCAGGGCAGGTCAGAACCTCCAAGTTAATTCCATGTGTCCAGCTTGGATACTCAATAATTATAAGGCACAGAGGAATCACGGAGGACGTTGGTAAGGTCAGCAAGGTACTCCCTCAGCATCTTCCCAAACTTTGCACTCCTTGTGAGAGTTCCCCATGCCTCAGGACCTGTGCAATGGGAGGGGCTGAGGAAACTCTCCCAGAACTTTGACAGTGTTCTCTCGGTTGTACTCCTTGGTTGTCCAACGAACTGTGACCTCTGCCAGCAGCGTTTTCAGATGGGAATTTTTTTAATAGTTCCACAACAAGGGTCTTCTGGTAATGCCCAATTTTTGTAGACCGGTCCGCCCCAGGAATAAGATATAAAGTTCTCCTTGTAGCATGGGTCTAGAAGTGTCAGCAACCAGTAATGACTATCTCTAAAAATTTTGAGAACGCGAGGGTCACTGAAAAGGCAGCGTAACATAAACTCAGCTATGCAAGCCAGACTGCTAACAGGCAAGACTTCCGTGTCCTCACCAAGAGGACGGCTGACCATGCTCTCCTCCTCCTTCTCCTCCCTGTCCTCAGTCCATCCACGCTGAATAAACGGAATAATAGTTGTGCAGGTAGTACCTTCTATAGCCCATGAAACTAGCTCCTTTTTTTTCCTCCTCATCCTCTTCCTCATTGTCACCCAATCCATGTTGGGATGAGATGAGGCTGGGCTGTTTGTAATCATCCTGTATGGTTCCTTGCACCATCTCATCGTGCTCCGCCTGCAATGCATCCTCTTTGATTGTGAGCAGAGAGAGTTTCAGAAGACAGAGAAGTGGGATGGTGATGCTGATTATGGTGTCATCGCCTCTCGCCATATTGGTGGAGTCCTCAAAGTTTTGGAGGATGGTACAGATGTCTTACATCCACGTCAACTCCTGTGGTCTTGTGTGGAGTCTGAACTGAATACCGACGGCCTTGTTGATGCTGGTAGTCAACAACTGCCTTCTTCTGCGCACAAATCCTTCCCAACATCAGCAGTGTAGAGTTCCAACACGTGGGGACATCACACACCAGTCGGCGAGCTGGCAGCTGCAAACGCTGCTGAAGCACGGCAAGGGCGGCCGAAGCTGCAGCTGACTTTTTAAAATGGGCATACAGGTAGTGTACTTTGACAAGCAGATCCGGCAGCTCCGGGTAGCTTTTGAGAAACCGCTGAATCACGAAGTTAAGCACATGGGCCAGGCATGGTGCATGTGTGAGTTCGCCTTGCCTCAGAGCCACCACCAGGTTCCTGCCATTGTCACACACGACCATGCCTGGCTGTTGTTAGAACCCTCCTGTTAGTTTTTTTCTATTTTGTGGTCACGTGACCTGCTGCCTATTTATTCCAGCTCCGCCCTTCTGGCTTTGCTGGACTTCAGTGTTACTTTGACTCTTAATCTAGCCAGGTGCTTTGTACCTATCTCTATAGTTTGCTTGGTCCTTGGACCTCTAAGTAATTTTGTTTGTTTGTCTTTTTGCTCCCCTACAACTTCTGCTAGGAGGTGTCCAATTTTGTCCCAGTCCTTAGTACTTATAGGGACCCCTCCCTTATATCTATAGGTCTGCGTTCAGAATAGCTGAGGACGAAGGCGGGTCTGTTCACAAGGAATGGGTTGCCAGCTTCATCGTAGGGAATCAGCTTAGTCCTATTGTAGGAACAGTTTTCCTATCTTACCTTGTAGCAGATCATAACAGTAAGTCCAGCCCAAAATCAAAGAAAAAAAGGAAAAATCCTGGGGAACGAGATCTGGTGATCAACATGGTGTCAGTTCAGGAATTGGCTCAACGCCTACAGGGATTGTCTCTTGAGGTGGCCGAGCTCCAGCAACACGTGAGTAGCTGTCCTGGAGTGCATTTTGGTGAACCGAAGGTAGGACTGCCTGATTTTTTTTATGGTAAACAACAAGATTTTTTTTCCTTTAAAAATGCTTGTTTATTATATTTTCGTTTAAGACCCAGGTCCTCTGGGAATGAATCACAGCGCATTGGGTTTATCATGTCACTTTTGCGCAAGGAACCACAGGGATGGGCCTTTTCTCTCCAACCTAATGATCCGTGTTTTAGATCAGTGGAAGATTTTTTTTTTTACTATGGGGTTGTTGCATGACGATCCTAATCGAGTCTCTTCTGCTGAGACACAACTGAGACGTTTAAAGCAGGGGTCAGGTGATGTTGAAAATTATTGTACACACTTCAGAAGGTGGTCTTCTGAAGTGAGGTATAATGATTCAGCGTTAAAATGTTTGTTTCTTGCTGGTCTAAGTGAAAGGGTTAAGGATCTTCTAATTGCTTTCCCTGCACCTGGAAACTTGCAAAAAGCCATGCAATTAGCTATACGGGTGGACAGGAGACTGTGTGCCAGGGTTAATGAGGAGAAAACTCCTGCTATGGCAGCTCCTAGTCATCAGAGGGTCTGCTCGGACGACGGAGAACTGATGGAGATTGGGGCGATGCCACTCCGCTCTCAGGAAAAAGACCGCAGGTTTTCCAAGGGATCGTGTTTTTACTGTGGTAAATCTGACCATTTTGTTAAGAACTGTGAGCTTCTGTTAAACAAAGGAAAAAAAAGGTCAGTTACGCCCGTATTGCTTGTTTAAACACTAAGGGAGTATTTCTTTCAGGGAGTACCTCATTACAGGAGGAGTTGATTGAATTTCAGGCATTTGTGGATTGTGGTTCTACACTGAATGTGATTGATAAGGGATTTTTGGAAAAACTTAAATTGGAACCTAAACCTTTGTCATCTCCTATTTCTGTGGTTGCTGTTGATAACACTCCTTTGAAATGTGTTACTCACAAGGTTTTTGAATTTCCCCTCACTATTAATGGTATTCACCAAGAGAACTTGGATTTAGTGGTATTAAATAATTTACCTTCTCCAGTAGTGTTAGGTTTGCCTTGGTTAAAACTGCACAATCCTTTACTGGACTGGTCTACTAATGAGATTAAATCTTGGAGTCCTAAGTGTTATGATAAATGTTGTAACGGTCGCATTGCTGCTGTGGAAAAAGGGGAATTACCTGTACCTATTCAGGATTTTTGGAAGGTTTCTTCAGAGGAAGAGTCGCAAATTCTACCTCCTCATAGGGACTATGATTGCACCATTGAGTTTGTTCCTGGAGCTACTCTTCCCAAGAGTCGCTTATTTAATCTTAGTATCCCTGAAAGAAAAGCCTTGGAGGAATACATACAGACGAGCTTGGCTTCTGGTCACATTAGACCTTCTAAGTCACCTGTGGCTGTTGGATTTTTTTTTGTAAAAAAAAAAAAGACGGCGGTTTACGTCCATGTCTGGACTTTCACGAAATTAATAAAATTACCGTACACAATTCCTACCCACTGCCGTTAATTCCTGACTTGTTTAACCAGTTAGTGGGGGCCAAGTGGTTCTCTAAAATTGATTTCCGGGGGGCATACAATTTTTCTGCGAATGAAGGAGGGTGATGAATGGAAGACTGCTTTTAACACTCCGGTGGGTCACTTTGAGAATCTGGTTATGCGTTTTGGTCTTACCAATGCACCAGCATCTTTTCAGAACCTTATTAATGACATCCTGAGACCTTTGATTGGTAAGAATGTGGTGGTGTATTTGGATGACATTTTGATTTATTCGCCAGATCTGGAGTCTGATTGGCAGAGCGTACGTGAGATATTGCAGTTATTAAGTGACAATTCACTTTTTGCTAAGCTGGAGAAAGTTGAGTTCGCTGTGCAGAGAATTAGTTTTTTGTGCTACATTATCTCCAGCGAGGGCTTTGAGATGGACACGGTGAAGGTTCAGGCTGTGCAGGAATGGCCTAGGCCTATTGGTTTAAAATCGATACAGAGATTTTTGGGTTTCGCCAATTATTACAGAAAATTCATTAAGAATTTTTCTATAATTGTAATGCCGCTGACCGATCTCACCAGGAAAAGTGCAAATACGGTCCAGTGGACTACTGAGGCCATTGAAGCTTTTGTGTATCTCAAGGAGAGGTTCAGTTCTGCCCCCATCCTTATGCAGTCTGATGAGACCAAGCCTTTTTTGGTCGAGGTTGATGCTTCTTCGGTGGGGGTCGGTGTGGTTTTGTCTCAGGAGAACAAGGAGGGGGTTCATCCCTGTCCTTTTTTTTCGAAAAAATTTTCTGAAACCGAACTTAATTACGATGTTGGTAATCGGGAATTGCTGGCTATCAAACTCGCATTTGAACATTGGCGTCATTTCTTGGAAGGTGCTAAATTTCCCATTCAGGTTTTCACTGATCATAAGAATCTGATCTATCTAGATGCTGCCAAGCGCTTGAATGCCCGTCAGGCTAGGTGGGCACTTTTTTTTTCGCGGTTTAATTTTTCTGTTACTTACATCCCGGGTACTAAGAATGTTAAAGCTGATGCTTTATCTTGCAGCTTTTCTCCCATGGTTGGTACCGAGGAGGAGGAGAGCATTTTACAGGAAGGAGTTGTGATAGCAGCATTGGACTCCGTTTTGGAAGATGGGATTCTGAAAGCCCAGGAGGATGCCCCATCTAACACTCCCCAAGGGAGGTTGTTTGTACCTAGAACCTTTAGGAGAGAGTTGTTTGTGGAGTATCATGAGTCTCGGTTGGCAGGTCATCCAGGAATTTCTGAGACTAAGAGACTGGTAGGTCGCAGTTTTTGGTGGCCTGGGTGGCAGAAGGAAATCATTAAATGGGTGCGTCAATGTACGGCGTGTGCTAGGTCAAAGGCTTCACATGCTCCTGCTGCGGGGTTGCTTTGCCCTGTGGAGATTCATAGTGCACCTTGGACGCATCTTGCAATGGATTTTATTACTGCTCTTCTGTGTCCGTGTGTTTCACTGTCATTTGGGTGGTCGTGGACTGTTTTAGCAAGATGTGTCCCTTGGTTCCTTTCATTAAACTACCCTGCGCTAAGACACTCGCTAAGGCTTTTGTCAAGAAAATTGTCAGACTCCATGGCGCTCCCACCGACATTGTTTCTGATAGGGGACCTCAGTTTGTGGCTCGTTTTTGGAGTGCCTTTTGTGACAGGTTGGGAGTCCATTTGTCATTTTCATCTGGGTATCATCCTGAGTCTAATGGACAGACAGAAAGAAAGAACCAGGATGTTGAGCAGTTTTTGCGTTGTTTTGTGGCAGACAATCAAGAGGGGTGGTCTGAGTTTCTCCCACTTGCTGAATTTGCTCTTAACAACCATACATCCTCTTCTGTTGGTTGTTCTCCGTTTTTTTGTTGTACTGGGAGACATCCGTCGTTTGGTTCGTTCTCCAAATTGGTGTCGGCTGTGCCGGAGGAGGAGAATTTTTCCGATGATTTGGAGAGAGTTTGGACTGATGTACGTTGTAACCTTCAAGAGGCTAACAAAAAGTCTAAGAAGTATTTTAACAGGAAGAGGTTTTGTTTACGGTTGGTGACATGGTTTGGTTGTCCTCAAAGAATCTGCGGTTGAGGATTCCTTCTAAGAAATTGGGTCCGAAGTTTGTGAGACCATTTAAGGTGCTTCAGGTGGTTAACCAGTCTGCTGTTAGGTTGGAGGTTCCCTCCTCCTGGAAGATTAATCCGGTGTTTCATGTTTCCTTATGTACAATCTGAGTAAATACTTTCTATGCAAGTGGCACCGAGTCAATGGCGAAGATGGAAATAGGTACAGAAAGCAAGACCATGAGTTTTCACAAACTCAGCACCAACCAAGCTTTCTCTGGCTCCACTGTCAACAAACACTGAAATTTTCTGGGTTTTGTTCTATAGCGCCACCTATGTTGTCAGTATAAACCGGGAACTGCAGAATAGCAACAAATGCACGCCTGGTTTATCCAACTCCATACTACCAAGAGTTAATCGAGTCTCCTTTTTTTAGGAATTGAAGGACAAGTCTCAACAAAATGTCCCTATCTATCAAGACATATGGCCAACGACATGGCAGCCTCCAAGGACTGAGGGGTTTCATATACTGCCAAGGTATCTTTCAACCTTTCAGTAAGACTCTCACAAAAATGACTTCTAAGGGCTGAGTCATTCCATTTGGAATTCATTGCTGTACGGAATTCAGAACAGTACGACTCCACTGCCTGATTCCTCTACTGAAAGTGACGTAGTCTAGACTCGGCCAAGGTGACTCAGTTAGGGTCATCATAGATGAGGGCCAGAGCCTCAAAGAACCCTTCCACAGACTGGAGACAAGCCAAATCCTGTGGTAAAGAAAATGCCAACAACTGAGGATCTCCCTGCAGTAGAGAGATCACAATTCCAACCCGCTGCTCCTCATTTCCGGAGTAATAAGGACGAAGTTTAAAATACAGTTTGCAGGCCTCCTTGAATTAAAAAAACTTGCCCCTACCTCCTGAAAACCTGTCCGGGAGGGCAACTTTGGGTTCAGGCTGGGTAGGAATACCTACAGAGACCCCCACATTGGCAACCTGTAGCCGCTTCTGAACCTCACAGTGGAGGTCACTCACCTCCAGAGACAGACTGCGCAGCCGCTCTGCGAGCTCTGCAACTGAAAACATACCAAGTGGAAAGGAAAAGAAAATCACACCCAAAAAAACACACCCAAATTAAAAAAACAGTGTTAGTTTATTTTCCTTTTCAAAATGTGCTCGGCCTGCGATAATGTCACGCAAGGTGTGGGAAAGACTTAATGCAACACAAAGGGAAGAGGGAGAGGGAGCCCAGACTGTAGGAAAGGGGGGAATGTAGACCTCCTAGGCTGATCCAGTATCGCCCTGTCTCCACTAACGTCCCTATATTGGCTCTTCATCAATCACCAGACGCGAAACTCGTCCTGTCTTTCCCTGGCATTTGGCCCTGGGAGGGGGATGAGCGCTAGTCGATCCCCACTAACCACTAAAGACAACAAGGGGGAACAAATAAGGGAAGATAACTTAGCTTTTAGTCGACCTCAGAGAGATGAACACCAGTCCTCATAGCTCCATAGAGGATGAAGTAATTCACTTGTTCGAGCCTTCACAAAGGGTAATGTTTCGGGGACGTGAGTTTCACCGGCACCTCCTTCTAGCAAACAGCAGGTATTTATACACCCAGGCCAGGGTGTTAATTAGCCAGAGGAAGTTAGCCACTGGGTCCTAGAGAGACAGCCTCTAATAAGGTGTTTGTAATGCCACACATAGAGATCTCCTGCAACAAACTGCATGGTGACTGTCTGTCATTTCTGACACACCAATGACAGGTAGTTGCGAGTGTACAATGACAGGTGCAGGGCGGGAGGCATCTTTGCATGCGCCATGGATAGGGAATTGTCATGCATGTACGGTAGCAGAAGAAGCAGTGATGTCACCCACAGACAGTTTCTGGACCCTGATGTTCAGCCCACTTAGTCGGGTGCTTTGCTGCCAAGTGCCTGATCATGCTTGTGGTGGTCAGGCTGCTAGTTTTGCTACTCTTATGGATGCTGGCCTGGCAGGTGGTGCAAATGACCTTTTTGGGGTTATCTGCAGAGTCTTTAAAAAACAATCAGACTCGAGAATACCTAACAGTTGTACTGGCAACTTCCGTCGTGTTGGTGTTCAGGGGAACGGTTGCCCACCTTGTGTTGATGGCCACGACACTGCTTCTTCCTGCCTGTTGTGGTTCTACACCTCCTTCCCCCTGTGTGCTGTTGTCCTTGCTCTGCATGTCACCTTGTCATTTTGTGTCAGTGACTTCATTGTCCACCACCTCATCTTCCACTTCTGCACCCTAGTCCTCCTCCTGACGTTCTGGCAATTGTGTCTCATCATCATCCAACTCTTGCGACAGTAATTGCACTTTCCCACCGTTGCCTTCATGTGACTGTGGCTGCTCAATTGTTTGGGCATCATACATAAGTTCTCCTCTTACCCTGGTTGAAGCTGGCTGGGCGAGAGGCCCACATCTATAATTGGAAAAGTGAACAGCTCTTCGGAGTGTCCAAGTGTGGAAACGGTTGTCTCTGGGCACTCGGCATGGTGGGAGGAAGGAGGATCAGGGTGAGGAATATGCGGTCCAGATTCACGGCTACTGAGACTTGACCGTGTGGAAGACAGGGTGGTGGTGGCAAAGTGACTGGAAGCATTATCTGCTATCCAACTAGCAACCTTTTGATACTGCTCTGGGTTCAATGGTGGTGTCCTGTGGTTCCCTAGCAAATGGGACAAGATGTGGGTGTTTGTTGTGGCACAATTTCAGCTTGCCCACGGCCTCGGCCTCTACAAGCACCATCACGTCCCCGTCCCTTGCCATGTGCCTTGCCCATTTTAAATGGAGGACAATATATTCCACATTCACTACAAATGGCTGAATTTTAACTGCAGTTATGTGATACATGTGACGGACATCCACGGTTTTAAATAGCGGCCCTGTAGTTTACTATTCGAGGCAGCGACCTTGTGTGAATAGCTTCACTGACACACTGCTACAAACTCTAAATGGAGGATAAAATTTTCCACGTTCACTACAAATGACTGGATCTGAACCGCAGTTATATGTGATACGTCTGTCGGACACCCACGGTTTTAAATAGCAGCCCTGTAGTTTACTATTCTTAGCAGCCACCTCGTGTGAATAGCTTCACTGACACACTGATGCAAAACTCTAAATAGAGGGCAATATTTTCCACATTCACCAAAAGTTTGTCGATTTTTATCGCCGTAATATGGGATCACGTCTGATGATGGAAATGATCTGGCTGCATTCTGCAGTGCTAACAGGCAAATAGAGTACTAAAATGGTGTACTCTGTATTGATTTTTAAGCAAATAATCAGGATTAAGATAAAAAAATTAGCCCTGGCCCCTGATATCTGGGGCTATGTCTACGGATATCTGTAAAAGCAGCAGCAGACAGAATGTGCAATTGAACCTCTTGTGCTGTATACACTGCCACAAACCCTGCCTGCCTAACTCCTGCTATCACCACTGAATATATGCAGCTGGATTAGTCCTCAGAAGGATTGTTAGTTCAGATGGATACAGTATATAGATATGTTGTTGAATGAATACCTATACTAACTAATAAACAAGCAAATCTCTCCCTCACTCAGCAGCAGCTCTCCCTACTCTGCCTGTTTCCGGGTTACACTGTGACGAGCATAGGGATAACCGAGTCTTATATAGACCCAATGACGCTAACTGACCAGCCAATCACTGTAATGTCACAACCAACATGGCTACGACATTGCAGTGCGTGGCAGGCAATCCCTGCATGTTCATTGACTCATTAAAGAGCACCAAACATGCAGGACGGGGACCCAAGCCCACCCTCGAGCAATCCAGAAATACTCAGCAAGCATGTCAAGCATAATGATGCTTGGGCGAGTACCGAGCAGTGGCGGGCAAGCTTGCTCATCACAAGTGAGCACCATGAACCCTCAGGTGCTTCGCAGAAGTTTACAACATTGAGCCGTGAAAATAAAAATTTCACATATTTCCCACAAAAACATTTTTTTTAGCCCCACATTTTGCATTTTCAAAAAGTTATCTGGAGAAATTGCACCAAACCTTTTGTTGTGCAAGTTCTCCTGACTACGCCAATATACAATATGTGGAGAAAAACTACTGTTTGGGCACACAGCAAGGATTGGAAGGGAAGGAGCACCATTTGACTAGTGGGACAGTTATGTAGGTCAGGTCATTCTGGATGCGGCGATACCGAATATGTGTACGTTTTTTTGTTTTTTTTCGTTTGTTTTGTTTTTCCATAATAATATTTATTTATGGGTAAAGTATATTTTTATTTTTTTGGATTATTTCTTCATTTTTTTTTTATTTTTATATATATATTTTTTTTAACTTTTACACTTTGTCCCACTATGAGACTTTTATTTCTTTGCAGGCTGATCGCTTGCATAGCAAAGGGGTGCATGATTTGTGTGACACATTTTGGTGCCATTTTTACCCATTTCCCAGTGTGAAAATGTAAAATCTGGCCCTAAAAAAACTTTGGTGATAAAAAATGTAATTATTCCTTCTTCACCAACCAATAGTGTAAAATTCTGTGAAGAACATGTGGTGTCAACATGCTCACTGCACCCCTAGATGAATTCATTGAGAGGTGTAGTTACTAAAATGGGGTCTCTTATATGGAGTTCTGCTGTTTTTACACCTTAGGGGCTCTGCCAATGTGACATGGCACCGTCAAACTAACCCAGTAAAATATGAACTCAGATATAATGCTTCTTCCCTTCTGAGCTTTGCACTGTGCCTCTAAATTAGTTTTTGACCACATATGGGTTATCTGTGTACTCAGGAGAAATTGCAGAACAAAATTTGGGTTTCATTTTCACTTGTTACTCTTATGAAAATAAAAAAATTGGTGCCAAAAAAGCATTTTTGTGTAAAATTTTTATTTTCACTGCTCAATGTTATAAACTTCTGAGAAACCCCCCGGGGTTCAAGGTGCTCACCACACATCTAGATAAGTTGCCTGAGGGGTCTAGTTTCCAAAATCAGGTCAGTTGTGGGTGGTTTACACTGTTTAGTCACATCAGAGACTCTCCAAACGCGACATGGCGTCCGCTAATTATTCAAGCAAATTTTACATTCAAAAAGTCAAATGGCGCTCCTTCCCTTCCGAGCCCTGCTGTGTGCCCTAACAGTGGTTTTCCATCACATATGGGATATCAGCGTGCTCAGGAGAAATTGCACAACAAATTTTGTGGCCCATTTTTTCTTACATTTTTGTGAGAAAAAGTTAAATGTTCATTGTAGTGATGGGCGAGCACTAAAATGCTCGGGTGCTCGATGCTCGGGTCGAGCAAATTGGGATGCTCGGGTGCTCGACTCGAGCAACAAGCCCAATGTAAGTCTATGGAAAACTCGAGCATGTTTCAGGTGGCTCCCCCTGGTGGTCTGCAGAGGCCTAAAAATTTCCCAAATCGATGGGAGCAGTGCTCAAATGTCATGGGAACAGCATGAGGAAGACCCCTGGAAGCATTTTTGACACCCAGGTCACTGCTGTCAACAACTTTATCAGAGGTATTACGCCACTTTTACGGACTCACAATAAAACATACAAAAACTAAACCAAAATGGATTTTCCAGGGAAATATATTAAGGAACATCCTTTCCAGGGTAATGACTTGTATATAAGGCAAAATAAATAATAAAAAACAAAAATACTCCTCCACACCTTGGGGTATGTTCACACGTAGCATTTTTGATGCGTTTTTGCACTTTTGCATTGCTTTCAACCATGACAAATGCATTCACTGGGAAATGTCATTTTAACATTTTACAACCTTATCTGGCCATGTGGTGTGTGAGACATGATCAGACACATCCTGTTTCATTTATGAAATAGGGACTCCGATTAGAGGAGGGCCTCCTGAAAACAATGTTCCCATTAATAAGATGTGGGTCTCCATTTGTGTTTGCCTATGTAGTGAATACAAGGTTTGCCAAAAATTGGAGGCACTCCAATGCACCTTGGAAGAGACGTGGAGGTCAGAGGGCCTCCAGAAAACAATGTTCTCATTATTAGGAAGTGGGTCTCCCATTGTGTTTGCCTATGCAGTGAATGCAAGGGCTGCAAATAATTGGGAGGCACTCCAATGCACCTTGGAATACATGGAGGAGGACCTCATAAAAAAATATTCCCATTAGAAAGGAGCGGGTCTCCTATACTTGTAATGCCCATGCACTAAGTGTATGGGCTGACAAACATTTATCCCTGGGGGGTATACATGAACATGCTGTTTAAAATAAAAAAAAATTACGGGCATCATAAACACCCTTTAAAAAAATTATGTGGGTGCTGCATCACGGAACACGGTCACCCTGGTGATATGGTGGTGGAGGATGAGGTGAAGGAGGAGGACAAGAGCAAATAGCCAAAATCAGGAAGCGTATACCCATGTGTGGGTGTGAAAGAGAGCATGGGAATACACCTCCCCAAAAAAAGACACTGGATTTGAGTTTGTTATGCTGCTATCATTCGGTGGTGTTGAGTAGAGATGAGCGTTGTTCTACTCGAACTGTTCGCCAATCTCAAATTCGAGCTGTTTTGGGCGGTGTTCGAGCCGGTCGGCGAACACGAACAATTTGAGAAAAATTCGGCTGTTCGAGGTTATGTTCGATAACTGTTCGTGCACCAAAATCATAACTGGATTTTTTCTCAGTAATGATGAAAATTAATGTTAATACGCAGTTTGAGTGTACAGCGGGGCGGGGGGAGGGGCAGGGGATGGATCTCTGCAGGAACAATGAAGATCTCCATTTTTTTTTTCTCTTTCCCGCATTTGCAGTGGGGAGGTGCAATCTGTCAGCCTATCAGCAGCGCACACACGGAGCGAAGTGCTTTTTTTCACACAGGCAAGGGCATGTGTGATTGGCAGTGTATGTCACATGTCCTTGCCCTATAAGACCAAGCCATTTTCCCCGTCGCCACCATTTTCTCACTGCTGCAGCTGCGTGTTAGACGGCACCGCTGTTGCTGTGTGCGATATACCTTGTTAATTTCAAGCCAATTTTCGCACAAATATACAGATAGCTTGGGAGTAGAGAATAGTTGTGATTGCAGTCCTTTTAAGGACTAGGTTACAGCATTTCCTACGACTTTTATCAGGCAGGTCTGTGCTCTTAAATAGATAGATTGTGGGAGTAAAGACTAATTGTAATTGGAGTCCTTTTCAGGACTAGGTTACATCAGTTCCTATCAGTTTTTGCCAGGCAGGTCTGTGCCAGTGCTGTGCAAGTTTTTTTCACAGCATTTGGCTGAATCTAGCAAAGCTAATCCTTTTTGGCCTATTGCAGAGTGTGTTAGTCAGTGGAGTAGCCTATCTGTGTTGCAAGAAATACCACCTGTGTATAGAATACCAATTTTTTTACTGCACCTAGTGAAGTAAAATCTTTTGGGCATAGCATCATTCTATTAGTCCATCTATACTGACCTCCATCAGGTTGCAAACTGAATATAATTTTTTTCTGCATCTAGCTCTGAAAAAATATTTGGGCTTCTAGCGGTGTGTGGGACTTGGTCTATTAGTCCATCTATACTGACCTCCATCAGGTTGCAAATTAAAAATATTTTTTTTCTGCATCTAGCTCTGAAAAAATATTTGGGCTTCTAGCAGCGTGTGGGACTTGTTCTATTAGTCCATCTATACTGACCTCCATCAGGTTGCAAATTAAAAATAATTTTTTTCTGCATCTAGCTCTGAAAAAATATTTGGGCTTCTAGCAGTGTGTGGGACTTGGTCTATTAGTCCATCTATACTGACCTCCATCAGGTTGCAAATTAAAAAAAAATTTTTTCTGCATCTAGCTCTGAAAAAATATTTGGGCTTCTAGCAGTGTGTGGGACTTGGTCTATTAGTCCATCTATACTGACCTCCATCAGGTTGCAAATTGAATAAAAAAAATTTCTGCATCTAGCTCTGAAAAAATATTTGGGCTTCTAGCGGTGTGTGGGACTTGGTCTATTAGTCCATCTATACTGACCTCCATCAGGTTGCAAATTAAAAATAATTTTTTTCTGCATCTAGCTCTGAAAAAATATTTGGGCTTCTAGCAGTGTATGGGACTTGGTCTATTAGTCCATCTATACTGACCTCCATCAGGTTGCAAATTAAAAATAATTTTTTTCTTCATTTAGCTCTGAAAAAATATTTGGGCTTCTAGCAGTGTGTGGGACTTGTTCTATTAGTCCTTCTATACTGACGTCCAGCAGGTTGCAAATTGAATATAATTTTTTTCTGCATCTAGCTCTGAAAAAATATTTGGGCTTCTAGCGGTGTGTGGGACTTGGTCTATTAGTCCATCTATACTGACCTCCATCAGGTTGCAAATTAAAAATAATTTTTTTCTGCATCTAGCTCTGAAAAAATATTTGGGCTTCTAGCAGTGTGTGGGACTTGGTCTATTAGTCCATCTATACTGACCTCCATCAGGTTGCAAATTAAAAATAATTTTTTTCTGCATCTAGCTCTGAAAAAATATTTGGGCTTCTAGCAGTGTGTGGGACTTGGTCTATTAGTCCATCTATACTGACCTCCATCAGGTTGCAAATTGAATAAAAAAAATTTCTGCATCTAGCTCTGAAAAAATATTTGGGCTTCTAGCGGTGTGTGGGACTTGGTCTATTAGTCCATCTATACTGACCTCCATCAGGTTGCAAATTAAAAATATTTTTTTTCTGCATCTAGCTCTGAAAAAATATTTGGGCTTCTAGCAGTGTGTGGGACTTGGTCTATTAGTCCATCTATACTGACCTCCATCAGGTTGCAAATTAAAAATAATTTTTTTCTTCATTTAGCTCTGAAAAAATATTTGGGCTTCTAAGAGTGTGTGGGACTTGTTCTATTTGTCCTTCTATACTGACGTCCAGCAGGTTGCAAATTGAATATAATTTTTTTCTGCATCTAGCTCTGAAAAAATATTTGGGCTTCTAGCGGTGTGTGGGACTTGGTCTATTAGTCCATCTATACTGACCTCCATCAGGTTGCAAATTAAAAATAATTTTTTTCTGCATCTAGCTCTGAAAAAATATTTGGGCTTCTAGCAGTGTGTGGGACTTGGTCTATTAGTCCATCTATACTGACCTCCATCAGGTTGCAAATTAAAAATAATTTTTTTCTGCATCTAGCTCTGAAAAAATATTTGGGCTTCTAGCAGTGTGTGGGACTTGGTCTATTAGTCCATCTATACTGACCTCCATCAGGTTGCAAATTGAAGAAAAAAATTTTCTGCATCTAGCTCTGAAAAAATATTTGGGCTTCTAGCGGTGTGTGGGACTTGGTCTATTAGTCCATCTATACTGACCTCCATCAGGTTGCAAATTAAAAATAATTTTTTTCTGCATCTAGCTCTGAAAAAATATTTGGGCTTCTAGCAGTGTGTGGGACTTGGTCTATTAGTCCATCTATACTGACCTCCATAAGGTTGCAAATTAAAAATAATTTTTTTCTTCATTTAGCTCTGAAAAAATATTTGGGCTTCTAGCGGTGTGTGGGACTTGTTCTATTAGTCCTTCTATACTGACGTCCAGCAGGTTGCAAATTGAATATAATTTTTTTCTGCATCTAGCTCTGAAAAAATATTTGGGCTTCTAGCGGTGTGTGGGACTTGGTCTATTAGTCCATCTATACTGACCTCCATCAGGTTGCAAATTAAAAATAATTTTTTTCTGCATCTAGCTCTGAAAAAATATTTGGGCTTCTAGCAGTGTGTGGGACTTGGTCTATTAGTCCATCTATACTGACCTCCATCAGGTTGCAAATTAAAAATATTTTTTTTCTGCATCTAGCTCTGAAAAAATATTTGGGCTTCTAGCAGTGTGTGGGACTTGGTCTATTAGTCCATCTATACTGACCTCCATCAGGTTGCAAATTGAATAAAAAAATTTTCTGCATCTAGCTCTGAAAAAATATTTGGGCTTCTAGCGGTGTGTGGGACTTGGTCTATTAGTCCATCTATACTGACCTCCATCAGGTTGCAAATTAAAAATAATTTTTTTCTGCATCTAGCTCTGAAAAAATATTTGGGCTTCTAGCAGTGTGTGGGACTTGGTCTATTAGTCCATCTATACTGACCTCCATCAGGTTGCAAATTGAATAAAAAAAATTTCTGCATCTAGCTCTGAAAAAATATTTGGGCTTCTAGCGGTGTGTGGGACTTGGTCTATTAGTCCATCTATACTGACCTCCATCAGGTTGCAAATTCAAAATAATTTTTTTCTGCATCTAACCCAGCCAATAGTTTTGGCCTAATACCACAGTTTGGCCACTCAGCTCTGCTCGGTTACCATCCATTGTTTTTTTGTGCAAACAACTCCAGAGTTGTGAATTAGTTAACCACCAAAATGAGTGGAAAAAGGCCTGCTGCTGGTGGAAAGGGGAATAGGCGTGTTGGGAAGGGGAAAAAAGGTTGTGTCCGTGGGGTAGGTGCAGAAGAAAGACCATCTTCCAGCCAAACTAAAATGTCTACTTCTTTTAGCGGACAATGTGATAAGATCCCTTTCTTACGGCCACGCCAATCGCTACAAATTCCAGATGAGGCACAAAAACAGCAGGTGCTTCAACGGATATCAAGTGCTCCTTTAAGTGGGCTCTCCTCCACATCAACTTCAACATCACAAATACTCCAGTCCTCAAAGGTGTCACCCAAATCGCACTTGCTTCCTCACAGCTCCCAAATCTCCAGCTGCCCGTCTGAGTATGAGGTAGAACAGATGGTTGAGTCTGCAGAGCTGTTTACTCATACTATAGCCTGGGAATCAGACGTCGACTCCAGCGCTTCTGTGAATCCAGACGAGGAAATGATCTGCACTGATGCCCAGAATCTTTATGAGTCGGATCCAGGACCAGACGCAGAAGGTTCTGACCATAATGTAGACCCTCATTCCCAAACTGTAACTCCTGTTGGTGGAGACAATGAGGAAGACGATGATAAGACTCAAATACCTGATTGGAGCGACAACTTTAGTTTTTTATCAGGGCAGGAACAGGTTGGCTCTGAGGACGACGGGTGTGATAACGCACAGGGTGATGATGATGAGGTCGGAGATCCCACTTACTGTCAACCCACAGTCAGCCAAGAGATGAGGTCAGCAGAGGAGGTGGAGGAAGATGCTAGTGACGACGAGGTCAGGTTGCGCCTTCCTGGACAGAGACGTAGTACTGGAAGCACGTCAACAACTGCATCCTCAAACACAACTCTGCCTCTCACCACAAGTCGTGGTGGCTCTTCAGGTCGCATGGGTGCTAAGCCTTGCATAGCCTGGGCATTTTTTCAGATCGATAAAGATGACCCAACTCGTGTTATCTGTAACATTTGTCAGCAAAAGCTAAGTAGAGGCCAAAAAATACATAGTTTGAGTACTTCATGCATGAACCGGCACATGGACATGAAGCATAAGTTGCAGTGGGAAGCTCAGTGTGCTACAATGCGGTCTAGCCGGCCGGGCCAACCACCGTCTGCCATATCTTGTGCATCCGCGGCCTCTTCATCCTCTGTGACTGGGGGGACAGCAGTCACACCTGTTTTGGGGCGCAGACCTGCCACCTCTTTACCCGCAACAGCCAGCGTGATTGGCAGGTCATCATTTTCTTTGGAGGTGGTAACACCAGCTGGTCTTGAGCGCTGTCCGACATCGATAGCACCACCTTTGGATCAAGGCAACCTAACATGTCCGCCTGCATCTTCCTCACAGACCGGCAGTTTGCCGGGGACACCCTTATCAACCCCGTCTAAGCACAATAGCCAGCCCTCGGTCCCTCAGATGTGGACAAGTAAAAGACCATTTCCTCCTAGCCATGAGAAAGCTAAGAGGTTGAATTTCACCATCTGCAAGCTCTTGGCTACAGAAATGCTGCCTTTCCGCCTGGTGGACACAGAGGATTTTCGAGACCTTATGTCCGTCGCAGTGCCCCAGTACCAGATGCCCAGTCGGCACTACTTCTCAAAGAAAGGTGTGCCTGCGCTCTACCAGCATGTCGCACACAACATCACCGCTTCTTTGAGAAACTCTGTGTGTGACAGGGTGCATTTCACCACAGACACTTGGACGAGTAGGCATGGACAGGGGCGTTACATGTCGCTGACTGGGCACTGGGTAACTATGGTGACAGCAGGACAAGGGGCTGCTGTCCAAGTCTTGCCGTCCCCACGAGTTGTGCGTCAATCCTCTTTATGTCATTTTTCCTCCACTGCTTCTGCCTCCTCAACCTCCTCTCGGTCTTCCACCTGCACCCAAAGCCTGTCTGGTCATGCCACAAGCTTTCTAACTGCGCAGAAGGGATCCTGCACACCTCCTTACTATGCTGGCAGTAGGGCTCAACGTCATCAGGCGGTTTTTACATTGAAATGTCTGGGAAATGTGAGTCACACAGCTGAGGAGTTGTGGTCAGCTCTGGAGAACCAATTTCATGAATGGTTGTCTCCACTGGACCTGAAACCAGGGAAGGCCGTGTGCGACAATGCTGCAAACCTGGGTGCGGCCCTTCGCCGGGGCAATGTCACACACGTGCCTTGTATGGCTCACGTGTTGAACCTGGTTGTCCAGCAATTTTTAGCCCACTATCCCAGACTAGATGGCCTTCTGCAGAGGGCACGGTCGCTGTGTGCTCACTTCCGCCGTTCGCATCCCGCAGCTCAGCGACTTACATCTCTACAGAAGTCGTTGGGCCTGCCACTTCACCGGCTAAAATGCGATGTGCCTACCCGGTGGAATTCAACTCTGCACATGTTGCAGCGACTGTGGCAGCACCGACAAGCCCTGGTGCAATACGTTCTGACGTATAGCCTGGGCCAACGAGATTCAGAGGTGGGGCAAATCACGCTGGAGGAGTGGTCTCAGATCAGGGACCTATGCACCCTTCTGCACAGTTTTGAAATGGCGACGAAGATGTTTAGTGCTGACGATGCCATTATCAGCATGACTATTCTGGTGATTTACATGCTGGAGCACATGTTAAACAGAATTCGGAGTCAGGTGGTGGCACAAGAGGAGGTGGAGGAAGTAGAGGAGGAGGAGTTGTATGCGGAAGGGCTAACATCTGCAAGGTCCAGACGGTCGGCAGCACCAAGGCGGCAGGCATGTGAGGGTGGGGGAGATGGTTTAACCAGGGCGCATGGTAGCAGCCAAACTAGTGAGGAAGGTGCAGGAGCCCAGGAAGAAGTGGAGGACGAACTGATGGAAGACTCATCAGATGAGGGAGACCTTGATCACATTTCTGTTGTGCGAGGTTGGGGGGAGAGGACAGAGGAAGGAAGCATGATTGTTACCTCGCCACCAACACAACAGGGACTTGGTGCTCCTGGATGCGCAACACACATGAGTGCCTTCTTGCTGCACTACCTGCAACATGACCCTCGAATTGTGAGAATTAGAAATAATCCTGACTACTGGGTTGCCACACTGTTAGATCCCCGGTACAAAAGTAAATTTGCAGAAATTATTCCTGCCATAGAAAGGGATGCACGCATGCAGGAGTATCAGCAGAGACTGTTGCAGAATCTTACATGTGCTTTTCCACAAAATACCAGTGGTGCACGTAGTGAATCTCACAGTTCCAACTTGCCAACCGTGGGACCGTCAAGTGTTCAGCACTCAAACCGTAACAGAACCACAGTATCTGCTGGTAACATCAATTTTGCGGAATCATTTCACCACTTTTTTAGCCCATCCTTTGCAAGGCCACAGGAGACAAGAAGTCTGACACATAGTCAACGCCTAGAGACGATGGTACAGGAGTATCTCCAAGTAAACATTGAAGCCACGACTGTGTCACTGGACCCTTGCTCTTTTTGGGCTTCCAATCTGGATAAATGGCCGGAGCTAGCCACTTACGCCTTGGAGATCTTGTCATGCCCTGCAGCCAGCGTTCTGTCTGAACGTGTGTTCAGCGCTGGTGGTGGTGTGCTGACAGATAAGCGCACGCGGCTCTCCACTGATAATGTAGACAGACTCACGTTCATAAAGATGAACAAATCATGGATCCGAAACGACTTTTCTACCCCTGTGTCATCCTGGGGAGAGTAAAAGCTTGATGATTGGTTAAAATCACCCTACCAACCGTTTTAAGCTTTCAAATTACTAATCATGTTTATCTGTATCTTGACTGGAAAATAATTTGGGCTTTGTAGCAGTGTGCAGCACTGATCCTATTAGGCCATCTATAATAAGCTTCACCAGATTTAAAATTAAAAATAATTTTTAGCTGCATCTAGCCCGGAAAATAATTTTGGGGCTCCGAGATGCGCAAGACACATAAGTGCCTTCTTGCTGCACTACCTGCAGCATGACCCTCATATTGTCAGAATTCGAAGTAATCATGACTACTGGGTTGCCACACTCTTAGATCCCCCAAACTTTTCGATCAACCTTTTCATTTTAATAAAGACCAAAAAAATGGTCATTTTTGAAATTATAAGCATTAGCAGGTTGTTAGAAACTGAAATCAAACAGTTTTCAACTCAAAACTTTATTCTAGGTGATGTTACATTTTCACATAGGACCCCTTGTTCGAAAGGAGCTTCTGAACTCTCTCGTCCATTGAATTTGTCAGATTTTGGATGGTTTCTGCTTCAATTGTTTTGCATGAGGACAGAATACCCTCCCAGAGCTGTTGCTTAGATGTGAACTGCCTCCCGCCATCATAGACACTCCTTTTAATGATGCTCCAAAGGTTCTGAATGGGGTAGAGGTCAGGGGAGCATGGGGGTCACACCATAAGTTTGTCCCCTTTTATGCCCATATCAGCCAGAGATGCAGATGTTTTATGTGCAGCATGAGATGGTGCATTATCATGCAGAAAAATGATCTTGCTGTGAAATACACGGTTCTTCTTCTTGAACCATGGCAGGAAGTGCTGTTTGAGAAAATCCACATACATTATGGAGTTCATCTTTAGCGCCTTCAGGGATCCTAAAGGGGCCGACAATCTCTCTCCCCATGATTCCAGCCCAAAACATTACTCCACCTCCTCCTTGTTGGCGCTGTAGCCGTGTTTGCGTGGGGTGTCCATCAACCAGCCATCCTCCACTCCATTCATCTGGACCATCGAGCGCTGCACGGCACTCATCCGTGAACAAAACAGTTTTGAAATCAGTCTTCATGTAATGTTTGGCCCACTGGAGCCGTTTCTGCTTGTGTGAAGTGGATAGAGGAGGTCGACAGGATGGCGTATGCACAGCTGCAAACCTCTGAAGGACCCTGCATCTTGTTGTTCGGGGGACGTTGGAGGCACAAGCAGCTTCAAAAACTTGTCTGCTGCTATGACAAGGCTTTTTTGCCGCTGCTCTTTCAACCTGACGTAATTGCCTGTAGGAAAGAGTCCTCAATTTGCCCTTATCAGCACGCACACGTGTGTACTGTGAAACAGCTACATACTTCTTGATTGCCAAGACACTTCATCCTGATCATCGCACAATGTTGATTGTAGTCATGCCTTGACCTAAACACTCCACAATTTGTTGCTTCTCAGCAGCCGACACATCCTTTTTCTTTCCCATTTTGGCAGAAAATGTAGGCTGCTTAATAATGTGAGAGAGCCTTCTTAAGTAGTCTTGCCTTTCATTGGACACACCTGCCAAACTAATTAGCACAGGTGTCTGCAATTGCTTACAGTGATATAAAGAGCCCTGACACACATCACCATCAATGAGTTTAACTGACAAACAAACAAATTCTTCCCTTATCACTCCTAAACACTTTTTGCATAATAATTTGGAACGCGGTGTACATGTGCTTTTCCACAAAACACCAGTGGTTCACGTAGTGAATCTTACAGTTCTAACTTGCCAACCGTGGTCTGTATGGAATTGTTCAATAAAGGGCCCAAAATTAAGATAACATAGATGGGAGAGGTCTCTATGAATAGGAATTCCTAAGTATTTGATACCCTGTGAGGGCCAGGCAAAGGGAAAGTTGGACTGGATGGAATCCTATATGGATTTAGGGAGGGAGACATCGAGGGCCTCAGACTTCGCTGCATTGATTTTAAAATTTTACCATGTAACAAAGTGATCTATTTCAGCCATAACAGCAGGGATGGATATATGTGATTGAGTGATATATACTAGGACATCATCAGCAAATAGAGAGCACTTGTACTCGGTGCCTCCCACCTCAATCCACCTAATATTGGGGTTATGGCGAATTGATGAGAGCAGGTGCTCCGTCACTAGGATGTATAAGAGAGGGGACAGAGGACATCCCTGCCTTGTCCCATTGGTGATTGTGAAAGGTGATGAAAATGTTCTGACGCACCCCCTGGGCCTTGGGACACCCGGAGCCGGACCCTTTTTGGTGGATGCTGGTGGTTGTAGTCTTCGTGGCGGCGATCCGGTTCCGTGGCTCAGGGCGGTCAAACCAGTGGCGGAACTATTTATGTGGTTTTGATGTTTAAATGTCCGACTACGCCACCCGTGGATTGCGGTCAGAGTGAACCGCCGCTACAGGGCAGACCGCTAAGGCTGGTGTTGTGGGTGCAGCAGAGCGTAGCATAACTCCCCACGGGAGGAGTATAGCCTCAGGGCAGTGTATGCGGAGGATGGGGGTGATGGTGCAGGGCAGCAGCAGTAACGACACGGAGTCAGTGATGCAGTTCAGGGCCTTTACTCACAGTTCTTATTATCCAGACCACGTCTGCAGGTAACGGCTGCCCACGTCGTACTGTGCTCACCAGGTGAGGGGCTCAGACAACTCCCAGATAACTTTGGAGCGCTTCACAGGACCCCCTTTGTGTGTCCTTTGTCTGGCCTTTCTTACCAACACTTCTGTCCGGCTGCCTCGGGCCTCCTCTTGGTAAACTTGGCGCCAGTTTCCCTGACCCTATGTGGTGCCTTCCTAGCGGGTGGAGCAAGGGGCTGCGCCACATAAAATGTCAGAGCCTCCGGTTTCTAGCTGAGGGTCGTTTCCTGCCTCCACTAGTTCGGGGACCGGTCTCCCCCTTTGGCCTGACCCCTCCACGCAGGTGGATTCGGGCGTGCGGTGGCGACTCGCCCGTCCGCACCCCTGGGATCCCTTCATTCCTCGTTCCTGGAGCCTTCTCCGCACCTCTTCCTTCCTTCTCCCTCTTGCAGGCCTGGGCCTCTGTTACTAGGCCCGCCTCCGGAGCAGAGCTCATGCAGAGCCCCTGCTCCCTGCCACTTCTGCTCAGACTTCTCTGCACTGAACTAAGATGGTGCCCACCTTTTATACTCCCTTCTCAATGCACCCAGGAACTGCTTCCTCCCTGCTCCTGCACTGCAGGGTTCCCCTTCCTCAGTGTTCCCTCCCCCCACTCCAGCCAGGGACAGGGACTGTCGTGCCCATCTCAGGGGCATATTGGTCGCCCTGCCCCACGGCAATGTGGTGTAATGCATGCAGGTGTCGGGTCCTGATCCACACTCCATCCTTATCTGAGAGTGAGATATCACACCTCTGGGTGAGGTGCAATACATCTGTAGCAACCGAGCCCTCGGTGCTACAGTTCCATTTATCTTCAGCCTAGGTGACGTATTGTGATACAGGGCCGTGATTTTGGCTATAAAAGGGTCCCCTAGACCCCTACCCCAAGCTTTTTAAGAGAATCATATATGGCGTGCCAGGAGACTCTATGGAATGCTTTCTCAGCATCCAACGAGAGTATCTACTTACAAATTTTTAACTGCATCTAGCCCAGGAAATACTTTGTGCCTAGTAGCAGTGTCTGCTAGTCAGCGGATTATCCCGGCTGTTAAGCAAGCTACACCACCTGTAGTTTGGACACTTAATTTTTTCAAAGGAAATGCTTCGGGACCACGGGATACTTAGTGAAGAGCATCAGGAGGCACCCCAAGGCATAGGGGCTGGGACTGGCACTAGGATGCCTTGCGGTGGACAGCCGAGCTCGATCCTTATAAAAGCTTTTTAACTGCAGCAGCTTTAGTGGACGCTACTGGAGCTGGAATTACCGCGGCTGCTGGCATGAGACTTGCCCTCCAATAGATCCTTGTAAATGGATTTAAAGTGTATTCATTCAAATTAGAGGGACAATTTAAATTAAAAAGCTTAGAGCTGCCTCCACCACAGGGGGGCTCTCTCGACCCACCAGCGGACAGGCACCAGTATTGGGAGAGGGGGGCTGGCCGTCAGGGTTCACCGCGGCTCTGGCACAAACCCGGCGACACGGAGGTGGCACGGGCAGGAGCGGACTGGCCGTCTCGGCTTCTCACTTTTTGGATTTTAGAAGGGCATGACATGCCTATATCTGTGTCTCCCCCCTCCTTTTACTCCTCCACCTCTTTTCTTTTCGCATGACTATATGTACTTGTCACTTTTCCATGTGTTAGTTGTGTCTTCTGAGCAGTTTGTCAGCTTTTGGACACCTTTGAAGGTGTTTTCTATGTGTTTCTATGTGTTTTTGTTTGCCTGCCATTGGTTTTAACGGTGTTCGACGAACAGTTCGACGAACAGTTCGGCGAACACACGGGTGTTCGACGAACCGAACCGAACTCGAACACTACGGGGGTGGCTCAACACTAGTGTTGAGAAGTCTGGCCCAATCCAGCCCTTGTTCATTTTTATAAGAGTCAGCCTGTCAGCATTTTCAGTTGATAGGTGGATGTGCTTATCAGTTATAATTCCACCAGCGATATTAAAAACCCGCTCTGATAAAACGCTAACATCAGGGCAGGTCAGAACCTCCAAGTTAATTCCATGTGTCCAGCTTGGATGCTCAATAATTATAAGGCACAGAGGAATCACGGAGGACGTTGGTAAGGTCAGCAAGGTACTCCCTCAGCATCTTCCCAAACTTTGCACTCCTTGTGAGAGTTCCCCATGCCTCAGGACCTGTGCAATGGGAGGGGCTGAGGAAACTCTCCCAGAACTTTGACAGTGTTCTCTCGGTTGTACTCCTTGGTTGTCCAACGAACTGTGACCTCTGCCAGCAGCGTTTTCAGATGGGAATTTTTTTAATAGTTCCACAACAAGGGTCTTCTGGTAATGCCCAATTTTTGTAGACCGGTCCGCCTCAGGAATAAGATATAAAGTTCTCCTTGTAGCATGGGTCTAGAAGTGTCAGCAACCAGTAATGACTATCTCTAAAAATTTTGAGAACGCGAGGGTCACTAAAAAGGCAGCGTAACATAAACTCAGCTATGCAAGCCAGACTGCTAACAGGCAAGACTTCCGTGTCCTCACCAAGAGGACGGCTGACCATGCTCTCCTCCTCCTTCTCCTCCCTGTCCTCAGTCCATCCACGCTGAATAAACGGTATAATAGTTGTGCAGGTAGTACCTTCTATAGCCCATGAAACTAGCTCCTTTTTTTTCCTCCTCATCCTCTTCCTCATTGTCACCCAATCCATGTTGGGATGAGAAGAGGCTGGGCTGTTTGTAATCATCCTGTATGGTTCCTTGCACCATCTCATCATGCTCCGCCTGCAATGCATCCTCTTTGATTGTGAGCAGAGAGAGTTTCAGAAGACAGAGAAGTGGGATGGTGATGCTGATTATGGTGTCATCGCCTCTCGCCATATTGGTGGAGTCCTCAAAGTTTTGGAGGATGGTACAGATGTCTTACATCCACGTCAACTCCTGTGGTCTTGTGTGGAGTCTGAACTGAATACCGATGGCCTTGTTGATGCTGGTAGTCAACAACTGCCTTCTTCTGCGCACAAATCCTTCCCAATATCAGCAGTGTAGAGTTCCAACACGTGGGGACATCACACACCAGTCGGCGAGCTGGCAGCTGCAAACGCTGTTGAAGCACGGCAAGGGCGGCCGAAGCTGCAGCTGACTTTTTAAAATGGGCATACAGGTAGTGTACTTTGACAAGCAGATCCGGCAGCTCCGGGTAGCTTTTGAGAAACCGCTGAATCACGAAGTTAAGCACATGGGCCAGGCATGGTGCATGTGTGAGCTCGCCTTGCCTCAGAGCCACCACCAGGTTCCTGCCATTGTCACACACGACCATGCCTGGCTGTTGTTAGAACCCTCCTGTTAGTTTTTTTCTATTTTGTGGTCACGTGACCTGCTGCCTATTTATTCCAGCTCCGCCCTTCTGGCTTTGCTGGACTTCAGTGTTACTTTGACTCTTAATCTAGCCAGGTGCTTTGTACCTATCTCTATAGTTTGCTTGGTCCTTGGACCTCTAAGTAATTTTGTTTGTTTGTCTTTTTGCTCCCCTACAACTTCTGCTAGGAGGTGTCCAATTTTGTCCCAGTCCTTAGTACTTATAGGGACCCCTCCCTTATATCTATAGGTCTGCGTTCAGAATAGCTGAGGACGAAGGCGGGTCTGTTCACAAGGAATGGGTTGCCAGCTTCATCGTAGGGAATCAGCTTAGTCCTATTGTAGGAACAGTTTTCCTATCTTACCTTGTAGCAGATCATAACAGTAAGTCCAGCCCAAAATCAAAGAAAAAAAGGAAAAATCCTGGGGAACGAGATCTGGTGATCAACATGGTGTCAGTTCAGGAATTGGCTCAACGCCTACAGGGATTGTCTCTTGAGGTGGCCGAGCTCCAGCAACACGTGAGTAGCTGTCCTGGAGTGCATTTTGGTGAACCGAAGGTAGGACTGCCTGATTTTTTTTATGGTAAACAACAAGATTTTTTTTCCTTTAAAAATGCTTGTTTATTATATTTTCGTTTAAGACCCAGGTCCTCTGGGAATGAATCACAGCGCATTGGGTTTATCATGTCACTTTTGCACAAGGAACCACAGGGATGGGCCTTTTCTCTCCAACCTAATGATCCGTGTTTTAGATCAGTGGAAGATTTTTTTTTTTACTATGGGGTTGTTGTATGACGATCCTAATCGAGTCTCTTCTGCTGAGACACAACTGAGACGTTTAAAGCAGGGGTCAGGTGATGTTGAAAATTATTCTACACACTTCAGAAGGTGGTCTTCTGAAGTGAGATGGAATGATTCAGCGTTAAAATGTTTGTTTCTTGCTGGTCTAAGTGAAAGGGTTAAGGATCTGCTAATTGCTTTCCTTGCACCTGGAAACTTGCAAGAAGCCATGCAATTAGCTATACGGGTGGACAGGAGACTGTGTGCCAGGGTTAATGAGGAGAAAACTCCTGCTATGGCAGCTCCTAGTCATCAGAGGGTCTGCTCGGACGACGGAGAACTGATGGAGATTGGGGCGATGCCACTCTGCTCTCAGGAAAAAGACCGCAGGTTTTCCAAGGGATTGTGTTTTTACTGTGGTAAATCTGACCATTTTGTTAAGAACTGTGAGCTTCTGTTAAACAAAGGAAAAAAAAGGTCGGTTACGCCCGTATTGCTTGTTTAAACACTAAGGGAGTATTTCTTTCAGGGAGTACCTCATTACAGGAGGAGTTGATTGAATTTCAGGTATTTGTGGATTGTGGTTCTACACTGAATGTGATTGATAAAGGATTTTTGGAAAAACTTAAATTGGAACCTAAACCTTTGTCATCTCCTATTTCTGTGGTTGCTGTTGATAACACTCCTTTGAAATATGTTACTCACAAGGTTTTTGAATTTCCCCTCACTATTAATGGTATTCACCAAGAGAACTTGGATTTAGTGGTATTAAATAATTTACCTTCTCCAGTAGTGTTAGGTTTGCCTTGGTTAAAACTGCACAATTCTTTACTGGACTGGTCTACTAATGAGATTAAATCTTGGAGTTCTAAGTGTTATGATTAGTGTTGAGCCACCCCCGTAGTGTTCGGGTTCGGTTCGGTTCGTCGAACACCGTGATGTTCGAGGAACTGTTCGTCGAAATGTTCGTCGAACACCTTAGAACACCGTCGAACACCGTTAAAACCAATGGCAGGCAAACAAAAACACATAGAAACACATAGAAAACACCCGCAAAGGTGTTCAAAAGCTGACAAACTGCTCAGAAGACACTCTCTTTAAAAAAGCCGGCCGGCAAATTCAGCAGCGGCATACACCGGTACCCGACAATTTAGACAAGAAGGAATAGAGCATCACACATAGATTAGATAGATAGAAACATGTCAGTCACACATATAAGAAGCACAGTGACAGTGTTGGTTACTGCACTTGTCATTTAGTGTAAAGGATTTATTAAAAAAAATATTAGTGTTTTCATGCACCGTCTCTTTAAAAAAGCCGGCCGGCAATTCAGCATCTGTACCCGACAATTTAGAACAGAAAGAATAGAGCTTCACACATAGATTAGATAGATAGAAACATGTCAGTCACATATATAATAAGTACAGTGATAGTGTTGCTTACTGTACTTGTCATTTAGTGTAAAGGATTTATTTAAAAAAATAATAGTGTTTTCATGCACTGTCTCTTTAAAAAAGCCGGCCGGCAATTCAGCAGCGGTACCCGACAATTTAGAACAGAAAGATAGAGCATCACACATAGATTAGATAGATAGAAACATGTCAGTCACATATATATGAAGTACAGTGATAGTGTTGGTTACTGTACTTGTTATTTAGTATTAAAATAAAGGATTTATTATTAAAAAAATTGGCGTGGGGTTCCCCTTAATTTTAGGCTCTAGCGGAGGTTAAGCAGACGGCTGGAGCAGATGTTTGAAGCCTGGGAAGGGGGTAATACCCACGGAGCTTCCCAGGCTACTAATATGAGCCCCCAGCTGAATACATAGCCTTTACTAGCTATTAAAATGGGGGACCCCCCAAAAAAAATGACGTGGGGTCCCCCCTAATTTAATAGCTAGCAAAGGCTAGGCAGACAGCTGGGGGCTGATATTAATAGCCCAGGAAGGGAGCCATGAATATTGGCCCCCTCCCAGGCTAGAAACACCAGCCGTCAGCCGCCCCAGAAATGGCGCATTCATAGGATGCGCCAATTCTGGCACTTAGCCTCGCTCTTCCACGCTGCCCTGGTGCGGTGGCAGGGGGTAATAGGGTTGGGGTTGATGTCAGCTTATAATGCCAGCTGACATCAAGCCCAGGTTAGTAATGGAGAGGCGTCTATAAGACACCCCCATTACTAACCCCATAGTCAAAGTTAAAAAAAACACAAACACCCAGAATAAAGTCCTTTAATTGAAATAAAGACACAATCCTTTATTGTTCTAAATTAAACCATACTTACCATCACGCCCATTCCAGCTGAAGCCAACGATCTCCTGCAATAAAAGAAAAATAATAAAGCAACCTCATCCTTACCTTTCCATGGTTCCCACGACAGCTTCAGCTCTGCTACATCGAGATGACAGGCTGGACCGCAGCAGAACGCTGCCATCCAGCCTGTCATCCCGCAGACACTGAGAAGCGCAGGCTTGCTTGCGCTGCTCAGCGTCTCTCTGTGACGACATCCAGATGAGCCGAGTTCATGTCCAATGAACTCGGCTCACCTCATGCACGTCACTGACAGCGTGGGAAAATTCTCACGCTGAAGCGCTGATTGCAGGAGAATTTTCCCACGCTGTCAGTGACGTGCAGGAGGTGAGCTGAGTTCATTGGACATGAGCTCACCTCATGCACATCACTGACAGCGTGGGAGAATTCTCCTGCACTCAGCACTTCAGCGTGAGAATTTTCCCACGCTGTTCGTGACGTGCATGAGGTGAGCCGAGTTCATTGGACATGACCTCGGCTCATCTGGATGCCGTCACAGCGAGACAGTGAGGAGCGCAAGCATGCCTGCGCTTCTCAGTGTCTGCGGGATGACAGACTGGATGGCAGCGTTCTGCTGCGGTCCAGCCAGTCATCTCGATGTAGCAGAGCTGAAGCTGTCGTGGGAACCATGGAAAGGTAAGGATGAGGTTGGTTTATTATTTTTCTTTTATTGCAGGAGATCGTTGGCTTCAGCTGGAATGGGTGTGATGGTAAGTATGGTTTAATTTAGAACAATAAAGAATTGTGTCTTTATTTCAATTAAAGGACTTTATACTGGGTGTTGTGTTTTTTTTAAATACTTTACTAGAAATTCATGGCGGTCATGTCTAATACTGGCGTGACCCCATGAATTTTGGGCTTGGGGCCAGCTGATAATACCAAGCTGGCCCTAACCCCTTTATTACCCAGTGAGCCACCGCACCAGGGCCCTGGATGAGTTGGGTACAGCGCCAGAAGATGGCGCTTCTATGAACGCGCCATTTTCCGGGGTGGCTGCGGACTGCAATTTGTAGCGGGGGGGGGGCCCAGAAAGCTTGGGCCTCCCTGCGCTGCAGATTCCAGCCCCCAGCTGCCTAGTTGTACCTGGCTGGACACAAAAATAGGGCGAAGCCCCACGTACTTTTTTTTTAATTATTTCATGAAATTCATGAAATAATTAAGAAAAAAAGGCCTTCCCTATATTGTTGTGTCCGGCCAGGTACAAATAGGCAGCTGGTGGTTGGGGGCAGCCCGTTCCTGCCTGCTGTACCTGGCTGGACACAAATATAGTGCGAAGCCACACTTCAATTTTTTTTAATTATTTCATGAAATTCATGAAATAATTAAGAAAAAAAGGGCTTCCCTATATTGTTGTGTCCGGCCAGGTACAAATAGGCAGCTGGTGGATTGGGGCAGCCCGTTCCTGCCTGCTGTACCTGGCTGGACACAAATATAGTGCGAAGCCCCACTTCAATTTTTTTTAATTATTTCATGAAATTCATGAAATAATTAAGAAAAAAAGGGCTTCCCTATATTGTTGTGTCCGGCCAGGTACAAATAGGCAGCTGGTGGATGGGGGCAGCCCGTTCCTGCCTGCTGTACCTGGCTGGACACAAATATAGTGCGAAGCCCCACTTCAATTTTTTTAAATTATTTCAGGAAATTCATGAAATAATTTAAAAAAAATTGACGTGGGGCTTCGCACTATATTTGTGTCCAGCCAGGTACAGCAGGCAGGAACGGGCTGCCCCCAACCACCAGCTGCCTATTTGTACCTGGCCGGACACAACAATATAGGGAAGCCCTTTTTTTCTTAATTATTTCATGAAATAATTTAAAGAAAATTGACGTGGGGCTTCGCCCTGTTTTTGTGTCCAGCCAGGTACAACTAGGCAGCTGGGGGCTGGAATCCGCAGCGCAGGGAGGCCCAAGCTTTCTGGGCCACCCCCGCTGCAAATTGCAGTCCGCAGCCACCCCGGAAAATGGCGCGTTCATAGAAGCGCCATCTTCTGGCGCTGTACCCAACTCATCCAGGGCCCTGATGCGGTGGCTCACTGGGTAATAAAGGGGTTAGGGCCAGCTTGGCATTATCAGCTGGCCCTAAGCCCGAAATTCATGGGGTCACGCCAATATTAGACATGACCACCATGAATTTCTAGTAAAGTATTTAAAAAAAACACAACACCCAGAAAAAAGTCCTTTAATTGAAATAAACACACAATTCTTTATTGTTCTAAATTAAACCATACTTACCATCACGCCCATTCCAGCTGAAGCCAACGATCTCCTGAAATAAAAGAAAAATAATAAAGCAACATCATCCTTACCTTTCCATGGTTCCCATGACAGCTTCAGCTCTGCTACATCGAGATGACAGGCTGGACCGCAGCAGAACGCTGCCATCCAGCCTGTCATCCCGCAGACACTGAGAAGCGCAGGCTTGCTTGCGCTCCACAGTGTCTCTCTGTGAGGGCATCCAGATGAGCCGAGTTAATGTCCAATGAACTCGGCTCACCTCATGCACGTCACTGACAGCGTGGGAGAATTCTCACACTGAAGCGCTGAGTGCAGGAGAATTCTCCCACGCTGTCAGTGACGTGCAGGAGGTGAGCTGAGTTCATTGGACATGAGCTCACCTTATGCACGTCACTGACAGCGTGGGAGAATTCTCCTGCACTCACCGCTTCAGCGTGAGAATTTTCCCACGCTGTCAGTGACGTGCATGAGGTGAGCCGAGTTCATTGGACATGAACTCGGCTCATCTGGATGTCGTCACAGAGAGACGCTGAGCAGCGCAAGCAAGCCTGCGCTTCTCAGTGTCTGCGGGATGACAGGCTGGATGGCAGCGTTCTGCTGCGGTCCAGCCTGTCATCTCGATGTAGCAGAGCTGAAGCTGTCGTGGGAACCATGGAAAGGTAAGGATGAGGTTGCTTTATTATTTTTCTTTTATTGCAGGAGATCGTTGGCTTCAGCTGGAATGGGCGTGACGGTAAGTATGGTTTAATTTAGAACAATAAAGGATTGTGTCTTTATTTCAATTAAAGGACTTTATTCTGGGTGTTTGTGTTTTTTTTAACTTTGACTATGGGGTTAGTAATGGGGGTGTCTTATAGACGCCTCTCCATTACTAACCTGGGCTTGATGTCAGCTGGCATTATAAGCTGACATCAACCCCAACCCTATTACCCCCTGCCACCGCACCAGGGCAGCGTGGAAGAGCGAGGCTAAGTGCCAGAATTGGCGCATCCTATGAATGCGCCATTTCTGGGGCGGCTGACGGCTGGCGTTTCTAGCCTGGGAGGGGGCCAATATTCATGGCTCCCTTCCTGGGCTATTAATATCAGCCCCCAGCTGTCTGCCTAGCCTTTGCTAGCTATTAAATTAGGGGGGACCCCACGTCATTTTTTTGGGGGGTCCCCCATTTTAATAGCTAGTAAAGGCTATGTATTCAGCTGGGGGCTGATATTAGTAGCCTGGGAAGCTCCGTGGGTATTACCCCCTTCCCAGGCTTCAAACATCTGCCCCAGCCGTCTGCTTAACCTCCGCTAGAGCCTAAAATTAAGGGGAACCCCACGCCAATTTTTTTAATAATAAATCCTTTATTTTAATACTAAATGACAAGTACAGTAACCAACACTATCACTGTACTTCATATATATGTGACTGACATGTTTCTATCTATCTAATCTATGTGTGAAGCTCTATTCTGTCTGTTATAAATTGTCGGGTACCGCTGCTGAATTGCCGGCCGGCTTTTTTAAAGAGACGGTGCATGAAAACACTATTATTTTTTTTGATAAATCCTTTACGCTAAATGACAAGTACAGTAAGCAACACTGTCACTGTACTTCGTATATATGTGGCTGACATGTTTCTATCTATCTAATCTATGTGTGAAGCTCTATTCTGTCTGTTATAAATTGTCGGGTACAGATGCTGAAATGCCGGCCGGCTTTTTTAAAGAGACGGTGCATGAAAACACTATTATTTTTTTTGATAAATCCTTTACGCTAAATGACAAGTACAGTAAGCAACACTGTCACTGTACTTCGTATATATGTGACTGACATGTTTCTATCTATCTAATCGATGTGTGATGCTCTATTCTTTCGGTTCTAAATTGTCGGGTACAGGTGTATGCCGCTGCTGAATTGCCGGCTTTTCATGTTTCACTGTTGGCACTGTTCCCATCGATTTGGGCAATCACTGTAATGCCACAACCACCATGGCTGTGGCATTACAGTGAGTGGCAGACAATCCCTGCATGATTGGTGCTCTAAATAGCGCCAGACATGCAGGACACGCTTTTGGTGCACGAACAGTTATCGAACATAACCTCGAACAGCCGAATTTTTTGCAAATCGTTCGGGTTCGTCGAACAACTCGAACACCGCCCAAAACAGCTCGAATTTGAGATTGGTGAACAGTTCTAGTCGAACACCGCTCATCTCTAGTTATGATAAATGTTGTAACGGTCGCATTGCTGCTGTGGAAAGAGGGGAATTACCTGTACCTATTCAGGATTTTTGGAAGTTTTTTTCAGAGGAAGAGTCGCAAATTCTACCTCCTCATAGGGACTAGTGTTGAGCCACCCCCGTAGTGTTCGAGTTCGGTTCGGTTCGTCGAACACCCGTGTGTTCGCCGAACTGTTCGTCGAACTGTTCGTCGAACACCTTCAAACACCGTTAAAACCAATGGCAGGCAAACAAAAACACATAGAAACACATAGAAAACACCTTCAAAGGTGTCCAAAAGCTGACAAACTGCTCAGAAGACATAACTAACACATGGAAAAGTGACAAGTACATATAGTCATGCGAAAAGAAAAGAGGTGGAGGAGTAAAAGGAGGGGGAGACACAGATATAGGCATGTCATGCCCTTCTAAAATCCAAAAAGTGAGAAGCCGACACGGCCAGTTCGTTCCTGCCCGTGCCACCTCCGTGTCGCCGGGTTTGTGCCAGAGCCGCAGTGGACCCTGACGGCCAGCCCCCCTCTCCCAATACTGGTGCCTGTCCGCTGGTGGGTCGAGTCCCCCCGCAGTGGGGGGGGTAACTTCTGCAGAAGAAAGACCATCTTCCAGCCAAGCTAAGATGTCGACTTCTTTTCGTGGACAATGTGATACAATCCCTTTCTTACGGACACGCCCATCACTACAAATTCCAGATGAGGCACAAAAACAGCAGGTGCTTCCGTGGATCAAGTGCTCCTTCAAATGGGCTCTCCTCCACCTCAATTTCAACATCACAAATATTCCAGTCCTCAGAGGTGTCACCCCAATCGCACTTGCTTCCTCACAGCTCCCAAGTCTCCAGCTGCTCATCTGAGTATGGGGTAACACAGATGGTAGAGTCTGCAGAGCTGTTTACTCATACTATAGCCTGGGAAACGTATGTCTGCTCCAGAGCTTCTGTTAATCCAGACGAGGAAATGATCTGCACTGATGCCCAGAATCTTTATAAGTCGGATCCAGGACCAGATGAAGAAGGTTCTGAGCATAATGTAGACCCTCATTCCCAAACTGTCACTCCTGTAGGTGGAGACAATGATGAAGACGATGATGAGACTCAAATACCTGATTGGAGCGACAACTTGACTTTTCGGTCAGGGCAGGAAGAGGTTGGCTTTGAGGACGACGGGTGTGATAACACACAGGGTGATGATGACGAGGTTGGAGATCCCACTTACTGTCAACCCACAGTCAGCCAGTCGATGAGGTCAACGGAGGAGGTGGAGGAGGATGTGACTAGCCCAGGGGATGGGAATGACTCGGTACCCGGGCCTTTGCCTGGCCTTGGGGATGTCGCGGTGGTCGGCTCCCTGGCCCGTACCCTGGGGTCACTCTTTAAAAGAGTGGATAATTGTTAATTTTATAAGAGTTTGTGACGCCACCTGTGGTATCTGGTGAGAAGCACCAGCGCTGCAGCAGTCCACTGAGACCCGTGATAAGGCTGCTCGATGGTATAGCTCCCCACAGGTGGAGCTAGGTCTCAGGGCAGCGTATGCAGGGGGAATGCAGGACAGGCGAGACCCAGCTGGGTCAGAGCAAGAACGGGAACGGACACGGTAGTCACTTCAGTACCTTTTACTGGAGGAAATTCAGGCACATCCCGGAGCACTGTAGGGTGAAGGGTGAATATCAGGATCCTCCCCAATGAGCGGGTGTAGGGCCTCCTGTTTCTTGCCTCTGCGTAGTAAGTTTCTGACCTGCCTGGAGCTAGGCCTAACTTTGTCTCTGTCCTGCGCTGGCTGACCTTGTGGTAGGGCCTTCTCTTGGAGTTCACGCTCCCACTATGCGGGGCCTAAGCGTCTCCTGGCTCTGTTACGTATCAGCACCTTAGCCATCCTGGGACTTGTAGTTCTCCAGGGATTCCGGTTATGCCTTACTGAATCTAGTTAGCAGGAGCCTCGTGCTCCACTGCTGAACTATTAACTGAGTTCTCTAGACTAGACTGAGCTCCACTGCAGACTGACCTCTCTTAGGCTTCTCTACTGCAGGAACTCTTCAGAGGAACTGAACTGCCTAGCTCCACCTTCCCTATTTATATCCCTAACGGGCTCCCTCTGCTGGTCTGAGGTGGAAGGTGGAGTTGTGTGAATGTTTATGGGGGCCTCTTGTGGAGGATTCCATCAATACACTCTTCTAGGATATGTGATACCAAGCACAGCGGGGCGTCACAGATGCTATTGACGACGAGGTTAGATTGCGCCTTCCTGGACACAGATGGAGTACTGGAAGCACGTCAACAACTGCATCCTCAACCACAACTCTGCCTCTGACCACAAGTCGTAGTGGCTCTTCAGGTTGCATGGGCTCTAAGCCTTGCATAGCCTGGGCATTTATTCAGAATGATAAGGATGACCCAACTCGTGTTATCTGTAATATTTGTAACCAAAACATAATTAGAGGCCAAAAAATCCATAGTTTGAGTACTTCATGCATGAACCGGCACATGGATATGAAGCATAAGTTGCAGTGGGAAGCTCACTGTGCTACAATGCGGCCTAGCAGGCTGGGCCAACCACCGTCTGCCCCATCTTGTGCATCCGCGGCCTCTTCATCCTCTGTGACTGGGGGGACAGCAGTCACACATGTTTTTGGACGCAGACCTGCCACTTCTTTACCTGCAACAGCCAGTGTGATTGGCAGGTCATCAGTTCATTGGGAAGTGAAAACACCTGCTGGTGTTGAGCGCTCTCTGACATCGAGAGCACCAGCTTTGGATCAAGGCAATCTAACATGTCCACCTGCTTCTTCCTCACAGACCGGCAGTTTGCCGGGGACATCCTACTCAACCCTGTCTAAGCACAACAGCCAGCCCTCAGTCCCTCAGATGTGGAAAAGTAAAAGACCATTTCCTCCTAGCCATGAGAAAGCTAAGAGGTTGAATTTCACCATCTGCAAGCTCTTGGCTACAGAAATGCTGCCTTTCCGCCTGGAGGACACAGTGGATTTTGAGACTTTATGTCCGTCTCAGTGCCCCAGTACCAGATGCTCAGTCGGCACTACTTCTCAAAGAAAGGTGTGCCTGCGCTCCACCAGCATGTCGCACACAACATCACCGCTTCTTTGAGAAACTCTGTGTGTGACAGGGTGCATTTCACCACAGACACTTGGACGAGTAGGCATGGACAGGGGCGTTACATGTCGCTGACTGGGCACTGGGTAACTATGGTGACAGCAGGACAAGGGGCTGCTGTCCAAGTCTTACCGTCCCCACGAGTTGTGCGTCAATCCTCTTTATCTCGAAGTTCCTCCACTGCTTCTGCCTCCTCAACCTCCTCTCGGTCCTCCACCTGCACCCAAAGCCTGTCTGGTAATGCCACCTGCATTCTAACTGCGCAGAAGGAATCCTGCACACCTCCTTACTATGCTGGCAGCAGGGCTCAAGGCATCAGTGTTTACTTTGAAATGTCTGGGAAATGTGAGTCACACAGCTGAGGAGTTGTGGTCAGCTCTGGAGACCCAGTTTCATGAATGGTTGTCTCCACTGGACCTGCAACCAGGGAAGGCCGTGTGCGACAATGCTGCATCGCCGGGGCAATGTCACACACGTGCCTTGTATGGCTCACGTGTTGAACCTGGTTGTCCATAAATTGTTAGCCCACTATCCCGGACTAGATGGCCTTCTGCAGGGGGCACGGTCACTGTGTGCTCACTTCCGCCGTTCGCATCCCGCAGCTCAATGACTTACATCTCTACAGAAGTCGTTGGGCCTGCCAGTTCACCAGCTGAAATGCGATGTGCCGACATGGTGGAATTCAACTCTGACCATGTTGCAGCGACTGTGGCAGCACCGACAAGCCCTGGTGCAATACGTTCTGACGTATAGCCTGGGCCAACGAGATCCAGAGGTGGGGCAAATCACGCTGCAGGAGTGGTCTCAGATCAGGGACCTATGAAGTTGACGCGCCCCCTGTGCCGTGGGGTACCTGAGCCGGGCCGGTAGACGCTGGGGGTTGTAGTCACTGTGGCGGTGACCCGGTCCGTGATCCAGGGCGGTCAATCCAAGGGTAATTTGTATATATGGGTTTTATAATGTCCGACTACGCCACCTCTGGAGTGGGGCAAAAGGGGCCGCCGCTGCGGAACAGTCCTCTGAAGCTGGTGGTCTTGCAGCAATGGTATTATTACTCACCACAGGAAGAGTGTAGCTTGAGGGCAGTGTGGGTGGATGATGGTGGTTGTAGTGCAGGGAGTCAGTAATGAACACAGAGTCCGTGTGATGCAGTCCCAAGATCTTTACTCACAGTTGTTGCAGTCCAGATTACAGGTACCAGAGCAATCTCACCCGTCGTGCTGTGCGTACTCAGTGAGGGGCTCAGTCCACCCCCAGATAGCTCCGGAGTACTTAGCAGGACCCCCTTCTGTGTGTCCTTTCTCTGGCCTTCTACCTGCACCTCACACTCAGTGACACTTCTATCCGGTATCCTCGGGCCTTGGCGGGCGACTTGTGTTCCGTCCCCTGGGTCCTATGTGGCTACCTTCTTAGTGAGACTGGTGTGGACTTTTACCTGCAGTACATGAAATGCTGCAGCCTCCGGTTTCTAGTTGAGCCTTGCTGTTTCTCCGCTAGTTGAGGGACCGGTTCCCCTTATCTGGTCTGACCCCTCTACCTCCTGGTAGCAGCAGGAGTACGGGTGGCCTTCTGCACGGCCCATAGCCCTAGGGTCCCTTCGGTTCCTGGAGCCTTCCTGCTCCCACTCCTCTCTTCTCTCCTTCAGTCCTGGGCCTCCCAGGCTAGGCCCGCCTCTGGAGCAGAGCTCATGCCGAGCCTCTGCTCCTGTCACTTTTCCTCCTCTGACTGGCTTGCTCTTTCTAAGATAGCTTCCTATTTATACTCTCCCTGTCATGTGCTCCGCTAAGCTGCTCCACTAAGCACCCACTACATAGGACCCTTCCACCAGCTAGGGACCTGGGAGTGTGCTCTCCCTTAGGAGCAATCTTGCCCTACCCCCACTGCGGGTATGTGTTGGATGCAGGTGTTAGGGTCCCGAGCCATATGCCTTCCTTACCTGAGGGTGAGATGCAGTAACTCTGTGGCGACTGAACCCTCAGGGGCGCCACACACCCTTCTGCACAGTTTTGAAATGGCGACGAAGATGTTTAGTGCTGACGACGATGCCATTATCAACATGACTATTCCGGTGATTTACATGCTGGAGCACACACTAAACAGAATTCAGAGTCAGGTGGTGGGACAAGAGGAGGTGGAGGAAGTAGAGGAGGAGTCGTATGCGGAAGGGATAACATCTCCAAGGTCCAGACTGTTGGCAGCACCAAGGCGGCAGGCATGGGAGGGTGGGGGAGAGGGATTATCCAGGGCGCATGGTAGCAGCCAAACTGTTGAGGAAGGTGCAGGAGCCGAGGAAGAAGTGGAGGACGAACTGGCGATGGGCATGGAAGACTCATCAGATGAGGGAGACCTTGATCACATTTCTGTTGTGCGAGGTTGAGGGGAGAGGGCAGAGGAAGGAAGCATGATTCTTACCTCGCTACCAAAACAACAAGGACTTGGTCCTCCTGGATGCGCAAGACTCATGAGTGCCTTCTTGCTGCACTACCTGCAACATGACCCTCAGATTGTCAGAATTCGAAGTAATCCCGACTACTGGGTTGCCACACTCTTAGATCCCTGGTACAAAAGTAAATTTGCCGAAATAATTCCTGCCATAAAAAGGGATTGACGCATGCAGGAGTATCTGCAGACGCTGTTGCAGAATCTTACATGTGCTTTTCCACAAAACACCAGTGGTGCACGTACTGAATCTCACAGTTCTAACTTGCCAACCGTGGGACTGTCGAGTCTTCATCACTCAAACCGTAACAGTAACACAGTACCTGCTGGTAACAGCAATTTTGTGGAATCGTTTCACCACTTTTTTAGACCATCCTTTGCAAGACCACAGGAGACAAGAAGTCTGACACATAGTCAACGCCTAGAGAGGATGGTGCAGGAGTATCTCCAAGTGAACATCGAAGCCATGACTGTGTCACTGGACCCTTGCTCATTTTGGTATTACAATCTGGAAAAATGGCCGGAGCTCGCCACTCACGCCTTGGAGATCTTGTCATGCCCTGCAGCCAGTGTTCTCTCTGAACGTGTGTTCAGCGCTGCTGGTGGTGTGCTGACAGATAAGCGCACGCGTCTGTCCACTGAGAATGTAGACAGACTCACGTTCATAAAGATGAACAAATCATGGATTCGCAAGGACTTTTCTACCCCTGTGTTATCCTTGGGAGACTAAAACCTTGAGGATTTGGTAAAATCACCTCACCAACCGTTTTAAGCAACTGTGGGGCAATTGATGCCACTTAACCCTAGAACGCATGACCATAAAAATCTACACTTTCATATACCTGGGGCCTTTTAGGCTCGTGTGCAAATAACATGGAATAACTCAAACTCAAATGACAAACAACTATAAACATGAAGAATACCTAGAGTTTCAAAATTCTAACTAAAGTAATCTTGCAGAAAATAGAAAACAATTAACAGGGCGGGCCTGCGAGGCCCCAGGTATGCGTTCTAGGGTTAAGTGGTGTCTGTGCCACAATTTTGGGAAAAAATGGAGACTCTTTTTGGAGTCCCCTTGCTGTGTCTTACGTGACGTTGGCATCGTCAATTCCAGGTGGGTTGGGTCACTCCCCCCCCTTTTTAACTGTAAGAAACTAGATACACTATGGCTTGGGGTAACACAGATGGTTGAGTCTGAAGAGCTCAGAGGTCTGCTCCAAATCTTCAGTGTCTGCTTGTCAGCGTAGAATTTTTAACTGCATCTAGCCTAGGCAATACTTTGGGCGTAGTAGCCCAGCTGCGAAGCAAGCTGCACCGCCTGTGTATCTAATAAGAATTTTTAAATGCATCTAGCCTAGGCAGACTGTGGGGACCCCCAACCAAACCCAGACGCTCAGCCCCCCTACCGCCCCCCTTTCCTTGACAATACAATAATGTAACTCTTACAACTGGATGGGTGAGGATCGGTCACAGCTTTATTAACTCTTTATACTCATTCCATTAGAAAGGCATTTTATTTCTAAAATAATTCAGCTTGTTGCAGCATGCCCTGGGTCTCCACTCCGGCAAGTTGGCCAACAAGTGTAACTCTCCAAAATGTCCTTTCTATTTCCAGGCCACGGAGGATCCTGCGTACTCGTATGCAGGACTCTGACCCCCACCCATCACTCTTAACGCTTGTTCCACTCCGTCCTGGAGTCCTGACAGGAATATGTCCAGTTCAATATTCATTAAGTGAACAACGTCGGGCCGTATGAGGCCTGCTTTATCTCCTTCCAGTTGTCGGTGTCGTACCACTACACCGCCTCTGTCTCTTCTAAATTTTGCCATCCGAATATTTATTACCCGCCTTGTCCGTTCGATGGCTGTGATGTCTCGCGCACCTTGCCATACCGCTATCGGCACAATCTCTGACCATACTATCGCTAGTTTTGTGAAAAATTCTCTGAAGCGCTCAGTCTCTAGTTTCATTATTGCCATTAGTTATGCGCTGTTATGATGACCTAGGTTGTTTCCCCCGGCCTGTATAACTAAGATGACCGGACATCTTGCCTCTCTCCCTACCTTGATTACCTCCATTAGTACCTGTGGCCATAGCAGGCCTCTAATACCTCTCTAGTTGAAATATGTGTTATGAAACTCTAATTTCCTCCCGCCTGGGCAGACTTTCGCCCTTTTTTCTGCCCAATACATATACGAGTGGCCTATCACCCACACTGTTGGCTTAGCGTCACCTGTAAAAGAAACAAACCACGTTAGGATAACAAGTCCGGTCTTATGTATCTTGCCAAACACGTGGATCGCCATCTCCCTATCCTCTGAACTTCCGTTTCTGACAGTCCTGCTCTTGCTGCTTCCGTGGCCGCGCCTATGCGGAATGAGTGTGTCCCGTAATCTTTGGGGTGGTTTCCTGCCAATGTTATGCATTTATTAAATATAGCTTGGAACTGGTATCTTGATAATGGCATTCTATCAATGTGTGATAGGAAGAAATTACTTTGTGATCTGATGGTTAGATATGTTTTTACTATTGTTACCCAACTCAGTGTACCGTTTGTGGGTTGTAGAAGTACCCAAGTGCCCCTGCCCGCTGGAACCGTTTTCGATTTGTGTATGCGTAGGCGTATTGCATTATTGGCTATGACTACGTCCTGGTGTAATAAGCCTCCACTGGTGGTAATTTTGGATTGAGGGACTAATTCGCTTATGCATAGCGCCCCGAAGAAGGCGATCACAAATGCAGTAGATAGTAGTGTTGCTTCAAATTGTGAGTGTCATGTTAATGGTGTTAGGGATATGATGTGAGAAATCAGTTTTAGTGACACGGGACGGGACGTCTACACTCCTGACTTGGCTGACCCCTTTCCAACCTTTTATGGATTGTCTGATGATGAACCTTTGTCACATCTCCCCAATTCAGTAGTTGGAAGTGAAATGCTACTCCAGTCAGACACCGCTGCGCTGACGCCCCTGATATGTCCCTCATAATTAGCTGGTGGAGAAATTCTATGGTGACTTGTGATCTGGCTTGTTCACATTGGTCAACCCGTCTGCCTGCTACTAATCGTGTCCACTCTTCCCATGCCTTACCGTATGTTTGCCACGTCGACGGGGCAACTAACGCTCTGATTAATGGCATCAACTATTCGCCACTAGATCCCATAGGGAAGGTGGGCAACTGTTGCCCGATGGGTGAACGTTGTGGAAGAGCTCTGTGAAAATCTGCCAATTGAATTGTTATAAAGCGTTAGCAGCAGCTTTAGACCCCTCAGCATAGTGGCTAGCGCGGACCCATACATTGTGTTTTAGGCACAGGAATGCTAGCCTGGGTAGTAGGCCTAGTACTGGGGGAGACGATGATGCCATCTTATTAATGCAGTGCGCTAGGCTGGTGTTTTTTGTTATGAAGCGTATATTTTTGTAAGCCAGGCGCGCGCCCCATATTTCTATTGCTACCACTATTGGGAAGAAAAATTATTTTCAGGGCTAGATGCAGCTAAAAATTATTATTAATTTAAAAGCTGGTGGAGCTTGGTATAGATGGACTAATACAATGAGTATCACACACTGCTAGAAGGCCAAATATTTTTTCAGAGCTAGATGCAGATAAAAATTATTTTTCATTTGCAACCTGATGGAGGTCAGTATAGATGGACTAATAGACCAAGTCCCACACACAGCTAGAAGTCCAAATATTTTTTCAGAGCTAGATGCAGATAAAAATTATTTTTAATTTGCAACCTGATGGAGGTCAGTATAGATGGAGTAATAGAGAAAGTCCCACACACTGCTAGAAGGCCAAATATTTTTTCAGAGCTAGATGCAGACAAAAAATTATTTTGAATTTGCAACCTGATGGAGGTCAGTATAGATGGACTAATAGAGAAAGTCCCACACACTGCTAGAAGGCCAAATATTTTTTCAGAGCTGGATGCAGATAAAAATTATTTTTAATTTGCAACCTGATGGAGGTCAGTATAGATGGACTAATAGAGAAAGTCGCACACACTGCTAGAAGGCCAAATATTTTTTCAGAGCTGGATGCAGATAAAAATTATTTTTAATTTGCAACCTGATGGAGGTCAGTATAGATGGACTAATAGAGAAAGTCCCACACACTGATAGAAGGCCAAATATTTTTTCAGAGCTAGATGCAGAAAAAAATTATATTCAGTTTGCAACCTGATGGAGGTCAGTATAGATGGACTAATAGACCAAGTCCCACACACAGCTATAAGTCCAAATATTTTTTTAGAGCTAGATGCAGATAAAAATTATTTTTAATTTGCAACCTGATGGAGGTCAGTATAGATGGAGTAATAGAGAAAGTCCCACACACTGCTAGAAGGCCAAATATTTTTTCAGAGCTAGATGCAGACAAAAAATTATTTTGAATTTGCAACCTGATGGAGGTCAGTATAGATGGACTAATAGAGAAAGTCCCACACACTGCTAGAAGGCAAAATATTTTTTCAGAGCTGGATGCAGATAAAAATTATTTTTAATTTGCAACCTGATGGAGGTCAGTATAGATGGACTAATAGAGAAAGTCCCACACACTGCTAGAAGGCCAAATATTTTTTCAGAGCTGGATGCAGATAAAAATTATTTTTAATTTGCAACCTGATGGAGGTCAGTATAGATGGACTAATAGAGAAAGTCCCACACACTGCTAGAAGGCCAAATATTTTTTCAGAGCTAGATGCAGAAAAAAATTATATTCAGTTTGCAACCTGATGGAGGTCAGTATAGATGGACTAATAGAACAAGTCCCACACACAGCTAGAAGCCCAAATATTGTTTCAGAGGTAGATGCAGATAAAAATTATTTTTAATTTGCAACCTGATGGAGGTCAGTATAGATGGACTAATAGAGAAAGTCCCACACACTGCTAGAAGGCCAAATATTTTTTCAGAGCTAGATGCAGACAAAAAAATATTTTCAGTTTGCAACCTGATGGAGGTCTGTATAGATGGATTAATAGAACAAGTCCCACACACAGCTAGAAGCCCAATATTTTTTCAGAGGTAGATGCATAAAAAATTATATTCAGTTTGCAACCTGATGGAGGTCTGTATAGATGGATTAATAGAACAAGTCCCACACACTGCTAGAAGGCCAAATATTTTTTCAGAGGTAGATGCAGAAAAAAAATATATTCAGTTTGCAACCTGATGGAGGTCAGTATAGTTGGACTAATAGAGAAAGTCTCACACACTGCTAGAAGGCCCAATATTTTTTCAGAGCTAGATGCAGAAAAAAAATTATATTCAGTTTGCAACCTGATGGAGGTCAGTATAGATGGACCGATAGAACAAGTCCCACACACTGCTAGAAGCCCAAATATTTTTTCAGACCTAGATGCAGAAAAAAATTATATTCAATTTGCAACCTGATGGAGGTCAGTATAGATGGACTAATAGAATGATGCTATGCCCAAAAGATTTTACTTCACTAGGTGCAGTAAAAAAATTGGTATTCTATACACAGGTGGTATATCTTGCAACACAGATAGGCTACTCCACTGACTAACACACTCTGCAATAGGCCAAAAAGTATTAGCTTTGCTAGATTCAGCCAAATGCTGTGAAAAAAACTTGCACAGCACTGGCACAGACCTGCCTGGCAAAAACTGATAGGAACTGATGTAACCTAGTCCTGAAAAGGACTGCAATTACAATTAGTCTTTACTCCCACAATCTATCTATTTAAGAGCACAGACCTGCCTGATAAAAGTCGTAGGAAATGCTGTAACCTAGTCCTTAAAAGGACTGCAATCACAACTATTCCCTACTCCCAAGCTATCTGTAGATTTGTGCGAAAATTGGCTTGAAATTAACAAGGTATAGCGCACACAGCAACAGCGGTGCCGTCTAACACGCAGCTGCAGCAGTGAGAAAATGGTGGCGACGGGGAAAATGGCTTGGTCTTATAGGGCAAGGACATGTGACATACACTGCCAATGACACATGGCCTTGCTTGTGTGAAAAAAGCACTTCGCTCCGTGTGTGCGCTGCTGATAGGCTGACAGATTGCACCTCCCCACTGTAAATGCGGGAAAGAGAAAAAAAAATGGAGATCTTCATTATTCCTGCAGAGATCCATCCCCTGCCCCTCACCCCACCCCGCTGTACACTCAAACTGCGTATTAACATTAATTTTCATCATTACTGAGAAAAAATTCAGTTATGATTTTGGTGCACGAACAGTTATCGAACATAACCTCGAACAGCCGAATTTTTCTCAAATCGTTCGTGTTCGCCGAACGGCTCTAACACTGCCCAAAACAGCTCGAATTTGAGATTGGCGAACAGTTCGAGTAGAACAACGCTCATCTCTAATAGGGACTATGATTGCACCATTGAGTTTGTTCCTGGAGCTACTCTTCCCAAGAGTCGCTTATTTAATCTTAGTATCCCTGAAAGAAAAGCCTTGGAGGAATACATACAGACGAGCTTGGCTGCTGGTCACATTAGACCTTCTAAGTCACCTGTGGCTGTTGGATTTTTTTTTGTAAAAAAAAAAAGACGGCGGTTTACGTCCATGTCTGGACTTTCGCGAAATTAATAAAATTACCGTACACAATTCCTACCCACTGCCGTTAATTCCTGACTTGTTTAACCAGTTAGTGGGGGCCAAGTGGTTCTCTAAAATTGATCTCCGGGGGGCATACAATTTGTTGCGAATGAAGGAGGGTGATGAATGGAAGACTGCTTTTAACACTCCGGTGGGTCATTTTGAGAATCTGGTTATGCCCTTTGGTCTTACCAATGCACCAGCATTTTTTAAGAACCTTATTAATGACATCCTGAGACCTTTGATTGGTAAGAATGTGCTGGTGTATTTGGATGACATTTTGATTTACTCCCCAGATCTGGAGTCTCATTGGCAGAGCGTACGTGAGATATTGCAGTTATTAAGTGACAATTCACTTTTTGCTAAGCTGGAGAAATGCGAGTTCGCTGTGCAGAGAATTAGTTTTTTGGGCTACATTATCTCCAGCGAGGGCTTTGAGATGGACCCGGTGAAGGTTCAGGCTGTGCAGGAATGGCCTAGGCCTATTGGTTTAAAATCGATACAGAGATTTTTGGGTTTCGCCAATTATTACAGAAAATTCATTAAGAATTTTTCTATAATTGTAATGCCGCTGACCGATCTCACCAGGAAAGGTGCGAATACGGTCCAGTGGACTACTGAGGGCATTGAAGCTTTTGTGTATCTCAAGAAGAGGTTCAGTTCTGCCCCCATCCTTATGCAGTCTGATGATACCAAGCCTTTTTTGGTCGAGGTTGATGCTTCTTCGGTGGGGGTCGGTGCGGTTTTGTCTCAGGAGAACAAGGATGGGGTTCATCCCTGTCCTTTTTTTTCGAAAAAATTTTCTGAAACCGAACTTAATTACGATGTTGGTAATCGGGAATTGCTAGCTATCAAACTCGCATTTGAACATTGGCATAATTTCTTGGAAGGTGCTAAATTTCCCATTCAGGTTTTCACTGATCATAAGAATCTGATCTATCTAGATGCTGCCAAGCGCTTGAATGCCCGTCAGGCTAGGTGGGCACTTTTTTTTTCGCGGTTTAATTTTTCGGTTACTTACATCCTGGGTACTAAGAATGTTAAAGCTGATGCTTTATCTTGCAGCTTTTCTCCCATGGTTGGTACCGAGGAGGAGGAGAGCATTTTACAGGAAGGAGTTGTGATAGCAGCATTGGACTCCGTTTTGGAAGATGGGATTCTGAAAGCCCAGGAGGATGCCCCATGGGAGGTTGTTTGTACCTAGAACCTTTAGGAGAGAGTTGTTTGTGGAGTATCATGAGTCTCGGTTGGCAGGTCATCCAGGAATTTCTGAGACTAAGAGACTGGTAGGTCGCAGTTTTTGGTGGCCTGGGTGGCAGAAGGAAATCATTAAATGGGTGTGTCAATGTACGGCGTGTGCTAGGTCAAAGGCTTCACATGCTCCTGCTGCGGGGTTGCTTTGCCCTGTGGAGATTCATAGTGCACCTTGGACGCATCTTGCAATGGATTTTATTACTGCTCTTCTGTGTCCGCGGGTTTCACTGTCATTTGGGTGGTCGTGGACCATTTTAGCAAGATGTGTCACTTGGTTCCTTTCATTAAACTACCCTGCGCTAAGACACTCGCTAAGGCTTTTGTCAAGAAAATTGTCAGACTCCATGGTGCTCCCACCGACATTGTTTCTGATAGGGGACCTCAGTTTGTGGCTCGTTTTTGTCATGCCTTTTGTGACAGGTTGGGAGTCCATTTGTCATTTTCATCTGGGTATCATCCTGAGTCTAATGGACAGACAGAAAGAAAGAACCAGGATGTTGAGCAGTTTTTGCGTTGTTTTGTGGCAGACAATCAAGAGGGGTGGTCTGAGTTTCTCCCACTTGCTGAATTTGCTCTTAACAACCATACATCCTCTTCTGTTGGTTGTTCTCCGTTTTTTTTGCTGTACTGGGAGACATCCGTCGTTTGGTTCGTTCTCCAAATTGGTGTTGGCTGTGCCGGAGGAGGAGAATTTTTCCGATGATTTGGAGAGAGTTTGGACTGATGTACGTTGTAACCTTCAAGAGGCTAACAAAAAGTCTAAGAAGTATTTTAACAGGAAGAGGTTTTGGTTACGGTTGGTGACATTGTTTGGTTGTCCTCAAAGAATCTGCGGTTGAGGATTCCTTCTAAGAAATTGGGTCCGAAGTTTTTGAGACCATTTAAGGTGCTTCAGGTGGTTAACCAGTCTGCTGTTAGGTTTTAGGATCCCTCCTCCTGGAAGATTAATCCGGTGTTTCATATTTCCTTGTTGAAAAAAGCTGATGTATCGGATAGGGATGCCACTGTCACAGTTCCTCTGGTGGTGGACGATGGTGAATATGAAATTTCTCGTATCCTGAATTCCAGAAGGCATAGTGGGAGATTGCAGTATCTCGTCGCTTGGAAAGGTTTCGGTCCTGAGGATAGCTCCTGGGTAAGGGCAGATGATGTCTCTGCTCCTAGACTTATCAGAGCATTTCACAGGAGGCTTCCTGATAGGCCTGGGCCTGGACGATCCTCATAGAAGAGGGGGTACTGTTAGATCCCTCCTGTTAGTTTTTTTCTATTTTGTGGTCACGTGACCTGCTGCCTATTTATTCCAGCTCCGCCCTTCTGGCTTTGCTGGACTTCAGTGTTACTTTGACTCTTAATCTAGCCAGGTGCTTTGTACCTATCTCTATAGTTTGCTTGGTCCTTGGACCTCTAAGTATTTTGTTTGTTTGTCTTTTTGATCCGCTACAATTTCTGCTAGGAGGTGTCCAATTTTTTCCCAGTCCTTAGTACATTTAGGGCCCACTCCCTTATATCTATAGGTCTGCGCTCAGACTAGCTGAGGACGAAGGTGGGTCTGTTCACAAGGAACAGGTTGCCCGCTGCATCGTAGGGAATCAGCTTAGTCCTATTGTAGGGACAGTTTATATATCTTTCCTTAGTTCTTGTAGCAAATCATAACAGCTGTAAGTTGTGTCAGTCATAGATCTGCCTGCTTTTTCAGAGCTGTCCACAACTCTTCAGCCAAGCAGCAACAGGCTGTACTAAAGCTATTATGCTTAGGTGACAAACCGCACAATGCTGAGGCAGTGCCACAGTGCTTCCAGCTTGTGACTGATGTGGTCATTTTGGAGATGGAGGCTGAAGAGTAGGAGGAGGCTGAGGTGGATTTGGTGCAGGAGCTGTAGACTGTGAAGGCAACCCTGATTGACCTAGGGCCCGCAACCCTTGGCATCGGGAGGATGTGCTCCATCCCAAGGTCCGACTGGGTCCCGGCTTCCACTATGTTAACCCAGGGTGCCGTCAGCGAGATGTACCTTCCCTGTCCACAAGCACTTGTCCACGTGTCAGTGGTTAGGTGGACTTTCCCAGTAACTGCTTTTTTGAGGGCATGGCTAATGTTGTGGGACACGTTCTTGTGTAATATGGGGACGGCACACCGGGAGAAATAGTGGCGGCTGGAACCGAGTACCGAGAGATGGCCGCCGCCATTAAGTTGCGGAAAGCTTCCATCTCCATGAGCTTAAAAGTAGAGATGAGCGTTGTTCTACTCGAACTGTTCGCCAATCTCAAATTCGAGCTGTTTTGGGCGGTGTTCGAGCCGGTCGGCGAACACGAACAATTTGAGAAAAATTCGGCTGTTCGAGGTTATGTTCGATAACTGTTCGTGCACCAAAATCATAACTGGATTTTTTCTCAGTAATGATGAAAATTAATGTTAATACGCAGTTTGAGTGTACAGCGGGGCGGGGGGAGGGGCAGGGGATGGATCTCTGCAGGAACAATGAAGATCTCCATTTTTTTTTCTCTTTCCCGCATTTGCAGTGGGGAGGTGCAATCTGTCAGCCTATCAGCAGCGCACACACGGAGCGAAGTGCTTTTTTTCACACAAGCAAGGGCATGTGTGATTGGCAGTGTATGTCACATGTCCTTGCCCTATAAGACCAAGCCATTTTCCCCGTTGCCACCATTTTCTCACTGCTGCAGCTGCGTGTTAGATGGCACCGCTGTTGCTGTGTGCGCTATACCTTGTTAATTTCAAGCCAATTTTCGCACAAATATACAGATAGCTTGGGAGTAGGGAATAGGATTGCAGTCCTTTTAAGGACTAGGTTACAGCATTTCCTACGACTTTTATCAGGCAGGTCTGTGCTCTTAAATAGATAGATTGTGGGAGTAAAGACTAATTGTAATTGGAGTCCTTTTCAGGACTAGGTTACATCAGTTCCTATCAGTTTTTGCCAGGCAGGTCTGTGCCAGTGCTGTGCAAGTTTTTTTCACAGCATTTGGCTGAATCTAGCAAAGCTAATCCTTTTTGGCCTATTGCAGAGTGTGTTAGTCAGTGGAGTAGCCTATCTGTGTTGCAAGATATACCACCTGTGTATAGAATACCAATTTTTTTACTGCACCTAGTGAAGTAAAATCTTTTGGGCATAGCATCATTCTATTAGTCCATCTATACTGACCTCCATCAGGTTGCAAACTGAATATAATTTTTTTCTGCATCTAGCTCTGAAAAAATATTTGGGCTTCTAGCAGTGTGTGGGACTTGGTCTATTAGTCCATCTATACTGACCTCCATCAGGTTGCAAATTAAAAATAATTTTTTTCTTCATTTAGCTCTGAAAAAATATTTGGGCTTCTAGCAGTGTGTGGGACTTGTTCTATTAGTCCTTCTATACTGACCTCCAGCAGGTTGCAAATTGAATATAATTTTTTTCTGCATCTAGCTCTGAAAAAATATTTGGGCTTCTAGCGGTGTGTGGGACTTGGTCTATTAGTCCATCTATACTGACCTCCATCAGGTTGCAAATTAAAAATAATTTTTTTCTGCATCTAGCTCTGAAAAAATATTTGGGCTTCTAGCAGTGTGTGGGACTTGGTCTATTAGTCCATCTATACTGACCTCCATCAGGTTGCAAATTAAAAATAATTTTTTTCTTCATTTATCTCTGAAAAAATATTTGGGCTTCTAGCAGCGTGTGGGACTTGTTCTATTAGTCCATCTATACTGACCTCCATCAGGTTGCAAATTAAAAATAATTTTTTTCTGCATCTAGCTCTGAAAAAATATTTGGGCTTCTAGCAGTATGTGGGACTTGGTCTATTAGTCCATCTATACTGACCTCCATCAGGTTGCAAATTAAAAATAATTTTTTTCTGCATCAAGCTCTGAAAAAATATTTGGGCTTCTAGCAGTGTGTGGGACTTGGTCTATTAGTCCATCTATACTGACCTCCATCAGCTTGCAAATTGAATAAAAAAAAATTCTGCATCTAGCTCTGAAAAAATATTTGGGCTTCTAGCGGTGTGTGGGACTTGGTCTATTAGTCCATCTATACTGACCTCCATCAGGTTGCAAATTAAAAATAATTTTTTTCTGCATCTAGCTCTGAAAAAATATTTGGGCTTCTAGCGGTGTGTGGGACTTGGTCTATTAGTCCATCTATACTGACCTCCATCAGGTTGCAAATTAAAAATAATTTTTTTCTGCATCTAGCTCTGAAAAAATATTTGGGCTTCTAGCAGTGTGTGGGACTTGGTCTATTAGTCCATCTATACTGACCTCCATCAGGTTGCAAATTGAATAAAAAAATTTTCTGCATCTAGCTCTGAAAAAATATTTGGGCTTCTAGCAGTGTGTGGGACTTGGTCTATTAGTCCATCTATACTGACCTCCATCAGGTTGCAAATTAAAAATAATTTTTTTCTTCATTTATCTCTGAAAAAATATTTGGGCTTCTACCAGCGTGTGGGACTTGTTCTATTAGTCCATCTATACTGACCTCCATCAGGTTGCAAATTAAAAATATTTTTTTTCTGCATCTAGCTCTGAAAAAATATTTGGGCTTCTAGCAGTATGTGGGACTTGGTCTATTAGTCCATCTATACTGACCTCCATCAGGTTGCAAATTAAAAATAATTTTTTTCTGCATCTAGCTCTGAAAAAATATTTGGGCTTCTAGCAGTGTGTGGGACTTGGTCTATTAGTCCATCTATACTGACCTCCATCAGGTTGCAAATTGAATAAAAAAATTTTCTGCATCTAGCTCTGAAAAAATATTTGGGCTTCTAGCGGTGTGTGGGACTTGGTCTATTAGTCCATCTATACTGACCTCCATCAGGTTGCAAATTAAAAATAATTTTTTTCTGCATCTAGCTCTGAAAAAATATTTGGGCTTCTAGCAGTGTGTGGGACTTGGTCTATTAGTCCATCTATACTGACCTCCATCAGGTTGCAAATTAAAAATAATTTTTTTCTTCATTTAGCTCTGAAAAAATATTTGGGCTTCTAGCAGTGTGTGGGACTTGTTCTATTAGTCCTTCTATACTGACGTCCAGCAGGTTGCAAATTGAATATAATTTTTTTCTGCATCTAGCTCTGAAAAAATATTTGGGCTTCTAGCGGTGTGTGGGACTTGGTCTATTAGTCCATCTATACTGACCTCCATCAGGTTGCAAATTAAAAATAATTTTTTTCTGCATCTAGCTCTGAAAAAATATTTGGGCTTCTAGCAGTGTGTGGGACTTGGTCTATTAGTCCATCTATACTGACCTCCATCAGGTTGCAAATTGAATAAAAAAATTTTCTGCATCTAGCTCTGAAAAAATATTTGGGCTTCTAGCGGTGTGTGGGACTTGGTCTATTAGTCCATCTATACTGACCTCCATCAGGTTGCAAATTAAAAATAATTTTTTTCTGCATCTAACCCAGCCAATAGTTTTGGCCTAATACCACAGTTTGGCCACTCAGCTCTGCTCGGTTACCATCCATTGTTTTTTTGTGCAAACAACTCCAGAGTTGTGAATTAGTTAACCACCAAAATGAGTGGAAAAAGGCCTGCTGCTGGTGGAAAGGGCAATAGGCGTGTTGGGAAGGGGAAAAAAGGTTGTGTCCGTGGGGTAGGTGCAGAAGAAAGACCATCTTCCAGCCAAACTAAAATGTCTACTTCTTTTAGCGGACAATGTGATAAGATCCCTTTCTTACGGCCACGCCAATCGCTACAAATTCCAGATGAGGCACAAAAACAGCAGGTGCTTCAACGGATATCAAGTGCTCCTTTAAGTGGGCTCTCCTCCACATCAACTTCAACATCACAAATACTCCAGTCCTCAAAGGTGTCACCCAAATCGCACTTGCTTCCTCACAGCTCCCAAATCTCCAGCTGCCCGTCTGAGTATGAGGTAGAACAGATGGTTGAGTCTGCAGAGCTGTTTACTCATACTATAGCCTGGGAATCAGAGGTCGACTCCAGCGCTTCTGTGAATCCAGACGAGGAAATGATCTGCACTGATGCCCAGAATCTTTATGAGTCGGATCCAGGACCAGACGCAGAAGGTTCTGACCATAATGTAGACCCTCATTCCCAAACTGTAACTCCTGTTGGTGGAGACAATGAGGAAGACGATGATAAGACTCAAATACCTGATTGGAGCGACAACTTTAGTTTTTTGTCAGGGCAGGAACAGGTTGGCTCTGAGGACGACGGGTGTGATAACGCACAGGGTGATGATGATGAGGTCGGAGATCCCACTTACTGTCAACCCACAGTCAGCCAAGAGATGAGGTCAGCAGAGGAGGTGGAGGAAGATGCTAGTGACGACGAGGTCAGGTTGCGCCTTCCTGGACAGAGACGTAGTACTGGAAGCACGTCAACAACTGCATCCTCAAACACAACTCTGCCTCTCACCAAAAGTCGTGGTGGCTCTTCAGGTCGCATGGGTGCTAAGCCTTGCATAGCCTGGGCATTTTTTCAGATCGATAAAGATGACCCAACTCGTGTTATCTGTAACATTTGTCAGCAAAAGCTAAGTAGAGGCCAAAAAATACATAGTTTGAGTACTTCATGCATGAACCGGCACATGGACATGAAGCATAAGTTGCAGTGGGAAGCTCAGTGTGCTACAATGCGGCCTAGCCGGCCGGGCCAACCACCGTCTGCCATATCTTGTGCATCCGCGGCCTCTTCATCCTCTGTGACTGGGGGGACAGCAGTCACACCTGTTTTGGGGCGCAGACCTGCCACCTCTTTACCCGCAACAGCCAGCGTGATTGGCAGGTCATCATTTTCTTTGGAGGTGGTAACACCAGCTGGTCTTGAGCGCTGTCCGACATCGATAGCACCACCTTTGGATCAAGGCAACCTAACATGTCCGCCTGCATCTTCCTCACAGACCGGCAGTTTGCCGGGGACACCCTTATCAACCCCGTCTAAGCACAATAGCCAGCCCTCGGTCCCTCAGATGTGGACAAGTAAAAGACCATTTCCTCCTAGCCATGAGAAAGCTAAGAGGTTGAATTTCACCATCTGCAAGCTCTTGGCTACAGAAATGCTGCCTTTCCGCCTGGTGAACACAGAGGATTTTCGAGACCTTATGTCCGTCGCAGTGCCCCAGTACCAGATGCCCAGTCGGCACTACTTCTCAAAGAAAGGTGTGCCTGCGCTCCACCAGCATGTCGCACACAACATCACCGCTTCTTTGAGAAACTCTGTGTGTGACAGGGTGCATTTCACCACAGACACTTGGACGAGTAGGCATGGACAGGGGCGTTACATGTCGCTGACTGGGCACTGGGTAACTATGGTGACAGCAGGACAAGGGGCTGCTGTCCAAGTCTTGCCGTCCCAACGAGTTGTGCGTCAATCCTCTTTATGTCATTTTTCCTCCACTGCTTCTGCCTCCTCAACCTCCTCTCGGTCTTCCACCTGCACCCAAAGCCTGTCTGGTCATGCCACAAGCTTTCTAACTGCGCAGAAGGGATCCTGCACACCTCCTTACTATGCTGGCAGTAGGGCTCAACGTCATCAGGCGGTTTTTACATTGAAATGTCTGGGAAATGTGAGTCACACAGCTGAGGAGTTGTGGTCAGCTCTGGAGAACCAATTTCATGAATGGTTGTCTCCACTGGACCTGAAACCAGGGAAGGCCGTGTGCGACAATGCTGCAAACCTGGGTGCGGCCCTTCGCCGGGGCAATGTCACACACGTGCCTTGTATGGCTCACGTGTTGAACCTGGTTGTCCAGCAATTTTTAGCCCACTATCCCAGACTAGATGGCCTTCTGCAGAGGGCACGGTCGCTGTGTGCTCACTTCCGCCGTTCGCATCCCGCAGCTCAGCGACTTACATCTCTACAGAAGTCGTTGGGCCTGCCACTTCACCGGCTAAAATGCGATGTGCCTACCCGGTGCAATTCAACTCTGCACATGTTGCAGCGACTGTGGCAGCACCGACAAGCCCTGGTGCAATACGTTCTGACGTATAGCCTGGGCCAACGAGATTCAGAGGTGGGGCAAATCACGCTGGAGGAGTGGTCTCAGATCAGGGACCTATGCACCCTTCTGCACAGTTTTGAAATGGCGACGAAGATGTTTAGTGCTGACGATGCCATTATCAGCATGACTATTCCGGTGATTTACATGCTGGAGCACATGTTAAACAGAATTCGGAGTCAGGTGGTGGCACAAGAGGAGGTGGAGGAAGTAGAGGAGGAGGAGTTGTATGCGGAAGGGCTAACATCTGCAAGGTCCAGACGGTCGGCAGCACCAAGGCGGCAGGCATGTGAGGGTGGGGGAGATGGTTTAACCAGGGCGCATGGTAGCAGCCAAACTAGTGAGGAAGGTGCAGGAGCCCAGGAAGAAGTGGAGGACGAACTGATGGAAGACTCATCAGATGAGGGAGACCTTGATCACATTTCTGTTGTGCGAGGTTGGGGGGAGAGGACAGAGGAAGGAAGCATGATTGTTACCTCGCCACCAACACAACAGGGACTTGGTGCTCCTGGATGCGCAACACACATGAGTGCCTTCTTGCTGCACTACCTGCAACATGACCCTCGAATTGTGAGAATTAGAAATAATCCTGACTACTGGGTTGCCACACTGTTAGATCCCCGGTACAAAAGTAAATTTGCAGAAATTATTCCTGCCATAGAAAGGGATGCACGCATGCAGGAGTATCAGCAGAGACTGTTGCAGAATCTTACATGTGCTTTTCCACAAAATACCAGTGGTGCACGTAGTGAATCTCACAGTTCCAACTTGCCAACCGTGGGACCGTCGAGTGTTCAGCACTCAAACCGTAACAGAAACACAGTATCTGCTGGTAACATCAATTTTGCGGAATCATTTCACCACTTTTTTAGCCCATCCTTTGCAAGGCCACAGGAGACAAGAAGTCTGACACATAGTCAACGCCTAGAGACGATGGTACAGGAGTATCTCCAAGTAAACATTGAAGCCACGACTGTGTCACTGGACCCTTGCTCTTTTTGGGCTTCCAATCTGGATAAATGGCCGGAGCTAGCCACTTACGCCTTGGAGATCTTGTCATGCCCCGCAGCCAGCATTCTGTCTGAACGTGTGTTCAGCGCTGCTGGTGGTGTGCTGACAGATAAGCACACGCGGCTCTCCACTGATAATGTAGACAGACTCACGTTCATAAAGATGAACAAATCATGGATCCGAAACGACTTTTCTACCCCTGTGTCATCCTGGGGAGAGTAAAAGCTTGATGATTGGTTAAAATCACCCTACCAACCGTTTTAAGCTTTCAAATTACTAATCATGTTTATCTGTATCTTGACTGGAAAATAATTTGGGCTTTGTAGCAGTGTGCAGTACTGATCCTATTAGGCCATCTATAATAAGCTTCACCAGATTTAAAATTAACAATAATTTTTAGCTGCATCTAGCCCGGAAAATAATTTTGGGGCTCCGAGATGCGCAAGACACATAAGTGCCTTCTTGCTGCACTACCTGCAGCATGACCCTCATATTGTCAGAATTCGAAGTAATCATGACTACTGGGTTGCCACACTCTTAGATCCCCCAAACTTTTCGATCAACCTTTTCATTTTAATAAAGACCAAAAAAATGGTCATTTTTGAAATTATAAGCATTAGCAGGTTGTTAGAAACTGAAATCAAACAGTTTTCAACTCAAAACTTTATTCTAGGTGATGTTACATTTTCACATAGGACCCCTTGTTCGAAAGGAGCTTCTGAACTCTCTCGTCCATTGAATTTGTCAGGTTTTGGATGGTTTCTGCTTCAATTGTTTTGCATGAGGACAGAATACCCTCCCAGAGCTGTTGCTTAGATGTGAACTGCCTCCCGCCATCATAGACACTCCTTTTAATGATGCTCCAAAGGTTCTGAATGGGGTAGAGGTCAGGGGAGCATGGGGGTCACACCATAAGTTTGTCCCCTTTTATGCCCATATCAGCCAGAGATGCAGATGTTTTATGTGCAGCATGAGATGGTGCATTATCATGCAGAAAAATGATCTTGCTGTGAAATACACGGTTCTTCTTCTTGAACCATGGCAGGAAGTGCTGTTTGAGAAAATCCACATACATTATGGAGTTCATCTTTAGCGCCTTCAGGGATCCTAAAGGGGCCGACAATCTCTCTCCCCATGATTCCAGCCCAAAACATTACTCCACCTCCTCCTTGTTGGCGCTGTAGCCGTGTTTGCGTGGGGTGTCCATCAACCAGCCATCCTCCACTCCATTCATCTGGACCATCGAGCGCTGCACGGCACTCATCCGTGAACAAAACAGTTTTGAAATCAGTCTTCATGTAATGTTTGGCCCACTGGAGCCGTTTCTGCTTGTGTGAAGTGGATAGAGGAGTTCGACAGGATGGCGTATGCACAGCTGCAAACCTCTGAAGGACCCTGCATCTTGTTGTTCGGGGGACGTTGGAGGCACAAGCAGCTTCAAAAACTTGTCTGCTGCTATGACAAGGCTTTTTTGCCGCTGCTCTTTCAACCTGACGTAATTGCCTGTAGGAAAGAGTCCTCAATTTGCCCTTATCAGCACGCACACGTGTGTACTGTGAATCAGCTACATACTTCTTGATTGCCAAGACACTTCATCCTGATCATCGCACAATGTTGATTGTAGTCATGCCTTGACCTAAACACTCCACAATTTGTTGCTTCTCAGCAGCCGACACATCCTTTTTCTTTCCCATTTTGGCAGAAAATGTAGGCTGCTTAATAATGTGAGAGAGCCTTCTTAAGTAGTCTTGCCTTTCATTGGACACACCTGCCAAACTTATTAGCACAGGTGTCTGCAATTGCTTACAGTGATATAAAGAGCCCTGACACACATCACCATCAATGAGTTTAACTGACAAACAAATTCTTCCCTTATCACTCCTAAACACTTTTTGCATAATAATTTGGAACGCGGTGTACATGTGCTTTTCCACAAAACACCAGTGGTTCACGTAGTGAATCTTACAGTTCTAACTTGCCAACCGTGGTCTGTATGGAATTGTTCAATAAAGGGCCCAAAATTAAGATAACATAGATGGGAGAGGTCTCTATGAATAGGAATTCCTAAGTATTTGATACCCTGTGAGGGCCAGGCAAAGGGAAAGTTGGACTGGATGGAATCCTATATGGATTTAGGGAGGGAGACATCGAGGGCCTCAGACTTCGCTGCATTGATTTTAAAATTTTACCATGTAACAAAGTGATCTATTTCAGCCATAACAGCAGGGATGGATATATGTGATTGAGTGATATATACTAGGACATCATCAGCAAATAGAGAGCACTTGTACTCGGTGCCTCCCACCTCAATCCACCTAATATTGGGGTTATGGCGAATTGATGAGAGCAGGTGCTCCGTCACTAGGATGTATAAGAGAGGGGACAGAGGACATCCCTGCCTTGTCCCATTGGTGATTGTGAAAGGTGATGAAAATGTTCTGACGCACCCCCTGGGCCTTGGGACACCCGGAGCCGGACCCTTTTTGGTGGATGCTGGTGGTTGTAGTCTTCGTGGCGGCGATCCGGTTCCGTGGCTCAGGGCGGTCAAACCAGTGGCGGAACTATTTATGTGGTTTTGATGTTTAAATGTCCGACTACGCCACCCGTGGATTGCGGTCAGAGTGAACCGCCGCTACAGGGCAGACCGCTAAGGCTGGTGTTGTGGGTGCAGCAGAGCGTAGCATAACTCCCCACGGGAGGAGTATAGCCTCAGGGCAGTGTATGCGGAGGATAGGGGTGATGGTGCAGGGCAGCAGCAGTAACGACACGGAGTCAGTGATGCAGTTCAGGGCCTTTACTCACAGTTCTTATTATCCAGACCACGTCTGCAGGTAACGGCTGCCCACGTCGTACTGTGCTCACCAGGTGAGGGGCTCAGACAACTCCCAGATAACTTTGGAGCGCTTCACAGGACCCCCTTTGTGTGTCCTTTGTCTGGCCTTTCTTACCAACACTTCTGTCCGGCTGCCTCGGGCCTCCTCTTGGTAAACTTGGCGCCAGTTTCCCTGACCCTATGTGGTGCCTTCCTAGTGGGTGGAGCAAGGGGCTGCGCCACATAAAATGTCAGAGCCTCCGGTTTCTAGCTGAGGGTCGTTTCCTGCCTCCACTAGTTCGGGGACCGGTCTCCCCCTTTGGCCTGACCCCTCCACGCAGGTGGATTCGGGCGTGCGGTGGCGACTCGCCCGTCCGCACCCCTGGGATCCCTTCATTCCTCGTTCCTGGAGCCTTCTCCGCTCCTCTTCCTTCCTTCTCCCTCTTGCAGGCCTGGGCCTCTGTTACTAGGCCCGCCTCCGGAGCAGAGCTCATGCAGAGCCCCTGCTCCCTGCCACTTCTGCTCAGACTTCTCTGCACTGAACTAAGATGGTGCCCACCTTTTATACTCCCTTCTCAATGCACCCAGGAACTGCTTCCTCCCTGCTCCTGCACTGCAGGGTTCCCCTTCCTCAGTGTTCCCTCCCCCCACTCCAGCCAGGGACAGGGACTGTCGTGCCCATCTCAGGGGCATATTGGTCGCCCTGCCCCACGGCAATGTGGTGTAATGCATGCAGGTGTCGGGTCCTGATCCACACTCCATCCTTATCTGAGAGTGAGATATCACACCTCTGGGTGAGGTGCAATACGTCTGTAGCAACCGAGCCCTCGGTGCTACAGTTCCATTTATCTTCAGCCTAGGTGACGTATTGTGATACAGGGCCGTGATTTTGGCTATAAAAGGGTCCCCTAGACCCCTACCCCAAGCTTTTTAAGAGAATCATATATGGCGTGCCAGGAGACTCTATGGAATGCTTTCTCAGCATCCAACGAGAGTATCTACTTACAAATTTTTAACTGCATCTAGCCCAGGAAATACTTTGTGCCTAGTAGCAGTGTCTGCTAGTCAGCGGATTATCCCGGCTGTTAAGCAAGCTACACCACCTGTAGTTTGGACACTTAATTTTTTCAAAGGAAATGCTTCGGGACCACGGGATACTTAGTGAAGAGCATCAGGAGGCACCCCAAGGCATAGGGGCTGGGACTGGCACTAGGATGCCTTGCGGTGGACAGCCGAGCTCGATCCTTATAAAAGCTTTTTAACTGCAGCAGCTTTAGTGGACGCTACTGGAGCTGGAATTACGCGGCTGCTGGCATGAGACTTGCCCTCCAATAGATCCTTGTAAATGGATTTAAAGTGTATTCATTCAAATTAGAGGGACAATTTAAATTAAAAAGCTTAGAGCTGCCTCCACCACAGGGGGGCTCTCTCGACCCACCAGCGGACAGGCACCAGTATTGGGAGAGGGGGGCTGGCCGTCAGGGTTCACCGCGGCTCTGGCACAAACCCGGCGACACGGAGGTGGCACGGGCAGGAGCGGACTGGCCGTCTCGGCTTCTCACTTTTTGGATTTTAGAAGGGCATGACATGCCTATATCTGTGTCTCCCCCTCCTTTTACTCCTCCACCTCTTTTCTTTTCGCATGACTATATGTACTTGTCACTTTTCCATGTGTTAGTTGTGTCTTCTGAGCAGTTTGTCAGCTTTTGGACACCTTTGAAGGTGTTTTCTATGTGTTTCTATGTGTTTTTGTTTGCCTGCCATTGGTTTTAACGGTGTTCGAAGGTGTTCGACGAACAGTTCGACGAACAGTTCGGCGAACACACGGGTGTTCGACGAACCGAACCGAACTCGAACACTACGGGGGTGGCTCAACACTAGTAGTGAATCTCACAGTTCCAACTTGCCAACCGTGGTCTGTATGGAATTGTTCAATAAAGGGCCCAAAATTAAGATAACATAGATGGGAGAGGTCTCTATGAATAGGAATTCCTAAGTATTTGATACCCTGTGAGGGCCAGGCAAAGGGAAAGTTGGACTGGATGGAATCCTATATGGATTTAGGGAGGGAGACATCGAGGGCCTCAGACTTCGCTGCATTGATTTTAAAATTTTACCATGTAACAAAGTGATCTATTTCAGCCATAACAGCAGGGATGGATATATGTGATTGAGTGATATATACTAGGACATCATCAGCAAATAGAGAGCACTTGTACTCGGTGCCTCCCACCTCAATCCACCTAATATTGGGGTTATGGCGAATTGATGAGAGCAGGTGCTCCGTCACTAGGATGTATAAGAGAGGGGACAGAGGACATCCCTGCCTTGTCCCATTGGTGATTGTGAAAGGTGATGAAAATGTTCTGACGCACCCCCTGGGCCTTGGGACACCCGGAGCCGGACCCTTTTTGGTGGATGCTGGTGGTTGTAGTCTTCGTGGCGGCGATCCGGTTCCGTGGCTCAGGGCGGTCAAACCAGTGGCGGAACTATTTATGTGGTTTTGATGTTTAAATGTCCGACTACGCCACCCGTGGATTGCGGTCAGAGTGAACCGCCGCTACAGGGCAGACCGCTAAGGCTGGTGTTGTGGGTGCAGCAGAGCGTAGCATAACTCCCCACGGGAGGAGTATAGCCTCAGGGCAGTGTATGCGGAGGATGGGGGTGATGGTGCAGGGCAGCAGCAGTAACGACACGGAGTCAGTGATGCAGTTCAGGGCCTTTACTCACAGTTCTTATTATCCAGACCACGTCTGCAGGTAACGGCTGCCCACGTCGTACTGTGCTCACCAGGTGAGGGGCTCAGACAACTCCCAGATAACTTTGGAGCGCTTCACAGGACCCCCTTTGTGTGTCCTTTGTCTGGCCTTTCTTACCAACACTTCTGTCCGGCTGCCTCGGGCCTCCTCTTGGTAAACTTGGCGCCAGTTTCCCTGACCCTATGTGGTGCCTTCCTAGCGGGTGGAGCAAGGGGCTGCGCCACATAAAATGTCAGAGCCTCCGGTTTCTAGCTGAGGGTCGTTTCCTGCCTCCACTAGTTCGGGGACCGGTCTCCCCCTTTGGCCTGACCCCTCCACGCAGGTGGATTCGGGCGTGCGGTGGCGACTCGCCCGTCCGCACCCCTGGGATCCCTTCATTCCTCGTTCCTGGAGCCTTCTCCGCTCCTCTTCCTTCCTTCTCCCTCTTGCAGGCCTGGGCCTCTGTTACTAGGCCCGCCTCCGGAGCAGAGCTCATGCAGAGCCCCTGCTCCCTGCCACTTCTGCTCAGACTTCTCTGCACTGAACTAAGATGGTGCCCACCTTTTATACTCCCTTCTCAATGCACCCAGGAACTGCTTCCTCCCTGCTCCTGCACTGCAGGGTTCCCCTTCCTCAGTGTTCCCTCCCCCCACTCCAGCCAGGGACAGGGACTGTCGTGCCCATCTCAGGGGCATATTGGTCGCCCTGCCCCACGGCAATGTGGTGTAATGCATGCAGGTGTCGGGTCCTGATCCACACTCCATCCTTATCTGAGAGTGAGATATCACACCTCTGGGTGAGGTGCAATACGTCTGTAGCAACCGAGCCCTCGGTGCTACAGTTCCATTTATCTTCAGCCTAGGTGACGTATTGTGATACAGGGCCGTGATTTTGGCTATAAAAGGGTCCCCTAGACCCCTACCCCAAGCTTTTTAAGAGAATCATATATGGCGTGCCAGGAGACTCTATGGAATGCTTTCTCAGCATCCAACGAGAGTATCTACTTACAAATTTTTAACTGCATCTAGCCCAGGAAATACTTTGTGCCTAGTAGCAGTGTCTGCTAGTCAGCGGATTATCCCGGCTGTTAAGCAAGCTACACCACCTGTAGTTTGGACACTTAATTTTTTCAAAGGAAATGCTTCGGGACCACGGGATACTTAGTGAAGAGCATCAGGAGGCACCCCAAGGCATAGGGGCTGGGACTGGCACTAGGATGCCTTGCGGTGGACAGCCGAGCTCGATCCTTATAAAAGCTTTTTAACTGCAGCAGCTTTAGTGGACGCTACTGGAGCTGGAATTACGCGGCTGCTGGCATGAGACTTGCCCTCCAATAGATCCTTGTAAATGGATTTAAAGTGTATTCATTCAAATTAGAGGGACAATTTAAATTAAAAAGCTTAGAGCTGCCTCCACCACAGGGGGGCTCTCTCGACCCACCAGCGGACAGGCACCAGTATTGGGAGAGGGGGGCTGGCCGTCAGGGTTCACCGCGGCTCTGGCACAAACCCGGCGACACGGAGGTGGCACGGGCAGGAGCGGACTGGCCGTCTCGGCTTCTCACTTTTTGGATTTTAGAAGGGCATGACATGCCTATATCTGTGTCTCCCCCTCCTTTTACTCCTCCACCTCTTTTCTTTTCGCATGACTATATGTACTTGTCACTTTTCCATGTGTTAGTTGTGTCTTCTGAGCAGTTTGTCAGCTTTTGGACACCTTTGAAGGTGTTTTCTATGTGTTTCTATGTGTTTTTGTTTGCCTGCCATTGGTTTTAACGGTGTTCGAAGGTGTTCGACGAACAGTTCGACGAACAGTTCGGCGAACACACGGGTGTTCGACGAACCGAACCGAACTCGAACACTACGGGGGTGGCTCAACACTAGTAGTGAATCTCACAGTTCCAACTTGCCAACCGTGGTCTGTATGGAATTGTTCAATAAAGGGCCCAAAATTAAGATAACATAGATGGGAGAGGTCTCTATGAATAGGAATTCCTAAGTATTTGATACCCTGTGAGGGCCAGGCAAAGGGAAAGTTGGACTGGATGGAATCCTATATGGATTTAGGGAGGGAGACATCGAGGGCCTCAGACTTCGCTGCATTGATTTTAAAATTTTACCATGTAACAAAGTGATCTATTTCAGCCATAACAGCAGGGATGGATATATGTGATTGAGTGATATATACTAGGACATCATCAGCAAATAGAGAGCACTTGTACTCGGTGCCTCCCACCTCAATCCACCTAATATTGGGGTTATGGCGAATTGATGAGAGCAGGTGCTCCGTCACTAGGATGTATAAGAGAGGGGACAGAGGACATCCCTGCCTTGTCCCATTGGTGATTGTGAAAGGTGATGAAAATGTTCTGACGCACCCCCTGGGCCTTGGGACACCCGGAGCCGGACCCTTTTTGGTGGATGCTGGTGGTTGTAGTCTTCGTGGCGGCGATCCGGTTCCGTGGCTCAGGGCGGTCAAACCAGTGGCGGAACTATTTATGTGGTTTTGATGTTTAAATGTCCGACTACGCCACCCGTGGATTGCGGTCAGAGTGAACCGCCGCTACAGGGCAGACCGCTAAGGCTGGTGTTGTGGGTGCAGCAGAGCGTAGCATAACTCCCCACGGGAGGAGTATAGCCTCAGGGCAGTGTATGCGGAGGATGGGGGTGATGGTGCAGGGCAGCAGCAGTAACGACACGGAGTCAGTGATGCAGTTCAGGGCCTTTACTCACAGTTCTTATTATCCAGACCACGTCTGCAGGTAACGGCTGCCCACGTCGTACTGTGCTCACCAGGTGAGGGGCTCAGACAACTCCCAGATAACTTTGGAGCGCTTCACAGGACCCCCTTTGTGTGTCCTTTGTCTGGCCTTTCTTACCAACACTTCTGTCCGGCTGCCTCGGGCCTCCTCTTGGTAAACTTGGCGCCAGTTTCCCTGACCCTATGTGGTGCCTTCCTAGCGGGTGGAGCAAGGGGCTGCGCCACATAAAATGTCAGAGCCTCCGGTTTCTAGCTGAGGGTCGTTTCCTGCCTCCACTAGTTCGGGGACCGGTCTCCCCCTTTGGCCTGACCCCTCCACGCAGGTGGATTCGGGCGTGCGGTGGCGACTCGCCCGTCCGCACCCCTGGGATCCCTTCATTCCTCGTTCCTGGAGCTTTCTCCGCTCCTCTTCCTTCCTTCTCCCTCTTGCAGGCCTGGGCCTCTGTTACTAGGCCCGCCTCCGGAGCAGAGCTCATGCAGAGCCCCTGCTCCCTGCCACTTCTGCTCAGACTTCTCTGCACTGAACTAAGATGGTGCCCACCTTTTATACTCCCTTCTCAATGCACCCAGGAACTGCTTCCTCCCTGCTCCTGCACTGCAGGGTTCCCCTTCCTCAGTGTTCCCTCCCCCCACTCCAGCCAGGGACAGGGACTGTCGTGCCCATCTCAGGGGCATATTGGTCGCCCTGCCCCACGGCAATGTGGTGTAATGCATGCAGGTGTCGGGTCCTGATCCACACTCCATCCTTATCTGAGAGTGAGATATCACACCTCTGGGTGAGGTGCAATACGTCTGTAGCAACCGAGCCCTCGGTGCTACAGTTCCATTTATCTTCAGCCTAGGTGACGTATTGTGATACAGGGCCGTGATTTTGGCTATAAAAGGGTCCCCTAGACCCCTACCCCAAGCTTTTTAAGAGAATCATATATGGCGTGCCAGGAGACTCTATGGAATGCTTTCTCAGCATCCAACGAGAGTATCTACTTACAAATTTTTAACTGCATCTAGCCCAGGAAATACTTTGTGCCTAGTAGCAGTGTCTGCTAGTCAGCGGATTATCCCGGCTGTTAAGCAAGCTACACCACCTGTAGTTTGGACACTTAATTTTTTCAAAGGAAATGCTTCGGGACCACGGGATACTTAGTGAAGAGCATCAGGAGGCACCCCAAGGCATAGGGGCTGGGACTGGCACTAGGATGCCTTGCGGTGGACAGCCGAGCTCGATCCTTATAAAAGCTTTTTAACTGCAGCAGCTTTAGTGGACGCTACTGGAGCTGGAATTACGCGGCTGCTGGCATGAGACTTGCCCTCCAATAGATCCTTGTAAATGGATTTAAAGTGTATTCATTCAAATTAGAGGGACAATTTAAATTAAAAAGCTTAGAGCTGCCTCCACCACAGGGGGGCTCTCTCGACCCACCAGCGGACAGGCACCAGTATTGGGAGAGTGGGGCTGGCCGTCAGGGTTCACCGCGGCTCTGGCACAAACCCGGCGACACGGAGGTGGCACGGGCAGGAGCGGACTGGCCGTCTCGGCTTCTCACTTTTTGGATTTTAGAAGGGCATGACATGCCTATATCTGTGTCTCCCCCTCCTTTTACTCCTCCACCTCTTTTCTTTTCGCATGACTATATGTACTTGTCACTTTTCCATGTGTTAGTTGTGTCTTCTGAGCAGTTTGTCAGCTTTTGGACACCTTTGAAGGTGTTTTCTATGTGTTTCTATGTGTTTTTGTTTGCCTGCCATTGGTTTTAACGGTGTTCGAAGGTGTTCGACGAACAGTTCGACGAACAGTTCGGCGAACACACGGGTGTTCGACGAACCGAACCGAACTCGAACACTACGGGGGTGGCTCAACACTACTTAAAAGGCAACATTTCGAGTGCGAGCAGTCGCAAAATGTGGGAATTTAGTAGTGTGGCCTGTGGGGCATTGGCTGCGTATTTGCACTTGTGTTCCAAGGACTGGGGTATGGACAACTGAACACTGCGCTGGGACAAGGATGTGCTTGCTGATGGTGCTACTTGAGAGTGTGCAACGACAGGTGCAGGGCAGGAGGCATCTACGCATGCACTATTGACAGGGGATTGGCTTGCATGCACATCAGCGGAAGAAACAGTAGTGTCACCTGCAGACACTGTTCCTGGACCCTGGGGTTCGGCCCACAAAGTCAGGTGCTTTTCTGCCATGTGCCTGATCATGCTGGTTGTGGTCAGGCTGGCAGTTTTGCTACCCCTGCTGATGCTGGCCTGGCAGGTGGTGCAAATGGCTTTTTTGGGTTTATTGACAAAGTCTTTAAAATACAACCAGACTCGGGAAGACTCAACAGTTGTACTGGCAACGTCCGTCGTGTTGGTGTTACGGGGAGCGGTTGCCGGCCTTCTGTCTGCGGCCACCACACTGCTTCTTCCTGCCTGTTGGGGTGCTCTGCCTCTCTCCCCCTGTGTGCTGCTGTCCATGCACTGCATGTCCTCCTGCCAGGTTGGGTCAATTACTATATCATACACCACATCGTCTTCCACTTCCGCACCCTGGTCCTTCTCCTGACTTTCTGGCAATTGTGTCTCATCATCGTCCACCTCTTGTGACACTCTCCCACCGTCTCCTTTATATGACCATGACTGCTCAAATATTTGGGCATCGCTGCATGCGATTTCCTCTTGTCCCGCTTTAAGTGGACCAAGTGAGAGGCCCGAATCTATAAATGGAAAAGTGAATAGCTCTTCGGAGTGTCCAAGTGTGGGATCAGTTGTCTCTAAGCACTCGACATGGTGGGAGGAAGTGGGATCAGGGTGAGGAATATGAAGTCCAGACTCATGGCTACTGAGACTTGACCGTGTGGAAGACAGGATGGTGGTGGCTAAGTGACTGAAAGCATTATCTGCTATCCAACCAATAACCTTTTCACACTGCTCTGTGTTCTATAATGGTGTTCGGCGGTCCCCTATTAATTGGGACAGGAAGGTCGAGCGAGAAGATGTGGGTGTTTGTTGTGGCACAATTTCAGCTTGCCCACGTCCTCGGCCTCTGCATGCTCCATCACCATCACGTCCAGTTCCCCGTCCCTTGCCACGTGCCTTGCCCATTTTAAATGTAGGATAATATCTTTCATGCTCACTACAAATGGCTGAATTTGGAGCGAACTTATACAGTACAGACCAAAAGTTTGGACACACCTTCTCATTTAAAGATTTTTCTGTATTTTCATGACTTTGAAAATTGTACATTCATACTGAAGGCATCAAAACTATGAATTAGCACATGTGGAATTATATACTTAACAAAAAGGTGTGAAACAACTGAAAATATGTCTTATATTCTAGGTTCTTCAAAGTAGCCACCTTTTGCTTTGATGACTGCTTTGCACACTCTTGGCATTATCTTGATGAGCTTCAAGAGGTAGTCACCAGAAATGTTTTTCACTTCACAGGTGTGCCCTGTCAGGTTTAATAAGTGGGATTTCTTGCCTTATAAATGGGATTGGGACCATCAGTTGTGTTGTGCAGAAGTCGGGTGGATACACAGCTGATAGTCCTATTGAATAGACTGTTAGAATTTGTATTATGGCAAAAAAAGCAGCTAAGTAAAGAAAAACGAGTGGCCATCATTACTTTAAGAAATGAAGGTCAGTCAGTCTGAAAAATTGGGCAAACTTTGAAAGTGTCCCCAAGTGCAGTTGCAAAAACCATCAAGCGCTACAAAGAAACTGGCTCACATGAGGACCGCCCCAGGAAAGGAAGACCAAGAGTCACCTCTGCTTCTGAGGATAAGTTTATCCGAGTCACCAGCCTCAGAAATCGCAGGTTAACAGCAGCTCAGATTAGAGACCAGGTCAATGCCATACAGAGTTCTAGCAGCAGACACATCTCTTCAACAACTGTTAAGAGGAGACTTTGTGCAGCAGGCCTTCAAAATAGCTGCTAGGAAACCACTGCTAAGGACAGGCAACAAGCAGAAGAGACTTGTTTGGGCTAAAGAACACAATGAATGGACATTAGACCATTGGAAATCTGTGCTTTGGTCTGATGAGTCCAAATTTGAGATCTTTGGTTCCAACCACCGTGTCTTTGTGCGACGCAGAAAAGGTGAACGGATGGACTATACATGCCTGGTTCCCATCGTGAAGCATGGAGGAGGAGGTGTGATGGTGTGGGGGTGCTTTGCTGGTGACACTGTTGGGGATTTATTCAAAATTGAAGGCATACTGAACCAGAATGGCTACCACAGCATGTTGCAGCGGCATGCTATTCCATCCGGTTTGCGTTTAGTTGGACCATCATTTATTTTTCAACAGGACAATGACCCTAAACACACCTCCAGGCTGTGTAAGGGCTATTTGACCAAGGAGGAGAGTGATGGGGTGCTACGCCAGATGACCTGGCCTCCACAGTCACCAGACTTGAACCCAATCAAAATGGTTTGGGCTGAGCTGGACCTCAGAGTGAAGGCAAAAGGGCCAGCAAGTGCTAAGCATCTCTGGGAACTCCTTCAATATTGTTGGAAGACCATTTCCGGTGACTACCTCTTGAAGCTCATCAAGAGAATGCCAAAAATGTGCAAAGCAGTCATCAAAGCAAAAGGTGGCTACTTTGAAGAACCTAGAATATAAGACATATTTTCAGTAGTTTCACACTTTTTTGGTCTGTACTGTATGTGATTCGTGTGATGGTCAAACCACAGTTTTAAATAGCTGGCCTGTAGGTAACTATTTTTAACAGCGCCAACCTTGTGTCAATCAGTTCACTGACACACTGCAACAAAATTTAAATGGAGGCCAGAAATGGCAATATTTTCAGCGCAAATATATATGATCCGTGTGACGGACAAACCAGTTTTAAATAGCTGGCCGGTAGGTAACTATTATTAACAGCAAACTGTTGTCAATAGCTTCACTGACACACTGCAACAAAATTTCATTGGAGGCCAGAAATGGCAATATTTTCAGCCCAATTATATGTGTTCTGTGTGACGGACAAACCACAGTTTTAAAAAGCTGGATTTTTAGCGCTGTAATATGGAAAGGACCTGTCTGTATTCTGCAGTGCCAACAAGCAAATGGTGCAGATAAACTATGTTCTCTGGATTGCTTTTTAAGCAAATTATCAGGATTAAGATAAAAAAAATAATTATTCCTGGCCCTTTATACCTGGACCTATTTCTACAAATATCTGTAAAAGCACCAGCAGACAGAACTGGAATGGACCCTCTTGCTATGTGCACTGCAGTCTGCTATATACCCTGCCTGCCTGCCTGCCTAGCCCTAATATCTCTGTAGATGGACTAGTCCTCAGAAGGACTGTTAGTTGAGATGAATATGTGTCTCTAATATAGTCTGGTACACCTACACTAACTAGAAACAAGCAAATCTCTCCCTAGCTCAGCAGCAGCTCTCCCTACACTGTCTGATTCAGGAGTGACTGTGACGAGCATGGCGGCGCCAGGTCTGAAAGAGACCTGATGACGTTGTGCGGCCAGCCAATCTCTGTAATGCGGCATTACAGTGTGTGGCAGAAAATCCCTGCATGTTGATTGGCCATCCCTTTTAAGCGTTCCAGAGTTATTACCTCATAAAGTGACAGTGGTCAGAGTTGTAAAAATTGACCTGGTCATTAACGTGCAAACCACCTTCGGGGGTAAAGGGGTTAATACAGAAAATAGCCATGACCATTGCATGCTGCCAAATTTTTGAGCATCTATTATAATTATACTTACATTATAATAGTGATTATCTTTAGTTAAAGTTTCCGTTTGCATTATTCATTCATTTTAGGACCTTCATGTTATGCGGTTTACAACTTGCTGTTAGTTTAAAATTTTATTTTCATGGACCTATCTCTCCCTGTAAAATATTTGAAGTCAGCTGCTATCTTCACTAACTCCAATATAGCATCATAGCTCCATTAATTGAGTAATTATACAAGCCATTAATAAACTACTCATGACTAAAAATTAAGAGACAGTAGTTTTGTGAGTTCAGGTCTAGAATTTTTTTTTATTTTTTATTTCCTTTTTGATTGGACCACTCCATTAGCTTATTTAACTTTGATCTGATCTTCTAAATCAAGAAACCAACCAATAATTCTTATGTTTCTTCTTGATCTATTCTTAAAATGATAAATTATCATCCCGACTATCAAATAATTTATTATATTTCCAATCTCTGTAGTCATTATTTTCTGCTTTAACCAATCCCTTTTAGAGGAGTGTGTGATATTATCAATATATACTGTATGTCAGATCAGTATAGTTGCATATACTCCTGTGCTAATGTCTACTGAAAAAGCAATTGTAATCAATAATGTTAAAAAATAGACCACAACCCTAGGGATATAGTGTGCATGGGGTCACTGACTGAACATGAATAGTTGCGCTATAGTGTGCTGTTAATGACAATAATCACATACCCGTATTCATTTAGCATTGGCATATCGATAATTGCTACACCAACCAATCAGTTCACTTGCGGTGATTGAGTCCTGAGTTCATTATCTTTAATAAATACACATCCCAGCTTTGGAGCAATCTAATGTTTTCAGGGTGCTCTGGTCATAGCAGCTCTCTGGAGTTCAAAACTTTCAAAGACAGTTCTGTTAGCATCCCTGAGGAAGAAAAGCATTATTTTTTTAAACAAATTGGTTAATACTTTGGGTTATCCAGATTTCTGTAACTCCAGGTGATGTCACCTAACAGCGCTTTCCTTGAAATTTGCTGATTTCTCAGAGCAGCTACAAGCTAGGACGCTCTTAATATATTAGATCCATACCAAGTTGGGGCATCTATTTCTTAAAAGAAGTGGATGAATCCAGGACTCCACCACTCAAACTGAGCTGACTAGTTGATTTGGAAATTATCCATATGGCATCACTATATACAAGTTGGTGATTATTCACATTCACAACACCCTATAAATATGTAAACAAAATATTTACGTTTATCAACTGTTTATTAACCCTTTAAGGATGGAGCCAATTATGTCCTTATTGACCAAGCCAATTTATACAATTCTGACCAGTGTCACTTTGAGGTAATAACTCTGGAACGCTTCAACAGATCCCACTGATTCTGAGTTTATTTGTTTCTTGACATATTGTACTTTATGATAGTGGTAACATTTATTCGATATGAATTTCGTTTACTTGTCAAAAAATCGGAAATTTGGCAAAAATTTTGAAAATGTAGCAATTTTCAAACTTTGAATTCTTATGCCCTTAAATCAGACTGATATGTCACACAAACATAGTTAATAAATAATATTTCCCATGTGTCTACTTTACATCAGCACAATTTTTTAAATTAATTTTGTTTTTGTTAGGAAATTAAAAGGGTTAAAAGTTGACCAGCGATTTCTCATTTTTCCAACAAAATTTACAAAACCATTTTTTTAGGGACCACATCATATTTTAAGTGATTTTGAAGGGTCTAGATGACAGAAAATACCCAAAAGTGACACCATTATAAAAACTTCACCCCTCACGGTGCTCAAAACCACATTAAAGAAGTTTTTTAACCCTTCACATGCTTCACAATAACTGAAACAACGTGAAAGGAAAAAATGAACATTTAACTTTTTTTCACAAACCGTTTACTTTTAGCCACAATTTTTTTATTTTCTCAAGAATAACAGGAGAAAATGGACGACACAATTTGTTGTGCAATTTTTGCTGAGCATGCTTATACCCCATATGTGGGGGAAAACCACTGTAAAAGTGCACTTCAGAGCTCGGAATGGATGGAGCTCTGTTTGACTTTTTGAATGCGAAAATGGCTGGAATCGAGAGCAGATGCCATGTTGCGTTTGGAGAGCTTCTGATGTTCCTAAAGAGTGGAAATCTCCCACAAGTGACCCCATTTTGGAAACTAAACCCCTCAAAGATTCTATCTAGATGTGTGGTGAGCACTTTGAACCACCAGTTGCTTCACAGAAGTTTATAACGTATAGCCGTGAAGTTAAGAAATCAATTTTTTTCCACAAAAATGATCTTTTAGCCCCAATTTTTTTATTTTCACAAGGGTAACAGGAGAAAATAAACCCAAAAATATGTTGTGCAATTGCTCCTGTGTATGGATATACCCAATACATAAGGGAAAACTATTGTTTGGGTGCATGGCAGGGCTTTGAAAGGAAGAAGTGACCTTTGGATCGCAGACTTTGATGGATTGGTCTGTGGGTGTCATGTCGCGTTTGGAGAGCCCCTGATGTGCCTAAACAGTGGAAAATCCTGACAAGTTACCCCATTTTGCAAATTACATCCCTCAAGGATTTTATTCAGGGGTATAGTGAGCATTTTGAACCCACAGGTACTACACAGGATTTGATAACATTAGGTCATCATACTGAAAATTTACATTTTTTTCATGAAAATTTAGTTTTAGCCCCGAATTTGTAATTTCACAATGGATAATAGGAGAAAATGGACCCCATAATTTCTTATGCTATTTCTCCCAAATGCGATGATGCTAGAACCCTCCTGTTTGTTTTTACTATCTTGTGGTTTGTGGTCATGTGACCATCTGCCTTTATATTCCAGCTCCGCCCTTCTGGCAGTGCTCAACTTCAGTGTTCTACTGTCTCTCTAGCTTGGTGCTTCTGTGCCTTACTCTGTCAAGTTCGCTTGGTCCTCTGGGACCTCTAGTACTTTTTGTCAGTTTGTCTTTTAGTGTTCTGCAACAACTTCTGTTTAGGAGGTGTCCCTTTTTTGTCCCAGTCCTTAGTTCTTTTAGGGACCCCTCCCCTTTATTCTATAAGTCTTCGTTCAGACTAGCCGAGGACCGCTACATTGTAGGGATTCAGCTTAGTCCTACTGTAGGGACAGCTTTCCCCTATCTTTCCTTAGTTCTTGTTGCAGATCATAACAGTAAGTCCAGCCCAAAAAAAAACTAAAAGGAAAGAAATTCGGGGATCAGTGTGGTTTCCGTCCAGGATTTGGCTCAACGCCTGCAGGGATTGTCTCTGGTGGTGGCCGAGCTTCAGCAACACGTGAGTAGCTGTCCTGGAGTGCATTTTGTCGAACTCATGGTAGGACTGCCTGATGTTTTTTATGTTAAACAGCAAGATTTTTTTTCCTTTAAAAATGCTTGTTTGTTATATTTTCGTTTGAGACCAAGGTCCTCTGGGAATGAATCACAGCGCATTGGTTTTATTATGTCACTTTTGCGCAATGAACCACAGGGGTGGGCCTTTTCTCTCCAGCCTAATGATCCGTGTTTCAGGTCTGTTGAAGAATTTCTTTCTGCTATGGGGTATTATATGACGATCCTGATTGAGTCTCATCTGCTGAATCAGAACTTAGACGTTTGAATCAGGGGGTCTGATGATGTTGAAAATTATTGCACACACTTCAGGAGATGGGCTTCAGAAGTTAAGTGGAATGATTCGGCACTGAGATGTTTATTTCTTGCTGGTCTGAGTGAAAGGGTTAAGGATTTTTTAATTGCATTCCCTGCACCTGAGACTCTGCAGGAAGCTATGCAGTTAGCTGTTCATATAGACAGGAGACTGAGGTGCAGGCTTAATGAGGTAAAGACTCCTGTAATGTTGGGTCCTGGTCCCCAGAAATTCTGCTCTGATGGCGGGGAACCGATGGAGGTTGGAGGGATGTCACTCCGCTCTCAAGAAAGAGATCGGAGATTCGCCAAGGGATTGTGTCTTTATTGTGGTAAAGCTGACCATTTGATTAAGTATTGTGAGCGTCGTTTAAGTAAAGAAAAAAAAGGTCAGTTACGCCAGTATAGCTTGTTTACGCTCTGCAGGAGTATTTCTTTCTGGGAGTACTACTCTGCAGGGAGATTTGATTGAATTTCAGGTATTTGTGGATTGTGGTTCAACACTTAATGTGATTGTCCAAAAACCCTTTATCACTCTTAAATTGAAATCCAAACCTTTGTCATCATCTATTTCTGTGATTGCAATTGATAACACTCCTTTGAAATGTATTACTCACAAGACTGCGTCATTTCCCCACACTATCAATGGAGTTCACCAAGAAATTTGTACTTGGTTGTTTTGGATAATTTGCCCTCTCCAGTTGTTCTAGGATTGCCTTGGTTAAGACTGCACAATCCTTTATCGGACTGGTCTATGAATGTGATTAAGTCTTGGAGTCCGAAGTGCTATGATAAATGTTGTAATGGTCGCATTGCGGCAGTGGAAAAAGGGGAATTACCGGTACCTATTCAAAATTTTTGGAGGGTTTTTTCGGAGGAGGAGTCGCAAGTTTAACCTCATAGGGATTATGATTGCGCCATTGAGTTTGTTCCGGGTGCTACTCTTCCCAAAAGTCGCTTGTTTAATCTGACTATCCCTGAAAGAAAGGCCTTGGAGAAGTACATAGAGACTAGCCTGGCTGCTGGTCACATTAGACCTTCTAAGTCACCTGTGGCAGTTGGATTCTTCTTTGTTAAAAAAAAGGAAGGCGGTTTACGTCCATGTCTGGATTTTCGTGAAATTAATAAGATTACTGTACGCAATTCCTACCCATTGCCGTTAATTCCTGACTTGTTTAACCAGTTAGTGGGAGCCAAGTGGTTCTCCAAAATTGATCTCCGGAGGGCATACAGTTTGTTACATGTGAAGGAGGGTGATGAATGGAAAACTGATTTTAACACTCCGGTAGGTCATTTTGAGAATCTGGTGATGCCTTTTGGTCTTACCAATGCACCAGCATTTTTTCAGAACCTTATTAATGACATTCTGAGACCTTTGATTGGTAAGAATGTGGTTGTGTATTTGGATGACATTTTGATTTATTCACCAGATCTAGAGTCCCATTGGCAGAGTGTACGTGAAGTTTTGCAGTTATTGAGTGATAATTCACTCTTTGCTAAGCTGGAGAAAAGTGAGTTTGCTGTGCAGAAAATTAGTTTTTTGGGCTACATTGTCTCCAGTGAGGTCTTTGAGATGGACCCTGTGAAGGTTCAGGCTGTGCAGGAATGGCCTAGGCCTATTGGTTTGAAATCTATACAGAGATTTTTGGGTTTTGCCAATTATTACAGGAAATTCATTAAGAATTTATCTGTAATTGTTAAACCTCTAACCGATCTCACCAGGAAAGGTGCGAATACGGCCTAGTGGACTACTGAGGCCATTGAAGCGTTTGAGTATCTCAAAGAGAGGTTCAGTTCTGCCCCTATCCTTTTGCAGCCTGATGAGATCAAGCTTTTTTTGGTCGAGGTTGATGCTTCATCGGTGGGGGTCGGAGCAGTTTTGTCTCAGGAGAACAAGGGTGGAGTACATCCTTGTGCCTTCTTTTCGAAAAAAATTTCGGAAACCGAACTGAATTATGATATTGGAAATCGGGAGTTGATGAATATTAAACTTGCGTTTGAACATTGGCATCATTTTTTGGAAGGTGCTAGATTTCCTATTCAGTTTTTCACAGATCATAATAATTTGATCTATCTGGATGCTGCCAAGCGCTTGAATGCCCGTCAAGCTAAGTGGGCACTTTTTTTTTTCTCGGTTTCATTTTTCTGTTACCTATATCCCTGGTACTAAGAATGTTAAAACCAATGATTTATCTCACAGCTTCTCTCCTACGGTTGGTGCCGAGGAGGAGGAGAGCATTTTACTGAAAGGAGTTGTGGTGGCGGCTTTGGACTCCGTTTTGGAGAATGGGATTCTGAATGCTCAAGATGATGCTCCATCTAACACTTCCCATTGGAGGTTGTTCGTGCCTAGAGCCTTTAGGAGAGATTTGTTTGTGGAGTGTCATGAGTCTCGGTTGGCAGGTCATCCAGGAGTTTCGGAGACTAAGAGACTTATCAGTCGGAGTTTTTGGTGGCCTGGATGGCAGAAGGAAGTTATCAAGAGGGTGCGTCAGTGTACTGTGTGTGCTAGGTCAAAGGCTTCACATACTCCTGCTGCGGGGATGCTTTGCCCTTTGGAGGTTGGAGGTTGCCTTGGACGCATCTCACTATGGATTTTATTACTGATCTTCCTGTGTCCGAGGGTTTTACTGTCATCTGGGTGGTCGTGGACCGTTTTAGTAAGATGTGTCACTTGGTTCCATTCATTAAGTTGCCCTGCGCCAAGACACTCGCTAAGGCGTTTGTTAAGGAGATTGTCAAGCTCCATGGCATTCCCACGGATATTGTTTCCGATAGAGGACCTCAGTTTGCGGCTCGCTTTTGGCATGCTTTTTGTGACAGGTTGGGAGTCCATTTGTCATTTTCGTCTGGGTATCATCCTGAGTCTAATGGACAGACTGAACGAAAGAACCAGGATGTTGAACAGTTTTTGCGTTGGCTGACAATCAAGAGGTGTGTTCTGAGTTTCTGCCTCCCGCAGAATTTGCTCTTAAAAATCATACATCCTCCTCTGCTCGGTGTTCTTTTTTTTGTTGTACTGGGAGACATCCGTCTTTTGGTTCATTCTCCAAATTGGGGTCGGGGGTGCCGGAGGAGGAGATTTTTTCCGGTGATTTGGAGAGAGTTTGGACTAATGTACATTGTAACCTTCAAGAGGCTAACAAGAAGTCCAAGAAGTATTTTGACAGGAAACGTAAATAGGTTTTGTTTACTGTGGGTGACATGGTTTGGTTGTCCTTGAAGAACCTGCGGTTGAGGATTCCCTCTAAAAAATTGGGTCCTAAGTTTGTGGGTCCATTTAAAGTGCTTCAGGTTGTGAATCCGTCTGCTGCTAGGTTGGATGTCCCAACTTCCTGGAAGATTAATCCTGTGTTTCATGTTTCCTTGTTGAAAAAGGCTGACGTATCTGATAGGGACGCCATTGTCACAGTTCCTCCTGTGGTGGAAGACGGCGAATATGAAATTTCTCGTATCTTGAATTCTAGATGGCATAGATGGAGATTACAGTATCTTGTCTCCTGGAAGGGTTTCGGTCCCGAAGACAACTCCTGGGTAAGGACAGATGATGTCTCTGCTCCTAGGCTTGTTAAAGCTTTCCACAGGAGGTTCCCAGATAGGCCTGGGCCTGGAGGATCCGGAGGATCCTTCTAAAAGAGGGAGTACTGTTAGAACCCTCCTGTTTGTTATTTCTATCTTGTGGTTTGCGGTCATGTGACCATCTGCCTTTATATTCCAGCTCCGCCCTTCTGCCTGTGCTGGACTTCAGTGTTCTACTGTCTCTCTAGCTTGGTGCTTCTGTGCCTTACTCTGTCAAGTTCGCTTGGTCCTCTGGGACCTCTAGTACTTTTTGCCAGTTTGTCTTTTTGTGTTCTGCAACAACTTTTGTTTAGGAGGTGTCCCTTTTTTGTCCCAGTCCTTAGTTCATTTAGGGACCCCAGACTAGCCGAGGACTAAGGCAGGTCTGTTCACTAGGAACAGGCAGCCCACTACATCATAGGGATTCAGCTTAGTCTTACTGTAGGGACAGTTTTCCCCTATCTTTCCTTAGTACATGTTGCAGATCATAACAGATGATGCATTATATGTCATCAGAAATTACTGTTAGGCCACACATCAGGGCTGAGAAGGAAAGAGCACTGTTTTGCTTTTGGAGCATAGATTTTGGTAGAATAGTTTGTGGGCGGCATTTTCAGAGCCCCAAAGGCATCAGAACAGCAGAAAAAATCCCAAAATGACTCCATTGTAGAAATTACACATCTCAATGAATTCATCTATGGCTGGAGTGACTATTATGTAACATTCACGCCAGGCTTTATTCTGGAGAATTCCAAATATGGCAGTTAGTGCCCATACATTGTGCCCCCATAAAGTATAGTTCCCCTTATATTGTAGTATCCCCATACATTTCTCCTGGTGACACACACTCCCCTAAATTGTTAAGTGCTCTCCCAGCTACAATAATGCCAAACATGTGGCCGCTTACTGTGGTCTAGGCACAATGGGGCTCAGAAGGAGGGGGGCATTTGGATTTGGGAGTGCAGAATTCACTGGATTTTACTTGAGGGAGTGAGAGCTGTCCCTTTTCCAGAGTCTTGCTTCTACCGGTAACGTGGACCCCCTATAGTCCCAGTGACAGATGACATACCTGTTTTATTGGGTACATAATTTTCAATTGCTTCCAGAATGACTGGATCGCCAGTCTATGCTGAGCACTTATGTCAGAGTTTCCGTGTAAATCCCACAAAAATGGGATCCAGACGAAACCCCCAATGGAACCACCCGCCACAAAGAGGCATGTTCCGTCGACGTCTGCTCCGGTGATCTCCATCTTTTTAGGCGTGCACAGATCTGTGTTTGTCCACACTTGTGTGCTAAAAAAATTTCATTTCAGCAGGAAGAAGTGAAAATGAATGTTTAAATATAACTTTTAATGATATGTAGTAAAAAGGACCTAAGACATAATACCACAAATGTCACAAACAATAAAAGTACCAAGTGGTACAGTGCAAAAATGTGAACCAGTGCTCAATTAGAAAAGTTTGGACTCATGAATTCTTCAGATGCTGTGAATTTAGTGTTGAGCCACCCCCGTAGTGTTCAAGTTCGGTTCGGTTCGTCGAACACCCGTATGTTCAACGAACTGTTCGTCGAACACCTTCGAACACCGTTAAAACCAATGGCAGGCAAACAAAAACATATAGAAACACAGAGAAAACACCTTCAAAGATGTCCAAAAGCTGACAAACTGCTCAGAAGACACAGCTAACACATGGAAAAGTGACAAGTACATATAGTCATGCGAAAAGAAAAGAGGTGGAGGAGTAAAAGGAGGGGGAGACACAGATATAGGCATGTCATGCCCTTCTAAAACCAAAAAAGTGCGAAGCCGAAACGGCCAGTCCGCTCCTGCCCATGCGACCTCCAGAGCTGCGGTGGAACCTGACGGCCAGCCCCCCTCTCCCAATACTGGTGCCTGTCCGCTGGTGGGTCGAGCGAGCCCCCCTGCGGTGGAGGCAGGTCTAAGCTTTTTAATTTAAATTGTCTCTCTAATTTGAATGAGTACACTTTAAATCCTTTTACAAGGATCTATTGGAGGGCAAGTCTGATGCCAGCAGCTGCAGGAATTCCAGCTCCATTAGCGTCCACTAAAGCTGCTGCAGTTAAAAAGATTTTATAAGGATCGAGCTTGGCGGTCCACCGCAAGGCGTCCTACCGCCAGTCCCAGCCCCTGTGCCTTGGGATGAATCCCCGATGCTCTTCACTGAGTGTCCCGGGGGCCCGAAGCATTTCCTTTTAAAAAATTAAGTGTCCAAACTACAGGTGGCGTAGCTTGCTTAACAGCTGGGATAATCCGCTGACTAGCAGACACTGCTACTAGGCACAAAGTATTTCCTGGGCTAGATGCAATTAAAAATTTGTAATTAGATTCTCTCGTTGGATGCTGAGAAAGCATTCCATAGAGTCTCCTGGCACGCCATATATTATTCTCTTTAAAAGCTTGGGGTATGGGTCTAGGGGACCCTTTTATAGCCAAAATCACGGCCCTGTATCGCAATACGTCACCTAGGCTGAAGATAAATGGAACATTTTCATCACCTTTCATAATCACCAATGGGACAAGCCAGGGATGTCCTCTGTCCCCTCTCTTATACATCCTAGTGACGGAGCACCTGCTCTCATCAATTCGCCATAACCCCAATATTAGGTGGATTGAGGTGGGAGGCACCGAGTACAAGTGCTCTGCATTTGCTGATGATGTCCTAGTATATATCACTCAATCACATATATTCATCCCTGCTGTTATGGCTGAAATAGATCACTTTGTTACATGGTCAAATTTTAAAATCAATGCAGCGAAGTCCTAGGCCCTCCATGTCTCCCTCCCCAAATCCATACAGGTTTCCATCCAGTCCAACTTTCCCTTTGCCTGGCCCTCACAGGGTATCAAATACTTAGGAATTCGTATTTATAGAGACCTCTACCATCTATGTTATCTTAATTTTGGGCCCTTTATTGAACAACTCCATACAGACCACGGTTGGCAAGTTAGAACTGTAAGATTCACTATGTGAACCACTGGTGTTTTGTGGAAAAGCACATGTACACTGTGTTCCAAATTATTATGCAAAAAGTGTTTAGGAGTGATAAGGTAAGAATTTTTTTGTTTGTCAGTTAAACGCATTGATGGTGATGTGTGTCAGGGCTCTTTATATCACTGTAAGCAATTGCAGACACCTGTGCTAATTAGTTTGGCAGGTTTGTCCAATGAAAGGCAAGACTACTTAGGAAGGCTGTCCCACATTATTAAGCAGCCTACATTTTCTGCCAAAATGGGAAAGAAAAAGGATGTGTCGGCTGCTGAGAAGCAACAAATTGTGGAGTGTTTAGGTCAAGGCATGACTACAATCAACATTGCCAAGACACTTCATCCTGATCATCGCACAATCAAGAAGTATGTAGCTGATTCACAGTACACATGTGTGCGTGCTGATAAGGGAAAATTGAGGACTCTTTCCTACAGGCAATTACGTCAGGTTAAAAGAGCAGCGGCAAAAAAGCCTTGTCACAGCAGCAGACAAGATTTTGAAGCTGCTGGTGCCTCCAACGTCCCCCGAACAACAAGATGCAGGGTCCTTCAGAGGTTTGCAGCTGTGCGTAAGCCATCCTGTCGACCTCCTCTATCCACTGTACACAAGCAGAAACAGCTCCAGTGGGCCAAACAATACATGAAGACTGACTTCAAAACTGTTTTTTTCACCGAAGAGTGCCGTGCAACGCTCGATGGTCCAGATGGATGGAGTGGAGGATGGCTGGTTGATGGACACCCCACGCAAACACGGCTACAGCGCCAACAAGGAGGAGGTGGAGTAATGTTTTGGGCTGGAATCATGGGGAGAGAGATTGTTGGCCCCTTTAGGATCCCTGAAGGGGTAAAGATGAACTCCATAATGTATGTGGAGTTTCTCAAACAGCACTTCCTGCCATGGTTCAAGAAGAAGAACCGTGTATTCTGCAGCAAGATCATTTTCATGCATGATAATGCACCGTCTCATGCTGCACATAACACATCTGCATCTCTGGCTGATATGGGCATAAAAGGAGACAAACTTATTGTGTGACCCCCATTCTCCCCTGACCTCATCCCCATTAAGAACCTCTGGAGCATCATCAAAAGTAGTGTCTATTATGGCGGGAGGCAGTTCACATCTAAGCAACAGCTCTGGGAGGGTATTCTGTCCTCATGCAAAACAATTGAAGAAGAAACCATCCAAAACCTGACAAATTCAATGGACGAGAGAGTTCAGAAGCTCCTTTCGAACAAGGGTTCCTATGTGCAAATGTAATATCACCTAGAATAAAGTTTTGAGTTGAAAACTGTTTGATTTCAGTTTCTAATAACCTGATAAGGCTTATAATTTCAAAAATGACCATTTTTTTGTTCTTTATTAAAATGAAAAGGTTGATCGAAAAGTGTTGGGGATCAAAGAGTGTGGCAACCCAGTAGTCAGGATTACTTCGAATTCTGACAATCTGAGGGTCATGTTGCAGGTAGTGCAGCAAGAAGGCACTTATGTGTCTTGCGCATCTCGGAGCCCCAAAATTATTTTCCGGGCTAGATGCAGTTAAAAATTATTATTAATTTTAAATCTGGTGGAGCTTAGTATAGATGGCCTAATAGAATCAGTACTGCGCACTGCTACAAAGCCCAAATTATTTTCCAGCCAAGATACAGATAAACATGATTAATAACTTTAAATCTGGTGGAGCTTAGTATAGATGGCCTAATAGAATCAGTACTGCACACTGCTACAAAGCCCAAATAATTTTCCAGCCAAGATACAGATAAACATGATTAGTAATTTGAAAGCTTAAAATGGTTGGTGGGGTGATTTTAACCAATCATCAAGATGTTACTCTCCCCAGGATGACACAGGGGTAGAAAAGTCGTTTCGGATCCATGATTTGCTCATCTTTATAAACGTGAGTCTGTCTACATTATCAGTGGAGAGCCGCGTGCGCTTATCTGTCAGCACACCACCAGCAGCGCTGAACACACGTTCAGACAGAACGCTGGCTGCGGGGCATGACAAGATCTCCAAGGCGTAAGTGGCTAGCTCCGTCCATTTATCCAGATTGGAAGCCCAAAAAGAGCAAGGGTCCAGTGACACAGTCATGGCTTCAATGTTTACTTGGAGATACTCCTGTACCATCGTCTCTAGGCGTTGACTATGTGTCAGACTTCTTGTCTCCTGTGGCCTTGCAAAGGATGGGCTAAAAAAGTGGTGAAATGATTCCGCAAAATTGATGTTACCAGCAGATACTGTGTTTCTGTTACGGTTTGAGTGCTGAACACTCGACGGTCCCACGGTTGGCAAGTTGGAACTGTGAGATTCAGTACGTGCACCACTTGTGTTTTGTGGAAAAGCACATGTAAGATTCTGCAACAGTCTCTGCTGATACTCCTGCATGCGTGCATCCCTTTCTATGGCAGGAATAATTTCTGCAAATTTACTTTTGTACCAGGGATCTAACAGTGTGGCAACCCAGTAGTCAGGATTATTTCTAATTCTCACAATTCGAGGGTCATTTTGCAGGTAGTGCAGCAAGAAGGCACTCATGTGTGTTGCGCATCCAGGAGCACCAAGTCCCTGTTGTGTTTGTGGCGAGGTAACAATCATGCTTCCTTCCTCTGTCCTCTCCCCCCAACCTCGCACAACAGAAATGTGATCAAGGTCTCCCTCATCTGATGAGTCTTCCATCAGTTCGTCCTCCACTTCTTCCTGGGCTCCTGCACCTTCCTCACTAGTTTGGCTGCTACCATGCGCCCTGGTAAAACCATCTCCTCCACCCTCACATGCCTGCCGCCTTGGTGCTGCCGACCGTCTGGACCTTGCAGATGTTAGCCCTTCCGCATACAACTCCTCCTCCTCTACTTCCTCCACCTCCTCTTGTGCCACCACCTGACTCCGAATTCTGTTTAACATGTGCTCCAGCATGTAAATCACCGGAATAGTCATGCTGATAATGGCATCGTCAGCACTAAACATCTTCGTCGCCATTTCAAAACTGTGCAGAAGGGTGCATAGGTCCCTGATCTGACACCACTCCTCCAGCGTGATTTGCCCCACCTCTGGTTCTCGTTGGCCCAGGCTATACGTCAGAACGTATTGCACAAGGGCTTTTCGGTGCTGCCACAGTCGCTGCAACATGTGCAGAGTTGAATTCCACCCTGTATTCACATCGCATTTTAGCCGGTGAAGTGGCAGGCCCAACGACTTCTGTAGAGATGTAAGTCACTGAGCTGCGGGATGCGAACGGCGGAAGTGAGCACACAGCGACCGTGCACTCTGCAGAAGGCCATCTAGTCCGGGATAGTGGGCTAAAAATTGCTGGACAACCAGGTTCAACACGTGAGCCATACAAGGCACGTGTGTGACATTGCCCCGGTGAAGGGCCGCACCCAGGTTTGCAGCATTGTTGCACACGGCCTTCCCTGGTTTCAAGTCCAGTGGAGACAACCATTCATGAAATTGGTTCTCCAGAGCTGACCTCAGCTGTGTGACTCACATTTCCCAGACATTTCAAAGTAAAAACCGCCTGATGACGTTGAGCCCTACTGCCAGCATAGTAAGGAGGTGTGCAGGATCCCTTCTGCGCAGTTAGAAAGCTTGTGGCATGACCAGACAGGCTTTGGGTGCAGGTGGAGGACCGAGAGGAGGTTGAGGAGGCAGAAGCAGTGGAGGAACTTTGACATAAAGAGGATTGACGCACAACTCGTGGGGACGGCAAGACTTGGACAGCAGCCCCTTGTTCTGCTGTCACTATAGTTACCCAGTGCCCAGTCAGCGACATGTAACGCCCCTGTCCATGCCTACTAGTCCAAGTGTCTGTGGTGAAAAGCACCCTGTCACACACAGAGTTTCTCAAAGAAACGGTGATGTTGTGTGCGACATGCTGGTGGAGCGCAGGCACACCTTTCTTTGAGAAGTAGTGCCGACTGGGCATCTGGTACTGGGGCACTGCGACGGACATAAGGTCTCGAAAATCCTCTGTGTCCACCAGGCGGAAAGGCCGCATTTCTCTAGCCAAGAGCTTGCAGATGGTGAAATTCAAACTCTTAGCTTTCTCATGGGTAGGAGGAAATGGTCTTTTACTTGTCCACATCTGAGGGACCGAGGGCTGGCTATTGTGCTTAGACGGGGTTGATAAGGGTGTCCCCGGCAAATTGCCAGTCTGTGAGGGAGATGCAGGCGGACATGTTAGGTTGCCTTGATCCAAAGGTGGTGCTATCGATGTCGGACAGCGCTCAACACCAGCTGGTGTTACCACCTCCAAAGAAAATGATGACCTGCCAATCACGCTGGCTGTTGCGGGTAAAGAGGTGGCAGGTCTAGGCCCCAAAACAGGTGTGACCGTTGTCCCCCCAGTCACAGAGGATGAAGAGGCCGCGGATACACAAGATATGGCAGACGGTGGTTGGCCAGGCCGGCTAGGCCGCATTGTAGCACAGTGAACTTCCCACTGCAACTTATGCTTCATGTCCATGTGCCGGTTCATGTATGAAGTACTCAAACTATGTATTTTTTGGCCTCTACTTAGCTTTTGCTGACGAATGTTACAGATAACACGAGTTGGGTCATCTTTATCGATCTGAAAAAATGCCCAGGCTATGCAAGGCTTAGCACCCATGCGACCTGAAGAGCCACCACGACTTGTGTTGAGAGGCAGAGTTGTGTTTGAGGATGCAGTTGTTGACGTGCTTCCAGTACTACGTCTCTGTCCAGGAAGGCGCAACCTGACCTCGTCGTCACTAGCATTCTCCTCCACCTCCTTTGCTGACCTCATCTCTTGGCTGACTGTGGGTTGACAGTAAGTGGGATCTCCAACCTCATCATCATCACCCTGTGCGTTATCACACCCGTTGTCCTCAGAGCCAACCTGTTCCTGCCCTGACAAAAAACTAAAGTTGTCGCTCCAATCAGGTATTTGAGTCTCATCATCGTCTTCCTCATTGTCTCCACCAACAGGAGTTACAGTTTGGGAATGAGGGTCTACATTATGGTCAGAACCTTCAGCGTCTGGTCCTGGATCCGACTTATAAAGATTCTGGGCATCAGTGCAGATCATTTCCTCGTCTGGATTCACAGAAGCGCTGGAGCCGACCTCTGATTCCCAGGCTATAGTATGAGTAAACAGCTCTGCAGACTCAACCATCTGTTCTACCTCATGCTCAGACGGGCAGCTGGAGATTTGGGAGCTGTGAGGAAGCAAGTGCGATTGGGGTGACACCTTTGAGGACTGGAGTATTTGTGATGTTGAAGTTGTTGTGGAGTAGAGCCCACTTAAAGGTACACTTGATATCCGTTGACGCACCTGCTGTTTTTGTGCCTCATCTGGAATTTGTAGCGATTGGCGTGGCCATAAGAAAGGGATCTTATCACATTGTCCGCTAAAAGAAGTAGACATTTTAGTTTGGCTGGAAGATGGTCTTTCTTCTGCAGATGTTACTGTTGCTTTAACACCTACCCCACGGACACAACCTTTTTTCCCCTTCCCAACATGCCTATTCCCCTTTCCACCAGCAGCAGGCCTTTTTCCACTCATTTTGGTGGTTAACTAATTCACAACTCTGGAGTTGTTTGCACAAAAAAACAATGGATGGGAACCGAGCAGAGTTGAGTGGCCAAACTGCGGTATTAGGCCAAAACTATTGGCTGGGTTAGATGCAGAAAAAAATTATATTTAATTTGCAACCTGATGGAGGTCAGTATAGATGGACTAATAGAGCATGTCCCACACACAGCTAGAAGCCCAAATATTTTTTCAGAGGTAGATGCAGAAAAAAATTATATTCAGTTTGCAACCCGATGGAGGTCAGTATAGATGGACTAATAGAACAAGTCCCACACACTGCTAGAAGGACAAATATTTTTTCAGAGCTAGATGCAGAAAAATATTATATTCAATTTGCAACCTGATGGAGGTCAGTATAGATGGACTAATAGACCAAGTCCAACACACTGCTAGAAGCCCAAATATTTTTTCAGAGCTAGATGCAGAAAAAAATTATATTCAGTTTGCAACCTGATGGAGGTCAGTATAGATGGACTAATAGAACAAGTCCCACACACTGCTAGAAGGCCAAATATTTTTTCAGAGCTAGATGCAGACAAAAAATTATTTTGAATTTGCAACCTGATGGAGGTCAGTATAGATGGACTAGTAGAACAAGTCCCACACACTGCAAGAAGGCCAAATATTTTTTCAGAGCTAGATGCAGAAAAAAATTATATTCAATTTGCAACCTGATGGAGGTCAGTATAGATGGACTAATAGACCAAGTCCCACACACTGCTAGAAGGCCAAATATTTTTTCAGAGCTAGATGCAGACAAAAAAATATTTTTAATTTACAACCTGATGGAGGTCAGTATAGATGGACTAATAGAACAAGTCCCACACACTGCTAGAAGCCCAAATATTTTTTCAGAGGTAGATGCAGAAAAAAATTATATTCAGTTTGCAACCTGATGGAGGTCAGTATAGATGGACTAATAGAACAAGTCCCACACACTGCTAGAAGGCCAAATATTTTTTCAGAGCTAGATGCAGATAAAAATTATTTTTAATTTGCAACCTGATGGAGGTCAGTATAGATGGACTAATAAAACAAGTCCCACACACTGCTAGAAGCTCAAATATTTTTTCAGAGGTAGATGCAGAAAAAAATTATATTCAGTTTGCAACCTGATGGAGGTGAGTATAGATGGGCTAGTAGAACAAGTCCCACACACTGCTAGAAGGACAAATATTTTTCCAGAGCTAGATGCAGATAAAAATTATTTTTAATTTGCAACCTGATGGAGGTCAGTATAGATGGACTAGTAGAACAATTCCCACACACTGCTAGAAGGACAAATTTTTTTTCAGGGCTAGATGCAGAAAAAAATTATATTCAGTTTGCAACCTGATGGAGGTCAGTATAGATGGGCTAGTAGAACAAGTCCCACACACTGCTAGAAGGACAAATATTTTTTCAGAGCTAGATGCAGATAAAAATTATTTTTCATTTGCAACCTGATGGAGGTCAGTATAGATGGACTAGTAGAACAAGTCCCACACACTGCTAGAAGGACAAATTTTTTTTCAGAGCTAAATGCAGAAAAAATTATATTCAATTTGCAACCTGATGGAGGTCAGTATAGATGGACTAATAGAACTTGTCCCACACACAGCTAGAAGCCCAAATATTTTTTCAGAGGTAGATGCAGAAAAAAATTATATTCAGTTTGCAAGCCGATGGAGGTCAGTATAGATGGACTAATAGAACAAGTCCCACACACTGCTAGAAGAACAAAGATTTTTTCAGAGCTAGATGCAGAAAAATATTATATTCAATTTGCAACCTGATGGAGGTCAGTATAGATGGACTAATAGAACAAGTCCCACACACTGCTAGAAGGCCAAATATTTTTTCAGAGCTAGATGCAGACAAAAAATTATTTTTAATTTGCAACCTGATGGAGGTCAGTATAGATGGACTAATAGAACAAGTCCCACACACTGCTAGAAGGCCAAATATTTTTTCAGAGCTAGATGTAGATAAAAATTATTTTTAATTTGCAACCTGATGGAGGTCAGTATAGATGGACTAATAGAACAAGTCCCACACACTGATAGAAGCCCAAATATTTTTTCAGAGCTAGATGCAGATAAAAATTATTTTTAATTTGCAACCTGATGGAGGTCAGTATAGATGGACTAATAGAACCAGTCCCACACACTGCTAGAAGCCCAAATATTTTTTCAGAGCTAGATGCAGACAAAAAAATATTTTTAATTTGCAACATGATGGAGGTCTGTATAGATGGACTAATAGAACAAGTCCCACACACTGCTAGAAGGACAAATATTTTTTCAGAGGTAGATGCAGAAAAAAATTATATTCAGTTTGCAACCTGATGGAGGTCAGTATAGATGGACTAATAGAACAAGTCCCACACACTGCTAGAAGGCCAAATATTTTTTCAGAGCTAGATGCAGATAAAAGTTATTTTTAATTTGCAACCTGATGGAGGTTAGTATAGATGGACTAATAAAACAAGTCCCACACACTGCTAGAAGCCGAAATATTTTTTCAGAGCTAGATGCAGAAAAAAATTATATTCAGTTTGCAACCTGATGGAGGTCAGTATAGATGGACTAGTAGAACAAGTCCCACACACTGCTAGAAGGACAAATATTTTTTCAGAGCTAGATGCAGATAAAAATTATTTTTAATTTGCAACCTGATGGAGGTCAGTATAGATGGACTAGTAGAACAAGTCCCACACACTGCTAGAAGGACAAATATTTTTTCAGAGCTAGATGCAGAAAAAAAAATTATTTTGAATTTGCAACCTGATGGAGATCAGTATAGATGGACTAGTAGAACAAGTCCCACACACTTATAGAAGGACAAATATTTTTTCAGAGCTAGATGCAGAAAAAAATTATATTCAATTTGCAACCTGATGGAGGTCAGTATAGATGGAATAATAGAACAAGTCCCACACTCTGCTAGAAGGCCAAATATTTTTTCAGAGCTAGATGCAGACAAAAAATTATTTTTAATTTGCAACCTGATGGAGGTCAGTATAGATGGACTAATAAAACCAGTCCCACACACTGCTAGAAGCCCAAATATTTTTTCAGAGGTAGATGCAGAAAAAAATTATATTCAGTTTGCAACCTGATGGAGGTCAGTATAGATGGACTAATAAAACAAGTCCCACACACTGCTAGAAGCCCAAATATTTTTTCAGAGGTAGATGCAGAAAAAAATTAAATTCAGTTTGCAACCTGATGGAGGTCAGTATAGATGGACTAATAGAACAAGTCCCAAACACTGCTAGAAGCCCAAATATTTTTTCAGAGCTAGATGCAGACAAAAAAATATTTTTAATTTGCAACCTGACGGAGGTCTGTATAGATGGACTAATAGAACAAGTCCCACACACTGCTAGAAGGACAAATATTTTTTCAGAGGTAGATGCAGAAAAAAATTATATTCAGTTTGCAACCTGATGGAGGTCAGTATAGATGGACTAATAGAACAAGTCCCACACACTGCTAGAAGGCCAAATATTTTTTCAGAGCTTGATGCAGATAAAAATTATTTTTAATTTGCAACCTGATGGAGGTTAGTATAGATGGACTAATAAAACAAGTCCCACACACTGCTAGAAGCCCAAATATTTTTTCAGAGCTAGATGCAGAAAAAAATTATATTCAGTTTGCAACCTGATGGAGGTCAGTATAGATGGACTAGTAGAACAAGTCCCACACACTGCTAGAAGGACAAATATTTTTTCAGAGCTAGATGCAGATAAAAATTATTTTTAATTTGCAACCTGATGGAGGTCAGTATAGATGGACTAGTAGAACAAGTCCCACACACTGCTAGAAGGACAAATATTTTTTCAGAGCTAGATGCAGAAAAAAAAATTATTTTGAATTTGCAACCTGATGGAGGTCAGTATAGATGGACTAGTAGAACAAGTCCCACACACTGCTAGAAGGACAAATATTTTTTCAGAGCTAGATGCAGAAAAAAATTATATTCAATTTGCAACCTGATGGAGGTCAGTATAGATGGAATAATAGAACAAGTCCCACACTCTGCTAGAAGGCCAAATATTTTTTCAGAGCTAAATGCAGACAAAAAATTATTTTTAATTTGCAACCTGATGGAGGTCAGTATAGATGGACTAATAAAACAAGTCCCACACACTGCTAGAAGCCATAATATTTTTTCAGAGGTAGATGCAGAAAAAAATTATATTCAGTTTGCAACCTGATGGAGGTCAGTATAGATGGAATAATAGAACAAGTCCCACACTCTGCTAGAAGGCCAAATATTTTTTCAGAACTAGATGCAGACAAAAAATTATTTTTAATTTGCAACCTGATGGAGGTCAGTATAGATGGACTAATAAAACAAGTCCCACACACTGCTAGAAGCCCAAATATTTTTTCAGAGGTAGATGCAGAAAAAAATTATATTCAGTTTGCAACCTGATGGAGGTCTGTATAGATGGACTAATAAAACAAGTCCCACACACTGCTAGAAGCCCAAATATTTTTTCAGAGGTAGATGCAGAAAAAAAATAAATTCAGTTTGCAACCTGATGGAGGTCAGTATAGATGGACTAATAGAACAAGTCCCACACACTGCTAGAAGCCCAAATATTTTTTCAGAGCTAGATGCAGACAAAAAAATTATTTTGAATTTTCAACCTGATGGAGGTCAGTATAGATGGACTAGTAGAACAAGTCCCACACACTGCTAGAAGGACAAATATTTTTTCAGAGCTAGATGCAGAAAAAAATTATATTCAATTTGCAACCTGATGGAGGTCAGTATAGATGGACTAATAGAACAAGTCCCACACACTGCTAGAAGGCCAAATATTTTTTCAGAGCTAGATGCAGACAAAAAATTATTTTTAATTTGCAACCTGATGGAGGTCAGTATAGATAGACTAATAGAACAAGTCCCACACACTGCTAGAAGGCCAAATATTTTTTCAGAGCTAGATGTAGATAAAAATAATTTTTAATTTGCAACCTGATGGAGGTCAGTATAGATGGACTAATAGAACAAGTCCCACACACTGCTAGAAGGCCAAATATTTTTTCAGAGCTAGATGCAGACAAAAAATTATTTTTAATTTGCAACCTGATGGAGGTCAGTATAGATGGACTAATAGAACAAGTCCCACACACTGCTAGAAGGCCAAATATTTTTTCAGAGCTAGATGTAGATAAAAATAATTTTTAATTTGCAACCTGATGGAGGTCAGTATAGATGGACTAATAGAACAAGTCCCACACACTGCTAGAAGCCAAAATATTTTTTCAGAGCTAGATGCAGACAAAAAAATATTTTTAATTTGCAACCTGATGGAGGTCAGTATAGATGGACTAATAGACCAAGTCCCACACACTTCTAGAAGGCCAAATATTTTTTCAGAGCTAGATGCAGACAAAAAAATATTTTTAATTTGCAACCTGATGGAGGTCAGTATAGATGGACTAATAGAACAAGTCCGACTCACTGCTAGAAGCCCAAATATTTTTTCAGAGCTAGATGCAGACAAAAAATTATTTTGAATTTGCAACCTGATGGAGGTCAGTATAGATGGACTAGTAGAACAAGTCCCACACACTGCTAGAAGGACAAATATTTTTTCAGAGCTAGATGCAGAAAAAAATTATATTCAATTTGCAACCTTATGGAGGTCAGTATAGATGGACTAATAGAATGATGCTATGCCCAAAAGGTTTTACTTCACTAGGTGCAGTAAAAAAATTGGTATTCTATACACAGGTGGTGTATCTTGCAACACAGATAGGCTACTCCACTGACTAACACACTCTGCAATAGGCCAAAAAGGATTAGCTTTGCTAGATTCAGCCAAATTCTGTGAAAAAAACTTGCACAGCACTGGCACAGACCTGCCTGGCAAAAACTGATAGGAACTGATGTAACTTAGTCCTGAAAAGGACTGCAATTACAATTAGTCTTTACTCCCACAACCTATCTATTTAAGAGCACAGACCAGCCTGATAAAAGTCGTAGGAAATGCTGTAACCTAGTCCTTAAAAGGACTGCAATCACAACTATTCCCTACTCCCAAGCTATCTGTAGATTTGTGCGAAAATTGGCTTGAAATTAACAAGGTATAGCGCACACAGCAACAGCGGTGCCGTCTAACACGCAGCTGCAGCAGTGAGAAAATGGTGGCGACGGGGAAAATAGCTGGGTCTTATAGGGCAAGGACATGTGACATACACTGCCAATGACACATGCCCTTGCTTGTGTGAAAAAAAGCACTTCGCTCCGTGTGTGCGCTGCTGATAGGCTGACAGATTGCACCTCCCCACTGTAAATGCGGGAAAGAGAAAAAAAAATGGAGATCTTCATTATTCCTGCAGAGATCCATCCCCTGCCCCTCCCCCCGCCCCGCTGTACACTCAAACTGCGTATTAACATTAATTTTCATCATTACTGAGAAAAAATCCAGTTATGATTTTGGTGCACAAACAGTTATCGAACATAACCTCGAACAGCCGAATTTTTCTCAAATCGTTCGTGTTCGCCGAACGGCTCGAACACCGCCCAAAACAGCTCGAATTTGAGATTGGCGAACAGTTCGAGTCAAACAACGCTCATCTCTAGTCCCTAATATACTAGGGCAGATTTTTTACCATTGGTTTCAGATAATAATCGAGAAATCTGCAGACTGGCTCACATAGTCCATTTTTCCCTAATAATATTTGCCTCCCAGGGGGTTCAACATTATTTTTATCGACCTTCGGGAGGAGATATAGTGTCGGTATAGTGGGTTTTTTGGCAATTAATCACTCAAATATGGATTTAGGAATAATATTCCGATCTACAGCCATTTCCAGGATGTCAACCAGCTCCTTACAGTATTTCAAAGTTGGATTTTGTTCCAACTTTCGGTAGCAAGATTTATCTGATAGTTGCCAAAAGACCTCCTTCTCATATTTGCCTGTAGGCCAGATGACGACATTGCCCCCTTTGTCCGCCCTTTTGATAACAATATCCTTCATTGTTCTTAATTCCTTCAGAGCTATCCTTTGTTTATAATTCAGATTATCATGAGATCTGTAACTAGGAAGCATTCTCAGGTCCTGTGTTACCAATTTAGTAAAGAGCTCAATTGGTGCACAGGCGGACAGAGGGGGGAAGGTCGTCGACTTTTTCTTAATAAAGGATGGAAAATTGGGTGTATCAACCTGTTCATTTTGGAGAGATTCCAAAATAGATACTGCTCCTCTCTCCTCTGCCATAGCATTACGGAGAAAGTCATCCTAAGGTCTGGAAAAATATCTCTTAAGCATAAGTTTACAGCTAAAAAGTTGAAAATCCAACTTTGAAATACTGTAAGGAGCTGGTTGACATCCTGGAAATGGCAGTAGATGGGAATATTATTCCTAAATCCATATTTGAGGGATTAATTGCCAAAAACCCCACTATACCGACACTATATCTCCTCCCGAAGGTCGATAAAAATACTGTTGAACCCCCTGGGAGGCCAATAGTATCTGGGAAAAATGGACTATGTGAGCCAGTCTGCAGATTTCTCGCTTACTATCTGAAACCCCTGGTACAAAATCTGCCCTCGTATAATAGGGACTCGACGGATCTGCTGGTCAGACTCCAGGACACTACACTTGAGTGCAATACAATCATGGCCATGGCGGACGTCGAGTCCCTATATACTTCAATAAATCATGAGGATGGTTTAACAGCGGTAAAAAAATTTCTGGATCTGACTGACATGGACCCTGACCTTATTACATTGCTGCTTCAACTTTTACGTTATGTTCTCACACATAATTTCTTCCTATTTAAAGATAGGATATACTTACAGGAGAGGGGCACAGCTATGGGGGCGTCTTGTGCGCCCTCGTATGCGTGTCTCTTCCTGGGTTATTGGGAGCATTACATTGAGTTTCCAGATCTGAATGATGGAGCGGTCCATATGTGGGTCCACTTCATTGATGACGTTTTTCTGATCTGGCAGGGTGGTGATCATCAATTGGAAGATTTTTTCAATAAATTTAATGACAATAGACGGAGCATACGACTGACATATTCCTCGAGCCCTAAGGAAATAGAATTTTTAGATCTATGTATTAAAAAGGGGGCTGATGGTCAAATCTTAACAGACATTTACAGGAAAAAAACAGCAGTTAACTCCTTACTGAATGCTAAATCTTCTCATCCCCCCCAGGTGATAAAATCAATTCCTACAGGACAATTTCTCTGGGCTCGGAGAATATGTTCCTCTGATGTTCTGTTTGAAGGTCAGGCCAGGGATCTTAAAAAACATTTCAAAGCCCGTGACTATAACTCTGAAACTATTCAACAGGGCTATGCCAGAGCAATGACAACGCCAAGGGATCAACTTCTAAGAAACAAGAAAAAGAAAAAGGATGAACAGGTGAGACTTATAACATCTTACCATGCTCACTGGAGGGAAATGTCCGCTATCTTTGCCAGGTATTGGCCTATTCTCCTATCAGATCCCGTCTTAAAAGGTATCATATCCTCTAAACCTTTAATCACCCCCAGGAGATCCCAAAACTTGAATGACATACTTGTCAGGAGCCACTATATTCCACCTCCAATTGAGGGACCTATTCCTGGTCATGGAAAACCAAAATGGGGTTGCTTTCCCTGTGGTTCATGTGGTGCTTGCCCCCAGATAGATAGAGCATTTGATTTTTGCAATTCTCTAAACTCTCGCAACTTTAAAATCCTGCAACGGCTGACATGTCGCTCCATAGACGTGATTTACTGGGCAATATGTTCGTGTAAGCTAATCTATGTTGGGTTAACGTCTAGAGAATTTCGGATAAGAGTTTTGGAACACATTCATGATATTAAAAATGCAGCTAAAATAACGGACCCGGAACAAATAATTAAACTTAAAAACATTCCCAAACATTTTTGGAAATTTCACAATTGCAATTGGCACCTTTTACGGTTCCATGCAATCGATCAAATTCATCTAGGGGCCAGGGGAGGTGATGCCAAGAACCTGCTATACAAGACGGAAGCCAAATGAATTACTATTCTCGATACTATCAAACCAAAGGGTCTTAATGACTCACTGAGCTTTGCACCATTTCTAGCATGACTAATGGTAGTCTGATGCAACTTCATGACATTTATGTGATCATACCCATACTTTTATACCATGTAATTATTAATTTAAGCCTATAACTCTGGTGTTTTTATACAAATTAAATAGTCACACTGTATTGGGGATAAATATAATAGATCTGTTGATCCTTTACTGTATCAATACTGTGTGGTGGGTTATGTCTTGTGATATGGCTAATTATGCCATTATTAATGGTATGCATAGATATAATAATTTGCTAACAGCAAGTTATATCCCCCAATCTATGTTAAATGAATATGGTTGGGGATAAATGTAGTAGCAACTATGGGTCTTATAGATGCATTATTAATATCATACAGGGGAGTGAAAATCTGGATATTACATGGTTTATCCTGAGGTATTAAGACCATTTATGATATGGTATGTTGAATGTTTTAAAATGTACATTCCCCAATTTTGTATTTCTTATTTAACTGGTATTATATATTGCCTGCATTTCCCCTTACTATATATCGTCTACTCTTTAAGACCCTACAGCCGAACTTGGACTGGATCATGAATTACTCGATTCAACGTGCAACCAACCTACCTTCAACACTGAACATAACTCCCATTGGATCGTCCTAAATGCGGAATAATGATACATGATGGATGGGCAATTTTGCCCTAACCTATAATGGTGGCTGCATCTTTCCCGTGTGGTGCGCGCGCGCCGTGTCACTGTTGCCCCGCCTCCCTTGCCCGGCGTGCAACCGGGGTTTAGGCAGCGCGCACATGCGCTGCCTGACTTCCGGGATGCCGGCCGGGGGAGTGCGACGTGCAATGGACGGTGCCAGTGCGCCCAACAGCACGGGACGTGCAGGTGTGATGAATCCACTACAAGGTATAAATGACCCGAGCTGGCACTGCCTCTGTACCCCCCGACGAAGCAGCACGCGAAAAGCGCATTGGGGTACGAGGCAGTGTGGTTCTCTATCTATATGGTAACCAGTGTGTATGTAACCTGCCTTTGGGGATTATTGTATAATATACTTCTGACCATCTGTACTGTGCACTTGGGAATTGTTATATGCACTTAGCAGTGTTTCTTTCTACCCTTGCAATTTTAAAAGCATTAAGCTGCAAGGTCTATTCGTAATGGAAACAAACGCTTTAACCCTGTGCATAGGTATAGCTGGCTACATGTAACTCTTAGACCCCATGTAAGGTCTGTTACTCTCTAATTGTACTGTAAAATTGATATATGAGAAATATGTGACAATAATTTTATTGCATTTCAGCATGGCAATTATGTAATCTGTGTGTATAACCGGTTAAACCACGCTGCCTCATCTTTTATGGGGTTTCTCTGTTTTAGGGGCTTTCAAATATTTTATGGGGTGTCTATTTGTTTGTTGTAATAAATATCTTCTTGTGATATAACATATTTATGAAGTATTTGTACTCTTTATTGACTAATTAAATGTATCAGTGAGGAATGAGAATTAGTATAGGTGATATTGGTTATCCTCATTTGATTGCAAGCATATGCAACTTGTATCTGTGATGAATCTCTGTATCCTAATTTGCTTATATATATCTGTTTATTTTTTTGTGTGTGCAGTGATGCGGCCACACATACCAGGATTGCTGGATGAGGGGACCACACATACCAGGATTGGGGGATGAGGGGGCCACACATACCAGGATTGGGGGATGAGGGGATTATGCATACCAGGATTGGGGGATGAGAGGGCCACACATACCAGGGTTGGGGATGAGGTGGCCACACATATCAGGATTGGGGAATGAGGGGGCCACACATCAGGATTGGGGGATGAGGAGGCCACATATACCAGGATTGCTGAATGAGGGGGGCCATGCATACCAGTATTGGGGGATAAGGAGGCCATGCATACCAGGATTGGGGGATGAGGAGGCCATACATACCAGGATTGAGGGATGAGGGGGGGCCATACATATCGGGATTGGGGAATGAGGGGGCCATGCATACCAAGATTGGGGATGAGGGGTGCCATGCATACCAGGATTGGGGGATGAGGGGGGCCACACATACCAGGATTGGGAGATGAGGGAGCCATGTATACCAGGATGGGTGATGAGGGGGCCATGCATACCAGGATTGGGGGATGAGGGGGGCCATGCATACCAGGATTGGGGTATGAGGGGGCCATGCATAACAGGATTGGGGTATGAGGGGGCAATACGTACCAGGATTGGGGGATGAGTGGTGCCAAACGTATCAGGACTGGAGGATGAGGGGTGCCATATGTACCAGGATTGGGGGGATGAGGGGTGCAATACATACCAGGATGGGGAAATTTACCAGTAGCTGCTGAATTTCCCACCCTAGGCTTATACTCGAATCAATGCATTTTCCCAGTTTTATGTGGTAAAATTAGGGGCCTCGGCTTATACTCGGGTCGGCTTATTTAAAATATACGGTATTTTAAAATCAGTGAGTATGTGGTGCCCATAATACTGCAGGACTGTGGGGTGTATTATACTATATGGGGGCTGCATTTTACCCTATGGGGGGGCATGGTGGAGCGCTGAGCAGCGACTCCTGCTGACAGTGCCCGCTACTAAAGGGACTGCATATTCATTTTTCTCCACGCCCATAATACCAATGTGGAGAAGATTGAATATGCCGGCAGCAGCAGCTCACTTCAGCATCTGAGAGTGCACACTGCTCAGATGCCAACATGAGCTGCCTGGTAGACAGGACACAGCAGTGCTGGAGCAGAGGTGAGGAAGGAAAGTGAGTACAAGCGTTTATTTTTTTTGTGTGTGTTCAGTGATGGGGCCACACATACCAGGATTGCTGGATGAGGGGACCACACATACCAGGATTGGAGGGATGAGAGGGCCACACATACCAGGATTGGGGGATGAGGGGATCATGCATACCAGGATTAGGGGATGAGAGGGCCACACATATCAGGATTGGGGAATGAGGGGGCCACACATCAGGATTGGGGGATGAGGGGGCCATGCATAAAAGGATTGGGGGATGAGGGGGCCATACGTACCAGGATTTAGGCATGAGAGGTGCCATACGTACCAGGATTGGGGGATGAGGGGTGCCAAACGTATCAGGACTGGAGGATGAGGGGTGCCATACGTACCAGGATTGGGGGGATGAGGGGTGCAATACATACCAGGATGGGGAAATTTACCAGTAGCTGCTGTATTTCCCGGCTTTCCTCGGCTTATACTCGGGTCAGCTTATTTAAAATATACGGTATTTTAAAATCAGTGAGTATGTGGTGCCCATAATACTGCAGGACTGTGGGGTGCATTATACTATATGGGGGCTGCATTTTACCCTATGGGGTGTGTAATATACTGTATGGAGGACTATGGGGAGTGCATTATATTCTATGGAAGACCATGGGAAGTTCATTATACTATATGGAGGATTAGAGGGGACTCATTATACTATATGGAGGATTATGGGCTGCATATTATACTATATGGAAGGCTATATGGGGCCATTATAATATTTTGAGGGCTATGTGTTGGGCCATTATACTGTATGAAAGCAATTATACGGTGTGAAGGTTTGTGTGGGGTCCATCATACTGTTTGGAGGGCTGTGTGGGGGGCATTATAATGTTTGGAGAGCTAGTGTGGGAATTTCTTTATGTAGGCCCATTATACTGTATGGAGGGCTCTGTGGGAGTCACAGTTGGGGGATCATACTGTTTTAGGTCACCATACTTTGCCTTAGGAGTTGAAGTGGGATACAATAGGGTCATTATACTGTGCATGTGGAGGCTAATGTGGAGGAATGCACCATGGGGGTATCATACTGTGTTTTGGGGGGCACTTTTATTGGCATCATACTTTATGGGGGCAATGAACGAGGGATGTAGGACTTCAGCAGGAGGAAAATTACTATGTAAAGGCTGGAAAGTTGTGAGATCTGCTCTTCTGTGACACAGACAAATATTTTTTTATTTTTTGTGGGGGGGGGGCCCAATTAGTGCTTCTGCTATGGGGCCTCATGATTTCTAGGTATGCCCCTGCCTGTGACAACAATATCTGCACCAAAGAATTAATTTCACTAGTAGAACTAGTAGTAGTAGAACTAGTATAAGGGGGATTGACAACTCTTCCACTACAGCCAACCCAGCAGATGGAGACCCAACCAGGAGTGTTCACATTTCCAAAAATTAGGACCTAACACCACCACTTTCATGGCCAACAGATTGGAGATGGTGGAGTTCAATCTCTTAGCTTTGTCATGAGTAGGAGAAAACAATCTTTTACGTGACCACAACTACAGGACCAAGGGCTGGCTGCAGTGTTGAGGGAGGGCGGACTAAGGTAAACTGGACAAACTGCTGGACCGTGAATGAGATGCAGGCGGAGATGTTACGATGGATTGATAAAGTTGTGGTGTGCTCGTTCTCTCAGATCGGTCAAAAACAGCAGGCATGTCCGCTTCCACTACAGCTGACGGGCTCTCACTCAGCCTGACCGGAGGTTCTGCGGAAGGAGACCTACGTGACAATACTTGACACAGTAACAGAGAAGGAGGAAGAATCAGATACAGATGATTGGGTGGCTGATGGTTATTGAGGTCTGCATTTTATTGCAGTGAGATTGCCAGAGTAAGTCATCTTGATTGCACATGTGAAGGTTCATGCGTGTAGTAGTCAAATTATTGCACTTTTTCCCTCTACTGACTTTTTTCTTGCAAAGTTGCCAGATAACGTGAGTTAGCTCATCCTTTGCCGTGTCAATAAAGGCCCAGGCTAGACATCCCTTGCCGCCCCTGAGAGCTGCAGACGCGCGACCACTGGTGGTCACTGCCATGGTTGTGGCAAAGGATGCAGTGCTCGTCACAGTTGCATCACTCTATGTCTGCGCCATAACCTCCTCATCTTCCTCCTCCTCCACCTCCTCAGATGAACTACTCAGCTTTGTGCCCCTGGGTTCACACCAAGTGGGATCTACAACCGCATCATCATCCAATATGTTATCCCATTACTCCTTTTATTGCCCTGACAGGACAGTACAGTCAAAGGTCAGGAATAGAGATTAGCGGTGTTCGACTCGAACTGTTCGGCAATCTCAAATTCAAGCTGTTTTGGGCAGTGTTCGAGTCGTTCGACGGACGCGAACGATTTGCAAAAAATTCGGCTGTTAGAGGTTATGTTCGATAACTGTTCGTGCACCAAAAGCGTAACTGGATTTTTTCACATCATGCAGGGATTGTCTGCCACTCACTGTAATGCCACAGCCATGGTGGTTGTGGCATTACAGTGGTTGCCCAAATCGATGGGAACAGTGCTCACAGTGAAACAAGAAAAGCCGGCAATTCAGCAGCGGCATACACCGCTACCCGACAATTTAGAACAGAAAGAATAGAGCATCACACATAGATTAGATAGATAGAAACATGTCAGTCACATATATAATAAGTACAGTGATAGTGTTGATTATTATACTTGTCATTTAGTGTTAAAATAAAGGATTTATTTAAAAAAAATTGGCGTGGGGTTCCCCGTAATTTTAGTCTCTAGTGGAGGTTAAGCAGATGGCTGGGGCAGATGTTTGAAGCATGGGAAGGGGGTAATACCCACGGAGCTTCCCAGGCTACTAATATCAGCCCCCAGCTGAATACCTAGCCTTTACTAGCTATTAAAATGGGGGACCCCCCCAAAAAAAAAATGACGTGGGGTCCCCCCTATTTTAATAGCTAGCAAAGGCTAGGCAAACAGCTGGGGACTGAAATAAATAGCCCAGGAAGGATGCCATGAATATTGGCCCCCTCCCAGGCTAGAAACACCAGCCATCAGCTGGACATGTCCAATGAACTCAGCTCACCTCATGCACGTCACTGACAGCGTGGAGAATTCTCTCACGCTCACCCCATACACAGGAGAATTCTCCCATGCTGTCAGTGACGTGCATGAAGTGAGCTGAGTTCATTGGACATGAACTCAGCTCTTCTGGATGCAGTCACAGCGAGACACTGAGGAGCGCAAGCATACCTGCGCTTCTCAGTGTCTGTGGCATGGCAAGCTGGATGGCAGCTTTCTGCTGCGATACAGCCTGTTATGTCAATGTAGCAGAGCTGAAGCTGTCCTGGGAACCATGGAAAGGTAAGGATGAGGTTAGTTTATTATTTTACTTTTATTGCAGAAGACATTGGGATTCAGCTGGAATGGGCTTGACAGTAAGTATAGTTTAAATTAGAACATTAAAGGAATGTGTGTTTATTTCAATTAAAGGACTTTATTCTGGGCGCTGTGTTTTTTTTAAATACTTTACTAGAAATTCATGGCGGTCATGTCTAATATTGGCGTGACCCGATGAATTTCGGGCTTAGGGCCAGATGATAATACCAATACTATATTCTAGAATATTACCTGTCTTATCTGAAATTCGTTTACGGGTGAGGTTTCTCAGTATGAATAGCGTATTACACCAATCCAGCCAGGTATTAGTACCTTATACTGCGTGCTGCTGGTTGTGCCCAAAAAAAATTAAAATCTATTCTATTCCCTATTGATAGCGCTGTTAGATGCATTTACAATAGGGACAGGTGCTGCTAGCTGTTCTGTTCATGTTCATTCTAGTCGCATAAATGTCTTCCACAGTCCATAACTTTTGTTTTTAAGGCCAGTATTATTATTGGCCTTATATCCAAGTCATTACCCTGGAAAGAATGTTTCTTAACATTTTTTCCATTTTAGCTTGTTTTTTGTATTTTTTTTCAGTGCATAAAAGTGGCATAATACTCTGACAACATTGTTCACAGATATGCTCTTTGTCAGCGACCAACTGTGAATACATAGGTTTGAAACCACAACTGCAATACTTTAAATGGAGTGTAATATTTGACCCGCTCACAAAAATTGCTGGATTATTACAGTAGTCATATGGGATCACGTCTGATCATTGAAAAAAGTTTCTCTGCTTCCACAATACAGTAATGTGAATAAAATAAAAAACAAATGGCTGCATTCTGATAAGCAAATGGAGCAATAAAATGGTGTACACTGACATATTGCTACAAACTCTAAATGGAGGACAATATTTTCCCCATTCACTACATATGGCTGGATTTGGACCGTAGTTATATGTGATACGTCTGACGGACACCCACAGATTTAAATAGCGGCCCTGTAGATTACTATTCTAGTGTGAATAGCATCACTGACACACAGGCTGTAAATGGAGGCCAATATTTTCCACGGTCACTACAAATTTCTGGATTTTTATCGCTGTAATATGGAAAAGATCTGGCTGTATTCTGCAGTCCTAACAAGCAAAAAGAGCAGAAAAATTGTGTACTCTGGATTGCTTTTTAAGCAAATAATCAGGATTAAGATCCCCAAAAAATTAGCCCTGGCCCTAGATATCTGGGGCTATGTCTACAAACATCTGTAACAGCAGGAACAGACAGAACGTACAATGGACCCTCTTGTGCTGTATGTACTCAAGTCTGCCACATACCCTGCCTGCTTGCCTTGCTTTTTAAGCAAATAATCAGGATTAAGATAAAAAAAAAATTAGCCCTGGCCCCTGATATATGGGGCAATGTCTACAAATCTCGGTCACAGCAGCAGCAGACAGAACATGCAATGGACCCTTTTGTGCTGCATATACTGCCACAAACCCTGTCTGTCTTGCTTTTTAAGCAGATAACCAGGATTAAGATAAAAATAATTAGCCCTGGCCCCTGATATCTGTGGCTATGTCTACAAATATCTGTTACAGCAGCAGCAGACAGAAGGTGGAATGGACCCTCTTGTGCTGTATACACTGCCACATACCCTGCCTGCCTAACTCCTGCTATCACCACTGAGTATGTGCAGCTGGAATAGTCCTCAGAAGGACGGTTAGTTACGATGGATATTTAGATATGTTGTGGAATTCCTATACTAACTAATAAACAAGCAAATCTCAATCTCACGCAGCAGTACCTCTCCCTACTCTGCCTGTTTCCAGGGTAGAGTGTGATGAGCCTAGCATCACTGGGTCTTAAATATACCCTATCATGCCATGCGGCCAACCAATCACTGTAATGCCACAACCAACATGGCTGCATGTTCACTGACTCTCTAAAGAGCGCCAAACAAGCATGGCGGGGACCCGAGCTCCCACCCGAGCAACCAGGAAATGCTCACAGAGCAAGTCAAGCATAGTGAAGCTCGAGCGAGTACCGAGTAGTGGCGAGCACATTTGCCTAACTTTATATACATATATATAATAAAGTATAAATTGATATAATATATTTACGCACAATTATTTTTTCTATGGTTGGGTCACATTTATCTGGCACTCTACTTTTTTTTTCTTTTCACATAGCACAAAAAATGGAAAAAATTATTTACATTGGGGTGAGATATAATGCTTTGTCTATGGTCTGAAGTATTATTCAAAAAAACAATAATTTACCCTACGCAGCTTAAACTATGTCTCTGTAAATTATACTGCTTCACTGGTTATTGTTGTCAGTCAGATGATCACAATTATAATCTAGTAAGAAAAACTTTTCAGGTTAACTCAATTTCAATGTAAGCAATGGGCAAACACAAAGATAAAGAGATGATCTTTCAAACAAAATAAGGTCCCATTATTTGCCTGAATTGACAACGCACACAATTACAATGTTCTATTTGTGTAGTACATCTTGTTTCTATTCTATGTTATCTAACAAAAAGAGGCACATGTCAGACATAGGAACTACTGACACAGTCTTTTTCTACCATTAGTGAAAATAAGTTATGTTTTGATACATACAGCTGTTTATCAGCAACTATTTTTGCCAGTATTCAGTATAGAGTCTTGAAAAATATATGTTACACAATAATAATAAATATTTAGTAACTATAAACCATAAGTAATACATTTTATAGATAGAATGGATAGTAAAAATTGCCAGGATTTACATGCAGGTATATCAGTGGAGAAAGTTTATCCACTTGCTCATGTCTACTTGTACACCAATCTAGTACATACACGGGAAAACTGGAGCATATATTAAATGGCTAAGTTACATAAAAATTAGAAATATTGAAGGCTTCCTATACTTTTATTATACCGGAAAAAATACATGTACAACTGTGACCCAATATATAACTGAGCATTCACCTTCATGCATTGTAGATATTATTTATAGTGAAAAATACTCCCAAAGTCACTCTTTTAATTTTGAGTAAACTTGAATGCTTAGCTACATTTTGCCTAATCCCATTGTTTTTTGTCACCATTCATTTATTTTAAAGAGTAATTAAATTTCCAAGAGCAATAACCTTGTTATAATGTTTATCTGAAGAGAGAATGACCTACATTAATAGAATAGATGAAGCTATGTTATTTCAGTCACATATAAATATGTGAGCAAAATCAGTTTTGTTACAGTATCATGTAAAACAGACCTTTGCAATTTGTACTATAGTTGATGCCTAAAGGAAATAAAAAGAACAAAGGGACTATGTTTTGTGCTCTTGGCTTTTTCTGGATCAAAAGCTGAACTATTTCTTCCCATTTCAGTTGAAGGCAATTAGGATCCTTGTTTGCTTATGCTGCTAGCTGCTAAGCTAAGGCAATCTATTGAAGATCTCATCCAGAAACATTTTCTTCTTGTTGTGCAGCAATCCCAATAAAGACCCGTAAAACGTGTATTCCAAGGTTAGTATGCTTTTCTGCAGAAAAATGAACAATATAATCTATTTCATACTTAGTAGTGTTATCAGCAAGACTTAACTGAAATTAACATGTTGAATAAAATTAAGTGTCAAAATTCACAGAGTTCAGAGCAAATTTTCAATTTCATAAGGTCCAAATTGGGAAAAAGCATTAGCAACATCCCTGGTTCAATTAAGTACTATGTGATCTTCATGTGTGACATGGCCAAAATGTCAAAAAAATGAAAGTGCATGAAATGAAATGCATTGATCCCATTGTTTTTGGTTTATTATACTTTTGAATAAGTGAATACAGTATGTAACTATGATTCAATGTCTGTTCAATGGGCACAATTGAAGGCTTGCTTCTGAAAAGATGACTTGTTAAGTGTTGGTCAGCATGGTAAACACTTGTATTATTATATTCAACTTGAGACGTGAAGCTGGGTAGGGCACTGATGGTTTGGGAAGTAGCACCCTCTTCATCATGGCTATCAGCAGTGCTCTTGATTTTCAGAGTGACCAAGCCACAAAAAGCTGTCCACCTTTATGTGGAAGTTTTTTTAGTGATAAGTGAGCACTAAAATGCTCGGGTGCTCGTTGCTTGGGTCGAGCAAATTCATAATGCTCGGGTGTTTGACCTCCCCCGGAGGTCTGGAGGGGGCCTAAAAATTGGTCAAATCAATGGAAACAGTGCTCAAATTACATGGGAAAGACCCATGGAAGCATCTCTGACTCCAAAGTCACTGCAGTGAACAATGTTGTCAGAGTATTATGCCACTTTTACGTACTCACAATAAAACATACAAAAAATAAGCCAAAATGGATTTTCCTGAAGAAATGTTAAGGAACATTCTTTCCAGGGTAATGACTTGTATATAAGGCAAAATAAATAACCAAAACAAAAATGCTCCTCCACACCTTGGGCTATGTTCACACTTACCGTTTTTGATGTGTTTTTACACTTTTGCATTGCTTTGAACAGTTAAATATACAGTACATTCACCAGTAAACGTAATTGTAACATTTTACAACCTTATCTGGCCATATGGTGTGTGAGACAAGATCAGACTCATCAAGAATGAACACTCTTTTCCAGCTGATAACACAACCTAGCACCTGTCCCTATTTTAAAAGCAGCTAACAGCATTATTAATAGGGAATAGATTTTTTTCTCAGCAGGTAGTACAATACAATAATCCCTGACTAGATGCCTGTAAGACACTATCCCAACTGCTATAGGTCCCCAGTACGCGAATCTCAGATAATAGAGGTAATATAGTACAATAGATAATAGAATTTAACCGGCTCTGAAGAGGTTTTTTTGGTACATTGCACCACCAAACTGTGAAGAAACGCAAGCAACCCTGTCAGCTTTCATTATTTTCTAATTACAGATCACCGTTAAAAATTATGAATCGATCAACGAGTGCATGGAAAATATCAAGTAATGCACTGTGGAAGAGATGTACTGTATTAGACGACGATGAACAACACACATCTCCAGCTGATGATACCTACACTTACAATAGAGACAGGTGCTAGGTAACACAGGTATCAATAAGGAATAGAATAGATTTTTTTTTGCAGCAGCAGTACGCAATATAAGGCAATAATACCTGGCTGGACAGGTGTAATACGCTATCCATACTGCGATAGCTCACCCGTAAACGACTTTCAAATAGGAGAGGTAATATTGTAGAATATAGAATCAATTTGAATTGGCTTTCCCATTATTAAGAGGTGGATCTCCAATACTGTTATTGCATATATTTTATAATATGGGGGGTATTATAACATATACGCAATAACAGTATTGGAGAGCCACCCCTTAATAATGGGAAAGCCAATTTAAATCGATTCTATATTCTACAATGGCACTAAAAACCATACCTGACAAAACGCTAGCGGCCAGGACCTCCAAGGAGTAGCAAGACAGTTCATGCCATGTGTCCAGCTTGGATACCTAATAGTTGTAAGGCACAGAGAACACTGATACAGCCGCCAAGGTAGTCCTTCAGCATCTTTCAACACTTTTCCCTCCTTGTCAGAGTAACCCACGCATCAGGGCCTGGGTGCTGGGAGGGTATGAGAAAACTGTCCCAGACCTCTGAGTGTGTTCCCCTGCCTCTGCTGCATTTGTTTTGTTTTTCCCTGTACTCCTTGGTTGTCCAAGAAACTGTGACCTCTGTCGCCAGCTTTGTCAGATGGGATTTTTTTTAATAATTCTTCAACAAGGGCCATCTGGTACTGCAACATACAACATAGGAGTGGGAGTCCTATACTGTTATTGCGTATGCAGCAAGTTCAAGGGCTGCCAAAAATTAGAACGCACTCCAATACCCCTTTGAAAAGACGTACAGGACGTCCTCATTAAAAAAATTGTTCCCATTATTAAGGAGTGGGTCTCCTATACTGTTACTGCATATGCAGTGACTGCAAGGGCTGCCAAAAATGAGGATGCACTCCAATACCCCTTTGAAGAGACGGACAGGATGTCCTCATTAAAAAAAATGTTCCCATTATTAAGGAATGGGTCTCCTATACTGGTAAAGCTTATGCACTAAGTGCATTGGCTGAAAAACATTTACCCCAAGGGGGTATACATGAAAATACTGCATACATGAACATACTGTATAACACAGAATGTTAGAGGTAAGCCTCTAAAAATATTTCCTACTGGCATCACAAACACCCGTAAAAAAAATTATGTGGGTGTTACATGATGGTCACCCTGTTGATATGGTGGTGGTGTCACGCAAGGTGTGGTAAAGACTAAGTGCAACAGGAAGGGATGAGGGGAAGGGAGCCCAGGCACTAGGGAAGGGGGGAGTGGAGACCTCCTAGGCTGATCTGATATCACCATGTCTCCCCTAAATTGGTTCCTTGCCAATCGCCGCACAGGAACCTAAAACCCTATATTTCCCTAGAGCTAGGCCCTGGTTAGGGAATGGGCTGCAAAGTGAAACTATTTAAACACCCAGGCCAGGGTGTCAATTAGAGAAAGAAGGAGGTAGCCGCTGGGTCCTAGAGTGAAACAGCTAAGAATGTGTCTGTAATGCCAAACGAAGAGATCTTCTGCAACCAACTGCAGGGCGATACTGATACGGTCGGTAAGGTACTCCTTCAACATCTTCCAAAACTTTTCCCTCCTTGTCAGAGTACCCCACGCATCATGGTCTGGATGCTGGGATGGGCTGAGAAAACTGTCCCAGACCTTTGACAGTGTTACCCTGCCTCTGCTGCATCTGGTTTGTGTCTCCCTCGCCTGTACTCCTTGGTTGTTCGAGGAACTATGACCACTGCAGCCAGTGTTGTCAGCTGTGAATTTTTTTAATAATTCTTAAACAAGTGCCTTGTGGTGCTGCAACATTTTATTAGTACTCTCCGCCACATGAAGGAGAGATAGAAAGAACTCCTTGTAGCGTGGGTCTAGAAGTGTGGCCAACCAGTAACTACTGTAGGCCAAAATACGTTCAACGCGAGGGTCACGGGAAAGGCAGCATAACATAAAGTCAGCCATGTGTACCAGACTGCTAACAGCCAAAACTTCCGTGTCCCCACCAAGAGGACAATTGTCCATGTTCTTCTCATCCTCCTCCTGGCCCTGCTCCTTGTTTTCCCTCTCCTTAGGCCATCCAAGCTGTACAGATGATATGAATGTTGTGTGGGTAGTACCATCTGTAGTGCAGGAAACCAGCTTCTCTTCCTCTTCCTCCTCCTCCTCATTATCACCCAATCCATGTTGAGATGAGATGAGACTGGGCTGTATAGTATGACCCTGTATAGTTCCTTGCTCCATCTCATCATCCTCTGCCTGCAATGCTTCCTCTTTAATTTTGATCAGCACGTGTTTCAGCAGACAGAGAAGCAGGATGGTGACGCTAATTATGGCTTCATCGCCGCTCACCATCTTGGTGGAGTCCTCAAAGTTTTGGAGGATGACACAGATGTCAGACATCCATGCACCCTCATCAGCACGTATGTGCGGAGGCTGACCTGAATACCGGTGGTCGTGTTGAAGCTGGTACTCAACAATAGTGTTGAGCCACCCCCGTAGTGTTCGAGTTCGGTTCGGTTCGTCGAACACCCGTGTGTTCGCCGAACTGTTCGTCGAACTGTTCGTCGAACACCTTCGAACACCGTTAAAACCAATGGCAGGCAAACAAAAACACATAGAAACACATAGAAAACACCTTCAAAGGTGTCCAAAAGCTGACAAACTGCTCAGAAGACATAACTAACACATGGAAAAGTGACAAGTACATATAGTCATGCGAAAATAAAAGAGGTGGAGGAGTAAAAGGAGGGGGAGACACAGATATAGGCATGTCATGCCCTTCTAAAATCCAAAAAGTGAGAAGCCGACACGGCCAGTCCGCTCCTGCCCGTGCCACCTCCGTGTCGCCGGGTTTGTGCCAGAGCCGCGGTGAACCCTGACGGCCAGCCCCCCTCTCCCAATACTGGTGCCTGTCCGCTGGTGGGTCGAGCGAGCCCCCCTGTGGTGGAGGCAGCTCTAAGCTTTTTAATTTAAATTGTCTCTCTAATTTGAATGAATACACTTTAAATCCATTTACAAGGATCTATTGGAGGGCAAGTCTCATGCCAGCAGCCGCGGTAATTCCAGCTCCAGTAGCGTCCACTAAAGCTGCTGCAGTTAAAAAGCTTTTATAAGGATCGAGCTCGGCTGTCCACCGCAAGGCATCCTACTGCCAGTCCCAGCCCCTATGCCTTGGGGTGCCTCCTGATGCTCTTCACTAAGTATCCCATGGTCCCGAAGCATTTCCTTTGAAAAAATTAAGTGTCTAAACTACAGGTGGTGCAGCTTGCTTAACAGCCGGGATAATCCGCTGACTAGCAGACACTGCTACTAGGCACAAAGTATTTCCTGGGCTAGATGCAGTTAAAAATTTGTAATTAGATACTCTCGTTGGATGCTGAGAAAGCATTCCATAGAGTCTCCTGGCACGCCATATATGATTCTCTTAAAGAGCTTGGGGTAGGGGTCTAGGGGACCCTTTTATAGCCAAAATCACGGCCCTGTATCGCAATACGTCACCTAGGCTGAAGATAAATGGAACTGTAGCACCCTGAGGGCTCGGTTGCTACAGACGTATTGCACCTCACCCAGAGGTGTGATATCTCACTCTCAGGTAAGGATGGAGTGTGGATCAGGACCCGACACCTGCATGCATTACACCACATTGCCGTGGGGCAGGGCGACCAATATGCCCCTGAGATGGGCACGACAGTCCCTGTCCCTGGCTGGAGTGGGGGGAGGGAACACTGAGGAAGGGGAACCCTGTAGTGCAGGAGCAGGGAGGAAGCAGTTCCTGGGTGCATTGAGAAGGGAGTATAAAAGGTGGGCACCATCTTAGTTCAGTGCAGAGAAGTCTGAGCAGAAGTGGCAGGGAGCAGGGGCTCTGCATGAGCTCTGCTCCGGAGGCGGGCCTAGTAACAGAGGCCCAGGCCTGCAAGAGGGAGAAGGAAGGAAGAGGAGCGGAGAAGGCTCCAGGAACGAGGAATGAAGGGATCCCAGGGGTGCGGACGGGCGAGTCGCCACCGCACGCCCGAATCCACCTGCGTGGAGGGGTCAGGCCAAAGGGGGAGACCGGTCCCCGAACTAGTGGAGGCAGGAAACGACCCTCAGCTAGAAACCGGAGGCTCTGACATTTTATGTGGCGCAGCCCCTTGCTCCACCCGCTAGGAAGGCACCACATAGGGTCAGGGAAACTGGCGCCAAGTTTACCAAGAGGAGGCCCGAGGCAGCCGGACAGAAGTGTTGGTAAGAAAGGCCAGACAAAGGACACACAAAGGGGGTCCTGTGAAGCGCTCCAAAGTTATCTGGGAGTTGTCTGAGCCCCTCACCTGGTGAGCACAGTACGACGTGGGCAGCCGTTACCTGCAGACGTGGTCTGGATAATAAGAACTGTGAGTAAAGGCCCTGAACTGCATCACTGACTCCGTGTCGTTACTGCTGCTGCCCTGCACCATCACCCCCATCCTCCGCATACACTGCCCTGAGGCTATACTCCTCCCGTGGGGAGTTATGCTACGCTCTGCTGCACCCACAACACCAGCCTTAGCGGTCTGCCCTGTAGCGGCGGTTCACTCTGACCGCAATCCACGGGTGGCGTAGTCGGACATTTAAACATCAAAACCACATAAATAGTTCCGCCACTGGTTTGACCGCCCTGAGCCACGGAACCGGATCGCCGCCACGAAGACTACAACCACCAGCATCCACCAAAAAGGGTCCGGCTCCGGGTGTCCCAAGGCCCAGGGGGTGCGTCAGAACATTTTCATCACCTTTCACAATCACCAATGGGACAAGGCAGGGATGTCCTCTGTCCCTCTCTCTTATACATCCTAGTGACGGAGCACCTGCTCTCATCAATTCGCCATAACCCCAATATTAGGTGGATTGAGGTGGGAGGCACCGAGTACAAGTGCTCTCTATTTGCTGATGATGTCCTAGTATATATCACTCAATCACATATATCCATCCCTGCTGTTATGGCTGAAATAGATCACTTTGTTACATGGTAAAATTTTAAAATCAATGCAGCGAAGTCTGAGGCCCTCGATGTCTCCCTCCCTAAATCCATATAGGATTCCATCCAGTCCAACTTTCCCTTTGCCTGGCCCTCACAGGGTATCAAATACTTAGGAATTCCTATTCATAGAGACCTCTCCCATCTATGTTATCTTAATTTTGGGCCCTTTATTGAACAATTCCATACAGACCACGGTTGGCAAGTTAGAACTGTAAGATTCACTACGTGAACCACTGGTGTTTTGTGGAAAAGCACATGTACACCGCGTTCCAAATTATTATGCAAAAAGTGTTTAGGAGTGATAAGGGAAGAATTTGTTTGTTTGTCATTTAAACTCATTGATGGTGATGTGTGTCAGGGCTCTTTATATCACTGTAAGCAATTGCAGACACCTGTGCTAATTAGTTTGGCAGGTGTGTCCAATGAAAGGCAAGACTACTTAAGAAGGCTCTCTCACATTATTAAGCAGCCTACATTTTCTGCCAAAATGGGAAAGAAAAAGGATGTGTCGGCTGCTGAGAAGCAACAAATTGTGGAGTGTTTAGGTCAAGGCATGACTACAATCAACATTGTGCGATGATCAGGATGAAGTGTCTTGGCAATCAAGAAGTATGTAGCTGATTCACAGTACACACGTGTGCGTGCTGATAAGGGCAAATTGAGGACTCTTTCCTACAGGCAATTACGTCAGGTTGAAAGAGCAGCGGCAAAAAAGCCTTGTCATAGCAGCAGACAAGTTTTTGAAGCTGCTTGTGCCTCCAACGTCCCCCGAACAACAAGATGCAGGGTCCTTCAGAGGTTTGCAGCTGTGCATACGCCATCCTGTCGACCTCCTCTATCCACTTCACACAAGCAGAAACGGCTCCAGTGGGCCAAACATTACATGAAGACTGATTTCAAAACTGTTTTGTTCACGGATGAGTGCCGTGCAGCGCTCGATGGTCCAGATGAATGGACTGGAGGATGGCTGGTTGATGGACACCCCACGCAAACACGGCTACAGCGCCAACAAGGAGGAGGTGGAGTAATGTTTTGGGCTGGAATCATGGGGAGAGAGATTGTCGGCCCCTTTAGGATCCCTGAAGGCGCTAAAGATGAACTCCATAATGTATGTGGATTTTCTGAAACAGCACTTCCTGCCATGGTTCAAGAAGAAGAACCGTGTATTTCACAGCAAGATCATTTTTCTGCATGATAATGCACCATCTCATGCTGCACATAAAACATCTGCATCTCTGGCTGATATGGGCATAAAAGGGGACAAACTTATGGTGTGACCCCCATGCTCCCCTGACCTCTACCCCATTCAGAACCTTTGGAGCATCATTAAAAGGAGTGTCTATGATGGCGGGAGGCAGTTCACATCTAAGCAACAGCTCTGGGAGGGTATTCTGTCCTCATGCAAAACAATTGAAGCAGAAACCATCCAAAACCTGACAAATTCAATGGACGAGAGAGTTCAGAAGCTCCTTTCGAACAAGGGGTCCTATGTGAAAATGTAACATCACCTAGAATAAAGTTTTGAGTTGAAAACTGTTTGATTTCAGTTTCTAACAACCTGCTAATGCTTATAATTTCAAAAATGACCATTTTTTTGGTCTTTATTAAAATGAAAAGGTTGATCGAAAAGTTTGGGGGATCTAAGAGTGTGGCAACCCAGTAGTCATGATTACTTCGAATTCTGACAATATGAGGGTCATGCTGCAGGTAGTGCAGCAAGAAGGCACTTATGTGTCTTGCGCATCTCGGAGCCCCAAAATTATTTTCCGGGCTAGATGCAGCTAAAAATTATTTTTAATTTTAAATCTGGTGAAGCTTATTATAGATGGCCTAATAGGATCAGTGCTGCACACTGCTACAAAGCCCAAATTATTTTCCAGTCAAGATACAGATAAACATGATTAGTAATTTGAAAGCTTAAAACGGTTGGTAGGGTGATTTTAACCAATCATCAAGCTTTTACTCTCCCCAGGATGACACAGGGGTAGAAAAGTCGTTTCGGATCCATGATTTGTTCATCTTTATGAACGTGAGTCTGTCTACATTATCAGTGGAGAGCCGCGTGCGCTTATCTGTCAGCACACCACCAGCAGCGCTGAACACACGTTCAGACAGAACGCTGGCTGCGGGGCATGACAAGATCTCCAAGGCGTAAGTGGCTAGCTCCGGCCATTTATCCAGATTGGAAGCCCAAAAAGAGCAAGGGTCCAGTGACACAGTCGTGGCTTCAATGTTTACTTGGAGATACTCCTGTACCATCGTCTCTAGGCGTTGACTATGTGTCAGACTTCTTGTCTCCTGTGGCCTTGCAAAGGATGGGCTAAAAAAGTGGTGAAATGATTCCGCAAAATTGATGTTACCAGCAGATACTGTGGTTCTGTTACGGTTTGAGTGCTGAACACTTGACGGTCCCACGGTTGGCAAGTTGGAACTGTGAGATTCACTACGTGCACCACTGGTATTTTGTGGAAAAGCACATGTAAGATTCTGCAACAGTCTCTGCTGATACTCCTGCATGCGTGCATCCCTTTCTATGGCAGGAATAATTTCTGCAAATTTACTTTTGTACCGGGGATCTAACAGTGTGGCAACCCAGTAGTCAGGATTATTTCTAATTCTCACAATTCGAGGGTCATGTTGCAGGTAGTGCAGCAAGAAGGCACTCATGTGTGTTGCGCATCCAGGAGCACCAAGTCCCTGTTGTGTTGGTGGCGAGGTAACAATCATGCTTCCTTCCTCTGTCCTCTCCCCCCAACCTCGCACAACAGAAATGTGATCAAGGTCTCCCTCATCTGATGAGTCTTCCATCAGTTCGTCCTCCACTTCTTCCTGGGCTCCTGCACCTTCCTCACTAGTTTGGCTGCTACCATGCGCCCTGGTAAAATCATCTCCCCCACCCTCACATGCCTGCCGCCTTGGTGCTGCCGACCGTCTGGACCTTGCAGATGTTAGCCCTTCCGCATACAACTCCTCCTCCTCTACTTCCTCCACCTCCTCTTGTGCCACCACCTGACTCCGAATTCTGTTTAACATGTGCTCCAGCATGTAAATCACCGGAATAGTCATGCTGATAATGGCATCGTCAGCACTAAACATCTTCGTCGCCATTTCAAAACTGTGCAGAAGGGTGCATAGGTCCCTGATCTGAGACCACTCCTCCAGCGTGATTTGCCCCACCTCTGAATCTCGTTGGCCCAGGCTATACGTCAGAACATATTGCACCAGGGCTTGTCGGTGCTGCCACAGTCGCTGCAACATGTGCAGAGTTGAATTCCACCGGGTAGGCACATCGCATTTTAGCCGGTGAAGTGGCAGGCCCAACGACTTCTGTAGAGATGTAAGTCGCTGAGCTGCGGGATGCGAACGGCGGAAGTGAGCACACAGCGACCGTGCCCTCTGCAGAAGGCCATCTAGTCTGGGATAGTGGGCTAAAAATTGCTGGACAACCAGGTTCAACACGTGAGCCATACAAGGCATGTGTGTGACATTGCCCCGGCGAAGGGCCGCACCCAGGTTTGCAGCATTGTCGCACACGGCCTTCCCTGGTTTCAGGTCCAGTGGAGACAACCATTCATGAAATTGGTTCTCCAGAGCTGACCACAACTCCTCAGCTGTGTGACTCACATTTCCCAGACATTTCAATGTAAAAACCGCCTGATGACGTTGAGCCCTACTGCCAGCATAGTAAGGAGGTGTGCAGGATCCCTTCTGCGCAGTTAGAAAGCTTGAGGCATGACCAGACAGGCTTTGGGTGCAGGTGGAAGACCGAGAGGAGGTTGAGGAGGCAGAAGCAGTGGAGGAACTTTGACATAAAGAGGATTGACGCACAACTTGTGGGGACGGCAAGACTTGGACAGCAGCCCCTTGTCCTGCTGTCATCATAGTTACCCAGTGCCCAGTCAGCGACATGTAACGCCCCTGTCCATGCCTACTCGTCCAAGTGTCTGTGGTGAAATGCACCCTGTCACACACAGAGTTTCTCAAAGAAGCGGTGATGTTGTGTGCGACATGCTGGTGGAGCGCAGGCACACCTTTCTTTGAGAAGTAGTGCCGACTGGGCATCTGGTACTGGGGCACTGCGACGGACATAAGGTCTCAAAAATCCTCTGTGTCCACCAGGCGGAAAGGCAGCATTTCTGTAGCCAAGAGCTTGCAGATGGTGAAATTCAACCTCTTAGCTTTCTCATGGCTAGGAGGAAATGGTCTTTTACTTGTCCACATCTGAGGGACCGAGGGCTGGCTATTGTGCTTAGACGGGGTTGATAAGGGTGTCCTCGGCAAACTGCCGGTCTGTGAGGAAGATGCAGGCGGACATGTTAGGTTGCCTTGATCCAAAGGTGGTGCTATCGATGTCGGACAGCGCTCAAGACCAGCTGGTGTTACCACCTCCAAAGAAAATGATGACCTGCCAATCACGCTGGCTGTTGCGGGTAAAGAGGTGGCAGGTCTGCGCCCCAAAACAGGTGTGACTGCTGTCCCCCCAGTCACAGAGGATGAAGAGGCCGCGGATGCACAAGATATGGCAGACGGTGGTTGGCCCGGCCGGCTAGGCCGCATTGTAGCACACTGAGCTTCCCACTGAAACTTATGCTTCATGTCCATGTGCCGGTTCATGCATGAAGTACTCAAACTATGTATTTTTTGGCCTCTACTTAGCTTTTGCTGACAAATGTTACAGATAACACGAGTTGGGTCATCTTTATCGATCTGAAAAAATGCCCAGGCTATGCAAGGCTTAGCACCCATGCGACCTGAAGAGCCACCACGACTTGTGGTGAGAGGCAGAGTTGTGTTTGAGGATGCAGTTGTTGACGTGCTTCCAGTACTACGTCTCTGTCCAGGAAGGCGCAACCTGACCTCGTCGTCACTAGCATCTTCCTCCACCTCCTCTGCTGACCTCATCTCTTGGCTGACTGTGGGTTGACAGTAAGTGGGATCTCCGACCTCATCATCATCACCCTGTGCGTTATCACACCCGTCGTCCTCAGAGCCAATCTGTTCCTGCCCTGACAAAAAACTAAAGTTGTCGCTCCAATCAGGTATTTGAGTCTTATCATCGTCTTCCTCATTGTCTCCACCAACAGGAGTTACAGTTTGGGAATGGGGGTCTACATTATGGTCAGAACCTTCTGCGTCTGGTCCTGGATCCGACTCATAAAGATTCTGGGCATCAGTGCAGATCATTTCCTCGTCTGGATTCACAGAAGCGCTGGAGTCGACCTCTGATTCCCAGGCTATAGTATGAGTAAACAGCTCTGCAGACTCAACCATCTGTTCTACCTCATACTCAGACGGGCAGCTGGAGATTTGGGAGCTGTGAGGAAGCAAGTGCGATTTGGGTGACACCTTTGAGGACTGGAGTATTTGTGATGTTGAAGTTGATGTGGAGGAGAGCCCACTTAAAGGAGCACTTGATATCCGTTGAAGCACCTGCTGTTTTTGTGCCTCATCTGGAATTTGTAGCGATTGGCATGGCCGTAAGAAAGGGATCTTATCACATTGTCCGCTAAAAGAAGTAGACATTTTAGTTTGGCTGGAAGATGGTCTTTCTTCTGCACCTACCCCACGGACACAACCTTTTTTCCCCTTCCCAACACGCCTATTCCCCTTTCCACCAGCAGCAGGCCTTTTTCCACTCATTTTGGTGGTTAACTAATTCACAACTCTGGAGTTGTTTGCACAAAAAAACAATGGATGGTAACCGAGCAGAGCTGAGTGGCCAAACGGTGGTATTAGGCCAAAACTATTGGCTGGGTTAGATGCAGAAAAAAATTATTTTTAATTTGCAACCTGATGGAGGTCAGTATAGATGGACTAATAGACCAAGTCCCACACACCGCTAGAAGCCCAAATATTTTTTCCGAGCTAGATGCAGAAATTTTTTTTATTCAATTTGCAACCTGATGGAGGTCAGTATAGATGGACTAATAGACCAAGTCCCACACACTGCTAGAAGCCCAAATATTTTTTCAGAGCTAGATGCAGAAAAAAATTATATTCAATTTGCAACCTGCTGGAGGTCAGTATAGAAGGACTAATAGAACAAGTCCCACACACTGCTAGAAGCCCAAATATTTTTTCAGAGCTAAATGAAGAAAAAAATTATTTTTAATTTGCAACCTGATGGAGGTCAGTATAGATGGACTAATAGACCAAGTCCCACACACTGCTAGAAGCCCAACTATTTTTTCAGAGCTAGATGCAGAAAAAAATTATTTTTAATTTGCAACCTGATGGAGGTCAGTATAGATGGACTAATAGACCAAGTCCCACACACCGCTAGAAGCCCAAATATTTTTTCAGAGCTAGATGCAGAAAATTTTTTTATTCAATTTGCAACCTGATGGAGGTCAGTATAGATGGACTAATAGACCAAATCCCACACACTGCTAGAAGCCCAAATATTTTTTCAGAGCTAGATGCAGAAAAAAATTATTTTTAATTTGCAACCTGATGGAGGTCAGTATAGATGGACTAATAGACCAAGTCCCACACACTGCTAGAAGCCCAAATATTTTTTCAGAGCTAGATGCAGAAAAAAAATATTTTTAATTTGCAACCTGATGGAGGTCAGTATAGATGGACTAATAGAACAAGTCCCACACGCTGCTAGAAGCCCAAATATTTTTTCAGAGATAAATGAAGAAAAAAATTATTTTTAATTTGCAACCTGATGGAGGTCAGTATAGATGGACTAATAGACCAAGTCCCACACACTGCTAGAAGCCCAAATATTTTTTCAGAGCTAGATGCAGAAAAAAAATATTTTTAATTTGCAACCTGATGGAGGTCAGTATAGATGGACTAATAGACCAAGTCCCACACACTGCTAGAAGCCCAAATATTTTTTCAGAGCTAGATGCAGAAAAAAATTATATTCAGTTTGCAACCTGATGGAGGTCAGTATAGATGGAGTAATAGAATGATGCTATGCCCAAAAGATTTTACTTCACTAGGCGCAGTAAAAAAATTGGTATTCTATACACAGGTGGTATATCTTGCAACACAGATAGGCTACTCCACTGACTAACACACTCTGCAATAGGCCAAAAAGGATTAGCTTTGCTAGATTCAGCCAAATGCTGTGAAAAAAACTTGCACAGCACTGGCACAGACCTGCCTGGCAAAAACTGATAGGAACTGATGTAACCTAGTCCTGAAAAGGACTCCAATTACAATTAGTCTTTACTCCCACAATCTATCTATTTAAGAGCACAGACCTGCTTGATAAAAGTCGTAGGAAATGCTGTAACCTAGTCCTTAAAAGGACTGCAATCACAACTATTCCCTACTCCCAAGCTATCTGTATATTTGTGCGAAAATTGGCTTGAAATTAACAAGGTATAGCGCACACAGCAACAGCGGTGCCGTCTAACACGCAGCTGCAGCAGTGAGAAAATGATGGCGACGGGGAAAATGGCTTGGTCTTATAGGGCAAGGACATGTGACATACACTGCCAATCACACATGCCCTTGCTTGTGTGAAAAAAAGCACTTCGCTCCGTGTGTGCGCTGCTGATAGGCTGACAGATTGCACCTCCCCACTGCAAATGTGGGAAAGAGAAAAAAAAATGGAGATCTTCATTGTTCCTGCAGAGATCCATCCCCTGCCCCTCCCCCCGCCCCGCTGTACACTCAAACTGCGTATTAACATTAATTTTCATCATTACTGAGAAAAAATCCAGTTATGATTTTGGTGCACGAACAGTTATCGAACATAACCTCGAACAGCCGAATTTTTCTCAAATTGTTCGTGTTCGCCGACCGGCTCGAACACCGCCCAAAACAGCTCGAATTTGAGATTTGCGAACAGTTCGAGTAGAACAACGCTCATCTCTACTCAACAACTGCCCACTGTTGCTCACAAATCCTTCCCAACATATGCAACATTGAGTTCCAATGTGTGGTGACATCGCACACCATTTGGTGAGCTGGAATCTGCAAACGCTGCTGAAGCACAACAAGGGCGACGGAATCTGGAAGCTTCAAATGCTGCTGAAGCACGGAGAGAGTGTGTCACAGATGTGGTTTGTGGAACCACTGTGCCACGGACCACCGAGAGCCTGGCGCGACTAAGTGAGCACAAGACTGTTCACTAGAGCCTTTGAAGGTGAGGTTAGACTTGGCTACCTGTGAATGCCAGGTGCTATTAAAGGACAGACCAAAGGACGCGCAGCAGCTGCACCCAGTAGGACAGACTGAATGGTGCAGCAGGCTGGGTTTGTAGCAAAGTGCAGCAGGCTGGGTTAGCACCAGAGTGAAGCAGGCTGGGTTAGCACAGAGTTCAGCAGGCTGGGTTAGCACCAGAGTGCAGCAGGCTGGGTTAGCACCAGAGTGCAGCAGGCTGAGTTTGCATCAGAGTGCAGCAGGCTGAGTTTGCATCAGAGTGCAGCAGGCTGAGTTTGCATCAGAGTGCAGCAGGCTGAGTTTGCATCAGAGTGCAGCAGGCTGAGTTTGCATCAGAGTGCAGCAAGCAGAGTTTTCATCAGAGTGCAACAAGAACTGTTATGCAAACTTAACAACTTAGACTGCAGAACAGGAAGGTTGCTGAGGCACCTCCCCAGTGGGGAGGAAGCAATATATATGTAATGTCCCACAGCCATTGGCTGGGGACATAATAGCAAGTGCACGCGCTGGCCCTTTAAGAGGGCGGGAGTATGCATGGGCATGCCCTAGGGACATGGCTGGAAGCCCTGCTGGAAGCAGGCTGAGCACGGGGAAGGGAAGCACCGACCGCAGTGCGGGTGAGTGAAGTGACACGCCGGAGACCCTGCCTGTCAGAGCAGGGATCCGGCGTGGTGCTAACAGAGTGGAGAAAGCTATAGTTGACTTTCTGAAATGGTCACACTTTCAAAAGCAGCTCAGGCAGATCCGGGTAGGTTTTGAGAAACCGCTGAACCACTAGGTTGAGCACATGGGTCAGGCATGGTACATGTGCAAGGCTGCCAAACTTCAGAGCCAGCAACAGTTTCCAGCCATTGTCACACATGACCATGCCTGGCTGTAGGTTCAGCGGTGACAGACACAGATCTGCCTGCTCTTTTACAGCTTTCAACAACTCTGCAGCAGTGTGCGATTTGTCACCTAAGCATATAAGCTTATTATCTTCAGCACAGCCTGTTGCCGCTTGGCCGAGGCACTGCTGCAGTGCTTCCAGCTTCCAACTGAAGTGGTCATTTCAGAGATGGAGGCTGAAGAGGAGGAGGAGGTGCTGCAGGAGCTGTAGAATGTGGAGGCAACCCTGATTGGCACAATACTCGCAATCCTCAGTGAGGAGTACGAGTTCCATCCCAGGGTCCGACTGGGTCCCGGCTTCCACTATATTAACCCAGTGTGCTGTCAGTGGGATGTACTGTCCCTGGCACTTGTCCATGTGTCCGTGGTTAGGTGGACATTCCCAGTAACTGCGTTGTTGTCGACAGGAGTAATGTTCTGGGACACTTTTGCCAAGTTTTTAACACTAAAGTTCGGATATAGCTTTAAAGAAGGCAACCACTTGCGATATAACCCAATTTTATTTATAGTTAATTTAAAAGATAAAATACACAATTAAAAGAATAGTATGATATTGCGTACACTTTTGTATATGTTAACATATACAAAGGTTAAGTACATATAAACACGTCATCACCAAGGAGCTTTTAAACATAATCGGTCTGGAATATCAGAGAAGAAATCACCAAGACAGAGAAACCCTGGACAAATCACAACACTGCATGGGCGTACCCAGTTATTGCAGGCATTACAACACTGTACACATCAATGAAGGAACAAATATGGCTTCTGTCTTAATAATATTTCTCTGGCCTTATATATAGTGAATCTACACTAGTAAGTCTAGTTCACCTTTAACCTCCAGTGGCCAGCCTTCGGGAAAAGATGAATCAGAGATACAGGCTCTCATCAAACAATGGGGGCAATAAACCCACACAATTCAAAAGCTCTCAGGAATGACACAAGTCAACTGCAGACAAATCTCCATGTTTTACAATAACAAACAATAAACATTGGACTATTTGAGAGGTAATCTCTCAGACAATGGGAGTAAACAGTTTCTCAAAATTTTGTTACTATGAACATTGTCTGTTTGTAAACATAAGAAGAGACTTGGACAGAATATCTATCTGAGAATATATAACCAGCAATACTGGTCTGACATGGTTTGAATGCATTCTGTATATTTCAATATGGACTCAAAAAATAAATTTTCATGTTCACACTACAGACACGTGCTTGTTCAAGGCGGGGACGGCACACCAGGAGAAATAGTGGCAACTGGGGACTGAGTATAGAGGGACGGCCGCTACCATGAGGTTGTGGAAAGCTTGCGTCTCCACGAGCCTAAAAGGCAAAATTTGAGGCAAGCAGTTGAGAAATGTGGCAGTTTAGTTCTGTGGACTGTGGGTGGTTGGCTGCGTATTTGCGCTCGCGTTCAAAGGACTGGCATAGGGACAACTGAATGCTGCACTGGTACAAGGACGTGGACATGGTTGCTGACGGTGATGGTTGCAAGTGTGCAATGACAGGTGCAGGGTGTGAGGCATCTTTGCCTGCATCATGGATGGAGGCTTGGCGTGCACATACAACAGGGGAAGAGGAAGTGATGTCACCCGCAGACACTGTTTCTGGAGCTTGGTGTTCAGATAAAATAGTCGAGTGCTTTGCTGTCAAGTGCCTGAGCATGTGGTGGTGGTGGGCAGGCTAGTAGTTTTTCTGCCCCTGCTGATGCTGGCATGGCAGATGTTGAAAATGGCCTTTTTTGGGTTAACTGGACAGTGTTTAAAAAAGAGCCAGTCTCGGAAAGACCTAGCAGTTGGCAACTTCCCTCGTATTGGTGTTTTGGCATCTTCCTGCCTGTTGTGGTGCTATGCCTCCCTTCCACTCTGTGCTTCTGTCTTTGCTATGCATGTCACCTTGCCAGGTTGGGTCAGTGACTAGCGATGAGCGAGTTTGTTTGAAATCTGAACTTACAACTTAAATTCGACATGAATATAACACATTCGGATTCGTGATCGGAAAGGAGAGCAAAATTTCCTAAATTCGGGAAAAATTGGCTACGTTCGTTGCATAAATGCAGGAACGTGATTGTGGGGCAACTACAGTGTTTTTAACAGTTTTGCTAGCATAGTGCTTGTGTATAATGAGCGGGGGAATGTGGTAGATGAGTGGGGGGCGGGTGATAGCTCAGAACAGGTCCGATCAGTGGCGTGCTTGTCATTTTTTTTCTTCCTGTAGGGGATAACTTTAAGTCAGGAAAGCACGGCTAGCCAATCAGAGGGCAGGATAATCCACACTGTCCAGACATAAGGGCTTCTGCAATTGGCTGCTGAAATCACAAGTCCTCTCTATATAAAAAGCGGTTATGTTCCCTCAGCGCCATTTTATGTATGTCACACTACAGGAAACAGATGCTGCTGAGTGTGGGCCTGTGTACTGAGAGATATTAGCTAGATAGATGGGCGCTTTTGTGGAAGTCAGATAGCGTAGATAAGTCCTGTGCTGCGTATCTGTTCAATCAACCTTGCTACACATTTGTTTTTTCTTGTGCAATTACTGAGATTCTGACAGAAAAAGCAGGGCCCATGCCATAGAACAGTGTTGTGCATCGGTTGTATTGTGCTCCATGCAAGAGTATACCTTCAATCTATTTTTGCACTTGCTAATGTGATAAAGCAAGCAATCCCTTGTAGGCCACTTTTTGATTTTGTGTGATTCAAATTCAGTTATCTGCAGAGCTTGTCAGTGCACAGCTTCTGAGCGCAGAGCACGAAAAAAAAAAATTTCATTTGCTAATGTGGTAGTGCAAGCTGTGCTAGCCCAGTTTGTCATTTTTTTGGTGGGTGAACTTCAGCTGTATGCACAGTGAAACAAATATATTTTTTTTGACTTGCTAGACAGAGTCCACCAAATATATTTTTGTGTCGCAAACGTGATACACTCTGCTAAAAGCCACCTACTAACTTAGTGGCGGTGAACCTCAGCTGTTTTTAGAGTAAATAAATAGATTTTTTGTCTTGCTAGGCAGAGTCCACAAAAAAATCTAATTTTGTTTTGCTAATATCGTGCTCCTACCACAGTATCTGAGCAACATGAGTGGGAAAAAGAGAGGTCGTGGTGGAAGGGGCAATAGGCTTGGTGTTCAAGGTATATGTGGGGTAGGTGGTAATGTTAGTGAAAGCACTAGTGAACCAACACCATCATGTACTATCCAAAGACAACTGACAACTTCTGTTTCTGGACGGGCTACTCCACTCCCTTTCTTTGGCAGCCGCACAGTGATACGCCTTATTGATAAGGGTCAGAAAGAGCAGGTGCTCCAGTTGATGGCAAGCACTGCTTCAAGTGGCCTCTCCTCTTCTTCCTCCACCTCAACATCACACACAGTACAGTCCACAGAGGTGGCACCCCAATTACCATTGCTGCCCAACTGACTGTAGCGAACCACAGATGGGTGCAACGTCTAATTCCTCCCTTTCCTGCAGTCATTAGAAGCCTTTCGCCTTCATATTAATCGGTGCAGGGGTTAATCTGCTCAGTTGTGAGCTCCTGGAAGCTTATCGTGATTTAGGCTGTCAGCAGATTTGTCCCGTACATCTACCCTGCTGCCATAATGCTGTACCCCAACACATCAGACTGTCACCCAACACCTCAGACTGCCACCTACCGTGGAAACTTTAAAAAGGAAGCTGAAGACCCACTTCTTGTGACAAGCGTACAATCTGCGGTAAGCCTCGCTGCAGCATACCGCTGCACGACTAGCTGTACCCTGACCTACTGAATCCTCACCCATCCCTTGTAGATTGTTTGTGCGCCCTCGTAGGCAGGGTCCTCTCTCCTCTTGAACCAGTTGGTGACACCTTTTCACACGTAACGTGCCACGGAATAAATGTTGCTGTAATAGTAATAATAATTATAGTACTTGTGACGCGCCCCTGGGCCTGTGTCGCACTGCGTTGCGCACGCGGGAGCTTACCCGGAGCCGGATCTGTTGAGGGTTGTAGTCTCGTGGCGGTGACCCGGTCCGTGCCCAGGGAGTCAAACTGAGCGGCGATGTATCAGCGGTAGATGTTGGACGACTACGCCACCCGTTGAGTACAGCTAAGGAGCTGCTGCTGCAGGGCAGACCGCTGAGGCCGGTGGTAGGATTGTGCAGCGTGATAGTATAACCCCCAACGGGAGGGGTATGGCCTCAGGGCAGCCGACGTGGATGATGGGGGTAGCAGGAACCACTCGGAGACGGTACGGTGTAGTTCAGGGTCTTTACTGGTGACAAAGATAGACCCTCCCGGAGTACTGGCTAGCGATTGGGGCCTGGTCAGTCCTTGAGCAGATGGGATCTCCCCTGGCCAGGCGGAGTTGTAGGCCTCCCAGACTAACTGTACTCTTCTGGCTACCTTGCTAGAGGCGGGAATAAGTAGCCCACGTCCCTGAGTGTACCGTGTGGTGCTCACCCGTATGGCCGGTGACTCGGGGCCTTCTAGTAGCTTCCGCTCCACGACGGCGGTGCTGGTCCCATGCGTGTGACCGTGCCTTCAGGTTTCTTGGCCAGAGGACCTGGAATCCCCTGCCTGACGGATTCTGCTGCTGGGTAGGAGTTAGTCCCCACAGCCTCGGACTCCGGGTCCGGTAAGAAATCTTCTCAGTCAGGGCGAGCTCTGCAGCTGCCAGCCCCTGACTCCTTGTAACACTGCTCCCACAGAGCTCCTGATGTTCTGTTCCTATATTTGCTTCTTTTCTCTATCTCTACTTCTTCTCTACTCACTAACCCTGCCTCAGCCCTAGGTTTATATAGGGGAAGTTCTTCCCCTCCCAGGACTGGGCAGGAGGTGTGGCATGCATAGGATCCCTGACCAAGAGACCTCCCACCTGCTCTCAGACGTACTATCTCTATCACTGTGGCAACCAGACCCCTGGGGTGTCACACTTGTACTCTGGGTCAATTGATGGCACTTTCCTGGTGTCTGCCCCTAATTTGATGTGTTTTGGCAGCTTTTGGGCCCTTTTGAAGGTGTTGTATATGCTTTTTTTTTGTCCCACCATTGAATCCTATGGTGTTTGGAGATGTTTGTCGAATGGTCGAAAAATAAATTCAGTGAGTGTCTAAATATTCAGGCAACATTTCCGAACTTAACATTGAAATGTTCAGTCATCTCTATCAGTGACTTCATCGTCCACTACCTCATCTTCCATGTACGCACCCTGGGCCTCCTCCTGAGTAGGTGGCAATTGTGTCTCATTATCCACCTCTTGCAACAGTAATTGCACTTTCCCACCGTCGCCTTCATGTGACTGTGACTGCTCAAATATTTGGGTATCGCTACATGCGATCTCCTCTTTCCCCGCTTGAAGCAAACAGAGCGATAGGCCAGAATCTACAAATGGAAATGTGAACAGCTCTTCAAAGTGTCCAAATGTGGGATCACTTTTCTCTGGGTGCCTGGCATGATGGGAGGAAGGAGGATCAGGGTAAGGAATATATGGTCCAGACTCATGGCTACTGAGACTGGATCATGTAGAAGACAGGGTGGTGGTGGTGGCAAACTGACTAGAAGCATTTACTGCTATCCAACCAACAAGCTTTTCACACTGCTCTGGCTTCAAGAGTGTTGCTCCGCGGCCCCCTAGAAAGTGGTACAGGAAGGTAGGTCGACATAATGTGGGTGTTTGTTGTGCTCCCTCAGCAGACAAAGTTTCATCTTGCCCACGGCCTCTGTGTGCGCCATCAGCATCATGTCCACTTCCCCGTCCTTTACCACGCTTCTTGCCAATTTTAAATGGAGTATAAACTTTTGCAGCTTGCAAAAAAATGTTAGGATTAATGCCGCAGTATCTGATGACCCATTCTTTTGCCCAGTGAAGGTATACCGATGCTATTGGTCAGAGAACAAGTGTGAATATATTTTTGACATACAAGTACCAGACTTTAAATGCAGTATAATATTTTGCAGCTTGCAAAATAAAATCAAGATTAATACCACAGTATTTTAACATGTCTGATTACCCATTCTTTTGCCCAGTGAGGGTATAGCGATGTTATTGATCAGCGAACAAATGTGAATATATTTTTGACACGCAAGTAGCAGAATAACATTTTACAGCTTGCAATAAAAAAACGGATTAATACTGTAGTATTTAATCCTAAAATGGGCCTAATATGCGGTCGAGTCCCCTCCTGCTCGAACATTTCAAAATTACTCGCCGGGCATCTTAAGCACTGTGATGCTCAGGTGAGTAACGAATAATGGCGAGCATGCTCGCTCATCACTAATGTTTTTCTAAGTGTACTGAAGAGCATCTGTGCGGCTGATGTTGAAGGAGTGTGCTCCCTCTCTGACACACATACAGTGATTCATCACACTGTCCTCAGACAAGTTGCTCTCCCTGCTAGAAAGGGAGAAAGTTTTAATCCAAGCAATGAATCTATCTTGTGGATGCTTAAAGATGGAGTGGCCTCCAAGATGAAAGAAAATATTTCTTACCCAGCCAAAATTATCATTAAATTTTAAGATCTATCTATAAAATTTGTGGAATTTTTTTTGGCTCGCATTGTAGCTGTGCTACAGAAGTTATTGCAGTCATCAAGGAGTGAGGTTGGAGAGGGCACCAAATTATGGACAAGCAAAAATAAGGTGGCAGGAAGCAAAAGTGTCCCTTAGATCTCCAGCAAACTGTTGGCTTATTTTGTAGGTTGGGCCTCCACAATCCCAATGATATTTCATAACAATTAAAAGGCTTGTCTGCCGCATTTTTTTGCCAATAATGCAATAATAGGGGTTTTACATAAATAAATTAACAAAAACGCATCAGTCCCCTATAGCTCCATCCCACCACTGCCTATCATCAATATGTATTCTTCAATTGGTGCAGGTCTAACGGATATTTACTATATTCACAAGAATGCTTTTATTAACTATGCTGTATTGGGGCAAATCTAGAATCATTTGTTTCATGTACTTATTATTGTATCATAGTTCACATTTATTTATTTATTTATTTTATTATATCTTACAATGTATGGGTTAAAATTTACAAAAATAAGCTTGATGATTGTTGTCAGCTTGCCTTCTGTCACTTTTGGTGGTCATTAGTGATGAGCGAGCATGCTCGTCACTGCTCGGTACTCGCCCGAGCATCAAGGTGTTCGACATATTTGGCACTCAGTGAATATTTCTGGGTTGTTCGGGTGGGAACTCGGGTCCTCGCCCTGCATGTTTGGCGCTCTTTAGAGAGCCAATGAACATGCAGGGATTGCCTGCAATGAACTGTAATTCTGTAGCCTTGTTGGCTGTGACATTACAGAGATTGGCTGGTTGCATAGCTCCATTGGCTCTATGTAAGACCTGGTGCTCCTATGCTCGTCACAGTCTAACCCGGAAACAGGCAGAGTAGGGAGAGCTGATGCTAAATGAGGGAGAGATTTGCTTGTCTATTAGTTTCCACAACATATCTATATATCCATCTGAACTAACAGTCCTTCTGAGGACTAATCCAGCTGCATATATTCAGTGGTGATAGCAGGAGTCAGGCAGGCAGGCCGGCAGGCAGGGTTTGTGGCAGTGTATACAGCACGTTTTGTCTGCTGCTGCTGCTGCTGCTGTTACAGCTATCCATAGACATAGCCCCAGATATCAGGGGCCAGGGCTAATTTTTTTTTTCATCTTAATCCTGATTATTTGCTTAAAAACCATACAGAGTACACCATTTTAGTGCTCCATTTGCTTGTTAGCACTGCAGAATACAGCCAGACAGATCTTTTCCATCATCAGACGTTATCCCATATTAAAGCGATAAAAATCCACAAAATTGTAGTGAACGTGGAAAATATTGTCCTCCATTTAGAGTGTTGCATCAGCGTGTCAGTGAAGCTATTCACACGTGGTCGCTGTGAAGAATAGTAAACTACAGGGCTGCTATTTAAAACCGTGGGTGTTCGTCAGACGTATCACATATAACTGCAGTTCAAATCCAGCCATTTGTAGTGAATGTGGAAAATATTATCCTCCATTTAAAATGGGCAAGGCACGTGGCAAGGGATGGAGAACTGGACGGGATGGTGATGGTGCATGCAGAGGCCGAGGCCGTGAGCAAGCTGAAATTGTGCCACAACAAACACCCACATCTTTTCACTCGACCTTCCTGTCCCAATTGCTAGGGGACCGCTGCACACCATTATTGAACCCAGAGCAGTGTCAAAAGGTTGTTGGTTGGAAAACAGATAATGCTTCCAGTCACTTTGCCACCACCACCACCCTGTCTTCCACATGGTCAAGTCTCAGTAGCCGTGAGTCTGGACCCCATATTCCTCACCCTGATCCTCCTTCCTCCCACCATGCTGAGTGCCTGGAGACAACTGATCCCACACTTGACACTCGGAAGAGCTAATCACTTTTCCATTTATAGATTTGGGCATTTCGCCCGGCCACCTTCAAGAGGAGAATGTGTGTAGCGATGCCCAAATATTTGAGCAGCCACGGTCACATGAAGGTGTGGCACCCCAGGGGTCTGGTTACCACAGTAATAGCAATATTACGTCTGAGAGCAGGTGGGAGGTCTCCTGGTCAGGAACCCTAAGCATGCAACACTTCCTGCCCAGTCCTGGGAGGGGAAGAACTTCCCCTATATAAACTGGGGCTGAGGCGGGGTTAGAGGAGAAGAAGAGGAGTCCCAGACAGAGACACAGTCTGGTCTGGAGTGGAGCAGATACAGGGAGAGCAAGATCAGGAGCTATGTGGGAGCAGTGATAAAAGGGGTCAGAGACTGGAAGCTATAGAGCTCCTCCTGACTGAAGAGATCTCACCGGACACGGAGTCCGAGGCAGTGGGTACTGATCCATACCCAGCAGCAGAAACCGACCGGCAGGGGATTTCAGGTTCTCTGGCCAAGAAACCCGAAGGCACGGTCACACGCAAGGGACCAGCACCACCGTTGTGGAGCGGAGGCTACCAGAAGGCCCCGAGTCACCGGCCATACTGGTGAGCACCACACGGTACACTCAGGGACGTGGGCTACTTTTACCCGCTTCTAGCAAGGTAGCCAGGGAGAGTACAATAAGTTGGGGAGGCCTACAACTCCGCCTGGCCGGGGGAGATCCTATCTGCTCACGGACTGACCAGGCCCCGATCGCTAGCCAGTACTCCCGGGAGGGTCTACCTTTGCCACCAGTAAAGACCCTGAACTACACCGCACCGTCTCTGAGTGGTTCCTGGTGCCTGCGTGCAATTCTGCTATCCCCATCATCCACGTCCGCTGCCCTGAGGCCATACCCCTCCCGTTGGGGGTTATACTATCCACGCTGCACAACTGTACCACCAGCCTCAGCGGTCTGCCCTGCAGCGGCGGCTTCATAACCGCATTCAACGGGTGGCGTAGTCGAACACTATAACATCTTCTACTAAATTCTGCCACTTGGTTTGACACCCTGGGCACGGACCGGATCGTCGCCACGAGGACTACTACCCCTATCAGATCCGGCTCCGGGTAGTCCCCGCGTGCTCAACGCTACACAACAGAGGCCCAGGGGGCGCGTCAACTTTGGCGTAGTCGGCAAGATTCCGTGCCCGCAACCACCGGGTACTGCGTGCCTGAAAAAAAAGAAAAAAAAAAGAGACTGTTAAACTTACCTGTGGTGAGGATTCCCGCCATCCGACGCCATCTTCTGCCTTCTTCCCGCCATCCGTGGAGTTTTCCCGCCATCCGACGCCATCTTCTGCCTTCTTCCCGCCATCCGTGGAGTTTTCCCGCCATTGGACGCCATCTTGAGGACGCCGCGCGGGAAGAAGAGGGGCGTGGACTCCGAAAGCGCGCGAGAACTGAAGCTCCGCCTCACGTCCGGACGTTGCGTAAGGTCCTGGAAGGAGCCCAGCAGACGCCGATGTCACAGGAGCGCGACGGAAGGTCCTCAACCCTGACGATCCACTGCGGAGCCGCGGCCTACGGAAGAGGATCATCGCAAGGTAGGCCACGGTCCACTAGGGGGGAGGAGGATGTCGGATACAGAGGAGAGCTTCACTGCCACAGCCACCGCCAGCGCCACCGCTGCTGCGGTCATGCCTTTCACTATGCCCTATATCCCGGGGGCAGCCTGGCTACCCCAGTACTCAGGGGAGTCACATACCCTAAATGACTTCAGAGAAAGGCTGGATAGCCTCTTCCAGGTGTACCCCCTCACAGAGGAGCAAAAAGTGAGCATCCTGGTGGCTCAATTAACAGGGGCAGCCCAAAGGGAGGTAAAGTCCTGGCCACTCGGGAGGAGGAGGACTGTCGCAGAGATACTAGCCCGGCTGAAGGACACCTTTGATACCCGTACCTCAGCCGAGATCAAGCTTAGATTCTACGGGTGCAAGCAGCGAGCACATGAGAATATAAGGGACTATGCACTAAACCTACAAGAGGCCCTGAGAGCCATTAAGCAGGCCGACCCTGACGGCGTGGGAAACGAAGACAAGCTGTTGACTGAACAATTTATAGAGGGTCTACATTGCAATGCCCACCGAACCCAGTTGCGAGCAATGGCCTTACAGGACCCTCATCTGGACTTTGCACAGTTCAAGGACAGAGCCATCCGGGTGCTCCGAGAACCGGCACCAGGTGGCGCTGTGACCCACAGACGCCCTACTACCACTTACCACCAGGAGACGGCGCCCTTGTCGGCAGGGCCTGTGGGAGCTGATGCGCAGGCTTTAAACAATGACCCGGCTACAGACCTGCACCATCAGGTCCAAGAGCTAACTAAAAGCATTGCTGCGCTAACCCGAACTGTGCAGTCTTTACAGGTTTCTACTCCAGGGAAGATCCAGCTGGCATCCGGACCGGAGGACATCCCGTGGCGCCGACCAAGGAGGACCCCACCGGCCAGAGGAAAACCCAGCGACCGATACAACGAGGACGGACAACCCATCTGCCGCCGCTGCAATCAACCCCGGACATATGGCAAGGTACTGTCCTTTAAACTGGCACAACCTGGGGTAGAGGGCCAACCCCTAGGAATAAGATCACCAGGCCCATCGAACTGGCGTGACAAATACGTGGGAGGACGTCCAGTCTTGCCTGTGGTACTGGATGGCAATCCTATGAGTGCCCTACTGGACACTGGGTCACAGGTCACCACCATCCCGTACGTGCTCTTCAAGCAGTACTGGAATGACTCGGATATAACCCGCTACCCTGACGACGACTTGAGTATCATCACCAGCAATGGTCAGCCCGTGCCACAGATCGGATTTAAAGAGATGACCATTAAAATCGGTAAAGTCGAACTGGCAGCACAGGGACTGATCATTGTGGACATTGACAAGCGCGAGAGTCACCCAAAGATAAGGAACTAATGTGATTGAAAATTGTCTTGCAGAGGTGATTCTCATTTTACAGCAGGTTGCCAAGAACGCCAGTTCCGGCCAGCAGCGAGTGCTCCAAAAAGAGATCCGGGCACTGATGCGACGGCAACAGGTGGAACTCTCCGGTGGTGAGATTGGTAGCGTGAGAATGTGTGACCCTTTCCCTATTGCCATGCCCCCAAAAAGTGAAATGATGATTTGGTGCCGGGCAGCTATTGGTCTGAGAGGTAGAGATTACCAGGCAATGGTGGAACCAGTCTACTCAGACAGTAGGCCCACCATTTTGACAGCACGGGGGGTGGTCGATGTACGCCATGGGAGGGTGCCCGTTCGCATCATAAATATCGGGGAGAGAGAAGTACACCTGCCCCGGTATGCCACGCTAGCCAAATTGTTCACCATAAACCAGAATTCTGTACAGGCCGTGGAACCCTTGCCTCCATCTCAACCAGAGGAAGGTAACGGCTCTAAGCAACAAATGGAGGACTGGTGTCAGCAACTACATTTGGGTACTGACTCCACTCCCTCACACCAGAAACAGGGAGTCTATCGGGTGGTTCAAGAGTACGAGAGAGTGTTTAGTAAACACCCGTTAGACTTCGGGCGAGTAAAGGGGGTAGAACACCACATCCCCACGGGAGACCATCCTCCCATAAAGGAGAGATACCGACCCGTACCCCCTGCACACTACCAACACGCCAAGGGGATGCTTAGAGACATGAAGGAGGCTGGGGTAATCAGGGATAGCTGTAGTCCCTGGGCAGCTCCACTAGTCTTGGTTAAAAAAAAAGACAACACCATGAGAATGTGTGTAGACTACCGGAAAATCAACCGTATCACACACAAAGATGCGTACCCCTTACCAAGGATAGAGGAGTCTTTGGCTGCTTTAAAATCTGCTAACTTCTTCTCCACTTTGGATCTCACTAGCGGGTACTGGCAGGTTCCTGTAGCAGAGGCGGACCGGGAGAAGACCGCATTCACCACCCCGATGGGACTTAGCGAGTTTACCTGCATGCCGTTCGGACTCTGCAACGCACCAGGAACCTTCCAACGATTGATGGAATGCTGTCTGGGACACCGGAACTTTGAGACGGTCCTGCTGTACCTGGACGATGTTATAGTTTATTCCAAAACCTACGAGGACCACCTGAAACACCTGGCGGAAGTGTTTGAAGCCCTGGCAAACTACGGTCTGAAGGTGAAACCGTCGAAGTGTCACCTGCTAAAACCAAAAGTGCAGTACCTGGGACACGTGGTGAGTGCTGACGGAGTGGCTCCCGACCCTGATAAGATCACCGCGATTAAGGAATGGCCAAGACCCTCTAGCGTAAGGGAAGTACGGCAGTTCCTCGGGTTGGTAGGCTACTACCGAAGATTCATTCCCGGTTTCACCAAAAAGGCAGCTCCTATGCAGGACCTCCTGATAGGCCAGTCCAGGAAGGCCAAGAACCAGAAGCCGCCCTTCAGATGGGTGAAGCTAGAAGAAGAGTCCTTCCGCCAGCTGAAGATGGCCCTCACGGGGGATGAAATCCTGGCATACCCTGATTACAGCCAGCCCTTTATCCTCTACACCGACGCAAGTAACATCGGGCTAGGAGCCGTACTGTCCCAGATCCAGCAGGGGAGAGAACGGGTAATTGCTTACGCCAGCCGAAAACTGCGACCCACCGAAAGAAACCCTGAGAATTACAGCTCATTCAAGCTAGAGTTCCTGGCAGTGGTGTGGGCAGTCACCGAACGCTTTAAGCACTACCTCGCCTCTTCCCGGTTCACCGTGTACACGGATAACAACCCGTTGACACACCTGGACACTGCAAGACTCGGTGCCCTGGAGCAGAGATGGATGGCCCGCCTGTCCAACTATGAATTCATGATCAAATACCGGGCAGGACGCTCCAATACCAACGCGGATGCCTTGTCCAGAATGCCAAACCTATCGGACGTAGGGGAAGATCCAGAGGAACTGGAAGAAGTTGAACTCCCCGCGTTCCACCGTCATGGGACTACCCAGTATTCCCACCGTGTAAGGGGTAAGCAATCCGCTACGTTCAACCCCTTACCTCATTACAACTGGGCGGAAACGCAAGACAGTGACCCCGCCGTCCGACTGGTGAAGGAGATGCTGACTCAGCCAGATGCTCGCCTTGACCCAGACGCTCCGGAGGAAGCCAAGCAACTGTGGGCTGAGAAGAGTCGACTGTTCCTTTACAAGGGGAAGTTGTGCCGTAGAATGGTTAACTCCTGGACGCATGAACTGATCTGGCAAGTAGTGGTGCCAAGAAGAGACGCGGCTATGGTACTGGAGGCATACCACGACGGAGCTGGGCACTTCGGATGGAAGAAGCTGGAGTTCCTGCTGCGCGGGCGGTTCCACTGGGTAGGCATGAGAGGAACCATCGAGAGGTGGTGCAGAGACTGTGGCCCATGCAACCTAAGAAGGAAGGACCGTGCCAGTCAGAAGACTCCCCTGCAGTCCATCGTCACCAGGCAGCCGTTGGAACTGGTAGCCTTGGCTCATGTAAAACTGACCCCCAGCAGAAGTGGCTACGTCTATGCGTTAACCATCGTGGATCACTACTCCCGGTTCTTGGTTGTAGTCCCCGTCAAGGACTTAACGGCTCAAACAGCAGCTAGAGCCTTTCAGCAGCACTTCTGCCGTCCACACGGATACCCAGAGCAGGTGCTGACGGACCAGGGACCTGCCTTTGAAGCGGAAGTCTTCCAGGAGTTCTGCACTCTGTATGGCTGCCGGAAGATAAGAACAACACCCTATCATCCGCAAACCAATGGACTTTGCGAGAAGATGAACCAGGTGGTGATAGACCTTCTGAAAACGTTGCCCCTGGAAGAACGCAGTCTGTGGCCTGAGAAACTGCCTGATCTGGTGGACCTATACAACCACATCCCTGTAGGTTCTACCAACTGTACCCCGGCTTACCTAATGAGAGCAAGACCTGGTAAGCTGCCTGTTGATCTGGATATGGGAGTCCTGACACCCGAGGACACTTCACCAGAATCAGACTGGGACACAGAGAGGCAGCAGCAGTACCGGAAAGTACAGGAGAGCGTTGAGCGAAGTCTCTGTCAAGCAAGAGAAAGACAGGAGAAGACTTACAACCAGTATGCTCCCGCTGTTCCCCTGGTACCTGGAGAGCAGGTCTTGAAAAGGAAGAGACGGCTCCACAAGTTGGATGACCAGTGGGAGAAGGACCCGTACACCGTACTGCCATCAAGCCATGAAAACCCAAAAATCTGCACAATCAGTAAGGATGGAGGAGAAACCACAGCCATTGTCTCCCGAGATCACCTGAAGAAGTGTCCCGAGCAGCTACGAAACCCTGAAGAAGATCAAGAAAACCCTCGACACGCAGAGGAAAGGGAAGAAATGGTCAGTACTGTACTCGGAGACTTCCCTCGGTCTTGGACACAAGTAAATGGCGCTGTTGTGGTACCCGTCCTCACCTTCCTCCAGCCAGCATCCCAAGTGCCTACGGAAAAACAGGTAGAGCTGGAAGAGCAGCCGGTCCAGGAGGCAGAAGACCCCACACAAGCAGACCAGGAGAATCGACCCTCTGCTTATAGTGAGCCTGCCGTGCCCCTAGTGAGCCAAAGAACCCGTAGACAGCTGCCCAGCTTACCTTTGACAGCTCCTACACCCTGTAGCTTAGGACCGGTCAGTAAGCTCCGTAGGTCTACTAGGGCCACTAGAGGCCAGTTGCCAGTACGTTGGAGGATCTAAAGTGTTCAGACTGTTTTATTGGTATTTACCTGTTTACTGTTGCTTGTAAATAATTATGTTTTTCCAGTTATTTTATAGGTGTCTTTTGTGAATTAACCGGAATTCTTTGTATATATGTTTGGAGCGTAACCCAGGAATGGACTAAGACTGCTAAAGACTCGGGGTAGGACAGACCCCCACCTGGTTATGGCTCCCTGTTCTTTGGTGAAATGGACACCCTTATTGCTTCAAAAACTGCACCCGGTTGCGGACACGCTGTGACCGCCCTAACGTGTTTTCCCTTATTGTATTGTTCCTGTTTATACCCTGTTATGTTTTCAAAAATATGTTTAGTCCCGGAGTACTAAATTTTACTAGGGGGGAATGTGGCACCCCAGGGGTCTGGTTACCACAGTAATAGCAATATTACGTCTGAGAGCAGGTGGGAGGTCTCCTGGTCAGGAACCCTAAGCATGCAACACTTCCTGCCCAGTCCTGGGAGGGGAAGAACTTCCCCTATATAAACTGGGGCTGAGGCGGGGTTAGAGGAGAAGAAGAGGAGTCCCAGACAGAGACACAGTCTGGTCTGGAGTGGAGCAGATACAGGGAGAGCAAGATCAGGAGCTATGTGGGAGCAGTGATAAAAGGGGTCAGAGACTGGAAGCTATAGAGCTCGTCCTGACTGAAGAGATCTCACCGGACACGGAGTCCGAGGCAGTGGGGACTGATCCATACCCAGCAGCAGAAACCGACCGGCAGGGGATTTCAGGTCCTCTGGCCAAGAAACCCGAAGGCACGGTCACACGCAAGGGACCAGCACCGCCGTTGTGGAGCGGAGGCTACCAGAAGGCCCCGAGTCACCGGCCATACGGGTGAGCACCACACGGTACACTCAGGGACGTGGGCTACTTTTACCCGCTTCTAGCAAGGTAGCCAGGGAGAGTACAATAAGTTGGGGAGGCCTACAACTCCGCCTGGCCGGGGGAGATCCTATCTGCTCATGGACTGACCAGGCCCCGATCGCTAGCCAGTACTCCCGGGAGGGTCTACCTTTGCCACCAGTAAAGACCCTGAACTACACCGCACCGTCTCTGAGTGGTTCCTGGTGCCTGCGTGCAATTCTGCTATCCCCATCATCCACGTCCGCTGCCCTGAGGCCATACCCCTCCCGTTGGGGGTTATACTATCCACGCTGCACAACTGTACCACCGGCCTCAGCGGTCTGCCCTGCAGCGGCGGCTTCATAACCGCATTCAACGGGTGGCGTAGTCGAACACTAAAACATCTTCTACTAAATTCTGCCACTTGGTTTGACACCCTGGGCACGGACCGGATCGTCGCCACGAGGACTACTGCCCCTATCAGATCCGGCTCCGGGTTGTCCCCGCGTGCGCAACGGTACACAACAGAGGCTCAGGGGGCGCGTCAAAGGCAACGGTGGGAAAGTGCAATTACTGTTGCAAGAGGTGGATGATGATGAGACACAATTGCCAGAAAGTCAGAAGGAGGACCAGGGTGCGGAAGTGGAAGACGAGGTGGTGGACAATGAAATCACTGACCCAACTTGGATAGGTAACACGCAGAGCAAGGACAACAGCACACAGGGAGAAGGAGGCGTAGCACCGCAACAGGCAGGAACAAGCAGTGTGGTGGCCACAGATACAAGGCGGGCAATTGCTCCCGGGAACACTAACATGACGGAATTTGCCAGTACAACTGTTAGGTCTTCCCGAGTCTGGTTGTTTTTTAAAGACTGTTTAGATAACCACAAAAAGGCCATTTGCACCATCTGCCAGGCCTGCATCAGCAGGGGTAGCAAGACTAGCAGCCTGACCACCACCAGCATGATCAGGCACATGAAAGCAAAGCACCGGACTAAGTGGGCCGAATGCCAGGATCCAGAAACAGTGTCTGCAGGTGACACCACTGCTTCTTCCGCTGTTGTGCGTGTATGCCAATCCCTTGTCCATGGCGCATACGATGATGTCTCCCGCTCTGTCGCTGCACACTCTCCTCTAGCACCATCAGTAAGCACGTCCATGTCCCAGCGCAGCGTTCAGTTGTCCCTACCCCAGTCCTTGAAATGCAAGCACAAATATGCAGCCAACGCCCCACTGACCACACTACTTAATCACATATTTTGCGAATGCTTGCGCTCAAAATCCTGCCTTTTAGGCTCATGGAGACGGAAGATTTCTGCAACCCGATGGCGGCACCCATCCCTTGGTACTCGGTCCCCAGCCGCCACTATTTCTCCCGGTGTGCCATCCTCGCAATACACATTCATGTGTCCCAGAACATTAGCCGTGCCCTCAACAACGCAGGTAATGGGAAGGTCCACCTAACCACGGACACATTAACAAGTGCTTGTGGGCAGGGATGGTACATGTCGCTGACGGCACACTGGGTTAATATAGTGGAAGCTGAGACCCAGTTGGACCTTGGGACGGAAAACGTCCTCCGAACACTGAGGATTGCGGGCCCTGGGTCAATCAGGGTTGCCCCCTCATTCTACAGCTCCTGCAGCTTCTCCTCCTCTTCAGCCTCCATTTCTGAAATGACCACATCAGTCGCAAGCTGGAAGCACTGCAGCACTGCCTTAGCCAAGCAGCAACAGGCTGTGCTTAAGCTAATATGGTTAGGTGACAAACCGCACACCACTGAAGAGTTGTGGACAGCTCTGAAAGAGCAGACAGATCTGTGGCTGACACCGCTGAACCTACAGCCAGGCATGGTCATGTGTGACAATGGCCAGAACCTGGTGGCGCCTCTGCAGCAAGGCAAGATAACACACGTACCATGCCTGGCCCATGTGCTTAACCTGGTGGTTCAGCGGTTTCTCAAAACCTACCTGGATCTGAAAGATCTGCTTGTCAAAGTACACCACATGTTTGCCCATTGTAGAAAGTCAGCTACAGCTTCCACCGCCCTTGCCATGCTTCAGCAGCATTTGCACGCTTTGGAACTCAACGTTGCAGATGTTGTCAAGGATCTGTGACCAGTAGAGGGCAGTTGTTGACTACCAGCATCAACACGGCCATTGGTATTCAGGTCAGCCTCCACACATAAGACCTCAGGAGTGGGCATGGATGTCAGACATCTGTGCCATCCTCCAAAAATATGAGGTCTCCTGCAAGATAATAATCGGCGATAACGCCATAATTAGTGTCACCATCCCGCTTATCTGTCTTCTGAAACGATCGCTGCTCACAGATAAAGAGGAAGCATTACAGGCAGCGCACAATGAGATGGAACAAGGAACCATACAGGGTGATTTCATACAGCCCAGCCTAATCTCATCCCAACATGGATTGGGTGACAATGAGGAAGAGGAGGAGGAGGAGGAACAGGAGCTAGTTTCCTGCTCTATAGACGGTACTACCCACACAACTGTTATCTGTCTGTTCAGCATGGATGGCCTGAAGAGAGGGAGGAGGAGGATGAGGGGGAGAGCATGGTCAATCATCCTCTTGGTGAGGACACGGAAGTTTTGCCTGTTAGCAGTCTGGCACACATGGCTGAGTTTATTTTACGCTGCCTTTCCCTTGACCCTCGCGTTCTCCAAATTTTGGGTGACAGTCATTACTGGTTGGTGACACCTCTAGACCCATGCTACAAGGAGAAACTTTCTATCTCTTATTCCCGTGGTGGACAGGTGTGCTAAAATGGGGCAGTACCAGAAGGCCCTTGTTGCGGAATTATTAAAAAAGGTCCCATCTGAAAACGCTGGCGGCAGAGGTCACAGTTCATTGGAGTACAGGTAAGAGAGACACAAATCCAATCCAGCAGAGGCAGGGGAACACTGTCAAAGTTCTGGGACAGTTTTCTCAGACCCTACCATCGCACAAGCCAGCGGTAGTCTCACAAGGAGGGAAAAGTTTGGGAAGATGCTGAGGAAGTACCTTGCTGACAGTGATTCCTCTGTGCCTTATAATTATTGGGTATCCAAGCTGGACATGTGGCATGAACTGGCTCTCTACGCCTTGGAGGTCCTGGCCTTCCCTGCCACTAACGTTTTGTCAGAGCGGGTTTTTAGTGCCACTGGTGGAATTATAACTGGTAGGCACATCCGCCTGTAAACTGAAAATGCTGACAGGCAGACTCTTATAAAAATGAACAAGGGCTGGATTGGGCCAGACTTCTCAACACCACCGAATGATAGTAGCGTAACATAAACTCCAATCCAATGATTTTTTTTTTGGGAGGTGTATTTCCATGCACCTCTTCACGCCCAGACATTGGTATACGCTTCCTGATTTGGTCTATTTGCTCTTGTCCTCCTCCTTCTCCTCATCCTCCATCACGATATCACCACCATATCTACCATATCACCATATCTACGTCTCTTGCAAGGGGCATTGGAGTGCCTGGAATTTTTTTGCGGCCCTTGCATTCACTGCATAGGCAATAACAGTTTGAGAGACGCATTTCCTAATAATGGAAACATTTTTTTCATGAGGCCCTCCTCTACGTCTCTTGCTAGGGGCATTGACGTGCGTCCAAGTTTTTGGCAGCCGTTGCAGTCAATGCATACGCAAGAACAGTTTGGGAGACCCGCTCATTTTTAATGGGAACATGTCGTTACTGAGGCCCACTCCTATGTGTCTTCAAATTGGTATTGGGGTTTTTCCCAAATTTATGCAGCCATTGTACTCACTATATATGCAATAACGGTATAGCAGAACCGCTCCTTTCTAATGGGAACATGTCGTTGTTACTGAGGCCCACCTCTATGTGTCTTTAAATTAGTATTGGGGTTTTCCTAAATTTAGGCAGCCATTGTACTCACTGCATAAGCTATAACTGTATAGCAGAACCGCTGTTTTCTAATGGGAACATTTTGTTATGGAGGCCCTCCTCTATGTGTCTTCAAATTGGTATTGGGGTTTTTCCCAAATTCACGCTGGCGTTATACTCACTGCATACGCAATAACTGTATAGCAGAACTGCTCCTTTCTAATGGGATCATTTTGTTACTGAGTCCCACTTCTGTGTCTTCAAATTGGTATTGAGGTATTTCACAAATTTAGGCAGCCCTTGAAGTCACTGCATAGGCATTACCACAATAGGAGACCCACTCCTTTATAATGGGAACATTTATTTTAATAGGACCCTCCTCTATGTCTCTTCAAAGGGGTATTGGGGTGTGTCCAAATTTTTGGTAGCCCTTGCAGTCACTGCATACGCAATAACAGTATAGGAGACCCACTTGTTAATAATGGGAACAACAAAGCATAGCCGGCTGATGGCTCTCTAACATTAGTGAGGGCCCACTACTGGCCCTTTAAAAATAGTGAGGGCCGACTGCTGGCCCTTTAAAAATTGTAAGCACCGCCTGTAAACTGAAAATGCTGACAGGCAGACTCTTATAAAAATGAACAAGGGCTGGATTGGGCCAGACTTCTCAACACCACCGAATGATAGTAGCGTAACATAAACTCCAATCCAATGATTTTTTTTTTTGGGAGGTGTATTCCCATGCACCTCTTCACGCCCAGACATTGGTATACGCTTCCTGATTTGGTTTATTTGCTCTTGTCCTCCTCCTTCTCCTCATCCTCCATCACAATATCACCACCATATCTACCATATCACCATATCTATGTCTCTTGCAAGGGGCATTGGAGTGCCTGGAAATTTTTGGCGGCCCTTGCATTCACTGCATAGGCAATAACAGTTTGAGAGACCCATTTCATAAGAATGGGAACATTTTTTTCATGAGGCCCTCCTCTACGTCTCTTGCTAGGGGCATTGACGTGAGTCCCAGTTTTTGGCAGCCGTTGCAGTCAATGCATACGCAAGAACAGTTTGGGATACCCGCTCATTTTTAATGGGAACATGTCGTTACTGAGGCCCCCTCCTATGTGTCTTCAAATTGGTATTGGGGTTTTTCCCAAATTTAAGCAGCCATTGTACTCACTGCATATGCAATAACGGTATAGCAGAACCGCTCCTTTCTAATGGGAACATGTCATTGTTACTGAGGCCCACCTCTATATGTCTTTAAATTAGTATTGGGGTTTTTCCTAAATTTAGGCAACCATTGTACTCACTGCATAAGCTATAACTGTATAGCAGAACCGCTGTTTTCTAATGGGAACATTTTGTTATGGAGGCCCTCCTCTATGTGTCTTCAAATTGGTATTGGGGTTTTTCCCAAATTTACGCCGGCGTTATACTCACTGCATACGCAATAACTGTATAGCAGAACTGCTCCTTTCTAATGGGATCATTTTGTTACTGAGTCCCACTTCTGTGTCTTCAAATTGGTATTGAGGTATTTCACATATTTAGGCAGCCCTTGAAGTCACTGCATGGGCATTACCACTATAGGAGACCAACTCCTTTATAATGGGAACATTTATTTTAATAAGACCCTCCTCTATGTCTCTTCAAAGGGGTATTGGGGTGCATCCAAATTTTTGGTAGCCCTTGCAGTCACTGCATACGCAATAACAGTATAGGAGACCCACTTGTTAATAATGGGAACAACAAAGCATAGCCGGCTGATGGCTCTCTATCATTAGTGAGGGCCCACTGCTGGCCCTTTAAGAATAGTAAGGGCCGCCTAATAGCCCTATAAAATAGGCTTTATGACTTTCAGAGTCCCTCCTTCATAAATGAAACAGAATGTGTCTGATCATGTCTCACCCACAACATGGCCAGAAAAGGTAGTAAAATGTTAAAATTACATTTATTGATGAATGTATTTTTCACTGTTGAAAGCAATACAAAAACGCATCAAAAAAGCTACGTGTGAACATAGCCCAAGGTGTGGAGGAGCAATTTTGTTTTTAGTTATTTATTTTGCCTTATATACAAGTCATTACCCTGGAAAGGATGTTCCTTTACATTTTTCCCAGGAAAATCCATTTTGGTTTCATTTTTGTATGTTTTATTGTGAGTCCGTAAAAGTGGCGTAATACCTCTCACAACATTATAGTTTTTAAGGATGAAGGAAGACTAAGTCCATCTAGTTCAACTCATAGCCTAACATGTTGATCCAGAGGAAGGCAAAAAACCCCATGTGGCAAACACTAAGCTCCACATAGGGGAAAAAATTCCTTCCCGACTCCATACAACAATCAGACTAGTTCCCTGGATCAACGCCCTATCAAGGAATCTAGTATATATAACCTGTAATATTATACTTTTCAAGAAAGGCATCCATGCCCTTCTTAAATTTTAATAGTGAATCACTCATTACAACATCCTGCGGCAGAGAGTTGCATAGTCTCACTGCTCTTACAGTAAAGAATTCCCGTCTGTGATTATGATTAAACCTTCTTTCCTCCAGACGTAGAAGATGCTCCCTTGTCCCCGTCTCTGGCCTCAGAGTAAAAATATCAGTAGAAAGGTCTTTGTACTGTCCCCTCATATACTTGTACATAGTAATAAGATCACCCCTAAGCCTTCTTTTTTCCACACTAAATAACCCCAAGTGTAATATCCTGTCTTGGTATTGCAGACCCCCCAGTCCTCTAATAACCTTGGTCGCTCTTCTCTGCACCCTCTCTAGTTCAGCTATGTCTTTCTTATACACCGGAGACCAAAACTGTAAACAATATTCTAAGTGTGGTCGCACTAATGACTTGTATAGAGGTAAAATTATGTTCTCCTCATGAGCATCTATGCCTCTTTTAATGCATCCCATTATTTTATTTGCCTTTGCAGCAGCTGCCTGACACTGGCCACTAAACGTGAGCTTGTCGTCCACCAATACACCCAGGTCTTTTTCAGTTACAGTTTTGCCCAGTGTTTTACAATTAAGCATATAATAATACATTTTATTTCCTCTGCCCAAGTGAATTACCTTACATTTATCCCCATTAAAGCTCATTTGCCATTTAACAGCCCAAGCTTCTAGTTTACATAGATCCTCCTGTAATATAAAATTGTCCTCCTCTTTATTGATTACCCTGCAGAGTTTAATGTCATCTGCAAATATTGAAATATTACTCTGTATGCCCCCTACAAGGTCATTAATAAATATGTTAAAAATAAGGGAGCCCAATACTGACCCCTGTGGTACCCAACTGTTAACTGAGACCCAGTCTGAGTGTTTTCCATTAATAACCACCCTTTGTTTCCTATCACTGAGCCAATTCTTAACCCACATACATATATTTTCCCTTATCCCCATTGTTCTCATTTTATGTATCAACCTTTTGTGTGGAACCGTATCAAAAGCTTTTGAAAAGTCCCTATACACAACATCCACTGCATTTCCTTGGTCCAGTCCAGAACTTGCCTCCTCATAAAAACTGATCAGATTAGTTTGACAGGAACGGTCCCTCGTAAACCCATGTTGATATTGGGTCATGAGGTTATTCTTCTTCAGATACTCTATTATAGCATCTCTTAGGAAACCCTCCAGGATTTTAACCAAAGTAGAGGTTAAGCTTACTGGCCTATAATTTCCAAGTTCAGTTTTTGTCCCCTTTTTGAATATTGGCACCACATTTGCTATACGCCAGTCATGTGGTACAGACCCTGTTATTATGGAATCTTTAAAGATTAAAAATAATGGTCTATCTATGACGTTACTTAATTCCTGCAGTACTCGCGGGTGTATCCCATCCGGGCCCGGGGATTTGTCAACTTTAGTGATTTTTAGACGCCGTTGTACTTCCTGCTGGGTTAAGCAAGTGACATTTAATGGAGAATTTTTGTTATCACTAATCATGTTTTCTGTCATGCGATTTTCTTGTGTAAATACGGTTGAAAAAAAATCATTTAGCATATTGGCTTTTTCCTCATCCTCATCCACCATTTCACCCAGACTATTTTTAAGGGGGCCAACACTATCATTTTTTAGTTTTTTATTATTTATGTAGTTAAAGAATATTTTGGGGTTATTTTTACTTTCTCTGGCAATGATTCTCTCTGCCTCAATCTTTGCTGCCTTGACTTGTTTTTTACATAATTTATTTAATTTTCTATATTTATTTAATGCCTCTTCACTACCTACTTGCTTTAGTTCTCTAAATGCTTTCTTTTTGTCACTTATTGCGCCCCTTACAGCTCTATTTAGCCATAGTGGTTTCCACCTATTTCTAGCATGTTTATTCCCAAAGGGTATATATTGTGCACAGGTCCTATTCTGGATGTTAATAAATGTCTCCCATTTGCTTTGTGTAGCTTTATGTCTCAGGATATCATCCCAGTTTATTGCACTAAGATCATCTCTCAACCGTTGGAAATTTGCCTTCCTGAAGTTTAGTGTCCTTGTAACCCCTCTTCTACACATCTTATTAAAGGTTGCATGAAAACGTATTATTTTGTGATCACTATTACCCAAGTGACCCCCAACTCATATATTTGATATGCGGTCTGGCCTATTGGTTAATATTAGGTCTAGCAGTGCCCCCCTTCTTGTTGGGTCCTGAACCAGTTGTGAAAGGTAATTGTCTCTCATAGTTGTCAAAAACCTTTGCTTGAACTACATGTTTCTGTCCCCCAATGTATTTCAGGGTAGTTGAAGTCTCCCATAATAATGACTTCTCCTTGAGTCGCTGCTTCATCTATTTGCTTTACGAGGATATTCTCCGCTACTTCCATTATTTTTGGAGACTTATAACAAATCCCTATCAGTAATTAATTATTTTTTCCCCCTCCCCTTATCTCCACCCACTGGGACTCTACATTTTCATTAGATTCACCTATATCCTCCCGCAAGACGGGTTTTAAGGATGATTTTACATATAAACACACCCCCCCCTCGCTTGTTTGTATGGTCATTTCTGAACAGACTATAGCCCTGTAAATTAACTGCCCAGTCATGGCTCTCGTCCAGCCACGTCTCAGATATCCCTACCATGACATAATTATTTTCCAACAAAATTAATTCTCATTCCTCCATTTTGTTGGTGAGGCTTCTGGAATTAGTGTACATGCATTTTATGTATCTCTCTGTACCTCTATTCCTTCTTACTTTATTGACTGTTCTAACCCCACCCCCAATTTCTTTATTTGTGCCCAGGTCACTATCTGCACTATCTTCCCCACTTATAAAATGAATACCCTCCCCCCCAATCCCTAGTTTAAACACTCCTCCAACCTTCTAGCCATTTTCTCCCCCAGCACAGCTGCACCCTCCCCATTGAGGTGCAGCCGGTCCCTAGCGTAGAGTCTGTAGCCAACTGAGAAGTCGGCCCAGTTCCCCAGGAATCCAAATCCCTCCTTCCTACACCAGTTCTTGAGCCACTTATTTATCTCCCTAATCTCCCGTTGCCTCTCTGGCGTGGCACGTGGTACCAGTAGTATTTCAGAGAATACCACCTTGGAGGTCCTTGCTTTCAGCTTGCAGCCTAATTCCCTGAAATCATCTTTAAGGACCTTCCACCTACCTCTAACTTTGTCATTTGTGTCAATGTGCACCATGACCGCTGGGTCCTCACCAGCCCCTCCCAGTAATCTGTCAACCCGATCAGCGATGTTGTTGACAGCAGTGACCTGGGAGTCAGAGATGCTTCCAGGGGTCTTCCCCATGCTTTTCCCATGTCATTTCACCACTGTTCCCATCGATTTCGGCAATTTTTAGGCCCTCTGCAGATCTCCTTGCGGGACCGCCAGGAAATGCTCGACTTTCCCATAGACTTACATTGGGCTCATTGCTCGGCTCGAGCACCCAAGCATTCCAATTTGCTTGACCCGAGCAACGAGCACTGGAGAATTTTAGTGCTTGCTCATCACTAGTGGTCATCTGTTATTTTGTGGGAAATTATTGGGCAGCTAAAAATAACTATATGAAAGAATGAATGAAAATGAATGGTCAACCGTGTAATGCATTGACATATCGGGTCCACCATAACATCTCTCTGATTTTTCACAGAGGTAGAGGACTCCTGCTTTTTGACATTCATATGTCTTACTAGAGGACATTGGATGTCATAATGGGACAATCCCTTTAAATGAGTAAGAATAATGTTGTATGCTTATTCTAAATATGCTTTTAGATAGAAATGATGTATGTATCTATTTTAGTTTCTACACTATTCACTAACTGACTGCATTCTCAAAAAAAACCCTATAATTTTAGTATGCAAAAATTCATCTTTCACAGCTACAACATATATTTATCATTAGCTTTGGCCTCCACTCAAAGTATCTGTAAAACATGCCCTTAATTCTATTTCCTAGGTGCTTCCTAATATATCATACAATATGTTTTTATGTTATCGTAATATTTTTCTGATATGCCATGCCTAATTAGATAAGAGTATCACTTCTGCTGCAACAGTTAATTGCCTGACACTTAAAAGAGGAAAAAGGAAGAAAAAGTACAATCTAGTGGATATATGCCGCTTATACGCAGAAAATTCTAATTAGCTGCTTAAACATTCAGTTTCAGAAGTTATGTGCATTATCATTCATCTTTTTGCATGAACACTGTAATCTTGTCTTGGAAGGTAATTAACTTGATTTAAAGAAAAATTATAATTGAAAACGAACTTCATTGAGACAAAATAGCTTGATCTATTTTTATATTGCAGCAAGTAAAACTTGATTATTTTACCATTATTCACCACAATAAAAGACCTATCAGCTTTAATACACTATATTGTGTCTAGGGGCCAGTAAATTCAATTTGTGTTCAATGAGAACATTATTTTATAACACACAAACACCTTATTTTAAAGTAAGATGTTCTTTTTGTTAAAAAATATAACAAAATATGTTTAATAATTAAGTTTTCATTAATTGAGTGAGGTTTTGTTACTTCAGAACAGTCACCTTAATTTTCGAAATTCTTATATATACAGTGGGTACGGAAAGTATTCAGACCCCTTTAAATTTTTCACTCTTTGTTTCATTGCAGCCATTTGGTAAATTCTAAAAAGTTCATTTTTTTTCTCATTAAAGTACACTCTGCACCCCATCTTGACTGAAAAAAAACTGAAATTTAGAAATTTTTGCAAATTTATTAAAAAAGAAAAACTGAAATATCACAAGATCATAAGTATTCAGACCCTTTGCTCAGTATGGAGTAGAAGCACCCTCTTGAGCTAGGACAGCCATGATTCTTCTTTGGAATGATGCAACAAGTTTTCACACCTGGATTTGGAGATCCTCTGCCATTCTCCCTTGCAGATCCTCTCCAGTTCCATCAGGTTGGATGGTGAACGTTGGTGGACAGCCATTTTCAGGTCTCTTCAGAGATGCTCAATTGGGTTTAGGTCAGGGCTCTGGCTGGGCCAGTCAAGAATGGTCACATAGTTGTTCTGAAGCCACTCCTTTGTTATTTTAGCTGTGTGCTTAGGGTCATTGTCTTGTTGGAAGGTGAACCTTTGGCCAAGTCTGAGGTCCAGAGCACTCTAGAAGAGGTTTTCATCCAGGATATCTCTGTACTTGGTCGCATTCATCTTTCCTTCAATTGCAACCAGTCATCCTGTCCCTGCAGCTGAAAAACACCCCCATAGCATGATGCTGCCTCCACCATGTTTCACTGTTGGGATTGTATTAGGGAGCTGATGAGCAGTGCCTGGTTTTCTCCACACATACCACTTAGAATTATCAACAAAAAAGTTTTATCTTTGTCGCATCAGACCAGAGAATCTTATTTCTCATAGTCTGGTGTCCTTCATGTGTTTTTGAGCAAAATCTATGCAGGCTTTCATATGTCTTGCACTGAGGAGAGGCTTACGTCGGGCCACTCTGCCATGAAGGCCCGACTGGTGGAGGGCTGCAGTGATAGTTGACTTTGTGGAACTTTCTCCCATCTCCCTACTGCATCTCTGGAGCTCAACCACAGTGATCTTGGGGTTCTTCTTTACCTCTCTCACCAAGGCTCTTCTCCCACGATTGCTCAGTTTGGCTGGACGGCCTGGTCTAGGAAGACTTCTGGTGGTCCCAAACTTCTTCCATTTAAGGATTATGGAGGCCACTGTGCTCTTAAGAACCTTGAGTAATGCAGAAATTCTTTTGTAACCATGGCCAGATATGTGCCTTGCCACAATTCTGTCTCTGAGCTCCTTTGGCAGTTCCTTTGAGCTCATGATTCTCATTTGGTCTGATATGCAATGTGAGCTGTGAGGTCTTATATAGACAGGTGTGTGCCTTTCCAAATCAAGTCCTATCAGTTTAATTAAACACAGCTGGACTCCAATGAAGGAGTAGAACTATCTCAAGGAGGATCACAAGGCAATGGACAGCATGTGACTTAAATATGAGTGTCTGAGCAAAGGGTCTGAATATTTTTCTGATTTTCTTTTTTAATAAATTTTCAAAAATGTCTACATTTCTGTTTTTTTCAGTCAAGATGGCGTGCGGAGTGTACTTTAATGACAAAAAAAATGAACCTTTTAGAATTTACCAAATGGCTGCAATGAAGCAAAGAGTGAAAAAGTTAAAGGGGTCTGAATACTTTCCGTACCCACTGTATAATAGCTGCTTTCTGAAGGGGAGCCATGCTACAGCCTATTAGTTATTTACTCTCCATCAAGCAAAGCACAATGTAGCACTATGACTAGTGATGAGCGAACGCGCTTGCCACTACTCGGTGCTCGCCCGAGCATAATGGTGCCCGACAAGCTCGGCGTTCAGCGAGTATTTCCGGGTTGCTCGGGCGGGAACTCGGGTCCCCTCCCTGCATGTTTGGCGCTCTTTAGAGAGCCAATGAACATGCAGGGATTGCCTGCCATGCACTGTAATGCCGTAGCCATGTTGGTTGTGGGCATTACAGTGATTGGCTGGCCGCACAGTGTCATCAGGTCTATATAAGACCTGGCGTCGCCATGCTCGTCACAGTCACTCCAGATCAGACAGTGTAGGGAGAGCTGCTGCTGTGTCAGGGAGAGATTTAATCGTGTATTAGGTAGTGTAGGGAGAAAAACCATACATTACACATATCCATCTTAACAAACAGTCATTTTGAGGACTAACTAATCCATCTGCAGAAATATCAGGCAGGCAGTGTATATAGGCAGGCAGGGTATATGACAGACTGCAGTGCACATAGGACAAGAGGCTCCATTCCAGTTCTGCCTTCTGCTGCTGTTATACTTCTAGAAATAGGCCCAGGTCTCAGGGGCCAGGAATAATTTTTTTTGCATCTTAATCCTCATAATTAGCTTAAAAAGCAATCCAGAGAACACCGTTTTTCTGTGCCATTTGCTTGTTGGCACTGCAGAATACAGCCAGGTCCTTTCCATATTACAGCGCTAAAAATCCAGTTATTTAAAACTGTGTTTTCTCCATCACACAGATCAATATACATTTTCAGAAAATACTGCCATTTCTGGCCCGCATTAAAAAAAATTTTCAGTGTGTCAGCAAAGTTTTTGACACCGGTTTGTTGTTCAAAACAGTTACCTACAGGCCAGGTATTTAAAACTGTGTTTTCTTCATCACACGGATCACACATACGTTTTCAGAAAATACTGCCATTTCTGGCCTCTATTAAAACATTTTTTCAGTGTGTCAGCAAAGTTTTTGAAACTAGTTTGCTGTTCAAAATAGTTACCTACAGGCCAGGTATTTAAAACTGTGTTTTCTCCGTCACACGGCTCAGGTATACGTTGTCAGAAAATACTGCCATTTCTGGCCTCCATTAAAAATTTCTTTCATTGTGTCAGCAAAGTTTTTGACACTGGTTTGCGGTTCAAAACAGTTACCGACATGCCAGGTATTTAAAACTGTGTTTTCTCCGTCACACGGATTACATATACGTTTTCACAAAATACTGCCATTTCTGGCCTCCATTAAAACAAATTTCAGTGTGTCAGTGAAGCAATTGACACCAGATTGCTGTTCAAAATAGTTACCTACAGGCCAGGTATTTAAAACTGTGTTTTCTCCGTCACACGGCTCACATATACGTTGTCAGAAAATACTGCCATTTCTGGCCTCCATTAAAAATTTCTTTCAGTGTGTCAGTGAAGCAATTCAAAGCAGTTTGCTGGTCAAACTACTTACCTACAGGCCAGGTATTTAAAACTCTGTTTTCTCCATCACACGGATCACATATAAGTTCGCTCCAAACTCAGTCATTTGTAGTGAGTGTGGAAGATATTGTCCTCCATTTAAAATGAGCAAGGCATGTGGCAAGGGACGGGGAACTTGACGTGATGGTAATGGTGCATGCAGAGGCCGAGGACAAGGCCGTGGGCAAGCCAAAATTGTGCCACAACAAACACCCACATCTTCTCGCTTGACCTTCCTGTCCCAATTTCTAGGGGACCGCAGCACACCACTATTGAACCCAGAGCAGTGCCAAAAGGTTGTTGGTTGGATAGTGGATAATGCTTCCAGTCACTTAGCCACCACCACCACCACCACACTGCCTTACACACGGTCAGGTCTCATTAGCCTGGACCGCAGATTCCTCACCTTTATCCTCCTTCATCCCACCATGCCGAGTACCCAGAGAAAACTGATCCCACACTTGGACAATCTGAAGAGCTGTTCACTTTTCCATTTATAGATTCGGGCCTCTCGCTCGGTTCACTTGAAGCGGGGCAAGAGGAGATTGCGTGTAGCGATGCCCAAATATTTCAGCAACCACAGTCACACGAAGGCGACGGTGGGAAAATGTCACAAGAGGTGGACGATGATGAGACACAATTGCTAGAAAGTCAGGAGGAGGACCAGGGTGCGGAAGTGGAAGACGAGGTGGTGGATGATATAGTAACTGACCCAACCTGGCAGGAGGACATGCAGAGCGAGGACAGCAGCACACAGGGGAAGGGAAGCAGAGCATCCCAACAGGCAGGAAGAAGCAGTGTGGTGGCCGCAGAAAGAAGGCAGGCAACTGTTCCCAGTAACACCAACATGAAGGAAGTTGCCAGTACAACTGTTAGGTCTTCCCGAGTCTGGTTGTTTTTTAAAGACTCTGCCAATAACCCCAAAAAGGCCATTTGCACCACCTGCCAGGCCAGCATCAGCAGGGGTGGCAAAAACGACCAGCCTGACCACCACCAGCATGATTAGGCACATGGCAGCAAAGCACCCGACTTTGTGGGCCGAACCCCAGGGTCCAGGAACAGTGTCTGCGGGCGGCACCATTGCTTCTTCCGCTGTTGTGGATGCAAGCCAATCCCCTGTCCATGGTGCATTCGAAGATGCCTCCTGCCCTGCACCTGTCATTGCACACTCTCAAGTAGCAGCATCAGGAAGCACGTCCATGTCCAGGTCCCAGCGCAGCGTTCAGTTGTCCATACCCCAGGAAGCACTGCAGCACTGCCTCGGCCAAGCGGCAACAGGCTGTGCTGAAGCTAATATGCTTAGGTGAAAAACCGCACAATGCTGAAGAGTTGTGGACAGCTCTGTGGCTCACACCGCTAAACCTACAGCCAGGCATGGTCGTGTGTGACAATGGCCGGAACCTGGAGGCGGCTCTGAGGCGAGGCGAGCTCACACACGTACCATTCCTGGCCCATGTGCTTAACCTCGTGGTTCAGCGGTTTCTCAAATCCTACCCGGAGCTGCCGGATCTGCTTGTTAAAGTACGCCGCCTGTGTGCCAATTTTAGAAAGTCACCTACAGCTTCCGCCGCCATTGCAGTGTTTCAGCAGGGTCACAGACTGGTGTGTGATGTCCCCACGCATTGGAACTCTACACTGCAGATGTTGGGAAGGATTTGTGAGCAGAAGAGGGCAGTTGTTGAGTACCAAGAGTCTCAAGATGAAGAAATAAATGTAACAGAAGACATGATTACCATAAGGACTCAAAGTATTATGCCAGCTGATTTATGTTATCAGATGACCTGTGATAAAAACAAAATAGGCACATGTCAACAATTAAAAATACAAAATCAGTCAGGGAATGGGGAGATTGCTATTATAAGTGGCTCTCGTTCAAATAAAGAAGGCAAATATATGATGGCAGGAAAAGATATGACATGTAACAATATAGTGACCTCTCCATCATTTACACAATATATAAAATTGCCTAGAGGGTGGATGTTTTCCTGTGGGAATATCACTTTTAATTATATCCCATCTAGTATAACTGGTGGGACTGGCTATTTTCTTGGTTACTTGATTTTGTATATATACATTATATATTAGGAGTAATTTTTGCTATAATTTGTGAATGCATTGCTTTGTGTTGTTGTACACAGTGTACACTTTCATTATTATCTTTATATCAATCACTTGCTAAAACCATCCCCTTAGGGTATGGTACCTTGTATAAATATGGCTCAAAATAGCCAAGGGTGAATTGTAGTGTGAACATAAGCATGGATATTTTGAGCCCATATTGAAATATATAGAATAGAATGTATTCAAACCATGACAGACAAGCATTGTTGGTCATAAATTTACATATAGATATGGCTCATTGTGACAAAGTATTGCCTGATGTTTACACACAATATTCATGGTGACAAAATCTTGATAACTGTTTACTCACATTGTCTGAAGGTTTAACTCTCAAATAGTCCTATGTTTATTGTTTTTTTATTGTAGAACATGAAGATTGGTTTAACCTTTGTCTGCTGTTGACTTATGTGATTCTTGAGAGCTTTTGAATTGTGTGGGCTTATTGCCCCCATTGTTTGATGCTTGCCTTGCATCTGATTTATCTAATCACAAAGGCTGGCCACTGGAGGGAAAAAGTGAACTAGCCTTACAACATACTGTAGATTACTATATAAGGCTAAAGAAACATGACTAAGATAGAAGCGGAAGTTGTGTACCTGTACTTATACATTTACAGTGTTGTAATATCTGCCTAAGCGGGGGCGCCCAGGCAGTGTTGTGAAATTTCCAGGGGTTTTCAGTCTTGGTGGTTGCTTCTCTGATATTCCAGACCGTTGATGTTTAAAAGCTCGTTGGTGATGACTAGTGTTGAGCAAATTTGTTCGGCATTTCAAATTCGTGTTCGGGGTTCCAACTTGTTTGCAGCGTGGCAAATCAGGGATGTTTATAGCCGATTTTTTGTCGTGAACAAGTCTGAACACTGAACACGAATTTGAAATGCCGAACAAATTTAATCAACACTAGTGATGACACGACTATATGTACTTAACCTTTGTATGTTAAAATATACAAAAGTGTATGCAATATCATAATATCAGACTAATCCTTTAATTTTGTATTTCATCTTTTGAATGAACTATTAGAAATAACATTGCATTATATCAAAGTGGTGGCCTTCTTTAAAGCTGTACCCGAACCTTAGGGTTAAAAACTTGGCAACACAGTCCACCAACCAGGACGAAGAAAACAATATAAGGTGTACCACATTAACCTGCTCAAACTTGGCGAGACAGGGAACTGGCAGAAGCTACGTGCCTGAGGGCCCATCCTGAAGCCTGAGTCAAGGATGTCACAGTGGCAGAGACACAGTCACTGGCCCTGGCCCAGAAGCAACAGTGCCGAGAGCTGCTTCCACAGAACCGGGACCTGTTTTAGCAGCTGCCTGGGTGTACGCAGGTGGTAGAGTATGAAATCCTAATGGTACCGCATGTGAGGGTGAGCCGAAAACCATATCGGATTCCTGAAGCCTGCCGTCAGGTGATCTCCATGGAGGTGAGGAGAATGTTGAGCCTGGGCATCATCAAGGAGTCAAAAGAGTGTCTGATCCAGCCCCATTGTCCCCCAATGAGCTCATTGAGAGGCTAGGTTAAGCTAAATATATCACTACCCTGGACCTAGCAAAAGGGAGCTGGCAAATTCTCCTGTCCCCAAGTGCCAAGGAGAAGACTGCCTTCTCTACGCTGGATGGGTGCTTCCAGTATACCCCATATTTTTTATTTCACGAAGCTAACAGGAGAAAATGGACCATACAGTTTGTTGTGCAATTTTCCGTCAGTAAACTGATACACCATTTGTGGTTGAAAACTACTGATTGGGCACACGGCAGGGCTCAGAAAGGAAGGAGCACCAATTGAATTCTGAAGCACAATTTTAGCTGGAATAGATTACGGATCCCATGTCACATTTGAAGAACTCCTGACATGCCAAAACAGAAGAAGCTCCAACAAGTGACCACATTTTGGAAAGTTACAACTCTCGTGGAATTTATCCATGGGTGTGGTGAGCATTTTTAACCCTCAGGCGAGAACTGTGTAACTTTGAACTGAGTAAATGGAAAATTACCATTTTTCCCATGAAAAAAATTGCTTTGGCCCTAAGTTTTTAATTTTCAAAAAGGATAATAGGAAAAATTAAATGTAAAATTTGTTACACATTTTTTCCTGAGTACGACAATAACAAATACAGTGAAGGAAATAATTATTTGATCCCTTGCTGTTTTTGTAAGTTTTCCCATTGACAAAGACATGAACAGTCTATAATTTTAAGGGTAGGTTAATTTTAACATTGAGAGATAGAACATCCAAAAAAAAAATCAAGAAAATCACATTGCATAAATTAGATAAATTTATTTGCATTTTGCAGTGAGAAATGAGTATTTGATCCCCTTCAAAACATTATGAGTTCTGGCTCCTACAGACCAGTTAGACGCTCCTAATCAACTCGTTACCTGCATTAAAGACAGCAGTCTTACATAGTCACCTGTATAAAAGACTCCTGTCCACAGACTCAATTAATCAGTCAGACTCTAACCTCTATAATATTGGCAAGACCAAAGAGCTTTCTAAGGATGTCAGGGACAAGATCATAGACCTGCACAAAGCTGGAATGGGCTGCAAAACCATAAGTAAGACGCTGGGTGAGAAGGAGACAACTGTTGGTGCAGTAGAAAGTAAATGGAAGAAATACAAAATGACTGTCAATCGACATCGATCTGAGGCACCATGCAAAATCTCACCTCGTGGGGTATCCTTGATCATGAGGAAGGTGAGAGATCAGCCTAAAACTACATGGGGGGAACTTGTTAATGATCTCAAGGTAGCTGGGACCACAGTCACCAAGAAAACCATTGGTAACTGTAACGGGTCCGGGAGGCGGAACCTCTGAGCTACTATACAAGGGGGCGGCCCTTGTAAGGGAGCGGGTGGCAGTCTCTGGATGAACGGACAGGGAGATACGGCAAGAGATCAGGGCAGTCTCTGGGTGAACGGACAGGGAGATACGGCAAGTGATCAGGGCAGTCTCTGGGTAAGGGGTAGGTACGACCTGTGATGGCAGGGCCTCCGGGTAGGCTAGCAGGCAGATGGTAGATGGGTGCTCCCAGGTGAGCAAGCGAGAGTCTCTGGAATAGCAGGTGGTCACGGCACGTGACGGCGGAGCCTCCGGGCTGGCAGGCAGGCAGGTAACGGAGAAGCGCTCCCAGGTGAGCGGGCAAGAGTCTCTGGAATAGCTGGTGGTCACCGCACGTGACAACGGGACCTCCGGGCTGGCAAGCAGGCAGGTAACGGAGATGCGCTCCCAGGTGAGCGGGCAAAAGTCTCTGAGATAGCTGGTGGTCACAGCACGTGACAACGGAGCCTCCGGGCTGGCAAGCAGGCAGGTAACGGAGAAGCGCTCCCAGGTGAGCGGGCAAGCTGGTCCATAGACAGACTGACCGGAGTAGTAAGGCAGACCGTCGGACCTCAGGCAAGCAGGCAGGTAGCTGATATGCGCTCCCAGGTGAGCGGGCAGGCTGGTCCTTAGACAGACTGACAGGAGTAGTAAGGCAGACCGTCGGACCTCAGACAAGCAGGCAGGTAACAAGTATTCAGGCAGGAATCAGGCAGGTAACTGGCAGGTAACTGGCAGGTAACTGGCAACGGGACCTGAGGGCTGAAGCACAGGTGAGACACAGGTGCAAACAACATTGCTCGGGCACCTCCATTTTGGAGGAGGTGCCTTTTATATGATGAAGTCCTCCGGCCATTGGCCGGGGACTCTTTAGGGCGGCGCGCGCGGCCCCTTTAAGAGGAGGGGAGCGCGCGCGCGCGCGCCCTAAGCACAGGGGCCGGGAAGGAGCGCGCGCCGAGAGCAGAGCAGGAGGAGGACGCCGGGACGGAGCGCGCGCTGACAGCAGAGCGGGGAGAGGACGCCGGGCAGGAGCGCGCGCTGACAGCAGAGCGGGGAGAGGACGCCGGGCACGGAGCAGAGCGGTGAGGGGAGCAGCGTCCCTGCCTAGCAGAGGGCAGGGACGCCAGCGCTACAGTACCCCCCCCTTTAGGCCCCCCCTTTTTTAGGCCAGACAGAAATTTAGCTAGGATGAGAGGGGCATGGATGTTCTCCCGGGGCTCCCACGTTCTCTCCTCAGGACCAAACCCCCTCCAATCTACCAGAAAAAAGGTCTTTCCTCTTACCCTTTTGCTGGCAAGAATGTTCTCTACCTCAAACTTGTCCTCAGCAGAAACCAGAGCAGGAGGCGTACCTGTAGACTTAGAAAAAGAGTTAAGTACCACAGGTTTGAGGAGAGATACATGGAAGGAGTTAGGGATCCGTAAGTTGGCCGGGAGTTTCAATTTATAGGCTACCGGGTTGATCTGACCGATGACCACCAGTGGGCCGATGAACCGAGACCCTAACTTATAGGAAGGGATCTTGAGTCGGACATATTTGGACGAGAGCCAGACTTTATCCCCAGGACGGAATTGAGGAGGGTCCATCGCTAAATGCTGCCAGGGGGCAGCAGGTACTGGCAGAGGAAGAAGGCGGCCGGCCGACAGGTGTCTCGGAACTTTGTTGCGGGCGCAGGACACACAGGCAGAAACAAAGTCCATAACATCCTTGTGCAGGTTAGGCCACCAGTAGTGTCGGGTAATAAGCTGGAGGGTCTTTTTCCGACCGGCGTGGTCAGCTAGTTTAGACGAATGACCCCAGTGTAGGATTCTCTCCCGATCAGGTACCGATACGAACGTCTTACCAGGAGGGAGACAATTTAGACTCACGGGAGCCGCCTGCATTACTCTGGCGGGATCGATGGGGCAGTCACATGGTCTATGAGGTGGTGATGTCTCTGCCTCCTCCTTAACAAAGACATCAGCACTAGACCAATAAGGAATCGGAAGTCCAGGTAGATTAGCTGGGATAGGAGAGGGACGGACGGAATGGACGGGAACCAGGCAGGTTTTATGACAGGCCTGTCCCCAGTGAAGGACTTCTCCGGTTTGCCAGTCAAGCACGGGTGCATGTCTCTGGAGCCAAGGCAGACCTAGCAAGAGGGCGTGAGGGAGACCAGGCAGAACGTGAAAGGAGATACTCTCTGAATGCAGCATTCCCACCTGCAGAGTAATGGATTCGGTGATGAATTGGATGGGGCGAGGTAAGAGGCCCCCATCCACGGCAACAACAGACAAGGGTACAGCCAGAGGTTTGGTGGGGATGCGGAATTTCTCCACCAGGGACTGTGAAATAAGATTTCCGGCTGCTCCAGAGTCAAGTTGGGCTAGTTCGGAATAACGATTCTCCCCGCAGATGATTGAGACTGACAACAGCAGGGATGGAGAGGATTTATTTTTGTCTAGATCGACCCCTCTGAGTGAACCTAGATACAGGCGTTCTCCCGACCTCTCCGGGCAGGCACGGATCAGATGCTCCTTACTGCCACAGTAGAAGCAGCTCCCCTCGGCACGGCGGAAATCCTGACGGGATTTGACCATCTTGGTCAGGTCGACCTGCATAGGCTCAGGAGAGTGTACCTGGGGAGAAACGGAAGGAATGACGGGTTCCTGGAAAGTAGGAGCTAGACGTGGAATCCTTCTCTCACGGGTGACCTCTTTGGCACGCTCCTGGAACCGTAGGTCAATCCGGGTGGCAAGGGTTATTAGATCATCGAGAGTGGTAGGAATGTCCCGACCAGCAAGTTCATCTTTAATACGGCCGGACAGACCCTCCCAGAAGACGGATACCAGGGCTTCGTTATCCCAGGCCAGCTCCGAGGCAAGGGTACGGAACCGTATGGCATATTGGCCCACGGTGAGGCTTCCCTGACGGAGGCGAAGCAGAGAAGATGCGGATGAGGTCCTCCGTCCGGGTTCGTCGAAGGCTTTCCTGAAAGCCATGAGAAAGGCAGGCAAGTCGGACACCAGGGGATCTCCTCTCTCCCATAGAGGATTTAGCCAGGCCAGGGCCTCCCCGGTGAGATGGGACATGATAAAGGCAATTTTGGCTCGGTCGGAGTTAAACTGGTGGGATAATAGTTCAAAATGCAGGGTGCACTGATTTATGAAGCCCCGAGCCAGGACGGAGTCGCCTCCGAAGCGAGGAGGTGCAGAGAGCCGGGGTCCGGAAAAGGATACCATGGTACTGGCGGAGGTTGTTGGTGGATCAGACAGAGTGTTCAGGCGAGTGTTAACATTCCGCAGGTGACCCAGGATGGTCTCCTGTTGGGACCTCTGACGGGACAGTTCAAGACAGAGGTCCGAGAGCGAGGGAGCTTGGGTGCCACCGGGTTCCATGGCCCGAGCAAACTGTAACGGGTCCGGGAGGCGGAACCTCTGAGCTACTATACAAGGGGGCGGCCCTTGTAAGGGAGCGGGTGGCAGTCTCTGGATGAACGGACAGGGAGATACGGCAAGAGATCAGGGCAGTCTCTGGGTGAACGGACAGGGAGATACGGCAAGTGATCAGGGCAGTCTCTGGGTAAGGGGTAGGTACGACCTGTGATGGCAGGGCCTCCGGGTAGGCTAGCAGGCAGATGGTAGATGGGTGCTCCCAGGTGAGCAAGCGAGAGTCTCTGGAATAGCAGGTGGTCACGGCACGTGACGGCGGAGCCTCCGGGCTGGCAGGCAGGCAGGTAACGGAGAAGCGCTCCCAGGTGAGCGGGCAAGAGTCTCTGGAATAGCTGGTGGTCACCGCACGTGACAACGGGACCTCCGGGCTGGCAAGCAGGCAGGTAACGGAGATGCGCTCCCAGGTGAGCGGGCAAGAGTCTCTGAGATAGCTGGTGGTCACAGCACGTGACAACGGAGCCTCCGGGCTGGCAAGCAGGCAGGTAACGGAGAAGCGCTCCCAGGTGAGCGGGCAAGCTGGTCCATAGACAGACTGACCGGAGTAGTAAGGCAGACCGTCGGACCTCAGGCAAGCAGGCAGGTAGCTGATATGCGCTCCCAGGTGAGCGGGCAGGCTGGTCCTTAGACAGACTGACAGGAGTAGTAAGGCAGACCGTCGGACCTCAGACAAGCAGGCAGGTAACAAGTATTCAGGCAGGAATCAGGCAGGTAACTGGCAGGTAACTGGCAGGTAACTGGCAACGGGACCTGAGGGCTGAAGCACAGGTGAGACACAGGTGCAAACAACATTGCTCGGGCACCTCCATTTTGGAGGAGGTGCCTTTTATATGATGAAGTCCTCCGGCCATTGGCCGGGGACTCTTTAGGGCGGCGCGCGCGGCCCCTTTAAGAGGAGGGGAGCGCGCGCGCGCGCGCCCTAAGCACAGGGGCCGGGAAGGAGCGCGCGCCGAGAGCAGAGCAGGAGGAGGACGCCGGGACGGAGCGCGCGCTGACAGCAGAGCGGGGAGAGGACGCCGGGCAGGAGCGCGCGCTGACAGCAGAGCGGGGAGAGGACGCCGGGCACGGAGCAGAGCGGTGAGGGGAGCAGCGTCCCTGCCTAGCAGAGGGCAGGGACGCCAGCGCTACAGTAACACATTACACCTTAAAGGTTTAAAGGTTTAAAATCCTGCAGTGCCCGCAAGGTTCCCCTGCTAAAGAAGGCACATGTGCAGGCCCGTCTGAAGTTTGCCAATGAATACCTGGATGATTCTGTGAGTTATTGGGAGAAGGTGCTGTGGTCTGATTAGACAAAAATTAAGCTCTTTGGCATCAACTCAACTCGCCGTGTTTGGAGGAAGAGAAATGCTGCCTATGACCCAAAGAACACCATCCCCACTGTCAAGAATGGAAGTGGAAACATTATGTTTTGGGGGTGTTTATCTGCTAAGGGCACAGGACTACTTCACTGCATCAATGGGAGAATGGATGGAGCCATGTACCGTAAAATCCTGAGTGATAACCTCCTTACCTCCACCAGGACATTAAAAATGGGTCGTGGCTGGGTCTTCCAGCAAGACAATGACCCAAAATACAGACAAGACAACAAAGGAGTGGCTCAAAAAGAAGAACATTAAGGTCATGGAGTGGCATAGCCAGTCTCCAGACCTTAATCCCAAAGAAAATTTATGGAGGGAGTTGAAGCTCCAAGTTGCCAAGCAACAACCTCAAAATCTGAAAGATTTAGAGTTGATCTGCAAAGAGGAGTGGACAAAAATTCCTCCTGACATGTGCGCAACCCTCATCATCAACGCCAAAAAACGTCTGACTGCTGTGCTTGCCAACAAGGGTTTTGCCACCAAGTACTGAGTGGTGTTTCCCAGAGGAATCAAATATTTATTTCTCACTGAAAAATGCAAAAAAATGTATCTAATTTATACAATGTGATTTTATTGATTTCTTTTTTGGATAATCTATCTCTCAGTGTTAAAATTAACCTACCATTAAAATTATAGACTATTCATTAGAGATGAGCGTTGTTCTACTCGAACTGTTCGCCAATCTCAAATTCGAGCTGTTTTGGGCGGTGTTCGAGCCGTTCGGCAAACACGAATGATTTGAGAAAAATTCGGCTGTTCGAGGTTATGTTCGATAACTGTTCGTGCACCAAAATCATAACTGGATTTTTTCTCAGTAATGATGAAAATTAATGTTAATACGCAGTTTGAGTGTACAGCGGGGTGGGGGGAGGGGCAGGGGATGGATCTCTGCAGGAATAATGAAGATCTCCATTTTTTTTTCTCTTTCCCGCATTTGCAGTGGGGAGGTGCAGTCTGTCAGCCTATCAGCAGCGCACACACGGAGCGAACTGCTGTTTTTCACACAAGCAAGGGCATGTGTCATTGGCAGTGTATGTCACATGTCCTTGCCCTATAAGACCAAGCCATTTTCCCCGTCGCCACCATTTTCTCACTGCTGCAGCTGCGTGTTAGACGGCACCACTGTTGCTGTGTGCGCTATACCTTTTTAATTTCAAGCCAATTTTCGCACAAATCTACAGATAGCTTGGGAGTAGGGAATAGTTGTGATTGCAGTCCTTTTAAGGACTAGGTTACAGCATTTCCTATGACTTTTATCAGGCAGGTCTGTGCTCTTAAATAGATAGATTGTGGGAGTAAAGACTAATTGTAATTGCAGTCCTTTTCAGGACTAGGTTACATCAGTTCCTATCAGGTTTTGTCAGGCAGGTCTGTGCCAGTGCAGTGCAAGTTTTTTTCACAGCATTTGGCTGAATATATCAAAGCTAATCCTTTTTGGCCTATTGCAGAGTGTGTTAGTCAGTGGAGTAGCCTATCTGTGTTGCAAGATATACCACCTGTGTATAGAATACCAATTTTTTTACTGCACCTAGTGAAATAAAATCTTTTGGGCATAGCATCATTCTATTAGTCCATCTATACTGATCTCCATCAGGTTGCAAATTGAATATAATTTTTTCTGCATCTAGCTCTGAAAAAATATTTGGCCTTCTAGCAGTGTGTGGGACTTTCTCTATTAGTCCATCTATACTGACCTCCATCAGGTTGCAAATTAAAAATATTTTTTTTTCTGCATCTACCTCTGAAAAAATATTGGGCTTCTAGCTGTGTGTGGGACTTGTTCTATTAATCCATCTATACAGACCTCCATCAGGTTGCAAACTGAATATAATTTTTTTCTGCATCTACCTCTGAAAAAACATTTGGGCTTCTAGCTGTGTGTGGGACTTGTTCTATTAGTCCATCTATACTGACCTCCATCAGGTTGCAAACTGAATATAATTTTTTTCTGCATCTAGCTCTGAAAAAATATTTGGCCTTCTAGCAGTGTGTGGGACTTTCTCTATTAGTCCATCTATACTGACCTCCATCAGGTTGCAAATTAAAAATAATTTTATCTGCATCTAGCTCTGAAAAAATATTTGACCTTCTAGCAGTGTGTGGGACTTTCTCTATTAGTCCATCTATACTGACCTCCATCAGGTTGCAAATTAAAAATAATTTTTATCTGCATCTACCTCTGAAAAAATATTTGGGCTTCTAGCTGTGTGTGGGACTTGTTCTATTAGTCCATCTATACTGACCTCCATCAGGTTGCAAACTGAATATAATTTTTTTCTGCATCTAGCTCTGAAAAAATATTTGGCCTTCTAGCAGTGTGTGGGACTTTCTCTATTAGTCCATCTATACTGACCTCCATCAGGTTGCAAATTAAAAATAATTTTTATCTGCATCTACCTCTGAAAAAATATATGGGCTTCTAGCTGTGTGTGGGACTTGTTCTATTAGTCCATCTATACTGACCTCCATCAGGTTGCAAACTGAATATAATTTTTTTCTGCATCTAGCTCTGAAAAAGTATTTGGCCTTCTATCAGTGTGTGGGACTTTCTCTGTTAGTCCATCTATACTGACCTCCATCAGGTTGCAAACTGAATTTTTTTTTTTTTCTGCATCTACCTCTGAAAAAATATTGGGCTTCTAGCTGTGTGTGGGACTTGTTCTATTAATCCATCTATACAGACCTCCATCAGGTTGCAAACTGAATATATATTTTTTCTGCATCTACCTCTGAAAAAATATTGGGCTTCTAGCTGTGTGTGGGACTTGTTCTATTAATCCATCTATACAGACCTCCAACAGCTTGCAAACTGAATATAATTTTTATCTGCATCTAGCTCTGAAAAAATATTTGGCCTTCTAGCAGTGTGTGGGACTTTCTCTATTAGTCCATCTATACTGACCTCCATCAGGTTGCAAATTAAAAATAATTTTTATCTGCATCTACCTCTGAAAAAATATTTGGGCTTCTAGCTGTGTGTGGGACTTGTTCTATTAGTCCATCTATACTGACCTCCATCAGGTTGCAAACTGAATATAATTTTTTTCTGCATCTAGCTCTGAAAAAATATTTGGCCTTCTAGCAGTGTGTGGGACTTTCTCTATTAGTCCATCTATACTGACCTCCATCAGGTTGCAAATTAAAAATAATTTGTATCTGCATCTACCTCTGAAAAAATATATCTGCTTCTAGCTGTGTGTGGGACTTGTTATATTTATGCATCTATACAGACCTCCATCAGGTTGCAAACTGAATATAATTTTTTTACTGCATCTAGCTTTGAAAAAATATTTGGCCTTCTAGCAGTGTGTGGGACTTTCTCTATTAGTCCATCTATACTGACCTCCATCAGGTTGCAAATTAAAAATAATTTTTATCTGCATCTACCTCTGAAAAAATATTTGGGCTTCTAGCTGTGTGTGGGACTTGTTCTATTAGTGCATCTATACTGACCTCCATCAGGTTGCAAACTGAATATAATTTTTTTCTACATCTAGCTCTGAAAAAATATTTGGCCTTCTAGCAGTGTGTGGGACTTTCTCTATTAGTCCATCTATACTGACCTCCATCAGGTTGCAAATTAAAAATAATTTTTTTCTGCATCTACCTCTGAAAAAATATTGGGCTTCTAGCTGTGTGTGGGACTTGTTCTATTAATCCATCTATACTGACCTCCATCAGGTTGCAAATTCAAAATAATTTTTTTTCTGCATCTACCTCTGAAAAAATATTTGGGCTTCTAGCTGTGTGTGGGACTTGTTCTATTAGTCCATCTATACTGACCTCCATCAGGTTACAAATCGAATATAATTTTTTTCTGCATCTAACCCAGCCAATAGTTTTGGCCTAATACCACAGTTTGGCCACTCAGCTCTGCTCGGTTCCCATCCATTGTTTTTTTGTGCAAACAACTCCAGAGTTGTGAATTAGTTAACCACCAAAATGAGTGGAAAAAGGCCTGCTGCTGGTGGAAAGGGGAATAGGCGTGTTGGGAAGGGGAAAAAAGGTTGTGTCCGTGGGGTAGGTGTTAAAGCAACAGTAACATCTGCAGAAGAAGGACCATCTTCCAGGGAAACTAAAATGTCTACTTCTTTTAGCGGACAATGTGATAAGATCCCTTTCTTACGGCCACGCCAATCGCTACAAATTCCAGATGAGGCACAAAAACAGCAGGTGCGTCAACGGATATCAAGTGTTCCTTTAAGTGGGCTCTACTCCACATCAACTTCAACATCACAAATACTCCAGTCCTCAAAGGTGTCACCCCAATCGCACTTGCTTCCTCACAGCTCCCAAATCTCCAGCTGCCCGTCTGAGTATGAGGTAGAACAGATGGTTGAGTCTGCAGATTTGTTTACTCATACTATAGCCTGGGAATCAGAGGTCGACTCCAGCGCTTCTGTGAATCCAGACGAGGAAATGATCTGCACTGATGCCCAGAATCTCACCACAAGTCGTGGTGGCTCTTCAGGTCGCATGGGTGCTAAGCCTTGCATAGCCTGGGCATTTTTTCAGATCGATAAAGATGACCCAACTCGTGTTATCTGTAACATTTGTCAGCAAAAGCTAAGTAGAGGCCAAAAAATACATAGTTTGAGTACTTCATGCATGAACCGGCACATGGACATGAAGCATAAGTTGCAGTGGGAAGCTCAGTGTGCTACAATGCGGCCTAGCCGGCCGGGCCAACCACCGTCTGCCATATCTTGTGCATCCGCGGCCTCTTCATCCTCTGTGACTGGGGGGACAGCAGTCACACCTATTTTGGGGCGCAGACCTGCCACCTCTTTACCCGCAACAGCCAGCGTGATTGGCAGGTCATCATTTTCTTTGGAGGTGGTAACACCAGCTGGTGTTGAGCGCTGTCCGACATCGATAGCACCACCTTTGGATCAAGGCAACCTAACATGTCCGCCTGCATCTTCCTCACAGACCGGCAGTTTGCCGGGGACACCCTTATCAACCCCGTCTAAGCACAATAGCCAGCCCTCGGTCCCTCAGATGTGGACAAGTAAAAGACCATTTCCTCCTAGCCATGAGAAAGCTAAGAGGTTGAATTTCACCATCTGCAAGCTCTTGGCTACAGAAATGCTGCCTTTCCGCCTGGTGGACACAGAGGATTTTCGAGACCTTATGTCCATCGCAGTGCCCCAGTACCAGATGCCCAGTCGGCACTACTTCTCAAAGAAAGGTGTGCCTGCGCTCCACCAGCATGTCGCACACAACATCACCGCTTCTTTGAGAAACTCTGTGTGTGACAGGGTGCATTTCACCACAGACACTTGGACGAGTAGGCATGGACAGGGGCGTTACATGTCGCTGACTGGGCACTGGGTAACTATGGTGACAGCAGGACAAGGGGCTGCTGTCCAAGTCTTGCCGTCTCCACGAGTTGTGCGTCAATCCTCTTTATATCAAAGTTCCTCCACTGCTTCTGCCTCCTCAACCTCCTCTCGGTCTTCCACCTGCACCCAAAGCCTGTCTGGTCATGCCACAAGCTTTCTAACTGCGCAGAATGGATCCTGCACACCTCCTTACTATGCTGGCAGTAGGGCTCAACGTCATCAGGCGGTTTTTACTTTGAAATGTCTGGAAAATGTGAGTCACACAGCTGAGGAGTTGTGGTCAGCTCTGGAGAACCAATTTCATGAATGGTTGTCTCCACAGGACCTGAAACCAGGGAAGGCCGTGTGCGACAATGCTGCAAACCTGGGTGCGGCCCTTCGCCGGGGCAATGTCACACACGTGCCTTGTATGGCTCACGTGTTGAACCTGGTTGTCCAGCAATTTTTAGCCCACTATCCCAGACTAGATGGCCTTCTGCAGAGGGCACGGTCGCTGTGTGCTCACTTCCGCCGTTCGCATCCCGCAGCTCAGCGACTTACATCTCTACAGAAGTCGTTGGGCCTGCCACTTCACCGGCTAAAATGCGATGTGCCTACCCGGTGGAATTCAACTCTGCACATGTTGCAGCGACTGTGGTAGCACCGACAAGCCCTGGTGCAATACGTTCTGACGTATCGCCTGGGCCAACGAGATCCAGAGGTGGGGCAAATCACGCTGGAGGAGTGGTCTCAGATCAGGGACCTATGCACCCTTCTGCTGTTATGTTCTGCTACCAAAGCTAAGGAAAGAGAGGAGATCTGTCCCTACTATAGGACTCAGCTGAATCCCTACGATGTAACAGGGAACCTGATCCTGCGATCAGACCTGCTAAAGTCCTAATCTAGTCTGTACGGAGACCTATAGATGTGGGGAGGGAATCCCTACAAGTACTAAGGACTGGGAGGAATATGGGACACCTCCTAACAGAAATAGTAGCAGACAGATGAACAAACAAAATAGATAGAACATAGAGGTCCGTAGACCAAGCAAACTAACAGAGTTAGATACAGAGCACAGGCTAGCTAGAAAGTAGATATACAATGAAGTCCAGCAAAGCCAGAAGGGCGGAGCAGGACTAAATAGGCCAACAAGGTCATGTGACCAGCAAAGGAAAAAAACCTAACAGCAAGGTTCTAACAGTACCCCCCCTTCTAAGAGGATCCTCCGGATCCCCTAGGACCAGGCTTATCAGGAAATCTCCTGTGAAACGCTCTGATAAGTCTGGACGCGGAAACATCATCTGACCTCACCCAAGAGTTATCCTCGGGTCCGAAACCTTTCCAGGCCACAAGATACTGCAAACTACCTCTATACCGTCTAGAGTCAAGGATGCGAGAAATTTCATATTCCCCGTCCTCCACCACCGGAGGAACAGAGGCAGAGGCGTCACCATCCGACACAACAGCTTTTTTTAACAGAGAGACATGAAAGACCGGATTAATTCTCCAGGAGGTAGGAACCTCCAACCTAACAGCAGATTGGTTGACAACCTGAAGCACCTTAAAGGGCCCTACAAACTTGGGACCCAATTTCTTAGAAGGAATCCTCAACCGCAGATTCCTAGAGGACAACCAAACCATGTCACCAACAGCGAACAAAACCTCCTGTCGTTTCCTATCAAAGTAGTCTTTAGATTTTCTGTTGGCCTCCTGAAGATTACCACGCACATCCGTCCAAACTCTTTCCAAATCACCGGAAAAATTCTCCTCCTCAGGCACGGCAGATCCCAACTTGGAGAACGACCCAAACGACGGATGTCTCCCAGAACAACAAAAAAAAGGCGAACAACCAGCAGAAGAAGATGTATGATTGTTCAGAGCAAATTCGGCAAGTGGCAGAAACTCAGACCACCCCTCTTGATTGTCTGCCACAAAACAACGCAAGAACTGCTCAACATCCTGGTTTTTCCTTTCTGTCTGGCCATTAGATTCAGGATGATATCCGGACGAAAACGACAAATGAATTCCCAACCTGTCACAAAAGGCACGCCAAAAACGAGCCACGAACTGAGGACCCCTATCAGAAACAATGTCAGTAGGAACGCCATGAAGTCTGACAATTTCCTTGACAAAGGCCTTAGCGAGAGTTTTAGCGCAGGGCAGTTTGACGAAGGGAACCAAGTGACACATCTTGCTAAAGCGGTCCACGACCACCCAGATGACAGTAAAACCCTCAGAGGGGGGAAGGTCAGTTATAAAGTCCATAGCCAAATGTGTCCAAGGAGCACTGGGGACCTCCAAAGGACAAAGCAACCCCGCAGCAGGAGTATGTGAGGACTTAGATCTAGCACATATAGTACATTGGCGCACCCACTTAATGACTTCCTTCTGCCATCCAGGCCACCAAAAACTGCGACCCACCAGTCTCTTGGTCTCAGAGATTCCGGGATGACCTGCCAACCGAGATTCGTGACACTCAACAAACAAATCTCTCCTAAAGGTCTCAGGCACAAACAACCTCCCATGAGGAGTGTTAGATGGGGCATTCTCCTGAGCTTTAAGAATCTCATCTTCCAAAACGGAGTCTAAAGCAGCTATCACAACACCTTCTTGTAAAATGTTTTCCTCTTTCTCAGCACCGACTATGGGAGAAAAACTGCGAGACAAGGCATCCGCCTTAACATTCTTAGTACCAGGGATGTAAGTAACGGAGAAATTAAACCGCGAGAAAAACAGTACCCACCTAGCCTGACGGGCATTCAGGCGCTTGGCAGCATCAAGATATATCAGATTTTTATGATCCGTAAGAACCTGAACGGGAAATTCCGCACCTTCCAAGAAGTGGCGCCAGTGTTCAAATGCGAGTTTAATAGCCAATAATTCCCGATTACCAATATCGTAATTCAATTCAGTCTCCGAAAAATTTTTTGAAAAAAAGGCACAGGGATGTAATCCATCCCCGTTATCCTGAGACAATACTGCGCCAACCCCCACAGAGGAAGCATCAACCTCAACCAAAAACGGCCTAGTAACATCAGGCTGCATAAGGATGGGAGCAGAGGTGAACCTCTCCTTGAGATACACAAAAGCTTCAATGGCCTCAGAAGACCACTGAACCGCATCAGCACCTTTCCTGGTGAGATCAGTCAGAGGTTTGACAATACTAGAAAAATTTTTTATGAACTTTCTATAGTAATTGGCGAAACCCAAAAACCTCTGTATCGATTTCAAACCAATAGGCCTAGGCCATTCCTGCACAGCCTGAACCTTAACCGGATCCATCTCAAAACCTTTGCTGGAGATAATGTAGCCCAAAAAACTAATTCTCTGTACAGCGAACTCACATTTCTCCAGCTTAGCAAAAAGCGAATTGTCCATTAATAACTGTAATACCTCACGCACGCTCCGCCAATGAGACTCCAGATCTGGCGAATAAATCAAAATGTCATCCAAATACACAACCACATTTTTACCGATCAAAGGTCTAAGGATGTCATTAATCAGATTCTGAAAAAATGCAGGAGCATTAGTGAGACCAAAAGGCATAACCAGATTCTCAAAATGACCCACAGGAGTGTTAAAAGCAGTCTTCCATTCATCACCCTCCTTCATGCGCAACAGATTGTATGCCCCCTTAAGGTCAATTTTAGAGAACCACTTGGCCCCCAATAACTGGTTAAACAGATCAGGAATCAATGGCAGTGGGTAAGGATTGCGTACCGTAATTTTGTTAATCTCACGAAAATCCAGACAAGGACGTAAACCGCCGTCCTTTTTTTTTACAAAAAAAAATCCAACCGCCACAGGAGACTTAGAGGGCCTAATGTGACCGGCGGCCAAGCTTGTCTGTATGTATTCCTCCAAAGCCTTCCTCTCAGGAATAGTAAGGTTAAATAAACGACTTTTAGGAAGAGTCGCTCCAGGGACAAATTCAATAGAACAATCATAGTCTCTATGGGGAGGCAAAACCTGCGATTCCTTCTCAGAAAAAACTCTCCAAAAATCCTGAATAGGAACAGGCAATTCTCCCCTATCCAAAGCTGCAATACGCCCGTTACAACACTTGTCATAACATTTATGGCTCCAGGATTTAATTTCACTGGTAGACCAATCCAGTACAGGACTGTGAAATTTTAACCAGGGCAAACCCAATATTACTGGAGAAGGCAAGTTATTCAACACTACCAAATCCAATTTCTCATGGTGAACACCATTAATAGTGAGAGGAAATTCACTGACCTTGAGAGTAATATTCTTCAAAGGGGAGCCATCCACAGAAACCACAGCAATGGGGGATGACAAAGGTTCAGGTTTTAAATTGAGTTTTTCCACGAATCCCCCATCAATTACATTCAGTGTAGACCCGCAATCAACAAACACCCGAAATTCCATTAATTTTTCCTGAGCAATCGTGGAAGCAGCTAAAAATATACCCTTGGAATTTAAACAGGCAATACGGGCGTGACTGACCATTTTTTTTTCTTTCTTCATACGAAGCTCACAGCCTTTAATCAAATGACCAGATTTTCCGCAGTAGAAACACAAGCCTTGCGAAAAACGACGGTCTTTTTCTTGAGAGCGAGGTGCCACCGATCCAATCTCCATCGGTTCACCACTGTTAGTACACACATTATCATAACCAGAAACTGACATAGCAGAGGATTTGCTCTCATTAACCCTAGCACGCAGTCTTCTATCCACCCGTATAGCTAATTGCATAGCCTGTTGCAAATCTTCAGGTGTAGGATAAGCAATTAGCAGGTCTTTAACCCTTTCACTGAGCCCAGCAAGAAATAGACTTTTCAGAGCAGAATCGTTCCACCCTGTTTGAGTGGACCAACGACGAAAATGTGTACAATATTTTTCCACATTACCCGATCCTTGTTTTAGACGTCTCAACTCAGTCTCAGCTGATGCGACACGGTCAGGATCATCATATAATAGTCCCAAAGCAGAAAAAAAACTATCCACTGATCTGAAGCATGAATCACTAGGTTGCAAAGAAAAGGCCCACTCCTGAGGCTCTTTGCGCAAAAGTGACATTATGAACCCTACGCGCTGGGATTCATCCCCAGAGGACTTAGGTCTCAAACGAAAATACAATAAGCAAGCATTTTTAAATGAAAAAAATTCTCGGTGTTCACCAAAAAACAAATCCGGCAAACATACCTTAGGCTCCAAGAAATGTGCTCCAGGACAGTTACTCACGTGCTGACGGAGCTCGGCCACCTCCAGAGAGAGTCCCTGCAGGCGATGAGCCAAATCCTGAACCGACACCATGATGGAACAGAAAAATCTTTCCTTAGAGAATTTGCTGGCTGGACTTACTGTTATGTTCTGCTACCAAAGCTAAGGAAAGAGAGGAGATCTGTCCCTACTATAGGACTCAGCTGAATCCCTACGATGTAACAGGGAACCTGATCCTGCGATCAGACCTGCTAAAGTCCTAATCTAGTCTGTACGGAGACCTATAGATGTGGGGAGGGAATCCCTACAAGTACTAAGGACTGGGAGGAATATGGGACACCTCCTAACAGAAATAGTAGCAGACAGACGAACAAACAAAATAGATAGAACATAGAGGTCCGTAGACCAAGCAAACTAACAGAGTTAGATACAGAGCACAGGCTAGCTAGAAAGTAGATATACAATGAAGTCCAGCAAAGCCAGAAGGGCGGAGCAGGACTAAATAGGCCAACAAGGTCATGTGACCAGCAAAGGAAAAAAAACCTAACAGCAAGGTTCTAACATCTGCACAGTTTTGAAATGGCGTCGAAGATGTTTAGTGCTGACGATGCCATTATCAGCATGACTATTCCGGTGATTTACATGCTGGAGCACATGTTAAACAGAATTCAGAGTCAGGTGGTGGCACAAGAGGAGGTGGAGGAAGTAGAGGAGGAGGAGTTGTATGCGGAAGGGCTAACATCTGAAAGGTCCAGACGGTCGGCAGCACCAACGCGGGAGGCATGTGAGGGTGGGGGAGATGGTTTTACCAGGGCACATGGTAGCAGCCAAACTAGTGAGGAAGGTGCAGGAGCCCAGGAAGAAGTGGAGGACGAACTGATGGAAGACTCATCAGATGAGGGAAACCTTGATCACATTTCTGTTGTGCGAGGTTGGGGGGAGAGGACAGAGGAAGGAAGCATGATTGTTACCTCGCCACCAACACAACAGGGACTTGGTGCTCCTGGATGCGCAACACACATGAGTGCCTTCTTGCTGCACTACCTGCAACATGACCCTCGAATTGTGAGAATTAGAAATAATCCTGACTACTGGGTTGCCACACTGTTAGATCCCCGGTACAAAAGTAAATTTGCCGAAATTATTCCTGCCATAGAAAGGGATGCACGCATGCAGGAGTATCAGCAAAGACTGTTGCAGAATCTTACATGTGCTTTTCCACAAAACACCAGTGGTGCACGTAGTGAATCTCACAGTTCCAACTTGCCAACCGTGGGACCGTCAAGTGTTCAGCACTCAAACCGTAACAGAACCACAGTATCTGCTGGTAACATCAATTTTGCGGAATCATTTCACCACTTTTTAAGCCCATCCTTTGCAAGGCCACAGGAGACAAGAAGTCTGACACATAGTCAACGCCTAGAGACGATGGTACAGGAGTATCTCCAAGTAAACATTGAAGCCATGACTGTGTCACTGGACCCTTGCTCTTTTTGGGCTTCCAATCTGGATAAATAGCCGGAGCTAGCCACTTACGCCTTGGAGATCTTGTCATGCCCCGCAGCCAGCGTTCTGTCTGAACGTGTGTTCAGCGCTGCTGGTGGTGTGCTGACAGATAAGCGCACGCGGCTCTCCACTGATAATGTAGACAGACTCACGTTCATAAAGATGAACAAATCATGGATCCGAAACGACTTTTCTACCCCTGTGTCATCCTGGGGAGAGTAAAAGCTTGATGATTGGTTAAAATCACCCTACCAACCGTTTTAAGCTTTCAAATTACTAATCATGTTTATCTGTATCTTGGCTGGAAAATAATTTGGGCTTTGTAGCAGTGTGCAGCACTGATTCTATTAGGCCATCTATAATAAGCTCCACAGATTTAAAATTACTAATCATGTTTATCTGTATCTTGGCTGGAAAATAATTTGGGCTTTGTAGCAGTGTGCAGCACTGATCCTATTAGGCCATCTATACTAAGCTCCACCAGATTTAAAATTAATAATAATTTTTAGCTGCATCTAGCCCGGAAAATAATTTTGGGGCTCCGAGATGCGCAAGACACATAAGTGCCTTCTTGCTGCACTACTTGCAACATGACCCTCATATTGTCAGAATTCGAAGTAATCATGACTACTGGGTTGCCACACTCTTAGATCCCCCAAACTTTTCGATCAACCTTTTCATTTTAATAAAGACCAAAAAAATTGTCATTTTTGAAATTATATGCATTAGCAGGTTATTAGAAACTGAAATCAAACAGTTTTCAACTCAAAACTTTATTCTAGGTGATGTTACATTTTCACATAGGATCCCTTGTTCGAAATGAGCTTCTGAACTCTCTCGTCCATTGAATTTGTCAGGTTTTGGATGGTTTCTGCTTCAATTGTTTTGCATGAGGACAGAATACCCTCCCAGAGCTGTTGCTTAGATGTGAACTGCCTCCCGCCATCATAGACACTCCTTTTGATGATGCTCCAGAGGTTCTGAATGGGGTAGAGGTCAGGGGAGCATGGGGGTCACACCATAAGTTTGTCCCCTTTTATGCCCATATCAGCCAGAGATGCAGATGTTTTATGTGCAGCATGAGATGGTGCATTATCATGCAAAAAAATGATCTTGCTGTGAAATACACGGTTCTTCTTCTTGAACCATGGCAGGAAGTGCTGTTTGAGAAAATCCACATACATTATGGAGTTCATCTTTAGCGCCTTCAGGGATCCTAAAGGGGCCGACAATCTCTCTCCCCATGATTCCAGCCCAAAACATTACTCCACCTCCTCCTTGTTGCCGCTGTAGCCGTGTTTGCGTGGGGTGTCCATCAACCAGCCATCCTCCACTCCATCCATCTGGACCATCGAGCGCTGCACGGCACTCATCCGTGAACAAAACAGTTTTGAAATCAGTCTTCATGTAATGTTTAGCCCACTGGAGCCGTTTCTGCTTGTGTGAAGTGGATAGAGGAGGTCGACAGGATGGAGTATGCACAGCTGCAAACCTCTGAAGTACCCTGCATCTTGTTGTTCGGGGGACGTTGGAGGCACCAGCAGCTTCAAAAACTTGTCTGCTGCTATGACAAGGCTTTTTTGCCGCTGCTCTTTCAACCTGACGTAATTGCCTATAGGAAAGAGTCCTCAATTTGCCCTTATCAGCACGCACACGTGTGTACTGTGAATCAGCTACATACTTCTTGATTGCCAAGACACTTCATCCTGATCATCGCACAATGTTGATTGTAGTCATGCCTTGACCTAAACACTCCACAATTTGTTGCTTCTCAGCAGCTGACACATCCTTTTTCTTTCCCATTTTGGCAGAAAATGTAGGCTGCTTAATAATGTGAGACAGCCTTCTTAAGTAGTCTTGCCTTTCATTGGACACACCTGCCAAACTATTTAGCACAGGTGTCTGCAATTGCTTACAGTGATATAAAGAGCCCTGACACACATCACCATCAATGAGTTTAACTGACAAACAAACAAATTCTTCCCTTATCACTCCTAAACACTTTTTGCATAATAATTTGGAACACAGTGTACATGTGCTTTTCCACAAAACACCAGTGGTTCACGTAGTGAATCTTACAGTTCTAACTTGCCAACCGTGGTCTGTATGGAGTTGTTCAATAAAGGGCCCAAAATTAAGATAACATAGATGGGAGAGGTCTCTATGAATAGGAATTCCTAAGTATTTGATACCCTGTGAGGGCCAGGCAAAGGGAAAGTTGGACTGGATGGAATCCTATATGGATTTGAGGAGGGCCTCAGACTACGCTGCATTGATTTTAAAATTTGACCATGTAACAAAGTGATCTATTTCAGCCATAACAGCATGGATGGATATATGTGATTGAGTGATATATACTAGGACATCATCAGCAAATAGAGAGCACTTGTACTCGGTGCCTCCCACCTCAATCCACCTAATATTGGGGTTATGGCGAATTGATGAGAGCAGGTGCTCCGTCACTAGGATGTATAAGAGAGGGGACAGAGGACATCCCTGCCTTGTCCCATTGGTGATTGTGAAAGGTGATGAAAATGTTCTGATGCACCCCCTGGGCCTTGGGACACCCGGAGCCGGACCCTTTTTGGTGGATGCTGGTGGTTGTAGTCTTCGTGGCGGCGACCCGGTTCCGTGGCTCAGGGTGGTCAAACCAGTGGCGGAACTATTTATGTGGTTTTGATGTTTAAATGTCCGACTATGCCACCCGTGGATTGCGGTCAGAGTGAACCGCCGCTGCAGGGCAGACCGCTGAGGCTGGTGTTGTGGGTGCAGCAGAGCGTAGCATAACTCCCCACGGGAGGAGTATAGCCTCAGGGCAGTGTATGCGGAGGATGGGGGTGATGGTGCAGGGCAGCAGCAGTAACGACACGGAGTCAGTGATGCAGTCCAGGGCCTTTACTCACAGTTCTTATTATCCAGACCACGTCTGCAGGTAACGGCTGCCCACGTCGTACTGTGCTCACCAGGTGAGGGGCTCAGACAACTCCCAGATAACTTTGGAGCGCTTCACAGGACCCCCTTTGTGTGTCCTTTGTCTGGCCTTTCTTACCAACCCTTCTGTCCGGCTGCCTCGGGCCTCCTCTTGGTACACTTGGCGCCAGTTTCCCTGACCCTATGTGGTGCCTTCCTAGCGGGTGTAGCGAGAGGCTGTGCCACATAAAATGTCACAGCCTCCGGTTTCTAGCTGAGGGTCGTTTCCTGCCTCCACTAGTTTCGGGGACCGGTCTCCCCCTTTGGCCTGACCCCTCCACGCATGTGGATTCGGGCGTGCGGTGGCGACTCGCCCGTCCGCACCCCTGGGATCCCTTCATTCCTCGTTCCTGGAGCCTTCTCCGCTCCTCTTACTTCCTTCTCCCTCTTCCAGGCCTGGGCCTCTGTTACTAGGCCCGCCTCCGGAGCAGAGCTCATGCAGAGCCCCTGCTCCCTGCCACTTCTGCTCAGACTTCTGTGCACTGAACTAAGATGGTGCCCACCTTTTATACTCCCTTCTCAATGCACCCAGGAACTGCTTCCTCCCTGCTCCTGCACTACTGGGTTCCCCTTCCTCAGTGTTCCCTCCCCCCACTCCAGCCAGGGACAGGGACTGTCGTGCCCATCTCAGAGGCATATTGGTCGCCCTGCCCCACGGCAATGTGGTGTAATGCATGCAAGTGTCGGTTCCTGATCCACACTCCATCCTTACCTGAGAGTGAGATATCACACCTCTGGGTGAGGTGCAATACCTCTGTAGCAACCGAGCCCTCAGGGTGCTACAGTTCCATTTATCTTCAGCCTAGGTGACGTATTGTGATACAGGGCCGTGATTTTGGCTATAAAAGGGTCCCCTAGACCCCTACCCCAAGCTTTTTAAGAGAATCATATATGGCGTGCCAGGAGAATCTATGGAATGCTTTCTCAGCATCCAACGAGAGTATCTAATTACAAATTTTTAACTGCATCTAGCCCAGTATATACTTTGTGCCTAGTAGCAGTGTCTGCTAGTCAGCGGATTATCCCGGCTGTTAAGCAAGCTACACCACCTGTAGTTTGGACACTTAATTTTTTCAAAGGAAATGCTTCGGGACCACGGGATACTCAGTGAAGAGCATCAGGAGGCACCCCAAGGCATAGGGGCTGGGACTGGCAGCAGGATGCCTTGCGGTGGACAGCCGAGCTCGATCCTTATAAAAGCTTTTTAACTGCAGCAGCTTTAGTGGACGCTACTGGAGCTGGAATTACGCGGCTGCTGGCATGAGACTTGCGCTTCAATAGATCCTTGTAAATGGATTTAAAGTGTATTCATTCAAATTAGAGAGACAATTTAAATTAAAAAGCTTAGAGCTGCCTCCACCACAGGGGGGCTCGCTCGACCCACCAGCGGACAGGCACCAGTATTGGGAGAGGGGGGCTGGCCGTCAGGGTTCACCGCGGCTCTGGCACAAACCCGGCGACACGGAGGTGGCACGGGCAGGAGCGGACTGAACGTGTCGGCTTCTCACTTTTTGGATTTTAGAAGGGCATGACATGCCTATATCTGTGTGTCCCCCTCCTTTTACTCCTCCACCTCTTTTCTTTTCGCATGACTATATGTACTTGTCACTTTTCCATGTGTTAGTTGTGTCTTCTGAGCAGTTTGTCAGCTTTTGGACACCTTTGAAGGTGTTTTCTATGTGTTTCTATGTGTTTTTGTTTGCCTGCCATTGGTTTTAACGGTGTTCAAAGGTGTTCGACGAACAGTTCGACGAACAGTTCGGTGAACACACGGGTGTTCGACGAACCGAACCGAACTCGAACACTACGGGGGTGGCTCAACACTACTATTCATGTCTTTGTTTGGGCAAACTTACAAAAAAAGCAAGGGATCAAATAATTATTTCCTTCACTGTATGTGGTGGAAAATTACTTTTGAGTCACAGTGCAAAGCTCCATATTGGAGTTCATATTTTGCTGGAATGTGTGACATGCAGAAGAAGTGCTGTTGCTTCAAAAGCATCCAGCAACTATTAGAAGTAACACAAGCACAGGAGACTGAAAGTGTTGTGCTCCAGAAGCATCCAGCAACTATAGAGGTTAACAGTCTCAGGAGACAGAGAGTGTTTTAGCAGAGCCCCAGGGGCATTGTCGGGAAGTTGTTTACTGTTTGGCTGGGAGCTGAAGAGAAAGGTGGTGTGTAGTGATGGGCAAGCACTAAAATGCTCGGGTTGAGCAAATTGGAATGCTCGGGTGCTCGACCCGAGCAACGAGCCCAATATAAGTCTTTGGGAAACTCAAGCACTTTTCCAGCGGCTCCCCCCGGCAGCCTGCAGAAAAATTGCTCAAATCGATGGAAATAGTGCTCAAATGACATGGGAACAGCATGGGGAAGACCCCTGGAATCATTTCTGACTCCCAGGTTACTGCTGTCAACAACGTTGTCAGAGGTATAACGCCACTTTTACGGACTCACAATAAAACATACAAAAACAAATCCAAAATGGATTTTCCTGGGAAATATGTTAAGGAACATCCTTTCCAGGGTAATGACTTGTATATAAGGCAAAATAAATAACCAAAACTAAAAATACTCCTCCACACCTTGGGCTATGTTCACACGTAGCGTTTTTGATGCATTTTTATACTTTTGCATAGCTTTGAACCAAGACAAATGCATTTACTGGGAAATGTCATTTTAACATTTTACAACCTTATCTGGCCATGTGCTGTGTGACACATCATCAGACACATGCATACAGTGCATAAAAGACATGGGAACAGCATGGGGAAGACCCCTGGAAGCATCTCTGACTCCCAGGTCACTGCCTAAAAGTGTGCCCATCATAAGTGATGCTTGGCACATGCGAAGATGCTTCCTGCCATGCACCTGTCATTGCAGACTTGCAACAATCACCGTCCACGTCCTTGCCCCAGTGCAGCCTTCAGTTGTCCCTACCCAATTCCTTGGAATGCAAGCACAAGTATGCAGCCAGCCACCCACCCACCCAACCACAGGCTGCAATACTATACTGCCAAATTTTTGACAGCTGCTTGCACTTGAAATGTGGCATTTTAGGCCCGTGGAGGCGGAAGCTTTTCACAATCTCATGCCGGCGGCGGCCGGGTGTCAAAACTCGGTCCCCAGCCGCCACTATTTCTCCCAGTATCGCCTCTGCTTTCCATAAGCACGGGTCCCAGTACATCACCTGTGCCCTCCCCAGTGCACTTACTGGGAAGAACCACCTAACCACAAACACGTGGACAGGTGAATGTGGCCAGGGATGGTACAGAGCCAGTCCACAGCTTTCTTTTTGCTGAGAGTTGTATTTCACCACAGCCATATTCTTTAGCTCGGTGAAAGGACTGGCATAGAGGGAAACCATATCTACTCTGGGTGTCATTTCTCCCAGGAAGTACTCTAATGCAGCTTGCTGTAGAAGCAATGGCAGCCCCTCCAACATCAACTCGCACTTGTCGGTGGTGCTTCAACACACAAACATCTTTCTTTGCGCCTTTAATTTCATGACTACAGAGTTGGGCAATGGCCTGATCTACAATGCGGTTTGAGAAATAACATTCATAAGCACATCAAATCCACATTAAAAAAGCAGCCATAGAGTGTCCGGGAACCTTCCCACACACTTTACTTAGCCAGGGCTGCTTCTCAGCAGGGTTGGACAGGCCCACGTGAGAACCGGAGACTCCTCCGGTGGGCCCTGGCTTCTCCTTCAGGAGAGTTCATAGTGCCGAGGTGAGGCCATGATGATGATAGAGGCCACCATCTGCTTAGTTTTAAGTTACTTGGAATGCAAGCGCAAGTATGCAGCCAGCCACCCACCCACCGACAGGCAATACTAAACTGACAGATTTATGGGCAGCTGCTTGCACTTGAAATGTGGCCTTTTAGGCTCGTGGAGATGGAAGCTTTTCACAACCTCATGCCGGCAGCGGCCGGGTGTTCATACTCGGTCCCCAGCCGCCACTATTTCTCCCAGTATCATCTCTGCCTTCTACAAGCGCGGGTCCCTGAACATTACTGCTGGTACTTTTCTGTGGGAATCTGCTTGCCTCCTACCAGTATGGAATATTTCCAGTAAACTATGGTATGACAACATTGTATTAGCACTACCCCCAGTACCAGTAGCAAAGCAATCCCCAATTTCCTTTTCAGGAATTTTATGTGGTAGACTGAGTGGCTACCCAAATACATTATTTTCTCACAAAGGAGCTGAAGATATTGGGTGGCAGTAGGTGCAAGTTTCTAAAGTCTGTTAGATATCAGAGGGTGAATGGCAGCACATTGGATCAGTGGTTAGCACTGAAGTCTTGCAACGCTGGGATCCTGGGTTCAAATCCCAGCAAAGAAACATCTGCAAGCATTTTTTATGTCCTCCCCGTGTTTGCGTGGGGGTTCCACCTCAGTAAAAAAGCAGCCAAAGAGTGTCCGGGAACCTTCCCACACATTTTTCTTAGCCAGGACTGCTTCTTGGCAGGGTTGAACGGTCCCACCAGAAAATGGGGCTCTTGAGCGGGGGAGAAAGGTGAGCCCTCAGAATCAAATCCTCTGGAGGGCCCAATGTTTTTCAATCTGAAACAGGTTCTCAGTGGGAGTTGTATTTCACCACAGCCATATTCTTTAGCTCGGTGAAAGGACTGGCATACAGGGAAACCATATCTACTCCGGCTGTCATTTCTCCGTCACCAGGTTCCGCCCATTGTCACACACGACCATGCCTGGCTGCATGTTCAGCGGTGAGAGCCACAGATCAGGCTGCTGTGTTACAGCTTTCAACGACTCTGCAGCGCTGGGAGGTTTGTCACCTAAGCATTAAGCATGTTATCTTCAGCACAGTCTGTTGCGGCTTGGCCAAGGCAGTGCTGTAGTGCTTTCAGCTTGTGACTGATGTGGTCATTTCGGAGATGGAGAAGGAGGTGCAGGAGCTGAACAATATGATTACATTGAGCTTATATTGGCGACTCTGGTTTTTATACTAAAGAAAGATCCTACTGTTTTTTTTTTTTACGTTATTTTTTAAGACCAATGCATTCACCGGGAAATGTCATTTTAACATTTTACAACCTTATCTGGCAATGTGGTGTGTGACACATCATCAGACACATCCTGTTTCATTTATGATGGAGGGATTCTGAAAGTCACAAACCCTATTTTTATAGGACCATCAGGCGGCCCTTACTATTCTTAAAAGGCCAGCATTCGGCCCTCGCTATTGTTAGAGAGCTATGAGCCGGCTATGATTTGTTGTTCCCATTATTAATGAGTGGGTCTCCTATACTGTTATTGCGTATGCAGTGACTGCTAGGGCTGCCAAAAATTTGGATGCAATCCAATACCCCTTTGAAGAGACATAGAAGTGGGTCTCAATAAAAAAATATGTTCCCATTATAAAGGAGCGGGTCTCCTATAGTGGTAATGCCCATGCTGTGACTGCAAGGGCTGCCAAAATTTGGGAAAAACCCCACTAACAATTTAAACACACATAGAGCAGGGCCACAGTAACTAGTACGACATGTTCCCATTAGAAAAGAGAGGGTCTGCTGTGCAGTTATAGGGTACGCAGTGAGTCAAACGGCTCACCAAATTTAGGAAAAATCCCAGTAATAATTTAAAGACACATAGAGCAGGACCACAGTAACGAATACGACATGTTCCCATTAGAAAGGAGAGGGTCTGCTATACAGTTATAGGGTATGCAGTGAGTCCAACAGCTGACCAAATTTAGGAAAATCCCCACTAAGAATTTAAAGACGCATAGAGCAGGGACACAGTAACAACAAATTCCCATTAGAAAGGAGCGGGTCTCCCATAGTGTTGACCTTTGCAGTGAATGCAAGGGCTGCCAAAAATTGGGAGGCACTCCAATGCCCCCTGGAAGAGACGTGGAGGAGGGCCTCATAAAAAAATGTTCCCGTTATAAAGGAGCGGGTCTCCTATACTTGTAATGCCCATGCACTAAGTGTATGGGCTGACAAACATTAACCCCTGGGGGTATACATGAACATACTGTATAAAAAATTTTTTTACAGGCATCATAAACACCCTTTACAAAAATTAGGTGGGTGTGGCATCACAAACCACGGTCTCCCTGGTGATATGGTGGTGGAGGATGAGGAGAAGGAGGAGGACAAGAGAAAATAGCCAAAATCAGGAAGCATACACCCTTGTGTGGATGTGAAAAGGTGCATGAGAATACACCTCCCAAAAAAAGACACTAGATTTGAGTTTATGTTATGCTGCTATCATTCGGTGGTGTTGAGAAGTATGGCCCAATCCAGCCCTTGTTCATTTTTATAAAAGTCAGCGTGTCAGCATTTTCAATTGACAGGCAGATGCACTTTTCAGTTATAATTCCATCAGCTGCACTAAAAACCCGCTCTAATAAAACACTAGCGGCAAGGCAGGCCAGGACCTCCAAGGTGTAGAGAGCCAGTGCATTCCATGTATTCAGCTTGGATACCCAATAATTATAAGGCACAGAGGAGTCACGGAGGACATTGTTACGGTCAACAAGGTACTCCCTCAGCATTTTCCTAAACTCTGCACTCCTTCTGAAGAGTACCCCGCGCCTCAGGGCTTGTGCGATGGGAGGGGCTGAGAAAATTCTCCCAGAATTTTGACAGTGTTCCCCTGCCTCTGCTGGATTGGAGTTGCCTCTCTCGCCTGTAGTCCTTGGTTGCCCAACGAACTATGACCTCTGCCGCCAACGTTTTCAGATGGGAATTTTTTTAATAGTTCCACAACAAGGGCCTTCTGGCACTGCCCCATTTTTGTAGACCTGTTTGCCTCAGGAATAAGAAATATAAAGTTCTCCTTGTAGCATTGGTCTAGAAGTGTCACCAACCAGTAATGACTGTCACCCAAAATTTTGAGAACGTGAGGGTCATGGGAAAGGCAACGTAAAATAAACTCAGCCATACGTGCCAGACTGCTAACAGGCAAGACTTCCGTGTTCTCACCAAGAGGATGACTGACCTCGGCTCTCTTCCTCCTCCTCTCTGTCCTGAGGCCATCCACACTGAACAAATGGTATGACAGTTGTGCTGGTAGTACCATCTATAGTTCATGAAACTAGCTCCTGTTCTTCCTCCTCCTCTTCCTCATTGTCACCCAATTCCCGTTGGTATAAGATGATGCTGGGCTGTGTGTCATCACTCTGTATGGTTCAATGCTCCATCTCATCGTGCTCCGCCTGCAATGCATCCTTCTTGGATTGTGAGTAGTGTTGAGCCACCCCCGTAGTGTTCGAGTTCGGTTCGGTTCGTCGAACACCCGTGTGTTCGCCGAACTGTTCGTCGAACTGTTCGTCGAACACCTTCGAACACCGTTAAAACCAATGGCAGGCAAACAAAAACACATAGAAACACATAGAAAACACCTTCAAAGGTGTCCAAAAGCTGACAAACTGCTCAGAAGACATAACTAACACATGGAAAAGTGACAAGTACATATAGTCATGCGAAAATAAAAGAGGTGGAGGAGTAAAAGGAGGGGGAGACACAGATATAGGCATGTCATGCCCTTCTAAAATCCAAAAAGTGAGAAGCCGACACGGCCAGTCCGCTCCTGCCCGTGCCACCTCCGTGTCGCCGGGTTTGTGCCAGAGCCGCGGTGAACCCTGACGGCCAGCCCCCCTCTCCCAATACTGGTGCCTGTCCGCTGGTGGGTCGAGCGAGCCCCCCTGTGGTGGAGGCAGCTCTAAGCTTTTTAATTTAAATTGTCTCTCTAATTTGAATGAATACACTTTAAATCCATTTACAAGGATCTATTGGAGGGAAAGTCTCATGCCAGCAGCCGCGGTAATTCCAGCTCCAGTAGCGTCCACTAAAGCTGCTGCAGTTAAAAAGCTTTTATAAGGATCGAGCTCGGCTGTCCACCGCAAGGCATCCTATTGCCAGTCCCAGCCCCTATGCCTTGGGGTGCCTCCTGATGCTCTTCACTAAGTATCCCATGGTCCCGAAGCATTTCCTTTGAAAAAATTAAGTGTCTAAACTACAGGTGGTGCAGCTTGCTTAACAGCCGGGATAATCCGCTCACTAGCAGACACTGCTACTAGGCACAAAGTATTTCCTGGGCTAGATGCAGTTAAAAATTTGTAATTAGATACTCTCGTTGGATGCTGAGAAAGCATTCCATAGAGTCTCCTGGCACGCCATATATGATTCTCTTAAAAAGCTTGGGGTAGGGGTCTAGGAGACCCTTTTATAGCCAAAATCACGGCCCTGTATCGCAATACGTCACCTAGGCTGAAGATAAATGGAACTGTAGCACCCTGAGGGCTCGGTTGCTACAGACGTATTGCACCTCACCGAGAGGTGTGATATCTCACTCTCAGGTAAGGATGGAGTGTGGATCAGGACCCGACACCTGCATGCATTACACCACATTGCCGTGGGGCAGGGCGACCAATATGCCCCTGAGATGGGCACGACAGTCCCTGTCCCTGGCTGGAGTGGGGGGAGGGAACACTGAGGAAGGGGAACCCTGTAGTGCAGGAGCAGGGAGGAAGCAGTTCCTGGGTGCATTGAGAAGGGAGTATAAAAGGTGGGCACCATCTTAGTTCAGTGCAGAGAAGTCTGAGCAGAAGTGGCAGGGAGCAGGGGCTCTGCATGAGCTCTGCTCCGGAGGCGGGCCTAGTAACAGAGGCCCAGGCCTGGAAGAGGGAGAAGGAAGGAAGAGTAGCGGAGAAGGCTCCAGGAACGAGGAATGAAGGGATCCCAGGGGTGCGGACGGGCGAGTCGCCACCGCACGCCCGAATCCACCTGCGTGGAGGGGTCAGGCCAAAGGGGGAGACCGGTCCCCGAACTAGTGGAGGCAGGAAACGACCCTCAGCTAGAAACCGGAGGCTCTGACATTTTATGTGGCGCAGCCCCTCGCTACACCCGCTAGGAAGGCACCACATAGGGTCAGGGAAACTGGCGCCAAGTTTACCAAGAGGAGGCCCGAGGCAGCCGGACAGAAGTGTTGGTAAGAAAGGCCAGACAAAGGACACACAAAGGGGGTCCTGTGAAGTGCTCCAAAGTTATCTGGGAGTTATCTGAGCCCCTCACCTGGTGAGCACAGTACGACGTGGGCAGCCGTTACCTGCAGACGTGGTCTGGATAATAAGAACTGTGAGTAAAGGCCCTGAACTGCATCACTGACTCCGTGTCGTTACTGCTGCTGCCCTGCACCATCACCCCCATCCTCCGCATACACTGCCCTGAGGCTATACTCCTCCCGTGGGGAGTTATGCTACGCTCTGCTGCACCCACAACACCAGCCTCAGTGGTCTGCCCTGTAGCGGCGGTTCACTCTGAACGCAATCCACGGGTGGCGTAGTCGGACATTTAAACATGAAAACCACATAAATAGTTCCGCCACTGGTTTGACCGCCCTGAGCCACGGAACTGGGTCGCCGCCACGAAGACTACAACCACCAGCATCCACCAAAAAGGGTCCGGCTCCGGGTGTCCCAAGGCCCAGGTGGTGCGTCAGAACATTTTCATCACCTTTCACAATCACCAATGGGACAAGGCAGTGATGTCCTCTGTCCCCTCTCTTATACATCCTAGTGACGGAGCACCTGCTCTCATCAATTCGCCATAACCCCAATATTAGGTGGATTGAGGTGGGAGGCACCGAGTACAAGTGCTCTCTATTTGCTGATGATGTCCTAGTATATATCACTCAATCACATATATCCATCCATGCTGTTATGGCTGAAATAGATCACTTTGTTACATGGTAAAATTTTAAAATCAATGCAGCGAAGTCTGAGGCCCTCGATGTCTCCCTCCCCAAATCCATATAGGATTCCATCCAGTCCAACTTTCCCTTTGCCTGGCCCTCACAGGGTATCAAATACTTAGGAATTCCTATTCATAGAGACCTCTCCCATCTATGTTATCTTAATTTTGGGCCCTTTATTGAACAACTCCATACAGACCACGGTTGGCAAGTTAGAACTGTAAGATTCACTACGTGAACCACTGGTGTTTTGTGGAAAAGCACATGTACACTGCGTTCCAAATTATTATACAAAAAGTGTTTAGGAGTGATAAGGGAAGAATTTGTTTGTTTGTCAGTTAAACTCATTGATGGTGATGTGTGTCAGGGCTCTTTATATCACTGTAAGCAATTGCAGACACCTGTGCTAATTAGTTTGGCAGGTGTGTCCAATGAAAGGCAAGACTACTTAAGAAGGCTCTCTCACATTATTAAGCAGCCTACATTTTCTGCCAAAATGGGAAAGAAAAAGGATGTGTCGGCTGCTGAGAAGCAACAAATTGTGGAGTGTTTAAGTCAAGGCATGACTACAATCAACATTGTGCGATGATCAGGATGAAGTGTCTTGGCAATCAAGAAGTATGTAGCTGATTCACAGTACACACGTGTGCGTGCTGATAAGGGCAAATTGAGGACTCTTTCCTACAGGCAATTACGTCAGGTTGAAAGAGCAGCAGCAAAAAAGCCTTGTCATAGCAGCAGACAAGTTTTTGAAGCTGCTTGTGCCTCCAACGTCCCCCGAACAACAAGATGCAGGGTCCTTCAGAGGTTTGCAGCTGTGCATGCGCCATCCTGTCGACCTCCTCTATCCACTTCACACAAGCAGAAACGGCTCCAGTGGGCCAAACATTACATGAAGACTGATTTCAAAACTGTTTTGTTCACGGATGAGTGCCGTGCAGCGCTCGATGGTCCAGATGGATGGAGTGGAGGATGGCTGGTTGATGGACACCCCACGCAAACATGGCTACAGCGCCAACAAGGAGGAGGTGGAGTAATGTTTTGGGCTGGAATCATGGGGAGAGAGATTGTCGGCCCCTTTAGGATCCCTGAAGGCGCTAAAGATGAACTCCATAATGTATGTGGATTTTCTCAAACAGCACTTCCTGCCATGGTTCAAGAAGAAGAACCGTGTATTTCACAGCAAGATCATTTTTCTGCATGATAATGCACCATCTCATGCTGCACATAAAACATCTGCATCTCTGGCTGATATGGGCATAAAAGGGGACAAACTTATGGTGTGACCCCCATGCTCCCCTGACCTCTACCCCATTCAGAACCTTTGGAGCATCATTAAAAGCAGTGTCTATGATGGCGGGAGGCAGTTCACATCTAAGCAACAGCTCTGGGAGGGTATTCTGTCCTCATGCAAAACAATTGAAGCAGAAACCATCCAAAACCTGACAAATTCAATGGACGAGAGAGTTCAGAAGCTCCTTTCGAACAAGGGGTCCTATATGAAAATGTAACATCACCTAGAATAAAGTTTTGAGTTGAAAACTGTTTGATTTCAGTTTCTAACAACCTGCTAATGCTTATAATTTCAAAAATGACCATTTTTTTGGTCTTTATTAAAATGAAAAGGTTGATCGAAAAGTTTGGGGGATCTAAGAGTGTGGCAACCCAGTAGTCATGATTACTTCGAATTCTGACAATATGAGGGTCATGCTGCAGGTAGTGCAGCAAGAAGGCACTTATGTGCCTTGCGCATCTCGGAGCCCCAAAATTATTTTCCGGGCTAGATGCAGCTAAAAATTATTTTTAATTTTAAATCTGGTGAAGCTTTAGTATAGATGGCCTAATAGGATCAGTGCTGCACACTGCTACAAAGCCCAAATTATTTTCCAGTCAAGATACAGATAAACATGATTAGTAATTTGAAAGCTTAAAACGGTTGGTAGGGTGATTTTAACCAATCATCAAGCTTTTACTCTCCCCAGGATGACACAGGGGTAGAAAAGTCGTTTCGGATCCATGATTTGTTCATCTTTATGAACGTGAGTCTGTCTACATTATCAGTGGAGAGCCGCGTGCGCTTATCTGTCAGCACACCACCAGCAGCGCTGAACACACGTTCAGACAGAACGCTGGCTGCGGGGCATGACAAGATCTCCAAGGCGTAAGTGGCTAGCTCCGGCCATTTATCCAGATTGGAAGCCCAAAAAGAGCAAGGGTCCAGTGACACAGTCGTGGCTTCAATGTTTACTTGGAGATACTCCTGTACCATCGTCTCTAGGCGTTGACTATGTGTCAGACTTCTTGTCTCCTGTGGCCTTGCAAAGGATGGGCTAAAAAAGTGGTGAAATGATTCCGCAAAATTGATGTTACCAGCAGATACTGTGGTTCTGTTACGGTTTGAGTGCTGAACACTTGACGGTCCCACGGTTGGCAAGTTGGAACTGTGAGATTCACTACGTGCACCACTGGTATTTTGTGGAAAAGCACATGTAAGATTCTGCAACAGTCTCTGCTGATACTCCTGCATGCGTGCATCCCTTTCTATGGCAGGAATAATTTCTGCAAATTTACTTTTGTACCGGGGATCTAACAGTGTGGCAACCCAGTAGTCAGGATTATTTCTAATTCTCACAATTCGAGGGTCATGCTGCAGGTAGTGCAGCAAGAAGGCACTCATGTGTGTTGCGCATCCAGGAGCACCAAGTCCCTGTTGTGTTGGTGGCGAGGTAACAATCATGCTTCCTTCCTCTGTCCTCTCCCCCCAACCTCGCACAACAGAAATGTGATCAAGGTCTCCCTCATCTGATGAGTCTTCCATCAGTTCGTCCTCCACTTCTTCCTGGGCTCCTGCACCTTCCTCACTAGTTTGGCTGCTACCATGCGCCCTGGTAAAACCATCTCCCCCACCCTCACATGCCTGCCGCCTTGGTGCTGCCGACCGTCTGGACCTTGCAGATGTTAGCCCTTCCGCATACAACTCCTCCTCCTCTACTTCCTCCACCTCCTCTTGTGCCACCACCTGACTCCGAATTCTGTTTAACATGTGCTCCAGCATGTAAATCACCGGAATAGTCATGCTGATAATGGCATCGTCAGCACTAAACATCTTCGTCGCCATTTCAAAACTGTGCAGAAGGGTGCATAGGTCCCTGATCTGAGACCACTCCTCCAGCGTGATTTGCCCCACCTCTGAATCTCGTTGGCCCAGGCTATACGTCAGAACGTATTGCACCAGGGCTTGTCGGTGCTGCCACAGTCTCTGCAACATGTGCAGAGTTGAATTCCACCGGGTAGGCACATCGCATTTTAGCCGGTGAAGTGGCAGGCCCAACGACTTCTGTAGAGATGTAAGTCGCTGAGCTGCGGGATGCGAACGGCGGAAGTGAGCACACAGCGACCGTGCCCTCTGCAGAAGGCCATCTAGTCTGGGATAGTGGGCTAAAAATTGCTGGACAACCAGGTTCAACACGTGAGCCATACAAGGCACGTGTGTGACATTGCCCCGGCGAAGGGCCGCACCCAGGTTTGCAGCATTGTCGCACACGGCCTTCCCTGGTTTCAGTTCCAGTGGAGACAACCATTCATGAAATTGGTTCTCCAGAGCTGACCACAACTCCTCAGCTGTGTGACTCACATTTCCCAGACATTTCAATGTAAAAACCGCCTGATGACGTTGAGCCCTACTGCCAGCATAGTAAGGAGGTGTGCAGGATCCCTTCTGCGCAGTTAGAAAGCTTGTGGCATGACCAGACAGGCTTTGGGTGCAGGTGGAAGACCGAGAGGAGGTTGAGGAGGCAGAAGCAGTGGAGGAACTTTGACATAAAGAGGATTGACGCACAACTCGTGGGGACGGCAAGACTTGGACAGCAGCCCCTTGTCCTGCTGTCACCATAGTTACCCAGTGCCCAGTCAGCGACATGTAACGCCCCTGTCCATGCCTACTCGTCCAAGTGTCTGTGGTGAAATGCACCCTGTCACACACAGAGTTTCTCAAAGAAGCGGTGATGTTGTGTGCGACATGCTGGTGGAGCGCAGGCACACCTTTCTTTGAGAAGTAGTGCCGACTGGGCATCTGGTACTGGGGCACTGCGACGGACATAAGGTCTCGAAAATCCTCTGTGTCCACCAGGCGGAAAGGCAGCATTTCTGTAGCCAAGAGCTTGCAGATGGTGAAATTCAACCTCTTAGCTTTCTCATGGCTAGGAGGAAATGGTCTTTTACTTGTCCACATCTGAGGGACCGAGGGCTGGCTATTGTGCTTAGACGGGGTTGATAAGGGTGTCCCTGGCAAACTGCCGGTCTGTGAGGAAGATGCAGGCGGACATGTTAGGTTGCCTTGATCCAAAGGTGGTGCTATCGATGTCGGACAGCGCTCAACACCAGCTGGTGTTACCACCTCCAAAGAAAATGATGACCTGCCAATCACGCTGGCTGTTGCGGGTAAAGAGGTGGCAGGTCTGCGCCCCAAAACAGGTGTGACTGCTGTCCCCCCAGTCACAGAGGATGAAGAGGCCGCGGATGCACAAGATATGGCAGACGGTGATTGGCCCGGCCGGCTAGGCCGCATTGTAGCACACTGAGCTTCCCACTGCAACTTATGCTTCATGTCCATGTGCCGGTTCATGCATGAAGTACTCAAGCTATGTATTTTTTGGCCTCTACTTAGCTTTTGCTGACAAATGTTACAGATAACACGAGTTGGGTCATCTTTATCGATCTGAAAAAATGCCCAGGCTATGCAAGGCTTAGCACCCATGCGACCTGAAGAGCCACCACGACTTGTGGTGAGAGGCAGAGTTGTGTTTGAGGATGCAGTTGTTGACGTACTTCCAGTACTACGTCTCTGTCCAGGAAGGCGCAACCTGACCTCGTCGTCACTAGCATCTTCCTCCACCTCCTCTGCTGACCTCATCTCTTGGCTGACTGTGGGTTGACAGTAAGTGGGATCTCCGACCTCATCATCATCACCCTGTGCGTTATCACACCCGTCGTCCTCAGAGCCAACCTGTTCCTGCCCTGACAAAAAACTAAAGTTGTCGCTACAATCAGGTATTTGAGTCTTATCATCGTCTTCCTCATTGTCTCCACCAACAGGAGTTACAGTTTGGGAATGAGGGTCTACATTATGGTCAGAACCTTCTGCGTCTGGTCCTGGATCCGACTCATAAAGATTCTGGGCATCAGTGCAGATCATTTCCTCGTCTGGATTCACAGAAGCGCTGGAGTCGACCTCTGATTCCCAGGCTATAGTATGAGTAAACAGCTCTGCAGACTCAACCATCTGTTCTACCTCATACTCAGATGGGCAGCTGGATATTTGGGAGCTGTGAGGAAGCAAGTGCGATTTGGGTGACACCTTTGAGGACTGGAGTATTTGTGATGTTGAAGTTGATGTGGAGGAGAGCCCACTTAAAGGAGCACTTGATATCCGTTGAAGCACCTGCTGTTTTTGTGCCTCATCTGGAATTTGTAGCGATTGGCGTGGCCGTAAGAAAGGGATCTTATCACATTGTCCGCTAAAAGAAGTAGACATTTTAGTTTGGCTGGAAGATGGTCTTTCTTCTGCAGATGTTACTGTTGCTTTAACACCTACCCCACGGACACAACCTTTTTTCCCCTTCCCAACACGCCTATTCCCCTTTCCACCAGCAGCAGGCCTTTTCCCCTCATTTTGGTGGTTAAATAATTCACAACTCTGGAGTTGTTTGCACAAAAAAACAATGGATGGTAACCGAGCAGAGCTGAGTGGCCAAACTGTGGTATTAGGCCAAAACTATTGGCTGGGTTAGATGCAGAAAAAAATTATTTTGAATTTGCAACCTGATGGAGGTCAGTATAGATGGACTAATACAAATAGTCCCACACACTGCTAGAAGCCCAAATATTTTTTCAGAGGTACTGTAGATGCAGATAAAAATTATTTTTAATTTGCAACCTGATGGAGGTCAGTATAGATGGACTAATAGACCAAGTCCCACACACTGCTAGAAGCCCAAATATTTTTTCAGAGCTAGATGCAGAAAAAAATTATTTTTAATTTGCAACCTGATGGAGGTCAGTATAGATGGACTAATAGACCAAGTCCCACACACCGCTAGAAGCCCAACTATTTTTTCAGAGCTAGATGCAGAAAAAAATTATATTCAATTTGCAACCTGCTGGAGGTCAGTATAGAAGGACTAATAGAACAAGTCCCACACACTGCTAGAAGCCCAAATATTTTTTCAGAGCTAAATGAAGAAAAAAATTATTTTTAATTTGCAACCTGATGGAGGTCAGTATAGATGGACTAATAGACCAAGTCCCACACACTGCTAGAAGCCCAAATATTTTTTCAGAGCTAGATGCAGAAAAAAATTATTTTTAATTTGCAACCTGATGGAGGTCAGTATAGATGGACTAATAGACCAAGTCCCACACACCGCTAGAAGCCCAAATATTTTTTCAGAGCTAGATGCAGAAAAAAATTATTTTTAATTTGCAACCTGATGGAGGTCAGTATAGATGGACTAATAGACCAAGTCCCACACACTGCTAGAAGCCCAACTATTTTTTCAGAGCTAGATGCAGAAAAAAATTATTTTTAATTTGCAACCTGATGGAGGTCAGTATAGATGGACTAATAGACCAAGTCCCACACACCGCTAGAAGCCCAAATATTTTTTCAGAGCTAGATGCAGAAAAAAATTATTTTTAATTTGCAACCTGATGGAGGTCAGTATAGATGGACTAATAGACCAAGTCCCACACACCGCTAGAAGCCCAAATATTTTTTCAGAGCTAGATGCAGAAAAAAATTATTTTTAATTTGCAACCTGATGGAGGTCAGTATAGATGGACTAATAGACCAAGTCCCACACACCGCTAGAAGCCCAACTATTTTTTCAGAGCTAGATGCAGAAAAAAATTATATTCAATTTGCAACCTGCTGGAGGTCAGTATAGAAGGACTAATAGAACAAGTCCCACACACTGCTAGAAGCCCAAATATTTTTTCAGAGCTAAATGAAGAAAAAAATTATTTTTAATTTGCAACCTGATGGAGGTCAGTATAGATGGACTAATAGACCAAGTCCCACACACTGCTAGAAGCCCAAATATTTTTTAAGAGCTAGATGCAGAAAAAAATTATTTTTAATTTGCAACCTGATGGAGGTCAGTATAGATGGACTAATAGACCAAGTCCCACACACTGCTAGAAGCCCAAATATTTTTTCAGAGCTAGATGCAGAAAAAAATTATTTTTAATTTGCAACCTGATGGAGGTCAGTATAGATGGACTAATAGACCAAGTCCCACACACTGCTAGAAGCCCAAATATTTTTTCAGAGCTAGATGCAGAAAAAAATTATTTTTAATTTGCAACCTGATGGAGGTCAGTATAGATGGACTAATAGACCAAGTCCCACACACCGCTAGAAGCCCAACTATTTTTTCAGAGCTAGATGCAGAAAAAAATTATATTCAATTTGCAACCTGCTGGAGGTCAGTATAGAAGGACTAATAGAACAAGTCCCACACACTGCTAGAAGCCCAAATATTTTTTCAGAGCTAAATGAAGAAAAAAATTATTTTTAATTTGCAACCTGATGGAGGTCAGTATAGATGGACTAATAGACCAAGTCCCACACACTGCTAGAAGCCCAAATATTTTTTCAGAGCTAGATGCAGAAAAAAATTATATTCAGTTTGCAACCTGATGGAGGTCAGTATAGATGGACTAATAGAATGATGCTATGCCCAAATGATTTTACTTCACTAGGTGCAGTAAAAAAATTGGTATTCTATACACAGGTGTTATATCTTGCAACACAGATAGGCTACTCCACTGACTAACACACTCTGCAATAGGCCAAAAAGGATTAGCTTTGCTAGACTCAGCCAAATGCTGTGAAAAAAACTTGCACAGCACTGGCACAGACCTGCCTGGCAAAAACTGATAGGAACTCATGTAACCTAGTCCTGAAAAGGACTCCAATTACAATTAGTCTTTACTCCCACAACCTATCTATTTAAGAGCACAGACCTCCCTGATAAAAGTCGTAGGAAATGCTGTAACCTAGTCCTTAAAAGGACTGCAATCACAACTATTCCCTACTCCCAAGCTATCTGTATATTTGTGGAAAATTGGCTTGAAATTAACAAGGTATAGGGCACACAGCAACAGCGGTGCCGTCTAACACGCAGCTGCAGCAGTGAGAAAATGGTGGCGACGGGGAAAATGGCTTGGTCTTATAGGGCAAGGACATGTGACATACACTGCCAATGACACATGCCCTTGCTTGTGTGAAAAAAAGCACTTCGCTCCGTGTGTGCGCTGCTGATAGGCTGACAGATTGCACCTCCCCACTGCAAATGCGGGAAAGAGAAAAAAAAATGGAGATCTTCATTGTTCCTGCAGAGATCCATCCCCTGCTCCTCCCCCCACCCCGCTGTACACTCAAACTGCGTATTAACATTAATTTTCATCATTACTGAGAAAAAATCCAGTTATGATTTTGGTGCACGAACAGTTATCGAACATAACCTCGAACAGCCGAATTTTTCTCAAATTGTTCGTGTTCGCCGAACGGCTCGAACACCGCCCAAAACAGCTCGAATTTGAGATTGGCGAACAGTTTGAGTAGAACAACGCTCATCTCTAATTGTGAGCAGAGAACGTTTCAGAAGACAGAGAAGCAGGATGGTGATGCTAATTATGACGTCATCTCCGCTCACCATCTTGGTGGAGTCCTCAAAGTTTTGGAGGATGGTACATATGTCTGACATCCAAGTCCACTCCTGAGATCTTATGTGTGGAGTCTGAACTGAATACAGATGGCCTTGTTGATGCTGGTACTCAACAACTGCCCTCTTCTGCTCAGAAATACTTCCCAACATCTGCAGTGTAGAGTTCCAACACGTGGGGACATCACACATCAGTCTGTGAGCTGGAAGCTGCAAATGCTACTGAAACACGGCAAGAGAGGCGAAAGCTGTAGGTGACTTTGTAAAATGGGCGCACAGGCGGCATACTTTAACAAGCAGATTCAGCAGTTCCGGGTAGGATTTGAGAAATCACTGAACCACGAAGTTAAGCACATGTCGCAGGCATGGTACGTATGTGAGCTCGCCTCAAAGCAGCCACCAGGTTCCGGCCATTGTCACACACGACCATGCCTGGCTGTAGGTTTAGTGGTGTGAGCCACAGATCTGCCTGCTCTTTCAGAGCTGTCCACAACTCTTCAGCATTGTGCGGTTTGTCACCTAAGCATATTAGCTTCAACAAAGCCTGTTGTCACTTGGCCGAGGCAGTGCTGCAGTGCTTCCAGCTTGTGACTGATGTGGTAATTTCGGAAATGGAGGCTGAAGAGGAGGAGGCTTAGGAGGATGAGGTGTAGGAGCTGTAGAATGTGAGCGCAACCCTGATTAACCTAGGGCCTGCGATCCTTGGAGTCGGGAGGACGTGTTCCATCCCAAGGTCCGACTGGGTCCCGGCTTCTACTATGTTAACCCAGGTTAACATAGGTGTAGGGCAGGAGGCATCTTCGTATGCATCATGGACAGGGGATTGGCTTGCATGCACAACAGCGGAAGAAGCAGTGGTGTCACCCGCAGACACTGCTCTTGGACCCTGGGGTTCGGCCCACAAAGTCAGGTGCTTTGCTGCCATGTGCCTGATCATGCTGGTGGTGGTAAGGCTGATCGTTTTGCCACCCCTGCTGATCCTGGCCTGGCAAGTGGTGCAAATGGCCTTTTTGGGGTTATTGGCAGAGTCTTTACAAAACAACCAGACTCGGGAAGACCTAACAGTTGTATTGGCAACTTGCTTCGTGTTTGTATAAAGGGGAACGGTTTCCTGCCTTCTTTCTCTAGACACCACAATGCTTCTTCCTGCCTGTTGGGGTGCTCTGCCTCCCTCCCCCTGTGTGCTGCTCTCCTCGCTCTGCATATGCTCCTGCCTTATTGGGTCAGTTACTATATCATCCACCATCTTGTCTTCCTCTTCCGCACTCTGGTCCCCCCCCTGACTTTCTGGCAAATGTTTATCATCGTCCACCTCTTGTGACACTTTCCCTTCATCGCTATTGTGTGACCGTGGCTGCTCAAATATTTGGGCATCGCTACATGCGATCTCCGCTTGCCCCGCTTCAAGTGGCCCGGCTAGAGGCCCGAATCTATAAATGGAAAAGAGAACAGCTCTTTGGAGTGTCCAAGTGTGGGATCAGTTGTCTCTGGGCACTCGGCATGGTGGGAGGAAGTAGGTTCAGGGTGATGAATATGCGGTCCAGACTCACAGCTACTGAGACTTGACCGTGTGGAAGACAAGGTGGTGGCGGCTAAGTGACTGGAAGCATTATCTGCTATCCAACCAATAACCTTTTCACACTGCTCTGTGTTCAATAGTGGTGTTCTGCGGTCCCCTGTTAATTGGGAAAGGAAGGTCGAGCGAGAAGATGTGGATGTTTGTTGTGGTACAATTTCAGCTTGCCCACGGCCTCAGCCTCTGCATGCACCATGACCATCACGTTCAGTTTCCCGTCCCTTGCCACGTGCCTTGCCCATTTTAAATGGAGGACAATATCTTCCATGCTCACTACAAATAACTGAATTTGGAGCAAACTTATATGTGATCCGTATGACGGACAAACCAAAGTTTTAAATACCTGGCCTGTAGGTAACTATTTTGAACAGCAAACTGGTGTCAATTGCTTCACTGACACACTGAAACAAATTTTTAATGGAGGCCAGAAATGGCAGTATTTTCAGCATGATTATATGTGATCAGTGTGATGGACAAACCACAGTTTTAAATAGCTGGATTTTTAGTGCTGTAGTATGGAAAGGACCTGGCTGTATTCTGCAGTGTCAATAAGCAAATGGCGCAGAAAAACTGTGTTCGCTGGATTTTTAAGCAAATAACGAGGATTAAGATCCAAAAAAAAAAAATTCCTGGCCTCTGAGACCTGGGCCTATTTCTAGAAATATCTAACAACAGTAGCAGACAAAACTGGAATGGAGCCTCTTATGCTATATGCACTGCAGTCTTCTATATACCCTGCCTGCCTGCCTGATATCTCTGTAGATGGATTAGTCCTCAGAAGGACTTTTATTTGAGATGGATATGTGTCTCTAATATAGTTTGGTACACCTACACTAACTAGAGACAAGCAAATCTCTCCCTAGCTCAGCATCACCTCTCGTTACACTGTCTGATTCCGGAATGACTGTGACGAGCATGGTGGTGCCAGGTCTGATATAGACCTTATGACGCTGTGTGGCCAGCCAATCACTGTAATGCCACAACCAACATGGCTACGGCATTACAGTGAGTGGCATGCAATCCCTGCATTATCCTTCGCTCTGTAAAGAGCGTCAAACATGCAGGGAGGGGACCCGAGCTCCCGCCGAGCATCCCTGGTGATACTCCTCGGCGAGCGCCGAGCATCTCGAGCTGTGAGATGCTCAGACGAGCACTGAGCAGTAGCAAGCATGCCCGCTCATCACTAGTGGTGTGTGATCTGTATCTCACAGAAGGCAAAAGAACAGAATTCAGGTCAGGAGGAAAGTTAAACACAGGTCATATAGACTCCCTGAGCTAATAGTGTGGAGGATTATCGGGCAGAAAGATAAGGACTGGAAGGAATCATGTCATAGGGATCTTCCCCCTCATCAAACCCTCCCCCCTCCTTCTCCATGCAGGATAAAGAATGCTGTGTACTATTGAAGGAAAAGCCTGTGGTTTTGTATGCATAGAAGTGTGCTGCTAAGAGATCTAATCAGTGCTGAATTATGCTACTGAAGAGCCTGATGTTACTGTGCCTGCTTCATTAAACTGTCCTGTAATAAGATTGTTGCTGTAATATCCTTGAATTGCAATGGCCGTGCTTCAGATTAAATTCCACGGTTAAACTGTTGAAAAAGACTCTTGTCAGATGTGTCTGGTCAGCAACTGAATCTATTGTGTGCCTGAGAAAAGCTGTAGCCTATGGTTGCCCTGAGTAACGGTTCGACCAGGATTCTAACGAATTCATGAAACCCGTCTCACCCTATCTGAACCTAGTGGCGTGTGTGTAACATTGGTGGCCCGTATGGGGAATCCTGCGCAGGAATTAGTGTGTAGAGGGAGAAGAGTAAAAGTATCTGGAAAAACACAGCAGCACAGCACCTCTACTCAAGTCTGCTACACCAGTTAAAGGGGACCAGCCCTAAATAAAATTCACTAGCAACAATGGATGTGGTAATACAAATGGACAGAATTAGTGAGCTGTTTCTTCAGTTAACCTGTGAAGAATTGAGAACAGCAGCAGAACATATAAAGATGTCAGAAGAACAGATTTCCAAAGCCCACAAAAGCAGGCAACTGTTAGCTGCCATTAATGGAAAAATGGATGAGTTGGGGGAAAAAGAAGCTGAAGACGTCATGGGGATGTTTCTCCAGGAGCTAACACAGTTTCTAACCAGGTTGAAGTAGGAGGATGGAGGGGCGGAACCAATTACCAAAAGCGGAAATCTCCGTCCGCAGACAGAACTACAGGAATTGAAAGAACAATTCAAAGCCCTTTCAACAGCCCTGCAGGAATTGACCAAAACCAGCCAGCAACTGTTAGAAGTAACACAAGCACAGGAGACAGGAAGTGTTGTGCTCCAGAATCATCCAGCTATTAGAGGGGTTAACACAGTCACAGGAGACAGGTCTCCAGATAATTAAACATTCCGACAGACTTGCCATTTGCAACTAAAAACCCTAAATTTGATCTCTTTGACTTATCATTAGGAGGCATCACCCCTTACACCTCATGAACAAATATCTTGCTGTAACATATCTTTAATGTCGTGCATTTTGTCTTATCAATTCATTTGTAATATTGCCTAAAGAAGGAGCCCTTGTGCTCTGAAAGCTTGCATATATTATATACAGTACAGACCAAAAGTTTGGACACACCTTCTCATTTAAAGATTTTTCTGTATTTTCATGACTATGAAAATTGTACATTCACACTGAAGACATCAAAACTATGAATTAACACGTGGATTTATATAGTTAACAAAAAAGTGTGAAACAACTGAAAATATGTCTTATATTCTAGGTTCTTCAAAGTAGCCACCTTTTGCTTTGATGACTGCTTTGCACACTCTTGGCATTCTCTTGATGAGCTTCAAGAGGTAGTCACCGGAAATGGTTTTCACTTCACAGGTGTGCCCTGTCAGGTTTAATAAGTGGGATTTCTTGCCTTATAAATGGGGTTGGGACCATCAGTTGTGTTGTGCAGAAGTCAAGTGGATACACAGCTGATAGTCCTACTGAATAGACTGTTAGAATTTGTATTATTGCAAGAAAAAAGCAGCTAAGTAAAGAAAAACGAGTGGCCATCATTACTTTAAGAAATGAAGGTCAGTCAGTCCGAAAAATTGGGCAAACTTTGAAAGTGTCCCCAAGTGCAGTTGCAGAAACCATCAAGCGCTACAAAGAAACTGGCTCACATGAGGACCGCCTCAGGAAAGGAAGACCAAGAGACACCTCTGCTTCTGAGGATAAGTTTATCCAAGTCACCAGCCTCAGAAATCGCAGGTTAACAGCAGCTCAGATTAGAGACCAGGTCAATGCCACACAGAGTTATAGCAGCAGACACATCTCTTCAACAACTGTTAAGAGGAGACTTTGTGCAGCAGGCCTTCATGGTAAAAAAGCTGCTAGGAAACCACTGCTAAGGACAGGCAACAAGCAGAAGAGACTTGTTTGGGCTAAAGAACACAAGGAATGGACATTAGACCAGTGGAAATCTGTGCTTTGGTCTGATGAGTCCAAATTTGAGATCTTTGGTTCCAACCCCACCGTGTCTTTGTGCGACGCAGAACGGGTGAACGGATGGACTCTACATGCCTGGTTCCCACCGTGAAGCATGGAGGAGGAGGTGTGATGGTGTGGGGGTGCTTTGCTGGTGACACTGTTGGGGATTTATTCAAAATTGAAGGCATACTGAACCAGCATGGCTACCACAGCATCTTGCAGTGGCATGCTATTCCATCCGGTTTGCGTTTAGTTGGACCATCATTTATTTTTCAACAGACAATGACCCCAAACACACCACCAGGATGCGTAAGGGCTATTTGACCAAGATGGAGAGTGATGGGGTGCTATGCCAGATGACCTGGCCTCCGCAGAGTGAAGGCAAAAGGGCCAACAAGTGCTAAGCATCTCTGGGAACTCCTTCAAGATTGTTGGAAGACCATTTCCGGTGACTAGCTCTTGAAGCTCATTAAGAGAATGCCAAGAGTGTGCAAAGCAGTCATCAAAGCAAAAGGTGGCTACTTTGAAGATCCTAGAATATAAGACATATTTTCAGTTGTTTCACACTTTTTTGTTAAGTCTATAATTCCACATGTGTTAATTCATAGTTTTCATGCCTTCAGTGTGAATGTACAATTTTCATAGTCAAGAAAATACTGAAAAATCTTTAAATGAGAAGGTGTGTCCAAACTTTTGGTCTGTACTGTATATAGATATATATATCTCTTTTTTTTTTCTGGTTAGCCAATAAAGGTATCAATCCGAGAATATTTTTGTCATTTTTGGCCATGATAAAGGTATATAATGGCTGAAACATTTCTTGATTCATCTACCTCATTTGTAACTAAAAAAAACCTACAAAAAGCAAAATGAACATAAACCCTGCTGTAAATTATTAAAAAGCAAAAGTGCATTTAAATAAAATAAGGTTCTTACTAATACTGTTTTTGATCAAAAATAGTATGAAAGCTATCCCACCACGACAAGGTGAACCCATTCGGGATAGTCCTACTCTGTCCAATATTAAAAACCTTGCCATATGTCAAAGTGTACCTTTGTGTGAATAAGAGCAGACAAAGGACCGGGTCGAATAAAAGTTCATATTTTATCCCTATGAGAAGTTTTCTGGTGCCTAGGATTTCCTTGGATTTTTGAATGTGGCAATACCCTATATATGGTTGTACAGTACTGATTGGCCACCCAGCGAGACTCCGAGGGGTAGAAGTGCTTTTTGACTATTGGAGAACAAATTTTCATGGAACTGTTTGTAGACTACATATACAGGGCTCCTAAGTGCCAGAAGAGCAGAATCTCCACTCAAGTGACCCCATTTTGGAAATTACACCCCTCTGCTAATTTATTTACAGTTGTAGTGACGATTTTGATTCCATATGTGTTTGAGGCTGCGTGCCCACTATGCGTTTTTCAACCATTTTTGCCACGGAATTTCAGCAGCGAAAATGCTTAAAAAATGCTTGGTAATGCGTGCCCCATGGTCCCCAATGATAATCCGCATGTGCTGTGCACATGTTGTGGAAATTTCCTCTGCGGATTATCATTGCCGAAAAATACGCAGATTGTCCATTAATTTTGCGGACACGCAGCATAATTGCTGCCACTGACTTCCATTGAATCGCTTAATATCCGCATGACTACATGTGCACATGCGGATATTAAGCGATTCAATGTGCGGATGGTACCCGGGTCTGGAGAAGAGGAGACTCTCCTTCAGACTCGGGTACTATAGTATCTGTTAAAACAAGAATTTAAAATAAAAAATAAACATCATACTTACCTTCCGATGTCCCCCGGTCATCGGTACAATGTGTCTGGTCTCTTGTATGGCTCACGATGGTCTAAAAGGACCTGCGGTGATATAATTTAGTCATGTGACAGGTCACGTGACTGCTGACGTCGGCGGTTGCGTGACCCGTCACATGACTAAATTACTATAGAAAAAAATCGCTGCACTACCGTATACTGGTGCACAAGTAGGGGCCGAACCCGCTGATATATAGAAAAGAGCCTCGGCACTCAAATATTCAAAGCGGTGAAATTTATTTGCAGTCCATACACATACAAAAACGTTTCGGTCATAGCGACCTTCATCAGTTTAACTGCAAAGATGTAAAACAGTGTAACTATATTGTTATAACAGTTTATACATATATACAATGTTACATATAACCTTGATTCAGGGAATGTAACGTGGGAGGGGAGACAAGACAAGGATAAGACAACTGGAGAGAGAGGGTGGGGGAGGGGAAAGGGCCTGAAGGGGAGAGCGGATGACTATCAGTACCAACATAGAAATAAAGTATGGGGACCTACCAATAGTAGTGTATAGTAGGATTTGCAAAAAGATAAGTCAAACTGGGACCAATACGATGGGGACCACCTGAGGATATAGATAAAGGTGAGCACACACTGTCTAGTCCCCATAATGGAGGGAAGGGAGGGACCAAATATGCTCAGAGGATTACCTTATATAGAGGGACTGGATGCAGACCTGAAAGGCTCCACAACGCGGTATCCACCGCTCGTTGTTGTGGCCTGTAATGGGAAGGGGTCCTTTATATACGGGGGCGACTATCCCCTGATCAACCGCAGAGAGCGGAGACAGGAAGTGAGGAACAGGAAATGGGGTGACGTCACCAGAAGTGAGGTTTAACTCGGACGCTTGCGTTCCAACGCTACAGTGTTTGCGTTCCAGCATACAGGAAGGGGTAGGCGGCGCTCTGGAGATGCGAACAGGGTACGAGGAAGGAGGAGAAGAGGCAGAGGAGAGGACCAGGAAAGAAACATCTGCAAATACAAAAGATAAAAGTCAGCATAACCAAGTTACATACATAGGTTATCAAATCACATACAAGGCAGTATGATGTCTAGGGCTTGGTTGATTTTAGAATATGAGAACATGAAGCTATTATGGTTTCAACAAGATGGACATAATAATTAGACCGAATCATTAAATGTATCATCACTCAAAGCGGCACAGTAATCAGTATACATAATATAATACATCCTTCTATAAGTGTACATACATATGTGCTTAATAAATACATTTATAACCATAAATCTGAGGTGCTGGGGCTCTACTAGGAGGTGCATTAAGCCCCTATGTCCTTCAACACCACACTTCTGTTTAAGTGAAAGCGAGGAGATCGTAATCCCTGTTAAGTCCTTTAGGGGAAAGGGATTCAAGTTTGTGGATCCAATAAGCTTCCCTCTGTTTGAGAAGGTGGATCCGATCACCTCCACGTCGTGGCTGTTGGACCTGTTCCAGAACCTGAAACCTCAGTTGGGAAATATTGTGTCCATTGTTGATAAAGTGGTGGGGAATGGGTAGTAGTAGATTTTTACAGCGTATCGTGGATTTGTGTTTTGACATTCTTTCCCTGATGGGTTGTGTGGTCTCTCCTATGTAAATCATGCCACATGGGCATTTAATCAGGTATACCACATAGGAGCTTTCACAAGTATAGTAGCCCTTGATAGCGTATTGCTTGCCCGTCTGAGGATGATAGACTATACTGCCTTTCATGACGTTGCTACATTGTCTACACTGGAGACATGGGAAAGTTCCCATTTTGGGATTCTGGAGAAATTTCTGACTATGTCCCCGTTTAGTGCTGCCAATGTCTGCTCGCACTAGGGAGTCCCTCAGATTACGGGCCCGCTTGAAACATGGCATGAATGGTTTCTGGAAGCTGGTGATAGAAGGATAAGCAGTGCCTAGGATGTTTCAGTGTTTGCAGATTATTTTGTGGAGAGTATAGGCAAATGGGTGGTAGGTGTGAATGAAAGGGATGCGCTCAGAATTATCGGAGCGGTGTCCATTTCGACCCGTATGTTGAGGCTGTAAGGTGGATGGAGGGTAGCCTCTTGCTATGAATTTAGAGCCCATCTCTTGCAACCTTTGTTGTCGAATGACGGGGTCTGACACTATTCTTTCAACCCTCTTAAACTGTGATTGAGGAATGGATTTTTTGATATGTGTTGGGTGGTTACTCGAATAATGTAGCAGTCCGTTACGGTCGGAAGATTTAGAGAACAGATCAGTAGTGAGCAGTCCATTATCGTCTTTGATGACCAACGTGTCCAGGAAGCTCACTCTCTGAAGGTCATACGTCATGGTGAAACCCAAGTCTGGCCAAGCAGAGTTGAGGTGGTTATAGAAGGTATCAAGTGTTTCTAGGTGACGTGGAGGTGATCGGATCCACCTTCTCAAACAGAGGGAAGCTTATTGGATCCACAAACTTGAATCCCTTTCCCCTAAAGGACTTAACAGGGATTACGATCTCCTCGCTTTCACTTAAACAGAAGTGTGGTGTTGAAGGACATAGGGGCTTCATGCACCTCCTAGTAGAGCCCCAGCACCTCAGATTTATGGTTATAAATGAATTTATTAAGCACATATGTATGTACACTTATAGAAGGATGTATTATATTATGTATACTGATTACTGTGCCGCTTTGAGTGATGATACATTTAATGATTCGGTCTAATTATTATGTCCATCTTGTTGACACCATAATAGCTTCATGTTCTCATATTCTAAAATCAACCAAGCCCTAGACATCATACTGCCTTGTATGTGATTTGATAACCTATGTATATAACTTGGTTATGCTGACTTTTATCTTTTGTATTTGCAGATGTTTCTTTCCTGGTCCTCTCCTCTGCCTCTTCTCCTCCTTCCTCGTACCCTGTTCGCATCTCCAGAGCGCCGCCTACCCCTTCCTGTATGCTGGAACGCAAACACTGTAGCGTTGGAACGCAAGCGTCCGAGTTAAACGTCACTTCTGGTGACGTCACCCCACTTCCTGTTCCTCACTTCCTGTCTCCGCTCTCTGCGGTTGATCAGGGGATAGTCGCCCCCCTATATAAAGGACCCCTTCCCATTACAGGCCACAACAACGAGCGGTGGATACCGCGTTGTGGAGCCTTTCAGGTCTGCATCCAGTCCCTCTATATAAGGTAATCCTCTGAGCATATTTGGTCCCTCCCTTCCCTCTATTATGGGGACTAGACAGTGTGTGCTCACCTTTATCTATATCCTCAGGTGGTCCCCATCGTATTGGTCCCAGTTTGACTTATCTTTTTGCAAATCCTACTATACACTACTATTGGTAGGTCCCCATACTTTATTTCTATGTTGGTACTGATAGTCATCCGCTCTCCCCTTCAGGCCCTTTCCCCTCCCCACCCTCTCTCTCCAGTTGTCTTATCCTTGTCTTGTCTCCCCTCCCACGTTACATTCCCTGAATCAAGGTTATATGTAACATTGTATATATGTATAAACTGTTATAACAATATAGTTACACTGTTTTACATCTTTGCAGTTAAACTGATGAAGGTCGCTATGACCGAAACGTTTTTGTATGTGTATGGACTGAAATAAATTTCACCGCTTTGAATATTTGAGTGCCGAGGCTCTTTTCTATATATCAGCGGGTTCGGCCCCTACTTGTGCACCAGTATACGGTAGTGCAGCGATTTTTTTCTATATTGATTGAATTCCGGTCCGCTTGCACACTGTCGGGAGATGTCATCCTCCACTTTCTCTTATAACGCGGATGAAGCCACATCTATTTTGGCACAGAGTACCATACCAAGTGATTTTTTGAGGGCACCTCCAGGTGAGACAAGGGGACACGACTTGGAAAAAGAACAGTGACATCTCATCAACTTGGAATTGCACTGCGCCACGCTAACGGAGTACCTGAGGGTACACCGTATTCCAAGAGGCCTTAGAGTACCACTGAGACCCACCCTTTTCTCTGACATACCAGAATACTGCAGTAAGTTCGAACAAATCCTCAATAAGTGTTCGTTTGATTTAATGATTTTGACTGTAGAGTCTCTACATAAGGCGATTACCTCTACCAAGGACCAGATCAGGAGCATAGAAACTTAGTTAAGTACCCTGGCCAGTTCTGAAGAGTGGTCTACATTGCAAGCCAAAATAAAGATTAATATCGATCAGCATAGGCGCGACACCGAATTGAGGAAGAGGAATAAGTTTCAGAGAGACACCGAGGACTACGACCTCAATAGAGTCTATAAATGGCAAGGCAAGGGTGGCCACACCCACAGATTCACACGCTCCTCTACAGACTTTTCCTCATCAGGGTCAGAGGCAGAGAGGAGAGACCATTTCACAAACTCTTCTCATTTTTTAGGACTTCCACGGAGGCAACAAAGAAGAAGAAAACGAGGAGAGGCGGGCAACACAAGAGGCAACACAGAATTCACCAGGGTGACCCGATCCCAGACACAACCTCGTTGGTGGTAAATATCTCTTCTAAAACTCTAACCAACACCCAACTGTCAGTGTTGCAGAAGGGCTTGTCCTTTTGCCCGACAGGGAGGTATAATACCTTCCAATTAGATATGGAGCTGCAACGCTTCTACCGCACCCTGAGACTTAAAACACATTTTTCAGAGACTCAATTGCCACCTACACGGGACCTAAGCACTCCATCAACTAACCCTGACGTATTGATCACGGCTAAGAGCTTAGGTTTAGCCAATAAGAGTACTTACAGACCTCCTCATGGGTCTCATGCCCTGGAAACCTTCATTGGATTTGTCGACACAGCATTTAGGGATCTACGTTCTAGGGTTGACAAAGGGAAACTCCATTACGAGCCCAACTTATCAGCATTAGACCAACAAGCGTTGAATAGCCTAAAAGATGATAAGGATTTGGTCATAAAACCGGCAGATAAAGGGGGTGCCATAGTAATTATGGATAAGGACCAATATATCCGTGAGATAGAGCGCCAGCTGAGCGACACTACCACCTATCTTCAACTTTCACAGGACCCCACCAGTCAGTTTAGTAATCTGATTAAGACCATGGTCAACCGACATACTATAGCGGGTACCATTGACTTCAAAACTGGGGAATTTCTCAACAGGGCACATCCTATCATTCCGGCATTTTATATACTGCCCAAAATACACAAAAATCTAACAAATCCCCCTGGGCGACCTATAGTGGCTTCAACTGACTCCATCTTTTCTCCATTATCAAGATTTCTAGAGAAAATAATCACACCACTGATTCAGAGAAGCCCATCTTTCCTTTTAGACAAAGGAGCTTTCCTCAAAACACCTTCCGATTTAGGACAAGTCCCCACAACCTCTCTACTTATTTCATTTGATGTGAAGAGCCTCTACACCTCAATACCACATGACCAGGGCATTCACGCAGTGAAGACCCTCCTAGTGGAATCAGACATTGACCCTCGGATTATTGAGCTCACAATTGACCTACTCACCATAGTCCTCACTAAGAACTACTTTTTGTTTCAGGATAAATTCTATTTGCAGATCAAAGGCACCGCAATGGGTTCAAACGTAGCGCCTCCGTATGCTAATTGCTTCATGGCAGCCTTTGAGAAACTTATAGTATATACCCATCCGCTTTTCCAAATGCACTCTTTGCTCTGGAAAAGATTCATTGATGATATCTTCTGCATTTGGGATGGTCCCCTAGAAACACTTGATACCTTCTATAACCACCTCAACTCTGCTTGGCCAGACTTGGGTTTCACCATGACGTATGACCTTCAGAGAGTGAGCTTCCTGGACACGTTGGTCATCAAAGACGATAATGGACTGCTCACTACTGATCTGTTCTCTAAATCTACCGACCGTAACGGACTGCTACATTCTTCGAGTAACCACCCAACACATATCAAAAAATCCATTCCTCAATCACAGTTTAAGAGGGTTGAAAGAATAGTGTCAGACCCCGTCATTCGACAACAAAGGTTGCAAGAGATGGGCTCTAAATTCATAGCAAGAGGCTACCCTCCATCCACCTTACAGCCTCAACATACGGGTCGAAATGGACACCGCTCCGATAATTCTGAGCGCATCCCTTTCATTCACACCTACCACCCATTTGCCTATACTCTCCACAAAATAATCCGCAAACACTGGAACATCCTAGGCACTGCTTATCCTTCTATCACCAGCTTCCAGAAACCATTCATGCCATGTTTCAAGCGGGCCCGTAATCTGAGGGACTCCCTAGTGCGAGCAGACATTGGCAGCACTAAACGGGGACATAGTCAGAAATTTCTCCAGAATCCCAAAATGGGAACTTTCCCATGTCTCCAGTGTAGACAATGTAGCAACGTCATGAAAGGCAGTATAGTCTATCATCCTCAGACGGGCAAGCAATACGCTATCAAGGGCTACTATACTTGTGAAAGCTCCTATGTGGTATACCTGATTAAATGCCCATGTGGCATGATTTACATAGGAGAGACCACACAACCCATCAGGGACAGAATCTCAAAACACAAATCCACGATACGCTGTAAAAATCTACTACTACCCATTCCCCACCACTTTATCAACAATGGACACAATATTTCCCAACTGAGGTTTCAGGTTCTGGAACAAGTCCAACAGCCACGACGTGGAGGTGATCGGATCCACCTTCTCAAACAGAGGGAAGCTTATTGGATCCACAAACTTGAATCCCTTTACCCTAAAGGACTTAACAGGGATTACGATCTCCTCGCTTTCACTTAAACAGAAGTGTGGTGTTGAAGGACATAGGGGCTTCATGCACCTCCTAGTAGAGCCCCAGCACCTCAGATTTATGGTTATAAATGTATTTATTAAGCACATATGCATGTACACTTATAGAAGGATGTATTATATTATGTATACTGATTACTGTGCCGCTTTGAGTGATGATACATTTAATGATTCGGTCTAATTATTATGTCCATCTTGTTGACACCATAATAGCTTCATGTTCTCATATTCTAAAATCAACCAAGCCCTAGACATCATACTGCCTTGTATGTGATTTGATAACCTATGTATGTAACTTGGTTATGCTGACTTTTATCTTTTGTATTTGCAGATGTTTCTTTCCTGGTCCTCTCCTCTGCCTCTTCTCCTCCTTCCTCGTACCCTGTTCGCATCTCCAGAGCGCCGCCTACCCCTTCCTGTATGCTGGAACGCAAACACTGTAGCGTTGGAACGCAAGCGTCCGAGTTAAACGTCACTTCTGGTGACGTCACCCCACTTCCTGTTCCTCACTTCCTGTCTCCGCTCTCTGCGGTTGATCAGGGGATAGTCGCCCCCCTATATAAAGGACACCTTCCCATTACAGGCCACAACAACGAGCGGTGGATACCGCGTTGTGGAGCCTTTCAGGTCTGCATCCAGTCCCTCTATATAAGGTAATCCTCTGAGCATATTTGGTCCCTCCCTTCCCTCCATTATGGGGACTAGACAGTGTGTGCTCACCTTTATCTATATCCTCAGGTGGTCCCCATCGTATTGGTCCCAGTTTGACTTATCTTTTTGCAAATCCTACTATACACTACTATTGGTAGGTCCCCATACTTTATTTCTATGTTGGTACTGATAGTCATCCGCTCTCCCCTTCAGGCCCTTTCCCCTCCCCCACCCTCTCTCTCCAGTTGTCTTATCCTTGTCTTGTCTCCCCTCCCACGTTACATTCCCTGAATCAAGGTTATATGTAACAATGTATATATGTATAAACTGTTATAACAATATAGTTACACTGTTTTACATCTTTGCAGTTAAACTGATGAAGGTCGCTATGACCGAAACGTTTTTGTATGTGTATGGACTGCAAATAAATTTCACCGCTTTGAATATTTGAGTGCCGAGGCTCTTTTCTATATGACTAAATTACGTCACAGTCACTCCGGAATCAGACAGTGTAGGGAGAGGTGCTGCTGAGCTAGGGAGAGATTTGCTTGTTTCTAGTTAGTGTAGGTGTACGAAACTATATTAGAGACACATATCTATCTCAACAATCAGTCCTTCTGAGGACTAATCCATCTGCTGAGAAATCAGGCAGGCAGTGTATATAGGCAGGCAGGCAGGGTACATAGCAGACTGCAGTGCACAAAGCACAAGAGGCTCCATTCCAGTTCTGTCTGCTTCTGCTGTTAGATATTTCTAGAAATAGGCCCAGGTCTCAGGGGCCAGGAATAATTTTTTTTTGGATCTTAATCCTCATTATTTGCTTAAAAAGCAATCCAGGGAACATAGTTTTTCTGCACCATATCCTTGTTGGCACTGCAGAATACAGCCAGGTCCTTTCCATATTACAGCCCTAAAAATCCAGCTATTTAAAACTGGTTTGTCCATCACACGGATCAAATATAATTTCACTGAAAATACTGCCATTTCTGGCCTCCATTAAAAATTTGTTTCAGTGTGTCAAAGAAGCAACTGACACCAGATTGCTGTTCAAAATAGTTACCTACAGGCCAGGTATTTAAAACTGTGTTTTCTCCGTCACACGGATCACATATGTTTTCAGAAAATACTGCCATTTCTGGCCTCCATTAAAAATTAGTTTCAGTGTGTCAAAGAAGCAACTGACACCAGATTGCTGTTCAAAATAGTTACATACAGGCCAGGTATTTAAAATTGTGTTTTCTCCGTCACATGGATCACATACTTTTTCAGAAAATTCTGCCATTTCTGACCTACTGTACATTAAAAATTTGTTTGTGTGTCAGTGAAGCAATTGACACCAGTTTGCTGTTCAAAATAGTTACCTACAGGCCAGGTATTTAAAACTGTGGTTTGTCCGTCACGTATCACATATAAGTTTGCTCCAAATTCAGTTATTTGTTGTGAGCTTGGAAGATATTGTCCTCCATTTAAAATGGGCAAGGCACGTGGCAATGGACGGGGAACTGGACATGATGGTGATGATGGTGCATGCAGAGGCCGAGGTCGTGGGCAAGCTGAAATTGTGCCACAACAAACACCCACATCTTCTCACTTGACCTTTCTGTCCCAATTAATAGGGGACCGCAGAACACCATTATTGAACACAGAGCAGTTTGAAAAGGTTATTGTTTGGATAGCAGATAATGCTTCCAGTCACTTAGCCACCACCACCACCTTGTCTTCCACACGGTCAAGTCTCAGTAGCCGTGAGTCTGGACCGCATATTCCTCACCCTGAACCTCCTTCCTCCCACTATGCCGAGTGCCCAGAGACAATGGGCAAGGCACGTGGCAATGGACGGGGAACTGGACATGATGGTGATGATGGTGCATGCAGGGGCCGAGGTCGTGGGCAAGCTGAAATTGTGCCACAACAAACACCCACATCTTCTCACTTGACCTTTCTGTCCCAATTAATAGGGGACCGCAGAACACCATTATTGAACACAGAGCAGTGTGAAAAGGTTATTGTTTGGATAGCAGATAATGCTTCCAGTCACTTAGCCACCACCACCACCTTGTCTTCCACACGGTCAAGTCTCAGTAGCCGTGAGTCTGGACCGCATATTCCTCACCCTGAACCTCCTTCCTCCCACTATGCCGAGTGCCCAGAGACAACTGATCCCACACTTGGACACTCCGAAGAGCTGTTCACTTTTCCATTTATAGATTCGGGCCTCTCGCCCTGTCCACTTGAAGAGGGGAAAGAGGAGATCGCGTGAAGCAATGCCCAAATATTTGAGCAGCCACGGTCACACGAAGGTGATGGTGGGAAAGTGTCACAAGAGGTGGACGATGATGAGACACAATTGTCAGGAGAAGGACCAGAGTGCGGAAGTGGAAGACGAGGTGGGGGATGATATAGTAACTGACCCAACCTGACAGTAGAACATGCAGAGTGAGGACAGCATCACACAGGGGGAGGGAATCAGAGCACCCCAACAGGCAGGAAGAAGCAGTGTGGTGGCCGCAGAAAGAAGGCAGGCAACCGTTCCCCGTAACACCAACACGAAGGAAGTTGCCAGTACAACTGTTAGGTCTTCCTGAGTCTGGTTGTTTTTTAAAGACTCTGCCGATAACCCCAAAAAGGCCATTTGCACCACCTGCCAGGTCAGCATCATCAGGGGTGGCAAAACGACCAGCCTGACCACCACCAGCATGATCAGGCACATGGCAGCAAAGCACCTGACTTTGTGGGCCGAACTCCAGGGTCCAGGAACAGTGTCTACGGGTGGCACCATTGCTTCTTCCGCTGTTGTGCATGCATGCCAATCCCCTGCCCATGGTGCATGCGAAGATGCCTCCTGCCCTGCACCTGTTGTTGCACACTCTCAAGTAGCAGCATCAGGAAGCATGTCCTTGTCCCAGCGCAGCGTTCAGTTGTCCATACCCCAGTCCTTGGAATGCAAAGGCAAATACGCAGCCAATGCCCCACAGGCCACACTGCTAAATTCTCACATTTCACGATTGCTTAGGCTCAAAATTTTGCCTTTTAGGCTCGTGGAGACGGAAGCATTCCGCAACCTGATGGCGGCGGACGTCCCTCAGTACTCGGTCCCCAGCCGCCACTATTTCTCCCTGTGTGACGTCCCCGCATTGCACAAGCACGTGTCCCAAACATTAGCCGTGCCCTCAACAACGCAGTTACCGGGAAAGTCCACCTAGCCACGCACAAGTGGACAAGTGCTTGTGGGCAGGGACAGTACATCTTGCTGATGGCACACTGGGTTAATATAGTAGAAGCCCGGACCCAGTCGGATCTTGGGATGGAACACGTCCTCCCGACGCCAAGGATTGTGGCCCCTAGGTCAATTAGGGTTGCCCCCACAGTCTACAGCTCCTGCACCTCATCCTCCTCAGCCTCCTCCTCCTCTTCAGCCTCCATCTCCGAAATGACCACATCAGTCACAAGCTGGAAGCACTGCAGCACTGCCTCGGTCGAGCGGCAACAGGCTGTGCTAAAGATAATATGCTTAGGTGACAAACAGCACAATTCTGAAGAGTTGTGGACAGCTCTGAAAGAGGCAGATCTGTGGCTCACACCGATAAACCTACAGCCAGGCATGGTCATGTGTAACAATGGCTGGAACCTGGTGGTGGCTCTGAGGTGAAGCGAGCTAACACACATACCATGCCTGGCCCATGTGCTTAACATCGTGGTTCAGCGGTTTCTCAAATCCTACCCAGAGCTGCCGGATCTGCTTGTTAAAGTACGCCGCCTGTGTGCCCATTTTAGAAAGTCACCTAGAGCTTCCGCTGCCCTTGCCGTGTTTCAGCAGCGTTTGCAGCTTCCGGCTCAAAGACTGGTATGTGATGTCTCCAGGCGTTGGAACTCTGTACTGCAGATGTTGGGAAGGATTTATGAGCAAAATAGGTCAGTTGTTGAGTACCAGCATCAACAAGGCCATCGGTATTCAGTTCAGACTCCACACATAAGACCTCAGGAGTGGACATGGATGTCAGACATATGTACCATCCTCCAAAACTTTGAGGACTCCACCAAGATGGTGAGCGGTGATGATGCCATAATTAGAGTCACCATCCCGCTTCTTTGTCTTCTAAAACGCTCTCTGCTCACAATCAAAGAGGATGCATTGCAGGAACAGCACGATGAGAAGGAGCAAGGAACCATACAGGGTGATTATACACAGCCCAGCCTCATCTCATCTCATCTGGATTAGGTGACAATGAGGAAGAGGAGGAGGAGGAGGAAGAACAGGAGCTAGTTTCATGCGCTATAGATGGTATTACCTGCACAACTGTCATACCGTCTGTTCAGAGTAGATGGCCAGAGGAAAGAGAGGAAGAGGAGAGCATGGTCAGTCATCTTCTTGGTGAGGACACGGAAGTCTTGCCTGTTAGCAGTCTGGCACGCATGGCTGAGTTTATGTTATGCTGCCTTTCCCATGACCCTCACATTCTCAACATTTTGGGTGACAGTCATTACTGGTTGGTGACATTTCTAGACCCACGCTACAAGGAGAACTTTATATCTCTTATTCCTGAGGCGGACAGGTCTACAAAAATGAGGCAGTACCAGAAGGCCCTTGTTGTGAAGCTATTAAAAAAATTACCATCTGAAAACGCTGGCGGCAGAGGTCACAGTTTGTTGGACAACAAAGGAGTACAGGCTAGTGAGGCACAAATGCAATCCAGCAGAGGCAGGGGAACACTGTCAAAGTTCTGGGACAGTTTTCTCAGACCCTCCCATCGCACAGGCCCTGAGTTGCGGGGTACTCTCACAAGGAGTGCAAAGTTTGGGAAGATGTTGAGAGAGTACCTTGCTGACCGTACCAACGTCCTCCGTGATTCCTCTGTGCCTTATAATTATTGTGGATCCAAGCTGGATACATGGAAGTAACTGGCTCTCTACGACTTGGAGGTCCTGGGCTGCCCTGCCGCTAGCGTTTTATCAGAGCGGGTTTTTAGTGCCGCTGGTGGAATTATAACTGATAAGCGCATTCGCCTGTCAACTAAAAATGCTGACAGGCTGACTCTTATAAAAATGAACAAGGACTGGATTGGGCCAGACTTCTCAACACCACCGAATGATAGCAGCGTAACATAAACTCAAATCCAGTGCCTTTTTTTTAAATGGTGTACCTCTTCAAACCCACACATGGGTATACGCTTCCTGATTTTGTCTATTTGCTCTTGTCCTCCTCCTTCACCTCATCCTCATCCTCCACCACCAAATCATCAGGGTGACCGTGGTCCATGATGCAACACCCACATAATTTTTTTAAAGGGTGTTTATACATTTTAAAAAATGTATACAGTATGTTCATGTATACCCCCCAGGGATAAATGTTTTTCAGCTCATCCATTTAGTGTATGGGCATTACAAGTATAGGAGACCTGCTCCTTTCTAATAGGAACATTTTTTTATGAGGCCCTATAAGTTTCTTCCAAGGGGCATTGAAGTGCCTCCCAAATTTTTTTTCAGCCCTTGCATTCACTGCATAGGCCAACACTATGGAAGACCCTCTCCTTTCTAATGGGAATTTGTCATGGCCCTGCTTTATGTGTCTTTAAATTCTTAGTGGGGTTTTTCCTAAAATTGGTCAGCCATTGGACTCACTACATACCCCATAACTGTATAGCAGACTCTCTCCTTTCTAATGGGAACATGTCTACTTGTTAATGTGGCCTTGCTCTATGTGTCTTTCAATTGTTAGTGGGGTTTTTCCCAAATTTTGGCAGCCCTTGCAGTCACAGCATGGGCATTACCACTATAGGAGACCCGCTCCTTTATAATGGGAACATTTTTTTTACTGAGACCCTCCTCTATGTCCCTTCAAAGGGGTATTGCGTTGCATCTGAATTTTTGGAAGCCCTTGCAGTCATTGCATACGCAATAACAGTATAGGAGACCCACTTGTTAATAATGGGAACAACAAAGCATAACCGTCTGATGGCTCTCTAACAATAGCGAGGGCCGACTGCTGGCCTTTTAAGAATAGTAAGGGCCGCCTGATGGCCCTATAAAAATAGGCTTTGTAACTTTCAGAGTCCCTCCATCATAAATGAAACAGGATGTGTCTGATGATGTGTCACATACCACATTGCCAGATAAGGTTGTAAAATGTTAAAATGACATTTCCCAGTGAATGCATTTGTCTTAAAAAATAACGTAAAAAAAACAGTAGGATCTTTCTTTAGTATAAAAAAATAAAGTCGCCAATGTAACCTCAATGTAATCACATTGTTCAGTTCCTGCATCTCCAAAATTTCCACATCAGTCACAAGCTGAAAGCACTGCAGCACTGCCTTGGCCAAGCGGCAACAGGCTGTGCTGAAGATAACATGCTTAATGCTTACGTGACTAACTGCTCAGCGCTGCAGAGTTTTTGTAAGCTGTAACACAGCAGCCTGATCTGTGGCTCTCACCGCTGAACATACAGCTGAGAAGTTGTTTCAGATTGAAAAACATTGTGCCCACCAGAGGATTTGATTCTGAGGGCTCACATTTCTTCCCTGCTCAAGAGCCCCATAATAGCTGCAAAGTTAGCGCTATCATGAACTCTCTTGATGTAGAAGCCAGGGCACACCAGAGGATTCTCTGGTGGGACCGTCCAACCCTGCCGAAAAGCAGTCCTAGCTAAGAAAAGTGTGATGGAAGGTTCCCGGACACTCTATGGCTGCTTTTTTACTGAGGTGGAAACACACGCAAACACGGGGAGAACATACAAAGTCCTTGCAGATGTTGTCCTTGCTGGGATTTGAACCCAAGATCTGGAGAAACTTGCACCTGCTGCCACTCTATCCTCAGCTCCTTTGTGAGAAACTGTATGTAATGTATCTGGGCAGCCACTCAGTCTACCAAATAAAATTCCTAAGAAGGAAATTGGGGATGGCTTCACTACTGGTCCTGGGGGCATTGCTAATACCATGACATCGTACCATAGTTTACTGCAAATATTCCAGGCTGGTAGGAGGCAAGCAAATTCCCACAGAAAAGTACCAGCAGTAATGTTGAGGGACCCGTGCTTGTAGAAGGCTTAGATAACACCGGGAGAAATAGTGGCCGTTGGGGACCGAGTATGGACACGAGGCATGAGGTTGTGAAAAGCTTCCGCCTCCACGAGCCTAAAAAGGCCACATTTCAAGTGCAAGTTTAGTATTGCAGCCTGTGGGTGGGTGGCTGGCTGCATACTTGTGCTTGCATTCCAAGTAGCTGAAAACTAAGCAGATGGTGGCCTCTATCATCATCATGGCCTCACCTCGGCCCTATGAGCTCTCCTGAAGGAGAAACCAGGGCCCATCGGAGGAGTCTCTGGTTTACTGGTGGGTGTATCCAACCCTGCCGAGAAGCAGCCCTGGCAAAGAAAAATGTGGGGGAAGGTTCCTGGACACTCCATGGCTGCTTTTTTAATGTGGATCGGATGTGCTTATGTATGTTATTTCTCAAACCGCATTGCAGATCAGGCCATTGCCCAACTCTGTAGTCATGAAATTAAATGCGCAAAGAAAGATATTTGTGTGTCAAAGCACCACCGACAAGTGTGAGTTGATGTTGGCCGGGCTGCCATTGCTTCTGCAAGAAGCTGCATTAGAGGACTTCCTGGGAGAAATGACACCCAGAGTAGATATGGTCTCCCACTATTCCAGTCCTTTCAACGAGCTAAAGAATATGGCTGTGGTGAAATACAACTCTCAGCTAAAAAAGCTGTGGACTGGCTCCGTACCATCCCTGGCCACATTCACCTGTCCACATGTTTGTGCTTAGGCGGTCCTTCCCAGTAAGTGCACTGGGGAGGGCATGGGTAATGTTGTGGGACCCGTGCTTGTGGAAGGCGGAGACGATACTGGGAGAAATAGTGGCGGCTGGGGACCGAGTATGGACACCCGGCCGCTGCTAGCATGAGGTTATGAAAAGCTTCTGCCTCCACGAGCCTAAAAGGCCACATTTCAAGTGAAAGTAGCTTTAGAGGACTTCCTGGGAGAAATAACAGCTGGGTATACGTGGTTTCCCAAGTCCTTTCACCAAGCTAAAAAATATGGCTGTGGTGAAATACGTCTCAGCAAAAAAAGCTGTAGACTGGCTCCGTACCGTCCCTGGCCACATTCACCTGTCCACATGTTTGTGGTTAGGCGGTCCTTCCCAGTAAGTGCACTGGGGAGGGCACCGGTAATGTTGTGGGACCCGTGCTTGTGGAAGGCGGAGACTATACTGGGAGAAATAGTGGCGGCTGGGAACCGAGTATGGACACCCGGCCGCCGCTATGAGGTTATGAAAAGCTTCCACCTCTACGAGCCTAAAAGGCCACATTTCAAGTGAAAGCAGTTTTAGAGGACTTCTTGGGAGAATTAACAGCTGGGTAGATATGGTTTCCCAAGTCCTTTCACCAAGCTAAAGAATATGGCTGTGGTGAAATACAACTCAGCAAAAAAAGCTGTGGACTGGCTCCGTACCGTCCCTGGCCACATTCATCTGTCCACATGTTTGTGGTTAGGTGGTCCTTCCCAGTAATTGCACTGGGGAAAGCACGGGTAATGTTGTGAGACTCGAGCTTGTGGAAGGCGGAGACGACACCGGGACAAATAGTGGTGGCTGGGGACCAAGTATGAATACCCTGTCGCCGCTGTCATAAGATTGTGGACAGTTTCCGCCTCCACGAGCCTAAAAGGCCACATTTTAAGTGCAAGCAGCTGTCAAAAATTTGTCAGTATAGAATTGCAGCCTGTAGGTGGGTGGGTGGCTGCATACTTGCACTTGCATTCCAAGGAATGGGGTAGGGACAACTGAATGCTGCACGGGGACAAGAATGTGGATGGTGATTGTTGCAAGTCTGCAATGACAGGTGCATGGCGAGAGGCATCTTCGCATGCGCCAAGGATCACTTATGATTGGCACCCTTTTAGGCAGTGACCTGGGAGTCAGAGATGCTTACAGGGGTCTTCCCCAAGCTGTTACCATGTCTTTGCAGCACTGTATGCTAGAGATGAGCGTTGTTCTACTCGAACTGTTCGCCAATCTCAAATTCGAGCTGTTTTGGGCGGTGTTCGAGCCGTTCGGCGAACACGAACAATTTGAGAAAAATTCGGCTGTTCGAGGTTATGTTCGATAACTGTTCGTGCACCAAAATCATAACTGGATTTTTTCTCAGTAATGATGAAAATTAATGTTAATACGCAGTTTGAGTGTACAGCGGGGTGGGGGGAGGGGCAGGGGATGGATCTCTGCAGGAACAATGAAGATCTCCATTTTTTTTTTCTCTTTCCCGCATTTACAGTGGGGAGGTGCAATCTGTCAGCCTATCAGCAGCGCACACACGGAGCGAAGTGCTTTTTTTCACACAAGCAAGGGCATGTGTCATTGGCAGTGTATGTCACATGTCCTTGCCCTATAAGACCAAGCCATTTTCCCCGTCGCCACCATTTTCTCACTGCTGCAGCTGCGTGTTAGACGGCACCGCTGTTGCTGTGTGCGCTATACCTTGTTAATTTCAAGCCAATTTTCGCACAAATCTACAGATAGCTTGGGAGTAGAGAATAGTTGTGATTGCAGTCCTTTTAAGGACTAGGTTACAGCATTTCCTATGACTTTTATCAGGCAGGTCTGTGCTCTTAAATAGATAGATTGTGGGAGTAAAGACTAATTGTAATTGGAGTCCTTTTCAGGACTAGGTTACATCAGTTCCTATCAGTTTTTGCCAGGCAGGTCTGTGCCAGTGCTGTGCAAGTTTTTTTCACAGCATTTGGCTGAATCTAGCAAAGCTAATCCTTTTTGGCCTATTGCAGAGTGTGTTAGTCAGTGGAGTAGCCTATCTGTGTTGCAAGATATACCACCTGTGTATAGAATACCAATTTTTTTACTGCACCTAGTGAAGTAAAATCTTTTGGGCATAGCATCATTCTATTAGTCCATCTATACTGACCTCCATCAGGTTGCAAATTAAAACTAATTTTTATCTGCATCTACAGTACCTCTGAAAAAATATTTGGGCTTCTAGCAGTGTGTGGGACTTGTTCTATTAGTCCATCTATACTGACCTCCATCAGGTTGCAAACTGAATATATTTTTTTCTGCATCTACCTCTGAAAAAATATTTGGCCTTCTAGTAGTGTGTCGGACTTTCTCTATTAGTCCATCTATACTGACCTCCATCAGGTTGCAAATTAAAACTAATTTTTATCTGCATCTACAGTACCTCTGAAAAAATATTTGGGCTTCTAGCTGTGTGTGGGACTTGTTGTATTAGTCCATCTATACTGACCTCCATCAGGTTGCAAATTCAAAATAATTTTTTTCTGCATCTAACCCAGCCAATAGTTTTGGCCTAATACCACAGTTTGGCCACTCAGCTCTGCTCGGTTACCATCCATTGTTTTTTTGTGCAAACAACTCCAGAGTTGTGAATTAGTTAACCACCAAAATGAGTGGAAAAAGGCCTGCTGCTGGTGGAAAGGGGAATAGGCGTGTTGGGAAGGGGAAAAAAGGTTGTGTCCGTGGGGTAGGTGTTAAAGCAACAGTAACATCTGCAGAAGAAAGACCATCTTCCAGCCAAACTAAAATGTCTACTTCTTTTAGCGGACAATGTGATAAGATCCCTTTCTTACGGCCACGCCAATCGCTACAAATTCCAGATGAGGCACAAAAACAGCAGGTGCTTCAACGGATATCAAGTGCTCCTTTAAGTGGGCTCTCCTCCACATCAACTTCAACATCACAAATACTCCAGTCCACAAAGGTGTCACCCCAATCGCACTTGCTTCCTCACAGCTCCCAAATCTCCAGCTGCCCGTCTGAGTATGAGGTAGAACAGATGGTTGAGTCTGCAGAGCTGTTTACTCATACTATAGCCTGGGAATCAGAGGTCGACTCCAGCGCTTCTGTGAATCCAGACGAGGAAATGATCTGCACTGATGCCCAGAATCTTTATGAGTCGGATCCAGGACCAGACGCAGAAGGTTCTGACCATAATGTAGACCCTCATTCCCAAACTGTAACTCCTGTTGGTGGAGACAATGAGGAAGACGATGATAAGACTCAAATACCTGATTGGAGCGACAACTTTAGTTTTTTGTCAGGGCAGGAACAGGTTGGCTCTGAGGACGACGGGTGTGATAACGCACAGGGTGATGATGATGAGGTTGGAGATCCCACTTACTGTCAACTCACAGTCAGCCAAGAGATGAGGTCAGCAGAGGAGGTGGAGGAAGATGCTAGTGACGACGAGGTCAGGTTGCGCCTTCCTGGACAGAGACGTAGTACTGGAAGCACGTCAACAACTGCATCCTCAAACACAACTCTGCCTCTCACCACAAGTCGTGGTGGCTCTTCAGGTCGCATGGGTGCTAAGCCTTGCATAGCCTGGGCATTTTTTCAGATCGATAAAGATGACCCAACTCGTGTTATCTGTAACATTTGTCAGCAAAAGCTAAGTAGAGGCCAAAAAATACATAGTTTGAGTACTTCATGCATGAACCGGCACATGGACATGAAGCATAAGTTGCAGTGGGAAGCTCAGTGTGCTACAATGCGGCCAAGCCGGCCGGGCCAACCACCGTCTGCCATATCTTGTGCATCCGCGGCCTCTTCATCCTCTGTGACTGGGGGGACAGCAGTCACACCTGTTTTGGGGCGCAGACCTGCCACCTCTTTACCCGCAACAGCCAGCGTGATTGGCAGGTCATCATTTTCTTTGGAGGTGGTAACACCAGCTGGTGTTCAGCGCTGTCCGACATCGATAGCACCACCTTTGGATCAAGGCAACCTAACATGTCCGCCTGCATCTTCCTCACAGACCGGCAGTTTGCCGGGGACACCCTTATCAACCCCGTCTAAGCACAATAGCCAGCCCTCGGTCCCTCAGATGTGGACAAGTAAAAGACCATTTCCTCCTAGCCATGAGAAAGCTAAGAGGTTGAATTTCACCATCTGCAAGCTCTTGGCTACAGAAATGCTGCCTTTCCGCCTGGTGGACACAGAGGATTTTCGAGACCTTATGTCCGTCGCAGTGCCCCAGTACCAGATGCCCAGTCGGCACTACTTCTCAAAGAAAGGTGTGCCTGCGCTCCACCAGCATGTCGCACACAACATCACCGCTTCTTTGAGAAACTCTGTGTGTGACAGGGTGCATTTCACCACAGACACTTGGACGAGTAGGCATGGACAGGGGCGTTACATGTCGCTGACTGGGCACTGGGTAACTATGGTGACAGCAGGACAAGGGGCTGCTGTCCAAGTCTTGCCGTCCCCACGAGTTCTGCGTCAATCCTCTTTATGTCAAAGTTCCTCCACTGCTTCTGCCTCCTCAACCTCCTCTCAGTCTTCCACCTGCACCCAAAGCCTGTCTGGTCATGCCACAAGCTTTCTAACTGCGCAGAAGGGATCCTGCACACCTCCTTACTATGCTGGCAGTAGGGCTCAACGTCATCAGGCGGTTTTTACATTGAAATGTCTGGGAAATGTGAGTCACACAGCTGAGGAGTTGTGGTCAGCTCTGGAGAACCAATTTCATGAATGGTTGTCTCCACTGGACCTGAAACCAGGGAAGGCCGTGTGCGACAATGCTGCAAACCTGGGTGCGGCCCTTCGCCGGGGCAATGTCACACACGTGCCTTGTATGGCTCACGTGTTGAACCTGGTTGTCCAGCAATTTTTAGCCCACTATCCCAGACTAGATGGCCTTCTGCAGAGGGCACGGTCGCTGTGTGCTCACTTCCGCCGTTCGCATCCCGCAGCTCAGCGACTTACATCTCTACAGAAGTCATTGGGCCTGCCACTTCACCGGCTAAAATGCAATGTGCCTACCCGGTGGAATTCAACTCTGCACATGTTGCAGCGACTGTGGCAGCACCGACAAGCCCTGGTGCAATACGTTCTGACGTATAGCCTGGGCCAACGAGATCCAGAGGTGGGGCAAATCACGCTGGAGGAGTGGTCTCAGATCAGGGACCTATGCACCCTTCTGCACAGTTTTGAAATGGCGACGAAGATGTTTAGTGCTGACGATGCCATTATCAGCATGACTATTCCGGTGATTTACATGCTGGAGCACATGTTAAACAGAATTCGGAGTCAGGTGGTGGCACAAGAGGAGGTGGAGGAAGTAGAGGAGGAGGAGTTGTATGCGGAAGGGCTAACATCTGCAAGGTCCAGACGGTCGGCAGCACCAAGGCGGCAGGCATGTGAGGGTGGGGGAGATGGTTTTACCAGGGCGCATGGTAGCAGCCAAACTAGTGAGGAAGGTGCAGGAGCCCAGGAAGAAGTGGAGGACGAACTGATGGAAGACTCATCAGATGAGGGAGACCTTGATCACATTTCTGTTGTGCGAGGTTGGGGGGAGAGGACAGAGGAAGGAAGCATGATTGTTACCTCGCCACCAACACAACAGAGACTTGGTGCTCCTGGATGCGCAACACACATGAGTGCCTTCTTGCTGCACTACCTGCAACATGACCCTCGAATTGTGAGAATTAGAAATAATCCTGACTACTGGGTTGCCACACTGTTAGATCCCCAGTACAAAAGTAAATTTGCAGAAATTATTCCTGCCATAGAAAGGGATGCACGCATGCAGGAGTATCAGCAGAGACTGTTGCAGAATCTTACATGTGCTTTTCCACAAAATACCAGTGGTGCACGTAGTGAATCTCACAGTTCCAACTTGACAACTGTGGGACCGTCAAGTGTTCAGCACTCAAACCGTAACAGAACCACAGTATCTGCTGGTAACATCAATTTTGCGGAATCATTTCACCACTTTTTTAGCCCATCCTTTGCAAGGCCACAGGAGACAAGAAGTCTGACACATAGTCAACGCCTAGAGACGATGGTACAGGAGTATCTCCAAGTAAACATTGAAGCCATGACTGTGTCACTGGTCCCTTGCTCTTTTTGGGCTTCCAATCTGGATAAATGGCCGGAGCTAGCCACTTACGCCTTGGAGATCTTGTCATGCCCCGCAGCCAGCGTTCTGTCTGAACGTGTGTTCAGCGCTGCTGGTGGTGTGCTGACAGATAAGCGCACGCGGCTCTCCACTGATAATGTAGACAGACTCACGTTCATAAAGATGAACAAATCATGGATCCGAAACGACTTTTCTACCCCTGTGTCATCCTGGGGAGAGTAAAAGCTTGATGATTGGTTAAAATCACCCTACCAACCGTTTTAAGCTTTCAAATTACTAATCATGTTTATCTGTATCTTGGCTGGAAAATAATTTGGGCTTTGTAGCAGTGTGCAGCACTGATTCTATTAGGCCATCTATAATAAGCTCCACCAGATTTAAAATTACTAATCATGTTTATCTGTATCTTGACTGGAAAGCAATTTGGGCTTTGTAGCAGTGTGCAGCACTGATCCTATTAGGCCATCTATACTAAAGCTTCACCAGATTTAAAATTAATAATAATTTTTAGCTGCATCTAGCCCGGAAAATAATTTTGGGGCTCCGAGATGCGCAAGACACATAAGTGCCTTCTTGCTGCACTACCTGCAGCATGACCCTCATATTGTCAGAATTCGAAGTAATCATGACTACTGGGTTGCCACACTCTTAGATCCCCCAAACTTTTCGATCAACCTTTTCATTTTAATAAAGACCAAATAAATGGTCATTTTTGAAATTATAAGCATTAGCAGGTTGTTAGAAACTGAAATCAAACAGTTTTCAACTCAAAACTTTATTCTAGGTGATGTTACATTTTCACATAGGACCCCTTGTTCGAAAGGAGCTTCTGAACTCTCTCGTCCATTGAATTTGTCAGGTTTTGGATGGTTTCTGCTTCAATTGTTTTGCATGAGGACAGAATACCCTCCCAGAGCTGTTGCTTAGATGTGAACTGCCTCCCGCCATCATAGACACTCCTTTTAATGATGCTCCAAAGGTTCTGAATGGGGTAGAGGTCAGGGGAGCATGGGGGTCACACCATAAGTTTGTCCCCTTTTATGCCCATATCAGCCAGAGATGCAGATGTTTTATGTGCAGCATGAGATGGTGCATTATCATGCAAAAAAATGATCTTGCTGTGAAATACACAGTTCTTCTTCTTGAACCATGGCAGGAAGTGCTGCTTGAGAAAATCCACATACATTATGGAGTTCATCTTTAGCGCCTTCAGGGATCCTAAAGGGGCCGACAATCTCTCTCCCCATGATTCCAGCCCAAAACATTACTCCACCTCCTCCTTGTTGGCGCTGTAGCCGTGTTTGCGTGGGGTGTCCATCAACCAGCCATCCTCCACTCCATCCATCTGGACCATCGAGCGCTGCACGGCACTCATCCGTGAACAAAACAGTTTTGAAATCAGTCTTCATGTAATGTTTAGCCCACTGGAGCCGTTTCTGCTTGTGTGAAGTGGATAGAGGAGGTCGACAGGATGGCGTATGCACAGCTGCAAACCTCTGAAGGACCCTGCATCTTGTTGTTCGGGGGACGTTGGAGGCACCAGCAGCTTCAAAAACTTGTCTGCTGCTATGACAAGGCTTTTTTGCCGCTGCTCTTTCAACCTGACGTAATTGCCTGTAGGAAAGAGTCCTCAATTTTCCCTTATCAGCACGCACACGTGTGTACTGTGAATCAGCTACATACTTCTTGATTGCCAAGACACTTCATCCTGATCATCGCACAATGTTGATTGTAGTCATGCCTTGACCTAAACACTCCACAATTTGTTGCTTCTCAGCAGCCGACACATCCTTTTTCTTTCCCATTTTGGCAGAAAATGTAGGCTGCTTAATAATGTGAGACAGTCTTCTTAAGTAGTCTTGCCTTTCATTGGACACACCTGCCAAACTAATTAGCACAGGTGTCTGCAATTGCTTACAGTGATATAAAGAGCCCTAACACACATCACCATCAATGAGTTTAACTGACAAACAAACAAATTCTTCCCTTATCACTCCTAAACCCTTTTTACATAATAATTTGGAACACAGTGTACATGTGCTTTTCCACAAAAAAACAGTGGTTCACGTAGTGAATCTTACAGTTCTAACTTGCCAACCGTGGTCTGTATGGAGTTGTTCAATAAAGGGCCCAAAATTAAGATAACATAGATGGGAGAGGTCTCTATGAATAGGAATTCCTAAGTATTTGATACCCTGTGAGGGCCAGGCAAAGGGAAAGTTGGACTGGATGGAATCCTATATGGATTTGGGGATGGAGACATCGAGGGCCTCAGACTTCGCTGCATTGATTTTAAAATTTGACCATGTAACAAAGTGATCTATTTCAGCCATAACAGCATGGATGGATATATGTGATTGAGTGATATATACTAGGACATCATCAGCAAATAGAGAGCACTTGTACTCGGTGCCTCCCACCTCAATCCACCTAATATTGGGGTTATGGCGAATTGATGAGAGCAGGTGCTCCGTCACTAGGATGTATAAGAGAGGGGACAGAGAACATCCCTGCCTTGTCCCATTGGTGATTGTGAAAGGTGATGAAAATGTTCTGACGCGCCCCCTGGGCCTTGGGACACCCGGAGCCGGACCCTTTTTGATGGATGCTGGTGGTTGTAGTCTCCGTGGCGGCGACCCGGTTCCGTGGCTCAGGGTGGTCAAACCAGTTGCGGAACTATTTATGTGGTTTTGATGTTTAAATGTCCGACTACGCCACCCGTGGATTGCGGTCAGAGTGAACCGCCGCTCCAGGGCAGACCGCTGAGGCTGGTGTTGTGGGTGCAGCAGAGCGTAGCATAACTCCCCACGGGAGGACTATAGCCTCAGGGCAGTGTATGTGGAGGATGGGGGTGATGGTGCAGGGCAGCAGCAGTAACGACACGGAGTCAGTGATGCAGTCCAGGGCCTTTACTCACAGTTCTTATTATCCAGACCACGTCTGCAGGTAACGGCTGCCCACGTCGTACTGTGTTCACCAGGTGAGGGGCTCAGACAACTCCCAGATAACTTTGGAGCGCTTCACAGGACCCCCTTTGTGTGTCCTTTGTCTGGCCTTTCTTACCAACCCTTCTGTACGGCTGCCTCGGGCCTCCTCTTGGTAAACTTGGCGCCAGTTTCCCTGACCCTATGTGGTGCCTTCCTAGTGGGTGTAGCGAGGGGCTGCGCCACATAAAATGTCACAGCCTCCTGTTTCTAGCTGAGGGTCGTTTCCTGCCTCCACTATTTTCGGGGACCGGTCTCCCCCTTTGGCCTGACCCCTCCACACAGGTGGATTCGGGCGTGCGGTGGCGACTCGCTCGTCCGCACCCCTGGGATCCCTTTGTTCCTCGTTCCTGGAGCCTTCTCCGCTCCTCTTCCTTCCTTCTCCCTCTTCCAGGCCTGGGCCTCTGTTACTAGGCCCGCCTCCGGAGCAGAGCTCATGCAGATCCCCTGCTCCCTGCCACTTCAGCTCAGACTTCTCTGCACTGAACTAAGATGGTGCCCACCTTTTATACTCCCTTCTCAATGCACCCAGGAACTGCTTCCTCCCTGCTCCTGCACTACAGGGTTCCCCTTCCTCAGTGTTCCCTCCCCCCACTCCAGCCAGGGACAGGGACTGTCGTGCCCATCTCAGGGGCATATTGGTCGCCCTGCCCCACGTCATTGTGGTGTAATGCATGCAGGTGTCGGGTCCTGATCCACACTACATCCTTACCTGAGAGTGAGATATCACACCTCTGGGTGAGGTGCAATACCTCTGTAGCAACCGAGCCCTCAGGGTGCAATAGTTCCATTTATCTTCAGCCTAGGTGACGTATTGCGATACAGGGCCGTGATTTTGGCTATAAAAGGGTCCCCTAGACCCCTACCCCAAGCTTTTTAAGAGAATCATATATGGCGTGCCAGGAGACTCTATGGAATGCTTTCTCAGCATCCAACGAGAGTATCTAATTACAAATTTTTAACTGCATCTAGCCCAGGAAATACTTTGTGCCTAGTAGCAGTGTCTGCTTGTCAGCGGATTATCCCGGCTGTTAAGCAAGCTACACCACCTGTAGTTTGGACACTTAATTTTTTCAAAGGAAATGCTTCGGGACCACGGGATACTCAGTGAAGAGCATCAGGAGGCACCCCAAGGCATAGGGGCTGGGACTGGCAGCAGGATGCCTTGCGGTGGACAGCCGAGCTCGATACTTATAAAAGCTTTTTAACTGCAGCAGCTTTAGTGGACGCTACTGGAGCTGGAATTACGCGGCTGCTGGCATGAGACTTGCCCTCCAATAGATCCTTGTAAATGGATTTAAAGTGTATTCATTCAAATTAGAGAGACAATTTAAATTAAAAAGCTTAGAGCTGCCTCCACCACAGGGGGGCTCGCTCGACCCACCAGCGGACAGGCACCAGTATTGGGAGAGGGGGGCTGGCCGTCAGGGTTCACCGCGGCTCTGGCACAAACCCGGCGACGCGGAGGTGGCACGGGCAGGAGCGGACTGAACGTGTCGGCTTCTCACTTTTTGGATTTTAGAAGGGCATGACATGCCTATATCTGTGTCTCCCCCTCCTTTTACTCCTCCATCTCTTTTCTTTTCGCATGACCTTACGTACTTGTCACTTTTCCATGTGTTAGTTGTGTCTTCTGAGCAGTTTGTCAGCTTTTGGACACCTTTGAAGGTGTTTTCTATGTGTTTCTATGTGTTTTTGTTAGCCTGCCATTGGTTTTAACGGTGTTCGAAGGTGTTCGACGAACAGTTCGACGAACAGTTCGGCGAACACACGGGTGTTCGACGAACCGAACCGAACTCGAACACTACGGGGGTGGCTCAACACTACTGTATGCATGTGTCTGATTATATCTCACACACCACATGACCAGATAAGGTTGTAAAATGTTAAAATTACATTTCCCAGTGAATGCATTTGTCTTGGTTGAAAGCAATGCAAAAGTGCAAAAACGCATCAAAAACACTACTTGTGAACATAGCCCAAGGTGTGGAGGAGTATTTTTGGTTTTGGTTATTTATTTTACCTTATATACAAGTCATTACCTTGGAAAGGATGTTCCTTAACATATTTCCCAGGAAAATCCATTTTGGATTTCTTTTTGTATGTTTTATTGTGAGTCCGTAAAAGTGGCGTAATACTCTGAAAAAGTTGTTGACAGCAGTAACCTGGGAATCAGAAATGCTTCCAAGGGTCTTCCCCATGCTGTTCCCATGTCATTTGAGCACTGTTCCCATCAATTTGGTCAATTTTTAGGCCCTCTGCATACCGCCGGGGGGAGCCGCCTGAAAAATGCTCGTGTTTCCCATATACTTATAATTGGGCTCGTTGCTCGGGTCGAGCATCCGAGCATTTTAGTGCTCGCTCATCACTAGTTTTCAGCAATACCATTTTTATTTATATTTGTCATTTTGATCACGTTTCATTCCATTTTTTTTTTCTCATGGCATGGGACATTAACTTTTATTACTCCTATCACTGGTCTCTTGAATTGTAATACACATGTAGTCCACTGCATGAGACCTGTTATATTACACAGGCAGATGCCTGTTACACGCCTAAGGCTGGGTCTGACAGGCCACAGAACCTGGCATACCCGGAGGTCATTTTTTAACCTCTGGGTTCCATAATAACCAGTAGGGTTGCGAATAGAGATGAGAGAGGGAGCCCACTGCCTCTCACAATCTTCCAAATGCCACGATCACTATTAATCGCAGTATCTGTAGGGTTAATCAACCAGGGGGAGTGTTGGCACCATCCCTAGCTTTTAACACAGCTGCCTAAATTTAGGAAAAACCGCAATAACAATTTAAAGACACATAGAGGTGGGTCTCCATAACAAGTACGACATGTTCCCATTAAAAAGGAGTGGGTCTGCTATACAGCTATAGGGTATGCAGTGAGTACAACGGCTGCCAAAATTTAGGAAAATCACAATAACAATTTAAAGAGACATAGAGGTGGGCCTCAGTAACGAGATCGACATGTTCCCATTAGAAAGGAGTGGGTCTGCCATACAGTTTTAAGGTATGCAGTGACTGCAACGGCTGCCAAAAATTTGGAGGCACTCCAATGCCCCTTGAAAAGACGTAGAGGAGGGCCTCCTATAAACAAGGTTCCCATTATTAGGAAGTGGGTCTCCCATACTGTTTGCCTATGCAGTGAATGCAATGGCTGCCAAAAATTTGGAGGCACTTCAATGCCCCTTGCAAGAGACAGAGGAGGTGATATGGTAATTATGGTGGTGCATGATATGGTGATGGAGGATGGTGTTGAGATGTCTGGCCCAATCCACCCCTTGTTATAAGAGTCAGCCTGTCAGCATTTTCACTTGACAGGCGGATGTGCATATCAGTTATAATTTCACCAGCGGCACTAAAAACCCGCTCTGACAAAATGCTGGTGGCAGGGCAGGCCAGGACCTCCAAGGCATAGAGAGCCAGCTCATGCCACGTGTCTAGCTTGGAATCACGGAGGATGTTGGTTCGGTCAGCAAGGTACTCCTTCAGCATCTTCCCAAACTTTTCCCTCCTTGTGATAGTACCCTGCACATCAGGGTCTGTGCGATTAGAGGGTCGGACAAAAGTGTCTCAGAACTTTGTCAGTGTTCCCCTGCCTCTGTTGGATTGGATTTGTGTCTCTCTCTCGCCTGTACTCCTTGTTGTCCTACGAACTGTGACCTCTGCTGCCAGCGTTTTCAGATGGGAATTTTTTAATAATTCCGCAACAAGGGTCTTCTGGTACTGCCCCATTTTATTAGGCCTGTCCACTGGCGTAATAAGAGATATAAAGTTCTCCTTTTAGTGTCGGTCTAGAATTGTTACCAACCAGTAATGACTGTCACCCAAAATTTGGAGAACGCGAGTGTCAAGGCAAAGGCAGCATAGCATACACTCAGTCATGTGTTTCAGACTGCTAACAGGCAAGACTTCTGTGTCCTCACCAAGGGGATGACTGACCATGCTTTCTTCCTCCTCCTCTCTGTCCTCAGGTCATCCACGCTGAACAGACGGTATGACAGTTCTTCAGGTAGTACCATCTATAGCGTGGAAAACTAGCTCCTGTTCTTCCTCCTTCTCTTCCTCATTGTCACCCAATCCATGTTGGGATGAGATGAGGCTGGACTGTGAGGAATCACCCTGTATGGTTCCTTGCTCCATCTCATCGTGCTCCGCCTGCAATGCATCCTCTTTAATTGTGAGTAGAGAGCATTTCAGAAGACAGAGAAGCGGGATGGTGATGCTAATTATGGCATCATCGCCGCTCACCATCTTGGTGAAATCCTCAAAGTTTTGGAGGATGATACAGATGTCTGACATCAATGTCCACTCCTGAGGTCTTATGTGTGGGGGCTGACCTGAATACTGATGGCCATGTTGATTCTGGTAGTCAACAGCTGCCCTCTTCTGCTCACAGATTCTTCCCAACATCTGCAATGTAGAGTTCCAATGCGTGTGGACATCTCACACCAGTCAGTGAGCTGGAAGCTGCAAATGCTGCTGAAGCATGGCAAGACCTGGCTGTAGGTTCAGCGGTGTCAGCCACAGATCTGCCTGCTCTTTCAGACTTGTCCACAACTCTTCAGCATTGTGCGGTTTGTCAGCTAAGCATATTAGCTTCAGCACAGCCTGTTGCTGCTTGGCCGAGGCAGTGCTGCAGTGCTTCCATCTTGTGACTGATGTGGTCATTTTGGAAATGGAGGCGGAAGAGGAGGAGGAGGTGCAGGAGCTGTAGAATGTGAGGGCAACCCTGATTGACCCAGGGCCCGCAATCCTCGGCGTTGGGAGGACGTGTTCCGTTCCAAGGTCTGACTGGTTCCCGGCTTCCACTATATTAACCCAGTGTGCAGTCAGCGAGATGTACCTTCCCTGCCCTCAAGCACTTGTCCATGTGTCTGTGGTTAGGTGGACTTTCCCATTAACTGTGTTGTTGAGGGCACGGCTAATGTTGTAGGACACGTGTTTATATAATGCGGGGACAGCACATAGGGAAAAATAGTGGCGGCAGGTGACCGAGTTCTGAGGGACGGCCGCCACCATCAGGTTGCGGAAAGCTTCCGTCTTCACGAGCCTAAAAGGCAACATTTTGAGTGCAAGCATTCGCGAAATGTGTGAATTTAGTAGTGTGACCTATGGGGCGTTGGCTGCGTATTTGCACTTGCATTTCAAGGACTGGGGTAGGAACAACTGAACCCTGTGCTGGGACAAGGACATGGACGTGCTTGCTGTTGGTGCCAGTTGAGAGTGTGCAATGACAGGTGCAAGGCGGAGGGCATCTTAGCGTGTGCCCTGAACAGGGGATTGGCGTGCATGCACAACAGCGGAAGAAGCAGTGGTGTCACCCGCAGACACTGTTTCTGGACCCCGGCGTTCGGCCCACTTAGTCGGGTGCTTTGCTGCGATATGCCTGATCATGCTAGTGGTTGTCAGGCTGCTAGTTTTTCTACCCCTGCCAATGCTGGCCTGGCAGGTGGTGCAAATGGCCTTTTTGGGGTTATCTGTAGAGTCTTTAAAAAACAACCAGACTTGGGAAGACCTAACAGCTGTACTGGCGACTTCCTTCGTGTAGGTGTTAAAGGGAATGCTTCCCTGCCTTGATTTTGCAGCCCCCACACTGCTTCTTCCTGCCTGTTGTGGTGCTATACCTCCCTCCCCCTGTGTGCTGCTGTCCTCACTCTGCATGTCCCCCTACCAGGTAGGTTCACTTACTATATCATCCACTACCTCGTCATCCACTTCCGCACCCTGGTCCTCCTCCTGACTTTCTTGCAATTGTGTCTCATCATCATCCACCTCTTGCGACAGTAATTGCACTTTCCCACCATTGCCTTCATGTGACCGTGGCTGCTCAAATATTTGGGCAACACTACACGCGTTCTCCTCTTAACCCGCTTGAAGCTGGCCGGGCGAAAGGCCCAAATCTATAAATGGAAAAGTGAACAGCTCTTCTGAGTGTCCAAGTGTGGGATCAGTTGTCTCCGGGCACTCGGCATGGTGGGAAGAAGGAGGATCAAGTTAAGGAATATGCGGTCCAGACTCACGGCTACTGAGACTGGATCTTGTGGAAGACAGTGTGGTGGTGGTGATAAAGTGACTGGAAGCATTATCTATTATCCAACCAACAACCTTTTGACACTGCTCTGTGTTCAATAGTGGTGTTCTGCGGTCCACTAGTAATTGAGACAGGAAGGTAGAGCGACAAGATGTGGGTGTTTGTTGTGGCACAATTTCTGCTTGCCTACGGCCTCGATCTTGGCCACTGCATGCACAATCACCATCACGTCCACTTCCCCGTCCCTTGCCACGCACCTTGCCCATTTTAAATGGAGGATAATATTTCCCACGTTCAATGCAAATGGATAGATTTGAACCGCAGGTATATGTGATACGTCTGACCGACAACCACGGTTTTAAATAGCGGGCCTGTAGGTTACTATTCTTCACAGTGACCTTGTATGAATAGCTTCACTGACACACTTCAACAAAATGTAAATGGAGGTCAGAAATATCTGAATTTGGACTGCAATTATATGTGATACGTCTGACGGACAATCACGGTTTTAAATAGCTGGCCAGCAGGTTATTATTCTTCACAGAGACCTCGTGTGAATAGCTTTACTGACACCATGCAACAAAATGTAAATGAAGGCCAGAAATGTCTGAATTTGGAGCGCAGTTATATATGATATGTGTGACGAAAAACCACAGTTTTAAATAGCGAGCCTGTGGGTTACTATTCTTTACAGCAACCTCGTGTGAATAGTATCACTGACACACTGCAACAAAATGAAAATGGAGGCCAATACTTTCCACCTTCACTACAAATTTCTTGATTTTTATAGTTGTAATATGGAAAAGATCTGACTATATTCTGCAGTGCTAACAAGAAAATGGAGCAGACAATTGTGTACTCTGGATTGCTTTTTAAGCAAATAATTAGGATTAAGATAAAATAAAAATTACCCCTGGGGCTATGTCTACAAATATCTGTAACAGCAGGATCAGTCAGGATGTGCAATGGACCCTTTTGTGCTATATACACTGTCTGCCACAAACCCTGCCTGCCTTGCTTTTTAAGCAAATAACCAGGATTAAGAACCAAGATATAAAAAAATTAGCCCTGGGACTATGCCTACAAATATCTGTAACATATATACACAGGAGAACCCATGAGTATAATTGCATGAAAGAGCTTTATTAATATATAATTACTTTAAAATTGATACATCAAAATACAATACAAAAGTGGAAACATGCAGATAAGTAAGCCATACTCCATTGCTGAGCTTGAAATGTATTTTGATGTATCAATTTTACGACCCCATGGTATTAGCACTGTCCACAGTACCAGTAGCGAAGCCATCCCCAATTTCCTTCTCAGGTATTTTATTTGGTAGACTGAGTGGCTGCCCAAATAAATTTTCACACAAAGAAGCTGAAGATAGAGTGGCAGCGGGTGCAAGTTTATCCAGCCTGTTAGATATTAGAGTTGTGAACGGCAGCACATTGGATCAGTGGTTAGCACTGAAGACTTGCAGCGCTGGGATCCTGGGTTCAAATCGCAGCAAGGAAAACATCTGTAAGGACTTTCTATGTTCTCCCCGTGTTTGCGTGGGTTTCCACCTCAGTAAAAAAGCAGCCATAGAGTGTCCGGGAACTTTTCCACACACTTTTCTTAGCCAGGACTGCTTCTCGGCAGGGTTGGACGGTCCCACCAGAGAATCCTCTGGTGTGCCTTGGCTTCTACCTCAGGAGAATTCATGATAGCACTAACTTTGCAGCTGCTATGGGGCTCTTGAGCAGGGAAGAAAGATTAGCCCTCAGAATCAAATCCTCTGGTGGGCACAATGTTTTTCAATCTGAAAGAGCTTCTCAGTGGGCCATATTCTTTCTCAGCCATATTCTTTAGCACGGTGAAAGGACTGGCATAGAGGGAAATCGTATCTACCCCGGCTGTCATTTCTCCGTCACCAGGTTCCGCCCATTGTCACACACGACCGTGCCTGGCTGTATGTTCAGAGGTGAGAGCCACAGATCAGGCTGCTGTGTTACAGCTTTCAACAACTCTGCAGCGCTGGGCGGTTTTTCAGTTAAGCATGTTATCTTTAGCACAGCCTGTTGCCGCTTGGCCAAGGCAGTGCTACAGTGCTTTCAGCTTGTGGCTGATACGGTCATTTCAGAGATGGAGGAGGAGGTGCATGAGCTGAACAATGTGATTACATTGTTGTTAAATTGGTGACGCTATTTTTTATACTAAAGAAAGATCCTATTGTTTTGCTTTTTTTTACGTTTTTTTTTAAGACAAATGCATTCACCGGGAAATGTCATTTTAACATTTTACAACCTTAGCTGGCAATGTGGTGTGTGACACATCATCAGACACTTCCTGTTTTATTTATGATGGAGGGACTCTGAAAGTCATAAAGCCTATTTTTATAGGGACATCATACGGCCCTTACTATTCTTAAAAGGCCAGCAGTCGGCCCTAGCTATTGTTAGAGAGCCATCAGCCGGCTATGCTTTGTTGTTTCCATTTTTAACAAGTGGGTCTCCTTTACTATTATTTCGTATGCAGTGACTGCAAGGGCTGCCAAAAATTTGGACGCAACGCAATACCCCTTTGAAGAGACATAGAGGAGGGTCTCAGTAAAAAAAATGTTCCCATTATAAAGGAGCGGATCTCCTATAGTGGTAGTGCCCATACTGTCACTGTAAGGGCTGGCAAAATTTGGGAAAAACCCCACTAAGAATTTAAAGACACACGGAGCAGGGCCACAGTAACAAGGTACGACATGTTCCCATTAGAAAGGAGAGTGTCTGCTATATAGTAATAGGGTATGCAGTGAGTACAATGGCTGACTAATTTTAGGAAAAAACCCACTAAGAATTTAACCCCTTAAGCCCCGAGGGTGGTTTGCACGTTAATGACCAGGCCAATTTTTACAATTCTGACCACTTTATGAGGTAATTACTCTGGAACGCTTCAACGGATCCCCCTGATTCTGAGACTGTTTTTTCGTGACATATTGTACTTCATGATTGTGGAAAAATTTCTTCGATATCACTTGCGTTTATTTGTGAAAAAAACGGAAATTTGGCGAAAATTTTGAAAATTTTGCAATTTTCAAAATTTGAATTTTTAAGCCCTGAAATCAGAGAGATATGTCACACAAAAGAGTTAATAAATAACAAACGCAACATGGTGTCCGCTAACAATTTGAGCCGACAATTTGTTAGCGGATATCATGTTGCATTTGGAGAGTCCCTGTGTGCCCAAACATTGGAGCTCCCCTACAAGTGACCCCATTTTGGAAACTAGACCCCCCAAGGCACCTATCTAGATTCATAGTGAGCACTTGGAACCCCAGGTGCTTCACAAATTGATTCATAAAAATGAAAAAGTGTTTTTTTTTTCACTTTTTCATTTTTACGAATCAATTTGTGAAGCACGTGGGGGTTCCAAGTGCTCACTATGCATCTAGATAGGTGCCTTGGGGGGTCTAGTTTCCAAAATGGGGTCACTTGTGGGGGAGCTCCAATGTTTGGGCACACAGGGGCTCTCCAAACGCAACATGGCGTCCGCTAACAATTTGAGCCGATTTTCCATTCAATTCGTTAGCGGACACCATGTCGCGTTTGGAGAGCCCGTGATGTGCCTAAACAGTGGAGCTCCCCCACAAGTGTCCCCATTTTGGAAACTATACCCCTCAAGGATTTTATTAAGGTGTATAGTGAACATTTTGAACCCAGAGGTACGGCACAGAATTTGTTTATATTAGGTCATCATATTGAATAAGTTGTTATTATTCTTGAGCGCAAGTGCTCGCTACTTGAGTTTGCATCGGGTACTCAGGTATGCACCATGTACAGCGTGTGCTCGAGTGACATGCTCGAGTCCCTGCTCTGCATGTTTGACGGTTATTAGACACGCAAAAAAAAAATGCGGGGATCGCTCGTGCATGGCAGGCAATCCCCGTAAAGTTTTTTTGGCCGCGAAGCATATGGGGCAGAGACTCGAGCATGTCACTCAAATACCCACGATACTCAATGCATACCAGAGCACCCGATGCAAACTCAAGTAGCGAGCACTTGCGCTCAACACTAGTCGCCATATCGTCATCTTTTTTTCTTACTTTTCAAAAAAATCCCAACCCCAGCCCTAACCCTAGCACAACCCTAACCATAGCACAACCCTAGCCCTTGCACAACCCTAGCCCCAGAAAAACCCTAGCCCCAGCACAACCCTAGCCCCAGCACAACCCTAGCCCTAGCACAACCCTAGCTCCAAACCCAGCCCTAACCCTAGCCCAATCCTAACCCAAGAGTTTATTTTTGACGCCGTTCCTTGTGCGGTATAAGTGATTAGACGACTTTATTCTTCAGGTCGGTGTGATTACAGCAATGCCAGAATCATATGGGGTTTTTAGGACTGACAGCTGTCACACACTAAAAGACGCATTTTTTGTAAAATCTAGTTTTTGCATCGCCATATTTTGAGAGCTATAATTTTTCCAGATTTTGGCAGACAGTCATGTGACGGCTCGTTTTTTGCGGGATGACTTGACGTTGTTATTGGTGCCATTTTCAGGCACGTGACATTTTTTGATCGCTTTCTATTCCGATTTTTGGGAGGCAGAAAAAACAAAAACCAACAATTCAGGAATTGTTTTTTTTTTTTTTTTTTATTCTGTTCCGCGTGTGGTAAAATTGATGAGGTAGCTTTATTCTTCGGGTCAGTACGTTTACAGCGGTACCACATTTGTATCATTTTTCTATGTTTTGGCGCTTATACACAATAAAAGCTATTTTATAGAAAAAAATATTTTTTAGCATCGCTTTATTCTGAGAGCTATAACTTTTTTATTTTTCGGCTGATTGAGCTGTATGGTGGCTTGTTTTTTGCGGGACAAGATGATGTTTTCAGCGGTACCATTTTTATTTATATGCGTCTTTTTGATCGAGTGTTATTCCACTTTTTGTTTGGCGGTATGGTGATAAAGCATTGTTTTTTGCTTCGTTTTTTTTTTTTTTTTTTTTTTACCGTGTTCACTGAAGGGGTTAACTAGTGGGACAGTTTTATACGTCAGGTTGTTCCGGACGCGGCGATACCAAATATGTGTACTTTTATTGTTTTTTTTTGCTTTTTTTTATAAGAATATTTATTGATGGGTACATTATATTTTTATTTTTGGTGGATTATTTTTTTTATTTTTTTTTTATATTTTTGCAATTTTTTTTTTTTTTTCCACTTTCAGATAGTTTATACACTTTATTACTTTGTCCCACTCTGGGACTTTCACTTTTTTTTCTCTGATCGCCTGCATGGCACAGGAATGCAGCACCATCCCTATGCCATGCAGGCTATCAGCGGTGCACAGTGTGAAGATTGTTTGGAGATGCACTGCGCATGTCCAAACAATCTTCCTGCTGTCTGGTGACCCGGATGTTGTCATGACGACATCGGGTCAGCCTTTGCAGACTGCGCTGGAAGCCGGAAGAGGAGGTGAGTATCGGCGATCACCTCCCCTTGCCCCCGCAATGCCGCGATCGACTTCGATCGACTTCGATCGCAGCATCGCAGGGGTTAATGTGCTGGGAGCGGTGCAGGACTGCTCCCTGCACATAGTACCGGGTGTCAGCTGTGACAATCAGCTGACACCCGGCGGCGATCGCGCCCGCACAGCCTGTGTGCGCGCGCACAGCCTGTGTGCGCGCGCGATCGCGATGACGTACTAATACAGGTCTGGCTCTTAAGTCCCAGGGCACAGACGCGTATTAGTACGTCAGATGTTGTTAAGGGGTTAAAGACACACGGAGAAGGGCCACAGTACTAAGGTACGACATGTTCCCATTAGAAAGGAGAGGGTCTGCTATACAGTTATAGGGTATGCAGTGAGTCCAACAGCTGACTAATTTTAGGAAAAACCCCACTAAGAATTTAAAGACACACGGAGCAGGGCCACATTAATAAGGTACGACATGTTCCCATTAGAATGGAGAGGGTCTGCCATACAGTTATAGGGTATGCAGTGAGTCCAACAGCTGACTAATTTTAGGAAAACCCCCACTAAGAATTTAAAGACACATCGAGCAGGGCCACAGTAATGACAAATTCCCATTAGAAAGGAGAGAGTCTCCCATATTGTTGGCCTATGCAGTGAATGCAAGGGTTGCCAAAAATTTGGAGGCACTTCAATGCCCCTTGGAAGAGACGTGGAGTAGGGACTCATAAAAAAATGTTCCCATTAGAAAGGAGCGGGCCTCCTATACTTGTAATGCCCATGTACTAAGTGTATGGGCTGACAAAAATTTACCCCTGGGGGGTATACACGAACATACTGTATCAAAAAAATTTTTTACGGGCATCATAAACACCATTTAAAAAAATTAGGTGGGTGTTGCATTACTGACCACGGTCACCCTGGTGATATGGTGGTGGAGGATGAGGAGAAGGAGGAGGACAAGAGCAAATAGCCAAAATCAGGAAGTGTATGCCCATGTGTGGGTGTGAAAAGGTGCATGGGAATACACCTCTCAAGAAAAGACACTGGATTGGAGTTTATGTTACGCTGCTATCATTCAGCGGTGTTGAGAATTCTTGCCCAATCCAGCCCTTGTTCATTTTTATAAGAGTCAGCCTGTCACCATTTTCAGTTGACAGATGGATGCGTTTATCAGTTATAATTCCACCAGCGGCACTGAAAACCCGCTCTGATAAAACGCTAGCGGCAGGGCAGGCCAGGACTTCCAAGGCATAGAGAGCCAGTTCATTCCACGTATCCAGCTTGGATACCCAATAATTATAAGGCACAGCGGAATCACGGAGGACATTGGTATGGTCGGCAAGGTACTCCCTTAGCATCTTCCCAAACTTTGCACTCCTTGTGAGTGTACCCCGCGCCTCAGGGCCTGTCCGATGGGAGGGTCTAAGAAAACTCTCCAAGAACTTTGACAGTGTTCCCCTGCCTCTGCTGGATTGAAGTTGTGTCTCTCTTGCCTGTACTCTTTGGCTGTCCAACAAAGTGTGCCCCCTGCCGCCAGCGTTTTCAGATGGGAATTTTTTTAATAGTTCCGCAACTGGTACAGCCCCATTTTTGTAGACCTGTCCGCCTCAGGAATAAGAGTTATAAAGTTCTCCTTGTAGCGTGGGTCTAGAAGTGTCACCAACCAGTAATGGCTGTCACCCAAAATTTTGAGAACGCGAGGGTCATGGGAAAGGCAGCGTAACATAAATTCAGCCTTGTGTGCCAGACTACTACCAGGCAAGACTTCCGTGTCCTCACCAAGAGGATGACTGACCATGCTCTCTTCCTCCTCCTCCTCCTCTCTGTCCTCTTGCCATCCACGCTGAACAGACAGTATGACAGCTGTGCAGGTAGTACCGTCTATAGTGCATGAAACTAGCTCCTGTCCTTCCTCCTCCTCCTTCTCCTCTTCCTCCTTGTCACCCAATCCACGTTGGGATGAGATGAGGCTTGGCTGTGTGTAATCACCCTGTATGGTTCCTTGCTCCTTCTCATCGTGCTCCGCCTGCAATGCATCCTATTTGATTGTGAGTAGAGAGCGTTTCAGAAGACAGAGAAGAGGGATGGTGACGCTAATTAAGGCGACATTGCCGCTCACCATCTTGGTGGAGTCCTCAAAGTTTTGTAGGATGGTGCATATGTCTGACATCCATGTCCACTCCTGAGGTCTTATGTGTGGAGTCAGAACTGAACACTAGTGATGAGCAAGCACTAAAATTCTTGGGTTCTCGTTGCTCAGGTCGAGCAAATCATAATGCTCGTGTGCTGGACCCGAGCAACGAGCCCAATGTAAGTCAATGGTAAACTCCAGGATTTTTCCGGCGGTCACCCCATCCTCCTCCCGGAGGTTTGAAGGGGGCCTAAAAATTGGCCAAGTCAAAGGAAACAGTGCTCAAATGATATGGGAACAGCATGGGGACGACCCTGTCATGCCAGGTGTGAGTGCAACTGAGGAGGGGAAAGGGAAACGGAGCCCAGATACTAGGGAAAGGGGGAAGAGTTGACCTCCTAATCTGGACTAGCATCACCCTGTCTCCCCCTAACATCCCTATACAGCCTCTGCAACTGTTGCTGATCAGGTGCCTCGCCCTACTATCCCTGGCATAAGGCTATAGCTGGGGGTGGAAGGAGATGAGCACTAATCAACCTCCGCTAGCACTCTAAAGACAAAAGGGGAAGACAACACAGGGGAATTACAACTTAGCTTTAGAAGAACTCCAACAGGGCACACAGCCTCAAGACTCCAGAGAGGACTTGATGCTGCTTCAGCCAAGTTCCAAGTAGAAATGAGTATAACTGGCGATGCCCACCTAGACACACCAGGTATATATACACCCAGACTAAAGGGAGGTAGTCGCTGATTCCTAAACACAGCCTCCTATCTAGGCAGCTGTCTTCATTGCCAAATGTGGAGATCTCCTGTAAACCACTGCAGGGCAAGTGTCTGTCACCTCTGACACACCCGTGACAATACCCCCCCGCTCTCTATGAGTGGCCTCAGGACACTCAGGACCGGGCTTCTCAGGAAAAGAGGTGTGAAAAGAGTGAACCAATCTGAGAGAGTTCACCTCTGACGCTGAAACCCACGTCCTCTCCTCCGGACCATAGCTTTTCCAATGCACCAAGTATTGTAGAGAACAACAATGGAGACGAGAATCTACTATCCTCGAAATCTCGAACTCCAGGTGACCATCAACCGTTACTGGGAGCGGTGGTAGAGGTGAGGGCTCAAGAGGACAAGGACGTGGACATTGTTGCTGATGGTGGTGATTGCAAGTGTGCAATGACAGGTGCATGGCGGGAGGCATCTTTGCCTGTTCCATGGGCAGGGGATTGGCGTGCACACACAACAGCGGAACAGGCAGTGGTGTCACCCACAGATATTGTTTCTGGACCCTGATGTTCGGCCCAACTAGTCGGGTGCTTTGCTTTCATGTGCTTGAGCATGCCGGTGGTGGTAAGTCTGATAGTTTTGCTTACCCTTCTGATGCTGGCATGGCAGTTGTTGCAAATAACCTTTTTTGGGGTTAACTGGACAGCCTTTAAAAAAAAAATGACTTGGGAAGACCTAACAGATGGAACGGCAACTTCCTTCGTGTTGGTGTTCCAGGAAGCAGTTGCCCGCCTTGTGTCTGTAACCACCCCACTGCTTGTTCCAGCTTGTTGTGGTGCTACTCCTCCATCCCCCTCTGTACTGCTGTCCTTGTAATGCAAGTCACCTTGCCAGATTGGGTCAGTAACTTCATCGTCCACCACCTCGTCTTCCACGTACGCACCCTGGACCTTCTCCTGACTTGCTGGCAATTGTGTCTCATCATCATCATCCACCTCTTGTGACAGTAATTTCACTTTCACACCATCGCCTTTTGTGTGACCGTGGCTGTTCAAATATTTGGGTATTGCTACATGCAATCTTCTCTTACCCCGCTTGTAGCTGGCTGGACGAGAGGCCCAGATCTATAAATGGAAAAGTGAACAGCTCTTCGGACTGTCCAAGTGTGGGATCACTTGTCTCCGGGCATTCTCGAGTAAGAAGGATCAGGGTGAGGAATATGTGGTCCAGACTCATGGCTACTGAGACTGGACCGTGTAGAAGACAGGGTAGTGGTGGTGGCAAACTGACTGAAAGCATTATCTGCTGTGCAACCAACAACCTTTTCACACTGCTCTGGCTTCAATAGTGCTGCTCCGTGGCCCCCTACAAAGTGGGACAGGAAGATAGGGAGACATGATGTGGGTGCTTGTTGTGCTCCTTCAGCAGGCACAACTTCAGCTTGCCCATGGTCTTGGCCTCTGTGTGCACCATCACCATCACATCCACTTCCCTGTCCCTTGCCACTCACCTCGCCTATTTTAAATGAAGTATAATATTTGGCACATTCCCCAAAATGTCAGGATTATTACCGCAGTAATATCAGATCACGTATGATGACCACGGTTTTAGGCAGTGGGCTTGTAGTATGGTATTGGTCAAAAATGAAGTGTGAATAGGTTGAACAACACACAACTGGCAGACTTTAAATGAGTATAATATTTGGCATGCTCCCCAAAATGTCACAATGATTACCGTAGTAATATTGGATCACGTATGATTACCACAGTTTTAGGCATTAACCAAGTGTCAATAGGATGAACAACACACAACTGGCAGATTTTAAATGGAGTATAATGTTTGGCACGCTCCCAAAAATGTCACGATTATTACCACAGTAATATTTGATCACGTTTGATCACGTCTGATGATGGACAAATTTCTCTGCTTTCACAATACAGCAATGCAAATAAAATCAAACAAATCGGGCTGTATGCTACTAACAAGAAAATGAAGCAGTAAAAATGGTGTATTATATTGCTTTTAAAGCAAATAATCAGGATTAGGAGCAAAAAGGAATATTAGCCCTGATATCTAGGGCTATGGATGCCTAGGGTTCAGCAAACACACTGTTCAGGTTTAGCTCAAAACAAACATCTCCTGTTTGGAGTTAGCCTCTCCAGACCTACTGAACACTGAATACCTCAGCAGGCTTTCTATTTAAACCCCAGACCACACCATGGGGTGGAGATATGGTGAACGACCTCCCACCCACTCTTTGATCGTTCACAAAAACCTAGCCTTTTTAAAATGGCTGCTTAACTCTTTGCACCACTTAGTGTGCTAGATCAAAACTTATCAAGAAGGAAAGAATTGTGCGGTGTTAGGGAAGCGCTAGAACAAGTAGACAGGGAATTAAGGTTATAAAACACAAACCTTTTATTGTTTAATAAGCTCTCTAACGCCATGACGCATTTCGATAGCAGAAGCTATCTTGATAAGAACAGATACTACACCTGATCTTAGCCAAAAGGCTTCTCGGCATTTTGGCTAAGATCAAGTGTAGTATCTGTTCTTATCAAGATAGCTTCTGCTACCGAAACGCGTCGTGGCGTTAGAGAGCATATTAAACAATAAAAGGTTTGTGTTTTATAACCTTAATTCCCTGTCTACTTGTTCTAGCGCTTCCCTAACACCGCACAATTTTTTCCTTCTTGATTGCTGCCAATCTCCATTGTGGAGAGCAGTGGAAGCTGCTTTGTTTACAACTAGCTTACCACAGGACCTGCCGTGATGTCATTGTGGAAAGCCCACTTCGGTCACACGGTCCCGGTCATGTTACCGCTGAAGCAGGAAGAAACTCCATACAGCAGTCTCTGTTAAGCTGCGGTCATCATACAGACTCCCACCTGGAAGCGTTTTCCCTTGTTGTGTGGGGCTCCTTGGCACAACAGGACCAGGTGAGTGGTCACAACATCTCCCCCTTCTCCCTCCCCCCCAAACCTCAGGCTCTTCACCATTGGCTCTCCAACTGTTTTTGTTTTCCAGATCAAAACTTATGGGTTTGAAATCACTGAGGCTAATAGCCTCAGTGAAACATATCTACCCTCCAACAATTTGCGAGTGACTTCATCACAGCTGTTACACCGACAAGATGGCGCTGTCATCCACACCTCAAAAACATCTCAAGAATCAGAACTTTTCTTACCTTTGACTCGGCAAAAAACTCTTACTGTAGCTCTTATTCATTCTTGCGTGGACTATTGCAACTCTTTACTAATCGGTCTCCCTCTTACCAAACTTTCCCCTCTCCAATCCATCCTGAACGCAGCAGCCAGGATCATATTCCTCACCAACCTATACACCGATGCCTCTTCTCTGTGCCAAGCATTGCACTGGTTGCCCATCCAATGCAGAGTTCAATATAAACTTATCACTCTTACCCACAATTCACGCTGTGCTTCAGCACCCCCCTACATCTCCTCCCTTGTCTCAGTCTACCACCCTACCGCTGCCCTTCTTTCTGCCAATGACTTAAAACTAAAATACCCCATAATCCGAACTTCCCACTCCCGTATCCAAGATTTCTCACGTGCTGCGACAATTCTTTGGAATGCACTACCCAGGACAATTCGATGAATTCCCAATACCCACAGTTTTAAGCGTGCCCTAAAAACCCATTTCTTTAGTCAGGCCTATCGCCTCAACATACTTATCTAACTATCCTAATTTGGCCCAAATTAAAATTTTCTTCAAATTCATGTTCATACCATCCGTGCACTTAATAGACATCTGTCTGTACTGTGCACATACTGGCTGGCGACCAGTTCATGTAGTGTTATGTGCATACCCGATTTAGTATATTATGGCTGTATTAAACAACATATGTACAGTACAGACCAAAAGTTTGGACACACCTTCTCATTTAAAGATTTTTCTCTATTTTCATGACTATAAAAATTGTACATTCACACTGAAGGCATCAAAACTATGAATTAACACATGTGGAATTATATACTTAACAAAAAAGTGTGAAACAACTGAAAATATTTCTTATATTCTAGGTTCTTCAAAGTAGCCACCTTTTGCTTTGATGACTGCTTTGCACACTCTTGGCATTCTTTTGATGAGCTGCAAGAGGTAGTCACCGGAAATGGTCTTCCAACAATCTTGAAGGAGTTCCCAGAAATTCTTAGAACTTGTCGGCCCTTTTGCCTTCACTCTGTGGTCCAGCTCACCCCAAACCATCTCGATTGGGTTCAGGTCTGGTGACTGTGGAGGTCAGGTCATCTGGCGTAGCACCCCATAACTCTCGTTCTTAGTCAAATAGCCCTTACACAGCCTGGAGGTGTGTTTGGGGTCATTGTCCTGTTGAAAAATAAATGATGGTCCAACTAAACGCAAACCAGATGGAATAGCATGCCGCTGCAAGATGCTGTGGTAGCCATGCTGGTTCAGTATGCCTTCAATTTTGAATAAATCCCCACAGTGTCACCAGCAAAGCACCCCCACACCATCAAACCTCCTCCTCCATGCTTCACGGTGGGAACCAGGCATGTAAAGTCCATCCGTTCACCTTTTCTGAGTCGCACAAAGACACGGTGGTTGGAACCAAAGATCTCAAATTTGGACTCATCAGACCAAAGCACAGATTTCCACTGGTCTAATGTCCATTCCTTGTGTTCTTTAGCCCAAACAAGTCTCTTCTGCTTGTTGCCTGTCCTTAGCAGTGGTTTCCTAGCAGCTATTTTACCATGAAGGCCTGCTGCACAAAGTCTCCTCTTAACAGTTGTTGTAGAGATGTGTCTGCTGCTAGAACTCTGTGTGGCATTGACCTGGTCTCTAATCTGAGCTGCTGTTAACCTGCGATTTCTGAGGCTGGTGACTCGGATAAACTTATCCTCAGAGGCAGAGGTGACTGTTGGTCTTCCTTTCCTGGGGCGGTCCTCATGTGAGCCAGTTTCTTTGTAGCGCTTGATGGTTTATGCAACTGCACTTGAGGACGCATTCATAGTTTTCCCAATTTTTCGGACTGACTGACCTTCATTTCTTAAAGTAATGATGGCCACTCGTTTTTCTTTACTTAGCTGCTTTTTTCTTGCCATAATACAAATTCTAACAGTCTATTCAGTAGGACTATCAGCTGTGTATCCACCAGACTTCTGCACAACACAACTGATGGTCCCAACCCATTTAAAAGGCAAGAAATCCCACTTATTAAACCTGACAGGGCACACCTGTGAAGTGAAAACCATTTCCGGTGACTACCTCTTGAAGCTCATCAAGAGAATGCCAAGAGTGTGCAAAGCAGTCATCAAAGCAAAAGGTGGCTACTTTGAAGAACCAAGAATATAAGACATATTTTCAGTTGCTTCACACTTTTTTGTTAAGTATATAATTCCACATGTGTTAATTCATAGTTTTGATGCCTTCAGTGTGAATGTACTATTTTCAAAGTCATGAAAATTCAGAAAAATCTTTAAATGAGAAGGTGTGTCCAAACTTTTGGTCTGTACTGTACATGTTACCTTTTGTGTCCCCCCTATTTCCTTATAGATTGTAAGGTTGCGAGCAGGGCCCTCACTCCTTTTATATGAGTTATACTTATTCTGTAACGTCTGTATTGCCAGTATAAGTCCCCCCTAAAAATTTAAAGTGCTGCGGAATATGTTGCCGCTAAAAAATAAAAATTTCTTATATTATTATTCATCATGGAGCACTCCTATTTTGTCTTCTTATTCTCCTTGCAAGTGTGTTGCTAGTCACTATTCACAGATAAGCTATGGGGCTGTTTAGTAAAGAGGGCCAAGGTCAGATACCAAGAGTAATAAAGGGGTAAGGCAGAGGTTTAGTCAGGTCATCACAGTCCAAGGTCAGAATTCCAGGAAGGTTCAAGTTCAAGCAGCAATAGATAAGTGACAGAACACTGAAGAACAAGGCAAGCATGCACAACTGAGCAAAGGCTACAACTGGCAGTAATCAGAGGCAGACAACAAGCTAAATAGCCAAGGAAGCACTCAGAACGGGAGTCACCTGTAGGAAACCCAGCATGCCCTGGTCCTGATTAGGCTACTGTACTGTCACTCAAAACACTGAGAGGTCAGGACACCCTACCTCAGATTGAATTGTTGAGCTTTCTATCACAATACTGACAGATCAGCATGCCCCTGCCCAGATTGGACGGCTGAGCTGCTATGCACCACACTGAGGGGTGGAATCGTGTCAGCAAGGATATATTTTATATGTCTGCTTTGAGAAAAACTTATAATTTGTATGAGAGATTTGAGCCATTTAAGTTATGCAAATTTGTTGACAGAATGTCAATGAGGAGCAATTTGACTTACCACTAGGCTAGGAAACTTTTTAAAAAGAGCAAATGAGAAAATTTGTATTCTGATCAGACTCAGGTGTACATTGTCCTTTCAGACAATGTAAACGCTGATAGTATCATGGTAGTAATGTATGTTATAAGGAATAAATACTATGTAATGAACATCTTTTAAAGCACAAGTGGAAGGTTACTATGCTAAAAAGTGGTTGGTCGTCAAGGCCCAATATATTTTTGTGTCAAGTAATTGATAGGTTCATACATTCAAAAGAAATATGGTCTAACAGTTGCCGCATATTTATGGTTTAATTGTAGGATAATAATTGCTCTTTCAATATTTTGCAAAGGGATTCAAATATTTTGGACTTTATTCCCTATTTTCCAGGCTTTTAACTTGTGGTACAACTTGTTAAAGAGGTTGTCCACTACTATAGATAATGCCCCAAATTTATTCAAATGGTGTAAATAAGTTGTTATGTAAATACCTTGTGTTGTGCTTCTTGCAGGTGAGCAGCGCTATCGCTGACTGCTCACAGGCATCACGTGACCCCCAGCTGCAGCCGGCTCTGACATCCCCTTATGTCATGTCAAGTTGGGCGTGACCCAGTGACGCGCTCCCCGGTGAGTGTTTGGCTGTGGGCGAGGTTTCCCCACTCTTCACAGCCCAGCATCCACCTCATGCTTTCCCTCTCCTGTATTCATTGGGAATAGGGCGCAGTGGAAGCTGGGCTGTGACGCGAGGGAAAATCCGCCACAGCCCATCACTCACCGGGGAGCGCAACACTGAGTCATGCCCGGCTGCAGCCGGAACTTGATGTAGCATCAGTGGATGCCAGAGCCGGCTGCAGCGGGGGTCACGTGATGCCTGTGATCGGTCAGACATAGCGCCGCTCAGAGGCAAGGAGCACAACACAAGGTATTTACAAAACAACTTACTTACACCATTTAAATACATCAGGGGCATTATCTATAGTAGTGGACAACCCATTTAACCCTAGAATGTAGACTTGACTTGATGCAGATAAAGGGTGAAACAATGTTTTTGTGCTTTTCTGATAGCCTTGGGGTGGTTTAGGAGGCATGTTTATTGCATCATGTACAGCACACACTTGTGAATAAGAGTTTTTGGGAAAATGTAAAAACTTATGATTTGATAAATTCATTTCTGTACAAATCGGTAATATATCTTGACTTGAATAATACTAATAATACTAATAATAATTCTTATTAATATGACTAACATATTCCATAGTGTTTTTCATTTTAAACTACTATATGTTCTCTTAGATACAGTTCATTAGACATGTATGGATTATATGATTTTTTTTCCTTTTCATATTATTTTAAATACATAGCTATATATTTTATCTGCAGAATCCTAGATTGCATCCAACATTATTTGTCTTGTACACTTTTGATAGTAGTAGCACATTGCATATAGACATTGGCATCATAAACTAAACTAATGTAAATCAAGGGGTAGCGACATACAGGTTTCTCATGTACATAATTAACAGTGTACAAATTATAAATGACAAATCTTCCATTTCTAAATTGCTTAGCAGGGGCTCTCCATTGACAGTAAATGTCTTTGTGCCATTTGTAATCAAGTTGCATGTGACTAATTGAAATGATACGCATACAAAACAAGCATTGAGTGTATTAAATATGTTGCTTAGTAATTACGTTGTTTTTTCTCTTTCAAGGCACTTTATCTAGTTCCTGCCAGCCTTTGTGTCTGTGTCATAGCTTCCTTCCAACTAACTGCCTTTACGTTCCGAGAAAACTTGGCAGCCTCTGCTCTCCTGCTGATCCTTTTTGGGTATGTGATTGTAAATTCTGCTCAGGAATTATAGCTTGTTCTCCTCACACAGAAATCTTTACGGTTTACTCACACCTGCTGCTCGGAGCATGATTTTCGCTATACTTTGGCTATTATGTTTTCATTTGGGAAATTGAAAGAACGCTTTGCACCAGTAACATAGTGTTGAGAACTGAAATGTATTTGGAGGCCGTGAAAGATTTATTTGCTGCTAATGAGGCAAACACTGGAAACATCTTTTAAAGATGCTCATGCTGTTAGGTTGTCTATAACCTGTTGTGTACTCCGCTATTGATTATATGTTATTCTACCTTCAGGAGTGATTTCAGAGCTGAAAACAATAATGTGGCTAGCTACTAGTTGCAGATAACATGAGCAGAAGATCGTGTTTTCCCTATGTCAACTCACTAACCTTATTAATCCTCTATAATTACTATAGGTAAACTCAGGCTGCATAATGTTGGTGTGGCAATAAATGGGAAAAAATAATTGGTCATTTTCTTAACTTTCTTTTAGTATATTCTTTTCTACAAAGATAAAAATTACCTTTAAGGTATAGTTGGAGCTTCAAAGACCATAAACTAATAAAAGACACGTTATATGGTATGTGTACATGACAATTTTCCAGGCCGGTGAACCCGCTGAGATTTCCGAGAGATAAATGCATCAAGATATGTCAGCATTTTGTTCTACTTCATAAAGCACCTCTTCTTCGTTATATATTTTTTTAATTTCCTAAGTGCTTTTTCAACCTTCTTAACCAGCTGCATTTTAGTTTTTTGAGCATTTTTGTGGCATCTTTTTTTAGTGCAGTTTTTTGTGTCCATCCAGGTACAACTAGGCAGCTGGGGGCTGGAATCCGCAGCGCAGGGAGGCCCAAGCTTTCTGGGCCCCCCGCTGCAAATTGCAGTCTGCAGCCACCCCAGAAAATGGCGCATTCATAGAAGCGCCATCTTCTGGCGCTGTACCCAACTCATCCAGGGCCCTGGTGCAGGGTCTCACTGGGTAATAAAGGGTTTAGGGCCAGCTTGGTATTATCAGCTGGCCCTAAGCCCGAAATTCATGGGGTCATGCCAATATTAGACATGACCGCCATGAATTTCTAGTAAAGTATTTAAAAAAAACACAACACCCAGAATAAAGTCCTTTAATTGAAATAAACACACAATTTTTTAATGTTCTAAATTAAACCATACTTACCATCACGCCCATTCCAGCTGAAGCCAATGTCTCTGCAATAAAAGTAAAATAATAAAGCAACCTCATCCTTACCTTTCCATGGTTCCCAAGACAGCTTCAGCTCTGCTACATTCACATGACAGGCTAGATCGCAGCCGAAAGCTGCCATCCAGCTTGCCATGCCGCAGAGACCGAGAAGCGCAGGCATGCTTGCGCTCCTCAGTGTCTCACTGTGACGGCATCCAGATGAGCCGAGTTCATGTCCAATGAACTCAGCTCACCTCATGCACGTCACTGACAGCGTGGGAAATTTCTCCTGCGCTTGCGGTGAGCGTGAGAAAATTCTCCTGCGCTCACTGTGAGTGCAGGAGAATTTTCCCACGCTGTCAGTGACGTGCATGAGGTGAGCTGAGTTCATTGGACATGAACTTGGCTCATCTGGATGTCATCACAGCCAGACACTGAGGAGCGCAAGCATGTCTGCGCTTCTCAGTGTCTGCGGCATGGCAAGCTGGATGGCAGCTTTCGGCTGTGATCCAGCCTGTCATGTGAATGTAGCAGAGTTGGAGCCGTCCTGGGAACCATGGAAAGGTAAGGATGAGGTTGGTTTATTATTTTATTTTTATTGCAGGAGATTGTTGGCTTCAGCTGGAATGGGCATGATGGTAAGTATGGTTTAATTTAGAACATTAACCCCTTAAACCCCGAGGGTGGTTTGCACGTTAATGACCAGGCCAATTTTTACAATTCTGACCACTGTCACTTTATGAGGTAATTACTCTGGAACGCTTCAACGGATCCCCCTGATTCTGAGATTGTTTTTTTGTGACATATTGTACTTCATGATTGTGGTAAAATTTCTTCGATATCACTTGCGTTTATTTGTGAAAAAAATGGAAATTTGGCGACAATTTAGAAAATTTTGCAATTTTCAAAATTTGGAATTTTATGCCCTTAAATCAGAGAGATATGTCACACAAAAGAGTTAATAAATAACATTTCCCACATGTCTACTTTACATCAGCACAATTTTGTAACCAAAATTTTTTTTTGTTAGGGAGCTATAAGGGTTAAAAGTTGACCAGGGATTTCTCATTTTTCCAACAAAATTTACAAAACCATTTTTTTAGGGACCACATCACATTTGAAGTCACTTTGAGAGGTCTTTATGACAGAAAATACCCAAAAGTGACACCATTCTAAAGACTGCACCCCTCAAGGTGCTCAAAACCACATTCAAGAACTTTATTAACCCTTCAGGTGCTTCACAGGAATTTTTTGAATGTGGAAGAAAAAAATGAACATTTAACTTTTTTCACAAAAATGTTATTTTAGACCCAATTTTTTTTATTTTCACAGGGGTAACAAGAAAAAATGGACCCCAAAATTTGTTGTGCAATTTCCCCTGGGCATGCAGATACCCAATATGTGGTGAAAAAACACTGTTTGGGCGCACGGCAGGGCTCGGAAGGGAAGGAGCGCCATTTGACTTTTTGATTGTAAAATTTGCTTGAATAATTAGCGGACGCCATGTTGTGTTTGGAGAGCCCCTGTGTGCCCAAACATTGGAGCTCCCCCACAAGTGACCCCATTTTGGAAACTAGACCCCCCAAGGCACCTATCTAGATGCATAGTGAGCACTTGGAACCCCCAGGTGCTTCACAAATTGATTCATAAAAATGAAAAAGTGAAAAAAAAAAAAGACTTTTTCATTTTTATGAATCAATTTGTGAAGCACCTGGGGGTTCCAAGTGCTCACTATGCATCTAGATTGGTGCCTTGGGGGGTCTAGTTTCCAAAATGGGGTCACTTGTGGGGGAGCTCCAATGTTTGGGCACACAGGGACTCTCCAAATGCAACATGGTATCCGCTAACAAATTGTCGGCTCAAATTGTTAGCGGACACCATGTTGCGTTTGGAGAGCCCCTGTGAGCCCAAACATTGGAACTCCCCCACAAGTGACCCCATTTTGGAAACTAGACTCCCCAAGGCACCTAACTAGATGCATAGTGAGCACTTGGAACCCCCAGGTGCTTCACAAATTGATTCATAAAAATGAAAAAGTGAAAAAAAAAACACTTTTTCATTTTTATGAATCAATTTGTGAAGCACCTGGGGGTTCCAAGTGCTCACTATGCATCTAGATAGGTGCCTTGGGGGGTCTAGTTTCCAAAATGGGGTCACTAATGGGGGAGCTCCAATGTTTGGGCACACAGAGACTCTCCAAATGCAACATGGTATCCGCTAACAAATTGTCGGCTCAAATTGTTAGCGGACGCCATGTTGCGTTTGGAGAGCCCCTGTGTGCCCAAACATTGGAGCTCCCCAACAAGTGACCCCATTTTGGAAACTAGACTCCCCAAGGCACCTATTTAGATGCATAGTGAGCACTTGGAACCCCCAGGTGCTTCACAAATTGATTCATAAAAATGAAAAAGTGAAAAAAAAAACACTTTTTCATTTTTATGAATCAATTTGTGAAGCACCTGGGGGTTCCAAGTGCTCACTATGCATCTAGATTGGTGCCTTGGGGGGTCTAGTTTCCAAAATGGTGTCACTTGTGGGGGAGCTCCAATGTTTGGGCACGCAGGGGCTCTCCAAACGCAACATGGCGTCCGCTAACAATTTGAGCCGATTTTCCATTCAATTTGTTAGCGGACACCATGTCGCGTTTGGAGAGCCCGTGATGTGCCTAAACAGTGGAGCTCCCCCACAAGTGACCCCATTTTAGAAAGTATATCCCTCAAGGATTTTATTAAGGTGTATAGTGAACATTTTGAACCCAGAGGTACGACACAGAATTTGTTTACATTAGGTCATCATATTGAATAAGTTGTCATTAGTCTTGAGCGCAAGTGCTCGCTACTTGAGTTTGCATCGGGTACTCAGGTGTGCACCATGTACAGCGTGTGCTCAAGTGACATGCTCGAGTCCCTGCTCCGCCCGCATGTTTCACGGTTATTAGACACCCAACAAAAAACATGCGGGGTCGCTCGTGCATGGCAGGCAATCCCCGTAAAGTTTTTTTGGCCCCAAAGCATATGGGGCAGAGACTCGAGCATGTCACTCAAATACCCACGATACTCAATGCATACCAGAGCACCCGATGCAAACTCAAGTAGCGAGCACTTGCGCTCCACACTAGTCGCCATATCGTCATCTTTTTTTCTTACTTTTGAAAAAAATCCCAACCCCATCACAACCCTAACCCCAACTCTAACCCCAACCCCAGCCCTAACCGTAGCACAACCCTAACCGTAGCACAACCCTAACCGTAGCACAACCCTAACCCTAGCACAACCCCAACCCCAAACCCAGCCCTAACCCTAGCCCAATCCTAACCCAAGAGTTTATTTTTGACGCTGTTCCTCGTGCGGTATAAGTGATTAGAGAACTTTATTCTTCGGGTCGGTGTGATTACAGCAATACCAGTATCATATGGGGTTTTTATGACTGACAGCTGTCACACACTAAAAGACGCATTTTTTGTAAATCTAGTTTTTGCATCGCCATATTTTGAGAGCTATAATTTTTCCAGATTTTGGCAGACAGTCATGTGACGGCTCGTTTTTTGCGGGATAAGTTGACGTTGTTATTGGTGCCATTTTCAGGCACATGACATTTTTTGATCGCTTTCTATTCCGATTTTTGGGAGGCAGAATAAACAAAACCAACAATTCAGGAATTGTTTTTTTTGTTTTTTTTTATTCTGTTCCGCGTGTGGTAAAATTGATAAGGCAGCTTTATTCTTCGGGTCAGTACGTTTACAGCGGTACCACATTTATATCGTTTTTCTATGTTTTGCAGTTTTACATAATAAAAGCAATTTTATAGAAAAAATTATTTTTTAGCATAGCTTTATTCTGAGAGCTATAACTTTTTTATTTTTTGGCTGATGGAGCTGTATGTCAGCTTGTTTTTTGCGGGACGAGATGACGTTTTCAGCGGTACCATTTTTATTTATAGTTGTCTTTTTGATCGTGTGTTATTCCATTTTTTGTTTGGCAGTATGGTGATAAAGCATTGTTTTTTGCTTCGTTTTTTTTTTTTTACCGTGTTCACTGAAGGGGTTAACTAGTGGGACAGTTTTATAGGTCAGGTTGTTCCGGACGCGGCGATACCAAATATGTGCACTTTTATTGTTTTTTTTTTTTTTTATAATAATATTTATTGATGGGTACATTATATTTTTATTTTTGGTGGATTATTTTTTTTATTTTTTTTTTTATATTTTTGCAATTTTTTTTTTTGTTCCACTTTCTGAAAGTTTATATAGTTTATTACTTTGTGCGACTGTGGGACTTTCACTTTTTTATTCTGATCGCCTGCATGGCACAGGAATGCAGCACCATCCCTGTGCCATGCAGGCTGTCACCGCTGGAAAGGGAGAAGATTGTTTGGAGATGCACTGCGCATGTCCAAACAATCTTCCTGCTGTCTGGTGACCCGGATGTTGTCGTGACAACATCGGGTCGTCATGGCAACACCCGGGAAGCCTTTGCAGACAGCGCTGGAAGCCGGAAGAGGAGGTGAGTATCTGCGATCACCTCCCCTTGCCCCCGCAATGCTGTGATCGACTTTGATCGACTTCGATCGCAGCATCGCGGGGGTTAATGTGCTGGGAGCGGTGCAGGACCGCTCCCTGCACATAGTATCGGGTGTCAGCTGTGACAATCAGCTGACACCCGGCGGCGATTGCTCCCGCACAGCCTGTGTGCGCGCCCGATCGCCATGACGTACTAATACGGGTCTGGCTCTTAAGTCCCAGGGCACATACGCGTATTAGTACGTTGTTAAGGGGTTAAAGAATTGTGTGTTTATTTAAATTAAAGGACTTTATTCTGGGTGTTTGTGTTTTTTTTTAACGTTGACTATGGGGTTAGTAATGGGGGTGTCTTATAGACGCCTCTCCATTACTAACCTGGGCTTGATGTCAGCTGGCATTATAAGCTGACATCAACCCCAACACTATTATTGCACAGCCACCGCTACAGGGCAGTGGGAAGAGCGAGGCTAAGTGCCAGAATTGGCGCATCCTATGGATGTGCCATTTTTGGAGCTGCTGACGGCTGGTGTTTCTAGCCAGGAAGGGGGCCAATATTCATGGCACCCTTCCTGGGCTATTAATATCAGCCCCCAGCTGTCTGCCTAGCCTTTGCTAGCTTTTAAAATAGGGGGGACCCCGTGTCATTTTTTTGGGGGGTCTCCCATTTTAATAGCAGGTAAAGGCTAGGTATTCAGCTGGGGGCTGATATTAGTAGCCTGGGAAGCTCCGTGGGTAATACCCCCTTCCCAGGCTTCAAACATCTGCCCCAGCCGTCTGCTTAACCTCCGCTAGAGACTAAAATTACAGGGAACCCTACGCCAATTTTTTTTTTTAATAAATCCTTTATTTTAACACTAAATGACAAGTACAGTAACCAACACTGTCACTCTACTTATTATATATGTGACTGACATGTTTCCATCTATCTAATCTATGTGTGATGCTCTATTCTTTCTGTTTTAAATTGTCGGGTACCGATGTATGCCGCTGGTGAATTGCCGGCCGGCTTTTTTAAAGAGACGGGTGCATGAAAACACTATTTTTTTTTTTTTAATAAATCCTTTATTTTAACACTAAATAACAAGTACAGTAACCAACACTGTCACTGTACTTATTATATATGTGACTGACATGTTTCTATCTATCTAATCTATGTGTGATGCTCTATTCTTTCTGTTCTAAATTGTCGGGTACCGGTGTATGTCGCTGATGAATTGCCGTCTTTTCATGTTTCACTGTGAGCACTGTTCCCATCGATTTGGGCAATCACTGTAATGCCACAACCACCATGGCTGTGACATTACGGTGAGTGGCAGACAATCCCTGCTTGATTGGTGCTCTAAATAGCGCCAAACATGCAGGACGGGGACCCGAGCTCCTGCCCGAGCATCGCGCAAGTACTTGGCGAGCTCCGAGCATCTCGAGTACTGACATGCTCGGGCGAGTACCGAGCAGTGGCGAGCATGCTCGCTCATCACTAGTAAATAATGTTTATTTTAATAATATACATACGGATTCAGGAAGGAGTTTTTCCCCTAATGTGGAGCTACTAATGTCTGCCCCATGGGGTTTTTTGCCTTCCTCTGCTTCAGCAAAATAGGCTATAGGTTGAACTCAATGAACTTAAGTTTACATTCAACCTTAAAACTATGAAACTATGAAACATGCACTACAGTTTTTACGATTTTGAAAAAAAAATCAATGTAAGTTGTAAAGGAGTTTTCTCATGTTTGTAAATGGTTATAATTGTCAAGGGATTTTTAATTTTATAGTTAACAGCTTGTTACCTAGGATACTGGCCACCTCTGCAGTTTCTGGTTTCTTAGGCAAGGATCGTGTGCTTGTAAACTGTTTACTATACAGCTCTGAAGCTGGTCATATCGCTAGAGACCTCCTGATGAAACCGCAGCAGCGGCGAAATGCGCGTCAAGGGTTTCTGCAATACTCACCACTCATACACCGCTACAGCATGTCTACAGGTATTTTGGGCTATTTTGCCTGTTCTTATATCTTATCCTTATTTGACTTCTAGAGGGGTTTTACAGATGTCCAATGTCAAAGTATTATGCTTGTTATTGAATGGACTTGTTATCTGGCTATAACTGTATTCTATTGTACCTGTATTTGTATTTTATGATGCTGTTCTGAGAGGTGTTGTCTTACGGCCTCTGGTGTTATACCTTGCTTTCCCTATATATGTCTGTCCCTCCCCAATAGATACCTTTTTGTTATCAATAAAATTTGAATATATATTTTTCTTACCTATTTGATCTTCTGCTGCTTCATTGTTCTCTATTTGTTCTGAGTCTAGTCTGAAGGGATCACCTCAATTGTTTGTGGATATCTAGTTGGTTTATATCGCTAGAGATGTTTGCACTACTCCAATGCTGCATAGGCAAAGATGCCACTGCTAGCAACATCGGAGAATGCACAGTGCAATGACTCAGTCATGCTGCTGGTCTAGACTATCAGTCTTCAGGAATGCTGAACCCATGCAGGTAGCGGTGAGTCAGGAGGCAGAGGAGCAGTGCGCTCCTGAAGAACAAACATTAGAAAAACAAATCTGTTATCTTGTATATAATATATCATTGGGTCAAATTTACAGTAAATGTAGCAGTAGTATATATTTGTGGAAGTGTGTATATTTATTCAGCCATGTCCACTTTTATTTGCACAGAATGATATTTTGTTAAAAAATCATGCATTATCTATCAACTGATTCTATTCATTTTCAAGGAATTCATTATAATGTAAAATAATAATAGCCTATATGTCTTTGACAGTTTGTTTTTTTATTTTATTTGATAGGATCTGCCATATTATTTTTATGTGAAAAGTCAAATTGTCATCAGTTGGATTTAATTTCTTTATTATTCATAAAAAATAAAAAAATATATATATTTTTAATGTAAATCTTCTTTAGAGCATCTGCAATTTTAATTGTTCAGTATGATATAAATACTCTATCATAACATCTAGTTTAATATTCTTTTTCATTTGGTATGCAACTTTACCATTGATCTACCTTTTATCTGGATTTTCTACAAGTTCAGATGTTGCACTTGTTTCTTATATTTCCATAAATTTTATATCTGGAGTTACTACTTTGCTACTGACATTTTCACCATGAAAAACACACCACAGGCTGATCCAACTTTGATGTAATGTCCTTAAAACAAGTCAAAATGAGGCTCAGTATTGTGTGTGGCCTCCACGTCCTGTATGACCTCCCTACAACGCCTGGGCATGCTCCTGATGAGGTTGCGGATGGTCTCCTGTGGGATCTCCTCTCAGACCTGGACTAAAGCATCCGCCAACTCTTGGACAGTCTGTGGTGCAACGTGATATTGGTGGATGGAGCGAGACATGATGTCCCAGATGTGCTCAATCGGATTCAGGTCTGGGGAACGGGCGTGCCAGTCCATAGTTTCAATGCATTCATCTTGCAGGAACTGCTGACACATTCCAGCCACATGAGGTCTGGCATTGTCCTGCATTAGGAGGAACCCAGGACCAACCACACCAGCATATGGTCTCACAGGGGGTCTAAGGACCTCATCTCGGTACCTATTGGCAGTCAGGCTACCTCTGGCGAGCACATGGAGGGCTGTGCGGCCCTCCAAAGAAATGCCACCCCACACCACTACTGACCCATTGCCAAACCGGTCATGCTGAAGGATGTTGCAGGCAGCAAATCGCTCTCCACGGCATCTCCAGACTCTGTCATGTCTGTCACATGCGCTCAATGTGAACCTGTATTCAACGTGAAGAGCACAGGGCGCCAGTGGCGACTTTGCCAATCCTAGTGTTCTGTGGCAAATGCCAAGCATCTTGCACAGTGTTGGGCTGTGAGCACAACCCCCATCTGTGGACATCGGGCCCTCATACCATGCTCATGGAGTCGGTTTCCAACCGTTTGTGCAGATACATGTGTAGCGCCCCGAGGGTTCGGCCGCTTCAGGGGTATTGCACCTCAACCAGAGGTGTGATATTCCACTCCCAGGTAAGGATGGAGTATGGACCAGGGATCAGTTAGCTGCATACACCGCACACCCCCATTTCTGGGGGGACAGCTCGACGGTGCTCCCATTTATATATATATGTAGGCACAACTGACTATGTTCCTGACTGGAGTGGGGAGGGGGGAGGAAACCCAGTGGTGTAGGAGCAGATAGGGGTTGGTTTCTGAGCATAGGTTGGAGCTCATTGGGTGCTGGTCACCTGAGCTCACACACAGAGGAGGAGGTATATAAGGCGGGCACCATCTTAGTTCAGGGTGGAGACCAGAGGAGAAGACAGGGAGCAGAGGCTCTGCATGAGCTCTGCTCCAGAGGCGGGCCTAGAGAGGAGGCCGGGGAAGGAGAAGAGAAAGGAACAGGAACAGAAAGAATAGAACAGAAAGAGGAGAAGGAACGGAACGGAAGGAGAAGGAACCAAGGAGTAGAAAGGCTCAGAGACACAAAGGCAAAAGGGACCCTAAGGACCAGCGTGATATTGGGTGACAGGTCAGGCAAGAGAAGGGTACCGGATCCCAAATTGGTGGAGGTAAATCATCCCTCAGCCAAGAACCGAAGGTCGTGATCATGTATTGGTGCGACCCCCCGCTAAACCTACTAGGAAGGCACCACATAGGGACAGGGAGGATGGCGCCAAGTTCTCCCAGAGAAGGCCCAAGGCTGCTGGACAGAAGTTTGGTCACTGGTGGGGCATGGCCAGAGAAAGGATAGAAGGGAGTTCTGGGCTATACTCCGGAATTGCCCGGGGGTTGACCGAGCCCCATACCTGGTGGACGCAGCACGGCTTGGGCAGTCATTGCCGGCAGAAGTGACTCAGATGACAACTGTGAGTAAAAGACATTGGACTGCAACACGTTGACTCTGTGTTTCTTACCGCGCCAACACTAACGGTACTGGGACGCCCTGCACCACAACCCCCACCATTTACACTCACTGCCCTGAGGCTACACTCCTCCCATGGGGAGTTAAACTATTCTCTGCTGCAACCACAACACCAGCCTCAGCGGTCTGCCCCGCAGCAGACGTTCACCCTGACCGCAATCCACGGGTGGCGTAGTCGGACATTTCAAAGCTCTAAATATAGACTGCCACTGTATTTGGTCTGACCACCCTGAGCCACGGGATCGGGTTGCCACTACTATTCCCATCATCGCCCTGAAGCCCGGTTCCGAGTGCCCATGGCCCAGGGGGCAAGTCACATGCACATTTGTGGCCAGCTGGAGGTCATTTTGCAGGACTCTGGCAGTGCTCCTCCTGTTCCTCCTTGCACAAATGCGGAGGAAGCGGTCCTGCTGCTGGGTTGTTGCCCTCCTACCGCCCCCTCCATGTCTCCTGGTGTCATGGCCTGGCTCCTGGTAGCGCCTCTAGCCTCTGGACACTACGCTGACAGACACAGCAAACCTTCTTGCCACGGGTCGCATTGATGAGCCATCCTGGATGAGCTGCACTATCTGAGCAACTTCTGTGGGTTGTAGAGTCCGTCTCATGCTACCATGAGTGTGAAAGCACAACCAACATTCAAAAGTGACCAAAACATCAGCCAGAAAGCATTGGTACTGAGAAGTGGTCTGTGGTCCCCACCTGCAGAACCACTCCTTTATTGAGGGTGTCTTGATAATTGCCAATAATTTCCATCTATTGTCTATTCCATTTGCACAACAGAATGAAAAATTGATTGTCAATCTGTGTTGCTTCCTAAGTGGACAGTTTGATTTCACAGAAGTTTGATCTACTTGGAGTTATATTCTGTTGTTTAAGTGTTCCCTTTATTTTTTGAGCAGTGTAGTTACTCTGAATGTTTGAACCACTAAAGAACTTTAAACCACATCTAAGAATATCAGGTTAAAGAGAATCTACAGGCAGCATGAATCAGGCACTGGCTCCATGACCTCAGTCAGGTATATTTCACTCTGTAATGCTACTGCATTTAAGAGGAAAAATACTTTAACCCCTTAGTTTCTGAGCCAATTATATCCTTTATGACCAGGCCAATTTTTACAACTCTGACCACGGTCGCTTTATGAGGAAATAACTCTGGAACGCTTCAATGGATCCCACTGATTCTGAGATTGTTTTTTCATGACATCGTACTTCATGATAGTAGTAAAAGTTCTTTGATATGGCTTGTGTTTATTTGTGAAAAAAATGGAAATTTGTAGAAAATTTAGAAAATTTTTAAATTTTCAAACTTTGAATTTTTATGCCCTTAAATCAGAGAGCTATGTTACATAAAATAGTTAATAAATAACATTTCCCACATGTCTACTTTACATAAGCACAATTTTTGAAACAAATTGTTTTTGTTGGGAAGTTATGAGTTAAAAGTTGATCAGCGATTTCTCATTTTTCCAACAAAATTTACAAAACCATTTTTTTATGGATCACATCACATTTGAAGTGACTTTGAGGGATCTAAATGACAGAAAATCCCCAAAAGTAACACCATTCTAAAATCAGAACCCCTCAAGGTGCTCAAAACCACATTCAAGAAGTTTATTTATCCTTCACGTGCTTCACAGGAACTGAAGCAACATGGTAGGAAAAAATGAACATTTAACTTTTTTCACACAAATCTTACTTCAAACCCCAATTTTTTTATTTTTGCAAGGGTAATGGGAGAAATTGGACCACAAAATTTGTTGTTCAATTTCTCCTGAGTATGCTGATACTCCATTTGTGAGGGAAAACCACTGTTTAGGCGCATGGCAGGGCTCAGAAGGGAAGGAGCGCCATTTGACTTTTTGAATGTCGGAATCTAGGGCTGACACCATGTCACGTTTGGGGATATCCTGATGTGCCTAAACAGTGAAAGCCTACCATTCGCGACACCATTTTGGAAACTAGACCCTTCAAGGAACTTATCTAGATTTGTGGTGAGCATCTTGAACCCCCAGGTGCTTCACAGAAGTTTATAATGTAGAGTCATGAAAATAAAAAATCAACCTTTTGCCACAAAAATGATCTTTTAGCCCCCAATTTTTTATTTTCGCAAGGGCAAGAGGAGAAAACCCCAATAATTGTTGTGCAATTTCTCCTGAGTGTGCGGATACCCCAAAAATGGGGAAAAATCCCTGTTTGGGCATACGGCAGGGCTTGGAAGAGAAGGAGCACTGTTTGACTTTTTGAATGTAAAATCTGCTGGCCTAATTAGCAGACCCCATGTCATGTTTGGAGAGCCCCTGATGTGCCTAAACAGTGGAAACGCCCCACAAGTGACCCCATTTAGGAAACTACACCCCCTTAAGGATTTTATCAAGGGGTATAGTGAGCATTTTGATCCCAGAGGTATAACACAAAATTTGATAACATTAGGTTGCCATATTGAATATATTGTCATTAGTGTTGAGCACAAGTGCTCTCTACTTGAGTTTGCATCGGGTGCTCGGGCATGCACCAAGTATAGTGGGTGCTCTAGCGAGATGCTCGAGTCCCTGCCCCAAATGTTTCGTGGTTATTAGGCACTAGAGATGAGCGTTGTTCTACTCGAACTGTTCGCCAATCTCAAATTCGAGCTGTTTTGGGCGGTGTTCGAGCCGGTCGGCGAACACGAACAATTTGAGAAAAATTCGGCTGTTCGAGGTTATGTTCGATAACTGTTCGTGCACCAAAATCATAACTGGATTTTTTCTCAGTAATGATGAAAATTAATGTTAATACGCAGTTTGAGTGTACAGCGGGGCGGGGGGAGGGGCAGGGGATGGATCTCTGCAGGAACAATGAAGATCTCCATTTTTTTTTCTCTTTCCCGCATTTGCAGTGGGGAGGTGCAATCTGTCAGCCTATCAGCAGCGCACACACGGAGCGAAGTGCTTTTTTTCACACAAGCAAGGGCATGTGTGATTGGCAGTGTATGTCACATGTCCTTGCCCTATAAGACCAAGCCATTTTCCCCGTCGCCACCATTTTCTCACTGCTGCAGCTGCGTGTTAGACGGCACCGCTGTTGCTGTGTGCGCTATACCTTGTTAATTTCAAGCCAATTTTCGCACAAATATACAGATAGCTTGGGAGTAGGGAATAGTTGTGATTTCAGTCCTTTTAAGGACTAGGTTACAGCATTTCCTACGACTTTTATCAGGCAGGTCTGTGCTCTTAAATAGATAGATTGTGGGAGTAAAGACTAATTGTAATTAGAGTCCTTTTCAGGACTAGGTTACATCAGTTCCTATCAGTTTTTGCCAGGCAGGTCTGTGCCAGTGCTGTGCAAGTTTTTTTCACAGCATTTGGCTGAATCTAGCAAAGCTAATCCTTTTTGGCCTATTGCAGAGTGTGTTAGTCAGTGGAGTAGCCTATCTGTGTTGCAAGATACACCACCTGTGTATAGAATACCAATTTTTTTACTGCACCTAGTGAAGTAAAATCTTTTGGGCATAGCATCATTCTATTAGTCCATCTATACTGACCTCCATCAGGTTGCAAACTGAATATAATTTTTTTCTGCATCTAGCTCTGAAAAAATATTTGGGCTTCTAGCAGTGTGTGGGACTTGGTCTATTAGTCCATCTATACTGACCTCCATCAGGTTGCAAATTGAATAAAAAAAATTTCTGCATCTAGCTCTGAAAAAATATTTGGGCTTCTAGCGGTGTGTGGGACTTGGTCTATTAGTCCATCTATACTGACCTCCATCAGGTTGCAAATTAAAAATAATTTTTTCTGCATCTAGCTCTGAAAAAATATTTGGGCTTCTAGCAGTGTGTGGGACTTGGTCTATTAGTCCATCTATACTGACCTCCATCAGGTTGCAAATTGAATAAAAAAATTTTCTGCATCTAGCTCTGAAAAAATATTTGGGCTTCTAGCGGTGTGTGGGACTTGGTCTATTAGTCCATCTATACTGACCTCCATCAGGTTGCAAATTAAAAATAATTTTTTTCTGCATCTAACCCAGCCAATAGTTTTGGCCTAATACCACAGTTTGGCCACTCAGCTCTGCTCGGTTACCATCCATTGTTTTTTTGTGCAAACAACTCCAGAGTTGTGAATTAGTTAACCACCAAAATGAGTGGAAAAAGGCCTGCTGCTGGTGGAAAGGGGAATAGGCGTGTTGGGAAGGGGAAAAAAGGTTGTGTCCGTGGGGTAGGTGCAGAAGAAAGACCATCTTCCAGCCAAACTAAAATGTCTACTTCTTTTAGCGGACAATGTGATAAGATCCCTTTCTTACGGCCACGCCAATCGCTACAAATTCCAGATGAGGCACAAAAACAGCAGGTGCTTCAACGGATATCAAGTGCTCCTTTAAGTGGGCTCTCCTCCACATCAACTTCAATATCACAAATACTCCAGTCCTCAAAGGTGTCACCCAAATCGCACTTGCTTCCTCACAGCTCCCAAATCTCCAGCTGCCCATCTGAGTATGAGGTAGAACAGATGGTTGAGTCTGCAGAGCTGTTTACTCATACTATAGCCTGGGAATCAGAGGTCGACTCCAGCGCTTCTGTGAATCCAGACGAGGAAATGATCTGCACTGATGCCCAGAATCTTTATGAGTCGGATCCAGGACCAGACGCAGAAGGTTCTGACCATAATGTAGACCCTCATTCCCAAACTGTAACTCCTGTTGGTGGAGACAATGAGGAAGACGATGATAAGACTCAAATACCTGATTGGAGCGACAACTTTAGTTTTTTGTCAGGGCAGGAACAGGTTGGCTCTGAGGACGACGGGTGTGATAACGCACAGGGTGATGATGATAAGGTCGGAGATCCCACTTACTGTCAACCCACAGTCAGCCAAGAGATGAGGTCAGCAGAGGAGGTGGAGGAAGATGCTAGTGACGACGAGGTCAGGTTGCGCCTTCCTGGACAGAGACGTAGTACTGGAAGCACGTCAACAACTGCATCCTCAAACACAACTCTGCCTCTCACCACAAGTCGTGGTGGCTCTTCAGGTCGCATGGGTGCTAAGCCTTGCATAGCCTTGGCATTTTTTCAGATCGATAAAGATGACCCAACTCGTGTTATCTGTAACATTTGTCAGCAAAAGCTAAGTAGAGGCCAAAAAATACATAGTTTGAGTACTTCATGCATGAACCGGCACATGGACATGAAGCATAAGTTGCAGTGGGAAGCTCAGTGTGCTACAATGCGGTCTAGCCGGCCGGGCCAACCACCGTCTGCCATATCTTGTGCATCCGCGGCCTCTTCATCCTCTGTGACTGGGGGGACAGCAGTCACACCTGTTTTGGGGCGCAGACCTGCCACCTCTTTACCCGCAACAGCCAGCGTGATTGGCAGGTCATCATTTTCTTTGGAGGTGGTAACACCAGCTGGTCTTGAGCGCTGTCCGACATCGATAGCACCACCTTTGGATCAAGGCAACCTAACATGTCCGCCTGCATCTTCCTCACAGACCGGCAGTTTGCCGGGGACACCCTTATCAACCCCGTCTAAGCACAATAGCCAGCCCTCGGTCCCTCAGATGTGGACAAGTAAAAGACCATTTCCTCCTAGCCATGAGAAAGCTAAGAGGTTGAATTTCACCATCTGCAAGCTCTTGGCTACAGAAATGCTGCCTTTCCGCCTGGTGGACACAGAGGATTTTCGAGACCTTATGTCCGTCGCAGTGCCCCAGTACCAGATGCCCAGTCGGCACTACTTCTCAAAGAAAGGTGTGCCTGCGCTCCACCAGTATGTCGCACACAACATCACCGCTTCTTTGAGAAACTCTGTGTGTGACAGGGTGCATTTCACCACAGACACTTGGACGAGTAGGCATGGACAGGGGCGTTACATGTCGCTGACTGGGCACTGGGTAACTATGGTGACAGCAGGACAAGGGGCTGCTGTCCAAGTCTTGCCGTCCCCACGAGTTGTGCGTCAATCCTCTTTATGTCATTTTTCCTCCACTGCTTCTGCCTCCTCAACCTCCTCTCGGTCTTCCACCTGCACCCAAAGCCTGTCTGGTCATGCCACAAGCTTTCTAACTGCGCAGAAGGGATCCTGCACACCTCCTTACTATGCTGGCAGTAGGGCTCAACGTCATCAGGCGGTTTTTACATTGAAATGTCTGGGAAATGTGAGTCACACAGCTGAGGAGTTGTGGTCAGCTCTGGAGAACCAATTTCATGAATGGTTGTCTCCACTGGACCTGAAACCAGGGAAGGCCGTGTGCGACAATGCTGCAAACCTGGGTGCGGCCCTTCGCCGGGGCAATGTCACACACGTGCCTTGTATGGCTCACGTGTTGAACCTGGTTGTCCAGCAATTTTTAGCCCACTATCCCAGACTAGATGGCCTTCTGCAGAGGGCACGGTCGCTGTGTGCTCACTTCCGCCGTTCGCATCCCGCAGCTCAGCGACTTACATCTCTACAGAAGTCGTTGGGCCTGCCACTTCACCGGCTAAAATGCGATGTGCCTACCCGGTGGAATTCAACTCTGCACATGTTGCAGCGACTGTGGCAGCACCGACAAGCCCTGGTGCAATACGTTCTGACGTATAGCCTGGGCCAACGAGATTCAGAGGTGGGGCAAATCACGCTGGAGGAGTGGTCTCAGATCAGGGACCTATGCACCCTTCTGCACAGTTTTGAAATGGCGACGAAGATGTTTAGTGCTGACGATGCCATTATCAGCATGACTATTCCAGTGATTTACATGCTGGAGCACATGTTAAACAGAATTCGGAGTCAGGTGGTGGCACAAGAGGAGGTGGAGGAAGTAGAGGAGGAGGAGTTGTATGCGGAAGGGCTAACATCTGCAAGGTCCAGACGGTCGGCAGCACCAGGGCGGCAGGCATGTGAGGGTGGGGGAGATGATTTTACCAGGGCGCATGGTAGCAGCCAAACTAGTGAGGAAGGTGCAGGAGCCCAGGAAGAAGTGGAGGACGAACTGATGGAAGACTCATCAGATGAGGGAGAACTTGATCACATTTCTGTTGTGCGAGGTTGGGGGGAGAGGACAGAGGAAGGAAGCATGATTGTTACCTCGCCACCAACACAACAGGGACTTGGTGCTCCTGGATGCGCAACACACATGAGTGCCTTCTTGCTGCACTACCTGCAACATGACCCTCGAATTGTGAGAATTAGAAATAATCCTGACTACTGGGTTGCCACACTGTTAGATCCCCGGTACAAAAGTAAATTTACAGAAATTATTCCTGCCATAGAAAGGGATGCACGCATGCAGGAGTATCAGCAGAGACTGTTGCAGAATCTTACATGTGCTTTTCCACAAAATACCAGTGGTGCACGTAGTGAATCTCACAGTTCCAACTTGCCAACCGTGGGACCGTCAAGTGTTCAGCACTCAAACCGTAACAGAACCACAGTATCTGCTGGTAACATCAATTTTGCGGAATCATTTCACCACTTTTTTAGCCCATCCTTTGCAAGGCCACAGGAGACAAGAAGTCTGACACATAGTCAACGCCTAGAGACGATGGTACAGGAGTATCTCCAAGTAAACACTGAAGCCACGACTGTGTCACTGGACCCTTGCTCTTTTTGGGCTTCCAATCTGGATAAATGGCCGGAGCTAGCCACTTACGCCTTGGAGATCTTGTCATGCCCCGCAGCCAGCGTTCTGTCTGAACGTGTGTTCAGCGCTGCTGGTGGTGTGCTGACAGATAAGCGCACGCGGCTCTCCACTGATAATGTAGACAGACTCACGTTCATAAAGATGAACAAATCATGGATCCGAAACGACTTTTCTACCCCTGTGTCATCCTGGGGAGAGTAAAAGCTTGATGATTGGTTAAAATCACCCTACCAACCGTTTTAAGCTTTCAAATTACTAATCATGTTTATCTGTATCTTGACTGGAAAATAATTTGGGCTTTGTAGCAGTGTGCAGCACTGATCCTATTAGGCCATCTATAATAAGCTTCACCAGATTTAAAATTAAAAATAATTTTTAGCTGCATCTAGCCCGGAAAATAATTTTGGGGCTCCGAGATGCGCAAGACACATAAGTGCCTTCTTGCTGCACTACCTGCAGCATGACCCTCATATTGTCAGAATTCGAAGTAATCATGACTACTGGGTTGCCACACTCTTAGATCCCCCAAACTTTTCAATCAACCTTTTCATTTTAATAAAGACCAAAAAAATGGTCATTTTTGAAATTATAAGCATTAGCAGGTTGTTAGAAACTGAAATCAAACAGTTTTCAACTCAAAACTTTATTCTAGGTGATGTTACATTTTCACATAGGACCCCTTGTTCGAAAGGAGCTTCTGAACTCTCTCGTCCATTGAATTTGTCAGGTTTTGGATGGTTTCTGCTTCAATTGTTTTGCATGAGGACAGAATACCCTCCCAGAGCTGTTGCTTAGATGTGAACTGCCTCCCGCCATCATAGACACTCCTTTTAATGATGCTCCAAAGGTTCTGAATGGGGTAGAGGTCAGGGGAGCATGGGGGTCACACCATAAGTTTGTCCCCTTTTATGCCCATATCAGCCAGAGATGCAGATGTTTTATGTGCAGCATGAGATGGTGCATTATCATGCAGAAAAATGATCTTGCTGTGAAATACACGGTTCTTCTTCTTGAACCATGGCAGGAAGTGCTGTTTGAGAAAATCCACATACATTATGGAGTTCATCTTTAGCGCCTTCAGGGATCCTAAAGGGGCCGACAATCTCTCTCCCCATGATTCCAGCCCAAAACATTACTCCACCTCCTCCTTGTTGGCGCTGTAGCCGTGTTTGCGTGGGGTGTCCATCAACCAGCCATCCTCCACTCCATTCATCTGGACCATCGAGCGCTGCACGGCACTCATCCGTGAACAAAACTGTTTTGAAATCAGTCTTCATGTAATGTTTGGCCCACTGGAGCCGTTTCTGCTTGTGTGAAGTGGATAGAGGAGGTCGACAGGATGGCGTATGCACAGCTGCAAACCTCTGAAGGACCCTGCATCTTGTTGTTCGGGGGACGTTGGAGGCACAAGCAGCTTCAAAAACTTGTCTGCTGCTATGACAAGGCTTTTTTGCCGCTGCTCTTTCAACCTGACGTAATTGCCTGTAGGAAAGAGTCCTCAATTTGCCCTTATCAGCACGCACACGTGTGTACTGTGAATCAGCTACATACTTCTTGATTGCCAAGACACTTCATCCTGATCATCGCACAATGTTGATTGTAGTCATGCCTTGACCTAAACACTCCACAATTTGTTGCTTCTCAGCAGCCGACACATCCTTTTTCTTTCCCATTTTGGCAGAAAATGTAGGCTGCTTAATAATGTGAGAGAGCCTTCTTAAGTAGTCTTGCCTTTCATTGGACACACCTGCCAAACTAATTAGCACAGGTGTCTGCAATTGCTTACAGTGATATAAAGAGCCCTGACACACATCACCATCAATGAGTTTAACTGACAAACAAACAAATTCTTCCCTTATCACTCCTAAACACTTTTTGCATAATAATTTGGAACGCGGTGTACATGTGCTTTTCCACAAAACACCAGTGGTTCACGTAGTGAATCTTACAGTTCTAACTTGCCAACCGTGGTCTGTATGGAATTGTTCAATAAAGGGCCCAAAATTAAGATAACATAGATGGGAGAGGTCTCTATGAATAGGAATTCCTAAGTATTTGATACCCTGTGAGGGCCAGGCAAAGGGAAAGTTGGACTGGATGGAATCCTATATGGATTTAGGGAGGGAGACATCGAGGGCCTCAGACTTCGCTGCATTGATTTTAAAATTTTACCATGTAACAAAGTGATCTATTTCAGCCATAACAGCAGGGATGGATATATGTGATTGAGTGATATATACTAGGACATCATCAGCAAATAGAGAGCACTTGTACTCGGTGCCTCCCACCTCAATCCACCTAATATTGGGGTTATGGCGAATTGATGAGAGCAGGTGCTCCGTCACTAGGATGTATAAGAGAGGGGACAGAGGACATCCCTGCCTTGTCCCATTGGTGATTGTGAAAGGTGATGAAAATGTTCTGACGCACCCCCTGGGCCTTGGGACACCCAGAGCCGGACCCTTTTTGGTGGATACTGGTGGTTGTAGTCTTCGTGGCGGCGATCCGGTTCCGTGGCTCAGGGCGGTCAAACCAGTGGCGGAACTATTTATGTGGTTTTGATGTTTAAATGTCCGACTACGCCACCCGTGGATTGCGGTCAGAGTGAACCGCCGCTACAGGGCAGACCGCTAAGGCTGGTGTTGTGGGTGCAGGAGAGCGTAGCATAACTCCCCACGGGAGGAGTATAGCCTCAGGGCAGTGTATGCGGAGGATGGGGGTGATGGTGCAGGGCAGCAGCAGTAACGACACGGAGTCAGTGATGCAGTTCAGGGCCTTTACTCACAGTTCTTATTATCCAGACCACGTCTGCAGGTAACGGCTGCCCACGTCGTACTGTGCTCACCAGGTGAGGGGCTCAGACAACTCCCAGATAACTTTGGAGCGCTTCACAGGACCCCCTTTGTGTGTCCTTTGTCTGGCCTTTCTTACCAACACTTCTGTCCGGCTGCCTCGGGCCTCCTCTTGGTAAACTTGGCGCCAGTTTCCCTGACCCTATGTGGTGCCTTCCTAGCGGGTGGAGCAAGGGGCTGCGCCACATAAAATGTCAGAGCCTCCGGTTTCTAGCTGAGGGTCGTTTCCTGCCTCCACTAGTTTGGGGACCGGTCTCCCCCTTTGGCCTGACCCCTCCACGCAGGTGGATTCGGGCGTGCGGTGGCGACTCGCCCGTCCGCACCCCTGGGATCCCTTCATTCCTCATTCCTGGAGCCTTCTCCGCTCCTCTTCCTTCCTTCTCCCTCTTGCAGGCCTGGGCCTCTGTTACTAGGCCCGCCTCCGGAGCAGAGCTCATGCAGAGCCCCTGCTCCCTGCCACTTCTGCTCAGACTTCTCTGCACTGAACTAAGATGGTGCCCACCTTTTATACTCCCTTCTCAATGCACCCAGGAACTGCTTCCTCCCTGCTCCTGCACTGCAGGGTTCCCCTTCCTCAGTGTTCCCTCCCCCCACTCCAGCCAGGGACAGGGACTGTCGTGCCCATCTCAGGGGCATATTGGTCGCCCTGCCCCACGGTAATGTGGTGTAATGCATGCAGGTGTCGGGTCCTGATCCACACTCCATCCTTATCTGAGAGTGAGATATCACACCTCTGGGTGAGGTGCAATACGTCTGTAGCAACCGAGCCCTCGGTGCTACAGTTCCATTTATCTTCAGCCTAGGTGACGTATTGTGATACAGGGCCGTGATTTTGGCTATAAAAGGGTCCCCTAGACCCCTACCCCAAGCTTTTTAAGAGAATCATATATGGCGTGCCAGGAGACTCTATGGAATGCTTTCTCAGCATCCAACGAGAGTATCTACTTACAAATTTTTAACTGCATCTAGCCCAGGAAATACTTTGTGCCTAGTAGCAGTGTCTGCTAGTCAGCGGATTATCCCGGCTGTTAAGCAAGCTACACCACCTGTAGTTTGGACACTTAATTTTTTCAAAGGAAATGCTTCGGGACCACGGGATACTTAGTGAAGAGCATCAGGAGGCACCCCAAGGCATAGGGGCTGGGACTGGCACTAGGATGCCTTGCGGTGGACAGCCGAGCTCGATCCTTATAAAAGCTTTTTAACTGCAGCAGCTTTAGTGGACGCTACTGGAGCTGGAATTACGCGGCTGCTGGCATGAGACTTGCCCTCCAATAGATCCTTGTAAATGGATTTAAAGTGTATTCATTCAAATTAGAGGGACAATTTAAATTAAAAAGCTTAGAGCTGCCTCCACCACAGGGGGGCTCTCTCGACCCACCAGCGGACAGGCACCAGTATTGGGAGAGGGGGGCTGGCCGTCAGGGTTCACCGCGGCTCTGGCACAAACCCGGCGACACGGAGGTGGCACGGGCAGGAGCGGACTGGCCGTCTCGGCTTCTCACTTTTTGGATTTTAGAAGGGCATGACATGCCTATATCTGTGTCTCCCCCTCCTTTTACTCCTCCACCTCTTTTCTTTTCGCATGACTATATGTACTTGTCACTTTTCCATGTGTTAGTTGTGTCTTCTGAGCAGTTTGTCAGCTTTTGGACACCTTTGAAGGTGTTTTCTATGTGTTTCTATGTGTTTTTGTTTGCCTGCCATTGGTTTTAACGGTGTTCGAAGGTGTTCGACGAACAGTTCGACGAACAGTTCGGCGAACACACGGGTATTCGACGAACCGAACCGAACTCGAACACTACGGGGGTGGCTCAACACTATTAGGCACCCAAAAAAAACATGTTTGGATTGCCCTTGTATGGCATGTAATCACTGCGTGTTTTTTTTTTTTTGCTGTATAACAGCTGCAAAACATGTGGGGCGGGGACTTGAGCACTCAAGCACCCGCGATACTCAGTGCATATCTGAGCACCCCATGCAAACGCAAGTAGCGAGCACTTGTGCTAAACTTTAGTTGTCATATCGGTATTTTTTTTCTTTACTTTTCAAAAAATCTCAACCCCAACACAACCCTAACCCAACCCTAACCCAACCCTACCCCAATCCTAACCCTACCCCTAATCCTACCCTTAATTCTAACCCTAATCCTACACCTAACCATACCCCTAACCGTAATCCTAACACAACCCTAATCTAAACCCTGACCCTAACCCTAACCCTAACTGCAAAGAATAGAAAAAAATGTTTTTTTTATTTTAGAATTTTTTATCTAACTAAGGGGGTGACAAAGGGGATTTGATTTATTATTTTTTTTCTTTTGATCACTGTGATTGGGTTTATCACAGTGATTAAAATGAACCAATAGGAAAAATTCCCTATTGTTGCTGGGTACCTGCTGGCAGATCTTGACGGGCGCACTGCACATGCACCCACCATTTTTTTTTTTACCGGAACATGATGGAGGGCTGGAGGACGGATCAGGAGATCTGAGAGATGGCAGAGGTACATGGTGGGCTTGGGAGGCTTAATTTCTCTCTCCTCTGACATGTATATCATGTCAGAGGAGAGCGAAACCATTGCAACCGCGTGCACACTTTTTTTCATGATCGTCGTTATTCACTGAATAGAGGCGATCACGTGATCAGATACCAGAAAAACCGACTTTGATCATGTTCCCAAGGGTCTCAGTTAACTCCCGGTAGCTGAGTCCCCGGAGAATTTCTGACGCTGGGGGGTGCTACAGTCTTACTCCTCAGCGACGTGAAAGAGCGTTGCTGAGGCATAAGTACCCTTAACTGCCTTAACTTAACCGTGAAAATGCATTATGGCGGTTGTTAAGCAGTTAAAGGGAATCTATTAGGAGAATGTTTAGTATAATATTAATGGTATCCTGAAATGTGGATTGAACAGCCCTTTCAAAATATGTAACTTATATTGCTGTAGCTTCTCCGGTTTTCTTGCTTTAAGCATCGGAGAATTCACAGCCTCACACCTGCTTGTCAAGCATGTGTAAACCCAAAATTAATATGTACTGCAATCCACGCACATAATCCAGCTCACCTCTCGACATCGATGTCAGTGATAGTAAATTCAAACTGAATATGGAATGCTCCCCATGCCCATAATTCTGCCCACCCCTCTGTGCTGATGTCAGTGATAGCAAATCCAAAATGAATATGCACTTCTCCCCACACCCATAATCCCAGCCAGCTCTCTGCACCGACGCCAGTGATAGTAAATGACAGTGAAGATTTTTGCTATAAATAATGTCGGTGTCAAGAGGTGGGCGGGATTATAGGCATGGGGAGCAGTGTATATTCCGTTTCGATTTACTATCACTAATGTCAGTGCCAAGAAGTGTGTGAGATTATGGGTGTGGGGATTAGTGCATATTCAGTTTGAATTTACTCAGTGATGTCCGTACAGAGCTGTGGATGGGATTATGGGCGTGGGAAGCAGTGCATATTCAGTTTGTATTTACTATCACTGATGTCAGCACAGAGGGGTGGGCGGGAATATGGATGTGGGGAGCAGAACATATTAATTTTGGATTTACATATAATTCATGACTAGCAGGCACACCGCTGTAAATTCTCTGGTGCTTATAGCAAGAAAACAGGAGAAGCTACCACAATAAAAATGACGTATACTGAAAGGGGCGGCCCAAGCCCTATTTCAGGATACCATTAGTGTTGTACTAAAAAAATCATCTGACAGATTCACTTTAATAGCTGCTGGAGACTTGTCATACAGATGGGTTCCCAGCGGCTTCTCCCCGCCCACTCCCCTGGAATGACAGGAGAAGCCGCTAAGGACTCACCTGTCCATCATGCCTCTCGTTCGTCTTGGTCTCCAATTGATTTTAAAGTGTATAGTATTTTTTTTCTCTGAAACACCTCAGATTTTCAAACATACATGGCTGAAATCAAATAGCGAGTGTCTGATACTTGCTTCCTTTAAATGATGCAGCATGTATCAGTTATATCTCTACAGTATGATATAAACACTGCTATATTTTGTTGGTGCTTTACCTAGTACTTATTTTTAAAACTATATGATAACTCCAAAGGTTATTCCCAAAATCACTTTATGGTCTTATAATACACATATATTTATTCATTTGAACCATCATAACTGAGTTTCTCAGTTTTAAATCTACCACATATCACCCCCCCCCCAAATGATCCTCCTCCACATTCCTCAGACAACCATTAGGATAATCATTGATTGAATAACATGCACAGAAATACACATACATAAATGCCTTGATATGCTAAGTCAAAACTGAATAAATCAAGATGTTTTGCAATTTTTGTCTCCATTTTTTTTATTTGCATATCATTAGTATATTTATTGATGTGATTTCCACAATTCTATGACTTTTCATTCTTGGTGTTGCAATTTAAATGTTGAGGAGTCTAATAGAAAAAAAATTACATAACCTTGTTTCCAATTCTTCCACTATATTCTCTATCAAAGCCATGTCTGTGAACTGATGATCATTCATGTTTGTTACCTATGAGGAATAAAAAGATGGCACAGGATTGAAACACATTATTGATATATATTGTACATTGATCAGTGTCTTCCTGTGCCGGTAACTCAATTCTTATATTTTCAAACAGAAGACAATATGCAATTTTGGTTAGATATCTACTGTAGGTGAAATGTTTACTTACCTTTATGGTATGCTCACATATTATCTCAATATTATTGGGTCATATTTAACATTGAAAATAGGATAAATACTTTAATTCTCAAAATATTATTGTTTCACTGTTTTGGGTTAATTTTTTTCTGAGATGCTTACAGTTTCTTGCAATTTAAGTGAAATTAAAAATAACCATTTTATCTCTTCCAAATATACAGTTTAACACAAATGCATGACTTTGCAATGGGTCTTCCTGGTTTCTCCACAAATTTGTCTTGGTCATGTCTTAATGGAACTGGCCTTTAGACAAATAAAGTTTGATGTCCATAAAAGCTTTGGAATTGCCCATTTTGTTTTGATTCTCTTGCTTGGATCTTCATTGCCATGGTGATAGAAGGAATAATTTTCTTACTGTTGAGACTTGTCATAATAAATTGATTATCATTGGAGATACTGGGGTAAGATTTTATATTCCTTGTTTTAACTATACTCATATATTCATTGTGTATGTGAAAAGTGCATGTGGCTCTGCACCCCTCACCACATATCTTACTCCAGTCTGTGACTGGACTAAGATATCTGGTGTAACGTATGACACAGCTAACCATAAATTAGACAACTTGTGGTGCCTTGTCCTTAGCTCACCCTTGTACCAAGCTATATCTATTTTGGGCAAGCTTGGGGAAACTTTTGCGAAAACGCCAAAAGTTGCACATTTTTTGCACAACACTGAGTAATTAAGTTATTTTTGGGATAATGCAGTGTCAAACAAAATTATTCATTCCTCATTTCGAATTAGGTTTATAAACAACAGACTATGCAACCAAGAACAATTTAAAGAGGTCAACATAACATTAGTTGTGTTAACCTCTTTAAATGTTCTTGGTTGAATAGTGACAAGTGATTTCTCAAAATTCCACTTTCAGCAAATACTATAGTCCTAGAATTATGCAGCCTTTTAATACATTCTTTGTTAGGAACTTTCATGGGTTGGAGTAGTGGTATTGCAACCTCTAAAAGCAGCACTGGCAGGTAGCATAGTCAGGAAAAGCCAGAAATCGGTACACAGGAAAAGCAGTGTATTCTTGTATGATGCAGCAGGTGAAGGGAGAGCTTGACTAGAGGCTGGAAGCTGAATAATCTCACAACGAAGGAGGGGCCAGGCCAGGTTTAAATAGCGTATTCAATCAAGAACTCACAGGATGTAGCCAATCAGGAAAAACAAAGGGTGGAGCCGCTCAGAAACCGCATAGGTATTAGAATCTAGGTTAGCCAGGAACTGTCCAGCTAACTGAATAGCTCAGGGGGAAGAGCTGCTGCCTGGTGCACAAGAACTGCTGGGTTTGAGTCCTGACAGTAGTCCCCTCCTTCCAAGATGGCCTCTGGACATCTCAGGTCTTGGCTTCTCTGGATGTCTCTGATGAAAGTCTCTTGTAAGCTTCGGTGCATGGACATTGCACGCTGGCTCCCATGCATTACCTTTTGGTCCGTAACTCTTCCATTGCACTAAATGCGATAATCTTCCTCTAAATATTCTAGAGTCCAGAATTTTATCCACGATGTACTCTTCTTCACTATGGACTATTTCTAGTGGAGGAGGTGGCTGAGTTCTTCCTGTACAGGTTCTCACTGAAAGGTTTTGAGCAAGAATACATGGAACACAGGGTGAATTTTCATGCTGTTAGGAGGTTTTAAATGGAAGGCAACTTGGTTAAATTGTGCAGAAATTTGAAAAGGTCATATGAATTTTTGGCCCAACTTCAACAACTGTACGTTTGTTTTCATTTTTTTTTGTAGATAGTTAAACCTTGTAACCGCGGGAATCGGAGAGGCATAACCGCTGGAAGCGCGCAAAGCACAGGACACGTCCCGCCCCTTACGTCGAACCAGGAAGCATCAGGTCCTGGAAGGAGCCCAGAGGACGCTCTGACGTCAGACGCGAGCGACGCAAGGTCCTGGAAGAAGACTTTCGCCCGCCGAGCTGCGGCCTACCTGATAAGAAAGTGAAGTAGGTAGGCTCCGGTTCACTAGGGGGGCCCAACCATGGCCGACGACCAGCCAGCCGCAGGAGCAGCGGTTAACTCTTCAGATGCCCAACCTGCGCCCGGGGCTGCACAGGCCGGAGCGGCCGCTCCACCAGCAGGGGTCGTGACCCCGTTGATACCCATGGCCCTGCCGTATATCCCTGGAGCGAAATGGCTTCCCCAGTATAATGGCAAACCGAACACCCTGTCTGGATTCAAGAGAAAAATATGCGGTGTGCTAGACTTGTATTCTATGACCGGTAAACAGAGAGCCGCTGTTGTGCTGGGACAAATTTGAAACCTGGCCAGCCACAGACCAGGAATCAGTATCCATCATCTTTAAGAGACTGCAAACTGTGTTTGAAAACCGCACTGAGACAGATCTCCGGATGAGGTTCTACCACTTTGTCCAGAAACCTGAGGACAGTGTCCGGGACTACGCCTGGAGCTTACAGGAAGCCCTGCGGGTCCTGAAACAGGTTGGTCCAGCCAGCATACAAAGTGAAAATAAAATGCTGATGGAACAGTTTATCCGGGGGTTGAGGTCCCAGGAGGAGAGCAGAACTGTACGGTGGTGGGCCTTAGACCATCCAGATGCTACCATTAAGGACATGGCTATAAAGGGTCTGCAGCCCCAGGAACAACAGATACTGCTATCCAGCGTTACCAGGGTGGGTCCACCCCAGTGCCCGCTGCACCCACTGCTCCTTCATTAACGGTGGAAACAAAGATGCAAACAGTGCCTCCCAGCGAGCTGGACAGCCTACGCTCTGACGTGCGCCAGTTAAGTAAAACCCTGGCCACTGTCCTGAGCACCCTGCAGTTACAGGAGGAGCCCAAGCCGAAAGGAAGGATACTACTCGCCGACAGCCCTGAGGATGTCCCCTGGATGAGAAGAAGAAGGAGGACAACACCACCCCGGCGGAGGACCAACAACCAACGTCACCCTCCAGGAGAATTCATCTGCTACCGCTGCCAGAAGGCAGGCCACACAGCGCGGAACTGTCCTTTAAACGAGCAAACCCTGGGGCCGAGGACTGACACCCAGGGGAAAATTAAGCAGGCCCATCAAGCTGGCACCATCGGTTCGTGGGAGGAAGACTTTTCCTCTCCATTTTGCTGGATGGCATCGCAACACCTGCCCTGCTGGACACTGGATCGCAGGTAACCATCATACCTGATGTCTACTACAAAAGGTACTGGTCTGTAGATTAACTCCGCCCGCCAGCCCCGAACCTCTCGGTGTATGCCTCTGATGGCCTTCCTCTTAACCTAGTAGGGGTTAAGGATGTGACAGTGAAGGTGGGGAGAGCGAAACTAAAGGACCAAGGGCTGATTGTAGTGGAGTCTAATCTTGGTGATACAGACTTGTATATGATACTCGGTACAAATATTGTCAGTAACTGTTTGGGAGAAGTGTTGTTTTTGCTCCAACAGATTGCTGACACCACCAAACCAAGGCAGAGGAAGGTGCTCCAGAGAGAGATACGAGCCCTCCTGTACCAGCAACAGGTAAAGCTAACAGGTGGTGAAATTGGTAATGTATGGGTGACAGACCCGATACCCATTGTGATTCCCCCGATGAGTGAAATGCTGATTTGGTGTAGGGCAGCAATAGGTCTCAAAGGACAGAACTACCAGGCGGTAGTGGAGCCCATTAGCTCAGAGCATAGACCTACACTCTTAACTGCCATGGGGGTGGTTGATGGACGCAATGGGAGGGTACCCATACGTCTCCTAAATTGTGCTGAGGATGAAGTTAAATTACCAAGATACACCACTGTTGCCAAGTTGTATACTGTGGATAACAACGCCATACACACAGTGGAATCCTTGACCCCACCAGATACAGTGGAGGACAATGACCCTGAAGCTCAGTTGGAGGATTGGTGTCAACAGCTCCATGTTGGGACTGACACCACTCCTGTCCATCAAAAACAAGGTGTATACAGGGTGGTCCAGGAATACGAACAGGTATTCAGCAAACACCCACTTGATTTTGGGAGGATTAAAGGGGTACAACACCATATACCCACAGGTGACCATCCACCCATCGAAGAACGTTACAAGCCCATTCCACCAGCACACTACCAAAAAGCGAAGGAAATGTTGCATGACATGAGGAAAGCAGGGGTAATAAGAGATAGCTGTAGCCCCTGGGCAGCTTCCCTGGTCCTGGTCAGGAAAAAGGATGGAAGCATGAGGATGTGTGTAGATTACAGACAGGTAAATCGCATAACACATAAAGATGCATACCCTTTGCCCCGTATAGAGGAATCCCTGGCTGCACTAAAGTCTGCAAATTACTTCTCTACCCTTGACCTCACTAGTGGGCACTGGCAAGTAGCAGTTGCGGAAGAAGACCGGGAGAAGACGGCCTTCACTACCCCGATGGGACTCTGTGAGTTCAATAGTATGCCATTCGGACTCTGCAATGCCCCAACGTTCTAGAGATTGATGGAGTGCTGTTTGGGACACCGTAACTTCGAGACCGTGCTGCTATACCTGGATGACGTGATAGTGTACTCCAAGACGTATGAGGACCTTTTGAAGCACCTGGCGGAGGTATTTGAAGCATTGTCCCAGTATGGGATGAAATTGAAGCCTTCCAAGTGCCACCTGCTCAAACGGAAGGTTCAGTACCTGGGGCACATTGTCAGTCCAGAAGGAGTAGCACCAGACCCGGAGAAGGTCATTGCCATCCAGAAATGTCCGGAACCGAAGAATCTCAAGGAGGTACGTCAGTTCCTGGGACTGGTCGGGTATTACCAGAGGTTTGTAAAGGACTACACCAAGAAGGCAGCACCTTTGCAAGATCTCCTGGTAGGACAGTCCAACAGAGGAAAGAACCCCCCCTTCCAGTGAGGTAAAGAGCAGGCTGAGTCCTTTGCAGTGATGAAAGAGATCCTGACTGGCGAAGAAATCCTGGCCTACCCTGACTACAGCCAACCATTCCTGCTGTACACTGATGCCAGCAGCGAGGGACTAGGAGCTGTGTTAAGCAAGAAGCAGTATGGCAAAGAGAAGGTGATAGCCTATGCCAGCAGGAAGCTCCATCCTACTGAGAGGAATCCAGAAAACTATAGCTCCTTCAAGTTGGAGCTCCTGGCCTTTGTCTGGGCCATCACTGAACGATTCAAGCACTACTTGGCCTCGACTAAGTTCACAGCCTATACTGACAACAAGCCCCTGACACATCTAGAGACAGCCAAGTTGGGAGCCATGGAACAGTGTTGGATGGCCCGACTGTCAAACTATCAGTTCATCATCAAGTACCGGGCCGGCCACAAGAATGCCAATGCCAATGCCCTATCCAGGATGCCTCACCAGTCGGACACTGAAGAAGAAGTGGATGACCTGGAGGAGATTGAGCTACCTGCCTTCCATAGAAATGGGATGGTCCACGAGCAGCGCACCTCCAGGAGGTTTCGTGGTAAGACACTAAACCCTTTACCTCACCACAGTTGGAAGGAGACCCAGGACAGCGACCCGGTTGTCAGCCGTATCAAGGAACTGATAACCCAGGAAGGTTCCTCCCTGGAGAAGGATGCTTCTCCACAAGCCAAGCAATTGTGGAATGAGAGAAGCTGGCTGTTCATCTATAGAGAGAAGCTGTGCCGAAGGTATGTCAACCCTAGGACCCATGAGATGGTATGGCAGATCATAGTGCCCAAGACAGACATCCAGATGGTGTTGGAGGCCTACCACGATCAAGCCGGGCACTTTGGCTGGAAGAAGCTGGAAACTCTCCTAAAGAGTCGGTTTTATTGGGTTGGAATGCGGAGCTCCATAGAGAGGTGGTGCTGGAATTGTGGACCCTGCAGTCTCAGAAGAAAAGACTACAGCAGCCAGAAGGCACCCCTGCAGTCCATCAAGACAACCCAGCCCCTGGAGATCGTCACCCTGGATAACGTCAAGCTGTCACCCAGCAGGTCAGGCTACTCTTATGCCCCGAACATGGTGGATCACTACTCCCGGTTCCTGGTGGTAGCCCCCATCAAGGATCTGACAGCAGAAACTGCAGCAAGGACGTTTCAAGCATATTTCTGCAGGCCCCATGGATACCCAGATAAGGTGCTGACGGATCAAAGCCCTGCCTTTGAAGCCGAGCTGTTCAAAGAGTTTTGTCATCTGTACGGGTGTAAGAAGATTCGGACTACGCCGTACCACCCTCAAAGCAATGGTCTATGTAAAAAGATGAACAATATCATCATAGACCTGCTGAAGACCTTACCCCTAGAAGAAAGGAATCAGTGGCCAGACAGACTACCTGACCTGGTAGATCTGTACAATTACATACCTGTGAGTTCCACCAATTGTACTCCAGCATACCTCATGAGAGCAAGACCCGGAAAGTTGCCCATGGACCTGGAGCTTGGAGTTTTAGAGCCAGAAGCAGATATGTCCACTGAAGACTGGGATGTGATGCGACAGAAGCAGTACAAGAGAGTACAGGCCTGTGTCGAAGACAGTCTAAGTAGGGTGAGAGATAAGCAGGAAGCACAGTACAACAAGAGTGCACCAGCCGAACCCTTGATACCTGGAGAAGTTGTGCTGAAACGAAAGAGAAGAAGCCTCAAACTTGATGACCAGTGGGAAAGAGAACCTTACACTGTGTTGAATTCCAGATTCGATAATAGGAAAACCTGTCTAATTAGCAAAGACGGAGGAAGAACGACTGCAACGGTATCAAGAGACCATCAGAAGTTGTGCCCAAGTCCGCTGAAGCCCAGGAGGAAGTGCCTCTCACCGTACCGGAGGAGCCTAAAGAAGAAGTACTCCATACTGTCTTAGGAGATTTCCCGGCAGATTGGCCTCAACTGGATGGAGCGGTAATAATACCTGTGCTACACTTCTACCAACAGCCAGAAGACTCTCCACTGCAAGTAAGACCTGAAAGTGCCCCAGAAGAGTCTGCTCAGGAAGAATCCCCAGAAGAAGGATCACCAGTAGAAGCAGAGCCAGTAGGCCCAGTAACCAGTGTACTTGCCAGTCCCGTAGAGAGGTTAAGGCAGTCTTGCAGTCCACCAACACATAGAGCTGATAGAGCGGAAAATAGCGCAAGCATCCACACTACACGCATTCCAGTACTACGTAGGTCATCGCGTAGCACAAAAGGCCAGACCCCTGTCAGGTATAGAGAGTGAATAGAGAAACACTGACCGTGTAAATAGTTACCCAGTAGGGTATTGCATAATGTTTATTGTATAAATTGAAATTAAATATATATGCCTTTAGTTACCCGTCAGGGTACAAAGACTCGTAGGCTGAGGACTGTGAGCAGCCCAAAAACTGTCATGTACATAGTTGCACTCCCTGGAGTGCCCCTTAAGTGACCACGGAACAAAAACCCGTTTGGCGTGGCGGAAGACGTGGTCCAGCACCTGGATCACCTATGCCCTGTAGCCATGCCCAGGGCCTACGTTGAGGGTTTTCGGGTGGGTCCCTCATGTTCCTTCATCGGTGAAATGGACACCAGGTTACGGGACTTACTGTAACTGAATTAATGTTATTTATTATTGTTATTATTGTATTATAATGTTACCTGCAACGTTCAAGAAAAGTGCCTCCCATAAAGGGAAGAAATGTTATTGTTATTTGTTTAACCTGTTTTGAAAAAAATGCTTCAGTCCAGGAGTACTGAGTTTTACTAAGGAGGGATGTGGTGCCCAGCTGTGCATTGGTGCCACGGAACCCAGAAGGGTACATGGATGGACTTCTCCACAAGAGGCCCTCACACATTCACACACTTCCACCCTACCACCTCAGACCAGCAGAGGGAGCCCTGATAGGGATATATATAGGGAGGGTGGAGCCAGGCAGCTCAGATTAGTTCCTGCTTAGAGACAGAGAGGGACAGAGCTCAGAGTTGAGCAGAGAGCGTGCTGACACTCAGAGAGCAGTGAAGAGATCATCACGCTGGCTGCTGTGCTTAGGCGAACCAAGGCCTACAGCACATGTGAAGGCCTAGTGAGGACCTTGAGTGGGCCGAAGGTGAGAGGAGAAGGAATAAGTAGTGAGGGGGCAGAGCCGTCTCTCCCCTGCACCACCATCCATTACACCCCACGCTGCCCTGGAGCTAGCTCTACCTGTGGAGAGCCACACCATCCCTGCTGCCGTAACACAAGCTCCAGAGGACTGCTCCGCAGCGGCGGCTCCCTCTAGCCGCAATCCACAGGTGGCGCCATGAACATTTTCCCAAATCCCCTATAAATCTCCCCCTTTTTACTGACCGCCCTGGGTCACGGACTGGGCCAGCTACCGTGATATTCCCCCCGGCAAACAGATGCCCGGCTGCCGAGTACCCCACGGCCCAGGGGGCGCGTCATATTTGCTTAAAAAATTAAAAGCAATCCACAGTACACCATTTTTCTGCTCCATTTGCTTGTTAGCACTGCAGAATACAGCAAGATCTTTTCCATATTACAGCGATAAAAAAACAGAAATTTGTAGTGAACGTGGAAAATATTGGCCTCCATTTACATTTTGTTGCAGTGTGTCAGTGAAGCTATTCACATGAGGTCGCTGTGAAGAATGGTATTAGTAAACTACAGGCCCGCTATTTAAAATCGTGGATGTCCGTCAGACGTATCACATATAACTACGGTTCAAATCCAGCCATTTGTAGTGAACGTGGAAAATATTGTCCTCCATTTAAAATGGACAAGGCGCATGGCAAGGGACGGGGAAGTGGACGTGATGGTGATGGTGCATGCAGAGGCCGAGGCCGTGGAAATGCTGAAATTGTGCCACAACAAACACCCACATCTTGTCGCTCGACCTTCCTTACTAGGGGACCGCAGACCACCACTGTTGAACACAGAGTAGTGTCTAAAGGTTGTTGGTTGGATAGCAGATAATGCTTCCAGTCACTTTGCCACCACTGCCACAACCCGGTCAAGTCTTCCACACAGTCAAGTCTCAGTAGCTGTGAGTCTGGACCACATATTCCTCACCCTGATGCTCCTTCCTCCCACCATGCCGAGTGGCCGTAGACTGATCCCACACTTGGACACTTAGAAGAGCTGTTCACTTTTCCATTTTTAGATTCAGACCTCTAGCCTGGCCAGCTTCTAACAGGTCAAGAGGAGAACGTGTGTAGCGATGCACAAATTTTTGAGCAGCTACGGTCACATGAAGGCAACGGTGGGGAAGTGCAATTACTGTCGCAAGAGGTGAATAATGATGAGATACAATTGCCAGAAAGTCAGGAGGAGAACCAAGGTGTGGAAGTGAAAGACGAGGTGGTGGATGATATAGTAACTGACTCAACATGGCAAGGGGACATGCAGAGTGAGGACAGCAAAACACAGGGGGAGGGAGGCGTAGGACCACAACAGGCAGGAAGAAGCAGTGTGGTGGCCGCACACAGAAGGCGGCAAAGCGTTTCTCGTAATGCCAACACGTCGGAGATTGCCAGTACAACTGTTAGGTGTTCCGGAGTCTGGTTGTTTTTTAAAGACTCTGAGATAACCCCAAAAAGGTCATTTGCACCACCTGCCAGGCCAGCATCAGCAGGGGTAGCAAAACTAGCAGCCTGACCACCACCAGCATGATCAGGCACATGGCAGCAAAGCACCCCACTAAGTGGACCGAACCCCAGGGTCTTGGGTCAGAGTTTGCGGTTGACATCACTGCATCTTCCTCTGTTGTGCATGCACGCCAATCCCTTGTCCATGGCGCATGCGAAGATGCCTCCTGCCCTGCACTTGTCGTTACACACTCTCAACTAGCACCATCAGCAAGCATGTCCACGTCCTTGTCCCAGCGCAGCGTTAAGTTGTCACTACCCCAGTCCTTGGAACGCAAGCGCAAATACGCAGCCAATGCCCCACACGCCAAACTACTAAATTCACATTTTGTGGATGCCTGCGCTCCAAATGTTGCCTTTTAGGCTCATGGAGATGAAAGCATTCGACATCTGATGGCGACGGCCGTTCCTTGGTACTCATTCCCCAGCCGCCACTATTTTTTCTTGGTGTGCCATCCCCGCGTTACATGATCATGTGTCCCACAACATTAGCCGTGCCCTCAACAAAGCAATTACTGGGAAAGTCCACCTAACCACGGACATGTGGACAAGTGCTGGTGGACAGGGACTGTACATCTCACTGATGGCACACTGGGTTAATATATTGGAGTCGAGACCCAATCGGACCTTGTGATGGATCATGTCCTCCCGATGCCGAGGATTGCGGGCCCTAGGCCAATCAGGATTCCCCCCACATTCTAGAGCTCCTGCACCTCTTCCTCCTCCTCTTCAGCCTCCATCTCCGAAATGACCACATCAGTCGGAAGATGGAAGCACTGCAGCACTGGCTTGGCCAAGCGGCAACAGGCTGTGCTGAAGCTAATATGCTTATGTGACAAACCGCACAATGCTGAAGAGTTGTGGACAGCTATGAAATAGCAGGCAGATCTGTGGCTGACACCGCTGACCCTACAGTCAGGCATGGTCGTGTGGGACAATGGTCGGAGCCTGGTGGCGGCTCTGAAGTGAGGCGAGCTCACACACGTACCATGACTGGCCTATGTGCTTAACCTTGTGGTTCAGTGGTTTCTCAAAACCTACCCAGATCTGTCGGATCTGCTTGTCAAAGTACTCCGCGCGTGTGCCCATTTTAGAAAGTCAGCTGCAGCTTCCGTCGCCCTTGCCGTGCTTCAGCAGAGTTTGCAGCTTTCAGCTCACCGACTGGTGTGCGATGTCCCCATGCATTGGAACTCTACATTGCAGATGTTGGGAAGGATTTGTGAGCATAAGAGGGCAGATGTTGACTACCAGCATCAACACAGCCATCAGTATTCAGGTTAGACTCCATAATTAGAGTCACCATCCGGCTTCTCTGTCTCCTGAAACGCTCTCTACAATTAAAGAGGATGCATTGCTGGCGGATCACGATGAGATGGAGCAAGGGACCATACAGGGTGATTCCAAACAGCCCAGCTTTATATCTCTTATTCCCGCAGTGGACAGGCCTAATAAAATGGGGCAGTTTCAGAAGGCCTTTGTTGTGGAATTGTTAAAAAAATTCCCATCTGAAAACGCTGGCGGCGGAGGTCACAGTTCATTGGATAACCAAGGAGTACAGGCAAGAGAGACACAAATTCAATCCAGCAGAGGCAGGGGAACACTGTCAAAGTACTGGGACAGTTTTCTCAGACACTCTCATCGCAAAGGCCCTGAAGAGCAGGGTACTCTCACAAGGAGGGAAAAGTTTGGGAAGATGCTGAAGGAGTACCTTGCCGACCGCACCAACTTCCTCCGTGATTCCTCTGTGCCTTATAATTATCGGGTATCCAAGCTGGACACGTAGCATGAACTGGCTCTCTACACCTTGGAGGTCCTGGCCTGCCCTGCCGCTAGCGTTTTGTCAGAGCGGGCTTTTAGTACCACTGGTGGAATTATAACCAATAGGCGCATCCGCCTGTCAACTGAAAATGCTTACAGGCTGACTTATAAAAATGAACAAGGACTGGATAGCAGCGTAACATTAACTCAAATACAGTGTCTTTTTTTGGGAGGTTTGACTCCATTCCCATGCACCTCTGTCTGAACACCCAGACATGGGTATATGCTTCCTGATTTTGTCTATTTGCTCTTGTCCTCCTCCTTCTCCTCATCCACCTCCATATCTACCATATCACCTCCTCTACGTCTCTTGCAAGGGGCATTGGAGTGCCTCCAAATTTTTATCAGCTGTTGCATTCACTGCATAGGCAAACAGTATGGGAAATCCACTTCCTAATAATGGGAACATTTTTTTCATGAGGCCCTCCTCTACACCTCTTGCAAGGGGCATTGGAGTGCCTCCAAATTTTCAGTAGCTGTTGCATTCACTGCATAGGCAAACAGTATGGGAGCCCTGCTTCCTAATAATGGGAACATTTTTTTCAGGAGGCCCTCCGACCTCTACTTCTCTTTCAAGGGGCATTGGAGTGCCTCCAAATTTCCTCCTCCTTCTCCTCATCCACCACCATATCACCACCATATCTACCATATCACCTTCTCTACGTATCTTGCAAGGGGCATTGGAGTGCATCCAAATTTTTGGCAGCCGTTGCATTCACTGCATAGGCAAACAGTATGGGAGACCCACTTCCTAATAATAGGAACATTTTTTTCAGAAGGCGCTCCTCGATGTCTTTTTCAAGCGGCATTGGAGTGCCTCCAAATTTTTTGGCAGCCATTGCAGTCACTGAATACGCAAGAACAGTATGGGAGACCCACTCCTTTCCAATGGGAACATGTCGTTACTGAGACCCACCTTTATGTGTCTTTAAATTGTTATTGGGATTTTTTCTAAGTGTTCGAAGCCGTTTTATTCACTGCATATCCTATAACTGTATAGCATACCCGTTCCTTTCTAAAGGGAACATGTCGCACTCATTACTGAGGCCCACCTCTGTGTCTTTAAATTGTTATTGGGGTTTTTCCCAAATTTTGGCAGCCCTTGTTGTCACTGCATGGGCATTACCACTAGAGATGAGCGTTGTTCGACTCGAACTGTTCGCCAATCTCAAATTCGAGCTGTTTTGGGCGGTGTTCGAGCCGTTCGGCGAACACGAACGATTTGAAAAAAATTCGGCTATTCGAGGTTATATTCGACAACTGTTCATGACCCAAAATCATAACTGGATTTTTTCTCAGTAATGCTGAAAATTAATGTTAATACGCAATTTGCGTGTACAGCGGGGCGGGGGGAGGGGCAGGGGATGGATCTCTGCAGGAATAATGAAGATCTCCATTTTTTTTTCTCTATCAGTGGGGAGGTGCAATCTGTCAGCCTATCAGCAGCGCACACACGGAGCGAAGTGCTTTTGTTCACACAAGCAAGGGCATGTGTCATTGGCAGTGTATGTCACATGTCCTTGCCCTATAAGACCCAGCCATTTTCCCCGTCGCCACCATTTTCTCACTGCTACAGCTGCGTGTTAGATGGCACCGCTGTTGCTGTGTGCGCTATACCTTGTTAATTTCAAGCCAATTTTCGCACAAATCTACAGATAGCTTGGGAGTAGGGAAGAGATGTGATTGCAGTCCTTTTAAGGACTAGGTTACAGCATTTCCTACGACTTTTATCAGGCAGGTCTGTGCTCTTAAATAGATAGGTTGGGAGTAAAGACTAATTGTAATTGCGGTCCTTTTCAAGACTAAGTTACATCAGTTCATATCAGTTTTTGCCAGGCAGGTCTGTGCCAGTGCTGTGCAAGCTTTTTTTTCACAGCATTTGGCTAAATCTAGCAAAGCTAATCCTTTTTGGCCTACTGCAGAGTGTGTTAGTCAGTGGAGTAGCCTATCTGTGTTGCAAGCTACACCACCTGTGTATAGAATACCAATTTTTTTACTGCACCTAGTGAAGTAAAACCTTTTGGGCATAGCATCATTCTATTAGTCCATCTATACTGACCTCCATCAGGTTGCAAATTGAATATAATTTTTTTCTGAATCTAGCTCTGAAAAAAACGTGGGCTTCTAGCAGTGTGTGGTACTTGGTCTATTAGTCCATCTATAATGACCTCCATCAGGTTGCAAATTAAAAATAATTTTTTTCTGCATCTAGCTCTGAAAAAATATTTGGGCTTCTAGCAGTGTGTGGGACTTATTCTATTAGTCCATCTATACTGACCTCCATCAGATGGCAAATTGAATATAATTTTTTTCTGCATCTAGCTCTGAAAAAAAATTTGGGCTTCTTGCAGTGTGTGGGACTTGTTCTATTAGTCCATCTATACTGACCTCCATCAGGTTGCAAATTGAATATAATTTTTTTCTGCATCTAGCTCTGAAAAAAAATTTGGGCTTCTAGCAGTGTGTGGGACTTGTTCTATTAGTCCATCTATACTGACCTCCATCAGGTTGCAAATTGAATATAATTTTTTTCTGCATCTAGCTCTGAAAAAAAAATTGGGCTTCTAGCAGTGTGTGGGACTTGGTCTATTAGTCCATCTATACTGACCTCCATCAGGTTGCAAATTAAAAATATTTTTTTTCAGCATCTAGCTCTGAAAAAATATTTGGGCTTCTAGCAGTGTGTGGGACTTGTTCTATTAGTCCACCTATACTGACCTCCATCAGGTTGCAAATTGAATATAATTTTTTTCTGCATCTAGCTCTGAAAAAAAATTTGGGCTTCTAACAGTGTGTGGGACTTGGTCTATTAGTCCATCTATACTGACCTCCATCAGGTTGCAAATTGAATATAATTTTTTTCTGCATCTAGCTCTGAAAAAATATTTGGGCTTCTAGCAGTGTGTGGGACTTGTTCTATTAGTCCATCTATACTGACCTCCATCAGGTTGCAAATTGAATATAATTTTTTTCTGCATCTTGCTCTGAAAAAAAATTTGGGCTTCTAGCAGTGTGTGGGACATGGTCTATTAGTCCATCTATGCTGACCTCCATCAGGTTGCAAATTAAAAATAATTTTTTTCTGCATCTAGCTCTGAAAAAATATTTGGGCTTCTAGCAGTGTGTGGGACTTGTTCTACTAGTCCATCTATACTGACCTCCATCAGGTTGCAAATTGAATATAATTTTTTTCTGCATCTAGCTCTGAAAAAAAAAAGGGCTTCTAGCAGTGTGTGGGACTTGGTCTATTAGTCCATCAATACTGACCTCCATCAGGTTGCAATTTAAAAATAATTTTTTTCTGCATCTAGCTCTGAAAAAATATTTAGGCTTCCAGCAGTGTGTGGGACTTGTTCTATTAGTCCATCTATACTGACCTCCATCAGATTGCAAATTGAATATAATTTTTTTCTGCATCTAGCTCTGAAAAAAAATTTGGGCTTCTAGCAGTGTGTGGGACTTGTTCTATTAGTCCATCTATACTGAGCTCCATCAGGTTACAAGTTGAATATAATTTTTTTCTGCATCTAGCTCTGAAAAAAAATTTGGCCTTCTAGCAGTGTGTGGGACTTGGTCTATTAGTCCATCTATACTGACCTCCATCAGGTTGCAAATTGAATATAATTTTTTTCTGCATCTAGCTCTGAAAAAATATTTGGCTTCTAGCAGTGTGTGGAACTTGTTCTTTTAGTCCATCTATACTGACCTCCATCAGGTTGCAAATTCAATATAATTTTTATCTGCATCTAACCCAGCCAATACTTTTGGCCTAATACCACAATTTGGCCACTCAGCTCTGCTCGGTTCCCATCCATTGTTTTTTTGTGCAAACAACTCCAGAGTTGTGAATTAGTTAACCACCAAAATGAGTGGAAAAAGGCCTGCTGCTGGTGGAAAGGGTAATAGGCGTGTTGGGAAGGGGAAAAAAGGTCGTGTCCGTGGGGTAGGTGTTAAAGCAACAGTAACATCTGCAGAAGAAAGACCATCTTCCAGCCAAACTAAAATGTCTACTTCTTTTAACTGACAATGCGATAAGATCCCTTTCTTACGGCCACGCCAATCGCTACAAATTCCAGATGAGGCAAAAAAACAGCAGGTGCTTCAACGGATATCAAGTGCTCCTTTAAGTGGGCTCTCCTCCACCTCAACTTCAACATCACAAATACTCCAGTCCTCAGAGGTGTCACCTCAATCGCACTTGCTTCCTCACAGCTCCCAAATCTCCAGCTGCCCATCTGAGTATGGGGTGGAACAGATGGTTGAGTCTGCAGAGCAGTTTACTCATACTATAGCCTGGGAATCAGAGGTCGGCTCCAGAGCTTCTGTGAATCCAGACGAGGAAATGATCTGCACTGATGCCCAGAATCTTTATGAGTCGGATCCAGGACCAGACGCAGAAGGTTCTGACCATAATGTAGACCCTCATTCCCAAACTGTAACTCCTGTTGGTGGAGACAATGAGGAAGACGATGATGAGACTCAAATACCTGATTGGAGCGACAACTTTAGTTTTTTGTCAGGGCAGGAACAGGTTGGCTCTGAGGACGACGGGTGTGATAACACACAGGGTGATGATGATGAGGTTGGAGATCCCACTTACTGTCAACCCACAGTCAGCCAAGAGATGAGGTCAGCAGAGGAGGTGGAGGAGGATGCTAGTGACGACGAGGTCAGGTTGCGCCTTCCTGGACAGAGACGTAGTACTGGAAGCATGTCAACAACTGCATCCTCAAACACAACTCTGCCTCTGACCACAAGTCGTGGTGGCTCTTCAGGTCACATGGGTGCTAAGCCTTCCATAGCCTGGCCATTTTTTCAGATCGATAAAGATGACCCAACTCGTGTTATCTGTAACATTTGTCAGCAAAAGGTAAGTAGAGGCCAAAAAATCCATAGGTGGAGTACTTCATGCATGAACCGGCACATGGACATAAAGCATAAGTTGCAGTGGGAAGCTCACTGTGCTACAATGAGGCCTAGCTGGCCGGGCCAACCACCGTCTGCCACATCTTGTGCATCCGCGGCCTCTTCATCCTCTGTGACTGGGGGGACAGCAGTCACACCTGTTTTTGAACGCAGACCTGCCACCTCTTTACCCACAACAGCCAGCGTGATTGGCAGGTCATCATTTTCTTTGGAGGTGGTAACACCAGCTGGTGTTGAGCGCTGTCCGACATCGATAGCACCACCTTTGGATCAAGGCAACCTAACATGTCCGCCTGCATCTTCCTCACAGACGAGCAGTTTGCCGGGGACACCCTTATCAACCCCGTCTAACAGCCAGCCCTCGGTCCCTCAGATGTGGACAAGTAAAAGACCATTTCCTCCTAGCCATGAGAAAGCTTAGAGGTTGAATTTCACCATCTGCAAGCTCTTGGCTACAGAAATGCTGCCTTTCCACCTGGTGGACACAGAGGATTTTCGAGACCTTATGTCCGTCGCAGTGCCCCAGTACCAGATGCCCAGTCGGCACTACTTCTCAAAGAATGGTGTGCCTGCGCTCCACCAGCATGTCGCACACAACATCACCGCTTCTTTGAGAAAATCTGTGTGTGACAGGGTGCATGTCACCACAGACACTTGGACGAGTAGGCATGGACAGGGGCGTTACATGTCGCTGACTGGACACTGGGTAACTATGGTGACAGCAGGACAAGGGGCTGCTGTCCAAGTCTTGCCGTCCCCACGAGTTGTGCGTCAATCCTCTTTATCTCAAAGTTCCTCCACTGCTTCTGCCTCCTCAACCTCCTCTCGGTCCTCCACCTGCACCCAAAGCCTGTCTGGTCATGCCACAAGCTTTCTAACTGCTCAGAAGGGATCCTGCACACCTCCTTACTATGCTGGCAGTAGGGCTCAACGTCATCAGGTGGTTTTTACTTTGAAATGTCTGGGAAATGTGAGTCACACAGCTGAGGAGTTGTGGTCAGCTCTGGAGAACCAATTTCATGAATGGTTGTCTCAACTGGACCTGAAACCAGGGAAGGCCGTGTGCGACAATGCTGCAAACCTGGGTGCGGCCCTTCGCTGGGGCAATGTCACACACGTGCCTTGTATGGCTCACGTGTTGAACCTGGTTGTCCAGCAATTTTTAGCCCACTATCCCGGACTAGATGGCCTTTTGCAGAGGGCACGGTCGCTGTGTGCTCACTTCCGCCATTCGCATCCCGCAGCTCAGCGACTTACATCTCTACAGAAGTCATTGGGCCTGCCACTTCACCGGCTAAAATGCGATGTGCCTGCCCGGTGGAATTAAACTCTGCACATGTTGCAGCGACTGTGGCAGCACCAACAAGCCCTGGTGCAATACGTTCTGACGTATAGCCTGGGCCAATGAGATCCAGAGGTGGAGTGGTCTCAGATCAGGGACCTATGCACCCTTCTGCACAGTTTTGAAATGGCGACGAAGATGTTTAGTGCTGACGATGCCATTATCAGCATGACTATTCCGGTGATTTACAGGCTGGAGCACATGTTAAACAGAATTCGGAGTCAGGTGGTGGCACAAGAGGAGGTGGAGGAAGTAGAGGAGGAGGAGTTGTATGCGGAAGGGCTAACATCTGCAAGGTCCAGATCGTCGGCAGCACCAAGGCAGCAGGCATGTGAGGGTGGGGGAGATGGTTTTACCAGGGCGCATGGTAGCAGCCAAACTAGTGAGGAAGGTGCAGGAGCCCAGGAAGAAGTGGAGGACGAACTGATGGAAGACTCATCAGATGAGGGAGACCTTGATCACATTTCTGTTGTGCGAGGTTAGGGGGAGAGGACAGAGGAAGGAAGCATGATTGTTACCTCGCCACCAACACAACAGGGACTTGGTGCTCCTGGATGCGCAAAACACATGAGTGCCTTCTTGCTGCACTACCTGCAATATGACCCTCAGATTGTCAGAATTCGAAGTAATCCTGACTACTGGGTTGCCACACTCTTAGATCCCCCACATTCTTCGATCAACCTTTTCATTTTAATAAAGAACAATAAAATGGTCATTTTTGAAATTATAAGCATTAGCAGGTTATTAGAAACTGAAATCAAACAGTTTTCAACTCAAAACTTTATACTAGGTGATGTTACATTTGCACATAGGACCCCTTGTTCGAAAGGAGCTTCTGAACTCTCTCGTCCATTGAATTTGTCAGGTTTTGGATGGTTTCTGCTTCAATTGTTTTGCATGAGGACAGAATACCCTCCCAGAGCTGTTGCTTAGATGTGAACTGCCTCCCTCCATCATAGACACTCCTTTTGATGATGCTCCAGAGGTTCTGAATCGGGTTGAGGTCAGGGGAGCATGGGGGTCACACCATAAGCTTGTCCCCTTTTATGCCCATATCAGCCAGAGATGCAGATGTGTTATGTGCAGCATGAGGCGGTGCATTATCATGCATGAAAATGATCTTGCTGTGGAATACACGGTTCTTCTTCTTGAACCATGGCAGGAAGTGCTGTTTGAGAAACTCCACATACATTATGGAGTTCATCTTTACCCCTTCAGGGATCCTAAAGGGCCCGACAATCTCTCTCCCCATGATTCCAGCCCAAAACATTACTCCACCTCCTCCTTGTTGGCGCTGTAGCCGTGTTTGCGTGGGGTGTCCATCAACCAGCCATCCTCCACTCCATCCATCTGGACCATCGAGCGTTGCACGGCACTCATCCGTGAACAAAACAGTTTTGAAGTCTGTCTTCATGTATTGTTTGGCCCACTGGGCCGTTTCTGCTTGTGTACAGTGGATAGAGGAGGTCAACAGGATGGCTTACCCACAGCTGCAAACCTCTGAAGGACCCTGCATCTTGTTGTTCGGGGGACGTTGGAGGCACCAGCAGCTTCAAAAATTTGTCTGCTGCTATGACAAGGCTTTTTTGCCGCTGCTCTTTTAACCTGACGTAATTGCCTGTAGGAAAGAGTCCTCAATTTGCCCTTATCAGCACGCACACGTGTGTACTGTGAATCAGCTACATACTTTTTGATTACCAAGACACTTCATCCTGATCATCGCACAATGTTGATTGTAGTCATGCCTTGACCTAAACACTCCAGAATTTGCTGCTTCTCAGCAGCCGACACATCCTTTTTCTTTCCCATTTTGGCAGAAAATGTAGGCTGCTTAATAATGTGGGACAGCCTTCTTAAGTAGTCTTGTCTTTCATAGGACACACCTGCCATACTAATTAGCACAGGTGTCTGCAATTGCTTACAGTGATATAAAGAGCCCTGACACACATCACCATCAATGAGTTTAACTGACAAACAAACAAATTCTTCCCTTATCACTCCTAAACACTTTTTGCATAATAATTTGGAACACAGTGTACATGTGCTTTTCCACAAAACACCAGTGGTTCACGTAGTGAATCTTACAGTTCTAACTTGCCAACCATGGTCTGTATGGAGTTGTTCAATAAAGGGCCAAAAATTAAGAGCACTTCTACTCGGTGCCTCCCACCTCAATCCACCTAATATTGGGGTTATGGCGAATTGATGAGAGCAGGTGCTCCGTCACTAGGATGTATAAGAGAGGGGACAGAGGACATCCCTGCCTTGTCCCATTGGTGATTATGAAAGGTGATGAAAATGTTCTGACGCGCCCCCTGGGCCTTGGGACACCCGGAGCCGGACCCTTTTTTGGTGGATTCTGGTGGTTGTAGTCTCCGTGGCGGTGACCTGGTTCCGGGGCTCGGGGCGGTCAAACCAGTGGCGGAACTATTTATGTGGTTTTGATGTTTAAATGTCCGACTACGCCACCCGTGGTCAAACCAGGGGAGGAGTCCTGAGGAGATAATTTGCATATTCCCACTGCATTTTGGGGTAAGTGAAGAGTCTCCGCGAGCTCAAAGAACACTGGATTTTGGCTGTTGGAGCTGAAAAGAGGACATCGGTAAACCAGGGGAGGAGTCCTGAGGAGATAATTTGCATATTCCCACTGCATTTTGGGGTAAGTGAAGAGTCTCCGCGAGCTCAAAGAACACTGGATTTTGGCTGTTGGAGCTGAAAAGAGGACATCGGTAAACCAGGGGAGGAGTCCTGAGGAGATAATTTGCATATTCCCACTGCATTTTGGGGTAAGTGAAGAGTCTCCGCGAGCTCAAAGAACACTGGATTTTGGCTGTTGGAGCTGAAAAGAGGACATCGGTAAACCAGGGGAGGAGTCCTGAGGAGATAATTTGCATATTCCCACTGCATTTTGGGGTAAGTGAAGAGTCTCCGCGAGCTCAAAGAACACTGGATTTTGGCTGTTGGAGCTGAAAAGAGGACATCGGTAAACCGCGCGCCTACCGGCGCGCGCATTTTGAAGCTTTTTTTTTAAGCTTTTTTCACTGTTTTCAGAACATTAACAATAAGAACATGGAAGAGTCCAGGAGCCATTTGGTGAGCTGCATATCCTGCTACATGTTCACAGACTTGCCAGTGGAAAAGCCAAACTTCACATGCCAGAAATGCAAGCTTGTGTCCCTGTTGGAGGAAAAGTTGCGAAATCTAGAAGAGAGGTTAACTACCTTGAAAATCATTAAGGAAGGTGAAGAGTTCTTAGACAGAGCAGAATTATCTTTTCATGATTCAGAAAGAGAAGAAATTCGAACTGCACCTGACGAAACAGAGGAATGGAAGCATGTGACCCACAGAAGCAGGAGGATCGAGAGGCAGTCAGCACCCATACTGCTCAGGAACCAGTACCAGGCTCTCACGCAGGAGAACCATGAAGAAATACAGCAAAATAAGACTTTGCCAGCAATGAATAACCTTGTAAGCCCTCAGAATCCTCCTGGATGGAGAAAGAAGAATGTTGTGAAGAAAAAACGGAGAGTGGTGGTCATGGGGGATTCCCTGTTAAGAGGAACAGAGGCCGCTATCTGCAGACCAGACATAACCTCAAGAGAAATGTGCTGTCTTCCAGGAGCAAAAATTAAAGATGTGTCTGACAGGATATCAAGACTCTTCAGACCTACAGATCACTACCCATTCCTGCTAATACATGTGGGGACAAATGACACCGCAAGAAAGGACCTGGAAACCATCTGCAGTGACTTTGAAGACTTAGGCAAGAAAGTGAAAGAATTGGGAGCGCAGGTGGTCTTCTCATCCATCGTCCCAGTGGATGGCCATGGAACAATGAGGTGGAATAAGATTCTACAGGTGAACAACTGGCTACGTCGATGGTGCCGTCAACAAGGATTTGGATTTCTGGATCACGGAATGAATTACCTATACGATGGACTACTTGCTAGAGATGGGGTGCACCTTACGAAGACTGGAAAACATGTAATTGGAAGTCGCCTTGCTACACTCATCAGAAGAGCTTTAAACTAGAACAATGTGGGAAGGGAAGCAAAAGGCCAGTAAAAGCCAGACAGCTGACAAATACTATTGAGATCTCTGCTACTGGAAGTGGAAAAGAAGAACAAAGACAAAACAATTTAAATAATAAAAATATGGGAGGAAGAGAAACCAATCACAAACTAAAATGTTTTTATACAAATGCACAAAGCATGGGCAACAAACAAGGAGAATTGGAACTACTAATGCAGGAAAAGGAATATGATGTCATTGGAATCACTGAAACTTGGTGGGACGATACACATGATTGGAATAAAAGGCTAAAAGGATACAACTTATTTGCAAGAAACAGACTTGATAAACGAGGAGGAGGTGTTGCATTGTATGTTAGAAAAGCGTATATCTGCACAGAGATTGAAGCAGAGACTGGGAGTTCTGTGGAAACTGTTTGGGTAAGAATACAAGGAGAGAACAACGGAAAGGACACCATTGTAGGCATTTACTACAGGCCACCTGGGCAAGCTGAAGATATGGATGAACTCTTTATGTATCAAATGACCAAGTTCTCCAAAAAATATGACGTAGTGGTCATGGGAGATTTCAACTATCCAGACATTTGTTGGGAATCTCTCTCAAGTAAAACTAACAGGTCAAGCAAATTCTTATCCTCTCTTGCTGACAACTTTATCTTCCAAAGGGTAGGGGAGAAAACAAGGGGATCTGCTACTTTGGATCTAATCCTTATAAACAGGGAGGAAATGGTTGAGGAGGTAAAGGTGGCTGGGACCCTAGGAGGCAGCGATCATGCTATTATAGAATTTTGGATAACTAGAGGAGGAAGACATGTGAAGACTCAAACTTCAAGGTTAGATTTTAGAAAGGCAGATTTTAAGAGACTCAGAAAGAGAATAGGAGGGATCCAATGGCTGGATGTCCTTAAGGACAAAAATGTCCAGGAAGGATGGGAAATTTTTAAAAATGAGATTCTCAAAGCACAATCGTTAACAATCCCGAAAAGTAGGAAGAATGGGAAGCATTTAAGGAAACCAGGATGGATGAACACAGAACTTAAACACATGCTAAAAAGAAAGAAAGAAATGTTTATTAAATGGAAAGAGGGAGGCATATCTAAAGAAGATTATAATGCAGTCTGCAGATCCTGCAGGGCACGTATCAGGTTAGCTAAAGCTGACAATGAATTAAGGCTTGCAAGAGATGTCAAAAGCAATAAAAAAGGATTTTGGGGGTATGTCAAAAGTAAAAGAAAAGTCAAAGATGCTATAGGATTTTTACAGGATGAAAATGGAGAAATGGTAAGAGAGGATGTTGAGAAGGGCGAACTTTTTAATTCCTATTTTGCATCTGTTTTCTCTCAGAAAGAAAATGTAACATCAACTGATCTTCACTGTCCTTTTAAAGGAATAGAGGAATCCAAGTTATCTGTAAACAGAAAGATTGTGAGGGAATATTTAGCTAACATAAATGAGTTCAAGTCTCCAGGTCCAGATGAATTACACCCCAGAGTACTGAAGGAGATCGTAGAAGAAATTTTAGAGCCACTCTCCATAATCTTTGAAAATTCTTGGAGAACAGGAGAAGTCCCAGAAGACTGGAGAAGAGCAAATGTTGTTCCTATCTTCAAAAAGGGGAAGAAGATGGACCCAGGGAACTATAGGCCGGTGAGTCTGACTTCTATACCAGGAAAGATCTTTGAACAAATTATTAAACAACATGTATGTAAGTACATGGATAAGAATGAAGTGATTAACCAGAGTCAGCATGGGTTTGTAACTAACAAGTCATGTCAGACTAACTTAATTTTCTTCTATGACAGAATCACTGACTGGGTGGATCAGGGAAATGCTGTAGATATAGTATATCTTGACCAGCAAAGCATTTGACAAAGTATCTCACACCATCCTTATTGAAAAAATGACCAAGTATGCAATGGACCAGGCAACTGTTAGGTGGATTCATAACTGGCTTAGTGATCGGACTCAAAGGGTGGTTGTAAATGGCTTCACATCCAGCTGGATGAATGTCTCAAGTGGGGTACCACAGGGCTCCGTCCTGGGACCTGTATTGTTCAACATCTTTATCAATGATTTAGATGAAGGAATTGAGGGTAAACTGATTAAATTTGCTGATGACACAAAGCTAGGAGGGATAGCTAATACTAGAGAAGAGAGAGAGAGGATTCAAAAAGACCTAAATAAACTGGAGCAGTGGGCAGCAACCAACAGAATGGTTTTTAACAGGGAAAAATGCAAAGTACTACATCTGGGCAATAAAAATGAAAAAAGCATATACAGAATGGGAGGAATAGAGCTAAGCAACAGTACATGTGAAAAAGACTTAGGTATACTAATAGATCATAGACTGAACATGAGTCAACAGTGTGATGCAGCAGCAAAAAAGGCAAATACAATTCTGGGATGTATTAACAGAAGCATACAGTCTAGATCACGTGAAGTCATTATCGGTCTTTACTCCTCTTTGGTCAGACCTCATCTGGAATACTGTGTACAGTTTTGGGCACCACATTTTAAAAAAGACATAGACAAACTGGAGCAAGTTCAGAGAAGAGCGACCAGAAAGGTGACTGGTCTGCAAACCATGTCCTATGAGGAACGGTTGCAGGATTTGGGAATGTTTAGCTTGCAAAAAAGAAGACTGAGAGGAGACTTAATAGCTGTCTACAAATATGTCAAGGGCTGTCACATTGTAGAAGGATCATCTTTATTCTCATTTGCACAAGGAAAGACTAGAAGCAATGGGATGAAACTAAATGGGAGGAGACACAGATTAGATATTAGAAAAAACTTTTTGACAGTTAGGGTGATTAATGAGTGGAACAGGCTGCCACGAGAGGTGGTGAGTTCCCCTTCAATGGACGTTTTCAAACAGAGGCTGGACAGACATCTGTCTGAGATGATCTAGTGAATCCTGCTTTGAGCAGGGGGTTGGACCAGATGACCCAGGAGGTCCTTTCCAACTCTACCATTCTATGATTCTATGATTCTATGACTACGCCACCCGTGGATTGCGGTCAGAGTGAACCGCCGCTGCAGGGCAGACCGCTGAGGCTGGTGTTGGGGTGCAGCAGAGCGTAGTATTACTCCCCACGGGAGGAGTATAGCCTCAGGGCAGTGTATGCGGAGGATGGGGGTGATGGTGCAGGGCAGCAGCAGTAACGACACGCAGTCAGTGATGCAGTCCAGGGCCTTTACTCACAGTTCTTATTATCCAGGCCACTTCTGCAGGTAACGGCTGCCCACGTCGTACTGTGCTCACCAGGTGAGGGGCTCAGACAACTCCCAGATAACTTTGGAGCGCTTCACAGGGCCCCCGTTGTGTGTCCTTTGTCTGGCCTTTCTTACCAACGCTTCTGTCCGGCTGCCTCGGGCCTCCTCTTGGTAAACTTGGCGCCAGTATCCCTGACCCTATGTGGTGCCTTCCTAGCGGGTGTAGTGAGGGGCTGCGCCACATAAAATGTCACAGACTCTGGTTTCTAGCTGAGGGTCGTTTCCCGCCTCCACTAGTTTCAGGGACCGGTCTCCCCCTTTGGCCTGACCCCTCCACGCAGGTGGATTCGGGCGTGCGGTGGCGACTCGCCCGTCCGCACCCCTGGGATCCCATCGTTCCTCGTTCCAGGAGCCTTCTCCGCTCCTCTTTCTTCCTTCTCCCTCTTCCAGGCCTGGGCCTCTGTTACTAGGCCCGCCTCTGGAGCAGAGCTCATGCAGAGCCCCTGCTCCCTGTCACTTCTCCTCAGACTTCTCTGCACTGAACTAAGATGATGCCCACCTCTTATACTCCCTTCTCAATGCACCTAGGAACTGCTTCCTCCCTGCTCCTGCACTACAGGGTTCCCCTTTCTCGGTGTTCCCTCCCCCCACTCCAGCCAGGGACAGGGACTGTCGTGCCCATCTCAGGGGCATATTGGTCGCCCTGCCCCACGGCAATGTGGTGTAATGCATGCAGGTGTCTGGGTCCTGATCCACACTCCATCCTTACCTGAGAGTGAGATATCACACCTCTGGGTGAGGTGCAATACCTCTGTAGCAACCGAGCCCACGGGGTGCTACAGTTCCATTTATCTTCAGCCTAGGTGACGTATTGCGATACAGGGCCGTGATTTTGGCTATAAAAGGGTCCCCTAGACCCCTACCCCAAGCTTTTTAAGAGAATAATATATGGCGTGCCAGGAGACTCTATGGAATGCTTTCTCAGCATCCAACGAGAGTATCTAATTACAAATTTTTAACTGCATCTGGCCCAGGAAATACTTTGTGCCTAGTTGCAGTGTCTGCTAGTCAGCGGATTATCCCAGCTGTTAAGCAAGCTACACCACCTGTAGTTTGGACACTTAATTTTATCAAAGGAAATGCTTCGGGACCCCGGGATACTCAGTGAAGAGCATCAGGAGGCACCCCAAGGCATAGGGGCTGGGACTGGCGGTAGGACGCCTTGAGTTGGACCGCCGAGCTCGATCCTTATAAAAGCTTTTTAACTGCAGCAGCTTTAGTGGACGCTACTGGAGCTGGAATTACGCAGCTGCTGGCATGAGACTTGCCCTCCAATAGATCCTTGTAAAAGGATTTAAAGTGTATTCATTCAAATTAGAGAGACAATTTAAATTAAAAAGCTTAGAGCTGCCTCCACCACAGGGGGGCTCGCTCGACCCACCAGTGGACAGGCACCAGTATTGGGAGAGGGGGGCTGGCCGTCAGGGTCCACCGCAGCTCTGGCACAAACCTGGCGACACGGAGGTGGCACGGGCAGGAACGGACTGGCCGTGTCGGCTTCGCACTTCTTTGCTTTTAGAAGGGCATGGCATGCCTATATCTGTGTCTCCCCCTCCTTTTACTCCTCCACCTCTTTTCTTTTCGCATGACTATATGTACTTGGCACTTTTCCATGTGTTAGTTGTGTCTTCTGAGCAGTTTGTCAGGTTTTGGACACCTTTGAAGGTGTTTTCTATGTGTTTCTATGTGTTTTTGTTTGCCTGCCATTGGTTTTAACGGTGTTCGAAGGTGTTCGATGAACAGTTCGACGAAGAGTTCGGCGAACACACGGGTGTTCGACGAACCGAACCGAACTCGAACACTACGGGGGGTGGCTCAACACTAATTACCACTATAGGAGACCCATTTCTTTATAATGGGAACATTTTTTTTACTGAGGCCCTCCTCTGTCTCTGCAAAGGGGTATTGGGGTACATCCAAATTTGTGTCAGCCCTTGCAGTCACTGCATACGCAAAAAAAGTATATGAGACCCACTCTTTAATAATGGGAACAACAAACCATAGCCAGCTGATGGCTCTCTAATAGTGTTGAGCGAGCACTAAAATGCTCGGGTGCTCGAAGTTCAGGCCGAGCTCACCGTGATACTCGGGTGCTCAACCTGAGTAACGAGCCCAATTTTAGTCTGTGGAAGACCCGAGCATTTTTGCTGCGGCAACCCCGGCAGTCTGTAGAAAGCCTAAAAAGTGCCCAAAACAATAGTGACAGTTCTCAAATGCCATGGGGACAGCATGGGGATCACCCCAGGAGCATTTCTGACCCCCAGGTCACTGCTGTCAACAACGTGGTCAGAGGTATTAAGCCACTTCTACGGGCTCACAATAAAACGTTCAAAAATTAAACTGAAACTGTTTTCCTGTGAAATATGTTAAGGAACATCCTTTCCAGCGTAAAGACTTGTGTATAAGGTAAAATAAATTACCAAAAATGCTCCTCCACACCTTGGGCTATGTTCACAAGTAGCATTTTTTATGCGTTTTTGCACTTTTGTATTGCTTTTAACCGTGACAAATGCATGTCATTTTAACATTTTACAACCTTATCTGGCCATGTGCTGTGTGACACATGCATACAGTGCTGAAAAGACATGGGAACAGCATGGGGAAGACCCCTGGAAGCATCTATGACACCCAGGTCACTGCCTAAAATCCTTGCCGCATCAGAAGATGCAGACTTGCAACTATCCCCGTGCAAGTCCTTGTCCCAGGGCAGTGTTCAATTGTACCTCCCCCATTCCCTGCAATGCAAGCGCAAATATGCAGCCAACCACCCTACAGGCTGCAATACTATACTGCTAGCTTGCACTTGAAATGTGGCCTTTTAGGAAGCCGAAGCTGGCCACTACCTCATGGCTGCGTCGGCGGCGAGGTCTGCATACTCAGTCCCCAGCCGCCACTATTTGTCCTGGGAACCTTCCCCACACTTTAGCCTGGTCTGCTTTAGGGCAGCATTGGACGAGCCCACCAGACAACCAGAGACTCCTCCGGTGGGCCCTGGCTTCTCCATCAGGGGAGGTGAGAGTGCCAAGGTGAGGAGCATGATGATGATAGAAGTTAGCATCTGATTTGTTTTCTTGGAATGCAAGCGTAAGTGCGTAGCCTGCCACCCGCAGACCCCCAGGCTGCAATACCATACTGCTAGCTTGCTTGCACTTGAAATGAGGCCTTTTAGGCTTGTGGAGGCAGACGCAGGCCACCATGTCATGGCTGCCTCGGTGGCCTGGTATCCATACTCAGTCCCCAGCCGCCCGGTGGCCGGGTGTCCACACTCGGTCCCCAGCCTCCCCTATTAGTCCTGGTGCGCCTTATATACAAGCGCGTATACCAAAACATTACCTGTGCCCTCCCCAGTGCATTTAGTGGGAAGGACAGCCTATTCTGCTGTAGTGTGTGCACGCCAACCCCCTGTTCATGGCACATGCAAAGATGCCTCCCGCCCTGCACCTGTCGTTGCAGACTTGCAACTATCCCCGTTCAAGTCCTTGTCCCAGGGGCAGGGGGCGGCCGGGTGTCCATAAACGGTCCCCAGCCGCCCCTATTTTTCCCGGTGTGCCTTATACACAAGCGCGCATACCAAAACATTACCTGTGCCCTCCCCAGTGCATTTAGTGGGAAGGACAGTCTAACCACAAACACGTTGACAAGTGAATGTGGCCAGGGATGGTCCATCTCACTGATGCCTTCACACTGGGTTAATATTGTGGAAGCCAGGACACAGTTGGACACCACCAACACGTCCTCCAGACTTAGAGGATTGCTGGTCCTGGGTCAACCAGGCTTCAACACAAAGTTCAGAAGGTAGACAGCAGCAGTGATTGGCCTCCTACACAACGAGTAAATTATTCATGATCATGAGGCCATCCATCTCCTTAGCTTTCTGTTCCTTGGAATGCAAGCGCATGTATGTAGTAGCGGTTAGGCTTGAGGTGGTCAGCGTTTTGGCGCATATCCTACATCCTCCGAGGATTGCTGGATGTTTTCCTGCTGCTATCCCAGTTCTATGACTCCTGTTAAAACAAAGCTTCAGGTGATGAATGATGGATGAGGTGGTGACAAAGGAGAAAGAGCAGGAGGAACAGGGACCATTCACATCAATATCAGGCCAGTCAACCACACATGTCTTGTAGGATATGTTTCTGTACCAAAAGGAGCAGTTCGGCTACACAGTTATAGCACATACAGTGAGTGCAATGCCTACCAAAAATTTTGAGGCACTCCAATGCCCCTTGGAAGTGACATGGAGGTCAGAGGGCCTTAACTAAACTGTTTTTTCCGTTTATAGCAACTGGGTCTCCTGTACACTGTTGCAAAAAGAACTTCGGCACTCCATACATGAATATATAAGAAATATAGTATCTAGACTAATGTCACTTTGAAAAATGAAGATTTTTTGCGCATAATTTGGCCAATTTATGTGTGCCCATCAACCATGACAAGGTCACCTTCCCTATGATGGGTAACTACGCTACGCTACCACTGGATATGCCACTCTTGGGCTGTAAGCCTGTATGGACAATATGTCTCTGCTTGGGCTTTAAACCTACAATGTATGGGCTTGTAGAGCTAGTTAAAACCACCTGTGAATGAATAGAAGGAATTAGTGGGAGGGACGCATGGTCAGAAAAAATCCCTCCCACTAATTCCTTCTATTCATTCACAGGTGGTTTTATCTAGCTCTACCAGCCCATACATTGTAGGTTTAAAGCCCAAGCAGAGATATATTGTCCTTACAGGCTTACCGCCCAAGAGTGGCATATCCAGTGGTAGCGTAGCGTAGTTACCCATCACACGAAGGTGACCTTGTCGTTGTTGACGAGCACACATAAATTGTCCAAATTATGCGCAAAAAACCTTCATGTTTCAAAGTGACATTAGTCTAGATACTATATTTCTTATATATTCATGTATGGAGTGCCGAAGTTCTTTTTGCAATTTAGATTACTTTTTTCTTCAGAGCACCCGAATAGACCAGTGATCGACCCCTCTCTTTTTTCTATTAATAATTTTTGGGATCCCGCTCCTGGAACATTGCAGCAGGTATGTGTTCACACTATTAGAAGTTTGACAGCCTTTTTTCTGACCATGCGTCCCTCCGACTAATTCCTTCTATTCATTCACAGGTGGTTTTAACTAGCTCTACAAGCCCATACATTGTAGGTTTAAAGCCCAAGCAGAGATATATTGTCCATACAGGCTTACAGCCCAAGAGTGGCATATCCAGTGGTAGCGTAGCATAGTTACCCATCATACGAAGGTGACCTTGTTGTGGTTGATGGGGCACACATAAATTGGCCAAATTATGCGCAAAAAAACTTCATTTTTCAAAGTGACATTAGTCTAGATACTATATTTCTTATACATTCATGTATGGAGCGCCGAAGTTCTTTTTGCAATTTAGATTACTTTTTTCTTCAGAGCACCCGAAGAGACCAGTGAGCGACCCCTCTCTTTTTTCCTGTACACGGTTGGCTTAAGCAGTGAATGGAAGGCTTTCCAAAAATTATGAGGAACTGCAATGCCCCTTGAAACAGACATGGATTACAGCGTACTAAAATCTTCTACCCATTATTGGGGAGTAGGTCTCCCTTAGTGTTCGCCTATGCATTGAAAAGCAAAAGCTGACTAAAATTAGGAGGAAATGCAATGCCCGTTGGAAGACTCGTGGAGATTAGAAGTAATTAAAAAAAAACTTTTCAATGCCCCTTGGAAGAGCTGTGGAGTTCAGAGTGGTTTAACAAGACGGTTTTAATGCCCCTTGGAAGAGACGTGGAGGTCACAGTAGCTTAACAAGATGGTTTTAATGCCCCTTAGAAGAATACGTGGAGGTCCCAGTGGAATAAAAAGACAATATCAATGCGCCTTGGAAGAGTGGTGGAGGTCCCAGTGGAATAAAAAGACAATATCAATGAACATTGGAAGAGACATGGAGGTCACAGTAGCTTAACAAGACGATTTTAATGCCCCTTATAAGAGCCATGCAGTACAGCATATTAAAAACATTATTCTCATTATTGGGGAGTGGGTCTCCCATAGTCTTTGCCTATGCCTTCCAAGCAAAAGCTGCCAAAAATTAGGACGGAGGAACTTGCAATGCCCCTTACAAGAGCCATGGAGTACAGCATATTAAAAACATTATTCCCATTATTGGGGAGTGGGTCTCCCATAGTCTTTGCCTATGCCTTCCAAGGGAAAGCTGCCAAAAATTAGGATGGAGGAACTTGCAATGCTGGCAACACAGACCACGGTAACCCTGGTGGTATAGTGGTGGTGGAGGCTGAGGATAAGGAGAAGAGCAAAAAACAGCCGAAATGAGGAAGCGTATACCCATGTGTGGGTGTGAAGCGGTGCATGGGAATACACCTCCCGAAATAACACCGTGGATTTGACTTTATGTTACTCTGCTGTCATTTGGTGGTGATGAGAAGTCAGGCCCAATCCAGCCCTTGTTCATTTTGATAAGGGTCAGCTTGTCAGCATTGTCAGTTGACAGGCGAGTGCGCTTATCAGTTATAATTCGCCCAGCGGCACTAAAAACACGCTCTGATAACACGCTATCGGCAGTGCAGGCCAGGACCTCCAAGGCGTACAGAGCGAGTTCATTCCAAGTGTCCAGCTTGGATACCCAATAATTAAAAGGCACAGAGGAATCACAGAGGACGCTGGTACGGTCGGCAAGGTACTCCCTCACCATCTTTTGAAACTTTCCACTCCTTGTGAGAGCCCCCCCCGCCTCAGGGCCTGTAAGCTGGGCGGGTCTCAGAAAACTATCCCAGAACGTTGACAGTGTTCCCCTGCCGCTGCTGGATTGGAGTTGCGTCTCTCTCGCCTGTACGTCTTGGTTGGGCAACGAACTGTGACCTCTGCCTTTAGCGTGTTCAGATGGGAATTTTTTTAACAGTTCTGCAGCAAGGGCCTTCTGGTACTGCCCCATTTTTGTAGACCTCTCCACCTCAGGAATAAGAGAGTGAAATTTCTCCTTGTAGTGGGGGTCTAAAAGTGTCACCAATCAGTAATGACTGTCACCCAACATTTTGACAACGCGAGGGTCATGGTTAAGGCAGCATAACATAAAGTCAGCCATGCGTGCCAGACTGGTAATGGGCAAGACTTCTGTGTCCTCCCCAAGATGACGACTGACCATGCTCTCCTCCTCCTCCTCCCCCCTGTCCTCAGGCCACCCACGCTGAACTGACTGTATGACAGTTGTACAGGTACTACCGTCTACAGCACATGATACCAGCTCCTGTTCTTCCTCCTCCTCCTCCTCTCCCTCATTGTCCCCCAATGCACATTGGGATGAGATGAGGCTGGGCTGTGTGTAATTGCCCGCTACGGCTTCTTGATCCATCTCATCATACTCTGGCTGCAATGCCTCCTCTTTAATTCTCTGCAGAGAGCGGTCCAAAAGACAGACAAGTGGAATGCTCACGCTAATGATGGTGTCATCGCCACTCACCATCTTGGTGGACTCCTCAAAGTTTGTCTGGATGGTACATATGTCAGACATCCAGGTCCACTCCTGAGGTCTTATGTGTGGAGTCTGACCTGAATATCGACGGCCTTGTTGCAGCTGGTACTCCACAACTGCTCTCTTCTGCTCACAAATCCTTTGCAACATGTGGAGGGTAAAGTTCCAACATGTGGGGACATCACAGACCAGTCGGTGTGCCGGAAGCTGCAAAAACTGCTGCAACACAAAAAGGGCGGCGGAAGCTGTAGCTGACTTCCAAAAATGAGCTGACAGGCGGCGTACTTTGACGAGCAGATCAGGCAACTCTGGGTACGATTTAAGAAACTACTGAACCACGAGGTTAAGCACATGAGCCAGGCATAATACGTGTGTGATCTCGCCACACCTCAGAGCCACCACCAGGTTACGGCCATTGTCACACACGACCATGCCTGGATGTAGGTTCAGCGGTCTCAGCCACAGATCTGCCTGCTCTTTCACAGCTGTCCACAACTCACAAGCAGTGTGAGGTTTATCACCTAATCTTAGGAGTTTCAGCACAGCCTGTTGCCGCTTGGCTGAGGCAGTACTGCAGTGCTTCCAGTTTGTAATTGATGTGGTAATACCTGAGATGGAGGCTGAACATGAGGAGGAGGAGGATGAAGCGCAGGAGCTGTACACTGTGGGGGCAACTCTGACTGACATAGGGCCCGCAATCCTCAGTGTGGGGAGGATATGTTCCGTCCCAAGGTCTGACTGGGTCCCGGCTTCCACTATGTTTACCCAGTGTGCCGTCAGGGAGATGTACCGTCCCTGGCCACAAGCACTTGTCCACGTGTCTGTTGTCAGGTGGACTCTCCCAGTAACTGCGTTGTTGAGGGCACAGCAGATGTTTTGGGACACATGCTGTAGTGCGGGTATGGCACATCGGGCAAACTAGTGTCGGCTGGGGACCGAGTACCGAAGGACGGCCACCGCCATAAGGTTGCAGAAGGATTCCGTCTCCACCAGCCTAAAAGGCAGCATTTCCAATGCAAGCAGTCGTGAAATGTGCGAATTTAGGGCTGTTGCCTGTGGGGCGTTGGCCGTGAATTTGCGCTTTCGTTCAAAGCTCTGGGATATGGACAATTGAACGCTGTGGTGGGACGTGGACGAGGACGTTGATGCTGTTTCTTGAGAAACTGCCATAACAAGTTAACACTGAGAGAAGGGGGCATCTTTGCATGGACAGGGGATTGCCTTGCACTCACAACAGGGGGGTTTTATTACATGCAGAACAGCGGAAGAAGCTGTGGTGACACCCGCTGACACTGGTCGTGGACCCTGGGGCTCGCCCCACTAAGTCGGGTGCTTTGCTGACATGTGCCTGATCATGCTGGTGGTGGTCAGACAGGTAGTTTTGTCACCCCTGCTGATGCTGGCATGGCAGGTGGTACAAATGGCCTTTTTGGGGTTATCAGCAGAGTCTTTAAAAAAATTCCAGACTCTGGAAGACCTACTGATTGTACTAGCAACGTCCCTCGTGTTGGTGTTACGGGGAACTGTTGCCCGCCTTCTGTGTGCGGCCACCACACTGCTTCTTCCTGCCTGTTGGGGTACTCTGCCTCCCTCCAGCTGTGTGCTGCTGGCCTCGCTCTGCGTGTCCTCCTGCCACGTTGGGTCAGATACTAGATCATCCATCACCTCCTCCTCTTCCACTTGCGCTCCACGATCCTCCTCCTCACTTCGTGGCAATTGTGTCTCGTCATAGTCCACCTCTTGTGACAAATTGCCAGCGTCGACTTCCTCTGGCCGTGGCTGTTCAAATATTTGGCCATCGCTACATGGGATCTCCTCTTCCACCTCCTCAAGAGGAGCAGGCGTGGGGCACAAATATGGAAATGGACCAGTGAACAGCTCTTCAGAGTGTCCAAGTGTGGGATCAGTTGCTGTCTGATGACACTTGGCATTGTGGGAGGAAGGAGCATCAGGGGGAGGAGGAGTATGCGGTCGATACTCATGGCTTCTAAAACTTGACCGTGTGGAAGACAGACCAGAGGTGGTGGTGCCCAGGTAACTGGAAGTATTATCTGCTATCCAATTAATAATCTGTTCACACTGATCAGTACGCAATACAGGTGTTGTAGTGTGCTTCCCTAGTAATTCAATCAAGAAGTGGGAGCGAGAAGATGTGGCTGTTGGTTTGGCACATTTTCACCTTGGCCACGGCCGCGTCCTCTGCATGCACCATCACCAGAACGTCTAGTTCCACGTCCCTTGCCACGCGACTTGCCCATTGTAAATGAAGTAAAACAGCTTACACTAGCACTATCAATGGAAAAAGGGAAATAAAAAGGAGATTAGAACCGTGGAAGAGGAAAACCACAGTTCTATTTCTCTGGCCTACACCAGAATCTTTTAAACAGATATATTTGCGTCTGAACACTGACCGAGACACTCAATTTTTTTATTTTTTATGTAAAAAAGGCAAAAAGGTGGATAATACAGAGAATTGAGCCGTGGAACTGAAAAACCACAGTTCTAGTTATCTGGCCTACACCAGACTCTTTTAAACAGATATATTTGTGTCTGAACAGTCAGGGAGACACTATTACTGTTTTTTATGGAAAAAATGCCAAAAGCAGGATAATACAGAGATTTGAACCGTGGAACTGGAAAACCACAGTTCTAGTTATCTGGCCTACACCGAACATATTGGTGTCTGAACAGTCAGGGAGACATTATTACAGTTTTTTTTACAGAAAAAATGACAAAAGCAGGATAATACAGAGATTTGAACCGTGTAACTGCAAAACCACAGTACCAGTTATCTGGCCTACACCGGACATATTGGTGGTGTCTGAACAGTCAGCAAGACACTATTACAGTTTTTTTTACGGAAAAAATGCCAAAAGCAGGATAATACTGATATTTGATGCATGGAACTGCAAAACCACAGTTCTAGTTATCTGGCCTACACCAGGCTCTTTTAAACAGATATATTTGGGTCTGAACAGTCAGGGAGACACTATTACGGGGTTTTTTTACGGAAAAAATGCCACAAGCTGGATAAAACAGAGATTTGACCCGTGGAACTGCGAAACCACAGTTCTAATTACCTGGCCTACACCAGATTCTTTTAAACAGATATATTTGTGTCTGAACAGTCAGAGAGACACTATTACTGTTTTTTTTTATGGAAAAAATGCCAAAAGCTGGATAATACAGAGATTTGAACCATGGAACTGCAAAACCACAGTTCTAGTTATCTGGCCTACACCAGACTCTTTTAAACAGATTTATTGGTGCATGCACAGTCAGGGAGTCACTATTACAGTTTTTTTTTACGGAAAAAATGCCAAAAGCAGGATAATACAGAGATTTGACCCGTGAAACTGCAAAACCACAGTACTATTTATCTGGCCTACACCAGACTCTTTTAAACAGATATATTTGTGTCTGAACAGTCAGGGAGACACTATTACTGTTTTTTTTACGGAAAAAATGCCAAAAGCAGGATAATACAGAGATTTGAACTGTGGAACTGCAAAACCACAGTTCTATTTATCTGGCCTACACCAGGCTCTTTTAAACAGATATATTTGTGTCTGAAAAGTCAGGGAGACACTATTACAGATTTCTTTTCACAGAAAAAATGCCAAAAGCAGGATAATACAGAGATTTGAACCGTGGAACTGCAAAACCACAGTTCCAGTTATCTGGCCTACACAAGACACTTTTAAACAGATATATTTGTGTCTGAACAGTCAGGGAGACACTATTACGGGGTTTTTTTATGGAAAAAATGCCACAAGCTGGATAATACAGAGATTTGAACCGTGGAACTGCAAAACCACAGTTCTAGTTATCTGGCCTACACCAGATTCTTTTAAACAGATATATTTGTGTCTGAACAGTCAGAGAGACATTATTACTGTTTTTTTTTACGGAAAAAATGCCAAAAGCTGGATAATACAGAGATTTGAACCATAAAACTGCAAAACCACAGTTCTAGTTATCTGGCATACACCAGACTCTTTTAAACAGATATATTGGAGTCTGAACAGTCAGGGAGTCACTATTACAGTTTTTTTTTACGGAAAAAATGCCAAAAGCAGGATAATACAGTGATTTGACCCGTGAAACTGCAAAACAACAGTACTAGTTATCTGGCCTACACCAGACTCTTTTAAACAGATATATTTGTGTCTGAACAGTCAGGGAGACACTATTACTGTTTTTTTTACGGAAAAAATGCCAAAAGCAGGATAATACAGAGACTTGAACTGTGGAACTGCAAAACCACAGTTCTAGTTATCTGGCCTACACCAGACTCTTATAAACAGATATATTTGTGTCTGAACAGTCAGGGAGACACTATTACTGTTTTTTTTCACGGAAAAAAATGCCAAAAGCTGGATAGTACAGAGATTTGAACCGTGGAACTTCAAAACCACAGTTCTAGTTATCTGGCCTACACCAGACTCTTTTAAACAGATATATTTGTGTCTGAACAGTAAGGGAGACACTATTACAGGGTTTTTTTATGGAAAAAATACCAAAAGCAGGATAATACAGAGATTTGAACCGTGGAACTGCAAAACCACAATTGTAGTTATCTGGCCTACACCAGACTCTTTTAAACAGATATATTTGTGTCTGAACAGTCAAGGTGACACTATTACTTTTTTTTTTACGTAAAAAATGCCAAAAACAGGATAATACAGAGACTTGACCCGTGAAACTGCAAAACCACAGTACTATTTATCTGGCCTACACCAGACTCTTTTAAACAGATATATTTGTGTCTGAACAGTCAGGGAGACACTATTACTGTTTTTTTTACGGAAAAAATGCCAAAAGCAGGATAATACAGAGATTTGAACTGTGGAACTGCAAAACCACAGTTCTAGTTATCTGGCCTACACCAGACTCTTATAAACAGATATATTTGTGTCTGAACAGTCAGGGAGACACTATTACAGTTTTTTCTTACGGAAAAAATGACAAAAGCAGGATAAAATAGAGATTTGAACCGTGTAACTGCAAAACCACAGTTCTAGTTATCTGGCCTACACCGAACATATTGGTGTCTGAACAGTCAGGGAGACATTATTACAGTTTTTTTTACAGAAAAAATGACAAAAGCAGGATAATACAGAGATTTGAACCGTGTAACTGCAAAACCACAGTACCAGTTATCTGGCCTACACCGGACATATTGGTGGTGTCTGAACAGTCAGCAAGACACTATTACAGTTTTTTTTACGGAAAAAATGCCAAAAGCAGGATAATACTGATATTTGATGCATGGAACTGCAAAACCACAGTTCTAGTTATCTGGCCTACACCAGGCTCTTTTAAACAGATATATTTGGGTCTGAACAGTCAGGGAGACACTATTACGGGGTTTTTTTACGGAAAAAATGCCACAAGCTGGATAAAACAGAGATTTGACCCGTGGAACTGCGAAACCACAGTTCTAATTACCTGGCCTACACCAGATTCTTTTAAACAGATATATTTGTGTCTGAACAGTCAGAGAGACACTATTACTGTTTTTTTTTATGGAAAAAATGCCAAAAGCTGGATAATACAGAGATTTGAACCATGGAACTGCAAAACCACAGTTCTAGTTATCTGGCCTACACCAGACTCTTTTAAACAGATTTATTGGTGCATGCACAGTCAGGGAGTCACTATTACAGTTTTTTTTTACGGAAAAAATGCCAAAAGCAGGATAATACAGAGATTTGACCCGTGAAACTGCAAAACCACAGTACTATTTATCTGGCCTACACCAGACTCTTTTAAACAGATATATTTGTGTCTGAACAGTCAGGGAGACACTATTACTGTTTTTTTTACGGAAAAAATGCCAAAAGCAGGATAATACAGAGATTTGAACTGTGGAACTGCAAAACCACAGTTCTATTTATCTGGCCTACACCAGGCTCTTTTAAACAGATATATTTGTGTCTGAAAAGTCAGGGAGACACTATTACAGATTTCTTTTCACAGAAAAAATGCCAAAAGCAGGATAATACAGAGATTTGAACCGTGGAACTGCAAAACCACAGTTCCAGTTATCTGGCCTACACAAGACACTTTTAAACAGATATATTTGTGTCTGAACAGTCAGGGAGACACTATTACGGGGTTTTTTTATGGAAAAAATGCCACAAGCTGGATAATACAGAGATTTGAACCGTGGAACTGCAAAACCACAGTTCTAGTTATCTGGCCTACACCAGATTCTTTTAAACAGATATATTTGTGTCTGAACAGTCAGAGAGACATTATTACTGTTTTTTTTTACGGAAAAAATGCCAAAAGCTGGATAATACAGAGATTTGAACCATAAAACTGCAAAACCACAGTTCTAGTTATCTGGCATACACCAGACTCTTTTAAACAGATATATTGGAGTCTGAACAGTCAGGGAGTCACTATTACAGTTTTTTTTTACGGAAAAAATGCCAAAAGCAGGATAATACAGTGATTTGACCCGTGAAACTGCAAAACAACAGTACTAGTTATCTGGCCTACACCAGACTCTTTTAAACAGATATATTTGTGTCTGAACAGTCAGGGAGACACTATTACTGTTTTTTTTACGGAAAAAATGCCAAAAGCAGGATAATACAGAGACTTGAACTGTGGAACTGCAAAACCACAGTTCTAGTTATCTGGCCTACACCAGACTCTTATAAACAGATATATTTGTGTCTGAACAGTCAGGGAGACACTATTACTGTTTTTTTTCACGGAAAAAAATGCCAAAAGCTGGATAGTACAGAGATTTGAACCGTGGAACTTCAAAACCACAGTTCTAGTTATCTGGCCTACACCAGACTCTTTTAAACAGATATATTTGTGTCTGAACAGTAAGGGAGACACTATTACAGGGTTTTTTTATGGAAAAAATACCAAAAGCAGGATAATACAGAGATTTGAACCGTGGAACTGCAAAACCACAATTGTAGTTATCTGGCCTACACCAGACTCTTTTAAACAGATATATTTGTGTCTGAACAGTCAAGGTGACACTATTACTTTTTTTTTTACGTAAAAAATGCCAAAAACAGGATAATACAGAGACTTGACCCGTGAAACTGCAAAACCACAGTACTATTTATCTGGCCTACACCAGACTCTTTTAAACAGATATATTTGTGTCTGAACAGTCAGGGAGACACTATTACTGTTTTTTTTACGGAAAAAATGCCAAAAGCAGGATAATACAGAGATTTGAACTGTGGAACTGCAAAACCACAGTTCTAGTTATCTGGCCTACACCAGACTCTTATAAACAGATATATTTGTGTCTGAACAGTCAGGGAGACACTATTACAGTTTTTTCTTACGGAAAAAATGACAAAAGCAGGATAAAATAGAGATTTGAACCGTGTAACTGCAAAACCACAGTTCTAGTTATCTGGCCTACACCAGACATATTGGTGTCTGAACAGTCAGGGAGACACTATTACCGTTTTTTTTACGGAAAAAATGCCAAAAGCAGGATAATACAGATATTTGCCCCGTGGAACTGCAAAACCACAGTTCTATTTATCTGGCCTACACCAGGCTCTTTTAAACAGATATATTTGTGTCTGAAAAGTCAGGGAGACACTATTACAGATTTCTTTTCACAGAAAAAAATGCCAAAAGCAGGATAATACAGAGATTTGAACCGTGGAACTGCAAAACCACAGTTTCAGTTATCTGGCCTACACAAGACACTTTTAAACAGATATATTTGTGTCTGAACAGTCAGGGAGACACTATTACGGGGTTTTTTTATGGAAAAAATGCCACAAGCTGGATAATACAGAGATTTCAACCGTGGAACTGCAAAACCACAGTTCTAGTTATCTGGCCTACACCAGATTCTTTTAAACAGATATATTGGAGTCTGAACAGTCAGGGAGTCACTATTACAGTTTTTTTTTACGGAAAAAATGCCAAAAGCAGGATAATACAGTGATTTGACCCGTGAAACTGCAAAACCACAGTACTAGTTATCTGGCCTACACCAGACTCTTTTAAACAGATATATTTGTGTCTGAACAGTCAGGGAGACACTATTACTGTTTTTTTTACGGAAAAATGCCAAAAGCAGGATAATACAGAGATTTGAACCGTGGAACTGCAAAACCACAGTTCTACGTATCTGGCCTACACCAGACTCTTATAAACAGATATATTTGTGTCTGAACAAGCAGGGAGACACTATGACTGTTTTTTTTTTATAGAAAAAATGCCAAATGCTGGATAGTACAGAGATTTGAACCGTGGAACTGCAAAACCACAGTTCTAGTTATCTGTCCTACGCCAGACTCTTTTAAACAGAAGTATTTGTGTCTGAACAGTAAGGGAGACACTATTACAGGTTTTTTTTACGGAAAAAATGCCAAAAGCAGGATAATACAGAGATATGAACCGTGGAACTGCAAAACCACAGTTGTAGTGATCTGGCCTGCACCAGACTCTTATAAACAGATATATTTGTGTCTGAACAGTCAGGGAGACACTATTACTGTTTTTTTTTAATGTAAAAAATGCCAAATGCTGGATAGTACAGAGATTTGAACCGTGGAACTGCAAAACCACAGTTCTAGTTATCTGTCCTACGCCAGACTCTTTTAAACAGATGTATTTGTGTCTGAACAGTAAGGGAGACACTATTACAGTTTTTTTTACGGAAAAAATGCCAAAAGCAGGATAATACAGAGATTTGAACCGTGGAACTGCAAAACCACAGTTGTAGTTATCTGGCCTACACCAGACTCTTTTAAACAGATATATTTGTGTCTGAACAGTCAAGGAGACACTATTACTTTTTTTCTTACGTAAAAAATGCCAAAAGCAGGATAATACAGAAAATTGAACCGTGGAAATGCAAAACCTCAGTTCTAGTTTTCTGGCCTACATCAGACTTTTTTAAACAGATATATTGGTGTCTGAACAGTCAGGGAGACACTATTACAGTTTTTTCTTACGGAAAAAATGACAAAAGCAGAATAATACAGAGATTTGAACCGTGGAACTGCAAAGCCACAGTTCTAGGTATCTGAACTACAACAGACTCTTTAAAACAGATATATTTGTGTCTGAACAGTCAGGGAGGCACTATTACAGTTTTTTTTTACGGAAAAAATGCCAAAAGCAGGATAATATAGAGATTTGAACCGTGTAACTGCAAAACCACAGTTCTAGTTATCTGGCCTACACCAGACATATTGGTGTCTGAACAGTCAGGGAGACACTATTACAGTTTTTTTATGGAAAAAATGCTAAAAGCAGGATAATACAGATATTTGCCCCGTGGAACAGCAAAACCACAGTTCTAGTTATCTGGCCTACACCAGGCTCCTTTAAACAGATATATTTCTGTCTGAAAAGTCAGGGAGACAGTATTACAGGTTTTTTTTTTACGGAAAAAATGCCAAAGGCAGGATAATACAGAGATTTGAACCGTGGAACTGCAAAACCACAGTTCTAGTTATGTGGCCTACACAAGACACTTTTAAACAGATATATTGGTGTCTGAACAGTCAGGGAGTCACTATTACAGGTTTTTTTTACGGAAAAAACGCCAAAAGCAGGATAATACAGAGATTTGAACCGTGGAACTGCAAAACCACAGTTGTAGTTATCTGGCCTACACCAGACTCTTTTAAACAGATATATTTGTGTCTGAACAGTCAAGGAGACACTATTACTTTTTTTTTACGTAAAAAATGCCAAAAACAGGATAATACAGAAATTTGAACCGTGGAAATGCAAAACCACAGTTCTAGCTTTCTGGCCTACACCAGACTTTTTTAAACAGATATATTGGTGTCTGAACAGTCAGGGAGACACTATTACAGTTTTTTCTTACGGAAAAAATGACAAAAGCAGGATAATACAGAGATTTGAACAGTGGAACTGCAAAACCACAGTTCTAGGTATCTGGCCTACACAAGACACTTTTAAACAGATGTATTTGTGTCTGAACAGTCAGGGAGACACTATTACGGGGGTTTTTTTACAGAAAAAATGCCACAAGCTGGATAATACTGAGATTTGAACCGTGGAACTGCAAAACCACAGTTGTAGTTATCTGGCCTACACCAGACTCTTTTAAACAGATATATTTGTGTCTGAACAGTCAAGGAGACACTATTACTTTTTTTCTTACGTAAAAAATGCCAAAAGCAGGATAATACAGAAAATTGAACCGTGGAAATGCAAAACCTCAGTTCTAGTTTTCTGGCCTACATCAGACTTTTTTAAACAGATATATTGGTGTCTGAACAAGCAGGGAGACACTATTACTGTTTTTTTTTTTATGGAAAAAATGCCAAATGCTGGATAGTACAGAGATTTGAACCGTGGAACTGCAAAACCACAGTTCTAGTTATCTGTCCTACGCCAGACTCTTTTAAACAGATGTATTTGTGTCTGAACAGTAAGGGAGACACTATTACAGGTTTTTTTTACGGAAAAAATGCCAAAAGCAGGATAATACAGAGATTTGAACCGTGGAACTGCAAAACCACAGTTGTAGTGATCTGGCCTGCACCAGACTCTTATAAACAGATATATTTGTGTTTGAACAGTCAGGGAGACACTATTACAGTTTTTTTTACGGAAAAAATGCCAAAAGCAGGATAATACAGAGATTTGAACCGTGGAACTGCAAAACCACAGTTGTAGTTATCTGGCCTACACCAGACTCTTTTAAACAGATATATTTGTGTCTGAACAGTCAAGGAGACACTATTACTTTTTTTCTTACGTAAAAAATGCCAAAAGCAGGATAATACAGAAAATTGAACCGTGGAAATTCAAAACCTCAGTTCTAGTTTTCTGGCCTACATCAGACTTTTTTAAACAGATATATTGGTGTCTGAACAGTCAGGGAGACACTATTACAGTTTTTTCTTACGGAAAAATGACAAAAGCAGAATAATACAGAGATTTGAACCGTGGAACTGCAAAGCCACAGTTCTAGGTATCTGAGCTACAACAGACTCTTTAAAACAGATATATTTGTGTCTGAACAGTCAGGGAGGCACTATTACAGTTTTTTTTTACAGAAAAAATGCCAAAAGCAGGATAATATAGAGATTTGAACCGTGTAACTGCAAAACCACAGTTCTAGTTATCTGGCCTACACCAGATATATTGGTGTCTGAACAGTCAGGGAGACACTATTACAGTTTTTTATGGAAAAAATGCTAAAAGCAGGATAATACAGAAATTTGCCCCGTGGAACAGCAAAACCACAGTTCTAGTTATCTGGCCTACACCAGGCTCTTTTAAACAGATATATTTGTGTCTGAAAAGTCAGGGAGACACTATTACAGATTTCTTTTTACAGAAAAAATGCCAAAAGCAGGATAATACAGAGATTTGAACCGTGGAACTGCAAAACCACAGTTCCAGTTATCTGGCCTACACAAGACACTTTTAAACAGATATATTTGTGTCTGAACAGTCAGGGAGACACTATTACGGGGGTTTTTTTGCGGAAAAAATGCCACAAGCTGTATAATACTGAGATTTGAACCGTGGAACTGCAAAACCACAGTTCTAGTTATCTGGCCTTCACCAGATTCTTTTAAACAGATATATTTGTGTCTGAACAGTCAAAGAGACATTATTACTGTTTTTTTTTACGGAAAAAATTCCAAAAGCTGGATAATACAGAGATTTGAACCATAAAACTGCAAAACCACAGTTCTAGTTATGTGGCATACACCAGACTCTTTTAAACAGATATATTGGTGTCTGAACAGTCAGGGAGTCACTATTACAGTTTTTTTTTACGGAAAAAATGCCAAAAGCAGGATAATACAGAGATTTGACCCGTGAAACTGCAAAACCACAGTACTAGTTATCTGGCATACACCAGACTCTTTTAAACAGATATATTTGTGTCTGAACAGTCAGGGAGGCACTATTACAGGTTTTTTTTACGGAAAAAATGCCAAAAGCAGGATAAAATAGAGATTTGAACCGTGTAACTGCAAAACCACAGTTCTAGTTATCTGGCCTACACCAGACATATTGGTGTCTGAACAGTCAGGTAGACACTATTACAGTTTTTTTTACGGAAAAAATGCCAAAAGCAGGATAATACAGATATTTGCCCCGTGGAACAGCAAAACCACAGTTCTATTTATCTGGCCTACACCAGGCTCTTTTAAACAGATATATTTGTGTCTGAAAAGTCAGGGAGACACTATTACAGATTTCTTTTTACAGAAAAAATGCCAAAAGCAGGATAATACAGAGATTTGAACCGTGGAACTGCAAAACCACAGTTCCAGTTATCTGGCCTACACAAGACACTTTTAAACAGATATATTTGTGTCTGATCAGTCAGGGAGACACTATTACGGGGGTTTTTTTACGGAAAAAATGCCACAAGCTGGATAATACTGAGATTTGAACCGTGGAACTGCAAAACCACAGTTCTAGTTATCTGGCCTTCACCAGATTCTTTTAAACAGATATATTTGTGTCTGAACAGTCAAAGAGACATTATTACTGTTTTTTTTTACGGAAAAAATGCCAAAAGCTGGATAATACAGAGATTTGATCCATAAAACTGCAAAACCACAGTTCTAGTTATCTGGCATACACCAGACTCTTTTAAACAGATATATTGGTGTCTGAACAGTCAGGGAGTCACTATTACAGTTTTTTTTTACGGAAAAAATGCCAAAAGCAGGATAATACAGAGATTTGACCCGTGAAACTGCAAAACCACAGTACTAGTTATCTGGCATACACCAGACTCTTTTAAACAGATGTATTTGTGTCTGAACAGTAAGGGAGACACTATTACAGGTTTTTTTTACGGAAAAAATGCCAAAAGCAGGATAATACAGAGATTTGAACCGTGGAACTGCAAAACCACAGTTGTAGTGATCTGTCCTGCACCAGACTCTTATAAACAGATATATTTGTGTTTGAACAGTCAGGGAGACACTATTACAGTTTTTTTTTACGGAAAAAATGCCAAAAGCAGGATAATACAGAGATTTGAACCGTGGAACTGCAAAACCACAGTTGTAGTTATCTGGCCTACACCAGACTCTTTTAAACAGATATATTTGTGTCTGAACAGTCAAGGAGACACTATTACTTTTTTTCTTACGTAAAAAATGCCAAAAGCAGGATAATACAGAAAATTGAACCGTGGATATGCAAAACCTCAGTTCTAGTTTTCTGGCCTACATCAGACTTTTTTAAACAGATATATTGGTGTCTGAACAGTCAGGGAGACACTATTACAGTTTTTTCTTACGGAAAAAATGACAAAAGCAGAATAATACAGAGATTTGAACCGTGGAACTGCAAAGCCACAGTTCTAGGTATCTGGCATACACCAGACTCTTTTAAACAAATATATTTGTGTCTGAACAGTCAGGGAGACACTATTACTGTTTTTTTTTACGAAAAAAATGCCAAAAGCTGGATAATACAGAGATTTGAACCATAAAACTGCAAAACCACAGTTCTAGTTATCTGGCATACACCAGACTCTTTTAAACAGATATATTGGTGTCTGAACAGTCAGGGAGTCACTATTACAGTTTTTTTTTTACGGAAAAAATGCCAAAAGCAGGATAATACAGAGATTTGACCCGTGAAACTGCAAAACCACAGTTCTAGTTATCTGGCATACACCAGACTCTTTTAAACAGATATATTTGTGTCTGAACAGTCAGGGAGACACTATTACTGTTTTTATTTACGGAAAAAATGTCAAAAGCAGGATAATACAGAGATTTGAACCGTGGAACTGCAAAACCACAGTTCTAGGTATCTGGCCTACACCAGACTCTTATAAACAGATATATTTGTGTCTGAACAAGCAGGGAGACACTATTACTGTTTTTTTTTTATGGAACAAATGCCAAATGCTGGATAGTACAGAGATTTGAACCGTGGAACTGCAAAACCACAGTTCTAGTTATCTGTCCTACGCCAGACTCTTTTAAACAGATGAATTTGTGTCTGAACAGTAAGGGAGACACTATTACAGGTTTTTTTTACGGAAAAAATGCCAAAAGCAGGATAATACAGAGATTTGAACCGTGGAACTGCAAAACCACAGTTATAGTGATCTGGCCTGCACCAGACTCTTATAAACAGATATATTTGTGTCTGAACAGTCAGGGAGACACTATTACTGTTTTTTGTTTATGTAAAAAATGCCAAATGCTGGATAGTACAGAGATTTGAACCGTGGAACTGCAAAACCACAGTTCTAGTTATCTGTCCTACGCCAGACTCTTTTAAACAGATGTATTTGTGTCTGAACAGTAAGGGAGACACTATTACAGTTTTTTTTTACGGAAAAAATGCCAAAAGCAGGATAATACAGAGATTTGAACCGTGGAACTGCAAAACCACAGTTGTAGTTATCTGGCCTACACCAGACTCTTTTAAACAGATATATTTGTGTCTGAACAGTCAAGGAGACACTATTACAGTTTTTTCTTACGGAAAAAATGACAAAAGCAGAATAATACAGAGATTTGAACCGTGGAACTGCAAAGCCACAGTTCTAGGTATCTGAACTACAACAGACTCTTTAAAACAGATATATTTGTGTCTGAACAGTCAGGGAGGCACTATTACAGTTTTTTTTTACGGAAAAAATGCCAAAAGCAGGATAATATAGAGATTTGAACCGTGTAACTGCAAAACCACAGTTCTAGTTATCTGGCCTACACCAGATATATTGGTGTCTGAACAGTCAGGGAGACACTATTACAGTTTTTTTATGGAAAAAATGCTAAAAGCAGGATAATACAGTTATTTGCCCCGTGGAACAGCAAAACCACAGTTCTAGTTATCTGGCCTACACCAGGCTCTTTTAAACAGATATATTTGTGTCTGAAAAGTCAGGGAGACACTATTACAGGTTTTTTTTTACGGAAAAAATGCCAAAGGCAGGATAATACAGAGATTTGAACCGTGGAACTGCAAAACCACAGTTCTAGTTATGTGGCCTACACAAGACACTTAAACAGATATATTGGTGTCTGAACAGTCAGGGAGTCACTATTACAGGTTTTTTTTTGCGGAAAAAACGCCAAAAGCAGGATAATACAGAGATTTGAACCGTGGAACTGCAAAACCACAGTTGTAGTTATCTGGCCTACACCAGACTCTTTTAAACAGATATATTTGTGTCTGAACAGTCAAGGAGACACTATTACTTTTTTTTTACGTAAAAAATGCCAAAAACAGGATAATACAGAAATTTGAACCGTGGAAATGCAAAACCACAGTTCTAGCTTTCTGGCCTACACCAGACTTTTTTAAACAGATATATTGGTGTCTGAACAGTCAGGGAGACACTATTACAGTTTTTTTTTACGGAAAAAATGCCAAAAGCAGGATAAAATAGAGATTTGAACCGTGTAACTGCAAAACCACAGTTCTAGTTATCTGGCCTACACCAGACATATTGGTGTCTGAACAGTCAGGTAGACACTATTACAGTTTTTTTTACGGAAAAAATGCCAAAAGCAGGATAATACAGATATTTGCCCCGTGGAACAGCAAAACCACAGTTCTATTTATCTGGCCTACACCAGGCTCTTTTAAACAGATATATTTGTGTCTGAAAAGTCAGGGAGACACTATTACAGATTTCTTTTTACAGAAAAAATGCCAAAAGCAGGATAATACAGAGATTTGAACCGTGGAACTGCAAAACCACAGTTCCAGTTATCTGGCCTACACAAGACACTTTTAAACAGATATATTTGTGTCTGAACAGTCAGGGAGACACTATTACGGGGGTTTTTTTACGGAAAAAATGCCACAAGCTGGATAATACTGAGATTTGAACCGTGGAACTGCAAAACCACAGTTCTAGTTATCTGGCCTTCACCAGATTCTTTTAAACAGATATATTTGTGTCTGAACAGTCAAAGAGACATTATTACTGTTTTTTTTTACGGAAAAAATGCCAAAAGCTGGATAATACAGAGATTTGAACCATAAAACTGCAAAACCACAGTTCTAGTTATCTGGCATACACCAGACTCTTTTAAACAGATATATTGGTGTCTGAACAGTCAGGGAGTCACTATTACAGTTTTTTTTTACGGAAAAAATGCCAAAAGCAGGATAATACAGAGATTTGACCCGTGAAACTGCAAAACCACAGTTCTAGTTATCTGGCATACACCAGACTCTTTTAAACAGATATATTTGTGTCTGAACAGTCAGGGAGACACTATTACTGTTTTTTTTTACGGAAAAAATGCCAAAAGCAGGATAATACAGAGATTTGAACCGTGGAACTGCAAAACCACAGTTATAGGTATCTGGCCTACACCAGACTCTTATAAACAGATATATTTGTGTCTGAACAAGCAGGGAGACACTATTACTGTTTTTTTTTTATGGAAAAAATGCCAAATGCTGGATAGTACAGAGATTTGAACCGTGGAACTGCAAAACCACAGTTCTAGTTATCTGTCCTACGCCAGACTCTTTTAAACAGATGTATTTGTGTCTGAACAGTAAGGGAGACACTATTACAGGTTTTTTTTACGGAAAAAATGCCAAAAGCAGGATAATACAGAGATTTGAACCGTGGAACTGCAAAACCACAGTTGTAGTGATCTGTCCTGCACCAGACTCTTATAAACAGATATATTTGTGTTTGAACAGTCAAGGAGACACTATTACTTTTTTTCTTACGTAAAAAATGCCAAAAGCAGGATAATACAGAAAATTGAACCGTGGAAATGCAAAACCTCAGTTCTAGTTTTCTGGCCTACATCAGACTTTTTTAAACAGATATATTGGTGTCTGAACAGTCAGGGAGACACTATTACAGTTTTTTCTTACGGAAAAAATGACAAAAGCAGAATAATACAGAGATTTGAACCGTGGAACTGCAAAGCCACAGTTCTAGGTATCTGAACTACAACAGACTCTTTAAAACAGATATATTTGTGTCTGAACAGTCAGGGAGGCACTATTACAGTTTTTTTTTACGGAAAAAATGCCAAAAGCAGGATAATATAGAGATTTGAACCGTGTAACTGCAAAACCACAGTTCTAGTTATCTGGCCTACACCAGATATATTGGTGTCTGAACAGTCAGGGAGACACTATTACAGTTTTTTATGGAAAAAATGCTAAAAGCAGGATAATACAGATATTTGCCCCGTGGAACAGCAAAACCACAGTTCTAGTTATCTGGCCTACACCAGGCTCTTTTAAACAGATATATTTGTGTCTGAAAAGTCAGGGAGACACTATTACAGGTTTTTTTTTACGGAAAAAATGCCAAAGGCAGGATAATACAGAGATTTGAACCGTGCAACTGCAAAACCACAGTTCTAGTTATGTGGCCTACACAAGACACTTTTAAACAGATATATTGGTGTCTGAACAGTCAGGGAGTCACTATTACAGTTTTTTTTTACGGAAAAAACGCCAAAAGCAGGATAATACAGAGATTTGAACCGTGGAATTGCAAAACCACAGTTGTAGTTATCTGGCCTACACCAGACTCTTTTAAACAGATATATTTGTGTCTGAACAGTCAAGGAGACACTATTACTTTTTTTTTACGTAAAAAATGCCAAAAACAGGATAATACAGAAATTTGAACCGTGGAAATGCAAAACCACAGTTCTAGCTTTCTGGCCTACACCAGACTTTTTTAAACAGATATATTGGTGTCTGAACAGTCAGGGAGACACTATTACAGTTTTTTCTTACGGAAAAAATGACAAAAGCAGGATAATACAGAGATTTGAACAGTGGAACTGCAAAACCACAGTTCTAGGTATCTGGCATACAACAGACTCTTTAAAACAGATATATTTGTGTCTGAACAGTCAGGGAGGCACTATTACAGGTTTTTTTTACGGAAAAAATGCCAAAAGCAGGATAAAATAGAGATTTGAACCGTGTAACTGCAAAACGACAGTTCTAGTTATCTGGCCTACACCAGACATATTGGTGTCTGAACAGTCAGGTAGACACTATTACAGTTTTTTTTACGGAAAAAATGCCAAAAGCAGGATAATACAGATATTTGCCCCGTGGAACAGCAAAACCACAGTTCTATTTATCTGGCCTACACCAGGCTCTTTTAAACAGATATATTTGTGTCTGAAAAGTCAGGGAGAAACTATTACAGATTTCTTTTTACAGAAAAAATGCCAAAAGCAGGATAATACAGAGATTTGAACCGTGGAACTGCAAAACCACAGTTCCAGTTATCTGGCCTACACAAGACACTTTTAAACAGATATATTTGTGTCTGAACAGTCAGGGAGACACTATTACGGGGGTTTTTTTATGGAAAAAATGCCACAAGCTGTATAATACTGAGATTTGAACCGTGGAACTGCAAAACCACAGTTCTAGTTATGTGGCCTTCACCAGATTCTTTTAAACAGATATATTTGTGTCTGAACAGTCAAAGAGACATTATTACTGTTTTTTTTTACGGAAAAAATGCCAAAAGCTGGATAATACAGAGATTTGAACCATAAAACTGCAAAACCACAGTTCTAGTTATCTGGCATACACCAGACTCTTTTAAACAGATATATTGGTGTCTGAACAGTCAGGGAGTCACTATTACAGTTTTTTTTTACGGAAAAAATGCCAAAAGCAGGATAATACAGAGATTTGACCCGTGAAACTGCAAAACCACAGTACTAGTTATCTGGCATACACCAGACTCTTTTAAACAGATATATTTGTGTCTGAACAGTCAGGGAGACACTATTAGTGTTTTTTTTTACGAAAAAAATGCCAAAAGCTGGATAATACAGAGATTTGAACCATAAAACTGCAAAACCACAGTTCTAGTTATCTGGCATACACCAGACTCTTTTAAACAGATATATTGGTGTTTGAACAGTCAGGGAGTCACTATTACTGTTTTTTTTTTACGGAAAAAATGCCAAAAGCAGGATAATACAGAGATTTGACCCGTGAAACTGCAAAACCACAGTTCTAGTTATCTGGCATACACCAGACTCTTTTAAACAGATATATTTGTGTCTGAACAGTCAGGGAGACACTATTACTGTTTTTTTTTACGGAAAAAATGCCAAAAGCAGGATAATACAGAGATTTGAACCATGGAACTGCAAAACCACAGTTCTAGGTATCTGGCCTACACCAGACTCTTATAAACAGATATATTTGTGTCTGAACAAGCAGGGAGACTCTATTACTGTTTTTTTTTTATGGAACAAATGCCAAATGCTGGATAGTACAGAGATTTGAACCGTGGAACTGCAAAACCACAGTTCTAGTTATCTGTCCTACGCCAGACTCTTTTAAACAGATGTATTTGTGTCTGAACAGTAAGGGAGACACTATTACAGGTTTTTTTTACGGAAAAAATGCCAAAAGCAGGATAATACAGAGATTTGAACCGTGGAACTGCAAAACCACAGTTGTAGTGATCTGTCCTGCACCAGACTCTTATAAACAGATATATTTGTGTTTGAACAGTCAAGGAGACACTATTACTTTTTTTCTTACGTAAAAAATGCCAAAAGCAGGATAATACAGAAAATTGAACCGTGGAAATGCAAAACCTCAGTTCTAGTTTTCTGGCCTACATCAGACTTTTTTAAACAGATATATTGGTGTCTGAACAGTCAGGGAGACACTATTACAGTTTTTTCTTACGGAAAAAATGACAAAAGCAGAATAATACAGAGATTTGAACCGTGGAACTGCAAAGCCACAGTTCTAGGTATCTGAACTACAACAGACTCTTTAAAACAGATATATTTGTGTCTGAACAGTCAGGGAGGCACTATTACAGTTTTTTTTTACGGAAAAAATGCCAAAAGCAGGATAATATAGAGATTTGAACCGTGTAACTGCAAAACCACAGTTCTAGTTATCTGGCCTACACCAGATATATTGGTGTCTGAACAGTCAGGGAGACACTATTACAGTTTTTTATGGAAAAAATGCTAAAAGCAGGATAATACAGATATTTGCCCCGTGGAACAGCAAAACCACAGTTCTAGTTATCTGGCCTACACCAGGCTCTTTTAAACAGATATATTTGTGTCTGAAAAGTCAGGGAGACACTATTACAGGTTTTTTTTTACGGAAAAAATGCCAAAGGCAGGATAATACAGAGATTTGAACCGTGCAACTGCAAAACCACAGTTCTAGTTATGTGGCCTACACAAGACACTTTTAAACAGATATATTGGTGTCTGAACAGTCAGGGAGTCACTATTACAGTTTTTTTTTACGGAAAAAACGCCAAAAGCAGGATAATACAGAGATTTGAACCGTGGAATTGCAAAACCACAGTTGTAGTTATCTGGCCTACACCAGACTCTTTTAAACAGATATATTTGTGTCTGAACAGTCAAGGAGACACTATTACTTTTTTTTTACGTAAAAAATGCCAAAAACAGGATAATACAGAAATTTGAACCGTGGAAATGCAAAACCACAGTTCTAGCTTTCTGGCCTACACCAGACTTTTTTAAACAGATATATTGGTGTCTGAACAGTCAGGGAGACACTATTACAGTTTTTTCTTACGGAAAAAATGACAAAAGCAGGATAATACAGAGATTTGAACAGTGGAACTGCAAAACCACAGTTCTAGGTATCTGGCATACAACAGACTCTTTAAAACAGATATATTTGTGTCTGAACAGTCAGGGAGGCACTATTACAGGTTTTTTTTACGGAAAAAATGCCAAAAGCAGGATAAAATAGAGATTTGAACCGTGTAACTGCAAAACGACAGTTCTAGTTATCTGGCCTACACCAGACATATTGGTGTCTGAACAGTCAGGTAGACACTATTACAGTTTTTTTTACGGAAAAAATGCCAAAAGCAGGATAATACAGATATTTGCCCCGTGGAACAGCAAAACCACAGTTCTATTTATCTGGCCTACACCAGGCTCTTTTAAACAGATATATTTGTGTCTGAAAAGTCAGGGAGAAACTATTACAGATTTCTTTTTACAGAAAAAATGCCAAAAGCAGGATAATACAGAGATTTGAACCGTGGAACTGCAAAACCACAGTTCCAGTTATCTGGCCTACACAAGACACTTTTAAACAGATATATTTGTGTCTGAACAGTCAGGGAGACACTATTACGGGGGTTTTTTTATGGAAAAAATGCCACAAGCTGTATAATACTGAGATTTGAACCGTGGAACTGCAAAACCACAGTTCTAGTTATGTGGCCTTCACCAGATTCTTTTAAACAGATATATTTGTGTCTGAACAGTCAAAGAGACATTATTACTGTTTTTTTTTACGGAAAAAATGCCAAAAGCTGGATAATACAGAGATTTGAACCATAAAACTGCAAAACCACAGTTCTAGTTATCTGGCATACACCAGACTCTTTTAAACAGATATATTGGTGTCTGAACAGTCAGGGAGTCACTATTACAGTTTTTTTTTACGGAAAAAATGCCAAAAGCAGGATAATACAGAGATTTGACCCGTGAAACTGCAAAACCACAGTACTAGTTATCTGGCATACACCAGACTCTTTTAAACAGATATATTTGTGTCTGAACAGTCAGGGAGACACTATTAGTGTTTTTTTTTACGAAAAAAATGCCAAAAGCTGGATAATACAGAGATTTGAACCATAAAACTGCAAAACCACAGTTCTAGTTATCTGGCATACACCAGACTCTTTTAAACAGATATATTGGTGTTTGAACAGTCAGGGAGTCACTATTACTGTTTTTTTTTTACGGAAAAAATGCCAAAAGCAGGATAATACAGAGATTTGACCCGTGAAACTGCAAAACCACAGTTCTAGTTATCTGGCATACACCAGACTCTTTTAAACAGATATATTTGTGTCTGAACAGTCAGGGAGACACTATTACTGTTTTTTTTTACGGAAAAAATGCCAAAAGCAGGATAATACAGAGATTTGAACCATGGAACTGCAAAACCACAGTTCTAGGTATCTGGCCTACACCAGACTCTTATAAACAGATATATTTGTGTCTGAACAAGCAGGGAGACACTATTACTGTTTTTTTTTTATGGAACAAATGCCAAATGCTGGATAGTACAGAGATTTGAACCGTGGAACTGCAAAACCACAGTTCTAGTTATCTGTCCTACGCCAGACTCTTTTAAACAGATGTATTTGTGTCTGAACAGTAAGGGAGACACTATTACAGGTTTTTTTTACGGAAAAAATGACAAAAGCAGGATAATACAGAGATTTGAACCGTGGAACTGCAAAACCACAGTTGTAGTGATCTGGCCTGCACCAGACTCTTATAAACAGATATATTTGTGTCTGAACAGTCAGGGAGACACTATTACTGTTTTTTGTTTATGTAAAAAATGCCAAATGCTGGATAGTACAGAGATTTGAACCGTGGAACTGCAAAACCACAGTTCTAGTTATCTGTCCTACGCCAGACTCTTTTAAACAGATGTATTTGTGTCTGAACAGTAAGGGAGACACTATTACAGTTTTTTTTTACGGAAAAAATGCCAAAAGCAGGATAATATAGAGATTTGAACCGTGGAACTGCAAAACCACAGTTGTAGTTATCTGGCCTACACCAGACTCTTTTAAACAGATATATTTGTGTCTGAACAGTCAAGGAGACACTATTACAGTTTTTTCTTATGGAAAAAATGACAAAAGCAGAATAATACAGAGATTTGAACCGTGGAACTGCAAAGCCACAGTTCTAGGTATCTGAACTACAACAGACTCTTTAAAACAGATATATTTGTGTCTGAACAGTCAGGGAGGCACTATTACAGTTTTTTTTTACGGAAAAAATGCCAAAAGCTGGATAATACAGAGATTTGAACCATAAAACTGCAAAACCACAGTTCTAGTTATCTGGCATACACCAGACTCTTTTAAACAGATATATTGGTGTCTGAACAGTCAGGGAGTCACTATTACTGTTTTTTTTTTACGGAAAAAATGCCAAAAGCAGGATAATACAGAGATTTGACCCGTGAAACTGCAAAACCACAGTTCTAGTTATCTGGCATACACCAGACTCTTTTAAACAGATATATTTGTGTCTGAACAGTCAGGGAGACACTATTACTGTTTTTTTTTACGGAAAAAATGCCAAAAGCAGGATAATACAGAGATTTGAACCATGGAACTGCAAAACCACAGTTCTAGGTATCTGGCCTACACCAGACTCTTATAAACAGATATATTTGTGTCTGAACAAGCAGGGAGACACTATTACTGTTTTTTTTTTATGGAACAAATGCCAAATGCTGGATAGTACAGAGATTTGAACCGTGGAACTGCAAAACCACAGTTCTAGTTATCTGTCCTACGCCAGACTCTTTTAAACAGATGTATTTGTGTCTGAACAGTAAGGGAGACACTATTACAGGTTTTTTTTACGGAAAAAATGACAAAAGCAGGATAATACAGAGATTTGAACCGTGGAACTGCAAAACCACAGTTGTAGTGATCTGGCCTGCACCAGACTCTTATAAACAGATATATTTGTGTCTGAACAGTCAGGGAGACACTATTACTGTTTTTTGTTTATGTAAAAAATGCCAAATGCTGGATAGTACAGAGATTTGAACCGTGGAACTGCAAAACCACAGTTCTAGTTATCTGTCCTACGCCAGACTCTTTTAAACAGATGTATTTGTGTCTGAACAGTAAGGGAGACACTATTACAGTTTTTTTTTATGGAAAAAATGCCAAAAGCAGGATAATATAGAGATTTGAACCGTGGAACTGCAAAACCACAGTTGTAGTTATCTGGCCTACACCAGACTCTTTTAAACAGATATATTTGTGTCTGAACAGTCAAGGAGACACTATTACAGTTTTTTCTTACGGAAAAAATGACAAAAGCAGAATAATACAGAGATTTGAACCGTGGAACTGCAAAGCCACAGTTCTAGGTATCTGAACTACAACAGACTCTTTAAAACAGATATATTTGTGTCTGAACAGTCAGGGAGGCACTATTACAGTTTTTTTTTACGGAAAAAATGCCTAAAGCAGGATAATATAGAGATTTGAACCGTGTAACTGCAAAACCACAGTTCTAGTTATCTGGCCTACACCAGATATATTGGTGTCTGAACAGTCAGGGAGACACTATTACAGTTTTTTTATGGAAAAAATGCTAAAAGCAGGATAATACAGATATTTGCCCCGTGGAACAGCAAAACCACAGTTCTAGTTATCTGGCCTACACCAGGCTCTTTTAAACAGATATATTTGTATCTGAAAAGTCAGGGAGACACTATTACAGGTTTTTTTTTACGGAAAAAATGCCAAAGGCAGGATAATACAGAGATTTGAACCGTGGAACTGCAAAACCACAGTTCTAGTTATGTGGCCTACACAAGACTCTTTTAAACAGATATATTTGTGTCTGAACAGTCAAGGAGACACTATTACTTTTTTTTTACGTAAAAAATGCCAAAAACAGGATAATACAGAAATTTGAACCGTGGAAATGCAAAACCACAGTTCTAGCTTTCTGGCCTACACCAGACTTTTTTAAACAGATATATTGGTGTCTGAACAGTCAGGGAGACACTATTACAGTTTTTTCTTACGGAAAAAATGACAAAAGCAGGATAATACAGAGATTTGAACAGTGGAACTGCAAAACCACAGTTCTAGGTATCTGGCCTACAACAGACTCTTTAAAACAGATATATTTGTGTCTGAACAGTCAGGAAGGCACTATTACAGGTTTTTTTTACGGAAAAAATGCCAAAAGCAGGATAAAATAGAGATTTGAACCGTGTAACTGCAAAACCACAGTTCTAGTTATCTGGCCTACACCAGACATATTGGTGTCTGAACAGTCAGGTAGACACTATTACAGTTTTTTTTACTTAAAAAATGCCAAAAGCAGGATAATACAGATATTTGCCCCGTGGAACAGCAAAACCACAGTTCTATTTATCTGGCCTACACCAGGCTCTTTTAAACAGATATATTTGTGTCTGAAAAGTCAGGGAGACACTATTACAGATTTCTTTTTACAGAAAAAATGCCAAAAGCAGGATAATACAGAGATTTGAACCGTGGAACTGCAAAACCACAGTTCCAGTTATCTGGCCTACACAAGACACTTTTAAACAGATATATTTGTGTCTGATCAGTCAGGGAGACACTATTACGGGGGTTTTTTTACGGAAAAAATGCCACAAGCTGGATAATACTGAGATTTGAACCGTGGAACTGCAAAACCACAGTTGTAGTTATCTGGCCTACACCAGACTCTTTTAAACAGATATATTTGTGTCTGAACAGTCAAGGAGACACTATTACTTTTTTTTTACGTAAAAAATGCCAAAAACAGGATAATACAGAAATTTGAACCGTGGAAATGCAAAACCACAGTTCTAGCTTTCTGGCCTACACCAGACTTTTTTAAACAGATATATTGGTGTCTGAACAGTCAGGGAGAAACTATTACAGATTTCTTTTTACAGAAAAAATGCCAAAAGCAGGATAATACAGAGATTTGAACAGTGGAACTGCAAAACCACAGTTCTAGGTATCTGGCATACAACAGACTCTTTAAAACAGATATATTTGTGTCTGAACAGTCAGGGAGACACTATTACGGGGGTTTTTTTACGGAAAAAATGCCACAAGCTGTATAATACTGAGATTTGAACCGTGGAACTGCAAAACCACAGTTCTAGTTATGTGGCCTTCACCAGATTCTTTTAAACAGATATATTTGTGTCTGAACAGTCAAAGAGACATTATTACTGTTTTTTTTTACGGAAAAAATGCCAAAAGCTGGATAATACAGAGATTTGAACCATAAAACTGCAAAACCACAGTTCTAGTTATCTGGCATACACCAGACTCTTTTAAACAGATATATTGGTGTCTGAACAGTCAGGGAGTCACTATTACAGTTTTTTTTTACGGAAAAAATGCCAAAAGCAGGATAATACAGAGATTTGACCCGTGAATCTGCAAAACCACAGTACTAGTTATCTGGCATACACCAGACTCTTTTAAACAGATATATTTGTGTCTGAACAGTCAGGGAGACACTATTAGTGTTTTTTTTTACGAAAAAAATGCCAAAAGCTGGATAATACAGAGATTTGAACCATAAAACTGCAAAACCACAGTTCTAGTTATCTGGCATACACCAGACTCTTTTAAACAGATATATTGGTGTCTGAACAGTCAGGGAGTCACTATTACTGTTTTTTTTTTACGGAAAAAATGCCAAAAGCAGGATAATACAGAGATTTGACCCGTGAAACTGCAAAACCACAGTTCTAGTTATCTGGCATACACCAGACTCTTTTAAACAGATATATTTGTGTCTGAACAGTCAGGGAGACACTATTACTGTTTTTTTTTACGGAAAAAATGCCAAAAGCAGGATAATACAGAGATTTGAACCATGGAACTGCAAAACCACAGTTCTAGGTATCTGGCCTACACCAGACTCTTATAAACAGATATATTTGTGTCTGAACAAGCAGGGAGACACTATTACTGTTTTTTTTTTATGGAACAAATGCCAAATGCTGGATAGTACAGAGATTTGAACCGTGGAACTGCAAAACCACAGTTCTAGTTATCTGTCCTACGCCAGACTCTTTTAAACAGATGTATTTGTGTCTGAACAGTAAGGGAGACACTATTACAGGTTTTTTTTACGGAAAAAATGACAAAAGCAGGATAATACAGAGATTTGAACCGTGGAACTGCAAAACCACAGTTGTAGTGATCTGGCCTGCACCAGACTCTTATAAACAGATATATTTGTGTCTGAACAGTCAGGGAGACACTATTACTGTTTTTTGTTTATGTAAAAAATGACAAATGCTGGATAGTACAGAGATTTGAACCGTGGAACTGCAAAACCACAGTTCTAGTTATCTGTCCTACGCCAGACTCTTTTAAACAGATGTATTTGTGTCTGAACAGTAAGGGAGACACTATTACAGTTTTTTTTTACGGAAAAAATGCCAAAAGCAGGATAATACAGAGATTTGAACCGTGGAACTGCAAAACCACAGTTGTAGTTATCTGGCCTACACCAGACTCTTTTAAACAGATATATTTGTGTCTGAACAGTCAAGGAGACACTATTACAGTTTTTTTTTACGGAAAAAATGACAAAAGCAGAATAATACAGAGATTTGAACAGTGGAACTGCAAAACCACAGTTCTAGGTATCTGGCCTACAACAGACTCTTATAAACAGATATATTTGTGTCTGAACAAGCAGGGAGACACTATTACTGTTTTTTTTTTATGGAACAAATGCCAAATGCTGGATAGTACAGAGATTTGAACCGTGGAACTGCAAAACCACAGTTCTAGTTATCTGTCCTACGCCAGACTCTTTTAAACAGATGTATTTGTGTCTGAACAGTAAGGGAGACACTATTACAGGTTTTTTTTACGGAAAAAATGACAAAAGCAGGATAATACAGAGATTTGAACCGTGGAACTGCAAAACCACAGTTGTAGTGATCTGGCCTGCACCAGACTCTTATAAACAGATATATTTGTGTCTGAACAGTCAGGGAGACACTATTACTGTTTTTTGTTTATGTAAAAAATGACAAATGCTGGATAGTACAGAGATTTGAACCGTGGAACTGCAAAACCACAGTTCTAGTTATCTGTCCTACGCCAGACTCTTTTAAACAGATGTATTTGTGTCTGAACAGTAAGGGAGACACTATTACAGTTTTTTTTTACGGAAAAAATGCCAAAAGCAGGATAATACAGAGATTTGAACCGTGGAACTGCAAAACCACAGTTGTAGTTATCTGGCCTACACCAGACTCTTTTAAACAGATATATTTGTGTCTGAACAGTCAAGGAGACACTATTACAGTTTTTTTTTACGGAAAAAATGACAAAAGCAGAATAATACAGAGATTTGAACAGTGGAACTGCAAAACCACAGTTCTAGGTATCTGGCCTACAACAGACTCTTTAAAACAGATATATTTGTGTCTGAACAGTCAGGGAGGCACTATTACAGGTTTTTTTTACAGAAAAAATGCCAAAAGCAGGATACAATAGAGATTTGAACCGTGTAACTGCAAAACCACAGTACTAGTTATCTGGCCTACACCAGACATATTGGTGTCTGAACAGTCAGGTAGACACTATTACAGTTTTTTTTACGGAAAAAATGCCAAAAGCAGGATAATACAGATATTTGCCCCGTGGAACAGCAAAACCACAGTTCTATTTATCTGGCCTACACCAGGCTCTTTTAAACAGATATATTTGTGTCTGAAAAGTCAGGGAGACACTATTACAGATTTCTTTTTACAGAAAAAATGCCAAAAGCAGGATAATACAGAGATTTGAACCATGGAACTGCAAAACCACAGTTCCAGTTATCTGGCCTACACAAGACACTTTTAAACAGATATATTTGTGTCTGATCAGTCAGGGAGACACTATTACGGGGGTTTTTTTACGGAAAAAATGCCACAACCTGGATAATACTGAGATTTGAACCGTGGAACTGCAAAACCACAGTTCTAGTTATCTGGCCTTCACCAGATTCTTTTAAACAGATATATTTGTGTCTGAACAGTCAAAGAGACATTATTACTGTTTTTTTTTACGGAAAAAATGCCAAAAGCTGGATAATACAGAGATTTGATCCATAAAACTGCAAAACCACAGTTCTAGTTATCTGGCATACACCAGACTCTTTTAAACAGATATATTGGTGTCTGAACAGTCAGGGAGTCACTATTACAGTTTTTTTTTACGGAAAAAATGCCAAAAGCAGGATAATACAGAGATTTGACCCGTGAAACTGCAAAACCACAGTACTAGTTATCTGGCATACACCAGACTCTTTTAAACAGATATATTTGTGTCTGAACAGTCAGGGAGACACTATTAGTGTTTTTTTTTACGAAAAAAATGCCAAAAGCTGGATAATACAGAGGTTTGAACCATAAAACTGCAAAACCACAGTTCTAGTTATCTGGCATACACCAGACTCTTTTAAACAGATATATTGGTGTCTGAACAGTCAGGGAGTCACTATTACAGTTTTTTTTTACGGAAAAAATGCCAAAAGCAGGATAATACAGAGATTTGACCCGTGAAACTGCAAAACCACAGTTCTAGTTATCTGGCATACACCAGACTCTTTTAAACAGATATATTTGTGTCTGAACAGTCAGGGAGACACTATTACTGTTTTTTTTTACGAAAAAAATGCCAAAAGCAGGATAATGCAGAGATTTGAACCGTGGAACTGCAAAACCACAGTTCTAGGTATCTGGCCTACACCAGACTCTTATAAACAGATATATTTGTGTCTGAACAAGCAGGGAGACACTATTACTGTTTTTTTTTTATGGAAAAAATGCCAAATGCTGGATAGTACAGAGATTTGAACCGTGGAACTGCAAAACCACAGTTCTAGTTATCTGTCCTACGCCAGACTCTTTTAAACAGATGAATTTGTGTCTGAACAGTAAGGGAGACACTATTACAGGTTTTTTTTACGGAAAAAATGCCAAAAGCAGGATAATACAGAGATTTGAACCGTGGAACTGCAAAACCACAGTTGTAGTGATCTGGCCTGCACCAGACTCTTATAAACAGATATATTTGTGTCTGAACAGTCAGGGAGACACTATTACTGTTTTTTTTTATGTAAAAAATGCCAAATGCTGGATAGTACAGAGATTTGAACCATGGAACTGCAAATCCACAGTTCTAGTTATCTGTCCTACGCCAGACGCTTTTAAACAGATGTATTTGTGTCTGAACAGTAAGGGAGACACTATTACAGGTTTTTTTTACGGAAAAAATGCCAAAAGCAGGATAATACAGAGATTTGAACCGTGGAACTGCAAAACCACAGTTGTAGTGATCTGGCCTGCACCAGACTCTTATAAACAGATATATTTGTGTCTGAACAGTCAGGGAGACACTATTACTGTTTTTTTTTATGTAAAAAATGCCAAAAGCAGGATAATACAGAGATTTGAACCGTGGAACTGCAAAAACCACAGTTGTAGTTATCTGGCCTACACCAGACTCTTTTAAACAGATATATTTGTGTCTGAACAGTCAAGGAGACACTATTACTTTTTTTCTTACGTAAAAAATGCCAAAAGCAGGATAATACAGAAAATTGAACCGTGGAAATGCAAAACCTCAGTTCTAGTTTTCTGGCCTACATCAGACTTTTTTAAACAGATATATTGGTGTCTGAACAGTCAGGGAGACACTATTACAGTTATTTTTTACGGAAAAAATGCCAAAAGCAGGATAATATAGAGATTTGAACCGTGTAACTGCAAAACCACAGTTCTAGTTATCTGGCCTACACCAGACATATTGGTGTCTGAACAGTCAGGGAGACACTATTACAGTTTTTTTATGGAAAAAATGCTAAAAGCAGGATAATACAGATATTTGCCCCGTGGAACAGCAAAACCACAGTTCTAGTTATCTGGCCTACACCAGGCTCTTTTAAACAGATATATTTGTGTCTGAAAAGTCAGGGAGACACTATTACAGGTTTTTTTTTACGGAAAAAATGCCAAAGGCAGGATAATACAGAGATTTGAACCGTGGAACTGCAAAACCACAGTTCTAGTTATGTGGCCTACACAAGACACTTTTAAACAGATATATTGGTGTCTGAACAGTCAGGGAGTCACTATTACAGGTTTTTTTTTACGGAAAAAACGCCAAAAGCAGAATAATACAGAGATTTGAACCGTGGAACTGCAAAACCACAGTTGTAGTTATCTGGCCTACACCAGACTCTTTTAAACAGATATATTTGTGTCTGAACAGTCAAGGAGACACTATTACTTTTTTTTTACGTAAAAAATGCCAAAAACAGGATAATACAGAAATTTGAACCGTGGAAATGCAAAACCACAGTTCTAGCTTTCTGGCCTACACCAGACTTTTTTAAACAGATATATTGGTGTCTGAACAGTCAGGGAGACACTATTACAGTTTTTTCTTACGGAAAAAATGACAAAAGCAGGATAATACAGAGATTTGAACAGTGGAACTGCAAAACCACAGTTCTAGGTATCTGGCCTACAACAGACTCTTTAAAACAGATATATTTGTGTCTGAACAGTCAGGGAGGCACTATTACAGGTTTTTTTTACAGAAAAAATGCCAAAAGCAGGATAAAATAGAGATTTGAACCGTGTAACTGCAAAACCACAGTTCTAGTTATCTAGCCTACACCAGACATATTGGTGTCTGAACAGTCAGGTAGACACTATTACAGTTTTTTTTACGCAAAAAATGCCAAAAGCAGGATAATACAGATATTTGCCCCGTGGAACAGCAAAACCACAGTTCTATTTATCTGGCCTACACCAGGCTCTTTTAAACAGATATATTTGTGTCTGAAAAGTCAGGGAGACACTATTACAGATTTCTTTTTACAGAAAAAATGCCAAAAGCAGGATAATACAGAGATTTGAACCGTGGAACTGCAAAACCACAGTTCCAGTTATCTGGCCTACACAAGACACTTTTAAACAGATATATTTGTGTCTGAACAGTCAGGGAGACACTATTACGGGGGTTTTTTTACGGAAAAAATGCCACAAGCTGGATAATACTGAGATTTGAACCGTGGAACTGCAAAACCACAGTTCTAGTTATCTGGCCTTCACCAGATTCTTTTAAACAGATATATTTGTGTCTGAACAGTTAAAGAGACATTATTACTGTTTTTTTTTACGGAAAAAATGCCAAAAGCTGGATAATACAGAGATTTGAACCATAAAACTGCAAAACCACAGTTCTAGTTATCTGGCATACACCAGACTCTTTTGAACAGATATATTGGTGTCTGAACAGTCAGGGAGTCACTATTACAGTTTTTTTTTACGGAAAAAATGCCAAAAGCAGGATAATACAGAGATTTGACCCGTGAAACTGCAAAACCACAGTACTAGTTATCTGGCATACACCAGACTCTTTTAAACAGATATATTTGTGTCTGAACAGTCAGGGAGACACTATTAGTGTTTTTTTTTACGAAAAAAATGCCAAAAGCTGGATAATACAGAGATTTGAACCATAAAACTGCAAAACCACAGTTCTAGCTATCTGGCATACACCAGACTCTTTTAAACATATATATTGGTGTCTGAACAGTCAGGGAGTCACTATTACAGTTTTTTTTTTACGGAAAAAATGCCAAAAGCAGGATAATACAGAGATTTGACCCGTGAAACTGCAAAACCACAGTTCTAGTTATCTGGCATACACCAGACTCTTTTAAACAGATATATTTGTGTCTGAACAGTCAGGGAGACACTATTACTGTTTTTTTTTACGGAAAAAATGCCAAAAGCAGGATAATACAGAGATTTGAACCGTGGAACTGCAAAACCACAGTTCTAGGTATCTGGCCTACACCAGACTCTTATAAACAGATATACAGTACAGACCAAAAGTTTGGACACACCTTCTCATTTAAAGATTTTTCTGCATTGTCATGACTATGAAAAGTGTACATTCACACTGAAGGCATCAGAACTATGAATTAACACATGTGGAATTATATACTTAACAAAAAAATGTGAAACAACTGAAAATATGTCTTATATTCTAGGTTCTTCAAAGTAGTCACCTTTTGCTCTGATGACTGCTTTGCACACTCTTGGCATTCTCTTGATGAGCTTAAAAAGGTAGTCACCGGAAATGGTTTTCACTTCACAGGTGTGCCCTGTCAGGTTTAATAAGTGGGATTTCTTGCCTTATAAATAGGGTTGGGACCATCAGTTGTGTTGTGTAGAAGTCTGGTGGAAATACAGCTGATAGTCCTACTGAATAGACTGTTAGCTGCTTTTTCCTGCCATAATACAAATTCTAACTAAAGAAAAACGAGTGGTCATCATTACTTTAAGAAATGAAGGTCAGCCAGTGAGAAAAATTGGGAAAACTTTGAAAGTGTCCCCAAGTGAAGTTGCAAAAACATTCAAGCGCTACAAAGAAACTGGCTCACATGAGGACCGCCCCATGAAAGGAAGACCAAGAGTCACCTCTGCTTCTGAGGCTAAGTTTATCCGAGTCACCAGCATCAGAAATCGCAGGTTAACAGCAGCTCAGATTAGAGACCAGGTCAATGCCACACAGAGTTCTAGCAGCAGACACATCTCTTCAACAAATGTTAAGATTAGACTTTGTGCAGCAGGCCTTCATGGTAAAATAGCTGCTAGGAAACCACTGATAAGGACAGGCAACAAGCAGAAGAGACTTGTTTGGGCTAAAGAACACAAGGAATGGACATTAGACCAGTGGAAATCTGTGCTTTGGTCTGATGAGTCCAAATTTGAGATCTTTGGTAAGAACCACCGTGTCTTTGTGCGACGCAGAAAAGGTGAATGGATGGACTCTACATGCCTGGTTCCCACCGTGAAGCATGGAAGAGGAAGTGTGATGGTGTGGGGGTGCTTTACTGGTGACACTGTTGGGGATCTATTCAAAATTGAAGGCATACTGAACCAGCATGGCTACCACAGCATCTTGCAGAGGCATGCTATTCCATCCGGTTTGCGTTTAGTTGGACCATCATTTATTTTTCAACAGGACAATGACCCCAAACACACCTCCAGGCTGTGTAAGGGCTATTTGACCAAGAAGGAGAGTGATGGTGTGCTACGCCAGATGACCTGGCCTCCACAGTCACCAGACCTGAACCCAATCGAGATGGTTTGGGGTGAGCTGGACCGCAGAGTGAAGGCAAAAGGGCCAACAAGTGCTAAGCATCTCTGGGAACTCCTTCAAGATTGTTGGAAGACCATTTCCGGTGACTACCTCTTGAAGCTCATCAAGAGAATGCCAAGAGTGTGTAAAGCAGTCATCAAAACAAAAGGTGGCTACTTTGAAGAACCTAGAATATAAGACATATTTTCAGTTGTTTCACACTTTTTTGTTAACTATATAATTCCACATGTGTTAATTCATAGTTTTGATGCCTTCAGTGTAAACGTACAATTTTTATAGTCATGAAAATACAGAAAAATCTTTAAATGAGAAGGTGTGTCCAAACTTTTGGTCTGTACTGTATTTGTGTCTGAACAAGCAGGGAGACACTATTACTGTTTTTTTTTTATGGAAAAAATGCCAAATGCTGGATAGTACAGAGATTTGAACCGTGGAACTGCAAAACCACAGTTCTAGATATCTGTCCTATGCCAGACTCTTTTAAACAGATGTATTTGTGTCTGAACAGTAAGGGAGACACTATTACAGTTTTTTTTTACGGAAAAAATGCCAAAAGCAGGATAATACAGAGATTTGAACCGTGGAACTGCAAAACCACAGTTGTAGTTATCTGGCCTACACCAGACTCTTTTAAACAGATATATTTGTGTCTGAACAGTCAAGGAGATACTATTACTTTTTTTTTTACGTAAAAAATGCCAAAAGCAGGATAATACAGAAAATTGAACCGTGGAAATGCAAAACCTCAGTTCTAATTTTCTGGCCTACATCAGACATTTTTTTAAACAGATATATTGGTGTCTGAACAGTCAGGGAGACACTATTACAGTTTTTTCTTACGGAAAAAAAGGACAAAAGCAGAATAATACAGAGATTTGAACCTTGGAACTGCAAAGCCACAGTTCTAGGTATCTGAACTACAACAGACTCTTTAAAACAGATATATTTGTGTCTGAAGAGTCAGGGAGGCACTATTACAGTTTTTTTTTACGGAAAAAATGCCAAAAGCAGGATAATATAGAGATTTGAACCGTGTAACTGCAAGACCACAGTTCTAGTTATCTGGCCTACACCAGACATATTGGTGTCTGAACAGTCAGGGAGACACTATTACAGTTTTTTTTATGGAAAAAATGCTAAAAGCAGGATAATACAGATATTTGACCCGTGGAACAGCAAAGCCGCAGTTCTAGTTATCTGGCCTACACCAGGCTCTTTTAAACAGATATATTTGTGTCTGAACAGTCAGGGAGACACTATTACTGTTTTTTTTTACGGAAAAAATGCCAAAAGCAGGATAATACAGAGATTTGAACCGTGGAACTGCAAAACCACAGTTCTAGTTATCTGTCCTATGCCAGACTCTTTTAAACAGATGTATTTGTGTCTGAACAGTAAGGGAGACACTATTACAGATTTTTTTTACGGAAAAAATGCCAAAAGCAGGATAATACAGAGATTTGAACCGTGGAACTGCAAAACCACAGTTGTAGTTATCTGGCCTGCACCAGACTCTTATAAACAGATATATTTGTGTCTGAACAGTCAGGGAGACACTATTACTGTTTTTTTTTTATGGAAAAAATGCCAAATGCTGGATAGTACAGAGATTTGAACCGTGGAACTGCAAAACCACAGTTCTAGTTATCTGTCCTACGCCAGACTCTTTTAAACAGATGTATTTGTGTCTGAACAGTAAGGGAGACACTATTTCAGTTTTTTTTTACGGAAAAAATGCCAAAAGCTGGATAATACAGAGATTGGAACCGTGGAACTGCAAAACCACAGTTGTAGTTATCTGGCCTACACCAGACTCTTTTAAACAGATATATTTGTGTCTGAACAGTCAAGGAGACACTATTACTTTTTTTTTTACGTAAAAAATGACAAAAGCAGGATAATACAGAAAATTGAACCGTGGAAAGGCAAAACCTCAGTTCTAGTTTTCTGACCTACATCAGACTTTTTTAAACAGATATATTGGTGTCTGAACAGTCAGGGAGACACTATTACAGTTTTTTCTTACGGAAAAAATGACAAAAGCAGGATAATACAGAGATTGGAACCGTGGAACTGCAAAACCACAGTTGTAGTTATCTGGCCTACACCAGACTCTTTTAAACAGATATATTTGTGTCTGAACAGTCAAGGAGATACTATTACTTTTTTTTTTACATAAAAAATGCCAAAATCAGGATAATACAGAAATTTGAACCGTGGAAATGCAAAACCACAGTTCTAGTTATCTGGCCTACACCAGACATATTGGTGTCTGAACAGTCAGGGAGACACTATTACAGTTTTTTTTATGGAAAAAATGCTAAAAGCAGGATAATACAGATATTTGACCCGTGGAACAGCAAAACCGCAGTTCTAGTTATCTGGCCTACACCAGGCACTTTTAAACAGATATATTTGTGTCTGAAAAGTCAGGGAGACACTATTACAGGTTTTTTTTTACGGAAAAAATGCCAAAGGCAGGATAATAAAGAGATTTGAACCGTGGAACTGCAAAACCACAGTTCTAGTTATCTGGCCTACACAAGACACTTTTAAACAGATATATTGGTGTCTGAACAGTCAGGGAGTCACTATTACAGGTTTTTTTTACGTAAAAAATGCCAAAAGCAGGATAATACAGAGATTTGAACCGTGGAACTGCAAAACCACAGTTGTAGTTATCTGGCCTACACCAGACTCTTTTAAACAGATATATTTGTGTCTGAACAGTCAAGGAGACAGTATTACTTATTTTTTTACGGAAAAAATGCCAAAAGCAGGATAATACAGAAATTTGAACCATGGAAATGCAAAACCACAGTTCTAGTTATCTGGCCTACACCAGCCTCTTTTAAACAGATATATTGGTGTCTGAACAGTCAGGGAGACACTATTACAGTTTTTTCTTACGGAAAAAATGACAAAAGCAGGATAATACAGAGATTTGAACCGTGGAACTGCAAAACCACAGTTCTAGTTATCTGGCCTACAACAGACTCTTTAAAACAGATATATTTGTGTCTGAACAGTCAGGGAGGCACTGTTACAGTTTTTTTTACGGAAAAAATGCCAAAAGCAGGAAAAAATAGATATTGTAACCGTGTAACTGCAAGACCACAGTTCTAGTTATTTGGCCTACACCAGACATATTGGTGTCTGAACAGTCAGGGAGACACTATTACAGTTTTTTTTACGGAAAAAAATGCCAAAAGCAGGATAATACAGATATTTGCCCCGTGGAACAGCAAAACCACAGTTCTAGTTATCTGGCCTACACCAGGCTCTTTTAAACAGATATATTTGTGTCTGAAAAGTCAGGGAGACACTATTATTGTTTTTTTTACGGAAAAAATGCCAAAAGCAGGATAATACAGAGATTTGACCCAGGAAATTGCAAAACACAGTACTAGTTATCTGGCCTACACCAGACTCTTTTAAACAGATATATTTGTGTCTGAACAGTCAGGGAGACGCTATTACAGGTTTTTTTTACGGAAAAAATGCCAAAAGAAGGATAATACAGATATTTGAACAGTGGAACTGCAAAACCACAGTTCTAGTTATCTGGCCTACAACAGACTCTCTTAAACAGATATATTTGTGTCTGGTCAGGGAGACACTATTACTGTTTTTTCTACGGAAAACATGCCAAAACCTGGATAATACAGAGATTTGAACTGTGGAACTGCAAAACCACAGTTCTAGTTATCTGGCCTACACCAGACTCTTTTAAACAGATATATTTGTGTCTGAACAGTCAGGGAGACACTATTACAGGGTTTTTTTACGGAAAAATGCCAAAAGCAGGATAATACAGAGATTTGAACGGTGGAACTGCAAAACCACACTTGTAGTTATCTGGCCTACACCAGACTCTTTTAAACATATATATTTGTGTCTGAACACTCAAGGAAACACTGTTACTTTTTTTTTCTACGGAAAAAATGCCAAAAGCAGGATAATACAGAGATTTGAACCGTGGAACTGCAAAACCACAGTTGTAGTTCTCTGGCCTACAACAGACTCTTTTAAACAGATATATTTGTGTCTGAACAGTCAGGGAGGCACTATTACAGGTTTTTTTTTACGAAAAAAATGCCAAAAGCAGGATAATACAGAGATTTGAACCATGGAACTGCAAAACCACAGTTGTAGTTATCTGGCCTACAACAGACTCTTTTCAACAGATATATTTGTGTCTGAACAGTCAGGGAGGCACTATTACAGGTTTTTTTTACAAAAAAATGCCAAAAGAAGGATAATACAGAGATTTGAACCGTGGAACTGCAAAACCACAGTTCTACTTATCTGGCCTATGCCAAACTTTTTTAAACAGATATATTGGTGTCAGAACAGTCAGGGAGACACTATTACAGTATTTTTTTTTACGGAAAAAATGCCAAAAGCAGGATAATACAGAGATTTGAACCATGGAACAGCAAAACCACAGTTCTAGTTATCTGGCCTACACCAGACTCTTTTAAACAGATATATTTGTGTCTGAACAGTCAAGGAGATACTATTACTTTTTTTTTTACATAAAAAATGCCAAAATCAGGATAATACAGGAATTTGAACCGTGGAAATGCAAAACCACAGTTCTAGTTACCGTATATTCCGGCGTATAAGACGACTTTTGAAGACTGAAAAATCTTCTGTCTAGTCTGGGGTCGTCTTATACGCCGGTAATGCTTTTGAACTTTCAGAAATTGACATGCGGGGATACTCTGGGGGTGTTAATAAGCTGCCGTGGCCGTATCCCTGCCATGTCGGAGTTAATATAAGGTGGAGGGAGTTAAAATACGGCGGCGGTACGTCCAGACAGTCAGCGCTTCTGTGCTGAAACTGACACATCGCTGCGTATTCCCAGCTCCGGACACAGGGCAGGACTTCTGTGCCAACAGCTTTCACTTGTCACAGAAGCGCTGCGCTGTGTCCGGAGCAGGGAAGTTCGCATCGCTTCTGTGACAATATATAAAAAGCCGGCAATTCAGCAGCGGCATAAGCCGGCACCCGACAATTTAGAATAGAAAGAATAGAGCATCACACATAGATTAGATAGATAGAAACATGTCAGTCACATATATATGAAGTACAGTGACAGTGTTGATTACTGTACTTGTCATTTAGTATTAAAATAAAGGATTTATTATTAAAAAAATTGGCATGGGGTTCCCCTTAATTTTAGGCTCTAGCGGAGGTTAAGCAGACGACTGGGGCAGATGTTTGAAGCCTGGGAAGGGGGTAATACCCACAGAGCTTCCCAGGCTACTAATATCAGCCCCCAGCTGAATACCTAGTCTTTACTAGCTATTAAAATGGGGAACCCCCCCAAAAAAATGACGTGGGGTCCCCCCTAATTTAATAGCTAGCAAAGGCTAGGCAGACAGCTGGGGGCTGATATTAATAGCCCAGGAAGGGAGCCATGAATATTGGCCCCCTCCCAGGCTAGAAACACCAGCCGTCAGCCGCCCCAGAAATGGCACATCCATAGGATGCGCCAATTCTGGCACTTAGCCTCGCTCTTCCACGCTGCCCTGGTGCGGTGGCAGGGGGTAATAGGGCTGGGGTTGATGTCAGCTTATAATGCCAGCTGACATCAAGCCCAGGTTAGTAATGGAGAGGCGTCTATAAGACACCCCCATTACTAACCCCATAGTCAAAGTTAAAAAAAACACAAACACCCAGAATAAAGTCCTTTAATTGAAATAAAGACACAATTCTTTATTGTTCTAAATTAAACCATACTTACCATCACGCCCATTCCAGCTGAAGCCAACGATCTCCTGCAATAAAAGAAAAATAATAAACCAACCTCATCCTTACCTTTCCATGGTTCCCAGGACAGCTTCAGCTCTGCTACATCGAGATGACAGGCTGGACCGCAGCAGAACGCCGCCATCCAGCCTGTCATCCCGCAGACACTGAGAAGCGCAGGCTTGCTTGCGCTCCTCAGTGTCTCTCTGTGACGGCATCCAGATGAGCCGACAATGAACTCAGCTCACCTCCTGGACGTCCGTCACTGACAGCGTGGGAAACTTCTACTGCGCATGCGGGGAGCAGGAGAATTTTCCCACGCTGTCAGTGACGTGCATGAGGTGAGCCGAGTTCATTGGACATGATCTCGGCTCATCTGGATGCCGTCACAGTCAGACACTGAGGAGCACAAGTATGCCTGCGCTTCTCAGTGTCTGCCGCATGGCAAGCTGAACGGCAGCGTTCTGCTGCGGTCCAGCCTGTCATGTGAATGTAGCAGAGCTGGAGCTGTCCTGGGAACCATGGAGAGGTAAGGATGAGGTTGGTTTATTATTTTACTTTTATTGCAGGAGATCGTTGGCTTCAGCTGGAATGGGCGTGATGGTAAGTATGGTTTAATTTAGAACATTAAAAAATTGTGTCTTTATTTCAATTAAAGGACTTTATTCTGGGTGTTGTGTTTTTTTTAATTACTTTACTAGAAATTCATGGCGGTCATGTCTAATATTGGCGTGACCCCATGAATTTCGGGCTTAGGGCCAGCTGATAATGCCAAGCTGGCCCTAACCCCTTTATTACCCAGTGAGCCACCGCACCAGGGCCCTGGATGAGTTGGGTACAGCGCCAGAAGATGGCGCTTCTATGAACGCGCCATTTTCCGGGGTGGCTGCGGACTGCAATTTGCAGCGGGGGTGGCCCAGAAAGCTTGGGCCTCCCTGCGCTGCAGATTCCAGCCCCCAGCTGCCTAGTTGTACCTGGCTGGACACAAAAATAGGGCGAAGCCCCACGTATTTTTTTTTTTTATTATTTCATGAAATAATTAAAAAAAAAAGGGCTTCCCTATATTGTTGTGTCCGGCCAGGTACAAATAGGCAGCTGGTGGTTGGGGGCAGCCCGTTCCTGCCTGCTGTACCTGGCTGGACACAAAAATATGGCGAAGCCCCACGTCAACATTTTTGGGAAAAATTAATTACAAAATTAATAATTTAGGGACTGCATCTTTATTAACCCCTCAATTGTCATTTAGTGTTAAAATAAAGGATTTTTTAAAAAGAAAATTGGCGTGGGATCCACCATCATTATAGTCTCTAGCGGAGGTTAAGCAGACGGCTGGGGCAGATGTTTGAAGTCTGGGAAGGGGGTAATACCCACGGAGCTTCCCAGGCTACTAATATCAGCCCCCAGCTGAATACCTAGCCTTTACTAGCTATTAGAATGGGGGACCCCCCCAAAAAATGACGTGGGGTCCCCCCTATTTTAATATGTTTATGAGTGACAGTTTTCCTGCTATATACCTGCATGTCATAAGAATTTAAATTAAAAAAGGACCATGTTAAATTCAAATCTGTTTTTTTTTAATTTTTACCGGTGTTTGGTATGCGTTGGAAAAGGGGTAGTCTTATACGGTGAATATATCCTAAACTCTATATTTTAACAGGAAAGTAGGGGGGTCGTCTTATACACCAGGTCGTCTTATACGCCGGAATATACGGTATCTGGCCTACACCAGACATATTGGTGTCTGAACAGTCAGGGAGACACTATTACAGTTTTTTTTATGGAAAAAATGCTAAAAGCAGGATAATACAGATATTTGACCCGTGGAACAGCAAAACCGCAGTTCTAGTTATCTGGCCTACACCAGGCACTTTTAAACAGATATATTTGTGTCTGAAAAGTCAGGGAGACACTATTACAGGTTTTTTTTTACGGAAAAAATGCCAAAGGCAGGATAATAAAGAGATTTGAACCGTGGAACTGCAAAACCACAGTTCTAGTTATCTGGCCTACACAAGACACTTTTAAACAGATATATTGGTGTCTGAACAGTCAGGGAGTCACTATTACAGGTTTTTTTTACGTAAAAAATGCCAAAAGCAGGATAATACAGAGATTTGAACCGTGGAACTGCAAAACCACAGTTGTAGTTATCTGGCCTACACCAGACTCTTTTAAACAGATATATTTGTGTCTGAACAGTCAAGGAGACAGTATTACTTATTTTTTTACGGAAAAAATGCCAAAAGCAGGATAATACAGAAATTTGAACCATGGAAATGCAAAACCACAGTTCTAGTTATCTGGCCTACACCAGCCTCTTTTAAACAGATATATTGGTGTCTGAACAGTCAGGGAGACACTATTACAGTTTTTTCTTACGGAAAAAATGACAAAAGCAGGATAATACAGAGATTTGAACCGTGGAACTGCAAAACCACAGTTCTAGTTATCTGGCCTACAACAGACTCTTTAAAACAGATATATTTGTGTCTGAACAGTCAGGGAGGCACTGTTACAGTTTTTTTTACGGAAAAAATGCCAAAAGCAGGAAAAAATAGAGATTGTAACCGTGTAACTGCAAAACCACAGTTCTAGTTATTTGGCCTACACCAGACATATTGGTGTCTGAACAGTCAGGGAGACACTATTACAGTTTTTTTTACGGAAAAAAATGCCAAAAGCAGGATAATATAGATATTTGCCCCGTGGAACAGCAAAACCACAGTTCTAGTTATCTGGCCTACACCAGGCTCTTTTAAACAGATATATTTGTGTCTGAAAAGTCAGGGAGACACTATTATTGTTTTTTTTTACGGAAAAAATGCCAAAAGCAGGATAATACAGAGATTTGACCCAGGAAATTGCAAAACACAGTACTAGTTATCTGGCCTACACCAGACTCTTTTAAACAGATATATTTGTGTCTGAACAGTCAGGGAGACACTATTACAGGTTTTTTTTACGGAAAAAATGCCAAAAGAAGGATAATACAGATATTTGAACAGTGGAACTGCAAAACCACAGTTCTAGTTATCTGGCCTACAACAGACTCTCTTAAACAGATATATTTGTGTCTGGTCAGGGAGACACTATTACTGTTTTTTCTACGGAAAACATGCCAAAACCTGGATAATACAGAGATTTGAACTGTGGAACTGCAAAACCACAGTTCTAGTTATCTGGCCTACACCAGACTCTTTTAAACAGATATATTTGTGTCTGAACAGTCAGGGAGACACTATTACAGGGTTTTTTTACGGAAAAATGCCAAAAGCAGGATAATACAGAGATTTGAACGGTGGAACTGCAAAACCACACTTGTAGTTATCTGGCCTACACCAGACTCTTTTAAACATATATATTTGTGTCTGAACACTCAAGGAAACACTATTACTTTTTTTTTCTACGGAAAAAATGCCAAAAGCAGGATAATACAGAGATTTGAACCGTGGAACTGCAAAACCACAGTTGTAGTTCTCTGGCCTACAACAGACTCTTTTAAACAGATATATTTGTGTCTGAACAGTCAGGGAGGCACTATTACAGGTTTTTTTTTACGAAAAAAATGCCAAAAGCAGGATAATACAGAGATTTGAACCATGGAACTGCAAAACCACAGTTGTAGTTATCTGGCCTACAACAGACTCTTTTCAACAGATATATTTGTGTCTGAACAGTCAGGGAGGCACTATTACAGGTTTTTTTTACAAAAAAATGCCAAAAGCAGGATAATACAGAGATTTGAACCGTGGAACTGCAAAACCACAGTTCTACTTATCTGGCCTATGCCAAACTTTTTTAAACAGATATATTGGTGTCAGAACAGTCAGGGAGACACTATTACAGTATTTTTTTTTACGGAAAAAATGCCAAAAGCAGGATAATACAGAGATTTGAACCATGGAACAGCAAAACCACAGTTCTAGTTATCTGGCCTATACCAGACTCTTTTAAACAGATATATTGGTGTCTGAACAGTCAGGGAGACACTACTACGGTTTTTTTTTACAGAAAAAAATGCCACAAGCTGGATAATAAAGAGATTTGAACCGTGGAACTGCAAAACCTCAGTTCTAGTAATCCGGCCTACTCCAGACTCTTTTAAACAGATATATTTGTGTCTGAACAGTCAGGGAGACACTATCACTGTCTTTTTTTACGGAAAAAATGCCAAAAGCTGGATAATACAGAGATTTGAACTGTGGAACTGCAAAACCACAGTTCTAGTTATCTGGCCTACACCAGATTCTTTTAAACAGATATATTTGTGTCTGAACAGTCAGGGAGACACTATTACAGGGTTTTTTACGGAAAAAATGCCAAAAGCAGGATAATACAGAGATTTGAACGGTGGAACTGCAAAACCACACTTGTAGTTATCTGGCCTACACCAGACTCTTTTAAACATATATATTTGTGTCTGAACAGTCAAGGAAACACTATTACTGTTTTTTCTACGGAAAAAATGACAAAAGCAGGATAATACAGAGATTTGAACCGTGAAACTGCAAAATCACAGTTGTAGTTATCTGGCCTACAACAGACTCTTTTAAACAGATATATTTGTGTCTGAACAGTCAGGGAGGCACTATTACAGGTTTTTTTTACGAAAAAAATGCCAAAAGCAGGATAATACAGAGATTTGAACCGTGGAACTGCAAAACCACAGTTGTAGTTATCTGGCCTACAACAGACTCTTTTAAACAGATATATTTGTGTCTGAACAGTCAGGGAGGCACTACTACAGGTTTTTTTTACGAAAAAATGCCAAAAGCAGGATAATACAGAGATTTGAACCGTGGAACTGCAAAACCACAGTTCTACTTATCTGGCCTATGCCAAACTTTTTTAAACAGATATATTGGTGTCTGAACAGTCAGGGAGACACTATTACCGTATTTTTTTTTTCGGAAAAAATGCCAAAAGCAGGATAATACAGCGATTTGAACCATGGAACAGCAAAACCACAGTTCTAGTTATCTGGCCTATACCAGACTCTTTTAAACAGATATATTGGTGTCTGAACAGTCAGGGAGACACTATTACGGTTTATTTTTACAGAAAAGATGCCAAAAGCAGGATAATACAGCGATTTGAACCATAGAACTGCAAAACCACAGTTCTAGTTATCTGGCCTACACCAGACTCTTTTAAACAGATATATTTGTGTCTGAACAGTCAGGGAGACACTATTACAGTTTCTTTTTTTCGGAAAAAATGCCAAAAGCTGGTTAATACAGAGATTTGTCCCATGGAACTGCAAAACCACAGTTATAGTTATCTGACCTACACCAGACTCTTTTAAACACATATATTGGTGTCTGAACAGTCAGGGAGACACTATTACAGGTTTTTTTTAAGGAAAAAATACCAAAAGCAGGATAATACAGAGATTTGAACTGTGGAACTGCAAAACTACAGTTATAGTTATCTGGCCTACACCAGACTCTTTTAACCGGTTCAGGACCGCCCACTGTACATAAACGCCGGCGCTGCCTGGGCTCTGTGCAGCGCCAACGTTTAAAAATGGTGGGTGGTCCCGCAGCGCTCAGGAACCCCAGGGTCCTGCAAGCGCTGCGTTTCCGGTGCAGAGCGATAGCTCTGATAGGGGACATCATCGGGACCTGATTGGATCAGGTCCCAATGATGTTAACTCTTTGCTATCTTCTATATGCCGCGATCTATAGTAATCGCGGCATATAGAATATAGTGAGAGGAGAGGGGGTCGTCAACTTACCTCTCCGACGGCCCCATGATAGCTTCCAGGACCTTCCGTTTTTATGGCAGCTGGAGGTCACATGACTGCCTCCAGATCTGCCATATATGGTGTCCTGCTAATCTCAGCCTGCAGCTGAAGCCTGGCAGGAGACACTGACTGTGAAACAGTCAGAAAAGATGTCATGTAATGTAATACATGTCTATTACATTGCATAACATCAGCGATAATAAAAATAAAAATTAATGACCCATACAGGGACTAAGTAAAAATGTAAAAAAAAGTCAAAAAAAATTTTCAAACTAAATGAAAAAAAATCACAAAATAAATAAAAATAAATAAATAAAATATTAAACCAATAAATCCGTATATTTATGCAAAAACAAAAAAAAGTACACATATTTGGTATCGCCGTGTCCGAAACAACCCGATCTATAAAACTGTCACACTAATTAACTCCTTCTGTGCACACCGTAATAAAAATAAATAAAAAATGGAGCAAAAAACTATGCTTTTTCATCATATCGCCAAACAAAAAGTGAAAAAAATGCGATCAAAAAGCAAAATGGAAATAAAAATGGTTCCGCTGAAAACGTCATCTTGTTCCGCAAAAAAAAAGCCACCATACAGCTCCATCAGCCGAAAAATAAAAAAGTTATAGCGCTCAGAATAAAGCGATGCAAAAAAAATATTTTTTCTATAAAATTGTTTTATTGTGTAAAAGCGCCAAAACATAAAAAAAATACAGTAAGTGTAGTATCGCTGTAAACGTACTGACCCGAAGAATAACACTGCCTTATCACTTTTACCACACGCAGAACGGCATAAAAAAAAACTCAAAAAACAATTCCTGAATTGTTGGTTTTTGTTAATTTTACCTCCCAAAAAACGGAATAGAAAGCGATCAAAAAATGTAACGTACCCAAAAATGGTACCAATAAAAATGTCAACTCGTCCCGCAAAAAACAGGCTGTCACATGACTCTGTCGGCTGAAAAATGGAAAAATTATAGCTCTCAAAATATGTCGATGCAAAAACTAGATTTTGCAAAAAAAAGCGTCTCTTAGTGTGTGACAGCTGTCAATCATAAAAGCCCGATATAAATCTGGTATCTCTGTAATCGCACCGACCCGAAGAATAAAGTAATCTCATCACTTATACCGCATGAGGAACGGCGTAAAATATAAATAAAACCAATTCTTCACCTGCTACTGATTTGTTTATTATGTCTCCCAAAGATCGCAGTAAGGCTCTGCTCACATTTATCCTGCGCTATGTGCTGAGCACTTACACCAGACTTTCCGTGTAAATCTCTGAAATACGTGATTCAGACGGAACCCATGACGGAAGATTCCCTGTAATGAGGCAGATATAGGCCACTGTGGCTGCCATCAGGCCTGTGATCCCACAGTTTAATTTTTTTTAGGCGTGCATAAAAGTGCGGTTGGCCACAGTTTTGTGCACTTCTGAAAAAAAGGACACCGCTAAACAGAGGCCAGACGGAGTCCAGAGTAACTCTGCTGCCTCATTACAGTGAATGGATCCCACAGGGGTTTCATCTGAATTACATCACTTGGAAATTTAGATGGAAACCCCAATGTAAGTGCTCAGCCTAGAGCGCCGGATAAATGTTACGTAACATGTTCCCAATAAAAGCTTCAACTCAGTCCTCTAAACAAGCTAGTCCCCACTCAGGTCCGTCATCTGTTAAAAATATTCCAAGTTACTGGTAGCAGAAAGGCTCTGGAAAAGCGAAATGGCCCTTGCCCCCCAAAAGAAATTCAGAAAATTTTGTGCTCCCAAATCCAAATGCCTATTCTACAATAATTTGTTCTCCAATTGTCAAATAGCACTCCGTCCCTCCCAGGTCTCGCCGTATGGATAAGTGGTACAATACAGCCACATATAGGGTATTACCACTTTTAGAAGAAATTGTGTGACACATTTCGGCACCATTTTTACCCATTGCCCTGTGTGAAAATGTAAAATCTGAGGGTAAAACATTTTTTTGTGGTAAAAATATAATTATGCTTTATTCACTGCCCAATGGTATAAATTTAAAAATTAAAAAATGCTCTCTACTTCCCTAGATGAATTCCTTGAGAGGTGTAGTTTACAAAATGGGGTCACTTGTGGGGGTTTCTGCTGTTTCGGCATGTCAGCGACTCTTCAAATGTGACAAGGTGTCTGCAACCTATCCCAGCCAACACAGCGCTCCTTTCTCTTCCGAACCCTGCCGTACACCAAAGCAGTGGTTTTCCCCCACATATGGGGTATTGTCGTACTCAGGAGAAATTGCACAACAAATTTAATGGTGCAATTTCTCCTGTTATCCTTATGATAATGCAAAATTAGGGAATGAAAAACATTTTTTGTGGGAAAAATGTGAAAATTTTATTTTTATGGCTCAATATTATAAACTTCTGTGAAGCACCTGGGGCTGCAAGGTGCTCACCACACATCTACATAAGTTCCCTAAGGGGTCTAGTTTCCAAAATGGTGTCACTTGTGGGGGATTTCCACTGTTTAGACACATCAGGGGCTCCCCAAATGCAACATTGCGTCCGCTAATTATTCAAGCAAATTTTACATTCAAAAAGTCAAATGGCGCTCCTTCCCTTTCAAACCCTGCCGTGCGCCCAAACAGCGGTTTACCTCCACATATGGGGTATCGGCGTGTTCAGGAGAAATTGATCAACAAATTTCATGGTGCAATTTATCCTATTACCCTTATGATAATGCAAAATTAAGGGATGAAAAACGTTTTTGTGGGAAAAATGTGAAAATTTTATTTTTAACAGCTCAATATTATAAACTTCTGTGAAGCACCTTGGGGTTCAAGGTGCTCACCACACATCTAGATATGTTCCCTAAGGGGTCTAGTTTCTAAAATAGTGTCACTTGTGGGGGGTTTCCACTGTTTAGGCACATCAGGGGCTCTCCAAACGCAACATGTTGTCTGCTAATTATTCAAACAAATTTTACATTCAAAAAGTCTAATGGCGCTCCTTCCCTTCCGAACCCTGCAGTGCGCCCAAACAGTGGTTTTCCCTCACATATGGGGTATCAGCGCGCTCACGAGAAATTGCACTACAAATTGTTTATTCCATTTTTTCCTGTTACCCTTGTGAAAATAAAAAAATTGGGTCTAAATAACATTTTTGTGAAAAAAAAGTTAAATGTTCATTGTTTTCTTCCATATTCCAAAAAATTCCGTGAAACACCTGAAGAGTTAATAAACTTCTTGAATGTGGTTTTGAGCACCTTGAGGGGTGAAGTTTTTAGAATGGTGTCACTTTTGGGTATTTTCTGTCATTAAGGCCCCTCAAAGTCACTTCAAATAAGATGTGGTCCCTAAAAAAATGTTTTGTAAATTTTGTTGGAAAAATGAGAAATCGCTGGTCAACTTTTAACCCTTATAGCTTCCTAACAAAAAAAATTTTAGTTCCAAAATTGTGCTTATGTAAAGTAGACATGTGGGAAATGTTATTTATTAACTATTTTGTGTGACATATCTCTCTAATTTAAGGGCATGAAAATTCAAAATTTGAAAATTGAAAAACTTTCAAAATTTTCACCAAATTTCCGATTTTTTCACAAATAAACGCAAGTGATATCGAAGAAATTTTACCACCACCATGAAGTACAATATGTCATGAAAAAATAATCTCAGAATCAGGGGAATCCGTTGAAGCGTTCCAGAGTAATTATTTCATAAAGTGACAGTGGTCAGAATTGAAAAAATTGACCCAGTCACGAAGGCAAAAACCGGCTCTGGCGCGAAGTGGTTAAACAGATATATTGGTGTCTGAACAGTCAGGGAGACACTATTACAGTTTTTTTTTATGGAAAACATGCCAAAAGCAGGATAATACAGAGATTTGAACCGTGGAACTGCAAAACCACAGTTCTAGTTATGTGGCCTACACCAGACTCTTTTAAACAGATATATTGGTGTCTGAACAGTCAGGGAGACACTATTACAGCTTTTTTTACGGAAAAAATGCCAAAAGCAGGATAATACAGAGATTTGACCAGTGGAACTGCAAAACCACAGTTCTAGTCATCTGGCCTACACCAGACGCTTTTAAACAGATATATTTGTGTCTGAACAGTCAGGGAGACACTATTACTGGGTTTTTTTAACGGGAAAATGCCAAAAGCAGGATAATACAGAGATTTGACCCGTGGAACTGCAAAACCACAGTTCTAGTTATCTGGCCTACACCAGACTCTTTTAAACAGATATATTTGTGTCTGAACAGTCAGGGAGACACTATTACTGTTCTTTTATGGAAAAAATGCCAAAAGCAGGATAATACAGAGATTTGAACCGTAGAACTGCAAAACCACAGTTCTAGTTATCTGGCCTACACCATACTCTTTTAAACAGATATATTGGTGTCTGAACAGTCAGGGAGACACTATTACAGTTTCTTTTTACGGAAAAAATGCCAAAAGCAGGATAATACAGAGATTTGACCCGTGGAACTGCAAAACCACAGTTCTAGTTATCTGCCAAACACCAGACTCTTTTAAACAGATATATTTGTGTCTGTACAGTCAGGGAGACACTATTACAGGTTTTTTTTACGGAAAAAATGCCAAAAGCAGGATAATACAGAGATTTGAACTGTGGAACTGCAAAACCACAGTTCTAGTTATTTGGCCTACACCAGACTCTTTTAAACAGATATATTTGTGTCTGAACAGTCAGGTAGACACTATTACTGTTTTTTTTACGGAAAAAATGCCAAAAGCAGGATAATACAGAGATTTGAACCGTCGAACTGCAAAACCACAGTTGTAGTTATCTGGCCTACACCATACTCTTTTAAACATATATATTTGTGTCTGAACAGTCAAGGAGACACTATTACTTTTTTTTCTACGGAAAAAATGCCAAAAGCAGGATAACACAGAGATTTGAACCGTGGAACTGCAAAACCACAGTTGTAGTTATCTGGCCTACAACAGACTCTTTTAAACAGCTATATTTGTGTCTGAACAGTCAGGGAGGCACTATTACAGGTTTTTTTTACGAAAAAAATGCCAAAAGCAGGATAATACAGAGATTTGAACCGTGGAACTGCAAAACCACAGTTCTAGTTTTCTGGCCTACGCCAAACTTTTTTTAAACAGATATATTTGTGTCTGAACAGTCAGGGAGACACTATTACAGTATTTTTTTTTTACGGAAACGATGCCAAAAGCAGGATAATACAGCGATTTGAACCATGGAACTGCAAAACCAACGTTCTAGTTATCTGGCCTTCACCAGACTCTTTTAAACAGATATATTGGTGTCTGAACAGTCAGGGAGACACTATTACGGTTTTTTTTACGGAAAAAGATGCCACAAGCTGGATAATAAAGAGATTTGAACCGTGGAACTGCAAAACCACAGTTCTAGTAATCCGGCCTACTCCAGACTCTTTTAAACAGATATATTGGTGTCTGAACAGTCAGGGAGACACTATTACTGTTTTTTTATGCAAAAAAATGCCAAAAGCAGGATAATATAGAGATTTGAACAGTGGAACTGCAAAACCACTGTTCTATTTATCTGGCCTACACCAGACTCTTTTAAACAGATATATTTGTGTCTGAACAGTCAGGGAGACATTATTACTGTTTATTTTATGGAAAAAATGCCAAAAGCAGGATAATACAGAGATTTGAACCGTGGAACTGCAAAACCACAGTTCTAGTTTTCTGGCCTACACCAGACTCTTTTAAACACATATATTGGTATCTGAACAGTCACAGACACACTCAATTTTTTGAGGGGGAGGGGGGAAATACCAAAATGTTAATAAGACCCGTATTTGTACAGTTTGACTGAGGATAAAAAAATACAGGATATAGATGAAAAAAAAAGGATTTTTCCTGGCCCCTGAGACTGGGGGATAGATCTAGCAATTTGACCAACAGAAGCACACAGGACTGTAATGCAGCGTTTGCTGGTATAACCGCTGCATCTCCTATACAGCCTGCCTGCCTGCCTAATATCTGGGATGGATATTAGTCCTGAGAGGGACTGTTTGTTTAATTTGGCTTTAGAGACCCTACACTAACTATTTTGCAGTATAAATCTCTCCCTACCTCTGCAGCACTGACCCTACACTGTCTGATCCAGAGCGACTGTGTCCAAGATGGCGGCGCCTGGTTTTAAATACTCGAGGTGACGCTGTGCGGCCAGCCAATCACTGTAATGCCCACAAACAACATGGCTGTGGCATTACAGTGACTGGCAATACCTGCATGTTCATTGACTCTGTAAAGAGCGCCAAACGTGCAGGGCGGAGACCCGAGCTCCCGCCCGAGTAACCCGGAAATGCTCGGTGCTCGCCGAACATCACGAGTAGTGAGATGCTCAGGCGAGTACCGAGCAGTGTCGAGCATGCTCACTCAACACTAGTAAGAACCCATCCTATCAACACAGGCAAGGAAATAAAATCATAGATGTCCATAAAATAAGTTGTGTAAAATGAGAAATAACACAGGGAAAAAGTATTGAACACATGAAGAAAGAGAAGTGCAAAAAGCCAAAGTCATGACATCAGCTGAAATCTATTAATAATTAGAAAACAATACAGCTACTTAATGAAAAATATTATCAGCTGGTTCAACTGATGGGCTTGCCACAAAAGAAACATATCATGATAGATAAAACCAGTGAACTGTCTCAAGATCTTCCCAACCTTATTGTTGCAAAACATACTGATGGCATTGGTGATATAAGAATTTTTAAACTGCTGAACGTTTCAGTGAGCAATGTTGGGGACATAATCTTGAAGTGAAAAGAACATCATTTCATCATAAAACGACCATGATCTAGTGTTCCCCGCAAGATTTCAGACAAAGAAGTGAAAAGAATTATTAGAAGAGTTGTCCAAGAGCCAAGGACCACATGTAGACAGCTACAGAAAGACCTGGAAACAGAAGGTACAATTATTTCAAAGGAAACAATAAGTAAAGCACTCAACCTCCATGGCCTATATGCACACTCACCACGCAAGAAAATTTATGGGAGGAACTAAAACTCAGAGTTCATAGACGGAGCTAACAGAACCTGCAAGATTTGAAGAGTCTCTTTTTGTGGAAGAATCGGCCAAAATCACACCTGAGCAATGCATGCAGCTAGATTCTCCATACAGGAGGCGTCTTTAAGCTGCCATCACCAATAATGGTTTATGTATGAAGTATTAAATACATTTCAGTAAGCGTGTTCAATACTTTTCCCTTTGTCATTTCTCATTGTTACACATAACTTAATTTATTGACATCTACGCTTTGATTTCTTTGCCTGTGTGGATTGGATGGATTCTTCCCAACATCTGGTGAGAATTCCATGTCAATAGCACTGTGACGATACAGAGTAAAATCTTAATTATGCTACACATACTTTCTGATGGCAAGAGGAGCACACCTTTAATTTTATGTTGACTCTTTAATCTGTGTTCTTCTTTAGTTGATTAACACAGACTATTATTTGTATAACCCTGAATGGTATCTGCTCTTTGATTCTGTAACAATGATGTGTATTTACAAGAGCCCCTGTGATACCAACTATGTAAATAGATTAGCTCAAACAATAATAGCGGAGCCCTGCACATTTACCTCTTACCTGTGTCTGATGACCTCACACAGATGTAAATATACAGGGATGTCTGTAGTGCTAGAGACAGAAGAAGTCTTGAAACAGAGATTCAGAAAGACCTTAGAAGGAGAATGCAAGACATTCTCCAGGACAGCAGATGGATTGCATGGCATTACCAAAAATGAATTCTACAGATTTGAATTCTATATTATTCTAGCCTAAGGGTACCGGCCCTGACTGGAAAAATTTGGATCTGCTCCATAAACCATCATAGAGACATGGATACATTTTAGGGAGTCAAGGAGAGGACAAACTAGTCACCGGGCCCCATGGATATGTTGTTTTGGGGTTGCTAGGAGGGACCCACCAGTCGCCAAGAACCTATGGAGACATTTGGATCTGCCAGGAGGGACCCACCGGTCGCCTGGCCCCATGGAAACTATTGAAGAGCCCAGATTTGTACTCTCGGATCTCCAGGTCTTGTACCTCAATAGACTTCTAGCTTCCTATGCTTGCCACTACCTTCCTTCTGTGGGGGCCCGCCAGAAGCGGGGGGCCACTGGTTGAGGTAGTTGGTATAGTTGGCCCTGGAAGTCTCCCAAGTCGCAGCTGTTCTATCCCAGGCGGGCGGAGTGGAAGGGTGAGACTGTGTAATGTTGTACCATCTTGGGTATTTGCTGGGACTGTTCTACGTGTTTATTGTCCGCTTTTGTGGTTCAATTAAGTATTGCCACGCTGTTTTACCCTCACCCTGTGGTGTCTGAGTAACGTTACACCCACGAAAGACCCCTTCACAAGCACATTTAGAAATTTGGTTTTATATATATATATATATATATATGCAGTGGGTATGGAAAGTATTCAGACACCTTTACATTTTTCACTCTTTGTTTCATTCCAGCCATTTGATAAATTCTAAAAAGTTCATTTTCTTCTCATTAAAGTACACTCTGCACCACATCTTGACTGAGAAAAACAGAAAGGTAGAAATTTTCGCAAATTTATTAAAAAAGAAAAACTGAAATATCACATGGTCATAAGTATTCAGACCCTTTGCTCAGTAGAAGCACTATTTTGAGCCAGTACAGCCATGAGTCTTCTTTGGGAATGATGCAACAAGTTTTTCACACCTGGATTTGGGGATCCTTTGCCATTCTTCCTTGTAGATCCTCTCCAGTTCCGTCAGGATGGATGGTGAACATTGATGGACAGCCATTTGCAGGTCTCTCCAGAGATGCTCAATTGGGTTTAGGTCAGGGCTCTGGCTGGTCCAGTCAAGAATGGTCACAGAGTTGTTCTGAAGCAACTCCTTTGTTATTTTAGCTGTGTGCTTAGGGTCTTTGTCTTGTTGAATGGTGAACCTTCGGCTAAGTCTTAGGTCCAGAGCACTCTTAAAGAGGTTTTCATCGAGGATATCTCTGTACTTGGCTGCACTCATGTTTCCTTCAATTGCAACCAATCGTTCTGTCCCTGCAGCTGAAGAACACCCCCATAGCATGATGCTGCCACCACCATGTTTCACTGTTGGGATTGTATTGGGCAGGCGACGAGCAGTGCCTGGTTTTTTCCACACATACCGCTTAGAATTATCACCAAAAAGTTCTATCTTCTTCTCATCAGACCAAAGAATCTTATATCTCATAGTCTGGGAGTTCTTCATGTGTTTTTGAGCAAACTCTATGTGGGCTTTTATATGTCTTGCACTGAGGCGAGGCTTCCGTCAGGCCACTCTACCATAAAGGCCCAACTGGTGGAGGGCTGCAGTGATAGTTGACTTTGTGGAACTTTCTCAAATCTCCCTACTGCATCTCTGGAGCTCAGTCACAGTGATCTTGGGGTTCTTCTTTACCTATCTCACCAAGGCTCTTCTCCCACAATTGCTATGAAGACTTCTGGTGGTCCCAAACTTCTTCCATTTAAGGATTATGGATTCCACTGTCCTTTTAGGGACCTTGAGTAATGCAGAAATTCTTTTATAACCTTGGCCAGATCTGTGCCTTGCCACAATTCTATCTCTGAGCTCCTTGGGCAGTTCCTTTGAGCTCATGATTCTCATTTGGTCTGACATGTACTGTGAGCTGTGAGGTCTTATATAGACAGGTGTGTGCCTTTCCAAATCAAGTCCTATCAGTTTAATTAAACACAGCTGGACTCCAATGAAGGAGCAGAACCATCTCAAGGAGGATCACAAGGAAATGGACAGCATGTGACTTAAAAATGAGTGTCTGAGCAAAGGGTCTGAATACTTATGACCATGTGATATTTCAGTTTTTCTTTTTTAATAAATTTGCAAAAAGTTCTACATTTCTGTTTTTTTTCAGTCAAGAAGGGGTGCAGAGTGTATTTAATGAGAAAAAAATGAACTTTTTAGAATTTACCAAATAGCTGCAATGAAACAAAGAGTGAAAAATTTAAAGGGGTCTGAATACTTTCCGTACACACTGTATATATATATATATATATATATATATATATATATATATACAGTGGGTACAGAAAGTATTCAGAACCCTTTAAATTTTTCACTCTTTGTTTCATTGCCGCCATTTGGTAAATTCTAAAAAGTTCACTCTGCACCCCATCTTGACTGAAAAAAAAACAGAAAGGTAGAAATGTTTGCAAATTTATTAAAAAAGAAAAACTGAAATATCACAAGGTCATAAGTATTCAGACCCTTTGCTCAGACACTCATATTTACGTCACATGCTGTCCATTTCCTTGTGATCCTCCTTGAGATGGTTCTACTCCTTCATTGGAGTCTAGCTGTGTTTAATTAAACTGATAGGACTTGATTTGGAAAGGCACACACCTGTCTATATAAGACCTCACAGTTCAAAGTGCATGTCAGACCAAATGAGAGTCATGAGCTGAAAGGAACTACCCAAGGAGCTCAGAGACAGAATTGTGGCAAGGCACAGATCTGGCCAAGGTTACAAAAGAATTTCTGCATTACTCAAGGTTCCTAAGAGCACAGTGGCCTCCATAATCTTTAAATGGAAGAAGTTTGGGACCACCAGAAGTCTTCCTAGACCTGGCCGTCAAGCCAAACTGAGCAATCGCGAGAGAAGAGCCTTGGTGAGAGAGGTAAAGAAGAACCCCAAGATCACTGTGGCTGAGCTCCAGAGATGCAGTAGGAAGATAGGAGAAAGTTCCACAGAGTCAACTATCACTGCAGCCCTCCACCAGTCAGGCCTTTATGGCAGAGTGGCCAGACGAAAGCCTCTCCTCAGTGCAAGACATATGAAAGCCCGCATAGAGTTTTCTCAAAAACACATGAACAACTCCCAGGCTATGAGAAATCAGATTCTCTGGTCTGATGAGACGAAGATAGAACTTTTTGGTGATAATTCTAAGCGGTATGTGTGGACAAAACCAGGCACTGCACATCACTTGCCCAATACAATCCCAACAGTGAAACATGGTGGTGGCAGCATCATGCTATGGGGGTATTTTTCAGCTGCAGGGACAGAACAACTGGTTCCAAATGAAGAAAACATGAAATGCGGCAAAGTACAGAGATATCCTGGATGAAAACCTCTTCCTGAGTGCTCTGGACCTCAGACTTGGCCGAAGGTTCACCTTCCAACAAGACAATGACCCTAAGCACACAGCTAAAATAACAAAGGAGTGGCTTCAGAACAACTCTGAGACCATTCTTGACTGGCCCAGCCAGAGCCCTGACCTAAACCCAATTGAGCATCTCTGGAGAGACCTGAAAATGGCTGTCCACCAACGTTCACCATCCAACCTGACGGAACTGGAGAGGATCTGGAAGGAAGAATGGCAGAAGATCCCCAAATCCAGGTGTGAAAACTTGTTGCATCATTCCCAAGAAGACTCATGGCTGTACTAGCTCAAAAGGGTGCTTCTACTCAATACTGAGCAAAGGGTCTGAATACTTATGACCGTGTGATATTTCAGTTTTTCTTTTTTAATAAATTTGCAAAAATTTCTACATTTCTGTCTTTTTCAGTCAAGGTGGGGTGCAGAATATACTTTAATGAGAAAAAAAATGAACTTTTTAAAATTTACCAAATGGCTGCAATGAAACAAAGAGTGAAAAATTTAAAGGGGTCTGAATACTTTCCGTACCCACTGTGTATATATATATATATATATATATATATATATATATATATATATATACATGGCTTGCTATTGCAGTTTTACTCACAAGTTATACAGTACTTCTGTAAGTTTTTTGCATTGTTCCAATACACACAAAGGTTATAAATGTGTATAACAAAACTTATGTAATTTCAATAATTTTCTGGGAGAAATACTTCATTTTCTGGAAAAATTTCTAGTGTGCCAACACTTTTGGTTATGACTGTATATTTCAATATGGTACCATTTGTGACAGAGTCACTGGTATAATATACGAGGGGAGATATGTGTCACTCAGGTTGTGTTCCTGTGTGAACTGAAACCTACTAAATTTCTGCCAGCATGTTATATGCGGGGGGTTAACTCTCTTAAAGGATGTGGTTTTATGGGAATGGCAAAGAGGGTTGGAGGCCATTCCGCTACCTCCCCTCAAGGTGTGGCTGAGCAGGATTAAACACTCAGTCAGTAGTTTGTTCTGGGAAGTGTGTGGTCTGGAGAGGGAAGTCTCCAGGCTGTGTTGGGCTGAAGCCAGAGATCAACACCAGAGGACTGGTGTTTTCTAAGACTTTATCCTGCTGCCCAGAGAAGGCAGAGCCTCACTTGCTAATTGACTCTTTTGTTTGCCCATTAACCTTGAGAGGGCCTGTTTATTTTTATGGGACACTGCTGGAAGTTTATGACAGAGAATAAACCCGCAGGAAGTTAACCCAAACTGTGTGTCCTGTGTCTGCCTTTGGAGAGCAGAGCAAGTTGCTTTACCACACATTAAATACTACAACTTTTTATTAAAAAAACAAGCTCCCATACAGCTCTATAAAGGAAAAAATTAACAAGTTATGGCACTCAGAGCATGATGCAAAAGTAGTAAAATGTAAAAGTGCTTCACATGGACACACTGATCTTCACTATAATACTTTATCATTATGTTTACTGTACAGTGCACACTGTAAGAGAAAAAAATGCGAAAACAATGCCAAATTTGCTGAATGTTACTAATCCAGCTTCATAAAAAAATGAATAAAATGTGATCAAAAGGATGTTTGTACACAAAAATGGCACAAGGGAAAACTGCAGCATGTCTCATAAAAATATGCCCTCATTCAACCATATCTATGGAAAAATAAAAATGTGTGGTTCTTGAACCTTTCAAAATTACTTTTTTCAATTTATATTTTTTGTGTGAGAGTAGTAAAACATAAAAAAATGTAAATTAGGTACTGTAATTATTGTATCGACTTGCACAATAAATTTAATATGTCAGTGTACCTGTACAGTGAACACTGTATACTTTACTGTATAATAAATATATTTCAGCATTGTTGTGTCTTTTGTACGTTCCACCTCCAAAAAAATGTAATAAAAAGTAATTAAAATGTAGCATGCATCAGAAAATATTACCATTGAAAACTTTTTTTGTCGTTCTAAAAATAAGCCCTCAACCAGTTCCATTGATAGAAAGTGGGAAAACGTATGGCTCTCAGAATATAGCGACACAAAAGTAATAAAACACAAATAAAACTATATAAACTTGGCATTGTCATAATGGTGCTGACCCACAGAATTAATTAACACCTTATTTGTGCAGCACATGAATAAATGAAAATGTAAAACATCTAAATATTCTATTCTATTTCTACTCATAAAGAGTTAATATAAGGTAATAAGTTATATGTACACCAAAATGCTTCCAATGACAAATACAACTTATCCTGAAAAAGCCCAGATACAGCTATGTTGATGAGAAAATAAAAATATTATGGATCCTATGATGTGAAAATGAAAAAAATTCTTTGTCTTAAATTTTCTAAATGTTTATACACCATATTGTTCACAAAACTCTTAAACTATCACTAGTTTCAATTGAAAGAGCTTTTTATTAATGTGTCAAATAGTACAGTATTTGTGGAGCCTTTACTTTATTTTTTAGGAACAATGTTTCACTGCTACATGATGCTCATGACACTGATGTTGATCTAGAACACAGGCGCTTACCTAAAGGAATGACAGCAAATGGCAAACATCTGCTGTATAACGTGAGGAAGTCTTACAAGAATATCAAAAATGAAAGGTTCTTTGCTGTAAGGGATATTTATTTAGGGATCTAAAATTGAGAGGTAACATTTTTGTTTTGTGATATTGTTCCGAATTATTATCTTTCATAGTTCTGAAACTGTGATACAGTGAGAAAAGAGGTTGAAATTTATCTTAAATTATTTTATAAAAAATATTAACATTATATCAATCACTGTCACATTATTTAAATTTTATTTTCATGATTTTACCAAGAAATTACCTGTCTTGCGCAATGCAATTAAACCAAGTGTTCTCTCCATCATTAAGAACAGATTTTAGAGTCTGATTAAGCATAATAAATCCTAGAGTCCCAGAAAAAAATATGCCAGCCACTCTACCTACAAGCTTATCACATTGAATTGTTATATTTAGAGATGAGAGAACTCAAAAGTTATAGAGAGAGAGAGATAGAAAGAAAGAGTTAGAGAGAGAGAGAGACTTGAATAAAGTATATTTTTTCCGTTTCCTCTCAATATCCAAATCCCCTATGTGACGATACAGCGTAAAATCTTAATTATGCCAGACATACTTTCTGATGGCAATAGCAGCATACATTTATTTTTATGTTGACTCTTTAATCTATGTTCTTCTCTAGTTGATTAACACAGACTATTATTTGTATAACCCTGAATGTTATCTGCTCTTTGATTCTGAAACAATGATGTGTATTTACAAGAGCCCATGTGATACAAACGATGTAAATAGATTAGCTAGAACAATGAATGTTTGCTAGATATGTTAAATACCATTGTAGGGTATTTGCCAGTCAATCTTGGGGCATGAGCTGTTGATACTCAAGCCCTGTGGAATAATATCATCCCTAATTCTTAACCTATGGATGTATATTTAAAGAGGGACATGTGTTTTTTGTAGCAGTCAGTCTTGGGACAGAGATTCAGAAACACCTTAGAAGGAGTATGAGAGACATCCTTCAGGAAAGTAGATGGATTGCATGGCATCCAAAGAGACAAAAATTTGTATTCTACATGATTCTAGTCTAAGGGTTGCTAGGAGGGACCCACCGGTCGCCTAGAACCCATGGAGACATTTGGAGTTGCCAGGAGGAACCCACCGGTTGCCTGGCCCCATGAAAACTCTCAGAGAGACCAGGGTGGAACCATTTGGTCACCTGGCCTTGTACCTCAATGGACTACTAGCTTCCTAAGCTTGCCACTACCGTCTCTCTGTGGGGGCCCGCCAGAAGCGGGGGACCACTGGTTGAGGTAGTCGGCCCTGGAAGTCTCCAAAGTCGCAACTGTTCTATCCCAGGTGGGTGGAGAAGGTATCATCTTGTTGTATCATCTTGGATATTTGCTGGGACTGTTCTGTGTGTTTACTGTCCTCTTTGTGGTTCAATAAAATATTGCCTTGCTGTTTTACCCTCACCCTGTGTTGTCTTAGTAGTGTTACACCTACGGAAGACCCCGGGTCTTCACATCCTAATATACAACAAATCCTCTAAGCCTCTTGAGAAAAATGCCTGGATTAAATATGTCCTCTACTGGTGGTTCAGTGCTTAGCACTGTTGTTTGCAGCACTGGGGTCTTTGATTCCAATCTCACCAAGGATATCATCTACAAGATTAATATATCTCATTGATTCCCATATCTCAATGTTATTTCCATTTCTTAGTAACTCGCAATTCCAAAATGATAACTCTGCAACAATATTCACATGACGGGATGAGACGGTAATGAGACACATGAAGACAAGAACCTCTTGACTAGAGATGAGCGTTGTTCTACTCGAACTGTTCGCCAATCTCAAATTCGAGCTGTTTTGGGCGGTGTTCGAGCCGGTCGGCGAACACGAACAATTTGAGAAAAATTCGGCTGTTCGAGGTTATGTTCGATAACTGTTCGTGCACCAAAATCATAACTGGATTTTTTCTCAGTAATGATGAAAATTAATGTTAATACGCAGTTTGAGTGTACAGCGGGGCGGGGGGAGGGGCAGGGGATGGATCTCTGCAGGAACAATGAAGATCTCCATTTTTTTTTCTCTTTCCCGCATTTGCAGTGGGGAGGTGCAATCTGTCAGCCTATCAGCAGCGCACACACGGAGCGAAGTGCTTTTTTTCACACAAGCAACGGCATGTGTGATTGGCAGTGTATGTCACATGTCCTTGCCCTATAAGACCAAGCCATTTTCCCCGTCGCCACCATTTTCTCACTGCTGCAGCTGCGTGTTAGACGGCACCGCTGTTGCTGTGTGCGCTATACCTTGTTAATTTCAAGCCAATTTTCGCACAAATATACAGATAGCTTGGGAGTAGGGAATAGTTGTGATTGCAGTCCTTTTAAGGACTAGGTTACAGCATTTCCTACGACTTTTATCAAGCAGGTCTGTGCTCTTAAATAGATAGATTGTGGGAGTAAAGACTAATTGTAATTGGAGTCCTTTTCAGGACTAGGTTACATCAGTTCCTATCAGTTTTTGCCAGGCAGGTCTGTGCCAGTGCTGTGCAAGTTTTTTTCACAGCATTTGGCTGAATCTAGCAAAGCTAATCCTTTTTGGCCTATTGCAGAGTGTGTTAGTCAGTGGAGTAGCCTATCTGTGTTGCAAGATATACCACCTGTGTATAGAATACCAATTTTTTTACTGCACCTAGTGAAGTAAAATCTTTTGGGCATAGCATCATTCTATTAGTCCATCTATACTGACCTCCATCAGGTTGCAAATTAAAAATAATTTTTTTCTGCATCTAGCTCTGAAAAAATATTTGGGCTTCTAGCAGTGTGTGGGACTTGGTCTATTAGTCCATCTATACTGACCTCCATCAGGTTGCAAATTAAAAATAATTTTTTTCTTCATTTATCTCTGAAAAAATATTTGGGCTTATAGCAGCGTGTGGGACTTCTTCTATTAGTCCATCTATACTGACCTCCATCAGGTTGCAAATTAAAAATAATTTTTTTCTGCATCTAGCTCTGAAAAAATATTTGGGCTTCTAGCAGTGTGTGGGACTTGGTCTATTAGTCCATCTATACTGACCTCCATCAGGTTGCAAATTAAAAATAATTTTTTTCTTCATTTAGCTCTGAAAAAATATTTGGGCTTCTAGCAGTGTGTGGGACTTGTTCTATTAGTCCTTCTATACTGACCTCCAGCAGGTTGCAAATTGAATATAATTTTTTTCTGCATCTAGCTCTGAAAAAATATTTGGGCTTCTAGCGGTGTGTGGGACTTGGTCTATTAGTCCATCTATACTGACCTCCATCAGGTTGCAAATTAAAAATAATTTTTTTCTGCATCTACCTCTGAAAAAATATTTGGGCTTCTAGCAGTGTGTGGGACTTGGTCTATTAGTCCATCTATACTGACCTCCATCAGGTTGCAAATTAAAAATAATTTTTTTCTTCATTTATCTCTGAAAAAATATTTGGGCTTCTAGCAGCGTGTGGGACTTGTTCTATTAGTCCATCTATACTGACCTCCATCAGGTTGCAAATTAAAAATAATTTTTTTCTGCATCTAGCTCTGAAAAAATATTTGGGCTTCTAGCAGTGTGTGGGACTTGGTCTATTAGTCCATCTATACTGACCTCCATCAGGTTGCAAATTAAAAATAATTTTTTTCTTCATTTATCTCTGAAAAAATATTTGGGCTTATAGCAGCGTGTGGGACTTGTTCTATTAGTCCATCTATACTGACCTCCATCAGGTTGCAAATTAAAAATAATTTTTTTCTGCATCTAGCTCTGAAAAAATATTTGGGCTTCTAGCAGTGTGTGGGACTTGGTCTATTAGTCCATCTATACTGACCTCCATCAGGTTGCAAATTAAAAATAATTTTTTTCTTCATTTAGCTCTGAAAAAATATTTGGGCTTCTAGCAGTGTGGGACTTGTTCTATTAGTCCTTCTATACTGACCTCCAGCAGGTTGCAAATTGAATATAATTTTTTTCTGCATCTAGCTCTGAAAAAATATTTGGGCTTCTAGCGGTGTGTGGGACTTGGTCTATTAGTCCATCTATACTGACCTCCATCAGGTTGCAAATTAAAAATAATTTTTTTCTGCATCTAGCTCTGAAAAAATATTTGGGCTTCTAGCAGTGTGTGGGACTTGGTCTATTAGTCCATCTATACTGACCTCCATCAGGTTGCAAATTGAATAAAAAAATTTTCTGCATCTAGCTCTGAAAAAATATTTGGGCTTCTAGTGGTGTGTGGGACTTGGTCTATTAGTCCATCTATACTGACCTCCATCAGGTTGCAAATTAAAAATAATTTTTTTCTGCATCTAGCTCTGAAAAAATATTTGGGCTTCTAGCAGTGTGTGGGACTTGGTCTATTAGTCCATCTATACTGACCTCCATCAGGTTGCAAATTAAAAATAATTTTTTTCTTCATTTAGCTCTGAAAAAATATTTGGGCTTCTAGCAGTGTGTGGGACTTGTTCTATTAGTCCTTCTATACTGACCTCCAGCAGGTTGCAAATTGAATATAATTTTTTTCTTCATCTAGTTCTGAAAAAATATTTGGGCTTCTAGCGGTGTGCGGGACTTGGTCTATTAGTCCATCTATACTGACCTCCATCAGGTTGCAAATTAAAAATAATTTTTTTCTTCATTTATCTCTGAAAAAATATTTGGGCTTCTAGCAGCGTGTGGGACTTGTTCTATTAGTCCATCTATACTGACCTCCATCAGGTTGCAAATTAAAAATAATTTTTTTCTGCATCTAGCTCTGAAAAAATATTTGGGCTTCTAGCAGTGTGTGGGACTTGGTCTATTAGTCCATCTATACTGACCTCCATCAGGTTGCAAATTAAAAATAATTTTTTTCTTCATTTAGCTCTGAAAAAATATTTGGGCTTCTAGCAGTGTGTGGGACTTGTTCTATTAGTCCTTCTATACTGACCTCCAGCAGGTTGCAAATTGAATATAATTTTTTTCTGCATCTAGCTTTGAAAAAATATTTGGGCTTCTAGTGGTGTGTGGGACTTGGTCTATTAGTCCATCTATACTGACCTCCATCAGGTTGCAAATTAAAAATATTTTTTTTCTGCATCTAGCTCTGAAAAAATATTTGGGCTTCTAGCAGTGTGTGGGACTTGGTCTATTAGTCCATCTATACTGACCTCCATCAGGTTGCAAATTGAATAAAAAAAAATTCTGCATCTAGCTCTGAAAAAATATTTGGGCTTCTAGCGGTGTGTGGCACTTGGTCTATTAGTCCATCTATACTGACCTCCATCAGGTTGCAAATTAAAAATAATTTTTTTCTGCATCTAACCCAGCCAATAGTTTTGGCCTAATACCACAGTTTGGCCACTCAGCTCTGCTCGGTTACCATCCATTGTTTTTTTGTGCAAACAACTCCAGAGTTGTGAATTAGTTAACCACCAAAATGAGTGGAAAAAGGCCTGCTGCTGGTGGAAAGGGGAATAGGCGTGTTGGGAAGGGGAAAAAAGGTTGTGTCCGTGGGGTAGGTGCAGAAGAAAGACCATCTTCCAGCCAAACTAAAATGTCTACTTCTTTTAGCGGACAATGTGATAAGATCCCTTTCTTACGGCCACGCCAATCGCTACAAATTCCAGATGAGGCACAAAAACAGCAGGTGCTTCAACGGATATCAAGTGCTCCTTTAAGTGGGCTCTCCTCCACATCAACTTCAACATCACAAATACTCCAGTCCTCAAAGGTGTCACCCAAATCGCACTTGCTTCCTCACAGCTCCCAAATCTCCAGCTGCCCGTCTGAGTATGGGGTAGAACAGATGGTTGAGTCTGCAGAGCTGTTTACTCATACTATAGCCTGGGAATCAGAGGTCGACTCCAGCGCTTCTGTGAATCCAGACGAGGAAATGATCTGCACTGATGCCCAGAATCTTTATGAGTCGGATCCAGGACCAGACGCAGAAGGTTCTGACCATAATGTAGACCCTCATTCCCAAACTGTAACTCCTGTTGGTGGAGACAATGAGGAAGACGATGATAAGACTCAAATACCTGATTGGAGCGACAACTTTAGTTTTTTGTCAGGGCAGGAACAGGTTGGCTCTGAGGACGACGGGTGTGATAACGCACAGGGTGATGATGATGAGGTCGGAGATCCCACTTACTGTCAACCCACAGTCAGCCAAGAGATGAGGTCAGCAGAGGAGGTGGAGGAAGATGCTAGTGACGACGAGGTCAGGTTGCGCCTTCCTGGACAGAGACGTAGTACTGGAAGCACGTCAACAACTGCATCCTCAAACACAACTCTGCCTCTCACCACAAGTCGTGGTGGCTCTTCAGGTCGCATGGGTGCTAAGCCTTGCATAGCCTGGGCATTTTTTCAGATCGGTAAAGATGACCCAACTCGTGTTATCTGTAACATTTGTCAGCAAAAGCTAAGTAGAGGCCAAAAAATACATAGTTTGAGTACTTCATGCATGAACTGGCACATGGACATGAAGCATAAGTTGCAGTGGGAAGCTCAGTGTGCTACAATGCGGCCTAGCTGGCCGGGCCAACCACCGTCTGCCATATCTTGTGCATCCGCGGCCTCTTCATCCTCTGTGACTGGGGGGACAGCAGTCACACCTGTTTTGGGGCGCAGACCTGCCACCTCTTTACCCGCAACAGCCAGCGTGATTGGCAGGTCATCATTTTCTTTGGAGGTGGTAACACCAGCTGGTCTTGAGCGCTGTCCGACATCGATAGCACCACCTTTGGATCAAGGCAACCTAACATGTCCGCCTGCATCTTCCTCACAGACCGGCAGTTTGCCGGGGACACCCTTATCAACCCCGTCTAAGCACAATAGCCAGCCCTCGGTCCCTCAGATGTGGACAAGTAAAAGACCATTTCCTCCTAGCCATGAGAAAGCTAAGAGGTTGAATTTCACCATCTGCAAGCTCTTGGCTACAGAAATGCTGCCTTTCCGCCTGGTGGACACAGAGGATTTTCGAGACCTTATGTCCGTCGCAGTGCCCCAGTACCAGATGCCCAGTCGGCACTACTTCTCAAAGAAAGGTGTGCCTGCGCTCCACCAGCATGTCGCACACAACATCACCGCTTCTTTGAGAAACTCTGTGTGTGACAGGGTGCATTTCACCACAGACACTTGGACGAGTAGGCATGGACAGGGGCGTTACATGTCGCTGACTGGGCACTGGGTAACTATGGTGACAGCAGGACAAGGGGCTGCTGTCCAAGTCTTGCCGTCCCCACGAGTTGTGCGTCAATCCTCTTTATGTCAAAGTTCCTCCACTGCTTCTGCCTCCTCAACCTCCTCTCGGTCTTCCACCTGCACCCAAAGCCTGTCTGGTCATGCCACAAGCTTTCTAACTGCGCAGAAGGGATCCTGCACACCTCCTTACTATGCTGGCAGTAGGGCTCAACGTCATCAGGCGGTTTTTACATTGAAATGTCTGGGAAATGTGAGTCACACAGCTGAGGAGTTGTGGTCAGCTCTGGAGAACCAATTTCATGAATGGTTGTCTCCACTGGACCTGAAACCAGGGAAGGCCGTGTGCGACAATGCTGCAAACCTGGGTGCGGACCTTCGCCGGGGCAATGTCACACACGTGCCTTGTATGGCTCACGTGTTGAACCTGGTTGTCCAGCAATTTTTAGCCCACTATCCCAGACTAGATGGCCTTCTGCAGAGGGCACGGTCGCTGTGTGCTCACTTCCGCCGTTCGCATCCCGCAGCTCAGCGACTTACATCTCTACAGAAGTCGTTGGGCCTGCCACTTCACCGGCTAAAATGCGATGTGCCTACCCGGTGGAATTCAACTCTGCACATGTTGCAGCGACTGTGGCAGCACCGACAAGCCCTGGTGCAATACGTTCTGACGTATAGCCTGGGCCAACGAGATTCAGAGGTGGGGCAAATCACGCTGGAGGAGTGGTCTCAGATCAGGGACCTATGCACCCTTCTGCACAGTTTTGAAATGGCGACGAAGATGTTTAGTGCTGACGATGCCATTATCAGCATGACTATTCCGGTGATTTACATGCTGGAGCACATGTTAAACAGAATTCGGAGTCAGGTGGTGGCACAAGAGGAGGTGGAGGAAGTAGAGGAGGAGGAGTTGTATGCGGAAGGGCTAACATCTGCAAGGTCCAGACGGTCGGCAGCACCAAGGCGGCAGGCATGTGAGGGTGGGGGAGATGATTTTACCAGGGCGCATGGTAGCAGCCAAACTAGTGAGGAAGGTGCAGGAGCCCAGGAAGAAGTGGAGGACGAACTGATGGAAGACTCATCAGATGAGGGAGACCTTGATCACATTTCTGTTGTGCGAGGTTGGGGGGAGAGGACAGAGGAAGGAAGCATGATTGTTACCTCGCCACCAACACAACAGGGACTTGGTGCTCCTGGATGCGCAACACACATGAGTGCCTTCTTGCTGCACTACCTGCAACATGACCCTCGAATTGTGAGAATTAGAAATAATCCTGACTACTGGGTTGCCACACTGTTAGATCCCCGGTACAAAAGTAAATTTGCAGAAATTATTCCTGCCATAGAAAGGGATGCACGCATGCAGGAGTATCAGCAGAGACTGTTGCAGAATCTTACATGTGCTTTTCCACAAAATACCAGTGGTGCACGTAGTGAATCTCACAGTTCCAACTTGCCAACCGTGGGACCGTCAAGTGTTCAGCACTCAAACCGTAACAGAACCACAGTATCTGCTGGTAACATCAATTTTGCGGAATCATTTCACCACTTTTTTAGCCCATCCTTTGCAAGGCCACAGGAGACAAGAAGTCTGACACATAGTCAACGCCTAGAGACGATGGTACAGGAGTATCTCCAAGTAAACATTGAAGCCACGACTGTGTCACTGGACCCTTGCTCTTTTTGGGCTTCCAATCTGGATAAATGGCCGGAGCTAGCCACTTACGCCTTGGAGATCTTGTCATGCCCCGCAGCCAGCGTTCTGTCTGAACGTGTGTTCAGCGCTGCTGGTGGTGTGCTGACAGATAAGCGCACGCGGCTCTCCACTGATAATGTAGACAGACTCACGTTCATAAAGATGAACAAATCATGGATCCGAAACGACTTTTCTACCCCTGTGTCATCCTGGGGAGAGTAAAAGCTTGATGATTGGTTAAAATCACCCTACCAACCGTTTTAAGCTTTCAAATTACTAATCATGTTTATCTGTATCTTGACTGGAAAATAATTTGGGCTTTGTAGCAGTGTGCAGCACTGATCCTATTAGGCCATCTATAATAAGCTTCACCAGATTTAAAATTAAAAATAATTTTTAGCTGCATCTAGCCCGGAAAATAATTTTGGGGCTCCGAGATGCGCAAGACACATAAGTGCCTTCTTGCTGCACTACCTGCAGCATGACCCTCATATTGTCAGAATTCGAAGTAATCATGACTACTGGGTTGCCACACTCTTAGATCCCCCAAACTTTTCGATCAACCTTTTCATTTTAATAAAGACCAAAAAAATGGTCATTTTTGAAATTATAAGCATTAGCAGGTTGTTAGAAACTGAAATCAAACAGTTTTCAACTCAAAACTTTATTCTAGGTGATGTTACATTTTCACATAGGACCCCTTGTTCGAAAGGAGCTTCTGAACTCTCTCGTCCATTGAATTTGTCAGGTTTTGGATGGTTTCTGCTTCAATTGTTTTGCATGAGGACAGAATACCCTCCCAGAGCTGTTGCTTAGATGTGAACTGCCTCCCGCCATCATAGACACTCCTTTTAATGATGCTCCAAAGGTTCTGAATGGGGTAGAGGTCAGGGGAGCATGGGGGTCACACCATAAGTTTGTCCCCTTTTATGCCCATATCAGCCAGAGATGCAGATGTTTTATGTGCAGCATGAGATGGTGCATTATCATGCAGAAAAATGATCTTGCTGTGAAATACACGGTTCTTCTTCTTGAACCATGGCAGGAAGTGCTGTTTCAGAAAATCCACATACATTATGGAGTTCATCTTTAGCGCCTTCAGGGATCCTAAAGGGGCCGACAATCTCTCTCCCCATGATTCCAGCCCAAAACATTACTCCACCTCCTCCTTGTTGGCGCTGTAGCCGTGTTTGCGTGGGGTGTCCATCAACCAGCCATCCTCCAGTCCATTCATCTGGACCATCGAGCGCTGCACGGCACTCATCCGTGAACAAAACAGTTTTGAAATCAGTCTTCATGTAATGTTTGGCCCACTGGAGCCGTTTCTGCTTGTGTGAAGTGGATAGAGGAGGTCGACAGGATGGCGTATGCACAGCTGCAAACCTCTGAAGGACCCTGCATCTTGTTGTTCGGGGGACGTTGGAGGCACAAGCAGCTTCAAAAACTTGTCTGCTGCTATGACAAGGCTTTTTTGCCGCTGCTCTTTCAACCTGACGTAATTGCCTGTAGGAAAGAGTCCTCAATTTGCCCTTATCAGCACGCACACGTGTGTACTGTGAATCAGCTACATACTTCTTGATTGCCAAGACACTTCATCCTGATCATCGCACAATGTTGATTGTAGTCATGCCTTGACCTAAACACTCCACAATTTGTTGCTTCTCAGCAGCCGACACATCCTTTTTCTTTCCCATTTTGGCAGAAAATGTAGGCTGCTTAATAATGTGAGAGAGCCTTCTTAAGTAGTCTTGCCTTTCATTGGACACACCTGCCAAACTAATTAGCACAGGTGTCTGCAATTGCTTACAGTGATATAAAGAGCCCTGACACACATCACCATCAATGAGTTTAAATGACAAACAAACAAATTCTTCCCTTATCACTCCTAAACACTTTTTGCATAATAATTTGGAACGCGGTGTACATGTGCTTTTCCACAAAACACCAGTGGTTCACGTAGTGAATCTTACAGTTCTAACTTGCCAACCGTGGTCTGTATGGAATTGTTCAATAAAGGGCCCAAAATTAAGATAACATAGATGGGAGAGGTCTCTATGAATAGGAATTCCTAAGTATTTGATACCCTGTGAGGGCCAGGCAAAGGGAAAGTTGGACTGGATGGAATCCTATATGGATTTAGGGAGGGAGACATCGAGGGCCTCAGACTTCGCTGCATTGATTTTAAAATTTTACCATGTAACAAAGTGATCTATTTCAGCCATAACAGCAGGGATGGATATATGTGATTGAGTGATATATACTAGGACATCATCAGCAAATAGAGAGCACTTGTACTCGGTGCCTCCCACCTCAATCCACCTAATATTGGGGTTATGGCGAATTGATGAGAGCAGGTGCTCCGTCACTAGGATGTATAAGAGAGAGGGACAGAGGACATCCCTGCCTTGTCCCATTGGTGATTGTGAAAGGTGATGAAAATGTTCTGACGCACCCCCTGGGCCTTGGGACACCCGGAGCCGGACCCTTTTTGGTGGATGCTGGTGGTTGTAGTCTTCGTGGCGGCGATCCGGTTCCGTGGCTCAGGGCGGTCAAACCAGTGGCGGAACTATTTATGTGGTTTTGATGTTTAAATGTCCGACTACGCCACCCGTGGATTGCGGTCAGAGTGAACCGCCGCTACAGGGCAGACCGCTAAGGCTGGTGTTGTGGGTGCAGCAGAGCGTAGCATAACTCCCCACGGGAGGAGTATAGCCTCAGGGCAGTGTATGCGGAGGATGGGGGTGATGGTGCAGGGCAGCAGCAGTAACGACACGGAGTCAGTGATGCAGTTCAGGGCCTTTACTCACAGTTCTTATTATCCAGACCACGTCTGCAGGTAACGGCTGCCCACGTCGTACTGTGCTCACCAGGTGAGGGGCTCAGACAACTCCCAGATAACTTTGGAGCGCTTCACAGGACCCCCTTTGTGTGTCCTTTGTCTGGCCTTTCTTACCAACACTTCTGTCCGGCTGCCTCGGGCCTCCTCTTGGTAAACTTGGCGCCAGTTTCCCTGACCCTATGTGGTGCCTTCCTAGCGGGTGGAGCAAGGGGCTGCGCCACATAAAATGTCAGAGCCTCCGGTTTCTAGCTGAGGGTCGTTTCCTGCCTCCACTAGTTCGGGGACCGGTCTCCCCCTTTGGCCTGACCCCTCCACGCAGGTGGATTCGGGCGTGCGGTGGCGACTCGCCCGTCCGCACCCCTGGGATCCCTTCATTCCTCGTTCCTGGAGCCTTCTCCGCTCCTCTTCCTTCCTTCTCCCTCTTGCAGGCCTGGGCCTCTGTTACTAGGCCCGCCTCCGGAGCAGAGCTCATGCAGAGCCCCTGCTCCCTGCCACTTCTGCTCAGACTTCTCTGCACTGAACTAAGATGGTGCCCACCTTTTATACTCCCTTCTCAATGCACCCAGGAACTGCTTCCTCCCTGCTCCTGCACTACAGGGTTCCCCTTCCTCAGTGTTCCCTCCCCCCACTCCAGCCAGGGACAGGGACTGTCGTGCCCATCTCAGGGGCATATTGGTCGCCCTGCCCCACGGCAATGTGGTGTAATGCATGCAGGTGTCGGGTCCTGATCCACACTCCATCCTTATCTGAGAGTGAGATATCACACCTCTGGGTGAGGTGCAATACGTCTGTAGCAACCGAGCCCTCGGTGCTACAGTTCCATTTATCTTCAGCCTAGGTGACGTATTGTGATACAGGGCCGTGATTTTGGCTATAAAAGGGTCCCCTAGACCCCTACCCCAAGCTTTTTAAGAGAATCATATATGGCGTGCCAGGAGACTCTATGGAATGCTTTCTCAGCATCCAACGAGAGTATCTACTTACAAATTTTTAACTGCATCTAGCCCAGGAAATACTTTGTGCCTAGTAGCAGTGTCTGCTAGTCAGCGGATTATCCCGGCTGTTAAGCAAGCTGCACCACCTGTAGTTTAGACACTTAATTTTTTCAAAGGAAATGCTTCGGGACCATGGGATACTTAGTGAAGAGCATCAGGAGGCACCCCAAGGCATAGGGGCTGGGACTGGCAGTAGGATGCCTTGCGGTGGACAGCCGAGCTCGATCCTTATAAAAGCTTTTTAACTGCAGCAGCTTTAGTGGACGCTACTGGAGCTGGAATTACCGCGGCTGCTGGCATGAGACTTGCCCTCCAATAGATCCTTGTAAATGGATTTAAAGTGTATTCATTCAAATTAGAGAGACAATTTAAATTAAAAAGCTTAGAGCTGCCTCCACCACAGGGGGGCTCGCTCGACCCACCAGCGGACAGGCACCAGTATTGGGAGAGGGGGGCTGGCCGTCAGGGTTCACCGCGGCTCTGGCACAAACCCGGCGACACGGAGGTGGCACGGGCAGGAGCGGACTGGCCGTGTCGGCTTCTCACTTTTTGGATTTTAGAAGGGCATGACATGCCTATATCTGTGTCTCCCCCTCCTTTTACTCCTCCACCTCTTTTATTTTCGCATGACTATATGTACTTGTCACTTTTCCATGTGTTAGTTATGTCTTCTGAGCAGTTTGTCAGCTTTTGGACACCTTTGAAGGTGTTTTCTATGTGTTTCTATGTGTTTTTGTTTGCCTGCCATTGGTTTCAACGGTGTTCGAAGGTGTTCGACGAACAGTTCGACGAACAGTTCGGCGAACACACGGGTGTTCGACGAACCGAACCGAACCCGAACACTACGGGGGTGGCTCAACACTACTCTTGACAGCTGCATTCTCTAAACTGCAAAAAAACTTTCAGATATATGAAAAGAATGGCATATTAAAAACTGTAATAAAAAAGTTTATTTTCCTTTTTTCCTCTTAAAGTTACACTTAGAGCAGTTTGAATTGTAATTCTACTAAAAGAAAAGTTGAATTTTAGGATGTAATATTAGACTTATCTGGAAATAAAGATAAAAGTTTGTCTTAAATGTGCATCCATCAGGTACTTTTGTAAGCATGTCCAACCACTTCTCCACTCAGATGGGAAGCAAAGGATCTCTGTTCTTGTGATCAGTAGTGGGGATGGTATCAGTTGTCTGTTATTTATCACTTATCTGGTAGATTAATGACATGTGTCAATCTTTGGACAGCCCATTTGTTCATGTTTTGTGCTAATTGTCTATCATTCCGCTTTTAGCATATCAGTATAATCTCATGAAGTCTTCTACTACTTTTTAATTTATATTTTAAAAATAAATTAAAAAGTAAAATCAAATATAAGAGTACATAATTTAGAATGGAAGCTGCTTCTATCGAATGGATTTCCCTTCTGGCTCAAAATGATGTCTTTTTGAAACTATCTTCTTAAGAGTATCAGTCAGTATTTCCTGTAGCAATTAGACATTTACACAGCAGAGATCAAACCTTAGGCCAAGTTTACGATTTCAGTATTTGGTCAGTATTTTACATGAGTATGTGTAAGCAAAAACCAGGAGTGGAGCAATCAGAGGAAAAGTATAATAAAAACATGTCACCACTTCTGCATTATCACCCACTCCTGGTTTTGGTTTACAAATACAGATGTAAAATAATGACCGAATTCTGAATGTGTGAACATGACCTTATTTTAATCTTCATTATAGTGAATAGTTTGGATCTATTTAAAGAGTAACTGAACTTTCAATTTTGTTTTATAATTTTTCTCAGCATGGAAACTTTGCATATCAATTTATTAGTGGATTTGTTTTCATTCCTATCCTCTACTGCCCTGTAAGTGTACATTACTTAAAGGGGTTGTCCGATCTTCTGCTAAAAGTCTGCAGTCACTCTATATGACTGCAAACTAATGAATCCTTACAATGTTTGCACTGTAAGCTATCAGGGTTCTCTGGTGTCGCTGGTAAACCAGGCAGTCACATGACAGCAAGTATGCAATTTGCACACTTATGGCCACATTTCAACTAGACGTGCTTGTTCTCGCTCAGTTCATTTGGATTGAGTGAGGCTAAACACGTCTAATTGGCACATGACCACATATATGTACAATAAATCGTAATTTTATGGTCACATGACCATCCTCTCTTTTATTAGAAGACCGGACCACCCCTTAAGGCTGTGTGCCCACAATGAGATTTTGGTGAGGTTTTGATGTTGCGTATTTTTTCTGTATCAAACACACAGCGTACTATCGTTCCAGAAAAATGGATGGGATTTATAGAAAACTTGTGCCTATTGTGCATTTCTTTTACTCAGCATGAACTGACCGGCTTTGCATGTTTCAAATCTGAAATATGTCAATTTCTCTTGCGACTATGCTGAGTCTTATGTGCAGATTTTTCCCATAGACTTGCATCAGAGGCAGAAAATTCACTAATAAAAAATGTACATGCGTTTTTAGTGCATTTCCTCAGTGGAAGCATATTAAAAATGCATGTAATCCGCACCTAAGTACAGTACAGACCAAAAGTTTGGACACACCTTCTCATTTAAAGATTTTTCTGTATTTTCATGACTTTGAAAATTGTACATTCACATTGAAGGCATCAAAACTATGAATTAACACATGTGGAATTATATACTTAACAAAAAAGTGTGAAACAACTGAAAATATGTCTTATATTCTAGGTTCTTCAAAGTAGCCACCTTTTGCTTTGATGACTGCTTTGCACACTCTTGGCTTTCTCTTGATGAGCTTCAAGAGGTAGTCACCAGAAATGGTCTTCCAACAATCTTGAAGAAGTTCCCAGAGATGCTTAGCACTTGTTGGCCCTTTTGCCTTCACTCTGCGGTCCAGATCACCCCAAACCATCTAGATTGGGTTCAGGTCTGGTGACTGTGGAGGCCAGGTCATCTGGCGTAGCACCCCATCACTCTCCTTCCTGGTCAAATAGCTCTTACACAGCCTGGAGGTGTGTTTGGGGTCATTTTCCTGTTGAAAAATAAATGATGGTCCAACTAAATGCAAACCGGATGGAATAGCATGCCGCTGCAAGATGTTATGGTAGCCATGCTGGTTCAGTATGCCTTCAATTTTGAATAAATCCCCAACAGTGTCACCAGCAAAGCACCCCCACACCATCACACCTCCTCCTCCATGCTTCACGGTGGGAACCAGGCATGTAGAGTCCATACGTTCACCTTTTCTGAGTCGCACAAAGACACGGTGGTTGGAACCAAAGATCTCAAATTTGGACTGATCAGACCAAAGCACAGATTTGAATTGGTCTAATGTCCATTCCTTGTGTTCTTTAGCCCAAACAAGTCTCTTCTGCTTGTTGCCTGTCCTTAGCAGTGGTTTCCTAGCAGCTATTTTACCATGAAGGCCTTCTGCACAAAGTCTCCTCTTAACAGTCGTTATAGAGATGTTTCTGCTGCTAGAACTCTGTGTGGCATTGACCTGGTCTCTAATCTGAGCTGCTGTTAACCTGCGATTTCTGAGGCTGGTGACTCGGATAAACTTATCCTCAGAAGCAGAGGTGACTATTGGTCTTCTTTTCCTGGGGCGGTCCTCATGTGAGCCAATTTCTTTGTAGCGCTTGATGGTTTTTGCAACTGCACTTGGGGACACTTTCAAAGTTTGCCCAATTTTTTGGACTGACTGACCTTCATTTCTTAAAGTAATGATGGCCACTTTTTTTTCTTTACTTAGCTGCTTTTTTCTTGCCATAATACAAATTCTAACAGTCTGCTCAGTAGGACTATCAGCTGTGTATCCACCAGAATTCTGCACAACACAACTGATGGTCCCAACCCCATTTATAAGGCAAGAAATCCCACTTATTAAACCTGACAGGGAACACCTGTGAAGTGAAAATCATTTCCGGTGATTACCTCTTGAAGCTCATCAAGAGAATGCCAAGAGTGTGCAAAGCAGTCATCAAAGCAAAAGGTGGCTACTTTGAAGAAACTAGAATATAAGACATATTTTCAGTTGTTTCACACTTTTTTGTTAAGTATATAATTCCACATGTGTTAATTCATAGTTTTGATGTCTTCAGTGTGAATGTCCAATTTTCATAGTCATGAAAATACAGAAAAATCTTTAAATGAGAAGGTGTGTCCAAACTTTTGGTCTGTACTGTGTATCAATAAAGTTTTGTCAAAGCAAAATACCAGGAAGTATCAAAAACCAAGCAGCTTTATTCAGAATATGACATATCAGCAAGAGACACACAATGGAGTGTCAAAAATGTATAATTGAATCTAAAAACACTCAAAACTGTAACACAATAAAGCTAATTTACTTAACAGGTGCAGAAGTTGTGTAGAAAATTATCAAAAAACTCACCAAAATCTATTCGTGGGAACGTAGCCTAAGCAGATAACGGTCTGGTTAAAGCCCTTGCAAGCATAGTCCTATTTTGACACAGTTGCAGTGTCTCTCCCTTTGCATGAGTTTGCATACACAATTTACACCAACTTTCTTTGGACAGATTTTATGTTCTATTCTGATATGTAGTTTGTATACCGGCCATTTTTAAGAGACCATCTCTTGAAGTTCACTTTTAAATGGTCATCTGACAGAGGTTTCAGTTTGTAAAAAAATTCTCATTGTTTCAACTTTTTCACTAATATGAATTAATAAACACGTAAGTGGATAAATATAAAGTGGAAACATAACTATAGAGGATTTCACCACCTTATTATCTCCTGACAATTTACTGTGCTACAATTTATTCCATTTTATATTAATTAATATATGGTAATAAATGGGATAGTAATCCAACCAGCTTTTCACTTTAATGTGAGGTGAGTGAAGTGAGCCATTATATAACCAGATCTGTGATGATTAAATGCATTTCTATTACACTAATCTAACAGTATAAAAATCCAATTATTGTAGCACTTTAAACTTAATGGTTATCCAGATATGTAAAATTATACTATCTTGTTTTACATGAAATTTGTGTTAAAACTGCTTCTATCTCAGTTCTTTTGACAATGCTTAAAGTTATGGGCTAAATATTTACAGTTCCAATATTCTGATAGTATATTTTAATAAATTCACTAAAAATATATATATTTTTTAATAGCCTAAACAAGTCAATAAAAAGTCAGACTTTATAACTTATCCTAAATGACCAATATTAAAAATATGACACAATTTGTTACATTCTTATTACACTTTAATCCTTTCCAGACTGGTCTATTTTTTATCTTGCATTTTTATGTTCTCCACCATTCTGTCCAAGTTTCTGCAGACATAACGGTATAAGGATTTTTTTAAAAAGAAAAAGGCAGTGCTACTCAAACTTGGTGAAGTATGGTGGGTGGATTGATAAAAGCTGATTCAAATTGCTTCCAACTCCCTCCCAAGCTACATGTGTGTAAGATGGTGTGGTGAGTAAAGGAAAATAAATTTGGCGAGTTCCACTGCTTTTTGTCTTTTTTTCTAAGCTGAATGATGAATTGAGTACTTTTAACTGCCGAAGTGCTGTGGGTATATATGAATGTTTTTTACTCCTGGTTGAATAGTTCCAGCCTATTTCTGTAATTGATAACATATGAAAGTTTGATTTATGCTGGATGAAATGTACTATCAATAGATACTATTCTTTTTAAAAAAAAAACAAAAAAACACAATCCTATAAAATGGGACATAAACTCTTAAGTGCAGTCAAATGGTGAGAGAAAACATAATTTTGCCTGGTTTCATATTTTTTTACACAGTTCAATGTGTGAAAAAAAACTACCTGGTAATGTGATTTTTCACGTCAATACAATTAAGGTGATACCAAACTTACAAGTGGTGAAAAAAATTCTAAAACTTGTAAAAAATATATATATACAGTACAGACCAAAAGTTTGGACACACCTTCTCATTTAAAGATTTTTCTATATTTTCATGACTATGAAAATTGTACATTCACACTGAAGGCATCAAAACTATGAATTTACACATGTGGAATTATATACTTAACAAAAAAGTGTGAAACAACTGAAAATATGTCTTATATTCTAGGTTCTTAAAAGTAGCCACCTTTTGCTTTGATGACTGATTTGCACACTCTTGGCATTCTCTTGATGAGCTTCAAGGGGTAGTCACCAGAAATGGTTTTCACTTCACAGGTGTGCCCTGTCAGGTTTAATAAGTGGGATTTCTTGCCTTATAAATGGAGTTGGGACCACCAGTTGTGTTGTGCAGAAGTCTGGTGGATACACAGCTGATAGTCCTACTGAGCAGACTGTTAGAATTTGTATTATGGCAAGAAAAAAGCAGCTAAGTAAAGAAAAACGAGTGGCCATCATTACTTTAAGAAATGAAGGTCAGTCAGTGTGAAAAATTGGGAAAACTTTGAAAGTGTCCCCAAGTGCAGTAAAAAAAACATCAAGCGCTACATATAAACTGGCTCACATGAGGACCGCCCCAGGAAAGGAAGACCAAGAGTCACCTCTGCTTCTGAGGATAAGTTTATCCGAGTCACCAGCCTCAGAAAACACAGTTTATCAGCAGCTCTGATTAGAGACCAGGTCAATGCCACACAGAGTTCTAGCAGCAGACACATCTCTTCAACAACTGTTAAGAGGAGACTTTGAGCAGCAGGCCTGCATGGTAAAATAGCTGCTAGGAAACCACTGCTAAGGACAGGCAACAAGCAGAAGAGAATTGTTTGGGCTAAAGAACACAAGGAATGGACATTAGACCAGTGGAAATCTGTACTTTGGTCTGATGAGTCCAAATTTGAGATCTTTGGTTCCAACCACCGTGTCTTTGTGCGACGCAGAAAAGGTGAATGGATGGACTCTACATGCCTGGTTCCTACCGTGAAGCATGGAGGAGGAGGTGTGATGGCGCGGGGGTGCTTTGCTGCTGACACTGTTGGGGATTTATTCAAAATTGAAGGCATACTGAACCAGCATGGCTACCACAGCATCTTGCAGCGGCATGCTATTCCATCCGGTTTGTTTTTAGTTGGACTATCATTTATTTTTCAACAGGACAATGACCCCAAACACACCTCCAGGCTGTGTAAGGGCTATTTGACCAAGAAGGAGAGTGATGGGGTGCTACGCCAGATGACCTGGCCTCTACAGTCACCAGACCTGAACCCAATCGAGATGGTTTGGGGTGAGCTGGACCGCAGAGTGAAGGCAAAAGGGCCAACAAGTGCTAAGCATCTCTGGGAACTCCTTCAAGATTGTTGGAAGACCATTTCCAGGGACTACCTCTTTAAGCCCATCAAGAGAATGCCAAGAGTGTGCAAAGCAGTTATCAAAGCAAAAGTTGGCTACTTTGAAAAACCTAGAATATAAGACATATTTTCAGTTGTTTCACACTTTTTTGTTAAGTATATAATTCCACATGTGTTAATTCATAGTTTTGATGCCTTCAGTGTGAATGTACAATTTTCATAGTCATGAAAATACAGAAAAATCATTAAATGAGAAGGTGTGTCCAAACTTTTGGTCTGTACTGTATATATATATATATATATATATATATATATATATATTTATTTATTTTTTTGTCACTAATTTGAGACCCATAAAATTTTAGTTTTTCCATCAATGTAACTACATGAGGAATTGTTTGTGTGCATGGTGAACTTATATTTTTATAGGGTTAGCAAGTAATGGTAGAAAGAGTACCGTAATTCACAAAAGTGGACACAACTAGCTAGTCATAAACAAAAAGGGGGAGGGGAAGGTATGTGAATTTAAAAAATAACTTTTATTAAGTACGGTACCCATTAAAAACAGTCAGTAAGAGAATTAATAATATATAATATATAAAAATGTATTAAACGGCTTATGAACCACCGTACTTATAACAGAAATCTCAATATAGTAGTGAGGAGAGGCAGTACAATTTTATGCAGATTGACATAATAGCCAATGTTCTTTTAATAAATTTGGCTGTAAAACTAAGTTAGAGGGATAGCCTGTGGGTAAATTAATATACTGCTAATCTGAGCAGTGAGAGTGCTTACACTATCAGCTAAGAGAAAAATTAATAAAACAACTAATTTGAGTAAAAGGGAATCTTAATGTCATGTTCTCCATTAGTTACAAACTGGAAGAACTATGACAGGCACTATGTGCATAATTAATGTGCGAGTGACATGGCTGTGCTATGAAACGCGCACAGCAATACAGGTATGTTGTTATTAACGCAAGTCACAGAGCACGGGGCTAAGGTGATCTATGTCCACTGTCTACACTGTCACTGAGGTAAAATAACTGTATGAAGCACACCATCCTGGAGCAGAGTTCCCCTTAAAATTCAGTGGAGATGCTGCACTCAAGCACAGTCTAACACTTGACATAACCACACACAGTATTATTAGGAGATACACGCTGAGAATACTCTGACAAATGCTGTGCAAGCGGCGTCCATCATATCAGCAGTAGTGGGACCACCGCAGCTATAGAATGAAGCGCACACAATGATACAAATATGCTGTTATACAATGAAGCGCACACAGTGATACAAATATGATGTTGTAAGTGCAAGCTATGGAGCACAGGGCTAAGGATTAGTGATAAGCAAGCACTAAAATTCTCAGCTGTTCATTGCTCGGGTTGAGCAAATTGAAATGCTTGGGTGCTTGACCCGATCAACAAGCCCAATGTAAGTCTATGGGAAACTCAAGCATTTTCCCGATGTCCCCCCCTCCCGAAGGTCTGCAGGAGGCCTAAAAATTGCCCTAATTGATGGGAACAGTGCTCAAATGGCATGGGAACAGCATGGGGAAGACCCCTGAAAGCATCGTTGACTCCCAGGTCACTGCTGTGAACAATGTTGTCAGAGTATTACGCCACTTTTACTGGCTCACAATAAAACATACAAAAATGAAACCAAAGTGGATTTTCCTGAGAAAAATGTTAAGGAACATCCTTTCCAGGGTAATGACTTGTACAGTGGGTATGGAAAGTATTCAGACCCCTTTAAATTTTTCACTCTTTGTTTCATTGCAACCATTTGGTAAGTTGTAAAATGTTCATTTTTTTCTCATTAAAGTACACTCTGCACCCCATCTCAACTGAAAAAAAACAGAAATGTAGAAACTTTTGCAAATTTATTAAAAAAGAAAAACTGAAATATCACATGGTCATAAGTATTCAAACCCTTTGCTCAGTATTGAATAGAAGCATCCTTTTGAGCGAGTACATCCATGAGTCTTCTTGGGAATGATGCAACAAGTTTTTCACTCCTGGATTTGGGGATCCTCTGCCATTATTCCTTGCAGATCCTCTCCTGTTCTGTCAGGTTGGATGGTGAACGTTGGTGGACAGCCATTTTCAGGTCTCTCCAGAGATGCTCAATTGGATTTAGGTCAGGGCTCTGGCAGGGCAAGTCAAGAATGTTTCGTTCAATTGCAACCAGTTGTCCTCTCCCTGCAGCTGAAAAACACCCCCATAGCATGATGATGCCACCACCATTTTTCACTGTTGGGATTGTATTGGGCAGGTGATGAGCAGTGCCTGGTTTTCTCCACACATACCGCTTAGAATTAGCACCAAAAAGTTCTATCTTCATCATCCTTGGGCAGTTCCTTTGAGCTCATGATTCTCATTTGGTCTGATATGCACTGTGAGCTGTGAGGTCTTATATAGAGGTGTCTCATACAGGTGTGTGCCTTTCCAAATCAAGTCCTATCAGTTTAATTAAACACAGCTGGACTCCAATGAAGGAGTAGAACCATCTCAAGGAGGATCACAAGGAAATGGATAGCATGTGACTTAAATATGAATGTCTGAGCAAAGGGTCTGAATACTTATGACCATATGATATTTCAGTTTTTCTTTTATAATAAATTTGCAAAAATTTTTACATTTCTGTTTTTTTTTCAGTCAAGATGGGGTGCAGAGTGTACTTTAATGAGAAAAAAAAGAACTTTTTAGAATTTACCAAATGGGTGCAATGATTCAAAGAGTGGAAAATTTAAAGGGGTCTGAATACTTTCCGTACCCACTCAATATAAGGCAAAATAAATAACCAAAAACAAAAATCCTCCTCTACACCTTTGGCTATGTTCACACTTAGCGTTTTTGATGCGTTATTGCACTTTTGCATTGCTTTCAACTGTGAAAAATACATTCACCGGTAAATGTCATTTTAACATTTTACTACCTTATCTGCCCATGTGGTGTGTGATATATGATCAGACACATTTTTATAGGGCCATCAGATGGCACTTACTATTTTTAAAGGGCCATCAGCTGGCTATGCTTTGTTGTTCCCATTATTAATGAGCGGGTCTCCTATACTGTTATAGCGCATGCAGTGACATCAAGGTCTGTCCAAAATTTGGAAAAACCCCAATACACCTTTGAAGACACATAGAGGACCTGATTTAAAAAATAATTTCCCATTATTAAGGAGCTGGTCTCCTATAAGTGTTATAGTTATAGTGTTATACAGTAACTCTAAGGTCTGTCCAAATTTTGGAAAAAACCCAATACAGCTTAGAAGACCAATTTGGAGACACATAGAGGAGAACCTCAGTTAAAAATTCCTATTATAAAAAAGAGTTTCTGCTATACAGTTATTGCGTATTCAGTGTCTGCAATGGCTGCCTAAATTTTGGGAAAACCCCAATATCAATTTTAAGGCACATAGAGGAGGGCCTCAGTTAAAAAAATGTTCCCAATATAAAGGAGCGGTACTGCTATACAGTTATTGCGTATATCATGACTGCAACAGCTGCCTAAATTTTGGAAAGACCCCAATACAAATTTGAAGACACACAGAGGAGGCCCACAGTTAAAAAAATGTTCCCAATATAAAGGAGTAGTTCTTCCATACAGTTATTCCGTGTACACTGACTGCAAAGGCTGCCTAAATTTTGGAAAAACCCCAATAGAAATTTAAAGACACATAGAGGAGGGACTCTGTTAAAAAAAAATGCTCCCATTATAAAGGAGCGGTTCTGCTATACAGTTATTGCGTATGCAGTGACTGCAACGGCTGCCTAAATTTTGGAAAAACTGCAATACCAATTTGAAGACACACAGAGTAGGGCCTCAATAAAAAAAATATTTCCATTATTAAGGCGCCGTTCTGCTATACAGTTATTGCGTATGCAGTGACTGCAACAGCAGCCTAAATTTTGGAAAACCTCAATACCAATTTGAAGATACATAGAGGTGAGCCTCAGTTAAAAAAATGTTCTTATTATAAAGGAGTGGTTCTGCTATACAGTTATTCCATATGCAGAGAGTGCAACGTCTGCCTAAATTTTGAAAAAAAAACAATACGAAGTTCTTGAGGGAAGATATGCATCTCCGAGGTTGGTAGCTTCGGTGATGTAAAACCGGGAAACCATGGTCCTGTACGTATAGAGCTGAGAGGATTAATAGGGCATATCAGGGCCGGTTTTTATGAGCAGTCATAAGAGATGGATATCGTGTTAGTCTCCAATTTATTTAGAAAAAAAGTGTCTCATTCATTGTCTGTGGCTGGAGGTGTGGAGATGTGCTAAAGGAAATTGACTGTGAGCGGGCGAACCCGTAGTACTGCATGGACAGTTTATTTGCAGTTTTTGTTACTCTGTGCCGGACAAGGCTGTGATTTGTTTACTTTTAAGTGCAGTTTATGAAGATACAATAAACCTGCCTTGTACATTTTTAAAGAGACTGTTTTCCATGCCTACCTCAAAAGCAGTTGAGTGAACAGCAAACCCTACAATTGGTGCTAGAAGCAAGGGCATGAATCCCAAGGGGCAGTGTGACTGCTACAGGAAACTGTTTATGTCCTAGACGAAGGCCGCCAGCCAGCAAGGGACGTCCGGCAGCATGGAGGAGCTGATAAAGCAACTGGTGCAGGCTAATTTCCAGCAGAATCAACAGCAGCAGCAGGCGCAGCAGCAGCAGCATCAACAGCCGCAGCAGATAGAGCTCCTAGCCGAGGTGATCCATGGCAGAGCAACCGCCCCACCCCCAACTCCAGATGATGACTCTCACATAAGGAAGATGGTAAGAAGAGCCTGGGTGATTACGTCGAGGCATTCCTGACAGTCTTTGAGAGGGTGGCGGAGCGGGAGAAATTGCCTCCAGAGCAGAGGGCGGAGATTCTGGCGCCATATTTAACAGGTGAGCTTCAGAAAGCCTATTATGACTTGGCCTTGCAGGACACAAAAGAGTATGCCAAATTAAAAATGGAGATCTCGGCTCGCTTGGGAGTGACTCTGACTTTCAGGGCACAATGGGTGCACTACTAAGCCTATTGCAGGGACAAACCTCCCCGATCCCAAATGTTCGACCTTCTACACCTGGTACAAAAGTGGTTGCAAACTGAATCTTCCTCCGCAGCACAGATGTTGGAGAGGGTTATCATTGACAGGTTCATACACTCCCTTCCGAGGTCGGTGTAAGTCAGGGTTGCCCAAGAAGATCCCCGTAATGCCGATCACCTGATGGGTTGGATGGAAAGGTACCAGGCGGTAGAGAGTTCCTTGGGGAAGCCAGGGGCCGTAGCATCTCCATACTGGGGTTCCCAAAAGGGGGCAGACACTGAAAAGAGGGGAACTATAGCCACATCTGGGGGGCACCCTAGAGCCCAGGAGGGGTCTGAGTTGCTGCCAAAGGTCCTGTCCAATAACATAGTATGTTGGAGATGTCACACCCCAGGTCACATAGCCACCCATTGTCCCATGACAAACGAGCCAATGGACTGCAGCACAGGATGGCGCTATTCGTACTTTGCATATCCTGCCTTCAGTGCTGTTCCTCAACCAGACAAGGGACCGCAGGCATGCCTCATGTCAGTGAATGGAGTGCAAGTGACTGCTCTGTTAGACTTGGGGAGTTTGGTAACCCTAGTGAGGGCCACAGTTCCTCATCGGCTGGTTCTGGAGAAAAAGGTCTGAGTCTGTTGTATTCATGAGGATGCTAAGGACTACCCTGTGGCCTGAGTGGTCTTAGACACAAACTGTGGCGCATGAGATGGGAGTAGTCAAGGACCTGTTGCACCCTGTTATAATAGGAAGGGACTTTGCCTTGTTTTTGGACTTGTGGGAGAAAGGGAGGAAGCCAGGTTGTCCGGACAACAGCCAGGTTGCTCCTAAAGAAACCTCATCACCGGCCGCCAATGACGGGTTTCCTTTTTGTGTGCTGTTGGGGATGAGGATGAGGAAGCATCCCCGGAGGCCAACATCCCTTAACTCGAAAAAGGGCGTTTGATAATGTCACTATTCTGAATGGTATTGCTCAAGAGCCGGGGGCTGACACCCAATATACATACTTTGCCATAAAAGGCGAGTTACTATATCAGGTCACCAAGTTCAGAGGAGAGGTAATAGAGCAGTTACTAGTGCCAGGGCCATACAGACCCAAGATGTATGGCCCATGCACATGTCTTAGGTGGTCATCTGGGGGTAGAAAAAAAACAAGAAAGGATCCTCCAGAGGTTCTACTGGCCCGGGTGTCACCGAGAGATAGTGAATTATTGTAGGTCCTGTCCCACCTGTCAGCTGACCTCCCAGTAGCTCACTTCCGTAGCCCTTTAGTGGTCTATCATTGAGGTCCCATTCGATCGCATCGCCATGGTTCTAGTGGGAGCCCTGGTCAAGTCTAGCAGACAACATCAGTACATCCTGGTTGTACTGGACTATGCTACACGGTATCCGGAGGCCATACCACTACGAAACTCTTCCTCCAAATGTATAGCCCGGGAGTTGGTCCATATCTTTTCAGGATGGGATTGCCTAAATAGATCCTAAAGGACCAAGGGACTCCGTTTATGTCAAAGGTAATGAGGGAGTTGTGCAAGTTCCTTCAAATCATACAACTCAGGACTCTAGTCTACCACCCACAGACATATGGCTTGGTGGAGAGGTTTAATAAAACCTTGAAGGCCATGTTGAAGAAGGTCGTAGAGAAAGACGGCCGGGACTGGGACTGTCTACTGCCATTCCTTCTATTCACCATCAGAGAAGTCCCACAGGCCTCTACTGGATTCTCCCCTTTCGAGCTATTGTATGGCCGACACTCCCGTGGACTCCTGAACGTGGCAAAGAAGACCTGGGAGACAGAATCTACACCCTACAGGAGTGTAATCGAACATGTGTCCCAGATGCTAGAGAGGATTGCAGAGGTGATCCCCATTGTGAAAGAACACCTCAAATCACAAGAGGTGCAGTCGAGGGTGTACAATAGGTCGGCGAGGGTGAGATACTTCAACCCTGGGGATGGTGGAGAGCAAATTCCTGGCTAAGTGGCAGGGCCCCTATGAAGTAGTGGAAAAGATTGGCGATGTTTGTATCTTCCCTTTTTCCTGAAGTATCTGAACCTGCACCTAACTCCAACTCGTTGTCTCTGTACTTCTGTTTGTGAGTTTTGTGTCCACTCGCTACTTCATTGTAAGTACCTTGTGTGTATCTGGTTCTGCTCTTTCTGTTTCCTTGCCTCTGTATCTAACTCCTGTGTTCCAGCTATCTTCTTGTGTTTTCCAGTCTGTTCCATGTGAACAGAGCCCTGTCCTGTATACCGAATCTGCGGGTTTTGCTTTGCTCTGCTTGTTCACCGCACCTGCGGTTTTGCTCTGCTTCACTTGTTCACCGCATCTGCGGGTTTTGCTCTGCTTTGCGTGTTTACCGCATCTGCGGTTTTGCTCTGCTTTGCTTGTTCACCGCATCTGCGGTTTTGCTCTGCTTTGCTTGTTCACTGCATCTGCGGGTTTTGCTCTGCTTTGCTTGTTCACCGCATATGCGGTTTTGCTCTGCTTTGCTTGTTCACCGCATCTGCTGGTTTTGCTCTGTGCTGTTTGTTCACCGCATCTGCGGTTTTGCTCTCCTTTGCTTGTTCCCCGCATCTGCGAATTTTGCTCTGCTTTGCTTGTTCACCGCATCTGAGGTTTTGCTCTGCTTTGCTTGTTCACCGCATCTGCGGGTTTTGCTCTGCTTTGCTTGTTCACTGCATCTGCGGTTTTGTGCTGCTTTGCTTGATCACCGCATCTGCGGGCTTTGCTTTGCTCTGCCTGTTCACCGCACCTGTGGTTTTGCTCTGCTCTGCTTGTTCACCACATATGCGGGTTTTGCTCTGCTCTGCTTGTTTACTGCACCTGCGGTTTTGCTGTGCTCCGCTTGTTCACCGCACCTGTGGTTTTGCTCTGCTCTGCTTGTTCACCGCATCTGCGGGTTTTGCTCTGCTATGCTTGTTTACCGCACCTGTGGTTTTGCTGTGCTCCGCTTGTTCACCGCATCTGCGGGTTTTGCTTTGCTCTCCTTGTCTACCGCACCTGCGGGTTTTGCTCCGCTCTGCTTGTCTACCGCACCTGCGGCTCTGTTCCTGTATCCCAGTCTGTATTGGTCCCTATCCTGCCTACGTTCCTACCTGCCAGTACCCGCCTGTCTGCATGTCAGCGGTGCCTGCCTGTGCCCACCTGTCTGCATGCCAGCCATGCCTGCCAGTGCCCACCTGTCTGCATACCAGCTGTGCCTGTCAATATCCACCTGTCTGCATACCAGCCGTGCCTGCTAGTACCCACCTGTCAATAGGCCAGTCTAACCTGCCTGTTCCTGCATTCCCCGGTGTGGATCAACAGCTGTGACCGGGATCTGACCTGGAGTAGCACCTGGTTCCTCTGCTCGGTTCCTCCCTGTTTCACGGAGTCGACTGAGCCGCCGTGCGACCTTGGTCGGATCGGGTTGATACTTAGCTATGCCCCTCCAGGCACTCCTCAGTTCATGGTACAGTGGGAACTCTAATCACGCTCACGCCAGTCTGCCCGGCGTGTGCGTAACAGTTTGCTCAGGCCATGGTTCCCATTGAGCCCCACGGCCCTTCGCTCTCAGAGACATTTGAATCCTTGTCTGGCGAATACGTGCACCAAGGAAATTTTTTTTCGCAAGCTGAGGTCCAGGCGATTTACGCACCAGCCCAAATGGAGCTATCAGCACTCGTTCCTGCGGTTCCCCCACAGTACTATGGGGATCCAAAACGAAGCCGTGCATTTGTGGAGCAATGCATGCTGCATTTCAAATTCTATGCTCACTATTTTCCTACCGATCAGGTTAAAGTAGCATTTCTGATGTCCTACCTAGCGGGTGATGCCTTGAAATGGATAACCCCCCTATGGGAAGCATGGAATCCTATCGTCTCTGACCTGCAGGCCTTCCTGGTGGCCTTTCTAATGGTCTTCGATGACCCTAATCCTGAAGCTTCTGCTAAAGCCTACCTTCCCAATATCCTGGAGCAGCCCCGATGGGTGATGTGCGTAGGTAGCCTACCAGTTCTCCAGCCTGAGGAGACTGCTGCCCACACAGAATGCACACAGGATGACAATGCTCCACAGAATACTTCTCTTCCCAACCTCAAGAGGCAGTCCAGACGTGCAAGGCGTAGAGGTAAACAGTCACGCCAGGTTCTGTCCTCCCAAAGACCTCCTGTTTCCCAGCCTGTAGAGGCAGCTATCCGCACAGAATCCATGAAGGATGACTATGTTCGTCAGGCAAAGCAGAGGCCAGAACTCAGTCACAAAATAGGATTGCGGTCCCCCTGTAGTTGTTTGGGACTCCCTGACGGTCTTTGTCCAGCGAAGGTTGGAGAATCCCAAGACATTAGGCCTGTGGGAGAGGCTGCCCTTGACGTTAGTGTTTCCTTTCCACAGATGACCATGACTGTTTCCGTGGCAAGTGAAGGCCTCGGATTAACCGGAAGTTTCGGGATTAAAGCCTTGAAGAGTCGGTGTCTGATTCCCGTAGGACAACTTCTGAAGCCAGTTTGGGCATTGTCAGCGGAAGGACGAGCCCTACTCAGAAACAGTCAAAATATGTCTGTACAAATTAAGCTCCAGATTGGAGCATTACACATGAAGAAGTTCACATTCCAGGTGCTGTCTGGTTTACCCACAGGTCGTCCAGAGCTGAGAGATCTAGTGCCCGCTCAGGTCTGGAGACCCTGTATGGTGTGTCCTGGGGGACTGCTAAGGTACAAGGGGTGTCCAATCCCCATATCTTCAGGACAGTCAGCAGTTTCTTCTTCTTCTTCACCAGATCTGCTAGTCGCTGACTCGCTGTGCGCTGAAGTCTCCAAAGGAAGGGAAGTGGAGGCATTGTCCCCACACAGTCTCGACGATTGTATCAATGATCTGGCTTTAGGCACCACCCCGCCTCGCAGACGTGTCATCTCAGAAATAAGACTGAAGTTGGTCCCTAAGCAAGGATCCCCCATCTCTAACAAATCTGGCAATAAGTCCATTAAGGCTGTAGCTACCTCCAAGTCTCTGCACCCCTCCAACCAGGCGGAGGACCTTCAGTTGCCTCCTGAATCCTCCAGGGTGCTATCTGATTACAAATGGAGAGAGACTTTTCTGCACCCTGTACCTGATACTCCGCCCACTTCATCCAGTAAGCTTGGCAAAGTGTACGTCAAGGCGGTGGTTACCCCCGAGTCTCTGCACCCCTCCAACCAGGCAGAGGATTTCCAGTTGTCTCCTGAATCCCCCGGGGTGCTACCTGATAACAAATGGAGAGAGACTTTTCTGCACCCTGTACCTGGTACTTCACTCACTTCATCCAGTAAGCTTGGCAAAGTGTACGTCAAAGCAGTGGTTAACCCTGAGACTCTGCACCCCTCCAACCGGGTGGAGAACCTCCAGTTGTCCTGTGAATCCTTTGGGGTACTACCCCATATTAACAAGTGAAGAGAGACTTTCCTGTATCCTGGTCCTGGTACTTCACCCACTTCCTCTGTTGCTGAGGATGGCTCGATGGGAGGAAACATTATAGTCACTAAGATGGTGAGACCAGTTTCATTCCCTCTAGTGGACAGAAGAGGTAATCTTCTTGAGGAGAAGGATCAGCCTCCAAATTCTCTGCAGGATATCCTTGCTGGTTTGAAGAAAAGGGGGCGTAAAGGGGGGTACTGTGACATCCCTGGTGGCGTGCTTGCATGGCTTTCCATCTCCCACTATGCAAGACCGCAATCTTACCTTTCAGGCCAGGCTGCACAATTTGCTCCAGTACCTGCTGTTTGTATGTCTCTTGTCTGCTGGCTTAGGGCGTCGGCGCTGTTGCTTCTTGATTCTTAAAACTACAGTGTGCGCAGTTCTAATGTGTCCCCAGCCTATTGCTGTGAGTCACTGGATACTTAATCCCCCTCCACTAAGTAGGAGGGGCCTGAGCAACACTTTCTTAAAGTGTGCTCTGTGCAACTGTGAGTTGCCAGGTCCTGTCCTGACTCTAGTCTGTTTCTGCCACCCTGGGGGCTGAGTACCCAGGACTGCTACCTGTATCTCCGACTTCTAGTCTGTTTCCAGCACCCTGGGGGCTGAGTACCCAGGGCCGCTACCTGTACCTGTGATTTCTAGTCAGTTTCTGCAACCCTGGGGGCTGAGCTCCCAGGCTCGTTCCTGTATCTTGTTCCTGGTTATGATCCTGTCTGAACAGTGTCCTAGTCCGTTACTTGTTTGTCTCGATGTATGTATCTTCCCTTTTTCCTGCAGTATCTGAACCTGCACCTAACTCCAACTCGTTGTCTCTGTACTTCTGTTTGTGAGTTTTGTGTCCACTCGCTACTTCATTGTAAGTACCTTGTGTGTATCTGGTTCTGCTCTTTCTGTTTCCCTGACTCTGTATCTAACTCCTGTGTTCCAGCTATCTTCTTGTGTATTCCAGTCTGTTTCATGTGAACAGAGCCCTGTCCTGTATACCGCATCAGCGGGTTTTGCTTTGCTCTGCTTGTTCACCGCACCTGCGGTTTTGCTCTGCTTCGCTTGTTCACCGCATCTGCGGGTTTTTCTCTGCTTTGCGTGTTTACCATATCTGAAGTTTTGCTCTGCTTCGTTTGTTCACCGCATCTGCGGTTTTGCTCTGTTTTGCTTGTTCACCGCATCTGCGGGTTTTGCTCTGCTTTGCTTGTTCACCGCATCTGCAGTTTTGCTCTGCTTTGCTTGTTCACTGCATCAACGGGTTTTGCTCTGCTCTGCTTGTTCACCGCATCTGCGGTTTTGCTATGCTTTGCTTGTTCACCGCATCTGCGGGTTTTGCTCTGCTTTGCTTGTTTAGCGCATCTGCGGTTTTGCTCTGCTTTGCTTGCTCACCACATCTGCGGGTCTTGCTCTGCTTTGCTTGTTTACCGCATCTGCGGTTTTGCTCTGCTTTGCTTGTTCACCGCATCTGCGGTTTTGTGCTGCTTTGCTTGTTCACCGCATCTGTGGGTTTTGCTTTGCTCTACCTGTTCACCACACCTGCAGTTTTGCTCTGCTCTGCTTGTTCACCACGTCTGCGGTTTTGCTCTGCTCTGCTTGTTTACCGCACCTGCGGTTTTGCTGTGCTCCTCTTGTTCACCGCATCTGCGGGTTTTGCTTTGCTCTGCTTGTCTACCGCACCTGCGGGTGTTGCTCCGCTCTGCTTGTCTACCGCACCTGCGGCTCTGTTCCTGTATCCCAGTCTGTACTGGTCCCTATCCTGCCTACGTTCCTACCTGCCAGTACTCGCCTGTCTGCATGTCAGCGGTGCCTGCCTGTGCCCACCTGTCTGCATGCCAGCCGTGCCTGCCAGTGCCCACCTGTCTGCATACCAGCTGTGCCTGTCAATATCCACCTGTCTGCATATCAGCCGTGCCTGCTAGTACCCACCTGTCAATAGGCCAGTCTAACCTGCCTGTTCCTGCATTCCCCGGTGTGGATCAACAGCTGTGACCGGGGTCTGACCTGGAGTAGCACCTGGTCCCTCTGCTCGGTTCCTCCCTGGTTCATGGAGTCGACTGAGCCGCCGTGTGACCTTGGTCGGATCGGGTTGATGCTTAGTTATGCCCCTCCAGGCACTCCTCAGTTTATGGTACAGTGGGATCACTAATGACGCTCACGCCAGTCTGCCCGGGCGTGTGCGTAACACTGGTCCAGTTCCATAGTCTTGGTGCTGAAACCAGATGGAGAATGGTGGTTCTGCAATGGCTATAGGAAGCTAAGTTTGATTCGTAATCAATTCCCAGGGTAGATGCACTAATTGAAAGGCTAGGGCGGGTCAGGTACATTACCACCCTTGACCTTACAAAAGGGTTTTGGCAAATTCCTATGTCCCAAGAGGCCAAGGAGAAGACGGCCTTTTCAACGCCAGATGGGTGTTTCCAATACACCAGGATGGCGTTTGGGTTGCAAGGAGATCTAGCTACCTTCCAGAGAGCCATGGACCGGATCCTAGCTCCCCACAAGAAGTATGCAGCGATCTACCTGGATGATATTGTGATCTACAGCCAGGATTGGGGAAGCCATCTGAGAAAAGTCTAGGCAATATTCGATGCTTTACGGAAGGCGGGGTTTTCCATCAACTTGAAGAAATGTGCCATGGGCATGGAGGAAGCCTAATATTTGGGCTATGCCATAGGCAGAGGAGTGATAAAGCCCCAAATAAATAAAATTGACCAGGGTTGGCCACAACCTCTCTCAGAAAAGCAGGTCAGAGCATTCCTTGGCATCATTGGCTACTACCACCGGTTCATCCCTAACTTCGCCATGATAGCTGCTTCTTTGACAGACCTCCTTAAAGGGATAAAGTGGGCTATGGGTAAGTGGTCTCCAGAAGCTGAGATGGCTTTCCAGGAACTTAAGCAGGCCCTGTGTAAGCAGCCAGTACTGGTGGCACCAGATTTCTCTAAAGAGTTTGTGGTCCAAACGGATATGTCAGATACCGGGCTGGGTGCTGTCCTATCACAAGAGATGAAAGGGGAAGAGCACCCCATAATGTATTTAAGCCGGAAGCTGACATCTTGTGAGAAGAGTTAGTCCAGAGTGGAGAAGGAATGTTTGGCCATCAAGTGGGTGTTGGACACTCTAAGATACTACTTCTTAGACAGGAAGTTCAGGCTGGTATCAGACAATGCCCCACTAAAGTGGATGAGTGAGAAGAAGGGGAACAATGCCCGAATGACCAGGTGGTGCCTAGCTCTTCAGGGTTTTAGTTTCCATGTAGAGCATAAGCCTGGGAAACTTCATGGCAATGCTGACGCGTTGTCGAGGGTCCACTGCTTGTTAGTGGAAGGTGCCAAGCACTCCGGCTTTGGGCAGAGGGAGGGTATGTAAGATGGCCGCTGGACAGGTCCTTGAGGGGAGGTATGTATCACTGAGGTTGGTAACCGGGAAAGCATGCACGAGCACGTATAGTGCTGAGAGGGTTAATAGGGCGGATCAGGGCCGGTTTTTACGAGCAGTTATAAGAGATGGGTGAGAATGGCTGCTCACATATCCCCACTAGTGATGAGTGAGCACTAAAATGCTCGGGTACTCGTTGGTCGAGTTGAGCAAATTGGAATGCTCAAGTGCTCAAGTGCTCGACCCTAGCAACAAGCCCAATGTAAGTCTATGGGAAAGTCTAGCATTTTTCCGGCGGCTCCCCCCGGAGGCCTACAAAATGCTGAAATCGATGGGAACAGTGCTGAAAAGACATGGGAACAGCATGGGGAAGATTCCTGGAAGCATCTCTGACTCCCAGGTCACTGCTGTGAACAATGTTGTCAGAGTATTATGCCACTTTTACGAATGTACAATAAAACATACAAAAACGAAACCAAAATGGATTTTCCTGGGAAAAATGTTAAGGAACATCCTTTCCAGGGTAATGACTTGTATATGAGGTAAATAACAAAAAACAAAAATGCTCCTCCACACCTTGGGCTATGTTCACACACAGCGTTTTTGATGCGTTTTTGCACTTTTGCATTACTTTCAAAGGTGAAAAATACATCACCGGTAAATGTCATTTTAACATTTTACTACCTTATCTGGCCATGTGGTGTGTGAGACATGATCAGACACATCCAAACAGTGCTGAAAAGACATGGGAACAGCATGAGGAAGATCCCTGGAAGCATCTCTGACTCCCAGGTCACTGCCTAAAACTGTGGTCATCAGATGTGATCCTATATTACTGCAGTAATAATACAGACATTTTTGGCAACGTGACAAATCTTAAACTCCATTTAAAATGGGCAAGATGTGTGGCAAGGGACGGGGACATGGATGTTATGGTGATGGTGATAGTGCACGCAGAGACTGAGGCCGTGGGCGAGATGAAACTGTGCCTGCTGAGGGAGCACAACAAACACCCAAATCATGTCGAACTACCTTCCTGTCCCAATTTGTAGGGGGCCGTGGAACACCACTATTGAAGCCAGTGTGAAAAGGTTGTTGGTTGGATAGCAGATAATGTTTCCAGTCAGTTTGCCACCACCACCACCCTGTCTTCCACATGGTCCAGTCTCAGTACCTGTAGTCTGAACCACATTATTATTATTACTTTAGCGCCATTCATTCCATGGTGCTTTACATGTGAAAAAGGGGTATACATCACAAAAACAATTACAATAAACTTGAACAAAAATGTGACAACGACAGGTACAGAAGAGGAGAGGAACACTGCCCGCAAGGGCTCACAATCTACAAGGGATGGGTGAGGATACAGTAGGTGAGGATAGAGCTGGTCATGCAGCGGTATGGTGGAGCGAGGGTTACTGCAGGTTGTATGCTTGTCGGAAGAGGTGGGTCTTCAGGCGCCTTTTGAAGGTTTCAACAGTAGGCAAGAGTCAGAAATGTTGGGGTAGAGAGTTCCAGAGTAGGGGGGATGCACGAGAGAAACCTGCAATTGTGGGAAGAGGAGATAAGAGAGGAATAGAGAAGGAGATCTTGCGAGGATCGGCGTTTGCGTGCAGGTAAGTACCAGAGACTAGGTCACAGATGTATGGAGCAGACAGGTTGTGGATGACTTTGCATGAAAAGGTTAGGGTTTTGAACTGGAGTCTCTGGGCAATGGGGAGCCAGTGAAGGGATTGACAGAGAAAAGAGGCCAGGGAATAGCGAGGGGACAGGTGGATTAGTTGGGCAATAGAGTTTAGGATAGATTGGAGGAATGCAAGAGTGTTAGAAGGGAGGCCACAGAGCAGGAGATTGCAGTCGTCGAGACGGTAGATGATGAGGGCGTGCACTAGTGTTTTTGTAGATCTGTGGTTGAGTAATGTGCAGGTCTGGGAGATTTTTTTTTACTTGGAATCGACATCTTACCCTGATCCTCCTTCCTCCCCCCATTTTGAGTGCCATGAGACAACTGATCCCACACTTGGACACTCCGAAGAGCCGTTTTGCTCATCTTTCCTTTTATAGATTCTAGCCTATTGCTCAGTCCACTTGGAAGTAGAAAGAGCTTGGATATGTGGCTTGAAGGAGAGGTTAGAGTCCAGGGTTGCACCAAGAGCTGTTCACTTTTCCATTGATAGATTCGGCCTCTCGCCCAGCCAGCTTCAAGCAGGGCAACAGAAAATCGCATGTAGCGATTTGAGAAGCCATGGTCACCCAAAGGTGACAGTGGGAAACTGCAATTACTGTCACAAGAGGTGGATAATGATGAGACACAATGAACATAAAGTCAGAAGGAGGACCAGGGTGCGGAAATAGAAGAGGAAGCTGTGAACGATGAAGTCACTGACCCAACCTGGCAAGGGGGACATGCAGAGCGAGGACATCAGCACACAGGGGGAGGGAGGCATAGCACCACAACAGGCAGGAACAAGCAGTGTGGTGGCCACAGATACAAGACGGGCAGCCATTCCCCTGAACACCAACACGACGGAAGTTGCCAGTACAACTGTTATGTCTTCCCCAGTCTGGTTCTTTATTAAAGACTGTTTAGATAACCCCAAAAAGGCCATTTGCAACATCTGCCAGGCCAGCATCAGCAAGATCACTAAAACTACCAGCCTGACCACCACCAGCCTGCTCAGGCACATGACAGCAAAGCACCCGACTAGTTTTGTCAAAAGCAAAGGTCCAGAAACAGTGTCTGCGGATGACACCACTGCCTCTTCCGCTGTTGTGCATGCACACCAATCACCTGTCCATGGCGCATGGAAAGATGCCTCCCACCCTGCACCTGTCGTTGCAGACTTGCAATCATCACCATCCACGTCCTTGTCCCAGCGCAGCTTTCAGTTGTCCCTACCTCAGTCCTTGGAATGCAAGCCCAAGTATGCAGCCAGCCATCCACCCACCCACAGGCTGCAATACTAAACTGCCATATTTCTGGACTGCCTGCACTTGTAATGTTGCCTTTTAGGCTTGTGGAGGCTGAAGTTTTCCACAACCTCATGGTGGCGGCCGGGCTAAATACTCGGTCCGCAGCCACCACTATTTCTCCCGCTGTTGTCCCCGCCTTACACAAGCACGGGTCCCAGAACATTACCCGTGCCCTCCCCTGTGCACTTAGTGGGAAGGACCGCCTAACCACAAACACGTGGACAAGTGAATGTGGCCAGGGACGGTATATCTCACTGACGCATTTCACTGGGGTAATATTGTGAAAAAGGGACCCAGTATGTCCCTGGGATGGAATACATCCTCTTGAATTAGAGGATTGCGGGTCCTGGGTCAATCAGGGTTGGCCCCACATTCTACAGATCCTGCACCACCTCCTCCTCCTCTTTAGCCTCCATCTCCATCACTTGATTCATTTTTTTCAGGAGATATTCCAGATTATGTACTTAAACTTCATGTGTGCCAATAACAATAAGCAGGACTGTATGCTTAGGTGACAAACACACACCATTGCAGAGTTGTTGAAAGCTGTATCAGAGAACCTGGTGGCAGCTCTGAAGCTAGGCAAGCTCGTACACATACCATGCCTGGCCCATGTGCTCAATTTAGTGGTTCAGCGGTTTCTCAAAACCTACCCTGATCTGCCAGAGCAGCTTGTGAAAGTATGCCGCTTGTGTGCCCATTTCAGAAAGTCAGCTACAGCTTCTGTCCCTTGGCAGGGCTTCAGCAGCATTTGCAGCTTCCAGCTCACCGACTGGTGTGCAATGTGACTACGCATTGGAAATCAACATTGCAGATGTTGGAATGATTTTGAGCAGCAGAGAGCAGTTGTTGAGTACCAGCTTCAACACCCCCTATCGGCATTCAGGTCAGCCTCCGCACATAAAAGCTGATAAGTGGGCATGGATGTCTGACATCTGTGCCGTCCTCCAAGATGGTGAGTGGCGATGATGCCATAATTAGTGTCACCATCCCACTTTTCTGTCTTCTGAAACACTCACTGCTCACAATTAAAGAGGAGGCATTGCAGTTAGAGCAAGGAACTATACAGGGTGCTACTCAGCCAAGCCCCATCTCATCTCAATGCGGATTGGGGGATAATGAGGAGGAGGAGGAAGAGACATGGACAGGAGCTAGTTTCACACGCTATAGACTGTACTACCTGCACAACTGTCATACCGTCTGTTCAGCGTGGATGGCCAGAGGACAGAGAGGAGGAGGAGAGCATGGTCAGTCATCCTCTTGGTGAGAACAGGGAAGTCTTGGCTGTTGGCGGTCTGGCATGACTTTATGTCCCACTGCCTTTACCATAACCATCACGTTGTAGGGATTTTGGGCATTACAGAAAACTGGCACGGCACAAGAGAAGTCTTGGAGACGGAGGTGTGAGGTTCTGATTAAGGAGGATGTCAGTCTTAGATCAGTTGCAGAACGGAGTGCACGGGAGGGGTGATACACAGAAATGAGGGAAGAGATATAGGGCAGTGCAGAACTGTGGACAGATTGGTGGGTGAGAAAGATGAGTTTGTATTGTATTCTGTAGTTATTGTTTAATGTAACCAGTGCAATGACTGGCACAGGGAAAGCGGCTTGATAGAAATACGACCCTGCCTGCTGCATTCAGAAGGGATTGGAGAGGAGACAGTTTGTTAAGAGGGAGACTGATTAGAAGAGAGTTGCATTCGTGAATAAGAGCAACCGTAAGAGTTTTTGCAGTATCAAAGGTGAGAAAAAGTCGAATTCTGGAGATGTTTTTAAGGTGCATGTGACATGAGCAAGTGAGTGATTTTCCACGTTGAATAATAGAAAGTTGTGTGTCAAATATGAATCCAAGACAGCAGGCATGTCGAGTGGGAGTTATGGTGGCACCACCTAAAGGAAATTGCAAAGTTAGGTATAGGTAGGTTAGTAAAAGTTAGATATAGGTAGGTTAGTAAAAGTCCTGTAAAGGAAAGGTAGGTTAGTAAAAGTCAGATATAGGTAGGTTAGTAAAAGTCAGGTATAGGTAGCGTAGAATCTGCTGAGTTTTGGGGTGCCAGTTAATATTAATTAGCAAGAGTTTCTGGATCTTTAAAAGGGGATTTATTACAAATAGGATATTTACAATAACATAAGGGAAACCTAACTAAGGGACAAGAGAACAATGTAAGGGAAAAGGTAAAAGGAGAGGGTGGTAGAAGATGGGAAGTGGGAAGAAGAAGAATGCCTAACTAGCTTGATGTGCTACCTTTATATCAGTCACACAGTCAGACATCAAGAATGAAAGAATTGTGCGGTGTTAGGGAAGTGCTAGAACAACTAGACAGGGAATTAAGGTTAAGTCAGTAGGATATTTATTATGCGCCACACAAAAATGTTTAGAAATGCAGTAGAAGGAAACCACTACGAATGTTAGACCTATGCTTATTCATCCGTGCATGCATGGCCTGTATCGTACGGCCCACGTATTGTAGGCCGCACGTACATTCAAGAAGATATACCACGAAGGTATATATAGGTCTAACATTCGTAGTGGTTTCTTTCTACATAGCATTTCTAAACATTTTTCTGTGGCGCATAATAAGGATCCTACTGACTTAAGGCTTAAAATTATTGATCAGATTGCTGAAACCACGACGGACCGCTTGGGTCATTTAATTAATCGTGAGAGTTATTGGATTTTTAGATTGGGCACTCTGTCCCCGAGGGCCTTAATTTAACGATTGAGAATACGATTCATTAGCCCTAGTTCTCTCTTGGTTCTTATTCACACATTACTAGTTTTTATTCATTTTATATTTTATTTATAATCCCTGCTTTTAGTACATCATGACATAATTGGGTATATTGTGGCATCTTTTATCCTCTTTTTTAATCTTTTGATCTAATGTAGTTTTTATGTTTATATTCATATTTATACGATATTCATTTCCTTTTTTTTTTATTTACTTCCTATTTTGTATTTCCTGTGTTGTCGTAATTGTTAGTGTCTTTTGATTGGTGCACCTGCCCTATATAATGGTTGATCTTTCATTTGCTCTCTAATCTATCTGAAGAAGATAGCTTCTGCTATCGAAACGCGTCGTGGCGTTAGAGAAGCGTGTTAAACAATAAAAGGTTTGTGTGTTATAACCTTAATCCCCTGTCTAGTTGTTCTTTCACTTCCCAAACACCGCACAATTCTTTCCTTCTTGATTGCCAATCTCCCTTGTGGAGAGCGGTGGAAGCTGCTCTGTTTGCAACTAGCTTACCACAGGATTCACTGACTGAGGACCAATAACTCAAAATATATTATAACCACCAACATACACAAAAATCACTGACTGAGGTGGAATAGCAATAATTAAAAAATGATACTTTATTATAGATATTAAAATATGATGAACAAAACCACCGTACTAAATGCAGTCTATCCTGTATGTCCCCTCTTTTATCACACGGGTCATACTCAGGATATTAATATTCCCTAAAACCAATCACCCAATGAGTAATAACTGATGTCTAGACTACTCTCAATATATCTCTATCCTAAATTGCCAACCCTTAGATGAATATATTATTTCCACAGGGGCGGTACTTCCACCAGCTCAGGGGTACTGCAATGGGGAGCCCCTGTGCCTCTACTTATGCTAATGTATTCCTGGGCTGGTGGGAGGAAACCCTGGTCTTCAATGACATCAACGAGGAATGGACGTCTAAAGTATCCTTATGGGTATGGTTTATAGACGACATCCTCGTTTTGTGGACGGGAACTATTGACCAATTTGACAGGTTTGTTTCAGTTCTTAACACAAACAGTGTGGGCTTGAGACTTACCTCCGCTATCCATGAACGACAAATTTCTTTTTTGGATGTCTCTATCAGTATTGACCATAGTGGCCGCCTAGTGACAAACCTATCAACAGAACAAAAGGCACCACACCACAGGAGACACAATTGACTTCCCATCTCACAGGTTTTATGACTCCACAGTACATGGTCAATCTCTTTGATGTAGTCCCTTGATGAACTTTAGTGCTACACAAAGTTTGTGGATCAAATTGTGAGTTCAGTCATTCATATTATACGTACTATAGATATTGTCCATGTTGGGTTCCAACATACGCCCCTTTGTGTCTGAATGACACGCAAACTTATGGCCAGGGCATGATAAAATAGCGCTCTGCTCCAGGATCATCATCCATTTACTCCATATGTAACTGCGTCAGGGCACCATCAATGCGAGATAACTAACAGACAAGGCATAAAAATAGCTGGACCCACAACATTCACTCTCATTAACACCTATCTAGATGCATTTTTTACTTCACCAATTATACAATTTGTGACAGATGTACAGGAACACAAATATAAATAAGGTATAGAACAATAATAAAAAATATATATAGCAATATATCAAAATGTCTACATGTAAAATGTTCATCCAATGAACACATCAACATCTATACCTTTTAAAATTAAATTGGTGCTTTAAGGTAGTTTCAAGCACTCCAAATTTACAATATATTCAAGAAATAATGGTCATGATATTTACTAGTCATACTTTTAGATAATCCCCTACTCCTTTGAGTATATCTAATAAATTCAGATTACGAATAGTTCACAAATATCACATACAATTTGCAGCGCTGCACACGGTACCAGTAGATAACGTGTCCAATGCCCTATTACAAGCATCTTCTTATTGTTTATTAGAATATACGGAGATCACACTGGCTGATATAAATATTTGATGCTCTATTGCAAAATATTAGCAAGTGTCTATACTCTCCTATAATGGCCACACTCTGTTGAAGGTCCTTTCATCTTGTATATTTTTCATTTAGATTGTAATATATGGTCTTTTCACAAATTTTCAGATACAGGTCAATTCATGTCAAGAAATCTCAAGAAAATGTTCCATAAAGGTAGTCCTTTCATCTTGTATATTTTTCATTTAGATTGTAATATATGGTCTTTTCACAAATTTTCAGATACAGGTCAATTCATGTCAAGAAATCTCAAGAAAATGTTCCATAAAGGTAGTTTATCAATCCAATTGCCATCAAATCATCGCTCATCCAGGATTCAAATTTGATCAATTAGAGTATGCTCCATCACAGATCCTGGAAATAAAGAACAAGAGCAGTGTCAGATTCTTAGCAGTTGTAATCTACATATGGTTTCTTTAGAAGACAAAATATTAACTTGAGCATCTGACTTTATTTACAAGTAAAGCACTTGTAGTCAGCAAAAATAACTTGAAGAGGAGAAAAAAAAAATAACAATAAAAAATGTAAACTCCCTAGCTATATATATTGCATGGTAATTCTTACCCTTACGCCCCTTTGGTACTAAGACATTGTATCAAACAAAAACAAAATATTGAACGTGAGGTAAGAAAAAAAAAAATATATATATATATATAAAACTCCGAATGCAGTTGTTAAAAAAAAATATATATATATATATATATATAGAGAGAGAGAGAGAGAGAGAGAGAAAGAGAGAGAGAGCGTACAGACCAAAAGTTTGGACACACCTGATCATTTAAAGATTTTTCTGTATTTTCATGACTATGAAAATTGTACATTCACACTGAAGGTATCAAAACTATGAATTAACACATGTGGAATTATATGCTTAACAAAAAAGTGTGAAACAACTGAAAATATGTCTTATATATTAGGTTCTTCAAAGTAGCCACCTTTTGCTTTGATGACTGCTTTGCACACTCTTGGCATTCTCTTGATGAGCTTCAAGAGGTAGTCACCGGAAATGGTCTTCCAACAATCTTGAAGGAGTTCCCAGAGATGCTTAGCACTTGTTGGCCCATTTGCCTTCAGTCTGCGGTCCAGCTCACCCCGAACAATCTCGATTGGGTTCAGGTCTGGTGTCTGTGGAGGCCAGGTCATCTGGCGTAGCACCCCATCACTCTCCTTCTTGGTCAAATAGCCCTTACACAGCCTGGAGGTGTGTTTGGGGTGGTTGTTCTGTTGAAAAATAAATGATGGTCCAACTAAACGCAAACCGGATGGAATAGCATGCCGCTGCAAGATGCTGTGGTAGCCATGCTGGTTCAGTATGCCTTCAATTTTGAATAAATCCCCATCGGTGTCACCAGCAAAGCACCACCACACCATCACACCTCCTCCTCCATGCTTCACGGTGGGAACCAGGCATGTAGAGTCCATCCGTTCACCTTTTCTGCGTCGCACAAAGACATGGTGGTTGGAACACAAGATCTCAAATTTGGACTCATCAGACCAAAGCACAGATTTCCACTGGTCTAATGTCCATTCCCTATGTTCTTTAGCCCAAACAAGTCTCTTCTGCTTGTTGCCTGTCCTTAGCAGTGGTTTCCTAGCAGCTATTTTACCATGAAGGCCTGCTGCACAAAGTCTCCTCTTAACAGTTGTTGTAGAGATGTGTCTGCTGCTATAACTCTGTGTGGCATTGACCTGGTCTCTAATCTGAGCTGCTGTTAACCTGCGATTTCTGAGGCTGGTGACTCGGATAAACTTATCCTCAGAAGCAGAGGTGACTATTGGTCTTCCTTTCCTGGGGCGGTCCTCATGTGAGCCAGTTTCTTTGTAGCGCTTGATGGTTTTTGCAACTGCACTTGGGGACACTTTCAAAGTTTTCTCAATTTTTCGGACTGGCTGACCTTCATTTCTTAAAGTAATGATGGCAACTCATTTTTCTTTGCTTAGCTGCTTTTTTCTTGCCATAATGCAAATTCTAACAGTCTATTCAGTATGACTATCAGCTGTGTATCCACCTGACTTCTGCACAACACAACTGATGGTCCCAACCCCATTTATAAGGCAAGAAATCCCACTTATTAAACTTGACAGGTCACACCTGTGAAGTGAAAACCATTTTGGGTGACTACCTCTTGAAGCTCATCAAGAGAATTCCAAGAGTGTGCAAAGCAGTCATCAAAGCAAAAGGTGGCTACTTTGAAGAACCTAGAATTAGAGATGAGTGGTGTTCGAATCGAACTGTTCGCCAATTTCAAATTCAAGCTGTTTTGGGCGGTGTTCGAGCCGTTCGACGAACCCGAACGATTTGAAAAAAATTCGGCTGTTCGAGGTTATGTTCGATAACTGTTCGTGCACCAAAATCGTAACTGGATTTTTTCACAGTAATGCTGATAATCAATGTTAGTACACAGTTTGAGTAGTTTGAGTTTACAGCGGTTCGGGGGGAGGGGCATGGGATGGATCTCTGCAGAAATAATGAAGATCTCCATTTTTTTTTCTCTTTCCCGCATTTACAGTGGGGAGGAGCAGTCTGTCAGCCTATCACACACGGAGCGAAGTGCTTTTTTTCACACAAACAAGGGAATGTGTCATTGGCTGTGTATGTCACATGTCCTTGCCCTATAAGACCCAGCCATTTTCCCCGACGCCACCATTTTCTCACTGCAGCAGCTGAGTGTTAGACGGCACAGCTGCTGCTGTTAGCGCTATATTGTGTAATTGAATTGCAAGCGAATTTTCTCTTAAATAGACAGAAAGGTTTAGCGAGTAGGGACTAGTTTGTAATTGTAGCCCTTATGAGGGCTAGATTACAGCAGTTCCTATCACTTTTTGCCAGGCAGGTCTGTTTTAGTGCTGTACAAGTGTTTTTCACAGCATTTGGCTAAATCTAGCTAAGCAAATCCTTTTGGGCCTCTTGCAGTGTGTGTTAGTCAGTGGAGTATCGTATCTGTGTTGCAAGCTTCACCACCTGTGTATGTAATACAAATTTTTTACTGCACCTAGCCAAGTAAAACCTTTTGGGCATAGTAGCAGTGTGTGGTACTCATTGTATTAGGCCATCTATACCAAGCTCCACCAGCTTTGAAATTAATAATAATTTTTAGCTGCATCTAGCATGGAATATAATTTTGGGCATAGTAGCAGTGTGTGGTACTCATTGTATTAGGCCATCTATACCAAGCTCCACCAGCTTTTAAATTAATAATAATTTTTAGCTGCATCTAGCACGGAATATAATTTTGGGCATAGTAGCAGTGTGTGGTACTCATTGCATTATGCCATCTATACCAAGCTCCACCAGCTTTGAAATTAATAATAATTTTGAGCTGCATCTAGCCCGGAAAATAATTTTGGGCTTAGTAGCAGTGTGTGGTACTCATTGTATTAGGCCATCTATACCAAGCTCCACCAGCTTTGAAATTAATAATAATTTTTAGCTGCATCTAGCCCGGAAAATAATTTTGGGCTTAGTAGCAGTGTGTGGTACTCATTGTATTAGGCCATCTACACCAAGCTCCACCAGCTTTGAAATGAATAATAATTTTTAGCTGCATCTAGCCCGGAAAATAATTTTGGTCTTAGTAGCAGTGTGTGGTACTTATTGTAGTAGGCCATCTATACCAAGCTCCACCAGCTTTGAAATTAATAATAATTTTTAGCTGCATCTAGCCCGGAAAATTATTTTGGGCTTAGTAGCAGTGTGTGGTACTCATTGTATTAGGCCATCTATACCAAGCTCCACCAGATTTGAAATTAATAATAATTTTTAGCTGCGTCTAGCCTGGAAAATAATTTTGGGCTTAGTAGCAGGGTGTGGTACTCATTGTATTAGGCCATCTATACCAAGCTCCACCAGCTTTGAAATGAATAATAATTTTTAGCAGCATCTAGCCCGGAAAATAATTTTGGGCTTAGTAGCAGTGTGTGGTACTCATTGTATTGGCCATCTACACCAAGCTCCACCAGCTTTGAAATGAATAATAATTTTTAGCTGCATCTAGCCCGGAAAATAATTTTGGGCTTAGTAGCAGTGTGTGGTACTCATTTTATTAGGCCATCTATACCAAGCTCCACCAGCTTTGAAATTAATAATAATTTTTAGCTGCGTCTAGCTCGGAAAATAATTTTGGGCTTAGTAGCAGTGTGTGGTACTCATTGTATTAGGCCATCTATACCAAGCTCCACCAGCTTTGAAATTAATTTTAATTTTTAGCTGCATCTAGCCCGGAAAATAATTTTGGGCATAGTATCAGTGTGTGGTACTCATTTTATTAGGCCATCTATACTAAGCTCCACCAGCTTTCAAATTACTAATAATTTTTAGCTGCATCTTGCCTGGAAAATAATTTGGGGCCTGTAGCAGTGTTTGGTAATCATTCTATTAGGCCATCTATACCAAGCTACACCACCTGTGTATCTAATAAAATTGTTTTACTGCTTCTAACCCAGCCAATCCTTTTGGGCTAGTACCACAATTTGGCCACTCAGCTCTGCTCGGTTTCCATCCATCGTTTTTTGTGCAAACAACTCCAGAGTTGTCAATTAGTTAACCACCAAAATGAGTGGCAAAAGGCCTGCTGCTGGTGGAAAGGGGAATAGGCGTGTTGGGAAGGGAAAAAAAGGTTGTGTCCGTGGGGTAGGTGTTAAATCAACAGTAACATCTGCAGAAGAAAGACCATCTTCCAGCCAAAATAAGATGTCTACTTCTTTTAGTATACAATGTGATACGATCCCTTTTTTACGGCCACGTCCATCGCTACAAATTCCAGATGAGGCACAAAAACAGCAGGTGCTTCAACAGATATCAAGTGCTACTTTAAGTGAGCTCTCCTCCACCTCAACTTCAACATCACAAATACTCCAGTCCTCAGAGGTGTCACCCCAATTGCACTTGCTTCCTCACAGATCCCAAGTCTCCAGCTGCCCGTCTGAGTATGGGGTAGAACAGATGGTTGAGTCTGCAGAGCTGTCTACTCATACTATAGCCTGGGAATCAGAGGTCGGCTCCAGAGCTTCTGTGAATTCAGACGAGGAAATGATCTGCACTGACGCCCAGAATCTTTATGAGTCGGATCCAGGACCAGATGAAGAAGGTTCTGAGCATAATGTAGACCCTCGTTCCCAAACTGTAACTCCTGTTGGTGGAGACAATGAGGAAGACGATGATGAGACTCAAATTCCTGATTGGAGCGACAACTTGAGTTTTTTGTCAGGGCAGGAAGAGGTTGGCTCTGAGGACGACGGGTGTGAGAACACACAGGGTGATGATGACGAAGTTGCAGATCCCACTTACTGTCAACCCACAGTCAGCCAGTCGATGAGGTCAGCAGAGGAGGTGGAGGAGGATGCTAGTGACGACGAAGTCAGGTTGCGCCTTCCTGAACAGAGACGTAGTACTGGAAGCACGTCAACAACTGCATCCTCAAACACAACTCTGCCTCTGACCACAAGTCGTGGTGGCTCTTCAGGTCACATGGGTTCTAAGCCTTGCATAGCCTGGGCATTTTTTCAGATCGATAAGGATGACCCAACTCATGTTATCTGTAACATTTGTCACCAAAAGCTAAGTAGAGGCCAAAAAATCCATAGTTTGAGTACTTCATGCTTGAACCGTCACATGGATGGAAAGTATAAGATGCAGTGGGAAGCTCACTGTGCTACAATGCGGCCTAGCGGGCCAGGCCAACGACCGTCTGCCCCATCTTGTGCATCCGCGGCCTCTTCATCCTCTGTGACTGGGGGGGACAGCAGTCACACCTGTAATGAGACGCAGACCTGCCACCTCTTTACCCGCAACAGCCAGTGTGATTGGCAGGTCATAATTTCATTTGGAAGTGGAAACACCAGCTGGTGTTGAGCGCTCTCAGACATCGAGAGCACCACCTTTGGATCAAGGCAACCTAACTTATCCGCCTGCATCTTCCTCACAGACCGTCAGTTTGCCGGGGACACCCTACTCAACCCCGTCTAAGCACAACAGCCAGCCCTCGGTCCCTCAGATGTGGACAAGTAAAAGACCATTTCCTCCTAGCCATGAGAAAGCTAAGAGGTTGAATTTCACCATCTGCAAGCTCTTGGCTACTGAAATGCTGCCTTTCCGCCTGGTGGACACATAGGATTTTCGAGACCTTATGTCCATCGCAGTTCCCCAGTACCAGATGCCCAGTCGGCACTACTTCTCAAAGAAAGGTGTGCCTGCACTCCACCAGCATGTCGCACACAACATCACCGCTTCTTTGAGAAACTCTGTGTGTGACAGGGTGCATTTCACCACAGACACTTGGACGAGTAGGCATGGACAGGGGCGTTACATGTCGCTGACTGGGCACTGGGTAACTATGGTGACAGCAGGACAAGGGGCTGCTGTCAAAGTCTTGCCATCCCCACGAGTTGTGCGTCAATCCTCTTTATCTCGAAGTTCCTCCACTGCTTCTGCCTCCTCAAGCTCCTCTTGGTCCTCCTCCTGCACCCAAAGCCTGTCTTGTCATGCCACCCACTTTCTAACTGCGCAGAAGGGATCCTGCACATCTCCTTACAATGCTGGCAGCAGGGCTCAACGTCATCATGCGGTTTTTACTTTGAAATGTCTTGGAAATGTGAGTCACACAGCTGAGCAGTTGTAGTCAGCTCTGGAGAACCAGTTTCGTGAATGGTTTTCTCCACTGGACCTGCAACCAGGGAAGGCCGTGTGCGACAATGCTGCAAACCTGGGTGCGGCCCTTCGCCGGGGCAATGTCACACACGTGCCTTGTATGGCTCACGTGTTGAACCTGGTTGTCCAGCAATTTTTAGCCCACTATCCCGGATTAGATGGCCTTCTGCAGAGGGCACGGTCGCTGTGTGCTCACTTCCGCCGTTCGCGTCCCGCAGCTCAGCGACTTACATCTCTACAGAAGTGGTTGGGCCTGCCACTTCACCGGCTAAAATGCGATGTGCCAACACGGTGGAATTCAACTCTGCACATGTTGCAGCGACTGTGGGAGCACCGACAAGCCCTGGTGCAATACTTTCTGACTTATAGCCTGGGCCAACGAGATCCAGAGGTGGGGCAAATCACGCTGGAGGAGTGGTCTCAGATCAGGGAACCTATGCACCCTTCTGCACAGTTTTGAAATGGCGACGAAGATGTTTAGTGCTGACGATGCCATTATCAGCATGACTATTCTGGTGATTTACATGCTGGAGCACATGTTAAACAGAATTCGGAGTCAGGTGGTGGGACAAGAGGAGGTGGAGGAAGTAGAGGAGGAGGAGTTGTATGCGGAAGGGCTAACATCTGCAAGGTCCAGACGGTCGGCAGCACCAAGGCGGCAGGCATGGGAGGGTGGGGGAGAGGGATTAACCAGGGCACATGGTAGCAGCCAAACTAGTGAGGAAGGTGTAGGAGCCCAGGAAGAAGCGGAGGACGAACTGGCGATGGGCATGGAAGACTCATCAGATGAGGGAGACCTTGATCACATTTCTGTTGTGCGAGGTTGGGGGGAGAGGGCAGAGGAAGGAAGCATGATTCTTACCTCGCCACCAACACAACAGGGACTTGGTGCTCCTGGATGCGCAAGACACATGAGGGCCTTCTTGCTCTACTACCTGCAACATGACCCTCGAATTGTCAGAATTCAAAATAATCCAGACTACTGGGTTGCCACACTCTTAGATCCCCGGTACAAAAGTAAATTTGCAGAAATAATTCCTGCCATAGAAAGGGATTCACGCATGCAGGAGTATCAGCAGGAACTGTTGCAGAATCTTACATGTGCTTTTCCACAAAACACCAGTGGTGCACATAGTGAATCTCACAGTTCTAACTTGCCAACCATGGGACTGTCGAGTCTTCAGCACTCAAACCGTAACAGAAACACAGTATCTGCTGGTAACAGCAATTTTGCGGAATCCTTTCACCACTTTTTTAGCCCATCCTTTGCAAGGCCACAGGAGACAAGAAGTCAGACACATAGTCAACGCCTAGAGACGATGGTACAGGAGTATCTCCAAGTAAACATTGAAGCCATGACTGTGTCACTGGACCCTTGCTCTTTTTGGGCTTCCAATCTGGATAAATGGCCGGAGCTCGCCACTCACGCCTTGGAGATCTTGTCATGTCCCGCAGCCAGCGTTCTCTATGAACGTGTGTTCAGCGCTGCTGGTGGTGTGCTGACAGATAAGTGCATGCGGCTGTCCACTGAGAATGTAGACAGACTCACGTTCATAAATGTAGCGTCGGCGTCCCTGCCTCCTGCTAGGCAGGGACGCTGTTCCCCTCACCTTTCTGCTCCGTGCCCGGCGGCTTCCTCCCGCTCTGCTTGCAGCGCCCGCTCTCCCCCGGTCACTGTGCTTAGGGCGCGCGCGCGCTCCCCCTCTCTTAAAGGGGCCACGCGCGTCGCCCTAAGGAGTCCCCGGCCAATGGCCGGAGGATCCCTCCATATATAAGGCACCTCCTCCAAAATGGAGGTGCCCGAGCAATGTTGTTGCACTGTTCACTACTCTGCTTCAGCCCTCAGGTCCCGTTGCCTGTTACCCGCCTGTTACCTGCCTGTTACCTGCCAGTTACCTGCCAGTTACCTGCCAGTTACCTGCCAGTTACCTGCCAGTTACCTGCCTGTTATCTGCCTGTTATCTGCCTGTTATCTGCCTGTTATCTGCCTGTTATCTGCCTGTTACCTGCCAGTTGCCTGCCAGTTGCCTGCCAGTTTGCTGCCTGATTCCTGCCTGTCACCCGCTTTCCTGATTGCTAGCCTGAGGTCCGACGGTCTGCCTTCCGACTCCTGTCAGTCTGTCTATGGACCAGCTTACCCACTCACCTGGGAGCGCTCACCTGCTACCTGTCTGCTAGCCTACCTGGAGGCTCCGCCGTCACGTGCTGTGACCACCTGCCAGTCCAGAGACTCTTGCCTGCTCACCTGGGAGCGCTCATCTGCTACCTGCCTGTTAGCCTACCTGGAGGCTCCGCCGTCATGTGCTGTGACCACCTGCCAGTCCAGAGACTCTTGCCTGCTCACCTGGGAGCGCTCATTTGCTACCTGCCTGTTAGCCTACCTGGAGGCTCCGCCGTCACGTGCTGTGACCACCTGCCAGTCCAGAGACTCTTGCCTGCTCACCTGGGAGCGCTCATCTGCTACCTGCCTGTTAGCCTACCTGGAGGCTCCGTCGTCACGTGCCGTGACCACCTGCCAGTCCAGAGACTCTTGCCCGCTCACCTGGGAGCGCTCATCTGCTACCTGCCTGTTAGCCTACCTGGAGGCTCCGCCGTCACATGCTGTGACCACCTGCCTATCCTGAGACTCTCGCCTGCTCACCTGGGAGCACTCATCTGCCATCTGCCTGCTAGCCTACCTGGAGGCTCAGCCGTCACAGGTCGTACCTGCCCGTTTACCCAGAGACTGCCCTGGTCACTTGCCGTGACCTCCTGCCCGTTTACCCAGAGACTGCCCCGGTCACTTGCCGTGACCTCCTGCCCATTTACCCAGAGACTGTCCCGGTCACTTGCTGTGACCTCCTGCCCGTTTACCCAGAGACTGTCCCGGTCACTTGCCGTGACCTCCTGCCCGTTTGCCCAGAGACTGTCCCGGTCATCTGCTGTGACTGCCTGCCTGTCTTCCCTGGTCGCCACCCGCTTCCTTACAAGGACTGCCCTCTTGTATTAGTTGCTCAGAGGTTCCGCCTCCCAGACCCGTTACAGTTTGCTCGGGCCATGGAACCCGGTGGCACCCAAGCTCCCTCGCTCTCGGACCTTTGTCATGAACTGTCTCGACAGAGGTCCCAACAGGAGTCCATCCTGGGTCACCTGCGGAATGTCAATACTCGCCTGGACACTGACTGCCCCACCAGCAACCACCAATACCATAGTATCCTGCTCTGGAATCCGGCTTTCTGCACCTCCTCGCTTCGGAGGCGACTCCGCTCAAGCTCGGGGCTTCATTAACCAGTGCACCCTGCACTTTGAACACCAGTCCCACCAGTTTAATTCCGACCGGGCCAAAGTAGCCTTCATCATGTCCCATCTCACGGGAGAGGCACTGGCTTGGCTAAATCCTCTATGGGAGAGAGGAGACCCTCTGGTGTCCGACCTGCCAGCCTTTCTCACGGCTTTCCGGAAGGTCTTTGACGAACCCGGACGGAGGACCTCATCCGCCTCATCTCTGCTACACCTCCGTCAAGGGAGTCTCACCGTGGGCCAATATGCCATACGGTTCCGTACCCTTGCTTCGGAGCTGACCTGGGATAACGACGCCCTGGTGTCCGTCTTCTGGGAGGGTCTGTCCGGCCGTATTAAAGATGAACTCGCCGGTCGGGACATTCCTACCACTCTCGACGACTTGATTACACTTGCCACCTGGATTGACATCCGGTTCCAGGAGCGCGCTAGGGAGGTCACCCGTGAGAGGAGGATTCCACGTCTAGTCCCTACCTTCCAGAGACCCGTCACTCTCCAGGCACATTCACCTGAGCCTATACAGGTCGACCAGACCAAGATGGTCAAGACCCGTCAAGACTTACGTTGTGCCGAGGGGAGCTGTTTCTACTGTGGCAGTAAGGAGCACCGGATCCGTTCCTGCCCTGAGAGGTCGGGAAACGCCTGTGTCTAGGATCGCTCGGAGAGGTCGCCCTAGACAAAAGTAAACCCTCTCCATCCCTGATGCTGTCTGTTTCTATCTTCTGCGGAGAGAACCGCTATTTTGAACTGGCTCAACTTGACTCTGGAGCTGCTGGAAATCTCATCTCTCAATCCCTGATAGAAAAATACCACATTCCCACCAAACCTCTGGCCGTACCTTTATCTGTCGCCGCCGTGGATGGGGGCCTCTTACCACATCCCATCCAACTCATCACCGAATCTCTGACTCTACAGGTGGGAATGCTGCATTCTGAGAGCATCTCCTTTCATGTTCTGCCTGGACTCTCTCACGCCCTCTTGCTTGGCCTTCCTTGGCTCCAGAGACATGCACCCGTGCTTGACTGGCAGACCGGAGAGGTCCTTCGCTGGGGACAGGACTGCCATAAGAGCTGTCTAGTTCCCGTTCGTCCTGCCCGTCCTTCTCCTACCCCAGCCAATCTGCCCAGTCTTCCGGTTCCCTATTGGTCTTATGCGGATGTCTTCAATAAAAAAGAGGCAGAGACTTTACCTCCTCATAGACCATACGACTGCCCAATCGACCTGATACCCGGCTCTACTCCTCCCCGTGGGCGAATCTACCCTTTGTCCGCTGCTGAAACCCGGTCCATGTCTGAATATATTGAGGAGAACCTGGCCCGGGGATTTATCCGGAAATCTACATCCCCGGCGGGAGCAGGCTTCTTCTTTGTCAAAAAGAAGGACGGCTCACTCCGTCCATGTATAGACTATAGAGGCCTAAACCAGATTACTGTGAAGAATAAATACCCCCTTCCGCTTATTCCTGAATTATTTGACCGTCTGAGGGGGGCTAGAATCTTCACCAAACTGGATCTCCGTGGGGCATATAACCTGGTCCGTATCCGTCAGGGGGATGAGTGGAAGACGGCATTCAATACCCGGGACGGCCACTATGAGTACCTTGTGATGCCCTTCGGTCTCTGTAACGCTCCTGCCGTCTTTCAAGAGTTGGTCAATGACATCTTCCGTGATCTTCTCTACTCCTGCGTGGTGGTGTACCTGGACGATATCTTGGTCTTCTCTCCGGATCTTCCTACTCACCGGAGGGACGTTCGTCAGGTCCTGCTCAGGCTCAGGCAGAACCACCTCTACGCTAAATATGAGAAGTGTATCTTTGAGCAGACCTCTCTTCCATTTCTGGGCTACATAATCTCTCAGACAGGTCTACAAATGGATCCAGAGAAACTGTCTGCCATCCAGAAGTGGCCTCGACCAGAGGGGTTGAAGGCTATTCAGCGGTTCCTGGGCTTCGCCAACTATTACCGCCTGTTCATACCTCACTTCTCTTCCCGGACTGCCCCTATCTCTGCTCTCACCCGTAAAGGTACGAACCCCAGAGAATGGCCGCCCGAAGCAGAGGAGGCATTTCTTTCCTTAAAACAGGCCTTCCTCTCCGCCTCGGTGCTGCATCGTCCGGACGGCAACAAACAATTCTTCCTAGAAGTTGACGCCTCCTCCTCCGGAGCTGGGGCGGTACTTACCCAAAAATCTTCCGGGAGAAAGGTAACCTGCGGCTTTTTCTCCAAACTTTTCTCCTCTTCTGAGCGCAATTATTCTATAGGAGACCGAGAATTATTGGCCATTAAGATGGCACTGGAGGAGTGGCGTTACCTGCTCGAGGGGGCTCTCCACCCGGTAATAATTTACACTGTCCACAAGAACTTGGCATATCTCCAGAGCGCCCAGAGACTTAACCCGCGCCAAGCCCGGTGGTCTTTGTTTTTTGCCCGCTTTGATTTCATTCTTCATTTTCGTCCGGCTGACAAAAACATTAAAGCTGACGCCCTGTCCCGATCCTTTCTGGTGTCTGATCTTGAGGAGGAGCCTAAACACATCATCGATCCCGCCAGAGTAATGCAGGTAGCCCCCGTGGGCCTAAGTCGTCTCCCTCCCGGTAAGACGTTCGTAACGGAGTCCGATCGGGAGAAGATTCTACACTGGGGTCACTCGTCTAAGCTAGCTGGGCACGCCGGTCAGAAAAAGACCCTTCAGCTTATTACCCGGCACTACTGGTGGCCTACCCTGCACAAGGATGTAATTGACTTTGTTTCTGCTTGTGTGTCCTGCGCCCGCAACAAAGTTCCGAGACACCTGCCTGCCGGCCGCCTTCTTCCTCTGCCTGTGCCTGCTGCCCCGTGGCAACATATAGCTATGGACTTCATAACAGATCTCCTCGTCTCTGCCGGTTGTACGGTCATTTGGGTGGTCGCTGACCGCTTTTCCAAAATGGCCCATTTTATTCCCCTGCCAGGCCTCCCGTCTGCTCCCGAGCTAGCTAAAGACTTTATCCGCCACATTTTCCGTCTCCATGGTCTGCCTCTCCACATCGTGTCGGATCGTGGGGTTCAGTTCACCTCACGCTTCTGGAGAGCCACATGTAAACTGCTCGACGTCACCCTGGACTTCTCCTCCGCTTACCACCCACAGTCCAATGGTCAAGTGGAGCGGATCAATCAGAATTTGACCAGCTACCTCCGGCACTTCGTTAATGCCCACCATTCAGACTGGGTGGATCTCCTACCATGGGCCGAGTTCTCTTACAACAATCACGAGAGCGAATCTTCTTCTAAATCCCCGTTTTTTGTAGTCTTCGGTGAGCATCCTCGGATCCCTTTTCCTGTCTCCACCTCTGTGGACAATCCGGCCGCGGAATCTCTCGTTAGCAAATTTTCCTCCATTTGGGAGAGTACCCGATCCGCACTCCTTCAGTCGTCCGAGCGGATGAAGAGACACGCCGACAAAAAACGCCTGAATCCTCCACAATTCCGTCCCGGAGATAAAGTCTGGCTCTCATCCAAATATGTCCGGCTCAAGATTCCTTCCTATAAGTTAGGGCCTCGGTTCATCGGCCCACTAGAGGTTATCAAACAGATCAACCCGGTGGCCTATAAATTGAAACTCCCGGCCAACTTACGGATCCCTAACTCCTTCCATGTATCTCTTCTCAAACCCGTGGTACTTAACTCCTTTTCCAAGTCTACAGGTACGCCTCCTGCTCCGGTTTCTGCTGAAGACGAGTTTGAGGTAGAGAACATTCTGGCCACCAAAAGGGTAAGAGGAAAAAACTTTTTTCTGGTAGATTGGAAGGGGTTTGGTCCTGAGGAGAGAACGTGGGAGCCCCGGGAGAACATCCATGCCCCTCTCATCCTTGCTAAATTTCTGTCTGGCCTAAAAAAGGGGGGGCCTAAAGGGGGGGGTACTGTAGCGTCGGCGTCCCTGCCTCCTGCTAGGCAGGGACGCTGTTCCCCTCACCTCTCTGCTCCGTGCCCGGCGGCTTCCTCCCGCTCTGCTTGCAGCGCCCGCTCTCCCCCGGTCACTGTGCTTAGGGCGCGCGCGCTCCCCCTCTCTTAAAGGGGCCGCGCGCGTCGCCCTAAGGAGTCCCCGGCCAATGGCCGGAGGATCCCTCCATATATAAGGCACCTCCTCCAAAATGGAGGTGCCCGAGCAATGTTGTTGCACTGTTCACTACTCTGCTTCAGCCCTCAGGTCCCGTTGCCTGTTACCCGCCTGTTACCCGCCTGTTACCCGCCAGTTACCTGCCAGTTACCTGCCAGTTACCTGCCAGTTACCTGCCAGTTACCTGCCTGTTACCTGCCTGTTACCTGCCTGTTATCTGCCTGTTATCTGCCTGTTATCTGCCTGTTATCTGCCAGTTGCCTGCCAGTTTGCTGCCTGATTCCTGCCTGTCATCCGCTTTCCTGCTTGCTAGCCTGAGGTCCGACGGTCTGCCTTCCGACACCTGTCAGTCTGTCTATGGACTAGCTTACCCGCTCACCTGGGAGCGCTCACCTGCTACCTGTCTGCTAGCCTACCTGGAGGCTCCGCCGTCACGTGCTGTGACCACCTGCCAGTCCAGAGACTCTTGCCTGCTCACCTGGGAGCGCTCATCTGCTACCTGCCTGTTAGCCTACCTGGAGGCTCCGCCGTCACGTGCTGTGACCACCTGCCAGTCCAGAGACTCTTGCCTGCTCACCTGGGAGTGCTCATCTGCTACCTGCCTGTTAGCCTACCTGGAGGCTCCGCCGTCACGTGCTGTGACCACCTGCCAGTCCAGAGACTCTTGCCCGCTCACCTGGGAGCGCTCATCTGCTACCTGCCTGTTAGCCTACCTGGAGGCTCCGCCGTCACATGCTGTGACCACCTGCTTATCCTGAGACTCTCGCCTGCTCACCTGGGAGCACTCATCTGCCATCTGCCTGCTAGCCTACCTGGAGGCTCAGCCGTCACAGGTCGTACCTGCCCGTTTACCCAGAGACTGCCCCGGTCACTTGCCGTGACCTCCTGCCCGTTTACCCAGAGACTGCCCCGGTCACTTGCCGTGACCTCCTGCCCGTTTACCCAGAGACTGCCCCGGCCACTTGCCGTGACCTCCTGCCCATTTACCCAGAGACTGTCCCGGTCACTTGCTGTGACCTCCTGCCCGTTTACCCAGAGACTGTCCCGGTCACTTGCCGTGACCTCCTACCCGTTTGCGCAGAGACTGTCCTGGTCACCTGCTGTGACTGCCTGCCTGTCTTCCCTGGTCGCCACCCGCTTCCTTACAAGGACTGCCCCCTTGTATTAGTTGCTCAGAGGTTCCGCCTCCCAGACCCGTTACAATAAAGTTGAACAAATCATGGATCCACAAGGACTTTTCTACCCCTGTGTCATCCTGGGGAGAGTAAAAGCTTGAGGATTTGTTAAAATCACCACACCAACCATTTTAAGCTTTCAAATTAATAATTTTTAGCTGCATCTAGCCCGGAAAATAATTTTGGGCCTGTAGCAGTGTGTGGTACTCATTCTATTAGGTCATCTATGCTAAGCTCCACCAGCTTTCCAATTACTAATAATTTTTAGCTGCATCTTGCCTGGAAAATAATTTTGGGCCTGTAGCAGTGTGTGGTACTCATTCTATTAGGCCATCTATACTAAGTTCCACCAGCTTTCAAATTAATAATAATTTTTGTTCTCTCTGAACGTGTGTTCAGCGCTGCTGGTGGTGTGCTGACAGATAAGCGCACGCGGCTGTCCACTGAGAATGTAGACAGACTCACGTTCATAAAGATGAACAAATCATGGATCCGCAAGGACTTTTCTACCCATGTGTCATCCTGGGGAGAGTAACAGCTTGAGGATTTGTTAAAATCACCTCACCAACCATTTTAAGCAACTCTGGGGCAATTGATGCCACTTAAGTGGTGTCTGTGCCCCAAATTTTTGGAAAAAATGGAGACTCTTTTTAGAGTCCCCTTGCTGTGTTTTACGTGACGTTGGCATCGTCAATTACAGGTGTGTTGGGTCTCCCCCCCTCCCCTTTTAACCGTAAGAAGCTACATACACTATGGCTTGGGGTAATACAGATGGTTGAGTCTGAAGAGCTGTTTACTCAGAGTTATGCTCCAAAGCTTCAGTGTCTGCTAGTCAGCGTAGTAACCCAGGTGCGAAGCAAGCTGCGCCGCCTGTGTATCTAATAATGATTTTTAACTGCATCTAGCCTAGGCAAACCCTAACCCAACCAATCATTTGATAGTATTGCTAGTAGCAGAGTCGAATGGGCTCTAAACCTTGCATAGCCTGTGCATTTTTTCAGATCGATAAGGATGACCCAACTCGTGTTATCTGTAACATTTGTCACCAAAAGCTAAGTAGAGGCCAAAAAATCCATAGTTTGAGTACTTCATGCATGAACCGTCACACGGATATGAAGCATAAGTTGCAGTGCGAAGCTCACTGTGCTACAATGCGGCCTAGCGGGCCGGGACAACCACCATCTGCCCCACCTGTGTCATTCTGGGGAGACTAAAAGCTTGAGGATTTTGGAAAATCACCTCACCAACCATTTTAAGCAACTCTGGGACAATTGATGCCACTTAAGTGGTGTCTGTGCCACAATTTTTCTGAGAAAATTGAGACTCTTTTTGGAGTCTCCTTGCTGTGTTTTACATGACGTTGCCATCGTCAATTCCAGGTGGGTCGGGTCTCCCCCTCCCCCTTTAACCTTAAGAAACTACATACACTATGGCTTGGGGTAACACAGATGGTTGAGTCTGAAGAGCTGTTTACTCATACTATAGGCTGGGAATCAGAGGTCTGCTCCAAAGCTTCAGTGTCTGCTAGTCAGCGGAGTAGCCACTGCTTGTAGTTCTAATTACAATTTTTTTTTCAAATTCAAGTTTTTTTTATTTTTGTGTTGAAAAAGCACAAGAAAATACAATATACATAGTAAAAGGGGTAGTATAGCTATAAATCTATGCATAACGACAATACATTGGGGGGTACAGGGAGGGTTTTCCATCAATATCCAGATCATGCATGTATTTTTCCATATGAAAGATAGAGAGAGAGGGAGCGGACCATGGCAGACCACCAATCAATAGAGTGCGATTATGAACATTGTTGTGCCGACATCACGGATAACTTTAGTTGGGGGCTAGATGGTAGGCGTCAGAGTTTTGCAAATCAATCCAATCCCTCCAAATCACACAGTATCTATCAACATCAGCCGGTGAGATGGCAATCAGATGCTCCATCCTATTAAGGAGGGAGATCTCCACAAACCATTCCTCCACAGTGGGTGGGTCTCTGCTTTTCCAGTGTGGTGGAATGACATTCTTAGCCGCCTGTATTAGGTAGCCTATTGATGACCTTTTATAACTACGTTTACTTATTGGTAACATTGATAAAAGGAGGGCTTCTGGCGTATTAGGGATAGTCAAACCAGTTATTTTCTCAATCATGGGAACCACCTTTGCAGAAAATGCATTTATTATAGGGCATGCCCACCATATGTGTGACATTGTCCCTTCCCCCTCCCCACATCTCCAACATTTATCTGAGACCACTGGATACCATCTATGAAGGACTGCTGGTACCCGGTACCATCTAGAGATAATTTTGAAGGAGGTTTCCTGAGCTTTGGACCCTATTGAGGTTTTATGTGTTAGGAAGAAACATTTATCCCATTGTGAGTCAGAGAAGGACTTCCCCAGTTCCCTTTCCCATGCACCGCAGAATCCTGGCCTATTGTCAGTTACCTGGGCAATGAGGAGATTATACAGTAGGGAGATGGAGTGTGTAGGGGGTGACAATGATAGGCTCAATTTTTCAAAGTTTGTGAGATCTCTATGAAGATGTGTGCGCTTCTTCACAGTTGAATAGAAGTGTTGTAACTGGCTATATTCAAAATTATCCTTCGGGGAAGTGGCTTTTCCCTGTAACAAGTCATTGAGGGGGAGCAGCGAAGTATTGGAGATGACATGAGAAAATAATATCGGATGGGATTTATTTGAACCGAGAAATCTATTTGCAGATAGTCCTGGTGGGAAATCTGGATTATCTGAAATCAGGAGCAAGGGGCCCTAGGGATCGATTGAGGATAAGCTTTCTTTTTGGGATCTCAAAGCCAAAGCAGTGGCATAAGTACTATATGACATGAGGCCAAGAGAGGGGACAATTAAATGGGTGCACCATGGGAGAGTGGTAAGAGCTTTAAAACAAATGGATTGAGCTATTTTGACCCACAATTTCCCCTCTGAATGATGGAAGAAGTCCAGGATTCTAGCGTGTACTGCTGCCATGTAATACCTTCTACAATCCGGAAGGCTAAGGCCCCCCTTTTGTTTGTGTCTGATCAGAATATCCCCCTGAATGCGTGGACGCCCACTTGCCCAGATAAATCTGCAAAAGCTACCACGTAGTCTTTTCCAAAAATTTGAGGGAATTACCACGGGAATGGTTTGGAAGAGGTATAAGAGTTTAGGTAGGACTTTCATTTTTAGTATATTTATTCTGCCGAACAAGGAAAAATCCTTCAAGGGCCAAGAAGTAAGATCTCTATGGAGTTGTTCAATAAAGGGCCCAAAATTAAGATAAAATAGATGGGAGAGGTCTCTATGTATACGAATTCCTAAGTATTTGATACCCTGTGAGGGCCAGGCAAAGGGAAAGTTGGACTGGATGGAATCCTGTATGGATTTGGGGAGGGAGACACCGAGGGCCTCAGATTTCGCTGCATTGATTTTAAAATTTGACCATGTACCAAAGTGATCTATTTCAGCCATAACAGCAGTGATGGATATATGTGGTTGAGTGATATACACTAAGACATCATCAGCAAATGCAGAGCACTTGTACTCGGTGCCTCCCACCTCAATCACCCTAATATTGGGGTTATCGTGAATTGATGAGAGCAGGTGCTCCATCACTAGGATGTATAAGAGAGGGGACAGAGGACATCCCTGCCTTGTCCCATTGTTGATTATGAAAGGTGATGATAATGTTCCATTTATCTTCAACCTAGCTGACGGATTGTGAAACAGGGCCATGATTTTGGCTATAAAAGGGTCCCCTACCCCAAGCTTTTTAAGAGAATAATATATGGCGTGCCAGGAGACTCTATGGAATGCTTTCTCAGCATCCAACGAGAGTATCTAATTACAAATTTTTAACTGCATCTAGCCCAGGCAATAGTTTGGGCTTAGTAGCAGTGTCTTCTAGTCAGCGGATTAACCCAGCTGTTAAGCAAGCTACACCACCTGTAGTTTGGACACTTAATTTTTTCAAAGGAAATGGTTCGGGCCCCCGGGACACTTAGTGAAGAGCATCGGGGAGGCACCCCTAGGCACATGGGCTGGGACTGGTGGTAGGACGCCTTGCGGTGGACCGCCAAGCTCGATCCTTATAAAAGCTTTTTAACTGCAGCAGCTTTAGTGAACGCTACTGGAGCTGGAATTACCACGGCTACTGGCATGAGACTTGCCCTCCAATAGATCCTTGTAAAAGGATTTAAAGTGTACTCATTCAAATTAGAGAGACAATTTAAATTAAAAAGATTATACCTGCCTCCACCGCAGGGGGGCTCGCTCGACCCACCAGCGGACAGGTACCAGTATTGGGAGAGAAGGGCTGGCCGTCAGGGTCCACCGCGGCTCTGGCACAAACCCGGCGACACGGAGGTCGCACGGGCAGGAACGGACTGGCCGTGTCGGCTTCGCACTTTTTTGGTTTTAGAAGAGCATGACATGCCTATATCTGTGTCTCCCCCTCCTTTTACTCCTCCACCTCTTTTCTTTTCGCATGACTATATGTACTTGTCACTTTTCCATGTGTTAGTTGTGTCTTCTGAGCAGTTTGTCAGCTTTTGGACACCTTTGAAGGGTTTTCTATGTGTTTCTATGTGTTTTTGTTTGCCTGCCATTGGTTTTAATGGTGTTGGAAGGTGTTTGACGAACAGTTCGACGAACCGAACTCGAACACTACGGGGGTGGCTCAACACTACCTAGAATATAAGACATATTTTCAGTTGCTTCACACTTTTTTGTTAAGTATATAATTCTACATGTGTTAATTCATAGTTTTGATGCCTTTAGTGTGAATTTACAATTTTCATAGTCATGAAAATACAGAAAAATCTTTAAATGATCAGGTGTGTCCAAACTTTTGGTCTGTACTATATATATATATATATATATATATATATATATATATATTAATATTCCTGAACAGTAGGAATATGAAAAGCAAAATGTTGTGACTCAATGCATTTCACAGGATGACAAGAAAAAAAAACAGAAACATAAAACAATTAGGGGTAACTCAACTTTATCTGTCTTATGATGAATAAAGATTGGTAAAGTGGTCAAGCTAGTTCTGCCGATCTCACACAGAAACTACAGCTTTGCATTGGTCAACATTATCATATAAATTATCTATCCAATTCAGGTCCTGATTGAAGACTTTTACCTGTGAAACAAGATTAAGAACATACATAAAAAGCAAACAAACAACCTTTAGGCAAACACAATACCGATTCATCACAATGGGATGATTACTTGTTTAATTGTTTGCAAACAATTATTAAAACCTTTAACTTTGAGCTCATTGTCTAAACCACATGGATTTTAATTACATATTGGCCATATCAATGTATATACAGAATTAATAGCTGTAGAGAGAAATAACCAGTTTTATCTATGGACACAGTACTGTATATGACCTGTTGAACAAACACATTGGTTAGTCTCCTTGCTCTGATATCACGTGCTAAATGGTCTCCAGTCTAAGAAGAAACACAGACATAATTAGAACACAAATTCAAATCAAACACAAAACATAATTTTATCCGGTCCATTATCCGTATGCTAATTGATTCACATCTACTATGACAGCCAAAGTCTCTCCATGTTTACCCAACCATATTGGCGCATTGCGCTGTGCTATTTAGCAACAGGGGTAGGGCAATCTGTGACCAACTCCAAAATAGCCAGAATGGTAGAGTTGCCCATGGATGAATCACGTGGATATTAGCACCTTTCTTTTGTTGTCTATAATATGGCGTATCCTGCTGTTTTCCTCTGTTGTCCTTATCAGCATTTGGGCTCTGCATTGTATAAGCTTTTGGTGTAGGTGTAGCCAGGTCAGCTTCTATATTACCTATCTCCTCACATGTCTCTGTGAACTCTGTGTTATTAGTGGTAGATTCTTCCCCATCAGACTCAATACTATCAATCCCCTGGTGAAACAAATGGATATTTGGTTCTGGGTACACGTAAGGTGTATTACAATACCGTTTAATATGTCCAGGCCTGCCACATTCATAACAATACCTAGCATATCCTCTTCTCTTAGGTCTATATACAGCATATACATTTGTGAATGTTTCATACTGCTCCTTAAACTCATTACACCAGTCCCTAAGTATATTCACAAAGTTTCCATAGGAGCTGCTATTCCTTAGAGCGACCCTTGTGGTGTAATCTACATTACAATGATTTGCCATTGAATACAGGAAATTAGCATCATCCTGAGACTTATCCAGACAGTTGTAAACAGTCCTATACAAGGCCAGATAATAATTACAGAAGAGCAGTGGATCATCATATCTCCTGAATCTGGTCATTGCTAGAGCATTTTCACCTCTAGTGTTCCGTCCACCTATGATACATTGCAATTCCTTCCATCTTAACTCTGCACCTTTACAATTATCACTCATATGTGGAGATGATAGCTGTGCTGCAAGTGGCCCTAGAAGCCAAGCTTGGAACAGAGACCAAGCATTTTTATTGTTCAGACTATACTGCTGGACCACAGCCTCAAATCTATTAGACGGAAGGACTGGAGAAATATGTGAGTCAAACTTACCAAGAAGTTGACACAGATGAAGCTTTTCAGAAATGGTGAGCAATGGGGCACTATCAGTCAATGGAGAACTCCATCTCACATTCCTTGTATCCTCATTAGAAAGAGTACAGACATTCACTGTCTCAAGACTGCATTTCTTTGATGTAAGACACTGCATGTGCTGCTCTTTGTTATGCAGTTGACACTTAACTTCACCCAGTTTTCTCTCCAGTGTTGCAATTAACTTCTCCATTTGACTATTTTTCAGTTCTAAAGAGAAAACCTGATTTGCATGTGAAGTGACACTCAGTCTACACTCTGTCAATTGCACTTCAAACTTCTCATTTCTCGCAGCTAATTCATCCTCATGTGAACGTAAACCGTCCATTTCACTAGTTGTATTATCAGAAATTTCAATAACAGAATCACTAATTTTGTCTATATCCTCCTTGATTTGTAGCCTTTGCTTCCACCAATTTGTAACACTGAAATCTCATTACTTAACTTTTCCTTTTACAACTTCTTACTGAGTACTTTACTATTTAACTTATTAATATAGATCTTACATTGTGATACCAAGTCCTTGTATAGGACTTCTAAAGATTTATCTGCACTGACATGGTAAATAGCAGATGCATACTTCTTCACATACTTTTCCACAAATTCCATTTTCAGCAAACTATAAACACTTACAAACAAAATTAAAACTGAAGGAACTTATACTAGGAACTTCCCAAAGGTCTAAAACTTTTCACTACTTCCACACACACAATTTCAATCTGATTCTGATATAAACTATTTTGCCAAATACAAATGATATTTCACTTTTACTAAATACATCTAACGACACACTGTTAACAAAACACTATACTTGATACACAGCAACATCAAAATCATTAGAATCAGCAAGCAAAAAGTTTACAAGGAAATTCTTAACTCACAAGTGTTTCCGTTTCAACCAAGATCTAGACTCCTTGGTTCTTTTAATCTCCACGACTTTTCCAAATGTAGACTAAAGCAGATTCATTTATTGCGGATTCTCTGTGGACTTTAATCACAGTCCCATCTGGGGTGCCAAATGTGGAATCTGCTGAGTTTTGGGGTGCCAGTTAATATTAATTAACAAGAGCTACTGGATCTTTAAAAGGGGATTTATTACAAATAGGATATTTACAATAACATACATAAGAAATGCGTAATCTGCTGAGTTTTGGGGTGTCAGTTAATATTAATTAATAAGAGCTACTGGATCTTTAAAAGTGGATTTACTACAAATAGGATATTTACAATAACATACGTAAGGGAAACCTAACTAAGGGACAAGGGAACAATGTAAGGGAAAAGGTAAAAGGAGAGCGTGGTAGAAGATGGGAAGTGGGAAGAAGAAGAAGAAGAATGCCTAACTAGCTTGATGTGCTACCTTTATATCAGTTACACAGTCAGACATGGCCCATACATTGCCCATCCCTGTAACACCTCCATATAATGGTACCAGCCAATCAAGCCAAAGTCTTTGGAGTTCTCCAGAAACATGCACATGGCTGCTGATGCAGACACTCTTCTGAAGGTGGCGCTCTTAGGTCTAGAATGGATCATACGTGATTGCAGTGGTCTTCATCTTCCTGCTGGTATATAGCCAAAAGGTCTTTGTATCAAGTGGCCTGAGGACAGGTTCAACTGCATTTTGCTTGGAGATAAGAGGTCAACTTGAAGAACAATGGTTTGTAATCCAAACACCACAGGGGTTATGCACCTTCCAAGAGGCCAGACAAGATGTCCATCTCCCATGCAGGTGCTCTCTTTACTCTATCAACAGAACAAAATGCACCACACCACAGGACACACAATTGACTTTCCGCCTCACAGGTTTTATGACTCCACAGCACATGGTCAATCTCTTTGATGTAGTCCTTTGATGAACTTTAGTGCTATACAGAGTTTGTGGATCAAATCGTGAGTTCAGTCATTCATATTACATTTACTATAGATATTGTCCATGTTGGGTTACAACAGGTAGGTTAATAGAGGGAGGAAACCGAAGGAGTTCATTTTTGGAGATATTAAATTCAGGCTCTTGTTGCAGAAATATAAAAATAAAATAATTCCCGCCTGACAACGCTAGCGGCAGAGGTCACAGACAGTACATTGGACAACCAAGAAGTACAAGTGAGGGAGACACAAACCAGATGCGGCAGAGGCAGGGAAACACTATTAAAGGTCTGGGACAGTTTTCTCGGCCCCTCCAGTGCCCAGGCCCTGATATACGAGGTACTCTGAAAAGGAGGGAAACGTTTTGGAAGATGCTGAAGGACTACCTTGGCGACCATACCAGCGTTGTCCATGATTCCTCTCTGTGCCTTACAACTGTTGGGTATCCAAGCTGACATGGACTGTCCCTCTATGCCTTGGAGGTCCTGGCTGCTAGTGTGGCGCCCCTGCGGGTTCAGTCACCACGGAGGTACTGCATCTCACCCAGAGGTGTGGTATCTCACTCTCAGGTAAGGATAGAGTGCTGCCCGGGACCCTAACACCTGCATCCAGCACATTCCACTTCAGTGGGGGCAGGGCGAGATTGCACCTAAGGGAGAGCACAGTCCCTGGTCCCTAGCTGGAGGGTGGAACCATGTAGTGGGTGTGGGTGGAGGACGTAGTTCAGGGGAGCACAGGAAAAGGAGTGATATAAAAGAGGGAGCCATCTTTAAGGAGTGTAGCCAGTTGGAGGAGGAGTGGAGGAGAGCAGGGGCTCTGCACGAGCTCTGCTCCAGAGCGGGCCTAGCAGAGAGGCCCAGGACTGAGAAGAGGAGAGGAGTAGGAAGGAAGGCTTCGAGAGGAGGAAGGGATCCTAGTGGAATGGGCAGTGCTGGAGGCCACCCGTACGCCCGAATCTACCTGGTGTGGAGGGATCAAGCCGCAGAGGGGATCGGCCCCTAAACTAGTGGAGAACTATCAGGCTCAGCTAGAAACCGGAGGCTGCTGTACTTGCAAGGTGCAGTGGCCACAACCACAATTACCTCGCCAAAAAGGTGGCCACAGAGGGTCCAGGGGACAGCAGGTCGCCCAACAAGACCAGAGGCTACCTGTTTGGAACACTGGTTGTGAGGCGCAGGGCAGGAGGGCGAGAGCCAGCGGAGGAAGACGACTGAGGAAGGCACATAGAAAGGGGTCCTGTCAGGTACTCTTGAACTTCCTGGAGGATTGCTGAACCCCTGCCTGGTGAACGCAGCGCGACGTGGGAGGCTGTAAGCTGGACAGTGCAACCTGAGGAACTTAACAACTGTGAGTAAACTCGGAAGACTGCAACCCATTGTCTCTGTGATTATTATCTGCGCCATCACCCCTGCACTACAACGCCCAGCATCACCTATTTCATCTAAAACATCTACACTGACTGCCCTGGAGATAAACTCTACCTGTGGAGAGCTAAACCAACTCTGCTGCACTAACATCAGCTCCAGAGGACCTGCTCTGCAGCGGCGGCCCCCTTTAGCCGCATACCACAGGTGGCGTCACGAACTATACGTATATATATATAAACTATAATCCCCTGTAAATAAATCCCCTTTTGATTGACCGCTGTGGGTCACGGACCGGGTCACCGCCACTGTGACATCTCCCCTAGCAATGACCGACCCGGTACCGAGTACCCTACGGCCCAGGGGATCGCGTTATACTTGGCGTCACGAACAGGATATGAACCCACCCGTTATCACCGGATATTGTGCACCTAGAGACTGTGTTCTATACTAAATGTGGCGCCCGCCCCAGAAGAACGGGCGCCATTATGTTCAAACCAAAAGACAACAAGAGACAGCCTCCCATCGTTGGCCGGGTCCCAGAATGGCACAAAAAGCGGAGCATGCCCCAAGTAGCAGTGACCATGAACGTAGATGTGTCCATCAAGGTGGAGGAGCTGCCCCCAGGTGTGGCCGACAGCAAGCAGCCATGGGACCGCCCCAGAAAGGGGAGAGGAAAAAAGAAGAAAACTGGGAGACAGGGTGTGGTCTCAAAGAGTCCAGACAGACCACACCAGGCAGGCAAGATGGAAGGAGGCGAGCCTGGAACTCCAGCCTGCAGCCTGCAGCAGAGCGAGACACCTCTTACCCTGGGAGAGGTGATCAGTAAGCTGTCCCTGGAGGATGCGGAGTTCCTCCATGCCGAAATGTGTGTGCTAAGTCGGCGGGTGGGAGAGGCCTAGCAAACAGCCATCGCTGGCTGGAAGAGAGAGGTGTTGGAGAAAATGAGAATCAGATGGCAGCAAGTACCGAAGTCCACAGGCAGCGCCCCAGCCCCGGCGGAGCCTAACCAGGACCAGGAGGCAGAGAGCAGCACAGGAGCGGCCGTGGGAGCAGGTAGGAAGAGTTTCCCTGTCCCGGGCGCAGACCACGCTGACCTGCTCCTGGGCCCCCTGGCGGAGCCTCTGTACCCAGGCGCGCATGCTCCAGACTTGCTCCAAAGCCCAGAGTCTCCATACCCGGGCGCCTGCTCCGCCGACCAGTTCCTCGATCCTCTGGCGGAATTTCTATACCTGGGCGCCTGCCCTGCCGACCAGCTCCTCGATCCCCTGGTGGAATCCCCATACCACCCTGGCGCCTGCTCAGCTGACCTGCTCCTGGGTACCCTACCGGAGCCACCTGTTACCACACCTGAGTGGGTATATGGGGGCCCCACTTATGACTGGTCCACCAGGAATGAAGACCAGGGGGGACTCCCTCTGACGTCCACGCCTGCACCCCCGGTCGCCTGCCCAGGAGGAGAGGAGTTTTGGTGGGACGACCGGGAAGGGGACCTCATGGGGTTCCCGCGGGAAACACAGGCCCAGGCCCTCCGGAGGGAAGAGCACTGCAGGAGGGAGCTCCTTCAGTTGGAAAAGGAGCGTTATGACCGGCAGGTGCGGTGGGAGCATATGGAGGCCCGAAACATGGCGGCCAAGGCCCAGGCCCGCCAAGTAAAGTCCACCACACCCAGTCCCCGTCTGGAGGGGATAGTGGTTAAGTTTGACTTGGACGCTGGGCGGGGCTTTGTAAGGGAGCCCCACACTGATAGGGACGTGTTTGTCAACCGGCAGGATGCAGAACCCCACCTCCAAGAGGGGCATCCTGGCCGGGACCTATACCCCAGCGACTATGTCACCTTTACCCTCCACAAGGGCGAGTGTGGGTGGTATGCCCTCCAGGTGTACCGAGTGGCAAAGAAGAGAGACATGCCCCCGCAGTACAAGGCTGAAGACCCGGCTGGGTCAGCCTGTAGGAACCAGGAGTTTCCTCTCCAGAGGGAACCCCACTGTTGAACTGGCTAAGTTACAGAAGCTGTATATGGTTACCCATAGGGGTAAAACAGAAAAGTTACGTTTTCAAAGTGAACTGCAAAAGTTTATTTTTTTCGTGTGCCTTTACAGGTTTTGTAAGTGTACCCGGTAAGGGTATAGAGACATTGAGGTATAGGACGGTTATCTCCCTAAAAACTTTTACTTGTATATAATTGCACTTCTTCAAGTGCCCCTTATTGGTTTTATGCAACAACAAATGACCTCAGAACAAAAACCCATTTGGCGTGGCCGAAGACGTGGTCCAATACCTGGATCACCTATGCCCTGCAGCCACGCCCAGGGCCTACGTTGACTGTTTTAGGACGGGTCCCTCATGCTCATGTTTGCTAGATTGCACCTTGTTGAGAAGAATGGACACCCGGTTGCAGATCGCGTTGTAACCTGTTAAAAATGTTTTATATGAAAAATGTTTTATGTGAGAAATGTTTTATATGTATGAAGGAAAATTTTCTTTAAAGTCTTGTAATGTTTTGATAAAAACGTAACCAGTAACATTCAAGAAAAAGTGCCTCCCATAAAGGGAAGAAATGTTCTATTTATGATCTTCTATGTGATGCATCTAAAAATTTGCATGTCTGTAACATACCCTGTTTTTACTCTGTTGCAGCCTGCGGACGTGCTATGTTTTACCAAGGGGGTATGTGACGCCCCTCCGGGTTCAGTCGCCACAGAGGTACTGCATCTCACCCAGAGGTGTGGTATCCCACTCTCAGGTAAGGATAGAGTGTGCCCGGGACCCAAACACCTGCATCCAACACATTCCACTTCAGTGGGGGCAGGGCGAGATTGCTCCTAAGGGAGAGCACAGTCCCTGGTCCCTAGCTGGACGATGGAACCATGTAGTGGGTGTGGGTGGAGAACGTAGTTCAGGGGAGCACAGGAAAAGGAGTGATATAAAAGAGGGAGCCATCTTGAGGGAGTGTAGCCAGTTGGAGGAGGAGTGGAGGAGAGCAGGGGCTCTGCACGAGCTCTGCTCCAGAGCGGGCCCAGCAGAGAGGCCCAGGACTGAGAAGAGGAGAGGAGTAGGATGGAAGGCTCCGAGAGGAGGAAGGGATCCTAGGGGTATGGGCAGTGCTGGAGGCCACCCGTACGCCCGAATCTACCTGGTGTGGAGGGATCAAGCCGCAGAGGGGACCGGCCCCTAAACTAGTGGAAATCTATAAGGCTCAGCTAGAAACCAGAGGCTGCTGTACTTGCAAGATGCAGTGGCCACAACCACATTTACCTCACTGAAAAGGTGGCCACAGAGGGTCAAGGGGGCTGCAGGTCGCCTGACAAGACCCGATGCTACCGGATTGGGACACTGATTGTGAGGCACAAAGCAGGAGGGTGAGAGCCAGCGCAGGAAGATGACTGAGGAAGGCACATAGAAAGGGGTCCTGTAAGGCACTCTTGAACTACCTGGGGGATTGCTGAACCCCTGCCTGGTGAACGCAGCGTGACGTGGGAGGCTGTAAGCTGGACAGTGCAACCTGAGGAACTTAACAACTGTGAGTAAACTAGGAAGACTGCACCCCATTGTCTCTATGATTATTATCTGCGGCATCACTCCTGCACTACAACGCCCTGCATCACCTATATCATCTACAACATCTACACTGCCCCGGAGCTAAGCTCAACGTGTGGAGTGCTAAACCAACTCTGCTGGACTAACATCAGCTCCAGAGGACCTGCTCTGCAGCGCCGGCCCCCTTTAGCCGCATACCACAGGTGGCGTCCCAAACTATATATATAAAAACTATAATACCCTGTAAATAAATCCCCTTTTGATTGACCGCCCTGGGTCACGGACCGGGTCACCGCCACTGTGACATCCCCCTTCGCCACGACCGGCCCAGCACCGAGTACCCCACGGCTCAGGGGGGCGCGTCACTTGCGTTTTGTCAGAGATAATAATAATTTTTATTTATTTAGCGCCAACATATTCCGCAGCACTTTACAATTAAGAGATGGTTCTTAGTGCCGTCTGGGGCATTATAACTGATTTAACTGATAGGCGCATCCGCCTGTCAACTGAAAATGCTGACAGGCTGACTTATCAAAATGAACAAGGGATGGATTGGGCCAGAGTTCTCAACACCACCAGATGATAGCATCGTACATAAACTCAAATCCAGTGGTTATTGTTTTGGAGGTCTATTCCCATGCACCCCTTCACACCGTGACATGGGTATACGCTTCAGGGATTGTACTATTTTATGTCGCCCTCCTCTTTCGCCTCATCCTTCACCACCATATCACCAGGGTGACCAACATGCCATGCCCACATAATTTTTTTAAGGGTGTTTCTGATTAGAGACGAGCGAATATTTCAATATTCGTTTCTGATTATGATTGCCGTTTTTGCAATATTCACCAATGAAGTTGTCGAATATCCGCCGAACATTGGCAAACGCCATTGGATTCAATGGGGGCCAAAGCCAAACGCATACACAACACCTTCAAACAGGACCAAAAGCTGCCAAAACACATCAATTTAGGGGCAGACACCAGGAAAGTGCCATCTATTGACCCAGAGTACAAGTAGTATAATTATTATTATTTATTAATATAGTGCCATTTACTCCATAGCGCTGTACATGTGAAAAGAGGTCACCGACAGGTACAAGAGGAGAGAGGACCCTGCTCGTGAGAGTGCACAAACAGTCTATAAGAGATGGGTGAGGATACAGTAGGTCAGGGTACAGCTGGTCATACAGCTGTATGGTGGAGCGAGGGTTACTGAAGGTTGCAGGCTTGTCAGAAGAGGTGGGTCTTCAGATTCCTTTTAAAGGTTTCAACAGTAAGCAAGAGTCTGATATGTTGGGGTACAGATTTCAAGAGTAGGGGGATGCACGGGAGAAATCTTGTATGCAATTGTGGGAAGAGGAGATAAGACGAGAGTAGAGAAGGAGATCTTGTGATGATCAGAGGTTGCGTGCAGGTATGTACTGGGAGACTAGGTCACAAATATATGGAGGAGACAGGTTGTGGATGGCTTTGCATGTCATGGTTAGGGTTTTGAACTGGAGTCTCTGGACAATGGGGAGCCAGTGAATGGATCTTATAGATTGCAATCTTATGGATTGCTGGAGCCAGTCCACAGTAAAAAAGCAGCCTTAGAGTGTCCGGGAACCTTCCCACAGACTTTTCTTAGCCAGTGCTGCTTCTCGGCAGGGTTGGATGGCTTTTCCTTCAGGAGAGTTCATAGTGCATACCTTGCAGGTCATAATGATGATAGAGCCCACCATCTCCTTAGATTGCTGCTCATACTTTTCTGTGGGAATCAGCTTGGCTCCTACCAGCCTGGAATATTTCCAGTGAACTATGGCACGATGCCATGGTATTAGCAGTGCCCCCAGTACCAGTAGCGAAGCCATTTTGGCTGCCATGGTAGACTGAGTGGCTGCGCAAATACATTAGTTTGTCACAAAGGAGCTGAAGATACTGAGTGGCAGTAGGTGCAGGTTTCTCCAGCATGTTAGATATCAGAGGGAGAACAGAGAGGGAAGCACAATAGCTCAATGGTTAGCATTGAAGCCTTGCAGCGCTGAGGTCCTGGGTTCAAATTCCACCAAGGACAACATCTGCAAGGATTTTGTATGTTCTCATTTGCGTGGGTTTCCCCCTCAGTAAAAAAGCAGCTATAGAGTGTCCAGGAACTTTCACACTAATTTTTCTTAGCCAGATCTGAGAAATGTTCTTCAGTCTGACACTGCTTGTCAGTGAGAGTTGTATTTCACCACAGCCATATTCTTCAGCTCAGTGAAAGGACTGCCATAGAGGGAAACCGTATCTACTCCGGCTGTCATTTGTCCCAGGAAGTCCTCTAATTCAGCTTGTTGCATAAGCAATGGCAGCCCATCCAACCTCAGCTCACACTTCTCGGTAGTGCTTCGACACACAAAGATCTTTCTTTGCGCCTTGAATTTTATGACTACAGAGTTGGGCAATGGCCTGATCTATAATGCGGCTTGAGAAATAACATGCATAAGCACATCCAATCCACAGTAAAAAAAAAAGCAGCCATAGAGTGTCCGGAGACCTTCACACAGACTTTTCTTAGCCAGGGCTGCTTCTCGGAAAGAGTTGTATTTCACCACAGCCATATTCTTTAGGTCAGATGAAAGGACTGGTATACAGGGAAACCATATCTACTCCAGCTGTCATTTCCCTGCCACCAGGTTCCGGCCATTGTCATACACGACCATGCCTGGCTGTATATTCAGTGGTGAGAGCCACAGATCTGCCTGCTGTGTTACATCTTTCAACAACTCTGCAGCGGTCTGCGGTTTCTCACCTAAGCATTAAGCATATTATCTTTAGCACAGCCTGTTGCCGCTTGGCCAAGGCAATGCTGCAGTGCTTCAAGCTTGTGAGTGATGTGGTAATTTCGGAGATGGAGGCCGAACAGGAAGAGGAGGAGGTGCAGGAGCTGAACAATGTGATTACATTGAGGTTACATTGGGGTTGCCGAAAATTAGGACGCACTCCAGTACCCATTTGACGAGACATAGAGGGGGGCCTCATTAAAAAAATGTTCCCATTATTAAGGAATGGGTCTCCTATACTCGTAAAGTGCATGGGCTGAAAAATATTTACCGCTGGGCAGTATACATGAACATTCTGTATACATGAGCATACTGTATAACATACAGGATGTAAGAGGTAGGCCTCTAAAAATAGTTAATGGATTAACTTGCGCTGATACCATAAGGCTAAATTGATAAAAGATATATAAATAGTGGAGCCCAAGAGATATAAAAAACATTTTACTGAACCTATATACACCACCAAAACCACCGTTTTGCCTGCAGAAACCGGTAGGTCAGTAATAAAATCCATGGACAAATGTGTCCATGGCCTACTAGGGATAGGTAGCGGAAGAAGAGTACCAGATGGACGGGTATGCAAAACCTTAGAACACAAGCAAATGCTACAAGCAGATATGAGTTCAATCACCGCTCGATGCAACCCCGGCCACCAAAAACGACGAGAGAGGAGGTCTGCGGTTGCCTTACCACCTGGATTCCCAGCAAGCACAGAGTTATGATGTTCCTTAATTACTTTGCTGTGCAGATTAGATGGTACAAATAACCTTCCTGAAGGGCAGGAGGCAGGATCATCCCCATGAGCCTCCAACACCTCACCCTCCAGTTAAGAATACAGTGCCGAAATGACTACCCCTTTCTGTAATACCGTGGCAGGGTTCTTATGATCACCATCACCAGGGAAGCTCTGGGACAAAGCATCAGCCTTGACATTTTTGACCCCAGGACGAAAAGTGACAACAAAATTGAACCTAGTAAAAAACAGAGACCATCTGGCTTGCCTAGGGTTGAGACGTTTAGATGATTGGAGATATGACAAGTTCAGTAATAACAGTAATAGGATGGACAGCCTCCTCCAACCAATGTCGTCATTCTTCGAACGCCAATTTGACCACCAAAAGTTCCCTATTACCCACGTCATAATTTCTCTCAGCCGAAGACAATTTTTTAGAAAATAAGGCGCATGGACGCCATTTACCAGGGGACGGATCATGAGACAACACAGCCCCAACCATGACATCCAATGCATCAACCTCCACAATAAAGGGTTGGGAAACATCGGGTTGACTGAGTATAGGTACAGTGGCAAAATGATTCTTTAAGGAAGAAAAAGCCTGGAGAGAGGCATTTGGAAAAATCAGACCCCTTCTTAGTCATGTCAGTAAGGGGTTTCACAATTATTGAGTAATTTTGGATGAATTTCTGGTAAAAATTAGTAAAGCCCAGAAACGTTGTAGAGCCTTCAGGTTCTCAAGATGGTCCCAATCAAGGACTGCACGGATCTTCTCCGGAGCCATCCGAAAACCCGAAGATGACAAGTACCCCAAAAACTGCACCTCCTGAACAGGGAAAACACATTTTTCTAGTTTGTCATAAAGTTAGTTATCCCTTAATATCTGGAGCACCTGCTTAACATGCCCTCGATGTGTTTCCAAATCAGGTGAGTAAACCAAAATATCGTCCAGATAGACCACCACAAACCTCACCACCAAATGATGGAAAATATCATTTATGAAATGCTGGAATACTGCATGTGCACTGGTCAAACTGAAAGGCATAACCATACTCTCAAAATGCCCTTCAGGGGTATTGAATGCTGTTTTCCATTCGTCCCCTTCTCTGATTCTAACCAGTTTGTAGACTCACTTTAAATCCAACTTGGAGAATACCTTAGCTCCAACAACCTGGCTGAACAAATCCGGAATCAGAGGAAGAGGGTATGGATCATGGATGGTAATTTGATTTAATTCCCGGAGATCTAAACAGGAACGTAGACCGTCATCTTTTTGCTTCACAAAGAGGAACCTTGCCAGCACGGGCGAAGATGAGGGTCTGATATGTCCATTCCCAGGACTTTTCGCAATGAAATCCTTCATGTCTTGTCTCTCAAAGCCAGAAATATTAGACAGTCTGGACTTTGGTAGTTTAGCTCCAGGGGTCAGGTTAATAGGACAGTCATATGCACGATGAGAAGGCAAATCCTGACGCCCCCTCTCAGAAAAAAGTCATTAAAACCAGACAGAAAAGCAGGTAATATTTCTGTAGAGACAGTAGCAAGGGAAATATCTAAACAGTTCTCATGGCAGTAATTTCCCTATTCAATAATCTCCCTGGCTTGCCAATCCACCAACGGATTATGTTTAACAATCCAAGGAATACCCAAAACAATAGGTGTGGGAAGATTGTCAAGGACATAGCAAGGGATTATTTTTCAATGAACTGACCCCAACCTAAATTTTACATTATTTACAATCTGAGTAAATGCTTTCTGTGCAAGTGGCGCCGAATCGATGGCGAAGATGGAAATAGGTTTAGCTAAAGTACAGCAAGCAAGACCATGAGTTGTAACAAACTCAGCATCAACCATGCTGACTCTGGCTCCGCTGTCAACAAACACAGAAATTTTCTCTGTTTTGCTCTCTAGCACTACCTCTGCTGGCAGGACAAACTGGGAACTGCAGGTTGGCAACAAATGCACCCCTTGTTTATCCAACTCCAGACTACCAAGAGTTAATCAAGTCTCCTTTTGTTGAGGAATTGAAGGACAGGTCCCAACAAAATGTGCCTTTTTCCCACAAAAAAAATATGCCTTTTTTCTTGCGAATCTCCGGGGAAATGTATGATGCAGAAACACCCCCTAACTGCATGAGTTCCTCCACCTCCCCCAGTACTGATTCACCCCCAGAACGCTCCCACGGCAGAGGTACACATCCCTGACAAGAAGGCCTCATAGCTCCAGAGAGTATGAAGTAATGCGGTTACTCCGAGCCTTCACAAGGGAAATGTGAGTATCGCCAGCACCTCCCTCTGGCAGACAGCAGGTATTAGGGGCAGCACGGTGGCTCAATGGTTAGCACTGTAGCACTGTAGCCTTGCATCGCTGGGGTCCTGGGTTCAAATTCCACCAAGGACAACATCTGCAAGGAGTTTGTATGTTCTCCCCGTGTTTGTTTTCCTCTGGGTACTCCGGTTTCCTCCCACATTCCAAAGACATACTGATAGGGAATTTAGATTGTGAGCCCCAATGAGGACAGTGCCCATAATGTCTGTAAAGCGCTGTGGAATTAATGGCGCTATATAAGTGAGTAAAATAAATAAATAAATGAATAAATAAAAATTTATACACCCAAGCCAGGGTGTTAATTAGCCAGAGGAAGGTAGCCGCTGGGTTCTAGAGAGACAGCCTCTAAGAAGGTTTTTGTAATGCCAAACGTAGAGATCTCCTGCAACCAGCTGCAGGGTGACTGTCTGTCACTTCTGACACACCCGTGACCCTGAGAGGCAGATGGTCATTGCACCTGGTGCCAGGTTGCTCCTGTGTCCTGGCAGATGATATCAGGAGTAATACGATAACGTGACAGTCTTTAAAAAAAGAGCCAGACTCTGGAAGACCTAACAGTTGGACTGTCAACTTTCCTCACGTTGGTGTTTTGGGTAACAGTTGCCTACATTGTGTCTGTGGCCACCCCACTGCTTGTTCCTGCCTGTTGTGGTGCTATGACTCCCTCCCCCTCTGCGCTGCTGTCCTCGCTATGCATGTCACCTTCCCAGGTTGGGTCAGTGACTTCATCGTCCATGACCTCATCTTCCACATACGCACCCTGGGCCTCCTCCTGACTCTTGCAACAGTAATTGCACTTTCCCAACTTCGCCTTCGTGTGACCGTAGCTGCTAAAATATTTTGACATTGCTACATCGCTACCTCAAATCCCGATTCGAGCAGACTGGTCGAGAGGCCTGAATCTATAAATGGAAAAGTGAACACCTCTTTGGAGTGTCCACGTGTGGGATCACTTGTCTCCGGGCACTCGGCATGGTGGGAGGAATGAGGATCAGGATGAGGAATATGTGATCCAGACTCACGGCTACAGAGGCTGGACCAAGTGGAAGACAGGGTGGTGGTGGTGGCAAACTGACTAGAAATATTATCTGCTATCCAACAACCTTTTCACACTGGTCTGGCTTTAAGAGTGGTGTTCCGGCGGCCCCTAGAAAGTAGGACAGGAAGGTTGGTCGACATGATGTGGGTGCTTGTTATGCTCCCTCAGCAGGCACAATTTCAGCTTGCCCACGGCCTCTGCCTCTGCATGCACATCCCCATCATGTCTACTTCCCCGTCCTTTGCAACGCACCTTGCCCATTTTAAATGGAGTATAATATTTGTCACATTCTGAAAAATGTCAGCATTATTACGGCAGTAATATAGGATCACGTCTGATGACCACGGTTTTAGGCAGTGGCCTAATAAATATGGTATTGGTCAGCGACCAAGCGTGAATAGGTTTGAATGCAGAACTGGCAGCCTTTAAATGGAGTATTAGAAACATAGCAAAAATGGCCAGCACATCCTAACTAATGTAAACAGGAGCCAACTAAAAAAAATTCAAACTATAAAAAAAGGTCAAAGTTGTCTCCTAAATTGCTAAGAGTGATTGCTCTAAGACATTGAAACTGCATTGCTGCTATAGAAACATAAGAAAGCGCTGCAAAATGCACACATAAAATATTTCATAATTTTTTATGTAATATTATTAGGAAAGATTACAGTAAAGAAAGGTACTTGGCGCACAGATTGTCAAATATAAGTGTGCCCAACAGCCAGCGTCAAGGCGTCTTTCATTGTTGGGTCCTTGTCCTTCTCTGTCACCTCTCTTGAGCTGAAATGCAAGCCAGGACTAGTGTTGAGCCACCCCCGTAGTGTTCGAGTTTGGTTCGGTTCGTCGAACACCCGTGTGTTCGCCGAACTGTTCGTCGAACTGTTCGTCGAACACCTTCGAACACCGTTAAAACCAATGGCAGGCAAACAAAAACACATAGAAACACATAGAAAACACCTTCAAAGGTGTCCAAAAGCTGACAAACTGCTCAGAAGACACAACTAACACATGGAAAAGTGACAAGTACATATAGTCATGCGAAAAGAAAAGAGGTGGAGGAGTAAAAGGAGGGGGAGACACAGATATAGGCATGTCATGCCCTTCTAAAATCCAAAAAGTGAGAAGCCGAGACGGCCAGTCCGCTCCTGCCCGTGCCACCTCCGTGTCGCCGGGTTTGTGCCAGAGCCGCAGTGAACCCTGACGGCCAGCCCCCCTCTCCCAATACTGGTGCCTGTCCGCTGGTGGGTCGAGAGAGCCCCCATGTGGTGGAGGCAGCTCTAAGCTTTTTAATTTAAATTGTCCCTCTAATTTGAATGAATACACTTTAAATCCATTTACAAGGATCTATTGGAGGGCAAGTCTCATGCCAGCAGCCGCGTAATTCCAGCTCCAGTAGCGTCCACTAAAGCTGCTGCAGTTAAAAAGCTTTTATAAGGATCGAGCTCGGCTGTCCACCGCAAGGCATCCTAGTGCCAGTCCCAGCCCCTATGCCTTGGGGTGCCTCCTGATGCTCTTCACTAAGTATCCCGTGGTCCCGAAGCATTTCCTTTGAAAAAATTAAGTGTCCAAACTACAGGTGGTGTAGCTTGCTTAACAGCCGGGATAATCCGCTGACTAGCAGACACTGCTACTAGGCACAAAGTATTTCCTGGGCTAGATGCAGTTAAAAATTTGTAAGTAGATACTCTCGTTGGATGCTGAGAAAGCATTCCATAGAGTCTCCTGGCACGCCATATATGATTCTCTTAAAAAGCTTGGGGTAGGGGTCTAGGGGACCCTTTTATAGCCAAAATCACGGCCCTGTATCACAATACGTCACCTAGGCTGAAGATAAATGGAACTGTAGCACCGAGGGCTCGGTTGCTACAGACGTATTGCACCTCACCCAGAGGTGTGATATCTCACTCTCAGATAAGGATGGAGTGTGGATCAGGACCCGACACCTGCATGCATTACACCACATTGCCGTGGGGCAGGGCGACCAATATGCCCCTGAGATGGGCACGACAGTCCCTGTCCCTGGCTGGAGTGGGGGGAGGGAACACTGAGGAAGGGGAACCCTGCAGTGCAGGAGCAGGGAGGAAGCAGTTCCTGGGTGCATTGAGAAGGGAGTATAAAAGGTGGGCACCATCTTAGTTCAGTGCAGAGAAGTCTGAGCAGAAGTGGCAGGGAGCAGGGGCTCTGCATGAGCTCTGCTCCGGAGGCGGGCCTAGTAACAGAGGCCCAGGCCTGCAAGAGGGAAAAGGAAGGAAGAGGAGCGGAGAAGGCTCCAGGAACGAGGAATGAAGGGATCCCAGGGGTGCGGACGGGCGAGTCGCCACCGCACGCCCGAATCCACCTGCGTGGAGGGGTCAGGCCAAAGGGGGAGACCGTTCCCCGAACTAGTGGAGGCAGGAAACGACCCTCAGCTAGAAACCGGAGGCTCTGACATTTTATGTGGCGCAGCCCCTTGCTCCACCCGCTAGGAAGGCACCACATAGGGTCAGGGAAACTGGCGCCAAGTTTACCAAGAGGAGGCCCGAGGCAGCCGGACAGAAGTGTTGGTAAGAAAGGACACACAAAGGGGGTCCTGTGAAGCGCTCCAAAGTTATCTGGGAGTTGTCTGAGCCCCTCACCTGGTGAGCACAGTACGACGTGGGCAGCCGTTACCTGCAGACGTGGTCTGGATAATAAGAACTGTGAGTAAAGGCCCTGATCTGCATCACTGACTCCGTGTCGTTACTGCTGCTGCCCTACACCATCACCCCCATCCTCCGCATACACTGCCCTGAGGCTATACTCCTCCCGTGGGGAGTTATGCTACGCTCTGCTGCACCCACAACACCAGCCTTAGCGGTCTGCCCTGTAGCGGCGGTTCACTCTGACCGCAATCCACGGGTGGCGTAGTCGGCCATTTAAACATCAAAACCACATAAATAGTTCCGCCACTGGTTTGACCGCCCTGAGCCACGGAACCGGATCGCCGCCACGGAGACTACAACCACCAGCATCCACCAAAAAGTGTCCGGCTCCGGGTGTCCCAAGGCCCAGGGGGTGCGTCAGAACATTTTCATCACCTTTCACAATCACCAATGGGACAAGGCAGGGATGTCCTCTGTCCCCTCTCTTATACATCCTAGTGACGGAGCACCTGCTCTCATCAATTCGCCATAACCCCAATATTAGGTGGATTGAGGTGGGAGGCACTGAGTACAAGTGCTCTCTATTTGCTGATGATGTCCTAGTATATATCACTCAATCACATATATCCATCCCTGCTGTTATGGCTGAAATAGATCACTTTGTTACATGGTAAAATTTTAAAATCAATGCAGCGAAGTCTGAGGCCCTCAATGTCTCCCTCCCTAAATCCATATAGGATTCCATCTAGTCCAACTTTCCCTTTGCCTGGCCCTCACAGGGTATCAAATACTTAGGAATTCCTATTCATAGAGACCTCTCCCATCTATGTTATCTTAATTTTGGGCCCTTTATTGAACAATTCCATACAGACCACGGTTGGCAAGTTAGAACTGTAAGATTCACTAAGTGAACCACTGGTGTTTTGTGGAAAAGCACATGTACACCGCGTTCCAAATTATTATGCAAAAAGTGTTTAGGAGTGATAAGGGAAGAATTTGTTTGTTTGTCAGTTAAACTCATTGATGGTGATGTGTGTCAGGGCTCTTTATATCACTGTAAGCAATTGCAGACACCTGTGCTAATTAGTTTGGCAGGTGTGTCCAATGAAAGGCAAGACTACTTAAGAAGGCTCTCTCACATTATTAAGCAGCCTACATTTTCTGCCAAAATGGGAAAGAAAAAGGATGTGTCGGCTGCTGAGAAGCAACAAATTGTGGAGTGTTTAGGTCAAGGCATGACTACAATCAACATTGTGCGATGATCAGGATGAAGTGTCTTGGCAATCAAGAAGTATGTAGCTGATTCACAGTACACACGTGTGCGTGCTGATAAGGGCAAATTGAGGACTCTTTCCTACAGGCAATTACGTCAGGTTGAAACAGCAGCGGCAAAAAAGCCTTGTCATAGCAGCAGACAAGTTTTTGAAGCTGCTTGTGCCTCCAACGTCCCCCGAACAACAAGATGCAGGGTCCTTCAGAGGTTTGCAGCTGTGCATATGCCATCCTGTCGACCTCCTCTATCCACTTCACACAAGCAGAAACGGCTCCAGTGGGCCAAACATTACATGAAGACTGATTTCAAAACTGTTTTGTTCACGGATGAGTGCCATGCAGCGCTCGATGGTCCAGATGAATGGAGTGGAGGATGGCTGGTTGATGGACACCCCACGCAAACACGGCTACAGCGCCAACAAGGAGGAGGTGGAGTAATGTTTTGGGCTGGAATCATGGGGAGAGAGATTGTCGGCCCCTTTAGGATCCCTGAAGGCGCTAAAGATGAACTCCATAATGTATGTGGATTTTCTCAAACAGCACTTCCTGCCATGGTTCAAGAAAAAGAACCGTGTATTTCACAGCAAGATCATTTTTCTGCATGATAATGCACCATCTCATGCTGCACATAAAACATCTGCATCTCTGGCTGATATGGGCATAAAAGGGGACAAACTTATGGTGTGACCCCCATGCTCCCCTGACCTCTACCCCATTCAGAACCTTTGGAGCATCATTAAAAGGAGTGTCTATGATGGCGGGAGGCAGTTCACATCTAAGCAACAGCTCTGGGAGGGTATTCTGTCCTCATGCAAAACAATTGAAGCAGAAACCATCCAAAACCTGACAAATTCAATGGACGAGAGAGTTCAGAAGCTCCTTTCGAACAAGGGGTCCTATGTGAAAATGTAACATCACCTAGAATAAAGTTTTGAGTTGAAAACTGTTTGATTTCAGTTTCTAACAACCTGCTAATGCTTATAATTTCAAAAATGACCATTTTTTTGGTCTTTATTAAAATGAAAAGGTTGATCGAAAAGTTTGGGGGATCTAAGAGTGTGGCAACCCAGTAGTCATGATTACTTCGAATTCTGACAATATGAGGGTCATGCTGCAGGTAGTGCAGCAAGAAGGCACTTATGTGTCTTGCGCATCTCGGAGCCCCAAAATTATTTTCCGGGCTAGATGCAGCTAAAAATTATTTTTCATTTTAAATCTGGAAGCCCAAAAAGAGCAAGGGTCCAGTGACACAGTCGTGGCTTCAATGTTTACTTGGAGATACTCCTGTACCATCGTCTCTAGGCGTTGACTATGTGTCAGACTTCTTGTCTCCTGTGGCCTTGCAAAGGATGGGCTAAAAAAGTGGTGAAATTATTCCGCAAAATTGATGTTACCAGCAGATACTGTGGTTCTGTTATGGTTTGAGTGCTGAACACTTGACGGTCCCACGGTTGGCAAGTTGGAACTGTGAGATTCACTACGTGCACCACTGGTATTTTGTGGAAAAGCACATGTAAGATTCTGCAACAGTCTCTGCTGATACTCCTGCATGCGTGCATCCCTTTCTATGGCAGGAATAATTTCTGCAAATTTACTTTTGTACCGGGGATCTAACAGTGTGGCAACCCAGTAGTCAGGATTATTTCTAATTCTCACAATTCGAGGGTCATGTTGCAGGTAGTGCAGCAAGAAGGCACTCATGTGTGTTGCGCATCCAGGAGCACCAAGTCCCTGTTGTGTTGGTGGCGAGGTAACAATCATGCTTCCTTCCTCTGTCCTCTCCCCCCAACCTCGCACAACAGAAATGTGATCAAGGTCTCCCTCATCTGATGAGTCTTCCATCAGTTCGTCCTCCACTTCTTCCTGGGCTCCTGCACCTTCCTCACTAGTTTGGCTGCTACCATGCGCCCTGGTAAAATCATCTCCCCCACCCTCACATGCCTGCCGCCCTGGTGCTGCCGACCGTCTGGACCTTGCAGATGTTAGCCCTTCCGCATACAACTCCTCCTCCTCTACTTCCTCCACCTCCTCTTGTGCCACCACCTGACTCCGAATTCTGTTTAACATGTGCTCCAGCATGTAAATCACCGGAATAGTCATGCTGATAATGGCATCGTCAGCACTAAACATCTTCGTCGCCATTTCAAAACTGTGCAGAAGGGTGCATAGGTCCCTGATCTGAGACCACTCCTCCAGCGTGATTTGCCCCACCTCTGAATCTCGTTGGCCCAGGCTATACGTCAGAACGTATTGCACCAGGGCTTGTCGGTGCTGCCACAGTCGCTGCAACATGTGCAGAGTTGAATTCCACCGGGTAGGCACATCGCATTTTAGCCGGTGAAGTGGCAGGCCCAACGACTTCTGTAGAGATGTAAGTCGCTGAGCTGCGGGATGCGAACGGCGGAAGTGAGCACACAGCGACCGTGCCCTCTGCAGAAGGCCATCTAGTCTGGGATAGTGGGCTAAAAATTGCTGGACAACCAGGTTCAACACGTGAGCCATACAAGGCACGTGTGTGACATTGCCCCGGCGAAGGGCCGCACCCAGGTTTGCAGCATTGTCGCACACGGCCTTCCCTGGTTTCAGGTCCAGTGGAGACAACCATTCATGAAATTGGTTCTCCAGAGCTGACCACAACTCCTCAGCTGTGTGACTCACATTTCCCAGACATTTCAATGTAAAAACCGCCTGATGACGTTGAGCCCTACTGCCAGCATAGTAAGGAGGTGTGCAGGATCCCTTCTGCGCAGTTAGAAAGCTTGTGGCATGACCAGACAGGCTTTGGGTGCAGGTGGAAGACCGAGAGGAGGTTGAGGAGGCAGAAGCAGTGGAGGAACTTTGACATAAAGAGGATTGACGCACAACTCGTGGGGACGGCAAGACTTGGACAGCAGCCCCTTGTCCTGCTGTCACCATAGTTACCCAGTGCCCAGTCAGCGACATGTAACGCCCCTGTCCATGCCTACTCGTCCAAGTGTCTGTGGTGAAATGCACCCTGTCACACACAGAGTTTCTCAAAGAAGCGGTGATGTTGTGTGCGACATGCTGGTGGAGCGCAGGCACACCTTTCTTTGAGAAGTAGTGCCGACTGGGCATCTGGTACTGGGGCACTGCGACGGACATAAGGTCTCGAAAATCCTCTGTGTCCACCAGGCGGAAAGGCAGCATTTCTGTAGCCAAGAGCTTGCAGATGGTGAAATTCAACCTCTTAGCTTTCTCATGGCTAGGAGGAAATGGTCTTTTACTTGTCCACATCTGAGGGACCGAGGGCTGGCTATTGTGCTTAGACGGGGTTGATAAGGGTGTCCCCGGCAAACTGCCGGTCTGTGAGGAAGATGCAGGCGGACATGTTAGGTTGCCTTGATCCAAAGGTGGTGCTATCGATGTCGGACAGCGCTCAACACCAGCTGGTGTTACCACCTCCAAAGAAAATGATGACCTGCCAATCACGCTGGCTGTTGCGGGTAAAGAGGTGGCAGGTCTGCGCCCCAAAACAGGTGTGACTGCTGTCCCCCCAGTCACAGAGGATGAAGAGGCCGCGGATGCACAAGATATGGCAGACGGTGATTGGCCCGGCCGGCTAGGCCGCATTGTAGCACACTGAGCTTCCCACTGCAACTTATGCTTCATGTCCATGTGCCGGTTCATGCATGAAGTACTCAAACTATGTATTTTTTGGCCTCTACTTAGCTTTTGCTGACAAATGTTACAGATAACACGAGTTGGGTCATCTTTATCGATCTGAAAAAATGCCCAGGCTATGCAAGGCTTAGCACCCATGCGACCTGAAGAGCCACCACGACTTGTGGTGAGAGGCAGAGTTGTGTTTGAGGATGCAGTTGTTGACGTGCTTCCAGTACTACGTCTCTGTCCAGGAAGGTGCAACCTGACCTCGTCGTCACTAGCATCTTCCTCCACCTCCTCTGCTGACCTCATCTCTTGGCTGACTGTGGGTTGACAGTAAGTGGGATCTCCGACCTCATCATCATCACCCTGTGCGTTATCACACCCGTCGTCCTCAGAGCCAACCTGTTCCTGCCCTGACAAAAGACTAAAGTTGTCGCTCCAATCAGGTATTTGAGTCTTATCATCGTCTTCCTCATTGTCTCCACCAACAGGAGTTACAGTTTGGGAATGAGGGTCTACATTATGGTCAGAACCTTCTGCGTCTGGTCCTGGATCCGACTCATAAAGATTCTGGGCATCAGTGCAGATCATTTCCTCGTCTGGATTCACAGAAGCGCTGGAGTCGACCTCTGATTCCCAGGCTATAGTATGAGTAAACAGCTCTGCAGACTCAACCATCTGTTCTACCTCATACTCAGACGGGCAGCTGGAGATTTGGGAGCTGTGAGGAAGCAAGTGCGATTTGGGTGACACCTTTGAGGACTGGAGTATTTGTGATGTTGAAGTTGATGTGGAGGAGAGCCCACTTAAAGGAGCACTTGATATCCGTTGAAGCACCTGCTGTTTTTGTGCCTCATCTGGAATTTGTAGCGATTGGCGTGGCCGTAAGAAAGGGATCTTATCACATTGTCCGCTAAAAGAAGTAGACATTTTAGTTTGGCTGGAAGATGGTCTTTCTTCTGCACCTACCCCACGGACACAACCTTTTTTCCCCTTCCCAACACGCCTATTCCCCTTTCCACCAGCAGCAGGCCTTTTTCCACTCATTTTGGTGGTTAACTAATTCACAACTCTGGAGTTGTTTGCACAAAAAAACAATGGATGGTAACCGAGCAGAGCTGAGTGGCCAAACTGTGGTATTAGGCCAAAACTATTGGCTGGGCTAGATGCAGAAAAAAATTATTTTTAATTTGCAACCTGATGGAGGTCAGTATAGATGGACTAATAGAACAAGTCCCACACGCTGCTAGAAGCCCAAATATTTTTTCTGAGATAAATGAAGAAAAAAATTATTTTTAATTTGCAACCTGATGGAGGTCAGTATAGATGGACTAATAGACCAAGTCCCACACACTGCTAGAAGCCCAAATATTTTTTCAGAGCTAGATGCAGAAAAAAATTATTTTTAATTTGCAACCTGATGGAGGTCAGTATAGATGGACTAATAGACCAAGTCCCACACACTGCTAGAAGCCCAAATATTTTTTCAGAGCTACATGCAGAAAAAAATTATTTTTAATTTGCAACCTGATGGAGGTCAGTATAGATGGACTAATAGAACAAGTCCCACACGCTGCTAGAAGCCCAAATATTTTTTCAGAGATAAATGAAGAAAAAAATTATTTTTAATTTGCAACCTGATGGAGGTCAGTATAGATGGACTAATAGACCAAGTCCCACACACTGCTAGAAGCCCAAATATTTTTTCAGAGCTAGATGCAGAAAAAAATTATTTTTAATTTGCAACCTGATGGAGGTCAGTATAGATGGACTAATAGACCAAGTCCCACACACCGCTAGAAGCCCAAATATTTTTTCAGAGCTAGATGCAGAAAAAAATTATTTTTAATTTGCAACCTGATGGAGGTCAGTATAGATGGACTAATAGACCAAGTCCCACACACCGCTAGAAGCCCAAATATTTTTTCAGAGCTAGATGCAGAAAAAAATTATTTTTAATTTGCAACCTGATGGAGGTCAGTATAGATGGACTAATAGACCAAGTCCCACACACTGCTAGAAGCCCAAATATTTTTTCAGAGCTAGATGCAGAAAAAAATTATTTTTAATTTGCAACCTGATGGAGGTCAGTATAGATGGACTAATAGACCAAGTCCCACACACTGCTAGAAGCCCAAATATTTTTTCAGAGCTACATGCAGAAAAAAATTATTTTTAATTTGCAACCTGATGGAGGTCAGTATAGATGGACTAATAGAACAAGTCCCACACGCTGCTAGAAGCCCAAATATTTTTTCAGAGATAAATGAAGAAAAAAATTATTTTTAATTTGCAACCTGATGGAGGTCAGTATAGATGGACTAATAGACCAAGTCCCACACACTGCTAGAAGCCCAAATATTTTTTCAGAGCTAGATGCAGAAAAAAAATATTTTTAATTTGCAACCTGATGGAGGTCAGTATAGATGGACTAATAGACCAAGTCCCACACACCGCTAGAAGCCCAAATATTTTTTCAGAGCTAGATGCAGAAAAAAATTATATTCAGTTTGCAACCTGATGGAGGTCAGTATAGATGGACTAATAGAATGATGCTATGCCCAAAAGATTTTCCTTCACTAGGTGCAGTAAAAAAATTGGTATTCTATACACAGGTGGTATATCTTGCAACACAGATAGGCTACTCCACTGACTAACACACTCTGCAATAGGCCAAAAAGGATTAGCTTTGCTAGATTCAGCCAAATGCTGTGAAAAAAACTTGCACAGCACTGGCACAGACCTGCCTGGCAAAAACTGATAGGAACTGATGTAACCTAGTCCTGAAAAGGACTCCAATTACAATTAGTCTTTACTCCCACAATCTATCTATTTAAGAGCACAGACCTGCCTCATAAAAGTCGTAGGAAATGCTGTAACCTAGTCCTTAAAAGGACTGCAATCACAACTATTCCCTACTCCCAAGCTATCTGTATATTTGTGCGAAAATTGGCTTGAAATTAACAAGGTATAGCGCACACAGCAACAGCGGTGCCGTCTAACACGCAGCTGCAGCAGTGAGAAAATGGTGGCGACGGGGAAAATGGCTTGGTCTTATAGGGCAAGGACATGTGACATACACTGCCAATCACACATGCCCTTGCTTGTGTGAAAAAAAGCACTTCGCTCCGTGTGTGCGCTGCTGATAGGCTGACAGATTGCACCTCCCCACTGCAAATGCGGGAAAGAGAAAAAAAAATGGAGATCTTCATTGTTCCTGCAGAGATCCATCCCCTGCCCCTCCCCCCGCCCCGCTGTACACTCAAACTGCGTATTAACATTAATTTTCATCATTACTGAGAAAAAATCCAGTTATGATTTTGGTGCACGAACAGTTATCGAACATAACCTCGAACAGCCGAATTTTTCTCAAATTGTTCGTGTTCGCCGACCGGCTCGAACACCGCCCAAAACAGCTCGAATTTGAGATTGGCGAACAGTTCGAGTAGAACAACGCTCATCTCTAGTCAGGACTGAACCACCAAACTACTTAAAATCACTACTTAAAATCTGAGGCTGATGGGGGAGGTAGTGCACGTGCCAAAAATAGAATTAAGAAACATAGCAAAAATGGTCATATAATATTTGTCAAGTTCCCAAAAATGTCAGGATTATTACCGCAGTAATTTAGGATCACGCGCTACAAAATGTACACATGAAATATTTCAAAAACAAAATTCTGTAATATAAATAGGAACAATTACAGTAAAGGAAGATACTTAGAACATAGATTGATCAATATATGTGTGCCCAATAGCCAGTGTCAAGGAGTCCTTCATTGTTGGGTCCCTGTCCTTCTCTGTAACCTCTCTTGGGCTGAAATGCAAGCCTACAATTTATTGGTCAGGAGGACTGAACCAGCTATTTACTTAAAATCACCTGAAGCTGATGGGGGAAGGAGTGCACATGCCAAAAGAGAATTAAAAACATAGAAAAAATGGGCAGCACATCCTAACTAATGTGAACAGGAGCCAACTAAAAAAATTCAAACTATAAAAAATTGTCAAAGTTGTCTCCTAAATTGCTAAGAGTGATTGCTCTAAGACATTGAAACTGCATTGCTACTATAGAAACTTAAGAAAGCGCTACAAAACATACACATGAAATATTTAAAAAAAAAATTCTGTAATATTAATAGGAAAAATTACAGTAAAGGAAGGTACTTCGCACACAGATTGGCCAATTTATGTGTGCCCAAGAGCCAGCGTCAAGGTGTCCTTTATTGTTGGGTCCTTGTCCTTCTCTGTCACCTCTCTTTGGCTGAAATGCAAGCCTACAATTTATGGGTCAGGACTGAACCGGCTAACTACTTAAAAGAGAATTAGAAACATAGCAAAAATGGTCATATAATATTTGTCAGGTTCCCAAAAATGTCAGGATTATTACCGCAGTAATATAGGATCACGTTTGATGATGGAAAAGTTTCTCTGCTTCCACAATACAGCAATGCTATTAAAATCAACTAAATCTGGCTGGCTAAGCAAAGGAAGCAGTAAAAATTATGTATTCTATTGCTTTTCAGCAAAATAATCAGAATTAAGAGCAAAAAGATTATTAGCCCTGATATCTAGGGCTATGGATATGAGTAACAGCAGCAGAAACAATGTGCAATGGACCCTATTCTGTTGTATTTTCTCCCCACAAACTCTGCCTGCCTAATTCCTGCTATCACCAGGATTAATATGCATCAGAATTAGCCCTTAGAAGGACTGTTAGTTTAGATTTTTAAAAGTGTGGAATACCACACTAGAATAAATGCCAATTCTCTCCCTCACTCAGCAGCACCTCTCCCTACTCTGCCTGTCTGACGGGTAGATTGTGACAAGCATAGGGTCCCGTGTCTTATATAGACCCGAAGACACTATGCGGCCAGCCAGTCGCTGAAATGCCACAACCAACATGGCTGCGGCATTAAAGTGAGTGGCAGGCAATCCCTGCATGTTAATTCGCTATCTAATTAGCGCCAAACATGCGGGGCAGGGGCTCAATCTCGAGCACTGAGATGCTTGGACGAGTATCGAATAGTGGCGAGCATGCTCGCTCATCACTAGTGATGATGAAATGCTATAACAGTTTACTGTATATCACTTGAATCTTGGATTTCTAGTCACAGCCAGAGACTATCACTCCCATTTTCAATCTGAAACATCAGCACTAAAGTAGTACAGTAAAATTGCATTAGGTCAGTATCTATTCCTGTGCTCTGTGCTCCTATCATTACACAGTACAGGCATGAAATGAAAATCCATGCCCCCCTATTATGTTATACTGTTAGAGGTAGCTCCTTTGAATAGCTAGGTGATTGAATGGTGACAGGGTATTATAGGGGAACCAGTGCTGCCAAGGCAGATGCCATTAGCCCACTCACTGAGTGTGCAACATGTATGAAATGGCACCAGGTATTTATTATTTTATTTTTCTTGCTGATCCTCTCAAATCGAATGGCAGATTGTTAGAATTTGAAACTGCATACGTCAGGAAATTCGACTCGAATTTGATCATTTACGGATCAATCCACTTAGCTCTACTGTTGATCAATATTTATGCAGATTAAGATCATTCTTTTGTTTCCCTTGTAATTTAACTATTAAATATTTGTTGCAATATTCACAAAATATGGGATCATGAAACTATTTACAGTTATTTATTTGACCAGCATATTCCAACAGGGAAAGACTAGCGAACAGAAAAAGTTCTAAAGCTCTACTTTTTCAGCTAGATTTAATGATAGCCCTTGTTGAGTATGGTGGACTGTTTTGCAAGATTAAAAGCACTGACCTTATGTCTAGAGCAGTGGGAAATAAGATGTTCCCTTTTCAGTAAAATTAAAGCATCACAGTGGGAAGAGAATCAAAGAAAAGATTAAATTCAGCAGGATTAATTATATTTGCAATCAATTAAATACCCAGAGCAATATTCATGAAAAGGTTAGCCGAAGGCAAAAAAGTCATGACCTGAAGGTACATTAGCATTAGCTTAGGAAAGATTAAATCATAAACTGACTATCAAAGAGAACACATTTCAATCTATTATAACAATATGAGTGTGGGGCAAAAGCAGATACTACAAAATTCTGTAAAGAAGATATGCTGTTAAAAAATAATTAATACAGCTATTATAATCTATAAATTACAATATTGCTTAGCTTAATTAACAATTTTGTTCTTATTAGTAGATATCATACTTCATTGCATACTTCCAGTTGCTCATTTTGCCCTTCTACCCAGTTAATTCTTTTGTTTTCCATTACGTCTATGTCATCACGTGATTGAAATCAGACTAGCTGAATCCTTCTAAGCTTTATGTAGAAGCAAGAAGTTTCTTTTCCCTGCATGAGTCATTATTAGAAATACAATCCTACATCACTGAAAGTCCCTGGCGGTCCAGCTCCACTGCCTCTTCAACTCCTGACTCAACTGTTTCACTCCTCCCCCCTGTAGTGATGTAGAATTGTAGTTCTAATGCTGACTTATGCAGGGAAAAAGACTTTCTCTTTCTACATAGAGCTTAGAAGGATTCAGCTTGTCATTTTTCAATCACATGATGTCATAGACTTAATGAAAAATGAAGAATCAACTGGGTAGAAAGGCAAAATGAGCAATTGTAAGCACACAGTGCTATATAATATGATGATTGTAATATGTTAGGAGAATAAAACTTTTGATGCAAGTGCTTCTTTAAATACTTTTTGGGGGACAAGTTAGACCTCTATCACGATGGTCTCTGTGTACATATTTATTTTTCCTTTTATCTTTATCTATCCCTTTTTAATTATTTTTTTTATTACAACCAGATCTTTGCTAGAACAGATTTCCATGACTGTAAGGCTGCGTGCCCACGTTGCGGATTACAAGTGTTTTTGATGCGGAATTTCCGCAGCGGAAACGCTTGTAAAACGCTAGGTAATCTGCTCCCCATGGTCCCCAAGGGGATTCCGCAAGTTCTATGCACATGCTGCGGATTTTTCCGCAGCGTTTATGCTGCGTTCAAAAATCCGCAGCATGTCAATTAATTTTGCGTTTCCGCAAGCGGAATTGCCTTGAGCAATGCATAAAAAACGCAAGGCAATTCCGCATGTGGAAAACGCGCGATAAACGCATGAAAAACGCACGATAAAAGCGTGCGGAATTCCGCATGCGTTTTTCCGGGAGAGGACTTGCAGAAATGAAGCAGAAATTTTCTGCTTCATTTCTGCAACGTGGGCACATAGCCTAAAGCTGAGCATTTTACTTTAAAAGACCTAGATGTAAGAGTACTAACAGTTATTATTAATGTAAAGTGCTGTGGAATATGCTGGCACTATAGAAATACAATTTTTATTATTATTTCCAGTGAAACAACTTCAAAAATCATCAGCAAATACACGTATCTATTTGAAACATTGCCACACTGTATTGTTTAGTTTAGTTCACAACACTTCTATCTTCCTGTCAAAAACGTCCTGTTTTTTTATTACATAACTGAAATTAATGTCATCCATCATTGGGCAACATTAGACAATTTCTGTTTGTTCTAATGAAAAATAACTATTTTTGATTAAAACTTTCTAGACAAAGACAAATGGATGCTTTTACTAACACGGAAGGCCCACTGAAAATGTATAGGTCTCATAACTGATTCCTTTAAAAATAAGTAAATAAAAAAGAATAAACATCTAAAAGCCAAACATGATGTGAACAAGCCTTTAACATATCCACATCTAAGGCAGAGGTCACACTACCATACAACATCACATAGCACTCAGCCCAGTGTTATTCTACGGGGCTGCTCAGATCAGCGATTATTTTCTCATGCTGATTCGGCATGAGAGAACAATCGCAGCATGCTTCGATTTGCAGCGAGACTTGATTAACTCGCACCCATACAAGTCTATGGGTACGAATGAAACATTGAACTGCACTCTGATGTCATCCCAGTACAGTCTGATATGCGCTGAGTCAGGCCATGGTGGAGATGGAGAAATTACTTTCTCCGTCTCCTCCGCAGCTGTGTTCCGATCCTCTCATTCGAGAGAATTGCAACATAGTAGCATGACACTCTGCTCCCACTCACAGCAGAACAGGAGCCATTGGTAATTAGCATATGGCATCCCATGCATCAGATGTCATACACTGGTGTGTTTCCAGCCTAAGAACAGAATTACTTATCTATAGGTTTGCTGGCTCTAAATGTACAAAACCTTGCCAAAATTATGATACCACCACACTTAGAATATGTGCACCCAACTTTCATAGCAAATACATTAATCACAGATATGACACAAAGAATATTTAACCACTTTACCATCTTGGGATTTTCCATTTTGCAATTTCATTTTTTGCTTCCCTTCTTCGCAGAGCCATAACTTTTTTATTTTTCTGTCTATATGGCTGTGTGATATGGCTTGTTTTTTGTGGGACGAGTTGTACTTTTGAACAACACCATTGGTTTTACCATATAGTGTACTGGAAAACGGGAAAAAAAATTCCAAGTGTGGTGAAAAAGTGCAATTCCACAATTGTTTTTTTCACCATGTTCACTAAATGCTATTATGACTCTCCAGGTCATTACGAGTTCATAGATACCAAACATTTATAGGTCCTTTTTTATTTAAGTGGTGAAAAAAAATCCAAAGTATGTAAAGAAAAAAAAAAATGGTGCCATTTTCCATAGCTTCACTATTTTTGCTGACCTGAGGGCTTATTTTTTGCGTGCCGAGCTGATGTTTTTATCTATACCATTTTGGAGTAGATACGATGTTTGATTACCTGTTATTGCATTTTATTGCAATGTTGCAGCAACCAAAAAAACGTAATTCTGTCATTTTGATTTTTTCTTCTTGTTACGCCGTTTACCCATCGGTTTAATTATTCTTATATTTTGATAGATCGGGAGTTTCTAAACACAGTGATACCAAATATGTGTATTTCTTTTATTATTGTTCTATTTTGAATGAGGGAAAAGGGGGTGATTTGAACTTTTATTTTTTTTTAAAAAATGTAAAACTTTTTTTTTTTACTTTTTACATACTTCAATAATCTCCTTAGGAGACTTGAAGCTGCGATCATCTGATCACTTGTGCTACACACAGCAGGGCTTCAGCTGGCCATGGGGCAGCGCTCATAGGAGATCAGCAATGACAACCACAGGAGTTCAAGTGACAGGGGCACCAATGTGCGGGTTTTCTGATGCTCTTCCAGGACATGTATGTTAAATGCCGCTGTCAGAGATTGACAGCGGCATTTAACATGATAACAGTCATGCGTGGATTGCGACTGATCAGATCAGCTGTCATGTGCTTGAAAAAGTGTGGGCTCAGCGCCAGAGCCCACATCAAAGAAGGGGAGCCAACTTATGACATACCTATATGTCATAGGTCATAAAGGGGTTAATAGCTGAACATACCTCTAATGAAGCAAGCTAAGGTAATTTTTTGTAATTTTATGTCATTTTAATTAATGACTTACATTTTTCCCGACCAAGCTAAATATATTATTATATAATTATTTGATAAGACTTTTCTCATGATTGCGTGATTCTATATTTTTCTCAACTTAATCTGGAAAAACATATCCTTTTAATTAATATATTTTACTTTCAATTGTTTGAAGTATATTTTACACAGATTGAATGATCAACTAAGGTTACGGCCCCACTATCAGTATTTGGTCAGTATTTGGTCAGTATTCGGTCAGTTTTTTTTCTCAGGAGTAGGAGCCAAAACCAGGAGTGGGTGATAAATGCAGAATTGGTGACTTGTTTCTATTCTACCTTTTCTCTGATTGTTCCTTACCTGGTTTTGGCTTCCACTCCTGAGAAAAAACACTGACCAAATACTGATAGTGGGACCGTGACCTAATACACAGACTTTTGTAATATGCAACATACAGGGAGCTTATTTATGGATTGGTGTGGAAACAAAAGACAGTGCATTGGATACAAGTTATTCTCAGTACCACAGGAATCTTCCAATTCATCATTGGAACCACAGAAATGAGAAAGTAAAACTACTGTAAGCTCTCAAAGAATCATATGTAGCTACTTATAGATGGACTAATTAAAAAATATATACTTACAATCAAAACATCACATATTAATACAAAAAAATCTCCAATGAAAATACTCCCAATAAATAATAAAAGATGAAAAGATGCAACAATAATAATAATAATAATAATAAAAGTAATAATAATGTAAATGGCCTATTGTTTAAAACCAGCTTTGTTGTAAACATTTTGGCAATGTTTAATTAAATATAAATATTGTAATTTTCAAACTAGTCACTGAGATTTTTTTAGTTTCTAACTAAAACTAAACTAAATTCACATGTAGATTAGCAGCAAATGAACAGACTGACTTAGTTTTTGTATGGAAGCATCTAGTGATTGTTGAGAGTGGGTGCGGGGTCATCTTTGACATTACCTTTTATAATTGGTGGGTCCTTTGTGACCAGCTGAGAATAGAGGCATTATCAAGTTCAATTTCCCTTCAAGTTTAACCAACTTTCATTACTTCAGTGTTTTAATTGCAGGAGGCTGATGGGTAAATCTGCCATTTTGAGAACAGTACAGCTGTGCAGTATGTGAGGTAGGCTACACTAACAAGTGCAGAAAGAAAACCTATTAGGCTATGTTCATACATGTTGGGTTTTTCAGCGTTTTTTTTGCTGCAGATTTTTATGCCAACTTTCAGCTGCCTTTTGCAGTACCAGCAAAGTGTATGAGAAACCAGAATTCTCTGTTCACATATCTTGTTTTTTTTTTGTTTTGTATTTTGTGCCTTGGTTGGGTTTTTGGAAAATAGAGCGTGTCACTTTTTCAGTGTTTTTTCAGCATTTTTCACCCATTGCAATGCTTTATAACTCTCAGTTCTGAACTGACACACAAGCATGTTAGACCATGCTCTGAGTATAACTACTCCAATATCTCCATTAGACTCAATGGTGGACAAGGGGAAAAAGAGACTCCAGCTCGAAATTATCATAAAAATAAAAAATTTTATTCATAAATATACAATTTGAACAAACACACAAGAAAAAGGGAACCTCACTGTGGAGGGGAGATCATCACTGTCCACAGACAAAATCCATTCTGTTGGTGGTTATCACTGACAAAAAATGAGCTAAGCATCATCATATGTAACGAACAATCACAGATCATACTAGTCCTTGACTGTAAATACGAGGACTAAATAAAGTGCATAATGGATATTTGCTAAATTCTTACCTCTAATAAATTTAGACAAGTCTTAGTATTTATGTTGAAAAGTGTCTAGCATTAAATAATCTTTATCTGGACTTATGAGATTAAACATGCTCTGAGCACAGTCTAACAAGCTTGCAAACTGGTGACCTGATTGTCATCATGACGATTGTCATCATGACGACCTTGGGTGACCATGGCAACGATCTGGCTCTCGCGATGACATTGCTGCGGCGCCGATCGGAGAGGGGAGGGAGGCTGCACCCCATCCTCTCCCTGCCTTCTAAATGCTGCGATTGATATTGATCACTGCATTTAGGGGGTTAAACTGCCAGGAGTGGTGCAGGCACCAAATGTGGTGCAGAGCCGAGTCTCAGCTGTCAGATTCGCTGAATACCCTGTGGCGCTCGGACTCACACAGAGCCTGTGCGCTCACAATTGCCCAACCAGAAAATACGGATACATCTAAGATTGTGAAGAGGTTAATATTGCTATTACAGTACTTGTATACCGCTGCTGCTCTGTTAAAACAAAAGTCCTTTTCAGGGCTGAATATTTTCCTTTCCTTAATATACCAGAATATTTGTAGGCATATATAGATAATTTAAAATGAGCAAGGCTTGCGGTAAGGGACGGGGAATTGGACATGCTGCTGATGGTGCACGCATAGGTGGAGGCCGTGGGCCAGGTGAAATTATGCCTGCTTCGGGAGCACAACAAACACGCTCACCCATGAGACCTAGCTTCCTATCCAGCATTGCAGGGGGACGCGGAACACCACTCCTGAATCCAGAACAATATGAACAGGTGGTCGGCTGGATGGCAGATAATGCTTCAGTATGTTTCCCAGCATCACCATGTCTTCCATAGGGTCCAGTCTCTCTTGCCAATAGTCTGGACCACATAATCCTCACCCTGATCCCTCTTCCTCCCACACGACTTCAAGGAGACAAGTAGTCCCACACTCGGTCACTCCGAGGAGCTCTTTACATTTCCATTTATTCATTTTGGCCTTCTCCCTGCACATTTCAAGAGGGACGTGAGGAGCTTGTGTATAGTGATGGTAAAATATTTGAACAGCCATGATCAGAAGAAGCCGATGGTGTGGAACGGCAATTAGTATCTCAAGAGGTAGCTGATTATGAGACACAGTTGCAAACAAGTGATGTTGTTAAGTCAACAAGTCTGGAGCACCAGAGTGTGAAGTGGAACACAAGGTGGTGAATGATAAAGTCACTGACCCAACCTCGGAAAGTGCCATACAGAGTGAGGTCAGCAGTGCAGAGGGGGAGGGATCGGCTGCACCACAACAGGTAGGAAGAGGCAATGGGGTAGTCAGTGGTATAAGGCAGAAAACTGTTCCCGAGAGCACCCACATGCTGCAAGTTCCCAGGCCAAGGGTTATGTGTTCCCCAGTTTAAAGATAGTGCGAACGATAAAAAAAATGGTAATTTGCAACCTGTGCCATACTATGATCAGCAGAGACCCGACCACTACTATCAGGCTCATGTCATCCAAAGTACCTGACTACGTGGGCTGAATGCCTGGGTCAACAATCAGTGTCTGTGGATAACACCACTGCCTCTTCCCCTGTGCTATTTGCTTCCCAATGCCCTGTCCATGATGCAGGTGACGCGCCCCCTGGGCCATATTCTTTAGGGGAATACCCGGAGCCGGATCAGATGGGGGTTGTAGTCTTCCGAGTGGCTGTGACCCGGTCCGTGCCCAGGGTGTCAAGCTCAGAGTATGTGGCAGTCCTACAGATGTTATTAAGTTCTTAATGTCGACTACGCCACCCGTTGTATTGTGGTCACTATGGCCGCCGCTGCAGCAGGGTCCGCTGAGGCTGATGGTGTTGGTGCAGCTTTTGGTAGTATAACCCCCAACGGGTGGGGTATAGCCTCAGGGGGTCAGGTGCAGAGGATGGGGGTTGTGGTGGTGCAGCATAGATGTTAAGTGAAGACAGAGTCGGGTTGTGCAGTTTAGGGTATTTACTCACTGCTGATGTTCCGGTCACTCCAGCTTCAAGTGACCACCCGAGCCGTGCTGCGTCCACCAGGTCCTGGATTCAGCCAACCCCCAAGCAAGTCCGGAGCGTGACCCTGAGCTCTCCTTCTGTCCTTTCCTCTGGCCGTCCCCACTAGTGATCCACCTAGGTCCAGCTCCCTCGGGCCTTCTGTTGGGAGACCCTTGGCCTTGGGTTCCCTGACCCTCCACGTGGTTTGCCTTCGGGGTGGATGTGGTGGGTGGCCGTGGCAGACGCTGCCCACGGCCTCCGGTCTCTGGCTAGGGTGTGCTTTTGCCCCCACCAGTTTGGGATCCGGTACCCTATTGCCGACTCTTCACCCGGGGATTGAATTTGGGTTCTCAGAGTCCTCTCTTTGTCCCCTCTGGGTCTTTCCTTCTCTGCTCCACTCTCTCTCTGCAGGCTCATCTGGACCTCTGCTTCCTACTGACTCTGACAGACTGACCCTGATCTTAGATGGTGCCCACCTTATATACACCCTCTATGTGTGAGCTCAGGTGACCAGCACCCAATGAGCTCCTATCACTACCCAGACTGCTCCCCCTATCTGCCCCTACACTACTTGGGATGTACCACCCCCCTCCCACTCCAGCCAGGAACAGACTCGGTCGTACCTGCACATTTCTAAGTGGGAGTACCGTCGGCCTGCCCCTCGGAAATGGGATGTGTGTAGTGCATGCAGCCTACCGAGCTCAGGTCCACACTCCATCCTTACCCGGGAGTGGAATATCACACCTCTGGGTTGAGGTGCAGTACCCCTGTAGCAGCCGAATCCTCAGGGTGCTACACAGGCAAGGACATAGCTTCAGATAGAGTAGACATACACTTGTCGTTGCACATTCGCAAGCACCATTAGCAACCACGTCTAATTCCTTGTACAAATGCAGAGCTCAGCTGTCCCTCAACCCAGGCCTTTGAACGCAAGTGAAAATACCCAGCCACCCAAAGGCCCAAACACTAAACAGGCACTTTTCCATACTGCTTGCCCTGGAAATGTTGCAGTTTAGGCTTGAGGACACTGAGGCTTTCTGCAACTTCATGGCGGCAGCTGTCCCTCGGTACTCGGTCCTCAACCTCCACTATTTTTCCAGTATGCCATCCCCACCTTACACCAGCACGTGTCCAATAAAGTCACCCATGCCATTACCAATGCAGTCACTTGGAAGATCCACTTAACGACTGATACGTGGATAAGTGCTTGTGGCGAGACTGGAAGTACTACAAGTACAGAGCCAACTAGCGAGGCTGCTGAGTGTGCAGATGCTGAATTGAGGGTCCCAGAGGCTGCAGTTAAGTACAGAGGAGGCAGATAAGTACATAGTTAAACACAATATCATAGTTTGTGTTAACTGGTGAAACTGTTGATAAATTATCTGGTTGTCTTTGTGGGTTGGTGGGTTACTGCTGTGTAAAAGAGAAAAAAAAGGAGTAGCTGGTAATTGGTTTATGTGACTAACTGTGTATGTGCAAGACTGTTTGTCTTAGAATTTTCTAGCTAAATGCAATATCATAGTTTGACTCGAGCATAGTTTGGTGTTTTCCTTACTATCCTATTAGTTTTTCTGCTTTTACCTGTATTGTTTATCCCCATTTAATATGTGCTCCATGGACAATGCTACCAGGTGTGCATCTTGTGAGATGTATGCATTCCTTGAACAGTCGTTTGAGGGTGAATATGTCTGTGCTCGATGTCAGCAAGTTACATGTTTGGAAGCCCAGATACTGGATCTAAACGTGCAGCTTGCAACATTCAGGAGCACTGCAAACCTGTGGAGGAGTTTACAGCTCTCTGAGCTTGTGCTGGCTGAGGCCAGTGATATGGAGGAGGATGGAGGTGGTGAAGATCAGAACAGAGAAGTATGTAGCTGGGTAAATGTTACAAGAAGGGGTAGGGGGAAAAGTGCCAGGAACCTAGTCCTGATCTGGCACAACCTAGTAAATATGCCTGTTTGGCTTATATTTAGGATTGCAAGCACAGGATTAGGATCACTGCAGCAGGACGTTGCTCCTAGTAATCAGAAAGGCGACTGCTGTAGGAAGGAGGGAAATAGGATTGCAGCAAAGGCAAGACAGATGTTGGTGGTAGGGGACTCTATAATTAGGAGAACACACAGGGTCTTCTGCCACTGAGACCGTGAATGAGGAACAGTGTGTTGTCTGCCGGGTGCTCGGGTTCGGCATATTGCATAGCGGATCGGATAGACAGGTTGCTGGGTGGGGCTGGGGAAAACCTAGCGGTCATGGTACACATTGATACCAATGACAAATTTAGAGTGATGTGGAAGGTCCTTCACAATGATTACAGGGAACTAGGAGAGAAGCTGAAGGCCAGGACTTCCAAGATGGTATTTTCAGATATACTGCCAGTACCATGAGCATCGCTGCATAGACAGCGGGAGCTTAGGGAGATAAATAAGTGGCTTAGAAATTGGTGCCGGAAGGAAGGGTTTGGGTTCATGGAGAACCGGGCCGACTTCTCTGTCGGTTACAGGCTCTACGTTAGGGACGAACTGAATCTTAATGGGGAGGGTGCAGCTATGCTGGGGGAAAAATGGTCAGATGGATGGAGGAGCTTTTAAACTAGGATCTGGAGGGAGGGAGGGTAGTTGTGCTAATAAGGGGATAGATAGAGTAGACAGAAGGAATGTGACAGTAGGGTTTAATGAGGATCTAGGGGGGCTGGGATATGCAAGGAAAGTAGGGAGCTGAGTAGGAGAAACAAATAGTATTAAATATCTGCTGGCAAATGCAAGAAGTCTCACAAACAAAATTAATGAACTAGAGACTCTTATGTTGTACACAGACTATGATGTGGTTAGCACTGCAGCCTTGCAGTGCTGGGGTCCTGGGTTCAAATCCCACCAAGGACAACATCTGCAAGGATTTTGTATGTTCTCCCCGTGTTTGCGTGAGTTTCCTCCGGGTTCTCCAGTTTCCTCCCACACTCCAAAGACATACTGATAGGGAATGTAGATTGTGAGCCTCAATGGGGACAGTGCCCATAATGTCTGTAAAGCACTGTGGAAGTAATGGCGCTATATAAGTGAGTAAAGTAAATAAATAAATAAATATGCACAGATTCATGAAAAATAGGTTGTGTCTAACATCTTGGGGTTCTATGAAGAGGTAAGTGGAAATCTAGATGTTGGTAACGCGGCTGATGTGATTTATCTTTGCAAAGGCATTTGCTACTGTACCACATAACAGCCTTATACTGAAGCTACAGAAGTGAGGACTTGGGGGAACTATATGCAGATGGTAAGAAATTGGTTAAATGATAAGAAACAAAGATTCGTCATTAATGGTACATTCTCTAAATGTGATATAGTCAGCAGTGGAGTACCGCAGGGATCTATGCTAGGACAGATTCTTTTTAACCTCTTTATTAATGACCTTCGGGATGGGCTTGAGAGTAAAGTGTCAGTCTTTGCTGACGACATCAAACTATGTAGAATATTAAAATCTGATCTTGACATTACGATATTGCAGAACGATCTGGATAAGATGACTGAATGGGCAAACACTTGGCTGATGAGGTTTAATGTAGATAAATGCAGAGTAATGCACCTAGGACGGATCCTATCCTATTGCTGCATATACATTAAATGGGAACATACTTGGGACTACAGAACAGGAGAAGGATTTGGGTATTCTGGTTACAAGTAAGCTGAGCTGACCAAAAGAGAAATAAAATCCTTCTTTCACAACGTACTATTGCCTCTTTATAAAGCACCGATAAGGCCACATCTGGAATATGGGATCCAGTTTTGGGCTCCACATTTTAAAAAAGAAATTCAGAAGTTAGAGTCAGTTCAAAGGCGGCAGCTAGATTATTACAAGGGATGGAAGACGTCTCATATGATGAGAGGTTGAACAACTTGAGCTTGTTTAGCTTAGAAAAACGACGTCTCAGAGGAGATCTCATTTACATGTATAAATATATGTGTGGTCAGTACAAAGGACTAGCACATGACTTATTCCTTCCAAAGACCATACTAAGGATCAGGTGGCACTCATTATGGGTAGAAGAAAGGCAATTCTGGCACCTAAACAGGAAAGAATTCTTTACTGTCAGACTGTGAAATGCCCTACAACAAGAGGTAGTAATGGCCGACACTATAACAGCTTTCAAACAAGGCCTGGATGATTTCCTCGATACACATAACATTGTGGGTTACAGTTAAATTAGACAAAATGTTACAACTATAGTTGTACATTTAGTATGATAATAGTAAGTACTAACTAGTAACATAATTAGGTTTGATCCAGGGTTCTAGGACTGATCGTCTTTTCTCGGGGTCAAGAAGTAATTTTTCCCCTGTGACACAAATTGGCTGAATGTGTCCTCAGGTTTTTGCCCTCTTCTGGATCAACAGATTTAAGCGTAGGGATTTTAGTAATACCATTATTAGAATCACATGAGTTATACAAAATATATAACTAATTTAAAAAATTTAATTATAAACGGGTATATTTTTAATTGTAATAGTGTAGCAATAATAAAAATGGTAATAATAATAATACATTTGTGAGGCCTAGTCCCAATTAGTTAGTAAGTTAGTGTAGTGTTAGTGTAGGGAGTACAATTGGGGGAGGGAGGTTGAACTTGATGGACCTAGATCTTTATTCAACCTACGTTACTATGTTTACTATGTTACTATGCTACATTTCCCTGACTGCTAGGGATGAGCGAGCATGCTCGCTACTGATCGGTGCTCGCCTGAGCATCTCACTGAGTAATTCCGGGGTTGCTCGGAGGGAGCTCGGGTCTCCTCCCTGCATGTTTGGCGCTCTTTATAGCGCCAATGAACATGCAGGGATTGACTGCCACTCACTGTAATGCCGTAGCCATGTTGGTTGTGGCATTACAGTGATTGGCTGGCCGTGCAGCGTCATCAGGTCTATATCAGACCTGGCGCCGCCATGCTCGTCACAGTCACTCCGGAATCAGACAGTGTAGGGAGAGCTGCTGCTGAGCTAGGGAGAGATTTGCTTGTTTCTAGTTAGTGTAGGTGTACCAAACTATATTAGAGACACATATCCATCTCAACAAACAGTCCTTCTGAGGCCTAATCCATCTGCAGAGATATCAGGCAAGCAGTGTATATAGGCAGGCAGGGTATATAGCAGACTCCAGTGCACATAGCACAAGAGGCTCCATTCCAGTTCTGTCTGCTGCTGCTGTTAGATATTTCTAGAAATAGGCCTAGGTCTTAGGGGCCAGGAATAATTTTATTTTGGATCTTAATCCTCATTATTTGCTTAAAAAGCAACCCAGAGAACACAGTTTTTCTGTGCCATTTGCACTGCAGAATACAGCCAGGTCCTTTCCATATTACAGCGCTAAAAATCCAGCTATCTAAAACTGTGTTTTCTCCGTCACATAGATCACTTATACGTTTTCAGAAAATACTGCCATTTCTGACCTCCATTAAAAATTTGTTTCAGTGTGTCAGTGAAGCAATTGACACCAGTTTGCTGTTCAAAATAGTTACCTACAGGCCAGGTATTTAAAACTCTGGTTTCTCCGTCACAAGGATCACATATAAGTTCGCTCCAAATTCAAAGTCATTTGTAGTGAGCATGGAAGATATTGTCCTCCATTTAAAATAGGCAAGGCACGTGGCAAGGGACGGGGACCTGGACGTGATGGTGATGATGGTGCATGCAGAGGTCGAGGCCGTGGGCAAGCTGAAATTATGCCACAGCAAACACTGACCTCTTCTCGCTTGTCTTTCCTGTCCCAATTTATAGGGGACCGCAGAACACCACTATTGAACACAGAGCAGTGTGAAAAGGTTATTGGTTGGATAGCAGATAATGAATCCAGTCAATTAGCCACAACCACCTTGCCTTCCACACGGTCAAGTCTCAGTAGCTGTGAGTCTGGACCGCATATTCCTCACCCTGAAGATCCTTCCTCCCACCATGCCGAGTGCCCAGAGACAACTGATCCCACACTTGTACACTCCGAAGAGCTGTTCACTTTTCCATTTGTAGATTCGGGTCTCTCGCCCGGTTAACTTGAAGCAGGGCATGTAGCGATGCCCAAATATTTGAGCAGCCACGGTCACACGAAGGTGACAGTGGGAAAGTGTTACAAGAGGTGGACTATGATGAGACACAATTGCCAGAAAGTCAGGAGGAGGACCAGAGTGGAGAAGTGGAAGACGGGGTGGTGGATGATATAGTAACTGACCCAACCTGGCAGGAGGACATGCAGAGCAAAGACAGCAGCACACAGGGGGAGGGAGGCAGAGCATCCCAAAAGGCAGGAAGAAGCAGTGTGGTGGCCGCAGAAAGAAGGCAGGCAACCATTCCCTGTAACACCAGCAGGAAGGAAGTTGCCAGTACAACTGTTAGGTCTTCCCGAGTCTGGTTGTTTTTTAAAGACTCTGCCGATAACCCCAAAAAGGCCAGTTGCACCACCTGCCAGGCCAGGATCAGCAGGGGTGGCAAAACGACCAGCCTGATCACCACCAGCATGATCAGGCACATGGCAGCAAAGCACCCGACTTTGTGGGCCGAACCCCAGGAACAGTGTCTGCAGGTGGCACCACTGCTTCTTCCTCTGTTGTGCAGGCAAGCCAATCCCCTGTCCATGGTGCATGTGAAGATGCCTCCTGCTTTGCACCTGTCATTGCACACTCTCAAGTAGCAGCATCAGGAAGCACATCCGCGTCCTTGTCCCAGCGCAGTGTCCAGTTGTCCATACCCCAGTCCTTGGAATGCAAATGCAAATATGCAGCCAATGCCCCACAGGCCACACTACTAAATTCCCACATTTCGCGACTGCTTGCGCTCGAAATGTTGCTTTTTAGGCTCGTGGAGGCGGAAGCATTCTGCAACCTGATGGCGGCGTCTGTTTCTTGGTACTCGATCCCCAGCCGCCACTATTTCTCATGGTGTGCTGTCCCAGCATTACACAAGCACATGTCCCAAAATATTAGCCGTGACCTCAATGACAGAGTTACCAGGGAAAGTCCACCTAACCACGGACATGTGGACAAGTGCTTGTGGGCAGGAGCGGTACATCTCGCTGACGTCACACTGGGTTAATATAGTGGAAGTCGGGACCCAGTCGGACCTTGGGACGGAACACTTCCTCCCAAAGCCATGGATTGCGGGCCTTAGGTCAATCAAGGTTGCCTCCACAGTCTACAGCTCCTGCACCTCATCCTCCTCAGCCTCCTCCTCCTCTTCAGCCTCCATCTCCAAAAAGACTACATCAGTCACAAGCTGGAAGCACTGCAGCACTGCCTCGGCCAAGCGGCAACTGGCTGTGGTGAAGCTAATATGCTTAGGTGACAAACCGCTCAATGCTGAAGAGTTGTGGACAGCTCTGAAAGAGCAGGCAGATCTGTCACTCACACCGCTGACCCTACAGCCAGGCATGGTTATAACAACAGAGGACAAAAGGAGCTTTTAAATGCAAATAAGAAAATACTTTATTAAATATATTAATACACTATAAAAAAATCATATAGAGTCTATAAAAAGATTTTGTAAACGATGTGTTCAGAAAAAGAGAAGACACCCCATCAGAGTAATCAGCCCACTGTATGGAGTGTAAAATAAAAATAAAAAGATAATAGTAATGCAATACCAAAAAAGTCAGCACATAAACCACCTGGCCAGTTGAAGGCTTAAAAACCAGGGAAGCAGACAATGCTGCTATAGTACCCCACAGTGAATCAAAACCAAAAAAGGGGCAACAGGTAGTAGTCATGATGAAAAAATATGCTGAAAATGGAGCATGGGTAAAGAGGGTAACAGAGCACTTAGCCAAGGGCTGAGAACCCCCCCAATTGGGATGAAAGGGTGCTAGGACACCTACCCAATGCATGTTTCGCGTGGACAATGCGTTGCTTTCTCAAGGGATGGTTGTGTGTGACAATGGCCGGAACCTGGTAGCGGCTCTGAGGCGAGGCGAGCTCACATACGTACCATGCCTGGTCCATGTGCTTAACCTCGTGGTTCAGCGGTTTCTCAAATCCTACCCGGAGCTGCCGGATCTGCTTGTTAAAGTACGCCGCCTGTGTGCCCATTTTACAAAGTCAGATACAGCTTCCGCCGCCCTTGCCATGTTTCAGCAGTGGGTACAACTTCTGGCTCACAGACTGGTGTGTGATGTCTCCACACGTTGGAACTCTACACTGCAGATGTTGGGAAGGATTTGTGAGCAGAAGAGGGCAGTTGTTGAGTACCAGCATCAACAAGGCCATCGGTATTCAGTTCAGACTCCACACATAAGACCTCAGGAGTGGACATGGATGTCAGACATATGTACCATCCTCCAAAACTTTTAGGACTCCACCAAGATGGTGAGCAGCAATGACACCATATTTAGCATCACCATCCTGCTTCTCTGTCTTCTGAAATGCTCTCGGCTCACAATCAAAGAGGATGCATTGCAGGCGGAGCATGATGAGATGGAGCAAGGAACCATACAGGGTGATTACACACAGCCCAGCCTCATCTCATCCCAACGTGGATTGGATGACAATGAGGAAGAGGAGGAGGAAGAACAGGAGCTAGTTTCATGCGCTGTAGATGGTACTACCTTCACAACTGTCATACCGTCTGTTCAGCGTGGATGGCCATAGGATAGACAGGAGAAGGAGGAGAGCATGGTCAGTCATCGTCTTGGTGATGACACGGAAGCCTTGCCTGTTAGCAGTCTGGCACGCATGGCTGAGCTTAATTTCCGCTGCCTTTCCCATGACCCTCGCGTTCTCAAAATATTGGGTGACAGTCATTACTGGTTGGTGACACTTCTAGACCCACGCTACAGGGAGAACTTTATATCTCTTATTCCTGAGGCAGACAGGTCTTCAAAAATGGGGCAGTATCAGAAGGTCCTTGGTGCGGAACTTTTAAAAAAATTCCCATCTGAAAACGCTGGCGGCAGAGGTCACAGTTCGTTGGACCAAGGAGTACAGTCGAGAGAGACACAACTTCAATCAAGCAGAGACAGGGGAACACGGTCAAAGTTCTGAGAGCATTTTCTCAGCCCCTCCCATCGCACAGTTCCTGAGGCATGGGGTACTCTCACAAGGAGTGCAAAGTTTGGGAAGATGCTGAGGGAGTACCTTGCTGACCGTACCAACGTCATCCGTGATTCCTCTGTGACTTATAATTATTGGGTATCCAAGCTAGATACGGGGAATGAACTGTCTCTCTACGCCTTGGAGGTCCTGGCCTGCCCTGCCTCTAGCGTTTTATCAGAGTGGGTTTTTAGTGCCACTGGTGGAATTATAACTGACAAGTGCATCCGCCTGTCTACTGAAAATGCTGACAGGCTGACTCTTATAAAAATGAACAAGGACTGGATTGGGTCAGACTTCTCAACACCACCGAATGATAGCAGCGTAACATAAACTCAAATCCAGTGTCTTTTTTTCCCTTGCACCTCTTCACACCCACACATGGGTATACGCTTCCTGATTTTGGCTATTTGCTCTTGTCCTCCTCCTTCCCCTCATCCTCATCCTCCACCACCATATCACCTGGTTTACCGTGGTCCGTGATGGAACACCCACATGATTTTTTTAAAGGGTGTTTAAGATGGCCTTAAAAAAAATGTTTATACAGTATGTGCATGTATACCCCCCAGGGGTAAATGTTTGTCAGCCCATACACTTAGTGCATGGGCATTACAAGTATAGGAGACCCGCTCCTTTCTAAGGGGAATATTTTTTTTTGAGGCCCTCTAAGTCTCTTCCAAGGGGCATTGGAGTGCCTCCCAATTTTTTATAACCCTTGCATTCACTGCATAGGCCAACACTATGGGAGACCCTCTCCTTTCTAATGGGAATTTGTCGTTACTGTGGCCCTGCTCTGTGTCTTTAAATTCTTAGCGGGAGTTTTCCTAAATTTGGTCAGCTGTTGGACTCACTGCATACCCTATAACAGTATAGCACACCCGCTCCTTTGTAATGGAAACATGTCATTACTGTGGCCCTGCTCTATGTGTCTTTAACTTCTTAGTGGGGTTTTTCCCAAATTTTGGTCAGCCCTTGCAGTCACAGCATGGGCATTACCACTATAGGAGTCCCGCTCCTTTATAATGGTAACATTTTTTTACTGAGACCCTCCTCTATGTCTCTTCAAAGCGGTATTGGGCTGCGTCCAAATTTTTGGCAGCCCTTGCAGTCACTGCATACGCAATAACAGTATAGGAGACCCCCTTGTTAATAACGGAACCACAAAACATAGCCGGCTGATGGCTCTCTAACAATAGCGAGGGCCGACTGCTGTTCTTTTAAGAATAGTAAGGGCCGCCTGATGGCCCTATAAAAATAGGCTTTGTGACTTTGAGTCCCTCCATCATAAATGAATCAGGATGTGTCTGATGATGTGTCACACACCACATGGCCAGATAAGGTTGTAAAATGTTAAAATGACATTTCCCGGTGAATGCATTTGTCTTAAAAAATAACGTAAAAAAAAAAAAAACAAGCAGTAGGATCTTTCTTTAGTATCAAAAACAGAATCGCCAATGTAACCTCAATGTAATCATATTGTTCAGCTCCTGCTCCTCTTCCTCCATCTCCGAAATGACCACATCAGTCACAAGATGAAAGCACTACAACATTGCCTTGGCCAAGTGGCAACAGGCTGTGCTGAAGATAACATGCTTAATGCTTAGGTGACAAACCTCCCAGCGTTGCATAGTTGCTGAATGCTATAACACAGCAGCCTGATCTGTGGCTTTCACCGCTGAACATACAGCCATGCATGGTCGTGTGTGGCAAAGGGCAGAACCTGGTGACGGAGAAATGACAGCAGGAGTAGATACGGTTTCCCTCTATGCCAGTCCTTTCACCGAGCTAAAGAATATGGCTGTGGTGAAATACAACTCCCATTGATAAGCTGTTTTAGATTGAAAAGCATTGGGCCCACCAGAGGATTTGATTCTGAGGGCTAACCTTTCTACACCGCTCAAGCCCCATTGCAGCTGCAAAGTTAGCGCTATCATGAACTCTCCTGATGTAGAATCCAGGGCACACCAGAAGATTCTCTGTTGGGACCGTCCAACCCTGCTGAGAAGCAGTCCTGGCTAAGAAAAGTGTTTGGGAAGGTTCCCGGACACTCTATGGCTGCTTTTTTACTGAGGTGGAAACCCACGCAAACACGGGGAGAACATACTAAATCCTTGCAGATGTTGTCCTTGCTGGGATTTGAACCCAGGATCCCAGGTGCAAGGCTTCAGTGTTTACCACTGATCCAATGTGCTGCCATTCACCCTCTGATATCTAACAGGCTGGAGAAACTTGCACCTACTGCCACTCTATCTATCAACTCCTTTGTGAGAAACTAATGTATTTGGGTAGCCACTCAGTCTACCAAATAAAATTCCTGAGAAGGAAATTGGGGATGGCTTGGCAACTGGTACTGGTGCAGTGCTAATACCATGGCGTCGTTTACTGGAAAGATTCCAGGCTGATACGAGGCAAGCAGATTCCCACAGAAAAGTACCAGCAGTACTGTTCAGGGACCCGCGCTTGTAGAAGGCCGAGACAACACCGGGAGAAATAGTGGCGGCTGGGGACCGAGTATGGACACGAGGCATGAGGCATGAGGTTGTGAAAAGCTTCAACCTCCACGAGGCTAAAAGGCCACATTTCGAGTGCAAGCAGCTGCCCAGAAATCTGGCAGTTTAGTATTGCGGCCTGTGGGTAAGTGGGTGGGTGGGTGTCTGGCTGCATACTTGCACTTGCATTCAAAGTAACAGAAAACTAAGCAGATGGTGGCCTCTATCATCATCATGGCCTCACCTCGGCACTATGAACTCTCCTGAAGGAGAAGCCAGGGCCCACCGTAGGAGTCTCCGGTTTTCGGGTGGGCCCGTCCAACCCTGCCGAGAAGCAGCCCTGACTAAGAAAAGTGTGGGGGAAGGTTCCCAGACACTCTATGGCTGCTTTTTTAATGTGGTTCAGACGTGTTATTTCTCAAACCGCATTGCAGATCAGGCCATTGCCCAACTCTGTAGTCATGAAATTAAATGCGCAAAGAAAGATGTCTGTGTGTCAAAGCACCAGCAACAAGTGCGAGTTGATGTTGGACGGGCTGCCATTGCTTCTGCAACAAGCTGAATTAGAGGACTTCCTGGGAGAAATGACAGCTGGAGTAGATATGGTTTCCCAAGTCCTATCACCAAGCTAAACAATATGGCTGTGGTGAAATACAACTCAGCAAAAAAAAGCTGTGGACTGGCTCCATACCGTCCCTGGCCACATTGGCTTGACCACATGTTTGTGGGTAGGTGGTCCTTCCCAGTAAGTGCACTGGGGAGGGCCCGAGTAAAGTTGTGGGACCCGTGTTTATGGAAGGCGGAGACAATACCGGGAGAAATAGTGGCGAATGGGGACCGAGTATGGACACCCGGCCGCCGCCAGGATAAGGTTATGAAAAACTTCCGCCTCCACGAGCCTGAAAGGCCACATTTCAAGTGAAAGGAGCTTTAGAGGACTTCCTGGGAGAAATGACAGCTGGAGTAGATATGGTTTCCCAAGTCCTTTCACCAAGCTAAAAAATATGGCTGTGGTGAAATACAACTCAGCAAAAAAAGCTGTGGACTGGCTCTGTACCATCCCTGGCCATATTCACTTGACCACATGTTTGTGGGTAGGCGGTCCTTCCCAGTAAGTTCACTGGGGATGGCACGGGTAATGTTGTGGGACCCGTGCTTGTGGAAGGCAGAGACGACACCTGGACAAATAGTGGCGGCTGGGGACCGAGTATGGATACCCAGTTGCCACCGCCATAAGATTGTGGATGGCTTCCGCCTCCACAAGCCTAAAAGGCCACATTTCAAGTGCAAGCAGCTGTCAAAAATTTGGCAGTATAGTATTGCAGCCTGTGGATGGGTGGCTGGCTGGCTGCATACTTGCGCTTGCATTCCAAGGAATGGGGTACCACTTCAGACCAAAATCCAGCGAGTGAGGAGACTCCAGCGGTGTGGTGTAATAAAAAATTTCCATTTATTTGAAGAATGATAGTTCAATAAAAAATGCACTTACAAAAAGAGCCAATTCAAACCATATGGGCAAACAGAGTAAAAAAAAATGCTACGATGAATAAGGCTTTTCTAAGCCGAAACGCGTAGCGTTTTTTTTACTCTGTTTGCCTATATGATGTGAATTGGCTCTTTTTGTAAGTGCATTTTTTATGGAACTATCATTCTTCAAATAAATGGAAATTTTAATTACACCACACCGCTGGAGTCTCCTCCCTCGCTGGATTTTGGTCTGAAGTTGTGTTCAATGCAGCAGCCTGATGCTATCTGAGCAGAAAGGAGGAAATACCAGGAAGGAGATTATAGGTGAGCGGACTTCATCATTTTCTTTGTATAGCAAGGAATGGGGTAGGGACAACTGAACGCTGCACTGGGACAAGGACGTGGACGGTGATTGTTGCAAGTCTGCAACGTCAGGTGCATGGCGGGAGGCATCTTCGCATGCGCCAAGCATCACTTATGATGGGCACACTTTTAGGCAGTGACCTGGGAATCAGAGATGCTTCCAGACATCTTTCCCATGCTGTTCCCATGTCTTTTCAGCACTGAATGCATGTGTATGATGATATGTCACACACTTCATGGCCAGATAAGGTTGCAAAATGTTAAAATGACATTTCCCAGTGAATTCATTTGTCTTGGTTGAAAGCAATGCAAAAGTGCAAAAACGCATCAAAATCGCTATGTGTGAACATAGCTCAAGGTGTGGAGGAGTATTTTTGTTTTTGGTTACTTATTTTGCCTTATATACAAGTCATTATCCTGGAAAGGATGTTCCTTAACATATTTACCAGGAAAATCCATTTTGGATTCGTTTTTGTATGTTTTATTGTGAGTCCGTAAAAGTGGCGTAATACCTCTGACAGCAGTAACCTTGGAGTCAGAAATGCTTCCAAGGGTCTTCCCAATGCTGTTCCCATGTCATTTGAGTACTGTTCCCATCGATTTGGGCAATTTTTAGGCCCTCTGCAGACCTCCGGGGGGAGCCGCCTGAAAAATGCTTGAATTTCCTATAGACTTACATTGGGCTTGTTGCTCGGGTCGAGCACCCAAGTATTCCGATTTGCTCGGCCCGAGCATCAAGCACCCGAACATTTTAGTGCTCGCCCATCACTGCTGACTGCACAATGGGTGAAGCTTGTGGAGGCTGGGACCGAGTCACACCCAGGTACAACACAAGTGCTACCGACACCGAGGTTTGCAGGCAATAGTTCCATCAGGGTTTCCTTCACCTCCTACACAAGCTCCTTCAACCCCTCCTCTTCATCCTCCATCTCTGAATTGTAATATCGGACTACTTCATCCATATCAGTCGCATGCTGGAAACACTGCCTCGATGAAGTGGCAACAGGGTCTACTGAAACTAATTTGTTTAGGTGACAAACAGCACACTGCCACAGAGTTGTTGAAAGGTATAACAGACCAGACAGATCTGAACCAGGCATGGTCTTGTGTGATAATGGCCATAACCTGGTGGCGGCTCTGAAGTGAAGTTTGGCAAGCTCGCACATGTACCATGCTTGACCCACTTGCTCAACTTAGTGGTTCAGTGGTTTCTGAAAACCTACCCAGATTTGCCTGAGCTACTTGTGAAGGTAAGCCGTGTGTCAGTTACAACTTCAGTGCTGCAGCAGTGCTTGCAAGCACCAGCTCACCAACTGTTGTGCGACATATGTTGGCAAGGCTTTGTGAACAGCAGAGGGCAGATATCAGCTACAACATGCCCATCTGTATTCCAGTCAGCCTCTGCATATAACAGTTGACGAGTGAGCATGAATGTCTGACATCTTTGAAGATCTGCAAAACTTTGCAGATTCAACCAAGAAAATGAGCAGCGATAATGCCATAATCAGCATAACATATCCTGTTTCTCTGTCTACCCAAATGCTCGCTGCTCACAATTAAAGAGGACTCTTTGGAAGGTGGGTGAAAGTACAAAGGGTGATGCTACCCAGAACAGCCTCATCTCATCTTTTCAACACAAATTGAGTGATAAAGAGGAGGAGAATGCTGAGGAGGAGGAAGAAAAGGAGATGATTGCCTGTACTAGAGCGGGTACTACCCATACCAGCATCATCCCATCTGTTCAGCATCGAATGGCTGGAGAGGAGAAGGAGGAAAGGGAAGAGGATGAGATGGAGAGTTGTCCTTCTTGTGGGGATAAGAAAGTCTATCCTGTTAGGAGTCTGGTACACATGGCTGACTTTATTTCCCACTACGTTTCCCATGACCCTCGCGTTATACGCATTTTAGCCAACACAGATTACTGGTTGTTCACTCTTCTCAACCAACACTATAAGGATAACTTTCCATCTCTCTTTCATGTGGCGGAGAAGGCTAGTAAAATGGTGCAATACCAGAAGGCCCTATTTGAACAATTAGTACAAAAATTCCCATCTGACAACACTTGCAACAGAAGTCATTGACCCTTGAGCAACCAAGGAGGAGAGACAAGGGAGACACATACTAGGTCCAACAGAAGCAGGGGAACACTGTTAAAGGTCTGGGACAGCTTCACTAGACCCTCCCGGCTCCCAGGCCCTGATGATCGGGGTAGTCTGACAAGGAGGGAAAGGTTTGGAAGATAGTGAAGGAGTACCTAGCCGACCATACCAGCATCCTTCGTGATTCATCTGTTCTGTACAGATATTGGGTATCCAAGCTGGACACATGGCATAAACTGTCCCCCTATGCTTTAGAGTTGATGGCCTGAACTGCCATTAGCATTTTGTCAGAGAGGGTTTTTAGTGCCTCTGGGGACATAACTGGTAGGCAGATCCACCTGTCAACTGAAAATGCTAAAAGACTGACTCTTATTAAAATGATCAAGTCCTGGATTGGCCAGACTTCTCAACCCCACCGGATCACAGCAGCCAATTCAAATGTTCCTTTTTCTTCTGGTGCATTCCCATCCAAAAAAGGGTATTTGGTTCATGGTTTCTTTTTTTTCTTGTCCTCCTCTTCCACCATATCAACAGGGCCATCAAGCGACACTCACTCAAAATCTTTATAATGTCATCAGGCGACCCCACAGGAATAGAAAAAGTGTATAGACATCCGAGAGGGGGTGACCATAGGAGAAAATTACTGAAACAGAGAGTCAAAATGGATTTTAACCTTGGAAATTCGAGCGCGCATGGACTTAATACAAGGTCGCTTCTTATCTTTTAATATTGGCCATCCTTTAGATATATTATACACTGCTCAAAAAAATAAAGGGAACACTCAAATAACACATCCTAGATCTGAATGAATGAAATATTCTCATTGAATACTTTGTTCTGTACAAAGTTGAATGTGCTGACAACAAAATCACACAAAAATCATCAATGGAAATCAAATTTATTAACCAATGGATGCCTGGATTTGGAGTCACCCCCAAAATTAAAGTGGAAAAACACAGTACAGGCTGATCCAACTTTGATGTAATGTCCTTAAAACAAGTCAAAATGAGGCTCAGTATTGTGTGCAGCCTCAACGTGCCTGTATGACCTCCCTACAATGCCTGAGCATGCTCCTGATGAGGTTGCGGATAGTCTCCTGTGGGATCTCCTCCCAGACCTGGACTAAAGCATCCGCCAACTCCTGGACAGTCTGTGGTGCAACGTGACGTTGGTGAATGGAGCGAGACATGATGTCCCAGATGTGCTCAATCGGATTCAGGTCTGGGGAACAGGCGGGCCAGTCCATAGCTTTAATGCCTTCATCTTGCAGGAACTGCTGACACACTCCAGCCACATGAGGTCTGGCATTGTCCTGCATTAGGAGGAACCCAGGGCCAACCGCGCCAGCATATGGTCTCACAAGGGGTCTGATGATCTCATCTCGGTACCTAATGGCAGTCAGGCTACCTCTGGCGAGCACATGGAGGGCTGTGCAGCCCTCCAAAGAAATGCCACCCCACACCATTACTGACCCACTGCCAAATCGGTCATGCTGAAGGATTTTGCAGGCATCAGATCACTCTCCACGGCGTCTCCAGACTCTGTCACATCTGTCACATGTGCTCAGTGTAAACCTGCTTTCATCTGTGAAGAGCACAAGCGTCCTGCACGGTGTCGGGCTGTGAGCACAACCCCCATCTGTGGACGTCGGGCCCTCATACCACACTCATGGAGTCAGTTTCTAATCATTTGTGCAGACACATGCACATTTGTGGCCTGCTGGAGGTCATTTTGCAGGGCTCTGGCAGTGCTCCTCCTGTTCCTCCTTTCACAAAGGCGGAGGTAGCGGTCCTGCTGGAGGGTTGTTGCCATCCTACGGCCCCCTCCACGTCTCCTGGTGTACTTGCCTGTTTCCTGGTAGCGCCTCCAGCTTCTGGACACTACGCTGACAGACACAGCAAACCTTGTCAATCAGTGTTGCTTCCTAAGTGGACAGTTTGATTTCACAGAAGTTTGATTTACTTGGAGTTATATTCTGGTTTTTAAGTGTTTCCTTTATTTTTTTGAGCAGTGTATTTACTTCTATTGAAGTATTTTGTGTGCTAATTATTACCTTGTGTTTGCTAATATTTGTACACATATTTTTAAATTTCGTTATGTTACTTCACCGCCTATGCTGTTAAAAGTCTTTTATTTCCCTTTGCACTGTTTAGTCTTTCTCCATCGCATTTTAATTAAAGGTTACACCTTCTAAGATATATGGAGGTTAATTAGAATCAGTGTTTTACCATGAGAAAGGCATTTTGCTGAAACATGCCAGTCTTTTTCTTTCTGTGCTCCCTACCGTATCTACCTTCTTTGTTTTTGGACCTCTATGGAATAAATGTTAAGTTTTATATAAAGTATTTTTTTTTTGTTTTTGAGATTGATTCACTATGTTGGATTTTTTAGTTTCCTTCCTTGCAAGCTTTCTGGCGGCTCTTGCCCAGACGATATCCATGTGAAGTATCCCAGACTCCGCTTAGAGAATCTCCAGTGTAGTGAGCTGACTCTATCCATTTAAATTTGTCTTTGCAGAGCTTTCCAGTCTTGCTCCCTCTGGATTACACAGATATAAATTTCATATTCTTTATACTTAACATATTGATATTTTTTACTAATGGAATAACATGGCGATTGCTTACATTCACAGATAATGAAGACTGCACCAGCAGACTTAACAGCGTAGCACTTATTTTTAACAATGAACTGTCTATTGCTATTGCAGAGGGAGTTGATTTAATCTCACTCATGCTACAATTGAAGTGCAAAATGTCAAGGGAATTAAAAGTATGTGTAACGGGTCTGGGAGGCGGAACCTCTGAGCTACTATACAAGGGGACAAGGGGGCAGTCCTTGTAAGGGAGCGGGTGGCAACCAGGGAAGACGGGCAGGAGGTCACAGCAGGTGACCGGGACAGTCTCTAAGTGAACGGGCTGGAGATCATGGCAAGTGACCGGGGCAGTCTCTGGATGAACGGGCTGATGGTCACGGCAAGTGACCGGGGCAGTCTCTGAATGAACGGGCAGATGGTCACGGCAAGTGACCGGGGCAGTCTCTGGATGAACGGGCAGATGGTCACGGCAAGTGACCGGGGCAGTCTCTGGATGAACGGGCAGGTGGTCACGGCAAGTGACCGGGGCAGTCTCTAGGTAAAGGATTGGTACGACCTGTGGCGGCTGATGATAGACGTGAGCTCCCAGGTGAGCAAGCGAGAGTCTCTGGACAGGCGGGTGGTCACAGCACGTGACGGCAGAGCCTCCAGGTAGGCTAGCAGACAGGCAGCAGATGAGCGCTCCCAGGTGAGCGAGCAGGAGTCACTGGACAGGCAGGTGGTCACAGCACGTGACGGCGGAGCCTCCAGGTAGACTAGCAGGCAGGTAGCAGGTGTGTGCTCCCAGGTGAGCGGGCAAGCTGGTCCTTAGACAGACTGACAGGAGTTGGAAGGCAGACCGTCGGACCTCAGGCAAGCAGGCAGGTGGCTGATGTGCGCTCCCAGGTGAGCGGGCAGGCTGGTCCTTAGACAGACTGACAGGAGTAGTAAGGCAGACCGTCGGACCTCAGACTAGCAGGCAGGTAGCAGATAATCAGGCAGGAATCTGGCAGGTAACTGGCAGGTAACTGGCAGGTAACTGGCAACGGGACCTGAGGGCTAAAGCAGAGTAGTGAACAGTGCAACAACATTGCTCCGGCACCTCCATTTTGGAGGAGGTGCCTTATATATGGTGAAGTCCTCCGGCCATTGGCCGGGGACTCCTTAGGACGGCGCGCGCGGCCCCTTTAAGAGGGAGGGAGAGCGCGCGCGCGCGCCCTAAGCACAGTGGCCGGTAAGGAGCGCGCGCTGCCAGCAGAGCGGGAGGAGGACGCCGGGCACGGAGCAGGGAGGTGAGGGGAACAGCGTCCCTGCCTAGCAGAGGGCAGGGACGCCGGCGCTACAGTACCCCCCCCTTTAGGCCCCCCCTTTTTTAGGCCAGACAGAAATTTAGCTAGGATAAGAGGGGCATGGATGTTCTCCCGGGGCTCCCACGTTCTCTCCTCAGGACCAAACCCCCTCCAATCTACTAGAAAAAAGGTCTTTCCTCTTACCCTTTTGGTGGCAAGAATGTTCTCTACCTCAAACTCGTCCTCAGCAGAAACCGGAGCAGGAGGCGTACCTGTAGACTTGGAAAAAGAGTTAAGTACCACAGGTTTGAGGAGAGATACATGGAAGGAGTTAGGGATCCGTAAGTTGGCCGGGAGTTTTAATTTATAGGCCACCGGGTTGATCTGACTGATGACCTCCAGAGGACCGATGAACCGAGGCCCTAACTTGTAAGAAGGTATCTTGAGTCGGACATATTTAGATGAGAGCCAGACTTTATCTCCAGGACGAAATTGTGGAGGATCCAGGCGTTTTTTGTCAGCGTGTCTTTTCATCCGTTCGGACGACTGAAGGAGTGCGGATCGGGTACTCTCCCAAATGGAGGAAAATTTGCTAACGAGAGATTCCGCAGCCGGGTTGTCCACAGAGGTGGAGACAGGAAAAGGAATCCGAGGATGCTGACCGAAGACTACAAAAAACGGGGATTTGGAGGAGGATTCGCTCTCGTGATTGTTATAGGAGAACTCGGCCCATGGTAGGAGATCCACCCAGTCAGAATGATGGGCATTAACGAAGTGCCGGAGGTAACTGGTCAGGTTCTGATTGATCCGCTCCACTTGACCATTGGACTGTGGGTGGTAAGCGGAAGAGAAGTCCAGGGTGACGTCTAGCAGTTTACAAGTGGCTCTCCAGAAATGTGAGGTGAACTGTACCCCACGATCCGACACGATGTGGAGGGGCAGGCCATGAAGACGGAAGATGTGGCGGATAAAGTCTTTAGCCAGCTCGGGTGCAGACGGGAGGCCATGCAGGGGAATAAAGTGAGCCATCTTGGAAAAGCGGTCAGCGACCAACCAGATGACCGTACAACCGGCAGAGACGGGGAGATCAGTTATGAAGTCCATAGCAATATGCTGCCAGGGGGCAGCAGGCACAGGAAGCGGAAGAAGGCGACCGGCTGGCAGGTGTCTCGGGACTTTGTTGCGGGCGCAGGACACACAGGCAGAAACAAAGTCTATTACGTCCTTGTGCAGGGTAGGCCACCAGTAGTGCCGGGCAATAAGCTGGAGGGTCTTTTTCTGACCGGCGTGGCCAGCTAGTTTAGACGAGTGACCCCAGTGTAGGATATTCTCCCGATCAGGTACTGATACGAACGTCTTACCGGGAGGGAGACGATTTAGGCTCACGGGAGCCACCTGCATTACTCTGGCGGGATCGATGATATGTTTAGGTTCTTCCTCGAGATCGGACACCAGAAAGGATCGGGACAAGGCATCTGCTTTGACGTTTTTGTCAGCCGGGCGAAAATGAAGAACAAAATCAAAGCGAGCAAAAAACAAGGACCACCGGGCTTGGCGCGGGTTAAGTCTCTGGGCATGCTGGAGGTAAGCCAAGTTCTTGTGGTCAGTGTAAATTATTACCGGGTGAAGAGCCCCCTCGAGTAAGTAACGCCACTCCTCCAATGCCAGTTTGATGGCCAATAACTCTCGGTCTCCTATGGAATAGTTGCGCTCAGAAGAGGAGAAGAGTTTGGAGAAGAAGCCACAAGTTACCATTCTCCCGGAAGATGATTTTTGAATAAGTACCGCTCCGGCTCCAGAGGAGGAGGCGTCAACTTCCAGGAAGAACTGCTTGTTGCCGTCCGGGCGATGCAGCACCGGGGCGGAAGAGAAGGCCTGTTTTAGGGAAAGAAAGGCCTCCTCTGCTTCGGGCGGCCACTCTTTGGGATTAGTACCCTTACGGGTGAGCGCGGAAATTGGGGCAGTGCGGGAAGAGAAGTGTGGTATGAAGAGGCGGTAGTAGTTGGCGAAGCCCAGGAATCGCTGAATGGCCTTCAACCCCTCCGGTCGAGGCCATTTCTCGATGGCAGACAGTTTCTCTGGATCCATTCGTAGGCCGGTCTGAGAAATAATGTAGCCCAAAAACGGAAGCGAGGTCTGCTCAAAGAGGCACTTCTCGTATTTAGCGAAGAGGTGATTCTGCCTGAGCCTGAGCAGGACCTGACGAACGTCCCTCCGGTGAGTCTGGAGATCCGGAGAGAAGACCAAGATGTCGTCCAGGTACACCACTACGCAGGAGTAGAGAAGGTCCCGGAAGATGTCATTGACCAACTCTTGAAAGACGGCAGGAGCGTTACAGAGACCAAAGGGCATTACCAGATATTCATAGTGGCCGTCCCGGGTGTTGAATGCCGTCTTCCATTCATCCCCTTGACGGATACGAACCAGGTTGTACGCCCCACGGAGGTCCAGTTTGGTGAAGATTCTAGCCCCCCTCAGACGATCAAATAACTCCGGAATGAGCGGAAGGGGGTACTTATTCTTCACCGTGATCTGGTTAAGGCCTCTATAGTCTATACAGGGACGGAGAGAGCCGTCCTTCTTTTTGACGAAAAAGAAGCCTGCTCCCGCCGGGGAGGTAGATTTCCGGATGAATCCCCTGGCCAGATTCTCCTCAATATATTCGGACATCGACCGGGTCTCAGCAGCGGATAAAGGATAAATACGCCCACGGGGAGGAGTAGTACCAGGTAACAGGTCGATAGGGCAGTCGTATGGTCTATGAGGAGGTAGTGTCTCTGCTTCCTTTTTATTAAAGACATCAGCATAAGACCAATAAGGAATCGGAAGTCCAGGTAGATTAGCTGGGGTAGGAGAAGGACGGACGGGATGGACGGGAACCAGACAGGTCTTATGGCAGTCCTGTCCCCAGCGAAGGACTTCTCCGGTCTGCCAGTCAAGCACGGGTGCATGTCTCTGGAGCCAAGGTAGGCCTAGCAAGAGGGCGTGAGAGAGTCCAGGCAGAACATGAAAGGAGATACTCTCAGAATGCAGCATTCCCACCTGCAGAGTAATGGATTCGGTGATGAGTTGGATGGGGCGTGGTAAGAGGCCCCCATCCACGGCAGCAACAGACAAGGGTACAGCCAGAGGTTTGGTGGGGATGCGGTATTTCTCTACCAGGGACTGTGAAATAAGATTCCCGGCTGCTCCAGAGTCAAGTTGGGCAAGTTCGAAATAACGGTTCTCCCCGCAGACGATTGAGACTGACAGCAGCAGAGATGGAGAGGATTTATTCTTGTCTAGGTTGACCTCTCTGAGCGAACCTAGACACAGGCGTTTCCCGACCTCTCCGGACAGGCACGGATCCGGTGCTCCTTACTGCCACAGTAGAAGCAGCTCCCCTCGGCACGGCGTAAGTCCTGACGGGTTTTGACCATCTTGGTCTGGTCGACCTGCATAGACTCAGGAGAGTGTACCTGGGTAGAGACGGAGGGAGTGACAGGTTTCTGAAAAGTAGGAGCTAGACGTGGTAACCTCCTCTCACGGGTGACCTTTTTGGCACGCTCCTGGAACCGTAGGTCAATCCAGGTGGCAAGAATTATTAGGTCATCGAGAGTGGTAGGAATGTCCCGACCGGCAAGTTCATCTTTAATACGGCCGGACAGACCCTCCCAGAAGACGGATACCAGAGCGTCGTTATCCCAGGCCAGCTCCGAGGCAAGGGTACGGAACCGTATGGCATATTGGCCCACGTTGAGACTTCCCTGACGGAGGCGTAGCAGTGATGATGCGGATGAGGTCTTCCGTCCGGGTTCGTCGAAGACTTTCCGGAAAGCCGTGAGAAAAGCAGGCAAGTTGGACACCAGGGGGTCTCCTCTCTCCCATAGAGGATTTAGCCAGGCCAGGGCCTCCCCGGTGAGATGGGACATGATGAATGCAATTTTGGCCCGGTCGGAGTTAAACTGGTAGGACAATAGTTCAAAGTGCAGGGTGCACTGATTTATGAAGCCCCGAGCCTGGGCGGAGTCGCCTCCGAAGTGAGGAGGTGCAGAAAGCCGGGGTCCGGGGTAGGATACCATGGTATTAGTGGGCAGCGGGGCTGCCGGATTGCGAGTCATGGCACTGGCGGAGGTTGCTGGTGGAGCAGTCAGAGTGTCCAGGCGAGTATTGACATTCCGCAGGTGACCCAGGATGGACTCCTGTTGGGACCTTTGACGGGACAGTTCATGACACAGGTCCGAGAGCGAGGGAGCTTGGGTGCCACCGGGTTCCATGGCCCGAGCAAACTGTAACGGGTCTGGGAGGCGGAACCTCTGAGCTACTATACAAGGGGACAAGGGGGCAGTCCTTGTAAGGGAGCGGGTGGCAACCAGGGAAGACGGGCAGGAGGTCACAGCAGGTGACGGCAGAGCCTCCAGGTAGGCTAGCAGACAGGCAGCAGATGAGCGCTCCCAGGTGAGCGAGCAGGAGTCACTGGACAGGCAGGTGGTCACAGCACGTGACGGCGGAGCCTCCAGGTAGACTAGCAGGCAGGTAGCAGGTGTGTGCTCCCAGGTGAGCGGGCAAGCTGGTCCTTAGACAGACTGACAGGAGTTGGAAGGCAGACCGTTGGACCTCAGGCAAGCAGGCAGGTGGCTGATGTGCGCTCCCAGGTGAGCGGGCAGGCTGGTCCTTAGACAGACTGACAGGAGTAGTAAGGCAGACCGTCGGACCTCAGACTAGCAGGCAGGTAGCAGATAATCAGGCAGGAATCTGGCAGGTAACTGGCAGGTAACTGGCAGGTAACTGGCAACGGGACCTGAGGGCTGAAGCAGAGTAGTGAACAGTGCAACAACATTGCTCGGGCACCTCCATTTTGGAGGTGCCTTATATATGGTGAAGTCCTCCGGCCATTGGCCGGGGACTCCTTAGGACGGCACGCGCGGCCCCTTTAAGAGGGAGGGAGAGCGCGCGCGCCCTAAGCACAGTGGCCGGGAAGGAGCGCGCGCTGCCAGCAGAGCGGGAGGAGGACGCCGGGCACGGAGCAGGGAGGTGAGGGGAACAGCGTCCCTGCCTAGCAGAGGGCAGGGACGCCGGCGCTACAGTATGGTAGGATTTCACTATTTTAAAATCCTATGTGGAGAAGGATATGGTTCTCAGAGGACTGTGTTTAAAAAACTGGCAACCACGGTTTATTCAGAGGATTTCCAGAAAGACTGAGATTCTTTTTTGAGTCAGGGAAAATATGTATTTTTGTAACGTGTTAGCCAGTAGATAGAAAAATATTTAGATATGAGAGTCCTCAGTGGTTGATATCTTTTAATGGCTAACTGAAAAGATGATAACAAAGCTTTCGAAACTACTAAGGTTTCTACATCAGGCATAGTATAGCACAAAATCTGAAGAGTCACATATTTATTCACAGCAAGACACAGAAATATTGCAATAGATGAGACAAGTGATGTAAAGAAGAGCTATTACTGTGGGAGAGGGATAAACAGCTGTGGCCGTAAATATTGGAATAGTTCACAGATAAGGAGTGTGAAAGTTTTATTATCCTGTGATTAAAGTCTGTTCCTGGTCTGTGATGCCCCTACAGGTCTCAGGAGCACATTCCTTAGTTGATGTAGAATGCCATAAATCCACCTCACACTCAACTACTCCTGTACTGAAATTAACTTAATTAACTTAACTGAAATTAAGCTACAGAATAATGAAATAGAGACATCCCTGTACCGGAAACCAATCGACTGTCCAACATACCTTAAATGGGACAGTTTCCATCCAAAACACATAAAATAACTCTATTGTCTACAGCCAAGCCATCAGATACAATCGGATACGTTCCATCCCTATGGATAAAGACAAACATTTGGTGGCCTCAGAAATACCTTTATGAATCAGGGCTACCATCCAAGAACAATTGTGAACCAGATTACAATAGCCACCAGAATATCAAGGGATCACCCCCTTCATTACAAAACTAAACAAGAAAGCAACCGAGTGCTATCACGATTCCTGCATTCAGTGTGGGATTGCTATGCTGTCCTATTGAAACTGGCTCATGTTGTGTTTTGATGGACAGCTTGGCTGTCCAATCCTGTGAGTGACAAGCCAAGCTGTTGGTGCCTTGATTGACAGCTCGGCTGTCCAATCTTTTATTGGGATATGCGGGACCGTCTCCAGGTTTTCTGGGTTCTGCAGATTGCCCAAGCTATTTAACTGAGCTGACTGCCCCTGTTCCCTGCCAGACGTAGTTTGTGGTTCCTGGTGAGTGTTTGCCTCATTCTGTTGTTCTGAGTTCTGATCTTCTTCTGCTGCCTGACCTTTTGGATCGTGTTCTGACTACCCCCTTGTCTTGTCCTTTGGCTTTGTTCCGCTTTCTCTTGGTATTGACCCTGGACTGTGACCTGACTTCGCCTCTGTCTTTCCCCTTGTTATCTATGTGCTCTTTTGGTATTGACCCCAGAACGTCTGACTATCTGCCTCACTGTCTCTCCGTGAGTTAGTGACTAGCGTCACATTATGTCTGACCCTACTTTTTTTTTTCCACCCCTCAGCAATGGATCTAGTTTGTGCACTGTGTTACCAGATGACGAATCTGACCCAGATGGTTCAGGATCTGGACAGGAATCTCCAGAGCCTAGAATTCTCACAGTCCCAGCTGCATGATCAGTTTAGTACTCTGGATGCTTCCCAAGGCTCTCCGGTTATGACAGTAGTTATGTCTGCTGGACCCACTGACGTACAGTTGACCTCCCCCAAACCACTTTTGGCACTTCCTGACAAATTCTTTGGGGGGGGGGGGGGAGATGAATTTAGGGTGTTCAAGGAGAGCTGTAAATTATTTTTTACTCCACGACCCCGGTCTTTTGGGGATAAGTCCCAGCGGGTGGGTATAATCATGTTTACCTATTGCGTGGGGGTCCTCAGACTTGGGCATTCTGTTTGTCCCCACTAGCCCCAGAATGGTCTTTTTTTGACGCCTTTTTTGATGCTTTAGGGATGACCTATTATGAACCTGACAGGGTTCAGGTTGCAGAGGCTAAGATCACGAACCTGACGCAGGGGGGCCACACCGTTGAGGATTATAGTGCATCGTTTCGGCAATTGTCAACTGAGGTTTTTTGGAACAATGCTGCTCTCAGGTGTCAGTTTCACCGTGGCCATACGGATACTCTTAAAGATGCTCTGGCCTTTCATCCTCCACCCCTGTCTTTGGGGGAGGCTATCACTCAGGCAATTTGTATGGACTGCAGGATTCAGGAGAGACGTGATGAGCGACAAGTGGTTTCGGTCATTCCTCCTGAGTCTTTTTCTTTACCTGAAATGGAATCAACGGAGGTTGGAGCAGCCAGCTCTCGGACCGTGGAGAGGAAATGTTGGCGCGATCTCGGACTCTGCTTCTACTGTGGTCACGCTGGACATTATCTTGAGGACTGCTCGAGTCACCCTCAAGCAAATAAGTCGTCGGGAAACGCCTAAGTATGGGTGATTGTCGGGAAGGCTTCCAAGTACCTTTTTACTCCTCAGTAGTGTTGAGCGATACCTTCCGATATCAGGAAATATCGGATCGGATTGGATCGGGCCGATACCCAAAAAGTATCGGATATCGCCGATTCTGATACCGGAAACCAATGCAAGTCAATGGGACACAAATATCGGAATGAAAATAAACCCTTTATTTCCTTGTAGGTTAAATCTACATGAAGGAAAACAACTAACAATAATGTAGAATGTATTGGGGGAGGTGGTTGCCCAAATCGATGGGAACAGTGCTCACAGTGAAACATGAAAAGCCGGCAATTCAGCAGCGGCATACACCGGTACCCGACAATTTAGAACAGAAAGAATAGAGCTTCACACATAGATTAGATAGATAGAAACATGTCAGTCACATATATATGAAGTACAGTGACAGTGTTGCTTACTGTACTTGTCATTTAGTGTAAAGGATTTATTTAAAAAAATATTAGTGTTTTCATGCACCGTCTCTTTAAAAAAGCCGGCCGGCAATTCAGCAGCAGTACCCGACAATTTACAACAGAAAGAATAGAGCATCACACATAGATTAGATAGATAGAAACATGTCAGTCACATATATAATAAGTACAGTGATAGTGTTGGTTACTGTACTTGTCAATTAGTGTTAAAATAAAGGATTTATTTAAAAAAAAATTGGCGTGGGGTTCCCTGTAATTTTAGGCTCTAGCGGAGGTTAACCAGACGGCTGGGGCAGATGTTTGAAGCCTGGGAAGAGGGTAATACCCACGGAGCTTCCCAGGCTACTAATATCAGCCCCCAGCTGAATACCTAGCCTTTACTAGCTATTAAAATGGGGGACCCCCGCAAAAAAATGATGTGGGGTCCCCCCTATTTTAATAGCTAGCAAAGGCTATTCAGACAGCTGGGGGCTGATATTAATAGCCCAAGAAGGGTGCCATGAATATTGGCCCCCTCCAAGGCTAGAAACACCAGCCGTCAGCCACCCCAGAAATGGCGCATCCATAGGATGCGCCAATTCTGGCACTTAGCCTCGTTCTTCCATGCTGCCCTGGTGCGGTGGCAGGGGGTAATAGTCGTGGGGTTCATGTCAGCGCCAGCTGCCATGAAGCCCAGGTTAGTAATGATGGGCGTCTATAAGACACCCCCATTACTAACCTACAAAGTGTTAAAAAGAAAAAACACACACTACACCCAGAAAAAAATAATTTATTTGAAATAAAACATACCATTTTATTTAATTCTTAGTTTACTAAAAAAAAATTGTTACCTGTCCACGTTCCTGCGCTGATCTACCATGCACAGCTGTCACATCTGGAGATGGTGACAGCTGTCATGGCTGCTGTAAGCTCACACTGCCGGGAACACGTCCGCTCCCGGCAGCGGGAGCCCCTGACTGAGGTCACCGGAGTGCATTCAGTCAGAGCAGCCCTGGAGACCTCCTTTACGGCACTGCTGTACCGTGGGAATTTCTCACGGTACAGCAGGGCCGTAAAGGAGCTGACCGGAGCAGCGCTGCCTGAACTCCGGCGAACCCGCTTATGCAATGACGGGGCTGCTTTACGGCCCCGTCATTCTAGCGGCGGCAGCGGTTCAGAGCGGTCACATTCTATGTGGCTGCTCTAAACTGGAGATCTTCGTGGGACACTCGTGGACTACTACGGAGGGGTAAGGATAAGGTTGTGGTTTATTATTTTATATTTTATTACAGGAGATCGATGGCTTCGGGGAATTAGGTGTCTAGGTGAGTATAGGTGTAGTTTTTTATTTTTTACTTTATTTTAGGTGGCGATCGGCGGAGACAGGTAATGTATAAACTAATTTATTTTAGGTAACCACTGGCCACTAATGAAATGTATTTAAAATTTATTGGGGACCAAAAACAAAAAAAAAAATATGGGGGCCTAAAAGAATAAAACACGTATAGGGGCAAAAATAACATATGGGGCAGTTTAAATAGCAGGATCAGGCTGATGGGAACTATTGCTCCCATCGAGCTGATCCTGCTGGCATGAGTGGACGGGGGACAGACATAGGCCGATGGGAGTAGTAGTGTCACATCGGCCTAGGTCTGCCTGCACGCAGACACCCGCAGACACCGCGCACACTCGCACACACCCACAGACATCGCACAGACACCGCGCACACCCGCAGACCTGCGCACACACCAATCATGACCGGTCTGATCGTCTGGGAGGTATGGCTGACCTGTGCGGCCGTGGGAAAATTCATGTGAGTTCATGCAATGCAATCAAGCATGAACTCACATGAACCCTCTGAGGGCACCGTGGCTACTTCAAATGAACAGCTGATCGGCATCACCTGATTGATACCTCAGCTGTTCATTTGAAATAACCGGCGGGAGAGCGCAGCACAGAACGGGAAAGCCGGCGGTGAAGTCTTTTCACTGCCGGCTTCCCCGCCTGGGTCCTTCGCTCCCCACTCCTTGGTGCTGTGCTCCCCGCCCGGTCCTAACTTACGATCGGGATGGGAGGCGGCGAGGGGAGCGGAGGTGGTAGGCTGCGGGGAAGCAGTATGTGGCTGTGTGATTGTTTAAAAGCCGCCGGCTTTTTACCGCCTGCCAGCTTTTAAACAATCAGGAGAATTCTCTCACGCTAGGATGGCATTCTGATGACAGGCTGGATCGCAGCTGAGCGCTGCCATCCAGCTTGTCATCCTTCAGAGACACTGCAAAGCGCAGGCATTATGGGAACTTCCGATTCCGGTATTCGATATTCTAAAAGCATAGGAACTCAGTATCGGAACTCCGATACCACGAATATCGGCCGATACCCGATATTACAGTATCGGAATGCTCAACACTACTCCTCAGATAAAGTACTGTTGAACGTGGAACTATGTTTTCAGAACCTATGGTTATCTGCTCTTGCTTTCATTGACTGTGGGTCTGCTGAAAACTTTATTGATTCTGGACTGGCTCTTAAATTACGTTTAAGGACAGTTAGATTGGAAAGACCCATTCAGATTGTCGCCATTGAGAAGACACCATTACTCCAGAACTTTGTCCAGCTGGTAACGGTGGAATTCACACTAAGAGTGCGAACACTGCACTATGAGTCCATTTCATGTTATGTGTTGGATAATTTACCTGCTGGGCTGGTGTTGGGGTTCCCTTGGCTGCATGTTCATAATCCTGTATCGATTGGTGGCAAAAGGATATTGTTAAATGGAGCCTCAAGTGCTATAAAAGATGTATTCGTTCTGTGCAAATTTGCTATGCTAGTCTGGAGGGTCTGCCAGCGTACCTGAAAGACTTCGGAGATGTGTTCTGAGAAAAAGCGGCAGAGATACTACCTCCCCATCGTCCTTATGATTATACTATTGATTTAATTTCTATCGCCAAATTGCCTAAAGCTCGCCTGTACAATTTGTCAGGACCTGAACGGACCGCTATGAAAGAATATGTTAATGAAAGTCTACAGAAGGGTCATATCTGACCTTCCTCCTCACCTGTGGCCTCTGTCCTTGCCTCGATTTCCGTGAACTAAGCAAAATTACTGTTAAAAAAAACATACCTCCTTCCACTCTTTCCCGACCTCTTTTCCCGGCTTACTGGGGCTAAATGTTTATTTAAAATTGATTTCAATGGGGCGTATAATCTGATACATATTTGGGAGGGTGATGAGTGGAAAAAAGCGTTTTTAACATCCGAGGGTCTATTTGAGAATCTGATCATGCCTTTTGGTTTAATCAATGTACTTTCTGTCTTTCAGAACTTTATGAATGACATTTTTTCTGATATTGAAAGGTTTATTGTGATATACCTTGATGACATTCTTATTTTTTTGTCCGAACTAAGTTCACACTATGAGCATGTTTGTTTTGTTTCACAAGAAAAGTGTACTTTCTCTGGTCAAGAAATATCATTTCTAGGGTTCATTGTGTCTGCTGAGGGTTTTAAAATGGATCCTGGGAAGGTGCAGGCTATAATTGATTAGGTTCAACCTCTCGACCTTAAAGCACTACAGTGTTTTTTAGCATTCGACAACTATTATTGAAAATTTATAACTAGTGATGAGTGAACGTGCTCGCCACTGCTCGGTACTCCCCCGAGCATCACGGTGCTCGACAAGTTCGGCGAGTATTTCCGGGTTGCTCGGGCAGGAATTCGTGTCCCCGCCCTGCATGTTTGGCACTCTTTAGAGAGCCAATGAACATGCAGGGATTGCTTGCCATGCACTGTAATGCCATAGCCTTGTTGGTTGTGAGCATTACAGTGATTGGGTGGCCGCACAGCGTCATCAGGTCTATATAAGAGCTGGCACCGCTATGCTCATCACAATCTACCCTAGAACCAGGCAGAGTAGGGAGAGCTGCTGCTGAGTCAGGGAGAGATTTGCTTGTTTATATTTAGTATAGGTATTCCATAACATATATATATATATATATATATATATATATATATCCATCTGAACTAACAGTCCTTCTGAGAATTACTCCAGCTGCATATATTCAGTGGTGATAGCAGGAGGCAAGCAGGCAGGCAGTGTATGTGGCAGACTGTAGTGCATATAGTGCAAGAGGGTCCATAGCATGTTCCTGCGGCTGCTGTTCTTACAGATATTTGTAGAAATAGCCCCAGATATCAGGGGCCAGGGCAATTTTTTTTATCTTAATCCTGGTTATTTGCTTAAAAAGCAATTCAGAGTACACTATTTTTCTGCTCCATTTGCTTGTTAGCACTGCAGAATACAGCCAGATCTTTTCCATATTAAAGCGATAAAAATTCAGAAATTTGAACTGAACGTTGAAAATATTGGCCTCCTTTTCCATTTCGTTGCAGTGTGTCGGTCAAGCTATTCACACTAGGTTTCTGTAAAGAATAGTATTAGTAAACTACAGGCCTTCTATTTAAAACCGTGGTTTTCTGTCAGAAGTATCACATATAACATCGTTCCAAAATCAGCCATTTCTGCCTTCCATTTCCATTTTGTTGCAGTGTGTTGGTCAAGCTATTCACACTAGATTTCTGTGAAGAATAGTATTAGTAAACTACAGGACTGCTATTTAAAACCGTGGTTCTCTGTCAGATGTATCAAACATTGCAGCATTCCAAAATCAGCCATTTTTGGCTTCCATTTACATTTCGTTGCAGTGTGTTGGTCAAGCTATTCACACTAGGTCTCTGTGAAGAATAGTATTAGTAAACTACAGGCCTGTTATTTAAAACCGTGGTTCTCTGTCATACGTATCACATATAACAGCGTTCCAAAATCAGCCATTTCTGCCTTCCATTTTCAATTTCATTGCAGTGTGTTGGTCAAGAAATTCACACTAGGTGAATAGAAGCCGAGGAAGTGGCCGTGGGCAAGCTGAAATTGTGCCACTCCCTCTCATTTCTAATGGTAACATGCTGTACTCATTACTGTGGCCCAGCTCTATGTGTCTTTAAATTGTTAATCGGGTTTTTCCTAAATTTTGACAGATGTTGGACTCACTGCATACCCTATAACTGTAAAGCAGACCCTCTCCTTTCCAATGGGAACATGTTTTTACTGTGGCCGAGCTCAATGTGTCTTTAAATTGTTATTGGAGTTCTTCCTAAATTTTGGCAGCCGTTGGACCCACTGCATACCCTATAACTGTATAGCAGACCTTCTCTTTTCTAATGGGAACATTGCGTACTCGTTACTGTGGAACAGCTCTGTGTCTTTAAATTGTTAGTGGAGTATTTCTAAAATTTTGGCAACCGTTTGGAGTGAGCATACCCTATAACTGTATAGCAGACCCTCTTCTTTCTAATGGGAACATGTCATTACTGTGGCCCAGCTCTATGTATCTTTAAATTGTTATTGCGGTTTTTCCTAAATTTTGGAAGCCGTTGGACTCACTGCATATCCTATAACTGTATAGCAGACCTGCTCTTTTCTAATGTGAACATGTCATTCTCGTTACTGTAGTTCATCTCTATGTGTCTTTAAATTGTTATAGGGGTTTTTCCTAAATTTTGGCAGCCATTTGGCAGTGAGCATACCCTATAACTGTATAGCAGACCATCTTCTTTCTAATGGGAACATGTCATTACTGTGGCCCAGCTCTATGTATCTTTAAATTGTTATTGGGGTTTTTCCTAAATTTTGGCAGCTGTTGGACTCACTGCATATCTTATAACTGTATAGCAGACCTGCTCCTTTCTAATGGGAACATGTCGTTCTCATTAACTGTGGTTCATCTCTGTGTCTTTAAATTGTTATTGGGGTTTTTCCTAAATTTTGACAACCGTTAGACTCACTGCATACCCTATAACTGTATAGCAGGCCCTCTCCTTTCTAATGAGAACAAGTCGTACTAGTTACTGTGGCCCAGCTCTATGTGTCTTTAAATTGTTAGTGGATTTTTTTCCTAAATTTTGGCAGCCATTGGACTCACTGAATACCTTATAAATGTATAGCAGGGCCTCTCCTTTCTAATGGGAACATGTCATTATTGTGGCCCAGCTCTATGTGTCTATAAATTGTTAGTGGGGTTTTTCTGAAATTTTGACAGCCGTTGGACTAACTGCATACCCTATAACTGTATAGCAGACTCTCTCCTTTCTAATGAGAGCATGTTGTACTCGTTACTGTGGCCCAGCTCTATGTGTCCTTAAATTGTTAGTGGAGTTTTTCCTAAATTTTGGCAGCCGTTGGACTCACTGCATATCGTATAACTGTATAGCAGACCCTCTCCTTTATAATGGAACATGTCGTTCTCATTACTGTGATTCATCTCTATGTGTCTTTAAATTGTTAGTAATCAAGAAAGAAGGAATTCTGCGGTGTTAGTGAAGCGCTAGAACAACTAGACAGTGGATTAGGTTATAACACACAAACCTTTTATTGTTTAGTACGCTCTCTAACGCCACGACGCGTTTCGATAGCAGACGCTATCTTCCTCAGGTAGATTAGAGAGCAAATGAAAGAGCAACCATTATATAGGGTAGGTGCACCAATCAAAGGACACTAACAATTATGACAACACAGGAAATACAAAACAGGAAGTTAAAAAAAAAAAAAGGTAAGTAAAAGAAATGAATATCATATAAATATGAATATAAATACTACATTAGATCAGCAGGTTAATAGAGAGGATAAAAGATGCCACAGTATACCCAATAATGTCATGATGTACTAAAAGCAGGGATTATGAATAAAATATAAAATTAATAAAAAAAATGAAATAAAAACTAGTAATGCATGAATAAGAACCAAGAGAGAAATAGGGTTAATGAATCGCATTCTCAATTGTTAAATTAAGGCCCTCAGGGGACAGAGTGCCCAATCTAAAAATCCAATAACTCTCACGATTAATTAAACGACCCAAGCGGTCAGTCGTGGTTTCAGCAATCTGATCAATAATTTTAAGCCTTAAGTCAGTAGGATCCTTATTATGCGCCACAGAAAAATGTTTAGAAACGCTATGTAGAAGGAAACCACTACGAATATTAGACCTATGCTTATTCATCCGTGCATGCATGGCCTGTATTGTACGGCCCACGTATTGTAGGCCGCACGTACATTCAAGAAGATATACCACGAACATGGAGTGACAGTTTAAAAATTGTCTAATGGTATATGTTTTGCCAGTGGTATTCGAGGAGAAAGTCTTTGAACCACTAAAGATGCTCTGGCAACACATGCATTTTGGGGACCCACAAGAGAAACAACCACTGATCGAATTGCCCATGCTGGTAGATTGGGTTGGAGAGGATTCACATAGCGTATTGCTAGGAGCCACCATATTGCGGAGGTTCTTACCCCTTCTGAACACCACCCTTGGTTTATCAGGAAGGTGCCTAGAGAGGACCGGATCGCTCTTAAGGATAAACCAGAATTTGTCTAGTAACTTCTGGATGTTCCTGTTAGACTGGTTATAAGTAGTCACCAGGCTCCAGTTACTCAACTCAGTAGCGTCATCAGGGTTTTTATCACTGGCCGAAGTCATGCTCTTAACAATACTGTCTTGGGAACGGAGCTGGAGTTTTTTGATACAGGACTCTTGAGTAGAGATGAGCGTTGTTCTACTCGAGCTGTTCGCCAATCTCAAATTCGAGCTGTTTTGGGCGGTGTTCGAGCCGTTCGGCGAACACGAACAATTTGAGAAAAATTCGGCTGTTCGAGGTTATGTTCGATAACTGTTCGTGCACCAAAATCATAACTGGATTTTTTCTCAGTAATGATGAAAATTAATGTTAATACGCAGTTTGAGTGTACAGCGGGGTGGGGGGAGGGGCAGGGGATGGATCTCTGGAGGAACAATGAAGATCTCCATTTTTTTTTTCTCTTTCCCGCATTTACAGTGGGGAGGTGCAATCTGTCAGCCTATCAGCAGCGCACACACGGAGCGAAGTGCTTTTTCTCACACAAGCAAGGGCATGTGTCATTGGCAGTGTATGTCACATGTCCTTGCCCTATAAGACCAAGCCATTTTCCCCGTCGCCACCATTTTCTCACTGCTGCAGCTGCGTGTTAGACGGCACCGCTGTTGCTGTGTGCGCTATACCTTGTTAATTTCAAGCCAATTTTCGCACAAATCTACAGATAGCTTGGGAGTAGGGAATAGTTGTGATTGCAGTCCTTTTAAGGAATAGGTTACAGCATTTCCTACGACTTTTATCAGGCAGGTCTGTGCTCTTAAATAGATAGATTGTGGAAGTAAAGACTAATTGTAATTGGAGTCCTTTTCAGGACTAGGTTACATCAGTTCCTATCAGTTTTTGCCAGGCAGGTCTGTGCCAGTGCTGTGCAAGTTTTTTTCACAGCATTTGGCTGAATCTAGCAAAGCTAATCCTTTTTGGCCTATTGCAGAGTGTGTTAGTCAGTGGAGTAGCCTATCTGTGTTGCAAGATATACCACCTGTGTATAGAATACCAATTTTTTTACTGCACCTAGTGAAGTAAAATCTTTTGGGCATAGCATCATTCTATTAATCCATCTATACTGACCTCCATCAGGTTGCAAACTGAATATATTTTTTTCTGCATCTACCTCTGAAAAAATATTGGGCTTCTAGCTGTGTGTGGGACTTGTTGTATTAGTCCATCTATACTGACCTCCATCAGGTTGCAAACTGAATATATTTTTTTCTGCATCTACCTCTGAAAAAATATTGGGCTTCTAGCTGTGTGTGGGACTTGTTCTATTAATCCATCTATACAGACCTCCATCAGGTTGCAAACTGAATATATTTTTTTCTGCATCTACCTCTGAAAAAATATTGGGCTTCTAGCTGTGTGTGGGACTTGTTGTATTAGTCCATCTATACTGACCTCCATCAGGTTGCAAACTGAATATATTTTTTTCTGCATCTACCTCTGAAAAAATATTGGGCTTCTAGCTGTGTGTGGGACTTGTTATGTTAGTCCATCTATACTGACCTCCATCAGGTTGCAAACTGAATATATTTTTTTCTGCATCTACCTCTGAAAAAATATTGGGCTTCTAGCTGTGTGTGGGACTTGTTCTATTAATCCATCTATACAGACCTCCATCAGGTTGCAAACTGAATATATTTTTTTCTGCATCTACCTCTGAAAAAATATTGGGCTTCTAGCTGTGTGTGGAACTTGTTGTATTAGTCCATCTATACTGACCTCCATATGATTGCAAACTGAATATATTTTTTTCTGCATCTACCTCTGAAAAAATATTGGGCTTCTAGCTGTGTGTGGGACTTGTTCTATTAATCCATTTATACAGACCTCCATCAGGTTGCATACTGAATATATTTTTTTCTGCATCTAGCTCTGAAAAAATATTTGGCCTTCTAGCAGTGTGTGGGACTTTCTCTATTAGTCCATCTATACTGACCTCCATCAGGTTGCAAATTGAATATAATTTTTTTCTGCATCTAACCCAGCCGATAGTTTTGGCCTAATACCACAGTTTGGCCACTCAGCTCTGCTCGGTTCCCATCCATTGTTTTTTTGTGCAAACAACTCCAGAGTTGTTAATTAGTTAACCACCAAAATGAGTGGAAAAAGGCCTGCTGCTGGTGGAAAGGGGAATAGGCGTGTTGGGAAGGGGAAAAAAGGTTGTGTTCGTGGGGTAGGTGTTAAAGCAACAGTAACATCTGCAGAAGAAAGACCATCTTCCAGCCAAACTAAAATGTCTACTTCTTTTAGCGGACAATGTGATAAGATCCCTTTCTTACGGCCACGCCAATCGCTACAAATTCCAGATGAGGCACAAAAACAGCAGGTGCTTCAACGGATATCAAGTGCTTCTTTAAGTGGGCTCTCCTCCACATCAACTTCAACATCACAAATACTCCAGTCCTCAAAGGTGTCACCCCAATCGCACTTGCTTCCTCACAGCTCCCAAATCTCCAGCTGCCCGTCTGAGTATGAGGTAGAAGAGATGGTTGAGTCTGCAGAGCTGTTTACTCATACTATAGCCTGGGAATCAGAGGTCGACTCCAGCGCTTCTGTGAATCCAGACGAGGAAATGATCTGCACTGATGCCCAGAATCTTTATGAGTCGGATCCAGGACCAGACGCAGAAGGTTCTGACCATAATGTAGACCCTCATTCCCAAACTGTAACTCCTGTTGGTGGAGACAATGAGGAAGACTATGATAAGACTCAAATACCTGATTGGAGCGACAACTTTAGTTTTTTGTCAGGGCAGGAACAGGTTGGCTCTGAGGACGACGGGTGTGATAACGCACAGGGTGATGATGATGAGGTTGGAGATCCCACTTACTGTCAACCCACAGTCAGCCAAGAGATGAGGTCAGCAGAGGAGGTGGAGGAAGATGCTAGTGACGACGAGGTCAGGTTGCGCCTTCCTGGACAGAGACGTAGTACTGGAAGCACGTCAACAACTGCATCCTCAAACACAACTCTGCCTCTCACCACAAGTCGTGGTGGCTCTTCAGGTCGCATGGGCTCTAAGCCTTGCATAGCCTGGGCATTTTTTCAGATCGATTACGATGACCCAACTCGTGTTATCTGTAACATTTGTCAGCAAAAGCTAAGTAGAGGCCAAAAAATACATAGTTTGAGTACTTCATGCATGAACCGGCACATGGACACGAAGCATAAGTTGCAGTGGGAAGCTCAGTGTGCTACAATGCGGCCTAGCCGGCCGGGCCAACCACCGTCTGCCATATCTTGTGCATCCGCGGCCTCTTCATCCTCTGTGACTGGGGGGACAGCAGTCACACCTGTTTTGGGGCACAGACCTGCCACCTCTTTACCCGCAACAGCCAGCGTGATTGGCAGGTCATCATTTTCTTTGGAGGTGGTAACACCAGCTGGTGTTGAGCGCTGTCCGACATCGATAGCACCACCTTTGGATCAAGGCAACCTAACATGTCCGCCTTCATCTTCCTCACAGACCGGCAGTTTGCCGGGGACACCCTTATCAACCCCGTCTAAGCACAATAGCCAGCCCTCGGTCCCTCAGATGTGGACAAGTAAAAGACCATTTCCTCCTAGCCATGAGAAAGCTAAGAGGTTGAATTTCACCATCTGCAAGTTCTTGGCTACAGAAATGCTGCCTTTCCGCCTGGTGGACACAGAGGATTTTCGAGACCTTATGTCCGTCGCAGTGCCCCAGTACCAGATGCCCAGTCGGCACTACTTCTCAAAGAAAGGTGTGCCTGCGCTCCACCAACATGTCGCACACAACATCACCGCTTCTTTGAGAAACTCTGTGTGTGACAGGGTGCATTTCACCACAGACACTTGGACGAGTAGGCATGGACAGGGGCGTTACATGTCACTGACTGGGCACTGGGTAACTATGGTGACAGCAGGACAAGGGGCTGCTGTCCAAGTCTTGCCGTCCCCACGAGTTGTGCGTCAATCCTCTTTATGTCAAAGTTCCTCCACTGCTTCTGCCTCCTCAACCTCCTCTCGGTCTTCCACCTGCACCCAAAGCCTGTCTGGACATGCCACAAGCTTTCTAACTGCGCAGAAGGGATCCTGCACACCTCCTTACTATGCTGGCAGTAGGGCTCAACGTCATCAGGCGGTTTTTACATTGAAATGTCTGGGAAATGTGAGTCACACAGCTGAGGAGTTGTGGTCAGCTCTGGAGAACCAATTTCATGAATGGTTGTCTCCCTGGACCTGAAACCAGGGAAGGCCGTGTGCGACAATGCTGCAAACCTGGGTGCGGCCCTTCGCCGGGGCAATGTCACACACGTGCCTTGTATGGCTCACGTGTTGAATTTTTAGCCCACTATCTCAGACTAGATGGCCTTCTGCAGAGGGCACGGTCGCTGTGTGCTCACTTTCGTCGTTCGCATCCCGCAGCTCAGCGACTTACATCTCTACAGAAGTCGTTGGGCCTGCCACTTCACCGGCTAAAATGCGATGTGCCTACCCGGTGGAATTCAACTCTGCACATGTTGCAGAGACTGTGGCAGCACCGACAAGCCCTGGTGCAATACGTTCTGACGTATAGCCTGGGCCAACGAGATCCAGAGGTGGGGCAAATCACGCTGGAGGAGTGGTCTCAAATCAGGGACCTATGCACCCTTCTGCACAGTTTTGAAATGGCGACGAAGATGTTTAGTGCTGACGATGCCATTATCAGCATGACTATTCCGGTGATTTACATGCTGGAGCACATGTTAAACAGAATTCGGAGTCAGGTGGTGGCACAAGAGGAGGTGGAGGAAGTAGAGGAGGAGGAGTTGTATGCGGAAGGGCTAACATCTGCAAGGTCCAGACGGTCGGCAGCACCAAGGCGGCAGGCATGTGAGGGTGGGGAAGATGATTTTACCAGGGCGCATGGTAGCAGCCAAAATAGTGTGGAAGGTGCAGGAGCCCAGGAAGAAGTGGAGGACGAACTGATGGAAGACTCATCAGATGAGGGAGACCTTGATCACATTTCTGTTGTGCGAGGTTGGGGGGAGAGGACAGAGGAAGGAAGCATGATTGTTACCTCGCCACCAACACAACGGGGACTTGGTGCTCCTGGATGCGCAACACACATGACTGCCTTCTTGCTGCACTACCTGCAACATGACCCTCGAATTGTGAGAATTAGAAATAATCCTGACTACTGGGTTGCCACACTGTTAGATCCCCGGTACAAAAGTAAATTTGCAGAAATTATTCCTGCCATAGAAAGGGATGCACGCATGCAGGAGTATCAGCAGAGACTGTTGCAGAATCTTACATGTGCTTTTCCACAAAATACCAGTGGTGCACGTAGTGAATCTCACAGTTCCAACTTGCCAACCGTGGGACCGTCAAGTGTTCAGCACTCAAACCATAACAGAACCACAGTATCTGCTGGTAACATCAATTTTGCGGAATCATTTCACCACTTTTTTAGCCCATCCTTTGCAAGGCCACAGGAGACAAGAAGTCTGACACATAGTCAACGCCTAGAGACGATGGTACAGGAGTATCTCCAAGTAAACATTGAAGCCACGACTGTGTCACTGGACCCTTGCTCTTTTTGGGCTTCCAATCTGGATAAATGGCCGGAGCTAGCCACTTACGCCTTGGAGATCTTGTCATGCCCCGCAGCCAGCGTTCTGTCTGAACGTGTGTTCAGCGCTGCTGGTGGTGTGCTGACAGATAAGCGCACGCGGCTCTCCACTGATAATGTAGACAGACTCACGTTCATAAAGATGAACAAATCATGGATCCGAAATGACTTTTCTACCCCTGTGTCATCCTGGGGAGAGTAAAAGCTTGATGATTGGTTAAAATCACCCTACCAACCGTTTTAAGCTTTCAAATTACTAATCATGTTTATCTGTATCTTGGCTGGAAAATAATTTGGGCTTTGTAGCAGTGTGCAGCACTGATTCTATTAGGCCATCTATAATAAGCTCCACCAGATTTAAAATTACTAATCATGTTTATCTGTATCTTGACTGGAAAATAATTTGGGCTTTGTAGCAGTGTGCAGCACTGATCCTATTAGGCCATCTATACTAAAGCTTCACCAGATTTAAAATTAATAATAATTTTTAGCTGCATCTAGCCCGGAAAATAATTTTGGGGCTCCGAGATGCGCAAGACACATAAGTGCCTTCTTGCTGCACTACCTGCAGCATGACCCTCATATTGTCAGAATTCGAAGTAATCATGACTACTGGGTTGCCACACTCTTAGATCCCCCAAACTTTTCGATCAACCTTTTCATTTTAATAAAGACCAAAAAAATGGTCATTTTTGAAATTATAAGCATTAGCAGGTTGTTAGAAACTGAAATCAAACAGTTTTCAACTCAAAACTTTATTCTAGGTGATGTTACATTTTCACATAGGACCCCTTGTTCGAAAGGAGCTTCTGAACTCTCTCGTCCATTGAATTTGTCAGGTTTTGGATGGTTTCTGCTTCAATTGTTTTGCATGAGGACAGAATACCCTCCCAGAGCTGTTGCTTAGATGTGAACTGCCTCCCGCCATCATAGACACTCCTTTTAATGATGCTCCAAAGGTTCTGAATGGGGTAGAGGTCAGGGGAGCATGGGGGTCACACCATAAGTTTGTCCCCTTTTATGCCCATATCAGCCAGAGATGCAGATGTTTTATGTGCAGCATGAGATGGTGCATTATCATGCAGAAAAATGATCTTGCTGTGAAATACACGGTTCTTCTTCTTGAACCATGGCAGGAAGTGCTGTTTGAGAAAATCCACATACATTATGGAGTTCATCTTTAGCGCCTTCAGGGATCCTAAAGGGGCCGACAATCTCTCTCCCCATGATTCCAGCCCAAAACATTACTCCACCTCCTCCTTGTTGGCGCTGTAGCCGTGTTTGCGTGGGGTGTCCATCAACCAGCCATCCTCCACTCCATCCATCTGGACCATCGAGCGCTGCACGGCACTCATCCGTGAACAAAACAGTTTTGAAATCAGTCTTCATGTAATGTTTGGCCCACTGGAGCCGTTTCTGCTTGTGTGAAGTGGATAGCGGAGGTCGACAGGATGGCGTATGCACAGCTGCAAACCTCTGAAGGACCCTGCATCTTGTTGTTCGGGGGACGTTGGAGGCACAAGCAGCTTCAAAAACTTGTCTGCTGCTATGACAAGGCTTTTTTGCCGCTGCTCTTTCAACCTGACGTAATTGCCTGTAGGAAAGAGTCCTCAATTTGCCCTTATCAGCACGCACACGTGTGTACTGTGAATCAGCTACATACTTCTTGATTGCCAAGACACTTCATCCTGATCATCGCACAATGTTGATTGTAGTCATGCCTTGACCTAAACACTCCACAATTTGTTGCTTCTCAGCAGCCGACACATCCTTTTTCTTTCCCATTTTGGCAGAAAATGTAGGCTGCTTAATAATGTGAGACAGCCTTCTTAAGTAGTCTTGCCTTTCATTGGACACACCTGCCAAACTAATTAGCACAGGTGTCTGCAATTGCTTACAGTGATATAAAGAGCCCTGACACACATCACCATCAATGAGTTTAACTGACAAACAAACAAATTCTTCCCTTATCACTCCTAAACACTTTTTGCATAATAATTTGGAACACAGTGTACATGTGCTTTTCCACAAAACACCAGTGGTTCACGTAGTGAATCTTACAGTTCTAACTTGCCAACCGTGGTCTGTATGGAGTTGTTCAATAAAGGGCCCAAAATTAAGATAACATAGATGGGAGAGGTCTCTATGAATAGGAATTCCTAAGTATTTGATACCCTGTGAGGGCCAGGCAAAGGGAAAGTTGGACTGGATGGAATCCTATATGGATTTGGGGAGGGAGACATCGAGGGCCTCAGACTTCGCTGCATTGATTTTAAAATTTGACCATGTAACAAAGTGATCTATTTCAGCCATAACAGCATGGATGGATATATGTGATTGAGTGATATATACTAGGACATCATCAGCAAATAGAGAGCAATTGTACTCGGTGCCTCCCACCTCAATCCACCTAATATTGGGGTTATGGCGAATTGATGAGAGCAGGTGCTCCGTCACTAGGATGTATAAGAGAGGGGACAGAGAACATCCCTGCCATGTCCCATTGGTGATTGTGAAAGGTGATGAAAATGTTCTGATGCGCCCCCTGGGCCTTGGGACACCCGGAGCCGGACCCTTTTTGGTGGATGCTGGTGGTTGTAGTCTCCGTGGCGGCAACCCGGTTCCGTGGCTCAGGGCGGTCAAACCAGTGGCGGAACTATTTATGTGGTTTTGATGTTTAAATGTCTGACTACGCCACCCGTGGATTGCGGTCAGAGTGAACCGCCGCTCCAGGGCAGACCGCTGAGGCTGGTGTTGTGGGTGCAGCAGAGCGTAGCATAACTCCCCACGGGAGGAGTATAGCCTCAGGGCAGTGTATGCGGAGGATGGGGGTGATGGTGCAGGGCAGCAGCAGTAATGACACGGAGTCAGTGATGCAGTCCAGGGCCTTTACTCACAGTTCTTATTATCCAGACCACGTCTGCAGGTAACGGCTGCCCACGTCGTACTGTGCTCACCAGGTGAGGGGCTCAGACAACTCCCAGATAACTTTGGAGTGCTTCACAGGACCCCCTTTGTGTGTCCTTTGTCTGGCCTTTCTTACCAACCCTTCTGTCCGGCTGCCTCGGGCCTCCTCTTGGTAAACTTGGCGCCAGTTTCCCTGACCCTATGTGGTGCCTTCCTAGCGGGTGTAGCGAGGGGCTGCGCCACATAAAATGTCACAGCCTCCTGTTTCTAGCTGAGGGTCGTTTCCTGCCTCCACTAGTTTCGGGGACCGGTCTCCCCCTTTGGCCTGACCCCTCCACGCAGGTGGATTCGGGCGTGCGGTGGTGACTCGCCCGTCCACACCCCTGAGATCCCTTCGTTCCTCATTCCTGGAGCCTTCTCCGCTCCTCTTCCTTCCTTCTCCCTCTTCCAGGCCTGGGCCTCTGTTACTAGGCCCGCCTCCGGAGCAGAGCTCATGCAGAGCCCCTGCTCCCTGCCACTTCTGCTCAGACTTCTCTGCACTGAACTAAGATGGTGCCCACCTTTTATACTCCCTTCTCAATGCACCCAGAAACTGCTTCCTCCCTGCTCCTGCACTACAGGGTTCCCCTTCCTCAGTGTTCCCTCCCCCCACTCCAGCCAGGGACAGGGACTGTCGTGTCCATCTCAGGGGCATATTGGTCGCCCTGCCCCACGGCAATGTGGTGTAATGCATGCAGGTGTCGGGTCCTGATCCACACTACATCCTTACCTGAGAGTGAGATATCACACCTCTGGGTGAGGTGCAATACCTCTGTAGCAACCGAGCCCTCAGGGTGCTACAGTTCCATTTATCTTCAGCCTAGGTGACGTATTGCGATACAGGGCCGTGATTTTGGCTATAAAAGGGTCCCCTAGACCCCTACCCCAAGCTTTTTAAGAGAATCATATATGACGTGCCAGGAGACTCTATGGAATGCTTTCTCAGCATCCAACGAGAGTATCTAATTACAAATTTTTAACTGCATCTAGCCCAGGAAAGACTTTGTGCCTAGTAGCAGGGTCTGCTAGTCAGCGGATTATCCCGGCTGTTAAGCAAGCTACACCACCTGTAGTTTGGACACTTCATTTTTTCAAAGGAAATGCTTCGGGACCACGGGATACTCAGTGAAGAGCATCAGGAGGCACCCCAAGGCATAGGGGCTCGGACTGGCAGTAGGATGCCTTGCGGTGGACAGCCGAGCTCGATCCTTATAAAAGCTTTTTAACTGCAGCAGCTTTAGTGGACGCTACTGGAGCTGGAATTACGCGGCTGCTGGCATGAGACTTGCCCTCCAATAGATCCTTGTAAATGGATTTAAAGTGTATTTATTCAAATTAGAGAGACAATTTAAATTAAAAAGCTTAGAGCTGCCTCCACCACAGGGGGGCTCGCTCGACCCACCAGAGGACTGGCACCAGTATTGGGAGAGGGGGGCTGGCCGTCAGGGTTCACCGCGGCTCTGGCACAAACCCGGCGACACGGAGGTGGCACGGGCAGGAGCGGACTGAACGTGTCGGCTTCTCACTTTTTGGATTTTAGAAGGGCATGACATGCCTATATCTGTGTCTCCCCCTCCTTTTACTCCTCCACCTCTTTTCTTTTCACATGACTATATGTACTTGTCACTTTTCCATGTGTTAGTTGTGTCTTCTGAGCAGTTTGTCAGCTTTTGGACACCTTTTGAAGGTGTTTTCTATGTGTTTTTGTTTGCCTGCCATTGGTTTTAACGGTGTTCGAAGGTGTTCGACGAACAGTTCGGCGAACACACGGGTGTTCGACGAACCGAACCGAACTCGAACACTACGGGGGTGGCTCAACACTACTCTTGAGATAATGCTCTACATTTCTGAAAGGCATCACTCAGTAATTTCCTTGGATATCCTTTTTGCCTGAACCGTTTGTTGAGGATTTTGGCCTCCAGGGCAAAATCAGAATTATTAGTGCAGTTTTTTCTGATCCTCCAGTATTGGCCATATGGTACATTTCTGACCCATCTAGGGAGGTGTCCACTGTCAAAATGGGTAGACGTGGACAACCTCCCCGACGGGTCAACCCGCACCAAAAGGTCCAAATAATGGAGGGCTGTTTCTGACACAGTTGCTGTAAAGGTAAGACCCCATGTATTCAAATTAAATTCTTCCACAAACATAGATGCCTCCTCTTTAGTCTCTGACCACAAAAAGAAGAGATCATCAATGAAACGCTTGTAGAGGAGAACATGTCCAGCTGCAGAGGGGGACTGCGCGATGAAGACAGACTCAAACACCCCCATAAACAAGTTAGCGTAACTGGGGGCGAATCTAGTCCCCATCGCGCAGCCCCTCAACTGCTTGTAAACAGATGTCCCAAAAGTAAAAACATTATTGTTCAAAATGAATAGGATCCCCATCTTAAGAAATTCCTTCTGGTCCTCCAAGAGAGTATCATCCAAGGACAGAAAATGATCTACCGCAGATATGCCTAGCTCGTGAGGAATATTAGAATAAAGAGCTGTGACGTCTAAAGTCATCAGCAATCAACTTGGCACTGAAGGAACATCCCTAAGGTGTCTGATCAATTGGGATGAGTCCTTCAGATAGGACGCTAACTTAAGAACAAACTTTTGCAAAAAAAGGTCTATATAATGTGATAAGTTGCAAGTAATAGAACCTAACCCTGAAATTATGGGGCGGCCAGGAGGGTTTTGGCATCCTTATGGACTTTGGGCAAAAAATAGAAAAAAGGGGTCTGATACCTCGAGATATTTAAAAATTTCATCTCTTTCTTATTTAAAATGCCTCGAGCATAGGCATTCTTAATAAGTTTATTGTAATTTAGAAAAATAGAGACGGAAGGATCATTATCAAGTCTCTCATAGTAATTTACGTCATCGAGAATTCGTTTACCTTCACTCAGATACCAAACGCGATTCATCACCACTATGCCCCCCCCCTTATCCGCATTCTTTATAACAATCTCCCTATTTTCTCTTAGAGTATTAATAGCCTGCCTTTCCCCCGGAGTTAGATTATCTCTTTTTCTAATATTCGCAAAGGACCGGATTTCTTTTAAGGCTAAATGTTGGAAGGTTTCCAAGTGGGGGCCCCTATGATGTAAAGGGAAAAATTTACTGGTATTTTTTGGGTTCACATGTTGGAACCCAACTGTAAGAGGTTCATTAGGGGCACTCATCATATCAATTGGACCACATTTTTTGCGCTGCCTTTCTAAAATAAAATGGCGTTGAACAGTTTGTTTCCTCATGTACTCATTAAAATCAAGATACAAGGTAAAGGGATTAGCCGGTGAGTTTGGGCAAAATGAAAGGCCCCTTTTAAGTAGTGACACTGTTCCTCCGTGAGAGTAATATCGGAGATATTAAAAATCCCCGTGCACTCAGAGGAACAGTCAGAAAGGGATTTTAATTGATTTTCGTCCTTTTCAATGTGAGATCTGTCGCCATCAACAGCTCGGCGGAAGCTTCGTCCACTGCCTCTGCATCCACGCCTCCTCTTTTTCTTTTTGGGTGACGCCCTGGAGCCACCCGAAAAAACTGTGTAATTTTTGTGTTCTTGAGAGTCTTAGGAGAAGGAGATTTCCTTACTAATTCAACAGATGGCAACAAAGGATCATTAGCCACTACTTCTTGTAAAGGTACAATAAGATCCAGTGAGGAGGAAAAGCTCAACCTAGGAGGAGGTTTATTGAGGATTAGGTCAATCTCATTACCCCTTGATTCACTGCTTACTATCTCAATGTTTATTTTATTAGCTGAATCCTCAATAATTATTTCAGATGGGTGTAAAGGCATGGAGTCCTGTTGAGGATTCAAACACAATGCAGTTTTTGGGGCTATATTATCTATTATACTAGTTATTGGGAATATATAATCTCTTATAGGTGGCACAGCTGAAGGTACTGGTATAGCAGGAGGTTCTGGCAAAGGTTCAGGTAGAATTTGGTACATCGTTTCATCAAGTGGAAAAAGGGACTGTGTTTGGTTTTTTTGGGAATAAATAACTTCATGTGTAGTTAATAGGGATAAATTAAGGGAATCCGTGTTACCTTGTGGGGAGACTAGTGGTTGTGAAAGGTCTAAACCAAATTCAAAAGTGGGGGAAATACATGGAACAGTAGATTCTGTCTCAATGGGGACTGGTGGATCAGGCAATATTACCGGAGCCAATAGCCGTGTATGGGGTGCAGAGGTGTCCAAATTAATTATAGCCGTTGGACTCATTGCAAACCCTATAACTGTATAGCAGACCCTCTCCTTTCCAATGGGAACATGTCATACTCATTACTGTGGCCCAGCTCTATGTGTCTTTAAATTGCTAGTGGGGTTTTTCTGAAATTTTGACAGCCGTTGGACTAACTGCATACCCTATAACTGTATAGCAGACTCTCTCCTTTCTAATGAGAACATGTTGTACTCGTTACTGTGGCCCAGCTCTATGTGTCCTTAAATTGTTAGTGGAGTTTTTCCTAAATTTTGGCAGCATTTGGACTCACTGTATATCGTATAACTGTATAGCAGACCCTCTCCTTTATAATGGGAACATGTCGTTCTCGTTACTGTGATTCATCTCTATGTGTCTTTAAATTGTTAGTGGGGTTTTTCTGAAATTTTGACAGCCGTTGGACTAACTGCATACCCTATAACTGTATAGCAGACTCTCTCCTTTCTAATGAGAACATGTTGTACTCGTTACTGTGGCCCAGCTCTATGTGTCCTTAAATTGTTAGTGGAGTTTTTCCAAAATTTTGGCAGCCGTTGGACTCGCTGTATATCGTATAACTGTATAGCAGACCCTCTCCTTTATAATGGGAACATGTCGTTCTCGTTACTGTGATTCATCTCTATGTGTCTTTAAATTGTTATAGGGGTTTTTCCTAAATTTTGGCAGTCGTTGGATTCACTGCATACCCTATAACTATTATAATCTGCAACATGTCCTAAGGAAAGATAAGGGAAAACTGTCCCTACAGTAAAACTAAGCTGAATGCCTACGATGTAGCAGGCTGCCTGTTCCTAGCAAACAGACCCGCCTTAGTCCTTGGCTAGTCTGAACGAAGATCTATAGCATAAGGGGAGGGATCCCTAAAAGAACTAAGGACTGGGACAAAAATGGGACACCTCCTAAACAGAGAAGTTGTTGCAGAACACAAAAAGACAAGCAGACAAAAAAAGTACTAGAGGTCCCAGAAAGACCAAACGAACTGACAGAGAAAGGCACAGAAGCACCTGGCTAGAGAAACAGTCAAACACTGAAGTCCAGCACAGCCAAAAGGGCGGAGCTGGAAAATAAAGGCAGAGGGTCACGTGACCGCAAAACACAAGATGGAAAAAGCAAACAGGAGGGTTCTAACAGTACCCCCTCTTTTATGAGGATCCTCTGGATCCTCCAGGCCCAGGCCTATCCGGAAACCTTTTGTGGAAAGCTTTAACAAGCCTAGGAGCAGAGACATCATCCGTCCTTACCCAGGAGTTGTCTTCGGGACCGAAACCCTTCCAGGAGACAAGATACTGTAATCTCCCTCTATGCCATCTAGAATTCAAGATACGAGAAATTTCATATTCGCCGTCTTCCACCACAGGAGGAACTGACATAGTGGCATCCCTATCTGATACATCAGCCTTTTTCAACAAGGAAACATGAAACACAGGATTAATCTTCCAGGAAGTAGGGACATCCAACCTAACAGCAGACGGGTTAACAACCTGAAGCACTTTAAATGGACCCACAAACTTAGGACCCAGTTTTTTAGAGGGAATCCTCAACCGCAGGTTCTTTGAGGACAACCAAACCATGTCACCCACAGTAAACAAAACCTCCTTACGTTTCCTATCAAAATACAGTACTTCTTGGACTTCTTGTTAGCCTCTTGAAGGTTGCAACGTACATTAGTCCAAACTCTCCCCAAATCACCGGAAAAACTCTCCTCCTCCGGCACCGCCGACCCCAATTTGGAGAACGAACCAAAAGACGGATGTCTCCCAGTACAACAAAAAATAGGAGAACACCCAGCAGTGGAGGATGTATAATTGTTAAGAGCAAATACTGCGAGAGGCAGAAATTCAGACCACACCTCTTGATTGTCTGCCACAAAACAACGCAAAAACTGTTCAACATCCTGGTTCTTTCATTCAGTCTGTCCATTAGACTCAGGATGATACCCAGACGAAAATGACAAATGGACTCCCAACCTGTCACAAAAAGCACGCCAAAAGCGAGCCACAAACTGAGGTCCTCTATCAGACACAATATCCGTGGGAACGCCATGGAGCTTGACAATCTCCTTAACCCTTAGCGAGTGTCTTGGCGCAGGGCAACTTAATGAATGGAACCAAATGACACATCTTACTAAAACGGTCCACGACCACCCAGATGACAGTAAAACCCTCGGACACAGGAAGATCAGTAATAAAATCCATTGTGAGATGCATCCAAGGCGCACTAGGAACCTCCAGAGGGCAAAGCAACCCCGCAGCAGGAGTATGTGAAGCCTTTGACCTAGCACACACAGTACATTGACGCACCCACTTGATGACTTCCTTCTGCCATCCAGGCCACCAAAAACTGTGACTGATAAGTCTCTTAGTCTCCAAAATTCCTGGATGACCTGCCAACCGAGACTCATGACACTCCACAAACAAATGTCTCCTAAAGGCTCTAGGCACGAACAACCTCCCATGGGGAGTATTAGATGGAGCATCATCTTGAGCTTTCTGAATCCCATTCTCCAAAACAGAGTCCAATGCCGCCACCACAACTCCTTTCTGTAAAATGCTCTCCTTCTCCTCGGCTCCGACCGTAGGAGAGAAGCTGCGAGATAAAGCATCGACTTTTACATTCTTAGTACCAGGGATATAGGTAACAGAAAAATGAAACCCAGAAAATAAAAGTGCCCACCTAGCTTGACGGACATTCAAGCGCTTGGCAGCATCCAGATATATCAAATTCTTATGATCTGTGAAAACCTGAATAGGAAATCTAGTGCCTTCCAAAAAATGACACCAATGTTCAAACGCGAGTTTAATAGCCAGCAACTCCCGATTTCCAACATCATAATTCAGTTCTGTTTCCAAAAATTTTTTCAAAAAGAAGGCACAAGGATGTACTCCATCCTTGTTCTCCTGAGACAAAACTGCTCCGACCCCCACCGATGAAGCATCGACCTCGACCAAAAAAGGCTTGGTCTCATCAGGCTGCATAAGGATAGGGGCAGAACTGAACCTCTCTTTGAGATACTCAAAAGCTTCAATGGCCTCAGTAGTCCACTGGACCGTATTCGCATCTTTCCTGGTGAGATCGGTCAGAGGCTTAACAATTACAGAAAAATTCTTAATGAATTTCCTGTAATAATTGGCAAAACCCAAAAATCTCTGTATAGATTTCAAACCAATAGGCCTAGGCCATTCCTGCACAGCCTGAACCTTCACCGGGTCCATCGCAAAGCCCTCACTGGAGACAATGTAGCCCAAAAAACTAATTTTCTGCACAGCGAACTCACTTTTCTCCAGCTTAGCAAAGAGTGAATTATCACTCAATAACTGCAAAACTTCACGTACACTCTGCCAATGGGACTCTAGATCTGGTGAATAAATCAAAATGTCATCCAAATACACAACCACATTCTTACCAATCAAAGGTCTCAGGATGTCATTAATAAGGTTCTGAAAAAATGCAGGTGCATTGGTAAGACCAAAAGGCATCACCAGATCTCAAAATGACCTACCGGAGTGTTAAAAGCGGTTTTCCATTCATCACCCTCCTTCACTCGTAACAAATTGTATGACCCCCGGAGATCAATTTTAGAGAACCACTTGGCCCCCACCAACTGGTTAAACAAGTCAGGAATTAACGGCAATGGGTAGGAATTGCGTACGGTAATCTTATTAATTTCACCAAAATCCAGATATGGACGTAAGCTACCGTCCTTTTTTTTAACAAAGAAAAATCCAACTGCCACAGGCCACTTAGAAGGTCTAATGTGACCAGCAGCCAGGCTAGTCTGTATGTACTCCCCCAAGGCCTTTCTTTCAGGGATAGTCAGATTAAACAAGCAACTCTTAGGAAGAGTAGCTCCAGGAACAAACTCAATGGCGCAATCATAATCCCTATGAGGAGGTAAAATTTGCGACTTCTCCTCTGAAAAAACCCTCCAAAAATCTTGAATAGGTACAGGTAATTCCCCTTTTTCCACAGCTGCAATGCGACCATTACAACATTTATCATAGCACTTCGGACTCCAAGACTTAATCACATTAGTAGACCAGTCCAGCAAAGGATTGTGCAGTTTTAACCAAGGCAATCCTAGAACGACCGGAGAGGGTAAATTATCTAATACAACCAAATCCAAAATTTCTTGGTGAACTCCATTGATAGTGAGGGGAAATTCAGCAACCTTGTGAGTAATACATTTCAAGGGAGTGTTATCAATTGCAATCACAGAAATAGGTGATGATAAAGGTTTGGATTTCAATTTAAGGTTTTCCAAAAACCCTTTATCAATCACATTAAGTGTTGAACCACAATCCACAAATACCTGAAATTCAATCAAATTTTCCTGTAAAGTAGTACTCCCAGAAAGAAATACTCCTGCAGAGTGTAAACAAGCTCTACGGGTGTAACTGAAATTTTTTTTTCTTTACTTAAACGAAGCTCACAATACTTAATCAAATGGTCAGCTTTACCACAATAAAGACACAATCCCTCGGCTAACCTCCGGTCTCTTTCCTGAGAGGGAAGCGACTTCGCCAGAACCTCCATCGGTTCTCCGCCATCAGAGCAGATTTTCTGGGGACTAGGACCTGGCATTACAGGAGTCTTTACCTCATTCTGCCTAAATCTCAGTCTCCTATCCACATGAAAAGCTAATTGCATGGCATCCTGCAGAGTCTCAGGTGCGGGGAATGCAATTAGCAAATCCTTAACCCTTTCACTCAGACCAGCAAGAAATAAACATTTCAGAGCTGAATCATTTCGTTTAACTTCTGAGGCCCATCTTCTGAAGTGTGCGCAATAATTTTTAACAGCACCTGACCCCTGATTCAAACGCCTGAGTTCTGCCTCAGCAGATGAGATTTGATTAGGATCATCATATAATAGCCTCATCGCAGAAAAATTCTTCTACAGACCTTAAACATGGATCATTAAGTTGGAGAGAAAAGGCCCACCACTTTGGTTCTTTGCGCAAAAGTGACATAATAAAACCAATGCGCTGTGATTCATTCCCAGAGGACCTTGGTCTCAAACAAAAATATAACAAACAAGCATTTTAAAGGAAAAAAAATCTTGCTGTTTACCATAAAAAACATCATGCAGTCCTACCTTGGGTTCCACAAAATGCACTTCAGAACAGCTACTCACGTGTTGCCAGAGCTCGGCCACCTCCAGAGACAATCCCTGCAGACGTTGAGCCAAATCCTGGACAGAAACCATACCAATCCCCGAATTTCTTTCCTTTCAGGTTTTTTTTGGGCTGGACTTACTGTTATGATCTGCAACATGTACTAAGGAAAGATAAGGGAAAACTGTCCCTACAGTAAAACTAAGCTGAATCCCTATGATGTAGCAGGCTGCCTGTTCCTAGCGAACAGAACCCGCCATAGTCCTCGGCTAGTCTGAACGAAGACCTATAGCATAAGGGGAGGGGTCCCTAAAAGAACTAAGGACTGGGACAAAAATGGGACACCTCCTAAACAGAGAAGTTGTTGCAGAACACAAAAAGACAAACAGACAAAAAAAATACTAGAGGTCCCAGAAGGACCAAACGAACTGACAGAGAAAGGCACAGAAGCACCTGGCTAGAGAAACAGTCGAACACTGAAGTCCAGCACAGCCAAAAGGGCGGAGCTGGAAAATAAAGGCAGATGGTCACTTGACCACAAAACACAAGATGGAAAAAACAAACAGGAGGGTTCGAACAATAACTGTATAGCAGACCCTCTCCTTTATAATGGGAACATGTTATTACTGTGGCCCTCCTCTATGTGTCTTTAAATTTTTAGTGGGGTTTTTCCTAAATTTTGGCTGCCGTTGAACTCACTGAATGCCCTATAACTGTAAAACAGGCCCTCTCCTTTCTAATGGGAACATGTCGTACTCTGTACTGTGGCCCAGCTCTATGAGTCTTTAAATTGTTAGTGTTTTTTTTTCCTAAACTTTGGCAGCCATTGGACTCACTGAATACCCTATAGCTGTATAGCAGGCCCTCTCCTTTCTTATGGGATCATGTCGTACTCGTTACTGTGGCCCAGCTCTATGTGTCGTTAAATTGTTAGTGGGATTTTTCCTAAATTTTGGCAGCCGTTGGACTCACTACATACCCTATAACTGTATAGCAGGCCCTCTCCTTTCTTATGGGAACATGTCGTACTCGTTACTGTGGCCCAGCTCTATGTGTCTTTAAATTGTTAGTGGGATTTTTCCTAAATTTTGGCAGCCGTTGGACTCACTGCATACCCTATAACTGTATAGCAGACCCTCTGCTTTCTAATGGGCACATGTCATTACTGTGGCCCAGCTCTGTGTCTTTAAATTGTTAATGGGATTTATCCTAAATTTTGGCAGCTGTTGGACTCACTGCATACGTTATAACTGTATAGCAGACCCTCTCCCTTCTAATGGGAACATGTTTTTACTGTGGCCCAGCTCTATGTGTCTTTAAATTGTTAATAGGGTTCTTCCTAAATTTTGACAGCCGTTGGACTCACTGCATACCCTATAACTGTATAGCAGACCCTCTCCTCTCCAATGGGAACATGTCATACTCATTACTGTGGCCCAGCTACATGTGTCTTTAAATTGTTATTGGACTTCTTCCTAAATTTTGGCAGCCGTTGGACCCACTACATACACTATAACTGTATAGCAGACCCTCTCCTTTCTAATGGGAACATTACGTACTCGTTACTAAGGAACAGCTCCGTGTCTTTAAATTGTTAGTGGGGTGTTTCCAAAATTTTGACAGCTGTTGAACTAACTGCATACCCTATAACTGTATAGCAGACTCTCTTCTTTCTAATGGGAACATGTTGTACTCGTTACTGTGACCCAGCTCTATGTGTCCTAAAAATGTTAGTGGGATTTTTCCTAAATTTTGATAGCCGTTGGACTCACAGCATGCCCTATAACTATATATCACACCCTCTCCTTTCTAATGGGAACATCTCATTACTGTGGCCCAGCTCTATGTATCTTTAAATTGTTATTGGGGTTTTTCCTAAATGTTGGCAGCCCTTGGACTCACTGCATACCCTATAACTGTATAGCAGGCGCTCTCCTTTCTAATGGGAACATGTCCTTACTGTAGCCCAGCTCTATGTGTCTTTAAATTGTTAGTGGGGTTTTTCCTAAATTTTGGCAGCCGTTGGACTCACTGCATACCCTATAACTGCATAACAGACCCTTTCCTTTCTAATGGGAACATGTCATTACTGTGGCCCAGCTCTATGAGTCTTTAATTTGTTAGTGGGATTTTTCCTAAATTTTGGCAGCCGTTGGACTCACTTCATACATTCTAACTGTAAAGCAGACCCTCTTCTTTCTAATGGGAACATGTTTTTACAGCGGGCCAGCTCTATGTGTCCTTAAATTGTTAGTGGGATTTTTCCTACATTTTGGCAGCCTTTGGACTCACTGCATACCCTATAACTGTATAGCAGACCCTTTCCTTTCTAATGGGAGCATGTCATTACTGTGGCCCAGCTCTATGTATCTTTAACCCCTTTAGATCCCAAGGTGGTTTGCACGCTAATGACCAGGCCAGTTTTTACAATTCTGACCGCTGTCACTTTATGAGGTAATTACTCTGGAACGCTTTAATGGATCCCCCTGATTCTGAGACTGTTTTTTTGTGACATATTGTACTTCATGATTGTGGTAAAATTTCTTCAATATCACTTGCATTTATTTGTGAAAAAATTGGAAATTTGGCAAAAATTTTGAAAATGTAGCAATTTTCAAAGTTTGAATTTTTATGCCCCTAAATCAGAGAGATATGTCACACAAAAGAGTTAATAAATAAGATTTACCACATGTCTACTTTACATCAGCATAATTTTGGAACCAATTTTTTTTTTTATTAGGGAGCTATAAGGGTTAAAAGTTGACCAGCGATTTCTCATTTTTCCAACAAAATTTACAAAACCATTTTTTTAGGGACCACATGACATTTGAAGTCACTTTGAGGAGTCTTATGACAGAAAGTACCCAAAAGTTACACCATTCTAAAAACTACACCCCCTCAAGGTGCTTAAAACCACATTAAAGAACTTTATTAACCCTTCAGTTGCTTCACAGGAATTTTTGGAATGTAGAAGAAAAAAATGAACATTTAACTTTTTTCACGAAAATGTTACTTTAGACCCAATTTTTTTTATTTTCGCAGGGGTAACAGGAAAAAATGAACTCCATAATTTGTTGTGGAATTTCCCGCAGATACCCTATACGTGGGGAAACTGCACTGTTTGGGTGCACGGCAGGGTTCGTAAGGGAAAGAGCGCCATTTGACTTTTTGAATGTAAAATTTGCTTGAATAATTAGTGGACGCCATGTTGCGTTTGGGGAGCCCCTGATGTGCCTAAACAGTGGAAACCGCACACAATTGACACCATTTTGGAAACTGGACCCCTCAGGGAACTTATCAAGATGTGTGGTGAGCACCTTGAACCCCCAAGGTGCTTCTCAGAAGTTTATAACATGGAGCCGTAAAAATAAAATTTTCACATTTTTCCCACAAAAATGTTTTTCAGCCCCCAATGTTGCATTTTCATAAGGGTAACAGGAAAAATTGCACCATGCAGTTTGTTGTGCAATTTCTCCTGAGTAAGCAGATACCCCATATGTGAGGGAAAACCACTGTTTGGGCACACGGCAGGGTTCAGAATGGAAGGAGTGCCATTTGACTTTTTGAATGTAAAATTAGCTTGAATAATTAGCGGACGCCATGTTGCGTTTGGGGAGCTCCTGATGTGCCTATACAGTGGAAACCCCCACAAGTGACACCATCTTGGAAACTAGACCCCTCAGGGAACTTATCTAGATGTATGGTGAGCACCTTCAACCCCCAGGTGCTTCACAGAAGTTTATAACATGGAGCCGTGAAAATAAAAAAATCAAACATTTCCACAAAACTTATGTTTTAACCCAATTTTTTTATTTTCCCAAGGGTAAGAGGAGAAAATGGACCCAAAAAATTTTGTGCACTTTCTCCTCAGTACGCCAATACCCCATATGTGGGGAAAATACAGTGTTTGGGTGCACGGCAGAGTTCAGAAGGGAAGGAGCACTGTGTGACTTTTTGAACGCAAAATTGTCTGGAATTGAGAGCGGATGCCATGTCGTGTTTGGAGAGCCCCTGATGTGCCTAAATAGTGGAAACTCCCACAAGTGACCCCATTTTGGAAACTACACCCCTCAATGATTTTATCAAGGAGTATAGTGAACATTTTGAACCCAGAGGTACGACACAGAATTTGATAACATTAGGTAATCATATTGAGTAAGTAGTGATTAGTCTTGAGCGCAAGTGCTCGCTACTTAAGTTCGCATCAGTACTCAGGTATGCACTATGTATCGTAGGTTCTCGAGTGACATGCTCGAGTCCCCGCCCGCACGTTTCACGATTATTAGACAACCAAAAAAAAACATGCGGGGATCGCTCGTGCATGGCAGGCAATCCCCGCAAGGTTTTTTTGGCCGCGAAGCATATGGGACCGAGACTCCAGCATGTCACTTGAGCACCCGCGATACTGAGTGCATACCTGAGCACCCGATGCAAACTCAAGTAGCGAGCACTTGCGCTCAACACTAGTCACCTTATCATCTTTTTTTTTTTTTTTTTACTTTTGAAAAAAATCCCAACCCTAACCCTAGCCCAACCTTAGCCCAACCCTAACTCCAACCCTAACCCCAATCCTAACCCTAGCCCAACCCTAACCCCAACCCTAACCCTTACTCCAACCCTAACCCTAGCACAACCCTAACCCGAGAGTTTATTTTTTACGCCGCTCCTCGTGCAGTATAACTGATTAATTACTTTATTCTTCGGGTCGGTGCGATTATAGTGATACCAGAATCATATCGGATTTTTATGATTGACAGCTGTCACACACTAAAAGACACATTTTTTTTGTAAAATCTAGTTTTTGCATTTCCATATTTTGAGAGCTATAATTTTTCCATATTTTGGCCGACAGAGTCATGTGAAGGCTTGTTTTTTGTGGGATGAGTTGACATTTTAATTGGTGCCATTTCCAGGCACGTGACATTTTTTGATCACTTTCTATTCCGGTTCTTGGGAGGCAGAATAAACAAAAAACAACAATTCAAGAATTGTTTTTTTTTTTTTTTTATGCTATTCCGCGTGTGGTAAAATTTATAAGGCAGCTTTATTTTTTGGGTCAGTGCGTTTACAGCGGTACCAAATTTATATTGTTTTTCTATGTTTTGGCGATTTTACACAATAAAGCTATTTTATAGAAAAAAATATTTTTTGCATCGCTTTATTCTGAGAGCTATAACTTTTTTATTTTTCGGCTGATGGAGCTTTATGGTGGCTTGTTTCTTGCGAGACAAGATGACGTTTTCAGCTGTATCATTTTAATTTATATTCGTCTTTTTGATCGCGTGTTATACGGCGGTATGATGATAAAGCATTGTTTTTTCCTTCTTTTTTTTTTTTTTTACCATGTTCACTAAAGGGGTTAACTAGTGGGACAGTTTTGTATGTCAAGTCGTTCCGGACGCGGCGATGCCAAATATGTGTACTTTTATTGTTTTTTTTTCTCCATAATAATATTTATTGATGGGTACATTATATTTTTATTTTTGGTGGATTTTTTTTTTTTTTAATATTTTTACTTTTTTTTTTTTTTTCACTTTCTGACACTTTTTTTTTTACTTTTATTCTTTATCCCACTATGGGACTTTCACTTTTTTTATTCTGATCGCCTGTATAGCACAGGGATGATGCAGCATCCCTGTGCTATACAGGCTGTCAGCGCTGCAGACGCAGAAGATATTTTGGTCATGCACTGCGCATGACCAAAATATCTTGCTGCTGTCTGGTGACCCGGATGTGGTCATGACGACATCGGGTCGTCATGGCAACATCCGGGAAGCCGCGGCAGACAGCGCTGGAGGCCGGCAGGAGAGGTGAGTATCCCGATCACCTCCCCTTGCCACCACAATGCTGTGATCGACTTCCCTATAACTGTATAGCAGACCCTCTCCTTTCTAAGGGGAACATGTCGTTACTGCGGCCCAGCTCTATGTGTCTGCAAATTTTTAGTAGGGTTTTTCCTAAATTTTGGCATCCGTTTGACTCACTGCATACCCTATAACTGTATAGCAGACCCTCTCCTTTCTAATAGGAACATGTCATTATTGTGACCGCACTTTATGTGTCTTTAAATTGTTATTGGGGTTTTTCATAAATTTTGGTAGCCGTTGGACTCACTGAATACCCTATAACTGTATAGCAGACCCTCTCCTTTCTAATTGGAATATCTTGTACTCGTTACTGTGGCCCAGCTCTATGCGTTTTTAAATTGTTAGTGGGGCTTTTCCTAAATTTTTGGCAGCCGTTGGATTCACTGCATAACTGTATAGCATAACTGTATAGCAGACCTTATCCTTTCTAATGGGAACATGTCATTACTGTGGCCCAGCTCTATGTGTCTTTAAATCGTTATTGAGGTTTTTCATAAATTTTGTCAGCCGTTGGTCTCACTGCATATCCTTTAACAGGATCCTTTCTAATGGGAGCATGTCATAATCATTACTGTGGCCCTGCTCTATGTGTCTTTAAATTGATAGTGCGGTTTTTCCAAAATTTTGGAAGTCGTTGGACTCTCTGCCTACCCTATAACTGTATTTCAGACCCTCTCCTTTCTAATGGGAACATGTCGTTACTGTAGCCCAGCTCCATATGTCTTTAAATTGTTAGTAGGGTTTTTCCTAAATTTTGGCATCCGTTGGACTCACTGCATATCCTATAACAAGATAGCAGACCCGCTCCTTTCTAATGGGAACATGTCGAACTCATTACTGAGGCCCACCTCTATGTGTCTTTAAATTGTTATTGGGGTTTTTCCCAAATTTGCAGTCACTACATGGGCATTACCACTATAGGAGACCCACTCCTTTATAATGGGAACATTTTTTTTACTGAGACCTTCCTCTATGTCTCTTCAATGGGTATTGGGGTGCATCCAAATTTTTGGCAGCCCTTGCAGTCACTGCATACGCAATAACAGCATAGGTGACCCACTCTTTAATAATGGGAACAACAAAGCATAGCCAACTGCTGGCTCTTTAGTTGGCTATGCTTGCGCCTGATGGCCCTATAAAAATAGTGTTTGTGACTTTCAGAGTCCCTCCAAAATGACATTTCCCGGTGAATGCATTTTTCACCGTTGAAAGCAATGCAAAAGTGCAAAAACGCATCAAAAACGCTACGTGTGAACATAGCACAAGGTGTGGAGGAGCATTTTTGTTTTTGGTTATTTATTTTGCCTTAAATACAAATCATTACCCTGGAAAGGATGTTCCTTAACATTTTTCCTAGGAAAATCCATTTTTTTTTGTATGTTTTATTGTGAGTCGGTAAAAGTGGCGTAATACCTCTGACAGCATTGTTGACAGCAGTGACCTGGGAGTCAGAGATGCTTCCAGGGGTCTTCCCCATGCTGTTCCTATGTCAATTAAGCACTTTTTCCATCTGTTTGGGCAACTTTTAAGCCCTCCGCAGACCGCCGGGGGTGCCGCCAGAAAAAAGCTCGAGTTTCCCATAGACTTACTATTATGGGGATGGTTGCAAACAACTTTATTAATAATGGAAAGCAATCGAACCTGGGGTCCGCAATGCAGCCTAGAAGACTGCGGCTGAACTCTTTCCGGGTAAGAAGGTAAAACAACAAACTAATATATAAATCCCTCCAGTGTTACTGCACACCGAGACGGGAAAAGGGATTCGCACCATCTCCGTTAACTTCACGAGAGATGTGCGACAAATAACGTAGCCATAGCCCTGTTAACTGGACAGAGGCTATGCAGCAGACGCTAAGAAGTGTGTGTGACTCACACCGGCGTATACGTGCTCCCAGTTGGTGTGCGACCGGACTGCGGAGTAACTCTCCACGTGGCTAACAGGTGGTGCCAGGAATACGGAGTCCGCAGTCTGCTCGGTGTGTATAGCGACCCCCTTGTCGGAGCCAGACTGACAAACGGAACTACCTGCCTCCCTCCAGCTAAGACTGCCTATCCCCAGCTAAACGTGCCTGTCTGAAGCTAGAGCAGCAAGAGAGCACGTGGAGCTCAAACAGACAAGCGTCCACACATGAACACAACCTTAGCTCAATGATCAGTGCGCGCTGCCATGCTTGTGGACGGCCTATTTAAAGACTAAGCCCTGCCCACTGTCACATTATTGGTCGCACTACTGATGACGTCACCCGCGTCCAATCAGGCCGGGCCAGGTCACGGGATCAGCTGACACCAAAGCACCAATCACGGTCTGCCATGTCACGGGCATGCTCAGTGCAGTGCATCCTGGACTTACGCTGTAGCAGCCCTTGTTCCCCTCCGTAACCTATGCTTAACACTTCTAGGAACAAAGACCCAAGAGACAGTCTGTACTTCTTGTGCACTGGCTAGGCATTGGGACCAACAGAGATGCTAAGCAGCATCCTCCCTGGCTGTGCCAGAATGGGAGACCACAGATGATTCTGACCCAATTTCAGGTCCAGCAACTGCCTAACATTATCCCCCCTTTTAGCAACCCCCTCCACTTGACGCTCATATTCCTAAATGAGCAGGGGGGCATGAATGTGGTCCACCGATTCCCAGGAGCGATCCTTAGATCCATGGCCCCTCCAGTGTATCAGGAAATATTTTTTTCCACGAACCATCTTTGACCCCACAATAGCCTGCACCTCGAGATCATCACCTCTGGTGTCTGCAGCAGGTTGGGGTTCAGTGAGTTTTGTCAGGCGAACGGGCTTAAGGAGCGACACATGAAAAGTGTCGTGACTCCTCAGGTGTCGTGGTAACTGTAAACGGTACACTACAGGGTTTACTTGGGCCAAAATTTTTAAAGGACTAGAGATGAGCAGTGTTCGACTTGAACTGTTCGCCAATCTCAAATTCGAGCTGTTTTGAGCGGTGTTCGAGCCGTTCGGCAAACACGAACAATTTGAAAAAAATCCGGCTGTTCGAGGTTATGTTCGATAACTGTTCGTGCACCAAAATCATAACTGGATTTTTTCACAGTAATGCTGATAATCAATATTAATACGCAGTTTGAGTGTACAGCGGGGTGGGGGGAGGGGCAGGGGATGGAGCTCTGCATAAATAATGAAGATCTCCATTTTTTTTTCTCTTTCCCGCATTTGCAGTGGGGAGGTGCAATCTGTCAGCCTATCAGCAGAGCACACACGGAGCGAACTGCTTTTTTTCACACAAGCAAGGGCATGTGTCATTGGCTGTGTATGTCACATGTCCTTGCCCTATAAGACCCAGCCATTTTCCCCGTCGCCACCATTTTCTCACTGCTGCAGCTGCGTGTTAGACGGCACCACTGTTGCTGTGTGCGCTATACTTTCAGTGTTAATTTCAAGCCAATTTTCTCAGAAATATACAGATAGCTTGGGAGTAGGGAATAGTTGTGATTGCAGTCCTTTTCAGGACTAGGTTACAGCATTTCCTACGACTTTTAGCAGGCAGGTCTGTGCTCTTAAATAGATAGGTTGGGAGTAGGGTCTACTTGTAATTGCAGTCCTTTTGAGGACTAGGTTACAGCATTTCCTACGACTTTTAGCAGGCAGGTCTGTGCTCTTAAATAGACAGCTTAGGAGTAGGGACTAGTTGTAATTGCAGTCCTTTTGAGGACTAGGTTACAGCATTTCCTAGGACTTTTTGCCAGGCAGGTCAATGCCAGTGCTGTGCAAGTGTTTTTCACAGCATTTGGCTAAATCTAGCTAAGCAAATCCTTTTTTGCCTCTTGCAGTGTGTGTTAGTCAGTGGAGTAGCATATCTGTGTTGCAAGCTACACCACCTGTGTATAGAATACAATTTTTTTACTGCACCTAGCCAAGTAAAACCTTTTGGGCATAGCATCATTCTATTAGGCCATCTATACTAAGCTCCACCAGCTTGCAAATTACAAATAATTTTTAGCTGCATCTAGCTCGGAAAATAATTTTGGGCATAGTAGCAGTGTGTGGTACTCATTCTATTAGGCCATCTATACTAAGATCCACCAGTTTGCAAATTACAAATAATTTTTAGCTGCATCTTGCCTGGAAAATAATATTGGGCATAGTAGCAGTGTGTGGTACTCATTCTATTAGGCCATCTATACTAAGCTCCACCAGCTTGCAAATTACAAATAATTTTTATCTGCATCTAGCTCGGAAAATTATTTTGGGCTTGTAGCAGTGTGTGGTACTCATTCTATTAGTCCATCTATACTAAGCTCCACCACCTGTGTATCTAATAAAATTGTTTTACTGCATCTAACCCAGCCAATCCTTTTGGGCTAATACCACAGTTTGGCCACTCAGCTCTGCTCGGTTCCCATCCATCGTTTTTTGTGCAAACAACTCCAGAGTTGTCAATTAGTTAACCACCAAAATGAGTGGAAAAAGGCCTGCTGCTGGTGGAAAGGGGAATAGGCGTGTTGGGAAGGGAAAAAAAGGTTGTGTCTGTGGGGTAGGTGTTAAAGCAACAGTAACATCTGCAGAAGAAAAACGATCTTCCAGCCAAACTAAGATGTCTACTTCTTTTAGCGGACAATGTGATACGATCCCTTTCTTACGGCCACGCCAATCGCTACAAATTCCAGATGAGGCACAAAAACAGCAGGTGCTTTAACGGATATCAAGTGCTACTTTAAGTGGGCTCTCCTCCACCTCAACTTCAACATCACAAATACTCCAGTCCTCAGAGGAGTCATCCCAATCGTACTTGCTTCCTCACAGCTCCCAAGTCTCCAGCTGCCAGTCTGAGTATGGGGTAGAACAGATGGTTGAGTCTGCAGAGCTGTTTACTCATACTATAGCCTGGGAATCATAGGTCGGCTCCAGAGCTTCTGTGAATCCAGACGAGGAAATGATCTGCACTGATGCCCAGAATCTTTATGAGTCGGATCCAGGACCAGATGAAGAAGGTTCTGAGCATAATATAGACCCTCGTTCCCAAACTGTAACTCCTGTTGGTGGAGACAATGAGGAAGACGATGATGAGACTCAAATACCTGATTGGAGCGACAACTTGAGTTTTTTGTCAGGGCAGGAAGAGGTTGGCTCTGAGGACGACGGGTGTTAGAACACACAGGGTGATGAGGTCAGCAGAGGAGGTGGAGGAGGATGCTAGTGACGACGAGGTCAGGTTGTGCCTTCCTGGACAGAGACGTAGTACTGGAAGCACGTCAACAACTGCATCCTCAAACACAACTCTGCCTCTGACCACAAGTCGTGGTGGCTCTTCAGGTCGCATGGGTGCTAAGCCTTGCATAGCCTGGGCATTTTTTCAGATCGCTAAGGATGACCCAACTCGTGTTATCTGTAACATTTGTCACCAAAACCTAAGTAGAGGCCAAAAAATCCATAGTTTGAGTACTTCATGCATGAACCGTCACATGGATATGAAGCATAAGTTGCAGTGGGAAGCTCAGTGTGCTACAATGCGGCCTAGCGGGCCGGGCCAACCACCGTCTGCCCCATCTTGGGCATCCGTGGCCTCTTCATCCTCTGTGACTGGGGGGACAGCAGTCACACATATTTTCGGACGCAGACCTGCCACCTCTTTACCCGCAACAGCCAGTGTGATTGGCAGGTCATCATTTTATTTGGAGGTGGAAACACCAGCTGGTGTCGAGCGCACTCCAACATCGAGAGCACCACCTTTGGATCAAGGCAACCTAAAATGTCCGCCTGCATTTTTCTCACAGACCGGCAGTTTGCCGGGGACACCCTTCTCAACCCCGTCTAAGCACAACAGCCAGCCCTCGGTCCCTCAGATGTGGACAAGTAAAAGATCATTTCCTCCTAGCCATGAGAAAGCTAAGAGGTTGAATTTCACGATCTGCAAGCTCTTGGCTACAGAAATGCTGCCTTTCCGCCTGGACACAGAGGATTTTCGAGACCTTATGTCCGTCGCAGTGCCCCAGTACCAGATGCCCAGTCGGCACTACTTCTCAAAGAAAGGTGTGCCTGTGCTCCACCAGCATGTCGCACACAACATCACCGCTTCTTTGAGAAACTGTGTGTGACAGGGTGCATTTCACCACAGACACTTGGACGAGTAGGCATGGACAGGGGTGTTACATGTCACTGACAGGGCACTGGGTAACTATGGTGACAGCAGGACAAGGGGCTGCTGTCCAAGTCTTGCCATCCCCACGAGTTGTGCATCAATCCTCTTTATCTCGAAGTTCCTCCACTGCTTCTGCCTCCTCAACCTCCTCTCGGTCCTCCACCTGCACCCAAAGCCTGTCTGGTCATGCCACCTGCTTTCTAACTGCGCAGAAGGAATCCTGCACACCTCCTTACTATGCTGGCAGCAGGGCTCAGCGTCATCAGGCGGTTTTTAATTTGAAATGTCTGGGAAATGTCAGTCACACAGCTGAGGAGTTTTGGTCAGCTCTGGAGAACCAGTTTCATGAATGGTTGTCTCCACTGGACCTGCAACCAGGGAAGGCCGTGTGCGACAATGCTGCAAACCTCGGTGTGGCCCTTCGCCGGGGCAATGTCACACACGTGCCTTGTATGGCTCACGTGTTGAACCTGGTTGTCCAGCAATTTTTAGGCCACTATCCCGGACTAGATGGCCTTCTGCAGAGGGCACGGTCGCTGTGTGCTCACTTCCGCCGTTCGCATCCCGTAGCTCAGCAACTTACATCTCTACAGAAGACGTTGTGCCTGCCAATTCACCGGCTAAAATGCGATGTGCCTACCCGGTGGAATTCAACTCTGCACATGTTGCAGTGACTGTGGCAGCACCGACAAGCCCTGGTGCAATACGTTCTGACGTATAGCCTGGGCCAATGGGATCCAGAGGTGGGGCAAATCACGCTGGAGGAGTGGTCTCAGATCAGGGACCTATGCACCCTTCTGCACAGTTTTGAAATGGCGACGAAGATGTTTAGTGCTGACGATGCCATTATCAGCATGACTATTCCAGTGATTTACATGCTGGAGCACATGTTAAACAGAATTCGGAGTCAGGTGGTGCGACAAGAGGAGGTGGAGGAAGTAGAGGAGGAGAAGTTGTATGCGGAAGGGCTAACATCTGCAAGGTCCAGACGGTCGGCAGCACCAAGGCGGCAGGCATGTGAGGGTGGGGGAGATGGATTTACCAGGGCGCATGGTAGCAGCCAAAATAGTGAGGAAGGTGCAGGAGTCCAAGAAGAAGTGGAGGACGAACTGATGGAAGACTCATCAGATGAGGGAGACCTTGATCACATTTCTGTTGTGCGAGATTGGGGGGAGAGGGCAGAGGAAGCATGATTGTTACCTCGCCACCAACACAACAGGGACTTGGTGCTCCTGGATGCGCAAGACACATGAGTGTCTTCTTGCTGCACTACCTGCAACATGACCCTCGAATTGTCAGAATTCGAAATAATCCTGACTACTGGGTTGCCACACTCTTAGATCCCCGGTACAAAAGTAAATTTGCCGAAATAATTCCTGGCATAGAAAGGGATTCACGCATGCAGTAGTATCAGCAGAGACTGTTGCAGAATCTTACATGTGCTTTTCCACAAAACACCAGTGGTGCACGTAGTGAATCTCACAGTTCTAACTTGCCAACCGTGGGACTGTCGAGTGTCCAGCACTCAAACCATAACAGAAACACAGTATCTGCTGGTAGCAGCAATTTTGCAGAATCATTTCACAGCTTTTTTAGCCCATCCTTTGCAAGGCCAGAGGAGACAAGAAGTCTGACACATAGTCAACGCCTAGAGACGATGGTACAGGAGTATCTCCAAGTAAACATCGAAGCCATGACTGTGTCACTGGACCCTTTCTCTTTTTGGGCTTCCAATCTGGATAAATGGCCGGAGCTCGCCACTTACGCCTTGGAGATCTTGTCATGCCCCGCAGCCAGCGTTCCCTCTGAACGTGTGTTCAGCGCTGCTGGTGGTGTGCTGACAGATAAGCGCACGCGGCTGTCCACTGAGAATGTAGACAGACTCACGTTCATAAAGATGAATAAATCATGGATCCGCAAGGACTTTCCTACCCCTGTGTCATCCTGGGGAGAGTAAAAGCTTGAGGATTTCTTAAAATCACCTCACCAACTGTTTTAAGCTTTCAAATTACTAATAATATTTAGCTCTATCTTGTCTGGAAAATAATTTTGGGCCTGTAGCAGTGTGCGGTACTCATTCTATTATGCCATCTATACTAAGCTCCACCAGCTTGCAAATTACTAATAATTTTTAGCTGCATCTTGTCTGGAAAATAATTTTGGGCCGGTAGCAGTGTGCGGTACTCATTCTATTATGCCATCTATACTAAGCTCCACCAGCTTGCAAATTACTAATAATTTTTAGCTGTCTCTTGTCTGAAAAATAATTTTGGGCCTGTAGCAGTGTGCGGTACTCATTCTATTATGCCATCTATACTAAGCTCCACCAGCTTGCAAATTACTAATAATTTTTAGCTGCATCTTGTCTGTAAAATAATTTTGGGCATAGTAGCAGTGTGTGGTACTCATTCTAAGCAACCGTTTTAAGCAACTCTGGGGCAATTGATGCCACTTAAGTGGTGTCTGTGCCACAAATTTTTGGAAAAAATTTAGACTCTTTTTGGAGTCCCCTTGCTTTGTTTTACGTGACGTTGCCATCGTCAATTAGAGGTGGGTTGGGACTCCCCCCCCCCCCCCCCACCCACCCCCTTTAACCGTAGGAAAATACATACACTATGGCTTGGGGTAACACAGATGGTTGAGTCTGAAGAGCTGTTTACTCAGAGGTCTGCTCCAAAGCTTCAGTGTCTGCAAGCTGCACCGCCTGTGTATCTAATAATGATTTTTAAATGCATCTAGCCTAGGCAGACTGTGGGGACCCCTAACCAAACCCAGACACTCAGCCCCCTAACGCCCCCCTTTCATTGACAATACAATCATGTAACTTACAACTGGATGGGTGAAGATCGGTCACAGCTTTATTAACTGTTTATACTTATTCCATTAGAAATGCATTTTATTTCTAAAATAATTCAGCTTGTTGCAGCATGCTCTGTGTCTCCAGTCTCCACAACGGCAAGTTGGCCAACAAGTGTAACTCTCCAACATGTCCTTTCTATTTCCAGGCCACGGAGGATCCTGCTTACTCATATGCAGGACTCCGATCCCCATCCATCACTCTTAACGCTTGTTCCACTCCGTCCTGGAGTCCTGACAGGAATATGTCCAGACCAATATCCATTAAGTGAACACCGTCGGGCCATAAGAGGCCTGCTTTATCTCCTTCCAGTTGTCAGTATCGTATCACTACACTGCCTCTGTCTCTTATAAATTTTGCCATCCAAATATTTATTACCTGCTTTGTCCGTTCGATGGCCATGATGTCTCACGCACCTTGCCATACCGTTCTCTGCACAATATCTGACCATACTATAGTTAGTTTTGTGAAAAATTCTCTGAAGCGCTCAGTGTCTAGTTTCATTATTGCCATTAGTTATGCGCTCTTGTGACAAGCTATGTCGTTTCCCCTGGCCTGTATAACTAAGATGACCGAAACTCTTGCCTCTCTCCCTACCTTGATTACCTCCATTAGTACCTGTGGCCATTGCAGGCCTCTAATACCTCTCCAGTTCAAATGTGTGTTATGAAACTCCAATTTCCTCCCGCCTGGGCGGACTTTCACCCTTCTTTCTGCATAATATATATACGAGTTCTTAATCATTGCACAGCAAAAAAACAGCAAGGAAGTGGTATTTATATTTCATGTCCTGCTATGCACCTGTTCAAGGCTGAGTTAATCAGAAATTTAAACACACATACCATGTTAAAATCATATAGCATAGAAACAATGCATATAAATGTAAATAATCAAAAAGAAAAAGAAAAGAAGAAAAAAGGAACATATATATAATCATAATCTATAAATGATCACTCATAATGATACATCAAATCATGTCTGATGTTTAAACCCGCTGGTACACGTGTATTTAAAGTATAAATGCACCAACTTTCCCTATTAAGGAGCTTTCTCCTATAATCATCCACCAAATCTCCACCAATCGCCACGGCCCACGGAGGGGCCACCACAGTCAGTGAATCCTTCCTTATTTAGTATAGAGTCTACCAATACTTTGGGCGTATTAGCCCAGCTGCGAAGCAAGCTGCACCGCCTGTGTATCTAATGAGAATTTTTAACTGCATCTAGCCTAGGCAGACTGTGGGGACCGACAACCAAACCCAGATGCTCTGCATCTAACCCAGCCAATCATTTGATAGTATTGCTGGTAGCAGAGTCGCATGGGCTCTAAACCTTGCATAGCCTGTGCATTTTTTCAGATCGCTAAGGATGACCCAACTCGTGTTATCTGTAACATTTGTCACCAAAAGCTAAGTAGAGGCCAAAAAATACATAGTTTGAGTACTTCATGCATGAACCGTCACATGGATATGAAGCATAAGTTGCAGTGCGAAGCTCACTGTGCTACAATGCGGCCTAGCGGGCCGGGACAACCACCATCTGCCCCACCTGTGTCATCCTGGGGAGACTAAAAGCTACTGCGTAGTCTTTTCCAAAAATTTGAGGGAATTAACACGGGAATAGTTTGGAAGAGGCATAAGAGTTTAGGTAGGACGTTCATTTTTAGTATACTTATTCTGCCGTACCAGGAAAAATCCTTCACCGTCCAAGAAGTAAGATCTTTATGGAGTTGTTCAATATAGGGCCCAAAATTAAGATAACATAGACGGGAGAGGTCTCTATGAATATGAATTCCTAAGTATTTGATACCCTGTGAGGGCCAGGCAAAGGGAAAGTTGGACTGGATGGAATCCTATATGGATTTGGGGAGGGAGACATCGAGGGCCTCAGACTTCGCTGCAATGATTTTAAAATTTGACCATGTAACAAAGTGATCTATTTCAGCCATAACAGCAGGGATGGATATATGTGATTGAGTGATATATACTAGGACATCATCAGCAAATGCAGAGCACTTGTACTCGGTGCCTCCCACCTCAATCCACCTAATATTGGGGTTATCGCGAATTGATGAGAGCAGGTGCTCCATCACTAGGATGTATAAGAGAGGGGACAGAGGACATCCGTGCCTTGTCCCATTGGTGATTATGAAAGGTGATGAAAATGTTCCATTTATCTTCAGTCTAGCTGACGGATTGCGATACAGGGCCATGATTTTGGCTATAAAAGGGTCCCCTAGACCCCTACCCCAAGCTTTTTAAGAGAATAATATATGACGTGCCAGGAGACTCTATGGAATGCTTTCTCAGCATCCAACGAGAGTATCTAATTACAAATTTTTAACTGCATCTAGCCCAGGCAATACTTTGGGCTTAGTAGCAGTGTCTGCTAGTCAGCTTAGTAGCCACCGCCTGTAGATCTAATTACAAATTTTTAACTGCATCTAGCCCAGGAAATACTTTGGACTTAGTAGCAGTGTCTGCTAGTCAGCGGATTATCCCAGCTGTTAAGCAAGCTACACCACCTGTAGTTTGGACACTTAATTTTTTCAAAGGAAATGCTTCGGGCCCCCGGGACACTCAGTGAAGAGCAGCGGGGAGGCACCCCAAGGCACAGGGGCTGGGACTGGCGGTCGGACGCCTTGCGGTGGACTGCCAAGCTTGATCCTTATAAAAGCTTTTTAACTGCAGCAGCTTTAGTGGACTCTACTGGAGCTGGAATTCCCATGGCTGCTGGCATCAGACTTGCCCTCCAATAGATCCTTGTAAAAGGATTTAAAGTGTACTCATTCAAATTACAGAGACAATTTAAATTAAAAAGCTTAGACCTGCCTCCACTGCAGGGGGGCTCGCTCGACCCACCAGCGGACAGGCACCAGTATTGGGAGAGGGGGGCTGGCCTTCAGGGTCCACCACAGCTCTGGCACAAACCCGGCGACACGGAGGTCGCACGGGCAAGAACGGGCCTATATCTGTGTCTCCCCCTCCTTTTACTCCTCCACCTCTTTTCTTTTCGCATGACTATATGTACTTGTCACTTTTCCATGTGTTAGTTGTGTCTTCTGAGCAGTTTGTCAGGTTTTGGACACCTTTTGAAGGTGTTTTCTATGTGTTTCTATGTGTTTTTGTTTGCCTGCCATTGGTTTTAACGGTGTTCGACGGTGTTCGACGAACAGTTCGACGAACAGTTTGGCGAACATACGGGTGTTCGACGAACCGAACCGAACTCGAACACTACGGGGGTGGCTCAACTCTAGAAAGGACCAATAAAGCGGGGGGCAAACTTAGCAGATTTCCCGCGTACTTTGATATTGCGAGCCACGAGCCACACTCTGTCGCCTGGATAGAATGCAGGGGCTGGACGACGAAGAGTGTCAGCCGACTCTATCATCTGATTCTAGGAGGCCAATATAGCATCCTGGGTATGGTCCCAAACCTCCCGCGCCTCCAGAGCCAAATCTCTGACCCCAGGTTCCACAGAGGGAACTGGCATAGGAACTGGAACGCGCGGATGTTGGCCATTATTCAGAAGAAGCGGAGTCTGATCTGTGGAATCCGCCACGGGTAACGGGTGGAGAAGACCAGCCAGACTTTGACGGGATGATGTATCTCTCCCACAGGAGACACACGCTAGAACATATTCCTTAACGTCCTGGTGCCACCGGGGCCACCAATACGACCGTTGAAGAAACTTTGTGGTACGTTTGACCCCAAAATGACCTCCGATCTTAGAGGCATGTGTCCAGGAGAGCACCTCATTTTGTAGATTAGGAGGAACGAGCGTCCTCCCAGATGGAACCTGGTTTAGGGACACTGGAGCCACAATCCGCATACTTCCCGAAGGAATGGTAAGCCTGGGCTCGTCACCGTCCTCAGCCGTATCCATGGACCGGGACAAAGGGTCTACCCGAGGGTTCTTTTTAATATAATCTGACAAGACCTGGGTCTCGGGGACAGACAGAGGATCTGTCCCAGGGACCAAATCAATAGGACAGCCATAAGGTCGGCGGCGAGGTATAGTGTCTGCAGCCCTTTTAGGAAAGACATCCGTAAAAGTCTGATATTGCACAGGGAGAGCGGCCAAGTCAGTAGAAGGCTCAGAGACTACCCTCCGGGTGGCTGTAACCATACACTGAGACACACAATTCTCACCCCAGGAAGAAATTCTCCCCGTATTCCAGTCAATGTGTGGATTGTGACAACGTAACCATGGAAGACCCAATAGCACCTCATCCAATCCACTAGGAATAATAAGAAATGAGACAACCTCCCGGTGACCCTGAGGGAATGACATGGTGAGGGGAATCGACTGGTGAGTGATTTGCGTGTCCATCAGTGAATCGTTGACTACCCTAATGTTCATTGGTTTTGGCAGTAACTCCATAGGAATGGCGTGCTTCTGGGCAAACGTACATGACAAAAAATTGCCATCGCCGCCAGAATCCACCCACGCCTTGGCAGTAACCGTGGTTGTTCCGAAGAGCAACGTCACCTTTTACAATAATTTGGCGGAAGAAGCCCCGGAATCTAACACACCTCCTCCAATGGCGGTTAGACACACTTGTTTTCCCGACTGCTTGGAACCCTTATTAATGGGATACTCCAAGAGATGTGCAGGTCGGGAACGAGAGGAGCTAGACTCAGTCCGGGATATATCCATAGCCTCAGGCTCCGGGTCGGGAGTCGCGGGTTTGAAAATGAGTCTATAGAATGAAGGTGCCAACCGAAACTGAGGTTTGGAGACCTCCAGCTCTAAGTTGTGTTCTGCATGACACTAATCTATTCGGTTAGCGAGAGAGATTAACTCCTCCAGGGAGGTTGGAATCTCTCTGGTAGATAGAGCATTTTTAATATGCCCAGCCAGACCCTTCCAGAACACCGGGATTAACGACCGCTCAGACCAATCCAATTCAGCCGCTAAGGATCTGATCTGGATGGCATAGTGGCTGGCGGTGGCTGAACCCTGGACCAACGCAAGAAGCTTAAGAGCCATATCATGCGTGACCTGAGGACCTAGGAAAACAGTCTTTAGGGCTCTAAGAAAGAGACCCGCATTAGCCACTACCGGGTCACTCCGCTCCCACAGAGGGGTAGCCCACTCTAGTGCCGGCGTCCCTGCCCTCTGCTAGGCAGGGACGCTGTTCCCCTCACCGCTCTGCTCCGTGCCCGGCGTCCCTCTCCCGCTCTGCTGGCAGCGCGCGCTCCTTCCCGGCCACTGTGCTTAGGGCGCGCGCGCGCGCCCTCCCTCCCTCTTAAAGGGGCCGCGCGCGCCATCCTAAGGAGTCCCCGGCCAATGGCTGAAGGACTTTACCATATATAAGGCACCTCCTCCAAAATGGAGGTGCCCGAGCAATGTTGTTGCACTGTTCACTACTCTGCTTCAGCCCTCAGGTCCCGTTGCCAGTTACCTGCCAGTTACCTGCCAGATTCCTGCCTGATTATCTGCTACCTGCCTGCTAGTCTGAGGTCCGACGGTCTGCCTTACTACTCCTGTCAGTCTGTCTAAGGACCAGCCTGCCCGCTCACCTGGGAGCGCACATCAGCCACCTGCCTGCTTGCCTGAGGTCCGACGGTCTGCCTTCCAACTCCTGTCAGTCTGTCTATGGACCAGCTTGCCCGTTCACCTGGGAGCACACACCTGCTACCTGCCTGCTAGTCTACCTGGAGGCTCCGCCGTCACGTGCTGTGACCACCTGCCTGTCCAGTGACTCCTGCTCGCTCACCTGGGAGCGCTCATCTGTTGCCTGTCTGCTAGCCTACCTGGAGGCTCTGCCGTCACGTGCTGTGACCACCCGCCTGTCCAGAGACTTCTGCCCGCTCACCTGGGAGCGCTCATCTGCCGCCTGTCTGTTGGTCTTCCTGGAGGCTCCGCCGTCACATGCTGTGACCACCCGTTCATCCAGAGACTCTCGCCTGCTCACCTGGGAGCTCACGTCTATCATCAGCCGCCACAGGTCGTACCAACCCTTTACCTAGAGACTGCCCCGGTCACTTGCCGTGACCATCTGCCCGTTCATTCAGAGACTGCCCCGGTCACTTGCCGTGACCATCTGCCCATTCATTCAGAGACTGCCCCGGTCACTTGCCGTGACCATCAGCCCGTTCATCCAGAGACTGTCCCGGTCACCTGCTGTGACCTCCTGCCCGTCTTCCCTGGTCGCCACCCGCTCCCTTACAAGGACTGCCCCCTTGTATAGTAGCTCAGAGGTTCCGCCTCCCAGACCCGTTACAGTTTGCTCGGGCCATGGAACCCGGTGGCACCCAAGCTCCCTCGCTCTCGGACCTGTGTCATGAACTGTCCCGTCAAAGGTCCCAACAGGAGTCCATCCTGGGTCACCTGCGGAATGTCAATACTCGCCTGGACACTCTGACTGCTCCACCAACAACCTCCGCCAGTGCCATGTCTCGCAATCCGGCAGCTCCGCTGTCCACTAACACCATGATATCCTACCCCGGACCTCGGCTTTCTGCACCTCCTCGCTTCGGAGGCGACTCAGCCCAGGCTCGGGGCTTCATAAATCAGTGCACCCTGCACTTTGAACTATTGTCCCACCAGTTTAACTCCGACCGAGCCAAAATTGCATTCATCATGTTCCATCTCACCGGGGAGGCCCTGGCCTGGCTAAATCCTCTATGGGAGAGAGGAGACCCCCTGGTGTCCAACTTGCCTGCTTTTCTCACGGCTTTCCGGAAAGTCTTCGACGAACCCGGACGGAAGACCTCATCCGCATCATCGTTGCTACGCCTCCGTCAGGAGAGTCTCACCGTGGGCCAATATGCCATACGGTTCCGTACCCTTGCCTCGGAGCTGGCCTGGGATAACGACGCTCTGGTTTCCGTCTTCTGGGAGGGTCTGTCCGGCCGTATTAAAGATGAACTTGCCGGTCGGGACATTCCTACCACTCTCGATGACTTAATAACTCTTGCCACCCGGATTGACCTACGGTTCCAGGAGCGTGCCAGAGAGGTCACCCGTGAGAGGAGGTTACCACGTCTAGCTCCTACTTTTCAGAAACCCGTCACTCCTTCTGTCTCTAACCAGGTACACCCTCCTGAGCCTATGCAGGTCGACCAGACCAAGATGGTCAAGACCCGTCAGGACTTACGCCGTGCCGAGGGGACCTGCTTCTACTGTGGCAGTAAGGAGCACCGGATCCGTGCCTGCCCGGAGAGGTCGGGAAACGCCTGTGTCTAGGTTCGCTCAGAGAGGTCCACCTAGACAAGAATAAATCCTCTCCATCCCTGCTGTTGTCAGTTTCAATCGTCTACGGGGAGAACCGTTATTTCGAACTAGCCCAACTGGACTCTGGAGCAGCCGGGAATCTTATTTCACAGTCCCTGGTAGAGAAATACCGCATCCCCACCAAACCTCTGGCTGTACCCTTGTCTGTTGCTGCCGTGGATGGGGGGCTCTTACCACGCCCCATCCAACTCATCACCGAATCCATTACTCTGCAGGTGGGAATGCTGCATTCTGAAAGTATCTTCTTCCATGTTCTGCCTGGACTCTCTCACGCCCTCTTGCTAGGCCTACCTTGGCTCCAGAAACATGCACCCGTTCTTGACTGGCAGACCGGAGAAGTCCTTCGCTGGGGACAGGGCTGCCATAAGACCTGTCTGGTTCCCGTTCATCCCGTCCGTCCTTCTCCTACCCCAGCTAATCTACCTGGACTTCCGATTCCTTATTGGTCTTATGCTGATGTCTTTAATAAAAAGGAGGCAGAGACACTACCCCCTCATAGACCATACGACTGCCCTATCGACCTGTTACCTGGTACTTCTCCTCCCCGTGGGCGTATTTATCCATTATCCGCTGCTGAGACCCGGTCGATGTCCGAATATATTGAGGAGAATCTGGCCAGGGGATTCATCCGGAAATCTACCTCCCCGGCGGGAGCAGGCTTCTTTTTCGTCAAAAAGAAGGACGGCTCTCTCCGTCCCTGTATAGACTATAGAGGCCTTAACCAGATCACGGTGAAGAATAAGTACCCCCTTCCGCTCATTCCGGAGTTATTTGATCGTCTGAGGGGGGCTAGAATCTTCACCAAACTGGACCTCCGTGGGGCGTACAACCTGGTTCGTATCCGTCAGGGGGATGAATGGAAGACGGCATTCAACACCCGGGACGGCCACTATGAATATCTGGTAATGCCCTTTGGCCTCTGTAACGCTCCTGCCGTCTTTCAAGAGTTGGTCAATGACATCTTCCGGGACCTTCTCTACTCCTGCGTAGTGGTGTACCTGGACGACATCTTGGTCTTCTCTCCGGATCTCCAGACTCACCGGAGGGATGTTCGTCAGGTCCTGCTCAGGCTCAGGCAGAACCATCTCTACGCTAAATATGAGAAGTGCCTCTTTGAGCAGACCTCGCTTCCGTTTCTGGGCTACATTATCTCTCAGACCGGCCTACAAATGGATCCTGAGAAACTGTCTGCCATCGAGAAATGGCCCCGACCAGAGGGGTTGAAGGCTATTCAACGGTTCCTGAGCTTCGCCAACTATTACCGCCTCTTCATCCTGCACTTCTCTTCCCGCACTGCCCCAATTTCCGCGCTCACCCGTAAGGGTACTAATCCCAAAGAGTGGCCGCCCGAAGCAGAGGAGGCCTTTCTTTCCCTAAAACAGGCCTTCTCTTCCGCCCCGGTGCTGCATCGCCCGGACGGCAACAAGCAGTTCTTCCTGGAAGTTGACGCCTCCTCCTCTGGAGCCGGAGCGGTACTTACTCAAAAATCATCTTCCGGGAGAATGGTAACTTGTGGCTTCTTCTCCAAACTCTTCTCCTCTTCTGAGCGCAACTATTCCATAGGAGACCGAGAGTTATTGGCCATCAAGCTGGCGTTGGAGGAGTGGCGTTACCTACTCGAGGGGGCTCTTCATCCGGTAATAATTTACACTGACCACAAGAACTTGGCTTACCTCCAGCATGCCCAGAGACTTAACCCGCGCCAAGCCCGGTGGTCCTTGTTTTTTGCTCGCTTTGATTTTGTTCTTCATTTTCGCCCGGCTGACAAAAACGTCAAAGCAGACGCCTTGTCCCGATCCTTTCTGGTGTCCGATCTCGAGGAAGAACCTAAACATATCATCGATCCCGCCAGAGTAATGCAGGTGGCTCCCGTGAGTCTAAATCGTCTCCCTCCCGGTAAGACGTTTGTTTCAGTACCTGATCGGGAGAAGATCCTACACTGGGGCCATTCGTCTAAACTAGCTGGCCACGCCGGTCAGAAAAAGACCCTCCAGCTTATTGCCTGGCACTATTGGTGGCCTACCCTGCACAAGGACATAATAGACTTTGTTTCTGCCTGTGTGTCCTGCGCCCGCAACAAAGTCCCGAGACATCTGCCAGCCGGACGCCTCCTTCCGCTTCCTGTACCTGCTGCCCCCTGGCAGCATATAGCAATGGACTTTATAACTGATCTCCCCGTCTCTGCCGGTTGTACGGTCATTTGGGTGGTCGCTGACCGCTTTTCCAAGATGGCTCACTTTATTCCCCTGCCAGGCCTTCCGTCTGCACCCGAGCTGGCTAAAGACTTTATCCGCCACATCTTCCGTCTTCATGGCCTGCCCCTCCACATCGTGTCGGATCGTGGGGTACAGTTCACCTCACGTTTCTGAAGAGCCACTTGTAAACTACTAGACGTCACCCTGGACTTCTCTTCCGCTTACCACCCACAGTCCAATGGTCAAGTGGAGCGGATCAATCAGAACCTGACCAGTTACCTCCGGCACTTCGTTAATGCCCACCATTCTGACTGGGTGGATCTCCTACCATGGGCCGAGTTCTCTTATAATAATCACGAGAGCGAATCCTCCTCCAAATCCCCGTTTTTTGTAGTCTTTGGTCAGCATCCTCGGATTCCTTTTCCTGTCTCCACCTCTGTGGACAACCCGGCTGCGGAATCTCTCGTTAGCAAATTTTCCTCCATATGGGAGAGTACCCGGTCCGCACTCCTTCTGTCATCCGAGCGTATGAAAAGACACGCTGACAAAAAACGCCTGGATCCTCCACAATTTCGTCCAGGAGATAGTCTGGCTCTCTTCTAAATATGTTCGACTCAAGATACCTTCTTAAAAGTTAGGGCCTCGGTTCATCGGTCCTCTGGAGGTCATCAGTCAGATCAACCCGGTGGCCTATAAATTGAAACTCCCGGCCAACTTACGGATCCCTAACTCCTTCCATGTATCTCTCCTCAAACCCGTGGTGCTTAACTCTTTTTCCAAGTCTACAGGTACGCCTCCTGCTCCGGTTTCTGCTGAGGACGAGTTTGAGGTAGAGAACATTCTTGCCACCAAAAGGGTAAGAGGAAAGACCTTTTTTCTGGTAGATTGGAAGGGGTTTGGTCCTGAGGAGAGAACGTGGGAGCCCCGGGAGAACATCCATGCCCCTCTCATCCTAGCTAAATTTCTATCTGGCCTAAAAAAGGGGGGGCCTAAAGGGGGGGTACTGTAGTGCCGGCGTCCCTGCCCTCTGCTAGGCAGGGACGCTGTTCCCCTCACCGCTCTGCTCCGTGCCCGGCGTCCCTCTCCCGCTCTGCTGGCAGCGCGCGCTCCTTCCCGGCCACTGTGCTTAGGGCGCGCGCGCGCGCCCTCCCTCTTAAAGGGGCCGCGCGCGCCGTCCTAAGGAGTCCCCGGCCAATGGCCGGAGGACTTTACCATATATAAGGCACCTCCTCCAAAATGGAGGTGCCCGAGCAATGTTGTTGCACTGTTCACTACTCTGCTTCAGCCCTCAGGTCCCGTTGCCAGTTACCTGCCAGATTCCTGCCTGATTATCTGCTACCTGCCTGCTAGTCTGAGGTCCGACGGTCTGCCTTACTACTCCTGTCAGTCTGTCTAAGGACCAGCCTGCCCGCTCACCTTGGAGCGCACATCAGCCACCTGCCTGCTTGCCTGAAGTCCGACGGTCTGCCTTCCAACTCCTGTCAGTCTGTCTATGGACCAGCTTGCCCGCTCACCTGGGAGCACACACCTGCTACCTGCCTGCTAGTCTACCTGGAGGCTCCGCCGTCACGTGCTGTGACCACCTGCCTGTCCAGTGACTCCTGCTCGCTCACCTGGGAGCACTCATCTGTTGCCTGTCTGCTAGCCTACCTGGAGGCTCTGCCGTCACGTGCTGTGACCACCCGCCTGTCCAGAGACTTCTGCCCGCTCACCTGGGAGCGCTCATCTGCCGCCTGTCTGTTGGTCTTCCTGGAGGCTCCGCCGTCACATGCTGTGACCACCCGTTCATCCAGAGACTCTCGCCTGCTCACCTGGGAGCTCACGTCTATCATCAGCCGCCACAGGTCGTACCAACCCTTTACCTAGAGACTGCCCCGGTCACTTGCCGTGACCATCTGCCCGTTCATTCAGAGACTGCCCCGGTCACTTGCCGTGACCATCAGCCCGTTCATCCAGAGACTGCCCCGGTCACTTGCCGTGACCTCCAGCCCGTTCACTCAGAGACTGTCCCGGTCACCTGCTGTGACCTCCTGCCCGTCTTCCCTGGTCGCCACCCGCTCCCTTACAAGGACTGCCCCCTTGTATAGTAGCTCAGAGGTTCCGCCTCCCAGACCCGTTACACCCACTCTAAGGCCCTGCGAGAAAGTAATGAGATGACAAAACCCACTTTGGCCCTTTCGGAGGGGAACCGTGCTTCCATCATCTCTAACTGGATGGAGCACAGATTAGTAAAGCCTCTGCAGGATCTGCTGTCGCCAGAAAATTTTTCCGGGAGAGCAAAATGAGGTAATGGGGCAATTGCAGTTGCCATAGCATTCACCGCAGCCGTGTTAACCAGATTGGCCGCCTGAGAAGCTGCCTGGGTCGCTACTGCAGTGATATCAGCCACCGGGGCAGCTTGTTCCAGAGTCCTAAGTCTGGCCTCAAGTTGCTGTATATAGCGCTGCAGTTGCTGGTTGTCAGCCATGTTTGGCAAGACCCTGGCGCTCTGATACTGTTATGGGGACGGTTGCAAATAACTTTATTAATAATGGAAAGCAACCGAACACGGGGTCCGCGATGCAGCCTAGAAGACTGTGGCCGAACACCTTCCGGGTAAGAAGGTAAAACAACCAACTAATATATAAATCCCTCCAGTGTTACTGTACACCGAGACAGGAAAAGGGATTCGCACTATCTCCGTTAACTTCACGAGAGATGTGCTACAAATAACGTAGCCGTAGCCCTGTTAACTACACAGAGGCTACGCAGCAGATGCTAAGAAGTGTGTGTGACTCACGCCGGCGTATACGTGCTCCCAGCCGTTGTGCAACCGGACTGCGGACTAACTCTCCACGTGGCTAACAGGCGGTGCCAGGAATACGGAGTCCGCAGTCTGCTCGGGGTGTATAGCGACCCCCTTGTCGGAGCCAGACTGACAAACAGAACTACCTGCCTCCCTCCAGCTAAGACTGCCTATCCCCAGCTAAACCTGACTGTCCGAAGCTAGAGCAGCAAGAGAGCACATGGAGCTCAAACAGACAAGCGTCCACACATGAACACAACCTTAGCTCAATGATCAGAGCACGCCGCCATGCTTGTGGGCAGCCTATTTAAAGACTAAGCCCTGCCCACTGTCACATTATTGGTCACACTACTGATGACGTCACCTGCGGTCAATCAGGCGGTGCCAGGTCACCGGATCAGCTGACACCAAAGCACCAATCACGGTCTGCCATGTCACGGGCATGCTAAGTGCAGTGCATCCTGGACTTAGGCTGTAGCAGCCCTTGTTCCCCTCCGCAACCTATGCTTAACACTACTAGGAACTAGGACCCCAGAGACAGCCTGTACTTCTTGTGCACTGGCTAGGCGTTGGGACCACTGGTGATGCTAAGCAGCATCTGCCCTGGCTGGACCAGAATGGGAGACCACAGATGATTCTGTCCCAATTTCAGGTTGAGCAACTGCCTGACAGCTAACACTTACATTGGGCTCATTGCTCAGACCAAGCACTCAAGCATTTTAATTTGCTTGACCCGAGCAACGAGTACCCAAGCATTTTAGTGCTCGCTCATCACTATTTATAAGGGTTTTTATTGTTAAACCTCATACCGATCTTACATGAAAGGGGACGGATCTTAAGGTTTGGTCGTCAGATGCTATTGGGGCCTTTAATAAACTAAAAGAATGCTTCATGTCTGCTCCAGTTCTGATTCAACCTGATCTTCATAAACCGTTTATTGTAGAGGTGGATGCCTCAGAGGATGGGCTGGGGGCTGTTTTATCCCAAGGTCCCAAAACCCTGACTAATTTACGGCCATGTGCATTTTTTTCTTGGAAATTTTCGTCTGCTGAGCGAAACTATGATGTTGGAAATCATGAGCTGCTTGCTGTAAAGTTAGCTTTTGAAGAATGGAGGCATTTTTTGGAGGGAGCTATTCATCAGATCACGATTGTGACTGATCATAAGAATCTGGCTTATATTGAATCTGCTAAATGTTTAACCCCTAGACAGGCCAGGTGGTCCTTATTTTTTTCCATCATGTTCAGATCAGGGTCTAAGAATGTTAGGGCTGACGCGGCCTTGATTCTGTTTCTCCTCCAGAACCTCCTTCCTCTATTCTTCCTAAGGGTATATACTAATTTCGATGGTGTCCTTGGAATTTTAGGCTGAGATTCACAAAGTCCAGTCATCGGCTCCTTCTGCTACTCCTGGATCTAAATTATTTGTACCCGTGTATCTAAGATTACGTCTGTTGCAAGAGTTTCATGATTCTATCTTGAGTGGTCAACCCAGGGTCACTGCTACACAAGAAGGCTATGTAGAAACTTTTGGTGGCCATCCATGCTTAATGACATTAAAAGTTTTGTATCCGCTTGAGAGGTTTGTGCACGCGCTAAAGTTTGTCATAACTGGCCGGGGAATTGGCTCCTTTGCCTATTCCAGAAAGACTGTGGACTCATTTGTCCATGGATTTCATAACCGATTTGCCTTTGTCTTGTGGGAAAAACATTATTTGGGTGGCGTTTTACCGATTCAGTAAACAAGTTCATTTTGTTCTGTTATCAGGGTTACCTAATGCTGAGACGCTTTCCCGATTATTTATCATTCATGTGTTAAGATTGCATGGCATTCCCTTAAACATTGTATCTGATAGGGGGGTGCAGTTTGTCTCCAAATTCTGGAGAGCGTTTTGTAAACGATTAGGGATTGACCTGTCATTTTCCTCTGCTTACCATCCTGAAACTAACGGTTAGACATAGAGGACCAATCAGTCATTGAAGCAAATTCTTAGATGTTTCATTACGGCTCAGCAGGAGGACTGGTTCTCATTCTTACCTCTTGCTGAGTTCACCTTTAACAGTCGGGTTACCCAGTCTACTGGAACCTCGTCTTTTTTTGCAATTATGGTTTTCATTCTAATTTTGGTGAATTCTCGAGAGTGAGTTCTGGTTGTCCAGGAGTAGAGGTTGTTATACAGAAAGTTGGGGATGTCTGGAGGGAGGTTCAGAAGAATATTTGGGAGGCCCAGCATCGCTAGAAATGGAAGGCCGATAGGAAACATTCAGGGGGCCCCATATTCAAAGTTGGTGACAAGGTATGGCTTTCTTCCAAAAATATTAAATTGAAAGTGCCATCAGCTAAGTTGGGTCCTAAGTTTATTGATCCATTTGAGATTTTGGAGGTAGTTAACCCTGTGGCCTTCAGATTAAAACTCCCTCCGTCTTTCTGCATTCCAAATATATTCCATGAATCTCTGCTAAAAAAGTTTGTCCCTTCCGTATTGTCTCTTTCATCTCCACCTCCTCCAGTTTCTGCCAATGATAGTTTAGAGTTTGAAGTGCAAAGGATTGTTGATTCCCTCCAGTACCTCATTCATTGGAGAGGTTACAGACCAGAGGAGTGATCTTGTGTCCCTGCTCGAGATGTAAATTCAGATCGTCTAGTCAGGGCCTTCCATCACACGTTTCCTGAGAAACCTGGGGGTCCGGTGGCCCCCCTTGAAGAGGGGGTACTGTCACGATTCCTGCAATCAGTGTGGGATTAAAATGCTGTCCTATTAAAACTGGTTCATGCTGTACTTTGATGGATGGCTTGGCTGTCCAGTACTGTGAGTGGCAGGCCGAGCTGTCGGTGCCTTGATTGACAGCTCGGCTGTCCAATCATTTACTGGGATGTACGGTACCTTCTGGAGATTGCCCAAGCTATTTAACTGAGCTGACTGCCTCTGTTTCATGCCAGACGTAGTTTGTGCTTCCTGGTGAGTGTTTGCCTCATTCTGTTGTTCTGAGTTTGATCTTCTGCTGCCTGACCCTTTGGACCATGTTCTGACTACCCCCTTGTCTTGTCCTATGGATTTCATCTGATTTCTCTCGGTATTGATCCTGGACTGTGACCTGACTTACACCTCTGTCTTTTCCCTTGGTATCTGCGTGCTCTCTTGGTATTGACCCCGGATCATCTGACTATCTGCCTCACGGTCACTCCGTGAGTTAGTGACTAGCATCACCGGTGCCTTATAGTAGTCACCTACAATCCAAATCTGGAGGCGCTATGGGGAGCTACACAGAAACTATAACCTTTATTACAAAAAGATGCCCGATTATAATCCATATTTTCAGACCCCCCACTTCTGTGTTTTAAGCAGCCCCCAAATTTAAGAAGCACCATTGTCAGAAGCTCCCTGTCATCTCCACCAGCAACAGGAACAATTCCCTGCAACTTGAAAAATGTAAAACCTGTCCATTTATAATTACCATAGACAAGATAAAGATCCCCAACTTACATCAGGACTAGAAGATCCCAAGTACTTTCAGCTGCATCACATCTAATGTGGTGTACTTAATTATATGTACCAAATGTCCAGCTGGGGGTCTGTATGTAGGGGAGGCAGGGCAAAAACTTAGAACAAGGATGAGTTCTCATCGCCACGCGATAAAAGAGAAAGGAATAGATCTACCTGTGGCAAAACATTTTTGTTTCCCTGCTGACAGCATCACGGACATGATATTACTGGTATTAAAAGTTAATTTCAAATCTCAAAGAGACGGAAAAGTTTGGGAATATAAACTCATGATGACCTTTGACACCTTCAGAGCAAGAATGAATGTGTCACATGGATTTATGTCATTCTACATCATTGATCTTGGATGGTAACCCTGATTCAAAAAGGTCTTTCTCGGGCCACAAAGGTTTTTGCCTCTATCCATAGGGTTGGGACATACAGTATCCAATTGTATCTGATGGCTTGGCTGTAGACAATAGAGTTTTTTGTGTGTTTTGTATGGAAACTGTCCCATTTAAGGTATGTTGGATGGTCGATTGGCTTCCGGTACAGGGATGTCTCTATTTCATTGTTCTGTAGCTTAAAGATGGTGTCCAAAAAGTTAATTTCAGTACAGTAGTAGTTGAGTGTTAAGTGGATTTATGTAATTCTACATCAACTAATGAACGTGCTCTTCAGACCTGTGGGGACAGACTTTAATCACTGGATAATAAAAATTTCACACTCCTTATCTATGAACTATTCCAATATTTACAGCCACAACTGTTTATCCCTCTCCCAAAGTAGTAGCTCTGCTTTGCATCACTTGTCTCATCTATTGCATTATTTCTGTGTCTTCAAACCTTATACCGACATAAATATGTGACTCTTCAGATTTTGTGTTATACTATGCCTGAAGAACCCTGAGTAGTTTCGAAAGCTTGCAATTTGTTACCATCTTTTCAGTTAGTGATTAAAAGGTATCAACCACCGAGGACTCTGAAACCTAAATATTTTTCTATTTTGAGCCAATGTTCTATAAAACTAATGCAACTAATAATCAAATATGAACTTACTAAGGTAAAACTGGATATCAAAAATATTCAAACTTCTTTCAATGATTTTGTTGCATTAAAATAAAAATGGACTAAAAATCTGAACAAATTGGAATCATACATCAGAAAAACTAAAAATTCAAAGTCGAACGAGACTCTGATGACTATGCCAACAATAACATTTATAACTAAAATGTGAAACCCTGCTGTATTCTAAAAAGACATTCAAGGAAACATTTTTATTGAAATAATAGCCTGCTTTAATGACACTGGTAATTTCACAGATTTTACATGACAGAATAAATGTTAAGTTTGATACATACCGTGGGGAAAATAAGTATTTGATACACTGCCGATTTTGCAAGTTTTCCCACCCAAAAAGAATGGAGCGGTCTGTAATTATTATCGTAGGTACACTTCAACTGTGAGAGACAGAATCTAAAAATAAAAAACAGAAAATCACATTGTATAATTTTTTAATAAGTAAATTGCATTTTATTGCTTAAAATAAGTATTTGATCACCTACCAATCAGCAAGAACTTTGGCTTTCACAGACCTGTTAGTTTTTTTTTAAGAAGCTCTCATACTCTGTACTCCTTACTTGTATTAATTGCACCTGCTTTAACTCATTACTAGGGTTGAGCGAGTATGTTCTGTTCGAGTATGCTCGGGCCGAGCTCCGAGTATTTACAACTGCCCGGTGATAAGGTTAAATCGCTCCCGTGTGCATGATTTGCAACTGTTTGACAGCTTTATTACATGTGAGGAATGTGTAAGAAATAGACATTCCTCCCATGTAATAAAACTGTCAAACAGTCACAAATCATGCACACGGGAGCGATTTAACCTTATCACCAAGCAGCTGTAAATACTCGGAGCTCGGCCCAAGCATACTCGGTGAAAGGGTTAATAGAACATACTCGCTCAACTCTACTCATTACCTGTATAAAAGACGACACCTGTTCAAAATTGAATCACACTCCAACCTCTCCACCATGACCAAGACCAAAGATCTGTCTAAGGACACCAGGGACAAAATTGTAGACCTGCACGATGCTGGGATGGGCTACAGGACAATAGGCAAGCAACTTGTTGAGAAGGCAACAACTGCTCAATTATTAGAAAATGTAAGGAACAAAAGATGACTGTCAATCTTTCTCAGTCTGGGGCTCCATGCAAGATTAGTGGGGTAAGGATGATTCTGAGAAAGGTCAGGAATCAGCCCAGCACTGTAAAAACTTGATTATATCTGTTGCTGCTGTCCGTACGTTGTTGATGTCTGGATGAAGAGATGGCGTTCGAGTCCAACCTACCTCTTCTCCACCCCCTTCTGAAGTTGTGACTAGGAGAGAAGAATTGGGTTTGAATGATATCAAGTTAAAAATAGAATAAGGAGAAAGAAAAATGAAATGGAGAATTGGAAGATGAAAAATTAATGTGATTTTCTAAAAAAACTTTTCCATATATACCTCTTCGGAATGGACTAACTGTGGGTATTTGTTGAGATGCTTAAAGGATTCCATTTCCTTTTTCTTTTTTTTTCACTCACACACACACACACACGCACACGTATTTAACACATCATATATGTTGCACACAACATTTTGCTTATTAATACGTATACATATTTTGTCACTCACATACATGCACTTTACATATGTATTTAACTTTATTCACGTCATGTCACTTTTACTCACCATTTATTTTTTTATTCAGTCATTAGCATTAGTATTAGTATATTATGCACTTCACATTTTATTTTATTTATACACTTCACATATATAATTAATTTTCATTCACATGTCACTTCACATAGACTCATCATTTATTTTATTCAGTCATTAGCATCATTTTTATTATCTTCATATGCACTTTACACTTTATTTAGCAAATTATGCATTATCAATTTGTGCACATTCAACATCATACACTTCATTATATCACACGCATTTTAATCATATATGCATTTATTCATATATGGTTTCTTTTTCACATGAATTTCATTATACATATCATTGGGTCACTGTATACTTTGTTTTCTGGTGACTATTTATATTCACACATATATTTATTTTATATATGTGGATGGTAAAAGATGTTAGAAATGTAAAAGGGAAGTTTAATGGTATGTTATTGTAAAGCACTTATATATGTCCCTGACTTTGTTGTTTATATATACAAAGGAAGGGGATTCTATACCTAGAATATTGAATTGGTATAGGGTGATTAAGTATTGATATGTTCATTCTATACTACCCCATATTGCATTCCAGTGGTATATGTTATTACAATCTGGGGACCTTTAAGTAGTGAATATATATGAAATTGCCTACATAATGTCCCTTAGAAATAGATTAAAGCCTTAAAAATAGGTAAAATTCTCATTCCCTTCTGATAAGCCCTCTGTTTTAATTACCACATCCTAGTTACGCCCATTTCAAACAACGCTACTGCCATATGGGGAACCTAGGCATTGAGTGCGCATACACCGATCCGAAAACCCCTATGACTTCCGGACCTGCGCAGTGGACATAGCATGCGTCCCACCTCATGCGTGTCAAGCGCGGTGTCATAGGAAGTCCCATTTGTACAAAAGGGGTATGGAGTAATTGATGTATGTGCCATGATTATTGCCTGGGTAACCTAATTAAAGACAGCAGGCAACAGTATATTTAAAGTCACATGAACGGAAGCTAGGTACGCCCCCTTTTGGAAGAAGCCCAAGGAAAAACGTCGTCGTCGGGGTAAAGACCAGCACCACCACCCACTCTCTGATATTATATACTTGTAAGTACACCTTTATATTCGTACCCATATAGATGTATACTGTATGTAGGAAATACTAAGGAAAGACCCCGGTGTGACTATAGGATCATTGATTAATCCTTAATGGTTGAAAAGGAGTTCAGCATTAGCACTTTTATCCACATATGGAACTATTAATTAATAGTCATTTGTATATAGGGGCATAAAAGAGGTATTTAAAAACAGCATTTGCACTTTGTAGCATATTTGCATTGGAAAATTTAGCATTTTGCACTTTGAAGCCTACTTGCACCTTTTTGATATGGGGATAGGTGTAATATAATATTAGAATAGCAACTGATGGAATATAAATAAATATATACAGTACAGGCCAAAAGTTTGGACACACCTTCTCATTTAAAGATTTTTCAGTATTTTCATGACTATGAAAATTGTACATTCACACTGAAGGCATCAAAACTATGAATTAACACATGTGGAATTATATACTTAACAAAAAAGTGTGAAACAACTGAAAATATGTCTTATATTCTAGGTTCTTCAAAGTAGCCACCTTTTGCTTTGATGACTGCTTTGAACACTCTTGGCATTCTCTTGATGAGCTTCAAGTGGTAGTCACCGGAAATGGTTTTCACTTCACAGGTATGCCCTGTCAGGTTTAATAAGTGGGATTTCTTGCCTTATAAATGTGGTTAGGACCATCAGTTGTGTTGTGCAGAAGTCAGGTGGATACACAGCTGATAGTCCTACTGAATAGACTGTTAGAATTTGTATTATGGCAAGAAAAAAGCAGCTAAGTAAAGAAAAACGAGTGGCCATCATTACTTTAAGAAATGAAGGTCAGTCAATCAGAAAAATTGGGCAAACTTTGAAAGTGTCCCCAAGTGCAGTTGCAAAAACCATCAAGCGCTACAAAGAAACTGGCTCACATGAGGACCACCCCAGGAAAGGAAGACCAAGAGTCACCTCTGCTTCTGAGGATAAGTTTATCAGAGTAACCAGCCACAGAAATCGCAGGTCAGATTAGAGACCAGGTCAATGCCACACAGAGTTTTAGCAGCAGACACATCTCTATGTAATGCACACGCCCGAACTGACTGGCGTGTGCGTGTTTATGTAGTGATTCCACTGTGCCATGAACCGGAGAGTGCCTGGAGGGGCATAACTAAGTATCTGCCCGATCCGACCAAGGTCGCACGACTGCATACGACGCCAGTGCACCAGGGAGGAACCGAGCAGAGGAACCAGGGTCTACTCCAGGTCAGACTCCGGACACGGCTGTTGACCCACACCGGAGAATACAGGAACAGGCAGACTAGAGCGCAGGCTGGGTAGGGTCCAGTACAGACTGGGAGACAAATTCAAAACCGCAGACGCGGTGGACAGGGCCGAGCAAAGCGAAACCGCAGACGCGGCGGACAGAGCTGAGCAAAGCGAAAACCGCAGACGCGGCGGACAGAGCTGAGCAAAGCGAAAACCGCAGACGCGGCGGACAGAGCTGAGCAAAGCGAAAACCGCAGACGCGGCGGACAGAGCTGAGCAAAGCGAAAACCGCAGACGCGGCGGACAGAGCTGAGCAAAGCGAAAACCGCAGACGCGGCGGACAGAGCTGAGCAAAGCGAAAACCGCAGACTCGGCGGACAGAGCTGAGCAAAGCGAAAACCGCAGACGCGGCGGACAGAGCTGAGCAAAACGAAAACCGCAGACGCGGCGGACAGAGCTGAGCAAAGCGAAAACCGCAGACGCGGCGGACAGAGCTGAGCAAAGCGAAAACCGCAGACGCGGCGGACAGAGCTGAGCAAAGCGAAAACCGCAGACGCGGCGGACAGAGCTGAGCAAAGCGAAAACCGCAGACGCGGCGGACAGAGCTGAGCAAAGCGAAAACCGCAGACGCGGCGGACAGAGCTGAGCAAAGCGAAAACCGCAGACGCGGCGGACAGAGCTGAGCAAAGCGAAAACCGCAGACGCGGCGGACAGAGCTGAGCAAAGCAAAAACCGCAGACGCGGTGGACAGAGCTGAGCAAAGCGAAAACCGCAGACGCAGAGGGAACAGGGCTCTGTTCACACGGAACAGACGAGAAGGGAAAGGCAGAACCAGATACCCACAGGGTACTTGCAGAGAAGTAGCGAGTGGACCACAAACTCACAAACGGAAGTACAGTGACAATGAGCAGGAGTTAGGTACGAGTTCAGACTCTGCAGAAAAAGGAAAGGAACGGACAAAGAGAAAAAACAGGTAAAAGGTAGGAGAGAGTTCAGACTGGAACTGAGTGTACGGAGAGACCGACACTGCAGCGGGATACAGGAGCGGGTCTGGGAATACGGCCCCCAGAGAGGTGGGACGAACAGGCAAGGAGCGTGTTCAGACTGGCCTGGAAATACAGCCTCCAGGAAGGCGGAACGAACACGCAAGGAACGAGTACAGACTGCAGGTTAAGGTACACAGATAGGACATAGTACAGACATGGGAACAGATACTGCAAGACAGGTAACATAGACAGGACCTGGCATGTCAGAGACAAAAGCCAACTGACAGGGCAAGATGCTCAGGCATGGGTTAATGGGGCAGCTGGTTTAAATACCAGTTGACAGACAGCAATAGGCTGAGGACGCACAAGGGGTGTGCCTGCAGCAGGTACAAAAAGCAGGAAGTGATCGGGCGCCGCCCTTAAGCAGCAGACACAGAAGCAAACAGACAGCATGGAGGGAAGCCAGAGAGACACCCTGGACTGGAGATCAAGTGCGCGCTCTTGCACAGTGGGAGATGCACCACTATGCAAGGACGCCGCCAGGTATGTTACAGTACCCCCCCCCCCTTACGCCCCCTCTTCTTCAGGCCTGCCAGAATGTTCCGCAGGGAATTCGAGGGCCAATCCTTTACTTCAAGGAGATCACTTCCACTGTCCACTGGAGAAACTGGTCTCATCTGGGTAGCTAGGATGCTACCTCCTATCCAGCCATCCTCAGCAACAGACGAAACAGGTGGAGTACGAGGAACAGCACACAGGGAAGTCTCTCTCCACTTATTATCAGGTAGCACCCCAGAGGGTTCAGGAGACAACTGGAAGTCCTCCGCCGGGTTGAAGGAGTGCAGAGACTCGGGGGTAACCTCTGCTTCGGGGTACATCTTGTCAAACTCACAGGATGAAATGGGCGAGGTATCAGGTACAAGGTGTAGAAAAGTCCCTGTTACCTTGTTATCTGGTGGTACCCAGGAGGATTCAGAAAACAACTGGGAGTCCTCCGCCGGGTCGGAATAGTGCAGAGACTTGGGGGTAACCTCTGCTTCGGAGTACACTAGGTCGGACTCGCTGGATGAAGCGGGCGAGGTATCAGGTACCGAATATAGAAGAGTACCTGTCCATTCGTTATCAGGTAGCACCCCGAAGGGTTCAGGAGACAACTGGAGGTCCTCCGCCTGGTCGTAGGGGTGTAGAGACTCGGGGATAACCTCTGCTTCGAGGTACATCTTGTCAAATTCACAGGAAGAAATAGACAGGTTATCAGGTACAGGGTGAAAAAAAGTCACTGTCTCTTTGTTATCTGGTGGTACCCCGGAGGAGTCAGGAAACAACTGGAGGTCCTCTGCCGGGTCAGAAGAGTGCAGAGGCTCGGGGAAAACATCTGCTTCAGAGTACACTAGGTCGGACTCACTGGACGAAGCAGGTGAGGTATCGGGTACCGAGTATTGGAAAGTCTCTGTCCATTCACCACCAGGTGGCACCCCGAAGGGTTCTGGAGACAACTGGAGGTCCTCCGCCTGGTCAGAGGGGTGTAGAGACTCATGGGTAACCTCTGCTTCAGAGTACACTAGGTCGGACTCACTGGAAGAAGCAAGCGAGGTATCAGATCCAGGATATAGGAAAGTCTCTGTCCATTCACCACCAGGTGGCACCCCGAAGGGTTCTAGAGACAACTGGAGGTCCTCCACCTGGTCGGAGGGATGTAGAGACTCGGGAGTAACCTCTGCTTCGGAGTACACTAGGTGGGACTCACTGGACGAAGCGAGCAAGGTATCAGGTACAGAGTATAGGAGAGTCTCTGTCCTTTCGCTACCAGGTAGCACCCCGAAGGGCTCAGGAGACAACTGGAGGTCCTCCGCCAGGTCGGAGGGGTGAAGAGACTCATGGGTAACCTCTGCTTCAGAGTACACTAGGTTGGACTCACTGGATGAAGCAGCCGAGATATCAGGTACCGAGTATAGGAAAGTCTCTGTCCATTCGCTACCAGGTAGCACCCGGAAGGGTTCAGGAGACAACTGGAGATCCTCCGCCTGATCGGAGGGGTGTAGAGACTCAGGGGTAACCTCTGCTTCAGAGTACACTAGGTCGGACTCACTGGACGAAGCAAGCGAGGTATCAGATCCAGGATATAGGAAAGTCTCTATCCAATCACCACCAGGTGGCACCCCGAAGGGTTCTGGAGACAACTGGAGGTCCTCCGCCTGGTCGGAGGGGTGTAGAGACTCGGGAGTAACCTCTGCTTCGGAGTACACTAGGTTGGACTCACTGGACGAAGCGAGCGAGGTATCAGGTACAGAGTATAGGAGAGTCTCTGTCCTTTCGCTACCAGGTAGCACCCCGAAGGGTTCTGGAGACAACTGGAGGTCCTCCGCCTGGTCGGAGGGGTGTAGAGACTCGGAGGTAACTACCACTTTGGGGTACCCATTGTCAGGCTCACAGGACGAAGCGGACAAAGTATCGAGTACCGGGTGTAGAGAAGTCTCTCTCCATTTGTCATCGAGTGGTATCCCGGAGGATTCAGGAGGCAACAGGGGGTCCTCCGCCAGGTAGTAGAGGTGCACAGACTCTGAGGTAACCACAGCTTTGGAGCATCCTTGGACATGCACACCGGTTAAAGTGGGTGAAGCATCTGCTACCGGGTGCAGGAAGTTCTCCTGTGTGGAGTCTGGATGGGCAGAAGTCTCTTCGGGCAGGAGAACTGGTGCACTACCAACGCACATTACCCGTTGGGGCTTCTCCGGGATACAGGGAGATGAAGCTTCAGTAGGGACTTCAAGGTTGGGGTCAGGAGGTCTCAGGAAGGACAGACCCTGGCGTGATGGCTTGCCTCTACGCCTAGCACGTCTGGACTGCCTCTTGAGGTTGGGAGAAGTATTCCGGAAAGCGTAGTCACCCTGTGAGGATTCTGGGTGGGCAGTAGTCTCATTGGGCTGTAGGACTATTGCGCTACCCACACACATTACCCATTGGGGCTGATCCGGGATATTGGGAAGTGAAGCTTCAGCAGGAGCCTCCAGGTTAGGATCATCGAAGACCATTAGAAAGGCCACCAGGAAGGCCATTAGGTCCAGGAGGATCGGCTCCTGTGTTTCATATAGGGGGTTGATCCATTCCAAGGCATCACCCGCCAGGTAAGACATAATGAATGCCACCTTAACCCGATCGGTGGGAAAACATAGAGGGTAGAACTTGAAGTGTAGCATGCATTGCTCCACAAATGCACGACTTTGTCTTGGATCCCCATAATAACGTAGCGGATCCGCAGGAACGAGAGCAGATAGATCCATCTGGATGGGTGCGTAATTCGCCTGGAACTCAGCTAAAGGGAAAAAAAAAAATTTATTTATGTATTTTAATGCATGTATTCGCTGGAAAACTTCTCAGAGAGCGAAGGCCGTGGGGCTCAACGGGAACCATGGCCTGAGCATGCTGTAATGCACATGCCCGAACTGACTGGCGTGTGCGTGTTTATGTAGTGATTCCACTGTGCCATGAACCGAAGAGTGCCTGGAGGGGCGTAACTAAGTATCTGCCCGATCCGACCAAGGTCGCACGACGGCATACGACGCCAGTGCACCAGGGAGGAACCGAGCAGAGGAACCAGGGTCTACTCCAGGTCAGACTCCGGACACGGCTGTTGACCCACACCAGGGAATACAGGAACAGGCAGACTAGAGCGCAGGCTGGGTAGGGTCCAGTACAGACTGGGAGACAAATTCGAAACCGCAGACGCGGTGGACAGGGCCGAGCAAAGCGAAACCGCAGACGCGGCGGACAGAGCTGAGCAAAGCGAAAACCGCAGACGCGGCGGACAGAGCTGAGCAAAGCGAAAACCGCAGACGCGGCGGACAGAGCTGAGCAAAGCGAAAACCGCAGACGCGGCGGACAGAGCTGAGCAAAGCGAAAACCGCAGACGCGGCGGACAGAGCTGAGCAAAGCGAAAACCGCAGACGCGGCGGACAGAGCTGAGCAAAGCGAAAACCGCAGACGCGGCGGACAGAGCTGAGCAAAGCGAAAACCGCAGACGCGGCGGACAGAGCTGAGCAAAGCGAAAACCGCAGACGCGGCGGACAGAGCTGAGCAAAGCGAAAACCGCAGACGCGGCGGACAGAGCTGAGCAAAGCAAAAACCGCAGACGCGGTGGACAGAGCTGAGCAAAGCGAAAACCGCAGACGCAGAGGGAACAGGGCTCTGTTCACACGGAACAGACGAGAAGGGAAAGGCAGAACCAGATACCCACAGGGTACTTGCAGAGAAGTAGCGAGTGGACCACAAACTCACAAACAGAAGAACAGTGACAATGAGCAGGAGTTAGGTACGAGTTCAGACTCTGCAGAAAAAGGAAAGGAACGGACAAAGAGAAAAAACAGGTAAAAGGTAGGAGAGAGTTCAGACTGGAACTGAGTGTACGGAGAGACCGACACTGCAGCGGGATACAGGAGCGGGTCTGGGAATACGGCCCCCAGAGAGACGGGACGAGCAGGCAAGGAGCGTGTTCAGACTGGCCTGGAAATACAGCCTCCAGGAAGGCGGAACGAACAGGCAAGGAACGAGTACAGACTGCAGGTTAAGGTACACAGATTGTACTATGTCCTGACATGGGAACAGATACTGCAAGACAGGTAACATAGACAGGACCTGGCATGTCAGAGACAAAAGCCAACTGACAGGGCAAGATGCTCAGGCATGGGTTAATGGGGCAGCTGGTTTAAATACCAGGTGACAGACAGCAATAGGCTGAGGACGCACAAGGGGTGTGCCTGCAGCAGGTACAAAAAGCAGGAAGTGATCGGGCGCCGCCCTTAAGCAGCAGACACAGAAGCAAACAGACAGCATGGAGGGAAGCCAGAGAGACACCCTGGACTGGAGATCAAGTGCGCGCTCTTGCACAGTGGGAGATGGACCACTATGCAAGGACGCCGCCAGGTATGTTACACTCTATAACAACTGTTAAGAGGAGACTTTGTACAGCAGGCCTGCATGGTAAAATAGCTGCTAGGAAACCACTGCTAAGGACAGGCAACAAGGAGAAGAGACTTGTTTGGGCTAAAGAACACAAGGAATGGACATTAGACCAGTGGAAATCTGTACTTTGGTCTGATGAGTCCAAATTTGAGATCTTTGGTTCCAACCACCGTGTCTTTGTACGTTGCAGAAAAGGTGAACGGATGGACTCTACATGCCTGGTTCCCACCGTGAAGCATGGAGGAGGAGGTGTGATGGTGTCGGGGTGTTTTGCTGGTGACACTGTTGGGGATTTATTCAAAATTGAAGGCATACTGAACCAGTATGGCTACCACAGCATCTTGCAGCGGCATGCTATTCCATCCGGTTTGCGTTTAGTTGGACTATCATTTATTTTTCAACAGAACAATGACCCCAAACACACCTCCAGTCTGTATAAGGGTTATTTAACCAAGAAGGAGAGTGATGGGGTGCTATGCCAGATGACCTGGCCTCCACAGTCACCAGACCTGAACCCAATCGAGATGGTTTGGGGTGAGCTGGACCGCAGAGTGAAGGCAAAAGGGTCAACAAGCACTAAGCATCTCTGGGAACTCCTTCAAGATTGTTGGAAGACTATTTCCGGTGACTACCTCTTGAAGCTCATCAAGAGAATGCCAAGAGTGTGCAAAGCAGTCATCAAAGCAAAAGGTGGCTACTTTGAAGAACCTAGAATATAAGACATATTTTCAGTTGTTTCACACTTTTTTGTTAAGTATATAATTCCACATGTGTTAATTCATAGTTTTGATGCCTTCAGTGTGAATGTACAATTTTCATAGTCATGAAAATACAGAAAAATCTTTAAATGAGAAGGTGTGTCCAAACGTTTGGTCTGTACTGTATATTAAAATTATAATTGATCAGCCTGGGGCTGGTGGTGTATGTAATTTGAAAGTGCCTGAATCTTATTTTTTGTATTTTAAATTATTTCCAAATAAAAAATATTCATTTTAAAATTATGTTAATTATTGTGTATCTTCCTACTCTTGAAACTTGTGCAACAGCACGCGGGTTTCTCATTGTAGTTATATGTTGATTGGGAAGCAATAATTTTGGACCGTATTGGAGTGCCACATAAATATGTGACTCTTCAGATTTTGTGTTATACTATGCCTGATGAAGAAACCTGAGTAGTTTTGAAAGCTTGCAATTTGTTACCATCTTTTCAGTTAGTGATTAAAAGGTATCAACCACCCCTCTCAAACTAAATATTTTTCTATTTTGAGCCAATGTTCTATAAAACTAATGCAACTAATAATCAAATATGAACTTACTAAGGTAAAACTGGATATCAAAAATATTCAAACTTCTTTGAATGATTTTGTTGCTTTAAAATAAAAATGGACTAAAAATCTGAACAAATTGGAATCATACATCAGAAAAACTAAAAATTCAAAGTCGAATGAGACTCTGAGGACTATGCCAACAATAACATTTATAACTAAAATGTGAAACCCTGCTGTATTCTAAAAAGACATTCAAGGAAACATTTTTATTGAAATAATAGTCTGTTTTAATGACACTGGTAATTTCACAGATTTTACATGACAGAATTAAGTTTTATACATACAGTGGGGAAAATAAGTATTTGATACACTGCCGATTTTGCAAGTTTTCCCACCCAAAAAGAATGGAGCGGTCTGTAATTATTATCGTAGGTACACTTCAACTGTGAGAGACAGAATCTAAAAATAAACAACAGAAAATCACATTGTATAATTTTTAAAATAAGTAAATTGCATTTTATTGCTTAAAATAAGTATTTGATCACCTACCAATCAGCAAGAACTTTGGCTTTCACAGACCTGTTAGTTTTTTTTTAAGAAGCTCTCATACTCTGTACTCATTACTTGTATTAATTGCACCTGCTTTAACTCATTACTAGGGTTGAGCGAGTATGTTCTGTTCGAGTATGCTCGGGCCGAGCTCCGAGTATTTACAGCTGCCCGGTGATAAGGTTAAATCGCTCCCGTGTGCATGATTTGCAACTGTTTGACAGCTTTATTACATGTGAGGAATGTGTAAGAAATAGACATTCCTCCCATGTAATAAAACTGTCAAACAGTCACAAATCATGCACACGGGAGCGATTTAACCTTATCACCGAGCAGCTGTAAATACTCGGAGCTCGGCCCAAGCATACTCGGTGAAAGGGTTAATAGAACATACTCGCTCAACTCTACTCATTACCTGTATAAAAGACGACACCTGTTCAAAAATTGAATCACACTCCAACCTCTCCACCATGACCAAGACCAAAGATCTGTCTAAGGACACCAGGGACAAAATTGTAGACCTGCACGATGCTGGGATGGGCTACAGGACAATAGGCAAGCAACTTGTTGAGAAGGCAACAACTGCTCAATTATTAGAGAATGTAAGGAACAAAAGATGACTGTCAATCTTTCTCAGTCTGGGGCTCCATGCAAGATTAGTGGGGTAAGGATGATTCTGAGAAAGGTCCAGCACTACACGGGAGAACCTGGTCATTGACTTTAAGAGAGCTGGGACCACAATCTCAAACATTACCATTAGTAATGGTAATGGAGTCTGCCAGCATGTATCACCAAGTGTGTATTAGACAAGAGTGTTGAACTGAATTAGACCTGAATTGAACCTAAAAGGAACTGAAGATAACTGGTTACCCAGACAAAGTAAGCAATGTTTCTGTTTGTTTTCACTTTCTCCCCTATAAACCTCCACTTCCTACTATCCCCCTAATCCTTACACCAAGTATGAACTCTTTATCTCTCCCCATCCATCTCACCTTCTCCTCAGAACTGTTCCTCAACATTCAATCCTGTGTATTCAAACACATACACCTTATGCTTTCTCCTGCTACAACCTGCTAACCGTGTCTCTGCTCCTCCTCACTGCCGGCGATATCTCTCCAAATCCTGGTCCTCCTCACCACTTCCCAACAGTCATTTTTACCTCCCATACATGATCTATCACATGCTCTTGAAACCCATCTAACCTTATACACATCCATCCAGCCCCCGCTTCACTAGTCCTACTAAGAGGAGCTCTCTGGAACGCTCTGGATTCCACCTTTCCCACAACCCACGCCCCAGCGGGAAGCCTGGTGGAGGGTTAGGTTTTCTCTTGTCAGATAACTGCTCCTTCACTCAAATCCCACTGCCACACTACGTTACACTCCCCTCTTGTGAGGTGCACTGTGTGCACATCTACACCCCATCAAACCTCCAGCTGACTGTCATTTACCGCCCCCCAGGGTCAGCCACCACCTTCTTCGACCACTTAACCACCTGGCCTCTTCACTTCCTTTCCGCTGACATCCCCACTATCATCATCATGCTACCTAAAGCAGGCTACATTTCATCTTTTAATTCTTTGGTGCTGATATTGTTCTCCATACAGGGGTTCACATGATAAAATTTACTTTTTTCTGTTACTGCTGTGCTATAGAATCTAGGCCACATTTCAGCTTTTAATTATTTTTGCTAGTATTGTGTTACAGCCAGGAGTCCACATTTAGGAATCTAAATTGGTTGCGATAATAGCGTGATCCTGAAACCATGACACATTTCAGCATTGGACAGGACTTGGAGCAGCATTTCTAACTTAAACATTGATCAGTAATTGGGGGATGAGTGACAGGTGTAGGCCTGGTGCTCTGAGGGCTCTGCCAAATTCAGGCAACACACATGAAGGAGTCCAAACATTTTCAATAATCATGGGCAGATACCACAAAAGTGGAATTAATTTCTATTTATTTTATCCACTTAAATAGCGCCAATAATTCCACAGCGCTTTACAGACATTATCAATTTCCCCATAGTAGAAATAGTAAAATGGGTCACTGACACCCTTTCCACTGCAGGCAACCCATCAGATAGAGACCCAACTTGGAGTCTCCACATTTAAAAAATGTGTAGCAACATCAACAGCACTAGCAACAACAGGCACAGAAGCCACGACAAAGGTGACACAGATTGCAATTGCATGAGATCAATGCAGCACACTAAAAAGTACATCATCGCCTAGTCTTCCTGGTCTTCGGCTGGGCTGCAAAAGTCATTTGAGATCCATTGCTTGTTCATCTTGATGAAAGTTAGGCGGTCTACACTTTCAGGTGTCAGCCAGATGTGCTTATCCAAGAACACACCAGCAGCACTGAAGACAAGTTCTTAGAGAATGTCACCTTCTAATGCATGACAGAAGAGCTCAGGGCACTCTTCAATTTTTCTAGGACAAAATTCAAAAGGGTCCAAAACCCCCCCTATGGCATTGTTATTGAGCTCAAGATACTCCTGCACCATCTTCTCCAGTCATTCACTATGTGTCAGACTTGTACTCTGTTCTGCAGGTGCACGGTCTGGTCTAAAAAAGGAGTGAAACGACTCCCAGATTTTTTTTTTTACATTTATTTTACTCATAAATTGCCATTAATTCCACAGCGCTTTACAGACAATAGTAACACTGTGCCCATTGGGGCTCCCAATCTAAATTTCCTATCAGTATGCCTTTGGAGTGTGGGAAGAAAAATGAGGAAACCCAAACAAACACGAGGAGAACATGCAAACTCCTTGCAGATGTTGTCTTTGGTGGAGTTGTGACGCAGGACCCAAGCGCTGAAAGACTGGTAATGTTTTTGCATTGAAGACTCAATGTTCTCGGGGTTGGAAGTCTATAACTGTGTGCCTCACTGTTGTCTTGGGGAAAACCACTCTCAAGATTGTCTTCAAACATGTTTTGATACTCCAACATGGGCGCGTCCCTTTCTAGGGGGGGAAGCACCTGGCAAAATTTACTCTTGTACCGTGGTTCAAACAGAGTGGCATCCCAGTAGTCAGCACTATTTCTAAACCTAACAATATGGGCAACAATCATGTTGCAGATAGTGCTGCAAGAATGCAATCATGGGTTGGTCTCTTTCATGAGGTCCAAGGCCATAGTGCGTTGGTGGTGGGATAATACTCAAGCTTGCTTCCTCCATCCCCTCCTGTCAACCACAGACAATCAACTTTTCCTCCTCCATTTGTTCCTCGGCTCCTGCACCCTCACTAACAGTTTTTCTGGCAACATGAGCCCCCCCCCCTGATCACTGTAATCCACTCTCCCATGGCAACTGCCTGTGCAACAACTTAGAGATATTGTTAGCCCTTCTACATCCTCCTCTGCTTCCTCCTTTTCCCTGGGACCACCACCTCATCCCGCAGACTATTCAAAGTGTGCTCCAAAATGTAGATGACCAGAATAGTGATGCTGATGACGGCATCATCAGTGCTAACCATCTTAGTAGCCATTTCTAAAATGTCCAGAAGGGTACAGAGGTCCTTCATCTGTGTCCACTTCGCAAGTGTGATTTGCACCATGTCCATACTGCGATTGCCCAGGCTATACGACATGAGATACTGCATCAGGGCTCGTCACTGCTGCCACAGTCGCTGCAACATGTGCAGAGTGGAATTACACCATTTCGGCACATCACATATCAAACGGTTAACCCGTAGCCCGGAGGATCTCTGTAGCGACGCAAGTCGAAGACTCGTGGGTTGCGAATGGCGGAAGTGAGAATCCAGCAATAAAGGAATATAGTGGAAACCACAGTATATAAATATAAGTATTAAGGGGTGTAACAGTGTCCAAGCAAAAAAAGAGGCACAGCAATAGCGAGAGAAAAGCTTGCACGGCATATAATGCACACCCAGAACAATAATAATTGTTATGGGTCCGGGTGGTGGAACCTCTGTGCTGAGATACAAGGAGGGACCAGAGGGGCATAACTAGATGCCTACCCGGGCCGACCCTGGCTACACGGCGGCTTGATCGACTGCGTGAACCAAGGAGGGACCGGAAAGGTGGACCAGTTGCAATTCTGGGACCGACCTCGTGTGAGAGCAGGCGACTCCCACGGGACTGATGGCCGAAGCCGACAGGCACGACAGATGAGCATGGCTGGTAGGCAATGCAGGTAGAAAGGCAGGCTTGGCTGGCAGACTGACAGGTGGACATGGCTGATAGACAGGGTGGTGGGCACGACTGATAGACAGGCTGGTGGGCATGGCTGAAAGACAGGCAGGCAGCACTGAGACCTGAGGGCTGGAGAGAGTATTTAGAACATAAGCAACAACTTTACACAAGCACCTCTATTTTGGAGGCGGTGCCTTAAATAGGGGCAGTCCTATGGCCACTGGCCGGGGACTTTTTAGGGCGGTGCGCGCGGCCCCTTTAAGACCTAAGTACAGTGCCCGAGGATCTGCATGTGGTGCGAGCACCCCAGGCATAAGCTGCTGTGAAGCCAGAGGGAGGAGTGGGGGATGCCAAACCGGGGCCGCAGCAGTGAGTGCATCGGTGTCTCCGCAAGTCAGGAGGCAGAGACGTCGACGCTACAGCACCCCCCCCTTTGCGCCTCCTCTTCTTCAAGCCCGCAAGAAACTTTTCTAGAAGAAGAGGAGCATGTATGTTCTCCCTGGGCTCCTATGATCTCTCCTCAGGACCAAACCCCTTCCAATCCACAAGAAAGAAAGTCTTTCCTCTTATCCTCTTACCCTCTTGATGGCCAAAATGTTCTCTACCAGTGATGAGCCAGTATGTTTTGTTAACCCTTTCGCCGAGTATACTCGGGCGAGCACCCAGTATTTACAGCGTGCTCGGTGATATGTTTGAATCTCTCCCGTGTGCATGATTTGCAATGGTTTGACAGCTTTAATACATGTGAGGAATGTCTGCTTCTTACACATTCCTCACATGTATTAAAGCTGTCAAACCATCGCAAATCATGCACATGGGAGTGATTCAAACATATCACCAAGCACGCTGTAAATACTCGGTGCTTGTCTGAACATACTCAGCGAAAGGGTTAACAGAACATACTCGCTCATCACTATTCTCTATCTCAAAGACGTCCTCAGCGGAGACTGGAGCTTGAGTGGTACCTAGATCATCAGAGAAATGATTGAGGACGACAGTAGTGATGGGCGAGCACTAAAATGCTCGGGTGCTCGATGATTGGGTCTAGCACATTGGAATACTCGGGTGCTCGACCTGAGCAATGAGCCCAATGTAAGTCTATGGGAAACTCAAGCATTTTTTCAGATGGCTCCCCCTGGCAGTCTGCAGAGGGCCTAAAAATTGGCCAAATCGATGGGAACAGTGCTCCAATGAAATGGGAGCAGCATGGGGAAGTTCCCTGGAAGCATTTCTGACTCCCAAGTCACTTCTGTCAACAACGTTGTCAGAGGTATTACACCACTTTTAAGGACTCACAATAAAACATACAAAAACTAAACCAAAATGAATTTTCCTGGGAAATATGTTAAGGAACATCCTTTCCAGGGTAATGACTTGTATATAAGGCAAAATAAATAACCAAGAACAAAAATACTCCTCCACACCTTGGGCTAAGTTCAGACAGCGTTTTTTATGTGTTTTTGCACTTTTGCATTGATTTCAACTAGAGTTGAGCCACCCCCGTAGTGTTCGGGTTCAGTTCGGTTCGTCGAACACAACGGTGTGTTCGCCGAACTGTTTGTCGAACACCATTGAACACCGTTAAAACCAATGGCAGGCAAACAAAAACACATAGAAACACATAGAAAACACCTTCAAAGGTGTCCAAAAGCTGACAAACTGCTCAGAAGACACAACTAACACATGGAAAAGTGACAAGTACATATAGTCATGCAAAAAGAAAAGAGGTGGAGGAGTAAAAGGAGAGGGAGACACAGATATAGGCACGTCATGCCCTTCTAAAATCAAGAAAGGCTGGAGTAAAAATCTAAAATCAGCCTACCAACACCCAGACGTCATGACAAGAAAATTAAAAAAATAAATATCTTTAGGCGGTTCCATTCAGAACACTTTCCTTACAAGACGTAGTGGTATCCCCGCTGTGAGTTGTGCCAAAAACGGAACCAAATACATTCGGACTAATCCACCATTTGTCATATCCAAGGGGCAGGTCAGTAAACGACAACATCGACGCGGAACCAAGTACAGTAGTATATACTGTACATCCTTTGACAAGGCAATCAGGCGGATAAAGAAGTTGGGAAGGGTCACCCTAATGGCCAAAACAGACATTGATGCAGCGTTCCAGTTACTTACTACCTGTGCCTCCGAATAGTGTCCACCTATGGGGTTGCTTCTGGGAAGGCGCATACTATATAGATCGCTGTTTGCCCATGGGGTGGTCCAGATCCTGCTCACTATTTGAGGCGTTTAGTTGCTTCCTCGAATGGGTTGTAATGGACGTTTCTAAGGGGGCACATATTATCCATTACCTCAACAACTTCTTATGCCTGGGCCCAAAAGATTCGCCACAGTGTGAATACACGCGGTAGTCCACCTGTGAGAATGAGAGAGCAGGAGGGAGAGCGGACACCACAGAGCCGAGGGGTTAGATGGAGAACAGAAGAAGGAAAGAGGGCGAGGGAGGTAAGGGAGTATAGTGGAAGGCTGACCTGAGCTCCCCCACGTTCCTACTGGGTGGGGAACAGCCCTGGGAAGAAAAGCCGCTTGCGCATCCCTTTGAGGCTACGGGCGAGAGCGGGCAGAGGGACTACGCTGGAGTGCGAAGCCGACACGGCCAGTCCGTTCCTGCCCGTGCGACCTCCGTGTCGCCGGGTTTGTGCCAGAGCCGCGGTGGACCCTGACGGCCAGCCCCCCTCTCCTAATACTGGTGCCTGTCCGCTGGTGGGTCGAGCCCCCCCACAGTGGGGGGGGGGTAACATCTGCAGAAGAAAAACCATCTTTCAGCCAAACTAAGATGTCTACTTCTTTTCGTTGACAATGTGATATGATCCCTTTGTTACAGACACGCCCATCACTACAAATTCCAGATGAGGCACAAAAACAGCAGGTGCTTCAACGGTTATCAAGTGCTCCTTCAAGTGGGCTTTCCTCCATCTCAACTTCAACATCACAAATACTCCAGTCCTCAGAGGTGTCACCCCAATCGCACTTGCTTCCTCACAGCTCCCAAGTCTCCAGCTGCCCGTCTGAGTATGGGGTAACACAGATGGTTGAGTCTGCACAGCTGTTTATTCATACTATAGCCTGGAAAACGGAGGTCTGCTCCAGAGCTTCTGTTAATCCAGACGAGGAAATGATCTGCACTGATGCCCAGAATCTTTATGAGTCGGATCCAGGACCAGATGAAGAAGGATCTGAGCATAATGTAGACCCTCGTTCCCAAACTGTAACTCCTGTTGGTGGAGACAATGATGAAGACAATGATGAGACTCAAATACCTGATTGGAGCGACAACTTGACTTTTCAGTCAGCGCAGGAAGAGGTTGGCTCTGAGGACGACGGGTGTGAGTACACACAGAGTGATGATGACGAGGTTGGAGATCTCACTTACTGTCAACCACAGTCAGCCAGTCGATGAGGTCAGCAGAGGAGGTGGAGGAGGATGCTATTGACAAAGAGGTTAGGTTGCGCCTTCCTGGACAGAGACGGAGTACTGGAAGCACGTCAACAACTGCATCCTCAAACACAAATCTGCCTCTGAACACAAGTCGTGGTGGCTCTTCAGGTCGCATGGGCTCTAAGCCTTGCATAGCCTGGGCATTTTTTCAGATCGATAAGGATGACCCAACTCGTGTTATCTGTAATATTTGTCACCAAAAGCTAAGTAGAGGCCAAAAAATCCATAGTTTGAGTACTTCATGCATGAACTGTCACATGGATATGAAGCATAAGTTGCAGTGGGAAGCTCACTGTGCTACAATGCGGCCTAGCGGGCCGGGCCAACCACCGTCTGCCCCATCTTGTGCATCCGCGGCCTCTTCATCCTCTGTGACTGGGGGGACAGCAGTCACATATGTTTTTGGACACAGACCTGCCACCTCTTTACCCACAACAGCCAGTGTGATTGGCAGGTCATCATTTCATTTGGAAGTGGAAACACCAGCTGGTGTTGAGCACTCTCCGACATCGATAGCACCACCTTTGGATCAAGGCAACCTAACATGTCCGCCTGCATCTTCCTCACAGACCGGCAGTTTGCCGGGGACACCCTCCTGAACCCCCGTCTAAGCACAACAGCCAGCCCTCGGTCCCTCAGATGTGGACAAGTAAAAGACCATTTCCTCCTAGCCATGACAAAGCTAAGTGGTTGAATTTCACCATCTGCAAGCTGTTGGCTACAGAAATGCTGCCTTTCCGCTTGGTGGACACAGAGGATTTTCGAGACCTTATGTCCGTCGCAGTGCCCCAGTACCAGATGCCCAGTCGGCACTACTTCTCAAAGAAAGGTGTGCCTGCGCTCCACCAGCATGTCGCACACAACATCACCGCTTCTTTGAGAAACTGTGTGTGACAGGGTGCATTTCACCACAGATACTTGGACGAGTAGGCATGGACAGGGGCGTTACATGTCGCTGACTGGGCACTGGGTAACTATGGTGACAGCAGGACAAGGGGCTGCTGTCCAAGTCTTGCCGTCCCCACGAGTTGTGCATCAATCCTCTTTATCTAGAAGTTCCTCCACTGCTTCTGCCTCCTCAACCTCCTCTCGGTCCTCCACCTGCACCCAAAGTCTGTCTGGTAATGCCACCCGCTTTCTAACTGCACAGAAGTAATCCTGCACACCTCCTTACTATGCTGGCAGCAGGGCTCAACGTCATCAGGCGGTGTTTACTTTGAGATGTCTGGGAAATGTGAGTCACACAGCTGAGGAGTTGTGGTCAGCTCAGTTTCATTAATGGTTGTCTCCACTGGACCTGCAACCAGGGAAGACCGTGTGCGACAATGCTGCAAACCTGGGTGCGGCACTTTGCCGGGGCAATGTCACACACGTGCCTTGCATGGCTCACGTGTTGAACCTGGTTGTCCAGCAATTTTTAGCCCACTATCCCGGACTAGATGGCCTTCTGCAGAGGGCACGGTCGCTGTGTGCTCACTTCCGCCATTCGCATGCCGCAGCTCAATGACTTACATCTCTACAGAAGTCGTTGGGCCTGCCAGTTCACCGGCTGAAATGCGATGTGCCGACACAGTGGAATTCAACTCTGCACATGTTGCAGCGACTGTGGCAGTACCGACAAGCCCTGGTGCAATACGTTCTGACGTATAGCCTGGGCCAACGAGATCCAGAGGTGGGGCAAATCACGCTGCAGGAGTGGTCTCAGATCAGGGACCTATGCACCCTTCTGCACAGTTTTGAAATGGCGACGAAGATGTTTAGTGCTGACGATGCCAATATCAGCATGACTATTCCGGTGATTTACATGCAGGAGCACACGTTAAACAGAATTCGGAGTCAGGTGGTGGGACAAGAGGAGGTGGAGGAAGTAGAGGAGGAGTCGTATGCAGAAGGGATAACATCTACAAGGTCCAGACGGTCAGCAGCACCAAGGTGGCAGGCATGGGAGGGTGGGGAGGAGGGATTAACCAGGGCGAATGGTAGCAGCCAAACTGTTGAGGAAGGTGCAGGATCCGAGGAAGAAGTGGAAGACGAACTGGCGATGGGCATGGAAGACTCATCAGATGAGGGAGACCTTGATCACATTTCTGTTGTGCGAGGATGGGGGGAGAGGGCAGAGGAAGGAAGCATGATTCTTACCTCGCTACCAACACAACAAGGACTTGGTCCTCCTGGATGCGCAAGACACATGAGTGCCTTCTTGCTGCACTACCTGCAACATGACCCTCGGATTGTCAGAATTCGAAGTAATCCCGACTACTGGGTTGCCACACTCTTAGATCCCCAATACAAAAGTAAATTTGCCGAAATAATTCCTGCCATAGAAAGAGATTCACGTTTGCCGGAGTATCAGCAGAGACTGTTGTAGAATCTTACATTTGCTTTTTCACAAAACACCAGTGGTGCACGTAGTGAATCTCACAGTACTAACTTGCCAACCGTGGGACTGTCGAGTCTTCATCACTCAAACCGTAACAGTAACACAGTATCTGCTGGTAACAGCAATTTTGTGGAATCATTTCACAGCTTTTTTAGACCATCCTTTGCAAGGCCACAGGAGACAAGAAGTCTGACACATAGTCAACGCCTAGAGAGGATGGTACAGGAGTATCTCCAAGTGAACATCGAAGCCATGACTGTGTCACTGGACCCTTGCTCATTTTGGGCTTCCAATCTGGAAAAATGTCCAGAGCTCGCCACTCACGCCTTGGAGATCTTGTCATGCCCTGCAGCCAGCATTCTCTCTGAACGTGTGTTCAGCGCTGCTGGTGGTGTGCTGACAGATAAGCGCACGCGGCTGTCCACTGATAATGTAGACAGACTCACGTTCATAAAGATGAACAAATCATGGATCCGCAAGGACTTTTCTACCCCTGTGTCATCCTGGGGAGACTAAAAGCTTGAGGATTTGGTAAAATCACCTCACCAATCGTTTTAAGCAACTCTGGGGCAATTGATGCCACTTAAGTGGTGTCTGTGCCACAATTTTTAGAAAAAATGGAGACTCTTTTTGGAGTCCCCTTGCTGTGTTTTACGTGACATTGGTATCATCAATTCCAGGTGGGTTGGGTCGCTCCCCCCCCTCTTAACCGTAAGAAACTACATACACTATGGCTTGGGGTAGCACAGATGGTTGAGTCTGAAGAGCTGTTTACTCAGAGGTCTGCTCCAAAGCTTCAGTGTCTGCTAGTCAGCGTAGTAGCCCAGCTCTGAAGCAAGCTACACCGCCTGTGTATCTAATAAGAATTTCTAACTGCATCTAGCCTAGGCAGACTGTGGGGACACCCAACCAAACCCAGACGCTCAGCCCCCCTACCGCCCCCCCTTCCTTGACAATGCAATAATGTAACTCTTACAACTGGATGGGTGAGGATCGGTCACAGCTTTATTAGCTCTTTATACTCATTCCATTAGAAAGGCATTTTATTTCTAAAATAATTCAGCTTGTTGCAGTATGCCCTGTGTCTCCACACCGGCAAGTTGGCCAACAAGTGTAACTCTCCAACATGTCCTTTCTATTTCCAGGCCACGGAGGATCCTGCTTACTCGTATGCAGGACTCTGACCCCCATCCATCACTCTTAACGCTTGTTCCACTCCGTCCTGGAGTCCTGACAGGAATATATCCAGTCCAATATCCATTAAGTGAACACAGTCGGGCCGTATGAGGCCTGCTTTATCTCCTTCCAGTTGTCGGTGTCGTATCACTACACTGCCTCTGTCTCTTCCAAATTTTTCCATCCGAATATTTATTACCCGCCTTGTCGGTTCGAAGGCCGTGATGTCTCGCGCACCTTGCCATACTGCTATCGGCACAATCTCTGACCGTACTATAGTTAGTTTTGTGAAAAATTCTCTGAAGCGCTCAGTGTCTAGTTTCATTATTGCCATTAGTTATGCGCTCTTGTAATGACCTAGGTCGTTTCCCCCAGCCTGTATAACTAAGATGACCTCTTGCCTCTCTCCCTACCTTGATTACCTCCATTAGGACTTGTGGCCATTCCAGGCCTCTAATACCTCTCCAGTTGAAATATGTGTTATGAAATTCTAATTTCCTCCCGCCTGGGTGGACTCTCGCCCTTTTTTCTGCCCAATATATATATAAGTGGCCTATCACCCACACTGTTGGCTTAGCGTCACCTGTAAAAGAAACAAACCACGTTAGGATAACAAGTCCGGTCTTATGTATCTCGCCAAACACATGGATCGCCATCTCCCTATCCTCTGAACTTCTGCTTCTGACAGTCCTGCTCTTGCTGCTTCCTTGGCCGTGCCTATGCGGAATGAGTGTGTCCAGTAATCTTTGGAGTGGTTCCCTGCCGATGTTAGGCATTTATTAAATATAGCTTGGAACTGGTATCTTGATAATGGCGTTCCATCAATGTGTGATAGGAAGAAATGACTTTGTGATCTGATGGTTATATATGTTTTTACTATTGTTACCCGACTCAGTGTACCGTTTGTGGGTTGTAGAGGTACCCAAGTGCCCCTGCCCGCTGGAACAGTTTTTGATTTGCGTATGCGTAGACGTATTGCATTATTGGCTATGACTACGTCCTGGTGTAATAAGCCTCCACTGGTGGTAATTTTGGATTGAGGGACTACTTCGCTTATGCATAGCGTCCCGAAGGAGGCAATCGCAAATGCAGTAGACAGTAGTGTTGCTTCAAATTGTGAGTGTCATGTTAATGGTGTTAGGGATATGATGTGAGAAATCAGTTTTAGTGACACGGGACGGGACGTCTACACTCCTGACTTAGCTGACCCCTTTTCCACCCTTTTATGGATTGTATGATGATGAATCTCTCTGTCACATGTCCCCAATTCAGTAGTTGGAAGTGAAATGCTACTCCGGTCAGCCACCGCTGCGCTGACGCCCCTGATATGCCCCTCATCATTAGCTGGTGGAGAAATTCTATGGTGACTTGTAATCTGGCTTGTTCACATTGGTTAACCCGTCTGCCTGCTACTAGTCGTGTCCACTCTTCCCATGCCTTACCGTATACTTGCCACGTCGATGGGGCAACTGACGCTCTGATTAATGGCATTAACTATTCGCCACTAGATCCCATAGGGAGGGTGGGCAACTGTTGCCCGATGGGTGGGCGTTGGGGAGGAGCTCTGTAAAAATCTGCCAATTGAATTGTGATCAAGCATTAGCAGCAGCGTTAGACCCCTCAGCATCGTGGCTAGCGCGGACCCATACATTGTGTTTTAGGCACAGGAATGCTAGCCCGCATAGTTCTGCCCAATACGGAGGTCATAAGCTTGTGCACCATTGGTTATTTAGTATCGCTGTATATCCGTAAAAAGTGCTAGGAGCTGCTGTAACCTAGCCCTCAAAAGGGCTGCAATTACAGCTAATCCATACTCCCTAAACCTATCTGTCTATTTAAGAGCAAATTCGCTTGCAATTCACACAGTTACAAAGTATAATAGCGCCCACAGCAGCAGCGGTGCCGTCTAACACTCAGCTGCAGCAGTGAGAAAATGGTGGTGACGGGGAAAATGGCTGGGTCTTATAGGGCAAGGACATGTGACATACACAGCCAATGACACATGCCCTTGCTTGTGTGAAAAAAAAGCACTTCGCTGCGTGTGTGCGCTGCTGATAGGCTGACAGACTGCACCTCCCCACTGTAAATGCGGGAAAGAAAAAAAAATGGAGATCGGCATTATATCTGCAGAGATCCATCCCCTGCCCCTCCCCCCACCCACTCTACACTGAAACTGTCTATTAACATTGATTAACAGTATTACTGTGAAAAAATCCAGCTACGATTTTGGTGCACGAACAGTTATCGAACATAACCTCGAACAGCCGGATTTTTTGCTAATCGTTCGGGTTCGTCGAACGGCTCGAACACCGCCCAAAACAGCTCGAATTTGAGATTGGCGAACCGTTCGAGTCGAACACCGCTTATCTCTACTTTCACCCGTGACAAATGCATTCACCATCAAATGTCATTTTAACATTTTACAACTTTATCTGGCCATGTGGTGTGAGATATCATCAGACGCATCGTGTTTCATTTATGAAGGAGGGACTCTGAAAGTCACAAAGCCTCTTTCTATAGGGCCATCAGGTGGACTTTACTATTCTTAAAGGGCCAGCAGTTGTTCCTCACTATTCTTAGAGAGCCATCAGCTGGCTATGTTTTATTGTTCACATTAATAAAGAGTGGGTCTCCTATACTGTTATTGCATATGCAGTGAGTGGCACGGCTGCCCAAAATTTGGATGCACCTCAATACCACTTTGAAAATTTGGTTGCAACCCAATACCACTATGAAAATTTGGATGCACACCAATACCCCTTTGAAGAGACTTAGAGGAGGGCCTCCTGAAAACAATGTTCCCATTATTGGGAAGTAGGTCTCCCATTGTGTTTGCCTATGCTGTGAATGCAAGGGTTGCCAAAAATTTGGAGGCACTCCAATGCCCCTTGGAAGAGACGTGGAGGTCAGAGGGCCTCCTGAAAACAATGTTCCCATTATTAGGAAGTGGGTCTCCCATTGTGTTTGCCTATGAAGTGAATGCAAGGGCTGCCAAAAATTGGGAGGCACTCCAATGCCCCTTGGAAGAGACGTGTAGGAGGGCCTCATAAAAAATGTTCCCATTAGAAAGGAGTGGGTCTCCTATACTTGTAATGCCCATGCACTAAGTGTATGGGCTGACAAACATTTACCCCTGGGGGTATACATGAACAAACTTTATAAAAAAAAATTCTTACTGGCATCATAAACACCCTTTAAAAAAATTATGTGGGTGTTGCATCACGGAACACGGTCACTCTGTTGATATGGTGGATGAGGATGAGGAGAAGGAGGAGGACAAGAGCAAATAGCCAAACTCAGGAAGCGTATACCCATGTGTGGGTGTTAAGAGGTGCATGGGAATACACCTCCCAAAAAAAAACACTGGATTTGAGTTTATGTTACGCTGCTATCATTTGGTGGTGTTGAGAAGTCTGGCCCAATCCAGCCCTTGTTCATTTTTATAAGAGCCAGCCTGTCAGCATTTTCAGTTGACAGGCGGATGCGCTTATCAGTTATAATTCAACCAGCGGCACTAAAAACCCGCTCTGATAAAATGCTAGTGGCAGGGCAGGCCAGGACCTCCAAAGCGTAGAGAGACAGTTCATTCCACGTATCCAGCTTGGATACCCAATAATTATAAGGCACAGAGGAATTACGAAGGATGTTGGTACAGTCGGCAAGGTACTCCCTCAGCATCTTCCCAAACTTTGCACTCCTTGTGAGAGTAACCCGTGCCTCAAGGCCTGTGCGATGGGAGGGGCTGAGAAAATTCTTCCAGAACTTTGAAAGTGTTCCCCTGCCTCTGCTGGATTGCATTTGTGTCTCTCTCGCCTGTACTCCTTGGCTGTCCAATGAACTGTGACCTCTGCCGCCAGTGTTTTCAGATGGGAATTTTTTTAATAGTTCTGCAACAAGGGCCTTTTGGTATTGCCCCATTTTTTTAGACATGTCCATCTCAGGAATAAAAGATATACAGTTCTCCTTGTAGCGTCGGTCTAGAAGTGTCACCAACCAGTAATGACAGTCACCCAAAATTTTGAGAACGTGAGGGTTATGGGAAAGGCAGCGCAACATAAACTCAGCCATGCGTGCCAGACTGCTAACAGGCAAGACTTCCGTGTCCTCACCAAGAGGACGACTGACCATACTCTCCTCCACCTCTCTGTCCTCAGGCCATCCATGCTGAACAGACGGTATGACAGTTATGCAGGTATTACCATCTATAGCGCATGAAACTAGCTCTTGTTCTTACTCCTCCTCCTCTTCCTCATTGTCACCCAATCCACGTTGGGATGAGATGAGATTGGGCTGCGTGTAATCACCCTGTATGGTTCCTTGCTCCATCTCATGGTGCTCCACCTGCAATGCATCTTCTTTGATTGTGAGCAGAGAGCATTTAAGAAGACAGAGAAGTGGGATGGTGATGCTAATTATGGCTACATCGCCGCTCACCATCTTGGTAGAGTCGTCAAAGTTTTTGAGGATGGTACATATCTCTGAAATCCATGTCCACTCCTTAGGTCTTATGTGTGAAGTCTGAACTGAATACCAATGGCCTTGTTGATGCTGGTACTCAACAACTGCCCTGTTCTGCTCACAAATCCTTCCAAAAATCTGCAGTGTAGAGATCCAATGCTTGGGGACATCACACACCAGTCTGTGAGCCGGAAGCTGGAAACGCTACTGAAACACGGCAAGGCGGCGCAAGCTGTAGGTGACTTTCTAAAATGGGCACACAGGCGGCGTACTTTAACAAGCAGATACGGCAGCTCTGAGAAACTGCTGAATCATGAGGTTAAGCACATGGGTCAGGCATGGTTCATGTGTGAGCTTGCCTCGCCTCAGAGCCACCACCAGGTTCCGGCCATTGTCACACATGACCATGTCTGGCTGTAGGTTCAGCAGTGTGAGCCGCAGATCTGCCAGCTCTTTCAGAGCTGTCCACAACTTTTCAGCATTGTGCGGTTTGTCACCTAAGCATTTTAGCTTCAGAACAGCCTGTTGCCGCTTGCCCGAGGCAGTGCTGCAGTGCCTCCAGCTTGTGACTGATGCGGTCAATTTGGAGATGAAGGCTGAAGAGGAAGAGGAGGCTGAGGAGGATGAGGTGCAGGAGCTGTAGACTGTGGGATCAACCCTGATTGACCTAGGGCCCACAATCCTTGGCGTCTGGACGATGTGTTCCGTCCCAAGGTCTGACTGGGTCCCGGATTCCACTATGTTAACCCAGTGTGCAGTCAGCGAGATGTACCGTCCCTGCCCACAAAATGAAAAAGTGGAAAAAAAAAACACTTTTTTATTTTTACAGATTAATTTGTGAAGCACCTGGGGGTTCCAAGTGCTCACTATGCATCTAGATAGGTGCCTTGGGGGGTCTAGTTTCCAAAATGGGGTCACTTGTTGGGGAGCTCCAATGTTTAGGTACACAGGGGCTCTCCAAACGCAACATGGTGTCCGCTAACAATTTGAGCCGATTTTCCATTCAATTTGTTAGCGGACACCATGTCGCGTTTGGAGAGCCCCTGATGTGCCTAAACAGTGGAAACCCCCCACAAGTGACCCCATTTTGGAAACTAGACCCCTCAAGGATTTTATCAAGGGGTATAGTGAACATTTTGAACCCAGAGGTACAACACAGCATTTGATAACATTAGGCCATCATATTGAATAAGTTGTCATTAGTCTTGGAAACTAGACCCCCCAAGGCATCTATCTAGATGCATAGTGAGCACTTTGAACCTCCAGGTGCTTCACAAATTAATCCGTAAAAATAAAAAAAGTGTTTTTTTTTCCACTTTTTCATTTTTATGAATCAATTTGTGAAGCACCTGGGGGTTCCAAGTGCTCACTATGCATCTATATAGGTGCCTTGGGGGGTCTAGTTTCCAAAATGGGGTCACTTGTGGGGGAGCTCTAATGTTTAGGCACACAGGGGCTCTCCAAACGCGACATGGTTCCAATTTGTTAGCGGACACCATGTCGCGTTTGGAAAGCCCCTGTGTGCCTAAACATTGGAGCTCGCCCACAAGTGACCCCATTTTGGAAACTAGACCCCCCAAGGCATCTATCTAGATGCATAGTGAGCACTTTGAACCCCCAGGTGCTTCACAAATTAATCTGTAAAAATGAAAAAGTTTTTTTTTCCACTTTTTCATTTTTACAAATCAATTTGTGAAGCACCTGGGGGTTCCAAGTGCTCACTATGCATCTAGATAGGTGCCTTGGGGGGTCTAGTTTCCAAAATGGGGTCACTTGTTGGGGAGCTCCAATGTTTAGGTACACAGGGGCTCTCCAAATGCAACATGGTGTCCGCTAACAATTTGAGCCGATTTTCCATTCAATTTGTTAGCGGACACCATGTCGCGTTTGGAGAGCCCCTGATGTGCCTAAACAGTGGAAACCCCCCACAAGTGACCCCATTTTGGAAACTAGACCCCTCAAGGATTTTATCAAGGGGTATAGTAAACATTTTGAACCCAGAGGTACGACACAGCATTTGATAACATTAGGCCATCATATTGAATAAGTTGTCATTAGTCTTGGAAACTAGACCCCCCAAGGCATCTATCTAGATGCATAGTGAGCACTTTGAACCTCCAGGTGCTTCACAAATTAATCCGTAAAAATAAAAAAGTGTTTTTTTTTCCACATTTTCATTTTTATGAATCAATTTGTGAAGCACCTGGGGGTTCCAAGTGCTCACTATGCATCTAGATAGGTGCCTTTGGGGGTCTAGTTTCCAAAATGGGGTCACTTGTGGGGGAGCTCTAATGTTTAGGCACACAGGGGCTCTCCAAACGCGACATGGTTCCAATTTGTTAGCGGACACCATGTGGCGTTTGGAAAGCCCCTGTGTGCCTAAACATTGGAGCTTGCCCACAGGTGACCCCATTTTGGAAACTAGACCCCTCAAGGATTTTATCAAGGGGTATAGTGAACATTTTGAACCCAGAGGAGGTACGACACAGCATTTGATAACTTATTCAATATGATGACCTAATGTTGTCATTAGTCTTGAGCGCAAGTGCTCGCTACTTGAGTTTGCATCGGGTACTCAGGTATGCACCATGTACTGCGTGTGCTCGAGTGACATGCTCGAGTCCCTGCCCCGCATGTTTCACGGTTATTAGATACCCCCAAAAAAAACATGCGGGGATCGCTCGTGCATGGCAGGCAATCCCTGCAAAGTTTTTTTGGCCGTGAAGCATATGGGGCGGAGACTCGAGCATGTCACTCAAATACCCACGATACTCAATGCATACCCAAGCACGCGATGCAAACTCAAGTAGTGAGCAATTGCGCTCAACACTAGTCGCCATATCGTCATCTTTTTTTCTTACTTTTGAAAAAAATCCCAACCCCATCACAACCCTAACCCCAACCCTAACCCCAACCCCAGCCCTAACTCTAGCCCAACCCTAACCCTAGCACAACCCTAACCCGAGAGTTAATTTTTTATGCCATTCCTCGTGCGGTATAAGTGATTAGACGTCTTTATTCTTCGGGTCGGTGCAACTACAGCGATGCCAGAATCATATGGGGTTTTTATGATTGACAGCTGTCACTCACTAAAAGATGCATGTTTTGTAAAATCTAGTTTTTGCATCGCCATATTTTGAGAGCTATAATTTTTCCAGATTTTGGCAGACAGAGTCATGTGACAGCTTGTTTTTTGCGGGATGAGTTGACGTTTTTATTGGTGCCATTTTCAGGCATGTGACATTTTTTGATCGCTTTCCATTCAGATTTTTGGGAGTCAGAATAAACAAAAACCAACAAATCAGGAATTGTTTTTTTTTGTTTTTTTTTTATTCTGTTCCGCGTGTGGTAAAATTGATAAGGCAGCTTTATTCTTTGGGTCAGTACATTTACAGCGGTACCACATTTATATCATATTTCTATGTTTTGCACTTTTACATAATAAAAGCAATTTTATATAAAAAATTATTGTTTAGCATCGCTTTATTCTGAGAGCTATAACTTTTTTATTTTTCGGCTGAAGGAGCTGTATGGTGGCTTGTTTTTTGCAGGACGAGATGACGTTTTCAGCGGTACCATTTTTATTTATATTTGTCTTTTTGATCGAGTGTTATTCCATTTTTTGTTTGGCGGTATGGTGATAAAGCATTGCTTTTTGCTTCATTTTTTATTTATTTTTTTACCGTGTTCACTGAAGGGGTTAACTAGTGGGACAGTTTTATAGGTTCCGGATGTGGCAATACCAAATATGTGTACTTTTATTGTTTTTTACGTTTTTTTTTCATAATATTTATTGATGGGTACATTATATTTTTATTTTTGGTGGATTATTTTTTTATTTTTTTTTTTATATTTTTACAATTTTTTTTTTTTTTTTTCACTTTACGACAGTTTTTTTACTTTTTTACTTTGTCGCACTATGGGACTTTCACTTTTTTTCTCTGATCGCCTGCGTGGCACAGGAATGGAGCACCATCCCTGTGCCATGCAGGCTGTCAGTGCTGGACAGGGAGAAGATAGTTTGGAAATGCACTGCGCATGTCCAAAAAATCTTCCTGCTGTCTGGTGACCCGGATGTTGTTATGACGACATCGGGTCGTCATGGCAACATCCAGGAAGCCGCGGCAGACAGCGCTGGAGGCCGGAAGAAGAGGTGAGTACACCGATCACCTCCCCTTAGCCACCGCAATGCTGCGATCGACTTCGATCTCAGCATTGCGGGGATTAATGTGCCGGGAGCGGTGCGGGACCGCTCCCTGCACATAGTACCGGGTGTCAGCTGTGACAATCCGCTGACACCCGGCGGCAATCGCGCCCGCACAGCCTGTGTGCGGGCGAAATCGCCAGGGCGTATTAATACGTATATAGTCCATAAGTCCCAGGGCACAGATACATACTAATACGCCCTATGTCGTAAAGGGGTTAAATACCTGGTCTGTAGGTAACTATTTTGAACAGCAAACCGGTGTCAAAAACTTTGCTGACACACTGAAAAAAAATTAGAATGTAGGCCAGAAATGGCTGAATTTTCAGAAAACGTATATGTGATCCGTGTGACGGACAAACCACAGTTTTAAATAACTGGCCTGTAGGTAACTATTTTGAACAGAAAACCGGTGTCAAAAACTTTGCTGACACACTGAAAAAAAATTCGGATAGAGGCCAAAAATGGCAGTATTTTCAGCGCAATTATATGTGATCCATGTTACGGACAAACCACAGTTTTAAATAGCAGTATTTTTAGCACTGTAATAGGAAAAGGACCTGGTTGTATTCTGCAGTGCCAACAAGCTAATGGAGCAGAAAACGTTCTCTGGATTGCTTTTTAAGCAAATATTGAGGATTACGATCCCAAAAAAAAATTATTCCTGGCCCCTGAAACCTGGGCCTTTGCCTAGAAATGTCTAACAGCAGCAGAAGGCAGAACTGGAATGGAGCCTCTTGTATCATAGATGGGTGAGTCTGCAGAGCTGTTCATACATTCTATTCCGGGGCATCAGAGGTCTGATCCAAAGATTCACAGACTCAAAAGGAGGAAATCATGTGCAGCTATTCCCAAAGTTTTTTTCAGTATGATCTGAGGCCAGACGAAGTAGGGTCCGAGCAGAATACAAACCCTTGTCACCAGACGTTAGCCCCTAGGGGTGGAGGTGATCCTGATGAGACTCAGATACTTAAGGCGCACGTGGACTGTACTGTGCTTTCAGGGCAGGAAGAGGAGGAGGGTAACTAAGGGTGAGGAGTGGGAGAACAGAGAGGATGACAATGAGGTTGTAGATCCCACTTGGTGTGAACCCTGAGGCAAGCAGCTGAGTAGCTCAGCAGAGGAGGTGGAATAGGAGGAAGACGAGGAGGTTACATTGTGTCTTCCCACACAGACACGGAGTTATGCAACCGTGACAAGCACTGCATCCTCAGCCCCTACTCTGGCTGTGGCCAGCAGCGTTCGCGGGTCTGCAGTTCACAGGGGTGGCAAGGGTTGTCTAGCCTGGGTCTTTTTTGACACTGCAAAAATGATGCAAGTCACATTATCTGCCAATTTTGTTAAAAACAACACAGTAGAGTAAAAAAAAATGCAATAATTTGAATACTACATGCATGAACTGGCACATGCGCGATCAACATGCGTCGTCAACTACTGGGCCTCATCAATCACCGGCCGCCCCATCAACCGCATCTTCTGCTTCTTCCTCCGCCATCACGGTGGCAAGTGTTCTCACACAGGTCTTCGCCTGCAGAACCATTACTTGTTTACCCGCTACAGTCAGGGTGAGTGAAAGGCCATCAGCTGTTATGGAAGCGGACATGCCTGCTGTTTTTGACTGATCTCAGACACAAAGCACACCCCATCTTTCTCAATCCACCGTAACATCTCCGCCTCTGCACCTCTCTCACAGGCCAGCAGCTTGTCGTGTTCTCCCTACTCCACCCTCTCTCAGCACAGCAGCCAGCCCTCAATCCCACAGTTGTGGTCACGTAAAAGATTGTTTCCTCTTCCAAATGTCATAGCAAAGAGCTTGAACTTCACAATCTCCAATATGTTGGCCACAGAAATGCTGTCTTCTGTCTGGTAGATACTGACGGTTTCCGAAAGCTGATGTCCGTCTCAGTCCCTCAGTACCAGTTGCCCAGTCACAATTACTTCTCTAAGAAAGATGTCCCTGTTCTACACCAGCATGTTGCAGACAACATCACTCTTTACTTGAAAAAAATAAAGGTCTAACAGGGTGCATTTCACCACAGATACCTGGATGAGAGAAGCATGGCCAGGGATGTTACATCTCGCTGACTGGGCACTGGGTGACTCTGGTGGCTGTGGGGGCAGGCAGGGAATGGGCTGCTCCACAGGTCCTGGAATACCCAAGGCTTGCAGGGCGCTTGGGGATGGAGAACTAAACCACTACACACAAGGGGATGGAGAACTAAACCACTAGACACCACGTCTTGTAATTCCCAAGGCTTGCAGGACAAACCTCTGTATCTAATACTTCCTCCATGGCTTCAGCCTCCTTCACCTCCTCTAGGGCCTTCACCTGCTCCCTCAACCTTTGCCTTAATGAAACACATGTTCCAACAGTGCAGAGAGAATCCCCACCACCTCTGTACTGTGCAATCAGGCGGTGTTTAAATTAATATGCCTTGGAGATCACAGTCATACAGATCAAGAGTTGTGGACAGCTATCCATGCCGAGTTTGAGCAATGGCAGTATCTACTGAACTTGGAGCCAGGGAAGGCCGTGTGCAATAATGATGCAAACCTGGTGGCGGCCCTACGCCGGGGCAACCTCACACATGTGAATTGCATGGCTCATATCCTCAAACTGATGGCACAGCAATTTCTTCGCCACTATCCTGGCCTGGATGCTCTGCTGCTGAAACCACAGTCACTGTGTGCTCATTTCCGCCAGCAATAAGGAGAGAAAAGCTTGCACAGCATATAATGGGGTGCATAATGTAATACAGATTATTCTTATTATCTTTTTGTATTTTTGTATATTATCACCATGCGGATTTTCTGTCCAGCTTCTCCTGTTTTTACATGCTTTTAATTGTTTTTACTTTTTGATGAAGTATTTCTGCATAAATTCAATAAAGTTCTCTTTACAAATTATTGTAGCATCGGCGTCTCTGCCTCCTGCCCAGCAGAGACGCCGATCCACTCACATCCGCGGCCCCGGTATAGCGTCCCCCGCTCCTCCCTCTGGCTTCATCGCAGCATCTGCCCGGGGAGATCACCGCACGGAGATCACCGGGCACTGTACTTAGGGCGCGCTCCCTCCCTGTTAAAGGGGCCGTGCGCGCCATCCTAAAAAGTCCCCGGCCAATGGCCGGAGGACTGCCCCTGTTTAGTGCACCTCCTCCAAAATGGAGGTGCCTGTGCAAAGTTGTTGTTTGTGTTCCAAACGCTCTCTCCAGCCCTCAAGTCCCAGCGTTGCCTGTCTGCCTGTCTTTCAGCCGTGCCCACCAGCCTATCAGTCATGCCCGCCAGCCTGTCTATCAGCCGTGTCCACCTGTCAGTCTGCCAGCCAAGCCTGCCTGTCGACCTGCATTGCCTACCAGCCGTGCTCATCTGTCGTGCCTGTCGGCTTCAGCCATCAGTCCCGTGGGAGTCGCCTGCTCTCACATGAGGTCAGTCCCAGAGTGGCACCTGGTCCACCTTCTCGGTCCCTCCTTGGTTCACAGAGTCGATTAAGCCACCATGTAGCCAGGGTCGGTCCAGGTAGGCACTTAGTTAAGCCCCTCTGGTCCCTCCTTGTGCCTCAGCACAGAGGTTCTACCACCCGGACCCGTAACAGTTTGCACAGGCCATGAAATCCAGTGGCTCCCAGTCTCCTTTGCTCTCAGACCTGTACCAAGAGGTCTCCCACCAAAAATCTCAACAGGATCAACAGTCCCATCTGCGGACTGTTAACTTCTGCCTGGATGCACTGTCCACCCTGGCTGTGTCCGCCTCTAACCCTGCTGCATCTGCTTTGGTGGCACCTCAACCCAGTGGCACTATGGCACTCGACTTAGGACCCCAGCTATCTGCTCCACCACGTTTTGGCGGTGATCCCACTCTATGTCGGGGCTTCATCAACCAGTGCACACTGCATTTTGAGCTCTTGCCTTATCAGTTCGCTTCTGACCGGGCTAAAGTGGCATCTATTATGTCTCATCTCACAGGAGAGGCGTTAGCATGGCTCAACCCCCTATGGGAGAGTGGGGATTCCCTGATGACGAATCTTCAGGCTTTTCTTGTGGCCTTCCGCAGGGTTTTTGATGAACTCGGTAGTACATCCTCGTCTGCCTCCTCTCTTCTTCACCTACGCCAAGAGAGTCTCACTGTGGGCCAGTATACGGTGCGGTTCCGGACCCTTGTGTCTGAACTGGCCTGGAATAACGAGGCCCTGGTGTCTGCCTTTTGGGAGGGCGTTTCTGGACGGATCAAGGATGAACTAACTCCTCTCTGGACGACCTGGTGTCTTTGGCCACACAGATCGGCATCCTTTTCCCAGAACATTCTAAGGAGGTGACCGGTGAGAAGAAATCTCTGCGTCTTGCACCAACCTTTCAAAGGCCAGTCTCCCTACAGGCCGCTACCTAGGCATCCTCCCTTGAAGCTATGCAGGTAGACCAGGTTAAGATGGGCAAGTCTCACCAGGAGGTGCGCCACACTGAGGGCAGATGTTTTTACTGTGGCAGCCCGGAACATCTAATCCGCTCTTGTCTGGAGAGACGGGAAACTCCAGTTCCTAGGATCGCTTGGAGAGGTCGTCCTGGGCAAAAATTATTCCTCTCCATCCCTGACTCTTTCGGTGTGGGAAGATACACTTCTTTTTGACCGCCTATCTGGATTCCAGGGAAACTCATCCAACAGGCTATTGTGGAGCAGTATCAGATCCCTATTCAACATCTTTTGGATCTGTTAGCAGTTTCCTCCGTGGATGGGAAGATTATTTCAGAGTCCATCTTGTTCGTCACCGAGCCTGTAGCTCTTCAGGTGGGAATGCTACACTCGGAGAAAATATCCTTCTGCGTGCTGTCTGGCCTCTCTCATCCTTTGCTGCTAGGGCTGCCTTGGCTACAGAGACATGAGCCAGTCTTGAATTGGAGCTCGGGTGAGGTGCTCCACTGGGGTCAGGAATGTCATAAGACCTGCTTGGTTCCTGTCTGTCCTGCTTGACCTCTGTCCACTCCAGCTAACCTACCTGGCTTGCCGGCACCTTACTGGTCATATGTGGATGTCTTTGACAAAAGGGAGGCTGAGACACTACCTCCTCATAGGCCGTATGATTGCTCCATCGACCTCATCCCTGGTGCTTCACCTCCTCGTGGTCGAATCTACCCCCTGTCGCTGGCTGAGACTCGTGCCATGTCTGAGTACATTGAAGAGAATCTTGCTAGGGGATTTATCCAGAAATCCACCTCTCCGGCTGGAGCAGGATTCTTCTTTGTCAAGAAGAAGAATGGCTATCTTTGCCCTTGTATCGACTATAGGGACCTAAATCAGATTACGATCAAAAATAAGTATCCCTTGCCTCTCATCTTGGAGTTGTTTGACTGCCTAAAAAGCGCAAAGATCTTCACTAAACTCGATCTTCATGGCGGGTACAATATGATTCGCCAGGGAGACGAGTGGAAGATGGCATTCAGCACTTGAGATGGCCACTACGAGAACCGCGTGATGCCCTTCAGTCTCTGCAATGCATCAGCTGTCTTCCAAGAGCTAGTGAACGACATTTTCTGAGATCTCCTATACTCAAGCATGGTAGTGTACCTGGACGATATCCTGGTGTTCTCCCCTGATTTGCCTTCACATCGGAGGGACTTCAACAGGTATTGCAGAGGCTCAGGAAGAATTGTCTGTATGGCAATTTCGAGAAATGCTTCTTTGAACAGACTTCTCTTCCATTTTTGGGATGCATAATCTCGGAGATCAGACTTAGGATGGATCCCGAAAAAGTGTCTGCCGTCCTAAAATGGCCCCGACCTGAGGGGCTGAAGGTTATTCAGGGGTTTCTGGGATTGGCTAACTATTACCGCCTCGTCATTCCTCATTCCTCTTCCTGGACTGCTCCCATGTCTGCCCTGACCCGCAAAGGGGCGAATCTCAAGGAATGGACTTCCAATGCGGAAAGTGCCTTTGTGTCCTTGTAGCAAGCTTTCTCGTCTGCTTCGGTGCTACACTGTCCAGACTGTAACAAACAGTTCTTCCTGGAGATTGATGCCTCTTCTTCTGGGGCCGGAGCAGTCTCACCCAGAAATCCTGGTCCGGGTGAATGGTGACCTGTGGCTTCTTTTCCAAGCTCTTCTCTTCTTCTGAGCGCAATTACTCCTTTTCTAGATTGGGAACTGCTTGTCATCAAATTAGCACTGGAAGAGTGGCACTTCTTTCTAGATGTGGCTCTGCATTCGGTGGTCATCTACACAGACCATAAGAATCTCACCAACTTGCAGTCTGCTCAAAGACTAAATCCTTGTCAGGCCAGATGGTCTCTGTTCTTTACTCATTTCAACTTCACTCTGCATTACCACCCCGCAGACAAGAATATTAAGGCTGACGCACTCTCCCGCTCATTCCTGTCTTTCGATCAAGAGGAGGAGCCTGTACACATCATTGACCCCTCCAGAATAATGACTGTTGCTCCATTTGACCTGTCTCTTCTTCCTCCTGGTAAAACCTTAGTGGCAGCTCCGGATAGGAGGAGGGTCTTAATCTGGGGTCATTCATCCAAACTGGCTGGACATGCCGGTCAGAGGAAGACTCTTCTGTTTATTTCCCGACATTATTGGTGGCCGACTCTGCTCAAGGATGTTGCGGATTTTGTCGCAGCTTGCTCTTCCTGTGCCCATAACAAGACACCTAGGCAACTTCAGACTGGTCAACTTCTTCCTCTACCCGTGGTTTCTGCTCCATGGCAACACATCGCTATGGATTTTGTCACGGATCTTGCTGTATCGCCGGTTGTACTGTCATATCGGTGACCGCTGACCGCTTCTCCAAGATGGCTCACTTCATTCCACTGCAAGATCTTCCCTCTGCGCCTGTGCTCGCTAAAGACTTCATCCATCACGTCTTCCGTCTCCACGGCCTACCTCTTCATATTGTCTTGAATAGAGAAGTTCAGTTTGCTTCACACTTCTGGAGAGTCAAGTGCAAGCTGCTGGATGTCACATTGGATTTCTCTTCGGCCTATCATCCTCAGTCCAATGGCCAGGTGGAACGCGTTAATCAGATCCTCACTAGTTTCCTTCGGCACTTTGTCAACGCTCTCCGTAGAGACTGGGTAAAACTTCTGCCTTGGGCCGAATGTTCTTACAACAACCATGTGAGTGAGTCCTCTGCCAAGTCTCCGTTCTTTGTGGTGTATGGTCAGCATCGTAATATTCTGTTTCCTGTTTCTACTTCTGTGGACAATCGTCCTGCGGAGTCTCTCATCAGAGACTTTTCGGTGATTTGGGAGGACACTAAATTTGCGCTGCTGCAGTCCTCGGAGCGGATGAAGGAGCATGCTGATAAGAGATGTCTGGATCCACCTCTATTTCGTCCGGTAGACAAGGTCTGGCTTTCCTCCAAATATGTCTGTCTCAAGATCCCATCATACAAGTTATGTTCACGGTTCATCGGTCCTTTCAAGATTCTGAGCCAAATAAATCCAGTGGCGTGCAAGTTGAAACTCCCTGCCTCGTTACAGATCCCCAATTCCTTTCATGTGTCTCTCCTCAAACCTGTCGTCTAGTGATGAGCGAGCATACTCGCAAGTACTCGGTACTCGCCTGAGCATCTCCGTACTCGAGATGCTCGGAGCTCACCAATAGAGATGAGCGGTGTTCGAATCGAACTGTTCGCCAATCTCAAATTCGAGCTGTTTTGGGTGGTGTTCGAGCCGTTCGACGAACCCGAACGATTTGAAAAAAATCCGGCTGTTCGAGGTTATGTTCGATAACTGTTTGTGCACCAAAATCGTAACTGGATTTTTTCACAGTAATGCTGATAATCAATGTTAATACACAGTTTGAGTGTACAGCAGGGCGGGGGGAGGGGCATGGGATGGATCTCAGCAGAAGTAATGAAGATCTCCATTTTTTTTTCTCTCTCCCGCATTTACAGTGGGGAGGTGCAGTCTGTCAGCCTATCAGCATCGCACACACGGAGCAAAGTGCTTTTCTCACACAAGCAAGGGCTTGTCTCATTGGCTGTGTATGTCACATGTCCTTGCCCTATAAGACCCAGCCATTTTCCCCGTCGCCACCATTTTCTCACTGCTACAGTTGAGTGTTAGACAGCACCGCTGCTGCTGTGTGCGCGCTATACAGTATAACTGTGTGAATTGCAAGCAAATTATATCTGAAATAGAAAGATAGCTTGGGAGTAGTGACTAGTTGTAATTGCAGCCCTTTTGAGGGCTAGGTTACATCAGTTCCTATCACTTTTTGCTAGGCAGGTCTGTTTTAGTGCTGTGCAAGTGTTTTTCACAGCATTTGGATAAATCTAGCTAAGCAAATCCTTGTGGGCCTCTTGCAGTGTGTGTTAGTCAGTGAAGTAGCCTATCTGTGTTGCAAGCTACACCACCTGTGTATGTAATACAAATTTTTACTGCACCTAGCCAAGTAAAACCTTTTGGCCATATTAGCAGTGTGTGTTAGTCAGTGGAGTAGCCTATTTGTGTTGCAAGCTACACCACCTGTGTATGTAATACAAATTTTTTACTGCACCTAGCCAAGTAAATCCTTTTGGGCATATTAGCAGTGTGTGTTAGTCAGTGGAGTAGCCTATCTGTGTTGCAAGCTACATCACCTCTGTATGTAATACAATTTTTTACTGCACCTAGCCAAGTAAAACCTTTTGGGCATATTAGCAGTGTGTGGTACTCATTCTATTAGTCCATCTATACTAAGCTCCACCAGCTTTCAAATTACTAATAATTTTTAGCTGCATCTTGCCTGTAAAATAATTTTGGGCATAGTAGCAGTGTGTGGTACTCATTCTATTAGGCCATCTATACTAAGCTCCACCAGCTTTCAAATTACTAATAATTTTTAGCTGCATCTTGCCTGGAAAATAATTTTGGGCCTGTAGCAGTGTGTGCTACTCATTCTATTAGGCCATCTATACTAAGCTCCACCAACTTTCAAATTACTAATATTTTTAGTTGTACATGTTAAACAGAAGTCGGAGTCAGGTGGTGGGACAAGAGGAGGTGGAGGAAGTAGAGGAGGAGGAGTTGTATGCGGAAGGGCTAACATCTGCAAGGTCCAGACGGTTGGCAGTACCAAGGCAGCAGGCATGGGAGGGTGGGAGAGAGGGATTAACCAGGGCGCATGGTAGCAGCCAAACTAGTGAGGAAGGTGCAGGAGCCCAGGAAGTAGTGGAGGACGAACTGGCGATGGGCATGGAAGACTCATCAGATGAGGGAGACCTTGATCACATTTCTGTTGTGCGAGGTTGGGAGGAGAGGGCAGAGGAAGGAAGCATGATTCTTACCTCGCCACCAACATAACAGGGACTTGGTGCTCCTGGATGCGCAAGACACATGAGTGCCTTCTTGCTGCAGTACCTGCAACATGACCCTCAAATTGTCAGAATTCAAAATAATCCTGACTACTGGGTTGCCACACTCTTTGATCCCCGGTACAAAAGTAAATTTGCCGAAATAATTCCTGCCATAGAAAGGGATTCACGCATGCAGGAGTATCAGCAGAGACTGTTGCAGAATCTTACATGGGCTTTTCCACAAAACACCAGTGGTGCACGTAGTGAATATCACAGTTCTAACTTGCCAACCGTGGGACTGTCGAGTCTTCAGCACTCAAACCGTAGCAGAAACACAATATCTGCTGCTAACAGCAACTTTACGGAATCCTTTCACCACTTTTTTAGCCCATCCTTTGCAAGGCCAGAGGAGACAAGAAGTCTGACACATAGTCAACGCCTAGAGACGATGGTACAGGAGTATCTCCAAGCGAACATCGAAGCCATGACTGTGTCACTGGACCCTTGCTCTTTTTGGGCTTCCAATCTGGATAAATGGCCGGAGCTTGCCACTCATGCCTTGGAGATCTTGTCATGCCCCGCAGCCAGCATTCTCTCTGAATGTGTGTTCAGCGCTGCTGGTGGTGTGCTGACAGATAAGCCCACGCGGCTGTACACAGACAATGTAGACAGACTCGCGTTCATAAAGATGAACAAATCATGGATTCGCAAGGACTTTTCTACCCCTGTGTCATCCTGGGGAGACTAAAAGCTTGAGGATTTGTTAAAATCACCTCACCAACTGTTTTAAGCAACTCTGGGGCAATTGATGCCACTTAAGTGGTGTCTGTGCCAAAAATTTTTGGAAAAAATGGAGACTCTTTTTGGAGTCCCCTTGCTATGTTTTACGTGACGTTGGCATCGTCAATTAGAGGTGGGTTGGGTCTCCCCCCCCCCTTTTAACCGTAAGAAACTACATACACTATGGCTTGGGGTAACACAGATTGTTGAGTCTGAAGAGTTTTTTACTCAGAGGTCTGCTCCGAAGCTTCAGTGTCTGATAGTCAGCGTAGTAACCCAGCTGCGAAGCAAGCTGCACCGCCTGTGTATCTAATAATGATTTTTAACTGCATCTAGCCTAGGCAGACTGTGGTGACCCCCAACCAAACCCAGACGCTCAGCCCCCTACCGCCCCCCTTTCATTGACAATACAATCATGTAACTCTTACAACTGGATGGGTGAGGATCGGTCACAGCTTTATTAACTGTTTAAACTCATTACATTAGAAAGGCATTTTATTTCTAAAATAATTCAGCTTGTTGCAGCAAGCCCTGTGTCTCCAGTCTCCACAACGGCAAGTTGGCCAACAAGTGTAACTCTCCAACATGTCCTTTCTATTTCCCGGCCACGGAGGATCCTGCATACTTGTATGCAGGACTCTTACCCCCATCCATCACTCTTAACGCTTGTTCCACTCCGTCCTGGAGTCCTGACAGGAATATGTCCAGTCCAATATCCTTTAAGTGAACACAGTTGGGCCGTATGAGGCCAGCTTTATCTCCTTCCACATGTCCGCCTCTGTCTCTTATAAATTTTGCCATCCAAATATTTATTAGCCGCCTTGTCCGTTCGATGGCCGTGATGACTCCGGCACCTTGCCATACTGCTATCGGCACAATCTCTGACTATTTTTGTGAAAAATTCTCTGAAGCGCTCAGTGTCTAGTTTCTTTATTGCCATTAGTTATGCGCTCTTGTGATAACCTAGGTCGTTTCCCCCGGCCTGTGTAACTAAGATGACCGGACCTCTTGCCTCTCTCCCTACCTTGATTACCTCCATTAGTACCTGTGGCCATTGCAGGCCTCTAATACCTCTCCAGTTCAAATGTGTTATGAAACTCAAATTTCCTCCCGCCTGGGCAGACTTTCACCCTTTTTTCTGCACAATATATATACGAGTGGCCTATCACCCACACTGTTGGCTTAGCGTCACTTGTAACTGAAACAAACCACGTTAGGATAACAAGTCCGGTCTTATGTATCTCGCCAAACACATGGATCGCCATCTCCCTATCCTCTGAACTTCCGTTTGTGACAGTTCTGACCTTGCTGCTTCCGTGGCCACGGCAATGCGGAATGAGTGTGTCCCATAATCTTTGGGGTGGTTCCCTGCCGATGTTATGCATTTATTAAATATAGCTTGGAACTGGTATCTTGATAATGGCATTCCATCAATGTGTGATAGGAAGAAATGACTTTGTGATCTGATGGTTATATATGTTTTTACTATTGTTACCCGACTCAGCGTACCATTTGTGGGTTTTAGAAGTACCCAAGTGCCCCTGCCCGCTGGAACCATTTTTGATTTGCATATGCGTAGACGTATTGCATTATTTTCTATGACTACGTCCTGGTGTAATAAGCCTCCACTGGTGGTAATTTTGGATTGAGGGACTACTTCGCTTATGCTCAGCGCCCCAAAGAAGGCGATCGCAACTACAGTAGACAGTAGTGTTGCTTCGAATTGTGAGTATCATGTTAATGGTGTTAGGGATATGATGTGAGAAATCAGTTTTAGTGACACGGGACGGGATGTCTACACTCCTGACTTGGCTGACCCCTTTTCCACACTTTTATGGATTGTCTGATGATGAATCTCTTTGTCACATGTCCCAAATTCAGTAGTTGGAAGTGAAATGCTACTCCGGTCAGCCACCGCTGCGCTGACGCCCCTGATATGCCCCTCATCATTAGCTGGTGGAGAAATTCTATGGTGACTTGTAATCTGGCTTGTTCACATTGGTCAACCAGTCTGCCTGCTACTAGTCGTGTCCACTGTTCCCATGCCTTACCGTATGCTTGCCACATCGACGGGGCAACTGACGCTCTGATTAATGGCATCAACTATTCTCCACTAGATCCCATAGGGAGGCTGGGCAACTGTTGCCCGATGGGTGGGCGTTGGGGAGGAGCTCTGTGAAAATCTGCCAATTGAATTGTGATAAAGCGTTAGCAGCAGCGTTAGACCCCTCAGCATCGTGGCTAGCGCGGACTCATACTTTGTGTTTTAGGCACAGGAATGCTAGCCGGCGTAGTAGGCCTAGCACTGGGAGAGACGATGATGCCATATTATTAATTAAGTGCGCTAGGCTGGTGTTTTTTGTTATGAAGAGTTTTTGTTAGCCAGGCGCGCGCCCCATATTTCTATTGCTACCACTATTGGAAACAGTTACAGGACTGTCTGTTTTTTTGTCAGCACTTGTTCTGCCCAATACGGAGGCCATAAGCTTGTGCACCATTGGTTATTTAGTATCGCTGCATTTCCGCTTGATTCTGCTGCCCCGGTGAATAATCTTAGTTGAATGTTGGACTGTTCTGCTGACATAAATAACGTGTGAACGTTGAATGATTATAAGAGGGTTTTCCACACCTCTAAGTCCGCCCGTAGCTGCCTGCTGATTCTGATTGTATGACTCGGTTTAGATGCCCCTTTTGTTGCGGGAGATAAATGAAGATAAAAAACCCTTCTGACTGGCATCACCCGGCTCGCAAACACGAGGAGACCTAGTAATATTTGCATCTGCTGTAGTGTTACTTTCCATACTATGCAAAAAACCTAGATCAGGTGTAATGTTTTGGTATTTTTTCCCATGGGAGGCGGAACAACCTTGCTGTGGTGTCGATTTCAATGCCTGAGAACGATTTTTTTTAGTTGTGGGGCCTATGTTTTTGGTTGGGCATAATGGGACTCCAAACCGACCGGAGATGTTTGTGAATTCGTTGAGTAAGGGGCAGCGAAAGTGGATGACCAATCGCCACATGGCAGAAAAAGAAAGGAAAAAATCAGCTCACCCACCTAGAAGATCAACAGCACGGAGCCAGGAGTGCTACCAGACGAACATGAGGAACCAGGAAGATCCAGCTGAACAAATCTTCTAAAATCCACTTTTTATTGGGTCATCCAAAAAATATTTTAAAAGTCCACCTTGGAGAAGAACAGCAAACGCGTTTCGAACTAAAGGTTCTTAATCATTGCATAGCAAAAAAACAGCAAGGAAGTGGTATTTATATGTCATGTCCTGCTATGCACCTGTTCAAGGCTGAGTTAATCAGAAATTTAAACACACATACCATGTTAAAATCGTATAGCGTAGAAACAATGCATATAAATGTAAATAATCCAAAAGAAAAAGAAAAGAAGAAAATAGGAACATATATATAATAATAATCTATAAATGATCCTTCATAATGATACATCAAATCATGTCTGATGTTTAAACCCGCTGGTACACGTGTATTTAAAGTATAAATCCACCAACTTTCTCTATTAAGGAGCTTTCTCCTATAATCATCCACCAAATCTCCACCAATGGCCATGGCCCACGGAGGGGCCACCACAGTCAGTGAATCCTTCCTTATTTAGTATGGAGTCTACTAATACTTTGGGCGTATTAGCCCAGCTGTGAAGCAAGCTGCACCGCCTGGGTATCTAATAATAATTTTTAACTGCATCTTGCCTAGGCAGACTGTGGGGACCCCCAACCAAACCCAGACGCTCTGCATCTAACCCAGCCAATTATTTGATATTATTGCTAGTAGCAGAGTCACATGGGCTCTAAACCTTGCATAGCCTGTGCATTTTTTCAGATCGATAAGGATGACCCAACTCGTGTTATCTGTAACATTTGTCACCAAAAGCTAAGTAGAAGCCAAAAAAATCCATAGTTTGAGTACTTCATGCATGAACCGTCACATGGATATGAAGCATAAGTTGCAGTGAGAAGCTCACTGTGCTACAATGCGGCCTAGCGGGCCGGTCCAACCACCATCTGCCCCACCTGTGTCATTCTGGGGAGACTAAAAGCTTGAGGATTTTGGAAAATCACCTCACCAACCATTTTAAGCAACTCTGGGACAATTGATGCCACTTAAGTGGTGTCTGTGCCACAATTTTGGGAAAAAAATGTCCCCTTGCTGTATTTTACATGATGTTGCCTTCGTCAATTCCAGGTGGGTCGGGTCACTCCCAGCCCCTTTTAACCGTAAGAAACTACATACACTATGGCTTGGGGTAACACAGATGGTTGAGTCTGAAGAGCTGTTTACTCATACTATAGCCTGGGAATCAGAGGTCTGCTCAAAAGCTTCAGTGTCTGCTAGTCAGCGGAGTAGCCACCGCCTGTAGATCTAATTACAATTTTTTTTTCCAAATTCAAGTTTTTTTTTATTTTTGTGTTGAAAAAGTACAAGAAAATACAATATACATAGTAAAAGGGGTAGTATAACTATAAATCTATGCATAACGACAGTACATTGGGGGGTACAGGGAGGGTTTTCCATCAATATCCAGATCAAGCATGTATTTTTCCATATGAAAGATAGAGAGAGAGGGAGCAGACCACTGCAGACCACCAATCAATAGAGTGCGATTATGAACATTGTTGTGCCGACATCACGGATAACTTTAGATGGGGGCTAGATGGTAGGCGTAAGGCTGTGTGCCCACGTAGCGTTTTACAAGCGTTTTTGATGCGGAATTTCCGCAGCGGAAACGCTTGTAAAATGCTTGGTAACCCGCACCCCATGATCCCCAATGGGTTTCCGCAACTTCTATGCACATGCTGCGGATTTTTCCGCAGCGTTTATGCCGCGTTCAAAAATCCGCAGCATGTCATTTAATTTTGCGTTTCCGCATGCAGAATTGCCTTTGTCCAATGCATAAAAAACGCAAGGCAATTCCGCATGTGGAAAACGCGTGATAAACGCGCGAAAAAAGCGCGATAAACGCGTGCGGAATTCCGCATGCGTTTTTCCGGGAGAGGACTTGCATTTATGCAGCAGAAATTTTCTGCTTCATAAATGCAACGTGGGCACATAGCCTAAGAGTTTTGCAAATTAATCCAATCCCTCCAAATCACACAGTATCTATCAACATCAGCCGGTGAGATGGCAATCAGATGCTCCATCCTATTAAGGAGGGAGATCTCCACAAACCATTCCTCCACAGTGGGTGGGTCTCTGCTTTTCCAGTGTCGTGGAATGACATTCTTAGCTGCCTGTATTAGGTAGCCTATTGATGACCTTTTATAACTACGTTTACTTATTGGTAACATTGATAAAAGGAGGGCTTCTGGCGTATTAGGGATAGTCAAACCAGTTATTTTCTCAATCATGGGAGCCACCTTTGCCCAAAATGCATTTATTATAGGGCATGCCCACCATATGTGTGACATTGTGCCTTCCCCCTCCCCACATCTCCAACATCTATCTGAGACCACTGGATACCATCTATGTAGGACTGCTGGTACCCGGTACCATCTAGAGATAATTTTGAAGGAGGTTTCCTGAGCTTTGGACCCTATTGAGGTTTTATGTGCTAGGAAGCAACATTTATCCCATTGTGAGTCAGAGAAGGACTTCCCCAGTTCCCTTTCCCATGCACCGCAGAATCCAGGCCTATTGTCAGTTACCTGGGCAATGAGGAGATTATACAGTAGGGAGATGGAGTGTGTAGTGGGTGACAATGATAGGCTCAATTTTTCAAAGTTTGTGACATCTCTATGAAGATGTGTGCGCTTCTTCACAGTTGAATAGAAGTGTTGTAACTGGCTATATTCAAAATTAGCCTTCGGGGAAGTGGCTCTTCCCTATAACAAGTCATTGAGGGGGAGCAGCGAAGTATTGGAGATGACATGAGAAAATAATATTGGATGGGATTTATTTGAACAGAGAAATCTATTTGCAGAAAGTCCTGGTGGGAAATCTGGATTATCTGAAATCGGGAGCAAGGGGACCGGGGGGTCGATTGAGGATAAGCTTTTTTTTGGGGATCTAAAAGCCAAAGCAGTGGCATAAGTACTATATGACATGAGGCCAAGAGAGGGGACAATTAAATGGGTGCACCATGGGAGAGTGGTAGGAGCTTTAGGACAAATGGATTGAGCTATTTTGACCCACAATTTCCCCTCCGAATGATGGAAGAAGTCCAGGATTCTAGTGTGTACTGCTGCCATGTAATACCTTCTACAATCCAGAAGGCTAAGGCCCCCCTTTTGTTTGTGTCTGATCAAAACGTCCCCCCGAATGCGTGGATGCCCACTTGTCCAGATAAATCTGCAAAAGCTACTGTGTAGTCTTTTCCAAAAATTTGAGGGAATTACCACGGTAATGGTTTGGAAGAGGTATAAGAGTTTAGGCAGGACGTTCATTTTTAGTATATTTATTCTGCCGAACCAGGAAAAATCCTTCACCGTCCAAGAAGTAAGATCTCTATGGCGTTGTTCAATAAAGGACCCAAAATTAAGATAACATAGGCGGGAGAGGTCTCTATTAGTGTTGATCGAGCACTAAAATGCTCGGGTGCTCGAAGCTCGGGCCGAGCTCGCCGTGATACTCGGGTGCTCGACCCGAGCAACGAGCCCAATGTTAGTCTATGGGAGACCCGAGCATTTTTGCGGTGGCACCCCCGGCAGTCTTTTAAAAGCCTAACAAGTGCCCAAAACGATAGTGACAGTGCTCAAATGACATGGGGACAGCATGGGGATCACCCCAGGAAGCATTTCTGACCCCCAGGTCACTGCTGTCAACAACGTGGTCAGAGGTATTAAGCCACTTTTACGGGCTCACAATAAAACGTTCAAAAACGAAACTGAAACTTTTTTCCTGTGAAATATGTTAAGGAATTTCTTTTCCAGGGTAAAGACTTGTGTATAAGGTAAAATAAATAACCAAAAACAAAAATACTCCTCCACACCTTGGGCTATGTTCACAAGCAGCATTTTTTATGCGTTTTTGCACTTTTGTATTGCTTTCAACTGTGACAAATGCATTCACCGGGAAATGTCATTTTAACATTTTACAACCTTATCTGGCCATGTGCTGTGTGACACATGCATAAAGTGCTGAAAAGACATGGGAACAGCATGGGGAAGACCCCTGGAAGCATCTCTGACACCCAGGTCACTGTCTAAAAGTGTGCCCATCATAAGTGATCCTTGCCGCATCAGAAGATGCAGACTTGCAACTATCCCAGTGCAAGTTCTAGTCCCAGGGCAGTGTTCAATTGTACCTCCCCCATTCCTTGCAATACAAGCGCAAGTATGCAGCCTGCCACCCACCCCCAGGCTGCAATACTATACTGCTTGCTTGCACTTGAAATTGGGCCTTTTAGGCATGTGGAGGCAGAATCTGGCCACCACGTCATGGCTGCGTTGGCGGCCTGGAATCCATACTCAGTCCCCAGCCGCCCGGTGGCCGGGTGTCCATGCTCGGTCCCCAGCCTCCCCGCCGCCGGGTGTCCACACACGGTTCCCAGCCGCCTGCTGGGGGCAGCCGGGTGTCCATAAACGGTCCCCAGCCGCCCCTATTTCTCCTTGGAACATCCCCCCACACACTTTTCATAGCCCGGCCTGCTTTAGGGCAGCATTGGACAAGCCCACCAGAGAACCAGACTCCTCCAGTGGGCCCTGGCTTCTCCATCAGGGGAGTTGAGAGTGCCAAGGTGAGGAGCATGATGATGATGACAGAAGTTAGCATCTGCTTTGTTTTCTTTTAATGCAAGTGTAAGTGTGCAGCCTGCCACCTACCCACCCGCAGACTGCAATGCCATACTGCTAGCTTGCACTTGAAATGGGGCCTTTTAGTTTGGAGGAGGCCAAAGCTGGCCACTACCTCATGGCTGCTTCGGCAGCGAGGTATCCATACTCAGTCCCCAGCCGCCCCTATTTGTCCTGGTGTGCCTTATACATAAGATTAAGCGCGTATACCAAAATATTACCTGTGCCCTCCCCAGTGCATTTAGTGGGAGGGAGAGCCTATTCCGCTGTAGTGTGTGCATGCCAAACCCCTGTTCATGGTACATGCGAAGATGCCTCCCACCCTGCACCTGTCGTTGCAGACTTGCAACTATCCCCGTTCAAGTCCTTGTCCCAGGGCAGTGTTCAATTGTACCTCTCCCATTCCTTGCAATGCAAGCGCAAGTATGCAGCCTGCCACCCACCCATCCCCATGCTGCAATACCATACTGCTTGCTTGCTTGCACTTTAAATTGGGCCTTTTAGTCATGTGGAGGCGGAATCTGGCCACCACGCCATGGCTGCATCGGCGGCCTGGTATCCATACTCAGTCCCCAGCCGCCCGGTGGCCGGATGTCCCCGCTTGCTCCACAGCCTCCAGGGGGCGGCCGGGTGTCCATACTCGGTCCCCAGCCACCCCTATTTGTCCCGGTAACCTTTCCCACACTTTTCTTAGCCTGGCCTGCTTTAGGGCTGCATTGGCCGAGCCCATCAGACAACCAGACTCCTCCGGTGGGCCCTGGCTTCTCCATCAGGGGAGTTGAGAGTGCCAAGGTGAGGCGCATGATGAAGATGATAGAAGTTAGCATCTGCTTTGTTTTGTTGGAATGCAAGCGCATGTATGTAGTAGCGAAAAGGCCTGAGGTGGTCAGCGTTTTGGCGCATATCCTACCTCCTCCGAGGATTGCTGGATGTTTTCCTGCTACTATCCAAGTTCTATGACTCCCATTAAAACATAGCTTCAGGTGATAAATGATGGATGAGGTAGTGGCAAAGGAGAAAGAGCAGGAGGAACAGGGACCATTCACATCAATATCAGGCCAGTCAACCAGATATGTCTTGTAGGATATGTTTCTGTAACAAAAGGAGTGGTTCGGTTGCACAGTTATAGGGCATACAGTGAGTGCAATGCCTACCAAAAATTTCGAGGCACTCCAATGCCCCTTGGAAATGACATGGAGGTCAGAGGGCCTTAACTAAACCTTTTTTCCATTTATAGCAACTGGATCTCCTGTGCACTGTTGGCCTAAGCAGTGAATGGAAGGCTTTCCAAAAATTATGAGGAACTGCAATGCACCTTACAAGAGCCATGCAGTACAGAATATTACAAACATAAGTCCCATTATTGGGGAGTGGGTCTCCCATAGGATTTGCTTATGCCTTCCAAGCAAAAGCTTCCAAAAATTAGGACGGAGCAACTAGCAATGCCCATTACAAGAGCCATGCAGTACAGCATATTACAAACATAAGTCCCATTATTGGGGAGTGGGTCTCCCATAGGATTTGCTTATGCCTTCCAAGCAAAAGCTTCCAAAAATTAGGACGGAGCAACTAGCAATGCTGGCACCTTGGTGGTATAGTGGTGGTGGAGGCTGAGGATAAGGAGAAGAACATAAAACAGCCGAAATGAGGAAGCGTATACCCATGTGTGGGTGTGAAGCGGTGCATGTGAATACACCTCCAGAAATAACACAGTGGATTTGACTTTATGTTACTCTGCTGTCATTTGGTGGTGATGAGAAGTCTGGCCCAATCCAGCCCTTGTTCATTTTGATAAGGGTCAGCTTGTCAGTTGACAGGCGAGTGCGCTTATCAGTTATAATTCCCCCAGTGGCACTAAAAACACGCTCCGATAACACGCTAGCGGCAGGGCAGGCCAGGACCTCCAAGGCGTACAGAGTGAGTTCATTCCAAGTGTCCAGCTTGGATACCCAATAATTAAAAGGCACAGAGGAATCACGGAGGACGCTGGTACGGTCGGCAAGGTACTCCCTCACCATCTTTTGAAACTTTCCACTCCTTGTGAGAGTACCCCGCGCCTCAGGGCCTGTAAGCTGGGCAGGTGTCAGAAATCTGTCCCAGAACGTTGACAGTGTTCCCCTGCCTCTGCTGGATTGGAGTTGCATCTCTCTCGCCTGTACGCCTTGGTTGGGCAACAAACTGTGACCTCTGCCGCTAGCGTGTTCAGATGGGAATTTTTTTAAGAGTTCTGCAGCAAGGGCCTTCTGGTACTACCCCATTTTTGTAGACCTCTCCACCTCAGGAATAAGAGAGTGAAAGTTCTCCTTGTAGCGGGGGTCTAAAAGTGTCACCAACCAATGATGACTGTCACCCAACATTTTGACAACGCGAGGGTCACGGTTAAGGCAGCATAACATAAAGTCAGCCATGCGTGTCAGACTGGTAACGGGCAAGATTTCCGTGTCCTCACCAAGATGACGACTGACCATGCTCTCCTCCTCCTCCTCCTCCCCCCTGTCCTCAGGCCACCCACGCTGAACCGACGGTATGACACTTGTACAGGTACTACCGTCTACAGCGCATGATAGCAGCTCCTGTTCTTCCTCCCCCTCCTCCTCCTCCTCTCCCTCATTGTCCCCCAATGCAGGTTGGGATGAGATGAGGCTGGGCTGTGTGTAATCGCCCACTACAGCTTCTTGATCCATCTCATCATACTCTGGCTGCAATGCCTCCTCTTTAATTCTCTGCAGAGAGCGTTGCAAAAGACAGACAAGTGGGATGCTGACACTAATGATGGGGTCATCGCCACTCACCATCTTGGTGGCCTCCTCAAAGTTTGTCAGGATGGTACATATGTCAGACATCCAGGTCCACTCCTGAGGTCTTATGTGTGGAGTCTGACCTGAATATCGACGGCCTTGTTGCTAGTGTTGAGCCACCCCCGTAGTGTTCGAGTTCGGTTCGGTTCGGTCCGTCGAACACCCGTGTGTTCGCCGAACTGTTCGTCGAACACCTTCGAACACCGTTAAAACCAATGGCAGGCAAACAAAAACACATAGAAACACATAGAAAACACCTTCAAAAGTGTCCAAAAATTGACAAACTGCTCAGAAGACATAACTAACACATGGAAAAGTGACAAGTACATATAGTCATGCGAAAATAAAAGAGGTGGAGGAGTAAAAGGAGGGGGAGACACAGATATAGGCATGTCATGCCCTTCTAAAATCCAAAAAGTGAGAAGCCGACACGGCCAGTCCGCTCCTGCCCGTGCCACCTCCGTGTCGCCGGGTTTGTGCCAGAGCCGCGGTGAACCCTGACGGCCAGCCCCCCTCTCCCAATACTGGTGCCTGTCCGCTGGTGGGTCGAGCGAGCCCCCCTGTGGTGGAGGCAGCTCTAAGCTTTTTAATTTAAATTGTCTCTCTAATTTGAATGAATACACTTTAAATCCATTTACAAGGATCTATTGGAGGGCAAGTCTCATGCCAGCAGCTGCGGTAATTCCAGCTCCAGTAGCGTCCACTAAAGCTGCTGCAGTTAAAAAGCTTTTATAAGGATCGAGCTCGGCTGTCCACCGCAAGGCATCCTACTGCCAGTCCCAGCCCCTATGCCTTGGGGTGCCTCCTGATGCTCTTCACTAAGTATCCCATGGTCCCGAATCATTTCCTTTGAAAAAATTAAGTGTCTAAACTACAGGTGGTGTAGCTTGCTTAACAGCCGGGATAATCCGCTGACTAGCAGACACTGCTACTAGGCACAAAGTATTTCCTGGGCTAGATGCAGTTAAAAATTTGTAATTAGATACTCTCGTTGGATGCTGAGAAAGCATTCCATAGAGTCTCCTGGCACGCCATATATGATTCTCTTAAAAAGCTTGGGGTAGGGGTCTAGGGGACCCTTTTATAGCCAAAATCACGGCCCTGTATCGCAATACGTCACCTAGGCTGAAGATAAATGGAACTGTAGCACCCTGAGGGCTCGGTTGCTACAGACGTATTGCACCTCACCCAGAGGTGTGATATCTCACTCTCAGGTAAGGATGGAGTGTGGATCAGGACCCGACACCTGCATGCATTACACCACATTGCCGTGGGGCAGGGCGACCAATATGCCCCTGAGATGGGCACGACAGTCCCTGTCCCTGGCTGGAGTGGGGGGAGGGAACACTGAGGAAGGGGAACCCTGTAGTGCAGGAGCAGGGAGGAAGCAGTTCCTGGGTGCATTGAGACGGGAGTATAAAAGGTGGGCACCATCTTAGTTCAGTGCAGAGAAGTCTGAGCAGAAGTGGCAGGGAGCAGGGGCTCTGCATGAGCTCTGCTCCGGAGGCGGGCCTAGTAACAGAGGCCCAGGCCTGGTAGAGGGAGAAGGAAGGAAGAGGAGCGGAGAAGGCTCCAGGAACGAGGAATGAAGGGATCCCAGGGGTGCGGACGGGCGAGTCGCCACGGCACGCCCGAATCCACCTGCGTGGAGGGGTCAGGCCAAAGGGGGAGACCGGTCCCCGAACTAGTGGAGGCAGGAAACGACCCTCAGCTAGAAACCGGAGGCTCTGACATTTTATGTGGCGCAGCCCCTCGCTACACCCGCTAGGAAGGCACCACATAGGGTCAGGGAAACTGGCGCCAAGTTTACCAAGAGGAGGCCCGAGGCAGCCGGACAGAAGTGTTGGTAAGAAAGGCCAGACAAAGGACACACAAAGGGGGTCCTGTGAAGTGCTCCAAAGTTATCTGGGAGTTGTCTGAGCCCCTCACCTGGTGAGCACAGAACGACGTGGGCAGCCGTTACCTGCAGACGTGGTCTGGATAATAAGAACTGTGAGTATAGGCCCTGGACTGCATCACTGACTCCGTGTCGTTACTGCTGCTGCCCTGCACCATCACCCCCATCCTCCGCATACACTGCCCTGAGGCTATACTGCTGCACCCACAACACCAGCCTCAGCGGTCTGCCCTGTAGCGGCGGTTCACTCTGACCGCAATCCACGGGTGGCGTAGTCGGACATTTAAACATCAAAATCACATAAATAGTTCCGCCACTGGTTTGACCGCCCTGAGCCACGGAACCGGGTCGCCGCCACGAAGACTACAACCACCAGCATCCACCAAAAAGGGTCCGGCTCCGGGTGTCCCAAGGCCCAGGGGGTGCGTCAGAACATTTTCATCACCTTTCACAATCACCAATGGGACAAGGCAGGGATGTCCTCTGTCCCCTCTCTTATACATCCTAGTGACGGAGCACCTGCTCTCATCAATTCGCCATAACCCCAATATTAGGTGGACTGAGGTGGGAGGCACCGAGTACAAGTGCTCTCTATTTGCTGATGATGTCCTAGTATATATCACTCAATCACATATATCCATCCCTGCTGTTATGGCTGAAATAGATCACTTTGTTACATGGTAAAATTTTAAAAATCAATGCTGCGAAGTCTGAGGCCCTCGATGTCTCCCTCCCCAAATCCATATAGGATTCCATCCAGTCCAACTTTCCCTTTGCCTGGCCCTCACAGGGTATCAAATACTTAGGAATACTTAGGAATTCCTATTCATAGAGACCTCTCCCATCTATGTTATCTTAATTTTGGGCCCTTTATTGAACAATTCCATACAGACCACGGTTGGCAAGTTAGAACTGTAAGATTCACTACGTGAACCACTGGTGTTTTGTGGAAAAGCACATGTACACTGCGTTCCAAATTATTATGCAAAAAGTGTTTAGGAGTGATAAGGGAAGAATTTGTTTGTTTGTCAGTTAAACTCATTGATGGTGATGTGTGTCAGGGCTCTTTATATCACTGTAAGCAATTGCAGACACCTGTGCTAATTAGTTTGGCAGGTGTGTCCAATGAAAGGCAAGACTACTTAAGAAGGCTCTCTCACATTATTAAGCAGCCTACATTTTCTGCCAAAATGGGAAAGAAAAAGGATGTGTCGGCTGCTGAGAAGCAACAAATTGTGGAGTGTTTAGGTCAAGGCATGACTACAATCAACATTGTGCGATGATCAGGATGAAGTGTCTTGGCAATCAAGAAGTATGTAGCTGATTCACAGTACACACGTGTGCGTGCTGATAAGGGCAAATTGAGGACTCTTTCCTACAGGCAATTACGTCAGGTTGAAAGAGCAGCGGCAAAAAAGCCTTGTCATAGCAGCAGACAAGTTTTTGAAGCTGCTTGTGCCTCCAACGTCCCCCGAACAACAAGATGCAGGGTCCTTCAGAGGTTTGCAGCTGTGCATACGCCATCCTGTCGACCTCCTCTATACACTTCACGCAAGCAGAAACGGCTCCAGTGGGCCAAACATTACATGAAGACTGATTTCAAAACTGTTTTGTTCACGGATGAGTGCCGTGCAGCGCTCGATGGTCCAGATGGATGGAGTGGAGGATGGCTGGTTGATGGACACCCCACGCAAACACGGCTACAGCGCCAACAAGGAGGAGGTGGAGTAATGTTTTGGGCTGGAATCATGGGGAGAGAGATTGTCGGCCCCTTTAGGATCCCTGAAGGCGCTAAAGATGAACTCCATAATGTATGTGGATTTTCTCAAACAGCACTTCCTGCCATGGTTCAAGAAGAAGAACCGTGTATTTCACAGCAAGATCATTTTTCTGCATGATAATGCACCATCTCATGCTGCACATAAAACATCTGCATCTCTGGCTGATATGGGCATAAAAGGGGACAAACTTATGGTGTGACCCCCATGCTCCCCTGACCTCTACCCCATTCAGAACCTTTGGAGCATCATTAAAAGGAGTGTCTATGATGGCGGGAGGCAGTTCACATCTAAGCAACAGCTCTGGGAGGGTATTCTGTCCTCATGCAAAACAATTGAAGCAGAAACCATCCAAAACCTGACAAATTCAATGGACGAGAGAGTTCAGAAGCTCCTTTCGAACAAGGGGTCCTATGTGAAAATGTAACATCACCTAGAATAAAGTTTTGAGTTGAAAACTGTTTGATTTTGTTATGCACACGCCCGGGCTAAGCGGCGTGTGCGTGTGATTGGTAGTGATTCCACTGGACCGTGCCGGAGAGTGAATGCCTGGAGGGGCGTAACTAGGTATTCACCCGATCCGACCAGGGTCGCACGACGGCATACGACGCCAGTGCACCAAGGAGGAACCGAGCAGAGGGACCAGGTGCTACTCCAGGACAGACCCCGGACACGGCTGTTGACCCACACAGGGGAATACAGAAACAGACTGGTAGGCTGGCACACTGACTGGTGGGTATAGGCAGGCACGACTGGTATGCAGGCAGGCGGGTAAGCAGGCAGGGCAGGACAGGACTGCCGGAGCAGCGGGCAGAAGCAGGGCAGGACAGGACTGCCGGAGCAGCGGGCAGAAGCAGGGCAGGACAGGACTCTGTTCACACGGAACAGACAGGAAGGGAAAGACAGAGCCAGACACCCACAGGGTACTTGCAGTGAAGTAGCGAGTGGACCACAAACTCACAAACGGGAGTACAGAGACAACAGGCAGGAGTTAGGTACGAGTTCAGACTCTGCAGAAAAAGGAAGGGAACGGACATAGAGGCAAAACAGGTAAAGGACAGGAGAGAGTTCAGACTGGAACTGAGTGTACGGAGGAGACCGACACTGCAGAGGGATACAGGAGCGGGTCTGGGAATACGGCCCCCAGAGAGGCGGAACGAACAGGCAAGGAGCGTGTTCAGACAGGACAGACCAGACGCAGGAGCGGGTCTAGGAAATCGGCCACTAGAAGGCAGAACGAACAGGCAAGGAGCGTGTTCAGACAGGACAGACCAGACACAGGAGCGGGTCTAGGAAATCGGCCACTAGAAGGCGAGAGGAACAGGCTAGGAGCGTGTTCAGACAGGACAGACAAGAGAACACAGAAAGGAGTCAGTTCAGACACGGGAGCTGAAACCGCAAAGCAGGAGACATACAGGACTCAGTTCAGACACGGGAGCTGATACCGCAAAGCAGGAGACATACAGGACTCAGTTCAGACACGGGAGCTGATACCGCAAAGCAGGAGACATACAGGACTCAGTTCAGACACAGGAACAAATACCGAAAAGCAGGAGACATACAGGACTTAGTTCAGACACGGGAACTAATACCGCAAAGCAGGAGACATACAGGACTAAGTTCAGACAGGCCTGGAAATACAGCCTCCAGGAAAGGCAGACAAGGAAACAAAGACGGGACCTGGCACCTTCAGAGTGCAAGCACACACTGAAGGAAACCACTATGCTCAGGCAGGGATAGAAGGGAGCTGCTGAGCTATATAGCAAGTGTCAGACAGCAATAGGCTGAGGACGCACAAGGGGTGTGACCCACAGCAGGTACAAAAAGCAGGAAGTGATCGGGCGCCGCCCTTAAGCAGCAGAGACAGACACAAACAGACAGCATGGAGGGAAGCCAGAGAGACACTCTGGACAGGAGATCAAGTGCGCTCTCTTGCACAGTGGGAGATGGACCACCATGCAAGGACGCCGCCAGATATGTTACAGTACCTCCCCCCTTACGCCCCCTCTTCTTCAGGCCTGCCAGAATCTTCCGCAGGGAATTCGAGGACCAGTCGTTCACTGGGTTGGAGGGGGACAGAGACTTGAGGGTAATCTCTGCTTCGAGGTACATCTTGTCAAGCTCACAGGAAAAAATAGACGGGTTATCAGGTACATAATGAGGAAAAGTCACTGTCTCTTTGTTATCTGGTGGTATCCCGGAGGATTCAGGAAACAACTGGAGGTCCTCCGCCGGGTCAGAAGAGTGCAGAGGCTCAGAGAAAACAACTGCTTCAGAGTACACTAGGTCGGACTCACTGGAGGAAGCAGGCGAGGTATCGGGTACCGAGTATAGGAAAGTCTCTGTCCATTCACCACCAGGTGGCACCCCGAAGGGTTCTGGAGACAGCTGGCGGTCCTCCGCCTGGTCAGAGGGGTGTAGAGACTCACGGGTAACCTCTGCTTCAGAGTACACTAGGTCGGACTCACTGGAGGAAGCAGGCGAGGTATCGGGTACCGAGTATAGGAAAGTCTCTGTCCATTCACCACCAGGTGGCACCCTGAAGGGTTCTGGAGACAGCTGGCGGTCCTCCGCCTGGTCAGAGGGGTGTAGAGACTCACGGGTAACCTCTGCTTCAGAGTACACTAGGTCGGACTCACTGGACGAAGCAAGCGAGGTATCAGATCCAGGATATAGGAAAGTCTCTGTCCATTCACCACCAGGTGGCACCCCGAAGGATTCTGAACACAACTGGAGGTCCTCCGCCTGGTCGGAGGGGTGTAGAGACTCAGGAGTAACCTCTGCTTCGGAGTACACTAAGTTGGACTTACTGGACGAAGCGAGCGAGGTATCAGGTACAGAGTATAGGAGAGTCTCTGTCCTTTCGCTACCAGGTAGCACCCCGAAGGGTTCAGGAGACAACTGGAGATCCTCCGCCTGGTCGGAGGGGTGTAGAGACTCGGAGGTAACTACCACTTTGGGGTACCCATTGTCAGGCTCACAGGACGAAGCGGACAAAGTATTGAGTACCGGGTGTAGAGAAGTCTCTCTCCATTTGTCATCGAGTGGTATCCCGGAGGGTTCAGGAGGCAACAGGGGATCCTCCGCCAGGTAGTAGAGGTGCACAGACTCTGAGGTAACCACAGCTTTGGAGCATCCTTGGACATGCACACCGGTTAAAGAGAAAGAAGCATCTGATGCCGGGTGCAGGAAGTTCTCCTGTGTGGAGTCTGGATGGGCAGAAGTCTCTTCGGGCAGGAGAACTGGTGCACTACCCACGCACATTACCCATTGGGGTTTCTCCGGGATACAGGGAGATGAAGCTTCAGTAGGGACTTCAAGGTTGGGGTCAGGAGGTCTCAGGGAGGACAGACCCTGGCGTGACGGCTTGCCTCTACGTCTAGCACGTCTGGACTGCCTCTTGAGGTTGAGAGAAGTATTCCGGAAAGCGTAGTCACCCTGTGAGGATTCTGGGTGGGCAGTAGTCTCATTGGGCTGGAGGACTATTGCGCTACCCACACACATTACCCATCGGGGCTGCTCCGGGATATTGGGAGGTGAAGCTTCAGCAGGAGCCTCCGGGTTAGGATCATCGAAGACCATTAGAAAGGCCACCAGGAAGGCCATTAGGTCCCGGAGGATCGGATCCTGTGTTTCATATAGGGGGTTGATCCATTCCAAGGCATCACCCGCCAGGTAAGACATCATAAAGGCCACTTTAGCCCAATCGGAAGGAAAATAAAGAGGGTAGGCCTTAAAGTGTAGCATGCATTGCTCCACAAATGCACGACACTGTCTTGGATCCCCATAGTAACGTGGCGGATCCGCAGGAACGAGAGCTGATAGATCCATCTGGACGGTGCGTAATTCGCCTGGAACTCAGCTAAGGGAAAAAAAAAATTTATTTATTTATTTTAATGCATATATTCGCTGGAAAACTTCTCAGAGGGCGAAGACCGTGGGGCTCAACGGGAACCATCTCCTGAGCATGCTGTTATGCACACGCCCGGGCTAAGCGGCGTGTGCGTGTGATTGGTAGTGATTCCACTGGACCGTGCCGGAGAGTGAATGCCTGGAGGGGCGTAACTAGGTATTCACCCGATCCGACCAGGGTCGCACGACGGCATACGACGCCAGTGCACCAAGGAGGAACCGAGCAGAGGGACCAGGTGCTACTCCAGGACAGACCCCGGACACGGCTGTTGACCCACACAGGGGAATACAGAAACAGACTGGTAGGCTGGCACACTGACTGGTGGGTATAGGCAGGCACGACTGGTATGCAGGCAGGCGGGTAAGCAGGCAGGGCAGGACAGGACTGCCGGAGCAGCGGGCAGAAGCAGGGCAGGACAGGACTGCCGGAGCAGCGGGCAGAAGCAGGGCAGGACAGGACTCTGTTCACACGGAACAGACAGGAAGGGAAAGACAGAGCCAGACACCCACAGGGTACTTGCAGTGAAGTAGCGAGTGGACCACAAACTCACAAACGGGAGTACAGAGACAACAGGCAGGAGTTAGGTACGAGTTCAGACTCTGCAGAAAAAGGAAGGGAACGGACATAGAGGCAAAACAGGTAAAGGACAGGAGAGAGTTCAGACTGGAACTGAGTGTACGGAGGAGACCGACACTGCAGAGGGATACAGGAGCGGGTCTGGGAATACGGCCCCCAGAGAGGCGGAACGAACAGGCAAGGAGCGTGTTCAGACAGGACAGACCAGACGCAGGAGCGGGTCTAGGAAATCGGCCACTAGAAGGCAGAACGAACAGGCAAGGAGCGTGTTCAGACAGGACAGACCAGACACAGGAGCGGGTCTAGGAAATCGGCCACTAGAAGGCGAGAGGAACAGGCTAGGAGCGTGTTCAGACAGGACAGACAAGAGAACACAGAAAGGAGTCAGTTCAGACACGGGAGCTGAAACCGCAAAGCAGGAGACATACAGGACTCAGTTCAGACACGGGAGCTGATACCGCAAAGCAGGAGACATACAGGACTCAGTTCAGACACGGGAGCTGATACCGCAAAGCAGGAGACATACAGGACTCAGTTCAGACACAGGAACAAATACCGAAAAGCAGGAGACATACAGGACTTAGTTCAGACACGGGAACTAATACCGCAAAGCAGGAGACATACAGGACTAAGTTCAGACAGGCCTGGAAATACAGCCTCCAGGAAAGGCAGACAAGGAAACAAAGACGGGACCTGGCACCTTCAGAGTGCAAGCACACACTGAAGGAAACCACTATGCTCAGGCAGGGATAGAAGGGAGCTGCTGAGCTATATAGCAAGTGTCAGACAGCAATAGGCTGAGGACGCACAAGGGGTGTGACCCACAGCAGGTACAAAAAGCAGGAAGTGATCGGGCGCCGCCCTTAAGCAGCAGAGACAGACACAAACAGACAGCATGGAGGGAAGCCAGAGAGACACTCTGGACAGGAGATCAAGTGCGCTCTCTTGCACAGTGGGAGATGGACCACCATGCAAGGACGCCGCCAGGTATGTTACAGATTTCAGTTTCTAACAACCTGCTAATGCTTATAATTTCAAAAATGACCATTTTTTTGGTCTTTATTAAAATGAAAAGGTTGATCGAAAAGTTTGGGGGATCTAAGAGTGTGGCAACCCAGTAGTCATGATTACTTCGAATTCTGACAATATGAGGGTCATGCTGCAGGTAGTGCAGCAAGAAGGCACTTATGTGTCTTGCGCATCTCGGAGCCCCAAAATTATTTTCCGGGCTAGATGCAGCTAAAAATTATTTTAAATTTTAAATCTGGTGAAGCTTTAGTATAGATGGCCTAATAGGATCAGTGCTGCACACTGCTACAAAGCCCAAATTATTTTCCAGTCAAGATACAGATAAACATGATTAGTAATTTGAAAGCTTAAAACGGTTGGTAGGGTGATTTTAACCAATCATCAAGCTTTTACTCTCCCCAGGATGACACAGGGGTAGAAAAGTCGTTTCGGATCCATGATTTGTTCATCTTTATGAACGTGAGTCTGTCTACATTATCAGTGGAGAGCCGCGTGCGCTTATCTGTCAGTACACCACCAGCAGCGCTGAACACACGTTCAGACAGAACGCTGGCTGCGGGGCATGACAAGATCTCCAAGGCGTAAGTGGCTAGCTCCGGCCATTTATCCAGATTGGAAGCCCAAAAAGAGCAAGGGTCCAGTGACACAGTCGTGGCTTCAATGTTTACTTGGAGATACTCCTGTACCATCGTCTCTAGGCGTTGACTATGTGTCAGACTTCTTGTCTCCTGTGGCCTTGCAAAGGATGGGCTAAAAAAGTGGTGAAATGATTCCGCAAAATTGATGTTACCAGCAGATACTGTGGTTCTGTTACGGTTTGAGTGCTGAACACTTGACGGTCCCACGGTTGGCAAGTTGGAACTGTGAGATTCACTACGTGCACCACTGGTGTTTTGTGGAAAAGCACATGTAAGATTCTGCAACAGTCTCTGCTGATACTCCTGCATGCGTGCATCCCTTTCTATGGCAGGAATAATTTCGGCAAATTTACTTTTGTACCGGGGATCTAACAGTGTGGCAACCCAGTAGTCAGGATTATTTCTAATTCTCACAATTCGAGGGTCATGTTGCAGGTAGTGCAGCAAGAAGGCACTCATGTGTGTTGCGCATCCAGGAGCACCAAGTCCCTGTTGTGTTGGTGGCGAGGTAACAATCATGCTTCCTTCCTCTGTCCTCTCCCCCCAACCTCGCACAACAGAAATGTGATCAAGGTCTCCCTCATCTGATGAGTCTTCCATCAGTTCGTTCTCCACTTCTTCCTGGGCTCCTGCACCTTCCTCACTAGTTTGGCTGCTACCATGCGCCCTGGTAAAACCATCTCCCCCACCCTCACATGCCTGCCGCCTTGGTGCTGCCGACCGTCTGGACCTTGCAGATGTTAGCCCTTCCGCATACAACTCCTCCTCCTCTACTTCCTCCACCTCCTCTTGTGCCACCACCTGACTCCGAATTCTGTTTAACATCTGCTCCAGCATGTAAATCACCGGAATAGTCATGCTGATAATGGCATCATCAGCACTAAACATCTTCGTCGCCATTTCAAAACTGTGCAGAAGGGTGCATAGGTCCCTGATCTGAGACCACTCCTCCAGCGTGATTTGCCCCACCTCTGGATCTCGTTGGCCCAGGCTATACGTCAGAACATATTGCACCAGGGCTTGTCGGTGCTGCCACAGTCGCTGCAACATGTGCAGAGTTGAATTCCACTGGGTAGGCACATCGCATTTTAGCCGGTGAAGTGGCAGGCCCAACGACTTCTGTAGAGATGTAAGTCGCTGAGCTGCGGGATGCGAACGGCGGAAGTGAGCACACAGCGACCGTGCCCTCTGCAGAAGGCCATCTATTCTGGGATAGTGGGCTAAAAATTGCTGGACAACCAGGTTCAACACGTGAGCCATACAAGGCACGTGTGTGACATTGCCCCGGCGAAGGGCCGCACCCAGGTTTGCAGCATTGTCGCACACGGCCTTCCCTGGTTTCAGGTCCAGTGGAGACAGCCATTCATGAAATTGGTTCTCCAGAGCTGACCACAACTCCTCAGCTGTGTGACTCACATTTCCCAGACATTTCAAAGTAAAAACCGCCTGATGACGTTGAGCCCTACTGCCAGCATAGTAAGGAGGTGTGCAGGATCCCTTCTGCGCAGTTAGAAATCTTGTGGCATGACCAGACAGGCTTTGGGTGCAGGTGGAAGACCGAGAGGAGGTTGAGGAGGCAGAAGCAGTGGAGGAACTTTGACATAAAGAGGATTGACGCACAACTCGTGGGGACGGCAAGACTTGGACAGCAGCCCCTTGTCCTGCTGTCACCATAGTTACCCAGTGCCCAGTCAGCGACATGTAACGCCCCTGTCCATGCCTACTCGTCCAAGTGTCTGTGGTGAAATGCACCCTGTCACACACAGAGTTTCTCAAAGAAGCAGTGATGTTGTGTGCAACATGCTGGTGGAGCGCAGGCACACCTTTCTTTGAGAAGTAGTGCCGACTGGGCATCAGGTACTGGGGCACTGCGACGGACATAAGGTCTCGAAAATCCTCTGTGTCCACCAGGCGGAAAGGCAGCATTTCTGTAGCCAAGAGCTTGCAGATGGTGAAATTCAACCTCTTAGCTTTCTCATGGCTAGGAGGAAATGGTCTTTTACTTGTCCACATCTGAGGGACCGAGGGCTGGCTATTGTGCTTAGACGGGGTTGATAAGGGTGTCCCCGGCAAACTGCCGGTCTGTGAGGAAGATGCAGGCGGACATGTTAGGTTGCCTTGATCCAAAGGTGGTGCTATCGATGTCGGACAGCGCTCAACACCAGCTGGTGTTACCACCTCCAAAGAAAATGATGACCTGCCAATCACGCTGGCTGTTGCGGGTAAAGAGGTGGCAGGTCTGCGCCCCAAAACAGGTGTGACTGCTGTCCCCCCAGTCACAGAGGATGAAGAGGCCGCGGATGCACAAGATATGGCAGACGGTGGTTGGCCCGGCCGGCTAGGCCGCATTGTAGCACACTGAGCTTCCCACTGCAACTTATGCTTCATGTCCATGTGCCGGTTCATGCATGAAGTACTCAAACTATGTATTTTTTGGCCTCTACTTAGCTTTTGCTGACAAATGTTACAGATAACACGAGTTGGGTCATCTTTATCGATCTGAAAAAATGCCCAGGCTATGCAAGGCTTAGCACCCATGCGACCTGAAGAGCCACCACGACTTGTGGTGAGAGGCAGAGTTGTGTTTGAGGATGCAGTTGTTGACGTGCTTCCAGTACTACGTCTCTGTCCAGGAAGGCGCAACCTGACCTCGTCGTCACTAGCATCTTCCTCCACCTCCTCTGCTAACCTCATCTCTTGGCTGACTGTGGGTTGACAGTAAGTGGGATCTCCAACCTCATCATCATCACCCTGTGTGTTATCACACCCGTCGTCCTCAGAGCCAACCTGTTCCTGCCCTGACAAAAAACTAAAGTTGTCGCTCCAATCAGGTATTTGAGTCTTATCATCGTCTTCCTCATTGTCTCCACCAACAGGAGTTACAGTTTGGGAATGAGGGTCTACATTATGGTCAGAACCTTCTGCGTCTGGTCCTGGATCCGACTCAAAGATTCTGGGCATCAGTGCAGATCATTTACTCGTCTGGATTCACAGAAGCGCTGGAGTCGACCTCTGATTCCCAGGCTATAGTATGAGTAAACAGCTCTGCAGACTCAACCATCTGTTCTACCTCATACTCAGACGGGCAGCTGGAGATTTGGGAGCTGTGAGGAAGCAAGTGCAATTTGGGTGACACCTTTGAGGACTGGAGTATTTGTGATGTTGAAGTTGATGTGGAGGAGAGCCCACTTAAAGGAGCACTTGATATCCGTTGAAGCACCTGCTGTTTTTGTGCCTCATCTGGAATTTGTAGCGATTGGCGTGGCCGTAAGAAAGGGATCTTATCACATTGTCCGCTAAAAGAAGTAGACATTTTAGTTTGGCTGGAAGATGGTCTTTCTTCTGCAGATGTTACTGTTGCTTTAACACCTACCCCACGGACACAACCTTTTTTCCCCTTCCCAACACGCGTATTCCCCTTTCCACCAGCAGCAGGCCTTTTTCCACTCATTTTGGTGGTTAACTAATTCACAACTCTGGAGTTGTTTGCACAAAAAAACAATGGATGCTAACCGAGCAGAGCTGAGTGGCCAAACTGTGGTATTAGGCCAAAACTATTGGCTGGGTTAGATGCAGAAAAAAATTATATTCAATTTGCAACCTGATGGAGGTCAGTATAGATGGACTAATACAACAAGTCCCACACACAGCTAGAAGCCCAATATTTTTTCAGAGGTAGATGCAGAAAAAAATATATTCAGTTTGCAACCTGATGGAGGTCTGTATAGATGGATTAATAGAACAAGACCCACACACAGCAAGAAGCCCAATATTTTTTCAGAGGTAGATGCAGAAAAAAATATATTCAGTTTGCAACCTGATGGAGGTCAGTATAGATGGACTAATACAACAAGTCCCACACACAGCTAGAAGCCCAAATATTTTTTCAGAGGTACTGTAGATGCAGATAAAAATTATTTTTAATTTGCAACCTGATGGAGGTCAGTATAGATGGACTAACAGAGAAAGTCCCACACACTGCTAGAAGGCCAAATATTTTTTCAGAGCTAGATGCATACAAAAAATTATTTTGAATTTGCAACCTGATGGAGGTCAGTATAGGTGGACTAATAGAACAAGTCCCACACACTGCTAGAAGGCCAAATATTTTTTCAGAGCTAGATGCAGAAAAAAATTATATTCAGTTTGCAACCTGATGGAGGTCTGTATAGATGGATTAATAGAACAAGACCCACACACAGCTAGAAGCCCAATATTTTTTCAGAGGTAGATGCAGAAAAAAATATATTCAGTTTGCAACCTGATGGAGGTCAGTATAGATGGACTAATACAACAAGTCCCACACACAGCTAGAAGCCCAATATTTTTTCAGAGGTAGATGCAGAAAAAAATATATTCAGTTTGCAACCTGATGGAGGTCAGTATAGATGGACTAATACAACAAGTCCCACACACAGCTAGAAGCCCAAATATTTTTTCAGAGGTACTGTAGATGCAGATAAAAATTATTTTTAATTTGCAACCTGATGGAGGTCAGTATAGATGGACTAACAGAGAAAGTCCCACACACTACTAGAAGGCCAAATATTTTTTCAGAGCTAGATGCAGAAAAAAATTATATTCAGTTTGCAACCTGATGGAGGTCTGTATAGATGGATTAATAGAACAAGACCCACACACAGCTAGAAGCCCAATATTTTTTCAGAGGTAGATGCAGAAAAAAATATATTCAGTTTGCAACCTGATGGAGGTCAGTATAGATGGACTAATACAACAAGTCCCACACACAGCTAGAAGCCCAATATTTTTTCAGAGGTAGATGCAGAAAAAAATATATTCAGTTTGCAACCTGATGGAGGTCTGTATAGATGGATTAATACAACAAGTCCCACACACAGCTAGAAGCCCAATATTTTTTCAGAGGTAGATGCAGAAAAAAATATATTCAGTATGCAACCTGATGGAGGTCAGTATAGATGGACTAATACAACAACTCCCACACACAGCTAGAAGCCCAATATTTTTTCAGAGGTAGATGCAGAAAAAAATTATATTCAGTTTGCAACCTGATGGAGGTCAGTATAGATGGACTAACAGAGAAAGTCCCACACACTACTAGAAGGCCAAATATTTTTTCAGAGCTAGATGCAGAAAAAAATTATATTCAGTTTGCAACCTGATGGAGCTCTGTATAGATGGATTAATAGAACAAGACCCACACACAGCTAGAAGCCCAATATTTTTTCAGAGCTAGATGCAGAAAAAAAATTAGATTCAGTTTGCAACCTGATGGAGGTCGGTATAGATGGACTAATAGAATGATGCTATGCCCAAAAGTTTTTACTTCACAAGGTGCAGTAAAAAAATTGGTATTCTATACACAGGTGGTATATCTTGCAACACAGATAGGCTACTCCACTGACTAACACACTCTGCAATAGGCCAAAAAGGATTAGCTTTGCTAGATTCAGCCAAATGCTGTGAAAAAAACTTGCACAGCACTGGCACAGACCTGCCTGGCAAAAACTGATAGGAACTGATGTAACCTAGTCCTGAAAAGGACTCCAATTACAATTAGTCTTTACTCCCACAACCTATCTATTTAAGAGCACAGACCTGCCTGATAAAAGTCGTTGGAAATGCTGTAACCTAGTCCTTAAAAGGACTGCAATCACAACTATTCCCTACTCCCAAGCTATCTGTATATTTGTGCGAAAATTGGCTTGAAATTAACAAGGTATAGCGCACACAGCAACAGCGGTGCCGTCTAACACGCAGCTGCAGCAGTGAGAAAATGGTGGCGATGGGGAAAATGGCTTGGTCTTATAGGGCAAGGACATGTGACATACACTCCCAATGACACATGCCCTTGCTTGTGTGAAAAAAAGCACTTCGCTCCGTGTGTGCGCTGCTGATAGGCTGACAGATTGCACCTCCCCACTGTAAATGCGGGAAAGAGAAAAAAAAATGGAGATCTTCATTGTTCCTGCAGAGATCCATCCCCTGCCCCTCCCCCCACCCCGCTGTACACTCAAACTGCGTATTAAGATTAATTTTCATCATTACTGAGAAAAAATCCAGTTATGATTTTGGTGCACGAACAGTTATCGAACATAACCTCGAACAGCCGAATTTTTCTCAAATTGTTCGTGTTCGCCGAACGGCTCGAACACCGCCCAAAACAGCTCGAATTTGAGATTGGCGAACAGTTCGAGTAGAACAACGCTCATCTCTACTTGTTGCATCTGGTACTCCACAACTTCTCTCTTCTGCTCACAAATCCTTTGCAACATGTGGAGGGTAGAGTTCCAACGTGTGGGGACATCACACACCAGTTGGTGTGCCGGAAGCTTCAAACACTGCTGCAACACAGCAAGGGCGGCGGAAGCTGTAGCCTACTTGCGAAAATGAGCTGACAGGCGGCGTACTTTCACGAGCAGAACTGGCAACTCGGGGTACGATTTAAGAAACCGCTGAACCACGAGGTTAAGCACATGAGCCAGGCATGGTACGTGTGTGATCTCACCTCACCTCAGAGCCGCCACCAGGTTACGGCCATTGTCACACACGACCATGCCGGTATGTAGGTTCAGCGGTCTCAGCCACAGATCTGCCTGCTCTTTCACAGCTGTCCACAACTCACAAGCAGTGTGAGGTTTATCACCTAAGCTTATGAGTTTCAACACAGCCTGTTGCCGCTTGGCGGAGGCAGTACTGCAGTGCTTCCAGCTTGTAACTGATGTGGTGATATCTGAGATGGAGGCTGAACATGAGGGGGAGGAGGATGATGCGCAGGAGCTATACACTGTGGGAGCAACTATGACTAACATAGGGCCCGCAATCCTCGGTGTGGGGAGGACGTGTTCCGTCCCAAGGTCCGACTGGGTCCCGGCTTCCACTATGTTTACCCAGTGTGCCGTCAGAGAGATATACCGTCCCTGGCCACAAGCACTTGTCCACGTGTCCGTTGTCAGGTGGACTCTCCCAGTAACTGCGTTGTTGAGGGCACGGCAGATGCTTTGGGACACGTGCTTGTGTAGTGCGGGGATGGCACACCGGGCAAAATAGTGTCGGCTGGGAACTGAGTACCGAGGGACGGCCACCGCCATAAGATTGCGGAAGGATTCCATCTCCACCAGCCTAAAAGGCAGCATTTCCAACGCAAGCAGTCGTGAAATGTGCGAATTTAGGACTGTGGCCTGTGGGGCGTTAGCTGCGAATTTCCGCTTTCGTTCAAAGGTCTGGGATATGGACAATTGAACGCTGGGGTGGGACGTGGACGTGGACGTTGATGCTGTTTCTTGAGAAACTGCCATAACAAGTGAAGACTGAGAGGAGGGGGCATCTTTACATGCAGTATGGACAGGGGATTGCCTTGCACACACAACAGGGGTTCTATTGCACGCACAACAGTGGAAGAAGCAGTGGTGACACCCGCTGACACTGGTCGTGGACCCTGGGTTTCGCCCCACAAAGTCAGGTGCTTTGCTGCCATGTGCCTGATCATGCTGGTGGTGGTCAGGCTGGTAGTTTTGTCACCCCTGCTGATGCTGGCATGGCAGGTGGAACATATGGCCTTTTTGAGGTTATCAGCAGAGTCTTTAAAAAAATTCCAGACTCTGGAAGACCTACCGCTTGTACTGGCAACGTCCCTCGTGTTGGTGTTACGGGGAACGGTTGCCCGCCTTCTGTCTGCGGCCACCACACTGCTTCTTCCTGCCTGTTGGGGTACTCTGCCTCCCTCCCCCTGTGTGCTGCTGGCCTCACTCTGCATGTCCTCCTGCCAAGTTGGGTCAGTTACTAGATCATCCACCACCACCTCCTCTTCCACTTGCGCACCACGATGCTCCTCCTCACTTCCTGGCAATTGTGTCTCGTCATCGTCCACCTCTTGTGACAAATTGCCAGCATCGACTTCCTGTGGCCATGGCTGTTCAAATATTTGGGCATCGCTACATGGGATCTCCTCTTCCACCACTTCAAGCGTATCAGGCGAGGGGCACAAATATGGAAATGGACAAGTGAACAGCTCTTCAGAGTGTCCAAGTGTGGGATCAATTGTTGTCTGACGACACTCGGCATGGTGGGAGGAAGGAGCATCAGGGTGAGGAGGAGTATGCGGTCGAGACTCACGGCTACTAAGAGTTGACCGTGTGGAAGACAGACCGGAGGTGGTGGTGCCCAGGTAACTGGAAGTATTATCTGCTATCCAATTAATAACCTGTTCACACTGATCAGTTCTCAATACTGGTGTTGTTGTGTGCTTCCCTAGTAATTCGGTCAAGAAGTGGGAGCGAGAAGATGTGGCTGTTGGTTGTGGCACATTTTCACCTTGGCCACGGCCCCGTCCTTTGCACGAACCATCACCAGAACTTCCACTTCCACGTCCCTTGCCACGCGCCTTGCCCATTGTAAAGGAAGTAAAATAGCTTACACTTGCACTATCAATGGAAAAAGGGTAACAAAAAGTAGATTAGAACCGTGGAAGAGGAAAACCACAGTTCTACTTCTCTGGCCTACACCCGACTCTTTTAAACAATCTGAACAATCAGGGAGAAACTATTACTGTTTTTCTTTACGTAAAAAATACCAAAACCTGAATAATAGAGATTTTTTACCGTGGGATGGCAAAACCACAGTTATTGTTTACTGGGGTATACCAGGCATTTTTAAATATGTAGATTTGCGGCTGAACAGTGAGCAACACACTCAAACTGTGTTTTTTTAGATACCAAAGGCCCAAAACTGGATAGTACAGAGATTTCACCCGTGGAACTGCAAAACCACACTGGGATTTGTCGAGGCTACCCCAGACTATTTTAAACAGATATATTTTTGTGTCACAACAGTCAGGAGACACTACTGTTTTTCTTTACGGAAAATATACCAAAACCTGAATAATAGAGATTTTTTACCGTGGGATGGCAAAACCACAGTTATTGTTTACTGGGGTATACCAGACTTTTTTAAATAGATATATTTTCGGCTGAACAGTGAGCGACACACTCAAACTGTTTTTTTTTTTTATACAAATGGCCCAAAAGTGGATAATACAGAGGTTTGAACAGTGGAAGTGCAAAACAACACTTCTGTTTCTCTAGCCTACACCTGACTATTTTCAACAGATATATTTGTGTCTGAAAAATCAGAGACACGCTTTTTTTTTGGGGGGTGGGACACCAAAAGGTTAATAAGACGGCTATTTGTACAGTGTGAAGGAGGAAAAAAAAAGAGGATTTAGATGAAAAAAAAAGGATTTTTCCTGTCCCCTGAGACCTGGACCTAAGTCCAGCAATTTCAGCAAAAGGAGCAGCACACAGGACTGTAATGCAGCATTTGCTGGTATAACCACTGCGTCTCCTATACAGCCTGCCTGCCTGATATCTGGGATGGATATTTGTCCTAAGAAGGACTGTTTGTTTGATCTGGCAGCCTTTACAGACCTTACACTAACTATTTTGCAGTTTATATCTCTCCCTAAATCAGCAGCGTGTCCCTACACTGTCTGATCCGGAGCGACTGTGTCCAAGATGGCGGCGCCCGGTTTTAAATACTCGAGGTGACGCTGTGCGGCCAGCCAATCACTGTAATGCCCACAACCAACATGGCTGCGGCATTACAGTGACTGGCTGGCAATCCCTGCATGTTCATTGGCTCTGTAAAGAGTGCCAAACATGCAGGGCGGAGACCCGAGCTCCCGCCCGAGTAACCCGGAAATGCTCTGTGCTCGCCGAACATCCCGAGTAGCGTGATGCTCGGGCGAGTACCGAGCAGTGTCGAGCATGTTCGCTCAACACTAGTCTATGAATACGAATTCATAAGTATTTGACACCCTGTGAGGGCCAGGCAAAGGGAAAGTTGGACTGGATGGAATCCTGTATGAATTTGGGCAGGGAGACATCGAGGGCCTTAGACTTCGCTGCATTGATTTTAAAATTTGACCATGTACCAAAAAGATCTATTTCAGCATTAACAGCAGTGATGGATATATGTGGTTGAGTGATATATACTAGGACATCATCAGCAAATGCAGAGCACTTGTACTCTGTACCTCCCACCTCAATCCCCCTAATATTGGGGTTATCATGAATTGATGAGAGCAGGTGCTCCATCACTAGGATGTATAAGAGAGGGGACAGAGGACATCCCTGCCTTGTCCCATTGGTGATTATGAAAGGTGATGATAATATTCCATTTATCTTCAGCCTAGCTGACGGATTGCGATACAGGGCCATGATTTTGGCTATAAAAGGGTCCCCTACCCCAAGCTTTTTAAGAGAATAATATATGGCGTGCCAGGAGACTCTATGGAATGCTTTCTCAGCATCCAACGAGAGTATCTAATTACAAATTTTTAACTGCATCTAGCCCAAGCAATACTTTTGGCCTAGTAGCAGTGTCTGCTAGTCAGCGAATTAACCCAGCTGTTAAGCAAGCTACACCACCTGTAGTTTGGACACTTAATTTTTTCAAAGGAAATGCTTCGGGCCCCCAGGACACTCAGTGAAGAGCATCGGGGAGGCACCCCAAGGCACAGGGGTTGGGACTGCCGGTAGGACGCCTTGCGGTGGACCGCCAAGCTCGATCCTTATAAAAGCTTTTTAACTGCAGCAGCTTTAGTGGACGCTACTGGAGCTGGAACTCTTTTTTATTATAAAAATAGAAAACCTATACACACACCATCAACATCCATTAATCCCCACCCCATAACATTACAAAGTTTTTGTCAACAAAAAAAAAAAGAGGCTAAGCTGCCCAAAACAAAAGGAAAGGGTAGAGCATAGCAAGATGTCTTGATGAATGTCCAAAAACAGAATCTAAGACTTTACCCAGATGCCGGTCCAGGGTCCACAAGGGCCATAAGAGTCCATTTCGTTGCGCGAGAGTACATGAGAGTCCACGAGAGTCCATGAGTCCTTTGAGTCCATATTTGGCTCGGCTCCGCTCTCCGCTCTCCGCTCTCCCTCGCTCTCTTTGCTCCTGCTCCTTTGTCTTTCTCTTTGTCCCTCTTCCTCTCCGCCTCCTCTCAGGCTACGGTGTTTTTGTGGAAAGGGGAGAGAAAAGAGACAGGGACCGCATTACCATACATTCAATATACCCAGACATACTACAGTCTACTCAAAACACGGTCCATCGCCCTTCAACATAAACATAGGTAAAAAAAACTAAAAAAAAACACAACGGGAACTTACAAAATTCTATATACACTATTTATTTATTTTTTTATATATATATATATTATATTTTTTTTAATTTTTTTTTTTTTTTTTTTTTAGATTTTTTAATATTTTTTTTTAAGTTTTTTTTATCTTTATCTTTCTCCTATCACTACACCACACGTTATTTCCATATATTACACTATCATTATACCTATCATTACATTACGTTACTATTATACCTATCATTACATTACATTACACAAAACAAACCTTATCAACATAATCAACCTTATACAACTTACACCTTTTAAGCCATGGCTCGGTGCTTGCGAGCCCCATACACCTTAATATTTCTGAAAATCAAAAAGCTGTAAGTGAAAATTAACAGCCCACCACCAGGAGCCGGACAGACAGGCACTCTCCCTACATTTTAAAAGAAAAAAGAGAAACTAACTCTCCCTTCCTATTACTCACGTTAAAAAAAAAAAACTATCCCTACATAAAAGAAACCTGTCCCTACCTGTCGCTCTCTGTCCCTAAAGCCCTATCTACCTCACCTCGTGCCTACCTATCTCGCCCTATTCTGGCCCTGACTGTCCCTAAAACACACTGCCCCTATATACCTAACTATCCCTCTCTGAGAACAAAAATTATTAACACAGTTTATCTGTCCCTAGGGCACACTGAAGGAGAAACCCCTCCAAAGGAGAGAAGCCCTCCTTGCGCCCAGCCTGTCAAAATCCAGCGAGCGCACTTTACCAAGGTCACCCAGAATGTTCCTAACCACCTCTTCCTTGGGGAGGACCTTTTGCTGCGTTGACACTAGACAGCGTGCATTCCATGTGTAAAACCTAACCACTAAACTGACTAAGAATAAAGTGCCCCGATCTCAGCCACCAAGGGACCCGAAAGCTCCATATGCCCACTCCGGATAGGAGAGGCGAGCCAGCCTATGGAAGCACCCACCCTGGTGTAGACCCCTGTATTGAAGGGGCAATGAAGGAGGAAGTGCTCCATGCTTTCCAGCACGTCGCAGCATTCCTCACGAGGACAACCCCGATCATCGGAATTCCTGTACTTCAAATTGCCCCTCACATACAGCCTCCCGTGGAAGCAGCGCCAAGCCAAGTCCCAAAACTTCAGGGGGATCCGGGCAGAATTTAATAACCTCAGCCCCCCCTCCAGATCCCGACTTGGGCAATCCTTGAGGGCCAGAGGCTTCTGGAAATGGGTCAACAGGACCCTCCTGTCAAGGAATTTCCTCGGCATGGTCCTGATCTCCCACATTCCCAGACCCCACCGGCGGATCACCTTCAGAACCGGGGTAGCATAAGCCGGGAGATGCCCGTGCGGTGTGCGCAGATCCTTCACACGCCCTCCTCTCTCCCATTCCTGGAAGAAAGGCTGAAGCCACCCCCTACAGGAGAATACCCACGGAGGAGCCCTCTCTGACCAGAGGTTTGCCACATTGGTCTTAAGAAAGGCATTCACTAGGAACACCACCGGGTTGACCATACCCAACCCACCTAGTCTCCTCGTACGGTACGTGACCTCCCTCTTGATTAGGTTAAGCCTGTTTCCCCATAACATCTGGAAAAACAGGCCATAGACCCGTGTCCAGAGAGGTTCTGGCAAGATACATACACTGCCCAGGTAATTTAACAATGGAAGCAAGTACCCCTTGATCAGGTTCACCCGCTCCCTCAGGGTTAAAGTCCAACCCTTCCACTGGTCCACCTTCTGGGCGGCGATCTTTAGCCTGCCCTCCCAATTTTGTTGGGGGTAATCCCCCGGGCCGAAAATGATGCCTAAGATCTTAGCCGTGGACTGGGGCTCTGGGAGTGTGTCCGGGAGACAAAAACTGGGGTCTCCCCCTCCCAGCCAGAGACTCTCACATTTTTCCTGGTTAATCCTCGACCCGGATGCCTCCGAGTAGCGGTCAACCTCCAACATCACCCAGTCCGCCTCCTCCTTCGAGGACACAAAAAGGGAGACATCATCAGCGTACGCCACTGCCCTCAAGGTGGCCTCCGGGGCCGCCACGTCCATCCGGACTCCCGCCAACGGTCCACTCTCGATCCTCCTTAAAAAGGGGTCGATGGCAAACACGTATAACAGCGGGCTCAACGGACAGCCCTGACGAACCCTGGATTCCACCTCAAAAGGGCTGCCGGACCAACCATTCACCAACGGGAAAGTCTCTGCCCCTGCATACAATGCCTTTAACCAATTTACAAACCCCCCGGGCAGGCCATACCTCAGAAGGACGGACCAGAGGTAGTCGTGGTTCACCCGATCAAAGGCTTTTGCCTGGTCTAAGGACAGCAGGAACCCCTTCCAGAGACCAGCCCTGCCCTGCTCCACTGCCTCTCGGACACCGAGCACAGCACTAAAAGTGCTGCGGCCTGGAACAGAACAGTGCTGGGACCACGAAAGGCACCGGGGCCAAATTTCACCAACCGATTAAACAGTATCTTAGCCAGTACCTTCCGGTCCGTATTGAGAAGCGCTATGGGACGCCAATTCTTAATACGGGACGAGTCCTTACCCTTTGACAGGATAATCAGGGCTGACCTCCTCATTGAACGGGGAAGAGCACCCGAGGAGAGGCATTCGTTTAACACCTCCGTCAAGAGGGGGACCAAGGAGTCCCTAAAGGTCTTGTAGAATTCAGACGTTAAGCCATCTGGACCTGGCGATTTTTTGGGCCGGAGCCCATCAATGGCCAGTCTCACTTCCTCTTCCCTGATTACCTCGGTCAAAACACCAAGCGAGGGGTCATCCCCTGGTTCAGGGACGGCTTCAACCAGGAAAGCCGACATCACGTCCCAATTCAGATCCCTCTTTCCCAAGAGGCGTGAGTAGAATGACCTGACGACTTCCAAGATCCCTGATTTGGATCGGTTCAGGGAGCCTGTACCGTCAATCAGGCCGGTCACCACTTTACAGCCTACCGACATCTTACAATTTCTGTAGGGGTCGGGCGAGCGGTACCTCCCGAAATCCCTCTCAAAAACTAAAGATGTGTGTCTATCGTACTAACACCTCTTAAGTAAAGACTTCACCCTGGAGATTTCCTCGTGGTCACCTCCAGTCGAAACGAGCTGTTCGAGTTTCCTCCTCAGACCTTGGTACAAACGGTACTTACTCAGGTTCCTGAGGCTAGAGAGCTGGCGGAAGAAGCTCGCAACCCGATCCTTGAACATCTCCCACCACTCTGACTTAGTGCTACACAGATCCAATAGCGGTACCTGGCTCTGAAGAAAGTCCTCAAAGGATTGTCTCACCTCCGCTTCTTCCAGCAGGGATGAATTCAGCTTCCATAGTCCTCTCCCCATCCGGGGGGTTTCTGCAACATTCAAGGAAAAGAAAATTAGACAGTGGTCGGAGAATTCCACCTCCACAGCGGACACTGCTGAAGAGACAGCCTCCTCCTTTAAAAAAAACCTGTCTATCCTTGACCTACAGCTACCTCTGAAATAGGTGAACCCACTGTGACCTGGGGTGTGCCGGATGTGGACATCCACCAGGCGAGCATCACTAGCTATGCTATTCAAGGCAATGCTATCATAAGCCAGCCGGCCCTTGGCACCTCCCCTGTCACGCAATCTTGTGACGGTGTTGAAGTCACCTCCAAAGACCACCTGCCGGCTTGTAAAAAGATAGGGCTTGATCTTCATAAAGAGACATTTGCGGTCCCACTTAGACTGAGGACCGTAGATGTTTATGAGCCGAAGCTCTTGTCCCCTCATGAAGATGTCTAAGACCAAGCACCTCCCCATTTCTACCTCGATAACCCTCCGGCATTCAACCGTAGCGGCCTTAAAAAGGACCGCCACCCCGCTATACGGCTCGGCCGCAAGAGACCAGTATGAGGGCCCACACCTCCACTCACTTTTCGCCTTGTGAATGGCCCCCATGTCTGTTAGCCTGGTCTCCTGCAAGAATAAAACTTCAGCCTCAACCCGGGTGAAAAAATCAAAGGCCGTGAATCTGGCCGCATCAGACTTAATACTGGCGACATTAATGGACGCCAGTGTCAACGGGGTGGGTGCCGCCATTGGATGATCGATTTAGATGGCCTTTTTCTTCCTCCCACCCCCTTCACCATCCGAAAGGGGCCCCATACTGCTCCCCCTATCACACTCCCGGCGCTTGAGGGATACCGAGGTATCCATGGAGCCCCCCCTCCCTTCCTCACCACCGGGCACGGGGACAGTCCCTCCCCCAGAGGAAGATGGTGTAACCCCCAAAGAAGGGTCCCCGCCATCCCCCACAGGTTCCCCAGATGACACAGATGGCACACCCGGCTTCTCACCCCCGACCCCCGGCACATCAGGGTCCTCGAGGGCTTGAAACAGATTAGAGACCGGGACCAGAGGGGAGGTCGCAGAGCCTTCCGCCGGCACCTTTTTGGTCAAGGGGGGGGCAGATCTAACAACCCCCTTCCCTTTGTTCTTCTTGTTCTTGTTCTTCTTCCTCTTAACTAGGGTTGCACTGCCATCCATTGCTCTAGGCTGCGCCTCGTCCCCTCCAACACTTTCATACTGGGAAGAATCTGAGAGCGCAGCCATCTCCTCCCTCTCCAGCCTCCTGATCTCCTCGTTCACCGCTTTCTCCCCCAGGGCCTCAGTGGCACCAGCCGAAACCCCCGGAGGGGGGACTGTCATCACCCCAGTTGCCTGGGGATCCAACTGCCCCTTCCCCTCATGACGCCTCACCTGCCTCCGCTGGTAAGGGGGGTTGTGGGCCCTGCTGCTCTTCTTCACTGGCCCTACAGTTCCCTCACCTCCGCCGACCTCAGGCCCCGCAGGGGGTGCACCGCCGGGATTTACCCCGACACGGTTACCCCCCGCCTGACCGAAGACGGCATTGGCAAAGGAACGAGGGCAGTGGCTGAACGGATGCCCGACGGCATCACACAGGTGGCACCTAACCGTACCACAGGAGGCGGCGAGATGGCCAACCTCGCCACACAGGGTGCATTTCTGCACCCTGCAGGCCGCACTAAGGTGCGTAGGATCGCCGCACCTGTGGCACACCTTCGGTTGCCCCTGGTAGAAGACCAGGATCCTATCCCTTCCAAGGAAGGCCGAGGAAGGGATGTGGGTGACAGTGCCGCCGGACCGCTTCAACCTCATCATGAAGGTCCAGCCCCCTGACCATATGCCTTCATCCAAGATTTTTTTGGGGGTCTCCACCACTTCACCGTACCGGCTAAGCCAGGTCATTATGTCAATCCCCGAGAGTGACTCGTTACAGGTCAAAACGGTCACTCTCTTGGGTCCGTTTTGGCGGGATATCGCCTCAGCGACGAGACCCCGCCAGTCGGGCATCTCCTTTGCCAGCTCGTAATTCGACCAGAAGAGCTCCATGCCCTCCGGTCGAACGAAGCTGACATCAAAGATGGGAGTGCCAAAAGGATGTATCAGGGCAAAGATGTCACTCGCCCTGAAGCCCATCTCCAGAAGGAGCTTCACTACCCTAGATCTTGGAGGGCACGCATTACTGCCCCTCCACCGGAGACGGACCACATTCCTTCTGTTCACCCCCTGCCCGGCTGTAGGGAGAGACCATACGGTCTCACTCCCCCTTTTTTCTTGGAAGGCCGCCTGTCCAAACTTATCCAGCCAAAAGGACAGGTCCACGTCCCTCCCCTCTACAGAGATCATCCGCTCCCCGTGCCTGAGACCCTGCAGAAAAAGGCGGTGGAAATCTCCGCCTCCCATGCCCGGGTGTGAGGAAGAGCCTGACACTACCTCTGAATAACACATACCATTTGTGGGGGGCGATGGACCGGCCCCTGCTTCACCATTCACCCCATTACCAACACTCTCCCCATTACCACCATTATTTTTCCCCTTACCCACTGATCCATTTTCCGCAACACTCCCACTGCCCCCTCCTAGAGGTGGCCATTCCTCCATCTCCACACATTCCCCACTTTCACCGTTTTCACTTCCATTTACTCTTTCATTCACACCACTATTTATACACTTTTTTTGTGCATCATTCACACCTTGCGGTTTTTCATCCCCACTCTTTTTTTGCTGTTCTTTTTCCCCATTCCCACCATGCGTTTTTCCCGCTTTTCCTGCTACACCATTTACTACAGTTTTATTTTTATTACTCACTTCATGCTTTTCTCCTAGACTCTTTCCTTGTTTTGCTGTTTTAAGGTGTTCTTCCCCTTTAAGGTTCTCAGAGCTGCAGCTAGAAACAGACACACCCTGCTTCACAGCAGGGCGTGCAGCAGAACCAGCAGAAGCAGTGAGAGCTGCAGCAGAGCATTGCTCCCCCAATGCCTGCTGCAGAGCATCACTCCCTGAGGGACCAGCCATCGCCGACACAGTGCCAGGTAACATATTGCCAACAGGGGACCCCGTCGGTGCGGCCCCCCTTGCTGTGGATGGGGGCGGGGCTTCAGATGTTGTGCCATTTTTTTGTTTCTTACAATGTATGTTTCCTGCTCTTTCATTACCTGCATTTTCCCCTGATACCGGCACTGGGGCCCCCGCAGCCTTGGGTGGAATTAGGCCGGAGGTGAAGTCATGTACGCGGCCGGTTGCGTCACCGCCGCGGTATCCCTGCTACACCTCCCGCCCTCACTCTCTACCGGCGCCGAGGTCCCTGCGGCCCCAGATGGTGGCGGGCCCCCAGGGGACCCTGGCGACACCACACCCCCCACCGGTGGTGCGGTCCGGGATATGGCCGACAGTCGCGGCCCTGCTCCCGCCCTTTGGAGATACCGGCGCCGCGGCCCCCGCAGCCCCAGGTGGAAGCGGGCTCGCAGGGGACCCTGGCAGACTGGCCCCCCCCCGCCGAGGGTGCGGGCAGGGTGAGGATGGCCGCGGCAATCACGGCTGCCCCTATGCCCTTCCTAGCAGGCCCCGGGGCCCCCGCAGACCCAGTAGATGACATACTCGCAGGGGACCCCGGAGGCACCACCCCCCCCCACCAAGGTGGGGGTCCGGGTCAGCCGGACCTGCGGCACCATCCTCATGTTTGGTCCTTGCCCACCCCCCCCGCTATGACCAGCAGGGGCGGCTGCCTGTACTACGGTTACATTATTCTCCCCGCTCCCTTGCACTGGGGCCACATCAGAACCCAGGCTGGGGTGGGAAACGGGCCCACAGTGGGACCGATGGGTCCCAGGAAGGGGGACATAGATGTATTTCTCCTCCACCACCTTTTTTTTTCCTTTCTTCTTTCTTTCCCCCCTCCTGGTTACCTCATCCTGGCAGCCCTCATTCCCAAATCTTAGCTGGGAGTAATCCACTCCCGGGGACTCGAGCTGCCGGATCTGGCACATGAGGTAACCCCCCTCGCTACTGCTGCTGTCGCCGCTCCCCTCGTCTTCCGATAGACTGGAGTCCGACGGGAGAGCGACCTGGTGGGGTTCCAGCAGCCCACTATGCGTGACTCGGTGATCACTTACCGAGTCCCCAGGCAGGCCCTCTGGCTCCTCTTCCTCCTTTGATGATGATGATGACGACGATGATTCCTCTGCCTGGGCCAGGCAACCAGACCCCCCTGGCACCCTCTTTGTGACGGCAGCCATGCTCCAGAACCTCTCGTCGTTCACCAGTTTCTCATAGAAGGGACCTGCATTTTTCAGGATTTCTTGTTTCCTTTTTAACAGACTTTTTACTGAGCATTTCAGCTCCTTAATCTTGACAGACAGGGCCGGCCTCTGGCCGCGTGATGCACTATCTGCGGCCAGCCGGGCACACCGCAGCTCCTCCCGGAGTCGTCCCAAGGTCTTACCGGCCTCTCCGTACTCGCGGAGGTGCGCACTCAGGTGGGAGCCATAGATGCCAACAGGCTCCCCCTCGGCCTGGATGCCCCAGTCCTTGTGGACGGCCGAGCCCCCGCGAGAACTAGGCCCCTCACCGAGAGGAGAGATGGTTACTGCGTCTGGCCCGGCTTTGGCCGGTGCCCTGCTGCCCCTCCTCGCCTTCTTCTCTGTTTTGGCCACCTCCTTATTGGCCTCCTCCTTCCTAGCCTTAGCCTCCTTGGCTTTTTTAGCCCTTATTGTGCTCCCCTTCATAATGGAAGAAGGGGGACTCAAAGCTCCCAGAAAAGTCCAGACAGGGCTCTCAGAAAGGTCCAGACAGGGCTCCCACCCCCGGTACCAACCGAGGGGTGGGAGACGGGGACAGGCCCCACTGAAGTCCTCAACCCACCCTCCCTCTCCTGGGTCCGAGAAAGGGGGGTCCCTGTAGGCAAACAAAGTCTTGGAGCTTCAGCTCCTCTCTCCAACACCTGACTCTCTCCACCAAACTCCGCCCAGGAAGTGACGCGGCTGCTGTCATGAGACTTGCCCTCCAATAGATCCTTGTAAAAGGATTTAAAGTGTACTCATTCAAATTAGAGAGACAATTTAAATTAAAAAGATTAGACCTGCCTCCACCGCAGGGGGGCTCGCTTGACCCACCAGCGGACAGGCACCAGTATTGGGAGAGGAGGGCTGGCCGTCAGGGTCCACCGCGGCTCTGGCACAAACCCGGCGACACGGAGGTCGCACGGGCAGGAATGGACTGGCCTTGTCGGCTTCGCACTTTTTTGGTTTTAGAAGGGCATGACATGCCTATATCTGTGTCTCCCCCTCCTTTTACTCGTCCACCTCTTTTCTTTTCGCATGACTATATGTACTTGTTACTTTTCCATGTGTTAGTTGTGCCTTCTGAGCAGTTTGTCAGCTTTTGGACACCTTTGAAGTGTTTTCTATGTGTTTTCTATGTGTTTCTATGTGTTTTTGTTTGCCTGCTATTGGTTTTAACGGTGTTCGAAGGTGTTCGACGAACATATAAATATTTCATATTTACATACTCAGCGTTATAGTGTGCTACTTTGTTTGTTTATTGTTCTCAACCCTAACCCACCTCTTCAACCTGTCACTAACAACTGGTGTCTTCCCCTCATGCTTCAAACATACCTCGATCACACCCATCCTCAAAAAGCCCTCCCTTGACCCATCCTCTGGGTCTAGCTATCGCCCCATATCACTTCTCCCCTGTGCCTCAAAACTACTGGAACAATATGTCCATTTTGAACTGTCCTCCTACCTATCTTCCTGCTCTCTCTTTGACCACTTACATTCTGGCTTCTGACCACAACATTCCTCTGAAACTGCTCTGACTAAAGTCACCAATAACCTACTAACCGCCAAATCCAAGCGACAACAGTTTGTCCTTCTCCTCCTGGACCTGGCATCTGCCTTCGACACAGCAGACATTTCCCCCTTACTACAGACTTTCTGATCTCTTGGCATCACAGACTTGGCCCTTTCTTGGATCTCCTCATACCTAACAGACAGGACATGCAGTGTCACCCACTCACACACCACTTCCTTATCTCGCCCCCTATGTGTCGGTGTCCACCAAGATTCAGTTCTAGGACCCCTGCTCTTCTCCATCTACAACATCGGCCTTGGACAGCTCATAGAGTATCACAGTTTCAGTATCACCTATATGCTGATGACACACAGATCTACCTCTCTGGATCTGATATCTCCTTACTAACCAGAATCCCACAATGTGTGTCCGCTATGTCATCTTTCTTCTCTGCTAGATTTCTAAAACTTAACATGGATAAAGCCGAATTCATCATCTTTCTATGATCTCCTTCACCCCCCCCGGCCTATCCATCAAAGTAAATGGCTGCCCACTCTCTCCAGTCCCACAAGCTTTACTCTGATCTCTTCTTCAAATGTCAGAGCCAAGCCCTTTCCACTTACTGCCCACTCCAACTCAAAAATATCTCCGGAGCCGCACATTTCTCAACCATGAATCTACAAAAACGCCAGTGCATGCCCTCATTATCTCTCGCCTCGACTACTGCAACCTCCTGCTCTGTGGCCTCCCTTCTACCACTCACGCTCCCCACCAATCTATCCTAAACTCTGCTGGCCGACTAATACACCTGTCACCCCGCTATTCCCCGGCTTTTCCCCTCAGTCATACCCATCACTGGTTCCCCATTGCCCAGAGACTGCAGTTGAAAAGCCTAAATTTGGCATAGAAAGCCATCCAAAACCTGTCTCCTCCATACATCTGTGACCTAGTCTCCCTGTACTTACCTGCGTGCAACCTCCCATCCTCACAAGATCTCCTTCTCTACTTCCCTCTTATCTCTTCTTGTCACAATCGCATACAAGATTTGTCCCATGCATCTCCCCTACTCTGGAACTTTCTACCACAGCACATCAGACTCTCGCCAACAGTGGAAATCTTCAAAAGGAACCTGAAAACCCACCTATTACGACAAGCATACTACCTGCAGCAACACTTGCTCCAACATACCGCTGCACGACCAGCTGTACCCTCACCTACTGTATCCTCACCCATCCCTTGTAGATTGTGTGTGAGCCCTCGTGGGCAGGGTCCTCTCTCCTCCTGTACCAGTCGGTGTCCCCTTTTCATATGTAAAGTGACATGAAATAAAAGGCACTATAATAAAAAATAATAATAATGATTATACTATTTGTACTGTGGGTCAATTGACGCCAATTTTCCTGGTGTCTGCCCCTAATTTGAGCTATTTTGGCAGCTTTTGGGCCTGTTTGAAGGTGTTGTGTATGCGTTTGGTTTTACCTCCCATTGAATCCAATGGGATTCGATACAAATTATTCGGTGAACATTGGGAAGTTTGCCGAGCTGAAATAAACCGAACATTGAAAGGTTCGCTCATCTCTAGTCATAGCGCAGATCCCAATACATTAGGTTTACTGCTAGAAAGAGAAGGAAAGTGGTTTATGAATTCATCTGCTCAAGACTAGTGATGAGCGAGCACTAAAATGCTCGGGTACTCGTTGTTCGAGTTGAGAAAATTGGAATGCTCGAGTGCTCGGTCCGAGTAACGTGCCCAATGTAAGTCTATGGGAAACTCAAGCATTTTTTCAGCGGATTCCCCCCGGCAGTCTTTAGAGGGCCTAAAAATTGCCCAAATCGATAGGAACAGTGCTCAAATGGCATGGGGAGGCATTTCTGACTCCCAGGTCATTGTTGTCAACAACGTTGTCAGAGGTATTACACCACTTTTACAGACTCACAATAAAACATGCAAAAACGAAACCAAAATAGATTTTCCTGGGAAATATGTTGAGGGACATCCTTTCCAGGATAATGACTTGTATATAATGCAAAATAAATAACCAAAAACAAAAATGCTACGCCACACCATGGGCTATGTTCACACTTAGCATTTTTGCTAGTGATGAGCGAGCATGCTCGTTACTGCTCGGTGCTCGCCCGAGCATCTCACCGCTCGAGATGCTCGGCGCTCGCCGAGTATTTCTGGGGTTGCTCGGCTTGAGCTTGATCCACTCCCTGCATGTTTGGCACTGTTTACAGAGCCAGTGAACATGCAGGGATTGTCTGCCACTCACTGTAATGCCGCAGCCATGTTGGTTGTGGCATTACAGTGATTGGCTGTCCGCACAGTGTCATCAGGTTTATATCAGACCTGGCGCCGCCATGCTCGTCACAGTCACTCTGGAATCAGACATTATAGGGAGAGCTGCTGCTGAGCTAGGTAGAGATTTGCTTGTTTCTAGTTTGTGTATGTGTACCAAACTATATTAGACACATATCCATCTCAACAAACAGTCCTTCTGAGGACTAATCCATCTGCAGAGATATCAAGCAGGCAGTGTATATAGGCAGGCAGTGTATATAGCAGACTGCAGTGCATATAGCACAAGAGGCTCCATTCCAGTTTTGTCAGCTGCTGCTGCTGTTAGATATTTCTAGAAATAGGCCCAGGTCTCAGGGGCCAGGTATAATAATTTTTTGGATCTTAATCCTAATTATTTGCTTAAAAAGCAATCCAGACAGCACCGTTTTTCTACGCCATTTGCTTGTTGGCACTGCAGAATACAGCCAGGTCCTTTCCATATTACAGCACTAAAAATCCAGCTATTTAAAACTGTGGTTTGTCCGTCACATATAATTGCGCTGAAAATACTGCCATATCTGGCCTCCATTAAAATTTTGTTTTAGTGTGTTAGTGAAACTGTTGACACCTGTTTGCTGTTCAAAACAGTTACCTACAGGCCAGGTATTTAAAACCGTTTTTTCTCTGTCACATGGATCACATATACATTTTCAGAAAATACTGCCATTTCTGGCCCCCATTAAATATTTGTTTCAGTGTGTCAGTGAACCTATTGACACCAGTTTGCTGTTCAAAATAGTTACCTACAGGGCAGTTATTTAATACTGTGTTTTCTTCGTCACACGTATCAGTGATCACATATAAGTTCACTCCAAATTCAGCCATTTGTAGTTAGCGTAGAAGATATTGTCCTCCATTTAAAATGGGTGTAGCGCCCCGAGGGTTCGGCCGCTACAGGGGTATTGCACCTTTGCCAGAGGTGTGGTATTCCACTCCCGGGTAAGGATGGAGTATGGACCAGGGCTCAGTTAGCTACATACAGCACACACACCCCATTTCCGAGGGACAGCTCAACGGCGCTCCCACTAGACAGAAGTGCAGGCACAACCGACTATGTCCCTGTCTGGAGTGGGGAGGGGGGTGGAACACCCAGTGCTGTAGGGGCAGATAGGGGTTGGTTCCTGAGCGTAGGAAGGAGCCCATTGGTTGCTGGTCACCTGGGCTCATGGTCAGAGGGAGGTATAAAAGGTGGGCACCATCTTAGCTCTGGGAGAAGTCCTGTCCAGAGAGGAGAAGACAGGGAGTAGAGGCTCTGTAGGAGCTCTACTCCAGGAGGGCCTAGTGAGAGGCCAAGGAGGAGGTGAAGGGGAGCTGTGGTGTCACCTCAGCCCAGCTCCACGAGAAGGGAGGAGAAGAAGGAACAGGAAAGAAGGAGGAGAGAAACAGAAGGACTCAGGAACAAGAAGGCAGAAGGGACCCTAAGAACCCACGAGAATACAGGGTGAAGGGTCAGGCAGATTAAGGGTGCAGGATCCCAAGTTGGTGGAGGAGAAACTACCCTCGGCCAAAGACCGGACGTCGTGACCATTTATTGGTGCGACACCTCATCAAACCTGCTAGGAAGGCACCATATAGGACAGCGGAGGACGGGGCCCACGTTTAACCGCACAAGTCCGCGGTAGCTGGACAAAAGTGGGTCACTGGTGAGGCAGGCCAGAGGAAGGATTAAAGGGGGTCCTGAGCCATACTCCTGAGCTGCCTGGGAGTTGACCGAGCCCCTCACCTGGTGGACGCAGCACGGCTCGGGCAGTCATTCCCTGCAGAAGTGACTTGGATATTAACCGTGAGTAAAGACCCTGGACTGCAGTACGTTGTTTGTGTGCTTTTTCGCTCCTCCGGCATTACCGGTCCTGGGACTCTCACCACCATCACTCCCACCATCCACTACACTGCCCTGGGGCCGCACTCTTCCCGTGGGGAGTCACACCCTCCCAGCTGCATACATCATCGGCCCCGGCGGTCTGCCCTGCAGCGGCGGTTCCTAATAACCGCAATCCACGGGTGGCATAGTCGGACATTATCTAAGACATCTAAAAGACTGCCACTGGTCTGACCACCCTGAGCCACGGGACCGGGTCGCCACTACTACCCCCATCGTCTCCCTATTGCCCGGTTCCGAGTGCCCCACGGCCCAGGGGGCGAGTCATGGGCAAGGGACGGGGAACTGGACGTGATGATGCTGGTGCATTCAGAAGCTGAGGCAGTGGGCAAGCTGAAATTGTGACGCAACAAACACCCACATCTTCTCGCTTGACCTTCCTGTCCCAATTAATAGGGGACCGCAGAACACCACTATTGAACACAGAGCAGTGTGAAAAGGTTATTGGTTGGATATCAGATAATGCTTCCAGTCACTTAGCTTCCACACGGTCAAGTCTCAGTAGCCGTGAGTCTAGACCGCATATTCCTCACCCTGAACCTCCTTCCTCCCATCATGCCGAGTGCCCAGAGACAACTGATCCCACACTTGGACACTCCGAAGAGCTGTTCACTTTTCCATTTTTAGATTCGTGCCTCTCGTCCAGTCCACTTGAAGCGGGGCAAATACCGGTGCTTCTCACAAAATTAGAATATCATCAAAATGTTAATTTATTTCAGTTCTTCAATACAAAAAGTGAAACTCATATATTATATAGAGTCATTACAAACAGAGTGATCTATTTCAAGTGTTTATTTCTGATAATGTTGATGATTATGGTTTACAGCCAATGAAAACACAAAATGATACTTTATAACACCAGCTTGAAAAATTATTTTAAAATCCGAAATTTTGGCCTACTGAAATGTATGTTCAGTAAATGCACTCAATACTTGATCGGGGCTCCTTTTGTATCAATTACTGCATCAATGCGGCGTGGCATTGAGGCGATCAGCCTGTGGCACTGCTGAGGTGTTATGGAAGCCCACTTTGCTTTGATAGCAGCCTTCAGCTCATCTGCATTGTTGGGTCTGGTGTCTCTCATCTTCCTCTTCACAATACCCCATAGATTCTCTATGGGGTTAAGGTCAGGCAAGTTTGCTGGCCAATCAAGCACAGTGATACTGTTCTTTTTAAACCAGGTATTGGTAGTTTTGGCAGTGTGGACAGGTGCTATGTCCTGCTGGAGAATGAAATTTTCATCTCCAAAATCTTGCCAGCAGAGGAAAGCATTTCTTCTAAAGCATTTTAGTGCTCTAAAATTTCCTGGTAGATGGCTACGCTAACTTTGGTCTTGATAAAACACAGTGGACCTATACCAGCAGATGACATGGCTTCCCAAACCATCACTGATTGTGGAAACGTCACACTAGACCTCAAGCAGCTTGGATTGTGTGCCTCTCCACTCTTCCTCCAGATTCTGGGATCTTGATTTCCAAATGAAATGCAAAATTTACTTTCATCTGAAAACAACACCTTGGACCACTAAGCTGTTGCTCAGTCCAGGTCTTTTTCTCCTTGGCCCAGGTAGGACGCTTCTGGCGTTGTCTATTGGTCATGAGTGGCTTGACACAAGGAATGCGACACTTGTTGCCCATGTCCGGGATACGTCTGTGTATAGTGGCTCCTGAATCAATGACAACAGCAGCAGTCCGCTCCTTGTGAATGTCCCCCAAATTTTTAAATGGCCTTTTCTTAACAATCTTTTCAAGGCTGCGGTTATCCCAGTTGCTTGTGCACCTTTTTCTACCACACTTTTTCCTTCCATTCAACTTTCCATTAATATACTTGGATACAGCACTATGTGAACAGCCAGCTTCTTTTGAATTGACCTTTTGTGGCTTACTCTCCTTGCGGAGTGTGTCAATGACTGCCTTCTGGACATCTGTCAAGTCAGCAGTATTCCCCATGATTGTGGAGCTTACTGAAAATGAGCTAATGACGTTTGTGTTTTCATTGGCTGTAAGCCATAATCATCAACATTAACAGAAATAAACACTTGAAATAGATCACTCTATTTGTAATGACATTATATAGTATAGGAGTTTCACTTTTTGTATTGAAGAACTGAAATAAATTAACTTTTTGAGGATATTCAAATTTTGTGAGAAGCACCTGTAGTTGAGCAGCCACGGTCACATGAAGGCAATAGTGGGAAAGTGTCACAAGAGGTGGACGATGATGAGACACAATTGCCAGAAAGTTAGAAGGAGGACCAGAGTGCGGAAGTGAAAGACGAGGTGGTGGATGATATAGTAACTGACCCAACCTGGCAGGAGGACAAGCAGAGCAAGGAGAGCAGCACACAGGCGGAGGGAGGCAGAGCACCCCAACAGGCAGGAAGAAGCAGTGCCAGTACAACTGTTAGGTCTTCCCGAGTCTGGTTGTTTTTTAAAGACTCTGCCAATAACCCCAAAAAGGCCATTTGCACCACCTGCCAGGCCAGCATCAGCAGGGGTAGCAAAACTAGCAGCCTGACCACCACCAGCATGATCAGGCACATGGCAGCAAAGCACCCGACTTTGTGGGCCGAACCCCAGGGTTCAGGAACAGTGTCTGCCGGTGGCACCACTGCTTCTTCCACTGTTGTGCATGCAAGCCAATCCCCTGTCCATGGTGCATGCGAAGATGCCTCCTGCCCTGCACCTGTCGTTGCACACTCTCAAGCATCAGGAAGCACGTCCTTGTCCCTGTGCAGCGTTCAGTTGTCCATACCCCAGTCCTTGGAATGCAAGAGCAAATACGCAGCCAACGGCCCACAAGCCACACTACTAAATTCCCACATTTCGCGACTGCTTGCGCTCAAAATGTTGCCTTTAGGCTCGTGAAGATGGAACCATTCTGCAACCTGATGGCGGCGGCCGTCCTTCGGTACTCGGTCCCCAGCCGCCACTATTTCACCCGGTGTGCCGTCCCCGCATTACACAAGCACGTGTCCCAAAACATTAGCCGTGCTCTCAACAACACAGTTACTGGGATAGTCCACCTAACCACGGACACGTGGACAAGTGCTTGTGGGCATGGCCTTTTTGGGGTTCTCGGCAGAGTCTTTAAAAAACAACCAGACTCGGGAAGACCTAACAGTTGTACTGCCACTGCTTCTTCCTGCCTGTTGGGGTGCTCTGCCTCCCTCCCCCTGTGTCCTGCTTTCCTCGCTCTGCTTGTCCTCCTGCCAGGTTGGGTCAGTTACTATATCATCCACCACCTCGTCTTCCACTTCCACACCCTGGTCCTACTGAATTTCTGGCAATTGTATCTCCGCATCATCATCATCAACTTCTTGCGACAGTAATTTCACTTTCCCACAATCGCCTTTGTGTGACCGTAGCTGCTCCAATATTAGGGCATCGCTACAAGCGTTCTCCTCTTGACTAGCTTGAAGCTGGCCGGGCGAGAGGCCCGAATCTACAAATGGAAAAGTGAACAGCTCTTCTGAGTGTCCAAGTGTGGGATCAGTTGTCTCCGGGCACTCGGCAGGGTGGGAGGAAGGAGGATCAGGGGGAGGAATATGCGGTCCAGACTCACAGCTACTGAGACTTGACTGTGTGGAAGACAGGGTGGTGTGGTGGTGGCAAAGTGACTGGAAACATCGGCTATCCAACCAACAACCTTTTGACACTGCTCTGTGTTCAATAGTGGTGTTCTGCGGTCCCCTAGTAATTGGGACAGTAAGGTCAAGTGACAAGATGTGGGTGTTTGCTGTGGCACAATTTCAGCTTGCCCACAGCCACATCCTTGGCCTCGGCCTCTGCATGGACCATCACCATCACGTCCACTTCCCCGTCTCTTGCCACGCATCTTGCCCATTTTTAATGGAGGACAATATTTTAGCCGTTCACGAGAAATGGCTGATTTTGGAATGCAGTAATATGTGATAAGTCTGACAGAGAACCACCATTTTAAATAGCAGGCCTGTAATTTACTAATATTATTCTACACAGAGACGTAGTGTGAATAGCTTGATCGACACACTGCAACAGAATGGAAATGGAAGAAATGTCTGATTTTGGAACAGTCTTGTAGGTGATATGTCTGACAGAGAACCATGGTTTTAAATAGCAGGCCTGTAATTTACTAATACTATTCTACACAGAGACCTAGTGTGAATAGCTTGATCGACACACTGCAACAAAATGAAAATGGAAGAAATGGCTGAGTTTGGAACATTCTTATAGGTGATATGTCTGATAGAGAACCACAATTTTAAATAGCAGGCCTTTAATTTGCTAATACTATTCTTCACAGACACCTAGGGTGAATAGCTTAACCGACACACTGCAACAGAATGGAAATGGAAGAAATGTCTGATTTTGGAACAGTCTTATAGGTTATATGTCCGACAGAGAACCACGGTTTCAAATAGCAGGCCTGTAATTTACTAATTCTATTCTTCACAGACACCTAGTGTGAATAGCTTGACCGATACACTGCAACAGAATGGAAAAGGAGGCCAATATTTTCCACGTTCAGTTTAAATTTCTGGATTTTTATCGCTGAAATATGGAACAGATCTGGCTTTATTCTGCAGTGAGAACAAGCTAATGGAGCACAAAAATGGTGTACTCAGCATTGCTATTTAAGCAAATAACCAGGATTAAGATAAAAAAAATGACCTGGGGCTAGGCCTACAACGATCTGTAATTATTTCAGCAGCAGCAGACAGGACATTCAATGGACCCTCTTGCGCAATATGCACTGCAGTCTGCCACATACACTGCCTGCATGCCTGCCTATCTTCTGCCTAGCACTGATTATATGCTGCTGGATTAGTCCTCAGAAGGACTGTTAGTTCAGATGGATATATAATATATATATATATATATATAAATATAAATATGTATATATATATATATATATATATATTGTGGAATACCTTTACTAACAGGATGTTCTATGGACCCTCTTGTTCAGTACCATGCACTGCAGTCTGCCACATGCACTGTCTGCCTGCCTAATTCCTGATATCACCACTGAATATATGCAGCTGGATTCGTCCTCAGAAGGACTGTCAGTTCAGTTGGATATATGAATATATGTTGTGGAATACCTATACTAACTATAAAGAAGCAAATCTCTCCGTGACGCAGCAGCACCTCTCCCTACTCTGCCTGCCTGATTCCGGGGTACACTGTGACGAGCATAGCGGCGCCAGGTCTTATATAGACCTGATGATGGTGTGCGACCAGCCAGTCACTGTAATGCCCACAACAAACATGGCTACGGTATTACAGTGCATGGCAGGCAATCCCTGCATGTTCATTGGCTCTCTAAAGAGCGCCAAACATGGAGGGACTGGACCCGAGTTCCCGCCCAAGCAACCCGGAAATATTCGCTTGTCAAGCACCGTGATGCTAGGGTGAGTACCGAGCAGTGGCGAGCACATTCGCTCATCACTACTCAAGACTCATTAGCACTAAATGATAGAATTGACATGTCTGTATTTTTGTAATTATTTTCATTTAATGTATTTTATGATGTATTGTAAAAAGTGAGTTTGTAGACAGATACTACAACCCCTGGCAAAAATTATGGAATCACCGGGCTCAGAGGATGTTCATTCAGTTGTTTAATGTTGTTGAAAAAAAGCAGATCACAGACATGGCACAAAACTAAACTCATTTCAAATGGCAACTTTATGGCTTTAAGAAACACTAAAAGAAATCAAGAAAAAAAATGTGGTAAGGGTAATTTTTTTTCAGACCAAGCAGAGGGAAAAAATTATGGAATCACTCAATTCTGAGGAAAAAATTATGGAATCACCCTGTAAATTTTAATTTCCACAACTAACACCTGCATACAATTAGATCTGCTCATTAGTCTACATCTAAAAAGGAGTGGTCACACCTTGGAGAGCTGTTGCACCAAGTGGACTGACATGAATCATGGCTCCAACATGAGAGATGTCAATTGAAACAAAGGAGAGGATTATCAAACTCTTAAAAGAAGGTAAATCATCACGCAATGTTGCAAAAGATGTTGGTTGTTCACAGTCAGCTGTGTCTAAAATCTGGACCAAATATAAACAACATGGGAAGGTTGTTAAAGGCAAACATACTGGTAGACCAAGGAAGACATCAAAGCGTCAAGACCGGAAACTTAAAGCAATATGTCTCCAAAACAGGAAATGCACAACAAAACAAATGAGGAATGAATGGGAGGAAACTGGAGTCAATGTCTGTGACCGAACTGTAGGAAACCGCCTAAACGAAATGGGATTTACATACAGAAAACCTAAACAAAAGCCATCATTAACACCTAAACAGAAAAAAAAAGGTTAAAATGGGCTAAGGAAAAGCAATCGTGGACTGTGGATGACTGGATGAGATATTCAGTGATGAATCGTGAATCTGCATTGGGCAAGGTGATGATGCTGGAACCTTTGTTTGGTGCCGTTCCAATGAGATTTATAAAGATGACCATGAAGAGAACATGCAAATTTCCAGTCATTGATGATATGGGGCTGTGTAGCACCCTGAGGATTCGGCTGCTACAGGGGTATTGCACCTCAACCCAGAGGTGTGATATTCCACTCCCGGGTAAGGATGGAGAGTGGAACTGAGCTCGGTAGGCTGCATGCACTACACACATCCCATTTCCGAGGAACAGGCCGACGGTACTCCCACTTAGAAATGTGCAGGTACGACCGAGTCTGTTCCTGGCTGGAGTGGGAGGGGGGTGGTACATCCCAAGTAGTGTAGGGGCAGATAGGGGGAGCAGCCTGGGTAAAGATAGGAGCTCATTGGGTGCTGGTCACCTGAGCTCACACATAGAGGGATATATAAGGTGGGCACCAACTAGAATCAGGGTCAGACGCAGAGAGTCAGATGCAGAGAGGATCAGCTGCAGAAAACAAGTTAGGAGAGGAGAGAAGAAAGACCAAGACCCAGAGTGAGAGAGGAGAAAAGAGAAAGACCCAGAGCACAGAAGAGAAGGGACCCAAGAACCCAAATCAGAGCACCGGGTGAGGAGTCAGCATCAGGGTACCGGAACCCAAGCTGGTGAGGGTAAAAACAATCCCCAGCCAGAGACCGGAGACCGTGGGCAGTGTCTGTCACGGTCACCCACCACATTCACCCCGAAGGCACACCACATGAAGGGTCAGGGAACCCAGGGCCAAGGGTGTCCCAACAGAAGGCCCGAGGGAGCTGGACCTAGGTGGATCACTGGTGGGGACGGCTGAAGAAAGGACAGAGGGAGAGCTCAGGGCCACGCTCCGGACTTGTTTGGGGGTTGGCTGGATCCAGGACCTGGTGGACGCAGCACGGCTCGGGTGGTCACTAGCAGCTGGAGTGACCAGTACAACATCTGCAGTAAGTAAACACCCTTAACTGCACAACCCGACTCTGTCTTCACTGCCGTCTGCACTACACCACCACAACCCCCATCCTCTGCGCCTGTCCCCTCTGAGGCTATACCCCTCCCGTTGGGGGTTATCTCACCAAGCTGCGCACCCACCATCAGCCTCAGCGGACCCTGCTGCAGCGGCGGCCACAGTGACCGCATCACAACGGGTGGCGTAGTCGACACAAAAGAACTTTAGTAACATCTGTAGAACTGCCACATCACACTGAGCTTGACGCCCTGGGCACGGGACCGGGTCACAGCCGCTCGGAGACTACAACCCCCCATCTGATCCGGTGCCGGGTATTCCCCTCAAAAAGGAATATGTCCCAGGGGGCGCGTCAGCTGCATGTCAGGTAAAGGCACTGGGGAGATGGCTGTCATTACATCTTTTATAAATGCCCAAGTTTACATTGATATTTTGGACAGTTTTCTTATCCCATCAATTGAAAGGATGTTTGGGGATGATGACATCATTTTTCAAGATGATAATGCATCCTGCCATAGAGCAAAAACTGTGGAAACATTCCTTGAAAGAAGACACATAAGGTCAATGTCATGGCCTGCAAATAGTCCGGATCTCAATCCAATTGAAAATCTTTGGTGGAAGTTGAAGAAAATGGTCCATGACAAGGCTCCAACCTGCAAAGCTGATCTGGCAACAGCAATCAGAGAATGTTGGAGCCAGATTGATGAAGAGTAATGTTTGTCACTCATTAAGTCCATGCCTCAGAGACTGCAAGCTGTTATTAAAGTCAGAGCTGGTGCAAAAAAATACTAGTGATGTATTGGAGTGTTCTTTTGTGTGTTTGTTTTTCATGATTCCATAATTTTTTCCTCAGAATTGAGTGATTCCACAATTTTTTTTCCCTCTCCTTGGTCTGAAAAAAATTACCCTTACTGAGTACCACATTTTTTTTCTTGATTTCTTTTAGTGTTTCTTAAAGCCACAAAGTTGCCATTTGAAATGACTTGAGTTTTGTGCCTTGTCTGTGATCTGCTTTTTTTCAACAACATTAAACAACTGAATGAACATCCTCCGAGCCCGGTGATTCCTTAATTTTTGCCAGGGGTTGTATATGTTTACTAGTGTTGAGCCACCCCCGTAGTGTTCGAGTTCGGTTCGGTTCGTCGAACACCCGTGTGTTCGCCGAACTGTTCGTCGAACTGTTCGTCGAACACCTTCGAACACCGTTAAAACCAATGGCAGGCAAACAAAAACACATAGAAACACATAGAAAACACCTTCAAAGGTGTCCAAAAGCTGACAAACTGCTCAGAAGACACAACTAACACATGGAAAAGTGACAAGTACATATAGTCATGCGAAAAGAAAAGAGGTGGAGGAGTAAAAGGAGGGGGAGACACAGATATAGGCATGTCATGCCCTTCTAAAATCCAAAAAGTGAGAAGCCGAGACGGCCAGTCCGCTCCTGCCCGTGCCACCTCCGTGTCGCCGGGTTTGTGCCAGAGCCGCGGTGAACCCTGACGGCCAGCCCCCCTCTCCCAATACTGGTGCCTGTCCGCTGGTGGGTCGAGAGAGCCCCCCTGTGGTGGAGGCAGCTCTAAGCTTTTTAATTTAAATTGTCCCTCTAATTTAAATGAATACACTTTAAATCCATTTACAAGGATCTATTGGAGGGCAAGTCTCATGCCAGCAGCCGCGTAATTCCAGCTCCAGTAGCGTCCACTAAAGCTGCTGCAGTTAAAAAGCTTTTATAAGGATCGAGCTCGGCTGTCCACCGCAAGGCATCCTAGTGCCAGTCCCAGCCCCTATGCCTTGGGGTGCCTCCTGATGCTCTTCACTAAGTATCCCGTGGTCCCGAAGCATTTCCTTTGAAAAAATTAAGTGTCCAAACTACAGGTGGTGTAGCTTGCTTAACAGCCGGGATAATCCGCTGACTAGCAGACACTGCTACTAGGCACAAAGTATTTCCTGGGCTAGATGCAGTTAAAAATTTGTAAGTAGATACTCTCGTTGGATGCTGAGAAAGCATTCCATAGAGTCTCCTGGCACGCCATATATGATTCTCTTAAAAAGCTTGGGGTAGGGGTCTAGGGGACCCTTTTATAGCCAAAATCACGGCCCTGTATCACAATACGTCACCTAGGCTGAAGATAAATGGAACTGTAGCACCGAGGGCTCGGTTGCTACAGACGTATTGCACCTCACCCAGAGGTGTGATATCTCACTCTCAGATAAGGATGGAGTGTGGATCAGGACCCGACACCTGCATGCATTACACCACATTGCCGTGGGGCAGGGCGACCAAAATGCCCCTGAGATGGGCACGACAGTCCCTGTCCCTGGCTGGAGTGGGGGGAGGGAACACTGAGGAAGGGGAACCCTGCAGTGCAGGAGCAGGGAGGAAGCAGTTCCTGGGTGCATTGAGAAGGGAGTATAAAAGGTGGGCACCATCTTAGTTCAGTGCAGAGAAGTCTGAGCAGAAGTGGCAGGGAGCAGGGGCTCTGCATGAGCTCTGCTCCGGAGGCGGGCCTAGTAACAGAGGCCCAGGCCTGCAAGAGGGAGAAGGAAGGAAGAGGAGCGGAGAAGGCTCCAGGAACGAGGAATGAAGGGATCCCAGGGGTGCGGACGGGCGAGTCGCCACCGCACGCCCGAATCCACCTGCGTGGAGGGGTCAGGCCAAAGGGGGAGACCGGTCCCCGAACTAGTGGAGGCAGGAAACGACCCTCAGCTAGAAACCAGAGGCTCTGACATTTTATGTGGCGCAGCCCCTTGCTCCACCCGCTAGGAAGGCACCACATAGGGTCAGGGAAACTGGCGCCAAGTTTACCAAGAGGAGGCCCGAGGCAGCCGGACAGAAGTGTTGGTAAGAAAGGCCAGACAAAGGACACACAAAGGGGGTCCTGTGAAGCGCTCCAAAGTTATCTGGGAGTTGTCTGAGCCCCTCACCTGGTGAGCACAGTACGACGTGGGCAGCCGTTACCTGCAGACGTGGTCTGGATAATAAGAACTGTGAGTAAAGGCCCTGAACTGCATCACTGACTCCGTGTCGTTACTGCTGCTGCCCTGCACCATCACCCCCATCCTCCGCATACACTGCCCTGAGGCTATACTCCTCCCGTGGGGAGTTATGCTACGCTCTGCTGCACCCACAACACCAGCCTCAGCGGTCTGCCCTGTAGCGGCGGTTCAATCTGACCGCAATCCACGGGTGGCGTAGTCGGACATTTAAACATCAAAACCACATAAATAGTTCCGCCACTGGTTTGACCGCCCTGAGCCACGGAACCGGATCGCCGCCACGAAGACTACAACCACCAGCATCCACCAAAAAGGGTCCGGCTCCGGGTGTCCCAAGGCCCAGGGGGTGAGTCAGAACATTTTCATCACCTTTCACAATCACCAATGGGACAAGGCAGGGATGTCCTCTGTCCCCTCTCTTATACATCCTAGTGACGGAGCACCTGCTCTCATCAATTCGCCATAACCCCAATATTAGGTGGATTGAGGTGGGAGGCACCGAGTACAAGTGCTCTCTATTTGCTGATGATGTCCTAGTATATATCACTCAATCACATATATCCATCCCTGCTGTTATGGCTGAAATAGATCACTTTGTTACATGGTAAAATTTTAAAATCAATGCAGCGAAGTCTGAGGCCCTCGATGTCTCCCTCCCTAAATCCATATAGGATTCCATCCAGTCCAACTTTCCCTTTGCCTGGCCCTCACAGGGTATCAAATACTTAGGAATTCCTATTCATAGAGACCTCTTCCATCTATGTTATCTTAATTTTGGGCCCTTTATTGAACAATTCCATACAGACCACGGTTGGCAAGTTAGAACTGTAAGATTCACTACGTGAACCACTGGTGTTTTGTGGAAAAGCACATGTACACCGCGTTCCAAATTATTATGCAAAAAGTGTTTAGGAGTGATAAGGGAAGAATTTGTTTGTTTGTCAGTTAAACTCATTGATGGTGATGTGTGTCAGGGCTCTTTATATCACTGTAAGCAATTGCAGACACCTGTGCTAATTAGTTTGGCAGGTGTGTCCAATGAAAGGCAAGACTACTTAAGAAGGCTCTCTCACATTATTAAGCAGCCTACATTTTCTGCCAAAATGGGAAAGAAAAAGGATGTGTCGGCTGCTGAGAAGCAACAAATTGTGGAGTGTTTAGGTCAAGGCATGACTACAATCAACATTGTGCGATGATCAGGATGAAGTGTCTTGGCAATCAAGAAGTATGTAGCTGATTCACAGTACACACGTGTGCGTGCTGATAAGGGCAAATTGAGGACTCTTTCCTACAGGCAATTACGTCAGGTTGAAACAGCAGCGGCAAAAAAGCCTTGTCATAGCAGCAGACAAGTTTTTGAAGCTGCTTGTGCCTCCAACGTCCCCCGAACAACAAGATGCAGGGTCCTTCAGAGGTTTGCAGCTGTGCATATGCCATCCTGTCGACCTCCTCTATCCACTTCACACAAGCAGAAACGGCTCCAGTGGGCCAAACATTACATGAAGACTGATTTCAAAACTGTTTTGTTCACGGATGAGTGCCGTGCAGCGCTCGATGGTCCAGATGAATGGAGTGGAGGATGGCTGGTTGATGGACACCCCACGCAAACACGGCTACAGCGCCAACAAGGAGGAGGTGGAGTAATGTTTTGGGCTGGAATCATGGGGAGAGAGATTGTCGGCCCCTTTAGGATCCCTGAAGGCGCTAAAGATGAACTCCATAATGTATGTGGATTTTCTCAAACAGCACTTCCTGCCATGGTTCAAGAAGAAGAACCGTGTATTTCACAGCAAGATCATTTTTCTGCATGATAATGCACCATCTCATGCTGCACATAAAACATCTGCATCTCTGGCTGATATGGGCATAAAAGGGGACAAACTTATGGTGTGACCCCCATGCTCCCCTGACCTCTACCCCATTCAGAACCTTTGGAGCATCATTAAAAGGAGTGTCTATGATGGCGGGAGGCAGTTCACATCTAAGCAACAGCTCTGGGAGGGTATTCTGTCCTCATGCAAAACAATTGAAGCAGAAACCATCCAAAACCTGACAAATTCAATGGACGAGAGAGTTCAGAAGCTCCTTTCGAACAAGGGGTCCTATGTGAAAATGTAACATCACCTAGAATAAAGTTTTGAGTTGAAAACTGTTTGATTTCAGTTTCTAACAACCTGCTAATGCTTATAATTTCAAAAATGACCATTTTTTTGGTCTTTATTAAAATGAAAAGGTTGATCGAAAAGTTTGGGGGATCTAAGAGTGTGGCAACCCAGTAGTCATGATTACTTCGAATTCTGACAATATGAGGGTCATGCTGCAGGTAGTGCAGCAAGAAGGCACTTATGTGTCTTGCGCATCTCGGAGCCCCAAAATTATTTTCCGGGCAAGATGCAGCTAAAAATTATTTTTAATTTTAAATCTGGTGAAGCTTATTATAGATGGCCTAATAGGATCAGTGCTGCACACTGCTACAAAGCCCAAATTATTTTCCAGTCAAGATACAGATAAACATGATTAGTAATTTGAAAGCTTAAAACGGTTGGTAGGGTGATTTTAACCAATCATCAAGCTTTTACTCTCCCCAGGATGACACAGGGGTAGAAAAGTCGTTTCGGATCCATGATTTGTTCATCTTTATGAACGTGAGTCTGTCTACATTATCAGTGGAGAGCCGCGTGCGCTTATCTGTCAGCACACCACCAGCAGCGCTGAACACACGTTCAGACAGAACGCTGGCTGCGGGGCATGACAAGATCTCCAAGGCGTAAGTGGCTAGCTCCGGCCATTTATCCAGATTGGAAGCCCAAAAAGAGCAAGGGTCCAGTGACACAGTCGTGGCTTCAATGTTTACTTGGAGATACTCCTGTACCATCGTCTCTAGGCGTTGACTATGTGTCAGACTTCTTGTCTCCTGTGGCCTTGCAAAGGATGGGCTAAAAAAGTGGTGAAATGATTCCGCAAAATTGATGTTACCAGCAGATACTGTGGTTCTGTTACGGTTTGAGTGCTGAACACTTGACGGTCCCACGGTTGGCAAGTTGGAACTGTGAGATTCACTACGTGCACCACTGGTATTTTGTGGAAAAGCACATGTAAGATTCTGCAACAGTCTCTGCTGATACTCCTGCATGCGTGCATCCCTTTCTATGGCAGGAATAATTTCTGCAAATTTACTTTTGTACCGGGGATCTAACAGTGTGGCAACCCAGTAGTCAGGATTATTTCTAATTCTCACAATTCGAGGGTCATGTTGCAGGTAGTGCAGCAAGAAGGCACTCATGTGTGTTGCGCATCCAGGAGCACCAAGTCCCTGTTGTGTTGGTGGCGAGGTAGCAATCATGCTTCCTTCCTCTGTCCTCTCCCCCCAACCTCGCACAACAGAAATGTGATCAAGGTCTCCCTCATCTGATGAGTCTTCCATCAGTTCGTCCTCCACTTCTTCCTGGGCTCCTGCACCTTCCTCACTAGTTTGGCTGCTACCATGCGCCCTGGTAAAATCATCTCCCCCACCCTCACATGCCTGCCGCCTTGGTGCTGCCGACCGTCTGGACCTTGCAGATGTTAGCCCTTCCGCATACAACTCCTCCTCCTCTACCTCCTCCACCTCCTCTTGTGCCACCACCTGACTCCGAATTCTGTTTAACATGTGCTCCAGCATGTAAATCACCGGAATAGTCATGCTGATAATGGCATCGTCAGCACTAAACATCTTCGTCGCCATTTCAAAACTGTGCAGAAGGGTGCATAGGTCCCTGATCTGAGACCACTCCTCCAGCGTGATTTGCCCCACCTCTGAATCTCGTTGGCCCAGGCTATACGTCAGAACGTATTGCACCAGGGCTTGTCGGTGCTGCCACAGTCGCTGCAACATGTGCAGAGTTGAATTCCACCGGGTAGGCACATCGCATTTTAGCCGGTGAAGTGGCAGGCCCAACGACTTCTGTAGAGATGTAAGTCGCTGAGCTGCGGGATGCGAACGGGGGAAGTGAGCACACAGCGACCGTGCCCTCTGCAGAAGGCCATCTAGTCTGGGATAGTGGGCTAAAAATTGCTGGACAACCAGGTTCAACACGTGAGCCATACAAGGCACGTGTGTGACATTGCCCCGGCGAAGGGCCGCACCCAGGTTTGCAGCATTGTCGCACACGGCCTTCCCTGGTTTCAGGTCCAGTGGAGACAACCATTCATGAAATTGGTTCTCCAGAGCTGACCACAACTCCTCAGCTGTGTGACTCACATTTCCCAGACATTTCAATGTAAAAACCGCCTGATGATGTTGAGCCCTACTGCCAGCATAGTAAGGAGGTGTGCAGGATCCCTTCTGCGCAGTTAGAAAGCTTGTGGCATGACCAGACAGGCTTTGGGTGCAGGTGGAAGACCGAGAGGAGGTTGAGGAGGCAGAAGCAGTGGAGGAAAAATGACATAAAGAGGATTGACGCACAACTCGTGGGGACGGCAAGACTTGGACAGCAGCCCCTTGTCCTGCTGTCACCATAGTTACCCAGTGCCCAGTCAGCGACATGTAACGCCCCTGTCCATGCCTACTCGTCCAAGTGTCTGTGGTGAAATGCACCCTGTCACACACAGAGTTTCTCAAAGAAGCGGTGATGTTGTGTGCGACATGCTGGTGGAGCGCAGGCACACCTTTCTTTGAGAAGTAGTGCCGACTGGGCATCTGGTACTGGGGCACTGCGACGGACATAAGGTCTCGAAAATCCTCTGTGTCCACCAGGCGGAAAGGCAGCATTTCTGTAGCCAAGAGCTTGCAGATGGTGAAATTCAACCTCTTAGCTTTCTCATGGCTAGGAGGAAATGGTCTTTTACTTGTCCACATCTGAGGGACCGAGGGCTGGCTATTGTGCTTAGACGGGGTTGATAAGGGTGTCCCCGGCAAACTGCCGGTCTGTGAGGAAGATGCAGGCGGACATGTTAGGTTGCCTTGATCCAAAGGTGGTGCTATCGATGTCGGACAGCGCTCAAGACCAGCTGGTGTTACCACCTCCAAAGAAAATGATGACCTGCCAATCACGCTGGCTGTTGCGGGTAAAGAGGTGGCAGGTCTGCTCCCCAAAACAGGTGTGACTGCTGTCCCCCCAGTCACAGAGGATGAAGAGGCCGCGGATGCACAAGATATGGCAGACGGTGGTTGGCCCGGCCGGCTAGACCGCATTGTAGCACACTGAGCTTCCCACTGCAACTTATGCTTCATGTCCATGTGCCAGTTCATGCATGAAGTACTCAAACTATGTATTTTTTGGCCTCTACTTAGCTTTTGCTGACAAATGTTACAGATAACACGAGTTGGGTCATCTTTATCGATCTGAAAAAATGCCCAGGCTATGCAAGGCTTAGCACCCATGCGACCTGAAGAGCCACCACGACTTGTGGTGAGAGGCAGAGTTGTGTTTGAGGATGCAGTTGTTGACGTGCTTCCAGTACTACGTCTCTGTCCAGGAAGGCGCAACCTGACCTCGTCGTCACTAGCATCTTCCTCCACCTCCTCTGCTGACCTCATCTCTTGGCTGACTGTGGGTTGACAGTAAGTGGGATCTCCGACCTCATCATCATCACCCTGTGCGTTATCACACCCGTCGTCCTCAGAGCCAACCTGTTCCTGCCCTGACAAAAAACTAAAGTTGTCGCTCCAATCAGGTATTTGAGTCTTATCATCGTCTTCCTCATTGTCTCCACCAACAGGAGTTACAGTTTGGGAATGAGGGTCTACATTATGGTCAGAACCTTCTGCGTCTGGTCCTGGATCCAACTCATAAAGATTCTGGGCATCAGTGCAGATCATTTCCTCGTCTGGATTCACAGAAGCGCTGGAGTCGACCTCTGATTCCCAGGCTATAGTATGAGTAAACAGCTCTGCAGACTCAACCATCTGTTCTACCTCATACTCAGACGGGCAGCTGGAGATTTGGGAGCTGTGAGGAAGCAAGTGCGATTTGGGTGACACCTTTGAGGACTGGAGTATTTGTGATGTTGAAGTTGATGTGGAGGAGAGCCCACTTAAAGGAGCACTTGATATCCGTTGAAGCACCTGCTGTTTTTGTGCCTCATCTGGAATTTGTAGCGATTGGCGTGGCCGTAAGAAAGGGATCTTATCACATTGTCCGCTAAAAGAAGTAGACATTTTAGTTTGGCTGAAAGATGGTCTTTCTTCTGCACCTACCCCACGGACACAACCTTTTTTCCCCTTCCCAACACGCCTATTCCCCTTTCCACCAGCAGCAGGCCTTTTTCCACTCATTTTGGTGGTTAACTAATTCACAACTCTGGAGTTGTTTGCACAAAAAAACAATGGATGGTAACCGAGCAGAGCTGAGTGGCCAAACTGTGGTATTAGGCCAAAACTATTGGCTGGGTTAGATGCAGAAAAAAATTATTTTTAATTTCCAACCTGATGGAGGTCAGTATAGATGGACTAATAGACCAAGTCCCACACACCGCTAGAAGCCCAAATATTTTTTCAGAGCTAGATGCAGAAAATTTTTTTATTCAATTTGCAACCTGATGGAGGTCAGTATAGATGGACTAATAGACCAAGTCCCACACACTGCTAGAAGCCCAAATATTTTTTCAGAGCTAGATGCAGAAAAAAATTATTTTTAATTTGCAACCTGATGGCGGTCAGTATAGATGGACTAATAGAACAAGTCCCACACGCTGCTAGAAGCCCAAATATTTTTTCAGAGATAAATGAAGAAAAAAATTATTTTTAATTTGCAACCTGATGGAGGTCAGTATAGATGGACTAATAGACCAAGTCCCACACGCTGCTAGAAGCCCAAATATTTTTTCAGAGATAAATGAAGAAAAAAATTATTTTTAATTTGCAACCTGATGAAGGTCAGTATAGATGGACTAATAGACCAAGTCCCACACACCGCTAGAAGCCCAAATATTTTTTCAGAGCTAGATGCAGAAAATTTTTTTATTCAATTTGCAACCTGATGGAGGTCAGTATAGATGGACTAATAGACCAAGTCCCACACACTGCTAGAAGCCCAAATATTTTTTCAGAGCTAGATGCAGAAAAAAATTATTTTTAATTTGCAACCTGATGGAGGTCAGTATAGATGGACTAATAGAACAAGTCCCACACGCTGCTAGAAGCCCAAATATTTTTTCAGAGATAAATGAAGAAAAAAATTATTTTTAATTTGCAACCTGATGGAGGTCAGTATAGATGGACTAATAGACCAAGTCCCACACGCTGCTAGAAGCCCAAATATTTTTTCAGAGATAAATGAAGAAAAAAATTATTTTTAATTTGCAACCTGATGGAGGTCAGTATAGATGGACTAATAGACCAAGTCCCACACACTGCTAGAAGCCCAAATATTTTTTCAGAGCTAGATGCAGAAAAAAATTATTTTTAATTTGCAACCTGATGGAGGTCAGTATAGATGGACTAATAGACCAAGTCCCACACACCGCTAGAAGCCCAAATATTTTTTCAGAGCTAGATGCAGAAATTTTTTTTATTCAATTTGCAACCTGATGGAGGTCAGTATAGATGGACTAATAGACCAAGTCCCACACACCGCTAGAAGCCCAAATATTTTTTCAGAGCTAGATGCAGAAAAAAATTATTTTTAATTTGCAACCTGATGGAGGTCAGTATAGATGGACTAATAGAACAAGTCCCACACGCTGCTAGAAGCCCAAATATTTTTTCAGAGATAAATGAAGAAAAAAATTATTTTTAATTTGCAACCTGATGGAGGTCAGTATAGATGGACTAATAGACCAAGTCCCACACGCTGCTAGAAGCCCAAATATTTTTTCAGAGATAAATGAAGAAAAAAATTATTTTTAATTTGCAACCTGATGGAGGTCAGTATAGATGGACTAATAGACCAAGTCCCACACACTGCTAGAAGCCCAAATATTTTTTCAGAGCTAGATGCAGAAAAAAATTATTTTTAATTTGCAACCTGATGGAGGTCAGTATAGATGGACTAATAGACCAAGTCCCACACACCGCTAGAAGCCCAAATATTTTTTCAGAGCTAGATGCAGAAAATTTTTTTATTCAATTTGCAACCTGATGGAGGTCAGTATAGATGGACTAATAGACCAAGTCCCACACACTGCTAGAAGCCCAAATATTTTTTCAGAGCTAGATGCAGAAAAAAATTATTTTTAATTTGCAACCTGATGGAGGTCAGTATAGATGGACTAATAGAACAAGTCCCACACGCTGCTAGAAGCCCAAATATTTTTTCAGAGATAAATGAAGAAAAAAATTATTTTTAATTTGCAACCTGATGGAGGTCAGTATAGATGGACTAATAGACCAAGTCCCACACACTGCTAGAAGCCCAAATATTTTTTCAGAGCTAGATGCAGAAAAAAATTATTTTTAATTTGCAACCTGATGGAGGTCAGTATAGATGGACTAATAGAACAAGTCCCACACGCTGCTAGAAGCCCAAATATTTTTTCAGAGCTAGATGCAGAAAAAAATTATTTTTAATTTGCAACCTGATGGAGGTCAGTATAGATGGACTAATAGACCAAGTCCCACACACCGCTAGAAGCCCAAATATTTTTTCAGAGCTAGATGCAGAAAAAAATTATATTCAATTTGCAACCTGCTGGAGGTCAGTATAGAAGGACTAATAGAACAAGTCCCACACACTGCTAGAAGCCCAAATATTTTTTCAGAGCTAAATGAAGAAAAAAATTCTTTTTAATTTGCAACCTGATGGAGGTCAGTATAGATGGACTAATAGACCAAGTCCCACACACTGCTAGAAGCCCAAATATTTTTTCAGAGCTAAATGAAGAAAAAAATTCTTTTTAATTTGCAACCTGATGGAGGTCAGTATAGATGGACTAATAGAATGATGCTATGCCCAAAAGATTTTACTTCACTAGGTGCAGTAAAAAAATTGGTATTCTATACCCAGGTGGTATATCTTGCAACACAGATAGGCTACTCCACTGACTAACACACTCTGCAATAGGCCAAAAAGGATTAGCTTTGCTAGATTCAGCCAAATGCTGTGAAAAAAACTTGCACAGCACTGGCACAGACCTGCCTGGCAAAAACTGATAGGAACTGATGTAACCTAGTCCTGAAAAGGACTCCAATTACAATTAGTCTTTACTCCCACAATCTATCTATTTAAGAGCACAGACCTGCCTGATAAAAGTCGTAGGAAATGCTGTAACCTAGTCCTTAAAAGGACTGCAATCACAACTATTCCCTACTCCCAAGCTATCTGTATATTTGTGCGAAAATTGGCTTGAAATTAACAAGGTATAGCGCACACAGCAACAGCGGTGCCGTCTAACACGCAGCTGCAGCAGTGAGAAAATGGTGGCGACGGGGAAAATGGCTTGGTCTTATAGGGCAAGGACATGTGACATACACTGCCAATCACACATGCCCTTGCTTGTGTGAAAAAAAGCACTTCGCTCCGTGTGTGCGCTGCTGATAGGCTGACAGATTGCACCTCCCCACTGCAAATGCGGGAAAGAGAAAAAAAAATGGAGATCTTCATTGTTCCTGCAGAGATCCATCCCCTGCCCCTCCCCCCGCCCCGCTGTACACTCAAACTGCGTATTAACATTAATTTTCATCATTACTGAGAAAAAATCCAGTTATGATTTTGGTGCACGAACAGTTATCGAACATAACCTCGAACAGCCGAATTTTTCTCAAATTGTTCGTGTTCGCCGATCGGCTCGAACACCGCCCAAAACAGCTCGAATTTGAGATTGGCGAACAGTTCGAGTAGAACAACGCTCATCTCTAATGTTTACCTATAAAGGAAGTAGTGTTACGTCACTCCTCATTTGGACCTGTAGAAGTGATGTGGATGGCGCAAAACGACCGTCATCCACCCCTCTCCCACACACCGCCTGCATACCACACTGATGTCCTGCTACTTTCGATTAAAGAACTTTTATTACTCCAGGATGTGGTGAGTGCCGCTTTTCTTTTTTTTCTTGTTGGCTGGCCTAGGGAACGATGGCGCTTGTACAAGATCTTTGGCATTCGAGTTAAGCGACATGCAACCAATAGGGAAGAGAGTCAGGAGAGCAGTAAGTGCACTGACAGCCCAATTACACTTGAAGATCATTTGCATAAAGTTTAAAAATTATTTTCTCTAAAACACAAAAACAAATTTTTAAATGAAAAAACAAATGTTTTTATTGTTTAATCAACATTACAGAGACTTTACATAGATGGCATTGGTTTGAAGCATAAAAACCTGACGCCAGGTTCTCTTTATGGAGCATTATTGCAGTACATCACAGATCAACTACTTCAGTAACACTGAGTGACTTTGCAAGTACAGCACTAGTTCTCTATATAACTTGAGTCTTTGGACTATTATTCCCAGTCTGAGACTATTACTTTCATTCTTAGTGTGTGTTTGAGCACTGCAGTAGTACACCACAGTCTGATTAGGTCTTTTTCTATCCCTAGGTGGACTGAGTTGTGCGCTTTGACCTGTATACCTACACTTTAAAAGTCCTGAAATGGTGTTTCTTGGCTGGCCCTCAACTTTTATAGTCCTTGAGCTAGCCCCCCTTTTCTGCTGTACTAGATTATGCAATATTCTGGCTGCAGAGTATTTTGGGTAAGCCCTCCTGATGTCATTATCCTGCTCTCTGGTTGTTCAGCGGTGTGCTTAATAGCGCCAGGCATTTTATTAATCTTTTTTGCTCATCCTCGTCAATTGAATTGTAGACTTTTAGATTTTGCGTAAACCTGTTAATTTAAGGAAATTTGACTCAAAGTCAATCCTCCACAGATCGATCCATTCATTTCTGCTAAGCCTCATCACTGAAAATGACATTTTAGTTTTATTCCTAAGCAGAATGTGTGTTCTGATAATTTCTTTCTGAACATTACAATATTAATTATTTTTTATGCTTACAATTTTTTTTATTGAGGTTTTTAGCAACAGCAAACTTAGGTAAATATAATAAGATACATACAGTTACTGTATACACTGTAGGCATATTCATACGTTAAAAGTAATAATAAAACAACAACATTATTTTTACCTTTTTATAACATAATTAAAAAGAGCACCTCAATAGTAGTGTTGAGCCACCCCCGTAGTGTTCGGGTTCGGTTCGTCGAACACCGGGATGTTCGAGGAACTGTTCGTCGAACTGTTCGTCGAACACCTTAGAACACCGTCGAACACCGTTAAAACCAATGGCAGGCAAACAAAAACACATAGAAACACATAGAAAACACCTGCAAAGGTGTCCAAAAGCTGACAAACTGCTCAGAAGACGCTTTCTTTAAAAAAGCCGGCCGGCAAATTCAGCAGCGGCATACACCGGTACCCGACAATTTAGACAAGAAGGAATAGAGCATCACACATAGATTAGATAGATAGAAACATGTCAGTCACACATATAAGAAGCACAGTGACAGTGTTGGTTACTGCACTTGTCATTTAGTGTAAAGGATTTATTAAAAAAAATATTAGTGTTTTCATGCACCGTCTCTTTAAAAAAGCCGTCCGGCAATTCAGCATCTGTACCCGACAATTTAGAACAGAAAGAATAGAGCTTCACACATAGATTAGATAGATAGAAACATGTCAGTCACATATATAATAAGTACAATGATAGTGTTGCTTACTGTACTTGTCATTTAGTGTAAAGGATTTATTTAAAAAAATAATAGTGTTTTCATGCACTGTCTCTTTAAAAAAGCCGGCCGGCAATTCAGCAGCGGTACCCGACAATTTAGAACAGAAAGATAGAGCATCACACATAGATTAGATAGATAGAAACATGTCAGTCACATATATATGAAGTACAGTGATAGTGTTGGTTACTGTACTTGTCATTTAGTATTAAAATAAAGGATTTATTATTAAAAAAATTGGCGTGGGGTTCCCCTTAATTTTAGGCTCTAGCGGAGGTTAAGCAGACGGCTGGGGCAGATGTTTGAAGCCTGGGAAGGGGGTAATACCCATGGAGCTTCCCAGGCTACTAATATCAGCCCCCAGCTGAATACATAGCCTTTACTAGCTATTAAAATGGGGGACCCCCCCCAAAAAATGACGTGGGGTCCCCCCTAATTTAATAGCTAGCAAAGGCTAGGCAGACAGCTGGGGGCTGATATTAATAGCCCAGGAAGGGAGCCATGAATATTGGCCCCCTCCCAGGCTAGAAACACCAGCCGTCAGCCGCCCCAGAAATGGCGCATTCATAGGATGCGCCAATTCTGGCACTTAGCCTCGCTCTTCCACGCTGCCCTGGTGCGGTGGCAGGGGGTAATAGGGTTGGGGTTGATGTCAGCTTATAATGCCAGCTGACATCAAGCCCAGGTTAGTAATGGAGAGGCGTCTATAAGACACCCCCATTACTAACCCCATAGTCAAAGTTAAAAAAAACACAAACACCCAGAATAAAGTCCTTTAATTGAAATAAAGACACAATCCTTTATTGTTCTAAATTAAACCATACTTACCATCACGCCCATTCCAGCTGAAGCCAACGATCTCCTGCAATAAAAGAAAAATAATAAAGCAACCTCATCCTTACCTTTCCATGGTTCCCACGACAGATTCAGCTCTGCTACATCGAGATGACAGGCTGGACCGCAGCAGAACGCTGCCATCCAGCCTGTCATCCCGCAGACACTGAGAAGCGCAGGCTTGCTTGCGCTGCTCAGCGTCTCTCTGTGACGACATCCAGATGAGCCGAGTTCATGTCCAATGAACTCGGCTCACCTCATGCACGTCACTGACAGCGTGGGAAAATTCTCACGCTGAAGCGCTGATTGCAGGAGAATTTTCCCACGCTGTCAGTGACGTGCAGGAGGTGAGCTGAGTTCATTGGACATGAGCTCACCTCATGCACATCACTGACAGCGTGGGAGAATTCTCCTGCACTCAGCACTTCAGCGTGAGAATTTTCCCACGCTGTCAGTGACGTGCATGAGGTGAGCCGAGTTCATTGGACATGACCTCGGCTCATCTGGATGCCGTCACAGCGAGACAGTGAGGAGCGCAAGCATGCCTGCGCTTCTCAGTGTCTGCGGGATGACAGACTGGATGGCAGCGTTCTGCTGCGGTCCAGCCAGTCATCTCGATGTAGCAGAGCTGAAGCTGTCTTGGGAACCATGGAAAGGTAAGGATGAGGTTGGTTTATTATTTTTCTTTTATTGCAGGAGATCGTTGGCTTCAGCTGGAATGGGTGTGATGGTAAGTATGGTTTAATTTAGAACAATAAAGAATTGTGTCTTTATTTCAATTAAAGGACTTTATTCTGGGTGTTGTGTTTTTTTTAAATACTTTACTAGAAATTCATGGCGGTCATGTCTAATACTGGCGTGACCCCATGAATTTTGGGCTTGGGGCCAGCTGATAATACCAAGCTGGCCCTAACCCCTTTATTACCCAGTGAGCCACCGCACCAGGGCCCTGGATGAGTTGGGTACAGCGCCAGAAGATGGCGCTTCTATGAACGCACCATTTTCCGGGGTGGCTGCGGACTGCAATTTGTAGCGGGGGGGGCCCAGAAAGCTTGGGCCTCCCTGCGCTGCAGATTCCAGCCCCCAGCTGCCTAGTTGTACCTGGCTGGACACAAAAATAGGGCGAAGCCCCACGTACTTTTTTTTTAATTATTTCATGAAATTCATGAAATAATTAAGAAAACAAGGCCTTCCCTATATTGTTGTGTCCGGCCAGGTACAAATAGGCAGCTGGTGGTTGGGGGCAGCCCGTTCCTGCCTGCTGTACCTGGCTGGACACAAATATAGTGCGAAGCCCCACTTCAATTTTTTTTAATTATTTCATGAAATTCATGAAATAATTAAGAAAAAAAGGGCTTCCCTATATTGTTGTGTCCGGCCAGGTACAAATAGGCAGCTGGTGGATGGGGGCAGCCCGTTCCTGCCTGCTGTACCTGGCTGGACACAAATATAGTGCGAAGCCCCACTTCAATTTTTTAAATTATTTCAGGAAATTCATGAAATAATTTAAAAAAAATTGACGTGGGGCTTCGCACTATATTTGTGTCCAGCCAGGTACAGCAGGCAGGAACGGGCTGCCCCCAACCACCAGCTGCCTATTTGTACCTGGCCGGACACAACAATATAGGGAAGCCCTTTTTTTCTTAATTATTTCATGAAATAATTTAAAGAAAATTGACGTGGGGCTTCGCCCTGTTTTTGTGTCCAGCCAGGTACAACTAGGCAGCTGGGGGCTGGAATCTGCAGCGCAGGGAGGCCCAAGCTTTCTGGGCCACCCCCGCTGCAAATTGCAGTCCGCAGCCACCCCGGAAAATGGCGCGTTCATAGAAGCGCCATCTTCTGTACCCAACTCATCCAGGGCCCTGATGCGGTGGCTCACTGGGTAATAAAGGGGTTAGGGCCAGCTTGGCATTATCAGCTGGCCCTAAGCCCGAAATTCATGGGGTCACGCCAATATTAGACATGACCACCATGAATTTCTAGTAAAGTATTTAAAAAAAACACAACACCCAGAAAAAAGTCCTTTAATTGAAATAAACACACAATTCTTTATTGTTCTAAATTAAACCATACTTACCATCACGCCCATTCCAGCTGAAGCCAACGATCTCCTGAAATAAAAGAAAAATAATAAAGCAACATCATCCTTACCTTTCCATGGTTCCCATGACCGCTTCAGCTCTGCTACATCGAGATGACAGGCTGGACCGCAGCAGAACGCTGCCATCCAGCCTGTCATCCCGCAGACACTGAGAAGCGCAGGCTTGCTTGCGCTCCACAGTGTCTCTCTGTGAGGGCATCCAGATGAGCCGAGTTAATGTCCAATGAACTCGGCTCACCTCATGCACGTCACTGACAGCGTGGGAAAATTCTCCTGCACTCAGCGCTTCAGCGTGGGAGAATTCTCACACTGAAGCGCTGAGTGCAGGAGAATTCTCCCACGCTGTCAGTGACGTGCAGGAGGTGAGCTGAGTTCATTGGACATGAGCTCACCTTATGCACGTCACTGACAGCGTGGGAAAATTCTCCTGCACTCAGCGCTTCAGCGTGGGAGAATTCTCACGCTGAAGCGCTGAGTGCAGGAGAATTCTCCCACGCTGTCAGTGACGTGCAGGAGGTGAGCTGAGTTCATTGGACATGAGCTCACCTTATGCACGTCACTGACAGCGTGGGAGAATTCTCCTGCACTCACCGCTTCAGCGTGAGAATTTTCCCACGCTGTCAGTGACGTGCATGAGGTGAGCCGAGTTCATTGGACATGAACTCGGCTCATCTGGATGTCGTCACAGAGAGACGCTGAGCAGCGCAAGCAAGCCTGCGCTTCTCAGTGTCTGCGGGATGACAGGCTGGATGGCAGCGTTCTGCTGCGGTCCAGCCTGTCATCTCGATGTAGCAGAGCTGAAGCTGTCATGGGAACCATGGAAAGGTAAGGATGAGGTTGCTTTATTATTTTTCTTTTATTGCAGGAGATCGTTGGCTTCAGCTGGAATGGGCGTGACGGTAAGTATGGTTTAATTTAGAACAATAAAGGATTGTGTCTTTATTTCAATTAAAGGACTTTATTCTGGGTGTTTGTGTTTTTTTTAACTTTGACTATGGGGTTAGTAATGGGGGTGTCTTATAGACGCCTCTCCATTACTAACCTGGGCTTGATGTCAGCTGGCATTATAAGCTGACATCAACCCCAACCCTATTACCCCCTGCCACCGCACCAGGGCAGCGTGGAAGAGCGAGGTTAAGTGCCAGAATTGGCGCATCCTATGAATGCGCCATTTCTGGGGCGGCTGACGGCTGGTGTTTCTAGCCTGGGAGGGGGCCAATATTCATGGCTCCCTTCCTGGGCTATTAATATCAGCCCCCAGCTGTCTGCCTAGCCTTTGCTAGCTATTAAATTAGGGGGTCCCCACGTCATTTTTTTTGGGGGGTCCCCCATTTTAATAGCTAGTAAAGGCTATGTATTCAGCTGGGGGCTGATATTAGTAGCCTGGGAAGCTCCATGGGTATTACCCCCTTCCCAGGCTTCAAACATCTGCCCCAGCCGTCTGCTTAACCTCCGCTAGAGCCTAAAATTAAGGGGAACCCCACGCCAATTTTTTTAATAATAAATCCTTTATTTTAATACTAAATGACAAGTACAGTAACCAACACTATCACTGTACTTCATATATATGTGACTGACATGTTTCTATCTATCTAATCTATGTGTGAAGCTCTATTCTGTCTGTTATAAATTGTCGGGTACCGCTGCTGAATTGCCGGCCGGCTTTTTTAAAGAGACGGTGCATGAAAACACTATTATTTTTTTTGATAAATCCTTTACGCTAAATGACAAGTACAGTAAGCAACACTGTCACTGTACTTCGTATATATGTGGCTGACATGTTTCTATCTATCTAATCTATGTGTGAAGCTCTATTCTGTCTGTTATAAATTGTCGGGTACCGCTGCTGAATTGCCGGCCGGCTTTTTTAAAGAGACGGTGCATGAAAACACTATTATTTTTTTTGATAAATCCTTTACGCTAAATGACAAGTACAGTAAGCAGCACTTTCACTGTACTTCGTATATATGTGGCTGACATGTTTATATCTATCTAATCTATGTGTGAAGCTCTATTCTTTCGGTTCTAATTTGTCGGGTACAGGTGTATGCCGCTGCTGAATTGCCGGCTTTTCATGTTTCACTGTTGGCACTGTTCCCATCGATTTGGGCAATCACTGTAATGCCACAACCACCATGGCTGTGGCATTACAGTGAGTGGCAGACAATCCCTGCATGATTGGTGCTCTAAATAGCGCCAGACATGCAGGACACGCTTTTGGTGCACGAACAGTTATCGAACATAACCTCGAACAGCCGAATTTTTTGCAAATTGTTCGGGTTCGTCGAACAACTCGAACACCGCCCAAAACAGCTCGAATTTGAGATTGGCGAACAGTTCTAGTCGAACACCGCTCATCTCTACTCAATAGCAACCTCTTTATTACAATAAAAACCTGTGTAAAAAAAATTAAAGAGATTGAATAATCGACTTGCCTCTTTGAGCTTTGATTTGTAATGAAACATTGACTAGGAGTGCAGAATGAGGAATAAAAATCAAAGAGATACAACTTCATGCACCTTCTGATGAAAGTCAATTTTCCTTATTCAATTCAGTAAAGATGTCTTCTCATGTATAAATGAAGGGTGGGTAATTACAATAGAATTAAATTCCAATGCATGCTAATGTGATTCTGAAGTCTTAGAATCTATTCATTTAAAATCTTGACAATGTAGAAAACTACACTAAGCCGCTTGTTAAGATTTTCTTTCTTACACTAATTAGGAAGTTTATTTAAAGCCTGCATGCCACTGTTTGTTCTATTCTGCATTGCTGACAGGTATGCTTTTACTCTTATTGGTATAATTCAAACTCATGTATATAAAGGGGTTTTACACAAAATGAATAAAATCAGGGTTATTTACCCTTTACTCCTCCAGTGATGCTTTTCTTCTGCTGCCTCCAAACTGCAGCGGTGACATCATATAAACGGCGAAAAGGAACGCTGCAGCCAATCACTGAGCACAAAGTTTATGCCAATGTACATTGCACGAGACCGCAATAACTAGATGTAACAGTTGCATCAAAAGATTATATTTGTATACTGCATATTATACTGTAGTTAAATTGGTCACCCACCACAAGACACAATCCCCTCTTAACCCCTCCTAAATGCTACAGTGCTGCAGATAAAAAAAAAAAACATGAAGTGGTGCCGTTCCACTGATGCTGGTTCTGTGTGTCCTAGCAGTCACAAAGTGGAACTAATATATATACATAGTACCATAACTGACAACATCACTATATAGCAGCAAACTATTTGTAGACTAATGGCAACTATATGTTGATACCTCTCAATAAAATGCTATGTGTTAGTAGGCATGCTTTGGGAATAGAATGGGCAAGACAATGTAGAATGTGGCAATGTCTACTGCCACAAGTCCAGGATTAAAGTTATACAATAAACATTATACCAGACGTCTCCTCTTTACTCACCTTTGTGACTGGGTAACAACAAAACAGATCTTACATCATTATAAACAACATACTGAATGTAGTGCAAGCAGGGCTGTACCTGCAATGAGGTGAGATATAAGCATCTGACCTCACGCAGCAGCTGTCTGAGATATTTAACAGCTGTCTGAGAGCTTTAAACTAGAACACTGTGGGAAGAGAAGCAAAAGGCCAGGGAAAGCCATACAGCTGACAAATACTATTGAGAGCTCTGCTATTAGAAGTGGAAAGGAAGAACAAAGACAAAAAACTCAGAATATAAATTTTGGAGAAAGAGAAGGGCAACAAGCAAGAATTGAAGCTACTAACGCAGGAAGAGAAATCTGATTTTCTTGGCATCACTCAAACTTGGTGGGATGATACACATGATTGGCTAGAACAAGGCTAATACAAGTCTAGAAGGATACAGCATATTTGCAAGAAACAGACTTAATAAACGAGGAGGAGGTGTCACATTGTATGTTAGAAAAGCATATATCTGCACAGAGATTGAAGCTTCAGAGACTGGGAGTTCTGTGGAAACTGTTTAGTTAAGAATACAAGGAGAGAACAACAGAAAGGACACCATAGTGGTTTACTATATGCCACCTGGACAAGCTGAAGATAAGGATGAACTCTTTATGCATCAGATATCCAAGCTATCAAAAAAACATGACAAAGTGATCATGGGAAATTTCAACTATCCAGACATTTGTTGCAAATTTCTCTCAGGCAAAAGTAACAGGTCCAGCAAATTCTTATCCTCTCTTGCTAATAACTTTATTTTCCAAAAGATAGAAGAGAGAACTAGGAGATCTGTTCCCTTGGATCTCTTCCTCATAAACAGGGAGGAAAAGGTTGAGGTGATAAGGGTGGCTGTGACCCTAGGAGGCAGTGATCAAGCTATCATAGAATTTTGGATAACTAGTAGTGATGGGCGAGCACTAAAATGCTCGGGTGCTTGATGCTCGGTTCGAGCACATTGGAATACTCGGGTGCTCGACCCGAGCAACGAGCCCAATGTAAGTCTATGGGAGACTCGAGAATTTTTCAGGCAGCTCCCCCCTGGCGGTCTGCAGAGGGCCTAAAAATTGCCCAAATCAATGGGAACAGTGCTCAAATGACATGGGAACAGCATGGGGTCACTTATGATGGTCACACTTTTAGACTCTGACTCCCAGGTCACTGCTGTCAACAACGTTGTCAGAGGTATTACGCCACTTTTACAGACTCACAATAAAACATACAAAAATGAAACCAAAATCGATTTTCCTGGGAAATACAGTACAGACCAAAAGTTTGGACACACCTTCTCATTTAAAGATTTTTCTGTATTTTCATGACTTTGAAAATTGTACATTCACACTGAAGGCATCAAAACTATGAATTAACACATGTGGAATTATATATTTAACAAAAAAGTGTGAAACAACTGAAAATATGTCTTATATTCTAGGTTCTTCAAAGTAGCCACCTTTTGCTTTGATGACTGCTTTGCACACTCTTGGCATTCTCTTGATGAGCTTCAAGAGGTAGTCACCGGAAATGGTTTTCACCTCACGGTGTGCCCTGTCAGGTTTAATAAGTGGGATTTCTTGCCCTAAAAATGGGGTTGGGACCATCAGTTGTGTTGTGCAGATGTCAGGTGGATACACAGCTGATAGTCCTACTGAATAGACTGTTAGAATTTGTATTATGGCAAGAAAAAAGCAGCTAAGTAAAGAAAAACGAGTGGCCATCATTACTTTAAGAAATGAAGGTCAGTCAGTCTGAAAAATTGGGCAAACTTTGAAAGTGTCCCCAAGTGCATTTGCAAACACCATCAAGCACTACAAAGAAATTGGCTCACATGAGGACCGCCCCAGGAAAGGAAGACAAAGAGTCACCTCTGCCTCTGAGGATAAGTTTATCCGAGTCACCAGCCTCAGAAATCGCAAGTTAACAGCAGCTCAGATTAGACACCAGGTCAATGACACACAGAGTTCTAGCAGCAGACACATCTCTTCAACAACTGTTAAGAGGAGACTTTCTGCAGCAGGCCTTCATGGTAAAATAGCTGATAAGAAACCACTGCTAAGGACAGGCAACAAGCAGAAGAGACAAGTTTGGGCTAAAGAACACAAGGATTGGACATTAGACCAGTGGAAATCTGTGCTTTGGTCTGATGAGTCCAAATTTGAGATCTTTGGTTCCAACCACCGTGTCTTTGTGCGACGCAGAAAAGGTGAACGAATGGACTCTACATGCCTGGTTCACACCGTGAAGCATGGAGAAGGAGGTGTGATGGTGTGGGGGTGCTTTGCTGGTGACACTGTTGGGGAATTATTCAAAATTGAAGGCATACTGAACCAGCATGGCTACCACAGCATCTTGCAGCAGCATGCTATTCCATCCGGTTTGCGTTTAGTTGGACCATCATTTATTTTTCAACAGGCCAATGACCCCAAACACACCTCCAGGCTGTGTAAGGGCTATTTGACCAAGAAGGAGAGTGATGGGGTGCTACGCCAGATGACCTTGCCTCCACAGTCACCAGAACTGAACCCAATCGAGATGGTTTGGGGTGAGCTGGACCGCAGAGTGAAGGCAAAAGGGCCAACAAGTGCTAAGCATCTCTGAGAACTCCTTCAAGATTGTTGGAAGACCATTTCCGGTGACTACCTCTTGAAGCTTATCAAGAGAATGCCAAGAGTGTGCAAAGCAGTCATCAAAGCAAAAGGTGGCTACTTTGAAGAACCTAGAATATAAGACATATTTTCAGTTGTTTCACACTTTTTTGTTAAGTATATAATTCCACATGTGTTAATTCATAGTTTTGATGCCTTCAGTGTGAATGTACAATTTTCAAAGTCATGAAAGTACAGAAAAATCTTTAAATGAGAAGGTGAGTCCAAACTTTTGGTCTGTACTGTATGTTAAGGAACATCCTTTCCAAGGTAATGACTTGTATATAAGACAAAATAAATATACAAAAACAAAAAATGCTCCTCCACACCTTGGGCTATGTTTACACTTAGTGTTTTTGATGCGTTTTTGCACTTTTGCATTGCTTTCAACCAAGACAAATGCATTCACTGGGAAATGTCATTTTAACATTTTACAACCGTATCTGGCCATATGGTGTGTGACACATCATCAGACACATGCATACAGTGCTAAAAGTGCATGGGAACAGCACGGGGAAGACCCCTGGAAGCATCTCTGACTCCCAGGTCACTGTCTAAAAGTGTGCCCATCATAAGTGACCCTTGGCGCATGCGAAGATGCCTTCCGACATGCACCTGTCGTTACAGACTTGCAACAATCACCGTCCACGTCCTTGTTCCAGTGCAGCATTCAGTTGTCCCTACCCCATTCCTTGGAATGCAAGCGCAAGTATGCAGCCAGCCAGCCACCCACCCACAGGCTGCAATACTATACTGCCAAATTTTTGACAGCTGCTTGCACTTGAAATGTGGCCTTTTAGGCTCGAGGAGGCGGAAGCTGTCCACAACCTTATGGCGGCGGTGGCCGGGTATCCATACTCGGTCCCCAGCCTCCACTATTTTTCCCAGTGTCGTCTCCGCCTTCCACAAGCACGGGTCCTACAAAATTACCCTTGCCCTCCCCAGTTTACTTACTGGGAAGGATCGCCTTTCCACAAACATGTGGACAAGTGAATATGGTCAGGGACGGTACAGAGCCATTCCACAGCTTGTCTGTGAGTTGTATTTCAGCACAGCCATATTTTTTAGCTCGGTGAAAGGACTGACTTTTGGAAAACCATATATACTCCAGCTGTCATTTCTCCCGGGAAGTCCTCTAAAGCTGCTTGCACTTGAAATGTGGACTTTTAGGCTCGTAGAGGCAGAACCTTTTCACAACCTCATGCCGGCAGCGGCCGGGTGTCCATACTTGGTCCGCAGCTGCCACTATTTCTCCCGGTATCGTCTCCACCTTCCACTAGCACGGGTCCCACAACATTACTCGTGCCCTCCCCAGTGAGCTTACTGGGAAGGACCACCTAACCACAAACACGTGGTCAAGTGAATGTGGCCAGGGATGGTACGGAGCCAGTCCACAGCTTGTCGGTGATTTGTATTTCACCACAGCTATATTCTTTAGCTTGGTGAAAGGACTTGGGAAACTGTATCTACTCCAGCTGTCATTTCTCCCAGGAAGTCCTCTAAAGCTGCTTGCACTTGAAATGTGGCCTTTTAGGCTCGTGGAGGCGGAAGCGTTTCACAACCTCATGCCGGCGGCGGCCGGGTGTCCATACTCGGTCCCCAGCTGCCACTATTTTTCCCAGTGTTGTCTCCACCTTCCACAAGCACGGGTCCTACAACATTACCTGTGCCCTCCCCAGTTGACTTACTGGACCGCCTAACCACAAACACGAGGACAAGTGAATGTGGCCAGGGACGGTACAGAGCCAGTCCACAATTTGTCAGTGAGTTGTATTTCACCACAGCCATATTCTTTAGCTCGGTGAAAGGACTGGCATAGAGGGAAGCCGTATCTACTTTGGGTGTCATTTCTCCCAGGAAGTCCTCTAATGCAGCTTGTTGCAGAAGCAATAGCAGCCCGTCCAACATCAGCTCGCACTTGTCGGTGGTGCTTCGACACAAAAACATCTTTCTTTGCACCTTTAATTTCATGACTAGAGTTGGGCAATGGCCTGATCTGCTATGCGTTTTGAGAAATAACATGCATAAGCACGTCCAATCCACATTAGAAAAGCAGCCATAGAGTGTCTGGGAACCTTTCCACATACTTTTCTTAGCCAGGGCTGCTTCTCGGCAGGGATGGACGGGCGTACCAGAAAACCGGAGACTCCTCCAGTGGGTCCTGGCTTCTCCTTCAGGAGAGTTCATAGTGCCGAGGTGAGGCCATGATGATGATAGAGGCCACCATCTGCTTAGTTTTCTGTTACTTGGAATGCAAGCGCAAGTATGCAGCCAGCCAGCCACCCACCCACAGGCCGCAATACTAAACTGCCAGATTTCTGGGCAGCTGCTTGCACTTGAACTGTGGCCTTTTAGGCTCGTGGAGGTGGAAGCTGTCCACAACCTCATGGCGGCGGCTGGGTGTCCATACTTGGTCACCAGCCGTCACTATTTCTCCCGGTATTGTCTCCGTCTTCTACAAGCACGGGTCCCTGAACATTACTACTGGTACTTTTCTGTGAGAATCTGCTTGCCTCCTACCAGCCTGGAATATATCCAGTAAACTATGGTACGACACGATGGTATTAGCATCAAAGCCATCCCCAACTTCCTTCTTAGGAATTTTATTTGGTAGACTGAGTGGCTGCCCAAATACATTAGTTTCTTACAAAGAAGCTGAAGATAGAGTGGCAGTAGATGCAAGTTTCTCCAGCCTGTTCAATATCAGAGGGTGAATGGCAGCACATTGGATCAGTAGTAAGCACTGAAGCCTTGCAGCCCTGGGATCCTGCATTCAAATCCCAGCAAGGACAACATCTGCAAGGATTTTGTATGTTCTCCCCGTGTTTGTGTGGATTTCCACCTCAGTAAAAAAGCAACCATAAAGTGTCCAGGAACCTTCCCACACACTTTTCTTATCCAGAACTGCTTCTTGGCAGGGTTGGACCGTCCGACCATAGAATCCTCTGGTGTGCCCTGGCTTCTACATCAGGAAAGTTCATGATAGCACAAACTTTGCAGCTGCTATGGGACTCTTGAGCGGGACAGAAAGCTGAGCCCTAAGAATCAAATCCTCTGGTGGGCCCAATGTTTTTCAATCTGAAACAGCTTCTCAGTGGGAGTTGTATTTCACCACAGCCATATTCTTTAGCTCCGTGAAAGGACTGGCATAGAGGGAATCTATATCTACTCCGGCTGTCATTTCTCAGTCACCAGGTTCCGCCCATTGTCACACACGATCATGCCTGGCTGTATGTTCAGTGGTGAGAGCCACAGATCAGGCTGCTGTGTTACAGCTTTCAACAACTCTGTTGCACTGGGCGGTTTGTCACCTAAGCATTAAGCACGTTATCTTCAGTACAGCCTGCTGCAGCTTGGCCAAGGCAGTGCTGCAGTGCTTTCAGCTTGTGACTGATGTGGTCATTTATGAGATGGAGGAGGAGGTGCAGGAGCTGAGCAATGTGATTACATAGAGGTTACATTGGCAACTCTGTTTTTTATACTAAAGAAAGATCCTACTGTTTTTTTTTGCGGGTTTTTTTAAGACAAATGCATTCACCGGGAAATGTCATTTTAACATTTTACAACCTTATCCCGTCATGTGTTGTGTGACACATCATCAGACACATCCTGTATCATTTATGATGGAGGGACTCTGAAAGTCACAAAGCCTATTTTTTTAGGGCCATCAGGCGGACTTTACTATTCTTAAAGGGTCAGCAGTCGGCCCTCACTATTGTTAGAGAGCCATCAGTCGGCTATGCTTTGTTGTTCCCATTATTAACGAGTGGGTCTCCTATACTGTTATTGTGAATGCATTGACTGCAAGGGCTGCCAAAAATTCAGACGCAACCCAATATGCCTTTGGAGAGACATAGAGGAGGGTCTCCGTAAAAAAAATGTTCCCATTATAAAGGAGCGGGTCTCCTATAGTGGTAATGCCCATGCTCTGACTGCAAGGGCTGCCAAAATTTTGGAAAAACCCCACTAACAATTTAAAGACACATAGAGCAGGGCTACAGTAATGACATGTTTCCATTAGAAAGGAGCGGGTGTGCTATACAGTTATAGGGTATGCAGTGAGTCCAACAGCTGAAAAAATTTAGGAAAAACCCCACTAACAATTTAAAGACACATAAAGCAGGTCCACAGTAACGACAAATTCCCATTAGAAAGGAGAGGTTCTCCCAAACTGTTTGCCTATGCAGTGAAGCAACGGCTGCCAAAAATTTGGAGGCACTCCAATTCACCTTGGAAAAGACGTAGAGGTCGGAGAGCCTCCTAAAAACAATGTTCTCATTATTAGGAAGTGGGTCTCCCATAGTGTATGCCTATGCAGTGAATGCAAAAGCTGCCAAAAATTGGGAGGCACTCCAATGCCCCTTGGAAGAGACTTGGAGGAGGGCCTCATAAAAAAATGTTCCCATTAAAAAGGAGCAGGTCTCCTATACTTGTAATGCCCATGCACTAAGTTTATGGGCTGACAAACATTTACCCCTGGGGGGTATACATGAACATACTGTATAAAAAAATTTTTACAAGCATCATAAAGACCCTTTAAAAAAAATGATGTGGGTGTTGCATCATGGACCATGGTCACCCTGGTGATATGGTGGTGAAGGATGAGGATGAGGAGAAGGAGGAGGACAAGAACAAATAGTTAAATCAGGAAATTTCACTAATTTTTACCAGAAATTTATCCAAAACTATTCGGTAATTGTGAAACCCGTCACTGACATGACAAGAAAGGGGTCTGATTTTTCTTAATGGCCGAATGCCGCTTGCAGGCTTTTTCCTCCATAAAGAGTTGTTTTGCCACTGCACCTATACTCAACCTGATGTTTCTCAATCTTTTATCGTAGAAGTTGATGCGTCAGAGGTGGGGGTTGGGGTTGTGTTGTCTCAGGGTCCATCCCCTGGTAAAGGGCATCCATGCACTTTCTTTTCCAAGAAATTATCTTCGGCTGAGAGAAATTATGACATGGGTAATAGGGAGCTTTTGGCAATTAAATTGGTGTTCGCAGAATGGTGATATTGGTTGGAGGGGGCTATCCATCCTATTACTGTTATCACAGACCATAAGAACCTGTTATATCTTCAATCTGCTAAACGTCTCAACTCTAGGCAGGCTAGATGGTTCCTGTTTTTTACTAGGTTCAATTTTGTTGTCACTTTCCGCCCAGGGGTCAAAAATGTCAAGGTTGATGCTTTGTCCCAAAGCTTCCCTGGTGATGATGACCATGAGAACCCTGCCCCGATCTTGCAGAAAGGGGTAGTCATTTCGGCATTGTACCCTGAACTAGAGGGTGAGGTGTTGGAGGCTCAGGGTGGTGCCCCTGCCTCCAGCCCTTCGGGGAGGTTATTTGTACCATCTAATCTGCGCCAAAAGTAATTAGGGAACATCACAACTCTGTGCTTGCCGGTCATCTAGGTGGGTAAGGCAACTGGAGACCTCCTTTCTCATCATTTTTGGTTGCCGGGGTTGCATCGGGATGCTGTTGAACATGTGTCTACTTGTAGTATTTGCGCGCATTTTAAAGTATCGCATACTCGTCCGTCTGGTACTCTTCTTCCACTACCTATTCCTAGCAGGCCATGGCCACACTTGTCCTTGGATTTTATTACTGACCTACTGTTATCTGTAGGCAAGACTGTGGTTTTGGTGATTGTAGATAAGTTCAGTAAAATGGTTCACTTCGTCACATTACCGGCACTTCTGAATGCCAAGATTGTGAAGCTTCACAAGCTTCCTTCCGATGTGGTGTCAGATAGGGGGACCTAGTTTATTTCTAAGTTCTGGAAAGCTTTCTGTTCTCCACTGGGGGTGCAGCTGTCCTTTTCCTCTGCCTTCCATCCTTAGTCGAATGGACAGACCGAGTGCATTAATCAGAATTTAGAGACTTACTTCAGGTGTTTTGTCTCCGAAAACCAGGAGGATTGGGTATCTTACTTACCGTTGGCAGAATTTTCTATTAATAATCATCGCCAAGAATCTACCGGCAGGTCACCATTCTTTGGTGGCATATGTTTTCCATCCACAGTTTGGTACATTTAGTGAGGGAGGAGCTTCAGCATTTCCTGAGGAGGAACGTTTTGTTTTGTAACTCTCCTCTGTGTGGTGGGGGATTCTGAGTAATTTGAAGATCATGGGAGACAGGTACAAACGTATCATAAGTCCCTTTGTGCCTGGCTGCAATCCCAAAGAGTCCAATAGAAATATGAAGAAATCCGGCACCAATGCAATATGTTCCAAAGCTTTATTCCAAAAAATTCTTAGGTATAAAAACACAGGCCAACATTTTTTGGAAGTGGAGGGCTTAATCCAGCAAGGTCCCAGGACACTGGTTTACGCGTTTCAGCCCTCCAAATAATGTTGATTTTTAAACAAATTATTAAACAACATTTATGCAAGTACCTTTATGACAGAATTACATACTGGGTTGATAAGGGAAACGCAGTAGATATAGCATATCTTGACTTCAGCAAAGAATTTGACAAAGTATCTCATTGAAAAAATGACCAACTATGTAATGGACAAGGCAACTGTTAGATGGATTCATAACTGGCTTAGTGATCGGACTCAAAGAGTGGTCATAAATGGTTGCACATCCAGTTGGAAGAATGTCTCAAGTTGGGTACCACAGGACTCTGTCCTGGGCCCTGAGTTGTTCAACCTCTTTATCAATGATTTAGATGAAGGAATTGAGGGTAAACAGATTAAATTTGCTGATGACACAAAGCTAGGAGGGATAGCTAGTACTAGAGAAGAGAGAGGATTCAAAAAGATCTAAACAAACTGGAACTGTAAGCAGCAACTAACAAAATGTTTTTTAAGAGGGAGAAATGTAAAGTCCTACATCTGACCAAGTAAAATGAAAAAAGCATATGCAGAATGGAAAGAATAGGGCTAAGCAATAGCACATGTGAAAAATACTTGAGTACACTAATAGATCACAGACTGAACATGAGTAAACAGTGTGATGCAGCTGAAAAAAAGCAAACACAATTCTGGGTTGCATTAACAGAAGCATACAGTCTAGATCACGTGAAGTAATTATTCCCCTCTACTCCTCTTTGTTCAGACCTCATCTGAAATACTGTGACCAGTTCTAGGCACAACATTTTCAAAAAGACAAGAAACTGGAGCAAGTTCAGAGAAGGGCGACCAGGTGACCGGTCTGCAAACAATGTCCTATGAGGAATGGTTAAAGGATCTGTGAATGTTTAGCTTGCAAACGAGCAGACTGCAAGGAAACTTAATAGCACTCTACAAATATCTCAAGGGCTGTCACACTATAGAGGAATCAGATTTATTGTCATTTGCACAAAGAAAGACTAAAAGCAATGAGATGAAACTGAATGGGAGAAGATACAAATTAGATATTAGAAAAAACTTTTTGACAGTGAGGGTGATTAACAAGTGGAACAGGCTGCCACGAGAGGTGGTGAGTTCTCCTTCAATGGAAGTCTTCACACAGAGGCTGGACAGACATCTGTCTGAGATGATTTAGTGAATCCTGCATTGAGCAGACGGTTGGACACGACGACCCTAGAGGTTACTTCTAACTCTACCCTTCTATATTTTTATATACCTGAGTGGTCAGCATAATCCTTCTACACCTGTCTCTAGGAAGCCAATCGCAGCGTCACAATGTTCTGGGTTTTTGGCACAATCCACCAAGCTGTTGCCTTTGTCATCTGCTGGCACTGTAGCATCACAATCTAATAGGTGCCCACGTGACCTGCCCAGTCTTCCAGGCTAATGTATGTCCATTACTGCCCACAACAAATCTTATTATTAGTTTCTACATTAACAGAAACTGGCAAATGATATGAAATAAAATGACTGGAATCCATCTTTGCTTTTCAAACTGCCAGACATGTGCCCGCTATGCTCCTGTAGAACCCATTGATCTCTGAACCCGAGGATATTAAGGAAAGAGAGGAATCTAAGGCACTACAAACACTGTGGGAAATTCGACTCAAGGTCTATCCTCCTTTGCTTAAGCTACTCATCTCTAGCAAATATGTTGCTGATGATTATGTCTTTAAAACACAAAAATAACCACTAGCGACGAGCGAACACTAAAATGTTTGGGTACTTGTTACTTGGGTTGAGTAAATCGTAATGCTTGGGTGCTCGACCAGAGTAACGAGTACAATGTAAGTCAATGGGAAATTCGAGCATTTTTCCGGCGGTCCCCCCGGAAGTCTGGAGGAGGTCAAAAAATTGGTTAAATCGATGTAAACAGTGCTGAAATTATATGGGAACTGCATCGGGAAGACACTTGGAAGCATCTCTGAATCCTAGGTCACTGCTGTGACCAATGTTGTATTACGCTACTTTTACCGACTGACAATAAAACATACAAAAACTAAGCTAAAATGGATTTTCTTGGAAAAAATGTTAAGAAACATTCTTTCCAGGGTAATGATGTGTATATAGGCAAAATAAATAACAAAAAACAAAATGCTCCTCCACACCTTGGGCTATGTTTACACAGTGTTTTTGCTGCGTTTTTGCACTTTTGCATTGCTTTCAGTTGTGAAAAATACATTCACTAGGAAATCTCATTTTAACATTTTACAACTCTATCTGCCCATGTGGTGTGTGAGACATGATCAGACGTATCCTGTTTCATTTATGAAAGAGGGACGCTGGAAGCCACAAAGCCTAATTTGACAGGGCCATCAGACGGCCCTTACTATTGTTAGAGGGCCAGCAGTCGGCCCTCACTATTGTTGGAGGGCCATCAGCCAGCTATGCTTTGCATAGCCATATATTGCTACTGCAATATAACGTATTCATCTGAGGTGGTCACATTTTCTTTTTCGTATATATTCTGTAAAGTTTGAAATTTGGATGTCTAGCAGGTGACCCTCATAACTTACAGAGTGCCAGCAGGCAGCCTCCACTATTTTTAGAGGGCCAAAAGGCCTCTTGGGGACAGGTGAAAACAAGATGGAGCTTTTTGGTAAAACACATCCTTCAACTGTTTACTGTAAAATTAATGAGGCCTACAAATAAAAGAACACAGTACTTATAGCAAAATATGGTGGATATTCAAAGATATTTAGGGGTTGTTTGGCTGCCTCTGGCTTTAGGTGCCTTGGCTATGTACAAGGCATCATGAAATGTGAAGATTTCCAAAGGATTTAGTGCCCAGAGTCATAAAGATAGATTTGAATCCTAGGCCATCTAGCAGGTCTTCTAGCAGGACATACTTCAAAAAGCACCCAGAAATGGATGGAAACAAAGCACTGGAGAGTTCTGAAGTGGTAATTCCAGCTCCAGTAGCGTCAAGTCTCCCACTACTACTTCTTATATACAGAAGCTGTAGAGAAACTGTGAATGACACATTAAATCATTAAATTTTGTTAACTTTGGTTAATTTCTGTCAGATTTGAAAAATTTATACTAACTTTGATGAATTTCTGACAACTTTCATAAATTTCTGAGTACAGATCACTGTAAAAATTATGAATCAGTCAATGAGTGTGTGGAAAAAAATCAATCTAGATATGGACTGTGGAAGAGATGCTTGTGACCACAATGGACACTCATTTCCAGCAGATGTTACCACCTCTCACCTTTCGCTATTATAAATGCAGCTAAAAGCAGTATTAATAGGGAATAGAATATTTTTTTATTTGCAGCAGCACACGGTATAAGGCAATAATCCCTTGCTGGATCCATGTAATATGCTATCCATACTGTGATAGCTCATCCATACACGAATTTCAAATAAGTGAGTTAATATTGTAGAATATAAAATAGATTTTAACTGGCCCCAAATGTTTTTTTTGGTACATGGTAGTACCAAACTGTGAACGAATGCAAGCAACACTCACTGCCTGCTTTGATGAATTTATAAATACAGATCACTGTTAAAAATTATTAATCGGTCAATGTGTGTATAGAAGAAATAAATATGTACAGTAGGTGCGGAAAGAATTCAGACCCCTTTAACGGGAATGTGTCAGCCCCATGGGCGATATCAGACCTCTACTATGGCCATACAGGGTATAGAAAAGTAAATCTATACTTACCTGTATGGCCCATAGCAGAGGTCTGATTGCAGAGAAATCTGGTTTTATAAAGTCTGTTTTCCAGAGGCTTGGCGTTTTGGGACACCAAGCAAATCCCTCCTATCTGCTTACTATTCGCCTAAATTGTCGCCTCTGTGCTAAATTACCATATTCCCCCCCTCCCCTGCATGTCACATGGTCCTGTGACAGGCCGTGTGATGTGCCTTGCTCTGCCTCCCCATACACGCATGTGCAAAGCGCTGCTCCCATGAAGCGTGCTTTGTTTCCCTCCGGCCCTGTTTGGCTGCGTACTGGCAGCAGAGCGGAAGTCTCAGTGACTCACCATCGCTTACGCAATACAAGGCTGCAGTGCAGTACGCAGCCAAATGGGGCCTGGGGGAAACAAAGCATGCACCATGGGAGCGGTGATTTGCACATGCGTGGGAGAGGAGGCTGAGCAGGGAACGTGACACTCATATTTAAGTCACATGCTGTCCATTTCCTTGTGATCCTCCTTAAGATGGTTCTACTCCTTCATTGGAGTCCAGCTGTGTTTAACTAAACTGATAGGACTTGATTTGGAAAGGCATACACCTGTCTATATAAGACCTCACAGCTCACAGTGCATGTCAGACCAAATAAGGAACTGCCCAAGGAGCTCAGAGACAGAACCGTGGCAAGGCACAGATCTGGCCAAGGTTACAAAAGAATTTCTGCAGTACTCAAGATTCCTAAGAGCACAGTGACCTCCGTAATCCTTAAATGGAAGAAGTTTGGGACCACCAGAAGTTTTCCTAGACCTGGCGGTCCAGCCAAACTGTGCAATCATGGGAGAAGAGTCTAAGTGAGAAAGGTAAAGAATAACCCCAAGATCACTGTGGCTGAGCTCCAGAGATGCAGTAGGGAGATGGGAGAAAGTACCACAAAGTCAACTATCACTGCAGCCCTCCACCACCGAAGGAAGCCTCTCCTCAGTGCAAGACATATGAAAGCCCGCATAGAGTTTGTTCAAAAACACATGAAGGACTCCTAGACTATGAGAGATAAGATTCTCTGGTCTGATGAGACAAAGATAGAACTTTTTGGTGATAATTCTAATGTGTGGAGAAAACCAGGCACTGCTTATTACATGCCCAATACAATCCCAACAGGGAAACATGGTGGTGGCAGCATCATGCTATGGGGGTGTTTTTCAACTGAAGGGACAGGACGACAGGTTGCAATTGAAGGAAACATGAATGCGGCCAAGTAAAGAGATATCCTGTATGAAAACCTCTTCCAGAGTGCTCTGGACCCCAGACTTGGCCGAAGGTTCACCATTCAACAAGACAATGACCCTAAGCACACAGCTAAAATAACAAAGGAGTGGCTTCAGAACAACTTTTTGACCGTTCTTGACTGGCCCAGCCAGAGCCCTGACCTAAACCCAATTGAACATCTCTGGAGAGACCTGAAAATGGCTGTCCACCAACGTTCACCATACAACCTGACAGAACTGGAGAGGATCTGCAAGGAGGAATGGCAGAGGATCCCCAAATCCAGGTGTGAAAAACTTGTTGCATCATTCCCAAGAAGACTCATGGCTGTCCTAGCTCAAAAGGGTGCTTATACTCAATAGTGAGCAAAGGGTCTGAATACTTATGACCATGTGACATTTCAGTTTTTCTTTTTTAATAAATTTACCAAAATTTCTACATTTCTGTTTTTTTCAGTCAAGATGGGGTGCAGAGTGTACATTAATGAGAAAAAAAATGAACTTTTTAGAATTTACCAAATGGCTGCAATGAAACAAAGAATGAAAAATTTACAGGGGTCTGAATACTTTCTGTACCCACTGTATGTACCCAGAATGAATACTCATTCCCAGCTGATGATACCTAGCACCTGTCCCTATTGTAAAAGCAAGTAACAGCGGTATCAATAGGGAATAGAATAGATTTTTTTTACAGCAGTAAGCAGTAAAAGGTAATAATCCCTGGCAGGATCCGTGTAATATGTTATCCATACTGTGATAGCTCACCCATACACTAATTGCAGAGGTAATATTGTAAAATAAAAAATAGATTTTAACAGACCCCAAAGGTTTTTTTTGATACGTGGCAGCACCAAATTGTGGAGGAACACACGCAACCCTGCCTGTTTTGATGAATTTCTGAATGCAGATTGTATTAAAAAGCATGAATCTGTCAATGATTTATGGATAAAAGCAATCAAGCTATGGACTGTGGAAGAAATATATGTAACCAGAATAAACACTCATTTTCTGCTGGTGATACCTAGCACCTGTCCCTATTCTAAATTCAGGTATCAATAGGGAATAGAATATTTTTTTTGTTTGCTTGCAGCAAGAGTATAAGACAATAATCCCTGTCTGGATGAATGTAATACACTACCATAGTGAGATAGCTCACCTGTAGAGATGAGTGGTGTTCGACTCGAACTGTTTGCCAATCTCAAATTCGAGCTGTTTTGGGCTGTGTTCGAGTCGTTCAACGAACGCGAACGATTTGCTAAAAAATTCGGCTGTTCGAGGTTATGTCCGATAACTGTTCATGCACCAAAAGCGTAACTGGATTTTTTCACATCATGCAGGGATTGTCTGCCACTCACTGTAATGTCACAGCCATGGTGGTTGTGGCATTACAGTGATTTCCCAAATCGATGGGAACAGTGCTCACAGTGAAGCAGTGCTCACGGCAAGCGCAGGAGAATTTTCCCATGCTGTCAGTGACATGCATGAGGTGAGCTGAGTACAATGAACTCAACTCACCTCATGCACGTCACTGACAGAGTGGGAAAATTCTCCTGTGCTTGCGCTTACCGTGAGCGCAGGAGAACTCTCTCACGCTCAGCGCATGCGCAGGAGAATTCTCCCACGCTGTCAGTGACGTGAATGAAGTGAGCCGAGTTCATTGGACATGAACTTGACTTATCTGGATGTCATCACAGCCAGACACTAAGGAGCGCAAGCATGCCTGCGCTTCTCAGTGTCTGCGGCATGGCAAGCTGGATGGCAGCTTTCGGCTGCGATCCAGCCTGTCATGGGAATGTAGCAGAGCTGAAGCCGTCCTGGGAACCATGGAAAGGTAAGGATGATGTTGGCTTATTATTTTATTTTTATTGCAGGAGATCGTTGGCTTCAGCTGGAATGGGTGTGATTGTAAGTATGATTTAATTTAAAACATTAAAGAATTGTGTGTTTATTTCAATTAAAGGACTTTATTTTGGGTGTTTGTGTTTTATTTGTTTTTTAACTTTGACTGTGGGGTTAGTAATGGGGGTGTCTTATAGATGCCTCTCCATTACTAACCTGGGCTTGATGTCAGCTGGCATTATAAGCTGACATCAACCCCAGCCTTATTACCCCACTGCCACCGCTACAGGGCAGTGGGAAGAGAGAGGCTAAGTGCCAGAATTGGCGCATCCTATGCGCCATTTCTGGGGCGGCTGACGGCTGTTGTTTCTAGCCTGGGAGGGGGCCAATATTTATGGCACCCTTCCTGGGCTATTAATATCAGCACCCAGCTGTCTGCCTAGCCTTTGCTAGCTATTAAAATAGGGGGGACCCCACATCATTTTTTTGGGGGGTCCCCCATTTTAATAGCTAGTAAAGGCTAGGTATTCAGCTGAGGGCTGATATTAGTAGCCTGGGAAGCTCCGTGGGTATTACTCCCTTCCCAGGCTTCAAACATCTGCCCCAGCCGTCTGCTTAACCTCCGCTAGAGACTAAAATTACGGGGAACTCCACGCCAATTTTTTTTTTAATAAATCCTTTATTTTAACACTAAATGACAAGTACAGTAACCAACACTGTCACTGTACTTATTATATATGTGACTGACATGTTTCTATCTATCTAATCTATGTGTGATGCTCTATTCTTTCTATTCTAAATTGTCGGGTACCGATGCTGAATTGCCGGCCGGCTTTTTTAAAGAGACGGTGCATGAAAACACTATTATTTTTTTTAATAAATCCTTTAACACTATATGACAAGTACAGTAACCAACACTGTCACTGTACTTCTTATATATGTGACTGACATGTTTCTATCTATCTAATCGATGTGTGATGCTCTATTCTTTCTGTTCTAAATTGTCGGTTACCGATGCTGAATTGCCGGCCGGCATTTTAAAGAGAGTGTCTTCTGAGCAGTTTGTCAGCTTTTGGACACATTTGAAGGTGTGTTCTATGTGTTTTTATTTGCCTGCCATTGGTTTTAACGGTGTTCAACGGTGTTCGACAGTGTTCTAAGGTGTTCGACGAACAGTTCCACGAACATCCCGGTGTTCGACGAACCGAACCCGAACACTACGGGGGTGGCTCAACACTACTCACCTGTACACGGATCGCAGAGGTAATATTGTAGAATATAGAATCAATTTGAATTGGCCTTCCCATTATTAAGGAGTGGGTCTCGTATGCTGTTATTGCATATGCAGTAAGTGCAAGAGCTGCCAAAAATTAGGACGCACTCCAATACTAATTTGAAGAGAGGTAGTGAAGAGCCTCAAAAAAAATTGTATTGTTAAGGAGTAGGTCTCCTAGACTGGTAATGCCCATGCACTAAGTGGGGGGTATATATATTTTTTTTATAGAATGTTAGAGATAGGCCTCTAAAAATAGTTCCTACGGGCATCATAAACACACTTAAAAAATTATGAGGATATTGCATGATGGTCACCCTGGTGATATGGTGGTGGAGGATGAGGAAAAGGAGAATGAGGAGGATGACAAAAAATAGACAAAATCCTGAGGGTGTGAAGGGGTGCATGAGAATAGACCCTCCCCCTCAAAAAAACCACAGGATTTGAGTTTATGTTCTGCTGCTATCATCCGGTGGTGTTGAGAAGTCTGGCCCAATCCAGCCCTTGTTCAATTTGATAAGAATCAGCCTGTCAGCATTTTCAGTTGACATTGGGATGCGTTTATCAGTTATAATATCCCCGGCAGCACTAAAAACTGGCTGTGACAAAACGTAAGCAGAAGGGCAGGCCAGGACCTCCAAGGTGTAGAGATACAGTTCATGCCACTTGTCCAGCTCGAATATCTAATAGTTGTGAGGCACAGACGAATCACAGACGATGCTTGTATGGTCGCTAAGGTACTCCTTCAGCATCTTCCAAAACTTTTCCCTCCTTGTCAGAGGAGCACTGGGAGGGTCTGAGAAAACTGTCCCTGACCTTTGACAGTGTAAGGCTGCGTACCCACTATGCATTTTTCAAGCGTTTTTGCCAGGAATTTCCACAGCGAAAACGCTTAAAAAACGCTTGGTAATACGTGCCCCATGGTCCCCAATGATAATCCGCATGTGCTGTGCACATGCTGCGGAAATTTCCGCTGCGGATTATCATTGCGGAAAAATACGCAGCATGTCCATTAATTTTGCGGACACGCAGCATAATTGCCGCCATTGACTTGCATTGAATTGCTTAATATCCGCAAGACTACATGTGCACACACGGATATTAAGCGATTCAATGTGCGGATGGTACCTGGGTCTGGAGAAGAGGAGACACTCATCCAGACCCAGGTACCATAGCACCTGTAAAAAAAAGAATTTAAAATAAAAAATATACTGTATTTTCATTTTCAAGATAGGAAAATACTAGGATACTATTCGGTAACACCCCCCATTAGCTGGGGTTGGTAAACCCAATAACTGAGCAAAAGGGGGAGCCACTCACCCGGTTATGGGCGAGTTACTCAACCCACTATGCCCCATGCATCCGTTCCCATATTATATGCACATACCACGTTTCAACAATGCCCTTAATAGATGAACCGCATTGGCTATACACATTATAAAGAAAATGTATAACAAAAGACTCCTATATATAATACTCAGTGTCGGTCCAAAAAATTGCAACAATATATATTGACATGCAAAAAAATTATTTTTACACATATAGATCACACTGTCACATGATGATGTAGAGGTGAAACCTGTAGAAAATATAGCTCATTTTCTCCAGAGATCTATAAGAGATAAAAAAGTCACTATTAGTTAAAACTCCACAAAATCAAAGGCCATATACCATATCACACAACGATTCAAATCCAAATGGAACATCAGAGATACATCAAAGAGCTGCCAATTCAATTTTAAAGTCCACATTTAGTCCTTCTGACATGCGTAGTTTAACACTGGGGACACCATTTTTCGGCGCTGTTCACATGTTGATGCGGTGCGTTAATCCTGATTTGCTTGATTCTAAACACCTGCATTTATTATGCAATTTATCATAAATTGAGTTATACTATATGAATAAATGATATTTATGTATTTGTATGATTCATAAAAATGTTATATATAATGTGATCTATTTATGTATATGCACTGTATGTACTTATGCACGTTGCACTTTTTGCACTTTATAATGTAATTGTCCTATATATGGATGATCCGATATATACCTCACCTGTATACTCTGCACTTTGCTTGAAAAAGGCTGTATTCAGCCGAAACGTTGCCACAGCTCTTACTGTGCCAATAAATCATCTATTTTGGAGTTCTGTTTCTACTATTTTTTTCATATGTAAGAAGGTTTGGTATTTACCTGGAGAACGGGCACCCACCAATCTACAATTTGTTTGCTTGTGCTGCTTTTTCTCTTTTTTTTTCTATGCAATTACCTTTTTGAGCATGCACAGCCATTAACATATCTGCAGCAGAGAGTCTTCGTGATGTTGCTGCTGACGTTTTTTCATATACCATGGAGGACGAGGAGAGGATCTTGAGTGGAATTGAAGAGGATGCATTGTTTTTGACTACACCTTCAGCTTCTGAATTAAAATGCTAGTATGGTCTTGAGACCAAGAGACATCACTTTGAAATTACATCTTACCACTTTGAAAGAGTATTATATAGCCAAACGTATACCTAGAGGCATTCGATCTAATATCCGGCCTAATTTATTTTTTGGTAACACATTTTTTTGTGAGTAGTTTGCTGCAATTTCTAATAAAAATGGGATGATGTCCTTTTGTTAAATATGGACTATTTGCAACAGGAAATTAAAACATTAATGACTGATGTGGCGGAACTTGAAACAAAATTGCATGGACTTATTAGTATAGAAGATTTTGAAAAAGTTAAAGAGACAGTAACATTGAGAAATAAGAAGGTTAAAGATGACTTAGAAGAAGTCAAGAGACAGAAGTGGAATAGAGACGCTAGTGATTACAAAAGTGGCAATATTTATAAGTGGCAAAAGGATAATGGCAAACAAGATTTGAGATCTTTTGGTCGTTCTAGGAAACCGTTTCCCACATACAAGAATACAGATGTACCCACTGATGATGTTACTTTTTTAGGAACAACAGTAAATATGGACACTGGCGTAAGAACCGGAGAAGAGGTGGAAGAAAACACCGGCGAACAAAAAAGAAAAACATCCAGGAGCAGAATACTTCCACAGAGGTTGGGCAACAGGAAGAAAAATCACAACTAGTGGTAAATCTTTCAAGTAAAATTCTTTCTGAAACAGATAAAAAAAAATTTGGGTAAACGACTGTCTTTCAGTCCGAGCAGTCATGTAGATTGGTTTAAACTTGAAACCGAATTATTTAGATTCTATAGATCAATTAAGTTAAAACATTGGTTTGCTACTAATCATAGTCCCAAATCCATTAATCCTACTATGAATGAGATTACAGAGTCTGAATTTACATTACAGAAATTAAATCTATATAAACATAGTACATTTTCTCCAGTCATTAATGTACCTGTAATTGAAGCTTTCGTTAAGGCTGTGAATGGTGATGTTTGTAAATTGAAGGGGATTTTTAGCAAGACTTTTTCACATCCAAATTTAACAAGTGCAGAACTTCATTCTTTGGAAACACTTGTCAATGACTACAGTATTACTATAAAGTCTATCTATTTGAGATAAAACTGCAACTTTCTGATATTGAAGTTTATGAAAAATTGAATAGTGACCCTAAGTTAAACATTTACCACAGGATCAAGGATCTCTTACATAAGGCATTGGATAATAAAATTATTGACAAGGACCTGGTTGATTATTTATTGGTAAAGAATGGTATTACTCCAGTTATATATATCCTGCCGAAAATTCATAAAAATTTGCTGAACCCTCGGGGACGTCCCATTATCTCAGGCAGTGATTCCATTTTTAGTCGAATAGGTATTTTTTTGGATAGAGTTTTAGGTCCATTAGCTGGAAATACTGCGTCCTTTTTACAAGACACAAATGATTTCTTATGTAAGCTGCAGGAGGTTTCAATGATTAATGAACCTATATTATTGGTATCCTTTGATGTGATATCATTATATACCTCAATTAAACACGAGAGGGATCTTATTGTTGTTAAAAGGAAGCTTGATTCTACAAACTTTAAGCCTGAAAGTATTGTTTTTTTCATGGAATTATTGGAGATGGTACTCACTAATAACTATTTTATGTTTGGTGATGAGTATTACGTGCAACGACGTGGGACCGCGATGGGTGCTAATATGGCACCGGCTTATGCAAATTTAATGATGGCCATGTTGGAGGAGGAGCTCGTCTATGTAGCGCCACCTTTCTCACTGGTGTTGAGATGGTGGCGCTACATAGACGACATCTTCCTCCTGTGGAAAGGTACTGAGCAAGAGTTGTTGAACTTTTTTGATTTTATCAATACTATTGACAATGATATCAAGTTTTCATTGGTTTATTCGACATATGAAATTAAATTTTTGGATGTTCTTGTCAGTTATAGGGACGGTCGTTTTTCTACTACCCTTTATTCGAAACCGACAGATAAAAATAACATTCTAAAATTTGAAAGTAATCATCCCAGAAAGATGGTAAATGCTCTCCCATTTAGTCAGTTCTTGCGAACTAAAATAATTGTTAGTGATGAAAATAATTTACAACAAAATCTTGAAAGAATGAGGATGAAATTCTTGGTCAGGGATTATCCGAAACATTTACTTAACAAGGGGATTAATAAGGTGAATAATCTTGAACGTGAATCTCTTTTAAAATCTAAGAGGAAGATAGATAAAGTGTCCAATAGAATACCAGTTATTACCACATTTTGTGAGGAGAGCGACTCTATCGCTATAATAATTAGAAAACACTGGAGCATGTTGGATAAATGCATACCAGAAGTCCCACAATTTCAAAATCTACCGTTGTTCTCATATAAATGAGCAAGGAATTTGAAGGATAAATTGGTGAGAGCTGATGTGGGACCTCTAAAAGGCATGAAGCAAATAACACTAATGGGTAATAAAAGAACAGGATCTTACCCTTGTTTGAATTGTGTAAACTGTTCAAATTTGATTAAGGGAAGTTTTTTTCTACATCCAATTACAAATGAGAAATTTGTTATCAAACATTATTTGACATGCGACTCGGAATACGTCATATATCTTCTATATTGTCCCTGCAAATTGATGTACGTGGGAGAGACAACATGGGATTTAAAAACCCATTTGAAACACCACCGGTATAACATACACAAAAAGAGATTGGATTTGCCAGTCTCTAAACATTTTACTGAAGCCGGACACAATGAAAAACAATTAAAATTTAGGATCATTGATCACGTGCCTCCCCTGAGGAGGGGAGGTGATCGGGTTAAAATGCTTAAGATTAAAGAATTACAATGGATAAGGAAATGAGACACATTACGTCCTAAAGGACTAAATGTGGACTTTAAAATTAAATTGGCAGCTCTTTGATGTATCTCTGATGTTCCATTTGGATTTGAATCGTTGTGTGATATGGTATATGGCCTTTGATTTTGTGGAGTTTTAACTAATAGTGACTCTTTTATCTCTTATATATCTCTGGAGAAAATGAACTATATTTTCTACAGGTTTCACCTCTACATCATCATGTGACAGTGTGATCTATATATGTAAAAATAATTTTTTTGCATGTCAATATATATTGTTGCAATTTTTTGGACCGACACTGAGTATTATATATAGGAGTCTTTTGTTATACATTTTCCTTATAATGTGTATAGCCAATGCGGTTCATCTATTAAGGGCATTGATGAAACGTGGTATGTGCATATAATATGGGAACGGATCATGGGACATAGTGGGTTGAGTAACTCGCCCCAACCGGGTGAGTGGCTCTCCCTTTTGCTCAGTTATTGGGTTTACCAACCCCAGCTAATGGGGTGTGTTAACCAATAGTATCCTAGTATGTTCCTATCTTGAAAATGAAAGTATATAATATCGCACTATTACCTGTTTTTGCCCATGTTGTCCGTCATTGTTACTATGCACTAATAAAAATGGCATGGATGCAGCACAACTATTTAGATACTTGCATAAGGGATAAGTGGTTATATGTACCACATTAAAGATGGCGTCTTTGGCATTTCCGCCCTTAGTATAACGTCATATCCGCCAGTGACGTCATTTGTGCATGCGCAGTGTCAATCTTCATGGAGTGGTCCCCTCCCCTTCCCAGCAGCAATTCTGACATGCGTAGTTTAGCACTGGGGACACCATTTTTCGGCGCTGTTCACATGTTGATGCAGTGAGTTAATCCTGATTTGCTTGATTCTAAACACCTGCATCAATTATGCAATTTATCATAAATTGAGCTATGCTATGTGAATAAATTATATTTATGTATTTGTATGAATCATAAAAAATTTTTATATAATGTGATCTATTTATGTATATGCACTGTATGTCCTTATGCACATTGCACGTTGCACTTTTTGCACTTTATAATGTAATTGATCTATATATGGATGATCCGATATATACCTCACCTGTATACTCTGCACTTTGCTTGAAAAAGGCCGTGTTCAGCCGAAACATTGCCACCGCTCTTACTGAGCCAATAAATCATCTATTTTGGAGTGCTGTTTCTACTATTTTTTTCATATGTAAGAAGGTTTGGTATTTACCTGGAGAACGGGCACCCACCCATTTGTTTGCTTGTTCTGCTTTTTCTCTCTTTTTTTTTTCTGCATAATATATGAGGTATTAGTTGATATTTTGGCCAAAATACGTAAGCTTGTAACCCGCGACAAGGATCCTCATGCTTAAACTCAAAAAGCAAAGCCACACTAAGAAGAATTAAAATTCCCCCCAAAATTCAAGAAAAAACACAGCAAAATAGGGAAGCAGTATTTACCTGCCCAGATCTTCAGAACTAAATGCACCACCAGGGTGCAGCAAACCCACATAAAGATGGCGGCTACACAGGTGCAAAATACTGATGAGACAATGAAATGGTAGGTTGTGAGTGATTGTCTCATCAGTATTTTGCACCTGTGTAGCCGCCATCTTTATGTGGGTTTGCTGCACCCTGGTAGTGCATTTAGTTAGGGTAGGTTTTGAGAAACCACTGAACCACTAAGTTGAGCACATGGGGAGGCATGGTAAGTGTGTGAGGTTGCCAAGATCAGAGCCACAACCAGGTTACGGCCATTGTCACAAATGACCATGCCTGGTAGTAGGTTCAATGGTAAGAGTCACAGATCTGCCTGCTCTGTTACAGCTTTCCACAACTATGCAGCAGTGTGCGGTTTGTCACCTGAGCAGAATAGCTTCTGAAGAGCATGTTGCCGCTTGGCCGAGGCAGTGCTGCAGTGCTTCCAGCTTGCGACTTATGTGGTCGTTTCGGAGATGGAAGCTGAGGTGGAGGAGGTGCAGGAGCTGCTATACAATGTGGGGGCAACCCTGAGATTGACCTAGGGCCCGCAATCATCAGTATCGTGAGGACGCGTTCTGTCCCAGGGTCCAACTGTGTCCCAACTTCCACAATATTCACCTGGTATGCCGTCAGTGAAATGTACCGTCCCTGCCCACAACCACTTATCCACGTATCTGTGGTTATGTGGACCTTCCCAGTAACTGCGTTGGTGAGGGCACGGGTAATGTTCTGGGACATGTGCTTGTGTAAGGTGGGGACTAGCGTTGGGCGAACCCGAACAGAAAATTTCAGTGTACGTACTGAACATCTACTGTTGGGTCCCGGACCCCGAACACGGACTTCCAGAGGAAGTCTGCGTTACTGTTCGGGCTTGGGTTCTGTTGTTTTTTGCACTGTCACTTGCGTGACAGCACAGAGAACACAGGCTCTGATTGTGCACAGGCGCCGCTGGATGGGAGCAATAGTCACCCATCCGCCGGTGTCTGTAATCTGCTGAGTGCAAAAAAATAAATGTTAAAATTAAAAAATATATATTAAAATAAAAATAAAACACATTATACTCACCTACACCTTGTCCCTGATGTTCTCCGCACCTGCAAAAAGTAAAAAATAAAAAAACACCATATACTCACGTTACAGCTAATCAGCTAATCCCCGAAACCCTTGATCACCTGTAATAAAAGTAAAATAAACAACCAACCTCATCCTCACCTTTCCAATGTCCAAATAACGAGTGTCCCACGAAGATTCCATGAACAGAGTGGCCACACTGTGTGACCGCTGTGTTCATTCGTTGGCAATACACTGTATAGCCAGCAAATGAGGCTGCACATGCAGGATATAGGAAGTTTGGCCCCCAGCAATTTGCCCCCAGATACATTTTGCCCCCGCACATTTCGCCCCTATCATTTCGCCCCCCAGGAAGATTCGCCCCCGCACGTTTCACCCCCAGACCGGGGCGAGCTGGGGGTGAAATGTGCAGGGGCAAAACATCCTGGGGGCAAAATACTGGGGATGAAATGTGCGGGGGCGAAATGTACCCGGGGGCGAACTGCTGAGGGTGAACTGCTGGGGGCGAAACATCCAATTCCCGCGCATGCACAGTGAGTATTTTCCCACGCATGCAATGAGTTGAACCGAGAGGAGAGGAGGACGGAAGCACCATCGTAGAGAAAAAAGAGAAACGGCAAAGGAATTGGGTAAACCCGCCGAGACAAAAATCAGTGAAAAGGAGGGATCAAGTTTGGTAGTTAATTTGTCTTCTAGAAATTTAACTGATGATGAAGTTAAAGTACTGGCTAATGGACTTTCATATAGCTTTAGTACACATATAAATTGGTTTAAATTGAAAGTAGAATTATTCAGATTTTTCAGATCCATTAAACTTAAGTATTGGTATGAGAAGAGCAATAATGAACAGTCTAATGGGACTTCAACTGTGGTCCATAACTGGGATTGCTTTTGAGTTAAAAAAATTTGGTCTCAGTAATAAAAGTGATTTTGTACCTATCATAAATGTTCCAGCTATTGAAGCCTATATAACAGCAGTGAATAAGGATATAGAGGTATTGAAGGATTCCTGTACTAGGGATCGTTTGAAATTTCCAAATTTTCTTAGTGCTGAAAACTTGGCTCTACAGTCATTGGTCAATGACAACAGTTTCACAGTGAAAGTGGCCGACAAGGGTGGTGCGGTTGTTGTCATGAACACGGTGGACTATATGGCAGAAATTGACCGTCAGTTGTCAGATACTGAGGTGTATGAGAATATTAATGGGCATCCTAAGTTCTCAATTATGAAAAAAAATAAAATTATTTTGGATAGGGCTGTTCGTGAAAATTTGATTTATGAAAAATTGCACAAATATTTGATAGTGGATAATCCGGTTACAATGGTTATTTTTACATTAGCCAAGATACATAAATGTCTTCTGAATCCTCCGGGACGGCCCATTGTATCAGGGAGTGATTCCCTTTTTAGCCATATTGGCATATTCTTGGATAAAATATTGGGCCCAATAGTGAAAGGAGCGAGGTCATATATATTGGACACTACTGATTTTTTGTGGAAATTGGATATAGTCACTTTGGAGAGTAAGACCATGTTGGTGTCTTTCGACGTTGTATCACTATATACCTCTATTAGCCATGAAGTGGGACTTGCTGCAGTAAATAAGAATTTTTGTGACTTGGAATATGGGAGTAAGGAGAGAAAATTTATCTTGAAGTTATTGGAGATTGTTCTAAGGAATAACTATTTCTTGTTTGGTGATAAGTATTATATGCAACGGAGGGGTACAGTTATGGGCGCCAATATGGCGCCCGCTTACGCTAGTTTGAGTGTGATGGTCATGGAGGAGCACCTCGTCTATGTGTCCCACCAATTCAGACATGTCTGTGGGTGGTGGAGATACATAAATGACATCCTCCTCCTATGGTCTGGAACGGTTGATGAATTGATGGAATTTCATACCTTTTTGAACAGCTTAGATAGTGATATTAAATTTACACTTGTATATTCTGATACTGAAATACAGATTCTGGAAGCTTTCTTTAAATATGAGGATAAAAAGTTTAGCACGGAATTGTTTGTGAAACCGACGGATAAGAATAATTTGCTAAGATATGATAGTCACCACCCACGGAAAATGGTGGAGTCACTACCATACAGTCAGTTCCTCTGAGTTAGGAGGATTGGAAGCGATACACAGAAATTTGATTTATCTTTGGAAAATATGGTGGACAAATTTGTATTAGAAAATATCCTAAAAAATTGCTTTACAACTGCAAAGAAAAGGCGAAAAGTATAGATCGTGGTAGTACCCTTAGTGAGGTGGAGAGAAGAGAGAAAACTTTGAATAGGATATCAATGGTGAATTCATTCTGTGAGGAGAGTAGGGCTGTGACAAGCATTGATAGAAAACATTGGCCTATATTAGGTAAGTGTTTGCCTGAGATTAAGGAGTTTAGACTCCCTCCGTTGATCTCCTACAAGCGTACAAATAATATTAGGAGTAAGTATAGCACCCAAGGTACAAATAGAATCCGCAATCAATTGATTATTTACTTTTTAATTTTAATGCCAAAGTATGAGACACATTTCAGACCAACGTTTCGGCTACTTAGGCCTTTATCAAGGTTATCTGCATATAACAAATTGTCAGATATTCGTATATATATAGAAAAGAAAAAAACTTTTTTAAATACAACAAATGAAAAAAATGAAAAGAAACCCATCCATCTTAACTCAATTGGCACAGTATGCGTACAAAATTAAACAGCACATGTTGTAATAACAAATATACATAAACGCAAATAGAGTATATATTATATTGGTGAAACAAGCATAATATAGAAGCAGTCATGTCCAGGTAACAGCCGCTCTGAAAAAGGATCATGTAATATATATCAAAATAAGGGTAAGTATGTCATCAGGTCAGGTGGACCTCTGGTATTATGAAGGCAGAAAAAAAGAAAAAAATATGGTAAAGAATAAAGGAAAATAAAGAAAAACAAGAAACTAATATCCATAAGTAATAGCATGTGATTAATAAATGGTAAAAATGAGAGAGGATAATTACCTGTCAAAATTGGGTGGTTGTGAATAAGGAAGTCTATAAAAATCATAATGCATGTGGTTTAGAGAATGTTTAAACAAAGACCCCAAAATGCTAAAGTGGGTAGTGTATAAAGAAGAAAGAAACAATACCTGGTAAATCCTGCTTGATCCACGTGAGAAAGTGCAGCCGAATACAGGCGGTGTGTGCCCTCTTATGGAGTAACCCGGATATACAGCGTAGATAGCGGAAGTGCACGCCCGAAGCTGAGAATCAGCTGTGCAGTGACGTGCAAGACAAGACTGCGCATGCATCAAACCATTCCGGGTAGGAAAAGCAGAGAAAAGCCAAAGAAAGGAAAAAAAATGGCAAGAGCTGGGGAAAGAACTATGCGGCACATGCGTAAAGAACTCCAGGAGACCAACCCCAAGACTGGGGTCAATAAACACAGTGCATATAAAGAAAAAAGTGAGAAAACAAAGGAGGAGAAAAACAGGGAAAAAAAGGGAAGAAAAAAATGAAAGAAAACAACCTAAAAATATGAAAAAAAAAGCAAGGGGAAGAAAACAAAAGAGGGTAAAAAAAAAATACCAATAAAGAAAGAAGAGAATAAAGAAGGAAAAAAGAAAGAAAGTGCGGAAAAAAATGAAAAAAGAAAGGGGAGGAAATAATAAGAAAAGGGATAATAGAGGGGAAAAAAAAGGGGAAAAGAAGGGGGGGGGAGGGGAGGAAAGGAAGGAACAGGAGAGATATAATACCTGAGGGACCGCTAGTTGACCTATATAACAAGGGGACAAAAGGTAAAAATGTATTCCTTTAATCATTGTGTATGTCTATACATAATAGGCATGAGTAGCAAAAGGTACAGTCCAGATATTAAAGTGAGTCAATAGAAAATTTCATATTCCTTATTTAAACCGTGTTCTGGATGACAGCTGGTAAAGAGAAAAAGACTGTTCCTATCAGTAGGTTTAATAAAAATATCTGTAGTTAGTATCCCTTTTTTATTCAGAATGACATACAGTACAGACCAAAAGTTTGGACACACCTCATTTAAAGATTTTTCTGTATTTTCATGACTTTGAAAATTGTACATTCACACTGAAGGCATCAAAACTATGAATTAACACATGTGGAATTATATACTTAACAAAAAAGTGTGAAACAACTGAAAATATGTCTTATATTCTAGGTTCTTCAAAGTAGCCACCTTTTGCTTTGATGACTGCTTTGCACACTCTTGGCATTCTCTTGATGAGCATCAAGAGGTAGTCACCGGAAATGGTTTTCACTTCACAGGTGTGCCCTGTCAGGTTTAATAAGTAAGATTTCTTGCCTTATAAATGGGGTTGGGACCATCAGTTGTGTTGTGCAGAAGTCAAGTGGTTACACAGCTGATAGTCCTACTGAATAGACTGTTAGAATTTGTATTATGGCAAGAAAAAAGCAGCTAAGTAAAGAAAAACGAGTGGCCATCATTACTTTAAGAAATGAAGGTTAGTCAGTGCGAAAAATTGGGCAAACTTTGAAAGTGTCCCCAAGTGCAGTTGCAAAAACCATCAAGCGCTACAAAGAAACTGGCTCACATGAGGACCGCCCCAGGAAAGGAAGACCAAGAGTCACCTCTGCTTCGGAGGATAAGTTTATCCGAGTCACCAGCCTCAGAAATCGCAGGTTAACAGACGCTCAGATTAGAGACCAGGTCAATGCTACACAGAGTTGTAGCAGCAGACACATCTCTACAACAACTGTTAAGAGGAGACTTTGTGCAGCAGGCCTTCATGGTAAAATAGCTGCTAGGAAACCACTGCTAAGGACAGGCAAAAAGCAGAAGAGACTTGCTTGAGCTAAAGAACACAAGGAATGGACATTAGACCAGTGGAAATCTGTGCTTTGGTCTGATGAGTCCAAATTTGAGATCTTTGGTTCCAACCACCATGTCTTTGTGCGACGCAGAAAAGGTGAACGGATGGACTTTACATGCCTGGTTCCCACCGTGAAGCATGGAGGAGGAGGTGTGATGGTGTGGGGGTGCTTTGCTGGTGACACTGTTGGGGATTTATTCAAAATTGAAGGCATACTGAACCAGCATGGCTGCCACAGCATCTTGCAGCGGCAAGCTATTCCATCCGGTTTGCGTTTAGTTGGACCATCATTTATTTTTCAACAATGACCCCAAACACACCTCCAGGCTGTGTAAGGGCTATTTGACCAAGCAGGAGAGTGATGGGGTGCTACGCCAGATGACCTGGCCTCCACAGTAACCAGACCTGAACCCAATCGAGATGGTTTGGGGTGAGCTGGACCACAGAGTGAAGGCAAAAGGGCCAACAAGTGCTAAACATCTCTGGGAACTCCTTCAAGATTGTTGGAAGACCATTTCCGGTGACTACCTCTTGAAGCTCATCAATTGAATGCCAAGAGTGTGCAAAGCGGTCATCAAAGCAAAAGGTGGCTACTTTGAAGAACCTAGAATATAAGACATATTTTCAGTTGCTTCACACTTTTTGTTAAATATATAATTCCACATGTGTTAATTCATAGTTTTGATGCCTTCATTGTGAATGTACAATTTTCATAGTCATGAAAATACAGAAAAATCTTTAAATGAGAAGGTGTGTCCAAACTTTTGGTCTGTACTGTATGTGTCCAAGAAAATAGATTTTTTGATAATGGGAATGTAGCGTGAATGTCAAATTTAAAACAGAAATATTAACAGAATCAAAGACGGTATCCAGTGTAAGTTGATCCCCTTGCCATATAAGAAATATATCGTCAATGCATCTCTTCCAGAGCAAAGCATGCTTTTGGAAGAGAACATTGGTATATATAAAGGTGGATTCAAATTGTGCTATATATATGCTAGCATAAGGTGGCGCAACATTCAAACCCATTGCTGTGCCGGTCTTCTGTATAAAACATTGATCCTTAAAAATAAAATAGTTTTTAGACAAAATAAGTGTCAATAAAGATATACAGAATTCTTTTCGTAAAGTTGAAAAATCAGTGAATTCATCGAGGAATGTTTTGACTACTTGAATACCTCTCATGTGTTCAAGCTGTCTGGCGGAATAGAATTTAAATTACATATGGAGGCCTATAAAATGAGATGTATCTCTAATTTATGATGGTATGTGACACAACAGTGGGGTTAAAATTTTCTTGAAAGTAATAGCTAAGGGTGATAGCAAAGAATTAGTGGATGCCATTATGGGACGTCCTGGGGGAGAATGCAAATTTTTGTGCATTTTTGGAAAGGTATAGAATACTGGAATAACCGGATATTGGTTAATCAAAAACTCACTTCATTTATTGTCAATGATATCCATGGATTTGAAACGATCAACCATTTCTCCTATCTCTCTAGCTATTGACAGGGTGGGGTCGCATGTCACTGGTAAATAGGCGTTCCTGTCATTGAGTTGTGAATATATTTCAGAGACATAGTACCTTCTATCCATGACTGGGTTCGAGTGTGTTTAATCTGTAAATCCAATTCGCCTCTCTTTCTTTTAATCTGAGAATCCGATTTCCACCCCTTCTAGATTGAGGAATATGTTCCTGGAAGTGGAGCTGCGATATGTTATGACCTACCAAAATGAAATGTGCCAGTATGGATAACATTGTTCTTTTACATCGTATAGTGGATTTATGCTGTGAAATGTGGTCTCATGATTAGTGTTGAGCCACCCCCGTAGTGTTCGAGTTCGGTTCGGTTCGTCGAACACCCGTGTGTTCGCCGAACTGTTCGTCGAACACCTTCGAACACCGTTAAAACCAATGGCAGGCAAACAAAAACACATAGAAACACATAGAAAACACCTTTAAAAGTGTCCAAAAATTGACAAACTGCTCAGAAGACATAACTAACACATGGAAAAGTGACAAGTACATATAGTCATGCGAAAATAAAAGAGGTGGAGGAGTAAAAGGAGGGGGAGACACAGATATAGGCATGTCATGCCCTTCTAAAATCCAAAAAGTGAGAAGCCGACACGGCCAGTCCGCTCCTGCCCGTGCCACCTCCGTGTCGCCGGGTTTGTGCCAGAGCCGCGGTGAACCCTGACGGCCAGCCCCCCTCTCCCAATACTGGTGCCTGTCCGCTGGTGGGTCGAGAGAGCCCCCCTGTGGTGGAGGCAGCTCTAAGCTTTTTAATTTAAATTGTCCCTCTAATTTGAATGAATACACTTTAAATCCATTTACAAGGATCTATTGGAGGGCAAGTCTCATGCCAGCAGCCGCGTAATTCCAGCTCCAGTAGCGTCCACTAAAGCTGCTGCAGTTAAAAAGCTTTTATAAGGATCGAGCTCGGCTGTCCACCGCAAGGCATCCTAGTGCCAGTCCCAGCCCCTATGCCTTGGGGTGCCTCCTGATGCTCTTCACTAAGTATCCTGTGGTCCCGAAGCGTTTCCTTTGAAAAAATTAAGTGTCCAAACTACAGGTGGTGTAGCTTGCTTAACAGCCGGGATAATCCGCTGACTAGCAGACACTGCTACTAGGCACAAAGTATTTCCTGGGCTAGATGCAGTTAAAAATTTGTAAGTAGATACTCTCGTTGGATGCTGAGAAAGCATTCCATAGAGTCTCCTGGCACGCCATATATGATTCTCTTAAAAAGCTTGGGGTAGGGGTCTAGGGGACCCTTTTATAGCCAAAATCACGGCCCTGTATCACAATACGTCACCTAGGCTGAAGATAAATGGAACTGTAGCACCGAGGGCTCGGTTGCTACAGACGTATTGCACCTCACCCAGAGGTGTGATATCTCACTCTCAGATAAGGATGGAGTGTGGATCAGGACCCGACACCTGCATGCATTACACCACATTGCCGTGGGGCAGGGCGACCAATATGCCCCTGAGATGGGCACGACAGTCCCTGTCCCTGGCTGGAGTGGGGGGAGGGAACACTGAGGAAGGGGAACCCTGCAGTGCAGGAGCAGGGAGGAAGCAGTTCCTGGGTGCATTGAGAAGGGAGTATAAAAGGTGGGCACCATCTTAGTTCAGTGCAGAGAAGTCTGAGCAGAAGTGGCAGGGAGCAGGGGCTCTGCATGAGCTCTGCTCCGGAGGCGGGCCTAGTAACAGAGGCCCAGGCCTGCAAGAGGGAGAAGGAAGGAAGAGGAGCGGAGAAGGCTCCAGGAACGAGGAATGAAGGGATCCCAGGGGTGCGGACGGGCGAGTCGCCACCGCACGCCCGAATCCACCTGCGTGGAGGGGTCAGGCCAAAGGGGGAGACCGGTCCCCGAACTAGTGGAGGCAGGAAACGACCCTCAGCTAGAAACCGGAGGCTCTGACATTTTATGTGGCGCAGCCCCTTGCTCCACCCGCTAGGAAGGCACCACATAGGGTCAGGGAAACTGGCGCCAAGTTTACCAAGAGGAGGCCCGAGGCAGCCGGACAGAAGTGTTGGTAAGAAAGGCCAGACAAAGGACACACAAAGGGGGTCCTGTGAAGCGCTCCAAAGTTATCTGGGAGTTGTCTGAGCCCCTCAGCTGGTGAGCACAGTACGACGTGGGCAGCTGTTACCTGCAGACGTGGTCTGGATAATAAGAACTGTGAGTAAAGGCCCTGAACTGCATCACTGACTCCGTGTCGTTACTGCTGCTGCCCTGCACCATCACCCCCATCCTCCGCATACACTGCCCTGAGGCTATACTCCTCCCGTGGGGAGTTATGCTACGCTCTGCTGCACCCACAACACCAGCCTTAGCGGTCTGCCCTGTAGCGGCGGTTCACTCTGACCGCAATCCACGGGTGGCGTAGTCGGACATTTAAACATCAAAACCACATAAATAGTTCCGCCACTGGTTTGACCGCCCTGAGCCACGGAACCGGATCGCCGCCACGAAGACTACAACCACCAGCATCCACCAAAAAGGGTCCGGCTCCGGGTGTCCCAAGGCCCAGGGGGCGCGTCAGAACATTTTAATCACCTTTCACAATCACCAATGGGACAAGGCAGGGATGTTCTCTGTCCCCTCTCTTATACATCCTAGTGACGGAGCACCTGCTCTCATCAATTCGCCATAACCCCAATATTAGGTGGATTGAGGTGGGAGGCACCGAGTACAAGTGCTCTCTATTTGCTGATGATGTCCTAGTATATATCACTCAATCTCATATATCCATCCATGCTGTTATGGCTGAAATAGATCACTTTGTTACATGGTCAAATTTTAAAATCAATGCAGCGAAGTCTGAGGCCCTCGATGTCTCCCTCCCCAAATCCATATAGGATTCCATCCAGTCCAACTTTCCCTTTGCCTGGCCCTCACAGGGTATCAAATACTTAGGAATTCCTATTCATAGAGACCTCTCCCATCTATGTTATCTTAATTTTGGGCCCTTTATTGAACAACTCCATACAGACCACAGTTGGCAAGTTAGAACTGTAAGATTCACTACGTGAACCACTGGTGTTTTGTGGAAAAGCACATGTACACTGTGTTCCAAATTATTATGCAAAAAGTGTTTAGGAGTGATAAGGGAAGAATTTGTTTGTTTGTCAGTTAAACTCATTGATGGTGATGTGTGTCAGGGCTCTTTATATCACTGTAAGCAATTGCAGACACCAGTGCTAATTAGTTTGTCAGGTGTGTCCAATGAAAGGCAAGACTACTTAAGAAGGCTCTCTCACATTATTCAGCAGCCTACATTTTCTGCCAAAATGGGAAAGAAAAAGGATGTGTCGGCTGCTGAGAAGCAACAAATTGTGGAGTGTTTAGGTCAAGGCATGACTACAATCAACATTGTGCGATGATCAGGATGAAGTGTCTTGGCAATCAAGAAGTATGTAGCTGATTCACAGTACACACGTGTGCGTGCTGATAAGGGCAAATTGAGGACTCTTTCCTACAGGCAATTACGTCAGGTTGAAAGAGCAGCGGCAAAAAAGCCTTGTCATAGCAGCAGACAAGTTTTTGAAGCTGCTTCTGCCTCCAACGTCCCCCGAACAACAAGATGCAGGGTCCTTCAGAGGTTTGCAGCTGTGCATACGCCATCCTGTCGACCTCCTCTATCCACTTCACACAAGCAGAAACGGCTCCAGTGGGCCAAACATTACATGAAGACTGACTTCAAAACTGTTTTGTTCACGGATGAGTGCCGTGCAGCGCTCGATGGTCCAGATGGATGGAGTGGAGGATGGCTGGTTGATGGACACCCCACGCAAACACGGCTACAGCGCCAACAAGGAGGAGGTGGAGTAATGTTTTGGGCTGGAATCATGGGGAGAGAGATTGTCGGCCCCTTTAGGATCCCTGAAGGCGCTAAAGATGAACTCCATAATGTATGTGGATTTTCTCAAACAGCACTTCCTGCCATGGTTCAAGAAGAAGAACCGTGTATTTCACAGCAAGATCATTTTTCTGCATGATAATGCACCATCTCATGCTGCACATAAAACATCTGCATCTCTGGCTGATATGGGCATAAAAGGGGACAAACTTATGGTGTGACCCCCATGCTCCCCTGACCTCTACCCCATTCAGAACCTTTGGAGCATCATTAAAAGGAGTGTCTATGATGGCGGGAGGCAGTTCACATCTAAGCAACAGCTCTGGGAGGGTATTCTGTCCTCATGCAAAACAATTGAAGCAGAAACCATCCAAAACCTGACAAATTCAATGGACGAGAGAGTTCAGAAGCTCCTTTCGAACAAGGGGTCCTATGTGAAAATGTAACATCACCTAGAATAAAGTTTTGAGTTGAAAACTGTTTGATTTCAGTTTCTAACAACCTGCTAATGCTTATAATTTCAAAAATGACCATTTTTTTGGTCTTTATTAAAATGAAAAGGTTGATCGAAAAGTTTGGGGGATCTAAGAGTGTGGCAACCCAGTAGTCATGATTACTTCGAATTCTGACAATATGAGGGTCATGCTGCAGGTAGTGCAGCAAGAAGGCACTTATGTGTCTTGCGCATCTCGGAGCCCCAAAATTATTTTCCGGGCTAGATGCAGCTAAAAATTATTTTTAATTTTAAATCTGGTGGAGCTTATTATAGATGGCCTAATAGGATCAGTGCTGCACACTGCTACAAAGCCCAAATTATTTTCCAGTCAAGATACAGATAAACATGATTAGTAATTTGAAAGCTTAAAACGGTTGGTAGGGTGATTTTAAACAATCATCAAGCTTTTACTCTCCCCAGGATGACACAGGGGTAGAAAAGTCGTTTCGGATCCATGATTTGTTCATCTTTATGAACGTGAGTCTGTCTACATTATCAGTGGAGAGCCGCGTGCGCTTATCTGTCAGCACACCACCAGCAGCGCTGAACACACGTTCAGACAGAACGCTGGCTGCGGGGCATGACAAGATCTTCAAGGCGTAAGTGGCTAGCTCCGGCCATTTATCCAGATTGGAAGCCCAAAAAGAGCAAGGGTCCAGTGACACAGTCGTGGCTTCAATGTTTACTTGGAGATACTCCTGTACCATCGTCTCTAGGCGTTGACTATGTGTCAGACTTCTTGTCTCCTGTGGCCTTGCAAAGGATGGGCTAAAAAAGTGGTGAAATGATTCCGCAAAATTGATGTTACCAGCAGATACTGTGGTTCTGTTACGGTTTGAGTGCTGAACACTTGACGGTCCCACGGTTGGCAAGTTGGAACTGTGAGATTCACTACGTGCACCACTGGTATTTTGTGGAAAAGCACATGTAAGATTCTGCAACAGTCTCTGCTGATACTCCTGCATGCGTGCATCCCTTTCTATGGCAGGAATAATTTCTGCAAATTTACTTTTGTACCGGGGATCTAACAGTGTGGCAACCCAGTAGTCAGGATTATTTCTAATTCTCACAATTCGAGGGTCATGTTGCAGGTAGTGCAGCAAGAAGGCACTCATGTGTGTTGCGCATCCAGGAGCACCAAGTCCCTGTTGTGTTGGTGGCGAGGTAACAATCATGCTTCCTTCCTCTGTCCTCTCCCCCCAACCTCGCACAACAGAAATGTGATCAAGGTCTCCCTCATCTGATGAGTCTTCCATCAGTTCGTCCTCCACTCCTTCCTGGGCTCCTGCACCTTCCTCACTAGTTTGGCTGCTACCATGCGCCCTGGTAAAATCATCTCCCCCACCCTCACATGCCTGCCGCCCTGGTGCTGCCGACCGTCTGGACCTTGCAGATGTTAGCCCTTCCGCATACAACTCCTCCTCCTCTACTTCCTCCACCTCCTCTTGTGCCACCACCTGACTCCGAATTCTGTTTAACATGTGCTCCAGCATGTAAATCACCGGAATAGTCATGCTGATAATGGCATCGTCAGCACTAAAAATCTTCGTCGCCATTTCAAAACTGTGCAGAAGGGTGCATAGGTCCCTGATCTGAGACCACTCCTCCAGCGTGATTTGCCCCACCTCTGAATCTCGTTGGCCCAGGCTATACGTCAGAACGTATTGCACCAGGGCTTGTCGGTGCTGCCACAGTCGCTGCAACATGTGCAGAGTTGAATTCCACCGGGTAGGCACATCGCATTTTAGCCGGTGAAGTGGCAGGCCCAACGACTTCTGTAGAGATGTAAGTCGCTGAGCTGCGGGATGCGAACGGCGGAAGTGAGCACACAGCGACCGTGCCCTCTGCAGAAGGCCATCTAGTCTGGGATAGTGGGCTAAAAATTGCTGGACAACCAGGTTCAACACGTGAGCCATACAAGGCACGTGTGTGACATTGCCCCGGCGAAGGGCCGCACCCAGGTTTGCAGCATTGTCGCACACGGCCTTCCCTGGTTTCAGGTCCAGTGGAGACAACCATTCATGAAATTGGTTCTCCAGAGCTGACCACAACTCCTCAGCTGTGTGACTCACATTTCCCAGACATTTCAATGTAAAAACCGCCTGATGACGTTGAGCCCTACTGCCAGCATAGTAAGGAGGTGTGCAGGATCCCTTCTGCGCAGTTAGAAAGCTTGTGGCATGACCAGACAGGCTTTGGGTGCAGGTGGAAGACCGAGAGGAGGTTGAGGAGGCAGAAGCAGTGGAGGAAAAATGACATAAAGAGGATTGACGCACAACTCGTGGGGACGGCAAGACTTGGACAGCAGCCCCTTGTCCTGCTGTCACCATAGTTACCCAGTGCCCAGACAGCGACATGTAACGCCCCTGTCCATGCCTACTCGTCCAAGTGTCTGTGGTGAAATGCACCCTGTCACACACAGAGTTTCTCAAAGAAGCGGTGATGTTGTGTGCGACATGCTGGTGGAGCGCAGGCACACCTTTCTTTGAGAAGTAGTGCCGACTGGGCATCTGGTACTGGGGCACTGCAATGGACATAAGGTCTCGAAAATCCTCTGTGTCCACCAGGCGGAAAGGCAGCATTTCTGTAGCCAAGAGCTTGCAGATGGTGAAATTCAACCTCTTAGCTTTCTCATGGCTAGGAGGAAATGGTCTTTTACTTGTCCACATCTGAGGGACCGAGGGCTGGCTATTGTGCTTAGACGGGGTTGATAAGGGTGTCCCCGGCAAACTGCCGGTCTGTGAGGAAGATGCAGGCGGACATGTTAGGTTGCCTTGATCCAAAGGTGGTGCTATCGATGTCGGACAGCGCTCAAGACCAGCTGGTGTTACCACCTCCAAAGAAAATGATGACCTGCCAATCACGCTGGCTGTTGCGGGTAAAGAGGTGGCAGGTCTGCGCCCCAAAACAGGTGTGACTGCTGTCCCCCCAGTCACAGAGGATGAAGAGGCCGCGGATGCACAAGATATGGCAGACGGTGGTTGGCCCGGCCGGCTAGACCGCATTGTAGCACACTGAGCTTCCCACTGCAACTTATGCTTCATGTCCATGTGCCGTTTCATGCATGAAGTACTCAAACTATGTATTTTTTCGCCTCTACTTAGCTTTTGCTGACAAATGTTACAGATAACACGAGTTGGGTCATCTTTATCGATCTGAAAAAATGCCCAGGCTATGCAAGGCTTAGCACCCATGCGACCTGAAGAGCCACCACGACTTGTGGTGAGAGGCAGAGTTGTGTTTGAGGATGCAGTTGTTGACGTGCTTCCAGTACTACGTCTCTGTCCAGGAAGGCGCAACCTGACCTCGTCGTCACTAGCATCTTCCTCCACCTCCTCTGCTGACCTCATCTCTTGGCTGACTGTGGGTTGACAGTAAGTGGGATCTCCGACCTCATCATCATCACCCTGTGCGTTATCACACCCGTCGTCCTCAGAGCCAACCTGTTCCTGCCCTGACAAAAAACTAAAGTTGTCGCTCCAATCAGGTATTTGAGTCTTATCATCGTCTTCCTCATTGTCTCCACCAACAGGAGTTACAGTTTGGGAATGAGGGTCTACATTATGGTCAGAACCTTCTGCGTCTGGTCCTGGATCCGACTCATAAAGATTCTGGGCATCAGTGCAGATCATTTCCTCGTCTGGATTCACAGAAGCGCTGGAGTCGACCTCTGATTCCCAGGCTATAGTATGAGTAAACAGCTCTGCAGACTCAACCATCTGTTCTACCTCATACTCAGACGGGCAGCTGGAGATTTGGGAGCTGTGAGGAAGCAAGTGCGATTTGCGTGACACCTTTGAGGACTGGAGTATTTGTGATGTTGAAGTTGATGTGGAGGAGAGCCCACTTAAAGGAGCACTTGATATCCGTTGAAGCACCTGCTGTTTTTGTGCCTCATCTGGAATTTGTAGCGATTGGCGTGGCCGTAAGACAGGGATCTTATCACATTGTCCGCTAAAAGAAGTAGACATTTTAGTTTGGCTGGAAGATGGTCTTTCTTCTGCACCTACCCCACGGACACAACCTTTTTTCCCCTTCCCAACACGCCTATTCCCCTTTCCACCAGCAGCAGGCCTTTTTCCACTCATTTTGGTGGTTAACTAATTCACAACTCTGGAGTTGTTTGCACAAAAAAACAATGGATGGTAACCGAGCAGAGCTGAGTGGCCAAACTGTGGTATTAGGCCAAAACTATTGGCTGGGTTAGATGCAGAAAAAAATTATTTTTAATTTGCAACCTGATGGAGGTCAGTATAGATGGACTAATAGACCAAGTCCCACACACCGCTAGAAGCCCAAATATTTTTTCAGAGCTAGATGCAGAAATTTTTTTTATTCAATTTGCAACCTGATGGAGGTCAGTATAGATGGACTAATAGACCAAGTCCCACACACTGCTAGAAGCCCAAATATTTTTTCAGAGCTAGATGCAGAAAAAAATTATTTTTAATTTGCAACCTGATGGAGGTCAGTATAGATGGACTAATAGACAAAGTCCCACACACCGCTAGAAGCCCAAATATTTTTTCAGAGCTAGATGCAGAAAAAAAATATTTTTAATTTGCAACCTGATGGAGGTCAGTATAGATGGACTAATAGACCAAGTCCCACACACCGCTAGAAGCCCAAATATTTTTTCAGAGCTAGATGCAGAAAAAAATTATTTTTAATTTGCAACCTGATGGAGGTCAGTATAGATGGACTAATAGACCAAGTCCCACACACTGCTAGAAGCCCAAATATTTTTTCAGAGCTAGATGCAGAAAAAAATTATTTTTAATTTGCAACCTGATGGAGGTCAGTATAGATGGACTAATAGACCAAGTCCCACACACCGCTAGAAGCCCAAATATTTTTTCAGAGCTAGATGCAGAAAAAAATTATATTCAATTTGCAACCTGCTGGATGTCAGTATAGAAGGACTAATAGAACAAGTCCCACACACTGCTAGAAGCCCAAATATTTTTTCAGAGCTAAATGAAGAAAAAAATTATTTTTAATTTGCAACCTGATGGAGGTCAGTATAGATGGACTAATAGACCAAGTCCCACACACTGCTAGAAGCCCAAATATTTTTTCAGAGCTAGATGCAGAAAAAAATTATTTTTAATTTGCAACCTGATGGAGGTCAGTATAGATGGACTAATAGACCAAGTCCCACACACCGTTAGAAGCCCAAATATTTTTTCAGAGCTAGATGCAGAAAATTTTTTTATTCAATTTGCAACCTGATGGAGGTCAGTATAGATGGACTAATAGACCAAGTCCCACACACTGCTAGAAGCCCAAATATTTTTTCAGAGCTAGATGCAGAAAAAAATTATTTTTAATTTGCAACCTGATGGAGGTCAGTATAGATGGACTAATAGACCAAGTCCCACACACTGCTAGAAGCCCAAATATTTTTTCAGAGCTAGATGCAGAAAAAAATTATTTTTAATTTGCAACCTGATGGAGGTCAGTATAGATGGACTAATAGACCAAGTCCCACACACCGCTAGAAGCCCAAATATTTTTTCAGAGCTAGATGCAGAAAATTTTTTTATTCAATTTGCAACCTGATGGAGGTCAGTATAGATGGACTAATAGACCAAGTCCCACACACTGCTAGAAGCCCAAATATTTTTTCAGAGCTAGATGCAGAAAAAAATTATTTTTAATTTGCAACCTGATGGAGGTCAGTATAGATGGACTAATAGACCAAGTCCCACACACTGCTAGAAGCCCAAATATTTTTTCAGAGCTAGATGCAGAAAAAAATTATTTTTAATTTGCAACCTGATGGAGGTCAGTATAGATGGACTAATAGACCAAGTCCCACACACTGCTAGAAGCCCAAATATTTTTTCAGAGCTAGATGCAGAAAAAAATTATTTTTAATTTGCAACCTGATGGAGGTCAGTATAGATGGACTAATAGAACAAGTCCTACACGCTGCTAGAAGCCCAAATATTTTTTCAGAGATAAATGAAGAAAAAAATTATTTTTAATTTGCAACCTGATGGAGGTCAGTATAGATGGACTAATAGACCAAGTCCCACACACTGCTAGAAGCCCAAATATTTTTTCAGAGCTAGATGCAGAAAAAAAATATTTTTAATTTGCAACCTGATGGAGGTCAGTATAGATGGACTAATAGACCAAGTCCCACACACTGCTAGAAGCCCAAATATTTTTTCAGAGCTAGATGCAGAAAAAAATTATATTCAGTTTGCAACCTGATGGAGGTCAGTATAGATGGACTAATAGAATGATGCTATGCCCAAAAGATTTTACTTCACTAGGTGCAGTAAAAAAATTGGTATTCTATACACAGGTGGTATATCTTGCAACACAGATAGGCTACTCCACTGACTAACACACTCTGCAATAGGCCAAAAAGGATTAGCTTTGCTAGATTCAGCCAAATGCTGTGAAAAAAACTTGCACAGCACTGGCACAGACCTGCCTGGCAAAAACTGATAGGATCTGATGTAACCTAGTCCTGAAAAGGACTCCAATTACAATTAGTCTTTACTCCCACAATCTATCTATTTAAGAGCACAGACCTGCCTGATAAAAGTCGTAGGAAATGCTGTAACCTAGTCCTTAAAAGGACTGCAATCACAACTATTCCCTACTCCCAAGCTATCTGTATATTTGTGCGAAAATTGGCTTGAAATTAACAAGGTATAGCGCACACAGCAACAGCGGTGCCGTCTAACACGCAGCTGCAGCAGTGAGAAAATGGTGGCGACGGGGAAAATGGCTTGGTCTTATAGGGCAAGGACATGTGACATACACTGCCAATCACACATGCCCTTGCTTGTGTGAAAAAAAGCACTTCGCTCCGTGTGTGCGCTGCTGATAGGCTGACAGATTGCACCTCCCCACTGCAAATGCGGGAAAGAGAAAAAAAAATGGAGATCTTCATTGTTCCTGCAGAGATCCATCCCCTGCCCCTCCCCCCGCCCCGCTGTACACTCAAACTGCGTATTAACATTAATTTTCATCATTACTGAGAAAAAATCCAGTTATGATTTTGGTGCACGAACAGTTATCGAACATAACCTCGAACAGCCGAATTTTTCTCAAATTGTTCGTGTTCGCCGACCGGCTCGAACACCGCCCAAAACAGCTCGAATTTGAGATTGGCGAACAGTTCGAGTAGAACAACGCTCATCTCTACTCATGATATCTCCGTATCCCTTATTCTTTACAGCGCAGACGTAGAAGAGGTCCCAGGAATTGACAAGGAGGGGTAGGTGACACATTGCCAATGACTTCGACTTGGATGCAGACCCGTTCGCAAGTACTATGGAACAGATAGTATACAACATCTCTTCTTATAACCTATCTTGTGTCGAACTTTTGATATTACAGAAAGGCCTCTCCTTTTGCCCAACTCCAAACTTTAATGAATTTCTCTTAGACCAAGAATTCCATAGTTTTTTTAGAACATTGTGCCTTAAGGCGCATTTCCAGGAGAGTCCTTCCTCAGTGGGTTGTACACAACCCTTACCCCCTAGTGATGTGGACACGTATCTCCAACCCAGGGTTTACTCTGAAAGATCTTAAATTACACATGGCTAGTAACTTTAACCCACCAAGGACATATCACCCTATCAAGACATGCATATCCCAAGTTAAGAGGGAAGTAGCCACCAAGTTACAGCAAATCTGGAATAGATACTTACTAGTAATGAGCGAGTATGTTCGGTTAACCCTTTCGCCGAGTATACTCAGCCGAGCACCGAGTATTTATAGAATGCTCGGGCTTTAAGTTTTCCTCGCTCCGTGAACATGATTTGCGACTGTTTGACAGATTTAATACATGTGAGGAATGCCTGTTTTTCCAGCATTCCTCACATGTATTAAATCTGTCTAACAGTCGCAAATCATGTTCACGGAGCGACGAAAACTTAAAGCCCGAGCATTCTATAAATACTCGGTGCTCGGCCGAGTATACTCGGCGAAAGAGTTAACCGAACATACTCGCTCATCACTAATACTTACGTATTCAACGTAACTTCACTCAGATTGAAATACGGGCAGCTAACGACCTCAAAATGAATAAACTAATCATCATTAAACCAGACGATAAGGGCGGGTCTATGGTGGTCATGGATAGACGGTACTATGTCTCTGAAATATATTCACAATTCAATGACAGGAACACATATTTACCGGTGGAATGCGACCTCACCCTGTCAATAGCTAGAGAGATAGGAGAAATGGTTGGTCGTTTCAAATTTTCAAATCCCTGGGTGTCATTGACAATAAATTAAGTGAGTTTTTGATTAACCAATATCCGGTTATTCCGGTATTCTATACCCTTCCAAAAATACACAAAAATTTGCATTCTCCCCCAGGACATCCCATAGTGGCATCTGTGGCGCCCCTGAGGGTTCAACCGCCACAGGAATGCTGCACTTCTCTAATGGAGTGTAGTGTTCCTCCTCTGAGGTAAGGCCAGTGTGATAGTTGTGACCTAACCTTTTGCATCCAACACCACACTTCTCCATTAGAGGGAGCTAGTATGCACTAGGTGCTGCTCCCCTGGTTACAGGGGGACTGGGGAACACAAAGTGGTAGGAACCAGTTAGTGGGTGAGGGTGGAGGACTTACAAGTTAGTTACACTTTAGAATTCATATTTAATAGTATGTCATCTTTGATCTTGGTCCTTCTGCTAATTCTCCCTAGTTAATTAGTTGGTCGTACTGTGCTGTCAAAATACTGTGTGTAATGTGACCTCCCTCCGGGAGCGTAGATCCTGTGTGGGCCTGCGCCGGTAAGGGACACAGCCCTCGTACCCTGTCCTTGGGACGAGAGGTAGGTTGCAGACAAGGAATGTCTCAACCCGGCCGAGGATCAGGATCAAGATGGCCCGGGAGCTTTAGAGTGTGGCTCCCCAGCAAATGGGTCCCGGGGAGGATGCAGATGGAGCGGAGTATGCCACCTGTCCTCGCCTACCTGATCTATTCAGAGGGATTCCGGCTGCAAGAGGGGTGCCGGCCCCCGACACCCGACCTTGTACTCTATGTCCTGGATGGGAAAGCCCGGTTAGGCCCTGAGGATCCCACCGGGCATCGGATGGAGAGGAATTGCCACCCGTGCCCTAGTCCTGAGAGGAGCTCAGAGGGAGACCCGGCCTATCTACATACGCACAGATGGGAAAGGGTGAAATCTGTAGTGCAGGAACACTCTGGTGTAGGGTCGCTACCGAACACTGGACTATCTCGGAGGTAGTAGGACCCCCGTCCCTGGTGGCTGCAGGACTCTGCGGGGAGCAGGGAGTCGCCTTCCCGCTGTCATCTCTAAGTGAGTAAAGCCTTGGAAGTTCACCCCTATGGCTTCCGGACTGTTCATTATGCGCCATACCATGCGACGCGGTGCCAGTACTCCCTGCGCTACTAACCCCCCTCCATCCTGTTTGCCTGCCCTGAGGCCTTGCTCCGCCTGTGGGGAGCAGTGAGAACTTTGGCCGCCATGACAACGGGCCTCAGCGGACTGTAGCGGCGCTGGTGATTCTTCAACAGGCACCACAGGTGGCGTAGTCGTTAAAATAAGCCACTCAACCCGGACGAGCCCACAACATCTTCCATTTCATGTGACGGCCTTGAGCACGGGTCGGGTCCGGGCCATGGCTGCACTCCATCTCTTCATCTCAGGACCCGACGCCGAGGCCCCCATCACCCAGGGTAAACTCAAAACTAAAAGGGCTCTTTCGAGAATGAGGCATCACACATCCACTAATTCTTTGCTCTTTCTTAACATGAGAGGTATTCAAGCGGTCAAAACATTCCTCGATGAATTCACTGATTTTTCAACTTTAAGAAAATTCTGTATAGAATTCTGTATATCTTTATTGACACTTATTTTGTCTAAAAACTATTTTATTTTTGAGGATCAATGTTTTATACAGACGACCAGCACAGCAATGGGTTTGAATGTTGCGCCACCTTATGCTAACATATATATAGCACAATTTGAATCCACCTTTACACTGTGTGCCGAATTATTAGGCAAATGAGTATTTTGATCACATGATATTTTTTATACATGTTGTCCTACTCCAAACTGCATAGGCTTGAGAGCCAACTACCAATTAAGTAAATCTGGTGATGTGCATCTCTGTAATGAGGAGGGGTGTTGACTAATGACATCAACACCCTATATGAGGTGTGCTTAATTATTAGGCAACTTCCTTTCCTTTGGCAAAATGGGTCAGAAGAGAGATTTGACGGGCTCTGAAAAGTCCAAAATTGTGAGATGTCTTGCAGAGGGATGCAGCAGTCTTGAAATTTCCAAACTTTTGAAGTGTGATCACCGAACAATCAAGCGATTCATGGCAAATAGCCAACAGGGTCGCAAGAAGCGTGTTGGCCAAAAAAGGCGCAAAATAACTGCCCATGAATTGAGGAAAATCAAGCGTGAAGCAGACAAGATGCCATTCGCCACCAGTTTTGCCATATTTCAGAGCTGCAACGTTACTGGAGTATCAAAAAGCACAAGGTGTGCGATACTCAGGGACATGGCCTCGGTAAGGAAGGCTGAAAAACGACCACTTTTGAACAAGAAACATAAGATAAAATGTCAAGAATGGGCCAAGAAATATCTTAAGACTGATCTTTCAAAGGTTTTATGGACTGATGAAATGAGAGTGACTCTTGATGGGCCAGATGGATGGGCCAGAGGCTGGATCAATAAAGGGCAGAGAGCTCCACTCCGACTCAGACCCCAGCAAGGTTGAGGTGGGGTGCTGGTATGGGCTGGTATCATCAAAGATGAACTTGTGGGACCTTTTCGGGTTGAGGATGGAGTGAAGCTCAACTCCCAGACCTACTGCCAGTTTCTGGAAGACAACTTCTTCAAGCAGTGGTACAGGAAGAAGTCGGTATCGTTCAAGAAAAAGATGATTTTCATGCAGGACAATGCTCCATCACATGCATCCAACTACTCCACAGCGTGGCTGGCCAGTAAAGGTTTAAAAGAAGAAAAAATAATGACATGGCCCCCTTGTTCACCTGATCTGAACCCCATAGAGAACCTGTGGTCCATCATAAAATGTGAGATCTACAGGGAGGGAAAACAGTACACCTCTCGGAACAGTGTCTGGGAGACTGTGGTGGCTGCTGCATGCAATGTTGATCGAAAACAGATCAAGCAACAGACAGAATCTATGGATTGAAGGCTATTGAGTGTCATCATAAAGAGAGGTGGCTATACTGTATTGATCACTAATTTTTTTGGTTTTGGTTTTTGCATGTCAGAAATGTTTATTTTCACAAGGAAAACCAATATCAGTGCACAAAATTTAGAAATAAACAAGTGAGGTGGGATTATATTTGGTTTTTACTAAGTTGCCTAATAATTCTGCACAGTAATAGTTACCTGCACAAACAGATATCCTCCTAAGATAGCCAAATCTAAAAAAAAAACACTCCAGCTTCCAAAAATATTAAGCTTTTGGTTGAGTCTTTTTGGTTGATTGAGAACATAGTTGTTGATCAATAATAAAAATAATCCTCTAAAATACAACTTGCCTAATAATTCGGCACACATTGTATATATACCAATGTTCTCTTCCAGAAGCATGCTTTGCTCTGGAAGAGATGCATTGACGATATATTTCTTATATGGCATGGGGATCAACTTACACTGGATACCATCTTTGATTCTGTTAATCTTTCTGTTTCCAATTTGACATTCACGCTACATTCCCATTATCAAAAAATCCATTTTTTGGACACATATGTCATTCTGAATAAAGAAGAGATACTAACTACAGATCTTTTTATTAAACCTACTGATAGGAACAGTCTTCTTCACTTTACCAGTTGTCTTCCAGATCATGTTAAAAAGTCATTACCACGTTCACAGTTTTACATACCCGTAAGACAAGACTAAGAGAAATGAAGAACAAATTTAGGAATCGACTTCATCTCTCATACCTAGACACAAAGCTGATGGTCCTCGGGTGACATTTGTTAATACTTATCACCATTTTATGCGGTTCATTCATATAACCATCTATAGCCATTGGGCAGTTTTGGGTAAGGCATACCCTAACATACCCGAATTTCAGAATCCACCCCTGATTTGCCATAAAAAACCTCGAAATCTCAGGAATTTGCTGGTCAGAGCCGATATTGGCTCTAGAGTGTTAAAGGACGCGCAAACCTTTTTGGCGACACAAAGAAAGGGGACATTCCCATGTCTCCATTGTTTACAATGTTCTAATATAACTAAAGGTGATTCATTCACTCATCCTCGATCTGGAAGAAAATTTCCTATCGGAGGATTTTTTTACGTGTGATTCATCATATGTCGTGTATCTTATTAAATGTCCTTGCGGTCTCGGATATGTTGGGGAGACTACCCAGCATATCCGAGACCGCATTTCACAGCATAAATCCACTATACGATTTAAAAGAACAATGTTACCCATACTGGAACATTTCATTTTGGTAGGTCATAACATATCGCAGCTCCGCTTCCAAGTTCTGGAATATATTGCTCAATCTAGATGGGGTGAAAATCAGATTCCCAGATTAAAAGAAAGAGAGGAGTATTGGATTTACAGATTAAACACACTCGAACTCTACAGTTTAAATAGGGAATGACATTTTCTATTGACTCACTTTAATATCTGGACTGTACCTTTTGCTACTCATGCCTATTACGTATAGACATACACAATGATTTAAAGGAATACATTTTTCCCTTTTGTCTACTTGTTATATAGGTCAACTAGCGGTCCCTCAGGTATTATGTCTCTCCTGTTCCTTCCTTCCCTTCCCTCCCCCTTATTTTCCCCTTATTTTCCCTTCTCTTATTATTTCCTCCCCTTTCTTTTTTCTTTTTTTTCCCACTTTCTTTCTTTTTTCCTTCTTTATTCTCTTCTTTCTCTGTTGGTATTTTTTGCCCAGTACTTTGTACCTTCTTTTTTTTTTTCTTCCCCTTGGCTTTCTTTTCCTATTTTTAGGCTGTTTTCTTTCCTTTTTTTTTCTCCCCTTTTTTTCCTCGTTTGTTTTCTCACTTTTTTCCTTATATGCACTGTGTTTATTGACCCCGGTCTTGGGGTTGGTCTCCTAGAGTTCTTTACGCATGTGCTGCATAGTTCTTTCCCCAGCTCTTGCCCTTTTTTTTCCTTTCTTCAGCTTTTCTCTGCTTTTTCCGGCCGGGATGGTTTGACACATGCGCAGTCTTGTCTTGTACGTCACTGCACAGCTGATTCTCAGCTTGGGCGTGCACTTCCGCTATCTAAGCTATATATCCAGGTTACACCATAAGAGGACACACACCGCCCGTATTCGGCCGCACTTTCTCACATGGATCACGCAGGTTTTACCAGGTATTGTTTCTTTCTTCTTTATACACTACCCACTTTGGTATTTTGGGGACTTTATTTGAACATTCTCTAAACCACATACATTATGATTTTTATAGACTTCCTTATTCACAACCAGACAATTTTGACAGGTAATTATCCTCTCTCATTGTTACCATTTATTATTCATATGCTATTACTTATGGCTATTAGTTTTTTATTTTTCATTATTTTCCTTCATTCTTTACTCAATTTTTTTCTTTTTTTCTGCCTTCATAATACCAGAGGTCCACCTGACCTGATGACATACTTACCCTTATTTTGATATATATTACTTGATCCTTTTTCAGAGCGGCTGTTACCTGGACATGACTGCTTCTATATTATGCCTGTTTCACCAATATAAGATATACTCTATTTGCTTTTATGTATATTTGTTATTACAACATGTGCTGTTTAATTTTGTACACATACTGCGCTAATTGAGTTAAGATGGATGGGTTTCTTTTAATTTGTTTCATTTTTGTATTTAAAAAGTTTTTTTCTTTTCTATATATATACGAATATCTGACAATTTGTTATATGCAGACAACCTTGATAAAGGCCTAAGTAGCCGAAACGTTGGTCTGAAATCTGTCTCATACTTTGGCATTAAAATTAAAAATTAAATAATCAATTGATTACGGATTCTATTTGTGCCTTAGGTGCTATACTTACTTGGAATTATTAATTTGTACCTAGTGGCACCAATCAGGAGTAGCGCATATCCTTTTCCATTTAACAAATAATATTAGGAACAGATTGATTTGTTCGAATGTAGGATCATACAAGGTGTCGGTGCAGACCTCATTTACTGGTAAAAGAATAATGGGTTGTTACCCGTGCCTTAGTTGTATCAATTGTTCTAATATGCTAAAAGGGAGAGAATTTCAGAATACAAGAACTGGTGAGAGCTTTTCGATTAATCACTAGAGATGAGCGTTGTTCTACTCGAACTGTTCGCCAATCTCAAATTCGAGCTGTTTTGGGCGGTGTTCGAGCCGGTCGGCGAACACGAACAATTTGAGAAAAATTCGGCTGTTCGAGGTTATGTTCGATAACTGTTCGTGCACCAAAATCATAACTGGATTTTTTCTCAGTAATGATGAAAATTAATGTTAATACGCAGTTTGAGTGTACAGCGGGGCGGGGGGAGGGGCAGGGGATGGATCTCTGCAGGAACAATGAAGATCTCCATTTTTTTTTCTCTTTCCCGCATTTGCAGTGGGGAGGTGCAATCTGTCAGCCTATCAGCAGCGCACACACGGAGCGAAGTGCTTTTTTTCACACAAGCAAGGGCATGTGTGATTGGCAGTGTATGTCACATGTCCTTGCCCTATAAGACCAAGCCATTTTCCCCGTCGCCACCATTTTCTCACTGCTGCAGCTGCGTGTTAGACGGCACCGCTGTTGCTGTGTGCGCTATACCTTGTTAATTTCAAGCCAATTTTCGCACAAATATACAGATAGCTTGGGAGTAGGGAATAGTTGTGATTGCAGTCCTTTTAAGGACCAGGTTACAGCATTTCCTACGACTTTTATCAGGCAGGTCTGTGCTCTTAAATAGATAGATTGTGGGAGTAAAGACTAATTGTAATTGGAGTCCTTTTCAGGACTAGGTTACATCAGTTCCTATCAGTTTTTGCCAGGCAGGTCTGTGCCAGTGCTGTGCAAGTTTTTTTCACAGCATTTGGCTGAATCTAGCAAAGCTAATCCTTTTTGGCCTATTGCAGAGTGTGTTAGTCAGTGGAGTAGCCTATCTGTGTTGCAAGATATACCACCTGTGTATAGAATACCAATTTTTTTACTGCACCTAGTGAAGTAAAATCTTTTGGGCATAGCATCATTCTATTAGTCCATCTATACTGACCTCCATCAGGTTGCAAACTGAATATAATTTTTTTCTGCATCTAGCTCTGAAAAAATATTTGGGCTTCTAGCAGTGTGTGGGACTTGGTCTATTAGTCCATCTATACTGACCTCCATCAGGTTGCAAATTAAAAATAATTTTTTTCTGCATCTAGGTCTGAAAAAATATTTGGGCTTCTAGCAGTGTGTGGGACTTGGTCTATTAGTCCATCTATACTGACCTCCATCAGGTTGCAAATTAAAAATAATTTTTTTCTTCATTTATCTCTGAAAAAATATTTGGGCTTCTAGCAGCATGTGGGACTTGTTCTATTAGTCCATCTATACTGACCTCCATCAGGTTGCAAATTAAAAATAATTTTTTTCTGCATCTAGCTCTGAAAAAATATTTGGGCTTCTAGCAGTGTGTGGGACTTGGTCTATTAGTCCATCTATACTGACCTCCATCAGGTTGCAAATTAAAAATAATTTTTTTCTGCATCTAGCTCTGAAAAAATATTTGGGCTTCTAGCAGTGTGTGGGACTTGGTCTATTAGTCCATCTATACTGACCTCCATCAGGTTGCAAATTAAAAATAATTTTTTTCTTCATTTATCTCTGAAAAAATATTTGGGCTTCTAGCAGCGTGTGGGACTTGTTCTATTAGTCCATCTATACTGACCTCCATCAGGTTGCAAATTAAAAATAATTTTTTTCTGCATCTAGCCCAGCCAATAGTTTTGGCCTAATACCACAGTTTGGCCACTCAGCTCTGCTCGGTTACCATCCATTGTTTTTTTGTGCAAACAACTCCAGAGTTGTGAATTAGTTAACCACCAAAATGAGTGGAAAAAGGCCTGCTGCTGGTGGAAAGGGGAATAGGCGTGTTGGGAAGGGGAAAAAAGGTTGTGTCCGTGGGGTAGGTGCAGAAGAAAGACCATCTTCCAGCCAAACTAAAATGTCTACTTCTTTTAGCGGACAATGTGATAAGATCCCTTTCTTACGGCCACGCCAATCGCTACAAATTCCAGATGAGGCACAAAAACAGCAGGTGCTTCAACGGATATCAAGTGCTCCTTTAAGTGGGCTCTCCTCCACATCAACTTCAACATCACAAATACTCCAGTCCTCAAAGGTGTCACCCAAATCGCACTTGCTTCCTCACAGCTCCCAAATCTCCAGCTGCCCGTCTGAGTATGAGGTAGAACAGATGGTTGAGTCTGCAGAGCTGTTTACTCATACTATAGCCTGGGAATCAGAGGTCGACTCCAGCGCTTCTGTGAATCCAGACGAGGAAATGATCTGCACTGATGCCCAGAATCTTTATGAGTCGGATCCAGGACCAGACGCAGAAGGTTCTGACCATAATGTAGACCCTCATTCCCAAACTGTAACTCCTGTTGGTGGAGACAATGAGGAAGACGATGATAAGACTCAAATACCTGATTGGAGCGACAACTTTAGTTTTTTGTCAGGGCAGGAACAGGTTGGCTCTGAGGACGACGGGTGTGATAACGCACAGGGTGATGATGATGAGGTCGGAGATCCCACTTACTGTCAACCCACAGTCAGCCAAGAGATGAGGTCAGCAGAGGAGGTGGAGGAAGATGCTAGTGACGACGAGGTCAGGTTGCGCCTTCCTGGACAGAGACGTAGTACTGGAAGCACGTCAACAACTGCATCCTCAAACACAACTCTGCCTCTCACCACAAGTCGTGGTGGCTCTTCAGGTCGCATGGGTGCTAAGCCTTGCATAGCCTGGGCATTTTTTCAGATCGATAAAGATGACCCAACTCGTGTTATCTGTAACATTTGTCAGCAAAAGCTAAGTAGAGGCCAAAAAATACATAGTTTGAGTACTTCATGCATGAACCGGCACATGGACATGAAGCATAAGTTGCAGTGGGAAGCTCAGTGTGCTACAATGCGGCCGGGCCAATCACCGTCTGCCATATCTTGTGCATCCGCGGCCTCTTCATCCTCTGTGACTGGGGGGACAGCAGTCACACCTGTTTTGGGGCGCAGACCTGCCACCTCTTTACCCGCAACAGCCAGCGTGATTGGCAGGTCATCATTTTCTTTGGAGGTGGTAACACCAGCTGGTCTTGAGCGCTGTCCGACATCGATAGCACCACCTTTGGATCAAGGCAACCTAACATGTCCGCCTGCATCTTCCTCACAGACCGGCAGTTTGCCGGGGACACCCTTATCAACCCCGTCTAAGCACAATAGCCAGCCCTCGGTCCCTCAGATGTGGACAAGTAAAAGACCATTTCCTCCTAGCCATGAGAAAGCTAAGAGGTTGAATTTCACCATCTGCAAGCTCTTGGCTACAGAAATGCTGCCTTTCCGTCTGGTGGACACAGAGGATTTTCGAGACCTTATGTCCGTCGCAGTGCCCCAGTACCAGATGCCCAGTCGGCACTACTTCTCAAAGAAAGGTGTGCCTGCGCTCCACCAGCATGTCGCACACAACATCACCGCTTCTTTGAGAAACTCTGTGTGTGACAGGGTGCATTTCACCACAGACACTTGGACGAGTAGGCATGGACAGGGGCGTTACATGTCGCTGACTGGGCACTGGGTAACTATGGTGACAGCAGGACAAGGGGCTGCTGTCCAAGTCTTGCCGTCCCCACGAGTTGTGCGTCAATCCTCTTTATGTCAAAGTTCCTCCACTGCTTCTGCCTCCTCAACCTCCTCTCGGTCTTCCACCTGCACCCAAAGCCTGTCTGGTCATGCCACAAGCTTTCTAACTGCGCAGAAGGGATCCTGCACACCTCCTTACTATGCTGGCAGTAGGGCTCAACGTCATCAGGCGGTTTTTACATTGAAATGTCTGGGAAATGTGAGTCACACAGCTGAGGAGTTGTGGTCAGCTCTGGAGAACCAATTTCATGAATGGTTGTCTCCACTGGACCTGAAACCAGGGAAGGCCGTGTGCGACAATGCTGCAAACCTGGGTGCGGCCCTTCGCCGGGGCAATGTCACACACGTGCCTTGTATGGCTCACGTGTTGAACCTGGTTGTCCAGAAATTTTTAGCCCACTATCCCAGACTAGATGGCCTTCTGCAGAGGGCACGGTCGCTGTGTGCTCACTTCCGCCGTTCGCATCCCGCAGCTCAGCGACTTACATCTCTACAGAAGTCGTTGGGCCTGCCACTTCACCGGCTAAAATGCGATGTGCCTACCCGGTGGAATTCAACTCTGCACATGTTGCAGCGACTGTGGCAGCACCGACAAGCCCTGGTGCAATACGTTCTGACGTATAGCCTGGGCCAACGAGATTCAGAGGTGGGGCAAATCACGCTGGAGGAGTGGTCTCAGATCAGGAACCTATGCACCCTTCTGCACAGTTTTAAAATGGCGACGAAGATGTTTAGTGCTGACGATGCCATTATCAGCATGACTATTCCGGTGATTTACATGCTGGAGCACATGTTAAACAGAATTCGGAGTCAGGTGGTGGCACAAGAGGAGGTGGAGGAAGTAGAGGAGGAGGAGTTGTATGCGGAAGGGCTAACATCTGCAAGGTCCAGACGGTCGGCAGCACCAAGGCGGCAGGCATGTGAGGGTGGGGGAGATGGTTTTACCAGGGCGCATGGTAGCAGCCAAACTAGTGAGGAAGGTGCAGGAGCCCAGGAAGAAGTGGAGGACGAACTGATGGAAGACTCATCAGATGAGGGAGACCTTGATCACATTTCTGTTGTGCGAGGTTGGGGGGAGAGGACAGAGGAAGGAAGCATGATTGTTACCTCACCACCAACACAACAGGGACTTGGTGCTCCTGGATGCGCAACACACATGAGTGCCTTCTTGCTGCACTACCTGCAACATGACCCTCGAATTGTGAGAATTAGAAATAATCCTGACTACTGGGTTGCCACACTGTTAGATCCCCGGTACAAAAGTAAATTTGCAGAAATTATTCCTGCCATAGAAAGGGATGCACGCATGCAGGAGTATCAGCAGAGACTGTTGCAGAATCTTACATGTGCTTTTCCACAAAATACCAGTGGTGCACGTAGTGAATCTCACAGTTCCAACTTGCCAACCGTGGGACCGTCAAGTGTTCAGCACTCAAACCGTAACAGAACCACAGTATCTGCTGGTAACATCAATTTTGCGGAATCATTTCACCACTTTTTTAGCCCATCCTTTGCAAGGCCACAGGAGACAAGAAGTCTGACACATAGTCAACGCCTAGAGACGATGGTACAGGAGTATCTCCAAGTAAACATTGAAGCCACGACTGTGTCACTGGACCCTTGCTCTTTTTGGGCTTCCAATCTGGATAAATGGCCGGAGCTAGCCACTTACGCCTTGGAGATCTTGTCATGCCCCGCAGCCAGCGTTCTGTCTGAACGTGTGTTCAGCGCTGCTGGTGGTGTGCTGACAGATAAGCGCACGCGGCTCTCCACTGATAATGTAGACAGACTCACGTTCATAAAGATGAACAAATCATGGATCCGAAACGACTTTTCTACCCCTGTGTCATCCTGGGGAGAGTAAAAGCTTGATGATTGGTTAAAATCACCCTACCAACCGTTTTAAGCTTTCAAATTACTAATCATGTTTATCTGTATCTTGACTGGAAAATAATTTGGGCTTTGTAGCAGTGTGCAGCACTGATCCTATTAGGCCATCTATAATAAGCTTCACCAGATTTAAAATTAAAAATAATTTTTAGCTGCATCTAGCCCGGAAAATAATTTTGGGGCTCCGAGATGCGCAAGACACATAAGTGCCTTCTTGCTGCACTACCTGCAGCATGACCCTCATATTGTCAGAATTCGAAGTAATCATGACTACTGGGTTGCCACACTCTTAGATCCCCCAAACTTTTCGATCAACCTTTTCATTTTAATAAAGACCAAAAAAATGGTCATTTTTGAAATTATAAGCATTAGCAGGTTGTTAGAAACTGAAATCAAACAGTTTTCAACTCAAAACTTTATTCTAGGTGATGTTACATTTTCACATAGGACCCCTTGTTCGAAAGGAGCTTTTGAACTCTCTCGTCCATTGAATTTGTCAGGTTTTGGATGGTTTCTGCTTCAATTGTTTTGCATGAGGACAGAATACCCTCCCAGAGCTGTTGCTTAGATGTGAACTGCCTCCCGCCATCATAGACACTCCTTTTAATGATGCTCCAAAGGTTCTGAATGGGGTAGAGGTCAGGGGAGCATGGGGGTCACACCATAAGTTTGTCCCCTTTTATGCCCATATCAGCCAGAGATGCAGATGTTTTATGTGCAGCATGAGATGGTGCATTATCATGCAGAAAAATGATCTTGCTGTGAAATACACGGTTCTTCTTCTTGAACCATGGCAGGAAGTGCTGTTTGAGAAAATCCACATACATTATGGAGTTCATCTTTAGCGCCTTCAGGGATCCTAAAGGGGCCGACAATCTCTCTCCCCATGATTCCAGCCCAAAACATTACTCCACCTCCTCCTTGTTGGCACTGTAGCCGTGTTTGCGTGGGGTGTCCATCAACCAGCCATCCTCCACTCCATTCATCTGGACCATCGAGCGCTGCACGGCACTCATCCGTGAACAAAACAGTTTTGAAATCAGTCTTCATGTAATGTTTGGCCCACTGGAGCCGTTTCTGCTTGTGTGAAGTGGATAGAGGAGGTCGACAGGATGGCATATGCACAGCTGCAAACCTCTGAAGGACCCTGCATCTTGTTGTTCGGGGGACGTTGGAGGCACAAGCAGCTTCAAAATCTTGTCTGCTGCTATGACAAGGCTTTTTTGCCGCTGCTGTTTCAACCTGACGTAATTGCCTGTAGGAAAGAGTCCTCAATTTGCCCTTATCAGCACGCACACGTGTGTACTGTGAATCAGCTACATACTTCTTGATTGCCAAGACACTTCATCCTGATCATCGCACAATGTTGATTGTAGTCATGCCTTGACCTAAACACTCCACAATTTGTTGCTTCTCAGCAGCCGACACATCCTTTTTCTTTCCCATTTTGGCAGAAAATGTAGGCTGCTTAATAATGTGAGAGAGCCTTCTTAAGTAGTCTTGCCTTTCATTGGACACACCTGCCAAACTAATTAGCACAGGTGTCTGCAATTGCTTACAGTGATATAAAGAGCCCTGACACACATCACCATCAATGAGTTTAACTGACAAACAAACAAATTCTTCCCTTATCACTCCTAAACACTTTTTGCATAATAATTTGGAACGCGGTGTACATGTGCTTTTCCACAAAACACCAGTGGTTCACGTAGTGAATCTTACAGTTCTAACTTGCCAACCGTGGTCTGTATGGAATTGTTCAATAAAGGGCCCAAAATTAAGATAACATAGATGGGAGAGGTCTCTATGAATAGGAATTCCTAAGTATTTGATACCCTGTGAGGGCCAGGCAAAGGGAAAGTTGGACTGGATGGAATCCTATATGGATTTAGGGAGGGAGACATCGAGGGCCTCAGACTTCGCTGCATTGATTTTAAAATTTTACCATGTAACAAAGTGATCTATTTCAGCCATAACAGCAGGGATGGATATATGTGATTGAGTGATATATACTAGGACATCATCAGCAAATAGAGAGCACTTGTACTCGGTGCCTCCCACCTCAATCCACCTAATATTGGGGTTATGGCGAATTGATGAGAGCAGGTGCTCCGTCACTAGGATGTATAAGAGAGGGGACAGAGGACATCCCTGCCTTGTCCCATTGGTGATTGTGAAAGGTGATGAAAATGTTCTGACGCACCCCCTGGGCCTTGGGACACCCGGAGCCGGACCCTTTTTGGTGGATGCTGGTGGTTGTAGTGTTCGTGGCGGCGATCCGGTTCCGTGGCTCAGGGCGGTCAAACCAGTGGCGGAACTATTTATGTGGTTTTGATGTTTAAATGTCCGACTACGCCACCCGTGGATTGCGGTCAGAGTGAACCGCCGCTACAGGGCAGACCGCTAAGGCTGGTGTTGTGGGTGCAGCAGAGCGTAGCATAACTCCCCACGGGAGGAGTATAGCCTCAGGGCAGTGTATGCGGAGGATGGGGGTGATGGTGCAGGGCAGCAGCAGTAACGACACGGAGTCAGTGATGCAGTTCAGGGCCTTTACTCACAGTTCTTATTATCCAGACCACGTCTGCAGGTAACGGCTGCCCACGTCGTACTGTGCTCACCAGGTGAGGGGCTCAGACAACTCCCAGATAACTTTGGAGCGCTTCACAGGACCCCCTTTGTGTGTCCTTTGTCTGGCCTTTCTTACCAACACTTCTGTCCGGCTGCCTCGGGCCTCCTCTTGGTAAACTTGGCACCAGTTTCCCTGACCCTATGTGGTGCCTTCCTAGCGGGTGGAGCAAGGGGCTGCGCCACATAAAATGTCAGAGCCTCCGGTTTCTAGCTGAGGGTCGTTTCCTGCCTCCACTAGTTCGGGGACCGGTCTCCCCCTTTGGCCTGACCCCTCCACGCAGGTGGATTCGGGCGTGCGGTGGCGACTCGCCCGTCCGCACCCCTGGGATCCCTTCATTCCTCGTTCCTGGAGCCTTCTCCGCTCCTCTTCCTTCCTTCTCCCTCTTGCAGGCCTGGGCCTCTGTTACTAGGCCCGCCTCCAGAGCAGAGCTCATGCAGAGCCCCTGCTCCCTGCCACTTCTGCTCAGACTTCTCTGCACTGAACTAAGATGGTGCCCACCTTTTATACTCCCTTCTCAATGCACCCAGGAACTGCTTCCTCCCTGCTCCTGCACTGCAGGGTTCCCCTTCCTCAGTGTTCCCTCCCCCCACTCCAGCCAGGGACAGGGACTGTCGTGCCCATCTCAGGGGCATATTGGTCGCCCTGCCCCACGGCAATGTGGTGTAATGCATGCAGGTGTCGGGTCCTGATCCACACTCCATCCTTATCTGAGAGTGAGATATCACACCTCTGGGTGAGGTGCAATACGTCTGTAGCAACCGAGCCCTCGGTGCTACAGTTCCATTTATCTTCAGCCTAGGTGACGTATTGTGATACAGGGCCGTGATTTTGGCTATAAAAGGGTCCCCTAGACCCCTACCCCAAGCTTTTTAAGAGAATCATATATGGCGTGCCAGGAGACTCTATGGAATGCTTTCTCAGCATCCAACGAGAGTATCTACTTACAAATTTTTAACTGCATCTAGCCCAGGAAATACTTTGTGCCTAGTAGCAGTGTCTGCTAGTCAGCGGATTATCCCGGCTGTTAAGCAAGCTACACCACCTGTAGTTTGGACACTTAATTTTTTCAAAGGAAATGCTTTGGGACCACGGGATACTTAGTGAAGAGCATCAGGAGGCACCCCAAGGCATAGGGGCTGGGACTGGCACTAGGATGCCTTGCGGTGGACAGCCGAGCTCGATCCTTATAAAAGCTTTTTAACTGCAGCAGCTTTAGTGGACGCTACTGGAGCTGGAATTACGCGGCTGCTGGCATGAGACTTGCCCTCCAATAGATCCTTGTAAATGGATTTAAAGTGTATTCATTCAAATTAGAGGGACAATTTAAATTAAAAAGCTTAGAGCTGCCTCCACCACAGGGGGGCTCTCTCGACCCACCAGCGGACAGGCACCAGTATTGGGAGAGGGGGGCTGGCCGTCAGGGTTCACCGCGGCTCTGGCACAAACCCGGCGACACGGAGGTGGCACGGGCAGGAGCGGACTGGCCGTCTCGGCTTCTCACTTTTTGGATTTTAGAAGGGCATGACATGCCTATATCTGTGTCTCCCCCTCCTTTTACTCCTCCACCTCTTTTCTTTTCGCATGACTATATGTACTTGTCACTTTTCCATGTGTTAGTTGTGTCTTCTGAGCAGTTTGTCAGCTTTTGGACACCTTTGAAGGTGTTTTCTATGTGTTTCTATGTGTTTTTGTTTGCCTGCCATTGGTTTTAACGGTGTTCGAAGGTGTTCGACGAACAGTTCGACGAACAGTTCGGCGAACACACGGGTGTTCGACGAACCGAACCGAACTCGAACACTACGGGGGTGGCTCAACACTATTAATCACTACCTTACCTGCTCTTCTGAGTACATAATTTATTTGTTACAGTGCCCATGTAATTTACTGTATGTCGTCAAAACTACATTGGATTTTAAAACACGTACAGTACAGACCAAAAGTTTGGACACACTTTCTCATTTAAAGATTTTTCTGTGTTTTCATAACTATGAAAATTGTACATTCACACTGAAGGCATCAAAACTATGAATTAACACATGTGGAATTATATACTTAACAAAAGAGTGTGAAACAACTGAAAATATGTCTTATATTCTAGGTTCTTCAAAGTAGCCACCTTTTCCTGTGATGACTGCTTTGCACACTCTTGGCTTTCTCTTGATGAGCTTCAAGAGGTAGTCACCAGAAATGGTCTTCCAACAATCTTGAAGGAGTTCCCAGAGATGCTTAGCACTTGTTGGCCCTTTTGCCTTCACTCTGCGGTCCAGCTCACCCCAAACCATCTCGATTGGGTTCAGGTCTGGTGACTGTGGAGGTCAGGTCATCTGGCGTAGCACCCCATCACTCTCCTTCTTGGTCAAATAGCCCTTACACAGCCTGGAGGTGTGTTTGGGGCCATTGTCCTGTTGAAAAATAAATGATGGTCCAACTAAACGCAAACCAGATGGAATAGCATGCCGCTGCAAGATGCTGTGGTAGCCATGCTGGTTCAGTATGCCTTCAATTTTGAATAAATCCCCAACAGTATCATTAGCAAAGCACCCCCACACCATCACACCTCCTCCTCCATGCTTCACGGTGGGAACCAGGCATGTAGAGTCCATCCATTCACCTTTTCTGCGTCGCACAAAGACACGGTGGTTGGAACCAAAGATCTCAAATTTGGACTCATCAGACCAAAGCACAGATTTCCACTGGTCTAATGTCCATTCCTTGTGTTCTTTAGCTCAAACAAGTCTCTTCTGCTTGTTGCCTGTCCTTAGCAGTGGTTTCCTAGCAGCTATTTTACCATGAAGGCCTGCTGCACAAAGTCTCCTCTTAACAGTTGTTGAAGAGATGTGTCTGCTGCTAGAACTCTGTGTGGCATTGACCTGGTCTCTATCTGAGCGGCTGTTAACCTGCGATTTCTGAGGCTGGTGACTCGGATAAACTTATCCTCAAAAGCAGAGGTGACTCTTGGTCTTCCTTTCCTGGGGCGGTCCTCATGTGAGCCAGTTTCTTTGTAGCGCTTGATGGTTTTTGCAACTGCACTTGGGGACACTTTCAAAGTTTTCCCAGTTTTTCGCACTGACTGACCTTCATTTCTTAAAGTAATGATGGCCACTCGTTTTTCTTTACTTAGCTGCTTTTTTCTTGCCATAATACAATTTCTAACAGTCTATTCAGTAGGACTATCAGCTGTGTTTCCACCAGACTTCTGCATAACACAACTGATGGTCCCAACCCCATTTATAAGGCAAGAAATCCCACTTATTAAACCTGACAGGGCACACCTGTGAAGTGAAAACCATTTCCGTTGACTACCTCTTGAAGCTCATCAAGAGAATGCCAAGAGTGTACAAAGCAGTCATCAAAGCAAAAGGTGACTACTTTGAAGAACCTAGAATATAAGACATATTTTCAGTTGTTTCACACTTTTTTTATTAACTATATAATTCCACATGTGTTAATTCATAGTTTTGATGCCTTCAGTGTGAATGTACAATTTTCATAGTCATGAAAAATACAGAAAAATCTTTAAATGAGAAGGTGTGTCCAAACTTTTGGTCTGTACTGTGTAAATTATCACAGATATACTATTAGAAAAAAAACGGTTTGATCTGCGGGTTTCTAAACACTTTGTTGAAAGTGGACATGCCGAGAAATCATTAAAATTTAGAATTATTGACCATATTCCACCTTTGAGACGTGGAGGAGATAGAGAATGTTTGCTTAAAATAAGGGAATTGGTGTGGATTAAGAAGTTGGATACTTTGAAGCCACTTGGCTTGAATGTGGATTTTAAAATGAATATTACTATGTAGGCATTAAAAATCCTTAGTTTATCCTGGTGATTTTTTTCGTCTATTTTATGGTACTAATTTGTTTTTATCTTTTCCATTTTTTTAGATTAACTACAGCTGTAGGAAATTTCGGGAGACAGGATTTATCCCTATTCTACATATTTAATGTTATCTTGATTGATGATTAAGAATTTTATAATGTGCTACTGTCCAGAAGAATATAATCTCTTTTTTTATAATGAGGGATATGATAATAATGGAGACAATGATTTATATGGTCAGAGGTTGGTCTATAATTGTACATGTAGTCTGTATGGGTTGTGATTTAGAGAGGTTTATATTTTGTACCCTCTCCCCTTCCCTTACTGGACCCTGGGTTGCTGTTCCCAGCTAATGGGGAGTGTTCCCATTCCAGATATGGACTATGTCAATACCTATTATTACCTCAGATTTCAATTCACCATGTATTTGGATGCTTTCTGATATCCTCCTTCTGTTATGCGCAAGCGTACACTGATGTCATATGGCGCATGGGCATTGTATTGTGTCCCGGATTCAAGATGGCGAAAAAGGCCGTGGTGGATACTGCGCATGTGTCTTCCCCTTAACTTTGTGATTCAGTGCTATAGCGCAATTGCGGAAGTATATTCTCTCTGGACATGCGCACTAGTACTATGTGGACGCCGGTGTTTGGCGCAAATGTAATGAAATATGGGGTGAGTCACTTTGTCTGCTTATTATATACAGCTGTTATTGAATGACTAATTATGTATTAATATGGAATTTGCTATTGTTAACTTTATGTACATTGTATCATTTTGCACATGGTCACTTTAGTATTACACTATATTTATTATCCTATGGGATGATTTATATTATGTATGTCATAATAGACTGTTTTGAATAATTGCTGCTAAATTACTTCTGTAATTGGGTTGCCTTATATACTATGCATATGCACTTTGTTATTTGCTTGAGAAAGGTCCCCACCGTGGACCGAAACGTCGCCATATGGGCCATTAAAATCAATTTTTTTCACTGAAATGGAGTGCTGCTTTTATAATTTCTGGATAGATATTTAGATAGATGATAGATATATGGATAGATAAATAGATAGATATATGGATATATAAATCGATTTATAGATAGATAGTTAATAGTTAGATATATGGATTTATAGATATATTGATAGATAATAGATATATTGATAAATAGATTATTAGATATATGAATAGATAGATAAATAATAGATATATGAATAGATATTTAGATAGATAAATGTGAACCTGAGCATAGGAACTCTCCACCAGGAGGTCCTGTCCTGTCACCTCTTGGAGAACCTGCCCACTTCCATTGTATTGGGCCTTCCCTGGCTAGAGAAAAACATAACCCGGTGGTTGACTGGCAGGCCAGACAAGTTGTAAGTTGGGGGGCTTTCTGTGTGAGTAATTGCCTAGCTACAACTCTTTCTAATGTACTGGTTTCACCAACACCTAACCCCTTAACAGAAGTGATTGGGAGTGAGCCTGGAAAAGGGGGTGGAGTCCGGACTGCACCTCAGATTAATGGTGGGTCTACGGGTCGTTTCAGGAGGAGGGGCAAGGGAAGGATTGAGCTTCCTACTGTGCTCTCCAGGGGAGGGAGCACTGGGCCCCGGGGGACACTGCTGCCGTTTGCCGTTCTGAGTGTGTGCCCTCTGACTGTGACCACAGATGTGGAAATAAATGTGCAGGTCCAGACTAGAGATGAGCGGTGTTCGACTAGAACTGTTCGCCAATCTCAAATTCGAGCTGTTTTGGGCGGTGTTCGAGTTGTTCGACGAACCCGAACGATTTGCAAAAAATTCGGCTGTTCGAGGTTATGTTCGATAACTGTTCGTGCACCAAAAGCGTGTCCTGCATGTCTGGCGCTATTTAGAGCACCAATCATGCAGGGATTGTCTGCCACTCACTGTAATGCCACAGCCATGGTGGTTGTGGCATTACAGTGATTGCCCAAATCGATGGGAACAGTGCCAACAGTGAAACATGAAAAGCCGGCAATTCAGCAGCGGCATACACCTGTACCCGACAATTTAGAACCGAAAGAATAGAGCTTCACACATAGATTAGATAGATAGAAACATGTCAGCCACATATATATGAAGTACAGTGACAGCGTTGCTTACTGTACTTGTCATTTAGCGTAAAGGATTTATCAAAAAAAATAATAGTGTTTTCATGCACCGTCTCTTTAAAAAGCCGGCCGGCAATTCAGCAGCGGTACCCGACAATTTATAACAGACAGAATAGAGCTTCACACATAGATTAGATAGATAGAAACATGTCAGCCACATATATATGAAGTACAGTGACAGCGTTGCTTACTGTACTTGTCATTTAGCGTAAAGGATTTATCAAAAAAAATAATAGTGTTTTCATGCACCGTCTCTTTAAAAAGCCGGCCGGCAATTCAGCAGCGGTACCCGACAATTTATAACAGACAGAATAGAGCTTCACACATAGATTAGATAGATAGAAACATGTCAGCCACATATATACGAAGTACAGTGACAGTGTTGCTTACTGTACTTGTCATTTAGCGTAAAGTATTTATCAAAAAAAATAATAGTGTTTTCATGCACCGTCTCTTTAAAAAAGCCGGCCGGCAATTCAGCAGCGGTACCCGACAATTTATAACAGACAGAATAGAGCTTCACACATAGATTAGATAGATAAAAACATGTCAGTCACATATATATGAAGTACAGTGATAGTGTTGGTTACTGTACTTGTCATTTAGTATTAAAATAAAGGATTTATTATTAAAAAAATTGGCGTGGGGTTCCCCTTAATTTTAGGCTCTAGCGGAGGTTAAGCAGACGGCTGGGGCAGATGTTTGAAGCCTGGGAAGAGGGTAATACCCACGGAGCTTCCCAGGCTACTAATATCAGCCCCCAGCTGAATACATAGCCTTTACTAGCTATTAAAATGGGGGACCCCCCCAAAAAAATGACGTGGGGTCCCCCCTAATTTAATAGCTAGCAAAGGCTAGGCAGACAGCTGGGGGCTGATATTAATAGCCCAGGAAGGGAGCCATGAATATTGGCCCCCTCCCAGGCTAGAAACACCAGCCGTCAGCCGCCCCAGAAATGGCGCATTCATAGGATGCGCCAATTCTGGCACTTAGCCTCGCTCTTCCACGCTGCCCTGGTGCGGTGGCAGGGGGTAATAGGGTTGGGGTTGATGTCAGCTTATAATGCCAGCTGACATCAAGTCCAGGTTAGTAATGGAGAGGCGTCTATAAGACACCCCCATTACTAACCCCATAGTCAAAGTTAAAAAAACACAAACACCCAGAATAAAGTCCTTTAATTGAAATAAAGACACAATCCTTTATTGTTCTAAATTAAACCATACTTACCGTCACGCCCATTCCAGCTGAAGCCAACGATCTCCTGCAATAAAAGAAAAATAATAAAGCAACCTCATCCTTACCTTTCCATGGTTCCCACGACAGCTTCAGCTCTGCTACATCGAGATGACAGGCTGGACCGCAGCAGAACGCTGCCATCCAGCCTCTCATCCCGCAGACACTGAGAAGCGCAGGCTTGCTTGCGCTGCTCAGCGTCTCTCTGTGACGACATCCAGATGAGCCGAGTTCATGTCCAATGAACTCGGCTGACCTCATGCACGTCACTGACAGCGTGGGAGAATTCTCCTGCACTCAGCGCTTCAGCGTGAGAATTCTCCCACGCTGAAGCGCTGAGTGCAGGAGAATTTTCCCACGCTGTCAGTGACGTGCATAAGGTGAGCTCATGTCCAATGAACTCAGCTCACCTCCTGCACGTCACTGACAGCGTGGGAGAATTCTCCTGCACTCAGCGATTCAGTGTGAGAATTCTCCCACGCTGTCAGTGACGTGCATGAGGTGAGCAGAGTTCATTGGACATTAACTCGGCTCATCTGGATGCCCTCACAGAGAGACACTGTAGAGCGCAAGCAAGCCTGCGCTTCTCAGTGTCTGCGGGATGACAGGCTGGATGGCAGCGTTCTGCTGCGGTCCAGCCTGTCATCTCGATGTAGCAGAGCTGAAGCTGTCATGGGAACCATGGAAAGGTAAGGATGATGTTGCTTTATTATTTTTCTTTTATTTCAGGAGATCGTTGGCTTCAGCTGGAATGGGCGTGATGGTAAGTATGGTTTAATTTAGAACAATAAAGAATTGTGTGTTTATTTCAATTAAAGGACTTTTTTCTGGGTGTTGTGTTTTTTTTAAATACTTTACTAGAAATTCATGGTGGTCATGTCTAATATTGGCGTGACCCCATGAATTTCGGGCTTAGGGCCAGCTGATAATGCCAAGCTGGCCCTAACCCCTTTATTACCCAGTGAGCCACCGCATCAGGGCCCTGGATGAGTTGGGTACAGCGCCAGAAGATGGCGCTTCTATGAACGCGCCATTTTCCGGGGTGGCTGCGGACTGCAATTTGCAGCGGGGGTGGCCCAGAAAGCTTGGGCCTCCCTGCGCTGCGGATTCCAGCCCCCAGCTGCCTAGTTGTACCTGGCTGGACACAAAAACAGGGCGAAGCCCCACGTCAATTTTCTTTAAATTATTTCATGAAATAATTAAGAAAAAAAGGGCTTCCCTATATTGTTGTGTCCGGCCAGGTACAAATAGGCAGCTGGTGGTTGGGGGCAGCCCGTTCCTGCCTGCTGTACCTGGCTGGACACAAATATAGTGCGAAGCCCCACGTCAATTTTTTTTTAATTATTTCATGAATTTCCTGAAATAATTTAAAAAAATTGAAGTGGGGCTTCGCACTATATTTGTGTCCAGCCAGGTACAGCAGGCAGGAACGGGCTGCCCCCATCCACCAGCTGCCTATTTGTACCTGGCCGGACACAACAATATAGGGAAGCCCTTTTTTTCTTAATTATTTCATGAATTTCAAGAAATAATTAAAAAAAATTGAAGTGGGGCTTCGCACTATATTTGTGTCCAGCCAGGTACAGCAGGCAGGAACGGGCTGCCCCCATCCACCAGCTGCCTATTTGTACCTGGCCGGATACAACAATATAGGGAAGCCCTTTTTTTCTTAATTATTTCATGAATTTCATGAAATAATTAAAAAAAATTGAAGTGGGGCTTCGCACTATATTTGTGTCCAGCCAGGTACAGCAGGCAGGAACGGGCTGCCCCCAACCACCAGCTGCCTATTTGTACCTGGCCGGACACAACAATATAGGGAAGGCCTTTTTTTCTTAATTATTTCATGAATTTCATGAAATAATTAAAAAAAAAGTACGTGGGGCTTCGCCCTATTTTTGGGTCCAGCCAGGTACAACTAGGCAGCTGGGGGCTGGAATCTGCAGCGCAGGGAGGCCCAAGCTTTCTGGGCCCCCCCCCCCCCGCTACAAATTGCAGTCCGCAGCCACCCCGGAAAATGGCGCGTTCATAGAAGCGCCATCTTCTGGCGCTGTACCCAACTCATCCAGGGCCCTGGTGCGGTGGCTCACTGGGTAATAAAGGGGTTAGGGCCAGCTTGGTATTATCAGCTGGCCCCAAGCCCAAAATTTATGGGGTCACGCCAGTATTAGACATGACCGCCATGAATTTCTAGTAAAGTATTTAAAAAAAACACAACACCCAGAATAAAGTCCTTTAATTGAAATAAAGATACAATTCTTTATTGTTCTAAATTAAACCATACTTACCATCACACCCATTCCAGCTGAAGCCAACGATCTCCTGCAATAAAAGAAAAATAATAAACCAACCTCATCCTTACCTTTCCATGGTTCCCACGACAGCTTCAGCTCTGCTACATCGAGATGACTGGCTGGACCGCAGCAGAACGCTGCCATCCAGTCTGTCATCCCGCAGACACTGAGAAGCGCAGGCATGCTTGCGCTCCTCACTGTCTCGCTGTGACGGCATCCAGATGAGCCGAGGTCATGTCCAATGAACTCGGCTCACCTCATGCACGTCACTGACAGCGTGGGAAAATTCTCACGCTGAAGTGCTGAGTGCAGGAGAATTCTCCCACGCTGTCAGTGATGTGCATGAGGTGAGCTCATGTCCAATGAACTCAGCTCACCTCCTGCACGTCACTGACAGCGTGGGAAAATTCTCCTGCAATCAGCGCTTCAGCGTGAGAATTTTCCCACGCTGTCAGTGACGTGCATGAGGTGAGCCGAGTTCATTGGACATGAACTCGGCTCATCTGGATGTCGTCACAGAGAGACGCTGAGCAGCGCAAGCAAGCCTGCGCTTCTCAGTGTCTGCGGGATGACAGACTGGATGGCAGCGTTCTGCTGCGGTCCAGCCTGTTATCTCGATGTAGCAGAGCTGAAGCTGTCGTGGGAACCATGGAAAGGTAAGGATGAGGTTGCTTTATTATTTTTCTTTTATTGCAGGAGATCGTTGGCTTCAGCTGGAATGGGCGTGATGGTAAGTATGGTTTAATTTAGAACAATAAAGAATTGTGTCTTTATTTCAATTAAAGGACTTTATTCTGGGTGTTTGTGTTTTTTTTAACTTTGACTATGGGGTTAGTAATGGGGGTGTCTTATAGACGCCTCTCCATTACTAACCTGGGCTTGATGTCAGCTGGCATTATAAGCTGACATCAACCCCAACCCTATTACCCCCTGCCACCGCACCAGGGCAGCGTGGAAGAGCGAGGTTAAGTGCCAGAATTGGCGCATCCTATGAATGCGCCATTTCTGGGGCGGCTGACGGCTGGTGTTTCTAGCCTGGGAGGGGGCCAATATTCATGGCTCCCTTCCTGGGCTATTAATATCAGCCCCCAGCTGTCTGCCTAGCCTTTGCTAGCTATTAAATTAGGGGGGACCCCACGTCATTTTTTTTGGGGGGTCCCCCATTTTAATAGCTAGTAAAGGCTATGTATTCAGCTGGGGGCTCATATTAGTAGCCTGGGAAGCTACGTGGGTATTACCCCCTTCCCAGGCTTCAAACATCTGCCCCAGCCGTCTGCTTAACCTCCGCTAGAGCCTAAAATTAAGGGGAACCCCACGCCAATTTTTTTAATAATAAATCCTTTATTTTAATACTAAATGACAAGTACAGTAACCAACACTATCACTGTACTTCATATATATGTGACTGACATGTTTCTATCTATCTAATCTATGTGTGATGCTCTATCTTTCTGTTCTAAATTGTCGGGTACCGCTGCTGAATTGTCGGCCGGCTTTTTTAAAGAGACAGTGCATGAAAACACTATTATTTTTTTAAATAAATCCTTTACACTAAATGACAAGTACAGTAAGCAACACTATCACTGTACTTATTATATATGTGACTGACATGTTTCTATCTATCTAATCTATGTGTGAAGCTCTATTCTTTCTGTTCTAAATTGTCGGGTACAGATGCTGAATTGCCGGCCGGCTTTTTTAAAGAGACGGTGCATGAAAACACTAATATTTTTTTTAATAAATCCTTTACACTAAATGACAAGTGCAGTAACCAACGCTGTCACTGTGCTTCTTATATGTGTGACTGACATGTTTCTATCTATCTAATCTATGTGTGATGCTCTATTCCTTCTTGTCTAAATTGTCGGGTACCGGTGTATGCCGCTGCTGAATTTGCCGGCCGGCTTTTTTAAAGAGAGTGTCTTCTGAGCAGTTTGTCAGCTTTTGGACACCTTTGCAGGTGTTTTCTATGTGTTTCTATGTGTTTTTGTTTGCCTGCCATTGGTTTTAACGGTGTTCGACGGTGTTCTAAGGTGTTCGACGAACAGTTCGACGAACAGTTCCTCGAACATCCCGGTGTTCGACGAACCGAACCGAACCCGAACACTACGGGGGTGGCTCAACACTAGTCCAGACCTGAGAGTGAATGAGTATGTGTGGGTGTTGTCCAAGCAAGTCAGGTGGAGGCGTGCTGCTGGGGGTCCTAGTTCTGGAGTTATTGGTCCATTTAGGATATCGGCCATTTACCACCCTGAGTTAGACTAACTCGAACTACCCCCAGTGTTGGAAACCCGTAATGTTTTTCATATCTCGTCACTCAGGAAATGTGGACCTTTTCCAGATGTGTCCGGTTCAGAGTCCGGAGGCGTCTCTTAAAACAGGGGGTACTGTTACGCGCTGTCTAGCTTTGTGTATCTCCGGTCTATTCTAGATTCCGCTGTAACTTAAACTGTGAAATTCCCTCTTGTACTGCATGGGTTAATGCCAGTTCTATTGCGTGTCCTGGTGGATGTGAGTTTCTGTGTGCGTCTCCTCCCCCTAGACTTTAAGTAGCCTCTCCTTCCACCAGGTGGTGCTGCTGAAAGAGTTTCACTCTATACCTGGAAGCCCTGCTGTGCAGTCCTGTTCGTTTGTGCTGCTGAAGTCTTTTCCTTTGAGATTGTTGTACCTTTGTTCTGTGGAGGGAGGTGAGGGGGATTAGCGCAGAGCTTGTGGAGGAGTTAGGGCTTAGGGAGGAGACCCGAACCTTCTCACCATCAGAGATACCTTCGGGGTCAGGGCTATTCAGGGTTCCCAGTCTAGGGACAGACTAGTTTTCCCTGCTCACCCTGCCCGTATCTGCCATTTCTTGCTAGGCAGAGTCCACATATGATTTTTTTGTGTGCGAAACATCATACAGTCTATCAGCTACTACATCAGCTACTACGTCAGCTACTACGTTAGTGGAGGTGAACTTCAGCTGTTTTCAGAGTAAAAAAATTGATTTTTTTTCTGCTTCTAGACAGAGTCCAAAAAATATTTTTTCTGTCGCAAACGTGCTACACTCTGCTATAAGCCACCTAGTCCTTTAAGTGTCGGTGAAATTCAGCTGTATTCAGAGCTTGTGCAGAGTCAAAAAATCTATTTTTTGCTGTTGCTAACATTATACAGCAGGCTAGATCTGAGTTTGAAATAGTTTGGAGAATATCTTCTATGTTATACAGGCATCAGCTACAGTTAAAAAATACTTTGTTCGGTTCCTAACGATATACAGCAGGAACATCTCGGTTTGAAAAAGTTTGGAGAAAATCTCCTATGTTATATAGGCGTTATTACTAACCAAGCACAGTGTTCGTAACGTAACGTTATAAAGCAAGCCATATCTTACCTTGTCATTTAGTGCCGCTGAAATTCAGGTGTGTGAGGAACAAAATCTAATTTTGTTTTGCTAATAGCGTGCTCTTACTACAGTATTTGAGCAACATGAGTGGGAAAAAGAGAGGTCATGGTGGAAGGGGGAATAGGCTTGGTGTTTAAGGTAAACGTGGGGTACGTGGTAATGTTAGTGAAAGCACTAGTGAACCAACACAAACAGGTCCTATCCAAAGACAACTGACAACTTCTGTTACTGGATGGGCTACTCCACTCCCTTTCTTTGGCAACCGCACAGCAATACGCCTTGCTGATAAGGGCCAGAAAGAGCAGGTGCTCCAGTGGATTGCAAGTGCTGCTTCAAGTGGCCTCTCCTCTTCTTCCTCCACCTCAACATCACACACAGTACAGTCCACAGAGGTGGCACAGCAATTACCCTTGCTTCCCCCCGTGTCACACCTGTCCAAGTGCCCAACTGACTGTAGCAAACCACAGATGGGTGAGTCTGTAGAACTGTTCACCCATTCTATACCATGGGCATCAGAAGTGTACTCCAAACATTTACAGAGTCAAGAAGAAGAGGACAGCATCTGCACCGATGCCCACATTTTTTTTATGTTGGATTCGGGGCAGGACAGAGAAGGATCCGAGCAGGTCCGAGGTGATCCTGATGAGACTCAGATCCCTGCGGCACATGTGTAGCGCCCCGGGGGTTCGGCCGCTACAGGGGTATTGCACCTCAAACCAGAGGTGTGATATTCCACTCCCGGGTAAGGGTGGAGTGTGGACCAGGGCTCGTTTAGCTGCATGCATCACACACACCCCATTTCTGGGGGACAGCTCAACGGTGCTCCCATTAGACAGTAATGCAGGCACGACAGAATCTGTCCCTGGCTGGAGTGGGGAGGGGGGAGGAAAACCCAGTGATGTAGGAGCAGGAGGGGACGGTTTCTGGGCATAGGCAGGAGCCCATTGGTTGCAAGTCACCTGGGCTCATACACAGAGGGGGAGGTATAAAAGGTGGGCACCATCTTAGTTCTGGGAGTAGAAGAAGTGAGTTCAGACAGAGAGGAGGACGAGAGAAGGAGTTCAGCCAGGAGGGCTTACAGGGAGCTGTGGCTCAGTCTGGGCCCAGCTCCACGAGGCAGGCCTAGAGTGAAGGCCAGAGCCAGAGGAGAGGAACGGAAACAGAAAGGAACAGAAAGGAAAGTGAGAAGGAACAGAACACCAAGAGAGGCCCAGAGACAAGAAGGCAGAAGGAACCCTAAGGACCCAGGAGATTGCGTGTGTCCGGTTGGCAGAACAGGGTATCGGATCCCAAGTTGGTAGAGGCTACTAATCCTTAACCAAGAACCGGAGGTCGTGATCATATCTTGGTGCGACCCCTCACTACACCTACTAGAAAGGCACACCACATAGGGTCAGGGAGGTGAGCACGAAGCCCTCCCAAGAGAAGGCCCGCGGGAGCTGGACAGACGTAGTGTCACTGGTGGGGCATGGCCAGAGAAAGGAATAGAAGGAAGTCCTGTGACACACTCTGGAATTGCCTGGGGGTTGACCGAGCCCCGCACCTGGTGGACGCAGCACGGCTTGGGCAGTCATTGTCGGCGGAGTGACTTGGAATATAAAGAACTGTGAGTAAAGAACTTGAACTGCAACCCCACGTCTCTGTGCTTCATCGCCGCACCAGCACTACTAGTGCTGGGACGCCCGTGCACCACCACCCCCATCATCCACTCTTACTGCCCTGGGGCTGCACTCTTCCCGTGGGGAGTCACACTACCTCAGCTGCATACACCATCAGCCCCAGCGGTCTACCTTGCAGCGGCGGTCCACACTGACCACAATCCACGGGTGGCGTAGTCGGACAATTAACTTAAAACCCTATAAAGACTGCCACTGGTTTGACCACCCTGAGCCAGAGGACCGGGTCACCGCCACGCGAAGACTACAACCCCCAGCATCCCACAAAAGGCCTGGTTCAGGGTTCCCCACGCAGCCCAGGGGGTGAGTCAACTTTTGGCGTAGTCGGCAGGATCGTTACCAACCCGCCACAAGCGGGTATTGCGCACCTGGAAAGAGACTGTTTAAATTGAAATTGACTGTGTTGAAAATGGCGCCCACCCCAGCAGAACGGACGCCATAATGTGCGCGCCAAAAGACATCAGGAAGCCACCTCCCATCGTGGGCCAGGTCCCAGAAAGGCGCCAAAGAAGGAGCCCGCCCCCAACAGCCATGAGTGCGGCTGTAGAGATGTCCATCAATGTGGGGGGGCTGCCCCTGAAAGTGATTGTCAGCAGATGGCCCCAGGACCACTCCCAATGGGGGCGGACAGGAAAGAAAACTGTGGGGCAGGGTGCGGTCTGGATCAGTCTGGACAGGCCGCACCCGGGAATGGAAGGAGCAACGAACCCCACCAGCACCGTGGCCCGTAGCCTGCTGCAGGTTGAACCGCCATGCAGCCTGGCAGAGTTGCTGGCACAGCTCCCCAGAGACCCGGAGCGTGCGCGAGCAGCACTAGAAGACCTGGACCGGAGGATGGTCCGGGCACAGCGGGACGTGATCGCCGGGTGGAAGGAGGAGTTGGCCCGGCAAGCCGTGATCCGACCGCAGGAGGCGCTACCACCGCCGAGCAGCACGCCTGCCTCCGAGGGCGGTGAAGGTGGACCGGAGGCCGAAGACGATGACGCAGAGGAGGCCACAGAGACCGAGGCAGGTAACGGGGACATCATCACCCCAAGCCCTGAGGCCGCAAGCCTGCCTCCGCCTCCCGTTGTGGGACCCGAAGCCCCGGGAACCGTACCTGCCACCACGCCTCCGCTGCTCCCAGCTAGGCCTCAGGCGGCGAGAGCCACGGCTACGCCCCGCCCCTCGCCCTTTAACCCCGGGCGCAGTAAAGAGAGAGACGTCACAAGCCGGGACGCAAGGCCTAGTGCACCCGGGCGCCGCTGCCTCACCAGCGCCCCCTACCTTGGCTGCGCCACTCCCGGGCACGACCAGCAGGTGACCACCGGCCTGGTCGCAAGGCCGAGTGACCCCGGGCGCTGCTCCCCAACCGGGGCCCCCTGCCATACTACCCCTGGGCGCGGATCTATTCGCCCAGCACACCGGCGCGGATGGATTGCCCCTGGTATGGGCAGCCGACTTGATCAGCAGCCGCCAATGGAGAGACCAGCCCCCGCGCGAACCCCTGATACCAGCTCCGGAGCCCAGAGAGATAAGCCATCCCCCGCTGGAGGACGCCCAGTTCGAGTGGGACCCCACTGGAGAAAACCTGATGGGTTTCACCAAGGAAACCCGGGCGGACGCAGCCCGTCGACTGGAGTCCTGCCGCCAGCAGCTGGCGACATTCGAGAGGGAGCGGCGGGAGCGGCGTGTCAGGGAGGAGCGGCTCCAAGCACGGAGTGCGGAGCAGAAAAGAAGAGCCCGACAGAAACCCCGAGCTGCCAGCGGTCCCAGAGTCACCGGGACCGTGGTGAAGTTTCAGATGGATCGCGGCTGGGGCTTCATCAAGGACCCTGAAACCACCGACGACGTCTTTGTGACCCGCAGAGACGTCGAGAGCCACCTGCCAGAGGGACATCGCGGACGAGATTTATATCCTGGCGACGTGGTCACCTACACCCGGCACAAGGGTGCAAAAGGACTGTACGCCCTCCACGTCCATAGAGTGGTAGGAGAAGAGGAGCAGTACTACTCGGACCCCGAGTACCCAGAGGGCCAGGACGGGCCTGAAGACTACCCGGAAGAAGGTGCGCAAGGAGGACACCGCTACTGAAAAGTGGCAGCGCACAAATGTATATAGTTACCCGTCAGGGTATAAGAACTGATGTTTGAAAGTTACCCCTTTTCCCTAATCTGGCTGGGGACTGAGAATAGCCATCCCCTTTCCCTACCTGGCCGAGGACTGAGAGCGGCCATTCCTGTAAATAGTTGCGCTTCCTAAAGCGCCCCCTACTGGTTTTATAAAAAGACTGCAACGTCTACCCCAAGACAAATTTACTGGACTGTTGCACCTTTAAGAAGAAAGAACACCTGGTCGCAAGTTGCACCGCGGCCAGTACCCAAGAATATGTTTACTTAAAGATGTTTTATAATGAAAAGTTTTATATGCTGCTAAAAGAAGTTTTATAGTATTTTATGTGTGCAAAGAAAGTCATGTAATATTTGTTAAAAGAGAAAAAGTGTGCCAGTAACGTTGAAAGAGAAAAGTGCCCCCCATAAAGGGATGGGTTAATAGTTATTGTCTTATATGCGAATGCATTCTAAAATTTTGTACATTTTAAATTGTCTTTGCTCTTTTCCAGCCCGAGGACGTGCTGTGGTTTACCAGGGGGGAATGTAGCGCCCCGAGGGTTCGGCCGCTACAGGGGTATTGCACCTCAAACCAGAGGTGTGATATTCCACTCCCAGGTAAGGGTGGAGTGTGGACCAGGGCTCGTTTAGCTGCATGCATCACACACACCCCATTTCCGGGGGACAGCTCAACGGTGCTCCCATTAGACAGTAATGCAGGCACGACAGAATCTGTCCCTGGCTGGAGGGGGGAGGAAAACCCAGTGATGTAGGAGCAGGAGGGGGACGGTTTCTGGGCATAGGCAGGAGCCCATTAGTTGCAAGTCACCTGGGCTCATACACAGAGGGGGAGGTAAAAAAGGTGGGCACCATCTTAGTTCTGGGAGTAGATGAAGTGAGTTCAGACAGAGAGGAGGAGGAGAGAAGGAGTTCAGCCAGGAGGGCTGACAGGGAGCTGTGGCTCAGTCTGGGCCCAGCTCCACGAGGCAGGCCTAGAGTGAAGGCCAGAGCCAGAGGAGAGGAACGGAAACATAAAGGAACAGAAAGGAAAGTGAGAAGGAACAGAACACCAAGAGAGGCCCAGAGACAAGAAGGCAGAAGGAACCCTAAGGACCCAGGAGATTGCGGGTGACGGGTTGGCAGAACAGGGTACCGGATCCCAAATTGGTAGAGGCTACTAATCCTTAACCAAGAACCGGAGGTCGTGATCATATCTTGGTGCAACCCCTCGAAGCCCTCCCAAGAGAAGGCCCGCGGGAGCTGGACAGACGTAGTGTCACTGGTGGGGCATGGCCAGAGAAAGGAATAGAAGGGAGTCCTGTGACACACTCTGGAATTGCCTGGGGGTTGACCGAGCCCCGCACCTGGTGGACGCAGCACAGCTTGGGCAGTCATTGTCGGCGGAGTGACTTGCAGACGTGGAGTGTTGCAAGCACAAGGAGTACTGCGTCCTTAGCCACAACCGTGGCAGTGAGCAGCAGCGATCGCAGAGCTGCAGCTCGCAGAACCTCTGCACCAGTTAGGCTGAGTGAGAGCCTGTCAGCTGTAACGAAAGCGGACATGCATGCTGTGTTTGTTTCACCGAGCACACCACATGTTTCTCAATCCACCGTAATATGTCCCCCTGCACCTCACTCGTGGTCCAGCAGTTTGTCTGTTTCACCATACTCCGCTCTCTCTCGGCACTGCAGCCATTTGTGGTCACATAAAAGATTGTTTCCTCCCACACATGACAAAGCTAAGAGATGGAAATCCACCATCTCCAATCTGTTGAACACAGAAATGGTGGTGTCAGGCCCTAATTTTTTGAACTGTGAACACTCCTGAATGGCTGCTTTTTTACTGAGGAGGTAACCAGAGAACCTGGAGGAAACCCCCGCAAATATGGGGAGAACATGCAAACTACTTGCAGATGTTGTCCTCTATCATCATAAAGGAGGTAGATCGTTGTCTAGGAGACCAACCACCACTGCTGTCTACCTTGTGAACATTTTGTTGAAGCTTGCAAGATGTCACGGATTTACCGTGACAGAGAGGAGACAGAAGACCGCAGTATCTGATTCCTCCCACTCCTGCAGACATTAGAAAGAAGCCTTTCGCCTTCATTTTAATCAGTGCAGAGATTAATCTGCTCAGTTGTGAGCTCCTGGATTTAGGCTCTCGACAGATTTATCACAGTAGGGGAGATGCACGGGACAACGCTGTACCCAAACATATCAGACTGTCGCCTACTGTGGAAACCTTGAAAAGGAAGCTGAAGACCCATTTCTTCTGACAAGTGTATAATCTGCGGTAAGCCTGGCTCCAGCATACCGCTGCACGACTAGCTGTACCCTGACCTACTGTATCCTCACACATCCCTTGTAGATTGTTTGTTTGTGTGCCCTCGCAGGCAGGGTCCTCTCTCCTCTTGTACCAGTCGATGAGTCACCAACGGGGACTCCTTTTCACATGTAAAGTGCCACGGAATAGATGTTGCTGTAATAGTAATAATTATAGTACTTGTACTCTGGGTCAATTGATGGCACTTTCCACATGTCTACCCCTAACTTGATGTGTTTTGTCAGCTTTTGGGCCCATTTTAAGGTGTTGTGCATGCGTTTTTTTTGTCCCCCCCATTGAATCCTATGGTGTTCGGTAACGTGCGACGAACATTCGACGAATAAATCAGTGAAATATTGCAAATTCAGCGATCGTAATCCGAATCGAATATTGAAACATTCGCTCATCTCTACTAAGGACTACCCTGTGGCCCGAGTGGTCATAGACACAAACTGTGGCTCCGAATCCCATGAGGACCTGTTGCACTCTGTTATAATAGGGTGGGACTTTGCCTTGTTTTGGGACTTGTGGGAGAAAGGGAGGAGGCCAGGTTGTCCAGACAACAACCCGGACGCTCCTGAAGAAACCGCATCACAGGCCGCTGCTGACTGGTTTCATTTTTGTGTGCTTGTTGGGGAGGAGGATAAGGTGGCATGCCCGGAGGCCAACATCCCTGAGCTGGAGGTGTCCGGGGGAAACTTTGGAACCGCCCAGCTCAGAGACTTGACTCTAAAAGGGCGTTTGATAATGTCACTGTCTTGAATGGTGTTGCTCAACACCCTCTATCCGTACTTTGCTGTAAATGGGGAGTTACTATATCAGGTCACCAAGCTCAGAATGGAGGTAATTGAGCAGGTACTGGTGCCAGGGCCCTACAGGCGCAGGGTGTTAGATATGTTTTGGGTGGTCATCTGGGGGTAGAGAAAACCCAGGTGCCATTGAGGTGCCATTTGATCGCATAGCCATGGATCTAGTGGGACCCCTGGTCAAGTCCGACAGAGAACATCAGTATATGGACTATGGACTATGCTACGCCGTATCCAGAGGCTGTGCCACTACGTAATACCTCTGACAAAAGTAAAGCCCGGGAGTTGGTCCATATCTTCTCTAGAACGGGGTTACCTAAGGAGATCCTAAGGGACCACGGGACCCCATTTATGTCACGGGTGATGAGGGAGTTGTGCAAAACCCTGCAGATCACACAACTCAGGACCTCAGTCTACCACCCCCAGGCAGACGACTTAGTGGAGAGGTTTAATAAAACCTTGAAGGCCATGTTAAAGAAGGTCGTGGAGAAAGACGGCTGTGACTGGGACTGTCTACTGCCGTACCTTCTATTCTCCATCAGAGAAGTCCCACAGGCCTCTACTGGGTTCTCCCCGTTTGAGCTGTTATATGGCTGACACTCCCGCGGACTCCTGGACATAGCAAAGGAGACCTGGGAGGCAGAGTCTACACCCTACAGGATTGTAATCGAACATGTGGCCAGATGCAAGAGAGGATTGCAGAGGTGATGCCTATTGTGAAAGAACACTTCCTCAAAGCACAAGAGGCACAGTCAAGGGTGTACAATAGATCAGCGAGGGTGAGACACTTCAACCCTGGGGATTGGGTACTAGTACTGGTACCTACGATGGAGAGCAAGTTCCTGGCCAAGTGGCAGGGCCCCTATGTAGTGGTTGAAAAGCTTGGTGATGTTAACTATAGGGTCTACCAACCTGGGAGGAGGAAGCCCTACCAGGTGTACCACGTCAACCTCCTCTTTAAGCAGTGGCGAGACAGGAAGCTGGTGGAAGCTCCGGGTTTGATGGCGAAGACTGAAACCAACATGGAGGAAGTCAAGGTGGCAGAGTCGCTGTCACGTGCCCAGAAGCAACAATGCAGAGAGTTGCTGCAACGGAACAGGGACTTGTTCTCGGATCTACCGGGCTGTACTCAGGTCATAGAGCATAAAGTGAATATGAAGCCATATCAGATTCCTGAAGTCCGCCGAGAGGTAATCTCAAAGCAGGTGAAGAGCATGCTGAATCTGGGGATCATCGACGAGTCCAAGAGTGGCTGGTCCAGGCCCATAGTCTTAGTGCCGAAACCAGATGGAGAATGGTGGTTCTGCAATGACTATAGCAAACTGAATGAGGTCTCTAAGTTTGATTCATACACAATGCCGAGGGTGGATGAACTAATTGAGAGACTAGGGCCGGCCAGGTACATTACCACCCTTGATCTCACAAAAGGGTATTGGCAGATCCCTGTTATGATCTGCAACAAGTACTAAGGAAAGATAAGGGAAAACTGTCCCTATAGTAAAACTAAGCTGAATTCCTACGATGTAGCGGGCTGCCTGTTCCTAGCGAACAGACCCGCCTTAGTCCTCGACTAGTCTGAACGAAGACCTATAGCATAAGGGGAGGGGTCCCTAAAAGAACTAAGGACTGGGACAAAAATGGGACACCTCTTAAACAGAGAAGTTGTTGCAGAACACAAAAAGACAAACAGACAAAAAAAGTACTAGAGGTCCCAGAAGGACAAGATTAACTGACAGAAAAAGGCACAGAAGCACCTGGCTAGAGAAAAAGTCAAACACTGAAGTCCAGCACAGCCAAAAGGGCGGAGCTGGAATATAAAGGCAAATGGTCACGTGATCGCAAAACAAAAGATGGAAAAAACAAACAGGAGGGTTCTAGCAATCACTATGTCCCAAGAGGCCAAGGAGAAGACGACCTTTTCAACGCCAGATGGGTGTTTCCAATACACCAGAATGCCGTTTGAATTGCAATGAGCTCCAGCTACCTTCCAGAGAGCCATGGACTGGATTCTAGCTCCCCATAAGAAGTATGTAGCAGCCAACCTGGATGATATCGTGATCTACAGCCAGGATTGGGGTAGCCATCTGAGCAAAGTCCAGGCTATATTCAATGCTCTACAGAAGGTGGGATTTTCCATCAACCCAAAGAAATGTGCCATGGGAATGGAGGAGGCCAGATATTTGGGCTATGTCATAGGTAGAGGCATGATAAATCCCCAAATAAATAAAATTTACGCGATCCGAGGTTGGCCACAACCTCTCACAAAAAGCAGGTCAGAGCGTTCCTGGGCATCGTGGCTACTACCACTGGTTCATCCCTAACTTCGCCATGACAGCCGTCCTTTGGACAGACCTCCTTAAGGGGACAAAATCTGCTATGGCTAAGTGGTCTCCAGAAACCAAGACGGCCTTCCAGGAACTCAAGCAAGCCCTGTGTAAACAGCCGGTGTTGGTGGCACCGGATTTCTCGAAGGAGTTTGTGGTCCAGACGGACGTGTCAGATGTCGGGATGGGTGCCATCCGTTCACAAGAGATGAATGGCGAAGAGCACCCCATAATGTATTTAAGTCGGAAGCTGACATCTTGTGAGAGAAATTACTCAATATTGCAGAAGGAATGTTTGGCCATAAAGTGGGCGCTAGATACTCTAAGATACTACCTCTTAGGCAGGAAGTTCAGGCTGGTGTCAGATCATGCCCCATGGTGTCAGACCATGGATGAGCGAGAAGAAGGGGAACAATGCTCGAGTGACCAGGTGGTTCCTATCTCTTCAAGAGTTCAGCTTCCAGATAGAGCATAGGCCTCGGAAACTGCATGGCAATGCTGACGCATTGTCAAGGGTCCACTGTATGTTAGCGGAAGGTGCCAAGCCCCCCTGCTTCGGGCAGAGGGGGTGGGTATGTAAGATGGCCGCCGGACATGTGCTTGAGGGGAGATATGTGTCGCTGAGGTTGGCGGCTTCAGTGATGCAAAACCAGGAAAGCATGCTCCAGGACACATAGTGCTGAGAGGGTTAATAGGGCGTTCAGGGCTGTTTTTTTCAAGCAGTCATAAGAGACAGGTGGGATTGGCTGCTCAGATATCCTCACCCAAGGGTGTGTGTATAAAATGGAGACCGAGTGTCTCATTCAGTGTCTGTGGCTGGAGGTGTGGAGACTTCCAGCGTGTCTGTGCTAAAAGACACTCACTGTGAGCGGGCGAACCCCCAGTAGTATATTTACTGTTAATTTTCCTGTTTTGTTACTTTGTGCCGGAGAAGGCTGTGTTTTGTTTCCTTTGAAATTGCAATTTACAAAGCCTGAATAAACCTGCCTTGGACATTTTAAAGAGACAGTGTCCTGTGCCTACTTCTAACGCGGCTGAGTGAGTACTAAACCCTACAGTGTGAAAAGCTCTGTAGACATTTGTGCTTCCCCACAGTCAGTTGGGTGGTTGGGAGTTGTGACGCGGTTGAAATCAAGGGTAATTGGGGTGCCACCTCTGAAGACTGTACTGTATGATGTTAAGGTGGAGGAAGAGGAGCAGAGACCACTTGATGCAGCGCATGTTCTTCCTGCCCCTCGTGTACAAGGCATACCGCTGTGTGACTGCAAAAGAAAGGGAGTAGAGTCCAGTAACAGAAGTTTTCAAAATGCTGCACAATTGCTCACTGCAGTAAAACAAACCTACTTCTCATCTCTCATATCATGCGTGTCTCACAACCCTAAATAGCTATTCAGTACTTTCAAGTCCCTCCTCTGTCCAGTAACTCTCCCTCCCTCTCCTCTCTTCTCAGCTGAAGACTTAGCCTCATTCTTCAAGCAGAAGATTGACCACATAGGGCAAAGCTTTTGCTTAAAGTCCCAACAGCCCCTCCTCATAACTACTCAACTCTCCTCCTCCAAAACCAGCTTCTCCACCATCATGGAAGATCATCTTTACTTTCCAAATCACATCTCACCACCTGTGAACTTGACCCAATACCATCCCACCTTATAACAAACAGTCTTCATCCCAAGTCTAAGCCTACTCTTCAACCCAATACCATCCCACCTTATAACAAACAGTCTTCATCCCAAGTCTAAGCCTACTCTTCAACCTGTCACTAACAACTGGTGTCTTCCCCTTATGATTCAAACATACCTCAATCACACCCATCCTCCAAAAGTCCTCCTATCCTATGTTTAGCTATCACCCCATCTCACTTCTCCCTTATGCCTCCAAACTACTGGATCAACACGTCTACTTTGAACTGTCCTCCCACCTCTCCTCCTGCTCCCTCTTTGGCCGCTTACAATCTGGCTTCCGACTGCACCATTCCACTGAAACTGCCGTGACTAAAGTTACCAATGACCTACTAACTGCCAAATCCAAGCAAGACTACTCTGTGCTCCTCCTCCTTGACCTGTCATCTGCCTTCAACACAGTAGACCATTCACTCTTACAACAGACTCTCATCTCTCTGCATCACAAACTCTGGCCCTGTCTTGGATCTTTTCAAGCCTAACCAACAGGACATTCAGTGTCTCCTTCTCACACACCACCTCCTCATTTCACCCCCTATGTGTCGGTGTCCCCCAAGGTTCAGTTCTAGGGCCCCTGCTCTTCTCCATATACACCTTCGGCCTGGGACAGCTCATAGTCTCACGTCTTTCAGTATCACCTCTATGCTGATAACACACAGATCTACCTCTCTGGACCTGATATCACCTCCTCACTAACCAGAATTCCACAATGTGTGTCCTCTGTTTCATCTTTCTTCTCTGCTAGATTTGTAAAACTTAACATGGATAAAACCAAATGCATCATCTTTCTACCATCTCATTCATCCACCCCAAACTGACCTATCCATCAAACTGAATGGCTCCCCACTCTCCCCAGTCCCACAAGCTTGACTCTGATCTGTCCTTCGCACGTCAGATCCAACCCCTTTCCACTGGCTGCTGATTCCAACTCCAAAGTATCTCGAGGTTCTGCACATTCCTCAACCATGAATCTAGAAAAACACCAGTGCACGCCCTCATCATCTCATGCCTCGACTACTACAAGCTCCTGCTCTGTGGCCTCCCTTATACCACTCTCACACCCCTCCAATATATCCTAAACTGTGCTGGATGATTAATCCACCTGTCACCCCGCTATTCCCAGGCTTCTCACCTCTGTCAATCCCTGCGCGGGCTCCCTGTTGCCCAGAGACTCCAGTTGAAAAGCCTAACTTTGGCATACCAAGCCATTGAAAACCTGTCTCCTCCATACATGTGTGACCTAGTCTCCCTGTACTAGTTACCTGCACGCAACCTCCTAACCTTCCAAGATCTCCTTATCTACTTCCCTCTTATCTCTTCTTGTCACAATCACATACAAGATGTGTCTTGTGTATCTCTGCTACTGTGTAACTCTGTATCCCACCATATCAGACTGCTGCCTACTGTGGAAACCTTAAAAAGGAAGATGAAGATCCACTTCTTCTGACAAGCATACAATCTGTGGTAACCCTCGCTCCAACATACCGCTGCACGACTAGCTGCACCCTAACTTACTGTATCCTCATCCATCCCTTGTAGATTGTTTGTGCGCCCTCTAAGGTAGGGTCCTCTCTCCTCTTGTACCAGTAAGTGAGTCACCAACGTTGTCCCCTTTTCACATATATAGCGCAACAGAATAAATGTCGCTGTAATGATAATTATAGTACTTGTACTCTGGGTCAATTGATGGCACTTTCCTGGTGTCTACCCCTAATTTGATGTCTTTTGGCACCTTTTGGGTCCGTTTGAAGTTGTTGTATATGATTTTTTTTTTGCCCACCATTGAATCCTATCAATGATGAACGAACATGTTCGCCACTACTTGGTACTCGCCCGAGCATCACGCTGCTTGACAAGCTCAGCGAGTATTTCTGGGTTGTTCTGGCGGGAGCTCGGGTCCCCGCCCTGCATGTTTGGCGCTCTTTAGAGAGCCAATGAATATGCAGGGATTGGTTGCCATGCACTGTAATGCTGTAGCCATGTTGGTTGTGGTATTACAGTGATTGGCTGGCCACATAGCATCATCGGTTCCATTTAAGAACTGGTGACGCTAGGCTCGTCAATGTACCCCGTAAACATGCAGAGTAGGGAGAGCTGCTGCTGAGTCAGGGAGAGATTTGCTTATTTATAGTTAGAAAAAGTATTCCAGAGCATATCTATATATCCATCTGAACTAACAGTCCTAATGAGGACTAATGCAGCTGCATATATTCAGTGGTGATAGCAGGAGTTAGTTAGGCAGGAAGGCAGGGTTTGTGGCAGACTGCAGTGCATACAGCACAAGAGGGTCTATTGCACGTTCTGTCTGCTTTTGCTGTTGTTACAGATATTTGTAAACATAGCCCCTGATATCGGGGGCCAGAGCTCTTTTTTTTTTATCTTAATCCTGATTATTTGGTATAAAAGCAATCCAGAGTACACCATTTTTCTGCTCCATTTGCTTGTTAGCACTACAGAATACAGTCAGATCTTTTCCATATTACAGCAATAAAAATCCAGAAATTTGTAGTGAACGTGGAAAATATTGGCCTCCATTTACAGTTTGTTGCAGTGTGTCAGTGAAATATAGTACCCTACAGGCCCACTATTTAAAATTGTGGTTGTCCGTCAGATGTATCACCTATAACTGCGGTTCAAATCCAGCCATTTGTAGGGAACATGGAAAATATTTTCCTCCATTTAAAATCGGCAAGGCACGTGGCAAGGGAAGGGGAAGTGGACATGATGGTGATGGTGCATGCAGAGGCTGAGGCCATGGGCAAGCTGAAATTGTGCCACAACAAACACCCACATCTTGTCGCTCGACCTTCCTGTCCCAATTACTAGGGGTCCGCAGAACACCACTATTGAACACAGAGCAGTGTCAAAAGGTTGTTGGTTGGATAGCAGATAATGCTTCCAATCACTTGGCCACCACCACCACCCTATCTTCCACATGGTCAAGTCTCAGTAGCCGTGAGTCTGGACCGCATATCCCTCACCCTGATCATCCTTACTCCCACCACGCCGAGTGCCCAGAGACAACTGATCCAACACATGGACACTCAGAAGCGCTGTTCACTTTTTCATTTATAGATTCAGGCCTCTCGCCCGGCCAGCTTCAAGCGGGTCAAAAGGAGAACGCGTGTAGTGATGCCCAAATATTTGAGCATCCACTGTCACATGAAGGCAACGGTGGGAAACTGGAATTACTGTCACAAGAGGTGGATGATGATGAGACACAATTGCCAGAAAGACAGGAGGAGGACCAGGGTGCGGAAGTGGAAGGTGAGGTGGTGGATGATGTAGTCACTGACCCAACCTGGCAGGGGGACATGCAGAGCAAGGACAGCAGCACACAGGGGGAGGGAGGCATAGCACCACAAGAGGCAGGAAGAAGCAGTGTGGTGGCGGAAGACAGAACGCGGGAAAGAGTTCCACGTAACACCAACATGACGGAAGTTGCCAGTACAACTGTTAGGTCTTCCTGAGTCTGGTTGTTTTTTAAAGACTATGCAGATAATTCCAAAAAGGCCATTTGCACCACCTGCCAGGCCAGCATCAGCAGGGGTAGCAAAACTAGCAGCCTGACCACCACCAGCATGATCAGGCACATGGCAGCTAAGCACCCCACCAAGTGGGCTGAACCCCAGGGCCCAGAAACAGTGTCTGCGGGTGACACCACTGCTTCTTCCGCTGTTGTGCATGCACGCCAATGTCCTGTCCATGGCGCATGCAAAGATGCCTTCCGCCCTGCACCTGTCGCACACTCTCAATTAGCACCATCAGGAAGCACGTCCACGTCCTTGTCCAAGTGCATCGTTCAGTTGTCCCAAACCCAGTCCTTGGAACGCAAGCGCAAATATGCAGCCAACGCCCCACAGGCCACACTACTAAATCCACACATTTTGCGAATGTTTGCACTCTAAATGTTGCCTTTTAGGCTCGTGGAGATGGCAGCTTTCTGCAAACGCACTATTTCTCCCATTGTGCCGTCCCCGCATTACACAAGCAAGTGTCCCAAAACATTAGCCATTCACTCAACAAAGCAGTTACTGGGAAAGTCCACCTTACCACGGACACGTGGACAAGTTCTTGTGGGCAGGGATGCACATCTCACTGACTGGACACTGGGTTAATATAGTGGAAGCCGGGACCCAGTCAGACCTTTGGACGGAACACATCCTCCCAACGCCGAGGATTGCGGGCCCTGGGTCAATCAAGGTTGCCCCCATATTCTACAGCTCCTGCACCACCTCCTCCTCCTCTTCAGCCTCCATCTCCAAAATTACCACAAAAGTCAGAAGCTGGAAGCACTGCAGCACTGCCTCGGCCAAGCGGCAATAGGCTGCGCTGAAGCTAATATGCTTAGGTGAAAAAACGCACAATGCTGAAGAGTTGTGCACAGCTCTGAAAGAGCAGGCAGATCTGTGGCTGACACCGCTGACCCTACAGACAGGCATAGTCGTGTGTGACAATGGCCGGAACCTGGTGGCGGCTCTGAAGCGAGGCGAGCTCACACACGTACCATGCCTAGCCCATGTGCTTAACCTCATGGTTCAGCGGTTTCTTAAAACCTACCCAGATCTGCTTGTCATAGTACGCCCTGTGTGCCCATTTTAGAAAGTCAGTTATAGCTTCCATCACCCTTGCTGTGCTTCAGCAGTGTTTGCAGCTTCCAGCTCACCGACTGCTGTGCAATGTCCCCACGCATTGGAACTCTATATTGTAGATGTTGGGAAGGATTTGTGAGAAGAAGAGGGCAGTTGTTGACTACCAGCATCAACAAGGCCATCGGTATTCAGGTCAGACTCCACACATCTGTACCATACTTCAAAACTTTGAAAAGTCCACCAAGATGGTGAGCGGCGATGATGACATAATTAGCGTCACCATCCTGCTTCTCTGTCTTCTGAAACGCTCTCTGCTCACAATTAAAGAGGATGCATTGAAGACGGAGCACGGTGAGATGGAGCAAGGAACCATGCAGGGTGTTTCCACACAGCCCAGCCTCATCTCATCCCAACGTGGATTGGGTGACGAGGAAGAGGAGAAGGAGGAAGAAAAGGAGCTGGTATGTCAGCAAAATCTGTTGACAGATTCTCTTTACACATTACTTCTAACAAAAGAATATATGCACAAAATATACATGTAAATATCAGGATTAGAGATGAGCGGTGTTCGACTAGAACTGTTCGCCAATCTCAAATTCGAGCTGTTTTGGGCGGTGTTCGAGTTGTTCGACGAACCCAAACGATTTGCAAAAAATTCAGCTGTTCGAGGTTATGTTCGATAACTGTTCGTGCACCAAAAGCGTGTCCTGCATGTCTGGCGCTATTTTGAGCACCAATCATGCAGGGATTGCCTGCCACTCACTGTAATGCCACAGCCATGGTGGCTGTGGCATTACAGTGATTGCCCAAATCGATGGGAACAGTGCCCACAGTGAAACATGAAAAGCCGGCAATTCAGCAGCGGCATACACCGGTACCCGACAATTTAGAACAGAAAGAATAGAGAATCACACATAGATTAGATAGATAGAAACATGTCAGTCACATATATATGAAGTACAGTGACAGTGTTGCTTACTGTACTTGTCATTTAGTGTAAAGGATTTATTAAAAAAAATAATAGTGTTTTCATGCACTGTCTCTTTAAAAAAGCCGGCCGGCAATTCAGCATCTGTACCCGACAATTTAGAATAGAAGGAATAGAGAATCACACATAGATTGGATAGATAGAAACAAGTGACAGTGTTGATTACTGTACTTGTCATTTAGTGTTAAAATAAAGGATTTATTAAAAAAAAAAATGGCGTGAGGCTCCCCTTAATTTTAGGCTCTAGCGGAGGTTAAGCAGACGGCTGGGGCAGATGTTTGAAGCCTGGGAAGGGGTAATACCCACGGAGCTTCCCAGGCTACTAATATCAGCCCCCAGCTGAATACCTAGCCTTTACTAGCTATTAAAATGGGGGACCCCCCCAAAAAATGACGTGGGGTCCCCCCTATTTTAATAGCTAGCAAAGGCTAGGCAGACAGCTGGGGACTGATATTAATAGCCCAGGAAGGGTACCATGAATATTGGCCCCCTCCCAGGCTAGAAACACCAGCCGTCATAGGATGCGCCAATTTTGGCACTTAGCCTCGCTCTTCCCACTGCCCTGTAGCGGTGGTAGTGGGGTAATAGGGCTGGGGTTGATGTCAGCTTATAATGCCAGCTGACATCAAGCCCAGGTTAGTAATGGAGAGGCGTCTATAAGACACCCCCATTACTAACCCCATAGTCAAAGTTAAAAGAAAACACAACACCCAGAATAAGGTCCTTTAATTGAAATAAACACACAATTCTTTATTGTTCTAAATTAAACAATACTTACCATCACGCCCATTCCAGCTGAAGCCAACGATCTCCTGCAATAAAAGAAAAATAATAACCAACATCATCCTTACCTTTCCATGGTTCCCACGACAGCTTCAGCTCTGCTACATCGAGATGACAGGCTGGACGGCAGCAGAACGCTGCCATCCAGCCTGTCATCCCGCAGACACTGAGAAGCGCAGACATGCTTGCGCTCCTTAGTGTCTCCCTGTGACGGCATAAAGATGAGCCGAGGTCATGTCCAATGAACTCGGCTCACCTCATGCACGTCACTGACAGCGTGGGAAAATTCTCCTGCACTCAGCGCTTCAGCGTGAGAATTTTCCCACGCTGTCAGTGACGTGCATTAGGTGAGCTCATGTCCAATGAACTCAGCTCACCTCATGTACGTCACTGACAGCGTGGGAGAATTCTCACGCTGAAGCTGTGAGTGCAGGAGAATTTTCCCACGCTGTCAGCGACATGCATGAGGTGAGCTGAGTTCATTGGACATGAAGAGCTCACCTCATTCACGTCACTGACAGCGTGGGAAAATTCTCACGCTGAAGCGCTGAGTGCAGAAGAATTTTCCCACGCTGTCCGTGACGTGCATGAGGTGAGCCGAGTTCATTGGACATGACCTCAGCTCATCTGGATGCCGTCACAGCGAGACACTGAGGAGCGCAAGCATGCCTGCGCTTCTCAGTCTGTGCGGCATGGCAAGCTGGATGGCAGCGTTCTGCTGCGGTCCAGCGTGTCATCTCGATGTAGCAGAGCTGGAGCCATCGTGGGAACCATGGAAAGGTAAGGATGATGTTGCTTTATTATTTTTCTTTTATTGCAGGAGATCGTTGGCTTCAGCTGGAATGGGCATGATGGTAAGTATGGTTTAATTTAGAACAATAAAGAATTGTGTGTTTATTTCAATTAAAGGACTTTATTCTGGGTGTTGTGTTTTTTTTAAATAATTTACTAGAAATTCATGGTGGTCATGTCTAATATTGGCGTGACCCCATGAATTTCGGGCTTAGGGCCAGCTGATAATGCCAAGCTGGCCTTAACCCCTTTATTACCCAGTGAGCCACCGCACCAGGGCCCTGGATGAGTTGGGTACAGCGCCAGAAGATGGCGCTTCTATGAACGTGCCATTTTCCGGTGTGGCTGCGGACTGCAATTTGCAGCGGGTGGGGCCCAGAGAGCTTGGGCTTCCCTGCGCTGTGGATTCCAGCCCCCAGCTGCCTAGTTGTACCTGGCTGGACCCAAAAATAGGGCGAAGCCCCACGTATTTTTTTTTTAATTATTTCATGAAATTCATGAAATAATTAAGAAAAATGGGCTTCCCTATATTCTTGTGTCCGGCCAGGTACAAATAGGCAGCTGGTGGTTGGGGGCAGCCCGTTCCTGCCTGCTGTACCTGGCTGGACACAAATATAGTGCGAAGCCCCACGTCAATTTTTTTTTAAATTATTTCATGAAACTAGATGGTGGCCCGATTCTAACGCATCGGGTATTCTAGAATATGTATGCGGCAGACCCGGCGCAATCAGCAGAGCGGTGTTTAAATTTGGCGCCAAAATCGCTGACTGGTCGCGGCAAGCAACCGTGACCAATCAGCAAAGCGGTGTTGAAATTTGGCGACTATATCGCTGATTGGTCACGGCCGGCGGTCGCGACTAATCAGCAGAGTGGGGTTAAAATTTTGCGCCAATAATGCTGATTGGTCGCGGCCAGCGAACGTGACCAATCCGTAGAGCGGGGTTTAAATTTTGTGCCAATAATGTTGATTGGTTGCGTTCGCGACCAATCAGCAAAGCGGTGTTTAAATTTGGCGCCAATAATGGTGATTGGTCACGACCGCGACCATTCAGCAGAGCGGTGTTTAAATTTGGCGGCAATAATGTTGATTAGTCGCGGCCGGCGGTCGCGACCAATCAGCAGAGCGGGGTTTAAATTTGGCGCCAATAATGCTGATTGGTCGCAATCGCCGGCCGCGACCAATCAGCAGAGCGGTGTTTAAATTTGGCGCCAAAATCGCTAATTGGTCGCGGCCGGCAACCGTGACCAATCAGCAGAGCGGGGTTTAAATTTGGCGCCAATACTGCTGATTGGTCGCGGCCGGCAACCACGACCAATCAGCCGAGCAGGGTTTAAATTTGGCGCCAATACTGCTGATTGGTCGCGGACGGCGACCGCGACTAATCAGCAGAGCGGTGTTTAAATTTTGCGGCAATATTGCTGATTGATCTCGGCCAGCGACCGCGATCAATCAGCAGAGCGGTGTTTAAATTTGGCGCCAATAATGCTGATTAGTCGCGGCCGGCATCCGCGACCAATTAGCAGAGCGGGATTTAAATTTGGCGCCAATCTCGCTGATTGGTCGCGGCTGGAGTCAGCGACCAATCAGCAGAGCGTTGTTTAAATTTTGCGCCAAGCTCGCTGATTGGTCGCGGCCGCTATTTAAATGTGGCCCCCAAATCGGTGATTGGTCGCGGGCAGCGTCCGCGACCAATCAGCAGAGCGGTGGTTAACTTTAGCGCCAAGATCACTGATTGGTCGCGTGCGGAGAGCGCGACCAATCAGCGAATCGTATTGGTGAGGACCGGGGAGCGCCGCTGCCTGGTCAGATACTTCCGCTGCGAGAAACCGGGAGATGAGCGACTGCTCGCAGCAGAAGTATCCCGACCCGCAGCGCCGCTCCCCGGTCCTCCCTTGACACCCTAGCCACTGATGTCCCCACAGTATCCGCATGGTGTTACAAAGATCCGGACATTTGTGTTAAAAATCGCTGATTGGTCGCTGGCGCTGCCCGAGACCAATCACCGATTTGGGCGCCAAATTTAAATATCGGCCGCGACCAATCACCGATCTTGGCTCCACATTTAAACACCGCTGTGCTGATTGGTCGCCGACGCTGGGCGCGACCAATCACCGATTTTGGCGCCACATTTAAATAGCGTCCGCGACCAATCAGTACAGCGGTGTTTAAATGTGGAGCCAAGATGGGTGATTGGTCGCGGCCGATATTTAAATTTGGCGCCCAAATCGGTGATTGGTCGCGGGCAGCGCCAGCGACCAATCAGCGATTTTTAACACAAATGTCCGGACCTTTGTAACACCATGGTGATTGACCCGCGACCAATCACTGATCTTGCCGCCAAAGTTAAACACTACTGTGCTACTCATGCACGTCACTGACAGCGTGGGAAAATTCTCACGCTGAAGCGCTCAGTGCAGGAGAATTTTCCCACGCTGTCAGTGACGTGCATGAGGTGAGCTGAGTTCATTGGACATGACCTCGGCTCATCTGGATGCCGTCACAGCCAGACACTGAGGAGCGCAAGCATGCCTGCGCTTCTCAGTGTCTGCGGCATGGCAAGCTGGATGGCAGCTTTTGGCTGCGATCCAGCCTGTCATGTCAATGTAGCAGAGCTGGAGCCGTCCTGGGAACCATGGAAAGGTAAGGATGAGATTGCTTTATTATTTTTCTTTTATTGCAGGAGATCGTTGGCTTCAGCTGGAATGGGCGTGATGGTAAGTATGGTTTAATTTAGAACAATAAAGAATTGTGTGTTTATTTCAATTAAAGGACTTTATTCTGGGTGTTTGTGTTTTCTTTTAACTTTGACTATGGGGTTAGTAATGGGGGTGTCTTATAGACGCCTCTCCATTACTAACCTGGGCTTGATGTCAGGTGGCATTATAAGCTGACATCAACCCCAGCCCTATTACCCCACTGCCACCACTACAGGGCAGTGGGAAGAGCGAGGCTAAGTGCCAGAATTGGCGCATCCTATGGACGCGCCATTTCTGGGGCGGCTGAGGGCTGGTGTTTCTAGCCTGGGAGGGGGCCAATATTCATGGCACCCTTCCTGGGCTATTAATATCAGCCCCCAGCTGTCTGCCTAGCCTTTGCTAGCTATTAAAATAGGGGGGATCCCACGTCATTTCTTTGGGGGGGTCCCCCATTTTAATAGCTGGTATAGGCTAGGTATTCAGCTGGGGGCTGATATTAGTAGCCTGGGAAGCTCTGTGGGTATTACCCCCTTCCCAGGCTTCAAACATCTGCCCCAGCCATCTGCTTAACCTCCGCTAGAGACTAAAATTACGGGGAACCCCACGCCAATTTTTTTTTTATAAATCCTTTATTTTAACACTAAATGACAAGTACAGTAAGCAACACTGTCACTGTACTTCATATATATGTGACTGACATGTTTCTATCTAATCTATGTGTGATGCTCTATCTTTCTGTTCTAAATTGTCGGATACTGCTGCTGAATTGCCGGCCGGCTTTTTTAAAGAGACAGTGCATGAAAACACTATTATTTTTTTAAATAAATCCTTTACACTAAATGACAAGTACAGTAAGCAACACTGTCACTGTACTTATTATATATGTGACTGACATGTTTATATCTATCTATCTATGTGTGAAGCTCTATTCTTTCTGTTCTAAATTGTCGGGTACCGGTGTATACCGCTGCTGAATTGCCGGCCGGCTTTTTTAAAGAGACGGTGCATGAAAACACTATTATTTTTTTTAATAAATCCTTTACACTAAATGACAAGTACAGTAACCAACACTGTCACTGTACTTCTTATATATGTGACTGACATGTTTCTATCTATCTAATCTATGTGTGATGCTCTATTCCTTCTTGTCTAAATTGTCGGGTACCGGAGTATGCCGCTGCTGAATTTCCGGCCGGCTTTTTTAAAGAGAGCGTCTTCTGAGCAGTTTGTCAGCTTTTGGACACATTTGAAGGTGTTTTCTCTGTGTTTCTATGTGTTTTTGTTTGCCTCCCATTGGTTTTAACGGTGTTCGACGGTGTTCTAAGGTGTTCGACGAACAGTTCCTCGAACATCCCGGTGTTCGACGAACCGAACCGAACCCGAACACTATGGGGGTGGCTCAACACTAATCAGGATTGAAACATAATGCAATGTAAATTAGACAACTGAAAATATGTAGACACTGAAAGGTTAATATTAGAAGTGCACTTCTTTTGAGCGCCAAGCTAGACTTTTTTTTTTGTGATGTCCTAAGGGGTAATATTCTTATCATCAATGTCTGTGTAATTAATTAATTTGTATGCCACTTGTTTAATCTTTAACAGGCACTGATGAAATTTACATAACTGACAAGAACCGTGTAAACAAGATGTGTTTAATTCTTGTTGGAAAAGAAAAAGTGTGTTGTCTCATAATTTCTGTTGGCTATATTAATTTTCTGATTTGCTTTCATACAAGTGTCTACGTTTTTGTGAATACTTGATTGTATGTTGTATGCAGAATTCTAATTAGGCCACGTTCACATGTTTAGTATTTGGTCAGTATTTCACATCCGTATTTGTAAGCCAAACCAGGAGTGGGTGATAAATACAGAAGTGGTGACGTGTTTCTATTATACTTTTCCTCTGATTGTTCCACTCCTGATTTTGGCTTACAAATACTGATGTAAAATACTGACCAAATACTGAATGTGTGAATGTAGCCTTAGGTTATGTGCCCACGATGCAGAAATGCTCCGGATTTTTTTTGAGCGTTTCTGCATCTCCCTGGCAGAAAAAACGCATGCGGATTGTACATGCGGATTGTACATGCGTTTTACCTGCCAGGGACAAGCGGAAGTGAAGCGTTCTTCACAAGCATTTCTGCATGCGGGTTGTCAAATGCTTTCAAAGCGATTTTAGCATCACTTGGAAAGTGCTTGTCAACTTGGTCACACTATATAAATCCATGCAAACAGCATGGATTTATACAGTGCAACCCGAGAGAGTGGTAAAAAATAAAAAAATAAATGTATACTTATCCTCCAATGGCCCGCGCTGTCTTGCTTCATCGTCCTGGCTGCCGGCAGCGGTACACTGAAGGACCTGCCGACGTCAGCGTCGCGTGACCTGTCACATGACTCTGACGTCAGCGCAGGTCCATTCCATCGCGAACTGCTGCCAAGCAAGGAAGAGTGCACCGCGGGCCGCCAGAAGCTAAGTATATATTTATTTTTTATTTTATTCTTTTATTTACAGTTTTCAATGGTACCCAGGTCCGGAGGAGAGTCTCCTGTCCTCTAGACCTGGGTACCATCCGCACATTAGAACACATGGAATGCGCATCTACTTATGGAGTGATGAGTAATCCACACGGTCTAATGCAAGTCAATGGCGGCGAAAGCGCAGCACTTCCGCAAAATAATTGGTAATGCTGCGTTTTTTTCTGCAATGATAATCCGCAGCGGAACTTTCCACAGCATGTGCACAGCACATGCGGATTATCATTGGGGAACATGGCAGGCCTTCTACCATGCGTTTTTTAAGCGTTTCTGCAGCATTTTTTGCCACTGCGGAAACGCTTAAAAAACGCATCATGGGCACACAGCCTTATAGTTGCTTGAACCTACTTCTCCAGCACTATGTCCCTGCCCCAGTATTTGCTCACACTGTTGCAATATGGCGTCAGCACATAACCACTGCAGTAAATCAATGAGCTCAGCTGTCATACTGATGTAGACATCTGAGATAAGTGTTAACAATCACTCTGGGCAATGAAGGAGAAGCAATACGGCAGTGGTAAAGGGAAAGTAATGCTGATTTTCTTATTTTTGCACACAGAATGTATATACCCAGGTAAAAAAAAGTCACAGCACAATCTACTGTATTAATGTTGTGGAGTCTAGACAGAGTTACAGTGAAGCAAATAGTCCACAATAAATCTGAGTAACAAATCAGAGTCAGCAAGGCAAAGAAGTGTATCATCAGCATATAAATTGACTTTCTCACAAACAGGAAAAAATAGGGTTACTTCAAATGCAGTGCTCTGCCATAGACTCGTTGCATGGGGTTCTATTGCAAATGTGAATAAAAGTGGTGATAAATGGTAGCCCTTCCTAGTAGCATGTGTATTGTGGATGAAGGAGTTGTATGGTCCATCCATTCACCATTACTCATAAGCTTGGTTCCGTGCATAGGAGGCAATACCACAATATAAAGGTGTTTCTGAACCCAGAATTATAAAGTGTACTGAATGGAACAAAAATAGCCATTCAACAGAGTCAAATGCTGGGGAGACGATGAGGGACAAAATCAACTTTGATCTGATCTGGCGGTGAGTTGCTTGAAGGTTTGCTTAAAATCTTATATATTAAGAGTTGCACACCCAGGCATAATACCTGATTAGTCAAGGTATATTAAGTAATATTTTTTTGTTAAATATTTAAACCACCATGAATACAAATTAAAATTCACTTTTTACAAACTAAATAATACAGCTCAATATTTGAACATTAATTTGGAAGGTGATTTTCGATCAAATAAATTGCATACCTCCACATATCACAAACCTGTGAGTGGTAACACAATATTACAAGCTAACAGCTGTCACCTTGTTCACACTTTAATAGCAATTCCTTATGGTGAATTTTTGCAAGCCAAAAGAATATGTTCTGACCAATGAAAATTTAAAGAAGAGTGCAACAACATTAATGATAGATTATTAAATAGAGAATTCAATCCAAATAACTTGTTGAAATTACATGACAAAGTATTAACAAAACCACGTATAGAATTATTATCCAATAAACCAAAAAAACGACAGTTTTAAAAATAATCTTCTTCCTTTCGTACTCCATACAGCACACAATTTAACCAAATTAAACAAATAATAAATATCTACCAATATTATATTAAGACGACACACTAAACAAAATTTTTAAAAATGAATATAGAATGGTAGCAAAAACAAGATTATCTTTGGGAAACAAGTTTATGCACAGAACCAATAAACACTAAAACGACATGGCTGCATAACGTGTACTTATATGTATAAGGAGAAAAGTTCAGCTCACCATGTATAATTTCTTCAGGAGGTTCACACCTGAGTTGTGCAAGGATAAGAGTCAGACTCCAAACCTTCAACAGATTCCACAGAAAAGCGAAAAGTCCAGCACGAAATCCAGGCAATGTGAAAAAAGTTAAAACTCCATTTATTGTGAAAAAGTTAAAACAAGACAACTCTGAGTTCGAAACATGTTATTGTGACTCCTAAGTCCCATTGTCTTGTTTTACCTTTTTCACAATAAATGAAGTTTTAACTTTTTTCACATTGCCTGGATTTCGTGCTGGACTTTTCGCTTTTCTGTGGAATCTGCATAGCGTGTACTGTATGCAATGTAAATAACATTGGATGTACAACAAGAAAAAATATATATGCAAGCTTTCAGAGCACAAAGGCTCCTTCCTCAGACAATATTACAAATGAATTAATAAGACTAAAGGCACAACATTTAAGAGATGTTACAGCAAGACATTTGTTCATGCGGTGTAAGGGGTGATGCCTCTTAACCGCTTCCCGACTGCCCACTGTACATAAACGTCGGCACTGCCTGTGCTCTGTGCAGCACCGACGTTTATGAACGGTCGGTAGTCCCGCAGCCCTCAGGACCCCCAGGGTCCTTCAAGCGCTGCGGTTGCAGTTCAGAGCGACAGCTCTGACAGGGGACATCATCGGGATCTGATTGGATCAGGTCCCAATGATGTTAACCCTTTGCTATCTTCTATATGCCGCTGTGACGCCCAGCTGCACTTGGTATCACAGAAGAGTGCATTGATGGATTCCTCCACAAGAGGCCCCCATAAACATTCACACCTCTCCACGTTACACTTCAGACCAGCAGAGGGAGCCCGTTAGGGATATAAATAGGGAAGGTGGAGCCAGGCAGTTCAGTCTAGCCAGAACAGAGTTCCTGCTCACAGTCAGAGAGGGACAGAGTTCTCAGTTCGGTTCCTGCAGAAGTCTGTCTGCAGAGGTAAGTCCAGTCTAGACTCAGTTGAAGCTTAGAATAGGGAGCTAAAGGTGTGCCTGCGCCATAAGATCGGTGAAGCGCGGCAAGCTGCCGTTAGTGTGTATAGCCTAGTGAGGGCCCGAGTAGGCCGAAGGTGAGTGGAGAGTTAATACATAGGGGGCAGAGGAGCTTAACTGGCTCACCCCGAAGATTCTACCGGACACCGGGTCCGAAGCTTACCGGGATCTCTATGACCCAGTAAGGCATAACCGGAATCCCTGGAGAACTACAAGTCCCAGGATCGCTAAAGTGCTGATACGTAACAGAGCCGGGAGACACATAGGCCCCGCAAGCTGAGGAGTGTGTATTTCAAGAGAAGGCTCTACCACAAAGTCAGCCAGCGCAGGACAGAGACAAAGTTAGGCCTAGCTCCAGGCAGGTCAGAAACTTACTACGCAGAAGCAAGAAACCGGAGGCCCTACACCCGCTCATTGGGGAGGATCCTGATATGCACCCTTCACCCTGCAGTGCTCCGGGATGCGCCTGAATTTCCATCAGTAAAAGGTACTGAAGTGACTATCGTGTCTGTCCCTGTTCTTGCTCTGTCTCGGCGGGGTCTCACCTGTCCTGCATCCCCCCTTTTTCTATGCTGCCCTGAGGCCTAGTTCTACATGTGGGTTGCTATACCATCGAGCTGCCTTGTTATCGGCCTCAGTGGACTGCGCAGCGCTGGTGATTCTCACCAGAAGCCACAGGTGGCGTCACAAACTTTTATAAAAATAACAGACCTATTATCCCAGTATAATATCCACACTTTTAAAGAGCGACCCCAGGGTACGGGCCCGGGAGCCGACCACCGCGACATCCCCAAGGCCAGGCAAAGGCCCGGGTACAGAATTATCCCCATCCCCTGGGCTAGTCATCTCTTTCCTGGGGTCACGAACAGGATCGCGTGCCCGCTGCAATGACGGGGTGTTATGCCCGTTGCCACCGGGTACTGTGCGCCTTTATTGAAGTGAACTGTATATTTGACTGTGGTGAAGATTGCCGCCATTGTTGGGCCGCCGAGCGAGAAGAAGGGCGTACTGCGGGAAACTGAAGGGCATACTTGCAAAAGAGCGCGAAGCCCCGGACACGCCCCACACCTCGACGTCAAACCGGGAAGCGCCAGGTCCTGCAAGGAGCGTCGCTGAACGCTCTGACGTAGGACGCAAGCGACGCAAGGTCCTGAAGACAACCGTCACCTGCGGAGCTGCGGCCTACCGGAAGAAAAACTAGAAGGTAGGCCACGGTTAGCTAGGGGGGCGCCAGAATGTCTGACGAACAGCACAACGCCGACATACCAGCCAATGTCCCTGATGTTCAACCCGCGCCCGACGCCGGGCAGGCCGAGGCTGTCACTCCACCAGCAGCGCCAATAACCCCTGTCATTCCCGTAACTCTACCGTACATTCCTGGAGCCAAGTGGCTCCCCCAGTACAACGGCAAACCAGATACCCTGTCTGGATTCAAACGGAAGATATGCGGTATCTTGGACATGTACTCTTTGACAGGCAAACAAAGAGCTGCCGTTGTATTAGGACAACTGACTGGTGCTGCGGAACGGGAAGTGGAAACACGGTCGGCCGCAGACCAGGAGTCAACGTCCGCAATCTTCCAAAAACTACAGACTGTATTTGAGGATCTTACTGAGGCGGACCTCCGGATGCGGTTCTACAGCTGTTCCCAACAGCCGGAGGACAATGTTCGGGACTACGCCTGGCGTCTACAAGGGGCCCTGCGGGCTCTGAACCAGGTTAGTCTGACCAGCATTGAGAATAAGAACAAAATGCTGAAGGAACAGTTTGTCCGGGGACTGAGGTCTCCAGAGGAGAGCAGGACTGTACGTTGGTGGTCCTTGGATCATCCAGTTGCCACCTTTGACAATCTGAAGGACATGGCTATAAAAGGACTGCAGCCCCTAGAAACAAATTCCATCCAATGTTACCAGGGTGGGGCTACCCCAGTGCCTGCTACACCCACCTTTTCCCCAGTGGCTGCTGAAGCTAAGGTTCCGGCAACGTCCCCTAGAGAACTAGACAGTCTGCGCTCTGAGGTGCGCCAGTTGAGCAAAACCCTGACCACTGTGCTGAGTGCCCTGCAGCTGCGGACGGAGCCCGAGGAAGGAGGGAAAATCCTGCTAGCCGATAGACATGAGGATGTCCCCTGGTTGCTCAGGAGGAGGAGGCCAACACCACCCTCTACGAGGACCAGTGACCAGCGCCGTCCACAAAAGGACCCTACCTGCTACCGCTGCCGTAAGACCAGACACACCGCCCAGAATTGTCCTTTAAACGAGAAAACCCTGGGTCCGAGGGCCGACACCCAGGAGTAAACTCACCAGGCCCATCAGACTGGTACAACAGGTTCGTTGGAGGAAGACCTTTCCTGTCCATTGTGTTGGACGGGATCCCGACTCACACTCTGCTGGACACAGGATCTCAGGTAACCATCATGCCTGACGTCCTCTACAAGAGGTTCTGGTCCATGGACGACCTACGTCCGCCAGCTCCAAATCTTTCTGTTTATGCCTCAAACGGACTCCCCCTTAACCTAATCGATGTTAAGAATGTGACTGTAAAGGTGGGGAGAGTGGAGCTGAAGGGCCAGGGGCTAATTGTAGTAGAGACTAATCCTGATGACACCAATCCGTATATGGTACTTGGCACTAACATTGTTGGTAACTGTTTGGGAGAAGTTGTGTTCTTGCTCCAACAGATAGCAGACACTGCAAGACAAAGGAGGGCACTGCAGAAGGAGATTCGAGTCCTGATGTACCAACAGCAAGTAAGGTTAACAGACGGTGAAATCGGTAACGTGCGGGTGACGGACCCAATACCCATTGTCATCCCCCCAATGAGTGAAATGCTCATCTGGTGTAGAGCTGCTATAGGTCTTAGAGGACAGAGCTACCAGGTGGTAGTAGAACCCCTTTGCTCCGAGCATAGACCCACGCTCTTAAACGCCAGGGGAGTGGTAGATGTATGCAATGGGAGTGAGAGGATGATAGGAGTTATACTTCACCCAAGACTACGATGTAAGACACAGATGAAGTTATTCTTCCCTTATCTGGACATTTGGACTGACGCCCAGAAATTAGATTGTAACTTGTTTTTAGCTGTCTCAGCAACCTTCTACTGCTATGAATTATCACTTTTCTGCTTATGAAACTTTCTTATCAACATTCCACTGTTATGAATCATCACTTCACTGCTTGTGAAACAAAGGCATTTTACTGCGCATGTGTGACAAAAAAACTATGATTATTAGTATAAATAAAGGGACAGCACCTATAGAGGCAGACACGCTCAGGGGCTTCCCAGTACTTGATTATACACTACGTGTCTGTGTATTTCTTGTTACGGGGATACCCCGACTCCAACAAGGACCCTCCATGGCTGAATTATCCTAACAATTCCTGGCGCCCGAACAGGGACCCGAGGTCTGCGTATTCCTTCAAGTTCATCGACCGGCACGAGTAACCGCTGAGATTGGGACATCGGAACAGCAGATGACAAACCTGGCCAGGTAAGAGACACTGTTAGTTCTCTTACATCTGCTCTGCGATAGTCCGTAAATTTCATGCATATCTTGTGTTGGGATTGAGGAACTAGTAGAGAAGGATACCTATAGCTCGGGTCATTCATGTATATACTGTAGGATCTGCCGAAGGAGAGGTCAGAGAAGGTTATGAAACGGATGGTATGAAAGAGATGTGGATGTCGGGAATAGCCTCATAAGCCGCACTAAGGTAGATGACATAAGTATTACGGAGATTGCCTAACTGAGTCATAAGGTTGTGTCCTTTCGGGGAAACCTTCGCTCACGCTTAACTCCCGAACCTTTGTCCTCCTTTTTGACGGATAAGAGATTGACAGAATGAGCCCATGGAAGTAATGATAATACTCCAGGGACACGATATATAATGGAGACTGTATGGTTCATTTTATGTATTGTTGGTCTTGCCCTTGTTGCCATATATATATGTGTTAGAATTACTCTACACTTCAGACAAAACGGTCCAGAGAAACCGTTTCAGATACTGGCTCCTTAGGACAGAATAGGTAACGAGGAAAGGTAAAATATAGAATATATTTTATCTAACCCAAAAAGCCTCCTATGGTAGGAATAGTCAGGAAAAATGGGCAACAAACAGACTAAGACCACAAATGATGAACAAGATGTCTATACAATCGTGAAAGAAAGGTGTGGTGTAGAAGCAACTAAGAATTTAGGGAAAGTTTGCAAAACTTTTCAGGTAGCAAGGCATGACAGGTTCAACAGGAAACTATGGGAGGACATTCGGGTTAGAAAAGCAGGAGTGATAAGAGACAAAGGATGGCAGGAACAAGTAGAGGCCATGGTCGAACTATCAAAAACAGCAGAGACAGACCATTGGACTTTTAATAAAGACAATGGATTATGGAGAACTCCAGTCAGACAGGGTCCCATTGTACAAACAGAAAACAGTAAACAAATGAACCCATTGGCACCACCATATCAGCCCAGGTCAGAACCCACACTGTATCCTGATTTTCGGGGTCCGGGTGGATGGACATGTACAAACTGTGGACTCCAGAATCCAGACTGGAGAGACACATGTGCAGGATGTGGAGCACCACGACCACATGATATGTTGGCACCAGTGCGTATCCTCAGTCGACCATACAGAGAAGAAGATGGTGGCAATCCACCGCGTAGAGTAACTAGATACCATCAGACTAGACAATATTTTCCATGGACCCCCGCTGAGGGAATGTCCCTACTTCAGAATGCACCAGATCCAATACAATGCCCACTAAGATTTGCTACGTACATACAGCAGATAATACACACCCATAATGGAACATGGTCAGATGGGACAGAATTATGTAGAATGAAAATGACACCAGGGTTGTATCAGGAATTGATGACAGTTATAGAACCTCATAGACCTCAACCAGTAGATGGTGAGGATCCAAATACCGCACTGTCAGGACAGAATTTTATGATCAGACTTATGGAGTTTATGAGAACTAAACAACGAATGAGAGGGACTTCAGGAACTGTCTCCCAGAAGTCAGGACAGCCTGTAGATGAATACTACTTAGCGGTAGAAAACAGTTACAGAGACGAGGGAATGGACCTTACCAATGAAGGAGTCATTCGACTGATGACAAAAACTTTTATAGAGAATCTTAACCCAAAACTTAGGGAAAAGTTCAAGGCTGCAACTCCTGATTGGAGAACCTTAGATGATCCCCAGATAGTCAGACAAAAACTATTAGGGATAGAAATGGATATGCGTGAGGCAGCATCCAAACCCGTCAGAGTAGCAGCAAATAATAGTCTGGTCAATAAAAACAACAGATCAAATCAGACCTATGACAAAGGGAACTTGGATAAGAAAACTAATCCATGTCACTACTGTAAGAAACCAGGACATTGGATTAGAGAATGCAGGAAAAAAGCCAGGGATATAGAAGATGGTACCTATGTCCCAAGAGAATCACAAGAAAAGACAGTACAGGCTTCTGCTCCTGCAGCAAGCGAGTGACTAGACGTGATGCAAACCACTTTGACTGGAAGGCGCCCAATAATTCAGGTAAAAGTAGCAGGAAAACAATGCCCTTTTCTAATAGATACCGGAGCAACTTCCTCCGTCCTCAATGAAGACGCCTTACCAAATGCTGATTGTTTATCAGATGATGTAACCTATACCGAAGGGTATGATGGAGGAATCAGGCCACTCCCATATAGTATTCCCCTTGAAACAAAGATAGGATCTAAAATATTTTTATCTAAATTTCTTTTTGTCAAAGGGGCACCTACTTGTCTTCTAGGTACAGACCTATTAAAGCAGACAGAAATGAATATCCAATTTTTGGAGGATGGTAGAGTCCAAATTTTGGTGCCTGATGACCAAGAGTCTCTAGAAAACATTGTAAAAGTCCAAGCCTTAGAGGATGAGAAAGATCCTGCCCCTACCCAAATTATTTTAGATCTTTCTGAGGTACCAGAAAAATTATGGGCACAACATGACACCGATGTAGGACTAATGCCAATAGCTCCAGTAAAAGTCACTCCTGTTCCAGGTGTGACACTACCCCAATTGAGACAGTATCCTATTAGTGCCCAACAAGAACACGCCATAGGAAAACAGATAAAAGATTATCTAAAAACTGGAGTACTGATAGAAGTAAAGTCACCAGCCAATACACCGTTGTACCCCGTAAAAAAGAAATCTACTGAGGGGTCAGCTGCTAGATACCGGATGGTACATGATTTAAGAGAGATAAATAAAATTTTGGAACCTATTACTCCTGTTGTGCCAAATCCACACACGTTGCTATCACAGATCCCAGCAACAGCACGAGTATTTTCTGTCATAGACTTATCAAATGCATTTTTTTCAGTACCATTACACCCAGACTGTTACAAACTGTTTGCATTTACATTTAAGAATAGACAATTAGCATGGACAAGATTACCACAGGGTATGATACATTCACCTACCTTGTACTCAGAAGCTATGAGATCAGTTCTTCAAAATTTCAAACCTACGGATGAGGTTGTAATTCTTCAATATGTTGATGACCTATTATTATGTGCCCCTGCTCAAGAGTCCGCAAACAGCAACACAATAAGATTGTTAATATTTCTAGCAGACATGGGCTGTAAAGTTAACAAGAAAAAAGTACAACTTTGTATGACTACGGTAGTATTTCTAGGACACTGCATTTCACAAGGTATTCGGCACCTCACCGCCGACAGACTAAAAATCATTAGAGATCTTGTTCCTCCCAAGAACTACAAAACATTAAGAGCATTTTTGGGAATAGTATCACACTGCAGACAATGGGTTATACATGCTAGTCAGCTTATGCAACCTCTATATGATTGTTTAAAAATCGAGCCTTTTCAGTTAACTGAATCAGCGCTCATAGCCTTTCAAGACCTCAAGAAAGGTCTCATGTCAGCCCCGGCCTTGGGAATCCCAGACTACGCCAAACCATTCCAATTAATGGCTGCGGAAATGTCTAATCATGCTACAGGAGTACTAACACAGAAACATGAAAATAAACAAAGACCTGTCGCATACTATTCTGCTCAATTAGATAATGTTACCAAAGCTGCACCATCATGTGTCAGAGTAGTAGCAGCTGTCTCTCTTTTGGTAGAAAAAGCCTCAGAAATAGTACTAGACCATGCCTTAATAGTACAAACTACACATGATGTACATGGCATACTGAATCAGGTATTGCCAAAACACATTTCAATGGCTAGACATCTTAGATTACAATGCTCCTTACTAATGCCACCAAACCTCACTTTTCGCCGCATATTGTCTCTAAATTTAGCCACTCTGTTACCACTAGAGACAAAGGGGGGAGTGGAAGGAGGTCAGGAAGACGAAGATGAAAATTTTTTACAATACCACGAACAAGACAATATAATACATGATTGCTTACAGTGTATAGAACAAGAAACACAAGGGCTACCTAATGTACAGGACACCCCTCTTGACAATCCAGACCTACATATGTATATAGATGGTAGTAGGTATGCAGATGAAACTGGTAACTTTCACACAGGTTATGCCATTGTATCAGATCATGATGTTATTGAAGCTGAGCCAATGCAGGCCAAGCTGTCACATGACTCTGTCGGCCGAAATATGGAAAAATTATAGCTCTCAAAATATGGCGATGCAAAAACTAGATTATGAAAAAAAAAGCGTCTTAGTGTGTGACAGCTGTGTGTGACCCGAAGAATAAAGTAATCTCATCACTTATACCGCACGAGGTAAATAAAACCAATTCTTCACCTGCTAAAACCCAAAGATCGCAGTAAGGCTCTGCTCACATTTATCCTGCGCTCTGCGCTGAGCACTTACACCAGAGTTTCCGTGTAAATCTCTGAAATACGTGATTCAGATGGAACCCATTACGGAAGATTCCCTGTAATGAGGCAGATATAGGCCACTGTGGATCCCATCTGGCCTGTGATCCCACGGTGTCATTTTTTTTAGGTGTGCATAAAAGTGCGGTTGGCGACAGTTTTGTGCACTTCTGAAAAAAAGGACAAAGCTAAACAGAGGCCAGACGGAGTCCAGAGTAACTCTGCTGCCTCATTACAGTGAATGGATCCCGCAGGGGTTTCATCTGAATTACATCACTTGGAAATTTAGATGGAAACACCAATGTAAGTGCTCAGCCTAGAGCGCCAGATAAATGTTACTTAAAATGTTCCCAATAAAAGCTTCAACTCGGTCCTCAAAAAAAGCTAGTCCCCACTCAGGTCCGTCATCTGTTAAAAATATAAGGGACTTCCAAGTTACTGGTAGCAGATAGGCTCTGGAAAAGCGAAATGGCCCTTGCCCCCCAAAAGAAATTCAGAAAATTTTGTGCTCCCAAATCCAAATGCCTAATCTACAATAATTTGTTCTCCAATTATCAAATAGCGCTCCGTCCCTACCAGATCTCGCCCTATGGCTAAGCGTTACGATACAGCCTCATATGGGGTATTGCCACTTTTAGAAGAAATTGTGTGACACATTTCGGCACCATTTTTACCCATTGCCCTGTGTGAAAATGTAAAATCTGAGGGTAAAACATTTTTTTGTGGTAAAAATACAATTATGTTTTCTTCACTGCCCAATGGTATAAATTTAAAAATTAAAAAATACTCACTACTTCCCTAGATGAATTCCTTGAGAGGTGTAGTTTACAAAATGGGGTCACTTGTGGGGGTTTCTGCTGTTTCGGCATGTCAGCGACTCTTCAAATGTGACATGGTGTCTGCAACCTATCCCAGCCAACATAGCGCTCCTTTCTCTTCCGAACCCTGCCTTACACCAAAACAGTGGTTTCCCCACACATATGGGGTATCGGCGTAATCAGGAGAAATTGTACAACAAATTTCATGGTGCAATTTCTCCTGTTATCCTTATGATAATGCAAAATTAGGGGATGAAAAACATTTTTTGTGGGAAAAATGTGAAAATTTTATTTTTACGGCTCAATACTATAAACTTCTGTGAAGCACCTGGGGGTGCAAGGTGCTCACCACACATCTAGATAAGTTCCCTAAGGGGTCTAGTTTCCAAAATGGTGTAATTTGTGGGGGTTTCCACTGTTTAGGCACATCAGGGGTTCCCTAAATGCAACATGGCATCCGCTAATTATTCAAGCAAATTTTACACTCAAAAAGTCAAATGGCGCTCCTTCCCTTCCAAACCCTGCCATGCGCCCAAACAGTGGTTTTCCTCCACATATGGGGTATCGGCGTGTTCAGGAGAAATTGCACAACAAATTTCATGGTGCAATTTATCCTATTACCCTTATGATAATGCAAAATTAAGGGATGAAAAACGTTTTTGTGGGAAAAATGTGAAAATTTTATTTTTACAGCTCAATATTATAAACTTCTGTGAAGCACCTTGGGGTTCAAGGTGCTCACCACACATCTAGATAAGTTCACTAAGTGGTCTAGTTTCCAAAATGGTGTCACTTGTGGGGGGTTGCCACTGTTTAGGTACATCAGGAGCTCTCCAAACGCAACATGGCGTCTGCTAATTATTCAAACAAATTTTACATTCAAAAAGTCTAATGGCGCTCCTTCCCTTCTGAACTCTGCAGTGCGCCCAAACAGTGGTTTCCCCTCACATATTGAGTATCAGCGCGCTAATGAGAAATTGCACTACAAATTGTGTATTCCATTTTTTCCTGTTACCCTTGTGAAAATAAAAAAATTTGGTCTAAAGTAACATTTTTGTGAAAAAAGTTAAATGTTCATTGTTTTCTTCCACATTCCAAAAATTCCCGTGAAACACCTGAATGGTTAATAAACTTCTTGAATGTGGTTTTGAGCACCTTGAGGGGTGCAGTTTTTAGAATGGTGTCACTTTTGTGTATTTTCTGTCATAAAGGCCCCTCAAAGTCACTTCAAATAAGATGTGGTCCCTAAAAAAATGTTTTTGTAAATTTTGTTGGAAAAATGAGATATCGCTGGTCAACTTTTAACCCTTATAGCTTCCTTACAAAAAAAAATTTTGGTTCCAAAATTATGCTGATGTAAAGTATCCATGTGGGAAATGTTATTTATTAACTATTTTGTGTGACATATCTCTCTGATTTAAGGGCATGAAAAGTCAAAGTTTGAAAATTGCAAAATTTTCAAAATTTTCGCCAAATTTCCGATTTTTTCACAAATAAACGCATGTGATATCAAAGAAATTTTACCACTCTCATGAAGTACAATATGTCACGAAAAAACAATCTCAGAATCAGGGGAATCCGTTGAAGCGTTCCAGAGTAATTACTTCATAAAGTGACAGTGGTCAGAATTGAAAAAATTGGCCTGGTCACGAAGGGAAAAGCAGGCTCTGGCGCGAAGTGGTTAAGGGTTCTTTCACACGTCAGTAGCTACGATACATGTGGTGACAGTTTCCACATGTACTGGAGACACTGACACATGTATACCCATGCAAATGAATGGGTCTGCGCACGTCAGTGTGTTTTCAAGGACCGTGTGTCGGTGGGCAAAACATGCTGACATGTCACACTGACATTCCACACTGAAGACACATTGATAACATCCGTGTGTCATCTGTGTGACACGCACCAGCACCCGGGAATCAGCAGTACAGTTCGCGCTGTTCCAAAGTTCCAGGTGCTTAATACTGCCCTCATCATTGTTCCCTGCTGGTGCTACGATCAGAACCAGCAGGGGACAATGATGAAAGTAGTAATAGTCTGCTCCTGCAGTGTCCAAATGTAAAAATAAGAATAAAATAAAAAAACCTTATACTCACCTGTCCTAAGTGTCCCCTGCTGTAATCCATGCGACCGATCACGCCGAGAAGCCGGGTAGAATGACTCCTGCAGCGAGCGGGCCCTGGAGCTGCGCTGAGCTCAGTGAGTGACTGGACACCTCTCACTGAGCGCAGCTCCAGGGCTGGTTCGCTGCAATTTACCATAAACCCACAGAACGTCTGGCATATCTTAGATGGAACAGCTTTCATTGAAGACACAACAGGACTCAATTTAACACCTGGATTTATGACTCACTACACTGATTCAATTCACACCTCCACCAGATGGTCTCCAGATAATTAAACACACAGCCTCTCCATTTGCAACTAAAAACCCTTATTTGATCTCCTTTACTTTTCATTGGGAGGCATCACCCCTTACACCTCGTAAACAAATGCCTTGCTGTAACATCTCTTAAATGTTGTGCCTTTTATCTTATCAATTCATTTATAATATTGCCTGATGAAGGAGCGTCTGTGCTCTGAAATTTTGCATATATATTTTTTTTTGTTAGCCAATAAAGGTATCACTCAAAGAATACTTTTGTCATTTTTGGGCATAAAAGTATTTACATCAATTTTTCTGGCTAGCACGGTACCACAATATAACTTTGCATTGTACGTCAAGAAAATGTAAAAAGCGTATATCAGAACACATCTACAATGTAAATAAGGGTACATATTAAGGATCAGCAAAGCACTTTGTCGAAATACATAAAAATAATCTAATTTTGTCTGCTATGGAATTGAAAGAGTTAAATGTCCAAAGCGGGGATGCAATTGACGGAAAAAAACTTTTGCTAAGAGAAATGTACTGGATTTTACTGATGAATATAAAGCAACCCAATGGAATTTACTTTCATAATGACACTATATTTATATTGAAATTTCTTTATTTTTTTTTCTGTCAAAGGCGTAATTTAAAAATCAATGATTTAATCAATTTCCAGGTTCAAAAATGTGCATGCTAATTATATGCAGGCTCGGACTGGCCTGCCGGGGAGTCCCCCAAGGGGGGCCCACACTGCAAGAGTAGGAAGGCTCCTCCCCCTCCAAACCTAGCACAGCTATGCTCTGCTGGGCTAATCCATATCCATAGAGGTGCATTCCCTTGTTCCCATGCTGTGCTCACGCTAGGTATCAGAGACTGACATCAGTGCAGGAGAGGTGCCACTAACAGTAACACCTCTCCTACACAGGTGTCAGACTGACTTCAACACCTAGTGTACAGTATCCATTTTAGAATGCAGTTTGACTCTAAATACCCTGTCTGACAAGTGATTCTGACAACTGATCCTGACAAGCAGGGTCGGACTGGGGTGCCTAGGGCCCACCAGGGGAACTGACTCTAGGGGCCCACACTGCAGCCCACCATAAACGGTTTTATTACTTGTTATGTTTTTATATAATGTACTATAGTTACATGATTGGCCACGCTGTGAAGCACTGAGCGGCAGGACTTTGTTCGAACAGTCATTCCGTACTGCCAGAGTCCCTTTAATGGTAACTTGTCACCTTTAAAAACGCTATTTATCTGCAGATATAGGGGTAATCTGCAGGTAAATAGGGTTTAAAGCCTGGTTAGACGGCTTAATGGAAAAGCGTTGGCTACACGGAGAAAATTACGTTTTATTCTCCCTGCCGCCACTCGCTTCCTGTTATAAGGTGGGTGCAAGGAGGGAGACATTACAGTCACCGCTAACTACAAAGTGAGGGTGCTGCAATAACGTTGATTTTGACACTTCCATGGAGCCCAACCTCAGGCTGAGCTTCATTGAACGACTAACATGGAAGCAGCACCTGCCAACTAGTGCTGAGCGAGCGTGGTCGGATAAGGTGTTATCCCAGCATCTTGTAGAGCGCTGCTAATATGCTCGAGTCCCTGCGGTAACATGTTTTGCGGCGGTAGGCAGATGCAACACATGCAGGAATTGCCTGTTTGTTAGGTAATCACTGCATGTGTTGCTTCTGTCCATCGCCGCAAAACATGTTACCGCAGGGACTCGAGCATATTAGCAGAGCACTGCAAGATACCTGGATAACACCTGAGCATGCTGAGATAACACCTTATCCGACCACGCTCACTCAGCACTACTGGCAATCCACCAGCAACCTGCAACTGCGTCACAGGGTGCTGAAGGGAGCAGGTGACTGCATGCAGCGGCGATCGTGCTATCTAAATGCGGCTGTCAGTGATTGACAAGGGCACTTAAATACTCAGAACAGCAGCAATCAAGGCGAGCTCTGATCACTGCTGTTACAGGCAGACGCCGGCTATGTAACACAGCCGACATCTGCCTGGTATGGAGCAGGCTCAGCTCCTGAACCCGCTCCATACAAGTACAACCCTATGGTTATGACAAGGTTAGCAAATTTCACTTGTCTGTTCCTAAATGTGGAAAGACAAATGGAATTCCCTAACACGTGTGAGTGAGTCCTAATAGATTTAGTAAAGGTGCCCCAAACATATGAATGTTATTACACACCACAATGCACAGTTACATGCACGCATCTTACAAAAATACATATTATTCCAGATACGCAGACGCGCACAAACACGCAGACGCGCACAAACAGATCAGTACATGAATACATCATCTGAACCACCATCATTTGTAATGTCAGGTCAGACCCATATATCTTTGTATCACATAAACCTACAACTCCCAGTATGTAATTAACAATAGAGATACTGGGAGTTATCATTCATCATCAGACTGCGGACCATACAGGAACCACAGTACTGATGAGACACAGGCAGGATCACAAATGAACATTTACATCCAGGTATCTTACCTGAGACGTCTTCTCTGATTAGAGTCGTTCTCTCTCTTTTCGTCTCCATCTTGTCCAGACTCCATGATGAGTTTTCTCATCCACAGCTCGTCTCTGCAGACTTCCATCTTCTCCGGTCTTCTGCAGCACATCCCCACATGATGCCCTTAAAGATACAGTATCATTATAATTATCCTGAATACAAATATCTACACTGAGCCCCTGAATAAACCTAACTCTTACAATGCACAAAACATGACATACACTCTACCCCTCTTATGTTACATGTTCTACACACTGTCCTCTCCTTTCCATACTGGGCCCCCTTTCACATTGTTCTCTAATAGGGTGTCCCCGCTATACTGCCCAGTCATCACACTCCCTCTCGTCAGCATACTGTTCCCTCCTTGCTGTGCCCTCACACTGTTCCTCCCATACTGCCGCATCTCTATACCTTCCCCCACACTACCTAGTCTCTGTGCTGTGTCACCTCACACTTTTCTCCCTCCATACTGTCTCCTCACACTATTCCCCCACTCTCCATTCTGTTCCCGCACCCATTCCCACCGCTCCCCTAGTTCACCATACTGTTTCTTCACACATCTCCCCATTCTATCTCCTAAAATTTCTTTCCCATCTCTCTCCAAATATAATAAATCTTCGGAAGAGCACACAGGCATGCACAAAGACGCACGAAAACAAGCGCACACAGACGCATAATAAGGGCTCTTTCACGCTTCAGTACATGCGGTGACAGTTTCCACACGTACCAGAGACACTGACACACGTAGACCCATTCACATGAATGCGTATGTGCACATGTCAGTGTGTTTCCACTTTCCACAGACCATGTGGTGTCCATGGGCAAAACACGCTAACATGTCTGTTTTTTACCTGCTATCCAGACCGCAAAATGTCCCGCACGCTGATGACAGTTAGCACTCGGTGCTTGGGAAGAGCGCTGAGCGCTGCCCTCATCATAGATCCCTGCAGGCGCTGTGATCAGCACCAGCAGGGTCAATGATGAGAGTAATAGTCTATTCCCGCCGTGTCCAACTGTAAAAATAAGAATAAAATAAAAAAATCCTTATACTAACCTCTACTAAGTGTCACCCGCTGTAATCCATGCGAGCTCTCACGCCGAGGAGAATGACTCCTGCAGCGAGTGGGCCCCGGAGCTGCGCTCAACAAGCGGTGCCCTGTCATTCACTAAGCGCAGCTTCTGGGCCCGCTCGCTGCAGGAGTCATTCTCCTCGGCGTGAGAGCTCGCACGGATTGCAGCGGGTGACACTTAGGAGAGGTGAGTATAAGGATTTTTTATTTTATTCTTATTTTTACAGTTGGACACGGTGGGAGTAGACTACTACTCTCATCATTGACCCCGCTGCTGCTGATTACAGCGCCTGCAGGGATCTATGATGAGGGCAGCGCTCAGCACCCGGCTCTTGGGAACAGCGCTAACTGTATACTGATTCCCAAGCGCCGGTATGTGTCACTTGGATGACACACAGGTGGACACGGATATCTCCAGTCCCGCAAATATCAGTACATGTGAAAGAGCCCTAGTATACACACGCAGATACACATACTCACAGAAATGGGGACACGTACACACGCAGGCAAGCACACACAGAAATGCACACGCAGTCATGCACAGACACACTCAGACAATCACACACCCAAAAATGCAGACACATATACACACAGGCATACACAATGTACACACACAGGCATACACAGGCATATACACACACAGGCATACACACACACAGGCATATACACACACACATATACACACACACATATACACACACACACAGGCATATACACACACACAGGCATATACACACACAGGTATATACACACACACGCAGGCATATACACACACAGGGGCATATCCACACACACACAGAGGCATATACACACACACACGCACAGGCATATACACACACACACATGCATATACACACACTGTACACACACAGGCATATACACACACACAGGCACACACACAGGCACATACTCACACAGGGGCATATACACACACACAGGCATATACACACACTGTACACACACAGGCACACACGGGCATATATACACACACTGTACACACACACACAGGCATATACACACACACAAGCATATATACACACACACACAGGCATACAGTATATACAGGCATATACACAGACATATACACAAACTGTACACACACAGGCACACACAGGCATATACACACACACAGGCATATACACACACTGTACACACACAGGTATATACACACACAGGCATATACACACACACTGTACACACACACATGCAGGCAGCATATACATAAAAATTCATATAAACACACACAAATATTACAGTACCTTGGCTTGTCTCCAGCCCATACAGTGTACAGAAGCGCTCCTAATGCTGGAGACTGCAGTGCAGGGCGCGCTGTGACGCCACTTTTAGCAGACGTGTGGCCCTGTCTGCTGAGTGTGACGCTGCAGTGCAGTGCAGCCCCTGCTCTCCTGCTCCCAGGCCCCTCCCGCTCCTGTCCTGGGCATCGCATCAGTGAAAGTGTGTGCGCGCCCTTAAAGGGCCCACGACCACTTTTTTTTAAAAAAAAAAATTATCCTGTCCCCTCTGCAAGGGGCCTGGGGCTCACTGGGAAATTTCCCGGCACCCCGCCAGGCCAGTCCGAGCCTGCCGACAAGTGATTCTGACAAGTGATTTTGCCAAGTGATCCTGACAAGTGACTTTGATAAGTGACTTTTACAACTGTAATAATAATACGAAAAAAGGGTCACTGTTCACTGATTGGACTTGAAACCAAAATTCTGTGTCCAGTAGCCAATGCACTAACCACTGAGCTGTAAACTCAGTCAAAGAAACCTAGGAGCTCTATTTTGTTATATGATTTTTAGTGCAAACCTGTCTAAAACTCATTGGGACTTATGCACAGACTGCAAGCAAGCCAAATTCAAATGATGTTTGATTTTGATGTGTGAGTCTGATGTGTGACTATCTTCAAATATCAGAATCACAATGACTTTTAGTCATTAGAAATGTTATCATTAGACCCCTTTAAGAAATTATGCAAATGTACAGTCACTTGGAAAAAGATATGTAGTAAATTAGTGCCTCCCAATTTACTTTGGCTATGTAATTTACCATGCAAATAGACAGCGTGTCTGAAACTCTTAACATGTCAGGATGACAATCAGAATGTCAGATATTCAGGCTATGTGCCCACGATGCAGAAATGCTGCTGATTTTTTCTGCATCTCCCTGGCAGGAAAAACACATGCGGATTTTACATGCGTTTTTCCTGCCAGGTAAAAGCCTTTGTCAAGCGTTTTTGCATGTATTTTTTTCCAAGCGATTTTAGCATCACTTGGAAAAGTGCTTGACAACTATTGTAATTTACTGAGATAATGCCTTTTGTGTTTTCATTGGTTGTAAGCCATAATCATCAAGATTAACAGAAATAAACACTTGAAATAGATCACTCTGTTTGTAATTACTCTATATAATATACAAGTTTCACTTTTTGTATTGATGAACTGAAATAAATTAACTTTTTGATGATATTCTAATTTTGTGAGATGCACCTGTATGTGCTGATCAGGAGCTTTTCTGTGAATGCTGTGTATGGCATGAGAGCTGCTCTATTGGTAGATGATTTTGTGGAATAAAGGTCTCATTCAGACGTCATTTTTTTTTACATCTTTGTTACATCCATGTTTTTGACAGAATTTGTACATTTTATCATCTATGGGGCAGTCCACATATCTGTGTACTGTTTTGCATATAGTAACAAAAATTGATAAAATTCTGATCCATCCCTTTGATGAAAATCAGTTTGCTTTTTTTCTCTAATGTACCAGAAAACTGCAGATGACTGAGGCCTAAGGATCTGTTCAAATGTAGCACATTTTTTGTGGAGAATTTCTATAGAAAATCAGAGCAAATTAGCAAGAATCCGCAAGAAGATCCACAACAGCAAATTTCCATTGTGTGATTTTTGTGCAGATCTTTCTAGTAAATCACAATGGAAAACAAGAGAGTGTAAAATAAAAATAAATAAAGTTGCTGGGAGTTGTAGTCTCACCGCATACTGCAGTGCTATTATGGCACAGTGATGAATTAAAGGGAACCTGTCATGTCCTGTGTATTATCTAAACTGCCCCCATTGGGTTGTTAGTGATTAATGATGAGTGAACGTGCTCGCCACTGCTCGGTACTCGCCCAAGCATCAGGGTGCTCGACAAGCTCGGCGAGTATTTCCGGGTTGCTCGGGCGGGAAATTGGGTCCCCACTCTGCATGTTTGGCGCTCTTTAGAGAGCCAGTGAACATGCAGGGATTGCTTGCCATGCACTGTAATGCCGTAGCCATGTTGGTTGTGTCATTACAGTGATTGGCTGGCCGCACAGCGTCATCGGGTCTATATAAGACCTGGCGCCGCTATGCTCGTCACAGTCTTCCCCAGAATCAGGCAGAGTAGTGAGAGCTGGTGCTGAGTCAGGGAGAGATTTGCTTGTTTAGAGTTAGTATAGGTATTCCACAACATATATCTATATATCCATCTGAACTAACAGTCCTTCTGAGGACTAAACCAGGTGCATATTTTCAGTGGTAAAGGTGATAGCAGGAGTAAGGCAGGCAGGGTATGAGGCAGACTGCAGTTAATATAGTGCAAGAGGGTCCACAGCACGTTCCTGCTGCTGCTGTTCTTACAGATATTTGAAGACATAGCCCCATATATCAGGGGCCAGGGCCAATTTTTTTAACTTAATCCTGATTATTTGCTTAAAAAGCAATCCAGAGTGCACATTTTTTCTGCTCCATTTGCTTGTTAGCACTGCAGAATACAGCCAGATCTTTTCCATATTACAGCGATAAAAATCCAGAAATTTGAACTGAACGTGGAAAATATTGGCTTACATTTACATTTTGTTGCAGTGTGTGGGTCAAGCTATTCACACTAGGTCTCTGTGTAGAATAATATTAGTAAATTAAAGGCCTGCTATTTAAAACCATGGTGCTCTGTCAGACGTATCAAATATATCAGCGTTCCAAAATCAGCCATTTGTAGTGAACGTGGAAAATATTGTCCTCCATTTAAAATGAGCAAGATGCGTGGCAGGGGACGGGAAAGTGGACATGATGGTGATGGTGCATGCAGAGGCCGAGGCTGTGGGCAAGCTGAAATTGTGCCACAACGAACATCCACATCTTGGCGCCTGACCTTCCTGTCCCAATTACTAGGGGACCGCAGCACACCACTATTGAACCCAGAGCAATGTCAAAAGGATGTTGGTTGGACAGCAGCACACAGGGGGAGGGAAGCGTAGCACCACAACAGGCAGGAAGAAGCAGTGTGGTGACCACATACACAAGGCGAGAAAGCGTTCCCCATAACACCAACACGACGGAAGTGGCCAGTACAACTGTTAGGTCTTCGAGTCTGGTTGCTTTTTAAAGACTCAGCAGATAACTCAAAAAAGGCCATTTGCACCACCTGCCAAGCCAGCATCAGCAGGGGTAACAAGACTAGCAGCCTGACCACCAGCAGCATGGTCAGTCACATGGCGGAAAAGCACCCGTATTTTTTTTTAAATTATTTCATGAAATTCATGAAATAATGTAAAAAAAATTGACGTAGGGCTTCGCCCTATTTTTGTGTTCAGCCAGGTACAGCAGGCAGGAACGGGCTGCCCCCAACCACCAGCTGCCTATTTGTACCTGGCCGGACACAACAATATAGGTACGCCCTTTTTTTTTTTATTTTATCATGAATTTCATGAAATAATTAAAAAAATAAATAAATGGGGCTTCACCCTATTTTTGTGTCCAGCCAGGTACAGCTAGGCAGCTGGGGGCTGGAATCCGCAGTGCAGGGAGGCCCAAGCTTTCTGGGCCCCCCGCTGCAAATTACAGTCCGCAGCTGACGCGCCCCCTGGGCCGTGTGCGTGGGGGGATACCCGGAACCGGACCTTTTGTGGATGCTGGGGGTTGAAGTCCTTGCGTGGCGGCGACCCGGTCCGTGCCCAGGGCGGTCAAACCAAATGGCAGTGCATATGCTGAATGTCCGACTACGCCACCCGTGGATTGCGGTCAGAGTGAACCGCCGCTGCAGGGCAGACCGCTGAGGCTGGTGTTGTGGGTGCAGCAGAGGGTAGTATAACTCCCCACGGAAGGAGTATAGCCTCAGGGCAGTGAGTGCGGATGTTGGGGGTGATGGTGCGCGGGATCAGCAGTAACGACACAGAGTCCTGTAATGCAGTCTAGGGTATTTACTCACAGTTCTTTATCCACGTTACTCCAGCTGGTCATAACGTCCCACGTCGCACTGTGCTCACCAGGTGAGGGGCTCGGCCTACTCCCAGATAACTTTGGAGCGTTTCACAGGAACCCCTTTGTGTGTCCTTTTTCTGGCCTTTCATACCCCGCCAGTGACCTCGTTTCTGTCCGGCTGCCTCGGGCCTTCCCGGTAAACGTTGGTGCCATTTCCCTGACCCTATGTGGTGCCTTCCTAGTGGGTTTAGCGAGGGGCTGCGCCACATAAAATATCACAGCCTCCGGTTTCTAGCTGAGGGTAGTTCCCCGCCTCCACTAGTTTCGGGGACCGGTCTCCCCCTTTGGCCAGACCCCCCTACGCAGGTAGATTTGGGTGTGCGGTGGCGACTCGCCAGTCCACACCCCTGGGGTCCCTTCGTTCCTTGTTCCTGGAGACTCCTCCACTCCTCTTCCTTCCTTCTCCTTCCTCCAGGCTCCGGCCGCTCTCTCAGGCCTGCCTGCGGAGCAGAGCCCCATGCAGAGGCCCTTACTCTGTCACTTCTTCTTCCTCACTCCCCTGACCTAAGATGGTGCCCACCTTTTATACCTCCTTCTCAGTGCACCCAGGAACTGCCCTCTCCCTCCTATGCACTACAGGGTCCCCCTTCCTCGGTGTTCTCTCCCCCCACTCCAGCCAGGGACAGGGACTGTCATGCTCCACTTGGAGCATATCGGTCACCCTGCCCCCTGGAAATGTGTAATGCATGCAGGTGTCAGGGTCCTGATCCACACTCCAGCCTTACCTGGAAGTGAGATATCGCACATCTGGTTGAGATGCAATATCTCTGTAGTGGCCGAACCATCGGGGCGCTACACAGCCACCCCAGAAAATGGCGCGTTCATAGAAGCGCCATCTTCTGGCACTGTACCCAACTCATCCAGGGCCCTGGTGCGGTGGCTCACTGGGTAATAAAGGGGTTAGGGCCAGCTTGGTATTATCTACTGGCCCTAAGCCCGAAATTCATGGGGTCACGCCAATATTACACATGACCACCATGAATTTCTAGTAAAAACACAACACCCAGAATAAAGTCCTTTAATTGAAATAAACACAGATTTTTTTAATGTTCTAAATTAAACCATACTTACCATCACGCCCATTCCAGCTGAAGCCAACAATCTCCTGCAATAAAAGTAAAATAATAAGCCAACCTCATCCTTACCTTTCCATGGTTCCCAGGATGGCTCCAGCTCTGCTACATTCACATGACAGGCTGGATCGCAGCCGAAAGCTGCCATCCAGCTTGCCATGCCGCAGACACTGAGAAGCGCAGGCATGCTTTCGCTCCTCAGTGTCTGGCTGTGACGGCATCCAGATGAGCCGAGTTCATGTACATTGAACTCAGCTCACCACATGCACGTCACTGACAGCGTCGGAAAATTCTCCTGCGCTTGCATGCCTACGCTTCTCAGTGTCTGCGGCATGGCAAGCTGGATGGCAGCTTTCGGCTGCGATCCAGCCTGTCATATGAATGTAGCAGAGCTGGAGCCGTCCTGGGAACCATGGAAAGGTAAGGATGAGGTTGGTTTATTATTTTACTTTTATTGCAGGAGATCGTTGGCTTCAGCTGGAATGGACGTGATGGTAAGTATGGTTTAATTTAGAACAATAAAGAATTGTGTGTTTATTTCAATTAAAGGACTTTATTCTGGGTGTTGTTTTTTTTAAACTTTGACTATGGGGTTAGTAATGGGGGTGTCTTATAGACGCCTCTCCATTACTAACCTGGGCTTGATGTCAGCTGGTATTATAAGCTGACATCAACCCCAGCTCTATTACCCCACTGCCACCGCTACAGGGCAGTGGGAAGAGCGAGGCTAAGTGCCAGAATTGGCGCATCCTATGGATGCGCCATTTCTGGGCCGGCTGACGGCTGGTGTTTCTAGCCTGGGAGGGGGCCAATATTCATGGCACCCTTCCTGGGCTATTAATATCAGCCCCCAGCTGTCTGCCTAGCCTTTGCTAGCTATTAAAATAGGGGGAACCCCACGTAATTTTTTTTTGGGGACTCCATTTTAATAGCTAGTAAAGGCTAGGTATTCAGCTGGGGACTGATATTAGTAGCCTGGGAAGCTCCGTGGGTATTACCCCCTTCCCAGGCTTCAAACATCTGCCCCAGCCGTCTGCTTAACCTCCGCTAGAGACTAAAATTACGGGGAACCCCACGCCAATTTTTTTTTAATAAATCCTTTATTTTAACACTAAATGACAAGTACAGTAATCAACACTATCACTGTACTTATTATATATGTGACTGACATGTTTCTATCTATCTAATCTATGTGTGATGCTCTATTCTTTCCGTTCTAAATTGTCGGGTACCGATGCTGAATTGCCGGCCGGCTTTTTTAAAGAGACGGTGCATGAAAACACTATTATTTTTTTAATAAATCCTTTAACACTAAATGACAAGTACAGTAACCAACACTGTCACTGTACTTATTATATATGTGACTGACTTGTTTCTATCTATCTAATCTATGTGTGATGCTCTATTCTTTCTGTTCTAAATTGTCAGGTACCGATGCTGAATTGCAGGCCAGCTTTTTTAAAGAGAGTGCCTTCTGAGCAGTTTGTCAGCTTCTGGACACCTTTGAAGGTGTTTTCTATGTGTTTTTAGTTGCCTGCCATTGGTTTTAACAGTGTTCGGCGGTGTTCGACAGTGTTCTGAGGTGTTCGACGAACAGTTCCACGAACATCCCGGTGTTCGACGAACCGAACCCGAACACTACGGGGGTGGCTCAACACTACTCAACACCACTGAATGATAGGAGCGTAGCATAAACTCAAATACAGTGTCTTTTTTTTGGGAGGTCTAACTCTATGCGCATGCACCTCTGTCTTCACACCCAGACATGGGTATAAGATTCCTGATTTTGTCTATTTGCTCTTGTCCTTCTCCTTATCCTCCACCACCATATCATCATAATATCTACCATAATATCTACCATATGATCAGGTCTATGTCTCTTGCAAGGAGCATTGGAGTTCCTCTAATTTTTTGACAGCAGTTGCATTCACTCCATAGGCAAACAGTATGGGAGACCCACTCCTTTCTAATGGGAACATGTTGTTACTGTGGCCCAGCTCTATGTGTCTTTAAATTGTTATTGGGGTATTTCCTAAATTTTGGCAGCCGTTGGACTCACTGCATACCCTATAACTGGATAGCAGACCCGCTCCTTTCTAATGGGAACATGTCGTTACTGTGGCCCAGCTCTATGTGTCTTTAAATTGGTATTGGGTTTTTCCCATGTTTTGGCAGCCCTTGCAGTCACTGCATTGCATTACTACTATAGGAGACCCGCTCCTTTTATAACGGGAACATTTTTTTACTGAGGCCCTCCTCTATGTCTCTTCAAAGGGGTATTGGGGTGCATCCAAATTTTTGGCAGCCCTTGCAGTGACTGCATACGCAGTAACAGTATAGGAGACCCACTTTTTAATAATGGGAACAACAAAGCATAGCCGACTGCTGGCCCTTTAAGAATAGTAAGGGCCGCCCAATGGCCCTATAAAAATAGTGTTTGTGACTTTCAGAGTCTCTCATTCATAAATGAAACAGGATGTGTCTGATCATGTCTCACACACCACATGGCCAGATAACGTAGTAAAATGTTAAAATGACATTTCCTGGTGAATGCATTTTTCACCATTGAAAACAATGCAAAAAACGCATCAAAAATGCTACGTGTGAATACAGCCCAAGGTGTGGAGGAGCATTTTTGGTTTTAGTTATTTATTTTACCTTATATACAAGTCATTACCCTGGAAAGGATGTTCCTTAACATTTTTCCCAGGAAAATCCATTTTGGTTTACTTTTTGTATGTCTTATTGTGAGTCCGTAAAAGTGGTGTAATACCTCTGACAAAGTTGTTGACAGCAGTGACCTGGGAGTCAGAGATGCTTCCAGGGGTCTTCCCCATGCTGTTCCCATGTCATTTGAGCACTGTTCCCATCGATTTGGGCAATTTTTAGGCCCTCTGCAGGCTGCCGGAAAAATGCTCGAGTTTCCCATAAACTTACATTGGGCTCGTTACTCGCACCGAGCATTCGAGCATTCCAATTTGTTCGACCCGAGCAACGATTACCCGAGCATTTTAGTGCTCGCTCATCACGATCACGCTTTTTTCATTAAAATCGGCACTAATATCATGTGTAAAAATCACTTTATATGTTTATATCATACCTGCTCGTTTAGTCATAGGGGTGTGCTTGAATTCTGCTCCTGGCTTGCGCTGACATCACTATGCGGTTCTTGTGCAGTATGACATAGCCAGCCGCGCTTGTATCTTTGGGAGCCGCGCATAAGCTGTGACGAGCGTACTCTCCGCGCATGCGCAGTGAAGCGTGTAGTTCCCAGCTTCACTGTGTGCGGCCGGAGGCACTTGTCACAGCGCATGAGTGGCTCCAGAGATACAAGCGTGGGTCACAGAGATACAAGTGTGGCTGGTCATCATGACATACTGCGCACCTACCGCATAAGGATGTCAGCGCAAGCCGAGAGCAGAATTCAGAGATGAGAGCTTGGACAGTCTGAACAAATTTTTAATGGAACTCAAACAAAGAAATTATTTTATTTTATACAAGTGGATCTATCTGTTGCTTTTTTTTCCCTCTAAACGCATGTGCACCACTTGGTGAGAAGTCCAAGCAGCATCCATAACAGGAGAATAGGTTGAGCTGTTCCCATGTGCATGGTGAGTTATTATTATTTATTATCATAGTGCCATTTATTCCATGGTGCTTTACATGTGAAAAGGGGGTATACATCGCAAACAACAAGTACAATAATCTTGAACAATACAAGGCACCGACTGGTACAGGAGGAGATAAGACCCTTCCGGCGAGGGCTCACACTCTACAAGGGATCCACTAGGTGAGGGTAGAGCTGGTTGTGCAGCGGTACGGTGGAGTGGTGGTTACTGAAGGTTGTATGCTTGTCGAAAGAGGTAGGTCTTCAGATTCCTTTTGAAGGTTTCCATGGTAGGCGAGAGTCTGATATGTTGGGAGAGAGAGTTCTAGAGTAGGGGGGATGTATGGGAGAAATCTTGTATGCGATTATGGGAAGAGGAGATAAGAGGGGAATAGAGAAGGAGATCTTGTGAGGATCGGAGGTTGTGCACAGTTAAGTACCAGGAGACTGGGTCACCGATTTATGTAGGAGACAGGTTTTGGATGGCTTTATATGCCAAAGTTAGGGTTTTGAATTGGAGTCTCTGGGTAATGAGGAGCCAGTGAAGGGATTGACAGAGGGGAGAGACTGGGTAATAGCGGGGGGACAGATGAATTAGTCGGGCAGCAGAGTTTAGGATAGATTGGAGGGGTAAAAGAGTGTTAGAGGGTAGGCCACAGAGCAGGAGGTTGCAGTAGTTGGGGTGGGAGATGATGAGGGCATGCAGGTTTTTGAAGATTTTTAAGTAAGGAATGTATGGATTCGGAAATATTTTTGAGTTGGAGCAATCAGGAAGTGTAAAAGGCTTGAATTGGATATGTGGTTTGAAGGAGAGATCAGAGTTCAGGGTTACCCCGAGGCAGCGGGCTTGTGGGACTGGGGAGAGCAAGCACGCATTTACTTTACTTTAAGTTTGTAATGTTGAATGAGATGGGGGAAAGATGTTGAATTCTGTTTTGTCCATGTTAAGTTTTAAAAATCTAACAGAGATGAAGGATGAAATAGCAGACAGACATTGTGGGATTTTGGTTAGTAGGGAGGTGATATCGGGTCCAGAGTGGTAGATCTGTGTGTCATCAGCATAGAGGTGATACTGAAAGCCATGAGACTCTATGAGCTGTTCCAGGCCAAAAGGTGTAAATGGAGAAGAACAGGGGCCCTAGAACTGAACCTTGCCGGACACCGATAGAGGAGGTGGTGTGTGAATGGGAGACACTGAATGTATGGTCAGTTAGGTATGAAGAGATTCAAGATAGTGCCAAGTCTGTGATGGCAACAGATGAGAGAATCTGTACTAATAGTGAATGGTCCACTGTGTCAAAAGCAGAGGACAGGTCCAGGAGGAGGAGGAGTAGTGTCACTTGGATTTGGCAGTATTTAGGTCAGTGGTGACTTTGGGCAGTTTCAGTGGAATGGTGCGGTCGGAAGCCAGATTGTAAGCGGTCAAAGAGGGAGCAGGAGGAGAGGTGGGAGGATAGTTCAAGATGGACGTGTTATTTCAGTAGTTTTGAGGCATAGGGGAGAAGTGATATGGGATGATAACTAGACAGTGAGGATGGGTCAAGGGAGGACTTTTGAGGATGGGTGTGATTGAGGCATGTTTAAAGCATGAGGGGAAGACACCAGTTTTTAGTAATAGGTTGAAGAGATGGGTTAGGGTTGGGGTAAAGACTGTAGTGAGGTTTGGGATGAGGTGGGACGCTATCAAGTCGAGTGCACAGGTGGTGAGATGTGATCTTGAGAGTAGAGCAGAAAGTTAATCTTCTGTAATGGCGGAGAGGCTGGTTTTGGAGGAGGGCTGAGTAGATATGAGGAGGGGATGTGGGGGTTGTAGGCCAAAGCTTTCTCTGATGTTATCAATCTTCTGCTTCAAGAATAAGACAAAGTCTTCAGCTGAGATGAGTGGAGAGGGAGGAGGTGATGGGGGATGGAGGAGAGAATTTAAAGTATTAAATAGCTATTTAGGGAGGATATGAGAGATGAGAAGTAGGTTTGCTTTGCTGCAGTGAGTGTGGACTTGAAAGTAGTGAGGGACTGTTTGAATGCGATGAAGTGCTCTTTGGAGTGGGATATTTTCTATTTCTGCTCAGCAACTCAGGAAGCCTGCCTCAGTTCTTTAGTCAGGCTGGTGTGCCAGGGTTGCCTTTTGATTTTGTGAGCTTTGGTATGTGTGAGAGGGGCGACCGATTCGAGAGCTGCAAATATTGTGGTGTTATATAAAGCGGCATCAGCATCTGCATTGTGTAAGGAACTTATGTCAGTAAGAGGGTGAAGGGGCTCAGAAAGTGCTTGTAGATAAAGGTGTTTCAGATTTCTGCGAGAGTTTGCAGGTTTGTGGAGTGGGGATTGTGAACCTGGAGAGGCGAGGGAAGAGAATGTAAGTAGTTTGTGGTCAGAAAGATGAAAAGGTGAGTTAGAGAGGTTAGATTGGACCTCATCTTCACCTGCCTCTGTTCCCTGAGTGTGGCCATCTTTGTGAGTGGCTGCGGAGGACCATTGAGTGAGGCCAAAAGAGGAAGTGAGATATAGAATCTTAGAGACAGCTGAGAGGGAATATAAGTGATAATGGGGAAGCAGGGGCTGGCTGAATGGGTATAAGGAATAGTGGATGTTAAGGAATAGTTCTGAGGAGAAGGTGAGATGGATGGGGAGGATGGAGGGAGAGATGACCAGTTCCTTACTATGAATTTTTTATACTTAAGTAATGAATCATTGAATTTAACTGTCTGACTATTATTTTGTACATGATTTTAATATCCTAATAGTAGAAAAATCGGCCTGAAAAACTCACATAGTCTGGAGTCCTTACTAGGCTAGAAAAAAACTATTATTGCTTCCCTAATTGAAGCCCAATTTAAGTCTATAGGAATCTCGAGCATTTTTCTGGCTCGCCCCCACTCTCCCCCCGGCGGTCTGCAGAGGGCCTAAAAGTTGCCCAAATCGATGGGAACAGTGCTCAAATGACATGGGAACAGCATGAGGAAGACAGCTGGAAGCATTTCTGACTCCCAGGTCACTGCTGTCAACAATATTGTCAGAGTATTATGCCACTTTTACGGACTCACAATAAAACATACAAAAACGAAACCAAAATGGATTTTCCTGAAAAAAATGTTAAGGAATATCATTTCCAGGGTAATGACTTGTAGATAAATAAATATACAAAAACAAAACTGCTCCTCCACACCTTGGGCTATGTTCACAAGTAGAATTTTTGATGCTTTCTTGCATTGTTTTCAACGATGAAAAATACATTCACCAGGAAATGTCATTTTAACATTTTACTACCTTCTCTTGCCATGTGATGTGTGAGACATGAGCCGTCACATTCTGTTTCATTTATGAAGCAGGGACTCTGAAAGTCTCAAACACATTTTATAGGGCCATCAGGTGGCACTTACTATTCTTAAAGGGCCCGCAGTCGGCTATGCTTTGTTGTTCCCATTATTAAAGAGTGAGTCTCCTATACTGTTATTGTGCATGAAGTAACTGCAAGGGCTGCCAAAAATTTGGACGCACCCCAATACCCCTTTGAAGAGACATAGAGGAGGGCCTCAGTAAAAAAAATGTTCCCATTATAAAAGGAGTGGGTCTCCTATAGTGGTAATGCCCATGCAGTGACTGCAAGGGCTGCCAAAATTTGGGAAAAACCCCAATAACAATTTAAAGACACATAGAGATGGGCCTCAATAGCGACATGTTTCCATTAGAAAGGAGCGGGTCTGCTATACAGAGTGAGTCCAAAGGCTGCCAAAACTTTTGAAATACCCCAATAGCTATTTAAAAACATATAGAGATGGGCCACAGTAACGACATGTTCCCATTAGAAAGGAGTGGGTCTCCCATACTGTTATTACTTATGCAGTGACTGCAACAGCTGCCAAAAATTTGGATGAACTCCAATGCCCCTTGCAAGAGACGTAGAGGTCGGAGGGCCTCCTGAAAACAATGTTCCCATTATTAGGAAGTGGGTCTCCCATACTGTTTGCCTATGCAGTGAATGCAACAGCTGCCAAAAATTTGGAGGAACTCCAATGCCCCTTGCAAGAGACGTAGATATGGTGATATGGTAGATATTGTGGTGATATGGTGGTGGAGGATGAGAAGAAGGAGGAGGACAAGAGCAAATAGATAAAATCAGGAAGCGTATACTCATGTCTGGGTGTGAAGACAGAGGTGAATGGGAATAGAGTTAGACCTCCCAAAAAAAGACACTGTATTTGAGTATGTTACTCTGCTATCATTCGGTGGTTTTGAGAAGTCTGGCCCAATCTAGCCCTTGTTCAGCATTTTCAGTTGACAGGCGTATGCCCCTATCGGTTATAATTACACTAGCAGCACTAAAAACCCGCTCTGTGAAAACGCTAGCGGCAGGGCAGGCCAGGACCTCCAAGGTGTAGAGAGCCAGTTCATGCTATGCGTCCAGCTTGGATACCCAATAATTATAAGGCACAGAAGAATCATAGACGACGTTGGTATGGTCAGCATCTTCCGAAGCTTTTCCCTCCTTGTGAGAGTACCCTGCGCCTCAGGGCCTGTGCGATGGGAGGGTCTGAGAAAACTGTTCCAGAACTTTGACAGTGTTCCCCTGCCTCTGCTGGATTGGATTTGTCTCTCTAGCCTGTACTCCTTGGTTGTCCAACGAACTGTGATCTCTGCCGCCAGCATTTTCAGATGAGAATTTTTTTAATAATTCCGCTACGAGGGCATTCTAGTACTGCCCCATTTTATTAGGCCTGTCCGGCATGGTAATAAGAGACAGAAAGTTCTCCTTGTAGCATGGGTCTAATATTGTCACCAACCAATAATGACTGTCACAAAAAATTTGGACAACGCGAGGGTCACGTGAAAAGCAGTGTAACATAAACTCAGCCATGTGTGCCAGACTGCTAACAGGCAAGACTTCAGTGTCCTCACCAAGAGGATGATTAACCATGCTCTCCTCCTCTTCCTTCTCCTTCTCCCTGTCCTCAGGCCATCCACGCTGAATAGACAGTATGAGAGTTGTGCAGGTAGTACCGTCTAAAGCGCATGAAACTAGCTCCTGTTCTTCCTCCTGCTCTTCCTCATTGTCACCCAATCCAGGTTGGGATGAGATGAGACTGGGCTGTGTGGAATCACCCTGTATGGTTCTTTGCTCCATCTCATCGTGCTCCGCCTGCAATGCATCTTCTTTAATTTTGAGCAGAGTGTTTCAGAAGACAGAGAAGCAAAATGGTGACGCTAATTATGGCATCATCGCCCCTCACCATCTTGATGGAGTCCTCAAAGTTTTGGAGGATGCTACAGATGTCTGACATCCATGTCCACTCCTGAGGTCCTATTTGTGGAGTCTGACCTGAATACCGACGGCTTTATTGATGCTGGTAGTCAGCAACTGCCCTCTTCTGCTCAGAAATCCTTCCAACATCTGCAATGTAGAATTCCAACGCGTAGGGACATCGCACACCAGTCGGTGAGCTGGAAGCTGCAAACACTGCTGAAGCACGGCAAGGGTGACGGAAGCTGTAGCTGACTTTCCAAAATGGGCACACATGCGGCGTACTTTGAAAAGAAGATGCGACACATCCGGTAGGTTTTGAGAAACCGGTGAACCACGAGGTTAAGTACATGGGCCATGCATGGTACGTGTGTGAGCTCGCCTCGCCTCAGAGCCACCACCAGGTTCTGGCCATTGTCACACACGACCTTGCCCGGCTGTAGGGTCAGCGATGCCAGCCACAGATCTGCTCGCTTTTTCAGAGCTGTCAATAACTCTTCAGCGTTGTGCGGTTTGTCACCTAAGCATATGAGCTTCAGCACAGCCTGCTGCCACTTGGCAGAGGCAGTGCTGCACTGCTTCCAGCTTCTGACTGATGTGCTCATTTCGGAGATAGAGGCTGAAGAGGAATAGGTGTAGGAGGAGATGCAAGAGCTGTAGAATGTGGGGGAAAGCCTGATTGACCAAGGGCCCACAATCCTTCAGGAGGACGTGTCCCGTCCCAAGGTCCGACTGGGTCCCAGCTTCCACTATATTTATCCAGTGTGCCATCAGCGAGATGTACCTTCCCTGCCCACAAGCACTTGTCCACGTGTCCGAAGTTAGGTGGACTTTCCCAGTAACTGCGTTGTTGAGGGCATGGCTAATGTTGTGGGACACGTGCTCGTGTAATGCGGGGAAGGCACACCAGGAGAAATAGTGGTGGCTGGGGACCGAGTACCGAAGGGCGGCCGCCGCCATCAGGTTGCTTCCATCTCCACGAGCCTAAAAGGCAACATTTCGAGCGCAAGCATTCGTGAAATGTGTGAATTTAGTAGTGTGGCCTGTGGGGCGTTGGCTGCGTATTTGCGCTTGTGTTCCAAGGACTGGGGTAGGGACAACTGAATGCTGCGATGGGACAAGGACGTGGATGTGCTTGCTGATGGTACTAGTTGAGAGTGTGCAACAACACGTGCAGGGCGGGAGGCATCTTCGCATGCGCCATGGACAGGGGATTGGTGTGGACACATAACAGCGGAAGAAGCAGTGATGTCTGGACCCTGGGGTTCAGCCCACTTAGTCGGGTGCTTAGCTGCCATGTGCCTGATCATGCTGGTGGTGGTCAGGCTGCTAGTTTTTGTACCCCTGCTGATGCTGGCCGGGAAGATGGTGCAAATGGCCTTTTTGGGGTTATCGGCAGTCTTTAAAAAACAACCAGACTCGGGAAGACCTAACAGTTGTACTGGCAACTTCCGTCATGTTGGCATTACGGGGAAGGCTTTCCTGACTTGTTTCTGCGGCCACCACACTGCTTTTTCCTGCCTGTTGTGGTGCTATGCCTCCCTCACCCCATGTGCCACTGTCCTTGCTCTGCATGCCCCCCTACCAGGTTGAGTCAGTTACTATATCATCCACCACCTCGTCTTCCACTTCCGCACCCTGGTCCTCCTCCTGACTTTCTGGCAATGGTGTCTCATCATCATTCAACTCTCGCGACAGTAATTACACTTTCCCACCATTGCCTTCATGTGACCGTGGCTGCTCAAATATTTGGGCATCGCTACATGCACCGTTCTCCTCTTGACTCGCCTGAAGCTGGCCGTTTGAGAGGCACAAACCTACAAATGTAAAAGTGAACAGCTCTTCTTGTTACAACTCTCATGTTAGGTTTTTTTTAGTTTGCTGGTCACATGACCATTTTGGCCTATTTAATCCGGCTACGCCCTCCTGGCTTTGCTGGACTTCATTTGTATTTACTACTGTTGAGCTAGCTTGTTGCTCTTTTGCCGTTCTCTGTTAGTTTTGCTAGGTCTCCTGACCTCTATGCTTTTTGTTGTGTGTTTGTCTTTGACTGCTACTATTTCTGCTAGGAGGTGTCCAACGTATCCCAGTCCCTAGATCTTGTAGGGATCCCTCCCCCACATCTATAGGTCTGCGTTCAGACTAGCCGAGGACTTTAGCGGGTCTGATCGCAGGATCAGGTTCCCCATTACATCGTAGGGATCTAGTTTAGTTCTATTGTAGGGACAGATCTCCTTCCTTTCCTTAGTTTCTGTAGCAGATCATAACAGTAAGTCCAGCCATACAAAAAAAAAAAAAAGGGAAAGGATTTTCTCTGGGGAAAGACCTCCAGTTTTCCATCATGATCTCGGTGCAAGATTTGGCTCAACGCTTGCAGGGACTCTCTCTGGAGGTGACCAAGCTCCAACAACACGTGAGTAGCTGTTCTGGAGCGCATTTTGTGGAACCAAAGGTACGTCTGCCTGATTTATTTTTTGGCGAACAACAAGATTTTTTTTCTTTTAAAAATGCTTGCCTATTATATTTTCGTTTGAGACCCGGATCCTCTGGTGATGAGTCACAGCGCATAGGGTTCATAATGTCACTTTTGCGCAAAGATCCTCAGGGATGGGCCTTCTCTCTCCATCCTAGTGATCCGTGCTTTAGTTCAGTGGATAGTTTTTTTTCTGCTTTGGGTTTGTTGTACGATGATCCTGATCGTGTCTCATCTGCTGAGTCTGAATTAAGACGTTTGAGGCAGGGATCAGGTAATGTGGAAAAATATTGTTCTCACTTCCGTCGGTGGTCTGCCCAGGTGGGGTGGAACGATTCAGCTTTGAAAAGCTTGTTTTTGGCAGGGCTAGGTGAAAGGGTTAAAGATTTGCTGATTGCTTATCCCACACCTGGAAACTTGCAGGAGGCAATGCAATTAGCTATACGGATGGACAGGAGACTGCGTGCAAGGGTTAATGAGAGCAAATCCTCTGCTATGTCGGCTTCGAGTTCTGAGAGGTTCTGTGCGGACAATGGAGAGCCGATGGAAATTGGGGCGATGGCACCCCGCTCTCAGGAAAAAGATCGCCGACTTTCTGAAGGCTTGTGTTTCTATTGCGGAAATTCTGGTCATCTTATTAAGAGTTGTGTGCTTCGTATGAAGAAAGAAAAAAAAATGGTCAGTCATGCACGTATTGCCTGTTTAAATTCTAAGGGGGTATTCCTATCTGCCACTACTGCTGCTCAGGATGAATTAATTTAATTTCGGGTATTTGTGGATTGTGGATCTACTCTGAATGTGATTGATGGGGGATTCTTGGAAAAACTTAGATTAGAACCTAAAATTTTGTCATCCCCTATTGCTGTGGTTTCTGTCGATGGCTCTCCCTTGAAGAGTGTTACTCACAAGGTCTGTGAATTTCCCCTCACTATTAATGGTATTCATCAAGAGAATTTGGATTTGGTGGTATTAGATAATTTGCCTTCTCCAGTAATATTGGGGTTACCCTGGTTAAAATTGCACAATCCTGTACTGGATTGGTCTACCAATGAAATTAAGTCCTGGAGCCCTAAGTGTTATGACAAGTGTTGTAATGGACGCATTGCTGCTGTGGATAAAGGGGAATTGCCTGTACCTATTCAGGATTTTTGGAGAGTTTTTTCTGAGGAGGAGTCGCAGGTTTTGCCTCCCCATAGAGACTATGATTGTACCATTGAATTTGTCCCTGGAGCGACTCTTCCTAAGAGTCGTTTATTTAATCTTACTATTCCTGAGAGAAAGGCTTTGGAGGAATACATACAGACAAGCTTGGCCGCTGGTCACATTAGGCCTTCCAAGTCTCCTGTGGCTGTTGGTTTTTTCTTTGTAAAAAAAAAAGATGGCGGTTTACGTCCTTGTCTGGACTTTCGTGAGATTAATAAAATTACTGTACGCAATCCTTACCCACTGCCATTGATTCCTGATTTATTTAACCAGTTAGTGGGGGCCAAGTGGTTCTCTAAAATTGATCTCCGGGGGGCATACAATTTGTTGCGCATGAAGGAGGGTGATGAATGGAAGACTGCTTTTAACACTCCTGTGGGTCATTTTGAGAATCTGGTTATGCCTTTTGGTCTCACCAATGCTCCAGCATTTTTTCAGAATCTTATTAATGACATCCTTAGACCTTTAATCGGCAAAGATGTGGTTGTGTATTTGGATGACATTTTGATTTATTCGCCGGATCTGGAGTCTCATTGGCGGAGCGTACGTGAGGTATTACAGTTATTAATGGACAATTCGCTTTTTGCCAAGCTGGAGAAATGTGAGTTCGCTGTACAGAGAATTAGTTTTTTGGGCTACATTGTCTCCAGTGAAGGTTTTGAGATGGACCCGGATAAAGTTCAGGCTGTACAGGAATGGCCTAGGCCTATTGGTTTGAAATCGATACAGAGGTTTTTGGGTTTCGCCAATTATTACAGAAAATTCATAAAAAATTTTTCTATTATTGTCAAACCGCTGACCGATCTCACCAGGAAAGGTGCTAATGCGGTTCAGTGGACTTCTGAGGCCATTGAAGCTTTTGTGTTTTTAAAGGAGAGGTTCACCTCTGCTCCCATCCTTATGCAGCCTGATGTGACTAAGCCGTTTTTGGTTGAGGTTGATGCTTCTTCGGTGGGGGTTGGTGCGGTGTTGTCTCAGGAAAACAAGGATGGAGTACATCCTTGTGCCTTTTTTTCAAAAAAATTTTCCGAGACTGAACTTAATTACGATATTGGTAATCGGGAATTGCTGGCGATTAAACTCGCATTTGAACACTGGCGTCACCTCTTGGAAGGTGCTGAATTTCCCGTTCAGGTTTTCACTGATCATAAAAATCTGATCTATCTTGATGCTGCCAAGCGCCTGAATGCCCGTCAGGCTAGGTGGGCACTTTTTTTCTCGCGGTTTAATTTTTCCGTTACTTACATCCCGGGTACCAAGAATGTTAAAGCGGATGCTTTGTCTCGCAGCTTTTCTCCCATGGTAGGTGTTGAGGAGGAGGAGGAGACCATTTTACAAGAAGGTGTTGTGATTGCTGCTTTGGACTCCGTTTTGGAGGATGAGATTCTTAAAGCACAGGAGAATGCCCCATCTAACACTCCCGATGGGAGGTTGTTTGTGCCTAGGACCTTTAGGAGAGATTTGTTTGTTGAGTGTCATGAGTCTCGGTTGGCAGGTCATCCAGGAATTTCTGAGACCAAGAGACTTGTGGGTCGCAGTTTTTGGTGGCCGGGATGGCAGAAGGAAGTCATTAAGTGGGTGCGCCAATGTACTGTGTGTGCAAGATCCAAGTCTTCGCATGCTCCTGCTGCAGGGTTGCTTTGCCCTCTGGAGGTTCCTAGTGCACCTTGGACACATCTGGCTATGGACTTTATTACTGACCTTCCCCCCTCTGAAGGTTTCACGGTCATCTGGGTGGTCGTGGACCGTTTTAGCAAGATGTGTCACTTGGTTCCCTTCATCAAACTGCCTTGCGCTAAGACACTCGCTAAGACCTTTGTCAAGGAGATTGTCAGACTACATGGTGTTCCTACTGACATTGTTTCGGATAGGGGACCTCAGTTCGTGGCTCGTTTTTGGCGTGCCTTTTGTGACAGGTTGGGAGTTCATTTGTCGTTTTCATCCGGATATCATCCTGAGTCTAATGGCCAGACAGAAAGGAAGAACCAGGATGTTGAGCAGTTCTTGCGTTGTTTTGTGGCAGACAATCAAGAGGGGTGGTCTGAGTTTCTGCCACTTGCTGAATTTGCTCTTAACAACCATACATCCTCTTCTGCTGGGTGTTCGCCTTTTTTTTGTTGTTCTGGGAGACATCCGTCTTTTGGGTCATTTTCCAAATTGGTTTCGGCTGTGCCTGAGGAGGAGAGTTTTTCCGGTGATTTGGAGAGAGTTTGGACGGATGTGCGTGGTAATCTTCAGGAGGCTAACAAAAAATCTAAGAGGTACTTTGATAGGAAACGGCAAGAGGTTTTGTTTGCTGTTGGTGACATGGTTTGGTTGTCCTCTAAGAATCTGCGATTGAGGATTCCTTCTAAAAAATTGGGTCCCAAGTTCATAGGGCCCTTTAAGGTACTTCAGATAGTTAACCAATCTGCTGTTAGGCTGGAGGTTCCTACGTCCTGGAGGATTAATCCGGTGTTTCATGTTTCTCTGTTGAAAAAAGCTGATGTGTCGGATGGTGACGCCTCTGCCACTGTTCCTCCGGTGGTGGAGGACGGGGAATATGAAATTTCCCGCATCCTAAATTCTAGACGGTATAGAGGGAGTTTGCAGTATCTCGTCACTTGGAAGGGTTTCGGACCTGAGGATAACTCATGGGTGAGGGCGGATGATATTTCTGCCCCCAGACTTGTCCGAGCGTTTCACAGGAGGTTTCCTGGTAAGCCTGGGCCTAGGGGATCCGGAGGATCCTCTTAGAAGAGGGGGTACTGTTACAACTCTCATGTTAGGTTTTTTTTAGTTTGCTGGTCACATGACCATTTTGGCCTATTTAATCCGGCTCCGCCCTCCTGGCTTTGCTGGACTTCATTTGTATTTACTACTGTTGAGCTAGCTTGTTGCTCTTTTGCCATTCTCTGTTAGTTTTGCTAGGTCTCCTGACCTCTATGCTTTTTGTTGTGTTTGTCTTTGACTGCTACTATTTCTGCTAGGAGGTGTCCAACGTATCCCAGTCCCTAGATCTTGTAGGGATCCCTCCCCCACATCTATAGGTCTGCGTTCAGACTAGCCGAGGACTTTAGCGGGTCTGATCGCAGGATCAGGTTCCCCGTGACATCGTAGGGATCTAGTTTAGTTCTATTGTAGGGACAGATCTCCTTCCTTTCCTTAGTTTCTGTAGCAGATCATAACACTTCTGAGTGTTCAAGTGTGGGATCATTTGTCTCCGGGCACTCAGCATGTTGGGAGGAAGGAGGATCATCATGAGGAATATGCAGTCCAGACTCACGGCTACTGAGATTTGACCGTGCCGAAGACTTGATGGTGGTGGCAAAGTGACTGGAAGCATTATCTGCTATCCAACCAACATCCTTTTGACATTGCTCTGGGTTCAATAGTGGTGTGCTGCGGTCCCCTAGTAATTGGGATTGTAAAGTTGAGCGACAAGATGTGGGTGTTTGTTGTTGCACAATTTCAGCTAGCCCACGGCCACGTCCTCGGTCTCGGCCTCTGCATGTACCATCAGAATCACATCCACTTCCCTGTCCGTTGCCTTGCACCTTGCCCATTTTAAATTGAGGACATTGTTCACTAGAAATGGCTGAATTTGGAATGTTGTTATATGTGATACGTCTGACAGAGAACCAAGGTTTTAAATAGCGGGCCTGTAGTTTACTAATACTTGTAGCGTCAGCATCTCTGCCTCCTGTCGGGCAGAGACGCCGATCCCGTCATCGCCCTTGCCCCGGTCCGGCATCCTCCGGCACTCTTGCTGCCTCTGCCTGGGGTGCACGCACCACGTGCAGTTCCCCGGGCACTGTGCTTGGGGCGCTCTCACGTTCCCTCCCTCTTAAAGAGACCGCACGCGCCGTCCTAAAGAGTCCCCGGCCAATGGAGGTGCCTGTGCAAGATTGTTGCTTGTGCGCTAACACTCTCCTCAGTCCTCAGGTTCCAGTACCCATCAGTCTGTCTGTCAGTCGTGCCTGCCTGTCTATCAGCGGAGTCCGCCAGCCTGTCTATCAGCTGTACCCGCCTGCCTTTCTACCCGCATCACCTACCTGTCTACCAGCCGTGCTCATCTGCTGTGCCAGCCAGCCATCAGTCTCGTGGGAGTCGCCTGCTCTCACACAAGGTTGGTCCCAGAGTGGCCCCTGATTCACCTTCCCGGTCCCTCCTTGGTTCACAGAGTTGACTAAGCCGCCATGTGGCCAGGGTCGGTCCGGGTGGGCACTTAGTTATGCCCCTCTGGTCCCTCCTTGTATCACAGCACAGAGGTTCCACCACCCGTATCCCTAACAGTTTGCACAGGCCATGGAATCCGGTGGCTCCCAGGCTCCTGTGCCAGGAGGCCTCTCACCAGAGATCTCAAAAGGATACTATCCTGTCCTATCTGCGGACTGTCAACTCCCACCTGGACGCACTGTCCACCTCAACTGTGTCCGTCTCTAACCGAGCAGCACCCGCTCCAGCGGCACCTCAACCCAGTGGCGCTGTGGCATCTGGCTTTGGACTCCGGCTTTCTGCTCCTCCACATTTTGATGGTCACCCTGCCCTATGTTGAGGTTTCATAAATCAGTGCATACTGCACTTTGAGCTCCTGGCACATAAGTTCACCTCCGACCAGGTCAAGGTAGCTTTCATCATGTCTCATCTCACCGGAGAGGCGTTGGCGTGGCTTAACCCTCTGTGGGAGAGATGGGATCCTCTGGTGTCTGATCTCTAGGCCTTCCTCACGGCTTTCCGGAAGGTGTTCGATGAGCCTGGATGAAAATCTTCGACTGCCTCCTCTCTTCTCCTACTCCCCCAAGGGAGTCTCTCTGTGGGATAGTATGCCGTGCGTTTCCGCACCCTCGCATCTGAACTCACCTGGAGCAATGAGGCTCTGGTGTGCACCTTTTGGGAGGGCCTTTCAGGACGGATCAAGGATGAGCTAGCCGGTCGTGACGTACCTCCCTCTCTGGACGACCTGGTGTCATTAGCTACACGGATTGACATCCGTTTTCATGAGCGTTCTAAGGAGACGACCCGTGACAGAAGATCCCTTCGCCTCGCTCCAACCTTCCAAAGGCCAGTCTTGCAACCAGCATCCCCTCCGGTGTCTTCTCTAGAGTCTATGCAAATAGACCAAGTTAAGATGGTCAAGTCTCGCCAGGAAATCTGCAGCGCCGAGGGGAGTTGCTTCTACTGTAGCAGTACTGAGCATCATATCCGCTCCTGTCCGGTGAGACCGGGAAACTCCAGTGTCTAGGACCGCTCGGAGAGGTTATCCTAGGCAAAAGTTCTTCCTCTCCGCCCTTGACTCTGTCCGTTTCGGTTACCAGTGGAGAGACCCACTTCTTCGAGACTGCCTATCTGGACTCCGGACCGCTGGGAACCTCATTCAACAGGCCATAGTGGAGCGACATCAGATTCCTACCATTCGTCTGGCTGATCCTTTAGCGGTTTCCTCCGTGGATGGAAAACTTCTCTCCGAGACCATCTTGTTTGTCACCGAGCCTGTAACTCTTCATGTGGGAATGCTGCATTCGGGGAGAATCTCCTTCTACATGCTGTCCGGTCTCTCTCATCCCCTCCTGCTTGGCCTGCCTTGGTTACAGAAACATGAGCCCGTCCTGAATTGGAGCTCGGGTGAGGTGCTACGTTGGGGTCAGGAATGTCATAAGTCCTGTCTGGTTTCGGCTCGTGCTGCTCAACCTCCGTCTAATCTGGCTAACCTACCTGGCCTGCCGACACTGTACTGGTCATATGCGGACGTCTTTGATAAAAAGGAGGCAGAGACACTACTACCTCATAGGCCATATGATTTCCCCATCGACCTAATACCTGGTGCTTCACCTCCCCGAGGGCGAATCTACCCCTTGTCGCTGGCCGAGACTCGTGCTATGTCTGAGTACATAGAAGAGAATCTTGCTAGGGGATTCATCCAGAAATCCACCTCTCCGGCTGGAGCAGGATTCTTCTTCGTCAAAAAGAAAGACGGCTCTCTTCGTCCATGTATCGACTATAGAGGTCTAAAACAGATCACCATCAAAAATAAGTACCCCCTGCCTCTCATCTGGGAGCTGTTTGACCACCTAAAAGGCACGAAGATCTTCTCGATCTTTGTAGGGCGTACAATCTGGTTCGGATCTGCCAGGGAGACAAGTGTAAGACAGCATTCAACACTCGGGATGGTCACTACCGAGTACCGCATGATACCCTTTGGTCTCTAATGCTCCAGCCATCTTCCAGGAGTTAGTTAACAACATCTTCCGAGATCTCCTGTATTCCTGCATGGTGGTGTACCTGGATGATATCTTATTATTCCCTCCAGATCTGCCCTCTCACCGGAGGGATGTTCGTTGCTGCTGAGACTCCGGAAAAATCGCCTGTATGCAAAGTACGAGAAATACCTCTTTGAGCAGACCTCCCTACCGTTTTTAGGGTATACCATCTCTTAGACCAGACTGCAGATGGATCCCGAGAAGGTGTCTGCTGTCTTAAAGTGGCTCCGACCTGAGGGGTTGAAGGCTATTCAGCGGTTTCTGGGATTCGCTAACTATTACCGCCTCTTCATTCCTCATTTCTCCTCCCAGACTGCTCCCATCTCTGCTCTCACCCGTAAAGGAGCAAATCCAAGGGAATGGACTTCCGAGGCGGAAAGTGCCTTTGTCTCTCTTAAACAAGCCTTCTCCTCCGCCCCAGTACTACATCGTCCAGATTGCAATAAACAGTTCTACCTGGAGGTTGATACCTCTTCCTCCGGAGCCGGAGCAGTGCTCACCCAGAAATCCTCGTCCAGGCGAATGGTGACCTGCGACTTCTTCTCCAAACTCTTTTCTCCATCTGAGCGCAATTACTCCATAGGAGATCGATAATTGCTGGCCATCAAATTAGCACTGGAGGAGTGGCGCTACTTGCTTGAGGGGGCTCTGCACTCGGTGGTCATCTACACTTACCATAAAAATCTTGCTTACTTGCAGAAACTAAATCTGAGTCAGGCCATATTAAAGCTGATGCTCTATCCCGCTCGTTCCTGTCTACCAACCAAGAGGAGAATAATAACTCTTGCTCCGCTTGACCTGTCTCATCTACCTCCTGGTAAGACCTTTTTAGCAGCTCAGGATCGGAAGAGGGTCTTACTCTGGGGTCATTCGTCCAAACTGGCTGGTCATGCCGGCCAGAAGAAGACGCTTCTGTTCATTGCCCGACATTATTGGTGGCCCACCCTGCGCAAGGATGTTGCGGATTTTGACGCGGCTTGTTCCTCCTGTGCCCGTAACAAGAAACCGAGGCACCTTCCAGCTGGTCATCTTCTTCCTCTCCCCGTGCCTTCTGCTCCTTGGCAACACATTGCTATGGACTTCATCACTGATCTTCCGGTATCTGATGGTTCTACCGTCATATGGGTAGTCACTGACCGCTTCTCCAAGATGGCTCACTTCATTCCTTTACCTGGTCTCCCGTCCGCACCTATGCTGGCTAAGGACTTCATCTGTCACATCTTTTGTCTCCACGGCTTACCCCTCCACATTGTTCACTTCTCGCTTCTGGAGAGCCACGTGCAAGCTGCTGGATGTCACTTTGGACTCTTCGGCCTATCATCCTCAATCCAATGGTCAAGTGTCACGGGTGTGTCGCCACGAAGATCGTCACGATTACACAGCCTGACTTCTCGCAGCTGAGTTTTTGGTGCTTTGTGTTTTTCGGCAGTGAGGGAGTTAACTCTCTCTCTCTGTGCTAGACAGGTCCAGCCTCGCCCAGCTGCAATCAATGCTGCTGTAGTGGGACTCCTTCATATGCCTGCCAGTCTGTTAGGGAAGTGTCGGTGAAAGCATTTCATACAGACAAACAGAGCGGATTGTGGTGTTTTGGAGTTCTGAGCTAAGTGTATTTGGTGTAGTTTTTCCCTTCCTCGCTTTATCATTTATCTCCTTTCCCGTTGGTGTTCCCTCTGTAGTTGTGAGTAGTTTTTGTATGCAAGGTGGTTTTTGGTTTGACCCTTGTACTGTCTCGTTCGTCTAAGTACTGAGTGTTGGCATATTATTTCCTGTCCCCTATTGTTGTGATCGGGGTACTTCTCAGGACTAGATTACTGAGGTGCAGGGATCATCAGGAGGTAGGGGTTACGCTGGCGGCATGGACCTCTGTACCTTTAACAGTACCTCCAGGTAGAGGGATTAGTCAGGGCCCCAGCTTAGGGTCAGCTTAGGCCCCTGACCTCCTGTATGCAGAGACAGCGTGACATCAAGTGAAACATATTAATCAGATCCTTACCAGTTTTCTTCTGCACTTTGTCAACGCTCACCATAGCGATTGGGTAGAACTTCTGCCTTGGGCCGTGTTTTCTTACAACAGCCATGTGAGTGAGTCCTCTGCTAAGTCTCTTTTCTTTGTGGTTTACGGTCGAAACCCCCGAATTCCATTTCCCGTCTCTTCTTCAGTGGACAATCCTGCCGCGGAGTCTCTCGTCAGTGACTTTTCAGTGATTTTGGAAGACACTAGATCTGCGCTTCTTCAGTCCTCCGAGCGGATAAAGAAGCATGCTGATAAGAGACGTCTGGATCCACCTTTATTTCGTCCGGGAGACAAGGTCTGGCTTTCCTCCAAATATGTCCGTCTCAAAATACCATCATACAAGTTGGGTCTGCGGTTCATCAGTCCTTTTGAGATTTTGAACCAAATAAATCCAGTGGTGTACAAGCTGAAACTCCCTACCTCCCTGCGGATTCCCAATTCCTTTCATGTGTCTCTCCTCAAGCCTGTTGTCCTTAATCCTTTCTCTGACGATCCAGGTACCACTCCAGCTCCAGTTTCCACTGAGGACGTCTTTGAGGTAGACAATATTTTGGAAGTCAAGAGTAGTGTTGAGCGACCCCCGTAGTGTTCGAGTTCGGTTCGGTTCGTCGAACACCCGTGTGTTCGCCGAACTGTTCGTCGAACTGTTCGTCGAACACCTTCGAACACCGTTAAAACCAATGGCAGGCAAACAAAAACACATAGAAACACATAGAAAACACCTTCAAAGGTGTCCAAAAGCTGACAAACTGCTCAGAAGACATAACTAACACATGGAAAAGTGACAAGTACATATAGTCATGCGAAAATAAAAGAGGTGGAGGAGTAAAAGGAGGGGGAGACACAGATATAGGCATGTCATGCCCTTCTAAAATCCAAAAAGTGAGAAGCCGACACGGCCAGTCCGCTCCTGCCCGTGCCACCTCCGTGTCGACGGGTTTGTGCCAGAGCCGCGGTGAACCCTGACGGCCAGCCCCCCTCTCCCAATACTGGTGGCTGTCCGCTGGTGGGTCGAGCGAGCCCCCCTGTGGTGGAGGCAGCTCTAAGCTTTTTAATTTAAATTGTCTCTCTAATTTGAATGAATACACTTTAAATCCATTTACAAGGATCTATTGGAGGGCAAGTCTCATGCCAGCAGCCGCGGTAATTACAGCTCCAGTAGCGTCCACTAAAGCTGCTGCAGTTAAAAAGCTTTTATAAGGATCGAGCTCGGCTGTCCACCGCAAGGCATCCTACTGCCAGTCCCAGCCCCTATGCCTTGGGGTGCCTCCTGATGCTCTTCACTAAGTATCCCATGGTCCCGAAGCATTTCCTTTGAAAAAATTAAGTGTCTAAACTACAGGTGGTGCAGCTTGCTTAACAGCCGGGATAATCCGCTCACTAGCAGACACTGCTACTAGGCACAAAGTATTTCCTGGGCTAGATGCAGTTAAAAATTTGTAATTAGACACTCTCGTTGGATGCTGAGAAAGCATTCCATAGAGTCTCCTGGCACGCCATATATGATTCTCTTAAAAAGCTTGGGGTAGGGGTCTAGGGGACCCTTTTATAGCCAAAATCACGGCCCTGTATCGCAATACGTCACCTAGGCTGAAGATAAATGGAACTGAAGCACCCTGAGGGCTCGGTTGCTACAGACGTATTGCACCTCACCCAGAGGTGTGATATCTCACTCTCAGGTAAGGATGGAGTGTGGATCAGGACCCGACACCTGCATGCTTTACACCACATTGCCGTGGGGCAGGGCGACCAATATGCCCCTGAGATGGGCACGACAGTCCCTGTCCCTGGCTGGAGTGGGGGGAGGGAACACTGAGGAAGGGGAACCCTGTAGTGCAGGAGCAGGGAGGAAGCAGTTCCTGGGTGCATTGAGAAGGGAGTATAAAAGGTGGGCACCATCTTAGTTCAGTGCAGAGAAGTCTGAGCAGAAGTGGCAGGGAGCAGGGGCTCTGCATGAGCTCTGCTCCGGAGGCGGGCCTAGTAACAGAGGCCCAGGCCTGGAAGAGGGAGAAGGAAGGAAGAGGAGCGGAGAAGGCTCCAGGAACGAGGAATGAAGGGATTCCAGGGGTGCGGACGGGCGAGTCGCCACCGCACGCCCGAATCCACCTGCGTGGAGGGGTCAGGCCAAAGGGGGAGACCGGTCCCCGAACTAGTGGAGGCAGGAAACCAACCTTAAGCTAGAAACCGGAGGCTCTGACATTTTATGTGGCGCAGGCCCTCGCTACACCCGCTAGGAAGGCACCACATAGGGTCAGGGAAACTGGCGCCAAGTTTACCAAGAGGAGGCCCGAGGCAGCCGGACAGAAGTGTTGGTAAGAAAGGCCAGACAAAGGACACACAAAGGGGGTCCTGTGAAGTGCTCCAAAGTTATCTGGGAGTTGTCTGAGCCCCTCACCTGGTGAGCACAGTACGACGTGGGCAGCCGTTACCTGCAGACGTGGTCTGGATAATAAGAACTGTGAGTAAAGGCCCTGAACTGCATCACTGACTCCGTGTCGTTACTGCTGCTGCCCTGCACCATCACCCCCATCCTCCGCATACACTGCCCTGAGGCTATACTCCTCCTGTGGGGAGTTATGCTACGCTCTGCTGCACCCACAACACCAGCCTTAGCGGTCTGCCCTGTAGCGGCGGTTCACTCTGACCGCAATCCACGGGTGGCGTAGTCGGACATTTAAACATGAAAACCACATAAATAGTTCCGCCACTGGTTTGACCGCCCTGAGCCACGGAACTGGGTCGCCGCCACGAAGACTACAACCACCAGCATCCACCAAAAAGGGTCCGGCTCCGGGTGTCCCAAGGCCCAGGGGGTGCGTCAGAACATTTTCATCACCTTTCACAATCACCAATGGGACAAGGCAGTGATGTCCTCTGTCCCCTCTCTTATACATCCTAGTGACGGAGCACCTGCTCTCATCAATTCGCCATAACCCCAATATTAGGTGGATTGAGGTGGGAGGCACCGAGTACAAGTGCTCTCTATTTGCTGATGATGTCCTAGTATATATCACTCAATCACATATATCCATCCATGCTGTTATGGCTGAAATAGATCACTTTGTTACATGGTAAAATTTTAAAATCAATGCAGCGAAGTCTGAGGCCCTCGATGTCTCCCTCCCCAAATCCATATAGGATTCCATCCAGTCCAACTTTCCCTTTGCCTGGCCCTCACAGGGTATCAAATACTTAGGAATTCCTATTCATAGAGACCTCTCCCATCTATGTTATCTTAATTTTGGGCCCTTTATTGAACAACTCCATACAGACCACGGTTGGCAAGTTCCAAATTATTATACAAAAAGTGTTTAGGAGTGATAAGGGAAGAATTTGTTTGTTTGTCAGTTAAACTCATTGATGGTGATGTGTGTCAGGGCTCTTTATATCACTGTAAGCAATTGCAGACACCTGTGCTAATTAGTTTGGCAGGTGTGTCCAATGAAAGGCAAGACTACTTAAGAAGGCTCTCTCACATTATTAAGCAGCCTACATTTTCTGCCAAAATGGGAAAGAAAAAGGATGTGTCGGCTGCTGAGAAGCAACAAATTGTGGAGTGTTTAGGTCAAGGCATGACTACAATCAACATTGTGCGATGATCAGGATGAAGTGTCTTGGCAATCAAGAAGTATGTAGCTGATTCACAGTACACACGTGTGCGTGCTGATAAGGGCAAATTGAGGACTCTTTCCTACAGGCAATTACGTCAGGTTGAAAGAGCAGCGGCAAAAAAGCCTTGTCATAGCAGCAGACAAGTTTTTGAAGCTGCTTGTGCCTCCAACGTCCCCCGAACAACAAGATGCAGGGTCCTTCAGAGGTTTGCAGCTGTGCATGCGCCATCCTCTCGACCTCCTCTATCCACTTCACACAAGCAGAAACGGCTCCAGTGGGCCAAACATTACATGAAGACTGATTTCAAAACTGTTTTGTTCATGGATGAGTGCCGTGCAGCGCTCGATGGTCCAGATGGATGGAGTGGAGGATGGCTGGTTGATGGACACCCCACGCAAACACGGCTACAGCGCCAACAAGGAGGAGGTGGAGTAATGTTTTGGGCTGGAATCATGGGGAGAGAGATTGTCGGCCCCTTTAGGATCCCTGAAGGCGCTAAAGATGAACTCCATAATGTATGTGGATTTTCTCAAACAGCACTTCCTGCCATGGTTCAAGAAGAAGAACCGTGTGTTTCACAGCAAGATCATTTTTCTGCATGATAATGCACCATCTCATGCTGCACATAAAACATCTGCATCTCTGGCTGATATGGGCATAAAAGGGGACAAACTTATGGTGTGACCCCCATGCTCCCCTGACCTCTACCCCATTCAGAACCTTTGGAGCATCATTAAAAGGAGTGTCTATGATGGCGGGAGGCAGTTCACATCTAAGCAACAGCTCTGGGAGGGTATTCTGTCCTCATGCAAAACAATTGAAGCAGAAACCATCCAAAACCTGACAAATTCAATGGACGAGAGAGTTCAGAAGCTCCTTTCGAACAAGGGGTCCTATGTGAAAATGTAACATCACCTAGAATAAAGTTTTGAGTTGAAAACTGTTTGATTTCAGTTTCTAACAACCTGCTAATGCTTATAATTTCAAAAATGACCATTTTTTTGGTCTTTATTAAAATGAAAAGGTTGATCGAGAAGTTTGGGGGATCTAAGAGTGTGGCAACCCAGTAGTCATGATTACTTCGAATTCTGACAATATGAGGGTCATGCTGCAGGTAGTGCAGCAAGAAGGCACTTATGTGCCTTGCGCATCTCGGAGCCCCAAAATTATTTTCCGGGCTAGATGCAGCTAAAAATTATTTTTAATTTTAAATCTGGTGAAGCTTTAGTATAGATGGCCTAATAGGATCAGTGCTGCACACTGCTACAAAGCCCAAATTATTTTCCAGTCAAGATACAGATAAACATGATTAGTAATTTGAAAGCTTAAAACGGTTGGTAGGGTGATTTTAACCAATCATCAAGCTTTTACTCTCCCCAGGATGACACAGGGGTAGAAAAGTCGTTTCGGATCCATGATTTGTTCATCTTTATGAACGTGAGTCTGTCTACATTATCAGTGGAGAGCCGCGTGCGCTTATCTGTCAGCACACCACCAGCAGCGCTGAACACACGTTCAGACAGAACGCTGGCTGCGGGGCATGACAAGATCTCCAAGGCGTAAGTGGCTAGCTCCGGCCATTTATCCAGATTGGAAGCCCAAAAAGAGCAAGGGTCCAGTGACACAGTCGTGGCTTCAATGTTTACTTGGAGATACTCCTGTACCATCGTCTCTAGGCGTTGACTATGTGTCAGACTTCTTGTCTCCTGTGGCCTTGCAAAGGATGGGCTAAAAAAGTGGTGAAATGATTCCGCAAAATTGATGTTACCAGCAGATACTGTGGTTCTGTTACGGTTTGAGTGCTGAACACTTGACGGTCCCACGGTTGGCAAGTTGGAACTGTGAGATTCACTACGTGCACCACTGGTATTTTGTGGAAAAGCACATGTAAGATTCTGCAACAGTCTCTGCTGATACTCCTGCATGCGTGCATCCCTTTCTATGGCAGGAATAATTTCTGCAAATTTACTTTTGTACCGGGGATCTAACAGTGTGGCAACCCAGTAGTCAGGATTATTTCTAATTCTCACAATTCGAGGGTCATGTTGCAGGTAGTGCAGCAAGAAGGCACTCATGTGTGTTGCGCATCCAGGAGCACCAAGTCCCTGTTGTGTTGGTGGCGAGGTAACAATCATGCTTCCTTCCTCTGTCCTCTCCCCCCAACCTCGCACAACAGAAATGTGATCAAGGTCTCCCTCATCTGATGAGTCTTCCATCAGTTCGTCCTCCACTTCTTCCTGGGCTCCTGCACCTTCCTCACTAGTTTGGCTGCTACCATGCGCCCTGGTAAAACCATCTCCCCCACCCTCACATGCCTGCCGCCTTGGTGCTGCCGACCGTCTGGACCTTGCAGATGTTAGCCCTTCCGCATACAACTCCTCCTCCTCTACTTCCTCCACCTCCTCTTGTGCCACCACCTGACTCCGAATTCTGTTTAACATGTGCTCCAGCATGTAAATCACCGGAATAGTCATGCTGATAATGGCATCGTCAGCACTAAACATCTTCGTCGCCATTTCAAAACTGTGCAGAAGGGTGCATAGGTCCCTGATCTGAGACCACTCCTCCAGCGTGATTTGCCCCATCTCTGAATCTCGTTGGCCCAGGCTATACGTCAGAACGTATTGCACCAGGGCTTGTCGGTGCTGCCACAGTCGCTGCAACATGTGCAGAGTTGAATTCCACCGGGTAGGCACATCGCATTTTAGCCGGTGAAGTGGCAGGCCCAACGACTTCTGTAGAGATGTAAGTCGCTGAGCTGCGGGATGCGAACGGCGGAAGTGAGCACACAGCGACCGTGCCCTCTGCAGAAGGCCATCTAGTCTGGGATAGTGGGCCAAAAATTGCTGGACAACCAGGTTCAACACGTGAGCCATACAAGGCACGTGTGTGACATTGCCCCGGCGAAGGGCCGCACCCAGGTTTGCAGCATTGTCGCACACGGCCTTCCCTGGTTTCAGGTCCAGTGGAGACAACCATTCATGAAATTGGTTCTCCAGAGCTGACCACAACTCCTCAGCTGTGTGACTCACATTTCCCAGACATTTCAATGTAAAAACCGCCTGATGACGTTGAGCCCTACTGCCAGCATAGTAAGGAGGTGTGCAGGATCCCTTCTGCGCAGTTAGAAAGCTTGTGGCATGACCAGACAGGCTTTGGGTGCAGGTGGAAGACCGAGAGGAGGTTGAGGAGGCAGAAGCAGTGGAGGAACTTTGACATAAAGAGGATTGACGCACAACTCGTGGGGACGGCAAGACTTGGACAGCAGCCCCTTGTCCTGCTGTCACCATAGTTACCCAGTGCCCAGTCAGCGACATGTAACGCCCCTGTCCATGCCTACTCGTCCAAGTGTCTGTGGTGAAATGCACCCTGTCACACACAGAGTTTCTCAAAGAAGCGGTGATGTTGTGTGCGACATGCTGGTGGAGCGCAGGCACACCTTTCTTTGAGAAGTAGTGCCGACTGGGCATCTGGTACTGGGGCACTGCGACGGACATAAGGTCTCGAAAATCCTCTGTGTCCACCAGGCGGAAAGGCAGCATTTCTGTAGCCAAGAGCTTGCAGATGGTGAAATTCAACCTCTTAGCTTTCTCATGGCTAGGAGGAAATGGTCTTTTACTTGTCCACATCTGAGGGACCGAGGGCTGGCTATTGTGCTTAGACGGGGTTGATAAGGGTGTCCCCGGCAAACTGCCGGTCTGTGAGGAAGATGCAGGCGGACATGTTAGGTTGCCTTGATCCAAAGGTGGTGCTATCGATGTCGGACAGCGCTCAACACCAGCTGGTGTTACCACCTCCAAAGAAAATGATGACCTGCCAATCACGCTGGCTGTTGCGGGTAAAGAGGTGGCAGGTCTGCGCCCCAAAACAGGTGTGACTGCTGTCCCCCCAGTCACAGAGGATGAAGAGGCCGCGGATGCACAAGATATGGCAGACGGTGATTGGCCCGGCCGGCTAGGCCGCATTGTAGCACACTGAGCTTCCCACTGCAACTTATGCTTCATGTCCATGTGCCGGTTCATGCATGAAGTACTCAAACTATGTATTTTTTGGCCTCTACTTAGCTTTTGCTGACAAATGTTACAGATAACACGAGTTGGGTCATCTTTATCGATCTGAAAAAATGCCCAGGCTATGCAAGGCTTAGCACCCATGCGACCTGAAGAGCCACCACGACTTGTGGTGAGAGGCAGAGTTGTGTTTGAGGATGCAGTTGTTGACGTGCTTCCAGTACTACGTCTCTGTCCAGGAAGGCGCAACCTGACCTCGTCGTCACTAGCATCTTCCTCCACCTCCTCTGCTGACCTCATCTCTTGGCTGACTGTGGGTTGACAGTAAGTGGGATCTCCGACCTCATCATCATCACCCTGTGCGTTATCACACCCGTCGTCCTCAGAGCCAACCTGTTCCTGCCCTGACAAAAAACTAAAGTTGTCGCTCCAATCAGGTATTTGAGTCTTATCATCGTCTTCCTCATTGTCTCCACCAACAGGAGTTACAGTTTGGGAATGAGGGTCTACATTATGGTCAGAACCTTCTGCGTCTGGTCCTGGATCCGACTCATAAAGATTCTGGGCATCAGTGCAGATCATTTCCTTGTCTGGATTCACAGAAGCGCTGGAGTCGACCTCTGATTCCCAGGCTATAGTATGAGTAAACAGCTCTGCAGACTCAACCATCTGTTCTACCTCATACTCAGACGGGCAGCTGGAGATTTGGGAGCTGTGAGGAAGCAAGTGCGATTTGGGTGACACCTTTGAGGACTGGAGTATTTGTGATGTTGAAGTTGATGTGGAGGAGAGCCCACTTAAAGGAGCACTTGATATCCGTTGAAGCACCTGCTGTTTTTGTGCCTCATCTGGAATTTGTAGCGATTGGCGTGGCCGTAAGAAAGGGATCTTATCACATTGTCCGCTAAAAGAAGTAGACATTTTAGTTTGGCTGGAAGATGGTCTTTCTTCTGCAGATGTTACTGTTGCTTTAACACCTACCCCACGGACACAACCTTTTTTCCCCTTCCCAACACGCCTATTCCCCTTTCCACCAGCAGCAGGCCTTTTTCCACTCATTTTGGTGGTTAACTAATTCACAACTCTGGAGTTGTTTGCACAAAAAAACAATGGATGGTAACCGAGCAGAGCTGAGTGGCCAAACTGTGGTATTAGGCCAAAACTATTGGCTGGGTTAGATGCAGAAAAAAATTATTTTGAATTTGCAACCTGATGGAGGTCAGTATAGATGGACTAATACAAATAGTCCCACACACTGCTAGAAGCCCAAATATTTTTTCAGAGGTACTGTAGATGCAGATAAAAATTATTTTTAATTTGCAACCTGATGGAGGTCAGTATAGATGGACTAATAGACCAAGTCCCACACACTGCTAGAAGCACAAATATTTTTTCAGAGCTAGATGCAGAAAAAAATTATTTTTAATTTGCAACCTGATGGAGGTCAGTATAGATGGACTAATAGACCAAGTCCCACACACCGCTAGAAGCCCAAATATTTTTTCAGAGCTAGATGCAGAAAAAAATTATTATTAATTTGCAACCTGATGGAGGTCAGTATAGATGGACTAATAGACCAAGTCCCACACACTGCTAGAAGCCCAAATATTTTTTCAGAGCTAGATGCAGAAAAAAATTATTTTTAATTTGCAACCTGATGGAGGTCAGTATAGATGGACTAATAGACCAAGTCCCACACACCGCTAGAAGCCCAAATATTTTTTCAGAGCTAGATGCAGAAAAAAATTATTTTTAATTTGCAACCTGATGGAGGTCAGTATAGATGGACTAATAGACCAAGTCCCACACACTGCTAGAAGCCCAAATATTTTTTCAGAGCTAGATGCAGAAAAAAATTATTTTTAATTTGCAACCTGATGGAGGTCAGTATAGATGGACTAATAGACCAAGTCCCACACACCGCTAGAAGCCCAACTATTTTTTCAGAGCTAGATGCAGAAAAAAATTATATTCAATTTGCAACCTGCTGGAGGTCAGTATAGAAGGACTAATAGAACAAGTCCCACACACTGCTAGAAGCCCAAATATTTTTTCAGAGCTAGATGCAGAAACAAATTATTTTTAATTTGCAACCTGATGGAGGTCAGTATAGATGGACTAATAGACCAAGTCCCACACACTGCTAGAAGCCCAAATATTTTTTCAGAGCTAGATGCAGAAAAAAATTATTTTTAATTTGCAACCTGATGGAGGTCAGTATAGATGGACTAATAGACCAAGTCCCACACACTGCTAGAAGCCCAAATATTTTTTCAGAGCTAGATGCAGAAAAAAATTATTTTTAATTTGCAACCTGATGGAGGTCAGTATAGATGGACTAATAGACCAAGTCCCACACACCGCTAGAAGCCCAACTATTTTTTCAGAGCTAGATGCAGAAAAAAATTATATTCAATTTGCAACCTGCTGGAGGTCAGTATAGAAGGACTAATAGAACAAGTCCCACACACTGCTAGAAGCCCAAATATTTTTTCAGAGCTAAATGAAGAAAAAAATTATTTTTAATTTGCAACCTGATGGAGGTCAGTATAGATGGACTAATAGACCAAGTCCCACACACTGCTAGAAGCCCAAATATTTTTTCAGAGCTAGATGCAGAAAAAAATTATATTCAGTTTGCAACCTGATGGAGGTCAGTATAGATGGACTAATAGAATGATGCTATGCCCAAAAGATTTTACTTCACTAGGTGCAGTAAAAAAATTGGTATTCTATACACAGGTGTTATATCTTGCAACACAGATAGGCTACTCCACTGACTAACACACTCTGCAATAGGCCAAAAAGGATTAGCTTTGCTAGATTCAGCCAAATGCTGTGAAAAAAACTTGCACAGCACTGGCACAGACCTGCCTGGCAAAAACTGATAGGAACTCATGTAACCTAGTCCTGAAAAGGACTCCAATTACAATTAGTCTTTACTCCCACAACCTATCTATTTAAGAGCACAGACCTCCCTGATAAAAGTCGTAGGAAATGCTGTAACCTAGTCCTTAAAAGGACTGCAATCACAACTATTCCCTACTCCCAAGCTATCTGTATATTTGTGCGAAAATTGGCTTGAAATTAACAAGGTATAGCGCACACAGCAACAGCAGTGCCATCTAACACGCAGCTGCAGCAGTGAGAAAATGGTGGCGACTGGGAAAATGGCTTGGTCTTATAGGGCAAGGACATGTGACATACACTGCCAATGACACATGCCCTTGCTTGTGTGAAAAAAAGCACTTCGCTCCGTGTGTGCGCTGCTGATAGGCTGACAGATTGCACCTCCCCACTGCAAATGCGGGAAAGAGAAAAAAAAATGGAGATCTTCATTGTTCCTGCAGAGATCCATCCCCTGCCCCTCCCCCCACCCCGCTGTACACTCAAACTGCGTATTAACATTAATTTTCATCATTACTGAGAAAAAATCCAGTTATGATTTTGATGCACGAACAGTTATCGAACATAACCTCGAACAGCCGAATTTTTCTCAAATTGTTCGTGTTGGCCGAACGGCTCGAACACCGCCCAAAACAGCTCGAATTTGAGATTGGCGAACAGTTCGAGTAGAACAACGCTCATCTCTAGTCAAGAGGGTAAGAGGAAATACTTTCTTTCTTGTGGTCATGGGAGCCCAGGGAGAACATTCATGCTCCTCTTCTTCAAGAAAAAATTTCTGGTGGGCCCAAAGAAAAGGGGGCATAAAGGGGGGGTACTGTAGCGTCGGCAGAGACACCAATCCCCTCACCGCCGCGGCCCCGGTCCAGCGTCCTTCGGCGCTCCTGCTGCTTCTGCCCAGGGTGCGCGCACTGTGCTTAGGGCGCGCGCGCTCCCTCTAAAGAGGGGCCAGGTGCGCCATCCTAAAGAGTCCCCGGCCAGTGGCTGGAGGACTTCCACTATATAGGGCACCTCCTCCAAAATGAAGGTGCCTGTGCAAGATTGTTGCTTGTGTGCTAATAATCTTCTCAGTCCTCAGGTTCCAGTACCCGTCAGTCTGTCTATCAGTCGTGCCCGCCAGCCTGTCTATCAGCTGTACCCGCCTGCCTTTCTACCCGCATCACCTACCTGTCTACCAGCCGTGCTCATCTGCTGTCGGCCATCAGTCTCGTGGGAGTTGAATACTCTCACACAAGGTCGGTCCCAGAGTGGCACCTGGTTCACCTTTCTGGTCCTTCCTTGGTTCACAGAGTCGACTAAGTCGCCGTGTGGCCAGGGTCGGTCTGGGTAGGCACTTAGTTACGCCTCTCTGGCCCCTCCTTGTATCGCAGCACAGAGGTTCCACCAGCCGGATCCATAACAATACTATTCTTTGCAGAGACCTAGTGTGAATAGCTTGACCAACACACTGCAACGAAATGGAAATGGAATGCAGAAATGGCTGATTTTGGAACGCTGTTATATGTGATGCGTCTGACAGAGAACCACGGCTTTAAATAGCAGGCCTGTAGTTTACTAATACTATTCTTCACAGAGACCTAGTGTGAATAGCATGACCGACACACTGCAACAAAATGGAAAAGGAGGCCAATATTTTCCACGTTCAGTTCAAATTTTTGGATTTTTATCGCTGTAATATGGATAAAATCTGGCTGTATTCTGCAGTGCTAACAAGCAAATCAAGCAGAAAAATGTTGTACTCTGGATTGCTTTTTAAGCAAATAACCAGGATTAGGCTGTGTGCCCACGATGCAGAAATGCTCCGGATTTTACCTGAGCGTTTCTGCATCTCCCTGGCAGAAAAAACGCATGCGGATTTTACATGCGTTTTTCCTGCCAGGGACAAGCGGAAGTGAAGCGTTTTTCAAATGCATTTCAGCATACGGGTTGTCAAGCGCTTTCCAAGCGATTTTAGCATCACTTCGAAAGTGCTTGACAACTTGGTCACACTATATAAATCCATGCAAACGGCATGGAATTGCCGCTGCGGAAACGCTTAAAAAATGCATAGTGGGCACGCAGCCTTAGATTCTGTGCCGGCTGGAACCGCAGGCTAAAGGTGTGCACATGGGCAGGAGGACGTCGGCGTACTTACTAGTTACACATCAGCGTCCTGGTAGTACGTAGTAGGTAGTTCCTGTGACGGCTCGTAGCATGGACTGAAGGTGCACACAAGGAGGGAGGGAGTCGGCGTAGCAGAGCCAGGGGCACTCCGGCCGGTAGCGTCCCTGGTTACTAACCTAAGTTGAATGTTGTATGCTGGAAAACAGGTGACGTCACACAATATGGCGAGTCTGAAGGGCCAAAAAGCAGTCCAATGCGTTTCAGGGAATCCTCAGTACCTCTTCATCAGGGTGTACCTTCAGGATGAACCAGGGAGCTCTTTATAGGCACATAGCTCCGCCTTCTTCCCAGACAATTCAAAAAATCCTCCCAAATGGATCGGTATCTTTTAATAGTCCATTATGAGTATGTGATTCTTGGTGGAAAACGTAAAAAAGAAAAAGGAAAAAGGATCCAGAGAATCCATAATCGAGTCCATTAAGCATACAAATGGGTTAATACCTTACAATAAAGAAGTATAAGTGCAAAAAAAATGTAAAAAAAAAAAAAAATTAAGAAACTTACAAACTTTTATTATTATTGATTAAAAAATCGTTTACTAAACATACAGCACTGAAAAAAAAAGTATAAAATGGTAATATTAAAACATAAAATAAATTAATAATAGTTTTCCATTGTACAATATGGAAATAGGGTCAAGGATACAAACTTTGTGTTTGGGACAAATTGCTCTTCACTGAGCGGAATAATGGCACTTGAACGTTTTGGCATGTACTAAAAAAAACCTTATTAAATAAAAACTTACTTCTGTGAATTCCTCTCTAAAAGACAGATGTCTGCTTGTGTACGGGTAGGTAAGAAGTCTGGTGCAATTAAAACCGCCTGTGGCCTAGAGGCGGAGTGCTCAGTCAAGGCCTATACATATCAACAGAAAAAACTGACTGGCTCATCCAAAACAATAAATAGGTGTGTACAGTTGCTTACCAGGAGCAGCCACTTCCACATACAACTAACAAATACTGTAAAGTAGCATTCTGCAACACTAAGCTAAGTATACAAACATGAAATTTAAGTAGCACTATTGCTCTAAAAAATAGAAATAGATTAGAAATCCTAGCGCATAAATTAACTACTTCATGTGTACCTGGTAGCCACGATAAGGCGTTTCTCCTCTTTGATTTTGGCCCGTTTTTCACCAGGTGAGTGAGGTGTTATATAGCTTTTGTGATAGAGTGACTACTGATAAATTGAAGCAGTTGAACGATGAGGTCGATCTTGAGTGTCAGAAATGGGTGAAGGAAATACATGCTAATAAAATTAAGAAATTTCAACGCGATATACACGATAAACAATCTCGGAGTGTGTATAGCTCGCGCCCGGACTGACTGGCGTGAGTGTGATTAGTGATCCCACTGTACCATGAACCGAGGAGTGCCTGGAGGGGTGTATCTAAGTATTAACCCGATCCGACCAAGGTCACACGGCGGCTCAATCGACTCCGTGGACCAGGGAAGAACCAAGCAGAGGGACCAGGTGCTACTCCAGGTCAGACCCCAGTCACAGCTGTTGACCCACACAAGGGAATGCAGGAAAAGACAGGTTAAACTGGCATATTGACAGGTGGGTACTGGCAGGCACGGCTGGTATGCAGACTGGTGGATATTGACAGGCACGGCTGGCATGCAGACAGGTGGGCACTGGCATGCACGGCTGGCATGCAGACAGGCGGGCACAGGGAGGCACGGCTGGCATGCAGACAGGCGGGTACTGGCAAGTAGGCAGGATAGGGACCAGTACAGACTGGGATACAGGAACAGAGCCACTGGTGCGGTAAACAAGCAAAGCAGAGCAAAACCGCAGATGCGGTAAACTAGCAAAGCAGAGCAAAACCCGCAGATGCTGTGAACAAGCAAAGCAGAGCAAAACCACAGATGCGGTGAACAAGCAAAGCAGAGCAAAACCCGCACATGCGGAGAACAAGCAAAGCAGAGCAAAACCGGAGATGTGGTGAACTAGCAAAGCAGAGCAAAACCCGCAGATGCGGTGAACAAGCAAAGCAGAGCAAAACCGCAGATGCGGTAAACTAGCAAAGCAGAGCAAAACCCGCAGGTGCGGTGAACTAGCAAAGCAGAGCAAAACCACAGATGCGGTGAACAAGCAAAGCAGAGCAAAACCCGCACATGTGGAGAACAAGCAAAGCAGAGCAAAACCGCAGATGCAGTAAACTAGCAAAGCAGAGCAAAACCCGCAGATGCGGTGAACTAGCAAAGCAGAGCAAAACTGCAGGTGCGGTGAGCAAGCAGAGCAAAGCAAAACACGCAGATGCGGTAGACAGGACAGGGCTCTGTTCACATGCAACAGACTGGAAAATGCAAGAAGATAGCTGGAACACAGGAGTTAGATACAGAGGGAGGGAAACAGAATGAGCAGAACCAGATACACACAGGGTGCTTACAATGAAGTAGCTAGTGGACACAAAACTCACAAACAGAAGTACAGAGACAACGAGTTGGAGTTAGGTGCAGGTTCAGATTAGTGTTGAGCCACCCCCGTAGTGTTCGAGTTCGGTTCGGTTCGTCGAACACCCGTGTGTTCGCCGAACTGTTCGTCGAACTGTTCGTCGAACACCTTCGAACACCATTAAAACCAATGGCAGGCAAACAAAAACACATAGAAACACATAGAAAACACCTTCAAAGGTGTCCAAAAGCTGACAAACTGCTCAGAAGACACAACTAACACATGGAAAAGTGACAAGTACATATAGTCATGCGAAAAGAAAAGAGGTGGAGGAGTAAAAGGAGGGGGAGACATAGATATAGGCATGTCATGCCCTTCTAAAATCCAAAAAGTGAGAAGCCGACACGGCCAGTCCGTTCCTGCCTGTGCCACCTCTGTGTCGCCGGGTTTGTGCCAGAGCCGCGGTGGACCCTGACGGCCAGCCCCCCTCTCCCAATACTGGTGCCTGTCCGCCGGTGGGTCGAGGCCCCCCACGGTGGGGGGGGGAGTAACATCTGCAGAAGAAAGACCATCTTCCAGCCAAACTAAGATGTCGACTTCTTTTCATGGACAATGTGATACGATCCCATTCTTACGGACACGCCCATCGCTACAAATTCTAGATGAGGCACAAAAACAGCAGGTGCTTCAACGGATATCAAGTGCTCCTTCAAGTGGGCTCTCCATCACCTCAATTTCAACATCACAAATACTCCAGTCCTCAGAGGTGTCACCCCAATCGCACTTGCTTCCTCACAGCTCCCAAGTCTCCAGCTGCCCGTCTGAGTATGGGGTAACACAGATGGCTGAGTCTGCCCAGCTGTTTACTCATACTATAGCCTGGGAAACGGAGGTCTGCTCCAGAGCTTCTGTTAATCCAGATGAGGAAATGATCTGATCCGATGCCCAGAATCTTAATAAGTTGGATCCAGGACCAGATGAAGAAGGTTCTGAGCATAATGTAGACCCTTGTTCCCAAACTGTAACTCCTGTTGGTGGAGACAATGATGAAGACGATGATGAGACTCAAATACCTGATTGGAGCGACAACTTGACTTTTCGGTCAGGGCAGGAAGAGGTTGGCTCTGAGGGCGACGGGTGTGATAACACACAGGGTGATGATGACGAGGTTGGAGATCCCACTTACTGTCAACTAGTGTTGAGCCACCCCCGTAGTGTTCGAGTTCGGTTCGGTTCGTCGAACACCCGTGTGTTCGCCGAACTGTTCGTCGAACTGTTCGTCGAACACCTTCGAACACCGTTAAAACCAATGGCAGGCAAACAAAAACACATAGAAACACATAGAAAACACCTTCAAAGGTGTCCAAAAGCTGACAAACTGCTCAGAAGACACAACTAACACATGGAAAAGAGACAAGTACACATAGTCATGCGAAAAGAAAAGAGGTGGAGGAGTAAAAGGAGGGGGAGACACATATAGGCATGTCATGCCCTTCTAAAATCCAAAAAGTGAGAAGCCGACACGGCCAGTCCGCTCCTGCCCGTGCCACCTCCGTGTCGCCGGGTTTGTGCCAGAGCCGCGGTGAACCCTGATGGCCAGCCCCCCTCTCCCAATACTGGTGCCTGTCCGCTGGTGGGTCGAGCGAGCCCCCCTGTGGTGGAGGCAGCTCTAAGCTTTTAATTTAAATTGTCTCTCTAATTTGAATGAATACACTTTAAATCCATTTACAAGGATCTATTGGAGGGCAAGTCTCATGCCAGCAGCCGCGTAATTCCAGCTCCAGTAGCGTCCACTAAAGCTGCTGCAGTTAAAAAGCTTTTATAAGGATCGAGCTCGGCTGTCCACCGCAAGGCATCCTACTGCCAGTCCCAGCCCCTATGCCTTGGGGTGCCTCCTGATGCTCTTCACTGAGTATCCCATGGTCCCGAAGCATTTCCTTTGAAAAAATTAAGTGTCTAAACTACAGGTGGTGTAGCTTGCTTAACAGCCGGGATAATCCGCTGACTAGCAGACACTGCTACTAGGCACAAAGTATTTCCTGGGCTAGATGCAGTTAAAAATTTGTAATTAGATACTCTCGTTGGATGCTGAGAAAGCATTCCATAGAGTCTCCTGGCACGCCATATATGATTCTCTTAAAAAGCTTGAGGTAGGGGTCTAGGGGACCCTTTTATAGCCAAAATCACGGCCCTGTATCGCAATACGTCACCTAGGCTGAAGATAAATGGAACTGTAGCACCCTGAGGGCTCGGTTGCTACAGACGTATTGCACCTCACCCAGAGGTGTGATATCTCACTCTCAGGTAAGGATGGAGTGTGGATCAGGACCCGACACCTGCATGCATTACACCACATTGCCGTGGGGCAGGGCGACCAATATGCCCCTGAGATGGGCACGACAGTCCCTGTCCCTGGCTGGAGTGGGGGGAGGGAACACTGAGGAAGGGGAACCCTGTAGTGCAGGAGCAGGGAGGAAGCAGTTCCTGGGTGCATTGAGAAGGGAGTATAAAAGGTGGGCACCATCTTAGTTCAGTGCAGAGAAGTCTGAGCAGAAGTGGCAGGGAGCAGGGGCTCTGCATGAGCTCTGCTCCGGAGGCGGGCCTAGTAACAGAGGCCCAGGCCTGGAAGAGGGAGAAGGAAGGAAGAGGAGCGGAGAAGGCTCCAGGAACGAGGAATGAAGGGATCCCAGGAGTGCGGACGGGCGAGTCGCCACCGCATGCCCGAATCCACCTGCGTGGAGGGGTCAGGCCAAAGGGGGAGACCGGTCCCCGAACTAGTGGAGGCAGGAAACGACCCTCAGCTAGAAACCGGAGGCTCTGACATTTTATGTGGCGCAGCCCCTCGCTACACCCGCTAGGAAGGCACCACATAGGGTCAGGGAAACTGGCGCCAAGTTTACCAAGAGGAGGCCCGAGGCAGCCGGACAGAAGTGTTGGTAAGAAAGGCCAGACAAAGGACACACAAAGGGGGTCCTGTGAAGTGCTCCAAAGTTATCTGGGAGTTGTCTGAGCCCCTCACCTGGTGAGCACAGTACGACGTGGGCAGCCGTTACCTGCAGACGTGGTCTGGATAATAAGAACTGTGAGTAAAGGCCCTGGACTGCATCACTGACTCCGTGTCGTTACTGCTGCTGCCCTGCACCATCACCCCCATCCTCCGCATACACTGCCCTGAGGCTATACTCCTCCCGTGGGGAGTTATGCTACGCTCTGCTGCACCCACAACACCAGCCTCAGCGGTCTGCCCTGTAGCGGCGGTTCACTCTGACCGCAATCCACGGGTGGCGTAGTCGGACATTTAAACATCAAAACCACATAAATAGTTCCGCCACTGGTTTGACCGCCCTGAGCCACGGAACCGGGTCGCCGCCACGAAGACTACAACCACCAGCATCCACCAAAAAGGGTCCGGCTCCGGGTGTCCCAAGGCCCAGGGGGTGCGTCAGAACATTTTCATCACCTTTCACAATCACCAATGGGACAAGGCAGGGATGTCCTCTGTCCCCTCTCTTATACATCCTAGTGACGGAGCACCTGCTCTCATCAATTCGCCATAACCCCAATATTAGGTGGATTGAGGTGGGAGGCACCGAGTACAAGTGCTCTCTATTTGCTGATGATGTCCTAGTATATATCACTCAATCACATATATCCATCCATGCTGTTATGGCTGAAATAGATCACTTTGTTACATGGTAAAATTTTAAAATCAATGCAGCGAAGTCTGAGGCCCTCGATGTCTCCCTCCCCAAATCCATATAGGATTCCATCCAGTCCAACTTTCCCTTTGCCTGGCCCTCACAGGGTATCAAATACTTAGGAATTCCTATTCATAGAGACCTCTCCCATCTATGTTATCTTAATTTTGGGCCCTGTATTGAACAATTCCATACAGACCACGGTTGGCAAGTTAGAACTGTAAGATTCACTACGTGAACCGCTGGTGTTTTGTGGAAAAGCACATGTACACCGCGTTCCAAATTATTATGCAAAAAGTGTTTAGGAGTGATAAGGGAAGAATTTGTTTGTTTGTCAGTTAAACTGATTGATGGTGATGTGTGTCAGGGCTCTTTATATCACTGTAAGCAATTGCAGACACCTGTGCTAATTAGTTTGGCAGGTGTGTCCAATGAAAGGCAAGACTACTTAAGAAGGCTCTCTCACATTATTAAGCAGCCTACATTTTCTGCCAAAATGGGAAAGAAAAAGGATGTGTCGGCTGCTGAGAAGCAACAAATTGTGGAGTGTTTAGGTCAAGGCATGACTACAATCAACATTGTGCGATGATCAGGATGAAGTGTCTTGGCAATCAAGAAGTATGTAGCTGATTCACAGTACACACGTGTGCGTGCTGATAAGGGCAAATTGAGGACTCTTTCCTACAGGCAATTACGTCAGGTTGAAAGAGCAGTGGCAAAAAAGCCTTGTCATAGCAGCAGACAAGTTTTTGAAGCTGCTTGTGCCTCCAACGTCCCCCGAACAACAAGATGCAGGGTCCTTCAGAGGTTTGCAGCTGTGCATACGCCATCCTGTCGAACTCCTCTATCCACTTCACACAAGCAGAAACGGCTCCAGTGGGCCAAACATTACATGAAGACTGATTTCAAAACTGTTTTGTTCACGGATGAGTGCCGTGCAGCGCTCGATGGTCCAGATGGATGGAGTGGAGGATGGCTGGTTGATGGACACCCCACGCAAACACGGCTACAGCGCCAACAAGGAGGAGGCGGAGTAATGTTTTGGGCTGGAATCATGGGGAGAGAGATTGTCGGCCCCTTTAGGATCCCTGAAGGCGCTAAAGATGAACTCCATAATGTATGTGGATTTTCTCAAACAGCACTTCCTGCCATGGTTCAAGAAGAAGAACCGTGTATTTCACAGCAAGATCATTTTTCTGCATGATAATGCACCATCTCATGCTGCACATAAAACATCTGCATCTCTGGCTGATATGGGCATAAAAGGGGACAAACTTATGGTGTGACCCCCTTGCTCCCCTGACCTCTACCCCATTCCGAACCTTTGGAGCATCATTAAAAGGAGTGTCTATGATGGCGGGAGGCAGTTCACATCTAAGCAACAGCTCTGGGAGGGTATTCTGTCCTCATGCAAAACAATTGAAGCAGAAACCATCCAAAACCTGACAAATTCAATGGACGAGAGAGTTCAGAAGCTCCTTTCGAACAAGGGGTCCTATGTGAAAATGTAACATCACCTAGAATAAAGTTTTGAGTTGAAAACTGTTTGATTTCAGTTTCTAACAACCTGCTAATGCTTATAATTTCAAAAATGACCATTTTTTTGGTCTTTATTAAAATGAAAAGGTTGATCGAAAAGTTTGGGGGATCTAAGAGTGTGGCAACCCAGTAGTCATGATTACTTCGAATTCTGACAATATGAGGGTCATGCTGCAGGTAGTGCAGCAAGAAGGCACTTATGTGTCTTGCGCATCTCGGAGCCCCAAAATTATTTTCCGGGCTAGATGCAGCTAAAAATTATTTTTAATTTTAAATCTGGTGGAGCTTATTATAGATGGCCTAATAGGATCAGTGCTGCACACTGCTACAAAGCCCAAATTATTTTCCAGTCAAGATACAGATAAACATGATTAGTAATTTGAAAGCTTAAAACGTTTGGTAGGGTGATTTTAACCAATCATCAAGATTTTACTCTCCCCAGGATGACACAGGGGTAGAAAAGTCGTTTCGGATCCATGATTTGTTCATCTTTATGAACGTGAGTCTGTCTACATTATCAGTGGAGAGCCGCGTGCACTTATCTGTCAGCACACCACCAGCAGCGCTGAACACACGTTCAGACAGAACGCTGGCTGCGGGGCATGACAAGATCTCCAAGGCGTAAGTGGCTAGCTCCGGCCATTTATCCAGATTGGAAGCCCAAAAAGAGCAAGGGTCCAGTGACACAGTCGTGGCTTCAATGTTTACTTGGAGATACTCCTGTACCATCGTCTCTAGGCGTTGACTATGTGTCAGACTTCTTGTCTCCTGTGGCCTTGCAAAGGATGGGCTAAAAAAGTGGTGAAATGATTCCGCAAAATTGATGTTACCAGCAGATACTGTGGTTCTGTTACGGTTTGAGTGCTGAACACTTGACGGTCCCACGGTTGGCAAGTTGGAACTGTGAGATTCACTACGTGCACCACTGGTATTTTGTGGAAAAGCACATGTAAGATTCTGCAACAGTCTCTGCTGATACTCCTGCATGCGTGCATCCCTTTCTATGGCAGGAATAATTTCTGCAAATTTACCTTTGTACCGGGGATCTAACAGTGTGGCAACCCAGTAGTCAGGATTATTTCTAATTCTCACAATTTGAGGGTCATGTTGCAGGTAGTGCAGCAAGAAGGCACTCATGTGTGTTGCGCATCCAGGAGCACCAAGTCCCTGTTGTGTTGGTGGTGAGGTAACAATCATGCTTCCTTCCTCTGTCCTCTCCCCCCAACCTCGCACAACAGAAATGTGATCAAGGTCTCCCTCATCTGATGAGTCTTCCATCAGTTCGTCCTCCACTTCTTCCTGGGCTCCTGCACCTTCCTCACTAGTTTGGCTACTACCATGCGCCCTGGTAAAACCATCTCCCCCACCGTCACATGCCTGCCGCCTTGGTGCTGCCGACCTTCTGGACCTTGCAGATGTTAGCCCTTCCGCATACAACTCCTCCTCCTCTACTTCCTCCACCTCCTCTTGTGCCACCACCTGACTCCGAATTCTGTTTAACATGTGCTCCAGCATGTAAATCACCGGAATAGTCATGCTGATAATGGCATCGTCAGCACTAAACATCTTCGTCGCCATTTCAAAACTGTGCAGAAGGGTGCATAGGTCCCTGATCTGAGACCACTCCTCCAGCGTGATTTGCCCCACCTCTGAATCTCGTTGGCCCAGGCTATACGTCAGAACGTATTGCACCAGGGCTTGTCGGTGCTGCCACAGTCGCTGCAACATGTGCAGAGTTGAATTCCACCGGGTAGGCACATCGCATTTTAGCCGGTGAAGTGGCAGGTCCAACGACTTCTGTAGAGATGTAAGTCGCTGAGCTGCGGGATGCGAACGGCGGAAGTGAGCACACAGCGACCGTGCCCTCTGCAGAAGGCCATCTAGTCTGGGATAGTGGGCTAAAAATTGCTGGACAACCAGGTTCAACACGTGAGCCATACAAGGCACGTGTGTGACATTGCCCCGGCGAAGGGCCGCACCCAGGTTTGCAGCATTGTCGCACACGGCCTTCCCTGGTTTCAGGTCCAGTGGAGACAACCATTCATGAAATTGGTTCTCCAGAGCTGACCACAACTCCTCAGCTGTGTGACTCACATTTCCCAGACATTTCAATGTAAAAACCGCCTGATGACGTTGAGCCCTACTGCCAGCATAGTAAGGAGGTGTGCAGGATCCCTTCTGCGCAGTTAGAAAGCTTGTGGCATGACCAGACAGGCTTTGGGTGCAGGTGGAAGACCGAGAGGAGGTTGAGGAGGCAGAAGCAGTGGAGGAACTTTGACATAAAGAGGATTGACGCACAACTCGTGGGGACGGCAAGACTTGGACAGCAGCCCCTTGTCCTGCTGTCACCATAGTTACCCAGTGCCCAGTCAGCGACATGTAATGCCCCTGTCCATGCCTACTCGTCCAAGTGTCTGTGGTGAAATGCACCCTGTCACACACAGAGTTTCTCAAAGAAGCGGTGATGTTGTGTGCGACATGCTGGTGGAGCGCAGGCACACCTTTCTTTGAGAAGTAGTGCCGACTGGGCATCTGGTACTGGGGCACTGCGACGGACATAAGGTCTCGAAAATCCTCTGTGTCCACCAGGCGGAAAGGCAGCATTTCTGTAGCCAAGAGCTTGCAGATGGTGAAATTCAACCTCTTAGCTTTCTCATGGCTAGGAGGAAATGGTCTTTTACTTGTCCACATCTGAGGGACCGAGGGCTGGCAATTGTGCTTAGACGGGGTTGATAAGGGTGTCCCCGGCAAACTGCCAGTCTGTGAGGAAGATGCAGGCGAACATGTTAGGTTGCCTTCATCCAAAGGTGGTGCTATCGATGTCGGACAGCGCTCAACACCAGCTGGTGTTACCACCTCCAAAGAAAATGATGACCTGCCAATCACGCTGGCTGTTGCGGGTAAAGAGGTGGCAGGTCTGCGCCCCAAAACAGGTGTGACTGCTGTCCCCCCAGTCACAGAGGATGAAGAGGCCGCGGATGCACAAGATATGGCAGACGGTGGTTGGCCCGGCCGGCTAGGCCGCATTGTAGCACACTGAGCTTCCCACTGCAACTTATGCTTCATGTCCATGTGCCGGTTCATGCATGAAGTACTCAAACTATGTATTTTTTGGCCTCTACTTAGCTTTTGCTGACAAATGTTACAGATAACACGAGTTGGGTCATCTTTATCGATCTGAAAAAATGCCCAGGCTATGCAAGGCTTAGCACCCATGCGACCTGAAGAGCCACCACGACTTGTGGTGAGAGGCAGAGTTGTGTTTGAGGATGCAGTTGTTGACGTGCTTCCAGTACTACGTCTCTGTCCAGGAAGGCGCAACCTGACCTCGTCGTCACTAGCATCTTCCTCCACCTCCTCTGCTGACCTCATCTCTTGGCTGACTGTGGGTTGACAGTAAGTGGGATTTCCGACCTCATCATCATCACCCTGTGCGTTATCACACCCGTCGTCCTCAGAGCCAACCTGTTCCTGCCCTGACAAAAAACTAAAGTTGTCGCTCCAATCAGGTATTTGAGTCTTATCATCGTCTTCCTCATTGTCTCCACCAACAGGAGTTACAGTTTGGGAATGAGGGTCTACATTATGGTCAGAACCTTCTGCGTCTGGTCCTGGATCCGACTCATAAAGATTCTGGGCATCAGTGCAGATCATTTCCTCGTCTGGATTCACAGAAGCGCTGGAGTCGACCTCTGATTCCCAGGCTATAGTATGAGTAAACAGCTCTGCAGACTCAACCATCTGTTCTACCTCATACTCAGACGGGCAGCTGGAGATTTGGGAGCTGTGAGGAAGCAAGTGCGATTTGGGTGACACCTTTGAGGACTGGAGTATTTGTGATGTTGAAGTTGATGTGGAGAAGAGCCCACTTAAAGGAGCACTTGATATCCGTTGAAGCACCTGCTGTTTTTGTGCCTCATCTGGAATTTGTAGCAATTGGCGTGGCCGTAAGAAAGGGATCTTATCACATTGTCCGCTAAAAGAAGTAGACATTTTAGTTTGGCTGGAAGATGGTCTTTCTTCTGCAGATGTTACTGTTGCTTTAACACCTACCCCACGAACACAACCTTTTTTCCCCTTCCCAAAACGCCTATTCCCCTTTCCACCAGCAGCAGGCCTTTTTCCACTCATTTTGGTGGTTAACTAATTCACAACTCTGGAGTTGTTTGCACAAAAAAACAATGGATGGTAACCGAGCAGAGCTGAGTGGCCAAACTGTGGTATTAGGCCAAAACTATTGGCTGGGTTAGATGCAGAAAAAAATTATTTTGAATTTGCAACCTGATGGAGGTCAGTATAGATGGACTAATAGAACAAGTCCCACACACTGCTAGAAGCCCAAATATTTTTTCAGAGGTACTGTAGATGCAGATAAAAATTAGTTTTAATTTGCAACCTGATGGAGGTCAGTATAGATGGACTAATAGAGAAAGTCCGACACACTACTAGAAGGCCAAATATTTTTTCAGAGGTAGATGCAGAAAAAAATATATTCAGTTTGCAACCTGATGGAGGTCAGTATAGATGGACTAATAGAACAAGTCCCACACACTGCTAGAAGCCCAAATATTTTTTCAGAGGTACTGTAGATGCAGATAAAAATTAGTTTTAATTTGCAACCTGATGGAGGTCAGTATAGATGGACTAATAGAGAAAGTCCGACACACTACTAGAAGGCCAAATATTTTTTCAGAGGTAGATGCAGAAAAAAATATATTCAGTTTGCAACCTGATGGAGGTCAGTATAGATGGATTAATAGAACAAGACCCACACACAGCTAGAAGCCCAATATTTTTTCAGAGGTAGATGCAGAAAAAAATATATTCAGTTTGCAACCTGATGGAGGTCAGTATAGATGGACTAATAGAACAAGTCCCACACACTGCTAGAAGCCCAAATATTTTTTCAGAGGTACTGTAGATGCAGATAAAAATTAGTTTTAATTTGCAACCTGATGGAGGTCAGTATAGATGGACTAATAGAGAAAGTCCGACACACTACTAGAAGGCCAAATATTTTTTCAGAGGTAGATGCAGAAAAAAATATATTCAGTTTGCAACCTGATGGAGGTCAGTATAGATGGACTAATAGAACAAGTCCCACACACTGCTAGAAGCCCAAATATTTTTTCAGAGGTACTGTAGATGCAGATAAAAATTAGTTTTAATTTGCAACCTGATGGAGGTCAGTATAGATGGACTAATAGAGAAAGTCCGACACACTACTAGAAGGCCAAATATTTTTTCAGAGGTAGATGCAGAAAGAAATATATTCAGTTTGCAACCTGATGGAGGTCAGTATAGATGGATTAATAGAACAAGACCCACACACAGCTAGAAGCCCAATATTTTTTCAGAGGTAGATGCAGAAAAAAATATATTCAGTTTGCAACCTGATGGAGGTCTGTATAGATGGACTAATAGAACAAGTCCCACACACTGCTAGAAGCCCAAATATTTTTTCAGAGGTACTGTAGATGCAGATAAAAATTAGTTTTAATTTGCAACCTGATGGAGGTCAGTATAGATGGACTAATAGAGAAAGTCCGACACACTACTAGAAGGCCAAATATTTTTTCAGAGGTAGATGCAGAAAAAAATATATTCAGTTTGCAACCAGATGGAGGTCAGTATAGATGGATTAATAGAACAAGACCCACACACAGCTAGAAGCCCAATATTTTTTCAGAGGTAGATGCAGAAAAAAATATATTCAGTTTGCAACCTGATGGAGGTCAGTATAGATGGACTAATAGAACAAGTCCCACACACTGCTAGAAGCCCAAATATTTTTTCAGAGGTACTGTAGATGCAGATAAAAATTAGTTTTAATTTGCAACCTGATGGAGGTCAGTATAGATGGACTAATAGAGAAAGTCCGACACACTACTAGAAGGCCAAATATTTTTTAAGAGGTAGATGCAGAAAAAAATATATTCAGTTTGCAACCTGATGGAGGTCAGTATAGATGGATTAATAGAACAAGACCCACACACAGCTAGAAGCCCAATATTTTTTCAGAGGTAGATGCAGAAAAAAATGTATTCAGTTTGCAACCTGATGGAGGTCAGTATAGATGGACTAATAGAACAAGTCCCACACACTGCTAGAAGCCCAAATATTTTTTCAGAGGTACTGTAGATGCAGATAAAAATTAGTTTTAATTTGCAACCTGATGGAGGTCAGTATAGATGGACTAATAGAGAAAGTCCGACACACTACTGGAAGGCCAAATATTTTTTCAGAGGTAGATGCAGAAAAAAATATATTCAGTTTGCAACCTGATGGAGGTCAGTATAGATAGATTAATAGAACAAGACCCACACACAGCTAGAAGCCCAATATTTTTTCAGAGGTAGATGCAGAAAAAAATATATTCAGTTTGCAACCTGATGGAGGTCAGTATAGATGGACTAATAGAACAAGTCCCACACTCTGCTAGAAGCCCAAATATTTTTTCAGAGGTACTGTAGATGCAGATAAAAATTAGTTTTAATTTGCAACCTGATGGAGGTCAGTATAGATGGACTAATAGAGAAAGTCCGACACACTACTAGAAGGCCAAATATTTTTTCAGAGGTAGATGCAGAAAAAAATATATTCAGTTTGCAACCTGATGGAGGTCAGTATAGATGGACTAATAGAACAAGTCCCACACACTGCTAGAAGCCCAAATATTTTTTCAGAGGTACTGTAGATGCAGATAAAAATTAGTTTTAATTTGCAACCTGATGGAGGTCAGTATAGATGGACTAATAGAGAAAGTCCGACACACTACTAGAAGGCCAAATATTTTTTCAGAGGTAGATGCAGAAAAAAATATATTCAGTTTGCAACCTGATGGAGGTCAGTATAGATGGACTAATAGAACAAGTCCCACACACTGCTAGAAGCCCAAATATTTTTTCAGAGGTACTGTAGATGCAGATAAAAATTAGTTTTAATTTGCAACCTGATGGAGGTCAGTATAGATGGACTAATAGAGAAAGTCCGACACACTACTAGAAGGCCAAATATTTTTTCAGAGGTAGATGCAGAAAGAAATATATTCAGTTTGCAACCTGATGGAGGTCAGTATAGATGGATTAATAGAACAAGACCCACACACAGCTAGAAGCCCAATATTTTTTCAGAGGTAGATGCAGAAAAAAATATATTCAGTTTGCAACCTGATGGAGGTCTGTATAGATGGACTAATAGAACAAGTCCCACACACTGCTAGAAGCCCAAATATTTTTTCAGAGGTACTGTAGATGCAGATAAAAATTAGTTTTAATTTGCAACCTGATGGAGGTCAGTATAGATGGACTAATAGAGAAAGTCCGACACACTACTAGAAGGCCAAATATTTTTTCAGAGGTAGATGCAGAAAAAAATATATTCAGTTTGCAACCTGATGGAGGTCAGTATAGATGGCTTAATAGAACAAGACCCACACACAGCTAGAAGCCCAATATTTTTTCAGAGGTAGATGCAGAAAAAAATATATTCAGTTTGCAACCTGATGGAGGTCAGTATAGATGGACTAATAGAACAAGTCCCACACACTGCTAGAAGCCCAAATATTTTTTCAGAGGTACTGTAGATGCAGATAAAAATTTGTTTTAATTTGCAACCTGATGGAGGTCAGTATAGATGGACTAATAGAGAAAGTCCGACACACTACTTGAAGGCCAAATATTTTTTAAGAGGTAGATGCAGAAAAAAATATATTCAGTTTGCAACCTGATGGAGGTCAGTATAGATGGATTAATAGAACAAGACCCACACACAGCTAGAAGCCCAATATTTTTTCAGAGGTAGATGCAGAAAAAAATGTATTCAGTTTGCAACCTGATGGAGGTCAGTATAGATGGACTAATAGAACAAGTCCCACACACTGCTAGAAGCCCAAATATTTTTTCAGAGGTACTGTAGATGCAGATAAAAATTAGTTTTAATTTGCAACCTGATGGAGGTCAGTATAGATGGACTAATAGAGAAAGTCCGACACACTACTGGAAGGCCAAATATTTTTTCAGAGGTAGATGCAGAAAAAAATATATTCAGTTTGCAACCTGATGGAGGTCAGTATAGATGGATTAATAGAACAAGACCCACACACAGCTAGAAGCCCAATATTTTTTCAGAGGTAGATGCAGAAAAAAATATATTCAGTTTGCAACCTGATGGAGGTCAATATAGATGGACTAATAGAACAAGTCCCACACACTGCTAGAAGCCCAAATATTTTTTCAGAGGTACTGTAGATGCAGATAAAAATTAGTTTTAATTTGCAACCTGATGGAGGTCAGTATAGATGGACTAATAGAGAAAGTCCGACACACTACTAGAAGGCCAAATATTTTTTCAGAGGTAGATGCAGAAAAAAATATATTCAGTTTGCAACCTGATGGAGGTCAGTATAGATGGACTAATAGAACAAGTCCCACACACTGCTAGAAGCCCAAATATTTTTTCAGAGGTACTGTAGATGCAGATAAAAATTAGTTTTAATTTGCAACCTGATGGAGGTCAGTATAGATGGACTAATAGAGAAAGTCCGACACACTACTAGAAGGCCAAATATTTTTTCAGAGGTAGATGCAGAAAAAAATATATTCAGTTTGCAACCTGATGGAGGTCAGTATAGATGGACTAATAGAACAAGCCCCACACACTGCTAGAAACCCAAATATTTTTTCAGATTTACTATAGATGCAGATAAAAATTAGTTTTAATTTGCAACCTGATGGAGGTCAGTATAGATGGACTAATAGAGAAAGTCCGACACACTACTAGAAGGCCAAATATTTTTTCAGAGGTAGATGCAGAAAAAAATATATTCAGTTTGCAACCTGATGGAGGTCAGTATAGATGGATTAATAGAACAAGACCCACACACAGCTAGAAGCCCAATATTTTTTCAGAGGTAGATGCAGAAAAAAATATATTCAGTTTGCAACCTGATGGAGGTCAGTATAGATGGACTAATAGAGAAAGTCCGACACACTACTAGAAGGCCAAATATTTTTTCAGAGGTAGATGCAGAAAAAATATATTCAGTTTGCAACCTGATGGAGGTCAGTATAGATGGACTAATAAAACAAGTCCCACACACTGCTAGAAGCCCAAATATTTTTTCAGAGGTACTGTAGATGCAGATAAAAATTAGTTTTAATTTGCAACCTGATGGAGGTCAGTATAGATGGACTAATAGAGAAAGTCCGACACACTACTAGAAGGCCAAATATTTTTTCAGAGGTAGATGCAGAAAAAAATATATTCAGTTTGCAACCTGATGGAGGTCAGTATAGATGGACTAATAGAACAAGTCCCACACACTGCTAGAAGCCCAAATATTTTTTCAGAGGTACTGTAGATGCAGATAAAAATTAATTTTAATTTGCAACCTGATGGAGGTCAGTATAGATGGACTAATAGAGAAAGTCCGACACACTACTAGAAGGCCAAATATTTTTTCAGAGGTAGATGCAGAAAAAAATATATTCAGTTTGCAACCTGATGGAGGTCAGTATAGATGGATTAATAGAACAAGACCCACACACAGCTAGAAGCCCAATATTTTTTCAGAGGTAGATGCAGAAAAAAATATATTCAGTTTGCAACCTGATGGAGGTCAGTTTAGATGGACTAATAGAACAAGTCCCAAACACTGCTAGAAGCCCAAATATTTTTTCAGAGTTACTGTAGATGCAGATAAAAATTAGTTTTAATTTGCAACCTGATGGAGGTCAGTATAGATGGACTAATAGAGAAAGTCCGACACACTACTAGTAGGCCAAATATTTTTTCAGAGGTAGATGCAGAAAAAAATATATTCAGTTTGCAACCTGATGGAGGTCAGTATAGATGGACTAATAGAACAAGTCCCACACACTGCTAGAAGCCCAAATATTTTTTCAGAGGTACTGTAGATGCAGATAAAAATTAGTTTTAATTTGCAACCTGATGGAGGTCAGTATAGATGGACTAATAGAGAAAGTCCGACACACTACTAGAAGGCCAAATATTTTTTCAGAGGTAGATGCAGAAAAAAATATATTCAGTTTGCAACCTGATGGAGGTCAGTATAGATGGACTAATAGAACAAGTCCCACACAATGCTAGAAGCCCAAATATTTTTTCAGAGGTACTGTAGATGCAGATAAAAATTAGTTTTAATTTGCAACCTGATGGAGGTCAGTATAGATGGACTAATAGAGAAAGTCCGACACACTACTAGAAGGCCAAATATTTTTTCAGAGGTAGATGCAGAAAAAAATATATTCAGTTTGCAACCTGATGGAGGTCAGTATAGATGGATTAATAGAACAAGACCCGCACACAGCTAGAAGCCCAATATTTTTTCATAGGTAGATGCAGAAAAAAATATATTCAGTTTGCAACCTGATGGAGGTCAGTATAGATGGACTAATAGAACAAGTCCCACACACTGCTAGAAGCCCAAATATTTTTTCAGAGGTACTGTAGATGCAGATAAAAATTAGTTTTAATTTGCAACCTGATGGAGGTCAGTATAGATGGACTAATAGAGAAAGTCCGACACACTACTAGAAGGCCAAATATTTTTTCAGAGGTAGATGCAGAAAAAAATATATTCAGTTTGCAACCTGATGGAGGTCAGTATAGATGGACTAATAGAACAAGTCCCACACACTGCTAGAAGCCCAAATATTTTTTCAGAGGTACTGTAGATGCAGATAAAAATTAGTTTTAATTTGCAACCTGATGGAGGTCAGTATAGATGGACTAATAGAGAAAGTCCGACACACTACTAGAAGGCCAAATATTTTTTCAGAGGTAGATGCAGAAAAAAATATATTCAGTTTGCAACCTGATGGAGGTCAGTATAGATGGACTAATAGAACAAGTCCCACACACTGCTAGAAGCCCAAATATTTTTTCAGAGGTACTGTAGATGCAGATAAAAATTAGTTTTAATTTGCCACCTGATGGAGGTCAGTATAGATGGACTAATAAAGAAAGTCCGACACACTACTAGAAGGCCAAATATTTTTTCAGAGGTAGATGCAGAAAAAAATATATTCAGTTTGCAACCTGATGGAGGTCAGTATAGATGGATTAATAGAACAAGACCCACACACAGCTAGAAGCCCAATATTTTTTCAGAGGTAGATGCAGAAAAAAATATATTCAGTTTGCAACCTGATGGAGGTCAGTATAGATGGACTAATAGAGAAAGTCCGACACACTACTAGAAGGCCAAATATTTTTTCAGAGGTAGATGCAGAAAAAAATATATTCAGTTTGCAACCTGATGGAGGTCAGTATAGATGGACTAATAGAACAAGTCCCACACACTGCTAGAAGCCCAAATATTTTTTCAGAGGTACTGTAGATGCAGATAAAAATTAGTTTTAATTTGCAACCTGATGGAGGTCAGTATAGATGGACTAATAGAGAAAGTCCGACACACTACTAGAAGGCCAAATATTTTTTCAGAGGTAGATGCAGAAAAAAATATATTCAGTTTGCAACCTGATGGAGGTCAGTATAGATGGATTAATAGAACAAGACCCACACACAGCTAGAAGCCCAATATTTTTTCAGAGGTAGATGCAGAAAAAAATATATTCAGTTTGCAACCTGATGGAGGTCAGTATAGATGGACTAATAGAACAAGTCCCAAACACTGCTAGAAGCCCAAATATTTTTTCAGAGGTACTGTAGATGCAGATAAAAATTAGTTTTAATTTGCAACCTGATGGAGGTCAGTATAGATGGACTAATAGAGAAAGTCCGACACACTACTAGAAGGCCAAATATTTTTTCAGAGGTAGATGCAGAAAAAAATATATTCAGTTTGCAACCTGATGGAGGTCAGTATAGATGGACTAATAGAACAAGTCCCACACACTGCTAGAAGCCCAAATATTTTTTCAGAGGTACTGTAGATGCAGATAAAAATTAGTTTTAATTTGCAACCTGATGGAGGTCAGTATAGATGGACTAATAGAGAAAGTCCGACACACTACTAGAAGGCCAAATATTTTTTCAGAGGTAGATGCAGAAAAAAATATATTCAGTTTGCAACCTGATGGAGGTCAGTATAGATGGATTAATAGAACAAGACCCACAAACAGCTAGAAGCCCAATATTTTTTCAGAGGTAGATGCAGAAAAAAATATATTCAGTTTGCAACCTGATGGAGGTCAGTATAGATGGACTAATAGAACAAGTCCCACACACTGCTAGAAGCCCAAATATTTTTTCAGAGGTACTGTAGATGCAGATAAAAATTAGTTTTAATTTGCAACCTGATGGAGGTCAGTATAGATGGACTAATAGAGAAAGTCCGACACACTACTAGAAGGCCAAATATTTTTTCAGAGGTAGATGCAGAAAAAAATATATTCAGTTTGCAACCTGATGGAGGTCAGTATAGATGGACTAATAGAACAAGTCCCACACACTGCTAGAAGCCCAAATATTTTTTCAGAGGTACTGTAGATGCAGATAAAAATTAGTTTTAATTTGCAACCTGATAGAGGTCAGTATAGATGGACTAATAGAGAAAGTCCGACACACTACTAGAAGGCCAAATATTTTTTCAGAGGTAGATGCAGAAAAAAATATATTCAGTTTGCAACCTGATGGAGGTCAGTATAGATGGACTAATAGAACAAGTCCCACACACTGCTAGAAGCCCAAATATTTTTTCAGAGGTACTGTAGATGCAGATAAAAATTAGTTTTAATTTGCAACCTGATGGAGGTCAGTATAGATGGACTAATAGAGAAAGTCCGACACACTACTAGAAGGCCAAATATTTTTTCAGAGGTAGATGCAGAAAAAAATATATTCAGTTTGCAACCTGATGGAGGTCAGTATAGATGGATTAATAGAACAAGACCCACACACAGCTAGAAGCCCAATATTTTTTCAGAGGTAGATGCAGAAAAAAATATATTCAGTTTGCAACCTGATGGAGGTCAGTATAGATGGACTAATAGAACAAGTCCCACACACTGCTAGAAGCCCAAATATTTTTTCAGAGGTACTGTAGATGCGGATAAAAATTAGTTTTAATTTGCAACCTGATGGAGGTCAGTATAGATGGACTAATAGAGAAAGTCCGACACACTACTAGAAGGCCAAATATTTTTTCAGAGGTAGATGCAGAAAAAAATATATTCAGTTTGCAACCTGATGGAGGTCAGTATAGATGGACTAATAGAACAAGTCCCACACACTGCTAGAAGCCCAAATATTTTTTCAGAGGTACTGTAGATGCAGATAAAAATTAGTTTTAATTTGCAACCTGATGGAGGTCAGTATAGATGGACTAATAGAGAAAGTCCGACACACTACTAGAAGGCCAAATATTTTTTCAGAGGTAGATGCAGAAAAAAATATATTCAATTTGCAACCTGATGGAGGTCAGTATAGATGGACTAATACAACAAGTCCCACACACAGCTAGAAGCCCAAATATTTTTTCAGAGGTACTGTAGATGCAGATAAAAATTAGTTTTAATTTGCAACCTGATGGAGGTCAGTATAGATGGACTAATAGAGAAAGTCCGACACACTAATAGAAGGCCAAATATTTTTTCAGAGCTAGATGCAGAAAAAAATTATATTCAGTTTGCAACCTGATGGAGGTCAGTATAGATGGATTAATAGAACAAGACCCACACACAGCTAGAAGCCCAATATTTTTTCAGAGGTAGATGCAGAAAAAAATATATTCAGTTTGCAACCTGATGGAGGTCAGTATAGATGGACTAATAGAACAAGTCCCACACACTGCTAGAAGCCCAAATATTTTTTCAGAGGTACTGTAGATGCAGAAAAAAAATTAGTTTTAATTTGCAACCTGATGGAGGTCAGTATAGATGGACTAATAGAATGATGCTATGCCCAAAAGATTTTACTTCACTAGGTGCAGTAAAAAAATTGGTATTCTATACACAGGTGGTATATCTTGCAACACAGATAGGCTACTCCACTGACTAACACACTCTGCAATAGGCCAAAAAGGATTAGCTTTGCTAGATTCAGCCAAATGCTGTGAAAAAAACTTGCACAGCACTGGCACAGACCTGCCTGGCAAAAACTGATAGGAACTCATGTAACCTAGTCCTGAAAAGGACTCCAATTACAATTAGTCTTTACTCCCACAACCTATCTATTTAAGAGCACAGACCTCCCTGATAAAAGTCGTAGGAAATGCTGTAACCTAGTCCTTAAAAGGACTGCAATCACAACTATTCCCTACTCCCAAGCTATCTGTAGATTTGTGCGAAAATTAGCTTGAAATTAACAAGGTATAGCGCACACAGCAACAGCGGTGCCGTCTAACACGCAGCTGCAGCAGTGAGAAAATGGTGGCGACGGGGAAAATGGCTTGGTCTTATAGGGCAAGGACATGTGACATACACTGCCAATGACACATGCCCTTGCTTGTGTGAAAAAAAGTACTTCGCTCCGTGTGTGCGCTGCTGATAGGCTGACAGATTGCACCTCCCCACTGTAAATGCGGGAAAGAGAAAAAAAAATGGAGATCTTCATTGTTCCTGCAGAGATCCATCCCCTGCCCCTCCCCCCACCCCGCTGTACACTCAAACTGCGTATTAACATTAATTTTCATCATTACTGAGAAAAAATCCAGTTATGATTTTGGTGCACGAACAGTTATCAAACATAACCTCGAACAGCCGAATTTTTCTCAAATTGTTCGTGTTCGCCGAACGGCTCGAACACCGCCCAAAACAGCTCGAATTTGAGATTGGCGAACAGTTCGAGTAGAACAACGCTCATCTCTACTGTCAACCCAAAGTCAGACAGTCGATGAGGTCAGCAGAGGAGGTGGAGGAGGATGTGACTAGCCCTGGGGATGGGGATGACTCGGTACCCGGGCATTTGCCTGGCCTTGGGGATGTCGCGGTGGTCGGCTCCCTGGCCCATACCCTGGGGTCTCTCTTTAAAAGGGTGGATAATTGTTAATTTTATAAGAGTTCATGACGCCACCTGTGGTATCTGGTGACAAGCACCAGCGCTGCAGCAGTCCACTGAGGCCGGTGATAAGGCAGCTCGATGGTATAGCTCCCCACAGGTGGAGCTAGGTCTCAGGGCAGCGTATGCAGGGGGAATGCACGACAGGCGAGACCCAGCTGGGTCAGAGCAAGAACGGGAACGGACACGGTAGTCACTTCAGTACCTTTTACTGGTGGAAATTCAGGCACATCCCGGAGCACTGTAGGGTGAAGGGTGCATATCAGGATCCTCCCCAATGAGCGGGTGTAGGGCCTCCTGTTTCTTGCCTCTGCGTAGTAAGTTTCTGACCTGCCTGGAGCTAGGCCTAACTTTGTCTCTGTCCTGCGCTGGCTGACCTTGTGGTAGGGCCTTCTCTTGGAGTTCACGCTCCCAGTATGCGGGGCCTAAGCGTCTCCTGGCTCTGTTACATATCAGCACCTTAGTGATCCTGGGACTTGTAGTTCTCCAGGGATTCCGGTTATGCCTTACTGGGTCATAGAGATACCGGTAAGCTCGGATCCTGTGTCCGGTAAATGCTTCGGGGTGAGCTGGTTAAGCTCCTCTGCCCCTTATGTACTAACTCGCCACTCGCCTTCGGCCTACTCGGGCCCTCACTAGGCTATACACACTAACGGCAGCTTGCCGCGCTTCACTGATCTTACGGCACCGGCACACCTTAAGCTCTATCTGGGCTCCCTGAATCTAGCAAGCAGGAGCCTCGTGCTCCACTGCTGAACTATTAACTGCATTCTCTAGACTAGACTGAGCTCCACTGCAGACTGACCTCTCTTAGGCTTCTCTACTGCAGGAACTCTTCAGAGGAACTGAACTGCCTAGCTCCACCTTCCCTATTTATATCCCTAACGGGCTCCCTCTGCTGGTCTGAGGTGGAAGGTGGAGATGTGTGAATGTTTATGGGGGCCTCTTGTGGAGGATTCCATCAATGCACTCTTGTAGGATCTGTGATACCAAGCGCAGCGGGGCATCACAGATGCTATTGACGACGAGGTTAGGTTGCGCCTTCCTGAACAGAGACGGAGTACTGGAAGCACGTCAACAACTGCATCCTCAACCACAACTCTGCCTCTGACCACAAATCGTAGTGGCTCTTCAGGTCACATGGGCTCTAAGCCTTGCATAGCCTGGGCATTTATTCAGATCGATAAGGATGACCCAACTCGTGTTATCTGTAATATTTGTCAGCAAAAGCTAAGTAGAGGCCAAAAAATACATAGTTTGAGTACTTCATGCATGTACCGTCACATGGATATGAAGCATAAGTTGCAGTGGGAAGCTCACTGTGCTACAATGCGGCCTAGCCGGCTGGGCCAACCACCGTCTGCCCCATCTTGTGCATCCGCAGCCTCTTCATCCTCTGTGACTGGGGGGACAGCAGTCACACATGTTTTTGGACGCAGACCTGCCACCTCTTTACCCGCAACAGCCAGTGTGATTGGCAGGTCGTCAGTTCATTGGGAAGTGGAAACACCTGCTAGTGTTGAGCGCTCTCCGACATCGAGAGCACCACCTTTGGATGAAGGCAACCTAACATGTCCGCCTGCATCTTCCTCACAGACCGGCAGTTGCCGGGGACACCCTACTCAACACCGTCTAAGCACAACAGCCAGCCCTCGGTCCCTCAGATGTGGAAAAGTAAAAGACCATTTCCTCCTAGCCATGAGAAAGCTAAGAGGTTGAATTTCACCATCTGCAAGCTGTTGGCTACAGAAATGCTGCCTTTCCACCTGGAGGACACAGAGGATTTTCAAGACCTTATGTCCGTCACAGTGCCCCAGTACCAGATGCCCAGTCGGCACTACTTCTCAAAGAAAGGTGTGCCTGCGCTCCACTAGCATGTCGCACACAACATCACCGCTTCTTTGAGAAACTCTGTGTGTGACAGGGTGCACTTCACCACAGACACTTGGACGAGAAGGCATGGACAGGGGCATTACATGTCGCTGACTGGGCACTGGGTAACTATGGTGACAGCAGGACAAGGGGCTGCTGTCCAAGTCTTACCGTCCCCACGAGTTGTGTGTTAATCCTCTTTATCTCGAACTTCCTCCACTGCTTCTGCCTCCTCAACCTCCTCTCGGTCCTCCACCTGCACCCAAAGCCTGTCTGGTAATGCCACCTGCTTTCTAACTGCGCAGAAGGAATCCTGCACACCTCCTTACTATGCTGGCAGCAGGGCTCAACGCATCAGTGTTTACTTTGAAATGTCTGGGAAATGTGAGTCACACAGCTGAGGAGTTTTGGTCAGCTCTGGAGACCCAGTTTCATGAAAGGTTGTCTCCACTGGACCTGCAACCAGGCAAGGCCATGTGCGACAATGCTGCAAACCTGGGTGCGGCACTTCGCCGGGGCAATGTCACACACGTGCCTTGTATGGCTCACGTGTTGAACCTGGTTGTCCAGCAATTTTTAGCCCACTATCCCGAACTAGATGGCCTTCTGCAGAGTGCACGGTCGCTGTGTGCTCACTTCCGCCGTTCGCATCCCGCAGTTCAACGACTTACATCTCTACAGAAGTCGTTGGGCCTGCCAGTTCACCGGCTGAAATGCGATGTGCCGACACGGTGGAATTCAACTCTGCACATGTTGCAGCGACTGTGGCAGCACCGACAAGCCCTGGTGCAATACGTTCTGACGTATAGCCTGGGCCAACGAGATCCAGAGGTGGGGCAAATCACGCTGGAGGAGTGGTCTCAGATCAGGGACCTATGCACCCTTCTGCACAGTCTTGAAATGGCGACGAAGATGTTTAGTGCTGACGATGCCATTATCAGCATGACTATTACGGTGATTTACATGCTGGAGCACATGTTAAACAGAATTCGGAGTCAGGTGGTGGGACAAGAGGAGGTGGAGGAAGTAGAGGAGGAGTCGTATGCGGAAGGGATAACATCTCCAAGGTCCAGACGGTTGGCAGCACCAAGGCGGCAGGCATGGGAGGGTGGGGGAGAGGGATTAACCAGGGTGCATGGTAGCAGCCAAACTGTTGAGGAAGGTGCAGGAGCCGAGGAAGAAGTGGAGGACGAACTGGCAATGGGCATGGAAGACTCATCAGATGAGGGAGACCTTGATCACATTTCTGTTGTGCGAGGTTGGAGGGAGAGGGCAGAGGAAGGAAGCATGATTCTTACCTCGCTACCAACACAACAAGGACTTGGTCCTTCTGGATGCGCAAGACACATGAGTGCCTTCTTGCTGCACTACCTGCAACATGACCCCCGGATTGTCAGAATTCGAAGTAATCCCGACTACTGGGTTGCCACACTCTTAGATCCCCGGTACAAAAGTATATTTGCCGAAATAATTCCTGCCATAAAAAGGTATTGACGAATGCAGGAGTATCTGTTGCAGAATCTTACATGTGCTTTTCCACAAAACACCAGTGGTGCACGTAGTGAATCTCACAGTTCTAACTTGCCAACGGTGGGACTGTCGAGTCTTCATCACTCAAACAGTAACAGTAACACAGTATCTGCTGGTAACAGCAATTTTGTGGAATCGTTTCACCACTTTTTTAGACCATCCTTTGCAAGGCCACAGGAGACAAGAAGTCTGACACATAGTCAATGCCTAGAGAGGATGGTACAGGAGAATCTCCAAGTGAACATCGAAGCCATGACTGTGTCACTGGACCCTTGCTCATTTTGGTATTCCAATCTTGAAAAATCGCCGGAGCTCGCCACTCACGCCTTGGAGATCTTGTCATGCCATGCAGCCAGCGTTCTCTCTGAACGTGTGTTCAGCGCTGCTGGTGGTGTGCTGACAGATAAGCGCACGCGGCTGTCCACTGAGAATGTAGACAGACTCACGTTCATAAAGATGATCAAATCATGGATTCGCAAGGACATTTCTACCCCTGTGTCATCCTTGGGAGACTAAAAGCTTGGGGATTTGGTAAAATCACCTCACCAACCTTTTTAAGCAACAGTGGGGCAATTGATGCCACTTAACCCTAGAACGCATGACCATAAAAATCTACACTTTCACATACCTGGGGCCCTTTAGGCCCGTGTGCAAATAACATGGAATAACTCAAACTCAAATGACAAACAACTATATACATGAAGAATACCTAGAGTTTCAAAATTCTAACTAAAGCAATCTTGCAGAAAATAGAAAACAATTAACTGGGCGGGCCTGCAAGGCCACAGGTATGCGTTCTAGGGTTAAGTGGTGTCTGTGCCACAATTTTGGGAGTCCCCTTGCTGTGTCTTACGTGACGTTGGCATCGTCAATTCCAGGTGGGTTGGGTCGCACCCCCCCCCTTTTAACTGTAAGAAACTACATACACTATGGCTTGGGGTAACACAGATGGTTGAGTCTGAAGAGCTGTTTACTCAGAGGTCTGCTCCAAATCTTCAGTGTCTGCTAGTCAGCGTAGAATTTTTAACTGCATCTAGCCTAGGCAATACTTTGGGCGTAGTAGCCCAGCTGCGAAGCAAGCTGCACCGCCTGTGTATCTAATAAGAATTTTTAAATTAATCTAGCCTAGGCAGACTGTGGGGACCCCCAACCAAACCCAGATGCTCAGCCCCCCTACCGCCCCCCTTTCATGGACAACCCAATAATATAACTCTTACAACTGGATGGGTGAGGATCGGTCACAGCTTTATTAACTCTTTATACTCATTCCATTAGAAAGGCATTTTATTTCTAAAATAATTCAGCTTGTTGCAGCATGCCCTGGGTCCCCACTCCGGAAAGTTGGCCAACAAGTGTAACTCTCCAACATGTCCTTTCTATTTCCAGGCCACGGAGGATCCAGCGTACTCGTATGCAGGACTCTGACCCCCACCCATCACTCTTAACGCTTGTTCCACTCCGTCCTGGAGTCCTGACAGGAATATGTCCAGTCCAATATCTATTAAGTGAACACCGTCGGGCCGTATGAGGCCTGCTTTATCTCCTTCCAGTTGTCGGTGTCGTATCACTACACCGCCTCTGTCTCTTCTAAATTTTGCCATCCGAATATTTATTAGCCGCCTTGTCCATTCGATGGCCGTGATGTCTCGCGCACCTTGCCATACCGCTATCGGCACAATCTCTGACCATACTATAGCTAATTTTGTGAAAAATTCTCTGAAGCGCTCAGTGTCTAGTTTCATTATTGCCATTAGTTATGCGCTCTTGTGATGACCTAGGTTGTTTCCCCCGGCCTGTATAACTAAGATGACCGGACCTCTTGCCTCTCTCCCTACCTTGATTACCTCCATTAGTACCTGTGGCCATAGCAGGCCTCTAATACCTCTCCAGTTGAAATATGTGTTATGAAACTCTAATTTCCTCCCGCCTGGGCGGACTTTCGCCCTTTTTTGTGCCCAATATATATACGAGTGGCCTATCACTCACACTGTTGGCTTAGCGTCACCTGTAAAAGAAACAAACCACGTTAGGATAACAAGTCCGGTCTTATGTATCTCGCCAAACACGTGGATCGCCATCTCCCTATCCTCTGAACTTCCGTTTCTGACAGTCCTGCTCTTGCTGCTTCCGTGGCCGCACCTATGCGGAATGAGTGTGTCCCGTAATCTTTGGGGTGGTTCCCTGCCGATGTTATGCATTTATTAAATATAGCTTGGAACAGGTATCTTGATAATGGCGTTCCATCAATGTGTGATACGAAGAAATTACTTTGTGATCTGATGGTTAGATATGTTTTTACTATTGTTACCCGACTCAGTGTACCGTTTGTGGGTTGTAGAAGTACCCAAGTACCCCTGCCCGCTGGAACCGTTTTCGATTGGTGTATGCGTACACGTATTGCATTATTGGCTATGACTACTTCCTGGTGTAATAAGCGTCCACTGGTGGTAATTTTGGATTGAGGGACCAATTCGCTTATACATAGCGCCCCGAAGAAGGCGATCACAAATGCAGTAGACATTAGTGTTGCTTCAAATTGTGAGTGTCATGTTAATGGTGTTAGGGATAAGATGTGAGAAATCAGTTTTAGTGACACGGGACGGGACGTCTACATTCCTGACTTGGCTGACCCCTTTTCCACCCTTTTATGGATTGTCTGATGATGAATCTTTGTCACATCTCCCCAATTCAGTAGTTGGAAGTGAAATGCTACTCTGGTCAGACACCGCTGCGCTGACGCCCCTGATATGCCCCTCATCATTAGCTGGTGGAGAAATTCTATGGTGACTTGTGATCTGGCTTGTTCACATTGGTCAACCCGTCTGCCTGCTACTAGTCGTGTCCACTCTTTCCATGCCTTACCGTATGCTTGCCACGTTGACGGGGCAACTGACGCTCTGATTAATGGCATCAACTATTCGCCACTAGATCCCATAGGGAGGGTGGGCAACTGTTGCCCGATGGGTGGGCGTTGTGGAAGAGCTCTGTGAAAATCTGCCAATTGAATTGTTATAAAGCGTTAGCAGCAGCTTTATACCCCTCAGCATAGTGGCTAGCGCGGACCCATACATTGTGTTTTAGGCACAGGAATACTAGCCTGCGTAGTAGGCCTAGCACTGGGAGAGACGATGATGCCATCTTATTAATGCAGTGCGCTAGGCTGGTGTTTTGTGTTATGAAGCGTATATTTTTGTTAGCCAGGCGCGCGCCCCATATTTCTATTGCTACCACTATTGGGAAAAATTATTTTCAGGGCTAGATGCAGCTAAAAATTATTATTAATTTCAAAGCTGGTGGAGCTTGGTATAGATGGCCTAATACAATGAGTCCCACACACTGCTAGAAGCCCAAATATTTTTTCAGAGGTAGATGCAGATAAAAATTATTTTTAATTTGCAACCTGATGGAGGTCAGTATAGATGGACTAATAGAGAAAGTCCCACACACTGCTAGAAGGCCAAATATTTTTTCAGAGCTAGATGCAGATAAAAATTATATTCAATTTGCAACCTGATGGAGGTCAGTATAGATGGACTAATAGAACAAGTCCCACACACAGCTAGAAGCCCAAATATTTTTTCAGAGGTACTGTAGATGCAGATAAAAATTATTTTTAATTTGCAACCTGATGGAGGTCAGTATAGATGGACTAATACAACAAGTCCCACACACAGCTAGAAGCCCAATATTTTTTCAGAGCTAGATGCAGACAAAAAATTATTTTGAATTTGCAACCTGATGGAGGTCAGTATAGATGGACTAATAGAGAAAGTCCCACACACTGCTAGAAGGCCAAATATTTTTTCAGAGCTAGATGCAGACAAAAAATTATATTCAGTTTGCAACCTGATGGAGGTCAGTATAGATGGACTAATAGAGAAAGTCCCACACACTGCTAGAAGCCCAATATTTTTTCAGAGGTAGATGCAGAAAAAAATATATTCAGTTTGCAACCTGATGGAGGTCAGTATAGATGGACTAATACAACAAGTCCCACACACAGCTAGAAGCCCAATATTTTTTCAGAGGTAGATGCAGAAAAAAATATATTCAGTTTGCAACCTGATGGAGGTCTGTATAGATGGATTAATAGAACAAGTCCCACACACAGCTAGAAGCCCAAACATTTTTTCAGAGGTAGATGCAGATAAAAATTATTTTTAATTTGCAACCTGATGGAGGTCAGTATAGATGGACTAAAAGAGAAAGTCCCACACACTGCTAGAAGGCCAAATATTTTTTCAGAGCTAGATGCAGATAAAAATTATATTCAATTTGCAACCTGATGGAGGTCACTATAGATGGACTAATAGAACAAGTCCCACACACAGCTAGAAGCCCAAATATTTTTTCAGAGGTACTGTAGATGCAGATAAAAATTATTTTTAATTTGCAACCTGATGGAGGTCAGTATAGATGGACTAATACAACAAGTCCCACACACAGCTAGAAGCCCAATATTTTTTCAGAGTTAGATGCAGAAAAAAATATATTCAGTTTGCAACCTGATGGAGGTCTGTATAGATGGATTAATAGAACAAGTCCCACACACAGCTAGAAGCCCAATATTTTTTCAGAGGTAGATGCAGAAAAAAATATATTCAGTTTGCAACCTGATGGAGGTCAGTATAGATGGACTAATACAACAAGTCCCACACACAGCTAGAAGCCCAATATTTTTTCAGAGCTAGATGCAGAAAAAAATTATATTCAATTTGCAACCTGATGGAGGTCAGTATAGATGGACTAATAGAATGATGCTATGCCCAAAAGATTTTGCTTCACTAGGTGCAGTAAAAAAATTGGTATTCTATACACAGGTGGTATATCTTGCAACACAGATAGGCTACTCCACTGACTAACACACTCTGCAATAGGCCAAAAAGAATTAGCTTTGCTAGATTCAGCCAAATGCTGTGAAAAAAACTTGCACAGCACTGGCACAGACCTGCCTGGCAAAAACTGATAGGAACTGATATAACCTAGTCCTGAAAAGGACTCCAATTACAATTAGTCTTTACTCCCACAACCTATCTATTTAAGAGCACAGACCTGCCTGATAAAAGTCATAGGAAATGCTGTAACCTAGTCCTTAAAAGGACTGCAATCACAACTATTCCCTACTCCCAAGCTATCTGTAGATTTGTGCGAAAATTGGCTTGAAATTAACAAGGTATAGCGCACACAGCAACAGCGGTGCCGTCTAACACACAGCTGCAGCAGTGAGAAAATGGTGGCGACGGGGAAAATGGCTTGGTCTTATAGGGCAAGGACATGTGACATACACTGCCAATGACACATGCCCTTGCTTGTGTGAAAAAAAGCACTTCACTCCGTGTGTGCGCTGCTGATAGGCTGACAGATTGCACCTCCCCACTGTAAATGCGGGAAAGAGAAAAAAAAATGGAGATCTTCATTGTTCCTGCAGAGATCCATCCCCTGCCCCTCCCCCCACCCCGCTGTACACTCAAACTGCGTATTAACATTAATTTTCATCATTACTGAGAAAAAATCCAGTTATGATTTTGGTGCACGAACAGTTATCGAACATAACCTCGAACAGCCGAATTTTTCTCAAATTGTTCGTGTTCGCCGAACGGCTCGAACACCGCCCAAAACAGCTCGAATTTGAGATTGGCGAACAGTTCGAGTAGAACAACGCTCATCTCTAGTTCAGATACTGCAGGAAAGAGGGAAGATACAGACATAGAGACAAACAAGTAACCGACTAGGACACTGTTCAGACAAGATCTGAACCAGGAACAAGATACAGGAACAAGCCTGGGAACTCAGCCCCCAGGGTGGCAGAAACTGACTAGAAGTCACAGGTACAGGTAGCGGCCCTGGGTACTCATCCCCCAGGGTGGCAGAACAGAATAGAGTCAGGACAGGACCTGGCAACTCAGTTGCAAAAGACAAACTGAGTGAAAATGTTGCTCAGGCACCTCCTACTGGGTGGAGGGGGTTTAAGTATCCAGTGACTCACAGCAATGGGCTGGGGGCGCATTAGGACTGTGCACACAGTAGCTATAAGAAACAAGCAGAAAGCCGCACCGACGCCCTAAGCAATCAGACAAGAGACATGGACACAGCAGGTACTGCAACAAAGAGTGCAGCATGGACTGACAGGTAAGATTGCGGTCTGGCATGGTGGGAGGTGGTGCACCATGGAAGCACGCCGCCAGGGATGTTACAGTACCCCCCCTTTACGCCCCCTCTTCCTCCAGCCAGCAAGGAATTTCTGCAGAGAATTTGGAGGCCGATCCTTCTCCTCAAGAAGATTTCCTCTTCTGTCCACTAGAGGGAACAAAGCTGGTCTCATCATCTTGGTAACTAGGATGTTTCCTTCCATTGGGCCATCCTCAGCAACAGATGAAGTGGGCGAGGTACCAGGAACAGGACACAGGAAAGTCTCTCTCCTCTTATTAATATCGGGTAGCACCCCAAATGATTCACGGGACAACTGGAGATCCTCCACCAGGTTGGATGGGTGCAGAGACTTGGGGGAAACCACCACCTTGACGTGCATTTTGCCAAGCATACTGGATGAAGTGGGCGACGTATCAGGTACAGAGTGCAGAAAAGTCTCTTTCCATTTGTTATCATCGGGAAGTACCCCAAAGGATTCACAGAACAACTGGAGGTCCTCCACCAGGTTGGAGGGGTGCAGAGACTCGGGGTTAACCACCGCTTTGACGTACACTTTGCCAAGCTTACTGGATAAAGTGGGCAAAGAACTAGGTACAGGGTGCAGAAAAGTCTCTCTCCATTTGTTATCAGATAGCACCCCGGAGGATTAAGAAGGCAACTGGAGGTCCTCCGCCTGGTTGGAGGGGTGCAGAGACTTGGAGGTAGCCACCGCCTTGATGGACTTATTGCCAGATTTGTTAGAGATGGAGGATCCTTGATTAGGGACCAACTTCAGTCTGGCCTCCGAGATGACACGTCTGCGAGGCGGGACGATGCCTAAAGCCAGATCATTGATACAATCGTCGAGACTGTGTGGGGACAATGCCTCCGCTTCCCTTTCTTCGGAGACTTCAGCACACAGCGAGTCAGCGACTAGCAGATCTGGTGAAGAAGAAGAAACTGCTGACTGTCCAGAAGATATGGGGACTGAACACCCCTTAGACCTCAGTAGTCCCCCAGGAAACACCATGCAGGATCTCCAGCCAGACCTGAGCGGGCACTAAATCTCTCGGCTCTGGACGACCTGTGGGTAAACCAGACAGCACATGGAATATGAACTTCTTCATGTGTAATGCTCCAATCTGGAGCTTAATTTGTACAGACATATTTTGACTGTTTCTGAGTAGGGCTCGTCCTTCTGCTGACAATGCCCAAACCAGCTTCTGGAGTTGTCAGACAGGAATCAAACACCGACTCTTCAAGGATTTAAGCCCGAAACTTCCGGTAAATCTGAGGCCTTCACTTGCCACGGAGACAGTCATGGTCATCTGTGGAGAGGAAACGCTAACGCCAAGGGCAGCCTCTCCTACAGGCCTAAAGTCTTGGGATTATCCAACCTTTGCTGGACAAAGACCGTCAGAGGGTCCCAAACAACCGCAGTGGGACCGCAATCCGATTTTATGACTGAGTTCTGGCTTCTGCTTTGCCTGACGAACATAGTCATCCTCCATGGATTCTGTGCGGAAAGCAGCCTCTTCAGGCTGGGGAACAGGAGGTCTTTGGGAGGACAGAACCTGGCGTGATGGTTTACCTCTACGCCTTGCACATCTGGACTGCCTCTTGAGGTTGGGAAGAGAAGTGTTCTGTGGAGCATTGTCATCCTGTGTGGATTCTGTGTGGGCAGCAGTCTCTTCAGACTGGAGAACTGCTAGGCTACCTACACACATTACCCATCGGGGCTGCTCCAGGATACTGGGAAGGGAAGTTTCAGCAGAAGCCTCAGGATTAGGGTCATCGAAGACCATTAGAAAGGCCACTAGGAAGGCCTGCAGGTCAGAGACGATAGGATCCCATGCTTCCCATAGGGGGGTGATCCATTTCAAGGCATCACCCGCTAGGTAGGACATCATGAATGCTACTTTAACCCGATCGGTAGGAAAATAGTGAGCATAGAATTTGAAATGCAGTATGCATTGCTCCACAAATGGACGGCTTCGTTTTGGATTCCCATAGTACCATGGTGGATCCACAGGAGCGAGTGCTGATAGATGCATTTGGGCTGGTGCGTAAATCGCCTTGGCTACAGCTTGAGAAAAAAAAATTTATTGGTGCACGTATTCACCAAACAAGGATTCAAATGTCTCTGAGAGTGAAGGGCCGTGGGGCTCAACGGGAACCATGGCCTGAGCAAACTGTTACGCTCGCGCCCGGACTGACTGGCGTGAGTGTGATTAGTGATCCCACTGTACCATGAACCGAGGAGTGCCTGGAGGGGCGTAACTAAGTATCAAACTGATCCGACCAAGGTCACACGGCGGCTCAGTCGACTCCGTGAACCAGGGAGGAACCGAGCAGAGGGACCAGGTGCTACTCCAGGTCAGACCCCGGTCACAACTGTTGACCCACACCAGGGAATGCAGAAACAGGCAGATTAAACTGGCATATTGACTGGTGGGTACTGGCAGGCACGGCTGGTATGCAGACTGGTGGATATTGACAGGCACAGCTGGTATGCAGACAGGTGGGCACTGGCAGGCACGGCTGGCATGCAGACAGGTGGGCACAGGGAGGCACAGCTGGCATGCAGACAGGCAGGTACTGGCAAGTAGGAACGTAGGCAGGATAGGGACCAGTACAGACTGAGATATAGGAACAGAGCCGCAGGTGCGGTAAACAAGCAAAGCAAAACCGCAGATGCAGTGAACAAGCAAAGCAGAGCAAAACCCGCAGATGCGGTGAACAAGCAAAGCAGAGCAAAACAGCAGATTTGGTGAACAAGCAAAGCAGAGCAAAACCCGCAGATGCGGAGAACAAGCAAAGCAGAGCAAAACCGCAGATGCGGTGAACAAGCAAAGCAGAGAAAAAAACGCAGATGTGGTGAACAAGCAAAGCAGAGCAAACCCCGCAGATGTGGTGAACAAGCAAAGCAGAGCAAAACCGCAGGTGCGGTGAGCAAGCAGAGCAAAGCAAAACCCGCAGACGTGGTAGACAGGACAGGGCTCTGTTCACATGGAACAGACTGGAAAATACAAGAAGAAAGCTGGAACACAGGAGTTTGATACAGAGGGAGGGAAACAGATGAGCAGAACCAGATACACACAGGGTACTTACAATGAACTAGCGAGTGGACACAAAACTCACAAACAGAAGTACAGAGACAACGAGTTGGAGTTAGGTGCAGGTTCAGATACTGCAGGAAAGAGGGAAGATACAGACATAGAGACAAACAAGTAACCGACTAGGACACTGTTCAGACAAGATCTGAACCAGGAACAAGATACAGGAACGAGCCTGGGAACTCAGCCCCCAGGGTGGCAGAAACTGACTAGAAGTCACAGGTACAGGTAACGGCCCTGGGAACTCATCCCCCAGGGTGGCAGAACAGACTAGAGTTAGGACAGGACCTGGCAACTCAGTTGCAAAAGACAAACTGAGTGAAAATGTTGCTCAGGCACCTCCTACTGGGTGGGGGGGGTTTAAGTATCCAGTGACTCACAGCAATAGGCTGGGGACGCATTAGAACTGTGCACACAGTAGCTATAAGAAACAAGCAGAAAGTCGCGCCGACACCCTAAGCAATCAGACAAGAGACATGGACACAGCAGGTACTGGAACAAAGAGTGCAGCATGGACTGAAAGGTAAGATTGCGGTCTTGCATGGTGGGAGGTGGTGTACCATGCAAGCACGCCGCCAGGGATGTTACAGTATAGATGGCGAATGCCCTCTGATAGATCACGCCCTAGACTCCGGAACAATTCCTTCTCTCGCTCGAGATCGACATCAGTCTCTTCAACTGCTTCAAATGGGGATCACATACCATCGGAGAATCCGGGCGGTCGCCCAGGATCAGATAATCATCTATTACCGAAAATCCAAACAAGACCTACCAATAGGAGAAAACGTACCACGCCTTATCAGAGGCACAGATGGAGGTCCTAAGTTTGGGTCTATCTTTTGCCCCCACGAATGCATTTAATTTCTTTACTGCCTTGAAGGACCTCCATCTGATGCACAGAAACTTATTCTCAAAAAACTTTATTCCAGGTTGCATGGTGTGGGTGACCCTGTGACCGCGGCAGAGAGAGAGGCATTGCAGAACTTGGAGGGCCTCCTTTTGGAGCAGGAACAACCCCCATAACAGGTGGGTTACCACAGCCACGACATCCGAGATCTACATGGTTCCCTCCCTTGCCCTGCAATTGAGATCTTTGTATGCCTAGTGACTGAGGATTTGAGGCATTTTCCCACACGGAGACTATACGATAATCTTACCTATTCCCAACGCACGGCGATACACCAGCTGCAATCGTTCCGTGATGTTGTTATTAAGCTGGCGGACAAGGGAGGGAACATTGTACTGTGGCCCTGCTCCAAATATGAGAGGGAGGCGCTACGTCAACTAAGAGATACTAAGACTTATTCTAGATTATCCTATAATCCCACGGCCTCTTTCTCTGCTGCGCTCCAGGGGATCCTGGGCCACGCCTGTGAACAGGGTATTATTAATAAGCGGACTGTTGAGGCTTTAACTGTTCTGTTCCCCAAGACTGCAGCTTTCTATTTACTCCCCAAAATTCACAAGGATGCCCTCAACCCGCCGGGACATCCGATCGTGTCAGGATTGGGCAGTTTGTGTGGTCCTATTTGTCAATACATCAACAGCCACCTCCGCCCTCTTGTTGAAACCCTTCCATCATATATCAAGGACACAACGTACGTCCTTACATGGGTTGATGGCGTCCTTGTAACAGATGGTACTCTACTGGTCACAGCCAATGTGGAAAGTCTCTATACTTGCATCAGTCACGATCTGGGCCTGTCAGTGGCCCGCCTTTTCCTGGGAACTTCATGTGATTTTTTCTTGAGCTCCTCTATTTCGTCCCCTGCCATAAGTATTTCTTATTTAAAGATACAGTGTATCTACAAAAGCGTGGTACGCCAACCTCTTCCTGGGTGCCTGGGAGAGGGATATTTTTGGCGACAATGGTGTACGGGGCGCGGACCGCGTCGTGTCATGGTTTAGATACATTGTTGATATTCTATTTTTTTTTGGGCAGTGGAGAAGCTTGATGATTTCATGTTGTGACTTAACTCCAACAATCGTGCTATTAAGTTGACCTATATATATCATCACAAATGGATTGACTTTTTGGATGTCACTCTTGAGGTAGATTGTGACTCTTTTCTTCAGACTGATGTCTTTAGAAAGCCTAGTTCGGTCAACTCTTGGATACATGCTGCTTCCGCACATGACTCATCTACGATTCGGGCCATCCCGGTCAGACAGTTCCTCAGGATGAGGCGGATCTGCTCCACTGATTCCAACTTTGAGAGACAGGCCTCAGACTTAGCTGAGCGCTTCAGACAACGCGGTTACAGAAACCGCTGCATCGGCCGTGGCTATGTGAGGGCACGGGATACTTCCCGTAACCATGTAATTTATCCTTCTAATGTACCAAAACGGGGGATACCGGAGAGGATCCGCTACATTTCCACATTCAATCATGAGTGGGGGACAATGCAGTGGATCCTCTCCCGCCATTGGAGCATTCTCGGCGCGAAGCCCTCCCTACGGGATTCCATAGGAAACTACCCACTAATGACAACTCGGCTGACTGACAACCTGGGTGATCTGCTGGTCTCCAGCCACTATGTTCCTCCCCTGTCTAACCCCTTTGGTTCCCGCGAACCCACGGTGGGCTCCTTTCCGTGCGGCCACTGTACCGCCTGCACCAATGTCCTGCGCAGTACGTCTTTCACGTCCTCTGACGGTTCTCGCCAGTTTCAGATCCGCAATTATATCTCTTGCGGCACAACCCATGTGGTGTACTATGCCACATGTGGGTGTCAACTGATTTATGTGGGACTCACTACAAGAGAACTAAGAATCAGGGTTCGTGAACATGTGCGGGACATTGGTGCGGCTCGGACTGTGGTCGATCCCCGGGAGCTAAAGACTCTGCCACGCCACATCAGAGCGGTTCACAATTGTGATCCCTGGACACTGAAGGTGCGTGGCATTGATGTCATACATCTTGGCTCCCGGGGTGGAAATGGTAAGCGACTTCTGGCCCAAAAAGAGGCCAGATGGATTGTCACCTTAGATACCGTGGCTCCGAGGGGCCTGAATGAGAACTTGGGGTTCTCGTCTTTTCTCTGAACTAGGTTAATTGATTCCTACTAAATTTCATATAACGTGTAATAATGACACACCATCTTGTTCTCCTGCGGTTCCTACTCTATTGACGTGGGGCAGTGGCTATATGTTTTTATATATTTGTTGATTTTAATTCTTCTTATTGTTTGTGTTCACTTCTTCTATGTAGTGATTGTGCCTAAAGAACCATATACTCTTCCCCATACCATCTGTGGACCCCTTCCATCTTGACATTTGTAATGGATTGGATGGATGGCAAAGAATATATGTACATACTCTTTCACAGTCTGTGTCCTCCCCTTTGTTTTTTGATGGCTGTCAGCATCTATATGATTATTATCTAGTCCTATATTTCCTTGGACATCTGAATCATGTTTGACATTATACACTAATGTTATTATGAAGGGATGGTATTTTATGAGGTGGTCATACTGATCCTAGGTAATGGCTTTGTCTAACCCACACATACTTCTTTTTGTATTTATCTGTGCATAGATGTGGTGCGCATGCGCCCGGTCTGCTCCGCCCTGTGTCAGCTGTCATCCACCCCTCGGCACGTCATCGGGAATATCGGGGACACGTGCCGACGTCGTGACGGCTGGGGCGCGAACACGGGGGCGGTGGTAGCCCTAACGCATGCGCCGTTTGCATCTGATGCTCGGCGACCATGTTGGATAATCACGTGACAATACATGTGACTTCCCGGGGGCGTAATTAAAGGTCCTGGAAGCACAATTATACATGCCTCTTAAGAAAGCCAAGGGAAGTTACCGGTGAAACGCGCGTCGTGGCTGTCTCCTGCCATTGCTCCGTCCCTGCGCTGTTCCTCTTTGATTTTGGCCCCTTTTGCACCGGGCGAGTGAGGTGTTCTACAGCTTTTGTAATAGAGTGGGCTCTGTGGATTTGGTACAATTGAATTTGAGTTGTAGGATCACTTGATCCTTTCTCTGTCCCTATACCACTGTGTACTATCACCCCCAGGGGGGGGGGCCCTTGCAGAGGCCAGCAATGGAATAGGGCTCACCTATTTGCATGTCTCCATTTTTGTAATACCCTATATATTTGATGTGATAAATAATTCATTTAAAATTAGTGTATAAAATAAAGTTTCTTATGCCATTATACTCATTGGTTCTCCTGTTTATATATCAACAGAAAAAACTGACTGGCACATCCAAAACAATAAATAGGTGTGTACAGTTGCTTACCAGGAGCGGCCTCCTCCACATACAACTAACAAATACTGTAGAGTAGCATTCTGCAACGCTAAGCTATGTATGTGTAGCACCCTGAGGATTCGGCTGCTACAGGGGTATTGCGCCTCAACCCAGAGGTGTGGTATTCCACTCCCGGGTAAGGATGGAGTGTGGAGCTGAGCTCAGAAAGCTGCATGCACTACACACATCCCATTTCCGAGGAACAGACCAACGGTACTCCCACTTAGAAATGTGCAGGTACGACCGAGTCTGTTCCTGGCTGGAGTGGGAGGGGGGTGGTACATCCCAGTAGTGTAGGGGCAGATAGGGGGAGCAGCCTGGGTAAAGATAGGAGCTCATTGGGTGCTGGTCACCTGAGCTCACACATAGAGGGAGTATATAAGGTGGGCACCATCTAAGATCAGGGTCAGTCAGCCACAGTCAGTCAGTCCGTGAGAAGTCAGTGAGACATCAGACTTTGCAGAGCAGTGGAAGAAAGCAGAGGAGCAGAGCAGCCCCAGAGCCAAGAGTGAGAGAGGAGTTAGAAAGACCCAGAGGGGGAGAAAGAAGAAACTCTGAGAGCCCAAATACAACCACAGGGTGAAGAGTTGGCAACAGGGTACCGGATCCCAAACTGGTGGGGGCTACAGCATACCTCAGCCAGAGACCGGAGGCCGTGGGCAGCATCTGCCACGGCCACCCACCAAATCCACCCGGAAGGCAGACCACGCATAGGGTCAGGGAACCCAGAGGCAAGGGTTCGCCAACAAGAGGCCCGAGGGAGCCGGACTTAGGTGGATCCCTGGTGAGGAAGGCCAGAGACGAGGACAGGACAGAACGGGAGCTCAGAACCACGCTCCAGAACTACTTGGGGGTTGGCCGAGTCCAGGACCTGGTGGACGCAGCACGGCTCGGGTGGTCGCTCAAGGCCGGAGTGACCGGAACATCTGCAGTAAGTAAAGAACCCTGAACTGCACAACCCGACTCTGACTCTCATTACCATCATCCCTGCACTTCCACAACCACCATCCTCTGCACCTGACCCCCCTGAGGCTATACCCCTCCCGTTGGGGGTTATACTACCTAGCTGCACCAACACCATCAGCCTCAGCGGACCCTGCTGCAGCGGCGGCCGTAGTGACCGCAATTCAACGGGTGGCGTAGTCGACACAAAAGAACTCTAATAACATCTGTAGGACTGCCACACACTGAGCTTGACACCCTGGGCACGGACCGGGTCACAGCCACTCGGAGACTACAACCCCCATCTGATCCGGCTCCGGGTATCCCCCAAACAACACTGGCCCAGGGGGCGCGTCAACTTTGGCGTAGTCGGCAGGATTTCGTGCCCACAACAACCGGGTACTGCGTGCCTGAAGAAAAGTTCATCGTTACCTTAAAAAGAAGTCTCCTGCCGGTTCCGGAGGGTCCCCGCCAACGGACCCCATCACAGGTCGTTTCCCGCCGGTTGTCCGCCATTAACAGCTTTTTCCCGCCATCTGCAGAGTTTCCCGCCACTGGGAGACGATTCCCGCCATTTCCAAAGGTTTCCCGCCTTGGAAGAGCGGACGCCATTATGGGCGTGCCAGAGGGTGGCAAGAGGCCGCCTCCCATCGTGGGCCAGGACCGAAAATGGCGCCAAAAGTGGAAACCGCCCCCACCAACAGAGACTGTGATGCTAGAGGTGTCTGTCAGCGTGAAAGAACTGCCCCTGGAGCTGACAATCACCAAGTGGCCCCGGGACCGCCCTCGAAGTGGGAGGACTGAGAACAAGAGAACAAAGATGGGTGTCGCCTGGAGCAGTCTGGAGAGAGCGCACCCGGAGACAAGACGTCTGGAAGAGAGTCCAGAAAGAGCCTACCCGGAGATGGAGGGAGAGCCAGGCAGCACCGACCCAGCGGTCAGGAGCCTGATGCGGGCCGCCACTCCAGGCAGCACCGACCCAGTGGTCAGGAGCCTGTTGCAGGTCGCCACTCCAGAAGGCCTGCTGGAGATCCTAACACAGCTCCCCCGAGACCGGGAGTGTGCACAGACCGCGCTGGAGGGCCTCGCACGGAGGATGGCCCGGGTACAGCTAGAGACGTTGGCGGAGTGGAGCCGAGAGATGGCCCAGCAGACCGAAACCCGTCAGCGGAGCACGCCGCCCGAGACGAGGAGACAGACCGCCTCTGAGGATGGCGCAGGAGGACTGAAGGCCGGAGACGGCGCCGAGAAGGGAGCCGAACGAATGGAGGCAGGTAAAGGGGACGTCACTACCCCGAGCCGGGAAACCGCGTGCCTGCCCCAGCTCCCCGTCGCAGAGCCCGAAGTACCCCCTGCCGTGCCCGTCGCTGCAACATCACCGCCGCAGACTAGGCCTCAAACGGAAGCCGCGACCCCTGTGACGTCACACGCCTCGACCCCGAGCGTGGCCAAGCAGGAAGTACCATCGGCCTGGTCGCAAGGCCTAGTACCCCCGGGCGACGCAATACCAACAGCGCCCCCTACCTCCGCGGAGCCCCCGGCCTGGTCGCAGGGCCAAGTAACACAGGGCGCCGCCGTTCTTACGGTGCCCTTTACTTTCAAAGTGCCCAAGCCTGGTCGCAAGGCCTGGGCAACCCGGGCGCCGCTACCACCACTGCGCCCATAACACCTAGAGTGCCGCACCTGGGTGAAAATCTATTTGCCCAGCATACGTGCCCGAACGGGTCTGAAGCTAAAGTTAATCACAAAGAAAGAGCAGGAGGACGTCGTCGTTGAGTACAGCAGAGTAGAAGCTGTATATAGTTGCCCGTCGGGGCACAGTGAACCGTTGCTGCTAGTTAAAATAAAGTCCCCGTTGGGACCAGAGAACTGAACTGTTAACCCCGTGTGTCCCTATTCCCACTGACCGAGGACTGAGGGCGGTCATCCCTTTCCTAATACCTGGCCGAGGACTGAGAGCGGCCATACCTTCCCTTTGTATATAGTTGCGCTTCCTAAAGCGCCCCCTACTGGTTTTATAGAAGAACTGATTTTTCTTCAAGAGACTGTCGCACTTTACCCGGTCACAAGTTGCACCGTGACCGGAGGTACCAGAAGACAAGAATGTTAATATGAAAAGTTTTATGATGCTGCTAATATATGTTGTTTTATATGTTTTATTATGTTGTTTATGCAAAAATTGTATGTTTTAGATGTTGTTTATATCTTGCAGCCCGAGGACGTGCTGTGATTTACCAGGGGGGAATGTAGCACCCTGAGGATTCGGCTGCTACAGGGGTATTGCGCCTCAACCCAGAGGTGTGGTATTCCACTCCCGGGTAAGGATGGAGTGTGGAGCTGAGCTCAGAAAGCTGCATGCACTACACACATCCCATTTCCGAGGAACAGACCAACGGTACTCCCACTTAGAAATGTGCAGGTACGACCGAGTCTGTTCCTGGCTGGAGTGGGAGGGGGGTGGTACATCCCAGTAGTGTAGGGGCAGATAGGGGGAGCAGCCTGGGTAAAGATAGGAGCTCATTGGGTGCTGGTCACCTGAGCTCACACATAGAGGGAGTATATAAGGTGGGCACCATCTAAGATCAGGGTCAGTCAGCCACAGTCAGTCAGTCTGTGAGAAGTCAGTGAGACATCAGACTTTGCAGAGCAGTGGAAGAAAGCAGAGGAGCAGAGCAGCCCCAGAGCCAAGAGTGAGAGAGGAGTTAGAAAGACCCAGAGGGGGAGAAAGAAGGAACTCTGAGAGCCCAAATACAACCACAGGGTGAAGAGTTGGCAACAGGGTACCGGATCCCAAACTGGTGGGGGCTACAGCATACCTCAGCCAGAGACCGGAGGCCGTGGGCAGCATCTGCCACGGCCACCCACCAAATCCACCCGGAAGGCAGACCACGCATAGGGTCAGGGAACCCAGAGGCAAGGGTTCGCCAACAAGAGGCCCGAGGGAGCCGGACTTAGGTGGATCCCTGGTGAGGAAGGCCAGAGACGAGGACAGGACAGAACGGGAGCTCAGAACCATGCTCCAGAACTACTTGGGGGTTGGCCGAGTCCAGGACCTGGTGGACGCAGCACGGCTCGGGTGGTCGCTCAAGGCCGGAGTGACCGGAACATCTGCAGTAAGTAAAGAACCCTGAACTGCACAACCCGACTCTGACTCTCATTACCATCATCCCTGCACTTCCACAACCACCATCCTCTGCACCTGACCCCCCTGAGGCTATACCCCTCCCGTTGGGGGTTATACTACCTAGCTGCACCAACACCATCAGCCTCAGCGGACCCTGCTGCAGCGGCGGCCGTAGTGACCGCAATTCAACGGGTGGCGTAGTCGACACAAAAGAACTCTAATAACATCTGTAGGACTGCCACACACTGAGCTTGACACCCTGGGCACGGACCGGGTCACAGCCACTCGGAGACTACAACCCCCATCTGATCCGGCTCCGGGTATCCCCCAAACAACACTGGCCCAGGGGGCGCGTCATATGCAAACATGAAATTTAAGTAGCACTATTGCTCTAAAAAATAGAAATAGATGAGAAATCTTAGCGTATAAATTAAGTACTTCATGTGTACCTGGTAGCCACGATAAGGCGTTTCTTGTTTTTGCAGGCTTTTTATTGAAAGGCATTTAATTCTATATCAAAATTTAGGCCTTTTGGGGCCATACTGTCCTAGAGAAAAATCCATTTGGACACTGCTCTGGTCATTCGGCCAATAGAGTCACCTCCTCTCCAGTGTGTGGGAATAATTTGTATCACAAAAAATTTTAGACCTTTATAAGATTTACTGTGCGTGTCCTTAAAATGCCTGGACAATGGATGTCATTGAAAGCCCTTTTTAATATTTTTCAGATGTTCTTCGTTTCTTTGTGAAAGTTTTCTTTGTTTCCCTATGTTTGCCAATTTTGTGAAGTCATGCAAGAAATAGAGGGGTTGGATCTCTTTTAGAGACCTATATGTCTTCGTATTTCCCAAAAGTCAGAGTGATTCATCGTGGTACATAGAGTAGTCCATAATCACGATGCCCCCCCCCTTTATCTGCCAGAAGAATAATGAGGTCATTGTTTTGTTGAAAATCAGTAACAGCTTTTTGTTCATGAGTGGTCAAGTTGTGAGTATATTTCTTGATTTTCGAGATTTTGATTTTTTTTATTTCCCCTGTTACCATGTGTTCAAAAGTGGTAAAGGCCTTAGAGTATTCATTAATGGGATTGAATTTAGACCTATTGGCAAGTCTGGTGTGAACAATAGATGTCTGTTCCAGTGCTTCATTAGGAACTCTACCTGGTTGTTTTAGGTAGCATTTTTTTTAAAGCTAAGTTACTTAGATATTTCTTGATCCCTATATATAAATCAAATTTATTTGCTATGGAGGAGCAAATTTTAGGCCTTTTTGTAACAGTGATTCTTTTGTTTGGGATAATTTGTGGCGACTCAGATTGAATATCTTTTGGGAGTGTCCTGGAGGGATTTCCCTCGTTTTCTTTTTGGAGAGTTTCCTGCCACATTTGCCTCTTGGTTTTTCTGGTCTTACCCTGAAAAAATCCCCATTTAAGATTTGTTGTGTGTAAGATCCTCTTTGTTCTTTATTAGTATCTTTCCGACTTCTGGTTATCATATGGCTATTAATAGGATTTTGGATATTTAACTCATTTTTGATCTTGCTTTTGTTAGTGTTTTTGACATCCTGGTACTGGTATGTCTTATTTTAGTTGATTGTATTGGCCCCAGTGCTTGCTGGCATGGTTGGGAACTAGCCCTCTCAGGGCTGGGGGAGTGTTCTCTTTGGTCCAGAGTGGATACAGGAAAATATCTTTTCGAGGTGGGTATATCCAGTTCCTCAATGGTATCATGATTTTGAAAACTTACACAATTGTTTTGGGTTCCAGTAGGGGTCATATTATGGGTTCCCTCTGTGGGTAACATGGGAGTAGTGATACCTGGTGTTATTAAAGCCTCTGGTTCATAGTTTTGTTCCTCATAAACCGAAAATACTAGAGAATTATCATATATCTTGGATAGGAGTATCATTATACTCATCTATAGTTAAGAGGGGTGAGGTTTTGGATTTTTCTGTGAGGGAACAAGAAGTTATTTGACAAATGTTATGAGTTTTTTGTTGACAATCTCTTTGTCTTTATTTTTAATCCTTTTCTCGATATTGTTTGATAATTCTATGATTGGTTCCAGATGTTAAACGTGTTTAAGTTGGTTAAATAGTATTTCCTTGTTGGTTTTTATAAGATTATCCTTCCTTTTATCAATAATAAATTGTAAGGTTTGCTGCGAGAAATTGGAAAACATTAAATTCCATTCCTGAGCAATGGTCAAGTCACCAAAGTCACTAACCAGGGTTCTAGATAGCAGTAAGCCTTTTGGCACTGCCCCAGCTTGTTTATATTTTCCCAGAGGTCCCTCATTTCAATGAGGAGGAGTTTTTCCAATGATTTTGCGGACTTCCGGTTCCGGCGCGCACATGGAAGGAGGCAAGTGAAAGCAGCTCCAGGCCCCAGCTTCTCCCCACGGGGTTCCCGGGACCTTAAAGCTCACATGATAGGTTGGAAAACCTGACGGTGAATCCTAGAGATAACCTCCACCACTGTATGGAGAAATTCATAAACAGGAACGGGACCCTGAGAAGATACTCACCACAAGCTAAGAAGGACGCATGTGACAAGATGGCGCTGGACATGCCGAAAACAAAAAAAAAGTAGTAAATCTTCCACTCTGGCAGTACCTCTACAGCAACTAAGGGAAGAAGGGGAGGATTAAATCATGACAAGACTTAATGTACCATATAAAACTCTGGCTGCAGAAGTAGCTAAAGTGTTAGCACCAGAGATAAATAAATCATTACAACAGACTGTGTCTGCTTCACTACAGCAAATGCAGACAGCCATTTCACAGCAGACAGACTAGACGCTGCAGAAAACAGAATCAGTGCTGCAGAAGATGAAATGGGAAATTTGCAATCAGAAGTGAGAAAGATCATAAAGCTGAAACAACAGTTATCTGATAAAGTGGATGACCTAGAGAACAGATCTAAGAGGAATAATTTGAGAATAATAGGACTGCCTGAATCTATATCACCTAATCAGATAATGGGGATTTGCATGGAGGGGCTACTAGGGATTAAAGACAATCTAAAAGTGGAAAGAGCACACAGAGTTGGTCCCCCAATACAACAGACCCAATGGTCTTCCATCAACAGACCAAGACCTGTAATTCTTAAATACCGGGATTTTGTGGACAAATCAAATATACTACAACAGTACAGGAAGAAAACCTCCCCGACCATGATCAGAGGAAACAAAGTTCTATTGTTCAGTGATTACTCAGTAGAGGTCACAAAAATGGAGAGCTTTCAGCTAAATCTGCACAGAACTAGTCGGAAAAAAAATCAGATTTGCTTTACAATTTCCAGCGATCCTAAAGATATTACCCCCTACTGGTGGCACAGAATCCTTCACAACACCAGACCAAGCTAGAGACTTTATTAAAAGGACACTGCAAAAACAAAAAGGCTCTGGAAGGAATAACAACACAGAATCCCCCTGTAGAAAGTAAAAGGGTAGAGGAATCCGACACCATTTACTACAAAAGAAGAGGAAAAAAGGAGGAAGAAAAGAAGGGGAGAACACTGGCTAAATCATAACCCCCCTTTTTTTTATCATCTATTAATACAGATAAAAGAAATGCTGGTTTCTCTCCTCGTCACACGTCGTTCCTGAAGAAGAATTGGAGGAGCAGGGTCCAAGATGGATGTGGACTAAGTTCTGAACCACAAAAGGTGGACTGGGTAGTAATTTTATGGGACTACAGAGTTCCCATTGATACATGCGCGAAAAAAGTGAAGTCTAAAAAATTTTGCTAAAATCTCTGAAAGAGTTTAAATTGTGTTAGGAGGGATTTAAAAGTTGGGGAACTTTTGGGTTATTAATACAGTAAGTTGTATATTGGGTTAAGGGGGATTCAAGAGTTGGGGAGCTGGTGGGCTTGTTAGTTGCATTAATAGTTTTGATATTTAGACACTATACTTTTTTTTTACCATAACAAAATTAAAATAATAACATGGAATATAAAAGGTCTTCAATCACCACATAAAAGAATGATGATTCTGAGACATCTTAAAAAAAATTAAAGCAGATATTGCATTATTGCAAGAAACACATTTAAAAGAGCAAGATTTTAGCAGAATGGATAAAATGTGAGTAGGTGAAGTTTATGGGTCCCCGGCAATAAACAGAAAAGCAGGGGTGCTGGTATTAATAAATAAACATGCAAACTGCAAAGTAATTTTACACAATAGGGATAATGAAGGGAGGATAGTTAGTTTGTTAGTGATTATAGTTAGTGAGGATAGTTAGTGAGGATAGTTAGTTTGTTAGTGATTATACAATGTGTATGCTTCAAATGACAATAACAAACCTTTTTTCAAAGAATTAGAGAAGTTTATACTAGAAGACGAGAAAAAAAGAGTAATTCTAGGGGGGGGGGCTAAATACAGTTCTGAATGTAATGGAAGATAGATCAGGGTCAAAAAGGGAAAAACAGCAGAGAAAGAACTCATGACAAAACATTAGCCCCCTTTGTAGAGTCAACTAGCTTATTGGATGTGTGGTGGAATATACACCCAGTAGATAGAGAATTCACTCACTTCTCGCAAGTGCACAACACCTGGTCAAGAATAGACTATCTCTTAAATTCACATGAGCTGCTGAGCAGAGTAGAAAATGGAAATATTCATGATCTAATTATATCAGACCACTCACCAGTCTCTATTTCTTTGCATGATACTTTACCAAAAGGAACAGATATTTTGTGGAGATTTCCGACCTATCTGCCTAATGAAAACTTTCAGAAAATCATAAAAGAATGGATGGATTTAAGCAATGACAATAGGGAACATGAGGAATCAGCTCATTTATACTGGAACATAGCAAAGGTGGTATTGAGGGGAAGAATCATAGGGTACGTATGGTCAATAAAAAAGAAAACATTAATAGCATTTAGTGAAGCAAGCAAGGATACAAGGAAAATCTATAGCATATCTTAATTGTTCAACTGTTGACAAAAGGGAGAGGTGGGTGAAGGCCAAATCTGATTTTGACCTTTGGCTGGATAGGTTGGAAAGGTTAAAAGGACAAAAAAACTCAGCGGAATTCTTTAGATTTGGGACCAAATTTGGCTCGCTCCTGGCAAAAATGGCAAGAGGGAAAAGACCCATGACATTCATAAATAATCTAGAGATTTGGATGGTAATTTACAAAATGATCCAAAAAAATAAATGATATTCTTAGAAAATACTATGCGAACAGGGAGAATCAGATGTTGAAGAGGGAAAACGCTTCCTTAATTCAATAAAGCTTCCCAGAATAAATGATTCCGACAGAGATTTATTGAATGGTCCAATTAGAGAGGAAGAAATTATCAAAATAATAAAAGGCCTAAATAATAATAAAGCCACTGGACCGGACAGATTAACAGGAGAATTTTATAAGATATTGTGCAATGAAGTAACCCCAACATTAGCAAAAGTATTTAATCTCACACTACAAAATAAAACACTCCTAAAATCAGGAAATATGGCTTATATTAAACTTTTTCATAAACAGGGGAAAGTCATAAAGGAGCCAGGGTCTTATAGGCCCATATTCTTAATAAATCAAGACATAAAGATAATGTCAAAAATACTCGCTGACCGGTTAGCAGAAATTCTGCCCACTATCATAGGGAAGCATCAGGTGGGGTTTTCTAAAAATAGAGCAGTAGTCTTTAATATTAGAACCATTCTGGCGGTAGAAGATGGACTGAAGCGAGATGGGTTGATTGGTGGAAATCCAGCTTTGCTGGTATTAGATGCTGAGAAGGCATTTGATAATATACAGTGGAAATGGTTGGAAAATGTCTTAGACAAATTTGGGATAAGAGGTACATTTATTAAGTACTTTAAAAGCCCTTTACACTAATCCACAAGCTAAAATTTTCACACCTGGCTTTCTATCAGAAACACTGCAGCTACAAAAAGGAACAAGGCAAGGGTGCCCACTTTCACCTCTACTGTTTGACCTGGCTATAGAGCCATTGGCCCAATATTTAATGGGAACAGAATGTTCCCCAGGCATAAACGTGGGAGGTAAGGAGATAAAATTAACTTGCTTTGCTGACGATATGTTGCTTTTCTTATCCAACCCAGAGGGTCATTTTCAACAAATAATGAATAAATTAAATTATTTGGGATCTTTCTCTGGCTATAAAATTAATGCCAGCAAGTGCCAACTTCTGTACTTGATTGGGCCCGGCAACAGATTACCGTAAATAGAAACATTAAAGTGTCAACAGCCTCAAAATACTTAACTTACTTGGGCACTAAAATAGAAAGAGGTTCTGGATCTCTTTATAGACTTAATTACCTTCCCCTAATAGAAAAAATCCTGAAGGAACTTGACAAATAGCAGAAATTGACTTTGTCACTATTCGGAAGATTACATCTCATCATCAGTTTCTCTCGTTTGTTATACCCAATGCAGACCATTCCTTTATTGTTGAAACACACGGACACTAAGAAATTACAGTCAGCATTTCTGAAGTTTATTTGGCAAGGAAAGAGACCAAGAGCCTCTTATAACAAACTAGCCTTAAGGAAAAAAGAGGGTGGAGCCCAGATGCCTCTAATCAGAATTTATAATCTTGCAGCCTTAACTAGACATATAAAAGATTGGATACATTTTTCTAATGTAAATCAGGAGAGGGAATTAGCAAGCCCGTTAGATCTTAGAACAATTTTACATATGAACTGGGGGAGTCTCCCACCTCTTGTTAAGCCAAGTTGCCTACTGAAAGTCACAGTTGGGGCATGGAGAACGATTAGGAGATTATAGAAAGTTTCATTTTGAATTTCTATATATATACCACTATGGAAAGACCCGACTTTCATACAGGGGAAACAAAATAAACTATTCGTAATATGGAGGGGAAAGGGAATTAAATGTGTCGGTGACCTATTGAAGCTAGACGAGTGGAGGTTCCTAAATTGGGCAGAACTGTCATCCAAATTTAACCTGGAAAATAAGCAATATTTACAATTCCTTCAAGTGGTCAATCATTATAAATCATCTATAAGAAATCTGGGAAAAGCGGAAAAAAGAAACAATTTTGACAAATTGATAAGGGAGAAAACAAACCATGATTTGTTATCCACCATTTACAGTCAAATTCGGGCACACACGCAGATGACATGGAAGCTAAATGTTTTTGACTCTTGGGGAAAAACATTGGCAGATGAAGATTTATATGACAAAATAATAACGGGGTGGTCAAAGGTGAGAAAAATAATAAACGAGCAATGGAGAGAGATGCACTTTAAATTGATTCACTGCGCGATCTATGCTTATGGATTCTCGTACCGAAATAATACAGCTCATTTCATTACTAGCTGTCCAAAACGCAATGTGCATAAAGAAAATCTATTACATAGTATCTAGGAATGTCCACGCATTCAGGAAGTTTGGGAGGATGTACTTCTTTATATCCATAGAATCTGGAAGGTAAAGACCCCTAAAACTCTGCAAGCACGCTTGTTTCACTTCATCACTTCATTCCTACCAAGAGAGAGGCAAAAAAATGCAACAATTTTATCCCTGATATAGTGCATTTGGTTTTGCTGTTAGGCTAAGTGCCCATTATTCAGAAATGCTGCATATTTTTTCCCCTTCTCCCTGGCAGGAAAAACACACGCGGTTTTTACATGCGTTTTTCCCGCCAGGTAGAAGTGTTTGTCAACCATTTTTGCATTCATTTTAGCATGTTGATTGTCAAGCGCTTTTCCCAGCGATTTTAGCAGCACTTGGAAAAGTGCTTGACAACTAGTTCACACTATATAAATCCATGCAACCGGCATGGATTTATAGTAGTGTGACCAAGTTAGTTAAAAAAAAATAAGAATGGTAAAAAATAAAGATTATACTTACCTTCTGATGTCCTCCCGGTGTTTTCTCTGCTGCGTCCTGTGTCTTGGGTGGCTCGCGGTGGTGTGAAGGACCTGCGGTGACGTCATTGAGTCATGTGACAGGTCACATGACTCAATAACGTCATGGTAGGTCCTTCACAACAACGCGACATATACAGCAGACCAGACGGAGGGGAGAAAACACCGGGAGGACATCGGAAGGTAGGTATAATCTTTATTTTTTATTTTAAATTCTTTTTTTTACAGTTTCTATGGTACCCAGGTCTGGATGAGAGTCTCCTCTTCTCCAGGCCTGGGTACCATCCGCATATTGAACCGTATGATATCCGCATGTACAGATGCAGTGATGCGGATGTCATGCGGTCCAAGGCAAGTCAATGGCGACGATTACGCTGCGTGTCCGCAAAATTAATGAACATGCTGCGTATTTCTCCGCAATGATAATCCGAAGTGGAAATTTCCGCAGCATGTGCACAGCACATGCGGATTATCATTGGGAACCATGGGCACGTATTACCATGCATTTTAGCTGCGGAAATTCCGCAGTGAAAACGCTTGAAAAACGCATAGTGGGTACGCAGCCTTAACAAAGAAATGCCTTCTTAGACATTGGCTGGAAAAAACAAACCCCTATATTAACAGAATTAATTGATAGATTGAAATCACTATTATTGTTTGATAAAATAGACACAAAAAACAAAAACACAGAAAAAAAATTTAATAAATGGAGGACATTTATTGAGAACAGTTACACCCAATCAGAAATTTGAGAATAAGAATGGTAAAAAATAAAAAACAAAGATTATACTCACCTTCCGATGTCCTCCTGGTGTTTTCTCTGCTGCGTCCGGTGTCTTGGGCGGCTCGCGGTGGTGTGAAGGACCTGCAGTGATGTCATTGAGTCATGTGACAGGTCACATGAGTCAATGACGCCATGGAAGGTCCTTCACAACACCGCGACCCATACAGCAGACCAGAAGAAGGGGAGAAAACACCGGGAGGACTTCGGAAGGTAAGTATAATCTTTATTTTTTATTTTAAATTCTTTTTTTTACAGTTTCTATGGTACCCAGGTCTGGATGAGAGTCTCCTCTCCTCCAGACCTGGGTACCATCCGCACATTGAACCGTGTGATATCCGCTTGTGCACATGTAGTGATGCGGATGTCACGCGGTCCAATGCAAGTGAATAGCGGCGATTACGCTGCGTGTCCGCAAAATTAATGGACATGCTGCAGATTTTTGATCACAGCATAAATGCTGCGGAAAAATCCACAGCATGGGCATTGACATTGCGGCTTGTCATTGGGGACCATGGGGGACGGATTACCGAGCGTTTCCCAAGCATTTACGCTGCGTAAATTCCGCAGCATAAACGCTTGGAAAATGCTTCGTGGGCACGCAGCCTAATAGTTACCTACAGTAATGTGCAGGAACAATAGTTGTAAGAAAGCACACTAAGATTTACTGGCACAAAACAAGAACAAACCTGCAAAATGTGTAGGTATCACAACAATCAATATTCATACATCAGAGTCCATAATATCGTCATTAATCAGTATAGTCCAAAGTCATTATTATAGTCAAATAGGAAATTATAGAAAGATCCAATTTCATGGTTAATTATGATTTCCATTGATGATTGTGTGATTTTGTTGTCAGCACATTCAACTTTGTATAGAACAAAGTATTCAATGAGAATATTTCATTCATTCAGATCTAGGATGTGTTATTTCAGTGTTCCCTTTATTTTTTTGACCAGTGTATGTGCTGGCAACAAAATCACACAAAAATCATCAACGGAAATCAAATTTATTAACCAATGGAGGCCTGGATTTGGAGTCACCCCCAAAATTAAAGTGGAAAAACACACTACAGGCTGATCCAACTTTGATGTAATGTCCTTAAAACAAGTCAAAATGAGGCTCAGTATTGTGTGTGGCCTCCACGTGCCTGTATGACCTCCCTATAACACCTGGGCATGCTCCTGATGAGGTTGTGGATGGTTTCCTGTGGGATCTCCTCCCAGACCTGGACTAAAGCATCCGTCAACTCCTGGACAGTCTGTGGTGCAACGTGACATTGGTGGATGGAGCGAGACATGATGTCCCAGATGTGCTCAATCAGATTCAAGTCTTGGGAACGGGCAGGCCAGTCCATAGCTTCAATGCCTTCATCTTGCAGGAACTGCTGACACACTCCAGCCACATGAGGTCTGGCATTGTCCTGCATTAGGAGGAACCCATGGCCAACCGCACTAGCATATGGTCTCACAAGGGGTCTGAGGATCTCATCTCGGTACCTAATGGCAGTCAGGCTACCTCTGGCGAGCACATGAAGGGCTGTGTGGCCCTCCAAAGAAATGCCACCCCACACCATTACTGACCCACTGCCAAACCGGTCATGCTGAAAGATGTTGCAGGCAGCAGATCGCTCTCCATGGCGTCTCCAGACTCTTTCACGTCTGTCACATGTGCTCAGTGTGAACCTGCTTTCATCTGTGAAGAGCACAGGGCGCCAGTGGCAACTTTGACAATCCTGGTGTTCTGTGGCAAATGCCAAGTGTCCTGCACGGTGTTGGGCTGTGAGTACAACCCCCATCTGTGGACGTCAGGCCCTCATATCACCCTCATGGAGTCGGTTTCTAACAGTTTGTTCAGACACAGGCACATTTGTGGCCTGCTGGAGGTCATTTTCCAGGGCTCTGGCAGTGCTCCTCCTGTTCCTCCTCGCACAAAGGCGGAGGTAGCGGTCCTGCTGCTGGGTTGTTGCCCTCCTACGGCCCCCTCCACGTCTCCTGGTGTACTGGCCTGTTTCCTGGTAGTGCCGCCAGCCTCTGGAAACTGCGCTGACAGACACAGCAAACCTTCTTGCCACAGCTAGCATTGATGTGCCATCCTGGATGAGCTGCACTACCTGAGCAACTTCTGTCGGTTGTAGAGTCCCGTCTCATGCTACCATGACTGTAAAAGCACAACCAACATTCAAAAGTGACCAAAACATCAGCCAGAAAGCATTGGTACTGAGATATGGTCTGTGGTCCCCACCTGCAGAACCACTCCTTTATTGAGGGTGTCTGGATAATTGTAAATAATTTCCATTTATTGTCTATTCCATTTGCACAACAGCATGTGAAATTGATTGTCAATCAGTGTTGCTTCCTAAGTGGACAGTTTGATTTCACAGAAGTTTGATTTACTTGGAGTTATATTCTGTAGTTTAAGTGTTCCCTTTATTTTTTTGAGCAGTGTATATATAATGTATATATATACACACACACATACACACATATATGTACACAGTATAGATTATATTTATTTTACAGAGCATATTATTTTCTTATTTAATAGAATTTGTAATTTTCATTGGATTCATGTTGTTTCAAATTAATGCTCTGATAAATTCCTATTTTTAAAGGTCAAGAAATTGCATTTCCTTCTACCTCCTCACAAGACATTATAACCATTTTAAGAGATTCAAAGAACATATTAAATCAACATTAGTCAAAAGTAAGCCTTCCGTAGAACTTTAAATAAAATAATCCAGGCTTGTTGCTACTGACCTTTAAGTGTACATTCCCTTTACAAATTACACAAATCCATTATAACATATAAATGAATACTGAACTTCTTATTGATTAAATTGATGCTATATTTATCATCTCCATACTTCTTAAGATACAAATGAGTATTACCTTGATGACCTGCAGTATGGGTACAAATAGTGATTCAATTATAACAGGAGAGATGCCAAATGAAAAAATAAATATCTAAAAAAGCATTATTATTATTATTATTATATACGTCTAACAGCCATAGCATTAAAATTATGTGACTAATATTTTGTATGTCTCTTTTGTGCTGTAAAACAATCCTGATGTCAAGGAGAACACTGGAGATATCACGCAGATCCCACCACAGCCACTAATTTGAGGATGACACTCCGATGCCTCCAACCATCAGAACAATTACACTATTCATCGTGTGATGGACGAGGCCGCGGATGTTTTCCTACCAGGCCAGTTATTGGGGAACTCACAGTGAGCATATGGTATATACACCTCCGATTCCATCATATGGAATATATATATGTATGTACCCTATTATGGTTACTACCAACTTCCACAATAACAAAAGGAACTAGTTGCCATCAGCAATTGTTTATACAGGCTGATAAGATACCCGTTGATATAGCATATTGTTTCAGGGGTGCGGTTTATAGAGCAAGAGGAACGAAGCTATTAAATTGTTATTGCTAGAAAATAGCAATGTTTATAAAAATATACAAAATGGACAAAACATTACAGTATAAACAATTACATAAAATAAAAAGGATAAACAGAAGAAATGTACTGAATCTGATCACAGGGTTGAATCTGGCTTTTATGAGGGAGAACTCTTCGTTTTTTGCAGTGGCAACGGACAGAACTACAGTAAACTGCATCTTCCAGGACTGACAAAGAGTATAATTTGGCATTTTCTTTTAAAAACAAAAGTCACACCCACATACCTTCCCTCCGGTGACTCAAAACAGGGCTGGTCTTCAGAAAACCATAGGATATGCTTCGATCTTAGAAAATTCAAAGATTTCCAAATATCTTCGACCCTGGAGGTCCCAGGCGGGAGATATTACTGTCATGTTTCCTATCACAACTATACCTTTTATGTAGATAGTAAACATGGTAAGGATAGCATTATTCATTCATGTAAATGTTATTAATTTGAAAGGTGTTTTGGTCACCGACCAGCGACAATGCGTTACGTTCGCCACTTCGTCATGACTCAGAAAATATGACTTTAATATCTATGCTTTTCATAAAAAGCTCAATATCAATACTAATTTGAATGGAATAAAATAATCTCACATCAGTCTGTTTCATTTGAGATACATGCCGGCAAGGGCCATAAATCTGTCACCGTCCGAATTCCTAGGCAGGTAGGGGATGAGGGCTCACATCTGCTATCCATTAGTTAATCCTATTTAATTACCTGTTTGCAAAGGAGGGGGAGAGATGCTCCTCCAACACAGTTAAGGGTCATATAAAGTTTAACCAGATTGCTAACCTTGATTCAGTATTCACTATGATGACGATGAGACCCCTATAGATTTTCATTTAAATCTATAACACTTGATGACGCGCCCCCTGGGCCGTGTGTGCACGTGTGTGGGTTACCCGGAGCCGGGTCTCGTGTGGGATGCGGGGGGTTGTAGTTTCCGCATGGCGGTGACCCGGTCCGTGGCTCAGGGTGGTCAGACCAGTGGCATTCTTTTATATGTTTTAGGTTAATGTCCGACTACGCCACCCGTGGATTGCGGTCAGGGTCTACCGCCACTGCGAGGCAGACCGCTGAGGCTGGTGTTGTGTGCACAGCAGAGGAGGATGGGACAACTCCCCATGGGAAGAGTATAGCCTCAGGGCAGTGAGTGTGGATGATGGGAGTGATGGTGCACGGGTGAAGCAGGAATGACTCAGAGTCTTTGCAGTGCAGTTCAGAGTCTTTACTGATGATGATAAGGCAGACCCTCCCGGGAGTACTGGTTAGCATAAGAGGCCTGGTCAGTCTGTGAACAAACAGGAGTTCCCCTGGCCAGGTGGAGTTGTAGGCCTCCCCGTCTGACTGCACTCTTCCTGGCTACCTTGCTGTAAGCGAGTGGAAGTAGATCACGTCCCTGAGTATACCGTGTGGTGCTCACCCGTATGGCTGGTGACTTGGACCCTCTGGTAGCTTCCGCTCCTTGATGGTGGTACCGGTCCCTTGTGTGTGACTGAGCCTCCGGGCTTCCTATGGCCAGAGGACCTGGAATCCCCTGCCGGCTGGTTTCTGCTGCTGGATATATAAGTCCTCACAGCCTCAGACTCCCTCGTCCGGTCGTAGGTTCTTCAGCCAGGACGAGCAATTTCAGCTTCCAGTCTCTGGAACTTAGCTCCTGCTCCTACAGAGCTCCTAGCTGTTGCTTTCCCTGTGTCTGCTTGTTCTTCACTCTCCCTCTGCTTTCTCCTGCTCTAACCCCGCCCCAGATCCAGTTTATATAGGGCAGATTCCTCCCCTATCTGGTCTGGGACAGGAGGTGTTGCATGTTCAAGGGCTCCTGACCAGGGAGCCTCCCACTTGCTCTCAGACGTGATATTTCTATCACTGTGGCAACCAGACCCCTGGGGTGCCACATTCCCCCCTAGTGAAATTTAGTACACTGGGACTAAACACATTTTTAAGAAAAGCACAAATACAAGGGTATAAACAATAACAGGAAAAAGTACATTTTGTCTTGATGGTCATGGCATTTCTGTAACCGGGTGTCCATATCACCCAAGGTGAAGTCTTAGAACAGAGTAGGGGACCTATCCAAAGCAAACCCCAAATGTTGGCCCTGGGCATGGCTGCAAGGCGAAGCTAACTACTTTGGACCACACGGTGCCACGCCAGACAGGTTTTTCTTCCATGGCCGTCTTCGCAAGAGGCACCAAGTGCAACTATTTACAATGTAGTTCCAGTTATTCAGCATCCATAACCTGTCAGTCCATGAACTAGGAAAACTAGAAAGACATAATTAATAACCAGGTAACAAAAACATCAAACATTTTCAACTTTTACGTATGTACAGGTAGATATATACTTGGCATTAGATTCTCCAGCGAGCGGGCATCTGTCCTCTAGTGCTCCTGGTGGACCTACATAACCCACTATCTGGCTCTGCACTACAGGGTGTAGGAGGTGTTGCGGGTAGGCCTGGCAGCTTCCTGCGTACTCTTTGGCTTACTAGGGGCACGACAGGCTCATTACTAGCAGAGGGTTGATTCTCCTGGGCTGCTTGTATGGATCCTTCTGCCTCCTGGGCTGGCTGCTCTTCTGACACTACCTGTTCTTCTGTAGGCCCTTGAGGGGCTGGCTGGAGAAAGGTGATGATGGGTACCACGACTGCGTTGTTGATTTGAGTCCAGGACCGGGGAAAGTCTCCGAGTACGGTACTGATCATTTCTTCCTTTTCCTCTGCGGGTTGAAGGATATCCTGGTCTTCTTCAGCACCTTGTAGCTGCTCGGGACACTTCTTCAGGTGGTCTCTGGAGACAGTGGCTGTGGTCTCTCCTCCATCCTTACTGATGACACATACTTTTGGGTTCTCATGGCTTGAGGGCAGTACGGTGTACGGGTCCTTCTCCCACTGGTCATCCAACTTGTGGAGCCGTCTCTTCCTCTTCAAGACCTGCTCTCCAGGTGCCAGGGGAACAGCGGGAGCATGTTGGTTATAAGTCCTCTCTTGCGTTCCTCTTGCTTGAGACAGACTTCGCTCCACGGTCTCCTGTACTTTCCGGTACTGCTGCTGCCGTTCCATGTCCCAGTCTGCTTCTGGCGAGGTGTCCTTGGGTGTCAGGACTCCCATCTCCAGGTCAATTGGCAGCTTACCAGGCATTGCGCGCATCAGGTAAGCCGGGGTGCAATTTGTAGCATTCACCGGGATATGGTTGTACAAGTCAATCAGGTCTGGCAGCTTCTCCGGCCACAGGCTGCGTTCTTCCAGGAGATCAATGATGATATTGTTCATTCTCTCACACAGCCCGTTGGTTTGGGGGTGGTAAGGCGTTGTCCTTATCTTCCTGCAACCATACAAGTTGCAGAACTCCTGGAAGACCTCCGCTTCGAAGGCTGGACCTTGGTCAGTCAACACTTGCTCCGGATACCCGTGTGGACGGCAGAAGTGCTGCTGTAAGGCTCTAGCTGCTGTTTGAGCCGTTAAGTCCTTGACCGGGACCACCACCAGGAACCGGGAGTAGTGGTCTACGATGGTGATGGCGTAGATGTACCCGGACCTACTCGGAGCCAGCTTCACATGGTCCAGGGCTAAGAGTTCTAGTGGTTGCTTCGTGATGATGGGCTGCAGAGGGGTCTTCTGGCTGGCACGGTCCATCCTCCTCAGGTTGCACGGGCTGCAGTCTCTGCGCCATCTCTCAATGGCCCCTCTCATGTTTACCCAGAAGAACCGGTCACGCAACAGGAACTCCAGCTTCTTCCATACGAAGTGCCCTGCTCTGTCGTGGTATGCCTCCAGGACCATAGCCGAGTCTCGTCTCGGGACCACTACCTGCCAGGTCAACTCATGTGTCCGGGAGTTGACAGTTCTCCGGCACAGCTTCCCCTTGTAGAGAAACAGTTTACTCTTCTCCTTCCACAGCTGTTTGGTCTCCTCCGGGGCGTCTGGGTCAAGGCGGGCATCAGCCTGTGTCAGCATTTCCTTCACCAGACGGACTGCAGGGTCACTGTCTTGAGTCTCTGCCCAGCTGTAGTGGGGTAAGGGATTGAACGTAGCAGAGTGCCTGTCCCTTATACGGTGGGAATACTGGGTAATCCCATGACGGTGGAACGCAGGGAGTTCGATCTCTTCCAGCTCCTCTGGATCTTCCCCCCCGTCCGGTAAGTTCGGCATCCTGGACAGGGCGTCTGCGTTGGCATTTGAGCGTCCCGCCCGGTATTTGATGGTGAATTCATAGTTGGACAGGTGGGCCATCCATCTCTGCTCCAGGGCACCAAGTTTTGCAGTGTCCAGATGTGTCAACGGGTTGTTGTCCCTGTACAGGGTGAACTTGGAGGAGGCAAGGTAATGTTTGAAACGTTCCGTCACTGCCCACACCACTGCCAGGAACTCTAGCTTGAATGAGCTATAACTCTCAGGGTTTCTCTCTGTGGGCCGTAGCTTTCGGCTGGCGTAAGCGATTACCCGTTCTCTCCCCTGCTGGATCTGGGACAGTACGGCTCCTAGCCCGATGTTGCTCACGTCCGTGTGGAGGATAAAGGGCTGGCTGTAGTCAGGGTACGCCAGGATTTCATCCCCCGTGAGGGCCAGCTTCAGCTGGCGGAAGGACTCCTCTTCCAGCTTTTCCCACCTGAAGGGTGGCTTCTGGTTTTTGGCCTTCCTGGATTGACCTATCAGGAGGTCCTGCATAGGAGCTGCCATTTTGGTGAAACCGGGAATGAATCTTCGGTAGTAGCCTACCAACCAGAGGAACTGCCGCACTTCCTTTATGTTGGATTGTCTTGGCCAGTCCTTAATCACGGTGATCTTATCGGGGTCGGGAGCCACTCCGTCGGCACTCACCACGTATCCCAGGTACTGTACCTTTGGTTTCAGCAGATGACACTTGGAGGGTTTCACCTTTAGGCCGTAGCTTGCCAGGGCGTCAAACACCTCAGCCAGGTGTTTCAGATGGTCCTCGTAGGTTTTGGAATAAACGATGACATCATCCAGGTATAACAGGACCGTCTCGAAATTCCGGTGTCTCAGACAGCATTCCATCAACCGCTGGAAGATTCCTGGTGCATTGCAGAGCCCGAACGGCATACAGTTGAATTCGCTGAGACCCATCGGGGTGGTGAACGCAGTCTTCTCCTTGTCCGCCTCTGCTACAGGAACCTGCCAGTACCCGCTAGTAAGATCCAAAGTGGAGAAGAAGTTAGAAGATTTTAATGCAGCTAAAGATTCTTCTATCCTAGGTAACGGGTACGCATCTTTATGTGTGATACGGTTGACCTTTCTCTAGTCTACGCACATTCTCATTGTGTTGTCCTTCTTTTTCACTAGAACCAGTGGAGCCGCCCAGGGGCTACAGCTGTCCCTTATTACCCCAGCCTCCTTCTTGTCTCGCAACATCCCCTTTGCATGCTGATAGTGTGCAGGGTGTACAGGTCGGTATCTTTCCTTTATGGGTGGATGGTCTCCTATGGGGATGTGATGCTCTACCCCCTTTAAGTCTAGCGGGTGTTTACTAAAGACTCTTTCGTACTCCTGAACCACCCGGCAGACTCCCTGTTTTTGGTGTGAGGGAGTGGAGTCAGTACCCAAATGCAGCTGCTGACACAAGTCCTCCATTTGTTTCTTAGAGCCGTTACCTTCCTCTGGTTGAGATGGAGGCAAGGGTTCTACAGCCTTTCCAGAATTTTGGTTTATGGTGAACAATTTGGCTAGCGTGGCATACCGGGGCAAGTATATTTCTCTTTCCCCAATGTTTAGGATGCGGACTGGTACCCTCCCATGGCGGACATCAACCACCCCCCGTGCCGTCAAAATGGTGGGCCTACTGTCTGAGTAAGCGGGTTCTACCATAGCTTGGTAGTCTCTACCCCTCAGACGAATAGCTGCCCGACACCAGATCATCATCTCACTCTTTGGGGGCATGGCGATAGGGAACGGGTCACTCATCCTAACGCTACCAATCTCACCACCCGACAGTTCTACCTGTTGCCGTTTCATCAGTGCCCGGATCTCCTTTTGTAGGACCCGCTGCTGGCCGGAGCTGGCGTTCATGGCAACCTGCTGTAAAATGGCAATTACTTCTGAAAGGCAATTCTCAATAACGTTAGTACCCAAAGTTATTTTAGGGTGACTTTCACAATGATCAATGTCCACAATAATCAGTCCTTGAGTCGCCAGTTCGACCTTACCGATTTTAATGGTCACCTCTTTGAATCCCACCTGCGGCACAGGCTGACCATTGCTGGCGATGATACTCAGGTCATCATCTGGGTAGCGGGTTATGTCCGAGTCATGCCAGTACCGCTTAAAGAGCACATAAGGGATGGTAGCTACCTGTGACCCGGTGTCTAGTAGGGCACTCATAGGAATGCCATCCAGTACCACAGGCAAGACTGGACGTCCCCCTATGTATTTATCACGCCAGTTCGATGGGCCTGATGATCTTATGCCTGGGGATTGGCCCTCTGCCCCAGGTTGTGCCCGTTTAAATGACAGTACCTTGCCATATGTCCGGGTTGATTGCAGCGGCGGCAGATGGGTTTTCCGTCCTCGTTGTATCTGTCGCTGGGTCTTCCTCTGGAAGATGGGATCCTCCTCTGTCGGCGCCATGGGACGTCATCAGGACTGGTGGCCAGCTTGATCCTTCCTGGAGAGGATACCTGTAACGACTGCACAGTCCTGGTTAATGCGGCAACGCTTTTGGTCAGTTCTTGGACCTGATGGTGCAGGTCTGCAGCCGGGTCTTTATCCAAAGTCTGCGCACCAGCTCCCACAGGCTCTGCAGACAAGGGCGCAGCCTCCTGGTGATAGGTAATAACAGGGCATCGGTGGGTTACAGCGCTACCCGGTGCCAGTTCTTTGCAAAGTTTAACCCAGGGTTCTGCAAGGCCATTGCACGTAACTGGGTTCGTTGGACAGCAGACCCTCAATGAATTGCTCAGTCAACAGGTCGTCTGCATTCCGCACACTGTCAGGGTCTGCCTGTTTAATGGCCCCCAGGGCCTCCTGCAAATTCAAAGCCTAGTCTCTTATACTGTCTTGGGCCCGCTGCTTGCACCCATAAAATCTCATTTTGATCTCTGCTGAAGTACGGGTATCAAAAGTGTCCTTCAGACAGGCTAAGATCTCCTTCACAGTCTCCTTGTCCCTGACTGACCAGGACTTTACTTCACGTTGGGCTGCGCCAGTTAGCTGGCCTATCAATATGCTCACTTTTTGTCCCTCCGTCAGGGGGTACACTTTTAAATAGGCTGTACAGTTTCTCTTTAAAGTCGCTTAGGGTATGCGACTCCCCTGAGTATTGGGGCAGCCAGGCTGCTCCGGGGATGTAAGGCATTGTAAATGGCATTACTGCGGCAGCAGCTGCGCTGGCGGTGGGAGCTCCCTCCATTCCTGGTATCTTCCGCCCCCCTAGTTAACCGTGGCCTACCTTTTGTTGCTCTTCCTCTGTAGGCCACGCCTCAGCTGGTGCAGCTCCGGGCGAGGACCTTGCGTCGCGTCCTGGTGACGTCAGCGCCGCTCTCTCTCCTTCCAGGACCTTGTGCAGCGTCGGTGCGTAGGGCAGGGCTTCAGGTCTCGCGCGGTTTGGACGTCCACACCCCTCTTCTTCCCGCGCGACATCCTGAAGATGGCATCCGATGGCGGGAAAACGGCTGAAGACGGCGGGAAACGACTGAAGATGGCGGGAGACGACTGAAGATGGCGGGAGACGGCTCCGGATGGCGGGAAACTTCACTCAGGTAAGTGCAAAGGCTTTTTCAGGCACGCAATACCCGTTTGTGGCGGGTTGGTCACAATCCTGCCGACTACGCCAAAAGGTGATGCACCCCCTGGGCCGTGTGTGCACGTGTGTGGGTTACCCGGAGCCGGGTCCCTTGTGGGATGCTGGGGGTTGTAGTCTCCGCGTGGCGGTGACCCGGTCTGTGGCTCAGGGTGGTCAGACCAGTGGCAGTCTTTTATATGTTTTAGGTTAATGTCCGACTACACCACCCGTGGATTGCGGTCAGGGTGTACCGCCGCTGCGAGGCAGACCGCTGTGGCTGGTGTTGTGTACACAGAAGAGGATGGGACAACTCCCCATGGGAGGTGTATAGCCTCAGGGCAGTGAGTGTGGATGATGGGAGTGATGGTGCACGGGTGAAGCAGGAACGACTCAGAGTCTTTGCAGTGCAGTTCAGGGTCTTTACTGATGATGATAAGGCAGACCCTCCCGGGAGTACTGGCTAGCATAAGAGGCCTGGTCAGTCTGTGAACAAACAGGAGTTTCCCTGGCCAGGTGGAGTTGTAGGCCTCCCCGTCTGACTGCACTCTTCCTGGCTACCTTGCTGTAAGCGAGTGGAAGTAGATCACGTCCCTGAGTATACCGTGTGGTGCTCACCCGTATGGCTGGTGACTTGGATCCTCTGGTAGCTTCCGCTCCTCGCTGGCGGTACCGGTCCCTTGTGTGTGACTGAGCCTCCGGGCTTCCTATGGCCAGAGGACCTGGAATCCCCTGCCGGCTGGTTTCTGCTGCTGGATATATAAGTCCTCACAGCCTCGGACTCCGTCGTCCAGTCGTAGTTAGAGATGAGCGTTGTTCTACTCGAACTGTTCGCCAATCTCAAATTCGAGCTGTTTTGGGCGGTGTTCGAGCCGTTCGGCGAACACGAACAATTTGAGAAAAATTCGGCTGTTCGAGGTTATGTTCGATAACTGTTCGTGCACCAAAATCATAACTGGATTTTTTCTCAGTAATGATGAAAATTAATGTTAATACGCAGTTTGAGTGTACAGTGGGGTGGGAGGAGGGGCAGGGGATGGATCTCTGCAGGAACAATGAAGATCTCCATTTTTTTTTTCTCTTTCCCGCATTTACAGTGGGGAGGTGCAATCTGTCAGCCTATCAGCAGCGCACACACGGAGCGAAGTGCTTTTTTTCACACAAGCAAGGGCATGTGTCATTGGCAGTGTATGTCACATGTCCTTGCCCTATAAGACCAAGCCATTTTCCCAGTCGCCACCATTTTCTCACTGCTGCAGCTGCGTGTTAGACGGCACCGCTGTTGCTGTGTGCGCTATACCTTGTTAATTTCAAGCCAATTTTCACACAAATCTACAGATAGCTTGGGAGTAGGGAATAGTTGTGATTGCAGTCCTTTTAAGGACTAGGTTACAGCATTTCCTACGACTTTTATCAGGCAGGTCTGTGCTCTTAAATAGATAGATTGTGGGACTAAAGACTAATTGTAATTGGAGTCCTTTTCAGGACTAGGTTACATCAGTTCCTATCAGTTTTTGCCAGGCAGGTCTGTGCCAGTGCTGTGCAAGTTTTTTTCACAGCATTTGGCTGAATCTAGCAAAGCTAATCCTTTTTGGCCTATTGCAGAGTGTATTAGTCAGTGGAGTAGCCTATCTGTGTTGCAAGATATACCACCTGTGTATAGAATACCAATTTTTTTACTGCATCTAGTGAAGTAAAATCTTTTGGGCATAGCATCATTCTATTAGTCCATCTATACTGACCTCCATCAGGTTGCAAATTGAATATAATTTTTTTCTGCATCTAGCTCTGAAAAAATATTGGGCTTCTAGCTGTGTGTGGGAATTGTTGTATTAGTCCATCTATACTGACCTCCATCAGGTTGCAAACTGAATATATTTTTTTCTGCATCTACCTCTGAAAAAATATTGGGCTTCTAGCTGTGTGTGGGACTTGTTCTATTAATCCATCTATACAGACCTCCATCAGGTTGCAAACTGAATATATTTTTTTCTGCATCTACCTCTGAAAAAATATTGGGCTTCTAGCTGTGTGTGGGACTTGTTGTATTAGTCCATCTATACTGACCTCCATCAGGTTGCAAACTGAATATATTTTTTTCTGCATCTACCTCTGAAAAAATATTGGGCTTCTAGCTGTGTGTGGGACTTGATCTATTAATCCATCTATACAGACCTCCATCAGGTTGCAAACTGAATATATTTTTTTCTGCATCTACCTCTAAAAAAATATTGGGCTTCTAGCTGTGTGTGGGACTTGTTGTATTAGTCCATCTATACTGACCTCCATCAGGTTGCAAACTGAATATATTTTTTTCTGCATCTACCTCTGAAAAAATATTGGGCTTCTATCTGTGTGTGGGACTTGTTCTATTAATCCATCTATACAGACCTCCATCAGGTTGCAAACTGAATATATTTTTTTCTGCATCTACCTCTGAAAAAATATGTGGCCTTCTAGCAGTGTGTGGGACTTTCTCTATTACTCCATCTATACTGACCTCCATCAGGTTGCAAACTGAATATAATTTTTTTCTCCATCTAGCTCTGAAAAAATATTTGGCCTTCTAGCAGTGTGTGGGACTTTCTCTATTAGTCCATCTATACTGACCTCCATCAGGTTGCAAATTAAAAATAATTTTTATCTGCATCTACAGTACCTCTGAAAAAATATTTGGGCTTCTAGCTGTGTGTGGGACTTGTTCTATTAGTCCATCTATACTGACCTCCATCAGGTTGCAAATTGAATATAATTTTTATCTGCATCTAGCTCTGAAAAAAATATTTGGCCTTCTAGCAGTGTGTGGGACTTTCTCTATTAGTCCATCTATACTGACCTCCATCAGGTTGCAAATTGAATATAATTTTAATCTGCATCTAGCTCTGAAAAAATATTTGGCCTTCTAGCAGTGTGTGGGACTTTCTCTATTAGTCCATCTATACTGACCTCCATCAGGTTGCAAATTAAAAATAATTTTTATCTGCATCTACCTCTGAAAAAATATTTGGGCTTCTAGCTGTGTGTGGGACTTGTTCTATTACTCCATCTATACTGACCTCCATCAGGTTGCAAACTGAATATATTTTTTTCTGCATCTACCTCTGAAAAAATATTGGGCTTCTAGCTGTGTGTGGGACTTGTTGTATTACTCCATCTATACTGACCTCCATCAGGTTGCAAATTAAAAATAATTTTTATCTGCATCTACAGTACCTCTGAAAAAATATTTGGGCTTCTAGCTGTGTGTGGGACTTGTTGTAATAGTCCATCTATACTGACCTCCATCAGGTTGCAAACTGAATATATTTTTTTCTGCATCTACCTCTGAAAAAATATTGGGCTTCTAGCTGTGTGTGGGAGTTGTTCTATTAATCCATCTATACAGACCTCCATCAGGTTGCAAACTGAATATATTTTTTTCTGCATCTACCTCTGAAAAAATATGTGGCCTTCTAGCAGTGTGTGGGACTTTCTCTATTAGTCCATCTATACTGACCTCCATCAGGTTGCAAACTGAATATAATTTTTTTCTGCATCTAGCTCTGAAAAAATATATGGCCTTCTAGCAGTGTGTGGGACTTTCTCTATTAGTCCATCTATACTGACCTCCATCAGGTTGCAAATTAAAAATAATTTTTATCTGCATCTACAGTACCTCTGAAAAAATATTTGGGCTTCTAGCTGTGTGTGGGACTTGTTCTATTAGTCCATCTATACTGACCTCCATCAGGTTGCAAATTGAATATAATTTTTATCTGCATCTAGCTCTGAAAAAATATTTGGCCTTCTAGCAGTGTGTGGGACTTTCTCTATTAGTCCATCTATACTGACCTCCATCAGGTTGCAAATTAAAAATAATTTTTATCTGCATCTACCTCTGAAAAAATATTTGGGCTTCTAGCTGTGTGTGGGACTTGTTGTATTACTCCATCTATACTGACCTCCATCAGGTTGCAAATTAAAAATAATTTTTATCTGCATCTACAGTACCTCTGAAAAAATATTTGGGCTTCTAGCTGTGTGTGGGACTTGTTCTATTAGTCCATCTATACTGACCTCCATCAGGTTGCAAATTGAATATAATTTTTATCTGCATCTAGCTCTGAAAAAATATTTGGCCTTCTAGCAGTGTGTGGGACTTTCTCTATTAGTCCATCTATACTGACCTCCATCAGGTTGCAAATTAAAAATAATTTTTATCTGCACCTAGCTCTGAAAAAATATTTGGCCTTCTAGCAGTGTGTGGGACTTTCTCTATTAGTCCATCTATACTGACGTCCATCAGGTTGCAAATTATAAATAATTTTTATCTGCATCTACAGTACCTCTGAAAAAATATTTGGGCTTCTAGCTGTGTGTGGGACTTGTTCTATTAGTCCATCTATACTGACCTCCATCAGGTTGCAAATTGAATATAATTTTTATCTGCATCTAGCTCTGAAAAAATATTTGGCCTTCTAGCAGTGTGTGGGACTTTCTCTATTAGTCCATCTATACTGACCTCCATCAGGTTGCAAATTGAATATAATTTTTATCTGCATCTAGCTCTGAAAAAATATTTGGCCTTCTAGCAGTGTGTGGGACTTTCTCTATTAGTCCATCTATACTGACCTCCATCAGGTTGCAAATTAAAAATAATTTTTATCTGCATCTACAGTACCTCTGAAAAAATATTTGGGCTTCTAGCTGTGTGTGGGACTTGTTCTATTAGTCCATCTATACTGACCTCCATCAGGTTGCAAATTAAAAATAATTTTTATCTGCATCTAGCTCTGAAAAAATATTTGGCCTTCTAGCAGTGTGTGGGACTTTCTCTATTAGTCCATCTATACTGACCTCCATCAGGTTGCAAATTAAAAATAATTTTTATCAGCATCTACCTCTGAAAAAATATTTGGGCTTCTAGCTGTGTGTGGGACTTGTTCTATTAATCCATCTATACAGACCTCCATCAGGTTGCAAACTGAATATAATTTTTTTCTGCATCTAGCTCTGAAAAAATATTTGGCCTTCTAGCATTGTGTGGGACTTGTTCTATTAGTCCACCTATACTGACCTCCATCAGGTTGCAAATTCAAAATAATTTTTTGTCTGCATCTAGCTCTGAAAAAATATTTGGCCTTCTAGCAGTGTGTGGGACTTTCTCTATTAGTCCATCTATACTGACCTCCATCAGGTTGCAAACTGAATATATTTTTTTTCTGCATCTACCTCTGAAAAAATATTGGGCTTGTAGCTGTGTGTGGGACTTGTTCTATTAATCCATCTATACAGACCTCCATCAGGTTGCAAACTGAATAAAAAAATTTTCTGCATCTACCTCTGAAAAAATATTTGGGCTTCTAGCTGTGTGTGGGACTTGTTCTATTTGTCCATCTATACTGACCTCCATCAGGTTGCAAATTGAATATAATTTTTTTCTGCATCTAACCCAGCCAATAGTTTTGGCCTAATACCACAGTTTGGCCACTCAGCTCTGCTCGGTTCCCATCCATTGTTTTTTTGTGCAAACAACTCCAGAGTTGTGAATTAGTTAACCACCAAAATGAGTGGAAAAAGGCCTGCTGCTGGTGGAAAGGGGAATAGGCGTGTTGGGAAGGGGAAAAAAGGTTGTGTCCGTGGGGTAGGTGTTAAAGCAACAGTAACATCTGCAGAAGAAAGACCATCTTCCAGCCAAACTAAAATGTCTACTTCTTTTAGCGGACAATGTGATAAGATCCCTTTCTTACGGCCACGCCAATCGCTACAAATTCCAGATGAGGCACAAAAACAGCAGGTGCTTCAACGGATATCAAGTGCTCCTTTAAGTGGGCTCTCCTCCACATCAACTTCAACATCACAAATACTCCAGTCCTCAAAGGTGTCACCCCAATCGCACTTGCTTCCTCACAGCTCCCAAATCTCCAGCTGCCCGTCTGAGTATGAGGTAGAACAGATGGTTGAGTCTGCAGAGCTGTTTACTCATACTATAGCCTGGGAATCAGAGGTCGACTCCAGCGCTTCTGTGAATCCAGACGAGGAAATGATCTGCACTGATGCCCAGAATCTTTATGAGTCGGATCCAGGACCAGACGCAGAAGGTTCTGACCATAATGTAGACCCTCATTCCCAAACTGTAACTCCTGTTGGTGGAGACAATGAGGAAGACGATGATAAGACTCAAATACCTGATTGGAGCAACAACTTTAGTTTTTTGTCAGGGCAGGAACAGGTTGGCTCTGAGGACGACGGGTGTGATAACGCACAGGGTGATGATGATGAGGTTGGAGATCCCACTTACTGTCAACCCACAGTCAGCCAAGAGATGAGGTCAGCAGAGGAGGTGGAGGAAGATGCTAGTGACGACGAGGTCAGGTTGCGCCTTCCTGGACAGAGACGTAGTACTGGAAGCACGTCAACAACTGCATCCTCAAACACAACTCTGCCTCTCACCACAAGTCGTGGTGGCTCTTCAGGTCGCATGGGTGCTAAGCCTTGCATAGCCTGGGCATTTTTTCTGATCGATAAAGATGACCCAACTCGTGTTATCTGTAACATTTGTCAGCAAAAGCTAAGTAGAGGCCAAAAAATACATAGTTTGAGTACTTCATGCATGAACCGGCACATGGACATGAAGCATAAGTTGCAGTGGGAAGCTCAGTGTGCTACAATGCGGCCTAGCCGGCCGGGCCAGCCACCGTCTGCCATATCTTGTGCATCCGCGGCCTCTTCATCCTCTGTGACTGGGGGGACAGCAGTCACACCTGTTTTGGGGCGCAGACCTGCCACCTCTTTACCCGCAACAGCCAGCGTGATTGGCAGGTCATCATTTTCTTTGGAGGTGGTAACACCAGCTGGTGTTGAGCGCTGTCCGACATCGATAGCACCGCCTTTGGATGTCCGCCTGCATCTTCCTCACAGACCGGCAGTTTGCCGGGGACACCCTTATCAACCCCGTCTAAGCACAATAGCCAGCCCTCGGTCCCTCAGATGTGGACAAGTAAAAGACCATTTCCTCCTAGCCATGAGAAAGCTAAGAGGTTGAATTTCACCATCTGCAAGCTCTTGGCTACAGAAATGCTGCCTTTCCGCCTGGTGGACACAGAGGATTTTCGAGACCTTATGTCCGTCGCAGTGCCCCAGTACCAGATGCCCAGTCGGCACTACTTCTCAAAGAAAGGTGTGCCTGCGCTCCACCAGCATGTCGCACACAACATCACCGCTTCTTTGAGAAACTCTGTGTGTGACAGGGTGCATTTCACCACAGACACTTGGACGAGTAGGCATGGACAGGGGCGTTACATGTCGCTGACTGGGCACTGGGTAACTATGGTGACAGCAGGACAAGGGGCTGCTGTCCAAGTCTTGCCGTCCCCACGAGTTGTGCGTCAATCCTCTTTATGTCAAAGTTCCTCCACTGCTTCTGCCTCCTCAACCTCCTCTCGGTCTTCCACCTGCACCCAAAGCCTGTCTGGTCATGCCACAAGCTTTCTAACTGCGCAGAAGGGATCCTGCACACCTCCTTACTATGCTGGCAGTAGGGCTCAACGTCATCAGGCGGTTTTTACATTGAAATGTCTGGGAAATGTGAGTCACACAGCTGAGGAGTTGTGGTCAGCTCTGGAGAACCAATTTCATGAATGGTTGTCTCCACTGGACCTGAAACCAGGGAAGGCCGTGTGCGACAATGCTGCAAACCTGGGTGCGGCCCTTCGTCGGGGCAATGTCACACACGTGCCTTGTATGGCTCACGTGTTGAACCTGGTTGTCCAGCAATTTTTAGCCCACTATCCCAGACTATCCCGCCGTTCGCATCCCGCAGCTCAGCGACTTACATCTCTACAGAAGTCGTTGGGCCTGCCACTTCACCGGCTAAAATGCGATGTGCCTACCCGGTGGAATTCAACTCTGCACATGTTGCAGCGACTGTGGCAGCACCGACAAGCCCTGGTGCAATAGGTTCTGACGTATAGCCTGGGCCAACGAGATCCAGAGGTGGGGCAAATCACGCTGGAGGAGTGGTCTCAGATCAGGGACCTATGCACCCTTCTGCACAGTTTTGAAATGGCGACGAAGATGTTTAGTGCTGACGATGCCATTATCAGCATGACTATTCCGGTGATTTACATGCTGGAGCACATGTTAAACAGAATTCGGAGTCAGGTGGTGGCACAAGAGGAGGTGGAGGAAGTAGAGGAGGAGGAGTTGTATGCGGAAGGGCTAACATCTGCAAGGTCCAGACGGTCGGCAGCACCAAGGCGGCAGGCATGTGAGGGTGGGGGAGATGGTTTTACCAGGGCGCATGGTAGCAGCCAAACTAGTGAGGAAGGTGCAGGAGCCCAGGAAGAAGTGGAGGACGAACTGATGGAAGACTCATCAGATGAGGGAGACCTTGATCACATTTCTGTTGTGCGAGGTTGGGGGGAGAGGACAGAGGAAGGAAGCATGATTGTTACCTCGCCACCAACACAACAGGGACTTGGTGCTCCTGGATGCGCAACACACATGAGTGCCTTCTTGCTGCACTACCTGCAACATGACCCTCGAATTGTGAGAATTAGAAATAATCCTGACTACTGGGTTGCCACACTGTTAGATCCCCGGTACAAAAGTAAATTCGCAGAAATTATTCCTGCCATAGAAAGGGATGCACGCATGCAGGAGTATCAGCAGAGACTGTTGCAGAATCTTACATGTGCTTTTCCACAAAATACCAGTGGTGCACGTAGTGAATCTCACAGTTCCAACTTGCCAACCGTGGGACCGTCAAGTGTTCAGCACTCAAACCGTAACAGAACCACAGTATCTGCTGGTAACATCAATTTTGCGGAATCATTTCACCACTTTTTTAGCCCATCCTTTGCAAGGCCACAGGAGACAAGAAGTCTGACACATAGTCAACGCCTAGAGACGATGGTACAGGAGTATCTCCAAGTAAACATTGAAGCCATGACTGGACCTTTGCTCTTTTTGGGCTTCCAATCTGGATAAATGGCCGGAGCTAGCCACTTACGCCTTGGAGATCTTGTCATGCCCCGCAGACAGCGTTCTGTCTGAACGTGTGTTCAGCGCTGCTGGTGGTGTGCTGACAGATAAGCGCACGCGGCTCTCCACTGATAATGTAGACAGACTCACGTTCATAAAGATGAACGAAGCATGGATCCGAAACGACTTTTCTACCCCTGTGTCATCCTGGGGAGAGTAAAAGCTTGATGATTGGTTAAAATCACCCTACCAACCGTTTTAAGCTTTCAAATTACTAATCATGTTTATCTGTATCTTGGCTGGAAAATAATTTGGGCTTTGTAGCAGTGTGCAGCACTGATTCTATTAGGCCATCTATAATAAGCTCCACCAGATTTAAAATTACTAATCATGTTTATCTGTATCTTGACTGGAAAATAATTTGGGCTTTGTAGCAGTGTGCAGCACTGATTCTATTAGGCCATCTATAATAAGCTCCACCAGATTTAAAATTACTAATCATGTTTATCTGTATCTTGACTGGAAAATAATTTGGGCTTTGTAGCAGTGTGCAGCACTGATCCTTTTAGGCCATCTATACTAAAGCTTCACCAGATTTAAAATTAATAATAATTTTTAGCTGCATCTAGCCCGGAAAATAATTTTGGGGCTCCGAGATGCGCAAGACACATAAGTGCCTTCTTGCTGCACTACCTGCAGCATGACCCTCATATTGTCAGAATTCGAAGTAATCATGACTACTGGGTTGCCACACTCTTAGATCCCCCAAACTTTTCGATCAACCTTTTCATTTTAATAAAGACCAAAAAAATGGTCATTTTTGAAATTATAAGCATTAGCAGGTTGTTAGAAACTGAAATCAAACAGTTTTCAACTCAAAACTTTATTCTAGGTGATGTTACATTTTCACATACAACCCCTTGTTCGAAAGGAGCTTCTGAACTCTCTCGTCCATTGAATTTGTCAGGTTTTGGATGGTTTCTGCTTCAATTGTTTTGCATGAGGACAGAATACCCTCCCAGAGCTGTTGCTTAGATGTGAACTGCCTCCCGCCATCATAGACACTCCTTTTAATGATGCTCCAAAGGTTCTGAATGGGGTAGAGGTCAGGGGAGCATGGGGGTCACACCATAAGTTTGTCCCCTTTTATGCCCATATCAGCCAGAGATGCAGATGTTTTATGTGCAGCATGAGATGGTGCATTATCATGCAAAAAAATGATCTTGCTGTGAAATACACGGTTCTTCTTCTTGAACCATGGCAGGAAGTGCTGTTTGAGAAAATCCACATACATTATGGAGTTCATCTTTAGCCCTTCAGGGATCCTAAAGGGGCCGACAATCTCTCTCCCCATGATTCCAGCCCAAAACATTACTCCACCTCCTCCTTGTTGGCGCTGTAGCCGTGTTTGCGTGGGGTGTCCATCAACCAGCCATCCTCCACTCCATCCATCTGGACCATCGAGCACTGCACGGCACTCATCCATGAACAAAACAGTTTTGAAATCAGTCTTCATGTAATGTTTGGCCCACTGGAGCCGTTTCTGCTTGTGTGAAGTGGATAGAGGAGGTCGACAGGATGGCGTATGCACAGCTGCAAACCTCTGAAGGACCCTGCATCTTGTTGTTCGGGGGACGTTGGAGGCACCAGCAGCTTCAAAAACTTGTCTGCTGCTATGACAAGGCTTTTTTGCCACTACTCTTTCAACCTGACGTAATTGCCTGTAGGAAAGAGTCCTCAATTTGCCCTTATCAGCACGCACACGTGTGTACTGTGAATCAGCTACATACTTCTTGATTGCCAAGACACTTCATCCTGATCATCGCACAATGTTGATTGTAGTCATGCCTTGACCTAAACACTCCACAATTTGTTGCTTCTCAGCAGCCGACACATCCTTTTTCTTTCCCATTTTGGCAGAAAATGTAGGCTGCTTAATAATGTGAGACAGCCTTCTTAAGTAGTCTTGCCTTTCATTGGACACACCTGCCAAACTAATTAGCACAGGTGTCTGCAATTGCTTACAGTGATATAAAGAGCCCTGACACACATCACCATCAATGAGTTTAACTGACAAACAAACAAATTCTTCCCTTATCACTCCTAAACACTTTTTGCATAATAATTTGGAACACAGTGTACATGTGCTTTTCCACAAAACACCAGTGGTTCACGTAGTGAATCTTACAGTTCTAACTTGCCAACCGTGGTCTGTATGGAGTTGTTCAATAAAGGGCCCAAAATTAAGATAACATAGATGGGAGAGGTCTCTATGAATAGGAATTCCTAAGTATTTGATACCCTGTGAGGGCCAGGCAAAGGGAAAGTTGGACTGGATGGAATGCTATATGGATTTGGGGAGGGCCTCAGACTTCGCTGCATTGATTTTAAAATTTGACCATGTAACAAAGTGATCTATTTCAGCCATAACAGCATGGATGGATATATGTGATTGAGTGATATATACTAGGACATCATCAGCAAATAGAGAGCACTTGTACTCGGTGCCTCCCACCTCAATCCACCTAATATTGGGGTTATGGCGAATTGATGAGAGCAGGTGCTCCGTCACTAGGATGTATAAGAGAGGGGACAGAGAACATCCCTGCCTTGTCCCATTGGTGATTGTGAAAGGTGATGAAAATGTTCTGACGCGCCCCCTGGGCCTTGGGACACCCGGAGCCGGACCCTTTTTGGTGGATGCTGGTGGTTTTAGTCTGCGTGGCGGCGACCCGGTTCCGTGGCTCAGGGCGGTCAAACCAGTGGCGGAACTATTTATGTGGTTTTGATGTTTAAATGTCCGACTACGCCACCAGTGGATTGCGGTCAGAGTGAACCGCCGCTCCAGGGCAGACCGCTGAGGCTGGTGTTGTGGGTGCAGCAGAGCGTAGCATAACTCCCCACAGGAGGAGTATAGCCTCAGGGCAGTGTATGCGGAGGATGGGGGTGATGGTGCAGGGCAGCAGCAGTAACGACACGGAGTCAGTGATGCAGTCCAGGGCCTTTACTCACAGTTCTTATTATCCAGACCACGTCTGCAGGTAACGGCTGCCCACGTCGTACTGTGCTCACCAGGTGAGGGGCTCAGACAACTCCCAGATAACTTTGGAGCGCTTCACAGGACCCCCTTTGTGTGTCCTTTGTCTGGCCTTTCTTACCAACCCTTCTGTCCGGCTGCCTCGGGCCTCCTCTTGGTAAACTTGGCGCCAGTTTCCCTGACCCTATGTGGTGCCTTCCTAGCGGGTGTAGCGAGGGGCTGCGCCACATAAAATGTCACAGCCTCCTTTTTCTAGCTGAGGGTCGTTTCCTGCCTCCACTAGTTTCGGGGACCGGTCTCCCCCTTTGGCCTGACCCCTCCACGCAGGTGGATTCGGGCGTGCGGTGGCGACTCGCCCGTCCGCACCCCTGGGATCCCTTCGTTCCTCGTTCCTGGAGCCTTCTCCGCTCCTCTTTCTTCCTTCTCCCTCTTCCAGGCCTGGGCCTCTGTTACTAGGCCCGCCTCCGGAGCAGAGCTCATGCAGAGCCCCTGCTCCCTGCCACTTCTGCTCAGACTTCTCTGCACTGAACTAAGATGGTGCCCACCTTTTATACTCCCTTCTCAATGCACCCAGGAACTGCTTCCTCCCTGCTCCTGCACTACAGGGTTCCCCTTCCTCAGTGTTCCCTCCCCCCACTCCAGCCAGGGACAGGGACTGTCGTGCCCATCTCAGGGGCATATTGGTCGCCCTGCCCCACGGCAATGTGGTGTAATGCATGCAGGTGTTGGGTCCTGATCCACACTACATCCTTACCTGAGAGTGAGATATCACACCTCTGAGTGAGGTGCAATACCTCTGTAGCAACCGAGCCCTCAGGGTGCTACAGTTCCATTTATCTTCAGCCTAGGTGACGTATTGCGATACAGGGCCGTGATTTTGGCTATAAAAGGGTCCCCTAGACCCCTACCCCAAGCTTTTTAAGAGAATCATATATGGCGTGCCAGGAGACTCTATGGAATGCTTTCTCAGCATCCAACGAGAGTATCTAATTACAAATTTTTAACTGCATCTAGCCCAGGAAATACTTTGTGCCTAGTAGCAGTGTCTGCTAGTCAGCGGATTATCCCGGCTGTTAAGCAAGCTACACCACCTGTAGTTTGGACACTTAATTTTTTCAAAGGAAATGCTTCGGGACCACGGGATACTCAGTGAAGAGCATCAGGAGGCACCCCAAGGCATAGGGGCTGGGACTGGCAGTAGGATGCCTTGCGGTGGACAGCCGAGCTCGATCCTTATAAAAGCTTTTTAACAGCAGCAGCTTTAGTGGACGCTACTGGAGCTGGAATTACGCGGCTGCTGGCATGAGACTTGCCCTTAAATAGATCCTTGTAAATGGATTTAAAGTGTATTCATTCAAATTAGAGAGACAATTTAAATTAAAAAGCATAGAGCTGCCTCCACCACAGGGGGGCTCGCTCGACCCACCAGCGGACAGGCACCAGTATTGGGAGAGGGGGGCTGGCCGTCAGGGTTCACCGCGGCTCTGGCACAAACCCGGCGACGCGGAGGTGGCACGGGCAGGAGCGGACTGAACGTGTCGGCTTCTCACTTTTTGGATTTTAGAAGGGCATGACATGCCTATATCTGTGTCTCCCCCTCCTTTTATTCCTCCACCTCTTTTCTTTTCGCATGACTATATGTACTTGTCACTTTTCCATGTGTTAGTTGTGTCTTCTGAGCAGTTTGTCAGCTTTTGGACACCTTTGAAGGTGTTTTCTATGTGTTTCTATGTGTTTTTGTTTGCCTGCCATTGGTTTTAACGGTGTTCGAAGGTGTTCGTCGAACAGTTCAACGAACAGTTCGGCGAACACACGGGTGTTCGACGAACCGAACCGAACTCGAACACTACGGGGGTGGCTCAACACTAGTCGTAGTGTCTTCAGCCAGGACGAGCAATATCAGCTTCCAGTCTCTGGCACTTAGCTCCTGCTCCTACAGAGCTCCTAGCTGTTGCTTTCCCTGTGTCTGCTTGTTCTTCACTCTCCCTCTGCTTTCTCCTGCTCTAACCCCACCCCAGATCCAGTTTATATAGGGCAGATTCCTCCCCTATCTGGTCTGGGACATGAGGTGTTGCATGTTCAAGGGCTCCTGACCAGGGAGCCTCCCACTTGCTCTCAGACGTGATATTTCTATCACTGTGGCAACCAGACCCCTGGGGTGCCACACCTGACCTATCAAGATATTGACTCAACAAAACATTCAAAGGTGTCTTGTGATATCTGGCACCAAAACATTAGTGGTAACTGTTTTAAAGCCTAAAAAATTTGAGGTGGATCTCCATGAATTGAGTTTGTTTTTCCAGCACATGCTACACATGCTTAATAAGATTGAGATGTGGAAAAATTAATATTTTTAACTCATTTTTATGTTCCATAAACTATTACTGGGCAGATTCTTTTTTACATTTTTCCAGTTTGGTATGGTCTATTGTCAAGCTGAAAGAGGCCACTGCCAACAGAAAATATTCACGTCTTGAAATGGTGCTATTTGTTTGTAACAATATTTTGGCAGATGGTACATGTTAAAGTAAAATACAAATGAATGTCAGGACCCCGATTTTCCTGCTTAACATTGCTGTTGTGTTTACCATTGCTCTGTGGTCCATTTCTGATGTTCACACGCTTAAAGGGTTTGTCCGGTCAAAAGTGATGTCTGCACTGTGTGCTGCGGGGATTCGCCGGTATGAGACCGGGGAACAGAGGGTATGTATACATTATACATACCCCCGGCGATTAAGCGCCACCTCGATCCATACACTTGTATGGAGTGAGGCCACGCCCTGTCTAGTGACATGGATGGCGAGTGGGCACGTCCGACTAGAGGGCATAGCCTCGCTCAGTACAAGTGTGCATACCCTGCGTTACCGGATCCCATACCAGCGAATCCCCGCAGTGCACAGTGCCTGCATTGGGGGGGATTCATAAGTCTGCAGTCACACAGTGACTGCAGACTTATCACTTTTCACTGGACAACTCCTTTAATGTATTTAATTTAGAAGCAATTTATAGTGGACAATGATCCACATAGACATACTAACCATTCTGCAACTTCATTACGCAGCAAGCTGCAATGCACTATGTGTTTTAAAATCTTTCTGTCATAGTTAACATTAACTTTTGAAGCAATTTGTGATCTGTTGAATGAAACCAGATGGGTATGCCCAAGTAACTGAGCCTTGGACACCGATTGGATTTTTTCTAGGAACTACCGCTTACTGGGAACCCACCCACAACATCTGCTGTCTTGGAGAGGCTTTGACCACTATCATTCAGCCATCACAATTTGACCTCTATCAGAGTTGCTCAGATCCTTACACTTTCCCACTGTTCCTGCTTTGAAAATTTTGACCCCAAAAAATGACCATTCATTGCAGCTTAATATTTTACTCCTTAAAGATGATCTTTCACCAAATATGTCAGAGTTGATCGAGCACTGTAATGCTTGAGTGCTCAGTACTCGAACTGAGCATGCCAGGCCTGGCATGTCAGATAGAGGCAATTTACATATTTAATTTCCCAGAGAAGCATGCATGGCATATAAGTCTCCTCACTCTGACATGCCAGGCCTGGCTTGTCACGCTCTACAAGGAAAAATGTTAGCCCTTAGATCCTAGTCTTAAGCCTCTCACCTAGCCAAATCAGATCTCATACTTTGCACTGGCGAAGGGCAATATCCCGAAACACTGTCTGCAAATTGAGATTCTGTTTTGGCTTTTATCCTAAGTCATATGGCAAGGTTCGCAAAATGGACAATATTAACTTTTAGGATTGCTACTTCCAATAGGGGGCACTAGAGTTCTAGTCCTCTTCCTTTCTGAAGTCTGAAGAGGCAGTTTTCACATTTAATTTACTAGAAGAGCATGCATGGCTTATAAGTATCCTCACTCTGTTATGCCAGACCTGTCTCATCACTCTCCACATGGAGAAATATTACCCATTATTACATAATGCTAATATTTTCAAATATTTTATATTAGGTACTTTCCTATCCCTATTTCTCAATCTATATTTCAAGAGCTATGTTCCCAAGTGAATTATTATTATTATTTATTATTATAGTGCCATTTATTCCATGGCGCTTTACATGTGAAAAAGGGGTATACATACATGAACTATTACAAAGATCTTTAACAAAACGTGTCGACGACTTGTACAGGAGGAGCGAGGACCCTGCCCGCGAGGGTTCACATTCTACAAGGGATAGGTGAGGATACAGTAGGTGAGGGTAGAGCTGGTCGTGCAGCAGTATGGTGGAGCAATGGTTACTGCAGGTCGTAGGCTTGTCGAAAGAGGTGAGTCTTCAGGTTCCTTTTGAAGGTTTCTATGGTAGGCGAGAGTCTGATATGTTGGGGTAGAGAATTCCAGGGTAGGAAGGATGCACAGGAGAAATCTTGTATGTGATTGTGGGAAGAGGGGAGTAGAGAAGGAGATCTTGTGAGGATCGGAGGTTGCGTGCAGGTATGTACCGGGAGACTAGGTCAGAGATATAAGAAGGAGACAGGTTGTGGATGGCTTTGTATGCCAGGGTTAGGGTTTTGAACTAGATTCTCTGGGCAATGGGGAGCCAGTGAAGGGATTGACAGAGGGGAGAGGCCAGGGAATAGCGTGGGGACAGGTGGAGTAGTCGGGCAGCAGAGTTTAGGATAGATTGCAGTGGTTTGAGAGTGTTGGAGGGGAGGTCACATAGCAGAAGTTTGTAATAGTCGAGGCGGGAGATGATGAGGGCGTGCACTATTCTTTTTGCAGATTCGTGGCGGAGGAATGTGTGGATCCGGGAGATATTTTTGAGTTGGAGTCGGCGGGAAGTAGAAAGGGCTTGGATATGTGGTTTGAAGGAGAGATTAGAGTCCAGGGTTACCCCAAGGCAGCGACCTTGAGGGACTAGTGAGAGTGGACAGCCATTGACATTAATAGATAGGTCAAGTGGGGGGGGGATGAATCAGATGGTGGAAAGACAATAAATTCTGTTTTATCCATGTTAAGTTTTAGAAATCTGTCAGAGAAGAAGGATGAGATAGCGGACAGACATCGTGGGATTTTGGTTAGTAGGGAGGAGATATCGGGTCCAGAGAGGTAGATCTGTGTGTCGTCAGCATAGAGGTGGTGCTGAAATCCATGAGACTCTATGAGTTGTCCCAGGCCAAAGGTGTAGATGGAGAAGAGCAGGGGTCCTAAGACTGAACCTTGGGGGACACCGACAGATAGGGGGTGAGAGGAGGAGGTGATGTGTGAGTGGGAAACACTGAATGTCCTGTCTGTTAAGTATGAGGAGATACAAGATAGGGCCAAGTCTTTGATACCAAGAGATGAGAGTGTAGCATCGGCATCTCTGCCCCCTGCCAGGCAGAGACGCCGTCTCCCTTACCGCCGCGCTCCTGCTCCGGCATCTTCCGGCCTCTCTGCTGCTGGTGCACGCAGATTCCAGGGCACTGTGCTTAGGGCACGCACTCCCTCCCTCTTAAAGGGGCCGCGCGCGCCGTCCTAAAAAGTCCCCGGCCAATGGTTGGAGGACTTAACCTATTTAAAGCACCTCCTCCAATATGGAGGTGCCCATGCAAGGTTGTTACTCTGTGATATTTACTTTGCTTCAGCCCTCAGGTCCTCTGCAAGTCAGTCCTTTCCGCCAGTCTGATCTTCAGTCCAGCCCGCCAGTCTGACTACTTTCCAGCCCGACAGTCTGTCCTTCAGTCCAGTCCGCCAGTCTGTCTATGGGCTCTGCCTGCCTGCTTACCTGGAAGCACCTGCTTGTTACCTGCCATGCCCGCCAGCCTGCTTACCTGTAAGCACTTGCCTGTTACCTGCCATGCCCGCTTGCTTACTTACCTGGAAGCACCTGCCTGTTACCTGTTGTGCCCGCCAGCTTGCCTACTTACCTGGAAGCACCTGCCTGTTACCTGTTGTGCCCGCCAGCTTGCCTACCCGGAGCACCCATTAGCCTGCCTGCCGTGCTCATCCGCTGTACCGGTCTGTTCCAGCCTTCTGACCCGTGGGAGTCACCTGCTCTCATACAAGGTTGGTTCCAGAGTGGCACCTGGTCCCTCTGCTCGGTCCCTCCCTGGTTCACGGAGTCGACTGAGCCGCCGTGCGACCTTGGTCAGGCCAAGTAGATAATTAGTCACGCCCCTCTGGTCCCTCCTTGCACCGCAGCACAGAGGTTCCACCACCTGGATCTGTAACAGAGAGAATCTGTAGTAAGAGGGAATGGTCCACTGTGTCGAAGGCATATGACAGGTCTAGGAGGAGGAGAACAGAGTAGCGTTGCTTGGATTTGGCGGTTAGTAGGTCATTGGTGACTTTAGTCGGGGCAGTCTCAGTAGAATGGTGTGGTTGGAAGCCAGATTGGTGGCGGTCAAAGAGAGAGCAGGAGGAGAGGTGGGAAGACAGTTCAGAATGGATGTGTTGTTCCAGTAGTTTTGAGGCGTAAGGGAGAAGTGATATGGGGAGATAGCTAGTCAGGGAGGATGGATCAAGGGAGGGCTTTTTGAGAATGGGAGTGATCGAGGCATGTTTGATGCATGAGGAAAAGACACCAGTTGTTATTGACAGGTTGAAAAGGTGGGTAAGGGTTGGGATGAAGACTGTGATGAGGATGGGGATGAGATGGTACGGGATTGGGTCAAGTTCACAGGTGGTGAGGTGTGATTTGGAGAGTAAAGAGGAAACTTGGTCTTCCGTAATGGTGGAGAAGCTGGTTTTGGAGGAGGAGGATTGAATAGGTGTGAGGAGGGGCTGGGGGGATTTTAGGCAAAAGTCTTGTCTGATGGTGTCAATCTTCTGCTTGAAGAATGAGGCAAAGTCTTCAGATGAGAGGAGAGGGGGGAGGCGCTGGGGGACTTAAGAGAGAATTGAAGGTGTTGACTAATTGTTTAGGGTTGTGAGACAAGGAGGATATGAGAGATGAGAAGTATGTGTGTTTTGCAGTAGTGAGTGTGGATTTGAAGGTAATGAGTGACTGTTTGAATGCGGTGAAGTGCTCATTGGGACCTTTTCCATCTACGCTCAGCAACCCTGGAGGCGCGTCACAGCTCTTTGGTTAGGCTGGTATGCCAGGCTTGCCTGTTGATTGTGCGAGCTTTGGTATGTGTGAGGGGGGCGACCGAATTGAGAGCTGCAGCTGTTGTGGTGTTATATAGAGCGGCAGCAACATCAGCGTCATGTAAGGAACTGATGTCTGCAAGAGGGAGGAGGGATTCAGAGAGAGAGTGTAGGTCAAGGTGTTTAAGATTTCTGCGAGGGAATGCAAGTTTGTGGAGTGGGGATTGTTGCCCTGGAGAGGAAAGAGTAGAGAATATAAGTAGGTTGCGGTCAGATAGTGGGAGAGGTGAGTTAGAGAGGTTAAATAGAGAACAGAGGCAGGTAAAGATGAGGTCCAGTCTGTGGCCGTCTTTATGAGTGGGGGCAGAAGACCATTGAGCAAGGCCGAAGGAGGAAGTGAGAGATAGAAGCCTAGAAGCAGCTGAGAGAGAAGTGTCAATGGGGATGTTGAAGTCACCCATGATGATGGTGGGGATGTCAGCGGAAAGGAACTGAAGTAGCCAGGTAGTGAAATGGTCTAAGAAAGTGGTGGCAGGTTCAGGGGGACGGTAGATGACGGCCAGTTGGAGGTTGAAGGGGGAGTAGATGCGCACACAGTGCACCTCAAAAGAGGGGAAAGTAACGGAGGGTGGCAGTGGGATTTGGGTGAAGGAGCAGTTGTCTGACAGGAGAAAGCCTACTCCTCCACCATGCTTGCCATTGGGGCGGGGGTTTGGGAAAGGTGGAATCCGCAGTATGAAAGTGCAGCTGGAGAGACTGTGTCAGAGGGGGTAAGCCAGGTTTCAGTGATGCCAAGGAAAGAAAGTTTGTTATTGGTGAAAAGATCATGGATGTAGGAAAGTTTGTTACAAACGGAGCGAGCATTCCATAGAGCTCCTGCTAGTGGGGCTGGGGAAGGGGGGGGCTGGGCGGATGTGTATGAGGTTAGAAGGGTTGTGAGAGTTTGTGATGGATCGTGGATAGGAGGTGGAAATGACTGTGGGGATGTGGTGAAAAGGGTCAGGATTAGGGGAGATGTCGCCATCAGTGAGGAGGAGAAGAGAAAGTGTTAGTAGGTGGGAGCACGAGAGAGCATGAAGTGGCTGTCTGTGCTTAGAGACACAGGATTGAATGTTGAGGACAATGAAAGTGAATGACTGATTGAGCCAAGAACAGATGTGCTTTACTTTACTTTTATTTAGATATACTTGAAAAAGAGGTCAAAAACTAAATATTAAAATTATTGTAGCATAGATCCCATCTGTTACATTATCCTTCAGACCTAAAACAGATGTCAGATTTTATAGCAACAGTTCTCCATATACATATCCATACACCCAATACCGCAGCTGTAGCCTGCGTTCACAATATACTCATTAGGTGTCCCTATTGTTGCTAACTAGATGGATCCCTACTGCTTGCTAAAAAGACTGTATGGCCACACCAACAAGTTTTGCCCTCACAGGCTTCCTCAGGGAGTTGAGGCTACAATGATTCTCAAAAAAGTTGGGCAAGACATTTTAAAGCCTTTGTCCTACATTCATTGGCTCTAGAAATGGGCCAATCATGCAGGGTGATACATCCATCCAATGATAAAGCACCATAAAGCGCCAATCATATACCCACTATTATTTGGTACTTCACATTCATTGGAGAGTTGTATATGGCCAAACCTCCTGTTCCAAATAGTCCATATATGTCAGGATTTGGAGCCAGTCAGCTGTCAATACGTCAGACTCTGTTTAAAACTCAACTTGCAGCAGCTGAAATCAGATATCCTGTAGCAGCTCCACCGATTCACCAGTAATGATCATGCGGCCGCTATGTCGCTATGTTATCAACCATATCATTGGTCTGACGTGCAACTATACATATGACGCACCCCCTGGGCCATGGGGTACCCGGATCCGGGCCAGTAGACGCTGGGGGTTGTAGTCTCCATGGCGGTGACCCGGTCCGTGACCCAGGGCGGTCAGTCCAAGGCGTATTTATATGTACGGGTGTAAATGTCCGACTACGCTACCTGTGGAGTGCAGCTAGTGAGGCCACCGCTGCAGAGCAGTCCTCTGAAGCTGATGGTTTGGCAGCAAGGGTGATATAACTCCCCACAGGAAGAGTGTAGCTTCAGGGCAGTGTGCGTGGATGATGGTGGTTGTGCAGGGCGTTCCAGTGCAGTGAGTGCTGGCGCAGCAAGGAACGCAGAGACAAGATAGTGCAGTCCCAGGGTCTTTACTCACAGTTGTTGCAGTCCAGATTACAGGTACCAGAGCAATCTCCCCCGTTGTGCTGTGCGTAAGCAGTGAGGGGCTCAGTCCACCCCCAGATAGCTCTGGAGTACTTATCAGGACCCCCTTCTGTGTGTCCTTTCTCTGGCCTTCTCCCTGCACTTCACACCTAGCGACACTTCTATCCGGTACACTCAGGCCTGGGCGGGCGACGTGTGTTCCGTCCCCTGGGTCCTATGTGGCTACCTTCTTAGTGAAGCTGGCGTGGACTTCTGACTTACAGTACATAGAGTGTTGCAGCCTCCGGTTTCTAGTTGAGCCTTCGTAGTTTTCTCTACTAGTTGAGGGACCGGTTCCCCTTATCTGGCCTGACCCCTGTACCCCTGTACCTCCTGGTAGCAGCGGGTGTACGGGTGGCTTGCTGCACAGCCCGTTCCCCTAGGGTCCCTTCACTCCTCATTCCTGGAGCCGTCCTGCTCCCTCTCCTCTCAGACTTGGGCCTCAGTGCTAGTTCCGCCTCCGGAGCAGAGCTCGTGCAGAGCCTCTGCTCCTGCCACCTTCCTCCTCTGACTGTCTGAACCCTGATCTAAGATGTTTCCTTCCTTTTATACCTCCTACTACAAGAGCTCCCAGGATCTACGTCCTCCACCCCATCCACTACATAGTTCCCCTTCTCTAGGTGCCCCCCCCCCCCCCACTCCAGCCAGGAGTGGTAAAACACAGCACGTCCGCGGGCTGGAACAGAGTAAAAGACAGGGTAAATTAAAGACATGCAAAATTTTTAGAATGCATTCACATATATAAGACATTAGAAAACTCTTTTTACTGGTATAAGCGCATCTTTTGCATATAAAACATTTTTCTTTATAAACATTCTTCATCATATCAAAACATTTTCCATATATAAAACTTTTGTTAACCGGTCACAGTGCAATTTGCAACCAGGCGTCCATTTTTCTGTAAGGTGCAAACTGGTAAACATGAACATGAGGGACCCGTCCGAAAACCCTCAACGTAGGCCCTGGTCGTGGCTGCAGGGCATAGGTGTTGGACCACGTCTTCGGTCACGCCAAACGGGTTTTTGTTCTGAGGTCATAGGTTGCATTATTTATAAAACCAATAAGGGGCACCTCAAGAGGTGCAACTATTTACAAGAAGTGGCTGCTCCCAGTCCTCAGCTGGTCAGTCTTTGGACCCATCATGGGTAACTAGGTAAAGGGTAACGACACACAAACTTTGAACTTACAGTGTCCATTCTGCACGGGTACAGGTGACTACTTGCAGTCTTTAAGAGAAGTGCTCCCTCCGGGGAGGCTCTTGTTCACAATAAGCTGACCCAGCCGGGTCTTCAGCTTCGCAGAAGTAGAAATCACTCTCTTCCTCCACCTTGTGGACATTGAGGGCATACCAGCCCCTTACTCTGCTCCTGTCACCTTCCTCCTCTGACTGTCTGAACCCTGATCAAAGATGGTTCCTTCCTTTTATACCTCCTACTACAAGAGCTCCCAGGATCTACGTCCTCCACCCCATCCTCTACATAGTTCCCCCTCTCTAGGTGGTTCCCCCCCACTCCAGCCAGGGATCAGGGACTGTGCTCTCCCGTAGGAGCAATCTCACCCTGTCCCCTGGAAATGTGGTGTAGTGAATGCAGGTGTTAGGGTCCTGAGCTGTACTCCTTCCTTACCTGAGGGTGAGATACCACACCTCTGGATGAGATGCAGTACCTCTGTGGCGACTGAACCCTCAGGGGCGCCACACATACCTTATATCTGAAACCATAGGCCTGAGGTCCGGATGCACTACTAGTGTCAGGGCGCATGTGCATTGTGAATTCAGTCCCGTCACGTTCCTCATTCATCTTCGGACGTGCCCGATGATCCAGGTTATGCACACTGCCAATAGTAGAGTCCGATCTGTTCATCAGAACAGATGCATAGTGTCCATATTCACGGGCTTAACTCCACCACGGGTCCAAACGTAAGGATACACATTTCTATTGATCTAATTACTACACCAGGGAAATATAGATGTATATAAACAATATCCACAATCATTTTTGGACGTACTGGTTCTTTCTCCCCTATTAATGTTTGGCTGTCCACACTTATTTAATTAATCAAAACCTAAATAGACATAACTACACTTTGCAGAATTAAGCTTATTGCCATTAATCTTATCAAATTCCCTAAATTAAATTCAAAGGATATAGGTAGGTATACCCACCTAGAGAATCTTTTCCCATTTTATTTATAATCAGCTGACCAGCAAATAACAAATTCAAACCATACAAGCTGTAAGGCGGCGGAGTTCACACCGTGCAGTAACTGAGGCAGTGACCCAAGCAAGTCCAACATAAACAGCTTTATTCAGCGACTCACAGGTAAACAGAAAAGTCTTCCGGTTCACAGACGGGTTAAGATGAGTCATTAAACAACGGTTGCCGTGGGCAACGGCCGCGCCGGGCCGCTCAGAGCCTGACAGGTGCAGAGCCTTCCCAGGCGTGGGTTCAGCTGCTCATAGGCCTGCCAAGTTTTCCTGCTATGCTCCTAGCAGGTCCCAACACTGAACACTCCTAATCCTTAGTGCAGGGTTTTTTAAGGACCTGTGGCAAGAGCCACTGGAAAACCCGGCTTGGAGGGAGGAGGCCGCCCCACTGCCTTCCTGTAGCCTCCTCCAGAAATGAAGGCCCTGCCGGGTTTTACTAATCTGTCTTAGCCAGATAGCCTGACCAGGTCATTGCTCACCTTCATTCCGGCATTGCAGCCGCAGGTGAGTTTGTGACTGCAATGCACAGTCACAAACTCAGGTCTCTGTACACATTCCGGGGGATATATAACATCCCTCGTATACTATCCCGGTCACTGCCTCACATAAGTTAAGGGTACCATCATTTCTGTACAGGCCTATTTCATGAGTTCAATTTTTTTTTAAAAATTCTGTGGAAGCAGGGTTGAAAAGCAATGTCTGACTTTCATTTGTTAATTTTTATAGATTTTTAATTTATTATTACTTTTGTCAGATTCAAGTAATTTCTGTGACCATTGTGTTTTTTTCTTTCATTAAACGAGGGGTACCAACAATTTTGACCATGTGTGTAGATGTCTGGTTTCTACATTAACAGTTAATTCAACATCATAGTGCAATTGCTTTGTTTCACCTGGAGGAATGCACTATAACAGAACCCTTTATTCAAACAATGAATGTTCCTAGAGTTTAGCTTATAAATCCACCTGGATTCCTCTTGTAATAAGAGCCTATCTAGGTTTCCCTTCCTTGGACCAAGATACACCTTTTCTAATACCCCAAAATTCAAAATCTAAGGAATTTGTAGCATGTGTAGACCTCATATGATGGGATAATGGGGTGTCAGTTTCTGTATTTATAGAGCGTAGGTGCTTGGAGATTCTCCTCCTAAACTCCAGAATTGTTTTCCCCACATAAAACTTAGGACAGGGGCATTTAGCTATATAGACTACCCCTTTTGTTTTTCAGTCGATCTGATCTCTAATCTGATATTTACATCCATCAACGGGGTTAATAAAATTTCTCTTGTGGGGTAGGTACTTCCAGAAGGAACATTCCCCACACGACCGTGAACCGGTCCAATGTTCATCCAGCCAATTCTAGTTTTCCTTATGACACTAAAATGACTATGTGTCAAGCAATCTCTAAGGTTCTCGTCCCTATGAAAAGTGATTGCCGGACGTCTACCAACAATCTCCCCCACATCTCAGTCCGCTCTAAGACGTGGCCAATATTTCAGCATAATTCTGTACATATAACTTGCCCTATTATCATAGGTCCCAACGCATCTAATAATTTTCCTCTGTGGGCTGACTGCATTTGGATTTATTAGGGCATTCCTATTTTTTGTTTTTGCATTATTAAAAGCCTTATATAAAATCTTCTTAGGATAACCCCTTGCTGTAAAACGTGAAAAGAGGTTTCTACTTTCCTTAAGGAACAAACCATCATCCGAACAATTACGTCTTGCGTGGAGATACAGTGGGGAAAAAAAAGTATTTAGTCAGCCACCAATTGTGCAAGTTCTCCCACTTAAAAAGATGAGAGACGCCTGTAATTGACATCATAGGTAGACCTCAACTATGAGAGACAAAATGAGAAAACAAATCCTGAAAATCACATTGTCTGATTTGGAAAGAATTTTTTTTCAAATTTTGGTGGAAAATAAGTATTTGATCACCTACAAACAAGCAAGATTTCTGGCTCTCATAGACCTGTAACTTCTTCTTTAAGGCTGCGTGCCCACTATGCGTTTTTCAAGCGTTTTTGCTGAGGAATTTCCACAGCGAAAATGCTTAAAAAAAACTTGGTAAAACGTGCCCCATGGTCCCCAATGATAATCCACATGTGCTGTGCACATGCTGCGTAAATTTCCACTGCGGATTATCATTGCGGAAAAATAAGCAGCATATCCACTAATTTTGCGGACATGCTGCGTAATTGCCGCCATTGACTTGCATTGAATCGCTTAATATCCGAATGAGTGCATGTGCACATGCGGATATTAAGCGATTCAATGTGCGGATGGTACCCGGGTCTGAAGAAGAGGAGACTCTCCTCCAGACCCAGGTACCATAGTACCGGTTAAAAAAAAGAATTTAAAATAAAAAATAAAGATTATACTTACCTTCCGATGGCCCCCAGTCTCCTCAGCGATGCGTCCGGTCTCTTGTACGGCTCACGATGGTCTAAAAGGACCTGCGATGACGTCATTTAGTCATGTGACAGGTCACGCGACGGCTGACGCCGGCGGTCGCGTGACCTGTCACATGACTAAATGACGTCATCGTAGGTCCTTTTAGACCACAGCAAGCCGTACAAGAGACTGGACGCACCGGAGAAAAGGCCGGGTACCATCGGAAGGTAAGTATAATGTTTATTTTTTCCATTTTTATTCTTTTTTTTTAACTGTTAACTTGGTCACACTATATAAATCCATGCCGGTTGCATGGATTTATATAGTGTGACCAAGTTGTCAAGCACTTTTCCAAGTGATGCTAAAATCGTTTGGAAAAGCGCTTGATAACCCGCATGCAGAAATGAATGCAAAAACGCTTGACAAACGTTTCTACCTGGCAGGAAAAACGCATGTAAAATCCACATGCGTTTTTCCTGCCAGGGAGATGCGTAAAAAATCTGCAGCATTTCTGCATCATGGGCACTTAGCCTTAGAGGCTCCTCTGTCCTCCACTCATTACCTAGTACTGTCACCTTTTTGAACTTGTTATCTGAGAAATCCCGTTACCGGTAAGTAACTACGTCTTTCTCCTTCCCCCATGACGGCACCACAGGGAGAATTACAGAGAGGTGAATCTTTAGGGGGGGACCACAGCTTCCAGAACCCTTCTCCCAAAAGTAAGGTCTGAAGAAGAGGTTAAGTCTAGCCGGGAGTGATTGAAGAAAGTAGAGAGGGAAGACTAGGTTGCCACTCTACATGTCCGCTCTATCGTGGCACTGGCCTTTTCCACCCAGGAGGCTGCCACCGCTCTAGTTGAGTGGACCTTCAGTTTCTCCAGGGCGGCTTCCCCACGTGAGGAGTACGACAGTGTGATGGCTTACCTTATCCATCTGGCCAGCGTACACTTAGAAGCTTTTTTCCCCCTTACAAGAGCCCTAAAAGCAAACAAAGAGAACTATCCTCGAGACACTCGTGTCACCTCTAGGTAACGGATTAGGCACCTTCTGACATCTAGCGTATGCAAGTCTCTCTCTTTCTTGTTCCTAGGATTGGGGCAGAAAGAAGGGAGGGTGATTTCCTGAGACGCCACTATTGGTAGGTAGGCAGGGTCAGTTCTCAGAGTAACCCTATCCTCCAAGATTTGTGTGAAGGGAGGGCCTGCAGATAAAGCCTGAATATCACTGACCCTACGTGAAGATGTGAGAGCTACTAAAAGCGCTGTCTTAAGGGATAGGATTTTTAGGGACGCTCCTGACAGAGGTTCAAAAGGGGCCTATGTTAAAGCTGAAAGGACCAAGTTTAAATCCCAAGGGGCAGTATTTCGAGAGGGGATGGGTCGGGATCTGGATGATGCCTTAATGAACCTAGATACCCATCTATCCCTGGCCAGATCAAAGTTGTATAGGGCTCCCAGCGCCGCAACTTGGACTTTCAAGGTACTTGTGGCCAGGCCCTGTTCCAAACCCCTCTGTAAGAATTCTAGGATAGCTGTTAATGGAACCTCCCCTCCTAACCTGGAACCTGAGACTGAAAGGAACTTCCTCCAAGTTTTTACCGTAAAGTTTGGTGGTCACGGGTTTCCTACTTTGAAGTAGTGTGGTGATGAGATTTGGGGAAAATCCTTTGTCCCTCAGAAGAGCACTTTCAAATTCCAGGCTGTCAAGTGCAAGTTGTTACCTGTGGATGAAGCACCGGACCCTGCGAAAGAAGGTCCGGAAGCTCCGGAAGAACATATGGGTCGGAGATTGACATCATCCTCAGTCAAGAAAACCATGCCCTGTTTGGCCAGAAGGGGGCTATCAAGATTATTCTTGCTTTCTCTTCCCTGATTTTCCTCAGAACAGCCGGAATCAGGGCAGTCGGAGGAAAAGCGTAAGCCATGGGATTGTGAAGGCATCTAAAGCTATGGGATTCCCTTTGGGGTCTAGAGATCAGAATGAGTCCGTTTTCTTGTTCTGACTGTTGGCGAACAGGTCTATGGAAGAACATTCCCACATTTGTACAATCTGATTGAAAACTGACCGATTTAACTCCGACTCGCCCTGTCTTAGCTGTGTCCGGCTCAGGAAGTCTGCCGTGCGATTTTCTATCCCTTTTATGTGTGCTGATAGGGATTGTAAGTTTTCCTCAGCTTGAAAGATGACCTCCGTCGCTTGCATCAGAGAATGGTACCGGGTACCCCCCTGGTGGTTCAGGTACGCTACTACTACTCGGTTGTCCGAGAACACCCTCACGTGGTGACCTTGAAGTGTGTTTATGAACTCCCAGAGTGCAAACTCTATGTAACGGGTCTGGGAGGCGGAACCTCTGAGCAACTATACAAGGGGGCGGTCCTTGTAAGGAAGCGGGTGGCTCCCAGGGAAGACGGGCAGGTAGTCACGGCAAGTGACAAGGACAGTCTCTGGGTAGAAGGGCAGGTAGTCACAGCAAGTGACAGGGACAGTCTCTGGGTAGAAGGACAGGTAGTCACGGCAAGTGACAGGGACAGTCTCTGGGTAGACTAGCAGACAGGTAGCAGGTGGACGCTCCCAGGTGAGCGGGCAAGAGTCTCTGGATGGGCAGGTGGTCACGGCATGTGACGGCAGAGCCTCCAGGTAGGCTAGCAGGCAGGTAGCAGGTGAGCGCTCCCAGGTGAGCGGGCAAGAGTCTCTGGACAGGCAGGTGGTCACGGCAAGTGACGGCAGAGCCTCCAGGTAGGCTAGCAGGCAGGTAGCGGGTAAGCGCTCCCAGGTGAGCGGGCAAGAGTCTCCGGACAGGCAGGTGGTCACAGCAAGTGACGGCAGAGCCTCCAGGTAGGCTAGCAGGCAGGTAGCAGGTGAGCGCTCCCAGGTGAGCGGGCAAGAGTCTCTGGACTGGCAGGTGGTCACGGCAAGTGACGGCAGAGCCTCCAGGTAGGCTAGCAGGCAGGTAGCAGGTAAGCGCTCCCAGGTGAGCGGGCAAGAGTCTCTGGACAGGCAGGTGGTCACAGCAAGTGACGGCAGAGCCTCCAGGTAGGCTAGCAGGCAGGTAGCAGGTGAGCGCTCCCAGGTGAGCGGGCAAGAGTCTCTGGACTGGCAGGTGGTCACGGCAAGTGACGGCAGAGCCTCCAGGTAGGCTAGCAGGCAGGTAGCAGGTAAGCGCTCCCAGGTGAGCGGGCAAGAGTCTCTGGACAGGCAGGTGGTCACAGCAAGTGACGGCAGAGCCTCCAGGTAGGCTAGCAGGCAGGTAGCAGGTGAGCGCTCCCAGGTGAGCGGGCAAGAGTCTCTGGACTGGCAGGTGGTCACGGCAAGTGACGGTTGAGCCTCCAGGTAGGCTAGCAGGCAGGTAGCAGGTGAGCGCTCCCAGGTGAGCGGGCAGGCTGGTCCATAGACAGACTGACAGGTGTCGGAAGGCAGACCGTTGGACCGCAGGCATGCAAGCACGTAAGCGGATACCAGGCAGGTATCAAGCAGGAATCTGGCAGGTGACTGGCAGGTAACAGGCAGGAATCTGGCAGGTGACTGGCAGGTAACAAGCAGGAATCTGGCAGGTGACTGGCAGGTAACTGGTAACGGGACCTGAGGGCTGAAACAGAGTGAAGGCTTTGCAACAACATTGCTCGGGCACCTCCATTTTGGAGGCGGTGCCTTATATATGGAGAGATCCTCCGGCCATTGGCCGGGGACTCCTTAGGACGGCGCGCGCGGCCCCTTTAAGAGAGGGGAAGCACGCGCGCGCCCTAAGCACAGTGGCCGGGAAGGAGCGTGCGGTGCCAGCAGAGCGGGAGGAAGACACCGGGCACGGAGTGGAGAGGTGAGGGGAACAGCGTCCCTGCCTAGCAGGAGGCAGGGACGCCGACGCTACACTCTACAGCTAGAAGCTCCTTCATGTTTGAGGAAACTGGCTTCAGGTGTTCTCTCCAGACCCCCTGAGCTACAAGATCGTGGAGGTGAGCCCCCCAGCCCCCGGGGCTTGCGTCTGTGGTTAGGATTTGAGGAGTGGGGATTGCCCATGGAATACCCCGGGCTAGACTGTCTATCTTCCCCCACCACCCTAGGGAAAGGGTGGTCTCTGATGATGGCATTTAGAAGGGCAGCTAATGCTCTTTTAGAGATGTTTCTACCTTTAAGATTTCCCACTTCAGGGTCCTGGTATGTATTTGGGCCCATTGGACGGCCGGAAAACACGCAGTCAGGAAGCCTAGAAGGGACATGGCTTTCCGTAGAATCATAGACGGGTGGGTCCTTGCCCGCGATATTTGATCTATGATCTTGTGAATTTTCCCTGTGGGGAGACGTCACTCTTGTCTTTTTGAATCCAACACGATGCCCAGATATTCCTGTATCTGGCATGGCTCTGTTTTGGATTTTTTCAGATTCAAAAGCCATCCTAAGTGTGTCAAGGAATCCATGACCTTTTCTAGTTGGGTTCTGCAGTGCAGGAAGGAACTGCCTATTACCAGAAAGTCGTCCAAGTATGGAACGACTAGGATGTTCAGTTCCCTTAGATGTGCCATCACCTCCGCAATAACTTTGGTGAATACGCTTGGGGCTATGGCGATGCCGAATGGGAGGGCTGTGTATTGATAGTGTTTGACCACTCCACCTATGGAAACTGCTACTCTGAGGAATTTCTGCTAATCTTTGTGTATGGGGACATGATAATAGGCGTCCTTTAAATCCAGAACAGTCATGAAACAATCGGGAAACAGCATTTTCACTGATGATTTTATTGTCTCCAACTTGAAGGCTTCCACCTTCAATAGCCTGTTCAGCTTTTTTAAATTTATGATCATCCTGTAAGTCCCATCTGGTTTCTTCCTCAGGAATAACGGAGAGTAGAAGTCTTCACCTTTTTCCCCCGTCGGGACTTCCTGAAGGACCGCTTTCCCTATCAGTCCTCGGATTTCTTGCTCTAAGGCCAGCTGCTCCTCGTTTGAGGACCTGTTGGGTGTTAATACAAAGTTTGGATGTGGAAATGAGAGGAACTGGAATTTCAGACCTGATTTTATTAGGTTCAGAATCCATGAGCTGTTGGATATTGTTTCCCAGGCAAGGAGAAGTTCTGATAGCCTTCCCCCCACCCGGGGAAAACCCTCATTGGGAGGGCTTTCTGCTGTCATTGGGGGATTTGTTGAACAGGAACCCTTTGGTCTTCCTTCTCCTGTCCTCCCACTTATCCTGGTCTTTAGGGGGCTCCCTGCAGATAAACCTTTTTCTCCAAAAGGGCTTTCTGTAAGCAGTGTTAGATAGGATAGGGAAACGCTTTTTATTGTCCCCAGCTTTCTGTAAGATGTCATCAAGGGTGGGCCCAAACAGAAATTCGCCCTCACAGGGGATGGAACATAATATTGATTTTGTTTGTAGATCCCCGGGCCAACATTTAAGCCAGAAGGTTCGCCTGGCCGCATTAGCGAGCCCTGTTGCCCTAGCTCCTAATCTGACAGAGTCTGCAGAGGGGTGAACTAGGAAGGCAGCCGTCCCTTTCATTACCGGGATGGATACTAGTATTGTTTCTCTAGACGTTTTCTCTCACAGTTGCATTTCAAGCTGGTCTAGCCAGACCATTAATGACCTGGCAGTACATGTAGCTGCTACCGCAGGTTTTAACCCTCCCCCAGCGGCTTCTCAGGGATCCTTTAGGAAGGTGTCTGCTTTTTTATCCATGGGGTCTCTTAACTAGAGATGAGCGTTGTTCTACTCGAACTGTTCGCCAATCTCAAATTCGAGCTGTTTTGGGCGGTGTTCGAGCCGTTCGGCGAACACGAACGATTTGAGAAAAATTCGGCTGTTCGAGGTTATGTTCGATAACTGTTCGTGCACCAAAATCATAACTGGATTTTTTCTCAGTAATGATGAAAATTAACGTTAATACGCAGTTTGAGTGTACAGCGGGGTGGGGGGAGGGGCAGGGGATGGATCTCTGCAGGAATAATGAAGATCTCCATTTATTTTTCTCTTTCCCGCATTTACAGTGGGGAGGTGCAATCTGTCAGCCTATCAGCAGCGCACACACGGAGCGAACTGCTGTTTTTCACACAAGCAAGGGCATGTGTCATTGGCAGTGTATGTCACATGTCCTTGTCCTATAAGACCAAGCCATTTTCCCCGTCGCCACCATTTTCTCACTGCTGCAGCTGCGTGTTAGACGGCACCGCTGTTGCTGTGTGCGCTATACCTTGTTAATTTCAAGCCAATTTTCGCACAAATCTACAGATAGCTTGGGAGTAGGGAATAGTTGTGATTGCAGTCCTTTTAAGGACTAGGTTACAGCATTTCCTACGACTTTTATCAGGCAGGTCTGTGCTCTTAAATAGATAGATTGTGGGAGTAAAGACTAATTGTAATTGCAGTCCTTTTCAGGACTAGGTTACATCAGTTCCTATCAGTTTTTGCCAGGCAGGTCTGTGCCAGTGCTGTGCAAGTTTTTTTCACAGCATTTGGCTGAATCTAGCAAAGCTAATCCTTTTTGGCCTATTGCAGAGTGTATTAGTCAGTGGAGTAGCCTATCTGTGTTGCAAGATATACCACCTGTGTATAGAATACCAATTTTTTTACTGCACCTAGTGAAGTAAAATGTTTTGGGCATAGCATCATTCCATTAGTCCATCTATACTGACCTCCATCAGGTTGCAAATTGAATATAATTTTTTTCTGCATCTAGCTCTGAAAACATATTTGGGCTTCTAGCAGTGTGTGGGACTTGTTCTATTAGTCCATCTATACTGACCTCCATCAGGTTGCAAACTGAATATAATTTTTTTCTGCATCTAGCTCTGAAAAAATATTTGGCCTTCTAGCAGTGTGTGGGACTTTCTCTATTAGTCCATCTATACTGACCTCCATCAGGTTGCAAATTAAAAATAATTTTTATCTGCATCTACCTCTGAAAAAATATTTGGGCTTCTAGCTGTGTGTGGGACTTGTTCTATTAGTCCATCTATACTGACCTCCATCAGGTTGCAAACTGAATATAATTTTTTTCTGCATCTAGCTCTGAAAAAATATTTGGCCTTCTAGCAGTGTGTGGGACTTTCTCTATTAGTCCATCTATACTGACCTCCATCAGGTTGCAAATTAAAAATAATTTTTATCTGCATCTAGCTCTGAAAAAATATTTGGCCTTCTAGCAGTGTGTGGGACTTTCTCTATTAGTCCATCTATGCTGACCTCCATCAGGTTGAAAATTAAAAATAATTTTTATCTGCATCTACCTCTGAAAAAATATTTGGGCTTCTAGGTGTGTGGGACTTGTTCTATTAGTCCATCTATACTGACCTAAATCAGGTTGCAAACTGTATATAATTTTTTTCTGCATCTAGCTCTGAAAAAATATTTGGCCTTCTAGCAGTGTGTGGGACTTTCTCTATTAGTCCATCTATACTGACCTCCATCAGGTTGCAAACTGAATATATTTTTTTTCTGCATCTACCTCTGAAAAAATATTGGGCTTCTAGCTGTGTGTGGGACGTGTTCTATTAATCCATCTATACAGACCTCCATCAGGTTGCAAACTGAATATATTTTTTTTCTGCATCTACCTCTGAAAAAATATTGGGCTTCTAGCTGTGTGTGGGACTTGTTCTATTAATCCATCTATACAGACCTCCATCAGGTTGCAAACTGAATATAATTTTTTTCTGCATCTAGCTCTGAAAAAATATTTGGCCTTCTAGCAGTGTGTGGGACTTTCTCTATTAGTCCATCTATACTGACCTCCATCAGGTTGCAAATTAAAAATAATTTTTATCTGCATCTAGCTCTGAAAAAATATTTGGCCTTCTAGCAGTGTGTGGGACTTTCTCTATTAGTCCATCTATACTGACCTCCATCAAGTTGCAAATTAAAAATAATTTTTATCTGCATCTACCTCTGAAAAAATATTTGGGCTTCTAGCTGTGTGTGGGACTTGTTCTATTAGTCCATCTATACTGACCTCCATCAGGTTGCAAACTGAATATAATTTTTTTCTGCATCTAGCTCTGAAAAAATATTTGGCCTTCTAGCAGTGTGTGGGACTTTCTCTATTAGTCCATCTATACTGACCTCCATCAGGTTGCAAATTAAAAATAATTTTTATCTGCATCTAGCTCTGAAAAAATATTTGGCCTTCTAGCAGTGTGAGGGACTTTCTCTATTAGTCCATCTATACTGACCTCCATCAGGTTGCAAATTAAAAATAATTTTTATCTGCATCTAGCTCTGAAAAAATATTTGGCCTTCTAGCAGTGTGTGGGACTTTCTCTATTAGTCCATCTATACTGACCTCCATCAGGTTGCAAATTAAAAATAATTTTTATCTGCATCTACCTCTGAAAAAATATTTGGGCTTCTAGCTGTGTGTGGGACTTGTTCTATTAGTCCATCTATACTGACCTCCATCAGGTTGCAAACTGAATGCAATTTTATTCTGCATCTAGCTCTGAAAAAATATTTGGCCTTCTAGCAGTGTGTGGGACTTTCTCTATTAGTCCATCTATACTGACCTCCATCAGGTTGCAAATTAAAAATAATTTTTATCTGCATCTAGCTCTGAAAAAATATTTGGCCTTCTAGCAGTATGTGGGACTTTCTCTATTAGTCCATCTATACTGACCTCCATCAGATTGCAAATTAAAAATAATTTTTATCTGCATCTACCTCTGAAAAAATATTTGGGCTTCTAGCTGTGTGTGGGACTTGTTCTATTAATCCATCTATACAGACCTCCATCAGGTTGCAAGCTGAATATAATTTTTTTCTGCATCTAGCTCTGAAAAAATATTTGGCCTTCTAGCAGTGTGTGGGACTTTCTCTATTAGTCCATCTATACTGACCTCCATCAGGTTGAAAATTAAAAATAATTTTTATCTGCATCTACCTCTGAAAAAATATTTGGGCTTCTATCTGTGTGTGGGACTTGTTCTATTAGTCCATCTATACTGACCTCCATCAGGTTGCAAACTGAATATAATTTTTTTCTGCATCTAGCTCTGAAAAAATATTTGGCCTTCTAGCAGTATGTGGGACTTGTTCTATTAGTCCACCTATACTGACCTCCATCAGGTTGCAAATTCAAAATAATTTTTTGTCTGCATCTAGCTCTGAAAAAATATTTGGCCTTCTAGCAGTGTGTGGGACTTTCTCTATTAGTCCATCTATACTGACCTCCATCAGGTTGCAAATTAAAAATAATTTTTATCTGCATCTAGCTCTGAAAAAATATTTGGCCTTCTAGCAGTGTGTGGGACTTTCTCTATTAGTCCATCTATACTGACCTCCATCAGGTTGAAAATTAAAAATAATTTTTATCTGCATCTACCTCTGAAAAAATATTTGGGCTTCTAGGTGTGTGGGACTTGTTCTATTAGTCCATCTATACTGACCTAAATCAGGTTGCAAACTGTATATAATTTTTTTCTGCATCTAGCTCTGAAAAAATATTTGGCCTTCTAGCAGTGTGTGGGACTTTCTCTATTAGTCCATCTATACTGACCTCCATCAGGTTGCAAACTGAATATATTTTTTTTCTGCATCTACCTCTGAAAAAATATTGGGCTTCTAGCTGTGTGTGGGACGTGTTCTATTAATCCATCTATACAGACCTCCATCAGGTTGCAAACTGAATATATTTTTTTTCTGCATCTACCTCTGAAAAAATATTGGGCTTCTAGCTGTGTGTGGGACTTGTTCTATTAATCCATCTATACAGACCTCCATCAGGTTGCAAACTGAATATAATTTTTTTCTGCATCTAGCTCTGAAAAAATATTTGGCCTTCTAGCAGTGTGTGGGACTTTCTCTATTAGTCCATCTATACTGACCTCCATCAGGTTGCAAATTAAAAATAATTTTTATCTGCATCTAGCTCTGAAAAAATATTTGGCCTTCTAGCAGTGTGTGGGACTTTCTCTATTAGTCCATCTATACTGACCTCCATCAAGTTACAAATTAAAAATAATTTTTATCTGCATCTACCTCTGAAAAAATATTTGGGCTTCTAGCTGTGTGTGGGACTTGTTCTATTAGTCCATCTATACTGACCTCCATCAGGTTGCAAACTGAATATAATTTTTTTCTGCATCTAGCTCTGAAAAAATATTTGGCCTTCTAGCAGTGTGTGGGACTTTCTCTATTAGTCCATCTATACTGACCTCCATCAGGTTGCAAATTAAAAATAATTTTTATCTGCATCTAGCTCTGAAAAAATATTTGGCCTTCTAGCAGTGTGAGGGACTTTCTCTATTAGTCCATCTATACTGACCTCCATCAGGTTGCAAATTAAAAATAATTTTAATCTGCATCTAGCTCTGAAAAAATATTTGGCCTTCTAGCAGTGTGTGGGACTTTCTCTATTAGTCCATCTATACTGACCTCCATCAGGTTGCAAATTAAAAATAATTTTTATCTGCATCTACCTCTGAAAAAATATTTGGGCTTCTAGCTGTGTGTGGGACTTGTTCTATTAGTCCATCTATACTGACCTCCATCAGGTTGCAAACTGAATGCAATTTTATTCTGCATCTAGCTCTGAAAAAATATTTGGCCTTCTAGCAGTGTGTGGGACTTTCTCTATTAGTCCATCTATACTGACCTCCATCAGGTTGCAAATTAAAAATAATTTTTATCTGCATCTAGCTCTGAAAAAATATTTGGCCTTCTAGCAGTATGTGGGACTTTCTCTATTAGTCCATCTATACTGACCTCCATCAGGTTGCAAATTAAAAATAATTTTTATCTGCATCTACCTCTGAAAAAATATTTGGGCTTCTAGCTGTGTGTGGGACTTGTTCTATTAATCCATCTATACAGACCTCCATCAGGTTGCAAGCTGAATATAATTTTTTTCTGCATCTAGCTCTGAAAAAATATTTGGCCTTCTAGCAGTGTGTGGGACTTTCTCTATTAGTCCATCTATACTGACCTCCATCAGGTTGAAAATTAAAAATAATTTTTATCTGCATCTACCTCTGAAAAAATATTTGGGCTTCTATCTGTGTGTGGGACTTGTTCTATTAGTCCATCTATACTGACCTCCATCAGGTTGCAAACTGAATATAATTTTTTTCTGCATCTAGCTCTGAAAAAATATTTGGCCTTCTAGCAGTATGTGGGACTTGTTCTATTAGTCCACCTATACTGACCTCCATCAGGTTGCAAATTCAAAATAATTTTTTGTCTGCATCTAGCTCTGAAAAAATATTTGGCCTTCTAGCAGTGTGTGGGACTTTCTCTATTAGTCCATCTATACTGACCTCCATCAGGTTGCAAACTGAATATATTTTTTTTCTGCATCTAACTCTGAAAAAATATTTGGGCTTCTAGCTGTGTGTGGGACTTGTTCTATTAGTCCATCTATACTGACCTCCATCAGGTTGCAAATCGAATATAATTTTTTTCTGCATCTAACCCAGCCAATAGTTTTGGCCTACTACCACACTTTGGCCACTCAGCTCTGCTCGGTTCCCATCCATTGTTTTTTTGTGCAAATAACTCCAGAGTTGTGAATTAGTTAACCACCAAAATGAGTGGAAAAAGGCCTGCTGCTGGTGGAAAGGGGAATAGGCGTGTTGGGAAGGGGAAAAAAGGTTGTGTCCGTGGGGTAGGTGTTAAAGCAACAGTAACATCTGCAGAAGAAAGACCATCTTCCAGCCAAACTAAAATGTCTACTTCTTTTAGCGGACAATGTGATAAGATCCTTTCTTACGGCCACGCCAATCGCTACAAATTCCAGATGAGGCACAAAAACAGCAGGTGCTTCAACGGATATCAAGTGCTCCTTTAAGTGGGCTCTCCTCCACATCAACTTCAACATCACAAATACTCCAGTCCTCAAAGGTGTCACCCCAATCGCACTTGCTTCCTCACAGCTCCCAAATGTCCAGCTGCCCGTCTGAGTATGAGGTAGAACAGATGGTTGAGTCTGCAGAGCTGTTTACTCATACTATAGCCTGGGAATCAGAGGTCGACTCCAGCGCTTCTGTGAATCCAGACGAGGAAATGATCTGCACTGATGCCCAGAATCTTTATGAGTCGGATCCAGGACCAGACGCAGAAGGTTCTGACCATAATGTAGACCCTTATTCCCAAACTGTAACTCCTGTTGGTGGAGACAATGAGGAAGACGATGATGAGTCTCAAATACCTGATTGGAGCGACAACTTTAGTTTTTTGTCAGGGCAGGAACAGGTTGGCTCTGAGGACGATGGGTGTGATAACGCACAGGGTGATGATGATGAGGTTGGAGATCCCACTTACTGTCAACCCACAGTCAGCCAAGAGATGAGGTCAGCAGAGGAGGTGGAGGAAGATGCTAGTGACGACGAGGTCAGGTTGCGCCTTCCTGGACAGAGACATAGTACTGGAAGCACGTCAACAATTGCATCCTCAAACACAACTCTGCCTCTCACCACAAGTCGTGGTGGCTCTTCAGGTCGCATGGGTGCTAAGCCTTGCATAGCCTGGGCATTTTTTCAGATCGATAAAGATGACCCAACTCGTGTTATCTGTAACATTTGTCAGCAAAAGCTAAGTAGAGGCCAAAAAATACATAGTTTGAGTACTTCATGCATGAACCGGCACATGGACATGAAGCATAAGTTGCAGTGGGAAGCTCAGTGTGCTACAATGCGGCCTAGCCGGCCGGGCCAACCGCCGTCTGCCATATCTTGTGCATCCGCGGCCTCTTCATCCTCTGTGACTGGGGGGACAGCAGTCACACCTGTTTTGGGGCGCAGACCTGCCACCTCTTTACCCGCAACAGCCAGCGTGATTGGCAGGTCATCATTTTCTTTGGAGGTGGTAACACCAGCTGTTGTTGAGCGCTGTCCGACATCGATAGCACCACCTTTGGATCAAGGCAACCTAACATGTCCGCCTGCATCTTCCTCACAGACCGGCAGTTTGCCGGGGACACCCTTATCAACCCCGTCTAAGCACAATAGCCAGCCCTCGGTCCCTCAGATGTGGACAAGTAAAAGACCATTTCCTCCTAGCCATGAGAAAGCTAAGAGGTTGAATTTCACCATCTGCAAGCTCTTGGCTACAGAAATGCTGCCTTTCCGCCTGGTGGACACAGAGGATTTTCGAGACCTTATGTCCGTCGCAGTGCCCCAGTACCAGATGCCCAGTCGGCACTACTTCTCAAAGAAAGGTGTGCCTGCGCTCCACCAGCATGTCGCACACAACATCACTGCTTCTTTGAGAAACTCTGTGTGTGACAGGGTGCATTTCACCACAGACACTTGGACGAGTAGGCATGGACAGGGGCGTTACATGTCGCTGACTGGGCACTGGGTAACTATGGTGACAGCAGGACAAGGGGCTGCTGTCCAAGTCTTGCCGCCCCCACGAGTTGTGCGTCAATCCTCTTTATGTCAAAGTTCCTCCACTGCTTCTGCCTCCTCAACCTCCTCTCGGTCTTCCACCTGCACCCAAAGCCTGTCTGGTCATGCCACAAGCTTTCTAACTGCGCAGAAGGGATCCTGCACACCTCCTTACTATGCTGGCAGTAGGGCTCAACGTCATCAGGCGGTTTTTACTTTGAAATGTCTGGGAAATGTGAGTCACACAGCTGAGGAGTTGTGGTCAGCTCTGGAGAACCAATTTCATGAATGGTTGTCTCCACTGGACCTGAAACCAGGGAAGGCCGTGTGCGACAATGCTGCAAACCTGGGTGCGGCCATTCGCCGGGGCAATGTCACACACGTGCCTTGTATGGCTCACGTGTTGAACCTGGTTGTCCAGCAATTTTTAGCCCACTATCCCAGACTAGATGGCCTTCTGCAGAGGGCACGGTCGCTGTGTGCTCACTTCCGCCGTTCGCATCCCGCAGCTCAGCGACTTACATCTCTACAGAAGTCGTTGGGCCTGCCACTTCACCGGCTAAAATGCGATGTGCCTACCCGGTGGAATTCAACTCTGCACATGTTGCAGCGACTGTGGCAGCACCGACAAGCCCTGGTGCAATACGTTCTGACGTATAGCCTGGGCCAACGAGATCCAGAGGTGGGGCAAATCACGCTGGAGGAGTGGTCTCAGATCAGGGACCTATGCACCCTTCTGTACAGTCTTGAAATGGCGATGAAGATGTTTAGTGCTGACGATGCCATTATCAGCATGACTATTCCGGTGATTTACATGCTGGAGCACATGTTAAACAGAATTCGGAGTCAGGTGGTGGCACAAGAGGAGGTGGAGGAAGTAGAGGAGGAGGAGTTGTATGCGGAAGGGCTAACATCTGCAAGGTCCAGACGGTCGGCAGCACCAAGGCGGCAGGCATGTGAGGGTGGGGGAGATGGTTTTACCAGGGCGCATGGTAGCAGCCAAACTAGTGAGGAAGGTGCAGGAGCCCAGGAAGAAGTGGAGGACGAACTGATGGAAGACTCATCAGATGAGGGAGACCTTGATCACATTTCTGTTGTGCGAGGTTGGGGGGAGAGGACAGAGGAAGGAAGCATGATTGTTACCTCGCCACCAACACAACAGGGACTTGGTGCTCCTGGATGCGCAACACACATGAGTGCCTTCTTGCTGCACTACCTGCAACATGACCCTCGAATTGTGAGAATTAGAAATAATCCTGACTACTGGGTTGCCACAATGTTAGATCCCCGGTACAAAAGTAAATTTGCCGAAATTATTCCTGCCATAGAAAGGGATGCACGCATGCAGGATTATCAGCAGAGACTGTTGCAGAATCTTACATGTGCTTTTCCACAAAACACCAGTGGTGCACGTAGTGAATCTCACAGTTCCAACTTGCCAACCGTGGGACCGTCAAGTGTTCAGCACTCAAACTGTAACAGAACCACAGTATCTGCTGGTAACATCAATTTTGCGGAATCATTTCACCACTTTTTTAGCCCATCCTTTGCAAGGCCACAGGAGACAAGAAGTCTGACACATAGTCAACGCCTAGAGACGATGGTACAGGAGTATCTCCAAGTAAACATTGAAGCCATGACTGTGTCACTGGACCCTTGCTCTTTTTGGGCTTCCAATCTGGATAAATGGCCGGAGCTAGCCACTTACGCCTTGGAGATCTTGTCATGCCCCGCAGCCAACGTTCTGTCTGAACGTGTGTTCAGCGCTGCTGGTGGTGTGCTGACAGATAAGCGCACGCGGCTCTCCACTGATAATGTAGACAGACTCATAAAGATGAACAAATCATGGATCCGAAACGACTTTTCTACCCCTGTGTCATCCTGGGGAGAGTAAAAGCTTGATGATTGGTTAAAATCACCCTACCAACCGTTTTAAGCATTCAAATTACTAATCATGTTTATCTGTATCTTGGCTGGAAAATAATTTGGGCTTTGTAGCAGTGTGCAGCACTGATTCTATTAGGCCATCTATAATAAGGTCCACCAGATTTAAAATTACTAATCATGTTTATCTGTATCTTGGCTGGAAAATAATTTGGGCTTTGTAGCAGTGTGCAGCACTGATCCTATTAGGCCATCTATACTAAGCTCCACCAGATTTAAAATTAATAATAATTTTTAGCTGCATCTAGCCCGGAAAATAATTTTGGGGCTCCGAGATGCGCAAGACACATAAGTGCCTTCTTGCTGCACTACCTGCAACATGACCCTCATATTATCAGAATTCGAAGTAATCATGACTACTGGGTTGCCACACTCTTAGATCCCCCAAACTTTTCGATCAACCTTTTCATTTTAATAAAGACCAAAAAAATTGTCATTTTTGAAATTATAAGCATTAGCAGGTTATTAGAAACTGAAATCAAACAGTTTTCAACTCAAAACTTTATTCTAGGTGATGTTACATTTTCACATAGGACCCCTTGTTCGAAAGGAGCTTCTGAACTCTCTCGTCCATTGAATTTGTCAGGTTTTGGATGGTTTCTGCTTCAATTGTTTTGCATGAGGACAGAATACCCTCCCAGAGCTGTTGCTTAGATGTGAACTGCCTCCCGCCATCATAGACACTCCTTTTGATGATGCTCCAGAGGTTCTGAATGGGGTAGAGGTTTGTCCCCTTTTATGCCCATATCAGCCAGAGATGCAGATGTTTTATGTGCAGCATGAGATGGTGCATTATCATGCAAAAAAATGATCTTGCTGTGAAATACACGGTTCTTCTTCTTGAACCATGGCAGGAAGTGCTGTTTGAGAAAATCCACATACATTATGGAGTTCATCTTTAGCGCCTTCAGGGATCCTAAAGGGGCCGACAATCTCTCTCCCCATGATTCCAGCCCAAAACATTACTCTACCTCCTCCTTGTTGGTGCTGTAGCCGTGTTTGCGTGGGGTGTCCATCAACCAGCCATCCTCCACTCCATCCATCTGGATCATCGAGCGCTGCACGGCACTCATCCGTGAACAAAACAGTTTTGAAATCAGTCTTCATGTAATGTTTAGCCCACTGGAGCCGTTTCTGCTTGTGTGAAGTGGATAGAGGAGGTCGACAGGATGGCGTATGCACAGCTGCAAACCTCTGAAGGACCCTGCATCTTGTTGTTCGGGGGACGTTGGAGGCACCAGCAGCTTCAAAAACTTGTCTGCTGCTATGACAAGACTTTTTTGCCGCTGCTCTTTTAACCTGACGTAATTTCCTGTAGGAAAGAGTCCTCAATTTGCCCTTATCAGCACGCACACGTGTGTACTGTGAATCAGCTACATACTTCTTGATTGCCAAGACACTTCATCCTGATCATCGCACAATGTTGATTGTAGTCATGCCTTGACCTAAACACTCCACAATTTGTTGCTTCTCAGCAGCCGACACATCCTTTTTCTTTCCCATTTTGGCAGAAAATGTAGGCTGCTTAATAATGTGAGACAGCCTTCTTAAGTAGTCTTGCCTTTCATTGGACACACCTGCCAAACTAATTAGCACAGGTGTCTGCAATTGCTTACAGTGATATAAAGAGCCCTGACACACATCACCATCAATGAGTTTAACTGACAAACAAACAAATTCTTCCCTTATCACTCCTAAACACTTTTTGCATAATAATTTGGAACACAGTGTACATGTGCTTTTCCACAAAACACCAGTGGTTCACGTAGTGAATCTTACAGTTCTAACTTGCCAACTGTGGTCTGTATGGAGTTGTTCAATAAAGGGCCCAAAATTAAGATAACATAGATGGGAGAGGTCTCTATGAATAGGAATTCCTAAGTATTTGATACCCTGTGAGGGCCAGGCAAAGGGAAAGTTGGACTGGATGGAATCCTATATGGATTTGGGGAGGGAGACATCGAGGGCCTCAGACTTCGCTGCATTGATTTTAAAATTTGACCATGTAACAAAGTGATCTATTTCAGCCATAACAGCATGGATGGATATATGTGATTGAGTGATATATACTAGGACATCATCAGCAAATAGAGAGCACTTGTACTCGGTGCCTCCCACCTCAATCCACCTAATATTGGGGTTATGGCGAATTGATGAGAGCAGGTGCTCCGTCACTAGGATGTATAAGAGAGGGGACAGAGGACATCCCTGCCTTGTCCCATTGGTGATTGTGAAAGGTGATGAAAATGTTCTGATGCACCCCCTGGGCCTTGGGACACCCGGAGCCGGACCCTTTTTGGTGGATGCTGGTGGTTGTAGTCTTCGTGGCGGCGACCCGGTTCCGTGGCTCAGGGTGGTCAAACCAGTGGCGGAACTATTTATGTGGTTTTGATGTTTAAATGTCCGACTACGCCACCCGTGGATTGCGGTCAGAGTGAACCGCCGCTGCAGGGCAGACCGCTGAGGCTGGTGTTGTGGGTGCAGCAGAGCATAGCATAACTCCCCACGGGAGGAGTATAGCCTCAGGGCAGTGTATGCGGAGGATGGGGGTGATGGTGCAGGGCAGCAGCAGTAACGACACGGAGTCAGTGATGCAGTCCAGGGCCTTTACTCACAGTTCTTATTATCCAGACCACGTCTGCAGGTAACGGCTGCCCACGTCGTACTGTGCTCACCAGGTGAGGGGCTCAGACAACTCCCAGATAACTTTGGAGCGCTTCACAGGACCCCCTTTGTGTGTCCTTTGTCTGGCTTTTCTTACCAACCCTTCTGTCCGGTTGCCTCGGGCCTCCTCTTGGTAAACTTGGCGCCAGTTTCCCTGACCCTATGTGGTGCCTTCCTAGCGGGTGTAGCGAGGGGCTGCGCCACATAAAATGTCTACCTCTGTAGCAACCGAGCCCTCAGGGTGCTACAGTTCCATTTATCTTCAGCCTAGGTGACGTATTGCGATACAGGGCCGTGATTTTGGCTATAAAAGGGTCCCCTAGACCCCTACCCTAAGCTTTTTAAGAGAATCATATATGGCGTGCCAGGAGAATCTATGGAATGCTTTCTCAGCATCCAACGAGAGTATCTAATTACAAATTTTTAACTGCATCTAGCCCAGGAAATACTTTGTGCCTAGTAGCAGTGTCTGCTAGTCAGCGGATTATCCCGGCTGTTAAGCAAGCTACACCACCTGTAGTTTGGACACTTAATTTTTTCAAAGGAAATGCTTCGGGACCACGGGATACTCAGTGAAGAGCATCAGGAGGCACCCCAAGGCATAGGGGCTGGGACTGGCAGTAGGATGCCTTGCGGTGGACAGCCGAGCTCGATCCTTATAAAAGCTTTTTAACTGCAGCAGCTTTAGTGGACGCTACTGGAGCTGGAATTACGCGGCTGCTGGCATGAGACTTGCCCTCCAATAGATCCTTGTAAATGGATTTAAAGTGTATTCATTCAAATTAGAGAGACAATTTAAATTAAAAAGCTTAGAGCTGCCTCCACCACAGGGGGGCTCGCTCGACCCACCAGCGGACAGGCACCAGTATTGGGAGAGGGGGGCTGGCCGTCAGGGTTCACCGCGGCTCTGGCACAAACCCGGCGACACGGAGGTGGCACGGGCAGGAGCGGACTGAACGTGTCGGCTTCTCACTTTTTGGATTTTAGAAGGGCATGACATGCCTATATCTGTGTCTCCCCCTCCTTTTACTCCTCCACCTTTTTTCTTTTCGCATGACTATATGTACTTGTCACTTTTCCATGTGTTAGTTGTGTCTTCTGAGCAGTTTGTCAGCTTTTGGACACCTTTGAAGGTGTTTTCTATGTGTTTCTATGTGTTTTTGTTTGCCTGCCATTGGTTTTAACGGTGTTCGAAGGTGTTCGACGAACAGTTCGGCGAACACACGGGTGTTCGACGAACCGAACCGAACTCGAACACTACGGGGGTGGCTCAACACTACTCTTAACAGCCCATGTCCTCAAATGGGAGGGAGAACTCCTTTGAGGCTTTAGCAATTGCGACATCCAGTTTTGGCGCTTTCTCCCAAAAAGAACAGGATCTTTTGGGCCGAGGGTCTGCCAACCCCATGATGGATCTGACAGCCTTAATGAGACTGTTTCCTCGATAGGGGAGGATGGAGCTGTTTTCCTATCTGTAGATGAGGAAGAGGATGACGAAGAATTGGACGTGTTTGAATCTCTGCCGTTCACCGAACTGCTAGACCCAGACTCGGGGGATATGTTTTTCATTTTTTTAAGTTCCCACTCCCCCTCCCCCCGAAGGGACTTAATAGTATCTTCAACCTGCGATTTTATCAGGTATCTAAGTTCTGAGGCAAATTTCGGAGTTTCCTCGCATATGGTCTGCTCTATACAGGAACTTCAGAGTCTTTTATCCCAAGTAGCGGGTAAAACTTCCGTGCACAGTGCACAGGTCCTATTCTTAGTTTTGCCTGTACTCTTTAATCCCTAATAAAAGAAAAAGAGAGGGGGGGGCCCTAGTTACAAGTTGGACATTCACGAAGATCACTTACCAATCTGACGGAAGAGAGGGTACCGGGTCAGGAGGTGGAGCCATCTTTGTAGATGGGTTTTCCCTCCTGGTAGATGCTGGAGTGGAGTCTTTGCTGCGCTGTGATGACCTGCCAGAGCACCCGCTTCCACTGTTTTCCCATTCTCGGCGATGGCCCGGGTCCTGGTGTCCCGTCTCTTCCCGTTTCTTTTTGTGCTGAGCTGGCGGCAGTGGTGGCGACTGAGGATGCAGCACCTGCATCTCAAGTAACTCCTGGTCACTCATGCCTCCAAGACAGCGTGCCAGAGCTTCAGAGAAGCACTTACTGGCATTCCCAGCTGTCTTTTAAAGCTCTGGGAGCCCCCTCCTCCAACTGGCCATACCCCATAGTGCCGGCAGTGCTCCGGTGCACCCCTTCTCCCCTGCACCTGCGGGGGGATGCTCACGCCTGCGCAGACTGGTTTCCCAGTCATGCCTTGTGAAGCCACGTCATCCGGAGGCGCCCGGCGCACCCGTGCATATTTGTAGAACCTGGAAGTTCGTCTGGAACCCCCCGCCCACCCTAAAGGCCTGTGACCCCAGCAGTGGCGCTTCAGGACACCCTCGCTGCCTGGGTCGGACTGGCCGGGCCTGGCTCCAATGATAATCTCAGTCTTCTGGTACCCCGCAGGTATGCCTCCTTTAGGTACTGTAGGATCCCATCAAGGACAGGAAACCAACTGATGCGGGAGAGAGGTACCGCCCTTTTTATCTGAATGTTTCCTGACCTTGAAGGGCGGATCCCCTCTCTCCATGGTGCCATCATGGGGGAAGGAGAAAGACACCTGTCCACAACCTCAAATAGTCACACTCCAAACTCCACTATGGTGAAGACCAAAGAGCTGTCGATGGACACCAGAAACAAAATTGTAGCCCTGCACCAGGCTGGGAAGACTGAATCTGCAATAGGCAAGCAGCTTGGTGTGAAGAAATCAACTGTGGGAGCAATAATTAGAAAATGGAAGACATAAAAGACCACTGATAATCTCCCTCGATCTGGGGCTCCACACAAGATCTCACCCCGTGGGGTCAAAATGATCTCAAGAACGGTGAGCAAAAATCCCAGAACCACATGGGGGGACCTAGTGAAGGACCTGCAGAGAGCTGGGACCAACGTTACACAGGCTACCATCAGTAACACACTACGCCGCCAGGGACTCAGATTCTGCAATGCCAGACGTGTCCCTCTGCTTAAGCCATCACAAGTCCGGGCCGGTCTGAAGTTTGCTAGAGAGCATTTGGATGATCCAGAAGAGTATTGGGAGAATGTCATGTGGTCAGATGAAACCAAAGTAGAACTATTTGGTAGAAACAAAACTCGTCTTATTTGGAGGAGCAAGAATGCAGAGTTGCATCCAAAGAACACCATACCTACTGTGAAGCATGGGGGTGGCAGCATCATGTTTTGGGGCTGTTTCTCTGCTAAGTGACCAGGACGACTGATTCGTGTACATGAAAGAATGAATGGGGCCATGTATTGCGAGATTTTGAGCGCAAACCTCCTTCCAACAGCAAGGGCATTGAAGATGAAACGTGGCTGGGTCTTTAAGCATGACAATAATCCCAAGCACACCGCCAGGGCAACGAAGGAGTGGCTTCGTAAGAAGCATTTCAAGGTCCTGGAGTGGCCTTGCCAGTCTCCAGATCTAAACCCTATAGAAAACCTTTGGAGGGAGTTGAAAGTCCGTGTTGCCCAGCGACAGCCCCAAAACATCACTGCTCTACAGGAGATCTGCATGGAGGAATGGGCCAACATACCAGCAACAGTGTGTGCCAATCTTGTGAAGACTTACAGAAAACGTTTGACCTCTGTCATTGCCAACAAAGGATATATAACTAAGTATGGAGATGAACTTTTGTAGGTGACCAAATATTTATTTTCCACCAAAATGTGAAAAAAATTTCTTTCCAAATCAGACAATGTGATTTTCAGGATTTGTTTTCTCATTTTGTCTCTCATAGTTGAGGTCTACCTATGATGTCAATTACAGGCCTCTCTCATCTTTTTAAGTGGGAGAACTTGCACAATTGGTGGCTGACTAAATACTTTTTTTCCCCACTGCATTGACCAACCAGTATCTCAGCCTTAAGGGCACGTGGATGCCAACTGTCCCAGCGGAGGAGATTGTTGGTAGACGTAGGTTTCCTGAAAATATCGGTATATATAGAGCCATCATTATCAATGTATATAGTCAAATCCAGGAAATTAATCCTTTTATGTCTCAGCTCATGTGCAAAAAAAACATACCAATATTATTCTGATTTAAAATGGAAACAAAATCAGAAAATAAATCTATTTTACCTTCCCACAAAATCAAAATATCATCTATAAACCTTCCCCAAAATAAGTCTGGCGTAGAAGGATAAATCATCATTAAACACGTGTACACCACCACAAAAATAAATTAGTGAAGTGCACAAGTTGTACCCATTGCAGTACCTCTTCTCTGATAATAAAAAGTGTCATTAAAATGTGAAAAAATTATGGGTTAACACAAACCTTTATAGTGCAATAGTGAAGGAGTTATATAAATCATACTGTTTGCCCTTAGTACCCAGAAAATAAGACACGGCACCTATGCCCAATTCATGGTCAATGTTACTGTATAAGGCCTCAACATCTAAACTGGTCAGTACAGTGATTTCGGAGACAGTAATGCCTCTCAGTTTGGCCACAAGGTCCTTAGTATTCCGAATAAATGTTGGTAAAGATTGCACAAAGGGAGCCAGAATCTCATCAAGGTACAGGTGCATCTCACTAAATTAGAATATCATCAAAAAGTTAATCTGTTTCAGTTATTCAATACAAAATGTGAAACTCATATAGAGTCATTACAGAGTGATCCATTTCAAGTGTTTATTTCTGTTAATGTTGAAGTTTATGGCTTACAGCTAAAGAAAACACAAAAGTCATCTCAGTAAATTAGAATACTTTATAAAAACAGTTTGAAAAATGCACTCAATACTTGGTCGGGGCTCCTTTTGCATCAATTACTGCATCAATACGGTATTGTACGGAGGCGATCAGCTGTGGCAATGATGATGTGTTATGGAAGCCCAGGTTGCTTTGATAGCAGCCTTCAGCTGGTCTACATTGTTGGGTCTGGTGTCACTCATCTTCCTCTTGACAATACCCCATAGATTCTCTATGGGGTTAAGGTCAGGCGAGTTTGCTGGCCAATCAAGCACAGTAATACTGTTATTTTTAAATCAGGTATTAGTTCTTTTGGCAGTGTGGACAGGTGCCAATTCCTGCTGGAGAATGAAATTTCCATCTCCAAAAAGCTTGTCGGTAGAGAAAAGCATGAAGTGCTCTAAAATTTCCTGGAAGATGCTGGGCTGACTTTGGTCTTGATAAAACACAGTGGACCTACACCATCAGATGACATGGCTACCCAAACCATCACGGATTGTGGAGACTTCACACTAGACCACAAGCAGCTTGGATTGTGTGCCTCTCCACTCTTCCTCCAGACTCTGAGACCTTGATTTCCAAATGAAAATTGGAACTCTGGGACCTTGTGGAGTGTGTCAATGACTGCCTTCTGGACATCTGTCAAGTCATAGTGATGGGCAAGCACTAAAATGCCAGGGTGCTCGATGCTCGGGTTGAGCACATTGCAATACTCGGGTGCTCGACCCGAGCAACGAGCCCAATGTAAGTCTATGGGAAACTCGAGAATTTTTCAGGCGGCTCCCCCCGGTGGTCTGCAGAGGGCCTAAAAATTGCCGAAATCGATGGGAACAGTGTTCAAATGACATGGGAACAGCATGGGGAAGACCCCTTAAAGCATTTCTGACTCCCAGGTCACTTCTGTCAACAACATTGTCAGAGGTATTACGCCACTTTTACGGACTCACAATAAAACATACAAAAACAAATCCAAAATGGATTTTCCTGGGAAATATGTTAAGGAACATCCTTTCCAGGGTAATGACTTGTATATAAAGCAAAATAAATAACCTAAAACAAAAATACTCCTCCACACCTTGGGCTATGTTCACATTTAGCGTTTTTGGTGCGTTTTTGCACTTTTGCAAGGCTTTCAACCGTGACAAATGCCTTCACCAGGAAATGTCATTTTAACATTTTACAACCTTATCTGGCCATGTGGTGTGTGAGATATCATCAGACACATTGTGTTTCATTTATGAAGGAGGAACTCTGAAAGTCACAAAGCCTATTTTTATAGGGCCATTAGGCGGCCTTTACTATTCTTAAAAGGGACAGCAGTTGGCCCTCACTATTCTTAGAGAGCCATCAGCCGGCTATGTTTTATTGTTCCCATGACTAAAGAGTGGGTCTCCTATACTGTCATTGCGTATGTAGTGAGTGGCAGGGCTGCCCAAAATTTGGATGCACCCCAATACCCTTTTCAAGAGACTTAGAGGAGGGCCTCCTGAAAACAATGTTCCCATTATTAGGAAGTGGGTCTCCCATTGTGTTTGCCTATGCAGTGAATGCAAGGGTTGCCAAAAATTGGGAGGCACTCCAATTCCCCTTGGTAGAGACGCGGAGGTTAGAGGGCCTCCTGAAAACAATGTTCCCATTATTAGGAAGTGGGTCTCCCATGGTGTTTGCCAATGCAGTGAATGCAAGGGTTGCCAAAGATTTGGAGGCACTCCAATTCCCCTTGGAAGAGACGTGGAGGTCAGAGGGCCTTCTGAAAAAAAAGTTCCCATTATTGGGAAGTGGGTCTCCCATAGTGTTGGCTTATGCGGTGAATGCAAGGGCTGCCAAAAATTTGGAGGCACTCCAATGCCCCTTGGAAGAGACGGTGAGGAGGGCCTCATAAAAAATGTTCCCATTAGAAAGGAGCGGGTCTCCTATACTGGTAATGCCCATGCACTAAGTGTATGGGCTGACAAACATTTACCCCTGGGGGTTATACATGAACATACTTTATAAAAAATAATAATTCGGGGCATCATAAACAACCTTTAAAAAAATGATGTGGGTGTTGCACCACGGAACATGGTCACCTTGTTGATATAGTGGTGGAGGATGAGGATGAGGAGAATGAGGAGGACAAGAGCAAATAGCCAAAATCAGAAAGCGTATACCCATGTGTGGGTGTGAAGAGGTGCATGGGAATACACCTCCCAAAAAAAGACACTGGATTTGAGTTTATGTTACGCTGCTATCATTCGGTGGTGTTGAGAAGTCTGGCCCAATCCAGCCCTTGTTCATTTTTATAACAGTCAGCCTGTCAGCATTTTCATTTGACAGGTGGATGAGCTTATAAGTTATAATTCCACCAGCGGCGCTAAAAACCCGCTCTGATAAAATGCTAGCGGCAGAGCAGGCCATGACCTCCAAGGCATAGAGAGCCAGTTTATTCCACGTATCCAGCTTAGATACTCAATAATTATAAGGCACAGTGGAATCACGGAGGACGTTGGTACGGTCGACAAGGTACTTCCTCAGCATCTTCCCAAACTTTGCACTCCTTGTAAGAGTACACCGCGCCTCAGGGCCTGTGCGATGGGAGGGGCTGAGAAAATTCTCCCAGAACTTTGACAGTGTTCCCCTGCCTCTGCTGGATTGAAGTTGCGTCTCTCTCGCCTGTACTCCTTGGTTGTCCAACAAACTGTGACCTCTGCCACCAGCGTTTTCAGATGGGAATTTTTTTTAATAGTTCCGCAACAAGGGCCTTCTGGTACTGCCCCATTTTTGTAGACCTCTCCACCTCAGGAATAAGAGATATAAAGTTCTCCTTGCAGCGTGGGTCTAGAAGCGTCACCAACAAGTAATGACTGTCACCCAAAATTTTGAGAATGCAAGTGTTATGGGAAAGGCAGCGTAACATAAACTCAGCCATGCGTGCCAGACTGCTAACAGGCAAGACATCCGTGTCCTCACCAAGAGGACAACTGAAGAGCGACCAGAATGGTGACTGGTCTGCAAACCATGTCCTATGAGGAACGGTTGCAGGATTTGGGAATGTTTAGCTTGCAAAAAAGAAGACTGAGAGGAGACTTAATAGCTGTCTACAAATATGTCAAGGGCTGTCACATTGTAGAAGGATCATCTTTATTCTCATTTGCACAAGGAAAGACTAGAAGCAATGGGATGAAACTAAATGGGAGGAGACACAGATTAGATATTAGAAAAAACTTTTTGACAGTTAGGGTGATTAATGAGTGGAACAGGCTGCCATGAGAGGTGGTGAGTTCCCCTTCAATGGACGTCTTCAAACAGAGGCTGGACAGACATCTGTCTGAGATGATTTAGTGAATCCTGCTTTGAGCAGGGGGTTGGACCAGATGACCCAGGAGGTCCCCTCCAACTCTACCATTCTATGATTCTATGATTCTATGACCATGCTCTCCTCCTCCTCCTCTCTGTCCTCAGGCCATCCACGCTGAACAGACGGTATGACAGTTGTGCAGGTAGTACCGTCTATAGCGCATGAAACTAGCTCCTGTTCCTCCTCCTCCTCCTCCTCTTCGTCATTGTCACCCAATCCACATTGGGATAAGATGAGGCTGGGCTGTGTGGAATCACCCTTTATGGTTCCTTGCTCCATCTCATCGTGCTCCGCCTGCAATGCATCCTCTTTGATTGTGAGCAGAGAGCATTTCAGAAGACAGAGAAGCGGGATGGTGACGCTAATTATGGTGTCATCGCCGCTCGCCATCTTGGTGGAGTCCTCAAAGTTTTGGAGGATGGTACATCTGTCTGACATCCATGTCCACTCCTGAGGTCTTATGTGTGGAGTCTGAACTGAATACCGATGGCCTTGTTGATGCTGGTACTGAACAACTGCCCTCTTATGCTCACAAATCCTTCCCAACATCTGCAGTATAGAGTTCCAACGCGTGGGGACATCACACACCAGTCTGTGAGCCGGAAGCTGCAAACGCTGGTGAAATACGGCAAGGGTGGCGGAAGCTGTAGGTGACTTTCTAAAATGGGCACACAGGCGGCATACTTTAACAAGCAGATCCGGCAGCTCCAGGTAGGATTTAAGAAACCGCTGAACCACAAGGTTAAGCACATGGGCCAGGCATGGTACGTGTGTGAGCTCGCCTCAGAGCCGCCACCAGGTTCCAGCCATTGTCACACATGACCTTGCCTGGCTTTAGGTTCAGCAGTGTGAGCCACACATCTGCCTGCTCTTTCAGAGATGTCCACAACTCTTCAGCATTGTGCGATTTGTCGCCTAAGCATATTAGCTTCAGCACAGCCTGTTGCCGCTTGGCCGAGGCAGTGCTGCAGTGCTTCCAGCTTGCGACTGATGTGGTCATTTTGGAGATGGAGGCTGAAGATGATGAGGTGCAGGAGCTGTAGACTGTGCAGGCAACCCTGATTGACCTAGGGCTCGCAATCCTTGGCATCGGGAGGACGTGTTCCGTCCCAAGGTCCGACTGGGTCCTGGCTTCCACTATGTTAACCCAGTGTGCCATAAGCGAGATGTACCGTTCCTGCCCACAAGCACTTGTCCACGTGTCCGTGGTTAGGTGGAATTTCCTGGCAACTGCGTTGTTGAGGGCACGGCTAATATTTTGGGACACGTGCTTGTGTAATGCGGGGACGGCACACCGCCGCCGCCATCAGGTTGTGGAATGCTTCCGTCTCCACGAGCCTAAAAGGCAACATTTCGAGCACAAGCAGTCGTGAAATGTGAGAATTTAATAGTGTGGCCTGTGGGGCGTTGGCTGCGTATTTGCGCTTGCGTTCCAAGGACTGGGGTATGGACAACTGAACGCTGCACTGGGAAAAGGACGTGGACGTGCTTCCTGATGCTGCAACGTGTGCAACGTGTGCAACAACAGGTGCAGGGCAAGAGGCATCTTCGCATGCACCATGGACAGGGGCTTGCATGCACAACAGCGGAAGAAGCAGTGATGCCACCCGCAGACACTGTTCCTGGACCCTGGGGTTCGGCCCACAAAGTCGGGTGATTTTCAGCCATGTGTCTGATCATGCTGGTGTTAGAACCCTCCTGTTTGTTTTTGTTTCTATCTTGTATTTTGCGGTCACGCGACCATCTTCCTATATATTCCAGCTCCGCCCTTCTGGCTTTGCTGGACTTCAGTGTTGTTTTGACTGTCTCTCTAGCCAGGTGCCTTTGTGCCCATCTATCTCTAGTTTGCTTGGTCCTCTGGGACCTCTAGTACTTTTGTCGGTTTATCTTTTGCTCTGCAACAACTTCTGTAAGGAGGTGTCCCATTTTTGTCCCAGTCCTTAGTTCTGTTAGGGACCCCTCCCTTTCTCTATAGGTCTCCATTCAGACTAACCGAGGACGAAGGCGGGTCTGTTCACAAGGAACAGGTTGCCCGCTACAACGTAGGGACTCAGCTTAGTCTTACTGTAGGGACAGCTCTCCCCATCTTTCCCTAGCTTATGTTGCAGATCATAACAGTAAGTCCAGCCCAAACAAAAAAAACTTTAAGGAAAGAAATCCGGGGATCAGTATGTTTTCTGTTAAAGATTTGGCTCAACGCCTGCAGGGATTGTCTCTGGAGGTGTCCGAGCTCCGGCAACACGTGAGTAGCTGTTCTGGAGCGCATTTTGTCGAACCCAAGGTAGGACTCCCTGATATTTTTCATGGTAAACAACAAGATTTTTTTTCCTTTAAAAATGCTTGTTTATTATATTTTCGTTTGAGACCAAGGTCCTCTGGGAATGAATCACATCGCATTGGGTTTATCATGTCACATTTGCGCAAGGAACAACAGGGGTGGGCCTTTTCTCTCCAACCTAATGATCCGTGTTTTAGGTCAGTGGAGGATTTTTTTTCTGCTATGGGGCTATTGTATGACGATCCTGATTGAGTCTCATCTGCTGAGACAGAACTGAGGCGTTTGAATCAGGGGTCAGGTGATGTTGAAAATTATTGTACACACTTCAGAAGGTGGTTCTCAGAAGTGAAATGGAATGATTCAGCGTTAAAATGTTTTTTTCTTGCTGGTCTAAGTGAAAGGGTTAAGGATCTGCTGATTGCATTTCCTGCACCTGAGACCTTGCAGGAAGCCATGCAATTAGCTATACGTGTGGACAGTATAGGGGTTAATGATGAAAAAATTCCTGCAATGGCAGCTCCTAGTTCCCAGAGGGTCTGCTCAGATGGCGGAGAACCGATGGAGGTTGGGGCGATGTCACTCCGCTCTCAGGAAAGAGACCGCAGGTTTTCCAAGGGATTGTGTTTTTATTGTGGTAAAACTGACCATTTGATTAAGAACTGTGAGCTTCGTTTAAGTAAAGAAAAAAAAAAGGTCAGTTACGCCCATATTGCTTGTTTGAGCTCTAAGTATTTCTTTCAGGGAGTACCTCATTGCAGGAAGATTTGATTGAATTTCAGGTATTTGTGGATTGTGGTTCAACACTTAATGTGATTGATAAGGGGTTTTTGGAAAAACTTAAATTGGAATCTAAACCTTTGTCATCACCTATTTCTGTGATTGCAATTGATAACACTCCTTTGAAATGTATTACTCACAAGGTTGCTGCATTTCCCCTCACTATCAATGGCATTCACCAAGAAAATTTGGATTTGGTGGTATTAAATAATTTACCCTCTCCAGTCATTTTAGGTTTGCCTTGGTTAAAACTGCACAATCCTTTACTGGACTGGTCTACTAATAAGATTAAGTCTTGGAGTCCTAAGTGCTATGATAAATGTTGTAATGGTCGCATTGCGGCTGTGGAAAAATGGGAATTACCTGTACCTATTCAGGATTTTTGGAAGGTTTTTTCAGAGGAGGAGTCGCAAGTTTCACCTCCTCATAGGGACTATGATTGCACCATTGAGTTTGTTCCTGGAGCTACTCTTCCCAAGAGTCGCTTATTTAATCTGTCTATCCCTGAAAGAAAGGCCTTGGAGGAATACATACAGACGAGCTTGGCTGCTGGTCACATTAGACCTTCTAAGTCGCCTGTGGCCGTTGGATTTTTCTTTGTTAAAAAAAAGAACGGTGGTTTACGTCCATGTCTGGACTTTCGTGAAATTAATAAGATTACCGTACGCAATTCCTACCCATTGCCGTTAATTCCTGACTTGTTTAACCAGTTAGTGGGGGCCAAGTGGTTCTCTAAATTGATCTCCTGGGGGCATACAATTTGTTACAAATGGAGGGTGATGAATGGAAAACTGCTTTTAACACTCCGGTAGGTCATTTTGAGAATCTGGTGATGCCTTTTGGTCTTACCAATGCACCCGCGTTTTTTCAGAACCTTATTAATGACATTCTGAGACCTTTGATTGGTAAGAATGTGGTTGTGTATTTGGATGACATTCTGATTTATTCACCAGATCTGGAGTCCCATTGGCAGAGCGTACGTGAGGTGTTGCAGTTATTGAGTGATAATTCACTTTTTGCTAAGCTGGAGAAATGTGAGTTCGCTGTGCAGAGAATTAGTTTTTTGGGCTACATTATCTCCAGCGAGGGCTTTGAGATGGACCCGGTGAAGGTTCAGGCTGTGCAGGAATGGCCTAGGCCTATTGGTTTGAAATCAATACAGAGATTTTTGGGGTTCGCCAATTATTACAGGAAATTCATTAAGAATTTTTCTATAATTGTTAAGCCGCTGACCGATCTCACCAGGAAAGGTGCGAATACGGTCCAGTGGACTACTGAGGCCATTGAAGCTTTTGCGTATCTCAAGGAGAGGTTCAGTTCTGCTCCTATCCTTATGCAGCCTGATGAGACCAAGCCTTTTTTGGTCGAGGTTGATGCTTCTTCGGTGGGGGTCGGTGCAGTTTTGTCTCAGGAGAACAAGGATGGAGTACATTCCTGTGCTTTTTTTCGAAAAAATTTTTAGAAACCGAACTTAATTACGATGTTGGTAATCGGGAATTGCTGGCTATTAAACTTGCGTTTGAACATTGGCGTCATTTCTTGGAAGGTGCTAAATTTCCTATTCAGGTTTTCTCAGATCGTAAGAATTTGATCTATCTGGAAGCTGCCAAACGCTTGAATGCCCGTCAAGCTAGGTGGGCACTTTTTTTTCTCGGTTTAATTTTTCTGTTACCTATATCCCTGGTACTAAGAATGTTAAAGCCGATGCTTTATCTCGCAGCTTTTCTCCCATGGTTGGTACCGAGGAGGAGGAGAGCATTTTAGAGGAAGGAGTTGTGGTAGCAGCATTGGACTCCGTTTTGGAAGATGGGATTCTGAAAGCCCAAGAGGATGCCCCATCTAACACTCCTCATGGGAGGTTGTTTGTGCCTAGAACCTTTAGGAGAGATTTGTTTGTGGAGTATCATGAGTCTCGGTTGGCAGGTCATCCAGGAATTTCTGAGACTAAGAGACTTATCAGTCGCAGTTTTTGGTGGCCTGGGTGGCAGAAGGAAGTCATCAAGTGGGTGCGTCAATGTACAGTGTGTGCTAAGTCAAAGGCTTCACATACCCCTGCTGCTGGGTTGCTTTGCCCTTTGGAGGTTCCTAGTGCGCCTTGGACGCATCTGGCAATGGATTTTATTACTAACCTTCCTGTGTCCGAGGGTTTCACTGTCATCTGGGTGGTCGTGGACTGTTTTAGCAAGATGTGTCATTTGGTTCCATTCATTAAACTACCCTGCGCTAAGACACTCGCTAAGGCGTTTGTTAAGGAAATTGTCAGGCTTCATGGCGTTCCCACCGACATGGTTTCTGATAGGGGACCTCAGTTTGTAGCTTGCTTTTGGCATGCTTTTTGTGACAGGTTGGGAGTCCATTTGTCATTTTCGTCTGGTTATCATCCTGAGTCTAATGGACAAACTGAAAGAAAGAACCAGGAAGTTGAACAGTTTTTGCGTTGTTTTGTGGCAGACAATCAAGAGGGGTGGTCTGAGTTTCTGCCACTCGCAGAATTTGCTCTTAACAATCATACATCCTCCTCTGCTGGGTGTTCTCCTTTTTTTTGTTGTACTGGAAGACATCCGTCTTTCGGTTCGTTCTCCAAATTGGGGTCGGCGGTGCCGGAGGAAAATTTTTCCGGTGATTTGGAGAGAGTTTGGACTAATGTATGTTGTAATCTTGAAGAGGCTAACAAAAAGTCCAAGAAGTATTTTAACAGGAAACGTAAAGAGGTTTTGTTTACTGTGGGTGACATGGTTTGGTTGTCCTCAAAGAATCTGCGGTTGAGGATTCCCTCTAAAAAATTGGGTCCGAAGTTTGTGGGGCCATTTAAGGTGCTTCAGGTGGTTAACCAGTCTGCTGTTAGGTTGGAGGTTCCCTCCTCCTGGAAGATTAATCCTGTGTTTCATGTTTCCTTGTTGAAAAAGGCTGATGTATCGGATAGGGAGGCTACTGTCACAGTTCCTCCGGTGGTGGAAGACAGCGAATATGAAATTTCTCGTATCCTGAATTCCAGACGGCATAGAGGGAAATTGCAGTATCTCGTCGCTTGGAAAGGTTTCGGTCCCGAGGATAACTCCTGGGTAAAGGATGTCTCTGCCCCTAGACTTGTCAGAGCTTTCCACAGGAGATTTCCGGATAGGCCTGGGCCTGGAGGATCCGGAGGATCCTCATAAAAGAGGGGGTACTGTTAGAACCCTCCTGTTTGTTTTTGTTTCTATCTTGTGTTTTGCGGTCATGCGACCATCTTCCTATATATTCCAGCTCCGCCCTTCTGGTTTTGCTGGACTTCAGTGTTGTTTTGACTGTCTCTCTAGCCAGGTGCCTTTGTGCCTATCTATCTCTAGTTTGCTTGGTCCTCTGGGACCTCTAGTACTTTTGTCAGTTTATCTTTTGCTCTGCAACAACTTCTGTAAGGAGGTGTCCCATTTTTGTCCCAGTCCTTAGTTCTTTTAGGGACCCCTCCCTTTCTCTATAGATCTCCGTTCAGACTAGCCGAGGACGAAGGAACATGTTGCCCGCTACAACGTAGGGACTCAGCTTAGTCTTACTGTAGGGACAGCTCTCCCCATCTTTCCCTAGTTTATGTTGCAGATCATAGCAGCTGGTGGTGGTCAGGCTGCTAGTTTTGCCACCCCTGCTGATGCTGCCCTGGCAGGTGGTACAAATGGCCTTTTTGGGGTTATCGGCAGAGTCTTTAAAAAAACAACCAGACTCAGGAAGACCTAACAGTTGTACTGGCAACTTCTGTCGTGTTGATGTCATGGGGAATGGTTGCCTGCCTTCTATCTGCGGCCACCACACTGCTTCTTCCTGCCTGTTGGGGTGCTCTGCAACCCTCCCCCTGTGTGCTGCTGTCCTCGCTCTGCATGTCCCCCTGCCAGGTTGAGTCAGTTACTATATCATCCACTACATCGTCTTCCACTTCCGCACCCTAGTCCTCCTCCTGACTTTCTGGCAATTGTGTCTCATCATTGTCCACCTCTTGTGCCACTTTCCCACGGTCGCCTTCATGTGACCGTGGCTGCTCAAATATTTGGGCATCGCTACATGCGATCTCCTCTTGCCCTGCTTCAAGTGGACCGGGCAAGAGGCCCGAATCTATAAATGGAAAAATGAACAGTTCTTCGGAGTGTCCAAGTGTGGGATCAGTTGTCTCCGGGCATTCGGCATGGTGGGAGGAAGGAGGATCAGGATGAGGAATATGCAGTCCAGACTCACGGCTACTGAGACTTGACCGTGGGGAAGGCAGGGTGGTGGTGATGGCAAAGTGACTGGAAGCATTATCCGCTATCCAACCAACAACCTTTTGACACTGCTCTGGGTTCAATAGTTGTGTGCTGCGGTCCCCTAGGAATTGGGACAGGAAGGTCAGGCGAGAAGATGTGGGTGTTTGTTGTGGCACAATTTCAACTTGCCCACGGCCTCGGCCTCTGCATGCACCATCATCATCACGACCAGTTCCCCGTCCCTTGCCACGAGCCTTGCCCATTTTAAATGGAGGACGATATCTTCCACGCTCACTACAAATGGCTGAATTTGGAGCGAAGTTATATGTAATCCATGTGACGGACAAACCACAGTTTTAAATACCTGGCCTGTAGGTAACTATTTTGAACAGCAAACCAGTGTCAAAAACTTTGGTGACACACTGAAAAAATTAGAATGGAGGCCAGAAATGGCAGAAATGGCAGAATTTTCAGAAAACGTATGTGATCCATGTGACACACAAACCACAGTTTTAAATACCTGGCCTGTAGGTACCTATTTTGAACAGCAAACCAGTGTCAAAAACTTTGCTGACACACTGAAAAAAAATTTGAATGGAGGCCAAAAATGGCAGTATTTTTAGCGCAATTACGAGGGTCAGTCAATAAGTAATGCCTCCTATTTTTTTTCTCCTTTTAATTGGCAAGAAATTCAAATGCAATTACATAGGTTGAAAACCACAACATTAATGATTAATTTGTCACTATTCAATATAATCTCCATCCATTTCCACAGTCTTGGTCCACTGTTTAACAAGGGCATGTATTCCAGCATGGTAAAAAGCATTCTTGGGACCCACCGTGCACAAACTTTTCTGTATCCCAGTTGTCCAATAATTTTCATCACACTGCCTTTACTGAGGCAGATAATGCCACACAATTCATCTGCAGTCACCCGGCGGTCACCACGAATGATGTCATCGACTCGCTGAATGTTGCTTGGAGTCACTGCGGTTACTGGCCTGCCACTCCGCATTTTGTCAGCCAATGGTGATGGCCCTTCAGCTGTGTTACAGCGACGAACCCATCGTCTAACAGTACTGACATCCACTGTTGCATCACCTTACACATTTTTCAATCTGTCATGAATTTGAATGGGCGTTTCACCTTCTGCATGCAAGAATTCAATCACAGAACGTTGTCGAATACGAACATCGATGTCAGCCATTTTGCAAACGGATACAGTCCTGCCACCTGTTGGTGCAGGAAGTTGCAATTGCGGTGGATTGGAGAAGAAGGTTTGAGGAATTGTGCCAAATTCGAATATTTAACATAACTACCTTATTTAAGGAGAAAAAAAATAGGAGGCATTACTTATTGACTGACCCTCATATATGTGATCCGTGTGACGGACAAACCACAGTTTTAAATAGCTGGATTTTTAGCGCTGTAATATGGAAAGGACCTGGCAGTATTCTGCAGTGCCAACAAGCAATTGGTGCAGAAAAACAGTGTTCTCTGGATTGCTTTTTAAGCAAATAATGAGGATTAAGATCCAAAAAAAATTATTCCTGCCCCCCTGAGACCTAGGCCTTTGTCTAGAAATGTCTAACAGCAGCAGAAGGCAGAACTGGAATGGGGCCTCTTGTGCTATATGCACTGCAGTTTGCTATATACACGGCCTGCCTGCCTATATACACTGCCTGTCTGATATCTCTGCAGATGGATTAGTCCTCAGAAGGACTGTTTGTTGACTGTCTGTATAGACTGTATTGAAGAACTGAAATAAATTAACTTTGTTATGATATTCTAATTTAGTGAGATGCACCTGTATCTACTCGCTCCTTCGGTCAAATTATTATTGCTAGACACTATCGGCCTCCCTGGTATTGGAGTAAGCCTTTTATGAGTATTAGGGAGGGCATAAAAAGTTGCCAAGGTGGGTTGTCGATTCAGGAGAATCCTAAACTCATCCTCCATTATTAAACCTTCCATTAAGGCCCCATTTAATAAATCCTCCAAGTCCTTTATATATCCTTTAGCGGGGTCAGATGCCATCACAGTATAAATTTCCTCATCATCCAGAAGATCCTTAACCATTGTTATGTAGTCACTAGTATTCATGAGGACTATACTTCCCCCCTTATCTGAGGGCTTAATCGTTAAATCAGCTTTCAACATCAATTCCTTTAAAGCCTTTTGTTCCTCCTTATTAAGATTACTCCGCTCCCGATATTAATTATTCCCAGTTTCTTAATAATGTTCTCAACCATAGTGACAAAAGCATTTATATTATGGTATTGGGAGAATGGGGAGGAGGGTGTTCCTACTTCTGGGTTTAATAGATGATAACGGCTGGCATAGTCATTGCTGTCCCTGTTTCCCATTTTCTAGCTCTTCAAGTATTACTAGTGCTTGTTCCTCTCTTTGCCTCACTACCATGGAATCTCTGTCCTTATTAACATGATATTTACATATGTAAAGCCAGTTTTCTGGCAAACAAATTTACATCCTTTCTCCAGATGAAAAGATCAAAGGATGGAGTCAGGATAAAAGATAAACCCTTCTTAAGGAGATATTTAATGGTCATCAAGACAGTGAGACAATAGATTAAAGATTTGGAGATCATCCAACCTTGATATACTACCATTTTGCGATGCTACAGGTGTTGAAAAAGCTTGTAATTGTACTTGAAATGGTATCAAAGTGTTTGGTGATACCGTATGCAAGGTAGTCACTGGATGATTGTGTAATACCACACACACAATACCACAGTATTTTCCTACGCTTGTGCTGACGTCAATGACACAAGAGTGGGAAAATACTCACCGCGCATGCGCTGACCTCAGTACACTCAATGAGCATCAGTGTATTGCCGACAAATGAAGAGAGCGGTCACATTTTACAATGTGGCCGTTCTGTTCATGGGATCATCGTGGGACCCTCGCAATTTGGACTACAGCGGACAGGTGAGGATGAGGTTGCTTTATTATTTTACTTTCATTGCAGATGACAATGGCTTCAAATGGAATGGGTATGGTAAGTATGGTTTAATTTATTTAATTTAGAACATTAAAAGTGTCTGTCTTTACTTCAAGTAAAATATTTTATTCTGGGTATGGGTGTCTTTATTTTACATTTCACCATCACTATGAGGTTACTAATGGGAGCGTCTTATAGACTCCTCTCTATTACTAACTTGGGCTTGATGTCAGCTGGCATTATAAGCTGACATCAACCCAAACTCTATAACCCCACTGCTACCGCTACAGGGCAGTGGGCAGAGCGAGGCTAAGTAGCAGAATTGGCTCATCCTATGGATGCATCATTTCTGGGATGGCTGGGGGCTGCTGTTTCTAGCCTCGGAGGGGGCCAAAATTCATGACCCCTTCCTAGGCTATTACTATCAGCCTCCAGCTGTCTGCATAGCCTTTGCTAGCTGTTAAAATAGGGGGACCCCATGTCATTTTTTAAGGGGGTCCCCCATTTAAATAGCCAGTAATGGCTAAGTATACAGCTGGGGGTTGATATTAGTAGCCTGGGAAGCTTCATGGGTATTATCCCCTTCCCAGGCTAAAAACATCCGCCCCAGCTGTCCGCTTTCCCTGTGCTGGTTAATAAAATTACGGGAGACTCCATGCCATTTTTTTCTCCAGGAATTTACTGATTTATTAATAAATTACATTAACAGTAAGGTACACACAAAAGGACGGATTATATATATCACATATTTATATCTATCTCTATATCTATCTATTATCTAAATATCTAGCTATCCATATATCTATTATCTATCTATCCATCCATATATATATCCATATAACTATTATCTATCCATATACAGTACAGACCAAAAGTTTGGACACACCTTCTCATTTAAAGATTTTTCTGTATTTTCATAACTATGAAAATTGTACATTCACACTGAAGGCATCAAAACTATGAATTAACACATGTGGAATTATATACTTAACAAAAAAGTGTGAAACAACTGAAAATATGTCTTATATTCTAGGTTCTTCAAAGTAGCCACCTTTTGCTTTGATGACTGCTTTGCACATTCTTGGCATTCTCTTGATGAGCTTCAAGAGGTAGTCACCGGAAATGGTCTTCCAGCAATCTTGAAGGAGTTCCCAGAGATGCTTAGCACTTGTTGGCCCTTTTGCCTTCACTCTGCGGTCCAGCTCACCCCAAACCATCTCGATTGGGTTCAGGTCTGGTGACTGTGGAGGCCAGGTCATCTGGCGTAGCACCCCATCACTCTCCTTCTTGGTCAAATAGCTCTTACACAGCCTGGAAGTGTGTTTGGGGTAATTGTCCTGTTGAAAAATAAATGATGGTCCAACTAAACGCCAACCAGATGGAATGGCATGCCGCTGCAAGATGCTGTGGTAGCCATGCTTGTTCAGTATGCCTTCGATTTTGAATAAATCCCCAACAGTGTCACCAGCAAAGCACCCCCACACCATCACACCTCCTCCTCCATGCTTCAAGGTGGGAACCAGGCATGTAGAGTCCATCCGTTCACCTTTTCTGCGTCACACAAAGACACGGTGGTTGGAAACAAAGATCTCAAATTTGGACTCATCAGACCAAAGCACAGATTTCCACTGGGCTAATGTCCATTCCTTGTGTTCTTTAGCCCAAACAAGTCTCTTCTGCTTGTTGCCTGTCCTTTGCAGTGGTTTCCTAGCAGCTATTTTACCATGAAGGCCTGCTGCATAAAGTCTCCTCTTCAGGCTGCGTGCCCACGTTGCGTATTACAAGCGTATATGCTGCGGAATTTCCGCAGCGTAAACGCTTGTAAAACGCATGTATATCCGCACCCCATGGTCCCCAATGGCATTCCGCAATGTCAATGCCCATGCTGCGGATTTTTCCGCAGCGTATATGCTGCGGTCAAAATTCCGCAGCATGTTCATTAATTTTGTGTTTCCGCATGTGGATGGTACCCAAGTCTGGAGGAGAGGAGACTCTCATCCAGACCTGGGTACCAAAGAACCTGTAAAAAAAAAAGAAAAAATAAAGTTTATACTTATCTTCTGACGTCTTCCCGGTGTTTTCCCGCCGTCGCGAGGTGTGTGAAGGACCTGCCACGTCATTGAGTCATGTGACCCATCACATGACTCAATGATGTCACCGAAGGTCCTGCACACAACAGCGTGAGCCGCTCAAGACTCCGGACGGGGCACAGAATGCATCGGTAGGTGAGTATAAACTTTATTTTTTTATTTTTTACCATTCTGATTCTTTTTTTTAAACTATTACTTGGTCACACTATATAAATCCATGCGGTTGCATGGATTTATATAGTGTGAACAAGTTGTCAAGCACTTTTCCAAGTGATGCTTAAATCACTTGGAGAAGTGCTTGATAACCCGCATGCGGAAATGCATGCAAAGACGCTGCAAAGACACCTCACATACGCTTCTACCTGGCGGGAAAACCGCATGTAAAATCCGCATGCGATTTTCCCGCCAGGGAGAAGCGTAAAAAATATGCTTCATTTCCGCAACGTGGGCACATAGCCTCACAGTTGTTGAAGAGATGTGTCTGCTGCTAGAACTCTGAGTGGCATTGACCTGGTCTCTAATCTGAGCTGCTGTTAACCTGCGATTTCTGAGGCTGGTGACTCGGATAAAGTTATCCTCAGAAGCAGAGGTGACTCTTGGTCTTCCTTTCCTGGGGTGGTCCTCATGTGAGCCAGTTTCTTTGTAGCGCTTGATGGTTTTAGCAACTGCACTTGGGGACATTTTCAAAGTTTTCCCAATTTTTCGGACTGACGGACCTTCATTTCTTAAAGTAATGATGACCACTCGTTTTTCTTTACTTAGCTGCTTTTTTCTTGCCATAATACAAATTCTAACAGTCTATTCAGTAGGACTATCAGCTGTGTATCCATCTGACTTCTGCACAACACAACTGATGGTCCCAACCCCATTTATAAGGCAAGAAATCCAACTTATTAAACCTGACAGGGCACACCTGTGAAGTGAAAACCATTTCCGGTGACTACCTCTTGAAGCTCATCAAGAGAATGCCAAGAGTGTGCAAAGCAGTCAGCAAAGCAAAAGGTGGCTACTTTGAAGAACCTAGAATATAAGACATATTTTCAGTTGTTTCACACTTTTTTGTTAAGTATATAACTCCACATGTGTTAATTCATAGTTTTGATGCCTTTGGTGTGAATGTACAATTTTCATAGTCATGAAAATACAGAAAAATCTTTAAATGAGAAGGTGTGTCCAAACTTTTGGTCTGTAGTGTATCTATTATCGATGTATCTATCTATATATCTATTTATATATTGTGAGGCAGTGAGCGAAATTATATGCGAGGGACGGTATGTATCCACCAGGATGTGCAAAGAAGCATTTTGAACCTGCTGGAGTGCATTGCAGTCACAGGCACAGCTGTGGTTGCAGTGCAGAATAAAAGTAAGTTTAGACTTGGTCAAGCTATTTGACCAAGGCAGATTTAGTAAAACCCGGCAAGGGCTTTTATTCTTGGAGTGGACTACAGGATGGTAGTGGGGCGGACCACTCCCTCCAGCCCGGGTCTTGCATGTGGCTCATGTCCTCAGTTTTCATTTAAAAATTTGCAACAAAGGTTTGGGTGTGTGAGTGGTTTGTTTGCAAGCTGCAGGGCAGGAGGCTCTGTGCACTACAGGCTTGTATGAAGGCACAACACAGGTCTGTGAAGGCAACACAACTGGCGCACCGCAGAGCAAGTCGGCACGGCCGTCTCCCATGGCAACAGATTTACATGGACTGTTTGGATGCGAACCGGAGGACAGCTTTTGCATTTGAGTTGTGAGTTTTTGGCAAACAAAGACATTTAAGTTGAACTTTCCTTGGGTCACTACCTCATTACAGCACAGTGTGAACACCGCTGCACTACAGTATGGTGGAGAATGTGGGCAGTGTGAACTGAGGCATACCCCAACACCAGCTGCATATCTGTTATTAGGCCTGCCACATTGCAGCCCAAGCCCACAGACAAAATGGAGGAACTACTAAGGCAATTGGTCCTCACTCAGCGGCAACAGCAGTAGCAGTTTCAGCAGAAGCATCGCACTAATGAATTGATTGTGCAACAGATTGCGGCTCTGCGAGAGACGACACTATCACTGACCACGGAACGTCGTGAGGAAGCTGAGTCCAGAGGAAGACATGGAAGCCTTCCTCACCATCTATAAGCACACAGCAGAGCGGGAGAACCTGCCATCTTCCCAAAGGGCTGAAGTGGTGGCTCCGTTCCTGATGGGCGACACGCAGAAGACCTACTCTGACCTCAGTTGGGAGGATGCCCAGGAGTATGGGAAGCTAAAATGTGAGATCCTTGCACAACTCGGGGTTAATACATATGTGAGAGCCCAACCAGTGTTTTCATGGACCTTTGTGAAGGCCCGACCCGCCAGGTCTCAGGCATATGACTTGCTGCAGCTAGTTAATAGGTGGCTCCAGCTTGAGACCTTGACTCTGGCCCAGATGGTGGTGAGGGTGGTGGTCGACTGGCTAGTGAGAACTCTGCTAGCCGCTATACAGCGTTGGGTGGGGCAAGGGACCCGGGCACTGTTGACCAGGTGGTTGGCCTGATCGAGCGGTACATGGCCACTCAGGACTTCATACGGGACTCTGCCCCAATGCGAGTGACACGCCGACCCCTGCAAGCCCAGGATCCTGGGAAAGGGTCAAGCCCCCTCTGCTGGGGACAGCCAGAACTGAGCCCATACTGAGGGGGTACCCCGGAGTGAGGGTGACAGGAGACCAGTTTCCCCTAAATCAGTTTCCAGGACTAGTGGTGCCACTGCTATTAGATGCTGGCGATGCCAAGGGCCAGGACATATGGCTGCCAACTGCCCCCTAATTGTTGAACCCATGGACTGCAGGTTTAGCCGCAGGTTGTCTATGTATGCTCGGACCGTCTACACCGTGGGCCATGCTGGTCCAACAGGGGAACTCCATCTGTGCCAAGTGCATGTCAATGGACATCGAGAGGAGGCTCTCTTGGACCCAGGGAGTCTAGAGACCCTAGTCCATGGGTCATGGATCTCTGGGTTGGAACCCACTGGGGAAAAGGTCGGGGTCATATGCATTCATGGCAAACTCTGCGAGTATGCGACGGCGGAGGTTACCTTTTCCACTCCATGTGGAAAGGTTAAACATGTGGTAATGACTGTTCATTACTGGACTGTGCTAGGAAGAGATTTACCTCTGTTTTGGTCCTTGTGGGAGAGAAAGATTAACCCTCCCAGAATAAAGATGTATCCGGGTGCAGAACCCGAAGATCCTGAGTCAGGGATACCTGCCGTAGGGGTCGCCAACCTAGGGACAGAGTGTAATCCCGATAGGTTTCCTCTAGAGGTATTGGCAGGAGAGGTCGAGGAGACCCCATCGATTCCAGAGCTGGAATTGTCCCAGGGAACATTTGGGACAGCTCAGCTGCAGGATCCTACCCTGATCTAGGGGTTAAAAAGATGCAAGAGCGCATCTTGCAGCAGTTCTTTTGGCCTGGGATTTACGCTGAGGTACAGAGGTATTGTGAATCTTGCCCAGAATATCAGCTAAACACACCCACCGCAAGCTTCCGTAGCCCATTGGTTCCTCTGCCAATTCTAAAAATACTTTTGAATGGATTGCGATGGATTTGGTGGGACCCATTGTAAAGTCAGCTCGTGGCCACTAACATATACAACCCCTGGCAAAAATTATGGAATCACCGGGCTCGGAGGATGTTCATTCAGTTGTTTAATGTTGTTAAATGTTGTACCATCCACAGACCGATGGGTTAGTTGAACGGTTTAATAAAACTCTCAAGTCCATGTTAAAAAAGGTGGTTTCCAAGGACGGGAGTGATTGGGACAGGTTACTACCCTATTTAATGTTTTCCATCGGTGAGGTACCACAGACTTCCACAGGGTTCTCACCCTTTGAGTTACTGTATGGCAGGCACCCCAGGGGGCATCTGGACGCAGCCAAAGAGACGTGGGAACAGGAGCCTACCCCACATAGGAGTGTAATAAAACATGTGGAATTATGCAGGATCGCAACGATCATGCCTATAGTAAAGGAAAACCTCATGGATGCTCAGGCACCGCAGAGCTGAGCATATAATAGAAAGGCCAAGGTTAGGTCCTTTAAAGAAGGGGATCGGGTTTTGGTATTAGTGCCCACTGCAGAGAGTAAGCTCTTGACTAAGTGGCAAGAGCCATATGAAGTCCAGGAAAAGGTAAGGGAGGTGAATTACAGAGTGTACCAACTCGGGTTAGGTCCTTTAAAGAAGGGGATCGGGTATTGGTATTAGTGCCCACTGCAGAGAGTAAGATCTTGGCCAAGTGGCAAGAGCCATATGAAGTCCGGGAAAAGGTAAGGAAGGTGAATTACAGAGTGTACCAACCCGGGAAGAGTTATATCACGTAAATCTGCATAAAGCCTAGAAAGATCGGGAGTGTATGGTTACGGAGGCAACTCCGGTTGTCTCGTCTGTGGATCTTCCAACGCCGGGAAGAGGCCGCAGGAGAAGTAAAGATAAGTGACGCTCTCACTAAGCAGCAGCAGCGAGAGGTTCGGAGATTAGTGCAGCAAAATACAGACGTATTCTCCGAACTACCCGTCCGCACCTCTGTCATCCAACATTACATTGTCACTGAGCTTCGGGTGAGGGTGCGGATGAAGCCATACCGTGTGCCAGAGGCCCGGAGGCAAGCCATCGCTGCTGAAGTGAAACAAATGCTCCAGTTAGGAGTCATCGGGGAATCCAGGAGTGAGTGGGCTAGCCCCATTCTCCTGATTCCGAAGCCAGACGGATCATTACAATTTTGTAATGACTTCCGTAAATTGATTAAGGTGTCAAAATTTGACCTTTATCCAATGCCTCGGGTAGACGAGTTGATCGAGCGACTGAGGCCCAGTACTTCACCATGCTCGATCTGACCAAGGGTTACTGGCAGGTGCCTCTGACAGAGTCAGTGAAAGAAAAGACCACCTTTGTAACACCAGAGGGCCTCTATCACTATGTCGTCTTGCCTTTTGGATTACATGGGGCCCCGGCCACCTTCCAGAGGTTTATGGACATAGTGTTAGAGCCTCATCAGAAGTATGCGTTGGCATATTTAGATGATATCATCCTCTTTAGTACTGACTGGCATACCCACCTGTCCCAGGTACAAGCGGTGCTGGATTCACTCAGGTGAATTTTTGGATTTAACAGCGAACCCAAAAAAAATGTGCGCTAGGTCTCGAGGAAGCCCAATATTTAGGGTACATGATTGGCCGTGGGGTTATCAAACCCCAAGTAAATTAGATTGAGGACATTCAAAACTGGCCCTGGCCTTTGACTACCAAACAGGTGAGAGCGTTTCTCAGCATCATTGGGTACTACTGCCGGTTTATACCTAATTTTGCTGGGAGATCGGCACCCCTGACCGATCTCTTAAAGGGGAAGAAATCGGTTATGGTTCAGTGGAACCCTTAGGTGGAGGAAGTGTTCCAGTCCATGAAGTTGGCATTGTGCGGACAGCCAGTCCTCACCAGCCCCATCTTCAAGAAAGGCTTCATCGTGCAAACAGATGCCTCTGAGGTAGGCCTAGGAGTGCTACTGTCACAAGAGGTGAACGGAGAGGAACCTACTTGAGTAGGAAACTTACCCCGGCAGAGAAAAATTATAGCGTAGTGGAGAAGGAGTGCTTGGCTATTAAATGAGCCATGGAGTCCCTACGCTATTATTTGCTCGGGCGACAGTTTCGCTTGGTGACGGACCATTCACCTTTGGCATGGATGAGAAATGCCAAGGAGAGGAATGCTCGAGTCACCCGATGGTTCCTGTCATTGCAAAATTTTAGATAGATAATAGTTAGATATATGAATATATAAATAATAGATATATGGATAGAAAGACAAATAGATTAATAGTTATATGGGTAGATAGATATATGGATAGCTATATAGATAGATAGATAATAGATATATAGATAAATAGATAATAGATTGATAGATAGATATATGGATAGCTAGATATATAGATAAATAATATATAGATATAAATATGTGATATATATAATCCGTGCTTTGCGTGTGTACCTTACTGTTCATGTAATTTATTAATAAATGAGTACATTTCTGGAAAAAAAAGGGCGTGGGATCCACCGTAATGTTATTAACCAGCAGAGGGAAAGCTGGGGCGGATTGTTTTAGTTTGGGAAGGGGGTAAAGCCCATGGAGCTTCCCAGGCTACTAATATCAACCCCCTTAGCCTTCACTGGCTATTAAAATCGGGGACACCCCCAAAAAATGATGTGGGGTCCCCCTATTTAAACTGCTAGCAAAGGCTATGCAGACAGCTGGGGGCTGATATTAATAGCCTAGGAAGGGGCCATGAATATTGGCCCCCTCCAAGGCTAGAAACAGCAGCCCTCAGCCGCCCCAGAAATGGCACATCTATAGGCGGTGGCAGTGGGGTTATAGGGTTGGGGTTGATGTCAGCTTATAATGCCAGCTGACATCAAGCCCAGGTTAGTAATGGATAGGTGTCTATAAAACGCCTCCATTGATAACCCCGTAGTGATGGTGAAATGTAAAATAAAGACACCCACACCCAGAATAAAATATTTTAATTGAAATAAAGACAGACACCTTTAATGTTCTAAATTAAACCATACTTACCATCACGCCCATTTCAGTTGAAGCCACTGTCACCTGCAATGAAAGTAAAATAATAAACCAACCAAATCCTCATCTGTCTGCCACAGTCCAAATATCGAGGGTCCCACGATGATTCCATAAACAGAACGGCCACATTGTAAAATGTGACCGCTCTGTTCATTTGCGGCAATACACACGCTCATTGCCGGCAAATGAGGTCAGCACATGCACAGTGAGTATTTTCCCACGCTTGCGTCAATAAGTTGAACTAAGTTCAACTCATTGACGTCAGCGCAAGCATGGGAAAATACTCACCGCGCATGCGCTGACCTCAATACACGCCATGAGCATCAGTGTATTGCTGGCAAATGAACAGAGCGGTCACATTTTGCAATGTGCCCATTCTGTTCATGGGATCATCGTGGGACCCTCGCTATTTGGACTATGGCGAACAGGTGAGGATGAGGTTGTTTTATTATTTTACCTTTATTACAAGTGATCATGGGCTTCGGGGGATTAGCTGTAAGGTAAGTATATGGTGTTTTATTTTTTTGCAGTGGTGGAGAACATCGGGGAAAAGGTGTAAGTGAGTATAAAGTGTTTTATTTTTATTTTAATTTTTTTTATTAATTTTAAAATTATTTATTTACTTTGAGTACAGGCGCCAGCGGATGAGAGACTACTGCTCCCATGCAGCGGTGCCTGCGCTCACTGTTTCCTATGGCAGTAGGTGCCGGCTGATGGTGGCAGTAGTACCATCAGCCAGCACCTATGACCCGTGGTAAAATTTTTACTGCTGGTCACCGTCACAGCTGTGGGATCATGCTGATGTGGCACCCCAGGGGTCTGGTTGCCACAGTAATAGAAATATTACGTCTGAGAGCAAGTGGGAGGTTTCTCTGGTCAGGAGCCCTTAAGCATGCAACACCTCCCGCCCAGACCTGGGAGGGGAGGAATCTGCCCTTATAAATTGGGTCTGGGGCGGGATTAGGAGAGTCAGAGCCTGGAGAGGGAAAGTTACAGCAGGAGCTCTGTAGGAGCTAGGAGCAGAAGACCAGGGGCTGGAAGCTAAGCAGAGATATAACTCGCCCTGGCAGAAGAACCTAATAACCGGACACCGGAGTCCTAGGCTGTGGGGACGGATATTCACCCAGCAGCAGAAACCAGCCGGCAGGGGATTCCAGGTCCTCTGGCCATAGAAGCCCGGAGGCTCAGTCACAAGGAAGGGACCAGCAGCGCCATCCAGGAGCGGAGGCTAACAGAAGGCCCCGAGTCACCAGCCATACAGGTGAGCACCACACGGTATACTCAGGGACGTGGGCTACTTCTACCCGCTTACAGCAAGGTAGCCAGAAAGAGTGCAGATAGACGGGGAGGCCTACAACTCCACCTGGCCAGGGGAACTCCTGCTTGCTCGCAGACTGACCAGGCCCCTTATGCTAGCCAGTACTCCCGGGAGGGTCTGCCTTAATATCACCAGTAAAGACCCTGAACTGCACTGCAAAGACTATGAGTCGTTCCTGCTTCATCGCCGCACCAGCACTACTAGTGCTGGGACTCCCGTGCACTATCACCCCCACCATCAACTACACTGCCCTGGGGCTGCACTCTTCCCGTGGGGAGTCACACTACCTCAGCTGCATACACCATTAGCCCCAGCGGTCTGCCTTGCAGCGGCGGTCCGCACTGATTGCAGCGGCGGTCCGCACTGACCGCAATCCACGGGTGGCGTAGTCGGACAATTAACCTAAAACCCACAAAATACCGCCATTGGCCTGACCACCCTGAGCCACGGGACTGGGTCACTGCCACGGATACTACAACCCCCAGAAGCCCGGTTCCGGGTGCCCCTCGGCCCAGGGGGCGAGTCAGCTTTGGCGTAGTCGGCAGGATTTCGTGCCCGCAACCACCGGGTACTGCGCGCCTTCAAAAGACAGTCATACCTGCCGTGGTGAAGGTCCCCGCCATCCGGACCCGTCTCCCGCCATCTTCAGTCGGTTCTCGCCATCCGGAGCCGTCTCCCGCCATCTTCAGTCGGTTCCCGCCATCCGGAGCCGTTTCCCCGCCATCGGACGCCATCTTCAGGACGCCGCGCGGGAAGAAGAGTGGCGTGGACGCCGAAAGCGCGCGAGACCCAAAGCTCCGCCCCACGCATCGACGCTGCGCAAGGTCCTGGAAGGGAGAGAGAGCGCGACGCTGACGTCACCAGAGCGCGACGCAAGGTCCTCCACCCTGACGATCGTCTGCGGAGCCGAGGCCTACGGAGAAGAAGCAGCAGAAGGTAGGCCACAATTAACTAGGGGGGAGGAAGATGACGGATATGGAGGGACCCAGTAATGCCATTTACAATGCCCTATATCCCCGGAGCGGCCTGGCTGCCCCAGTACTCAGGGGAGTCGCATACCCTAAGCGACTTTAAAGAGAGACTGTACAGCCTGTTTAAGTTATACCCCCTGACAGAAGGACAAAAAGTGAGCATATTGGTAGGCCAGCTAACCGGGGCAGCCCAACGTGAAGTAAAGTCCTGGTCAGTCCGGGACAAGGAGACTGTAAAAGAAATCTTAACCCGTCTGAGGGACACTTTTCATACCCGTACCTCAGCAGAGATCAAAATGAAATTCTATGGGTGCAAGCAGCGGGCCCAAGACAGTATAAGAGACTATGCTTTGAACTTGCAAGAGGCCCTGGGAGCCATTAAACAGGCAGACCCTGACAGTGTGAGGAATGCAGATGAACTGTTAACTGAGCAATTCATTGAGGGTCTGCTGTCCAATGCCCACTGAACCCAGTTACGTGCAATGGCCTTGCAGAACCCTGGTTTGGACTTTGCAAAGTTCAAAGACAGAACCGGCACCGGGTAGCGCTGTAACCCACTGGCGCCCTGCTATTACCTATCACCAGGAGGCGGCGCCCTTGTCTACAGAGTCTGTAGGAGCTGGTGCGCAGGCTTTGGATAACAACCCGGCTACAGACCTGCACCATCAGGTTCAAGAGCTGACTAAAAGCGTAGCCGCGCTAACCCGAACTGTGCAGTCTTTACAGGTCTCTCCTCCAGGAAGGATCAAGCTGGCCACCAGTCCGGATGACGTCCCATGGCACCGACAGAGGAGGATCCCATCGTCCATAGGAAGACCCAGCGACAGATACAACGAGGACGGAAAACCCATCTGCCGCCGCTGCAATCAACCCGGACATATGGCAAAGTACTGTCATTTAAACGGGCACAACCTGGGGCAGAGGGCCAACCCCCAGGCATAAGATCATCAGGCCCATCGAACTGGGATGATAAATACGTAGGGGGACGTCCGGTCTTGCCTGTGGTATTGGATGGCATTCCTATGAGTGCCCTACTAGACACTGGGTCACAGGTGACTACCATCCCGTACGTGCTCTTTAAGCGGTACTGGAATGACTCGGACATAACCCGCTACCCTGATGACGACCTGAGTATCATTGCCAGCAATGGTCAGCCCGTGCCGAAGGTGAGATTCAAAGAGGTGACCATTAAAATCGGTAAAGTAGAACTAGCGGCACAAGGACTGATTATTGTGGACATTGACCGTCATGAGAGTCACCCTAGAATAACCTTGGGAACTAACGTGATTGAACATTGTCTTGCAGAGGTGATTCTCATTTTACAGCAGGTTGCCAAGAACGCCAGTTCCAGCCAGCAGCGTGTCCTCCAAAAAGAAATCCGGGCACTGATGAAACGGCAACAAGTGGAATTATCTGGTGGTGAGATAGGTAGCGTGAGAATGTGTGACCTGTTCCCTATTGCCATGCCCCCGAAAAGTGAGATGATGATCTGGTGCCGGGCAGCTATTGGTCTAAGAGGTAGAGACTACCAAGCAATGGTAGAACCCGTCTACTCAGACAGTAGGCCCACCATTTTGACAGCACGGGGGGTGGTCGATGTACGCCATGGGAGGGTGCCCGTCCGCATCATAAATATCGGGGAGAGAGAAGTATACCTGCCCCGGTATGCCACGCTAGCCAAATTGTTCACCATAAACCAAAATTCTGTAAAGGCCATAGAACCCTTGCCTCCATCTCAACCAGAGGAAGGTAACGGCTCTAAGAAACAAATGGAGGACTGGTGTCAGCAACTGCATTTGGGTACTGACTCCACTCCCTCACACCAAAAACAGGGAGTCTAGCCGGTGGTTCAGGAGTAAAAAAGAGTCTTTAGTAATCACCCGCTAGACTTTGGGTGAGTAAAGGGGGTAGAACATCACATCCCCACAGGAGACCATCCACCCATAAAGGAAAGATACCAACCTGTGCCCCCTGCACACTATCAGCATGCAAAGGGGATGTTGCGGGACATGAAGGAGGCTGGGGTAATCAGGGACAGCTGTAGCCCCTGGGCAGCTCCACTAGTTCTAGTGAAAAAGAAGGACAACACAATGAGAATGCGTGTAGACTACAGAAAGGTCAACCGTATCACACACAAAGATGCGTACCCGTTACCTAGAATAGAAGAATCTTTAGCTGCATTAAAATCTGCTAACTTCTTCTCCACTTTGGATCTTACTAGCGGGTACTGGCAGGTTCCAGTAGCAGAGGCAGACAAGGAGAAGACCGCATTCACCACCCCGATGGGTCTCAGCGAATTCAACTGTATGCCATTCTGGCTCTGCAACGCACCAGGAACCTTTCAGCGGTTGATGGAATGCTGTCTGGGACATCGGAATTTTGAGACGGTCCTGTTATACCTGGACGATATCATCGTTTATTCCAAAACCTACGAGGACCATCTGAAACACCTGGCAGAAGTGTTTGACGCCCTGGCAAGCTATGGCCTAAAGGTGAAACCCTCCAAGTGTCACCTCCTGAAACCAAAGGTGCAGTACCTGGAACATGTGGTGAGTGCTGACGGAGTGGCTCCCGACCCCGATAAGATCACCGTGATTAAAGACTGGCCAAGACCCTCCAGCATAAAGGAAGTGCGGCAGTTCCTCGGGTTGGTAGGCTACTACCGAAGATTCATTCCCGGTTTCACCAAAATGGCAGCCCCTATGCAGGACCTCCTGATAGGCCAATCCAGGAAGGCCAAAAACCAGAAGCAGCCCTTCAGATGGGAAAAGATGGAAGAGGAGTCCTTCCGCCAGCTGAAGATGGCCCTCACGGGGGATGAAATCCTGGAGTACCCTGACTACAGCCAGCCCTTTATCCTCCACACGGACGTGAGCAATATCGGGCTAGGAGCCGTACTGTCCCAGATCCAGCAGGGGAAAGAACAGGTAATCGCTTACGCCAGCCGAAAGCTACGGCCCACAGAGAGAAACCCTGAGAATTACAGCTCATTCAAGCTAGAGTTCCTGGCAGTGGTGTGGGCAGTGACCGAACGTTTCAAGCATTACCTTGCCTCTTCCAAGTTCACCGTGTACACGGATAACAACCCGTTGACACACCTGGACACTGCAAAACTTGGTGCCCTGGAGCATAGATGGATGGCCCGTCTGTCCAACTATGAATTCACCATCAAATACCGGGCGGGACGCTCAAATGCCAACGCGGATGCCTTGTCCAGAATGCCAAACTTACCGGACGTCGGGGAAGATCCAGAAGAACTGGAAGAAATCGTACTCCCTGCGTTCCACCGTCATGGGATTACCCTGTATTCCCACCGTGTGAGGGACAGGCGCTCTGCTACATTCAATCCCTTACCCCACTACAGCTGGGTAGAAACACAAGACAGTGATCCCGCAGTCCGTCTGGTGAAGGAAATGCTGACATAGGCTGATGCCCGTCTTGACCCGGACGCTCCGGAAGAGACCAAGCAACTGTGGAAGGAGAAAAGCAGGCTGTTTCTCTACAAGGAGAAGCTGTGCCAGAGAATGGTCAACTCTCGAACACATGAGCTGACCTGGCAGGTAGTGGTCCCAAGACGAGACGCGGCTATGGTTCTGGAGGCATACCACGACGGAGCAGGAGACTTCAGATGGAAGAAGCTGGAGTTCCTGTTGCGTGAACGGTTCTACTGGGTAGGCATGAGAGGAGCCATCGAGAGGTGGTGCAGAGACTGTGGCCCGTGCAACCTAAGAAGAAAGGACCGTGCCAGCCAGAAGAGTCCCCTGCAGCCCATCATCACCAGGCAGCCACTGGAACTGGTAGCCCTGGACCATGTGAAACTGGCTCCAAGCAAATCTGGGTACGTCTATGCCCTCACCATCGTAGATCACTACTCCCGGTTCCTGGTGGTGGTCCCTGTCAAGGACTTAACGGCCCAAACAGCAGCCAGGGCCTTCCAGCTGCACTTCTGCCATCCACACGGGTATCTGGAGCAAGTGCTGACGGACCAAGGACCAGCCTTCGAAGCGGAGGTCTTCCAGGAGTTCTGTAATCTGTATGGCTGCAGGAAGATAAGAACAACGCCCTATCACCCTCAGACCAATGGACTATGTGAGAAAATGAACCAGGTGGTGATAGACTTGCTAAAAACGTTGCCCCTGGAAGAACGCAGTCTGTGGCCTGAAAAACTGCCTGATCTGGTGGACTTATGTAATCACATCCCTGTAGGTTCCACCAACTGTACCCCGGCTTACCTAATGAGAGCAAGACCTGGAAAGCTGCCTATTGACCTGGATATGGGAGTCCTGACACCTGAGGACACCTCGCCAGAGGCAGACTGGGATACAGAACGGCAGCAGCAGTATCGGAAAGTATAGGAGAGCGTCGAGCAAAGTCTGTCTCAAGCAAGAGAAAGGCAAGAGAGGCTTATAACCAGTATGCTCCCGTTGTTCCCCTGGTACCTGGAGAGCAGGTTTTGAAGAGAAAGAGGCGGCTCCACAAGTTGGACGACCAGTGGGAGAAGGACCCGTACACCGTACTGCCCTCAAGCCATGAGAACCCAAAAGTCTGTGTCATCAGTAAGGATGGAGGAGAGACCACAGCCATTGTCTCCAGAGACCACCTGAAGAAGTGTCCCGAGCAGCTGCAAAGCCCTGAAGAAGATCAATAAAACCCTCAACCCGCAGAGGAAAGAGAAGAAATGATCAGTACCGTACTCGGAGACTTTCCCCGGTCCTGGACTCAGATCAACAACACAGTCGTGGTACCCGTCCTCACCTTTCTCCAGTCAGCCCCTCAAGGACCTACAGAAGAACAGGGAGTGTCAGAAGAGCAGCCGGCCCAGGAGGCAGAAGAATCCATACCAGCAGCCCAGGAGAATCAACCCTCTGCTAGTAGTGAGCCTGCCGTGCCCCTAGTAAGCCAAAGAGTACGCAGAAAGCTGCCAGACCTACCCGCAACACCTTCTACACCCTGTAGTGCAGAGCCAGATAGTGGGTTACGTAGGTCCACCAGGAGCACTAGAGGACAAATGCCCGCTCGCTGGAGAATCTAAATGTAATGTGAATTTGCTTGTAAATTGCCAATGCTGAAAAAGGTTTATGTTTTTGTTACCTGGTTACTAATTATGTTTCTCTAGTTACCCTTCAGGTTTATTTGGACTGACAGGTTATGGACGCTGAGTAACCGGAACTACAATGTAGATAGTTGCACCTTTGTGCCTCTTGCGAAGATGGCCGCAGAAGAGAAAACCTGTCTGGCGTGGCCTCCTTGTGGCCCAAAGTAGCTAGCCTCAGCCTTGCAGCCACGCCCAGGGCCAACACTTGGGGCTTGCTTTGGACAGGTCCCCTACTCTGTGCCAAAACTTCACCTTGTTGGGTGACATGGACACCCGGTCACGGACACGCCGTGACCTCTAAAGACTAAAGCTTCTTGTATATATGTTGTTGTATTATTGTTTATGCCCTGCATTTGTGTTTTCTTGAAAATGTGTTTAGTCCCGGAGTACTAAAATTTACTAGGGGGGAATGTGGCACCCCAGGGGTCTGGTTGCCACAGTAATAGAAATATTACGTCTGAGAACAAGTGGGAGGTTTCTCTGGTCAGGAGCCCTTAAGCATGCAACACCTCCCGCCCAGACCTGGGAGGGGAGGAATCTGCCCTTATAAACTGTGTCTGGGGCGGGATTAGGAGAGTCAGAGCCTGGAGAGGGAAAGTTACAGCAGGAGCTCTGTAGGAGCTAGGAGCAGAAGACCAGGGGCTGGAAGCTAAGCAGAGATATAGCTCGCCCTGGCAGAAGAACCTAATAATCAGACACCGGAGTCCGAGGCTGTGGGGACGGATATTCAACCAGCAGCAGAAACCAGCTGGCAGGGGATTCCAGGTCCTCTGGCCATAGAAGCCCGGAGGCTCAGTCACAAGGAAGGGACCAGCACCGCCATCCAGGAGCGGAGGCTAACAGAAGGCCCCGAGTCACCAGCCATACGGGTGAGCACCACACGGTATACTCAGGGACGTGGGCTACTTCTACCCGCTTACAGCAAGGTAGCCAGAAAGAGTACAGATAGACGGGGAGGCCTACAACTCCACCTGGCCAGGGGAACTCCTGCTTGCTCGCAGACTGACCAGGCCCCTTATGCTAGCCAGTACTCCCGGAAGGATCTGCCTTAATATCACCAGTAAAGACCCTGAACTGCACTGCAAAGACTCTGAGTCGTTCCTGCTTCATCGCTGCACCAGCACTACTAGTGCTGGGACTCCCGTGCACTATCACCCCCACCATCAACTACACTGCCCTGGGACTGCACTCTTCCCGTGGGGAGTCACGCTACCTCAGCTGCATACACCATTAGCCCCAGCGGTCTGCCTTGCAGCGGCGTTCCGCACTGACCGCAATCCACGGGTGGCGTAGTCGGACAATTAACCTAAAACCCACAAAATACCGCCATTGGCCTGACCACCCTGAGCCACGGGACCGGGTCACTGCCACGGATACTACAACCCCCAGAAGCCCAGTTCCGGGTGCCCCTCGGCATAGGGGGCGAGTCACTGACACCTGTCAGCATGATGCCACAGTGCTCTGACCACGGTAATGCTATTACCACCGATCAGAGCCTGTGTTTCCTGCGCTGAAACACACGAACCCGAACATTAACATGGACTTCCTGAGGAAGTCTGTGTTCGGGTTCGCCCATCACTAATTCATACAGTTCCTTTGATAGCCAAATTTACTTCTTCAGCAGTTAGCTCTGGAGCAGGTGATGCTTCAACTGGTGTTAGTGGAGGAGGCTAACATTGCCTGGAATCTCTGGTAGTGGTTGTGGTGTTAGCAACTACTATTACCATCATCTCAGTTGTGAGAATTCTTTTTCACTTTTCTAGCCGATGCAGCGTTTGGAGGAAAATAAGCCATGTATATTCTGTCAAAAACACTAGGAACTATGGCTCTCCATTTTCACATGAAGCAGCATCACCTGCTCACTTGTGAAAAGTAAACTGTGCAGCACAGAGGCGTAGCTAGGGGTTCATCTGGGGAGGGAGAGAGGGGGGGAAACAACTGAGTGGGCCCCTAACCAGGTAACCATGATTACAACTACGGTGATGCCTCCTAATTGTGGGTAGAGGGAAACCTCAGCAGATGAAAATAGAACTATATACAAAGACCAGCACTGATATTACCGCCATATGATGACCATATAGCCTTAGATGCCCAGTCCTGCAGAACATATAGCAGATTTCAGTACAGTTATAGATGGTGACTTACAGCTGACATTCTTTCTTATGTTACTGTTCACTTTTCCCATCTTTTCCATTTGGCCCAGACCGACATGACAACTTCTCAAGCCAGGGCTTGTCTGAATAATGGTCCTCACACTTCATAACAGCAGACCCAGTAGTTCCCACACTTTATGAGGGCCTCGCACAGTAGTCCCCACACTGTATGATAGCCTTAACTGTATGATGGACCTCACATTAGCTCCCACACTGTATAATGGCCCCCACACTTCATGACGGCCCTTCACTGTAGTCCCCACACTGTATATGGGCTTCCACATTGTATGACGGCCCCCAAACTGTATAATGGTCCTCTCATTAGCTCCCGCACTGCACTGTGGCCCTCACAGTAGCTTCTACATTATATAATGGCCAGCACATTATCTCCCAAGCAGTATAATGGCCCCCACACTATGAGAGCCCCCTACAATAGTGCCTACAATGTATGAGGCCCCCCCCCCCCACATGGGTCCATCATACTTTATGATGCCTCTACAGTCACACCACAAATATTGATTAAAATAAAAAACATCATATACTTACCTAATCGAGGATCCTGACGAGTTCATCAGCAAGGCCCGGGGCGGACCAATGTGCTGAAGTGATTGTGCTGGTGCACGTACAGGACGTTAGAGCCCCAGCGCGGTGCAATGACATCACCACGGTGGGACTCTGACATTCTGTGCATGTGCTGGCGCCTCAGCCAGTGCATCACACTGCTGTTCTGAAGACTTAAAGAGACCTGCGGTCTACAAAATGTAGCGCAGTAGTGCGCTGAGATCATGTCTCCCTGCTCTACTGCAGTGCTTAAAGGGAAATTGTTATGTTAAATAATGCTGGCAACTTGCAGATATGGGGTTAATCTGCAGGTTAATAGCGCTCGGACACTGTGCGGCGCACGCGCTGAGAGCCCCGCTGCCGGGAGGAAATAAACTTTATTCCTCCCGGCTGGTTCACTCTTTAAGTCATAGGGGTGGGCAGGCACGGTTTCAGTCACTGCTAAGCGTACGGAGAGTGGCAGCTATAACTGTACCCTGGCAACTGCTGTATGCAGTAGAAGCAATCAGAAAACTGCAGCTTCTAGTCTCCTGTGCAGACTATTGAAGCATGCAGAAAGTGTAAAAAAAGGGTTTTAAAAATATAAAAAATATATAAAAGTTTAAATCACCCCCCTTTTGCCCCATTCAAAATAAAATAATAAAAAAAAAAAACATATACATATTTGGTATCGCCGCATTCATAATCGCCCGGTCTATCAATCAATATAAAAAAAAGAATTAATCCGATTGGTAAACGGCGTAGTGAGAAAAAAATTCCAAACCCCAGAATTACGTTTTTTTGGTCAATAAAATGCAATAACGGGCGATCAAAACATTGGATGTATCCCAAAATGGTATCAATAAAAACGTCAGCTCGGCACGCAAAAAATAAGCCCTCACCCGGCCTCAGATCACGAAAAATGGAGACGCTACGGGTCTCGGAAAATGGCACAATTTTTTTTACTTTTTTTTAGCAAATTTAGGAATTTTTTTTCACCCCTTAAATAAAAAAGGACCTATACTTGTTTGGTGTCTACGTAGTCATAATGACCTGGAGAATAATAATGGCAGGTCAGTTTTAGCATTCAGTGAACGTGGTTAAAAAATAAATAAATGTGAAATTGCATTTTTTTTGCAATTTCACCGCACTTGGAATTTTTTTCCCGTTTTCCAGTACACAATATGGTAAAACCAGTGATGGCGTTTAAAAGTGCAACTTGTCGTGCAAAAAATAAGCCCGGCCATATTGAATGAAAAATAAAAAAGTTCTGGCTCTGGGAAGAAGGGGAGCAAAAAACAAAAATGCAAAAATGGAAATTGCTCCGGTCATGAAGTGGTTAACAGAAATAAACACTTGAAAAAGATCACTCTGTTAGTAATGACTCTATATAATGAGTTTCACTTATTAAATTGAAGAACTGAAATAAATTAACTTTTTGATGATAGTCTAACTTAGTGAGATGCACCTGTATATTATATATATAAAATTGTGTCCTCAATGTACCCCCTACTGCAAAATTTCTGTTGCATTTCTTCTTGACCTATTAGGTGTTTAATTTATCCTATAGTTCAATTTTTCAGACCTACCTATTTCCGCCACTCTAGTACATACATCCTGTTTATCCCATTTACCCTTTTAGCTCATACTACCAGAATTCCTTTTTACTCTCATTATTATTTTCTATTAGGATATGACCTGGGAAGGAGGGAGAAATGCGGGAGCACTATCTAAGTGTAGTATTAAAGACAATCAATTAAAACAAGGTGAGAAAGATATCACTCACCTTACAGAGTTGTGCAGGCAGGCACAACTCTGAAAAAAGTCAAATCACCAATGTGGATCCTCAGTGGTGGCTTGCTGCCGGCGTGGTTGCCGTGTACAATTCCATAGACCATTACAACGTGGAAAAAATCTAGCAGAAAGAAAAGTGAACCAAGCCAAGGGCGCTTCAACTTGATGGAGATGAGTAGTGTTGAGCCACCCCCGTAGTGTTCGAGTTCGGTTCGGTTCGTCGAACACCCGTGTGTTCGCCGAACTGTTCGTCGAACTGTTCGTCGAACACCTTCGAACACCGTTAAAACCAATGGCAGGCAAACAAAAACACATAGAAACACATAGAAAACACCTTCAAAGGTGTCCAAAAGCTGACAAACTGCTCAGAAGACACAACTAACACATGGAAAAGTGACAAGTACATATAGTCATGCGAAAAGAAAAGAGGTGGAGGAGTAAAAGGAGGGGGAGACACAGATATAGGCATGTCATGCCCTTCTAAAATCCAAAAAGTGAGAAGCCGACACGTTCAGTCCGCTCCTGCCCGTGCCACCTCCGTGTCGCCGGGTTTGTGCCAGAGCCGCGGTGAACCCTGACGGCCAGCCCCCCTCTCCCAATACTGGTGCCTGTCCGCTGGTGGGTCGAGCGAGCCCCCCTGTGGTGGAGGCAGCTCTAAGCTTTTTAATTTAAATTGTCTCTCTAATTTGAATGAATACACTTTAAATCCATTTACAAGGATCTATTGGAGGGCAAGTCTCATGCCAGCAGCCGCGTAATTCCAGCTCCAGTAGCGTCCACTAAAGCTGCTGCAGTTAAAAAGCTTTTATAAGGATCGAGCTCGGCTGTCCACCGCAAGGCATCCTACTGCCAGTCCCAGCCCCTATGCCTTGGGGTGCCTCCTGATGCTCTTCACTGAGTATCCCGTGGTCCCGAAGCATTTCCTTTGAAAAAATTAAGTGTCCAAACTACAGGTGGTGTAGCTTGCTTAACAGCCGGGATAATCCGCTGACTAGCAGACACTGCTACTAGGCACAAAGTATTTCCTGGGCTAGATGCAGTTAAAAATTTGTAATTAGATACTCTCGTTGGATGCTGAGAAAGCATTCCATAGAGTCTCCTGGCATGCCATATATGATTCTCTTAAAAAGCTTGGGGTAGGGGTCTTAGGGGACCCTTTTATAGCCAAAATCACGGCCCTGTATCACAATACGTCACCTAGGCTGAAGATAAATGGAACTGTAGCACCCTGAGGGCTCGGTTGCTACAGAGGTATTGCACCTCACCCAGAGGTGTGATATCTCACTCTCAAGTAAGGATCGAGTGTGGATCAGGACCCGACACCTGCATGCATTACACCACATTGCCGTTGGGCATGGCGACCAATATGCCTCTGAGATGGGCATGACAGTCCCTGTCCCTGGCTGGAGTGGGGGGAGGGAACACTGAGGAAGGGGAACCCTGTAGTGCAGGAGCAGGGAGGAAGCAGTTCCTGGGTGCATTGAGAAGGGAGTATAAAAGGTGGGCACCATCTTAGTTCAGTGCAGAGAAGTCTGAGCAGAAGTGGCAGGGAGCAGGGGCTCTGCATGAGCTCTGCTCCGGAGGCGGGCCTAGTAACAGAGGCCCAGGCCTGGAAGAGGGAGAAGGAAGGAAGAGGAGCGGAGAAGGCTCCAGGAACGAGGAATGAAGGGATCCCAGGGGTGCGGACAGGCGAGTCGCCACTGCACGCCCGAATCCACCTGCGTGGAGGGGTCAGGCCAAAGGGGGAGACCGGTCCCCGAAACTAGTGGAGGCAGGAAACGACCCTCAGCTAGAAACCGGAGGCTGTGACATTTTATGTGGCGCAGCCCCTCGCTACACCCGCTAGGAAGGCACCACATAGGGTCAGGGAAACTGGCGCCAAGTTTACCAAGAGGAGGCCCGAGGCAGCCGGACAGAAGGGTTGGTAAGAAAGGCCAGACAAAGGACACACAAAGGGGGTCCTGTGAAGCGCTCCAAAGTTATCTGGGAGTTGTCTGAGCCCCTCACCTGGTGAGCACAGTACGACGTGGGCAGCCGTTACCTGCAGACGTGGTCTGGATAATAAGAACTGTGAGTAAAGGCCCTGGACTGCATCACTGACTCCGTGTCGTTACTGCTGCTGCCCTGCACCATCACCCCCATCCTCCGCATACACTGCCCTGAGGCTATACTCCTCCCGTGGGGAGTTATGCTATGCTCTGCTGCACCCACAACACCAGCCTCAGCGGTCTGCCCTGCAGCGGCGGTTCACTCTGACCGCAATCCACGGGTGGCGTAGACGGACATTTAAACATCAAAACCACATAAATAGTTCCGCCACTGGTTTGACCACCCTGAGCCACGGAAACGGGTCGCCGCCACGGAGACTACAACCACCAGCATCCACCAAAAAGGGTCCGGCTCCGGGTGTCCCAAGGCCCAGGGGGTGCATCAGAACATTTTCATCACCTTTCACAATCACCAATGGGACAAGGCAGGGATGTCCTCTGTCCCCTCTCTTATACATCCTAGTGACGGAGCACCTGCTCTCATCAATTCGCCATAACCCCAATATTAGGTGGATTGAGGTGGGAGGCACCGAGTACAAGTGCTCTCTATTTGCTGATGATGTCCTAGTATATATCACTCAATCACATATATCCATCCATGCTGTTATGGCTGAAATAGATCACTTTGTTACATGGTCAAATTTTAAAATCAATGCAGCGAAGTCTGAGGCCCTCGATGTCTCCCTCCCCAAATCCATATAGGATTCCATCCAGTCCAACTTTCCCTTTGCCTGGCCCTCACAGGGTATCAAATACTTAGGAATTCCTATTCATAGAGACCTCTCCCATCTATGTTATCTTAATTTTGGGCCCTTTATTGAACAACTCCGTACAGACCAGGGTTGGCAAGTTAGAACTGTAAGATTCACTACGTGAACCACTGGTGTTTTGTGGAAAAGCACATGTACACTGTGTTCCAAATTATTATGCAAAAAGTGTTTAGGAGTGATAAGGGAAGAATTTGTTTGTTTGTCAGTTAAACTCATTGATGGTGATGTGTGTCAGGGCTCTTTATATCACTGTAAGCAATTGCAGACACCTGTGCTAATTAGTTTGGCAGGTGTGTCCAATGAAAGGCAAGACTACTTAAGAAGGCTGTCTCACATTATTAAGCAGCCTACATTTTCTGCCAAAATGGGAAAGAAAAAGGATGTGTCGGCTGCTGAGAAGCAACAAATTGTGGAGTGTTTAGGTCAAGGCATGACTACAATCAACATTGTGCGATGATCAGGATGAAGTGTCTTGGCAATCAAGAAGTATGTAGCTGATTCACAGTACACACGTGTGCGTGCTGATAAGGGCAAATTGAGGACTCTTTCCTACAGGCAATTACGTCAGGTTAAAAGAGCAGCGGCAAAAAAGCCTTGTCATAGCAGCAGACAAGTTTTTGAAGCTGCTGGTGCCTCCAACGTCCCCCGAACAACAAGATGCAGGGTCCTTCAGAGGTTTGCAGCTGTGCATACGCCATCCTGTCGACCTCCTCTATCCACTTCACACAAGCAGAAACGGCTCCAGTGGGCCAAACATTACATGAAGACTGATTTCAAAACTGTTTTGTTCACGGATGAGTGCGGTGCAGCGCTCGATGGTCCAGATGGATGGAGTGGAGGATGGCTGGTTGATGGACACCCCACGCAAATACGGCTACAGCGCCAACAAGGAGGAGGTGGAGTAATGTTTTGGGCTGGAATCATGGGGAGAGAGATTGTCGGCCCCTTTAGGATCCCTGAAGGCGCTAAAGATGAACTCCATAATGTATGTGGATTTTCTCAAACAGCACTTCCTGCCATGGTTCAAGAAGAAGAACCGTGTATTACACAGCAAGATCATTTTTTTGCATGATAATGCACCATCTCATGCTGCACATAAAACATCTGCATCTCTGGCTGATATGGGCATAAAAGGGGACAAACTTATGGTGTGACCCCCATGCTCCCCTGACCTCTACCCCATTCAGAACCTCTGGAGCATCATCAAAAGGAGTGTCTATGATGGCAGGAGGCAGTTCACATCTAAGCAACAGCTCTGGGAGGGTATTCTGTCCTCATGCAAAACAATTGAAGCAGAAACCATCCAAAACCTGACAAATTCAATGGACGAGAGAGTTCAGAAGCTCCTTTCGAACAAGGGGTCCTATGTGAAAATGTAACATCACCTAGAATAAGGTTTTGAGTTGAAAACTGTTTGATTTCAGTTTCTAATAACCTGCTAATGCTTATAATTTCAAAAATGACCATTTTTTTGGTCTTTATTAAAATGAAAAGGTTGATCGAAAAGTTTGGGGGATCCAAGAGTGTGGCAACCCAGTAGTCATGATTACTTCGAATTCTGACAATATGAGGGTCATGTTGCAGGTAGTGCAGCAAGAAGGCACTTATGTGTCTTGCGCATCTCGGAGCCCCAAAATTATTTTCCGGGCTAGATGCAGCTAAAAATTATTATTAATTTTAAATCTGGTGGAGCTTAGTATAGATGGCCTAATAGGATCAGTGCTGCACACTGCTACAAAGCCCAAATTATTTTCCAGTCAAGATACAGATAAACATGATTAGTAATTTTAAATCTGGTGGAGCTTATTATAGATGGCCTAATAGAATCAGTGCTGCACACTGCTACAAAGCCCAAATTATTTTCCAGCCAAGATACAGATAAACATGATTAGTAATTTGAAAGCTTAAAACGGTTGGTAGGGTGATTTTAACCAATCATCAAGCTTTTACTCTCCCCAGGATGACACAGGGGTAGAAAAGTTGTTTCGGATCCGTCATTTGTTCATCTTTATGAATGTGAGTCTGTCTACATTATCAGTGGAGAGCCGCGTGCGCTTATCTGTCAGCACACCACCAGCAGCGCTGAACACACGTTCAGACAGAACGCTGGCTGCGGGGCATGACAAGATCTCCAAGGCGTAAGTGGCTAGCTCCGGCCATTTATCCAGATTGGAAGCCCAAAAAGAGCAAGGGTCCAGTGACACAGTCATGGCTTCAATGTTTACTTGGAGATACTCCTGTACCATCGTCTCTAGGCGTTGACTATGTGTCAGACTTCTTGTCTCCTGTGGCCTTGCAAAGGATGGGCTAAAAAAGTGGTGAAATGATTCCGCAAAATTGATGTTACCAGCAGATACTGTGGTTCTGTTATGGCTTGAGTGCTGAACACTTGACGGTCCCACAGTTGGCAAGCTGGAACTGTGAGATTCACTACGTGCACCACTGGTGTTTTGTGGAAAAGCACATGTAAGATTCTGCAACAGTCTCTGCTGATACTCCTGCATGCGTGCATCCCTTTCTATGGCAGGAATAATTTCTGCAAATTTACTTTTGTACCGGGGATCTAACAGTGTGGCAACTCAGTAGTCAGGATTATTTCTAATTCTCACAATTCGAGGGTCATGTTGCAGGTAGTGCAGCAAGAAGGCACTCATGTGTGTTGCGCATCCAGGAGCACCAAGTCCCTGTTGTGTTGGTGGCGAGGTAACAATCATGCTTCCTTCCTCTGTCCTCTCCCCCCAACCTCGCACAACAGAAATGTGATCAAGGTCTCCCTCATCTGATGAGTCTTCCATCAGTTCGTCCTCCACTTCTTCCTGGGCTCCTGCACCTTCCTCACTAGTTTGGCTGCTACCATGCGCCCTGGTAAAACCATCTCCCCCACCCTCACATGCCTGCCGCCTTGGTGCTGCCGACCGTCTGGACCTTGCAGATGTTAGCCCTTCCGCATACAACTCCTCCTCCTCTACTTCCTCCACCTCCTCTTGTGCCACCACCTGACTCCGAATTCTGTTTGACATGTGCTCCAGCATGTAAATCACCGGAATAGTCATGCTGATAATGGCATCGTCAGCACTAAACATCTTCGTCGCCATTTCAAAACTGTGCAGAAGGGTGCATAGGTCCCTGATCTGAGACCACTCCTCCAGCGTGATTTGCCCCACCTCTGGATCTCGTTGGCCCAGGCTATACGTCAGAACGTATTGCACCAGGGCTTGTCGGTGCTGCCACAGTCGCTGCAACATGTGCAGAGTTGAATTCCACCGGGTAGGCACATCGCATTTTAGCCGGTGAAGTGGCAGGCCCAACGACTTCTGTAGAGATGTAAGTCGCTGAGCTGCGGGATGCGAACGGGGGAAGTGAGCACACAGCGACCGTGCCCTCTGCAGAAGGCCATCTAGTCTGGGATAGTGGGCTAAAAATTGCTGGACAACCAGGTTCAACACGTGAGCCATACAAGGCACGTGTGTGACATTGCCCCGGCGAAGGGCCGCACCCAGGTTTGCAGCATTGTCGCACATGGCCTTCCCTGGTTTCAGGTCCAGTGGAGACAACCATTCATGAAATTGGTTCTCCAGAGCTGACCACAACTCCTCAGCTGTGTGACTCACATTTCCCAGACATTTCAAAGTAAAAACCGCCTGATGACGTTGAGCCCTACTGCCAGCATAGTAAGGAGGTGTGCAGGATCCCTTCTGCGCAGTTAGAAAGCTTGTGGCATGACCAGATAGGCTTTGGGTGCAGGTGGAAGAACGAGAGGAGGTTGAGGAGGCAGAAGCAGTGGAGGAACTTTGACATAAAGAGGATTGATGCACAACTCGTGGGGACGGCAAGACTTGGACAGCAGCCCCTTGTCCTGCTGTCACCATAGTTACCCAGTGCCCAGTCAGCGACATGTAACGCCCCTGTCCATGCCTACTCGTCCAAGTGTCTGTGGTGAAATGCACCCTGTCACACACAGAGTTTCTCAAAGAAGCGGTGATGTTGTGTGCGACATGCTGGTGGAGCGCAGGCACACCTTTCTTTGAGAAGTAGTGCCGACTGGGCATCTGGTACTGGGGCACTGCGACGGACATAAGGTCTCGAAAATCCTCTGTGTCCACCAGGCGGAAAGGCAGCATTTCTGTAGCCAAGAGCTTGCAGATGGTGAAATTCAACCTCTTAGCTTTCTCATGGCTAGGAGGAAATGGTCTTTTACTTGTCCACATCTGAGGGACCGAGGGCTGGCTATTGTGCTTAGACGGGGTTGATAAGGGTGTCCCCGGCAAACTGCCGGTCTGTGAGGAAGATGCAGGCGGACATGTTAGGTTGCCTTGATCCAAAGGTGGTGCTATCGATGTCGGACAGCGCTCAACACCAGCTGGTGTTACCACCTCCAAAGAAAATGATGACCTGCCAATCACGCTGGCTGTTGCGGGTAAAGAGGTGGCAGGTCTGCGCCCCAAAACAGGTGTGACTGCTGTCCCCCCAGTCACAGAGGATGAAGAGGCCGCGGATGCACAAGATATGGCAGACGGTGGTTGGCCGGGCCGGCTAGGCCGCATTGTAGCACACTGAGCTTCCCACTGCAACTTATGCTTCATGTCCATGTGCCGGTTCATGCATGAAGTACTCAAACTATGTATTTTTTGGCCTCTACTTAGCTTTTGCTGACAAATGTTACAGATAACACGAGTTGGGTCATCTTTATCGATCTGAAAAAATGCCCAGGCTATGCAAGGCTTAGCACCCATGCGACCTGAAGAGCCACCACGACTTGTGGTGAGAGGCAGAGTTGTGTTTGAGGATGCAGTTGTTGACGTGCTTCCAGTACTACGTCTCTGTCCAGGAAGGCGCAACCTGACCTCGTCGTCACTAGCATCTTCCTCCACCTCCTCTGCTGACCTCATCTCTTGGCTGACTGTGGGTTGACAGTAAGTGGGATCTACAACCTCATCATCATCACCCTGTGCGTTATCACACCCGTCGTCCTCAGAGCCAACCTGTTCCTGCCCTGACAAAAAACTAAAGTTGTCGCTCCAATCAGGTATTTGAGTCTCATCATCGTCTTCCTCATTGTCTCCACCAACAGGAGTTACAGTTTGGGAATGAGGGTCTACATTATGGTCAGAACCTTCTGAGTCTGGTCCTGGATCCGACTCATAAAGATTCTGGGCATCAGTGCAGATCATTTCCTCGCCTGGATTCACAGAAGCGCTGGAGTCGACCTCTGATTCCCAGGCTATAGTATGAGTAAACAGCTCTGCAGACTCAACCATCTGTTCTACCTCATACTCAGACGGGCAGCTGGAGATTTGGGAGCTGTGAGGAAGCGAGTGCGATTGGGGTGACACCTTTGAGGACTGGAGTATTTGTGATGTTGAAGTTGATGTGGAGGAGAGCCCACTTAAAGGAGCACTTGATATCCGTTGAAGCACCTGCTGTTTTTGTGCCTCATCTGGAATTTGTAGCGATTGGCGTGGCCGTAAGAAAGGGATCTTATCACATTGTCCGCTAAAAGAAGTAGACATTTTAGTTTGGCTGGAAGATGGTCTTTCTTCTGCAGATGTTACTGTTGCTTTAACACCTTCTCCACAGACACAACCTTTTTTCCCCTTCCCAACACGCCTATTCCCCTTTCCACCAGCAGCAGGCCTTTTTCCACTCATTTTGGTGGTTAACTAATTCACAACTCTGGAGTTGTTTGCACAAAAAAACAATGGATGGGAACCGAGCAGAGCTGAGTGGCCAAACTGTGGTATTAGGCCAAAACTATTGGCTGGGTTAGATGCAGAAAAAAATTATATTCAATTTGCAACCTGATGGAGGTCAGTATAGATGGACTAATAGAACAAGTCCCACACACAGCTAGAAGCCCAAATATTTTTTCAGAGGTAGATGCAGAAAAAAATTGTATTCATTTTGCAACCTGATGGAGGTCAGTATAGATGGACTAATAGAACAAGTCCTACACACAGCTAGAAGCCCAAATATTTTTTCAGAGGTAGATGCAGAAAAAAAATATATTCAGTTTGCAACCTGATGGAGGTCAGTATAGATGGACTAATAGAACAAGTCCTACACACAGCTAGAAGCCCAAATATTTTTTCAGAGGTAGATGCAGAAAAAATATATATTCAGTTTGCAACCTGATGGAGGTCAGTATAGATGTACTAATAGAGAAAGTCCCACACACTGCTAGAAGGCCAAATATTTTTTCAGAGCTAGATGCAGACAAAAAATTATTTTGAATTTGCAACCTGATGGAGGTCAGTATAGATGGACTAATAGAGAAAGTCCCACACACTGCTAGAAGGCCAAATATTTTTTCAGAGCTAGATGCAGACAAAAAATAATTTTTAATTTGCAACCTGATGGAGGTCAGTATAGATGGACTAATAGAGAAAGTCCCACACACTGCTAGAAGGCCAAATATTTTTTCAGAGCTAGATGCAGAAAAAAAATTATTTTTAATTTGCAACCTGATGGAGGTCAGTATAGATGGACTAATAAAGAAAGTCCCACACACTGCTAGAAGGCCAAATATTTTTTCAGAGCTAGATGCAGAAAAAAATTATATTCAGTTTGCAACCTGATGGAGGTCAGTATAGATGGACTAATAGAACAAGTCCCACACACAGCTAGAAGCCCAAATATTTTTTCAGAGGTAGATGCAGAAAAAAATTATATTCAGTTTGCAACCTGATGGAGGTCTGTATAGATGGATTAATAGAACAAGTCCCACACACAGCTAGAAGCCCAAATATTTTTTCAGATGTAGATGCAGAAAAAAATTATATTCAGTTTGCAACCTGATGGAGGTCTGTATATATGGATTAATAGAACAAATCCCACACACAGCTAGAAGCCCAATATTTTTTTAGAGGTAGATGCAGAAAAAAAATATATTCAGTTTGCAACCTGATGGAGGTCAGTATAGATGGACTAATAGAGAAAGTCCCACACACTGCTAGAAGGCCAAATATTTTTTCAGAGCTAGATGCAGACAAAAAATTATTTTTAATTTGCAACCTGATGGAGGTCAGTATAGATGGACTAATAGAGAAAGTCCCACACACTGCTAGAAGGCCAAATATTTTTTCAGAGCTAGATGCAGATATAAATTATTTTTAATTTGCAACCTGATGGAGGTCAGTATAGATGGACTAATAGAGAAAGGACCACACACTGCTAGAAGGCCAAATATTTTTTCAGAGCTAGATGCAGAAAAAAATTATATTCAGTTTGCAATCTGATGGAGGTCAGTATAGATAGACTAATAGAGAAAGTCCCACACACTGCTAGAAGCCCAAATATTTTTTCAGAGGTAGATGCAGAAAAAAATTATATTCAGTTTGCAACCTGATGGAGGTCTGTATAGATGGATTAATAGAACAAGTCCCACACACAGCTAGAAGCCCAATATTTTTTCAGAGGTAGATGCAGAAAAAAAATATATTCAGTTTGCAACCTGATGGAGGTCAGTATAGATGGACTAATAGAACAAGTCCTACACACAGCTAGAAGCCCAAATATTTTTTCAGAGGTAGATGCAGAAAAAAAATATATTCAGTTTGCAACCTGATGGAGGTCAGTATAGATGGACTAATAGAGAAAGTCCCACACACTGCTAGAAGGCCAAATATTTTTTCAGAGCTAGATGCAGACAAAAAATTATTTTTAATTTGCAACCTGATGGAGGTCAGTATAGATGGACTAATAGAGAAAGTCCCACACACTGCTAGAAGGCCAAATATTTTTTCAGAGCTAGATGCAGATATAAATTATTTTTAATTTGCAACCTGATGGAGGTCAGTATAGATGGACTAATAGAGAAAGTCCCACACACTGCTAGAAGGCCAAATATTTTTTCAGAGCTAGATGCAGAAAAAAATTATATTCAGTTTGCAACCTGATGGAGGTCAGTATAGATGGACTAATAGAACAAGTCCCACACACTGCTAGAAGCCCAAATATTTTTTCAGAGCTAGATGCAGAAAAAAATTATATTCAATTTGCAACCTGATGGAGGTCAGTATAGATGGACTAATAGAATGATGCTATGCCCAAAAGATTTTACTTCACTAGGTGCAGTAAAAAAATTGGTATTCTATACACAGGTGGTATATCTTGCAACACAGATAGGCTACTCCACTGACTAACACACTCTGCAATAGGCCAAAAAGGATTAGCTTTGCTAGATTCAGCCAAATGCTGTGAAAAAAACTTGCACAGCACTGGCACAGACCTGCCTGGCAAAAACTGATAGGAACTGATGTAACCTAGTCCTGAAAAGGACTGCAATTACAATTAGTCTTTACTCCCACAATCTATCTATTTAAGAGCACAGACCTGCCTGATAAAAGTCGTAGGAAATGCTGTAACCTAGTCCTTAAAAGGACTGCAATCACAACTATTCCCTACTCCCAAGCTATCTGTAGATTTGTGCGAAAATTGGCTTGAAATTAACAAGGTATAGCGCACACAGCAACAGCGGTGCCGTCTAACATGCAGCTGCAGCAGTGAGAAAATGGTGGCGACGGGGAAAATGGCTTGGTCTTATAGGGCAAGGACATGGGACATACACTGCCAATGACACATGCCCTTGCTTGTGTGAAAAAAAGCACTTCGCTCCGTGTGTGCGCTGCTGATAGGCTGACAGATTGCACCTCCCCACTGTAAATGCGGGAAAGAGAAAAATAAATGGAGATCTTCATTATTCCTGCAGAGATCCATCCCCTGCCCCTCCCCCCACCCCGCTGTACACTCAAACTGCGTATTAACATTAATTTTCATCATTACTGAGAAAAAATCCAGTTATGATTTTGGTGCACGAACAGTTATCGAACATAACCTCGAACAGCCGAATTTTTCTCAAATCGTTCGTGTTCGCCGAACGGCTCGAACACCGCCCAAAACAGCTCGAATTTGAGATTGGCGAACAGTTCGAGTCGAACAACGCTCATCTCTAGAGATGAGGATCCAGAGGTGTAAAACTCCCTTTTATTGTAAAAAAAAAAAAAAAAACCTCTGAGTTAGTTTATTACATGGACACATATAAAATGTTAAGATTTTTTATAAAAAACACAATGCATTTTGGCTATGCAGCCTTCATCAGGTGTGTGTCTGATATAGCTCGAAAGAACTTATTCATACCTTCAACTGGTGTTAGGGGCAGGTAGATTAACAGATATAGCAATACATTGTCTTCTTCCCATCCCCCCTCATACCTGTATCAGTTGAAGGCAAAAAAAGTTAAACAACCAAAGATCCAAACAGGCGCTATTGGTTATCCACATATACCAGTTAAACAACAATTATACATAAAATATGTAACGGGTCTGGGAGGCGGAACCTCTGAGCAACTATACAAGGGGGCGGTCCTTGTAAGGAAGCGGGTGGCGCCCAGGGAAGATGGGCAGGTAGTCACAGCAAGTGACTGGGGCAGCCTCTGGGTAAACGGGCAGGAGGTCACGGCAAGTGACCGGGACAGTCTCTGGGTAACGGGCAGGTGGTCACGGCAAGTGACCGGGACAGTCTCTGGGTAAACGGGCAGGAGGTCACGGCAAGTGACCGGGACAGTCTCTGGATAACGGGCAGGTGGTCACGGCAAGTGACCGGGGCACTCTCTGGGTAAAGGGCAGGTACGACCTGTGACGGCTGAGCCTCCAGGTAGGCTAGCAGGCGAGTAGCAGATGTGTGCTCCCAGGTGAGCAGGCGAGAGTCTCTGGACAGGCAGGTGGTCACAGCATGTGACGGCGGAGCCTCCAGGTAGGCTAGCAGGCGAGTAGCAGATGTGTGCTCCCAGGTGAGCAGGCGAGAGTCTCTGGACAGGCAGGTGGTCACAGCACGTGACGGCGGGGCCTCCAGGTTTGGCTAGCAGGTGAGTAGCAGATGTGTGCTCCCAGGTGAGCAGGCGAGAGTCTCTGGACAGTCAGGTGGTCACAGCACGTGACGACGGAGTCTCCAGGTAGGCTAACAGGCAGGTAGCAGATGAGCGCTCCCAGGTGAGCGGGCAAGCTGGTCCATAGACAGACTGACTGGTGTCGGAAGGCAGACCGTCGGACCTCAGGCTAGTAAGCAGGTAAGCGGATAACAAGCAGGAATCAGACAGCAAACTGGCAGGAAACTGGCAGGTAACTGGCAGGTAACTGGAAACGGGACCTGAGGGCTGAAGCAGAGTAGTGAACAGTGCAACAACATTGCTCGGGCACCTCCATTTTGGAGGAGGTGCCTTATATATGGAGGGATCCTCCGGCCATTGGCCGGGGACTCCTTAGGGCGGCGCGCGCGGCCCCTTTAAGAGAGGGGGAGTGCGCGTGCGCACACCCTAAGCACAGTTACCGGGGGAGAGCGCGCGCTGCAAGCAGAGCGAGAGGAAGCCGCCGGGCACGGAGCAGAGAGGTGAGGGGAACAGCGTCCCTGCCTAGCAGGAGGCAGGGACGCCGACGCTACAGTACCCCCCCCTTTAGGCCCCCCCTTTTTTAGGCCAGACAGAAATTTACCAAGGATGAGAGGGGCATGGACGTTCTCCCGGGGCTCCCAAGTTCTCTCCTCAGGACCAAACCCCTTCCAATCCACTAGAAAAAAGGACTTTCCTCTTACCCTTTTGGTGGCCAGAATGTTCTCTACCTCAAACTCGTCTTCAGCAGAAACCGGAGCAGGGGGCGTACCTGTAGACTTGGAAAAGGAGTTAAGTACCACGGGTTTGAGAAGAGATACATGGAAGGAGTTAGGGATCCGTAAGTTGGCCGGGAGTTTCAATTTATAGGCCACCGGGTTGATCTGTTTGATAACCTCCAGTGGGCCAATGAACCGAGGCCCTAATTTATAGGAAGGAATCTTGAGCCGGACATATTTAGATGAGAGCCAGACTTTATCTCCGGGACGAAATTGTGGGGAATCCAGGCGTTTTTTGTCGGCGTGTCTCTTCATTCGCTCGGACGACTGAAGGAGTGCGGATCGGGTACTCTCCCAAATGGAGGAAAATTTGCTAACGAGAGATTCCGCAGCCGGGTTGTCCACAGAGGTGGAGACAGGAAAAGGGATCCGAGGATGCTGACCGAAGACTACAAAAAACGGGGATTTAGAGGAAGATTCGCTCTCATGATTGTTGTAAGAGAACTCGGCCCATGGTAGGAGATCCACCCAGTCAGAATGGTGGGCATTAACGAAGTGCCGGAGGTAACTGGTCAGATTCTGATTGATCCGCTCCACTTGACCATTGGACTGTGGGTGGTAAGCGGAGGAGAAGTCCAGGGTGACGTCGAGCAGTTTACATGTGGCTCTCCAGAAGCGTGAGGTGAACTGAACCCCACGATCCGACACGATGTGGAGAGGCAGACCATGGAGACGGAAGATGTGGCGGATAAAGTCTTTAGCTAGCTCAGGTGCAGACGGGAGGCCTGGCAGGGGAATGAAATGAGCCATTTTGGAAAAGCGGTCAGCAACCACCCAAATGACCGTACAACCGGCAGAGACGGGGAGATCTGTTATGAAGTCCATAGCTATATGCTGCCACGGGGCAGCAGGTACTGGCAGAGGGAGAAGGCGGCCGGCAGGCAGGTGTCTCGGAACTTTGTTGCGGGCGCAGGACACACAGGCAGAAACAAAGTCTATTACGTCCTTGTGCAGGGTAGGCCACCAGTAGTGCCAGGTAATAAGCTGGAGGGTCTTTTTCTGACCGGCGTGCCCAGCTAGCTTAGACGAGTGACCCCAGTGTAGAATCTTCTCCCGATCGGACACCGTTACGAACGTCTTACCGGGAGGGAGACGATTTAGACTCACGGGGGCTACCTGCATTACTCTGGCGGGATCGATGATGTGTTTAGGCTCCTCCTCAAGATCAGACACCAGAAAGGAGCGGGACAGGGCATCAGCTTTGATGTTTTTGTCAGCCGGGCGAAAATGAAGAATGAAATCAAAGCGGGCAAAAAACAAGGACCACCGGGCTTGGCGCGGGTTAAGTCTCTGGGCGCTCTGGAGATATGCCAAGTTCTTGTGGTCAGTGTAAATTATTACCGGGTGAAGAGCCCCCTCGAGCAGGTAACGCCACTCCTCTAGTGCCATCTTAATGGCCAACAATTCTCGGTCTCCTATAGAATAGTTGCGCTCAGAAGAGGAGAAAAGTTTGGAGAAAAAGCCGCAGGTTACCTTTCTTCCAGAAGATGACTTTTGGGTAAGTACCGCCCCAGCTCCGGAGGAGGAGGCGTCAACTTCTAGGAAGAATTGTTTCTTGCCGTCCGGACGATGCAGCACCGAGGCGGAGGAGAAGGCCTGTTTTAAGGAAAGAAAGGCCTCCTCTGCCTCGGGCGGCCATTCTCTGGGGTTCGTACCTTTACGGGTGAGCGCAGAGATAGGGGCGGTCCGGGAAGAGAAGTGCGGTATGAACAGGCGGTAATAGTTGGCGAAGCCCAGGAACCGCTGAATAGCCTTCAACCCCTCTGGTCGGGGCCACTTCTGGATAGCAGACAGTTTCTCAGGATCCATTTGTAGACCTGTCTGAGAGATTATGTAGCCCAGAAATGGAAGACAGGTCTGCTCAAAGATGCACTTCTCATATTTAGCGTAGAGGTGGTTCTGCCTGAGCCTGAGCAGGACCTGACGAACGTCCCTCCGGTGAGTAGGAAGATCCGGAGAGAAGACCAAGATGTCGTCCAGGTACACCACCACGCAGGAGTAGAGAAGATCACGGAAGATGTCATTGACCAACTCTTGAAAGACGGCAGGAGCGTTACAGAGACCGAAGGGCATCACAAGGTACTCATAGTGGCCGTCCCGGGTGTTGAATGCCGTCTTCCACTCATCCCCCTGACGGATACGGACCAGGTTATACGCCCCACGGGGATCCAGTTTGGTGAAGATTCTAGCCCCCCTCAGACGGTCAAATAATTCAGGAATGAGCGGAAGGGGGTATTTATTCTTCACAGTAATCTGGTTTAGGCCTCTATAGTCTATACATGGACGGAGTGAGCCGTCCTTCTTTTTGACAAAGAAGAAGCCTGCTCCCGCCGGGGAGGTAGATTTCCGGATAAATCCCCGGGCCAGGTTCTCCTCAATATATTCAGACATGGACCGGGTCTCTGCAGCGGACAAAGGGTAGATTCGCCCACGGGGAGGAGTAGAGCCGGGCATCAGGTCGATTGGGCAGTCATATGGTCTATGAGGAGGTAAAGTCTCTGCCTCTTTTTTATTGAAGACATCCGCATAAGACCAATAGGGAACCGGAAGACCGGGCAGATTGGCTGGGGTAGGAGAAGGATGGGCAGGACGAACGGGAACTAGACAAGTCTTATGGCAGTCCTGTCCCCAGCGAAGGACTTCTCCGGTCTGCCAGTCAAGCACGGGTGCATGTTTCTGGAGCCAAGGCAGGCCAAGCAATAGTGCGTGAGAGAGTCCAGGCAGAACATGAAAGGAGATGCTCTCAGAATGCAGCATTCCCACCTGTAGAGTCAGAGATTCGGTGATGAGTTGGATGGGATGTGGTAAGAGGCCCCCATCCACGGCGGCGACAGATAAAGATACGGCCAGAGGTTTGGTGGGAATGCGGTATTTTTCTACCAGGGATTGAGAGATGAGATTTCCAGCAGCTCCTTTGTCAAGTTGAGCCAATTCAAAATAGCGGTTCTCTCCGCAGAAGATAGAGACAGACAGCATCAGGGATGGAGAGGGTTTACTTTTGTCTAGGGCGACCTCTCTGAGCGATCCTAGACACAGGCGTTTCCCGACCTCTCTGGGCAGGAACAGATCCGGTGCTCCTTACTGCCACAGTAGAAACAGCTCCCCTCGGCACGGCGAAAGTCTTGACGGGTCTTGACCATCTTGGTCTGGTCGACCTGCATAGGCTCAGGTGAGTGTGCCTGGGGAGTAACAGAGGGAGTGACGGGTCTCTGGAAGGTAGGGGCTAGACGTGGAAACCTCCTCTCACGGGTGACCTCCTTGGCGCGCTCCTGGAACCGGATGTCAATCCGGGTGGCAAGTGTAATTAAGTCGTCGAGAGTGGTAGGAATGTCCCGACCGGCGAGTTCATCTTTAATACGGCCGGACAGACCCTCCCAGGAGACGGACACCAGGGCGTCGTTATCCCAGGCCAGCTCCGAAGCAAGGGTACGGAACCGTATGGCATATTGGCCCACGGTGAGACTCCCTTGGCGAAGGCGTAGCAGAGATGAGGCGGATGAGGTCTTCCGTCCGGGTTCGTCGAAGACCTTCCGGAAAGGCGTGAGAAAGGCTGGCAGGTCGGACACCAGGGGATCTTCTCTCTCCCATAGAGGATTTAGCCAAGCCAGTGCCTCCCCCGTGAGATGGGACATGATGAAGGCTACCTTGGCCCGGTCGGAATTAAACTGGTGGGACAGGAGTTCAAAGTGCAGGGTGCACTGGTTTATGAAGCCCCAAGCTTGAGCGGAGTCGCCTCCGAAGCGAGGAGGTGCAGAAAGCCGGGTTCCGGAGCAGGATACCATGGTATTGGTGGACAGCGGAGCAGCCGGGCTGCGAGTCATGACACTAGCGGTGGTTGCTGGCGGAGCAGTCAAAGTGTCCAGGCGAGAATTGACATTCCGCAGGTGACCCAGGATGGACTCCTTTTGGGACCTCTGTCGGGACAGTTCATGACAAAGGTCCGAGAGCGAGCAAGCTTGGGAGCCACCGGGTTCCATGGCCCTAGCAAACTGTAACGGGTCTGGGAGGCGGAACCTCTGAGCAACTATACAAGGGGGTGGTCCTTGTAAGGAAGCGGGTGGCGCCCAGGGAAGATGGGCAGGTAGTCACAGCAAGTGACCGGGGCAGTCTCTGGGTAAACGGGCAGGAGGTCACGGCAAGTGACCGGGACAGTCTCTGGGTAACGGGCAGGTGGTCACGGCAAGTGACCGGGACAGTCTCTGGGTAAATGGGCAGGAGGTCACGGCAAGTGACCGGGACAGTCTCTGGATAATGGGCAGGTGGTCACGGCAAGTGACCGGGACAGTCTCTGGGTAACGGGCAGGTGGTCACGGCAAGTGACCGGGGCAGTCTCTGGGTAAAGGGCAGGTACGACCTGTGACGGCTGAGCCTCCAGGTAGGCTAGCAGGTGAGTAGCAGATGTGTGCTCCCAGGTGAGCAGGCGAGAGTCTCTGGACAGGCAGGTGGTCACAGCACGTGACGGCGGAGCCTCCAGGTAGGCTAGCAGGCGAGTAGCAGATGTGTGCTCCCAGGTGAGCAGGCGAGAGTCTCTGGACAGGCAGGTGGTCACAGCACGTGACGGCGGGGCCTCCAGGTAGGCTAGCAGGTGAGTAGCAGATGTGTGCTCCCAGGTGAGCAGGAGAGAGTCTCTGGACAGGCAGGTGGTCACAGCACGTGACGACGGAGTCTCCAGGTAGGCTAACAGGCAGGTAGCAGATGAGCGCTCCCAGGTGAGCGGGCAAGCTGGTCCATAGACAGACTGACTGGTGTCGGAAGGCAGACCGTCGGACCTCAGGCTAGCAAGCAGGTAAGCGGATAACAGGCAGGAATCAGACAGCAAACTGGCAGGAAACTGGCAGGTAACTGGCAGGTAACTGGAAACGGGACCTGAGGGCTGAAGCAGAGTAGTGAACAGTGCAACAACATTGCTCGGGCACCTCCATTTTGGAGGAGGTGCCTTATATATGGAGGGATCCTCCGGCCATTGTCCGGGGACTCCTTAGGGCGGCGCGCGCGGCCCCTTTAAGAGAGGGGGAGCGCGCGCCCTAAGCACAGTGACTGGGGGAGAGCGCGCGCTGCAAGCAGAGCGAGAGGAAGCTGCCGGGCACGGAGCAGAGAGGTGAGGGGAACAGCGTCCCTGCCTAGCAGGAGGCAGGGACGCCGACGCTACAAAATATTTAAAATATTCTTATGCCACAGTAGAACAATTACAACAATTTTCAACGTGAACTTTAGTGTAGTACACTGACATAGTGGAAAAATTGGATATACCTTTCCGAAGTTTTGCAAACCTGTTCATGGGGCGATTCGAGTCCTTGTCGCCGTAATGACTAGTGCCCTAGTGAGGCATATTAAATACTATTGTCGTAATATTCACAACCTATTTATTATCTGATGTTACTTTCCATATAGGGAGAACAATTAAATATATTATAGCATCCCGCCTATTAAGAGATAACAATCCCAGGAAGTTAGAAATTTATAACAATGACAGTAAGGCTGTGTGCCCACGATGGGTTTTTGGTGCATTTTTTGGCGCGGATTTGCAGCCTGGAAATGCTCCAGAAACACATAGCATACCTTATCTCATGATTTCCTTTGACATTCTGCAAGTTCTGTGCACATGGTCAGGATTTTTTCTGCGCGGATTTTACTAACAGAAAAAATACGGACATGACCAATTCTTGTGCATTTCTGCATGCATATTTGCCTATATAATGCATTGGAAAAATGCATGGCAAATACGCATGCAAAACGCATCAAAAACGCATGGAAAAACCGCATGCGTTTTTCTGCCAAAGAGATGCAGAAATGCTCAGGAGAATGACTGCTTCATTTTTGCATCGTGGGCACTAAGCCTAACAATAAAAATAAAAATAGTAGTGTAATTGAAACATCCAAGAATAGAGAAGAATAAATTGACAAACAATATAAGGGGGGTGACAAGATGCGGAGACAAAACTTGTCGTTGCTACAGAATCGTTCAACATGGTGCCAAGCAATTCAGAGCACACTCCACTAGGACTGCCTACACCATCAATCAGGGACTGTCCTGTGCCTCCAATCATGTCGTCTATGTTGTCATCTGTGTCTGTGGCCTTCATTACGTGGGCCGTAAAACACAGATGCTGTGGGCATGAATGAATGGCCACAGACACATTACAAAAAATGGATTCCTCAAACAGAGTTTGTACACCTGATGTTGCAACATAAAAAATATTTTGACTCCATACGTCTCACCTTCCTAGAGCAGATTTCAGAAAATACTCTGAATAGGAAATATGTTCTTAATTCAAAAGACTCCTATTCGATCTACACGTTACACAGTCTATCCCCTGAATGGCTCAATGAAATGTTGGAACAAGTTTAGTTTTTACCTCCAGTGGTGTTTATGGTCCCTTCAAACATACCTTCATCAATATACTCCCCTCTGTTTTTCATCTGGTCCTTTGGATTGGTGATCTGGACGCATGTCGGCCGATCGGTTTATCTTCTTGGCTCCCTCTCTTTCCTTATTTCTTTTACCATTTTTTCCGATTCATTCATCTGGTTCGATCCTTGGAGAAATGCACACGGCCTGAGAAATATAGCCAGTTTACATTTAAGATCACATTAAATACGCAGTGGGTCACTTTTTTATTATCTCTTCAATCTTCAAAATTAGTTATGAGGGTGGAGGGTGGCCGGAAGTCATGGTAGCTGGAAGTAAAATCCCGAGCTCTGCACCTTAGCCTTCTTAATCTTAAACATACTGGTTGATTCTTCGCCATCCATATTCCCTATTACCCCCTGCTAATATCCCAGTCTTCTGCTTTCATTTGAGCTGTATTTGAGACAAATCTCCTCAACTACGGCGGAGCTCAGGTCTGAGGCCTACCGTACTCTGACCGCCATGGTTATCCCTGTGGCCCTCTGTGTAGTCCTCCGCCCCCCTTCCCGGATGAAGCCTTCTTACCCCTCCGGCGATGGGACGTGGACTCCGGAGTGGGACCCATGCAGTGGAGAGGAGGGCCCTACGTGTCATCACTCTGGTGCCGGCTGGATGCGTGGCGAGACCGCAGTGCTGGAGGTACGGGCCTGCTCTGGACCACGCGGCAGCTGACCTGCGGCTGCGGTTCTCCCGGAGTGGCTTTGCTTGCCTTTCTGCCGGCGAAGACTCACCATGTGCCTGAGTGCGCCGGTGCTCCCAGCAGGAGACCCAGTGGAGAACAGGATCCTCATCTGGGCTCCCCCCCCCATCCCGCGGTGAGTCGATTGGGTACTGGACTGTGGGGCTGTGGCCTGACCGGTCTCCTGTATAGAGGGCCCCGTGCACCTTGTCCGGCGGGAACGGCGCTGACAGCAGGGCCGCCTTGAGTGCACTCTCCCCCTGGGAGGTGGCGCTTGGGCAGAGGGATTAGGCTACAGATGCAGCGGCCATCTTACTATTTTACAGCTCAGCAACGTGGCACCGGATGTGTGAGTGATCTCAGCAGCGCGCGATAAGAGGTCTCCTGCTTCGCCTCCTCCTCCTCTATTTCTCTACCCCTCTGACACATCATCCTCTCCTCTCCCTGACCCCAAGTAAAGGGTGCTGATTGACTTTTTGGGAAGACTATAAGAGGTCGATTCTGGACTTTGTCATTCCCCTTTTTGGCACCAGATGGCAGCTTAAGAGCGGAGGGAAGGGTACGAGAGTTGGAGCTCCTGTCAACAGAAAAACAAATAACATAAAGAAAATAAAAAGAGGACACTAACACCGTCCCTGGCCGGGTTTCAACCCCTCCCCCTTTCCTGTTGAACTAGGGGTTAATCTACCTACAGAAAATAAAAAAAAAAGAGAGAGAACAATAGCAACAGAGAAGATCCACAAATTTACTAGATAGAAATAATTTTCTGGCTTTGAGCGCCATCCAGTGGACTTCTTAAAAATCACACCCCAAACTCTGGAAAGAGAGAAATATAAGCTCTATTTATTTTTAAGAACTTCTAGACACTCTCTCAACCTCCTACAATATGTAAAAAATAAAAAATTAAAGGTTCCCTATACCTGGCAATGAAAGAGGCTCAACAATAAACCTGTATTAGAGAGATACATGGAAGGAGTTGGGAATCCGTAAGGTGTCCGGGAGTTTTAGCTTGAAGGCCACTGGATTAATTTGCTTGAGGATTTCGAAAGGACCGATGAAGCGAGGACCCAACTTGTAGGAGGATATCTTGAGCCGCACATGTTTGGAGGAGAGCCAAACCTTGTCTCCCGGACGGAATTGAGGCGGATCCAGACATCTCTTATCAGCATATCTCTTCATCCACTCGGAGGACTGAAGAAGTGCGGACCTAGTACTCTCCCAAATGGTGGAAAATTCGCAGACAAGAGACTCTGCGGCAGGGTTGTCCACAGAAGCCGAGACGGGAAACGGAATCCGGGGATGTTGTCCATAGACTATAAAAAACGGGGACTTGGAGGAGGATTCGCTCTCGTGGTTATTATAAGAGAATTCGGCCCATGGTAGGAGGTCCACCCAATCAGAATGGTGGGCATTAACAAAGTGCCGAAGGTAGCTGGTAAGGATCTGATTGATCCGCTCCACTTGACCATTGGACTGAGGATGGTAAGCGGAGGAGAAATCCAGGGTGACATCCAGCAGTTTACATGTGACTCTCCAGAAGCGTGAGGTAAACTGAACCCCTCGATCTGACACGATATGGAGGGGTAGTCCATGGAGATGGAAGATATGGCGGATAAAGTCCTTAGCCAGCTCAGATGCAGACGGGAGACCAGGCAGGGGAATGAAGTGGGCCATTTTAGAAAAGTGGTCCGCGACCACCCAAATGACTGTACACCTGGCAGAAACAGGGAGATCGGTAATGAAGTCCACAGCGATGTGTTGCCACGGGGCAACAGGTACGGGAAGAGGCAGGAGATGACCAGCTGGTAAATGTCTGGGAACTTTGTTGCGGGCACAAGATGAACAGGCAGAGACGAAGTCTACCACATCCTTACGCAGGGTAGGCCACCAGTAATGCCGAGTAATGAGCAGAAAAGCCAGCTAGTTTAGAAGAATGACCCCAGCGAAGAACCTTCTCATGGTCTGGAATCGCTACAAACGTCTTGCCGGGTGGAAGACGAGTCAAATCCAAGGGGGCCACATTCATCACCTTGGAGTGGTCGATGATGTGCATAGGCTCCTCCTCTAGATCGGAGGACAGGAAGGATCGGAACAAGGCATCAGCTTTGATATTCTTGTCCGCCGGGCGGAAATGTAGGATGAAGTCGAAGCGGGCAAAAAACAAAGACCACCGGGCCTGACGCGGATTAAGTCTCCGGGCATTTTGGAGATATGCCAGATTTTTGTGATCTGTGTAGATGATCACCGGGTATAGAGCCCCTTCAAGCAGGTAGCGCCACTCCTCCAGCGCCAATTTGACGGCTAGCAATTCTCGGTCTCCTATGAGTAGTTGACCATTCTGCCGGAAGAAGATTTTTGCGTAAGTACTGCTCCGGCTCCGGAAGAGGAGGCATCTACCAGGTAGAATTGTTTATTGCAGTCTGGACAGTGTAGAACTGGGGCAGAGGAGAAGGCTTGCTTTAAGGAAAGGAAGGCCTCCTCGGCTTCGGGCGACCATACCTTGGGATTTGCCCCCTTACGGGTGAGCACAGATATGGGAGCAGTCCAGGACGAGAAGTGTGGAATGAAGAGACGATAGTAATTGGCGAAGCCCAGGAATCGCTGTATCGCCTTCAACCCCTCCGGACGGGGCCACTTTAGGACAGCAGAGAGCTTCTCGGGATCCATTCGCAAGCCTGTCTGGGAGATAACATAGCCCAGGAATGGAAGAGAGGTCTGCTCGAAAAGGCACTTCTCGTATTTAGCATAGAGGTGGTTCTGCCTGAGCCTAAGCAGGACCTGACGAACATCCCTCCGGTGTGTGGGGAGATCCGGAGAGAAGACCAAGATATCGTCCAGGTATACCACTACGCAGGAGTAAAGAAGGTCACGGAAGATGTCGTTGACCAGTTCTTGGAAGACGACGGGAGCATTGCAGAGGCCGAAGGGCATCACACGGTACTCATAGTGTCCGTCCCGGGTATTAAATGCCGTTTTCCACTCGTCTCCTTGACGGATACGGACCAGGTTATACGCTCCACGTAGATCCAGCTTGGAAAAGATCCTGGCGCCTTTAAGGCGATCAAACAACTCGGAGATGAGCGGCAGGGGGTATTTATTTTTAACGGTGATCTGATTGAGTCCTCTATAGTCAATACAGGGGCGTAGCGAGCCATCCTTTTTTTTGACAAAGAAGAATCTGGCTCCAGCCGGGGAGGTAGACTTCCGGATGAATCCCCTAGCCAGATTCTCCTCTATGTACTCTGACATGGCCCTGGTTTCGGCTGCAGACAACGGATAAATACGCCCACAGGGTGGAGTGGCGCCAGGTACCAAGTCGATCGGGCAATCATATGGCCTATGAGGTGGTAATGTCTCTGCTTCCTTTTTACTGAAGACGTCTGCATAGGGCCAATAAGGAGACGGAAGACCGGGTAAATTAGCTGGAGTGGGTAGTGGACGAACTGGGCTAACCGGAACCAGGCAGGTCCTATGGCAGTCTGGACCCCACCGGAGTACTTCACCGGATCGCCAGTTCAACAAGGGTTCATGGGTCTGGAGCCAGGGCAGACCTAGCAATAGGGAGTGAGAGAGTCCGGGGAGCACATGGAAGGAGATTTTTTCAGAGTGCAGCATTCCCACCTGCAGGGTTATGGGTTCAGTGACGAGCAGGATGGTCACCGGAAGGAGTCTTCCATCCACGGAGGCGACTGACAGTGGTTCAGCCAGAGATTTGGTGGGAATACGGTATTTTTCCACCAGGGACTGGGAAATGAGGTTTCCAGCAGCTCCAAAATCCAGGTGGGCGAGTTCAAAGTGATGGTTCTCTCCCCAAGAGATAGAGACAGACAAAGTCAGGGACGGAAAGGGTTTACTTTTGTCTAGGACGACCTCTCCGAGTGGTCCTAGACACTGGCGTTTCCCGGCTTCTCCGGATAAGAACGGATGAAGTGCTCCTTACTGACACAATAGAAACAGCTTCCCTCGGCTCGGCGTGAGTCTTGGCGAGATTTGACCATCTTGGTCAGGTCGATCTGCATAGGTTCAGGCGAGTTCGCCCGGGGAGTGACTGGTTGAGAGGCAGGTCTCTGGTAATTAGGAGCAAGGCGTGAAGACTCTCTCTCCCGGGTAGTCTCTTTGGTACGTTCCTGGAACCGGATGTCAATCTGGGTAGCTAGTGACACCAGGTCATCCAGGGTGGTAGGAATGTCCCGACCGGCTAACTCATCCTTAATCCGACCGGAAAAACCCTCCCAGAAGACAGACACCAGGGCCTCGTTCTCCCAGGCAAGCTCAGAAGCGAGGGTACAGAACCGTATGGCATATTGGCCCACGGTGAGACTCTCTTGTCGGAGACGTAGCAGAGAGGAGGCAGAAGAGGTTCTCCGACCAGGTTCATCAAAGACTTTCTGGAAAGCAGCGAGGAAAGACGACAGGTCGGACACAAGGGGATCCCCTCTCTCCCACAGGGGATTTAGCCATGCCAGTGCCTCCCCAGTGAGATGGGACATGATGAAGGCCACCTTGGCCCGGTCAGAGATTAACTGGTTTGCCAAGAGCTCAAAGTGCAGAGTGCACTGGTTTATGAAACCCCGAGCTAAAGCGGGGTCACCGGCAAAGCGTGGAGGTGCCAGGAGCCGAGGTCCATAGCTGGGTGCCATAATGGGACTGGATTGCGGTGCCCCAGGAACAGGCACGGCTGGGCCAGAGATAGACATAGACGATTCCAACAATGCGCCTAGACCGGAGTTAACGGACCGTAGATAGGACAGCACCACTTCCTGCTGAGTTCTCTGACATAAGACTTCCTGGTGCAGATCGGAGATCTGGGGGCCACCGGGTTCCATGGCCCGAGCAAACTGTTACGGGTCTGGGTAGTGGAACCTCTGTGCCGCGGTGCAAAGAGGGACCCAGAGGGGCGTAACTAAGTATCAACCCGGACCGACCCTGGTCGGACAGCGGCAAACGACACCGTAACCAGGGAGGGACCGAGCAGAGGGACCAGGTGCTACTCTGGGGACGACCTTGTAAGAGAGCAGGTGGCTCCCACAAGTCACACAGCAGGGACTGACCGGTATAGCGGATGGACACAACAGGTAGGCAGCAGTCTCTGGGTTAGCTGACGGGTGGTCACGGTACGTGACGGAAGAAGTCTCTTGGCAAGCGGGTAGGTGGTCACAGTAAGTGACAGCGGGAGCCTCCAGGTAGGCTAGCAGGTGGTCACGGCGAAGTGACGGCAGGCAGACTGTAGTCTCTAGGCTGACAGGCAGGTGGTCATGGCATGTGACGGCAGAGCCTCCAGGTAGGCTAGCAGGTGGTCACGGCAAGTGACGGCAAGCAGGCTGTAGTCTCTAGGCTGACAGGCAGGTGGTCACGGCATGTGACGGCAGAGCCTCCAGGTAGGCTAGAAGGTAACGGGCGGGTAGCAGACGTGCGCTCCCAGGTGAGCGGGTTTAGCAGGCACGACAGGTAGCAGGCAGGTAACTGGCAGGTGCTTCCTGGAACGAAGGTGGACTTGCCCATAGACAGACTGGCGGAAGACTGGAGGCAGACTGTCGGGCAGGAGGGAAGAGAAGCTGACAGACAGGACTGGTAGTCAGGCTGGCAACAGGACCTGAGGGCTGAAGCAGAGGTAAGTATTCTGTGCAACAACTTTGCTCAGGCACCTCCATTTTGGAGGAGGTGGTCACGGCAAGTGACGGCAGAGCCTCCAGGTAGGCTAGCAGACAGGTAGCAGGTGAGCGCTCCCAGGTGAGCAGGCAAGAGTCTCTGGACAGGCAGGTGGTCACGGCAAGTGACGGCAGAGCCTCCAGGTAGGCTAGCAGACAGGTAGCAGATGAGCGCTCCCAGGTGAGCAGGCGAGAGTCTCTGGACAGGCAGGTGGTCACGGCAAGTGACGGCGGAGCCTCCAGGTAGGCTAGCAGGCAGGTAGCAGATGAGCGCTCCCAGGTGAGCGAGCAGGCTGGTCCATAGACAGACTGACAGGTGTAGGAAAGCAGACCATCGGACCGCAGGCTTGCAAGCAGGTAAACGGATATCAGGCAGGTATCAAGCAGGAATCAGGCAGGTAACTGGCAGGTAACAGGCAGGAATCCGGCAGGTGACTGGCAGGTAACAGGCAGGAATCCGGCAGGTGACTGGCTGGTAACTGGTAACGGGACCTGAGGGCTGAAGCAGAGTGAAGGCTTTGCAACAACATTGCTCAGGCACCTCCATTTTGGAGGAGGTGCCTTAAATATGGGAGGTCCTCTGGCAATTGGCCGGGGACTCCTTAGGATGGCGCGCGCGGTCCCTTTAGTAGAGGGGGAGCGCGCGCCCTAAGCGCACTGCCGGGGAAGGAGCGCGTGCCGGAAGCAGCGGGGAGAGAAGCGCTGGAGGACGCCGCGCCAGGAGCGGGGAGGTGAGAGGGACGGCGTCTCTGCCTAGTACGGGGCAGAGACGCCGATGCTACAGTACCCCCCCCTTTAGGCCCCCTCTTTTTTTGGCCAGAAAGGAATTTTTCAAGGAGAAGCGGGGCGTTGATGTTCTCCCTGGGTTCCCAAGTTCTCTCCTCAGGACCAAACCCCTTCCAATCTACCAGAAAAAAGGTCTTTCCTCTTACCCTCTTGGAGGCCAGAATACTCTCTACCTCAAAGACGTCATCAGCGGAAACCGGAGCAGGAGGGGCACCTGGATTATTGGAAAAAGAGTTAAAGACAACGGGTTTGAGGAGAGATACGTGGAAGGAGTTGGGAATCCGTAGGGTGGCCGGGAGTTTTAATTTGTAGGCCACAGGGTTAATTTGCCTGAGGACTTCGAAGGGACCGATGAATCGAGGGCCCAACTTGAAGGAGGGTACTTTGAGCCGCACATGTTTGGACGAGAGCCAAACCTTGTCTCCCGGACGGAATTGAGGCGGATCCAGACGTCTCTTATCAGCATATCTCTTCATCCGCTCAGAGGACAGAAGAAGAGCGGACCTGGTACTCTCCCAAATAGTAGAAAATTCGCTGACAAGAGACTCCGCAGCAGGGTTGTCCACAGAAACGGAGACAGGGAGCGGAATCCGGAGGTGCTGGCCATAGACAATAAAGAACGGGGACTTGGAACAGGATTCGCTCTCGTGGTTATTATAAGAGAACTCGGCCCAAGGAAGGAGGTCCACCCAATCAGAATGGTGGGCATTAACAAAGTGCCGGAGATAGCTGGTAAGGATCTGATTGACCCGCTCCACTTGACCATTGGACTGAGGGTGGTAAGCGGAGGAGAAGTCCAGGGTGACGTCCAGCAGTTTACATGTGACTCTCCAGAAGCGTGAGGTAAACTGAACCCCTCGATCCGACACGATGTGGAGGGGTAGGCCATGGAGACGGAAGATATGGCGAATAAAGTCCTTAGCCAGCTCAGGTGCAGACGGAAGACCAGGCAGGGGAATGAAGTGGGCCATTTTAGAGAAGCGGTCCGCGACCACCCAAATGACAGTACACCTGGCAGAGACAGGAAGATCGGTAATGAAGTCCATAGCGATGTGTTGCCACGGGGCAACAGGTATGGGAAGCGGCAGGAGATGACCAGCTGGTAAGTGTCTGGGAATTTTGTTGCGGCCACAAGATGAACAGGCAGAGACGAAGTCTACCACATCCTTACGCAGGGTAGACCACCAGTAATGCCGGGAAATGAGTAGGAAGGTCTTCTTTTGGTCGGCATGGCCAGCTAGTTTAGAAGAATGGCTCCAGCGAAGAACCCTCTCACGGTCTGGAGGCGCCACGAACGTCTTGCCGGGTGGAAGACGAGTCAAATCCAAGGGGGCCACATTCATCACCTTGGAGGGGTCGGTAATGTGCATAGGCTCCTCCTCTTGGTCGGAGGACAGGAAGGATCGGGACAAGGCATCAGCTTTGACATTTTTGTCCGCCGGGCGGAAATGAAGGATGAAATCGAAGCGGGCAAAGAACAAAGACCACCGGGCTTGACGTGGATTAAGTCTCTGGGCATTTTGGAGATATGCCAGGTTCTTGTGATCCGTATAGATGATCACCGGGTATAGAGCCCCTTCAAGCAGGTAACGCCACTCCTCCAGCGCCAATTTAACGGCAAGCAGTTCTCGGTCTCCTATAGAGTAATTGCGCTCAGAGGAGGAGAAGATTTTAGAGAAAAAGCCGCAGGTTACCATTCTCCCGGAGGAGGACTTCTGGGTGAGCACCGCTCCGGCTCCAGAGGAGGAGGCATCAACCTCCAGGTAGAACTGTTTGTTGCAGTCCAGACGGTGCAGCACAGGGGCAGAGGAGAAGGCTTGTTTCAGGAAAAGGAAGGCCTCCTCAGCTTCGGATGACCATACCTTGGGATTTGCTCCCTTACGGGTGAGCGCAGATATGGGCGCAGTCCGTGACGAGAAGTGAGGAATGAAGAGACGATAGTAATTAGCGAAGCCCAGGAATCGCTGTATCGCCTTCAAGCCCTCCGGACGGGGCCACTTTAGGACAGCAGAGAGCTTCTCGGGATCCATTCGCAAGCCTGTCTGGGAGATAACATAGCCCAAGAAAGGAAGAGAGGTCTGCTCAAAAAGGCACTTCTCGTATTTAGCATAGAGGTGGTTCTGCTTGAGCCTAAGCAGGACCTGACGAACATCCCTCCAGTGTGTGGGAAGATCCGGAGAGAAGACCAAGAAGTCGTCCAGGTATACCACCACGCAGGAGTAAAGAAGGTCACGGAAGATGTCGTTGACCAGTTCTTGGAAGACGGCGGGAGCATTGCAGAGACCGAAGGGCATCACACGGTACTCATAGTGTCCGTCCCGGGTATTAAATGCTGTTTTCCACTCGTCTCCCTGACGGATACGGACCAGGTTATAAGCTCCACGTAGATCCAGCTTGGAGAAGATCCTGGCGCCTTTAAGACGATCAAATAACTCAGAGATGAGCGGAAGGGGGTATTTATTTTTAACCGTGATCTGATTGAGTCCTCTATAGTCAATACAGGGGCGTAGCGAGCCGTCTTTCTTTTTGACAAAGAAGAATCCGGCTCCAGCCGGGGAGGTAGATTTCCGGATAAATCCCCTAGCCAGATTCTCTTCAATGTACTCAGACATGGCCCGGGTCTCGGCTGCAGACAACGGGTAGATACGCCCACGGGGAGGAGTGGTGCCAGGTACCAGGTCGATCGGGCAGTCATATGGCCTATGGGGTGGCAACGTCTCTGCTTCCTTCTTACCGAAGATGTCCGCATAGGGCCAGTAAGGAGCCAGGAGACCTGGTAAATTAGCTGGAGTAGGCGGAGGGCGAACTGGGCGGACCGGAACCAGGCAGGTCCTATGGAAGTCTGGACCCCATCGGAGTACTTCACCGGATCGCCAGTTCAATACGGGTTCGTGTGTCTGGAGCCAAGGTAGACCTAGCAACAGGGAGTGAGAAAGTCCGGACAACACATGGAATGAGATTTCCTCAGAGACGGAGAGGGCTTACTTTTGTCTAGGACGACCTCTCCGAGCGGTCCTAGACACTGGCGTTTCCCGGCTTCTCCGGGCAGGAACGGATGAAGTGCTCCATACTGCCACAATAGAAACAGCTTCCCTCGGCTCGGCGAGATTCTTGGCGAGATTTGACCATCTTGGTCTGGTCGATCTGCATAGGTTCAGGCGAGGGCGCCCGCGGAGTGACTGATTGAGAGGCAGGTCTCAGGGAAGTAGGAGCAGAGCAAGAAAAGTCTTTCTCCCAGGTAGTCTCTTTGGCACGTTCTTGGAACCGGATGCCAATCCGGGTAGCTAGTGACACCAGGTCATCCAGAGTGGTAGGAATGTCCCGACCAGCTAACTCGTCCTTAATCCGACCGGAAAGACCCTCCCAGAAGACGGACACCAGAGCCTCATTTTCCTAGGCAAGCTCAGAAGCGAGGGTGCGGAACCGTATGGCATATTGGCCCACGGTGAGACTTCCTTGGCGGAGACGTAGCAGTGAGGAGGCAGAAGAGGTTTTCCGTCCAGGTTCGTCGAAGACTTTCCGGAAAGCAGCGAGGAAAGACGGCAGGTCGGACACCAGGGGATCCCCTCTCTCCCACAGGGGATTTAGCCATGCCAGTGCCTCCCCAGTAAGATGGGACATGATGAAGGCCACCTTGGCTCGGTCGGAGATGAACTGGTATGCCAATAGCTCAAAGTGCAGGGTGCACTGGTTTATGAAACCCCGAGCTAAAGTAGGTTCGCCAGCAAAGCGTGGAGGTGCCAGAAGCCGAGGTCCATAGTCGGGTACCATGAAGGGACTGGATTGCGGTACCGCAGGAATGGGCACGGCTGGACCAGAGGTAGACATAGACAAGTCACACAATGCGCCTAGACGAGAGTTAACGGACCGTAGATAGGACAGTACCACCTCCTGCTGAGTTTTCTGACGTAAGACTTCCTGGTGCAGATCGGAGATCTGGGGGCCACCGGGTTCCATGGCCCGAGCAAACTGTAACGGGTCTGGGAGGTGGAACCTCTGTGCAACTATACAAGGGGGCAGTCCATGTAAGGAAGCGGGTGGCTCCCAGGGAAGACGGGCAGGTAGTCACGGCAAGTGACAGGGACAGTATCTGGGTAGAGGGGCAGGTAGTCACGGCAAGTGACAGGGACAGTCTCTGGGTAAAAGGACGGGTACTCACGGCAAGTGACAGGGACAGTCTCTGGGTAAAAGGACGGGTACTCACGGCAAGTGACAGGGACAGTAATATAGAAGCGGAGGAGAGGTTATGCTGGACTAGTCCAGAAGAAGTTCTTGAGATCATTGGGAACTCAGCAAATATAAGCCGGCGGTGTTCACACCGTGCAGTAACTGAGGCTGTGACCCAAGCAAGTCCAACATAAACAGCTTTATTCAGCAACTCACGAGTAAACAGAAAAGTCCTCTGGTTCGCAGCCGGGTTAACATGAGTCCTTAAACAACAGTTGCCGTGGGCAATGGCCGTGCCGGGCCGCTCAGAGCCTGATGGGTGCAGAGCCTTCCCAGGCGTAGGTTCAGCTACACACAGGCTCGCCGAGCTTTCCTGCTATGTTTCTAGCAGGTCCCAACAATGAACAACACTACTCCTTAATGCAGGGTTTTTAAAGGACCTGTGGCAAGAGCCACTGGAAAACCCGGGTTGGAGGGAGGAGGCCACCCCACTGCCTTCCTGTAGCCTCCTCCCAGAAATTAAAGCCCAGCCGGGTTTTACTGCCTTAGCCATATAGCCTGACCAGGTCAATGCTCACCTTCATTCTGGCATTGCAGCCGCAGGTGAGTTTGTGACTGCAATGCATTCCAATGGATTTAATAGGTAGAAGGACAGCAGGCAGGTGGCTGGTGAGCGCTCCCAGGTGAGCGGGCGAGAGTCTCTGGACGGGCAGGTGGTCACAGCAAGTGACGGCAGAGCCTCCAGGTAGGCTAGCAGACAGGTAGCAGGTGAGCGCTCCCAGGTGAGCAGGCAAGAGTCTCTGGACAGGCAGGTGGTCACGGCAAGTGACGGCAGAGCTTCCAGGTAGGCTAGCAGACAGGTAGCAGATGAGCGCTCCCAGGTGAGCAGGCGAGAGTCTCTGGACAGGCAGGTGGTCACGGCAAGTGACGGCGGAGCCTCCAGGTAGGCTAGCAGGCAGGTAGCAGATGAGCGCTCCCAGGTGAGCGAGCAGGCTGGTCCATAGACAGACTGACAGGTGTAGGAAAGCAGACCATCGGACCGCAGGCTTGCAAGCAGGTAAACGGATATCAGGCAGGTATCAAGCAGGAATCAGGCAGGTAACTGGCAGGTAACAGGCAGGAATCCAGCAGGTGACTGGCAGGTAACAAGCAGGAATCTGGCAGGTGACTGGCTGGTAACTGGTAACGGGACCTGAGGGCTGAAGCAGAGTGAAGGCTTTGCAACAACATTGCTCGGGCACCTCCATTTTGGAGGAGGTGCCTTAAATATGGGAGGTCCTCCGGCAACTGGCCGGGGACTCCTTAGGACGGCGCGCACGGTCCCTTTAAGAGAGGGGGAGCGCGCGCGCGCGCCCTAAGCACACTGCCGGGGAAGTAGCGCGTGCCGGAAGCAGCGGGGAGAGAAGCGCTGGAGGACGCCGCGCCAGGAGCGGGGAGGTGAGAGGGACGGCGTCTCTGCCTAGTACGGGGCAGAGACGCCGATGCTACAGCCATGCTTTGGATTAAATTCCACTGTTAAACTGTTGAAAAAGACTCTTGTCAGATGTGTCTGGCCAGCAACTGAATCTATCGTGTGCCTGAGAGAAGCTGCAGCCTATGGTCGCCCTGAGTAACAGTTCCCCCAGGATTCCAGCGAATTCATGAAACCCGTCTTGCCCTATCTGAACCTAGCCACGTGCGTGTAACATTGGTGGCCTGTATGGGGAGTCCTGAACAGGAATTAGCGTGTAGAGGGAGTAGAGGAAAAGTGTCTGGAAAAACACAGCAGCACAGCATCTCAACTCAACTCTGCTACACCAGTTAAAGGGGACCAGCCCTAAAGAAAACTCATTAGCAGCAATGAATGAGGAAATACAAATGGATAGAATTAGTGAGCTGTTTCTTCAGTTAACCTGTGAAGAATTCAGAACAGTAGCAGAACATGTAAAGATGTCAGAAGAACAGATTTCTAAAGCACACATCCGCAGGCAACTGTTAGCTGCCATTAATGCACAAATGGATGAGCTGGGGGAGATAGAAGCTGAAGACATCATGGGGACGTTCCTCCAGGAGCTAACAGAGTTTCTAACCAAGTTGAAGTTGGAGGATGGAGGGTCGGCACCAATTACCAAAAGCGGGAATCTCCATCCGCAGACTGAACTACAGGAATTGAAAGAACAACTCAAAGCCCTAACAACAGCCCTGCAGGAATCAACCAAAACCTCTGAACGGGTGACAGACTCAGACAGAACCCTTAACCAGCTTGGGTTGGATAAATCAAGAAGACAGTCCTCTCTAACACCATAAAAACCATAAGGAAAGAATTCAAGATCCTGGGACAGATTGGAGAGTGTGAACAGAAAGAGAAACTGTCTTATATGAACTTGTTGCACCAGATCGATGTAGGCTTACAGAAAGGCTAGCAGCTAGATGACCTCGTTGAGGTGCTGGTGAAAGCGATCAGTTCAGGATTGAACCTCCAAAGTATGCTAGAAATGAAGAGTCAATTGACCTTGCAACAGCTGAAGATGATTTTAAAAGGGCACTATAAAGAAGAGAGTACTTCAGAATTGTTCCACTGACTCATTAACCTGTCACAGAAAAATAATGTATCTCCCCAAAGTTTCTTGTTCAGAGCAATTGAACTGAAGGATAGACTGTTGTTTGCATCCAGTAATATAGAAGCGGAGGAGAGGTTATGCTGGACTAGTCCAGAAGAAGTTCTTGAGATCATTGGGAACTCAGCAAATATAAGCCGGCGGTGTTCACACCGTGCAGTAACTGAGGCTGTGACCCAAGCAAGTCCAACATAAACAGCTTTATTCAGCAACTCACGAGTAAACAGAAAAGTCCTCTGGTTCGCAGCCGGGTTAACATGAGTCCTTAAACAACAGTTGCCGTGGGCAATGGCCGTGCCGGGCCGCTCAGAGCCTGATGGGTGCAGAGCCTTCCCAGGCGTAGGTTCAGCTACACACAGGCTCGCCGAGCTTTCCTGCTATGTTTCTAGCAGGTCCCAACAATGAACAACACTACTCCTTATTGCAGGGTTTTTAAAGGACCTGTGGCAAGAGCCACTGGAAAACCCGGGTTGGAGGGAGGAGGCCACCCCACTGCCTTCCTGTAGCCTCCTCCCAGAAATTAAAGCCCAGCCGGGTTTTACTGCCTTAGCCATATAGCCTGACCAGGTCAATGCTCACCTTCATTCCTGCATTGCAGCCGCAGGTGAGTTTGTGACTGCAATGCACTCCAATGGATTTAATAGGTCTCTGTACACTTTCTGGGGGATATATAATGTCCCTCGTATACGATCCCAGTCACTGCCTCACACAAAGCAAAGACATTAAGTTGCAGCTGAAACAGTACCTAGAAGATCCTGGCATTTCGGACGAAGTCCTAATTGAAAAAAATGAATGAGACAGCTAGTTTGGAGTCAGAGAGCGAACAAAAGTTAAAGAAAGGCTCTGCTCCTAAAATCACCAAAATGAGCCAGCTGAAGTTGGTGGCCAGTTCGAAGATAATCATGGAGACCCTCCAGTGCCACCTCCAAGAGGGAACCTTAAAGCACCAACAAAAGAGAGGACCACCAGCGTTGACTGGGAGGTAGTAATAGGAGAACTGCGAGCCGAGTTGATTTGAGGTGAAAAAGTTGATTCATTCCAGGCCAGAACCTGTATCCCTTAGACGCAGGAGTGGGTTCTAAAACAGAAGATACCTGTCACACTGTCACAGAATACTGGAGGTAGGGGGCCTAAGCTGACCCTAAGCTGGGGCCCTGACTAATCCCTCAACCTGGAGGTACTGTTAAAGGTACAGAGGTCCAGGCCGCCAGCGTAACCCCTACCTCCTGAGGATCCCTGCACCTCAGTAATCTAGTCCTGAGAAGGACCCCGATCACAACAATTGGGAACCAGAAATAATATGCCCACACACAGTATTTAGACGAACGAGACAGTACAAGGGAAAAACCAAAACCACCTTGCATACAACTTCTACACAACTACAACAGAGGGAACACCAACGGGAAAGGAGATAAATGATAAAGCGAGGAAAGGGAAAAAACACTTCCAAATACACTTATCTCAGCAACTCCAAACACCACGATCCGCTCTGTAAGTCTGAATGAAAAGCTTTCACCGACACCTCCCAAACAGACCTGCAGGAATATGAAGGAGTCTCACTAAAGAAGCATTGATTGCAGCTGGGCGAGGCTGGACCTCAGCTAGCCCAGAGAGAGAGAGAATTAACTCCTTCACTGCCGAAAAAACACAAAGCACCAACAAGTCAGCTGCGAGAAGTCAGGCTGTGTACTCGTGACGATCTTCGTGGCAACACACCCGTGACAGTACCCCCCCTTCTACGAGGGGCCTCCGGACCCTCAGGGCCAGGTTTATTCGGGTGAGTCGTGTGGAAGGCCCGAACTAATCGGTCTGCATTAATATCCGACGCAGGAACCCACATCCTCTCCTCAGGACCATACCCCTTCCAATGAACCAAGTACTGAAGGGACCGGCGATTAAAGCGTGAATCAATGACCCTCGATACCTGGAACTCCAAGTTACCATTGACAACCACAGGAGGGGGAGGTAAAGGTGACGGTACCACCGGCGCCACATACCTCTTAAGCAATGATCTGTGAAACACGTTGTGAATTTTAAACGTAGGGGGGAGGTCAAGACGGAATGCCACCGGATTAATAACAGAACTGATTCTGTACGGCCCGATGAACCTGGGACCCAGTTTCCAGGAGGGAACCTTAAGTTTAATATTCCTGGTAGACAACCATACCTGATCGTTCACACTTAGGTCCGGACCAGACACTCTCCTCCTATCAGCCATACGTTTGTATCGGTTCCCCATAGTATTCAGATTCTTCAGCACCCCTCTCCATACTGAAGCGAGAGATGAGGAAAATCGTTCCTCCTCCGGAACCCCCGAAGAGCCCCCCCTACTGAAAGTACAAAACTGGGGGTGAAAACCATATGCCCCAAAAAACGGGGACTTACCAGTGGACTCGCTCCGCCTATTATTGAGAGCAAACTCTGCCAGAGGTAGGAAAGAAGCCCAGTCCTCCTGGTTCTCTGACACAAAACACCGAAGATATGTCTCCAAGCTCTGGTTCATACGTTCCGTCTGACCATTGGTCTGAGGATGAAAAGCCGACGAGAATGACAAATGCATCCCCCGCCGTGCACAAAACGCCTTCCAGAACTTGGACACAAACTGAGACCCCCGATCAGACACCACCTCGGAGGGTACCCCGTGAAGCCTCACAATCTCCCCAATGTCACACTGTCACAGAATACTGGAGGTAGGGGGCCTAAGCTGACCCTAAGCTGGGGCCCTGACTAATCCCTCAACCTGGAGGTACTGTTAAAGGTACAGAGGTCCAGGCCGCCAGCGTAACCCCTACCTCCTGAGGATCCCTGCACCTCAGTAATCTAGTCCTGAGAAGGACCCCGATCACAACAATTGGGAACCAGAAATAATATGCCCACACACAGTATTTAGACGAACGAGACAGTACAAGGGAAAAACCAAAACCACCTTGCATACAACTTCTACACAACTACAACAGAGGGAACACCAACGGGAAAGGAGATAAATGATAAAGCGAGGAAAGGGAAAAAACACTTCCAAATACACTTATCTCAGCAACTCCAAACACCACGATCCGCTCTGTAAGTCTGAATGAAAAGCTTTCACCGACACCTCCCAAACAGACCTGCAGGAATATGAAGGAGTCTCACTAAAGAAGCATTGATTGCAGCTGGGCGAGGCTGGACCTCAGCTAGCCCAGAGAGAGAGAGAATTAACTCCTTCACTGCCGAAAAAACACAAAGCACCAACAAGTCAGCTGCGAGAAGTCAGGCTGTGTACTCGTGACGATCTTCGTGGCAACACACCCGTGACAATACCCAGCTTGAGAAGCATGCCGTTCATCAAATCAGAGTACGGTGTGTCCACTGTCTAAGATGTGGTGAGGAAGGACATTATGCCAAGGAATTCTAATGGTCACGGTCGTTTGGGGTTAAAAGACAGGAGGTTGCCAGTGCGGGGCGACTGTTAACCGCAACATGGAGGAGGCCCCAGAAGCACATCCAAATCTCACCAAACCCCAGAACAGTGCATGAGGTAAAACGGCTGCGTCAGTACTATCCCCAAGTGTGTTCCCGTCTACAACAGCGGCTAGAGAGACAGGGGCATCAGTTACTTAATGCCCAGTGTGGAGGTCAAACGATGTACTCTTGGGAGGAGGATTCCTCGGTCAGTAAAGATAGCCTTATCAGCCTAATCGGTGAAAGGTGCTTTATACAGTACCAGCTAGATGGACTTCTGGTAAAAGCACTGTGGGACACAGGAGACCAAGTGAGCCTTTTAAATGAATAATGGAGATGGCGCTACTTGCCACATACCTGACTTCGGTTGCTAAAAGGACTCTTAGGACCAATGGAACTCCACGGCAAAGCTGTCAACCAGACCAAAATCCCTTTCATAGGCTGGGTGGAAGTGACTTTCCAACTTAGGGCCACGAAGAACAGCAACACCATTGAGCTTTTGGTACCTTTTCTCATCACCAGTAATCAGTACGTGGCAGAGGATCCTATCCTGGGTTATAATGTAATCAGTGAGGTCATCACGAGACACAAGTCAGGGACGCTGGTGGTGGATGCAATTGCCACATCACTTGCCATACCCAACACTGTGGCTGAAAATGTGATTCATAGACTAAAGAAAGGACAGAATACAATGGACCTAAAAGAAGTCAAGGTAGGCTGGCGTCCAACCATCATACCTGTAAACCAAATGGTGGGGGTGAGGTGTGGAGTCCGGGTAGAACCGAGAAGAAAAGTCCAGAAAAGACTGTTCGTGCCAAAAGACTCCTCAGAACTTCCGGGAGGTCTAGTTCAAGGTGAGACTGTGCTTACAATTCCTACTGGTGGGTTTGCTCGAGTGACAGTACCAGTGATGAATACTACGAAACACGAAATTAGACTGGATCTAAAGACTGTGTCACACTGAAACCGTTAAAACGGTATATCCAGCCACTGTGAGACCCGCACAGGTGTCTACCATGTATTCAGTCTCCCCACCAAGGAACAGGAGTTGCCCAGGGGAGGAAATTTCAGCACCCACCTCAGGGTCCTGGGATCCTCCAGTATCCCTGGAACACTTGTGTGCTGAAGATATAGCGATAGCAAAACAGATGCTGACAGAAGAATGTCATGCATTCTCTAAAGATGACTCTGATATAGGCTGTATCCCATCTTGCAATTGAAAATCAATTTGAAAGACACGACCCCAGTAACCAGAAGTTACATGTCTGTGCCGAAACCATTACACCGTGAAGTGAAAGAGTATTTACAAGACCTAATCAACAGAGGTTGGGTCCAAAAGTCGAAGTTGTCTTATTCCTCTCCTATTGTTTGTGTTAGGAAGAAGGATGGTACGTTGAGACTCTGCTTTGATTACCGGGAACTAAACCAAAAGTCAGTACCTGATCGTCACCAGATACCAAAGAATCAAGATATGCTGGATAGCCTATCAGGTAGTACCTGGTTCTCTGTCCTTGATCAGGGTAAAGCATCAAGGGTATTTTGAAGAGTCAAATAGACCTTTGACAGCATTCATCACACCGTGGGGCTTATACGAGTGGATCCGCATACCGTTTGGGCTCAGTTCAGCTCCAGCAGAATTCCAGAGGAGAATGGAGACATGTTTAGAAGGATTGAGGGACGATATCTGCCAGCCGTACTTGGATGACAATGTGGTACACAACAAAACCTTCCGAGAGCATGTTGAACACGTGAGGACCGTATTACAGCGGTATCAACAACATGGAGTCAAGTTGACCCCAAAGAAGTGTGAACTGTTCAAAAGGCAAGTCCGATTTCTAGGGAAAATTGTGTCTGGAGAAGGATATACCATGGACCCAGCAGAAATCGCTGGTACTGGCCTTAAAAGACAAGCGGCCCTCTACTGTCGGGGAGTTGAGGCAGATATTAAGATTAGTAATGGGCGAGCACTAAAATGCTTGGGTGCTCATTGCTCGGGTCGAGCACATTGGAATAATCGGGTGCTCGACCTGAGCAACGAGCGCAATGTAAGTCTATGGGAAACTCGAGCATTTTTCAGGAGGCTCCCTACAGCGGTCTTCAAAAGGCCTAAAAATTGCCTTTATCGATGGGAACAGTGCTCAAATGGCATGGGAACAGCATGAGGAATATCCCTGGAAGCATTTCTGACTCCCAGGTCCCTGCTGTTAACAATGTTGTCAGAGGTATTAAGCCACTTTTACGGACTCACAATAAAACATACAAAAACTAAACCAAAATGGATTTTCTTGGGAAATATGTTAAGGAACATCCTTTCCAGGGTCATGACTTGTATAGAAAGCAAAATAAATAACCAATAACAAAAATACTCCTCTACACCTTGGGCTATGTTCACACTTAACGTTTTTGATGCGTTTTTGTACTTTTGCATTGCTTTCAACCGTGACAAATGCATTCACCGGGAAATGTAATTTTAACATTTTACAACCTTATCTGGCCATATGGTGTGTGAGACATGATCAGACACATACTGTTTCATTTAAGAAGGAGGGACTCTGAAAGTCACAAAGCTTATTTTTATAGGGCCATCAGGCGGCCTTTACTATTCTTATAGGGCCAGCAGTTGCCCCTCGCTATTCTTATAGTGCCATCAGCCAGCTATGCTTTGTTGTTCCCATTACAAAAGTTTGGGTCTCCTATACTGTTATTGCGTATGCAGTGAGTGGCAGGTCTGCCCAAAATTTGGATGCAACCCAATACCCCTTTGAAAATTTGGACACACCCCAATACCCCTTTGAAAATTTGGATGCACCCCAATACCCCTTTCAAGAGACTTAGAGGAGGGCCTCCTGAAAACAATGTTTCCATTATTAGGAAGTGGGTCTCCCATACTGTTTGCCTATGCAGTGAATGCAAGGGTTGCCAAAAATTGGGTGGCACTCCAATCCCCCTTGGAAGAGACGTGGAGGTCAGAGGGCCTCCTGAAAAACAATGTTCCCATTATTAGGAAGTGGGTCTCCCATTGTGTTTTCCTATGCAGTGAATACATGAGTGCCAAAAATTTGGAAGAGACGTGGAGGAGAGCCTCATAAAAAAAATGTTCCTATTAGAAAGGAGCGTGTCCCCTATAATTGTAATGCCCATTCACTAAGTGTATGGGCTGTAAAACATTTACCCCTGGGGGGGTATACATGAACATACTATATAAAAAAAAAATTTTACAGCCATAATAAAGACCCTTTAAAAAATTATGTGGGTGTTGCATCATGGACCACAGTCACCCTGCTGATATGGTGGTGGAGGATAAGGATGAGGAGAAGGAGGAGGACAAGAACAAATAGCCAAAATCAGGAAGCGTATACCCATGTGTGGGTGTGAAAAGGTGCATGGGAATACACCTCCCAAAAAAAGACACTGGATTTGAGTTTATGTTACGCTGCTATCATTCGGTGGTGTTGAGAAGTCTGACCCAATCGAGCCCTTGTTCATTTTTATAAGAGTCAGCCTGTCAGCATTTTCAGTTGACAGGTGGTTGCGCTTATCAGTTATAATTCCATCAGCGGCACTAAAAACCCGCCCTGATAAAAAGCTAGTGGCAGGGCAGGCCAGGACCTCCAAGGCATAGAGAGAACCCCGCACCTTAGGGCCTGTACGATGGGAGGGGCTGAGAAAATTCTCCCAGAACTTTGACAGTGTTCCCCTGCCTCTGCTGGATTGGAGTTGTGTCTCTCTCGCCTGTAGTCCTTGGTTATCAAACGAACAACAAGGGCCTTCTGGTAGACCTGTCTGACTCAGGAATAAGAGATATAAAGTTCTTCTTCTAGCATGTGTCTAGAAGTGTCACCAAACAGTAATGACTGTCATTCAAAATTTTGAGAACGCGAGGGTCATAGGCAAGGCAGCGTAACATAAACTCAGCCAAGCGTGCCAGACTGCTAACAGGCAATACTTCCGTGTCCTCACCAAGAGGACGACTGACCATGCTCTCCTCCTCCTCTCTGTCATCAGGCCATCCACGCTGAACAGACGGTATGACAGTTGTGCAGGTAGTACCGTGTATAGAGCATGAAACTAGCTCCTGTTCTTCCTCCTCCTCTTCCTCATTGTCACCCAATCCACGTTGGGATGAGATGAGGCTGGGCTGTGTGTAATCACCCTGTATGGTTCCTTGCTCCATCTCATCGTGCTCCGCTTGCAATGCATCCTCTTTGATTGTGAGCAGAGAGCATTTCAGAAGACAGAGAAGCGGGATGGTGATGCTAATAATGGCGTCATCGCTGCTCACTATCTTGGTGGAGTCCTCAAAGTTTTGGAGGATGGTACATATGTCTGACATCCATGTCCACTCCTGATGTCTTATGTGTGGAGTCTGAACTGATTACCGATGGCCTTGCTGATGCTGGTAATCAACAACTGCCCTCTTCTGCTCACAAATCCTTCCCAACATCTGCAGTGTAGAGTTCCAAAGCGTGGGGACATCATACACCAGTCTGTGAGCCGGAAACTGCAAATGCTGCTGAAACAGAGCAAGGCGGCAGAAGCTGTAGGTGACTTTCTAAAATGGGCACACAGGCGGCATACTTTAACAAGCAGATCCGGCAGCACTGGGTTGAGAAATCGCTGAACCACGAGGTTAAGCACATGGACCAGGCATGATACGTGTGTGAGGTCACCTCGCCTCAGAGCCCACACCAGGTTTCGACTATTGTCACACACGACCATGCCTGGCTGTAGGTTCAGGGGTGTGAGCCACAGATCTGCCTGCTCTTTCAGAGCGGTCCACAACTCTTCAGCATTGTGCGGTTTGTCACCTAAGCATATTAGCTTCAGCACAGCCTGTTGCTGCTTGGTCAAGGCAGTGCTGCAGTGCTTCCAACTTGTGACTGATGTGGTCATTTCGGAGATGGAGGTTGAAGAGGAGGAGGAGGCTAAGGAGGATGAGGTGCAAGAGCTGTAGACTATGAGGGCAACCCTGATTGACCTAGGGCCTGCAATTGCTGGCGTCAGGAGGACGTGTTCCATCCCAAGGTCCAACTGGGTCCCGGCTTCCACTATGTTAACCCAGTGTGCCATCAGTGAGATGTACCGTTCCTGCCCACAAACACTTGTGCACGTGTCCGTGGTTAGGTGGACTTTCAGGGTACCTGCGTTGTTGAGGGCATGGCTAATGTTTTGGGACACGTGCTTGTGTAATGCGGGGACGGCACACTGGGAGAAATAGTGGTGGTTGGGGACCAAGTATCGTGGGACCGCCGCCGCCATTAAGTTGTGGAATGCTTCCGTCTCCACGAGCCTAAAAGGCAACATTTCGAGCGCAAGCAGTCGGGAAATGTGGGAATTTAGTACTGTGGCCTGTGGGGTGTTGGCTGCGTATCTTCGCATGCACCATGTACCGGGGATTGGCTTGCATGCACAACAACGGAAGATGCAGTGGTGCCACCCGCAGTCACTGTTCCTGGACCCTGGGGTTCGGCCCACAAAGTCGGGTGCTTTGCTGCCATGTGTCTGATCATGCTGGTGGTGGTCAGGCTGGTAGTTTTGCCACCCCTGCTGATGCTGGCCTGGCAGGTGGTGCAAATGGCCTTTTTGGAGTTATCGGCATAGTCTTTAAAAAACAACCAGACTCTGGAAGACCTAACAGCTGTACTGGCAACTTCCATCGTGTTGGGGAATGGTTGCCTGCCTTCTGTCTGTTGCCACCACACTGCTATTTTCTGTCTGTTGGGGTGCTCTGCCTCCCTCCCCCTGTGTGCTGCTGTCCTCGCTCTGCATGTCCTCCTACCAGGTTGGGTCATTTACTATATCATCCACCACCTCGTCTTCCACTTCTGCACCCTGGTCCTCCTCCTGACTTTCTGGCAATTGTGTCTCATCATCGTCCACCTCTTGTGACACTTTCCCACCGTCGCCTTCGTGTGACTGGCTGCTCAAAAATTTGGGCATCGCTACATGCGATCTCCTCTTGCCCCGCTTCAAGTGGACCGGGCGAGAGGCCCGAATCTATAAATGGAAAAGTGAACAGCTCTTCGGAGTGTCCAAGTGTGGGATCAGTTGTCTCTGGGCACTCGGCATGGTGGGAGGAAGGAGGTTCAGGGTGAGGAATATGTGGTCCAGACTTACAGCTACTGAAACTTGACCATGTGGAAGACAGCTAAGTGGTGGCTAAGTGACTGGAAGCATTATCTGCTATCCAACCAATAACCTTTTCACACTGCTCTGTGTTCAATAGTGGTGTTCTGCGGTCCCCTATTAATTGGGAAAGGAAGGTCGAGCGAGAAGACGTGCGTGTTTGTTGTGGCACAATTTCAGCTTGCCCACTGCCTCGGCCTCTGCATGCACCATCACCATCACGTCCAGTTCCCTGTCCCTTGCCACGTGACTTGCATATTCTAAATGGAGGTCAATATCTTCCACGCTCACTACAAATGGCTGAATTTGGAGCGAACTTATATGTGATCACTGATCCGTGGGACGGACAAGCCACAGTTTTAAATAGCTGGCCTGTAGGTAACTATTTTGAACAGCAAACTGGTGTCAATAGCTTCACTGACACACTGAAACTAATTTTTAATGGTGACCAGAAATGGCAGTATTTTCTGAAAACGAATATGTGATTCGTGTGACAGAGAAAACACGGTTTTAAATAGCTGGCCTGTAGGTAACTATTTTGAACAGCAAACTGGTGTCAATACCTTCACTGATACACTGAAACTAATTTTTAATGGAGGCCGGAAATGGCAGTATTTTCTGAAAACTTATATGTGATCCGTGTGACGGAGAAAACACAGTTTTAAATACCTGGCCTGTAGGTAACTATGTTGAACAGCAAACTGGTGTCAATTGCTTCACTGACACACTGAAACACATTTTTAATGGAGGACAGAAATGGCAGTATTTTCAGCGCAATTATATGTGATCAGTGTGACGGACAAACCACAGTTTTAAATAACTGGACTTTTAGCGCTGTAATATGGAAAGGACCTGGCTGAATTCTGCAGTGCCAACAAGCAAATGGTGCAGAAAAACGGTGTTCTCTGGATTGTTTTTAAGCAAATAATGAGGATTAAGATCCAAAAAAAATTGTACCTGGCGCCTAAGACCTAGGCCTATTTCTAGAAATATCTAACAGCAGAAGCAAACAAAACTCGAATGGAGCCTATTGTGCTAAATGCACTGGAGTCTGATACATACACTGCCTGCCTGCCTATATACACTGCCTGCCTGATATCTCTGCAGATGGATTAGTCCTCAGAAGGACTGTTTGTTGAGATGCATATGTGTCTCTAATATAGTTTGATATACCTACATTAACTAGAAACAAGCAAATCTTTCCCTAGCTCAGCTGCACTTCTCCCTACACTGTCTGATTCCGGAGTGACTGTGACGAGCACGGCGGCGCCAGGTCTGATATAGACCTGATGACGCTGTGCGGCCAGACAATCACTGTAATGCCACAACCAACATGGCTGTGGCATTACAGTGAGTGGCAGACAATCCCTGCATGATTGGCTCTGTAAAGAGTGCCAAACATTCAGGGAGGGGACCCGAACTCCCGCCGAGCAACCCCGGAAATACTCGGCGAGCACCGAGCATCTTGAGCAGTGGGATGCTTGGGCGAGCACCGAGCAGTAGCGAGCATGCTTGCTCATCACTAATTAGGATTCCTCTCCTATTATCTACGTTTGGAACTTCTCCAGAATTGCTGCCCCACTATACCTCTTCTTGGGGGGGACAACAGCATCAAAAACACCCACGGAGAAAAAGAAGAATGCGGGTAGGATCGGGCTTAAAAGAAACAAAGCCGTTTTGTCCCAACAGCCCAATCTCTGGACAGCAGACCACCAGGAGGTTTTGGAAGAACTAGTAGACTACCTGGTAGGACCATCGATCTTGGGATATCCTGATTTCAACTTACAGTTTTTTCTTCATTGTGACGCTTCTCAAGTTGGACTGGGAGCTTCCCTGTATCAGCATCAAGATGGAAAATTTAGAGTTATCGGTTACGGTTCTAGAAAGTTGACAGACGCCGAGAAGAATTACCATCTACATTCTGGAAAATTGGAGTTCCTGGCATTGAAATGGGCTATCTGTGAACGATTTAGAGATTATCTCTACTACAGCAAAGAGTTTGAGGTATACACTGACAACAACCCTTTGACCTATGTCCTCACTACAGCCAAACTGAATGCAACGGGTCACAGATGGGTCACTGAACTAGCTGACTTCAATTTCAGCATCAAATACAGGCGAGGAAAATGCAATGCAGATGCTGACAGATTGTCGAGAATGCCACTGGAGCCTGAGGAGTCTGGAAGCAATTGAGAGCACTACCCAAGCAGTACAAGCTTATCAAGAGGAAGACACACCATTGTGGTGTCTATTGGCGGTGGAAACCACCATTAAAGCAAGAGAACAAGATCACCCCCTGTTTATTCAACAACTACCAAAAGGAAAAATACATACAGCACAACGGAAAGATCAGATAATTGGTAGAATACTACTTTATGTGGACCAAAATCGGTTTCCAAGTAAACAGGAGAGAGATAATAAGTCACCAGCAGTATCTGTTTTAGTTAAAGAATGGACAAAGCTCTACCTCAGTGAAGACGGTATCCTGTATTAACGGAGGTTAAAACCGGCAGTTGGTACTACCCAGAGTATTCCGTAGGTTGGTCTTCAAAGAACTCCATGAAAACTTGGGGCACCTGGGAGTGGAAAGGACAACCAACTTGATCCGTGAACGTTTCTTCTGGCCATACATGCAGAGAGATATTGAGAAGTATGTGACCAGGGAGTGTGGGTGTCCGAAACATAAATGTCCCAACACATCAACCAGGGCATCTATGGGCAACATCCAAACTACGTATCCATTTGAGATGGTCTCAATAGACTTTCTACATCTTGAGACGTGCAAGGGTGGTTACGAATACATATTGATGGTGATGGACCATTTTACTCGATTTTCCCAAGCATATGCCACCACCAATAAAGCTGGTCGAGCAGCGGCAGAGAAGATCTTCAATGATTTTGCTTTGAGGTTTTAGTTCCCTATGAGGTTACACCATGACCAAGGAACAGAATTTGAGAACCAGCTCTTTGCCCAGCTAGGAAAGTACTGTAGAATTCAGAGATCCCACACAACGCCCTATCACCCAGAGGGTAATGGACAAGTGGAACGTTTTAACCGGACATTATTGTCAATGTTGCACAATTTAACAGCTGTCGAGAAGAAAGACTGAAAGAGTTGTCTGTCAAAAGTGGTACATGCCTATAACTGTACAAAGAGCGATGCATCGGGTTACTCACCCTTCTTCCTATTGTATGGACGATCGCCAAGACTGCCAATCAACATCATGTTCGATACTCAGGTGTCAGAGACTTACAGAACATATCCGGAGTACATTCAGAAATGGAAGGAACGGATGGCAGAGGCATACAAAATAGCGTTCAAAGTGGTTACGCAAGGACAGAGCAAGAGTAAGGAGTAGAGATGAGCGTTGTTCTACTCGAACTGTTCGCCAATCTCAAATTCGAGCTGTTTTGGGCGGTGTTCGAGACGGTCGGCGAACACGAACAATTTGAGAAAAATTCGGCTGTTCGAGGTTATGTTCGATAACTGTTCGTGCACCAAAATCATAACTGGATTTTTTCTCAGTAATGATGAAAATTAATGTTAATACGCAGTTTGAGTGTACAGCGGGGCGGGGGGAGGGGCAGGGGATGGATCTCTGCAGGAACAATGAAGATCTCCATTTTTTTTTCTCTTTCCCGCATTTGCAGTGGGGAGGTGCAATCTGTCAGCCTATCAGCAGCGCACACACGGAGCGAAGTGCTTTTTTTCACACAAGCAAGGGCATGTGTGATTGGCAGTGTATGTCACATGTCCTTGCCCTATAAGACCAAGCCATTTTCCCCGTCGCCACCATTTTCTCACTGCTGCAGCTGCGTGTTAGACGGCACCGCTGTTGCTGTGTGTGCTATACCTTGTTAATTTCAAGCCAATTTTCGCACAAATATACAGATAGCTTGGGAGTAGGGAATAGTTGTGATTGCAGTCCTTTTAAGGACTAGGTTACAGCATTTCCTACGACTTTTATCAGGGAGGTCTGTGCTCTTAAATAGATAGGTTGTGGGAGTAAAGACTAATTGTAATTGGAGTCCTTTTCAGGACTAGGTTACATGAGTTCCTATCAGTTTTTGCCAGGCAGGTCTGTGCCAGTGCTGTGCAAGTTTTTTTCACAGCATTTGGCTGAATCTAGCAAAGCTAATCCTTTTTGGCCTATTGCAGAGTGTGTTAGTCAGTGGAGTAGCCTATCTGTGTTGCAAGATATACCACCTGTGTATAGAATACCAATTTTTTTACTGCACCTAGTGAAGTAAAATCTTTTGGGCATAGCATCATTCTATTAGTCCATCTATACTGACCTCCATCAGGTTGCAAACTGAATATAATTTTTTTCGGCATATAGCTCTGAAAAAATATTTGGGCTTCTAGCGGTGTGTGGGACTTGGTCTATTAGTCCATCTATACTGACCTCCATCAGGTTGCAAATTAAAAATAATTTTTTTCTGCATCTACCTCTGAAAAAATATTTGGGCTTCTAGCAGTGTGTGGGACTTGGTCTATTAGTCCATCTATACTGACCTACATCAGGTTGCAAATTAAAAATAATTTTTTTCTGCATCTAGCTCTGAAAAAATATTTGGGCTTCTAGCGGTGTGTGGGACTTGGTCTATTAGTCCATCTATACTGACCTCCATCAGGTTGCAAATTAAAAATAATTTTTTTCTGCATCTAGCTCTGAAAAAATATTTGGGCTTCTAGCGGTGTGTGGGACTTGGTCTATTAGTCCATCTATACTGACCTCCATCAGGTTGCAAATTAAAAATAATTTTTTTCTGCATCTAGCTCTGAAAAAATATTTGGGCTTCTAGCAGTGTGTGGGACTTGGTCTATTAGTCCATCTATACTGACCTCCATCAGGTTGCAAATTAAAAATAATTTTTTTCTGCATCTAGCTCTGAAAAAATATTTGGGCTTCTAGCAGTGTGTGGGACTTGGTCTATTAGTCCATCTATACTGACCTCCATCAGGTTGCAAATTAAAAATAATTTTTTTCTGCATCTAACTCTGAAAAAATATTTGGGCTTCTAGCGGTGTGTGGGACTTGGTCTATTAGTCCATCTATACTGACCTCCATCAGGTTGCAAATTAAAAATAATTTTTTTCTGCATCTAGCTCTGAAAAAATATTTGGGCTTCTAGCAGTGTGTGGGACTTGGTCTATTAGTCCATCTATACTGACCTACATCAGGTTGCAAATTAAAAATAATTTTTTTCTGCATCTAGCTCTGAAAAAATATTTGGGCTTCTAGCGGTGTGTGGGACTTGGTCTATTAGTCCATCTATACTGACCTCCATCAGGTTGCAAATTAAAAATAATTTTTTTCTGCATCTAGCTCTGAAAAAATATTTGGGCTTCTAGCGGTGTGTCGGACTTGGTCTATTAGTCCATCTATACTGACCTACATCAGGTTGCAAATTAAAAATAATTTTTTTCTGCATCTAGCTCTGAAAAAATATTTGGGCTTCTAGCGGTGTGTGGGACTTGGTCTATTAGTCCATCTATACTGACCTCCATCAGGTTGCAAATTAAAAATAATTTTTTTCTGCATCTAGCTCTGAAAAAATAATTGGGCTTCTAGCGGTGTGTGGGACTTGGTCTATTAGTCCATCTATACTGACCTCCATCAGGTTGCAAATTAAAAATAATTTTTTTCTGCATCTAGCTCTGAAAAAATATTTGGGCTTCTAGCGGTGTGTGGGACTTGGTCTATTAGTCCATCTATACTGACCTACATCAGGTTGCAAATTAAAAATAATTTTTTTCTGCATCTAGCTCTGAAAAAATATTTGGGCTTCTAGCAGTGTGTGGGACTTGGTCTATTAGTCCATCTATACTGACCTACATCAGGTTGCAAATTAAAAATAATTTTTTTCTGCATCTAGCTCTGAAAAAATATTTGGGCTTCTAGCGGTGTGTGGGACTTGGTCTATTAGTCCATCTATACTGACCTCCATCAGGTTGCAAATTAAAAATAATTTTTTTCTGCATCTAGCTCTGAAAAAATATTTGGGCTTCTAGCAGTGTGTGGGACTTGGTCTATTAGTCCATCTATACTGACCTCCATCAGGTTGCAAATTAAAAATAATTTTTTTCTGCATCTAGCTCTGAAAAAATATTTGGGCTTCTAGCGGTGTGTGGGACTTGGTCTATTAGTCCATCTATACTGACCTCCATCAGGTTGCAAATTAAAAATAATTTTTTTCTGCATCTAGCTCTGAAAAAATATTTGGGCTTCTAGCAGTGTGTGGGACTTGGTCTATTAGTCCATCTATACTGACCTACATCAGGTTGCAAATTAAAAATAATTTTTTTCTGCATCTAGCTCTGAAAAAATATTTGGGCTTCTAGCGGTGTGTGGGACTTGGTCTATTAGTCCATCTATACTGACCTCCATCAGGTTGCAAATTAAAAATAATTTTTTTCTGCATCTAGCTCTGAAAAAATATTTGGGCTTCTAGCAGTGTGTGGGACTTGGTCTATTAGTCCATCTATACTGACCTACATCAGGTTGCAAATTAAAAATAATTTTTTTCTGCATCTAGCTCTGAAAAAATATTTGGGCTTCTAGCGGTGTGTGGGACTTGGTCTATTAGTCCATCTATACTGACCTACATCAGGTTGCAAATTAAAAATAATTTTTTTCTGCATCTAGCTCTGAAAAAATATTTGGGCTTCTAGCGGTGTGTGGGACTTGGTCTATTAGTCCATCTATACTGACCTCCATCAGGTTGCAAATTAAAAATAATTTTTTTCTGCATCTAGCTCTGAAAAAATATTTGGGCTTCTAGCGGTGTGTGGGACTTGGTCTATTAGTCCATCTATACTGACCTCCATCAGGTTGCAAATTAAAAATAATTTTTTTCTGCATCTAGCTCTGAAAAAATATTTGGGCTTCTAGCAGTGTGTGGGACTTGGTCTATTAGTCCATCTATACTGACCTCCATCAGGTTGCAAATTGAATAAAAAAAATTTCTGCATCTAGCTCTGAAAAAATATTTGGGCTTCTAGCGGTGTGTGGGACTTGGTCTATTAGTCCATCTATACTGACCTCCATCAGGTTGCAAATTAAAAATAATTTTTTTCTGCATCTAACCCAGCCAATAGTTTTGGCCTAATACCACAGTTTGGCCACTCAGCTCTGCTCGGTTACCATCCATTGTTTTTTTGTGCAAACAACTCCAGAGTTGTGAATTAGTTAACCACCAAAATGAGTGGAAAAAGGCCTGCTGCTGGTGGAAAGGGGAATAGGCGTGTTGGGAAGGGGAAAAAAGGTTGTGTCCGTGGGGTAGGTGCAGAAGAAAGACCATCTTCCAGCCAAACTAAAATGTCTACTTCTTTTAGCGGACAATGTTGTAACGGGTCCGGGAGGCGGACTGTAACGGGTCCGGGAGGCGGAACCTCTGAGCTACTATACAAGGGGGCGGCCCTTGTAAGGGAGCGGGTGGCAGTCTCTGGGTGAACGGACAGGGAGTTACGGCAAGTGATCAGGGCAGTCTCTGGGTAAAGGGTAGGTACGACCTGTGATGGCAGAGCCTCCGGGTAGGCTAGCAGGCAGGTGGTAGATGTGTGCTCCCAGGTGAGCAAGCGAGAGTCTCTGGAATAGCAGGTGGTCACGGCACGTGACGGCGGAACCTCCGGGCTGGCAGGCAGGTAGGTAACGGAGAAGCGCTCCCAGGAGAGCGGGCAAGAGTCTCTGGAATAGCTGATGGTCACCGCACGTGACAACGGGACCTCCGGGCTGGCAAGCAGGCAGGTAACGGAGATGCGCTCCCAGGTGAGCGGGCAAGAGTCTCTGAGATAGCTGGTGGTCACAGCACGTGACAACGGAGCCTCCGGGCTGGCAAGCAGGCAGATAACGGAGAAGCGCTCCCAGGTGAGCGGGCAAGCTGGTCCATAGACAGACTGACCGGAGTAGTAAGGCAGACCGTCGGACCTCAGGCAAGCAGACAGGTAACAAGTATTCAGGCAGGAAACAGGCAGGTAACTGGCAGGTACTGGCAGGTAACTAGCAGGAAACTGGCAGGAAACTGGCAGGTAACTGGCAACGGGACCTGAGGGCTGAAGCACAGGTGAGACACAGGTGCAAACAACATTGCTCGGGCACCTCCATTTTGGAGGAGGTGCCTAATATATGATGAAGTCCTCCGGCCATTGGCCGGGGACTCTTTAGGGCGGCGCGCGCGGCCCCTTTAAGAGGAGGGGAGCGCGCGCGCGCGCGCCCTAAGCACAGGGGCCGGGAAGGAGCGCGCGCTGAGAGCAGAGCAGGAGGAGGACGCCGGGACGGAGCGCGCGCAGACAGCAGAGCAGGAGGAGGACGCCGGGACGGAGCGCGCGCTGACAGCGGAGCGGTGAGGGGAGCAGCGTCCCTGCCTAGCAGAGGGCAGGGACGCCAGCGCTACAGTACCCCCCCCTTTAGGCCCCCCCTTTTTTAGGCCAGACAGAAATTTAGCTAGGATGAGAGGGGCATGGATATTCTCCCGGGGCTCCCACGTTCTCTCCTCAGGACCAAACCCCCTCCAATCTACCAAGAAAAAGGTCTTTCCTCTTACCCTTTTGGTGGCAAGAATGTTCTCTACCTCAAACTCGTCCTCAGCAGAAACCGGAGCAAGAGGCGTACCTGTAGACTTAGAAAAAGAGTTAAGTACCACAGGTTTGAGGAGAGATACATGGAAGGAGTTAGGGATCCGTAAGTTGGCCGGGAGTTTCAATTTATAGGCCACCGGGTTGATCTGACTGATAACCTCCAGTGGGCCGATGAACCGAGGCCCCAACTTATAGGAAGGGATCTTGAGCCGGACATATTTGGACGAGAGCCAGACTTTATCCCCAGGACGGAATTGAGGAGGATCCAGACGTCCTTTGTCAGCGTGCCTTTTCATACGCTCGGATGACAGAAGGAGTGCGGACCGGGTACTCTCCCATATGGAGGAAGACTCGCTCTCGTGATTGTTGTACGAGAATTGGGCCCATGGCAGGAGATCCACCCAGTCAGAATGGTGAGCATTAACGAAGTGCCGGAGGTAACTGGTCAGGTTCTGATTGATCCGCTCCACTTGACCATTAGACTGTGGGTGGTAAGCGGAGGAGAAGTCCAGAGTGACGTCTAGCAATTTACAAGTGGCTCTCCAGAAACGAGAAGTGAACTGTACTCCTCGATCCGACACGATGTGACGGGGCAGGCCATGAAGACGGAAGATGTGGCGGATAAAGACTCTAGCCAGCTCGGGTGCAGACGGAAGACCTGGCAGGGGAATGAAGTGAGCCATCTTGGAAAAGCGGTCAGCGACCACCCAAATGACCGTACAACCGGCAGAGACGGGCAGATCAGTTACGAAGTCCATCGCTATATGCTGCCAGGGGGCAGCAGGTGCTGGCAGAGGAAGAAGGCGGCCGGCCGACAGATGTCTCGGAACCTTGTTGCGGGCGCAGGACACACAGGCAGAAACAAAGTCCATAACATCCTTGTGCAGGTTAGGCCACCAGTAGTGCCGGGTAATAAGCTGGAGGGTCTTTTTCTGACCGGCGTGGCCAGCTAGTTTAGACGAATGACCCCAGTGTAGGATCCTCTCCCGATCAGGTACCGATACGAACGTCTTACCAGGAGGGAGACAATTTAGACTCACGGGAGCCACCTGCATTACTCTGGCGGGATCGATGGGGCAGTCACATGGTCTATGAGGTGGTAATGTCTCTGCCTCCTCCATATCAAAGACATCAGCACAAGACCCATAAGGAATCGGAAGTCCAGGTAGATTAGCTGGGATAGGAGAGGGACGGACGGAATGGACGGGAACCAGACAGGTTTTATGACAGTCTTGTCCCCAGCGAAGGACTTCTCCGGTTTGCCAGTCAAGCACGGGTGCATGTCTCTGGAGCCAAGGCAGACCTAGCAAGAGGGCGTGAGAGAGTCCAGGCAGAACGTGAAGGGAGATACTCTCTGAATGCAGCATACCCACTTGCAGAGTAATGGATTCGGTGATGAATTGGATGGGGCGAGATAAGAGGCCCCCATCCACGGCAACAACAGACAAGGGTACAGCCAGAGGTTTGGTGGGGATGCGGTATTTCTCCACCAGGGACAGTGAAATAAGATTTCCGGCTGCTCCAGAGTCAAGTTGGGCTAGTTCGGAATAACGATTCTCCCCGCAGATGATTGAGACAGACAGCAGCAGGGATGGAGAGGATTTATTTTTGTCTAGATCAAGTCCTCTGAGCGAACCTAGACACAGGCGTTCTCCCGACCTCTCCGGGCAGGCACGGATCCGATGCTCCTTACTGCCACAGTTGAAGCAGCTCCCCTCGGCACGGCGAAAGTCCTGACGGGATTTGACCATCTTGGTCTGGTCGACCTGCATAGGCTCAGGAGAGTGTACCAGGGGAGAAACGGAAGGAGTGACGGGTTTCAGAAAAGTAGGAACCAGACGTGGAAGCCCCTTTTCACGGGTGACCTCTTTGGCACGTTCCTGGAACCGTAGGTCAATCCGGGTGGCAAGAGTTATTAGGTCATCGAGAGTGGTAGGAATGTCCCGACCAGCAAGTTCATCTTTAATACGGCCGGACAGACCCTCCCAGAAGACGGATACCAGAGCTTCGTTATCCCAGGCCAGCTCCGAGGCAAGGGTACGGAACCGTATGGCATATTGACCCACAGTGAGGCTTCCCTGACGGAGGCGTAGCAGAGATGATGCGGATGAGGTCCTCCGTCCGGGCTCATCGAAGGCTTTCCGGAAAGCCGTGAGAAAGGCAGGCAAGTCGGACACCAGGGGGTCTCCTCTCTCCCATAGAGGATTTAGCCAGGCCAGAGCCTCCCCGGTGAGATGGGACATGATGAATACAATTTTGGCTCGGTCGGAATTAAACTGGTGGGACAATAGTTCAAAATGCAGGGTGCACTGATTTATGAAGCCCCGAGCCAGGACGGAGTCGCCTCCGAAGCGAGGAGGTGCAGAGAGCCGGGGTCCGGAAAAGGATACCATGGTACTGGCCGTAGTTGTTGGTGGATCAGACAGAGTGTTCAGGCGAGTATTAACATTCCGCAGGTGACCCAGGATGGCCTCCTGTTGGGACCTCTGACGGGACAGTTCAAGACAGAGGTCCGAGAGCGAGGGAGCTTGGGTGCCACCGGGTTCCATGGCCCGAGCAAACTGTAACGGGTCCGGGAGGCGGACTGTAACGGATCCGGGAGGCGGAACCTCTGAGCTACTATACAAGGGGGCGGCCCTTGTAAGGGAGCGGGTGGCAGTCTCTGGGTGAACGGACAGGGAGTTACGGCAAGTGATCAGGGCAGTCTCTGGGTAAAGGGTAGGTACGACCTGTGATGGCAGAGCCTCCGGGTAGGCTAGCAGGCAGGTGGTAGATGTGTGCTCCCAGGTGAGCAAGCGAGAGTCTCTGGAATAGCAGGTGGTCACGGCACGTGACGGCGGAACCTCCGGGCTGGCAGGCAGGTAGGTAACGGAGAAGCGCTCCCAGGAGAGCGGGCAAGAGTCTCTGGAATAGCTGATGGTCACCGCACGTGACAACGGGACCTCCGGGCTGGCAAGCAGGCAGGTAACGGAGATGCGCTCCCAGGTGAGCGGGCAAGAGTCTCTGAGATAGCTGGTGGTCACAGCACGTGACAACGGAGCCTCCGGGCTGGCAAGCAGGCAGATAACGGAGAAGCGCTCCCAGGTGAGCGGGCAAGCTGGTCCATAGACAGACTGACCGGAGTAGTAAGGCAGACCGTCGGACCTCAGGCAAGCAGACAGGTAACAAGTATTCAGGCAGGAAACAGGCAGGTAACTGGCAGGTACTGGCAGGTAACTAGCAGGAAACTGGCAGGAAACTGGCAGGTAACTGGCAACGGGACCTGAGGGCTGAAGCACAGGTGAGACACAGGTGCAAACAACATTGCTCGGGCACCTCCATTTTGGAGGAGGTGCCTAATATATGATGAAGTCCTCCGGCCATTGGCCGGGGACTCTTTAGGGCGGCGCGCGCGGCCCCTTTAAGAGGAGGGGAGCGCGCGCGCGCACGCCCTAAGCACAGGGGCCGGGAAGGAGCGCGCGCTGAGAGCAGAGCAGGAGGAGGACGCCGGGACGGAGCGCGCGCAGACAGCAGAGCAGGAGGAGGACGCCGGGACGGAGCGCGCGCTGACAGCAGAGCGGGGAGAGGACGCCGGGACGGAGCGCGCGCTGACAGCGGAGCGGTGAGGGGAGCAGCGTCCCTGCCTAGCAGAGGGCAGGGACGCCAGCGCTACAAATGTGATAAGATCCCTTTCTTACGGCCACGCCAATCGCTACAAATTCCAGATGAGGCACAAAAACAGCAGGTGCTTCAACGGATATCAAGTGCTCCTTTAAGTGGGCTCTCCTCCACATCAACTTCAACATCACAAATACTCCAGTCCTCAAAGGTGTCACCCAAATCGCACTTGCTTCCTCACAGCTCCCAAATCTCCAGCTGCCCGTCTGAGTGTGAGGTAGAACAGATGGTTGAGTCTGCAGAGCTGTTTACTCATACTATAGCCTGGGAATCAGAGGTCGACTCCAGCGCTTCTGTGAATCCAGACGAGGAAATGATCTGCACTGATGCCCAGAATCTTTATGAGTCGGATCCAGGACCAGACGCAGAAGGTTCTGACCATAATGTAGACCCTCATTCCCAAACTGTAACTCCTGTTGGTGGAGACAATGAGGAAGACGATGATAAGACTCAAATACCTGATTGGAGCGACAACTTTAGTTTTTTGTCAGGGCAGGAACAGGTTGGCTCTGAGGACGACGGGTGTGATAACGCACAGGGTGATGATGATGAGGTCGGAGATCCCACTTACTGTCAACCCACAGTCAGCCAAGAGATGAGGTCAGCAGAGGAGGTGGAGGAAGATGCTAGTGACGACGAGGTCAGGTTGCGCCTTCCTGGACAGAGACGTAGTACTGGAAGCACGTCAACAACTGCATCCTCAAACACAACTCTGCCTCTCACCACAAGTCGTGGTGGCTCTTCAGGTCGCATGGGTGCTAAGCCTTGCATAGCCTGGGCATTTTTTCAGATCGATAAAGATGACCCAACTCGTGTTATCTGTAACATTTGTCAGCAAAAGCTAAGTAGAGGCCAAAAAATACATAGTTTGAGTACTTCATGCATGAACCGGCACATGGACATGAAGCATAAGTTGCAGTGGGAAGCTCAGTGTGCTACAATGCGGCCTAGCCGGCCGGGCCAATCACCGTCTGCCATATCTTGTGCATCCGCGGCCTCTTCATCCTCTGTGACTGGGGGGACAGCAGTCACACCTGTTTTGGGGCGCAGACCTGCCACCTCTTTACCCGCAACAGCCAGCGTGATTGGCAGGTCATCATTTTCTTTGGAGGTGGTAACACCAGCTGGTGTTGAGCGCTGTCCGACATCGATAGCACCACCTTTGGATCAAGGCAACCTAACATGTCCGCCTGCATCTTCCTCACAGACCGGCAGTTTGCCGGGGACACCCTTATCAACCCCGTCTAAGCACAATAGCCAGCCCTCGGTCCCTCAGATGTGGACAAGTAAAAGACCATTTCCTCCTAGCCATGAGAAAGCTAAGAGGTTGAATTTCACCATCTGCAAGCTCTTGGCTACAGAAATGCTGCCTTTCCGCCTGGTGGACACAGAGGATTTTCGAGACCTTATGTCCGTCGCAGTGCCCCAGTACCAGATGCCCAGTCGGCACTACTTCTCAAAGAAAGGTGTGCCTGCGCTCCACCAGCATGTCGCACACAACATCACCGCTTCTTTGAGAAACTCTGTGTGTGACAGGGTGCATTTCACCACAGACACTTGGACGAGTAGGCATGGACAGGGGCGTTACATGTCGCTGACTGGGCACTGGGTAACTATGGTGACAGCAGGACAAGGGGCTGCTGTCCAAGTCTTGCCGTCCCCACGAGTTGTGCGTCAATCCACTTTATGTCAAAGTTCCTCCACTGCTTCTGCCTCCTCAACCTCCTCTCGGTCTTCCACCTGCACCCAAAGCCTGTCTGGTCATGCCACAAGCTTTCTAACTGCGCAGAAGGGATCCTGCACACCTCCTTACTATGCTGGCAGTAGGGCTCAACGTCATCAGGCGGTTTTTACATTGAAATGTCTGGGAAATGTGAGTCACACAGCTGAGGAGTTGTGGTCAGCTCTGGAGAACCAATTTCATGAATGGTTGTCTCCACTGGACCTGAAACCAGGGAAGGCCGTGTGCGACAATGCTGCAAACCTGGGTGCGGCCCTTCGCCGGGGCAATGTCACACACGTGCCTTGTATGGCTCACGTGTTGAACCTGGTTGTCCAGCAATTTTTAGCCCACTATCCCAGACTAGATGGCCTTCTGCAGAGGGCACGGTCGCTGTGTGCTCACTTCCGCCGTTCGCATCCCGCAGCTCAGCGACTTACATCTCTACAGAAGTCGTTGGGCCTGCCACTTCACCGGCTAAAATGCGATGTGCCTACCCGGTGGAATTCAACTCTGCACATGTTGCAGCGACTGTGGCAGCACCGACAAGCCCTGGTGCAATACGTTCTGACGTATAGCCTGGGCCAACGAGATTCAGAGGTGGGGCAAATCACGCTGGAGGAGTGGTCTCAGATCAGGGACCTATGCACCCTTCTGCACAGTTTTGAAATGGCGAAGATGTTTAGTGCTGACGATGCCATTATCAGCATGACTATTCCGGTGATTTACATGCTGGAGCACATGTTAAACAGAATTCGGAGTCAGGTGGTGGCACAAGAGGAGGTGGAGGAAGTAGAGGAGGAGGAGTTGTATGCGGAAGGGCTAACATCTGCAAGGTCCAGACGGTCGGCAGCACCAAGGCGGCAGGCATGTGAGGGTGGGGGAGATGGTTTTACCAGGGCGCATGGTAGCAGCCAAACTAGTGAGGAAGGTGCAGGAGCCCAGGAAGAAGTGGAGGACGAACTGATGGAAGACTCATCAGATGAGGGAGACCTTGATCACATTTCTGTTGTGCGAGGTTGGGGGGAGAGGACAGAGGAAGGAAGCATGATTGTTACCTCGCCACCAACACAACAGGGACTTGGTGCTCCTGGATGCGCAACACACATGAGTGCCTTCTTGCTGCACTACCTGCAACATGACCCTCGAATTGTGAGAATTAGAAATAATCCTGACTACTGGGTTGCCACACTGTTAGATCCCCGGTACAAAAGTAAATTTGCAGAAATTATTCCTGCCATAGAAAGGGATGCACGCATGCAGGAGTATCAGCAGAGACTGTTGCAGAATCTTACATGTGCTTTTCCACAAAATACCAGTGGTGCACGTAGTGAATCTCACAGTTCCAACTTGCCAACCGTGGGACCGTCAAGTGTTCAGCACTCAAACCGTAACAGAACCACAGTATCTGCTGGTAACATCAATTTTGCGGAATCATTTCACCACTTTTTTAGCCCATCCTTTGCAAGGCCACAGGAGACAAGAAGTCTGACACATAGTCAACGCCTAGAGACGATGGTACAGGAGTATCTCCAAGTAAACATTGAAGCCACGACTGTGTCACTGGACCCTTGCTCTTTTTGGGCTTCCAATCTGGATAAATGGCCGGAGCTAGCCACTTACGCCTTGGAGATCTTGTCATGCCCCGCAGCCAGCGTTCTGTCTGAACGTGTGTTCAGCGCTGCTGGTGGTGTGCTGACAGATAAGCGCACGCGGCTCTCCACTGATAATGTAGACAGACTCACGTTCATAAAGATGAACAAATCATGGATCCGAAACGACTTTTCTACCCCTGTGTCATCCTGGGGAGAGTAAAAGCTTGATGATTGGTTAAAATCACCCTACCAACCGTTTTAAGCTTTCAAATTACTAATCATGTTTATCTGTATCTTGACTGGAAAATAATTTGGGCTTTGTAGCAGTGTGCAGCACTGATCCTATTAGGCCATCTATACTAAAGCTTCACCAGATTTAAAATTAAAAATAATTTTTAGCTGCATCTAGCCCGGAAAATAATTTTGGGGCTCCGAGATGCGCAAGGCACATAAGTGCCTTCTTGCTGCACTACCTGCAGCATGACCCTCATATTGTCAGAATTCGAAGTAATCATGACTACTGGGTTGCCACACTCTTAGATCCCCCAAACTTTTCGATCAACCTTTTCATTTTAATAAAGACCAAAAAAATGGTCATTTTTGAAATTATAAGCATTAGCAGGTTGTTAGAAACTGAAATCAAACAGTTTTCAACTCAAAACTTTATTCTAGGTGATGTTACATTTTCACATAGGACCCCTTGTTCGAAAGGAGCTTCTGAACTCTCTCGTCCATTGAATTTGTCAGGTTTTGGATGGTTTCTGCTTCAATTGTTTTGCATGAGGACAGAATACCCTCCCAGAGCTGTTGCTTAGATGTGAACTGCCTCCCGCCATCATAGACACTCCTTTTAATGATGCTCCAAAGGTTCTGAATGGGGTAGAGGTCAGGGGAGCATGGGGGTCACACCATAAGTTTGTCCCCTTTTATGCCCATATCAGCCAGAGATGCAGATGTTTTATGTGCAGCATGAGATGGTGCATTATCATGCAGAAAAATGATCTTGCTGTGAAATACACGGTTCTTCTTCTTGAACCATGGCAGGAAGTGCTGTTTGAGAAAATCCACATACATTATGGAGTTCATCTTTAGCGCCTTCAGGGATCCTAAAGGGGCCGACAATCTCTCTCCCCATGATTCCAGCCCAAAACATTACTCCACCTCCTCCTTGTTGGCGCTGTAGCCGTGTTTGCGTGGGGTGTCCATCAACCAGCCATCCTCCACTCCATCCATCTGGACCATCGAGCGCTGCACGGCACTCATCCGTGAACAAAACAGTTTTGAAATCAGTCTTCATGTAATGTTTGGCCCACTGGAGCCGTTTCTGCTTGTGTGAAGTGGATAGAGGAGGTCGACAGGATGGCGCATGCACAGCTGCAAACCTCTGAAGGACCCTGCATCTTGTTGTTCGGGGGACGTTGGAGGCACAAGCAGCTTCAAAAACTTGTCTGCTGCTATGACAAGGCTTTTTTGCCGCTGCTCTTTCAACCTGACGTAATTGCCTGTAGGAAAGAGTCCTCAATTTGCCCTTATCAGCACGCACACGTGTGTACTGTGAATCAGCTACATACTTCTTGATTGCCAGGACACTTCATCCTGATCATCGCACAATGTTGATTGTAGTCATGCCTTGACCTAAACAATCCACAATTTGTTGCTTCTCAGCAGCCGACACATCCTTTTTCTTTCCCATTTTGGCAGAAAATGTAGGCTGCTTAATAATGTGAGAGAGCCTTCTTAAGTAGTCTTGCCTTTCATTGGACACACCTGCCAAACTAATTAGCACAGGTGTCTGCAATTGCTTACAGTGATATAAAGAGCCCTGACACACATCACCATCAATGAGTTTAACTGACAAACAAACAAATTCTTCCCTTATCACTCCTAAACACTTTTTGTATAATAATTTGGAACGCAGTGTACATGTGCTTTTCCACAAAACACCAGTGGTTCACGTAGTGAATCTTACAGTTCTAACTTGCCAACCGTGGTCTGTATGGAGTTGTTCAATAAAGGGCCCAAAATTAAGATAACATAGATGGGAGAGGTCTCTATGAATAGGAATTCCTAAGTATTTGATACCCTGTGAGGGCCAGGCAAAGGGAAAGTTGGACTGGATGGAATCCTATATGGATTTGGGGAGGGAGACATCGAGGGCCTCAGACTTCACTGCATTGATTTTAAAATTTTACCATGTAACAAAGTGATCTATTTCAGCCATAACAGCATGGATGGATATATGTGATTGAGTGATATATACTAGGACATCATCAGCAAATAGAGAGCACTTGTACTCGGTGCCTCCCACCTCAATCCACCTAATATTGGGGTTATGGCGAATTGATGAGAGCAGGTGCTCCGTCACTAGGATGTATAAGAGAGGGGACAGAGGACATCACTGCCTTGTCCCATTGGTGATTGTGAAAGGTGATGAAAATGTTCTGACGCACCCCCTGGGCCTTGGGACACCCGGAGCCGGACCCTTTTTGGTGGATGCTGGTGGTTGTAGTCTTCGTGGCGGCGACCCAGTTCCGTGGCTCAGGGCGGTCAAACCAGTGGCGGAACTATTTATGTGGTTTTCATGTTTAATTGTCCGACTACGCCACCCGTGGATTGCGGTCAGAGTGAACCGCCGCTACAGGGCAGACCACTGAGGCTGGTGTTGTGGGTACAGCAGAGCGTAGCATAACTCCCCACGGGAGGAGTATAGCCTCAGGGCAGTGTATGCGGAGGATGGGGGTGATGGTGCAGGGCAGCAGCAGTAACGACACGGAGTCAGTGATGCAGTTCAGGGCCTTTACTCACAGTTCTTATTATCTAGACCACGTCTGCAGGTAACGGCTGCCCACGTCGTACTGTGCTCACCAGGTGAGGGGCTCAGACAACTCCCAGATAACTTTGGAGCACTTCACAGGACCCCCTTTGTGTGTCCTTTGTCTGGCCTTTCTTACCAACACTTCTGTCCGGCTGCCTCGGGCCTCCTCTTGGTAAACTTGGCGCCAGTTTCCCTGACCCTATGTGGTGCCTTCCTAGCGGGTGTAGCGAGGGGCTGCGCCACATAAAATGTCAGAGCCTCCGGTTTCTAGCTGAGGGTCGTTTCCTGCCTCCACTAGTTCGGGGACCGGTCTCCCCCTTTGGCCTGACCCCTCCACGCAGGTGGATTCGGGCGTGCGGTGGCGACTCGCCCGTCCGCACCCCTGGGATCCCTTCATTCCTCGTTCCTGGAGCCTTCTCCGCTCCTCTTCCTTCCTTCTCCCTCTTCCAGGCCTGGGCCTCTGTTACTAGGCCCGCCTCCGGAGCAGAGCTCATGCAGAGCCCCTGCTCCCTGCCACTTCTGCTCAGACTTCTCTGCACTGAACTAAGATGGTGCCCACCTTTTATACTCCCTTCTCAATGCACCCAGGAACTGCTTCCTCCCTGCTCCTGCACTACAGGGTTCCCCTTCCTCAGTGTTCCCTCCCCCCACTCCAGCCAGGGACAGGGACTGTCGTGCCCATCTCAGGGGCATATTGGTCGCCCTGCCCCACGGCAATGTGGTGTAATGCATGCAGGTGTCGGGTCCTGATCCACACTCCATCCTTACCTGAGAGTGAGATATCACACCTCTGGGTGAGGTGCAATACGTCTTTAGCAACCGAGCCCTCAGGGTGCTACAGTTCCATTTATCTTCAGCCTAGGTGACGTATTGCGATACAGGGCCGTGATTTTGGCTATAAAAGGGTCCCCTAGACCCCTACCCCAAGCTTTTTAAGAGAATCATATATGGCGTGCCAGGAGACTCTATGGAATGCTTTCTCAGCATCCAACGAGAGTATCTAATTACAAATTTTTAACTGCATCTAGCCCAGGAAATACTTTGTGCCTAGTAGCAGTGTCTGCTAGTAAGCGGATTATCCCGGCTGTTAAGCAAGCTGCACCACCTGTAGTTTAGACACTTAATTTTTTCAAAGGAAATGCTTCGGGACCATGGGATACTTAGTGAAGAGCATCAGGAGGCACCCCAAGGCATAGGGGCTGGGACTGGCAGTAGGATGCCTTGCGGTGGACAGCCGAGCTCGATCCTTATAAAAGCTTTTTAACTGCAGCAGCTTTAGTGGACGCTACTGGAGCTGGAATTACCGCAGCTGCTGGCATGAGACTTGCCCTCCAATAGATCCTTGTAAATGGATTTAAAGTGTATTCATTCAAATTAGAGAGACAATTTAAATTAAAAAGCTTAGAGCTGCCTCCACCACAGGGGGGCTCGCTCGACCCACCAGCGGACAGGCACCAGTATTGGGAGAGGGGGGCTGGCCGTCAGGGTTCACCGCGGCTCTGGCACAAACCCGGCGACACGGAGGTGGCACGGGCAGGAGCGGACTGGCCGTGTCGGCTTCTCACTTTTTGGATTTTAGAAGGGCATGACATGCCTATATCTGTGTCTCCCCCTCCTTTTACTCCTCCACCTCTTTTATTTTCGCATGACTATATGTACTTGTCACTTTTCCATGTGTTAGTTATGTCTTCTGAGCAGTTTGTCAGCTTTTGGACACCTTTGAAGGTGTTTTCTATGTGTTTCTATGTGTTTTTGTTTGCCTGCCATTGGTTTTAACGGTGTTCGAAGGTGTTCGACGAACAGTTCGACGAACAGTTCGGCGAACACACGGGTGTTCGACGAACCGAACCGAACTCGAACACTACGGGGGTGGCTCAACACTAGTAAGGAGTACTATGATCGAAAATGTTATGGAATTGGCACCAGGAAGCCGGGTGCTAGTCAATAACGTATGTGAGAAAGGTGGTCCAGGAAAACTTTGTTCATACTGGGAAGACAAGGTGTATGTGGTCATAAAGAGGAAAGCCGATGACAGTCCAGTGTATGAAATCCGATTGGAAAGATGGGACAAGAAAACCAGAATAGTCTATTGGAATTTATTACTACCCAGTGATTATCTTCCACCACAAGACTTTCCAGAAGCAGACCGACATCGACCGAGATCGACTAAGGGACCACCACAGGCTGAAGCCCCGGAGGTGGATAGTGACCTTGAAAGTTCCGATGAGGAAGAGCCACCGTTGTATTTCTCGGATTGGCAAGGAGAGGGACATACCATCCTCAAGAGTTTGTACCAAGAAGTACAGATGAAGTCCAATTCAGATCTGATGATTGAACATCGGTCACTGAAGAGACCGATCGACACTTAGGAGTAGCAGAATTACCAGACCAGGTGGAAATAGACAATTCAGGAGAAGTCCAGGAACTTACAGAGGCAGTTCGAAGATCATCTGAGGAAGTACGAGAAATGAGTGTGGCAGAAGAAACTCCTGCAACCGAGGAACCTGTGGTATCTGAGGAACAACCTACCAGGAGGATGTCGAGTCGAGAAGTGAGGAGGCCTGTGATGCTGACATATGAGACACTTGGTGAACTAAGCCAAGTGCCAAGAACTGTCGATTGGAAACAGGTATCTCTGCCTATGGTCCAGGTAAGCCCACTTGAGTGGTATTCACCACCGAGAGACAGTATGGACAATGTTACCTGGTGGAAAGACTTGTTTTGGCCTAGTGAGAGAGAGATCTGGTTGAAGACATACGAAAAGCTCCAGCGGAAGAGATGCTAATTGTTTTAATTGTGTTAACTGTTTATTTCTTACAGGATTCTTACAAGAAAAAGATCGTAAGAATAGGTTGTTATCAATGTTTATAAATGTTATACGAATTTGACAATGATAAATTTATATATATAGTTACTAAGCTTTCACCACTGTCTCAGAATTGGTCAGATTGACCAATTAAGATGAATTTTGAGGACGACATTCAAAAAAGAGGGAAGAGTGTGACATGCAGAAGTAGTGCTGTTGCGTCCAAGGCATCCAGCAACTAGAGGGGTTAACACAGTCACAGGAGACAGGGAGTGCTTTAACAGAGCCCCAGGGGGATTGTGGGGAACTTGTTATTGTAGTCTGGCTGAAACTGAAGAGAAAGGTGGTGTGTTATGTGGATCTGACAGAAGGCAACTGAACAGGATTCAGATCAGGAGAGAAACTAAACACAAGTCAGATAAACTCCCTGAACTAACAGTGCAGAGTATTATTGGGCAGAAAGATAAGGACTGGGAGGAATCGTGTCATAGGGATCATCTCCCACATCAACCCCCCCCCTCCATCTCCATGCAGAATAAAGAATGATGTGTACTAGTGAGCCCTTGTGAAGGAAAAGCCTGCTGTTTATGCATAGAAGTTTGGTGCCAAGAGATCTAATCTCTGCTGAATTATTCTACTGAAGAGACTGTAATACTGTGTCTACTTTATGAGACTGTAGTGTAATGAAGATTGTTGCTGTAATAGCCCTGAATTGCACTGGCCGTGCTTCAGATTAAATTCCACTGTTAAACTGTTGAAAAAGACTCTTGTCAGATGTGTCTGGTCAGCAACTGAATCTATCGTGTGCCTGAGAGAAGCTGCAGCCTATGGTCGCCTTGAGTAACAGTTCCCCCAGGATTCCAGCGAATTCAGGAAACCGGTCTTGCCCTACCTGAACCTAGCGGCGTGCGTGTAATATAAACAACTTAGAGATCATACAGAACAATCCTCTCCTTTTGCACTACATAATAAGAAAAACCACAAAACATATGACCCAAAGGAAATAGCAGAGATATTTCTTGAATACTTCTCACAACTTTCTTCACTCCCTAACCCTCTAACAGTCAATCCCTCAGCAAGGGATAAACTTATTCAGTCATTTTTAAAAACGTGTCACCTTCCTGTTCTCTCTACAGAGGCAAATTCAGCTTTAAATGATCATATCACAAAAGAAGAGATCCAGGAAATTATACAACATCTCTTAAATAGGAAAACGCCTGGCCCAGACGGTTTACCCTACTTGTACTATAAGACCTTTCAGGAAATACTCCTTCCCACCCTAGTCCCCCTGTTTTAATTCCTTTTTAAATGGTTCTCCAATTCCTGATACTATTCTACATTCCTACATCACCCTAATTCCCAAACCGGGTAAAGATAAATTAGACTGTAAAAATTTTAGACTCATAGCTCTTCTTAATTCAGACATTAAAATATTTACCAAATTACTCACAAATCTCTAAGCCACAAAGTCCAAGTAGGCATCATTCCATTTAGCCAGGGAGGCGACAACACTAGACGTGCAATCGATCTTACAGACATAATCCAAAAATGTAACCAATCTGCTTTATTACTAAGTCTAGGTGCAGAAAAGGCATTTGATCGCCTAAGTTGGCCATTCATGTTCAAAACTTTGGAGATGTATGGTATAAAGGGTCCGTTGTTAAAGGCCATTGAAGGCCTATACTCTAAACCTTCTGTACAATTAGACTTCCCCATGACTCTCCCAAATCATTTATAATAAAGAATGGCACTAGACAGGGATGTCCACTGTCCCCTTTACTTTTTGTCCTATGTATTGAACCCCTGGCTGCTGCGATTAGATCAAATCAGGTTATCCAAGGAATATGGGTGAAGGTTAGAAAATGTAAACTTTCCCTTTTAGCTGATGATATTCTCCTGACCCTCACTAATCCCCACATATCACTCCCTAATCTACATGAATTACTAAAAAAATTTGGAGACCTCTCAGGATATAAAACAAACACATTCCAGAACCCTAACTGAACTATGCTACGTATTAATTTCAAATACCATTGGAAAAACTATTGCCTTAAATACTGTAGCATCGGCGTCTCTGCCCCCTGCCAGGCAGATACACCGTCTCCCCTACTGCCACGGTCCTGCTCTGGCATCTTTCGGCCTCCCTGCTGCTGCTGCTGGTGCACGCAGCTTCCCTGGCACTGTGCTTAGGGCGTGCGACCGCTCCCTCCCTCTTAAAGGGGCCGCGCGCACCGTCCTAAAAAGTCCCCAACCAGTGGCCGGAGGACTTTCTCTATAAAAGGCACCTCCTCCAATATGGAGGTGCCCGTGCAAGGTTGTTGCTCTGTTATACTTACTTTTCTTCAGCCCTCAGGTCCTCTGCAAGTCAGTCCTGTCCGCTAGTCTGTTCTTCAGTCCAGTCTGCCAGTCTGAGTACTTTCCAGCCTGACAGTCTGCCTACAGTCCAGTCCGCCAGTCTGTCTATGGGCTCTGCCCGCCTGCTTACCTGGAAGCACCTGCCTGTTACCTGCCGTGCCCGCCAGCCTGCTTACCTGGAAGCACCTGCCTGTCACCAGCCATGCCCGCAAGCCTGCTTACCTAGAAGCACCTGCCTGTTACCTGCCGTGCCCGCTTGCCTGCTTACCTGGAAGCACTGGCCTGTTACCTGTTGTGCCCGCCAGCTTGCCTACCCAGAGCACCTGTCTGGCTCCCAGCCGAATCAGCCTGCCTGTCTACCCGGACCACCCGTCAGCCTGCCTGCCATGCTCTTCCACTGTACCGGTCAGCTCATGCCTTTTGACCCATAGGAGTCACCTGCTCTCATACAAGGTCGGTCCCAGAGTAGCACCTGGTCCCTCTGCTCGGTCCCTCCCTGGTTCACGGAGTCGACTGAGCCGCTGTGCGACCTTGGTCAGGCCGAGTAGATACTTAGTCACGCCCCTCTGGTCCCTCCTTGCACCGCAGCACAGAGGCTCCACCACCCGGATCCGTAACAAATACTTAGGAATTAATTTGACATCTTCGTTCTCGACTCTATGTAAAAGGAACTTCCCGCCACTGTATACAGAGATTCACTCTCTTTTAACGAGATGGATGTCCCTTCCCTTGTCCCTTTTTAATCGTATCTCATCTATCAAAATGACTAATCTCCCAAAACTATTATATTTGTTCGAAACACTTCCCGTACCAGTTCCAATCAAAGACTTAAAGTCACTCCAAGCAGCCATCTTGAGATTCATATGGGCAAATAGACGTCACAGAATCACACAATCAACTATGTTGACAAGTAAAAGCTCAGGTTTTCTGGGCGTCCCTCACTTTGTATATTATTACTGGGCAACCACCCACTTGCGGAGAATCCCTGCCTGGTCGTCTAAACTGGTCTATGCAAAGTGGATGGAGATAGAAAAACTCTGGCTAGCACCTGTGCATTCTAATTCTCTGATTTGGAACAATCCTTACAACCCCCCATAAACAGTTAATCAAATTGTTAATCTGACGCTACCATTAGAGCCTCAGATTTTCTTGCTCAATCTATTCCCACAGGTTAAAACTAATAAAACTATTAAACTCATTTTAAATATTCTAACAGCTGCAAAATGCTTAATTGAGGCTCAATGGAAGCAAACATCTCCCCCCTCTTTGCTGGATCTATACACGAAAATTAAAGATGTTAGGAACTACAAATACCACCACGCTATGAAAGAAAATAGAATAGAAGAATTCAGCCTAATCTGGTCCCCTTGGGATGCTTTCTGGGCAATTGTGTATATTTGATTATCAATCTCTCAAACTCAATCAATCATTCTCATACCCTTTTACCTCTATCCCTACCCTACCATCCCCCCTACCTTATACCTTGTAAGTCTTGTATGTCTCTAACCCTTTCAAACTAGTACTTCCTTGACCGTTCATATTATTATATTTTGTAATTTACTAGTTTTATCTCTAAAAATGATTCAATACTATATAACTGGTCCAAACTGTTTTCAATGTACCTTATCATATTTGTGTCTACCAGTTATTGTTTTCCTTTTATACTTTATATTCTGTTAAAAATTGAAATTTTCTTCAATAAAAATTTACGATTTAAAAAAAATTAGTTATGAGCAAAAAAATAAAATGTAAAAAATAAAACTGGAAAGAAGAAAAGAAGCAAAATATAAATTATATAAATGAAAACTAAAAAATGTAATAAATCGAAAAAATACAAACTACAAAATAAAAAAAATATATAAAGTAAAAAATTGAAATATAAGTCAAAGAAAAATATGATAAAATTAGACATAGAATAAACTGACAAGTTACATGAGAAGGTATATCCAATTTTTCCACTTGTATCTATGTTACTGTACTGCACTAGAGTTCATGTTCTTTCGGTGTTATAAGAATATTTCATGTATAATAATTGTTGTTCTACTGCAGCATAAGAATATTTTATGTATAATTGTTGTTTAACTGGTGTCTGTGGATAACACACAGCTCCTATTTGTATCTTGGGTTGTTTAACTTTTTTGCCTTCAAATGAGATAAGTATGTGAGGGGATGGGAAGGAGACAATGTATTGGTAGATCTGTTAATCCACCCGCCCCCATCTAACACGAGTTGAAGGCACAGGTGCATCTCACTAAATTAGAATATCGTCAAAAAGTCAATTTATTTCAGTTCTTCAATACAAAACGTGAAACTCATATTTTATAGGGTCATTACAAACAGAGTGATCTATTTCAAGTGTTGATTTCTGTTAATGTTGATGATTATGACTTACAGCCAATGAAAATGGCCACTTTTACGGACTCACATTAAAACATACAAAAGTGAAACAAAAATGGATTTTACTGGGAAAATGTTAAGGAACATCCTTTCCGGGGTAATGACTTGTATATAAGGCAAAATAAATAACCAAAAACAAAAATGCTCTTCCACACCTTAGGCTATGTTCACACTTAGCGTTTTTGATGGGTTTTTGCACTTTTGCATTGCTTTCTAAGGTGAAAAATACATTCATAGGGAAATGTAATTTTAACATTTTACTATCTTCTCTTGCCATGCCATGTGGTGTGTGAAACATCATCAGATACATCATGTTTCATTTATGAAGGAAGGACTCTGAAAGTCACAAAGACCATTTTTATAGGGCCATTAGGCGGGCCCTTACTATTCTTAAAGGGACAGCAGTCGGCTATGCTTTGTTGTTCCCATTATTAAAGAATGGGTCTCCTATACTGTTATTGCGTATACAGTGACTGCAAGGGCTGTCAAAAATTTGGAAGCACCCCAATACCACTTTGAAGAAACATAGAGGAGGGCCTCAGTAAAAAAAATACTCCCATTATAAAGGAGTGGGTCTCCTATAGTAGTAATGCCCATGTAGTTACTGCAAGGGGTGCCAAAATGTGGGAAAAACCTCAAAACAATTTAAAGACACATAGAGCTGGGCCACAGTAATGACATGTTCCCATTAGAAAGGAGCGGGTCAGAAATACAGTTATAGGGTATGCAGTGAGTACAGCAGCTGCCAAAATTAGGAAAAACCCCAATAAAAGTTTAAAGACACATAGAGCTAGGCCACAGTAACGACATGTTCCCATTAGAAAGGAGCGAGTCTGCTATACAGTTATAGGGTATGCAGTGAGTATAGCAGCTGCCAAAATTAGGAAAAACCCCAATAAAAGTTTAAAGACACATAGAGCTGGGCTACAGTAACGACATGTTCCCATTAGAAAGGAGCGGGTCTGCTATTCAGTTATAGGGTATAAAAAAAAAAAGACAAAAGCAAAATACACTAATACCTAAAAGTAAATGGATAAATCGCACAGTGCATAGAAATAATGATAAATAATAAAGGGTATTTAGTTAACATAAATTTTGATCAAAATAATGTAAAAGCCATCCCGCCACGTCTCGGCAACCCCTACGGGACAGTCCTAACTCTAATATTAAAACCTTACCATTTGTCAAGTGACACACATATGGATAACGGCAGAGAGACTGAACATTTAGTAGAAGCATGGACCTGAGAGGCAGAATGAACCTTTCAGCTCAGACAAAGGGCGGCTACACCCTTATATGCACTAAAGTACATTACACTACAACGTTATAGGGTATGCAGTCAGACAAACGGCTGCCAAACTTTAGGAAAAAACCCCAATAACAATTTAAAGACACATAGAGCTGGGCCACAGTAACAACATCTTCCCATTAGAAAGGAGCAGGTCTGCTATACAGTTATAGCGTATGAAGGGAGTACAGCGGCTGCTTAAATTTAGGAAAAACCCAAATAACAATTTAAAGACACATAGAGCTGGGCCACAGTAACGACATGTTCACATTAAAAAGGAGTGCATCTGCTATACAGTTATAGGGTATGCAGTGAGTACAGCAGCTTCAAAAATTTAGGAAAAACCCCAATAACAATTTAAAGACACATAGAGCTGGGCTACAGTAACGACATGTTCCCATTAGAAAGGAGCGGGTCTTCTATAGAGTTAAAGGGTATGCAGTGAGTACAGCGGCTTCCAAAATTTAGGAAAAACCCCAATAACAATTTAAAGACACATCGAGCTGGGCCACAGTAACGACATGTTCCCATTACAAAGGAGCGAGTCTGCTATACAGTTATATGGTATGCAGTGAGTCCAAAAGCTACAAAAATTAAGGAAAAACCTCAATAATATTTTAAAGACACATAGAGGTGGGCCACAGAAACGACATGTTCCCATTAGAAAAGAAAGGGTCTACTATACAGTTATAGGCTTTGCAGTGAGTGCAACGGCTGCCAAAATTTGGGAACAACCCCAATAGCAATTTAAAGACACATAGAGCTGGACCACACTAACGATATGTTCCCATTAAAAAGGAGCGGGTCTGCTATACAGTTATAGGGTATGCAGTGAGACCAACGGATGCCAAAACTTAGGAAAAACCCCAATACCAATTTAAAGACACATAGAGCTTGGCCACAGTAACGACATGTTCCCATTAGAAAGGAGCGGGTGTGCTATACAGTTATAGGGTATGCAGTGAGTCCAACAACTGCCAAAATTAGGGAAAACCCAAGAAAAAACAATAACAATTTAAAGACACATAGAGGTGGGCCACAGAAATGCCATGTTCCCATTAGAAAGGAGCGGGTCTGCTATACAATTAGAAGGTGATTACAGCGGCTTCCAAAATTTAGGAAAAACCCGAATAACAATTTAAAGACACAGAGCTGGGCCACAGTAACGACATGTTCCCATTAGAAAGGAGCACGTCTGCTATGCAGTTATAGGGTATGCAATGATTCCAAAGGGTGCCAAAATTTAGGAAAAACCCCAATACCAATTTAAAGACACATAGAGGTGGGCCACAGTAACAACATGTTCCCATTAGAAAGGAGCAGGTCTGCTTTACAGTTATAGGGTATGCAGTGAGTCCAACGGCTGTCAAAATTTTGGAAAAACCCCAATACCAATTTAAAGACACATAGAGCTGAGCCACAGTAACAATATGTTCCCATTAGAAGGGAGCGGGTCTGCTTTACAGTTATAGGGTATGCAGTGAGTACAGCGACCGTAAAAATTTAGGAAAACCCCAATAACAATTTAAAGACACATAGAGCTGTTTCACAGTACCGGCATGTTCCCATTAGAAACGAGCGGGTGTGCTATACAGTTATAGGGTATGCAGTGAGTCCAACAACTGCCAAAATTAGGGAAAACCCCAAAAAACCCAATAACAATTTAAAGACACATAGAGCTGGACCACAATAACAACATGTTCACATTAGAAAGGAATGGGTGTGCTATACAGTTATAGGGTATGCAGTGAGTCCAACAACTGCCAAAATTAGGGAAAACCCAAGAAAAACCAATAACAATTTAAAGAGACAGAGACCTGGGCCACAGTAACAACATGTTCCCATTAGAAGGGAGCGGGTCTGCTTTACAGTTATAGGGTATGCAGTGAGTCCAACGGCTGTCAAAATTTTGGAAAAAACCCAATACCAATTTAAAGACACATAGGAGTGGGCCACAGTAACGACATTTTCCAATTGCAAAGGAGCTGGTCTGCTTTACAGTTATAGGGTATGCAGTATGTCCAACGGCTGCCAAGATTTGGGAAAAACACCAATACCAATTTAAAGACACATAGGGGTGGGCCACAGTAACCACATTTTCCCACTGCAAAGGAGCAGGTCTGATACACAGTTATAGGGTATGCAGTGAGTCCAACGGCTGTCAAAATTTAGGAAAAACACAGATAACAATTTAAAGACACATAGAGCTGGGCCACAGTAATGACATGTTCCCATTAGAAAGGAGCGGGTCTGCTGTACAGTTATAGGGTATCCAGTGAGTACAGTGGCTGCCAAAATTTAGGAAAAACCCCAATAACAATTTAAAGACACATAGAACTGGGCCATAGTAATGACATGCTCACATTAGAAAGGAGTGGGTTTGCTATACAGCTATAGGGTGTGCAGCGAGTCCAAACACCGCCAAAATTTAGGAAAAACCCCAATATCAATTTAAAGACACATAGAGCTGGGCCACAGTAATGACATGTTCCCATTAGAAAGGAGCGGGTCTGCTATACAGTTATAGGGTGTGCAGTGAGTACAACCGCTGCCAAAATTTGGAAAAAATCCCAATACTAGTTTAAAGACATATAGAGCTAGGCCATAGTAGTGACATGTTCCCATTAAAGAGGAGCGGATCTGCTATACAGTTATAGGGTATGCAGTGAGTCCAACGGCTGCCAATATTTTGGAAAAACTGCAATACCAATTTAAAGACACTTAGAACGGGGCCACAGTAACGACAAGTTCCTGTTAGAAAGGAGCGGGTCTGCTATACAGTTATAGGGTATGCAGTGAGTCCAACAGCTGCCAAAATTTAGGAAAAACCCCGATAACAATTTAAAGACACATAGATCTGGCCACAGTAATGACATGTTCCCATTAGAAAGGAGCACGTCTGCTATACAGTTATAGGGTATACAGTGAGTAAGGTGGCTGCCAAAATTTAGGAAAAACACCAATAACAATTTAAAGACACATAGAGCTGGGCCATAGTAACGACATGTTCACATTAGAAAGGAGCGGGTCTGCTATACAGCTATAAGGTTTGCAGTGAGTCCAACGGCCACCAAAATTTAGGAAAAACCCCAATACCAATTCAAAAACATATAAAGCTGGGCCACATTAACGACATGTTCCCATTAGAAAGGAGCGAATCTGCAATACAGTTATTGGGTATGCAGTGATTCCAATGGCTGCTAAAATTTAGGAAAAACTCCAATAACAATTTAAAGACACATAAAGGTGGGCCACAGTAAAGACATGTTCCCATTGGAAAGGATTTGCTATACAGATTTGGAGGAATTCCAATGGCCCTTGCAAGAGACGTAGAGGTCGGAGGGCCCCCTGAAAACAATGTTCCCATTATTAGGAAGTGGGTCTCCCATAGTGTTTGCCTATACGGTGAATGCAACAGCTGCCAAAAACTTGGAGGCACTCCAATGCTCCTTGCAAGAGATGTAGATATGGTGATATAGTAGATATTGTGGTGATATTGTGGTGATATGGTGGTGGAGGATGAGGATGAGGAGAAGGAGGAGGACAAGAGCAAATAAACAAAATCAGGAATCGTATACCCATATCTGGGTGTGAATACAAAGGTGCATGAGAATAGAGTTAGACCTCCCAAAAATAAGACACTGTATTTGAGTTTATATTACGCTGCTATTATTTGGTGGAGTCAGCCTGCCAGCATTTTCAGTTGACAGGCAGATGCGCCTATCTGTTATAATTCCAACAGCGACACTAAAAACCCGCTCTGACAAAACGCTAGCGGCAGGGCAGGCCAGGACCTCCAAAGCCTGGAGAGCCAGCTCGAGCCACGTGTCCAGCTTGGATGCCCAATAATTATAAGGCACAGAGGAATCACGGAGGAAGTTGGTACGGTCGGCAAGGTACTCCCTCAGCATCTTCTGAAACTTTTCCCTCCTTGTTAGAGTACCCCATGCCTCAGGACCTGTGCGATGGGAGGGTCTGAGAAAACTGTCCCAGAACATTGACAGTTCGCTTGCCTCTGCTTGATTGCATTTGTGCCTCTCTCGCCTGTACTCCTTGATTGTCTAACGAACTGTGACCTCTGCCACCAGAGATTTCAGATGGGAATTTTTTCATTATTAGACATTGCATTCACTGCATAGGCAAACAGTATGGGAGACCCACTTCCTAATAATGGGAACATTGTTTTCAGGAGGCCCTCCTCTACGTCTCTTGCAAAGGGCATTGGAGTCCGTTCAAATTTTTGGCAGCCATTGTATTCATTACGCAGGCAAACAGTATGGGTGACCTACTTCCTAATAATGCGTACATTTTTTTCAGCAGGCCCTCCTCTTTGTTTCTTGCAATGGGCATTGGAATGCCTATAAATTATTGGCAGCAATTATATTCACTACATACGCAAGAACAATATGGGAGATCCACTTCTTTCTAATGGGAACATGGCATTACTGTGGCCCAGCTCTATGAGCCTTTAAATTGGTATTGGGGTTTTCCCCAAAAAGTGGTGGCCGATGGACTCACTGTATACCCTATAACTGTATATCAGACCCTCTCCTTTCTAATGGGAACATGTCGTTGTTGTGGCCCACCTCTATGTGCCTTTAAATTGTTATTGGGGATTTTCCTAAATTTTGGCAGCCGCTGTATTCACTGCATAGCCTATAACTGTATAGCAGACCAGCTCCTTTCTAGGAATATGTCATTACTGTGGCCCACCTCTATGTGTCTTTAAATTGTTACTGGGGTTTTTCCTAAATTTTGGCAGCCGTTGGACTCACTGCAAAAATTCCAACTGTATAGCAGACTCGCTCCTAATAGGAATATTTCGTTACTATGGTCCACCTCTGTGTCTTTAAATTGATATTGGGATTTTTCCTAAATTTTGACACCCATTGGACTCAATGCATATCATATAACTCTATAGCAGGCCCGCTCCTTTCTAATGGGAACATGTCATTACTGTGGAGTGTGGACCAGCTCTATGTATCTTTAAATTGTTATTGGGGATTTTCCCAAATTTTGGCAGCCGTTATACTCACTGCATAGCCTATAACTGCATAGCAGACCCGCTCCCTTCTAATGGGAAGATGCCATTACTGTGACCCAGCTCTATGTGTCTTTAATTTGTGGTTGCGGTTTTTATAAATTTTGGCAGCCATTGGACCTTATAACTGTATAGCAGACACGCTACTTTCTAATGGGAACATGTCGTTACTGAGGCCCACCTCAATGTGTCTTTAACCCCTTTTTAGCCTTTGCTGTATTAGTAAGGCACAGTCTAGCACCCCCGGTTCAGCACGGGCGCCGGCGCTGAGCCCGAACTGAACCGGGCACATGTCAGCTGATAAATACAGCTGACATGTGCCCGCAACAGTCGCGGGTGGAATCGTGATCCACCTGCGGCTGTTAACTAGTTAAATGCCGCTGTCAATCTCTGACAGAGGCAATTAACTCACGCGTCGATAGCCCCGCCCATTGGTGAACCCGTCACGTGATCGCGGGTCACCAATGGGTTGGCATGACAAACTGGGGTCTGGAGCAGACCCCTGTGGTTGTAATGTCCTGATTGCAATGAGCGCCGCCCAGTGGTGGTGATTAGACAAGCCGGGACTAGGGTACTGGCTAGAAGTGGAAGTCCGGGCAGCCTGGAAGCAAGTAAAGAATCCTCCTTGCCAGGTGAAGTTGGAGGCCTTCCCTTTCCACTAAACTCTTTGGCCCTGCTGCTTGTAACTGTGCGGTGGCCCTCGTCCCTGAGTGCAACGTTTCTGTGCTCACCCATATGGCAGGCAGCTCGGGCCTTGCTGGTGCGTCGCTCCCACGTGGCGGTGCTGGGCCCTCTGTGCTGCTGAGCCTCCGGGCATCTGATGGGGCCAGAAGACCTGCAGTCTCCTGCCTTCCGGTTTCTGCTGCTGGGCCTTCGATGCCCCCCACAGCCTCGGACTCCGGTGTCCGGTTCTTCTGTGTTGGCTCCTTCTGGGGTGAGCTGCCACACAGCTTCAGTCCCCAGCTCCTCTCTCTTCGACGTCCTGACTTCAACTCCTCACACTAAGTCTAACTAACCCCGCCCCCAGATCCCAGTTGCCAAGGGGAGGAACTCCTCTTGCTGGTCTGGAGCCAGGAACGTGTTGCATGCTTAGTAAAACCTGATTAGGGGACCCCTGCTTGCTTCCAGGCATGGCATCACCTTTTTTGAGGGAGGCAATGCCACTGTGGCAACCAGACCCCTGGGGTGTCACATTCCCCCCTAGTTAACTTCAGTATTCCCGGACTGAGGATACCTTTTAAAATTAACAATTAACAATAACAATTCACATTACGAACAGGTTACAAAAGTCAAAAGTTACAAAAACCCAACAAAAATTGAAAGCAGTCACTGCGGCGCTTAGTCCTTACGCCACAATCCAGGGATTGTAATTTGGCTGGTGGGAACCGCATCAACCCACTTTGTGCATCGTCCCTTGGCGTGGCTTCAGGGTACTCTTTCGTTGGGCCTGGTCTTCAGCCACGCCTGCGGATTATTTTCTAGGCCGATTAGTAATTATATTCAATATTGTCCTGATCACACCTAGTCCTGTGGTCCAATTTTCCATAAATTCAACAATTATACTTTTCCAAGACTATTTAACGGGTACAACTATAAACAACATACACTTTAGTTCTCTTATACTTTATACTTTAGTTTCTCCAGCGAGCAGGGAGCTGACCTTTTGTACTCCTGGTCGATCTACGTAGTACGTTAGTTGTCACTGCCCTACCCTGGTCCCTAGTGTCTACCCCTGGTGCGGTGGGTTCAGTGTGAACTACACTACAGGTAGTCTGAGGTAACACCGGTAGGCTGGGTAATTTCCTACAAATTCTTTGGCTCACCATGGGTACGACAGGTTCACTGCTAGCAGAGGGTCGATTCTCCTGGTCTGCTGATGATGAAACCTCTGTCTCTGGGGCCGACTGGTCTTCCAGCTGTTCTGGGACTTCTGCAGCTTCCGGTGAGGCCGCTTGGAGAAAGGTCAAGACCGGTACCACAATCGGTTTGTTCACCTGTGTCCAAGACCAGGGAAATTCTCCGAGTACAGTTTGGACCACTCCCTCCACTCCTTCTGTGGGCTGAGAGTTGTCTTGATCTTCTTCTGTGTGTTTCAACTGTTCAGGACAGATCTTCAAGTGGTCTCTTGAGACTGCCGCTGAAGTTTCCCCTCCATCTTTGCTGATGAGGCACACTTTGGTGTTGTCGTAATTGAGGGTAGGACGGTGCATGGCTCAACCTCCCACTGGTCATCTAACTTGTGGACTCGTCTTTTCCTCTTTAGTACCTGTTCTCCAGGTGATAAGGGAATGGCAGGTGCGTGCTAATTATAAGTTTTCTCTTGCTTCTGTCTTGCCTGGGACAAACTTCTTTCAACACACTCTTGCACTTTGCGGTATTGTTGCTGCCGCTCGGTATCCCAATCCTCATCTGGTGAAGTAGTCTCCGGTGTTAGGACTCCCATGTCCAAGTCAATGGGTAGCTTACCAGGTCTTGCTCTCATCAGGTAAGCGGGTGTACAGTTGGTGGAGTTCACCGGGATGTGGTTATACAGGTCCACCAAATCTGGTAACTTCTCTGGCCACAGGCTGCGCTCTTCAAGGGGCAACGTCTTCAACAAGTCTATCACCACCTGGTTCATCTTTTCACACAACCCGTTGGTCTGGGGATAATAAGGCATCATCCTGATTTTCTTGCAGCCGTACAAGTTACAGAATTCCTGGAACACCTCTGCTTCAAAGGCTGGACCTTGGTTGGTAAGCACCCATTTAGGGTACCCGTGCGGGTGACAAAAGTGCTGGTGGAACGCTTTGGCTGCCGTCTGAGCCGTCTGGTCTTTCACTGGCACTACTACCAAGAACCTGGAATAGTGGTCTACTATGGTGAGAGCATAGACATAGCCTGACCAGCTTGGGGCTAGCTTCACGTGGTCCAAGGCTACCAGTTCAAGTGGTTGTTTGGTGATTATGGGCTGTAGGGGAGCCCTCTGGCTACCACGGTCTTTCCGTCTCAGGTTGCATGGTCCACATTCTCTACACCATCTCTCGATTGCTTTCCTCATGCCAGCCCAGTAGAATCGCTCACGTAGCAGGACTTCCAACTTCTTCCACCCGAAGTGTCCTGCTCCATCGTGGTACGCTTCTAAGACCATTGGCGCATCCCGCTTCGGAACTACCACCTACCAGACCAGTTCGTGTGTCTGGGAGTTGATGCTTCTTCGACATAGCTTTCCTTCGTAGATGAACAGTTTGCCCTTCTCCTTCCACAACTGTTGGGTCTCCTGTGGAGCATCTGGATCAGGATGCGAGTCAGCTTGGGTCAGCAACTCCTTGACTAGGCGGACAGCTGGGTCGCTATCCTGCGTTCCGGCCCATCCATGGTGGGGCAATGGGTTGAAAGTGGCCTCTCTGTTGGCAGAGCGCTTGTCCCTCACATAGTGAGAGCACTGGGTGACCCCATGACGATGGAAAGTGGGTATCTCTATCTCCTCCAACTCTTCCGGGTCTTCTCCCCCATCTAGCAAGTTGGGCATCCTGGACAGCGCATCAGCATTTGCATTTTTATGCCCTGCCCGATACTTGATGATAAACTCGTAGTTAGACAGTCGGGCCATCCATCGTTGCTCTAGGGGACCAAGCTTCGCAGTCTCCAGATGCGTCAGCAGGTTGTTATCTGTGAAGACTGTAAATTTGGAGGAGGCGAGATAGTGCTTGAAGTGCTCTGCTACAGCCCAGACTATGGCGAGAAACTCCAACTTAAAGGAACTGTAGTTTTCGGGGTTCCTTTCCGTGGGCCGGAGCTTCCTGCTGGCGTAGGCAATCACTCTCGCTCTGCCTTGCTGTACCTGGGACAGCACCGCTCCCAATCCCACGTTGCTGGCATCGGTATAAAGTATAAAGGGTTGGCCACAGTCGGGGTAGGCCAGGACTTCGTCTCCGGTCAGACCCATCTTCAGTCGGGTGAAAGATTCGCCTTCTGGTTTACTCCATTTGAACAGAGGTTTCGGGCTCTTGGCCTTCTTGGACTGGCCTACCAGGAGGTCCTGCATGGGTGCTGCTATCCTGGTGAAACCCTTGATAAATCTCCTGTAGTAGCCTACCAGCCCGAGGAACTGCCGCACTTCCTTGATAGTGGAGGGTCTTGGCCAGTCCTTGATTACGGTGACTTTTTCAGGGTCTGGCGCTACACCTTTGGCGCTTACCACATGACCTAGGTACTGCACCTTGGGCTTCAACAGGTGGCATTTGGACGGCTTTACCTTCAGGCCAAAACCAGATAGGGCTTCAAACACCTCGGCCAGGTGCTCCAGGTGGTCTTCATATGTCTTCGAGTAGACAATTACATCGTCCAGGTACAGCAGGACAGTTTCGAAGTTCTTGTGCCCTAGACAGCACTCCATTAACCGCTGGAAGGTTCCTGGGGCGTTGCAGAGCCCGAATGGCATGCAGTTGAACTCGCTGAGGCCCATTGTTGTTGTAAACGCGGTCTTTTCTTTGTCCGCCTCTGCCACAGGAACCTGCCAGTACCCACTGGTGAGATCCAAAGTGGAGAAATAATTAGCAGATCTTAGTGCAGCTAATTACTCCTCAATCCTGGGTAATGGGTAGGCGTCTTTATGTGTAATGCAGTTAATCTGCCTGTAATCAACACACATCCTCATTGTACCATCCTTCTTTCTAACGAGAACTAATGGAGCTGCCGAGGGGCTACAACTATCTCTGATCACCCCAGCCTCCTTCATCTCCCGTAGCATTCCTTTGGCACATTGATAGTGAGCTGGGGGTACAGGCCTGTACCTCTCTTTAATTGGCGGATGATCTCCCGTGGGGATATGATGTTGGACCCCTTTTAACTGCCCAAAATCTAGTGGGTGTTTGCTGAAGACCCACTCATACTCTCGGACCACCCGGTATACTCCATGCTTTTAGTGCAACGGGGTGGGGTCTGTGCCCACTTGTAGCTTCTGACACCAATCCTCCATCTGTACCTTGGAGCCATTATCCTCCGCCGGTTTGGATGGAGGCAAGGGTTCCACTGTCCTTATAGAATTGTTACTGACAGTGAACAGCTTAGCAAGGGTAGCATACCGGGGTAAATGGACCTCTTTCTCCCCACAGTTCAGGATGCGTATCGGTACTCTCCCCTTGTGGACATCGACCACCCCCCTGGCTGTCAAGATGGTGGGCCTACTGTCAGACTACACGGGTTCTACCAGGGCCTGATAATCTTGACCCCTGAGACCAATTGCTGCCCGATACCATATTAACATTTCGCTCCTAGGGGGCATTGCAATGGGGAATGGATCACTCATTCTGACACTGCCAATTTCTCCTCCAGACAGCTCTACCTGTTGTCCTTTCATCAGGGCTCTGATCTCCTTTTGCAGAACTCGCTGCTGACTGGAACTGGCAGTCTCTGCGACCTGTTGCAACAAAACAATAATTTCTCCAAGACAATTTTCTATCACATTGGTGCCTAACGTTATCATGGGATGACTTTCTCGGCAATCAATATCAACAATAATCATTCCTTGTGATAGCAATTCTACTTTGCCAACTTTTATGGTCATCTCTTTATACCCCACCTGAGGGAAGGGCTGACCATTGCTGGCATAGATACTAAGATGTTCATCTGGATGGCGGGTAATGTCTGAATCAGTCCAGTATTGTTTATAAAGGATATATGGCATCGTTGTCACATGGGACCCAGTGTACAGCAGTGCATTCATCGGGATGCCATCAAGCACGACAGGTAGGACCGGTCGTCCTCCCACGTACTTGTCTCGCCAGCTTTGTGGGCCTGGTCGCCTTACTCCTGAGGGTTGGCCCTCTGCCCCAGGGGTTGCTTGTTTAAATTACAGAATCTTGCGTAGTGCCCCGCCTTTTGACAGCGGCGGCAGATGGGTTGTCCGTCTTGGTCTTAGCGATCGCTGTTCCTCCCTCTGGTCGGTGGAATTCTTCTCTGTCGCCGCCACGGGACGTCATCTGGACTGGGTTGGTTCATCACCTAATGTTGTAATTTAATATTCTGTATTAACTTATTGCACTATTTGTGATTACATATCTAAAAATGTTTTCTATAAAACCCTACGCTGTACTGCATGCAGCTGGATATATGTGGTTCATATTGGCTGCATTTTATACCCTACCCCTATGTCTGTTTTTTCTATTATCCCTAATAAACTTTGATAATTTTCTATATAAATCTGAAGGCTCTATGATCGTTGGTTTCTCTCGTCTTTGATTCTTGTTGTTGTTCACGATTCAGCCTCTATTGTCCAGAATTGGTAGTTTTAAATTGAAATAATATTGTTATATATATTATTCCTAGTTGGGGTAAAATATACTACCTTTTTTCCATGAATTGTGTATGTAGGTTTTAGTTAGTGTAGCCACACTTTTGGTCAGCTCCTGGACCTGAAGGCGCAGGTCTGCACATGAATCATTATCTAGAGTCTGCGCGTCAGCCTCCACAGGTGCTGGGGGAAAGGACGCCACCTCCTGGTGGTATGTGATAGCTGGACGCCGGAGGGGTACAGTGACACTTGGGATTGATTCTCGCAGCATCCAGATGGCTCTGTCTTTAAATTGTGCAAAGTCCAGATCAGGGTTTTGCAGAGCTGTTTCCGGTGAGCGTTAGACAGGAGCCCCTCAATAAACTGCTCAGTTAGCATCTCATCTCGTACATTGTCAGGGTCTACCTGTTTGATGGCCCGCAGCGCCTCCTGTAGGTTTAGAGCATAGTCCCGTACACTGTCCTGCACCCTCTGTTTGCTCCCGTAGAACTTCATCTTTATTTCTGCTGCGGTGCAGGTGTCAAAGGTATCCTTCAATCGGGCCAGTATTTCTTTTACAGTGCCTTTGTCTCTGCCCGGCCAGGACTTCATCTCTCTCTGGGCTGCACCGATTAGCTGTCCTATGAGGATGCTGACTTTTTGTTCCTCAGACAGGGGGTACACTTTAAACAAACTGCGCAGTCTCTCCTCAAAGTCGTTCAGGGTGTGCGACTCCCCTGAGTGCTGGGGCAACCACGCCGCCCCTGGTATGTACGGCATTGACAACGGCATTACAGTGGCGGCGGCCGCGACTGCGGCTAAATCCTCTCCCCAGTTGGGCATCTTCCTCCCCTCTAGTGAACCTCAGCCAGGGCCTGAGCGTCTGCTGACGTACCAGTATGCTGCTCTGCAGGCAGAAGGATCTCTTACCCGGCGGTTCCGGATCGGGGCTTCTTGCTTCCCCTCGGCGGGTGGCAAACCACGTGATAACACCATTTAGTAAAGTCTATGGCACACAGGACCCGGTTATACCGGGCTTCGTGAATCCTGTTCGTGACGCCAAGTTGACGCGCCCCCTGGGCCGTGGGGTACCCGGTGCCGGGCCGGTAGATACTGGGGAATGTCACAGTGGCGGTGACCCGGTCCGTGACCCAGGCCGGTCAATAACAGGGGTTTAATTATAGGGGATTTATAGTGTTTGTATACAGTTCATGACGCCACCTGTGGTATGCGGCTATGTGGAGCCACCGCTGCGGAGCAGGTCCTCTGGAGCTGATGTCAGTGCAGCAAAGCTGGTGTGGCTCTCCACAGGTAGAGCTTAGCTCCAGGGCAGTGTAGATGGGATAGGTTGTGCTGGGCATTGTAGTGCAAGGATTGATGGCGCCGCAATAATCAGTCCACAACTTAATGGCGGTTTCCTCTTAGCTTTACTGGTGGTGATTAGACAAGCCGGGACTAGGGTACTGGCTAGAAGAGGAAGTCCGGGCAGCCTGGAAGCAAGTAAAGAATCCTCCTTGCCAGGTGAAGTTGGAGGCCTTCCCTTTCCACTAAACTCTTTGGCCCTGCTGCTTGTAGCTCTGCGGTGGCCCTCGTCCCTGAGTGCAACGTTTCTGTGCTCACCCATATGGCAGGCAGCTCGGGCCTTGCTGGTGCGTCACTCCCACGTGGCGGTGCTGGGCCCTCTGTGCTGCTGAGCCTCCGGGCATCTGATGGGGCCAGGAGACCTGCAGTCTCCTGCCCTCCGGTTTCTGCTGCTGGGCCTTCGGTGCCCCCCACAGCCTCGGACTCCGGTGTCCGGTTCTTCTGTGTTGACTCCTTCTGGGGTGAGCTGCCACACAGCTTCAGTCCCCAGCTCCTCTCACTTCGACATCCTGACTTCAACTCCTCACACTAAGTCTAACTAACCCTGCCCCCAGATCCCAGTTGCCAAGGGGAGGAACTCCCCTTGCTGGTTTGGAGCCAGGAAAGTGTTGCATGCTTAGTAAAACCTGATTAGGGGACCCCTGCTTGCTTCCAGGCATGGCATCACCTCTTGTGAGGGAGGCAATGCCACTGTGGCAACCGGACCCCTGGGGTGCCACACATGCAAAAAGTAAAAAAAAAATGTTTTTAAAAATATTTAAAAAATATATAAAAGTTTAAATCACCCCCCTTTCTCACCATTTAAAATAAAATAATAAAAAAAAAAAAACCACATACACATATTTGGTATTGCCGCGTTCAAAATTGCCCGATCTACCAATATAAAAAAAAACTAATCTGATTGGTAAACGATGTAACGAGAAAAAATTCTAAACCCCAGAATTACGTTTTTTTGGTCATCACAACATTGCAATAAAATGCAATATCGGGCCATCAAAACACTGTATCTATCCCAAAATGGTATCAATAAAAACGTCAGCTCAGCGCGCAAAAAATAAGCACTCATCCTGCACCAGATCCCAGAAAAATGGAGACGCCACAGGGTCTCGGAAAATGGTGCCATTTTTTTTTTTTTTAGCAAACTTTGGATTTTTTTTCACCACTTAAGTAAAAAATAACCTGCATATTTTTTGTGTCTACAAACTCGTAATGCCCTGGAGAATAATAATGGCAGGTCAGTTTTAGCATTCAGTGAAGGTGGTAAAAAAAAAAAAAAACCTGTAGAATTGCATTTTTTTTGCAATTTCACCGCACTTGGAATTTTTTCCCCTTTTCCAGTACAGCATATGGTAAAACCAGTAATGGCGTTCAAAAGTACAACTTGTCCCGCAAAAAATAAGCCATCACACGGCCATGTTGACGGAAAAGTAAAAACTCTATGGCTCTATGGCGCTTTGGGAACAAGAAGAGCAAAAAACGAAAACACAAAAACGGAAATTCCAAGGTTGCTAAAGGATTAAATTGTTATTGTTTTTTTTCCTAAATTTTGGCAGCCGTTGGACACATTGCATACCCTATAACCATGTAGCACACGCTCTCCTTTCTATTGGGAATATTTCATTACTGTGGTCCAGCTCTATGTGTGTTTAAATTGTTATTGGGGTTTTTCATAAATTTTGGCAGCCAATGGACTCACTGCATACCCTATAACTATATAGCAGACCCGTTCCTTTCTAATGGAAATATGTTGTTACGGTGGTACAGCTCTATGTGTCTTTAAATTGCTATTGGGGTTTTTCTTAAATTATGGTATCCATATAGCACACGCTCTCCTTTCTATTGGGAATATTTCATTACTGTGGCCCAGCTCTATATGTCTTTAAATTGTTATTGGGGTTTTTCCTAAATTTAGGCAGTCGCTGTACTCACTGCATACCCTATAACTGTAAAGCAGGCCCGCTCCTTTCTAATGGGAACATGTAGTTACTGTGGCCCTGCTCTATGTGTCTTTAAATTGTTTTTTTTTTTTCCTAAATTTTAGCAGCCATTGGGCACACTGCATACCCTATATCTGTATAGCAGACCCGCTCCTTTCTAGGAACATATCATTACTGTGGCCCACCTTCATGTGTATTTAAATTGTTATTGGGGTTTTGACTAAATTTTAGCAGCCGTTGAACTCACTGCATACACTCCAACTGTATAGCAGACTCGCTTTTTTCTAATAGGAACATGTCATTACTGTGGCCCAGATCTATGTGTCTTTAAATTGCTATTGGGGTTTTTCTTAAATTTTGGCAGCTGTTGGACTCACCGCATAAACTATAACTGTATAGCAGACCTGCTCATTTCTAATGGGAACATGTTGTTACTGTGGCCCACCTCTATGTGTCTTTAAATTGTTATTGGGGTTTTTCCTAATTTTTGGCAGCCGTTGGACCGACTGCATACCCTATAACTGGATAGCAAAACATCTCCTTTCCAGGAACATCACATTACTGAGGCCCACCTTTATGTGTCTTTAAATTGTTATTGGGGTTTTTCATAAATTTTGGGAGCCGTTGGACTCATTGCATACCCTATAACTGTATAGCAGAACCGCTCCTTTCTAATGGGAACATGTCGTTACTGAGGCCCAGCTCTATGTGTCTTTAAATTGTTATTAGGGTTTTTCCTAAGTTCTGGCAGCCGTTGGACTCACTGCATACGCTATAACTGGATAGCAAAACATCTCCTTTCTAGGAACATCACGTTACTGAGGCTCACCTTTATGTGTCTTTAAATTGTTATTGGGGTTTTTCCTAAATTTTGGCAGCCGTTGGACTCAATGCATACCTTATAACTGTGTAGCAAACCCGCTCCTTTTTAGGAACATTTCGTTACTGTGGCCCACCTGTATGTGTCTTTAAATTGTTATTGGGATTTTTTCTAAATTTTGGCAACCGTTGGACTCACTGCATACCCTATAACTGTATAGCAGACTCGCTCCTTTCTAATAGGAACATGTTTTTACTGTGGCCACCTCTATATGTCTTTAAATTGTTATTGCGTTTTTTCCTAAATTTTGGCAGCCGTTGGACTCACTGCATGCCCTGTAACTGAATAGCAGATCAGCTCCTTTCTAATGGGAACATGTCGTTACTGAGGCCCACCTCAATGTGTCTTTAACCCCTTTCTAGCCTTTTCCGTATTAGTACGGCACAGGCTAGCACCCACGGTTCAGCACTGGCTCCGGCGCTGAGCCCGAACTGAACCGGGCACATGTCAGCTGATAAATACAGCTGACATGTGCCTGCAACAGCCGCGTGTGGAATCGCGATCCACCCGCGGCTGTTAACTAGTTAAATGCCGCTGTCAATCTCTGACAGCGGCATTTAACTCACGCTTCCGGGAAGCGCGTCGTTAGCCCCGCCCATCGGTGAACCTGTCACGTGATCACGGGTCATCGATGGGTTGGCATGACAAACCGGGGTCTGCAGCAGACCCCTGTGGTTGTCATGTCCTGATTGCAATGAACGTCGCCCAGTGGTCGGCGCTCATAGCAAGTGAACATTTCTGCTGCATACAGAGGATCTACTCGTCCCCTGTATGCAGCAGAGCCGATCAGGCAAGTGCTGCTTCTAGTCTCCCATGGAGACTATAGAAGCATGCAAAAAGTAAAAAAAAATGTTTTTAAAAATATTAAAAAATATATAGATATAAAAGTTTAAATCACCCACCTTATTCCCCAATCAAAATAAAATAATAAAAAAAAAACCACATACACATATTTGGTATCACCGTGTTCAGAATCGCTGATCTATCAATATAAAAAAAAAATTAGTCCGATCATTAAACAGCGTAACGAGAAAAAAATTCTAAATGCCAGAATTACGTTTTTTTGGTCACAGCAACATTGCAATAAAATGCAATAACGGGCGATCAAAACATTGTATCTATCCCAAAATGGTATCAATAAAAACATCAGCTTGGTGTGCAAAAAATAAGCCCTCACCAGGAACCAGATCCCGAAAAATGGAGACACTACAGGTCTCGAAAAATGGTGCCATTTTTTTTTTTTTTTTAGCAAACTTTGGATTTTTTTTCCCCACTTAAATAAAAAAAATCTTGTACATGTTTGGTGTCTACCAACTTGTAATGACCTGAAGAATAGTAATGCCAGGTCAGTTTTAGCATTCCATGAATGTGGTAAAAAAAAAAACAACAGTGGAATTTCAGTTTTTTTGCAATTTCACTGCACTTGGAATTTTTTCCCCTTTTCCAGTACAGCATATGGTAAAACCAGTGATGGCGTTCAAAAGTACAACTTGTCCCGCAAAAAATAAGCCCTCAGACGGCCATGTTGACCGAAAAGTAAAAACACTATGGATCTGGAAACAAGGAGAGCAAAAAACGAAAACGCAAAAACGGAAAATCCCAAGGTTGCTAAAAGGATAAATTTTTATTAGGGTTTTTCCTAAATTTTAGCAGCCGTTGGACTCACTGCATACCCGATAACTGTATAGCAGACCCGCTCCTTACTAATGGGAACATGTCTTTACTATGGTACAACTCTATGTGTCTTTAAATTGTTATTAGCCCCTTAAGCCCCGCGGGTGGTTTGCACGTTAATGACCGGGCCAATTTTTACAATTCTGACCACTGTCACTTTATGAGGTAATTACTCTGGAACACTTCAACGGATCCCCCTGATTCTGAGACTGTTTTTTCGTGACATATTGTACTTCATAATTGTGGAAAAATTTCTTCGATATCACTTGCGTTTATTTGTGAAAAAAATGGAAATTTGGCGAAAATTTTGAAAATTTTGCAATTTTCAAAATTTGAATTTTTAAGCCCTGAATTCAGAGCGATATGTCACACAAAAGAGTTAATAAATAACATTTCCCACATGTCTACTTTACATCAGCACAATTTTGGAACCAAAATTTTTTTTTGTTAGGGAGCTATAAGGGTTAAAAGTTGACCAGCGATTTCTCATTTTTCCAACAAAATTTACAAAACCATTTTTTTAGGGACCACATCATATTTGAAGTCACTTTGAGAGGTCTTTATGACAGAAAATACCCAAAAGTGACACCACTCTAAAAACTGCACCCCTCAAGGTGCTCAAAACCACATTCAAGAACTTTATTAACCCTTCAGGTGCTTCATAGGAATTTTTTGAATGTGGAAGAAAAAAATGAACATTTAACTTTTTTCACAAAAATGTTACTTTAGACCCAATTTTTTTTATTTTCACAGGGGTAACAAGAAAAAATGGACCGCAAAATTTGTTGTGCAATTTCCCCTGGGCACGCAGATACCCAATATTTGGGGAAAAAACACTGTTTGGGCGCACTGTAGGGCTCGGAAGGGAAGGAGCGCCATTTGACTTTTTGATTGTAAAATTTGCTTGAATAATTAGCGGACACCATGTTGCGTTTAGAGAGCCCCTGTGTGCCCAAACATTGGAGCTCCCCCACAAGTGACCCCATTTTGGAAACTAGACCCCCCAAGGCACCTATCTAGATGCATAGTGAGCAGTTGCAACCCCCAGGTGCTTCACAAATTGATTCGTAAAAATGAAAAAGTGAAAAAAAAAACACTTTTTCATTGTTACGAATCAATTTGTGAAGCACCTGGGGGTTCCAACTGCTCACTATGCATCTAGATAGGTGCCTTGGGGGGTCTAGTTTCCAAAATGGGGTCACTTGTGGGGGAGCTCCAATGTTTGGGCACACAGGGACTCTCTAAATGCAACATGGTATCCGCTAACAAATTGAATGGAAAATCGGCTCAAATTGTTAGCGGACACCACATTGCGTTTGGAGAGCCCCTCTGTGCCCAAACTTTGGAGCTCCCCCACAAGTGACCCCATTTTGGAAACTAGACCCCCCAAGGCACCTATCTAGATGCATAGTGAGCACTTGGAATCCCCAGGTGCTTCACAAATTGATTCATAATAATGAAAAAGTAAAAAAAAAAACACTTTTTCATTTTTATGAATCAATTTGTGAAGCACCTGGGGGTTCCAAGTGCTCACTATGCATCTAGATAGGTGCCTTGGGGGGTCTAGTTTCCAAAATGGGGTCACTTGTGGGGGAGCTCCAATATTTGGGCACACAGGGGCTCTCCAAACGCAACATGGCGTCCGCTAACAATTTGAGCCGATTTTCCATTAAATTTGTTAGCGGACACCATGTCGCGTTTGGAGAGCCCGTGATGTGCCTAAACAGTGGAGCTCCCCCACAAGTGTCCCCATTTTGGAAACTATACCTCTCAAGGATTTTATTAAGGTGTATAGTGAACATTTTGAACCCAGAGGTACGGCACAGAATTTGTTTACATTAGGTCATCATATTGAATAAGTTGTCATTATTCTTGAGCGCAAGTGCTCGCTACTTGAGTTTGCATCGGGTACTCAGGTATGCACCATGTACAGCGTGTGCTCGAGTGACATGCTCGAGTCCCTGCTCCGCATGTTTCACGGTTATTAGACACCCAAAAAAAAACATGCGGGGATCGCTCGTGCATGGCAGGCAATCCCCGTAAAGTTTTTTGGCCGCGAAGCATATGGGGCAGAGACTCGAGCATGTCACTCAAATACCCACGATACTCAATGCATACCAGAGCACCCGATGCAAACTCAAGTAGCGAGCACTTGCTCTCAACACTAGTCGCCATATCGTCATCTTTTTTTCTTACTTTTGAAAAAAATCCCAACCCCAGCCCTAGCCCTAGCACAACCCTAGCCCCAGCACAACCCTAGCCCCAGCATAACCCTAGCCCCAGCACAACCCTAGCCCCAAACCCAGCCCTAACCCTAGCCCAATCCTAACCCAAGAGTTTATTTTTGACGCCGTTCCTTGTGCGGTATAAGTGATTAGATGACTTTATTCTTCGGGTCGGTGTGATTACAGCAATGCCAGAATCATATGGGGTTTTTATGACTGACAGCTGTCACACACTAAAAGACGCATTTTTTGTAAAATCTAGTTTTTGCATCGCCATATTTTGAGAGCTATAATTTTTCCAGATTTTGGCAGACAGTCATGTGACAGCTCGTTTTTTGCGGGATGACTTGACGTTGTTATTGGAGCCATTTTCAGGCACGTGACATTTTTTGATCGCTTTCTATTCCGATTTTTGGGAGGCAGAATAAACAAAAACCAACAATTCAGGAATTGTTTTTTTTTTTTTTTTTATTCTGTTCCGCGTGTGGTAAAATTGATGAGGTAGCTTTATTCTTCGGGTCAGTACGTTTACAGCGGTACCACATTTGTATCATTTTTCTATGTTTTGGCGCTTATACACAATAAAAGCTATTTTATAGAAAAAAATATTTTTTAGTATCGCTTTATTCTGAGAGCTATAACTTTTTTATTTTTCGGCTGATGAAGCTGTATGGCAGCTTGTTTTTTGCGGGACGAGATGACATTTTCAACGGTATCATTTTTATTTATATGCGTATTTTTGATCGCGTGTTATTCCACTTTTTGTTTGGCGGTATGGTGATAAAGCATTGTTTTTTGCTTCGTTTTTTTTTTTTTTTTTTACCGTGTTCACTGAAGGGGTTAACTAGTGGGACAGTTTTATAGGTCAGGTTTTTCCAGACGGGGCGATACCAAATATGTGTACTTTTATTGTTTTTTTTTTATTTTTTTTATAATAATATTTATTGATGGGTACATTATATTTTTATTTTTGGTGTATTATTTTTTTTATTTTCTTTATAATATTTTTGCACATTTTTTTTTTTTTTTCCACTTTCACACAGTTTATACACTTTATTACTTTGTCCCACTCTGGGACTTTCACTTTTTTTTTTCTGATCGCCTGCATGGCACAGGAATGAAGCACCATCCCTATGCCATGAAGGCTGTCAGAAATGCACAGTGTGAAGATTGCTTGGAGATGCACTGCGCATGTCCAAGCAATCTTCCTGCTCTCTGGTGACCCGGATGTTGTCATGACGACATCGGGTCGTCATGGCAACACTCGGGAAGCCTTTGCAGACTGCGCTGGAAGCCGGAAGAGGAGGTGAGTATCGCCGATCACCTCCCCTTGCCCCCGCAATGCCGCGATCGACTTCGATCGACTTCGATCGCAGCATCGCGGGGGTTAATGTGCTGGGAGCGGTGCAGGACAATCAGCTGACACCCGGCGGCGATCGCGCCCGCACAGCCTGTGTGCGCGCGCGATCGCGATGACGTACTAATACGGGTCTGGCTCTTAAGTCCCAGGGCACAGACGCGTATTAGTACGTCAGATGTTATTAAGGGGTTAGTATAGATAGATTGTGGTCAAATTCGGGCGCCAGGAACTGGATAAAGACGACTGGAAGGATATTTAAAAGAAAACGAACCTCTTTATTCGACAATGTTATGCCCACAACGCGTTTCTGCAGCGATCTGCTGCCTTCATCAGGTTGATTTACAAGGAAAAAGGTAAATTAGGGCACTTTTATACAAAAAAGGAGGAACTAAGTGGGAGGATTTAAAAAATCAATCAATTTACCTTAACCCCTTGATTGCTATTCACCAAAAAGACAATGTGAATTAGCAATCAAGAGAACCAAAAGGGCCCTATAAAAACCAACAATAATACATTAAAAATATACTAATAACAACATCAAAAAAGACGATGGTAACAATCATGATAAAATATAATACTCAATCACAAAAATAATAAAAATAATTAAAAATGTTGAAAAAGGAATAAAAGAACTCATTAATAAATCATACATGTAATATTCTGACAACTTCACTTATTTATAATGCAGATAGTGCACATACATCACCTGCAAACGTTGTCAATCGCTAAATTTAACCCTTCAGGATATAATGTACCTAATTTGAAGATCCAAAAATTTTCTCTTTTCATAAGGTATTTATACCGATTCACCATATTTTCAGAAATTTGTTCCAAAATTGTCACTCTCAGATCACTCGGATCCTTCTGATGAGTAGTCAAAAAATGTTTGGATACACTGTGCTGTAAATAACCATTCTTGATATTGGAACGATGTTTATTGAGGCGGGCATGCATTCTTTGTATAGTCCGGCCCACATATTGCAAACCACATCCACATTGTAACATGTACATCACGTAATCAGAATGGCAATTCACCCTACAAGAAATATAAAATTGCTCCCCCGTGGTCTGTGAGGTAAAAGAGGTGGCACCATGTTTGGAATCATGGAATCATGTTTGGCACAGGTCTCTGAACGGGAATGTGAGAACACCAGCACACGATGCAGAGATTGGAGTCTAGTGACCACTTTCAATAAATCTAGAATGAACATACAGAAATTGATAAATCGTTATTGGTGTGTCTTGTTGGGTGACCCGATCCTACATAAGCATCTACCAAATAAGCCTAGGATTATTTATAGAAAAATCGGAATCTAAGGTCCTTTATATCACCCAGCAATACGACGCTGAAATCTATAGCCTCAACACAAAAATATGAGAAACAAAAACAGATAGAAATAGGCTGTTTTGCCTGTGGATCTGTCACGCTGTCTCTGTGTACTGGAGGTAGGGGGCCTAAGCTGACCCTAAGCTGGGGCCCTGACTAATCCCTCTACCTGGAGGTACTGTTAAAGGTACAGAGGTCCAGGCCGCCAGCGTAACCCCTACCTCCTGAGGATCCCTGCACCTAAGTAATCTAGTCCTGAGAAGGACCCCTGATCACAACAAAAGGGGACAGGTAATAATATGCCCACACTCAGTACTTAGACGAACGAGACAGTACAAGGGTAAAACCAAAACCACCTTGCATACAAAAACTACACAACTACAACAGAGGGAACACCAACGGGAAAGGAGATAAATGATAAAGCGAGGAAGGGAAAAAACACTCCAAATACACTTAGCTCTGAAACTCCAAATACCACGATCCGCTCTGTTAGTCTGCATGATATGCTTTCACCGACACTTCCCTAACAGACCGGCAGGCATTTGAAGGAGTCCCACTACAGCAGCATTGATTGCAGCTGGGCGAGGCTGGACCTCGTCTAGCACAGAGAGAAAGAGAGTTAACTCCCTCACTGCCGAAAAACACAAAGCACCAAAAACTCAGCTGCGAGAAGTCAGGCTGTGTAATCGTGACGATCTTCGTGGCGACTGTCACGCTGTCTCTGCGTACTGGAGGTCAGGGGCCTAAGCTGACCCTAAGCTGGGGCCCTGACTAATCCCTCTACCTGGAGGTACTGTTAAATGTACAGAGGTCCAGGCCGCCAGCGTGACCCCTACCTCCTGAGGATCCCTGCACCTCAGTAATCTAGTCCTGAGAAGGACCCCGATCACAACAAAAGGGGACAGGAAATAATATGCCAACACTCAGTACTTAGACGAACGAGACAGTACAAGGGTCAAACCAAAAACCACCTTGCATACAAAAACTACTCACAACAACAGAGGGAACACCAACGGGAAAGGAGATAAATGATAAAGCGAGGAAGGGAAAAATCACACCAAATACACTTAGCTCAGAACTCCAAAACACCACGATCCGCTCTGTATGTCTGTATGAAATGCTTTCACCGACACTTCCCTAACAGACCGGCAGGCATTTGAAGGAGTCCCACTACAGCAGAATTGATTGCAGCTGGGCGAGGCTGGACCTCGTCTAGCACAGAGAGAGAGAGAGTTAACTCCCTCACTGCCGAAAAACACAAAGCACCAAAAACTCAGCTGCGAGAAGTCAGGCTGTGTAATCGTGACGATCTTCGTGGCGACACACCCGTGACAGTACCCCCCCTTCTACGAGGGGCCTCCGGACCCTCAGGGCCAGGTTTATCCGGGTGAGTCGTGTGGAAGGCCCGAACTAATCGGTCTGCGTTAATATCCGACGCAGGAACCCACATCCTCTCCTCAGGACCATACCCCTTCCAATGAACCAGGTACTGAAGGGACCGGCGATTAAAGCGTGAATCGATGACCCTCGATACCTGGAACTCCAAGTTACCATTGACCACTACTGGAGGGGGAGGTAAAGGTGACGGTACCACCGGCGCCACATACCTCTTAAGCAACGATCTGTGGAACACGTTGTGAATTTTAAACGTAGGGGGGAGGTCAAGACGGAATGCCACCGGATTAATTGTAGAACTGATCCTGTACGGCCCGATGAACCTGGGACCCAGTTTCCAGGAGGGAACCTTAAGTTTTATATTCCTGGTAGACAACCATACCCGATCGTTCACACTTAGGTCCGGACCAGACACTCTCCTCCTATCAGCCATACGTTTGTATCGGTTCCCCATAGTATTCAGATTATTCAGTACCCCTCTCCATACTGAAGCGAGTGATGAGGAAAATCGTTCCTCCTCAGGAACCCCCAAAGAGCCCCCCCTACTGAAAGTACAAAACTGGGGGTGAAAACCATATGCCCCAAAAAACGGGGACTTACCAGTGGACTCGCTCCGCCTATTATTAAGAGCAAACTCTGCCAGAGGTAAGAAAGAAGCCCAGTCCTCCTGGTTCTCTGACACAAAACACCGGAGATATGTCTCCAAGCTCTGGTTCATACGTTCCGTCTGACCATTGGTCTGAGGATGAAAAGCCGATGAGAAGGATAAATGCATCCCCCGCCGTATACAAAACGCCTTCCAGAATTTGGACACAAACTGAGACCCCCGATCTGACACCACCTCGGAGGGTACCCCATGAAGCCTCACAATCTCCCCAATGAACACCTGCGCAAGAGTTTTAGCATTAGGAAGAGCAGGAAGAGCGATAAAATGTGCCATCTTGCTGAACCTGTCCACTACAACGAGTATGACCGTTTTACCCGAAGACGGCGGGAGGTCCGTAATAAAGTCCATAGACAGATGAGTCCAAGGACGCTCCGGGATCTTCAAAGGTAAGAGGGCCCCAGACGGACGGGTATGTGAGGTCTTAGAGCGCGCACAAACCCCACAGGACGCGACAAAAGTTACCACCTCCTTATGTAAGTTAGGCCACCAAAACCGACGCGAGAGGAGATCCACCGTTGCTTTACTCCCCGGGTGTCCTGCCAAAGCTGAGTTATGGTGTGCCTCGATCACCTTTTGTCGCAACTGATCTGGAACAAACAGTCTCCCCGGAGGTCCAACAGGGGCGTCCCTCTGAGCCTCCAATACCTCCTCCTCAAGCTCAGAGCATACTGCCGAAACCACTACCCCCTCCTGAAGGATAGGAACCGGGTCGTCCGTATTCCCGGCCCCAGGGAAACTACGAGATAAGGCATCCGCCTTTACATTTTTTGACCCAGGATGATATGCAACGACAAAATTAAACCTGGTAAAAAAAAAATGACCACCTAGCTTGTCTGGGATTCAGACGTTTTGCGGACTCCAGATATAGCAGGTTCTTGTGATCGGTGATGACGGTGACCGGATGGACTGCCCCCTCTAAAAAATGGCGCCGCTCCTCAAAAGCTAACTTAATGGCCAAGAGTTCCCTATTGCCGACATCGTAATTCCTCTCAGCGGACGACAATTTTTTAGAGAAAAAGGCGCACGGATGCCACTTACCAGGGGACGAACCTTGTGACAACACTGCTCCCACCCCTACCTCAGAAGCGTCTACCTCTACAATGAATGGCTGTGACGCATCAGGTTGAATGAGTATGGGTGCCGAGGCAAAACATTTTTTCAAGGAGGAGAATGCTTGACAAGCCTTGTCATACCACCTAGAAAAATCCGTCCCCTTTTTAGTCATGTCTGTGAGAGGCTTAACCATGGAAGAGAAATTCCGAATGAACTTCCGGTAATAATTAGCAAACCCCAGGAAACGTTGTAGTGCCTTAAGATTCTCTGGCCGATCCCACTCAAGAACTGCCCGCACTTTCCCAGGGTCCATACGAAAACCGGACGCTGAAACCAGGAAGCCTAAAAACTGGAGTTCCTGTACGGTGAACACACACTTTTCCCATTTGGCATACAGTTTATTATCCCGCAAGATCTGTAACACCTGCCTAACGTGCTCCTGATGAGACACCAGATCCGGCGAGTAAATTAAGATATCATCCAGATATATGACAACAAACTGTCCCACCAGGCGGCGAAAAATGTCATTAACAAAGTGTTGGAACACCGCCGGGGCATTAGTCAGACCGAATGGCATGACAAGGTTCTCATAATGCCCCTCCGGAGTGTTAAACGCCGTCTTCCACTCATCCCCTCCTTCATCTTAATCAGATTGTACGCCCCCCTGAGATCCAACTTAGAGAACCATTTGGCGCCCACGATCTGATTAAAGAGATCGGGAATAAGTGGGAGCGGATACGGATCTCGGACCGTAATCCGATTAAGTTCACGGAAATCCAGGCAAGGGCGTAGGCCTCCATCTTTCTTCTTAACAAAGAAGAACCCCGCGGCCACCGGTGAAGATGAAGGTCTAATATGCCCCTTAGCCAGACTTTCAGAAATATAATCCTTCATGGCCTGCCTCTCAGGACCAGAAAGGTTATACAACCTAGCTTTAGGTAACTTGGCCTCAGGGAGCAGTTTTACAGAACAGTCATACTCGCGATGAGGAGGTAGTTCCTGACACCCTTTCTCCGAGAATACATCCTCAAAGTCCGCCAGAAATGGAGGCAAGACCCTAGGAGTAACCGCACCGATGACCGTATTCATGCAGTTTTTATTACAGAATTTACTCCATTGGCTTATCTCTCTGGATTGCCAATTAATAACCGGGTTATGCTTAGTTAACCAAGGAAGGCCCAACACTATAGGAGTAGGAAGACCCTCCAACACGTAGCAAGACAACAGTTCTTTATGTATCGCCCCCACTTGAAGTTTTACGTTATGCACAGCTTGCAAAAAACTTCCCTGACCGAGAGGCCTGGCATCGATCGAGAATATGGGGATGGGTTTAGCCAACTCACTCAATCGCATACCTTGAACCCGGGCAAACCGAGCGTCCACCAGATTAGCCCCGGCCCCACTATCCAGAAGAACAGATATCCTCTCAGTTCTCGTACCCACCACCACCTCCGCCGGTACGAGAAACTGAGACGAACCTAGGGACGAAATACCTACTCCCAGATTGCCGTCCACCACACAACCTGGGATCAACAGTTTTCCGACGACTCTTCACTCTGCAAGGGACGGGATGGACACCCCCCAATAAAATGTCCCTTTCTCCCGCAGAAGAAACACCTTCCTGTCTTATGGCGCACCACCGGTCCCCTCCCCCGAAATGATGTCCCTACTAATTGCATAGGCTCCTCTGGACTGACCAGGGGAACCACCATATGAGGGGACCTTGTAGGAGGTGGAGTCATCACAGGGGGTGGAGTTATCCCGCACCTCTCCCGAAGCCGTCTGTCAATGCGAATAGCAAGGGCCATAGCGGCTTCCAGTGACGCGGGAGAGTCATACTGTGCCAACACATCCTTTAATTTGTCGGATAAACCTTGACAAAACTGGCTCCTAAGAGCCGGGTCATTCCACTGGGTGTCCGTGGCCCACCTACGGAACTCCGAACAGAATTCCTCCGCCGGACGATCTCCCTGCTGGATCCTACGTAACTTAGATTCAGCAAGGGAGATCCGATCCGGGTCATCATATACGAGACCCAGAGCTGCAAAAAACCTATCCACTGACTGGAGAGCCGGGGAGCCCGGGGGAAGAGAGAACGCCCAAGATTGTGGGTCCCCTTGTAGGAGCGAGATGACTATTCCCACCCTTTGTTCTTCACTCCCCGATGACCGAGGCCGCAGCCGAAAGTACAACTTGCATGCCTCCCGGAAAACAAAAAACTTGTCCCGCCCCCCCAGTGAACCTGTCAGGGAGAGCTACTTTAGGTTCTGGTCCGGCTTGCTCCTGGGGATATAAAACCTTAGACCTAACGTCCGCCAGCTCCATGGACAAACTCTGCAACTGCCGAGCTAGACTGGCTACTGGATCCATGGTAGCTGGAGAGAATCTTAGTTGGTCGGTGAAAATGTCACGCTGTCTCTGCGTACTGGAGGTCAGGGGCCTAAGCTGACCCTAAGCTGGGGCCCTGACTAATCCCTCTACCTGGAGGTACTGTTAAAGGTACAGAGGTCCAGGCCGCCAGCGTAACCCCTACCTCCTGAGGATCCCTACACCTCAGTAATCTAGTCCTGAGAAGGACCCCGATCACAACAAAAGGGGACAGGAAATAATATGCCAACACTCAGTACTTAGACGAACGAGACAGTACAAGGGTCAAACCAAAAACCACCTTGCATACAAAAAACTACTCACAACAACAGAGGGAACACCAACGGGAAAGGAGATAAATGATAAAGCGAGGAAGGGAAAAAATCACACCAAATACACTTAGCTCAGAACTCCAAAACACCACGATCCGCTCTGTATGTCTGTATGAAATGCTTTCACCGACACTTCCCTAACAGACCGGCAGGCATTTGAAGGAGTCCCACTACAGCAGCATTGATTGCAGCTGGGCGAGGCTGGACCTCGTCTAGCACAGAGAGAGAGAGAGTTAACTCCCTCACTGCTGAAAAACACAAAGCACCAAAAACTCAGCTGCGAGAAGTCAGGCTGTGTAATCGTGACGATCTTCGTGGCGACACACCCGTGACAGGATCCCCTGGATGTTTATGTTGTAGGGCTATCACTAATGGTGCCACCTCTTTTACCTCACAGACCACGGGGGAGCAATTTTATATTTCTTGTAGGGTGAATTGCCATTCTGATTACGTGATGTACATGTTACAATGTGGATGTCGTTTGCAATATGTGGGCCGGACTATACAAAGAATGCATGCCCGCCTCAATAAACATCGTTCCAATATCAAGAATGGTTATTTACAGCACAGTGTATCCAAACATTTTTTGACTACTCATCAGAAGGATCCGAGTGATCTGAGAGTGACAATTTTGGAACAAATTTCTGAAAATATGGTGAATCGGTATAAATACCTTATGAAAAGAGAAAATTTTTGGATCTTCAAATTAGGTACATTATATCCTGAAGGGTTAAATTTAGCGATTGACAACGTTTGCAGGTGATGTATGTGCACTATCTGCATTATAAATAAGTGAAGTTGTCAGAATATTACATGTATGATTTATTAATGAGTTCTTTTATTCCTTTTTCAACATTTTTAATTATTTTTATTATTTTTGTGATTGAGTATTATATTTTATCATGATTGTTACCATCGTCTTTTTTGATGTTGTTATTAGTATATTTTTAATGTATCATTGTTGGTTTTTATAGGGCCCTTTTGGTTCTCTTGATTGCTAATTCACATTGTCTTTTTGGTGAATAGCAATCAGGGGGTTAAGGTAAATTGATTGATTTTTTAAATCCTCCCACTTAGTTCCTCCTTTTTTGTATAAAAGTGCCCTAATTTACCTTTTTCCTTGTAAATCCACCTGAAGAAGGCAGCAGATCGCTGCAGAAATGCGTTGTAGGCATAACATTGTCGAATAAAGAGGTTCGTTTTCTTTTAAATATCCTTCCAGTCGTCTTTATCCAGTTCCTGGCGCCCGAATTTGACCACAATCTATCTATACTATTTCTGCATTCCCCGAGGGGATTTGTGGCTCGGAGCTGCAGGGAACTGTATGTGCTTGCTGGAACCAGGACCTTGATGACGTCACCATCACGTGATTCATACCCAGTACCACGTGACTGGCAGCAGACAGCGGTCATCAGAGGCCACGCACCATAAGCGGCAGCTACCACCTTGTATACCAGAGGCTTTCACACCTGGGTTGTGCGGTTTGCACAACCCCCCTAAGGTGAGCAGCCTACCATTATTTGCACAGCCAGTTCATTATCTATCAGGTTCACACAGGCACAGCGCTTCTCCCCCCCACCCTTTCTTTGTTTTAAATTGTTATTAGACTTTTTCCTAAATTTTGGCAGCCGCTGTATTCACTGCATACCCTATAACTATATAGCAGCCCTGGTCCTTTCTAATGGGAACATAGCATTACTGTGGCCAGGCTCTATGTGTCTTTAAATTGCTAAAGGGGTTTTTCTTATATTTTGGGAGCCATTGGACTCACGGCATACCCTATAACTGTATAGCAGACCCGATCCTTACCAATGAGAACATGTCGTTACTGTGGCCCAGCTCTATGTGTCTTTAAATTGTTATTGGGGTTTTTCCTAAAATTTGGCAGCCGTTGGACTCACTGCATACCCTATAACTATATAGCAGATCAATATGAACATAGCATTACTGTGGCCCAGCTATATTTGTCTTTAAATTGTTATTGATGTTTTTCCTAAATTTTGGCAGCTGTTGGACTCACTGCACACCCTATAACTGTACAGCAGACCCTCTCCTTTCTAATGAGAACATGTTATTACTGTGGCCGAGCTCTATGTGTCTTTAAATTGTGATTGGGATTTTTCCTAAATTTTGTCACCCGTTGGACTCAATGCATACCATATAACTGTATAGTAGACCCGCTCCTTTCTAATGGGAACATGTTGTTACTGTAGCCCAGCTCTATGTGTCTTTAATTTGCTTTAGGGGTTTTTCCTAATTTTTGGGAGTCATTGCACTCACTGCATACCCTATAACTGCATAGCAGACCCGCTCCTTTCTAGTGAGAACATAGCATTACTGTGGCCTAGTTTTTTTTGTCTTTAAATTGTTATTGGGGTTTTTCCTCAATTTTGGCAGCCGTTGGAATCACTGCATACCCTATAACTATATAGCAGACCCGCTCATTTCTAATGGGAACCTGTCGTTACTGTGGCCCTGCTCTATGTGTCTTTAAATTGTTATTGGACTTTTTCCTACATTTTGGCAGCCACTGTATTCACTGTATACCCTATAACTGTATAGCAGCCCCGGTCCTTTCTAATGGGAACATAGCATTACTGTGGCCCAGCTCTATGTGTCTTTAAAATTGTTATTGGGGTTTTTCCTAAATTTTGGCAGCCGTTGGATTCACTGCATACCTTATAACTGTATAGCAGACATGCTCCTTTCTAATGGGAACATGTTGTTACTGTGGCCCACCTCTATGTGTCTTTAAATTGCTAAAGGGGTTTTTCCTATATTTTGGGAGCCATTGGACTCACTGCATACCATATAACTGTATAGCAGACCCGCTCCTTTCTAATGGGAACATGTCATTACTGTGGCCCAGTTCTATGTGTCTTTAAATTGTTATTGGGGTTTTTCCTAAATTTTGGCAGCTGTTGGACTCACTGCATACCCTATAACTGTATAGCAGATCGGATCCTTTCTAATATGAACATAGCATTACTGTGGCCCAGCTGTGTTTGTCTTTAGATTGTTATTGGGGTTTTTCCTCAATTTTGGCAGCCGCTGTACTCACTGCATACCCTATAACTATATAGCAGACCCGTTCCTTTCTAATGGGAACATGTTGTTACTGAGGCCCAGCTCTATGTGTCTTTAAATTGTTATTGGGGTTTTTCCTAAATTTTGGCAGTCGTTGGACTCACTGCATATCCTATAATTGTATAGCAGACTCGCTCCTTTCTAGGAACATGTCATTACTGTGGCCCTGCTCTATGTGTCTTTAAATTGTTATTGTTTGTTTTTACATTTTGGCAGCCGTTGGACTAACTGCCTCCTATCTTACTAATATTATAAATGCGAAAGTTTGTGAGTATGTATGTTTGTTACTCTTTCACGAAAAAACTACTGGACGGATTTGCATGAAATTTTACAGTAATATAGATTATACATTGGAATAACATATAGGCTACAATTTGTAATGATTTTATGTAATTTTGGTCGTAATATAACGATACATGTCAATTAAGTCGGAAAAAAATCTGGCCTCTGAGAGCTATCTTGGTGTACGCTGCCTAAACCGTTGGAGTTACACAAAGATGATGTACCGTAGAATTGTTTGTCTTGAATAGTTCTAAATAAAAGTCCGCGACAGCATATATCTACCTTTTATGTGGAAGCCACTATGACCAAAATTGTGAACCATAAATTTAATTAAATTAGATACTATTTTACAATTTTACAATGCACATTTTAGTATATTTATCAAACTTTTTAGTATATTTATCAAACTCTTATATACACACATACACAGGTGATATTTAAATGGTTGATTTACAGCAGTCAGAAGAGATTGATAATACAATAATTTGCCCATAGTGGATCATTGTATAGTGAGGTCACAGTTGCCGCCTGTCCACAGTCAGAATACAGGGGTGATCATATACCGTGGCCAGGTACAAGTGTGGCACAGGGAGTTCACACACGACCCCCAGGGACTGACATTTCCTAGAAACTTTGGCAGCTGTCAGTCATGAGCTCACCCTGATACATTACACTCTGGAAACAGCTGAAGGGAGAAGGATAATTTATGACATTTTCTCAGACTTAAAAAAAAATAAAAAAAATAGCCCAGAAAACAGCCCATATGTCAGGAACAGGTTACTAGGGAACTACACGTCCCAGCACGGCCTGCCCGCGCCCACAGCCCGGGGGGAGTGTGAGGCTTCCTCCTGCAGGTTGCCCGGGGGCACCGGGCTGTCATTGTCCTCACGCAGGGGGTCCCCGCCGCCATTGTCCCTCCACATAACACCGTATAATAAAACATGCGCTCACATGCGCCAGCTGCTGCAGCCGGGAAAGTTCCGAGCGCCTCACCTGGGCGGAGGGGAAGTGACTCACACACGGGGAGGGGCAGTAACCTGAGCGCGGCTCCATGGAGGATGCACACACTGCAGCCTGACGGCACCGGCAGCAGCGCTACACAAATGGCATCCTCCCCTCCTGTGTGCAGCACAGCCCTGTGTGTGTGCAGTGCAGCATGTCACCCACAGCACCAGCAGGCTGCTCTCAGCTCCCACAGAGCACTGGGAATGGTTGCTGAGGGTAACCGCGCCACAGCTCCTCCTCATAGACCAGTCATATACAACTGATATCGTCTGTACAGCGATCGTAATATAACTAATAGATTGTTTTAGCATTTTGTTTGAACTTTACTAAGTACCTATTTTGTAATTAGTACTTATAAAAATGCCGCGAAAGCGTAAGTCTAACATTCCGCAAAGCTCTAATAAAGCCCGAGTTATGAAAATAATTAGACGTGATGAGACGTCTCAACAAGCCGAGCAACGAAGGCTTGAGCAGGCGGTGCGTTGTGCGGCACATAGAGCTGCTGAGACTCCAGAACAATCCCAAGCCCGACGTGAACAGCATGCGGAGTTTTTGGCATCTCAACGGGCTGCTGAAACTCAAGAACAGTCCCAAGCCCGACGTGAACAGCATGCGGAGTATCTGGCGTCTCAACGGGCTGCTGAAACTCCAGAACAGTCCCAAGCCCGACGTGAACAGCATGCGGAGTATCTGGCGTCTCAACGGGCTGCTGAAACTCAAGAACAGTCCCAAGCCCGACGTGAACAGCATGCGGAGTATCTGGCGTCTCAGCGGGCTGCTGAAACTCCAGAACAGTCCCAAGCTCAACGTCAGCAGCAAGCGACTTACATGGCGTCCCAAAGAGCCACTGAAACTTATGAAATGGCCGAATCTCGCAGACGCACTGTTGCTGAAAGGGCAGCACAGCGACGTCAAACATTTACAAGAAATACATGGATATTGTTTAATAAAGCTGCATTTGAGTATGACGAGACTCTTGATTATGAAACTCACAAGCTTATAAAAATAGAAGCAATGACCATAGATTGCAAATATTGCGGAGCTCTTAAGTGGAAAGAGGAAGCAGCAGGTATGTGTTGTTTGGGCGGGAAAGTAGCTCTTCCTTATATAGACGAGCCAGTTCAACCTTTAAAAGAGCTTTTCTCTAATGAAACTGATGAATCTCGCCTTTTTCTAAATGATATAAGAAAATACAACATGTGCTTTCATATGACGTCTTTTGGAGCAGATCAAATTGTCTCAATGCCAGGGTTTTGCCCGACCTTTACAATACAAGGACAAGTATACCACCGTATCGGTTCTTTAATTCCTACGTCCATTTCGCAACCAGAATTTTTACAAGTTTATTTCATAGGTGACGAAGAAGAACAAATCAACAGGCATACTGAGTGCGTGCAAAGCGTAGATAGAAACATAGTTAAAAAATTACAACGAGTACTTCACAACCACAACATTTTGGTGCATGAATTTAAAACGGCTAGAGACAGAATGATCAATGACGATCATTTCAAAGTAGTGATTCACCCAGACCGTGTACCACGTGGTCAACATGAGAGACGATTCAATGCCCCTACTACAAATGAAATAGCTGCTGTAATAGTTAGTAGCGAACAAACTATGTCTCGGGACATCATTGTGCAGCCGCGCGATGGCATGTTCACTAGGCTTCCCGATACACATAGATTCTATGACGCTCTCGAGTGCCCAATAATTTTTTGGAAAGGACAAGAGGGGTACAGCATTGATATTCCTCAGATAAATCCAATTACCAAACAAGCAATGCCAAGCAAAAAGGTGTCCTGCAAAGATTTTTATGCCTTTCACTTGATGGTCCGTCGCAGCGATTTTAATTTGATGCTTAAGTGTAGGCTCCTACTTCATCAGTTTCTGGTCGACATGTATGTAAAGATGGAAAGTGAGCGCTTAAGGTTCATTTCTTTAAATAAAAAAAAACTGCGCGCAGAAAATTATATTCACTTGCAAGATGCAATAAGAAATTATGCGGATTTGGATCCAAATAACTTAGGTCAGATGGTGATTCTCCCGTCATCATTTGTAAATAGCCCGAGATACCTACACGAATATACACAAGATGCGTTCACATACGTACGTAATTATGGGAGGCCTGATTTATTTATTACAATGACTTGCAACCCCGCTTGGCCAGAAATCACCAAAGAGCTTATGGCTGGTCAAAATTCAACGGACAGACATGACTTAACAGCCCGAGTATTTAGAATAAAAGTACAGAAGTTGGTAGCTCTACTTACAAAAGGTAACATATTTGGTGATATGCAATGCTTCATGTACTCGATCGAGTGGCAAAAGCGAGGTTTGCCTCATGTGCACTTACTGCTGTGGTTAAAGGAAAAATTGCATCCGAACCAAATTGACAAAATCATATGTGCTGAGATGCCAAACCCAGAACCCGATCAAAAGCTCTATGATACAGTGACAAAGAATATGATTCACGGGCCATGTGGTACATTCAATTCTTCATCGCCATGCATGAAGGAAGGAAAATGTACCAAAAAATATCCGAGGAAGCTTTTAAAAGATACTCAAACCAATGACAAAGGTTATCCTTTGTACAGGCGCAGAGCACCAGAGAATGGTGGACGCACGACGATTATAAAAACCCGTAGAGGAACACAGGAAATATTGGTGGACAATAGCTGGGTGGTCCCATATTCTCCACTCTTATCAAAAAATTTTAATTCTCATTTAAATGTAGAGTTCTGTAATACGGTACAGGCGATAAAATATATTTGTAAATATATTAATAAGGGTAGCGACCAGGCTATTTTTAACATCCGCCAGCAAGGGAATGTTAACATTGACCCAAGAGATGAGGTGCAGACCTTTAGAACCGGCCGATATGTTAGTAGTAACGAAGCAGTGTGGTGGATCTTAGGTCTGCCTCTGCACGAGAGACACCCAACCGTCACTCATCTCGCGATTCATTTACCCAATGGCGAGAGGGTTTGTCCCGGGTGGTACAGGAAAAACTTTCTTGCTTAATTTACTTTAAGCAAAAATTCATAGCGGTCATAACGTTGCATTAGCTGTGGCTTCCTCTGGAATTGCTGCAACATTGCTAAGCGGTGGACGGACGGCACATTCAGTCTTTAAATTACCTCTTAATCTGGTGAACGAAGAAACCCCATCGTGTAATATCAGCAAGAGCAGCGCCCGTGGCCTCCTGTTGCAACAGTGCAAACTAATCGTGTGGGACGAGTGCACAATGTCACACAAACGCGCCATCGAACCTCTTGATCGTTGTCTACAAGACTTACACAGTAAACAAACAATAATGGGTGGTGTGGTTGTTTTATTGGCTGGGGACTTTAGGCAAACTTTGCCTGTCATCGAGCGAGGCACTGCAGCAGACGAAATTAACACATGTCTGAAATCCTCTTATTTATGGACCAAAGTTGAAAAGTTGCACCTCACCACCAATATGCGTGTCCAGTTATTCAGTGATCTAGAGTCGGGCGCGTACGCTGAGAAACTGCTCGAGATCGGTGAAGGTCGAATCGAAACTGACGAAGAAGGTATGGTTCTATTCACTAACCAATTTTGTCATGTTGTGGATTCGGAAGACGCACTTATTGCTCAAGTTTTTCCAAATTTGCAACAAAACATCCATGATGAAAATTGGCTATGTGAAAGAACTATACTAGCACCAAGAAATGAAACAGTTGCGAAAATCAATAAAATTATCTTGGACCAAGTAACCAGCGATGCAACAACCTACAACTCCATCGACACAGTCATGTCATCTGAAGACTGTACGAGCTACCCCGTGGAGTTTCTTAACTCTTTGGAGCTATCCGGGGTCCCATCTCATAAGCTCGAATTAAAGGTCGGTATACCCGTTTTGTTAATGTGCAACTTGGACGCCCCGAGATTATGTAATGGCACTAGATTGCGAGTCACTGAACTAGGCAGGCACATTGTAAAGGCCACAATTTTAACTGGAGAAGCTAAGGGTGAAAATATTCTTATACCACGCATCCCAATAATACCCAATAACTTACCCTTTAATTTCAAACGTTTGCAGTTCCCACTTAAAGTTGCATTTTCAATGACCATCAATAAATCGCAAGGGCAAACTTTGAAGGTAGCGGGGATACATTTAGGCACGCCCTGTTTTTCCCACGGTCAGCTTGCTCACGTGTTTCTAAATCGCAAAATCTACAAATTTTCGCTGAACGAAAGAAATCAAATAACATAGTTTACAGGAGTTTATTGCAGTAAAAACACATAGATAAATTACCTGCAGATGTCCATTATTCCAATTACATACTAATTCTTTACTAACACGAACAATATTAAACGCAAGTATCTTCAGTCCGTCCTGTTTATTAATCAGTGTTTAGTAATCCGTTTGTGATGAAATTTGATATGGATAATTTCAAGCCTGGGGAAGGACATAGGGCTACTTTTTATAAACACACCATACAGGCGAAGATTATATAAAACTGTAAACCTGATTGACTGACACATCTAGCGGTCAACGCACAGCCGAAACCACTGAACTTAGCATCTTGAAATTTGCAGATAGGTTCTATTATAGCTTAAATGAGCACTAAGAAAGGAATTTTGATAATTCCACCCTCAAGAGTTTCCCTCTTAATATTATAGGGGTTCAAAGATTGTATGGAATCCGTCAGTTTTGAAGTTAGACATCTGAAATTTGGATGTACGAGTAACTAAATAAGATTATTTTTTTTTTACTATTAAGATTATTTTTTTTTTACTATTAAGATTATTTTTTTTTACTATTAAAATGATCTGTCACGAAACTTAATATGGCAGACCAAATTCCACGCGAGCGAAGCCGCGGGTAAAAGCTAGTACCCTATAACTGTATAGCAGACTCGCTCCTTTATAATAGGAACATGTCGTTATAGTGGTTCAGCTCTAAGTGTCTTTAAATTGTTATTAATTTTGGCAGCCATTGGACTCACGGCATACCCTATAACTGTATAGCAGACCCGATCCTTTCTAATGGGATCATGTCGTTACTGTGGCCCAGCTTTATGTGTCTTTAAATTGTTATTGATGTTTTTCCTAAATTTTGGCAGCCGTTGGACTCTCTGCATACCCTATAACTGTACAGCAGACCAGCTCCTTTCTAATGGGAACATGGCATTACTGTGGCCTAGCTTTTTTTGTCTTTAAAATTTTATTGGGGTTTTTCCTAAATTTTAGCAGCCGTTGGACTCACTGCATACCCTATAACTGTATAGCAGACTCGCTCCTTCCTAATAGGAACATGTCATTACTGTGGCCCAGCTCTATGTGTCTATAAATTGTTATTGTAGTTTTTCCTCAATTTTGGCAGCCGTTGGACTCACTGCATACCCTATAACTGTACAGCAGACCCGCTCCTTTCTAGGAACATGTCATTACTATGGCCCACCTCTATATGTCTTTAAATTGTTATTAAGGTTTTTTTTAAATCTTGGCAGCCGTTGGACTCATTGTATAGCAGACCAGCTCCTCTCTAGGAATATGTCCTTAGTGTGACCCACCTCTATGTGTCTTTAAATTGTTATTTTTTTTTAATTTTGGCAGCCGTTAGACTCACTGCATATCCTTTAACTGTATAGCAGACCCGATCCTTTCTAATGGGAACATGTCGTTACTGTGGCCCTGCTCTATGTGTCTTTAAATTGTTATTGTTGTTTTTCCTGAATTTTGTCAGCCGTTGGATTCACTGCATACCCTATAATTGTATAGCAGACCCGCTCCTTTCTAATGGGAACATAGCATTACTGTGGCCGAGCTTTTTTTGTCTTTAAATTTTTATTGGGATTTTTCCTAAATTTCAGCAGCTGTTGGACTCAATGCATACCCTATAACTGAATAGCAAACCCGCTCATTTCTAATAGAAACATGTCATAACTGTGGCCCAGTTCTATGTGTCTTTAAATTGTTATTGGAGTTTTTCCTAAATTTTGGCAGCCGTTGGACTCACTGCATACCCTATAACTGCATAGCAGACCCTCTACTTTCTAATAGGAACATGTCATTACTGTGGCCAAGCTCTATGTATATTTAAATTGTTATTGTACTTTTTCCTCAATTTTGGCAGCCGTTGGACTCACTGCATACCCTAGAACTTTATAGCAGACCCACTCCTTTCTAATGGGAACATGTCGTTACTCTGGCTCAACTATGTGTCTTTAAATTGTTATTGGCTTTTTTCCTAACTTTTGGCAGCCGTTGGACTTACTGTATACCCTATAACTATATAGCAGACCCGCTCCTTTCTAATGGGAACATGTCGTTACTGAGGTCCAGCTCTATGTGTCTTTAAATTGTTATTAGTTTTTTTTTTACATTTTGGCAGCCGTTGGACTCACTGCATACCCTATAACTGAGTAGCAGACTCGCTCCTTTCTAATAGGAACATTTTTTAAATCTTTAAATTGTTATTAGTTTTTTTCCTAAATTTTGGCAGCCGTTGGACTCACTACATACCCAATAACTGTATATCAGACTCACCCCTTTTTAATGGGAACGTGTCGTTACTGAGGCCCAGCTCAATGTGTCTTTAAATTGTTATTTGAATTTTTCTTACATTTTTGCAGCCATTGGACTCACTGCATATCCTATAACTGGATAGCAAAACCGCTTCTTTCTATGAACATGTCGTTACTGAGCCACATCTTTATGTGTCTTTAAATTGTTATTGGGGTTTTTCCCAAATTTTGGCAGCCATTGTACTCACTGCATACCCTATAACTGCATAGCAGATCCGCTCCCTTCTAATGGGAACATGTCATTACTGTGGCCCACCTCTATTTATCTTTTAATTGTTATTGGGATTTTTCCTAAATTTTTGCAGCCGTTGGACTCCCTGCATACCCTATAACTATATAGCAGACCCGCTCCATTGTAATGGGAATATGGCATTACTGTGGCCCAGCTCTATGTGTCTTTAAATTGTTATTGGTGTTTTCCTAAATTTTGGCAGGTGCTATACTCACTGCATAGCCTATAACTGTATAGCGGATCTGCTCCTTTCTAAAGGGAACATGTCGTTACTGTGGCCAACCTCTATGTGTCTTTAAATTGTTATTGTGATTTTTCCTAAATTTTGGCAGCCGTTGGACTCAATGCATACCTGTCATGGGTGTGTCAGAGGTGACAGACAGTCGCCCTGCAGTGGGTTGCAGGAGATCTCTATGTTTGGCATTGCAGACAGCTCTTTAGATAAGACGCTGTCTTTAGGACCGAGCGGCTACCTCTCTCTTGCTAATTAGCTCTCTGGCCTGGGTGTATATATATTTGGTGTGTCTGAGAGGGAGTCGCCAGTTATACTCATTTCTACTTGTGAAGCTTAGCAGGAGTAGTACTTCGTCCTCTATGGAGCTTGAGGCCCTGTGCTTATTTGGAGTTCATCTAAAGCAAAGCCGTTTTCCCCCTGTTTTGTCTACCCTTGTTGTCTATAGAGTTTAGCGGAGGTTGACTAGTGCTTACCTCTTCCCATCCCTAGCTGTAGCCATATACCAGGGAGAGTAGGGTGATGCACACGTGCGGCGATTGCTGAAGAGGCAATATAGGGACGCTAGTTGAGACAGGGTGATGTCAGATCAGACTAGGAGGTCTCTACTTTCCCCTTTCCCTACTGTCTGGGCTTTCTTTACCTTTTCCCTCTGTGTTGCACTAAGTCAAGTCTTTCCCACACATGGCGTGACATTATAACCAACCAAGCACGTTTGGAAAAGAAAAAAAAAAAGTTTTTTTTTCTTTTGTATGTTTTTGGGCGTGCACCTTTTTTTTTTTCCTTTCTCCCTTGGTTATGGGTTCAGTTACAGAGCTTGCAGCGTGGCTGCGCAGGCTGTCTCTGGAGGTGAATGACCTCCATGGTGAGGTACAGCAGCAGCAGCAGCGGTTACAGGTCGTCAATAAAGGGGTCTCTGCAGGCAGGCCTGTCCAACCTGAACCCAAGGTTGCCATTCCGGACAGGTTTTCAGGAGGTAGGGACAAGTTTTTTGTATTTAAGGAGGCATGCAAATGGTATTTTAAACTTTGTCCCTACTCCTCCAGTAATGAGGAGCAACAGGTTGATATTGTGATCTCTCCATTGCAGGGCGATCCTCAGTCATGGGCGTTTTCGTTACCGCAGGACTCAGTTTGTCTACAAACTGTGGAGGGGTTTTTCGGAGCTCTGGCCCTCATCTATGATGACCCTGACCGAGTCGCCTTGGCTGAGTCTAGGCTATGTCGCCTTCAGCAGGGGATTCAGTCAGTGGAAACATACAGTTCGGAATTCCGTAGATGGGCAACAGGTTCCAAATGGAATGACTCAGCCCTTAGAAGTCAATTTTGTGAGGGGCTTACTGAAAGGTTGAAAGATGCCTTGGTTGTATATGAAACTCCTCAGTCCTTGGAGACTGCCATGTCTTTGGCCATACGTCTTGATAGACGCCTTCAGGATAGACGGGTGCAACCACCTTCTCTGGGGCCTTCTTGCTGGGGTTGTGTGCTTCTGCTGGGGGAGTGGTCAGGGGGTGAACCAGTACTGGGGGAGGAACCCATACAGTTAGGGGGTGTCTCTACATCATACATCTTCCTGGAGATTCGAAAGAAAAAAGGCGTTTTTTTTGTGGGAAAAAAGGACACTTTGTTGGGACCTGTCCTTCAATTCCTAAACAAAAGGAGACTCGATTAACTCTCAGTAGTCTGGAGTTGGGTAAACAACAGGTGCATTTATGGCCAAATTGCAGTTCCCACTTTGTCCTGACAGCAGAGGTGGTGCTAGAGAGCAAAACCGAAAAAAATTCTGTGTTTGTTGACAGTGGAGCCGGAGTCAGCAAGGTTGATGCTGAGTTTGTGAAAACTCATGGTCTTGCTTGCTCTGCTTTAGCTGAACCTATTCCGATCTTTGCCATTGATTCGGCGCCACTTGCACAGAAAGCATTTACTCAGATTGTACATAATGTAAAACTGAGGGTGGGGTCAGTTCATTGTGAAAGCATCCCTTGCTATGTTCTGGACAATCTTCCTACTCTGAATGTCTTGGGTATACCTTGGCTTGTTAAACATAATTCGTTGGTGGATTGGAAAACTGGGGGGATTATTGAATGGAGAGATTACTGCCATGAGAACTGTCTAGATATTTCCATTGCTACTGTCTCTGTGGAAATATTACCTGCTTTTCTGTCTGTTTTTTAGGACGTTTTTTCTGAGAAGGGGTGTAAGTTAGTAATGATCGAGCACGCTCGCTACTGCTCGGTGCTCGCCCGAACATCTCACTGCTCGAGATGCTCGTCGCTCGCTGAGTATTTCTGGGGTTGCTTGGCGGGAGCTCGGGTCCCCTCCCTGCATGTTTGGCGCTCTTTAGAGCTCCAATCAACATGCAGGGATTTTCTGCCACACACTGTAATGCCGCAGCCATGTTGGTTGTGTCATTACAGTGATTGGTTGGCCACACAGCGTCATTTAGTCTATATCAGACCTGGCGCCGCCATGCTCGTCACAGTCTACTCCGCAATCAGGCAGTGAAGGGAGTGGTGCTGCTGAGCTAGCGAGAGATTCGGTTGTTTATTAGTTAGTGTAGATATTCTACAAGATTCTCTACATATCCATCTCAATTAACAGTCCTTCTGAGGAGGACTAATCCAGCTGCAGAGATATCAGTGCTATTCAGGCAGGCAGGCTATATAGCAGACTGCAGTGAACATAGCAAGACGGTACATTCCAGTTCTGTCTGCTGGTGCTTTTACAGAAATTTGTAGAAAAAGCCCCAGGTATTAGGGTCCAGGAATAATTTTTTTTTTAATCTTAATCCTGATTATTTGCTTAAAAAGCAATCCAGAGAACACCGTTTTTCTGCGCCATTTGCTTGTTGGCACTGCAGAATACAGCCAGGTCCTTTCCATATTACAGCGCTAAAAATCCAGCTATTTAAAACAGTGGTTTGTCCATCACAAGGATCACATATAATTGCGCTGCAAATATTGCCATTTCTGGCCTCCATTGAAATTTTGCTGCAGTGTGTCAGTAAACTTATTGACACGAGGTCGGCGCTGTTAAAATTAGTTACCTACAGGCCAGCTATTTAAAACTGTGGTTTGTCCGTTACACGGATCACATATAAGTTCGCTCCAAATTCAGCCATTTGTAGTGAGCGTGGAAGATATTGTCCTCCATTTAAAATGGGCAAGGCACGTGGCTAAGGGATGAGGAACTGGATGTGATGGTAATGGTGCATGCAGAGGCCGAGGCTGTGGGCAAGCTGAAATTGTGCCACAACAAACACGCACATCTTCTCGCTCGACCTTCCTGTACCAATTAATAGGGGACCGCAGAACACCACTATTGAACACAGAGCAGTGTGAAAAGGTTATTGGTTGGATAGCAGAAAATGCTTCCAGTCACTTAGCCACCACCACCACCAACCTGTCTTCCACATGGTCAAGTCTCAGTAGCTGTGAGTCTGGACTGCATATTCCTCACCCTGATCCTCCTTCCTCCCACCATGCCAAGTGCCCAGAGACAACTGATCCCACACTTGGACACTCCGAAGTGCTGTTCACTTTTCCATTTATAGATTTTGGCCTCTCGCCTGGTCCACTTGAAGCGGCACAAGAGGAGATCGCATGTAGCGATGCCCAAATATTTGAGCAGCCACGGTCATACAAAGGCGACGGTGGGAAAGTGTCACAAGAGGTGGATGATGATGAGACACAATTGCCAGAAAGTCAGGAGGAGAACCAGGGTGCAGAAGTGGAAGACGAGATGGTGGATGATATAATAACTGACCCAACTTGGCAGGAGGACATTCAGAGCGAGGACAGCAGCACACAGGGGGGGGGGACAGAGCACCCCAACAGGCAGGAAGAAGCAGTGTGGTGGCCACATACACAAGGCGAGAAAGCGTTCCCCGTAACACCAACACGATGGAAGTTTCCAGTACAACTGTTAGGTCTTCCCGAGTCTGGTTGTTTTTAAAGACTCTGCCGATAACCCCAAAAAGGCCATTTGCACCACCTGCCAGGCCAGCATTAGCAGGGGTAGCAAAACTACCTGCCTGACCACCACCAGCATGATCAGGAACATGGCAGCAAAGCACCCGACTTTGTGGGCCGAACCCCAGGGTCCAGGAACAGTGTCTGCAGTTGACACCACTGCATCTTCCGCTGTTGTGCATCCAAGCCAATCCCCTGTACATAGTGCATACGAAGATGCCTCCTGCCCTGCACCTGTTGTTGGACACTCTCAACTAGCACCATCAGCAAGCAAGTCCTTGTCCCAGCACAGCATTTAGTTGCCATACCCCAGTCCTTGGAACGCAAGCGCAAATGCGCAGCCAACACCCCACAGGCCACACTACTAAATTCCCACATTTTACGACTGCTTGCGCTCGAAATGTTGCCTTTTAGGCACGTGGAGACGGAAGCTTTCCGCAACCTGATGGAGACATCCTCCCGACGCCAAGGATTGCGGGCCCTAGGTCAATCAGGGTTGCCCCCATGGTCTACAGCTCCTGCACCTCATCCTCCTCAGCCTCCTCCTTCTCTTCAGCCTCCATCTCCGAAATGACCACATCAGTCACAAGCTGGAAGCACTGCAGCACTGCCTCAGCCAAGCGGCAACAGGCTGTGCTGAAGCTAATATGCTTAGATGACAAAACGCACAATGCTGAAGAGTTGTGGACAGCTCTGAAAGAGCAGGCAGATCTGTGGCTGACACTGCTGAACCTACAGCCAGGCAGGGTCATGTGTGACAATGGCCGGAACCTGGTGGCGGCTCTGAGGCGAGCTCACACATGTACCATGCCTGGCCCATGTGCTTAACCTCGTGGTTCAGCGGTTTCTCAAACCTACCCAGAGCTGCAGGAGCTGCTTGTCAAAGTACGCCGCCTGTGTGCCCATTTTAGAAAGTCAGATACAGCTTCCGCCGCCCTTGCCGTGCTTCAGCAGCGTTTGCAGCTTCCGGCTCACCGACCAGTGTGTGATGTCCCCACGCATTGGAACTCTACACTGCAGATGTTGGGAAGAATTTGTGAGCAGAAGAGGGCAGTTGTTGACTACTAGCATCAACAAGGCCGTCGGTATTCAGTTCAGACTCCACACATAAGACCTCAGGAGTGGACATGGATGTCAGACATATGTACCATCCTCCAAAACTTTGAGGACTCCACCAAGATGGTGAGCGGCGATGATGCCATAATTAGCATCACCATCCCGCTTCTCTGTCTTCTGAAACGTTCTCTGCTCACAATCAAAGAGGATGCATTGCAGGTGGAATACGATGAGATGGAGCAAGGAACCATACAGGGTGATTACACACAGTTCAGCCTCATCTCATCCCAACGTGGATTGGGTGACAGTGAGGAAGAGGAGGAAGAACAGGAGCTAGTTTCATGCACTATAGACTGTACTACCTGCACAACTGTCATACCATCTCTTCAGCGTGGATGGCCTGAGGACAGGGAAGAGGAGGAGGTGGAGGAGGAGGGGAGCATGGCCTCTTGGTGAGGACATGGAAGTCTTGCATGTTAGCAGTCTGGCACGCATGGCTGAGTTTATGTTATGCTGCCTTTCCCGTGACCCTCACATTTTCAAAATTTTGGGTGACAGTCATTACTGGTTGGTGACACTTCTAGACCCACGCTACAAGCGAACTTTATATCTCTTATTCCTGTGGCGGACAGGTCTACAAAAATGGGGCAGTACCAGAAGGCCCTTGTTGCTGAACTATTAAAAAAATTCCCATCTGAAAACACTGGCGGCAGAGGTCACAGTTCGTTGGACAACCAAGGAGTACAGGCGATAGAAACACAACTCCAATCCAGCAGAGGCAGGGGAACACTGTCAAAGTTCTGGGAGAGTTTTGTCAGCCCCTCTCATCGCACAGGCCCTGCGGCACGGGGTACTTCTCACAAGGAGTGCAAAGTTTGGGAAGATAATAAGGGAGTACCTTGCTGACCGTACCAACGTCCTCTGTGCCTATAATTATTGGGTATCCAAGCTGGACACGTGGAATGAACTGGCTCTCTACGCCTTGGAAGTCCTTGCCTGCCCTGCCGCTAGCGTTTTATCAGAGCGGGTTTTTAGTGCCACTGGTGGAATTAAAACTGATAAGCGCATCCGCCTGTCAACTGAAAATGCTGGCAGGCTGACAGGTTCATAATAATGAACAAGGGCTGGATTGGGCCAGACTTCTCAACACCACCGAATGATAGCAGCGTAACATAATCTCAAATCCAGTGTCTTTTTTTGGGAGGTGTGTTCCCATGCATCTCTTCACACCCACACATAATGGGAATATTTTTTTAAGTAGGCCCTCCTCTATATCTCTTCCAAGGGGTATTGGAGTAGGTCCAAATTTTTGGCAGCCCTTGAATTCACTGCATAGGCAAACACAATGGGAGACCCACTTCCTAATAATGGGAACATTGTTTTCAGGAGGCCCTCCTCTAAGTCTCTCAAAGGGGTATTGGGGTGTGTCCAAATTTTGGGCAGACCTGACACTCACTGCATACGCAATAACAGTATAGGGAATGGGAACAACAAAGCATAGCCGGCTGATGACTCTCTAAGAATAGCGAGGGCCGACTGCTGGCCCTTTAAGAATACTAAAGGCCGCCTGAAGGCCCTAACAAAAAAAGGTTTTGTGACTTTCAGAGTTCCTCCTTCATAAATGAAACAGGATACGTCTGATCATGTCTCATGGGTATACGCTTCCTGATTTTGGCTATTTGCTCTTGCCCTCCTCCTTCTCCTCATCCTCCACCACCATATTACCAGGGTGACTGTGGTCCGTGATGCAACACCCACATAATTTTTTTAAAGGGTGTTTATGATGCCCGTAAAAAAAAATGTATATAGTATGTTCATGTATACCCCCCAGGGGTAAATGTTTGTCAGCCCATACACTTAGTGCATGAGCATTACAAGTATAGGAGACCTGCTCCTTTCTAATGGGAACATTTTTTTATGAGGCCCTCCTCCACATCGTTTCCAAGATGCATTGGAGTGCCTCCCAATTTTTGGTAGCCCTTGCATTCAACACATAGACCAACACTATGGGAGACCCACTTCCTAATAATGGAAACATTTTTTCATGAGACCCTCTACGTCTCTTCCAAGGGGCATTAGAGTGCCTTCGAATTTTTGGCAACCCTTGCATTCATGGCATAGGCCAATACTGTGGGCGACCCACTTCCTAATAATGGGAACATTTTTTCATGAGTCCCTCTACGTCTCTTACAAGGAGCATTGGAGTGCCTCCAAATTTATGGAAACCCTTGCATTCACTGCATAGGCAAACACAATGGGAGACCCACTTCCTAATAATGGGAACATTGTTTTCAGGAGGCCCTCTTACCTCCAGTTCTCTTCCAAGGGGCATTGGAGTGCCTCCAAATTTTTGGCAACCCTTGCATTCACTGCATACGCCAACACTATGGGAAACCCACTTCCTAATAATGGGAACATTGTTTTCAGGAGACCCTCTGACCTCCACGTCTCTTCCAAAGGGCATTGGAGTGCCTTCAAATTTTTGGCAACCCTTGCATTCACTGCATAGGCAAACACAATGGGAGACCCACTTCCTAATAATGGGAACATTGTTTTCAGGAGGCCCTCCTCTAAGACTCTCAAAGGGGTATTGGGGTGCATCCAAATTTTGGGCAGACCTGACACTCACTGCATACGCAATAACAGTATAGGGAATGGGAACAACAAAGCACAGCCGGCTGATGAGTCTCTAAGTCTCCGACTGTTGGCCCATTAAGAATGGTAAAGGCCGCCTGATGGCCCTAACAAAAAAAGGTTTTGTGACTTTCAGAGTTCCTCCTTCATAAATGAAACAGGATACGTCTGATCATGTCTCACACTACACATGGCCAGATAAGGTTGTAAAATGTTAAAATGACATTTCCCGATGAATGAATTTGTCACGGTTGAAAGCAATGCAAAAGTGCAAAAACGCATCAAAAACGCTACATATGAACATAGCCCAAGGTGTGGAGGAGTATTTTTGTTTTTGGTTATTTACTTTGCCTTATATACAAGTCATTACCCTGGAAAGGATGTTCCTTAACATATTTCCCAGGAAAATCCATTTTGGTTTAGTTTTTTGTATGTTTTATTGTGAGTCCGTAAAAGTGGCATAATACCTCTGACAACGTTGTTGACAGCAGTGACCTGGGAGTCTGAAATGCTTTCAGGGGTCTTCCCCATGCTGTTCCCATCGATTTCGGCAATTTTTAGGCCCTCTGCAGACCGCCGGGAGCCGCCTGAAAAATGCTGAAGTTTCCCATAGACTTACATTGGGCTCGTTGCTCGGAGTATTCCAATTTGCTCGACCCGAGCATCGAGCACCCGAGCATTTTAGTGCTCGCCCATCACTAGTGTCAGGATTTGCATCCTTATTGTGCTTATGACTGTCCTATTAACCTGACCCCGAGAGCTAAACTACCGAAGTCCAGACTGTATAATCTTTCTGGCCCTGAGAGACAAGTCATGAAGGATTTCATTGCGGAAAGTCTAGAGTATATCAGACCCTCATCTTCGCCCGTAGTGGCGGGGTTCTTCTTTGTGAAGAAAAAAGATGGCGGTCTACGTCCCTGTTTAGATTTCCATGAATTAAATCAAATTACCATCCGTGAAACATACCCTCTTCCTCTCATTCCTGATTTGTTCAGCCAGGTTGTGGGAGCTAAGGTATTCTCCAAGTTGGATTTAAGGGGAGCCTACAATCTGGTTAGAATCAGAGAAGGGGACGAATGGAAGACAGCATTCAATACCCCGGAAGGACATTTCGAGAGTCTGGTTATGCCTTTTGGTTTGACCAATGCACCTGCGGTATTCCAGAATTTCATAAATTATATTTTCCATCATTTGGTGGGGAGGTTTGTGGTGGTCTATCTGGACTATATTTTGGTTTATTCACCTGATTTTGAGACTCATCGGGGGCATGTTAAGCAAGTTCTCCAGATATTAAGGGATAACAAACTTTATGCCAAACTAGAAAAATGTGTTTTTGCTGCTCAGGTGCTGCAGTTTTTGGGGTACTTGTCATCTTCAGGTTTTCGGACGGATCCGGAGAAGATCCGTGTAGTTCTTGACTGGGAATGTCTCGAGAACCTGAAGGCTCTACAACGTTTTCTGGGCTTTACTAATTTTTACAGGAAATTCATACAAAATTTCTCTGTTATAGTGAAACCCCTTAGTGACATGACTAAGAAGGGGTCTGATTTTTCCAAATGGTCGGATGCTTCCCTCCAGGCTTTTTCTTCCTTAAAGAATCATTTTGCCACTGCACCTATACTTAGTCAACCCGATGTTTCTCAACCATTTATTGTGGAGGTCGATGCTTGGGATGTCAGGGTTGGGGCTGTGTTGTCTCAGGGTTCGTCCCCTGGTAAATGGCGTCCATGCGCCTTCTTTTCTAAAAAATTGTTTTTGGCTGAGAAAAATTATGACATGGGTAATAGGGAACTTTTGGCAAACAAATTGGCATTCGAGGAATGGCGACATTGGTTGGAGGAGGCATCCTATTACTGTTATTACTGACCATAAGAACCTGTGGAACCTCTTGAGCACTCACCTCTACCACCACCCCCAGTAATGGTTGATGGTAATCTGGAGTTCCAGATTTCAAGGATTGTAGATTCTCGTCTCCAATGTCATTCTCTACAATACTTGGTGCACTGGAAAGGCTATAGTCCAGTGGAGAGGTTGTGGGTTTCAGCATCAGAGGTGAACGCTCACAGATTGGTTCGCTCATTCCACACCTCTTTTCCTGAGAAACCTGATCCTGAGTGTCCGGAGGCCACTCGTAGAGGTGGGGGGGTACCGTCACGGGTGTGTCAGAGGTGACAAACAGTCGCCCTGCAGTGGGTTGCAGGAGATCTCTACGTTTGGCATTGCAGATAGCTCCTTAGATAAGACGCTGTCTTTAGGACCGAGTGGCTACCTCTATCTTGCTAATTAGCTCTCTGGCCTGGGTGTATATATATCTGGTTGTCTGAGAGGGAGTCGCCAGTTATACTCATTTCTACTTGTGAAGCTTAGCAGGAGCAGTACTTCATCCTCTCTGGAGCTTGAGGCCGTGTACTTATTTGGAGTACATCTAAAACTAAGCCGTTTTCCCCCCGTTTTGTCTACCCTTGTTGGCTATAGAGTTTAGCGGAGGTTGACTAGTGCTCATCTCCTTCCATCCCTAGACAGAGCCTTACGCCAGGGAGAGTAGGGCGAGGCACACGTGCGGCGCTTGCTGAAGAGGCAATATGGGGAGGCTACTTGAGACAGGGTGACGCCAGATCAGACTAAGAAGTCTCCACTTTCCCCTTTCCCTATTTTCTGGGCTCCCTTTCCCTTTTCCCTCTATCTTGCACTAAGCCTTTCCCACACCTGGCGTGACAATACTCTATAACTGTATAGCAGACCCGCTCCTTTCTAATGGGAACATGTGGTTACTGTGGCCCAGCTCTATGTGTCTTTAAACTGTTATTGCCTTTTTTCCTAAATTTTGGCAGCCGTTGGACTCACTGCATACCTTATAACTGTATAGCAAACCCGCTCCTTTCTAATGGGAACATGACGTTATTGAGGCCCACCTCAATGTGTCTTTAAATTGTTATTGGGATTTTTCCTAAATTTTGGCAGCCGTTGGACTCACTGCATACCTTACAACTGTATAGCAGACCCGCCCTTTTCTAATGGGAACATGTCGTTACTGAGACCCACCTCAATGTTTCTTTAACCCCTTTATGACCTTGTCAGTAATAGTACGTAGCTGCGCCCTGGGCCTTATGGACCAGCAACGTGCTATTACGTGAGTGGCGATCGAGCCCGCACACAAGCGGTGTGGGGCGATCGCCGCCGGGTGCCAGTTGATTGTTACAGCTGACACCCGGTGCTATGTGCCAGGAGCGGTCCCGCACTGCTCCCGGCACATTAACCCCTGCAATCGAAGTTGATCGCAGCATTGCGGAGGTAAGCGCGATACTCACCTCCTCCCCCGGCGTCCAGCGGCATCTGAGTCAGATCCTGGGTGTCGTCATGACTACATAATGCCGTCATGACAACATCCGGGTCACCAAGAGGCAGGAAGTTAATTTGGTCATGTGCAGTGCATAACCAAAGTAACTTCTCCCTGTGCAGCTGTGGCAGCCTGTATAGCACAGGGATGGTGCTGCATTCCTGTGCTATACAGGCGATCTGAAAGTTAAAAGTGAAAGTCCCATAGTAGGACATAGTGTAAAAGTAAAAAAAGAATCAGAAAGTGAAAAAAAAAAAATTTGTAAAAATATATAAAAAAAAATAATAATAATCCCTCAAAAATAAAAATATAATGTACCCATCAATAAATATTATTATGAAAAAAAAAACAACAAAATAATAAAAGTACACGTTTGGTATTGCCGCGTCCGGAACGACCTGACCTATAAAACTGTCCCACTAGTTAACCCCTTTAGTGAAAAAGGTAAAAAAATAAATAAAAAACGAAGCAAATATTGATGCTTTATCATCATACCGCCAAACAAAAAATGGAATAAAACGCGATCAAATAAACAAATGTAAATAAAAATGGTACCGCTGAAAACGTCATCTTGTCCAGCAAAAAACAAGCCACCATACAGCTCCATCAGCCAAAAAATAAAAAAGTTATAGCTCTCAGAATAAAGTGATGCAAAAACAATTATTTTTTCTATAAAATAGTTTTTACTGTGTAAAAGTGCCAAAACATAAAAACATGATATAAATGTGGTACCGCTGTAAATGCACTTACCTGAAGAATAACGCTGCATTATCAATTTCACCACCGCGGAACGGCATAAAAAAAAAAAAAAAAAAAAAACAATTCCTGAATTGTTGGTTTTTGTTTATTCTTCTTCCCAAAAATTGGAATAGAAAGCGATCAAAAAATGTCACGTGCCTGAAAATGGTACCAATAAAAATGTCAATTTGTCCCGCAAAAAACAAGCCATCACATGATTCTGTCAGCCAAAATATGGAAAAATTATAGCTCTCAAAATATGGCGATGCAAATGCTAGATTTTACAAAAAAATGCGTCTTTTAGTGTGTGACAGCTGTCAATCATAAAAACCCCATATGATTCTGGTATCGCTGTAATCGCACCGACCAGGGTTAGGGTTGTGCTAGGGTTAGGGTTGGGGTTAGGTTTGGGCTAGGGTTGGGCTAGGGTTAGGCTAGAGTTAGGGTTGGGCTAGGGTTAGGGTTGGGCTAGGGTTAGGGTTGGGGTTGGGGTTAGGGTTGGGGTTGGGGTTAGGGTTGGGCTGGGGTTAGGGTTGGGGTTGTATTAGGGTTGGGGTTGGGATTTTTTGTCAAAAGTAAAAAAAAGATGACGATATGGTGACTAGTGTTGAGCGCAAGTGCTCGCTAATTGAGTTATCATCGGGTGGTCGGGTATGCACTGAGTATCACGGGTGATCGACATGCTTGAGTATTCGCCCCATATGCTTCGCGGCCAAAAAAACCTTGCGGGGATTGCTTGCCATGCACGAGCGATCCCCGCATGTTTTTTTTTGGGTGTCTAATAACCGTGAAACATGAGGGCGGGGACTCGAGCATGTCACTGGAGCAGCCACGATACATGGTGCATACCTGAGTACCCGATGCAAACTCAAATAGCGAGCACTTGCGCTCAACACTAATGACAACTTATTCAATATAATGACCTAAAGTTATCAATTTCTGTGTCGTACCTCTGGATTCAAAATGTTCACTATATCCCTTAATAAAATCTTTGAGGGGTGTAGATTCCAAAAAGGGGTCACGTTTTTGGGGTTTCCACTATTTAGGCACATCAGGGACTCTCTAAACGCGACATGGCGTCCGCTTTCAATTCCAGACAATTTTGCGTTCAAAAAAATCACACAGTGCTCGTTCCATTCTGAACCCTGCTGTGCGCCCAAACTGTGTATTTTCCCCACATATGGGGTATCGGCGTACTCAGGAAAAATTGCACAAAGTTTTTGGGGTCCACTTTTTCCTCTTACCCTTGTGGAAATAAAAAATTTGGGGCTAAAACATAACTTTTGTGGAAAAAGTTTGATTTTTTTTATTTTCATGGCTCCATGTTATAAACTTCTTTGAAGCACTTGTGGGGTTCAAGGTGCTCACCACACATCTAGATAAGTTCGCTGAGGGGTCTAGTTTCCAAAATGGTGTCACTTGTGGGGGATTTCCACTATTTAGGCACATCAGGGGCTCCCCAAACGCAACATGGCGTAAGCTAATTATTCAAGCAAATTTTACATTCAAAAAGTCAAATGACGCTCCTTCCCTTCCGAATCCTGCTGTGCGCCCAAACAGTGTTTTTTCCCCACATATTGGGTATCTGCGTGCTCAGGGGAAATTGCACAAGAAATTTTGGGGTCCATTTTTCCTGCTACCCCTGCGAAAATTAAAAATTTGGGTCTATTTTCACATTTTTGTGAAAAAAGTTAAATGTTCATTTTTTTCTTCTACATTCCAAAATTTCCTGTGAAGCACCAGAAAGGTTAATAAACTTCTTGAATGTGGTTTTGAGCACCTTGAGGAGTGCAGTTTTTAGAAATGGTGTCACTTTAGGGTATTTTCTGTCATAAAGGTCCCTCAAAGTCACTTCAAATGTGATGTGGTCCCTAAAAAAATGGTTTTGTAAATTTTGTTGGAAAAATGAGAAATCGCTGATCAACTTTTAACCCTTATAGCTCACTAATAAAAAAAAATTTGGTTCCAAGATTGTGCTGATGTAAAGTAGACATTTGGGAAAAGTTATTTATTAACTATTTTGTATAACATATCTCTGATTTAAGGGCATAAAAATTTTCGCCAAATTTCCGATTTTTTCACAAATAAACGTAAGTGATATCGAAGAAATTTTACCACTATCATGAAGTACAATATGTCACAAAAACAAACTCAGAATCAGCGGGATCCGTTGAAGCGTTTCAGAGTAATTAACTCATAAAGTGACAGTGGTCAGAATTGTAAAAATTGGCCTGGTCAAAGGGGTTAAATTGTTATTGGTGTTTTTCATAAATTTTGGCAGCTGTTAGACTCACTGAATACCCTATAACTTGATAGCAGACCCGCTCCTTTCTAATAGGAACATGTCGTTACTGTGACCCATCTCTATGTGTCTTTAAATTGTTATTGGGGTTTCTCCCAAATTTTGGCAGCCCTTGCAGTCACTGCATGGGCATTACCACTATAGGAGACCCACTCCTTTATAATGGGAACATATTTTTTACTGAGATCCTCCTCTATGTCTCTTCAAAGGGGTATTGGGATGCGTCCAAATTTTTGGCAGCCCTCGCAGTCACTGCATACGCAATAACAGTATAGGAGATCCACTCTTTAATAATAGGAACAACAAAGCACAGCTAACTGCTGGCCCTTTAAGAATAGTACAGGCCACCTGATGGCCCTATAAAAATAGTGTTTGTGACTTTCAGAGTTCCTCCTTCATAAATGAAACAGGATATGTCTGATGATGTCTCACACACCAAATCGCAAGATAAGGTAGTAAAATGTTAAAATGACATTTACCGGTGAATGTATTTTTCACCATTGAAAGCAATGCAAAAGTGCAAAAACGCTATGTGTGAACATAGCCCAAGGTGTGAAGGAGCATTTTTGTTTTTGAATATTTATTTTGCCTTATATATATACAAGTCATTAACCTGGAAAGGATGTTCCTTAACATTTTTCCCAGGAAAATCTATTTTGCTTTCGTTTTTGTATGTTTTACTGTGAGAACGTAAAAGTGGCGTAATATTCAGACAACATTTTTGACAGCAGTGACCTGGGAGTCAGAGATGCTTCCAGGGGTCTTCCCCATGCTGTTCCCATGTCATTTGAGCACTGTTCCCATCGATTTGGGCAATTTTTAGGCCCTCTGCAGACCGCCGGGGGGGCGGGGGGGGCACCGGAAAAATGCTCGAGTTTCCCATAGACTTACATTGGGCTCGTTGCTCGGACCCAGCACTCGAGCATTCCAATTTGCTCGACCCGCGCAACGAGTACCTGAACATTTTAATGCTCGCTCATCACTATTGCTTATCCATGTGTTTAGAAAGATGAGCATGACAAGAATTAAGAGAATTACAGCTTGAAACTTGCTCTGATTGCTGAGGGGCTTGATTTTCCCAAATGTGCAGGTGATGTCACTTCATGTGCTGATTGAGAACATTAGTTCCTATTCTGTATGAGCCTGAATGTCTTTTAGTTTATTTTTCTCTTTCAGGGCCTGCTGACTGCCAAATAATTATTTGCCAGCTATGTGGGCAGGGGTGAAAAGGCAGATTGGAAATACAGTTGAAACCAGAAGTTTAAATACACTATATAAAAAGACACATATGCATGTTTTTTTTTTCAATATCTGACATGAAATCAGAATAAACCTTTCCCGTTTTAGGTCAATTAGGATTACCATCATTTTTAATATTTGCCAAATGCCAGAATTATGAGAGAGAGAGAATATTTTAAAACATTTTTATTACTTACTGCAAAGTCAAAAGTTTACATACACTAAGATTACTATCCCTTTAAACAATTGTGGACTGTCCATATGATGATGTCATGTGTTTGGAAGCTTCTGATTTTTTGGCAACATATGAGTTAATTAGAGACACACCTGTGGATGTATTTTAATGCACACCTGAAACACACTGCTTCTTCGTGTAGCATCATGGGAAAGTCTAAAGAAATGAAGGTGCCTTGTTCATTTGTACAAACAATTATACGCAAGTACAAACAAAATGGGAATGTCCAGCCATCATATCGCTCAGGAAGGAGACTGGTTCTGTGTCCCAGAGATGAACTTTCTTTGGTTTGACATGTGCATATCAACCCAAGGACAAAAGCAAAAGACCATGTGAAGATGATAGCGGAAGCTGGTAAGATTGTGTCATTGTGTCAATATCCACAGTGAAACGAGCACTGTATCAACATGGGCTGAAAAGCCACTCAAACTGTCAGAAGCCATTACTCCAAAAGAAACATAAAAAAGCCAGATTAATGTTTGCAAATGCACACAGGAACAAAGACCTTAATTTTTGGAGACATGTCCTGTGGTCTGATGAAACTAAAATTGAACTTTTTGGGCATAATGATCGTCATTACGTTTGGAGGAAAAATGGAGAAGCTTGGAAGCCTACTGTGAAACACGGGGGTGACCGTGGCAGCATCATGTTGTGGGGTTGTTTTGCTGCAGGAGGGACTGGTGCACTTCACAAAATAGATGGTATCATGAAAAAAGAAGATTATGTGGCAATACTGAAGCAACATCTCAAGACATCAGCCAGGAAGTTAAAGCTTGGATGGAAATGGGTCTTTCAAATGGACAATGACACAAAGCATACTGCCAAAATGGTAACAAAGTGGCTTAAGGATATAACAAAGTCAATCTTTTGGCGTGGCCATCACAAAGCCCTGATCTCAATCCTATTGAAAATGTATGGGCAAAGCTGTTAAGGCATTTGCGAGCAAGGCAACCTACAAACCTGAATCAGTTACACCAGTTTTGTCAGAAGGAATGGGACCAAATTCCGACCAACTATTGTGAGAAGCTTGTGGAAGGATATCCCAAACGTTTGACCCAAGTCATTCAATTTAAGGGCAATGGTACCAAATACTAATGAAGTGTATATAAACTTTTGACTTTGCAGTAAGTAATAAAAATGCCTTAAAACATTCTCTCTCTCATTATTCTGGCATTTGGCAAATATTAAAAATTATGGGTATCCTAATTGACTTAAAAAGGAAAAGTTTTATTCTGATTTCATGTCAGATATTGAGAGCAACATGCTTATGTGTCTTTTTATATAGTGTATGTAAACTTCTGGTTTCAACTGTAGATGTCATTAACATGTTAAAAATTCCACTATATAGAGCCTAAATTGTTATCACGATGGATTAAGAGGACTGAGGAGAACACTGACTCAAGCTGACGGTGTCACTCTCAGATACTACATCATCCTGCTGAGAAGAGTGATGTGACATATATTCCATTACTCTATCTGGTTCCTCCCTAGGAGTACTCTTGCCAGAGGCAAAGGAGGTCAACTATGACCTGTGTTTGGTACTTCTACAGCCGGGACAACCTCTACCAGCTGGTGGTGCTGCTATTAGCAGTTCCCACATTTTTTGCCATGGTATGAGGTGTTTTGTCTTTCATGCTACCACATCCATTTTCAGTGCACCATTTTTGTTCAAGTACAACACAAAAATTTTGCTACGCTTAGCCAACCCTTAAAAATATGGAATCAATCGTATATGTCAGGCAAGGTTCATATCTTTGCCAAAAAAAGTTAAGAAGAAGAAGAGATTGAAAGAAAAAAATATTGGAAGCTTCACAAACCTTAAATTGGTTACTGAAAAGACTGATGCTTTCTAAGAGGGAGACTGTAATCATTCCATATGACTTTGCTTTGCACTTTGATAGAACGCACATTTTTTCTATGATCATATGTGGATTTTCTATCACAAATTAAATTATTTATAAAGGTGAAGAAATAAGATAAAGTTAGTGACATGTTGTTAGCAGAATTGTAAAATGTAAAATGCTTTATTTTTTCTACTTATCAGCTCAGTCATTTGTGGAACACCTTCAGTATCATCAGCTGAACTATAGCAGGCAACCACAATTAGCTATTAAATGTCACCTTCTTGTCATCCATTGACATATAATCCCAGCTGAGAGCAAAAGGTTGCAAGTCATTAAATATCACACAAATAGGAAACAGAAAACTGTAGAATGAGTTGACATTATGAGCAAAAAATAAGCAGTGTAACTATACACTTGCATAGGTACTGTCATGGGTGTGTCAGAAGTGACAGACAGTAACCCTGCAGTTGGTTGAAGAAGATCTCTTCCTTTGGCATTTCAGACAGCTTCTTAGCTGTCTCACTCTTGGACCCAGAGGCTACTTCCCTCCTGCTAATTGACACTCAGGCTGGGTGTTTAAATACTGGCTGTTGCTAGAGGGAGGTGTCAGTGATATGTAACACGGTACTTTAGATGCAGCGACACAGAAACACAGAGCAGCCAATACAGGGTTAATAAACGGGATAGTTTATAATAACAGGGTAAATCTCCATGCAGGGAGTATCAGGGGAAAATATGGGGGAAAACAAGGAAAGTAGCAGGTAAAATCTTTAACTGGCAGTTCACAGTTTAACTAGATATAGCAGAGTCGAACCGGTTGTAAACGACAGTTTTACTCTTAGCTGACTCTTTTCCTCCACAAGGCAGTTGCCAGCTGGGGCCGGTGTTGACTTCTTCAGGCTTCCCCACCCAAACAATGCTCCGTCTTCTGGTGGCAGCGGGCGGTCTCCGGTTTTACTCGCTGAGCCCTAGTCCATAACACCTCACGTGCCCGGCTCCACCGACCCTGCATCTCTTCTCTAGTCGGCTTGACTCCTCCGGTCCACTGCACTCGGCTCCTGCTCCCAGTCCTGGAGCCAGGAGCCTACACCCTCTCACACTGCTCTGCTGAGCAGGACCCAGCTCAGCTTTCCCCCGCAAATGTCCTCTTCTCTTCCTCTCTCTACCCAGGTCACCAGTCTCTCGGTCACCTCACCTCCCAGCTCTCACTCTGGGCATGTCCCCAGCTTCCCAGTCACCTGACTCCTGTGCTTGCAGTCTGTCTTCCCCCTGCAACCAGAGGCACGGCCCCGGCAGTTTCAGATCCCTTGCTCTGAAAGTACTTCCCCCTTACAGATATTCACATGACCCCTTGTGAAGGCTTGGGGAAAGTGCAGTTCTTGCTTCCTCTCTGGTGCTAAGAGGATGCGTGCCATCTCTCTGAATTTGACTCATCCCCCCTTCCCTATCTAGGGCCAAGCGCTAAGGAAATACAGGGATAGGTTCCTGTGCGGCGATTGGTGAGGAACCAATATAGGGATGGTAGGTGTAGACAGGGTGATTCCAGATCAGCCTAGGAGGTCTCCACTAGTGTTGAGCCACCCCCGTAGTGTTCGAGTTCGGTTCGGTTCGTCGAACACCCGTGTGTTCGCCGAACTGTTCGTCGAACTGTTCGTCGAACACCTTCGAACACCGTTAAAACCAATGGCAGGCAAACAAAAACACATAGAAACACATAGAAAACACCTTCAAAGGTGTCCAAAAGCTGACAAACTGCTCAGAAGACACAACTAACACATGGAAAAGTGACAAGTACATATAGTCATGCGAAAAGAAAAGAGGTGGAGGAGTAAAAGGAGGGGGAGACACAGATATAGGCATGTCATGCCCTTCTAAAATCCAAAAAGTGAGAAGCCGACACGTTCAGTCCGCTCCTGCCCGTGCCACCTCCGTGTCGCCGGGTTTGTGCCAGAGCCGCGGTGAACCCTGACGGCCAGCCCCCCTCTCCCAATACTGGTGCCTGTCCGCTGGTGGGTCGAGCGAGCCCCCCTGTGGTGGAGGCAGCTCTAAGCTTTTTAATTTAAATTGTCTCTCTAATTTGAATGAATACACTTTAAATCCATTTACAAGGATCTATTGGAGGGCAAGTCTCATGCCAGCAGCCGCGTAATTCCAGCTCCAGTAGCGTCCACTAAAGCTGCTGCAGTTAAAAAGCTTTTATAAGGATCGAGCTCGGCTGTCCACCGCAAGGCATCCTACTGCCAGTCCCAGCCCCTATGCCTTGGGGTGCCTCCTGATGCTCTTCACTGAGTATCCCGTGGTCCCGAAGCATTTCCTTTGAAAAAATGAAGTGTCCAAACTACAGGTGGTGTAGCTTGCTTAACAGCTGGGATAATCCGCTGACTAGCAGACACTGCTACTAGGCACAAAGTATTTCCTGGGCTAGATGCAGTTAAAAATTTGTAATTAGATACTCTCGGATGCTGAGAAAGCATTCCATAGAGTCTCCTGGCACGCCATATATGATTCTCTTAAAAAGCTTGGGGTAGGGGTCTAGGGGACCCTTTTATAGCCAAAATCACGGCCCTGTATCACAATACGTCACCTAGGCTGAAGATAAATGGAACTGTAGCACCCTGAGGGCTCGGTTGCTACAGAGGTATTGCACCTCACCCAGAGGTGTGATATCTCACTCTCAGGTAAGGATGGAGTGTGGATCAGGACCCGACACCTGCATGCATTACACCACATTGCCGTGGGGCAGGGCGACCAATATGCCTCTGAGATGGGCATGACAGTCCCTGTCCCTGGCTGGAGTGGGGGGAGGGAACACTGAGGAAGGGGAACCCTGTAGTGCAGGAGCAGGGAGGAAGCAGTTCCTGGGTGCATTGAGAAGGGAGTATAAAAGGTGGGCACCATCTCAGTTCAGTGCAGAGAAGTCTGAGCAGAAGTGGCAGGGAGCAGGGGCTCTGCATGAGCTCTGCTCCGGAGGCGGGCCTAGTAAAAGAGGCCCAGGCCTGGAAGAGGGAGAAGGAAGGAAGAGGAGCGGAGAAGGCTCCAGGAACGAGGAATGAAGGGATCCCAGGGGTGCGGACGGGCGAGTCGCTACCGCACGCCCGAATCCACCTGCGTGGAGGGGTCAGGCCAAAGGAGGAGACCGGTCCCCGAAACTAGTGGAGGCAGGAAACGACCCTCATCTAGAAACCGGAGGCTGTGACATTTTATGTGGTGCAGCCCCTCGCTACACCCGCTAGGAAGGCACCACATAGGGTCAGGGAAACTGGCGCCAAGTTTACCAAGAGGAGGCCCGAGGCAGCCGGACAGAAGGGTTGGTAAGAAAGGCCAGACAAAGGACACACAAAGGGGGTCCTGTGAAGCGCTCCAAAGTTATCTGGGAGTTGTCTGAGCCCCTCACCTGGTGAGCACAGTACGACGTGGGCAGCCGTTACCTGCAGACGTGGTCTGGATAATAAGAACTGTGAGTAAAGGCCCTGGACTGCATCACTGACTCCGTGTCGTTACTGCTGCTGCCCTGCACCATCACCCCCATCCTCCGCATACACTGCCCTGAGGCTATACTCCTCCCGTGGGGAGTTATGCTACGCTCTGCTGCACCCACAACACCAGCCTCAGCGGTCTGCCCTGGAGCGGCGGTTCACTCTGACCGCAATCCACGGGTGGCGTAGTCGGACATTTAAACATCAAAACCACATAAATAGTTCCGCCACTGGTTTGACCACCCTGAGCCACGGAATCGAGTCGCCGCCACGAAGACTACAACCACCAGCATCCACCAAAAAGGGTCCAGCTCCGGGTGTCCCAAGGCCCAGGGGGTGCATCAGAACATTTTCATCACCTTTCACAATCACCAATGGGACAAGGCAGGGATGTCCTCTGTCCCCTCTCTTATACATCCTAGTGACGGAGCACCTGCTCTCATCAATTCGCCATAACCCCAATATTAGGTGGATTGAGGTGGGAAGCACCGAGTACAAGTGCTCTCTATTTGCTGATGATGTCCTAGCATATATCACTCAATCACATATATCCATCCATGCTGTTATGGCTGAAATAGATCACTTTGTTACATGGTCAAATTTTAAAATCAATGCAGCGAAGTCTGAGGCCCTCGATGTCTCCCTCCCCAAATCCATACAGGATTCCATCCAGTCCAACTTTCCCTTTGCCTGGCCCTCACAGGGTATCAAATACTTAGGAATTCCTATTCATAGAGACCTCTCCCATCTATATTATCTTAATTTTGGGCCCTTTATTGAACAACTCCATACAGACCACGGTTGGCAAGTTAGAACTGTAAGATTCACTACGTGAACCACTGGTGTTTTGTGGAAAAGCACATGTACACTGTGTTCCAAATTATTATGCAAAAAGTGTTTAGGAGTGATAAGGGAAGAATTTGTTTGTTTGTCAGTTAAACTCATTGATGGTGATGTGTGTCAGGGCTCTTTATATCACTGTAAGCAATTGCAGACACCTGTGCTAATTAGTTTGGCAGGTGTGTCCAATGAAAGGCAAGACTACTTAAGAAGGCTGTCTCACATTATTAAGCAGCCTACATTTTCTGCCAAAATGGGAAAGAAAAAGGATGTGTCGGCTGCTGAGAAGCAACAAATTGTGGAGTGTTTAGGTCAAGGCATGACTACAATCAACATTGTGCGATGATCAGGATGAAGTGTCTTGGCAATCAAGAAGTATGTAGCTGATTCACAGTACACACGTGTGCGTGCTGATAAGGGCAAATTGAGGACTCTTTCCTACAGGCAATTACGTCAGGTTAAAAGAGCAGCGGCAAAAAAGCCTTGTCATAGCAGCAGACAAGTTTTTGAAGCTGCTGGTGCCTCCAACGTCCCCCGAACAACAAGATGCAGGGTCCTTCAGAGGTTTGCAGCTGTGCATACGCCATCCTGTCGACCTCCTCTATCCACTTCACACAAGCAGAAACGGCTCCAGTGGGCCAAACATTACATGAAGACTGATTTCAAAACTGTTTTGTTCACGGATGAGTGCCGTGCAGCGCTCGATGGTCCGGATGGATGGAGTGGAGGATGGCTGGTTGATGGACACCCCACGCAAACACGGCTACAGCGCCAACAAGGAGGAGGTGGAGTAATGTTTTGGGCTGGAATCATGGGGAGAGAGATTGTCGGCCCCTTTAGGATCCCTGAAGGCGCTAAAGATGAACTCCATAATGTATGTGGATTTTCTCAAACAGCACTTCCTGCCATGGTTCAAGAAGAAGAGCCGTGTATTTCACAGCAAGATCATTTTTTTGCATGATAATGCACCATCTCATGCTGCACATAAAACATCTGCATCTCTGGCTGATATGGGCATAAAAGGGGACAAACTTATGGTGTGACCCCCATGCTCCCCTGACCTCTACCCGATTCAGAACCTCTGGAGCATCATCAAAAGGAGTGTCTATGATGGCGGGAGGCAGTTCACATCTAAGCAACAGCTCTGGGAGGGTATTCTGTCCTCATGCAAAACAATTGAAGCAGAAACCATCCAAAACCTGACAAATTCAATGGACGAGAGAGTTCAGAAGCTCCTTTCGAACAAGGGGTCCTATGTGAAAATGTAACATCACCTAGAATAAAGTTTTGAGTTGAAAACTGTTTGATTTCAGTTTCTAAGAACCTGCTAATGCTTATAATTTCGAAAATGACCATTTTTTTGGTCTTTATTAAAATGAAAAGGTTGATCGAAAAGTTTGGGGGATCTAAGAGTGTGGCAACCCAGTAGTCATGATTACTTCGAATTCTGACAATCTGAGGGTCATGTTGCAGGTAGTGCAGCAAGAAGGCACTTATGTGTCTTGCGCATCTCGGAGCCCCAAAATTATTTTCGGGGCTAGATGCAGCTAAAAATTATTATTAATTTTAAATCTGGTGGAGATTAGTATAGATGGCCTAATAGGATCAGTGCTGCACACTGCTACAAAGCCCAAATTATTTTCCAGTCAAGATACAGATAAACATGATTAGTAATTTTAAATCTGGTGGAGCTTATTATAGATGGCCTAATAGAATCAGTGCTGCACACTGCTACAAAGCCCAAATTATTTTCCAGCCAAGATACAGATAAACATGATTAGTAATTTGAAAGCTTAAAACGGTTGGTAGGGTGATTTTAACCAATCATCAAGCTTTTACTCTCCCCAGGATGACACAGGGGTAGAAAAGTCGTTTCGGATCCATGATTTGTTCATCTTTATGAACGTGAGTCTGTCTACATTATCAGTGGAGAGCCGCGTGCGCTTATCTGTCAGCACACCACCAGCAGCGCTGAACACACGTTCAGACAGAACGCTGGCTGCGGGGCATGACAAGATCTCCAAGGCGTAAGTGGCTAGCTCCGGCCATTTATCCAGATTGGAAGCCCAAAAAGAGCAAGGGTCCAGTGACACAGTCATGGCTTCAATGTTTACTTGGAGATACTCCTGTACCATCGTCTCTAGGCGTTGACTATGTGTCAGACTTCTTGTCTCCTGTGGCCTTGCAAAGGATGGGCTAAAAAAGTGGTGAAATGATTCCGCAAAATTGATGTTACCAGCAGATACTGTGGTTCTGTTACGGTTTGAGTGCTGAACACTTGACGGTCCCACGGTTGGCAAGTTGGAACTGTGAGATTCACTACGTGCACCACTGGTGTTTTGTGGAAAAGCACATGTAAGATTCTGCAACAGTCTCTGCTGATACTCCTGCATGCGTGCATCCCTTTCTATGGCAGGAATAATTTCTGCAAATTTACTTTTGTATCGGGGATCTAACAGTGTGGCAACCCAGTAGTCAGGATTATTTCTAATTCTCACAATTCGAGGGTCATGTTGCAGGTAGTGCAGCAAGAAGGCACTCATGTGTGTTGCGCATCCAGGAGCACCAAGTCCCCGTTGTGTTGGTGGCGAGGTAACAATCATGCTTCCTTCCTCTGTCCTCTCCCCCCCAACCTCGCACAACAGAAATGTGATCAAGGTCTCCCTCATCTGATGAGTCTTCCATCAGTTCGTCCTCCACTTCTTCCTGGGCTCCTGCACCTTCCTCACTAGTTTGGCTGCTACCATGCGCCCTGGTAAAACCATCTCCCCCACCCTCACATGCCTGCCGCCTTGGTGCTGCTGACCGTCTGGACCTTGCAGATGTTAGCCCTTCCGCATACAACTCCTCCTCCTCTACTTCCTCCACCTCCTCTTGTGCCACCACCTGACTCCGAATTCTGTTTAACATGTGCTCCAGCATGTAAATCACCGGAATAGTCATGCTGATAATGGCATCGTCAGCACTAAACATCTTCGTCGCCATTTCAAAACTGTGCAGAAGGGTGCATAGGTCCCTGATCTGAGACCACTCCTCCAGCGTGATTTGCCCCACCTCTGGATCTCGTTGGCCCAGGCTATACGTCAGAGCGTATTGCACCAGGGCTTGTCGGTGCTGCCACAGTCGCTGCAACATGTGCAGAGTTGAATTCCACCGGGTAGGCACATCGCATTTTAGCCGGTGAAGTGGCAGGCCCAACGACTTCTGTAGAGATGTAAGTCGCTGAGCTGCGGGATGCGAACGGCGGAAGTGAGCACACAGCGACCGTGCCCTCTGCAGAAGGCCATCTAGTCCGGGATAGTGGGCTAAAAATTGCTGGACATCCAGGTTCAACACGTGAGCCATACAAGGCACGTGTGTGACATTGCCCCGGCGAAGGGCCGCACCCAGGTTTGCAGCATTGTCGCACACGGCCTTCCCTGGTTTCAGGTCCAGTGGAGACAACCATTCATGAAATTGGTTCTCCAGAGCTGACCACAACTCCTCAGCTGTGTGACTCACATTTCCCAGACATTTAAAAGTAAAAACCGCCTGATGACGTTGAGCCCTACTGCCAGCATAGTAAGGAGGTGTGCAAGATCCCTTCTGCGCAGTTAGAAAGCTTGTGGCATGACCAGAAAGGCTTTGGGTGCAGGTGGAAGACCGAGAGGAGGTTGAGGAGGCAGAAGCAGTGGAGGAACTTTGACATAAAGAGGATTGACGCACAACTCGTGGGGACGGCAAGACTTGGACAGCAGCCCCTTGTCCTGCTGTCACCATAGTTACCCAGTGCCCAGTCAGCGACATGTAACGCCCCTGTCCATGCCTACTCGTCCAAGTGTCTGTGGTGAAATGCACCCTGTCACACACAGAGTTTCTCAAAGAAGCGGTGATGTTGTGTGCGACATGCTGGTGGAGCGCAGGCACACCTTTCTTTGAGAAGTAGTGCCGACTGGGCATCTGGTACTGGGGCACTGCGACGGACATAAGGTCTCGAAAATCCTCTGTGTCCACCAGGCGGAAAGGCAGCATTTCTGTAGCCAAGAGCTTTCAGATGGTGAAATTCAACCTCTTAGCTTTCTCATGGCTAGGAGGAAATGGTCTTTTACTTGTCCACATCTGAGGGACCGAGGGCTGGCTATTGGGCTTAGATGGGGTTGATAAGGGTGTCCCCGGCAAACTGCCGGTCTGTGAGGAAGATGCAGGCGGACATGTTAGGTTGCCTTGATCCAAAGGTGGTGCTATCGATGTCGGACAGCGCTCAACACCAGCTGGTGTTACCACCTCCAAAGAAAATGATGACCTGCCAATCACGCTGGCTGTTGCGGGTAAAGAGGTGGCAGGTCTGCGCCCCAAAACAGGTGTGACTGCTGTCCCCCCAGTCACAGAGGATGAAGAGGCCGCGGATGCACAATATATGGCAGACGGTGGTTGGCCGGCCGGCTAGGCCGCATTGTAGCACACTGAGCTTCCCACTGCAACTTATGCTTCATGTCCATTTGCCGGTTCATGCAAGAAGTACTCAAACTATGTATTTTTTGGCCTCTACTTAGCTTTTGCTGACAAATGTTACAGATAACACGAGTTGGGTCATCTTTATCGATCTGAAAAAATGCCCAGGCTATGCAAGGCTTAGCACCCATGCGACCTGAAGAGCCACCACGACTAGTGGTGAGAGGCAGAGTTGTGCTTGAGGATGCAGTTGTTGACGTGCTTCCAGTACTACGTCTCTGTCCAGGAAGGCGCAACCTGACCTCGTCGTCACTAGCATCTTCCTCCTCCTCCTCTGCTGACCTCATCTCTTGGCTGACTGTGGGTTGACAGTAAGTGGGATCTCCAACCTCATCATCATCACCCTGTGCGTTATCACACCCGTCGTCCTCAGAGCCAACCTGTTTCTGCCCTGACAAAAAACTAAAGTTGTCGCTCCCATCAGGTATTTGAGTCTCATCATCATCTTCCTCATTGTCTCCACCAACAGGAGTTACAGTTTGGGAATGAGGGTCTACATTATGGTCAGAACCTTCTGAGTCTGGTCCTGGATCTGACTCATAAAGATTCTGGGCATCAGTGCAGATCATTTCCTCGTCTGGATTCACAGAAGCGCTGGAGTCGACCTCTGATTCCCAGGCTATAGTATGAGTAAACAGCTCTGCAGACTCAACCATCTGTTCTACCTCATACTCAGACGGGCAGCTGGAGATTTGGGAGCTGTGAGGAAGCAAGTGCGATTGGGGTGACACCTTTGAGGACTGGAGTATTTGTGATGTTGAAGTTGATGTGGAGGAGAGCCCACTTAAAGGAGCACTTGATATCCGTTGAAGCACCTGCTGTTTTTGTGCCTCATCTGGAATTTGTAGCGATTGGCGTGGCCGTAAGAAAGGGATCTTATCACATTGTCCACTAAAAGAAGTAGACATTTTAGTTTGGCTGGAAGATGGTCTTTCTTCTGCAGATGTTACTGTTGCTTTAACACCTACCCCACGGACACAACCTTTTTTCCCCTTCCCAACACGCCTATTCCCCTTTCCACCAGCAGCAGGCCTTTTTCCACTCATTTTGGTGGTTAACTAATTCACAACTCTGGAGTTGTTTGCACAAAAAAACAATGGATGGGAACCGAGCAGAGCTGAGTGGCCAAACTGTGGTATTAGGCCAAAACTATTGGCTGGGTTAGATGCAGAAAAAAATTATATTCAATTTGCAACCTGATGGAGGTCAGTATAGATGGAATAATAGAACAAGTCCCACACACAGCTAGAAGCCCAAATATTTTTTCAGAGGTAGATGCAGAAAAAAATTGTATTCAGTTTGCAACCTGATGGAGGTCTGTATAGATGGATTAATAGAACAAGTCCCACACACAGCTAGAAGCCCAATATTTTTTCAGAGGTAGATGCAGAAAAAAAATATATTCAGTTTGCAACCTGATGGAGGTCAGTATAGATGGACTAATAGAGAAAGTCCCACACACTGCTAGAAGGCCAAATATTTTTTCAGAGCTAGATGCAGACAAAAAATTATTTTGAATTTGCAACCTGATGGAGGTCAGTATAGATGGACTAATAGAGAAAGTCCCACACACTGCTAGAAGGCCAAATATTTTTTCAGAGCTAGATGCAGATATAAATTATTTTTAATTTGCAACCTGATGGAGGTCAGTATAGATGGACTAATAGAGAAAGTCCCACACACTGCTAGAAGGCCAAATATTTTTTCAGAGCTAGATGCAGACAAAAAATTATTTTGAATTTGCAACCTGATGGAGGTCAGTATAGTTGGACTAATAGAACAAGTCCCACACACTGCTAGAAGGCCAAATATTTTTTCAGAGCTAGATGCAGAAAAAAATTATATTCAGTTTGCAACCTGATGGAGGTCAGTATAGATGGACTAATAGAACAAGTCCCACACACAGCTAAAAGCCCAAATATTTTTTCAGAGGTAGCTGCAAAAAAAAATTATATTCAGTTTGCAACCTGATGGAGGTCTGTATAGATGGATTAATAGAACAAGTCCCACACACAGCTAGAAGCCCAATATTTTTTCAGAGGTAGATGCAGAAAAAAAATATATTCAGTTTGCAACCTGATGGAGGTCAGTATAGATGGACTAATAGAGAAAGTCCCACACACTGCTAGAAGGCCAAATATTTTTTCAGAGCTAGATGCAGATATAAATTATTTTTAATTTGCAACCTGATGGAGGTCAGTATAGATGGACTAATAGAACAAGTCCCACACACAGCTAGAAGCCCAAATATTTTTTCAGAGCTAGATGCAGAAAAAAATTATATTCAGTTTGCAACCTGATGGAGGTCAGTATAGATGGACTAATAGAACAAGTCCCACACACTGCTAGAAGGCCAAATATTTTTTCAGAGCTAGATGCAGATATAAATTATTTTTAATTTGCAACCTGATGGAGGTCAGTATAGATGGACTAATAGAGAAAGTCCCACACACTGCTAGAAGGCCAAATCTTTTTTCAGAGCTAGATGCAGAAAAAATTATATTCAGTTTGCAACCTGATGGAGGTCAGTATAGATGGACTAATAGAACAAGTCCCACACACAGCTAGAAGGCCAAATATTTTTTCAGAGGTAGATGCAGATAAAAATTATTTTTAATTTGCAGCCTGATGGAGGTCAGTATAGATGGACTAATAGAGAAAGTCCCACACACTGCTAGAAGGCCAAATATTTTTTCAGAGCTAGATGCAGACAAAAAATTATTTTTAATTTGCAACCTGATGGAGGTCAGTATAGATGGACTAATAGAGAAAGTCCCACACACTGCTAGAAGGCCAAATATTTTTTCAGAGCTAGATGCAGATATAAATTATTTTTAATTTGCAACCTGATGGAGGTCAGTATAGATGGACTAATAAAGAAAGTCCCACACACTGCTAGAAGGCCAAATATTTTTTCAGAGCTAGATGCAGAAAAAAATTATATTCAGTTTGCAACCTGATGGAGGTCAGTATAGATGGACTAATAGAACAAGTCCCACACACAGCTAGAAGGCCAAATATTTTTTCAGAGGTAGATGCAGATAAAAATAATTTTTAATTTGCAGCCTGATGGAGGTCAGTATAGATGGACTAATAGAGAAAGTCCCACACACTGCTAGAAGGCCAAATATTTTTTCAGAGCTAGATGCAGACAAAAAATTATTTTGAATTTGCAACCTGATGGAGGTTAGTATAGATGGACTAATAGAGAAAGTCCCACACACTGCTAGAAGGCCAAATATTTTTTCAGAGCTAGATGCAGACAAAAAATTATTTTTAATTTGCAACCTGATGGAGGTCAGTATAGATGGACTAATAGAGAAAGTCCCACACATTGCTAGAAGGCCAAATATTTTTTCAGAGCTAGATGCAGAAAAAAATTATTTTTAATTTGCAGCGTGATGGAGGTCAGCATAGATGGACTAATAGAACAAGTCCCACACACTGCTAGAAGGCCAAATATTTTTTCAGAGCTAGATGCAGAAAAAAATGATATTCAGTTTGCAACCTGATGGAGGTCAGTATAGATGGACTAATAGAACAAGTCCCACACACTGCTAGAAGCCCAAATATTTTTTCAGAGCTAGATGCAGAAAAAAATTATATTCAATTTGCAACCTGATGGAGGTCAGTATAGATGGACTAATAGAATGATGCTATGCCCAAAAGATTTTACTTCACTAGGTGCAGTAAAAAAATTGGTATTCTATACACAGGTGGTATATCTTGCAACACAGATAGGCTACTCCACTGACTAACACACTCTGCAATAGGCCAAAAAGGATTAGCTTTGCTAGATTCAGCCAAATGCTGTGAAAAAAACTTGCACAGCACTGGCACAGACCTGCCTGGCAAAAACTGATAGGAACTGATGTAACCTAGTCCTGAAAAGGACTGCAATTACAATTAGTCTTTACTCCCACAATCTATCTATTTAAGAGCACAGACCTGCCTGATAAAAGTCGTAGGAAATGCTGTAACCTAGTCCTTAAAAGGACTGCAATCAAAACTATTCCCTACTCCCAAGCTATCTGTAGATTTGTGCGAAAATTGGCTTGAAATTAACAAGGTATAGCGCACACAGCAACAGCGGTGCCGTCTAACACGCAGCTGCAGCAGTGAGAAAATGGTGGCGACGGGGAAAATGGCTTGGTCTTATAGGGCAAGGACATGTGACATACACTGCCAATGACACATGCCCTTGCTTGTGTGAAAAAAAGCACTTCGCTCCGTGTGTGCGCTGCTGATAGGCTGACAGATTGCATCTCCCCACTGTAAATGCGGGAAAGAGAAAAAAAAATGGAGATCTTCATTATTCCTGCAGAGATCCATCCCCTGCCCCTCCCCCCACCCCGCTGTTACACTCAAACTGCGTATTAACATTAATTTTCATCATTACTGAGAAAAAATCCAGTTATGATTTTGGTGCACGAATAGTTATCGAACATAACCTCGAACAGCCGAATTTTTCTCAAATCGTTCGTGTTCGCCGAACGGCTCGAACACCGCCCAAAACAGCTCGAATTTGAGATTGGCGAACAGTTCGAGTCGAACAACGCTCATCTCTAATCTCCACTTCCCCTTTTGTCTGGTGTCTGGGCTCCCTTCCCCTCATCCCTTCGTGTCGCACTTTGTCTTTCCTACACTGTGTGTGAAATTATCACCGGCCGTGCACATTTAGAAAAAAAAACAAAAACTGACACTTAGGTTTAATTGTGTGCTGTTGTTTTTTCGGGTGTGTTTTTTTTTCCCCTTGGTATGGGTTCAGTGGCAGAGCTCGCAGAGCGGCTGAGAAGTTTGTCTCTGGAGGTGAATGACCTCCGCTGTGAGGTTCAGCAACAGCATCAGCGGCTACAGGTCGCTGCAGGTAGGCCGGTACAGCCTGAACCCAAGGTGGCCGTCCCGGACAGGTTTTTAGGTGGTAGGTACATGTTTTTTGTACGCCGGGAGGCCGGCAAACTGTATTTTAAACTTTGCCCTTACTCCTCCGTAAATGAGGAGCAAAGGGTTGGAATTTTGATCTCTCTACTGCAGCGAGATCCTCAATCGTGGGCGTTTTCTTTACCGCAGGATTTGGCTTGTCTCCAGGGGAATCGGTCAGTGGAGACGTACAGTTCTGAATTCTGTACATGGGCAACGCATTTAAAATGGAATGACTCAGCCCTTAGAAGTCAATTTTGTGAGGGTCTTACTGAAAGGTTGAAAGATGCATTGGCAGTATATGAAACCCCTCAGTCCTTGGAGGCTGCCATGTCGTTGGCCATACGTCATGATAGACACCTTCAGAGATCACTTTCTCTGGGGCCTTCTTGTCGGGGTTGTGTACCTCTGCCGGGGGAGTGGTCTGGCGGTGAACCAGTCCTGGGGGAGGTGGCAGAGCCCATGCAGTTAGGGAGTGCCTTTACATCATACGTTTCCCCGCAGATTCGTAAGAAAAAAGGTGCATGTTTTTTGTGGGAAAAAGAGGCATTTTATTGGGAACTGTCCTTCAATTTCTAAACAAAAGGAGACTTGATTAACACTTGGTAGTCTGGACTTGGATAAGCAAGGGGTGCATTTGTTGCCAACCTGCAGTTCCTGCTTTGCCCTGACAGCAGAGGTGGTGCTAGAGAGCAAAACCAAGAAAATGTCTGTATTTGTTGACAGTGGAGCCGGAGTCAGCATGGTTGATGCTGGGTTTGTGAAAACTCAAGGTCTAGCTTGCTGTACTTTAGCTAAACCTATTTCCATCTTCGCCATCGACTCGGCGCCAATTGCACAGAAAGCATTTACTCATACTGTACATAAGGTAAAACTGGGGGTGAAGTCGGTTCATTGTGAAATATGTAACGGGTCTGGGAGGTGGAACCTCTGTGCAACTATACAAGGGGGCAGTCCTTGTAAGGAAGCGGGTGGCTCCCAGGGAAGACGGGCAGGTAGTCACGGCAAGTGACAGGGACAGTCTCTGGGTAGAGGGGCAGGTAGTCACGGCAAGTGACAGGGACAGTCTCTAGGTAAAGGACGGGTACTCACGGCAAGTGACAGGGACAGTCTCTGGGTAGAAGGACAGCAGGCAGGTGGCTGGTGAGCGCTCCCAGGTGAGCGGGCGAGAGTCTCTGGACGGGCAGGTTGTCACGGCAAGTGACGGCAGTGCCTCCAGGTAGGCTAGCAGACAGGTAGCAGGTGAGCGCTCCCAGGTGAGCAGGCAAGAGTCTCTGGACAGGCAGGTGGTCACGGCAAGTGACGGCGGAGCCTACAGGTAGGCTAGCAGGCAGGTAGCAGATGAGCGCTCCCAGGTGAGCGGGCAGGCTGGTCCATAGACAGACTGACAGGTGTCGGAAAGCAGACCGTCGGACCGCAGGCTTGCAAGCAGGTAAATGGATATCAGGCAGGTATCAAGCAGGAACCTGGCAGGTAACTGGCAGGTAACAGGCAGGAATCCGGCAGGTGACTGGCAGGTAACAAGCAGGAATCTGGCAGGTGACTGGCTGGTAACTGGTAACGGGACCTGAGGGCTGAAGCAGAGTGAAGGCTTTGCAACAACATTGCTCGGGCACCTCCATTTTGGAGGAGGTGCCTTAAATATGGGAGGTCCTCCGGCAATTGGCCGGGGACTCCTTAGGACGGCGCGCGCGGTCCCTTTAAGAGAGGGGGAGCGCGCGCGCGCGTGCCCTAAGCACACTGCCGGGGAAGGAGCGCGTGCCGGAAGCAGCGGGGAGAGAAGCGCTGGAGGACGCCGCGCCAGGAGCGGGGAGGTGAAAGGGACGGCGTCTCTGCCTAGTACGGGGCAGAGACGCCGATGCTACAGTACCCCCCCCTTTAGGCCCCCTCTTTTTTTGGCCAGAAAGAAATTTTTCAAGGAGAAGCGGGGCGTTGATGTTCTCCCTGGGTTCCCAAGTTCTCTCCTCAGGACCAAACCCATTCCAATCTACCAGAAAAAAGGTCTTTCCTCTTACCCTCTTGGAGGCCAGAATACTCTCTACCTCAAAGACGTCATCAGCGGAAACCGGAGCAGGAGGGGCACCTGGATTATTGGAAAAAGAGTTAAAGACAACGGGTTTGAGGAGAGATACGTGGAAGGAGTAGGGAATCCGTAGGGTGGCCGGGAGTTTTAATTTGCAGGCCACAGGGTTAATTTGCCTGAGGACTTTGAAGGGACCGATGAATCGAGGGCCCAACTTGAAGGAGGGTACTTTGAGCCGCACATGTTTGGACGAGAGCCAAACCTTGTCTCCCGGACGGAATTGAGGCGGATCCAGACGTCTCTTATCAGCATATCTCTTCATCCGCTCAAAGGACAGAAGAAGAGCGGACCTGGTACTCTCACAAATAGTAGAAAATTCGCTGACAAGAGACTCCGCAGCAGGGTTGTCCACAGAAAAGGAGAAAGGGAGCGGAATCCGGAGGTGCTGGCCATAGACAATAAAGAACGGGGACTTGGAAGAGGATTCGCTCTCGTGGTTATTATAAGAGAACTCGGCCCAAGGAAGGAGGTCCACCCAATCAGAATGGTGGGCATTAACAAAGTGCCGGAGATAGCTGGTAAGGATCTGATTGATCCGCTCCACTTGACCATTGGACTGAGGGTGGTAAGCGGAGGAGAAGTCCAGGGTGACGTCCAGCAGTTTACATGTGGCTCTCCAGAAGCGTGAGGTAAACTGAACCCCTCGATCCGACACGATGTGGAGGGGTAGGCCATGGAGACGGAAGATATGGCGAATAAAGTCCTTAGCCAGCTCAGGTGCAGACGGAAGACCAGGCAGAGGAATGAAGTGGGCCATTTTAGAGAAGCGGATCGCGACCACCCAAAGGACAGTACACCCGGCAGAGACAGGAAGATCGGTAATGAAGTCCATAGCGATGTGTTGCCACGGGGCAACAGGTATGGGAAGCGGCAGGAGATGACCAGCTGGTAAGTGTCTGGGAATTTTGTTGCGGCCACAAGATGAACAGGCAGAGACGAAGTCTACCACATCCTTACGCAGGGTAGACCACCAGTAATGCCGGGAAATGAGTAGGAAGGTCTTCTTTTGGCCGGCATGGCCAGCTAGTTTAGAAGAATGACCCCAGCGAAGAACCCTCTCATGGTCTGGAGGCGCCACGAACGTCTTGCCGGGTGGAAGACGAGTCAAATCCAAGGGGGCCACATTCATCACCTTGGAGGGGTCGATAATGTGCATAGGCTCCTCCTCTTGGTCGGAGGACAGGAAGGATCGGGACAAGGCATCAGCTTTGACATTTTTGTCCGCCGGGCGGAAATGAAGGATGAAATCGAAGCGGGCAAAGAACAAAGACCACCGGGCTTGATGTGGATTAAGTCTCTGGGCATTTTGGAGATATGCCAGGTTCTTGTGATCCGTATAGATGATCACCGGGTATAGGGCCCCTTCAAGCAGGTAACGCCACTCCTCCAGCGCCAATTTAACGGCAAGCAGTTCTCGGTCTCCTATGGAGTAATTGCGCTCAGAGGAGGAGAAGATTTTAGAGAAAAAGCCGCAGGTTACCATTCTCCCGGAGGAAGACTTCTGGGTGAGCACCGCTCCGGCTCCAGAGGAGGAGGCATCAACCTCCAGGTAGAACTGTTTGTTGCAGTCCGGACGGTGCAGCACAGGGGCAGAGGAGAAGGCTTGTTTCAGGGAAAGGAAGGCCTCCTCAGCTTCGGATGACCATACCTTGGGATTTGCTCCCTTATGGGTGAGCGCAGATATGGGCGCAGTCCGTGACGAGAAGTGAGGAATGAAGAGACGATAGTAATTAGCGAAGCCCAGGAATCACTGTATCGCCTTCAAGCCCTCCGGACGGGGCCACTTTAGGACAGCAGAGAGCTTCTCGGGATCCATTCGCAAGCCTGTCTGGGAGATAACATAGCCCAGGAAAGGAAGAGAGGTCTGCTCAAAAAGGCACTTCTCGTATTTAGCATAGAGGTGGTTCTGCCTGAGCCTAAGCAGGACCTGACGAACATCCCTCCGGTGTGTGGGAAGATCCGGAGAGAAGACCAAGATGTCGTCCAGGTATACCACCACGCAGGAGTAAAGAAGGTCACGGAAGATGTCGTTGACCAGTTCTTGGAAGACGGCGGGAGCATTGCAGAGACCGAAGGGCATCACATGGTACTCATAGTGTCCGTCCCGGGTATTAAATGCTGTTTTCCACTCGTCTCCCTGACGGATACGGACCAGGTTATAAGCTCCACGTAGATCCAGCTTGGAGAAGATCCTGGCGCCTTTAAGACGATCAAATAACTCAGAGATGAGCGGAAGGGGGTATTTATTTTTAACCGTGATCTGATTGAGTCCTCTATAGTCAATACAGGAGCGTAGCGAGCCGTCTTTCTTTTTGACAAAGAAGAATCCGGCTCCAGCTGGGGAGGTAGATTTCCGGATAAATCCCCTAGCCAGATTCTCTTCAATGTACTCAGACATGGCCCGGGTCTCGGCTGCAGACAACGGGTAGATACGCCCACGGGGAGGAGTGGTGCCAGGTACCAGGTCGATCGGGCAGTCATATGGCCTATGGGGTGGCAACGTCTCTGCTTCCTTCTTACCGAAGACGTCCGCATAGGGCCAGTAAGGAGCCGGGAGACCTGGTAAATTAGCTGGAGTAGGCGGAGGGCGAACTGGGCGGACCGGAACCAGGCAGGTCCTATGGCAGTCTGGACCCCATCGGAGTACTTCACCGGATCGCCAGTTCAATACGGGTTCGTGTGTCTGGAGCCAAGGTAGACCTAGCAACAGGGAGTGAGAAAGTCCGGACAACACATGGAATGAGATTTCCTCAGAGTGCAGCATTCCCACCTGCAGGGTTATGGGTTCAGTGACGAGCAGGATGGTCTCCGAGAGAAGTCTTCCATCCACGGAGGCGACTGATAATGTTTCAGCCAGGGACTTGGTGGGAATACGGTATCTCTCTACCAGAGACTGGGAGATGAGGTTTCCAGCAGCTCCAGAATCCAGGTGGGCAAGTTCAAAGTGACGGTTTTCTCCCCAAGCAATAGAGACCGGTAAAGTCAGAGACGGAGAGGGCTTACTTTTGTCTAGGACGACCTCTCCGAGCGGTCCTAGACACTGGCGTTTCCCGGCTTCTCCGGGCAGGAACGGATGAAGTGCTCCATACTGCCACAATAGAAACAGCTTCCCTCGGCTCGGCGAGATTCTTGGCGAGATTTGACCATCTTGGTCTGGTCGATCTGCATAGGTTCAGGCGAGGGCGCCCGCGGAGTGACTGATTGAGAGGCAGGTCTCAGGGAAGTAGGAGCAGAGCAAGAAAAGTCTTTCTCCCAGGTAGTCTCTTTGGCACGTTCTTGGAACCGGATGCCAATCCGGGTAGCTAGTGACACCAGGTCATCCAGAGTGGTAGGAATGTCCCGACCAGCTAACTCGTCCTTAATCCAACCGGAAAGACCCTCCCAGAAGACGGACACCAGAGCCTCATTTTTCCAGGCAAGCTCAGAAGCGAGGGTGCGGAACCATATGGCATATTGGCCCACGGTGAGACTCCCTTGGCGGAGACGTAGCAGTGAGGAGGCAGAGGAGGTTTTCCGTCCAGGTTCATCGAAGACTTTCCGGAAAGCAGCGAGAAAAGACGGCAGGTCGGACACCAGGGGATCCCCTCTCTCCCACAGGGGATTTAGCCATGCCAGTGCCTCCCCAGTAAGATGGGACATGATGAAGGCCACCTTGGCCCGGTCAGAGATGAACTGGTATGCCAATAGCTCAAAGTGCAGGGTACACTGGTTTATGAAACCCCGAGCTAAAGTAGGTTCGCCGGCAAAGCATGGAGGTGCCAGAAGCCGAGGTCCATAGTCGGGTACCATGAAGGGACTGGATTGCGGTACCGCAGGAATGGGCACGGCTGGACCAGAGGTAGACATAGACAAGTCACACAATGCGCCTAGACGAGAGTTAACGGACCGTAGATAGGACAGTACCACCTCCTGCTGAGTTTTCTGACGTAAAACTTCCTGGTGCAGATCGGAGATCTGGGGGCCACCGGGTTCCATGGCCCGAGCAAACTGTAACGGGTCTGGGAGGTGGAACCTCTGTGCAACTATACAAGGGGGCAGTCCTTGTAAGGAAGCGGGTGGCTCCCAGGGAAGACGGGCAGGTAGTCACGGCAAGTGACAGGGACAGTCTCTGGGTAGAGGGGCAGGTAGTCACGGCAAGTGACAGGGACAGTCTCTGGGTAAAGGACGGGTACTCACGGCAAGTGACAGGGACAGTCTCTGGGTAGAAGGACAGCAGGCAGGTGGCTGGTGAGCGCTCCCAGGTGAGCGGGCGAGAGTCTCTGGACGGGCAGGTGGTCACGGCAAGTGACGGCAGAGCCTCCAGTAGGCTAGCAGACAGGTAGCAGGTGAGCGCTCCCAGGTGAGCAGGCAAGAGTCTCTGGACAGGCAGGTGGTCACGGCAAGTGACGGCGGAGCCTCCAGGTAGGCTAGCAGGCAGGTAGCAGATGAGCTCTCCCAGGTGAGCGGGCAGGCTGGTCCATAGACAGACTGACAGGTGTCGGAAAGCAGACCGTCGGACCGCAGGCTTGCAAGCGGGTAAACGGATATCAGGCAGGTATCAAGCAGGAATCTGGCAGGTAACTGGCAGGTAACAGGCAGGAATCCGGCAGGTGACTGGCAGGTAACAAGCAGGAATCTGGCAGGTGACTGGCTGGTAACTGGTAACGGGACCTGAGGGCTGAAGCAGAGTGAAGGCTTTGCAACAACATTGCTCGGGCACCTCCATTTTGGAGGAGGTGCCTTAAATATGGGAGGTCCTCCGGCAATTGGCCGGGGACTCCTTAGGACGGCGCGCGCGGTCCCTTTAAGAGAGGGGGAGCGCGCGCGCGCGTGCCCTAAGCACACTGCCGGGGAAGGAGCGCGTGCCGGAAGCAGCGGGGAGAGAAGCGCTGGAGGACGCCGCGCCAGGAGCGGGGAGGTGAGAGGGATGGCGTCTCTGCCTAGTACGGGGCAGAGACGCCGATGCTACAAAATAATTCCTTGCTATGTCCTGGACAGTCTTCCCACCCCAATTGTTTAGAGTTTTCCCTGGCTGGTGAAACATAATCTGTTGGCGGATTGGTAATCCAGGGAGATTATTGAATGGGTAGATTACTGCCATGAGAACTGTTTAGAGATTTCCCTTGGTACTGTCTCTATGGAAATATTACCTGCTTTTCTATCTGGTTTTGAGGACTTTTTTTTCTGAGAAGGGGTGTCACGATTTGCCTCCTTATCGTACATATGACTGTCCTATTAACCTGACCCCCGGAGCTAAACTACCGAAGTCCAGACTGTATAATCTTTCTGGCCCTGAGAGACAAGCCATGAAAGATTTCATTGCGGAGAGTCTTGAGAAGGGACACATTAGGCTCTCATCTTCACCTGTGGTGGCAGAGTTCTTCTTTGTGAAGAAAAAAGATGGGGGTCTAAGTCCCTGTTTAGATTTCCGGGAATTAAATCAAATTACCATCTGAGATCCATACCCTTTTACTCTGATTCCTGATTTGTTCAGTCAGGTTGTAGGAGCTAAGGTATTCTCCAAGTTGGATTTAAGAGGAGTCTATAATCTGTTTAGAATCAGAGAAAGGGACGAATGGAAAACAGCGTTCAATACCCCTGAAGGGCATTTCGAGAGTCTGGTTTTGCCTTTCGGTTTGACCAATTCACCGCCGGTATTCCAGCATTTCATAAATTATATTTTCCATCATTTAGTGGAGAGGTTTGTAGTGGTCTATCTGGATGATATTTTGGTTTACTCACCTAATTTTGAAACATATCGGGGCATGTTCGGGGGCATGTTATCTGGTGCTTCAGAGATTAAGGGATAACAAACTTTATGCCAAACTGGAAAAATGTGTTTTTGCCGTTCAGGAGGTGCAGTTTTTGGGATACTTGTTGTTATCTTCGGGTTTTCGGATGGATCCGGAGAGCTGTGCAGTGATTGATTGGGACTGTCCTGAGAACCTGAAGGCTCTACAACGTTTTCTGGGCTTTACTAATTTATACCGGAAATTCATCCAAAATTATTCAGTAATTGTGAAACCCCCTCACTGACATGACTAAGAAGGGGTCTTATTTTTCTAAATGGTCAGATGCCTTCCTCCAGGCTTTTTCTTCCTTAAAGAATTATTTTGCCACTGCACCTATACTCAGTCAACCCGATGTTTCCCTTCCTATTGTGGAAGTTGATGCGTCGGATTTGGGGGTTGGGGCTGTGTTGTCTCAGGGTCCGTTCCTTGGTAAATGGCATCCCTGCGCCTTCTTTTCTAAAAAATTGTCTTCGGCTGAGAGAAATTACGATGTGGGCAATAGGAAACTTTTGCCAATCAAATTGGCGTTTGAAGAATGGCAACATTGGTTGGAGGGGGGCTGTCCATCCTATTACTTTTATTACTGACCATAAGAACCTGTCATATCTCCAGTCAGCTAAACGTCTCAACCCTAGGCAAACCAGATGGTCCCTGTTGTTTACTAGGTTCAATTTTGTTGTCACTTTTCATCCAGGGGTCAAAAATGTCAAGGCTGATGCTCTGTCCCAGAGCTTCCCTGGTGGCGGTGACCATGAGAACCCTGCCCCGATACTACAGAAGGGGGTAGTCATTTCGGCATTGTATCCTGAACTGGGGGGTGAGGGGTTGGAGGCTCAGGGGGACGCCCCTGCCTCCGGCCCTTCAGGAAGGTTATTTGTACCATCTAATCTGTGCCGCATAGTAATTAAGGAACATCATAACTCTGTGCTTGCTCATCAACCAGGTGGTAAGGCAACCACGGACCTCCTCTCTTGTTGTCTTTGGTGGCCAGGGTTGCATCGGGATGTGATTGAACACGTATCTGCTTGTAGCATTTGCGCGTGTTCTAAGGTTTTGCATACCCATCTGTCTGGTACAACGGCAGGAAAGAGATTAATTCCAGCACATGGATAAATCTCTGTTTCCTGCCGTTGTTCCACCCTGCTGCCAACACAGGCTCTCAATCCCTGCACGTCCTGAGGAATTCCACTTCATGAGGTGAGTTAGATGAACTTTTTCATTTTCCCATCTGTCTGGTACTCTTTTTCTGCTACCTATTTCTAGTAGGCCATGGACACACTTGTCCATGGATTTTATTACTGACCTACCGTTTTCTGCAAGCAAAACGGTGGTTTTGGTTGTTGTAGATAGGTTCAGTAAAATGATTCACTTCGTCGCATTACCTGCACTTCCAAATGCCGAGACACTTGCTCACGTGTTCATAAATGAGATTGTGAAGCTTCACGGGGTTCCCTCCGATGTGGTGTCAGATCAGGGGACCCAGTTTGTTTCCAAGTTCTGGAAGGCATTCTGTTCTTGACTGGGGGTGCAGTTGTCTTTTTCCTCTGCCTTCCACCTTCAGTCGAATGGACAGACCGAGTGTGTCAGTCACAATTTGGAGACCTACATCAGGTGTTTCGTCTCCGAAAATCAGGAGGATTGGGCGTGCTACTTACCGCCGGCAGAATTTGCCATTAATAAATATCATCAAGAATCCACTGGCAGGTCACCATTCAGTTTGGTACCTTTAATAGGGGAAGAGTTTCGGGAGTTCCTGAGGAGGAACGTTTTGCTTCATCGCTCTCTTCTGTGTGGTGGAGGGTTCTGAGTAAATTAAAGATCATGGGAGACAGGTATAAATGCATGGCTGACAGAAAATGCTTGCCAGGTCCGGACCTGAATGTGAATGACTTTGTTTGGTTGTCTACCAGGAACATTAAGTTGAAAGTTCCTTCTTCAATGCTGGGACCTAGGTTTATTGGTCCCTATAAAATAACCGCCGTCATTAACCCAGCACCAATAAGTCTTGAGCTTCCTTAGGCCCTTGAGGTCCACAATGTTTTCCACAGGTCCTTACTCAAGAAATATGTGGAACCTCTTGAGCCCTCACCCCTACCGCTGCCCCAAATAATGATTGATGGCAATCTAGAGTTTCAGATTTCAAGGATTGTAGATACCCATCTTCAACGTTGTTTCCTACAATACTTGGTGCACTGGAAGGGTTATGGTCCAGAAGAGAGGATGTGGGTTCCAGCATAAGAGGTGAACGCTCCCACGTTGGTTTGCTCATTACACACCTCTTATCCTGAAAAACCTGGTCCTGAGTGTCCGGAGGCCACTGGTAGAGGAAGGGTACTGTCACGGGTGTGTCAGAAGTGACAGTCGCCCTGCAGTTGGCTGCAGAAGATCTCTTTGTTTGGCATTACAGACACCTTCTTAGCTGTCTCACTCTAGGACCCAGCGTCTACCTCCCTCCTGCTAATTGACACCCAGGCTGAGTGTTTAAATACTGGCTGTTGCTAGAGGGAGGTGTCAGTGATATTCACATGACCCCTTGTGAAGGCTTGGGGCAAGTGCAGTTCTTACCTCCTCTCTGGTGCTAAGAGGACGTGTGTGCCATCTCTCTGAAGTTGATTCAAGCTAAGCTACTTCCCCAGTATCTGTCTCCCCTTGCTGTCTTTAGTTGTCAGTCGGGATCGACTAGTGCTCACCCCCCCTTCCCTATCTAGGGCTAAGCACTAAGGAAACACAGGGATAGGTTCCTGTGCGGCAATTGGTGAAGAACCTATATAGGGACGGGAGGGGTAGACAGGGTGAGTGCAGATCAACCTAGGAGGTCTCTACTTCCCCCTTTCCCTAGTGTCTGGGCTCCCTTCCCCTCATCCCTTCGTGTTGCACTTTGTCTTTCCTACACTGTGTGTGATAGGTACATGTACCTCATTAGTTTTATGTGAATTACAAAGATCTGCAGTCTGCATGTTTGTGGAAGAGAATTGAGAAAAATATCTAAATTATATATACAGTATAAACAGTGATTTCCCTTTTTGTACAGCAAATTTGTTAACACAGGACAGATAGGACACGTTGATTTGAAAATCTACAGCATGCCTTCAAATATGCTGAATGTGTATACTGTATGTATGAGTTATTTTCTATGTCCAATTTGCATGCGTTGTATTACACTTGCAGCTTTCTGGTACAAATTCTGCACAGAAACTTAGCAACAAATTTGCAATTTATTTGGTGTGCACATCCTAATGAAGCCTACATTTGCAGGTAATGCTTTACCATCTTTATTGTCTGCTAAATTAAATAAGCTAAGTCTGTATTATTTCCAGATGAATTAGAGAAAACAGTAATTTTGTGTTTACATTGTTAGCATTAGAAAAAGAACCAACAATTCATAGTAGACAAACCTGACAAGAAACAAAGATGTTCGTGCTTTGTAGTTTCTGAAGAAATGTAAAATCTTCCAGGTCTATTTTTTCAAAGATTGACGGGCACTAATTTGACCAACTGAAATAAAAAGAAATAAATAACAGCACTCTGCTAACATTGCCTGAATAATACAAACAAATCCATTTTACACTGGACAGTTTGTTTCTTTAGAATCAGATGCCCATTCAATTGGCTGATCATCCCACATCAGACTTTGACAGCATTCCATCTATTGTTCATGTAACTGCTGCAGCCTATTAAGGCCCCGTCACACTTAGCGACGCTACACAGTCCCGACAGCGATACGACCTGTCAGAGATCGTTGCTGCGTCACTATGTGATCGTTGGTGAGCAGTCAAACAGGCAGGCTCACCAGCGATCAGGGGAGCAGCGACATCGTGGAAAGAATCTTTCCACGATGTCCTGCTGCTGGTTACCAGCCTGCTGAAGCAGGAGCAGGCTGGTAACCATGATAAACAACGGGTTACTAGCGGCACACACGCACCTAGTAACCCGCTGCTTATCATGGTTACGAGCCTGCTACGGTGAGCGGGAGGTTACCGCTCACCGTAGCAGAGTGGTAACCATGATAAACAGCGGGTTACTAAGTGCGCGTGTGCCCCTAGTAACCCGCTGTTTATCATGGTTACCAGCCTGATCGCTGGTCCCGCTGGTCACACACAGCGATGTGTGCTGACCAGCGGGAGGGCAAAGACCACTGACATTTCTGGACTGTGAGTCATGGTGAAAGCAAAAGAATTGTCAACGGATCTACGGGAAAAGGTAGTTGAACTATATAACACAGGAAAGGGATACAAAAAAAATCTAAGGAATTGATAATGCCAGTCAGCAGCATTCAAACTGTGATTAACAAATGGAAAATCAGGGGATCTGTAAAAACCAAACCACGGTCAGGTAGACCAACAGAAATTTTGGTCACAACTGCCAGGAAAATTGTTTGGGATGCAAAGAAAAACCCACAAATAACATCAGCTGAAATTCAGGACTCTCTGAAAACTAGCGGTGTGGCTGTTTCAAGATGCACAATAAGGATACACTTGAAGAAAAATGGGCTGCATGATCGAGTCGCCAGAAAAAAGCCATTACTGCGCAAATGACACAAACAATCTCGCCTACAATACGCCAAACAGCCCAGAGACAAGCCTCAAAACCTCTGGAACAAGGTAATTTGGAGTGATGAGACCAAAATTTTACTTTTTGGCCATAACCATAAATGTTACATTTGGAGAGAGGTCAACAAGGCCTATGATGAAAGGAACACCATTCCTACAGTAAAGCACGGAGGTGGATTGCTGATGTTTTGGGGCAGTGTGAGCTACAAAGGCACAGGAAATTTGGTAAAAGTTGAAGGAAAGATGAATGCAGCACGATATCAGCAAATACTGGAGGTAAATTTGCACTCATCAGTCCGGAAGCTGCGCATGGGACGTACTTGGACGTTCCAATATGACATTGATCCAAAACACAAGACCAAGTCGAACTGTCATTGATTACAGCAGAACAACGTGGAGGTTCTGTCGTGGCGATCTCAGTCTCCTGACCTGAATATCATTGAGCCATTCTGGGGAGATCTCAAGAGCACAGTTCATGCTAGACAGCCCAGAAATTTACAGGAACTGGAGGCTTTTTGCCAAGAAGAATGAGCAGCTTTACCATCTGAGAAATTAAAGAACCTCATCCACAACTACCACAAAAGACTTCAAGCTGTCATTGATGTTAGAGGGGGCAATACTAGGTAATAAGAACTGGGGTATGTGAACTTTTGATCAGGGTCATTTGGATGTATTTGGTTGTCATTAAGATGTAAAAAGAGAAAAGACAGTAGTTTGACAATAAATGGCTTCAACCAACCAATAACCATGAGTGGAGAAAATGTTTTTTTTGTTATCATTCATATTCTCTGAAACAAGGCCAAGAAAGGAACAATTCTGCCGGGGTATGTAAACTTTTGAGGACAACTGTATGTCACTGGTATCATCTCTTACTTTAATGATGTATGTATGTAATGAGTGACCTGAACCTATCTTGCTAGTGGTACATGGATGATAATCATTTGTAACCAACAGCTGTATTCGAGTAGCCAGTATGGAATTATTAATAGACTATTACAATAGGGAAGTTCCAGGGAGCAAACTTTCTGTGACATACAAGATATGGTTTCAAGATTTTCTTTAAGTAGCAAAATTAGGACAGAGGAGTATTAAAATGCCCTCCATGTTTGCTCTGTATGAAGAATAGAAAAAAAGCTGCTGTTAAGGTGCAGTTACTGCAGTCAGAGATCAAACAATTTACAGTCACAGTGATTATACAGGTACAATATCACACTATCAATTAAATTTTTGGATTATTTGGATTATTAATCAGACTAAAAAGAACCATTCCCATTTCCAATGTGTTTAAACACTGCAGTAGTCAGATTGGGTCTTTTTACATCCCTGTGTGGAAAGGGGTGTGCATTCTGGTCCATCTATAACTGGAAAAACCTAAAATGATAATTCTTTGCTGGCCCACATCTGATATACTGGCTATGATGGCCCCCCTGATTGGCTGTATGATAACATGTGCTGCAATAGCTGCAAGGATCCTAAATAATTGAATGCCCAGTGGTGGCTTCATATATATTCAGGGGGTACAGTTGTGACACCATATATATTTAGGGGGCACAGTGGTGGCTTTATCTATATGCAAGAGCGCACTAGTGGCTAAACATTTATTGAAGTGGCATAGTTGTGGCTAAATATATATTAAGGGGGCACAGTGGTGGCTAAATATTTATTTAAGGGACAGAGTGGTGGCTGCACATGTTTTCCTTGTCCACACTTCATACACTCGTCAACATTTAAATTGAAACACCAAGAAAGAAAAGTCAGAATTATAAAAATCACAGAATCAATGTTAAAGATGTGGAAGTGATAATGATATGCAAATGATGAAAACTGGAGAGAACATTTTCAAAACATCTTGATTTACATGAGCATCACATGCAGACATACAAATACTTATATGCCTTTTTATGCTATCAGTGAGGTTATTGATGGCATGTTCTGACACGCTGAATGCAAATGGACATGTACAGGTGCATCTCACAAAATTAGAATATCATCAAAAAGTTAATTTATTTCAGTTCTTCAATACAAAAAGTGAAACTCATATATTATATAGAGTCATTACAAACAGAGTGATTTATTTCAGGTATTTATTTCTGTTAATGTTGATGATTATGGCTTACAGCCAATGAAAACACAAAGGTCATTATCTCAGTAAATTAGAATACTTTATAACAACAGCGTAAAGGGGTTGTCCAGTACTTTATATTATCCCCAAAACGTATCCCCTCGGGGCCCCTAAGGATTTTTGTAATTACCTTACGTTGCAGATACTGCCTGTGAGCGGCGCTATCATTGGCCGCTCACGGGCATCACGTGACCGTGATGCAGCCGGCTCTGACATCCGCTGACGTCACGACAAGTGCTGGCAGCAGCCGGAGGTCTCTGTCTTCTGCGTTCCACGGTGGATGCCAGGCTGTGGGCGGGGTTACCCCCGCGTCACACCTGGCATCCAACGTGCGCTCTGCCTCTCCCAATTCATTGGGAAAGCGCGTGGTGGATGCTGGGTGTGACGCGGGGGGTAACCCCACCCACAACCCAGCAGCCACCGCGGGGACCCCAGTGCTGAGTCACACCTCACTTGTCGTGACGTCAGCACGGGGTCATGTGATGCCTGTGAGCGACCACGGATAGAGCAGCTCACAAGCAGAAACAGCAACGTAAGGTATTTACAAAAATCCTTAGGGGCCCAGGGGGGATACATTGGGGGGTAATGTAAAGTACTGGACAAATTCTTTAAAAAAGGATTTTAAAATCCGAAATGTTGGCCTACTGAAATGTATGTTCAGTAAATGCATTCAATACTTGGTCAGGGCTCCTTTTGCATCAATTACTGCATCAATGCGGCGTGGCATGGAGGCGATCAGCCTGTGGCACTGCTGAGGTGTTATGGAACCCCAGGTTGCTTTGATAGCAGCCTTCAGCTCGCCTGCATTGTTGGGTCTGGTGTCTCATCTTCCTCTTGACAATACCCCATAGAGAATCTATGGGATTAAGTTGAGGCGAGTTTGCTGGCCAATCAAGCACAATGATACTGTTGTTTTTAAACCAGGACTTTTGGCAGTGTGGACAGGTGCCAAGTCCTGCGGGAGAATGAAATTTCCATCTCCATTTCCATCTGCAAAAAGCTTGTCGGCAGAGGGAAGCATGAAGTGCTCTAAAATTTCCTGGTAGACGACTGCGCTGACTTTGTTCTTGATAAAACATAGTGGACCTACATCAGCAGATAACATGGCTCCCCAAACTATCACTGATTGTGGAAACTTCACACTAGACCTCAAGCAGCTTGGATTGTGTGCCTCTCCACTCTTCCTCCAGACTCCTTGATTTCCAAATGAAAATTGAAAGTCTGGGACCTTGTGGAGTGTGTCAATGACTGCCTTCTGGACATCTGTCAAGTCAGCAGTCTTCTCCATGATTGTGGAGCCTACTGAAACAGACTAAGGGACCTTTTTAAACGCTTAGGAAGCCTTTGCAGGTGTTTTTTGTTAATTATTTTAATTTACTGAGATAATGACTTTTGCTGTAAGCCATAATCATCAACATTAACAGAAATAAACACTTGAAATAGATCACTCTGTTTGTAATGACTCTATATAATATATGAGTTTCACTTTTTGGATTTAAGAACTGAAATAAATTAACTTTTTTATGATATTCTAATTTTGTGAGATACACCTGTATGTCATCAAGATCCACTGCTGGCAGCTCTGTTTGTAATTACTGATCAACGACCTCCTAGATGTGCTCAATGGTAGACAAGAACGGAGATTACGCAGGTCATGGTAGCGTATTGCAGGCCAGATAGGCTGGTCATAGTAACATAAGCAACATGCAATCTGGCATTGTTGTGTTGGAAAATAGCTTTTGGGGCCATTTAGAGAAATGGCCATACTGCTGGTTCCACAACCAAAACAATGTAATACAGAGTAGTTAGTGTACCTGGAATAAAGATTATAATAGTCCATATACCACACATTATGCCACTCTATACCATAATCCCAGGAGTAGAGCTGGTGTGAAATTTCCTTATTAAGGCTTCTTCATGGCATTAACTGTGTGGTCTTCAGACCAATCTCCAGCTATCACTGCATTCAAGAGAAAAGCAGGACTCCTCACTTAAAAGGAAAGACCTCAATTCAGCCATGATATCTCAATTTCAGCCTCTAGTCTCCACCCGATTGCAATGTGGGTAGCATGATTTAGAGGCTTTCATAAGGGAGCATCACATGGGCCTTACTCCTGGAAATATGTTATGGGTATCTTTCAGCAAGGCTGAACGCATGTCATCATTTTTCAAAAGGTAACTGACTCCAATAGGTGATACAGCAGTGACTGTTCCACCAGCATCTTGACCAGGTGAGAGAGGATGAGTCATATTGGGAGTTGGGCAAGCCGTAGTGGTGAATGATGTTGAAGGTGATGTTGACACTGACCAAGTGCTACATCAGTTTGCAACTTGGCTGTTAGAAAGAGGAGTATGAGGAGAAGGGGTAGGAAAATTAGAGATTTGCTTTTATTTGCTAGCTTGCTTGCTTTTGCCAAATAAACAAATGATGTGTCTCCTTTTTGTGGTATGCTGATTCCTGTATTGATAAATCCCCTCATCTATTGATCCCCATTCTCACATGTCTCCTCTCTGTGTGTCAGGAATCCTGTTGTCCTTCTACAGTTTGACCACTAGTGGCTGCTATTGTTCACCTTAATAATTGTGCTGCAATTTCGCTCCTTACCACTAAAGACTGCTGTTGTGTTCTGCAATTGCCCTTTACTAATAAGACTGATTCCGTAGGTTTAGAATCTGGCATGTTTCCTGTTTGGGCCTACTTAAACCCACATAGATTTTTCACTCATTGCTTGAGTATTGTCTAGCTGTTAGCCTAGTTTCAGTCTCCAGCTCCTGAACATTCTTACCCAGACTGTTCTCATTCATCTACGGATTGCTTCCTACAACTCCTTTCCTTTATCCAAGAACTTCTACTACCACTTGCTGTTCCTGCTTGTGCTCTTTCGGACACTTGTTTCCAGCAGTACTACACCAGTATCATAACACTGTGGTATGTCTGCTGCTTCCCTGCTGTGTAATTAGCAAAGTTTTGTCTTCACTTCTGTCTGTTAAATTATTCTCTTCCTCTACTTGTCCTACCTGTTCCCCTGCAACTCCTCCCTTCTTTTGTCAGCTGGTATCTTTCATGTGCATTTCAAATTGTATAAATTTAGTGCAAGAGGTCTATGACCTCAGGTCTATGGTATCTGCAGCATCTTGAAGTGCAGTTTTCAAGTGCACAGTAGAAATATGCCAGAAATGTCCCAGAAGTGACCAGAAGGTACAAGTAACCACTTATTAGATGTACTTAGCTTTTCTTTTTTCCCCACACTCACTCTTTCACCATGCTTTCATATGCCCTTACAGTTTTTGTTCCACTAATTCTCACTCTCCTTCACTATCCCCAAACCCCAGCACCCTCTAAACAAACAGTTATCTCTCCTTCCCTCTTACCTCCCCACCTGACCTCAACCTCAGATCTCTCCTACTAAAACATAAAACAAGCCACTCTCCCTCTCTCTGCTTCTCCTCACTGCTGGCGACATATCTACGAATCCTGGACCCCCAAAGCTGACAATTCCCATTAATTACCCCTTCTATTGCTCACAGTCTAATATGAACTACCTCAATCTCTCCTACATAAAACCCATGGCCTTATCACCCACCCCCGATCCCTCTCTCTGGAGAAGGAGCATGGGGGGGTGTTGTATTTACCCTTCTCCACCATCTCTCAGCACAGCAACCAGCCCTTGGTCCCACAGTTGTGGTCACTACACATGACAAAACTAAGAGCTTGAACTTTACCATCTTCGATCTGTTGGCCGCGGAGATGCTGCCTTTCCACCGCCTGGCGGATTCAGACGGTTCCCAAAAGTTGATGTCCGTCGCCGTCCCCCAGTACCAGTTTCCCAGTCGCCATTACTTCTCTGAGAAAGATGCGCCTGCGCTACGCCAGCATGTCGCAGACAACATTACTCGTGCCTTGAAAAAATCTGTGTTTGGTAGGGTGCATTTCACCACTGACACCTGGGTGAGCAAACATGGCCAGGTCCTTACATTCCATTGACTGGGCACTGGGTGACTCTGGTGGCTGTGGGGGCAGGCGGGGAAGGGCTGCTCCACAAGCCTTATTATCCACAAGGCTTGCAGGGCGCTTGGGGATGGAGAACTCAACCACTACACATCAGAAGATGGAGAACTAAACCACTACACACCAGGGGATAGTGAACTAAACCACTAGATACCAAGGTGTCACTAGAAAAAAAGTCTTGGAATTCCCGAAGGCTTGCGGGACAAACCTCTGTATCTAACATTTCCTCCACTGATTCTGTCTCCTCTACCTCCTCTAGGGCTTCCGCCTGCGCCCTCAACCTCCCCCTTAATGAGACATGTGTTCCAACAGTGCAATAGTAATTAAATAATATGCCTTGGAGATCGCAGTCACACAGTTCACACAGGCCGAGTTTGAGCAATAGCTGTCTCCACTGAACCTGGAGCCAAGGAAGGCCGTGTGCGATAACGGTGCAAACATGGTGGCTGACCTATGCCGGGGAAACTTCACACATGTGCCTTGCATGGCTCACGCCCTCAACCTGATGGTTCAGCAATTTCTCAGCCACTATCCCGCTTCTGCAGAAACCATAATCGCTGTGTGCTCACTTCCGCTGTTCGCACCCTGCGGGTCATCGACTTGCAGCGCTACAGATATCTTTCTGCCTATCGGTTAACCGGTTGATATGCAGTATGCTGACATGGTATAATTCCACTCTGCACATGTTGCAGCGACTGTGGCAGCAGCGACGATCCCTGGCGCAGAATGTCATTTTGCATAGCCTGGGCCAACGCAGTACGGACATGATGCAAATCACGCTTGCAAAGTGGGAAGAGATGAAGGACCTCTGCACCCTTCTGAACAGTTTTTAAATGGCTACTAAGATAGTTAACACTGACGATGCAGTCATCAGCATCACTATTCCGGTCAACTACATGCTGTAGTACACTTTGAATAATGTGCAGGAGGAGGTGGAGGTGGTCCCAGAGGAAGAGGAGGAAGCAGAGGAGGATGCGGAAGGGATAACAATATCTCTAAGTTCCAGACGGTCGTCGCACAGGCGGGTGCCAAGAGAGGGTGGATTACAGCAATCGAGGGGGGCTCATTGTACCAGACAAAGTGTTAGTGAAGGTGCAGGAGCTGAGGAACAAATGGAGGAGGACAAGGAGGAAGAGGTGATGGACATGAAAAGTCAGGAGATGAAGAGGATAATGATTTCCTCTCTGTTTTCCGTGGTTGGCAGGAGGGGACGGCGGCAGCAAGCTTGAGTGTTATCCCACTACCAACACACCATGGACTTGGACCTCATGGAAGCGTCCGACATATGAGCGCCTTCTTGCTGCACTATCTGCAACATGATTGTTGCCCGTATTGTTAGGATTCGAAATAGAACTGACTACTGGGTTGCCACTCTGTTTGATCCATGGTACAAGAGCAAATTTTGCCAGATGCTCCCCCCCCGGAAAGGGACGCGCACATGCTGGAATATCGAAACACACATCTAGACAATCTTGAGAGGCTTTCCCCAAGACAGCAGTGAGGACACAGTGTGCATCGAAGTTCTAGACTTACAACCCAGTGAATGTCGAGTCATCAATACAAAACCATTAGCAGCAGCAGTGTAAGTGTCAGAGGCAGCACGGTGGCTCAGTGGTTAGCATTGCGGCGCTGGGGTCCTGGGTTCAAACCCCACCAAGGACAACATCTGCAAGCAGTTTTTATGTTCGCATGGGTTTCCTCTGGGTGCTTTGGTTTCTTCCCACACTTCAAATACACACTGATAGGAAATTTAGTTTGTGAGCCCCATGAGGACAGTGCCAATATTTTCTGTAAAGGGCTGTGTAATTAATGGCGCTATATAAGTGATTGAAGTAAATTTAAAAAAAAAATGTTGTTTGTGAGTCATTTCACACATTTTTTAGAACAGCCCCATGCACCAGCAGAACAGAATATAAGTTTGACACGTAGTGAACGACTGTATACTAAACTCCTTTAATAAAGAGGTTGGGTTCGCCAGCTGGGATGGCAGTGGAGCGTGTCTGCGCTATCGTATGGCCAGCAGCAGTAAACAGCCTGTAGCTAGCGGTTGTAAACAGCCTATGGTTACAGTACCTTAGTACCTGCGGACGGAGTAACTACCAACCTATTTATTATAGAAGTATTTAATATACATCTCACCAGCAGGGAAGGGGGAAATTAGAACCTCCATTAACTCTTTATAACCATAAGAGACCAAGCTCTAACAGATGTTCACTTTATGCCTCCCCACTTGGCTAATTACATTCAGGAACGTACAGTCTACCACTCCTGGGTGACAACTACACCTATCCCTACACTCTGCTAACTCCTAACATACACAGGGTCATCCGCCTACTCCCCTCCTCCAATTCCTCATACCAGTGCTGCATCACAGGTAATCTTCTCCGCCTGAGCCTTCCCTACCTATATATATTATATATGATATATTGAGCCTGACACGCACAATAAAACACCTCACCTCTCTTTATGCAGGATATTCTAACGATGTCACCTTACACCTTGCAAAATTCTCTGAAACCATCCTCCTTTATAAGGTACCCAGATCTCACTTCACAGCCTCCTCAGTTCCTAACGCCCTGACGTCATACATTATTATTTTTTCATTTTCAGTCGTTTTGAACTGTCTGGTACCGTGACTCATCTGGATTTCATCCAACCCTCACCTTACAGTAAGGTATGCGATACTATTAAGATTAACAGGAGCCTTTTAGATACATCAATCTTAGTTCACTCATTTTAACTACCCTTGCTTACTTTTTAGAATCCGCGGTCTACGCAGATATACTACCCTCCTACTCATCAGGATTAACTTGGATCCCTATGTATCCATGTTATACGCCTATATCCTTTTATATATATATTTTTTAACTATTTTAATACTGTGAAATCTACCTCTAATAAATTAGTTTTACTCCATAATCTGACCTATGTCCTTTTTATTTGTTCTCTCCCTCTGATACCAGCGCAAATCCTATTACCTTATTTAAGTCATAAATTTCCAATGACTTTTGCACCCCAGTCACAGACTGGGCAGACTAGACGATGTTGTAATTTTCAGTGTGCTGCATCTCGCGTTATTGCATTCTGTGACACCTTTGTCAAGGCTCCTGTGCCTGCTGTTGCTACTGCTGCTGATGTTGTTAACAATTTTTTGTTGAGACTCCAAGTTGGGTCTCCATCTGGTGGGTTGCCTGTAGTGGAAGGGGTGTCACAGTCACATTATACCATTTCTACTTTGGGGCAATTGATAATGTCGATAAAGCGCTGTGGAATTAATGGCGCTATATAAGTGAGTAAAAAAAATTAAAAAAATTGATGCCACTTTGGTGGTGTCTGCCCTGAATTTTTGGAAATGTTTGGACTCAAAGTTGGGTCTCCTTCATGTGTTTAGCCTGAATTTGGCAGGGCTCGCAGAGCACCAGGCCTACACCTGTAACTCATCCACTTGTTACTGATCAATGTTTAAGCTAGAAAAGCCAGTCCAAGCCCTATCCCAGGCCCTGTCCCATGCTCAAATGTGGAATGATGTCTGGAACACACAATTAGCACAAAGGATTTACATGCTGAAATGTGTACTGGTGTCTGGACCACACAAATAGCACAAAGAATTTAGATTCTGAAATGTGGACTCCTGGATGGAGCACAATATTAGCACAAAAGAAATAAAAGCTGAAATGTGGCCTGGTTTCAGGACCATGTGTCAAGGATGTGTGAGATGTGACAGACAGTTGCCCTGCAGTTGGTTGCAGGAGATCTCTTCGTTTGGCATTACAGACCCCTTCTTAGATCTGTCTCACTCTAGGACCCAGAGGCTACCTCCCTCTTGCTGATTAACACCCTGGCCTTGGTGTTTAAATACTTTCAGTTTGCAATAGGAGGCGCCGGTGATATTCACATGTTTCCTTGTGAAAGCTTGGAGCTAGTGCAGTCTGCTTACTTCCTCTCTGGTGCTAAGAGTACGTGTGTGTAAGCTCTCTAAAGTCAGCTCAAGCTAAGTTACTTTCCCCCATGTCTGTCTTGCTTGTTGTCTTTAGTTGTTAGTGGGACTGACTAGTGCTCATCCCCTCTTCCCTAGCCAGGGCCTAGCTCTAGGTTAATACAGGGTTTTAGGTTCCTGTGCGGCGATTGGTGAGGAACCAATATAGGGACACTAGGGGAGACAGGGTGATATCAGATCAGCCTAGGTCTCCGCTCCCCCTTTCCCTAGTGTCTGGGCCTCCTTCCCCTCATCCCTTCCTGTTGTACTTAGTCTTTCCCACACCTTGCATGACACCATGCTATTAGCGCAAACAATTTCGATTCAGAAATTTGGACACCTGGATGGAGCACAATATTAGCACAAACAAATTAAAAGCTGAAATGTGGCCTGATTTCAGGGCCACGCTAGTAGCAGAAAGAATTTACAATTTCAAATGTGGACTCCCGCTTGCAGCACAATATTAGCAGCACAAAATGTTTACATGCAGGAATGTGGCCAGCTTTCTGTAGCACACTAATAACAGTAAGAATTTAGATTTTCAAATGCGAACTCCTACCTGGCCAAAGATATTACCAGCGTCATTTTTTTTATGCACAAATATGGCCTGGTTTTAGGGCCATGCTAGTAGCAGAAAGAATTTAGATTTTACAATGTGGACTCCTGCCTGGAGCACAATTTTATCATAACAAAATGTTTATATGCACGAATGTGGCCTGCTTTTAAATGGGGAGTCCTGCCTGGTCAAAAATATTACCAGCACAAAATATTTCTATGCACAAATATGGCCAGTTTTCAGGGCCACGCTAGTAGCATAATGAATTTAGATTTTCAAATGACGACTCCTGCATGGAGCACAATATTAGGAGCACAAAAGAATTATATGCTGAAATGTGACTTAGTGTCTCTGGACCACAGTATTAGCAAAAAGGATTGATCTGCTGGAAGGTCAATTTCACAGCCACACAGGATCATATCTATCTGAATTAGCTGACTGACAAGCAACTGCCTAGCTAACTAACTATCTCACTATCCAGGAGCAGCAGCAGGAGCATCCTCTCTGCGCTGTTACGCTGATAAAATGGCGCAAAAACAACATGTCTGCTTTTTATTTGAAGAGGGACATGTAACTTCGGCAGCCAATGACACAAGCCCTTGTGTCTGGATGTTGTGGATGGTTTCTGTACCCTGATTGGCTTCCGGAATCTCCACACATTAGGTTAAGAAAATAAATAAATAAATAAAAAATGAAGAATAACAGTCCTCCACTTCTCTGACCCTCCCCCCTCCCATCATCAAACACGTCCCCCCACTCATCATACAGCACCACTATCCTAGCCAAAGTCATAAAAAAAACATTAGTGGAAACGCGATTCTTTCTCGAACTTTGGACGAACTTTGCCAATTTTGAGTAAAAACACCTGGGGGTCTGAACACGAATCTGAATGTGCAATGTTTGTGCAGACTTTGAGATTGGCGTAAGTTTTCTGAACATGTTCTCTCATCTCTAATTATTAGGTCTAATAAGCAATGAATAAAACGTAAGCATTTTTTGAAGCAAAAATCCTCACAAAACACACCAAAACCACCCATTCGTCTTTTGGACATTTCATTAGCCTTTCCTTTGACTTTACGGTATTTTAATCATGGATCAACTTCCAAATGGAAAATACCTGAACAATGGTTTGTTCACTTCCTTTAACTACTGTACTTTGTGTTTTTGCTAAACTGAAATGGTTCAAAGATGCTCAAAGATCTGAGCATATGAACAGCAAGTCTTTGTTACTTATAAATTAATATATTGTTTTGATAATTTTCAAGATTAATTTTTAGGTGATTTTCAGCACAGACAAATTTTCTTTTGACTTTAAAAGTTTACTGTTTACATTTACTGTTTGTTTCAGACTGTAAAGGCAAATTTGTACCTACAGTTCTTAGTGAGTTCAATTAAAAAGAAGGTCATCGATGGTCGAGAATGGGTGTGGTGAATATTCATGGCCTTTAATAGCGGACACGCTGACCCCTGAGTGCAGCAGGAGCCGTGCTGCGGCTACAGCGTGCGTGCTATTAGGGAGAATGGTCACTGCTCCCCACGCACGCAGTCCCGGTGTGGAGAGCAGTGACTATTCCGACACAGAGCGGAACACAGCGCTGGAGGAGAGAGGAGGTGAGTATGATTGTTTATTTTTTTCTGTGCAGCATGACGGGGATCAGGTGGTGCCATACATACAGGGATGAATGGGTGCCATGCATACTGGGATGAGGGGGGCTATGCATACAGGGATGAGGCATGAGGGGAACCATACATACAGGGATGAGGCATGAGGGAGCCCATACATACAGGAGTGAAGGGGGCCATACATACAGGGATGAAGGGGGCCATACATACCAGGATGAGGGGGGCCATACATACAGGGATGAAGGATGAGGGGGCTATAACACAGGGATGAAGGGGGCCATACATACAGGAATGAAGAGTGCCATACATGCCAGGAAGAGGAATGAAGGTACCATACATACCAGGAGAGGGATGATGGTGCCATACATACCAGGATGGGTGTGAGGGGGGCCATACATAACAGGATGAAGGGTGCCATATGTACCAGGAAGAGGGATGAGGGGGCCATGCATACCAGGATGGGGGATTGGGGTGCCATGCATACCAGGATGTTGGATTGAGGTGCCATGCATATCAGGATGGAGATGAGGGCTACGTGTAACAGGAAGGAGGGGGCCATATATACCAGGATGGGGGATATTAACAGAATTGGGGGACATTTCCCCTATAACAGTGTCAGCAGCAGACCCCCTCCCCCTTAACAGGGCATCATGACCACATTTTTGGCTTACATTTTTTTTTATATTTTCTTCCTCAAAAACCTAGGTGCGTCTTATGGTCCGGTGCGTCTTATAGTCCGAAAAATATGGTAGGTTTCATCTTGAAACCATTATTATTGCCAGATATTTCAGGGTCATTACGGTTCCATATCCATTGAGCACAATTTCTCCTCATGTGTACGTATTGAAAACACAGAAAGCATCGAATGCTTCCTATCCTTTCCAATGGCGGAGCTGTGCCGTGAACAGTTGACTTATTTTTAGCATGGCGTACACGTTCATCTTGCAAACTAACGTGTATGGGCATGTGCTCACTTACTTTAGCAGCAAATGACTTACTGAGCAGTAGATCTTGTCTATATTGCTCAATAATTATGGCTGCATCAGTAAGCGATAGTTCCCTTGCTGCACTCAGTCGAATTTCAGTGTCAAGGCATGGGAATTTTTCTACAAACATGCAAATCATGCCTTGTGGAATACCGATACCTTGATCCTTTGTAACTTTCCTGTACATAGCTTCAAACTGACTACACAAAGACAAAGACTCATCGTGTATAGTTGGCATTCCCGAAACACAAACCTGTTTCGTGGGCAAGGGTGACATGCTATTCATACCAGGCCATGATAGATTAGAGATGACCTGTTGCAAATCCACAATGGTTTGCCTCTTTGCAGCCAGGTCTTCTCTAAGTGTAGTAATAAGCACATCTGTGGATGCAGCTCTGTTCTTAAATTGATTAATCTCAGTGTACAGTTGGAGGAGCTCTCTGTCCATGTCGGAATAATAGGTCTCTTTCTCAGAGAATCTAGAGTCCAACACAAAGATTTCCCTGCCCCTCTCGGTTGTGCACTATTCCCTTTCTTGCAACTGTGTTTCAAGTGTGTGTAATTGTTTGATGTTATCCACACAACAATGGCAGTGGAAGCTATCTGCAATGGAAATTTGCTCTGCCTTTCTTGTCCTATCAAGTGTTTCTATGTGTTCTGGTCTGCAAATGCTGTCCTCAAAAGGTATACACCAATTTGGCCAACATATGGAGGCATTTGTTTGGTGGATAATGCTTCTACTGATCCACAGTTTGTCATGTGATTATGCCTGATCCAGCAAAGCGGACCAGAGAATCTCTGTGGATTTGTAAGTGTTGGGAAGTATGGGCTTAAATGTTGTATTTCAAGACAGGTGTTTGAGCGTGGAGAAAATCACTCTCACTCGTTCAGTGTTTTCTGTTCCTCCATCCTTCTTGCACTGCTTGAAAAAAGGAAGTTTTTCCGGATTGCCTTTTCTCCTGACCAACCGGAATCCTTAAATGAACCTGAAAGTTGATGGTCTTCAAACGATGTAACGAACGATCTTTCGTTCTCCATGCGCATTGTACGGAGCATGCAAAGGAATCACAAAAATGTTAAAAATCTGACAAAACAAAATATTGGGTTTTTTCTGTTGTGTATTTTGTCTCGTGTTTATGTCAAGTTGAAGAAGCTGCGTCAACTGCCTCAACGATCAGGGCACCAAACGTACAGAATAATACAACACTGCACCGTGTATCAATGTTTTTCTGTCCACATTCATCCGGCCTGATCAGTTCACTGACAATGACCACAGGTCTTCACAGAGCAAAACACGAAAAACAATCGCAACACTAGGGCCTGGCTTGCTAAAATGTTAAAGGGGTATGGTAGATCAACTCACTCGGCTTCTTAAAGAGGCAGACAAAGGAAACGTTTCTATTTAAAGTGCGGCTGATTTATTGCAGTCCTCATAAATCATGTCACCAGAAAACGTAAATACAGCCTTTGTCCAGCAGAAGGTAAAACATAAAATATCAAGTCCATACAATAGTGCTGTTTAGCCCACTTGGCTAAGAGTCCAGCTTCCATGTCTTTAATAAAGGGATTCACACCAGGAGACGGGCAATCTCCCTACATCCAGCATGTGTGAACACAAACAGCTCAGAGCTTTCACCTCCAGGCCCTCCCCACACCAAATGCTCTGAAAGGCTGTGAATTTTATCCTCTGAGTTCCTCCCTTTCTACAGGTGTTCAATCACCCCACCACCAAGATGGCTGCTTAACCCAATCGTGTGCTGGAACCTTTTTCCTATGTACAATCACTGCAGCTAACAATTTCAGTACTACATATCTCCCCTCTAGTACTTTGTCAGTGACTTTGTCACAGGGGGTATACCGTATATTACTTATTAATGACAGGCTTGACTATCAATAATCAATATCTGGCTAATACCTCTAATACCAGCTAATACCTCACACCTTAACATTCTCTGGCTCCTTTGCTATATAATCTATGAATGGCGACTGAGATTAAACCATGTATCAATAAAGGATACTTATTACACACAAGTCTACAGTTATTATACTATTAAATTACAACACTAATACTAATATGCAATTAAACCCACAATCACCTAATTATATTTCCCACCCACGTTACCTACTAAAAACCACACATGATAATTATAGCCAAGCCACCTATCACTACACTATCCCTACGGAGATCAAGGGGTTAATAACAGTGATACTTAGCCCAGTCTTGAGGGCTCGCTCCCCTGTAGACTCGCCCACCGCCCTCCTCCTGCAAGTTATTGATGCAGAGCGTGACTGCTGACGTGTTGATATGACGTCACCGCTTCGGGCACACGCACCCTTACACGCCCTGGCGGCAGGGTGCTTTGAAGTACCAGGCGCCTGCATGGATATGATTACAACAGTATCTGTGTCTGGACTCCTGAAGGCAGCAACTACAGACAGACAAAGTGTCTCTTTGATCCTTTGTCCTAGCAGTCTGTGGCTATCTCATGACATGTTAATTAACCATGTCAGCACATGGCTACAGACAACATGCCCAGACTGGTCTTATGCCCAGACTAGTCTTGTCCTGGGCATATCTACAAAGATGGAGTCATGTGGGGGCATCATTATAATGGGACAAATATAATATGTGGAATATGGGCATTATATACACATATATACAGTGCATTGTGAAAGTATTTGGCCCCCTTGAACTTTTCTACCTTTAGCCACATTTATGGCTTCAAACAAAGATATAAAATCCAAATTTTTTTGGGAAGAATCAACAACAAGTGGGCCACAATCGTGCAGTGGAACAAAATTTATTGTATATTTTAAACTTTTTAAAAAAAAATAAAAAATAAAAAGTGGGAAGTGCAATATTATTCGGCCTCTTTACTTTCAGTGCAGCAAACTCACTCCAGAAGTTCAGTGAGGATCTCTGAATGATCCAATGTTGTCCTAAATGACTGGTAATGATAAATAGAATCCACCCGTGTGTAATCAACTCTCCGTATAAATGCACCTGCTCTGTGATAGTCTCAGGGTTCTGTTTCAAGTGCAGAGAGCATCATGAAGACCAAGGAACACACCAGGCAGGTCCGAGATACTGTTGTGGCGAAGTTTAAATCCGGATTTGGATACAAAAAGATTTCCCAAGTTTTAAACATCTCAAGGAGCAGTGTGCAAGCGATCATATTAAAATAGAAGGAGTATCAGACCACTGCAAATCTACTACGACCCGGCCGTCCCTCTAAACTTTCATCTCGAACAAGGAGAAGACTGATCAGATATGCAGCCAAAAGGCCCATGATCACTCTGCATGAACTGCAGAGATCTACAGCTGAGGTGGGAGAGTCTGTCCATAGGACAACAATCAGTCGTACACTGCACAAATCTGGCAAAAAGCCATTTCTCAAAGATATCCATAAAAAGTCTCATTTGAAGTTTGCCACAAGCCACCTGGGAGACACACCAAACATGTGGAATAAGGTGCTTTGGTCAGATGAAACCAAAATCAAACTTTTTGGCCACAATGCAAAACGATATGTTTGGTGTAAAAGCAACACAGCTCATCACCCTCAAAACACCATCCCCACTGTCAAACATGGTGGTGGCAGCATCATGGTTTGGGCCTGCTTTTCTTCAGCAGGGACAGGGAAGATGGTTCAAATTGATGGGAAGATGGACAGAGCCAAATACAGGACCATTCTGGAAGAAAACCTGTTGTAGTCTGCAAAAGACCTGAGACTGGGACGGAGATTTATCTTCCAACAAGACAATGATCCCAAACATAAAGCAAAATCTACAATGGAATGGTTAAAAAATAAACGTATCCAGGTGTTAGAATGGCCAAGTCAAAGTCCAGACCTGAATTCAATCGAGAATCTGGAAAGAGCTGAAAACTGCTATTCACAAACGCTCTCCATCCAACCTCACTGAGCTCGAGCTGTTTTGCATGGAAGAATGGGCAAGAATTTCAGCCTCTCAATGTGCAAAACTGATAGAGACATACCCCAAGCGACTTGCAGCTGCAATCGCAGTAAAAGGTGGCGCTACAAAGTATTAACTCAAGGGGGGCAAATAATATCGCACGCCCCACTTTTCAGTTTTTAATTTGTTAAAAAGTTTAAAATATCCAATAAATTTTGTTCCACTTCACGATTGTGTCCCACTTGTTGTTGATTCTTCCCAAAAAAATTAGAATTTTATATCTTTATGTTTGAAGCCAGAAATGTGGCAAACGGTAGAAAAGTTCAAGGGGGGCAAATACTTTCACAATGCACTGTATGTACCTGCATACCTGCCTAGCATGCAAATATACACACACACACACGGAAGCTTGGCTGCGTGGCCTAAGGCGATAATGTGATGGATTTAGCCTCCAATCACTTTGGAGTAGTGGGTTAGAATTCCAGGGTACAGAGGTTTTTGACAACCTATTTGCCAACAGATAAATTAGCATATGCTTTAAGCTTTTCCAGCATGTGTCTGAGTGTACGGTTTTCTGTTTGGGGAAAAGACAATTTTTAGTATCAGTACTTTGTCCTGGTGGGTAGCAATTTGCCTATTTTCCAACATGAACAAGTTTTACATATAGTCAGATGCACTTCACTTACTCCAAAGAAACTTGTATGCACTTGTCTTTTACAGCAGCATGATCAAGTGGTCTAAGGCAAAAGATTTAGCCTCCAGCCTCTTGGGAGGCGTGGGTTCGAATTCCACAGCTTCAACGGTAACATAGTAACATGGTTTTTAAGGTTGAAGGAAGAATAAGTCCATCTAGTTCAACCCATAGCCTAACATGTTGATCCAGAGGAAGGCAAAAAAAAACCCTGTGGCAAACACTAAGCTCCACATTGGGGAAAAAAATTCCTTCCCGACTCCATACAACAATCAGACTAGTTCCCTGGATCAACGCCCTATCAAGGAATCTAGTATATATGTTACTGTAAAAGTCAGAAGGCCGGTAAAACCTAGGATTTACCGGTCAAGCTGGACATTTACCGAGGCCGTCGGTAAAAGCTCAAAATGAAAAGTAAAATTGGACATTTACCGGTGAAGTCTTGGTAAATCTTAACATTTCTCAACAGCGTTGGTAAAAGTCAGATGTATTCCATATAAACGAACGATTTTGGACTTTTACCTGGGCGAATTGGTAAATCTTTACATTTACCAGCATGTGTTGGTAAAAGTAACTACCAGCATGTGTTGGTAAAACTGCGCTTACAACCCTTCTCAGCTACATTTAGCAAGAAGCCGTGGTAAATGTGCACATTTACCAACTGCGCTTGGTTAAAGTCAGATGTTCCATCTTCACACCTGATATTTCTGACTTTTACCACGCTCGACGGTAAATGTTAACATCTACCAAGACTTCACAGGTAAAAGTCCAATTTTACTTTTCATTTTGAGCTTTTACCGACGGCCTCGGTAAATGTCCAGATTGACCGGTAAATCCTAGGTTTTACCGGCCTTCTGACTTTTACAGTAACATATATAGCCTGTAATGTTGTACTTTTCAAGAAAGGCATCCATGCCCTTCTTAAATTTTAGTAGTGAATCACTCATTACAACATCATGCGGCAGAGTCCCATAGTCTCACTGCTCTTACAGTAAAGAATCTGCGTCTGTGATTGTGATTAAACCTTCTTTCCTCCAGACGTAGAAGATGCCCCCTTGTCCCCGTCTCAAGCCTCAGAGTTAAAAGATCAGTAGAAAGGTCTTTGTACTGTCCCCTCATATACTTGTACATAGTAATAAGATCACCCCTAAGCCTTCATTTTTCCAAAGTAAATAACCCTAAGTGTAATAACCTGTCATGGTATTGCAAACCCCCCAGTCCTCTAATAACCTTGGTCGCTCTTCTCTGCACCCGCTCTAGTTCAGCTATGTCTTTCTTATACACCGGAGACCAGAACTGTACACAGTATTCTTAGTGTGGCCGCACTAGTGACTTGTATAGAGGTAAAATTATGTTCTCCTCATGAGCATCTATGCCTCTTTTAATGCATCCCATTATTTTATTTGCCTTTGCAGCAGCTGTCTGACACTGGCCACCAAACGTGAGCTTGTCGTCCACAAATACACCCAGGTCTTTTTCAGTTACAGTTTTGCCCAGTGTTTTACAATTAAGCATATAATTATACATTTTATTTCCTCTGCCCAAGTGCATTACCTTACATGTATCCCCATTAAAGCTCATTTGCCATTTATCAGCCCAAGCTTCTAGTTTACATAGATCCTCCTGTAATATAAAATTGTCCTCCTCTGTATTGATCACCCTGCAGAGTTTAGTGTCATCTGCAAATATTGAAATATTACTCTGTATGCCCCCTACAAGGCCATTAATAAATATATTAAAAAGAATAGGGCCCACACTGAAGGCATCAAAACTATGAATTAACACATGTGGAATTATATACTTAACAAAAAAAGTGTGAAACAACTGAAAATATGTCTTATATTCTAGGTTCTTCAAAGTAGCCACCTTTTGCTTTGATGACTGCTTTGCACACTCTTGGCATTCTCTTGATGAGCTTCAAGAGGTAGTCACCGGAAATGGTCTTTCAACAATCTTGAAGGAGTTCCCAGAGATGCTTAGCACTTGTAGGCCCTTTTGCCTTCACTCTGCCGTCCAGCTCACCCCAAACCATCTCGATTGGGTTAAGGTCTGGTGACTGTGGAGGCCAGGTCATCTAGCGTAGCACCCCATCATTCTCCTTCTTGGTCAAATAGCCTAAAAACAGCCTGGAGGTGTGTTTGGGGTCATTGTCCTGTTGAAAAATAAATGATGGTCCAACTAAACGCAAACCGGATGGAATAGCATGCCGCTGCAAGATGCTGTGGTAGCCATGCTGGTTCAGTATGCCTTCAATTTTGAATAAATCCCCAACAGTGTCACCAGCAAAGCACCCCCACACCATCACACCTCCTCCTCCATGCTTCACGGTGGGAACCAGGCATGTAGAGTCCATCCGTTCACCTTTTCTTAGTCGCACAAAGACACGGTGGTTGGAACCAAAGATCTCAAATTTGGACTCTTCAGAGCAAAGCACAGATTTCCACTGGTCTAATGTCCAATCCTTGTGTTCTTTAGCCCAAACAAGTCTCTTCTGCTTGTTGCCTGTCCTTAGCAGTGGTTTCCTAGCAGCTATTTTACCATGAAGGCCTACTGCACAAAGTCTCCTCTTAACAGTTGTTGTAGAGATGTGTCTGCTGCTACAACTCTGTGTGGCATTGACCTGGTCTCTAATCTGCTGTTAACCTGCAATTTCTGAGGCTGGTGACTCGGATAAACTTATCCTCAGAAGCAGAGGTGACTCTTGGTCTTCCTTTCCTGGGGCGGTCCTCATGTGAGCCAGTTTCTTTGTAGCGCTTGATGGTTTTTGCAACTGCACTTGGGGACACTTTCAAAGTTTTCCCAATTTTTCGGACTGACTGAACTTCATTTCTTAAAGTAATGATGGCCACTCATTTTTCTTTACTTAGCTGCTCTTTTCTTGCCATAATACAAATTCTAACAGTCTATTCAGTAGGACTATCAGCTGTGTATCCACCTGACTTCTGCACAACATAACTGATGGTCCCAACCCCATTTATAAGGCAAGAAATCCCACTTATTAAACCTGACAGGGCACACCTGTGAAGTGAAAACCATTTCCGGTGACTACCTCTTGAAGCTCATCAAGAGAATGCCAAGAGTGTGCAAAGCAGTCATCAAAGCAAAAGGTGGCTACTTTGAAGAACCTAGAATATAAGACATATTTTCAGTTGTTTCACACTTTTTTGTTAAGTATATAATTCAACATGTGTTAATTCTTAGTTTTGATGCCTTCAGTGTGAATGTACAATTTTCAAAGTCATGAAAATACAGAAAAATCGTTAAATGAGAAGGTGTGTCCAAACTTTTGGTCTGTACTGTACATATATTTTCCCCTATCCCCATTGTTCTCATTTTATGTATCAACTTTTTGTGTGGAACCGTATCAAAAGCTTTTGAAAAGTCCATATACACAACATCCACTGCATTTACTTAGTCCAGTCCAGAACTTGCCTCCTCATAAAAGCTGATCAAATTAGTTTGACAGGAACAGTCCCTAGTAAACCCATGTTGATATTGGGTCATGAGGTTATTCTTCTTCAGATACTCTATTATAGCATCTCTTAGAAAACCCTCCAGGATTTTACCCACAGTAGAGATTAAGCTTACTGGCCTATAATTTCCAAGTTCAGTTTTTGTCCCCTTTTTGAATATTGGCACCATATTTGGTATACGCCAGTCCTGTGGTACGGACCCTATTAATATGGAATCTTTAAAGATTAAAAATAATGGTCTATAACGTTACTTAATTCCTGCAGTACTCGCGGGTGTATCCCATCCGGGCCCGGGGATTTGTCAACTTTAGTGATTTTTAGATGCCACCGTACTTCCTGCTGGGTTAAGCAAGTGACATTTAATGGAGAATTTTTGTCATCACTAACCATGTTTTCTGTCATGCGATTTTCTTGTGTAAATACGGTTGAAAAAAAATCATTTAGCATATTGGCTTTTTCCTCATCCACCATTTCACCCAGACTATTTTTAAGGGGGCCAACACTATAATTTTTTAGTTTTTTACTATTTTGTAGTTAAAGAATATTTTGGGATTATTTTTACTTTCTCTGGCAATGAGTTTCTCTGTCTTAATCTTTGCTTCGTTGATTTGGTTTTTACAGAATTTATTTAATTTTCTGTATTTACAAGGTTTTTGACAACCTACTGAATTTAGTCGGGGTTTGTGGATTTCTGTTCAAGGAAAAAGACAGTTAGAATTAGTGCTTTGTTCTGGTGGGTAGCGAATTGCCCATTTTCCAATATGCACAAGTTTTACCTATAATCAAATGTACTTTACTTACTCCAAGGAAACTTGTATGTGCTCATCTTCAACGATAGAATGGCCAAGTGGTCTAAGGTGCTGGATTTAGCCTCCAGTCTCATTGGAGGTGTGGGTTTCAATCCCACTGCTTCCATGGTTACGATGTTTTTGACAACCTATTGAATTTAGTATTATGATTTTGCTAACAGATAAATGAGCATATTCTTTAATTCTTTCCTGCATGTGTCTGAGTGTGTGGTTTTCTGTTTAGGGAAAAGACAGTAATTAGAATCAGTACTTTGTCCTGGCGGGTAGCAGAGAGAGGGGTGAGCAGTGTCAGTAACTGACACTTCTCCTCTGTGTCCCCGCATCTCAGCCATCACTGTGCTGAATATGCCTGTGGCAGCCCGTCACCTACCTCTGGCCGCAGGCAATGTCAGAGTTTTTTTTCTCCGAAATGCGCCCCCCTCGGGAAGGCAAGAGGTAGCATTATAGGCAGGTGCCTATCCTACCTACCCCTCATCTCAGCTCTGGGTGCACCGATCTGAAGATATGAATGCTGGTCCAGACAGATTCAAGATTCAGGGGTGAGCTACCTGTGTCGGCATATGATCAGAACTGTATATGAAAGGGGCTGGCTGAATAACTAATTTTAATAGCCAAGCTACCTCCTTTCCCTATTATGGCTGCCTTGTATCCTTCTGTATAAAGAATTTATTCATTTTTATAAAGATTTTCACAAAGGTAAAAATAAAAAACAACAACAACCAGACAAACATTGGAGAAACACAGTTCTCCACCCCCCAACCTTAAGAAGCATTAAAAATGAGTTATTTTTACATCTTAGCTCTGCAAAACCAGCATAATTAGATGAACAAATAATTGAACATAGTAACAATAGTCAATCCAATTACATAAAACCTGTGGAAGTACTAAGAACATTTTTATTAATTTTCAAAGAAGTTTAATTTGAGGCATCATAAAAACATAACTCAAAGCAAGCCACGGCAAAATATCTTCAGTTCCCTAGATGTCGAACCAGAGCCATCAATCCATAGACCCCATATCTTGTCAAATTTAGAGATAGTATCTCTTTTTAGGTATATGCATTTTTCCAAATTTACTAGCCAGTTAACGTTATCAATAAATTCTGATATCATAGGCTCCTGATCGGCTATCCATTTTTGGGCTATCAATTTTCTTGCCATATATAACATACGTGTCGCCGCAATTTTGCCGTACTCATCAATAGTCAGATCTTCAACATATCCCAGTATACATACTAATGGTGAAAACTCTGCGTCAATTGAATAAACCCTGTTAATCATTGCTACAACAGGATAAAGAAAAGGTGAAAAAAATGGCACATCCATCCAGATTGGAAAAATAAAAAATTGAAAAACTTTATTGGTGCATAGTTAAAAATAGAAACCTCAGCCTGACCGGTTTCTGGTGCAAGTTGCACCCTTAATCATAGGACACAGTGAGGGAGAAACAATCATGTGGTGTTTCTATACACCTCAGTATAACAAATTAACATAATTAACCCCTTTCCGACCAGGTCAGTAATAGTACGTAGCTGTGCCCTGGGACTTACGCGTGCGGCGATCGCGCCCGCACACAAACGGTGGGGGACGATCGCCACCGGGTGTCAGCTGATTGTCACAGCTGACACCCAGTGCTATGTGCAGGGATCGGTCCCGCACCGCTCCCAGCACATTAACCCTCGCAATGCTGCGATCAAAGTTGATCGCAGCATTGCGGGGGCAAGGGGGGAGGTAAGCACGATACTCACCTCCTCTCTGGCCTCCAGCGATGTCTGCGGCAGTGCATGACCAAGTAATGTCTCCTCTGTGTGCAGCGCTGATAGGTTGCATGGCATATGGAGATGCTGCTCTCTATGCTATGCAGCCGATCAGGCTGCAAATAGTGAAAGTCCCATAGTGGAACTTAGGGTAAAAGTAAAAAAAAAGGGTAGGAACGTGGAAAAAAAAAAATAATTGTAAAAATATAAAAAGAAAAAAAAATTGAAAAAAATAATCCCCCAAAAATATTTATTATGAAAAAAAATAAATAAATAAAAGTACACATATTTAGCATTGTCGCGTCCGGAACGACCTGACCTATAAAACTGTCCCACTAGTTAACCCATTTAGTGAACACGGTAAAAAAAAGAATAAAAAAACGAAGCAAAAAACAATGCTTTATCATCATACCGCCAAACAAAAAATGGAATAACAAGCGATCAAAAAGACTAATGTAAATAAAAATGGTACAGCTGAAAATGTCACCTTGTCCCGCAAAAAACAAGCCGCCATACAGCTCCATCATTTGAAAAATAAAAGTTATATCTCTCAGAATAAAGTGATAAAAAAAAATATTTTTTCTAGAAAATAGTTTTTATTGTGCAAAAGCGCCAAAACGTAAAAAAACTATATAAATGTGGTACCGCTGTAAACATACTGAACCGAAGATTAAAGCTGCCTTATCAATTTTACCACACACGGAATGGCATAAAAAAAAACAAAAAAAACAATTCCGGAATTGTTGGTTTTTGCTTATTCTGCCTCCCAAAAATCGGAATAGAAAGCTATAAAAAAATGTCACATGCCCGAAAATGGTACCAATAATAATGACAATTTGTCCCGCAAAAAACAAGCCGTCACATGATTCTGTCGGCCAAAATATGGAAAAATTATAGCTCTCAAAATAAGCCGATGCAAAAACTAGTCTTTGCAAAAAAAAAAGCGTCTTTTAGTGTGTGACAGCTGTCAATCATAAAAACCCGATATAAATCTGGTATCGCTGTAATCGAACCGAACCGAATAATAAAGTCGTCTAATCACTTACACCACATGAGGAACGGCGTAAAAAAATAAACTCTAGTGTTAGGGTTAGGGTTGTGCTAGGGTTAGGGTTGTATTAGGGTTGGGGTTAGGGTTGTATTAGGGTTGGGGCTAGAGTTGTGCTAGGGTTAGGGTTGTATTAGGGTTGGGGTAGGGTTGGGGTTGGGGTTGAGATTTTTTCAAAAGTAAAGGAAAAAAATGATGACGATATGGCGACCAGTGTTGAGCGCAAGTGCTCGCTACTTGAGTTTGCATCGGGTGCTCAAGTATCGCAGGTGTTCAAGTGACATGCTCGAGTCTCTGCCCCATATGCTTAGCGATTCCAACGTTACTGGAATCGCCTGCCATGCATGAGCGATCCCTGCATGTTTTTTTTTTGGGTATCTAACAACCGTGAAACATGTGGGGCAGGGACTCGAACATGTCACTCGAGCACCCGTGATACATGGTACATACCCGAGTACCCGATGCAAACTCAAGTAGCGAGCACTTGCGCTCAAGACTAATGACGACTTATTCAATATGATGACATATTCCACTATTTAGGCACATCAGGGGGTCCAGAAATGCGACATGGCGTCGGCTCTTGATTCCAGCCAATTTTGCGTTCAAAAAGTCACACAGTGCTCCTTCCCTTCTGAACCCTGCTGCATGCCCAAACAGTGTATTTTCCCCACATATGGGGTATCGGCTTACTCAGGAGAGATTGCACAACAAGTTGCATGGTGCAATTTCTCCGGTTACCCTTATGAAAATGCAAAACTGGGGGCTGAAAAACATTTTTGTGGGAAAAATATGAACATTTTATTTTCACGGCTCCATGTTATAAACTTCTGTGTTGCACCTAGGGGTTCAATGTGCTCACCACACATCTAGATAAGTTCCCTAAGGGGTCTAGTTTCCAAAATGGTGTCACTTGTGGGGAGTTTCCACTGTTTAGGCACATCAGGGGCTCCCCAAATGCAACATGGTGTCCACTAATTATTCAAGCAAATTTTACATTCAAAAAGTCAAATGGCGCTCCTTCCCTTTTGAGCCCTGCTGTGCACCCAAACAGTGTTTTTCCCCACGTATGGGGTATCTGCGTGCTCAGGGAAAATTGCACAACAAATTTTTGGGTCCATTTTTTCCTGTTACCCCTGCAAAAATAAAAAATTGGGGTTTAAGGTAACATTTTTGTGGAAAAAGTTAACATATTTTTCGTACTATAAGACGCACCGGACCAAAAAACGCACCTAGGTTTTACAGGACGAAAATAGGAAAAAAAATGTAAGCAAAAAATGTGGTCACAATGCACTATTAAGGGGGAGGGGGGTTTGCTGCTGACACTGGTATAGAGGTAATGTCCCCCAATTCTGATAATATCCCCCATCCTGGTATATATGTCCCCCCTTCCTATTATATGTGCCCCACCTCCATCCTGATATGCATGGCACACCTCCATCCTGATATGCATGGCACAGTAATCCCCATCCTGGTATGCATGGCACCCCTCATCCCTATCCTGGTATGCATTGCACCCCTCATCCCTATCCTGGTATGCATGTCACCCCTCATCCCTATCCTGGTATGCATGACAATCCTCATCCCTATCCTGCTATGCATGACATACCTCATCCTTATCCTGGTATACATGGCCTCCTCATCCTTTTCCTGGTATACATGGCCCCCTCATCCTTATCCTGGTATACATGGCTCCCTCATCCTTATCCTGGTATGTATGGCCCCCTCATCCTTATCCTGGTATACATGGCCCCCTCGTCCGTATACTGGTATGTATGATCCCCCTCATCTTTAGCCTGGTATGCATTGCACCCCTCATCCTTATCATGGTTTGTATGGCCCCCTCATCCATATATTGGTTTGTATGGCCCCCTCATCCGTATCCTGGTATGTATGATCCCCCTCATCCTTCTCCTGGTAGGTATGATCCCCCTCATCCTTGTCCTGGTAGGTATGGCCCCCTCATCCTTGTCCTGGTAGGTATGGCCCCCTCATCCTTGTCCTGGTAGGTATGGCCCCCTCATCCTTGTCCTGGTAGGTATGGCCCCCTCATCCTTATCCTGGTATGCATGGTCCCCCTAATCCCCATCACGCTGAACATAAAAAAAAAATAAACACTCCTACTCACCTTTCCAGTAGCCATTTGGTAAATTCTAAAAAGTTAATTTTTTTTCTCATTAAAGTACACTTTTTTTTTTTATAAATTTGCAAAAAATTCTACATTTCTGTTTTTTTCAGTCAAGATGGGGTACTTTAATGAGATGCTGTACTTTAATGAGAAAAAAATGAACTTTTTAGAATTTACCAAATGGTTGCAATGAAACAAAGAGTGAAAAATTTTAAGGAGTCTGAATACTTTCAGAGTTTATCTGATTGGAAATAATGCTGTAGCAACAAACGCTGAGCTCCCCCTCCCCCAGGGTCATCCCATCCCCGGATATGTTGAAGCTGAGATGCCACATAATATACCCATTAGGAACCGCAAGCCCTCCCATTGTTTTGTTTCTTTGCAATGTTTCCACTTTAATTCTCGAAGTCTGTTTACCCCATATTAATTTTCTAAACTCCTGACTGACTTTAAGGAAAAATCTCTGATTTATCCATATTGGGGAATTGTGTAGAACATACAGCAATTGTGGCATACAGATCATTTTGACCAGGTTAGCACAGCCCACAACCGACAATGGTAACTTAGACCAGGCACCTAGTTTACCTCTAAATTTAATTAAGACTGGATCAAGATTCAACTTCTCATAATCATTTATTTTTGCTGATATATTGATGCCTAAATATTTAAACTCCGATACCACTTGTAAACCCGAATTAATGTAGTGGGAAGCATTCTCATCTCTATTATCCAATGGAAGTATGACTGATTTGCACCAGTTTATCTTCATACCAGAGTATTTTCCAAATGTTTCTATCAATTCCATTGCTATAGGAAGGGACTCAGAAGTTTTAGCCAGAAATAACAGTGTTGTCAGCATATAAAGCGACCTTCTCTTCACTATTCCCTTTAGGAAACCCAACTATTCCTGGATGCTCCCTGATAACCATTGCCAGGGGTTCAATGGCCAGTGTAAAGAGCAGGGGGGACAACGGGCACCCCTGCCGCGTACTTCTACTCAGTCCAAAAGCCGAGGAGAGGTGTCCATTTACCCGTATTCTAGCCATCGGCCTACCATACAGCAATTTAACCCATGAAATAAAACTGGGTCCTATACCAAACTTTTCCAACACCACCCATAAATATTCCCACTCAACAGAATCGAATGCCTTAGCGGCGTCCAGAGAACATACAGCTCTATCCCCATCACCATTCACCGGTAATTTAACATTAAGAAACAATCTCCGGATATTAACAGCTGTGGATCTAGCAGACATGAAGCCTGACTGGTCAGTATGGATTACTGTAGAAATTAATGGATTCAATCTAGACGCCAGAACCTTCACAATAATTTTAACATCAGTTGACAATAAAGATATGTGGCCTATATGAGTCAGGGATTAAAGGGTCTTTACCTGGCTTAGGTATGACTACTATCATTGCCTCTTGCATTGAATGGGGTAGGGTTCCCCCCTCCTCACCGCCTCCTCGAAGGTAGCCAGTAAGTGGGGAAGTAGAATATTTCCAAATTTCTTATATATTTCTGTGGGAAGCCTGTCTAGTCCTGGCGATTTGTTATTAGCCATAGAAGCTACTGTCATTTGTAACTCCTCCAGCTGTAGTGGTCTATTTAATAATTCTTGATCTTTACCGCTGAATGTCGGTAGTTTGATTTCCCTCAAGTAGGATGAGATCTGTTCTCTATTAAATTGCAGTTTGGATGTACATAAATCTATATAAAATTCTAGCAGTGTATGAGATCTGGTCAGTCTGGTTTACTACCACTCCTACCCTGTCCTTCAAAGCACCAATAAAAGAACTCCCCATCTGGGCTCTTGCTATCACGGCCAGTAAGTGTCCCGCCTTCGTCAAAGAAATGTGTCTGGGCAAACATGCGTTTAATTTTAGCTTTTTCCTTGATATGTGTGGTGTACGCTTCTTGTGCCTCTCCCCACTACATCAGATCCTCTTTTACACTGGTTAGTACAAATTTCTCTTCTGTAGATCTAACTCTATCATGCAAAAACTTCCCAAACTGTTTTGTCTTCGTTTTGGATCTGTTAACGGCCTGTATTAAGACTCCTCGTCAGAACGCTTTCATGGCATTCCATAATGTGCTTTGCGACACTCGTTTGTCGTTTTCCTTAAAGGGAACCTGTCACATCCTAGTTGCTATGTACACTGCCCCCATTGCTTTGTTAGTGATGCAATGTGCATCACTAACAAGCTTTTTTCATTAATATCAGTGGTAGTATAATGACTTTATAACCTTATATACACTTTGTCCTACCTGCTCGTATTCAGTCATAGTGGTGTGATCCTGCTATTCAGTCATGGGAAGCACAGCATTCCGTCACTGCTGGCGCTGCCCATGTATTTGAATACTGCTCCCAGCAATGTTGTGTCTAGATCGGAGGTGATTTTTTGTGCTCCTTACTTTAGCCACTCCGATCTAGAAACTTCACTGCTGAGGAGACTAGATCAGAGTTGCTGGAGTGAGGGCCTCAAAAAATATCCTCTGATGTGCACAGTTCAGTACTGACACCAGTAGATCGGAGTTGATTCCAGGATCCTCATACTCACTGCGGTCTAGTCGACTCTACTGGCTTTTTAATGTTTTTCTTATGCTTTTTTATGCAATTGCTCATGTTTTTAATGGAGCAAACATCACAAGTCCAAAATGTTTTTTTTAACACTGTTATATAATTTATGGATTTGGGCAAAAAAAATTTTTTCCTGATTAGTGAAACTTACATTTTTATTGTCACTTTATGTAATATAAAAAATTCCCCTTATCGCTGATTGTTCAGTTTTGCCAGAATGTGACTCTTCCCATTTGCCCACAGTCCTGTCCGCAGCACCGACATTGTGAAGAGTGGGCGGAGCTCCGCGGGGAGAGGCGTAAAAGAGCGCCCCCGACAGTCACCATAATGTACAACACAGAAGTGACAAATTATTACAGGAATGTCTAAGGTCACTGGAGACCACTGCTGTTATAATTTACGCCACTTTTGTGATGTCAATTATGATAATTCTGTCGGCTGCTCCATCACTGTCACCACCCTCCCTGCAAATCTCCACCCAATCTTAGTCTGAAGTTGATTTTTTGAGGACCTCACTCCAGCATCTCCATTCTAGTCACCTTGGTACTGAACCATCTAGAGTGGAGGCTAAAATGAGGTCCTCAAATAATCATCCCCAATCTAGACGGCTCCTTATAGAAGTGGCTAGAATACAGTTACCGCAGTGCGGGGATGTAACGAGGCCCCGGAATAAATGAGATTACAGGTGGTTCGTTTTATTGAATAGTAATTACGTTATAAATAGAGATAGATATATATATATACACTGCTCAAATAAAGGGAACACTCAAATAACACATCCTAGATCTGAATGAATGAAATATTCTCATTGAATACTTTGTTCTCTACAAAGTTGAATGTGCTGACAACAAAATCACACAAAAATCATCAATGGAAATCAAATTTATTAACCAATGGAGGCCTGGATTTGGAGTCATCCCCAAAATTAAAGTGGAAAAACACACTACAGGCTGATCCAACTTTGATATAATGTCCTTAAAACAAGTCAAAATGAGGCTCAGTATTGTGTGCGGCCTCCACGTGCCTGTATGACCTCCCTACAATGCATGGGCATGCTCCTGATGAGGTTGCGGATGGTCTCCTGTGGGATCTCCTCCCAGACCTGGACTAAAGCATCCGCCAACTCCTAGACAGTCTGTGGTGCAACGTGACGTTGGTGGATGGAGCGAGACATGATGTCCCAGATGTGCTCAATCGGATTCAGGTCTGGGGAATGGGCGGGCCAGTCCATAGCTTCAATGCCTTCATCTTGCAGGAACTGCTGACACACTCCAGCCACATGAGGTCTGGCATTGTCCTGCATTAGGAAGAACCCAGGGCCAACCGCACCAGCATATGGTCTCACAAGGGGTCTGGAGATCTCATCTTAGTACCTAATGGCAGTCAGACTACCTCTGGCGAGCACATGGAGAGCTGTGCGGCCCTCCAAAGAAATGCCAACCCACACCATTACTGACCCATTGCCAAACAGGTCATGATGAAGGATGTTGCAGGCAGCAGATCGCTCTCCACGGCGTCTCCAGACTCTGTCACGTCTGTCACATGTGCTCAGTGTGAACCTGCTTTCATCTGTGAAGAGCACAGGACGCCAGTGGTGACTTTGCCAATCCTGGTGTTGTTTGTCAAATGCCAAGCATCCTGCATGGTGTTGGGCTGTGATCACAACCCCCATCTGTGGACGTCGGGCCCCCATACCACCATCATGGAGTCGGTTTCTAACCGTTTGTGCAGACACATGCACATTTGTGGCCTGCTGGAGGTCATTTTGCAGGGCTCTGGCAGTGCTTCTCCTGTTCTCCTTGCACAAAGGCAGAGGTAGCGGTCCTGCTGCTGGGTTGTTGCCCTCCTACGGCCCCCTCCACGTCTCCTGGTGTACTGGCCTGTCTCTTGGTAGCACCTCCAGCCTCTGGACACTACGCTGACAGACACAGCAAACCTTCTTGCCACAGCTCGCATTGATGTGCCATCCTACATGAGCGGCACTTCCTGAGCAACTTCTGTGGGTTGTAAAGTCCGACTCATGCTACCATGAGTGTGAAAGCACAACCAACATTCAAAAGTGACCAAAACATCAGCCAGAAAGCATTGGTACTGAGATGTGTTCTGTGGTCCCCACCTGCAGAACCACTCCTTTATTGAGGGTGTCTTGATAATTGCCAATAATTTCCATCTATTGTCTATTCCATTTGCACAACAGAAGGTGAAATTGATTGTCAGTGTTGCTTCCTAAGTGGACAGTTTGATTTCACAGAAGTTTGACTTACTTGGAGTTATATTCTGTTGCTTAAGTGTTCCCTTTATTTTTTTGAGCAGTATATATATATATATATATATATATATATATATATTATATATACACACACACACATACATACATATATACACACAGGGTGGTCCAGAAGTAGGTGGCCAGAAAATAATATTATATATAAATCAAAATAAATGTTATTATATTTACTAACACAAGCATTACATTGACAATTAAATTTTATTCTGAACAATAATACAAAAACCCTTAAATTTTATCAACACAGGTGCTCAAACTGTTTTCCATTACAATTTGCACATCTTTGAAGTCTGCCTCTTACACGTCAACAAACTATTTTGCACAAGTCTCTTTGGGTATTAATTTCTTGAAATGCATCTCTTATGTAATTTTTCAAATCACTGACACTTTTTGGTTTTCGACTATAAACTTTGTCCTTGAGTACTCCCCAAAAGAAAAAATCCAATGGGGTCAAGTCTGGTGAACGTGCCGGCCAATCAAGTGGGCCTCTTCGGGTAATCCATTTATTAGGAATTGTTTCATCAGGATACTCGCGGACTACTCTTGAATAATGTGGAGGGGCCCCATCTTGTTGGAAATAAAGGTAATTTGAATTAGACTGTTTCTGTAACTGGGGAACAACTTGATTCATTAAAATTTTGAGATACTTATCTCCTGTGACTGTTCCATCAAAAAATATTGGTCCTAAAACACCAAAACTTGAAATACCACCCCAAACATTGACGCCAGGCTCATTTAGTTGTTGCTGTAATGTTAAATGCATGTTCTCATTATACCAGTAAATTATGTCTGTTAATATGACTGGATAATTTGAAAGAAGCTTCATCACTCCACATAATGTTATCTAAAATTACTGGATTTTCTTCAATTTCGTTAAGCATAATCTGTTTTGGGTCAACCAGTTTTTGGAGCATTAAGGATTGAGCCAGTGGCATTGAATTTGTCACGAATGCGGTAAATGGTTTGTCTCTTTGGGGCTTGAGTACCAAATGTTTCAACCCAATTTGCTCTAACGGTTTCAGCATTTTGACATTTCCAATACTCTGTTAAAATCCATTTTCTTTGATCTGTATTTAAATTATTTGTCATTATGTGTTATCTGAATTATCTGAAAAGAAAACAGATTTTGGGGGAAATCTATCTGTGAAAACTAGATCTGTGAAACTGGCTCAGTTGCCCTTAGCAACCAATCAGATTCCACCTTTCATTTTCCAAAGTGTCTGTGAGGAATGAAAAGTGGAATCTGATTGGTTGCTAAGGGCAACTGAGCCAGTTTCACTTTACACCATGTTTGATAAATCTCCCCCTTCATAACCTTATTACACTTTCTGTCCACCTACTTTTGGACAACACTGTATATATATATATGACATACATACATACATACACACACACATATATATATATATATATAAAATGTACAGTGGGGAAAAACAGTATTTTGTCAGCCATCAATTGTGCAAGTTCTCCCACTTAAAAAGCCTCCCACAGAGCCAATTGTCTCTGCCAATTCCCGCCACGCACAGGACGATTAACCTGTTCAATTCCAAAAAAAGAAAAATAGGATAAGTCACCTTTACAGTGGGATAAAAAAGTATTTAGTCAGCCACCAATTGTGCAAGTTCTCCCACTTAAAAAGATGAGAGAGACCTGTAATTGACATCATAGGTAGACCTCAACTATGAGAGACAAAATGAGAAAACAAATCCTGAAAATCACATTGTTTGATTTGGAAAGAAATTTAAAAATTTTTGTGGAAAATAAGTATTTGGTCAATTACAAAAATTCATCTCAATACTTTGTTATATATCCTTTGTTGGCAATGACAGAGGTCAAATGTTTTCTGTATGTCTTCACAAGGTTGGCACACCCTCTTGCTGGTATGTTGGCCCATTCCTCCATGCAGATCTCCTCTAGAGCAGTGATGTTTTGGGGCTGTCACTGGGCAACACAGACTTTCAACTCCCTCCAAAGGTTTTCTATAGGGTTTAGATCTGGAGACTGGCTAGGCCACTTTAGGACCTTGAAATGATTCTTACAAAGCCACTCCTTGATGGTAGCCTGTGTAATGTGTTCCCAACTCTCTGCAGGTCATTCACTAGGTCCACCTATGTGGATCTGGGATTTTTGCTTATCGCTCTTGAGGTCATTTTGACCCTACAGGGTGAGATCTTGTGTGGAGCCCCAGATCGAGGGAGATTATCAGTTGTCTTGTATGTCTTCCATTTTCTAATTATTGCTCCCACAGTTGACTTCTTCACACCAGGCTGCTTGCCTATTGCAGATTCAGTCTTCCCAGCCTGGTGCAGGGCTATAATTTTGTTTCTGGTGTCCTTCGACAGCTCTTTGGTCTTCACCATAGTGGAGTTTGGAGTGTGACTGTTTGAGGTTGCAGACAGGTGTCTTTTATACTGATAACAAGTTCAAACAGGTGCCAGTACTACAGGTAATGAGTGGAGGACAGAGGAGCCTCTTAAAGAAGAAGTTACAGGTCTGTGAGAGCCAGAAATCTTGCTAGTTTGTAATTGACCAAATACTTATTTTCCACCAAAATTTGAAAAAAAAAAATTCTTTCCAAATCAGACTGTGATTTTCAGGATTTGTTTTCTCATTTTGTCTCTCATAGTTGAGGTCTACCTATTATGTCAATTACAGGCCTGTCTCATCTTTTTAAGTGGGAGAACTTGCACAATTGGTGGCTGACCAAATACTTTTTTTCCCCACTGTATGTTATCACTGGAGAACTGTTAGAATTTACGCCACTTTTGTGCTGTACATTCTGATGATTCTGTCAGCTGCGCTCCGTCACTGGCTGAGACTTGTGGACATACAGGAAAATTGTAATTCTATCAAAACTGAACAATCAGAGCTATGTGTACTGTTTTATATTACAGAAAGCGATAATAAAAAAACTAACTTTATTAATTTAAAAAAAATTCACAAAGTGGCCGAGCTTTCTGCCTTTCACCCTTCATTAAAGGGGATATCTGTCCCTGTCGTTCAGCTGCCTCTGCTGACGTCACGTCAACAGAGCGGAGGCTTCTTTTCCGCTCCACGGTGTTGACAGGACAAGACTGAAAATGTCATTCTGATTGAAGGCTGGATTCCCACTGTCTAACTGGGGGAAAAGGCTGTCAATCAGAATGAGTCAGACATCACACTCTGCCCCGTCAGCTAAGGCAGCTGAATGCCTGACAGGAACGGTCTGTAACTGCTCTGTGCCGGGGAAGAACGCCGCCAGGCACAACAGGCAGGTAAGTAGTAATTACCTGCCTGTTCGTGCTGAGGCACATTTTTTGTTTTTCATAAAGTTCCGGGTATTCCCTTTAACGAAGGGTGAGCAGAAACCTCAGCCACCTTGTGATTTTTTTTTTAAATTAATAAAGTGAGGTTTTTTATTATCGCTTTCATTAATATAAAAAACTAGCTATTAAACCTGTTCTATGACCGGGTGGTGAGCATTTTTATTGGTATATGCTCCCCCATCCTGTTATGTGCTGCCCCCATCCTGTTACGTGCAGCCCCAGAGTATGCACGTGCCCATACCATTTTGTTGAAGACACACTGCAAACGTGTCTTCAGTAAAATGGCGTCACATAGAGCGCTATGCACATGCGCTGATTTCGACGCCGCAATCCGCTCCCGGCCTCTGGCCAGAACAGAGGCGCCACGGCAACGCTCCTCCGGGTCAGGTATGTCCTTATGGTGCCGGAGATCGAGGTATGGGTTCAGTGCCTACGCATACCGCGATCTCCGGCGCCATATACTCCTCTTACCTGTAACGGCTGGATGCGTTTTTCTGTCTGAAGCCAGACTGCGCCGATGCGTTGCCCTTGCGCAGTCTATAGAGGCTTCGGATAGAGGGACGCGTCTACCGTTATATTATAGATTACACATAGCTCTGATTGTTCAGTTTTGATAGAATTCAAATTTTCCAGTATGTCCACAAGTCTCAGCCAGTGACGGAGCAGCCGACAGAATCATCATAATTGACATCACAAAAGTGGCATAAATTATAACAGCAGTGTTCTCCAGTGACCTTAGACATTCCTGTAATAATTTGTTACTTCTGTGTTTTACATTATGGTGACTGTCGGGGGCGCTCTTTTACGCCTCTCCCTGTGGATCTCAGCCGACTCTTCACAATGTCGGTGCTGCGGACAAGACTGTGGACAAATGGGAAGAGTCACATTCTGGCAAAACTGAACAATCAGCGATAAGGGGAATTTTTTATATTACATAAAGTAACAATTATTATTTTATTATTTATTATTATAGCGCCATTTATTCCATGGCGCTTTACATGTGAAAAAGGGGGTATAATACAAGAACAATTACAATAATCTTGAACACAATGTGACAGCGACTGGTACAGGAGGAGCGAGGACCCTGCCCGCGAGGGCTCACAATCTACGAGGGATGGGTGAGGATACAGTAGGTAAAAATGTAAGTTTCACTAATCAGGAAAAAAAAGAATTTCGCCCAAATCCATAAATTATATAACAGTGTAAAAAAAATCATTTTGGAATTGTGATGCTTGCTCCATTAAAAACATGAGCAATTGCATAAAAAAGCATAAGAAAAACATTAAAAAGCCAGTTGAGGCGACTCGACAGCAATGAGTATGAGGATCCTGGAATCAACTCCGATCTAGTGGTGTCAGGAGATTTTTTGATGCCCTCAATCCAGCAACTCTGATCTGGTCTCCTCAGCAGTGAAGCGTCTAGACCGGAGTGGCTAAAGTGAGGAGCACAAAAAAATCACCTCCAATCTAGACACAACATTGCTGGGAGCAGTATTCAAATACATTGTAGGCGCCAGCAGTGATGGAATGCTGTGCTTCCCATGACTGAATAGCAGGATCACACCCCTATGACTGAATATGAGAATCACACCCCTATGACTGAATATGAGCGGGTAGGACAAAGTGTATATAAGGTTATAAAGTCATTATACTACCACCGATTTTAATGAAAAAAGCTTGTTAGTGATGCACATTGCATCACAATCAAAGCAATGGGGGCAGTGTACATAGCAACTAGGACGTGACAGGTTCCCTTTAAAATAATGTTCTATGGTAGATGTCATCAGTGTAATATCTATAATTTGAAGCCAGAAGAGATTCATGGCCCACATAGTCAGAGAACCTAATGGCCTGGGTAAAAAACAAAGAGTAGTCAGCAAGGGTGAATGATCTGATAGCGCTCTGGGCAAATATTCCACTGTTCTTAACAAGGGGGAAATATGTTCTGTGCCCAATACCATATCAATACGCGATAATGTTTTATGTGTCTTAGAATAGCAAGAAAATGGTCTAGTGTTAGGATATTTGAGATGTCATATGTCCACTAATGATAGTTCTGATAGTATTTCTCCAAACTTAGTTATGGGGGCAGTTTTTGTAGCAGTGTCTGATTTATGTCTATCTTTTGTTTCAAAATATTTTTATTAAGTTTTCAATTAACAAAACTGTAAATACTTTATGTATTATATTATACAGAGTGGTTATTGTAGATATAACATATGTGAGTTATTATCATATAATACAGATATATCTATGCAATATGTTTTAATCACAGATTTACAAGGAAAGAACATAAATTTGGGGAAAGGGGAAAAACAGACAACATAAAAGGAACTTACAACATAATCATACAAGTTGGTTAACCAAAATGGTAATACATTACTTTTAACATCCCGAATTCTTACAAAGAGTATCATAGCCTAAGTTTCGGAACTACATTCAGTTAGTGAATTAAACAAAATGATATAAATACACCGTTATTGAATCAGAATTCAAAAATCGTAGTTTCACAATGTTAAAGGAGTGTCAAGAAATTAAATTTAGCATAAAGTTTTGCGACCAAATATCCCATTTAAATTTATATTTATTCAAGTCCTTCTGTCTAAGGGCTATATTGTATTCATAGATATTGTGGATAGAAACTCCGTCTATTACATCTGCTATGGTTGGAGCTTCAACTTGTTTCCAACGTGAAGCTATCAACAATTTAGTAGTTATTAAAATGTGACAAATTAAGTGCCTTAGATTGTTGGGGAAAGTATCTATACCTAGCAGCAGAAGAACCAATTGTGGATTAAGGGAAATTCGTAAGCTAGTGAGGTTTTTAATAAGGTTTCTAACCTCTGTCCAAAGATTATTGAGCTAACCCCAGAAAATATGTGAGAGGGTCCCCATCTTCAAGCAACCCCTCCAACAGTCAGATAATGTCGATGGTGAGATTTGATAAATTCTCTCTGGTGTCCAGTACCATCATGACAAGATCTTATAGTGGGACTCATGTAGAGAAGCACACAGAGTGTTCGAGTAAATGATGTCTAGAGATGAAGAGAGTTGTGATATGTCTATTTGAACTTGGATGCTTTTTCCCAAGTTATTATGTTTTTAGTCTTTAGTAGCTCAATGTCCTCATTGTAAATCCTATACAGACGGTTTGTCACCCATTTGGGGCTATCGAAGGGTTTAGATAAAAGGTCAATAATGAATTGGGGAAGAGAAAAGAGAATGTTTTTTGAAGTCAGGAATAATTGTAATTTTAACCATGTCGAAATTTCTTTGTTAGGTAAAGTATATTTATCCTGGAGGGATTGAAAAGTAATAAGATTATTATCCAGAATTATATCTTGGATTACTGAGATACCCAATTCCAACCATGTACTAAATTTCAGCTTAGCGATTAAAATTTCTAAAATTTGGATTGGAAGAGATTTAAGCAGCAAATCTTTAAATTTTGACTTTGTTTTTTTGAGCAGATTTCTCCAGACGGTGATAACTGCCTGGAGTGTCTGAAAATTTGGTAGAGGTTTACTAGGGTCTATAAGATAAGCTGTGATAACTAGCTTCAAGTCACTGTAATTTATTTGGGCCTTTTCCAAGAAGACCCAAGGAATAGGATTGTCTTTTAGTAACCAACCATTTGAGAGTTTCAATATCGTTGCTTGATAATAACAAAAAAGATTTGGGAGACCCAATCCACCTCGTCTCTTATGTTTTTCTAAAAGAGTGATTGAAATTCGTGGCTTGTTTTTGTTCCAAATAAACATTCTGAGTTGTGTTTGAAATTTATTGAACCATTTTCCAGGTATAGGCAATGGGATACATCTAATTACATATAAAAATTTAGGAAGGGCCATCATCTTGTAGGTAATGATTCTCCCCAGCCACGATAGGTCTATTTTACTCAGATGGAATAATTCGGTTTGGAGGGATTTATGAAGGACCGACAGGTTGTCATTGACCACAGATGATGGAGATTTTGTCAGAATTATACCCAAGTACGAAATCTGCTGCGGTTGCCAGTTAAAGTCGAATTGTACCTTTAAGGTAGTGGCCAAGTTGTCTTCTAAGTTGAAAGTCATACATTGAGTTTTTGAAAAGTTAATTTTATAAAACGAAACATTCGCAAAAATTTTTATCAGGGAATTTAAACACTGATGTGACAAAAAGGGGTTTGAGATAGTAAGCAGAATATCGTCTGCAAAAAGTGTGACTTTCGAGCATGTTTGTTTAAAGTTTATACCTTCTATAAATTGGTCAGACCTAATTTTTGCAGCTAGGGGTTCAATAAATAGGGCAAAAAATATAGGCGAGAGGGGACATCCCTGTCTGGTGCCATTAGATAAAGGAAACTTAACTGAAAGAAAATTATTTGTGTACACCCGGGCCGATGGATTCGAATACATAGCCTTAATGCTGTTGAATATCCTGCCTGGAAATCCAAATTTTTCAAGAGTTTTAAACATATAAGACGAGTTCACCCGGTCAAAAGCTTTCTCCGCATCTAGGGCCGACAATACGGCTGGAGATTTCTTTTTGCTTAAAATCGAGATAATATTAAGGGCTCGTCTTGAGGCATCTGATGTCGATCTTCCCTGAATAAAACCCACCTGGTCTGGGTTAATTAGTTTGAGAACAAAATTTTGAAGTCTTTGAGCGGCTAATTTAGCCAATAATTTGGTGTCACTGTTCAAAAGAGAAATAGGCCTTTAATTTTTTGTGTCATTCGGATCACGTTTGGGTTTGGGGATGACGATCACCAAAGTCTCCAGCATCTCAGCAGGCAAGTGGCCCTCAATCGCGGATGTATTTGCTAATCTAACTAGAGGATCTTCCAACAAGTTTTCAAAGCACTTATAAAACTCATTTTGAAACCCATCTTTAAGGTTTTTCATTAGAGAAGAAATTTCTAATTTAGTATATGGGGAATTCAATTCTTCCAGCTCAGACTTAGAAAGGGAAGGGAGGTTTATGGAATTTAAAAAAGAGTCTATCACTTCACATGAGGGGTTAGAAAAGTTGGGATTATCCTTAAGATTATATAAATTTTTATAAAAATCAGCAAAGATGTCTGTGATTTTCTTAGGATGTGTAACTAAATGGGCATTTTTATCTATAATTTGACTAATCTTTGTCTTTTGTCTAAAATGTTTAAAGCCCCCGTCTCACATAGCGAGATCGCTAGTGAGATCGCTGCTGAGTCACGGTTTTGGTGACGCAACAGCGACCTCACCAGCGATGTCGCTATGTGTGACACTTTGCAGCGATCAGGCCCCTGCTGTGATGTCGCTACTCGCTGCAGAATATCCTGGACCTTTTTTTGGTCGTTGCCCTCCCGCTGGTCAGCACACATCGCTGTGTGTGACCAGCGGGAGCAGCGATCAAGCTGGTAACCATGATAAACAGCGGGTTACTAGGGGAGCATAGTTACAAGCCTGCTAAAGTGAGCAGTAACCTCCCGCTCACCAAAGCAGAGTTGTAACCATGATAAACAGCGGGTTACTAGGTGCGCGTGTGCCCCTAGTAACCCGCTGTTTATCATGGTTACCAGCCTGCACCTGCTTCAGCAGGCTGGTAACCAGGAGCAGGACATCGTGGAAAGATTCTTTCCACGATGTCGCTGCTCCCCTGATCGTTGGTGAGCCTGCCTGTTTGACAGCTCACCAGCGACCACATAGCAACGCAGCAACGATCCCTGACAGGTCGTATCGTTGTCGGTATCGCTGCAGCATCGCTAAGTGTGACAGGGCCTTAAGTCTTGCCGCAAAGGCTTTAGATGGTTTATCGGTTGATGAGTAATGGTTTGCTCTAATTCTTTGAGTAACTTTGTCGAATTCTTCAGATAAAAGGGTTTTGAGTTTCTGCCTCAATGTCATTATTTGAGATTGCAAATCTGGGGAAGGGTTATTAAATAATTTTTCTTCTAAAGCTATAATTTCTTTAGTGATTTCAACTGTTTTGTCTCTATTGTTTTTCTTTAATTGGGAATTTAGTTGGATAAGATGACCCCTTAGTACGGCCTTAAAAGCCGTCCAAAGTAAATAAATTGGAGTATTGTCAGAATCATTCTCTCTAAAGTAATTCTTAATTGATTGTTCTATTGCACATCTGTATTTAGGATGGGTAGATAAGCAACTGTTGTTTCGCCACAGCCTATTCTCTACTAAAACTGGGCCAATAATTATTTCAGATAAGACAGGGGCATGATCAGACCATAACCTTGGCTCTATCCGCACAGATTTGAATTTGGTTAAAGAAAATATGTCTGTCAGGATCAGGTCAATACGGGAGTATGAGTTATGCCTTCCTGAGTAATGGGTAAACTCTACAGAAGATGTGTTGAGGCATCTAAATACATCATACAGCTCATTCTTATTAATCCACTTGTCTAAATTAGAGAGAAATTGTCTTGATCTAGTGGAGGAGTCCATTAAGGCGTTAGGTACCATGTTAAAATCCCCAAACAAAACCAATTTGCCCCTCTTGTTTTGGTGAATAAGCTTCATTATTTTGTCCAAAAAGGTTATTTGACCACTATTAGGGACATAAACATTAGCTAGGGTGAATTCTACACCATTTATTTTACATATTAAAATTAGATATCTTCCATCTTCATCGGCTAATATCAGAAGTTTTTCAAAAGTTACTGTGTTTTTTATAAGAATTGCTACACCTCGTTTTTTCTTTGGATTGGAGGCATAGAAGATGTTGGGAAAGTTCTTATTAGTGAATTTGGGCTGGTTGGCTGCTGCGAATTTGGTTTCTTGAAGACCAATAATATCTACTCTAGAGTCTGTTTCCATACTAGATATCGCTTTCTTGGGCTATTCAGTCCATTAACATTATGGGATAAAATCTTAACTGCCATGGGAGAAGGTGTCAGTAGTGATGCTTGTCATTTGAGCACAGTGTTTTAGAGATATGAAAAAAAGGGATGGAGACATTGTAAAGATTCTGAAAACAACTTAATGAATCAATAAAAAAAAATGTACTATCAGTAGTAAACCACTAAAAATTGAATCTAGCCTTAAATAACCTAACTTAACTGCTGAAGATTAGTTCCTCTAGAGGATCTACTAATTGTAGGAACTAACTCCTCGAGGAAAGGGCTTAAGTTCTGGCCCAAAACCTCAATTCAAATGCATAAAATTAACTTCTCAGGAAATATTATTACCAAATTCTTTTAGAATCTGTAGACCTTCTTCTACATTGCTTATGGCGACAGTCCGGCCCTGGAAAGAAAATAACACCTTCGCTGGGTTAAAACCCCACTTTCTGCCGAAGAATGTCTGTGATTTTAGCTAAGTTTTTCCTTTGTAACATGGTCTCTTTTGAGAGATCAGCAAAAGTTTTAATGTTCTCAAAGGGGTGAGGTAGGATTTTGTTAGTTCTTATAAATTCTTTTAACCTTTCTTTTGTATGAAAGAAATGGAATTTGACAATTACGTCTCTTGGAATGTCCGGTCTGATATGCTTAGGTTTTGGAAGTCTATGGACTCTAACAATAGTGATATCTAGATCTGTCAGAGATGGCAAGGACTTCTTTAGCAGACCTTTTACATAAAGATCTAATTGGTCATTTTTGAGTGACTCAGGGATCCCTCTCAGCTTCAGATTTTGTCTTCTATCCCTGTCTTCTAAATCCGTCATCTTATTTTTAATGAATTTTAGATCTTCCCTTAGAGTACTTTACTCCTTCCCCAACTTATCAGTCAATTTTCCTAATTCAAAAACCTCAGCTTCATTTCTTTCTACTCTATTATTCAACATAGTTGTTCAGGGGAAGGATACAAAAAGCTGTCTCAGAGATTTAACCTGTCAGTTTCCACTGTGAGGAACATAGTAAGGAAATGGAAGAACACAGGGACAGTTCTTGTTAAGGCCAGAAGTGGCAGGCCAAGAAAAACATCAGAAAGGCAGAGAAGAAGAATGGTGAGATCAGTCAAGGACAATCCTCAGACCACCTCCAGAGAGCTGCAGCATCAACTTGCTGCAGATGGTGTCACTGTGCATCGGTCAACTATACAACGCACTTTGCACAAGGAGAAGCTGTATGGGAGAGTGATGCGAAAGAAGCAGTTTCTGCAAGCACGCCACAAAGTCGGCTGAGGTATGCAAAAGCACATTTGGAGAAGCCAATTTCTTTTTGGAAGAAGGTCCTGTGGACTGATGAAACCAAGATTGAGTTGTTTGGTCATACAAAAAGGCGCTATGCATGGTGGCAAAAAAACAGCATTCCAAGAAAAACACTTGCCACCCACAGTAAAATTTGGTGGAGGTTCCATCATGCTTTGGGGCTGTGTGGCCAATGCCGGCACCGGCAATCTTGTTAAAGTTGAGGGACACCTGGATTCCACTCAGTATCAGCAGATTCTTGACAATAATGTTCAAGAATCAGTGACAAAGTTGAAGTTACGCACGGGATGGATCTTTCAGCAAGACAATGATCCAAAACACCGCTCCAAATCTACTCAGGCATTCATGCAGAGGAACAATTACAATGTTCTGGAATGGCCATCCCAGTCCCCAGACCTGAATATCATTGAACATCTGTGGGATCATTTGAAGAGGGCTGTCCATGCTCGGCGACCATCAAACTTAACTGAACTGGAATTGTTTTGTAAAGAGGAATGGTCAAAAATACCTTCATCCAGGATCCAGGAAATCATTAAAAGCTACAGGAAGCGACTAGAGGCTGTTATTTTTGCAAAAGGAGGATCTACTAAATATTAATGTCACTTTTCTGGTGAGGTGCCCATACTTATGCACCTGTCAAATTTTGTTTGAATGCAGATTGCACATTTTCTGTTAGTACAATAAACCTCATTTCAAGGCAGAAACATTACTGTGTCCAACAGTTATTACATATATCAAACTGAAATAGCTGTTGCAAAAACACCAATTTTTAAAAAACATTAAGCTTAAGATTAATAGGGGTGCCCATACTTTTTCATATAACTGTATATATAATAATAAAGAAAGCTTTGTAGCGGTGTTAGCAATGACAGAGGAAAAATCACCACACACACACAAAAAAAAAAATATATGAACACTGGTTTCCCTCTTCAGATCTGCGTAGCTCGTGTTCATTGGAAACCCAATGATTTCATTAGCTCACGGAGAGTCCTCTCGTCTCTGTACCGAAACTGTTTTTTATAATGATAATCAACTATCGCGGCCAAAGATATTAATAAATATTTTTCAAGAACTGTAATATCTCTTGTTAGTCATACATTTGTAGTTCTATATCAGGAGTAAAAGGGATGTCAAGTCTATATGTAGTCTTTTCAGTTAGATCATCACAGTTTTACATAAAATGGCGGAGTTAAGAACCGTAAAGCACAAGATGGCGGCACCAAAACTCAGTGAAGATCCCACAGTCATGCAATAAATGGTACCTATGTGTAACAGATTTAAATAAGACTACTTAAATCCTTTTAGATCATAAAACCTCTGTTATCACACAAGATGGCGTAGTTGAATATGATGAAGTACAAAAATGGCGTCAATGTAAAATTTGTGACACAGCGAAAAAAAAAAAAAAAATGGTACCTATCCGTTCAAGAGCGGCGAATCTTCAAAGCTTCTAAGTAGTACGAGATGAACCCCAAGGTCAAATCAAAACCAGGTGATGAAATAATGAGGTAATAAGATCTCAAGATAGCTCAAATCTTTAAGCTTCTCTCAGGAAAATTACTCAGCATAGTTGTGAGGTAAAATTTTTCAGATAATATCAAAGAAGGTCTCAAAATGTTTCAGAAGCATCCTGAGTTAGTTTAGTAGCTTTTTATAAGAGTTCAATGTCTTTGAAAAGGCATTTCATCCCAGTTGCTTATTCTGAGGCAGGAGCACAAGAAAACACGTACCTACTCCATGACTAGCAGGCCATGCCCCCCGATTTATGTCTATCTTAAAAGGGATGAACAACATTATTGAAATCTCCCATGCAAAGGACTGGAACTCCCGGTATCTTATTCATTAGTAAAGCAATATTTTTCAGAGTAATGTTGTTATATGGAGGAGAAACAGACTGCCAAAAGTAGAATTTCTTTTGTGAATATTTTACAGTGGATGCCCACAAATCTGCCTTCTCCATCTATCTTGGAATCAATTAATTCAAAAGGGATAGTCCTATGTACTAGGATGCTAACCCCCCTAGAATATGTGGAGAAGAAAGAGTGGAAGCTGTGGCCTATCCATGAATATTTCATGCCCACAACACTTTTTCCCAAAGTGCGTTTCCTGCAGACGCACCACTGCAGGCAGGTGATCCCGGATATGCTCCATGACCGCCGCTCCTTTAAGGAGTCCCCCAGACCTCTGACAATCCATGAGAGGAATTTTACTCTATCAGCCATTATATCTAGTTATATAGGGATTGAAAATTACAGGTGACTTGTAAAGTATCTCACCTTTCTCCTCCCTTTTATAACCCTTTTTACAGTATTTCCACTTAGTCGGCTTGACCGCTTCTTTACTCTCTCCCATCTGACTGCTAAGTGAGGCTAAAGCAGATCCATACTGTGTTACAGCCATAAACACATCTTTTATTGTGGGCTCATTAATGTTCTGATCTGTATTATGGTGGGAAGCAGTGATTTCTGGCTGAGGCTGCCGAGCACAGGAACTTGCAGAGACCTTATCAGCAGTGTTATTGAATTCCTCTGAGAGGACAGAGAAACGATTAGACACCTCAATGATTTGTGTCTGTGTCTCATTGCCAGTGCTGGCTCCTGTATCTGGATTTCTAGCAAAGCCAGCCATCTTCAGAGCTGTGCCTGCAGACACTGACTTCCCTGTTCTGGTACCTGCTGCAGAGGAGCTTGTGCCATCTTGCATGCCTCCATTCCCTCCTGCTGCTGCCTGTCATCTCACTGCTGCTCCTCCGGCCATGATCGCTCCTCCTATGAACACCAGTAAGTGCTAGGACATGTACAGAAGGGGTAATACTGCTTTGTATGAAGTTAGGGACCCAGTGGATCCTCCAGCAGGCTAGTTATCCCAGGAGCTCTTCTAGCACACTTCCACTCACATGTCTGGCCAGGCTGGAGTCTGGGGCACCTTTTTTAATAAAACTATATTAAGTTGCGTATAATTTTTAAAACACATCTAAAAATAATCCTTTTAAAACCCTTCTACTACCATTAAAAGTAAATATGTGTCATGTAGAGTACAGATTTTTATGCATGGGGCTGAAAAGCTGAGCCCGCTCAATCCATTCTGGATACGGGCTGTTTTATACAATCCAATACCTAACAGCTCAAATATAATGCTCAGCCACCTAGAGGTTGCTTAGAGTGGAATTTAAAAGCTTTGAACATAGGGCACGAGTACCCATGACCTTTTTCCTGACGCAGGTGGGCTTTATGCTAAAGTACTGCAGTAAATAGTAAAAACTAGTAAGCGACTCACCAAGGGGGGATAAAAATATTTTAAAAAAAAATTTGAAACAATGTCCAAAATGTAAAAGTTTAAGTCACTCCACACTTTTGCTCTAAAAAAAAAACAAAACACTAAACCATACTTAGTATTGCTACAGCTGTAAAACTCCATTAGAAGCTGAGATGGAGTAACCAGGAACAGCCACAAAACGGCCTATTGTGCCGTAACAGTCCCGACCTGTCAAAAGAGCAGAGTGGAAAAGAAGTCGCTGATCTGACGTCAAGACGTCCGCAGAGTCGCTGAAGTGCCGGCAGGAGCGGTCAGCGACTGCTCTGTGTCGGCGGAGAATGGTGTCGGGAACAAAAGGCAAATAATTCACAACCACCCGTCTGTTAGTGCTCTTTTTTTTTTTTGTCGGTCCAAAAATACACTGTCCATAAAATGACAGATGTAAGAGAATACATGAAAATTTTTTACATTTTAGTTTATTATAAATAACTCCAGTATATATTTTTTTTTTCAAAATGAAGTAAAAATAAAGTCTAATTACAAAAATGCAACGGAACTCTTAACTAAGGTCACAAATAGAAGTTGTATACTGTAAATGAAACAATGCATACAATGACAGGGCATATATTTAAGCAACAGCAGGGATGAAATACTGCAAAGATACATCATCATGTAGCAATATAAAGTGGACCATCCGCTTGTGTACAATATCTGCAAAAAAAAAGAAAAATTATTAAATCTTAAGACTTTGCAGATCAATTTTCTTTGTGAAATACAACGCCAAGGTTCTATATTTAAAAGAAACTTATTGGACACATTTTAACTAACAAGTACTGTATGTATCATTTTAAAAAACTTCAGTAAAGTTTACTGATCAGGGCTTGATTAGGAACCAGGTGCTGAGTCCCTCACAATCTGATTAAGAAGCACTCCGATTAACTTTTTTCCCCCTAAACCCGTGTAAATGTTAGTGCAATCTAGTGTCACTGTGTTAATATACTCACCGATCGCAGTCTTCGCCGGGATCCAGCACCGCTCCAGGGCTCTTCTGAGTCATGAGACAGCAATTCAGATTCTCCAGATCTTCTAAGTGTGAGCCGGAAGTCTCATTTACACGCCAACCTATGGAGCCTCACTCTTACATAGGTTGAAGAAAGACCTAGGGGTCCATCAAGTTCAACCTTTCTCCACCAATTATACATTTTGTCCGTAAATTAACTATAACCCGCAATGTTATGTGTACTGAGGAAATCATCCTGCCCTTTTTTTAAACCCTTTCAAGACCTATGACGTAAAGGTACGTCATAGGTCGTGTCCCGGAATTTAATGCAGGCTCCAGGGCTAAGCTCGCATCTTTTCCGGCACATGACAGCAGAAGACCCCCATGTTTGTCATTGCTAGAGATGGGAGAACCTGAAGAGTAAAGTTCGGGATCCGTACCGAACACCTACTGTTCGGGCACGGATCCCGAACATGGATATCCTCAAGAAGTCCGTGTGTGACAGCGTGGAAAACATGGGCTCTGATCAGCGGTAACATCGTTAACGAGGGTCAGAGCACTACGGGATCACGCTGTCAGATGTCAGCGTGATCCCGCAGCTGTGACTGTGACACGTGGTAAAAAGCGCCGACTGATGGGACTATTACACCCATCAGAAGGCGCCTGCTGCCATTGTAAATAGCGAGCGCAGGTGCCGCTGGATGGGAGAAGTAGTCTCTCATCCACTGGCACCTGTGCTGAAAGTAAAAAATATATTTTTTTAAATTAATAAAATAAATATTCAAATAAAAAAAAACATTATACTCACCTACACCTTGTTCCCGAAGCCCTCGCCCCCTTCAAAAAATAAAAAAAACTATACTCGCCTTAACGCCTAATCCCCGATTCCCATTTCTCCTGAAACAAATAAAAAATAATAAACCACTATAATCCTCACCTTTCCACCATAGTCCAGGTAATATAGTGTGATCTCGTGAATATGACAGCCACATCCTTAGATGTGACCACTCTATTCAACAGCTGGTGATACTATGACAGGAGTGCGATGACTCCAGTCAGTGTATAGTCAGTGTACAATTCTCACCCAGCACTATACACTGACACAGGAGTGATTATAGCCAGCTGTCTGGTAGAGCAGTCACATCAGTGACTGCTGATGTGACTGTCCTACAAATGATCCAATTGCCGTGAGACCCTTGGGATAATGTCATCACGGTGGACAGGTGAGGGATATGGTTGGTTTTTATTTTCTTACAGGAGACGAGGGCTTCAATGGATTGGGCGTTAGGGCAGTATTTTTTTGGTAAATTAAGAATTATTAATAGAGATTATTAATACTGTCTTTATTTCTCAAATTTTACTATGGGGTTAGTAATGGGGGTGTCTTACACACTCTGTCATAGAAAATATTAAAAATCTCTCTCCCCCTCCAAACCCCTCTTTCCCCCTCCCCTATACCATTTGTCAAAGGAGCAGAGCTAGCAGTCTAAACAAGCTGCTTCTATGCAAATGGAAGTGCACACAAGAAGTGGCAAACTCAATTATCCAGGCTAATTACCATACGAAATGGAGCTCCTGGTAAAAGTGGCATGTGTGAAGAACAGACACCTTAGGGCCAGAGACTGAAGGAGTTGTGTATCTGATTAAGTGGTAAGGAGTATGCCACCTGAAAGCGATAGTAAACATCTCGCTAAGGCTTCAAAGGGAATCTATCTCACTCCTTACAATAGAAGACATTCCCAGCTGCACAATAGGCAGACGCTTAGGCACTGAAATGAAATATGGAATATCGGAAGTTCTATAATCCCGATTGTGATGGGACACATATTTATTAGCAGCGGGGCTAACTAAGGAACAGTACACATATTTCTCCTTATCTGTGAGCCCCGCCGGTGAGCTGTAGTGCAAGAGGGCAAACATAACAGACAGCAGTCATGACATGTTTGGTCTCTAAAGAAAGGTAAAATCGCAATAAAGAATATGACATCACTTGCTAACTTCTGCGATCATTGAGTGAGGAGATATCACCGAAATTAAAAATTTATTAAAACCATGAAGGGGGGAGACCAGCCCACGTGAGGTCATCACAGGGGAGTGTGTGGGCAGGGCCCCACTTTGGCATAAAATATCAAGCCGAATATTGATCTATACCTATGCTGGGGATACATATTTGTGTAAACAGGGGTCACGTTCCATAACAGTCCATTGGAGTGCTCCCCTCCAGCTAAACTGAATCGTCTATGCGATCGGTATAGTAAGTTTCATCTATTAAAGAAGTTGTACACTATTTTATATTACCCCCCCAATGTATACCCCCTGGGCCCCTAAGACATTTTGTAAATACCTTACGTTGCTGATAATGCCTGTGAGCGGCGCTACTGGTGGGCGCTCACAGGCATCATGTGACCCCACGCTGATGTCACGACAAGTGAGGTGTGACTCAGCGCTGAGGTCCCCGCGATGGCTGCTGGGTTCTTGACGGGGTTACCCCACGCGTCACACCCAGCATCCACCGCGCGCTTTCCCAATGAATGGGGAGAGACGGAGCGCACGGTGGATGCCGGGTGTGACGTGTGGGGTGTAACCCCGCCCACAGCCTGTCATCCACCTGGAACGCGGAAGACAAAGACCCCCGACTGCTGTCAGCACTAGTCATAACATCAGCGGATGTTAGAGCCGGCTGCAGCCGGGCTTCACGTATGGCCTGGGAGCGGCCAGTGATTTGACCCCCTTTGTAAAATGATTTGTATATTTTTTTTCATAAACACTGCCTCCCTTTGGATTAAATATAAAATTTAATAGTTATGTTTCTTTTGCTCTGTAATCATTCCTCCCCTCTGAATCCACACTTTACGTATAAAGTGTCCAATCAGGCCTGTATTGTATTTTAAAACTGATTGTTGATGGAAGCGAATAATCTTTCTTGGGTTATCGTGAGGCTAGCAGTGATCTATGAGGGTGTATACATATATTCCATGTGTTAGAAGGAGGTGTGCATGCCAGGCGCTCACTGTTAGCTTGCCCATAACTACCTAGTCAGAACAGCCTGCAGTCCCTGGTATTGATCGTCGGCCAATCGTGCAATTGTCAGGATGATAGGGGGCAGCAGAGAGCTGTTCGCTCAAGAGATCACAGTGGGTGGTCTCTGTGAGTAATCGAGATCGTATGTGAATCCCTGACAAATTGGTGGCAAGCGGTGGGATATTGCATGATCTCGCCGTTGTCATCCTGACAGACACCTCCCTATTACTAATCTGGGCTTCATTTCAGCTGCCAATACAAGGCTGACATGAACCCCAACCCTATTACCCCACTTGCCGCCGCCACAGGGCAAGTGGGAAGAGCCGAGCCTATGTGCCAAAATTGTCGCATTTTATTTATGCGTCATTTCTGGGGCGGCTGAGGACTGATGTTATTAGCCTCGGAGGGGGCTAGTATCCATGGCCCCTTCCCTGGCTATTAATATCAGCCCACAGCAGTCTGTTTAGCCTTTGCTGGTTAGATTGTATAGTCAATTTTTTTCTGGGGTCCCCTGTAATCAATCTAACAGTCTATCAGTCTGTCTATCATCTATATATCTATTACTTATCTATCTATCTATGTATCTATCCATATATAACTATCTATCCATCTATTGATAGACTAATGGATAGATATATGGACAGATAGATGGATGGATAGATAGATAACAGATACATGATAGATAGATATACAGATGGATGGATAGATAGATAATAGATATATATATATATACAGATAAATATATGGAGCTAAAACAAAAAATAGGAGGCAGCACACCATATTGAGTGAAGAAAAAAGTGCTTGAGAAAGGTTCTCACGGAAACGTTGCCATGATGGGCCATTAAACAACACTTTTTTCTTCACTCAACATGGTGTGCCGCCTCCTATTTTTTTGTATTATGTTGCAGCAGAATGCTTGATGCTGGTGCTGCTTCTATTTTTATTTTTTCTAGATATATGGATAGATAGATATACAGATAAGATAGATGAATAGATAATAGGTAGCTAGATATACAGATAGAGAATAGATATCCAGATAGATAGATATACAGATAGATAGAATTATGTGAAATATATAATCAGTGCTTTGTTTGTATACCTCATTGTTCATGCAATTTATTAATAAATAATTACATTTCTGAAAAAAAATGGCGTGGGGTCCCCCATATGTTTATTAACCAGGAGAGGGAAAGCGGACAGATGGGATTAATGTTTATAGCCTGGGACGAAGGCAATATCCATAGAGCTTCCAGGGCTATTAAAGGGAATCTGTCACCCCCTTGGGACCCATCAGACCGCTAATATGGGCATACAGGTGATAGAAATGTAAATCTATACTTACCTGTATGTCCCATATTAGCGGTCTTGTGGCTGTGAAATTGCTTTTTATAAAATCTTATTTTCTAGGCTTGGCGTCCGGGGGACGGCAAGAAATGCCCGCCTATACAGTACAGACCAAAAGTTTGGACACACCTTCTCATTTAAAGAAATATCTGTATTTTCTTGACTATGAAAATTGTACATTCACACTGAAGGCATCAAAACTATGAATTAACACATGTGGAATTATATACTTAACAAAAAAGCGTGAAACAACTGAAAATATGTCTTATATTCTAGGTTCTTCAAAGTAGCCACCTTTTGCTTTGATGACAGCTTTGCACACTCTTCGCATTCTCTTGATGAGCTTCAAGAGGTAGTCACCGGAAATGGTTTTCACTTCACAGGTGTGCCCTGTCAGGTTTAATAAGTGGGATTTCTTGCCTTATAAATGGGGTTGAGACCATCAGTTGTGTTGTGCAGAAGTCAGGTGGATACACAGCTGATAGTCCTACTGAACAGACTGTTAGAATTTGTATTATGGCAAGAAAAAAGCAGCTAAGTAAAGAAAAACGAGTGGCCATCATTACTTTAAGAAATGAAGCTCAGTCAGTCCGAAAAATTGGGAAAACTTTGAAAGTGTCCCCAAGTGCAGTTGCAAAAACCATCAAGCGCTACAAAGAAACTGGCTCACATGAGGACAGCCCCAGGAAAGGAAGACCAAGAGTCACCTCTGCTTCTGGGGATAAGTTTATCCGAGTCACCAGCCTCAGAAATAGCAGGTTAACAGCAGCTCAGATTAGAGACCAGGTCAATGCCACACAGAGTTCTAGCAGCAGACACATCTCTACAACAACTGTTAAGAGGAGACTTTGTGCAGCAGGCCTTCATGGTAAAATAGCTGCTAGGAAACCACTGCTAAGGACAGGCAACAAGCAGAAGAGACTTGTTTGGGCTAAAGAACACAAAGAATGGACATTAAACCAGTGGAAAGCTGTGCTTTGTTCTGAAGAGTCCAAATTTGAGATCATTGGTTCCAACCACCGTGTCTTTGTGCGACGCAGAAAAGGTGAACGGATGGACTCTACATGCCTGGTTCCCACCGTGAAGCATGGAGGAGGAGGTGTGATGGTGTGGGGGTGCTTTGCTGGTGACACTGTTGGGGATTTATTCAAAATAAAAGGAATACTGAACCAGCATGGCTACCACAGCATCTTGCAGCGGCATGCTATTCCATCCGGTTTGTGTTTAGTTGGACCATCATTTATTTTTCAACAGGACAATGACCCCAAACACACCTCCAGGCTGTGTAAGGGCTATTTGACCAAGAAGGAGAGTGATGGGGTGCTACGCCAGATGACCTGGCCTCCACAGTCACCAGACCTGAACCCAATCAAGATGGTTTAGGGTGAGCTGGACCGCAGAGTGAAGGCAAAAGGGTCAACAAGTGCTAAGCATCTCTGGGAACTCCTTCAAGATTGTTGGAAGACCATTTCCGGTGACTACCTCTTAAAGCTCATCAAGAGAATGCCAAGAGTGTGCAAAGCAGTCATCAAAGCAAAAGGTGGCTACTTTGAAGAACCTAGAATATAAGACATATTTTCAGTTGTTTCACACTTTTTGTTAAGTACATAATTCCACATGTGTTAATTCATAGTTTTGATGCCTTCAGTGTGAATGTACAATTTTCATAGTCATGAAAATACAGAAAAATCTTTAAATGAGGTGTGTCCAAACTTTTGGTCTATACTGTATGCTTAATTTAAATATTCACCCCGCCCCTGCATGTCACAAGGTCCTGTGACGTGCAGTCTAGGGCTGCACATCCCACGCATGCGCAATGCGCCTATAGCATAAGGCGCATTTTTTTCTCCCTGCCCTATTTTACTGATCTGCTCTAGTGCGGAGGCTCCAGGAGTCACTATGACTTCCGCTCCAGTGACCTCCTGCGTGTGCAACAATGAGGTTTGGTCCCCACTTCCTCCCGGCATCCTGCAATCAATGGTGACTTGTCCCGCAAAAAACAAGCCCTCAAACGGCTATATTGACGAAAAAATAAAAAAGTTATGGCTGTGGTAATAAGGGAAACAAAAAATGAAAACGCAAAAATGGAAAATCCCAAGGTCGTGAAGGAGTTAAAAGCTGTCATTGTATCAGCCATTACTACCTCTCGTGGTAGGACATTCCACTGTCTGACTACTCTAACTGTAAAGGACCCTTTCCTATTTAGCTGCCAGAATCGCCTTTCTTCCACCCGTAATGCGTGCCCCTTGGTCCTTAGTATGGTGTTTGGAAGGAATAAGTCGTGTGCCAGTCCTTTGTACTGACCACACATATTTATACAAATAAATAAGATCTCCTTTGAGACGTCTTTTTTTCCAAGCTAAAAGGAGCCCAAATTTTCCGACCTCTCATCGTATGAGAGACGACTCTGCGACTCCATAGACTTACTTTGAAAAAGCCACTTCTGTGACACACACAGTGCAGTGTTATCCGCAGAGTAAATTCCAGTCTCATTATTCAGAAGAGCACTGGATCCATAGATAGCGATCGGTGAGTATATTTCCCCCCCCAAAATTGAGAGTGTTTCAATAACTAAATAATGGGCAGAAGCACTTAACAGCCACTGTGCTCCTTGGTACCTGTTTGGCTTTATTAGATCGGAGCGATTGGTGTAATGTTTCATAAATTTCACTTCAATTTACACATTGCATGAAAATTACTTACTACATATGGCTTTATTTGGATTTACTTGCTGTCCTGCAAGAAACTGAAGAAGCTTCCTAATATCAACTCTGGCTTGTGACATGATGTCTTGGTCTCTTTCCTGAGTGTTGTTTTGTGAAGACTCATCATTAACTGAAGAAAAGACAGATTTTGGTAAGACCCTACCTGTAAAATCCTTTTCAGCGAAGGAAGGAAGGGAGACACAGATCCATTACTAGTGGGAGCGGAGCCCCACAGGATAGTTCACCTCAGATTTATAAAAAGTGTCGACCGGCCCCTCCAGCTTAGGCTCCTCCTACTCCCATGTTCCTCAGTACGTACACAAGCTAAGGAAGAGCAGATAACACCAGCGGAACAACACAACCCCTTCGGAAAAATCAGAAATGCGAGAGAAAAGGTTATGCATATAACAGAAAGAACACACAGTCCCAGGCACTACTCACTGGACCTGACAACTGCGATGAGCTGGCAATGCTGGAACAGAGCCCTAGCGCGCCGACCCCAGTCCCGATGACCGCCATCAGAGAGGAGTCGCACCGCATCTGGAAAAACAATAATGCACTTCTGCCCTGGGAGGGTGCTGTGTCTCCCTTCCTTCCTTCGCTGAAAAGGATTTTACAGGTAAGGTCTTACCAAAATCCGTCTTTCAGCAGCAGAAGGGAAGGAAGGGAGACACAGATCCATTACTAGTGGGACGTCCCAAAGCAGTCCAGAACTCAAGGGTGGGAAACAGTGGCAGAATCGCCAACACCCCAACAACTTAGGTAAGCGCGCAACAAGCGCCAAAACTAGATAAAGATATAACCTAAACCACCGCCGCCTGCAGGATCCTGCGTCCCAAGACCGCATCGGCGGAAGCACTCACGTCCACTTTATAAAATTTAGTAAAAGTGTGGACGGAACGCCATGTAGCCGCCCGGCAGAGCTGCACTGCCGAGGCCCCCTGACGAACAGCCCACAACGAACCAACCGCTCTTGTGGAATGGAGCTCGAACCTTAACCGGACAAGGCTCGCCCTTGAGCCGGTACGCCTCCAGGATAGCCGAACGTATCCACCGAGCTATAGTGTCCTTGGAAGCCCACTGACCACGCCGACGACCAGCAGGAATCACAAAAAGAGAGTCCGACTTCCGAAACTCTTGCGTGATGGTAAGATAGAACTTCAAAGCCTGCACCAAATCCAACGAGTGCAAGGCCCGTTCCTTTGGATTCCTTGGTTTCGGACAGAGGGAGGGCAACACGATGTCCTGATTGACGTGGAAACGCGACACCACTTTGGGCAGAAAATCGCAACGGGTACGAGGCACAACGCGATCCGAGTGGAACTCCAGAAAAGGGGGCGAGCAAGACAATGCCGCCAACTCAGAAACCCTTCTCAAAGAGGTGACCGCCACCAGGAAGGCCACCTTCCAAGAAAGCAAGTAAAGCGTAGCTGAATCCATAGGCTCAAAAGGCCCGTGCTGAAGAGCCTCCAAGACTAGATTGAGCCGCCAATGAGCCACAAACGCCCTCCGGGGCGGGAACTGACGTGCAATCCCGCGAAAAAACTAACGCACATCCCTGCGCGAGGCAATAGCTTTCCGAAAAAGCACGGATAGTGCAGATACCTGACCCCGCAAGGTACCAACCGCCAGACCCTTGGCCAAACCACATTGCAGAAAAGCCAAGAAGTTGGGAATGGAAAAAACCCTCGGGTTCCTTGACGATCCAGAACACCATGAATAGAAGGTCTTCCAAGTTCTGTGATAAATCCTGGTTATAGCCGGACCTCTGGCCGCCCGCAAGGTGGCGATGACTTCGGCCGAAAACCCACGACGGGTCAAGATCTCGGTCTCAAGAACCACGCCGTCAAACGAAGCGACTTCAGGTCCGGATGGCGAATGGGCCCTTGGGTTAGCAGGTCCGGGCGAAGAGGCAGTGGAAACGGGGGCGCCGCCAGAAGAGACACCAGCGTTGAATACCACGCCCTCCGCGGCCAATCCGGCGCCACCAAAATCGTCGGAATACGCTCTAGTTTGATCCGGTGGATCTCCAGTGGAAGTAAGGATACCGGCGGAAACACGTAGATCAGCTCGAACTGGTCCCACAGGGCCACCAAAGCATCTACCGCCACAGCTTCCGGGTCCCTGTATCTGGACATGAACGTCGGAATCCTGGCGTTCAGCCTGGATGCCATCAAGTCCACTTGGGGAGTCCCCCAACGGGAGCACAGCAGTGCAAAAACTTCCGGATGAAGACCCCATTCCCCGGGATCCACCTGTTCGCGACTGAGGAAGTCTGCCGTGATATTCAGCACTCCTGGGATGTGAATCGCGGTGATGGCCGGAACCCTGGATTCGGCCCAAACCAGGATCCGAGAGACCTCCATCATGAGTCTGGAACTCCTCGTCCCGCCCTGATGGTTGATATATGCGACCGCTGTTGCATTGTCCGTCTGAATCCGGACCGGCAGACCGCTCAAAGGGACCGTCCAATGTCGGAGGCAGAGAAATATCGCTCTCAACTCCAAGATGTTGATCGGCAGAGACTACTTCTCTGACGACCAAACCCCCTGAACCCAGAGATTGTTCCAAACCCCCCCCCCCTCCCAGCCAGTCAGGCTGGCATCGGTGGTAATGACCGACCACCGTGGGAGGAGGAAGGATTTCCCCAGGGATAAAGTCTCCGGACGTAACCACCATCGAAGAGACTCTAGCACCTTGCGGGAGATACCGACACAGCGATCCAGCGAAGCCGGCGATCGGTCCCAACGGGTCAGAATAAGATCTTGAAGACCCCGGGAATGAAATTGTGCAAACGGTACCGCTTCCATTGCCGCCACCATCAGACCCAGAAGGCGCATACACCTCCGAAGAGACATCGTCATCTCTGACCTCATAGCCTGGACATGGTGACGAAGGATCGCTTGTTTGTCCGGAGGCAGGGACACCACTGCCCGTACCGTGTCGAAATGCATCCCCAAGAACAGGATTGACTGCGACGGCTCCAATGACGACTTCTTCCAATTGACCAGCCACCCGAAGTCCTCCAGGTGCTGAAGGGAGAGATCGCGAGCTGTCACCGCCTCCTCCGCTGTGGGTGACACAATTAACAGGTCATCCAGGTAGGGGAGAATCGTAACTCCTTGCTTTCGAAGGAGCGCCATGAGCGGCGCCAGAATCTTTGTAAAAACCCTGGGCGCCGAGGCCAACCCGAACGGTAGGGCCACAAACTGGTAATGGGCCTGACCTATGGCGAACCGCAGGAAGCGCTGGTGAGCCCTGCCGATAGGGACATACAAATAGGCATCGCGGATGTCGATCGACACCAAAAAATCGTGCTGCGACAGGGCCGCCACGATGGAGCGAAGAGACTCCATACGGAATTTGCGGGTCCGGACATGCAAATTCAATTCTTTGAGGTCCAGAATGGGGCGAAACTTGTCCTCCTTTTTGGGAACCACAAAAAGGTTGGAGTAAAACCACCTTCCCTGGTCCTCCGGCGGAACCGGAATCACCACACCCTGCTGCAGAAGAGAGTCGACCTCCCGCAGCAGTGCGGCAGCTAGCCTGGGCTCGGACGGAATGCGCGACTGACGAAACCTGTCCGGGGGTCGAGAATGAAACTCTATGAACTAACCTTCCGACATAACCCGCGTCACCCAGGCGTCCGATAGGTGTGACGCCCAAATCGACCCGAATTGTAGCAGACGACCTCCCACCCGAAAGCCCTCGAGAGGGTTCCTGGCGTCAGTCCGCCTTAGCGGGCTTTTTGTCAACCTCCCGCTTGTCCTGACGGAAATGTTGTTTCCAGGGAGTACGGGATTTCTGGGAGGTCTTTTTTCCAGAAGACGAGGGACGATCCGATCTCCAAGAAGGCTGACCGAACCGACCCCTGGGCCGAAAGGACCGATGACCACTACCGGCACTTGACTTGCCGGACGTAGAAACCGCTGCCTTTCGCTGCGGCAAGGCCGTATCTTTGGCCTTGGCCGTAGCAATCAGCTCCGTGAGGTCCGAACCAAACAGCTGACCGCCCTTGTACGCCAGACTCAGCAAACCTTGTTTGGATACTGCGTCTCCGGTCCACTGTTTAAGCCACAGTGCTCTCCTGACAGTGACGGCCGAGGATTGAGCCCTGGACATCACCGAAGTAGTATCCAGCTCTGCGTCCCTGCCATATTGGGCTGCTTCTTCCAAGAGCCTTTCCACTTCAGACAGCGGAGTTCCATCTTGCCGCAGCTGATCCAACCACCGCAGCGAAGCCTCACCAGCCCACATGGCCCCCAAGGCCGCTCGGAATCCGTGACCCGCGGCCTCGTAGATGGACTTTGCCGCTAACTCCGTCCTTCTGTCCAGCGGGTCCTGAAGACTCGCCTTCCCTTTAACAGGAAGCAAAGAGGATTTGCTCAGCTGAGACAATGGCACATCCACTTCAGGAGAGGTGACCCAATTAGTGATCGTTTCCGTGGAACAGGGATACAGGGCATCAAACAACCGCAACCCTTGGAAACGTTTATCCGGACACAGGCGTTCCTTCTCCACCGCCTTGTTAAGTTCCTCGTGCATCGGCATGGTCGAGCGAGCCCGACGCGACTCCTGATACAGCCGGGCCGATTTGCCAGGGCGCCCCGTCACCTCTTCAGACAGTTGTAACGCTTCCCGCATAGCTTCAACAAAAGCGTCCACGCAGCCCGAAAGCGAAGCAGAGCGACCCCGCCGATTCTCTTCATCAGAATCGGAGATCTCACCAGAAGAGTCTGTCGGCGATTCTGAAGCCTCCGACGCACTGCGCGGAGGAGACGGCGCCGCCACAGGCCTGTGACGCTTCTTGCTTCTAGACGTCGGTTGGGACTTAGCAGAGACCCAATGACCCAGGAGGTCAGACAGACTGTCAATGGAGCGAGTGAGGGCCTCCACCTTAACATCACAGACCCCCAACTAGCGTCGAACCTGACGCCGTTGAAGACCCCGGCGTATCAGATACGCGTGACCGATCCTGAAGCGGACCGGGAGAGAGGTTCGCGCCCCCTGGTCCCATAAGGCGGTAATAACCTTACAATGGGTGCAGTAACCAAGGATGTGTGAATTCCACTACCACAGCCTGTTCTTGCACAAAAAATCACCCGGCACTGAAGGGTTAAAGCTCCTCGTTAGAAGGAGAAAAGCTACCCCAGCGGCCTGCAGAGCAAAAGTTAACCTGACAGACAAGAGAGAAGCACCCTCTGACCCCAGAAGGGTGCACCTCCAGAGGGTTAACAGCCTGATGGGCCAGAACCCGTTCAGAAGGGGTTAATGCTACTGATAAGCACTACCCTTTTTGTGAGGTGTGCGTCAGAGCCATCTCAGTAGGGAAGAAGCAGCGCCGTATACAGCACACCCTGTCAGACTAGGACATAAGGAAAGTGCTCTGCGCTGTAATACCCAAGAAGGAACTTTCTGCCTAAAAGGCAGGAGAGACTCACCAGCTGGCGTAGAGACTGCTCTTCTCGGTGTGATGAGAGCGGGGAGCAGGGAGTAGGAGACGCTGCACGAGGATGGACGCTGACCGGAAGAAGAAGGGGCTGGGACATCTCCAGCGCGCGCTTTCCCGGCACTTCCTGTCACGAGCTAAGAAGACCGACAGCAGAGAGACGCTAAGCCACGCCCCCTGCCGAGCTACGAACGGAGCGCGCGAATCCTCCGTCCCTGCTCCCCTGCCAGCTGAGGATCAAACGCTGCATGCAGAGGAGAAATCCCTGCAAGCCAGAAAAAAACAGCAGTCACCACAAACACATATACAGTGACAGCGGCTGCCGCAGCAGCCGCTGAAAGCACTCAATAGGAGCCCCCCAGGGATGTGTGGCGCCGTGGCCCTTGCTCTCCCCCACGGTGGAGCGCGCAGGAACCCCACACGAGCGGTGTGAGTCTCCGCCAGGGAGCGCCCTGTATCCCCCGGGGCCAGCAGGGTTCTGCGGTTACCTCCTTAGGGGGTACGCAGATCTGCCAGGGGAGGGTCAGGGGTCCCAGCAGCGCTGAGACCTCTAGACCACGGGGGGTCCAGGTCTCCGGAATAAAAATAAGAAAATCTTCTGAGGAGCTGCGAAGGCAGCGACTATCCTCTGCGACCTCAAATTTAAAACTGAGGAACATGGGAGTAAGAGGAGCCTAAGCTGGAGGGGCCGGTCGTCACTTTTTATAAATCTGAGGTGAATTATCCTGTGGGGCTCCGCCTACCCACTAGTAATGGATATGTGTCTCCCTTCCTTCCCTTCTGATGCTGAAATGAGAATTTAGGAACTTATTTTAATCAATTATTGTATTGTTATTTAAGAGAAGCATAAGTTAGACAAATGACAATTTTTTTTAAAACAATTCACCATTGCACTGAAATACTGAAATATGTCAATTAATAGAGAACACAGGTTTATAGTGTACAATAGGCAATCCAGGCTGCTGTTAGTAAACGGTGCATGTAGAGTAACTTGTAATATTACCATCGTCAAAGGGGTTTCTTACTTCATTTTTATTGGTACATTTTTAATCTTATTAATGGCACCAAAATCAGCACATGCGCATACCGCGCTCTCCTGCGCCATTTTTTTAAAGACACGGTGTCTGCAAATTCACATATACAGTGTCTTCAATAAAACGGCGCCGGAGATCATGGTATGCGCACGTGCTGACTCCAGCGCTGTTTTAGTGAAGTAATGTACTACAATGTCAACATAGCAGTGTGCACGTGGCGGCCATAGGGATAATGGCGATGGCCGGTGTGTGCGCACTGCTAAGTTGACTTTGTAGTAGAATTCTTCAATAAAATGGTGCAGGAGTCAATGCTTGCATATCCCACGATATCCGGCTCCATTTTGTTGAAGATACTGTGTCAGCGAATTCGGACTGAAGGACGCATCAAGCATTATATATAAGATGTACTGACAATACAGGGGTTTACTCACTTACGCTAAGAAATGTATATATAATGTACTGGTAATACAGGGGTGTACTCACTTACGCTGAACGCTGTATGTATAACGTACTGAGAATACAGGGGGGTGTACTCACTTACGCTAAGCGCTGTATATATAATGTACTGGTAAAACAGGGGTGTACTCAAGCTGTGCACTGAAATAAATATAAAATGTACTCATAATACAGGGGGTGTACGCACTTATTCTGAGCGCTAAATATATTTATAATGTACTGAGAATACGGCGGTGTACTCAATATGTTCAGCGCTTTATATATAATGTATTGATAATACAGGGGTGTACTCACATATGCTGAGCGCTATATATATATAATGTACTGATAATACGGGGTGTACTCACGTTGAGCGCTGTATATAAACATATACAATGTACTGATAATACAGGGGTGTGCTCACTTATGCTGAGCACTGTATATATTGTGGCAAGATGACTCACTTGGCTGCAATCGGAAGTGGACTCAGGAACGGTTTCGTCTGCAGGTTTATTATGTCAGCATAAAGCACTGCAGACTTCAGAAAAAATAAACTCAGCCTTGCTGGTATAAAGTTAAAACAAAAGACAAATGGTAACAGTCCATGTGTGTGTGGGTTCGCCCTGCACCAGTTTGCAGCACCCTCAACTTTGAGCTGAAGTTACACAGCCTGGAGACTTGTCTCTTCAGACTCACCAACCACAGAAAAAAAACAGGACTAAGCATTTAAACCTTGCTCAGCCACACCCTGAGAGGAGGTAGGGGAATGGCCTCCCACACTGGTTGCCATTCCTATAAAACCACACCCTTTAACCGCTTCCCGACTGCCCACTGTACATAAACGTCGGCGCTGCCTGGGCTCTGTGCAGCACCGACGTTTATGAACAGTCGGTGGTCCCGCAGCCCCTCAGGTCCCAATGATGTTAACCCTTTGCTATCTTCTATATGCCGCGATCTATAGTGATCGCGGCATATAGAAGATAGTGAGAGGAGAGGGGGTCGTGCATTTACCTCTCCGACGGTCACCTGATGCCTTCCAGGACCTGCCGTTGTTATGGCAGCTGGAGGTCACATGACCGCCTCCAGATCTGCCATATATGGCGTCCTGCTAGGCTCAGCCTGCATCTGAGTCCAGCAGGAGACAGACCGTGTGAAACTGTCAGCAAACTTCTCATGCAATACAATACATGTCTATTGGATTACATGAGAACCGTGATTAGAAAAGGGCCTAAGTAAAAAAAAAATCTAAAAAATGTTTTCAAACTGTTAAAAAAAAAAATCACAAAATAAATAAAAATAAATAAAATATGAAACCAATAAATCCGTATATTTATGCAAAAACTAAAAGAGTACACATATTTGGTATCGCCGCGTCCGAAACAACCCGATCTATAAAACTGTCACACTAATTAACTGCTTCTGTGCACACCGTAATAAAAATAAATAAAAAACGGAGCAAAAAACTATGCTTTTTCATCATATCGCCAAACAAAAAGGGGAAAAAAATGCGATCAAAAAGCAAAATGTAAATAAAAATGGTACCGCTGAAAACGTCACCTTGTTCCGCAAAAAAAAGCCGCCATACAGCTCCATCAGCCAAAAAATAAAAAAGTTATAGCTCTCAGAATAAAGCGATGCAAAAAAAATATTTTTTCTATAAAATTGTTTGTGTAAAAGCGCTAAAACATAAAAAAATATACACTAAGTGTAGTATCGCTGTAAACATACTGACCCGAAGAATAATGCTGCCTTATTACTTTTACCACACGCAGAACGGCATAAAAAGAACCCTCAAAAAACAATTCCTGAATTGTTGGTTTTTGTTAATTTTACCTCCCAAAAAACAGAATAGAAAGCGATCAAAAAATGTCACGTACCCAAAAATGGTACCAATAAAAATGTCAACTCGTCCCGCAAAAAACAAGCCGTCACATGACTGTCGGCCGAAATATGGAAAAATTATAGCTCTCAAAATATGCCGATGCAAAAACTAGATTTTGCAAAAGAAAGCGTCTCTTAGTGTGTGACAGCTGTCACTCATAAAAACCTGATATAAATCTGGTATCTCTGTAATCGCACCGACCCGAAGAATAAAGTAATCTCATCACTTATACCGCACGAGGAACGGCGTAAAAAATAAATAAAACCAATTCTTCACCTGCTACTGATTCGTTTATTATGTCTCCCAAAGATCGCAGTAAGGCTCTGCTCACATATATCCTGCGCTGAGCACTTACACCAGAGTTTCCGTGTAAATCTCTGAAATACGTGATTCAGACGGAACCCATGACGGAAGATTCCCTGTAATGAGGCAGATATAGGCCACTGTGGATGCCATCTGGCCTGTGATCCCACGGTGTCATTTTTTTTAGGCGTGCATAAAAGTGCGCTTGGCCACAGTTTTGTGCACTTCTGAAAAAAAGGACACCACTAAACAGAGGCTAGACGGAGTCCAGAGTAACTCTGCTGCCTCATTATAGTGAATGGATCCTGCAGGGGATTCATCTGAATTACATCACTTGGACATTTAGATGGAAACCCCGATGTAAGTGCTCAGCCTAGAGCGCCGGATAAATGTTACGTAAAATGTTCCCAATAAAAGCTTCAACTCGGTCCTCAAAAAAAGCTAGTCCCCACTCAGGTCCGTCATCTGTTAAAAATATAAGGGACTTCCAAGTTACTGGTAACAGAAAGGCTCTGGAAAAGCGAAATGGCCCTTGCCCCCCAAAAGAAATTCAGAAAATTTTGTGCTCCCAAATCCAAATGCCTAATCTACAATAATTTGTTCTCCAATTGTCAAATAGAGCTCCGTCCCTCCCAGATCTCACCGTATGGTTAAGCGGTACGATACAGCCACATATGGGGTATTGCCACTTTTAGAAGAAATTGTGTGACACATTTCGGCACCATTTTTACCCATTGCCCTGTGTGAAAATGTAAAATCTAAGGGTCAAACATTTTTTGTGGTAAAAATACAATTATGTTTTCTTCACTGCCCAATGGTATAAATTTAAAAATTAAAAAATACTCACTACTTCCCTAGATGAATTCCTTGAGAGGTGTAGTTTACAAAATGGGGTCACTTGTGGGGGTTTCTGCTATTTCGGCATGTCAGCGACTCTTCAAATGTGACATGGTGTCTGCAACCTATCCCAGCCAACATAGCGCTCCTTTCTCTTCCGAACCCTGCCATACACCAAAGCAGTGGTTTTGCCCCACATATGGGCTATCGGAGTACTCAGGAGAAATTGCACAACAAATTTCATGGTGCAATTTCTCCTGTTATCCTTACGATAATGCAAAATTAGGGGATGAAAAACATTTTTTGTGGGAAAAATGTGAAAATTTTATTTTTACGGCTCAATATTATAAACTTCTGTGAAGCACCTGGGGTGCAAGGTGCTCACCACACATCTAGATAAGTACCCTAAGGGGTCTAGTTTCCAAAATGGTGTCACTTGTGGGGGGGCTTTCCACTGTTTAGGCACATCAGGGGCTCCCCAAATACAACATGGCGTCCGCTAATTATTCAAGCAAATTTTACATTCAAAAAGTCAAATGGCGCTCCTTCCCTTCCAAACCTTGCCGAGCGCCCAAACAGTGGTTTTCCTCCACATATGGGGTATCGGCGTGTTCAGGAGAAATTGCACAACAAATTTTATGGTGCAATTTATCCTATTACCCTTATGATAATGCAAAATTAAGGGATGAAAAAGGTTTTTGGGGGAAAAATGTGAAAATTTTATTTTTAAAGCTCAATATTATAAACTTCTGTGAAGCACCTTGGGGTTCAAGGTGCTCACCACACATCTAGATAAGTTTCCACTGTTTAGGCACATCAGGAGCTCTCCAAACGCAACATGGTGTCTGCTAATTATTCAAACAAATTTTACATTCAAAAAGTCTAATGGCGCTCCTTCCCTTCCGAACCCTGCAGTGCGCCCAAACAGTGGTTTTCCCTCATATATGGGGTATCAGCGCGCTAATGAGAAATTGCACTACAAATTGTGTATTCCATTTTTTCCTGTTACCCTTGTGAAAATAAAAAAATTGGGCCTAAAGTAACATTTTTGTGAAAAAAAGTTAAATGTTCATTGTTTTCTTCCACATTCCAAAAATTCCCGTGAAACACCTGAAGGGTTAATAAACTTCTTGAATGTGGTTTTGAGCACCTTGAGGGGTGCAGTTTTTAGAATGGTGTCACTTTTGGGTATTTTCTGTCATAAAGGCCCCTCAAAGTCACTTCAAATAAGATGTGGTCCCTAAAAAAAATGTTTTTGTAAATTTTGTTGGAAAAATGAGAAATCGCTGGTCAATTTTAACCCTTATAGCTTCCTAACAAAAAAAAATTTTGGTTCCAAAATTGTGCTGATGTAAAGTAGACATGTGGGAAATGTTATTTATTAACTATTTTGTGTGACATATCTCTCTGATTTAAGGGCATGAAAATTCAACATTTTCGCCAAATTTCCGATTTTTTCACAAATAAACGCAAGTGATATCGAAGAAATTTTACCACTATCATGAAGTACAATATGTCACTAAAAAACAAACTCTGAATCAGGGGAATCCGTTGAAGCGTTCCAGAGTAATTACTTCATAAAGTGACAGTGGTCAGAATTGAAAAAATTGGACTGGTCACGAAGGCAAAAACAGGCTCTGGCGCGAAGTGGTTAAGAGAGTTAACCCCCAGCATATACCATGCTGGCAGAAATTTAGCAGGTTTCAGTTCACACAGGAGAGCAACCTGAGTGACACATACCTCCCCTAGTATATCACACCAGTGATTCTGTCACATATTCACCCCTCTGCCCAAAGCCGGGTGTTTGGGCACCTTCAGACACTAAGCAGGGAATTCTGGAAAGGGCATCAACATTAGCGTGTAACTTCCAGGGTCTATGCTCAACATGAAAATTAAAGTCTTGGAGACCTAAGAACCACATAATTACCCGGGCATTCTTACCCTTCTTTTCCCTCAACCATCTCAAAGGGGCATGGTCTGACACCAATTTAAACTTTCGGCCAAGTAGGTAATATCTTAGCGTGTCTATGGCCCATTTTATGGCTAAGCATTCTTTCTCCACAATGGCATAGTCTTTCTCGCAGGACGAGAGCTTCCGGCTCATATACAGGATGGGATGCTCTTCCCCATTTATCTCCTGCGACAGTACAGCTCCTAGGCCAACTTCTGAGGCTTCTGTCTGGAGCACAAACTCTTTAGTAAAGTCAGGTGCGACCAGGACTGAGTGCTAGCTTCAACTGTTGGAACAACATCTCAGTTTCAAAAGCCCATTTCGCCATCGTTGATTTTGTGCCTTTCAGAAGGTCCGTTAGTGGTACGGCAATCATGGCAAAATTTGGGACAAGCCGCTGATAATATCCCACGATTCCAAGAAACGCTCTCACCCGCATCTTGGAGAGCGCTTGCGGCCAGTTCTGAATTGCCTCGATCTTATTTACCTGTGGCTTAATTTCACCTCTCCCGACGACCTAGCCTAAGTACTTGACCTCCTTCTTTCCAATGGCACATTTTTTCGGATTTATCGTAAATCTCGCCTTCCTTAGAGCATCCGGAATAGCCTGTACCTTTGGCAGATGACTAGCCCAGTCTGGGCTAAAGACGACAATGTCATCAAGGTAGGCTATCGCATACTTCTTATGTGGGACGAGGATCCGATCCATGGCCCTCTAGAAGGTGGCTGGTGCCCCCTGCAGTCCGAAAGGCATTCGGGTGTACAGGAAACACCCATCAGGTGTTGAGAAAGCTGTTTTTTCCTTGGCCCTCTGGGACATGGGGAGCTGCCAGTAGCCTTTCGTCAAGTCTATGGTGGTAATATATCTAGAAGGTACAAGCCTCTCAATGAGTTCATCGACGCGGGGCATCAGATATGCGTCACACTTGGATACCTCTTTCAGCCTGCAGTGATCATTACAAAATCTCCACTCCCCGTCGGGCTTCGACACAAGAACGATGGGTCTCGACCATCGGCTCTTTGATTCCTCTATCACGCTGAGGTCCAGCATCCTCTTCACATCGGCTGAGATTACCTCACGGCGGGCTTCAGGAATCCTATAAGGTTTAAGGTTTACCTTAACATGCGCTTCCGTCAGCACGTCATGCTCGACCACCTGCGTATGCCCCGGCAACTCTGAGAACAGGTCACAGTTCCATTGCCGCAGCTCTCTATATGGTTGATTCTGCGCCAGAGATAGAGTCTCTGCTATCGTGACGTCCTCCATTTTGGCTTTGGGACAGGCTGCCAAACAAAGAGCCCGTTTTCTGATCTCACCATAACTTGAGCAAGTTCACATGGTACACTTGGTGCGGCTTTCTTCGGCCAGGCTGGTGAACTTTGTAGTTCACTTCGCTGAGTTTCTCCACCACCTCATACGGGCCTTGCCACTTGGCCAGGAACTTGCTCTCGACAGTGGGAAAAAGCACCAGAACGCGATCCCAAGGCTGGAACTGTCTCAGCCTCGCTGACCGGTTATAGACGCTTGCCTGGGCCTCTTGTGCCTGGAGATGTGCCTTCAAGATAGGCATCACTTTCGCCATTCTCTCCTGCATCTGGGCGACATGTTCTATGATGATCCGCTGGGTCGTAACCTCGGCTTCCCAGGTTTCCTTGGCAATATCCATGAGCTCTCGCGGATGTCGACCATACAGTGGCTCAAACAAGGAAAAACCCGTAGAGGCTTGTGGAACCGCTCTTATCGAGAAGAGCAGGAATGATAGCAGGTAGTCCCAGTTACGACCATCCTTCTCTTCAACCTTTTTGAGCAATGCTTTTAAGGTTTTATTAAAACACTCAACCTGTCTGTCTGCAGATGGTAAACAGAGGTTCGCAGTTGGGTAATCTGAAGGACTTTACACAGTTCCTTCATTACCTTGCTCATGAACGGGGTTACTTGGTCCGTTAGTATCTCTTTCGTCAGTCCGGTCCTAGCAAATATATAGACAAGTGTCACGGGTGTGTCAGAGGTGACAAACATTCGCCCTGCAGTTGGTTGCAGGAGATCTCTACGTTTGACATTACAGACATACTCTTAGAGGCTGTCTCTAGGACCCAGCGGCTACCTCAATATGGCTAATTAACACCCTGTCTGGGTGTATAAATGCCTGCTGTTTCACAGGGAAGTGCCGACGATATTCATTACTACCTGTGAAAGCTTTAGCAAGAGCAGTACAGTGTTCTCTCTGGAGCTTGAGGACGTGTGCTCATTTGTCTGGAGTTCGTCTAAAACTAGGCAATTTCCCCCCATTTGTACACCCCTGTAGTCTATAGTGTTTAGTGGAGATCGACTAGTGCTTATCTCCTCCCTTCCCTAGCCTTAGTCATACGCCATGGAAATACAGGGTGAGGCACACATGCGGCGATTGGTGAAGAGCCGAAACAGGAATGTTAGAGGAGACAGGGTGACGCTAGATCAACCTAGGAGGTCTCCACTTCCTCCCTTTCCCTCTTGCCTTTGTGTTGCACTAAGTCTTTCCCACACCTTGCGTGACATTATCGCCGGCCGAGCACATTTTGAAAAGGAAAAAAAAAAGACTGACACTCTGTGTTTTTGGGCGTGGAATCTTTTTTACCTTCTTCCCTTGGTATGGGTACTGTTGCAGAGCTCGCAGAACAGTTTCGCTGTCTGTCACTGGAGGTGAATGACCTCCGCTGTAAGGTTCAGCAGCAACATCAGCGGCTACTGGTCGATAATGTGGGGGTCTCTGCAGGTAGGCCTGCCCAGCCTGAACCCAACATTGCCCTCGCAGATAGGTTTTCAGGAGGTAAAGACAAGTTTTTTGTTTTCAAGGAGGCCTGCAAACTGTATTTTAAACTTAGTGCTTACTCCTCCGGAAATGAGGAGCAAAGGGTTGGTATTGTGATCTCTCTACTGCAGGGATGTCCTCAGTCGTGGGCGTTTTCTTTACCGCAGGACTCGGTTAGTCTCCAGTCTGTGGAGGAGATTTTCGGGGCTCTGGCCCTCATCTAGGATGACCCTGACCGAGTCGCCTTGGCTGAGTCTAGACTAGGTTGCCTTCCTTCAGCAGGGGAATCGGTCAGTGGAGACGTACAGTTCGGAATTCCAAAGATGGGCAACGGATTCCAAATGGAATGACTCAGCCCTTAGAAGTCAATTTTGTGAGGGGCTTACTGAAAGGTTGAAAGATGCCTGGCAGAATATGAAAACCCTCACTCCTTGGAGGCTGCCATGTCATTGGCTATACGTCTTGATAGACGCCTTCGGGATAGACGGGTGAGACCACCTTCTCCGGGGACTTCTTGTCGGGGTTGTGTACCTCAGCCGGAGGAGCGGTCTGGGGTTGAGCCAGTACTGGAGGAGGTGGAGGGACCCATGCATTTAGGGGGTGTCTCTACATCATACATCTCCCTGGAGATTCGCAGGAAAAAAAGGCATTTCTTTTTTGTGGGAAAAGGGGACATTTTATTGGGACCTTTCCTGCAATTCCTAAACAAAAGGAGTCTCGATTACCTCTTGGTAGTCTGAAGTTGGATAAACAAGGGGTGCATTTGTTACCAACCAGCAGTTCCCACTTTTTCCTGTCAGCAGAGGTGGTGCTAGAGAATAAAACCGAGAACATTTCTGTGTTAGTTGACAGTGGTGCCGGAGTCAGCATGGTTTATTCTGAGTTTGTGAAAACTCATGGTCTTGCTTGCTGTGCTTTAGCTGAACCCATTTCCATCTTTGCCATTGACTCGGCGCCACTTGCACAGAAAGCATTTACTCAGATGGTACATAATGTAAAACTATGTCCTGGACAATCTTCCCACACCGATTGTTTTGGGTATTCCTTGGCTTGTTAAACATAATCCATTGGCGGATTGGCAAACTGGGAGATTATTGAATGCGGAGATTACTGCCATGAGAACTGTTTTGCCATGAGAACTGTTTAGATATTTCCCTTGCTACTGTCTCTATGGAAATATTATCGGCTTTTCTGTCTGGTTTTTAGGACGTTTTTTCTGAGAGGAGGTGTCAGGATTTGCTTCCTCATCGTGCTTATGACTGTCCTATTAACCTGACCCCCGGAGCTAAACTACCAAAATCCAGACTGTAAAATCTTTCTGGCCCCGAGAGACAAGCTATGAAGGATTTCATTGCGGAAAGTCTGGAGAAGGGACATATCAGACCCTCATCTTCACCAGTGGCGGCAGGGTTCTTCTTTGTGAAGAAAAAAAGATGGTGGTCTACGTCAGAGTTTAGATTTCCGGGAATTAAATCAAATTACCATCCGTGATCCATGCACTCTTCCTCCTTTACTACATGAAGATGTGTTGCCCTCTTTATGCGCTGAAGATGGCACGTTCCCTGAGTTTTTCCAACAAGATGGTGCACCAGCACATTATGGGAGTCAGGTCCGAAAATTCCTACATGAAGTTTCCTGGAAAGTGGATTAGTCGTCGTGGGCCAGTTGAATGGCCACCAAGGTCTCCCAATCAGACCCCCTTATACTTTTATCTTTGGGGTCATCTGAAGGCAATTGTCTATGCTGTGAAGATAAGAGATGTGCAGAATCTGAAACAACGGATACTGGAAGCCTGTGCTAGCATTTCTTCTGCGGTGTTGCTATCAGTGTGTCAAGAGTGGGAGTAGAGGGTTGCATTAACAATCCAACACAATGAGCAGCACTTTGAACACATTTTCTAAGTGGTCAGAAACTTGTAAAAAAACTCCTGAAAGAATAAAGTTACGTTAAAACCAAGCACACCATTGTTTTTCTTATGAAATTCTCAATAAGTTTGATGTGTCACATGACCCTCTTCCCATTGAAAAAAATAAAGTTGGATCAAAAATGGCCGACTTCAAAATAGCCGCCATGGTCACCACTCATCTGGAAAAGTTTTCCCCCTCCCATATACTAACGTGCTAGAAACAGGAAGTTGATATCACCAACCATTCCCATTTAATTTAGGTGTAGCCATATAAATGGCCCACCCTGTATATATAATGCACTGATAATACAGGGAGTGCACTCACCTATGCTTGGCGCTGTATATATAATGTAATGATAATACAGGGGGTGTACTCACTTATGCTGAGCACAAATATATATATATATATATATATATTATATATATATATATATATATATATATATATATATATATATATATATATATATATATATATATATATATATATATATATATATATATATATACAGTACAGACCAAAAGTTTGGACACACCTCATTTAAAGATTTTTCTGTACTTTCATGACTATGAAAACTGTACATTCACACTGAAGGCATCAAAACTATGAATTAACACATGTGGAATTATATACTTAACAAAAAAGTGTGAAACTACTGAAAATATGTCTTATATTCTAGGTTCTTCAAAGTAGCCACCTTTTGCTTTGATGACTGCTTTGCACACTCTTGGCATTCTCTTGATGAGCTTCAACAGGTAGTTACCGGAAATGGTTTTCACTTCACAGGTGTGCCCTGTCAGGTTTAATAAGTGGGATTTCTTGCCTTATAAATGGGGTTGGGACCATCAGTTTTGTTGTGCAGAAGTCAGGTGGATACACAGCTGATAGTCCTACTGAACAGACTGTTAGAATTTGTATTATGGCAAGAAAAAAGCAGCTAAGTAAAGAAAAACGAGTGGCTATCATTACTTTAAGAAATGAAGGTCAGTCAGTCCGAAAAATTGGGCAAACTTTCAAAGTGTCCCCAAATGCAGTTGCAAAAACCATCAAGCGCTACAAAGAAACTGGCTGACATGAGGACCGCCCCAGGAAAGGAAGACCAAGAGTCACCTCTGCTTCTGAGGATAAGTTTATCCGAGTCACCAGCCTCAGAAATAGCAGGTTAACAGCAGCTCAGATTAGAGACCAGGTCAATGCCACACAGAGTTCTAGAAGCAGACACATCTCTTCAACAACTGCTTTTTTGTTGCCATAATACAAATTCTAACAGTCTATTCAGTAGGACTATCAGCTGTGTATCCACCTGACTTCTGCACAACACAACTGATGGTCCCAACCCCATTATAAGGCAAGAAATCCCACTTATTAAACCTGACAGGGCACACCTGTGAAGTGAAAACCATTTCCGGTGACTACCTCTTGAAGCTCATCAAGAGAATGCCAAGAGTGTGCAAAGCAAAAGGTGGCCACTTTGAAGAATCTAGAATATAAGACATATTTTCAGTTGTTTCACACTTTTTTGTTAAGTATATAATTCCACATGTGTTAATTCATAGTTTTGATGCCTTCAGTGTGAATGTACAATTTTCATAGTCATGAAAATACAGAAAAATCTTTAAATGAGAAGGTGTGTCCAAACTTTTGGTCTGTACTGTATATATATATATATATATACATACACACATACATACATACACACAGAAAATTTACTGATAATATGGGGGTGTACTCGCTTATGCTGAGCGCTTTATATACACTGCTCAAAAAAATAAAGGAACACTTAAACAACAGAATATAACTCCAAGTAAATCAAACTTCTGCGAAATCAAACTGTCCACTTAGGAAGCAACACTGATTGACAATCAATTTCATATGCTGTTGTACAAATGGAATAGACAAGAGATGGAAATTATTGGCAATTATCAAAACACCCTCAATAAAGGAGTGGTTCTGCAGGTGGGGACCACAGATCACATCTCAGTACCAATGCTTTTTGGCTCATGTTTTGGTCACTTTTGAATGTTGGTTGTGCTTTCACACTCGTGGTAGCATGAGACAGACTCTACATCCCACAGAAGTTGCTCAGGTAGTGCAGCTCATCCAGGATGGCACATCAATGCGAGCTGTGGCAAGAAGGTTTGCTGTGTCTGTCAGCGTAGTGTCCAGAGGCTGGAGGCGTAACCAGGAGACAGGCCAGTATACCAGGAGACGTGGAGGGGGTCGTAGGAGGGCAACAACCCAGCAGCAGGACCTCTACCTCCGCCTTTGTGCAAGGAGGAACAGGAGGAGCACTGCCAGAGCCCTGCAAAATGACCTCCAGCAGGCCAGAAATGTGCATGTGCATTAGAAACTGACTCCATGAGGGTGGTATGAGGGCCCGACGTCCACAGATGAGGGTTGTGCTCACAGCCCAACACCGTGCAGGACGCTTGGCATTTGCCCCAGAACACCAGGATTGGCAAAGTCGCTACTGGTGCCCTGTGCTCTTCACAGATGAAAGCAGGTTCACACTGAGCACATGTGACATACGTAACAGTCTGGAGACGCCATGGAGAGCGATCTGCTGCCTGCAACATCCTTCAGCATGACCGGTTTGGCAGTGGGTCAGTAATAGTGTGGGGTGGCATTTCTTTGGAGGGCAGCACAGCCATCCATGTGCTCGCCAGAGGTAGCCTGACTGCCATTAGGTACCGAGATGAGATCCTCAGACCCCTTGTGAGACCATATGCTGGTGCGGTTGGCCCTGGGTTCCTCCTAATGCAGGACAATGCCAGACCTCATGTGGCTGGAGTGTGTCAGCAGTTCCTGCAAGATGAAGGCATTGAAGCTATGGACTGGTCCGCCCGTTCCCCAGACCTGAATCCGACTGAGCACATTTGGGACATCATGTCTTTCTCCATCCACCAACGTCACGTTGCACCACAGACAGTCCAGGAGTTGGCGGATGCTTTAGTCCAGGTGTGGGAGGAGTTCCCACAGGAGACGATCTGCAACCACATCAGGAGCATGCCCAGGCGTTGTAGGGAGGTCATACAGGTACGTGGAGGCCACACACAATACTGAGCCTCATTTTGACTTGTTTTAAGGACATTACATCAAAGTTGGATCAGCCTGTAGTGTGTTTTTCCACTTTAATTTTGGGGATGACTCCAAATCCAGGCCTCCATTGGTTAATAAATTTGATTTCCATTAGTGTGATTTTGTTTTCAGCACATTCAACTTTGTACAAAACAAAGTATTCAATGAGAATATTTCATTAATTCATACCTAGGATGTATTATTTGTGTTCCCTTTATTTTTTTGAGCAGTGTATAATGAACTGATAATACAGGGGGTGTAGTCACTTATGCTGAGCGCTGTATATATAATGTACTGATAATATGGGGTGTACTCACAAATTTGTCTCTCTTTTTCTTTCTCGTCCTGGACATAATGTCGTTATTGCGTCACACTGAGCATACTCAGTCAATAGAGGCATCAGAGAGACGGACACATCCCTGGTTATATTATAGATGACAGGTTCTCCTCCTGCTCTTGTTAGTGCAGCTTTCTTCACAGACTGCACTTCTCTCCTGTCCATACAATGGCTGCTAGTGGAGGAGCATGTTACCCAACCATCAGTCTCTTATATAATAATAAGTGCCACAAAATCATGTCCCCAGGGCTGGAGTTAGGGCGGGACAAATTAGGCATTTGACTAGGACTTCCACTCCTTCAAGGGCTTCCAGCCAGTGGCGTGCAGCTAACAGCAGCATACCACATGACCGCTATGGGGCCCATGAGTCAGGCGGGCTTGAAGTCGGCGCTGGCACTCTTGCACCCCGCATTGCACATCCAACTGTATCAGCATTACTTAGGTGCAGATACAGTTGAAAGCAATGATGGAGGAGGGAGAGTCAGGTGACTCCTTCTCCCATCATTTCCCCTCTGTGTCTGACGTTTCAAGTAGCAGGCGCGTTGACATCACTTCATCGAGCTACGCTTTGACGGGCAGTGGAGCTGCTGCGGAGACGCACTGCAGAGAACGGAGCAGCAGGGGAAATAGGGAGAGGTGAGTATTGTATTTTTTTTTTTTTTAAATCAGTGAGTACATGGTGGCCATAATATTGGAGGACTATGGGGGTTGCATTACACTACATGTACTATATGGGCGCTTCATTATACCATATGGGGGCAGCATTATACCATATGGAGTGTGCACTGTACTATATGGGGGTTGCATTATATTCTATCGAGGACTATGGAGTGCATTATACTGTATGGAGGACTATGCGCAATGCATTATAATTTCTGGAGGACTATGCAGAATACAGTATACTATATGAAGGACTATGGGGTGCATTATACTATGGGGAGTGACTTCCCGATACTTTGTGATAATTACTCACTACTAGAGTTGGTGCGAATCTGTTGCTGTGAGATGGAGCCTAAGAATGGTCTCCTTCCTCCCGGTGAGGCGCAAAGTCACTCCGTAACAATCAAGTTATGCCAGGCCTGCTAATGAAAAGAAGAGCCATGGATAACAGGAGGCAGGTTCTCAGGGCTCCCATCCAATGACCACAGATTACGGACTAGCTGCTGGACTGGATCCTGCGAATCGGCTCACACCAACTACTCACTACAGTCTGTAACATCCACTTTAAGTAGAAATGTAGAATAGTGCATTATTCAACTGTGGTTACTGTGCATTGTCCTGTCACCGGTATTACTGATCCTACACAAATATATTTTCTGTTTTATTTGAAACATCTCAGTGATCATTTTTATCAAGCAAATGAGCTCACTTAAGTTTTTTTGATCAATTATCCATTACAGTTCTTGATGTTTATTACAGATTTTTTCAGTTTGTCAGTGCAATGCTCTTCAAAGCTGCCACAATTGGGTACTACCTTCACATTTATATAGATTTTACTGTCTTACCCTAAGACATTGCAAAATACTCATAAAACTACAAAAACAAATATAAAATACAGGAATTTTTTTAAAAAATGAATGAATACAGATCAGCCTACCCCAAGGAGGATTTCCTAGATCTTTGAAATGTGTGGAAACAGAAACCAGATCAGTCTCAATTTTCAAATCAATTTCTCCATTTCTATTGGCTTCAATGACCTTTAAAATAAATAAATACATTTGATGACTTATTTCTTACTTTTGCTGTTCGAATCAGAATGTTAGAGTTGGAAGGGACCTCCAGGGTCATCGTGTCCATCCCACTGCTCAATACAGAATTCACTAAATCATCTCAGACAGATATCTGTCCAGCCTCTGTTTGAAGACTTCCATTAAAGGAGAACTCCTCACCTCTCGTGGCAGCCTGTTCCACTCATTGATCACCTTCACTGTCAAAAAGTTTTTTCTAATATCTAATCTGTATCTTCTCCCTTTCAGTTTCATTCCACTGTTTCTCGTGTTTCAATGTGCAAATGAGAATAAGGATGATCCCTCTACACAGTGACAACCTTTCAGATATTTATAGACAGTTATTAAGTCTCCTCTTAGCCTTCTTTTTTGCAAGCTAAACATTTCCAGATCCTTTAAGGCTATGTGCCCACGATGCAGAAATGCTCAGGATTTTTTCCTGAGCGTTTCTGCATCTCCCTGGCAGAAAAAACGCATGCGGATTGTAAATGTGTTTTTCCTGCCAGGGACAAGCGGATGTGAAGCGTTCTTCACATGTATTTCCGCATGCGGGTTATCAAGCGCTTTCCAAGCGATTTTAGCATCACTTGGAAAGTGCTTGTCAACTTGGTCACACTATAATAAATCTATGCAAACGGCATGGATTTATATAGTGTGACCTTAAATAATGGTAAAAAATAAATCTATACTTGCCTTCCGATGGCCCCCGCAGTCTTTATTCGCTCCGTCCTGGCTTGCCGGCAGCTCGCAGTACACTGAAGGACCTGCCGTCACACGACTATGACGTCAGAGCAGATCGTTCAGTCCACTGCGATCTTCCGGCAAGCGAAGACAAGGAGACCGGGGGCCATCAGAAGGTAAATATAATATTTATTTTTTATTTTATTCTTTTTTTTACAGGCTCTATGGTACCCGGGTCCGGAGGAGAGTCTCCTGTCCTCCTCACCCAGGTACCATCCGCACACTGAAACGTTTGGATTGAGCATCTACAGATGCAGTGATGCGGATTCCATGCATTCCAATGAAAGTCAATGGTGGCGAAACCGCAGCACTTCCGCAGAATAATTGGTAGTGCTGCGTTTTTTTCCGCAATGATAACCAGCAGCGGAAACTTCCGCAGCATGTGCACAGCACATGCGGATTATCATAGGGGAACATGGCAGGCCTTCTACCATGCGTTTTTTAAGTGTTTCTGCAGCGTTTTTGCCGCTTCGGAAACGCTTAAAAAACGCATCGTGGGCACACAGCCTAACTGTTCCTCGTAGGACATACTGTGAAGTCCGCTCACCATCCGGGTAGCTCTTTTCTGAAGTTGCTAAAGTTTTTCAATGTCTTTTAAAATGTGGTGCCCAGAACTGAACACAGTATTCCAGATGAGGCCTGACCAAGGAGGAGTAGAGGGGGATAATTACTTCATGTGATCTAGACTCTATGCTTCTCTTTTGTGTTGCCTGCTTGCAGCTTCTACTAGCAGCTCCTTCACAGGGCTACTAGCCAGGAGTAAGCCACGCCCCCAACACTCCCTCACCTCCTGCTCCACACATGGAGACATTATCATAAGGGGACTGCTACTAGAAGCTGCAAACAGGCCACGCCCCCTTACCTCAGACTGCAGATAGGGAGCCATTATTAGGGGGCTGGTGACAGAAGCAGGTTTTTACTGCACTGCTCGCCCCACATTACATTACAGGGATATTACAGTAATGATTACAGTAATGTGCAGCTTCCTGCTGTTATCAGCCAGTCTAATAGCTGTTTCTCTGCAGAGTACAGGGGAGTGGCCACACCCACTCTCCTCAGGTTGGCTGTTCCTTACAGATGGCAGCAGCAACTAATATATGATGTCATGACCCAGATGGGAGAGGGGAGCAGTGAAAGAGCAGATTCTGTCACATGGAATTATAAGGGTTAAAACGATCATAACTGCACTGACCATCTCATCTTTTTAGTGTATGAGTGCAGGAACAGTACAAATTTTTTTATCTTCCTGGAGTACCCCTTTAATACATCCCAGATACATCCCAGAACGGTGTTTGCCTTTTTTGCTGCTGCATCATAATGTTGACTCATGTGCACTCTGTGATCTATTAGTATACCCAAGTCTTTTTCACACGTGCTGTTGCTTAGTTCTATTTCTCCCATTCACTCTGTAGATGCAATTTTCGTTTTTCTTGCCCAGATGCAGAATCTTGCATTTCTCCCTGTTAAATACCATTCTACTAGTTGCTGCCCATTAACTAAATCTTATCTATCTCATCTAGATCTTTCTGAATCCTTTCTCGGTCTTCTCTTGTGTTAGCTATCCCTCCTAACTTTGCATTGTCAAATTTGATTTGTTTACCTTCAGTTCCCTTATCATTTATAAAAATCTTGAACACTGGGGCCAGGACTTGAAACACTCTTCCAATTGGATGTGCAACCATTTCTTAGTACGATCACTGAGCCAGTTATGAATCCACTGAACCGTAGCTTCGTCAATTCCATACTTGGTCATTTTTTTCAATAAGGATAGTATGAGATACTTTATCAAATGCCTAGCTGAAATCGAGAGATACTTTATCTATTGCATTTCCCTGATCCACCCAGTCAGTGATTCCATCAAAGAAGGAATTTAGATTAGTCTGTCATGACTTGTTTGCTACAAACCCATGCTGGCTCTGGTTAATTACTGTATTCTTAGCCAAGTACTTACATACATGCTGTTTAATAATTTATTCAAAGATCATTCCTGGTATAGGAATAAGGCTCATTGGCCTGTAACTTCCTGGCTCCATCTTCTTTCCTTTTTTGAAGATAAGGACAACATTAGCCTTTCTCGAATCTTCTGTTCACCAGGATTTTTCAAAGCTTCTGGCTAGTGGTTCTGCAATTTCCTCTTATATGATTTTAACATGTAGTGTCAATGTTGGGATAGATATTTTTTTTTATGTGGTAAGCTGGATTTAGGAAGTAAGCTATATAGTAATTCTTACCCTAACCAGCTAAAGAACAGAGTAAGCCGTGCAATTTATGTCTGGTATAGTCGATTTTAATAAAAGCTGCAAAAGGTGCTATCTAAGGAATAAAATAAACCACACTATCTATAAACAGAGAGATGGTGAGGGAACACTTGCCTAATTTAAATTAATTTAAATCTCCTGGTCCAGATGAATTACATCCTAGCGTACTGAAAGAGATATAAGAGGAAATTTCCTTGTGATTTAGCCTTGTGATTATGCTAATTATTCTCAAATGTGATTGATTGTCAACATATGTGTTTATTGATCAACGGTTGGTTACCATTTGTTTTTATACCATGTATCATAAGGAATCTGTATCTCAGTGAATAAGGGCTTTTTGCCAGAAACGCGTTGAGATGTATTCCCAAACCTGTATGATCTTTTAAATTATTTTGTAATAAATTGAGGATTTTAATTATTTTTGGGACTCACCAAAATTATTTTCTATTGGAGAAGCACAGTTCTCCACCCCCCAACATTTAGAAACATTAAACATGAGTTATTCATACATCTTGGCTCTCCAACACCAGCAAAAATAGACGGACGAGTATTTGAACATAATAACGATAGTCAATCCAACCAAATATAACTTGTGGAAGCACTAATAACATGTTTTTTAATTTTCAGAGAAGTTTAATTTGAGGCATCATATAAACGTAACTCAAAGCAAGCCAAGGCGAAATCTCCTCAGTTCTCAAGATGTCAAACCAAAGCCATCAATCCATAGACCCCATATCTTATCAAATTTAGAGATGGCATCTCTTTTTAGGTATATACCTTTATCCAAATTAACTAGCCAGTTAAATTTATCAATAAATTCTGATATCATAGGCTCCTGATCTGCTATCCATTTTTGGGCTATCAATTTTCTTGCCATGTATAACATACGTGCTACCTCAATTTTGGCATCCTCATCAGTAGTCAGATATTCAACATATCCCAGTATACATACCAATGATGAAAGCTCTATGTCAATTGAATAAACCCTGTTAATCATTGCTACAACACTCTTCCAAAAGGACACCAAGTTAGGACATTTCCACATCATATGAAGCATATCTGCTATGTTAGTTTTGCACCTAGGACAGTGGGGACTTGAATGAAATCCTATGTTAAATAGGAATTGAGGTGTCCTGTATACCTGATGTATCACATATATATATGGCACAATCTATGTGATTCACTTACAGACAATTGTGGAACTCTTTCCAGTATATCTGACCAACGATTTTCCTCTATGGGTCCCATTACACTCTCCCATTTCTCTTTTGATCGCATTGGCTGGTTTGTCAATATAATGTCTAAGAGAATGTTATAAAGCAAGGAGATCAGTTCACGACAATTATGTAAATTAGCTATTCTCGGTATTATTGAATTTCGGTGTACCCTCTTCCAGAACAATGCCTTCCGCCCAAGATGCGTGCCTAAATTGTAAATATTTGTAGAATTCAGAGTGAGGTAACCCATATTCATTTTGCAGCTGTGAGAATTCCTTAATCACATCACCTATCAGCACTTGATTAAGTCTGTTTAAACCCTTGGAGTTCCAGGAGTTAAATCCCACCAGTTGGTGTACATTTGGAAGCCATGGAGTGTTACATAATGAAGTAAATTGTGAAACACCTCCTACTCCCTGTAATTTTTTCACCGTCCCCCAAAGTTTGTGACATAACAGAATAGTCGGTACTTTGCCTCGAAGTGTCCTAAACTTATGCGCCTCCAGTACCTCAGAGTTTATCTGATTGGAAAAAATGCTGTAGCAATACAAAGGTCAAACCCCCTCCCTCCCCCCCAGGGCCGTCCCATCCCCGGATATGTTGAAGCTGAGATGCCACATAATATACCCATGGATTAGGAACCGCAAACCCTCCCATTGTTTTGTTTCTTTGCAATGCTTCCAGTTTAATTCTCAGAGTCTGTTTGCGCCATATTAATCTTCTAAACTCCTGACTGACTTTAACCCCTTTACGACGATGTCAGTAGAAGTAAGTAGCTGCGCCCTGGGCCTTATGGACCAGCTACGTACTATTATGTATAATGCGATCGCGCCCGCATTGCCGCCGGGTGTCAGCTGATTGTCACAGCTGACACCCTATGTGCCTGGAGCGGTCAAACACCGCTGTTGGCACATTAACTCCCAAAATGCTGCGATCGAAGTCGATGACAGCATTCCGGGATCAAGGGGAGGTAAGCGCAATTACTTACCTCCTCTCCGGCATCCCGTGCTGTCTGAGCCGGGTCCCGGATGTTGTCATGGTGACCATATGTCGTCATGACAACATCCAGGTCACCAGGAGGCAAGAAGTTACTTTAGTAATGCGCAGTGAGCGACCAAAGTAACTTCTGCATGCAGCGCTGACAGGCTGCATATAGCTGCTGCATCTCTATGTTATATAAGCGATAAGGCTGCAAAAAAGTGAAAGTCCCATAGTGGGACATAGTGAACAAGTAAAAAAAAAGTGTAAGAAAGTGAAAAAAAAAAAAAAAAAAAAAAAAAAATTGTAAAAATATTTAAAAAAAAAATGAAAAAAATAATCCCTAAAAAATAAAAATATACTTTAACCATAAATAATTATGAAAAAAAATAAATCAATAAAAATACACATATTTAGCATCGTCGCGTCCGGAACGACCTGACCTATAAAACTGTGCCACTAGTTAACCACTTTAGTGAACACGGTAAAAAAAACTAAATAAAAAACAAAGCAAAAAAGCGATAATCGTCTTTATCATCATACCGCCAAACAAAAAATGGAATAAAATGCGATCTAAAAGACGAATGTAAATAGAAATGGTACCGTTGAAAAAGTAATCTGGTCTCACAAAAAACAAGCCACCATACAGTTCCATCAGTTGAAAAATAAAAAAAGTTAAAGCTCTCAAAATAAAGCGTTACAAAAAAAGCATTTTTTCTATAAAATAGTTTTTATTGTGTAAAAGCGCCAAAACATAAAACTATATAAATGTGATACCGCTGCAAACGTACTGACCAAAAGGGTAAAGCTGCCTTATCAATTTTACCACACGCGGAACGGCATAAAAAAAAAAAAAAAATCCTGAATGGTTGGCTTTTGTTTATTCTGCCTCCCAAAAATCGGAATAGAAAGCGATCAAAAAATGTCACGTGCCCGAAAATGATACCACTAAATACCGTCAACTCGTCCCGCAAAAAAACAAACCGTCACATGACTCTTTCGACCGAAATATAGAAAAATTATAGCTCTTAAAATATGGTGATGCAAGAACTAGTTTTTGCAAAAAAAAAAAAAAAAGCATCTTTTAGCGTGTGATAGCTGTCAATCATAAAAACCCGAAATGAATCTGGCATCGTTGTAATCGCACCGACCCGAAGAATAAAGTCGTCTAATCACTTATAACGCACGAGAAACAGGGTAAAAAATAAACTCTAGGATTAGGGTTGTGCTTGAGTTAGTATTTTTTCAAAAATAAAGAAAAAAAAATTATGTCAATATGGCGACCAGTGTTGAGCGCACGTGCTCGCTACTTGAGTTTGCATCGGGTGCTCGGGTATGCACCGAGTATCACGGGTGCTTGAGTGACATGCTCGAGTCTTCGCTCCATATGCTTTGTGGCCAAAAAAAGTTGCATGGATTGACTGCCATGCAAGAGCGATCCCCACATGGTTTTTTGGGGTGTATAACAACCAAGAAACACGCGGGGCGGGGACTCGAGCATGTCACTCGAGCACCCGCGATACATGGTGCATACCAGAGTACCCGATGCAAACTCAAGTAGAAAATCACTTGCGCACAAGACTAATGACAACTTATTCAATATGATGACCTAATGTTATCAAATTCTGTGTCGTACCTCTGGGTTCAAAATGTTCACTATACCACTTGATAAAATCCTTGAGGGGTCGTTTCCAAAATGGGGTCACTTGTGGGGGGTTTCCACTATTTAGGCACATCAGGGGCTCTCCAAACGCGACATGGCGTCCGCTCTCAATTCCAGCCAATTTTGCGTTCAAAAAGCCACACAGTGCTCCTTCCCTTCTGAACCTTCAAGTGTGCCCAAACAGTGTATTTTCCTCACATACAGTACAGACCAAAAGTTTGGAAACACCTTCGCATTTAAAAATTTTTCTGTATTTTCATGACTATGAAAATTGTACATTCACACTGAAGGCATCAAAACTATGAATTAACACATGTGGAATTATATACTTAACAAAAAAGTGTGAAACAACTGAAAATATGTCTTATATTCTAGGTTCTTCACAGTAGCCACCTTTTGCTTTGATGACTGCTTTGCACACTCTTGGCATTCTCTTGATGAGCTTCAAGAGGTAGTCACCAGAAATGTTTTTCACTTCACAGGTGTGCCCTGTCAGGTTTAATAAGTGGGATTTCTTGCCTTATGAATGGGGTTGGGACCATCAGTTGTGTTGTGCAGAAGTCAGGTGGATACACCGCTGATAGTCCTACTGAATAGACTGTTAGAATTTGTATTATGGCAAGAAAAAAGCAGCTAAGTAAAGAAAAACGAGTGGCCATCATTACTTTAAGGAATGAAGGTCAGTCAGTCTGAAAAATTGGGCAAACTTTGAATGTGTCCCCAAGTGCAGTTGCAAAAACCATCAAGCGCTACAAAGAAACTGGCTCACATGAGGACCGCCCCAGGAAAGGAAGACCAAGAGTCACCTCTGCTTCTGAGGATAAGTTTATCCGAGTCACCAGCCTCAGAAATCGCAGGTTAACAGCAGCTCAGATTAGAGACCAGGTCAATGCCACACAGAGTTCTAGCAGCAGACACATCTCTTCAACAACTGCTAAGTGGAGACTTTGTGCAGCAGGTCTTCATGGTAAAATAGCTGCTAGGAAACCACTGCTAAGGACAGGCAACAAGCAGAAGAGACTTGTTTGGGCTAAAGAACACAAGGAATGGACATTAGACCAGTGGAAATCTGTGCTTTGGTCTGATGAGTCCAAATTTGAGATCTTTGGTTCCAACCACTGTGTCTTTGTGCGACGCAGAAAAGGTGAACGGATAGACACTACATGCCTGGTTCCCACCGTGAAGCATGGAGGAGGAGGTGTGATGGTGTGGGGGTGCTTTGCTGGTGACACTGTTGGGGATTTAATCAAAATTGAAGGCATACTGAACCAGCATGGCTACCAAAGCATCATCAAGTGAATGCCAAGAGTGTGCAAAGCAGTCTCCTCATACCTAACAGACAGGACATTCAGTGTCTCCCACTCACACACCACCTCCTCATCTCGCCCCCTATCTGTCGGTGTCCACCAAGGCTCAGTTCTAGCACCCCTGCTCTTCGCCATCTACACCTTAGGCCTGGGACAGCTCATAGAATCTCATGGCTTTCATTATCACCTCTATGCTGATGACACACAGATCTACCTCTCTGGACCTGATATCACTTCCTTACTAACCAAAATCCCACAATGTCTGTCTGCTATTTCATCCTTCTTCTCTGCTAGATTTCTAAAACTTAACATGGGCAAAACTGAATTCATTATCTTTCCGCCATCTCAATCACCCCCCCAACTGACCTATCTATCAACATCAATGGCTGTCCACTCTCCCCAGTCCCTCAAGCTCGCTGCCTTGGAGTAACCCTGGACTCTGAACTCTCCTTCAAACCACATATCCAAGCCCTTTCCACTTCCTGCCGACTCCAACTCAAAAATATCTCCCGGCTCCGCACATTCCTCAACCATGAATCTACAAAAACACTAGTGCACGCCCTCATCATCTCCCGCCTTCACTACTGCAACGTCCTGCTCTGTGGCCTCCCTTCCAACACTCTTGCACCCCTCCAATCCATCCTAAACTCTGCTGCCTGACTAATCCACCTGTCACCCCACTATTCCCGAGCTCTCCTCTCTGTCAATCTCTTCACTGGCTCCCCATTGCTCAGAGACTCCGGTTCAAAACCCTAACCATGGCATACAAAGCCATTCACAACCTGTCTTCTCCATATATCTCTGACCTAGTCTCCCGTTACATACCCACACGCAACCTCCGATCCTCACAAGATCTCCTTCTCTACTCCCCTCTTATCTCCTCCTCCCACAATTGCATACAAGATTTCTCCCGTGCTTCCCCCCTACTCTGGAACTCTCTACCCCAACACAGACTCTCGTCGAAAGTGGAAACCTTCAAAAGGAGCCTGAAGACCCACCTCTTCCGACAAGCCTACAACCTGCAGTAACCACCGCTGCATGACCAGCTCTGCCCTCACCTACTGTATCCTCACTCATCCCTTGTAGATTGTGAGCCCTCGCGGGCAGGGTCCTCGCTCCTCCTGTACCAGTCACTGTCACATTGTGTTCAAGATTATTGTAATTGTTCTTGTATGTATACCCCTTTTTCACATGTAAAGTGCCATGGAATAAATGGCGCTATAATAATAAATAATAAAAATAATAAAAAGCAGTCATCAAAGCAAAAGGTGGCTACTTTGAAGAACCTAGAATATAAGACATATTTTCAGTTGTTTCACACTTTTTTGTTAAGTATATAATTCCACATGTGTTCATTTATAGTTTTGATGCCTTCAGTGTGACCGTGCAATTTTCAAAGTCATGAAAATACAGAAAAATCTTTAAAAATGAGATGTGTCCAAACTTTTGGTCTGCACTGTAGACACCTCAATGATTTGTATATAAGCCTCATTGCCAGTGCTGGCTCCTGTGTCTGGAACTCTAGCAAAGCCAGCCAGCCTCAGTGCTGTGCCTGCAGCCACTGACTTCCCTGTTCTGGTACCTGTTGCAGAGGAGCCTGCGCCATCTTGGATGCCTTCATTCCCTCCTGCTGCTGCTCCTCCGGCCATGATCCCTCCTCCTATGCACACCGGTAAGTGCTACAATGTGCACAGAAAGAGTAACACCGCTTTTTATGAAGTTATGGGCCCAGTGGAACCTCTGGCAGGCTGCTTGTCCCAGGAGCTCTTCTAATACACTTCCACTCACATGTCCGGCCAGGCCATGCCCCCCTGGAAAACCCCTTTAACTGTTTCACTATAATCAGTTGACAGGCTGTTCTGGACATTGAACAAGATTTGGAAAGAAAAAGACACTTACTATAAAATTACTCAGGTTTTTCATTCTTTCCACAACACTTTTCATCGTTTTTATTGCTGGCAAATATATGCTTACCTACAAAAGCATAAAAAACACAAATCAGTAGGACAACACAAGATTAGTTAAACAAAAAAAAACCTTAAAAGGAGTGGTCTACTACTCGGACAACCCCGTCTCAGTCACGTTTGCTCTGAGTAAAATAACACTTACAGTGCCTTGATATAGTATTTATACCCCCGTGAACTTTTCCACATTTTTTCACGTTACAACCACAAGCTTACATGTTTTTTATTGGGATTCTATGTGATATGCCAAACTAAAGTAGTGAAGTGTAAAGGAAATGATTCATGTTTTCTAAATATTTGAAAAATATAAATCTGAAAATTGTGAAGTGCATTCAGCCCCCAGAGTCAATACTTTGCAGGATCAGCTTTCATAGCAATTACTTCTGCAAATCTTTTGGTGTATGTCTCCATCAGCATTGCACATCTAGATGATGATATTTTTCCCATTCTTCTTTGCAAACTATCTATAGCTTACTGAGATTGGATGGGAGTGTCTGTGAACACCAATTTTCAAGTCTTGTCACAGATTCTCAAGAGGATTTAGATATGGACTGTGATGGGCCATTCACACACATGAATATGCTTTGCTACAATCCATTCTATTGTAGGTCTAGCAGTATGTTTATGGACGTTGTCCTGCTGGAAGGTGACCCTATATCAAAGTCTCAAGTCTTCTGCAGCCTTCAACATCCAACAGTGCAAAAAATAGAAGTTGTAATGAGTTTGTCATCTGGCTTCTGCATAGGCAATGTAATGTAATGAAATGAGCTTTGTCATCTCGGTCACAGTTTATGTAGAGTGAAGCAGCCAGATAACAAAACTATTAAAACTTCTGCATTTTTGCACTGCCAGCAGCAAGTGAGGAGAAAAGGCAGCTGCATCAGAATGAGACTCCATACACTTACATTAGAAATGTGACTTCCGGCTCACAGATAGACCCCAGGGTGATCTGATCAGTCGGAAATAGCAGTCACTTGACCCAGGAGAGGACCAAAGTGGTGCTAAAAACTGGGAAAGATATATGCATTTACACAGGTTTAGCGAAAGAAAAGTTTACTGGGACCCCTTCCAGACAAGGTTATTTTCAGTTTTGTTTTTTTCTTCTCCATCTTACAAGAGACATATTTTTTTTTATTTTGACAAAGCGGCGTTAATGTTTGTTTTTTTTCCAAGACCAGTTCTAGTTTTGAATGATGCCGTTCATTTTATCTTGCTAAGTACTGGAAAGTAACAAAAAAAATTCCAATTGCGGAAACTGTGCAATTCCACAATTTTTTTTTTTTTTTTTTTTAATTACAATGTTAATTATACGGTAAAAATTAACCATTAATATGATTCTCCAGGCCAGTACGATTAAGAAGATACCAAACATGCATATATGAATAAGCATGGAGAAAATCAGGGCTTACCACGTTTATCATCCTGTTGCCTGAAATTGGTCTCAGGATGTGGGAGTGCCGTTTTAAGTTGCAGATTATCAACTGGAAAAAGTAGAGAAAATTGCTCATCCCAATTCCTTATAAAAAAAAAAAATCCAAATTTTATCCCATTTTGATTAAAAAAACAAATGTTGCATTATTGCGTATGTTCCATAGAAAACATCTGACGTCTTTCTGGCATGTAGTCACTGTAACATCACTGGCGGCGTGCTTGCATGGTGCACCACCTCCCACCATGCAAGACCGCAATCTTACCTGTCAGTCCAGGCCACACACTTTGCTCCAGTACCTGCTGTGTCCATGTCTCTTGTCTGATTGCTTAGGGCGTCGGCGCGGTTTCTGCCAGTTTCTTATAGCTACTGTGTGCACAGTCCTAATGCGTCCCCAAACTATTGCTGTGAGTCACTGGATACTTAAACCCCCTCCACCCAGTAGGAGGTGCCTGAGCAACACTTTCTTACAGTGTGTTCTGTGCAACTGTGAGTTGCCAGGTCCTGTCCTGACTCTAGTCAGTTTCTGCCACCCTGGGGGCTGAGTTCCCAGGCTCATCCCTGTATCTTGTTCCTGGTTCAGGCCCTGTCTGAACAGTGTCCTAGTCCGTTACTTGCTTGTCTCTATGTCTGTATCTTCCATTTTTCCTGCAGTATCTGAACCTGCACCTAACTCCAACTTGTTGTCTCTGTACTTCTGTTTGTGAGTTTTGTGTCCACTCACTACTTCATTGCAAGTACCTCGTGTGTATCTGGTTCTGCTCGTTCTGTTTCCCTGCCTCTGTATCTAACTTCTGTGTTCCAGCTATCTTCTTGTGTTTTCCAGTCTGTTCCATGTGAACAGAGCCCTGTCCTGTCTACCGCATCTGCGGGTTTTGCTTTGCTCTGCTTTGCTTGTTCACCGCATCTGCGGGTTTTGATCTGCTTTGCTAGTTCACCGCATCTGCGGGTTTTGCTCTGCTTTGCTAGTTCACCGCATCTGCGGGTTTTGCTCTGCTTTGCTAGTTCAACGCATCTGCGGGTTTTGCTCTGCTTTGCTTGTTCACCGCATCTGCGGGTTTTGCTCTGCTTTGCTTGTTCACCGCATCTGCGGGCTTTGCTCTGCTTTGCTTGTTCACCGCATCTGCGGATTTTGCTCTGCTTTGCTTGTTCACCGCATCTGCGGGTTTTGCTCTGCTTTGCTTGTTCACCGCATCTGCGGGTTTTGCTCTGCTTTGCTTGTTCACCGCATCTGCGGTTTTCCTCTGCTTTGCTTGTTCACTGCATCTGCGGATTTAGCTCCGCTCTGCTTGTCTACTGCACCTGCGGCTCTGTTCCTGTATCCCAGTCTGTACTGGTCCCTATCCTGCCTATGTTCCTACTTGCCAGTACCCGCCTGTCTGCATGTCAGCAGTGCCTGCCTGTGCCCACCTGTCCGCATGCCAGCCGTGCCTGCCAGTGCCCACCTGTCTGCATACCAGCCGTGCCTGTCAATATCCACCAGTCTTCATAGCAGCCATGCCTGCCAGTACCCACCAGTCAATATGCCAGTTTAACCTGCCTGTTCCTGCATTCCCCGGTGTGGGTCAACAGCTGTGACCGGGGTCTGACCTGGAGCAGCACCTGGTCCCTCTGCTCTGTTCCTCCCTGGTTCACGGAGTCGACTGAGCCGCCGTGCGACTCGGATCGGGTTGGTACTTAGTTACGCCCCTTCAGGCACTCCTCGGTTCATGGTCCAGTGGGATCACTAATCACGCTCCCGCCAGTCAGTCCGGGCGCGAGCGTAACAGTCACCCTTAATTATTTAGTGAATCTAAGGGTGGCTACACACCAGCAACAGAAGTTTTATGGAATATACGCAATAATACAAGATGTTGTTTTTTTTCATCAAGAAAAAATAAAATGTGGATGTTTTCTTATTGGGACGTGCATTTTTTTCTACTTTTTCACCAAACATGCACAGGTTTTCTATTTTTTTTTATTTAAGTGGTGGCTCAAGGGGACTGAATGCATGTCACAATTTTCAGATTTATAGTTTTCATATATTTAGAAAACCATGTGTCATTTCCTTTACACTTCACAGACACTTGCTACTTTATGGCCGTTGTCCTCCTGGAAGGTGACCCTACATCCAAGCCTCAAGTCTTTAGCAGCCTTCAACAGGTTTTCCTTCAGGATTGCCCTGTATTTAGCTCCATCCATCTTCCCATCAACTCTGGCTAGTTTCCCTGTCCTTGCTGAAGAAAAATATCCCCACAACATGATGCTGCCACCACCATGGTTCATAGAGGGGATAGTGTTTTCAGGGTGATATGCAGTGTTAATTTTCCCCCTATACATAGTGTTTTGCATTTAGCCCAAAAAGTTCTACTTTGGTCTCATGTGACAAGAGCACCTTCCTCCACATACATGTAAGGGACACAGCTAGCATGTGGAAGAAGGCCTTTTACTTGATGCTTGATATGTTCAAAGGAGGGGAGAGTGAAGCCAGCGTTAATTAGCTGCAGGGCTTACATGACAATGTGACACGAGAGGCGGGAGAGTGAGTGCCGACACTGTTGGAACAGCAGTGAGTATAACTATAAGTCGTATTATTATATTTGGGGCAAACATGCTGATTGAGAAAGGGTGGTCTGAGTAGTGGACAACCCCTTTTAGTTGCAGGACATAGTTTCCCAAATCTTTATCGTTCAAGAGACACATTTATATCTAATAGCTGGAGATGAGCCACAGTAGAACAGTCTACCAAACTTCCAAGAAGTGACATACATATGATAAATATATTAGGAAGTTTAGGAAATGTCTCAAGTGTCAAAAACAAGCTAAATTATTTAAGATATTTGACATTTTTTATTATATAATTATTTATGACAGCAAAGAGGAATTTAAAGAAGAGAAATGTGTGATTAAGTGCCATTTCTGCCATATCTAATCCATAGTTGTTTGTAAATTGTAACTACTGCAATGCAAGAGGAGGCTTGAATACAACAGGGGTTGGAAATGAATGCAACCACTCAATTCAACGGCTCTGTCAGAAATGGCTGAGGGCTAAAGTTATATGATTAATGATATTTGTGGAAGAAGCTTTTAATAAAAATATTTTTTTTGTTACGCTGAGTATACGGAGTTTTTTTATACTCCGAGTATCGCTTAACTGGTGATAAAACAGGTGTTTACTAGATTTTACGCCAGTCCAGACCTGCTCTTCAAAAGTGGACAGGACAGGAAGTGGCAAAGCCCGATCGGCAAGCTCATTAAGATGTGTGCACTTGTTAATCAATTAGTGACATCTAACTCCAACAGTGCCTTCATTCTTCATTAACAATGGCATACAAAACACCAGTTTCAAAGTATCAGGCCCTATATGTTCTCTTTGTCATGTGGCACTTCAAAGCGTGGTACAGTAGGCTCTTAAAAGTCATTCCATGATCTTCTCAGAATAACACTCACAGCAACTAAATAGTTCTTGTACTTGGTACATTTGGGGGTTGACCACTCCTCTTTGGGCTGTGCACTTCATCTATTTAGATTTCCACAGGCAGGTGCAAAACACTGTCAGGTCCAGATCCATTTTGAGGCCTGCTGGCACATAGCGAGGTGAGTCACTAGAGTTAGGAACCATCCTGATTGGGTACAACTTGATGTGGTGGCTTTTATACTCTAGATCAAAATAGCGTTAACTAAGTTCTATATGTTTTTTTCATGTATTACTACTACTCATTTACTGTATATATTCATTGTTTTTTTCTAGTTTTTTTTTCAGTTGTAGCTTGCGCCAAATTCATTAAATGGGTTGTCCAGCCTTAGGGTACACGTTTGTGTGACTGCAGACTTGTGAATCTTCACAGCTCAGGCACTACGTGCTGTAAGGATTCCGATGCCAACACGTGACCACAAGTTTGTGATTAGCATACATGCGAATACGAGCCGACTAAATGGTCGTGGCCTCGTTCAATACAAGTGTATTGAGTAAGGCCAAACCTGTCTAGTCAGAATGTGGCCAGAAGTATGTACAGTACAGACCAAAAGTTTGGACACACCTTCTCATTTAAAGAAATTTCTGTATTTTCATGACTATGAAAATTGTACATTCACACCGAAGGCATCAAAACTATGAATTAACACATGTGGAATTATATACTTAACAAAAAAGTGTGAAACAACTGAAAATATGTCATTCTAGGATCTTCAAAGTAGCCACCTTTTGCTTTGATGACTGCTTTGCACACTCTTGGAATTCTCTTGATGAGCTTCAAGAGGTAGTCACCGGAAATAGTCTTCCAACAATTTTGAAGGAGTTCCCAGAGATGCTTAGCACTTGTTGGCCCTTTTGCCTTCACTCTGCGGTCCAGCTCACCCCAAACCATCTCGATTGGGTTCAGGTCTGGTAACTGTGGAGGCCAGGTCATCTGGCGTAGCACCCCATCACTCTTCCTCTTGGTCAAATACAGTAGCCCTTACACAGCCTGGAGGTGTGTTTGGGGTCATTGTCCTGTTGAAAAATAAATGATGGTCCAACTAAACGCAAACCGGATGGAATAGCATGCCGCTGCAAGATGCTGTGGTAGCCATGCTGGTTCAGTATGCCTTCAATTTTGAATAAATCCCCAACAGTGTCACCAGCAAAGCACCCCCACACCATCACACCTCCTCCTCCATGCTTCACAGTGGGAACCAGGCATGTAGAGTCCATCCGTTCACCTTTTCTGCGTCACACAAAGACATGGTGGTTGGAACCAAAGATCTCAAATTTGGACTCATCAGACCAAAGCATAGATTTCCACTGGTCTAATGTCCATTCCTTGTGTTCTTTAGCCCAAAAAAAGTCTCTTCTGCTTGTTGCCTGTCCTTAGCAGTGGTTTCCTAGCAGCTATTTTACCATGAAGGCCCGCTGCACAAAGTCTCCTCTTAGCAGTTGTTGAAGAGATGTGTCTGCTGCTAGAACTCTGTGTGGCATTGACCTGGTCTCTAATCTGAGCTGCTGTTAACCTGCAATTTCTGAGGCTGGTGACTAGGATAAACTTATCCTCAGAAGCAGAGGTGACTCTTGGGTCTTCCTTTCCTGGGGCGGTCCACATGTGAGCCAGTTTCTTTGTAGCACTTGATGGTTTTTGTAACTGCACTTGGGGACACTTTCAAAGTTTGCCCAATTTTTCGGACTGACCTTCATTTCTTAAAGTAATGATGGCCACTCGTTTTTCTTTACTTAGAATTTGTATTATAGCAAGAAAAAAAGCAGCTAACAGTCTATTCAGTAGGACTATCAGCTGTGTATCCACCTGACTTCTGCACAACACAACTGATGGTCCCAACCCCATTTATAAGGCAAGAAATCCCACTTATTAAACCTGACAGGGCACACCTGTGAAGTGAAAACCATTTCCGGTGACTACCTCTATGAAGCTCATCAAGAGAATGCCAAGAGTGTGCAATGCAGTCATCAAAGCAAAAAGGTGGCTACTTTGAAGAACCTAGAATATAAGACATACAACACGTGCAGAATTATTAAGAAATGCATATTTTGATCACTTCGATACATGTTGTCCTACTCCAAGCTGCATAGGCTTGAGAGCCAACTACCAATTAAGTAAATCTGGTGATGTGCATCTCTGTAATGAGTAGGGGTGTTGTCTAATGACATCAACCCCATATATAAGGTGTGCTTAATTATTAGGCAACTTCCTTTCCTTTGACAAAATGGGTCAGAAGAGAGATTTGACAGGCTCTGAAAAGTCCAAAATTGTGAGATGTCTTGCAGAGGGATGCAGCAGTCTTGAAATTTCCAAACTTTTGAAGCGTGATCACCGAACAATCAAGCGTTTCATGGCAAATAGCTACCAGGGTCGCAAGAAGTGTGTTGGCAAAAAAAGGCGCAAAATAACTGCCCACGAATTGAGGAAAATCAAGCGTGAAGCTGCCAAGATGCCATTCGCCACTGGTTTTGCCATATATCGGAGCTGCAACATTGCTGGAGTATCAAAAAGCACAAGGTGTGCGATACTCAGGGACATGGCCAAGGTAAGGAAGGCTGAAAAACGACCACCTTTGAACAAGAAACATAAGATAAAACATCAAGAATGGGCCAAGAAATATCTAAAGACTGATTTTTCAAAGGTTTTATGGACTGATGAAACGAGAGTGGCTCTTGATGGGCCAGATGGATGGGCCAGAGGCTGGATCAATAAAGGGCAGAGAGCTCCACTCCGACGCCAGCAAGGTGGAGGTGGGGTACTGGTATCATCAAAGATGAACTTGTGGGACCTTTCCGAGTTGAGGATGGAGTGAAGCTCAACTCCCAGACCTACTGCCAGTTTCTGGAAGACAACTTCTTCAAGCAGTGGTACAGGAAGAAGTCGGTATCGTTCAAGAAAAACATGATTTTCATGCAGGACAATGCTCCATTACATGCATCCAACTACTCCACAGCGTGGCTGGCCAGTAAGGGTCTAAAAGAAGAAAAAATAATGACATGGCCCCCTTGTTCACCTGATCTGAACCCCATAGAGAACCTGTGTGTTTGATCGAAAACAAATCAAGCAACTGACAGAATCTATGGATGGAAGGCTGTTGAGTGTCATCATAAAGAAAGGTGGCTATACTGGTCACTAATTTTTTGGGCTTTTGTTTTTGCATGTCAGAAATGTTTATTTCTAAATTTTGTGCACTGATATTGGTTTACCTGGTGAAAATAAACAAGTGAGATGGGATTATATTTGGTTTTTATTAAGTTGCCTAATAATTCTGCACAGTAATAGCTACCTGCAAAAACCAATATCCTCCTAAGATAGCCAAACCTAAAAAAACCCCACTCCAACTTCCAAAAATATTAAGCTTGGATATTTATGAGTCTTTTGGGTTGATTGAGAACATAGTGGTTGATCAATAATAAAAATAATCCTCTAAAATACAACTTGCCTAATAATTCTGCACACAGTGTATTTTCAGTTGTTTCACACTTTTTTGTTAAGTATATATTTCCACATGTGTTAATTCATAGTTTTGATGCCTTCAGTGTGAATGTACAATTTTCAAAGTCATGGAAATACAGAAAAAAATCTTTAAATGAGAAGGTGTGTCCAAACTTTTGGTCTGTACTGTAGATAACATATTTGTGGTCACATGACCGCCCACTCCCGACACCAGGGAATCCTCACAGGGTGCAGTGTGCGAGCTTTGAGGATTCGCAAGTCTGCAGACACATAGCGTACAAGTCTGCAGTCATGCTAAGAATGGACAACCCCTTCAAGAGGTGTACAAGTGCATCTCACTAAATTAGAATATCATCAAAAAGTTAATTTATTTCAGTTCTTCAATACAAAAAGTGAAACTCATATTACAGAGTCATTACAAACAGAGTGATCTATTTCAAGTGTTTATTTCTGTTAATGATGATGATTATGGCTTACAGCCAATGAAAGCACAAAAGTCATTATCTCAGTAAATTAGAATTAACAAAAAACACCTGCAAAGGCTTCCTAACCGTTTAAAAAGGTTCTTTAGTCTGTTTCAGTAGGCTCCACAATCATGTGGAAGACTGCTGACTTGACAGATTTCCAGAAGGCAGTCATTGACACACTCCACAAGGTCCCAGAGTTCCAAGTTTAATTTGGAAATCAAGGTCCCAGAGTCAGGAGGAAGAGTGAGAGGCGCACAATCCAAGCTGCTTGAGGTCTAGTGTGAAGTTTCCACAATCAGTGATGGTTTGGGGACCCATGTCATCTGCTGGTATAGGTCCACTGTGTTTTATCAAGACCAAAGTCAGCGCAGCCGTCTACCAGGACATTTTAGAGCACTTCATGCTTCCCTCTGCCGAGAAGCTTTTTGGAGATGGAAATTTCATTCTCCACCAGGACTTGGCACCTGTCCACACTGCCAAAAGTACCAATACCTGGTTTAAAAACAACAATATCATTGTGCTTGATTGGCCTGTAAACTCGCCTGACCTTAACCCCACAGAGAATCTATGAGGTATTGTCAAGAGGAAGATGAAAGACACCAGACCCAATAATGCAGAAGAGCTGAAGGCTGCTATCAAAGCAACGTGGGCTTCCATAACACCTCAGCAGTGCCACAGGCTGATCACCTCCATGCCATGCCGCATTGATGTAGTAATTGATGGAAAAGGAGCCCTGACCAAGTATTGAATGCATTTACTGAACATACATTTCAGTAGGCCAACATTTCGGATTTTAAAAACTTTTTTCAAGCTGTTGTTATAAAGTATTCTAATTTACTGAGATAATGACTTGTGTTTTCATTGGCTGTAAGCCATAATCATCAACATTAACAGAAATAAACACTTGAAATAGATCACTCTGCTTGTAATGACTCTATATACGAGTTTTACTTTTTGTATTGAAGAACTGAAATAAATTAACTTTTTCATGATATTCTAATTTAGTGAGATGCATCTGTACATGCTGTTCCCTCAGATATAATTATTATTCAGCTGTTCGGTTAGCATATCTTAGAAAATAAGTTCTGCATTTGTTTTTCACCTGCTAAATGTATTATCTTGCTACGCTGCCATCTGTTGGTCAGTATTTGTTTACCGCTTTCTCTTGTTTGTTCCAATTAAGTTGGTTCAAACTGGGAGTGGATTCATATGGCAGTTAATGGATCACTTGCACTAGGCAGCCATTTTATAGCCTGAGTTGCTGTGAGACAGGGACCACTTGTGCTGGGCTTGCGAAGTTATCAATTTCTGACCAGCAGCAACCGACGTCAGTGGCTGCAGAGAAAGTTACAGTATCGTACCAACAAGTATTACTTCTGTATCCTGGTTTAAATAAACCAAGTCTTGAATTGTACCCACGCTGTGGTTCTACATTTGAGTCTACGGACACCGAGCCTGTGCTGGTCCAGTCTGCTCATCTTGAATACGGAGGTAGGAGCATCTCACAGCACCTTATCAGTCAGCTGCACCTCTATTCGCCTTATGTGGAGACAGAACAGTGTATGCTTCTTAAAGAATTAGGTGCATCTTACTCCAATAATACCCTCATTAACACTGGCATACAAAACGCCAGTCTTAATGATTCAGACCCTACATGGTCACTTTTCCATGTTATACTTACATCAAAGTCTGGTACTGTAGGCTCTTTAAAATCATTCCACAGCCTTCTAGGAATAACACTTACAGGAATGTCATGTGTGACAATACGACTTGTACTTGAAAGTGAGGGCTGAAACAAAAACAACAGAAAGAAATATTTGTACTGAAGTGATGTACATTTAATGAATAGATCTTGGATTAATAATAAGTTCCACAAATGAATGTGTTTAAATAAAATGTTCCTGTGCTGAGATAATCTTATAAATGTGCCCCTGCTGTGTACTGTGTAATGGCTGTGTCTGACCGTGCAGGAACATGGTCTGATCATACCACAGCTCCTGGGCAGGGGAGGAAGCAAAAGAGAATATACAGACAAGACAGCAGGGGATCACAGCTGATTCTTTTTGTGAGGTAAAAGAAATGTTTTCCCTCAAAGAATCACCTGTAATGCCTGTATATTTTCTTTTGATTCTTCCCCATCCCAGGAGATGTGGTATGATCAGACCATGTTCCTGCATGGTCAGACACAGCCATTACACAGTTCACAGAAGGAGCACAATTATAAAATTATCTCAGCATAGGAACACTTTTTTAAACATATGCAATTGTGGAAATTATTAGATGTATTCCCATCTCCAATAACCTATACCAAATATGTAGTAGGTGTAATAATAATAGCAAATACCTCCAGTTAGAAATGTAATATAGTTCTTCTGATTCACTAGGTCTCTTTCCTCATGTGCAGGCACTGCAGGACCTTCGGTATCCTTGGTTACAACCACTAGCAACGAGCTAACTGTCAGTATATCAGTGGTAATAACCATGGATGCCTAAGGTCCTGCAATGCCTGTACATGAGGAAAGTGGCATAGCGAATCAGAAAAACTATACTATATTTCTAATTGGAAGTATTTGCTGATATTATTATTACTACACCTATTGCATATTGGGATAGGATCTTGGAGAAGGAAATATCCTTTTAACTTTGTTCATGGGAAAACCCCTTTAAGTCACAGTAATCCTTTACCAGCCACTGATGGCTCTCATATGTCCTTGCAGAGTGTCATCTCAGTAGGTGGACACTTATGAGATGTATCCTGCCTACTAGTAGCCATATTTCATCCTGCAGCAGTTTTTGCCTAATTTTAAAGCTGAGACTAGCAGCTTTAAAATGAGAACAGAATCATTGCAATATTCGTGGCTTGGGCTGAGATTTAAATTAAATGCTACAGGTGAATACCAGCTTACAATCCCAACTCTGACTTCAAAAAGTGATATTGTGGGGTAGAAAGAATGTCAGCTTTAAAATGAGCCCTGAATTTCTGCTGTAGATGAGATATAGTCTGTTAAAATGTCTCCCATCTCGTTTAAAGCCTATTAAAGTGCCTCCTCCCTGAATGTGCCCATGCAAAATTCACAGAAACATGTCCGTTCTTTCCCGGCAGCCCTGATAAAAATCACAGACAGCACATGGAGGGCATCAGTGTGTAATCCTTGTGCTGTCAGTGTTTAATATTGCAAAGGATAGGAGAAGTTTTATAATTTAATGTGAAAAACATCAATCGACCAAATACTGACGATGCACGGATCCAAAACACTGATGACACCGGTACCTTTTTTTTTGGTATGTGAAAAATACTGATGTCTGAATGAGGCCTACATTTTATGTATCAAATGCCACTACAAAGTTTTAAAATAAATGCTTAGACAAAATATTATGTTAAAACTATAATAGCCTTTTCTTTTTTTATTCTTTTCTGCAACTTTTTCTGCAAGTAATTGGTATTGTTGTATCTGTAAAAATCTACACCACAAAACTTACTCGTCACTTGGCTTCCATGGGAATGACCAATAAAAAGGAAAAAAAAACAAAACAATTTTTTCATCAGTTTGCCCAAAAAAAATTTGAAAAAACAGAGCAATCAAAAGTACAAAATTATATCAGCTAAAATTACATTTTATCCCACAAAAAACAAGCCCTCGTATACACCATCTCCCTCGTTACTGAAAAAAAAAAGTTATGGCTCTTAGAATATGACAATATAAGAAAACTTTTTCTAAAATTGATTAAGTGAAGAAAGTGAAGTATAAATAAACTGTACATCTTTGGCATGAGCACACTATTTTATCCCACTAAAACACCATAAAAAAACAACAAAGCCAGGATTTAATGTTTATGACCGTTTTACTTAATAAAAAAACTGAATAAAAAGCTATCAAAGTTTGATGAACCCCACCAAAAACTACTGTTTGTAACTCAAGTCCTCATACAGTTCTGTCAACAAAAAAATCAAAGTCACTGCACTGTCACTCATATTGAGCAAAGAAGCATGGCTTCATCATAAATTAAAATGTTAAAAAGAGCAGACACTCATTTGTTCTACGCCCCTTGCTGTGGACAGGTAATTGAAGTGGGTTATCCGATTGTCTGTTCTCTAAGTCTGTACAAGAAAATAATAACCTACAAAACTCTCCACCAATGAGTAAAAAATGGGCCTTTATAAAAAAACAATGACACTCTGGCACTGGACACCAGCTATGAATATTGTTTTTTATGTAACAGGCATAGGTACTATAGTTATGGGAGACATATTTTAGGCATTGTGGCACTGGGATGAACACAATGCATATACTTGCATTGTGGTGTGGCCTTTGTTCCTCTTGCACTATAAACCACGTGTATAATCAACTGGTGGTGGCAACTAGTTTTTTCCATGGTTATTGTGGAGCTTGGCAGTGATCATACCAGAGTGTGTGTGTGTGTGCATATATGTGTGTGTGTGTTGCAAGTTTTCCCACCGACAAAGAATGGAGAGATCTGTCATTTATATCGTAGGTAAGCTTAAACTGTGAGAGACATAATCTTAAAAAAACAAACAAAAAAAACCCAGGAAATCACATTGCATGACTTTTAAATAATTATTTGCATTTTATGAAATAAGTATTTGATACAATAGACAATCAGAAGTTAATATTTGATACAAAAACCTTTGTTTGCACTTACACAGATGAGACGTTTCCTGTAGTACTTGACCAAGTTTGCACGTCAAAATCCTGTATTTGATGGGATTTATAGTTTATTCTATTTGATAATATTCCTGTGCTTATATATTTTTGGATGTCTGTACGGTATCTTTTCAATTCATCTTTAGGTAGCATTTTTATATGGTCCTTTGTCTCTATATGTTATGTGCCTGATAGCTTGGTATTGGGTTCTTTTGGGTTTTTGGTCCCTGTTTGTATCCATACCTGTCCATTCTTTGCCCTCCATTGTCTCTGTTTGCATCCATACATGTCCATTCTCTGCCCTTCATTTCACTGGCATATGTGTAATCGCAAGGATAGATTGGGTGGTTCGCCTGTTATGTGAAGTGCCTTGAATGCGCTGACCGGAAGTGACGTAATCCACATATGCCTGTGCGTTCCATGATGTGGAAAGCATATGAGACGCGCACTGGAAGTGACGTCACAGAACCGGAAGTTCAGCACTCCAGCAGCTGGAACGCACGCTGAGAGCAAAATGCAGGCAGCATGGAGGTTAATACAGATAGAACTTGGATGGGGCACGATCTTTACCTATGCAGGTGATGCCAGGTATTTCTAATCCACTTCAATAAAGCAATAGGAGATGATGTGGATGGTAAATGGCGAACTTCAAACGGGCCTGGACATGTGCTGGTGTGAGCAGAGGGACCTTGTGTGCCCTGCAGGATTTTAATCCATGATGGTGTAGTGTGTTATTAACAGTAATGTTTGAGACTGTGGTCCCAGCTCTCTTCAGGTCATTGACCAGGTGCTCCTGTGTAGTTCTGGGATGATTCCTGACCTTTCCCTGAACCATCCTTACCCCACAAGCCCAAATTTTGCATGGAGCCCCAGACCAAGAAGGACAGAGCCATCTTGTGTTTCTTACATTTTCTAATAGTGTCATCAGTTGTTGCCTTCTAACCAAGCTGCTTTCCTACTGTCCTGTAGCCCATCCCAGCCTTTTGTAGGTCTTCAATTTTGACCCTGGTGTCCTTAGACAGCTCTTTGGTCTTGACCATGGTGGAGAGGTTAGAGTGTCATTGATTGAGTGTGTGTACATGTGTCTTTGATACAGGTAACAAATTCAAACAGGTGCAATTAATACAGATAATAAGTTCTTATTAAAGAAAAACTAACAGGTCTGTGAGAGCCAGAATTATTGCTGGTTGGTAGGTAATCAAATACTTATTTCATGCAATAAAATGGAATTTCATCATTT